>NC_079485.1:10906020-16734148 GCF_026230105.1 Diorhabda sublineata | reverse complement strand
AATGATAAATGATAAATGATAAATGATAAATGATAAATGATAAATGATAAATGATAAATGATAAATGATAAATGATAAATGATAAATGATAAATGATAAATGATAAATGATAAATGATAAATGATAAATGATAAATGATAAATGATAAATGATAAATGATAAATGATAAATGATAAATGATAAATGATAAATGATAAATGATAAATGATAAATGATAAATGATAAATGATAAATGATAAATGATAAATGATAAATGATAAATGATAAATGATAAATGATAAATGATAAATGATAAATGATAAATGATAAATGATAAATGATAAATGATAAATGATAAATGATAAATGATAAATGATAAATGATAAATGATAAATGATAAATGATAAATGATAAATGATAAATGATAAATGATAAATGATAAATGATAAATGATAAATGATAAATGATAAATGATAAATGATAAATGATAAATGATAAATGATAAATGATAAATGATAAATGATAAATGATAAATGATAAATGATAAATGATAAATGATAAATGATAAATGATAAATGATAAATGATAAATGATAAATGATAAATGATAAATGATAAATGATAAATGATAAATGATAAATGATAAATGATAAATGATAAATGATAAATGATAAATGATAAATGATAAATGATAAATGATAAATGATAAATGATAAATGATAAATGATAAATGATAAATGATAAATGATAAATGATAAATGATAAATGATAAATGATAAATGATAAATGATAAATGATAAATGATAAATGATAAATGATAAATGATAAATGATAAATAATAATAATAATAATAATAGATCGTCAGCAAATGCTATTGTTACAGCATTACGAGTTAGTTCTAAGCTCAGCACGCCGTCATATAGTACATTCCACAGCAGTGGACCCAGGACGGAACCCTGGGGAACACCTGACGTAATATCCACCTCCCTATTCTTTTCTAATTGCAGCTTTCTGTTTCTTAAATTGTTAGAGACAAGGTTTATTAGATATGTCGATATTTTCTTTTTTTGTAGCTCTTTGATAATCAGGCTGTGGCATGCAGTGTTGAAAGCATTCTTAACGTCAATTGTGACAAGGGTCTGCCTGGATCGTGGATTTCCCTTTTTGAAACCCATACTGACACATGTGCAACCCTCCTCTGTCTTTAAGCTCATCTTGTAGTCTTTCCCGTATGAACGCTTCTAGTAACTTGCTCAAAGAATTTAACAGACAGAGTGGTCTGTAGGAACTAGGTAACTCAGCTGACTTTCCTGGTTTTAGTATTAAAACCATCTTTGCAACTTTCCATTCATTTGGAAATTCCTGTTTTTAGAGTAGTTTGTTCATCATGCCTAATAACCAGTCTGGGGCACAATCTGCTACTATTTTGATAGCCTTAGGGGGAATTTGGTCAATTCCAGGTGATTTTCCACATTTGATACCTTGGGCTACCTTCCTTAGCTCTTCTGCTGTGAAGGGTGGGGCTGGAGCTTCCTTTTCAGGGTATCTCCACTTATCATTTCCGGGTGGAAACAGTACTGCCACGATTTCGGATTTCTTTTCGATGTCAAGCTCATAGGGTTTTAGAGTATTAAGCTTTTTTGCTACTAGCTTATACGCATCTCCCCATATATTATTATCAAGTTCTTTGCATATGTCGTTCCAGTGTTTCTTCTTTGATTCCTTAATTAGGCAGCAGAGTTCCCTTCTATTGGTCTTGTACGCCTCTTTCATTGCTTCAATATCGTCTCGGTTTAGGTTGTTTCTTCTCGCCGCACGTTGTTGTACCCTTCTTAATCTGTTGCATAGTGACCGTTTTTCAGCAATGTTTTCATTCCACCAATACGGTGTTTCAGTCTTTGAAATTCGATTTTGCGTGCTGTTCTTGCTTGCCATCTGTATCAACTTGGTTCCTGTTTCATGACTCACTTCATATGGAGTAATGGTAAGTAACTCTATGCAGGCTTTATAGGCGGTCCAATCAATAAGGGGCCTTATTGAAGTTGTTTTGATCTTCGCTCTATTTACTTTAATTTCAAATGCGATATGTCTGTGCTCTGTCAGTGTTTCGGTATCAAGTATCTCCCAGTTGGTTACTCTTTGAGATACACGATTGGTTGCTATGGTGGCATCAATAAAGGACTCGCTATCTCCTCGGATAAATGTGGGTTCATTTCCAGTATTCAGAACCACCAAATCGCGAGCGTTGATCCATTCCACCCAGTATTGACCCTTTTCATCGGTTACAGATGATCCCCACATTGGGGACTTGGCATTTAGGTCTCCCAGAATAATGGCATCACTGTTGTTCGTTATGTGCTCCATTATACTGTTCACCTCAGTTTTGTAGTCTTCCAATCTGATGTTTGGGGATATATAGCAACATATCAGCTCAAGATCTTTGAGTTTGATAATTACGTGACCATCTCCGGCTACGTGGTTTATTACGCCAAGCTTTATATTCAGAATTAGGACCCCCGCATTATGCCTGCTGTCCTTGATCCAGTTTGCTTCTTTAGTTCTTCTTTTGTTCGGTTCCCCAGTTACCAAAATATCAATACCTTGCTGAACTGCGGTGGCATACGCCATGTCTTGAGCTGCATAGGCACGTCCAACGTTGGCTTGAAGTATTTTAATATTGAACACTAAAGTTTTGACCGCGTGCAGTGCTGAGCCTGCGTCTGGTGTCACTAATTGCTATTGATTTTTCTTTTACAAGCTTAAGTTAGTAAGGGCAAGCAGTCTGATCAGCTCTGTGACCGTCTTTTTTACATGTTAGGCAATAGATTTTGTTAAGGCAGTCTCTGGCCTTGTGGTTATCCTTGCCGCATTTAAGGCACATCTTCGAGTTATCGGTTCCTTTGCATTCATTGGTGCGCTGGCCAAACTCCAAACATTTGAAACACTTGATGATTTTGACCCTTGCTCGGACCTGGCACGGTGCCCACCCTATTCTCACGGTATCCATTTTGAGTAATTCGCTGGCCACTCTTCTTTTGACCGCAAGTGTAGCAGTTTGGTTTCCCCTCTGGTTTGGTCTGCAAGAGAGCACTCGGACGTCATCTTCTTTTGCGTTTGCTACGCTTTTCCTGACATCTTGCTCTATCTGTTTTGCGTTCATATCTCCGTCTATGTCCGCGATATGAATAATGTCTTCATCTCTTTCAATTTAGACCTGGGTATCTTTATCTTTGTCCATTATAGCTTGTCTGAGGGCGATTACTTGATTTTTTTTTCCAAGTATCTCCATAAGGACATCACCCTTAGCAGTTTTCTTAATGCCTTTTACCTTAACACCCATCTCGTCTATGTTCACACTACTCTTGATCGAACGGAGTATGTCAGCATATTGCTTTCCTTCAGATTTGATTATAATCTTCTCTGTTGTCGTCGCTGGTCCTCCCTTACTTGACTTTGGTGCTAGTCGGCTTGGATCTCTAGGTATAATAACTTGCACTTTGACCTCAGATCCCCTGAAGATACCTTCTGCGCACTTTCTAAGGTAGATTTTATCAATTTTGCCGAAGGCTACTACTTGAATTTCCGTCACTCCATGGTTTTGGACCTCTGCTTGCAGTTTGCCTAGCAACTGATATAGTTGACCCATGTCGTTTTTCCCTTCTGTGTTGACCTTGTATGGCAGCATGTACTCTCGTCTTATGTCGGTTTCATCAGCTTGGACTCCTATAATTTGTCTTGCGTAGCTAAGATTATTGTCCTCTAGTTTAGCTGAATTATTAGCAGTTTTGCTCTTACCTGGTGATGATTGCTCAGTGTTGTTTCGCACCATCTGCGTGTGTCTGATGTTTAAAACATCCATTTTTCTGTTCAAGGCTGCCATTATGGTTACGAGCTTTCTCGTTATTACCTTGATTTCAGTTTTTGTCTTTGTACTCACTTTGACTTCATTTTTTAATTCGTCAACTTTTTTATTAAGACTACCCAAGGCGGTCAAAGCAGCAGTCGTCTCTTGGCTAGTATCATCCGGGATATGCTTTCCATGTGAGTCTCGCTTTCGTTTCTTTTTGGCTGGACTGGTATTTTTTGCCAGTCCGTCGTGACTGTTGTGGCTACTTGCTTCGTACGCCGTGTTACTGGGGCTCCCAGTCTTGTCATCTTGACGTGTGCCAGAGTTTGTCTCTAGGCTAACAAAAACATCATCCGTGGCAGAGGCAATTGAATCTTTGCGATTCATTGGTGGTGTTCTTGCCAATGAGGATCTCCTAACACTAGGGTCTGTAGTAAACATCCAGTGATAACCTGTTGGGGTCATATCTCCTTCATTTTGTCCTTTGCCTTCTAAAGACAGTGCAGTTTTTTCGTCGTTTGAACCATAGCTATCCATTTATTTCTTGTCACCAGCGCTTCGTATGTAAGGGGGCGGGTCGAGTTGATTGAGAACGGGTGTACCCTCGGCGGTCGCCTACCCCAGTTCACTGAGGCCCAATCCTCGCTTAGCCAGTCCCGGAACACACAGACGGACCAGACTCGCCCGGGGCGATGTGAACTTCCGACTTCCACATTTAATACATACTACCTGATCAGGGCCCGTAGTGGCTGACTTCTGATCCAGCGTCATCATCCACCTCGGCAGAGACTACCTCACATCAGCATCAGCAGCTACTTGGGTGACGAACCGAAAGCAGGGCGATGCACTCCCAGCAGACTACAGCGCGGAACCAATCCGGGATACAGGAAAAAAGGTAGGAAGCCCCCTAGCCCTCGCAACCTAATAGCGTCGGGGGAGGAGAATCTTCTAGGAATAGTGGGTTTTTTTTTGGGAAGAGTCCACCTTGGGAGTTTGGTGGAGCTCTAGCTAGGGTACCTCGAGCTTGCTACACCCGTAGTCACAGTGCGACCCCCTGAGGTAATTATTATTATTATTATGACTATTATTATTATTATTATTATTATTATTATTATTATTATTATTATTATTATTATTATTATTATTATTATTATTATTATTATTTCTATTATTATTATTATTATGTTATAACTGTTGATCTAGTTTTACCATACTATTTTTACCTGTTCACGGCCGAAGATTCATTTATTTTTGGAGACCTGTAAATTGGAGGGAATATTGTTGGAATGTTGCTAGGACTCAACTCCTCATCTGATTTTTTACCTCCAATAAAATCATCACTACAAATATAATCATATGGCTTGGGAACCCACGATGATCCATCAACGTTAAAAATTATATTTTTTATTAATTGTATTACAGTATTAATTTACTGTTTGCAAAATAAAAATTTTTTCACTGTAATTCATTTTTCTTTTAATCATTACATTTTTATAATATTAAAATTTATTCATTTATAAATTTTAGTTTTACTTTTTTATAACAGAACTCCAGAAAAATGGTTTACTTATACTAAACTTAACAATTTTACAAAAATTTAGAATACTCCGAATTCTTATTTTTGATAACAATAAGGTTATGATACTAATTACTTAAACCTTTTAACTGCAGCTATCCACCGATTACGTTGATTTATTTTCCATGTAGCGGTTGGAAATTTATAAAATTTTTACAATTCACCACACAACAACTCTGGTGACCCATTTTTATTCAATTTATTATAATCAAAACAAACAAAAAATTTTAAAGTGGATTTGTTTATAATATCCTCCCGTAATACTCAAAGTGACCACTGCGAACGCTTCAGTCGATTTAATTTCCCTTACCATGCCTTCCCTCACAGCGAATAAGAGTGTAGTTTTGCTGATTTTGCATTTTGATTTCTGATTGTAACCGACATTTGTGAATGTGTATCAGTCCGTTAACTATTAGGTTTCTGAAAGAAACGCAATTTAATGACAATGACAAAAAGCAAGGAAACTAATAGTTTTAGGTGGTTTTTTTATCCGTGGCACTGTGGACTCTAGTCTTAGGGTCGAGGATGGTGAAGAGGTGGCACAAAAAATAAAGTTCTATAATTACTTAAACCTATGTATCAATATACACAAAATATATATAAAACGTAAAATTAATCGCGTGCCGAATCTCTAGGAGCAGTGTGCCTGTATTATGGATTATTATAGCGTGGTCACCACATAACCCACCTTTCAGTGATGAAGTCACGAAATTGTGTTTGTATACATGTGTTTCCGTGTGTATATGTATGTATGTGTGAATGAGCTCGTGTGTTTACGAAAACCTGGCTTGATAATATTGTACTAATCGATGTTGAGATGGTGCCTCGTCCGCTGCTGAGTTTTATCGACTGTGGTTGGTTATTGTCAGGATACTATTTACTTTTCTTTACGCAGAGTTTGACAATGAAAGTTTTGTTTCCCTGTTCAATCACCTCGTAAGATCCGTTCTAAGATATGCGATACGAGTTTTTTACATCGTCATGGCGTAGAAAATCCTTTTCCTTTGTCCATATCGCTTGAAAGGTGTTATCGTAGAAAGTCGAAATGCCGCTATAGTTCTATGATAAACTCCGCTGACTTACTATCCTCGTTCGCTGGCTCTAAGAATTCACTGGGTAAACGCATGAGTTGCCCGAATAGCACGTACGGTGAAACGAATGTCTTCGTATTCCATCGCGCAAACGCTCATAACGACCGATGACACGATCTTTGTGCATTGGTCATTTTAATAACACCGTATCCTGTGGGAGCGCTTGACCATTCCATTGGCAATCTTTTTTAATCTATGGCCAAACAAACCTCTAGGAGAAAAGCTTTACGCCAGCTTTTGAACCTGGGGGAAAAAGGCAATAGATAGATGTAAAGGCAGCTTTTCTGAATACTGAAGTGTCGTACGGGCGAGCTTTGCTGTGTGTCGCATTGAATCGGCACATTTATTCCTTGTATTTGTATTTGCTTTAGTTGTAAAGATCCTGATCAAATTGTCCAGTTCTTCGTCGATTGTCTGCTAGATCGGCAGGTGCTAGTCGATAGGTGTTTCGATTTCATCGATACTTGAGAACAACTTAGTCTTTTCCGTTTATTTGTCGTATTGCTGTACTGAATTGGCTGATAAAATCGAGGTGACGCGCTTGCCCAGGAGAAGCTTTTTCCAGTTTAAACGGTGTTATCAAAATGACCAATGGACAAAGATCGTTTCATCGGTCGTTATGGGCGTTATAACTTAGTTGGAATTTCTGGAACCATAGGCGATATTCATACTGAATATACTGTTTATACACTATACCAACAATCTGACGCGCGTCAGAAAGTGTAATTGTGAGTGTTGGTGTAGTGGTAGTGTAAACAGTGTATTCAGTATACTCAACGTTTATGTTGGATAAATGTAGTTTGTATTTTTTTACTTTTGTTTCAGAAGTTCATAATTTGAATGAATTATAAGCTTCTAACAAGGTAAAGTTTTCAAGTTGTTACTTTTTGAATATTATTAAATGTTTCATGCTCCTAAACAAAAATCGGGAGATAATACTGACAATTCTTATTTTTTTTTTTTTGAATATATCAACTAATTGTCAACCAAGTACAGTGATCAAATTATTAAGTGGTTTCGACATGTCTTTTTTATCTGCAACACACTTTTGTCAATTAAAATCTATTTTATACAAATAAAAACTCTTTTTATAAACCGGTAGTTTCACTGGATTTGTTTGTTTTCATATATTTTTTTATGTCTACGTGAGTACACTTCATTCTGCTAGTATTATTCCATAAGTTTACTAAGTCAAAGAGGTGCACGTCCATAAATCTTCTTCCTAATCCAATATTGTCTAGAAAATAACGACCTGATCATTTAATGATATAGTAGTTCTTCATTGTATTAACGGGGCTTTTGAGGAGCTGGTCGCCTTTTCAATTTTATCTGTTTTATGTCAAACGTCTATTTTTAGAATTTTGTTCAGAGATATGGACCTAGTAACAGGAAAATCTTATTCAGCGATTTTTCTTCTTGAGTTGTTCAGATATATGCACATATATAGTTTAAGAATTGTAGTATTTAAATGCAAAATTTTCCATCGACTGGTATTTAATAACTCAATTCTACACCCTATGCGCTAATATTACATATCTATAAAGCAGTCATGCTATCTTATCTTTGTATATATATAAAATTTCTCCAATACTTTTAGACGTAAATAGTAGAATACGAGTGTAATTTTATGGCTAAGCGATGTTTTGGCCAGTAAGAAATTTGAATATTTTGTGTGAAACAAATTAGATTGCAAACTTTGTAGAAAATGGTTGCAGGCTTGACATCGATCAAGCGGTACAATACTTTTTAAACAAACTAAAACTCTCACTTTACTGTTTATGCTACAAACAAATGACAACATGATATGATTTTCTTCTTACAAATATATGAAGATGTTTAGACAATATAACGCTGGTATAAGATAGGAATATGTATTTCGCTTGATAGAGTGAAAAGTTAATCCACTCTTTTTTGCCGGAGAAAAATAAATGGTATCAATTATTGTTTTGCACCAAAAATTTTTCTACGCGGAAAAATATATTACACTTCGCACATGAAATTGATATCTTTTTGAAAAAAATGAATAGCTGTAAATAAGTTGATTAAATTATTTATTTTTTCACATAACTGAATTTAAAAATTCACGACTTCTGTTATCCTTACTCTCTTACTACTCGTACTATCTATATTGTTAACAAATTCCTAACAAAGTCATTCTTCCGATTTCTATTCTCAGAAAAGCACAAATTCAACAAGGTGTCAAACCGTCCCAGTTCAGAAAACTTAATATATCATAAGCAACTTCCAATAAAATTACTACAAGTTTACTGTTGTCAGAGGGGTATTATTAAATATATGGAAAATTCAACAATGTATGGACTATCCCTGTTTAGAAGAATTCGTACGTAACCAATAACAAGTGCAAGTAGAAGAATTTGAAATGTAAACATTTCAAAGTTCCAGTTTGGCAGCTTCGACGAAAAACATTTCATCACTGTTTCTGGTCATATCGATGCTCGAAATTCTTCCACTAAGATTAGTCAACGTCGACTACGATCTAGAAGTTTGAAGGAATGCAGAAAGATAACCTTGAAGCAACTTTTGACAAAATCGATTCATTTTCATTGTGAAAGTCTATAGATAATGAGACTTAATTTTTTTCACTATTGGTACTGTCACAAGCCTTCAAAAGTATATAACAGAAAACCCCAATTAAAATAACTTCCGAAAATATTCCCATTATTCCCAGAATTTTGTTTTATGAGGGTTATTTAAAAATTTTCCGACCTTACATGAAAACAAGACATTTTTTTCCATAATAATTTTTATTTTTCAACATAGTCTCCTTCTTACTGTATACATTTAATACAGCGATTCTCTAGCCTTTACGAATAATAGTAGACGCCTCTATTTGGATTTCTCTCAAGTGTAGTTGATTTTGCTTAGTTCTAGCCATAAGAGAAACTAATGTATGTGTGACATAGAAGAGATAATCTGTATGGGTTTGTTCTGATATTTTTGGTTTATAGAATTTTGAAACAATGTTAATTGTGAACTAACTATATCTTCTAAATTTGAAGATTGTATTAGTCATATTAATTAGTTTCTCTTATTTTAGAAATTTTAATTAATTATTGTTACAATTCATAAACTGTGGTTATTTGTTTTGTTCGAATCAAATATGTTGGTCAAGTTCTTTCTTCTCATCACAACGAGAAAACAAAGAAAAGTCCATGGTCTTATGTTGAAAATATTACCTCTCAAACAAAAGGATATCATAAATCTTCCAACTACAAAAAATACTTTAATCATACCTGGATGTGAATTGTACTTCTTCCACAAATTGCTGAAATCTTTGCTTTTCTTTTATCAGCTCTAGTCCTAATTTTTTTAAGTTTAACTTTTGACAGTTTTTTAATCCTAGTATTTCCATAAGAACTAATGTGAGCTCTCAGTAACGTTATATGTAATAACATTATTTTATTCAAGAGATCTCAATTATGCAGATGCGATCCAATTTGTTTAATTAATAAAAACGTTACTAACGAGCCTTTTCGTAATATTACGATTTCGTTATTGTTTTTTGTTGCGATCCAGTTTTTTTTATTTGTTATTTCCTTCTATAGTCTTATTTTTTCAATTAAGATTTCGTTTCATCTAAAGATTGAAATAACTCCTGAGATCGTATGTCATTTAGAAAGAATACCATTTTATTTTGAAGGATCTAGCTTCGTAGCTGATAAAATTGAATTATTTCAATAAATATGATATTAGTATAAGTCATAAGTCATAAGTACATAATATATTATCCAAATATTTCACTAAATTAAAATCTGAAACACCAAAAATACAATTACAAATAATTTAATTGATTACTGCTATATATTTGAGATGTAGGATCCCAGGAAAAATTAATTTTTCTTATAGGAACTAAGTTCCAAGTTGATTTTATCCTTATTTTGATATTCATGATGAAGGTGATCTATAGGTCAATATAAATAAGCAAATTGTCAGTGTCAATATCATATTTTGATAAAGACTTAAAGAAAAGTAGATACGTCAAAATTTATCTTTCTTTTAAAAATTATTAAAAAAATTTTTAAACACAAGAGACCTAAATCAAGAACACTTAGATATAAACGCGGGAGATGAAATTTGGGACCACCAGCTTTCTCAATGTTTTCTATACAACATTATGCGAAACATCAATTTGCTGTATATTTTTCATGTGCCATATACACGGTGATTCGTTGAATACTCGCAATTGGCAGAATCGCGGTAGTTCCAAATAAAATTTACTTCTCTCCATGATCCAATAATACTAAGTATATGTATATGTATATGTATATGTATATGTATATGTATATGTATATGTATATGTATATGTATATGTATATGTATATGTATATGTATATGTATATGTATATGTATATGTATATGTATATGTATATGTATATGTATATGTATATGTATATGTATATGTATATACCTCAGGGGGTTGCACTGCGAATACGGGTATGGCAAGCCCGAGGTACTCTAACTAGGCTCACATCTCACTCCCAAGTTGTGATCCTTCCCAAAAACCTTCAAATTTCCCTTTTCTCATCCTCCCCGATGCTATTAGGTTTACGAGGGCTAGGGGCTTCCTCTTTCTATCCTTCCCAAAAAAAGAAGAAAGAAGAAAAAGAAAATATGATATATGAGTCAACCCAATGAAACAAAGTTTACGGTGTAAGGGAGGGACACCCTAGTACCGGTCGGTGTAGAGAGTGAGAGAGCGGGCTCTTACCGACCGTCAGCCAACTACCGCTATGCAACCCAAGAGGGCGACCAGGCTGGGCTGCTGGATACTGATACTGGAAGAGCTGAGAAAAACCCATTCGAGAAAAGTTCTATGATCGACAGGACACCCCCATCGAAGGTGAGAACTCTATCCTTACCTGATCTCAGCCCACCGGGATTACTGGGAGATCGATCGCTGATTATAGAACAAAAATATAAGAGAAAAAGGGAAGAGAGCACTCTGAGCCTTTTGTTTAAAACCAAACAAGCAAAGAAAACTACTCAAGACGTCGGAGCACAAATCTTGAACATAGCGTATAACTTAGCAGAGGACGCAAAAGCTCTAAATCGCACTGTCCATCAAAGTTCTAATACTAAGAAGGAAATCAGGAAAATATCTGCGAAAATACTACGCCTAACGGAGCAATTCGGAGGATATGAAATTCAGGAAGCCCTAAGAAGCCTCTTGTATAAAAAGCAGACAAAAGAAAACGCCAACGAAGAGGCTAAAATAGAACCAGCTGCTAGAAGTAGCACAGATATAGGAGTACAGACAGTTAGTATAATGAAGCAGAACAAGGAAGCGCAGACTAATAATATGGATGTCCAAGAAAAACAAATGACGCTACAAGAGATACAAGAGATATCTGCTCCTGGCATAAATAAAGACTCTTCGCAAAGCATTGTTGAGGTACCCTGGGACGAAAAGTGTTTTGTCCATACAAACGTTATCCAAGATAACCTAGAGAAGATAGCGGTTTCAAATGACCTTGTAGTGTATCTAGACCCAAAAACGGCAGGAAAATCAATGGCCATTCGTAAAGTTGCAGAAGCGGTGCCTGAAATTAAAAGACTGGGTTTAATGAACAAACCAGAACCACAACAAGTAGCTTATATTGAGTCTACTAGTAAGGTACACTTTGATGAAACCGATGAACTACAAGAAATTGCGAAGAGTATATTTGTAGCCGGAATAGACGAATCCAAAGAAACAATGGAAGTGCTTTTTGAAATATATTGCTTAACGGCAAAAATAGCCGAACTTGCGCAGAAAAAAGATATAAAGAAACTTACGGTAATATTTCAGAAGGAACTGAATTTATCTGAAATACGTAAAGCAGTAGAAATTGCTCTGATGCAGTTTGAACTAAATGTAGAAATTTTTGTCTCAGACGGTATGACACTAAAAAAACAAAATAAACGAAGAGAGTCAAGGGACGAAGCTTTATATATCGAGAGAGGAAATCGTTCTTATGCGGAGCTTTTGAAAGCAGTTAAAGAAGAAGTACATAATAGAAACTTGAACAATAAAGTAAAGGCAGCCCGAATGACAAAGGCCGGAGATTTGCTACTTACAATGGAGCGAAATAGCGGAGGAGCAGACGACATAGCTAACGCATTAAAAGATATAAACGGAGAAGGGAAGATAAGAAAACTTGGGGGACAGGAACCACGAGCGGTCTTACACGTCAGAAATATCGACGCGGTCACAAGTAAAGAAGAGATTGAAACAGCAGTGAAGTCACTTATGGCCGGAAGCGAAACAGATTATGTTTCAGTCAGTAATCTTCGTCCTGGTTTCCGAGAGACTCAGATCGCAACCGTTCTAGTTGACAAAAAAACTGGTAAAAAACTTACGGATAAGGGAAATATAAGAATAGGTTTTGTAAGCTGCACCGTTAGGCAGAGAGTTAATGTGCTAACATGTTACAAATGCTGGGGTATTGGACACACGAGCTGGGGTATTGGACACACGACGTGGCAATGTAGCGGACCTGATCGATCCAAATGCTGCAAAAACTGCGGAAAGGAGGGACACCAAAAGAATAAATGCACTGAGAAATCTGACTGTTTAATGTGTAGTGAATCTGGTCACAGACCACACACCATACGTTGCCCAAGATACCGAAGAGATATCACAAAAGGCGATATAGTGGGAACAGGCTAAGAAATGGCTAAATTTGTACAAATAAATCTAGGTCGCAGGCGACCTACACACGATCTGCTAAAGCAAACAATAATAGTGAACAATATAGACATTTCAATAGTGAGCGAACCGAATACAATACTCATAAAAGACTCAAAATAGTACGTTGATGAAAATTTTGATGCAGCTATAGGCATTACCAATAACGATATTCGTGTCCTAAATAGCGGACGAGGCAAGGGCTTCGTGTGGATTGAATACACAGAATTAGTCGTTTTTAGTTGTTACATATCACCTAACCTTACATTAGAAGTATTCGAAATAATTCTGAACCAACTCAAAGACGCCATTGGAACGCGAAATAAGAAATGCTTAATAGCTGGAGATTTTAACGCGAAGGCGGCAATATGGGGGTCGATTGAAAATGACAAAAGGGGTGATATGTTGTCTGAATGGGCCGCAGGCCTAGATTTGGTTTCACTAAATCATGGAAATACTCCTACTTTCTCCCGAGGAAACAGTTCATCACATATAGATGTCACCTTTGTCTCAAATGATATAAACAAAATGTTTGGGAGTTGGCAAGTACTGGACCAAGAAACATTGTCTGATCACAATTACATCTTCTTTGAGATACCGTCTTTAGAAACACAAAAAGTAGCTCCTGAAAAATTATTAAAGGATGGAAAATAGAAGAAAAGAAAATCCAATACTTCATATCTGAGATAAAACAAAAAATACGAGAAGAAACAGACACCCTAAACCCTCAAGGTCTCATGGCGGCTATTAAAAAGGCTTGTCAACGCACATTTCAGCCCACATACAACAATAGTGGAAAGAGAAAACCAGTATACTGGTGGTCATCACAGATCAGTGAGGCCAGAAAAGAATGCCTTTGTAAAAAGAGATACATGACACGTGCAAACAGAATATCCGGAAGCACAGTCGAAGAAAGCGAGAAAGCAAGAGCCGAATATTAAGAAAAAAGAAATTACTTGAAAAAAATGATAAAAGACGCGAAGAAACACTCCTGGAAAACTGTTATAGAGGAAGTTCAAAACGATGTTTGGGGAAAAGGCTACCAAATAGTGACAAAAAGATTTCTACTAAGACCGAAAACAGAAATCTCACAGGATATCATACTTAAGGAAGCAAGTGGACTATTTCCAAAATATGAAATAACCACCTGGCCACATATTGACATGGTGAGGACGGATATAATACCATGGACACAGGAAGAACTTGTAACGGCAGCAAATAAAATAAAACCAAAGAAGGCGGCTGGACCAGATAAGCTATCACCAGAGATAACTAAGTGTGTAGTGAAATACCTGCCAGAAAAGTGCCTCGATGTGATGAACAGACAACTGTATGCGGGGGAATTTCCCAAAATATGGAAAGTGGCGAAAGTAGTGCTAATAGAAAAGCCCAAAAAAACGGACGATTTAAAAACGTCATACAGGCCACTATGTCTCCTGGACTGCATGGGAAAAATTCTTGAACACCTCGTCAAAAATAGATTACTTGCAGAAATAGAAGCAAGAGGGGGTTTTAGCAACTCTCAGTTTGGGTTTCAGAAAGGTATTTCCACAAATTATATATTTGGGTGTAACCCTAGACACAGGTGCTACAATGAAAAAACATATTGAAATCGTCTGCAAGAAAGCAGAAGCAAGTAAACGAAAAATATTATGTGCAGTAACTCACTCGATTTTGTTATATGCGTCTCCCGTAAGGTATGAAACGCTCTGAAATATACCAAATACAGGGATATTTGCCAAAAAGTGCAAAGAAAGTTAGCTTTGAGAGTATGTAGTGCTTTCCGCACAGTCTCCACAAACGCGCTGTTAGTGATTTCAGAAATAATACCTATAGAACTGCAGGCTGAGGAACGATACAAAACAAAAGGCAAACAAAGAAATGAGAAGATAGAGATACGTACTGAAACATTAAATCGGTGGCAGGACAAATGGGAACAAGCAGTAACTGGACAATGGACTAGAAGACTGATTCAAAATATTAGAACGTGGGTAAACAGAAAACATGGAGAGATGAACTACTATCTTAGTCAAATTTTAACAGGACATGGCTGTTTTGAAGCATACTTCCACAGGTTTAAAATCAGTAATACAACGGAATGCACGTACTGTAGCCAAATGGATGACGCGGAACACACATTTTTCGTATGTGCAAAATGGAATCCACAGCGAATTGAAGTTGAACAATGTGTAGGAGAAACACTTACTCCAGATAATATTTTACACCATATGTTACAGGATGAAAAAAAATGGAACATAGTATCGGTTATGATCCAGAAAATAATAGAGACAAAAGAAGAAGATAGAAGTAAGCACAGACTAAAATAAGTGTAAGGCAACGCTCGGAATGCTGAAGTAATACTTAACGGTAGTTCCAGTACTCTTCTCAGCAGGTGAATCCACGTATGAGGGGGAAGGGTTTAGTCGGTCGGCAGTACAACAGCCAATAGCCAACCCGACACTAACTAGGCACAATATTGATCAGCCTAGATGTCTGAGGGCAGATTCCTAATCCCCTCCCCCAAAATGTATAATGTAAATGTATATGTATATGTATATGTATATGTATATGTATATGTATATGTATATGAATATGTATATGTATATATATATGTATATATATGTATATGTATATGTATATTTATATGTATATATATATATATGTATATGTATATGTATATGTATATGTATATGTATATGTATATGTATATGTATATGTATATGTATATGTATATGTATATGTATATGTGTATGTGTATGTGTTTTTTTTATAAGAGGGGGAATCCTTTTTACGGATTCCAGGCATAGGTGGTACGCCTGGATATGTGAGACTCTGCGGCGCTATTGCCCCTACTCATTAAACCCTAAACCTCTTATCTTCTATCCTCTCATCTCTCACGGCCCGCCTTTTAGGCATTACATCGCAGAGGGAGGAATTAGCTGCTGCTCTTTCTTCTGGTAGCTAAGATTTTATATCTTCTATCTTCTAGTGGACGTCATTCGCTCTTCTTCTTTCAATGGAACGCAGTTCCGTAAGGACTTCCGTGACAAACGAATTGATAGCGTTCCAGGCAGCTTCTGATGACAGCATTTCTTCTACTATTGTCTCTGGCTGGATTCTCTTCTTTAGGATCGTCTCCAGCTCATCTCGTTGTGGATAGAATCGTTGGCAGTCAAAGAAAACGTGCTCTGCGTCTTCATTGATTCCTGGGCAGGACGGGCACTCCGGTGAATAATCATGCTTGAAGCGGTGAAGATATGTCCGAAAACATCCATGTCCTGACAACATCTGTGTCAAATAATAGTTGACCTCGCCATAACTCCGATTCAGCCAAACGTCGATCTTTGGTATGAGCCGGTATGTCCATCTTCCTTTTGTTGCGGCATCCCACTGCGATTGCCATCGTGTGATGCTGTTCTGCCATTCTTCAGCTATGAGTTCCTCGGCACTTAGTGTAGTTGACCTCTTTCATTGGTAAAGGTTCCTTCTTTCCTCAGCTAGAGCTCTGAGTGGCAAAGTTCCGGAAATGACACAGACTGCTTCCTCCGATATTGTGCGGAAGGCGCTGGCTACTCTTACAGCATTTAGACGATATACTGGTCCAGCCTTTCTCCATGACTCTTGCAGCTCCAGCGCATCTGCCCAAATGGATATTCCATAAGTGAGCACCGATGTGACAACTGATGATAATAGTAGTCTTCTGCTCTGCTTTGGGCCACCGACGTTAGGCATCAGTCTTGCGAGACTAGCTCTTACTACCGATGCTTTGGCACTGACGTGCTCTACCTGCTGCTTGAAGTTGAGTGGGGCATCAAGCATCACTCCCAGATATCGGATATACGGTTGTGATGTGATTTCTTGTGTACCGACATTCAGCGGCTTGATGGTCTCTACTGCTTTTCTGCTGCTAATAAGCACTGCCTCAGTCTTGTGCTTTGCCATTTGGAGATTCATTTCGTCCATCCATTGGTTGACTTTGTCAAAGGTGATGTCGAACATATGGCTTATCTCAT
This sequence comes from Diorhabda sublineata, assembly GCF_026230105.1. NCBI lineage: Eukaryota > Metazoa > Arthropoda > Insecta > Coleoptera > Chrysomelidae > Diorhabda > Diorhabda sublineata. The sequence continues at coordinate 16,716,955 of NC_079485.1, read as the reverse complement.
CAAGATGTTTGGCAACGATCTCGACCGCTACATCATCAGCGTACGCTATCAGTTTGACGTTACTTGGTAGTTTCAGTCTTAACAGTCCGTCGTACATGACATTCCACAGGAGTGGGCCTAGAACAGAGCCCTGAGGTACACCTCCTGTAATATCGTACTCCTTAGGACCATTCTTCGTGTCATATTTGAGAACTCTATCGGTAAAGTAGCTGGCTACTATCCTACACAGATATTCTGGAACGCTTTTCTCTCGTAGAGCTTGCATGATGCAATTCCAGCGGAATTGAAGGCATTTTTGATGTCTAATGTCACCACCAGGCAATACTTCTTTGTGCCGCCTTTCCATCTGGTTCCTGCGTTCGCTTCCTTAGCGATATTAACAAACAGATTAATCGCGTCCAGTGTTGATCGTCCTTTCCGAAATCCATACTGGTTGTCTGCTAGGAGTTGATCGACTACTTCTTCTATTCGTTGATGAATTATACGCTCTAAAATCTCACCTGCTGTATCTAAGATGCAAAGTGGACGGTAAGATGACGGTTCATCTGGAGGCTTTTTTCCTTTCGGAAGCAGTACCAGTCGTTGCTGTTTCCACTTCTTTGGGAAGGTCCCTTCTTTGAGGCAGATGTTGTACACGTCTAGGAACAATGTCGGTGCTGCCTTTAAGATGGTTTTCAAGGCAATATTAGGGATTCCGTCCAATCCCGGCGCTTTATTATTTCCTACACGGTTACAGGCCTCCATCAGCTCCTCTTCAGTGACAGATGGTATGTGGTCCAGTTCACTTGGATCCAACTGATAATCGAAATTTCTTTGCTGTGGGAACAGCGCAGTGACGATTTTTTGAAGGAGATGAGGACACGTAGGTGATGGCATTTGTTGCTTTTTCAAGTGGGTCATGACCACCTTATAAGGTCTACCCCACACGTCTACCTCGTATATAAGTTCTTTCCAGCATCTTCTTTTGCTCTCTTTGATAGCTTTATTCAGCTCATGACGCGCTTTTTTGTACTCTGCGATTAACTCCGCTGAGTTGGGCCGTTGATAGCCGCGCTGAGAGATTCTTCTCTTCCTGTGACACTCTTTACGAAGGCTGCTGATGTGGTCGTTCCACCAATGCACTGAAGATCTTGAGTTCATGCCACGTTTACGAGGCATACTTGCATCACAAGCATGTGTTACTCTCATCATCAGGTCCTTAGTCTGTTCTTCCGCACATCCAAAGTTGATCGGATCACTGTCGAGAGCTATTCGCAATAATTCTGGGTCAAAAGACTTCACTTTCCAACCAACGTTGTTAGATAGCTTGATATGCCTCCTGAAGTTCTGGTTGCTTGATATTTACTAGAATATTGCATGATGGTCGCTGGTGGTGTAGATATCCAATACTTCCCATTTGTCGTTACCTTTAGCAAGGCTACTACTGACAAAAGTGAGATCTACAATTGAGCTTGCGTCGCCATTGGTGTAGGTCGGCGTGTCACCGCTGTTGAGCAAGACTACATCTAGTGTAATAAAAGCCTCCAGCAGTGCCTTCCCTCGTGCGTTGGTATGTTTGCTACCCCAGTCAACTGCCCAGGAGTTGAAGTCTCCGGCTATCGCTACTGGATGGTATTGCTTCGCATCTTCGATTAGTCGATCCAGGAAATCAGTGAAGTCACCAATAGAGAGGCTAGGTGGTGCATAGCAGCTATAAAAGCGGATGCCCTCTACTGATGCTGCTACAAAGCCGGCATTGTTGTTGTCGACTGCGTTCTGGAAAGGGAGCTTGCCACATGACCAGATGACAGCCTTGGATGTGCTGTCCGATTCCCAGGGTTGGGTGCTTAGGTGTTTATATGGCTCCGCTATCAGTACCAAGTCAAGCTCTAATTCGCGCACCGTCTGTATGAGCAGGTCATGCGCAGCCTCACAATGATTGAGATTGAGCTGCAGTATCTTCATGTTCTTTTGCTTGTCATCCTCTGAAGCGCCTCTTGGAATACCGGGCATTTGTGACTGCCGGCATTATGAGCAGCATTCTCTGCGCCTTGGTTCTCGGCGCATAATGCACACTTGGCTGGATTTTTACACCCGGCGATCTAGTGTCCTTCTTGTCCGCACCTGATGCAAAGCTTAGAACGATCTACTTTGCTTTTGCATTGAGATCCATGATCCGGATTTTACCGCTTCCTTCCAGGATCTTCTTCGCTGCAGCTGCTGGTAGAGTCACAACAGCAATCTGAGTACCTCTGTAGGCTTTTCGGATCCTAATTGCCTCCAGTGGTATCTCGCAGGACTCTCCAATTTCCATCTGCAGGGCGGCTTGGATATCCTCCCTGGTTGTGGTATCGTCAAGATCTCGAAATTCGACATCTTCCTGTGGGCCTTTACAGATTACTTTGGCGTCTTCCTGTAGGATGTCCACGATAGTTTTCTGCAAGGCCTGGCCTTTGTCGGTACTTTTCCTAGAGAGCGTTATCTGCATATTTCCGGCCCTGGTTTTGTGGATCTTATCCACGGTGGTACGGACCTGCTCTTCGACGCAAAATCTCTGCGTACTTCGCTGGCTCAGATGGGCGGATGATTAGTGCATTTGGCTTGATCCGCTGACGCGGTTTTCTGCGCTTAGGCTCCGGCCGGGTTTCTTCGTTGGCTTCTTCCGTAGCTGTTCTTTCTTCTGCTTCTTCAAGTTTTTCTTGGACTGAACAAGCTTCCAAGCCGTTTAGTCTGATTTTTGTCAGCGTCGAGCGTCGCTAGTTTCGTCGGCGGACTTTGTTTCGCGTCCAGCTTCTTCGTCACTTGCGTATCCACAGGATCAGGTGAACTCCGTACCCTTTTGTTATTCTTCTTGGGGACATTTTTATTGAGGTCACCAGCAACTGACTCAGTGTCAGCTTCTGCTCCGGTGTCCATCGCTTCAACAGGTGGTAGTTCCGCTTGTTTTGGCGTCGCCGTCTGCAGCGACTCTCTTGGTTTTAGGGTGACGTGGGCATGCCGCTGTTGCATTTCCTGCCATTATTGATCCTGATTTTTGAACCTTCTCAGGGCACTGCAGAGGTTCATTGACGTCGTTTTGATTTCCTTGTGGACATTTAGCTTATTTTGAAGGAAATCTTGCAGTCCATTGACTAGCTTTTCCAAATTTTCTAGCGCATCTGTTCTCTTCTTCTTCACACTGAGTAGTAGTGCGTCTTGCTGAGCTTGAGGCCCATTTCCTCCATTCTTTTGTGATTGTTGATTAAGGTTCTCCATAAACTATGATATGATTCCAAGGCAAAAGGTCGTCTCCAAACGCGATGCCTCCGGAAGTGGGGGGGAGATCCCTCCTACAGCTACCCCCATTGCTGTAAGAGTTTCTGGCCCTGAAGCGGGAAATTTCAACCGCTTCGGTTAATGAACCTCTTAAAGTCCAGCCATTTGAAATAAATCAATATGAAATTCACAACTTTAACTATTCAAAAGAAGATAAAAAACTAATTAACGAAAATTATAATTGGCACGAAATTTATAATTGGCGCAAATATAAAATAGATATAAGTAAATTAATCAAAACAAACCTATGAGTTCAGAAGACGTAGAAAACTTTATTAATAATTGTGAAATATGTCAAATGAATAAATATAATATAAACCCTTCAATTAAATTTGATTTAATATATCAATGTTATTAAGATAGTAAATCTTTCATATTCAACAATAACGAGAAAATGTATCTATTTCTCTTGTTACGGTCAAGCATACTCAATGTCAAGTGTGAATGGAACCTCAGTTGTTGATAACATATTAAATTGCGTTACTCATCAAGGTTCACCTTACAAAATAACAGCTGATTGCGGTTCAGAATTTAAGAATAATGACCTACAAGATTTTTGCGAATTACACAAAATTGAACTACATTATACAACATCTAAAAATAGCAATTCCAATTCACCTGTCGAACGTTTTCATTCCAGTTTAATTGAACATTTTAGATGCATAAAAGAAAATAACAAAGATTTAACTCCTGATCAATTGATAAAACATTCAATATTAGCATATAACAATTCAATTCATTCTGTAACGCAATTCACACCATTTGAAATTATTAAAGGTCATATAAATAACCCTGATCCATTTGACTTAGATGATCCCCTAATAATATCTAATTATATACAAAATCATAAAGAAACATCAAAATTATTATATGAAAAGATTAAAGATAGAAACGCTAATATTAAAGAAAAAATAATAAATGAAAGAAATGAAAATAGAAATGATCCACCCTGTTATGAAAATCAAAACATAGCTTATATAAAAACAAAATTCCGAGATAAAAAACTACCTAAATTCAAAAAGGCTGAAATTGTAAAAGACTCTGGCATATTATTAGAAACAAACAAAGGAACTTATCATAAAAATATAATTAGAAAACCAAAAAACTAAAACAGAAAAATTGTTACAGGATAATGAAGCTGACAGTAGTATTAATATTACTACGATTTTACAAGACGACCAAGACAGAGGACATAACAGTCACAAACGTAAACAACTTATTAGTACCCATCAATTTAGGAACCAGTAATCTTATACATACCAAACACACTTTCATATACTATATAGATTTAGAATTTATTCACAAACAAATCAATAATTTAAAACAATATTATTATAACTTAAGAAATAATTTATCTCAAGCGAACGCTACAAATCCTATTTTATATCATAACTTAGCTGAATAATCATTGAGTAGAACGGAAATTTTAATTAATACTTTAGATAAAAAATTAGAAAATATTTATCCACATTTAAGATTGAAAAGAGGATTCATAAATGCTGTAGGCAAATTAGATAAATGGCTTTTTGGAACTTTAGACTCAGACGATGAAGAACGATATAATAATGCTATAAATGTTCTACAACAAAATCAAAAACAAATAATTCACGAAGTTAATTTACAAATATCACTACTTAAAAAATTAATTGATCATTATAACAAATCGATTACGACTCTATGGGTTAATCAACAAAAACTTTCTGATAATTTAGAGAAATTTCACATTTCAATTGAAAATAAAATAATAACTTTACATAATTTTATAACATTTCAAAGTACAATTTCGCAAATTAATCTGGATTGTCAAAGTTTAATTACACTGATCGATAATATTGAAAATGCAATAACGTTTTCTAAATTAAATACAATTCATAGTTCAGTTATATCAAGCCAAGAAATTTTGGAAATGATCAAATATTTAAGTACCCTTTACAATAAAGAACAAATACCAAAATTTAATAAAATCTTGACATATTATCTCTTTCTTGGTTCACAAGTAACCTTTTCCAAATCCAAAATAATATTTGCTACCCATGTTCCTATCCTAAAACCCAAAACCTATGAATTTTTCCATTTATACCTCGTAATCCAAAATCATACAATATTTATCCCTCCTCAACCTTACTTGGCCAAAAGTCAAGAAGAAGTTACTTTTATTAAAGAAGAATGCCCCGAGTTAGAAGGAAAACATTATTGTAAAGAGACTTTCAAATTACAAGATAACTGTACTATTGAACTGTTAAATGGACATTCTGGTAAAAATTGTGTTATTAGTGAAATTGATCTTCAAGAAACAATACTAGAACAAGTAACAAATGATGAACTTTTAGTGATTCCAAATTTAGAAACTGACGTAATTTCTAAATGTGTTTCGGACCGTTATTTTAAAATAATGTATCCATCGATTATAAAAATTCCAAAGAATTGTAGTATTCAAATAGGAAATGAAATTTTCTCAACCAATGTACAAATTAAAAAAGGAAAATCAATAATATTACCGAAACTAAACTTTAATATTTAAATAATCAAATTTATAAATCTCCTAATTTAACTAATATAGATTTTAATAAATTATATGAAATTAATAACATTGCTAAAAACATAAAACCAATTCATGAAATTTATAATCCGCAAAGCCATATATCGATAGGACTATTTACTATCATAATAATAATTTGTATAATTTTAATAATATTTTGGTTAATTCGTAAATATAAATATAAGTTGGTAAGAAAACAAAAAATCGAAGAAACGAAGAACGAAGACGTCGAATTCGAAGAAAGAAGAAAACAAGGGATGAAAAATACCTCCGTCATTTTTCATTCTTAGGTATGGAGAAGTTACATGCGAAGAATTCTTGAAGGACATCTTATAAACAATACAATTGTATCAAATATCATAAACATGTATCAGCATTTATTCTATTTTGTATCAAATATCGTAAACATGTACCAGCATTATTTTACTATAAATAATAAAGATTTTTGTAAACAACTTGATGATATTTAATGTTTATAATTAGTTCGATCTTGAGATTAATTGTATTCATTCAAATATTCAAAAATAAATTTCGAAAACCGAAATTTTTAATTCAGATTTCTTGAATGATTCATTTCGTTTATTCAAAAACAAAATAAAAAAATGTTTACTTTCAATGCCGATGCTTAAAGTGAATACTACTTTTTGTGCAGATTTTATAAAAATGACAAATGATGAAGAAATTGTTGATAGAAAATATTTCAATACTCCAAACTTTATCTTTGATTCGAGCACAGATTTGTTTTATTGGTTTAAAGAACGTGTAGTGGATTATATTTTGAATAAATTGTCAGAATTTCAGGAAAAGGATAGTGGATGGGCTTTATCTGAAATTATTTTACTAGAAGTTCCTAATAATAAATTTGAAATGGGTAATGGTACATCTTATATTAAATTACCTGAACAAATCGAAAAGAAACATGCTTGTATCAATGTTAAAAATAATGATCAAGCATGTTTCTTTTGGAGTGTAGTGAGTGCTTTATTTCCAACCAAAAATAATAAACAATTCACATATTCATATCCGTACTACAGCACTGTTTTAAATGTAGAAAATTTAGATGTTCCTATGAAAATTGATGATATTAGAAAATTTGAGAAAATGAATAATATTTCAATTAACTAATATGCTTTAGAATTAAAAGGAAAAAGTAGCACATCTTTTATTGTTTGTCCAGTAAGATTAACTAATAATAAATAGAACGTCATGTTAATTTGCTTATTGTACAAAATAAATATTATCGAAAAACTCATGATAATGAAGTAGAAGAAGAAGAAGAAGATGATAATGATGGTGATTATGATGATAACGAAATTAAATATCACTATGTTTGGATAAAACATTTATCTAGACTTGTTTCCAGTCAAAATTCTAAAACAAAAAGGAAACAATTCATCTGTGACAGATTATTTTTTAAACGAAGAAAAACTGAGAAAACATGCACTTTTGTGTGCTGAAATTAATGAGTATAAAATGTCATTTCCAGAATACGATTTTGTACATTTTAAAAATTATGTATATAAACAAAAATGTCCATTTGTAATTTATGGTGATTTCGAATCAATGCTAGAGAAGTGTAATCATGTAACAAAAAAAACTTTAGTATCAAAAACATATAGCATACAGTGTGGGTTACTATGTAAAATGTACTTTCGATGATAATCTTTCTTATTATAAATGTTATCGTGGAATGGATTGTATGACATGGTTTGCAAATGAATTGACCATAATTGCGAAATTTATCGAATCAAAAATTAAAGATATTAAATCCATAACAACGAACAATGATAAAGAGGAAGCAACTCATTGTTACATATGTGAGAAACCATTTTCCTCTGCAGATTCCATTGTTTCAGATCATGATCATTTCAGCGGAGAATTCAGAGGATTTAGTCATAGAGTTTGTAATCTAACTTTCAAAAAACTGTTTATATGCCCTCTGTTATTTCATAATCTAACGAATTACGATGAAAATCTGATGGTTAGAGAGATATGTCGAAAAGGAAAGGTCAGCGTACGTCCAATTAATAAAGAAAAATATATTTCTTTTACATTGTTTGAAAGCGATACCAAAATTAAATTTAGATTCATAGATTCTTTCAGATTTATGAGTGCTAGCCTTGATGAGTTAGTTTCCTTATTGCTTAAAGACGATTTCTTAATTTTGCAAAAGGAATTTCATTATTTGGATAAAGAACACTTTGAATTGCTAACTAGAAAAGGAGTATTTCCAGACGATTATATTGACAGGGTAGACAAACTAAATGAAACAAATTTACCCTCGATCGAATGTTTTTACAATAGATTAAATGATGAAGGAATCAGCAAGGAAAAGTATGAACATGCACAAAATGTTAGGAAGATGTTCGATATTAAATCATTAGTGATCTGTTTATGAAAACTGACATTGTACTTCTTGCTACAGTGATGGAAAATTTCAGACAGACAGCTTTTGAAATTTACGGCTCAGATCCACATTGGTACTACACTATGCCCAGTTATAGTTGGGATTATATGCTGAAATATACAAAATGCAAACTTCAAATTTTAAAGGATGTAGATATGATTCTTTTTATAGAGAAAGCAATACGAGGAGGAGTTTCGATGTGTTGTAATCGTTATTCTGAAGCAAATAATGAATATTTACCTAATTACAATCCTTCAAAACCTTCAAAAAGCCTCCTATATTTAAATGTTAATAACCTATATGGTTGGGCTATGACGGAACCCCTACCGTACGTACATTTCAAATGGCTTGAAAATTTTGATAACTTTTATGTAATGGAAATAGCAGACGATGCAGAGGAAGGATTTATTTTGCAAGTGGACTTGGAGTATCCCAAAAGATTACATGATTTGCATAGAGATATTTCATTTTGTCCTGAACATCGTATACAACCCGTATCAAAACTACCGAAATTAATGACAACTTTGTTTGATAAGAAAGAATATATATTACACTATAGAAATATGAAGCAAGCATTGGAACATGGATTGATTAAAAAAAAATTCATAAAATTCTTCAATTTAAACAATCAAAATGGCTGGAGCCCTACATTGATTTAAATACTAGTTTAGGAGCAACAGCTACCAACGATTTTAAACGAAATCAATTGAAACTTGCCAACAATTCAATCTATGACAAAACTCTTGAAGACATTAGACGTCACAGAGTCGTATCGATCGTAAATAAATATGAGGGAAGATATGGTGCAAATAATTTGATTTCTAGTCCACGTTTTCAAAGTAGAAGCATTTTTGATGTAGATCTAATGGCAATTGAATTGGAAAAACTGAAGTAATATTTAATAAACCTATATACATAGGTATGGTTACTTTAGATTTATAAAAAATTTGTATGTACGATTTTCAATACTATTTCATGTTACCAAATGTAGGAATTGAGAATTGTAAGCTTATGTACACAGATACTGACAGCTTCATTTATGAAATTACTAATAAAAATATCTATAAAGATATTGTAAAAAAACGCATTTCAAAATTTGACACCTCCAATTATGCTCCAAATAATCCTTATGTTATTCCATTAGTCAATAAAAAAATTCCTGGTTTAATGAAAGATGAAGCAAACGGAAAAATCATAAGTCATTTTGTAGGATTAAGATCCAAAATGTATGCATATAAATTATATATTAATTCTTCGAATGAGGAACAGAGAGTAATTAAAAAATCAAAAGGAGTTAAAGTTGCAGCCGTAAAGAACAAAATAACCTTTGATGATTATGTGAAATGTTTAAAGGAAAAAAACAATAAAATTATAACACAACAGTCTATTCGTTCTTACGCTCACAATATTTATTCCATAGAACAACAGAAAGTTGGTTTAAGTTATAATGATGATAAACGTCAATTACTTTCTTCATCATTTCATACATTGCCGTGGGGTCATTATAGAAATTAGTTTGTTTCAGATAATGGTTTTAGTTCCATCACTTCAAGATATTTCCATTAAAGAAATTTGTAAAAATGTTAATAGTATTTTAAAATTTGCAAATCAAAATTTATTACCTCATACGCTTACTTATAAGGTTATGTTAACATATAGCGAACACAGATGGAACTTTTTATTAAACAATTCCAGAAAAGGCACTAACAATCATATTTATTGTTTAGAAAACATTAAAGACTCGCAATATATACCAAATAATTTGCGTAATTGTGTAATTGATAAATCAAATTGGGATAATTTGTATAAATTGAAAATATATTGTGTTTGGTTCCATTACTATTATGTGAAAAATTTGAATTTAGTGCTATGTCAACGTTGTTTTCGACAACTCGAATACATTTTAAACAAAAATAATATGAATTTCAAATTACATGTTATCGTTTGGAAAACCAAATTTGCAGATTTGTCGCTGATAATGAAGATGATAGTGATTTATGATAGTTTTTAATTTTTTTTTTATTTGATAAATTATATTTGTATAAATAATGTATACTTCAAACTCGTCGTTTTATTTACATTATATATATATATATATATATATATATATATATATATATATATATATATATATATATATATATAAATAAAACGACTGCTCAATACTTGATTGTTTTATTTCCCAAAAAAATGATACACTTTCAGATCTAAAGAAAAAAAAATTATTCATAAATAGATAGTACACGAGTAAGAAGTGCTTTTAGCTGCTCTTTCAGACTGCTATTGGGCCATGGTATGCCAAAAAGATTCCAATCAAATGGTCCAGATGATATAACACTTCTCGAATATTCGCTGAATTTGTAGTAGGTGGTGGTGGTGGTTGTGTCTTGAGTGAAAAAGTAAATGTATCCATCGATATAACGGAATGCAGCAGTAGGATTTTTCGGAAGCCCCAAAAAACGATCGCTAACTCGACCTCTATTCAAAATTTTCTTAAATCCATCATTGAATTCGATGTAATATGCTTGATCATAAAACACAAAAATTTGACCACTATTTGTTTGAAAAATAACATCAACTTTCGAATTAGTTGGTATGGGCACTTTGTTTATTTCCAATATAGTCAAATCTGGAAAAGATGTCGTATAACAATCGCCGGTAAGTTTATTAAATGCAAACAAATTGCCTGCAGAATTTTGAAAAATGTGTGATATTGGTTCGAATTGAGTCTTCTGTGGAAGATAATCTTTGACGTATTCAGAATGTAAAGGTATATGAATGTCAAATAAATCAAATTTCCATAGAAATCTGTTGAAACCAATGTAAAGACGGAAATTTGGGAATGATGGAGTCGATGCAAGAAACATAAAATCTACAGATTTAATATCACATATATTGGTCACCGTTGAATGAAGTGTTGGTTGCATAGTCGTCGTCGACATCGTCGTCGTCGTTGATTTGTCGTTGTATGGATTATGTACAAATTTTTGTGTAGGACCATAAAGAGATTCGAGCGCCATTTTGTCATCTTCATCGAGCATTGTAATGTTTTTCTGATACCACGGATACATTATTGCAGTTGGAACGTCACTATGACCAATTCCTAAGGTGTGGCCGATTTCGTGTGCTAATACCATAAAGAAGCTAGTTTCAGTGTCTTGTACAATTCCATCGATGTTTGGATTCCATCGTTCATTACGATCAAAATGAATTTCAATACATCCATCTCCAGAGGAAAAATAAGCATGAGCTAACACCTTACCGGAACCATCAAAATTAAACGCACAATATCGATTACCTTGACAATTAGCTCGAAATTGATGTTTTTCATTCACAATAGTAATAGTTATGTTAGAATCGTTACTCCTTTAAATGTAAATTTGGAATTTTCTTGCCAAATATTAAATGCCTTTTCAGCAGCAGCAACGTATGGCGGTGTGGCTTGAGGAAAATACCAAGTTAGGTTAGTTTTTTTCCATTTTGTTCTAACACTATACGAATGTTCACCATCATAATTTTCACCTACACTACAACGAGGTCGCTCTAATAGTTGAATTGTCTCAGGATTAAGAGTGCCATCTACAAGTAAATTGAATTTCTCTTGAAAATCTCTTAAAATCGATATCATATCTGTGACATCATGTTTCGACTTGTTAAAATATCCAAATCTTTCCATATATTTTACGGCATAATTTATATCAATTTTTTCACTTGCAACTAAAGATAGAAATAGTAGAAGAAGAAGAAGCATCCTTCACTTTCGACGTTAGCTTTAATACTGATTCTACATCAGAGAAATTTTCTTTGAAATAACACTTGGATTCGATATTTAAATAGAAAACAAAAGAATATTTTCATAATTCTATAATGTTAAATCATTAATTACATTGATTTTGTAATAGTACAAATACTCTGTAAGTGCTCTCCCTATTAAACTGTTGTCAGAACAAATATCATAAACGACATACATTAAATCTATACAATTGGAAAACCCACACATTGGATTTGGTATAAATGACTTTAATAAATTAACAATATTATAATAAAAATTGCAAAAGTTCACTTTATTTAAAATTGAAACGTGATACAGAAGCAAATTCTCTTGAAGACGTAAAATTTCCACAACTCCTTCTTCTTCGTCGAGAACAAAAGTTACATCATGTCGGCGAATTTCAACAAATTTCTGATTATCATATATGACTTTAGTCATTTGACAAAATCTTGGTACAAGAGATTAGAATCGATAGGACTTTTGTTATCTGAAGAATTGAAATACTCCTCCTTACTCTTACGCAGTGCATCTATGACATGTTCCCATTCGAAAGTATTGAAGGACATTTTGATAGGTTCCACAGTTCCGATAAATGTTGATAAAATGATGACAGGTGCAAAATTTCTGGCAGGGCTAAGGTTACACCCAACCATAAATCGACCAACATTGAAAACTCTATGTAATAAATAATGTTTTTCTTGTCTTATTGCATTTTCGTAAATTAGTAGAATTTGATTCAAATCGATCGTAATTTGATTGTTCTTCATCCGTACATGTAACACTAGTCTCACTATCTTCATTATAATACCCAGAATTTTGATCCATATTGACTACACTCACTTGTCGACTGTTGATTTTCAAACTAATGTGTTTCAATTTATATGTTAGCTCCCGAACTTCTCTGATTGGTTGCCTTTTCTATACCAAATCATCAGTGTATATCCAACCGTTATGTTTTTTATCTAAACCTAACCATTTGACGTAAATTCTACTACGATTCCTCTTCAATACTTTTTCAACGAGATAAATGTTGGGATTTTTGGTTTTTTGTAATTCCTCTTCATAGAAACAACCTCTGATAGGTGATCCATTCATATCTTCTATTAAATACGATACAGGATTCGTTATTTTCACTTTCGTAATTTTGAATAATTCAGTTGTAAAATTGGGAGTGTAACATTTTTCAAAAGCATGTTTCGCTTTACTTATTCGCACAATATCTCCTACATTTAACTTTCTAGGTCCGGCGATTTTCAAATAACTGAATTTCTTATTTAAAATCAATTTTTCGTTACTTTGATTCAGCTCTGACGGTTTATATCCAATTTTACTATGTTTCGTGTTGTTGTATTCCTATGTGATTTGAGGTAAAATATCGATCCATTTGTATTTCCCAATTAAGCTGAAATGTTTATAGAATTTCGTTTTAAGCGTTCTAATAACTCTTTCTGCAATTGCAGCTTTCTTTGTACTAAACGTACTATAATGGTTGATATTATGTTTTCACATTAGAGTTTTAAATTTAGTATTGTAAAATTCCGTTTCTTGATCTGATTGTAGATTTTTTGCCATTCTACCGCCTCTGATAATACTCGAAAATGCACGAGTTATTTCTTCGGCTGTTTTCGTCTTGAGTGGACGAGTCCACACGAATTTCGAAAAACAATTGATAACTACCAAAATCATTTTAAATCCTCTATTATGTCTTGCAGGTCTCATTTCAGCTAGATCCATCTGCCATAAGTCATCAAGACCTTTAATTATTGTTCGTCGACGGGGATAATTGCGTCGAATCGGTTTATGTAATTCCTTAACAAGTTGAATCCTGCAGACATGATTTGTAGTGAACAACATATTTGTTATATCTATTTCGAATAACAAAATAAATATTTTCTTGGGGACTTATTTGTTTGCGGTTAGTTGATTATTCCTCTAAATTACACCGCTTATCTATTCGCGTCTACACGGCTTGCGGTTGATTATTTATCTAAATTACATTGTACGAGAAGATCCATGCAAAAATAATCTCTACTGCCCAATTTAAATTCGACTTTATCGTTGTTCTTTATGATAAGCCAATTAAATGATGATACTGATATTCCATATTATTATTCAATAAAACGCTCCCATCAGAAGCATAGTGTTTACAGCTTTCAATTTTACAATCAAAAGGGAATACAAACGCCGTACCTTCCGTATCCAAAACATAAAAGTTCTTGTTGAATTTCTTCATGCCTCTGAAGCTGATTAGACATTTTGTACGATACGTTTGTGTGAATTGGTGCATCTGTGTAGTATTTGACTTTGAAACAACATTATCAACATATTTTTTTGTTGCCATTTGTACAATGTTTTTATTGAGAGTAGCAAACCTTGAATCATAATTCCTATGTATTACATCCATTGTATCTTTAATTTTTTTTATGTTGCTCAGTATAAATTCACGATTTGATTCTATTGCGTTATCTACATACTTTTGAGTTGATACATTACTCACCAGAGATTTTATTTTATCATTTATTTGCTGTATACTTGTGTTCAATGACAATTCAGCTAATTCGATTTTTTTAATCGTGCTTCGATTATCAGATTTATCTTCTGTTTATCAGAATGTTGTTGACGACGACCAAACTTGTCGAGACTCATTTTGGAAATGAGCATAAATAATGTTTTGTATCTAGGTAAATCATCTTCGGTATATGTGGGATAACCGTAGAAAAGTAATTGGTAAAGACCTGGAGTAGCTGGGATTCTATCCCATCCTTTATTATCTTCTTTTACTAATATATCTCCGTTTTTTATGTCAAAGTTGATGCGATTATTTCCCTAAGTCCACTGATCGTTGTCAATATTATACTTTCTGGAGGATTTTTACCTCTAATCCCTCTTTTTGCTGGACTCTCAGCTTTAGGAGCATTATCGGGTGGTGTTGCGGGAATTGTGAAGACTATGGTCGATGCAAAAAATGCCCAAAAGAAATTGGAAGAAGATCATCGACACAATAAAGCTATGGAGTCTATAGGTAAAGGACTGTATTTGCGGAAGACCGCTAAAGGTGGATTTGGATTATTCTTGAAAAAAAACTACCATTGAAGCTACCCAATAGAGCATTGTTTGACTATGAATTAATCAAGTTTGCCAAATTATTAAAAATAAAATATTTCCGAGGTGTGTAAATGCGCGATTCTCTGCCGAAAAGTGGACCGCTACCATGTGTATCGGCGATTTTAAATTTGGATGTGTCTAAAAATCCAGGCACTCATTGGGTAGCATATAGAAAGATAAATGACAGCGTTGAATATTTCGATTCATTTGGTAATCTGAAGCCACCGAAAGAACTGGTCACCTATCTCGACGGCAATAAAATATTTTACAATTACGAGCAGTACCAAAATTACAATCAAATTAATTGTGGACATTTGTGTTTGCAATTCCTATATAATGTCTGAAGCATTGGTGGCGTGGTTAGTTGGTGAAAGACAATTGTGCTCTTTTACAAGTGCTGAATTGAAAACTATTCCTCTAAAGTATTTGGTAGAAGGAGTTAGATCTTGGGAGTTATTGGACAACTGGCACAAATCACCACAAGAATATCAATCAGATTTCAACTTGCAAATTTGCTTGCCTTGTTTCGTGCATTACAATAGACCACATCAACGTACGCATGTCGATGGTCCGGTGAGCTACAACGCAACTGTCATACATGTAATTATTTTTTGAAAAAATAAAAGTTTTCTCCTGAATTGTATTATTATTTAAATTTATATACGTCACTCATAAACAACAGTCATGTCTCAGCTGTTGAACTTAACGTCCACATCAAATAGTTCTCCTTCACACCTCCCACACCGATAACATTGAAACCCGAAAAAGAATACTTTATTGGTGTGTTGGGGTTTCACTCGTATGATTCTATACCGAAAATCGATGGTGAGAAATTTTATTTCTACAATAAGAATGATCGTAAAAAAGTATTCATCATTAACTTCCCATCGGGATGCTACGAAATCTCAGATATTGAAGCTTATCTCATCGATCAATTCAAATCGATGACCAATATGGCCGATATATCTTTGAAGCCCAACAACAACACTCTTCAGTGTGAAATTTACAATCAACAGTACGCCATCGACTTTGAATACTCTGATAGTTTGGGTACAATACTCGGATTTTCTCCAAAGATACTGGATCCTGGTAAAGTCCATCGTTCTGATCTACCTGTTAATATTTGTAAAGTATCAACTTTACTCTTCGATTGTAGTATTGCTGAAGGATCTTTCGACGGAGATAAGCCCGCTCATACAATATTCAGTTTCCTAATTACAGTGGATCCTGGTTATGCAATCAACGAACGACCGTACAATCCGATGTATCTACCTGTGAGCTGCATAAACGAAATCACCAACATCACCGTAAGAGTGTTGAATCAAGATCTCATACCTATAAATTTTCGAGGAGAAAAGACCACGTTAATTTTACATCTATTGCAACGTTAAAAAATTTATTTATCAACGATTATAAAAGTCCAACATCAACTGTAACAACATTAGTGTTTAAAATTCTTTGCTGGTTCAAATAAACTAATTGTTGATGTGTGGACTGTATTATTTATTAATAATATTAAAACATGTGTTAGTTGGGTTTTAATGGCGATATATCAACCACACATTTCTAATTAATACAAAAAATAGAAAAAACTTTATGTTGGGCGGCGTTGCCACGTTTTCGACTTATTTTAACATAATAAAAAATTATTTTAAAGATTAATTTTAACATTATAGCCCCCTCTTTGAAGGGATGCCTTCAAAAC
Organism: Diorhabda sublineata; assembly: GCF_026230105.1. Taxonomy (NCBI): domain Eukaryota; kingdom Metazoa; phylum Arthropoda; class Insecta; order Coleoptera; family Chrysomelidae; genus Diorhabda; species Diorhabda sublineata. The sequence continues at coordinate 16,700,133 of NC_079485.1, read as the reverse complement.
AGCTTATTGTAGAAATTTACTTGATAATATATACCTATGTTTACAAAGTCTATCAGTGTATTAAGATTGCAATAAATCGATTTAATTGTCTATGTCTTCTTGTCTTGGTAATGGACACAAATGTCTGATGGAACGAATAATTAGTCCCTTATGGGTTTGGACTTCAGCAACTCTTGTAATGCCGTCTCTTCCGGGAAATACTAACTTTCCTAATTATTCCCATTGGCCATTGGCATGGTGGATATAGGGTGTTTTTTATTAAGACTAAAGTGCCCACAGAAATAGTTGATGCGGCGTCTTTCCACTTGTACTGCTGATGTAGTTGAGAAATATATTGTCTTGAAAATCTTCGCCAAAATTGTTGGTAGAGTTTCTGGATGTGTTCTAATCGAGTCAAACGATACTTGTTGGTATTAGTATAGTCAATGTTGGGAATGGAGGTCAGAACTCGACCTATTAAGAAATGGGATGGTGTAATGGGTGACAAGTCATTAGGGTCATTTGACTGTGCAAACAATGGTCGAGAGTTTAATATACCTTCGATTTGTATCACTAAGTTGCACATTTCTTCGTAAGTCACATTATTATTAATAAGAGCTCGCTTCAAATGAAATTTGCAACTTTTAACGGCTGCTTCCCACAATCCGCCATGATTTGGGGTGTACGGAGGAATAAACTTCCATTGTATATTATATTGACTGGTAGAATTGACAATAGAGGCCTGATTGTTAAATAAAAATTTACTAAGATCTTTCAATAAGTTGTTAGTGCCGTGAAATGTAGTTCCGTTATCGGAATATATTATTTTGGGAACACCTCGTCTAGATACAAAGCGTTTTAAGCATGCTAAGAAATTGTTGGAAGTTAAATCAGTTACTATTTCGCAATGTATTGCCTTAGTGCAAAAACAAACGAAAATAGCCAAATAACATTTATTAAGTTTAGCTCTTTTACCTGGTTTGTTCAAAATATAGAATGGGCCGGCATAATCAACTCCGGTCACTTCACTAATATAGAACTACCAACAGGCCAGTAGAATTGTCGAACCGAACTTAATAGTAGTTGTGGTCCTGGGTGTAACAATTGACTATGTTTATGATTAAAAATTAGCTTGGTAAAATTGTGTTTACTTGAGAGTAAGATTGGATGTTTGATGTTAAATGGTAAGTAAGTATTTTTTAATCGTCCCCCAACTCTGATGATTCCTTTCTCATCAATAAAGAGCGCTGAGGCAAATTTATGTTTAGCATCTAATTGCTTGTTTTTACGAAGTAATTCTAGCTCCTCGGAAAATGATTCCATTTGAGATAATTTAATTAAAATAGTATTGGTGTTTTCCAATTCTTCAACTGATAATGGGCCAATAACTTTGGTATCAGATTTTCGTGCATTATTGATAAAACGCATACAATATGCTGTGACTCTTTTTAATCGTTGTAAACAAGAGAATTTTGTAAATAAATCACAAATTTTTGTATGTTGTGATATGACCAAAATAGTTTTAGATTTTCTTAGTTCTGGGAGATCGTGTTAAGAAATTGAAAAATTAGTAATTGGCCAATCTGATGATTGTAACAATAAAAATTGAGGTCCTTTCCACCAAATTGCACTTGACATCAGCATTTTAGGCATTATACCTCGAGATGCTAAATCTGCGGGGTTTCCTTAGTACTAACATACCTCCAATTTTCAATGTTAGTGAGAGATTGTATTTTAGATACGCGATTAGCAATAAAGGTCTGTAATAAATTGGGTTCCTTGTTAATCCAACATAGGGCGACTTGAGAATCGGACCACAAACAATAATAAATATTTTTTAAATTGAGGGCATTGACCACAGTATTTACTAGTTGTGCTCCTAGAAGACAAGCACACAATTCAAGTTTTGGAATTGTTATTGTCTTCAGTGGCGACACTTTGGTTTTGGCACATAGTAATTGAACGTTATAATTTCAGCTATCGTCAACACTACGTAAGTATATGCAACATGAATATGCATCTCTCGTTGCATCGCAGAAGCAATGGACATCTGTAAGTACATAGTTTAAATAAATAGCATTTCTAGGAATAGATAATTGATTTAAACTGCCAAGTTCATTCTGAAATCGATACCAAGTTTGTTCTATATCTTGTGGAATAGGCTCATCCCATCTAATGTGTAGGGACCATAATTTCTGTATTATTAATTTTGCAATAACTATTGAAAGGCTCAATAACCCTAAAGGATCGTAAATTTGAGCAAAAATTGAAAGAATGTGACGTTTAGTAATTGTGTTTCGATGGGTAAATTGTTTAATTGTATATTTTAGAATGTCATTTCTATTGTCCCATTGGATTCCCAAAGTTTTACAACTTTCTTTATCACCTATATCTAAAATTGCATTTGAGATATTGTTATCTTTGAAGCCACAAACTACTTGAAAATTATTAGAAATCCACTTTCTTAAAATGAAATTAGCGGATGATAAGAAATCATATATGTCTTTGCATAATTTTTGTAATTCTATTAAATCGTTAGAACCGGTCAACAAATCGTCCACGTACATGTCCTTTAGTATTGTTTCACAGGCTTTGGGGTATTGATTCATATTGTGTTCCGCTAGCGTCTTAATACACTTGATAGCCAGATATGGAGCTGATCGAGTTCCATATGTAACTGTATTCAAGTGATAAGTGCAAAAGTTACTTTTGGGGTTATCACGCCATAGTATCTGTTGTAAAGGTCTATGCTCTCGATCTATGAGAATTTGACGATACATTTTTGATATGTCTGCGGAAACTACGAATTTATATGTTCTGAATCGTATGAATGTTTATAATGTCATTCTGAACTTTAGGGCCGATATATTGTAGATCGTTAAGCGACCACCCTGTAAACGTCTTACAGCTTCCATCAAAAACTACGCGTAAACGAGTTGTCGTACTCATTTCTTTTAAAATACCATGATGTGGTAAAAAGTATTTAATTCCATCGGGTTCAATAGTTAATTTAGTCATATGACCTAAAGTTTCATATTCTTGAATAAAATCGGTGTATAATTGTTTAAATTGAACATCCGTGAACCGTTTTTCTAATGTCTTAAATCTTCTAATTGCTTCGGGTTTAGACCTGCCCAATAGTTCTGGGGATTGTTTTAACGGGAATTTTACTACAAACTGACCGTTTTCTATGCGGAAAGTATTTCCGTTAAATAAAGACTCACACACAATATCGTCTTGAGATAAAAATTGATTACTACCTTTTATTTCTTCAATTTCCCAGAATTTCTTCAACTGGTCATATTCAGGAATATGACTTGAAAGGTTACACATGATTGTTTTATTATTATCAATTGGAAGCGCACCTGTTACTATCCATCCAAATACAGTGTTAACTAACATATTATTTCCCAATTTTATTTTTTCGTTTAATAACAAATCCCAAAATATATTGGCGCCCAACAATAAATCGACTTCTTGTAGACATCCAAAACTGGGATCAGATAATTGAACATGTTCCGGTATCTTTAATGTGTTGTAATATTCGTTTCTTCTATAGTATAAATAAAAGAAATTTATACAGGTTCTTCTATACTTTTATTATATTAGAAGTAAAACTACACAAAATGACTTGAATCTGAAAGTAACCATTTTTTTTTTGACATAATAATCATCCTAGCCAACTTAATTGCTGGGTTACGTTCAGTAATTTTTTACAACACTACCCCTTAAACCAGCAATTAATTTAGACCAATATTTTTAGTACAAAAAATATGCTTGGGATTATGCAGCCCTTTTGTTAAAAGATCTGCTACCATTTTTTCAGTAGGCATGTATTTAATTTCAACCAAATTTTTTTTCAATTACTTCCCTTACAAAATGGTACTTAGTGTCTATATGTTTAGTTCTGTTATGGTAAACAGGGTTTTTTAACAATTTTTGTGCACTTTGGCTGTCATTGAAAAGAATTACGGGCTTAGTCTCACAAAACTCATTTAAAAAACCACTAACAAATATGGCTTCTTTACATGCTTCAGTAATGGCGATATACTCGGACTCAGTACTCGAAAGTGCAACACAAGATTGTTTCTTGGATTCCCAAGGGATTGGAGCATTACTTATTTTTAGAACGAATCATGAATATGATTTCCTGTCATTTATATCATTTGAGAAATCTGCATCTACATAACCATACAAATTTTTGTCTGATTTACAAAAAATTAGGCTTTTGTCCAAGGTCCCTTTTAAGTATTTTAATACCCGTTTTGCATGTTTCCAGTGCTCAATACTGAAACTTGAATTAAATTGACTCAAATAACTAATACTAAATGATATATCTGGTCTTGTATGGACTGCCAAGTACATTAATGAACCAATTAAATTCTGATACGGTACATTCGGTTTTTCATTAGCGGTTGGCTTCAATTTTAAACCGACTTCAATAGGAGTCAAAACCGTTTTAGCATCACCTAACTTGAAACGCTCTAATAATTCTAAAATATAGTCCCTCTGATTAACTTTAATCATATTGTTTTGTTTGTCAAAATCAATATTTAAACCTAAAAAATATTTGATTGGCCCCAAGTCTTTAATTTTAAATTGTTTTGACAATTCCTGTTTGAGGTTGGTTTTGAAAACTGAGGAATTTGAACAAATTAAAAAAATCATCAACATAAAGGGCCACTAGAATTATAAATTTGTCCTTGTTTTGGAAAAATATACATGGTTCAAAACTTGATTGCTGAAAACTCAAGTCTTTTAAGACATTTTTTACTTTAATATTCCAAATTCTGGAGGATTGTTTTAACCCATATATAGCCTTTTTTAATAAACATACTTTATTTTCATTATTTTTTAGAATAAACCCCTCAGGTTGCACCATGTAAATTTCTTCATCCAAGTTTCCGTTTAAAAATGCAGTTTCTACGTCTAAGTGCTCAATATCTAAACTTAATTCTACAGATAAAGCAAACAATATTCTTATTGTAGAGTATCTAACTACAGTTGAAAAAGTTTCAAAATAATCTATACCAAAGGTTTGTGTGAAACCCTTTGCAACTAGCCGTGCTTTATATCGTATTTCATTATTTGAATTCCTTTTTAAACAAAACACCCACTTATTTTGCACATTTTTGTTTGATGGACGGTCTACTAAAATCCATGCCTCATTTTTCATTAATGATTCGTACTCTCGTTCCATTGCTTTTTCCCAATTTCTTCGGTCACTTCTTGACATCGCTTCATCTACGGTCTTTGGATCTTGCATTTCATTATAAGTTTCCTTATTCATCACATTGTATGAAATGTAACCTTCATAATTTCTTTTCTTTGACACCCTTCCTGATCTGGTTACAATTTCTTGATCATTAATTTCCTCAAAGTTTTCACCTCCAGTTTCTTCTGGAATTTCATTTTCTTCTTCATTGATATTATTTGATCCTCCACCTTCTTCATTTATGTCACTATCATCCACTCCATGTTTAGTTTTTGTTTGTAGGTCAACAGTAATTGCTGAATCAGGATCTGAGTTGCTAGTTTCAGCCTTACAATTATTTATATTTTTAAAAGGTTGATTCAGAAATTCATTAAATTTTACATTACGACTTATAATAATTTTATCTGTATCTGTATCTAGAATTCTATAAGCTTTACTATTTTCACTGTATCCCACCATAATTCCTGTTTTTGCTCTTTTCTCTAGTTTAGATCTTTTTTCTTTTGGAATGTAAATAAAAGCCTGAGAACCAAATGTAATGAAATATGATAAATCAGGTTTCTCTCCGACCCATAACTCATAAGGTGTCTTTTCTTTACTTTTAGTATATAGTCTATTAGAAATGTAGTTAGCAGTTGTTACTGCTTCCCCCCAATATTTATGGGGTAAATTAGCATCTAATAACATACACCTTGCCGATTCCATCAATGTTCTATTTTTCCTCTCCGACACACCATTTTGCTCTGGACAATATGGTGCAGTCGACTGAAAGCTTATACCAAAACTTTTGAGTAGCTTCTGCACAGCTACCCCTGTATATTCCCCTCCATTATCACTTCTAAATGTTTTTGGATAGACCCCAAAAATATTTTTGACTTCTAGAATGAATTCCTTTAGTTTAATATATACTTCATCTTTAGATTCTAATAAATAAAGTGTGGTATATCTTGAAAAATCATCAGTTAAAGTCAAAAAATATTTCTTTGTACCAACAGTAGGGGTTCTCATAGGTCCACATATATCACTATGGATTAAATCAAGAACTTTAAACGTCTTACTTTCTGATTTTTTAGGAAAAGATTTCCTCATTAATTTACCTTCAATACAAGTGACACATTGTTTTTTCTGACCACAATCATTTATTTTTATGCCAATAGCTAAATCTTTACTTACTATCATTTTTATATCATCAGGGCTTCTGTGACCTAAACGTCTATGCCATGTATGTATACAATTATTCATTTCCTCACACGTTTTTACAATATTTACTTTTTCTGAAAACATGTTTAATTTATATAAACCATTACAGTATTTTCCTGTGGCTATAATAGAATTATTAATTTCTATATAACAATTACAATCATCAAACTTTATGTTATAACCAGCTTTTGTAATTTTAGACACCGATAACAGATTATTGCTTAGCTCAGGTACAAATAAAACAACTTTAAATTTTAAACTTATGCATTTACCTGAAATTTCTGTTTTTACTAAAATATCACCTTTACCTTTGACTTGCATTTCCTGTCCATTTGCAACTATAATTTTATTTAACTTTGAATAGTCCAATTTAATAAATAATTCTGGATTATTTGACATGTGACTTGTAGCCCCTGAATCAATATACCATTCTAGATTATTTTTACTGTTACCGGAAACATTGAAACAAAAAACTGAGTCAGACAACTCATCACCTTCAACAGTTACTTTGGCATGTTGCTTTCCCTTATTTCTGTCTTTCTTCATGAAAAAAAAAATCTTTTTTTGTAGTGACCTTTTCTATGACAATAATAACATTCTATTTTTTCTTTCATCTCCTTCGAAAACTTTTTATTTGTGTTTAATGCCGTCTCTGTTGAACTGGTATCTTCTTTTCTTTTATAGTCATCCATTAGTTTTCCCTTTACATATTCAAGAGTCAATTAATCATCTGGCCTAGCATCTAATGCTGTTACTAATGTGGAATAACTTTCTGGCAATCCACCTAACAATAATGCGGCTACATGGAAATCCTTAATAGTCTCACCAACTCCTCGTAGTCTTTCAACTAATTCTAGTATTTCTTTAATGTATTCATGCATTGGTTTATCTTCAAGTCTAGACTGATACAGCTTCCTCAATAAATACAACTTGTTACTTAAATTATTTCTTTCATGTACCTTTTGCAGTTCATTCCACATTTCTTTCGCATTCTTGCATTTATAAATGTGTGCTATCTGATTGTCTTCGATACTTAATGAAATTGTAGCTTGTGCTTTTTCATCTTTACGTTTCCATTCAACAGATGGTTCATTTGGTATTGCCTCTTCTACAACAGACCAATTTCCTTCTCGTGTAAGCAACATTTTAATTCTAAATTTCCAATTTTGATAATTGTTGTTGTCTAATCTGGCGAAAGTAAACTTTACACTTTCAGATTCCATTTCTGCTTTTAATTTGCTTTACAAGCCAAGCCGGCACGCCTTATTTTTTAGGTTAGCTTTTATACTTTACTTTGAAATTCACTGAAGCTTATTAAATCTGGCCTGGGCCCATAACTTGTTGTAATATTCGTTTCTTCTATAATATAAATAAAAGAAATTTATACAGGTTCTTCTATACTTTTATTATATTAGAAGTAAAACTACACAAAATGACTTGAATCTGAAAAGTAACCATTTTTTTTTGACATAATAATCATCCTTGCCAACTTAATTGCTGGGTTACGTTCAGTAATTTTTTACAACATAATGTACTAGGATTAAAATAAGCAAATGGAATATTACCAGTTATTACAGGGACGACTAAACATGAAATTGTATATTCATGATCATTAACGCAAGAATAAAGAGAAATAGAACATTTTTTATTTATATAAGATACAGATTTACCTATTCCAGAAATTGAGACATTGGTAGGTAACAATGGTATATTTAGTAAACTACATAGCCTTTCAGTTATTATATTGGATTGAGCTCCACAATCCAGCAGTGCTCTTATTTGATGAAAATTGCCTTGGTTGTCTTTAATTTGACATGAGACGGTAGATAACAGTGAATTGGCGAAAGTTTCCGCTTTTAAAATCGTGTTTGAATTATTGTGGTTTACAACTACATTCATCGAAGTTGTTGGTTCATTAGAAGGATTATTTGCCGGGGGTACTACATTATATTGTTTGTGAATCAGTGTATTGTGCTTCCTTTTGCATATTGTACATTTGCCGTATTTACAATTTTGTTTATCATGACCTGCAAGTAAACAATTTTCGCATAAGTGCAAATTTTTAATTTTATGAATTCTTGTATCAACATTTAAAGCTAAAAACTGAGGACACTTATAAATTGTATGAGCTTGTTTACAATAATTACAGGACAATGATTTATTTGTTGATAAAAGCATATGTGCTGGATTGTTCTTATTCTTACTTAAATTGCCTATGGATTTAGTTGATTGTTGAGACTCGTCCAAACATTGTAAAATGTCAGATTTGTCTTTCAAGAAATTCATAAATTCGTCCAAAGTTGGTAATTCAGAATGATATTTCATTTCTTTCCAGTCACGAATCGTATTTTTGTCCAATTTATTGGACACAATATAAATAATAAAGGAGTCGTATAAAATATCTTTAGTTAACTCTAAGCCTTCTAGCGATGTTAAATGTTTAGAAATTTCATCTAATAATTTACGGAATTGTATATAATTTTCTCTAACAATATTTTGCACACTTAGAATAGACTTGAAATGGCTATCGATTGAGAATTGTTTTTTATCAAATCTTTTACCTAAAAGGTTCCAAGCTCTTTCAAATGGTTTGTCTGTATTGTCTAAACCTTCAATAAATCGAGAAGCGTACCCTTCTAGAGACGCCTTTAAAAACTGAAATTTCTGATTCTCATTCAAATTTGTATTGTCACATATGATAGTTTTAAAATTGGTTTTAAATTGAAGCCAATGATGAAACTCTCCATCAAAGCTAGGTAATTTTAACTTTGGTAATAAAACATTCTGAAGAGGATCAAAATTATTCGACGAAATGTTGTTAACTGAATTTGAATTTTGTTCAACGCTTGTATCTAGACGTGGTTGTAAAGTTTGTATAAATTGTTTCAAAAAATCAAAAGCAGCATAATATCTATCTTGAAATGTATCGCGTTCATTGAATTGTTCATCTAAGTCATCCTCTACATTCAGACTCTATAATCGATTGGATTTTGTCAAATTCATCTAATAAATTTAAGTGATTGTCGTATCGCATTTGTATTTCATTAAATTTTATCTATGAATTTTTCTAATAATGTAAGTTTTTGTTTAATTGTACCTCTTTTACGGTATAAAATTGTGAGGTCAATATTCTCTATTGGGGGCATTATTGCAGTTTAAATTGTAATTTATTATCAAAAAATAACCTACGACAGAAAATTGCACCTTAATTGTGATGAAATAGCTACTTCAATTGCTTAACATTGATTGTACCTTCTTACTAGGCTTAAAATTGTAAGTAAAGTAGTAATTTGTATCTTTTAAAATAATTGCATGTGATTTTTATAAATCAAACTAATGAAATTGTATTATAAATTGCCTAGACTGAATAGAAAATAAATTGTATTATTATAAACTGTTCAATTGAAAATTGTAAGAAAAAATACGTCGCATATCTTGTTGCGATGTAAAATACCGCTAAAATTGTCTTAACACATTTCAATTGAAATTTTTATTAAAATAATTGAATCAATTTTCAATAGTTTATTGAAGAGTTTCGACCATTTTCTAATTAAATAGAACAAATGATCCTAAGATAAAGGAAAAAATAGAATAAAATAGGAATTGTATGGAAAAAGTACCTGAATTGCAGTCGTTCAGTCACTATCGCTTGTTACTTCGCTCGATATTTTTCTTCGCCACTTCTCTGGGCCACTGGACACACTCGATTGTTGTTAAATTCCAGATAGTTTTTACACTGTTTAGATATTTTTCTATCTTATATTTATCCGGCTCGAAGACCAAAATGTTTAAAATTCTTTGCTGGTTCAAATAAACTAATTGTTGATGTGTGGACAGTATTATTTATTAATAATATTAAAACATGTGTTAGTTGGGTTTTAATGGCGATATATCAACCACACATTTCTAATTAATACAAAAAATAGAAAAAACTTTATGTTGGGCGGCGTTGCCACGTTTTCGACTTATTTTAACATAATAAAAAATTATTTTAAAGATTAATTTTAACAATTAGTCTCTTGCAGATCGTTCCAAAGAACGAAGCTTACACCTGCAAATCGAGCATTCCTGCAAGCAATCGGATTAAAGTTGAAGAATGGCACAAAAAAGAAAGTACGTGCGTTCTGATACAACACCACCACCACCACCACCACCACCACCAACACTTACAAAAATATCTTCGATATTTAACCTTTATCGAGATCCCCAATATGAAGAGTCTATAAGAAAAGAAGATTTTCACACCTATGTTCCTTACGTGAAATCATTCAATAACAGCGATTCGGTGGAATTTAACATTCAACAAAGTGACGCATTTTTTCTCATGTATGAAACTCAAATTGATATCAAAGGGAAATTAGAAGTAACTGGCGGAGGACATGTTTATCTAACGCCGAATTATGGTGCATTCCTCTTCGATTCTTGTTCCTACATTCAAAGTGGAAAGGAAATAGAAATTGTACGAGAACCTGGTATAGTAAGTACCGTAAGAAGTTTGATGTGTTTTAATCCACAATCGAAAGAAATGGCTGTAGCCGGCTGGAATTATCCCAACAAACCGCTACTAAATGATGTGGATAAATCGTTAATTTGTTGATTCCTTTAAAACACATTTTCAACGTATTCAATGATTACACCAAAATTACATATGGAAAACAAACTTTTCGATTCATTCGTTATTGTCATGATAATGATGTAATAGTGAATGAAGTAATTGTTGCTGGTACGATATCCAACACTACAATAAAGTTTGTTATAGATAGCATGGCGTTGAAAGTTAAGCACGTTTATCCTAACGATGAAATCAAATTACGCATGATGGAGCAAATAAAAAGTGATCGACAAATATTCATTCCGTTTAGAAAATGGGAACTTTGTGTATTGCCTACGTTAACGAAAGATGCTAAAAATGAGATTTGGTCAGTTAAAACGAGCTCGTCTGTCGAGAGACCTCGATATGTTGTCGTCTGCTTCCAAAAGGATAGACGCAACACGAAGACAAACGATGTCTCGAAATTTGATCACTTGAACACCAACAACATAAGATTGGCTTTGAATGGAGAATTCTGACCCAGCGAACGATTAAAGATGGATTTTGAAAAGAACGACTATAGTCTTGCCTATTATAATTACACGTCATTCTATAGAAGTTATACCAATACGAGCATAGTACATCCGATATTGGACTATGAAGCATTCAAAGATCATGCTCTCTTTGTAATAGACTGTTCCAAACAAGAGGAGGGAATGAGAGCATCGACAGTCGATATAAAAGTGGAAATTGAAGTAGGTGTAGGATTTCCTGCAAATACTCGAGCATATTGTATAATTATACATGATTGTTTATTGGAGTATTACCCACTAACGGAAATTTTCAAAACGATCATATAATAGTGAGATGCTGAAACAGCGAGCGACAGTTACAAATAAACTACAATGAGAGTAGCATTCATTGACATTCAAGGCTTCACTATCGAAGGTGCGTTTCATCCTAAGGAACTATCCATCGAAATCGGATTTAAACATAGACACTACATGTTCACGCCACTACTATCGTTTCATTTGCTTAACAATGAAGATCGAAAAACAATCAAGTTTTTGGAACGTTATATCCATGGAATTAAGTACTCTTGTGGGGATGTTGATTATTCAAAATTTAACTAGATTTTGAAAAGTATAAATGTCGATTATATTTACGTTCGCGGCCATCACAAAGCTGCATTTTTACAAAAGAAATATGAAGAATATAGAATTTTCACCGTCATTGTTGATGTCTGCAAATTCCATGGAACGTCCATCGCCATGGAAAGTTTCAAAAAAGGTTCGGCTTGCCATGCCGATGGAATTTTCAATTGTACTCAAATTAATGTAGAACGACTACGAAACTGGTTTTTAAGTATGATACCATTGTAACTTGTTTTTGCTTAAATAAATTATATTTAAAAAATTTTTTTATTGAAACACTTTGTATATTCATTTATGTCTATATTACAAGAAGACTTAAATTTTCTTTTGACAATATTCAATAGAATTTTTAATATTAAAATAAATACTGATGTTAAAATTACACATGTCATAGCAAACACATTGTTTATGTCATCCTTCATCTCTTGCTCCATCGTTGTTGTTGTATTCATTTTGTAGTTGGTTTTTTTCTATTTAGTGGATATTGTGCTTGAGGTAGTTCTCTATTTTTGAAGACACTCTTTTCCTCCTTAAACAAACGCATTCGATCCAATCCTCTTATCACTTCAATCTTATTTTCATAGAATGTAATATCTTTACTCAAATCTCGAACACGTCTACCAAATTCCTCCAATTTGCATTTATATTCTTCTTCTTCTTCTGATGACATTGTAATACAAACACTTTCTTTCTCTAATACAATTATTTATTATAAAAAAAAGTAGTAGAAATATTAGTTTCCTGTAAAGATAAAATGTATGATTCATCTCAAACTTTGAAAAATTATTCAAATATTATAATTTAAAATGTTTGTAGCTACTTTGCTCAAAATAGTAAAATATTTATTATAAAAAAAATAGTCGTCGCATGCTAAAAAAAAATTTTTTTCTGTGTCGCCGGCGGAGTTCCTAACGCTCGCTCGTATTACATACTGTAAATTAAAATGTCGAAGAAAATCCTACCGTCCTTATTACATCTTCTTTATATACATACTGTATAAACAATGCCCTTTGTTCGATGAAAATTCGACAAATAGCAGCGGAGATACAATGTAGTAGTAGTGTCCTTATGACATCCTACATACTGTATACAATACAGTTTGTTTGATAAAAATCCAACCAGCAGTGCATACTTTATGTACACACTGTATATTAAAAAAAAAATAAAAAAATGCCGATGACTCAGGAACCCACTCAGCCCCGCTTCAATACACAATTCTATATACATATTACTATCGTCTTGTTATAATGGAGGCATCGATAAGGTCGGCGACTGCTGTATATACGAACATAAGCTTCGGTGGTTCGAATACTCAGTTCAACAATTTTTATTTAAAAAAAATTATTAATATAAAACGTTACGTCACGACTATGTGACGTCAGGAACCGTTACGTCACGACTATACGTCATAACTTTGTGACGTCACGACTATACACATATTTTCCCTATTACCATTCTTGCACCCGCATTAAATATCTACTATTGATATATGTTACTTCTGCAGTTTTGTATATCGGTTATTAACTCGCAAACTAGTAGACGGATTTTCACAACGTTTGAACCAATCAAAATATTGAAAAAAAAGGAAAATATTAATATATCATATGTTGAGGTTAGGTGGAAAATTTCGAGATTCAACACATATTTTTTATAAAAGATATATACTAATTCTGCCGTTTTGTATATCGGCGAATAACTCAGATAATAATGGACGGATTTTCACACGATTTAAACCAATCGAAAGATTGAATCAGAAGGAAGTTTTTTACATATCATATGTTGAGGTTGGGTGGAAGATTTCGAGATTCAACATGTATACAAAATCAAAGATATATCGGCAAGTAACTTGAAAACTAGTAGACGGATCCCCACACGATTTAAACCAATCGAAACATTGAATCAAAAGGAAGATTTTCATATTTCATATGTTGAGGTTAGGTGGGATATTTTGAGATTCAACACATATTAAATATAAAAGATATATGCTACTTCTGCCGTTTTGTATATCGGTGATTAACTCGCAAACTAGTAGACGGATACCCACACGATTCAAACCAATCGAGAGATTGAATCAGAAGGAAGATTTTTATATATCATTTGTTGAGATTAGGTGGAAAATTTCGAGATTCGACACATATTTAATATGAAAGATATATGCTACTTCCGCGATTTTGTATATAGTTGAATTACTGGCAAACTAATGGACGGATTTCCACACGAACTAAACCAATCGAAAGATTGAATTGGATGGAAGATTTTGATATATCATATGTTAAGTTTGGGTGGAATATTTTGAGATCCAACATGTATACAAAATCAAAGATATAGCGGCGATAAACTCGGAAACTAATGGACGGATTTCACATGATTTAAACCAATCGAAAGGTTGAATCAAAAGGAAGATTTTCATATATCTTATGTTGAGGTTTGGTGGGGTATTTTGAGATTCAACAAATATTTAATATAAAAGATATATGCTACTTCTGCTGTTCTGTAAGTATATCGGTTATTATCTCACAAACTAGTAGACGGATTTCCACAACGTTTGAACCAATCGAAAGATTGAAAAAAAAGAGGATATTAATATATCATATGTTGAGGTTGGGTGGAATATTTCGAGATTCAACATGTGTCCAAAATCAAAAATATATCGGCAAGTAACTTGGAAACTAATGGACGGATTTTCACATGATTAAAATCTATCGAAACATTGAATCAATAGGAAGATTTTTATGTATCATATGTTGAGGTTAGGTGGAAATTTTCGAGATTCGACACATATTTAATATGAAAGATATATGCCCCTTCCGCCATTTTGTATATAGGTGAATTACTCGCAAACTAATGGACGGATTTCCACACGATCTAAACCAATCGAAAGATTGAATTGGATGGGAGATTTTGATGTATCATATGTTAAGGTTGGGTGGAATATTTCGAGATTCAACATGTATACAAAATCAATCTGGAGCTGGATGTTGAAAATTCGGGGGGAGGGGAGGGCATTGGATCCGGATGAAGATCAGTAGGAGATATAGACTGTGGTGAGTCAAGGCTGCTGTCATTTGAACGGGGACGTTTTTCGCTAGTTTTTTATAAGGAAATGAGAGAGGGAAAATGAGAAAGGGTGTCCTCCGAGTATACTATGGGAATAACCGAAGTATTAGTTGTGACAGTAGGGTTAGTACAGGAGGTGAGGATCAGATTGACCGAATCATTTGATTTGGGAGAGGGATCTTGAGGGATGGAAATGTTGGGGCATGAATCAGTAGTGTGCTCAGCCTGTTTGCGGAGGAAGCATTCAAGTTTGTCGGTAGAAATGAATATTCTGTGTGTTGTATTTTCATGACTAATGACAGTTGAAGTTTGAAGAGAAAAATCATTATTGGTTGGTAATACGTAAGTTACTCGGCGAAAGCTGAGCACATGTGCGTATTCGTCATCAGATGAGCCACATTTGATGTATGATATAGGAGAGGTGAGTGATAACCCAGGTCTTGCAGTGCTTTCTCAATGACGGAATGGGAAATGGATGGACAAACATTGGAAATTAGTATTCTTTTGGTTGGTGATATAAGCCGACGTATAGGGATTAAATTGGAATTAACTAGGATACTTTGGTTGGTTTTTAGAAGTTCGTCGACTTGAGTCGTCGATGATAAATAAATGCATATGCGTCCGTGTGATATTCTGGATGCGAAAATGACATTTTTAGGAGAGACGATGCTACCTATTGATTCAATGTAGTCAAATAGTACAGTGTTGGCGATAGAAGGCATAATGATGGCTTGATTTCGTGAGGGCACAGAAGGGGGTGGGGATTTTGTTGAGGTAGCTGCAGCATATGATAAAGGTGGAGAGGTAATATTTGGATTGGTTTTTGGTAGTGAGGAAAGGTTAGACATATTGCTGTGATCTTGGTTGCCAAAATCACAGTCAATAGTTGAAGAAATAAGCTCGCGAAAAACCAAACAGTCTGTGTTTCAGTGATTGGCCTATTCATATCCGGATACGTAAATAATTTCAAAGTATATTTACCAAAATCTATGATAAAAAAGCTGCTTCAACAATTTGTGGTATCACATTTTAATTATAACAAAAAGCCAATAATATATTTTTGTTGGGATTTAACTTAACCATCTGAACCTATCGAGGTATACAGAAAGAATGAATACATATATAGTTGATGTAACTTTGTTATAAATTATTAATTTTTTATTTAACAATTCATTGTTGAAAATGTCATCTTCACTCATTCAACATAGGAAAAAACAATCACAGCAACGTTCAAAAAATGTGGAAGTTGTCGTTCGCATAAGGTAAGCTTATCCAAAAATTTTGGTTTTAACCAGTTATTTCGATTTTTGACAATCTCCAAAAAAATCTTTCAATATCATTTTAGTAGTATTGAGAAATAATATTTTATTAAAACAACTAGATAGTGTTATTTCTGGATAATAATAATTTTAGAAATTATAGATTCATGCCAAAGTACTGAAATAACATATCATATGTAAATATACTTAGTGTTCGACGAATTTTCATTTCTTTTTATTGAAAATCGGTAAAAGCTTATTTAAATCATGCACCTAATAATTTAGTTTAGTTTATTCCAATTCAGAATTTCATTTCACATAGAGAATTGATTTTAAAAGATAAGAAATACAGCTTTGAAAGAGTTTTTAAACCTAGTGCTACCCAAATTGAACTATATATAAATGTGATAGCTCCTATGATACTTGATGTAGTTGATGGATATAATTGCACAGCTTTTGCTATGGATAAACAGGAACTGGAAAAACTTTCACCATGAGGGGGGAGAAATGTAATCTTGTGAGTAACTGCAAACAGGTGCGTTTTCTTTGATATTAACATTTAATCAACCTATTGTTCATTGATATTATTATTATAGATAAAGACTTAAAGAAAAGTCAAAACGTCAAAATTTTTTCTTCTAAAAACTATCAAAAAAAACTAATTTCGACCTAAAATCAAGAACATTTAGATGCATTATATATATTTATTCAGTTATATATGTATCTATTTTTCATATTTTTTCTATTTTTAAGAATATATAGTGCTCCCAAAGGCTCAGTTTCCATCCAAGGATTGACAGAAATTTTAGTACATGGTGGTGAAGCTATTTGTAAGTTATTACAAAAAGAAATTATGAAAAGACAGATAGCCCCTACATTAAAGAATCATCAAAGTTCCCGGTCACATAGAGTTTTTTCTATTGTTGTCAATACCAGGGAAACTACAATATCAGGTGATGATATCCTTAAAACTGGTAAAATAAATTTGGTGGACTTGGCTGGTAGTGAAAATATTGCTAGATCTGGCTATAAGGACATGAGGGCAATGGAGCTGGCAAATATTAACAAGTCTAGCTTTAGTTGACAAAGCACAAAAACAAATACCATACAGAGATTCGAAACTTACAAGAATCCTCCAAGATTCTTTAGGAGGACAGTAATTCAGTAATTATTGCAACCAATTTACCTACCAACAATTCATATGAAGTGACTGCCAGTACTTTAGAATACGCTAGTAGAGCTAGAGATATAAAGAGTACCCCAACAGTTAATGAAAAAATGACAAAACATGAGAACATTGATAGTTTAGTTGAAGAAATTGACAGATAAAGTATTTCTCACTTTTTACTCAATATATTGAACATTCAAAATATCTTATTAGGTTACAAAAAGATTTGGATGCAGCTAGATCAGGTACAGGATTTTACGTTGATAAGGATAACTATCAAAAGATGTTGGATGCAATTATAGCTGTAACTGGAGAAAATATTACAGCAGAAGAATTAACTGAAAAGAAAGCAGAGAGAATCGAACAGTTAGGTATGTATTTTTTATTAAATTTGAGTTTTTCAGAAGATGTTTTATTAGAATTGAATAAGGACTAAGTATTTGTTTGTCTTTTGTAAACAGATTTATAGCAAGTGAAGGTGCTAAGTTTGATTTTAATCACTTTGATTCAAATTTTATTACTTTAATTCCTAGGTTGTTTTGTTGCAAACACTAATTTCTGGATCTTTCATTTTCATGAATGTTAACAAATCTTTTATATTTCAGAGGATCGAATGTATAGCAAAGTCAGAGAATTTGAAGAGACTGTTGTGTTTCAAAAAAGGTTCGGCTTGCCATGCCGATGGAATTTTCAATTGTACTCAAATTAATGTAGAACGACTACGAAACTGGTTTTTAAGTATGATACCATTGTAACTTGTTTTTGCTTAAATAAATTATATTTAAAAAATTTTTTTATTGAAACACTTTGTATATTCATTTATGTCTATATTACAAGAAGACTTAAATTTTCTTTTGACAATATTCAATAGAATTTTTAATATTAAAATAAATACTGATGTTAAAATTACACATGTCATAGCAAACACATTGTTTATGTCATCCTTCATCTCTTGCTCCATCGTTGTTGTTGTATTCATTTTGTAGTTGGTTTTTTTCTATTTAGTGGATATTGTGCTTGAGGTAGTTCTCTATTTTTGAAGACACTCTTTTCCTCCTTAAACAAACGCATTCGATCCAATCCTCTTATCACTTCAATCTTATTTTCATAGAATGTAATATCTTTACTCAAATCTCGAACACGTCTACCAAATTCCTCCAATTTGCATTTATATTCTTCTTCTTCTTCTGATGACATTGTAATACAAACACTTTCTTTCTCTAATACAATTATTTATTATAAAAAAAAGTAGTAGAAATATTAGTTTCCTGTAAAGATAAAATGTATGATTCATCTCAAACTTTGAAAAATTATTCAAATATTATAATTTAAAATGTTTGTAGCTACTTTGCTCAAAATAGTAAAATATTTATTATAAAAAAAATAGTCGTCGCATGCTAAAAAAAAATTTTTTTCTGTGTCGCCGGCGGAGTTCCTAACGCTCGCTCGTATTACATACTGTAAATTAAAATGTCGAAGAAAATCCTACCGTCCTTATTACATCTTCTTTATATACATACTGTATAAACAATGCCCTTTGTTCGATGAAAATTCGACAAATAGCAGCGGAGATACAATGTAGTAGTAGTGTCCTTATGACATCCTACATACTGTATACAATACAGTTTGTTTGATAAAAATCCAACCAGCAGTGCATACTTTATGTACACACTGTATATTAAAAAAAAAATAAAAAAATGCCGATGACTCAGGAACCCACTCAGCCCCGCTTCAATACACAATTCTATATACATATTACTATCGTCTTGTTATAATGGAGGCATCGATAAGGTCGGCGACTGCTGTATATACGAACATAAGCTTCGGTGGTTCGAATACTCAGTTCGACAATTTTTATTTAAAAAAAATTATTAATATAAAACGTTACGTCACGACTATGTGACGTCAGGAACCGTTACGTCACGACTATACGTCATAACTTTGTGACGTCACGACTATACACATATTTTCCCTATTACCATTCTTGCACCCGCATTAAATATCTACTATTGATATATGTTACTTCTGCAGTTTTGTATATCGGTTATTAACTCGCAAACTAGTAGACGGATTTTCACAACGTTTGAACCAATCAAAATATTGAAAAAAAAGGAAAATATTAATATATCATATGTTGAGGTTAGGTGGAAAATTTCGAGATTCAACACATATTTTTTATAAAAGATATATACTAATTCTGCCGTTTTGTATATCGGCGAATAACTCAGATAATAATGGACGGATTTTCACACGATTTAAACCAATCGAAAGATTGAATCAGAAGGAAGTTTTTTACATATCATATGTTGAGGTTGGGTGGAAGATTTCGAGATTCAACATGTATACAAAATCAAAGATATATCGGCAAGTAACTTGAAAACTAGTAGACGGATCCCCACACGATTTAAACCAATCGAAACATTGAATCAAAAGGAAGATTTTCATATTTCATATGTTGAGGTTAGGTGGGATATTTTGAGATTCAACACATATTAAATATAAAAGATATATGCTACTTCTGCCGTTTTGTATATCGGTGATTAACTCGCAAACTAGTAGACGGATACCCACACGATTCAAACCAATCGAGAGATTGAATCAGAAGGAAGATTTTTATATATCATTTGTTGAGATTAGGTGGAAAATTTCGAGATTCGACACATATTTAATATGAAAGATATATGCTACTTCCGCGATTTTGTATATAGTTGAATTACTGGCAAACTAATGGACGGATTTCCACACGAACTAAACCAATCGAAAGATTGAATTGGATGGAAGATTTTGATATATCATATGTTAAGTTTGGGTGGAATATTTTGAGATCCAACATGTATACAAAATCAAAGATATAGCGGCGATAAACTCGGAAACTAATGGACGGATTTCACATGATTTAAACCAATCGAAAGGTTGAATCAAAAGGAAGATTTTCATATATCTTATGTTGAGGTTTGGTGGGGTATTTTGAGATTCAACAAATATTTAATATAAAAGATATATGCTACTTCTGCTGTTCTGTAAGTATATCGGTTATTATCTCACAAACTAGTAGACGGATTTCCACAACGTTTGAACCAATCGAAAGATTGAAAAAAAAGAGGATATTAATATATCATATGTTGAGGTTGGGTGGAATATTTCGAGATTCAACATGTGTCCAAAATCAAAAATATATCGGCAAGTAACTTGGAAACTAATGGACGGATTTTCACATGATTAAAATCTATCGAAACATTGAATCAATAGGAAGATTTTTATGTATCATATGTTGAGGTTAGGTGGAAATTTTCGAGATTCGACACATATTTAATATGAAAGATATATGCCCCTTCCGCCATTTTGTATATAGGTGAATTACTCGCAAACTAATGGACGGATTTCCACACGATCTAAACCAATCGAAAGATTGAATTGGATGGGAGATTTTGATGTATCATATGTTAAGGTTGGGTGGAATATTTCGAGATTCAACATGTATACAAAATCAATCTGGAGCTGGATGTTGAAAATTCGGGGGGAGGGGAGGGCATTGGATCCGGATGAAGATCAGTAGGAGATATAGACTGTGGTGAGTCAAGGCTGCTGTCATTTGAACGGGGACGTTTTTCGCTAGTTTTTTATAAGGAAATGAGAGAGGGAAAATGAGAAAGGGTGTCCTCCGAGTATACTATGGGAATAACCGAAGTATTAGTTGTGACAGTAGGGTTAGTACAGGAGGTGAGGATCAGATTGACCGAATCATTTGATTTGGGAGAGGGATCTTGAGGGATGGAAATGTTGGGGCATGAATCAGTAGTGTGCTCAGCCTGTTTGCGGAGGAAGCATTCAAGTTTGTCGGTAGAAATGAATATTCTGTGTGTTGTATTTTCATGACTAATGACAGTTGAAGTTTGAAGAGAAAAATCATTATTGGTTGGTAATACGTAAGTTACTCGGCGAAAGCTGAGCACATGTGCGTATTCGTCATCAGATGAGCCACATTTGATGTATGATATAGGAGAGGTGAGTGATAACCCAGGTCTTGCAGTGCTTTCTCAATGACGGAATGGGAAATGGATGGACAAACATTGGAAATTAGTATTCTTTTGGTTGGTGATATAAGCCGACGTATAGGGATTAAATTGGAATTAACTAGGATACTTTGGTTGGTTTTTAGAAGTTCGTCGACTTGAGTCGTCGATGATAAATAAATGCATATGCGTCCGTGTGATATTCTGGATGCGAAAATGACATTTTTAGGAGAGACGATGCTACCTATTGATTCAATGTAGTCAAATAGTACAGTGTTGGCGATAGAAGGCATAATGATGGCTTGATTTCGTGAGGGCACAGAAGGGGGTGGGGATTTTGTTGAGGTAGCTGCAGCATATGATAAAGGTGGAGAGGTAATATTTGGATTGGTTTTTGGTAGTGAGGAAAGGTTAGACATATTGCTGTGATCTTGGTTGCCAAAATCACAGTCAATAGTTGAAGAAATAAGCTCGCGAAAAACCAAACAGTCTGTGTTTCAGTGATTGGCCTATTCATATCCGGATACGTAAATAATTTCAAAGTATATTTACCAAAATCTATGATAAAAAAGCTGCTTCAACAATTTGTGGTATCACATTTTAATTATAACAAAAAGCCAATAATATATTTTTGTTGGGATTTAACTTAACCATCTGAACCTATCGAGGTATACAGAAAGAATGAATACATATATAGTTGATGTAACTTTGTTATAAATTATTAATTTTTTATTTAACAATTCATTGTTGAAAATGTCATCTTCACTCATTCAACATAGGAAAAAACAATCACAGCAACGTTCAAAAAATGTGGAAGTTGTCGTTCGCATAAGGTAAGCTTATCCAAAAATTTTGGTTTTAACCAGTTATTTCGATTTTTGACAATCTCCAAAAAAATCTTTCAATATCATTTTAGTAGTATTGAGAAATAATATTTTATTAAAACAACTAGATAGTGTTATTTCTGGATAATAATAATTTTAGAAATTATAGATTCATGCCAAAGTACTGAAATAACATATCATATGTAAATATACTTAGTGTTCGACGAATTTTCATTTCTTTTTATTGAAAATCGGTAAAAGCTTATTTAAATCATGCACCTAATAATTTAGTTTAGTTTATTCCAATTCAGAATTTCATTTCACATAGAGAATTGATTTTAAAAGATAAGAAATACAGCTTTGAAAGAGTTTTTAAACCTAGTGCTACCCAAATTGAACTATATATAAATGTGATAGCTCCTATGATACTTGATGTAGTTGATGGATATAATTGCACAGCTTTTGCTATGGATAAACAGGAACTGGAAAAACTTTCACCATGAGGGGGGAGAAATGTAATCTTGTGAGTAACTGCAAACAGGTGCGTTTTCTTTGATATTAACATTTAATCAACCTATTGTTCATTGATATTATTATTATAGATAAAGACTTAAAGAAAAGTCAAAACGTCAAAATTTTTTCTTCTAAAAACTATCAAAAAAAACTAATTTCGACCTAAAATCAAGAACATTTAGATGCATTATATATATTTATTCAGTTATATATGTATCTATTTTTCATATTTTTTCTATTTTTAAGAATATATAGTGCTCCCAAAGGCTCAGTTTCCATCCAAGGATTGACAGAAATTTTAGTACATGGTGGTGAAGCTATTTGTAAGTTATTACAAAAAGAAATTATGAAAAGACAGATAGCCCCTACATTAAAGAATCATCAAAGTTCCCGGTCACATAGAGTTTTTTCTATTGTTGTCAATACCAGGGAAACTACAATATCAGGTGATGATATCCTTAAAACTGGTAAAATAAATTTGGTGGACTTGGCTGGTAGTGAAAATATTGCTAGATCTGGCTATAAGGACATGAGGGCAATGGAGCTGGCAAATATTAACAAGTCTAGCTTTAGTTGACAAAGCACAAAAACAAATACCATACAGAGATTCGAAACTTACAAGAATCCTCCAAGATTCTTTAGGAGGACAGTAATTCAGTAATTATTGCAACCAATTTACCTACCAACAATTCATATGAAGTGACTGCCAGTACTTTAGAATACGCTAGTAGAGCTAGAGATATAAAGAGTACCCCAACAGTTAATGAAAAAATGACAAAACATGAGAACATTGATAGTTTAGTTGAAGAAATTGACAGATAAAGTATTTCTCACTTTTTACTCAATATATTGAACATTCAAAATATCTTATTAGGTTACAAAAAGATTTGGATGCAGCTAGATCAGGTACAGGATTTTACGTTGATAAGGATAACTATCAAAAGATGTTGGATGCAATTATAGCTGTAACTGGAGAAAATATTACAGCAGAAGAATTAACTGAAAAGAAAGCAGAGAGAATCGAACAGTTAGGTATGTATTTTTTATTAAATTTGAGTTTTTCAGAAGATGTTTTATTAGAATTGAATAAGGACTAAGTATTTGTTTGTCTTTTGTAAACAGATTTATAGCAAGTGAAGGTGCTAAGTTTGATTTTAATCACTTTGATTCAAATTTTATTACTTTAATTCCTAGGTTGTTTTGTTGCAAACACTAATTTCTGGATCTTTCATTTTCATGAATGTTAACAAATCTTTTATATTTCAGAGGATCGAATGTATAGCAAAGTCAGAGAATTTGAAGAGACTGTTGTGCAATGTATGAAACAACGAAGGGAATTAGAAGCTGCAAAAGCTACCATAAAGGAACAGGATGAGTACTTAGAACAAGAGAAGTTTCTTTCAAAATGGTACGAAAATCAAACCAGTGAAAAACTTGAAGAAGCAAAAAAATTATTGGCAGCTACAAAAAATTTACACAGTGAAAAAGAAATCCTATTAGCCAAATTGGAACATCAGTTCACAATAAACGTTTCCAATGAACAAATAACACAGAAGGCAGTAGGAAACGTTTTAAAAATGTTGGATCAATTTGGAAACGATGAAACTGAAAAATTTATGTGGAGTGAAAACAAAATCAAAAACAAGATTAGTGAAAGGATATTTGAATTTAAGGAGAATTTTCAAAAGTCTTCAGATACTTTCAAAAATATTTCAATTGAATTTGAATCAATAGTTAAAGATAATATTTTATCTGAATCAAAATATTACAATAATAAAATTAATGAAAAAACAAACATTATCGGAGACATCTTTAATCAACATGAAAAACTAATTGATGTACTGAATTTCGAGTTACTCAAAACTGTTGAATTTTATAAAAAAAATTCAGAAAGGGTAAGTTCATTGTTATGAGAATGTTTCATTATCTAAAGTGTTAACAAGATGTTGTTTTGTAATAAAACATTCCCTAGTAGATCAGTAAATTAAGTTGATAAAGTAATATTAATATTAACTAAAATGTTTACTCACTTATTTCTCCAAATACATTCTAAAGCATTCTAAAGTAATGGTTTGGCAGTTATATATTTTCAATATAAATGTCACTTCATCAATTCATGTTCAGTGTAGATTTTTTAAGTTTATCATGGGGCCATTTTTTTATATTTGGTTCCCGTGTTTCAATGTTTCTTTTTGTATTTTCTACAGCTTTGGAAACGAGAGAAAGGAAACTAGATAAGGCACAGATAAACAGTCACGTTGATATCCAGAGCTCACTTCCCTACATTTTTATATCTGATATTTATATATAGATTTCTAAAATAAATCGTTTGCCTATTTTGCTTCTAATAATTCTTTCAGGTTTACAACAGAGCAAACCAAATGAGAGAATTGGAAGAGTTTAGTAACAGTATAGTAAAAGAACATCAAGGTAAATTCTGGTTTAGAACAGATGTTAATAGAAAGAATAGAAGACACCCAAAAGAAAATCAGAGAAAACCAAACAGAAATTGAAAAAACTGAAGCTAAAATGGCGAAATTGCAAGAAAAGAAAATAATTTTGACAAAAAAGAGTGAGGAATCTAGCTAAAGTTTGAAAAAGTACAGAGAGGATATAAAAAAAAGAAAAAGCTATAGAAGAAAGTATAAAAGAAAGAATAAATACTCTAGAACAAATTGTTGATGAATCATATAAATCTGTGAGTTTTTATTAAACTGTATGTATATGTAAATATTGGAAGTCATTATTTGAAGAAGCTAGAGTATGTCCTAATGATATTATTTTAAAAAGTTTTGTACTATATTGTCTTAAAAAGCCTTTTTACATTCTAGATGCAATATTCTATGCAACTTCCAATTTTATGTAAACAACAAGGAAACCAAGTTGCAAGAATGTTAACTTATTTGAAAGATTTTGATAAAAAGTTGAAAGATGTTACTTCGGATTTGGAAAACAAATATGATGAGGTTAGTTTTATCACACAATTTAGTGTATGCATGAATATAATTTATATCTAGCATCCATTACAAAAAAAATTATCATATAAATCTCAATTTTTGATATTGTTTATTGATGTTGAATATAGTTCAAACAAAAATTATTTTTTCTTGAAAATATTTTACTAATAACTAATCCATATTAATTATTAATAATTAGAGATGGAAGATCTTGAGGAAAATGTACCACCGTAAAATTGGCTGACCCAAGTGAAAAAAATAGACTAAAAATGATAAATATAAATAAGAGACATTTTAGGTGCACAAATCAAATATTAGGTGCATTTATAGTTTTTAAAAAATTCAAAAAAAACAAGTCTGCCAGGTTTTTAAAACTTGGTGATCTCTATTTAAATGAAAATAATTTTGTGCCTCTTTTTCACACAAGAATTAAGTGCTTATTAAGTGCAAGAGATTTTTTAACCATCAAATATTCCTTGAATGACTTTTTTTCGACGACCTCACTAGAAGTGGTGTATCTTGATGAGACAGGAGCTTGTACCAATATCAATGATCGTATTTAGGTTGGTCTGCCAGCTTTTGATATTTCTTCGAGCATACTCTCATCTAATGGTCTCAGTAATAATACATTCAAACAGTGCAAGAAATTCCTGTCAAGAATTTTAAATGTTCAGGTTATTGACAAATTCCTTTTTTATATATATATATATATATATATATATATATATATATATATATATATATATATATATATATATATATATATATATATTATTTACACTACCGGTAAAAAGTTTTTGTGAAGTGGGAATCTAGTGAATTAATTATATGTTGGTTAAGATTACAATGATATTCCTAATTCACAAAATATTCTTCAAATTCATGAATAAGAAGGATTATTTTGAAGGCATGAATGAAATGATATCTGACTTTAATACTTATGGATTATTGAATAAGGATCTATGGGGCCATCCTGTGGTGGCCCTGTACAAAGAAAGCGAAAACAAAAGTGCGACTGCGTACGGCCCCAACTAGAATCAACGTCATTGGAAATGACATACTAGGAAGGACAATGACATTCTCCAAATCAATTTCTAATATTAGTTCTTGATGAGGAAAAGGTGGTAACAAAAACTGAATTCATATCCTTCAATATCTCTCTGTCCTATCCTTTTTCTCAGATGATTAATGAGGTGGGATAATTTGAGACGATAACACATATTCAATCATTTAATTAGGTTTTTAGGATTTTAATCATATACTTACCTTGTGTTCTTCATTATTAGTGGATATCAATTGAGTTATTTCTGTTAACAATTTCTCTAAATAGGGACTTAGAAACAACGGCATACTATCCAAAATATTTTCGATAGTAGTAATTAAACTTCTTATCAACATATTGTGGGTTTCGCAGTGTTTTTGTCTTTTTAAAATCTCAATGAGAGCGGGCATAAAATCCGGTAAACTGCCAATAGCAAAACCTTTTAAATTGACACATAATTCGGCCAAACAAAGTACTACCGATGCTTGGATATTACTTTGGGTTTTCTTAGACATCAATAATCCTGTTACGAAATCTAGAATTGGTACGAATTTTTCTGGTTCTTCCGGTCCTAGAGTTTTTACCAACTTGAGGCACAATAAACTTGTTTGAGTAACAGTTTCTTGTTCTGTATCGCCCTCTTCTTCTTTACCACCTAAATGTTAATAAAAATTTTATTCTTAAATTATCAAAACTTTAATATAATGATAATAAATTTTATGGGAAAGATATAATAAGAACAACAGAAGCAGTGGAAAGAATCAAATGACTAGGAGAAAGATAATTTTGAATATGAGGATTAAAAACTGAAATGACTTAAATATAGGTAATATAAGACAATATGCATTCAAGTGTATCTTACAATTTATAAAATTGATTTAAATTTACACTATTAAAAAAAATTGAGATCAAACACTTATTTCCATATAAACTCATTGATCGAATCATCACTATGAAATTTTTCTAAAATTTCAACTTTCTATTTTTATCTCATCTTTTACAGGTAGAATATTTGATAACTGATGAATAATATAGACAAAAACTACTATGTTAGTTAAAACAATTCTAGAATACCAGAATATTCTGGATAATCATTTAGACGAAGAACAAGTTGTAGGGGAAAGAAGGAATATATTTACTTGCTACAGTATTAACGCAAAAACTTATAATAACGTTTGCTGATTATACTACCGTTATGTATAAATCTTACCTTCTATAATAGATGTAATAGGATGAATTAATGAATACAAATCCGTTTTTTCTTCATGGTAGAAAAATTCCTTATTATATTGCAATTTATTAATCAGCAATTCTAATATTCTCTTCTTCACTGTCGGTAATTTATGGACTAATAACCCTTTAGTAATTAACAGAAACATTTGTGGTGTTACAAGTGCATTAACGCTATCTAAAATATCGTAATTCAAATGCAATAGTACTTTCCAATATTGCACTTGCGGTGTATTGGAAAATTTCTCAACTATTTTTGAAACTCTTTGTATATATTGAAGAACGCTGATAATAATCTCTTTAAATAACGGCTCCAGATTGAGTTCTTCTTCTTCGTTTAAATCAGCCACTTGTTTCACGAAACTGTGAGATCCTAGAAGATTGGCTGTAAACTTGACGATTAGGTATGTGTAGTGACGAAAATCTTTGGGAGAGAAAGAAGATAAGTGGGGGGTTGTTTCGCCTAAAAAATACACAAAATCCTCATCTAATTACTATATAACGGTATTGTTAACAAACATAATGTATCCATATATTAATCATAGAGTAAAGTAAGGTCCGATATCATATGTTTCTTTGAAGTAATTTTGTTTGTTTCATCATATGTAAATGCAACTCAAATTCATTACTTCATGAACTAAATTTACAGAAAAAACGTTTTCTTTTAATAAACTATAGTTATGAACTCGTCTATTGACGTAGATTGTGAAGCCGGCCCTGTTTTATTATGCTAATAGAATCTTAAGTTTCACGGATGCGGTTTGCTTTTCATATACGACGGTTTTTATAGAAACAATTTCTAGGAAAGCCTTATTGTTTGGTTACTTTCTAGAACCTGAATTATCGAGAAATCTGATTTGTATAAATGGCACTTGTTTATCAATCAATCAACAATTTGATGTTATCCCGAACAAATCTGGATAAACAAGTAAACCAAACGATGATTCAAATAAATTATGTGTTTAGTTGTAAGTTTGTGCATAGTTTAGTGAATGTTTAAATCTTAACGAGTAGTTTAGTGTTTAGTATAAGTGTATAGATAAATTAACCATTAAAATAATTTAAATAAATAAGAAAAACATTACAGTATGTTGACAATAATAGTGTCTTTAATGGATATACAAGATACATACTTAGTAAACTATAGGAATTCCTTGCTGAATATACTTTTTACTACCACTACACCAACACAGTTACAATTTCTGACACGCGCTCCTATAATCAAGTTATTGTCTTCAGAGAGCGAAGATAGACTCTGAAGACTATCACTTGGTTATAGAAACGTTGTAATAGTAGCATCATGGCCAATGGTTCCATAAAATCAAAGTTAGTTACAGAAATGTTTAGATTTATCATTTTATTGGAAATTTGGAGCATAATTTGTTTGAGAACGCCTAGACAAGCTAGGAATGAAAAATACAAGTTACCTTGCAATGGATTCCAGGAAACACTGGAGCGTAGGGGAACAAAATAGCTGACAGCTAAAGTAGGGGCAGCAAAAACTTTATAGAATCTGAAAGCTTCTGTGGTATTAGTTACAAAACAATAAACAAAGCACTGAAGAAGAGGGTAGAATCAGTTATTAGGACATTCTACACTAATTGAGACAAGCAAAGACACCCCTGGGAAGCTATAACTAGAGAAGATCTGCTGAATGTGTCAACCTATGCAAGAGAAGATTTGGAAAGATGGTGAAGGTTAATTATCGAAAAGGCCAAAGCTGACACCGCGTTGTAGTGCCAATTGGTAAGGTGAGGTAAGATTAACCTACGAATATTAATAGGAGTTCTATTGGGGCACTGTCACTTCAATGGACATCTAAATACTTAGCAGGGAACGCAAGCTGCAAATTCTATTCCGCATAGGATGAAATTCCTATCCATATTTTGTAGAAGCGTAAGACATACAGAATACGCTTGGGAGCGTATGATTCAGAAGACGAAGATCTCTGGTAGCTAGAGTCGTCGCACTTTCTGAAATAGTTAAAAGGAGTGAGATTAATAGATCAGCTGTAAACACTGAGGATCCCCAGTATCACAACAAGAAAAGGGGACACAATAGACTTGAATTGATCCCGACTAACCAACGATAGACATCAATGGGCTAAAATGAAGGAAGAACATGTAAGAAAGGCCTATGTGAAAAATCGTAAGAATAGTCTGCATTATATGATCTACCATTTACTTCCATATTGTCTTGTTTTTCATTTGGCAAATTGCTTAAATGTTGTAGCAAACGGATACAATTATAAATAACAATGGAAGGAGAAAATTCTTTGCATATATCAGCTCCTATATCGAGCTTCCTTTGAACGGCATCTTTTTCTTTCTTCTGGATTGTACTACTTTTAATTTGACTTTCAAAAAGTAGAAGTAGAAATATATAGAGGTGTTCTTTGACATTAACCGTTTCTAATATTTGTTTGTACAGAGGAATTCTTCTGTGTTCTGTGTTCTTCTATGTTCTGATACATCTAGTATCACATCTACAAATATTCTTAAAATTTTTGTTACATTATGTACTTGAATATCTAAAACAAAATAAGAGATGTAAAAAAGTGGAAATTTCATTTTAAAATCTGTGTAATGAAAAAATATATCATATTTAAAAATTAGCTAGTTACCCTTTCCCAAAAAACTATTATATTCTGTACAACTATATTCAGAAACTAAAAAAATTGTTTTGATATAAATTTATTTATCTAAAAATATTCTCACATATCAATAATCTTTTGTGACAAGAAATTAAAATAATTTATTGTTTTTTGGACACTTTTAAATAAAATTCAATGGAAATTGTTTCAGTTGCATAGTCATTGTCATTTGGTTGTCCCATCTGTACAAAAACAATACCCTAATATTTTTTTTAATAATAAAAATTTAAAATAATCATAAATCATTTATCTATTCGAACATGAAATATGAGAATCTTTCACTACATTATGTACGAGGTGTGATAAAAAAATTTGATTCATTATTTTATGGAAAACAGAGTAAAAAAATAACAAAATTGGAATTAATCTTCTTCACAGTACTGTTCTTATCTAGCAAATTATTTACAAACATCTATGGCTTTTATCTGCTGTGTTGTTGCCTTCTCAATATCAGGAATCAAAATAACACCAATAGTTGCACGGAATTAAATCTAGTTATTAAGATAGATGTGGCGAGGTAGGAAAATTGAAAATACCCAAAAATTGGCTAATCAAAAGAGACACAGTGCATTTTCATGAAGAAGAAGAAAGCTGTTTGCCCATTTCTCGTTCTTTTCATTCGGAAACGTTTCAGTCTCTACTTGGAGAGTTGTTTAACTTGACAATGACAGTCACAGGTTTTCCATTGAAAATTTTAGAGATAGACAGATTTTAACATGTCATGAGCTTCTTTACCACTTTATGTTAACGAAAACAATGTTTCATTACCTTGTACAAATATTTAAATCTAAAACAGCTCTAATAATAGACCGATAAACCGAAACGAGTACAAACTTGTCATTGGTTCTCTCAATACATAAGGGTATGAGTAGTTGTTATAAAAATTTTTTATCACATCTTGTATCTACTGAAAAAAGTTTAATTGATTTAAAATCAATAAATAATGATTATTTAGTATTCGAAAAGCGTGAAAAATATTTTATTTTCAGATATATCTCACCTTCTCCATCACCTTTGGTAATAATAGGTATCTATAATTTTCGAAATAAGTTGAAAACTATATGCATCCTCATGTCGTAAAACCGAAGATCCCATGAAAGTAAAAATTACCATCATATGATGTAACACTTCAGTGGGTAGTAGATTAGCAGTATAAGCTAAAACCAATAATGCCTGATGATGAGTTTGGGGATTTTGTGAAGCCCTAATACACTGAACGATCAGTTCTACGTTGAAGAGATTTTCAGGTAATACACCATCTAGTTTCATACAACTTTGATGGATTATAGCCAGAAGAAGCTGTTTGGGGTATTCTACAGCTGATTGTTCATCGAAATCTAAACAGCGTTTAAGTAAATTGGAGAATATTGGAAGTACACATTCTATATTTCTTATTTTCTTCTTATCTTGAATGAATTCAAATACAGCCACTCCTGAAAATTCAAATTTTTTATATTGACTTTAGAAATAGTGGGACAAATTTATTTATTACAATTACTTCCATATTAAACACAGCAAGTTTCAATAATTTAATATCATCTTCAGATACCAAGTATGTTCGTTATAATGTCGGTCATTAAATAGCGAAAATGTTCTCTCTTTGTAAAACCATAATCGGCTTACAAACGTAAGAATTGTACAGAATTGTACTTAATATAACAAGCGAAGATAATTTCAGTAAAATTAAATACAAAGATGAATTTCTTGCTTTAAAGTTTTATTTGTAACTTAAAAACTAGAGTGAAAGTTACATAGCACTTTTTCATGAAAGTTTCTCATATAACTAAAAAAACTTTGGTGGAAAAAGTTGTTGAAACCATTTTTGGTTTTTGTTGCCATAATATAGATGTAATACAGGAAAATTTCTTCAATTTCTCAGACCTTTTGATATATTAATGGTTCTAAATGTTCTTGATTTTAGGTCTCTTCTATTTTAAAATCAGGTTTTTTTAAATAATTTTTGAAATATTAATAAAAAAGTTACATTTCGACTTAACTTCAATCTTTATTAAAATATTTTGATAGTCGAAAGTCGAAACGACAATTTTTTATCAATCTTTCAAAAATTATTGAAAAAACTAATTTTAAAACAGAAGAGACTTAAAATCAAGAACATTTAGGAGCATTAATACAGGAAAATTATACTGAGGAATAAGTTTTAAACTTCATAGCTAAAATTATTTTCTAGAAAATTCTGAAATTGTGATTTCAAAGTATTTCCCCTGTGCTTTTATTTATAATACAAATTCTATAATACAATTATTGTAGATCACTAGTATCACATTCATCCTCATTCCTCAGAAACACAGTCGTTTAAATCAATTACAAGTTTATCTAAAACTGGTACATATTGCAGATATTTGTTTTCAATTAATTTTACGTGATGTATGACATTTTCGATGCTAATGTTTGAACATTTTTTATTATCAGTTTCTCAACGGTTATTAGTTCTTGTCTGTTTTTTTTTTAGTTAGACCATAATAATCCGATTGAACTTTAAACACTTCCGCTTCTTTGTATATGAATCTCGTTCAAGTAGAAACTCCTATGTGTCTTCTTTGGAAGAATTTGTCTTGAATGATGACCAATCTTTATCTACACAATCACGCTGTTTGCATGTAGTGCTGGTACGAATAGTTCTGTCGCTATCAAATCATGTTTCATCCAAGTAATAAATTTGTCTTTCTTCATTACAATGCTCCCGAATTTTTGTTCCAAGGAATTAATTTTTTTGTGTATTATTGTTGTTTATCTATACTTTTTAATGATTCACTGATTCTGAAAATTGAATCTTGAACCTAATGAGGATCTGGACAAGTGTCTTTAGGCAAGAAATGTTATTCATCAGTAACAGTTTTTATAATACTTAAATAAATCAAATTTTCGTATTACTAGCAAATAAACGTAAACCGACGGGTCAATCCCAAAAGCCTAAAATAACGGGACGTATGGCCCACCCATGTGCTCAAATTGTGCAATTGTAAAGCAACTAATATCACCAACGTTTCCAAAAATTTCTAGTTAACCATTACAACTAATTACTAAAATTACCTTTTTTCCATTCAAAAGTATCCAAAATATCAACTGTGGGTACAATACCAATTCTTCTTTTCTTTTTATTTTCGTCAATCTTTCGACTGTACATCCCTCATGCTGACTAAATACTCTTTAATCCATTCAGCGTTTAGATCTGCTTGAAAATTCTACTAATAAAAAAAAACTACTTCTGAATCCTGAGTGGTGAGTGATAGTTCTATTATTATATTTTTAGAATTGATTTAACAACAACTTCATCTTTGAGAGAAGAAAATGTATCACTATTCAATTGGTTTAATGTAAGCGAGGAAAGAGATAATGTATCTTCACTATCTTTAATAATTGTTTTATCGCTGTTGATAAAAGTGTCCAGTAGTCTCCAAGTTTTAGAATCCATATTCAATCGACCGATAACTTGAGAATTTATTTTTGAAACTACCAATTTGATTATTCTTGCATTGAAAGACGTTAATTCAATTGCATTATTTTTTAATATGTTAAGAGCCATATCGGTTGTTTCTTCTAGAGACTCAAATGTATCTATCAATGAAAATGCCCATAAGATTGTAGCCTTTAAATAAGCTGGAGTATCATTACGACAGGATAAACTAAATAAATCGTTTCTAATAAAATTCAAATCCTTCTAATTTCTTTTACCTTTCGTGTTTGAAGGATCTAAAGAATTAAAAATTATTGATGGTATCTGTTGATTATCAATTATGATTTCCTCTTTATGTTTGATTAAACTGTTGATTGAAGGATTGTATCGGTTTTCCTTTTGGGTAGACATCGTAGTTAACATAGTGAGAATATGTATGACTGTTTTACGAAGATTCTCCTCTGAATCTGTCATCAAAGCTAATGATAAAACTATTAAATAATTGTTTATAGTGATGGTATCTTAAGTTTCTAAATCTTGTTTTAATATACTTTCAATATATTTCAGAATTGTTGATTTGAAATTGGTATATAAATGACTATTGCCACTTACGGAAACGTTAAGGAAAAATTCCATTTCTTCGTTGAAATTTTGAAAATTTGCTTTCAAAAATTTCTTAAGATATTCTTCTTTATCCAATAACAAGCATGTGATGTTAATATAATATTAATTTTCATGATTGTTTATTGAAAAATCTCTCTGCTTCAAATCGATGTCTGGTTTTTTAATTTTATATATAAATTTTCCAAGACACTGTAAAAATCCTTGCACAGGAAACTTCCCTGCAATTGCTTTCTGTATATATCCAATAACAGATGCCTTTTTTTCAAATTTTTCACTCGAAGAATAATACAGTGTGGAGAAAATGTTTAAAACTTGACCAGCAATTTCTAAATTGGAATCTTGTGGCAAAATTGTACTAAATAATAGAATAATATTTATGAAATGGATAATTTTCTGTTTTATTTTTCTTTACAACATCTATTAGAGATTTGACAATTTCAGCATCAGTATTCTTAGATAAAGTGTTAAGCAACAATGTAACAAAACTTTCTTCTTCGTCAGCATTTTTCAATTTCTGTAAATCTAATTTAAATAAGTTGTTCTCAGCTATAAAGGGAGTCTCCAATATTTTCTTTGCTCTTGACATATTTTTAGATGTTTGAGGTAATAAAAACGGAAATAAAGATATAAAAACTTCCCAATCATTTGGTTCATAAAGAGATGTTAATAAATTCTCTACATTATCCGAAATAAGTCCCCATCCGGATTTATCTTTTTGATATTTATTGGCTAAGTTTATTAGTGCACTTTTTATACCGTATTTTTCAACAGCATCACATTTTTTCAAAATTTCCAAGGTGTTTTTTACCACCATAACATCATTATCATTTAAATTATCTACTAATGATCTATTTACTAATTGTCTGTCAGTTTCTTTCAGGTCGTCAAAATTATTGCATAATAATTTTATTGCTTCACCCCTTATAGCAGGATTTGGATGATACAGTTTTTCGAAAAGTTCAAATTTGCCTCTATATATTACAGAATTTTTAATTATTTTTGATAGACACTTTCTTCTTTTTACCGATCTTTTATCTGAAGATGTGGATAAAATTTTGTGAACTGCTTTATCGAACGGAGTAGGATATTGTTGTTCTATTGAATTAATTATTTCTGTTAACCAATTTTGGGCTTCTGGAGAAATTTGCAATTTTGTATTCACAGCATCTAAAATACACCTGGAAAATTAAATAATAAATAATCTAATGGTAATATCAGAGTTTTTTGTTACAGCAGTAATCAAAATTGTTATTTCGGAAAAAATAGTTTTTTCTAAAAAAATTGAGTATTAGTAATGCAGTTCGTGTTATAAAAGAGTTAAAAAACATCTAATCCAATTTAATACATTTTCAGTTGGAGTAACCTAATAGTCTGTGCACTATCAGAGGATAAACATCTTGTGCCAAAAGAACATTTCCCAAAAAATGAAGTCTAGATTTATAGTACAGTAAAACATCACTGAATAAGTCATGTGATACACTAAGAAAAACACAAAGTCAGTTTTGTCAAAAAATGCAGAAACCTATCCCTAGAGATATAACCCAGATATTATAGTTTGTAGCTCATTACTGCAAATAAACCACGGGGGGGGGGGAAGCAAAAAATTATTAACACAATATACCATCAGGCTTGTATCACTAGCTTCCTCTGTTAGCGAGATCTTGCACTTGGGAAAGGCTGGAGCAACCAAATCAATTGGTCATTCATTATATTTTGCTAATTTATTTATGGTATTTAATGATTATAAAGTATTTTTGAAAACCATGAATATATAAATATAGAAAAATTGAATACATACCTTAAAATTGTAAAAACAAATGTATTCTTCACCTTTATAAGATCTAAGCAAGCTTTCATAACATCTCTAGATAATTTTTCATCGTTATTAACACATTCATGAGAGAAACCACTGATAAGTCTCTTCAAAAAAGGATAAATAGAATTGCCATTAGATTGTAAATTATTCAATATTTTTGGTAGTTCCTGAATAATTAAAATATTTTTAACAGCAGTTGATGGTATATGTTTATAATGTTCCTGCGATTGATAAATAATTATCAGAACTAAAGATGCTTCTTTTTTTAAATTGGAAACTGAAAAAGTGGTTTTAGTTACTAGTCTGACTGTTACAACTAAACTCGTTGCATAGAAATCTGCAGTTGTGGAATTCAAACCTTTTATTATTAATGGAAGCATTTGACACAAAAGATCTTCACCTATATTATCTAAATATTCTTAAGTTCCAGTAAATACTGTGCAATAAAAATTTATTGCTACAGATAGTAATTCATGTTTGCTATGAACCTTAGCAAATCTTTTAAGTACAAAGTCACATACTTTAAAAATCCGATATCTGAAGCAGCATGATTCAGAAGAGATTGTTTGGTAAATGAGTTCCTGATTTTTGGTAACTTTTAAGAAAATAAAAACTGTCATTTTTGTCTTTAAATTTGAGCAATTGTAAGACTCTAACAAACATAGTTGATTCATGATATGGTAAACATAACATGAGTAAATCATCTCTAAGATATTCATGTATAGAAAATCTACATATTAATTATTCTAATACTTTATGAGAGCAGTTAAACAGAAAATACGGAGACATCGATAAAAGCATCCGTCTCAAAGATTTATTCAGCTTTTCATTAATTTCAGCAGTTTGTACTGATCTTTCAAAACTCTTAGACATTTCATGGAATAAGGTATGTTTGAACTGTGAGAATACTTCATTCTTTTGGATCAATTCCTCCAATCCTTCTAAGCCAATTTGATATACTGTCTCCTTGGAAAGAGTAGCAGCTTCTTTTGGGTTAAAAAGTAGAGATGGTCGTTTATTATCTCTTATTAATACCGATGTCTGGGACTTTCAAACGTTGAAGTTGGTCTACCAAGGATGTAGCCATTTGAGCTCAAAATTCAATACTCACTCTCAATCTCACTTAATATAACTATGCATTTAGCAAGTTTACAACGATAACCTCATAATCAAATAAACAAACGTGGTTACTGAAGGAAATGTATCAAAAGTTCAATAATATCGCTACTGACAGATATCATAGAACTATGAATTAATTCTATGGATTTGTTGTTTTTATTTTATCTTAAATGGTACAAAAAACATAATTGAACCCATTATATTTTATCGTATATAACACACATTTTATAGAATTAAATTGAGAACTACTGCATAAGTTTTCTTACACATCATTGTTAGTGCAAATAAAAACTTAATATAGAACATTCAACAAAAAGTAAAATTAGTTACGATCCATTGGTTCTCGGAATATAGTATAAAAAGCAATAAATGTAGTACATAGTAGGTAACTTTGATCTTGCTATTCCATCAGGGTCGTTTTTTGTTAAAGTTAAAACAATTATAAAAAAACTAGACATGTTATTGTATCAATCATCACTTTCAATATTTCTATTAGCCTTAGATGATATCAATGATTGATTTAAAAGATAAATAACTAAAAAATAATAATTTCATAATAATTTATTCAACTTTACTCAAAATTAAAAATCTATTCTATTCACCTATAACCTTGTAAGATTTAGACTGCAGTGGCAGTGATAATAGATTAGGAAGGAATGGGCAAATAGAATACAGTTAATAAATTTGTTTTTAAATTGTTTTTGATAATTGAAGTAAACAAGAACTATTAAAGTCCGGCTCTGGCAACCGTAACGTTAACAGTGAAAGTATCAGTTCCTATAAAAATAACTCTTTTTCGATAGTTATCACAGTCCTAAAATCTATGAAACTATAGACAGAATCTTTTAGAAGTGTTCTTAACTCAGAGACATTACTGTAAGTAGAATCTCATACATTCATACTAAATCAGTGAATTTGTTACACACTGTGCTATCAATTTTACACCGCACCGGTTTGGAAGAAAAATTCGCAAAAAAAAACAAACCAGCTCTTATCAACTTAATATGAAGTGGCCTGTGCCAAAATAGGTCCACACTCTCGAATCAAAGCGGAAATATTTCTAAAATTAATGATGCAAAATACAAATGTTGGGACTTCTGACTACAAAAGCTCTCAGAATATAAACCCTACAAAAACATACTCATCTATACTTAGTCAACCACAATTTCCTACAAAACATCAAGCAATTGTTTTTCCATCTGTTGATAACATGAAAATTCAAGATTACCTGATATCACTTGGAGAACTAATCTGTCTAAAAAATATACTATTCAGATCGAGGCTGTCAAACAATAGAATATGCATGTACCTCGCAAATGAAGATACTGTAGACTGCTTCATGACCTTTCATAAAGGGCTGATCATTATCAACAACACTTCGATCCAAGCCCGAAAGCATATAACACCTTCCGAAAGATTAATACTCTCAAATGTATGCCCCACCATACCACACTCAGCTCTAATCGATGAACTTAACAAAATAGGTCTCAATACACTCTCACCAATGTCTTTCCTCAAAATCAGCTCCACAATTCCGGAATATAACCACATCTACAGCTTCAGAAGACAAATCTTTATTTCACCATCCACAATCCAAATACCCAACTGTCTAATGATTATACACGAGAACACCAGCTACAGAATTTACCTATCCCAAGACCGTCTACTATGTCTTACATGCATAAAACCAGGTCATACTGCAGCAAACTGTAAAAACTCCCAATTACAAACTTATGAAGAACCCCAAATAACTGAACTACCACAAAACCCCACCCAACCTTCCCAGCAGCCCCAAAATACCGAAGCCAATACTTCACAAGCACACACCAAGATCCCATCAGAAACCCCTATAACACCTCACTCCCAGAATGTACCCCCCATAAACATAGAAGAAATTCCGCAAAACAGCACCAATCGCAACTACGAGCAAATAATTACGCCTCCCCCTTAAACAGAAGGAATTAAACCAGAGAACCTTAAGAAACCTTCTTTCCCCAAACCAAATAGGACAAGTAAAAAGCCTAAAAATAAACCAGATATCTCTACAAAAATTCTCATGGAACCGATTAGTAAAGTCATTTCAGAACAGAATCCTCCTTTCATATTGGACCACAACCAGATATCTGACCTTTTCGAAAATGTCTACGGTTCATCTGATCCAATTAGTAAAATAAAGAACTACACAAATGATTTTACTGGATTAATAGACATGCTAACAAAAATTACCCTTTCTTTGAGCACAGATCTATCAAAAGCAGATGCACTAAACTCAAGAAGAAACTGTTTTCTCACCTACAAATGAGCATACCAGAAACAGACCTCTCAGAAACAGAAAGTGAATCATCTCAAACAAATATTAACTAACTGAACCAATAATTTACTTTAATATCCCCGTATTCTCATGGACTTTACATCTATAATATAACAACTTACCAATGTTGCAAATCATCCTATCCAAACAGAAATGTGAAGTTATTTGTCTTCAAGAAACCAATTTCAAATACAATAACAACGAACCACTCAGGCAAATTAACAGCTTCTACAAGAACCGAATAAATACTGAAATAGCTAGCGGAGGAGTAGCAATATTTGTGGAAAAATCTCTCCACGCTGCAGAAATCACGATCCTTACAAACCTTGAAGCCGTAGCTATCGAAATATATATATATATATATATATATATATATATATATATATCCCTCCAGCATATCAAGTAGATGCTAAAGAATTAAATGAATTATTGGAACAAATTCCTCAACCTAGAATAATAGTCGGAGACTTCAATGCCCATAACACCATGTGGGGATCAACATCAATAAACCACAGGGGTTGCTTACTAGGAGATATTCTTGATGACGCAAATATCTCCATCTTAAATGATGGAAAGCCAACTAGATTTAGCATACAATCAGGACAGAGTTCATATATTGACCTCACTATCTGTGACCCAACTTTGACTCCAGCTCTTTCCTGGGATCGGCTGGATCATACCTACAACAGTGACCACTATCCAATAGTCATTCATAACAAGAGAAAACCAAATCACAATCACGACTTATATCCAAAATGAAACTTAAAAAAAGCAGACTGGGCTCTTTTCAAAACAATTATCTCAGAAAGTTTGACAACTTACACAATTACAACAGATATAGACGAAGCTTTAGAAAACCTTATTAGTATTTTTCAGCGAGCAGCAAACATATCAATCGGAAAAAATACACGTCTGAAACAACGCAATCCTGTGCCGTGGTGGAATAGCGACTGCGAATCAGCAATTGAGAGCAACAAAAAAGCTTTCAATAGATATAAAAGACACAATACATCAGCAAACAAAATCAAAAGAGTGAGAAAAATATCAGGACTTTACAAGCACCATATTATACAATTACTAGAGAAAGACGGACGCACAATCACAGATAACTCCAAAATAGTCTCAATACTAGCTACCACTTACAAAAACCGCTCCATCACACGCAATTACGATGATACTATTATTACCCATGAGAGAGAAGAAAAGGATGAGATAATGATACAGTTCGATGAAAACGAACCCATCAATTTACCCATTACCATCCAAGAATATGATGAAGCTCTTTCAAGCCTGAAAGAAACGTCACCAAGACCAGATGAAATACCAGTTGTCTTCTTGAAACATCTTCCCTTAATTGCTCACGAATAAATCCTTAACCTATTCAATACCATCTGGCTGCAGCATAACTTTCCTGAAAAGTGGCGTGAATCCATAATAATTCCTATGCTGAAACCACAAACCATTAGAACCCATCCTGAATCCTATAGACCCATATCACTCACATGTGCTATATGCAAACTAATGGAAAAAATTATAAACAACAGACTGCTCTGGACTCTAGAAAAAAGAAACCTCATTATACCGGAACAAAGCGGATTTAGACAACATAGATCAGCCCTGGATAACATAATAGACTTGGAAAGTGAAATCAACGAAGCATTTGCCCTAAAAAACAGCTGTCTAGCTATTTTCGTTGACATTAACCGAGCTTTTGACAATACAAGGCATGATTACATCATAAAAAAATTATACGAATTCAACATATATGGTCACTGTCTGGATTTTATCAAAAACTTCCTGAGAAATTGAACATTTAAAGTTAAAACCAACGGCACCTCCGAAAAAACATATTTTAATAATGGTGTACCCCAAGGATCAATCATAAGTCCCACATTCTTTATCATCGCA
The DNA here is from genome assembly GCF_026230105.1 of Diorhabda sublineata. Taxonomy (NCBI): domain Eukaryota; kingdom Metazoa; phylum Arthropoda; class Insecta; order Coleoptera; family Chrysomelidae; genus Diorhabda; species Diorhabda sublineata. Next base: position 16,658,145 of record NC_079485.1, on the reverse strand, counting down.
ATCAACGACATCCTGAAAAACTTAAAGTTACCAGTAAAAGCTCGACTATACGCAGATGACTTGGTTGTTTACTGTAAAGGAAAAAATATTAAAAACCTCTTCTCACAAAGTCAGGCTTTTATCCATAACTTAGAACTGTGGTCAAAGAAACTAGTTTTAATTTTTCAACTACAAAGACTCGCTATTTTCTTTTCTCAAGACAAAAGAACATACCAAACATACCGGTAATGAAACTTTATAATGAAGACATAAAAATGGAGACAGCAATAAAATTTCTAGGATTAATATTCGACCACACAATAAGCTGGAACTATCATATTAGAAATCTTCTCCTAGCTTGCAAAAAACGACTGAACTTGCGTGAGGTGAGGTGCATATCGACAAACATTACTAACATTGTACCGAACACTTATTCGATTAAAACTAGATTATGGATCAATTGTATATTCAACAGCAAACAAATCGCTTCTGAAAAAACTCGACAGCTTTCACAACTCAGCCTTCGTTTGATAACAGGTACATTCAAAACAACACCAGTGGAAAGTCTGTACTGCGAATCAGGGGAACCATCCTTGGGAGACAGAAGAATATATTTGAGCCTTACATATGCAGCCAAACTAAAATCCAATCCTTCCAATCCGACCTTCCAAAACTGCTTCTTCAAGAAATTTTCAAATCTTTTTTCAAATAAACCCAGAACCTCCAAACCTTTCTATGCTAGAATTCGATCATATCTAAGCGAATTATATTTTTTTATTCCTGAATGCCTTCCTATCGAATGTTCTCAAACTCCACCATGGACAATAGAAAGCACGAAATTCATTACCCATCTCACCTCTTTCGACAAACACCACACCAACCATAAGCTAATCGAAGACACTTAAATAACATACTCAATGAGTACAAAAACTTTGTACATATTACACAAACGCATCAATATCTCAAGACGGTACGGGTATCGCAATCATTACACCAACCTCCAAATATATGATAAAAGCTCCTCAAACCCTATCCACTTTCACTGCTGAAATATACGCAATATATCGAGCTACCCACTTCGCTGCTTCATCAAACGAGCCTAATCATGTCATACTCACAGACTCTCTTAGCTCAATCCAAAGTCTTCAAAAAATTCACACCACAAATCCATTAGTAATCAAAATCAAGCAACAACTGCAATATATACAAGACAACAACAAAAAATAGTATTCTGTTGGATCCCCTCACACATTAGAATAAAAGGAAACGAATAGGCAGACCTGACGGCTAAGGAAGCTGTAATTAGTGATAGTGCGTGAACTTTTTAACTACTACCGATATTAAAACAATCCTAAAGCGTAAAGTGTTTAATGAATGGGAGATCAAATGGTCAACATCCACACACAAACTTCGTGAAGTGAAAGACTCAATAAAACCATGGTCAATACTACCGAAAAATCGCAGAGATAAAGTTTTTCTAATACGTCTGCGTTTAGGCCATACGCGACTGACGCACAGCTACTTATTTGATGCGAAACCTGAACCAAAATGTAGCAACTGCCATTGCAAATTGACTATAAAACACATAATCGCAGAATGTCCATCTCTTAACTCAGAAAGATCATCGTCAAATCTACCACTCGGAACAATACGTGAAATTTTAGGACCAAAATACAATATTACTTACCTTAAACAGATCTCTATCATAAATTTACTTTAACAATTATTCATAAATAAAATACTTAATCTTCAATAAATCGCTAATAACCAGTATACGGTTGATGCGAATTTTGTAATAAAAAAAAAGAACTATTAAACGATTAATTTTAAAATTTGCGACCAGATAATATGATGCTTCGATAAAGTATCAAGATTTCGAAACTAGTACAAAATTGTGTTTAATATACGGCCATCTTTCTTAGTGTGAAAAGTGTACTACAGTATTAGTAAGTGAAAAACTTGAATCAAACCCATAGTTTCAAGCTTAGGTAGTTGATGGATACTCTACGCAAAAATGGATTCGAATGATAAGGGTAAGTTTTTGTTGATTCCGAAATTTTATGTCAAATTAACAATAGCTAAAGTCAGGGTCGAGTTAATTGGTTCAGTGACCGCGTTTCTTGTAAATCAAGGTAATTAGGTATTCCTAATTCTTATAAGCAATTATTTGTAATTCATAATTGATATGAAATTCTCTACTCCAAAAATATAGGACAGGTATTTCTATTATACAAATATGCAGCAAGTAAAAGTAGGATATGTAAATATAGATAATAAGCATAACTAGAAATTGCAACCATCCTGTATAACATAATAGAAATGTGCGAAGAATATACAAAACTATATATATATATGTACAGTGCTTTTCAGATAAAAGTATCCACCTTTAATAACTTTTGTAATACTGGTATTTAGAAAAAATCCAAAAACACGTCAATTTATGTTGGAAGGGGCAAGCATTATGGCTTATTTAAACTTACTGGAAAAGCCACCCCCTCAGCCCTAGCAGCATCCCCTTTATTTTTTTAAATTACTTTTCATATTTTTTATGTAAAATTTGGATACTCCTCTTTGAACTGATTTCAAAAATGTATAATACTTGTAGGTTAAAGTGGTTAGTTTATGAGATAAACAATTTTTCTTTTAAGAGCACAAATTTTACTTATTATTTACTTTCACCTTATTTGCCTGTACTAAAATGGGTTGTACAACAGTTCAAACTCTTTAATCTTTTTAACTGTGCTATTTATTCTACTCAAAAAATCCAAACAACAAAAAACTCTACTTTTTATTAAAGTTTGACATTGTCAACTAGAATTTGTAGTCACTATTGATAGTGTAATTTGATACATTATTTATTTTGTTTCTCTGAAATGGTTTACTCTTTGCAAGAAAGAATTGAAATTGTAGGTTTATACTACCAAAATAATAATTGTGCAAGAGCTGCTGCTAGAATATTTAACGAATTACATGACGGAAGACATGCAACTCATAAGTATGTAATTCAACTGATGGAGAAATTTACCACAACAGGGTCTGTTTGCAATAAAGTGCATAAGCGAGAGGGACTCGTAAATAACGAAGCAATCCAAGTGGCAATTTTAGGGCAAGTCAGCTTAGAGGCTCAACAACCCCAATCGTTGTCAACAATAAGTAGAGCGATCGGTGTTTCATCTTCTACAGTTTTCCGAGTTCTACATAAATTCAAGTACCACCCATACAAAGTTAAGTTGGTGCACGAGTTGAATGAAGATGATTTTTATCGTCGTCTAGAGCTTTGCTAATCAATGACGCAAATTATCAATAACAATCCACAATTGTTAAACAATATTTGCTTTTCTGATGAATGCTCATGGTCATTAAATGGCTTAGTAAGTAGGCATAATTGTAGATATTGGGCTGAAAGTGATCCACATATTATGCGTGAATTCCATACACAACATCCCCAAAAGTTAAACGTTTGGTGTGGTATCCTAGGTGACCACATTGTCGGATCTTTCTTCATCAACGGAAATTTAAATGGTGAATCATATCTTGAGTTACTCAGGGAAGGGGTTGACCCACGTATTACAACAATACTAGAAAATGATGATAACCTTTCCGAAGATTTACTGGTATTTCAACAAGACGGAGCTCCCCCACACTATGCTATGCCTGTCCGACAATTTTTAAACGAAACATTCCCCGCTCTTTGGATAGGTAGAAGGGGGCAGATGATGGAGTGGCCACCTAGGTCACCGGATTTAACACCCCTAGACTTCTTTTTATGGGGGTATTTAAAAACAAAAGTTTGCTACCCAACCAGAATCTCTGGATGATTTACGAGAGAGGATAGAAAATGAATGTCGACAATTAAATCCAGCCGTATTAAGCAATGTCAGAGAGGCATTTCAAAATAGATTATACCATTGTATGGAAGTGAATGGTACTCATTTTGAACACTTATTGTAACTTCATAATAAATAGCACAGTTAAAAAGATTAAAGAGTTTGAACTGTTGTACAACCCATTTTAGTACAGGCAAATAAGGTGAAAGTAAATAATAAGTAAAATTTGTGCTCTTAAAAGAAAAATTGCTTATCTCATAAACTAACCACTTTAACCTACAAGTATTATACATTTTTGAAATCAGCTCAAAGAGGAGTATCCAAATTTTACATAAAAAATATGAAAAGTAATTTAAAAAAATAAAGGGGATGCTGCTAGGGGTGAGGAGGTGGCTTTTCCAGTAAGTTCAAATAAGCCATAATGCTTACCCCTTCCAACATAAATTGACGTGTTTTTGGATTTTTTCTAAATACCAGTATTACAAATGTTATTAAAGGTGGATACTTTTATCTGAAAAGCACTGTATATATATATATATATATATATATATATATATATGTATATTTTTAAATGACATTTTTAAAAATATTAAACTGAATGATAGATATAATTTTTTACTATATATCCAAAATCAAAATTTCCAATTTACTCTTATTCTGTTTTAGTTTAGTCTTCGAATGAGTGCACATAAAACAATAAATTTTTTGAATTACAATCAATTCACCAAGCTGCTTTAATTAACAAACTTCTGTGAATAAAGAGCTCTTGTGTTTTATACATTAAATTACCACATGAATCTCTAATTCCAAACACTGTTATCAGCATAGCTTAATATCTGTACCTCTTTATGTGATAACATTTCCTTTTTTTCACTTTTGCTGCATTATTTAATTTAAAACGATATTCCAAAATGATATTTAATAAAGCGATATACTATACTGTTTATCAACCTAACCTCAAAAAATTGTGCAAAAGATACCGGCAACATAGTGTTAATAATAATAAAATTAAATATAGAGAGAGCGTATTGTAAGTGGAATGGTATTATCGAAAAGAGAAAGAGAGTATCGATTTCCATTCTCTCTCTTTCTACTTTTCTTCTTTGACCTTATGGCGATCAAATCAGAATATATTGGAGAGGTATATAGAGTGGTATGCCGATGTTCTCTCTTTCTCTATCAGCAGTTCGGGTCCACTTGAACAAGTCGCCACGCCTCGCTTTCTATATCTTTAATATTAAGTTGAATTTCTGGGGAAAAATTTAGTTACCTTTAAATTTGTAAGGTTAGGAACCATACAAAAGAAGTTTCGGTTATTGATAGACAAGTAATGACCCGTAATGTTATACAAGTGTCTTAGAAAACTTTACATACTTTTGTACAACGAAAGTTGTTCAAATTTCCAATAAAGAACTATGGTATTGAATTTTTTTACTCTACATATATCATTTCATCTACAATTGCTATTCATACCATACCGTTTGTCTACACCAGCGTCATTATGGAAGGTTTTTGAACTGTCATTCATTGTATACAACTGGATACTTTTTCTCTCCACCAACGTGGTATTTGATGATTTATTCTAAAAGCAAAATTGGATCCGTAACAAGGTTTTGATTTCTTTAAGTGCGCCCCGGGTCGATTTTAGTCTCAAGCCGTAGTACATCTTAATCCGTCGCTGCTCTTTATACTCCATAATCGTTTGTAGTAAATTTATCATTCTGGTTGGTTCACATACTTATAACTTTGGAAAGTTGAAACCTCACATAAAAGAAGTTTCGGTTACTGACAAACACGTGTAATAATAGAAACTTTGAGAAATGTCCAACGACGTGCAAAATTAATCATTTTCGATAATTTGACCTTGAAACCGATTACATGTAATAAAAAAGACACCAAACAGAAAAAGCTGCATCAATGAGTTGAGCTTCAATATAGAAAAAGAGATAATACTATTTGCTCTAAAGAATAATAAATTTTCTGTAAGCAAATAGGCATTTATTTTCACCTCTTTAATTGAAAAATCAATCCTATAATTTATTTTTTTGTATTAGATATTTTGTAGAAAAAATAATTTGCTAGGTGAGTACATCTCTGGATATACTTCCTAGCCTTGTAGCAGGTGAATCGGAATGAACCGCGCCGTCTCGTTTTCTACCGCGTCGACTGGGATGTTAACATTCGAAATAAAAATCAGACTAGGGATGTGACCTAGGGTTGAAAAAATCGATTATTTAATAATCGATTCTTTTTGTTTATTCAGTAACATTGTGAAAAGGCTTTAAAACTTTTCCAATTTCTTTCAAGACAACAATTTCATTTGCTTGAAGCATTTGGGGTGCATTCGGATGATTTATCAAAATAGATCCAATTGTACTGCTCATTGATACAAAACGTTCAATCATAAATAATTGTGAATTCCATCTTGTAGATACGTCTCCGATTAAATGCTTTAATTTTCTTTCGGGAACACCTTGCTGCATTTGTATCTGTCGCAACTCTTCAGCACCTACACCACTTTGGTGGAACCAAGTTACGATCTTTCGGACTTTATCCAAAAAAAGTTTAACCTCCGAAGAATTCACAGCATTTTCGACTACTAGATTTAATGTATGTGCTAAGCATCGAACATGTTTTGGTCGTCCAAAAGTAATTTCAATAGCTTTAACTATGTTACTACCATTATCTGTAGTAACACTCACAATTTTTTCATGAGATAATCCCCAATTTTCACAAACTTTAAGAATTATCTCCGACAAGTATTCCCCTGTATGATTATCATGCAGTGGCTCACACGCAATATTTATTGTTTTCATTTTATAGTTCTCTATAAAATGTACAGACACACCTAAGAAACTTCTTAATTGCATATCCTTCCATTCGTCTAATGTGAGACACACGTTTTTAACAGACCGTAATTTTTCTTTGATTATGATTTTTTTTTCTTCATATTTAGTGTCAATGAGATTTGTGATAGTTTAACGGTATGGAACCTTGTATAAAGGAGCAACAGTCTTCATTAAATTTTTAAAACCTGTTCCTTCTACCATACTGTAAGGAAGACAGTCCCGGCATATCATTTCCGCAATGCTCTGAGTTATTTGTTTGTTTTTATCACCATCTATAGCATATGCTGATATTTTTGAAAAAGCCGCTCCGATATCTGATCTAGCTCGTTTTGGTGTCGAAGATGAAGCCTCATCACTTTCTGTTGTTGAAGATTGAACCAATGAATTATTATGTCCCAACTTGGCAGCATCTTGAATATCAACTTGATGTAAATTCTGCAGCGATAAAAATAAAATCGAAATCAAATTAACATGAAAACGTTATTAACCTCCAAAATAATAAAGTACACTAGAATGAGCAATGAAATATATAATTTTAATGTCAGTTGGTTTATGCGTTTGAAATTGAAGCATATAAAATGTTGCTCTTTATTTAAATGTTAGAATAATGCTGTCATAAAAATCATAATCAATAATAAGTACTGCATCAGAATGTTTTCTTTCCATGTGCTGTTTCAAATTTGTAGTATTACTACATGTTTTCAACTCTTTTGGACAGTATTTACATTTTGCGGTAGTATTATCTTTCTTCATTATAAAATATTTTCGCCAGCAGCTTCTGGGTGTTTTACCAATGGAAGACATTTTTATGGTTAACAACAATATTTTGACACTTCAAAACTTCAAAAAGATACAAAAGATCACAACTTATATTATATATATTTGTACATAAAGATGGCGCTGATTTTTTATCGACGTGTTTACATTTAATAAACTTACTCACTTTTTCATTCATCGCATAGATGGCATTACTTACAAAAATCGATTTAAAATGCGTAAGTCATGTAATCGATTCATTAAAAATCGATTTTTACAATTAATAAAATCGATTACAAAAAATTGATACTAAGAAAGAAATAATCGATTAAAACAAAAATCGATTATTTAGTCATCTCCCTAAATCAGACGTTCCGCAACTTATGAAGTGAAACAGCGCAGTTTTTATGTTAACAATAATTTTGTTCTTCTTTCTCTCTGTAAAATAAAGGGCGATCAAGATAAATAGATAAAAATGTCTCGGGGTAAAAACATTCGATTTTTCTAATTTATACACAGTGGAGTAGATTGGTGTTGTGCAGCGGATATTGATTAAAGAAATATTATCAAATGTTGGCGCAATTGTTTTGACGGCGCGGCAGTCTGTTTATACCAATTTATATACTATAACTCATTTTTTAGAGTTTTTTTTAAAGAAATTATAATTTTAGCGTCGTGGAAAAAATGCAATAATAATTTCATCATTTTTATTAACGTTAGTATTTGTTTTGTGTGAAGCTTTACAAAATTTATTTCAGACAAAATAGATTAGCATATTATTTACAATAATTTTACATAAATTATTACTATAGGATTGCTTTTAGGTTGTTTAAATACAGTGTAATACAAATGTATAGAGATAATAGATACTTTGACATTATTTTTTTCATTCAGTACATATATTTTTCTAATTCATTACAATCTGCTTACGATCATTAAAATTCGACGTCGTTCAAATTTAGAACTACCTGCTGATTTGTCAAGGTCATTTTTCCCGAACAGTTTATCACTTTAAATTTATGTAATGCACAATTTATTCACTCTGCTAATATTTTTTTTATGACGAACTACCAAATTTTCGAGGCCAATCCGCACCTGTCAAATTTTGAATCGACTTATTAGATCATTTTCTAAGTAGGGATTATGTCGAAATGGAATACTGATACACTTGGATTGACAGTTATCTGGTAGACAGTCGGATATTTTTGCTATAGTTTTTTAAATAAATATCACAGCTTTTTTTTGAATACTAAGATCCACAACGTACCAGGTTATGTTCTACATGTTGGCGCGTTCACCACTTGGTTATACCGGTCAGTTCTATGGAAAGATGGTTCCGCTTGTAATCTATCTATTTGAAGCTTTTTTGTCAATATGGGTGTGGCGAGGCGAAGTTCAGAAGTAATCCTTATCCGCCGTCGATATAATTCGATTTGGTGTCTGATCTCTGTAAAATAATTCACTTTTCGAGTGACAAGGTCAATTAAGCCTCTTCCACCCTATTTTAGGGGTAATGCTATCCATTTTAGGAATCCGAAGGGTTCACAAAAACAGACCTGGCATAGGTGATGATTATTAGCTTAGAGCCGGAATCATTTATCTATCCCGGATACAAAGTATCAAAAGGCAAAATCCAATATCCTTCTGGATGTCCGCGAAGGTATTTTTTGGCAATACCAGGCGACGGATTTTCTCTCGTGTTTGTTAAAAATATTGTGAGTGTTGACTATTTTATTTTACAACTCTACATCTCCCGCTCTCTCTATCAGTTCAGTTGACACTTACAATTTCTGTCGATTTTTCCATTTTTTTCGCTTATGAGCTTCTCCAAGGTCTTCTCGGATTCTTCTTCAGTTTTTCATTCGGTGACTTGCTTCAGTAGTCTCATAGGCGCCAATCTCTCCCCACATCAGACCAATTGATATATTCCACTATTATCTGATTTTTCTGGATTACGATCATTCCCATAGTCTCCAACATTTTCTCAATTATGAAATTCTTCAGAATGTTCTCATAGATCTTTGTCTATTGACTTTATTTATGTTAAGCACTGTTAAGCAATGATATTGCTTTTATCCCATGGTTAGTTGCTTCATCCAACGATCCATTGTTGTATAGTTTAATTTCCAGAAACTTTTAGGTAGCACGCTATTCAAAGTTGCCACTATTCAGCTAAATTCTTTTTTGCTCTTCTCCAATATTACATGGTCGCATAAGTATTAATTTTCAGTTATACTCCATCTTTGTATATCTTGGTATATTATTATCGATAGCTTGTAAAGATTCTATGCGTCCATCTTAAACCCATTCACTCTTCCTAAACCCTCAATGATTGTATAAAGAATATTTTGAACAGTAACTGAGAGAGGCTGCTCATTTAGTCCTTCAGTTGGAAGGTGATCATCGTTTATGGTTTTGTAAATGTTTTTTCTCTGAAACTAACATGCATTATTCCATGACTTTGAATAAATAAAGATACAATAATAATGTATATAGTAATAAATGGTACACTGTCAAAAATTTCTTTGGTAATTCTACCAAAAATGTAAATACAATTTAGTAAATTTACTAAACAAAATAATTCAATTCAGGTTGAAAAAATTACTAAACATATTCTAAAATTTACTAAGTGGTACTAGAAAATTCTATTAGCAATTTTACTATACAGGGTGTCCCACAACGAGTTGAAACTATCTGTATATGCCAAAATACTTATAGTAAAATCATGAAAATTTTTAAGTTTGGGTTTTCGGATACAACATTTTTAACTAAAATATTTTCAAATATGTATACACCCTGTATATTAATACATTTTTTAAATCTTCACAAAGTAGTAGACGGTTTTTCACACTATTCGAACCATTGAACTGAAGAGAAGATTTTGATATATCATATGTTGAGGTTAGGCGGAATATTTCGAGATTCAACATGTATACAGAATCAAAGATATATCGGCAAATGAATCGGAAACTAATGGACGGATTTTCACACGATTTGAACCAAACGGACGATTGATTAAGAAGAAGATTTTGATATATCATATGTTGAGGTTAGGCGGAATATTTCGAGATTCAACATGTATACAGAATCAAAGATATATCGGCAAATGAATCGGAAACTAATGGACGGATTTTCACACGATTTGAACCAAACGGACGATTGATTAAGAAGAAGATTTTGATATATCATATGTTGAGGTTAGGTGGAATATTGCGAGAAACAACAAATATTTAATATAAAAGATATATGCTATTTCTGCCGTTATGTATATCGGTGATTAACTCGCAAGAGAGTAGACGGATTTCCACAAAGTTTGAACCAATCGGAAGATTGAAATAAGAGGAAGATGTTAACACATCATATGTTGAGGTTGGGTGGAATATTTCGAGATTCAACACGTATACAAAATCGAAGATATATCGGCAAATAACTCGGAAACTAATGGGCGGAATTTCAAATGATTCAAAACAAACGAAAGGTTGACTTAAAGGGAGATATTGATATATCATATGTTGAGGTTAGGTGGAATATTTCGAGATTAAACACATAATTAATATAGAAGATATATGCTTCTTCTGCCGTTTTGAATATCGGCCATCAACTCGCAAACTAGTAGACGAATTTCCACTCCGTTTGAACCAATCGAAAGAATGAAATAGAAGAAAGATTTTGATATATCATATGTTGAGGTTGGATGGAATACTTCAATATTCAACAAATAATTAATATAAAAGATATATGCTACTTCTGCCGTTCCCTAAATCGGTGATTAACTCGCAAACTTTTAGACGAATTTCCACACCGTTTGAACCAATCGAAAGAATGAAATAGAAGGAAGATTTTGATGTATCATATGTTGAGGTTGGGTGGAATTTTTCGAGATTCATCATGTTTACAAATTCAAAGATATATCGGCAAGTAACTCGGAAACTGATCTTCACACGATTCAAACCAATCGAATCATTGAATCAAACGGGAGATTGATATATCATATGTTGAGGTTAGGTGGGATATTTCAAGATTCAACACATATTCAATATAAAAGATATATGCTACTTCTGCCGTTTTGTATATCGGTGATTAACTCGCAAATTTTTAGACGAATTTCCACACCGTTTGAACCAATTGAAAGAATGAAATAGAAGGAAGATTTTGATATATCATATGTTGAGGTTTGGTGGAATAATTCGAGATTCAAAACATAATTAATATTAAAGATATATGCTACTTCTGCCGTTCCGTATATCGGTGATTAACTCGCAAACTTTTAGACGAATTTTCACACAGTTTGAACCAATCGAAAAAATGAAATAGAAGGAAGATATTGATATATCATATGTTGAGGTTGGGTGGAATATTTCGAGATTTATCATGTTTACAAAATCAAACATATATCGGCAAGTAACTCGGAAACTGATGGACGGATCTTCACACGATTCAAACCAATCGAATCATTGAATCAAACGGTAGATTGATATATCATATGTTGAGGTTAGGTGGGATATTTCAAGATTCAACACATATTCAATATAAAAGATATATGCTACTTCTGCCGTTTTGTATATCGGTGATTAACTCGCATACTAGTAGACGGATTTCCACACCGTTTGAACAAATCGAAAAATTGGAATAAAAGTAGGATTTCGATATATCATAAGTTGAGGTTGGGTGGAATACTTCGAGATTCAAAACATAATTAATATAAAAGATATATGCTACTTCTGCCGTTCCGTATATCGGTGATTAACTCGCAAACTTTTAGACGAATTTCCACACAGTTTGAACCAATCGAAAGAATAAAATAGAAGGAAGTTATTGATATATCATATGTTGAGGTTGGGTGGAATATTTCGAGATTTATCATGTTTACAAAATCAAACATATATCGGCAAGTAACTCGGAAACTGATGGACGGATCTTATCTTCACACGATTCAAACCAATCGAATCATTGAATCAAACGGCAGATTGATATATCATATGTTGAGGTTAGGTGGGATATTTCAAGATTCAACACATATTCAATATAAAAGATATATGCTACTTCTGCCGTTTTGTATATCGGTGATTAACTCGCATACTAGTAGACGGATTTCCACACCGTTTGAACAAATCGAAAAATTGGAATAAAAGTAGGATTTCGATATATCATAAGTTGAGGTTGGGTGGGATATTTCGAGATTCAGCATGTATACAAAATCGAAGATATGTCGGCGGATAATTTCGTAAAATAATGGCCGGATTTTCACGTGATTTGAACAAATTAAAATTTTGAATCAGAAAATATTTTGATATATCATGAGTTGGAGTTATTTGGGATATTTTGAGATTCAGCACATATTTAATATAAAAGATATACGCTACTTCTGCCGTTTTTATATAGGTGATTAACGGGCTGGCAGGGGGCGCTAATGTCTATAGAATCGTGTTTGATTCGACGTTTGGCCGGCAGAGGGCGCTGGTGTCTATAGAAACGTATTTAGTTTGGCGTCTGGCCGACAGGGGGCGCTAGTGTCTATAGAAGCGTGTTCAATATGGCATTTGGCTGACGGGAGCGCTAGTGTCTATATAATCGTGTTTAATTTGGCGTTTGGCCGGCAGAGGCGCTAGTGTGTATGGAAATTGAACACAAATATTACTTTTATATAGTTCAACTCGTGGCCGCTGTGTACTTTCAGCTCGACTATTCCTCACTAGATGGGGCTATTTCGTGTTTTAGTTTGGCGTCTTGCCGGAAGCGAGCGCTAGTGTTTATAGAATCGTGTTTTAGATTGGCGATTGGTCGACAAAGGGCCATAGTATCTATAGAATCGTGTTTAATTTGGCGCTTGGCCGGAGAGGTTCGCTAGTGTCCATAAAATTGTGTTTAGTTGGCCATCTAGACGGCAGGGGACGCTATTGTGTATAGAATCGTGTTCAGTTTGGCGTTTGGCCAGGAGGGGGCGCTAGTGTCCATAGAATCGTATTTAGTTTGGCGTCTGACCGGTAGGGGGCGATAGTATCTATAGAATTGTGTTTACATTGGCGTCTGCCGACAGGGGGCGCTTGTGTCTATAGGATCGTGTTTAATATGGCATTTCGTCGGCGGGTGGCTCTATAGGATCGTATTTTGGTTGGCGTCTGGCCGGCAGGGGGAGCTAGTGTCTATAGAATCGTGTTTAATTTGGCGTTTGTCTGGGAGAGGTCGCTAGTGTCTATTGAATCGTGTTTTAGTCTGGCGATTGGTCGAGAGAGGTCACTAGAGTCTATTGAATCGTCTCTAGTTTGACGTCTGACCGGCAGGGGCGTTAGTATCTATAGAATTGTGTTTACATTGGCGTCTGGCCGACAGGGGGGCTTGTGTCTATAGAATCGTGTTTAATATGGCGTTTCCCCAACGAGAGGCGCTAGTGTCTAGAGAATCGTCTTTTGTTTGGCGTCTGGCCGGTAGGGAACGCTAAAGTCTATAGAATCGTGTTTAATTTGGCGTCTGGCTGGCGGCGGCGCTAGTGTCTATAGAATCGTATTTAATTTGGCGTTTGGCGGGCAGAGGACGCTAGTGTCTATAGGATCGAATTTTGGTTGGCGTCTGGCCGGCAGGGGGAGCTAGTGTCTATAGAATCGTGTTTAATTTGGCGTTTGTCTGGGAGAGGTCGCTAGTGTCTATTGAATCGTGTTTTGGTATGGCGATTGGTCGACAGAGGGAGATATCGTCTTTAAAATCGTGTTTAGTTTGGCGTCTGGTGACAGGGAGCGACAGTGTCTGTAGAATCATGTTTAATTTGGCCTTCGTCCAGCAGAGGGCGCTAGTGTCCATACAATCGTGTCAAGTTCGGCGACTGCACAGCGGGGATGCTAGTATCTATAGAATCGTGTTTAGTTTGGCGTCTGACCGGCAGGGCGACTTGTGTCCATAGAATCGTATTTAGTTTGGCCTCTGACTGGCAGGGGGCGCTAATGTCCAAATATCGTGTTCAGTTTGGCGTCTGGCCGGAGAGGGCCCTAGTGTCTATAGAACCGTGTTTTATTTGGCGTTTGGCTGGCGGGAGGCGCTAGAGTCTATAGAATCGTGTTTTAGTTTGGCATTTGGTGGACAGAGGACGATAGTGTCTATAGTATCGTGTTTACTTTGGCGTTTGGCCGGCAGAGGGCACTAGTGTCTATGGAATCGTGTCTAGTTTGTCGTTGCTAGATGCCATACTAAACACGATTCTTCATAGCGACTCCCGCCGGTTAAACGCCATATTAAACACTATTCTATAGAAACTAGCGCCCCTGTCGCCAGACGCCAAATAAAACACGATTATTTAGACACTAGCGCCTCCTGCCGGCCAGACGCCAAACTAAACACAATTCTATAGACACTAGCACCCTCTACCGGCCAAACGCCAAACTAAAACACGAAAAGTCCAACGGGAAGTACTTAGCGGCTGCAAGTTGAGCTAAATAAAAAAACTATTTGTGTTTAATTTCTATACACACTAGCGCCACTTGCCGGCCAGTTGCCAAACTAGACACGATTCTATAGACACTAGCGCCCTCTGTCGGCCAAACTCCAAATCAATTATGATTCTATAGACAATATCGACCTCTGTTCACCAATCGCCAAATTAAAACACGATTCTATAGACACTAGCGTTCCTCGCCAGCCAGACGCCAAACTAGACACGATTTTATAGACTCTAGCGCCCTCTGTCGGCCAAACGCGAAATTAAACACGATTCTATAGACACTATCACCCTCTGTTCACCAATCGCCAAACTAAAACACGATTTTATAGACACTAGCACCTCTGCCGGCCAGACAGCAAAATAGACACGATTCAATAGACACTAGCGACCTCTCCCAGACAAACGCCAAATTAATACGATTCTATAGACACTAGCTCCCCCTGCCGGCCAGACGCTAAACTACACGATTCCATAGGCACTAGCACTAGCACTAGCAAACTTAATACGTTTATATAGCCAAAAGCGCCTTCCACCGACCAGACGCCAAACCAGACACGATTCTATAGACACTAGCGCCCTCCGTCGCCAGATGCCAAACTAATCACGATTCGATAGACACTAGCGTCCCCTGCCGACCAGACGCCAAACTAAATACGTTTCTATAGACACTAGCACCTCCCTCCGGCCAGACGCCAAACTAGACACGATTCTATAGACACTATTGCCCTCTGTCGGCCAAACGCCAAATTGAACACAATTCTATAGACACTATCGCCCTCTGTCAATCAATCGCCAAACTAAAACACGACCTAGCGCCATCTAGCGAGAAATAGTCAAACTGAAAGTACCTAGAGGCCGCAAGATGACCTAAAAAAAATTCTATTTGTGTTTAATTTGTATACTGTCGGCCAGACGCCAAACTTAACAGTATTCTATAGACACTAGGGTCTCCCGCCGGCCAAACGTCATATTATACACGATTCTATAGGCACTAGCGCCCCCTGTCGCCAGACGCCAAACTAAACACGATTCTATAGACAATAGCGCCCCTACCGATCATATACCAAACCAAATACGATTTTATAGACACAAGCGCCTCCCGCCGGCGAAACGCCATATTAAATACGATTGTTTAGACACAAGCGCCCCCTGCCGACCTGACGCCAAACTAAACGCAATTCTATAGATACTAGCGCCCCTGGCGGCCAGACGCCGAATTATACACGATTCCAAAGACACTAGCGCCTCCCGCCGGCCGAACGCCAAACTAAATACGATTCTATAGACACTAGGACCCTCTGTTGGCCAAACGCCAAACTAAAACACGAACTAGCGAGGAATAGTCGAACGGACATGTAACCAGCGGCTGCAATTTGAGCTAAATAAAAATACTATTTCTGCTTGTATCAATGTTAAAAATAATGATCAACCATATTTCTTTTGGAGTGTAGTAAGTGCTTTATTTCCAGCCAAAAGCAATAAACAGTTCACATATTCATATCCATATTGCAGTACTGTTTTAAATGTAAATAATAATTTAGATGTTCCTATGAAAATTAATGATATCACAAAATTTGAGAAAATGAACGATATTTCAATTAACTTAACTTTAGAATTAGAAGGAAAAAGTAGCACATCTTATATTGTTTGTCCAATAAGATTAACTAATAATAAAGTAGAACGTCATGTTAATTTGCTTATTATACAAAATAAATATTATCCAAAAGCTCATGAGGTAGAAGAAGAAGAAGGAGAAGAAATTAAATATCACTATGTATGGATAATACATTTATCTAGACTTGTTTCCAGTCAAAGTTCTAAAAGTAAAAAAAACTATTCATTTGTTACAGGTGTCTCAATTATTTCACAACCGAAAAAAAATTGCGAAAACATACAATTTTGTGTGCTGAAATTAATGAGTATAAAATGTCATTTCCAAAATACGATTTCGTTCATTTTAAAAATTATGTATACAAACAAAAATGTCCATTCGTAATTTATGGCAATTTTGAATCGATGTTAGAAAAATGTAATCATATAACAAGAAAAACTTTAAAGTATCAAAAACATATGGTTTACAGTGCAGGTTACTATGTAAAATGTACTTTCGATGATAATCTTTCTTATTATAAAAGTTATCGTGGAATGGATTGTATGGAATGGTTTGCCAATGAATTGATTACAATTGCAGAATTTATAGAAAAATAAAAGATGTTAAACACATACGAACGAATAATAGTCATGATCATTTCAGTGGAGAATTCAGAGGATTTAGTCATAGAGCTTGTAATTTGAATTTTAAAAAACTTTATATTTGTCCAGTGTTATTTTATAATTTAACCAATTATGATGAACATCTGATGATTAGAGAGATATGCCGAAAAGGAAGTGTCAGTGTACTTCCAATTAATGAAGAAAAATATATTTCTTTTACATTGTTTGAAAGCAATAGCAAACTTAAATTTAGATTCATAGATTCGTACAGATTCATGAGTGCTAGCCTTGATGAGTTGATTTCCTTGTTGCTTAAAGATAAATTTACAATTTTGCAAAAGGAATTTCATCATTTGGATAAAGAACACTTTGAATTGCTAACTAGAAAAGGAGTATTTCCATATGATTATATTGACAATGTGGACAAATTGAATGAAACAAATTTACCGCCGATCAAATGTTTTTACAACAGATTGAATGATGAAGGAATCAGTAAGGAGAAGTATGAACATGCACAAAACATATGTAATATGTTTAATATTAAATCTTTAGGTGAATATAGTGATCTGTATATGAAAACTGACATTATACTTCTTGCTACAGTGATGGAAAATTTTAGACAGACTGCCTTTGAAATTTACGGTTTAGATCCACATTGGTACTATACTATGCCTAGTTATACTTGGGATTGTATGTTAAAGTATACGAAATGTAAGCTCCAAATTTTAAAAGATGTGGATATGATCCTTTTTATGGAGAAAGCAATACGAGGAGGAGTTTCGATGTGTTGTAATCGTTATTCTGAAGCAAATAATGAATATTTACCTAATTACAATCCTTCAAAACCTTCAAAAAGCCTCCTATATTTAGATGTTAATAACCTATATGGTTGGGCTATGACTGAAGCCCTACCGTACGGACATTTCAAATGGCTTGAAAATTTTGATAACTTTAATGTAATGGAAATAGCAGACGATGCAGAGGAAGGATTTATTTTGCAAGTGGACTTGGAGTATCCCAAAAGATTACATGATTTGCATAGAGATATTCCATTTTGCCCTGAACATCGTATACCACCCGTATCAAAATTACCGAAATTAATGACAACTTTGTTTGATAAGAAAGAATATATATTACACTATAGAAATTTGAAGCAAGCACTAGAACATGGGTTTGTTTTGAAGAAAATTCATAAAGTTCTTCAATTTAAACAATTCAAATGGCTGAAGCCATACATTGATTTAAATACTTGTTTAAGAGCAGCAGCTACCAACAACTTTAAACGAAATCAATTGAAACTTGCCAACAATGCAATTTATGCTAAAACTCTTGAAGATATTAAGCGTCATCGAGTGGTATCGATCGTAAATAGATATGAAGGAAGATATGGAGTGAAAAATTTGATTTCTAGTCCACGTTTTCAAAGTAGAACCATTTTTGATGATAATCTAATGGTAGTTGAATTAAGAAAAACGGAAGTAATATTCAACAAACCTATATACATAGGTATGGTTATTTTAGATTTATCAAAAATTTGTATGTACGATTTTGTTGGATTAAGATCCAAAATGTACGCATGTAAATTATATAATACTCCGAATGAGGAACAAAAAAGAGTAATTAAAAAATCGAAAGGAATTAAAGTTGCAATAGTAAAGAACAAGATAACCTTTGAGGATTATGAGAAATGTTTAACGGAAAAAACTAATACAATCATAACACAACAGTCCATTCGATCTTACGCTCACAATATTTATTCCATAGAACAACAAAAAGTTGGTTTAAGTTACAATGATAATAAAGGTCAACTACTTTCTTCATCATTTGATACATTGCCGTGGGGTCATTATAGAAATTAGTTTGTTTCAGATAATGGTTTTTGTTCCTTCACAATTTATTGTTTATTTTAAAAACTCATGAACAATGTGATAGAAATCTTCATAGAACTGTACATTTAAAAACCACAGATTTGTCGCTGATAATGATGATGATTATAGTGACGATTAATATAAAAATTTTTCCAAATAATTGTGAAACATTTTGCTATATTTCAAACTTACTATATATTTTTGAAAAAAGAAATTCAATGTCTACTTTATATAAGATAATACGATAAGAAATTCTATTTTTAACACTTTTTGTATTTACTAATGTTTTTGTTACTTCGAACTAACTATGTATAATAAGAAGTTCATTATTTTAACAGCACGCAAATGGAAGAAAAAAATGGAATTTTTGGTAATATGATAATAAAACTATTTCAACACTTTGTTAATTTTTTTTAGATCCTGATGAAATACTGTTATACTACTTCTAGCCATATATTTTTTGATGACATTTTATAAATAAAAAGAACGCTAAATATTTGATTGTTTTATTTTCCGTACACTTATTATTCATACATAGAAAGTACACGAGTAAGAAGTGCTTTCAATTGCTCCTTCAGACTGGTGTGTTGGTAAGCCAAATGGTCCAGATGATACAACACTTCTCGAATATTCGCTGAATTTGTAGTAGGAGGTGTCTTGAGTGAAAAAGTAAATGTATCTATCGATATATCGGAATGCAGCAGTAGGATTTTTCGAAAGCCCTAAAAAGCGATCGCTAACTCGACCTCTATTCAAAATTTTCTTAAATCAATCATTGAATTCGATGTAATATGCTTGATCATATGACCAGTATTTGTTTAAAAAAGAACATCGACTTTCGAATTAGTTGGTATGGGTACTTTGTTTATTTTCAATATAGTCAAATCTGAGAAAGATGTCGTATAACAATTGCCGATAAGTTTATTAAATGCAAACAAATTGCCTGCAGAATTTTGAAAAATGTGTGATATCGGTTCGAATTGAATCTTCTGTGGAAGATAATCTTTGACGTATTCAGAATGTAAAGGTATATGAATGTCAAATAAATTAAATTTCCATAGAAATCTGTTGAAACCAATGTAAAGACGGAAATTTGGGAATGATGGAGTCGATGCAAGAAACATAAAATCTACAGATTTAATATCACATATATTGGTCACCGGATGTGACGTTGAACGAAGTGTTGGTTGCATAGTCGTTGTCGTCGTCATCGTCGACGTCGTTGATTTATCGTTGTATGGATTATGTACAAATTTTTGTGTGGGACCATAAAGATATTCGAGCACCATTTTATCATCTTCATCGAGCATTGTTATGTTTCTCTGATATCACGGGTACATTATTGCAGTTGAAACGTCACTGTGACGATAGGTATTTGAATAAAATAAAGACAATTTTCATAAATTTATAATGTTAAATCATTGATTACATGTATTTTGTAATAGTACAGATACTCTCTTAGTGCCCTACCTATTAAACTGTTTTCAGAACAAATATCACAAACAGCATACATTAAATCTATACATTTGGAAAATCCATACATTCCATTAGATATGAATGGTTTTAGTAAATGAACAATATTATAATAAAAATCACAAAAGTTCACATTATTTAAAATTGAAAGCTGGTGATGCAGCAAATTCTCATGAACGCGAACAATTTCTACCTCTTCTTCTTCATCAAGACAAAATGTAACATCATCTTTACGAATTTTCACAAATTCCTGATTATCATTAGTAATTTGACAAAAATCTTGATACAACATGATGATGATGGGGTTTGAATCGACAGGACTTTCATCTCGAACTGGAGGATTGAAAGACTTGTTATTTTTACGCAAGGCATCTATGACCTCATCCCATTATAAAAAATTGAAAGACATTTTGGTTGGTTCCATAGTATCCATAAATGTTGATAGAATGATGGCAGGTTTAAAAGTTCTGGCAGGGCTCAGGCTACACCTAACTTCAAATCGGCCAACATTGAAAAATGTATTCAACAAATAATTTATTTCTTTTTTAATTGCAATTTCGTAATTTAGTACAATTTGATCTAAATCACGATCGTAATTCGATTCTTCTTCTTCTTCATTACTACATGTCATTGTAACACCGCTTTCACTACCTTCACTATAATACCCAGAATCTTGACTTATGGTGACTGACTGACTGCTCTAAACAGAGAGAGAGAGATTCGTTGTGAAAAATTAGGAAGGAAGGTTTTTTTTTGGAAATTTGATATGATTTGCTTAGGCCCTGATATAGGAATTTTTTCCTCTGCAGGGCTGGGTGTGGGGATATTTTGCTGGGAAGTGTTCGCTCGGCTGCTTCTAGCGGTGCAGTTATATATTTTTTTTTGTTCAAGATTTATTTTTTATATTTTTGGGGGGGGGGGGTTATATATTTTTTTTTGTTTATTTTTTGTTTTTTCTTAATCTAAATGGGGGTGGGCGGGTACAGCTGCGGCTGTATTATTCCCTATCGTCGGACATTTGTCTGGAGAGTCGGTTCTCCAGGTTGCAGGGAAACCGCAGAAAACCTGCAACTCCGACGATGGATGAAAATGAGGGTGTGTGTTGGGGGTAGGAATTTATCTCTCTGATATGGGGGAACTATCGAGGAAATTAAGGTAGGTTTCTGGGAGATCCTCGTATGCTGTTGCAAGCAGTCGAAGAGGCGGATAAGGGAGCTTTTTTTGGGTTTTGAGCCTACTGGCCGCATATTGTTGGTCCAGGGGATGAGGAGGGTCTCTTTAGCAGCGGAATTATTTGATTCGATGGTTCGAATCACATATCGGGCTTGGAGGTCATTTAGGCGGCTTGGAATGGGGGTTATGTCAGTATTAACATAAACGGTGTTGTTAGGGCTAAACCTACACTTGTATTGGCAGTACCTAAGAATGGACTGCTCGCAGGTCAGGAGTCTTTTGATCAGATATTCGGGTAAAGTGCTAAAGACGTTTGCTCTATATTCGATAATGGGGCGGATGTAAGTTTTATACGTATGAAGTAGGGTCAGGGGGTGGGTTCGTCCGAAATTTCCTCCAAGAGCTTTGATGAGCCTGACTCGTTTCCGTACTCTGTTTAGAGTGTCATTCAGATCG
This sequence comes from Diorhabda sublineata, assembly GCF_026230105.1. Lineage (NCBI taxonomy): Eukaryota > Metazoa > Arthropoda > Insecta > Coleoptera > Chrysomelidae > Diorhabda > Diorhabda sublineata. Next base: position 16,636,121 of record NC_079485.1, on the reverse strand, counting down.
GCCGTCCAATTGAGAGTGTGAGTGAATTTCACACCCAGATAGACGGCTTCTCTGCGGATTTCGAGCCCCTCTCCCCAAAGTCTCAAATGGAGGTTTTGAGGTTGATGTTTGCGCACGGATTGGGGATGTATGAAGGCGATGGCTTGAGTTTTTTGAGAATTGAGAGTAACCCTCCATTTTCTGCACCAATCCGAAAATTGATTCAGAATATTTTGGGATTTGATATTGAGAGAGCGCATGTTTTGGGCGTAGGCGATGAGTGCGGTGTCATCAGCGTACATTTGGATTTTCACTGTTGGGTCCAGTGGGATTGGAGTGTCATACGTATAGATTATATAGAGTAGTGGGGACAGAATTGAGCCTTGTGGAACGCCAGTAAGTGGGGTAAAAGATTCGGAAAGGCAATGACCAACTTTGACTTTGATGGAGCGGTTGGTGAGATATGAATATATCAATTTTATAGTAGGAGGTGGGATGCGGATAGTCAGAAGCTTCCTAATAAGTCCGGCATGCCAGACCTGGTCGAAAGCTTTCTGAACATCCATGAAAATGGCGGAGGCACACTGGTGTTGGTTCATCGCTTTGGTTAAGATAGTTTGAAGATTGGTGATGGCGTTTTGGGTGGAGTGTTTGGGCCTGAATCCGAATTGGAGTTTTGGAATAATATTAAGCTCTGTATAGAAGTCCCAGATTCTGTCTTTAATCAAACGTTCAAAGACTTTACCCAAGTCGCTGATGAGCGAAATAGGGCGGTAAGATTCAGGATTGGAAGGGTCTTTGCCGGGTTTGGGAATGAGAACCGTGTTGGCGGATTTCCAACATTGAGGAAAGTAAGAGAAAGCCAAGCAGGCGTCAAATAGACCGCAGAGCTTAGGGAGAGCTGTCTCAGGCAGGTTTTTTAATGCCTGTCTTGAGATTCCGTCCCGCCCGGGAGCGGAGTTCTTCCCAGCTGGGCAAGCCGATCGAACAACATCCACGGTAAATGGTGCGAGAAGTGGAACGTTCTCATTTAGTTGGGTAATCCAGTGGGGGCTCAGAGTTATGTTTTGGGTGAAGAAGTGGGTTTCATCGGCAAAGTCCCGTGAGAAATGGGGGTTGTCAGTTGGGGTAAAGACAGTTTGTAAGCTGTTTTTGAAGACGGTAACTTTGTCTTCGGGCGAGAAATACTTTCGTCCTTGTACTTCAAGGTGTGATTCTACATACTTTCGTTGGCCAGTTAGTCTGTAGAATTGTTGCCAAAATGCACGACTCCGTCTATAGTCCAAGTCGGCAGTGGCCTGCTCTAAACTAAATGGCATCCAATTTATATGTTTTCTCCAGATCAACTTACTTCTGATTGGTTCTATACAACATCATCTGTTGATATCCAACTGTTATACTTTTTGTCTAAGCCTAACCATTTAACGTTTTTATTTTGTTACGTTCCCTCTTCAACACCTTTTCAACGAGATAAATGTTGGGATTTTCAGTTTTTTGTAATTCTTCCTCGTAGAAACAACCTCTGATGGGTGATCCAGTCATATCTTCTAACAAATACGTTACAGGATTCGTTATTTTCACTTTCGTAATTTTGAATAATTCAGTTGTAAAATTGGGGGTGTAACCTTTTTCAAAAGTATGTTTCGCTTTACTTATTCGCACAAGATCTCCTAAATTTAACTTTATTGGTCCGGCGATTTTCAAAAAACTGAATTTATCATTTAAAATCAATTTCTCGTTATTTTGAATCACCTCTGACGGTCTATATCCAGTTTTACTATGTGTTGTGTTGTTGTATTCCTTTGTGATTTGTTTGTCGATGGTCCGGTGAGCTACAACGCAACTGTCATACATGTAATTATTTTTTGAAAAAATAAAAGTTTTCTCCTGAATTGTATTATTATTTAAATTTATATACGTCACTCATAAACAACAGTCATGTCTCAGCTGTTGAACTTAACGTCCACATCAAATGAGTTCTCCTTCACACCTCCCATACCGATAATATTGAAACCCGAAAAAGAATACTTTATTAGTGTGTTGGGGTTTCACTCGTATCATTCTATACCGAAAATCGATGGTGAGAAATTTTATTTCTACAATAAGAATGATCGTAAAAAAGTATTCATCATTAACTTCCCATCGGGATGCTACGAAATCTCAGATATTGAAGCTTATCTCATCCATCAATTCAAATCGATGACCAATATGGCCGATATATCTTTGAAGCCCAACAACAACACTCTTCAGTGTGAAATTTACAATCAACAGTACGCCATCGACTTTGAATACTCTGATAGTTTGGGTAAAATACTCGGATTTTCTCCAAAGATACTGGATCCTGGTAAAGTCCATCGTTTTGATCTACCTGTTAATATTTGTAAAGTATCAACTTTACTCTTTGATTGTAGTATTACTGAAGGATCTTTCGACGGAGATAAGCCCGCTCATAGAATATTCAGTTTCCCAATTACAGTGGATCCTGGTTATGCAATCAACGAACGACCGAACAATCCGATCTATCTACCTGTGAGCTGCACAAACGAAATCACCAACATCACCGTAAGAGTGTTGAATCAAGATCTCATACCTGTAAATTTTCGAGGAGAAAAGAGCACGTTAATTTTACATCTATTGCAACGTTAAAAAAATTTATTTATCAACGATTATAAAAGTCCAACATCAACTGTAACAACATTAGTCTCTTGCAGATCGTTCCAAAGAACGAAGCTTACACCTGCAAATCGAGCATTCCTGCAAGCAATCGGATTAAAGTTGAAGAATGGCACAAAAAAGAAAGTACGTGCGTTCTGATACAACACCACCAACAATCGAAAGAAATGGCTGTAGCCGGCTGGAATTATCCCAACAAACCGCTACTAAATGATGTGGATAAATCGTTAATTTGTTGATTCCTTTAAAACACATTTTCAACGTATTCAATGATTACACCAAAATTACATATGGAAAACAAACTTTTCGATTCATTCGTTCTCGTCATGATAACGATGCCGTAGTAATTAATGAAACAACCATTGGTGATGTACAATCTAACACGACAATAAAGTTTGTTATCGTGTGCTTCCAAACAGATAGACGCAACAAGAAGACGAACGATCCCTCAATATTTGATCACTTGAACTCCAACAACGTAAGATTGACTTTGAACGGGGAATTTTGGCCCAGCGAACGATTAAAGTTGGATTTTCAAAAGAATGACTATAGTCTTGCCTATTATAATTACGTCTTATTTTGTAGAAGCTATACTAATACAAACATAGTACATCCGACATTGGATTATGAAGCATTCAAAGATCATGCTCTCTTCGTAATAGATTGTTCCCAACAGGAGGAGGGAATGAGCATCGACGGTCGATATAAAAGTGGAAATTGAAGTAGGTGTAGGATTTCCAGCAAATACTAGAGCATATTTTATAATTGTACATGATTGTTTATTGGAGTATCACCGGCTAACGGAAATTATCAAAACGATCATATAATAGTGAGATACTGAAACAGCGAGCGACAGTTACAAATAAACTACAATGAGAGTAGCATTCATTGACATTCAAGGCTTCACTATCGAAGGTGCATTTCATCCTAAGGAACTATCCATCGAAATCGGATTCAAACATAGACACTACATATTCACGCAACCACTATCGTTTCATTTGCATAAAAATGAAGATCGAAAAACAATCAAGTTTTTGGAACGTTATATCCATGGAATTAAGTACTCTTGTGGGGATGCTGATTATTAAAAATTTAACGAGATTTTGAAAAGTATAAATGTCGATTATATTTACGTATATCACAAAGCTGAATTTTTACAAAAGAAATATGAAGAATATGGAATTTCCACCGTCATTGTTGATGTCTGCAAATTCGATGGAACGTCCACCGCCATGGAAAGTTTCAAAGAAGGTTCGTTGTCATGCCGATGGAATTTTCAATTGTACCCAAATTAATGTAGAACGACTACGAAACTGATTTTTAATTATGATACCATTGTAACTTTTTTTTGCTTAAATAAATTATATTTAAAAAATTTGTTTTATTGAAACACATTGTATACTCATTTATGTCTATATTACAAGAAGACTTAAATTAGCAAACACATTGTTTATGTCATCCTTCATCTCTTGTTCCATCGTTGTTGTTGTATTCATTTTGTAGTTGGTTTTATTCTGTTTAGTGAATATTGTGCTTGTGGTAGTTCTCTATTTTTGAAGACACTCTTTTCCTCCTCAAACAAACGCATTCGATCCAATCCTCTTATCACTTCAATTTTATTTCCATAGAATGTAGTATCTTTACTCAATTCTTGAACACGTCTACCAAATTCCTCCAATTTGCATCTATATTGTTCTTCTGATGACATTGTAATACAAACACTTTTTTCTCTCTTCAAAATTATTTATTACCTCGAAATCCTGCCGCGCGCATGTGTTTTTGACGACGTGTCACATGTCTTTTTGGCACTGTGCATTTTTGATCCCGTACAATGGCATCTTTGTTTTAACGCCGCAACCGCTTTTGGCACTGTGCATTTTTGAACCCGTACTATGGCATCTTTGTGGCACTGTGCATTTTTGAGCCCGTACAATGGCATCTTTGAGAGCCGCTTAAATACCTACTTCTAAACACAATAAGTGTCGAAACGAAAAAGCGTAGTTTGTTAAGACGCCGTCGTGAATTCGACAATGCGGAGATTCGATTCCCCGGCTCCACATTTTTTATTAATATTCTCTAGAGCAGCGGTTCTCAAACTTTTTTAGTGACGGAACCCTTTTGGAAAGCGAAATACTTGACGGAACCCTACAATAAAACAATAGTCTCTAAAAGTATATTCTTTATTAATAAGCATAATAAACGTAGAATGTAACATATACTTATTACTTACTTACATAACAAGTATAATAATAGAAATAGAAGATATTAAAAAAAAAAATAACTAATGGGAGGTATGAAACTGTTTCTTATTTTTCATTAATTGGTTGATATCAGGTTTGATAGAAAACAGTGAAGTCTCATATCAGGTTCGGCGTCCAGTCTATTCCGGTATTTTGTTTTCGTGGCTGCATAGGTTGAGAATCCTGTTTCGCACAAATATGTTGTTGGAAATGGAAGAAGAATATTCAGAGCCATTTTAGCAAGCATTGGGTATTCATCACGGATTCTGCACCAATAATCGTTGAGAGATGTCGTTTTGAACAATGACTCCATACTTGTGTCTGATGACATTTCTAAAAGAGATTCATATATCTCATTTGACATACTTTCGGGCTTTTGCAAGGTGGGTAAAAAAGGATTATGAATCCATGAATTCAGTTTCCGAGGCAAATTTGTGGGTCTATGAGCTATATTCGGTTTTACGGTGGATGGGCTGCTAACCCGTTCCACTAACCCTCCTCCTTTTCTCGGGCTTGGGACCGGCAACACAATCGCTAAGCTACTCAATCCACCCAGCGATCATGCAGGCGGAGTGGAATGAGCACATTGACCGCATGACGGAAGAACGAATTGTGAAAATATCAAGGGACAAATCACCAGCAGGACAAAGAAGCATTGGAAGACCTAGGAAAAGATGGAGTGACAACCTCCCAGGTGACTGAGCAGAGGCAATGACGTGAAGAAAAACAGGCAATGATGCCTATACACAGCAGGAAGAAGAAGAATTCAGTTTCAATTTCGTATGCTGTTCTTCGGGAAAATACTTCTCAAAAGATGCGCGCATCGAAGTGAGATATTGGACCAATTCTTCAAATACATCATCTTGAAACATTTCTGAGGCGTTATCGCTAACAAACTCACTGAGTAACGTAAAACTTTCTATTTCTCTCTTACTAACGCAAATAATCCAAAAATCTAATTTTCTTTTAAAGGCAGTTATTTTGTTACAAGCCTGGAACACTGTTGTCTGTTTACCTTGCAATGATAAATTCAATTCGTTCAGTTTTTGAAAGATATCCGCCATGAAAGACAGTCGGAACAACCAAGTTTTATCATACAAACGGTCTTTCAAATTAAAAGAAGTATCTGAAAGAAACATTGTAACTCGGCTTTAAGTTCAAATAGCATTGTTATTTTGTTACAGGCCTGGAACACTGTTGTCTGTTTACCTTGCAATGATAAATTTAATTCGTTTAGTTTTTGAAAGATATCCGCCATGAAAGACAGTCGGAACAACCAAGTTTTATCATACAAACGGTCTTTCAAATTAAAAGAAGTATCTGAAAGAAACATTTGTAACTCGGCTTTAAGTTCAAATAGCATTGTTAAAGTTTTACCCCGAGATAGCCATCGTACTTCTGTATGGAGCAGTAGTGTTTTATGTTTGCTACCATAATCTTCACACAATAATGAGAACAATCGGGATTGTAGTGGTCGTGATTTGATAAAATTAATAATTTTTACCGCTTCATCCCTTACTAATTTTAGGTTTGACGGCATTTGTTTCATTGCTAGTGTTTGTCTATGCAAGAGACAATGACTGGAACCACAATTAGGTGCTTTTTTTTGTATTCGTGACACGACTCCTGCTGTTTTACCCGTCATCGCCTTGGCCCCATCTGTACAAAGGTCAATGCAATCGTTCCAACTGAGATTATTTTCTTCAAAAAATATATTTATTTTAGTAAAAATTTCTTCTCCGGTAGTATTTGTGGGCAACGGTGAACATATAAGCATGTCTTCTTCAAAAGAACTTTCATATGGATATCTCACGATAACCAGCAAGATAGCCAGACCAGCGACATCAGTAGACTCATCCATTTGCAAGACGAATCGTGTTTTTTGTAGACGTGTAATTAGCTCTTGTTTGACGTAGCTTGCTAGATCATGAATTCGACGTGAAACAGTATCGTTTGATAGTGACACAGTTGAAAGATGCTTTGCAGATTTTTCATCGAACATACATTTTGTTATGTCTAACACACATGGTTTTATTAAAATCTCAGCGATAGTGTGCGCTTCATCTTCTTGTGCAATGCGATAGCTAACTAAATATGATGCCTTTGTGACCTTTTCATTGATAGTTTGGGTTACTTGCATCATAGTTTTTTGACTTTCCAATAACTGTTCTTTTTTACGTACAAAAAATTCTCTATTCTTGTCTTTAGACTAGGGGTGTACAGTTTCTAAATGTCGGCGCAACTTGGCAGGTGCCATGGAACTATTAGGAAGCAGTTTACTACATAACATGCAGAGAGGTGAGCCGTTGGAATCAACAAATCCGAAACTGATATATGATTCATCATACTTCCTTTTTTTCGCCTTTGAAACCGTGGAACTTGATGTCGTTGCATCATTATCATCGATAATTGCTGTACACTCCGCGCGTACTGCTTTTGAATATTCGGCTTCGTTAGAAGATGTTGTTGCAACACGTTTAACGCCTTTAAGCCAACGTTCCATTCTTCTTTATTAATAATTACTTGTCAGGGTGGTGGGGTCAAATTAACGCACGATCGTTACTGAGTAGAAGAGTTTAGTCCAAAGAAGATATGTACAAAACTGATACAATCAGAATACTGCACTAGAACAAAAAAAACTTCGTTTCTAGCAAATAGGTACTTATCGCTCCGAACGCTAATCGTCGACTGACTCGAGTGTCGAAGCGCGGTCGTAGCTTTTATAGTCCTAGCCTCGATCTCGAACATTCTTAAAAATACTCGAGTCGGCGCCTTTGATAAATAAAAAGCCGAAATAGAAATACAAAAAATGCGGTGTAAACAATCTCGACTTGTTTTGAAGTTATATAGCCGAAAGTCGCTTGTTTACAACTATAGCGTCTAATTTCAGCGGCGGCTTTTATCAAAGTGATTGCGCGCTCACAAGTAGATATCGGCGGTCGGTTTCCATCAAGACAAAGGCTAAAGCGGCTTGCGGATCTCATCGGTGATACATAAAGCATAAATAAATCACCTTAAACTTAAGTATTAAGTCTATTCTTTTTATCTAGGCGCGTGCCGTGCTGAATAAATATTTGGTCTACTGTAGAGATTTATTTTTTAATCTTCTGACTCTCATATTTTGTACAGGGATCGGTGTAAGTAAAGAACTTGCAATAGGTTTGCCATAAAGTTTTATTGAAGAGCGGCGTGATGTTAAACTCTCCTCGTAAAATGCACTGTTTCAAGTTAGAATGAAATTACTTTACTGTGCTGGGTGGCGACTGAGTTCTAAATTCTTGCGGAACCTTAGGGTTCCGCGGAACACACTTTGAGTATGGCGGCTCTAGAGAGTCGCTGAAATGCCTACTTCTAGATCTTATACTTGTCGAGGCGAAATAGCGTACTCTGTTAAGGCGCCGTGAAATTGACCATGAAGACCGGTGGTTCGATTCCCCGGCTCGACATTTTTATTAGAAAAAAAATATTCTCTACATTGTTTCCTCGTATGACGTGGATCGTGACGTATGGATCGTGACGTCGGGTGTGACGCCGCATGACAAGGTTTCGTCACATCGTGTGACGTTACTGATAGTGACGTTACGGAACAACGAGTACGTCACCTTTTCCACATCACCATTCTTGAACCCGCTTTGTCTCACTACTGTATTAATAGTAACATTTATTGTACAATTTGTAGAAGTTGATTCATATCGCTATATCATTCTTTAGAACTAAAGATGTTGAAGCAGACGGTTCGCAGATGTTTTGATTTTCTGATGGAATGTCAAAGAGAAGGGTTAAATTTTTGTCATACTTCTATTTTGCTTCGTATGAATTCTTTTATGCATCCTTCTGCTATGTTGAAAGAACGCTATCCTCCTTGTTCTTTTAGTGAGAAAATCAGCTTTCCACCAACATAGTTGCCGAAGAACAACTTAGTCTATGTTTGGTATATTCCTCGGGATTTTTCAGTTTCAAGTACTTTGCAACAAGTTTCAGAACAGCGCTGATGATATGACATCCAATATGTTAATCTTCTGCTGTTCATATTTTTAGGCTGTGGATCTGCATATTCAGGTGAAGTGCTCGAATGTATATCCCTCATTGGTAATAATGAAGCTCTTTGACATAAAATGTTTTCTATCTCGCAGAAACAATATAATAAAGCGCCTATTATCTTTCACATCATCAAACACTAACATCACTTTTGCCAGTAGATATTGTTCATCTGAAGCTTGAAGCTTCGCATGAAAATGTGGTTATTTGTTCTGCCGTTAGTACCCTATATTTTTAAGCTGTTTTTATTGACTTGTGTCAATATAACGTACAACGTTCAGTATACATCAATGTTCAACAAAAAGTCACCTTATTGACTGAGGTGTCTGTTTGCGCTCAATACATTTTTATTTATTACGTTAAGAATTTATATTTACTTGTAAAGGCGGCAACGTCTCCTGGTTGCGAGCTGGTCGCTAGGCCGGCAAGGTGTAAAAAAGAAGCAGAGTTGAATAAACACATGTTTGTTTTCATTATTCGGACATTTAATTTTTATTTAAGTTATTTAATAGTGCAAGTATAAACTCTCAACATGATCCTTACGAGCCAAATATGAATGGCTAAATATAAAGAATAAATTGAAATTAGTTAAAATAAGTAAAATCACTGAATAAAAAGTATCACGTGCCGGCGTTTACGTGGTGAAGATTCCAGACGTATTTAATGATTGGTCCATATTGAAAAACGCTGAAGAAATATAGAATACAGGGCTAGATAAAGAAAAATATTGGAAGTTCAGTGAGTACCTACCCTTTCTTATTTACCTGATTATTTTACATTCATTGATTCCTGTTTATAAATACATTTGTTGTCGCTTCACATCCGAAAGTGCATTGAAAATTTGAGGTTTTTTTATCAGTAGTTTTTAAATCTCATTGATTATAAATATAAGGAAAATGGATGCATTGAATAAGCAAAAAGCCAGTTTAACTAATTTCAGTAAGTTTATTGAAGAAACTATTAAAGATAAAGAGTTATCGAAAGATATTTTAATTGAGTTAGAAAACCGGTTAAGCAGTATAGAGGGTACATTATTACAGAAATTTACAGACATTCAAGAACATATTGAAATATTACCTGAAGAAAATAATAGAGCTTTGGAATATAAAGAGCGAACTGATTTTAAAAACAGGTATTATAGTATAGTGGCTATAGCAAAAAATTATATTAATGACAATGCTCCAATTAACTCCAACTCATCAGATAGTGAAAGTTGCAACGGTTCTGAACGTTCACGGAAAAATTGTGGATTGTTTGATGTATTAAAAAATGTTAATTTATTATTAATTTACCAACATTCAACGGTTCTGTAGAGAATTGGCTCGAGTTCAGAGACTTTTTCGAATCTCTAATAAATGTAAATGAATCTATTTCCGATATACTAAGGTTTCTTTATTTAAGGGCGTCGCTTAGGAACGAACCTGCTCAACTGATTTCCACGATTGAATTCTCATCAGGTAATTATAAAATTGCATGGGAATTGGTAAATAAGCGTTATAATAATGAAAAAATGTTGATAAGTAATCATATAAAAAAATTTATAATATCGAGGTTATGTGAAAAGGGTCGGCAACAAGAATTCGTGGCATATTCAATGAAATAACAAAGAACTTATGGGCGTTAAATAAAATAGGGTTAGCTACTAATGAGTGGGATGTACCTATGATTTATTTAATTAGTACAAAGTTGGATAAAGGAACAAAGTTAAGCGATTTAAAATCATTTTTAGAGTCAAAGGCCCGACTTTTGGAAAATTTGGAGCAAAATAGAGAGGAAAATATTAGTGAAAAACATAGAAGTATAAGGGGGTTAGTAAGTACTGATGACAATGCAACAAAGCGAGCAGAAAGTATAATGTCACTGCGGTTATGTTTAAACTGCTTAAGACCCGGTCATTTTAATAAAAGTTGCAGATGTCCAGGGTGTAAAAAATGTCACGAGAAACATAATGTTCTATTGCATATCAATAAAGCAACCAATGGTGAAAATAGAGTAAATAAAAATAACAGTGTAGAAGCTCAAGGTAATGAAGTAGAAGTAGATTCACGTGTTGAAAACATAACAAATAATAATTCGGTCAGTTGCGCTTAGGGCTGGGCAATTATCAAAAAATATAATCGATCAATCCAAAATAATCGACAAATCGGAAATAATCGATTAATCAATTTTCGATTATTCGAAAATCGGAAATGAAACGAAAAATAGTGTGTATTCCATAGCCGCGAAACTTTTTAACGATCTCAAGATTATCTTGCCTCGGGTGCAAGCTGTCTCGGCGATAACTGTTCTTTCGGTAAGTTAAAAAGGTATTTCGCGGCCTAAGCATACAAATAACTATTTCAGTCTTTTACTTTGTAATAAAGCCACTTAAAAACTCTCTTTTAAATTCAATTAAACTGTACCAAAACCATTATGCAATGCAAACATTGTATTTTTCCATTAATCGATATTTTCGATTATTTGATTATTTTCGATTAATCGATTACCGATTATTTTTTTAAATATATATCGATTAATCGATCACCCGATTAACGATTATTTTTCGATTAATCGATTGTTTTGCCCACCCCTAGTTGCGCTATAAGCGAAGTGTTGCTTTCTACCGCAGAGGTAGATATTCTAGATAAGCACAACAAAAGGCAAACAATTCGAGTTTTTGGATAACGGATCACAATCAAGCTTCTATCAGAGCGAGCCTATAACAAATTGGGGCTTGAAAAACAAAATGTAAATATTTCACTTAATGGTATTAATGGGTCAATTTCACAAATAAGTCATAGGACAAATTTTAGGACATATTTCCCTACTTCTAGCAATCATTCTTTTTGCAATAACTAATAATAGTCTGATTGTATTTTTTACTGAACGTCCTTGACATTTTGAGCTCTCTCCTGTATCTGGCATTTTACTAGGTGAATTTCTGAAGAATATTGGGCGGTGATTCTGTTTCCTGCTTTTACTTGCATCTTTTTTTTTGTCGGGTCTGGCAGTTCTCTTCGTTGTGATCGTAAGTTAATGTGTCGTTAACAACTTCTTCAGGATTACCATTGGACAATTTTCGCAAAACTCTAACGGCATTTACAGAATAAATACTAGTTGCATGAAACCCAAATTAAGATGCTATGTATGGCGATAGGGGGTCGCTTTTTTGGATGGAACGGAGTTCGTTTTCCCAATGTTGCTTTGAAAAAGATCTAGATCACATAATACAAAATAAGTGGAAACAGGTTTATCGCTGACTTCGAAACAAAAATTATAACTTACATAATTGTGATTTGATAAAAAAATGTTTTTCGGTATAAACATATTTCTGAAACATTGATTACGAAACTAGTTATGGTTGAGCAAACTTCGGCAAACGACTGGGTGCTAATTCAGTTATATAAAATGTGCAGTAATTTTTGTTTTATAGAGTGAAGTGCGAATAATTACATTAAAACAGTTTGTCGGATTTTTTCCCCATACCCTAATTTTCTACAAATCTTTATCGAATGTATGGTATAGAGGTAATATTAAAGATGAAGAGAGCGGGAGAGTTTGTTCAAGTGGACCAGAGCTGCTGGTAGAGAAGATAGAAAGACTTCCGTATATCACTATCTAACTCTCTATACTCTCTCCTTGACGTTAAGGGGAACGGCAAAGGAGGAGATTAACAAGTTTTGATTTGAAATGCGAATAGAGAGAGATAATTAGTGATAGTAATAGTTCACTTCCACTTACATGCGGCTCTTTCTGTTTTTAATATTAGCTTTGTGATTTACGCACGAACTACGTAAAAAACTCAATTGTATTTCAATTTGTGTTTCAAATGATAAGTCATATTAGAAATTATTATTATCTGAATTACTTGAAAATAATCATCAAAATCGGTCACTTGAAATCACTATATTTCCGAATGAAGTTTTAATTGTACATTAATATAAATAAAACATTTTACTGATAATAATACTTAAACTTATCATTTCATAAATACTTTAATACGGATGTATAAAAAATTATGAGGTACTAAAATATATCAAACAGAATATCTATATTAGCTATACTTTTCTCGAACATTATTGGAATCGATATCGGTAATTGATATATTACTTTCAGAAATTTCTCAACGGCAAACTTCAAGTTTTGAACTTAAATCTTAGGAACTAAACAAGATAATCCATCAATATTATGTCGATATTTTTTTCTCCAAACACGCTAAATATTGTTTAATATCTCCAAATCCTGCTCGGGTATTTCATAATTTTCTTGTCAACACAATTTTAAAAATAGGACTCCCGAGGTATTTCGTCACTACGTCGAGCAAAGCAGCATTTATTGACACATTAGGGAGAAATTGCCAGAAGATGATTTTTAACGAGATTTGTTAATTAAAATTGTTTTGTGTCAGGTTTGAAATCGTGATAATGTGACATTAACTAATTAAAAATACACATATAGACAATAAAGCCATAACAATTCATAGAAAAAACAATCGTCATAAGAAACAAAAATATATTCGAGTTTAAATTTTCATGAAGAAAATCTCTCTTTGATACGGATTGGTATAATTTTAACTTAGACCAGGTTTTTATAGCATAAACCACTGCAAGTAATAGCATATATTTCCAAGAATAGTTTTTTTACATGTTTCGTAAAAGGCGGCTAGACCATGATTGATGCAATTTTGCAGAGCTTTAAAAACATGAAGAACTAAAAGAAATGATAATTACAAAATTTAACCAATAATAGTCTGATAATTTTTTTTACCCGTCAATAGAATTTTTAATAATTAGCAGCCATCTTCTAATAAACGACAAGTAAAGTCGACGAGTTGAATAATCTACATTCCTGCCGATTCACGCGGTTATAGTATTATTAATCATCTGGGATACACGAACGTTAATTATAAATTTCGGGTTTCGAAATTTATTTTTAAAAAACTTTATTTTTGAATATTTATATGAATACAATTAATCTCAAGATCGAACTAATTATAAACATTAAATATCATCGAATTGTTTACAAACATCTTATTTATAATAAAATAGTGCTGATACATGTTTACGTTATTTCATACAAAAATAGAATAAATGCTGATACATGTTTATGATATTAGATACAATGGTATTGTTTTAAAAATGTCCTTCAGAAATTCTTTGCATGTAACTCCTCCATCCCTAAGAATGAAAAATGACGGAGGTATTTTTCATCCTTTGTTGTCTTTCCTCTTCTAATTCGATGTCTTCTTTCTTCATTTCTTCTATTTTATGTTTTCTTACAAACTTATATTTATATTTTCGAATTATCCAAAATATTATGAAAATTATACAAATTATTATTATTACAGTAAATAGTCCTATCAATACATGACTTTGTGGATTATAAATTTCATGAATTGGTTTTATATTCTTAGCGATGTTATTAATTTCATACAATTTATTAAAATCTATATTAGTTAAATTAGGAGATTTATAAATTTGATTATTCAAAAATTTAAAGTTTAATTTCGGTAGTATCATTGATTTCCCTTTTTTAATTTGTACATTAGTTGAGAAAATTTCACTTCCTACTTGAATACTACAATTTTTTGGAATTTTTATAAGCGATGGATACATTATTTTAAAATAGCGGTCTGATACACATTTAGAAATTACATCAGTTTCAAAATTTGGAATCACTAAAAGTTCATCATTTGTTACTTGTTCCAATATTGTTTCTTGAAGATTAATTTCACTAATTACACAATTTTTACAGGAATGTCCATTTAAAAGTTCAACAGTACAGTTATCTTGTAATTTGAAAGTTTCTTTACAATAATATTTTCCTTCTAATTCGGGGCATTCTTCTTTGATGAAAGTAACTTCATTTTGACTTCTGGCCAAGTAAGGTTGCGGAGGGATAAATATTGTATGGTTTTGAATTACGGGGTATAAATGAAAGAATTCATAGGTTTTAGGATAGGAACATGGGTAGCAAATATTATTTTGGTTTTGGAAAAGGTTACTTGTGAACCAAGAAAGAGATAATATGTCAAAATATTACTAAATTTTGGTATTTGTTCTTCATTATAAATGGTACTTAAATATTTTATCATTTCTAAAATTTCTTGGCTTGATATAACTGAACTGTGAATTGTATTTAATTTAGAAAACGTTATTGCATTTTCAATATTATCAATCAATGTAATTAAACTCTGACAATCCAGATTAATTTGTGAAATTGTACTTTGAAATGTTATAAAATTGTTTAAAGTTATTATTTTATTTTCAATTGAAATGTGAAATTTCTCTATATTATCAAAAAGTTTCCATTGATTATCCCATAGAGTCGTAATCGATTTGTTATAATGATCAATTAATTTTTTATGTAGTGATATTTGTAAATTAACTTCGTGAATTATTTGTTTCTGATTTTGTTGTAGGACATTTATAGCGTTATTATATCTTTCTTCATCGTCCGAATCCAAAGTTCCAAAAAGTCATTTATCTATTTTGCCTACAGCATTTATTAATCCTCTTTTCAATCTTAAATGTGGGTAAATATTTTCTGATTTTTTATCTAAAGTGTTAATTAAAATTTCTGTTCTACTCAATGATTGTTCAGCTAAGTTATGGTATGAAATAGGATTTGTTGCGTTCGCTTGAGATAAATTATTTCTTAGGTTATAATAATATTGTTTTAAATTATTGATTTGTTTATGAATGAATTCTAAATCTATATAGTATATAAAAGTATGTTTACTATGTATAAGATTACTGGTTCCCAAATTGATAGGTAATAATAAATTATTTACGTTCGAAACTGTTATGTCTTCTGTTTTGGTCATCTTGTAAAGTAATAGTAACGTTAATACTATTGTCAGCTTCATTATCTGTAACAATTTTTTATTTTAGTTTTTTGGTTTTCTAATTATATTTTTATGATATGTCCCTTTGTTTGTTTCTAATAATATCCCAGAATCTTTTATAACTTCGGCTTTTTTGAATTTAGGTAGTTTCTTGTCTCGAAATTTTGTTTTAATGTAGGCTATGTTTTGATTTTCATAGGATAGGGGATCGTTTCTGTTTTCATTTCTCTTATTAATTATTTTTTCTTTAATGTTAGTATTTCTATCTTTAATTTTTTCATATAATAATTTGGAGGTTTCTTTGTGATTTTGTATGTAATTAGATATTATTAAATGATCGTCTAAATCGAATGGATCAGGGTCATTTATATGGCCTTTAATAATTTCAAATGGTGTAAATTGTGTTACTGAAAGAATTGAATTATTATATGCTAATATTGAGTGTTTTATCAATTGATCGGGAGTCAAATCGTTATTATTTTCTTTTATGCACCTAAAATGTTCGATTAAACTGGAATGAAAACGTTCAACAGGTGAATTAGAATTGCTATTTTTAGACGTGGTATAATGTAACTCAATTTTGTGTAATTTGCAAAAATCTTGTAGGTCATTATTTTTAAATTCTGAACCACAATCAGCTGTTATTTTATAAGGTAAACCATGATGAGTAACGTAATTTAATATGTTATCAACAACTGAAGTTCCATTCATACTTGACATTGAATATGCTTCACCGTAAGAGAAATAGATACATTTTCTCGTTATTGTTGAATATGAAAGATTTACTATCTTAATAACATTGACATATCAAATCAAATTTAATTGAAGGGTTTATATTATATTTATTCATTTAACACATTTCACAATTATTAATAAAGTTTTCTACGTCTTCTGAACTCATAGGTTTGTTTTGATTAATTGATTTATATCTATTTTATTTTTTGCACCAATTATAAGTTTCGTGCCAATTATAATTTTCGTTAATTAGTTTTTCATCTTCTTTTGAATAATTAAAATTGTGAATTTCGTATTGATTTATTTCAAATGGTTGAGCTTTAAGGGGTTCATTTAAAGTTATAGGTATTGTTTTAAATGATTCATTTGTGTTATACTGATTATAATTTGAATTTTTATATTATTTTCTTTTCCCATTAGTTGAATAAACAAAGTTATGAATTATATTATTAAATTTCTTATATATATATTCTTATTAATAATAACTTTTTATTATTATAGTTTCTAAAAGTTTACTAATATTTAATTTTTATGTTTTACATATTTTTTATCCATTAATTCTAAATCTTATCTATTCTTATAACATAATAATAAAAAAGAAAGAAAAGTTTTTGTATAAAAATCCATTTTATAATTTCTTGAATTGCGTACCATTTCAACGAATGATAATATCTATTTTTCCAAAATTGTTCTTCTATTAAACTTTCATTTAGTTTAGCATCTAATTTTCTATTGAAATATTTTGAACTTATTTCATTATTATTTTTATCAAATTCTTTGTTAATTGTTTCATAATTAATAACCATTTTCTCATTTTCATTATTCAAGTCTCTTTTATTAATCATATTATTTTTATTTTGTATATTCAATATATTTGTATTTAATTCAGGTTTTATAAGATAACATTCTTTTTCTAATATATCATTATCTATTTTCATAACATCATTTATATCTTTTTCGTCCTTTGTCATATCATTATTTATTTCATTTATTTCTCTGTTTAATTCTATTACATTTTCTTTTACTTCAATTTCATTATCCTTTTCATTCATTTTTATTTTATCTAATCCTGTATTGTTTAATTCCACTTTATCAAATAATTCTAATTCTCCTTTTGTATCATTATTCATTTGTTCTACCATTATAATATTTTCTTCTGAATTCTTTTCTGTTACATTTAATCTATCTTTTTCTTCTTTATCAAATAATTTACTAAGATCTAGTTCTACTTGTTCATTTATTTCTTTACAATGATTTAATTCTGATTCTTTGATTTATATTAATTTTTTAATTTCTGGTGAGGAATTATTAGATGTGAAATTTATTTCAATTATTTGTTCACTGGGTTCTGATTCGTTAATTTTTATGAAATTTTCAAAATATGTTAAAGCATCATTAGGAGTAAAATTTATTTCTTCTATGTTTGATTCTTTTTCCGAGGCTCTTTCCGAAAATTTACAATTCGATCATTATCTTCGTCGTGTTCAAACAAATGGTGAAAATCAATTATTTCTTCTTCTTCTTCTTCTTTATTTTTGTAATTATTATTATATAGTTCTTCAGAAGTAAAATTCGGTTCATTTCGTGATTTAATATATTTGTTATTATTTGTATTATTATTATTATAATTATTTATACGTCTACTTGGTCTGTCAGAAAAATTTCTTGATGTCGTTGACATCGGTTCAGGTCTAGGTAAACGATTTACAGGTATTTGGTTCGGGCGGAAAACATTTTTCCTACGACCAAATACTTGCGCATTCGTTGGGTAATTTTGTCTTCTTTGCGGTATTGGATTTACATTTATAGGTTGACTAGGGAAATTATTGTTATTATTATTATTGTATCTTTCATTATAATAGTTATTATTATTTCTATCATAATTATTATATCTATTATAATTGTTATTATTAGGTTGTCGGTAGAAAGAATTATAATTGTTATGTTGATTGTTTCTATTATTTCTTGATGGATTCATTTGAACATTAGTATTATTATTATTATTATATTTAACTTTAGGTTCGTAAAATTGACCATAAAGTTTTTCGAAATTTTCAAACTCGTCTACATAAGCCATAGCGTCTTCCAGAGAATTAGGCTTTTTTAAGTACATATTGTTACGTATAACGCCTAAACATCCCGCAATAAAGGTGTTCAAAGCTGTTTTCTCACAGTGATTAATTTGACATCTTTTATCGATTTCTCCTAAGTTTAAATTATTACTTATAATTTGTATAGTCTGACTTTTTAATAATTGCAATCTGTTACCAAAAGCTGTTAAATTTTCATTTTTAAATGGTCGTGTTCTCGTTAATTCTTGTAAAATACAATCCAAATCGCGCCTATCTGCAAAACACTGAATCAAGGCTTCTTTTAATTTAAACCATATATTCAACTCAATTCTATTTCCCACCATTAACTCGGCTTTATCTATTAACTTTTCCTGAATGCATTCTAATACGTGATTATTAATATCTTGATCATTATAAACTGAATACGTCTCTATAAGGTTCTCACATCGATTTATAAATTTATTTAATGTATTTTTATTTCCATCATAAGGTTTAATATTCTCTAACTTTAATTTAAATAAATCCCAATTTAGGGTTTTTGGATTTGACGTTGCCATTTTTATATATTCTGGATTATCTTTTAAGTTTAATTCACTGAATGTATTTAATAATTTATCAAAATCGTTCATAAAATAATATATTTAAAATTATTAAATTATCTCTTCCCTATTCAAAGTTCTGATAAGGATGGATAATAAGGAATCAAAATAATAAGGAGACTTGGCACTTACAGCTATCTGAAGTCCTGTCCCTCGTTGAATACGTAGATCTAGTGCTGAGGTACTGGAGTACTTAGCCGGAACTTTATCGCACTTTGCGTAAACTCGCGACCGCACTAATCCGAATGACTGCGCCAATTATAAATTTCGGGTTTCGAAATTTATTTTTAAAAAACTTTATTTTTGAATATTTATATGAATACAATTAATCTCAAGATCGAACTAATTATAAACATTAAATATCATCGAATTGTTTACAAACATTTTATTTATAGTAAAATAGTGCTGATACATGTTTACGTTATTTCATACAAAAATAGAATAAATGCTGATACATGTTTATGATATTAGATACAATGGTATTGTTTTAAAAATGTCCTTCAGAAATTCTTTGCATGTAACTCGTTCTCTGCACACTCATTCGATGACGTACGTTATAATCCTAGTTGTCCAAAACAATGTGACATGATTTAACTGAAGAAATTCGAGGTATTCAGTAAAAATATACTATAAAAGAGCTTGTGTTATTTTGTGCTGTAATGGTTTTAAGAAGGGGAAAAAGCTAAACGAAAAAATTAATGCCAAAAATAGACACGAAAATTACCAAACCCATATTTATAATAGGGCATTTGATATATATAGGTACTTCACGCAGACCCATAGCATGGAAGTGATTCCCTTCTACTCTTTCCTATTTTTCGCTTTCGTTTTCCAGTTCTGAAATCCTCTCTCTCTTAGGTCTCACCTCTGCGTACCATCTTTTCCTTGGACTTTCTTTTTTTTTTCTTGTTCCTCCTTGTTCTATCTCCATCATTTTTTTTGTTGCTCTAAAATCTGGCATTCTCTGTAGGTAACCCAGCCACTCTATTCTTTTGGATCTTGTTATTTGCTTAGTTCTGCTTTTCTAAATAGATTCCTTATTATTTGTTCTCCTCGGTCAAAAATCTCCCTCCTTTTTACCGCCTATTTTTTTTTACTTCCCCTCGTCATCTTCGCTTCCAGATTTTCTCCCTCCCTCGTCACCATCGTACTTGATAACATCCCAGGATATACATAACTTGTCCTAAGCTCATTTCCTCTTCTTCGTTCAGTTGTATTGACAAACTTCTCATTGCTCTTTTCCTTTGTGGTGTTGCCATAACATGAATTTCGATTTATCTTCGCTGATTCATAGATTGACTGTCTCTGCCATTTCTATGAAGGCTCTGCAGGTTTCCTAAACCTCGTTTACCGATGTTGAAAGGATTACCACATTGTCTGCGTATGCCAGTAGTTGCGTTTTTCCTTGTTTTTAGAGTCCTTGTTCTATTGAAACCGATTTCACGTACTATCCATTCTAATACTATATTGAACAGCGTAGTGGATAAAGGATCTTCCTGTGTTGGTCTGGAAACATTTTGATATTCTTTGATTTGCCGTCGTTTCTGTATGTTTGAGTGTTATTTTCGTAAGACTTATAAGCTTTTTTGGAATACTAAGATCGTTCATAATGCTGTACAAATGGTTTCTGTTTACAGGGCATTTGATAGTGAGAAAATATAAATTTATACTGGTTTTTTAATCATTGCTAAAAGTCTCAATAGTTCTTAAAATAAACATTTATTCCATTTTTTGTTAAAAACATAATTTTAATGAAAAAATTCATTAAATTTAATCATTGAACGATGAACCGATGCAGACTAACGCCATTCAATTTACTTCTTTTGGGCTACTGATAATTTCATTTTCGTGTGGTTTATAGACTAATTTATGGATTTATACCTAAATTAAGTTTTATTTGTATCTTTATTGTCAATTAACTACATTTACAATAGAAAGCGGATAGTTCAAAATTGCTAATGCTAGATACTATTTGTTGATGGCTTTCTTTTATAAGTTATAACATTATGGTTTTTAAGGTTGAATTTTCGTTTCATTATTTCAATAATATTTATCATAAAGCTGGGAAAGTGAATATAACAATTTATACTTACATTAAAGTGATCTCCACAAATATAAATTGAAGTTGTAGTTGATCTTTTCGAGCAAGTTGTAATCCTTTTTTGTTGCTTTATTGCTGTAGGAATGTGAATAAATGATTTTTCACATTTTTTCAAGGAAGTATTAGTACATTGAGGCACTATCATCATTATCATCATGATATAGCTGTTGCGTCCACTGCTGGACATTAATCTTTGCCACTATGCACGGTCACTAGGAATTCTCATCCCACTGGAAACCATCGTCTTAATACAGTCAGTCCAGCGTGTCGGTAGGCGTCCTCTAAGGGCATCTTCTCTCGATCTTCGCTCAATAGTTCTTTTGGTCCTATGATTGTCTATTCTGGTTCTGGATCTGATTACAAAGTCCGCCCAGTTCCATTTTAATTCAGTTATTCTCACTACTGCATCCGTTAAACTTGTGTTATACCTACGAGTACATTTGTCACTCTGTTTCTCAGAGGTAAACCTAGCATCGCTCGCTCCATTCTTCGCTTCATTACCTGGATTTTGGTTATGATAGCTATTATTAAGGTTAGAGTTTCAGTACCGTATGCTAGCACCAAAAATTTTAAAATGTTTTAAAGATAATAATTATTATTTAAGCCATTTAAGGGGAATAAATAATTTAAAAAGTTTAAAAAGCCATAGACAAATGAAACAACTTGTCAGCTGATCACATTTACCCACTGGTATACCAGGGTAGAAAGGATCTTATCATATGACCCAATTAATTCGATCAGTTTCCGAACAACAATGAACGTGATCCGGGTTAGTTTGCGAACATTTAGATCATGATTTGGTTAACCCGATCATAGTTTCCGAAAAGCCCTATTGTTAAGTGTTAGATCTTTTTCTGGAATTTGAAATATTGCGATTTTTATTTAAAGAAAATAAAAGTAAAGTAGTAAAGTTGACGTATCGGTAAAGACCTAAAGAAATGATTGGCGATTAATCTTTTTCTTTTGTGGAAATTTGACAACGACTATAACAAGGTATTTTTTTGTTAGAATTATTGCGGAACATCTAAAAATGTTCACAATAATTCGAAAGATCATTTGAGAAACCGTTTTCCGATCATTGCCTTCAATACGAAAGAAATATGTTTCAAATACAGTATAATAACAAGAATAAAGTATAATGATTTCGCATTTATTTTCTAAATTGTTTTTATCGTTTACCGATTAGACCCACACCAAACCGTATTCAAGCTTTTAATTGAAAAATTATTTATTCGGAGATTTCAGAATTTCAGAAAACAATTATGCTTTTTTCGAAATGTTGGTTTTATATCCAAATAAATAATTTTTCACTTTACTGAAAATTCCACATTGTTTATGTAATTTACATATCTAAAAGAAACGAATGATGTTCTATGTAGCAGCGCCAACTACCTTGTCTAAGAAGTAAACAAAACTCGGTTTCAGATCTCCCATTTGAGGTGTCACACCTTGCTGGCTTCTCTGACTCGCATCTCTCAACGCTTCCCTGTTGCGATCTTCAGCAAACTGTAGTTAACAGTGCGTGCTTATTTCAGTTACACGGTTTTATTGTTTTTCTAGAAAGTATACACTTTGTTAAAGATATTATTTGATATTCGTTTTTTTATCCATCATGTCAAATAGCAAGAAAAGAAAATTAGGTGATGAAAACAGAACATTTGATGTAGAATAGGAGTTAGATTTTTTCTTTACTGCTGAGAAAGATAAAATGATGGGTTTGTTGTGCAATACAGTTTTAAGTACTTTGAAAAAAGTGAATGCAAATAAACACTACATGACTCGTAAAGAATATAAATATTTCGCTTTAGAAGGTGAATCACAAAAAGCTGCTCTTCAAAAGTTGAAAAATGAGAAGCATCATCAGCAGGCATCTTTTAGTGCCTTTGTAAATCAAAATTCCGCTGCAGTTACTTTTACGTATAAAATATCACATATACTTGGAGAAAGGGGTAAACAATTTAGTGACATTTTTGAAGCAGTGAGTATGCTAAATCCAAGAAATGTCGACAAATACAAACAATCACCACAGAAGAATTGTAACAGATCGACAGCACGAATTAGCGCAAAATGTAATAGAGCAACTTCATACAATTATACAAAATGAAGATGTTTATTTTTCAATTGCTTCAGATGAAAGCACTGATAAAACAGATTCGGCACAAGTTTTATATTTTATTCGTGCTATAACTGAAGATATTCAATGTTACGAAGAACTACTTGCGTTGGGTACACTAACTGGCGGAGCCGATATTTTCGAAAACTTTAAAGAAGTATGTAATAAATTACAATTGAATGTCAGTAATTTAGTCAGTATCTGCACCGATGGCGCACCTTCCATGAGAGGCAAAAAAGAAGGATTCGTTGATTTGTTAAAAAAGGAAAACTTAAACTTGAAAAAATTTATATCATTTCACTGCATTTTGCATCAGCAAAATCTTTACGCAAAATCTACCATTTTGCAAGACACTCTGGATAGAACCATTGCCATTGTCAACTATATTCGCGTAAATGCAATGCGTCATCGTGAATTTCGGCAGATGCTCTTTAGATGAGGAAACGTATAGTATTGATCTACCATACAAGCAAGGTTCGCTGGCTATCAACGGTCAGGTTTTGATAAAAGTTTTGTCTTTACGACGACAAACTTTTATCAAGAACAAGGAAAACATTGTGATCTATCAGATGAAGTATTTCTCAGAAACCTTGCATTTTTGTCTGATATGATGACAAAACAAATTAAATATTTGCCTGCAAGGTGAAACGAGGTATATTTATAAAATGTGGCAAAAGATCCAAACGTTTAGAAAAAAATTATCATTTTTCAAAATATTGCTTTGTCGATCGGAAATATCTGCAGAACACTTCCCGGAGCTAGTTAAAATGTTAAATGAGCAGAACTGTGAAAATAAAGAGTATACTAATAGATTTTCTGATTTGGACGAGCATACTCCTGCTATGAAACTGGCATTTGAACCACATTTAATAGATATATCCGAGGCTCCTACAGAACTACATATGGAGTTAATTGATTCAGGGGAAGATAGTATCATCAAATCCCTTTAACGCTAAGAAGGATCCCATAGAAATCTGGAAAAATGCTGTTGAATATCCATGCCTTCGAGAATATGCTCGCCGTTTACTTTCCTTCTTCGGAAGTACCTACTGTTGCGAGACAACTTTTTCTCTCATATCAAAAATAAAAACAAATTTAAGAACGCAAATTACAGATGCACATTTAGAGGATCAATAATTAAAGCTTTGTGTTACGAAGCTTAATCCAAATATATACTGACAAACAAAAAACAAAGCCAAATAAGTCTCTAACTTAGTGAATAAAAAAATATCTTTTTATTTTTTTATAATATTTTTATATTATTTTATATGTATATTATATTTAGAATTTTGTAGTATTATATTTTATTTTTTCTATATAATGCAATAAATTGTTAAATCTAAAGAAAAACTATAATAATTTCACAAAAGTCACTTTCTCAGCTTATGCGGCCTCTCTTATTGCTGCCTAATTTAAATGTGGCTGGCCTCTAATGGTAAAAAGGTTTCCCACCTCTGTCCTATACCTTAGGTAATAATCCCATGCTGATGGCGGTCAAGATATACGTTTATACACGATGTTGCTGTATAAACTTATTTTTAAATAGTAGCTTTTCTCGAAAAGCATTTGGAAATTAAACCAATTCAAATCGACGAATGTAAATCATCTAAAAATATTTTCTTGGTCCCAATAATTGAAGATGAAGTTGTGAAACGTATCAATAAAACCAGCATCGTCATATCAGTGTATTCGGAAACTGTTATCCAGAATTTATCACGCGAAATGGCCAAGGTTCTGCGAGATATTTCAATGTATAAATGCCTTAATATCGTTGAAAGGGATGTAATAAATTCTGTATTGACAGTGATTGATTGTTATTTGGAAGGGATATATTATTAAAATATTGCATATCTGTAGATATTATGAAGAAAACCATTTTTGGAAAATACATTCTATACATGCTCCTTTGTATATATGGTAATAAACAATTTAAGACAAGGGTAAAAAATATGGTAATGAAGGGAAAATATTCAAGGTCTGAATATTTGTAGTCGTGAAAGAATGAGGGTCGAAACGAATCGAAAAAGGTGGAATTTTATAGAATTGTTCTTTGTAAATAGACAGCCGTTTTCATTATTTCAAAGGTTGAATTATGTTTGGAATTTATAATAAAATCTACAACTTTATTACGATAAACAGAGCCAGTTTCCAATTGTCATATTCATTTCTCAATTTATTAGAAACACCGATTTTGTATCATTGTTGGAAGTGAATGAAAATATCAATAGTACAAATTAATGAGCAGCAATATTAATTTTTGTGATATAGCAGTCATTTGCATTATTCACTTCAACGATTGTTAAGTGAATGTATTCATTTCATAGATTTATTTATAGATGAGTAGTCTATATCATCTCTTCGGAAGTAAATACTTCTGGGTTTTCCCGATTTTATTAAAGTTTTTATTTTAGTATTTTTGACTTCTCGGCTCCTCCCCCCTAAAATAATTAAAAATATTAACAGAAAATGATGTAATTATTTAAGAAAGTCGATGTTATGGAAAAGCATGTCAAATATATTTTTATTTATAGCACATATTTATTGCGGCCCCTAAATAGGTATTCTTCACCTTTATCCTTCTGCCACTACAATTATTTTTTTTCTCTCGGGGACCACTTTTTTTGCAACCTCATTTTTCTACGTTAAGAATCTCTCATAATCAAAAGTCTCTCTCTGTATATTGAAGAATAGAAAAGCAATAATTCTATAAAAAAGTATAAACTTGTCGAAATCATTTGGTCACACTTATATTTACTTGTACAGACCGTCGAGAAATATCACACCCCATAGCAGATACGTCTCAATCAGTGTGTGTGCTCCCCCAGGTTCCACAGAACGTCTCCTGCGCACTTGCGCCGCCGGAAAACTCCAAAAGGGGTTTCTGCTATGTCGCCAGCACTGCCAGTCTCTCCCGTGAAGTCGACCGAACGTCTGGCATGCCGACTGCCATACGACGCGGGAAATATGGGGGCGGCGAACAACGGCTCGATCCTGTGCGTGGACGGTCTCATGCTGCCCTGTTGGCAACCTCTAGACGGTGTAACTTTCATAGACCGAGCTGGACGCGGACTAGTATACTTCCTAACACTCGCTTACTTATTCATCGGCGTTTCAATTATTTCAGACAGATTTATGGCAGCTATAGAAGTTATTACATCTCAAGAAAAAGAACTGTCAGTAAGGAAACCGAACGGAGATACGCAAATTGTTGTAGTAAGAATGTGGAATGAGACCGTAGCTAATTTAACTTTAATGGCTTTGGGTTCTAGCGCTCCTGAAATTCTTCTTTCAGTTATAGAAATTTATGCAAAGAATTTCGAAGCTGGTGATCTTGGTCCAGGTACAATAGTAGGTTCAGCTGCTTATAACCTATTAGTTATCATAGCTATTTGTGTTTCCGTTATTCCAAATGGAGAAGTGCGAAAAATTAAACATTTGGGTGTCTTCTTTGTGACAGCTACTTGGTCTGTGTTCGCTTACATATGGTTATATCTCATCCTTTGTGTTTTTTCTCCGGAAATCATCGAAATTTGGGAAGGGTTATTAACATTCTCGTTTTTCCCTTTAACTGTATTAACAGCCTACGCGGCTGATAGAAAAATTCATAAGTATATGACGAAAGATTACAGGATGAACAGAAGAGGAGTTATAGTACAAGCTGAAGGGGAAAATCTAGAATTGGGTAACACTGAATTATTGGCTTTGGATGATGTTAACGAAGATATAAAACAAGAATATATCACTACTTTAAAAGATCTGAGGCAACAAAATCCGCACGCGGATTTAGGTGTACTTGAAAAGATGGCCCACGAAATGCTTTTGAATCGAGGTCCAAAGTCTAGAGCTTTCTATCGAATCCAAGCAACGAGAAAATTAATGGGAAGCGGTGATTTACTGCGAAGGATATCAGAAAGAGCACAAAGCGACTTAAGTGAAGTAAAAGCAGAGTTACAAAGAGAATCGGGTGCTGCTGAATACAATCAAACTGCTTGCAGGGTATTTTTTGAACCTTCAAAGTACACGGTATTAGAAAGTTGCGGAAGATTCGAAGTAAGAATTGTCAGAGTTGGTAATACTGATTGCCCATTAACTGTAGAGTATACCACCGAAGATGGTACAGCTCAAGCTGGAAGTGACTATGTTAAAGCTAAGGGCAGTTTGCAGTTTGGACCAGGAGAAAAAGAGAAAAGGTTTGTGAACATTGTATATTTGAATCTCTTTTTTTAATCCCTCGTTAAGTCTTACGTTAGCATCAGTATGGTGAGAAAAACTGCTTTATTTTAATAATGATAATGATGAATTTTTTGTATAATTGTTACTAAAATTTTTATATTTGTTTCATCTGAATTTAATTAATCATGATTGAGCTTATTTGCCTTTGCCGATTGGTTAACAATATTTAATGAAATTAATAAATTACTATGAAGTTTGTAATGACGCAAATTACGTATTATTTATTTTTAAATTTATATATATATATATATATATATATATATATATATATATATTTAAATTATTTTAAAACAAGATGCAATTATATATATATAGAGAGAGAGGGACAATAAGGAATGATGAGAATAATCATCAAGAAAGTCATACAGTGATTCCATTAAAAAGTGTTTTATTGAGGCACCGGGTATTACGTATTTCTAAGTGTGGTATCCATTTGTAGATGCAAATCATGCGATTTATCAAGAAAAAAGAAATCGTATATAATTTTTCAACCTTACAAGACAGTAAAGGCTTTGGTAATATTTATCATTGGGCCCCAAAAATGTATGTAAGTAGAATCCATCTTATGATAAAGTATAAATATACATCCTGTTCCTTGCAAATTGTACGTTATCTTAAATCAGAAAATATTGAGAAATACACGGAACATGAGTTTTCACATGTGTTCACTACCATTATGGTATGATAATCGATCAAATACAACGACAAGCAGGAAGTAAATCGACAGTTATGGCGACTAATTACGTTGAAGAAAGTAGTAGCGATAAGAAGGACGTTTACAGCATTAATAGTGCTATTAGTACCTCATAGACTTCTCAAAATGTTAGCAGTATTAATTAGAACAAAATTTATTCCGGCTATAAAAACCATATTAGAATGAAGCTTTTGAAATACTGCTTAGAAATTTCATTCGACGTTACAAGTTACTGCTGTGAAGTTGAAGTAACCTTTATATGTTTGTTGATGTTACCTTGGAAGCTTTATTAATTTGATAGAAAGCAGAGACAAACCAATAGAACATATGCATAGCATGACACAGAAGTGGTTATCATTGGCCGCCAATTATGGCTCAATAAAGATTTTCCACAAGCTCTAAATACATCTCACTGATATACAAATGGTACATATGTATTCATAAGTATACCTCTCTAGAAAGCCCTGAAGGCTATTGAGTGCACTTCTAAGCTAGCGTGAGAGTACAAACTCTAAAATCACTAGCTAATAAAAACAAAGTAATCCTAGTATAACAACTAGGAACCAGGATATACCAGGCAATGAGAAAGCAGAAAGATTACTTCATATTTAGGACCATATCCAGTCTTATGAGATGTCACATCAATAAAGAAATGACCGGTTGGCTGAAGAATGAGATGGAGTCTCACCGAAAAAAACTTTAGGTTTAAGACAGCCCAAAAGATTAATAACCATATCATCTAAGAACTCTGCAGAGTTTCTCATGATGTTCAGAAACGACATTAAACTGGAGGTTGCTCTTCTGACATTGCCTTCAGACCATCAATTCTGTGAAAATCCTACCCATTTAATCCAAAAGCTACCTCGAAGAAGTAATGATAACACCTTAGGTAGTGGGACATGAAAGGAAGGAGTCTACTTTATGACTACTATGAATCTACTTTATGACTTTATTACAGATTGGACATAGATTTTCCAAAATACAACAAAAATGAAGAGAATAGGGCTTTATATGAGATTAAAAATGTGTTTCGGTGACGTTGAATTGAAAACAAAAAATCGATTTTGTTTTAGACTCGATCTCGTTTCCTTGTCTCGTTAGTACTAGAATAATACCAAAAAGTATGAACTAAATAAATTCATAGGGGGGATGAAATTTTTAAACTCGTGTCCATTTGCTTGCCAATTTATTTCTATTCATGAAAGAGACAACTTGTATTCCAAAGAAATCGATAAAAGAAAGCACTCTTCACGAAGATCTATTGTTTCCAAAAATTATTTTTTTCTTTTACCTGGCCTTGATAAAAATAAACAAAATACCATTTTATAGGGTTATCAGATTTTATATATTATAAAACGTATCCATGCGCAGAAAAATTTGGATTCCTATTTTTACAATAGTCGTAACAATTGTATTTCTTCCCTGACTATACCATAAACTACTCACAAAAATGTAAAACCATAACGAGAAAAGTATCCAGCTGGAGTGAAAAAATTGGAAATATAAAATTAATATTAGTAAAAAATTGAAATATTTTTCTAATCTGCTATACAAGTTATTTTTGATATATGCTAATTAAACTTTTGGCAAGTTTCGTATAAAAAAAGTCTGCTAGTGATAGTGGTTTTAGTAACAATAAACTTTTTGATAGCACAAAGTTTCCTTAATAAAATTTAGAAATTCAAAGTGCTACGAAACTTGTCAAGAATTTTAACTTTAAGTTAGTGGTTGGTTCATTAATTTAATGAGTCTATTGGTAAATCGAATTATCCCTAGTAGCGTACGCTGAAGGTCGTTACTTCCCAATGTAGGGAGAAAACATTTCAGATAAATTAATTCAATACGAAAAAGATCTGACCCAAATAAGAAAATACCAGTTTTAACATTCCACAGCTCTTTATTCGCATAAAATATGAAAATAAGATTAAAATTAACACTAGTTTACGATTGAGAAGTAACTTAATAATACTCTCTGTCAAAGGCATGATAGTTTCATGGATAAAATAAATTAGTTGGTATATACCTGTATATAATGTTGGGAAAGGTTTCCGCGGCCAGGATAAATAAATTCAATAAAAGGGTTGAATAGCGGTGGAATTTTAAAAATTCGTTCCAAATCCCACATTGGAGTCATTATCAAAAGAAGGGTGGAGATAGGGTGGTTATTCGATCATTGGTAAGAAGTGATCCACTCTACGAATCCCTCTTTTACATGGTTAATTCCAATGCCTCAATCTGCCTACTCCTTGGAATCTCACCAAGGAAATGAAAAGCTGGAACAAAAATATAAAATGATGAGAATAGAATATTTATATATATATATATATATATATATATATATATATATATATATATATATATATATATATATATAAAATTCTCGTGTCGCGGTGTTTGAGGTTAAACTCCTCCGAAACGGCTATCCCGATTCTCATGAAATTTTGTGTGCATATTGGGTAGGTGTGAGAATCGGACAACATCTATTTTTCATCCCCCTAAATGTTGAGGATAATCCACCCCTAATTTTTATTCAATTTTAGATAAATTTTTTTTAATTTGTTTATTATACAGCATTAGTAAATACATATAACCCTGAATTTTCAACCCTTTACAAGCTACCCCTATTACCATCGCGATGTTTATTTTTAATAATTTCATTTTTTTTCTCAATTCAATTTGATCTTCCGCCTTCACCGGTCGATAACCGATCAACGATCAATCGATCAGTTGTCCCCGCTAGATGTCTACCTGGGTCAACTCTCATCCAGCAAACATCACGGAGTAGGGATGAGAAGGAAGCCGGTCTCCCTGTCTTACTCAATATACAGTTTTCGGCCATTTTTTTTTTTGGTTTCATTTGTGTATCGATCGTAGCAGTGACTTATACGTGTTATTTTAATTTTTCTTTGCATCTATTACGTTAATTTTACTCTCATCGTGAATTTATCCCTGTATTTGGTATATTTCAGCGTTTTATACCATACGGGAGACGCATATAACAAAATCGAGTGAGTTACTGCACATAATATTTTTCGTTTACTTGCTGTAGGCCCATTTTTTTGCGGCATTATTCTACTTAGAGACAAAGCAGACGCTTCTGCTTTCTTGCAGACGATTTCAATATGCTTTTTCATTGTAGCACCTGTGTCTAGGGTTACACCCAAATATTTAATTTGCGGTTTTGTAGTGATTTCGTTATTCAAGACTTCGATGGTGAGTCTTCTTGCTTCCTTTCGATCACCCAAAAGTACCGCCTCTGTTTTTTCAGGTGCAAGATCAAGTTTTTTCAAATGCATCCATTCAGCTATTCTTTGAATAGCGATGTTAGCTTCTACTACTACCTGTGTCTTTATCTTTCCTGTTACTACTACTGCAAGATCGTCAGCGTAGGCCACCAATTTTACGCTACTTGGCATATCCAGTTGCAACAAGTCGTCATAATATAAGTTCCAAAGGAGAGGGCCAAGTACCGAGCCCTGTGGGACACCGCAGGTTACTTCCATAATGGTATTACCTACAAGTAGTGTCCGGTCCGTTAGATAACTTGTGATCATGCGCATTAGGTATGGCGATATGTTTCGCTTTTTCAAGCTGTCAGCTATTCCTCTCCATGGTGCGGAGTTGAATGCATTTCTTACATCTAACGTTACAAGTAAGCATATCTTACGGTTTGCCCATGCCACATGTTTTGCTTCTTTTGCGATTTTTAGAACTCTAGCTAGTGCATCCACAGTGGAAATACCTTTCTGAAACCCAAACTGAGAGTTGCTTAAACCTCCTCTTGCTTCTATTTCTGCAAGTAATCTATTTTTGACGAGGTGTTCAAGAATTTTTCCATGCAGTCCAGGAGACATAGTGGCCTGTATGACGTTTTTAAATCGTCCGTTTTTTTGGGCTTTTCTATTAGCACTAGTTTCGCCACTTTCCATATTTTGGGAAATTCCCCCGCATACAGTTGTCTGTTCATCGCATCGAGGCACTTTTCTGGCAGGTATTTCACTACACACTTAGTTATCTCTGGTGATAGCTTATCTGGTCCAGCCGCCTTCTTTGGTTTTATTTTATTTGCTGCCGTTACAAGTTCTTCCTGTGTCCATGGTATTATATCCGTCCTCACCATGTCAATATGTGGCCAGGTGGTTATTTCATATTTTGGAAATAGTCCACTTGCTTCCTTAAGTATGATATCCTGTGAGATTTCTGTTTTCGGTCTTAGTAGAAATCTTTTTGTCACTATTTGGTAGCCTTTTCCACAAACATCGTTTTGAACTTCCTCTATAACAGTTTTCCAGGAGTGTTTCTTCGCGTCTTTTATCATTTTTTTCAAGTAATTTCTTTTTTCTTTATATTCGGCTCTTGCTTTCTCTCTTTCTTCGACTGTGCTTCCGGATATTCTGTTTGCACGTGTCATGTATCTCTTTTTACAAAGGCATTCTTTTCTGGCCTCACTGATCTGTGATGACCACCAGTATACTGGTTTTCTCTTTCCACTATAGTTGTATGTGGGCTGAAATGTGCGTTGACAAGCCTTTTTAATAGCCGCCATGAGACCTTGAGGGTTTAGGGTGTCTGTTTCTTCTCGTATTTTTTGTTTTATCTCAGATATGAAGTATTGGATTTTCTTTTCTTCTATTTTCCATCCTTTAATAATTTTTTCAGGAGCTACTTTTTGTGTTTCTAAAGACGGTATCTCAAAGAAGATGTAATTGTGATCAGACAATGTTTCTTGGTCCAGTACTTGCCAACTCCCAAACATTTTGTTTATATCATTTGAGACAAAGGTGACATCTATATGTGATGAACTGTTTCCTCGGGAAAAAGTAGGAGTATTTCCATGATTTAGTGAAACCAAATCTAGGCCTGTGGCCCATTCAGACAACATATCACCCCTTTTGTCATTTTCAATCGATCCCCATATTGCCGCCTTCGCGTTAAAATCTCCAGCTATTAAGCATTTCTTATTGCGCGTTCCAATGGCGTCTTTGACTTGGTTCAGAATTATTCCGAATACTTCTAATGTAAGGTTAGGTGATATGTAACAACTAAAAACGACTAATTCTGTGTATTCAATCCACACGAAGCCCTTGCCTCGTCCGCTATTTAGGACACGAATATCGTTATTGGTAATGCCTATAGCTGCATCAAAATTTTCATCAACGTACCATTTTGAGTCTTTTATGAGTATTTTATTCGGTTCGCTCACTATTGAAATGTCTATATTGTTCACTATTATTGTTTGCTTTAGCAGATCGTGTGCAGGTCGCCTGCGACCTAGATTTATTTGTACAAATTTAGCCATTTCTTAGCCTGTTCCCACTATATCGCCTTTTGTGATATCTCTTCGGTATCTTGGGCAACGCATGGTGTGTGGTCTGTGACCAGATTCACTACACATTAAACAGTAAGATTTCTCAGTGCATTTATTCTTTTGGTGTCCTCCTTTCCGCAGTTTTTGCAGCATTTGGATCGATCAGGTCCGCTACATTGCCACGTCGTGTGTCCAATACCCCAGCATTTGTAACATGTTAGCACATTAACTCTCTGCCTAACGGTGCAGCTTACAAAACCTATTCTTATATTTCCCTTATCCGTAAGTTTTTTACCAGTTTTTTTGTCAACTAGAACGGTTGCGATCTGAGTCTCTCGGAAACCAGGACGAAGATTACTGACTGAAACATAATCTGTTTCGCTTCCGGCCATAAGTGACTTCACTGCTGTTTCAATCTCTTCTTTACTTGTTACCGCGTCGATATTTCTGACGTGTAAGACCGCTCGTGGTTCCTGTCCCCCAAGTTTTCTTATCTTCCCTTCTCCGTTTATATCTTTTAATGCGTTAGCTATGTCGTCTGCTCCTCCGCTATTTCGCTCCATTGTAAGTAGCAAATCTCCGGCCTTTGTCATTCGGGCTGCCTTTACTTTATTGTTCAAGTTTCTATTATGTACTTATTCTTTAACTGCTTTTAAAAGCTCCGCATAAGAACGATTTCCTCTCTCGATATATAAAGCTTCGTCCCTTGACTCTCTTCGTTTATTTTGTTTTTTAGTGTCATACCGTCTGAGACAAAAATTTCTACATTTAGTTCACACTGCATCAGACCAATTTCTACTGCTTTACGTATTTCAGATAAATTCAGTTCCTTCTGAAATATTACCGTAAGTTTCGGCTTCTGCAACTTTACGAATGGCCATTGATTTTCCTGCCGTTTTTGGGTCTAGATACACTACAAGGTTATTTGAAACCGCTATCTTCTCTAGGTTATCTTGGATAACGTTTGTATGGAAAAAACACTTTTCGTCCCAGGGTACCTCAACAATGCTTTGCAAAGAGTCTTTATTTATGCCAGGAGCAGATATCTCTTGTAGCGTCATTTGTTTTTCTTGGACATCCATATTATTAGTCTGCGCTTCCTTGTTCTGCTTCATTATACTAACAGTCTGTACTCCTATATCTGTGCTACTTCTAGCAGCTGGTTCTATTTTAGCCTCTTCGTTGGCGTTTTCTTTTGTCTGCTTTTTATACAAGAGGCTTCTTAGGGCTTCCTGAATTTCATATCCTCCGAATTGCTCCGTTAGGCGTAGTATTTTCGCAGATATTTTCCTGATTTTCTTCTTAGTATTAGAACTTTCATGGACAGTGCGATTTAGAGCTTTTGCTTCCTCTGCTAAGTTATACGCTATGTTCAAGATTTGTGCTCCGACGTCTTGAGTAGTTTTCTTTGCTTGTTTGGTTTTAAACAAAAGGCTCAGAGTGCTCTCTTCCCTTTTTCTCTTATATTTTTGTTCTATAATCAGCGATCGATCTCCCAGTAATCCCGGTGGGCTGAGATCAAGTAAGGATAGAGTTCTCACCTTCAATGGGGGTGTCCTGTCGATCATAGAACTTTTCTCGAATGGGTTTTTCTCAGCTCTTCCAGTATCAGTATCCAGCAGCCCAGCCTGGTCGCCCTCTTGGGTTGCGTAGCGGTAGTTGGCTGACGGTCGGTAAGAGCCCGCTCTCTCACTCTCTACACCGACCGGTACTAGGGTGTACCTCCCTTGCACCGTAAACTTTGTTTCATTGGGTTGACTCATATATCATATTTTCTTTTTCTTCTTTCTTCTTTTTTTGGGAAGGATAGAAAGAGGAAGCCCCTAGCCCTCGTAAACCTAATAGCATCGGGGGGAGGATGAGAAAAGGGAAATTTGAAGGTTTTTGGGAAGGATCACAACTTGGGAGTGAGATGTAAGCCTAGCTAGAGTACCTCGGGCTTGCCACGCCCGTATTCGCAGTGCGACCCCCTGAGGTGATATATATATATAGATGCATTTATATATATATATATATATATATATATATATATATATATATATATATATATATATATAAATGCATCTAAATGTTCTTGATTTTAGGTCTCTTCTGTTACAAAATCAGTTTTTTTTTTGATAGTTTTGTTATTTCGTCAAAATTTATCTTTCTTTTAAAAACTATCAAAAATGACTAATTTTGAAACAGAAGAGACCTAAAATCAAGAACATTTAGATGCATTAATATATCAAAAGGTCTAAGAAATTGAAGAAATTTATATATATATATATATATATATATATATATATATATATATATATTTATATATATATATATATATATATTATACTATACTATTTACTATATATATATATATATATATATATATATATATATATATATATATATATATATATATATATATATATATATATATATAGTAAATAATTTGAATCACGAATCCAGAGGATAAACAATTTCAATATAGACTAATTAGATTCAATTGTCATCTGCGATGAATTTAAATTGGTCTATTTCGAGCTTTTTCCCTGGAAAATGCTACATAGAATAGAAAACTAAATAATTTTGTATCTATTTAAATATACAGGATGTGCATCATGTAGCTATTTAATATTTATAAGAGCAGTAAACAGAATAAAACATAACTTTAAAATATTGAATTGTGTTTTAGAAATATTGGATGAATGAAAGAAATATAGAACAGGACAAAGACCTCTATCAATTTTTATTAACTATTGTAAATGGTTAATAGAGGGATAAAGAGAGAAATGCTTTATTGACAAAAAATTATTTACAATTTGTAGACTAAAGCTTATAAAAAACTAAGAAACAAACATACAAATAAATAAATAAAGACACAAGTAAAATGAAAAATCTAAAAATAAAGTATATACATGTAAGAACTAACGGATACTCATAACCCTAAACTTGTTTTTTTATTTATAAAAAGTTTAGTTACGAGGTAACTCCACTGAATTGAGTATTTTTATTTTATTTCATCAGTTAATGATAGTTGTTATCCTGAAATAGCCTTCAAAATTCAGTAAATAGTTCCCAGTTTTTTGCTGTCTATTATTGGAAAAGGGGCCCACTTTTCATTTAAAGAATTTTGCGGAGTTTTGATTCTCTTTTCGTCCATTAAGATTGCCATAGTGAAATTTTTTTTTATTATTCAAAATGCCCTTAATATTCGAATTAATCACTTTAGGAATCGACATGGTTCTTTCAACTGTAGTGGCATCAATCAATTGTTTGTATGAAGTGATGGTAAATGAGGGAGTCTGTGATGATGAGGGAATTGTTTTGATGACTACTTTGGTTTAATGTGCTAGTGCTTGAGTAACATAAAAAGTTTATATACGAGTTTCTGTGCTGCTCATATCTCTACTATCGATTTAGAGTACAAAAGCTGGATTCGCAATGTGGAGTCTTTACCAATCAGGGTTCTATGTTATAGGTTGTAATTGGGTAAACAGAAGTCAATTTGTTGCAAGAATCTTCTAATTCTATCATAAATCTGGTGTTCTTGGTTTTCCAGAGGGATATCCTTTATTTGAATGAGTATACTGAAATTTTGATTTATAGACAAATAGTTTTGCGCTGGGATCAAAACTGAACTTATCCACTTCCTTAACAGTTTATTATGCCCTTATTGAGTCGCATCTCCGATATGCCCTTTCCTTTTTGGGTACGTGTGGTGCGACTCAATTTGAGCGAATCTTCTAACTACAAAAGAGAGCTGTTAGATATTTACTCGGACTGAGCAGAAGGATCACTGCCGGGATTAAAAATTCTTACTTTTTCTTCCTTATTCATCTTTGAATCTGTTTGCTTAATACGTAAGCACGTTTCTCCAATTTCAGAAAGATCATTGCACGGCTATCCACTTAGGAACGCGGAGCACGACATTCACCTACCTACTCCACGTTCAGAATTAGTTGAGGGTTCAATATTTTAAAATGCAAAAAATACACAATCACTTGCCAATTGAAATCAAATCGATATCATCTTTACCCGCATTCCGCAATAATTTGAGGGCATATTTACTGGAAAGTGCCTTCTACTCTGTAAACGACTTCTATTCTAATAATAATATTTCATTCCGGGCATACTGGCTTAATTTTTGCTATGAACGAATGATTCGGTAGTTTTTTGTATTGTCTCTCTATTTTTTATATGAAGCTTTTTGTATAGTTTCTACTGCAGAGGCACATTGTTTTCAACTTTTTTTCCAGTTCCAGTGTTCTTCGTTTTTTCAAACGACTTAACATTTTGATGGAATTCTAACTATCTCAACTTTCAGTAAAAGTTTCGGATACAAAAATACTCTATTTTTTAATATATGTATACAGTGTGCCACAAAGTTTTGCTCTGTATATACCTCGAAAATTATTTTAACTATGATTTGGCAGGTTGGGTCACATGATATCATTTTTAGAAAAGGTATTGAGACACCCTGTAAAATGAGTTTATTGTTTCACTGCTCTAAAGGGCTATGGCTTATATTAATTCGGCGATACATATTTTTATGGTAGGAATCTACTTAGAAACGATTACAATAAACTCCATCCAATTTAAGTATAAATAATTTAAGGTCTGAATAAAATGATGCTTATATTTTGTATAATTTTTTCTTATCATTGAAATTCTTCAATTAACCTTCTCATACATGCGAAATTCATGTTGATGATCTGTTGAATCCAATATACGCTAGAATTTTGTTTCTAAATTTAATTCACGTGTCAAACCGATATTATTAACTTTAGATAGGAGACAATGAGACCTGAACGTAGATAATGACCCAATTCACTGAAATTATATTATTAAATACTATTCCAGTCCCTGTTAACTGATGCCATTCCATCAAAAATAGTCTATAGTAATTTTTTCAAAATACGTTTTATCATAAATTGGTATACAGAGAAACAAATTGTAACGAAACTACATACCTATATTATCCAGTTAGTTAGGTTACTCTTCTTCATATGCTTCACCTTCATAATAATGCAGTTATCGAACTAAGGAACAATATGATAGAGTGCACGATGAAGAACATTGTGGACGTCCGTCTGATGAACTGGTTCACGCAAACCTTAAACAAAACCATAAGTTAACAATCAGTGCTCTTGCTATGGAATTTTTGTAAATCTCACGATTAGAAATTCATGAAAAACTGTGATTTCGAAAGCTTTGTTCACGTTGGGTACCCAAAATTCATACTGAACAATACAAAAAGGATGCATAAGTGATTTTGGATAGTCGTGGTGGATGAAAATTGAATATTTTACGACACTCTAGCAACCACACTGCAATCAATGGAATGGAGGCCACTTCCTCGACAACGAGTTAAGTCTTAAGTTCTTGACAACTCTAAAAAAACAATCGAACATATTTAATGCGCGACCATAATGAAATTGCGCCGCGGAATAAAGAAAAAGCGCCTAGGATTACTGTCAATTGGTGCTGTTTTTTACGATATCGCCCAATACCATTGGACAAAAAACTCCTACATGCATTTGACTGGGATTTTATGGACGATATTCCATACAGCCCAGATCTTGTTCCTAGCGACTTTCATCTCTTCTTAAATCTAAGATCTTTCCTTGGTAGTCAACACTCAAAGAACATGTTACCACATGGTTCAACACACAAGCGGCAACCTTCTATGAAAAAGGCACACAAAAATTTGTGCCACGCAAAATGTCGGAAGCTATGTAGAGAATTAGTTTAACTTTCAACTTAGATTTTTGTCCAATAAATATTTTTTCTGCATCTGTTGACGTTTTCTTATAAAACCAAACGGAACTTGTTTTGAGGATAACCTCGTAGATTATTCTTCTATGCAACTTTCCTTTGCATATATGGTTACGCAGTTATTGATTAATCTAGAAGATCATATTAAAGAATTGGATTGGTTATAAAAGCAGCACGTGACAAGAGAGGTATAAAATATATGAAAATATTGTTATTTCAATTACATTAATTCAAAGAAGGATTATCATTATGTTCATAAGTCCTTCTGCTGGGAAACTAAATGAAAGAACATTGTGAAATGAACGAGAGCGTAAAGTTTGAATGAATGGAGTAACGAGCATTCGGATGATGAAGTGAACCCGTGATCTGATTAAAAAGAGCTGTTTAGATTAGTTTTAACGGTAAGGACTAATTTAAGTTTTCTGGAATTTGTGGATTTGAAATTAATGTATGATACTGCTTTGAAAAGTTTCAAATTTATTTCGTTCTTAATGAATCCAGGGATGTTTTCCGCAAACCATTATTCTATAAAAGAAAGTTATCGATTTATCTAACTTCAACGGAACATTTTATGTCAACTTAATGACGAAGGTTGCCTTTCTCTATTAAACGAACAATATATTTCCATTCCTAACACTACAATACGACAACTGTTCGTTGAAATACCTTCTGCATACTATTTGATTACCTCACATAAAGTATTATAACCTCACTGCCATTATATCAAGTTTCACTTGCAACAAGGATAATACCATTAGCATGCTCTATATGCCGTATCCATATGGAAATTTATGATGTCATATTCAGTTTTTCATCTTTACTCTCATTCGATAGCATTAAAGCGTGTTTCACAGATTAATTGTGTGTATGGTTCAAGTCACGAACGCTTTCCGACAAATAACACAACACAGACATGTTCGCTGACATTTAATGAATGTTTTTACGTGACCTCCCCTTATGTAGATAAATCTATGTATTCCAGTTTTAATCTACAATGACAATATATATATTTGTTACTCCACCATTGAAACTGGATTCTTACTACAAAATATTTAATTCCAGCTCTAAACATTTCATACAAACTGAATTTAATGGAAATCAAGCTCTTTCCCATATTGAATACAATTGTTGGAAATCTGATTAATAAGGGTTAAGAAGGGCTTATAGATGCCATTTTGGAAACTTTGTCAATCCCTCTATTGTTCAAACAGCACTGGAATTGTCAAATATATTCTTCTCAATACACCGACGCCATGACAAGATTTTTTAGGGAGATATAAAAATAGAAGGTTATTTTAAAAAATGTGGAGTAAATAAAAAAAAACACTTTGTCTAACGATTGTTTTTCTATTTTCTAAAAATGAATATTAAAACCTCTTTGGAATAATTCCTAAAGTACTAGTTCTAAAGTAGATTCCTATGCGACTCGTCATTCATTGTGTCACGAGCAGCCGATAGGATTTGATGTCTTTGCCCAAGCTGACCGCTTCCTTGCAAGTCTAGCAAAACACTTTTTGTTTTTGTAACAAGAAGTGTGTAGATTATAATGGTTTAAAACTCGTAAGAAAGAGATGATTTCAGTTCGTAAATAATATATTCAATTTATATACGATGAATAGATGTCGAGTATATAGCTTTTTTCGTGACTTTCCGAACTACCTAGTTTATTAAGACGATTTGAATTGAATAACTATATACTATAATAGAGTTGTTTTCAACTCAATAAATACAAAGATAATTTGTGAAGAAAGAATTAAAAAAGAAAGGAAGGTCATTACCAAGAATCATTATAGAAAATTTATTCGAAATATTCACGACAAAAATGATTAGATTTTTGGTTGGAACTTAAAAAATGCATTATATTGTTTTCCCTATTCACTTTTTGTAAAACAAACATAGGAGTCAGTCAAAGATAAAAAACACGAAAACGTCAAAATTCATCTTTATAATTGCATGGAATATGCGTTAAAAGGATCAACTAATATTATGGCTCACTTAGATTCTGTTTATTAGTTAAAGATACATAAGAATGAGTTGAGGATTA
Source organism: Diorhabda sublineata (assembly GCF_026230105.1). NCBI lineage: Eukaryota > Metazoa > Arthropoda > Insecta > Coleoptera > Chrysomelidae > Diorhabda > Diorhabda sublineata. Next base: position 16,594,712 of record NC_079485.1, on the reverse strand, counting down.
TTATTATTTGTATTAAAATTTGAGGGGCAGCTGAATTGGCTTACCGCGAAAATGATGGAACCGATACATCTATTAATCGTGGCATATTTCTGGGACCTAACTATTTTTCGGCAGAATGAGATGCAACTCTAAGTGAGTCCCGAAGCATACTTTAAGCGTTTAATCTGTTTACGAACATTTTTGAGAATCTAAAAATTGGGAATTTTCTTTGAAGGCAATAATAGTAACGTGAGAAACTATAGTAAAGACCTCGGTAGAGATGTAATGTAGATAAAATCAATGACAATTTGACAAAGACGAGAATTTTTGGAAACATTGCGGAACAACTAATTTTTTTTACAACGAGTAGCCTCTGATGAACTATCATAAAATAGTACTTGAATTTTGCGCTATAATTAAACATTAAATTTGCCAGTATTATGTGAAGGATATGAAAGTAGCGAACCATCTCAATACAGGTGATGTGCGCACTAGAACCATCAGAGAGTAGAAGAATACCAGATCTGATAGGTGAAAATAACCTAAGTATGTCGTAATAGTTTTGGCACAAAATTGAGGAGATTAAAAATATGTTGTAATAATACGATATCAAAATGACTCTGTGTACAAAAAAATCTGATAAACTTATGTTCTTGGCATTAATTGGACAAGTCATTTTCTATGTCAGCCTCATTAAAATGTCTTATAAGCTAGGTATAAGAAAAAGCATTTACAATTTGCATAGCTTTTCCGTACTATAGTCAAATGTAAAGAAATAATACTATGTCTAAACCTCCCCGAAAGTATAAAACCAAAACTTTTCACCAAGAAAGAGCAGAAAGTAGCCAGAAGAGCAAAAGACAGAGTCTAGGTTTTCGTAAAAGTACCGTATCGCGGAAATTAGCAAGAATGGTCAAAAATAACGAAAAAGACTACAATGCCTTGAAGATACCGTAAACCAATTAGCATGGATACCAAGATGCTGTCGTCAACTGAGGCGGATACATGTTAAGAATGAGAGAGTCATTGTTATGGATGATGAAAAATAATTCACACTAGCCAATTCAGAAATCGAAGAACCCTAACAATGTAAAATATAAGTATAAAATAAAATTCCCTGATAAAGTTCTGTTCCAGTCTGCAACTTCTACAAGAGGGGTATCCAGATCTTATGTAGGTCGAGTAATGGGAAAGCTGTAGTTTCTGAAAGTTATATCAAAACTGCCTCATTTAATCAGTTGATTGTGTACGTCAAAATCACTTTGGAGATGATATAATATTTACTTAGTCGGCTTGGCGTCATAGTAAAATAAGATTATTTACTTCAAGCCCGTCCAAATGAGAATTTTTGGGACTTTTATATCGCAAAGTAAATGATGGAAAGTAGCAAGCCGAAAATGAGAAATAATTACGGCATAGAGTTTTTTAGAAAAATATGCCAAATAGATGTTCAAGTCGTCCAAAACCTAATGAGAGATGTTCGCAAAAAATTAGTTGAGGAGCACGGGGACCCCTTCATTCAGTTTAAGTTATTAACTTTGTTAGTTACTAAGCCGTTAATAAGGTCAAATACCAAAAGTTTCTTTGAAGATACTTATTACAAATATAAATGGTTAAATATTTTGTTCCGAAACTATTGGGAAATTCGTTGTTGAAAGTCATTCAGTAACTGTTTTGGCACATAGCATCGTTTGAAGAGAATAAATAAAATAGTGAATCTTTAAAGGTATAAATTTTTCTTGTACTTCTTTCCGAAAGAAGCAGGGTGCGGCTGCCTTTCGAAATTCAGTAAACACAATATAATTAGTTTTTTATGAATATAATTATTATATATATTTATCATTCTAAAAAATGTTAATTTTCATCGAGTTATCTTTAATCTCTCACTTCGACCGACTTTTGGTCTTTCGTGAACACCTCAACAATCTCCTTCGGTATCGATTGTTGTTTAAAGAGAATGTTCCAACGTTTGCATTAGCAATGAAATCGCTTTTCCGATGTCACTATATCGACATTCACTTCAGCGTTCCGAAACTACAGTTTTTAAATCTTATAAAATGCGTCGTTTCTGTTAAATGACGATTTATACCAATTTTTCTGTGATAGAATAAAAAGTGGTAATAAATCAATAAATCAACTGATAACCCTTTTTTGAAATACTTGTATGCATATATTTTCTAAAAATTCAAAACAACATTTTTTGGAATTATCCTGCACTTCAGTATCACATCTCAAACTACTTTTGCTTCCTTTCTCAAATTGAATTACGAATTCTACGAATTTTATTACAGAATCCGCTTAGAAGTTATTGACGACGATGTCTTCGAACCCGACGAACATTTTTATATCCGCTTATCGTCATCCCAACCCACAGACAGTCTAGGAAGCCCGGTCTTGGCAACTGTTATCATACTGGACGATGACCATGGGGGTTTGTTCAAATTTGAAGCACAGAACCACGAGTTAGTCGAAAGTGTCGGCCAGTACGAATTGAAAGTCGTTAGATGTTCAGGAGCTCGAGGAAAAGTTATAATTCCCTATTGGACGGAAGATGGTACTGCTAAACAAGGAAAGGAATACGAGAAGCAAGAGGGACAATTGGTATTCGAAAATAATGAATCCGAGTAAGTAATAAATTGTTTTTATTTGGAAATACTTATGTTCAAAACAATTTAGATGAATAAGAGAAAGTATGTTTAGTGGAATAAAAGATAAATTTGTTTTTATAGCTCTAAAATAACTACTGATAGTGAAACAAAATTTAAACGCTTTAATATAAATGTCTCTAGATACATATAACCATCCTTGAAACTTTGAGAAAACATTTTCAAATAAACGAGTAATATTTCAGAAACTCCAAACTTCCAATAACAACGACAACAACACAACAACTATGAATGCGGTTTGAATATAAGAACAATGAAACATCAAATATTTTATATAATTTACTGGGTAGACCAAAAAATCTCTGTATTCTAGTAACTAATTTATGTTTAATTTTACTACAGTTCTTTGCAAAGATTGTAGATTATTCGTTTTGGCTTCCAAGCCACTCTGTAACTATATCAAGAAGATATTTTGTACAAGACACTGCATCTCAATGTTCCCAAAATACGTATACTACTAAAAAATTCTATTTTTCTGGGGTTTTTATGTCCCATTTCACACGGTGGTAGCACTACTCATTCGAGGTAGCCTTTTGTTAAAATGAGCAAAACATTCACAGAGTAGATAGTCTAATGGTAGTATTTGAAGAGGCAATGTCAAAATTCGACCACCAGTTTAATGTCGTTTCTGGACATCATGAGAAACTCTTCAGAGTTCTTAGGTGATATGGATATTAATTTTTTGGACTTTCTTAGACCTGAAGTGTTTCTTCAGTAAGACTCCATTTCATTCTTTCTCCAGCCAGTCATTTCGTCATTGATATGACATCTCATAAGACCACAGTAGGGCTATGGTTCAAAATATGAAGTTATTGTATATTTTAGCCAATTTTTCTGCTTTCTCATTGCCTGGTATGACCGGCTTCCTAGTAGTTATACTAGTATTACTTTGTTAAATTTAGCTAGTGCTTTTAGAGTTTGTTTGCACTCGCTCGAGAGACTACAGTAGGGCTCTGGTCCACAATATGGAGTCGTGACCACTTTTCTGCTTCCTCATTACCTGGTATACGCCTGGTAGATACATTAGAGTTGCTATATTTCAATTAGCTAGTCCTTTTACAGCTCGTTTGCGTGCCTAGTCAAGACCCTTCAGGGCATGTTGGAAATTGTAGGTAGTATTTAGAATATATCTTTGTTTGATATTTTTATCTGCAAAAAATGATAAGATTTTTTGAAATGAAGCATTATTCACCATCGTAATGCTACATGATGCTCATACTATTGCATAAGTGTTTAGGACAATTTTACCAACTTAGAAACGTAAAAAATTCGCCTTTGTAATATATACACTAATTCTGTAACAAGATTTTGTCTGCTTAGAATAGCTATATTTGTGTGAATAATATAAAGAAAAACGCCGATTCAACTCAAATTTAAACTGATTGATCAATATAACGACATAATTTCATATATAATGTCAGTAACATGCAATGTATCAAGGAACTATCGATTTAAGAAACCCTTTTATCCCACTACGTGTACGATTTATAAAGTGAACTGTTTAAAATAGTATTCTAAGCCAAAATTAACATAACGACGAAATTCAATTTAGTTCACTCCTTTTCATTACTTTATTCGCAAAAGTACGTGGAGTAATTGTTAAGATACGTCATTGAAAAGGAAATTTCACTATTTTCAACAGTGTTTGAAACAATTTCCTACAGTAATAAAGATCTGTTGTTGCGTCCATAATCTTTTAGTGACATTTTAACGGGATTGCTTACGAGTTTCATTTTCATAATAACTAATTTTATAGTGGCAATTCCGACTACATTAAACCGTAGTTAACGATTTGACGAGAGTACAGTACTAAAGTCAATTGAAATGTATATTTTATGCTCGAAATATTAATCCTCAAGTTTCGGGTTTATGATATTCACTTTAACTTGTCATTGTCAACACTTTGAATATGTCTTGTCGTTGTTCTATAAAATTCAATATTTATTCAATTTCCTCAACACCGTTATTTGTTTTTTTCTTTTTTTTCTGCTGTAAACATTTTGCTTCACTACTTTTTTGCAAGCATCCTATTCCTATATTAAAACTGGCCGATAAAGGATATTACATTTTTTTGTTTCATAATTTATTCCTGCACTTTATTTTCCCATTTCTTCGAACACTACTTCACAATATAATTTTACTTCTTTGTTTACATGTCCTCTATTTTAATGTCTGTACTGATATTAGGATTTAATGTTACCAATACTTTGGTTACATTTGAGTCTTTCCTTCCCTTCAGGTTACCAAATCTTTTTATAATCGTGCTCCGTTCCTTGACATTAATATTACCTTGTTTGCAAAAGCCCCCTCACCTATTACCTACTCATTCTAGGTTCTTATACAATACATTCTTTAATCTCTGTTCACTCTTCCTGATGACATTGTTTATATTACTTGAACAGTATTGGGCTTAGTCTTTCTCCTAGTCTTAATCCTATCTAATCCTACCTAATTTTAGATTATTTTCTATTCCTACCAAATTTTCTTAATAGGTACCGTATCAAACGCTTTTTTCAATCAATGATTATGCTTTATTCTCCAGACTGTTTTCTACCACTTGTTGTATTGTGGCGTGATTCACATTGTTTTGACAGTTGATTTTTTCTGTTTTTTATAATTTTTGTCTTCTTCCTGTCAGACTTTATTTGTAATTTTTACTAGTACATCAATTTCTATATTTCTTAGATTTTTAATCATTTCATATGTGATTTTTTCGTTTCTGGATGCTTTTTACTAGTTTTTATTTTAATTGTTCCTTTCCATTTTTTTTATTTCCACATCTTCCGTTCGATTTCTAGTTTTTCTTCTGTATCTTTTCGAATATTTGGTTGGGTTGCGTTATAAATACCAAAAAATATGTTTAACACTCAAAATATTCATTTATTTATTCAATTCTATCAAATTCATTATATTAACTGTAGATTTTTTAAAACTATTGGAGGTCTTATACTTCTATCACGTAGATTAATAAATTTCAAATCTCTTAATATATTGACTGTCTTCTACACAAAGAAAAGCTTAGATTGTGTTTCCCTATAATATCTTTTTTACGACTTTTGTGAACTTTATAAGAGAAATTAATCTTTACTATTTCTATTGCTTCAATTTCTCACAATAAGCTCTCGAAGGTTCTGTTTTATGTACAAGATCAAGAGTTTGGAAAGTCTTAACAACAGTTGAATAACACTTTTGATGTGTAGTAATTCATTTATCAATAGCCTCTCTTTATATTTAATATTTGTTTGAATCATAGAATAAATATATTTGGAGACACCTTTTAATGACTTCGTTATAATTTGAAATTATGGTGGGCGCGCCACGATAAATATTTTTATATTGTAGTTGCTTATTCTTATTTAAATTGAGTGAGTACAAACTTATACATATATTGTCATTATTGAGGAGTATCTACATAAATTCTCATTGAAATTGAGTATTTTCAATATGTTTCTCCTAATAATATTCAAAATTATGGTGAGAGCGAGATATTATCTTTTTATACAACAACAAAGTGTAGGAAATCCACAAATATATTTGAATCTCATTTTTGATGAATATAAATCTCCCCAATATTTTTATGTAGTCTCCTGTGATTTATTCCAATTTCAAGGTACCTAACAACTAAAATCCTGTTTCACATTATGTACACAAACAAAAAATTTCACTTTGCTTTTTCTGATAAATTACATCATTTCAAGAAAGTTCCAAGAGGTAAATGTAAACATAGAGAGAGAAGTTTGAAAGATACCAATGTATTTGTATAAATACAAAATAATACAATACATCAACAATTTATTATGTGGTGATTAGCGGAAGTTGATTCCATAGTTCTATATACAGATAAAAAAGTAGAATAGATTTACGAGGAAACTAATGAAATTAAGTTGTTTTCGATCGTTGGTCCTTGAGTCTCAATTACCAAAAAACTTAATACTTAATAATTATATTATTATATTCAGCAAATCTCCACGAAAGCTGGTCCTTATATTTTATTTGATTTTGTTACTTTGTGCCTTTCTTGTTCCCGTAAATAGGTTCAAAAATTGAGCTCTGTCCCTGTATATAACTCATTTTTCTTATTGTCATAATTCAAACTGACGATATGTGTTTGAATTCATTCTCGATTTCTCGGGGGGTTTCATAAGTCGATTTTCATATGTAAATTCCTCCGTCTCAATATAAACTCGTAACTAGAACTGGTCTCTATTTCTATGAAAAGTACAATTGCTAAACTTTCTCTGAATCATTCTCTCTTCATTTATTGAGGATGCACTACGTTTTTATAATAAATAGTATAAAGTGTGATGAATATAAAATTCATGTATTAAAGCATCTCTGGCAGCAAGGAAAATATTTGAAAATGAAGAGGGAGACACAGTTAATGAGCGAACGACACAGTGTTGGTTTAATCGTTTTAATAGGGAAGATTTGACGCTTGAAGATCGTCGGCACTCAGGTCACCCACCTGAGTGGAATATTGAAAATACAAATAAAGCAGTAGAAAAGATCTTTGAAAGTCGAATAGTATCACAGGAATTTACCAAGATTCAAGCCAAACGTCAAGTATCAGTGGTTAGACAAAGGACAATCACCAGAATCTGCCTCAAAGAGAGGTCGAATCGAGCAGAAAGTCTTGTTGTGTGTTTGGTGGAATTATGAAGGTTTAGTGTACATCAAAAACATTCCAGATTATCGAGTTATCAATGTAAGTATATAGTGGACAGCTGATCTGAATATATGTTTCATTGGAAAAATTGTAGTCTGCCATATCCAGACAAGGCTAAACTCCATAATGTGGAATAAGTTCAAAGAACTTTGTAGTATTGAACTCCTACTACATCCAGTATTTAGTTCGGACTTTGCACCGTCAGATTACTATTTATTCAGATGCTGAAAATGTAGTGTGACAATTTTTTTTTTATCCAAGCCCAAAGAATGGTTTAACCGAGTTCTTAAATAGTCTGCTGCACGTTGGGTTGAAACTATAGAATACGACGAGCTATGTTTCAAGTACGAAAGCTTTCTTTTTGTATGATTATTTAATAAGCAAAGTGAAGATCTCTGAGACACCCTATTAAAAAATTGGGATGGAATTTTAAATTAACGCATTATTAAAAAACTGCATTTGACAGCCTTCAAAATTTACATAAACGAAGACAAGTAGAAAATTTCGATAGTCCATTTTGAGAAGCATATTCAGAAACTTTCTATTAACCATAAAACATTTTATTTAATTTTATTTCATATTCATGTTATTCAGCATTCCGATGAGAATACAATTTGAAAGTTTTTTAGTATATACATATGTGGAATTGGTGAAGTCGATTTTTCTATCTTTCTTTGTAATTAAATCCATGTTTGCATCCATAGGCAATATTTTGTGAGAATATTTGTGAAAAGTCCAATTTTTATTGAATTATCTCTAAGCCAACAATCGTTATTATTTCTGTAATAATATTGAAATAACAAATGCAAGTGACAGTTATGAAACAGTTATAAATAGATGAAACTGCTTATTAAATACCCCAGGGCAAGCGCTCATATTTGATATGGATGTATCTTATGAGCTATGAGATGAAATATAACGTCGTACTTAACGAACTTTGGTTTCGAAACCACATTTAATCGCAAAACATAGTTGAAGTTTACCGAAATAACTTCCAGGGGATTGAGTAAAGTCGAGAACAAACAATTCTTGTATATAATCTTCTCAGAAACATAACACTGAGGAATATTGTGATAATAATTATTCAAGGAACGTAATAGTGACAGTTTTATCCCAAAACAATGCGGGATTTAATAGAAAATAACAGGTGGAACAGAAGTCATCACCTTATCGAAAGATGCCATAAATTTCATAAATGGTAGTAAATGTCAATTTTCCCTAATATTTATGAAGTAAGCAGATAAAAAATATATGTCAACAAGATCTTAACGCATAATTTTCCTTTGGTTGGTGTGAATAATTTATAATAATATTTCCCGATCGACGACACCAACTGAGCAAACATTAAGCTGTTAAATTCTTAGTGTGTGGAGCAAAACGAGATGTTGTCAGATATGAGCGGAACAACCGTTTTTATGAGCATATCATGGCCGTGGCTTGGTATTTATGCTTAAGACATCATCGGTCCTTTGAAAACGCCGCGAGCGCAGTTACTACTGTGAACAGAACATTGCTCAACGAGTTAAACTAGAGAATATGTGGTTACAACAGGATAGAGAAACGTCGCATATTGTATGAAATTTGAGGTCTACATTTCTCAGTTGCTGAATATCTCGTTTCGGTGATTTAATAGCTAGAAGATTGCCTGGTTCAACTTATCTAGACTTCTTTTTGTGAGGTTTTCTATAGTCTCGAATCTATGTCAACAAGCTTCAGACTTTTCGTGTTCTGAAAGATAAGATCCGTCATGAATGCAGGAACATATTCCTGAAAATTCTGTATGCAATAATTCGTGACCTTATTTTCATCAATTCTGGAGGCGGCTTCTTGGCTAATATCATTTTTTCTACTTAATGAAAAATAATGGATATGAAATAAAGACAACCCATAAAAAAAGTTTTTTATTTATTAGAAAAATTACAGTCAAAGAAAATCATGTGACAACATTAAGAAGATGCGGAATCCAAGTAACGGATTTCGCCAGGAGCGCTGATGGATATGTGGGACTCCCGTAACCTATCATAAACCACCATCTTCTGTCATTGCCATCCAACCAGAAACTATGGTGATATTTCTTCTAGTTGGTGGATCTGTCCGTGTATGTTCGTTTTCTATGATATTATCATACCAGGCAGCCGTCTACTTTTTTTTCCCCAAGAATTTTTTCTGCGTAGGTAGCACCAGTTTCCTTGTGCAGCATCACCTGGACGATATTAGGCTGCCAACAGTCTTTCCTAGTTCTTTTCTCACATCTCTTCAGTGATTACACACCAAGAAACTATGTCCGGCATCATATAGTTCGAGTTTATAGTATGACACTCAGGTGTCTGTACCTACTTCATTTCGTCAGAAGCTAGGTAATGTAGAAGTTAACATACCTGAACTCCTTTCGGTGCACCGTCGTTATGTCCATTCAGTTGATTTTTCTTCTGTTCCACCAGTTTCAATGGTTGCCGTATGCTGCCGTCCTATATCTAAGTTGCTACAATATACCCTCTTACGCTCAAAAGCGGCAGAGATTATTAAGACAGCCTGTATAGAGATAATCCGGTAGGAGCCGGCAAGCCTTAGTCCACCTTGTCTCTCTACCATCATCATCGCTTTTAAGTATTTCTTTATCCTCAATAATAACTCCTTAGCCATATATGAAATTCATAAAAACATCTTCTGAACTCTGTTCAACGTTTTCCTCTTTTCGAATCTTTTGTTCGATTGGTGTTGTTGAGGAGCTAGCCAGTGCCAACCTTTACTTGCTCTGGAAAGCAGTATTCATTTCAAAAAAAATTCGTATGAAATTGTTAATCCCAATCCACAGCCATATATCTGATTTCATAAGTGTTGTCTTATTAAGTTGAAAATATTATAATGTAAACTATAAAACTACTTTTATTTCGAATCAAATAGTGAAACAATTTTATTCAAAATCGGATGACAAGGCAATTTTTTTTTGTTTACCTTCTACGTGAATATTTCGACAAAAAGTTATACGAATTTTCCCTTCACTTTCTGATATAAATAAAATATCTACTTGTTCTCCAAACGTTACAATCGTATCTTGGCGAACTTACAGCGATAAATCATATTTTAGAACTGTTCGTAGGGCGATCAAATAAATTCTAATTTTTTTCTTTGTTTAAATAGGAACAACTTTACAAAATATAAGAAACGATTAATATTTAGATCCTCGATAATTATTGAAATTAATTCACACATCTATTCTAATTAAACATTTGCAAATATCATGAAAATACTCCTCAAAATCCATAGTCAAAGTGAAAACAAATTGGCAAACACTTATCGAATCTGATAAGTGTCATCATCACTTACAATTTAATTAAGGACACGTATCAAAGAACAAAGATTAATTCTTTGAAGGGTTTCAAATATTCCTGGAGCTGATAAGCACCAATCAAGGATTTGCTTCTTACGGTCGATTTTAAGGGAAACTTGTTTAATACGATAATACGAAAACGGCACAAATTTTTTTTCATTTAATCTTGCGGGGTAAAAAGAGAGACTTTTATTACAAAAAAAAACTAATTAACCATTACATAAGAATTACCTGTGCATTCTAATAAGATTACGGTTACGGAAAAATTAAATTCAAAATAAACCCTCAACAAGCCTTTGATATTCAATCTAGTGTATATAATTTGCGCTTCTACAATTTTTGATTTAAAAAAGTTCTATACTCCTAACTGCGTTTTAAACCAGACTATTGGATCTCTTACTAATTCTGTTGAATATGGAGTAGCAATCAATGGTTTATATGAGATGAGCAGAATAAAGAGACTTCATCATATGCTACATTAGATGGGATTTAAAGCAGAAATTGAATGTTTTTCATACATTAAAACTAGGTGTTAAGGAACGAAAATGTGCATAAATCGATCATGATTTATCGATAGCGTGGTTTTTATAAAATATAACGTTTGTGCGTTCAAGGTTACACTGATTTTTTTATATTCCACTCCTGCGCTACTGGATCACTCTAAATCTTGTTTGCGAGAACGAAAGCGAACGATTTTCAAAGAGTAAATATTTCAGAGGTAGTTGGCAGGAGGAATATGATGAGCTTTCATTTTCTCATCCTCAATTTTCTTGAAAGCTCTTCTCTCTGTTTCAATGGGACAATAAACGGCAATTTCTAATGTACACATTAGAAACGTTTCAATGCCACCCAGAACACAGAAAAATATATATTTATAGTGATAAACAAATAACCAAATTTGAGGATTAGACGTTGTTTACAAAGTATATCGAAGACCTTTATATAGTAGACAAATAATTCAAATTATTATAGAGTATTCCAGTATTATGAATTTAGATTCGTAGAGACACATTAATCACAGAAGAAGACTAAGTTATGGGAAGGTGGCGAGAATACTTCAAGGAGCTCCTGAATGGTCAAGATGAAAGTGAGGAAAAAAGAGAAAATGTAATGGGAGAAAATAAAATAAATCTGGAAGAGAAATCACATTAGAAGAGATACAAATGCCAATTAGAAAGCCAAGAACAGCACAGCGCCAAAACATAATAATGTAGAAAATGAAATGAAAAAAGCACTACCGGAAAGAGCTGTGAGATATTTACAATATTTTATGAATATTATAATAAAAACCGGAACAACTCCCAGACTGGCAAATAGGAATTATTTCACCAATATTTGAAAAAGGAGGCAGCCAAAAATGTAGTAACTACAAACCCATTGCATTATTGAGTAACGTAACGAAAATATTTGAAGGAATCATAGAAAACAGGTTAAGGGAAAGTTAGAAACAGCCCTAGAAGACACTCAGTTTGGATTCCGACCCAATAGAGGTGTGATATTCACACTGCGGCAAACAGCGAAAAAAACAACACAAGAAAAGTGGAGTTACACTCCTGTCTTTCATCGATACAATAAATAGAGAAGGCCTATGGAAGATATTAGAACAGAGAGGAATAATACCAAAACTTAATTAGAAGCATTAGAAGTTTGTATAGCAACAACAAAAATTACGTCAGAATGCCGCATGAAAAATCAAGAATATTCGAAACAAGCAATGGAGAAAGACGAGGTTGTGTATTAAGTCCACTGCTATTCACAATAATCCTAGATAAAGTTATGAAAAAAATAAAAATCAGTCTAAAAACTGTAATGTATTACCCTGGAAAATGGACAATGTTATACTAACAGAAATATGCTGATAATATAGTCATATTTGCAGAGGTCGAAAAAACAATAAACCGAAATCTTGAATTGTACAAACAAGCAATAATTACATATTTGAAATACTTCGCTCAATGATAGTAGGAGATGGAAAATTAGAGAGAGAGAGGGAGAGAGAAATAACAGAAAGAACAGCAAACGCAGGAAAACTATTTAACGCGATAAAAACGATTTTTCTGGGGAACAATGAAATAACCAGAGAAATGAGAGTCAAAATTTATAAAAGAGTACTCACACCTATATGGTTCCGAAACGTGGACAACGATTGAAAGACACAAAAAAAACAAAAAACGGAAAACGAAACAAAAAGAAAAATATTAAATACAAAGCCTTCAGAACCATTGGTTTATTGGGCATATATTGAGTGAATCTACACCTTGCTTTCATTGGAAACAATTGTTTGTCAATAGTAATTTATGGTCCTAGTTCTTAAAGTCATCTCAGCACATAGAATTTGAGAAAACATGGGGGGCCCCACTTATTTCATAGAAGAGCGTTCATATAAAATTGATAAAATACATATAACTTTGCAATAGACAGTTCCCATTCATATCCTAACACTCTAAATGCCTCTTCGTCGACACTTCCTTATAAGTTTGATTATATTCTTATCAATTATCACAGAAAATGACGTCCTAACTATAAAAATATAAATAAACACTAACCTAACCACTTTCTGGAAGGCACTTTTCGGATAAAATCGTGCTACAACTATATTACCTTTCGTTTGTAACGACTGTATAGTTATTACGTCTCATCAGAGCAGTTTAACACCCATCGTTCGAGATTAAGACCCGATCTTAAGATAACGTCACAGAGCGTTGCATTTGGTACATGTAGTTAAACATTTCCCAACGAACGCTAAGGGGCGCCATCCTCACTTCCAACTTCGAACCGTTGGTCAGGTAGAAATCTAGCGTAGTCGCCGATAATATAGATTTCGATGGTGAATGAGGTGTGTGAAATGTATCAAAATAAAGGATTTCTACTATTCATCTCTGAAATAATTTCGAAATTCAATATTTTGAAAATGTATTCCGCCGATCTTCAAAGGAGGAAACAACTACTTTCCTGGCTAAATGCCTCGACGAATATTCAGGTCTCAAGCCCAAACGAGAAGTGTTAAACTGCCCTGATGAGACATAATAACGTCCAAACTAATCAGTAGTTACACCATATCCTTGCAATTGTGAGCCATTGGGGATGTTAATATCGACAAAAAGGTTTACATCACACTCTTCAGAGGAGTTGTAATTCAATATTCGTCGAGGCATTAGCTAGGCAAGTAGTATATATATATATATATATATATATATATATATATATATAAGAAAAATTCGTAAACTTTAAAGACGAATCACTTAAGTTGAATGTAGGAAATTCCAATTGATAATTTAAAAACGATCCTGGTAGGAATGGTGTTAAATTTGACAAAGACGAGTCAATAGAGTTGCTAATGCTATATACTAATTATCCATCTTACCTATCATACCGTCAACTTCAGAACAATAGACTAAGTCTCCATTGGTTGAATAAAAATTTAAATCGATAAAGGAAGTACGACGCTTGCGGTAAGTACTAACATTAACGTCCGACTGAAGGAAACTCATATACAATTTTATAATTAAAAATTCTCTGTAATAAATTTAGATGTCTTATTAAATCGTTAAGCTCTGATTAAATTATGAAATGTAGCGTTTTTGAGGTTCTTATAATTGAACACTCCACTATCTTTCTATATTCTACTTCACACTTTGTTTCTTAGAGTTAAAAGTATCGGAAGCTCGTCTGAATATTTTATAGTGCTTTTAGATTTTCTTGAAAATTCTGTTATATTAGAGACCAAACTAACAATCGCTCACCTGATTCTTTAGTTGACCAAAAGGCATTTCTCTAAATATGAACCAAAAAGTATTTATCTTGATGATGCTTCTTAAACAATGCTGTTATTGCCTTGATTTGACTCATTGGTTAAACGACAACTGTTGCAAAAACTAACGGACTATTTTCTAAAACATTCAAATATTTTGTCAAGTTATTATAATATTTTTAGGGTGGTCGGAGTGGGTGTCTCTACGATATGTAGCTCATAATTGTTAACGTTGACTAATGTCAATGAAACATGATTTTTTTCTTAGCATATCAGTTTGTGTGATACGAAGATTTCAGTATATTTTTCACCCTTATTTGACGTGCAGATATATAGAGATATGATTTACAATCTAGCACAACATCAAAGTCACGAACACTATATACCCTCGTGAAGGACATTACGTAGTAGGGGAACAAAAAATATTTTTACACTATATTTAAGGCGACAGAAAGGCTTGTTTAGTTACTCTAATTAAGATAATTAACGTTGTTTCAATCAACTCTCAAATTAGGACTGCAATTATAAGATTCTTAAGTGTATCATTCACAAATCTGATCATTTTAATCTATATAATTGTTAATTACGACAAATACGTGGCGTAATCATTAAATACATTGAACGAATGGCTTCAATTATTAGAGGAGAAATTCCGAATATGGGCCCCCCTTCATATATTTGATAATAACTGAAAATAATATATTCCTATAAATAAAAAATTCAGCATACATGTATCTCGAGAGATTGTTGTAGTATTTTACGTTTAATACAATATAGAAGCACATAAAAAATACATAACTCAAAAGTGGAAATTTCTCATTCAGGTCTAAGGTGATTGGAATATGGGCCAGGGACTAAAATATTTTGAAACAGTAGTCAAATGCCAATTAACACCTTTATTTTTGAAACAAAAAAAGTTGAACTTAAAGCACAAATTAGTGACAAAAATCGCAGACATAAGCGTCTTTTTCAGCTTCACCACATTGTTTATGTGCCCAATTATTACACAATAATCACTGGAACCATAGTTCACCTCTTGTGTCGTCCTTGAAATGATCATCGCAAAACATGCATACCGCATCTTCCCCGTATGGAATGCCACCAATTTCTTCCATGTTGTTATCCTCATTAACTGGAGAAAAATCATCCGAATCTTCTTCATCCTCCTCTTCTTCTTCCAACCGAGCAGTTTTACTTTTCTCAGGCGTTGGCAGCTTTTGGATTTTCTATCCCTTTGAAGTTGTTATTTTTAGTTTCAGCTTTCCCTTGTTACTTATATTTTGTATTGATGTTTCCAATTCCATTTTGTAACGAGAGGGGATAATTTGAGATTTTGAAAATTTTCTTTCTCGATTCGATGTTTTTGTTCTCAGTGTTGGTATTGGCGATATGTCGAAAGGAGATACGAAATTTTTCAAGGGCCCTGCTTTATTCTTTGAAATACATTCAGCTGCACCAGCTACCTTTGACCTTCCTACCATATTTGCTGCAAATTGTGGTCCAGTATTGTCTTCTTGTCGAGGCCCTATGTCCTTCGAGCAGCCTTGTTGAGGCTGATTGTCCAGATCCTCCTCCAGTGATTAATTTAAATGAAAAGTATTGCAAGATTTTTCTGCTTCAATTTGCTCACCGATGTGTGTGTTCAGCATCAGAAAAAATATTACGATTAAATGGAAAAATCCCTGTTACTCTGAATCAATTTGATGCTATTTCGGCAGTTTGGGATTTTAAAAATGCTTTCCTCACTAGTTCTGCTGGATCAATTTGAGAAATAGCCTTTTTATTTTCACGTATCCAGCACCTGATCTTTTCGCTATAATAAGCCTTGAAGTCACCCATAAATGTTTTGTCTAAAAGCTGTAATTTGTGGGTAGCATGTGGTGGGAGAGAAATGATGTAGATGTGATTATCACTGGCTAGCCTTATTACATCTATGCTTCGAGTGTGGCTGTAGTGTCCGTCTAGTACCAACCATTTAACGATTGTTTTTGCGTAACAATTCAGCACGTGTCTATAAATCAAACTGGACACAGTGAGAGTAACTTGAGGTATATTCGGAAGATGACGCTCCCATATTAGCAGCAGGAACTTCGCCTCTAATCCTGCATATGTTTTTACTAAAATTCATACATTCATGTGCTGACACCAACAGTTTTAGCCTGTTCTGGATTGTCAGTGTGTTAATATAGACACTTTAGTGTTAAGCTGTTTGTGGTGTTGAAAAAAAAGCGACAAAGAAGCTTCATAGCTTTTAAAATCAGTTTAATATGGTCCAAAAATAGACAAACAGTCCATCATATCAACGTACCATATCACAAATCTCTTTTAATTCGCAAATTTTTTGCTGCAGACTGCTACTAAAAGCAAATTCAATGCTTCCAGTCATTGGGATAAATACATTACTATCAAATGGTAGTACTTTTGAGATTGATTAAAATTTCACATTACCTTTTTGCTTTATTTTTAATGAAACAGTTTTTTTAGCACACCTTGCTTAAGCGCTATTTTGTGGATAGGTAATTACATATTGGAACTTCTGGAGCTATACTAAAAACGAAGGAAACTGTCTATCAGGTTCTCCTTGATTTTTTTAGAATATAGACGTATATCATTTTCGAAAAGGCTTTTAGCAATGTACTACACCAACCACTGTTGTTAGGTTCAATTCCAGAGCTTTTAAATAAAATGGTATCAGAGAGATATGTATTTTGTCACTAATAGACTTTGTAAAGGTGGTTAACTTTGAGTAAATACAATGATTTTTTGTAAAAATTCAAATTTATAGATTGAAAAAGTGATCCTTTTACATTCCATTTTCTCTAAATATCAAAAAACATCAATAGAAGAAAAATTTTCCAGCGAGTCGATTTTACATTAATATCATATAATATAATAATAATATAATAAAATAAATAATAATTGATATAGCGTTGTTTAAAATTTCGGTCATATTGTCGTATAAAATGACTACAAAAATTTATACATTTCTTTTGAAGATTATACTTAGACGTACTCATGAATTATGAATTTTTATATCTAAACACAAAGTTTAGTACCTACACGAGAAAAAGCTGCAAAGGAAACAAACATATGTGACCCATTTTCTAATTTTACAGAATATGGTGAATACTATATTACATTTTCCAAATTTCGAATCGAAAAGAGCACAAATAAAAAGTGGATGCATAAATGAGAGATTTCACTAAAATGTGTCATATTTTCACTGAAAGAATTATCCAATTCTTGAATAGTCAGTATAATTAAATTCACTAACCATTTAAAACAGGGTATAATTATTCTTAACCTCATTCAAATTCATATACTGAGTACAATTCAATAATCATTAGCAAATAAAGACTCTAGCAAGTGCCACGTTGCTATTTAAAAGTTTTCGTTTATTTTGATGAACAGAGAGAATTCAATAGCGATGGATTCCAGTGAAAGGGATTTCCTCCGAATGGGTTCTTTCTATTCAATGCTCTTTTTGCTGGAGAAGAAATTAGCTTCACTTTTGAATAGGTTTTCGATTTTAGTAGCCTTTGATAAAGAAGAGTTTTCATAAAGAATTGAGATTTAAAAATGTAAAAATTTAATTTTTTTTGCAGATTATTGAATGGATTGATTTTAATGGAATGGAATGAGAATGTCAATAGCAGGGAAATTTGAGATTTAAAAAAAAACTCGGAAGTGAAGGAATTGACACTTTTCAATTATCTTGAAACGAAAATTGAAAACTAATAATTGGCTTGATTTCTCTGTAAACTTCATAAAGTAAAAAAAAATATAATTCATTTATTATACACTCCGTATCACTATGATTTCTAGTCCTTGCAATGAGATATGAGAATAATTATTATTTTAATATGAATGTATTGTTTACATTTTAGTGAAAGGAATAATTCAGAATTCGAAATATACCTAATATCAGTACAAAGTCATTCTTTTATAACATCATATAACATACATAACATACATAACATCATATAACATATAACGTCTTGTTTTTTTGTGAATAATAAAATTCCACTAAGGCAGATTTTGTAAGCAAAGTTGGCAGTTTTATACAATACTTTTTGCCGGACTACATTTGTTCGAATATTCCACGTAAAGTAAGCTGGAGGTCCTTTTTGCAAGAGAAAATTTGAAGAAAAATCGTCCACGTAATTTTGAAATATTTTTATTGTTCTGTTCTTAATGGACCACTTTATATTTTACTTGTCTATTTGATTATCTATTAACCGAGCTCCATTTGACAAAAAAAATGAAATCGAACAAAATTTCAGTATCTTCCTGTGAATAGTGCATATGTTTCACTCAAAAACGTTTTTACTTTCTGTCAAGCGTAATATAATTTTCCAAAAATTTTTATATGTAGAAGAGGGTTACCGGTAATCTTATAATTTACGACCGATATAAATTTCTTTTCTAGGAAAAGCATCCTGCTGAAAATAATAGAGGAAGATAGCTATGAAAAAGACGTGCTTTTCTACGTACAGTTAGGGGAGCCTCAAATGACTGGCGGTAAGCGTTAAGTTTTGATTAATGTTTGTCTCGTTCTTATCTATTGTCGACACTTTTTTTCATGTGTGCTCTTCTTCCTCTTTTTTAAACTATTCTGCTCTTCGTCTGTGACTCACTGCATGATGAGTAAGTAAAAAGTTTTATTTTCTTGTATGATTAAGTGTCGCTTTAGGGTATTAGTGAATATGTTTTTACTGAGATGTTCTTTTATGTGAAATTGAGATAAATTACATTTTTGTTGATGTCACTAATAATTTTGTAGATAATCATTTAATATCATTAACATTTAGACTGGAGACAGACTTTTCAATTACTACAAAAAAGAGCAATCTATCATGTATTTCAAATGATGTTCTTTGAATACTTGAACATAGTATTTTTATTAATAATTATTAGATGGATTGCAAAGTTCGTAGGCTAACACATAGATAGCGCTATTGTACTAAATCCATGATTTTTAGTTAGCTCTAACCTTCAAAAGACAAGTGTATGAATTTGACAGCCGTTGTACTATTATTTTATGAATTATTGCATTTCGAGGGTAACAGCTTTTGTTAGTTTACAAAAATTGATGAAAAGGTATTTAGTGTCTTAATGAAGCATTTCTTTTTAACAAAAAAGTTCTGTTAAAGACAACGCTTGGCAACATTATTCGGGCTTTACCTGAGGAAAACCAACCATTGAAAAATGGTTTGTAAATGATGCACGAAGTAGACACCGACGTAAACCTTAAAAAGTCTATAAAATAATTTCGAGTAACCGTAAAGTGAGGCTGATTAAAATAACTGAGACCCTAAATATATCGAAGGAACGTGTTGGGTATATCGTGAATAAATATTTGGGTATGTGAAAGCTCCATTCGAAAGGTGTGCCATGCCGCCCACAATCGACCAAACACAACAACGAGAGAGCTTTTTCGCATCGATATGGCTCTATCATTTCACAACAGAGTCTAATCGGCAATTAGCGATGAAGCGTCTCCAAAACATAGAATCACGTAAAAGTCCGTTGGCTTAAGTATTTTGGAATTAACGTGGTATAATTTTCATCGACTGTCTTAAAAAGAACAAAATAATTTAAATCTACTGCCGTACTATAAAAATTGTATCCAGGTATGACCGCTGTAATCGTTGTATCGCCCTCGAATGCAATTACGAGGGTTGCCTTGTTTCTACAATCGAACGAAAGGTGGCGTCAATGATTTGTGTTTGTCAAAATGGTATTTGTTATTGTGAAGTCAGTGGCAGTTTATAAATTGAGTGAGTAATTTGTTGATGGTGAACGTTTGAAAGAGGCAAGTTTCTGCAAAAATGAAAATCACCTTTAAAGGCTTTACATTAAATGATTTTTTATTATTTTAAAAAATGCCCTACTCTACAAAAATGCATAGAAACATCTAATTGCCCAGGTTCGCTCGATTTATTTTCTAATGACTTTTTCCAATTATACTAATTGATATACAATACAAGATCACTTTATAACTTATTGTTTATGCTGTTTTTTATAAAAAATATGGCCGATGATTCGAAAATAATTTCGCAACTATTCATTTATAATCGGTGGCATAATTTTTTTCAACTGATTCATATTTGATAAATAAAAATGTAGTATTCTAAACTTTTATTTAAAGTGCTATACATTTTTCGTATCATAATATGCATTTGATAAAGAAAATTATATTTTCAAAACATCTCAGTAAATACATTTTCAAAAAATATCAAATATTTGCCTACAGTTGATTTTATTCTGAATTCATTAGATTTTATATATATTATCTGAGGTTCCCTAAAAAATTATGATACTGAAAAAAAATTGGCTGTTGGACAAATATATGAAGCCCTGTATTATAAAAATTTTTTAATACCGCACGTTTAGAGTGGAAAATCTTCAATTTATGAAAGTAAATAGGTACAATGATAGCTTATGTATACGTTTGTGGAGTTTTAACTCAAGCTCATAATAGTACTTTTCGGAAACTAAGATCCTGGATCAGCTAGATCACCTATCGGTTGATTGCTGATCCTAGCCCAGAACGAGATTTTTATCATAGTTTCGAACGTCGCACAACCCTCAGAGCAGCGTACTTTCCCACGATCTCTAGGCAGTATCCTATCATGTAACCCGATTTATCTGTTCAGTTACCTAACGATCTAGATTATTTTCCTCACATTCAGATCTTTATCGATGATTGTTTCCAAAAAGCATGCATATGAAACGACGCTTACAGTTTAGAGGATTTGGCAATAGCATAATATCTACCTTCTTGACCTAATCAGACCAGAAAAAAATTATTGGAAGGTGTCAGATCTGGAGAATATCGTGGGTGTTGAGTATAATGTAATTAACAAACCTATATGAGTTCTCATATTATCTCGGTTGATTATTATACATTTTTTCTATAAACTAGATATAATAAAATTTATTACATGCTCCTTAGCAAAATGAAGACATATTTTCAAATTTTTATAGGGAACGTGGCAAGGAAACACCAAAGTGGACTAACTTTAATATGTTTTCCGAGCTTTCGAATACTTATGTATTCATCGTCTGGGAAATAATTAATTAAAATTTCCGGTGATTTTTGATACTCATAGAATGCAATATTCAAATTGACGTTGATATTGAATTTTAAACATTTTTACAATATATATATATATATATATATATATATATATATATATATATATATATATATATATATATATATATATATAAATATAACAGAGTAACAGTACATTACATTACAAAATAATACAAAATCACAAAGTAATCCGACAGAGGAAAACGAGTTTCCTGTTCGCCAGTCTGGAGACGCGAGACAAGCATGGCAAGACCCTCCTGACCATGTTTGTTCCCCTTACAACTAACTTAAAACTAATACAACATGTTTTGTATAATGTAACAGTATATAAAAATTTTCAATACAATAATACTTATTTTAATCAACGTCGGTATAATTCCTGTTTAGTTTTATAGACTTAGATCATCTGTTAATATCTTTAACAGGATCAAGTCTTATCTTAATATATATATTTTCGAAATATAATACCCATAAGTTAAAACTAAAACCCAGTTCTTTAACTTTACCCATTTAATCTATCTTTTACAATCAATAATCTATATCTTTGAGATCGTTCTTCTTACTTTATTAGCTATTACATATATATATATATTTTCAATAATCCAATCTTTTAATTTTTTGTGAGAAGCTTTCATACTTATATCTAGTTCTTTAGTTCATTTGGCAACATATTAAATATATTTATTGCTTTAATTTTGTTATTTTTATTACTTACAGTTTTGTATGTTTTTGGAAGCTGTATTAATTTACGTCTTGTAGTACTGCTCGAGTTTAAGTATATATTTTTTAATACGTTATAATGATACTTGAG
The DNA here is from genome assembly GCF_026230105.1 of Diorhabda sublineata. Lineage (NCBI taxonomy): Eukaryota > Metazoa > Arthropoda > Insecta > Coleoptera > Chrysomelidae > Diorhabda > Diorhabda sublineata. The sequence continues at coordinate 16,572,406 of NC_079485.1, read as the reverse complement.
ATTTTCTAGTGCAAACATTTGTGTAAGATTTATTGGTTTGTTTTGTGGAAAAGAATTTTTACTTATTATTTTAAGTATCCTATTTTGAAGATTTTGCAGTAGTTGCAAAATACTTTTATATGCACCACCTCATGCAATATTGCCATAACTTATTATACTATGAAAAAATGCGTAGTAAATCATCAATAGTGTATCTGTTGTCATAATTTTTGATAATTTATGGAAAAAAAAGTAGATATCTTGTTCTTTTAATAGTATGCTCAATATGCTCATTCCATCTGAGATTAAAATCAAAAATGATGCCTAAATATTTACATTTATCGACTCTTTGTATCTTTTCATTATTTATAGTTATATTTAATTCTTTTGGAACACTAATACAATAGTTTCCAAAGGCAACATATACCGTTTTTTTATGTTTAATGTTAATTTATTCAATGCAAGCCATATTGCTACTTCTTCAAGATATATATTCATTGATGATTCCACATTTTCCCAATTCTCACCTATAGAAAAGATTGCGGTATCATCCGCATAAGATACTATATTATCAGGCATACTTATCAATAAATCGTTTACATATAGTATGAATAGCAAAGGACACAAAATTGTACCTTGTGGTACTCCTGTGTCTATGTTTTCGAAATCGCTAGTATCCTGACCTATTCTGACCTTTTGCTTTCTATCATTAAATAGCTTTTTATTAAATTATTGGCTTTTCCTCTTATACCGTATGCGGACAATTTGTCCAGCAGTATCTCATGATTGACAGTGTCAAAAGCTTTTGCTAGATCAATTAGTTATTGCTATCGGAGTACTTTTGTCTAAATTCTCATATATTTTATTTGTAATATAGTTTAGCGCGTCTTTCGTCCCTTTATTTTTGATAAAACCGAATTGTTTTGAACTCAGTATTTTATTTTTTGTTATGAAATCCGATATTCTCTAATAATTTTTTCAAAAATTTTGGCAATATTGGATATTAAAGATATTGGTCTATAGTTTTCGATTGTTTGTTTACTACCAGATTTAAAAATAGGAATCACTTCAGCAAGTTTTTGTGCATCTGGCCAAATTGGTTTATCTATGCAATTATTAAATATACTTGCTAGCGTATCACTTATTAGACTAGATATTATCTTGATAGATTTGGCACTTATTTTATCAATACCACCATTTTTGTTTTTCAAATTCTCAATTATTTTCAAAACTTCCGCTTTGTTTGTTGGTTTTATAAAGATTGAATTTGCATTCATTTGCGGTAAGGTTATTGTTTTGTTATTTGGAGTTTTTATACTTTTACTCATTTCTTTTCCCATACTGCAGTAGTGAGAATTCATTATGTCTGCAATTTTCTTTTGTCCCTGACTATTTCATTGCTAGAAGTTTTAATTTCAGTTATACTACTTTTATCATGAGATCTATTCTTCCCTATCTTAGAGTTAATTATTGTCCATAATTTCCTAGAGTTTTCAATATTTTGTTCAATATTTTTTCTTTCGTGATTGATTTTAGCGTCTTTTATAATTCTATTCAATATTTTGACGTAATTTTTGTATTTGCTTTTTAAATATTCATTGAAAGGATCTAATTTTAGCTGTTTGTATAATGCTTCCTTTTTTCCACATGATTTTACAATTGCTTTCGTAATCCAAGTTTTTCGAGGTAAATTTTTACTTTTTTTACATTTATTGGTCATTACAATTTCAGATTTTTTAAGACAGCTTTGTATTTCTTGTGTTACTAAGTTTATCGCTTCATTTGGATCATATTTCTTGTACTGTGACCAATCAATTGTACTTGCTATGTTTGCTAGTTTTTTGTAATTGTATACTTGTTTATCATTTTTCTCCTTATCTACTTTTGTCAGAGATCTCCTGACTTCAACAAAAAGTGGAAAGTGGTCTGGCATTGGTATATTTAATTTAAAAGTTTTGGCATTAATATTTTCATTTGTTTTAATAAAAATATTGTCAATGCACGTTCCACCTTCGCTATTCATATCAAAAGGTCTCGTTACGCTTGTGAAGCCCGGGAGGAAACCATGATCTACAAAATTATTTAGAAATTCTTCGCTTATATTATCACATTTCAATATATTAATGTTAAAATCACCAATTATAAAATGATTTTTAACATTCTTTTTAATTCTTAAATAATTTTTCAGATTTAATATAAATTCTGTACAGCTAAGATCGTGAGATCTGTACAAAGATGATATTTCTAATATGCTGTTGCTACTTAGGTTAATTATTGTGTTCAGAATTTTTAATCTTCCTACTTCTATAATGTCAGTCGTTTGACTTATATTCTTTTTAACGTAAATAACAACACCATCCGACCTGTTTATAGCACTGTTATTATAATATAAGTTATAACCATTTAGTTTATAATATTGACAATGTTCTAATTTCCATGATTCGGCACACACTATAATATACGGTGAGGCTCTCAATTAGAATTTGTAATTTTTCAAAATTTGCATTTAAACTTCTAATATTAACATACATACAAATATTGTCTTTGGTATCTAAATTATTATTAAGAGCCTCTAAGTCATCGCATGCTACAGCCTGCTGTACAATTTCATTTTGTATTTCATCTACAATATCATTAATCATGTCGGTTATGAATTGCTGGTCTATTATTTAAGTTATTAAGTGCACGTGGAGACAGATTGGCTTTGTTTACATACATCATCTTGTTGTAGTAGTTTCCTACTTTACCTACGGCAGTCATCACATCAGGTCTCACTCTGTAGTCGGTATTGTCAATATACTTTTCTATTTTTCTTTTGAATATTTTACATTTCTCGTGATCCGTTGCTTCATGGTCTGTTTGATAGTTTGTATTATATCTGTTGTTGCTATACTCACAATTCATGCACTTAACCTCTTCACTTCTGCACTCTTTGGTTATATGATTTTCAGCACATCTCAGACACGTGGCTTTGTTTTTGCACTTCTGTCCTTTATGAGTTAGCATACCACAGTTATAGCATGGTTTTACGTCTATATAATCATATGCTCTGCACTTTTGATTTCTAATGTATAATTTGTTTCCGTTATCTCTAATGCTCTTATATACTTCGGCAGGTGCCTCTATTAAAACTGTTTGTGTTCCTTTTTTGTCATTAGTATACATATGTAATACTGTACATCCATTCTCTACATTGAAATAATTTCTTTGATTGATGTCTTCTTGAATTTGCTCTTTGCTCATTTTATCAAAATCTTGAATTCCCACTATTTTTAACTTCGGTTTGTTGACCTCTTCAATTTTGATATCACATATATCAGCTAGTTTAGAGGTTACAATTTCCACAGCTTTTTCCACACTATGATTATCTCGTACACTTACTATTATTTCATTTTTCTCTGTCTTTTCATAGACTTTATTTGTTTGTATCATTTTTTGACTTATTAGGCATTTTGCTACTTTTTGTTTTAATTCTTTTAATGTTCCTTCCTCATTTGTTTTCTTTATCGTTATTTTGTGTGCTATTTTTGGTTTTAATATGTTTCTTGCAGTAACTTCCGCAAAAGTATTAGCATTGAGATTTCTATTTTCACTTTTTTTCTCTTTATTAAGTAATTCCTTTAATAGATTATTCTTGTCTTCTAATTCTTGGTTCAATTTTTTTAGTAGATCTACTTCCATTTCCAAAGTTTCTATTTCTGCCTTTTCAAAAACTGATTTATCATGAACTGTGCCGTCTAGATCCATATCTTCATAATTGTTTTGTCTTAATTTACTATTTAAAGTTTGTTGTTGTCCCAGCTGTGTTAACTGCTGTTGCTGTTCATTAATTTCTCTCTCACTTTCTTTAATTATATCTTCTTGTTCATTTATTTTCTTTTCTAGACTTTTTACCTTTTTTGTATATAGTTGTTCTCTTTTCAATGTTTCGGCTTATGCATTACATTTTATTTGAGCTATTAGAATTCTCGCTTCTTGTGTTAACACGTGGTCACCAATTGAGGCTAGGTTTACCTCTTTATGTTCTTTGCAAACTACTAAACAATCACTTATTTGAGTTCCATATTTTCTTCTCACAAAATCATTATAATGATATACTGATTCACAAATAACACAAACTACTGATTCAAACTTAGTGTCTTCATGGCATTTATATAATTTTATCCCTGGGCGATCGGGAGGCTTTTTCCCCGACGCGGCCATCTTGATATGTTTTACGACAATAGTTCTTAGTATGTCCGTATTTTATCTATTTTGATCACTGTGTAAATTAGTTTATTTCATCTCTTTATTTATTTATATATAAATTTGCTTACTTTTTGCTTGATAATGATAGCCATTTCTTATCTTCTTTTTTCGCACTTTTGACTTTCGAATATCATTGTTAGGCACATCTTTACACCTCGAAAGCAAAATGATTACTTATTGTAAATGATTACGTATTGTCAACGAAACCACCTCTTCATTTTGCACCTTCACCCACAAAAGTTTGTTTTGTGTAGTCGAATAACCGTAAGCTACTCGTTATTTGCTTATTTCGCTTAACACGAATTTATTCAGAACGACTATCAATGCCATCCCACAGAGACTCTATTTCTCTATCTCTTAAAATTTTCTTTAACAAAAAAAGCGACAGACGTCTTTGAATTATCACCTATACTGATCTGTCTTTTGAAATCTGTCGTTATGTGTTAGGCGCCGAGCCTTTAATCGAAGTACTAAGTCGTCTCATCATTGCTTATATCTTATTGATAGCGGCACACAACTTCTTGGCGAACCGAAGTTGATGTATCAAACCTTTGTCTTCGCGCTTGAAGTACCATAAGTCAATCCTGATTTGCATCAGTTACATGGATTTGTCCTGATATCTTCATGCCTCTCGAAACCTTTTTAATGCTCTGAAAATGGCCACTTGCACTTATAAGAAACCTTCTTTGGTCAACGTAAATTGTTAAAATTAATATTTAAAATAATTTTTTATTATGTTAAAATAAGTCGAAAACGTGGCAACGCCGCCCAACATAAAGTTTTTTTTCTATTTTTTGTATTAATTAGAAATGTGTTGTTGTTATATCGCCATTAAAACCCAACTAACACATGTTTTAATATTATTAATAAATAATACAGTCCACACATCAACAATTAGTTTATTTGAACCAGCAAAGAATTTTAAACATTTTGGTCTTCGATCCAGATAAATATAAGATAGAAAAATATCTAAACAGTGTAAAAACTATCTGAAATTTAACAACAATCGAGTGTGTCCAGTGGCCCAGAGAAGTGGCGAAGAAAAATATCGAGCGAAGTAACAAGCGATAGTGACTAACTGACTGAACGACTGCAATTCAGGTACTTATCCATACAATTCCTATTTTATTCTATTTTTTCCTTTATCTTAGGATCATTTGTTCTATTTAATCAGAAAATGGTCGAAACTCTTCAATAAACTATTGAAAATTGATTCAATTATTTCAATAAAAATGACAATTTAAATGTGTTAAGACAATTTTAGCGGTATTTTACATCGCAACAAGATATGCGACGTATTTTTTCTTACAATTTTCAATTGAACAGTTTATAATAATACAATTTATTTTCTATTCAGTCTAGGCAATTTATAATACAATTTCATTAGTTTGATTTATAAAAATCACATGCAATTATTTTAAAAGATACAAATTACTACTTTACTTACAATTTTAAGCCTAGTAAGAAGGTACAATTAATGTTAAGCAATTGAAGTAGCTATTTCATCACAATTAAGGTGCAATTTTCTGTCGTAGGTTATTTTTTGATAATAAATTACAATTTAAACTGCAATAATGCCCCCAATAGAGAATATTAACCTCACAATTTTATACCGTAAAAGAGGTACAATTAAACAAAAACTTACATTATTAGAAAAATTCATAGATAAAATTAACGAAGCAGTTTCAGGATTTAATGAAATACAAATGCGATACGACAATCACTTAAATTTATTAGATGAATTTGACAAAATCCAATCGATTATAGAGTCTGAATGTAAAGAGGATGACTTAGATGAACAATTCAATGAACGCGATACATTTCAAGATAGATATTATGCTGCTTTTGATTTTTTGAAACAATTTATACAAACTTTACAACCACGTCTAGATACAAGCGTTGAACAAAATTCAAATTCAGTTAACAACATTTCGTCGAATAATTTTGATCCTCTTCAGAATGTTTTATTACCAAAGTTAAAATTACCTAGCTTTGGATGGAGAGTTTCATCATTGGCTTCAATTTAAAACCAATTTTAAAACTATCTATCATATGTGACAATACAAATTTGAATGAGAATCAGAAATTTCAGTTTTTAAAGGCGTCTCTAGAAGGGTACGCTTCTCGATTTATTGAAGGTTTAGACAGTACAGACAAACCATTTGAAAGAGCTTGGAACCTTTTAGGTGAAAGATTTGATAAAAAACAATTCTTAATCGATAGCCATTTCAAGTCTATTCTAAGTGTGCAAAATATTGTTAGAGAAAATTATATACAATTCCGTAAGTTATTAGATGAAATTTCTAAACATTTAACATCGCTAGAAGGCTTAGAGTTAACTAAAGATATTTTATACGACTCCTTTATTATTTATATTGTGTCCAATAAATTGGACAAAAATACGATTCGTGACTGGAAAGAAATGAAATATCATTCTGAATTACCAACTTTGGACGAATTTATGAATTTCTTGAAAGACAAATCTGACATTTTACAATGTTTGGACGAGTCTCAACAATCAACTAAATCCATAGGCAATTTAAGTAAGAATAAGAACAATCCAGTACATATGCTTTTATCAACAAATAAATCATTGTCCTGTAATTATTGTAAACAAGCTCATACAATTTATAAGTGTCCTCAGTTTTTAGCTTTAAATGTTGATACAAGAATTCATAAAATTAAAAATTTGCACTTATGCGAAAATTGTTTACTTGCAGGTCATGATAAACAAAATTGTAAACACGGCAAATGTACAATATGCAAAAGGAAGCACAATACACTGCTTCACAAACAATATAATGTAGTACCCCCGGCAAATAATCCTTCTAATGAACCAACAACTTCGATGAATGTAATTGTAAACCACAATAATTCAAACACGATTTTAAAAGCGGAAACTTTCGCCAATTCACTGTTATCTACCGTCTCATGTCAAATTAAAGACAACCAAGGCAATTTTCATCAAATAAGAGCACTGCTGGATTGTGGAGCTCAATCCAATATAATAACTGAAAGGCTATGTAGTTTACTAAATATATCATTGTTACCTACCAATGACTCAATTTCTGGAATAGGTAAATCTGTATCTTATATAAATAAAAAATATTCTATTTCTCTTTATTCTTGCGTTAATGATCATGAATATATAATTTCATGTTTAGTCGTCCCTGTAATAACTGGTAATATTCCATTTGCTTATTTTAATCCTAGTACATTAAAGATACCGGAACATGTTCAATTATCTGATCCCAGTTTTGGATGTCCACAAGAAGTCGATTTATTGTTGGGCGCCAATATATTTTGGGATTTGTTATTAAACGAAAAAATAAAATTGGGAAATAATATGTTAGTTAACACTGTATTTGGATGGATAGTAACAGGTGTGCTTCCAATTGATAATAATAAAACAATCATGTGTAACCTTTCAAGTCGTATTCCTGAAGATGACCAGTTAAAGAAATTCTGGGAAATTGAAGAAATAAAAGGTAGTAATCAATTTTTATCTCAAGACGATATTGTGTGTGAGTCTTTATTTAACGAAAATACTTTCCGCATAGAAAACGGTCAGTTTGTAGTAAAATTCCCGTTAAAACAATCCCCAGAACTATTGGGCATGTCTAAACCCGAAGCAATTAGAAGATTTAAGAAATTAGAAAAACGGTTCGCGGATGTTCAATTTAAACAATTATACACCGATTTTAATCAAGAATATGAAACTTTAGGTCATATGACTAAATTAACTATTGAACCCCATGGAATTAAATACTTTTTACCACATCATGGTATTTTAAAAGAAATGAGTACGACAACTCGTTTACGCGTAGTTTTTGATGGAAGCTGTAAGACGTTTACAGGGTGGTCGCTTAACGATCTACAATATATCGGCCCTAAAGTTCAGAATGACATTATAAACATTCTTTTACGATTCAGAACATATAAATTCCCGCTGACATATCAAAAATGTATCGTCAAATTCTCATAGATCGAGAGCATAGACCTTTACAACAGATACTATTGCGTGATAACCCCAAAAGTAACTTTTGCACTTATCACTTGAATACAGTTACATATGGAACTCGATCAGCTCCATATCTGGCTATCAAGTGTATTAAGACGCTAGCGGAACACAATATGAATCAATACCCCAAAGTCTGTGAAACAATACTAAAGGACATGTACGTGGACGATTTGTTGACCGGTTCTAACGATTTAATAAAATTACAAAAATTATGCAAAGACATATATGATGTCTTATCATCCGCTAATTTCATTTTAAGAAAGTGGATTTCTAATAATTTTCAAGTAGTTTGTGGCTTCAAAGATAACAATATCTCAAATGCAATTTTAGATATAGGTGATAAAGAAAGTTGTAAAACTTTGGGAATCCAATGGGACAATAAAAATGACATTCTAAAATATACAATTAAACAATTTACCCATCGAAACACAATTACTAAACGTCACATTCTTTCAATTATTGCTCAAATTTACGATCCTTTAGGGTTATTGAGCCCTTCAATAGTTATTGCAAAATTAATAATACAGAAATTATGGTCCCTACACATTAGATGGGATGAGCCTATTCCACAAGATATAGAACAAACTTGGTAACGATTTCAGAATGAACTTGGCAGTTTAAATCAATTATCTATTCCTAGAAATGCTATTTATTTAAACTATGTACTTACAGATGTCCATTGCTTCTGCGATGCAACGAGAGATGCATATTCATGTTGCATATACTTACGTAGTGTTGACGATAGCGGAAATTATAACGTTCAATTACTATGTGCCAAAACCAAAGTGTCGCCACTGAAGACAATAACAATTCCAAAACTTGAATTGTGTGCTTGTCTTCTAGGAGCACAACTAGTAAATACTGTGGTCAATGCCCTCAATTTAAAAAATATTCATTATTGTTTGTGGTCCGATTCTCAAGTCGCCCTATGTTGGATTAACACGGAACCCAATTTATTACAGACCTTTGTTGCTAATCGCGTATCTAAAATACAATCTCTCACGAACATTGAAAATTGGAGGTATGTTAGTACTAAGGAAAACCCTGCAGATTTAGCATCTCGAGGTATAATGCCTAAAATGCTGATGTCAAGTGCAATTTGGTGGAAAGGACCTCAATTTTTATTGTTACAATCATCAGATTGGCCAATTACTAATTTTTCAATTTCTAAACACGATCTCCCAGAACTAAGAAAATCTAAAACTATTTCGGTCATATCACAACATACAAAAATTTGAGATTTATTTACAAAATTCTCTTGTTTACAACGATTAAAAAGAGTCACAGCATATTGTATGCGTTTTATCAATAATGCACGAAAATCTGATACCAAAGGTATTGGCCCATTATCAGTTGAAGAATTGGAAAACACCAATACTATTTTAATTAAATTATCTCAAATGGAATCATTTTCCGAGGAGCTAGAATTACTTCGTAAAAACAAGCAATTAGATGCTAAACATAAATTTGCCTCATTAGCGCTCTTTATTGATGAGAAAGGAATCATCAGAGTTGGGGGACGATTAAAAAATACTTACTTACCATTTAATATCGAACATCCAATTTTACTCTCAAGTAAACACAATTTTACCAAGCTAATTTTTAATCATAAACATAGTTAATTGTTACACCCAGGACCACAACTACTATTAAGTTCGGTTCGACAATTCTACTGGCCTGTTGGTGGTGAGAAATTGCGTGAATTGTTTCAAGTTCAATCCTATTCCATTTTCCTGTCCAATGTCAAACCTACCGAATGAAAGAATTAGGCCTACGCTTCCATTTGAAGTGACCGGAGTTGATTATGCCGGCCCATTCTATATTTTGAACAAACCAGGTAAAGGAGCTAAACTTAATAAATGTTATTTGGCTATTTTCGTTTGTTTTTGCACTAAGGCAATACATTGCGAAATAGTAACTGATTTAACTTCCAATTTCTTAGTATGCTTAAAACGCTTTGTATCTAGACGAGGTGTTCCCAAAATAATATATTCCGATAACGGAACTACATTTCACGGCACTAACAACTTATTGAAAGATCTTAGTAAATTTTTATTTAACAATCAGGCCTCTATTGTCAATTCTACCAGTCAATATAATATACAATGGAAGTTTATTCCTCCGTACACCCCAAATTATGGCGGATTGTGGGAAGCAGCCGTTAAAAGTTGCAAATTTCATTTGAAGCGAGCTCTTATTAATAATAATGTGACTTACGAAGAAATGTGCACCTTAGTGATACAAATCGAAGGTATATTAAACTCTCGACCATTGTTTGCGCAATCAAATGACCCTAATGACTTGTCACCCATTACACCATCCCATTTCTTAATAGGTCGAGTTCTGACCTCCATTCCCAACATTGACTATACTAATACCAACAAGTATCGTTTGACTCGATTAGAACACATCCAGAAACTCTACCAACAATTTTGGCGAAGATTTTCAAGACAATATATTTCTCAACTACATCAGCAGTACAAGTGGAAAGACGCCGCATCAACTATTTCTGTGGGCACTTTAGTCTTAATAAAAAACACCCTATATCCACCATGCCAATGGCCAATGGGAATAATTAGGAAACTTAGTATTTCCCGGAAGAGACGGCATTACAAGAGTTGCTGAAGTCCAAACCCATAAGGGACTAATTATTCGTTCCATCAGACATTTGTGTCCATTACCAAGACAAGAAGACATAGACAATTAAATCGATTTATTGCAATCTTAATACAGTGATAGACTTTGTAAACATAGGTATATATTATCAAGTAAATTTCTACAATAAGCTGTTTTGAAGGCATCCCTTCAAAGAGGGGGCTATTATGTTAAAATTAATCTTTAAAATAATTTTTTATTATGTTAAAATAAGTGGAAAACGTGGCAACGCCGCCCAACATAAAGTTTTTTTTCTATTTTTTGTATTAATTAGAAATGTGTTGTTGTTATATCACCATTAAAACCCAACTAACACATGTTTTAATATTATTAATAAATAATACAGTCCACACATCAACAATTAGTTTAGAACCAGCAAAGAATTTTAAACATAAATAGTTGCAGCATACTCTTCGGGGGTAAGATTGGTATTTGTTCCAACGTAGTTACAGAGATCGAAAGCGTAAGGGCAAATTTATTTCAATCCATTCTCATACTTTACAAAAAATTGCATGTTTCGTACAGCAACTACAAGTATTAATAATGATTATGGGACTAAAAAAAACAACAAACTAAATTTAGTCAATAAAAGAAATCTAAAGATCTCTTGCGTTAATTTTGTTGAGGAGTAAATTTAGGTTATTCACAATTATATAATGAACACTATTCTAACATTTGATGTTCTTCTTTCTCTTAAATTTGTCCCATACTCACGTCCGATTTGGTTGTATACTTTTCTAACTTCATCTATACATTGTATGTTAATAGCTATATTGTATATTCACAAAAAGTGTTTAATGGATCTAAGAATAACTTTAGCTTGAAACTCAGATTTGAACCATCAGTCATTCTATTATACAAACAAGTCCGTGTACTAATAGAATGAGGGAAAAGGTTTTTGTATTTTCGACGTATTTAGAGTCTAAAAAACAAAATTTCATTCATATAGAATAAAACAACTAATTTGTTTGTTTACCCGTGGTTTTATATAAAAAATGAAACGCTGTTAGCGTGCATGAACCTCAAAGTTATTTGAAATTGAACTGTTTGTGTTGTAGTTTAATTAGACCAATAATGAAACACTTCTTTATTGCATTAAACCATTTATTTATCTTTAGGGTGATTTTACTATAGTTTTGTTTCGTTTTTACTGTACAAGATTCAAATAGAGGTGAGAATTGGATCATCAAATCAAAATTTTGTTATATACACCTTTTTGTGCGTTAATTCTTCTATTGTATTCAATAAGTTATTTAATAGATTCTAATATTTAATATTAATTGAGCAGTTATTATATAATATTTATTGACTTCAATATTAATAAGCTATTTTTATGTTGAAATGTCGAAAAGGGTAAAAGCCGCAAACCTCAGTAACCAACATATTTAATGTTCAAAAGACAAATGAAATAACGATGAAATAATGAAAAATAATAATGAAAGGATGATGATCATATAACTACAACACCATTAACTCGATAAGTTTCCGAATAAATCCGGGTTAGTTTCCAAACATCCAGATCATGATCGGGTTGATCCGATCATAGGTTCGGAAAAGTCCTATGATTTTATATATGTATTAAACAGCACAAAACATACCCAATAAGAAAGTGGACTTGCTCTAAATTTCAGCAAAACAAATTTAGTACTGCCACTTACCAATGGCGTGGCGCTCGTGTAATAAAAATGTGTCATTATTGTCACAATTATCAAGATATATAATCATTTCTTTAAGTTTTCCAAACGCTTTCCTGATGTGTGTTGTAAGAATTTCGTAAAATTCAATACTCAACGTCAAATTATCGCTTGCGGGAAAATCATGAAAATCATCAACTGGAAAGTGATTTTACAAATTTCCTTAGAAAACATTTGAAGTATAAAGCTATCCCATCTACTCGTACCTCTCATCTGCCTTCATTGTCTACTTACATTTATGAAGATTACAGTTACACCAAAGTTAATGATTGTATAGTAAACCAAGAGCATTCATACAGGTATACTAGACACTGATATGATCGTCGAAGAACATTGAGTTGATAATCCTAGTGTACATGCCTTAATATCTGGCAATTTACCTATAGAAGAGCCAATGGAGTTTTCAAGTGAATTTTAAAATTACATTTTTACAGAGAAAATTGGTAGATTTGACATACAAAAATCGGGTTTTTTGACTGTAGCTGGAACTAGTAAGAACAATTTAACACCTAGAAAAATGGTAATGTATCAAGTTCATCGGGATACTACAGTCAAAATATCAAAATTGAAAAACAGTTTGAAGAATAACAAAGAGCATTTAAAGACATTGGAGATGTGTGAAACACCTAAATGTATAATAGAAAATTTGAATGTAACGAAAGAATTCATTAATTACAGTTAAGAAATATTCATAGACAGGGTACAGCAAAATGATGGACTATACAGGATAAAATTTTTGCTCTTTCTATGTACAAAACAAGTCTCTACTCAACTATGGTAAATTGATATAGTTTATTCATAATACTACTAAAGTGCTGTGATATTTTATGTATCTCTGGTATCAATATTGTTCTTTTTTGACTTATGTTGGTGGGCAGATCAACTTAACCTTTTAACGTACCTTGATATATATTCATTAACAAACGTTTATGTTCATTGGCTCATTTGTATTCATAGCAATATTTTTTTGGTTAAATTCCAAAATGATAGTAATGATATACAATCTGTTGAACTGAATTAATGTTTTATTTCTGGTTAGTATTTATTCACATATACATTTTAACTTTGTAAGAAAGTGATATTGTAATGTCTACTAATTTCCTTAGTTTAGTAGAAAATGTATGTAAATACTTTTTTTGGGAATAAACGTGTCCAAGGTTCTAAGATGTTTTTTATAGTGGATTAAGGAAACTGCGAAATCGGATGAAAATGAATAACATAGAATACAGTAGATGTTCTGCGTTGTAAATTTAAATGAACCGCGTTAATAGATTAGTTCTGCACGTAATATCCAGGGCACTGGCATCGAAAATCCGCCATGTTGTTCTTAGGATATGTTCTGTGTTGAACACTACGAGGCAAATATAGCGATATTGATCGACAAAAACGAAAGCAAGGCGACATATAGCAATAACACCAATTTCAAGGCAATCCAGGTATCTAAATCAAAGCTTACCACCAGGCTGAATTTTGATGTCGTATTCGTAATTTACAAAAAAATTACTTCAAAAACGACCATTTTTTAAACTCAATTAACACTTCTATTCTGTTTATTTTTGTTTTAATGTCAATTTTTGTTGTATTGACAGTTTGAAACAAGTTTTATCTTTGTAGTTTAAATTTAACTCGTGATCAAATGTTTTGAACACTATTTTTCAAAGAATAGTCTCGTTACAGCTTCCTTTAAAACTATAATCATGATAAAAAGACACTTTAAATTCTCCGAAAATGGAGATATTCGCTAAAACTGAGTGATAAATCGTTTAGGAATTCCAATAAAAATTTATGAAGGAATGCGAGGTTATCAAATATTTTTTCCAGTTTTTCAACTACCAAGAATAAGTAAGACGTAAATTAATATTCACATTCAATGTTATCACAATTTTACTGAGATTAGAATTTTTAGTTTCGATTTATATAGGAACTGATATAAAACATGAGATGTATAAAGTCATTATTTATAAATTATTTATTCGTGAATATGATTCTATAATTCCTGGAAAAATATAAGGTAGCACATATTCTACTAACTGGTTTTTGATGAGCTTTTCACATTGTATGCAGCTTTTCTTTAAAATTTTCTATTTCCCTCACATGTATATTTATTACAAGTATCTCAAAGTATGATAACAAAAAATTAATTAGTACTTGACCAACATTATTTTTTACGTAAAGAAACAATAGAAGAAACCGAGAAAAGGTGTGTACATATTATTCGTTCCATGGAATGATTTTTATGTGATTGTTTACTTTAGTCTTATAAATATGAATGATTCTGAATATCCGAGATCGGCATTCATCTTAACTACTTCAGAAATAAAATCAGTACCATTGTACTTGACGGTTGTCGTCACGACAATGCATCTACCTATTTCCCCACTATTACTACAGAAAAATGATTTGATCTATTTTAATATTTAGTGCCACATCCCTCGTAGTTAGCTGATTTTGCTCCTTGCTGATCACGTTCTGGTCCCCAATTGGTGATACACTCGTATGTTTTGATTTGATAAGTGTGTAGAGTTCAATTAGGAATATGTTAAATAACGAAATATCCTTCTCTACAGGGAAATAACTGTTTTATTGAAAAGTCAATCTTCCGTCAAACTGCCCTCGTGAATGAGAAATTTCCATCATTTTCACGTATTGTTTTCAGAATACTTTCGTTTTCGTTCTAGCAATTTTCGTGGGATAATAAAATTATACGGTTCCTACACGAAGTTGAGAAATTTGGGGATTGGGCTAATGTATTATGTATAAGACCAGTTGTCCTTAAAGTTACGTATTATAAATGTCTAGATGTATAGATCTATGCGTAATTTGTACAATAAAGCTATCCCTTCGTAGTGGCGAAACTTTTAAACTTTATATATTGTAAATAGAAGCTTTAAAATACCATCAATTAGTTCAAAGGCTCGGTCCAAATAGTTGTTGGATATTCATGAAGTCCGAATAAAAAGACTGCTGCTAAAATTACTTCTTTGAATTATTGTATATTGTTGATCCAACGCATAAAGATTCTTGAGATCTATACTGTTTACCGAAAGAGTATTTTCTTGATTTATCAAATAAACTATCGTTAGCATTAGTTTTTTCATCGTTTTTCATTACTCTTACTTTGTTGCAATTATATCCTCTAATCATATTCCACTGTTTCAAATAATAGCTGCTATTGGCAAAAATCAACGTCACTAGATGACGCTAAATTTGGCTTCTATATCGCTGAACTTAACAAAACAAACTGTAAGGGCGTTTGATGCTGTTTAGTTATTTTATGTGTTTTCAGTGCTTTTGGTAGGACTTATTTATTTTTGTAATTTCCTAAACGTGTTTGTGTGGTTAGAATAAAAAGTTGTCTTAGGTCTAAAAATGGCGATAACTTGGTTATGGAAATGCTCAATAGTGTCGCTCCAAATTCAAAACACTTCGATTTGAGCCCAAATGAAAATAATCAAATGCATTGAATTATTTTCATACATCAATTTAATCAAATAATGATGTATAAATATTTGTGGATGAACTTCCGAAAAAACCTACATCCAAAATATTGAATCCAGCTGAAGGTACAAGAGAAAAAGAAGAGGGGGCAATCAGAAGTAACTTGGACCGGCATCTTCATGAATTTTCTGGCGAAAAAATGTGGATCCATTCGATGTAATCATTGTAGATATGAAGTTTTTGTATCCTGGAAAGAATGATTGACCTCCAATGAAAGAGGATCATCAAAGTAATTATATTTTTGTGGAATAAAATTGCTTTTCATTTATTTCTATTGTTTTTATTGCTCTTTCGGGACCGGAAAATTCGTTGATGCTATCGATTCGGTCAGGTCAGGTTAAGTTAGGTTAGGTGCGTTTACTATCGTATTTCTATTTTTCGTTCCTTTTTCTTGACACGAATAGTCCTTTTTTAGCCGAATTTTAAAACTATGTACAAAATGCATGCAAATGCATTATGTCAAGCGGCCTTAAGCGAAAGATGCAGTTTTTGAGTTGAGACGTCTCTCTGAGCATTGCTTAAATTTTATCTCCACAGTTTGACACGTTGATTTTCTTCGGTTTATCTGATGAGAAAATTACTTCTTGGTAGACAATTAACTAGTTTCTTATAAAATATAAAAAAATCCGAAATTAGATTCCTACTCCTGTTGAATATTAGTAATAATATTGATCACAATAGGAAGAGTAGACTCAAAATCAAGCTCGGCGCTGGTTGATAGAGCCCTATATTGCTTTTAATTGCGCGAGAAAACTAACCAGCACTCACACATGCTAGGCTAAAACACATTTGCAAGTCTTATAGTTTGTCCAGTGATGTTGAAATGTGCACGTCGATCGTTGGTATTTTTATGTGGGACAGAGGATGTCTTTGTGCGCAAAATTTCATGACCTTCCACTGTCACATCATGTCTAGATTGAACGATGATTCAATAATGTGCAAATGGGGCGATTTTTTTATGAATAATGAATGTATTTTTGATAAAATTTGTTTGTTTATTGTTTTCGTTTCCAATATATCTACGTAAATCATCTTTGATTTTATTTGGAACATAATAATACATATTCATACATTAATTACGAAATTTTCAATGACTTATTGATTTTTGTACGACCTAACCAATATTATCACAGATTTGCATTCATGTAAAATAACGAAAATACAAATATATCATTATTTTTATTGTTTTTGTCTATAATATTATTATCGAATTGCATATTTCTATCTATAGAGTGTGAATGTTCGAAAATTACATTAGAACAAAGATTCTGAAGTGGAAATCCCTCTATCAATATCAATTCACATACCAAACAGGCAAATCTACAGAGACTGCTTTGGTACAATTGACAACTGGAATACAGAATGCTCTGACGTACAAAGAAAACTTAGTATGCGCCTTCTTAGACATAGAAGGCGCCTTTGACACACTCCACACGACGCTGTCAAAAGAGTATTAGATGCGAGAGGAGTAGATAGGTCAACCTTCATTTGGATAGCACAACTACTATCTACTAGAACAGAACAGCAAAGAACCCTGTTAAGTATATGCAGGCGCCATAGTCATCGAAGCAAAATGATGCTTTGAGAATACACTCTGTGACATAGTTCAAAGAGAACTCAACTATACAAAAAGCTGGTGTCGATCGGTGGGGCTAAACGTCAATCCGAGCAAGACCTACCTCATTTCTTTCACTAGGAAGAGAAAACTCAACCTCATGCCCATCAATCTAGGCAGGCAAGTAATCGAGTGGAAAACAGAGAGGAAATATCTGGGACTCACAGTAGATAGTAAACTTCTCTAGAACTCCATTCTCTCAACACTTAATTTTATGTAGGTTGTCCGAAACCCGCTTTGGTATTTTTTCAACTTAACATCAGTATAAAGAAACTAAAAATTATGTAGAAATATAATATAAAAATGTATATAGTGTGTCAAAAATGAGTTTTATACGATGCTTCACACCAGAAAGCATGGTGTTTCACGTATATTTGTCAAACTTTACACCTTCATTTGGTAATCGTATATTATTCAAAACCATTCGCTGGAATAATGTAGTGAGTCATTTCAAAAATACACTACAACTACAATCGGAAACCTTTTTTTTAGTTTCATCTATTTATCATTGAAAAGGGTCTCAGAGTATCTACATTCAATATATACATAGGAAGAATTCAATAGAATAGCAGTGATAATACAGAATTTTGTCATGGATTACAATCAATTTTGAAATGATATAGAGTTAATTTAAGATATAAAAAGCTAGAAATATAAAGCGTGTCTATCGCACTCACTATAATTTTAAATAATAACTATTTACAAAAGTTGTAAAATCGATAATTGTAATTTGTTATGGATAGTAATCAATATAGAAATACTTTTTAATATTCTCTGGTTATATTATTAGAACACGTGTTTTAACTAAAAACATGAAAAGTTTGAGACTTGCAATTTAGTTGAACATAACATATTTCCTACAATCTTGCCATAATTTTTAATTTGAATGATACTCAAGTAAATATGGTTATACTAGCGATAATTTGAAAAACATTTCTGTATATCAACCCTTAACTCATCATACAGGAGTTCAAATTATCTGGAATACCTAATCTATACGGTATTTAGAACTACAACTATTTTTGGTCTTCATATTCTTTCTTCTCTATGAATCTTTTTTCTGTATTTTCTAATGCTGGTTTTATTTTTAATTATTTTCTTATCAATTTCTCATTCTATTATTTTGGTTTTATTTTGCCTAATTTACATTATATATTCTTTTCTTTCTATTTCGTTATATATTTTTCGATTCTGTTGCAGGTATTTTTATTTGACTATAAACACTACATAATCAGCGATATTTCTGTTTAAATTTACATACGTATCCCTGTAATGTGAAACTTCTCCAGTATATTTCTTGATAATTTAATTCATATTAGTGAGTCTACTTTCATATAAATTCGTATCTTCAATATATTTTTTCTATCCTATTTGTTGTTGTTATGCTTTCTTCTTTATTAACTATTCCGGAATTTAAAATTCGTATATGTGATATTATGTGACATCTAGAAATACTGTAGGCTTAGATTAAGTTATTCATTTTCGTATTTTCATACTTTAGATTCCGGATACCTGAAAATTAATTTGAGATTGACTGAATATACAATTCAGAGAATAGGAATTGATTTATAATTATGACTGCTATGAAACGTCCACTTAATGAAATGAATTCATTTTTGACATGTTAATGACTAGGAAATAATATCAAATTTATCATCATTTATCAACAAAATACATTAATTTCGTGACAAAAAAACACATTAGTATTTTCTTTGTTACACTGGTCAGGATTAGGAAATCGATTGGTTTATTCTTTTTATCGAATGGTTAAATCATCAACGAGTTGTATAATTAGTCGCTTGTTTGATTAAAAGATTAATTATATTGTAGCCTTTACACTCGTGAGTAAAACAATCGACTCAAGCCGCACGCACGCGGTCAAAAGTCTTCAGCGAAAAATCTGTAGCTTCCATTCTTTATCTAATTTTAACATCTCAAAGCCCTTAGTCGTAGCTTTATAATGAATGGTCTATGTTATTCTGTATATTAAACGAAACAAATTTTAAACAATGAAAAAAAATCATTAACTGTGAAGCTTCGTCAAAATAATAATTTATTTGAAATTAATCTATCAATATTTAGTGTTCCCTACCCTTCTAATAACAACTTTCAATCGTTTTTTCATGGATCGATTAAATTTTTTATTCGATGCTATCTCATTCTTCAGTTTGTGGCGTTTTGAGGTCCGATTTAATGGCTAGTGCAAGATTTCTAGCCCGAACTTTTCTCTTAAGTTCATTTCATAAATGCCCCTAAGCACCAAAAAAACCTCCTCCAAAAGCCACGTTTTCGTTTATACAACACTCCGCGAATCATGCTCCAGGTCTTCTGTAGACTCGCCCTCTTCTATCGCTTCATACAGACACATTCTGCTTTTATCTTAGAAGAGAACGGAGCCCCATTGTTGATTGGTGTGGTGGGGTTAATTTGGGGTCAGTAGGAGCCTTTTTAATTCAAGGCTAGCTGCCTCAAGTCTTCTTCTGACTGTCCAGCCATTCACAACTATTCTATGCGTTTCTCTGAAATCTTCTAGGACTTAAACACCAGTGAAGGCCCGACCGCGTCTTCTATGGAAGTTACCAGTCTCTTGGTATCGATGCTAAACTCTGGAAACAGCAGAGTGACTCATACTCTGCTCACTGGCCATTTCTAGGCCGACTCTGGCCTCGTCGCAATAGGGTGACCGTTTAAGCTGCTTTATCACTTGTTGTATCCATTTTCCAGTAGAATTCTTATTTGTTGTTAAGGGAGATTTGTATCGATTGAAATTTGATAGTAGTGGGTCAGGTAGGTAAACTTTCATCAGGATAAAGATTTAATTAATAAAAAGTATATAAAAGTATAAAAAAGGTGGTAATCATAACATATTGTTGGACTCTGATAACAAGAAAAATGACAAATAGCTAATACTATTTATTATCTTTAAGATTTTACTAAGAAAAATACAATTTCGTGTTCAGTTTTTTTGCCAGTGACTTGTGATTGCAGAAGTGTCGCCTGAGTCGATTTTTTTGCTCGCAAATTTATTATAATTCTTATACTCAGTTGCGCCAAAGTGTTTTAGTTCTCGATGTCTTCACATTAACATTTTTCATTAGCTTAGAACAATAAAATTTTTAAATATACTAAAAATAGTTGTTTTCATTCATTTCACCACATTCTTTACCATTTAATCAATTCGCCAAGATTGGAAACATAACTGAATTTTTAGAAAATGCTTAACGCGGTTGTAATTCGTTTTGTTTTGCCATGGTATCAGTTTTCAAGTGAAAATAATGTACACGATAACCACTTTCTTCTACATTGTGATGAGGTTTTCTCTTGCTGTAAACCACAAATTCATTATCGCAGATTAAAATTTTTCGTAATGTTTATTTATTGTCGAAAGAAATAGTATATATCCTGATTTTCTTCTAATCCTTATTTTTACTTATCAATTTTGTCGCTTTTAATCAGTAAGTATAATCAAAGCTTGAATTTTAATGATATATTTCTTTAGACGAATTAGCCAACTTAGCAGAAGAAGCGGCAAAGAAGAATCCAGAAGATAGAACCGAACGAGAGAAAATCGCCATTTTGGGAAAGCCCCGATTGGGAGATATAACACGTGCTCAAATTAGGATCAAGGAAAGTAAAGAGTTCAAGGTAGGGTGCATTACATTTTTTATATGTTTATTTATCGCAAAATATTTATATATTATATGGATATTCAAAAAAGACTATACTATCCATAGAAAGAAAAATAACAAAAACCAGGGTATTTCTCTAGATACAATACAGGACTAAATTATTAACACAAGCCAAATAACTACACATTTGAACTCCAGAACAAATAATTTATGTGATAAAAAAATCCAAAATAATTAACAGTTGATGCTATATTGAAAATTATGCGTATATATGATAATAAGTCATATATAGTTGGCATCTATAAAGCAATACAAACATAAATCGCTGGGTGAAATTACCTTGCTGCTTGTTTATCTCCCAGTTTAAAAAGTATTTTGTTTATTTTGTAGGCTCCACTACCATTTGTGATTTTAATAAACATACGTGACCAATTCCAAATTTGTTGTTATGAATGTGATGTTGAAAAATAATCGAAAACCAAATATTCTCTATGAACTCAGTAAATAACATTATTCACGAAGAATATATAATCCTAGCTACTAAGATTTATTAACCCTATTCTGTGCATTCACATATATTTGTTCTTACCAGAAGGCAGCCTATGCATGCAATGGGCTGAAATGTTGATCATGAGTTAACAATATAGATGAGGAGGTCTGCATTTTTTTGTTATTGTCTTTCCTCGAAAAATCCTGAACCTGGTTCTCCTACATTCTATATATAATATATCCAAATATATGAAAAAACTGACTGATTAATCATTGTATAACCTTTTCCAACGTAATTTTCTAAATAAGAAAAGATTTTCGGAACAAAACTCAAACTCAGACAGAAACTTGTAAAAGAAGCTCACAAATATATTCTTTGAGAGACAGGAATTTGAAATATTCAACCCCCAAATGTGCAAAACAGGTGATTAGAAGTTCAAAGAGCGATTTTAAACTCACAGTTCACAATCTTTATTAGAGGTGATGCACAATTGCATACTAGCTTAATTATATTAATCAAAAGATCACCTACAACATGAATATCAAAATGAAAATATGTTTTAACCACAAATAATTTGTAACAAAGCAAATCCGCTAGCACAGTATATGAAAATTTATATATTTCACTCAGTATATTTCGAGGGTAGTTTTTGTAACGAAGTTATTTTTTTTTGTTTTATCGACGTGTTCTCCTCCCTTCTTCTATCTTCTATCTTCCTAAACCCCGAGAAAATTCGTTCAAGATTTTCTGTGCGTAATTGTGTTGTTTATACCTCAGTGACACGTCGTTTAAGAGCCCCTGGCCATATTACCAAGAATAGGAACCGACCTTATGACCAAATGAAATTTCTCGAGAAAATACACACGCCAGGAAAATATCGGATGTGTGAGTAAATTGAATTTTTTTGACATAAACATTAATTTATGGTTATTAAGCGAAGCTTTTTTTCTAGTCAACAGTTTTGATAAAAACATCAAAAACGTATTGTTGAATTTCATAAATATTTAAAATTTTTCTTGTGTCTATATCTTTGACAAAGAATAGTTATCGATTTGAGACTGCCTATATTCACCTATTTTTCATGTAAATATTCTTTTTCCAAGTAGATTGACCTTCTTAATCGATTGATGACTTTTCGAGGATGAATTACTGAGAATTTATAGATTTTTTTCTCAAGGTTGTCTACCTTGCTACGCTATTTTGGCCACCTGCATGAATGAATTAGAGATAGTATTACGTCCCTGTTTTATCGGAACTTTTACAATTACATTTTTAATTTAGCTAGCTGTTGATTATATTAATATTCTAGTAGCCGAAATCGTTATTTGCCAACTTCTGAATTAAGTTGAAGTCTATCATTTGTCATTGGGATTGTTCGCAAATAAATTTGAATCTACTTGTTCATCAAATATCAACCAACAACTGTAGATCAATGAAACTCAAGATCTGCCCGTTTTTCTTGTTTTAAACCTGATTCAAATTTTTTGACCCCTAATATTTTTATTGTGTCTAATGGTGTCCAGAAACGTTGCAGGGAGGAATTGGGGCTGTAAACCAAAAATCCTAGTGTAGATGTATATGGCAATTGTGGGACCAATAATCACATATGGGATAGTGGTTTGGAATAATAAACTAGTCTGAACACTACGTTATGTGCAACTGGGACTATGAAATCTTGCCCAACAGCTATACTAGAAGTGATTCTTAATCTCCTACATCCTCTCCACATAGTACAGGAAAGCGTGGCAGAGAAAACATCACTTAGAATGTTTAGAGACGGAATCAACAAAGAAAACCCGTTTTTAAATAATGAACAGCCCTGGGACATGACTCGGGACGTTGCATCGAAAAAGTTTAGTTACTCTTGAGAACAACGTCACCTCAATAATAAATTGTGATAGCAAGTGAGATCAAAAGACCATACAAGAAGTGAACAGAAATGCCGTTAAATGATATACGGACGGATCAAAAACAGCAGACGAAACTGGAATACGGGGGATTGTACGGGTCCAGAAGCAAACACTATGAAAGCCTGGGTAGCGCACCAAGCATTTTTCAAACAGAAATATATGTAATTGAAAAATGTGTTCAGTTTAGTTTAGGGAGGAACTATCATCATCCTGTCCTATAGTCAAGCAGCTATTAGAGCTCTAAGCTCTAATATCATAAAATCAAAACTCATTTTGCAGGAACAATAAAATTGACCTGTAATGGATTCCGGGACACACCGGAGCGAAGGGAAATGAAATAGCTAATAAGGCCGCTAATGTGGGGGCAGACAAGTCCTTCATGGGCCCGAACCCTTCGGTGGTATCAGCTACAGAACAATGGAAAAAGTACTGGAAAAGAAGGTAGATAGGAGCAAAACCAATTATTGGGACAACCTACAGGGGCTTAGACAGGCAAAGACTCTTCCTGAAACTATAACCAGTGTAGATCTACTGAATGTATCAATCTAAGTAATAACAATTTACGAATACTAACAGGAGTTATATCAGGCCACAGTCGCCTCAACAAACACCTGAAGACGCTAGACATAGCAGATAATGCGGCGTGCAATTTTTAGTTGCACACTGGACGAAACCTCTATCCACATTCTCTCGATGTGTGAAATACAAAGGAACTCCAGAGCACTACACCTGGGTGAGTATAAAATAGAAAACGAAGATCTCTGGCAATTAAAGCCATTCCACATTCTAAACTTTTCAAAAGGAGTGGGATTAATAGATCAGCTGTAAACACTGGGTGATTTTCCAGTATCGCAGCAAGAAAGGCGGACACAATAGATCCTTTGGGCCGCAGTGTATACAGACCCCAAATCCATATATACATTCTTACATAATGCTTCTAAATGTTCTTGATTTTGGGTCTCTTCTGTTTTAAAATTAGTTTTTTTTAAATAATTTTAAAATAGAATAGACCTAAATCTATATATACATATATACACAAAGACTGTACTCGGTTTTGTAGTGTCTGAACTTAACAGAAATCGAAATATTGGGCTATTTTATTAATTCACTTGGATTTATACCCCCTCTAGTAGGCAGACGTTGACATTTTTCAAAATTTTTACCTCATGACCATATGAACATTTATTACACCTTCCATCTAAAATTATTACACATATACACAATATCCCAAAATTAGTTGGATGAATTAATCATACGGATGTTTTGAATAAATATATTTCGATCATATTTTTTATTTTCGCATGAAAAATTTGATCGGTCTCAATTTTTTGCGGAGCTGAAGAGTAACAGTTTTATCACGTTAAACCCGTTAACGTAAGACAATTGAAGTTCACACCTGTAATCAAGAATACCTTGTACTATCAATCTTGATAGTTTGCTTTTCCATTATTTTATAATAAAGTGTTCAAATTCAAATATTAATTATTTATTATTTCAAATGAAATATGAGTTGGATTCGGAAAAACACGTAATAGTTCCCTAATTTTCCAATGGTCCCTTGAATGAAACAAGATTCCTAAGATTTTTGAAAACCACGTTTTGGGATCTATTGAAGCATATTCTTTCAAATATCAGATTACAGATTTGGTTGCAGTTATGTTCAGATTTAGGTTACACAAGGAGTATTGATTAGACATTTCAAATGAGAGGAACTCATTATATTTTATAACTTCAGAACGGTTAAAGAGAAAGTTTTTTAAATAACTCGTTCATATAAAGTTAGATCATATAATTTTCTCATAATTATCACGAGGGCAGACAGTCTGAAGTCACGACATATTGGATTGAATCCAGTACCGTGGCAAGATTTAATAGAAAAAGATATGTAACATGTTTCATAGACAAAGGTGATAACAGGAAACCACAAAAAAGTTCCTACAATCAGCCCAATGAGTAACGAAGCATATATTAAAATTAAATAATTAAAAACCTGAAGCTTTCGAAAACATCATTAGTTTCATACTTTTTTATTGTTAATTATTATATAATAAGAACAGTTTCGCACATAATTTAATCCAACTAGTTTTAAAGTTTATTTGTTTTCAGAAGTGGGATAGTCCGGTACTGTCCTAAACACTGAACAAAAATTTCGTAATAAAAGTCGGGTAAGGGGAATTTTATGCCTTGAAGTAAAGAGGAAAAAATCACGCAAGGTCCTTTTCCAGACATGAAAACCTTCGATTTATTCACATCGTTACAGGAAATTAAAATCAGTAGACGCATTTGCGTGGCCGTTACTAACATCATTTTTCGAACTTTCCCTACTTTAATTAGTGCCTAGTTGATTGTTCAAGAAATGCGCTTGATGGTTGATTGGCTTTTAAACGAATTGCGAAATCGTTTCGAATCAAAATGTGCGATTTAGAAGTGTATACTCGAACAAAAGAAGGATACGTATCTCTTCATCGAAATACTTCTAGCTGGTGAAAGTTATTACTTCTCAAATATGATGGGAAAAATCACGACCAAGTTCCGAACTTAAAAAAATGGTGACTACAAGACAAAATTTTTTAATATAATTCGGCACAATTCCGTAGTAAAATGAACCAATAAACAATTCTTTGTCTATAATAAATTCATCTTTTGTAATCGGAAATTTTCAGTGAAATTAAATCAAAGTAATATCTGTCGATACACATCATTCGATAATAATACGTCTATTCAGGCCTCATGGCTTTTCCATACGTGATATATAACATAATCGCTTTTCACGGTGACATTACTGCAATTTCACAACCCTCACAATATTTTGTCTCTAACGTTTCCCTCCTATGATTCAGTTTATTACCCCTATTGACATCGACTGATGAAATTTGTACAATGTGGTATTGGTCGGTAGTTTAGGGAAAATGATTTACACTATATAATAGCAGGGTATGTGGAAAAGAATTAATCATATTTCTTGCATAGTAATAAAATAATTGAGATCTGAAAGCGATAGTATAATTATGAAGTGGTAAGGTTTTCGTCATTGTCAATGAAAATATACTTTAACCGTGCTTACTTGAAGGACTCTTGAAAAGTATCCAAATGTTAATAAGAAACATATTCCGACAAAAAGGAATTGTTTCAAATTATAAAAAGTTATCATTTAAAAAACGAGTTAATTATAGCATTTGCAAGAATCATGGACATATTTCATTAAGGCTGATTCTATAGTATTTTGTATTTAATCCTATAGAAATGGTTTAGAGTATTTAAATTAAAACACAAATCACACAAATATAATCGTTTATATCCTTCCAGTGCTGTGATGATTGAAACATACGTCGGAAACGGAAGTATATAATAAAATTTTTTGGAAAATCACACGGACAGTTCTACTTTTCTCCCGTCAATGACAAATGTAATTTCTCAAATTTTATTTAGTAAATAAGTACAGGCTGGTATATACAATGGAAGTCAAATGAGATGGAGGGTTTATTACAAATTTAATCAACCAACAGAAGTGTTTGAAAAGTAAAATAGAATAAAATATTGGTTTGATCTTACGTGTACTAAAGGCGAAACCTAACCAAAGAATGACTCTACCAAGAAATATGTTTTATTATCGTTTGAAAAAGTTTTAAACTATCAAAAGATTGAATCCAAATGTTGGCTAATTAATATCTACAATTTCACACATTCTAAAATAATGTATTATAATTTTACATATTGGCCATACAAAGTATTAACAAAGTTTCAGCTGTTTTTTTTTTCATTTATATGCCTAAAATTCTTTAAGTTTGTTGTCTTAACAAGTGAAAATATGACAGAAAGGTAATAAATTTCATTATTTATATACGAGTGCGCTTCAAATATGATCTAAGCACACGTTGTGACACATTTATTTATTATAGAAAATTTATAGTTTTTCTAGTTAATTCTCCTCACTAATTGCATATTTATACCACCTCTCCGGAAGGTTTTTGATGTCCGTATCGAAGAATTCATTGGACAACTTGGAAGCGCACAAGCCATGATATTGTTTCGAGTGGTATGAGGGTGCGTGTTATCCTGGAGAAGAATCTTATGAAATACTCCGTTTTGAGCGATAAGCGGATTTCACGTATGGTTAGAGTAGTATGCAGCATTTATGGAACGTTGTGTGCGCAGGAAGTCAACGTACGGCACTCCCCTTCGGTCCCAGAATACAGTACACATAATCTTACCCGCGTACCTGATTGTGTTCGCTTTGATATGCACCCATTCCTCCTTCTTCCACCACTCTTTAGACGACACCTTGCTTTTGGGAGTATAATAGTGTACCCATGTTTCGTCTGTAGTGAATGTTCACGTTAAAAACCGTCCCTCTTCGCCTCATTTTGCGTCAAAAAGCGGCCATATAAATTTTTGCTCGAAGTTCAATGGTAGACAATTTTTCGAACACTCATTTTACGGACCTCCAAAATGAGTTGTTTTATGTGGAGAATGTTGTCTGGTGTGATGATTGTTCTTGGTCGACGATCATGCGGCTAATTCTCGACGGTTTCGCGACTATCTTTGAACGCTTTAGTCAATTTAAATACAGCAGACTACTTACGCACTCATTACCGAATCTATTTCGTAAGCGCCGATAATTTCCGTGTTTTTAATGTTGTCTCATACGAAAAAAATGAATTGTATTAAGTTACTGTGGTCACCACTTGTCGTTCACTCATGGTCGTAGCACGCGCGTTTTTAACAAAAACTATACCACAATGTTAGTAAGGGACCCAGCTAATACATATTCAAGTCGCGAACTCCAAAACATTAAAGGGCGCCATCTACAGCGTAAAAACTAAAAACAAAGTTTAAAAAATACTGTTATTTTGATTTTACATAATAACCAATGAATTTACTGTTTCCATCTATTCCGACGAAACTTAAAATGAATAAAATACATTTCTGAAATCTCCGATAGTTGATAATTTGAAATACATTTTTGTACATATCTAAAAATGTATTAATCAGATTGTTGTTAAAAACTAATGCTTAATAATTAATGTTTAATGAACGCTTGCGAGATGAATTTGCAACAATAAAGTGATAATCTACACTTCCTTTATTTATTTGATGAAATGCATTTAATGAAATGAGAAATCGAATAATTTAAATTCTACATTTCCCCTTTAATAAAGGTTATTGATTGCGAAAAAAATTTAAAGCGTTTAATCTCTTTATGGCCAAAGCGACTTTCAGGCGAAAATACTAGTTTTTAAAATTTTTTTTTGAAAGCTCTAATAATCTACTTCCATAGAATTAACATTACATTATTGTCAATCATAATGAAACATAATTATTGTAATAATGGGACGTACCTGAAGACGGTTTTTGATTCTTATATTTGGAACCTAGCTCAGGATCTTCTGAAAAACAATTATTCAAAATAATGATTAATTATATCATAACTTATCTTGATAAGTTTTTTGTTTTTGGTACTGTTGAATTGTTTAGGAAAACACTGAAATCCTTTGTTTAATTTTAAGTTTGAGGTCATAAATATATAAATTAACTTCAAGCTGCCAGATGATAAGTACGTATATACTCAAATTAGGAAAATAAACGACGTTTAATTTCAAATTATCTTCGTTTTTTAATAATTCAAAAATTCAAGGAGGTCCCTAGCTAATAAGTTGAATTTTAATGATTACGTCAATTAAGTGCCGATGTTAAGCTCAAGACACCAAAATATTAATTATAAGAAAATGTTGGTCGTTTCAGTGAAAGAAAAAACATGTTTATTAATAACGACTCCTTTTTGGGACACAAACGTTTATTTTTTTCACTTTATTCTAATTTATCTTCACTTAACACATAACTATGCATATAAAATACTTAGGCCTGGCACACACCTTCCGGTATACTGGAAAGATTTAATTGTGCAGGTAAACCAGAGCGTGGGCGCTAGCCGCTTCAGGTCTATTCATCAAGCAACCGGAAAAAAATCAAAATTATATTCTATATATCTGCACAGGCATGTAACCGGCATGGGTCTGTAAATCATATCTGCTTCTCTGTACAAGTTTTTGGATACTTCTTCCTGATTCCTTGAGTAGAAGGCGTTGATGATTCCCCTGTCGTCTTGCTATTAACATTTCTGTAGATTTATCCATACATCTGCAAATAATTACGATAATCTGTATGTAGTATCTGAACACTCATATCTTTCAATATCCGTATATGAATGTATTAATTTCAATTGTAAACTCAATTTTTACACCAGTTTTTACGATTTTTTTTTCTTTTTACACTTCGAGGTCACCTGACAAGTATACTGAAAAGTGTGTGCCAGGCATCATGTTAATAATACTACAATACTATTCAGATGTCAATTCTGAGGTTAAGTTTCAGACTTTGAGTCGAACATTTTAGATCAGCGGTGAACAAAAAACATAAAATAATTCAATACAAATAATGAAAATAATACAAGCGCTAACAATTATTATTTTACGTCAGTAATATTCGAGATCGCTATCGCGGGTTTTCAAAACTCCCTCATGCATAAGGATCTGCTGTATCGGCTGTTCCAGAGGTACCAACAAAGGGGAAACACGAAGATGCTATTTACATATTAAAAGTCAATATGGTCACCGCGCCAGACCTGAGACTCAATTACATGGTAGATATTAACTTTCAAGAATAAGCTAATACTTTGGCAAGGGGAATTCAGCAGTAATAACACAGATATATTTCCATGCTTTTTGGAATATTTTAAAGAAGATAATATAAAAATATTACTCTACGAAAAGTTTATGAATATGAATTGCATTGGTAACGAGAAAAATTCTCTCTTAATTTTACATTATTAATTCCGATATCTCTTTAAATGTAAAATTGCAGGTGATTGTTGTTTCCCCAGCACGTTCAATTTTACACCATAACTTTCTGG
Organism: Diorhabda sublineata; assembly: GCF_026230105.1. Taxonomy (NCBI): domain Eukaryota; kingdom Metazoa; phylum Arthropoda; class Insecta; order Coleoptera; family Chrysomelidae; genus Diorhabda; species Diorhabda sublineata. Next base: position 16,541,757 of record NC_079485.1, on the reverse strand, counting down.
TCATCAATTGAAAACGAAAACACCGATTTGAAAAATAAGACAATCAAAATTTCTATCCAGTTTGCATAGACCTTCTCATTTAAATGCAGCTTTTATACAAAGAAGATAAACTTGCGATTTTAAACATTGATCGATAATTGACTCCTTATGATGTAAAGTTTTTTAATCCCGGAATTTCATTAAAATTTCTTGTTATTTTTCAGCAGATTTTTATAGAGGGTAGAGGGTAATATATATATTCGAAACTTAATATTTCGAATTCTGCCGTTCTATATATTCTACCTCCCTAATATTCTTCAAAACTGCATTGAACCATTTTTTCTATGGTTTCCCTCTCCTTCTTGAACTCCCTTCCTCTTCTTCAAAGATCTTTTTTGTAAATTTATTTCCCGGCATCCTTTTAATATGCCCCAGCCATCTTACTCTTTGGACATTTATATATCTTGTTACTGATAGGCATTTATACAAATTCTTCATTTCTTTGTTAGTTCTTCTTCTCTATAGTCCTTTATCTATTTTTATTCCCCCAAAAACTTTCCTCAGCATCTTCCTTTCCCATAAAACCAGTTTTGTTTCTTCGGCCTTTGTTTCACCTCCATATGTAACTGTTCCTCATTTTACTGTTGGGTATATTCTAATTATTGATGCTCTAGATAAATCCTTCAATCTTATTAATTTACTCGTTACTCTACTATGTGAATTATCCGTTATCTTGAGCTTCACGATTTTTTCGGGATTTCTAGTGAATTAAAGGCAACATACCTTTTATTTCTATCTACTGTGTCATAAACCTGCTTATAATCTATAAATATTTTATGAAGGCATAGATTTCGCTAATAGCTTTCATCCATGATTGTCTCGAGGGGAAATATCTGATCCCTTGATCCTCTTCCTTTCTTCAAATTTTCTTGATATTCTTTCTCTTCTTGAAAGTCGTTGAAACTGTTTTTCATAACTTAACCCAAAATTTGTAAAATACATCAAGAAGTGATATCCCTCTTCATTTTTCATCAACTTTTATCTCCCTTCTCCAATACTGGACATAGTATTGTTGCCTTGCGGTAAGTGAACCCGCTTTCAGTTAACTAAACCTGGATATTTCTTCGATAAAATTTTCTCCTTTTTCTATCCACTGATTTTCCATATTTAGATAAATCCATCTTTCCTCACAAGTAACAATGCGCCTAATAAAACAATCATCTTTCGGGCGGACAAGAAGCTGTTTACACACCTCTACTCGACGTTTTACTTGAATCTCGATTAATTCGACAACTTCTATAGATCTTACTGATTTTCAATGACGTTCCCTCATTAACAGATATAAAAATCGACATTACTTATGAGACACCCTCTATAGTTTATTACAACTTTATAGCATTTTTATTGTAGTTTATAAGTTTGTTATCTTCTTCTTCTTCCTGCTGTGTATAGGCATCATTGCCTGTTTTTCTTCACGTCATTGCCTCTGCTCAGTCACCTGGTAGGTTGTCACTCCATCTTTTCCTAGGTCTTCCAATGCTTCTTTGTCCTGCTGGTGATTTGTCCCTTGATATTTTCACAATTCATTCTTCCGTCATGCGGTCAATGTGCTCATTCCATTTTATCTTTCTATCCAGTACCCAGTCATTGATATTATCTATCCCGCATATTCGTCTTATGTTTTCACTCCTTTCTCTATCCATTAGTGTTCTTCCCGCTATTCTTCGAACTATTTCGGGTCTCTGCTGCATAGGATAATATAGGTCTGATTGCGGTCTTGTATATGCGGGCTTTTGCTTCAGTTCGAATGTATTTATTTCGCCAGATTGTGTCATTTAGGTTTGCTGCTGCTCTTGAGGCTCTTGTAGCTTGGTTTCTTACTTCCGTCTCCACGTCCCCGTATCCAGATATTTTGATTCCCAGATATTTAAATTTCATTTCCTGGTGTATTATTTTGTTATCCACCACAAGCTTACATCTGATCGGTGTCTTGGAAGTAACCATTGATTTTGTCTTTGCCGCTGATATTATCATATTGAACTTTTTTGCTGTTTTGTTAAATTGGTACAGTAGCCTTTGCAGATCGTCCTCGTTCTCCGCCAACAGTACCGCATCGTCTGCATAGCACAGGATTTTGACTTCTTTATTTCCCATTTTGTATCCTCTTAGTTTGCGTACTTGTTTTATGATTTCATCCATCACTATGTTAAATAGGAGCGGACTGAGAGAGTCAGTCCCCTTGCCTAATGCCCCTATTTGCAGGTATCTGTTCAGTTAGGTCATCATTTATTTTTGCTTGGATTGTATTTTTTGAGTATATATTTTCGATTATTTTAATGACATTTTATGGTATCTGTCTATCATAGAGAAGGTGTATTATGTCTTTTAATTGTATTCGATCGAAGGCCTTCTGCAAGTCAATGAAACACATGAAGGCCGGTCGATTATATTCGATCTATGTTTCCGTTATTTGTCTTATGACAAATATTGCGTCGGTGCAGGATCTTCCCGATCTGAAACCCTGTTGTTCATCTGCTAGTGAGATACATTCATTTATTTTATTTGTTATTATCTTTGTGGTTAATTTCAGCGTTGTGCATAGTAGATTTATTCCTCTATAGTGCTCGGGCATTTTTTTATCTCCCTTTTTAAATAGTGGAATCGTAATGCTATTTCTCCACTCATCTGGTATTCTGTGTTGGGCAAATATTTTTTTATTTAGGGTTGTTAGTTGTTGGTTTAGCTTCTCTCCTCCAAATTTAAGTAATTCGTTGGCGATGTTATCCGGACCTGGGCTCTTTCTGTTTTTTTAGTTTTTGGAGTGCTGTTTCTATATCTTCCTTTTTTATATTAGTCTCATCACTTATTACTATCTCTGCTGTATTTGGCTCGGTTTCGGTCTCTTCTTCCTTGTATAGTTCCTCTAAATATTTTACCCAAGTATCTCTTTCTACGTGTCTGGTTCTGATGAGTGCATTTGCTTCTGTTCTCTGATTTCTTATTAATCGCCAGATTTGTTTTTGTAACCCATAGAAGTCGCTTTCCATTCTTTTGGAGAAGGTTTCCCAGTAGTTGTCTTTCATTTGTCTCACTAGTGTTTTTGTATCGTTACGGATTCTCTTGTATTCTTTATATGCTTCTGCCGTTTGTGACGACATGTAGTTTAAGTACGCTTTATTTTTCTTTTTGCACTGTTCTTTGACCTTGCTGGAGAACCATAATGTTTTGTTCGTTCCTTGTTTTTGTGGTCTTATAGTCCGAGTTCCAAGCGATTCACTTGCTGCTTCTATGATATTTTCTTTTAATCTCTTCCAACTGTTGTTAATATCATCATTTTCTTCTATCGGGTTTTTATCGATTTTCCCTTTTAAACGGTTTTTATATAGTTCTTTTATGGTTGTGTCCCTCATGGATTCGACGTTTATTTTTTCTGTGTGTGCTCTTGGTTCTCTATTCCTTCCTAGGTTAAGTTTCATTTTGATTTTTCCCAGAAGCAAACTGTGGTCACTTCCTGCATTCGCGGAGTTTAATGTCCTTACTTCTTGTATCTGTGCGGGGTGTATATGTCCATTGGTTACGATGTAGTCTATTGTTGATTGTAGTCCCCGGGAGTTACGGAAGGTGGATTTGTACTGTGGTTTGAGATCAAAGAAGGTGTTGTTGATTCTTAGATCACATAGCGAACATAGGTTCATCAGCAATTCCCCATTGTCGTTCAATATATTTTCGTTAAAGCGTTGTTTTACGCCTGGTATCACTTCGTTACCAATGCGTACGATAAAATCTCCAAGGATTATTATCGATTCATTCTGTGGTAGTGATTCTGTAATATTTTGAAGCTGTTCATAGAAACTTTCTCGCTCTTGTTTTGGCTTATTATCTTCGGGTGCATATATCGATATCGTTGTATATTCGTTGTCCATTTCCCTTTTTTTTTTTGGTGTCTTGAAGGGCGCAGATATCGATGCGGTGGTCTTTTAGTTCTATCATAACTTCTTGCTCTTTGTTTTTAAAAGTTTTTATATTCCAGGTAGCAAATCGCAGAACATCTCTCCTCTTCCAATTCGTTAGTCTTTTTCTCGCATGGGTCGTCGTCTTTAAATCAGTCCTATTCCGAGGCAAATTTGTGGGTCTATGAGCTATATTCGGTTTTACGGTGGATGGGCTGCTAACCCGTTCCACTAACCCTCCTCCTTTTCTCGGGCTTGGGATCGGCAACACAATCGCTAAGCTACTCAATCCACCCAGCGTTCATGCAGGCGGAGTTTAAGTTTGTTATACTATTTTAATTAATGGAATCACGACTCTCTCTTATGAAATCCTGTAAGAGCAAATTCCAACGTAACTTTGTTGATTAATAAATGTTTACTTCCTATCCAGGGGTTGTGACAAAAATTTACACAAAATAGAGGATCGTAAACGAGAATAGATTTTCCACAAATTGTTCTATATACTTCCCGATAGCTCTAGGTTAAACCGAACATGATACTGACGCTTTACACGATCATTTTTTTATTTTAAAATATATTTCAGTTCACCATTACTATTACTAAATAATCTTCAATCTCCGTTCCAGTTACAGATTTTCTTACATCCTTTTCTTCATTTTGTTTTGATGTTTGTTAGTGACAAGTTTCATTTGGATTTCGAGGTATTTAAACAGCTCAACTCCTTTTCAAATTTGAAACACTTACTTATAATGGATGTATTTTTTGCTCATAATATTCTGTTATGATTAAAAAAGTTCTTTTTAACCACAATAATCAATGAAAATAAGCACTAGAAGTCTTAAATGGTTCGGCAGACGTCGAAGCAAACTGATACTTGTAAAAGTTGGATTTGATTTATTCAACTGACGTTGACAAGAGAAATATGTAAAAATTTATTTTGTATGGTGTTTATTCATGTTAATGCAATAGATTTTAAAAAAATAGGTTTGTCAATTAATATTGAAAAAGCTCTGAGCATTATTGACCGAGTTTGCCTTTTGAATAAAATATTGAATGTGAGACGCACATAAATAGTAACGAAACCTATTATTGTTTATTGAATATTCACGTATAGAAAATTTTATTTTACAGAATACGGTCGATAAATTAGTTCAACGTGCCAACGCATCGCTATTAATAGGAACCTCCTCTTGGAAAGAGCAGTTCATGGAGGCTTTAACCGTTAGTTCCAGTGATGATGCTTTAGATGATAAAGATCCTTCAGGATTAGACTACGCCTTGCATTTTCTCACTATTTTTTGGAAAATACTATTTGCGTTTGTTCCACCAACTGGTAAGTCATTGTACCAAACGAGTTTTCAGAAAAGGAAGAATTATTTTACCGCCGATGCTATTTAAAAACTTTGTTTTAATTAATCATTCACAGTACAATTAAAAAGTTGGTGTTTTCAAGAGCGTCCAAAGGGTATAAACGGATCAAAGATGAAGTAAATGTTTTATCTCGTGACACGAGAAATTTTTTGGCACAGAACTTGTTGGACGTATTGTTTTCTCTAAAAAGATTCATTATTCATTTATTATTGTGATTTTTTTTACCATTCAAAATTTGAATATGTAAACAAAACCAACTAGCTCGAAGACTTACTACTGAAATTAGACGAAGTTAGTTTCAAGTAATATAGTAAGATACATTTTATTAAAATACTTGTATATCTTAGATCTCCACAATTCGTGAATGAATTTCAGGATAATAGTTATTCGTGCAACAATTGCACGCGATGTGTATTTGTCTAACGAATGCAACATTTTTGCACGAGTTGCAAAGAATATTTTTTCTACGTTCGTGACAAAAAAAAATTAATTTTTTACTGACATTTCTAGAACTGCAGAGTTGCTCTATCTAAATCATAGTAGTCGTGATCGCGTATGTTTGAGGCATTTACATTTGTGTTCATAAATTGTAATCATATGGCAACTTATATAGAAAAAAATGAATTTTCTAGTAATTTCGTAATCCAATACTTAATAAATATGATTGATAATAAAATAAAAAGCGCAACTCTTTGAAACACATCACAATTTCACAGAAAAAGTTCTAAATATTTTGCTCATTTGATTGTTTATGTTTGTCTTCATCACAAACCTCTATGCTATAATGACAGATAAGTGTAATAAATATTTATTGCCCTAATGCAATAAAGGTCCACTTTTTCCAATAAATATAGTTCAATAAAGTTGTATTTATTGCATGATCAATTTATTATCAGGAGTTGAAAAATGTAAAGGGTTGAAAGGGTATGGGCATTGGGGCAGACGACGTTTATAAACCGAATATTAAGTAGTACAACATAGTATCTTCAACTGAACTCGCATGCGAAAAGCAGTAAACTAGAATGTGTGAATACCAAATCTTTTTTTCTTGTCTTGTCAAGGAATTTTTTCGTTTGATTATAAATCTTAAAATTATTAATATTTCACAGATTTTACATCAGTTGGGGGAATTCCTCTTGAAAGTAAACCAAATTTTAGCGCCACAATGAGCTAAATAAATTACAATGGAAGTAAATATCAAAAAATGCAAAACTATGGTAATAACCACAAAAAGGGGAAAATCTAATAATAAATGGACAAAAATGGTCCCATTTGAATATCTGGGAGTCAGTTACACAGAAGGTAGAAAAACAGACATAGAAATAGTGAACAGGGTAGAAAAGCAAATAAAAATACACCATCTATGTAAGATCGTATTCTGGAAGAAAATAGGGGAAAGCATGAAGATGTAGATATACAACTTGATAAGAGTTGTAATATATGGAAGTGAAACTTGAGTGATGAACAAATAAACAGAGTAGAATAACTACAGCAGAGAAGAAACAACTATGGAAAAGTGGGGAAAATGAGAATCTAGAGAATAAGAAATGAGATATAGAAATATATAGAAAAGCTCAAACAGGAGCCAATAGGAAACAAACTACTTGAAAAATATTTGAACTAGTAAAGACAAATAAAAATAATAACATCACAAAGTCCACTGAGAAAAATTAAATATTCAAAAAGGCATAAGATGATAAGGAAAGGAAGAAAAACTTGTAGCTCTTAAATGGGAAATAAATACGATAAATGAATAAAGTAGCAAAAAACCGGAAAAGTGGAATAGAGGATTGAAATCCTAATATTCTGACATTCGGAAGAGCATAAAGGGTTTTAGAGAAGAAGAAAAAGAAGTCCTACTTAAATGCCTTAGAAATTAAAACTTTGAGCTAGTAGTTCATGGGTCAATCTTTATTCCTTGTTAGATAGAGAGTGACTGTTATCTTTAAAGCAGTTATTTTCACAAATCCAACGATATAAAAATGAAATGAAATCTTTGACAAAAGATACCGTTCAATTTTATCAAATTTAGCGTAGTTATTCAACTTTAAGTTGGGCACTGGGATGTACCAAGACTATGTTTCATTCCTGAATAATATAAGACTGTCACACAATTATCCAAAACTAGAATGATATGCTTTGAAGGTTTTTCTTTCTGTCAACTTTATTCTTTATTTTACAGATATTTTTAGAGGATACCTCTGTTTTGTGGTATCCATTTTCTGTATAGGACTAGTTACAGCAGTTATAGGAGATGCAGCTTCACATTTCGGAGCTACATTAGGAATCAAAGACGCAGTTACTGCCATAGTATTTGTTGCTTTAGGCACTAGTATTCCAGGTAAGTTAATAAAATATGCCAATTGAATAAAGTATCAATTGAAAATATAGGATATTTCAATAGACATGTGCCCTTCCTACATTTTTGTTTTATCTGATTTATGATTGATAATTCATAGGAATATTGGTAGCGTTTCTCAAAAAAGTGAAATATTTTTTTCCATCTGGAAGCTAACTTTCTGCAATACTCTGGGGTATATGATTTACATTAAAAGACCGATCCATAGTGTTACAAATGACATGGTTTCACTATTTTGCTCCAAGCTCACGTGACATTTATTATAACCAATTATTTTCTACTATACAGTTTATGCAATTGAACCTTTTGATTACATTTGAGCATCCTCATTTCGCGAGAGCAACCACATCATGAGAACAACTAATGCTTTTTGTCAAACATATTAATTTTTTCAATTGATTATTTTCATAAACCAAAGCAGCGATTTTCTTTCTATAGAATAACCCTCTATAAATTCATCAACTTTACATGGCTGTGCAAATAGGGTTTATAAAAGGGTTCAACTACCACCTGCAATATCATATTCATAATCTTATTCGTTAATTCAAGACTTGAATTTGGATTGGATTATTGAAACAAATTTAATTCTAAAATGTGTATAACGAGTTTATTTATAATTTGGTCTTCTTTAAGATGAAATGATGAAATCGATAACTCAGTTTATTACGTCATAAAATTAACAGTAAATTCTTTACAAATAAGTGTCATCATCAATATTATATTCCCAACTCGTATTAGATGTTTCGCTTCTGATAAATATGTTCAATATTTACTGATTTTGATGAATGTTTAATATGGGATTTAAGGTGTTTTTGAAACAACTCGTGTCCAAGATTACTACACCATTAATCCGACATGTAAAATGGTCACTTTTAATTCCTATACGTAAATTGGTCGCCTTGTTTTTATATTGGAACCAAAAACAAAAACTAATGGTCCACTTCACTTTGACCAGTTTATTTTTCAAGAGCAACATTTATATAGAGTGTGTCGTGAGCAAATTTATATACTTTTCCCATATGTAGAGCCCCCTGGGAGGATATCATGTGGCTACTAAAATGTGTCAACTCCTCTTCATTTTTAATTTGGATAATTTGTGAAATTGACTTTAAATTCAAATTGGGTATAGTGTCAACACAGCCCATTTGATTTTTTAAATTCCAGGACTGACTTTGGGAAAATCAATTTAGGGATTCGTATTGAATATCGCACCTTGTATTATGACCAGTATATTATCATCATCGTCCAGTTGACTGCCTACATTAGCACTTCTAGGTGGCCTCATTAAATTGGCGATAATATTTATTTCAAATGCAGCTCGAAATGCTTTCACTGTTGGCTTTCTGTTATACCCTCCTCTTTGACGATAAACAGAAAATTGATTTTCAAGTTGATCTTGAATTAGTCTGCCCTTGAATAAATAATTGAAACCTTCATTTTTCTAATCACTTGCAAATTGTTTAATGGAGTTAATGATGAGAAGAAAACCATCAAAGCTATCAGGTCTGGTCAAATTTCCCTTTTTTCCAACTTTGTATAGATTTTCCAATAAATCATATCCTGAGCTTAAAGCTGCTAGCTCTTCTGGATAAGTATCGCTCAAAACACGATTACAGAGTTTTGTTGAATGTAAACGTGTACTATTCAGGGCATCAAATAAATTGTTCATGGTTAGAACAAAGTTCGCCATGTTTTTAGTTGTACTTGAAATAAGTTCACCAGTTTCCAAAGATGTCATTATGACAGAATAAACACTGTGACCCAATAATAATTTCACCTTCATTTTTTCGAAAGAATTCGGATTGATGTGCTTATCAGTCAGTTTCAATAAGGCCTTTCCTGTTTTGCTCCTTTTATCAAGATCATAAACTTTTCGAATGTCAGAAAAACATATGTACTGCCCATTAAATATGAAACTATTGTTCCAAAAACTGTTTCTAACGTATTTCAACAGATGGGGAGCATTAAAAAAAGGATATTTTTTCTCATTATGAAAAAAATAAGGTTTTTTTTTTGTTAACCCCCAAATGCTTTTTGAGTTTCTGATTGGTAGTTGATAAATCACATACTATGCCTATAGTGTCTAGTTTTGTCTCACTAAGTTTTTCCAATGCCTTCGTAATTATACACCATAAAGAAGCATATGACACCCCACCATTCGATACAAGTAGGCAATAGGAATTTTCCAGTTGCTATAGATTCCTCTGATCATGAGAACTAGAGCTTCACTGGCATGGAAAGGCTTTCTTCCAAACTCGCCCAGATCTTCAAAACCCTCAATTAAATCTGTTTTCATGTTGTACTCAAGATTCCTCTTAATAGACATTTCGTCGACCATCAGAATACATTTCTTCTCATAAGGCAGCATCGTATCCGCCTTTAAAGTAAAGTGCATAAAAAATTTTTTATTGAATTCAGGTTTGCAACGGAAATTGGCAACCCATGATTTCACTGTTGATATTGCTGGCAAAATAAACCCTTTTTGTCGCAAATATCTGTATGTCTTAGGTCCTTTATAAAATAATGACAAGGCAGTTTTCCTTTCAGATGGTAACCATGGGGATTTTATCTTATGTCGTAATTGCATATTCACAAGAGATTTTATAAAATTCGTGAGAGTTCCTTCTCTATACAAAACGTTCGCAGAGAGTTGCGTTTTCATAATCCTTTTTTTTTGTAGCTCACAATTGAGTATTCAGGTTATTGACTTTTTTCCTAGCATTGGTTAGTTCCTTTTTCAACCGTTCATTTTCTTCTTGCAATGACTGCTTCCTACCTCCAATACCCATAGAACAAGATGGAAGGTTCTGTAACTCTTTCAACCACTCTTCATCTTCATGGTTACTGATTACCTCTCATGTCAATGTTTCTGGAATGAATCGGGGCATTAAAATCACTATTTGAATAGGTTTGTGGATGTGAGGAAACATTCAATTGGATTATTTGTTCATCCTAATTTTCCCTATCCGATTCACTTTCTGAACCTTCATTTTTGTAGCGGAATGGTACAATAGTAGGCAATCTTTTAGATTGACTAATATTTTCACTGAAATGTTTGCTGCAGATCAGCTTATTTCTTAGTGATTTCTGGCTTAGGTTTGCCAAAACAGCATTACCTGAAATAGGGAACATCAATGTTAACATACATATTTATTGTAATAGTTATGGTAAAGTATTTTTTTATGTTCAAAAACTTGAATTTATTTTATTTCAATAATGGGCATAAATGGAATAACGACTAGTAGTACCCTTGGAATTTCCCTAATTGTATCTTATATCATCGTCGGAATGACAGAATTTTTCCGAATTGTGTTAATATAATTCCATACCTGTGTATCATTCTCAAAAACAACTACACATCATTGAAATTTCTTGGTATGCTCACAACAACGGTGAAAACACTCTCATACTTATCTTTAATAAGGGTTTTTAAAATCAAACAAATAGACCATTCCAAAGAATTGTAACAAAACCAGAAATAAAAAATATACAAATAAGTACATACGTACCAAAGATATTTAAATAATCTGATTTTAATATAAATATTATATTCAATGGCTTTGTATTGAAAGTTACGGATCAATGCGAAAATTTGGATAAGACCAATAAATAAAAAAACCCTTTCTAATGAAGAAAAAAAATTTGTCCTTTCAACTACTACTAAAATACCTACTTATAATCGTTTTGTCACTTTTATCATTGTGTTAAGATATTTATACAATGGCTTCATCCTTACCGATAAGTGTACCAATTAACCCAGGACCGGTCTGGATTTCACATTGGAGATCCAAAAGTTATAATAATCGAAAATATTATTTATTGTATTATCTATTTATACTTTTTGGATCGACCACAAAATAATATGGAAATGTTAAAACTGAGCTCATTGCTGAGTTAAATATATTTATATTACTACTGGTACTAATTTAACAAAATGATTTTATTCACAAATCTGTTATAGGTAAATCAAGCATGAGTCATATATTTTTGAAATTATAACCTATTAAAGTGCAATACAAAAAATATATACCATTAAAAAATATATCCAAGGTGTCATATTTAATATAGTTATAACGTTACAAAAAAGACATCAACTGCTACAGTTGAAAATATAAATTGCTCTTCTCCAGGATATTTTATACGTAACATTTTTTAAAAATAATTAATTTGTTCTATAGTTTTAAATAGGCTGTTTCTATTATCACTGTAGGAATTTATAGATAGGTAAATCATGAAATAACTAACTAACATCAATATTTGTTGGGATGATAAATTCATTCATAATGTGCGACTGAAAAAATGTACTTGAGGAGCTTGTTGCTACCTTCAACTTTCAGAAATTATATTTTACAATGAGACCATAAATGCTTACAAAACCATCTGTTTGTTTAATGGTATAAGCAGGCAAAGGTCTACTTATCTGAGCCAAGTATGTATGGTCATAAAAGCGGGTACTTACTAGCAAATAAAATTATCTGTTGTTAAATGTGTTTTTTGCAATATATATAATAAAATTGAAACTAAAATTCATTTTTATTGAAAGTATTCAACAATCGTAAGATGGTATATGGCATTACTATATTCTTACCCTTAATAGATACGAGGACAAAAATGAACAATGGACAAAAATGGTGATTATATTATGGAGGGACATTACATTGGTTAAAAAAGTTCTTTTTTATATCGAAAACACCAAGTAATGTTTAAAGTAAAGCTCTCAGTACATTTTTTGACAAAATCAAAACGAGTATCTACGACAGAAACGTATTTAAGAATAATCATTAGTGATGTTAGTTATTCGAGATAAAAGTGTGCTATTTCGCTTAAATTGACTATTAATTATAATAACTAAGCATATCATCATTAAAAACCTATATGTTTGCCTCGTGAAGGCACGAAACGTCGTATCGAAGATTTGTTGGTACATGTCTATAGTAAATTTGTATTCAAATAAAACTAGTATTTGATATTATTTCATTCAAACATTCTCTGCTGGAGAAAACAAAAGCATAATTTTCATGTATAACTTGAGAATGGAGGAAATTATAATTTTCTCCCTAATTGTTACTATTTTGTCAATCTGTTATGGCATAGAATATAGTATTATAACCATATTATCATATGTGATAAAAAACAGTCTATATACACTTGAACAGGTGAAATTTTTGCCTCATTGACAGGATAATTTCCAAATATAAACACACAGACACACTACCTTATTATTATGTGCTTAGTTCATAAACATAAAAAATAACAAAAAATACTATTTCAATTTTTGTGAAATATAAAGTTCAGTCCTTTGTATTCGGTTAGTTGTGTTTATGTAAAAGTTTGAAATATTTTCAAAAATTTTTTATTCTATTCTGTTTGTCTTTACTATAAAGGTGGCTTCTAAGTTTAAATTTAGGTATGATTCAAGTACTTTTGATAAATTTATAAGATTGAATGGATTTGGAATTTGTAGTAAATCATTGTACTCGTATAATATGCAATGCGACCATAATACATACAAATAAACTCATTATCAGAAAAAACTATTGGACGAATTATCTTTTATTTGAAGATAATTAAATACCTACTTATGAATAATATTGAACATTTGTAAACAGTCATTTATTCACATTCACTATTTTTTATTCCTTTATGAAAAATAATTGTCTTGAGAATAACTCACCCGAGTGTATGATCCATTTTTGACATCTGGTAGGGTCATACACAGGAAATCGGTACATTTTAATTGTAGGATCTGATCTTTTACTTAGTCCACACTTGAAATAAACACACTTATTTCCAGCCATTTCTAAAAAATTGAGAAGAAGTGATTATTTGTTATTTAAATGCATTTTAGTAGTAGTTCGCTAAATATACAGTTTTTTTTCGAAATTGTAAGATGTAGTATTTATACATCTAGCGCCTCTTATAATTTGAATATATTAACTAAGAGAGTAGTGGTGTATATTAATTGTAATAATATCCACTTACTTTAAAAATAATATATATATATATATATATATATATATATATATACATATATATACATATATATATATATATATATATATATATATATATATATATATATATCCAATTTCAAATATTCTCAAATAAAAAAATAATCCAAGTGCACAACGTGCACCAACGAAACTCAACAATAACACAACGAACACAATACAATAATGAACTCAAATTGCAACTTTGCTATAGACACCCAAAATAAGAAACTTTACAACACAGCTTAAGTGTTGAATATAATATTTTAAATAATTTTGGCGCCATCTGTTATTGGGGTAATTCGGCAACCAAAGCTAAGAAAACACGTAATTCAAGCTAGACGTACAGTACAAGGTGATTTGTGAAATTGGCCAAAAATTATCATTTAGTGTTCATAGTATTTTAGGGAAACCTACTAACAGTAATTCTGGATATTAACGAATTTATTATTTTTAGACACATTCGCCAGTAAAGTAGCTGCCATACAAGATAAGCACGCAGACGCTAGTGTAGGTAACGTGACTGGCAGCAATGCAGTTAACGTATTTCTAGGAATAGGTGTAGCGTGGTCCATAGCCGCGATTTATCACCACGTCAATGGAAATGTCTTCCACGTAGATCCTGGCAAGTAAGTATATTTAGAAACGAATCAAAGGAGTTTAATATAATAATCTCTAAATTAGACAAGATCAATTATGTTTAAAAAACTTTCTATTTTCAGTCTTGCCTTTTCTGTCACAATTTTTTGCACGGAAGCAGCTTTGGTAATTATTGTCCTAGTTCTTCGCAGATCGAAGTACATCGGTGGAGAGTTGGGGGGGCCTACTTACATAAAATACTTTACGTCTGCTGTCTTTTTTAGTCTATGGATCGTCTACCTCATCATGTCATCGTTAGAAGTCTACGGAGTCATACATGGGTTTTAAATTATTTCAACAAAATATAAATATGTCTTTTAAAAGGTCATCTACGTTTTATTGAAAATACGGTTCTCTTCTTAGCGATACGGTTAAACCAACACATTTCGTATTTTAAATTTTGTATAAACTTTAATTTGAATAATATTATATAGATAACAAAATTTGTTCATATTCAAAAACTACAGAACTAATTTTTTGACAGCACCTCAAAATGATGCTATCCAAATAACGACAGTATACTAATGATCATTTTGACAGCTACTGCCAAAATGAAATATCTACGTATTTAAACACTCAAAGTAAGGTATATGCAGCCAATAAGGCCAAGTTGGCAATATGGTTAATTCCTCATAGCTCGATAACTACCTAAGGCCTCGATCTCCTATTAAATGCTGTATGCGGCATCCGACTTGAACGTAAACGTTCCGATCAATGACTGAACGCCAGGCACAGCGTCAGTAGTCAATAGATCTCATACGCGAACGACGATGTCTCGTTCACAACAGTAGTCGACAAATAGTGTAGTCGTGTGATATCAAATTGATTTAAATTCAACACTTTTGGCAGCACTTATGTTACTTGAAGAGACGGCAAAAGACAACTGCATAAAAATCAGAGCAACAAGACACCGATTATTTATGGGGAGGAAGAAAGAAGAATGTTTCCAGATTTTGATAATGAAACACTTAAAAGACAACAATTAAGAACAATTCAAACATATTGTAGAACTTGTACGGGAATGTATAATAAAAGTGCCACCAAAAATGCATCTTATGTCCATATCACCTGAAGGAAAAGCTGCTTGTCACTTTTATGTATAATGCACAATAACATTGAACTTATTCAATCAATAATTATTTTTTTTCTTATCGAATTTCGACATTTTGTGTTTACGCCAGATACTACGTTTACTCTGCAATGGTTCAAAATAACTAGAGACGCGGCGTAGAGCGTTTGAATGGCGCCTACGGTGTCCACACGCCAAAGTCATCGTTTGAAAGGGACCACAACAGTACATTTCTATAGTAAACATCGAGACGCCACGTACGGCGTGACGTGATGGCGTTTATAGGAGACCATAGCCTAATATTTGAGGTATGTCGCGTATAAACAGTATATTCGCCAAATACTGTTGATTGAGGTGGACAAGGTATTCATGTATACAATAGCAGTAATATTTATACTTAGTATTTATTTCCGGTACATAACATAAAATCAAAATTCTAAAACAACATCAAATCAATTAACAACTCGGCCACGTTCACCTCTCACTGTCTGTGTCAAGTCCCGTCATCCGTCATGTGTTGAGTCAGTTTTTAGCGTAACTCAACACCCCCCTTCGCTAAAAACTTTAACACCTAAAAGTGATTTAAACTTACTCAAAATATCAGAATTAAGACCCTTAGTTAGGATATCTGCTTGTTGGCGTTTAGAATCTATGTATTTAATATCTATTTTGCCTTCCTCTAAATTTTCACAAATGAAGTGGTATTTAAGGTCAATATGCTTTACCCTTCTGTTATTTCCTGGATTTTTGATAATGGATATACAACCCTGATTATCTTCAAAAAAATATTATTTTCTCTAAGTCTATATTAAAATCAAACAGAAGCTTTCTTAACCACAGACCTTCAGAAACAGAAGTGCATAATGCTACTAACTCAGCTTCTGTTGTGGAAAGTGTGACGCATTTCTGCTTTCTCGTTACCCAACTAATAGTATTATCAAATAATTTGAAAATGAAACCAGAAACTGACCTTCTGTCACTTAAATCATTTGCCCAATCGGCATCCACATAACAAATTAATTTAAACTCGTTTTGCTCATTTTGTCTTTTATACTCTAACCCTTCATATAGTGTAGCTTTTAGATATCTTAAAATTCTGAGTAGATGTTTCCAAATTTCCCCTGTAGCTTTGTCTTGGAAACTACTGAAATAATTAAGAGCAAAGCATATATCTGGACGTGAACCCAACATTAGATACATTAAGCATCCTATAAGTTGACGAATTGGTTTATCTGTGAAGTTTTCTACTTCAAGTGGTACATTTAGTTTAAGTTTAGTTTCTATCGGTGTGTTCACGCCTTTACAATTTTCCATACCAAATTTATTCAATATATTTTTTATATATCTTGCTTGTGACAATTTTAGTACTCCCTTCTCTCTATTATAATTTATCTCTAACCCCAGAAAATGTCTTAGTTCTCCTTTGTTTTTCATATCGAATTTTAGCATCATCTTATAAATAATATTATTTAGTGCCTTTAAGTCTGGACCGGCTAATATAATATCATCAACATATAATAATAAATAGATACATTCATTGTTCGATTTCAAATAATACAAGCAACAATCATTTTCAGACCTAATGAATCCCGTTTCCAGCAAAAAACAGTTCATTTCCGTATTCCAACATCTAGATGATTCTTTTAAACCGTAAAGTGCTTTATTTAATTTTAATATTTTACCTGGGTCATGTTTCATACCTTTTGGGAAATTAATGTATACCGGTGACTTCAAAGTACCCTGTAAAAACGCGCTTCTCACATCCAACTGTAAAAGGTGATAAGCTAATTGGTTTCCTATAGTTAAAAAAGTTCTTATAGTAGTTATTTTGGCTACAGGTGAATAAAAATTTTCACATTCAATTCCCTTTTGAGCAAATCCCCTTACCACTAGTCTAGCTTTGAATTGATTTTCATTTGTTTCTAAAGGTTTTTTACTAAATACCCACCTTGTATCTAAAATGTTAGTAATTTCTTTGTTCTCTGTAATTTCCCATGTTTTATTCTTCTTAATAGATTCAAGTTCCCTATCTATAGCTAATAACCAGTTATCTTTATCTTTATGATTTTTGACTTCTTCATAACTCATAGGTATATCTTCAACATAGTTGTACGCGTTTAGTGCCATATATAATTCAAAATCCTTAAATTTCTCTGGCAACTTTGTCTCTCTTTTATTATTACTATCATTGCCTCTTCCGTTTTCATTGGTTGTTCTTCCATTTTCATTGATTGTTACACTTCCATATTGATTTTTCTTCATGGTATTTTCCATTCCATCGCTTACCTCCATTTCTTTTCCTCCATCAGTAACCACCTTAATTTCAGATACATCCTTTTTGAATGGGAAGCAATTTTCATCAAATTTAACATCCCTAGCTACAATAATCTTCTGTGTGTCTATATTCCACAATCTATAACCGTTCTGAGCATATCCTACCATTATACATTTGTTTGCCTTGGGGTCAAATTTTTCTCGTTTTTCTTTTGGAATATGGGAATATGCCGTACTGCCAAAAATCCGCATATTACTTACATCTGGCTTTTTATTATTGAAAACTTCTGCGGGTGTTATGGTACCATCCAATGATTGTGTTGGGCTTCTGTTCAATATGTAGGTTGCTGTTAAAATGGCTTCTCCCCATAACTCCTTATGCACACCTGAATCATTGATCATTGCTCTAGCTCGTTCTACCAGTGATCTGTTCATCCTTTCAGCCTTACCATTCTGTTGTGGAGTGTAAGGAATTGTATAATCTAATCTGATACCATTATTTTTACAAAATTGCTTGAAATTGTAAGAGATATACTCGCCCCCATTGTCGCATCTCAATTTGGATATTTGAGTGTTAGATACTGATTTAATCATAAAATAATATTCCTGAAATTTTTCAAAAACCTCAGCCTTTTCTCTTATCGAATAAGTCATTGTGAAATTTGAAAAATCTTCAATAAATGTAACAAAATACCTGTGTCCATCATGTGATGATGGGGTAATCGGTCCACATAAATCAGTATGAATTATTTCAAACATTCTATTACTTTTTGTTCGAGAACCAAGGGGTAACTGAGACATTTTTCCTAAAGTACATGGTTCACAGAAATCTACTCTAACAATTGGAATTCTATTGTCAATACCTTTAACAAGTTTTTCAAGACTATTAAAATTAATATGCCCAAACCTCTTGTGCCACATGATAAAATCTGTATTCGTTGCCGTATTTAAACATTCTGACTTTAATATTTCAAATTTGATTTCATACAAATTTTCTCGTTTTCCATTTGCTACTAGTCCTTGTTTATCATTAAAGACATATACTTCTCCTTTTTCAAAAATTACTTTATTTCCGCAATCCTCTAACCTTTTTACTGAGAGTAAATTCTTACGTAAGTTGGGTAAACTGCATTTTTGATTGTACAATTAATGTTTAAATTATTTACTACACTTCGAGCATTAATGTTTCCAACTGCAATGGCTTGTAAATGACTATTGTTTTTAGCAACAGATATTATAATTGGCTTATCTAACATAATAAATTCTGAAAAAACAGTTTTATCATTGACAAGATGATCTGTGCATCCAGAATCAACAAGAAAGGTTAACTGATTCTTATTTACACATTCTAATTTACCTGGCCCTGTCATGAAACATACACTATCATTTTCTACACTTTTGTACATATCTTGATTTTCATTTTGCACATTAGCATGATTACTGTACCTATTTGCCTTAAGCTCATGAATACGGTCTTGATTTTTACTATTTCTGACATTGCCTCTACCTAATTGAAACCTTCCTCTTGAATTCATGTTGCCTCTTCCTTCATTTGAGCCCCTATAGCTACTTCTGCTTCCTCTTGATACTGTACCTCGCTTTTGACTCCAGCACTCACTTCGTATATGCCCTCGTTTTCCACATCCATAACAAACTCTATCACTTAAAAAAGCTGCTGCTGGGCTACTGACATCATAGTTTCTAGCTATTTTCCTTTTCTCATATTCGGCCAATAATTTCTTTTTAACATTCTTATAAGTCAGAAGTTCTTTTGGCATGTTTTCAATGATTGTTACCACAGTTTCATATGATTTTGGAAGTGCCATTAGTAAATTACACACAATGTCTTGTTCATCAGTTTTAACCCCAGTGGCTTTTAAGTGCCTTAATGTCTCTTCAAATTCCATAATGAATTTTTCTAATGAATCTCCTTCCTCAAGCTTCAACGATAATAGCTTCTTCTTTAAAAATAATTGCCCTGGCAACCCTTTCCTCTCATATTTTGTTTCTAATGTTCTCCACATATCAAAAGCATACCTCGTAAGATTTCTAACTGCGAGTCTGCCACACATTAAATTATCAACGACTTTGCTTTATTATCATCTTTAATCATTTTTCTTCTCCTATCTTCATCCGTTATGTTTTCTATGTCTATTTCATTTTTTACCATTTCTATTACCCCATTTTCTGCCAATATTGCTTCTATTCTAAATTTCCAGTTATAATAGTTTTCTCCATTTAGTGCTTCTATATTATAGCCTCTTATACCTTGTCCAGCCATGTTGCTTTCTTTTTATTTTGATATTTTCTATTTCTTTATTTATCTCATCAATCCTTTAATTCTGGGCCCATAACCTGTTGATTGAGGTGGACAAGGTATTCATGTATACAATAGCAGTAATATTTATACTTGGTATTTATTTCCGGTACATAACATAAAATCAAAATTCTAAAACAACATCAAATCAATTAACAACTCGGCCACGTTCACCTCTCACTGTCTGTGTCAAGTCCCGTCATCCGTCATGTATTGAGTCAGTTTTTAGCGTAACTCAACAAATACACCAGCCGTATAGTCATCAGTGTCTTGAGCCAACCGCCTGAGCGTGAACTGCTTTCCAAATGAAAATTGTGATTTAAATTTTTTGAATCTACGGTTAAGTTAATGATAGCACGTGATATTGGAAAAAACAGTTAACTTTATACATGTGAGCAATATGGACATAGTCGATAGATAGCAATAAGGCCACGGCTATGTTATACTTACTATAATTAATAAGCGTAATCAATAACTAAGCGGGGATTAAACAGTTCCCCCACAAGTACTGTGAGTCTTCTTGGATTCAAAATGCAGTCAATAGCGGGTCAAAGTCAGGCATCGACCTTAGCATCGACTATATGTCGCTAAATAATGTAATGCAAAAATCTTGTAAATAAGTGTTATTTTGAATAAAGTGTGTTATCCATAACTAACTTGTTTAATTGGGCTCTAACTGAGGTTCCAATAGTCAACACCCATAACACTACAGGCTGGATGATACCTATCTGCTATAAAGATTTATGGAAAGAAACCATTCAAATCCGGGTCAGAAAAGCACAAAACTTAAACCCGTCAAGAGCCCAAAAACTAAACAAATTTACACTATTAGAGCAGCAATACCTCCCGAAATTTTGTTTAAAGGAAAGCTCCAAAAACAAGAATTTACTTAATGCCTGAAGGGACTTTAGTACTTATGACTGAAAAAGGTAGCATGATACAAGCAGCATAGAGCAGTTGGATAGAGCATTTTGCAAAATTTAGGGTTCAAGGTTATTTTTTATGGAACCCAATGTCATTTGGATTTCATTATTTTGGAAACCACTGACAGATTCGATATTACATTGTATTGTTTACCCACTTATACAACACACAAACTCCAATCAATCGAGCGTTTGAGTATTATAGGGACTATGAAGCTGTTAAAGCATCCAGAAAAATGTTTTATAAGTAATATGCGTTGTTTTTGAAGCATATTTTCAGCTATTTGGGATATAACAATGACCATGTCAAATGTTAAAGCAGGCTTTAGGGCAACAGGAATATAATATAATAATAATATATAATAATAATATATAATAATAATATATAATTTGCTCCAAGCACTATCACAAGTCAAAATTAGAGTCAAGAAACTCAACAGAAACAGCAAATATCTTAAGAAACAAGTCCACCTACATCTAGAGAATGAGGAAAATGATGTTGATTACTTTAAAAACTCGTACTAGAGACAGAACTTCTACCCATGATGATAGCAGCAGTGATACAAAGAGCCTTTTCAGTGTATACGATGAATCTGATGAATCTTATTCTGAAAAAGAAATTGTAGAAGATCTTGTCTTGAATAAGAGCAGCTGAGATGCTTCTAGCTCCAAATCACGCACCAACCAAAGCTAAGAAGCACAGAAAACTTGCTCTCGATAGTAGAGCTCAAGTTGTAACAAGAAACATATTCAATAAAGAAAATAAAACTAAGGACTCATGTACAAATATAAAAAAAAAATCACGAGGAGCTTGAGCGTTATCTGTCATTTAGTTTAGTGTTCCATGTGGTGGAAGATTTAATTCGTCTCAAAAGTTAATTCAATATTTTAAAATATGCTACTGGAAATCGTATTCCACATCTCAAAACCGACGAAAATTCTGTCTCACATAAATCAATTCGTGCTATTTTGAATGATCATTTTGAGCCGAAAGATGAAAATTAAACGAACCTCTTGACTCCGTTCTACTTGTTGCTTTATCAAAAACTCAAAATAATACTGGTTTTCAGTAAAGAGAAGAAATAGGAATGCATTCGTGGCCTGTCCTAAAAATTCATTTAAGAAATTTGGATATTGTATATATATACATATATATATATATATATATATATATATATATATATATATATATATATATATATATATATATATATATATATATTTCATTGATCGATTCCCGGTCACGTAACGTTAAATTGATTCTATTAAGAACATTGTTTGTGGATTTATAGAAGGAATTATAAAAATAAAATTCTTAGATAAAATTGAATAATTTGAGCAAGAGGCAAAATTGAATCCCAAAAGACCAAAATTTCACACATCATTTACATGATTTTATAATAGTAAGGGTAATTGGTCCAATATTCTATAGATTAACCTAGTTATCAACTTAAATGTGGTAAATATTTAGAGGCCAAATTATAAAAATAAATATCAGATAGCATAAAATATAAAGAGAAATATAATTAAATAAAGATATTAACAAACATTAGCGCAGAAATACAAAATTATATAATATATTAAGCTTACAAAACAAAATTCCCAGCCTGGAAGCCACTCAACCGCTGACAGGGCACGTGGTATTACTAATACAACACAGGGCTGCTAATTTTGTAGGGTAGGGGAAGAAATTACGATACACATCTGCAACTGTCAAGCTCTTATTTACACACGGAGGGAAATGCTATGATTAAACTTAGTGGATCGACAATTCTTCAATTCTGGAGAATATCTATGATCTAGAGGTCACAAGCTGTATACAGTTCTTAATAGAAAAATTATTATCAAAAGCCTTTGAAAATGGTAAAATAAATTTCAATTAACTAATTTCTTATTTAAAATTTCTACGCTTAACAAGGATATAAATCTGAACTATTATTTCATTCTTAGAGATGAGACTCCATGATAAGATTTATCTTTCAAACAACTGTAATCTATTTCCGTCTAGATGTGGTCAGTGGATAATTTTTGGCTAACTTCAGTTGTTGCTTGTTTATTCACTTGTTCAACAATTAGAAGCGATAACGCGATACAAAGATTGACAGTTATTATTCGACCAAGCTTAAAAATACATGGAGGATCTATTTGCTGAGAGATTCGAGCAATTCAAAATAAATAAAGGTTTTCCGTCGTACATAACAAAATCTTTTGACACTAATATATATGAGATTAATATTGAGTCATTTGGAATTGATACCTGATTGCGTCGATTAGATTAGAAAACCAAAGACTTGTGACACAGAAGTCAAGAGCAAGTCGGGAGAGTTGGAGATCCAGAAATGCATGCACATCGCACAGTGCATTTTGAGAGCTCTAAAAGAAATTCCGCAAGTAGAGGCCTTAAATTCGCTACTATAGGAAATTTTTAAAATTTTAACTTTCGGCTCCTCCGTTTCAAAAGGTTGCTGACCTTTGGGCTTGGGCCAAAAGGAGATTGCAATGATATTATCCAGGCAATTAGCCTCCACATTATTATTAATAATAATAATAATACTGGATGCTCCAAAGGATATTAGAATAAACTCCTTCATAACGATATAATTATGCTATCTGATATTTATGAGACGAAATTTTATGAGCACAGTACATACTAATTTGTGAGTTGGGACAAAGATTATATGAAATCGGCAATTTTGACAAGTTAAATAAGTAAGTCACCTAAACATACAACATTAAAGTTTTTATCAGATGTATTTTAAACCCAAAAAATACAAAAATAAAAAAATAATTTCATCAAATGGGATAAACCAAGAAAAAAATTAAAATAGATGTGTAAATCAAAATTATTCAAAGTTTATGTAAAATTGCAGTTGTAAAAGATAACTTGAGAAAATATAAGCGTTGCATCCATAAAGTAACGCGTAAATTCATTGTTAGATGATTAATTAGTTATTTAAGAAACATCATCACACTGATTAATTCTACGACCATATAGAACGAAAATAGATCATACTTCGTGTTGTTAGAAAATTCTAAATTTCATAAATATACATAAATGTTTTGGCAGGTGCTAGGAAAAGTGTGTAAACCAAGAAAATGATGGATATTTGCCATTACAGCACATATTCTAAATCTGTCTTAAAATTCTACCCAAAAATGAAAACCAAATTTCATAATAAACTTAACCTTAAACTTAAATACCAGTTTAACATCACATTTAAGCAATCCCTAAAAAC
This sequence comes from Diorhabda sublineata, assembly GCF_026230105.1. NCBI lineage: Eukaryota > Metazoa > Arthropoda > Insecta > Coleoptera > Chrysomelidae > Diorhabda > Diorhabda sublineata. The sequence goes on along the minus strand of NC_079485.1, from coordinate 16,517,650 downwards.
CTACCCATGCCATCTAAGTTAGCAGTGGCCAATAGGGACTAGACGTGCTCAGTTACCAAATAAATAAAGATAAAAACATGATAAAATTTATGAAGATCAAATAATACAACAGAGAATGAAATTCAAGTACATTGGAATTGCAATACCCAGTTATGGAGACGTAGAAGACGAGGTAGTAGGACAAATAGCCAAAGCAAATAAAATCACGGGATATCTTCAGATCTTAGTATAGTGAAACAAACACCTCAGACAAAAAATAAAGAACGAATTTACAAAGCAACAATCAGACCTAGAATGACCTATACATCAAACACAAGGCCAGGAGCGTCAAAAACAAAACTTGGAGATCACATAAATGAAAAGTCTCAGGCGAATCTCAGAAAAAACACTAATAAATCGAGAAAGAAGCGAAAACATCAACCTAAGAAACAATATCAATGTCTGTCGAATGACAGAAGATATAGTGGTAAAATGAGCAAGGAGCTGGAATACAAAGTAGAGGTCTACCACGAAAGAGGTTGAGTGACAATCTAGAGTCAAGATAGAGAAAACATATCGAAAAAGGAACAGGCGATCTATCGCCTGTTCCTATTATGGAAGAATGAAGAAGAAGATAGAATAAATAAAACAAATTGTGTTGGACCGTAATTCATGAAATTTCCTAGCAGATATATATTTTAAGCTAAATTTGAAGAAATTGGTACCATTATTTGCTGTTTCCAAATTTGCAGGATGAATTAATAAAAAAATAAGCGTAACATATCAGTTTTCGTGGGAAAAATAACGTACACAACACGATAGAAAGTATACTCGTGCTCTGTTTCATTGGGCTAGCGCTTCATTTACAAAATTCGAACTCGTATAAGTTTTTTCACATTCTAGTTATGTGATATACTATTTATTTATTATTTTTAAAATAATATTCTATAGTATAGGGTGCATAACCTTTTAGTGATAACATTTTTCAATAAAACAATTCCTCTGATTCCAAAGAAGTTGAATGGTACAAGGTGAACAAAAATGCAAAAGTTGTTTATGTCAATTTATTATTTACAAAATAATTATTGAAAAATAAACGTTTGTTGTAAAAAAAATCAGACCAAATAAAATTTGCAGTAATTGTAATATTTTGTAGCATAGCGGATATTATGTTCTGAATTTGCTTTATGATTCTGGCACGGATACTCGTATTATCAGATCTTCCGAAGAAATCTAATCTCAACCTCCCTTCAAAAAGAAATCTAACGGAGAGTTTAGGTGATCCAGCGACTATACAAATCCCCAGATAATTTTCTCATTGGATAGTGTAAATTGCCCACAAAATTATATATTGTTGAGGGCTTGCAATCAATGTTGATCTACCTTTTCTAACGCGCTCCAATTATCTACATCTAGTTTGTATTCTGCTATTTTAGAGATATGTTCACGATCTATGGCTACATTTCTTCAAATAATTTGCATGTCGTAATATTATAGCCAACATCAACCACTCCTTCACATCTGTTTAAACGCAGTTTAATATAAAATTTTGTTAAAAAGGATTATATAATAAATCAGATTAACGATAAGGTATTGTACATAGACAATTACGACATCAGAAGGAAATCTGCAAATTAAAAAAAATGTTGCTGACTCATCATTCAAAGGTTATTCATTCTTTATCGTGATTGTTTCCTCAATGAATATTTTATTTATATTTTGAAAATAAAAATCGACTTGTTCCTATATTTTGTCATCCAACGGTTTGACTAGATAATAATGAGTTCATGCGTAACTTTATGAATGCATGTAATTAAATTTATAGCTGAACGACTTGAAAAGAAAAAAGGGGGCTGGACTAGAGACGCTTAAGTAGAGGTCTCCGAAAGGTCATGTCAACTACTTTTGTTTACTTTGGAGTTGTAATGCATGTTCATTTAATAAATAGTTACTACTTATCACTATCAAATTGATTGTGGTGGATTGTAAGTGGTTGATTCTTTAGATAGCATCGTGAGGGTTAAAATGTTTTTACAATCGTGGACAAGAAGATTTTGTTTCTCGGAAAATTATCTTTTTTATTCAACAAAACTGCAATTTTACGTAACTAGGAAATGATTTATATATAAATCAGGTTTTCATACGCGTAATAACTGTAAAACTTCACTTACGTCGAATTTTACAAGTGAAGTTTGAACCTCAAACGTCGGTTTAAACTACAGATACCATTTTTCTCACTTTTTATGGGTGGCGTATACCGACAAACTTCAGTTTAAATGTTACCGGCGGTCTGAGGGATGTTTAAACTTCAGTTTAAAATGAAACGTAGGATCCGAACCTAATTTTGTCAAATTGCTAGCATTTTTACAATATTATTTAAAGGGAGTTGGTAGAATGATTGAAGATTTGCACTCTATATTTTTTTTCGATCTTTTCCTTCCAAGTTACCGTATCATTTTTTTTAATTCGACGGTTTCTTTGATTTTCTTCACAAGGTTAACCAAAAGCACTATTTCATAGCACAATTTTTTGTTCTTTGTTCATTTTTGTTTATAAAACTTTCTTGAACAATTCATCTTTAAATACCGGAAAAATTTTGATTATATTTGTAACTACTGGCAGAATAATGTCTATATAACTGTGACATGTAAAATAGAGTAATCTTGTTTATTCTTGGTTTAAAGTAGAGTTTAATCCCCATTTTTACCCTAGGTTGTAAAATTGGCCCTCACCGCTGACGCCAGTTGGTTAGAATAACAACGGTAGCACTCATTCATATGGGACTTTTCCGAAACTATCCTGGGTCAGAGAGACCACCTATCAGCTGATTGGTCGGTAGCCAGAACGAGATTTTAATCACAGTTTGCGAACGTCGCGTTCAATTTTCGGTGGAAATTTCAAATTTTCAAGGATTCACTTAAACAGATTATGCACTAAATTTTAATACCAACAAGCTATTTTTATGTTGAAATACCGAAACAACGCAAGCCTCAGAAACCTATCAATTACGTTGCTTATGAAAACTAATCAGAAACAATCCGTCAGCTGACCGCATTTACCCACTGGTCTACCAGGGCAGAAAGGATCATATCAAATGACTACGACCCGATTAACTCGATCAATAAACGACCAACAGTGAACGTGGTCCAGGTTAGTTTCCCAACATTCAGATCAGAGCAGGTTAACCCATAGAGTTAATATTAAATATAGAGAGAGGAACATCTAGGTGGAATTGTACTATTAGAAAAGAGAAAAACAGCATCGGTTTACCACACTTTCTCCCTCCACTCGCCAATACAATCAAAGCTTGTTATTATCTTTCTTTGCCATTCCTACCATTCGAAACTTCGATGTTATGGCGATCCAATCAGAATAGAGTAGAGAGAGATACGGAGTGGTATACAGATATTCTTTCTCTCTCTATCAGCAGCTCGGGTCCACTTGATAAAGCTTCTAAATCTCGCTCTCTCTATTTTCATATTACCCCAAAGGGTTAATACGATCATATGATAATACGTTTCCGAAAAGTCTTATGAATATTCACGTTAACTGCAGAATTGCCTATATAATGTAACCGACTAGACAAGTTTTATGTATGTACATAATGTGCTGGATGTTTAAAAATACGATCGAATGATTCTACGAAACTTACCACGTATAAATGTATAGATACTTTAGAAGTGTAAACGAATTAGATCAAACGATAAATTAACACCTATTTTGGAATTGGTGTATTTGTAGATTTTTTAACGAAGTAGTTTATTTTACAAATGATCCTTTCAAAAAGTATACAGTACTTTTCAGATGAAAGTATCCACCTTTAATAACTTTTGTAATACTGGTATTTAGAAAAAATCCAAAAACACGTCAATTTATGTTGGAAGGGGCAAGCATTATGGCTTATTTAAACTTACTGGAAAAGCCACCCCCTCACCCCTAGCAGCATCCCCTTTATTTTTTTAAATTACTTTTCATATTTTTTATGTAAAATTTGGATACTCCTCTTTGAGCTGATTTCAAAAATGTATAATACTTGTAGGTTAAAGTGGTTCGTTTATGAGATAAACAATTTTTCTTTTAAGAGCACAAATTTTACTTATTATTTACTTTCACCTTATTTGCCTGTACTAAAATGGGTTGTACAACAGTTCAAACTCTTTAATCTTTTTAACTGTGCTATTTATTATGAAGTTACAATAAGTGTTCAAAATGAGTACCATTCACTTCCATACAATGGTATAATCTATTTTGAAATGCCTCTCTAACATTGCTTAATACGGCTGAATTTAATTGTCAACATTCATTTTTTATCCTCTCTCGTAAATCATCCAGAGATTCTGGTTGGGTAGCATAAACTTTTGTTTTTAAATACCCCCATAAAAAGAAGTCTAGGGGTGTTAAATCCGGTGACCTAGGTGGCCACTTCATCATCTGCCCCCTTCTACCTATCCAACGAGCAGGGAATGTTTCGTTTAAAAATTGTCGGACAGGCATAGCATAGTGTGGGGGAGCTCCGTCTTGTTGAAATACCAGTAAATCTTCGGAAAGGTTATCATCATTTTCTATTATTGTTGTAATACGTGGGTCAACCCCTTCCCTGAGTAACTCAAGATATGATTCACCATTTAAATTTCCGTTGATGAAGAAAGGTCCGACAATGTGGTCACCTAGGATACCACACCAAACGTTTAACTTTTGGGGATGTTGTGTATGGAATTCACGCATAATATGTGGATCACTTTCAGCCCAATATCTACAATTATGCCTACTTACTAAGTAATGACCATGAGCATTCATCAGAAAAGCAAATATTGTTTAACAATTGTTGATTGTTATTGATAATTTGCGTCATTGATTCGCAAAACTCTAGACGACGATCAAAATCATCTTCATTCAACTCGTGCACCAACTTAACTTTGTATGGGTGGTACTTGAATTTATGTAGAACTCGGAAAACTGTAGAAGATGAAACACCGATCGCTCTACTTATTGTTGACAATGATTGGGGTTGTTGAGCCTCTAAGCTGACTTGCCCTAAAATTGCCACTTGGATTGCTTCGTTATTTACGAGTCCCTCTCGCTTATGCACTTTATTGCAAACAGACCCTGTTGTGGTAAATTTCTCCATCAGTTGAATTACATACTTATGAGTTGCATGTCTTCCGTCATGTAATTCGTTAAATATTCTAGCAGCAGCTCTTGCACAATTATTATTTTGGTAGTATAAACCTACAATTTCAATTCTTTCTTGCAAAGAGTAAACCATTTCAGAGAAACAAAATATATAATGCATCAAATTACACTATCAATAGTGACTACAAATTGTAGTTGACAATGTCAAACTTTAATAAAAAGTAGAGTTTTTTGTTGTTTGGATTTTTTAAGTAGAATAAATAGCACAGTTAAAAAGATTAAAGAGTTTGAACTGTTGTACAACCCATTTTAGTACAGGGTGAAATAAGGTGAAAGTAAATAATAAGTAAAATTTGTGCTCTTAAAAGAAAAATTGTTTATCTCTATCTCTAAACTAACCACTTTAACCTACAAGTATTATACATTTTTGAAATCAGCTCAAAGAGGAGTATCCAAATTTTACATAAAAAATATGAAAAGTAATTTAAAAAAATAAAGGGGATGCTGCTAGGGGTGAGGGGGTGGCTTTTCCAGTAAGTTTAAATAAGCCATAATGCTTGCGCCTTCCAAAATAAATTGACGTGTTTTTGGATTTTTTCTAAATACCAGTATTACAAAAGTTATTAAAGGTGGATACTTTTATCTGAAAAGCACTGTATATATTTTATAGCTAGTTTATAGAAAAATAAGTTTTTAATAGTATTTCTCTGCGGGTGGTAGAAGAAATAGAAAAACTTGCAATATGCAACTCATGATAACAGATCCATCACAATTTTTCGACAAATTTGATTTTTAGTTCAAAAGAAATAGACATATGAATAGTAAAAATTATTCCACTTCAAATTGTTCTCTATGATTCTCTCCAAATTGTTCTACTGATATATAGGAGCCCCGTCACGTTTCAATTGACAACAAACAAACTTCTAAATTGTTAGACAGAACATTTTAGAGGAAGAAATCCTGGTCATAAATATGTGAAATCATTTTTTTTTTATTTTTAAAGAAACGTTTTGCTAATAATAATTAATTAATCCACAACTTATTTCGAAACAAAAATTAATCATAATTATATATAAATAAATATGTAAACAACGTTTTATACATATTAACGATACATCACTTTGGTATTCTCCTGGAACGTACCTACGTCTTGAATATATCAGTACTGGGAAGCACTGTGATGATTCTATGGAGAATAGAGGTAAGGAGAGTTTTCTTTGGATGTAGAAAGTGTCCATACTTTTGCAACGTAATTAATTAAGATTATATAGAAAGTTTAACAATACGTTTTTAACATTTATTATATATAAATAAATTTTTTTATAAAGAAATTAAGTCCCCGAATCTTAACCACGATTCTAACAATTAGACACTCACCAAAAAACAAGTGAATCTAACCTCAAACTTTTCAGTTGTCTGTTGTTCGCTCGTTGTCCAGATTCTTAGTGTTTGAAATAACCATGGCGCGGCACTGCTATCTAGATATGCTAAAAATGGACGTGGGTAGGACATGGTTAAATGTAAAACCGTGGGGTAGGACATAGATGATAGAAATATTATTATTTGTTCTTATTTAACTACTTTTATATAATTTCGTTAAATATTATTCACTTTTATTTATAATAATTCCTTACTTATAGAAATAATAACTATTATTATTAGGTTAATTTAATACAAATTGACACCATATCTTGATTACAACGTCGACCTGACTGCCACAGAGTGAGGTGCCCGTGAAATGATAGGTTAGGTGTTTGAGACCTTTTTTAACAATTTAATATTGTTGTCCTTAAACCATTTTAATGCTGTTTTTGAAGTATAATAAGCAGCCTCGTCTTGCTGAAGTATAAAATCCGACCCTGAGTTTACAGGTAACAAACATTCCTTAAGATGGTTAAATATTTATCAACAGATATTAACAATACCATCTCTAAAGTATAATTACCCTACACCTTTGACGAATGTCAACCTCTACTGCAGAACGTAAATTTAATTTTTCAATTGACAATCGGGATGAAATGTGTTATTTCTTTCATGAATGACTCTCTTCGACTGTCACTTATGCAGACTTCAAGATGAGACTCGTCATCTCAATGAATTGTTCCACTAATCTAACTCCCAATTCCTACGGCATCTAGCAGTAGGTTTCTTTAGTGTTGATGTTATTAAATTTTTAATGAAAAAATTTTGAAAATGTCATCTTGTACGACCAATCCCAAGTTTCGTAGCTTCTCTGTAATATGTGGATCTTTAAACACGTCTTAATACAGAGTATTTATATGATGAGCAAGTCTATTTTGTTATATTATTTATTTCAAAGCTCTGTTTTCTTTTGTCATCTTTGACGCTGTATCTTAATATGTCTAACAATTTTCTAATTTCATATTTTGAATTCTCTTTATTCGATAGTTTCTTAATAATTGACATAATTTATTTCATTCATTTTTTTATCACTGATTCAATTACAATCATTAGAGCTCATAATAACAGTCACTGTCCATAATAAAAAATTATTAAGAAGTTGGATTCTCACCAATTTTTATGAATATCTTAACAAATACATGGTTTGTTGGTCAATTTAGTTTGTATCTATTTTATTTAAAATATATGGTTGAGCTGGAGTTTCCGTATTATAATGTCAGTCGGGGTTCGAACCGATGGTTGTATGTCGGTTCGTCCAACCGTAGCCAGACTTCAATTTGAACTGTCAACCGAATGTTGAGATATACCTTCTAACCTAAACTTTTGTTTCTTAAATTGTCACATTTGTAACGTAATTGCTCTGAAACTTCTCCAGTTAATAGGGCATTATATGCCTCTGTAATTGTTTTCCAAGTACTAATATAAAATAAATTATTAAACATCAGTTTTGTTTGTACTCTACAATGTTCTTGTGATTTATAATTATATCCACAAGAACATGACAATCTTACTCTGTGTAATTTATTCTTTATCTCTGAACTCTTCTTCTTCTTTTTCCCTGTGATGATGGAATAAATCCGTAGATTATCCATCCAGCCATCTTAAAATTCCTGTAATTTAACTGTCCAGAGTTGTGCGTATGAATCATAGTCATAACTCCTTCAAGCTATCTAAAATGAACCCTTAAAACTCATCTTTTAAATGGAGATATAACAAAAGCTTCAAAGAAATCTGACCTCGCACAATGACACTGTTTCCCGGAAAATGTCAATTTATTCGAATTTAATTGGTAAAAATTGAACTCTTAGTGCAGCTAACACAGATATTTAAACACGTAGTTCCGGTTAGCTAACTTGTAGCTGCAATTGCATACAATACCAAGCAGATGTCAACCATCAGTGATTGAACAACGTTAAGTCGAACACAACTTTTATTATGTCAGGAAGAGTATTATTCCATCACTATTCACATAAAGAAATAACCGCTTCTCAAAAACCTGTTTTGAGTAAAATTTTAGTCGATGTTGGATTTGAAACGTGACGGGATTAGTAAAACAAATGGCAACTATGTGCCACATTCTTTATAAAATACAAATATAGAAGTTCCTATGACTTCTTAGGCATACATTTATAAAGTAATTGATGCAAAGCACATATGCTTGACATACGAAAAACAATGTTAGCATTTCTGATGCATTTCGAAGTCCAGAAAGGCTGCAAACTTCAAAATTATGCATTTCGTGTGTCTACAACACATGCGCACTACGTCGAAGTAAAAAATTTTCTTTTTGTAACACAGATTTATACCCTTTATCTGATATATCGTAAAGTGGTTTGTAATTAGATACACACTGGAGAAAAAATTCATCGTTTATCATTGTGTCCATATTAAATCAAAAAACTGCCCAATTAAACTAAAACTCTAAAAAATGGTGGAAAAGCGCATGTGCCAGCAATTTTAGCAAAGTCGTTGGCAAAATTCATTAGAAATAAGCCAATTTTACGTTAAGTTGGTGCTACTTCGCCCGCTAATTGAATTAGAAGTGTATCTTAAGAAGAAATAGAAACTTTTAAAGATTAAAAAAATCTGAAAATTGAATTAAAATTACACCAAGGAATATAATAAAATATATTATTCATATTTTTTTATAATTTATAATATCGTCAAGCAATGATAAAATAAATCCAAATGTAGTTTTATTTATACTTCACGATTCAGAGCCTTAATTTATAAAAGTTTTTAATCGGTAAATTATCCAAATGATAAAAAAGAAATTGGAATAGATGGAAAATTAATATTATTTGTATGTTCGATTTCAAACATCAATACCTTTTGTGATACTGACTTCAAGACAAAAAAAATTAAGAAGCAAATTGTAGAAAATTCAATTATTAACATTACACTGCTTAAAATGTTTCATAAAGTTTAGATTTTTCGAGATAAATGATGTAAAAGTTCGGAAGATATCGTCGAGATATTTACCTGGTTCATTCCACTAGATTAATGTAAGTAAGAAATATTTTAGGAACAAAAATGCTTTGAATAGAAACAGCCAAATAGATCACGATTTTTTTTTTCAATTGAATAAACGCCAGAAAATATACAGACCAATCAATATATCAAAGAAATAAATCATATACATTTCAATGTGACAAATACGATATTTCACTTTGTAAGATTGACTCAAATATATACATTATTTATTACACTCCCTATTTTTGCCGCTAGGCTACCTAAATTAGGGTATAAGTTAGACGCATAAGGTAAAGAAGTATCAGTGACAGATTCTTATGAAGTGGCACAGAAAATTAAACTACTTTTATAATTTGGAAATAGTCGTTTACTTAGTGCCACTTCTTAGAATCACGTTCAAATTTTTTGTCTTCTGCTTATACTTCTATTAGTAATTTAGAACATATTCGGCAACTGACGAACATAATGGGATTTTGACTGGTCTGTTTTTATTTCATCCAAGTAGAAACCGTAATCGAAATAACCGTCCTTTTAATCAAATACATAATATATACAGGAAATTTTAGGAAAGAATGAACGCACTAAGTTACTATATAGATAACTACTGAATCATATATAATACTGTTTAATAAATTTGAATAAAATATTTACCAAACCATTCAGTAATCCATTTCTATCTTATTCTAAAGTAGTTTCATATTTTTTCCACTCTTCACTAAAAAACTATGTACAACTTGTAATTCTGAGAAAAAACGAATAGGTTGGATTGTCAGTATTTCAGAAATATCTTCAACTTAGTTTTGAAAAGTTTGCTGTGGAATTAATAAAATAATTTAATTCACATTGTGTCTACTTCGGCACTTGATCAATTTCTATAAAAAAAAAATAAATGGTTAAATCACAGCAAATATACAGTTCAAAAGTCATTCCAAATTACAAGTTTTTACTAGTTCTTAAACTGGAGAAAATTGTGTCCAGTGTATTTCCTCCTTCCTCCTCTTAAGGTTGTTATACTTAGACATAAGATACTTATATTATTTCGCCAAATAATGTTCCATGTATTGTAATAAATACAAAGAGAATTTTGCTGACCTTTCGTTGATAAAAAAAGTGATAAGATTAGGTGTTCCCACTTAAATTATACATATAAGTAGTTTTTTCATTAGTTTTCTAGATTAAACATATTTAAGATCAGCAAAGTTATTTTTGGTTTTGATGTAAGCTGTTAAGCAGTGAAGATTAAATTATTGTTGTTAATTGTTATATTAAATTGTTGTATACCAGTTAAAAAGTAATACAAGTTTTTTTTCTTAATTATTTTTGGTCTGTTTTCCAATTATTAAACCTACCATCTGCCTCTAGTTCATAACTGCTCTTTAAGGAACATAGTATGTATCTAAAAACAAACTGACCTATTCTTTAGGAGTTAGGTGATACAAATATCTCAAAGCATTTAACTGCATTCTTTTTGAGATATATGTATTATTTGAATTTATCTTTTTACTTCTTAGACCTTCCTATATGTTTGTCGTGATAATTTGTTTTGATTTTATATCTCTTTTTTATGAAAATCAATCAAAATTAACGTTTTGACCTACTTCGGTCTTCATCAAAATATGACATGGCAATGACAATCTGCGTAATTACATCAATCAATAGAACATCTACATTATGAATATCAAAATGAAAATCTATTTTAATAAGAAAGAATAATTTTTCCTTAGTTTCCACACCCCAAAAATATGTGGCAGCTATAAATCAAATTATTCGTAGTTGCATTAAAATGTATAACAAAGAACTTTAAATTTAACTCAATTCAAGTCCTTTTTTCAATAATAGCCTTCTAGTCCCTATGTGTAAACCATTTCTAAAAATTCTCTTTTTCGTATCTTTGATGCCGTTTCAAGAACTTTGAAAACTTTATAATTGTATGTATATTTTTTTGATATTTCGTAGTTCTTTAATGCAATTTCCTTTTTTTATCATATTGGTGAACTTTTGATATATTTTCTAAATACTGAGATGTCTGCACTATGTAAACTTAACAAGGTACTTGATACATATATTATCACTTCTTTTGTTTTTGGGTGTTTTAGTTTATTATTTAATAAAATAGAGCACTATAGTATTCTAATTTTTTAATATAATGACAAACAAATTAGCCAAAAGGAAATAAACAAGTTTACTATGATTTTATTCCCCTAGATCTCTGCATTGGTTCATATCTGATGTAAAGGACTAGACATTCAATAGTGAGTTTGGGCGTAGAGGTAGTAAATGTGTTCAGTGTGAAATAATTATAAAACCACTTATATATAGTTATCCACAATAATATCAAAATTTTACAAATATAAAGTTCAATTTTTATTAAAAAAATACACATTACATAATTATTTGGGAGCTCCATATGCATCAGGCATTCTTTCAATGGTATATTTATGTTGTGATACATACATAATTGGTACACCTGGTATTTTTCTGATCCTTCTTTTCAAGTCCCTATCATTAGTAGCTACAATATAGCACTTATGTTGTGTTACCCTTTGTACTAGACAATCATCCGCATAAGTACCTTTATGCATACAACATATCCTTTCAAACCTGGGATCTTTGATAATTCTAAGAGCTACTCTATATTTTTGTCCTAGTTTCTCTAACTCAGCTAACACACAATCTGTAATATATGGTGTACATTTCGCATACAAGCAATCCATCATGTTTTGTATGATATCCAATTTATTTTTAATGGAGAAATTTATGAAATTTGTATCTATAAGTATGTGATACGGGGGGCCAAGTTGTGTATTATATTGAAAAAATAGAGCGGAACTAATTTGTGGTGCTTCATTTACTTTCATTTCATGCGGATCTTCTGGTTTCTTTTTCTTAGGTAATTGTCTTAATGATTCTTTGATACGAGGATCACTTAAACTAATCATTTTCTTCATTTTTGCGAAACGCCTTTCGGCAATTTTTCTAGTTTTCCTTGCTTTACCCTGAAACAAAAAGAAATTACTAAATTATACTTTTTAATCCTACTAATATATTCCATACCATTTCGAAAATAAAACACGACCAAATAACCACATTAACATTTGGAGTTCTTATTCTTTTATATGAGACGCTTACTATGTGGACATTCAACCACAATAATTTTCTGTGGTTGAGGATAATTTTAAAGATTTAAAAGAGAAGAGGTTTGATCGATTTTTAGATTTATAGGACACTTAGCTTTAAGTAAATAAAAATTTAGTTAATTAATTTTCAAATAACAAATGAGTTAAAATGACCGAAAAAGATCAAGAGAAAGGTCCAGAAATCGTGTCTGATCAAGAACGAGAAATTGCTCAAAATGCTTTTAATGAATACAAAAAGTGAGTCAAAATATAAAGTAAAGTATTTTCTATTTATTTTATTGTAGGAAAAACTATGCAAGCTGCTTGCAATTTATAAATAAATTGGAAAATAGAAACGGTGACCTTAAGGTAGTTCAAAACAAAGCTATAATTGAGTATTCCAAGAACGATTTCAAGAAAACTGAGCAATTGCAAAGAAATTTAGCACAAATTTGCAATCAGGTATGGGATTAAAATATATCCTCAATTATCAATTAATAAACCAAGAAGTATGTACATAAATGATTTTGTTAGTTCCAGATAAAATTAGAAAGACTAGATGATATTGATCATTGCATTATTCAGTTTAACCAAGCAGTTTTATTGTACCACCAGAAGCAGTACACAACTGCACTAAGAATTATGGATAAAGTATATAAATTTATTGAACCAATGGGTAAGCCTTATAGTATTATATTAGATAAGATATTATGTCTTGATGCTTTTATAGATGAATCCTTGGCAAAACAAGTTAGCCTTTTAGCTATAGAAATACAGTTATGCCTTAGACAGCCAGACAAATCATTAACTTTAATAAATTACTTGGAGAACAATTTAATTTATGGTGGTAGTCTACCTTTGAAAGGTTTGGACAAGAATGGGAAAGACAGAAAGGTACAATTTTAAATAGAATTTATTTGAGTGTAGATTTTATCAATTTTTAGATACAACTACCTCCCCCAAAACCACTACCTGAGAAATTTGAGAAAAAGCTCCTGAAGTATAAGTTACGAAGTTATATAATGAATCATTCCATAAAGACTGCCATGAAGGAAATTCAAGTTCTTCTCAAAGATAAAACTGTAAGTAATATTTCGATTTTCTTTTGGTTTTTTCTTCCTTTTTATATACAATGAATAGCAATATACTGTATTTTACAGAGGTGAGGGAGTGATGTGACCACATAACATGGTCTACTCAGACAGTCACATAGCATCTTATTAGTTTTACCTGTGTAGTCAGCATCATGGAGAGATAAAACTCCTATATTAGCAACAATCGTGTAGTTTTGAATATTTTTATTTATAAAAGTCAAGCACTAAATATCATTGTATGTGTTGAATAGACATTTATTTTTTTTCTCGATACCTTTACTTCTTTCAATATGTTTTTCAGAACATTGATGCCTTATTTCTAGCAGCTAATATTGAATATTTAAAAGGAATCTATGAAGAGGCTGTAAAAATTTTAACTTCTATACCAAAAGATAGTTTAATTTACCAGTGAGTTTTCTGTCTAACTTCTTTGTCATGTAATACAAAAAAATGCTTTGTAGTGAATGCGGTGAATCGTCTACTGTAATGTTTTATAATAACATGGGAACAATACACCATGCCATAGGAAAACCAAATTTGGCATGTCACTACTTCCAAATGGCTTTAAAAGAAGAATTGAGAATATCTGAAAATTACCAAAATAAGGATGATAGTAAGAATTAGGTATTCTGTGCGGCTATGAACTTTTTCACATTTTTATTTTTAGGTGAGAAGCCATTATTCACTTTAGGGGGATCTAAATATCACGAATTAATGTATAATTTGGGTATTGCTCTTTTACATGCTAAACGACCAGCTCAGGCTTTTGATTGTTTGATTATAGCAGTTAGAAGGTACCACAGAAACTCCAGATTGTGGTTACGTATAGCTGAATGTTGCATTATGGTACATAAAGAGGTAAATAAATCTTCCCTTGTCTATCCTTTACCCTTACGTCATTTTTCACCTTTATCTTGCATTATGTTCTATTTCTTGTTATTCTTTTCCATTTCTTCAATACTTTCTCTTTCTTTGTTGATTCATTCTTTTTAGTTCTGCTCTTCATTTATCAATATTTACTATCATTTTTTTTTGTCTTGATTATGAATGTACTAAAAATTTTTCTTATTATATATACTTAATATAGTAAATGTCACTGGAAGCTATAGTATGTCAAATAACATATTTTCAGAGTAATGAAATTGATTTTGAAGGCCAAAAGAGTTTAATTGTGGATTTTGTTGGATCTAGAGATAAGAAGAAAGTTGTACTTGTAACCAATTTTTCAATAGATAAGAAATATAGGTAAGCATACTGAGATTACTTTTAAAAACATTTGGTTTGATTTATTTATGTATGAAACATTCAAAAAATTATAGTGCAGAAAGTCAATCTTACGCTGTTCCTGTTCCTTCATTAGAATTCGCCTCGTTGTGCTTGAGAAATGCTTACTTGTTGATACCTTCTGGTACTGCTACACCTCCAGTTCCACTTTTCTTAATTCCGGGTAAGTTAAATTAACTGCAATTTCTATAATTATTAATTTATCATTGTAAATGTTTTACTTTATTCCTTCTAATTATGATTTACCAGCATTTAACATTAGTATAGTAATATTGGTTTGACAAATATTTTTATTGTTTAGGTGTTACTCCGCCTGCTCCTCCCCCTAGTCCCGGACCTTGTCCTTCCAACCCCTTAACACGAGATGGAGCGGCTGTTCTCAAAAATGGAATTCTGATTGCCAGTGCCTACGTTTCTCTGTGTCTTGGAGATTATATTTTATCATTAGAATACTCTAAACAACTTTTAGAACAGCCTAAAATATCAGGGGTTCATAAGTAAGGAAATTAATATTCAGATTAATTTTTGTTATTTTTATTTTGATTGTTTTAGATTACTAGGACATCTATACACAGCCGAATCATTAATATATCTAGATAAGATATCTGAAGCAATAGAATACTTAAATCCTGAAAATATCAAAGATTTATCATTTGATTTGCCACAGGATCAATCTGAGGGTAGTTTTGTGAACAATAATCCACCACCTAGTGAGTAGTTTTATCAACTTTCTATAATTTTGATATAATTATACATATATCTTTGTTTTAAACATAGAATGGTTCCCGAATAGTATTCAAAGCGCGTATTCTGTGATGCAGTATAACATAGCAGTTGCGAAAACTATGAGAGGCCAATTAGACCAAGCATCCCAATTATTAGGAAAAATATGGTCACAGAAAAGAACTTGCAAAGTTCCAACTCATATAATTATGCTGATTATTTATATTGAATTACAGTTAGGTTAGTACAAATTGATCATTCATAAGTTGTTTTAGAAATTTCTTTATAGTAAATGGTAAAGTTGAATTTTTTTATTATATTTATATGGGAACTTTATGAGTACTAGCCTCAAAAATTACAACAGAAAGAATTATGAAATGTTGTTTTAGGATTTTTCAGTTAATATTAAATTTATTATTTCAATTAAACTCATGCATATAGAGCAATCCATAACAATGACCTACGCAACACTAATATGGCCGCTGGATGATTAACAACTTATTTTATGCTATTGTGACCTCTGGGTTTTGCTACCTTTTCAGTGTAATCATGCATTGTGTTGACTTGCATTGACTAAGGTTTATCTTTAAAAGGCATCATTCATTGTTTCGTTGTAAATTTTTGTATTTTATATTCCTAATCTATATCCCAAACCCTGGTAATCCAAATTTAAACGTTACTTTATTTTTGTTAGCAATATCTGTTCTTTGCATGAGAGAATGAGTTACTATGTATGACTTCAGTAAACCTACAGTAATTTCAAAAAATGTGTAGCTATTTAAGCGTTTATAAGATTTAGTTTTCTTTCCATTGTTTCTTTAAGTTTCACTAGAAAGGGCATGTTTAAATAATATCTTATTAAAAGGATCATATATGCCTTCTACTGATAATTCCGTTTGCACTTCTTGAAAACATTCATACAGAAATTCTCCTGGAACATTTTCTGTACTTGTACTTGGGGTTTCAGTATCTTCTAGTAAAACCTAAATATATTCTTAAATAAAAAGATAATATTTATTTAAATTCTGCCCAATTAAAATTGAGACTACGGACCGGAAAAAAGTAGGCTTCATCAAGCATCTTTCCCATTAACCTTTCACAAAGACATTAATTAATTATTCTATGAAGATTGTACGTATCGTATCTTTTTTGTTTTGTTTTGGATGAAGGTTTCACCTTTTTATAGACCATGTCTAAACTAAGGGTACAATCAGCATTCATGTATCCTACCTGAACAGCTGTTTAGGTTTGAACGGCGTGATAGCCAGAATTTGAAAAAACTGACAGCATTCGTTTCAGATCTATTTTTACACTTTATCACCGTGCAAAATGTAAGCATAGTAAAGAAATTTTTCATTGAAATGAGATGGGCAGATTAAACAACAGTTAGATAGTGTCCTCCATCAGCCATATTTGTTTTCAAGTGACAGGTTTCATAACTATTTAATCGTTTTTGAGATCTTTAGTTTTCATTTTAAACATAATATAGGAGTGAAACAGGAAAATGTTTCATTCAAATACAAATTTAAAACCAAATTTTAAAAGGACTGTCAAACTTAAAAGACTAGTTATGTCGAAAAACTCCCATTAATTGTAATTAAAAGCTTTAGATGAAGAGTACATATTTCAATAAAGTTTTTTAATTTTTAGGACACGCAGATGTTGCAAGAAATTTGATCAGACAATATCAGCATAGTTTAACAGGATGATCCAAAATAATTCTAAGCTCAAAATGTTTAATAATTAAATAGAAAGTAATGAGTATATTATTTATTTTATTATTTCTCTGACTCATAAATTTATTTTATCTAATGCTAACAGGTAGTCGTAGTTATTTTAACCAATATTGATGTAGATCTTTCTCTACATATTTTTTAGAATAAATTATGTAGCAAATTATATCATTTGTCTTCATTTGCAGTACAAATATTGAGTGATAGTTTCCAATTCATTTAACTGTCAGACATTATGTTTATAAAGAAGTGGAACTCAGTTAGCAACTCAATCAGGATTTTTTATAGTGATTGTATCGAAACATTTCTATTTATGAACACCATATCGTCGCCTTAATTAAAGTGTAAATCCATTTTTGAACTCAAATGACTGAATACCATTTGAAAGAAAAAGAAATGCTTTATCCTATGAGAAAAACGGCTACTCAAAATCAAGATGAACAGCATATAAAAATGTGTGATGATTAAAATTGCTAAATCCATACGATTCAAACTTTCGCTGCTAAATCCAGCGTCACCGCCATTTTGCCCTTAGTCTTTGTTGCTGTAACTTAGTGCCCCCAATAATAACGGTTTGTGTGTTTATTTCGAGTTGCTTAGATAATTCATAGTAATTACTAAATAAAGGTAAGTACCTTTAATATCTGTATGGTTTTATTCATTGATATTCAAGTAAAAAATGTAATTTTTAATCATAACTGTAAAAATTTGTTATTCTGGAAGTTAGCACACCTTCTTAAAAATATTTTTAACATTTTTGGTATTTAACTTGATGATTTTTACTTTGATATTATTTGTGTGTACATACAAGTTTTTGGTTGGACTTTATTGAAAAGGTCTTGCATTTTAACGACTCGGCAGACTTGATTGAAATAAATGGTCTTTTTTTCTTTTCATACCGCTGCAAACTTTCATGTGAATGTTTGCTCTAAATTCAGAAATCTAGACAACCATTTGGCTGATATTTTGCGTAACCGAGCCGCACAGAAATTATTTGCTCAATATTACCTACGCTGATGCCTAAAATGAGTTTTTCTACAACGCTGATATTCTTATTGGTAACACTTGTTCTGAGGCGCCGCGCACTTAGCTTGTTTGCCTCTATTTCTCGGCCTTTCAACAAGTGGAACACCATTCATACACTCAAGTCCTTGGAGAGGCGCTCATCTTCTAATTGCTAGAATAATTTTCGATGCATTTCCGTAGGTTTCAACACGTTTATAATAGCCATACCTGTAGGTGGGTTTGTTTGTAAATCTCCTTTGGCCTAAGAGCATATTTAACAAAAATTTAGTTCGGTAGAGGATTCGAATCTCCGATCTCCGTGTTGGAAATCAAGCCACTTCGACAACTTTACCAACTACACCGTTACGGCTCGATATAAATTTTGATGACATGAAGGTATATAAACAGCGAGGCCATTAAACGAGGGTGGTATCAATTTAAAAAATAAAAAAATTTCAAAATAAGCTTAAAAATTGCCGCATTCAGGGGACGAAACCGTTTTACAACCCTAGCGGATTCGTTCGCTGGCGCATACGCTACAAACTTAACACGTTATAGAGCGGACGCCATGTTTCGGGCCGCTTTTAATTTGTGCTAGGTAGCATTAGCGGTTAGTGAAATTTGTTAATAAGAAAAATGATTGAATTCGTTAATGAAGATATGATAAGTGAATTGGAACTGCCTAACTTATTGTCTATAATTTAGTTTTGAATTATAATGAAAATTTTTATATACAAACAAAAGTGGGTGAGTGATGAATACACCTCATATTTATTTGAAAAGGAACTAGACAAAGTACCTCCACATTTACCACTTGGTGAAATACAATAAAAACAATCAAAATAGCATCTGTTTTGAAAATATATCTGTCATAAACTAACAAAACACAGAAAAGTCTTGACAGCGAACGCTCAACATGTTCCCGATAAGTAGCAGTAGCCTTTATAAATAATTTTTGTCTTTCCATATTTTTCATATATCTAATATTGCCCATGGATAAACATTTCCTTTGTCATAATTCACCAATTCTTTATTGCATCTTTAATTAAAACCTCTTTGGAACGAAAAATTTAAAGGTTTAATCAAATTTAACAATACAATTTATAAAGAATTTTAAACAGTAACTACTAAACTCAAATTACCATGTCCGGTTCTCTGAGCTGGATATGAATTTGTAGAAGGCTCAAAGTATTAGTACTAAACTGCATAATATTACACACTCAAGCTCTTTCAAACAATGTTATTATAGGTTTTTGTGAAATTTGTATAAAATATACAATATTTTGAAAAATCAATACAACTATATTAAAGCGATTTGTACTAAACACTTTTGAACGATTCAACACTACAGACACTATAATAATCACCGTCACCTGCAGATCTCGTCGAATTCACGCTATAGAAACTGCTCAAAGAAAAACTTCTATTAAATGATGTAGAACTATTTGATCTTTGAGTCTTCATTTGTGGATTTTTGCTTTTAGCTGACTCCTTAACTAAATTTTGGTCATCATCAATCATCTTGGAACGTACTGAAAATATATGAAATTTAAAAATTTAAATGAAAATAGGAAAAGATAATTTTCTGTTCATAATGAATGAAACGTTAGAGCAGACCTTTGAATCAAATTGCACGGAAAATACAGGAATCGAGGCACTGTCGCCTCAATAGACACACGAAACCTCTATCCACATTCTTTCAAAACAAGAGATTACTAACTTCAGAGCATTACACCAGGTAGTTTACGAAATAGAAGATCTTTGGGAGCTAAAGCCAACCCACATCCTGAAGGTTCTAAAAGGAGTTAGATTAATAGATCAGCTATAAACATTGAGTGTCCCCACTCCAGTGCCAAAAAAGATCCTTTGACATCATAGATAATAAGATACATACACATTAGAAAAATTTTCTTCAGTTTTATAGTTAACTTAATTCACAGAACAGATAAATAGATTGAATTATACACCAACTTTACTTATATCCCCTATGAGATATTTTGTGCTGACTGCAAGTAAATTGGACCTATATTCTTTGTCCATTTTTATTTAGCAGTATGTATGTATTACTTTACTGTTTACAATTTGTTTGTTGTTCTAATAATACACCCCTTGAACATATCCCGTTTTTTTTCGATACACTTCAGAATATTTTATATCTTATATAAATAGATAATAAAATACTTGTTATAATTTGTACATATTTACTTTTTTCATAATGGTTCTCTTCACTCTGAGCAGTATCAGCTGCTTTTAATTTTTTTCTTAAACAACAAGTCAACATCGTAATATCACACCATGCTCAGTTTACCTTGTGAATGTTGAAATATTATAACACATAGATAAGAAACCTTGGGTTTATAACTTATATTCATTTTTATTATAGATAAAATCTCCCATCCAATGATAAATAGTTTCTCAAGTATGTAAAAACAATGTGTAATTGTAAAAATATTTATATAAAACTTTATTTCTCATCAAAATGGAACAATTGTATTTTTCAAAAAATATTTAAAAATAAGGCAATATCGATCAGATCAGATCAGTCGATCAATAGTTTTATTTTAATTCCTTTATTGTGTGCTATATTTAATTATCAACATTTTTATCATAGGTTATATATATATTTATATATATATATATATATATATATATATATATATATATATATATATATTATATATATATATATATATGTATATAATTATATGAAGAAGCAATTCTTTTTTGTCAATTATGCAAACCATACTTTGTTTAGCAGTTCTAAAATTTAACAAAAAAATATTTAGTTTATTTTAAACAAAACTTATATGCAGATAATTTTATTGGAAATAGTTTATCCAATGAAATTCATTACAACTAGATGCAACACAATATGGGCAAAAATAAAATCAGCAAATCCTCTCTCTGGACTTATCCCACTGAACTGGCTTTTATTTTCTGGATTAACTTGGAGTCTTAGACACACTAAAACAGATTTAATAATGTAAATAAGGGAAAATATAGGAAGGCATATGGAATAAAACATATTTATTAAAATACGTTTATTTTAACTAAAAATCTAATACTTACCGGCTAATACGAAACAGCTAACTGTAGAGATGAATCCACTTAGGAATGAATTAAAGGGAAACGTTCCGACGAGAAGGCAATAAACGAATTGAATAATACCTGTTAGTAGAATATAAAACAGGTAGGCATCTATTAATTTCAACTTCTTTGGAGTCTTGCTGGAGTATTCATTATAAAATTTTGAAATTACTCCTAAAACTCCCGACATTGTTCAATAATATAAGTTTTAAACGTGTACGTCTTAACCTGCCAAATTCTTGTTGACGTGTATTGTTCTCTTTTTATCACTGTTTCCGGGCTGGTTCAAAAATTGCTAATAATTGTCATGTGTCAATCTTTTTGATGTCAATTGTCGAAGTTGATCCACTGTAAAAAAGACACGTCCAATATTTCTGAAAATCATCAAGTTTCCATACATGTCAACAAAGTAAACCTCAATCATTCAAAAATCTCTGTACTGCCATGCTGTAAATTTGTTTAAAAGGCGACGAAAAATATTATAAATTGCAAATGTTTGATTTAGGAGACTGGTTCAGGAGTATTCCTGTTTTCACAAGATACTGGTTTAGCGGATCTATAGTTTTTACTCTTTTAGGCAGATTTGGTGTCGTTAATCCTTATAATTTAATTTTGTTATATGAACCTCTCAAGAAGTTACAGTTATGGAGATTGGTTACAAGTGTATTGTACTACCCTATCCAACAAGCTGGATTTCACTATCTTATAAATCTCTATTTCCTCTATAATTATTCTCGTCGGCTAGAGGAAGGTATTGAAATATATATATTTTTCTATGTATTTAGTAATTTTCTATTATTTTTAGGTCAATTTGCCAATAAACCTGCTGATTATCTATTTATGTTATTATTCAATTGGTCTTGTTGCGTAGTTCTTGGATTGGTAGCTGAATTACCTGTAAGAAGTCTTATACTATTGTTAGTTTAAAATTTACTAATATTTTTATTTGCAGATTTTGATGGATCCAATGATTCTTTCCGTTCTTTACATTTGGTGCCAGCTTAATAAGGACACTGTAGTATCATTTTGGTTTGGTACTCGTTTCAAGGCTATCTATCTACCATGGGTACTTTTAGGTTTCAATTTGGTTTTAAGTGGTGGTGGAGTTATGGAACTGTTTGGCATATTAGTCGGCCACCTCTACTACTTCCTCATGTTCAAATATCCTCAGGAATTAGGTGGTCCTACGTTACTACAAACACCATCATTCTTGAAGGCATTGTTTCCAGATCAAGTTGGAGGTAAGTATTGAAATATGCACATACATTTTTACAACCACACTCATAATTACACTGTCTAGTCCTTCTAGATGGATATGAATCAGCTATCTGTAAAAGGTTTGAAGGACCAGAAATTGTATTTATGAATATCACTATTGCTTCCAGAAATTCGAATTAATTGCTATATTTTTGAATTTTTTTGTAGTATCAGTTATTTAATTCATTATAATTTCTTTCAACTTTCATTATCATAAAGGTGAAAGTAGTAAAGTTCCAGTTAGAAATATAATAACGCAATTACTGGAAGATTATAGATTAGTTCTTATAAATAAAAACTCATTTATTTATTTTGCCCTAGAATGAACAATCAGTCTTCTAACTCAAGAATCAATACAAATTCTACGTTAAACACAAAACAGATTATAAACTATGATTTGAAGCTGCTGTACTGGATATTCAAATATAATGCAATTTGTTACTTTCTCAAATATTGCCCAAAACATTTTTATATTTATTTTGAATCAATAAAAAGTAATTGGAAATGTTTTTTGTATCATTTAGGTGTCTATGGTTTTGGAACTGCACCTCAAAGGCCTCAAGGAGGGGGCGGCGGCGGCGGCAGGCCGGCTGGTGGATTCTTTGGAGGACATAATTGGGGAAGAGGACATACATTAGGAGGGAATTGAAAATATGCATAGTGCAAGGACAATATGTGAATATATTTAAAAAATATTAACTACTATTAATGTTTATATTTTTTTAATATCAACAAATATCTGTGTGAAAAGCGTTTTTCATCCAATAAAATTTTTAAAATTGGAATTTCCATTTAAATACACCATTTTCTCAATAGTTAGAGCAATGTTGGGATATTTAGAAACAACAAAATATTGGTAGATGTTCACACTTATCCTGTATAAGATAAGGGCGTGCGAGTTCCTTGTTAAAAAAGTATTATCCATCCTATTTGCATTTACAGTATATTACTAAGTGTACAAAGTGATCTAAAAATTACCAAACTGATTTGAACTTACAACTATTCTTATGAAGATGCATTTTTCTGAATGCAATTTGATTGTAATAATCAACTGACAGGTAAGTTATGTACTTATATATTTAGATTTGCTGAATGTATCAATCTAAGTACAAACAATCTATGATGACTAACAGGAGTTCTATCGGGGCACTGTCGCCTCAACAAACACCAGAAGACGCTAGACCTAGCAGATAATGCGGCGTGCAGGTTTTGTTACACCGAGAGGAAACATCTATTCACATTCTCACGAAGTGTGAAACACTCCAGAGCAATACACCTGGAAGTGGGATTAATAGATCAGAGGTAAACACAGGATTCTCCAGTATCGCAGCAAGAAAGGGGGACACAATAGATCCTTTGGGTTGCATTGTATACGAGACCCCAAATCCATACATACATACTTTTACTAACAGCAGTTTCTTTAATGAAAACATGTAACAAAAGTTCAGACCTAAAGCTAAACACTTTCATACACTGAAAAATGATTGTGATTATTCAAGACCTTAATATCCAGCTTATTTTATTGATGAAACGTATTTTAAACTGTTACTAAAAATTTTATACCATAAAAGGAAAATGGATCTCAATACTAATAAAAATCATCAAGTTAAAAATTTGTCTATATTTTCATTGAAGAATTTTTGAAAAATGTTCTAATATTCAAATGTGGTAGCTAGAAGTGATAAACTTTTGTCAAACAGTTAATAAGGAAGAAGTCTCCCTGGAGTTGCCTCTTCTGGCAAATTACATTACATTATTACATAATAACACACTACAATAATATTTAAAGTTGAAAAAATCAATGATAAAGGTCAAAACCGCACCATGAATCATAGCTACTTGGGTACATTCTACTTAATGCCCACTTTAGTAACACTTTTTGTTCCAATTAATGCCCATATTCACATTTCATTATAAAAATAATACATTATTGTCGCATTATTTGATGAAGTATATTTTCAATGTCAAATAGCCCATTGATTTTGAAGCAACTCATCATTTATTCTAAAGCTGGATTGGCTTCAGATTTCAAGAGGTGTTATTTTACAACATACTCAATAAAAACTAATTTTGATGATACATGTGAAGAGTAGGAAGAAATTGTGATTATATACTTACAATTAAATAAATAAAAAGGTTGTGTAAAACAATATAAACTGTTAAATATAATTATATTTTTTTTATACAATAGTAAGAAAAATAACAAAATTTCAATTTGTTCATATGGTACAAAACACGGTTAACATTAAATCTAAACAACTAATCTATATTTGTACTACGTCTTGAATTTGAAATCTCATTTTAACTATATTTTCAAAAGAGCACCATTTATCTATATCACGTAAGAACATTTGTTAACAAAATGATTATTTTTATTGAACAAAAATTAGAATAGGTATAGTATAAACAAACAATAATTGAAGGGAACATGTGAAAACAGGCTTAAGGAGATGTTGAAAATTGCAGTTTATGTTGTTAGTCTGAAAGTACCTAAAGCATCAGATATTTTTTCACTTTATCCATTAGTCAGTAAATAGCTTGAAAAAATTTGATATCACAGTAGCATTACTGATATAAGACCAACTAACGAGATTAAAATTCCTTGGGATGCTTTTTAGTTCAATATTGAGTTATTTTTGCACAGAAGAGATCCAAAATAGTTTCCTTCTAGAGAATGTGGCCCATGTACCATTCAACTGTTATAATTATTAAGCTTCGATCAACACCACTTTTACCCAACGATTTCCATGAAATACAATAGAATCTGTTAGTAAATTTTCAAACTTTTTATTATCATCAAATAACAATATAACAGGTTTCAGTTTTTCACAATCTCTGTTACCAAATTGGGGACAAACCATTTGTGCTCTCATATGTACAGTGGTCTTCCACAAAACTACAACTTCAATCCATACAAACCTCTCATTTAAATATAAATAGATATTTTTATTACTTAAAGAAGAAATTAAAAAATTGGAATATGTATAGACTATACTGTTTGGATGGTTGGCCATGTGCAATATATCTGAAATGATACCCTTAAAATTGCAAAGCACGTCTGGACAAACTAATAAAGGGTTTACCTTACATGAAAATTTGTGTCTTGAGTGAGATTGTGCACCTAAAACCTCACCACAATTCCATTTGCAAAAGAATCGCAAATGTGGAATAATTTCAATTGGAAACTCATTTGTCTAAGAATCTTCAGATACTTCCTCTTTGTGTTTTAAAAACTGGAAGCAGTAGTAATATAGAGAGTGGTTAAATTTTTTATGACAATAAAACCTCTGCACAAAAATTTCTTGACTTTGGCCTTGCCAACAAAGCTCTTTACAGTTAGAACATTCAATGAAATATATTCTATTGGAGTTTCTGATTGTAAGGGTATTAGCAAGTGGAGTTAATAAGAAATCTGGATATCTATGAATAAATTGAGATGTCAAAAACATTTTCCATACCCTTCCTTCTTTCACCATAGGAACAAAGGTGTATTCATTTGCTGAAGAACTTATTACACTATTGGTTGTATCTACACTTTTAATTTTAGGTAGTTTAATTAGTGTTTCATTATCATCAGTAATAGAGAATTTTATAAAGACAGTCTTTGATGTATCTGGTAAATTTATTGAAAAATTATCATAATCAGCTGATGAATATGCAAAACAAGGTTGCAGTTCTGATATTACCTCAGAAGTGTCTACTGTACTCACAGTAAATTGTTGATTTATATTTTTTACTACATAAGGATCCCCTAAATACAAAGCGTTCAATTCAATTTTGGTGTTCAAAGGACTACTAGTCAAAATTATGAAAAATAATTTTTCGTTTTGTTGATATAGATAAGTAACAGAAGATTCGCAATAGATCCAGTTTCAAATAAAAACCAGGGTGATCTAATATTGCACCTTTGTGATTTTCCTTAAAATGTTTTTTCATAAGGTAAGTTACTATATCCATGGATTCTGGGCATATTGGACATTTATATTGTTTACCAATGCATACCTATAAATGAATTGTTAAGTTTGAATGTGTATTTTATTATTTTTGAAATATTACTTTTTCAAGGACTCTAACTTGTTCATAAGTCAATAACGTTTTGCATCCATCGAACCTATTAACGCATTTAAATAGACATTTTTCTGCTATGAGTCCGTAAAGAGATACAACGCCACCTGATTGATTCTTACATCGACAACATCTTCCACATTTTATAGGTCTATTAGGAAATATTTTAATAGGTTTTATTGATAAATATTTGTGACATGAATCGCATATCATCTTTTCCAATACTTTGTCTGGTATTATAAACGCCATAATTTTCCACGTAATTTCTTAATATTATTCATGTATCAAACTAATAACGTTTTGTTTGGAATATTATTTTATGAGGTGTTGATGCAGAATTTAAATTCGGCTCAACTTCTTTTTTATGTGAAATTATCTTTTACCTAATCGATATGGCGCACTATTTTTTAGAACATTTTTTTATAATATACATTTAAGCTTATTTTTAGGAATGTTTGGATTTGAAAATTATTCTAAATCAAAGATAAAATATATATATTAAGACTGGACAATGGCTTTTTATTTGTTGATGATATCCTAAATAATTTTAGGCAACATATTATCAGCTGATCTAAAATGACAGTTACATCAGATATTTGATAGCCAAAAGAAGAAAATCTTAAAATGGCTTCTACAGTTTTTGGAAAATAAAACTTTAATCATTTATGCTGGTTATAAACAATGTGAAACTAATTAAGCCGTCGTTATAAAAGGCAAATGAATTTACAATGCTTTAGAACAAGTGGATTATGTTTAGTAAGTATCTTATTGTATGTATACATTACATTAACGATTGCCTTTAAGTATTTAATCCATTTATTTCCTACTTCCATGTGAATATCATTATTTCAGTATTAGTGATAAATGGTAGTGAAATATTGAAGAGGATGGGACTAAATTTTTTAATTAAAATATTTTTGACCTACAAACATTTTAACTAGTTTATTCCCACAGAGTGTGGTAAACGTTTTTGTTATTGTTATTATTTACATAATGTGTGAACAATTTCTTGTTTCTACTAATCAAATATATTTTGCCACATATATTAATTGTGTGGAGTCTTTTAATATACAAGTTTTTACATCCAATTAAAGTTTTACATATGTTTAAAATTTTATTTACTATTAATTTTTTTTTTCTATTAGAAAACAAATAGTTTTGTGAATAATGCTTACTAAGAGGGATTGATTATAAGGATTTTAGAGTGTAAGGTGAAGAAATAGCCACTGTGTAGTTGATAAAATGGCTACAATGATGTATCCAAGCCTCACAAAATCTCAGAGTATGAGAACTAAGAGAAAATCAGCTGTGGAACTATTAGCTGAGAGCAAGCCATTTTATGTAAAGTCTGAAGTGGTTAGAGACAGTACTCAGGCCCTACCATTAAGGCCTAATTCAAACACTAGTGCATATGGTACTTATAATCGCAGTAAGTCTGTAAATGTAGCAGGTCATGGATCTAATTATAGATCCACAACTCTTCCACAATGTAAGTATATTATTTGATAAATGATTAATTTAATTAGCAATATTTGTTGTATCATCAGTAGATGAACTGTTGTAAATCTGATATAGTTTAGACTAGTGTGGTTTGTTTTCAAAATTAATATGTATGTATGTATATATTTTGTTGATAAAATTAGCAATACTCTAATTTTATAGATATGGCTGTATCCCCTTCGAGATCCCTACCACCATTGACACATCGACGATCAGTACATTCCACAGCAAATACAGATTTGTTACAAAATCGGCTACGTCAATTATTGGTATGTGATAGTGCAGAAGAATTGAGAGTAGATCAAATGGCACCACTCAGTCCACCTGCTGAATATGCACAAAGATGTCACAAAAGCCTCCCAGATTTGCACTGCCGTGAGCCTAGCTCTAACAAGAGCAGCAATAAAAGCCTTTCAAACAGGGACAGTGGTGGTTCCAGTGGTCATTATACTCAGAGAAGTGAACCTCCACCACCACCTCGACAGGTTTTAAAAAAATTTCTATTTCATCATTTTAAGTTGTTGCTTGTTGGATAATTTTGATCTGTGGTCAATAATAAAGTTGATAGATATCTTGAATTGATTGGATAACAACTTTAACTGAATTTTACTAAATTAAAATCAAATTGAATTCTATTTAAATGATATTTTTCATATTATGATTATTGTCAGTATATTTTATACCTTTAGGAGGTGCGTCGTGATTCTGGATCAAGCACACAGCATAGTGGTGGCAGCTCCTATTATTGTTGTCAAGAAGCAGAATGTCGAGCTACTAGACACCCTTCACAACTTTCTCCTGGCTTATCACAACCACCAGCTACCTTCAAGCGCCAGAAATGTCTTCGTTATAAAAGAGAAAGACCCATCTTACGATCCAAATCAGACATTAGCGATCGTTACCGAAGATCCTCGGATCCTCCGCACCTACAACATTTCTTCGAAAACTTGGGACTTCCTAGTGATATGTATGAGGAAATGTTGAGTCGCAGGTAGGTACATTTGTTTATAAAAATAAAAATATTTTTAGTAAATCTACTTACCTATTTAGGTTTACTTGAATGTCACTAGATTACGATTATTATCAAGTGTAAATGTGACAGTATCCCACATATCCTTAAAAAAATTCTTACGAAGGGAAGTCGCACTTATTGTACCTCCCCTGTAAAAATCCTGATTAGTTTAGAAGTATGCTTATTCATACAAGTATTTAAAAACCCTTTGATCTTAAATAATCAGAGTATAAATTATTTTGAACTTCTGTTTCTGAGGCAGGTCTACCATTCCCCATCCACCCTTTATCAAAAAAAATTTGAATTCTTAAAAGTGATGAAAAATGTACTCATGGATTTTGTGCGAAATTATAATGAACAACAGAAAAATTATTCTCCAAACTTTATAGCAACCCATAAATCCTACTTGTTTTTTGGGATCTGTGCTGAAATTCCTCTATAAAATAAGAGAAGTCTAGTAGTGAAGAACCCTTGCACTTTATGATCCATTATAAACTCCAGTTACTAATTTTAAAAAATTAATTTGTCTATATTGATTTGGTTTATAGCGATTCCTCGGATAGTCCAGTCTTCTTCTCAGATGTATCGACTGTGGATTCGAGTAGGCCGATTGATAATGTAGAACATTGTCCTTCAGCTTATAGATCTGGCGATCCTCCATCAATCGTCGAAAGAAACGCACGAATTATCAAATGGCTGTGTAACTGCAAAAAATTGCAGTTATCCTGAGGTTTGGACGACGGCGACGATTACTATGTTTAAAATCGTTGTCGTGTTTTGAGTTTTTCGTCTTCAATTAAATGTTAAAGATATTCTTTTCTAAGTTATATATATTTAATTGAATACCATTTAAATACAATTTTCTATACAAGTTCGTAATTTTTTGAAAATTGTAGTAGAATAGAAAATAGTATGTCTTTGGCGTTTAATGATAATTTTGTGAATTGATTGAATAGACTGTCTATCGTTCTGTTGAACTTTTGTTACTCAGAAGTATATATGATAATGTTTTATAATATTTATGACCGGTTGTACAAGCTTTCCATGTAAATATGTAGATTTTAAATATATCTTGCGCATTTTTTTAGAAACCAATATTACATTTTTTCTACAATAAAAATTCCATAACTTACACGTGATACAATGATTTGAAATAATTTTGCTGCAAAATTCCTGTAAATTAGTCCACATTTTCAAATTGCTTTCTTAACTTAATTCAGTGGTTGTGTTTACAAAATTTTCTGGTTTACTGTCGTTATAACACCCAAAATCGATTTATTATCATTACCATATTTGGGCTTACATTGAGAAATATTATGTAGACATAGAAATATAAATGTGAGAACTTAAAATTCCAATTTTCAGGATAATAACATCTCAATAATCATAGTAAAATTAATTATTACACAATTTGATTACTCTACTTTTCAGAATAGAAATCAAGCACTATAAAAACAAGCCCGGAAAATGAAGTGTTTATATTCATATTCTTACATGTCAAAACATTTTTGCCAATACTGTATGTATAAAATGTAGTAATACTACAATTAAATATATAAATCTACATATTTATTTTTTTAACCGTAGTACTGAAGATCAAGTTTGTTTTGAATCGATGGTATAGTCGGCCTTTAGTAGTATGAGGTATTTTTTGGTAATATAAAAAATTATAAGGATCGCATTGTTCAACTTAGTCATATCGAAGTATGTTATCAAAGGTTTCGAATTGAAATTCATGGGTAGTCTTTAATATTTGATGAAATTAAAATATCTTTGGCGCTGTAATGAATTAAAATGTTATACAGTGCGTTAAAAAAATCTAATAATATTATTTGAAACAGTTCAATTGTAGCAGATTTTTTGTAATGCTCTGTGTGCTTTGAGATCGCACACAGAAATTTTTACATCGAAATCACTTAGTGAAAAGGTCTTCCAGTAAAAAATAAGACAACTTATGCTATTGTTAGTCATATTATTATGATTTTTTGGATTTATTACGGCGTTACAGATATTTATGTTTGAAAATAGTGTTCAATTTGGAAATATTCACTTGGATGGTCATACTCAGCTCACAGTTGCTATAAAAAATGCTCCTTTCACCAATTGTATTGATATACTGAAATTTTTTGTAGTTATAGAAACAACGTGCTTTCCTTTCTAAAAGACAGTTAAAATTTTTTAAAATAAAGTTGCATATGCATTTCGAACTATATGAATACTTATTCCTCAATTACTTATGACCGTCCCATCATCATCAACTGTGAACGCGAAATCTCAATTTTTTCCTTGTGTGCGTACTTAAAAAATATTTTTTTTTAGAAGTGTAAATGTGTGAATATATAATCATTCCTGTTTGTTGTAGTTTAGCCAAAACTGCGTTACGCCGTTTCAGTGATATTTTATAAATATTCTAAATAATATGTGTTAAAGTAGATATGAGTTATATGAGGGATATTCGTAAAATAAGTTAACTTTCAAAATAAACATGAACTCATATAAATACAGCAGTCATCAATTGCACAAAAATCTACCACTTTTATACTATTTTTAACCTGACCCCCTTTTTTGAACTGCCCATTCATGACAGTATACAATCATGAACCACTGCCCACATAGACCTCCAAATAATCTTGTCGTGAAAAAGCTAATTAGGGACCTTGCCTTGACCATTTATCGTCACTAGGCAAACTGCGAGGCTTACCTAAGTATTTGAGTCTTATACGTTTGATTGTTGAGCACTCACCGATAATGTGGTCTACAGTTTCTTCCTCTGCCAAACACCAGTGGTATTCCGGGTCGTTTGTGATGCCTGTAACATGGAGATGTGGTCTTGAATAACCGTATTCGGTTAAAAGACCATTTAAACAGATAAGAAGGCACATCTAAGTGTATTTTAGCTTGTCTCATGTCTACGTATGGCTATACCAAGAATGGGCTATGGTAAGACACTTTAAGCTGATTTTTAAGTGTTTTTCATATTTTATATATGTTGCAGCTGAAATGCATTTTTCTTGAGAATTCGTTTTCCCTAGTTAAAACTAATTTTTACTTAATGCCTTTGTTAAAACTAGAATTTACCACTGATATTTGATTTTCAGATAAAACTAGTTGTCACATAGAACTGCAGTTAAAACTAGCACTAGAAACACTAATTTTGGATTGAAAACAAGATATAGTTTTAAATATACTTATTGTAAGTAAGATCTAAGACACCGAGAACCAAAGAATAATCTAACACTAAAGGAACATTTTAGGGAACATCGACTTAAATTAGTTGTGGTCTACTTGTTATTGCAAGAGAAATTATCGTGGCATTTTTAATTACAACAATAACCATTTTTCTTGCAGAGACACCTTTTTGACACAATTATTCTTGCATACGCAGCGCATATATCCTTGGCCTGTTCCTATGGCTGCTTCCTTAACAACAGTTCTCAAAGGTAAATTTGTATTTGGTACATTTTCAAGCAAAAATTTTTCTTTGCACTTGTCAAATTCTGACTTGAAAAGCACATTTAAAAGGACATAATTAAACTTGATGAAACAATGAAGCAACACGTAGGTTCATACCTGCAATAAAATTTATCAAGCGTTCCACATTTCGTGCTTATCTAATGAAAACCTTGATCATACTTTTGAAGAACCACTCCGACTATATTAAGTAGATCTCCTTTGGCTCGGTAAACATCAGAGATTGTATAATTACATTATCACCGATTTTTATTGGAACGTGTATTGCATCTGATGTTAATGTCATTATCTTGGCCTGTTTTTTTAAGTTTTGATGTGCAGTTTATTTGGATGCCCTTATTTATCCATTCATATTGATCACAATTTCGTAGTCTTTGTCATGAGGTGGTATTATAAAAGGCTTTGTGGTCGTAGATGGTTCACCTTCAATGCTATATTCACTTGTTTCTGATACAATTGGCGATTCTCTATTTGTTTTGGACGAACTTTCTACGTCTTTTTGTTGGACTCCAGTTATAATCAGATGCTCTACCATTGCAACTAGCTATAGGTTCCGCGTATTATGTATCATATTTATTTCATTCAACGCATTTTCAAGATCATCATCTTGTATATCCTCAATAACATTTCGAGTCATAGTCGAAGTCATAAGCCCTACTCGTGGTTCTATACCAAACATTGCTTTGTATGGTGACTGATTGATTCCGGAACGAAGTACCCGATTTTTCATAAACTATACAAACTGAATACCATTTGGCCAATTTGTGGTATCATTGAAGCCAACATTTTCTCCATATCTCGGTTAGCCCCTTCAACATATCCTTGGCTTTGGTTGTATCTTGATTTTTCATGGACCAGTTTACACTCGGGCTAAAATGAAACGAGCTCATTTATGTCAGAATTTACAAATTCTCTGCCGTTATCGGAGTGTAAGATGCAAGCATACTCTTTTTGAGCCGACAATTTTCGCACATAGAAAAAAATATTGTATCATTTCTAAGGTTATGTTTACATATTTTCGAGAAGATTCTTTTTTCAGTCTATCCCGACCACCATGTCCGTCGGCCACATGAGCTGCTTCAATCATCTACATATGAGTAGTAGTACTTACTAGTAGATGAAGTAGTACTTCATGGGTTCCTG
The DNA here is from genome assembly GCF_026230105.1 of Diorhabda sublineata. Lineage (NCBI taxonomy): Eukaryota > Metazoa > Arthropoda > Insecta > Coleoptera > Chrysomelidae > Diorhabda > Diorhabda sublineata. The sequence goes on along the minus strand of NC_079485.1, from coordinate 16,483,653 downwards.
TTTAGTCACTAATTTTCGTATACCACAAATATTAATTACCTTAAATCGCTTCGGTCTCCTGTACTGTTTTTTAGATTTCTGAACAGCTAATTGTGCTTCATTAATTTCGTCCACTAAATTGTCATTGGCTTCTTTTGTTATAATATGAAAGTGGTCTTTTTTTTTGTGATCACGAATCGCTAATAACTTGTTTAAAAACTCCTCTTTCCATCACGTCCCCTCTTAAAAACAACGCGGGAATGAATGAAGCAAGCGCATAGCGCGCGGACGTCGGTGTTTCCCCGCACTTGTCGAATTAGGTTACGTCTCGCGACCAATCGGAATAAAGTACGATGATCAGATGATACAGTTTCAACTGACTCGCTTCGGAGTAACGCGTTTTGTCTAGTTTTAACTGATATTCGATTTGAGCATTAGTTAATTCTAGTATTAACAAAGGCATACATTAAAAACTAGGAATACCGCGTTCTATGTAAAAACTAGTTTTAACTGTTAACATAATTACTACAACAGATGTAATTTCTTATTTTCAAACTAGATAAAAAGTTTTGGGGCAAATAACTGAGAAAAAAAATTTCCTATCTTGAAAGTAGGTCGGTTCAGATATAAATACATAAATGACATCTTTTTGGGGATAAATATCAATTTTTGAACGTTTTTCTTATTTGGAAAACGAATTACCGATCAAATTTATTCACACATGGCCGCTTTAAGTAAGTGCTGTGATAAGCACACACCCAACTTGTTGTGGAGATTAACAGAATCACAACTTTACGAATATACCTCATATTTTTATACTGCACAAGTAATCTATTGCTCATAACAATGAATATTGTCATTATTTTCTCTTTTTATAGGTGCCACTGAATTTGAATACAATTTTTTCAAGGTATTACTTGATATTTATAAACGAAGTGAGCTCTTAAGAGTTTGGACGGGTCATAAACAATAAATAATCGTAAGCTACAGGTTAACGGGAAGAAAAACCAGTCTAATGCCATAAAACAGGGAGCATTTTCATTACATTCCATATTTGGATATGTAGCTGGAACTTACAGTGCATTTTTTTATATTAATCTTCTGCTTTTCTTCTGAAATGACATGGAGGTTATATTCATTGAATACAGCTACCAGTACAAATATTTAAAAAGAGGAAGAACTTTAATTCTCCCAATTCTTCAATATGTACTGGTTCTTCATTGTTAATTCCATATAAATTTCTATTAGTTGCTACTCCGGATTAAAATTCTCATGATTCCAACCACATCTGTCTTATAATGAAGTAATTAAGAAAAAAATTCTTTCCAAAAATCCATAGATCCTTCTTTACTTATTGAGGTTGTCATGTGAATGCATGTTAAAATTGCCTAGAAATGGATATTCGTTCGGAACTGGCTAACAAACCATATAGGATCGTGTTTATTGAATTTTCTAAGTCTTGGGGTTTGGTCCAAAAAAAAAAAAAAAATCAGTTTAGTTATTAAAATAGGATCCAGAAATTTTTTATTTTTAGAACATTTTTCGTGTATATTTTTTTCTTTCTTTTGAAAACCGCTGTCAGAATTACCAATTTCAAACTGAAACTTAAAATTGAATAAACCATTAATACCTTGTTTTTGGTACATAACCTGAAAATAAGATATTCGAAAAGGCGCCAGAACGTCCAAAAATATTCCAACTTATGTATAAAAAGCACTTGGAAATAGGTACTTTTTCGCTGCAAATAACCTAATCAGGTCACGAACTCATTTCTAAAAGATTTTTGTATATAAAATTGAATCCTAAAGTATTTTTTGGCGTTTTGGAGCCTCTTAGACTATCTTATTTTCAGGTAATGTACCAAAAACACGAGAAAAATCCAAGGAAAATTATTTATTTTAAAATGGCAATTGGAAGGCATTTGAAAGAAGGAAGAAAATACACTAATAATGGTTATTTGGAATTTTGTCAAATATGACAAGTTGTTTATTGCGCATTACATGTGTTCTTTTGAATACCTAAATCCGAATAAATATACAGATCAAGGTAATTTTAACATCTCGGAGTAGTCTTTAGTGTTTCGATTTTTTTTGTAAATGTAAATATTGACTGATAGGTTGCGAATCAAATTCTTAGTATACTTATACAAAATGTAATAGATGATGAAATACTATTATATTTATGAGGTTATCACAATTCGCATCATGACTGAAACTTAATATTTAGATTTATTAGAAAAAGAATAATAGTCCAGGATGTCTAGACCTATTTTGCACTTTGAAGTGAATTGTGATATAGAAACTCTAATATTTACTCTTTATTGAAAATATACTTTCTTTTTTTGTTAAATTTATGTGATTATATATATATTTTGTTGTAGATTTTTATTATATATATTTTATTTCTACTCGAATAATTTTTATACACATTTATATTTGTGTGATTCAAACAAATATTTAATAAACGTGAAATAGGGTAAGGTACCTAGTCATTGGCACCTTAAGCGTAGGTGCAAAATAAAATTCAAATTTCTTGACTATGGAATATTTTGTTATATTGACTTTTTTTTATTTATATACAAGAAACTTAAAGCTTTACCTAAATGTTTACATCATAAAAATATTCTCATGACACTTTTAACAAAAATTTTTTTGTACAAACATGTAAGATTCAGGAGTTTTTGGCATCTAACGCTAGTCATTGGCATAGCTATCACTGTAGTCATTGGCACATATTTATACAATGTTGGCACCTTGAGGAGCCAGTTATTGGCATCCCAAATTTGAAATTTTTGAACTGTGGACAACAATGTACACTTAAATATAACAAAAAATAACTGGAGTTGTGGATATAATTTTTTTATTAATTAAAGCTTTTTGGATTGACATGATTTGCATAGAAAATGCTCTACATATAGATTGTGTTTTTTAAGACATCGGTAATGGTAAATTCGAATACACTTTTCACATTTGATGGCAAAATTGGAAATTGTAGAATTGGAACAGCATATATAACATAACCCTTTATTTACGATTTTATTGTTTTTTGGAGGACCTTGCTCTTGAGATGTTCCATCTTCAGATAAATTTTTTTCATCAACTTTAATTTTATCTGTTTTAATCTGATCAAAATTTTCTTTAGCGTTTTCTTCTGTCTGTTTCGTGTACTCGTTATGTTCAAGTGCCGATGATAAATTTCTGATGTGTGTTTTCTTTTTTAACGCTTTTGCTTTTGAAGATTTGGTAGCAGCATTCAATTCTCTCTTCTTTTTGTTCTCATCTTTCTTTTTTTCTTTTTATTTTTTTTCTTTTTGCTCGTCTTCTTGGATTTTTTTCCATTCGGTAGATGTAATGACAAAAGGTATTCTTTCGGTTTGGCTTTTACCTTTTCTCTCTGGCGTCTGATGCCAAAACAAATATTCTGCAATCGGTTTTGTTGGGGTGCCATTTCTTTGTTCCATGTTAGATGCTTCAAACTCACCTGAACAACTGGGAGATTGTAAAGATCGTTCAGAAATATTTTTGGACTCAATGTCATTGTGATTGTATTCATTGTCAAGTGAGTTGGATTCAGTATAGTCGTCTCGTCCTAGTGTTATATCCTCAAGAATTATAATTTTTTTGTTTACACCAGCAGATGATGTAGATGGTTGACAGAAATCTGCGCTGATAATTAGCATTTTATATATTTGTTCTTCTGTAAATGGAAGTTGCTCTTGCAGTTGGGTAGGCTCTGCTAAATCTATATCATAAATTGTAACAGCAGAATCGTTTTCTTCATCATTATGGTAATCCTCGTGTGTATTATTTGTTAGCTTTTTAAAAATATTTACTAATAGCCCAAAGTCTTCATTTGAATTATCTACGTTTGGAGATTGTGTTTTTGCCTTAATTTGCTCTAACTTTTCAACTCCGATTATTTCAACAAAGTCATCGTAAGTGACGCTGGAACAGCCCTCAACATTTTGTTGAATAGGTTGTTTAATATTAGTTGATTTGCCGAGACACTTAGAAAAATCTATTCTATTCACATCCCACGGACACAAACCACAAGCTTCAAAGCCATTTGAAATAGAAGTGGTTTTTAGACTTGCTATAGCTTCTTTGAGAATAGGAGTAAAATGAACCTTATTTAACTGAATAAACGGGTCATTTCTCCTCCACTTTAAAACTGCTAATTTCCAAGCATTCTTTAAAGGTTTAAAACAAGAAACATCTGCCGGCTGTAGCAGTCTTGTGGCACTTGGGTATAAGGCGATAAGGGTTATTTGTAGTTTGGAACATAAAGTGCTGAGTTCGTACGTCATGTGGGTTTTATGCCCATCCACAAACAAAATTATAGGAAATGTAACGTTTTGTTTAACAAGATGAGGATGAAGCACGTTTGAAATATATTCAAAAAAAATAGTTCCGACTTCATCCACCCGTTGTCACTAATTCCTAAGCCCCAATCGCCTGGCACGCTATTAACAATGTTACTAGGAAGTCTTTTGTACGGATAGATGACCATTGGCGGTGTGACAGCACCAGACGCTGCAAATGTAAACATCACCGTCAAATTAGCTTTAGCGAGTCCCCGATCTATCTGATAAACGTTTTTTGAGCCCCGGGGAGCAATGACTTTTTCTTCTTTAGGGCATAAAAGGAAACAAGTTTCGTCGCCATTGTACACTCTTTCCGGGTCGTTTAGAATTTCAAAATAGTTTTTCTCTTTCAAATACTTTTCTATGCCATGAAACCAATTTCTAATGTCGTTTTCAGAAATAGCGCTGCTGGCTTTGGTGACTGCTTCCGTTGTTCGATTAACGAGGTTTGGGTGTCTGTTTAAAAATGCTTTGTACCAGTGTCTTCCTGGAGTATTGTTCTTAAATGGAGTTGGCCAAGGATTTAGGTCTAAAAACGTTTTCACAGATGCCTGCACATCGTTTTTTCGTCTGGGGAATCCCTTTCTTTAGCTATTAATAATCCACTGCTCTAATGTATTTTCCTCTTCTTCTGTCAAGTAAGACGAAGGACCGTGGCGAATTTTCTTAAATTTTTCACTCAAGCGGTTCTGTAGAGTTGGTCTAGGAATTCCATATTTCACAGCTGCTTGTTTTTTTGGCATCCCATTTTGAATGTCCACCAAAGCTTTTTGTATCAGATTTTCGTCGTATCCTTTGACATATTTGGATTTTTCTCTAACTTTCGGCATTGTAGTCTATTAAAAAAGAAAAAAAATGTAGAAAAACTTACTTAAAGTTCAGTCAAAAGAAAATAAAATTAATTTTTGAGCTTTTTTAAAGAAATTCATGTGTAGAAGATTGCTCACTTAAATAATGTTAAAATTGTTTAGAAACAACATAACGTCTTTATATAATTGACTTTATTGCCCAAAAACCGTTTAAAAGTTTGAAATTTAATTGTTATTCAAAAATTTCATATGTGCCAATCACTAGACACACGCTAACTGCAGATTGCACTAGTTATTGGCACGTATGCCAATAACTACTTACACAAATAATTTTGTACCTAGTAATCGGCACCCACAAAATTAACAAAATTTAACGAACATTTTCCTAAGAATCAATACTCAACAATGCTAACGATCTTTATCGATCTATCGTAAAACAGATAAACATAAATCAAGTAAAAGAAAATATTATACAAACCTTTAAACACAACACTTTTCTAATCGACACAGCAAAGTAATGGCGTTCACCAGTTCACAGTTGAAATAAAGTGAGATTCAAAGAAGCCATTTGCAGAAATATGGTATTACTCACTGAGAATACAGTGCCATCTAGTATTAGATAGCGAAATTTAAAGCTAGTAATGTAAAGAAATCTTGTAAATGTAATAAATGAAGAGAAATGCCAATCACTCTTCCAGTGCTAACTATTAGGTTTCTTACCCTATATTTTCTAATTTTTAACGCATCTAATCCAATTAGATGTATTTCTATTATTTGCTCTTAAATTTCACTTCCCCACAGTTACAAAATACTTTGACATAAAAAAAATGTTTTTCATCCGCTTATCACAATCTGGTTCTTCGAGCCTTCCATAGATTCATATCAGACTCGAAGGACCAGACATTGTTATTGTGATGTAGTATTCAAAATGGTTATATTAACTCAATTTTAAATTAAGTTATTTTTGGTTAAAAAAAATTTTCAAATTTATTTATGCGAAAATCTGATTCTGTTTTGAGTGAAATAATTTCAAAAATGGGAAAGTTAATCTTTAAGTGAACTATGATTGTTTTTTCACTAAAGAAGTCGAATCCTTCCTCTTATTTTTCTAATTGAATAGTTACTTGTGACGTTTGTTAGATATTAACATAGTAAAAGGTTTTGTTTATGATGTATTTATATACCTTTATAAGATTTTCTGTAAACAAAAAAAAATGTAATCAAATAACTTGGTGTGATAGGACTATACTTTGTATTTAATTATATCCTATAGTAGGGGAGCCCAAGCGGGGATTTTTGAAGTGACTCGAGCGTGTCAGAAAATTATATAGGGAGAATCCTTGCATCCTTTAATGTACCTCTACCAAGTATGAACCCTCCATATGGTGGGGTGTGTTGAGGGGAACCCGTCTGATTAGTAAAAAAAAATCGATTTTTAGAAAAACTCGAGCGCGTCAGTCATTTACAGTATGTACGCGCATTATATTTCTGGTAACTATTAGATATTAATCTGACGATTAATTCAAGGGGGCTGGCCGTAACGAGCAGTTGGAAAAAAAAAGTTATTCGAGCGTGTCAGACATTCAAAGTGTATGTCAACTAAAGCTTAAAAAGTGTCCTATTAAAATATCTGACGATTTGGACATGACACAAACTCATAATATATTTTTATATATGTAAAAAAAAAGGTGATCTTGAGATACTCCAGCGCGTCAGATTTTTATGCAGGAGGGTCAAGTTGATGTCATAGTTCTCCTGAATAATAATCTGACAATTATATAGAGGGATATCGCTAGTCTGACCATTTTGAAGGAAATTTAGAAATAATATCTCCGCATTTACGTACAGAAATTGGATAATTTATTAATAAAAAATTAAATATAGATCATTACAATTTATAATAAATTACAGATCATTAAAATTTAAAATACATATTTTAGTCTTCATCTCCACTAGACTCATCTTTGAAGTTTGTTTCCACTTCAACTTCCTGGACGTCCTCGTCATCTCGTGATTCTGTAACTAAGAATGGTTATGATACATTATAATGTTATATTTATGTTATGATAGTATAATATGGAAAAAAAACGTACCTGAATCTAAAGTATCTCCTAAAATGTCAGGTGTTATGACGATGTCTTCGTACGCTTCAGGAAGTTGGTTTCCTAGGAACCAAGTTGGCTCCAATTTTCCATCCACATTTCTCCATCCGTATTCTAGTGGTGACATTTCCGTAGGAATACGATTGTGAGCGTTCCTCCACAAACAAGCAATATATTTCGTTCGCAATAAATGTTGTTGCAGCTCCGATCGACATGGTGGCAAATTACAAGCATCGTAATTACGCACATTCAGTGAAAAGGGTTGAGACGTATCATTTACTTTGTACGTTTTATTAAATATTTCAATCCTAGCAATATTAACGTCAGCTAGTTTTTTAAACCCGTACAAATGGCAGATGAACGATTCCACGGTGGAAGATAATGCCTCAATATTATATGCTTCAGAGCCCAAGTTTGCAAATACTTCTTGTATATCTACAGATCCCATTAGAATCTGTAGAGGCCTTTTTTTACCTCGCCTGTACAAAGCTGGGTTGTAATCACATCCCGTTAGAGCATGCAGAGCTGGTAGTGCTTTTGATACAAGTGGGCCCAATTTCGTAAAAAGAGCAGAAATGTCGATATATCGGCGTGCATTCCCTACTCCGAGATCAATCCAGACTTTTACAGACGATTTCATATGTTCCATGTTGGCTAACATAATAACCACGATATCTGTATCAGAGGTTCTGATGGTGACAGTAGACTCTTCTTCCATTTGACAAGCAAAAAATACAGCTTTTGTATCCGCTTCTTCATGATCGGGACATGACAGTTCATGATCAATAATTCGCGATAATTCGTTATCGATAACAGAGTACACGTAACATAAATCATGAATTAGAAATATTTTCTTATTACCAATAATTGATTTCATCTCCTGTTTAGCCCAATGTTCGATAAGAAATTTCACTAATGCTTCTTTAAACTTTATATTTTTTAAATCTTTGGAGAAGTCAGAGGTTCTGCTTTGTTGAGGACCGGCAATATGAAAATCTTTGTCATCTATATTGCGTCGAAGAGCATGTTCACAATCTTTTATCGAAGGTGTGAAGTAACGATCAAATATAATGGCTATACTATCTGCTGGAGTTTTTACAAGAGTTTGCAAAATTTTCTTTGATAAATCACCGAAATTGCGCGGCATTTGTTTAAAAGTATTTAAGAAGAAGAAGCCATCTACGATTCCACAGTCTACCTGGGGTGGTGGTTGTTCCATTTCTTCAATTCTCATTTCTAGTTCTTGAACCAGTACTGATTTTGCAGTTTTATTAAAAGAACCATCTATATGGCATAGTGATAACGGGACTGGTGTTATTGGAAAACACAATACTTTTCCAAGATCTAAGTTTGCAACCAGAGATAGACCTAATAATCTACCGAATAAATCCCGCTGAAGTGTGACCTCATGAACTTTTTCTCCAATCTTCATAACCTTTTTCTTCTTTACACTTGCAAAAGTAAGTATTGGATTTTTCTTCAGAGATTTGTGAAATCTATCCGGATTCATATTACATTCCGTTATAAACTGATCGCGGAGAGACATCCCAGATGAAACAGTGCTTAGCAAGCAATTAGCAACTTCTTGGCTAGTAGCCTGTCCTGTAGAAATATTATATAGATTATCTTTGTCTATGGAGGAAGTGAAGGGATTGGTGATCTGCTCAATGCTATGCATGAAAGCTTTAATTTGCTTTTGATGCTCCTTGAGTCTATCTGGATGTAAGTCTGCGGCGACGTCTTCACTATTGTTACTCATCCCTGCACGATTTAAAACGTGTGAAATAATTCGAGTTCGAGCTCCATGATTTCGTGCCCAACGTTGTCTGGCAGAAATAGAGCTCGTCAGGTTCACGATTCCCGTGAGCCGACGTGCTGCTTCACCATTAATTGTTTGCTCTAACGTTAAGTCAACTGGGATCCGCGAAAAGGGTTTTTGGATTCTCCTAATACCAAACGAGCCTTTAGCAATTTCCTCTCGAAGACCTGGATGTGTATTGCTAATGTGTTGAAGTTGATTTAAATAAAACACTAGCCACCGGCTGTAATTTTGTTGATTGAAGTAGAAAAACAAACAGACGATTTTTCCAAGAACATAAATGTATGCATCTAAATCTCCAACTCTTATACTTCTGATAAATAAATGGTAAAGATTTATAAAATCAATGTACATAGCATAAAATTGTGCCGTTTTACCGTGCTTGCCTCGTAAAGTTTCTGCTGTATATTGATCATATAATTGGAGTAGATTTTGTGTATCTGGATGCTGTATTTGAGGCGAGCTATCTTGAAGCTGCGAGAAATCAGTGAGACATTCAATTACACAATCTTCGATAGTCAAATTCGTGTTTTCCAAAAAAGACTGAAAGTGAAATTGCTGCAATGATAACGCCATAATAGAATGTAATCTTTTACATCTATTATAATTTTTCCCAGTAATAAAACCTGAAACTGATCCTTCAGCAATTAGATCTGATTCCGTCATTATATTAGTGAGTCCGCATTCTTCAATAAAAGTGCCAACTGCTTTGAAAAAAGCCATTTCGATGTGAAAAGCCCCCATGTGAATAAAAATGTTATCAAATTTTGGAGATTCTTGAGATTGTATGCAATAACTCGTGCGAGCTATAGCTAAATCATATGTAACCTGAATGTATGGAGCGTTACATTCCTTTGCAACTTCTTGGCACAATTCTAAAGTTTTCAAAACTGTCGAATGATTAGTGGGAGACTCGTTTATGGGAGTCAAATACGAAATTTTTTGGACAGGTGAATTATCAATGTAAATTTTACTATTATACCCAACCCACATTGGAGTACCATATACATTGAGCTTATGCGACAACATCCACATAATATCTAATTGTTTAGCTGTAATTAAATTTGCAGGATCTTTGTTGAGCGCGGAAATGTCAAGCTCATTCCAAGTTGCTATTTTTAATATTTTTGTAAATGGGCGCATCTCAAAAGTTATTTCTTCAAAGGCTCGGCGTTTCCGGTTTCTCGGTGTTAGAAGCGTAGATTCTGATGTATTGCTGCATACAGTTTGATTAGAAGCTAGATTTTCAACTTCATTGGCAGCTGAAGATATTGAAGGCATTGTATCTGCATTTGGAGCAACGTTTTGAAAAATTATCCCCACTGTATCGTGAAGAGTATCTTTTCCATTTAGTGTTTCGACGAAGCGATCAAAGTTATCGAAGGCAACTGCCGTATTTAAGTCCGGACGACGTAAGATATCTTCAGGGCACACGAAGGTACTGTTAGCCGTAGAAAAAGTTAATTCGGTCTCTAATTCTTCCAAAGTAGTATACGAACAACAGTGCCCATATTTAGATAACAAGTTGATTATTTTTTTGCTATTACACAAGCTTTTGACTGCTAAACCTAAACTTATATGTTTGGAAGTTTTGATTTTATGGTTTGAAGCAGCGTAGATCATATCTTGTCCAATAGAAAAAATTGCTAGATCGTTATTTGTTTTCCTTATTTTACGTTTTTCCCTCGATAGATGCGAAACATCGCCAATAACAAATGTTTCCAAGAAGCAGGTTAAAAGTTCTGGCACATAATCTAATTCACCTTTAATTAAATCTTCAGCAGTACAATCATCAGGCAATTTTGTTGTCGTACAATTTTTAATTTCCTCTCGGAGTTGTGCTGCAACCGAACGAATTGTCTCCTTCATTGCCATGCTTCTAAATAAATCACTATATGCCACAATATCAGCTGAAATCGGAGCAAGAAACTTCTTTTTTTCAGCATAAATAATTTTGATCGTTTTCGAAAAAGTACCCATGATCTTACTTTCTAAGTGGCGATCGGAAAATGAACTGCTGCTAATAGAATCCGATAACAACTTGTATTGTTCAACTAATAGTTTGTGGTATTCTTTTTTTACGTGATCAAAAAAAAGGCATTCATTTTTTTCAACAACCAATTCTTCTATCATTTCACACAGCAATTCATAAGCTGTATTCGAAGCCTTGCGTTTCTTTATAAAATCACTTTCTTCTTTTTTATTAATGTCTCGCAAATAAAGATCTTTACAGCATTTATGATAAGGAATTGCAGAAGTATCCGCAAAAGAACTGATTTTCTCCAACATATCAATGTCATTGTGTTCTGTAGCTGCACTTTTTAATAATTCAATTGTCCGTAATTTATTTACTGCTAATGGCACATCGCGGCCATGACGGCGTTTTCGCGATTTTTTGCAAATGAAACACTCCCTTAGCAGCAAATCTGATTGGATGACCTGTTCATCTGCATCTGATGGATCATCACAATCATCCGAGTGAGGCTCAAGGTTGGTTGATGGACCCGCTCTGAAAATGTTTGACCCATAATTAGCACTATCATTTTATTGTTATTCAATAATTAGAAATCTTAAATTTCGAAGACTTTTAAAATGAATATAAATGAAGATGTCAAATATTTAATATTATGGTGACATTATGCATAAATGAAATAAATTTTTGAATGAAAGTCGTCAAAATTTTAATTTTCAAAAAAAATTACTGTGAGAATTTTCATATTACAAGCAACAAAAAAACCAGAATGACAAAATACATTTTTTTTCATGAACGAACAGTTGTAATTATTAATTATAAATATGAATTTTGAAATTACGAAGAAAAAATAAAAAATTCTCGAAAATTATAACATACATTTTGGTCACAAATTTTAATTTCTGGTAACTTTTATTTAATGAATTTTTGTATCGGACCATTATTTCCCACGTTAAATTATACATTAATAACATTGCAACCGATTAGTTCTATTTTTTTTTCATTTTAACACTGTGAAATACGATAGATAATAAATAATATAATACATTGACACTCACTCGTCTATTGTATCAACAACAGGTATTATGCTGGGAGTATACACATCGAGACTCTCTCCAGCATGTTCTGGTGCATCAACACGTGCTTGTTCACTTTCTGGAGTAATTTGATTTTGGCTTCGAAAATCTGATGGTATTTTGATTGCTGTGAAAAGTTTATAGCACTGATGTTTCTTCCGAAAGTTCAACAGTAGCATAAGTGTTGCTCGATCTTCTGACAACAGGCTTCGCTTTGCGATACTCCAAAATAGTTATACACTTTTTTAAAGTTTCTGGAGTAAACTTTTTAATTTTTTCACAAGTTTCTTTTGCACAAAAAACACATTTCACACTTACGTTACTCATTATTGTAATGAATGTAAAACTAATCGCATTAAATTCACAAAACAATTACAAAACACCACAAACAAACGAAAACGTCGAGCGTCTACCAAAAACGAGCACGCTATTGTGATCAGCTGAGATGCCATCATGGCGGCAAACGTTAGTTTAGGGACGGTGCGAGAGAGTGAGAGATAGAGAAAGAGCGAGAAAAAAAGTGAGACGCGGAGTGGGGAATACACAGCTCTCAGCCGCTGTACGCTTCACCTTTGCTCCACGATTCTACTAACATCGCCCCATGAAAACTGTCAGATTATTAGTTCTTTGTAATTCTAATAGTGTTTCCTTCAAAATAAAAAAAAATTGAAATGCGCTCGAATATTTCAAGGTGACGTTTTTTTTTTACAACTTCGAAACTCGCTTGTTTCTTAATGTCACGCTCAAATTGTCAGATTATTGAGATATACAATCTTCTCAATGTAATTAATCAACTTTTTCTTAATCTGACACGCTCGAGTTTTTCTATGGATCGATTTTTTTTTACCAATCAGTCGGGTTCCCCTCAACACACCCCACCATATGGAGGGTTCATACTTGGTAGAGGTACATTAAAGGATGCAAGGATTCTCCCTATATAATTTTCTGACACGCTCGAGTCACTTCAAAAATCCCCGCTTGGGCTCCCCTACTACTACGGACATATTTTTAGCTAATAACCATATAATGGAATGCTGTTAGTGACGATGCTATGCATCAATGCTGCCTAGTCTGATCGAAATTTGGTTTATATATCTATATATATATATATATATATATATATATATATATATATATATATATATATATATATATATATATATATATATATATATAGAGCATAGCTGTGTTAACTCAATCGCAATAAATTGTACAAACTATTTAAATTTTTATTTTTTTAGACCCTCCTCGAGCATAAATTTTTTTTGAAACATCATTAAGTCATTGAGAATAAATAATTTACGTAGTTCACAACAAAGTTCTCAACTCCCACACTTTTTTCACTACTAGTCATAGAATCCATTTCAAAGCAAACCGTGAACTTTAAATTCACCACCTCAGCGCTGCTTGTGGTGAATAATTTATGCATTATTAACCACTAGTCAATAAAGAAAAAGTTCCATTCTTGTTTAATTTAGAGTTTAGTAGTAAAGAAAAACCGCATAGAATATAATGTTTTAAATCCAGGAGATTGTATTTAACGTGTTTAGTGCACTAATTTATTTACTCCAACATAAAAATTTTAGTTTCAAATTATGTTTACAAGTTTACAATTTGCGCTTGATTTGATTTTTGATACCTTGCTAATAATGACAAATCATTTTCGTTATGAGATTAGGTTATAACGGTATTCTGTATTAACATCAGAAAAGAACATGTTAATCCAATTATTATTTATAGAAATTATAATTGACGCTGGGGTGCAATTATGGCATGTCATAATATCACCGGTCCTGATTTGTTTTCGGATGCATTAGTAAGGTTAGAAGTGGGTATGTTGATGACAGTGTTATTTACAGTGGCAGGACCAGGAGCAGGTTCGATGAGAATTGAAAGTAGTATTTCAACTGATGATGTTTTTTGCATTTTTGCAATTGTTTTTTTTTTAACAGCGAGGCCTCCTTCACATAACCCTCTGCTACCGCTGGTGATTTCCAACGCCACAATCACAAATTTCCGTAATGTGTCATTGTTGCTCGTTCATATCGGAAAACAGCAAGTTACATAGTTCATCATCACGACAAGCACCGGCTATGAAACAATTATTTTAATTGCAATATAATATTTATCAGGTGCTTTTTATATCCTTTGGGAGATGATAGAAGACTTTTTAGGCTTTAAAATAACTTACTAACTTAAAAAAAATGGATATTTCGATGTTCCCTCTCATCAAAAGCCTGGTCCTCAACATCGACTAATGACACTACAGAATGGCAATTTTCTTGTATTTTGAATACTCTTGAAAATAAGCTAGCAGCATATTTTCAGTAAAGTCAGGTACCAACCAGTTTTTTAAGTTTTTAAGGTACAAACCTTTAGATTTTTCCGGCGATAGTTCTTCAGTGCTACTCTCATTTCAGGAGGAGTTAGCAAAGTTAATTCATTATCAGTCATTTTTACCTACTTAATTACGTAACCAAATCATCTTCAAATCGCATTGAAAACACCAAGCAAAAACAGTCAAGTGTCAGTTTTGATTTTTAGCTTACTTAATATTTTATAAAAAGTAAATAAACTTCAGCTTGCGTTCCTACGCTACTTCATTTTTATAAGAAACATTTTTTGCCTTAAATTTGGCAGATTTTTTTTATTATTCTTACTTAGGTTCTCCTAGAGTATACCATCATGTAGTACAATATATTTTGTTTGAATATTTTCATTTTTAGATGAGGTTATGGTTTAAGCGTAACGTCTGAATCAAAAGCCTTATCATCTACACATTCAAAAATTAATAGAGTTGACATAATAGTATTGAACTGGTTTCCTATAGTGTTTGTATTTATTTCGATCGTCATGGTAACGACTGCAACACATGGTTTTAGCAATTGGACAAACACAACAAAAACGATGAAGTGAAGAACTGATAATATATTTCCGAAATATTCTACAAAAAATGGGGTTATTCCAAAAACTAGCCACTTTCCTAGGGGTGAAAAAAAAAGAGGTTAATGTATTAGTGGTGGGGTTAAATAATAGTGGCAAATCGACTGTGGTAAATAAATTTAAGAATGAAGACGAGAGAGTTACTGATGTTGTGCCTACAGTAGGTTTTTCAGTTGAGAGGTTTCAAAGTAAGTGATTTTTAACTATTTATAAACCATCTATTTTATTCAATAATTATGGGTTGAAATTTTTATCATTTAGTAACATAATTAATTCAAAATTTTTCCATTTAAATCGATAAATCTCAAAATGTTTTACTTACTTCTATATATCCATTAATATGCAAAGGAATGTAGACTGGGCACATATCAAACAAACAAAATATGATGGATTAGATTTAATTACTTCGAAAATATTAGGGGTTAGTATCTTCATTTTCTTTACCAACATTTGCAATCGCCTTTCTTTTTCATTTTTATTCTTACAAGTATTCTTGTGTGTGGTTAGAATTAGATTTAATTCCTTACCCCCAGAGTTCCTTGATTTGCATCAGCTCTTTATCATAGTTCATAGTTAATTGTAGGCGGCCAGGGGTTCTTTGAGCACATAGGCCCGTCTTGCAAGCAGATGTCCGTTGAGAAGTTGATTGAACCCATAATGTCATTACGCAAACTGTGAGGCTTGCCCAAGTGTTTAAATGGATACTCACAGATGACATGGTTTACGGTTTCATCCTCTTCCATGCACCAACGGTACTCTGGATCGGCCGAAGTGGAACCCACGGTATGGAGATTGCGTCTTAGATGGCAGTGCCCGGTCACTAGTCGGATTTCGCTCCTGTTTAGTTGGAGCAGTTTTTTGGTGTGGGATGCACGAGGTCCATCTATATGTCCCAGTTATTTTTATCCATTTCTGTCGAGCCCGACTTGCGAGTAGACCGTTGAAACACGCGATAGCAACGCTTTTAGTCACACCAAGGATGGGTTCTGAGCCCATCGGGGAGTTCGCCGATCCTAGTCTGGCGAGTGAGTCCGCCTCGTCGTTGCCTCACTCTTCACGATATTAAGTAATTTATTTCTAGTTTTTTTTTCTGCTCTTTATTATTATTGTTTATGGTAATTTTTTATCGACATATTTATGACTTAATATATGATTGATATTAAAATTTTTCTATTGGTTATTTCCAGACAAAAACCTCTCTTTTACAGCGTTTGATATGTCCGGCCACGGACGATATAGAGACCTTTGGGAACATTATTACAAAGACTGCCATGGAATCATCTTCGTTATAGACAGTAGCGACAGATTAAGATTGGTTGTAGTGAAGGAAGAATTAGATCTTCTTCTTCAGCATCCTGATATTTGTAACAAAAAAATTCCAATTTTGTTTTTCGCCAATAAAATGGACAGTAAAGAAGCTTTAAGTAGCGTTAAGATAGCTGCAGGTTTAGGACTAGATAAAATTATGAAGAAACCATGGCATATATCTTCCAGTAATGCTCTTACTGGAGAAGGGTTACAGGATGGAGTCGAATGGTTGACACAACAGATTCGGGAAATGATAATAGCCAAACAGTAGATAATTTCAATATTTCTTTTCATTTTTAATGAATTTATCATGTTATTCCCTTAAAAGCTTTAACATTTGAGTTGGCATAATAGATTTTACAAATTTTTTTAATCTATCTATATTATTTTACGAACGAAATGTTGCATAACTCACTATTGGGAGACGTGAATAGATCCTTATTTTTCTTGGTAGGATTTTTTTATTTTGGTCCAACTGATAAGTTTTTCATGTGGCATATTACGAAACAGAAAATAGAATGTTTAAACGTGTTATTTATTAATATCAATTTTAAGGTTAAACAAAAATACATGTTATATTTGTATTAATATTTTTACCTCACATTCCCCCAGTATTTAATTGGAGAGTAAAAAAACTAAAGCATAGTTGCAAGTGAACATCATTAAATTAAAATATATGAGTGAAAATTATATAGAAACATGAAAAATTAATTTTATTCCTCATTTTTACGTTTAATATCCAATAAAATTGAAAATCAGCTCATTTACAAACAAATTTATTAATTAATGAAAAGACATTTTTTATTATAAAGAATTTGTTAAAAATTGAATTTCTTCTATTTTAATTAAACAATATTTTCCCTCCAATTTCCAGAAGTGTGCACTGTTTGTCAAATGTTATGCAACAAATATTTTTTTTCCAATTTCAAATGTTTAAAATGATGAATTATTGTTAGAAAAATTATAATTCAGTTGATAATACAATAAAAGTGCAATAGTAGTTTTTTTTACATAATTTTCACTAAATTTCAATTCAATAAAAAATAAAATAAATAAATACAAACATATAACTAATACAATTCACCTCTTGAGTAACCTTATTAAGCAAAACATCAACAAAGGGAAACCAAATACTACTTATTGGTTTGTAGCCCATACAAATTTATATTGTTTTGTTTGAAATTATAAATCTGTGATCATGTGTCAAGAAGAATGTTAAAATGATACAACCACTATCATTTCTGATACAAACTATCATGTAAAAAAGCTTGGTTATTTACCAGGGTATATTTTCAAAGACACAATCATAAATCTGTAAGATTGTACTATTTACAATTGTAGCTTTGAAAGTATACGCCGGTATTCATTGTAACAGGCAATAAGTTCTTCAATTGTTTGCCTATGCCAATATCACAATGCATAAAGGCAATTTTTCATTCAATTCAATAGTTGATTGAATTATTCAATTTCAATCAGAATCATAGTTTTGGTTACAAAATAATATCTGTCTCAGCAAACGTCTCCAATGTCCTCAACTGAGTCTTTAGTGTGTTTTGTTGCATAAATAGTACTTTTTTAATTAGACGGATCAATCCTATTTACATAAAATTAGTAGATTATATTCAGGAGCAAATACTAAATTTTTAAAAAATCCTAGTGACTGCGCCAGTTGAATGAATTTATTGAAGACATGCGCATTTATCTCAAAATATGTCCTGCTGGATGCTATATATGCTGGATTTACACATAACTATAACATTTCCTGTATCATTTTATCACTATCTAGATTGGTTATATTGAACATTTTGAAAATGTATGAGCCATAATGGTAAGGCAAATGGCCACTTATAAATCAAACTGATATATAAATTATTTATATATCAGTTTTGCCTATTTTCACCTTTATAAAACTACAGCTTGCATTTTCGATTTTCTTCAAATTTTCACATCGAATCAGACCTTGATAATATGTAGCCGAAAAAGCGAAACTAAACTCTACCCAAAATAAGAGCTGTGTCATTGATGTACTTCGACAGTTGTTTCTGTATTTTCAATTTGAGTATTATTCACTGACTGAACGTCGGAATTTTCATCTTTTTTATCATAGGAAGGAGGAGCTACTATGGGAATTGCTGCTTTGGGGCGTTTTTGCGGCACTTGACGTTGGGTAATTTGCTGATCAGTTGAGTAATAAGTTATTCCCCCCTGTGGTTGATACAGTTCAGTCGGTGGAGTCTGAAATTTATGACAATGCAACTATGAATAAAAATACAAGATACAATAAAAAATACAATGAATTATTAACACTATATCTATTACAAGTAGTATGTCTCATACTCCCACATATTAAAGCTAGCAGTCAAAAATTTGAATCCAGTGTTTATATCTTGAACAAAACATCAACACAACAGATAAAAATGTGGACAAACATGTCTCCTCAAATAGGCGATTGAGGTACTAGAGTGCATGCAAAGAGATAACTTTCTTTTTCATCATATCACTTCACATATCCACATCTGCATTACTCATCACATTCAGCACCATGTAACTTCTACCCAAAAATATTAAAAATATTTTTAGCAAGTGCAGTACCTCTAAGAATATTAACCCAAATTTTATGTTACATTGTTTTAATAAAATAATTCTCTGTATTTTTGGATTACCCTTTATGACAAGTGATAATAACTATGATACTTACCACCGAATTAAAAGGTTGTTGATATCCTTGGAAATTTGCTGGGAAACTAGGTTGACTTTGGACGAAATTGATGAGTTGCGTTGCGGGTGCAGCCGGTATAAACGTAGGCCCGGCAACTGCTGGAGTTTGTATGAAAGGAGGAGGTTGAGCATATGGTTGAGGAGCAAAAGTAGGAGCTTGAAGTAAAGGAGCAGCTGTAACGGGAACTTGAGGCAAAGGAGTCGGTTGAAGTGGAGAAACATGAGCTACTTGTGTAGTAGGGGAAAGTATCTGGGAAGATTGGTGTAAAATTGATTGAGTAGGAGATGGAACAGATTGTTGATTGAATTCTAAAAAAAAATTAAGTTACATAACTTCATTGATTTATGAAGAAGATAAGGATTAGCATGCCTAATGATCAATCGTTTAATGACGTTTGTCTATTTGGTACTTTATTTTAAGCAATTGTTCATTTGATAATTTTTAGTTAGTAAGACATGAGTATTTTAATTGCTACAAATATTTTTTCCATAAATTGGCTTGAACAGTTCTTTGTAAGTTTTTGGTATACTTTGGTTAGGAAGTAATAAAGTGAGAAAAATATAGATAAAGATACAAAGGTTTAAATATCAAGAGAAAGACTTTTTTCTGCATAGAATTGTCATTTAACTGCACCACATATTATCTCTGTCGAAATTGCTCTGAATGATGTGCTAGAAATATCAAAAATTTATTGACAATGAACATTTTTTTGGAAATATTGAACAAATTAAGTGGCTTATCAATATAATACAAATTTGTATAACATATTAATGCACATGAATAAATAATACCAAATTATTTTTTTGAATTACATTAAAAAAATATTTTTGAACTATAATGATTTACCATTTGGATAAAATGTTGTAGCATAGTTATTCAATGGAGGAGTGGTAGTTTCCGGTAAACTTTTCTGTCTCATAGAACTATATCTCTTAGAACCTTTCTGTTCTGATTGAAGTCGAGGTGGAACACTACTCTGCCTTTGGTTATTGTTACAATTGTTATAATTTCCTTTATTAAAGTTTGATTTGCTTCCATTCCCATCTTCTATATTCAATTTGCTCATATCCTTCTCTAGCTCCTAAAAAATGATTAGTAATGCAATAAAATGAACAAAAATTTATTTATATACTCACATTATTCTTATTACTGAGGTAAAAGTTTTGCGATTGAATGAAATCATCTTTTTGAACATTCTTAACTGGCAAAACTTTTTGTGCTGTTGCTTTTCTATTTCGGGCATTCCTGGATTTTGTTGTGAAACCATTATACTCAGATTCGTTTGGTTCTTTTGAACTACTAATTCTTCCAGATCCTATACGTTGACCCTTATTGTTGTTGTCAGGATAACTTGCATTATTTTGGGAATTCTCCGATTTAGATGATTGTGGTATCTGTTTTTCTTTTGGAGCCTCATTCCTAAGCAATACACAATTAAGTCCATTTTTTTCTAATATGACAAAATAAATAACTTCTACTTGACCTTATTGTTATTGTCAGGAATAGGAAGGAAACAGAAAAAAAAACAAGGTTATGAAATAAAACAAAGGCCACAAAACGAAGAATGACTATTATGAATGAAATCAAAAAAAGAAAATTTGGGAGAAAATAACAAACATACCATAAAATGGAACAAAATTGGGGTTGCTGGATCCTTCGCTGATATTTATAGATTTATATTAGATTCAAAAGAACATTATGTAATCAAGTTTTGCATGTGACTAAGGAAAACACCAAATAAGACCTTTGGAATGCTGTTAAACGCCTTTGAAGATTTTTATTCCTCGAAATTTAAGTCAAAGAGGTGGCACAAGATGTTCTGGATAGCTAGGAAAAGGTGAAAGACACTCCGAATTTCTGCTAACAGTTACTACTAAATTTTACATTGAAGAATTAAGAAGATTAAAAAACAAAGGGTCAATCGCGTCAGATACGCTAACACAGCCTTCCTCTACTACCTGACAAAAATTAAAATTAGTGTCATACTCCAGCTGGCCTACAGACCCGACCTCACTCCGCCAGACAACTTTCTGTTTCCTCGGCTCAAGAAGTAGACAATATAGTGAGACCCAGGACAAAATTAGACCTGTCACTGTAGTGTTGAAGGTCGCATTTCAAGGAATATGGATAAACAAAATAAACAGATAATCAAGAATATAAAAAGTAAGTTCAATTGATGAAATAGTAGAGAAGAACTAATGAGAAATAAATGATGTGGTACAAATAGAGAGATCAGTATATGTAAGAACAATGACAAAGAGAGGGAGAAGTAGACCAAGAAAAATATGGCTGAATGAAGTAAGAAGGGAGTTGAAGAAAATAATATGCCAAAATAATTCTACTAAGATATATCACATGGGCTTGAGAAATAAATTGATACTATAATGAATTAAATATATATTATTTACCAAGTTTCGACTTTCATTGACGGTAGTTGTTGATCAACTTTCACATTGTTTGGAGCTTTATGATTATTTTCATTCCTCTCTGACGAATTTTTTATTAACGGTGGAAATTCTTCTTGATTATTTCTATTTAGGGGCTTCTTTCCTCTTTTGACTACAGGTGAAGGTTTGTTATAAGCTTCCTCATCCTCCCAATTACGAGTGTATTTATTTGGCCCTCGACTACAATAAAAAAAGCATTATTTCAAACAATATTTTATCAAGAATTTCACATTATCAAGTTATGTTTAAAAATATTTCATTGTTCTTTAATTGTTTAATAATGTAAGTCATAATTTGACATTGAAGTATTATAAATATAAATGGCTTAGTCATTAACCTCTTTATGTATGTAGACAATAGATAATATTTTAAAAATATTAATCCAAACAAATATTTACCCATATTTTCTACGTCTCCTAGCTCTTGGTGGTCCTTCTTCATTTCTAATATCATAACCGTATATTGCAATTAATTCTGATCTACTTTTTGGAGCTTGTTCTGGTTCGTTATATCTATCATGAGCCCATCTTTCTTTCTTATCTTGCCACACTTTCTTTTTGTTGTCCTTTTCTTTATCAGTTTCCCCTTCATTCTGAACTTCACTGAAATTTGTTTTGAATTAATATGAAAATATTAAACGGAGCATATGTGCACAACATTTATAAAATATAATTGTTTAATATGAAATGGCTTACTTATCCTCCAAAGTTCTATCATCATGTTCATAGAAAGTTCCTCTCTTTGGAATATACTGTGGATTCTTTTTATCTTCATCATCATCAATTTTCTTTGAAGAAACACTTTCCTGTCCATCACCTTCTTCTCGTTCTAATAATAGGCTTTCACCGTCAGAATTATCATCTAAAAAAGAAGCCCTGGAACGTATTTTTTGGTTTTCATCTTCATCAGTGTAACTATCTGCATCGGCACTGTCATATTCCGAATTTCCAGTTGATCCTTTATCATCAGGAAGAGCGGTATCAGTTTCTTTCTGTAAAATCATTTTGTTACTGACGAATGTAATGAAATAACCTTTAGTGAATGCCTTGCTCCACTTAATGTCTCCGACCTTAATTTGGAGTCTTTAGATTGGTCTTTCACTTTTCACTTTCAAGTTGTTTCTCTAACATAGAAGGTTACTTACCTTGTTGCCAATGTCATTATCACGTTCTTTATTTGCTCTCGCTTGATTACTTATCGTAGATTCCATTATTTCAAAGAAAAAATATTTCACTCCTTTCTCTAATTACTAGACGTATGATATGTTTTTTATAAATGAATTTTATAACAGAGTTAGGTGAAAGATTCCAACGAGAAAATAATAGGAGTCGAAAAGAGATAAATATAGTAACTTATGTCTTTTGTTATATGTATAACTAAAATTGACAGAGTAGGTTAGGAATCTTCGTTTATTATTTCATAGTCGGCTCGAATCTTTAGGTACATATCTATTTATACTTTGAAATTGATTTTGAGTTTACGAAATGCATATTTTTTTTAATAATTTCTATATATGTTATTTCCCTAATTTTTATCAATCGTATTGAAAATTATTTCCGAATGTTTTTATGATGACATCTATGCATGAAAAGTCTAATTATAATTTACGATTTGCAGATTCCTGTAACGAAAAAAATGATATATTGATAGTTTGTAATGTCAAATAATTTGGAATTTATAATATATCAAATGATTTGATGATGAACTATTTTTTTTAATATATTTAATCATATATTATCAGGAATAAAATTATGATAAAAAAGTATAGGTTTCTGTAGTGGTAAGGTTTGTTGAACCAATAATCTTGTTACTACTCTCTTATGGTAGAGGGCGGCGCTATAATTTTTAAGGGTGAATAGAATATTTGTATTTTGTAGCACATAATATAATAATCATACTGATATTGTTTTTTTGCAAAACAGTTTTATAGTAAATAAAAATTTAAATTGAATATGATAACACTTCAGAGCTAATTTATCAAAGAATCAAAGACAAAATATAAGAACAGGTTTGTGACATCAAGGAAATATATATATATATATATATATATATATATATATATATATATATATATATATATATATATATATATATATATATATATTATTTGTATAAATATCACTTCAATCAATTGCTGGCAAACAAATAAATTCAGCGTTTATAAACAATTAAAAAGAGTCAAGTTGTGAAATAAAGGTAAACAGGTGAAGCGCTAACCGAAAGGAACAGCGGACGAGGCAATAAAGAAGAATTATTAAAGGAAGTTCTGAGCCAAAAATCCACTCGCAGCTTCAGGCACAAGTTTGGGGATCAATGTCTCAACTCTATCGAATGTAAAGGTCAAACATATTTTTAGATCATTTATATTACTTCTCACATTTTATAAACAAAATGATATTGTTATAATATTGAATTTAAATGTTTACTACAATATGTGGTTATAAACTAAGATCAACGATGGGAATTAAAAGAGAAATTGTGACAAGTTATGAAGTGATATAGTGAAGAGGCATAAAAACTTGCTATATAGAAAGGCAGGCTCTGTTTAGGTCGGTTTCTTATTGTTCTTATTAATAATTACAAACTCAGGAAATTCCTTATCCTAAATTATTTCCTAGTTCTCAAAACCTATCTTGAAAATCAATATTTCATGGTTAAATACCTAGACGAATACTCTACAAAACATCCAATCAACGTAGGTGTTTTCCAAGATAGCGTTTTGAATCCGCTTCTATATACTGTTTATTTACCTATATCAGACAATACAAAAATACTTCTGGTACTGTTTTAGTAGCTTCACACCAAATCCTCAAACTACATTACAAACCCACGAGTCTAAAACCCAATTTTACAAGTCAAATTTAAACCTCAAACTTCACTTTAAACCATATGTCTCTACGTCATAATAAACTAGCATGAAATTCCAGAGAGGGAGGAAGTCAAACATCTTGGAATCTATCTGGAAAGGAGACTTTCTTGGAATAAACACCTCTTCATGGAAAGAAAACAGCTCGGGATTAAACTTAGACAAGTATATTGGATAATTATAAGTAAATCCAGCTATGTGATTCAGCGTCATTTTATATAGATATTATCAATAGATGTCAATAAAAAGTTCTAGTGCTCGATGATATATGGTCTTTGCAAGGAATTTACAAGTTGGTTAGGAAAAAACTTAAAGTGACCAGTGAAAAATACAATAAAAGACTTATCTCGCAAACTTAGTGTCAGAAATTATTATCCAACACAGACTCAAAATCTTTACTTCGTACGACCACCCTAACAGATTTTAACATATTTTATATAGATTAGAAGTTTTAATAAGATAATGTCTTCTATGTTACTCTTAGATTTCAGCATATTCTATTTTAAATTGACTAGAAGTGTTCGTTATGTGAAGCCTTCTATGCTTTCTGTTATCTTTTAACCAACTGCGTCAATTTAGATACACCTACTTTCAATTGTTATACATGTTTTGTTATACTGATTCTACGGTAATTGCATAAATGGAATAATTAGGAGCAACCTCAGGTTTCTACTACACAAGTCATTTTTTACTTAAAGCTCCATTTAGAAACAAATTGTAAATATAATAAATGAATAAATAAAAAAATTGCTAAGAACTGGAAAAAATCACAACGTGGCTACAATGTAAAATATATGTCATACAAACATTGTTAAAGCTATTCAAGATTTTATCCAATGATCTTTCGTAGTTGATCTATTTTAGGGATGTTAGAAATGCGTACTTTTTGTCAACTTATAGATGCCTAATAATAAATGTTTCGTATTTATTCTTGATACTCTTATTTAGATTTCTCGCATTGTTTCATAGTAAAAAAGCCTAGCAAATTTTCCAATCTTTAAACAAATAAATTGACATGTCTCGAGCTCCATCTCATTTCCCTCCTTGTGTGAAAGCAGCAGCACCGAAAAAAGCAATATAAAATAATCATCTCGGGAGCATTCAGTCAGGTAAAGAGCGTCGACAAATAGATCAAACTCCGGACGATCCGCAATTGAGTAGAAAGCTTTGGTAATGATCTCTCCTGAGCCCTGGATGAGGCAGATATAAATTTGTGGCGCTTTCCTCTAACTCCCGACGCGGCGTCGGGGACAAAATGGCGTTCCCCCTATTTCCGAATCGTTGCCATAGAGACAAACTTCTTGGAGCTAAGACTGTGAAAGCGTAGATAAGGTAATCGGCTCGAAATAACCATTCTACATGGCGTCTCTCGAGAAAATTTGGAAGAGGAATGGGCATGGTGCATTGGCGTACATAAGAAACTTCACAAGTGCTTTTCAAGTGGGTTTCGTGAAATAAAGTCGGGATTTACGATATAAGAGTAAGATAGAAAAACTTGATTTAACCAAAATAAATAGATTTTATAATTTGAAATCACTTATAGTGAGGAAACAGTTAATTTATTGGAGATTAGAGACAGTTATTTAGTTAATCAGATATACAGAGGAGTATTAGAATGTTACTTGTTTTTAAGAAAACATTAATGCGAGCCCAAAAATTCGCAATTTTGACAGATGACACAACACGGTTTGGCAACTATCAACTTTTTGATTTTAGTTCATCTATTTGTACGAATTTTGTTTATTTTTTCGACTAAAAACTAAATTTCAAGATTAGATTGCTCGGAACTATCAAAATCATTTTTATCATTTGAAGCATTTACCTGTAGGTACAATTAAAGTTTCCGCAATATTGTTCATTAAAATTTTACCTTCTTTATAAAAAATTGGAATTTATTTTTCATACCTATTTCTTATATTTAAATTAATCCGCAGAAATCTCTGAATATTGAATGGGAAGAAATGAAGGATGAAACTTTCATCATTAATTTCGGCGGAGGTTGACTTGTGTTGTATCAACAAAACAAATGACAGCAGCTCTTTTGCTGTTTGCTATTATCATAGCTTGTCTCATCACATCATGCGAATGGCCTCAAGCTTTCTTGTTGTCAAATTTTCTAGAAGCGTGAGGGAATCGGACGCCGTCTGCAAATTTATTCCATACGATGCATTTTTGCTCTTTTTGAAGATTGTTTGAAGCCCATAAAACATTTTGACTAAGTTTGGAATAGCGAGTTCCTATTTTTTCCAAATAAAATAATATTTAGAAGAATCTTTGTTTATAGAAAACAAATTAATTTTACGTACGCCTCTGGTATGGTGTACGATATCGCGAACTGTAGAGAACCGGTAGGACCAAATTAAGCGAAAAATCTTTTGCGTGCATAATTAGGAGCAACGAGTCGTAGGAGGCTTAAGAAAATATCTTCCGCCACGGAATGATGGTGGCGGCATCGTTGGCCGGGAGAGAAAGGTGGGGGGGTTGACGGGTACAAGTTTATTTCACTGGTTCGGTTGGTTGATTTATGAAATTTTACATTTGACGTAACAGGCATAGCTACAGTCATATTGATAAATTGCCTTTGGAATGTATGGAGATGTTCGCTTCGGTGTTTAATAATTTCTGAAACGATTCCACTGAACGTCGATCAAAAATATAAATTTTTATAAATGGTTCTATGGTGAAAAATTGTGTTCAATATACTTTTTTGTCACAATGCTTCGATAATTACATTGTAAATAACAAGTTGAAGAATGTAATTTAATATATTTTTGTAAGGCACATTATTGCAGAATCCTTCTGCACAACAAAGAATAAACAATTCACCAAAAGACATTTCCGGCGTATCTATGAGGGAGTGAAGGGAGCTAAGTTCCCTCATTGGGTTCAAACTAACACTGAATAAAATGGGAAAATTTGGAGATATGTCAAAAATTTATCATAAGATTTACGGGAGATTTAAATAATTTAAGCTGAAGTTTATATAGAACATAATGTTTGGATCTATTTGAAATATCATGCAAAGAAACTGTTTAACTACTGTTGGTTTTTGGTCGATTAAAACCGGCCAGACGTTCAAGACAAGAATAGAAAGTGTTTATGTGGCCAAGTATTACACTATTTGTGACGAAACTACAGATATCGGTAAAAAAGAACAGCTTATGTTTTGTATTCGGTATGTCAACATGGAAGACTGTAGGGTAGAGATTTCCTTGCATTTGTAGAGCTCAAATCAACGACAAGTCTTTCAATATAATCAGCGATAGACCAAGAATTGTCTAGTCTCTGAAAAACCAGGGTTGTCATACTATTTCCTATGTGGTCAAGGCTATAATGGTGGAAACAGGGGCAACAAGCCACTCCTTGAACCTGTTTATCACCAAATGCTGTGACATTTCACTAATAAGAAATGCCATTGGAAGTGTAGGAACGGTTTCAACATTTTAATCAGTCTCTGCTAATCGAGTAAATGCTCTTGAGTATGAGATAGATATGCACAGGTTCTAAAAATCAGAGACAGAATACACTATGTCCAACAAGATGGGTTGAAAGACTCATTATTTTCAAAGAACTGATTGTTCCTTTTGTAACTGTCTTAGAAACCTTGAGCGATAGCAAAACAAGTTTATTTAAGAGTTAAGAGTCTTGACCGCAGATTGTAACATTTCAATGCAAAACAAAGATCATACAAAATTTAAAAAGCAACAGTGATACAAATATATACCTATTATGCATTATACTTGATACTCCATTATAAGATTATTCCCATTAAATAATAATGACAATTATAGTAATGAAAAAAGTTAATAGATTGGCAATACTGTTGTTCTTGATATAAACATAATGGCAGCGGTTTGAATGTTATTTTACTACAACTATGGACAAAGAAATATTCTAAAATTGCCATTTTGGACACTTAACAAAAATTTGTCGGGGAGGACCTCTTGCTTCATACCCCAGAAACCCGTTAACCCTCCCGCCCCTTTTACTGTTCACCGCTCCGCTACTGGCCGGAAGTGTAAAGTTTTACAAGTAATTTTTAAAATGGTTTCTATATTTATGAGACCATTAGTATTGCTGACATCTTTTGCTTTTAGTAGTGATTAAATTGGTAAAAACATGGCGTTTTGACTTGAAAATCTTTTTTCTTGAGATGTTAAACAATATATCTAATGTGTTTCGTTCGCGTCTTTCTCTTCTGGAATAATAAAACTATTTAATTAGCTAAAAGCATCTAAGCGTGTGAACTGAGAAACGAGAGACAGAAGTAGAAGAGGCTTTTCCGTGGCCCCATTTCAAATGTACGAAACATTGCCCTCTAATCCAAACTTAACGAGTTTCGAGACCAATGCGAATACGGACTACAATCAAAAGATTCCGGTTTGGTTCATTACAATCGATGAATTCGAAATTTTGTTAGCATCTGGTGTAATTCGAAAGGAAATTTCGCTGATTCATAATTAAAATTAAATAGGATAACTTTTAAAATGAATAGCATCGGAAATAGAATATACATATCTGTCAAGGATTTGAATTTAATTGAGTATTTGGATATAATTATATTCTCCAAAATGGTTGAATTCTCTGGTATACCTAGGTACTATTCATTTTTGTACCTTAAGTCCAGATATTTTTGTAGAAAATAGGAACCTTACCTAAATAGTATACAGAATGTTATGAGAAAAAACCAACTGACATTTTCCGTCTTCATCCATACAATTACCATAGCAATGGGGTATGAGGGGCCGTATTTATTTCCGTTTTTACTTAGAACGATCGCTATAGTCAATCAAGTCGTCCACTTTTACGGATTTTGAAATAAATGGCTGATAAAAATGTATAATAAAAAGGGATTCGTTGTAATTGACAGTAGCACATTTTGTAATAGAATCGTTGAAAAAACGCTATAAAAACTCTCCGAGTCATTTGTAAAAATAATTTTTAAATGAAATAAAAAAAATTTCTCATTAAACACTCATTTAGTTTAGGTTGCCAATCTCAATTTTTAAAAAATCAATATGATGTTTTTTCAGAAATTAATAATTTTGAAATAAGTATTGATATTCAACATGAAAACAGCAATTTTATAAATCATAAATGAACTTTGGAAATCAGTTTTTTACCACTATGCAGTAAATATAAAAAAATGTAATACTAGTAGTCTATACTATTCAATACTAAAAAATAAGGCAATAAGTTGAGAATTGACAAGAAATTAGATAATAAAAAGGCAATTTAGACAAATAAGTAAAAACTTCAACTTGTTCAATAATCCTAATAATTGTAGAACTGGTTATGTAATTGAACCTAGTACGAGGACATACAAGAAATTAGGTAACAAAAAGGTACAATGACAACGAAAAACTGAAAATATTGTTCAATAGCCGTAATAAATGAAGAAGTACTCATAGTTGACAATGCAGAAGTAAAAATTTTATTCAATAGTCATAAGAAACGAAGGAACGGTCACGTAATGGAGCTAAGTAGAGAATTGATAAGAAATTAGACAATAAAAAAGCAATACTGACAAAGAAGTAAATTTTTTATTCAATAATCATAATAAATTAAGAAATGGTTATGTAATTGAACCTAGTAGGGAGATATACAAGAAATTGGGTAATAAAAAGACACAATGCACAACGAAGAAATTAAAATAGGAATAATATAGCAGAGATTGGTGATAGGATATATCAAAAGAGGGAACCTGCTCTAATATGAGCAATAAAAAGGCACGGTAGACAAGGGAGACGTAAAACTTTTTTCGAATGGTATATAGATAGAGATAGGGTCTATAAATATGCGTAAAGCTAGATTATGTTGTAATATATAATATAATTAATTTTAAAAAAATGTTAGTACAGCACTGAATAGAAATGACTTTGTCGAATATAATTTCGTATGGGTCACAGGATCACAATCAATCACTCTGACCACCAATTAATATGCTGACCGTTTGCCTAATCATGTATGTGTACACATCGGCCTCATCTAATATCAAACATTATACTAACGAGTTACGTCAAATATTCATCGAGTTATTGATTACTAAGTATTAAACTTTTAATAAAACGTTAATATTATGATTATATTTATATGCATTTGCTAAAATATATGAGTTCAATTAAAGCTCTGCCTGTTTGAACCGATTTTACCGATTTCTCTATTAATTTTTTCATACAAATATGTATAAGTTGCTTGATTTTTTTATCTCAAACTATAATTTGAGAAAGAATTTACAGCTGATATGTATGCGTAACGAAGCCATGAAAGAGTTGCATATGCCATTGTATCATAGCTGCCACTACATAAAACGCTTACCTCTTCTACGACTTACTTTCTATTTGGTACTTTTTTACCTTTGACTATAAAAAAAGATCGAAATATATGGCGGCAACAAAACTCACGAATGTACAGAAGACTAAAAAAAGGTTAGTTTGATCTGAATGCCACTTGATTTTTTGTTAAACCAAAGCTAACTAGATCTTAGAATTGCAACAATCAAGAAACAGGAAATGCACTAAACCGATAAAGTTGCAATCGTAAAATCTTGCTGGAATTTATCAGCTGAGTTTCATTTGCTCACACTTGTGATCAAGACATATCGCATTGCAAAATATTGTATATGATGATCTTGCACAATGTTTTACATTATATAAGGCTCTTGCCTTTGAATCACGGCTGTCAATAATCAACTCTTTACTTTTTTGTTACTTACTTTCCATTGGGTAATTTTTCTACCTCTGGCTTTAATAAAAAACAACAACTAAAAATATCGAAATATACGGTGGCAATCAAAATCACGAATGAAGAGAAAATCACAAAAGGTTAGATCTATAAAATTGATCAGCTGATTTGACTGACATTTGGTTAGTTGTTGAAACAAAGTGATTAAATCTTAGAATTGCAGCATACAAGAAATAGAAATGGCACCAAAGCGATAAAGCTGCAATTGCAAGGTTTTGCTGGAAACTCTCAGCTGAGCTTCATGCTTGTAATCTTGACATCGTATTGGCTGCTGAAAGGACTGTTTATACCACCACTACAGCAACACTCACAATTACACTGTCAGACACGCGTTTCGACAATCAAGTTATTGTCTTCAGAGACTGAAGAAAGTGTAATTGTGAGTGTTGGTGTTGTGGTGGTATAAACAGTATATTGTTGATTTTGTTGTGCGTATTTTAGATAATTTTTTGTCGTAGCTCCCTTAGTAAATCAACCGCGTTTATGGCTGTATTTGATTTCTTGAGGTCAATCAAAAGAATACCCTCGCAGTCCCAAACTATTGTAGCTATCACTTTTTTGGTGCTTATTGTGACCTTTGCTTTTTTTGGCACGGGCTCTTCATTCTGTTTTTTATTTGTGTTCTTTAAGGAGTCTGCCCACTACACCGTATCATACCATGACCGTAATAGGAACGTGTCAGACAAAAAAATATTCTTTGTATAGAAAAGCATGGCACTACGTCCACTAGACCGTTCCGTCACCGATCCGTACCGTCGCGTGCCATGCACGGAGCGTTGATAATTGTCGGCGAGAATATTTTGCCGGTGCCGATACGCTCCGCGCATGGCACGCCACGATGTCCAACCGATGCGCGCAGGCAGCAAAAGGGTGATTATACGGGTTACAACCGCGTATGAAGACCGTTATAAACGCGCCTCAAATGCCTTCACTGAATTTTCTTTATCTTCAACTAAGTGCCTGTACAACGTCCAATATTCTCCTTCAGTTTTCCGTTTTTTTATAGTCTCGTGAATCCAGTAGCGTCGAGTGGGTTTTTGATTCTCTTCTTATTCCTCATCCAATATTATGGCAATCATTGCCAGTTGTCTCACAGTTAATCTTTTAATAGCCATATAATACCTTTTTTATTATTTTGAAACTCGATAACACTCCCCAGAGGTCCAGGCAGTACTGATACACATGCGAGAATGAAACGACTTTTTATCAATTTTACGTCATAAAAATTGCGGGTGGGCAACATACGGGTTATATACGGGTTACATATGGACACCAAATCGGCATCATACGGGCATTAAACGCCGTCGATTCGTTTCAGTGGGCAAAACAAGCCGTATCGTATTGCCTTCCGTGCTTGATACGTTCATAGCACGGTCATGATATGATACGGTGTAGTGGGCAGACTCCTTTAGTCAAAAATTTTATGACAGCGTAAAACTCAATTTGAGACATTTTTCCAAACAACTTGACTGAGAGCTCTACTATAATAAAATGGATCGAAGCAGCAAGTTGAAACTTTGTGTAAAACTTGTTTAGAGTGGTCACTGACGCGTGCATGAGGATTTTTATGATCTTACTCTATTTACTATATACAATATAATAACTCATGGACCGCACTACGTAAGTTATCTGCCAATATCCAAGGAACCAGAATACCTAATAGGAATAACTAAGGTAAAAGTCATATGATTGAAAAATGATGGTAGAAACTTGTTCGAAATTAGAAAAATGTGTTGGGAGTAGCTACTAGTTGTTGACAATGGGCCAAAACTGTTTAAAATATACTAAATACTATAGGAAATAGGATCAAAATTAGTTATAAGAAAACGCTTCATCATGAAACTTATATAAGCCATAAAATACCGAAAAATAAAGAAAAAATATTGTATTATTGTATGAAAATGGCTTTTCTCCATTGTCCCTGTAAAGTTATCGAAACAAATTTTTTCCACCTTCTTTTCAAAGATATTCTATTCTATTCTATTTTTCATCAGTAACACAGTAATTTTTTTTTGAATTATAACTTTTTGTTGGGTGGTTTCAATTTTTAATTACATGACATAAATAAACCACATGGTTAATATCTAGCACCATAATGACATCGAGTATTAATATGCCCCCTAACCTAAAATAATAGTGCTATTCATACACATATGTACTCCTATATATATTACAAAACAAATCCAATAAAGATAGATATTAACATAATCGCTATAGATATAGAGATGGGAATAACAGTTTGCTGAAAGGAACAATTAGTATTTTTTGTGAGAAATTGGAAATTACCTAAATCTTATTTTTATTATTAAAAGCATAGCAAAGTTTATTGGAATAAAGTTTATATCATGTTTGATAGTCATTTACACAACCAACTGTTGACTCCTACTTTGTTTTTTCTCACATTTACACAAATTCCTATGCGTTAAAAGGAATGATAGAGATGTCACTATAAACTACTATCATACTTAGCATAAACTTAGAAGAGTAGTTCAAAACAAGCATCTTCGAAAGTTGTTATCCAAAATTGTTTTACATTCAAGAGCTTCTTAATTCTCTCATCCGCCTTATAGTTCTCATCTTCACGAATTAGAACAAGCTGACATCACCTATGGTAGAATTCTTTAATGAAAGAAGTTTAAAACTTGATATAAGTCAGGCAACGCTCTCTAAGAAATCGGCATTTCCGACGAGTTTACGTCCTGTGAGGCCTTCTCAAGGGCCTCGTTTTTGCAAGAGGTCCCCGCACCCTTTCCGACCTCTAAACTATAATCCATAATCCAAGTATCCATAAGGGAGGTCTCGTGGATCCGTACTTTTTTGAGGGGTACGTGACGGGCTACAGTTATCTGGAAATGCTCGAAGATTTATGTGAGCAAATGGACAACGATCCAACTCGTACTCGCGTACATCCATCATTTCATGCAGGATGGAGCTTCGCCGCACTGTGCGTTATGTGTGCGGGAATACCTTAATGTTCATATTGGAAAATGGATCGGCAGACGAGGATTCGTTGAGTGGCAGCACGGTCATGTCACCTGACACCCTGTCATTTCTTGTTGTGGAGCCTTTTCAAGGACCCTTTCCGATCTCCAAAATGCAATTGAAAAAGAATTTGAAACGTACATTGATCAAGATCGGCATTAATTTGAACCCCTTTTCGAATCCTTTTTGTAATTCTTTTTTATGGATTGATTTTGACGCTGAATTTTTTTCTCTTAATGCAAATTTGTTGCTTGACTTATGCCGACCTCTGTATATACCTCAATGTGTTTGGTAACTATGTACTATTCTCGTACCTTGTTTTTTGAATTTTAAAATGTTCCCGATTAGCCCTCATGGGAAATAACGAATTTACTTAGTTTTTTAATGTGTATCTTGAACCGACTTTAGTATATATTCTGTGAATAATTGTAACTGTTACCTAAACTATTAATCATCTCTATGAAAATGGTAATGAGCTGGTGGTTGAAACATTGGGTCCCCGTTTTTGTGGGGGCGGTGTTGGCCGTCACCACTCGGTGTTCCCATAAATAACCACCGTCGACGCTGGCCCTACGAGCATATTGAGGTTGGATTGATATCAGTATCAGTGCCGGTTTTATTGCAAGTGTAATCCCGTTATCATAGCCCGATCAGCATAATAATAATAATAGTTTAAATGCAACCCCTGCTGCATGTAGGGATCCCTCGGTAATTTGCGACGGGGACCTACAGATTTTTTATTCATGTTGACGATCGAGATGAAAAGATCTGATTTAATTTCTATGATCAACATAATACTTAAATAAAAGTTTGAATTCGAAATTAAGTGACATCGAGAAAGGAGTATTTACAAATTGAAGTGTGAATGTTACTTGAATATTTACTTCTTATTTGGGAACTTAAACATACTGGATCAATGACTACATTCGGTCAAGAGAGCTGGAATACCATCGATTTCTCAGTCGTCTATGTACGTAATATAGTTGTATATTTATATAACATCCTAGTATGTTGATAAACTATCCTCTTTGGTTGATTTAAATACATTTTAAATAACTAATTTTGAACGTGTCTTTTGGGATAATTACTACTTACAGTAACCTTCCTTATTTTTATGAACTGTCTACTTTAATATCACAATCCCCACCATTTATATTTGTGATGGGCCTAAATATTGCGAATGAATTTTCTTCGATCCCACCTTTTTTAACACGACTAAGTCTCTTACTTTAAAGACTGTAAAAGTGTCTATTTGTTTACTTCTTCTCATTACTTTGCACTTTACTGAAAAATCTCGAGCTTTTCCTTGAGAGTATTGAGTTTCAAAATTGTTCTATTCCCGTGCTTAAATTCTCCGATAGATTAGGTTTCCTCCGTACAATAACTCAAAATGTGGGTATCCGTGATACGTCTTAAGTGTAGTATTGTAGCACAAGTAAAATTAGAAGCGGTGAAAAGTTTTTTGGTGAGTCTCTTCATGATCCTTAAATTTCCTCAGAACTTCAGATCTATGGCTAATTATTTACCAAAATATTCAAGTGGCAATTACTTATTTGACATTACTTATTTTAACCTATTAAATCCATAACATATTTTTATTTACGCTCTGAGTCTTCAGTCTTCAGTTTTGGTATGCCGGAAATACCACCTCTTTTTTGGGAAAGTTCTGATAAATAATATTAGATATTGTTTACAAATATCGAAATTCATGTTACTGTTGATTGTAGAATAATCTGTTTAGACATTTTCCATGGATTCTGGTCTTGTTTAAACTTTTTTATCTGTTTTTAACCACGCAAAACTAAATAATGCCATCAATAGATGGAAATGGGATTACCTAGGGCTGCCACTGATACAAAATTAGGTAGATTTTCATTTTATCCATATAATTAATTAGTTATTGACAAAAACTATTTTACTTGAATAAATATATTTCAATTAATTTGGTCATTTGTTTATCTACATTAAACAGATCAAATAAAGTTATTGCGAAATTATTATATCTATGGAATGATAAACATAAAATACGTATATGTCAATATAAAATTCGAACTATATATATTTTAGCAGGAAAATTTTACTAAAATATTAGGGGAAGAAGACACAAGTTTGCTTGTTTGGAATAAGCATCCTGGAGTTTTGGTTGATCGATTCGAAGAAGATTGAGGGTACATTCTAAAAAGTGTTTAAAATTCTATACGGTTTATTTCATTTAGCATCATGACAATAATAAATTCGCGTTAGTAGACTATATTTTTTAGTAATGACTGCTTGTCACGCAACAAACATTCCGAGACCCTTTGAATACTGCATCTTAATTCAGGGGTACCTATCTTCCTTACAATTGGTCTCAGTCAGAAAACAGCTAGCATTGACTAAGAAAATTTGCTAGATGACATGCTGCTGTTCGGTTTTCTGTCCGTTCTGTAGGAAGGAAGCTCCAATTTCATGTTGGAGATCAATTCACGTAATAATCCATGTAAAATGCTTCTTGCAATGCATAACCAAATATTTATTTTCTTATATATTACATCTTTTGAAGTTGAATCTGATAAGAAAATCCGTCAAGGATAAGTCATCATATATGCTGAGCTATGGGTTTTTTCCTTTTCCCATTGACGTAAAGTTGAATGTACGAAATAGACAACCCAAAGGAAGACGGAGAATCTTAGGACTCTCCTTGAATTATCTCACGACGGCTTAGTACTCCCAACTCTATCAGGAATGTGCGATCATAGATTGTATGCTTCACGTGGTGACGTAGCATATCAAGACCTGGAGGTCAAGCTATTCTATTTAGACACCGTGGCGATGCCTGAATGGTTCAAAATGGGACAGTACTCTATAGAATTTAGACCTTTTCCCATGCACACATTATACTGTTTAGTTCGATCACAAAATGAGATGCAGATCTGTATTTGACCTCCTTTTATTTTTTATTGAATTTCAACCTCTCAACTTTTGCATTTAATAAAAGTTCTACTCTTGCATTTAGTAGATAAAAGCTCTACTTTTGCATTTAGTAAAAGTTGTATTGGTTGTTGAAAAAGTGAAAATCAACGAATTAAACAAAATCCTATTCCTGACCTGTCCTTATATGTACATTCTTGAAAAATTTCGTCAATTCGTTCAGATTTAATGACGGGACTATTGTCTTTTCTTCACTTGAATCCCATTTCTCAACTTATTTTTTCAAAGAATAGATATTAACTGTAACATTTATTCCTTCTTGAATTTCTAATCTTAGTAGCTGTATATGATTTTCCTAATTATTTCTTTTTTAAATGTATCAAATGGAGTTTGGGTTTTGGAGAGTAAATTTCAAATTAGTGATATTTCACAACATTGGCTTTCTAAATTAAATTGCTTTAGATACTTGTTAGAGTTTTTTGAACTTTCTCGATTTACATTTGATTCATGACTTATGAGCATACTCGACCTCAATTATAAAGGAACTTCTAATATCTCTCTTTAGTAAGTGAAAATTAACAAATAACATTACCCGAGGAATACTTTTTCAACTCACTCACCAACGTGTTTAAAATGGTTAGGTTCTAGTACACACTGTATATTTTGATAATTCTTGTAAAGAATAGCAAAATTTATTGACGACAGTTATTAATTAAACTCGCCACATCCACTTATGATGATAATTAATAATGAGATAAATCACAACGAGGTTTTATTAAGTTTCGTCACTGTTCGGTGACAACTGATAAAACAAAATAAGTGCCGATTGTGTTATTTTAACATATGCCGTACAAGTTGACAAAAAAAGAAATACGAATACATGCTTGATTTGTTTTAGCATATGTACCTAATTAACATAATAATATAAGTAAATTCAACAAACTTGATCAAATCAGAGGATACTGATTGACATTTAGTGGAACTGTCTACGCAGCATAAACACAACATTTATATCATGTTGTTCGAGAATATTAGTTCAATAATTTAGTAGAATTTTCCCATTATTGGACATAAATTAAGCTACTTTTTAAACGTTTTGCCCTTATTTTATTTTTTTCGATCCAAACTTTATTATTACACATTATAAAATATTTGTTGATACGTGTAGTTTACTTATGGTTGCGCTAAACAGCAGAAAGAAATCTCTTTATCATTTATGGATGGACATATATCAGAGCAACGCTTGTAAATTGTTGAAATTATTTATCAAAAGACTAGTTCGTTTCTTCAAATTTATCGTGAACTACATCCGTTTCATAGTATACATTCAGAGCGACTAATCCGAATAACAATGAATCGTTTTCGGATCACGTTTACTTTAACTTATAATGTGTATCCCGCACTGTACAAGGAATCAATGAAGAAAATCTAAAGCAATCAATAAGTCATCAATTTCAGTAAAAGGGGTTATGTGCTTCCACTTTATAGTAGATAATCTTGGCCTAAAAAGATTTCAATTGTTAAAGTCAAACGTCTATCTTATGTCTCAGCCAATTCGACCATTTGGCTGAAGCACAAATTGATATCTATTGAATTTCCATTCAAAATTGTTTTATCGTATGAAGGCCATTTTTAATTGAATGGGTGCACGAATAAAGAGAATTTCCACATTCGGAATGAGGGCAATCTGCAAGCTTTTGTCGAAATACCATTCTATGTTTTAATTATATTAACTATATTAATGAGGGTAATAATCGTTCTTTTTATTAATTCTAATTAATCATTCCATGGAGACCAATGCCTCAATTTTATCTAGTAATGCTAATATTTTGTTGGGTGCATTCCCAATATTGCCTTATCAATTTGTTTAGTGTTTAAGTACTGGTTCTTATTGCTGAACTTTCTTTTCTGATTAGTTATGTTTATACTAATTCACAATTAGGTATATCAACTTTTTACTAATTCACAATTATATCAACTTTTTTAGTGTTTTGTTATAGTTACAGTACTTCGGGTTATTAGCCACGACGTACATCGATTCAATTTTTAATGAAATAATCTACATTTGTTTGAGCTCAACAGATATGACTTAGTGGGAATTATTTTCATTTGCAACAATTAATTGGATTATCAGATTGCTTACCGTCTTCAAATATTTACTCATAACATTGATTTGGTATAGAAAGGATAATTTGGACAATAAATTTTTAATAATCCAATTGGAAAGCATCACAATCTTCCTTCTCATTAAAAAATAAACCAGAAGAATTTGAAAAAATGGAATTGTACATTATGAAACTAGAATGTAAATCTTGAATTCAAGATTGTTCAAATTTTGATTTGCATTTTTTTAATATATATTCCAAGCTTTCCATAGAATTTAAAATATCATTACGTTCAAAAAATAATCTTCAAAATGACAATAAGATATAAATAATAATGTCCTATTTTCGTTCTCCAACACCTCTAACATCTCCTTTTGGCTCTGGTAAGTAAGTGACCAAATTCTTTTGACAAGTTCTATTGTTTATAGTAGGCTATCCAAATACCATTTACGTATATTTTTGGAATACATCACCCTTTGTGCATGGACATTTAGGTCTGCTAGAATAGGCGAATCATCATCGTCGCTAGAAACGGATGTTCAGATTTTTCATCTTCATATTCAGTTAAATCCTCTTGTTCACTTTCGTCGCTCTCCCCAATATCAGTTATAGTTAAATTCCAAGAAGTGGTTTTTGTTCTTGTTATTTGATAAGATGGATTTAAATTTTGCCGAACTTATGAGGTTCGCATGGAGTATTTGTACCTGTTAGTAAAGCTGGACATGTATGCTCTTTATAACTTTGATTAGTTCAGTTGGAAAAGTCTTTATAACCCCATCAATTAGATACAAGTTAGTCTCTAACCTTATTCAGGCGCTGAGTAGTCGACTCTTTCTTATGTTTTTTCCACCAGGCAATTGTTCCATAGGTTATTATTTGTCTTACATACGGGGACTATATCCCACTTCATGATGACTCACTAGGTATATTTTGTCAATCGAAATAGAAATTTTCACCTTTTTTAATACTAAGATGGGTTTAATTTTGTTGGAAACAAGTGGATTGACAACCTGCAATATTTATAAATCTATTAAAATATATGATAATTAACAATTTTCTTTCGAGAATTATTGCAGCAGATTAATTTCAATAATGATATAAATATTTATTCTTACAATTTGATATAGAAAAATTTGTTTATTAACGCTTATTATCTTTATTGTATATGGTATTGTTCAAGAACCTCTTTTAAAATAAATCCTCTTCAACATATTTATTCAATAAATTTTACTAAAAAACATCAAACAAGAAAGTGACGGAAATGCACAAATTTTCCAGAAGGATCATATGAGTCGAAAATAAAGCTCTAAGACTTATCCAGTATTACTTCCACAGAGTATCCATCTCCTATTTACTCCGTTTTCCTCGATTTTCCGTCTTACTCCCAATTCCGATACCTGATGCCAGGTGCTGACAGAGATGAGCATAGCGACTTTGATCACGAAAAAGTTATTTTGGAGCTTATCTATTCTGTGTTATAACTTACTCACTTATATTTTTAATCTATTCTATCTTATTTTTACGGTCTGTCATATCATTTATAAAAAGGTAGAGTGTCAAGTCAAGTCAATAATCTTGTCGAATACTTCAACGTTACTGGATTCTGTAGAAATTTTTGAATTTGTATGAAGCTCTCAATGGAGAAAGACTTCATAGATTCCTCTAAGCTTAATATTAAAGTTTTTCACTTTACAGCAATAATCGTCCTTCTCCTTATCATGTTGGCCTTGTAGTTCTCAATTAAGTTGATTTTGCTTTTCATTTTGATTTTGAAAAAAGGTGGTAGCACAGAGAAATTTTTAAAATATATTATGTTTAAGTTGAAAATGTATTAAACGACGTACCAGAAAATGGAGACTGTCCATCTTGTGATGGATGCAATGGAAATGTGTGTGTGAATCGGTTTTAAATCTCCTTCAGTCCCTGAAGACGATAACTTGATTACAGAAACGTGCGACAGACAGTGTAATTGGTAGTATTGGTGTAATGTTAGAGTAAAAAGTGTGTTCGGTATGTAGTTCACATATACAAAAATTTAATAACAGTCTTTAGTTATGTGAAGGAATATTACTTAAATATAAAATCAATTAAACTAAATTCTTTAATAGACAATAGGGATTCCATCTCTAACCTCTATTCTAAGCTAACTTGATTCTTACGGATTTATGCAGTGTCGGTCGCTGGTATACCTCTTCGGCAATTGATTTAGACCGAACGTAAAAGAACAGGCAAATTAAAGTTGGATTAATTCGATATCGATGGGATGAATGTCACGGCTTGTAGTTTCAATCCCAAGGATTTTCGACTTTTTGCGGTACAATTTTCGTAGATCCAACAACCGTTTCCATTCCGTCAAAGTTCTTTGTTGTACCAAATTTCTATCGGTTGATATTTTTCCTTGAACATTTCAATTTTTAACTGCTCTTTGATCCAGTGAGGTGCTAAATAAATTTACTTTGATAAATATACCGGGTGTCACAATAAGAATGGCTCTATGCCATATGTCGGAAATCGTTTGTAGTACAGCTTCGGTAAAAATAAATTTATAACAAAAGTTTATTTATGATTATCGTATTCTTCAAGAAATCCAGCGTATATTTGATTTTACAAGTTTTAGTCTATCTCTTCAAATAAGAGGGGAGGGGGGAAGCGGGAACTTTATTATGAAAAAACAATCTAATGAATAATGTTTACGCTAGAAGGTGCTATTTATTTTTTTTAAATGTAGCTACCCTTGAAAAATGTTGAATGGAAACATGCAGTTTTAATTGAGGAATATAAAAGTAGACCAAATTAGCAACAGAATAGCGAAAATCGCATGTGGATATCTTTTTCGTATTACGAGATATCCTAAGAAATGTGTAAATTTTAAGCAATTTCCTTTAAATTTAAATTACTCCGGTTTGACTGAACGGATTTTAACATTTTTTGACTTCTCAAAATTGTTTTTCTTTGTTCTATTAATAATAGTTCCAATTATTATGTCAATATTAGTTATGCTGTCACCGGGAAACTGCGTTATGGAAGTTAAAATGGAAATATATAAAAACAAGTAGTGGGCCATGAAAAAAACAACACAACAAGATATGTCTTGTGTCAAATTAATAAACCTAGTAATTTGTTCATTTACGTGTCATTGCGATTTCTGTGCATTAAATTCGATATAAAATTTACTTAAAAGTTATATCTAAGATGATTCTTATAAGCATTTGATATGATAGGCATTTACTTTGAATGTATGAGAAATGCAACTGTTGCGGCTAGGGCAGAGGTGGGGAACCTTTTTACCATTAGAGGCCACATTTGAATTAGGCAGCAATAAGAGAGGCCACATAAGCTGATTGACCTAAGAAAGTGACTTTTGTGAAAATATTATAGTTTTTCTATAGATTTAATAATTTATTGCATTATATAGAAAAAATGAAATATAATACTACAAAATTCTAAATATAATATACATATAAAATAATATAAAAATATTATAAAAAAATACAATAAAAGATATTTTTTTATTCATTAAGTTAGTGACCTATTTGGCTTTGTTTTTTGTTTGACAGTAATTGTATATTTGTATCAAGCTTCGTGACACACAGCTTTAATTGATCCTCTAAATGTGCATCTGTAATTTGCGTTCTTAAATTTGTTTTTATTTTTGACATGAAAGAGAAAAGAAAGACTAAGTTTGCATAGATAAGTTAAGTAGAACTGGACTTATCGGCGTTTTTTTCATAATAAAGTTCCCGCTTCCCCCCACCTCTTTTTTGTAGAGATAGACTAAAACTTGAATTTTTTGAAGAATACGATCATATAGTTTAATGCATCTTAATTAGACAAAATTTGTAAATTATTCATTTTATAATTTTTG
This sequence comes from Diorhabda sublineata, assembly GCF_026230105.1. NCBI lineage: Eukaryota > Metazoa > Arthropoda > Insecta > Coleoptera > Chrysomelidae > Diorhabda > Diorhabda sublineata. Next base: position 16,440,644 of record NC_079485.1, on the reverse strand, counting down.
TTATTTAATTACGCCCTCTAGCGGTGGACCTACAACTCTGTAAATAATTTCCAGGTTTTTCTCGAGGTCACTTTTGTTATAATTTTTTTCCCGAAGCTCTACTATAAACGGTTCCCGAGATATGGCCGAGAGCCATTCTTATTGGGACACCCGGTACATTTGTATCACCGTCGTTATTAGAATGAATCTGAACTCTGTAATCTAAGGGTGGGTTCTTGTTTTGAAATTTTACACAAGGAACTCCAGAAAAATTGCGAAAGAAATGTTGTAACTGATAGGAGAGAAGGCAAAACTCCAACGAAATAGAATATATTACATTTCACATGAGTACGAATGTTGTGAGTGAGACGCTAGTTGAGCTATTTTCCGTCGAGTATGGTATGTTATTTTTCCTGTCAAAACTAATGAATTATACTTATTTTTGTAAATATTGGCTTCTGATTATGCGTGTAGAGTATTGCGAGTGTAGAAGTATGCAGATAGTTAACTTCATGTCTACATAGAAAAAGCAAGTCCCAGTTTCGTCAAATCTACTTTGAAGGAGTCAATTCACACACTCGTTTGATATTTTGGAAATTGTTCAAAGAAAAATGAATAAATATCATAATTTCATCTTCATTACTTTGGTAACTCTCCTTTGACCACTGTTAATTTAGTTGTGATGAAAATTCCTTCTAGATCTTGGTAGAATGGGTTTGTTCTAGTATTTTTTAGAAAAATATCCAATAAAATACTATATTTGAATGAAAACAGACTAAATGGTGTATTGTTTCGAGTTTTTCACTTTTTTATAACTGATATTTGATCAATTTTACAGTGTTAGTTGGTTGTGCTGGTCTCCAAATTCATCGATGATTCTAAAAACCTACTGCTAAGAATAAATGAGGTTATGTTTATTTTTTAATTTGGAATGAATACTTTCTAAGGTTGAAAATTGTATGAAATTTTGTAGGTGAAGATATTTTTAGGTTACAGTTAGGAAAACAAGGTAATAAGTTTATATACTCTGTCACATTGAATACTCCTAACGAAATAAAAGAAGACAGCATTGAGAGAAAAGTTGTATATGTGCCTTTCTACCTTTGTACCTTTTCAGGTGTAACGCTTGTTGAAGCTGAGTCATTGCGTGGACTCCCTTTTCTACAGCTGTTCCCATTCTTTCCTATTCTGTATCTTATTCCTCCATTTTCTCCTGTCATCTTGATTTGTTCTGTCAAGCTACTCCTAGATTTATGGGATAAAATTCAATATTTCACTTATTTTGTCGTATCATGTTTTATTCTCTATTTTTTTTATAAAATCTCATCTCTGTATTTTTTTTTGATTCTTTGTTACTGTGTGAGTCTTCATTCCTTTGATCCATATGTCTCTATTGGTATGACTGCTTCTTTATATATTTTTGCTCCAGCTGTTCCCTCATTTATCTCTTGTTCCAGTTTTCCATCTTGTGTTAGTGTCGTCAAGCCAAGGTATTTTAAGCTGTTGACCTGCTCTATTTTTGATTCCTCTAATTTTATCGTATGTGTCTTCTCCTCTTTGTTCAAGGTTTTCTCATCTTTTGCCAATATTAACATTTGCGTATAGTATCTCCCAGATATGGAGATCCTTATCGAAAATATTTGAATCAACATTCAACATCAGAAGGACTCTATGGAATATCTATCCAGAGAAAATCAGATTTCTGGACATTATTACTTAATAATAACTACCAATCCAATTTAGTGATAGATATTATGACAATCTTTAAAGGATTATTCCCAAAAATCCATTAAAAGTTAATTAATAATAATACCAACCGTAAATTATTAAAAATGCGTTAGATTATTATTTGGTTGTATATCTATCTATTTTATGTTTTATGAGTATCTGCTCACATTAAAGGAGTGTCATTATTTTCATGATTGTTTTCAATTAGAAAACCCATACATCAAAAAATTTGGCATCGTTGTTACCGTTTCCAACAAAAATTTACAACCTTTAATCACTGTTGTTAATATGTCTTAGTATTTTACGACCTCCACAATAAAAGTGTTTATCTATTATCTCCTTATTTGATAATTTTCTTTATTTTCGATAGCGGCTTTCGTGTCTATCAGTTTTTCTGACTGATTTATGATGGTGATTTTTCAATATTCTCTTGAATGATTGAACACTTTCAGTTTTGATATAATTGTCACTGATACAGCATAATGTAAATATTATTTAATATTCCGATAAGTCATTATACTAACATATATTCATATCTTATTTTCAAAATTTTATTATTTTTAAACAACTGAAACCGAAAATTCGAATATTTTGTTTGTACAGTTGTTTATAATTCAGAAAATTTAGGTCAAGTAGTTGGCCAGCTCACAAGAAAAATTGGTGTGTTTATAGAGGATGTCTCATAAATAATGTCTGTTTCCTATGTTCACTTTGATTATCAAATAATCATATAAAAGGCCGTGCGCCTATTCGTGATTTTAATACCCGCCATGAAATTTTAACTTCTGTTATAATTTGCCACACACGTTATCGCTTAAAGAGTGAAGAAAGAAGCAAGTGTACATTAATATGTTCTATGTTATATTACGGCTTCCGCAAATTTTAAAAATTAATTTTTGTATTGTATATTGTTAACTACCTACCTAATGTTGGAATGCCATTTAAAGGATCCAGAAATTCTAGGTTTTAATTTTTAGATTTTCCAACTTTACAAAGTGGATTAGGTGGTTAATTCCAGGTAATACTCCTAATGAATCCGTCACTAATTGTATTATGTATTCGGTATACCTTTTCATTTATCTGAAATATCCCCGTCTCGAGTTGGCGCATTCTTTTCTTAACGGATTAAAAATCGTAACGAGCTGTAGTGTACCCATCTAAAAAGAAATAAAAAGCCTTAATATTCGAAGTACATTCTATGATAATGAATCCAACGTTCAGCAAGCTCTTTGAGACTCGGTAAAACTTCTTTGGGCTTAGATGGAAAAAATTCTTTCACTGCATTTTCAACATCTTTTTTGATTCAAATTTTTCCCGAGTAAGAATTCCGCCATGGATCTGAATAAATAGTAATCTGACGGTGAAGGTGGATGAAGGAGTTCACTACTACCAAGTTCTTTGATCTTATTCCGCGTAACTCTCGCAGTATGTGATTTATGTAACTAAACCTTCATGATTCCACCAGACACACAAGACTTTCTGCTCAAATCGAATAAAACGATACTTTTTTGGCAGAGCAAGGACCCCGTTCTACTCAAGTGACGTTTCGCTTCAATCTCGGTTAATTCGTCTGGTACTATTTGCTTGGGTGCGTCTGTGAACATTCGTGTTTTAATGTTCATTTCGGCAGCGAGTATATTATGTACCATGTGTTATGAGAGACCACTGTCTTCAAGCATTTCTCTAATAATCACAGGACATGATTACCATATTCAAAACCACCTGTTACTATGCTATGAAATACTACAGATCCATCTACAAAACTTTGTGAGTTTTACGTTGAAGTCAACTTTTTTTGAATGTAGTAATTAATCACCGCGCGTTGTTAGACACGTTCTATTTTGATACTGATATGTAACTTGAATTCTAGTTTCTACGCTACAAGAGATTCAGACTAGTAAGTTTCTTGAGTTATTCTATACATAATAGTGACGTGATGATAATCGATTGTTTTTATTTATAAATAGGTCAGTAAATGAATCAGCCTTTACTTTGTATTATTGAAAAATTCATTTGTCAAAATTTGACATAAATAAGAATAAAAGATTCTAGAACCATCTTTAACTGCTTTGAAGTTTCTGTATATTAGTGGGTATATCGTTTTTGTAATAAATATTATTTTTCGTCAGATAGAAGTAGAAACCGTAATTGATCGGATCATCACATGTCTTCGAAAAAATATGACAAAAGCACGGATAAAGACATCTTTATAGCTGCATCCTCCAATTTTTATATCTGTTTTCATTTCAGTTTTATGTGTCTTATTTATCCACCCCAGCATACGTCACTTTCAGTATTTTACAATCTAATCATGGGGAACGCACTCAGATAATCCCCTGTTATTTCTCTCGGTGTGTTTCCAGCGACCCTTTTAAGTTTTCCTCGGAAAATATAAAGGAAACTGCGCTGTTTTACTTTTATGTGTTTGGTCGATTGCAGTTGGAACATTTGGATAGGAATATAAAATAAACTAACGCTACCCCCTATACATATTTTTCGTTTTGTTTTCCACCGGATCCACTCTTTCCGCAGCGTTGTTTCCGGCTGCTTTCTAAGAATTCGCCGAATATTATTTACATTATCGACTTTTTTGGTTTCTGGAAAATTATACAGCTGCACATTGAACTTTTCAGAGGGAAAAACTGGCTGTTAGGTGAGTGAGCTACGATATAACAAATAAATTTATTTTTCTTAAATTCGTAACACCAATCACATCACAACACATCAATCATAGTCCAATTGTTTAGGATACGAGGTAATTTTACCTGAGTAAAAGCAATAAAAATGAGATTAAATTTCATAAACAATAACCTCTGCTACTACAATATAAAAATTTATTTCCATTTCTGTTTGTATTGATGAAATGAACAAGAAACGTTTTTCGATTGCCACTGATTTACTGTGAATTGAATCCTAACGAGCTTATTTGAGTACACATGAAAGGATATGTAGATCGTTAGAATACAACATTTAAACTTAATAATGTTCGGTAACATATAATTAAAGAACAGAAAAAATTTGAGAGCTGCTTGAAACTGATAGAAGAAACCATAAAGCTTGTTAGATATTTTGAATTATATGATGAATCTAGTGAAGACGACCTTGACTAACTGAAATTATAAATATCAGTATGTTGAGTATGTTATTTAATTCATTTTTTATGTATATTTAAATTTTTACGCATTTTTACACAATAAAATCAATACATAAATTTATTTTAGACAGATCCATCTTCCCTGTGTCATTTAGTTCCAATCATGAAGTGAAGTTAAATTTATTTTAAAGTGAAAATTTCGAAATAATAATAAATTAATCATATCACATTATCAAAAAAAGCAATTAAACTACATTTCCTACAATTCAGTTACATTTTAAACTTGTATAAAATGGCGCAGTCAATAAGAAAACATCGATTGCACAAATCAGGACCTAGAGGACAAATTTGCTTCAGTTCTACGAAAGTACAGTCAATCCTTCAAAAGATCCAGACTATTTTCTTGGAGAATTTAAAATCCTGCAAGCATCCTAGCGTAAATCACCGCTGTTTGTTCTAGTCAAAATGAATAATCGTTCAACGGTTGTGTTTTATCGCAGTAATAAGATACAATGATAAATGTTTTGTTCCTCGAAAAAAAAAAAAGCAGAAAAATAGGGATGAGTAAATGAGGGCAGTTACGTTTGTGTGTTTTAACTTAAGCGACCTAGAAAAATAGGTTAATAGAAGTAAATGGTGTTTGTTGAGTTAATTAATATAATGGTTTATTGTATTTTTCATCTATATGTTGATTAATTACATAAATGTTATCGTGAATATTGAGTATTACGTCTAGGACCTGACATAATCAGGACTATCGGGAATTGCTGTAAAAGAATTAATCATCTTTATTTTGATAATAATGCACTCACGCAAACGAACGATCCATCCATTCAAATATATTGAAGCGCATCTTCAGCTTAACCTGCTTAACGATGAAAGTCTTCACATAATGGAACTCTAGCCTAAACAGCCATCACTCCACTGCAACAACTTTTTGTGATTTTTCTAAGACTTTTGATTGTGTTATTCATAATATTTTATTTAAAAAATTGCAGTACTACGGTTTCAGGGGAAGACCTATCGCATGGTTTAAGTCATACCTTACCAACAGAAGTCAGCTTGTAAGGGTTGATACAACGATGTCTTCTTGCAAGAATGTGGAGTGCCCTAAGGCTCAGTACTAGGCCCTATTTTGTTTCTTCTGTTTATAAACGACATCGCCTATCTAGACATCAGTAGTGAAATATGTCTATTTGCAGAAGACACTAGTTTCTCTTGGAGCAACCCTGATCTCACAGCACTTCATAGGACCATAACTAGTGACCTAATCACCCTTAAATCATGGTGCAATTCAAATTTTCTCTGTCTCAACGTTTCTAAAATTAAAGTTTCATTATACAAAAATACATTACTGCCTTTTTTATTAAATAACACCACCATTGACGTCGTTGAGTCTATAAAAGTTTGTTGTGGACAATTCCTTGAAATGGGAGGTACATATTGCCGCCTTATCTAAAAAATGAAGTGCTTCGTGTTTTGCGCTGGAATCAGTTTCAAAAGAACTTAACTTATTCGTCTCCTTAACAGTTTATTTTTCCTTATTGAGTCGTATCTCCGATATTCCCTTCCCCTCTGGGGTACGTGTGGTGCGATTCAATTTGAGCGAATCTTCAAATTTCAAAAGAGAGCTGTTAGATATTTACTCGGACTGAACAGCAGGGCTTACTGCAAAGACTTCTTTAAAAGATTAAAAATTCTGACTCTTCCTTTCTTATTCATCTTTGAATCCGTTTGTCTAATTCGTAAGCACGCTTCTCCAATTTCAGAAATCGTTGCAGGGCAATCCACTCATAAATGCGGAGCACCACCTTCACCTACCTACTCTACATTCAGAATTAGTTGATGGCTCAATATTTTACAAAGCAAAAAATGCACAATCACTTGCCAGTTGAAATCAAATCGATATCATCTGGATAGAAAAATATAGTCCAGAACTCATTTGTAGCTCGTAGTAAAATTATCCTTCCACCGTTATATGTATGGGCATTATGAAATAGTTTGTTTATATAGATAAAGACGAAACTATTTTGCTCACATTTTCAAAAATTTCTTCAACTCACTATGGTAAAGATTAAAACCGTTATTTTCGATGGCCCTCAAATTAAATAACTCACGAAAGGTACTCAATTTAGAAATTCTATGACTAAGCTAGAACTAAGCTCTTGGACATATTTCGTCTTGTAATGTAGACTTTTGTTGGATAAAAAAAAATTTGAAAATTATATTGTATTTGTAGAAGATCTACTACAATTAAAAAATATGGAGTGCGATATGAGCATACAACTCTACACAGAGGAAAGTATTAAAATGATTTATTTTAGTACTCACTGATGAATTTTTTTAGTGAATTTTTTCTTATTAAATACATTTTTATACCTTCATAGCTGAAATTCAGAAATGAAAATATTCTAATTATATATTTGAAAATAACATAATTAGAAACAGCTAAAATTTCTTTGGCATTAAAATTCCATATTATCTAGTAGTAGAATATCCTCCGACTAACACTATCCCACTTCTGATTTCAGATGATGCACCTGATTTTACTACAAGTGAGAGAGGGATATTTGGAATTCAGTACATGTTTCACATAAGGCAGTTGTTTGGTGGCCAAAAACGAGCGATGGGGGGGGGGAAATGTACGGGCGCGGGCGGCCGTCAGGGCTAAAATGGGATTAGCGGAACTCGAGCCAATCAAGACTGCCAGCGAAGGGCGAAGGGTCGTGTTTTGTGCCTCCTTTGATTATACTGAAAACAAAATAGTCCAGTATTTGATAAAAAATATAGAAATGGCTAAATCTCGATAAAAAATTTCAAATCCTAAAAATCAAATGAAAATACTCTTATTGTTATTATTTAAAACAGGATATTAACATATTCCTATTTCCTTATACCCCATGTATGTTTTTTTAGTGCCTACTTTTGTTTATCAAGAGAGAAATCGAAAAAAGTCAGTCCTAACTTTTGAAAAATGTATCTTCTTTTGGAAAATCAAATATCTAGCATAATTAGAACGTTATTATGAAAGAAAACTCTTCTCAGTATCTTCAGTATCCAGAAATCCTCAAGTTTCATGAGGTGAAATTGTCCTAATGGTGTCCTGCTTTTACATTGAAAAATAACAACGCCAACAAGTACTTCAAGTATTTGCATCAGATAAATTTCTTAAGCTAGCATTCCAGTATGAGTTCGATGTTGAATATTATGCTCATTCCAAAATGGTCAGCCGTACTTTGGACAAAGTTAGCCCGCATTGTCGTGCACTCAAATTTAATGAATCAGTTGGAATGTGTTGCTCATCATGAGAAGTACAACTAACGGAAACACCAACTGAACCATTGCGCGACTTATATATCGGTTCAACCCTCTTTCTTCTTCTTCATCGTACGTTAGGACTTAGTCTTTGTTAGTGTTTGTATCAATGGTTGCCTAGCTGCAGCTGGGATGATAAAGACCAGCTTTCATACCATCTTGTAGGTGGTCGTCCTGGTGGTCAGGATGTATTCGGACCAGGAACTAAAGAAATTGTATGATGAACAAGAAATAAACAAAATTAGAATATCCAGAAGACTAGGATGGTTGGAACACATAAAAACAATACCGGATTCAATAATTGCAAAGAAAATGATTGATGTAAATATAGCAGGAACACGAAAAAAAAGTAAATCCCTAAAAGAGAGCTCTAACAAAGAAACAACACATTTTTTCCATGATCCTGAATGATTTAACTGACTTTTCGGCCTCGCATTTGCCCTACTTTACGAGGATGGTCCCAGAGTAGCTCGCCTGATCTAGAGATGGCGGTAGTTGTTTAAAAAATACCACTGTATTAGAAAGTACACAATTTCTACAGAATTTGTTTCAAGTTTGAAGACGCCACGTTATTTAGTATTTGTTTGGCAGCCATCAATAATGAACGTTTTCAGTGAATTTGTTAACATGGAAAAATTGGTGATACAATACATTTATTTGATAGGCATTAGCCCAATCAATATAAAAGCTGAACTAGATTCTACTCTGGGTGAGATTGTTCCTTCGTTATCAACAGGAAAATATTGGGTAGCATAGGCCGTACGATATGTAAAGACCAACGTAGCAAAATCCACAAAACAGTACTTGATGATCATCGACTGAAAGTTCGCGAGCTAGTACCCACGGTAGGCATTTCAAAAAGTGCATATTAACTTAAAATTAAAATCCCAATTCTCATAGCACCTTCAGTATCCAGAAATAGTAATGGCAATCAAATTTGATGGGGTGAAATTGTCCTAATGTTTTCGTTCTTCAACGCGAAAAAACTACTCATAACCTATTTTGATTACTTTCAATTTAATGCTCAATATTTAAAACAAAAATAACAAGAGCATAATCTTTTGTTGCTATTCCGAGATTACGGGAGCTGGTGCGCTATAGTCAGAGGAGATTCATGTTTAAACTTTGCCCCAATGTCGATACATTCAGAGAACAGAAAGTCGACTATGCAACACTGAGATTCGTGGATATGCTGGAAGCCCTGCGTTCACTTCTAAAACATAAGATGAAAATTTTGTCATTTTCTCGTAAAAATATGAATATTCAGCGAGATGTTACTATTTAACAGGAAAGCTTTAATGGTTAAATATCTTCTATAGAGTTTGTGATGTCTGAGAATGGCAAGTCATTTATCAAATACTGGCCTATTACGTTTAATATTATTTTAGGGGTGAAGGTTGAGCGAAGGGACCAACCACAACAAACTTCTGACGTTGATTCTGTAATATATTGTTGTTGGTAGGCTGACAGGTTTGTTGTTTTGTAATAAACTTAATTGTATTAATTACGCAAAAGAATAATGTTTTACTACAGTATTTTTTTAAAGCATGGTTTGATATATTAAATACGTGAATTTTGGAAACATTTCAGATAAATCAAAATTTTTCAGTGAAAACTATCATCAAATTGAGTTCATATCATATCCTAGTATAGAATTGATTCGATATCTAAAACGGGATATAAATATATTAATCTCATGTATATTTCACGAAAAAATTGGTTGAAAACGAGCTACCTGTGGATACATACTATTTAAATATAGATATAATGGCAAGTATCGAAAAGAGATTAAGCTAAATACAGTGCTAATTTAAGAGTGAGATTTAAATGTGCGCAAAATTGAAATAAAAAGCTTCGAGCTTTAAAATACAAGCCGCGTAATGTGGCTTCAGATAATTCTCTAAAGCTTCAGGAAGAGTTATGGCGATCCGATGAATGGTTTACCTCCTGACAGTACTCCGAATCGACACTTGATCATTAATCATCCAATATAGATCGGAATTTAACACATTCGTACCGAAAAATAATGTTTCATTTGATTTATATCAAGTTATATTTTTTTGTTTCTTATAATATTTTCTACCTATAAGTGGAATTCTGCGTTAGTTTTTGAGGATTTGAATGTTAATTTCATAAAATATTAACAGCTGTCGAATTTAAAAGTGTTATATTCCTTTTCCATTTTCTTTTCTGATGAATGGAATCTTTGAGCTAGATTTTAAATGATTATTTTGTCTCTTTCGGTTTTATCAGAAACATCAGAAAACAAATTTCCTTCCTCATAATCAGAATCTCCTATAGTGGGCGAGTAGATAAATCAGTAACTTTCTTTTTTTATTACTTAGACCTTTTAAAATGTTTTTTGATAGATCGTCTTGATTTTTGGTTTCTTTTCATATGAAATTAGTTTCAAAAAACAAGAAAAAATTAAAGTTTTGACCTATTTTGATAAAGCCCGAAATAATTCTTCTTAAAATCGAAAAGTGTGCTATATAAGATGCATTTGGGTGAATATATTCAAAAACCTACTTTTTTTAATGGTTCATAGTTCATAGTTACATTGTGGGCGGCCAAGGGGACGTTGAGCACATAGGCCTTCAGATAGGCCCGCCGTGCCGTTCTTGGATGCTATAATTGTTTCCATTAATGTTGTTTCTTCGTTTATAAATTTTATTCACATTATAATTTGGCTATTTTAAAATTTAGCTCATCTACGTCAAAATAGCGGTCGTGAGGTAAACAATATATTATTTCGTATGTACCCATTTTAGCTTTTCTTGTTTTTCTTTTCAATAGTGAGAATTGTTTTATATAATTTTTTTTGTTTTGTGGTGTTAATAGGGCTCCATAGATACTTTTTGGATTTATTTCAGTGGAACTAATACAGCTGAAACTGAATATTTTTTAGTCCAGTAAGTTTTCGAAAAATACGAAATTTAGAACACTTGTGTCAGATTACGGGAAATTTTTGGACATTAGTTTTAACTGTTGCGTTTACGTTTAGATATTCAGTTTATAAAACATAAGTGAATACGTTGCTATTAAGTTGAAATTTTTGGAAGCGTTGGGGATATTCATACTGAACACACTGTTTACACTATCACTACATCAACACTTACAATTAAACTGTCGGATGCTCGTTTAGATCACCAAGTAATCGTCTTCAGAAACTGAAGGTAAACTAAAACTTAATAACTTGACTTACCTATTTTATACTAAATTTTCCCACCAATAAACCTTCTCCTCCTAAGGATACAATACCAAATTTGGAAAAGAACACATAGCTCATTGAAAATATGGACGCACCAAAAAATCGAGTATTGCCGATCACGCTGCCAGCCATAATCATGATATCAATATTATTAATGTAAAATCGTTTAAATATGTAAAAAAAGCTTAAATAAGGGTCAAGGGTCAATTCCTTACAGCACACTCTATAGTTTTGTAGTCAAGGAATAAATGTGAAGGAGGTTCTCCTGCTGTAATTAATTTTTGCGGAATAAGGTTTATTGGTGGGAAAAGGTTTACCCTCGGTCTCTGAAGACGATAACTTGGTTAGCAATTCAGTAATAAATGACAATTATTCTTGCTGTTGGTTACCTAAATGCAGCCATATGATGACAAATGTGAATTTATAGTGACTAGCCTTATTTGCTATTCACATTCCTATATAAGTATTAATGCCATATAACTTTAAACATGATATCGTCATGGAATTACTTTTTTATGCTTGATTAAGACGAAAATTACACACTGTACTTCTATATCTTCTTTGTATAGTGAAATATCCTTTGTTTTGCTGTGTAGTAAATTGTAGTACTGCTTCAAAAAGAGACCCATAACTTCATTTTGTACTCAATATGGGGAGAACATAAAATTCTATTAGATGATATTGTTGTAGTTTCCACTGCCATAAGCAATCTTTGCCTCCCGATTGCTTCAAAGTTATCCGATTCTTTATGTTTTATACCTCTATGTCCATTGGAAATTGAACCAATAAAAATCCATTTTTTTTTCGTGATATAAATAGGTTCTTATCACTTGCAACTTTCTTACTTTATACAATGTTTACACTACCACTACACCAACGCTACAACATTGTGATAAAAGTACCTCGTATAATTAATTTATTCATCTAACCAACTCAGTATCTATCTCATGGGACATTTGTATATAATTGAACTAACTTTGATAGCTCTAATATTGTAATTAGCCCTTAGACACTGTACGGGTCGTTTCCCTACAATGAGCGACATCGCCCTGAAGATAGATATATAAGGTTGAAACAGCTAAAACAAGATAGAATGAACAACGTTAAAAGGACATATCCGAAAGGGAGCTAGGAACCGTTCGGATGTAACCAGGCAACCGAATGATGAGATTAGTAAATCTTGCGTGATAATTGAAATATCAAGAAATAACGTTCTCCCACAGATGGCTTGGTTTTGAAGATATAATGTCGATTTAGATAATTGAAATGTTGAAATTATGTTTGTAGAAATATCCCTATACTAATTGGAAGTATAATAACGCACCATTTTTATTAACGTTGATAGTATTGCAATTATTATTTTATTTGATAAGAGACGTTTAAATTATTAATAGTTGGACTGAAAAGTTCGTAGGCTAGAATAAAAAAAATCTTTTTGAATTTTTTTCTTACCGCATCAAAAATAGATTATCATTGTAATTATTGATTATAATTTCATTCTCGACTTTTATCGGTTCACGTTATCCAAAAAACATTTATCGTTAATATTATAGATATAACTTGTTGGATCTGGACTATAGAGATTAGTAATATCACTCACAAAAAATGATAGATAATTTTCATAAAAAATTGAAATTCAGAAATAATATGAAGCCTGGTATAAACAGATTAATTTTTTTCAAATTGTATGTAGAATTAAATACCTACTCAACAAAAAGGAAAAAATGTTTGATGTCAGAAATCCAGCAGCTGATTTTACATTGTTTTCAATATGCTGATTTCAAAAATGCCACCGGTAGAAAGCTTTCCCCACTGTATAGTTTGCATGGTACAAATAAAAACAATACGATTGATTTTGATATTTATGTTTTAAAGAACATATATAAATGAGAATATAGAGAATAAAATTACAGTAACAATTTCGAAAAATAATCTTCGTCTATTTGGTTTAATCCGTTTTTAGGATATTTCAAAGGTGTGAAGTGGTAGTAGAAGTAGAACACTGGTTTCTGACTTCCCTGCTCAATTTGTCCTACAACAACTCAATCGGGTTGAGGTCGGACGACAATTACGTCCAAATCATTACTTTCAGTACATTCTTCCAATTTTTTCAAATACTCTTTACACATCTTTGAGGAATACTTGGGATCGTTGTCATATTGGAAGATACATTTCCTGTCCATCAGGCGATAGCCGGAATGTACTACATTTTCCTTCAATATTTATTTTCTTTTCCACTCTTTATGCGTCCGATTTTTCTGTTCTTTACCCCACTACAACCTCTTAACTTTATATTGGCGTCTCAAAAAAGGTTTCTTCACTGGTACTCTTCCAAAAAGATTTGTATCTCTCAATCTCCTTTTCACTGTACAAATACTTAAAGGCACATCCCTAGATTCATTGAGCTGTGCTGCGGTCCTTGAGTTGTCGTTTATGTTCACTGATCAATATCTTTATCTTCAGTGATTGTAGTTTTTCGAGGCTGCCCTGTTTTCGTTTTCTATCGCCAAAGCTCGAAGTGGATGCATACTTTTCCACGCTGTAGTCCACGGTACGTACCACGAGGTATTTTTAATTCGACGGCAATCGTATACGAACTTGATAAAGTGTATTATTTTGAAACTGATGATGGATTATGGGGTGGACAAAACTTTTCACCCGTAGTGCATCTTTAACTGTCAAAATAAAACTTTTCTACTTAAAATTGGAATTTATTTATTGCCTTGAAAATGGCCCTCTTAATTCCACAGTTTACATACTTTTTATTTCTTATATTTGGAAGAAATACTACGCTTCCAAATTTACTATTCCTTGTTTAATTCCAATTTGCGTTAAATACGCATTGGTCATACGTACTTATTATTAAAACAGTGGTAAATTCTGTGCAAGAATTTTTAATATCGAATTCTAAACATTACAGATTGAATACACAGTTGTTTTATATAGAATAATATCTTCAAATTCATGGCGTTTCAAACCCAACGTGATTCCTTTGACAAAATACATGAAAAAGTTGCACAAGCAGTTGGTATTAGTCAGGATAAAGGAAAAAATATCATTAAGCAAGGCGAAAATATGGAAAATAGTGAATTTGGATCACTTCACAGCATAGACAATAAATTCACTACGAATGAATGTAACGTGGTAAGAACGCTTATTTACTTTCCGTACATTGGAGCATTTTGCGCTACAAATATTTCAATTTTAATATACATATGCTTCTATGGGCGCTTGTCTTAGCGAGGAGAATTGCGAAGAGGTAGCACAATAATCAAATTTCGATAATTATTTAAACTTATTCATAAATACCAAATAAAACAATATACACAAAAATTTTTACAAAACGAAGAACTAAACTAAGTCATGCGTGCCCAAACTCTAGGAGCAGAATAGCTCCGCCGAGATCTAGGCGGTCGAGATCCGTTCGGTGCGCTGTCACGAGACAGTGCGAATTTTCGAATCATAACGTCCCGCCTGGATTCGTGTAAGTGTGATGATTTTTCCTTTAATGTGTACCAGGTATATCGAAGAGGATAGGAAGTTAATTACATGCTAAGTAATGCTGGTGATCAGTTGGACTAAAAAACGGCCTAGTTATGTTATTAAGTTTATAGAAATATTGAATAAAATTTCGTTTGGAACATTATTAGTGCTTAAATTAAGGTTTAAATATTCAAACCTTCAAAATAACTATACGAAAAGTAAATCGAACTGTCTAACCGACCACATCTGCCGCTACTAACAACTCCGATACGTTTGACGGCGTATGTTTTCTTTCCAATGTCATGTTCTTGCAATAAATCTAGTGATGTCGCTGTATCAGTATCGATTATTTGGTCTATTTGTTAGAGGCGATGCGACTAGAAATAAATCTTTCACTTCTATTGACTAACCAAGATACAATTCGAGTGTTGCGTAATGAAAACTAATGTGTTCGACGAATACGTGGCCTGCACAACGAAATCTTGATTTAAATTTACACCTTAAACGAGAGTCGATTACTACGTTCCAGAAATATAAATTGTCTTATCGTTTTTATCATTATTTTCACAAATGTGATATTTATAAGTTGCCCTTTATGTTTATATTGATTATTGTTCTGAATTCTTCATCACAGTAGTGTCTCGTCTTACACTAAGTTAGCCAAGCAAAAATCTGAGATAAGGGACACATTGGAAAATGTTTTGCATTATGCTGGACCTTTCAATAATGAAACATCTTCTGAATGCACAGTATGAGTAGTTTCATACTGTAAATATTGCAGTCGCTATTGACATTTACATGTCAGTTGCTAGATATAATATTTCTCATATATTTCGGCTCGTATTATTTATTGTCCGTAAACTATGATACAGCGTGGAATGTCTAAGAAATACGAGATAAGATAAAAAATTATTGTGAATTTTTTCATCATAGACAAAGTAAAACGTTAATAAAAATTCGAGGTAGGTACTACAACCGGCTAGCAATACGAGTACACATATTCCGACGTGAAATTCATGACTGAAAAGCTCTCATCTGCTTTGTAGCGGATTTCTCAATATGTGGAATTGTGTCAAAATTTTTCTCTTCTAACTACAAACTAGAAGCCGCACGGTATTTATAGTCTATTTTTATGTGAGAGAGAGTAATAAAACCTACTAATCCAAAACTTAGTATGGTCATGTTTGGGGCTTTTATTGGTCTTTTATAAGAATAAGGTGTAGAGAACAATAGAAAAAGGTTTGGGCTGGTCAAAAGCCATGTGTATTAAAGATTACACAGCCGTATAATAATATCTATAAGTACCAATTTGCCAATAAAAGTTAGAAATACGATTTCAGGTTTTTTCTTATAGTAAGAAGGTCCTAGTTGTGTATATTTAACATTTTAGTTTAGTTTCAACTTGCAAGGTGCAGTGTGCAATCTATTGTGAATTCTAGTGTTATTATAGAAAATTTGGAAGGGCCGCGTGAACGCCGAAAAATCGGTGATTCAACGGTTAATGAAAACACATAATTATTCAATTGTTTTAAATAATTTACAAACAAACATTTATGTCAAAGTGTTGATGACACAGTGGAATTAGTTAGTAGTGAGCTTTGTGTTTCATTTCATTACTCCATCATCCATAAAAAAATATTATATTCTAGTGAGTAAGGACAGGAAGTCTTTCAGCGAATTTGAGGCATAATGACGAAGGAAGTCTTTACTTCATTTCTAGGCCTGTTTCTTCGCACATCGTTTTTCAAACTTCCCAGTATCCTCTGTTGTAAAATTTGGAGTTTACCGTTGTTGTTTCTGGAACGAACTCTGGCCGCAAAGGTAAAAGGCGAGGTAAGTCACTGATTTTTTATTGGGAACCCTGGATTTTTTTGTACGGTGTTATACACAGACCCAACTTTCATTACCAGTAAAAATTTTGGCAGTGAAATACGGATCTATATGAAGACGAGCTCTCAGTTTTATTCAAATGAAACATTTGCAAATCATCTATTTGGTTTGTATATGGAATTTCACTACGTTCCCGAATAGTCAGTCGTCTGAATTAATAAAATTGTCCACTTTTTGGCACATTTTCATCTGGTTTCGGAAACCAAGGATTTACATTTCTAAATCACTAATTTCACAGGTAAACAGTCTTTAAAGCTGCAATTTTTCAAATTGAAACAAAATTGAATGTTAATATGTCGCAAACTGTCAAGACGGCAAGTGTTTAAACTTGTTTCAACAGATGGTTTAAATAGATGTGTAAATTCGAAAAACACATTGTTTCAATAATTAATTTTGTAGACAAATTATTGTATCTTATTGTATCTACTGTTCATAATGTTAACTAAATAATGAGATTCATGAATTCCAAAGTTTACGTGTATGCAAAAATAATTTTTAAGCGAACAAGAAATAGTTAAGAGATAATTGGCTAAACCTTGCAAGGTTCTCCCATATTTTCTATAGATTGATACGTGTGTTCAATACTTCAATGATGAAAGCGTTTTTACATGCAAATAAAAATAAGAATAAGAATGAAAAAATAAGCGAAGATTTGATGTTTATTTAGTAATAAAATGATAAGACAATTTTCACATATACCAATTATCATTAAGAAATTACTTTAGGTAGTGTTTTTACATTTCTTGTTTAATAGGAAACTATTTGAGTTTCCTAGACGTTCGCTGGTTTTACTGTCTTTTATAATACATAACGAATGTCAAATTCCAAAAGCAAAATAATTCAAAAATGTGTGATGGCGATTTATGAATACTATAATTTATTGAAGCATTTTCAAAAGAGATAATGATAGTACTTAATAAAATGCCAAATGCATCCCAAGTCAGTCCTATCCTTCTGTATAGTTCGCAGGTTTGATTGTCTCTTCCTATTCAGATCTCCCAGGTGTTACCTATACTATTTCTTCTCCTTCTAACATTAGCTTACGACTAGGAACTAAATTTGTCATAAAGATGGTAGATTTATGCCCTTACTGTCTAGTTTGGTCTCATATATTCAAGAGAGTTGTGAAAAGTTTGGGACAACTTGTTACTTTGTCGGACGCCCTTTTCGATACTGAACCGATCTGTTTCCGCATTTATTTTGGCCTGTTCTATTTGATATTTCAATTCAAAATCTGGTGGACGCGGAAACCATTTGATATTATTTTTCTATAGGTTTTTATTACAGCAGCGATTTGTTTATATTGTTTTTTTTAACCAATTTCTAGGAAGACCTTTTTATTTATTTTTTTCTTTAAATTACAGAATTATTCGAGAAATTCCTTTCTGGTATAAATACGTGCTTGTTTAGTAGCGAGAAGTCTGTATATAATTGAATGTCATGGTGAACAGATGGAAATAGTCAATAGTAACCGATTTAAATAAATTATATAAGTAGTGAACAGTTAATTATTAAAAATAGTGTCTAGTGTAAGTCTGTTAATAAATTAAGTATGTAAGAGACAGTGTGTACAAATTCATTCCACCGTTGAAAAATTTTGAATAAATAAGAAAAACACTACATAACATAATATAGTCCATGCTGTAATGAAACTTACTCAACTTTAAAAAGAAGATCCTCGTTGAAGGATACGTAATTCATTTCTTTATATTCTGACTAGACGAATTTTTGAAATCTTTGCAGCATATTTTTCTATTAAGCCATGTTTTCTTTAACTTTTTGATAATATTATCAAACCTATTTCCTTTTGGCAAGTTATTATTAAATGCATATTTATACCAAATTATGAATACATTAATATAGGATTTTTTACAATTTTCCACATTTTTTATGTTCTACTTTTCGTAACTGAAGTCCTGTGGGGCTATATACTGAATTTGCAAGCATCACAATAAAATTGAACACTATAAAGTTCGACGGAGAAGCTTTTGTAATCAATAACGCAGTAAACGATAAATTTTAAGTAAGTTGCCTCAGAGGCTGTAGTCCTGCAGTCCGCTGAAGAGCTTATTGATTTTTACCAGTATTTGAGAATCTTCCTCTCTTAAATTGGTAAATTGGTGAGGAGATAAATAAAAAACTATTTTGATATGGATATTTTTATTGTGACTAGATGGTTGAAAATTTTTGAACAATTACAAACGATATTCAGAGTATAATCGAATAAAAGGTACGATAGATTTTCATTTTTTTTTTGGAAATCTCTAGATGTCCTATTTTATATAATATAAATAATGAAATAACAAACTTTCTTTATTTTTTTTTTCATTCATTCATCGTTTCATTCAACATATCTACGACATAATTTTACATTGCACTTTGCAGCCTTTGTACATGGAGCCTGCAAAAAGGGCCCCTTACAATCACAAAAGAAACAAAACCATTATGCATTCGTACAGAATGATTATTTACATTTTACATTTCGAAAAATATGATTTGTAAGTTAGGAGAATGGTCTGTTTAGAACAAATTTCATGTTACTTCAATTAAGGATATAATAATACTGAAATTTATTATGGGAGGGGCTGACCATGATGTATTTGACATATTGAGGAGTAATACAATGTATGGATAGAAGAAAAATAAATTAAACAAAAGGTGTCTTTATTAGAAAGGAGAATATTTGAAAACAAGGTAGACGAAATCAAAATATTAACGTGAATATGTGAACTTGATACAAAATCAATTTTTAACAATACGAGGTATAAACACGAAACTGAAGAAAAACTTTATAAATCAATAATATCACCAAAGGAAAAAGTCTACGAATATTTAATTGAAACCATAAAATTGGTACTTAATTGAGATTATATCCATCAATATGGAATCTATTTATAATTCTGAGACCATTCTACTGTGCGGTCCATCTTCATTGAATATATTGATTATATTGATGTTTTTCTGATCATATTACTCTTTCTTAACAAAATTATATACTCCTCTTTCAGATTTTAACTACCCCTTCAAAGCTTCAGCTTAACAGCCGGGATTTATTGTAAAATATGAATAATAAACTGGGAATATTAGAAATCGAAAATGATCAGGTTTCACCTCTCCAGAATAATAAAGTGAATGCGTAACGACTTGAAGAATTGTTTCAATTTATTTAGTCCAACCATATGCACCAATAATTTCAATTCCCTTCCATTTAGCAACCGCAAGCTCCACCTTATCAAATTCACTGAAAAACCATGGCTTAACTTTGTAAAATTCACCTCATTCTGCTACCAAGGCTTTTGGTCTTCGAGGTCTGTACATGAACAGTTATAAAGTTTCCCTTCCTCTTCTCCGCAGGACATGTTTTTTACTTTTCACTCCTCTAATATCTCTAGCACTGGATCCAGTGATTTTAATGTTTTTCTAACTTTTCATGCTATTGAGAAGCGGGAGTAGTTTTCGCAAAACGACCAAAAAAGTATTGTAAAATATATATTTGCTTAAGTCTTAACTGGTTTTTACCACATTTACTGTGCCACGAATTTAGGAAAGCTAGGCAATAGAGCTATTCTGGATTCTTAATATAAAGGACTCAGGAGCAATTAATTTGCCGATAATCTGGTCAAGATTAGAGGGCACGTGGAATTTCGTTATCATAGACAGGCAAGACTCTGTGCAATTGAGAAGGAAAATTGGAATTAGTCTAGCTTTTATTAACTCAAAGAAGATAATCCTAGGATTTCACGTAGTGGAAGAGTTTTGCTTTGAAGCCGGCGATGCCTGAAGGATAATCCAATTCTGTATATTCTCTATAGGCTACGACAACCAAGGTGACTGCGAATGGATAACACGGGTAACCCATTCTTAGTAAATGTGTTAACTCATGCTACTTCTTCTCTCTATTGTTTATTTTACATATCAGGGACTTGAAAAGGGGGCATTTTATTCAGAAAGTGTAATCTATGAATAAACCACATGTTAAAATCGAATTAAAGTGCTAATATACTTCATAAATATCGACCGCAGCATATAAAAATAATCAAAATGCGTTAAACAATTCAAATTAAAGTCTTTGGATAAATCTGAAAACATTTGGCACAATAACAATGGTTATTTTTTATATTTGTACTAGATCAAGGTAGTGCAAGGAGTTTGTTTGTTTATTATTGATGTATAAAACATTCAAACTTTTTGCATTATCTTAAATAAAAAAAATATTTGAGCAACTCTACCATAATAAAATAAATTTATAATTATTGAATAAAAATGTTTTTATCTATCTACAGTACGATGGGTTGGCATTTATGTGATATGATTACATATTTTTTGTTGTGTACTGTGTTTTCAGAGAATTTTCTAAAATATTATTTACAGCATGAACACAAATACCAACAAGGCAAAATCCAAGTCATTGCCAAGATTAGTTTTTAATAATTTAGATTTCTCAATAATTGTCACGATATTTAGTATAAGGGTAGTAATTAAGGCAGAATATGATACTAAATAAAAATGGAAGCTTTTTATATAGTATTTAACTTGAAGATTTAAATATCTATTCATTTCTGCTTTCCTAAATTTACTAATAAATGATCATTTAAAAAAATTTTCTGTAGTGTATTTTATAACTTTCAAATTGGTCTTTAATTGAAAATTATCTTAGAAATAATACAATAAAGACATAAAAATAATCCATTTTTGATTAGATTATCAATTTTTTGTGTTGATAAGAAATTGTTGTAATCTTGAGAAGATATCTTTTAACGGCATAATAAAATCCTTTACCGACGTCAATCTATAAAAAATGATTGATCAGTATTAAATGATACTTTATTAACAGGGTAGTTTTCTACGTATATTAATACTTAAATTTTATGTTATATAAAAGATATGCCTTGAATGTCATTTTCTGAATAAATAAAATGTTACATTACACATACAGTCATTGGAAATAAATATACAGGGTTTCATAAATAAGTCCATACATAGAAAATGGTTTAACATCCATCCATCAACAATTTTATTCTTAATAAAAATTGGGGAAACTAGTATTTGAGATCAGAAATCTAAATTTGAAAACATTTTGAAAAATATATCGATATTTTCAAATGGTCTACAAGCATAAACGTTTTCCTCAAGATAACTCAATATAAAAAAAACTGAAGGATTGAGTATCTACTCATTTATATACTCTTCATTCTCAGTTACCGCTGATAAAATTTTTTTTTGTGATTCATGGTCCAGTGTTTCTTATCTAGTATGTTTTTTGTTATTGTCTATAGATCTCGTGTTTTCAAAACATTCGTCCTACATTTACTTATGTGAGATTTTCCGGATGAAGTATAATAAATATTTCTTGACTTTTCTGTTTTCTCCATGGAAGAGAGTTGTCATCAAATCTTTAGTTTGCTAATTGCTATATTATTATAACGCATATTGTTTACTGTTTCAAGCTTTAAAACGTCTAAACATCAAAAGTAATACATTTTTAGCAATTTGTAGAGGGATTTCCTTCCTAAAATATAATCTTTATGAGACCCCTTGACAGGATCCAACGCTATGTGGATGCAAACAAGCTCAATCTTTTTAGATGAGACGAACCTCTCAAACTAGGTGACGGACATATTGTAGGTAAGGAAAAGAAACGCAAAGATTCTAGGTAGTTTCTGTGGAATAGAGGAGGAAATTACGATATGCATCTTCTGCAATTGTCAAGTTATTAGTTACTCAAGAACGTAAATCCTAATATGTGAACTAGTAGGAGAACTATAGTAAAAATCGGAACCATTTTCTACAAACGAAATCATAGATCAAATCTAAATACTGTTTCTAATTCAAAATAACTTTTTTAGAAGAACTTTTTTGATAATATCGAAAATGATGGTAGTCTAGAAATTACTATTTTTTGCTTTCCTTCGTGTGTCGTGTCAAATGTAGATGATTGACAACTCAACTACCAATTTTCCATTGTGTACCAAATTTAATCTAAAATAAAATTTCGCCAGAAATATAATAATAAACACATTTCCATATAGCAAGTTTGAACCCGCATATTATAGTCGACGGAGCTCGAAAGTAAAAGTCAACATTTGGATGTGTAATTTGACAGTTTCTATAACATCCCGCTCATTGGTACATCATGGAAATATCTATTTCATCATAATTGTTAGTTTGAGCAGTAAGCATAGTTTTATTATGAGTTCTGACACTGCCAATGTAAACTGTTATAGTGTCAGCATAAACTGTTAGTGTTAATCAGCGCACATATTTTCATTACACCAAATATTTCAATAATGATAGATATGCTTTTGTACTTACGCAGTTTTCCAAGATTATCCAAACTTTGCTATTAGCTGAACCACAGTAAATGGGGAGGATTTCATTTTGACAATGACATTGGAATTATGAACACGTGAAATATCTATTGGAGTTATTCACTCTTTCCAACACTTTACAACGCGTCGAGAAATATTCAGTACTACAGGGTTATCGATCTGAAGAGCTTGAAAGGATAATAATATTTTGTTTCTTGATAGTTTTATTACCTCAAATGGAAAACCAAAGAAAAATTAACTTATTATAACAAAATAACACTAATAAATGATATTCTCCATCAATGCTCACAATTGGATTGTGCGTAGTTTTGATGTAACGGCAGTTATTAAAGGAATTATTTTTGCTCTCATTGTCATTGCCAGGTTAAAGTAACAAAACCTAACATTTAATAGAAAATTTAATAATTGAAATTGGCTGATAATTATGCTAATTACAGACGTTGTCGCATAGATAATTTTATATATGAAAATGCCTATGCCTCGATTCGACAATTTTTAACTTGTTAAGACTAGTTTCAAAAGTTCAAGCCGTGGCAGCAAGGAAAATATGTAAAATTGAAGGGAAAGACACAGCTAATGAGCGAACAACACATCGTTGGTTTAATCGTTTTAATAGAGGTGACCTGCGTGGAATATTGTGGTTACAAGGGAAGCGGTAGAATACCAACCATACGTCACCATTTAAAATCATTATGTAATATCTACAAAAGTTATCGAATTAACTGAGATTCATGCGAAATGTCAGTAGATGTATGTAAACAGATCGTCAACCTTCCGATTGGCGTATTGTGATGAAACGGGAAAATTCAATAGTTAGACAAAGGACGATTATCAGAACCCATAGCAAAGAGAGGGGAAAGTCTTGTTGTGTGTTGGTGTAATTATGAATGTTAAGTGTACTCTAAAATAATTTTCAAAGACCGATCCATCAGGATCACTATCGATGGACCACCTCAGAAAGGTTTGAGCTCAACGGTGGTGCCCCCGGGAATTCACCTACTCTCTTTCTTTTGTACATCAACGATCTACTCGACAAAACTTCAAACCCGATCTAAAGTTACGCCGACGGTAGCAGACTGGTGTCGTAAGTTAAATCAGCCGCTCAAATAAACTCAGCTAACACCCAAATTCGTAGACAGCATTTCGAGTGGGGTGGAAGCAATCTGATTGAGTTTATTGCTGCAAAGACGAAGGCTGCTGTTTTTACGAAGAAAGCTAGCACTGCGAGTCTCCGGATTTGGTCCTGTCCTGTTGGATGTTGAGGTTGAGGGCAATATTTCCTAGCATAGTCATGTGACCGATTAGCTGAAGCAGCTTCACAAAAACTTACCCCTCTTGAAGACCAAAAAGCTATATACTCCGCAACAGCTTCTAATCCTCTACAAGGCCTAAATTCGTATATCTTTATACTATTGCTCGCATATTTGGAATTTGGCTCACAAGCATACCTTGAAGATGCTCGACTCAATACAGAAGAGAGCAATTCGTGAACCAGAGCTGAGAGTTTAGTGCATAGAAGAAATGTCGCTAATACCGATACTATCACGGCAGATACTCTTCCGAGCTGTGTAACATAAACCCACCTAAAGCAGTATTGGGAGTACTAATGGACAGGCAGACGTGGCTTATAAGCAGCGATTTCGCCTGCAGACGTCCATAATTTCAATTTATTGGGAATCCTTTTTTTGGAGAAGTGCGAGCTTGTGAAATCAGCTACCAGGGCACGTCTTTACCAAACACTATAGTCTACAGAAGTTCAATATCAATATTCACACGGCAGGCATCACTCGAACTACTAGAATGTAATAGGGTTTACCCTCTTGTGCTTACTTTATACATAAAAAAGATATAGAGGTATTTAAACAGCTCCTTGCCTTGTCGAAAGATGATCGTTTAATTTGGCGCCAATCGGTACTAAGACAAAAAAGAGAGGTTGATTCAAGCGGAAAGTCTTATTGTTGTCTGGTGGAATTTTGAAGGTTTATTGTGCTTCTAAATCATTTCAGATGATCAAACTATCAATGTCGAGGTATGAAGTAAACAGCTAAAGTGAATGTATGAGATTATACCGGAGGAATATCCAGGTTTAGTCAACTGAAAGCGGGTTTTTTGCAGCAATACAATGCTAAAATCACATACTGCGAAAGTTACGCGGAATAAGATAAAAGAAATTGGAGATATTGAGCTCCTACCACATCCAGCATTTAGTGCAGATCTTGCACCTTCAGATTACTATTTATCCATGGATCCATGGCGTGGAAAAAAATTTGAATCGAAATAAGATGTTGAAAATGCAGTTCGACAATTTTTTGCCCAAAGAATGGTTTTACCAAGGTCTCAAAGAGCTTGCTGAAGAGATCAATTATTAATAAAGGCCTTTTGAATAAATAGAATAAGAAAAATATGGAAATTGTTCACTAAAATTTCTGAAAAAATGGAAAAATTCCATAATAAAATTTAAATTTGTATTTTAATGACCAAAAATCACTATTTTTATTTTAAAATCAATGTATATGACCAAAATAAGTGGATAGTTCCATAATAAGGAATAAAACACTATAATAAAAAATGTTTTCCATTACCCATCTCTGGATTCCTTCCAAGGTACTATTGTAAATTTCATTTCATTTACTTGTGAATTGTGATTTTTTTTCAAGTTAGGCTATTCATATGGAAGACTCAAGTTGAAAATTAAACTAAGAATGCGTCTTTCAAGATTTCAAAATTTCTCATTTCAATTGTTTTACACATGACATCAAACTATAGTTTTTACATATTTACACAATTTGATCAAAACTTCGAAATTCCGGTGACCCTTTAATTTTTCTTATTTCATAATAAATATTTCCGAAAAAACGGGAATGAGCTTGAAATTTTTACACCTTCTAAACATTCTGAACTTCAATCAAATGCAATCGGAACCGTGATACTTTTTTTTTATTTGTTATATTTGTATGCATCAACTTGTATTGGCTTTTTAAGCTTTCCAAGTACTACCTGGCATCTAACTTGTTAATATTGTTTTTCGCTGGTCTGTCGTGACCTTAGATTACCATAACATTAAGTTTCTTTGGAATGGCTCTTTCCAAACTAAGATGAAGTCCACGATTATATTTTCCAGATCAAAATAAATCGTTTCAGACGACTATGTATTATGCTACTTTGATAGAACCTATCTTAGAAAAAATAGTCTCACTTAACCAGTTGATTCTGTCTCAATCACTGTGTTAATTTAAAGTAGTTAATATCGGCAAATACTGATAACATAACTTTCAAATTCGAGTGAACCGGCATTTGGTACACCCTCTAAAATGGTAACGTAAAGCCAAATGTTAGAATTCATAAATTTGGTCGAAAAATATTTCAAATAACGATTTTTCAAGTGCCGTATTTGCTAATTTTTCATTTTAATGTATTGAATATTGCTTATATCGTCCAGAATAATTAAAAACTTCAATACCATGTCCGTAGGTCACTGTAACTTCAATCGTCTTGGTCTTCGTGCTTGAGTTGGGCCACAAGGGCCACCTCCTGCTCTCAGCCATGCCTCTCCCCTACACCTATCCCACTACCTGCATACTGACAAGCAGATAAACCTGTCGACGATGATCGAACAGGACTTACACTAGAATACCCCACAAATCCAGTATGTTGCTTAGCTTTTAGTCTTAACGAAGCTATACTAGATGACATAGCTGTGCAAGGTTCAGCTGCACTTCTGTGATGATACATAGAATAAGGATTTGCGGGAGTAGTGTAAGGACAGGGTTGCGCCGACACAGCTCCGGGAGTCGTTGATGTCATCACCGTGCCCATGGCGCCTGGAAGCATGCTACTGACCGCGCCACTCATTGTTGCTCCTGTTACGGAAGATGCAGCGTTAAAACAATTCACAGGGCTTTGGTGATGATTCGTAGGAACTACCGGCCAAAATGGTGGTTTAGTTCCTAAAGGACTCGGTACTTTAGTTGCCCAATTGTTGTATGTGGAGTAGGAGTAGAAGCTATCGTCGCTTATTGTTGGCATAAGACCGTTGAATTGAGTACCGAAACCAGTTTTGAATTCCGCAGCTGCGTTCATGGCATTCATTGCGTTTCTCTCACGTTTTCTCCATTTTGCTCGACGGTTTTTGAACCATACCTAAAACAAAGAGAAACGAAATTGAAGAAAAACAAAGCAACTAAGAACATAGTTATATTCTTGCGATCATTAATGATGGATTAGTGCATGCTATTGCTCTGTTCATTTAAAATCATTAAAGCTTTAGTTCTCATAAATATAACTAAGGAAGTATTCAAATAAATATAAACTATTAATAGTATATTTTGTATTAGAATAGTCATCGTGACTGATTATACACTGCTATACACTGTTTTTGTAACACAAACTTTGTGATGATTTTTATTTGTTTTGATATACCCTCATTAAAAAAAAAACTTATTATTTGCTTCAGTCACATCCAATTTTTTTGTGACAGCTATATTCTTTTCTGACCTCATTTATGTGTTTTTGATAATTTAAGTTTAGCGATTACATTTAACTAAATTACGTTTGTTACATTGGACAGTTTTTGTTAAGTGTGTGAAGAATTAACTCTTACATCTCAGCGTCGAACATTTACGCTATTAAGACTATTTTCGTTTCCCTCTGCGCCACTAAGATAAATCCTGGGCTCTGTAACTCGTATCCTATTAGGTTGAGCTAAACATAATTTAGACATTTGTCTTTTGGTATACTAATGATTTGGACGGAACAGAAGTCGTCTCATCCATGTCCAAACACACTATCCAATCCTACATAGTACCGAACTGCCGGTGCTAAAACCAGCCAAATCAAGCAGAAAGTCAGGATTTTCTTTCTATTCAGGAATTTGTTCTTAGTCAACCCGATAAGGTATCTCAAGAGAGTGAGCCAAATTATGAACCTTCATCTTCAAAATAACCACATTTATTGTTACAAAGTGATTTAAACGATTTAGTACGTGATTTGAATTTGTCTAAAAAACAAGCTAAGCTTTTGGGGTCTAGATTAAATGATTGGAATTTAATTTCTACTGATACAAAAATTTTTATTTCCCACATCGTGACGATGAAATAAAATCTACTTTCTCCAAAACAGATTATTTATTATATTGTAATAATATTCCTGTAGTGATGAGTTCATTGAATTTCGAATATGATCCAAGTCACTGGCGATAGTTCATTGACTGCTCAAAAACTAGCTTGAAAGCAGTGTTGCTATACAATGAAAACAAATGTCCTTCAGTAATGGTTTTCCATAGTCCTAATATGAAAGAGACTTTCGAGAACTTGAAGTTACTTCTTGAAAAGATTGAATACAGTTTGGGAAATTTGTGAAGATTTTAGTCATTGCTCTTTAACTTGGGCTACAACTTGGTTACTCGTTTGCGAATGAGACAGCAGAAATAGAAAAAGTTACTACACAAAGAAAGTATGGTCCAAGCGTGGATCACTTACTCCAGTGCAGGAGAATGTTGAAAATAATCCTTTAATGAAGAATGCAGTGAAGCTGAATGAACTGGAAAAAGTCGCCTGGATATGTTTTGTGAATGTTGTCCAAAATTCCCTCAAAGCTTTGGGATGTAATACATCTTTGTGCTGTGAGTGACGAACAAGGCGAAATATTTCATCAACAAATTTCCTTAATAGAAAAGCAATAGATAGAAAAAAAGTCCAGGAATGCTAGCAGATTACTGTTGGAGATTTAAAAGGGATCTACCAGAAACCAAACATTCACGGAAATAATAGCTTTTTATTGTAAATTAAGGAATATTTCTTCTAAGTACTTATACTTTTTATAAAAATATGTCTTGATCTCACAAAAAAACCTGATGTGTCAATTTTTTTCCATTGATATATTATTGTTTGGTGGCCATAGTATATTTGAAATTGGGTATAAGTTTTCGTGTAACAAAAAAAGGTTTAAATGTTGTTGACTAGTGTTAATTATGTATAAAAATCGACTGCGTCACGTAGCTATTGATCAAAGCATACTCATGACCACAAATAGCATGACAAATATACCAATTTATATTCCGTTACACACAGCTCATTGCATAGCACGCTTGACCGTTCAATCACAGCTAACATCACCAAAATGGCAAATAAACGACGTCCGAACGTAACACGACGGCCACCCTTAATCGCAATTCTTTCCTAGACAAAAATAATTGCTTTTCGATATATTTCAACTAGGGAAATTACTATTCATTGCCTCAATAAATCGAAGGTTTTACCAAACTGATATAATTAGTATCAAAACAAACCTTATAAAAATTTCAATTGCTTGTTTTAGATATTTGTTCATACTAGATGTTAAAGAATTGGCGGAAAACGTAATGTATTACTTCTCTAGTTTAGAACATATTTTAGGAATTAATTTCACATTTTTTTTCTATCTATAAATAGCTCTAAATTCCTGTCACGTCAGATAGAATATTTTAGGGAAGAATGTATCAAACTTATTCAGTGGACTAAATTTATGACTTACTCATTATATAGTCTTTCAAGTCTATGTGAACCGAGATTTTTAATTCATTTGATGGAAATCTGTTCAATGCCGTGTCCAATTTTCAACAAATTGTGTTTTTTACTGATTTTGTTATTGTTTCTTAAACTCTATCAAACTTTAACAACGAAACATTTGTAGAATATAACAATGGTTATGAGAACTTAACTCCTTTTAATGTGTAGAGTCTCAAAAACTTGACTTACTACCCAACCTGACAAATCCAGAGTTTTTATTTTCGGAAGTTCTGGACTTCAAATTATACCATTCACGACAGTTCTAAAAATAAAGCATTGTGAATGCTACAGGACGATGTGACAGAAGGAAGAGGAGGGAATGCAATGACATCTTCTCTTTGGACAGTTGAGTTAATGGGAAGTGAAACTAATAAGCTAACAACAATCTCTCGAAGGTACAAAGACTGGCTTGCATATGTAGCAGCAGGGTCCATTAAATCATACTGCACTAGAAGTGATTCTAAAACTCCAACTTCTCCACATAGTACTGGAAAGCGTGGCAGAAAAAACATCACTTATAATGTTCAGAGGCGAAATCATCAACGAAAACACGTTTCCAAATAATGACCTATCCTGAGATATGCCTCAGGACTTTGTATCGTAAAAGTTTAGCTAGTTTTGAGAAAAATATCACTTCAATAATAAACTGTAAAAGCAAGGGGGATCAGAAGACCATACAAGAAATGAACAGAAATGCCTCAGGATGTTGTATTGAAAAAGTTTAGTTAGTTTTGAGAAAACTATCACGTCAATAATAAACTGTAAAAGCAAGTAGGATCAGAAGACCATACAAGAAATGAACAGAAATGCCATTAAATGGAATACGGATGGATCAAAAGCACCAGATAGAACTGGAATAAGAGTGTACGAGCCCAGAAATAAACACTCTGAAAACCTGTGTGACACACCAATCATTTACAAACAGAAATATAAGCAATTGAAATATGTGTCCAGTTCAATCTAGAGAGGAACTATCGCAAACAGGAGGGATTACCTATAAAATTAAAAGATCGCTAAAGCGGGGACAGACAAGTTCTTCGTGGACCTGGGCTCTTCTGTGGTTTCAGCTACAGAACAATAGAAAAAGCATTGAAAAAGAAGTTAGATAGGAGCAAAACTAACTATTGGGACCGCCTACAGGGACTGAGATAGGCAAAGACTCTTATGGGAAACTTTAACCAGAGAAGATCTACTGAATGTATCAATATAAGTGAAAACAATAAACGAATACTTACAGGAGTTCTATCCCGGGCACTGCGGCGGCAGATAATGCGACGAGCAGGTTTTGTTACACCGAGACGAAGCCTCTATCCACATTCTCTCGAAGTGTGAAATACTAAGGAACTTCAGAGCACTACACCTGGGAGCGTATGAAATAGAAGACGAGGATCAGCTGTAAACACTGGGTGGTTTTCCAGTATCGCAGCAAGAAAGGCGGACACAATAGATCCTTTGGGCCGCAGTGTACATGACACCCCAGTATCCACATTCTACATATATGCATTCAATACGCTAATGGTATAGATAGATAACTGCAGTGGACAAAACCAGAAGAATATTATATTGATCAATTGATCAATTTGAAAAGACTTTCTAACTTTACCGAAAACAAAGGGCTACAAATATCTCCTATCGAAGTCGATGGATAACACAGCATCATACGAAGAGCATAGAAAAATCAAATAGTAGTTTTTACATGCAACTATTCGGTAAATTTCATAGTTAACTGTAAGAAGAAGAGCCCATTCATTCTTCAAAAAATGTATGTAAATGATATCCTTGATTTTTTATCTCTCATAAAGACTAGAAATAGATAGATAGACGCATAGATATTTAGAGCAAGTCACTGAAAGTGAACATTTCAATTTTTGTTTTTATATTCAACTCTATTATCAGTATCATCCAATGTCAACTCATTTGAATGGGGCGTCAATTCAAAAGATTTCCTTAATAGATCATCTCGAATTACTTTTTTAAATAGCCTCTAAATGACCTTTAGGTATATCAAAATAACTCGTACTACAAATAGTTATAATAAAAACAAAATCGCTACTGAATATATCTGAACAGAGCTTAAACTCAAACACGAGGACACTGGAGGAGAAGTAAATTATTTCAAAATTCTTTTAATAATATATGGATAACTAACTGACTGGGTTTTTACTAATGCATAATATTCGATCAAACCAATTTGTTGCTTTCTTTTATTTTAGTGGTAAGCCTGTGATTGCCGGTAGTCATATTTTCAAGCATCTTGCGTCTGTTTCAATATTTTCATTTTTTATGTTATCCTTTTTCCTCTGAACAAAAAATTTTTGGTTATATTTTTCTAAAATTAATTTTCATGGGAACGTTGTCAGCTGTCGCTGGGTAACAACTCAATCCGTCTACAGTAGCAAAAGGAGCAGGCAATAAAGCGCGTAAAAAGTTGCACAAATTACAGTTTGATACGCGCATCGGCACGCGTAAGTATAGACGACCCTCCTTTACAATTCGTAGCAGGGTAATCGCGTTAGCCACGCCACACATTCACACGCCTCATCTAATTCTGATTTTCCCTTGCTAAACTCATTACTTAGTCTTAGAGGGATCTAGATTAAGGAGAAGGTTCCTGTTTTTGGTAGATAATTCAGAGAATTTATGCACAGTTTTTAAGGGTAATAAACACATGTATGAATGCTTCAGTTTTCTTACGTCTCAAGGAAGAAATGCAGGATAAACAAAGTTTTGAAGCAATACCGAAACAAACAAAGACAAATTAACAAGGAAAACTATAAGGGAAATCAAAGATAATGCCTAAAATGGATAGATCAAATTGTGAGTAACCATAAGAATTAAAATGATTTGTGGAGATGAGATAATGGAAGAAACCTAAGAACCCACGAATTGAGGCAAAATTCGATTCCAGAACATATAACGAATATAAGAAAAATCTAAAATATTTAAATGAAAAGTTTGATGATCATTGTTCAAGTTTTATTGATATTGAATGTTTTGTATAATAATTTTGGCAGTATTCTGATTCTGGGGAAGTTGAGTCAGGTTTTCAACGAAGGTCGAAAAAACAGAAGTTAACAAAACTCACAGCACAAAATATAACTAAAAGGGTAGAGTTTTTTTCTGAATTAAATAAACAAGCAAATATCGATTCAGTTGACCAAGAAATCAACAGAAAACAGGGATAGGTCATACACTACGGAAACCAGCAACAAACATAACCAACAAGCATCAAATTATTAAATATAACAAACAGGTCTGTACTAACATGGAGGAGAAATTTTGAGAAAAAAACTGCAACAACATGGAAAGAAAGTACAGAAATAGCTAAAAACAGAAGGAAATGGAGAGCCCTCATCAACAAAACGATGGATGAGGATAGGAACTTCATCAGTTATTGAAACCCATTGCTCCATTCGGAGATATTTGACGTGGAAGACGGGTTTCAAAGTGCTGCCAGTTAACTTGTTTTCTTCATTTATGGTCACATCCGTTTAAAATTATTACAATTCAGATGACGGCAGGAATAAGTAAAATAAAAATAATTTGTCATTGATTTTCGAATGATCTCAATTAGGTATGGCTTTTAATATTAGTTAAACATATCCTGGTTGTTTTGTTATTGGAAATATAAGAAAAAATGTATATTTGGATAAATAGCGAAAACTACTATGTCTCTAAAGAACTTTCATTGTGTTGGCGTGGATACACAATTTTTGTCATAGCTGCAAATCACTAAATTACATGCATAAACCAAAAATGACAGTTATGAAAAGTTTTTTTATTGAAATTTATTCAAGAATTAGTGTTGATAATAATGGATGTGTCATTACGGAAGAGGATTAGGGGTGTGATATATCTAAAATTAACGCTGCTTAATACCCACTTACCGAATATTTGTTGCTTTTTATTATCTATAGAATTAACAAAATTTGTTACTGGCAATAAATCAGATATTAACCAGTAGCTTTACATATCCTGTAAATATCTCATTGAAAAAATCATCACATCCAACAGTGAAATATCATAAATAAGATAGCATATTAGTGCTTAATATTTAACAGTCACAGCAATCCTATTATGAATCCCAATATTTTATATAATATAACATTTGTCTCATAAATAATGTCGGTTTCTGATGTTCACTTTGTTTATTAAATAATCATATAAAAAGAAAGTCTTATTATTCGAAGTATAGCCCAGTGTATTCTATGGTTTCAAACCAACGTTCAGGAGACCTAGGAAAGATCATTCTCTTGGCACAGATGAAAAAAATTGTCGCTCTGTATTTCCAACATTTCCTCTAGATTAAAATTTTTTCCGTCGCAAAAATTCCATCATGATAAAAACTAGTAATCAATCTTTCGCAGGGCAAGCAGCTGTTTACGCACCTCTACTCGATATTTAGCTTGCCGTATAATTCATGCGGCACAACTGGACAACTTTTATAGATCTTACATACTTAATGATATACGATATCTTTAGAAGGTCAAAGAAGTTCCATTATCGGCGGCTGCTGGAACTAGGCTGGTTTTCTACTACTTCCCTTGTAACTTCAATATCCCAGACAAGTGGACGATATAAGCGCGTACGATCATCAAAGGTCAAATCTCCACTATTTAAATGATTGAACCAACCAACGCTATGCCGTTCGCTCATAAACTGTATCTTCCCCTTCATTGTTACATATGTTCCTTGCTGCCACGGCTGCTTGAAATTTTTGTTTCCAATAATGTCTTAACGATAGACGAATTTCATTGCAATCCATACTATTTATTATAAAAACGTACTGCGTCATCAATAAACAGAGAGAGATGATTAGCACAAAACCATTGTACTTTTCATATTAGAGTTACGACATATTGGGGAGTAGGATTATTTATATATGAAAAACTACATTACTTATGAGATACCCCTGTAGTTCTATCAATTGTCAAGTAATGAGTTAGAATATGACATAAAAACCTTGCAGACCCAGTCATAAGCTATTATCTATCAGTTACATTTTTTCCATGGTAGAAACATCATCCATTCCCCGACATCATCTTCCATTACGTTGTCGTTCTATTTGGGGCGGCAGGGCAACATAAATTGCTCTCGCGAGGTGGCGACGCCGCTCCCGACCCCCCACCCAACATGGCCAACGACCCATCTAATTGCGGCGACTGGAATGAAGATCAACGAGCCGCTCTATTGGCCGCGACGTTTGTGCGAAGTAAAGTTACAGCCGATGGGGGCGAAGGGGTTGGAATGAGGGATGCGATGCATTTCTCCCTTTTATTCTATCGTGGAAAATCCGACGGAAAATCGAAAATTTATTCGAGTAAAAGAAAACGTTTTGGTAGGTGGTAGTTTGGTGGATAACGGTAGCACATTATAATCATTATACATATACAATATTGGAAAAAAATACCGAATGTGTCAAAATTATTCCACAAAATTCAAAAGAACCCTTTGTGAAATTTTGATGAAAAATCAAATCAAGAGGAAATGGCATTGGAAGAGTTGTAAATATCAACAAATCAAGAAAAATGTGGGGAAGTACCGTCCTATTTAAATGAAAGTATTTTTCTAGAAAGATCTGCATTTGATACATTGGGAAACATAACAGTTATAGCAGGTACTGATTCCAATCTTAAAAAGTGTGAGTATCGTTCAGCTGTACGGCTTTTCTCAAACATACATTTACTGACAAATAAAACATAAAACATAAAACCTTCACAAATCCAATGTAGACATTTACGATTTTAAATATGATAATAGTGCCTATTAATTACTCTATTAAAATGAAGAGTAGCTCATGAAATTGTATACGTATGTCATTGTCATCTTCCAAAACCTTCTGAATAAGACATATATTTTATACGGATGATTTTTTCTGTTTTCAAAAATCTTCCAATCGTTTATGTAGACGCAGCGTGGTTTTTGGGTTAACTGTTGAAACAAATAAATCTTTCTACAGAGATAAAGCGATGTAGTATTTTCTATTTTCATCTAAAACATGTGGCTGGCCATCGATTTACCACTCTCTTACTCTTTCTACTCGCTATTAAAATCAAAACTTGTTATTCTCGTTTTTTGCCGTTTCCAATACCCAAAACTGTGACGTCGTGGTGATCAAAGCACATTAGAGAAAAGAGAGATAGAGTTCAGAGATTAGCAGAATCCCAATTCACAGAAATTTTTAGAATCGAACCAAAATATTTATCAAATCAACAAAGAAATAACTTTTTCCATTTCTAAAATACACTGCTCAACAATTGCTTATGATTATACTCATTTTATGTTTCAGATGTTCTGAAAAGATAAATTCCAATGAATGTTGTGTTTTAAGTAACATAGGAAATCAATAGAATAGGGAGCTCTAGATGCCCAGCCTGGCTTGTTTTAAATACAAAATCATTCAGAAACCGGTTTTGCCATTGCTTGGGAGTCTGCTAAATGTAATGTGGAGGATCTGCTACGTTAATCTACCTCTATTTCTTAATAGCTCCATAAAAAAATGGTATGGGGGATTCAATTTGTCACAAAGCTTTTCGATTCTCCTACATAAGACATACCTCTGCATTTGAAAAACAAAGTTGGGTAGGACTGAAGCTGAGAGTTTGAAGGTGGAAATTTTATTTTATTGGTACCAATATGTCTGGTCTCGTGACCTGTACATAATTATCGTTTGTGGATGGAATATTAAAAGGTGGACTATTTGAGACTTGATTACGATAAGATATTGTTTATTATTGGTTTGCATTTATTTGATCAGTAATAAAATAATATTTTTGAAATGTGGGCCATTATCATTGTCGACTATGGATTGGACGGATGTTTGGCGTCGCGGGAGGCCACAATAAGCGAGAATCCCCGTCGGGACGCGTGTGTGCATACACATATAACTTGTTAATCAGTTAAAAGTTTCATTATGCGACCCTTGCCGTTCGGAAATTTAACACACACACACTTTCGCCCACTGAAATTATTACATCACCATGTCGATTGGTTTTTGGTCACAGGACGGAAGCAATTACAAAACAAAGATGAAAATTGATTTTTAATGGTAAAAATGATAATGTATACAGCGTAACCAATTAAGGTTTACCCGATTTTTTCGAATTGAAGCTAAAGAATTGGATCCAACAACAATAAATAACAACGTTTAAATAGAAATAAAATCAAGTTTCATGAACAGTTTTCAACATGGAAAACCTCAATTATTTCTGAAAAAGCTTGGACTATTTTTGTAAATTTTGATTCGTAAGGACTTAGTAATATTGCCGATATTTTGATGGTATCAAATCAAATATTCAATGTTGATTTTAACAACTCAATTTCTCTCATTTTTGAGGTATCCAATCTTTCACATTCTTAATATTGACAAGTTTTGTTTTATGAATTGTTTTTGATTGATCCCATAGGAAATAGTCTGAAGGATACTGGTCGGGTGATCACAAGGGCCGTCCAAACACATTTATGTATTGCCTCATATCACGCGCATAGTGAAGTGGAGGTCATCTCATTGTAGTGAAATATTGTTGTTTGGAACATTGTTATCGTCTGGAAGTATAAACCAATGATATTTTTGCATCGAATAGCAATTGAAAATACTTATTAGGATTTGGAAATAACGTAACCAACTTATATTATAAGGTAAAATATTATTCACTAATATAATTTATCACATAGGTTCATTTAAGTTTTCTTCAATAAAAAGGAAGTTTGACGTTTATTATTCCAGCCATGGACTTGAAGTCCTCCGTTCACTGTTATCTGTTAGTAATGTGCGTCCAAGCCCGTATTATTAACTGTCACAGGATTTGGTATTTAGAAAGTCCTGATTCTCGCATGGTCAATTTCTCCAGTCTGCAATTTAACATTAATAGTCTATCGAAAAGTTGTTATTGCTGCAATTGCAGTCATCTTAATGTATTATTTCAAGGTTTCAAATAGTAGTTATAGGGAACATTACATGAAAAATATTCAGCAACCGTTAAGGATCGTGTTGATCTAATTGAAATAGCAAAATTCATCTTATATACAGAAAAGCAAAATATCTGACAACACAATAAATAATAATGGGTAGATAAAGAAATATTTACGTATACGCTGCGATAGAGTTGTAAGAAAAAATATAATTCAATTTGATGAATAGAAAAAAAGTACGTACACCAGTAGAAAACAGTTGCAACAAATCCCATTTATACAAATTTTTATTTCAGATATCTACTGAATATGAAGGGAAATTGAAATATTAGTATGAAAATCAGGATAATTTATTAGTTTTTGAATTGGACTAGTTTGTGTTAATTTGTGTTTTAATTATTCTGTTAACTCGACATTCAACTAAGCACCCTCAAACTATATACAACTTCTCTAATC
This sequence comes from Diorhabda sublineata, assembly GCF_026230105.1. Lineage (NCBI taxonomy): Eukaryota > Metazoa > Arthropoda > Insecta > Coleoptera > Chrysomelidae > Diorhabda > Diorhabda sublineata. The sequence continues at coordinate 16,402,703 of NC_079485.1, read as the reverse complement.
ATATACTTATCGAAACAAATGAATCATTAGAGTTCGTCATAAAAAGTCCTCAAATATTCAACTGAGTGATGCTTTGCAAATGCGCTAGTCCGTTCCTGTAATCGGATATACCCCTAAATCAGTTTACTTGGTGATTTGGCGGTGGTGTTATATAAAGGGAGTAGCAAAATGAACTTAAATCCATTTAGGCACGTGTGTGTTTGAATATATAGGTTTAATTAAGTTTTAAATGGAATAAGATTGATTGATGGTGTTGAAGATATTTTCACAGTCAGAGAGTTAGTCATTTCCTTTATACCCACAAAAGTGACACAAATGTTAAGTGTTTTAATATTATCATTCAAATGTAGAATATCATACCATTGAAATAAAAAAAAACATCAAAGTGTTCAGACAATTCTAACGATTTAGTACGATCCCAACTTGAGAATATCATTTTCTGAAAATTTAACATGCAACTAATGAATTAAGTTCAGTAATAAAATGGCGTCGAATGCTTTAATTTGTGCATGTAGTTGACACAAAACAAAGAGGAATAAAGCAATCAAATCGAGATTTGTCAAATACACTATTATAAAGTAATAAATTTAAACCAATAAATCGTATATTAAATATACGTATTGATTTACGTGAGCTTTTGGTAGTAGTCCCGTGGACGCTAAGCGTCGTATAATTCACCTAGCATCGGCGAGAGTTAGAAACCAACCACACTTCATTAAAAATAAATTCCGGTGAAGAGTGCCTTGGCCGTTAACGGAGGCCCTAAGGATCTACTAGGATTTCCCGGATCTGCTGGAAGCGCCGTTGCTTGCCTCCCCGACGCTCGACGTCGGTACAACCACGACCTACGGATGCGACTCTTTTTTCATTTTATATAGTGGGTAATATGTTTTCCAACTGGCTTTTACAAATCAGTTCGATGGTATGTTTGTTTTTATGACGTTAGGAATTTGAGATTGTTTATCTTTTTATTTATTTCAAGTACAAATAATTTGAATATTCAGTAGACATATTTCCAAGACGCAGAGGGCATTGTATGTATTGCCGACATTTAAAAACTCACTCTATCAAATAAAAATTTTTTCTTTATATAAATATTTGATTGATTTGGCGTTTATAAAATTTGGATATCTACGTATACCTACTTAAATTGTATTCTAGTTTTAACTTAATCAAGCATATGTTTTCGGTTCTCACTTTGATAATTTTGGGCATAGTCTACATTAAAAGAATCCACACATAAAAAAATATGACAAGACACATGTAAGTGGATAAAAGAAAGCCGTAGTTTTAAACTGAAAACTTCAATTTGGACAGTGCTATTTTTGAGATTTTCTGTCATAGATTAGGAAAATATAAACTACATAATCGTTAAATCGTGAATAGTTTCCATAATAAACGGACATCCATAATGTACGCATTTATGGGTCACACTGTAAACCAGTTGGTGTAAACGATGGTATATAGTTAGAGGGATTTTATGTTTATCTTTCGATTTACTACATTCAGAGCTGCATCCAAATATGTGGTTTAGAATTAGAGGTCCAACAACTCAGATTTGGCGGTTTCAACGGATAGTATAACAGATTACTTCACTTCGAAATTTATTTATAATTTGATTATGGCGGATTAAAAGTTTTGCTTTCAAATTTATTCATGAGAATCTATTCACATATTTCAAATATAAAACAAAAAGATGTAATCATACGATTATAATTATTTGATTTGTTCATCATATTAAAATTTTCATCATAAAATACGTTTCCTAATAAAAATTTCTTCGTATTTTATACAATGAAACTTACTTCTAAAACAAGTATACAAAAGATTTTATTTGCATTGCGATGCCATTCGCACTTCTACTATTTTACATACAAAAGGAATCAACACCTGAATGATGTATAGAAGGATTCAGAGTAAAGCTCCGCAGAGATCTAGAAAAGCTTCTAAATGCAGTAAATGGCCCTCATTTTCTGCGCCAGACTGAACTTTATCCAGTGGTCACTAGATTTATAACTTTTTGAGGAATAATCTTAGAACTCGGTAGCATGTATATGTACTCTTATAGTATAGAATATAATTGACTAAAGATAAAAAAAAGAAATACATACTATCAATAAATCATATATAAATTAACCAAGAGTAAAAATAGAAAACAAAGATAAGAGTTTGTTCTTGATTTCTGTCACGATCTAAAAGGGCAGACGTGTTCGCAGAAGTTCTTGGCCATTAAGAACATTATGAGGATATTTAATATTATTCGTTGTATGGTAACTGGAGAAAATTAATTGGTAACATTTTTTTTTAAATAAAAATATTAGGATAGTTCAGTACCGACATCGGCTGTTAGCTGTTATCAAACTTGGAAGGAGCCTTCTAAATCATATTCGCATCACAAAAAATATGTAGACAGAGTATTCGTCTGCGTCCTTTCTGTTGAATGGTTTTATTTCAATTGTGAAGTTACAAAAAATTTCATTCGAAAACCTAATTGAAAGCCAGAAAATTTTGAGAATCTACGAAGAAAGGAGAGACAAGTGACTAAAATAAAAGATCCATGTCAACGTGTATCTTCAGGAATGATTGAGAGCTGATTCAATATCCACCTCCTTCGACTGATTCGTACCAGTTTTTAACCCAGATATGAAAAGAGCCTTAGCTAGTTACTGCAAATAATTATATTCCGAACTTACAAAAAACAGCGTTAGCCTCAGATTTCAGAGATTTTATGAAATGAGGGAAAACAAGTGTTTGTTTCCATTCTGCAAGTGTCTCCGGGTGTTTCAGGAATCAAGCCGTGCAAGTGTTCGAGTGAGTCGTTTTCGATAGCTTCATAAAATAATTAAGAAGCACAAATTCCGCTACGATTATCATCATACTATGCAATATATCAAAAGTGCTCTTACTGGCAAAAAGATTAAATTGGAATTTTTGGAACCGTTGGTGATATTTTCAGTGTATAAACTCAGTGTGCGCCGTTAGTGGTACTGGAAAACACGAATAACCCTTCTTCTTAATATTTTCGCGCAAAAAACAAAGAGAGAACTGCTTAATGATGCTCCAGCTAGTTCTATTCAACTGGATTTTTTTTGTGTTGATATTCTTAGTTTACCAATATAAAGCTTCCATTAAATGCAGTTTCTTAATAGACAATTTTTCATATCCTTTTCTTTTTCTGTTTATGGAAAAGTTACATGTCTCTAATCTCAGGTGACATAGCATTTTCTAGCATTCCTTGAATAAAAAAAGCCGTAAATGCTTTTTCTTCCTGTGGAATTTGGCCCTATATATTCATGCCCGAAAATTTCACACTAAATATTGTTTACATCTGAAAAAGATGGTGCAGGCTACATAGCATATGCAGGATTGAGGGCCAACTATGTTCAGAACGGATCTGAGTAAATTTCCCATGGAAATACATTCGTACTCAAAGTGCAGTTTTTTATTTGATAAGTAAAAGAAGAAATTATCCAATGGAGCAAAAAGAATGTATTATATTATGACGTGGTAAATATTTAAATTCTGAAGGTTCGTATAACCCTTTCTCGTAACCACATACCCACGCACGCTAAATACCTATAGTTCATATAAGTATACATGGCAGTCCACGATGGCGATCGCGTTAATCCACGGCAGATTTATGGTGTTAATCATGCAGGGATTACTCCACAGCATTCGGCCTTTCTCTCTCGCTCTTCCTCTCTCTCTCTTTCTCTCTCTCTCTCTCTCTCTCTCTGTGTGTACCTGGTTAGTTGTCCCAAAGGAATTAAGGCTACTATATCACGGTTCGCTCGGATGCATATCTCATTAATGTGGTATGATATAGTGACGCGCCGTTTCTGCATGGTGTTTATGCTAAATGAGTTATTATGACGCGCCAGCTGTCCGCTGATTGGTCGCTACAGATTACGTTTAATTATTTCATAACGGAGGTGACAACAAAAAGTAAATTTATCTCTCTTGGGGATAACTGACTTTGTTTGCTATTAAACTGAATATTTATCGATAAACATTTAGATTTTCCATTATAATACTGGAAAGAGGTACACATCGTCTATTTTCTAATACTCACAATGTTATGAATTTATAAACTATTATTGATATTTTCGAACTTATGTATGTATTATTAGCCATTTTATTATATATCAATAGATGTGACTCATTTAGAAACATGTAAAAATTGTTTTCACCGATTTGAACAGTTTTTTTAATATTTGGCAGCGGTCACACATTTTAGTGACATTTTGAATTCATGAATATTTCAGTAACATTGTTTATATACAGTTGTTTGGTTATGTATCACGACTGAGAAAAAATTAGAATAACACGCCTTTCAGAAGGATGTGAGATATTCATGACAGATCGTCCTAGTGTTAATATGGGCGCGAATCTTAGTACCGAGGATGGCTGAGAGGTAACACAATAATCAAATTTCGATCTACTACTTAAAGCTTACGTAAATACTATAAACATTTCCAAAAAAAACATATATACAAAACATAAAACTAAAATCAGCCGATATGCACCACGCGTGTCTGACCTCTAGAAGCAGCGTAGCTGAACGTTCGAGATCTGTTTCGTTGTCCTGTGAAAGAGTGAGTCCTGAACACTTGGATTTAAAACAACTCGTTTGGTGTAAGGAGGTAGGTATATTTGTTATTCCTGAAACGTGCTACCAGGTATATCTGAGAAATTAAGTTGATTGCATGCTGTTGGGACACTAAGATGGGTGACTTGGGATTCTCAAAGAAGGCAATTTGGAATTCTCTGGGTCAGAAGTCGATCAGTTAGGGGTTGAAGGATTATTTTTCTATTCAGGAAGTTGTACGACGAAACGGTCGAAGAATGAAAAAGGTCGTAAATGAACTTGTACTCGTATTATGCATTTTTAAATGCGACGGGAGAGTTCCATACGGCGTTGTTACCACATAACTCCCCTTCCAGTTATGAAGACACAAAATTGTGTGCGTGCGTATATGTGTAAACGTGTGAATTAGTATTTGTGTTCTCAAAAACCCGGCTTATTGTCAAGTGATCTATTGTTTTTTTTTTCATCGTTCGATCATTCGTAAGTCTGTCATGCGCAGCGAGTTTTTGACTCCGCGTAGAAAAACGAGTTTTTTTGTGAGCAGATCTTTGACAACGAGCGGTATACGTATGTTGTGTCGTAGGAGGTGGAAAAGTTGTATTATGTATATTTTTTAATGCGGTAGGACAGGTGTCTGGAACTGATGTGGTATAAATAACTTCTAAAAATTGTTGATCAACCCGCATTTTACGCAGCAAGAAGCTGACGAGGAAAATCGTTTTGAATATTGCAGATGCGTTCCAAAGGAATATCTGAAGTTTTTTAACAAATTTGATTTCTATCAATAAAACCACGTATACTATACATGCAGTAGTTGCTATCCATGACCCTCCAGTGAATAATAAACTGTTGTAATGAATTTTTCCAAAAAATCAACGTCTGGTGAACTGTGTGTACTACCCAAATTAATTACTAACTACGGTTTTACAAAGGACCTTTCAAATTTTTTGGTAAATTCCGCCAAAAACTGTCACTGGTACCTAAGTTAAGGAAGTAGGTAAGTATCCGTAAACGGAGAAGGAACAATGGTTTTCACTCAATCGGTACACATTTACATTTTAATATAATAATATACTTAAAAGTGGTTCATTTGGTTCAAGTATTTTAACCCATATGTATTTTAATATCACAGAATTGTTTATAAAATGTGACTTTCTATGGGTGTGCACTTCGTTTTATTGCAATTAAAACTTTGTCTTTAATTGATTCACTCTTGGCATTTTTTACTTCAAATGAAATGAATTTGAGTATTTATTCTGGTACACTTATCTTAGAAAAACGACTGGGAATACCTCTAAGTATAGCGGGGATATAAGAATACAATTCTTGGAAAATTTTAATCATCGTTAGCTTAGGTTAGGTTAGGTTTTTATGATTTCAACCCTGAAATCTGTCAGAGTTTACATGTTCAAATATCGCATTCCAAATTTGTCTTGCCGAATTTACCTCACCAAAATGTCATGTACTTGCTATCTGATCCAATTTATTACAACCACAACTCATTCATTGGCCCTTTCTCTTTTGGAGAAAATTTCATCATGCAGAATTTATTAGAATATACAATTGAAGGTTTATGGGATGCCATTCATATGCTAGCAATTAATGAACGTTTAATTTTAGTCTATTGATTAGCCAAACCGATGGAGAAGCTGTAGTATTCCGTAGATAGATTGGCTAATTATGTCTCCATTCAACTTTAGATATGATAAATGTGATTCCATTAAAAATGAGTTTCTCTGTATATCACATTTCTTGCTCTATCGCTATTCTCAGACAAGTTGAACCTTTAAAAATTATGTCGAGCGGCTTTCGAGTTACATTTGAAAAGCATTCAGTCGAAAAACCATTGATTGATCGCTTCCTCGGCATACTTCAATAAACATCAAATAACAAACAAAACAGTAATTTTTTGATCGGAGTATAATGTAAGTGCGTGTTTCCTTATCGGATGACAAGAAAATCAACACAAGAGGGTAACAACCACCAGTTATCTAGTTAACACATGTTTACACATGTTCATCTGTACTCTCGCATTCTTTGATACCGCCGCTTCGACTTTAAGTCGAGTGCCTACCTGAACAAACACAGGCTTTGAGAATATTTCTTATTTGTTATGTTTTATTTTCATTTTAAGGACTCTGAAATTACAAATAGAACATTGTTATACTTTTATATACAGGGTTACGTGACACGCCTGTAATTAGTCGATAGTTATTAATTTGTAAGATACAGAGTATATAAAATAAGTAAGTGTTATTGTTAACTTCTTTGAGAATATAAATAGACATCTAGTAATTTTTCTTACATCTAATATACTTCAAAAGAATTAATTTCATCACATTCCAATATACTTTATAAATAATCCTGGTTAGTTTAAAAAATTCTTAAAATCAAATAATGAAAATAAATCAGACGAATTTTATTTCGTGTTTTATATTTCGCTTATTCTCGGTAATACTTCTCTATAATCAGTATTATTAATTACCAACCGTTAGTTTTCTTCCTTCTACAATACTACCCCTTATATCTTCTCACTAATAGTATTATAGTGGATATATTTAAAAATATTTGATTAGAATCTCAAGTAAATTATTTTCGGACTTACCCTAACGCGAGCTTCAGTAAGATTTGTCCACATAGCTATCTCTTCTCTAGTACTCATATCGGGGTATCTATTTCTTGCAAAAGTTGCTTCCAGTTCTTGCAATTGTTGACTGGTAAAATGCGTCCTTTGTCGCCTTTGTCTTTTATTCTTTTTATCGTTTTTGCCATCATCAGCTTCAGAAGATTCCACGCCTACGCCCGTTTCTGTCTTTATCGTATCCGATAAAGATCTGCTAGCTGTAACAAATAATTTTCATTGAAATAGTGGAAATAATTTTATAATTCTTTAAGAATAACGAAAAAATATAGCAAACAAGATAGAGGAAAGAAGAATAGTATATTAATATATTCCGAACTGTTGACAAAAATTTTTTTGGATATTTATCAATGCTATATATATACATATATATATATATATATATATATATATATATACTTTCTGTAAAGCAATTAGCGCACCCACATCAAAGTTGCGCGCATAAAATATAACAAGACTTCTAGACTTTCGCTCTCATTTCCCAATTAATTTGAATTTGGGAAAGTTGGTAGCGTAATCCCCCTATGTCAGAGTAATTATTTAAAGGCACAACCAAAATAGCCTGCCCTCTTCTTCAACTTACTGGGATTAACTTTATAGGATCTGTATAACTTTTTTAATGTTACATTCCTGTCTTCTTAGACATCGTACATGCACATGATTTCTCACAAATAGAGGCAGACATGTTTTAAATATACTGTCTATATATTTCTCTTTGTTAATAGATTTTAATAGATTTATAATTTATGTGTGATAGTCATAAAAAAGTTTCTTTTAAAACTGAACTTCGGGAAATGTTGAACTTCTTGTAATTTCTGCGATTTTTTCCAACATATGGTAGTTAATCAAAACATGGTTTGTATTTTATTCCTATTCAATACACTACGCAGCGAAACTAACGCATATTTTATATATTTAGTATAATCCTTAAATCTTCTTAATGGCCTAACATGATAGCTTACAACTGTATTAATAAATTAAACATTTACTCGACATATTATTTCCCCTTGCTTAGAGTACGAGGTCTGGGTAGTAAATAACGAGACCTTCGCGTCTAGAGGGCGCCCTATACGGACGGGGTAAAAAACGAGTAGTGCGTTGTGTATCTAGATATCTTGTCTATGCACGTCCCAAAACACGTTTCTGTCACTATTATGGTATTTGTACAGTAGCGATTTGAAACGAAAATGTTTTTTGCGGCGAAAAGCAGGAGCAACGTATCAATCTCAAATTTTTCGTTAAATTGAAAAAAACTCCGACTGAGTGCTATAAATTGTTGCAAGAGGTCTATGGGGACAATTCTCTATCTCAAGTTGCTCGTTAAATTGAAAAAAACTCCGATTGAGTGCTATAAATTGTTGCAAGAAGTTTATGGGGACAATTCTCTATCTCGTGCGCGTGTTTCTGAGTGGTATAAGCGCTTTAGTAAGGGCCGAGAGAGCACTGAAGATGACCAGCGCCCAGGTCGCTCTGTGACTGTTTCAACTGATTGCCGAGGCTGTGAACGCTGATAAAGAAACGGTTAAAAAAATTTTACACGAGGAATTACACATGAAAAAAGTCTGTGTGAAGTTAGTGAATTATATTCACTTTTTTAACTTGACATACTTTATTTCATATGAAATTATTCCATTGATACCTCAAGGTTTTTATCGTGTACCGCTGGCCACTTTTTCAACTTCTACTATTAGAGATACTCCTCCTTCTCTCTACCCTCCATAAAATAAACCATAGAAATAGAACAACGAAAACTGTCAGGAATGAACAATAATACAATACACAGCGTTCTTTGATTCCAAACCGGTTGTGTTTGTACTGAATATTCAGAAAACGATCATCGTTGAATAAATGGCTTGAAACCGATATCGTTCTCAAATTGATGCTTCCATTTTACAAAATTTGCGTCAATTTTGCGAGGACTACAGACTTCATATATGTACCTACACACAAATGTGAAAATCTTTCAATATTAAATTATCTACATAACATCATTGCTTTATATTTTCTCAAGAACCTTATAATTTTTAAAGTGACATCATATTCACTCATTTTTTAAACAGTTTTTAGCGCCTCCAAGCTAAAATAAGAATGAACTAAACGGAAAAAAAACCGGCTTATGTGTGTGTGTTTTCTTTTTTCTTATTTTGTTCTTTTTTTATTTAGTAGGAATATTGGGAATTAGAATTTTCAGGTAAGTGAAAAATTATTTATTCGGAGATTTCAGAATTTCAAAAATCAATTATGCTTTTTTCAGATTATTGCCGAAATGTTGGTTTTATATCCAAATAAATAATTTTTCACTTTACTGAAAATTGCACATTGTTTATGTAATTTACAAATCTAAAAGAAACGAATGATGTTTTATATAGCAGCGCCAACTACCTTGTCTAAGAAGTAAACAAAACTCAGTTTCAGATCTCCCATTTGAGTGTCACACCTTGCTTTGGCTTCTCTGAGTCGCATCTCTCAACGCTTCCCTGTTGCGATCTTCAGCAAACTGTAGTTAACAGTGCGTGCTTATAACAGTTACACGGTTTTATTGTATTTTTAGAAAGTACTTTGTTAAAGATATTATTTGATATTCGTTTTTTTATCCATCATGTCAAATAGAAAGAGAAAAAAATTAGGTGATGAAAACAGAACATTTAATGTAGAATAGGAGTTAGATTTTTTCTTTACTGCTGAGAAAGATAAAATGATGTGTCTGCACCTACGGCGCACCTTCCATGAGAGGCAAAAAAGAAGGATTCGTTGGTGTTAAAAAAGGAAAACTTAAACTTGGAAAAATTGATATCATTTCACTAAATTTTGGATCAGCAAAATCTTTGCGCAAAATCTACCATTTTGCAAGACACTCTGAGTAGAACCATTGCCATTGTCTACTATATTCGCTTAAATGCAATGCGTCCTAGTGAATTTCGGCAGATGCCCTCTTTAGATGAGGAAACGTATAGTGTTGACCTATCATACTACTGCAATGTTCGCTGGCTATCAACAGGTCAGGTTTTGATAAAAGTTTTGTCTTTACGACAAATTTTAAACTTTTATCAAGAACAAGGAAAACAATGTGATCTATCGGATGAAGTATTTCTCAGAAACCTTGCATTTTTATCTGATATGATGACAAAACAAAATATTTAAATATTTACCTGCAAGATCAAACGGGGTATATTTAAGAAATGTGGCAAAATATCCAAGCGTTTAGAAAAAAATTATCATTTTTGAAAACATTGCTTTGTCGATCGGAAATATATGCAGAACACTTCCCGGAGCTAGCTGAAATGTTAAATGAGCAGAACTGTGAAAATAAAATATTCGATGGATATCTAGGTGTCTTGGATTGTTTAATAGAAGAGTATACTAATAGATTTTCTGATTTTGACGAGCACACTCCTGCTATGAAACTGGCATTTGAACCACACTCAATAGATATATCCGAGGCTCATGCAGAACTACAAATGGAGTTAATTGATTTAGGGGAAGATAGTATCATCAAATCTCTTTTTAACGCTAAAAAGGATCCCCATAGAAATCTGGAAAAATGCTGTTGAATATCCATGCCTTCGAGAAGATGCTCGCCGTTTACTTTCCTGCTTCGGAAGTACCTACTGTTGCGAGACATTTTCTCTCATGTCAAAAATAAAAACAAATATAAGAACGCAAATTACAGATGCACATTTAGAGGATCAATTAAAGCTGTCTGTTACGAAGCTTGATCCAAATATACAATTACTGTCAAACAAAAAACAAAGCCAAATAAGTCACTAACTTAGTGAATAAAAAAATATTTTTTATTGTATTCTTTTATAATATTTTTATATTATTTCATATGTATATTATATTTAAAATTTTGTAGTATTATATTTTATTTTTTCTATATAATGCAATAAATTGTTAAATCTATAGAAAAACTGTAATAATTTCATAAAAGTCACTTTTTTAGGTCAATCAGCTTATGCGGCCTCTCTTATTGCTGCCTAATTTAAATGTGGCCTCTAATGGTAAAAAGGTTCCCCACCTCTGAACTATATAATAAAACTGATTTAAAGCAAAAAGTTTATTTTTAACATTGAGTTATTTACTGTAGAATCAAAATAATATATATATATATATATATATATATATATATATATATATATATATATATATATATAATATAAAATAATATATATTATATTATATAATATATCTGAATGCAAATGATAAAACGTTAGTCGATTGTTAAAATGTCATAAATGACAATAAATTCTTATATAAATAGAACCTAATTAATTTTGTTTGTCACTGTCACTATCTGTTATAATGTTATAATAAGGCATCCAACGAAAGTAAGTCATTATTTGAAGTACAAGTGGACGTGTGTGAATTGTGTGAAGTATCTAAATTTATATATTTATATATGGCTGTACACCCCTTGTAGGATTGAACCGTATGAAGCTTTCTAGATCCTTTTTGCGGGTTGATCAATCCTCATTGTGTATTCATTCCACTCTGTCACTAATTAATCTCCATGTGATTCTATCTTTGTTCTGCTTCTTTTCTTTCCTTTCCCCTCTCCTTCTATCTCCTGAATCCCATTGTAGCATTGAAAAGCTATTGTTTCTTTGCTAGCTCTTCACAGATGGCCTAGTCTTCTTATTATTTATTTCCTCTTTTATTTCATAATTCATATGTTTTCTGTATTCATTTTCATCAATCTTTATTGGTCCAAATATATATAAAAATATCTCTTTTCACAGAAAACAGGTTTTTATCAGAAAAATAAGATAAGTAGAATAGAATAGAATTTTTAGGCTTTTGTTATTTCTTAATATTTAAAACACTTTTATGCTTCTAATCTCATTTGTTAATCAATTCAGAATAATATTTTAAAATTTTTATTTTAGCGTCACTTGAAATCTGTTATCTATAGATATAACATTCGCTTTTTGACCGAATAGGAATTAGTTTTAACCTAAAACTCCGCCTTCTTTATTCGATCGCACATTCCATGATTAATTTTTCCAAATTTATAAATGATTGGATAACAAAATATTATTCGACAATCCACCATTACCAGATAAGCCAAAAACATGATAAGGATTCTTTTAATAAGCACCGCCTCCATCAATCAAACATTCAATGACAGCCGACATTCTTAGCTGTCAAAACAAAAAGTCGAGCAGCGCTTACTTCGACGTACTTGCAATTATATTTTTATCAGAATTTGTTTGATTGTTTGGAGAGACGTTTGAAACGGTTTCGATAATGGAGATAAAATGCCCCCAATAACTGATAATTTTTTTTCTATTTGGTTGCAGAATATTCCTGCCGCTGCGATAACGTTTTCTGTTATATGTATTTTTTCTGATACTAGGAACGTAATTAATTTATAGGTAAATATTTGTATAATAGAAAAGGTATGACGTTCTCCAATTTTAGATATGATACCAGGGCGGATCAACGAATCTGTAACTTTGTTGGAAACAAGTTTCATTATTTAATGTGCGTTTGACAACGATTGATAGCAGACTACCTCAATAGAATAATAAAAAGTGAGATTTTTGAGATATCATTGTTTGAGAAAAATAAATCACGCAAACTAAGGCTAAGATTAATAAATGGTGGAAAAAATGGTTTAGTGAATTCCGTTTTCGTACAGAAAATGCCGAACTTTCTAGTCGCCCAGTTGAGCTCTATATACAAGATATGTTGGAAGCCATAGGCACCTCACATAGTCCAGTGATTTTTTTCGTATTTTTCAGTCGCAATATTGACAGTTTTGAGCCGTTTCGTAATCGTGGATCTACCAATCCGACCAGAGATAAAAAACAGTGGATTTCTTGGAGTAAATCGGCGCCAAAGAAGGTCTAGATTTGTCAGCCATAAAGTCTAAGTCACCTTTTTTAGTGTTCTCAGAGAATACCTCAAAATAGTGCACATATGTAGTGTCCCCTTAGTAAAAATATATGATTCAAGATAGAAATTGCTCTTTATACACTCCTGCTACTAAGTGACTATTTATTCTTTCCAATCCTGAAGAAATATATTGACTCATAAGCACATATCTATTTTTTTTTGGAAAAGTTAAAAAAAATTGGATGGACTTTTGTATACTAAATAATTCAACAACATAAAATTCCCATTGGTTTACAATTAAATTAAATTTTCACAATTACAGTTTTATATGACTGACTGAATGAAAGTATAACGAAATGTAAACATTTCCGTCGTCTCATTCGATTCAATCGATTCCTGCATTCCTGTGAAAGCCAAGTTATGAATTCAAAGCTCAAAATACTCCTTTCAATTATGCGGACTCTGAGCATACTTGATACAATGATACAATGATCGTTTTCGTCCCAAGAAACTAAGTTAATGAAGACCTATTTCTGTACTAATCAAATTACTACTACTATATCAACTGATCTAAAGGAAAATATCACCACGAACTTGTATTCTCACTACAGCTTGACATAACCAACCAACCTGATGTGAGGAACCAGGGTTACTTCAGGCGGTTTCTTTTCATCATGATTGAATAAAAAAGAAATCATTGACAATCATTATAAAAAATGGTAAGGAATACTACAAAAAATGATTGATGATGAAAAATTTTTTGCAAAAATTAAATTCCAACAATAACAGTAAAAGGAATGTCATCTTTTCTTTCTTAACATCTTCATACACACTCAACCTACTCATTACTCAATATTTGTTCTGCCAAACGACCCTTGTGTTGGATAAATTTTTAAATTAACAGGAAAAATCATAAGCGTTTAGCGAATGCTGGAATGGTTCTATTTTTTCACACCATAATCCAATTGCAGTTTACATACAATTTTTTTGCATTTACGAGAAAACAATGAAATTTTTCCAGATTTTGGAAAAAAATCGAATTATCGAAGTGTGCTCTAAAGATAACTAGAAATGTATATAATTTTTTTATGTTTTAAGATAAAGAAATGGGTTCAGTGAATTAAAAAGCCTTCCGTACATTGCTGACGGTTCCTGTTGAAACGATTTCTCTTGAAAAATAATCTACCTCATATTGGTCAAGAAATCAACCCCTCTCAAAGTGGCTCAGTTGACTTCGGTCATCGTCAAACTATATTAGATGGTTAAAAAATACTAACACTTAATCACGAATTAGATAGAGAGAAGTGTAATTTTTTTTTAAACCCGGGCTTGACATTGTAATTTAATTGCTTCCTTAAGAAGTCAAAATAAAAAACTCTATGGAAATAATTAAAAAATATTATTAATAAAGGGTGGAACTTCACAATTTCTTTTTACTTAACTCTTTAAAATTTTGCGTCTTCAGTGCTGAAGACTAACCAGCCTATATAGGATTTTACGATGGGCCCAGTATAGGCCCAAACTTGGGCCAAGTATGTACAAACTGGCCCTAGCTTGGAAGCCATTATTGGCCCTGACTTGGTGGGACTCTGGGATGAAAACAAAGACCCTCGCTTGTATTGCAAGCCTAAACTAGGCCTGGTTGCCTAGATAAACCCAAGACTGATCTGCAGCCCTGTTCTGGTTGATTGTAAAAATAGATTTTTAATATATTAATAATAAAAGTATAGTTTTATGACAAATTTCTCTTAATGCACTCTACTAATTAATGTACATAAAAATATTAGTTTCATAATAACACATGTAAAAAAATGATACTATTGTCTTTTATGCAAAAAAAAATTATTACTTTTAATGTTAATATACCTATTATGGATAAGATATTAGAATGAAACTTTATATAGTTATTCGGAGTTATGCCAAGCCTGGCTGACTATAGGATGGCCGAGGTTGGGTTACATAGAGTTCAGCCAGTCTTGGCTGACTATAGAATGGCCAGGGCTAAGTTACCCATACTTCAACTAGGCTTGGGCCATTATTGGTCTACCAAGACCGGGTTTCCCAGCGTTGATACAAGCTAAGCCTCGTCGTTCAAGTCTGGGGGCTCCTACATGTGAGAAGATATGTCTACATGAGAATTGTAACTTTAATTATTTATTGATTTGCTAATAACCATTTAATACTTTTATGTGAAGATAAACAAAAAGTGATAATGAATTGTTTATTTTTTTGTAAAGCTACAGATACCCAGTACATTTAGAAGTTTATCAATTGAAAACGTACCAATATAAACCAATTTTATCCGACCACAAATCCTTAAATCCATTATATAAACATAAGATAAACAAAGATTATTTTTGATACACCAAAAGCAAGCTACTCCCATTATAATTTATAGATGGCACAGATGGCATTCTAATAAATTGGATATGAAACGTCTTTTTGGTATTCGTAAATAAAGATGTAGGCACTGATGGGACGAAAATATACTAAAGGATTTTAATTTCACGTCTCTTCAAGCTTTTGAAGTTCTCAATTAGTAAATAAAAACTTAAATCGCATTGGGTATTAACATGTTGATTTTATGTGAAGTTTATGAGCACTACAGACAAATACAAGGAAATAATGTTGTGTCAGTAGTAGGTGAAAGTTATCGCCTATTATTTGTCACCTTAATCAGAATTATTTCGACACATTTAAATTTATTAGATTATTATTTCGAAATACGAAACAAAACAGAATGCATACATAAACAAATAAATGTATTCATTTCTAGAAATTTTAGTTTATACCAGGTTCTGTCAAATGACTTTGTTATTCCAAATGAATCATTCTAATTGAGGTATTAGGCCTCGGTCTCCTATTAAATTCTATATGCGGCGTCTGACTTCATGTCGACATGTTTTGATCGAGGCCTGAACGCTAGGCACAGCGTCAACGGTCAATACATCTCATACGCCAACGACGACGCGTCGTTCACAACAGTAGTCGACAAATAGTGTGGTCGTGTGATATCAAATTAATTTAACTTCGACACAAGACGACTATATAAGAAAAAAAATTAGAGTAACCGAGGCACCGATTATTTATAATGAGGAAGAAAAAAAAATGTTTCCAGATTTTGATAATAAAATACTTAAAGAAACAATACTAAATTTATTGAATATTTTCATGTTATTCAAGAACAATTCAAACATCGTAGAACTTGTGCGGGAATATATAATAAAACTGCCATCAAAAAGGAATCCTAAGCCCATATCACCAGAAGAAAAACTTGTATGTCATTTTCATTGTATAATGCACAATAACATTGGACTTATTCAATTTTCTTTATCGAATTTCGACATTTTGTGCTGACGCCAGATACGACGTTTATGCTGCAATGGTTCGAAATAACTAGCCGCGGCGCAAAGCATTTATATGACGCCTAAGTGTACACACGCTAACGTCAGCGTGTGCAAGAGACCACAACAGTACATTTCTATAGTAAACATTGTGACGTGACGCTGTACGCAGCCGATGGCGTTTATAGGAGATCGTAGCCTTACATATTTGAAACGCACTTTGTGTATAAAGAAAGTTGATATGGTTATTCTACCATGTACTCGTATTATTCTGTTAAATATAGAGGTGAGACAGGTTAATAGCTTATAATTTTTTCACATGAAGATGATAATGAAAAGCTTAATTTACTGTTGCGGTTGTAACACAATGAGTTGCCTCAATCCCTTGATAGGACCTGCTTTGATTATACGTCTCACTCTTTATTATATTTTTCAACAATCAAATTCAACACAAGCTTCCTGTTTTATCCTGAGTTTATCCCATTGTTTTCTGAGAAACTTTTGAATTACTTATTAATTTATTTCTCATTCTCATTAAGTGTCAATTTTCCCATTTCTTCTTCTTTTCAGATATACATTGCTTAAAAGTCTTCTTCAACTACTTCGCATTCTATCATGTGCTTCAGTTTTTGTTGTCTTATGTATTTTCATATATTATAATAACTGATTTTTTTATCAAAATAAATAATAATTTTCAGTTTCCCCAAAAAATGCAGGCTCTAAACGCCCATGCAGTACTGGCAACACACGAGTCGCGTCTGAAACATTGCCGTGTTTGAGAAGCTGATTAAAAATTCTGGTGCTAAGCCCCGAAAAGTGCTTCAAAAACCGATTGGAAGATTTCGCGATTATTTTTCTTTCTTTTCGTTTAACATATAGATGGAAAAGTGCACAATGGTTGTTTTTCATTTCCTTTCTCGCTTATTATTTCCAGGTTCGAGGTGGATTTAGCCGGTATGTTCTGTTTATACATTTAATCGACCCTATGGGGTTGTATATTGGAGAGGAATCGGATAATATGGAAATAAGGAGATTTAACAATCACGTATTCTCAAACGATATGCGGCTTAAAAATGGATTCGAATGCTTGATACATTTTTAATATTCGTTATCACGTGTTAAACATTTTTCACGAGATACGGGAATATATAGAATTTAAATTATTTTTACTTATCGGATAGTATTGTTGAAAGCATTGAGCAGAGAAACACATTTTAAAAAGTTATGTCCATAATTTCTTTAATTCCTCCATATCTAGACCATTTTATATATTTTTGATGATCATTGGTCTAGATTTTAGGACTCTCTTAATGAATATATTATTATTTCAGGGAAAATATTTCTTAAGTTTGAGCTTAATATCGTGCTATATCAAAATTTAATCTGGCAATGACAATTCGCATAATTATATCAATCCATAGATTATATACCACATGAATATTATATCTTTATTTTTTTATCCTTAGTCACATTATAAAACAAAAATTATTTTTATACAAGGGTTGTCTTCTCAGTTTTTAAGGTTTATACGTTTTTGCATACGCTCAAACAAATTCTGGAAACATTTTTCCTATTCTTTAGCTGTTATAGTAGAAAAACGGTTTCGAAGGTCTTCAACACTTTCTTGAGGAGATGAAATCTGAAACATCTTTTGTTTGACAGTGGGTAGCAAGAAAAAGTTATTATTATTATAAACAGGGTGAATACACGACGTGCTTTGGGAGCTGGTGTGTGGAATCCATCTGAAACATTTTATCTTTCTCACATCTAAATATTCATGCATAATCGATTGTATTCTAGTCTTCTACATTTTTTGGCCGACCTTCTCGATATTCATCCCAGACGGACGCTCGACCATGATGAAATTCTACAAACCAATTATAAACAGTCTTCTATGATGCTTCGTTACCAAAAGTTACACGAAACAATTCTATGCATTGTTTTTTTAAAATTATAAAAAATAATCCAACATAAACCATCACGGGTGATTACCATTACCACAAATCTCCTTTTTTTGAACGTTCACTATCAACAAATAAATTTCCATATTGCTACTAATTTCGCAATTACAAATGTCAATGTTCACAAAAACAGTATTCTCACAACTCAATTTGAGACATTTTGAAAACAATTTGAAAGAGTGATCGTTCGATCTCTACTACAATAGATTGGAACGAAGCAGCAAGTTGAAACTTGTGACTCACGCATGCATAAAGATTTTTGTGAACGCACTCTATTTACTATATGAGGCCAAGAACTCATGGACCGTACTACGTATCCTCCGAAAATCAATACGCCTTAGAGACTCTCACAACTGCCTAGTCACATAGACGAGTTTTTCCTTCGAAGCTAAAAAGAAATCTTCCATAGTTGAGTCATAACTTCAATCACAATAATTCTACTGATTGCGCCAATTAAGTAGCGTAGATTTGAAAACACTTGAAAAAATTCATTTTCCATATAGGGGATTTATTACATAGATTAGAGTGGATAAAATAATGTGGCAAGATGGTTGTGAACTAAGAACATAAACATATTTGGGAAAAACTGTTCATATATTTCTTAAGCAAGTTTTACCTTTTCGTTCCCTTGTTCTAGTTCTGACAGCAGCGGCAAAAGGCAGTTGTGGATGGTCCATTGTCGATCCCGACATTCCATTGTGAGCATCTCGGAAATCTCCGGTTTCAGCCCAAACTATAACAAATTATAGACAATTTATAATAAAATTTGAATATTCTCGGAACGAGATTTGTATAACGAAATAAAAGTTTTTATTAATATGGGATTTAAATTTGTGTTAATGTATTTTTTTATTACCAAACAATCCTCCATTCCAAGCCGTCTAAAATGGTTAATTTCATTTACCTATGTGAAGTACTATTAATAATTCATCATTTGGAATGAAATGGAACTGATATCCAGGGAAAAATTTATTCACAAATATATCATTAATATGATTAAAGTGGCACAAATTCTAGAAGAGGAACTAGAACATTAATCAATTAATACTACACAAGATATTTAAAAGTTTATTTATCTCTTCAGTTGATCTTTACATTGCGATGTTTGGACTCAACAATACTCTCTATAGTTGAGGGATGGATCTGTTATAGATCAAGAACGCTTCATCGAAGTAGGTCATCTTTATAAGCGAATTTTGGACAAAAATCAACAATAAAACTATTTGATGATCATTTATCAACTCTACGTTTTTCCTTTTTTTGTTTCGTCGTTTTTGTGTTCACACTGCTTCAACGTTTTCGAAACTGTTCTAAATAGTTCCAACTTAACGGAGATTTGTTTCATGCAATTCTTCTCATCACATTCCCTCTTTCAACCTAGTACCTGTCCAAGATCGTTTCCCAATTATTCTGCCAAGTTCTCAAATTGTGGTTTTTTCCAGTAGCTGTCTTGTTTCAGTTTGTTATTTTTACTTCTCCAAAATGTGTTATTTGGAAGAAAAAACGCTTGGAAAACATTCAATATTCCCAAGAAAACATTAAAATCGTTGTCTCGAAAATACTTTCCTTTATTATTTTTTGAACAGTTTATAAAGAGTAACGTTTTTTTAGTCCGCAGTCGATTATATTTTTAGCCACCTACTTTATTGCCACCGATTCACAACTATCATCCCAGAAGCCACGGAATGTTTGTTCAAGTTCAGAAATTAGTGGGGCCTATAACTCACTGTCCTTCTCTCACATTAATTGGCGTTAACTGCCTTGTCATTTGTGCTAAACGATTTTTGAGTTTAACATGTGCTTCCAGAAAATTAGGACTCAACAACTACCTTGTATTCGTTCTTTAAAAGATCGTTTAATTTATTGCTAACAGAAGTTCGGAATAATTTATTAGATTTTTTGGTATTAAGGATGATATACGAGGAATATTCCAATGTTTGAAAAAATGTATAAAAGTTTTACTATGCACAAAATTATCTCTAATAAAAATTGTAAGTAAAATCATTGATTTGTTTTCTATTATATTATTGACAGTTCTCCACGTGTATCAACTTTTTTATTATTAAAACCATAATTCTTTGTTTATCATTCATAACTTCTTGTTATGGTTCTCAATTGTATTGAAATATTCTATAGCTTTTTTTAATACTAATGATTTTTTACAAAATTATTATTATGACAGCCATTAACACCTTTGCAGTTATAGAAAGTTAGCTGGTATTAACTCTATGGATATTAATTTAGAAAAGTCCAATAAAAAACAAAGTAACAAAATCCAATTAACATTTATCTGAAAATTAAACTAAGTGATATTTTTCTTGCCTCGTTTTTTGTATTTTTTTAGTTTCTAGTAGTGTGATACTTTTCTAGAATTTTCGAATTATTGTATACTGATTTAGGCTATGAATTTTGTCATACAAATATTTGGTGTGACCGCTATTATTTTTGATGTCTCAATATTGATCCTCATTCTATTTTCTTTTATGTTTCACTACGCTATTGTAATATAACGGTATTTTTTTCATTCTACATACAATTTTCGAAGACGAGATCGCACTATTCATACAAATACATATTTAAATGTAGAAACAAATACACAGCGACAATGACTATATTTATCTCCATATACATGTGTATACATTAAAGGCACGAGGATGTCATTGTTACTTTTTATTTACTTCAAAAAAAGGATCTGAATAAATATAATTTTTGGGAGAAACACGGTTTTCCTCAAATACAACATGTTTGTTCTTTTTAATAAACATTGTAAAAGACGAACGTCTACTTACACAAATATTGTTATTTAAATAATAGTTTTATAACAGGCTGTTATAAAATTAAGATACGTATCTGATGATATGGAGACAACCTCCAGTTTTTTTCATATTATAATGCATCGTTATACTGCAGTTTTCTATTGGTTTTAAAACAATATTGATGATCAATCTCATCTATATATGTGCAAAACGTTGGGCTAAAATAAGTTCGTTACACGAATTGCTAAAAGTTAATTCATCTGCTAGATGTAAATAATATAAATGATAAAAAACGACAAAACTAGATATAATAGTAGATAACTGTAGAATCTGTGATCTTCGATACAGCTCTCAATTTTCAATATCGATACAATATGAAACATAATCAGTTCCATGTGGTCTCGCGTTATTATCAACAGAAATAAATCGAGAGCCTATAGCAGCAGCGATTCTTGCCTAGGCCATAATTGTATCTACTTCAAAGAGGTTAATTTACTAGACAGGTCGTCGATACAATGAATTTATCAATATTCTTTCCTGAGTACAATCTGAAAACAATCCCTAAAGATATTCATCGGTGAAGCATTCTAGCACTCATTGTTGGTGTTAGTGTTCTACCGCTAAAGATTTTTACGAACTGTAAAGTCCAAGTAACAATAATCAACAACGGTTGTTACTCTGGGTGTTTCGACAATAGTTTAAGTTTCTTAGAACCTATCGAGCATACTCAAAATGACACTTCGAGGCGTAGCTAGTCAATTTGCAACATCCGTCTGTGTTGAGCCCGCTTCGAGTATTTCAATAACTCGAAAATATTATTCGATGGTTAATTCTCTTAGTAGCTTGTTAAAATCAACTAATATCTTCATAACTTTTTATTTGAAGACATTAGCATTCATGAACACATGGTGGTCACCTGTACGAGAAGATTCAAAAGTTGATAAACCACCTTTAATAAAAATAAAACTGTTTGAACTGGCGACGTGTGTTAATATCAGTCTGCGCTCCTTTCCTGATGGTGGTTTTGAATCAGTAGATAAATTATTTGGAAAAGCCTGTCTTCTACTTCTAACAGTTTCATATTGCCAAAATTTATTTGCTGTATGCTTCTTGTTGATTCATGTTTCATCTAAATAAAAAATATTTCTTCTTTGGTTAATCATTTCTTTTATAGTCGTCAAGTTATTTCGTTTCCATACTACAATATTGCCCCTTTTCATTGAACTTCACTCTCTGAAATGGTTTTTCCAACGATAACCTTTTTCTCTAAAAAAAAGCCATTCATTCAGTTCAGGATATTCTAACCGTGACAATCTTCTGTCCGAAGTTCTTTTCTAAAGAAGAACGCATATACTTTCCTTCGAAGTCTTTCTTTCAATTTCTATTTGAAATTTTGGTTTTCTTGGAGCTTTATGTGATGTTTGAAAGTCACAACATTTTTCTGTAAATCGTAACTAAGCGTACTACTATTTTCCATTTCCATTTTTTCCAGAATCACACTGGAATTCACAATAGACTGCACCTTGCAAGTTGCAACTAAACTAAACTATTAAAAGTACACAATTTCTACCTCCTTACGTAATGGAAAAACCTAAAATCGCAATTTCGGTAAAATTTATTATGAAGAGATTTTTGGAATTAAAATTAAACAAAAATTCCCACCTTTTTTGGCAAATAGGTACTAATTGAAGAAAATCTTATGTTACGGTTATGTAAACTTTAATACAAAAGGCTTTTGGCCCGTCAAACCTTTATCTATTGTTGTGTACAGCTTATGGTTGTAAAATACCAATGAAAGACCGAAAACTTTATTAGCTCAGGTACATTTATGAAAAATTTAGGAAATATTTAGATGATTCTTTAGTAATATTTAATATGGCCGTATTTGTAAGTTTTGTATTATAAATGAGGTTTTATTACTCTCCCGTATATAAAAACGGACTACAGTTGATTTTTATTAGTTCGCTGTACACCCATAAGAAAGAGAGCAGCATGAATATCAATAATGAATAATTGATCTTATAATTTCGATAAGGTTTCGAAGTATATATCAAAATATTGAAGAATAAATGAATATTACGTAATGTATGCATATGACAAGTGTGAATATTGTCACAATTGCAGTTGATTACCGAACACAATAATAATTCAACGTGTTCACCCCTCCCCGAATCTAAACAAAGCGTATTAATTTCTAATATGAGCGTATTGATGATATCCGCAGACCCTTTTGGCAGCTAATTCATGCGTACCACACACACACACACAGACATACACACAAAACATTCAATGCCCTGACGGCTCTTTTATGAGGCCTGACGATCAATCAAATATTTCACATCGACGCTACACAAAAAATAATGACGAACGATACGTTCTACTGTGAATATAGCATCGGAGGGACCTTTTGTAATAGCTTCAGCCAGTTGAAATAATTCGCTAATCTAACGCGAGGGGCGCCGCTATCATAACTGAAATGCCGACACTTGTTTCGATTCTCAGGCGTTTTTTTCGGTAATCTCAGCTATTTTTCATTCGACATGATTTTTAATGGAACGTTTTGTGTTCCGCTCGCGCAATACTGTCAATATTTAAATTTTATTGTTCTGACAGATAAACTCGTGATGTATTGGTTTTTCTTCAAAATAATAAATAACACAATGGATCACACCAGATGAAAAAGGCTATTAATTATTTGAATGGATCAATGAAATTTTCCAATAAAAAATTATAAATAACTAGAATGTTTTCTGCTCGAAGTTGAAATAATAACAGAGAATTCTCATAATCTAATCTGATTTTTTTGTTTCACACGCATGTAGAAATGCAAAGCAATCGTTTTATGTTGATCAACCAAAGTTCGATCAAGATAGTCGTTCACTTCCACGTAGCTGATCAACTTTTTAGTGGATCAATAAATGTTTGATCGAATCAATTGTTCAACAAACTGAATCGAGTGGAAATCGCTCAGAGTCACGTTTTATTTCCCTTAATGAAGAGAGTTCTATTGCTTCCAGGTTTGTTTCATTAGTATATAACGATTATGTTTTTTTGTTGTTTTTACGTTCTTTATCTTACTACACTCAAAACAGTCTACAAAAAAGCCATGGATTTCATATAACAAGTTGTGATGAAACTGGACTTTTAATTACTCTCAATTTATTCTTCCAACATTTATGCCTTGATTCATGTGGTTTATTAATTTTCAGTTTATCGTTGGTACAACTACACAAACGTCAGATTTTGTTGCTATTTTTGAGGCAGCTTCGTCTTGCTGTAATGTAGAATCCGAGCTCCTCTATCACAGATGTTTAGATGGATCACAACAATGTCATAGGTTGGCAACTCAGTACTTTCGCTTTTTACTGATAGAGAGCGTTGCTTTATTTTTCGAATAACTTATGTTAATATTGTACTTTGCCGTTTGTCACGTGATACTGGTCACATTGACGTAACTTTAGAAGCAAGTAGTGCGTGATTTTTATTAAAGCTATCAATGGAGTGCAGAAACGAACATTTTCGGCATATTTTACTCTTTTATTTCCACTTGATATTTGGGTACCTCACGAATTTAAATAAATTCATGTAATAAAAAGAATCAACATTTGCGATATGCACATTAAACGATGAAACCGACCCTTTTTTGAAAAGAATCGCCACTGGTGATGAAAAATGAGTCCTGTACAGTAACATAGTTCAAAAAGGATCTGGAGCAAACATGATTAACCAGCACAAACCACATCGAAAGTTGAAAAACAAAAAAAGCTCATGCTGTCAGTTTGGTAGGATTATGAAGGTGTTGTGTATTTTGAGCTGCCTCCAACAAACTAAACAATCAATTCTGATATTTATTGTCAACAATTAATGAAACTGGATGAAGTAATCAAAGAAAAATGGCCAGAATTGTCAAATCGGAAAGGTTTAGTGTTTCATCATGATAATGCAAAGCCTCACACTTCTTTGTCAATTCAGCTTGGCTGAGAAGTGATGCCACATCTCCCAAACAGCCCTGATCCGCTACCATCTGAATACCATTTATTTCGAAGTTTGCAGAATTTTTTGAAAGGTCAAACTTTCACAACTGACGATGATCTTCAATCGCACCTGTTTCAGTTTTTTCCTGATAAGGAACAGAAATTTTATAAGTGCGGAATCATGAACTTGGAAGATGGCAAAAGGTCATTGAACAAAACGGAAAATATATAATTTTTTTTAAAAAAGTGTTATTTTTTATACTACAAAATCGAAATTACTTTGGCCATTAATAATATTAATTCTAACCAAATTGACGACGACTGGGGAGTCTGAATTTGTACTACTGATATGCCATCTTTAGTAAAATACTGGCAAATTTGAATTTTATTAATGGCGCGCGATTTAAATTATTTGAAGGTAGTTCATAGTACTACCTTACAGGAGAAAAATATTAAAGTTATTGCAAGCGCAGTTTTGTCCTTACTCAAGTGAAATGTGGACAAATCGAGTTTTGGAAGTAATATGAGAATTTTTTAATTATAATAATAATATAAATAATATAAAGTGAAAATAAAACTTGAAGAAAATATATGTTTTCAAATGAAATATTGCATACAAAAATAACCAACCAGAATGTCTAATTTTGATAAATTTTATCACTTGAACTTCAAAACAAATCCCTTGAAGTTAACTTAGTTTTATCCATAGCCTGCAGCCGTCTATTAAAACGTTCTAAGTCCTTATGCGGATTTGAGAACAAATGCATTATATTAAAGCCCCATCCACATGATTGTCAAACAGTGGCAAACAGCAAATAACAAACAGCGATCACGATCGTGTAGATGGGTGCTTGTTGTTGTTTGCCTGTTTGTGTTTTTTAATCGGTGTGGTTTTTCTTGTCAGATCAAAGGATGTTTGGCAAACAGTTTGCGATCTATCCACACATTTGGCAGCGATCAGTGATGTGCGGGAGCTTGCGGGACGTTAATGTATTTATTTGCTGCACTTTCGGTCATGCACTATCATCCTCGCTTTCTTTTTTTTTCTTTTTCTTCCATTTTGCTTGAATTTGTAATAAAAATAGGTCAACCCGAAATTAAAAGCTTCCACAATCCCGTCGTCGGCCATGTTTGCCGATGCGGAACGTTATGAACGTTCGCCAAGTATGTGGATGGCTGTTTGTGTTTGTGGTTGGTGTGATAAATAACCAACGTGTGGATGGGACATTATACACAACATTTATTGTCATTTAAAAAAAATAATAACTAACACTATATATACAATATCAAAAGAACACAAAAAGACGAGCACAACACAACGATAATGAATCATCAAGAAAAACTATACAATGTGTACCAACATTAAATTCGTCAACTTGATATCTACTGGCAGACCCATCTAGGGCTCTGAACTTTAATGACAAAAATGATTCTATCTTAGGCCATATGTGTGAAACGTCTATAAAATAGGTGGTTTGTGTCTTTTATCGTGTGTAATATTTCTTATGAATATTTGTTCTCGTTATTGACAATACCATCTGTGAAGTATAACCAACTTTGACCAAAATCGCCTCAATACTATAACGGTTGCTGGAAATTTAACTTTTCATTTAAGACAATCTGTATGACTTCACATTTCCAATCCTGGTCCAGGTAAATTTCTTTTTCTCTAATGTTCCGATCAATAAAAGTTGACCTTTCGCCTGGACAAAACGATATTAAACAAGAAAATTCGTATTTTTCAAATATCACTTGAAGGTTCTTAGCTTCGTTGTGCTACATGGATCTTGAAACATGCTTTTCTACAGTATCAATTCAAGAAACATTCTCTTCAACATTTGTTTCTAACTTCTTCTATGGTTATCAGTGAAATTGCTTTTCTTTGTCACTTAATGAATTTTGTTAAAATAAATATCTAAATATATTCCTCTTTAAGAGTATCTTTTTGTTGATGAGCACGAAAGTAAAATCCTTGGCTTTTTCCTTTAATTTTGTTACTTTATTTGCTTTTTTATATGTTACGTGGGAGTATAGGACAGGGCTTCCTAAACTTTTTTATATAGCGACCCCCTTCAAGCTTAGGAAATTTTAAACGACTCCCTCCTCCATATAAACGTTCAGTTGAAAATCGAGGAGCGCGTTGTATTTATTATTTTAAATGCTACTTCCATATTTTCATTTATAGACCCTACATAACAGATTTGCATTGCCACTTTTTTCAAAAAATAGTTATAATAAAACTACAATAGTATTTTGTATGATTTTTATTTGTATTTATATTTGTACATAGTATGTATACTAATTTTAAAATTTTATTTATAATGATTGAAAAGTATCAGATCTTTGCGACCCTTTTTCAGTAGTCTCGCGACCCCTCTGGTGGTCGCGACCCTCAGTTTAAGAAGCCCTGGTATAGGACAAACTACTTCAAACTTATGTCAGAATCACTAAAATAATTCCTTTTTATCTATTCTCAATATTTTAGTTCAGTCTCTTTGTTGCAAAAAATAACAAATTCATCGTAATTATCAAGAAAACTACTTCGAGTTTTATGAAATATTCGAAAT
The DNA here is from genome assembly GCF_026230105.1 of Diorhabda sublineata. Classification (NCBI taxonomy): domain Eukaryota; kingdom Metazoa; phylum Arthropoda; class Insecta; order Coleoptera; family Chrysomelidae; genus Diorhabda; species Diorhabda sublineata. Next base: position 16,375,034 of record NC_079485.1, on the reverse strand, counting down.
GGGATTTGTTGAAATATGAATTAGAATTGTGACGGTCCAAATGGCTTGATGATGAAGAATATGAACTACATCGACCAATATGTGCTAATGAAGGTCTTGGAGAATGCATACCACATGTACCCCAGTTTCTATGTTCTAAACGCCTCATAACTTATTTAAGAAACTCCACATGCCATCACACAATTGAAATCGATGAGGTATTTGACTTTCGTTGTGAGATAGCTAGAAGACTAAATTTAATTGTGCAATAAAATGTTAATATTTCTATTGAGTTTCTAATGAATATTTATAACACATGATGAGTTGCAAAAGTTTTTTCTGTTATACCGAACCAAACGCCCCCTCCCGATTTTTTTTTGTTACGACCTTGATTGATTTCGATAATAACATCAGGACGATGAAGAAGAAAGAAAATTTATTCATTTATACGATTCTGAAATCTCACCAGAAGCTCATTAAATTTATTATAGAACACACTCAGATGATTTTAATATTCCATTTTATTCTCTAATTCTTATTATTTCGAAAAACCATGGTACAAACTAATTTTTTATCAGAAGACATTTAAATATTACGCAACTCTTTTCTAACTATTTATTTGTAAATATACTGTAAATAACTGTCACCAAATAATATATAGAAAAGGAAAGTAATGTTTAGTAAATCGTTTTACTTGAATCTTCAATGATATGGTATACTTTGGATAACTTAGTAATTATCAAAATTGGAATCTTGAACCATCTAAAAACTAAAAGTTTAGACTGAATTGCTTGGAAAATGTTTAGCACTAGATTTAGGACTTAGAAGTATGAAAATATGGACAAAATTCCATATTTCAGTTTCGTTAATCATGATTTCTAAGAATTTTTTCATTTTCAGATAGCTAAATCTTTCTAACTGACATTTTATAAATGAATTTAGTTCAGACTATGAAAATTGATTTGTAATATGTGTAACTTTTTTCGAAACTTCATTTCTTTAACTAAAATGTAACTTCTATATTTAGAATCGGTTTTTTTGTTTATTATCAGGTAGACGACACAATCTCAACTATTTTCCTCTGTTTAAAACCACCAAACCACGGAATCAGCTATACCATCACGTTTTTTGAAACGCCCAAAGACAGATACCTGACCCCGTTCACGTTAACGTCACCGGTTGCGTCGCAACTTTTTACTTTCATTCAGGGCCGTACTTAATCAAAAATGGAAAAACTTCTCTACGTAAAGTAAGCAAAAAGTATAGGAATCAATTGAAAATTTAAAATAATATAAACTAATAAGTAAATAGAAAATTAATAGTTAGTCTAATAGTTATGGGAAACAAATTCGACTACTATGAGAACTGGAACGTCCGTGCTGCTTTCATTACACATTATACTCTAAATTTTTTGTCGGTTTTTTAATGTATTCTACAGAATAATTTTAGTTTAATGATATTATTCAAACTCTCACAGCAAACGTTTGAGAGAAGACCATATCTGTTACTAACCGGTATCGTCATAGCATCATTCAACATTCAAGAATCAATAGTATGTTGATTAAACTATAATAAACATGTTCAAAAAGTAAAAATAATAATAGATAGTTAATATTATTTGTGACCCTGATTTGCATGTATTATTGCAACACATCTTGCATGTTTTTAATATATTTGATCCCAGATTGTGATTGCATGCTCTATGATATATAGATCAAGCATCTGGGTGGAAACAGTAGATGAAGAAAGCCTCGATTTTCTATTCCTTCTAAAACCACCGCATCTTGATGTGGTCCCGCTTTATCCAATACAAATGAACATCTCTGGTCTATAGCGGCAAGAAATTGTGGTAGTATGTCGGCCATCATTTGTTCCTCATATACCTATTCTGTCATCTTTCTATCCAATACTGCCAAGACCATAACTGTACTTCCTCGAAAGGAATGAATTTCTTGCATTTCTCTATGCATTAAATAAATGTGTGTGCTCCAATCACCAAGATAATCTTTACTTTCCTTAAAAGTAGCCAGGACCTCACATAAGAATTACGGATTCTTTTCCTTATTGTTGAGATACAGATACTAAAATACCTATAGAAAGTCTTTCTCCGAGGATTCCAAAAGTATTAACTACGAGTCGTGATTTCCAGGTAACCGTCATCAAAGGTTTCAGTTTCCTGAAACCGATTTAGCATCCCTCTTTGAGACACATTTAGTTAATTTGCAACGTACGAACATTTTTCGATAGTTAATTTTTTTTGTTAGCATGATTGAATCACAGATCCTAAAAATTGAGTAAAAAGGCGAAAAAAACATCAGAATTATTTTTTTCTAATGATAGTAAATTTCAATAAAAAATTCTAAATGATCGATTTAGTTCCAATACAGGGCGATTTACTTTTGAATAAGTATATATTCATGTAATTGATCAACATTGACCATGACATTTTATAGAAAACTATTTTACAATCTAATTTAAATTTGATAACGAAGAGTCCAGCGCTGTGTAAATTTTTCTCAGGTTGACAGTATTGCTGACTCAGAATGTGGCGAGGAGAAGGCGTAGTTACGAAGAGGGTTGATTCTTGCCGTCAGGCCCACGACACGTCCACTAAGCCTTTAATCTCACTTTCCTTTAGGATTTTAGGAAGTCATTTATCAGTCACATATTAGACCGCCAGGTGGCGAGACCATAAACTAACACTTTGGAACGGATTCGAAGGATTAACTAGGAAGATTATAAAGTGTTATCTACTTTTCGAGAACGTGTACACCGTTTTCAGAATCGAATAGTTTGTTTAGAATTTTATAGGAAATTCGGTACAATGTTGTACAAAACGAATATGGTAGATTTTAAATTCATATGACTCAAGAAATTATATAATTTAAATTACCACTGAGTGTTAATTTACTATACTCAACTTTACAGTTACTCAAAGGCATTTACCTCAATTAGTTTATTTTTATTTGGAACACTTCCCCTTATATTAATTCTACTAATCAATACTTACAAATTATTAGCAACGTATTTTTGCTTATAATCATCTCATATGCACCCAAGCCTAGCTGAACTCTCGGTAACCCAGTCTCGGCCATCCTTTAGTCAGTCACGCATTGCAGAATTCTGAGTAACCCGACCTCGGCAATCCTATAGTCACCCAAGCCGGGCTGAGAGCTCTGGGCAACCCAGCCTCGGCCATCCTCTAAATAACTATATAAAGTTTTGTTCTAATATCGTATCCATAATAGATATCTGAACATTAAAAATAATATGAATATGAATAACATTCATTCATCCATAAAAGACAATAAAGAATAGAATAAAAAATAGTATCATTTCTTTATGTTTAATTACTTAACTAATAATTTTATGTTCATTAATTAGTAGAGTGCTTTAATAGAAATTTGTCATAAAACTAATTTTATTAACAATATGTTAAAAATATATTATTACAAGCAACCAGGGTTACAGACCAGTCTTGGGTTTATCTAGGCAACCAGGCCTGATCCAGGCTTGCAAGCCATGTCTGGGCCAATAATGGCTTTCAAGTCTGGGCCTATATTGGGTCCATCGTAAAATCCTATATGGGTAAACATTGATTTAACAGCCTTTCCAATCTTTTCATGCCATTTTCATAAAAAAATCTGTTCGAGTGACGACTTTCTTAAGATTGGTATTTTTCTCCTTGGGGTTCTTTTTTCTGATCTGAAAAGAGCAAGTAGTGTCTTGGTGTCAAATCTGTAGAATATGGCGTATGCATTTCGAAGTTCAATTTTATCGAATTGTGCATAGTCCCGATTTTAAGAAAATATTTTTCTGCATATGAAGCAATTTCTTAATGATTTCCTCCTTCAATTGGTTAAAAAATGTACAGTACTAGTCACGATTAATTATGTTTACTTTATTAGTTTTTTGCATCTTTTCTCTTTAATTGATGGTTACATACAGAAGCAAAGAATCCTTTTTATGTCGCCTGGATAGCTTCAAACAGCTTATCAATTCATTGTTGTTTACGTGAGGAAACGCAGCACCCCTTTGAGATTTCTTGATCAGACTTTTCAAGCCAAGCCTTTGTTCTAACAATATTTTTTTAATCAACAAACAATGCTTAATCAAATAACGAATTGTAACCAAAAAACTATTCTAGGGAATTATTTGATAGTTGTCACTTGAGAAAAATATGCGGTGATTTCTATGCTTTATAGTAGAGACTTGATGGATTTTGTATGTGCTTTTCAAGTTGTTTTCAGCCATCCCTTTGTAGCATCAATTCATAATAGCTCAACATTTGAATATTCTTATTTCATTGATCTGATACAAACGATGTTTCTATTTGTATCACCTCAAAGAATATAGACGAACATAATTTCTTTCCTTCTGAAGAGTGGTGAACTTTTCTTTCTTAAAGATAAACTAGTATGATGGAACTGAATTGGTGAAAAAATATGCTATAGATTTTTATTTATAAAAATCCATGGAACACGTTTATATTAATTAATTTATGATTGTGAAATATATATGGAAAATCATTGATGTATAAAATTTTTAAAAATATATTTTGAAATGTCATGTTAACAAATTAGTTCCACGCCTTTACAAAATTCTTGCAATTCTAACAATTTTTGAAACATGATATTTTTCAAAGTAGTTTTCAAGCGCCCTATCTCAAATTTATTATACTGATTGAGACAAATATTGGAGGAACACACCTCAGACATAATCTGAAAAATGAATATCGAGTTTCTTTTTTATAGTTCGGAACGGATTTTGTTACGGATGGTTTGTGGTTTATTATAAAAATTTCTATCGTTTGATCCTCTAAAATAATAATTATACCAGATGGTGATCTTTTAAAACAACTTACGGTGGATTAAGTTTATAGTTAGTGTGGAAATTTAGATTATGAGGATTCATTTTCTGGTTGTATAGCGTTAGTTTATATTTCATTTAATTTTTATTCAATATTTTCGAGTGTTTACATTCCATTTTTCACTTTTCATGACATATCTTTCATTCTCTTCAACAATTCACCGAGTGCGTACATCATTTCCAAACGTTTCCAAATTTCCTTACCAAGTACCAAAGAAGCGCAGATATCCAGATATGGAAAATATCAATCTTGTGACAAACACATCCTCCAAAGCGAAAATTTCAAAATATTTGTCCCAGAAGTGGAAAGGTCGATATGGTCAACTCTTGGAGTTACTCTATACAGAATATTAAACCAATGTTAATAGCATCAATAAAAAATAAAAAAATTTTATTTTCTTATGTTGCAGATTGAGTCGAACATTTTCCCATTATTTTTAACTTAGATAAAGTGTTGAATCTTAGGAAAATACATTGTTTAAATATATACGAATAGACTTTTTCATTTCGTTACCTTTGGTATTTTCCTCTAGTTTAACATTCCCATTCACCTGTTATAGGATAAACCGTCCAGCAAATTGTTTGACTCTTCGCCACATTACTTGGACAGCTTTGAAATGTCTTGCACAGCAGAAGTAGATCTTTTGTGAAAGAGAAATATTTGAATTTGAATAAACTCTAGCTGATCTTTTAGAAGCACTTCTCTATAACAAAATGCATTAGCTTTTGCTAGATATACTTTATCTCTCCCAAGCTCCTTTATTTCAGTTAAGACATTTGCTTTTTAATGTTCTTGTGATTCATAAGTTTAAGACTCCAACGAATTTAGGATAACACCAGTTTCGTCACAAATAAATACAGCGGGTGTCCGGCCTTGATTAACCAACACCAATTTGAAATTTTTCATTAAACATTTCTCTGTACCTATTAAACGATATTCTTGAATAAAGACATTTAGTTCTTTGGGTTCTATGAGTCTTTTTCAAAATATGAAATATGTTGACAAACATCAATGATTCTTTCATCTGTGAGCTTGTGTGGTCGATTTCTGTGTCTGCCAGACCTTCCAAAATCTTTCAAACTTGTTTGTATACTTTGTATTGTACGAAGCGTTATTCCATGCTGAGTTAAAAATGTATATATATAAAGTATTTTCTTTTTTTCTGATTTACTGATTTTCCAGAAGCACTTTTATATCTAAAATCTGGACTAATTTCATGACTTTAAACTCTTAGTTTCTTTGCAACGTTCGTTATTTTTCGGAAACTTCCACGATTTTTAGTTTATTCCTCCATATTCCACATAATATGAACAAAAGCAAAGATTACATATGTCAAAACGTTAATTTAAAAATGTCTCGGAGTGTGTCGTAAATTCAATCGACGCTCTTCTTCTGGAATATCATCGTTCTTTCCAGTTATGCACGGAAGTTCTGCGAATGCTATCATTATTTCGTTTTCTGATAGTGGCAAATGATTTATCGACCCAAGATATAGATATAACATCACTCAATAAGTCGTGTGACTGACACACAGATGGCGCTAACATTGTCAAATCCATATGACATGAAGTACCAGCTCTCAAAAGACTATGTTTAAAATTTCGATTGATCAGAAAAAAGGGATAGCCATTTAAATGAAGCTACTATTGTTATTTTCCAAGAAATGAATTCGAAACAATTTCGTGTCTTAATTTATCATTGCTTCTTAATGAAAAAAATACTGTATAAACTCAGCAATGACTTCAAAAATGTTATCCGGACTCTGCCCCATCGAAAAGAGCTATTTGTTATTGGTTTGCTGAATTTAAGTGTGATCGTACAGACACCGATAATGGTGAACTTTCTGGTCGTCCAAATGAGATGGTTACTCCAGAAAACATAAAAATGTTCACAAATTGATTATATCTAATAGTAAATTGAAATTTCGTGAGGTAGCTGAGGCCGTAAAGATATCAGAAGGCAGTGAGTTTACAATTATGCATAAACATTTGATCATGAGAAAGTCAGCTGGGAAAGTTATGGCTTCAGTATTTTGGGATGCACATGGAATAATATACACCGAATATCCAAAAGGATGAGACAATCAAAAGCGAACACTACATAGAGTTGTTGGATTGCTTTAATCCAGAATCAAGGGAAAACAGCTTCATATGTCGAAGAAAACACCACTGTTCTACCAAGACAATGAACCGGTTCACAAGTCGATGGCAACGATGGTTGAATTAAACGAATTACAGCTTCGAATTGCTTCCTCATCCATCGTATATTCCAGATATGGCACCCAGTGACAACTGGCAAATCGCTGTTCTCAAAAAAACGCTCGTCGGTAAGAAATTCAGCTCAAATGATAAAGGCAATTTTTAGGTAAAAGACATATTGCTCTCAAAGATCACATTGATGAATAAAATTGATTTTTGGCAAAAAATGTGTTTTTCTCAGTCATACGACTTATTGAGCGATGTGTTATATTCTTGTTTTTGAAAAAAATGGGTAAGTTCCATTTTCGATGTTGTGATACCTTTCCATTTTACATTTCTCTCGCCACACGATGTATGTCGAACACCCGGTACAGGAGGGCAGTAATAGATTGTAGGAACTTGAAAATAAATATAGAGACAAATATTTGCCGCGTTTTACCTACCCAAATTATCGAATTTTCAGTTTCATACGAATCTATCAATATTTACCCCTCTAATTGTTCACATTAGAAAAGGATATCCTAAAATAATTTCACAGTTTGGTGTTACTTTGTTATCATCTTTTGATAAACCATGTTCAGTATAGGATGTTACATATTATTAGATAAAACAAAAATCGTACCAAGAATACTATAGAAAGATCTATAGTTATTTAAGTTAATGCGATTTAATTATAGATGCAGAAAAAATTTGTTTCATTATTGAGAAATCTCTGTTCCTGCTCTATAATTGATTTTTTATGGTCGCTCCATTAGTTATACTCCAAAAATTAATGCTGTAGAAGAGAAATTTGAAAGAGTCGACAAATTCAAGCACATGAAAATAAAAATAACAATCAGAGAAAAGGTAGTAAAGCTACTGGATCTTTTTGAGACTCCTAATCCTGAAATTAGATTCAACGAAACAATAACATGGATAGTAATATCTGCAACTAAAGGGATACGAACAAGACTGAACAATAAATGGAACTGTAGAATGAGCCAAAAAAACAAGTAAGGAGAGAAAATGGTAATGGCAAATACCACATGATTGCAATATCACAAAGATTTACAAAATCAAATATCAAAATTTGGTATTTTGTACGTTTCTCTTAAAAATTTCTTTTCGATCTTATAAACATGCTCACAATGAGTCTTCAATACCTATTCGTATCGTTTAGCAAAATAGGCAAATAATTGTCAGCTCTCAGGACATGAATACCAGATCTATTGCAAATCTTGAATAAATTAATTGAAAACAAAGTGAGAAAGTAACATAAAGTTTAAATTAATTTTTCTTTATACTACTGCCATTAGTTAATAGTACACTTATCTCAACGTTGAATACATGACTGGAAGCATTTCTGGAAGGCTTCTCTCTGAATAGGTGCTGCTCTGTCGTGATAAATCTTCTTTTCAGAACATTTATATTTTCGACAGTTCGCATGGTACTAAATCTGGGAGATAGAATAGATAGAAAAACTTTCGATGCAAACCTTAAATTCGGAGTTTAGTGTTATTGTCCTCATAATGAACTATTTAGACTAAAATATCCTTAAATTTTGACTTTGATTCCTGAGCAAGATACTAGTTTTCCATTGAGACTTCTGATTTTCTATCCCTGTGTCATAGCTATGGACAGGTCTTAACATTTCGTGACCTTCGATAAATTTTTTCATCTTGAAACAAAACTTCTTATCCATAATTTCGTAGAAAAATATATACATGCCCTTATCAAAGACAGTTTAACGGATTTATGTTTGCTCGGTATAAGATTATTCAAAAACTACTTTCAATTATAAAAATAATATCCTGAAGGGTAGATAGTTGTTTTATTATATAATGTCGAAGAAAACCATTTTTACGTAATGAATAAATGGTCCCTAATTCATTCAAATTTTTATATGTAAATTGAAGGAATACTGGTCCCAGTGAATTATCATCCAGAATTCCTGTTCAAATAATGACTTTTTGCTGTTTACTTTAAAGAGATTCATTGAAAGATATGTTTATTTCAAAATTTAAAACCTAAAAATTTGTGAACCTAAACAAATTCCATAAAAATACCGAATTGTGGTGGTTGGAAAGTACGTAATATTATTTGGAACATAAATTTCTTAGTCGTAATGTAATTAAAAAAATATTTTTATGAAAAAAAATGAACACGTAACCATGCAACTGGAAAGTTTCAGAGCAATTCAAATAAAAAAGACTGTTAAACACACATATTTGCCAAGACAATTGTTAGTCCTGTTTAATCTTATCATTTTGATGGTATTAACAAATACATTTCAGCAATAAATTATATGGTTCACAATAAACAAATTCTATTGTACTGAATTTTTGACAGCTTAACGAAATCTGAGAATAAATAAAGAAATTCAAATACAATGTTAACTTAAAACACAGTCGCGAATTTGGCAATTCATTTATTTAAAAAAGGAACGTCTCTAGATAACTTCAACAAACAAAAGTATTTATTTTATTCTGATATTTTAATAATATTTCAATAAATATCTCACAGTTATTATATTACTACTCATGTTTTATATATGAAAATCGCCCAAGTTGCTTGTTACAGCACTTTTGTAATTCGATTGTCTTCGGAGAAGCAAATAACAGTAAAAAAATTTATTGATAAATCTTGATCAACAGAAACAAACTTTTAAGCTGCACTTTTTCCAACACCACTAAATGCCATTCATTTATATATAATTTTTTCGAGAATATCGAGATAAATTAATTTGCATAATTAATTTTCAACTTCATTGTCGAGATCCTCTCCATAGATCTCCGATGTTATATTAGTATCACTCAGTTTGTGTTAATAATAATTTGTACAAAGTGGCCTGTTTTTATCTTTTATTCACTAGCTGATTATAAAAATTGATTCAAAAATATGTTTCAGGATCGAGTAGGATCGTCAACAGCTTCATAGTCGAAATCGTTCTATGGGACCGGGCAGTGTTGGCAGCTACTGTTTTTTCAAAGCTTGGCAAATAATAGTATAAAAGCGAAAATCAATTAGATAAACGATACTATAACTTGTAATTAATTGAATAGTTAAACAAAAACGATTATTGAAAAAAATGTTTTCATTCATTTATTTTTTTATGCGTCGTGCTTTTGAAACATGACAAGAAATTTGCCAAACGATAATACCTCTTAGATCGAGCTTACAAGTGTAATACTATGGCTTAGAGGGATCATTAAAATTATGCTTGGGAATTATGGTATAAAACTTGATAGCGCATCGAAGATTATCCTGGATAAGCATGTTTTGAGAAAGTACTTCTAATTTATTTTTACTCTGTTTTATTTACTTGGAGATTTTTCTCGCTTTTTAAGATTTGATTTAGTAATCGTGGCATAAATACAGATTATGAGATAGTTCAGATGGTTTTATTTTCTTAACTTTTTGTAATAACCGGAATTATACTGGCTTTTTGAAGTTGTTCGAAGTTATCACACCTCTCCAAAGTTTTTATTTATTGTTTATTTTATAGTATCAAGCGACTAACAAAAATAACACAAAACCAGTTAAATAAAATATTGAAAAAGCAGAAATACGCAGGATAGAGATAGAGAAAGAAGAAAAAATCAAAAAGTGTGACAATAACAATATTTTGATAAGGACTCCAAAAATTATTCCTCTTAAAGAAAGTCACATATACTCAATCAAACTTTTGTAAATTTATGTTTTTCAAGAAAAAGTGCCAATATAAAACAGAAAAAGACCTACAGTTTTAGTAACAAACTACAAAGTAGGTCGCATAATGACAGTTTCATAAGAGAAAATTTTCAAGCTCTACTTTCTTTCCATCATTCTTTTTGTTTATTTTCGACGTAATACGGTTTTTATAATATAATAGTATGGATTGCAATAAATATGAAATTCCTGTATTGTCATAGATAATTATTAGAAACAAAAGTTTAAGGCAGAGTGTTTTTACCATGATATCGAAGAGCTTGCTGAACATTCGGTTAAAACCATAGAATACGATGGGCTATATTTCGAATATTGGGGTTTTTGCATGATTATTTAATGAACAAAGTGAACAGTGAACATTATTTATGAGACACCCTCTGTAGAATCACTAATTCAGAATATTTTCCAAAATTATACTCATCGACTGTTTTACACACAGAAGGAATTTATTGACCTATATTTTATGGTAATGTGATAGTTTTATAACATGAAGTAAAAAATGAATTAATGCATTTGGTGATCCTGTAGCTGGATACACTTCTCTACATCTTTCCAAGTAACTGCACAAAAATGTATGGAAGGTGATACAAATTGGACAGCCCCCTACATGGGATTTAAATCTAGTCACAGGACGGCCACGGCAAAACATTAACCCTACCTGTTTGCAGGAACTTCTTAGTTCTATGTCCAAAATATGGATGTAGTTGTCTTACTGAAAAAGGATTTGTCGACGCCAATTAGATATTGCCATAATATGGTTGATAGGACATCATCGACATAATGCCCTGCTAAATATCATAGGAAATAACCTCCAAGCCATTACTCCAACAGTTCTGAATAAATACCTTCAATAACACACTCAATATCATGTCTTGCTATTCTGTCTCCCAATCCTGTCGTTTACCCAAATGTTGATGAAACTTTTTTGAAATAGAAGGATGTACTAATGATGAAATATATGAAAATGCTCGAATGGGGTATACAATCTACGCACAGTAATAAGTCTATCTTTCTCTTAAGACCATTGGTTAACAGTTTGACGTGTAATATCAGATTGGTCTCGCTAAGTTTGGTGCCTGTAGCGCCTATATTGTCTGTTTGTGGTACGATCAGTTGATCTTCTTTATGTTCTCTCACAAGCATGCAGTACAGTAAACCTAAAGTAAATTTGCCATAGGATGAACCAAAATTTCGATAGGTCACAATTCTACTACGGTAACCTCATGATAATTTTGACTTTGCATTTTGTTTAAGTATGTAACGCGCCATAACGAATATCTGTACCATTCGGTTTTCTTCAAAAAAAAGTTAAAGGAAAATAATGTTTTTATCTACGTAGTCAAAGATAAAACTTTGATATTTTTCTTATAGCCTGCTCTAAATATGGTCACGATGTTATGAAAACATAAATTACAGAAAAATTGTTTCTTCTAAATCAGTGTAACACTAAGAATATAAGGCCAGAGGTGGATATATGTTATATAAATAATGTATTGACATGTTCTTGAAAAATGTATAAATTGTTTACCCTCCTAAAATTCCACAAACTAATTTCGTATTTACGGGATTAACCCCGAAATTTTTCTATAAACGAAATGTCACTGCTAAATGGTATTTTACTTGAGACCAATTCCAAAGTGAGATTAATCCAAATTGTAACGGCAGATGTGACTATTTTTCGGAGATGGGGTTGACCACACCATTATACTATACTATACATAAAGCAAAATTAATGACTTTCAATACAAATAGAGGGTTTTCGAGTCATTCGTAATGCGTTTAAATGAGATTTTTCTTACAGATATATCCACCGTTTATTAAAACCATCTATAAATGTTTGGAAAGTGGAGGATACGAATTTCTGCAGGTAAATCACATATAAAGTAAATTGACAAACTCAACCAAAAATTTTAATGAAGTTGTTAACTTCTAGATAATATTTTTGTAAATGAACATTTAAAAAAATGAATTCATTCAAATGTAAATGTAATGCATCAGGAAGAAGGATAGAACCTAGGAATTATACTACATATATAAAAAAGTGGAAACAAAACATTAGTTAAATCTATTCCGTGGTATAACAGTAAGCATACTAGCAAAAATAATGTACTCATAATGTGGCTTTGGGAGTGGAAGAAGCTCTAACGATTCAATATTTACAATTAGACAATCAGATGACAAAGTAATAGATAAAGGTAACGAAATTAATTTATGTTTTATACATTTTAAGAATGCCTTTGACAAAATATTTAAAGTACAAACAATAATAATAAGAGCAAAAAACGAAGAATTGAGGGAATTTACGACAAATATAGGTGTTAAATAAGGATATTTACTAAGAAATATATAACGGATTTGATCTTCGTAGATTATTTGGTATTATTCACCAAATCGGAAGAAGATCTACAACATAACCATGAAATATTAAGTACGGAAATGATTAAGATGAAACTGAATAGAAATAAAACTAAAAGCGTGATAATAACAAGAGAACATATAGTATTAAAATAAAGAAAAGCAAGTCAAAAGACTTGAGCAGAAAATCAAAGAAGAACCGAGAAAAGTTGATTTGAACTTGAACTATTTGAAGCAGAGAAAGCCAAGAAAACATAAAAATGGGAATGGTGAAAAAAGTAGAGAGGCCTACTATACTGTACAGCTGTGGGACATTGACTTTGAATCAAAATCAAACAGTCCGTATGAAAATGGAATTCTGGGGAAAATAGAAAATAAAAAAAAATTATAGATTAAATAGTTGGAGTAGCATAACAGAAAGAACAAGAAAAAAAAGCAGAGGTGGCAAAGATAATAAAAGATCAAACAAAAAAGAAAGGTATGGAGAAAAAGTATATGTCGTATCCCCCAATTAAACATCCATACACCTAAAAGTGATCTGGTTTAAGATTAGATAAATAAATGGAAAGAAAAAGAAGAAAAACTAGGTAACGATGGAGGCGGAGACGATCATATATAAAATTTCCACATTTAATTAGAGAAGATTCTCCTACTGGAAATAACACTATTAATCGTTCAAGGCATGCGGTTTTATAGATTTTAATTGTCGATAAAAGTTATCAATTATAGGATTATATTTTATCAGATGATAAAATTTATGGCTTGATCAGTAACGACATAGATTTTTATATTTATGGGGTGCTTTAAGACACCATTATAAAGAGAAACGACTGTTACAAAAATTAATACCGATAGATAGATAATTGCTTAATGGATATTGAACACTGTCTTTATCGAATAATTATTTAATAGTGAATTTTTTTTATATTAGTAATACCGACGTCATTTGGAGAGAAAAATAAAATCAAATTTACCATTAAAAATTTTGTGGTAGATAAATTGTAGTGGATTGAAGTCGTAAGCTATGATACTGTTGTTTTGTATGTATGTTTATTTTAATCTGTCGTATATAATAGACTACCTTGTATCTATGTATCAGTGTTACGTATCTACTATAAAAAAACTGAGACAGATAACTAAGTATTTTATCTCCATATTGATTGGCCTTATCTTCAATTTTGTTTATTTTTAACTAAAGTGTCAAGAAATAGTATTGAAAAATTTCACCGTAAATATATTCACTATTTGGGAAAGGTATCTGAAGAAAACGAAAAAAGTGTCTGTTTAAAAACATAATACAGAATATCCCTTCATATTAGGCAAATGTTTGGCCAATGGCAATAACAATAAGAAACATAATAAGAACGAATTATAAGAGGAGGTGCCTACATATCACAAGAGCCGATAAAATAAGAAATATGGCAACATTGGAGTGTCAATAACAAGAAACTAGTAAACTAGAAAACTGAGCACTGCAATGATATGATCACCTCCAAATAATGCCAGAACACATGTGCTCAAAACGAATACTGAAGCCTTCAGAGAAAAGAGGAAACATACATTGAACCCGCGATGATAGATAGATACCTGAATCTAGGAGACTGGAACTGGAAGAAAAAAGAAAATGAATGCTGAAAACTAAGCTTAGAAGAGTAACAAAAAAACTACAAATTGGTGAGGGGGATACATATATAAATGGAATACAGGTAAAAAGAAGATAAAGAAAGTTGAATTGCTAGTTTCATTATTCCAGAACTTGTGATAGATTTCTCTACTATCTACTGTGAAGCGAAAGAATAACCAAAATCTTCAAAATATTGAAGCATTTGAGATATAGAGAACGATACTCAATCTATAGACTTTCATCGATGAAAAAATTCAAGGAAAACTCGATATAAGCAAAAAATAATCGCAATTAAGTTATTTGCTTTATAGATTTTATGAAATTAAAAGAAAATGGCCTCGAGTCTATATAAATTTGATAACGAACTAATCAATTATTTACTATCAAAAGAATGAATTTACTATCCAACTAGGAACGAACTCACCACGTTTCAACTTCTCCAGAGGTTCGTGATGCAGTGATGGCGTATGAGGTACCACTCCGGGATGATGCGGCGATTCATGAGAGGTCACGTGATGACCGAGAACTGACGATGATGTACAGCTCATTATTCCGGAAATAGCCGAGCTCACGGAAACGGTGGTGTCGTGTAAAGGATGATGACCGTGTATGTCTGAATTGGCTGAAGACGTAGTTACACCAGTCACGAGGTCTTGAAGACACAACGACGGGTCTTGTAAGGATTCTAAACGTTCCATTGTATGGTTGATTAAGTTATAGAGATTTTATTGACTGTATTCAGTTTGTTGATTGTAATTTCATAATTCTTTGGCTGAAAATGAAAAAGAAATATACGTTAAGAAATGTTAGCTTTTGAACGTTCTTATCAAAAAGTTATTATTGTGAATTTCATTTTCAATTATTTGTTTAAAGCTCCTTGTCTAGTGCTTTTGGTTTAAAAATAGACATCTGAGTTTTTCACGATAATCTATAATTTATCTGTATCCACATCATATCTAAGCTAACCTTAACTTACTTAAAATTCTAAACTAATTGTTACATAATACTGTTATTTTTTTCATGTTTTATAAGGTAGTTCATTTTATCAATATACTAAAATATAAATAATAACTAAGGTCTTCAGCAGCAGTAAAAAGAGTCGACTGTGGGAACGATACATTCAAAATTGCATGAGTTTCTGAAGTTAATTGCCAAGATTCAGGTACCACAGAGGCATTTGTATTTATTAAAGACGGAAGCTCTTCCTTGATGCACCGGACATATTTATTTTTCAAGCTGGTAGCCATTTACGGTATACTGTAGATGCGAACTGCGAGATTAAGGGTTATATGATTATAAAAGAAGAAACTTATTGCTTATCATTTATTAACCTACCTTCCAAGACCTTTAAGGGTTGTGAGGAGTCTCAAAGATGTAAGTACAAACCGCATTTTTTTAAGGTATGATACAGAGGGACTAATCAAGGAGTGTTAATACATTTGGATCTTAAACTTTGCAAATTGCATCTTAAATTGGAGAAACACAGATTGTGGCGTGACAATCGATCAAATCAAATGAAAAGTAGGATGGAATTCAGCAGTTCTAGCGACTGGTTGCGTTGGAGAGAGTAATAGTAATAAGAAGAATGTTTCAAACATCATAGTGGAAATGCAGCCTCATTGACTTTCTATTGATTTCTTGTCACTTAGAAAACCGAAATATAGATATTTCTAATAATCCCAATTATATTTTTTACACTTATTTATGAAAAAATAATTATTAAATATATAAATAAAGATTTTAAAACATACGTTGATAGTTATTCCTATCAAATAAGAGAGAAGTTGACATGTAGAATAGACTTCACGTTTCTTGGGTTGTTAATTTGCTATGAAAACACGTGTTTTCTTTTTCTTACATCTAGTTTACTATTACTGTTATCCAATTTTTTTTTTCATTAATAAATATGTATAAATAAATACAGTCAAATTCATCTTTCATCTTTCAAGAATTCTTCTTTCCTTCCATTATTATGCTCTTACTGCCAATGCGTAATGCATAATTATGGTTATTATCTATTAATTTAAAACAAATATGTTTATATTCTATGAATGTGTAAATAATAGATTAGTTACCTGTAAATAATCTACAAATATGAAATAGTTTGTACACAAAATCTGGTCTACCTATAATATTTCTTCCAATTGTCACAAATCACCCAACTAAAATCACTTAGTGTTAAAATCTGGAGATCGCTTAAAAAGACGGTAAGTAAATCCAGGTGCGACGTGAAACAAAGACCAAAAGTCGCTTAAGTCCACGAAAAAAGCTGCGGAGCTTAAAAACAGCTTTGGCCAGGTTTAGATCGGATCATGAAGCGTCGCGGCAGCGCGGTGAAAGGAGACGACGTCGGCGTCGGTCTGAGAGCTTTGCAGATACTAAGCTCGACGCGTTTTCCCTGCTACAAAGTCGGTCCGCCCTCCAATGCGCCTCGTTTTGTCTAATTTTCCACTACCAATACATTCACTCATTATCAGATTGTTTTCAATCTACTTGTAGTTTTTTTCTGCTGGAATTGATTATTAAAATAGAGTATGAATTATATCATATTTTTCTAGAAATGTGAAAAATAATTTACCCAAACTTTTTTAACGGAAAATTTAATATGACGAAAACGTAATAGATCATAAAATATACAGAATTAAATTCTTGCAACAATATTCATTGTTCCACAGATTAAATTGTGTTATTGACAGGTTCAAACCTTGAAATCACTTATTATTATTAGTGAAAACGATCATTTTAATCTTTAATCAGCACATTCCGCGTGATTCGGAGCAAGAAAAAAAGCAATTTCTATTCGTTGGTAGATAAACTTCTTAAGAAAAGTTTCAATCCCTTGTTAGATAAAGTTCTTAAAGTGATTCAGTTGTTGGTAAATTTTAATAATTTCAAATTTTTACAGCGTACCAGAGGCGGTTTTGAAAATAATGAAATTAGGTAATCGATTATGTGAAATAAAGGTGATCCGGTTGAATTGCTGAAGCAATTAGACTGATACTAACAATAAAAATGATCACATTTAAAACAATGGTGCACGCGAATGGTGGTCGTTCGCTCAAATTCAACGATAATAGGCTAAAGCGTATGTACAGGTCCGTACAAGAAGTAGTTTGAAACACAATTTTCGACAAAAAAAATTAATATCTATATAATTCATATTATATAGATATAAAAATTAGTTATAGTCAATTTATGTATGAGTGAGTAATAAAATGATGAAGCTTTCGCAATAAAATTCGAGTTCAATCGGGTTTAGTTCGAAATATGGTTGAGATCTAACCACCGTTTTTCCACGATTTCCTGTAGTTTCATCAACTTCATATTTTTCAAATTTCGCTTTATGAAAGGAACCCAAAGAATGCAGTTTTTTCTCACAGACCTATGATGGAAATATAATAGTCTTTGAATTTAGCTTTCCTTCCAATAAAATAGACTTTCTGCAAATATGTTTCCAGCGAAAACCTATTCCTTGTAAAAGTTTCCATAATGTGTTTCGGCTCATTTCGAACCGTAACAAGAACTTTGTCTACTGTCGGAAATTGTTTTCTAAAAAATAACTCTTGAACTTTCTTTCAAAGCTTTTCATTCAAATTTTTTATCTGAAATTTTAGTTCTCCTGGACTTTACGTGCTGCTTTGAGCTTGCCACATTTCGTTTGTGTAATAACTGTGTAAATCTTAGATGTCCCAATACCAAACGTATCAATTACTAATTCCACAGTGTCTGTAAATTATTTAAAACAATTAAAGGACCGTTCACGCGGTTTCAAAGTTTCCACAATTACACTAGACTTTGCAATGGATTGCACACTGCACCTTACAAGCTGCAACTTTTAAGAATTCCTTACTATATGGAAAAACCTAAAATAGTATTTTTGGTGAAATTTGTCGTGAAGAGATTCTTGAAATTAAAATGAAACAAAATTTATTTTATTGGCAAATAGGTACTCATATCTTGAATAATACGGCTATGCAATTTTTAATATACAGGGCTTTCTACCATTTTGTACAGACCATTAACAACATGAAAATTTGTTTTAGCTCCGGTACATTCATGAAAAGTTTACGAAAGATTATTCTGCAATAATATTTAAATCATCGTTTTAAATTAGTAAGTAGGTTTTATTACTCTCTCGTACAGAAAACTAGACTATACATTCAGGATTCACAAAAACAACACAGGAGATAAGTTTGGTCCAAGAACAAGCTAATTCCAAACAAACCCCTAATGAGTTCAAATGTTTGAAAGCAATTGCATTATACACAGTATCTCTACCCAGACATTAATTTTTAACTGAATTATTATGAAATTAAAATATTTCAAAGTTATTTTTGGAATTTCGAAACAACAGTATCAACGTATTGAGACATATATGGTTCTAAAACCATATAAATAATAGTTTTATAATTTATTTACCAACAGATATAATTCAGAAGCAAACACGCAATGACATTATTATTTATAAATTTTCGATTTCAATACTTGACCATATGCTTTGAAACTTCTCTTGCGTTTAAAAATAAACACATTTTGTGTCAATTATCAACTAAAATGTTTAACAGAGTCTTATAATCCCTCTTTAAGTCCGTTCCTAATCAGAGTTGAATCTGAAAATCTGCGGGTATATGTAGAAAAGTTTCACCAAATTCCAGGTCGACGTGTCGGACTAGACACAAATCTACAGACTTAGACCCAGCATTCCCAGGACTTAATTCAGGATTTTGACGGTTTATTATAAGAAAATAATGAACGCAGAGGTTATTATCTTGGATTAGTTTCAATGATATCTTTCAACTAGTTACAAAATCCGCTTGAGCACACGAATTTGAGAAATAAAAAAGAAGACTCCTAAAAACTATCTATTTAATAGCGGTAAGCTTATCTAGACAAAAAGTATTGAAGATAAAACAAATTATAGCTCTATGGATTTGTGGTTTTAGCAAATCTTGGTGAAATAAATCCATAGTTTTTTTATTAAATTTTTTAATAATAATAATTTTTATTAAATTGTCTTTTAGGTTTTAGGTTTCTTCTCATTAAAAATTAATTAATAAACAGGTCAAAATATTGACCTATTTCGTTCTTTATCGAATATATCAAAAGTTTTATATATATAATAATAAACTCGTGGGGAATCTGGTATGTAGTGTGTTTTTTTTCTCCACTATTCCTCAATTCTAGCATCTGTCTATGCAATTATTTTCGATGAAATTGACCTTTTTCTTTTCTAATAATTTCTCTTCTTGACCCACAATAATCATTCTTTTGTGATGACGTCCTCGTATTAGTCCATATTTCTTTAAACTAAATGCTTGATTATTTCATTCAGTATTATTCATTTGTAACTACTTTTTTATTTTCGCAGTTATTGGCGGCAGAAGATATAGAATATAGAAATTTACAATGATACAGAGGTCGGTATTATGCAGGCAAGAAATTTGCATTAAGAGAAAAAAGGGATTCAAAAAGGATTACTGTAAATTCAAATTAATGTTCATCTTGATCAATGCGTTTGATGATCAATGGGGAGGCGGATCCGGCGAAGCATATCAGCTGTCCGCGAAGAGTTTCAAATTCTTCTTCAATACCATTTTTGAAATCGGGAAGGGTGCGTGGTCCTCTTGCAACGCGGTCCTTGAGAAGCCTCCATAAGAAGAAATTACAGGGTGTCAAGTAACATGACCGTGCTGCCACTCAACGAATCCTCGTCTGTCTATCCATTCTCCAATATGAACATTAAGGTACGGATGTACAATATGATGTACAATATGTATTTCGAAATAATTTTTCCCAAGTTATTAATTTTCACAAATATGTAACAAATATTAATAAACTTACAATTATTTGCATTAAAATTTTTAAAATAGTAACTATAATGCAGTTTTATTATTTTTTTGGTGTTGATGACCTTCCAATCTATTTTCTAACTACTGAGATGTCTGTCCTAGATAAACCTTACAATCATTATAACGTATTTCATATATAATATCACCTCTTCTCTTTTTGGTTGTCTTTAGTTTAGTGAAATATTTTGATGATGTATTATGTCCTGTAACACTTATACTAATATCATATTCATTGTAATAATTCGATAGGTGTTGGGAAGTTCTTGTTTTATGTTTTAATGTTTCTGTTTGGTTTCTCAATTGATTATAGTATCTGTTTATGTTTTTTGCGGATTATTATCACTTTTTTAATTCAGTTTTATAGCTAACTTAGAAACAAAATAAGAACTAAATATCACAACATAAACAATTTTCCATACAGTATGTAGGAGAGACATCTCAATATTTAGAAAATAGATTGAAAGTTCATGTTTCCTTTTAATCTATGTTTATATGTTTTATTGCTTATATTCGAAAGCGCGATTTGTTGAAATAATAACCACTGTGTTTAGTATATATTTTTTTATTGGAAGTATAGTTCTAATTATCGATTATAAATTCTCGTCTTAAAACTACCCTGTCTAAGAGAGATCCCCTCCTATATCTAAGAGTGTTCTCACAAGAATTCTTTACACTTTCCTCTGAATTTGATCATTTTTGTAGTACATCTCGTTAGTTGTTTCTTTGTTTCTTGCTACAAATTGTCATTTTCAATATTAAAACTGAGGTACGCTTAAAAGTATCATATACATGAGGAATATGGTTCAACAAATATTATCAGAGAGATAAGTTGTCAATAAGCATTATAAAAAAAATTTGTAGACCAAATTTTACAGCACATGTGGCTCCTAGATAAGGAATGATTTATAGTTGACTAACGTAATTTATATCCATTAGCGCTGTATATTATTATGTTACCGAGTTAACCGTTTATACGTTAATATCACGGAAAACGATTAGAGTGTGTCCGTAATGACGGTTCTGATAGGAGAGGTGGTACACTGTCAGGTGATAATTTATGTAAATAACGTGCATATTAATTTATGATAGTTGAGTGTCTGAACATTCTGGTGGCTTCGCCTTCCTTGGTGTATCGATTTTGGTGGTCGCTCTCTTCCTCTAAATCTATTTCATATTGTCAAAAAAGAAACAAGAGAATTCTGTTCTTTGGCAGAAAAATCGTGATTTTTAATCCACCGTTATAACACACTTTTGAAATAATGAAATCTCGACAACTAACCTATAGCCATTTCATTAAAATATTTGTTTATTATATGCTCAAACTACCTTAGTTTATTTTGAAGCAGGTGGTCAAGGATAAATACTGTTTCTATCAGAATTTCAGATAATTTGTTTCAATTTCAATTCTACATCTAAAAAACGTTCCAGTAATCATTTTAATATAATTTATACAATATACGAAGTAGTCACTAAATCGAAAATAAACATAATTTGAGGGGCAATAGAAAAAATAATATTCTTGGTCTAGTGAAGATCCAACAGTAGAAAGTATCAAGAAATATTTGAAGAAATACGTGGAGAAGACATACTAAACAGATTAGAGTGACTGAGACATTTAATGAAGAGACAACTGGAAGTGTAGAGAAAAAGGCTATTCTACAATACCAACTGGGAAGAAGATCCAAATCTAAATGGTTAGTAGACGAAGAAGCGCAAATACGCTGGATGGATGATGAAGAAAAGAGTTCGGAAAACATTAACAAAAAATAGCAAATACGTAGATACAATGCTGAGCCGATGATGGGGTCACTTAAGGTGTTAAGCCATATATTATAATGGTATTAATATTGTTATCATATCTATCTTTGTTGTAGGAATATAATGAACGTTGATATATTAAAATTTGAGAAATGCTTGATATTTATCATGTATCACAATAAGTTAACTTCGATTACAAAAAATAACTTTATCGAGATTTTAATATGGTGCGTAGCAGACAACAAAAAAAGATATTTAATAATCTATATCCTAACCAAATCAAATGACACGATCTACTGGAGTTATTTCATAAAAAAATGTTAACCAAATTGATGGCGTAAATAAAAAGAACACAGAAAAACTGCATCACGTATTGATAAGACGATTCATACTTGATATTTCTCTAATATCCGTAATCATAATTTGATGATAATAAACTTCATCAGATGATGATTTTTATAGATGTGGATAGTAAGCTAATCCAATAAAGTAAAAAAATCACTATGAAGCAGAATCTAAATAATTCGACGTAGATTTGAAGGCGTTATTTCATCGAATAGTGCCTCCAATGACCCGATATGAATATTTTCGACTATTTCATGTGTGGTAACTTGAAACAAAACCTACCAATATTCAAAAATTGAAAGGAGAAGGATTACTACAAAGATAAGAATAAATAATCAGACAGGAATGTTACAAAATACTTTATAAAGTTTTGAAAATTGCATGAGGCGACATTTTGAATATAAGCCATTATTTCCATTACCTTCTGTTTTCTCATTTGCTTATTATTCGTATGTGAACCTTCTCTGAACATGACATAAAGAACTAAAAAATTTTGTTGCATGTTTTCTGCGGCATGATTTGAAAAACTATTCAACTGCTACAATTTCTTTACTAATTTATTAAAATTAGATTTTATTATGAGTTTTCTGTTAGGATATCTACATATTATTAAAAATTAAATCTCGGAGTGTATTGTAACCAATAAAGAACGGTCTCCAAATATTTGGCATTTTCGAAAAAAAGTTATTTCCATGAAAAGTTGAGTAAGAACAATCACATTTTGAAATAAAAATCCTGTTCGAAAACTTGAATGTTTTTTATCTCTACAGTTGATGTATCCGATATTTCCCGACGGGGAAATATCGTCTGATAAAATAATTTTATAGCATTTATATTATTACAGAAATAATAAACGATAATAAACAGATATGTTAAGTTGAACAAGATGGTGAAATTTCACTTAAGTAATTGAAAATGAGACGTAAAACATGAAATTGTACTACTTAAATCATAATATTATACTAAAATATTTTTCCTTTATTTCTTTCATATTTCACAACGCTGTCAATATTCTGATTTTTGATCTTTTTTGTAAATTTAGAAATCGTGAAAATTTCATTATACAAATGGAAACATGCTAGTGACGATAAGTAGCTATGCAAATTATGTGCTTTTTTGAATTCAATTTTTGGTTTCAATGTGGTTGAAAACTTTGATAATGTCCATAATTAAATAATAAAAAATTTGTGAGCATCCACAAATACTTAGATATACAAAATGTACATTTTTCTAATGAAAATACTTGGAAAATATATGAAATTTTCATAAACTTTAGGTAAAAAATAGAATGAAATTAAAAATAACTTAATCTAAAATTTATCCATATATCTATAACTAACCTTAAATATTTCGTAGTCGTGTACAGGAATTTGATGAGCACGAAAAAAATCACACAAGTCTATCACAGTCTGAATATACACTACACCACACTTGAATAAAGTAAACTGCGAAATTATCTTTTTATTCGTTTAGAAAAAAACGATCGTCGTCTGAAGGGTACTTATGATCTTACAAATCAGCGTCAATCGCAAAACTCGGCGGTTTTCAAGAAAATCCCTAGGAAGTATTAAAAAGTCTTAAGCGCTTAGCGTCCGTACAGGATATCGGTTTAGGAGTTGATTCTGTAAAGTCTCAGTAATCTGGGCCACTTCCCAGCGCGGTTTAATTCTAAGTCGTCTACTCTATATATCATCGTAGGAGCCTAAGAGGCAGAACCGAGAGTGGCGCGCGATCGGCTTCATTCGATTCTATCTATCTTCCTCTAATACTAGAACGCGCTGTTGCCACATCAAAAAAATCGGTAGTGTGCTCGATTTTTGAAATTATCTACTTCCTTGCTCTCCTATGATATTCACTCCAGAACTGTTTTTTACTTATAAACCACCCTCCATGTTTCTCAAAGTCACTTCCTCTAGAATAAAACGATTCAGTTGGTTATTCTTCTATATTTTTTATTTCTTTTATTTTTCCCCTATTTTCCTTATTGATAATCACATCAAAACCTCACTGAGGAGCATTCAATAGAAATAAACATCCTGATATTAAATTAAAACCTTGTAATAAAAAAATAATTCGATTTTAAGTATATAATCATCTATATCAACTTTGATATTAATCTATATGAGCTAAGTCCACATGCATAATACAAAACTAACGCGGCAACCTTGCTACATATTCGGTCTCTCATGTATCGTAGACACGCCCCTACTAGTAAATTGAGGAGCATGCGTGAGTATGTCATGTTTTCTATCGTCCCATCTCCTTCTTTCCTATTTGACAGGTTATTTTGCATCGCTAGAGCTTTTATTGATGGGGGGCGGATACTGTAAGGCGCTAAGTCAAGAGAATCACGATACAGGATAGTTCATCTCTTGTATATTGATACAGGATTATGGTTATTTATAGTAATACCATGATTCTTAATTTAGGAATGTTGGATTCTCCGGGTTTAAGAAGACGAACTTGGATTACTTGAGTTGTTGGTTTTCTCAATTAATTTTTATCGCCCAAAAATATTTTTTGTTGAATTATTACTTTATAGAGGGTGGTTCGTATTTGGTAATGTATGTCCCAATAGTTTTGGCACAAAATATTTAACTATACATTTTTGTAAGTATCTTTAATGAACTAAGTTTAATTTTCTGCAAATATCTCTTATTAGGTCTTGGAAGACTTGAACATATATTGCGAGTATTTTTCTAAAAATTCTACGCCGTATCTAATTGTTCCTCATTTTAAGCTTGCTGACAGGCCTGAGGTAATTAATGAAGGCTATCTTGTTGTGGTACAAAAAGTTTGTTATTTGGATGTAGCCAAGTTTTAGTTGTCCTTACATAATGATAGGATGGTAAGTCCAGCCAAAGCATTATATAGTTTCTAACGTGATTGTGAATTATAAAATCATTCAGTTTAGTAATGCAGTTGTTAATACACCTTTCAGAATCTACAGTTTTCCGCTTTACTCGACCCACATAATGTCTGCGTATCCCTCTTGTCGAAATCGCACACCAGAACACTTTATCATTCTTTATTTCTTCTTGCTTTCTCTTTATATTTTACATTGTTAGGGCACTCTTCTATATTGTCCGTATAAAAACCACAGTTTCCTTCCATTTTCGACTTGCCAAGTGTGAGGTACTTATTTTTCATCGTCCACTCTCATTCGCAAAATTTATGCACCTTAGTTGACGACAACATCTTGGTATCCGTGCTTATAGGTTTCGAGTATTTTTAGGACACTTTCGGTATTTTTGCTAACTTCTTATCAATTCCTGTGATATGGTACTAATTGTGTGTTATTCAAGCACTAATTTCCTTTTATAAACCCCAACTATGTGTGTTGCTTTTCTTATCAGTTTTCGGCTATAGCACGGTCAATGATTCTAGGGTAAAACAGGCAAATGTGCCCCACTATTCGAAAAATCGAAATAAAAATCATTTTTTGTTTAGAACATGTTTATTAAAGTAATCAGTCTTAACCTCTGACTCAATTGGCATAAAAAAAACTAAAAAATCTTCTAAAATATAATTGCATATAACTGAGATCAACAATTTTGTGAAACTTAGGGTGGGGCACATTACAAGGATAGATCCGTCTTATGTGCCCCAGCAAAACCTCTCATTTAGAGGTTCTTTTTCCTTTCCCTTTTCCTTTTTCTTTGGTACCGCAGTTATTGCATTTCTCTCTATAACTTGTACAGTCTTCATGTAACCAGCCAGAACACTGCAAACATCGAATCCATTCGCTCTTCTTCTTGGTACGGTAGTAATTCTCGTGACATTCTACACATGTGTTTTCATTTTCATCAGAACATTCTTCGCTAGATTCACTAAGCTGCAACTCTACTTCACTTTCTGATGACGATGATAAATCCCTCACAACAGTCTTCTTACGTTTTTTCTCCTGTATTTTTTTTTGTCTTCAAACAGTTTACGAGTTGTCAAATGAATTTTTGATGTCAAAACCTTAACAGATTGCTTCCTTTTACTTACTTTTTGTTGAATAATAGGCAATGGACTAATTATTTGTAAGGTCTTAGATGGTGTTAATTCTTGTGCAGTCTCAGAAGATTCTGATGTGGACATTTGAATGGCTTGATTATTATTATTACTAATCAGAGATGTGGATGTACTTGGCAAGGAAAGAGCAATAGTGTTCTGAGTTGGCTGTGAATGATTATTAATTGCTTGCGAATCATCATTATTCTGAATACTTCCCATTGATGCATCAGAAATTCTGAAGAAATATTCAGGCACAGCATTGGGATCATAAGGGCAAATCCCTGTCGCTTTAAATCCTGAAACGCCAATTGCTGGTATAGCAGACTTGAACCAGGCATCACCAATCATTTTTGAAATGTGGTATCGATTAAAAGGTCGGCCTTTGTTGTTGATAAACCAAGTGGAAACTTCTTTAGACAAGTAACTTTTGAATGGCTTAAAAAAACTTCTATCCAATGGTTGAAGAGCCTGAGTAGTATGACTTGGTAGACAGAGGATAATCACATCGTTTTCAGATGCCAATTGTAGCATTTCATATGAATTGGAGTGCGAAGAATGCCCATCTAAAATCAGAAGAACCTTGCCATCTTGCTTTCGTGGTATAAAATGCTCTTTCATCCACTTCAAAAATAGTTCAGCGTTGATGTAAGATGATTTCTGATTCATGTATACATTTGAGCCAGGTGGTAGACCCTCACAAAATTCCGGTTTTTTGTATTTACCCTTCAGTATCAAAATAGGCGGAAGGAAAGTACCTTCCGCATTGCAGCACGCAATCAAAGATACATTTTCACCTTTTTCGGTACTGGTTACAGTATTTACACATTTCGCACCCTTGCTAGCAATTACGCGTCCAGTTTTATTGTTAACTTGTATTCCGCTTTCGTCCATGTTGTAGATTCTTTCTGGTTTACTAATCAAATCGTTATCAGTCAATACCTTCAACAACATTTCAAAATATTTATCGACATCCTGTCTATTCATACCACTAGCTCTTGCCAATGACAGGCCTTCTGCTTTACGTTTACTCAGGTCTGGATGACACTTCATAAATCCTTGAAACCAATCCCAGCCTGCTGACTTCTTCTCATTATTGAATCGATGTGGCAATCGAAGATTTTCAGCAAAGTCGTAAGCTATAGACTGCAGTCTCGATGGCTCCAAGGGAAATCCGATGGATTCAAGCTTTTTAATGTGAGCTACAAGTTTTAGTTCGTTCTCATATCCCAATTCTGAAGGTCTTCCAATTCTCTGCTTAGACCTCCAACCCATGAGGATGTGTCTTCGCAATGTGCGCGAAGGTATTTCATATAAACGACTCGCTTCATTTACTCCCATTTTCTTATTTATTACATCCTCCACCGCCTTCTGCATATTTTTTTCCGTCCATTTTCTTGGATCAACAGCTTTAACCTTTCCCATTTCCTAAAAAAAAAATATTAAAAAGTAATCAAAATAAGAATTCAGGAATTATCTCCAAATGGGGCACATTAGCCGAAAAAAATCGGGGCGCATTAGACGATGTACAGTGTAATGTGCCCCACTTAAATAATTCTGATATTTGTTACGAAAAACGGAACGTAATTATAGGCAAATAAAAGTTAAATGAGGTTAGTTTTCGATAAAAACTTTAAAAACACGAAATAATATGGAGCAAATACTTTTAATCAACTTGAAAATAGATATAAAACAAATTCATGTAGTCATAAAAACCTTTTAATCACTTTTTCTCACTAAAACTAAATAAAAACCAGCACAGTGTTGTTTACATCGCGGCCATACTTGGAACACTGACCAGCTAGGATCAAATAAGCGCCAAATTTAAAATGCTTCACCGAGTTTCGCGAGTGGGGCACATATCCGACTGGGGCACGTTTGCCTGGTTTACCCTACGTGAAACATTTTGAAAAATCTGAACTATGTCAGACTCAGGAATCTATCCAACCAAATTATAGATTTCCTTTTTTTATTTCCAGCTTATAAGACATTCTAATTCTACTGATATTTAAAAGTACTTATCTAATGTCAAGAATATAAACAATTTTTTGTTTATGATGCCATTATGATATTGTATTGTTATAACCTATTTATAAACTACATTAAAGATACTTACAAAAATGTATAGTTAAATATTTTGTGTCAAAACTATTACGGCAGTACGTTATGAGATGAATTTTTTTTGTTTAATGTTAAAAAGGAAAAACAAGGAAAAATTTCGATTAGTGTTGTTGAAGAGCTGTAGATTTGATGGCTCTCACGAAAAAGCATTAAAACTCCTTAAAGAATTCAATATAAGCTTTCAAAAAGAATCTAGGTACTACATACTTTTGCAAAAATCTCGATATATTCAAGAGCTTTCAATGATTTTCTGAACTCATTTAGATTTTTTCATAGATACGCTAAGAAAAGTAACTAGTTTCATAGAAAAGTTCCAATATTGACAAGTGTTTAACGAGATAAAATATTGATTTTTTAAAAATTTGTTTTGGTTTCGTCGAATTAAAAAAATAATATAATTAGTCTCAATCTCGATTTGTTTGTTTGCGGATATGAAAGAATTCATCAATCAATGCGAAGTGCCAGGAATAAAATTTTCAATGTAGTTAAAGTAAAGAAGTCCAGAACATCGTTATTAAAAATTTGAAATATTTCTAGTGATGGTAAACTTAGCCAATCGTCAGTAGCAAGAATTCTAATTTGGATTCTTACAAACTTGATAATCCCTTACTAATTATTGGAAGATGATAATAGAAGACTGCAGTAAGTATTTTTAACAAATTAATAATCAAATAGATGCGAACAACATTCTAATAGAGAACACCTTCCGAAAAATTTAGATTATATTGTCGATCTTGGCAGGATTTACAGTCCGTAACAGATGATGAAAAGAAATAGTCAATGACAAGTGAGTACGATATTTGAATTGCAAAAAGCAATGTTGCCTTAGAATTTAGCAAATATACCAAATAAAGACATTTGATTTGAACAAGATGATTCACCTCCATACTTCGCGAAACAAACCTATTCATGAGTTGTACCTCAAAGTAGAAGAATAGCATAACTACCAAGATTTCCAGATATCAATCCTTCGAGTAAGTTCAATGAAAGTAGTTAAAAATCAAATATTTCAAGACTAAATCTTCAAATTCTGAGGAGCTAAAAGCTCTACTAATAGAAGAATACAGAGAAGAATAAAAATTCAATATTTGGCAATTGTGTATAACTTTACATATAAAAATAGCCGTAAAAAAGACAGTGTTGCTATTTAATGTTATATCTCTAGAATGAGACATCCTGTATACATTGAAATTGTATATGATCAATTAAAAATGGTGATACTAATCTACGAATAGTAACTGAATTATTGAATTACTCTTTCTGTATCTTCAAGAAGAAATTAATTACAAAAAACAAATTCTAATATTATTGAAATAAAAAATACTCTATTAAAGATGGCTTTAATATACTTTTTCTGAAGAAAATATAATATAAATGAATATATCACTTTAACCCGTAAACTATTTTGAAGAAATTTGTTTAATAATTCCTGCTGACGTTTCCTTTTTAAGCTACTGCATTTCACCACCTGCGATGTTATAAATACTTGTTGACATTCATGAAAAAAGTTTATCAAAAGTGATCATTTGTTATACGAAATAAATTTCTTTAATTTAATGTTAAAACTTGGTTCTCAATAATATATCCCAGATATCTACAGCGAAACTAGTCAGAAAGGTTTTCGAAAGACCAATTTTTCCAAAATATATGGTAAAAACGAGAGAAATCTGTTATATAACTTTTCATTTTGCTTATACAGAAACATCGGAAAATATATTTTACAGAAAAAATCCTTCAAAAATTTCAAACAATTATCAAATAATTATATAGACAAAAGTTATCGAAGGCTCCTCTGATGAAGGTGTCTTGATTATTAGTATAAGCTACGCAGATAATAATTGTTTGAAGAGGCTGTATACTGTCTTGTTATAGTCAGAATTACAAATTACTACTCATAAAGAAGAATAAATATATGGTCATAACTTTTTTTATGATACAAACAATGCACTTAATCACATGATTAACCGATTTATTACATTGTAATCTACTAAGTACTTTACTGTACTAAGTATTCCCAATGGTCCACTTAGAAATCGACGTTTATGAGCACCATTGTGGCTACTAACTATTGAGTTGGGTTTCAACTATCACTTTTTGTACTTACATACCAAAAGGCTTGGTGTGTTTGAGCCTGTAGACTGTGTCTTGTTTACCGAGAAGTTACAGTTGATTATACGGCTCGCACTTGTTCCTCGTGACCTTTAGCAATCAACTTCATCTCTTCTTTGACTGTTCTCATATAGAGTTCTCGGTTTAAATCTTGGTGCTCGTGGTTAGAAAACTTTTGTCGATGATTCGGGAAATCAACAAATCAGCTATCGCGCATTGCACTAAATAAAGCAATGATAGTCAATATGATAGCCAACATTGGGAACCAGCGATCGTTAACGGTCTGTTAATCGGTTATAGCCAAGAAAACTGTCACTCTAAATCAAAGAATTAATATGAATGATATGAAATTGTTCAAATAAATTGTTGAATGCATTAGAATTAATTAGATGTGAATTAAAAATGTTCATACAGAATGAGGATTCTTCATTGGAAATTTTTTCTTCGAGGAAATGTTCGTTGGTGCCGGAAATTTAGAATGTACAGAGGGAACTGGTGTCACAAAGTTTACTATCAAAAAGTTATTGACTAAAATACAAACATTTTAAAATTATTTACAGAGATACAGGGTCTTCACTAGCACTGTTCCACAACTAATTTATTTTAGTTTCTCGTTATAACAATGCGTGTGGTTATACAGGATAACAAGCAAAATGAGGTATGATAAATAAAAGTAAAGTTATAAAGAAATAATTTCAATGTAATAGCGTGTTTGATGTCCATTGATGTAAATATTTGATATTGATAGATATAAGTAAAGTCGTAATAAAATTATTATTGAAAACATGCTTTTTTACATTAAAATAAAGTATTTTATCAATCCCTCTACCCTGGTGTGAAATATTATTTTCCAATTATTAGTTTGGTTTGCTATCAAAGCGTGTTTTATTAGTTTTTCAAACTATTATTTATTTTCATTCAAAGTCGGTAACTTATCCAAGAAGTGGATAAATTACGCGCCTGCTACCTTCCTCTGATAAGATAAGAGGTTCTTAAGCTTCCTCTCTGAAAATACCGATTATGAATTTAAGCATTGCGCATGGCTGAGCACGTCCGTTGGTAGTTGGTACAAAGCACTACCAGAAAGATTGAAACACTGCTAATGTATGAAATTATTGTGTTTTCATCGGTGTTTAACAAGTGTAATAAGTTTCTAATAAAACCCACGTTTTGAAGCGCTCAAAAATCGATTTCAACGATTCAGTTACTTACATACCAGGCCTATATAAGCGTGTTAAAAATCAAAATGTCTTATACATTTTTTTGCACTTCTCATCTACTATCTGTGAAAGTTTTTGATAGCTAGGCGCTAGCATTGTGAGAGGGCGTACAAAATGAATTTATTTATGTTAGAACATCACTGTATTTCCTTTAATTCGATTGGAAAGATAATTTTATGAATATAAATACTTGTGATGAAAAAGTTGGGTATTTTTCATTAGATCAAGATAAACGCCCATTGGATTTAGATAATTCTACGGTATTTTTTATTTGGCTTTATCTATATCATCATCTCATATCAAGTTAAATATTTTTTTATCATTATAAAACTTTAATTTGGTTGAAGAAATAACTGATTTTATTTTTTGTAATATTGCTCAATTTTTCGTCAAAACTTCTCATGAAATGTAGGTGATTCGATATGGGTAGAGGCATACGGCTCGTGAAGTTATACGAGGGCTGCTACCTAAGTTTTGAGATAGACACATAAAAACAAATATATATAATGGATATGGCTTCATTGTTTCTCAAAATATTCTCCATTAGGATCAATACACTTATGCATGCGTTTCAATTAATCAATTAAGTTTTTTTGCATTTGCTGCATCAATCGCTTCATCAATTCAATGTTTTGACTGTTCAATAACGTTTTGTCTGAACTAATGTGTGAGAGATCGCATTGTCGTGGTGGAGAATGATTCATCTTCTGCGATTGGTTTCCCTGAACACCTGGCAAACAAATGTTGGTATACAGCCAAATATTCATGCAATATAAAAACAAACGTGCACTCCACGTCGTTGTTGTTTGCGACTGTAGGTTCCGACACGTTCGCGGCACGGGCCCCTTGCTGTGCTTGTGGGTGTTAGTTAATGTACACGCACACATCTAACAATGTTGGCGGCAATTTTAAATCATGAAGCGGGAAATTTTAAAAATAGGTCTTATTAGGACATAGGCTTTATTTGGGTCACCCACCTTATGCGAGTGGAGCTAATGCCCAAGTATGCTTCAATATCCCGGTATTTCATATTACGATCTTGCAATATCAGTTAGAAATATAGAAAAGGCTGTACTGGTCGCTAAAAACAATAAAGCAGCTGGTCCAGATGAAATACCATCAGAAATACTGAAACTACCGGACGAAAGGGGCATTAGAGTGCTTCACAAGCTGTTCAACAAGATATATGATACTGGTCATTACCCTTCAGTTTTTATTCCTATCCCAAAAAAATCGAACGCCAGAAAGTGTGAAGATCATAGGCTAATTAGCCTTATGAGCCACTCCCTAAAAATATTCCTAAGAATAATACATCAGAGATTATATAGAAAATGTGATAATAATATAAGCGACTCGCAATTTGGATTTAGACAGGGTTTAGGTACAAGAGAGGCAATAGTCGCAACACAGGTCCTTGTACAGAACTGCTATGACCAAAGAAAAAATGTTTGTCTATGCTTCATAGATTACGAAAAAGCTTTCGATAAAGTTCAACATCACAAACTTATGCGCTCCTTAAAAAATTGGATTTGGACGAAAAGGACATTCGTTGTATCGAAAATCTGTACTGGTACCAAAAAGCGCAAGTCAAAATAAATCATGGTCTAACTGAGCAAGTTCGGATTCGCAGAGGAGTACGTCAAGGTTGTATATTGTCGCTGCTCCTGTTTAATATATCCAGGGCCGGATTAAGCTAGGGGCTTGGGGGGGGGCTATAGCCCCGAGCCCCAGGTCCAAGAGGGCCACATCATTTGGAAATCATTCTGTATTTTTTGAGGTGTTGATACCACAAATCTAACGTATTGATATTATTTTGTGAATTTTTCCGGGTTTTCGAATTCCTTAAGGGGGCCCCCTCATTATTTTAGCCCCGGGCCTTATAAATCTTAATCCGGCCCTGCTCTGAAGCCATCTTTCGAGAGTCAATTGAAAATAGAGACATTGGGATCAAAGTCAATGGAGTCTGGGTCAACAACATACGTTACGCCGATGACACAGTGCTGATTACAGATAATATAGATGACCTACAACAACTAATTAATATAGTAGGCGGACATAGCCAAAACATGGGATTAAACATCAACATCAAAAAAACTAAATTCATGATTATCACTAGGGAAGCGAATACGTTTAGAAAATCTAGAATAACATATAATGGAAAACCTATAGAACGGGTAGAAAAATTTAAATATCTAGGAACATGGCTCTATGAAGAATGGTCGAATTGAACAAGCTCGAGCTTGTTACATTCATAAAATTTAAAAATGTATTTACATCTACCGACTTTGACCTTGATCTTAGACTGAGACTTGTGCGGTGCTACGTTTGGTCAGTGCTTCTTTACGGGATGGAGGGTTGGATCCTTAAGGTAAAAAACATCAACAAATTAGAGGCATTCGAAATGTGGGTATATCATAGAATCCTGAAGATACCATGGACTGCAAAAATGAAGAATGAGGATATTCTCAGGCGTATGAATAAAGACCGTGAACTCTTTAACATCGTGAAGAAACGAAAGATTGCATATCTTGGCCATATAATGCGAGGTTATAAATATCAATTCCTTCAGCTGATAATCGAGGGCAAGATTGAAGGTAAGAGAGGATTGGGACGAAAGAGGATGTCATGGTTGCGGAACGTGAGGCAGTGGACGGGTATACAAGATATTCAGACATTGATCCATACCGCTAGAGATAGAGAAGCCATGAAAAATGTGGTCGCGAGCATCCATTAATAGATAAGCATTAAAAGAAGAAGAAGAATATCAGTTTATGCCCAGCATCGATGTTTTCCGCCAAAACAGCCGATTTGGGGCGCCCTTCCCGAAATTCATCCTGTAGCGAAGTACGACCACGATTGAATTCGGAAAACCAACGAAACACGGTGGTTCAAGATGGTGCTTCATCACCAAAAGTAGAAACGAGGTGATCGGTACACTGCTGTGTCGGAAGTCATAGAATGATGAATGTTTCAAGTATATGCAAGCAACTCAAATGGCACTCGTATGTCAACATATTCTACATTGTCATATTGACATATTCGCACCAGTGATTATCTTTTACAAACCTACATTCAAGAAAGCAACGACAATCAATGGTTTATGAACCCTTAAATAGAAAATTGAAAACCTATTGTCACTAAATTTATTCTGTGGTATATTTTTGTCTTTTTCTAATATTTTCAATCTAATAGAAGAAGGAAATGATATTTGTTCATCTTCATGTCTTATACTGATGACTTTAGCGGCATCGGATGGGGACTCCAAGCCAATGAGCTATCTCTGTTGAAAATGGAGGTCTGGTAGCTCGTGAAATGGCGTACTTTTGTTTACATTGCTCGTGTATTTTTATAGTCTCAAATTACCTAGGCAAGTGAATCAAATTTCGCTTCAACTAAAGATCTTATAGGTAATGGATTGACTATGATTCAAAACGACAATACGCCAGTGTTTTCATCGAACCCTTTGCAGCAATATTACCAGAGCTTTGTGTTAACCTCGTACACCGTCTATATTACATCTTTCAAAAACTAATCATTCAAATCTAAAATAAGTATACCTTTTTTTGTTGCCATGTCAATATAGTTTATATGAGCATTTCTGTTTCCCCTGGGATTTTATTATCCACATCTCGAAGGAAACTTAATTTAATTTTTCAATTTTCTCCAGGCCCGCATTTCGATGTAGAAACTTAAAGCGAGCTGTAGAAAAATAAAACGATAAGTCAGGAATGACGATATAGTTGGGGTGAAAGGGTTTTCTCCCAAAAACTATACTTTCAATATTTATTGCCAAAGGTTCAAACGGATTTAAGGATTCCTGGTTTTAGCAAACAACTAAAATTTCAAGATCAAGTGGTAGCAAGGAATAAAGTTGATGGAAATAAGAGGAAAAAAATTATAAAATAATATGAGTTTGATCCAGGCTAGTTTAATGTTTAATGTTCTTCTTTCTTCCTTAATAGGTCTAACGCCGGTTCCTTCTCCTTTTGTCGACCTCCACTCCGTGTGCGAATTGGAGATGTATCTCTTGCTTTTTTACCATTTTATCGTCTCTCATTCGACTTATATATTGGTTCCATTGCTTTTTACGCTGCGATACCCATTCGTTGATGTTATCCACATCACATTCGCTTCTTTCTTGATCTAATAGTAAATTTTCTGTTTCTTGTCTTAGGTATTTTGTTAATATAACCAAATAATAAAAATTATATAACATATACCTAATAACAAAACGAATAATCGGCAAAGCAAGAAAAACAGAGAGAAATGGGAAGCTCAGTGAAGAGGAGAGAATAGAAAAGAAATAATCAATTTTTATAAAATCTTTCTATCTATCTAACAGAATATCAGAAACAAAAAGAAAGATAGCGTAATAATAGAATTAGGTATCTAGGAAAACATTGAGATATATGTACTTCAAAACAAATTTAATTAATCATTGGTATCACTTTCATTCATCAATGAACTCAACCCAAGAAATAATTTATTCAACAAAATATCAATTTTCACGAATAATTTTCATTAATAGCCGCGATTTTCCTTATATAGCATAAAACGAATACCTCGAACTGTTAAATTAATTTTCGAAAAGCCCGATAACATTAATACGTTGTTGTTAATATGATTTCTTGAATTTTATAGGTAAATTCTCTGGAAATAATATCCTTTTTGCAAAAATAAAAAATGTACCCACTACCACAGACGAAATTCGAATTGCAATATAGAACATACATAAATAAATTTTTGTACAATCAATGTATTGACAAAATGGAGTATAATAAACAAACTAAATAACGCCGAAGCGTGAGAGTAGAAGACAGAAGTTCTTTCCACAACCCCTTTAAGTTGATTCTATTGATGTTCCATTAAATGAATATAAAATGTAAACCTTTTTCAATGATATCTAATAATTTTTTACATCATTGTAGAAATAAATTGTTAAGAGATGTTTTCGAAATTATTGATATGAACATATTCCCTTGAAACTAAAAGTCTCCGGTATCACCCATGTACTGATACAAGTGCATTCTTATCAAAGTCATGCTGTCAATCAAACAACGGAATAGAGTTTAGGCTCCGCCTTTCAAAATAGCTCTGTATCAACCACTGAGCGAGAAAAGGAGGGGCCGAACGAACCAATATGGCGTCGGACGACGCTTCTACCGAACGTGGCTTATTGCAACCACAGAAGTCGTTGGTTGTCGTCGTCCGTTTCTGATTTCTTTAATAAGTTTCTTATAATGATTGTTGCGTGATTGATATGAGTTTTGGTGAGGCAGTTTTTGTGAGTGTATGAATCTGATTGTGAAAGTTGGCGTTTCTTGAGGAAAATACAAATATTATCAATTAAAATTTTATATAATATAATAAAACAATTGATGCTCTTCACCGATTTTAAACATATGACAAGATGATTTTTTTTACAGTAAATTAATTACCTAAAATTGAAACTAACCTAAAGCATTTGATAGTCAAACTGACATTTACCAACACGGCAGGACTAGGAAAATGTTGGTCTTGCAAGTTTATTTTGGTTCTTGATTTTACTTAAATACTCATAATCTTGAACTTTTGATTGTTGTGGGATTATGGCAACAAAGTACTTATGTACTCATTATTAAAATGTATTCCGAGCTTTCGAATAACTATGTATTCATCATGGGGAACTGGAAAGTTGATCAAAGTGAAAATATAAGCATTGTATATAAATATAAAGATATCAAAACTCTTGAAGAATATATATATATATATATATATATATATATATATATTATATATATATACATATATATGTATATATATATATATATATATATATATATATATATATATATATATATATATATATATATATATATATATATATGAGTTCCTTACAATTGTAATCGGATTATTTGAATATAGAAATTTAAAAAATGGGACAAAGTTAGATGATACTCAGTCGAAGATAGATAAGTATCTCAAAACGAATTTTTCAAAGCTATAGAGCTGACACGTACACTTTAAATTTGAAAATGAACTTTAGGAATAAATAGATGGTTGAATTTCGTTATGTGTAGGTGATTGCATTACCTACTGCTGTACTAAAAATGAAATTGAAAACATAAATCAAAAATTCAATTCTTATAAAAAAAACTTTCGCAATCGAAATCGAATAAAATTAATTTCCTTGATGTCACTTTATATAAAATTTAAACTTCAATTCATGTCATCCCTCGTCACAAAGAAAGTTTGAATGATAGAGCTATCCAACTATCAAATCCTGAACATTAAAAAAGCAAAAACTGCATCAATAGATAATAATTATCCTGAGAAAAAATGATAAACAAAATATTCAAGAATAGGATAAACAGATACTATAATCAATTGAAGAACAAAAACAGAAACTAAACGTCAAAACATTTTTCCTTAGCTTATGTACAAGTACTTTTCGGATAACTATCGAATTATTTTGATAAATATAATATTAGAACAATCGTACAGGTCGTGAAACTGTATCGAAATATTTCACTAAACTACCCGACTAAAATATTTTGTAAGGACCTGATAAGGACCTTATCAGGTTATTCTGAAATCTGGTGAGTTATAGGTCAGGATAACCTGATAAGGGCCTCATAAGGACACATATTACTAACGAGCTCCTGATCAGGTTTACCTTACATGGTTCTGATCAGGATTACTTCACATGGTCCTGATCAAAATTGCTTTAAAGGCGGTAGTCACGATCATCTCATATATTCCTGATTATATTTTTCTTATGTACTTTTCGTAAAGATTACTTACTGGTCAGGGTACTAATCAGATTATCCCTTATATGCATGGTTTTATGGATAGTATTAACGTATGTGCCCCTGACTCGGATCACTTTATATAGTCTCTATCTGGTCTGGAAAGTAAGAGATTCAAACAAGTAAACGTTTTTTATAAGAATACTTTATTGATCATAGAAACTCATCAGGTGATTTCTTGTATAGACTTGATCAGGAAAACCTGATGAAAAATCAATATATTTTAAATGGGAATATACACAAAGCCTAGCAGCTTGGGGTTTACCCCCGCAACAACGCATTTCCGTCTACATAGTAGGGAATATTTCTTGTTTGGCAGATCTCCTGATTCAACTTTATTGACTATATTTATGGTGTTTAAACTGC
Organism: Diorhabda sublineata; assembly: GCF_026230105.1. Taxonomy (NCBI): domain Eukaryota; kingdom Metazoa; phylum Arthropoda; class Insecta; order Coleoptera; family Chrysomelidae; genus Diorhabda; species Diorhabda sublineata. The sequence goes on along the minus strand of NC_079485.1, from coordinate 16,335,766 downwards.
AGGTTTATCAGCGATACCTTAAATTTCCGATATAGAATGCCTCAAGAAATATCTATTATCAAATGAAAGATCCAATAATGGTTGTAACCAAAGTAATTGTCAGATATTTTATAGACAATCATTATTAATTTGTTTGTTCCAACGAATGACCCTTCGAAAAATTATAAAATCAATCTAACTAATTGTAATTATAAAACCTATTTGCGGTATTTAAAAGTTCCTAAGCCATCTGTTAGTCTTTCGGGATCCATCCTGCCCACCATATATATACATATAAATATAAATTTATGCGCCATTCGTTTAAAAGCGGTGATCAGTGTATTTTGTGATTTTAAAATCCCATTCAGACATTGTCAGCGCGCATGATGGATTGTTGATATGACAATTAAAAGAGGATTAAACAAATTGAACACATTTTTTACTGGTACCAGTTTTTTGAATGCTGTTCGGAAGCATCAAAGTTACGTTTTCACAATGTTTTTATTTATATTATTATTGGATTCAGACAATAATAAATCCTGGTTAAAAATTAAATACCATCTACATTATTTTGAATTGGTTATGTGTATATAAAATTGATTGATTTCATAGAAAATACTGAAAAGACGACAGAATACATTTTGTAACAAATTTACTGTTAATGGCTGAACTAATATGTCTAGAACCTATAAAAGAGTACACGTCAGAATGACAGCTATATGATGTAATTAAAGACTCAACGAATTTTTAGAAGCTCTTCTATGTGTCTTGAACTCACACTCACATATCCACGTCTGTATATATATATATATATATATATATATATATATATATATATATATATATATCAAAATGTAGACTCAATAGAAAACCAAATGCTGCACTTCACTTTGATAAGTTCAATATTCAAAAGAAACATTTATATAATTCTACCTAAAAAGTTAGTCTTAAAACTTTCCAAGGAAAACAAATATTGTTTCGTACCTACAGATGTAACTAGGTAGTCAGGAAAACGCCGGCGACGAATTTGTCATTAGTAGCGACCTTTTTCGAAATGCAGGTGCAAGGATTACCCTGGGCTAGATACCAATTTACGTGGAGTTTTGGAGTTCTTCGAAATGTCATGAATATTACTTGTAATAAACTTTTTATTGCTTTTTCTAGATTGAATATGGAAGCGCCATCCTATATACATAATTGTTTCTATTACGCTATTGTTAAATATGTTCCTTATGCGGCTGGTCACATTAATTATGTGTCACGACCAATGGAATTTGATTTCTCTATATAGAAGGTTCGCAAGTCTAGCAAAAAAAGGATTGTTTTCTTTGTAAGAAAGAGTAATTTCGTTTTGTATCCATACTATATAGATTGTATTCATTCAACTGTAAGAAACAGTGGATTGGTATGTCAATATGCTCAATCCAATCTTTTGTCCTAGATTGAACACGACAGTAATTATAATTGATCACTCAAAATTATTTTGGAATTATACTTTAAATACTTTGAAGGTCTAAGGAAAGTATCAAAGTTAACCGAAATTTTGTTTTTCTTAAAGAAAAGCTCTCTGCTGAAAAAATTCAATAAATTAATTACAATTTTATCGTGTGAGATCTGAACAAAGATTGAATTGTGGATAATAAAATGGATCTGCATATGTCGCTGAATAAGAATTTCGATGTTTAGAGGTAAACCGCATATGTAACTCCGAACACCAATAAAAGTCGACGATGCCACCAAAGATTTTATACGGCGAATGGTGTATGATTTTTTATATTGTTCTGTACAACTTATAATTATAAAAGATCAATAAAATTTCGAAAGCTTGTGTTAGCTCAGATACATTTATGAGGAAATATTTAGATTATATTCTGTAATAATGTTTAAAATGACCGTTTGCAAGTAGGTTCTACTTCTCTCTCGTTATAAAAATAGAGAAACAATTTTGTTTTTTAATTTGTAAACTAATTTTTGAAAATACAATTTAAATATAAATTATCTATTATAACATTATTTTCCAATATAATACTTGTCATTTTAACAATGGGACGCCACTGAAACCGGTAGAATCCTTTATTATTTTCCACTTTTAACATATTTTTTGCTTTTTCAAGAAAAAAGGAGTAGTACTCCTATATAAGTTAGCATTCGAAAATACTTGACCCGAAAAGCCTTTATTGTCTTTTCATTCAATTAATCTGTACGAAGATATTCAGTACAAATTTAATTATTATACAATATATATATATATATGTATATATATATATGTATATATATATATATATATATATATGTATATATATATATATATATATATATATATATATATATATTAAACTCGGATTGTTGTAGGTACTGGAATTCTATTATTTCAATTGTTTTCGGTTTCCTGTTCCCAAACAATATGAAAAGTAATTACTCTATTTGTTTCCTTTTGATTGTCTTTAGTAGACAATTCCAAAAATATTTCACTAGACTCTGTAACCATATAAACGAGTTTTATCTTTGACAATATTTTGTTTTCATTAAGGTCATGAAAAGTATACTTTTGTTATTTTGTAGATTCCATTACTACCTCTCGAAGTATAAATTTCACTAATCGCATCCCTTGTTTGTACATATCGCAGCAAGAGGTAAAAAACGAATGATAGTTTTCTAAAATTTCTCGTTAGAAACGCGAATGTATCGCGAAAAAATGAGAAAACACGTTTAAAATATTTGAAAGAGCCCCTGCTGGCAATGTCAACACTCGGAAACGATCAATTAGTCCCATTGACTGGACACCCTGCAGGGATTGGGGGCACAAAGATGAATTGACGTCTAAATGTTTTACTGTTTGTACACCTGATGATGCGATTAGTCTTCATCAATGGTACATCTATCAAATTGGCGAGTGAGAGGTAAATTTTTTGCAGACGAACTTTTTTAAATTTATCTGATGAACAGTCATAATACAAGATATTTTGGAATTAATCTTCGTAACAGCAGAGACGAAACAACTAAGAAAAATGGTAGGAAACACGATGATGGATAAGATAAGAAATAAGGTAATAATAGAAAAGCTCAAACAAGAACCAATAGGAAACAAAACAGTTAAAATATGTTTAAACTGGTACAGACACATAAAGAGAAAATCACTACAAAGCCTAATAAAAAAAGAGTCAGAAGCAAAAAGACATAAGGAAAGAAGGAAAAGAAGACCCAGGAACACTTGGCTACAACAAGTAGCGAAGGAGAAAGAAAAGGGAAAATATTACAGCAAATGAATAAAAGTAGCAAAGGATCGGAAAAAGTGGAAGAATTGATAAAAGAGAAATGAACTACAAACCGAATACTCTGATGCTTGGGAGGGTATAGAGAGTTGTAGACAAGATCTTCGTATATTGAGGATTCATAGGCCAATAAGGCATCGGGATTGGAACATATACACAAAAAGTAAAAAAATACAATCTGCACAGAATGAAAATATCAGATTACTTTGAATAAACTTGACAAAGAGATAAAGAGATTTAGATGATAATCATGTGTCAATCAATAATGATGTCACTTTCTACGGAATAAATGAAAGCTATTAATTAAAACTAGAAAATACCTAAAAGAAAATGAAGAAGGATAATTTTCAATAGAAAATCACACAAAATGAGCATATCCTAAAATAGTTTTCGGTAACTATGATCGGGTTAAACCGGTCATGATTTAATGTTCCGAAACTAACTCGGATCACGTTCATTGTTGTTCAGAAACTAACTCGGATCACGTTCATTGTTGTTCGGAAACTGATCGAGTTAATAGGATCGTAGTTATATGATACTTTCTACCCCGGTAGACCGGTGGGTAAACTCGATCAGCTGATGGGTTGTTTCATACAGAATCCATTATACAACTAAATAAATATCATGGAAGAATTAACGCACAAACGAAGTAATAAAAGTCAGAAGCTCTAGTAGAACATATTGTAAATTTGAAATTTCCACGAATATTTCAACGCGACTGTCACAAACTATGATCTAAATCTCGTTCTGGGTAAGAATCCGCAATAAACTGATCGCTGATCTACTCGAATACGGGTTATAGTTTCCGACAAGTAAATGAACCATTTATTGCCAAAATACAAATACTAATATTCATTTTAAGTCATCGTGTTTCACTGGCTTCCGAATTCAATCGTGGTCGCACTCCGCGACTGGATGAATTTCGTGTGGGTCGTCCAAAATCGGCTGTTATGTCAGAAAACATCGATGCTGGGCATAAACTGATATTGCACGATCACAATGTGACATACCGTGAGATCGAGACATACTTGGGCATTAGTTCCTCTTGAATACATTCAATATTACATGAACATTTTGCTGTAAAAAAGATTTGTTCGCTTTGGATACCGCATAATTTGACAATTACTCAAGAAAAGCTCGTGTTGATTGGTGCGAATCAAGACGAGCCAAATCCAACAAAAATTGTTAATGGTCGCCTATTTTTTCAGAATAAGGGGACATATCGCCTCCGTCTCATTAGAGCAACGTAGAACGGTGAATTCTGAATGGTACACCAAATTCTACCACGACAATACGAGCTCTCACACATCAGTTCAAACAAAAACAGTCAAAACATCGCATTGATGGGTCATCCACGGAGCATTCCTTGTTTGGCGAGGTCAACGTTTTTCTACAGCTGAAGAAGCGGTTGATTCGTTCAAATCACACATGTTTAGGAGGTACCTCCATCGGAAAGGAAAAAATTCTTCGAGAATTGGTTCAAACGCATGCAAAAGTATAATGATCTTATTGGAGAATATTTTGAAAAACAATAAGGCCATATCCAATTATAAATATTTGTTTTTATTTATCTTATTCACTCTTTTCGTGTTTTTGCACAAAGAAAGTTCTAAGTAGCTCAATCTCGCTTTTGTCTATACGGAATCAAAACCGAACTTCTAAATTGAAAGTATGCTAAGAGCTTTTAGAATAGCGAACAATCCAAAAATGGTTTGCTATAATAAATTTTTTCGTGTTATAATTTTTTATTAATTTGTTTCCAAGTTTTACTTACTGATCATTCTATTCTGTATCGAAATATTCATGTTTATGACTTAAATATATATGTGAGATCAATGAAAACAGCTTGTTGTCGGTGTTAGGAGCGCTAGAACGATTCAGATACAAACATATTTATTTATTGAGGATAACGTATCAGACGCTGTTTGTAAGAGAATATGGGATATCAGTTTACTTTATCGGTGTTTGCTTTAAAGACTACGGAACTCAAAAATAATGAAGGATTTATTAAGGAACTTTTTTTTAAATACCCACTTATACTTCGAAGATAAATGCCGACGTGTAACGTTTAACAGCTTCCAGACATTGACACAGATAATTCTTTTTTTTAAAAAAAAGCCTGCCATTGTTTTCTTTACAAAATAAGTTTATCGGTAACTATGAACAAATTTTTAATAATTTTCTCAAAAAATTTGTTGCTCCACTAGAAATTTCGATTTCGACGTTACAAATATTTCAAAATGTTACGATTTGGTTGTAATATTGATAAGAAAATTAATGAACTCATAGAATCTAATATACCGAAAAATACTGTTTACAGTAGATTTTTCTATGGAGAGCTTTTATGGATTTTTGCAATGATGGAAAATATCAATTAGCTGGAAATCGGACGGCAGAAGAACGAGATAACAAATTGAAGGTGTCTATAGTAGAAAATTTAGTTATTAAAAAAGTGTCTAGAAAGGAGAATTTCTCTATTTACGACACAACCTGTATAAACCAAAATAGAAGAAACAATGATATTTCTTAACTTAGTTTGTTATTCTTGAAAAATCTCCAACGATATTCTCACTCCAATCGAAAATCATTTTTATCGAAATATTTACATTCAGCATTGAAATTCACCCCATTGGCTTCCGCTTATATGGCAATAATAACATGTTTGTATCCAGGCGATAGGGAGAGAAACTTTTATTTTACAATCATTTATCTTAACCTTCCAACAAAAGGCTGTCACAATAGGGATGACATGGACACCTCAACCCCTGCACGCCCCTATAAGAGACAATGCCATCTCGATTTCGAATGTGACTTGTTTGATTTTTTTTATGTGATATATTATAGTGTGAAATATCAAGTGTGAGAATGCTAACTTGTCGATTATGTCGAATATTTTTAATTATAAAATCACTAAATGAAATGGACAAAAAATCTTTCAATTTAAGATCTTTAAAAAGTTACACAAGAAATATTAGCTGAATAAAAAAAATTCCTTTATATATTCTCTTGAATAAATCATCATTCATCAGTAGGCAATTGGAACATGCATAATATGAAGATAGAGATCGATTATAGATTATCGTTTTGGCTCTTTGGCAACTCTGCACCTAAACTTTCGCATAACTCTGCATTTCATTGTTCTGCCTCCAAAATACGTAGACTTCTCCCAAAGGAGGGTATTTTTCTGGACGTTTTTTGTCACAAGAACTACTCCTTCAAGTTACCTAAACCTTTCGCTGCAATGGGCAGGCCATTCAGAAAGTAGATGCTCTACTGTCTCTATGGCTTGCTTGTAAAATCTCAAGTTGTCGTTTTCTGCCATATCTATTGTCTTAAGTTGGTATTTACCCAAGTAGTTTCCTATTACAAGACCCACCATCAGTTTAATGCCATTTTTGGATATCTCGTGAAGTCCCCTAGACTGATATGGTTATGAATCTTTTGGATTGTCTTAGATCTGGATTGTTTTCCATCTTTGTTGTTGATGTGCCATGTGATAAGGGCTCTAGTCGAAATATGTACTTATTGTCCCTTTTTGACAAGACTGTCTTCTTTATCTTTGCCTGTTATGGATTAATCGGAAAATATAAAAATATCAATTAATCGAAAAAATCGAATATTCGGAAATAATCGGTTAATCGAAAATAATCGATTAATCAGAAATACTGGATTAATCGAAAAAATCAAATATTCGGAAATAATCGGTTAATCGCAAATAATCGATTAATCCGAAATACTCAATTAATCGAAATTATTCTATTTATCGAAGATTGATTCTTTTTCATAATTTTCACACTTTTGTACTTTTTTGTGGTCCTGTAACCTGTAACTCAATACTCTGTTCTGTAGGTATACTGGATCCAAAACTTGACATCGTCAACTTCTTTTTTTTTTTTCTTTGCAGAAACTTACCTATTAAGAATAAAATCCTCTCTCTGAGAAATGAATAATAAGAAATATTTCTATTGTTTAGTTTTATTTTGGTGGGAATCAAATCACAATGTTATTTTTCAACTTTATAGCTGCAGTAATCAAGAAATATTTGTTTTGAGTTTTCGATCTCTTTGGCCCACATTGTATTAAATGGATCACAATTATTGATTATATCAATCAATTACATAAAATTAAGTAAGAGCACATTCCCTTTTAATTAATCGCTTTAACCAAATACAAATACCTACATATCGATAATTAGATATACAACATTTTAACTTATTTAGTTAACTAGGTACAAAAATTATTCTTAAAAAGCTCTTTACAAATGGCATTTACCGTAAAAAAAATAGAAAATATTATTATTTTCTTTAATGTTAGATAGAGTATAGCGGCCCGCGTCTTTCTAAGTTTTTTATTTTATTTAATACCTATAGGTGTCGGCGAAAGCGAAACCTTTGCGGCCTAGTGCCCAGGGCCGGATTAAGCTAGGGGCTTGGGGGGGGCTATAGCCCCGGGCCCAAGGTCCAAGAGGGCCCCATCATTTGGAAATCATTCTGTATTTTTTGATGTGCTGATACCACAAATCTAACGTATTGACATTATTTTGTGAATTTTTCCGGGTTTTCGAATTCCTTAAGGGGGCCCGTCATTATTTTAGCCCCGGGCCTTATAAATCTTAATCCGGCTCTGCTAGTGCCGCATAGATAATTTTGCTGCTGCATTTTTTTTTTGGATCACAGGACAGAAAATATTAGATCATTTGCTTTATTAGAACCGTTGTGATATGCCGATTTGGCACTTTTGGCAGTGTACATCGTAATAGAGTTTTGATATTTCACATAACGTTTGTTTTTTTAATTCGACCTATCCTATACTGTGCTTTCCGAATGATTTTTTACAGTGTGCAAAGAAAAAATCAAGGTAAGTTTCTAAGCATAACCAAATTACTAATTTGTTATTATGATTATGACTATTGCTAATTTTTATGATTATGATTATTACTAATTCCATTGAAAAGGATTCAGGTTTGTGTGCCAATTATTTTCTAGTTTTTGTTACAGATGATCATTTATAAAAACAGTTTTACTGGGGACCGGACTTTTGTCGAACTCTGTATATTATAGTACTGTCAAATTTTTTGAGAGCGGCTAGTTTAAAGTTTATTCTTGCAGTCGGTAATAAAAATAATGTGAATGATGTGCAGATGCAGCATTTTTTGTCTGAATTATGATTTTTTTAGGAATATAGAAGAAAATAGAGGAAGAAGCTTACTTTGGAATTACTTCAATAAATCTGGAAATGGAGACACCTCAGTTTGTAGAAAATGTAAAAAAAACATTAAGTCATGTGGTAACACTACCAATTTAAGGAATCACTTGAAGGCAAAGCATCCACTTCTTTACGCTGAGATTCAAAATATTCATCGAACAGATAACTCTGCGAGTACTGAAATAAGCGATGATGAATCAAGGTATTGTATTAATGGTACAAGGATATAGTGCGTTTTTTGGAACGAATTTCCTCATCGCTCATTACGCTCTAGACATTTACCGAATGCGACCTAGGCCAAAAAAGTGTCAGCCGACACCCTAAACCGACACTTTTGCAGTTAGTTGAACAATCCATTGGAAATTTTGCACAAACGGTCAGTTCAGATTGATTTTGAGCAAAATCCCTCAGGGGAAGGAAAACAAAAATAAGGGATAATTTTGATTATCTCTTAAATTATTTCTAACTGAGGTAAACTTAAAAAATAATTGTTGAGCATAAAAACAAAGAATACTTACATTAAAAAGGAGATGTTTCAACCATCTATACTTATATGGAGAAGGCAAAATTGAGGCCAACAAATAATTCTGCGTAAAACGAAATAGCTATATTATTTGATATACGAGCTACTCTAACTAATTATGGATAATAAATCAAGTATAAACCGGTATAAAATAAAATCACTGATAAATGCTTTTGTTTTTAGAATGTCGAGTTATAAAGAGGAAATGGAAGATCTTTTGTCGCCAAGCAATATCGTGATCCAAATTACTGATGTACCTAGACGAAATCTCAGTAGTATCGACAGAATCGACTTCTTCTTCATCACAGATATCTCCATTAATACAAGTCCCTTCAACTTCCAAACAAACGTCCATAAAAAGCTTTACGATGACAAAAAAGTTACAAACCAAAACCGACAGGGCTTTGGCTTTTTTCGTAGGTACAGAAATGATGCCTTATAATATAGTAGAAAAAGACGGTTTAAAAAACTTTGTACAAATTTTAAATGGAAGCTATAAATTACCTAGCAGAAACACATTGTCACAAAAGTTAATTCCTAATTTGTACAATGAAACACACCGAGTTATTGAAGCCATTGAAGCTAAGTTTATATCTTGTACCACCGATTGCGGAAGTTCCATTGTCGAACAGGTCCTATATCGCCCTTACATGCCATTTTGTAGACGAAAATTATCAGTTAGTAAGCGTTTGTTTGCGCTGTTATGAAATGGATGAAGATCATACTGCTGAAAACTTATGTAATAATATAAATCTTATTTTAAACGAGTGGAGTATTGAAGAAAAAGCAAATACATCGTTTACCACAGATTACGGAAGTAATGTATTAAAAGCTATTAAGGATATGGGAATAGCCCATATATGTTGTTTTGGACATGCAATTAATATTAATATTGCAGTAAATAAATGTTTTGAAAATGCAAAAGTAAGCGAAACTATAGGTAAAATTAAAAAAATTCAGAATATTTTTGCACATAGTTGGAAAGCTGTTGGAGATTTAAAAATAATTCAGAAAAAATACAACACTAAGGAAACAAAAATTCCTTCCTTTTCTATAACGCGATGGTGGTCTCTTTTAAATTTAATCAAGATAATTGTTCAACAAGAAGTAAATCTCTTAAATTTTTTATATATAATAATGGACATTACAAAAAGCTGATACTAAACGCTCTGACGATTTGAAACTCTTGAATGTTATCTTGGAATTACTAACTCCAATTCAAAACATTTCAGAAACTCTGTCTGGAGAAAATCATATAACGGGATCTACCATTCTACCTATTTCTTTGGAATTAGGTAAAACATTGGTAGATGAATACGATGAAACTGAAATTGATGAAGACATTGTAGAACTAAAAAGGTAAATAGCTTCATTAATTTTAAACACACTTAAAAACAGATATGAAAGCAACGAGAAAACTCATAAACTATTGCAGACTGTCACCGTCATGGACCCACGTTTTAAAGGATCGTTTTTCAGTTCTGCAGAAAACTAGATAATTGAAGATATAATATTACAACTTAGTAGCGAATTAGAAATAATTCCAGTTTCTGAAATAGAGCTGCGACATCAAAAAAAAAGAAAAGCTGACTTTCATCAATTTTTAAATCTATGAAAACTGTTGAAGGTAGTAATGCTGTGAGTTTAAATGTAAAAATTGAAAATTAAATCGAACAATATATGAATATACCAGTCATTGATGTTGAAGAAGAACCACTGATATGGTGGAAATATAACGCACATGTATTTCCTTTTCTTTCCCAATGTACAAAAAAGTTTCTCTGTATTTAAGCTTCCAGTGCTCCATCTCAGAGAGTATTTAGCAAAGGAGGCTAAATAAGACCTAAGAGTGTCACTAACTGGAGATCATATATATATAACTATGAATAAGACGTTTGTTAACATTTCTAAAAATTTATAATAAACATCTATCAAAATAATGATTTTTTGTTTTGCTTTTAGTTGCAAACCTAAATCGAAGACTAAAGAGTTTATTTTGAAACAAACTCATTAAGAGCTAGTGACAAAGAGAGTTTTTAAGTGGCTTTATTACAAAGTAAAAGACTGAAATACCTAGTTATTTGTATGCCTAGGCCGCGAAATACCTTTTTAACGTACCGAAAGAACAGTTATCGCCGAGACAGCTTGCGGCCGAGGAAGGATAATCTTGAGGTCGTTAAAAAGTTTCGCGGCTATGGCATACACACTATTTTTCGTACAATCGTTAAAATAATCAAATAATATAATAATCAATTTAACGATTAAAAAATTTATTTTCTGAATAATTATTTCAACATAATTCAATATCGGAATCTTACTTCCAAATATCTTCTGTAGGTTCATTATTTGGTTTGTTTTTATTGGGAATCAAACCATAATGTCTTCTGTATGCTCCTATTGGTATACTTGCTCTTTATCTTGTTTTTTGTAGGAATCAAACCACAATCGTTCTTTTGAAGCTTTACTTCCGATTTTCGAATAATCGAAAATTGATTATTTTCGATTAATCGATTATTTACGATTTCCGATTATTTTGGATTGATCGATTATTTTCAATTGATCGATTATTCTCGATAAATCGATTATTTTTGATTATTTTAGATTAATCGAAAATAATCGATTATTGTATATAATCGATAATCAATTATATTTTTTGATAATTACCCAGCCCTAGCACTAGCTTCTAACCATCTCTATACCAGATGCATTTTGAGATTTTTATTCAACCATAATTTGCAAACATTGATAACCCCTTCGAATAGCATGTTTATGTCTATAATTCTATGCATTTGGTAGATTGATTACTTATATTATTCTGTATGATGAAAACTAAGATAGATATTAAGCAGCTTAAACGAGATAATGATTGGTGTTTGGATGATATTTGCAGTCTCTTGGTAGATTATATCCCTCCACTTCATTCAATTATTTTCCTCTTTCTCCCAGCATTGACTTCTACTCTACTTATTTGTCTATATTATCATTTGGGTTTCCATTTAATGAAGCAGCAATATAACAATTGTGACAAACAATCTTATTCTTTGTACCGTTACTGTACCAACTACTACTCCGACTAGTCCATAATTAAATTTGCTCTTCTATTTGGCTTTATTTCGTTATTATTGAAAATCACATTCTTTACCCATTATTTAACAGTACCAGATTTTTAGGTTTATGTCTATTTGTTACAATTTTCCAACTCTGCCAGTGACGAATCCTGATGCTTCTTGTGGTAAACTATTGCAGATATAATAATGCTGCTCCAATCATCTTCACACCTTGTTTTTAACTTTGTTTTTTACAATTAACATTTTATTTTAATTATTCTTGATAAATCGGGAATAGATTAAATTTTACTTTAACAATTTATTGAAGAAACTCTAAAATAGTAATAGTGAGTAATATAAAATGATTTTATAATATAAAAATTAGGTCCCACCGAGATTTGATTTCGGATCGCTGGACTCAAAGTCCAGAGTGCTAACCATTACACCATGGAACCGTGCACCATTTTGTGAATATAAAGAAATTGTTATAAAATAAAATTCACTTACACTGATAATTTCAAAAACATTGTATTATTATCTATTAATTATTATAACCCTTAACTATGAATGTATTAGGAAATAAAATTGATAAATATGCTTTTTCTATTGACTACATTAATAAATAAGGGTGCCGTTTTCTGTGCGTATATCTTCTATTCCGTCCCTAACACATGTTATCGTGAATATCAACCTTTGGCAGCAAATCTACCGTGAAATATGAATATGCTCCATACAATAGACTTCATTTCGTTTTGTTGAGCATGTATCAAAACATGAGATAATCATGCATTGACCACAATATAAAAATTTAATCGACTTTGAGACTTTTTGTTATAAAAAAGCATATATTTACATCTTACATTCGCACATACTTATGTGAAATTGCTGTGGTTTCTGATATTTAACATCTTAATTGATAAATTGGTTATTAAGGCTGCTTGACATGGAACAAGGACATAATTTATCTTGATAAAAAGCATACGCAGATGAATTTCTATCGGTTTGATGTTATTGCAGTTGGAATTCTAGGGAGAAATCAACTTTTTATTCAATAACTAGCTGCCTGTTTATATAAATTGCGCAAAGAATTGAAAAACTCTTAAAATAACTGCACTTTTTGAAAATGTAAACATCAAAAGCTGCACTCTTTTTAACGTACAAAAATTATTGAGAATAGCGATACACTTTATTAAAACAGCTTAGTGGCTGCAATCAGTGGTTCTCAATTATATATTTGCGATCTTGTGTACTTCTAAACTAATGTTAAGTTATGTATTTGAAAGTTAAAAGCCTAGGAAAAGAAGTACATTTGCGAGTATCTATAAAAATTAGAAAGTAAAATTAATTATTTGTAACAAAACAAATTAAATTAATTACATTTTTTCATAATTTAATTACAGCAGTAAGTCTGTGTCTTTCTGAAACTTACGATGCATGATTAAAACAAAACTCGTATTGATAATTTTAGTACACCTTACAGTTCAGAATTTAGAAAAAATTGAACATTAAGCGTTGCAATAACATATGATAACAAGTTTTCAGATTGTTGTCTAATGTTTTCTCTTATTGTCTAGTTGTCTAGCTACATAGCTTAAATAAGATTAGTAATGCACAAAAACAACCTTTTCATCTTCTGTGGTAAAACTAAACTTCGTTTTGGTTCATGATTTGGCTTTCTGATAAGTTTTAATACTGGTGGCTTACCAACCACACGTAGGTTAGAAGTTTTTGCTATTGATAGCCATGATTCAATGTCAAATAAAAAAAACAACATTATTTGATTAGCGTTGCCCATGATATTCTCGTTTGCAAAAGTCTCGTCTTATCTCGTCTCGCTTTCTATTTATCTTGTTAGATTACCATGTTTTTGTTCATAAAAATGAATTTGAACAGCTTCTATTTGTGTATTTCATTTAGGTAGGAAACATAAAAAAGTGCGAGACTTGCGAGATCTCTACGAGATGCAACAAACTATATTTGATTGGAACATTGAGCGCTGACGACTCTTATTTAAGCATTCTTAAATAAAATAGAGAACAAAATTCGATTTAAACAAGAAATAGTTCACAGTGAAGAAATTATTTTCCAGTAAATTATCTCAAAACGGTCACGTGTAAGTACTGGTATAGCCAATTACACTATACATATTTACACACTCCTTAGCAATATCTTAGTTCATACTACAGCAACCCTCACAAAAATAACTCAAGAGCTGGTTCAATGTATACACATTCTTTTATACTTTTTGAAGTAAATTGTTTTAACTGCTCATTTCAATATTTCACAAAATATGGGTTAAATAATCTCAATCAGCCCTTCATAAATTGAAATCAACAATCGAGTTGAAGCCTTTCAATACAACGCAACTATTATGTCTGTAAAATAAAATCCGCAACAGACAGACAAATTTGCTGTTAGAAAATACGCTGTGTATAATATTAATTGCCAAGACTGTTTAAATGTATATTTCCTGCACCATAACTAAATTCACTCGTTCGTAATGTGTGTTTACAGGAGCCTAAGGATATATATATATATATATATATATATATATATATATATATATATATATATATATATATATATATATATATGTGTGTATGTGTGTGTGTGTGTTATTTGCTAAGCCCTCTACGATACATGTGTCAATAAATAGTGAAGTGCATCGCTAAGGCACGAGTCGTGCCCGGTTCACTTAGATAAGGATTACGTCAAATCCTCGAAATCCCTATATGCATCTCTGGATCAAGTTGGTTCTTGATGCTCTACCATCGGATACAATAACCCGCTTTTATTAAATACATGTACTGTAAAAAATTTGTTGTCAAATTGATGTATACTTTTTTACTAAAATTTCAATAAAACCAAGATGTATTTTTTATTTATATTCATAGTTAGATGTTAACTCATCAACTATAGGATTGGAAGTACGCATAAAATGATTTTGTGAATTCATTTTTTAAACATTCTCTCCATTATTGATAAATTGCTGCAAATTTCATTTGAGTGAGTCATGACCTCTATCACCGTTTATTAACTAATATCTTTACTATAATAGGACTGCCTCTAAAGCAAGATGGAGTAAAAAGTGCTAACAAATAAATATCTAGTGGTTCTAGTTTGAATAAATCAACAAGTCTGCTTTTTCACGCTACTATTGACAAAGTTTCAATAGCCAACGTAGGATAGGTAAGCACTCTAAGAAGAAGAATAGAGGTGTCTGTTTACATACATCATCCAGCAGATTTTTGGACACACCAACTTCTTAGGTCTTGGAGAACCAGAGTGTCGCCATTCCATCGATTGTTGCTTTATTTCTGGATCGTAGAAATGTACCCAAGTCTCATCCATAGTAACAATTCGGTTTAAGAAGTCTACGTCGTTTTTAAATCGAGCACAGATCGAACGCGATGCTTCTACCCTTGCACGCTTTTGGTCAACATACAAACATTTGGAGATCCATTTTGCAGCAATTTTTCTCATGTCCAAATTGACGTGAACTATAGGATGAACGCGTTCGTATGAAATATTCAGTGCTTCAGATATCCGTTTTAGTCCAATTCGACGGTCTGATAAAATCATGTCATGAAATGCATCGATAAGACTGACACAGAAACTGGCCTTCCCGATCGGTCATCATCTTCAATGGAAAATTTACCACTTTTGGAGCTTGCAGTCCAATTTTTCACGGTCGCATACGAAGGACCTTAATCACCAAGGGTATTAAGCATATCTTCGTAAATCTGCTTACCTCTTAACCCTTTTAAATACAGGTACTTGATGATGACTCGATACTCCAATTTTTCCATTTTCACAATTTCGGTGTACATCTTCTTTCTTTTAATTTATTGCGTAATTCTGGTTGACTTTTTTGACGTCAAACTTTAGACTGACACTTCTAATAAGTTATTGTTCGTTGCTATGGTAACGCATTATTTTGTTTATGCATGGAACTGGTCTAGGCTAACTAGATATCAATACATCCTCGTACTGTGAATTAGTTTATTCCTTAGTCATTTTTTTGCGAAAAATTCATATATCGAATTTACCCTTAATTACTAACACTTGGTCTGACTTTGTGTCGAACATGTTAAGGTTCTACTTTTTTGAGCGCTTGCCATTCTCAGTAGCTTCCAAGTTTCTGGTATCTTCAAAGTGGCAAATCGATAATTATACGTGATTAATATATCTCGACAAAAAGCTTTTTCGAAAGCTATGATCGTGGATCAGATTGATCACTTATCAGCTGACTGTGGATATTAACCCAGAACGAAATTTTGATCACATCACAATTTTCAGTGAAAAATTCAATTTTAATACATGATTCAAAAAACTTTTGAATTTTATTATTCTGTTGTACGTTAATCCTTTCATGATATTTATTTAGTTGTATAATATATTTTAGATGTTTAATAATTGTTATTGAGCAGTTATCAACAATTTACCCACTTAAGTTCAATACCAATAAGATATTTTTATGCTGGAATGCTGAAAAGTATAAAAACCGCAAACCTCAGTAACTCCTACAAATTACGCTGCTTATGAGAATTAATAGTAGACAATCATTACTTTGAATGGATGCTCTTCATAGACACAATTTTCTGAAATTTATTGTATTTTTTGTGCTAAGTTCAATAGTATGAAATTACTAAGCTACAAAACAGGCTCAAAAGTTTCCATAGAAAGTGCGGTTTTTAGCACCACCAGCGCCCTGGGCGAAATTTCCACGGCGCTCTTTAATTGCTATTCCAATCTATATGAAAAATGGCAAAGGATTTAATTGAATAACCCTTTATGTAAAAATCCAATAAAATTTCACATTTCTAGCCTTTTTATTGGAGTAATCTTTGATTCAGTTATCGAAGTCGATATTTTCAATTGACAAAGTTGCCCAGCATGAGTTATAAAATTTTAAATTCGAAAAAAACGTTGTTCCTATGTTATTGAGATGAGAAATGAAAATTTGCGATTAGGCACCTATTCAAATTAATGTTAAGAGCTCTAATATGCACAGTATTTTCTCATAATTTCCAATAAAATTTTCGGTATAATACAAAAAACAAAAATTTATCGATTTTCTTTAAAAAGTTTTGTGTTTATCTGTAGTCACGGATTCCTGTTCTTCCTGTCCAGCTTTTTTTTCGAAAGGTTATATTAAAAAGAGATAGATAATATGTTCCTTTATAGTAGGATATACCCGTTACAATGAACTGCATGCAGTGCAGCGATTGTCCATTCCACTGGTGCCAATATAATGAATTATTTGCAAATTTTTGAGAATTTTTGGGCAAGTTAGCCTATCTTGCCAGCAGTGCCTATTTATGCCTGGGCGGTCACTCTGCTGCCTTCTACCCCTAACGCTGCTATTGCATAGATACCAAAAATACAGTAAAAAACATCAAAATAATGAAGAATGATTAGAAAGAAAGATTAGAACATGTAACGACGTTAAAAATATACAAAACTTTTGGGAGTTGCTACTCATTATATCTCTACGTCCTTATGTCCTACGCCCTTGCCTGCTCTTTCGAGCTTCGCGGAGCGTGTTTACCAGCCCTCTCCATTTTTGTTCACTTGTAGCCATTTGTTTCCAGTTATTCCAAATCAATTTACACCTCATCCAACCATTCCCTCTCCCTCCCTCTAGCATCATTATTATCCCATCTTCTAGTCCAGCTCTCCATGTACTTACTCTTCACCACATTTTCGACTCCTTCCCCTAATTCTTTATTTGCTCTTCTTCTGTTTAGGTCATTTTTTTTATAATTTTTCTTTCCATTTTCAGCATCTTTTCGGCCTCATTTCTTGTCATGTTCATTTTCGCTGCAATATAAGTTGTTATGGGCTTTATTGAAGTTTAAATAATTAAGTGTATAGTCACTTTATTCCTAAAATAAGAGATTTATATTCAACAGCATTTATGTTTTACCATAAACTCCTTAAGTTTTTCCAGTTATTATTATGTATTATTAATTTAATACCATATTAAAGCTAAATTTACCGAATATTGATGAATCGATTGAAATAATATATCATCAAATCACATATTACGTAACAATTTTAATAAATTTATAGACAGGTTCGATTTAACATCTCAATCCAGATCTGATTAACTGAATACAAAAGAGATTAAAAAGCCACGGCTCGCAAAGCTCAGCTTTCGAATCCCATGGCAATAATCCTACTATTTAAAATCAATTTCGAACCCAACCTCACTGATTTTTAATATCCGCAAAAAATTAATGCAATTCAGATTATTTACAATTCATCGATTTTTAATGAATATCGGACCGATTGTTTCGTTCGGAGATGTTTCAGGGGGTTTCAGAGCAGTTTTATTGCCTACTGAAAATTGCCTTATTTATAATTAGCGTAAAACATTCCGGGACTATTTTTAACTTATACAATCAGTTTTCACCCTCATTGTATCAACTTTTACACACCTTTGTCCCCTATGAATGGAAACAGTGGGTGACAGACATCTTCTATTCTTCGACGATGCTAAAACGCTTAGAAAACGTGAAAATCGATGAAAGCAAGATCAGGATAGTAGGGTGTACAGTACTCAAGGAAAAACTTATCTTTTTTAAATTGTTAGGGCATAGTGATATATGAGTGCATTGAAAAATATTTGTAAACTTGTGCTACAAGTCACATTTAATTGCCAAGCTTTTGACCTCACTCACAAGATTAAGTATCATGCGACTTTAAACTCTTCCCGAAAATGAAAGATGTGCTAAAAGGAAAACTTTTGACACCACTCCTGACAAGCAGAAGCAACGAAGGCGCAAATGAAATCTTACACTTTTTATGTTGGTTTTAACAAAATAATTAATCATATTTATTCATCACACTTT
Organism: Diorhabda sublineata; assembly: GCF_026230105.1. Lineage (NCBI taxonomy): Eukaryota > Metazoa > Arthropoda > Insecta > Coleoptera > Chrysomelidae > Diorhabda > Diorhabda sublineata. The sequence goes on along the minus strand of NC_079485.1, from coordinate 16,316,883 downwards.
GTATGCTGAAACTCTTGTTCATTAAAAAAATTCCATGGATTTTGCTAAGCTCATGATTTGTGTGATTCCATAAATATTTACTCATTCTGCTCCACCTTTGAGCTCTAATTCTTAATAAAAAGAGGGCAGCTTCACCAAAAGATAATCGCCAAAAAAGCTCAATAATCTTTGCACATCTCACGATTTTAAATATATAGAAACAGATGATGAATCACATAGTATGATCTACCTTCTTTTTTGAAAATGAAAACAATCAAACTACACTTTGCATCAAGTTTAATAAAAAATCTCTATTAAAAAGCTGGATGTTCTCAACGGCATTGGAACTTAATTGAATGTGCATCTGTCGTCGTAATAAAATATATATTTAGAGCGAAGTAAGAGCGTCGGTGGTCAAAAGGACCTCTCTCGAAGCTCACTCAGGTAGCTTCCGGGTCGCCGTCGAAGCTCCTAAACAAATCCCGTAATCCCTGCCGGCAATTTACTTCAGCCCGAGCTTTGTCCAGCAACGGCTTAACCACTGAGTTTTATTATCTTAGTGGACTGGGTGCCGTTCGGTGGCCGCTCTGACCGAATACTCGGACACGACACAACTTTGCTTCATACGTACGCCATTTTCCACAATTAGGCCAGTTAAAAATTCACTCGAAATTATTCTAGATCTTCGGAAACTTCTCATTAGCTAAATTTCTTCTTAGTGTATGTCGTAAACAATTATATATATATATATATATATATATATATATATATATATATATATATATATATATATATATATCATTAATAATCGAAGGAGGAAACAGGTAAATTACAACAGCAAAATAAAAATTGCTTAGTTACTCCTTAAGCTACGGTAATATTTAATCAGACATTGATTTAAGATTAGCCGGATGGGGCTATACTATAATCAAAATATTTTGATCAAGAACTTAGTATCGAACACCTACTATACTTTCTAGATAAATATATTTACGACTGGCCTACTGTCCGCAAACTAGAAAACTGCTTTCCTTACTACATACGTTCTCTACGGACTACTAAAGCTGTCGCCTAACTTTATTACGGAATTTACTGAAATATTCTTGCAGACTTTATTTGGAATTCATTGTGCTTGGACCAACGTAAGCGATAGATTTACTCAGTAGTTCCCCGACTTTCCAAAAAAGATGTTCGACGACCGTTGTAGTTTCGCAGCATTTCGAGTACAATATAGTTTAGTGAATTATGAAGTCGGCACCGAAATAATGTACTGAGCAAATAGAAATACAGTCGTAGCTAAAGGCGGTAATGTACGACCGACAAATATTTTCGTCGAGTGCACAACGAAAGTTCGGAAAGAGATACCGCTCTAAAGTGTAAATGAGCGTTGTGTAGCTAAAGACATGAGACGACGTAGAGACACTTTTAACTGAAATACAGATGTTCGACTCACTTTTGTGCGCGCGACTGTCCCTTACACTGTTATTAATAATTACTCACAGAAGTGAGTAATTTAGAAATGCTGATGATTACTCCTTAAATATACTTGAAATATCAGGGTGGTGCCTAAACAGACTGGACAGAAAACAAAAATTAATTTTTACTAAGTTTAAAAATATTATATTTCTAATTATCTAGGTACATATAGTTTCTCAATAATATTTTAACGTTTAAAATTTTCTGTTATACACCTTTTAGTAAATTTAATACTATTAAACAGTTTTTTATTTCCCATCGGTGTCCGTTACTATTAACAATATAAACCCGATAAATTGCGAATAAAAGTGGACGTTTTATGTTTGTGAAATCAACGCGAAGGGAAGCGTGGCCTGTTGTTTAGTCTGGATGCACGATTTTGGTGGTAAACCACCCTTAGCTGAGCACTTGGGTGAGAACCAAAGCTATAATGATAAGAGATTAAGTGTTTTACGTAATATAAACAAACTCCCCACATAAAGTGGAGAGATTTTGACCTTGTATTATAAGGGACAGTCGTTTAGTGAACTTTGTCTTGAAAACACGTCTTTTCATTCTCGCAAAAAACACAAAAGTGAATTTGACTATATTTGTGTGGCGAGACTTATTCAAGCAAATATGCCAAAATACAAGACCAATTTAACTCCTGGCAAGCAAAGTATACGTCAGAATGAAAAAAATTCGTGATAGCAAAAGGTAGGTAAAAGTGCTTCAAACCAAAATAAAAAAGTGATCTCTCTTGCAAACCGAGGGCAAAGTGTCAAAAGCCGAGCCGAAGGCGAGGTTTGCAGGTGCACTTGTTTATCAACTTTTGAATATGAGTTTTCGTAATCATTTCCGAAAAACTGTAAACGGGGGTCTAAGAACTGAAGAATTGGTTGGTACAGTCACAAAGAGATTAATTCATTATCACTTCAGAAAAGAATTATTATTGCATTGTAATGAACTGCTTTGAATTAGATTACAAAGAATCGAAATGAAGTAAATTTTTATGCAACGGTGGAATTTTTTCGAATCGTTAAACATTGAATTAAAATTAGTAAAGATTTCATTTGAAGTGGTAAAGATTGACTTTGAGTTGGTAAGAATTGAATCTGAATTCTGAAAATTGCATTTGAATTGGTACGAATAAAATCAGATTCCAAATGATTTGGAAAAATGTGTTTGGGAGTAATTGAATTACAGGTATGTTAATTTACATGAATTGAATAATTGTATCAATACTGAATGCAGTTGAAGTAGAATTAAATTTACAGTCAAGGTGCTAAAATGTACCATAAATAAAAGTGTACAATTCAATACTTTCACAAAAAAATTTTAACGCCAAGTTTGATACATATGTCAGATTTGGTATAACACCTGTTTTATAAGTTTATTTATTCAGTTATACATATAATACCACTTTTCTTGTTATGATGTGTTTACGGAAATGATTCCGAAAAAGTTTCTTCAATGTATTTTAACTGATTAAAAACAATACAGTAAGTACATTCCACTCACTTACTTGCAGAACAAGGTAGTTACTTTGTGACGAAAATGTAACTCCCAGACCGATAAACGTGGCTACAGAAGAAATAAACATTCCAAGTACTAGTAGTAGTGCTACACCACCACACCAGGATGTACGAGAAGTTGCGGCTAGTAGTAGTAGGTGCTACACCACTACCTTTTAGAGAGGACGTACGAGTCGAAGTTGCGGCAACAAGCTCCATGTATTTGCAGATAGAAGATGGTGTTCCAAAACAGCGAGAAAGTTTACATACCCCCACCCTACTGCAAGGACCTCAAGAAAAGTTACAATTCAAAGTAACAGGTCGGCGAATTGTGAATTTTTTCAATGACATTACCTGTATAAACTTTAAACATGTAGACATCTTCAATTGTAGAAATGAGAATTTAGAAATAGTGAGTGAATATCGTCAGGGATTTCGAAGTGTTTTTACAATTAAGTGCACTAACTGTCTTGAATCTAAGAGGGTGGACACTGATCCCGATCCTACTATGTTAAATGTGAATCAAGCGATTGTCTTAGGTGCAATATCCACTGGTGGTGGTTTAGCACAAATAGAGGAACAATTGGGGTTTTGCGATTTACCTGTAATGAGTTCACATTTGTACCAAAAAATACAAAATGAATTGACCGACAGTATCCACGAGTTAGCTTGGGAAATAATAGAACAAGCTGGCGTACAAGAACGCAGAACTGCTATCGAAAAGGGACACATAGGTAAATATTCCATTCCATACATCACCGTTATAGCTGATGGAGCCTGGAGCAAACGCTCTTATAAAGTAAACTATGATGCAGTAGCAGGAGCGGGAGTAATCATTGGTCAAGAAATCAAAAAGGTATTATTCCTAGGAATACGCAACAAATATTGTTGCTTGTGTGCAAGAGCCAAAAACAAGGAAGAACAACCAATTGCACACACGTGTTTTAAAAACTGGTTTGGTCCATCAACAGGCATGGAATCTAACATCATAGTTGAAGGTTTCAAACAGAGCATCGAGATGCATGGTGTTAAATATTTATATTTTGTTGTTGATGGTGATAGTAGCATGACAAAAAACTGGCCGATACACGTCCGTATGATACACCAGTATCAAAAATCGAATGCCGCAATCGCTTGTTGCGAAATTATTGTACACGGTTGCGCGCACTAACCCAGAAGAAAACAAGTTCCAAAAATCTGCCTGTTAGTGTTAAACAAAGGAATATTTTGATGAACAGTATAAAACGTTTACGCAGTGGGATTATTGGAGCGATCAATTATATTACCACTGAAAAAAGCGAAGAGTGTCATGCTGAGAAAGTCCGATTATTGAAAAAAGACATTTACAACGGACCCTACCACGTTTTTGGAAACCACGAACGACAAACATTGACCAAGATGAACAGAAAAAAGGATAGGATTGGTTAACTGAAATGAAAGCTTCCGGACTGTTCCAGGATATTTTGTATGTCGCAGAACGTGTTACACGAAATGCCGAAAGTTTGATTTTAAATATGGACAACAATGACGCAGAATGTTATAATTCTGTTGTAGCAAAGTTTGTTGGCGGGAAAAGAATCAATTATACGGCGCGACGCTCCTATGCAACAAGATGTGAAGCGGCTGCCATATCCTACAACGTACCTGCTGGCGAATTTCCGCGCTATATCCATAAAAAAGTGACCCATGCGAGCCCTGGAAAGTATACCAAAAAGATCATTGCAAGACAAAAGAGAAAAGCAATAACAGAGGCTGATGAAGATTATGGATTACCGTCATCAGATATGCATGAAGAAGAATACGAATCAAGAGTTAAAGTATTCCTCAATAACCTTCATCTGAGCAAAGAAGAATGTGAGATTTTACAGAACAACACAATCGGCCAAGCAGACTGTTTATTGTGGAAAGAAGAGAGATCTAAGAGACTAACAGCTTCTGTTTTCGGACAAATTTGCAAACAACGTGCAAATACCCACTGCGCAGCTCTTGTTAAAACAATTCTGTACAATCCATTTCACGGCAATATAGCCACAAACTGGGGCAAAGAACATGAAAAAATTCCAATTCTTTTGTATGAAGAAATTCACAACGTCGCTGTAGCAGAATGCGGTTTATTCGTTGATGCTGAAAAGCCCTATTTGGCAGCTACACCTGATGGTCTAATAGGAGATAACGGCATTATTGAGGTGAAGTGTCCTTATTCAGCAGCTAAAGCGACACCTATAGACGCCATCCAAAAACAAATTATTAAATTTGCAGAACTTCGGGAAGAACGTATGTTTTTAAAACGTAGCAGCAATTTTTTTTAGATATTTCGAGATGACAACTTATGGGACCAAAAAATGTGTAAGCATCTAGAAGAGTTTTATTTCAAATGTTTGTTACCAGAAATCATCAATCCGCAATATATTAACAAAAGGCGTATTAAGGATCTTAGAAGATGCTAAAATATTTAAGTATTTGTTCTGTTATAAATCTATTGATACGTTATGAAATTTATTTTTTCTGTATCTGATATTTTGTTGTTTAAGATACCTAATACATTTTAAAACCCGCATCCTCTAGTAATGGAGTAATATCCCATACATTATTGTTCACGTAATTGCGTATGCTGAACAATATTTTTTCCGACCATGCAATTTACAGTGTAGCAGACTCCGCCCCGATAATAAACACTTATACCGATACTAATGAAAATTGGGCTCAACGCCTGTGACTAGGCAACCTTCTCTACATAAACATCCGTTCGTAGGGGTTCAATTGTGCCCTCATTGTTCAACATTTTATGTTTTTCAGTTGATGACTGCAAAGTTCAAGATTCAATTCACTCCGAAGCAGAGTGTTTTTATGTACATTCTTTTACATTTCAGTGATGTGCGCGCTCATATTTGAGACATACTATGGGGTGGTTTGTAAATCTGTTTTTTTGTTTTTTGTTAATCGGTCTTTGCTTCGGAGTAGAGCATTGTTTTGGATACAATATGCAAGTTTTTTTTTTAATTTAGTTAAATACTTTAGCCACAATATTACCTCGCGCATACGGCATTTTCGGACAGCTAACATTACACCCTTATATAATTCAAATTGTTTTAAGTAAATCAGACAATAAGAAAGTCATTTTTTCCGTTACCTGCTTATTCAAAAGTGTAGTCCAATTAAATTCAAACCATTTTCAAAAAGTGTAGGTTTTTAGGTTATTGTTGTGAATTTACAAATGAAATATACAGGTTCTTTTAAATATACCTAATTAATTAGATAAAATACAATTACAAAATAGTCTTTATCGAAACTTGATCCGATTTCAAAGCGCATTCTGGCTAAGTGATAGATTAGAATGATATTTCAAGGGACAAGTTAGTATCCTCAAAATCTATGATCACGCTAATTCAATAAACGTTCTGATCCGTAGAACAAATAAAAGGGCGACGAAACGTAGGCTCAAGTCACGTGTCTATTATTTCGATGGCTTGTCACACGTGACTTTGTATATACAGAGAAGAACAATGGTGGGAGTGTACAATCACCGCGGCAAGGAAGCTTATGAGAATATTTTCATATTATATGGTTAAGCATTGTCTTGTCGTAAAAGAATCTGCTTTTGGTTAACTAAAATTGAATATTTCTCCAATAAAATCTCATATATTCATATCAACTGTCCACTATATACCTCGGCATTTATAGCTCGACTATCTGATATGATTTTAAAGTACACTAAACCTTCACTACAAAGTAGGTTGCAACATGTTGTTGAAAACTTATTTCCTACAGTCTCGTTCAAGTTCCTTTCCGGATAACATGGGAAGAGTTATCAGGGTAGATGGGAGCCAACCTTGCGTGAAGGCTACCAGCCTCTAAAAGGGTAGTGCCACTACTAACTATGTAACTAATCGTTACCTCAAAAAATTTTAAGTAAAATTATCTTTGTTGATTGAGAAAGAAAACATTGTGTTATGACGATGAAAGTTCTTGGAAAAAATTATTGGATAAGAACGTTCTGGAAAAAGTTTATATATATATATATATATATATATATATATATATATATATATATTATACTGATAAAGCTTGGATGTATATTGGTCGTACAAAATAAAAAAATTGGTGAAATTAGCTTTCAAAGAAAGAGTTTCAACAAGCTTAAAAGCAATTATGGGTAAAACAAGACATAGGAATTGACTACAAGCAAAAGTAATTAATTGATTGTATACAATCAAAAAGCCTATCATATGACTCAGTATTGTGGTGAGAATTTATAACAAAGAAACAAACAAAAATAAATCTCTCGAAAGTACAGAGGATAGCAGCACTGGGAATCACCGGAGCTATGAGAAGTACTGCACAAACAACATTAGAAACAATACTAAGCCTTCAGCCTACAGAATTGTTCTCCGCTTAACAAAGCAAAATATTTATGGACAAATATCCTGCGGACAATGGGTCAAACAGGAGGAAAATGAATAAGAAATCTATTAGCTCAGAACACCGACTGTATGATCTTAAAAATGGACTTGAAAAACTGTCATGAAATATAATGAAATTTACAGACGACTCGGTAAAAAAATATGGAACGGGAGCTGGTGTGTTAATTATATAGAAGACTGCTAGACTTATAGGCAAAGTAGTAAATCAAACGGAAACATAACAATCTACACAGACAACCAGGGAACTAAAACCAATAACATCTAAATACCTATGAAATGGAAGGGAGCTTTGAGACAGATAGGCTTACTAAAGATGGGACGAAGGGAAAGTGTGCCAAAGACACAGTAACAGTGCTACTACCGATGGAATTGTTGAAAGATGTTATTGACACAGAAATCAGAGTCCAACATCAGGATATATGGTCAAATAGAAGTGATTGAACTATATCCAAAGCGATTTAGCCAAGGATCAGTGAAGAGAATAGAAAAAAAAAATAAATTACACGAAACACCATTAAACCGATCACTGAACATTGTACTGTTGGCTAACTTCAGAAATGGGAAGTAACAACTATTGCAAAGAGTATGACGGAAAAGAAAGATAGAGCATTTGCTTTGCCGGTGTTCTGCCTTGACAGAGAAATGACGTAAAATGCTTGGGGACGGCACAATAGATTACCAAGATAAAAAAGCAGAAGCTAGACACAGAAGAAATAAAAACTTTATTTTAGGTTGGGTATGCTATTAAATTCACTATAAAAGGGAAGATAATAGGAAGGTGATCAACTAGTTAACTAAGTTTCCAAATCGTGGATAAAAAAGGGTAACACAATGGGGCTCAGACCACCGAGTGAGCGACAAACAAACTAGATCAAGGTTGCCCGTAATAATTTAACCTAACCTAGGATATTATTTGAGACTATTGGAAGGTAATTTCACAATTATATTAATTTAGATAAGTACTAGGAAAACTATATATTTTGGTGAAACATTTCTTAAGATTCAGCTACTTTAAATTAATCTATGTTTTCAGTGGAGGAATTTCACAAATTTGCATTGAATGAGTTTTCTAGGCTAGGTTGAACATGGCGAAACGTACCATAATTTCCCATTGCTGTGTTTTCAAGTTTTTGTATTGACAACATTGTAAAGCAGCGTTAGGTATTTTAAAATAAGAGTATACGAAAATGGCAATAGATCTCTTTTGACAACATTAGTCTAACTCCGTATATAGTGATTTTCTTATTTAATTATGAAGCTACTGAAATTTCACAGTATAACTTTCCCTTTTATGAATTTTTTTATATACTATTTCCAGCCTGACATAACCTTAAAAAACCTGTTTATTACGATGCCATGTTACATTAAGCATTTACGGTATATATAACTATCTTATCAGTGAAATAAGCACAATGGTTGATAAGTATATTTATATGGAAATGGATTACCGTAAACCCTTGACTCGTTTCACTAAATGATGAACTCATGTAGCTTTTATAAAAGATTTTACACTTATTCAGATTGCGAGAATCCTTTGCTTGTTTTTTTAATCGAAATTTAAATAGAATTAACTTATATCATATCCAACCATATGCGAACAAGTAGACTGACTAATTGCTCAATATAGATTATTATCGTTTTTGACGAGGATTGTAAGAGAAGCCCATTTAGATTTAGAACTGGGGTGCGACGCCCTTTTTTCGGTTTTATCTGTATGCTGTTTTTAAATCCGACGATACAGACATATGGCTTTTAAACTAATTATATCAGTATAATCATTTTATAAAACAACATATATATATTTTTTCATCTCTGTCACATACTGTGTTATAAAGATAACATAATTTAAAAGTCACCTAAATGTAGACAACCAATATTACGCAGAAATGGTCTTTAAATTAAGTAAAGAACATATCAATGTAAATTTTCAATAGTTGGAAAATATACGAAGGCTGATCCTCTCGCTCTATCATTCATCTATAGTCTATTTTTGTGACTGAGAGAGTAATGAAATATTGATACATTCGTAATCCATAGGCGTACCACTTCTTTTAGTAGAAGGTTAAAATATTTTTTGTTGTTACATCTCAAGTATATTCGTATGAAATAATGTTTGTATGAATATATTGAGTGTACACTTATATTTTCATCTAATTACCATGCTTATAACTTCTAAACAGCCGAAGGTAAAAAGTGCAATTTTTTCTAAAATGTTTTATTTTTCACAAAGCATGTTAAGAACATTGTGTAATAGTGGTTATATCACCTATATATCTAATCACCTTCATTCACAATTTTCTGCAATTTCTCTTTTTGAAGGAAACCCAAAGATTACAGTTCTTTTCTCACATGAACGGGATGGAGCTTAATATTCTTTAAATTTAGTCAATTATGTAAATCCTTGTTCAACCACTTGGTTGTGGTCATTTTTTATTGAGTGATAACATGCATTATCCATTACCTACTATACAGTTCTGAGGAAAAAGATCTATCATTCAAAAGTCAATTAACTACTTTTAACAAAACCGTTTAAACTGATAATTTTTACTAGTATCAGTCTGCACCCCTTTCCTATTGATGGATTCCAACAAGTAGTAAAATTATTTAACAAAACCTGTCTTCGACTTGTGACAGTTTAATCTTTATCTGGTGTCTGTCCCTCGTTCAACCATATTTCATATAAATAAAATATATTTCATCTTTGGTTCCTCATTTCTTTTATAGTACTTACATAATTTCTTCTCCATACTACAATATCATTTTTTGCATTAAAATATACTTTCTAGAATGCTTTTTCTAGAAAAAATCTATTTTAAAAGTTTCCATAGTGTGCTTCGACTCAGTTCAAGATTATCCTTATCGAACCGTGACAAGTGTCATCCACACATCGCACAAGCATTCACAATAGACTGCACACTTAACCTTCCAAGTTGCAACTAAACTAAAATATTAAGAATACACAACTTGAACCTCCGTAGTAAATGGAAAAACCTACAACCGTATTTTCGGTGAAATTGCTTTTAGCCTGTTCAAAACTTTGTTTATTATTCCTATACATAAAAATAGACTATAGTTACAAGAGAAAATTCACGAAGATGTTTTATTTCCAAAATAATCTCCAATAAGGTTAACACATCTTTCTATCGATGTTCTAAACTTTATAATGCATAAACTAAATTTGTTACTTTCATTGTTGTTGCTAGGAAAAGAGCAGTAGTGTTTAGTTACAATAAAATCTAAGCATTTATTCAGAAAAATAAAATACCTATTTTTTTCTTCACTTATACTTCAAGTTAACAGTTATATGCTCAACATCTCCTTCCAATATTCTTGCCTCCTTCTCGACCTTCCTACGAACATTTTCTCTCCTAATCGTATGAAAACGGCGTAGCAATGTCGTCGCGTTTCGAGTATTTAGTATTCAGATAACACGCTTTGCTGTTCTCTCATGCATATTCATCGGCCCCGTAATTAATCATCAAGGAAGGGAGCGGGTAGGAAAACACCCTAAATAGGCCCTTTCCTCATAGACGGCGTTTTCCTATCTACAACACATCCAATTATCTTAAACACACATCCACACAATAACACTTTATATCATTTGTTTGCCAAAAAACTCAATAACGCGGGTACTTGAAATTGATCCTGCTTGAAAGAAACCTGTCACTTGGTTAACAATGCTCTATTTTAAAACTTTCGCGAGAGAAGATTTGTGGATAACCAAGAAGATCTCAAAAAACTTTGAGCTATAATTTCTACTTCATAGTTTCAAACTCAAATTACCATATCGAGACAAACACATAGTCATGAAAGAAAAATTGCTGTGAATACTGAAGCTCATGTTGTGTTTGGAAATGTAGTACAAATAACATTATGCATGACTGATTAAGAGGAGGATAATAATTTATAGGATTGTTGATGATGCGCGCAACTGTGATAATAGAAGCCTCAACTAAATTATGCAGCATTGCCAGGTCGCCAATACATACCTATTATAACCACCAAGCTTGAAAAAAGACAAACAACTCTCAAAAATGTGTACAACAAACACGTGATAACCATTTGCTGATGATGACCAGGAGAATCTGCATTTTCATCGGCCTGCAATTCGTAAATTTCGCGCAATCCAATGAGATACGAAGATGGTCCCAGAAATACCTGGCCTGACCTAGAGTGGCGGTAATTACTTGAAAAATACTCTATTAGAAAGTACACAATCTACACAGCATATCTTTCAAGTTTGTTTAGTATTTCTTTGGCAGCCAACAACAGTGAACGTTTTCAGTGAAATTGTAAACATGGAAAAAAATGTTTCATCGTTATGTGATACAACACTCTGGGTAAGACTGTTCCTTCGTTATCAACAGTAAAATATTGGGTAGTAGAGTTTGAACAAGTCCGTACGACCTACGAAGACCAAAATCGTAATGATCGACCAAATGAGGTGACGATTCTAGAAATATTAAATAAAATCCACAAAGTGTTACTGGATGATCATCGATTGAAAGTGCGCGAACTAGCAGACATAGTAAACATTTCAAAAAGTGCGGTACATCGCTTATTAACTGACAATTTGGACATGATGGGTGCCGCGTATTAATGGAACAAAAAAGCGCCGTGAAGATGTTTCCATCGAGTGTTTCGCAATGTTTCACAGAAATAATTTGCGCAGATTCATAACTATGGATGAAACGTGGGTCCATCACTTCCCACCCGAAACAAAAGAATGACCAAAATTATTGAATTAAAGTTTTAATTGCTACCTTTTGCACCCTATTCGCCAGATTTAGCTCTCTCGGATTGTTTTCTGATCCCAGACTTGAAAAAATGGTTCAGTGGTCAAAGATTTTCTAACAATGAAGACGTGATGTCGGGAGTTAATGACTAATTTTGAGGAGCTTGACGATTCTTATTATAAAAAGGGTATTGAACTTATTGAACATCGCTGGGAAAAGTGTACGGAACTAAAAGTAATGAATGGTGCTGGGTTTAGAATAAGTGATTTGCTTACAATTTCATTAGTCCGAATAATCTCTTTCCTAAAAAGTTAAAAGTGTATGGAGCTTAAAAGAGATTACGTTGAAAACTAAATATATTTTTCTCTCAAATTTTTGTGTTTACTTTGTTAGGCCAGGTACTTCTGGGACCATCCTCGTAAATGGAATAGGAACACGCAAATTGAATTCCAGGCCTACCGGATAGTGATTTCAGACTTTGTACAGGGATATAATAATGAGCTTCATTTCTTTTAAATGCAAGTGGAAAGGAATTTGGTACCATCGTAAAAGATCGTTAAAGTAATACAAGTAAATAGAGAAATAAATATAAATGTTACAGTTTTTGTTTATTTATGAGATAATAATTAAATTTTCTTATCATTAGTATTTATATTGAACTGAATAATTTGGAACCTTGATTCTAATTAATGTTACGGCTATGTCAGTCCGCATTAAAATTAAATCAGTATTTAAATTAGAAGAATATCCTGCCACGAAAGAGTCTTGTTATTTAGAAAATTTGTGATTCCTATACTTTTCAAAATAGGGATCAAATAGGTTTTTGCAAGACACTTTATCAGATATATTACAGACTCCATAAGCAGTTTGTGTATGCAATTAGCAGAAATGCGATTTATTCGAAATACTTATTCCATATTTTGCATTCAAGTACCTTGTAATAAAAAACATTGACATTGAAAATAGTTCATAGCGGAAACTACATGATATGGCTATGACTAAATATCAGGCTGTTTGGAATTTATGCGTTATCGAAATCATCTGAAATTTTGGTGAATTTCCACACCCATGTCCAACTAGACAGAAATCATATTACAATTACATAACAAATATTTCCAAAAAAAACATAAATGGAGCACTAAGGCTGAAAGTCTTGGAAGAAACTGAAATTCAGTCCTTCGTTGATTAGGCTAAACTCATAGCTGATTTTATGAGAATGAGATATATCTATCATGGATGTCTGCAAACTGATACAATGAGGATGAGGATATTAGCTTCATAAGAAATTAACAACAAAAAAGAGTTTTCTACATGTTCCAGGATTCAGACTCCTCAGCAAGGATGAGTGCTCAAGTCTGGCGATACTAAACGCTTGTTCTACAATAAAAACTTACCAACCTCAGCACCAATAGAGGGACTTTTTATGGTAGAATAATGAAGTCTAACAGAAGAAAAATGAGTGAAGATGTATTCGAACAACTGGTATTGTTAAGAAATTTAATCAATAATAATAAATAGCAGTGGTGGATTTACCAGCAGGCTGAGTAGGCTATAACCTGGGGCGGCAGATTTCAAGGGGCAGTGAATTTTGATCAAATTATTTTGGTTCAATTTAGAAAATTTGAAAAAATTATTGCTCACACTGAGAGGACAAGTTTAGAATTTTTCACAGAAATATTCAAATTTGACCTCTACATGAATTGCTAAACGCTTTGTAAAACATACTATTGGGATAATGAATTTTCAGAATATTGCAACAGCAATCTGATATTATAATTGAGATTTAGTTATTTTTATAACTTAATTAGTATATACTGACCAAATTGATTCATTAAATAGTTTCAAAACATACCTAATCTTACTTTAAAAGTAGTACATGAAAATTTCTTTGCTTCATAGTCCATAGTAGAGTAGTAAGCGACCAAGGGCCGTTAAGCGCATAGCCTACTGGGTCATCCGTAATGCTCATAGTATGGTGATGGCTTCTTAGATGACCGTGTTCAGCCAAAACTCCAGTCAATAGTCAAATTTCACGCCTATTCCATTTGTTTAGAAAGAGAAGTAGAGGCCCATCTATGTCTGCCTTAGCTTGTCTCATGCCAGGTGTCTCTATCCATCTCCACAAGCAAGCGGACTGTTGATAGACGTAATAGCAACACTTTTGGCTACACTAAGAATAGGGCAAGCAAGTATCCTTCGTCGTTGTCCGAATGACCGGACACCTAAACGAGCTCATCATTCACCATTTCTTGTACTCCAGCTTTAGTCGTTATGGCTTGTATGGCAGCTTTGCTGTCTGGGCAGATTGGGATTACTGTGTTTATATGGCGTTGAGTATCACGCGTCCACAGCTTGTTCCCCGAACGAGAAAGATTCGCTTATTTTGGTGTGTCCTCCGCATTTTCTTTGCTTAAACAATTCTTCTCAGTGTAATGTAATTTGAATAAACTATCGACTTTCAGAGGTCAGAAGAGGCAGCAAACTATGAATAGCCTTCAGGCGGAAAATCTATAAATCCGCCACTGATAAAGAGAATTTAATTAAACAGAAAATTATTTATATTTTGAAAATACCTATTATGCATTATTTAGTATTTATTTATTTTACATTTTTTACTAAAATATATTTCTTAAAATATTTTGTAAATCCCCAAGAATTAGCTATTCGGTCTATGTCATATTTATTATATTGTTGTGTCTAGGTTTCATTTGTATAGGTAATTGGTCCCTTTTTGACGCATATTCAGATGATTAGTAATAATAAAAATTCATAATTTTTATACAAATTTAGAAGCATTTTATTAATGAAATGATTTCTTTCATCAACAATCATCAGTATAACATTAGAAAACGTTTAAAACATACTACTAAACTAAACTAAGATTTCGCATTTTTTCATTACTCAAAGTCCAAATAAAAAAATGAACACAAATTGAATTTTCGACATAGGGTTATCGTTTGTTACTGTTTTTAAAATTATTTTTCAATTCCTCGTCGGCAATCGTCTCTCAAGATAAAATAACAAAGGGTTCACAATTCAATTATTCCAATTCCAAAAAGGCACATGCTTTTCCATTCTTTGTTTGAAAAAGGGCTCTTGACAACCGAATATCTAATTTCCAGACACTGATTTAAAAATTTTAAAATATTTCACACGGACTCTTGATCAAATAATAGACCGTGATACGATTGTTTACTTTATTTAGTGGATATAAAAATGTTTATGCTAATTGGAACGTGTCTAACTGTGTAAGGGGGATTATGTCCTCCAATTTATTCTCTTTTTATTGGAGAAGGTTCAGCACGTGCCTTTGCATCACTTTTTTTTAAAACAGTGTCTTCTAAGTAGGGAGACCAAAAAATATGGTGAATGCTTTAAATAACTTTGAAATATCAAAGGAACCGAAAATTGCTATATTGTTAAATTCATGCTCCATTTAATAATTTAATTTGATAATATTCATCAAATTGTGGTATTCTTATTAAGAATATACGCTTAATAAATCGTTTTTTTTTTCTTTTGGAAAACCGCAAATAAAGCGGCTCAAAATATCATGTCTTCCCAAATTGTGACAGCTAATAAAACAAAAATAGCATATCACAGGAAGATGTTCCTAACGAATACTCCCCATATGTAAGACATAACTCACACTGTCTTTATTTCAACTATTTCCTACTAAACAGTCTATTATTCAATGTAGGCAATATCTGTGGTGAACCATGGATATTGCACAACTCATAAGTATTGAGTTTTATTTCAAGTTGAAAAAAGTGCTAAAGAAGTTCACGAATAATGAAATCTGTTTGGCAATAATTTAGTATCTTATTATTACTGTTTACAATTGGTATAAGTCAGTTAACGACAAGACACAATTTGCATTTAATTGAATTGTCTTCATACAGATCCAAACTTCGTAGCCACTAGAGATGAGAGTTGGGTCTATCACTTTGTCACTTACACAAAAATTCACAGTTTTCAATGAAAAACTCGTGACTCCCCTCGCCCTAAATAAATCCGATAACAAAAATGAAACATCATGGTTGTGGTTACTGCTTTCCTCGATTGCGAAAGCATAGTGAAATCGATCATTTCCAAAATTTGGTCAAACGCACACTTCTTCATAATGGTACAAGTTACTTTTGTTAAGTATGTTTTGGCCTGCTGAAAGTCTATCTATGTCCATTTCACACACCAGATGTAGCACCATTCGAGTTCTCGCTCTTGTTGAAAGTAAAAATTCTTTAAATGGGAAACATTTTTACATCATGAAAGCCATGACTGAACAGATAAAATGCTTCCAATCGTGGATTCAATGTTTAAAATAAGTGTATTAGTGACAAAGGGCAGAGCGCGTCACACAGCTTTCAAACCTCAATTGACATACGATTGAATAGATAAAGTGCTTCCAATCGTGGATTCAATGTTAGGTTAAATGCATTGCTGACAAAGGTACACGTCGGCGTCGTACATGCTTTCAAAGCTCAGTTGACATCCATGCACAAGGAAAAGATGATTGAATTGCTTCAGTTGATGTTTTTGATAAAACACTTTATTTATTAAACATCCAAATTGTGGGGATATTTAGAACAAATGCATTTCTAAAGGCGTCAAGAATTTATGAATTAAGGCATAATTGAACTACTTTGTGGAATATACCACAAAATTCCTCGTCTTTAAAACCACATTTTCCATGAAAAATTATTTGTAGTATTCTTTTTGCGGGTTTTATTTATTGTATTCAAACAAGGATTCATTTTGAACAAAATATAGATACACTACACTATTTTTCATTACATGGTTCAATAAAACGGACTGTAATAATTTTATTATCAGTTTAATCAATTTGCAAAATATATTTTAAACTGTTTGATTTCTACTGGTCGACTCCGTCGTGAACTCGTATTATGCCTTCCATAAAAAAAACTTTTATTTTATTGGCAATGTTGCCACCCTTTTAGAAACAGCAAAAAATTTGCAAATATGATCACATTAACTAAATACGAATATTTTCCATTAATGATGATCATTTCAATGATAGGTTTTCCACTTTCTAAACACATCTGTACATATTTTTTTTATTTTGCGTTTACGCTTTGTTGTCCAGCTCACAAATCAAACTTTTTCATCGGAAATGGGCGTGAAAGAAGGATTCTGTTTATTTACATTAGAGCACAAAGGATCCGGTGTATTATATCCTCAATAAAATATCTACAGGGTAGCTCTCCTAAATATCGATATAATATTTTCGAAAATATAAAAACAATTAAAATTGTCAATCCAGTGAAAACGATTGTTTTATTTTTCACCAATTTTCAATTGAAAAAAAGGTTTTATACGTTCATTTTTTGTGATGTAATCATTTAAAGACTTTTTAAACAGAAAAAGAAAATGTCACAGCGAATATTTTGGAATTTTGGAAACCTTCTAATAGTTAGTAATAACATATCCTCATGATTTGATCATTCCGTCCATCATGTTTGACAACATCAGAAATCCACATCACGGATCTAATAGCCAAAATTTCATATGTTACAAGAATAAAAAAACAAAATATAACATCAAAAAAATACAGCTCGAATTTTAAATCTTTTAAAAGAGATTTTTCCATTTTTTGAAGGAATATAATTCTAATGAGAATCGAATAAAATCTTGAGAAAGTTTACTAAAAAAAAAAGGAAAAATTATACTTCTGTAATCAAAGATGAAATAGAAGTGTTACTTTTACTCTTTCAATTTTTGTGGCTGTTGATTGTAACAAGGAATATGTTTTATCATATTATAAATTACAAAAGAAGAACTTTTACTGCATGAAAAAAATGTAACTTATTTCTAAAAAATATTGAGAGAAAATCCAGAAAAAATTGTATAAAATGTACAAAATTTGTATACACACAACTTTGAAATAATAAAAGGTCATAAAAAATTATTCTGATGTAAGTTTATCATCTACTTTAACAAAAAAGATGTAACATTTTGATTTTGTTACTATAAAGGTTGATGGATAAATATTTTATGTTTTAATTGGATTTATTTTCATTTTTGATTAACGAAATTGTAAAAGGTAACGTATGCTACCCTGTATAATTGCAAGTTCAAATACAATATATAACGGCACAACAGCGTTTTGCCCCAATGTGAATTGTATGAGGTAGAAAGTGCGAACCTCACAAAGGCCTATACTCCATTGTAATGGAAATGTGGCTCTGGTCAGAATTTATACAGCACAGGATAGTAGCAGGATCTTCGCATTGTCCTGTGTTACGCCCAGGATTACCACTGTTTATAACTTCTGGCCTATTGTTCCTTGCCACTAGAATAGTTTGTTCTTTGTTGCATTGTGTTCGAATTAATGAGAATTTAATGGTGTAAATGTGGTGTTTGCAGTAGATTCTAGTTAGTGTTTTAATTATATACAAGTTTGAAATTATTTTTTAATGATCATACAAATACCGTTTCATCTGTATAGTTTTATATTATATAAACGTGCTTTTCGAAAATCATTTCAAAATCATGTTTTTCACCATTTTAATTAATTTGTTTTATCATGAGTTCGCCAAATAGTGAGGAGTCTATTACAGAGCTGTCAGTTGAAAAATACATTGTTTATAATATAATACAAAATATTTTTTGCGTTAAGTCGAAAACACAAAACCAATAACTTTAAAAAAAATAAATGTCACAAATCTCGTTTATTATAAAATTCAGTAACCTTCACGACGTTAATGACAATGTATATAAAAAAATAAACGCCAACAGAAATATTATAGATTTCTTGAAGAATGACGTAAAAATAATGCTGTGACATGAAAAAAAAATTCTCATACCACCCCTCGTTTCTGAGTTATAGGTATTCAAAGTTGCAAAATCAAAACGTATATTTAAGTATATTTTCTAAATTATACATTCGAACATTGTAATTTTTTATTGAATGATGACAGCTCATGCCCAATAGTTAACAATCCGTAAATTTTACAATGAACCTGTACAATCTGAAACTAGCAAGAAGGTAATCTTTGTTTAACTCGATAAAATTTATGGTTTAGGAGATATGTAAGATTTTTAGATAGTTGTACATGCCAAGGAAACTGTTCGCCATAAAGAGACATTCTGAAAGAAAATATCATAAATTGTAATTATTTATTGAAAATACTTAGAGGAGGTATTAAAAGATAATGGAACATTTCTTGGAGAACTAATGAATAAATAAATAAACATTTGTACTACATACTATCGAAGATCATACTGGCATAAGAAAAAATTTGAAAGATATTAATAATAATTTTCCATCTAGTATGCTACTGTCAAATAAACTACTTAGTGATATTCAATTAAAAATTGCAAGCGACTCAATTTGTTAATGTCAGTTTGCTATCAGTCTTTTCAAAACCGGTCATCAACAATTATCACATCGTATTGAAAGTTTCAATATGATAGAATTTACCTTTAGTCAATATGCCGACATGCATTTGATATATAGTTATATAGGCTTCTGGTAACTCATCAGAAGCCAGAAGATTGTATGCTGAACGCTTTCCGGGCAGAATTATACCCGACTGTAGAACATTTATTAGGGTTGATCGCAGCTTACGGGAAACATATTTGTTCACCTAAATTAATAAATTAGTTTCCATTATTTTTCATAATATGATATTTTAGAAAATGTCCTACAAAAAAAGATGAAATGAATGATGATGAAATCAACAACGAACTATACGAACACCAGCTAAGATGCAGTTGATGCTGATCCCACAACTAGCGTACGTAAAATTTTCCTACAATTTAATGTACCAACGATAACTATTTATAGTATTCTCCAGAAGCAACTTCTATACCCCTTTCACATCCTTAAAGTTCATGCCATGGAAGTAGAGGATTATCCAGTAAGACTGGTCTACGCTCATTGGTTTCTAGATACACAACGAACGTGTTGATAATACATTTGTTTGATAAGTACTATTAACTGATGAAGTTGGTTTCACACTAGACGGTTTCATTCCCATAATTTCCATGTATGAACATATCAAAATCCTCACGGTACAATCCAAACAAAGAATCAACATCAATTTTGTATTATTTGTGTGGGCGGGAATAGTGGGTAACAATTTAGTAGGTACATATTTTTTTGATAATAATAATAATGGTCAGCGATACTTAAAATTTCTCCAAAATGATTTCCCACCCATGTTATGTGATATTTCTCTAGCCATTCGTAGAAACATGTCGCTCATGCACGATGGAGTCCCTTCCAACGTCCTAAATAATGTTAAAAAATCATCTTAATAACATTTTCCTAATAGGTGGATTGGTCGACGAAGTCCATTTGCATAACACGTTCCCTTGAATTAAATACAATGGATTCATTTCTCTGAAGATATCTTAGAAGCTTGGTATATGTAACACAAGGATCGAAATGATCGAAAGAAGAAATTTCCATTGTGACGCTATATGGCAGAACCTTGGAATGCTCTTCCAAGTTGAAAGAAATGTCCTCCGTAGACTCCTGAAGTGTGTAAAAGTGCAAAGTGCCCACTTCGAATATTTATTATGGTTTTTTCTTTGTTTTTATTTGATAAGATAAGGCTAACTAATCAAGTTTTTCTACATTTTAATTTTTTCCTAGCGGAAGTAACACGATGTTCAACAGTTATGACATCGCAGCTTTAAAGGCCTATAACTCAGAAACGATGAGTCGTATGAGAAAACAATCTATGTAAATGAGATAGTAGTTTCGTGACTTAAATTTTTTACTAAATTTTTAATAAGGATATACTTTCAGAAAACCATTCTCCCACAAAGTTTTTTTCCAGTGTTCATTAAAAAAGAAGTATTACTAATAATACTATTTAGAGGATGATAATTAATATCAACCCTTCACATAAACATTTTTAATATGTTCGGTATTTGTGTGGCGAACTATACGTCCGATGCAATTTATAGCTAATAAATCTAGCAAGCCGTGGATAAAGGACGCGCTACATCGCCCTTACACGAACACATAATCCGACTTATCTCTTATCAAATGCCCTTGTAAACCAATTATCTTCGTTGGATAACAAATTTGGTTTATTGAACGAGCTCGGAAGCCGTCTGCTGCGTCAACTTCCAACTTTTTAATCACCTTTTTGTAAACCGATGACATCGTATTATTTGAGTGCCTGCCTTAAAATAACCCTAATTGAAATTATACAGGAGTAGAGCTATTTTCATTGGGTGAAATACCACAATTTTTTCCATTCTATTTCTAGAATTAAACATTAAAAGGATCAATAAAAAATATTTTGGTTAGGTGATCATATTTTGGATTGAATTATCTAAGTTAAGGTCTATTACGGCATATGGTACAATAATATGGAGTTTTTCTTCTTCGCGTGTCATACATGCACTCGTCACCAGAAACCATATCATTGATGCTTGTCATTAAATGTTTTAGACAAAGTAAATTTTTTACACTTAATAATATACAAAGAATGCCAATTTAAAATTTCTAATATAACTGTGTATTATAAAACAACAGTGTTTCAAAACGCCAATCTAAGTTACCAGAACCACCGCTCCTCGTATTTCATTTTCTAGAAATCAGAAAACCTTTATTACAATACAAACATTCTAAGGGTTCATAGAAAAATCTAGAAAAAAATAATTCATTTTTTAAATAATATGGTGTTTTCCATTTTTAAACCTTTAATTGATTCATAGTTTTGGTGATGGTACAACATATATGTAGGGATTTCTTGGTTGTCTAGGATTCTTTTCTTCTTAAAAAGCCAGTTACTTTTATAACAGAATTTAAACAATGAAAATACTTTACTTATGTACAATGTAAATGAGAGAACTAAGGTTGATAGAAAAAATATTTGTGTGTGGTTTATACGCTAAATGAGCGGGAGACTGTCTTGATCACGAGGGAAGTCGTCTTAGTTGCATGATCTTTACCGTCTACGTTTTACTCCCGACTGACTGGAGTGCTATTGTCGGCTTTAGACTGCAGAAGAGAACTCGTGTTTCGTGCGTAGCTGTAGGATGAAGTAGAGCAATAATCTCGATCCTACGTAGGTATATAATATTTTCAAGTATAGTTATTGGAAAACAAAGCATTGTGCACTTTGCCTTCAACCATAGTTAGCAGAAATTTTATGAAAATTCTGATTGTCCTCTCATTTACTGCCAACTCAGTTATAACAAGTAGAACAAGAAATATGTGAAATGTCTCTGACTAAATCATGAGTAGCTACGTAGTTAAGGTACGACGAAATCAGGGGGAAGATATGCGCTTATTTATCCAGACACAAAAGATTTTTCGATGATTTCGAAGGAATTGCGTAAGAGAATTAGGAAAAGTATGTTTTCTGGCCTGAAGTGTAAATATCGAAATATTGTGTAGGGATTACTTTTTACGAGTACCCTACCGGCACGCCTTTGGCACACTATTTTCAGTGTTTGTAAATGGATAACAATAGGCTAAACCCATAAATTGACCCCAACCCGGATGGTACTACCTGCACTTGATAAAGAAACGTAATTTTACAATGAAATCAATGCCAAACTATGAAAGTGGCTTAAATATTCATTGGGTCACTCTGTGGTCCCTTTGCATACCTAATGAGGTTTTATTACTCTATACCAATAATTTACTTTGGATGCAACTTGCAAGGTACAGTGTGCAATCTATTTTGACAGTTAATTAAACAACATAATATTCAACTGTTTTGAATCATTTACAGGAAGATACACCAAATAAATTTTAGCAAAATGAAACAGTTACAAGACAAAGACAGGGTTTTCTAAATAATTTATCTACTGATTTACATCCGCCAACAGTAAAAGTGCGCATATTGCTAATGGTTTCTTGATTTTTGAATCTACTCGTTCCGGTAACTACCTTTAGCTGTTTGGAAGTTATAACAAGGTTAATTGGGAGAAAATATCAGTATCCACCCGATATACTCATACAATATATTTATACAAATGTTATACAAAAATACTCCAGGTAAAACTTGAAAAAATATTTTAACTAAAGGAAGTAATACACCTATGGATTACAAATGCTTCATCATTTTATTACTCTCCCATTAATAAAAATAGACTATACTCATAGTCATTCAATATTTTGCAAACAATTTTCAAAAAACTTCGATAATAAGTTTTATATGATATAAACCCGATCAATAATGTATGTCAATATATTAAACATTTCCTATTCTATTTATTCTACTAACAAAAGTCTGTTAAATAAACACATTTTATTACCCTTCTGTATATATACGGACCGTCCTATAAATCATTGCCCCTTCAAACAAAAACCAAACAGATATGTAATATAATAAATGGCCAAACAACACCATACAATTTCTCGCCACATTACGAAACATAAAAGCCGTGGTCGGTAATAAGTAACATCTGTTATTATTAAAAAGAACATCGATTTATTTGAGGATGATACCAATGAGTATTACTCTTCTGGGGGAATCCGGCAACTTACTGGTCTGTTCGAGAATTATATTCTCAAACCAATGAATGATCATTCGATTTTAGAATCGATGATCTTTCAAAAATGATTAATAAATTTACGACTACCTGATCTCAAAAAAAAAATGGCAGTGAGTTGTCAGTGCATTTAAAAATAAAAAGTCAAATTAATTTCTCTTGATGAATTAACATAGTTCTTTTATTCAATTTACGTTTCAAGTGTTATTTACTGTATTTGGGCGCAGGACAAGTTTTGTGTTTAACATTTTGTGTAGTGTAGTCATATTTTATTATAACTTTTTATCCTGAAAGTGTATCAATTTATATCGACAGAAGTCAATAAGGCACCAACTAATGTAGCTTTACGACCTAAAGTAGTTGCTAAATAAAAGATTATTCATAGTGGCGTATGTCTTTTAGCCTTATACTAAAATACCGTTTTGTGCTACCAAAAATCAGCAACTGCTACAGTCTAAGTGCTGTACAGTTAACAAGTACGTGCAGCGCTCCTCACGCTTAGATATAAATAGGCGTGTGGGTAAAGTGGTTGAAGAACACGGTCATTTTCCAACCATCTTTGTGGTCCTTCGAGCCGGATAGCAAAATAGGTATTTACAGAGTCTTTCTTCATACTATTCTTCGAGATTATATGCAATTGTCACAGAAAATTCAACTTCCTTCAAGATATTCAAGTTCCTGTGTCCCTAGGCAGCAGTAACTTCCAGTATTCAAGGTAGGATCAAACCTTTAATCTTCCCAAGTGCATTGTGTGTTAAAAAAAATCAATATATTGCTAGTTCATTTAATATTTCCAAATATTCGAACTCAATTTAGTATAATTTCAAGTTTCAATTGTAAAATTCCAATCTATTCTATTTCGTACAATTGCAAGTGAAATTTCCAAAAAATGTCTCTGAAAAATTTAAAAACACAGAGAAGATCTGTGAAATCTTCTATTACCAGAATGAATAACTGGATAACTTCCCAATCTACTGTTACAAATGAAACTGCATTTATGAATGAATGTATAAACAGACGCGACAAGCTTGAAAAGTATTTCTTACAATATGAAAATATTCAAGGTCAAATTGAAATGCTTATTGAAAACTCTCAGGATGAATTATCAGATAACGAAGACATAGACTTAGTTGAGAAAAAATACTTCACAACTAATTCTGAACTATCTAGAATGATTGATGAATTGACATCGAACGATAATTCAAACTCTCAGAGTCAAACTAATAATAATTGTAATATCGACGTCAAGTTACCTGATATTTCCTTGCCTAAATTTAAGGGTCAGACGTCAGAGTGGCCTTCATTCATTCAACTCTTTGAAAATCTGATTATTTCTAACAATAGCTTAACAAATATCAAAAAATTGCTATATTTAAAAGCTTCCCTTTCTAACGAGCCCTTGCAATTGATAGACGATCTAGAACTTTGTGATGACAATTTTCAAATAGCAATAGATACTTTAAAACAAAGGTATGATGATCAAAGTGTTCTACTGTATAACTTAATTGATCAAATATACCAACAAAAACCTGTGAGCAAAACTTGCCCTACGCTTTTACGTGAAATAACGGCTAAAATGTATAAAATTATACAATCAATGTCAAAACTAAATTTAAATCCAAAACAGTTATTAGATTATATTCTTATTTTCTGGATAGATAAAAAACTAGATCTACCAACTCGTAAATTATTTGAACAAAGTAAAAAACAAGGTGAAATCCCGTCCCTTGAGAATTTTTTCGATTTTTTGAAACAACGTAGTGGTATTCTAGAGCGCACTCAAAATATTCAAGCTTCTACTTCTAATTCAAGTGATACTAAACAAAAGTTTAGTCCCAAATATTCGAAAACAACTGCTCACGTGAATTCTATGATTCCTACAAACAGTCAATCAGATTGTTATTATTGTAAAAATGCTTCACATCGTATCTATACGTGTGAATCATTTAAAAATTTGTCTATCAGTGATAAATATAAATTCATACATTCGAATAATCTCTGTAAAAACTGTCTAGGAGGTCGCCACATCATAAGGGATTGTAAATCTCTAAAATCTTGTTCAATATGTCAAAAAAGACATCATACTTATCTCCATTCTGACTCTTTCCGTGCAAATGATAATGCACATAATAATAATAATGGTTCTATTTCCCAAAACCGTTATAACAACTCAGAATCTATCACTCCAATGTATATACGACAAATGGTCAACATCCTCACACCAAATCGATAAATAATCGAAATAATAACTTTAATCGTCAAATTGACGAAAATTCACATTCTCACCAGGCTACTGATAATCGACAAAATCCTTCTAGACCACAGAAGAATTATGATAATGCTGAAACCAACGAAAACTCACAAGATAATAATTCTAACGTATCTGCTATACAAACACAATCCTTATCTGCTCTATCCACTGAATGCCACGTGCTTCTAGCTACGGCTAAAATAATTATGTATGACTCTCACAATAACCCATTTAAAACTACTATTCTGCTAGACAACGGTTCCCAAAACTCATTTGTTTCACAAGAACTAGTAAATAAACTACAATTGAAAACGTTTGAAAAAAAAAACACTGCAAATTTCCGGCATATCACAAACAGTATCAACCACAAATAAAATGGTTCATTTAAAATTCTTTCCACATTCCAATCCGATCAAACACTTTGAAATACCTTGTGCAGTATTGCCAAAAATTACTTGCAAATTACCACAAGTAAAAATTAACGTAAGACAGCTACGTCTGCCTACTGATATTATTCTAACCAATCCAGAATTTAACATACCATCGGAGATTCACATTCTAGTTGGGGCCGATTTATATTACAAACTTCTTACACCAGGTATCATAGATCTCGGTAAAAAATTACCTAGTTTACAAAATACTAGCTTAGGCTGGATAATTGCTGGAACTATTCCAAACAGTGCTTCTTTTAAGTCCGTGAATATTCAAAATAATGATTCCGTGTTTACAAGCTGTAATCATATTTCTATATCGAACAAAGACCTAAGTTCATCTCTTTCTAAATTTTGGGAACAGGAGGAAATTCCTTCTAAGAGTATTCTCTCGTCTGACAAGGAACTAGCGGAAACTATTTTTCAAAATTCCACACAAATTCTGGAAAACGGCAGGTTCCAAGTCAATTTCCCGTTGAAATCTGAAAAAGAACACCATAAACTCGGTGAATCATTTCTGATCGCTAAAAGGCGATTTCTCTCGCTCGAAAATAGAATCCATAAAAAACCAGAATTATTTTCTGAATATAGTAAATTTATTTCTGAATATGTAAACTTGGGACATGCAAAATATGTCACTCTTAACCTCACTAATTCAAAAAACGAATTAAAATATTTTATCCCACACTTATGCGTAATTCGTGAACAAAGTATATCTACAAAACTTCGTGTTGTCTTTGATTCTAGTTGCCCTACCTCAACAGGTGTTTCTTTAAATGATATAACTTTGAAAGGGTACCGGGTGCAACCAGATCTATTCGATATTCTTTGCCGTTTCAGGCTAAATAAGTTTGCGATAACTTCTGACGTACAAAAAATGTTTCGTCAAATTTCTATAAACACAGAACATCGTTTTTTACAAAATATATTATGGCGAGAAAATCCTCAACAACCCCTGCAGTGCATTGAGTTATCAACTCTAACTTATGGTTGCAATTTCTCTCCGTTTGTAGCGACAAGAGTATTGCAAGAGATTGCAAATAATAATAGTTCCAATTTCTCTTTAGCGGCAAACGCCCTCATATCCGAAACTTACATGGATGATATAATTTCAGGTACAAATTCTGAACATGAATTGATAAAATTAATTCAAGAATTAAAAATTGTATTAGGAAATCACGGGTTCAATTTACATAAGTGGGTCTCAAATAACTCAAACGTTCTCGCTGAAATTTCTGATTCAAACAATTCTTCCTTCTTACAAAATCCTGAAAAATGCATTAGTCTTGATTTAGAAAATTCTCAAAATAAAGTTCTAGGCCTAAATTGGATCCCAGCTTCTGATAATTTGAACATTTCTGGCCCCACTACCTTTTCAATATTCCCCGCAACCAAGAGAAAAATTCTCTCAACCATATCGCGATGTTTCGATCCTCTTGGACTTTATAATCCCATAATATTGTCTGGAAAACTTTTGGTCAAACAATTATGGCAAGCTAAACTTGACTGGGACACAGAGATATCAGATCCAGTCATACTGGAAAAATGGCATACATTCGTAAACAATCTTCCTAAGCTATCTCAATTAACTATTCCAAGATTCATTTTTTTGGACAAATCTATCAATCTCATCGAAATGCATGGTTTCTCAGACGCGAGTCTGAAAGCTTTTGGCGCATGCGTGTATTTACGAACCATTTATTCTGACAATTCTGTTTCCTGTAATTTAATTTCGGCAAAATCGCATGTATCCCCCGTTTCTACCACAATTACACTTCCTCGGCTAGAATTATCAGCCATGCTCCTACTGTCTAATTTAGTGGACAAAATTTATAAAAACTTTCAAACAAAGATTAATATTATTTCTGTAAATCTCTGGTCCGACAGCCAGATCGCTTTATGCTGGCGTAATGGTGAACCCAGCCGTTGGACAGTATTTGTAGGCAACAGAGTTGCTAAAATTCAAGCCTAAAGATCATTCATGGAGGTATGTAAATACTATCGATAATCCCGCTGATTTGGTGTCACGTGGCACTAGCGCAAATAATTTAATTTCTAATAAACTTTGGTGGCATGGACCGAAATTTCTATCAAATCCCACTCTCGATTTATCAAAATTTGATAATTTTGCATACCCAAACCTTCATCTTTCTGACATTCCCGAAACAAAAACTGTCGTCATGACTACCCCAACAGAAGAAAATTTTCTTTTAACTTTATTTTCTAAATTTTCCTGTTATAAGAAGTTCCAAAGAACAATGACGTACGTACATAGGTTCATCAGAAATTGTAAGAATTCGAACAAATTTTCTGGTCCTTTGACAGTATCCGAATTGAGCAAATCTGAAATCTTTATAATCAAGACCCTACAACAAACTAAATTTCAAAAGGAAATTAATGAGATTAAACAGAATAAAATTTTATCTGATAAGCAAATAAATAAGCTGAAACCTTTTTTAGACGATAAAGGAATGCTTCGAGTCGGTGGACGTCTTGCTAACGCTGACCTTTCTTTTAACCAAAAATGTCCATTACTTCTGCCGTCAAAAAATATAACTGTCAACTTAATGATTAAAGCTGAACATGAAAGGCTTGGACACGCTGGAGCTCAAACAGTGTTGTACAATTTTCGACTAAATTTCTGGCCATTAAATGGTTTAAAAATTACCAAAAAGCTTATTTGAAGCTGTCATAAGTGTTTTCGTTTTTCAACTAAGCCATATACACAAATTATGGCAGACCTTCCACGGGATAGAGTCATCCCTGTTCGACCGTTTCAAAAAACAGGACTGGACTTTGGTGGGCCATTTCTCATAAAATCTTCCAAATTACGAAAAGCTCCCTTGGTGAAATTTTTGTCACTAAAGCTATTCACATTGAAGCTGTTACTTCTTTATCAACTGAAGCCTTTATCTTAACCCTAAAACGGTTCATTTCCCGTCGTGGCAAACCTGCCAAAATTTATTCCAACAATATTGATTCTATTCAAAATTTTTTATCGCATTCCAAAATTAAATGGAAATTCATACCTCCTAGAGCGCCACATTTTGGAGGAATATGGGAAAGCGGAATAAAAAGCTCGAAAAAGCTCATGTCAAAAATTCTTGGAGACTCCAAATTAGCATATGAAGAGTTCTCTACAATTCTAGCCCAAATAGAGGCAATTTTAAATAGCAGACCTATATCACCATTATGTAATGACCCTTCTGACTTGGAATGTTTGACCCCAGGTCATTTTCTTATCGGCGCTAGCCTAACTTCCTTTCCTGAAAAAGATAATACCACCATCCCTGAAAATCGGCTGTCACTATGGCAACAATGTACAAAGTTACAACAACAATTCTGGCGCCGCTGGTCGACTGAATACTTGAATCAATTACAAAATCGACCAAAGTGGCTTAAGTCTTTCCCTAATCTGAAAGTTGATTCTTTAGTTCTTCTTAAAGAGGATATGCTACCCCCTCTACAGTGGTCTACAGGAAGAATCATCGAAACGATGCCGGGGCCTGATGGGAATGTGAGGGTAGTAAAAGTTAAAACAGCAACTGGTGTATACACCAGAGCCATCTCTAAAATAGTCCCTTTTCCTGAGTCTGATGAGTCACTTCTCGGTGAAAAGTGACTGATACTCAACATAGGCTTGTAAGTTATATGAACCACCTTGTTGTTTACATTTTTTTAGTAGTTACATTGGTTACTAGAATGTAGTTTCCAATAGGAATCGTTAATTTTTCTTAATATTATAAAATGCATTGAATTCCCTTTCTCGATTTTTAATTTTTACCATGCGATATTGACATGATTACAAACATTTTAATGCTATTTCAGTCCCATTTATCGAGCATTTTGAAACTTTTCAAGTTTCAAGGGGCCCAATATGTTCGAGAATTATATTCTCAAACCAATGAATGATCATTCGATTTTAGAATCGATGATCTTTCAAAAATGATTAATAAATTTACGACTACCTGATCTCAAAAAAAAATGGCAGTGAGTTGTCAGTGCATTTAAAAATAAAAAGTCAATTTACGTTTCAAGTGTTATTTACTGTATTTGGGCGCAGGACAAGTTTTGTGTTTAACATTTTGTGTAGTGTAGTTATATTTTATTATAACTTTTTATCCTGAAAGTGTATCAATTTATATCGACAGAAGTCAATAAGGCACCAACTACTGTAGCTTTACGACCTAAAGTAGTTGCTAAATAAAAGATTATTCATAGTGGCGTATGTCTTTTAGCCTTATACTAAAATACTGTTTTGTGCTACCAAAAATCAGCAACTGCTACAGTCTAAGTGCTGTACAGTTAACAAGTACGTGCAGCGCTCCTCACGCTTAGATATAAATAGGCGTGTGGGTAAAGTGGTTGAAGAACACGGTCATTTTCCAACCATGGTCCTTTAGGAATAAAACACTCAAAAATGGAAAAAAACATAGATTCAGTTTTGAATGATCAAAAAATTGAATTGAAGAAGTCATTGCTATGTCTACTTCTTTTTCATAGAATTTTCATATACCGACTTCTCATTTTTTACACTTCTGTCATGATTATTTACATAAATATTTTCACAATTCTTAAAAATTTCTAATTAAACTAAAAGCCTTATCATATTTAACAACTAATATTTCAACGATCAGATGTAGATCTAAAAATAAACTATGAATAGGCTGAGAACAACAGATTTTTAAAAACAAACTATAGATGAATATTTTCAAAATTAAATACGCATGAGATGATAATATGACCACTTTTATAAGAAAAGAAAACAGAAGAAATAAAACCGAACTTACTGTATTATATGCATTCAATTCCAGAAAAATTAGCAATTCCAATTTTAGCGCGTTGAGTGACATCTAAAAGTCAATTGCAGTAATAGATATTTTTTTTAATCTGAACCTGATAGATGGAGAAAAAAATTCATAAAAAGTATTCAAATAAAAAATCAAAAAATGGAATTCACTTATTTCCAGTTTTTTAATTGAAACAAACTAAAATTAACATTTGTAATAAGCATAGGTAAGTTACACCTATTAAGGTCCAAAGATATCTCAAAAGTAGCGGAGCTAAGAATTTACAGGACAGTTATACAACCTACGGTGTTATATGGTAGTTAATACTGGACCATGAATAAGAGGAAAACAGGCTAAATGCATGGAAGAGAGGAGAGTTAAAAAAAAATTTTGGAGGGATACGAGTGCAACAAGATGAATGGAGAATAAGAAAGAATGCAGAGATTAAAAGGTTGTATGGTCAGGCATAGATAGGCAAAAAGACTGCGTTGGTTGGGGCATATAGCCAGAATGGAAGAAAACAGGGGGGTGAAAAGAGCTTTAACAAGAGGAGAAGATGCAAAAAGAAGAAGAGGACGTGATATAAAATGGTACAAAATGTAAAGTATCAGATAATATCTCACTCATGAAAAACGTACTAATACATATCGAGAAAAGTCAGTGCCACAGAAATATCAAGACATCTTTCTGTTGCTTCTATTTAGTAGTGATCATCGTTAGCAATTGCTATTTGTTAAATTTGTTAAATTGCAGAAAAACAAACAAGAAAATAACTATATTTCTCTATTTTTTTCTAAAAATGTGCAAAAGACAAAATTTATGGAAAACTGAAATAAACAATTTTGGTAAAACATAAGTAACCATCTCCGATTACATGTACGTTTTTTTCTGATCAAGGTTCAGGTTTTCTCAATATAAACTCATCCAGAAAATAGAGAGAAAGCTTCAGATATAATTTTCTAGATATTTCGAATATAATAATAGGAAAACTGTATTATTTTCCATTTGGTCAAGTCGGTGTCATCTAGGATCGAGAAAACGTAACTTTACCTATGAAAGGGAACTTGGATACTAAATCTACTCATAATTTTAGAAATATTGACCGCCACTAGGTGCCGCCAACGTTACAACCTTATTTTTGAAGAATAGAAACAAAAAAAAAACAGAAATACTTGTTCAATAATCTTTCTTATTCTACACTTTTCAATATAATGATCTAAAAAATAGAGGAAAAATATCAGGTATCATTTTGTTGCTATTTATACCACAATAAAATGAAAACCGTGTAAATTTACATTTTTCACAATGAGCGCCATCTAGATATCAATAGAACCAACAAAACGTTCGGTGTGCATAAAACAGGAACAGTTTCCGACTTTAGAAATCAAGTAAAATTTGTATTCACTAGTAGGTGTCTATAAACGCTTATTTTTCATTTCATAACATCTAATTAAATGAAATAAATAATTTTCAAGAAATATAACTAAGTTACATCTTTTAACCCCCTCCTCCATATAAACGTTCAGTTGAAAATCTCGGAGCGCGTTGTATTTATTATTTTAAATGCTACTTCCATATTTTCATTTTTATAGGCCCTACATAACAGTTTTACATTGCCACTTTTTTCAAAAAATAGTTATAATAAAAATACAATAGTATTTTGTATGATTTTTATTTGTATTTATATTTGTACGTAGTGTGTATACTAATTTTAAAATTTTATTTATAATGATTGAAAAGTATCAGATCTTTGCGACCCTTTTTCAGTAGTCTCGCGACCCCCCTGGGGGTTGCGACCCACAGTTTAAGAATCCCTGTTTTATATAATAGTTTTTGTTTTTAGCTTCAAAGAAAACGTGTAAAATGTATTTTATAGTGTCCGTAGATGCTGTAATATTTGAGGACATACCTAGTTGGATGGTAAATAAGAAATAGAAGGGATGGTATCTATTTACTATTATTTTTGAGGTGACCTTTTACTATATCCAAATGTTATCCTAACCAAGAATGAAACTTTATTTTATTATTACTTGCATTCCTTCTCTCAGTTGAATGTGTGCTCTTATTGCTATTTATTAAATTTATGAAAAAATTATTGAAATTAATGTATCGAAACTTCAAAAGAGATTGTGTTTCAAATCTAAATTTTATCTCATTTAAAAATGCAACTGTTATATTAATATTCGTTTTATGATCTAAAAGTGGAAGTTCTCAAACAAGATGACTTTTCAAATTATATCTTAATTTTAACCCATCTAAAAAGGGATTACCTGATATTTATTAAATTTATGAAAGCTACCATCCATTTCACTTTTTTGATCTGGAAATGTTTTTTACTGAAATTGGAGAAAAATTTATCAAAATTATCCCATCTAAAAACCTTATTATATTATATTTTATCTTTTTGAATTGAAAGTGGTTTCACATATATTTAATAAGAAAGGAATTTTATTATCTATTCACTACTATTGGTTTAGGTGTTTTTACTGATATTTAGTAAATTAAAGTAAAATGTATGAGAATTAAGTAAAGTCTGAACTTTAAAACAGATGGCTTTTCAAATTATATAAAAACTATATCTCATCTAAAAGCTTTATTATATTACTATTCCATTTTTTATTTGTAGGGATTTTTACGGATTTTACTAAAAAAAAGAAAAATTCTTCAGAATTATTATATAAAACTTCCAAAAGATGAATTTTGGAATTATATTAGTTTTATCCCATATAAGAATAGAACTCTGTGAAATGGGGACAATTTAATATTTGTGAAGCCACTATATGTGGTTGATGATTATGATAAATAATCAAACAAAAACTATAAATATGGTCTAAGCAAAGAAAAAAATAGACTCTCAAAAAAATATTAACAATTGAAAATCTTTTTTAAAACTTGTTATTTATATTATATCCAAGTTTTCTTATTGAAGGTTTAGGTTTGGAATTTAATTTGTCCATAAAGTAAGGGATAAGTATTGAATATCCTCATTATTGAAACCAGATATTCTTTCGGTGTCCATCACATTACAGCTATTTGGTGGAACATTCAACATTAATTTATTTTGAAAACAATCTTTGTGAACTACAATGGTTGTTTCTCATAGATAATCCAGGCTACAATTCGAAATATTCTTGGCTGCTAAAAACATACATTCTGGTAACCATCAATCTTCTGACCCCACATGTAGAATAGTTATTGTATTACCATTGTATAAAGAATAGGATAGTAGAACAGTGACAATGTTAAAACCATTTGAGGCAATTTTGCACGCCATCTAGTTACTTACTTTAACGCTCGTTCTTCATAAAAATGACCCCTAGCTTAGTGCCATCTGAAATAAACAGCACTATTTTCAACAAATAAATTTTTTTGGAAAGATCGCAGCTAAATGTGAATTTTTCTTTATCTTCGAAATTCGAACCGACAGTACATTGTTGCCGATTTTACTTTTTATTACGACAGTGACACAAATTACCTATTCGATAGGAATCTTTACAATAGATAGATAGGGCGTATTTTGAAATGTCATGTTTCTAATAATGTAATAGCATG
This sequence comes from Diorhabda sublineata, assembly GCF_026230105.1. Lineage (NCBI taxonomy): Eukaryota > Metazoa > Arthropoda > Insecta > Coleoptera > Chrysomelidae > Diorhabda > Diorhabda sublineata. The sequence continues at coordinate 16,282,270 of NC_079485.1, read as the reverse complement.
TATTCATCTCGAACCGAAAATAAACTTAATCTCAATACTAATTATTTGTCACCAATTTCAATGTATAAAAAAAATATTTTTGTAATGAATTCGTGTAGCACTAGCAAATGAAACAAATAATTTTCTATTAATCTGTTAATCTCTTAAATTTGGGATAGAAAGAAGGATCCTTGCACGAAGGTATATAAAATATATATACTTTCCTTTGGTGACTGAAATAATATGAATTTGCGATTTCAGAACCTCAGTCATGAATGTATTTTTGAAACATTCATATTTTGATGATATTTTGTAGAGGCGAAAAAATAAGTCCTGGCTATTTTGTATGTTTTTTTTAACTTTCAGTTAATTTATGTGATTTAGCCATTTTCCCCTTTCCGCTTTCGTACTGTATTAATATATTTGATAAAATCAAAAACAATAACTTGTAAAAAGTTCTAACTATACTAATATTTTAAACGTAACGAGATGAAATATACTAAATGTATCATAATACAATATCGTACTAATAATTCAATTAATGACATTGTAAAATTCTTCAATTGTGCAATATGTCCTTTCTTGAAGAAATGCCGTCATCGATATTCGGAACTTCGAATAGCCAACAAATTGAGTAAATTTATTGTAATTTGAAAACTTTTTCAAATTCTCAAAATGTTTGTGAAAAAGTATGATAGTGTTGCTTCGGAACATTATTCACATTCTAAGATTTTTGTTTTCTGGAAATTATTTTTTTTATAACCAGTACCCGACCCATTTGGACAATGTGTTATCAAGAAAATATATACAAAGTAGCTCTTAATTTTGACCACAGAAAGAAATGGACAAAATCCACTAAACAACCTGAATCTCCGTTAAGAAGACTATAAAAGCCCAAAAATGTTGTACATACATGTAGAATGTACTCGCGATGACCTCTAGATATTCTTGGGTCATATTTACTATTGAAACACCTGTAGATAAAAACGTTGAGTATTATTGGTTATTCATTATTCTTTTTGTTGTTGAATATCAAACCACAATCCATACAAATATTTCAATATTCACCTTTTATCGAAAATATAATCTACTGTAAATGGACCTTGAAAAATGTACGACAATTTTTTGCATCAGTCTTAAACCATCTTATTATATATATATATATATATATATATATATATATATATATATATATATATATATATATATCAATATATAATATTTTGATGTACTAGTTTTCGAATTTTTTCATTAATGTCAGCTAGGGACCAACAATTTTATAAAACATTATTCTTCATAACGGTAGCTGGATCAACGCTACCAAAACGTTGACATAAAAAAGATTGTGTATTGATTTACCAAAAAAAAAAAACAGAAATAATATACCATAAGAAACATACAAAATATATTGGTTGTTCATTTATGCTGAATTATTGATAATTTATAATTTTTTTAGTTTGTCTAGTTTTTAATGAACTTGAAAAAGTTTTACAATATGTATTTGAAAATCTGAGTTCGCAATAATAAATTGAAAATGTATTTCCTATGGCTACAACAGATTGCATTTGTTGCATACCACTCAGGAAGAATTTTTTCTATTTTTCCAACAATTTTCTTTTTCAAATTTAATATTATTTTATTATCTGAAATTTTCCCTATATTTTTGTCGAAGCTATTAAGTACTATCATGGTGAAATTTTTCAATAATGTTGTTGGAGTTTTCAATACACACTTATCATTTAAATAATAATTCTTATAGAATATAAGAAGCTCTTGTCCACTGTTTATGTCATCAGAAGCTTCTAAACTGACTTTACAGTCTTTGCAATCGAAGTGATCTAAATATTTTTTAATTAAATAACCCCCAAAATATACTACAGAACAAATTTCTAACGTCGCAATATCATTTGAATGTACCTCGGAAGAAATTGAATTGGTGGATGAATCCGTTTGTTCAGATGATGATTCTTCTTCAACATTTAATGAAGCAGTGCTTCATTGTCATCTGTTGGTAAAAGCAGTATATTATCATCATCATCCAGTTGACTGCCTGCATTAGCACTTCTAGGTGACCTCATTAAATTGGCGACAATATTTATCTTAAATACAGCTCCAAATGATTTCACTGTTGGGTTTCTGTTATACCCTACTCTTTGACGAAAATCAGAAAATTGATTTTCAAGTGGATCTTGAATTAGTCTGCCTGTGAATAAATAATTGAAACCTCCATTTTTTTGATCACTTGCAAATTGTTTAACGGAGTTAATGGTGAGAAGAAAACCATCAAAGCTATCAAGTCTGGTCAAATTCCCTTTTTTCCAACTTTGTATAGATTTTCCAATAAATCATATCCTGAGCTTAAAGCTACTAGCACTTCTGGATTCATATCGCTCAAAACACGATTACAGGGTTTTGTTGAATGTAAACGTGTACTATTCAGGGCATCGAATAAATTGTTCATGGTTAGAACAAAGTTAGCCATGTTTTTAGCTGTACTTGAAATAAGTTCAACAGTTTCCAAAGATGTCATTATGACAGAATAAACACTGACTCAATAATAATTTAACCTTCATTTTTTCGAAAGAATTCGGATTGTTTTGCCTATCAGTCAGTTTCAATAAAGCCTTTCCTGTTTTGCTCCTTTTATCAAGATTAAACTTTTCGAATGTCAGAAAAAAATATGAACTACCCATTAATATGAAACTATTGTTCAAAAAATTGTTTCTAACGCATTTCAACAGATGGGCAGCATCAAAAAAGCATAATATTTTTTCTCATTATGAAAAAAATAAGGTTGGTTTTGTTAACCCCCAAATGCTTTATGAGTTTCTGATTGGTAGTTGATAAATCACATACTATGCCTATATCTAGTTTTGTCTCACTAAGTTTTTCCAATGCCTTGGTAATTATACACCATAAAGAAGCATATGACACCCCACCATTCGATACAAATAAGGCAATAGGAATTTTCCAGTTGCTATAGATTTCTCAGATCTTGAGAACTAGAACTTCAATGGCAGGGAAAGGCTTTCTTCCAAACTCGCCCAGATCTTCGAAACCCTCAATTAAATCTGTTGTTGTGGAACAATTAATATCACCATCAGTTTCCTGGAACAGTCTCCGTGAAAGTGACAATAATGTCGACACTTTTTGTTATTTATACATTCCATAACCTTAGAAAACCTATAAACTAACTCATTATTGAGTATAATTTATATGAGTTAAAATAAAGGAACAAACATACTATAAGGATAATTTCAGAGGTATTATAAAGCCTTTACTATATTCAATTTAACTAGAGAAAGAAATTCATAACAAGTGCCTATCCTATCCTATTAACTTCTTACTCATACAAGGTAGTCCAAAATCCTGTATGTTACTTAATAGAGTGAGCAATATATCAGTTTCCTGAAACAGTCTCAGTGAAAGTGACAATAACGTTCGACACTTTTTGTTATTTATACATTCCATAAATCTTAGAAAACCTATTAACTAACTCATTATTGAGTATAATTTATATGAGTTAAAGTAACAAACATACTATAAGGATAATTTCAGAGGTATTATAAAGCCTTTACTATATTCAATTTAACTAGAGAAAGAAATTCATAACAAGTGCCTATCCTATCCTATTAACTTCTTACTCATACAAGGTAGTCCAAAATCCTGTATGTTACTTAATAGAGTAAGCAATATATCAGTTTCCTGGAACAGTCTCCGTGAAAGTGACAATAACGTTGCCACTTTTTGTTATTTATACATTCCATAAAGATTGCGGCGAATTAAGTCTACTTGGAAGAAATCAATGCAGTTGGGTACACCATTTCATGTTTTTTTATAGGCTATCGAATTATTCACAGTTTTCCAAGCTGTATTTTCTGGTATGTTCGTTAAAGCTGTCTCTTTCAATGAAAAGTATTTTTCGTGGCCTCACTTTAATAACTTTAAGTAAACACTTTTAATTATCATTTTTGCCCGCACGGGTTAATGCGCTGTTTGGTAGACATTTTAAGATACTATCGAACTACATAATACAGTTCCATGGCTGACGAACTGACACAGATAAATGCGTTGGGACCATACTTAATCCGATCCTGTTAAGATAAAAAAGTAGAATTCTATTGCATCTCATATATTAACTTCTCAGATTGTGAAAAATTCTATAATCATTATAGATTAGAACGAAAAAATTATATGGCGTCAAAAATTTTTCTTACAGTGGGTTAGAAATAAAAGACAAAGTTTGTATAAAAAATTTCTTTATACAATTTTTACCTCCCCTATAAAACCCCCGAATAATTGCAATCCATTAAAGTGATCATATTAAAAAAACCACACTTAGTAATTCAAATAACAATTCGACTATACAGTTTTTGTTAAAAATGGAGAGTGATGAATTTTTGAATAAGAGATTAACTGATTCTGATTTCGAACAGAAATTAGCCGATATGGAAAAGTTAGTTTGAACCAGTGGGTTCGGATTGAGGTAGGAGAGATATTATGGAACAATAAAGGTGCAGAGCAGTAAAAATCAGTATAATTTCAACAAAAACTGTGTAAATTCAAAAAGTGCACAATTATAACTATCTTTCCACTTTTCCAGTGTCTTCAACAAATTAATAATAAATCTATGCTATTTATTGTTGCGTTACCCTTGAAAATTTAATAGTTCTATAGTTGATTACAGTAAATCGAGGCAACACTTTTCCTAATCCAAATTGAAATTTTTATGCAGATTTCACATAAGGACCACAACCTAGTATTTTTGTCTCATTTTTCTAATAATCAACCAATTATCATAATATTTGAATAGATTCTGCAATTAAAGCGATATGCCTTTCATGTGAATACAAATTATTTTAACATTCTCAATACATTCACTCTCACACATAAGATTTAACTTAAAATTTCAACGATTTTGCAAAAAGTGCGGCAGTTGCTTGAGTTTTATCGCCGTTGAAACGTCTTAATTCAAATATCACTTGATCTCTGCTAAAACCCATACTGATCAAATCATTAACATCAGTTTCGGGAAATGATTCTATAGGAACATTTGTATTAATTTGACTTGAAGAGGCAGCAACAGCTGAAAATAACGAAATCACCTTAAAATTAAAATCAAAAAATTTTACTAGAATAAAAACATCAACTTACAAGTGCAAATTTGTATTAGAAGGATAAATTTTAACACTATTCTATTAAATTTTGCATAATAAGTGGAATATCTATATTTGTTTATATTGTATTGCTATACCTACAAGCTGTTTGTTAGTTTTCCAGGGTATTTTTCAAACTGTCTGCTATTATTTCTTTTTTTTTGAAAAATTTAGTGTTCCCCAATAATTGACAAAAAATGGAGAAGATAGAGAACAGTCATATCAAAAATACTAAATTTTTTCAACATCGTTAGACAAAGTTATAATTTACATCTTGCTGACAAACTTACCAAATCGTCCACTAAAAATTTTTATACTGTTTTGATTGACACAGTCAATCTTCGTGCTTCTGTTTTGTAGAATGAAGACACAAAAACGAGAATTTGAAAATTTCGTACGTTTATTGAAATTATATTTGATAGATGTCAGTTTGAATTTTTATGTTTCTCCTTTGTTTTATTCTTGGATGGAGTGGTAGGGAGGAATTGGATCGGTTTTCTTGGAATCTTTTTCTCTCTGAAAATAGGTTAGGTTAGTTATGGTTATATAGGGAATACAATTTGCTTAGTTTAGGGGTTCTGAAAATAAAAAGTAATATGCTGCCTTGATTTGATTTCAAAATCTACCAAAGGTTGCAAATTAATAATAAAATACTCAATATCCATGGGTTATGAGCTTCCAACACAAACTACAATTCCTCACAGGCTTCCTTAGAAGGCACTGGACTATCAAGGGGCACATGATGAAAAATAGGCCTAGTAGAAACTGAAGAACGCAGGGAAAATTTCCAGTTCAACCACTTTTAGAATACCTCGTTTTGGACAAGAAACTTATAGGAGAGGATATTTAACTTAGGAAAGCCAGCATGGATTGCAATGTGATGTAAGCCCTAATCAAATTGATTTATTTATCTATGAGTTATACACTTATCCAAGATCTCCGAAACTACTGTTCGATTTATTTGTTTAAAACTCATTAAATATGCAAGAAATGTTTAGTCATTTCAAAAAATACTAGAAATGATTGAAATAGATATGGAAAATAAAGATTTTACATTTTTACCAATCCAAACAAAATTAAAAACTGCTTATTGGACAAAATAATCAACAAGTTCAATAGAAAATTATTCCACAAAGGAAAATTGAAGCAAATATAAATTTTTTGGCATATGTGATATAATAATGACATCCCAGCACATTACTACTTTTATAAATCCCTCTGTACCATTCATATTCAGGGCGATGACTAAAATAGTCTGTAAAATTTTGCAGATATTATCTGTAGTTTACTACAGAAAACCTATAAACTAACTCATCATTGAGTATAATTTATATGAGTTAAAATAAAGTAAAAAACATACTATAAGGATAATTTCAGAGGTATTATAAAGCCTTTACTATATTCAATTTAACTAGAGAAAGAAATTCATAACAAGTGCCTATCCTATCCTATTAACTTCTTACTCATACAAGGTAGTCCAAAATCCTGTATGTTACTTAATAGAGTGAGCAATATGTCCAGGAATATGCATGTACTTCTTAATGTACACATTTTTGTAAAACTTAAGAATAAGGGGCATACAACACTTTAGAAAACCTTCTTTCTTCAAATATTAGTTTTGTTTATAAAATTCTTTAAACGGCCCTACGGTCCTTTGAGAAGCAGAACCTTCTCAACAATTGACTGCAAATCCTTTCTGTCCTGAGCATGGTGCCTCTAACGTCAAACCCCTAGCTGGATCAGGTCCGCCTCAACATCCTTCTACCAGCGAATTTGCAGACTTGCTCTCAGTTGTAAAAATTTAAGATGTACATTTTTATTTTCAATTTATTTAATCTCCAAGATATAAATCTACTTACTATAAATGAAAATGTGATATAATAAACCTCAATCCTTAAAGTACCCTGTATTCATACAGGATGGGATAAATGGTAACATGAAATTAATTATAAAAAAGTCTAATAATCATTCCCAAATAAGAACTTTGTGAGTTTTAATGTACATCATTTTGGACCACCTTGTATGTATTTAAAACTAATTTGATTGTGATATAAATATAATATTAACCTTGTTGGCTATTTTTGATAGCAGTCTGCAACTCTTTGTCCTCAAACTCCTTCCTGGACCTCAGCGCCACATCTTCTTCTGATATACTACTCAGTCTTGCACAATCCGGCAGTTCACTCTCTGGTAGAAATCTAGTTTCTGTGCCAGTGGTTCCAATTCGCAAAACATTATCTTTGAGATCGATGCAACACTGATGCCTTTTCAACATATCCAACCCAAGCAGCATGTCCATAGGTTGGTCTTCTAATACAGAAAAACTAGTTGTGAGGAAGACGTTCTCTATTTGAATTTGTACCATGTGGATTCTTCCTATAATTTTTTGTACACCTACTCCCTTAGCTATTCCTGCCCATCGTGTATCTACAAGTCGCATCAAGTTACAACGTTCTGCACAACGGCTTGACATTATTGTGGTCTGTGCACCTATAAAAAAGTCATTACAACAAATAGTGAATGTTGTTTAAAAAATATACTAACCTGAATCTATGAATGCAGTAACTGGATATCCATTCACTCTACAATTTATATAAAGCATAACAACGGTGCCGAAAGATTCAGGATTATATTCCATAGCTGCTTCCATATTAGCTTCAATATTTTTTTGACGTATTTCCTCAGCAATGAGGCGCTGTGCCTCTGTATCAAAGGGATCAGCTTTGAGCATCCTCAGTCTCTGTTCCTCTCGCTCTTGTCTAGCTCTAACTTGTTCTTGCAGGACTGTTGCAAATGTGTCTTGAATATAAAAAAAATGTAAAAGCACATAACACAATCCAAGTTTTTTTACTCACTTATGTTACCACTTAAGAGAGCATCTGCTAATCTAGGATTATTCTGCTTTAAAAGAGCAAGTTGATCAGGATTTGCCAAGAACATTTCTTTAATGAGCACAGGATCATCTTCAACCTGCCTATTTCTTGTACTATTTGGAATTTCAATATTGCTGAAGTCAAAATTTGCTAAAATATTTGTTAAATATGTAAAATAGTTTAAATAATTAAGTGTGAAAATTAATATTCAACTCTAAATATATGAAATTATGTGAAAATGATAATTTAAGAAACTAATAAATTATCTCAAAATGAAATGAGTATCTGTTAATATCAAAATTTACAAATCTTTACTTATAGAAGTAAATTTCTCTATTTTTAGAATTCTGTGAATACTGCACTTGATATTGAAATAAATATGTTTTTTTTTAATAGAAAAATTTTATAATTGGCACAAATATTTTTTCAAAATATACTAATTAGTAAAGCCCCTTTGAATAGCATGCATACATCAAAAATACAGAATTATAAATAAATCAATAGTGAAAGATATTTCAATATTTTGTATAATATATGAGTTAAACAAAAGTATTTTCACTTACCAGATTGATCTAGACTTAGTTGGGAACTACTTTGAATATGTTGAAGAGTAACACTATCTCCATCCTTAATTCCGAGCTCTTTCAGTGACTTCTTGTTTTCCATCAATGGCCTACCATTAAAAGCTATTGCAATTTCAGAAGCCGGAAAACCAGATTCGATCTCACAAAACGCTTTGAAATTTTCTAATTCTAAATCTTCAGATACGTCCAAATCAAATATAAAATCAGTCAAAGTAGTAACTTTTATCTTCATTTTCTAGTATAATATCCAGCAGCAAGGGTTTATTTTTAAACGTTAGTTAGCACTGTGTAATTAAATTAACTAAAAATTTTTCTTCTCATATGTTCATTGTCTGAAAGCTATACACTTTAATAACAATTTATGCTAAACAATGACAACGTCTTTGAAAACGCTTTGTTCGACCAATGAATCAATGTAGAATGACTTGCAAATTGACCCTTACAAAAATAACTTATTGTGGATATTTTTTCTAATGTTTGTGGGAAATCGTACCTCAAAACAGTGAAATCAACCAAAATCACAAGGTTATTAACCCCATACTTCACGTTGCACGAACTGTTTTGTTAGAGGTCTTATACATCGCCAGAATGAGAAAGGGGTACGTTCTGTTTTCATCAGAATATAAACATCAAAAATTCTTGAAATAATGAGGTATCAAAGATAGGATAATTTCTTATTAAACTTTCTGTAAGTTAGAGTACATTAAAATAGATGAAGGAAATATAGATACAGTAAACAATGATTTCATCGGAACACATTCCTTTTAGCGAAATGACAGTGACAAGCAGTCTAGGATTTTCAACTTAATTCGAAATCTACGGATACCGGATACTAGGCAGTGGAAATGACGTTACAAATCGACGCCATAATGTTTACTCTTTCTGAAACACACTGAGCCGTTACGTTAACTTGACATGTTATTTCCTTCAACTCTCAGAATTATTTATTTATTTTGTTGCTGCATCAATATTTTAAATATACAGCAAATAAGTCACTATTTTACTTTTCTCATCAGTACAATTATGCCGGTGTAATAATTTAAAGTGACGTCGTATTCATGACGTCATTATCATTGACTAGTATTCTGAAGTATATTTCAGAATGAAGGCATCCAAATAATTTATAATGCAGTTTTAAAACTTTTTATATAAATGTGTTCTAACACATTATATTTTAACATTTACATTTCTAAAATAAGAAAAAAATGACTTCTGCTCTTTATTTAGAACATTACCTGGATAGTAAGTAATTTTTTTTATATTATTACACGATTTTTATTAATTACTTTTAGGCTTGGAACATTTACCTGTGGAATTACAACGCAACTTTACTTTAATGAGGGAATTGGACTCGAGAGCACAGGGCTTGATGAAAAATATTGATTCTCTAGCAGATGAATACCTTAGAAATCAAAAAACGCTCACTAGCGATCAAAAAAAAGAACGGTTAGACAAAATTCAAGGTTTATTTAATAAGGCTAAGGTAAAATATGTTCATTAACTCACCAGTATGTTTTTTACTTCCTTTTTTTAGGAATACGGAGATGATAAAGTACAATTAGCAATACAAACATATGAATTAGTTGATAAACATATTCGTAGGTTAGATAACGACCTGGCAAGATTTGAGTCTGAGATCCAGGATAAAGCATTGAACGCACGTAATCAAGAGGAACCTACTGTTGGCAAAAGTTTGTATAATATATATTTTTAAATATAAAATATTGTATGTGTTATTTTAGGAGGTAGGAAAAAAATAAAAGATGGGAAAATGGATAAAAAGAAACGACCTGGTAATTCCAGTGAAGAAGATTCTACAGGTACAGTTAAGGGAAGTAAAAAAAAGAAACAAAAAGGTGCAGGAGGAGGTGGTACATCAGGAGGAACTGCAGCTAGTGGTGCAAAAGTTGCGGCAGGTGAGGGTTCGTATTATCTCATGCTTCTTCATTCCATACTACATATTTTACAAAACTGCTACTCCATACATCATCACACTTCATTTTGAAACTGAATAAGAGAATCTTAAATAAATTTTATTCTAGTAGCTGAAGCTGTTGCTGCTGTATTGCCAGGTTTAGCTGGTATAGCCCATCCTAGTGACGTTTTAGACATGCCCGTTGATCCCAATGAACCTACTTACTGTCTATGCCATCAAGTATCTTATGGAGAAATGATAGGTTGTGACAATCCAGATGTAAGTATTGATTTATATAAAATTTTATAGATTAAGATAATAAACTATTAATATGTGAAAAATAATACAAATTATTTAAAATTGTAAACTTATTGTTTATTAACAAAATTGAAGTATATTATTGAACAAAATACAGTGAAGCAACTATCATTCTAATCAAGGAAAATTCTTAAATAATGATTAAGTAGAAGTCAAAATGTTGATTGAATCACTATTTATTAAATATATATTTTTAGTGTCCTATTGAATGGTTCCATTTTGCATGTGTTGGATTGACAACAAAACCAAAAGGAAAATGGTATTGTCCAAAATGTACTCAAGATAGAAAGAAAAAGTGATGGTATCATACTAAATATGCTGCCATCCCATATTGTCTTTGTGCTGAATTAAGATAAGATATGATTTATGATGTGTCTCAAATTGCATGTAATTTATTTAATATTTATCATATAGATCCTATTGATCATAATTTTTTTATATACTTTTTTTATCTTTAAATATATTATTGTTATATATATTTATATATATATATGTTGATATATAAGAGTAGCAAAGTCTTATTGTTCTCTTAATAAACTTTTTACACATTATATATTGAGTATTTTTACCACCACATAATTTTTTGTCAAATATTAAATAAGGGGGATGTTTCTAGATCAGATAAACACTATATTTGTTTTGAAAGGATCCATAATTTGTAGGGTGATTTTCACTGTCAGATACAGATGAAATTAAATTATATCTTGAATTTATGAGACTGGTAAAGAACCTCATCCAATTCCTTTAAACTCTGATGATTGTATTGGCTGCAACAATCCCCAATGTTGGTATAGATTGAATAACAAGAATTAATCCAGTTATACTCATATTACAAAAAACACATCTGAGGAAATTATAACAATGTATGTAAGACCTAAATTGGAGTTTGGAATGTGGAATCCTTATTTTGTTATTGAGAGGGTAGATTCCAAAAAATTTTAATAACTCTGAATAATGTTTAATGGAAAGGGTAGTAACCCACAGCTTACTAATCTCAAAGAGGAACGATTTTGAGGAGACCTAGTGAATATTACTGAAGTTATATTTTTCAATCCAATACATCTAAGGAGATACTAAAATAGATTAGCATAGGAATGTTCTACTGGAAGAGACTGCAAATTTAATCAATTTAATGCAAGAGTTGTTAAAGAAAAGTCTATTAGGATAGAAACAGCATCAATGGCTTTGTATGTAGTTCAAGAAAACTTATCCAAAAATGAGAATTTGGTTTCCTTGATTTTCTATGCAAGTTATTTTGAAGTGTGTGAAATAGATTTTCTAAGAATTTAGTTTTGTAAAAACTTCAAAATTATAGAACTTGATTTTACACATCTATGGCCTTTTTTAATTATTACTGATATTTATCAAAAAGTTATGAATTTCAATGTTAGATATGTTTATCACGTTATAATAAATTCAAATTTCATTTTTATTAATTGAAAAGTTTTTTGAAAATTCATTGAAAAATAGTGAACATTTTTCATGAGTCATGTAGTTAAAGATAAAAATTTTAATTTCCTATGACTTTAACCGAAATTAAATGTTATGATTTTTTAAACATACGATTTTTTTTGTTAGAAAAATCGGAATTTTTCGTTAATTCTAGCTTTGAAAATATTAGTAATAGAGGAAATACATTAAATAATCTCAAAGTTTTCAAATTATACATTACAGAGCTTATTTTTAACTATGACCCTTATGAACTAAGGGTCATAACGTACAAATTTTTCTCTGGATAGACAATATTTATATTTTTTTCTCAGAATTATTGGTTGTAATGAACAAACTATTGTTTGAATTATATATTTAATTAGAAATTCATAAAAATTATGACATAATACAGCTCAAACGAACACTTAAGAAATTATATATAATTAAATAAAAAATGTTAATACAAGAAATAAAATACAACACAAAAAACAATTGAGTATAATAACATTTATTCAAATATCTTTTTTATTAAGAAGAGGGGAGAATGGTCATGCGTACTATGCGAAACCAACCGATGTGTGAACCAGTACGACCCACTTACATTCTTCTTTTTTATTATAATCCTAGTTATGATTTCTGCACCAGCGTTACCAATAGACAAAATGGCTATTGTTCACCGAATTGACATTTCCGTTCTGTTCACTGCATTATTGTTCTTTAATCTCTTGAAAGATTCCTTGGTTTCTTCCGTCTTCATCTTATGTTCACCTTAGCTTCATACTCCTATATGGACAGTTTCTATGAGTGTTCCGACTAAGTGAAACAAATAGTGTATCGTTCTCTCTCCCTCGAGCGCTTCAGTTAGTTCTGCGCATCTTTTGCACGCATAAAGCATGCGGAATATAGATAAAGTGTCTAGAACGAGACAGAAAATAAATACTGTCGGCACCGTAACGTAGAGACGTTTTTTCCATAAGAACTGTCCATATAATCGAATTACCATTGTATAAAGAATAGGATAGTAGGTTAACCTTATGAGGATATCATTTGACGAGGTAGACGCCACCAATAGATGGCAGTGGAGAAAAAAAGATAATTCGTCCATTTCAAATGATATTGCGACGTTAGAAAATTGTTCTGAAGTATATTTTGGGGGTTATTTAATTAAAAAATGTTTAGATCGCTTCGATTGCAAAGACTGTAAAGTCAGTTTAGAAGCTTCTGATGACATAAACAGTGGACAAGAGCTTCTTATATTCTATAAGAATAGATTCTACATTTTTGGGGTTTTATAGTCTTCTTAATGGAGATTCAAGTTGTTTAGTGGATTTTGTCCATTTCTTTCTGTGGTCAAAATTAAGAGCTACTTTGTATATATTTCCAGAAAACAAAAATCTTAGAATGTGAATAATGTTCCGAAGCAACACTATCATACTTTTTAACAAACATTTTGAGATTTTGAAAAAGTTTTTAAATTACAATAAATTTACTTAATTTGTTAGCCATTCGAAGTTCCGAATATCGATGACGGCATTTCTTCAAGAAAGGACATATTGCACAATTGATGAATTCTACAATGTCATTAATTGAATTATTAGTACGATATTGTATTGTAAATTAACTGAAAGTTAAAAAAAACATACAAAATAGCCAGGACTTATTTTTTCGCCTCTATAAAATATCATCAAAATATGAATGTTTCAAAAATACATTCATGACCGAAGTTCTGAAATCGCAAATTCATATTATTTCAGTCACCAAAGGAAAGTATATATATTTTATATACCTTTGTGCAAGGATCCTTCTTTCTATCCCAAATTTAAGTGATTAACAGATTAATAGAAAATTATTTGTTTCATTTGCTAGTGCTACACGAATTCATTACAAAAATATTTTTTTATACATTGAAATTGGTGACAAATTATTAGTATTGAGATTAAGTTTATTTTCGGTTCGAGATGAATACATGCTATTACATTATTAGAAACATGACATTTCAAAATACGCCCTATCTATCTATTGTAAAGATTCCTATCGAATAGGTAATTTGTGTCACTGTCGTAATAAAAAGTAAAATCGGCAACAATGTACTGTCGGTTCGAATTTCGAAGATAAAGAAAACTTCACATTTAGTTGGGATATTTCCAAAAAAAATTATTTGTTGAAAATAGTGCTGTTTATTTCAGATGGCACTAAGCTAGGGGTCATTTTTATGAAGAACGAGCGTTAAAGTAAGTAACTAGATGGCGTGCAAAATTGCCTCAAATGGTTTTAACATTGTCACTGTTCTACTATCCTATTCTTTATACAATAGTATTACATATATGACATGCATCTGACATTATTCGTATCGTTATTATTGTAAATCTCCATTTTCGCTTCCATCTCTATATCCAAGTATGATCTTGTTGCATTTTATTTCATTTCTAATATCGTTCTGTTGTAACCAAAGTAAGATCATGACTTTAGTTTCATTAGTTTACACTTCTCTTTTCATGTTTTATATTTTTTTAATCAACTGTATCTATATTATTAATTTACAAAAAGTCAACAAAAAATTTAAGGGAAATGCTATAAAAGTTTTGAACGTCGTTCAGCACCTGCGTGATTGCCAAGCATTGCGCAATATCGATCTGTCATAAAAATACACATTTTTCGACGATCTTAAAAATGTACGTTGTAGTAAGAAACTATATAATCCCTTTCAAAAAATATGTTCCCAAACGTGATAGTAATGAATATATGATAAAAAATGTTATTAATTTTTAAAACAATTCTATAATGAATATAATTAAAAAAATAAGATATCTGGATTGTTTGCGGTGGTCGTATACCGTACCAGTGTTGTGTTATTTGGCGTTTTTCTTTATGATTTGGATGTTAGCAGTACCTTTAAAGCAAAACATAAAAATCGTGAAGGATTTGAAACTCGATCCTGAAGATTCATTCGAAATTAGAATAAAAAATAGTAATTTTAATACGGACAAAAAGGGAGGGCAAGAATTTGTGGAAAGAAACGAATATCTTGTAAACTCGAACGATGAAGAATACACAAATAAAGATAGCACTAAAATACTAATGGAAGTTTTTCAAAAGTGAGTAAATATGACAATTATATGTTAAGTTAAATATATATTTGAATGAGTTAAGGTTTTCAATATACGAGGTTTGATCAAAAGTACGTGAATTATATAAAAAGTAACAAGAATATTGAAATGAAGTACTGCCTTTGGTTTTCTCAATTTTTTTCTTTAGTAAAAGTAGGCAGATCAGCGATACCTAGTCAAAAAGTATAACCTACTTAAACCTAACACACATTGGAATGTAAAACAACAGATATAATAAACGCTAAATTTTTGTATCAGGGCGACATTAATTTTGAATGAAATTAATTTTATGCACGATCTTCTTACCAATCAGTGGAAAATCATCTGCAAATGCATCTGCTCCGTACGCGATTTAAAGTCCCTCACGAAGCTCTCGCATGTTTGCATTATTAAATTATTGATACCACTTATAAACAGTCTTCAAAGTTATTATATTATTACAATGAACATATTTTAACATTTCGTACGCTTCTTTGGTACTTTTTCTAACAGACTTACAAGCCAAAACGAGTCCAAACTTGTAATTTCTTCTCTCAACACATTAGAGGCCATGCCATTTGAAATATA
The DNA here is from genome assembly GCF_026230105.1 of Diorhabda sublineata. Lineage (NCBI taxonomy): Eukaryota > Metazoa > Arthropoda > Insecta > Coleoptera > Chrysomelidae > Diorhabda > Diorhabda sublineata. The sequence continues at coordinate 16,266,340 of NC_079485.1, read as the reverse complement.
TGAATTGTAAGTGATTACAGTATTTTTTTTATCACACCTTATATACAGTGAAGTGTAAACATAAAATAGGATCTTTATTAATACACCTTTTTTAAAAATTGTTCAGGGCTGATAAAGATAGAAATAAAAAGCTCGATTCTAGAGAACTAGCTCAGTGGATAAGACGGAAAATAGTCGAGCACATTTTCATAGCTGTAAGCACAAATTTAGATCTTTTCAAAAAGATTGACGTGAGTCCTCAAAATGGGGTAATAACTTGGAAAGAATACCACACTTATTTTTTGAAAAAAAGGGGTTTTAGCAATAAATACGTCGATGATCACGATGAACGTAGACACAAAGGACTACAAAGATCATTGAAAGGTATAAGCCTTGTTAGATTATGTCACATTTTGAAGGTAGTTTTTTTTTAGAAAAAATTATGAGAGATAAAGCATCTTGGATGGAAGCTGCTAGATCTAATCCGGATTCACTTACTCTGGAGGAATTTTTATCATTTACTCATCCAGAATCCAGTGTAACTAACCAGTTAGTGCTAGTAGACGAACTTTTCGATAAATTTGATAGAGATGGCGATGAATTATTAACGGAAAATGAATTTGCTGTTTTGCAAACTGAAGGTATGAAGAATAATTTTTATATATATTTATATCTAGAACTTTAAAATTGATATTCCCACTTCATTCTGATAAAGTGGAATTTGAATAAAGTGGAACAGTTAGGTTTATCACGACTGTTGTTTACTTACGTATTAATTGAACTCCAGTGTATAATTCAACTTCTGGGGCAAATACGTGGTGCATAAACAACTTCTATTTTTTAAACTATTGGGATCTGTAAAACGCGAACTCTTTACCAATTAACTTTAAAATCTTTTTTGAGTTCGTTCACTAATTGAAGTCGAATCTAATTTTTTTCTTCATCAACGTTTTGCACTAGAACAGCAGAAATTTTATTCCTTTCTAGCTCAAATTATTCCGTTTCCGCTCTTTCGTCATAAGCTTCAACTTCCGTAGAATCAGCGCCTGAATCGTCATTAGTCACTGGCTCATTGATATCTGAATCACTGGATGATTCTGTTTTATTGGTTCCAACGGTTTTCCCAGGTTCTACAATCAAATTTCCTCTAGATGGCGCAGCAATGAAACGCTTTGCTGTAAATAATTCACGATTAAGTTATTAGCATAGTAGTATCCTGATCATCTTCGGATGGAATTTTCCGAAGAACGCGTTCATGATCGATCGGATAGATTCCTGTTGATATTGATTAAAGTAGCAGCGAATAGTCGTGGGAAATGTTTTCTATTCACAGATGTTTGTTGGCAATGAGATCTTTTCCAATTGACCAATTGATCTCTAGGCTGTCTTTAAAACACGGAAAAAGAATGAAATTAAGTTTCGTAAATTTGTTTTTAATACTGTATAAATTTTAGGTAACGGCGATGAAACGTTAATTGTGAGACAAGATGAAAACGAACGTAGAGCGGAATTCCGTAAGACTATAGATCTAAACGGTGATGGTAAAGCAGACAGAAGAGAATTGTTGCATTATGTAGCACCGCAAAGTCCTAGGCACAGCGAACACGAGGCGGAAGCTCTTTTGGCGTTAGCTGATAACGATCACGATCAAATGTTGTCTTTAGATGAAATCCTCGCACATCCGGATTTGTTTTTGAAATCCAAAATGGTAGATACTGCCAGAAGTTTTCACGATGAATTTTGATACTAGGAATTGCTGTCTAAAAGTGAATTAGTTTATTGAAATCATTATTCGAAGGGAAAACTGTCAGGATTCCTTTAAAAAGCAATTTTTTTATATTATGGGAATTTAATCAACCTCATTGGAATTGTCGTTTTTTTATTTTTGTAAAATAGTTTAATGTTGAATAAAAGTTATGTCAACTAACTAACTAGTTTGATTTTTGAATACCTTGACACCCTGTATAATTAGTACTTACAAAGAAAAAGTACGCTCAGTAACTAAGTAGCCTTATAAATTACAGTTCCTCTAAGTAATAAAAAACAAGTACAAAGTTACTTTAAGTATGTGGATGAAGTATACTAAGCACACTGCTTACTTTCAGTCTCTGAGGACGATAAGTTGATTATCGAAACGCGCGTCAGACAGTGTAATTGCGAGTTGTTTAATTGAATATCATCAACGATTCCAGAAATTCCAATTTAAAACTCTAAGTTCTAAAACTATTTCCACTACCTAAATGATTCAGAAATGTTTATGCTCGACTGTATATTGTACAAGGGCTGATTCCTTTGAGACATCCCTGACATACTAATAATAAAAAACTAGTAAGGATTTTTTTTTGGAGACAATACATTTTTTCATCGATGTTTTATGTTTCTAATGCGTTTGGAATTCACACGGGAGAATCAATAGCGACATCCTTGTTCATGTGATTTCAACTCAACGAAAAATAACCTGTTGGAAGGGCGCGAGGGAGATGCGCAGTTGCCTATTACGCATACCAATCACCTGATGCGTTCCTCGTATTTTTTTTGTGTAATCATTTACAAAAACTCTTCGTACTTATTAAATTCAAAATAACTTCCATCTTGCATAAAATCATACACAAACTATTATATTATAGCGTTTACTCGGTATCCAACCAACGCATGTTGCGCTGGACTGAATCCAGAGAACTTCACCAGTTAAATGAGGCCATACTGTTTAAACCGCCGAGATTATAACGTAGATTATCGAAAGATTGCGCAGAACACGTTCGTGTATCCCAAATTAATAATAAAACTACAACAACGTCAATCGAAAGGTAGATGGATTAGTGAACTGGTTGAGTTGTTTATCAAAGTATTGCAAGGAGATAGCGAAGTATTAAAAATTTTCTTTAGAATAATGAATGGAAAATTTTGTATTATTTCAATGATTTAATTATCATTTTTTTTAGTTCCCAATATTTTTGAGAGCTTTACAGTACTGTAAAGCTTATGTACCTTATGACCTTTCAAGAAATCATTTCTGCTTACAGCAATAAATTAGAAATGTAACTAAAGTTAGAAAATCTTGTAAAAGAATCGAGGATTTTCCCAATAACGGCAGTAGATGGCCAAAATTCCAGATCCTAAATAAGGGTTGAAAACTAATAAATGGATAGGGGGTCTCACGTATATGCTGCCAAGTGGATATTGGAATTATATTTAAACATTTTAGGCACTGGTAAAGTCAGATTGAAAAACAATTGTATATTAAATTTGTTCTATTGACTTTGATTTTTATAAAAACTTTTGACTTTTTTCAAAATAACATTGTTATAATTATCATATTCTATAACACTTTTTTTATCAAAATTCTTCTAGTTTGCAACCTCATTACATACAAAATAATACTTCCTAAAACTCGGTACATACAATTGAAAAAATGAAAATAGAGGATTTTTGAAAAATAAAAATATTTCTACTTTACATTCACCCAAAATTAGTTAGATTTTAGAAAATCCATCCTTATATAGTGTAGGTTTAACGCGAATTCAATTACCTATACCCATTGTAATTCTACTCTCTTATTCATTTTATACAGGGTGTTTCAAAAGAATTCCCATAAATATATGAAGGGTGCACGGGAAAACAGCAGTAGTCCATTTTTATACGAAACTCCGCATGCAGTATTATTTTATGCCATTTTGTGGTTATTATCAGATAATGAAATCGTTAAATGGTAAAAACCGCTTTAGGTTTATTTGGTATAGTATTTACAGTTTTGTACACAATGGATAGTGACTATTCAGTGTCAAGTGAAAATGAAGCCAGTTCATCAAACAGAGAAACGAAGAAACGCACAAAAACAGGTAGAGGGCGAGATGTAATGAAAATTTTGCGTGCCATTACCCATGAACTTGGATCTGACTGTCTGTGTAAACGTTTTCGCTGTTTTACTGTTGTTTCTGAACCTGAAAGCCGTAGAATCCTTCGGGAATTTAACGAACTAGGTAACAATAACAACTTACCTTACTGATCTAATTAGTTATTTTTTTTTTGTTCTAGGTAACACTGACAAACAAAACTCTTCTTGGTGGTCTCATCACTGTTCTTCCTGTTATGCGGAAAAATGAAGCTGAATCAAGGCTTAATAATGCCTCATTTAGTTATCGTGTCCGACTGATTGAAGATGGAATAACTCGTGATGTTCCAGTATGTATGAAGGCTTTTTTATCTTTACACGGAATCACAGGGCGTCGAGCTAGATACGTAAGGGAGTCGTTGCTTTTAACTGGGAAAGCACCTGTCGATATGCGTGGAAAACACAACACACGACCTCACAGACTTTCAGAGGACACAAAACGGAAAGTGATTGAGTTCATTAGGAGGCGAAAATCTCATTATTCCTTGGCAGACTCCAAAAAAAATTACCTGGTCGAAGATCTAAATATAGTCAAACTACACAAAATGTATTCTGATCGCAACACTGATGATAAAGTTTCCTACCAAAATTTTCAAGGAATTTTGAAAGCAACTTTAATATATCGTTTGGCTAACCACGCAAAGACACGTGCAGTACGTGTGATACCTTGAAAGGTGACATATCTTCACTTACTCTAAAATTGAATTCCATCCCGGATGATAAAACGAGGAAGATTGCAAGCAATGATTTGGGGGAAAAAATCGTGAAAAGGAGCTTCATCTAAGAAAGTCATTTTATAATCTAAAGCAAAATTACCGCAAACGTGCCGCAAAGTCTCTGACTATGGAAAATATCACCATGGATTTCCAAAAAAATTTGCCATGCCCAAATATCACAACCAATGATGTTTACTATAAATATCAACTAGACTTCATTAGTTTCAATATTCATATTTTGTCAAATTCAAGATCTGTATGTTACACCTACTATGAATCTGTTGCTAAGAAAGGATCTGACTAAGTCTGTTCCATGCTGTATCACTTCTTTTACAAGATCCTGTCCATGGAAGTAAAAGAACTTGCAATTTTTTGTGATTCGTAATCAGGACAAAATAAAAACTTTACGGTTATTCGATTCGTGCATTACTTGGTTACTAAAATAAAACCGTTTTGATACTGTGAAAGTAATATTTCCGATCAGAGGGTATTCATACCTCGAGTGCGATCGAGACATGAGCCTTGTAAACCAAAAAGCTTACACTGAGGTACCAGATGACTGGAGAGACGAATTAAGAAATTGCCGTGTGAAACCTACACCATTTGAGGTCATTGATTGTGGAAAAATTTTTATTTTCAAAATTGGAGCACATTTTTTTCGCCGCTTTATCCAACGATGTGCCCCTTCCAGACTCGGCCTATCAGGAGGCTGAAGTTTTCTCATGAGAATCCCCGCTTAGTTTTCCACAAATCCGCATTTATGGGCCTATATAATAGTTCTAAGTTCGACCAGAGTCCGCTTTTAGAGCCTAAGAAAAAAACAAGAAGGAAACCAGAAAACGGAAGAAAAAACGCTGATAAAACTTTATCAGGGTCCCATCCCTGTTAAAATACCCAAATGGAAGGATTTGCAAGATCTGACATCATTCCTTGAGAGAGCAGAAGCCAGGTTGTTTTATCAAAAATTACCATTTGCTGAACAACCTCAAGAACAGACGACGAATTTGTGGATTGTTGTAAAAAATTACTGAACGTAACCCAGCAATTAAGTTGGCAAGGATGATTATTATGTCAAAAAACAAAAAAAAAATGGTTACTTTTCAGATTCAAGTCATTTTGTGTAGTTTTACTTCTAATATAATAAAAGTATAGAAGAACCTGTATAAATTTCTTTTATTTATATTATAGAAGAAACGAATATTACAACAGGTTATGGGCCCAGGCCAGATTTAATAAGCTTCAGTGAATTTCAAAGTAAAGTATAAAAGCTAACCTAAAAAATAAGGCGTGCCGGCTTGGCTTGTAAAGCAAATTAAAAGCAGAAATGGAATCTGAAAGTGTAAAGTTTACTTTCGCCAGATTAGACAACAACAATTATCAAAATTGGAAATTTAGAATTAAAATGTTGCTTACACGAGAAGGAAATTGGTCTGTTGTAGAAGAGGCAATACCAAATGAACCATCTGTTGAATGGAAACGTAAAGATGAAAAAGCACAAGCTACAATTTCATTAAGTATCGAAGACAATCAGATAGCACACATTTATAAATGCAAGAATGCGAAAGAAATCTGGAATGAACTGCAAAAGGTACATGAAAGAAATAATTTAAGTAACAAGTTGTATTTATTGAGAAAGCTGTATCAGTCTAGACTTGAAAATAAACCAATGCATGAATACATTAAAGAAATACTAGAATTAGTTGAAAGACTACGAGGAGTTGGTGAGACTATTAAGGATTTCCATGTAGCTGCATTATTGTTAGGTGGATTGCCAGAAAGTTATTCCACATTAGTAACAGCATTAGATGCTAGGCCAGATGATGAATTGACTCTTGAATATGTAAAGGGAAAACTAATGGATGAGTATAAAAGAAAAGAAGATACCAGTTCAACAGAGACGGCATTAAACACAAATAAAAAGTTTTCGAAGGAGATGAAAGAAAAAATAGAATGTTATTATTGTCATAGAAAAGGTCACTACAAAAAAGATTGTTTTTTCATGAAGAAAGACAGAAATAACGGAAAGCAACATGCCAAAGTAACTGTTGAAGGTGATGAGTTGTCTGACTCAGTTTTTTGTTTCAATGTTTCCTGTAACAGTAAAAATAATCTAGAATGGTATATTGATTCAGGGGCTACAAGTCGCATGTCAAATAATCCAGAATTATTTATTAAATTGGACTATTCAAAGTTAAATAAAATTATAGTTGCAAATGGACAGGAAATGCAAGTCAAAGGTAAAGGTGATATTTTAGTAAAAACAGAAATTTCAGGTAAATGCATAAGTTTAAAATTTAAAGATGTTTTATTTGTACCTGAGCTAAGCAATAATCTGTTATCGGTGTCTAAAATTACAAAAGCTGGTTATAACATAAAGTTTGATGATTGTAATTGTTATATAGAAATTAATAATTCTATTATAGCCACAGGAAAATACTGTAATGGTTTATATAAATTAAACATGTTTTCAGAAAAAGTAAATATTGTAAAAACGTGTGAGGAAATCAATAATTGTATACATACATGGCATAGACGTTTAGGTCACAGAAGCCCTGATGATATAAAAATGATAGTAAGTAAAGATTTAGCTATTGGCATAAAAATAAATGATTGTGGTCAGAAAAAACAATGTGTCACTTGTATTGAAGGTAAATTAATGAGGAAATCTTTTCCTAAAAAATCAGAAAGTAAGACGTTTAAAGTTCTTGATTTAATGTGGACCTATGAGAACCCCTACTGTTGGTAAAAAGAAATATTTTTTGACTTTGATGATTTGATGATTTTTCAAGATATACCACACTTTATTTATTAGAATCTAAAGATGAAGTATATATTAAACTAAAGGAATTCATTCTAGAAGTCAAAAATATTTTTGGGGTCTATCCAAAAACATTTAGAAGTGATAATGGAGGGGAATATACAGGGGTAGCTGTGCAGAAGCTACTCAAAAGTTTTGGTATAAGCTTTCGGTCGACTGCACCATATTGTCCAGAGCAAAATGGTGTGTCGGAGAGGAAAAATAGAACATTGATGGAATCGGCAAGGTGTATGTTATTAGATGCTAATTTACCCCATAAATATTGGGGGGAAGCAGTAACAACTGCTAACTAATTTTCTAATGGACTACATACTAAAAGTAAAGAAAAGACACCTTATGAGTTATGGGTCGGAAAGAAACCTGATTTATCATATTTCATTACATTTGGTTCTCAGGCTTTTGTTTACATTCCAAAAGAAAAAAGATCTAAACTAGAGAAAAGAGCAAAAACAGGTATTATGGTGGGATACAGTGAAAATAGTAAAGCTTATAGAATTCTAGATACAGATACAGATAAAATTATTATAAGTCGTAATGTAAAATTTAATGAATTTCTGAATCAACCTTTTAAAAATATAAATAATTGTAAGGCTGAAACTGGCAACTCAGATCCTGATTCAGCAATTACTGTTGACCTACAAACAAAAACTAAACATGGAGTGGATGATAGTGACATAAATGAAGAAGGTGGAGGATCAAATAATAATATCAATGAAGAAGAAAATGAAATTCCAGAAGAAACTGGAGGTGAAAACTTTGAGGAAATTAATGATCAAGAAATTGTAACCAGATCAGGAAGGGTGTCAAAGAAAAGAAATTATGAAGGTTACATTTCATACAATGTGATGAATAAGGAAACTTATAATGAAATGCAAGATCCAAAGACCGTAGATGAAGCGATGTCTAGAAGTGACCGAAGAAATTGGGAAAAAGCAATGGAATGAGAGTACGAATCATTAATGAAAAATGAGGCATGGATTTTAGTAGACCGTCCATCAAACAAAAATGTTGTGCAAAATAAGTGGGTGTTTTGTTTAAAAAGGAATTCAAATAATGAAATACGATATAAAGCACGGCTAGTTGCAAAGGGTTTCACACAAACCTTTGGTATAGATTATTTTGAAACTTTTTCACCTGTAGTTAGATACTCTACAATAAGAATATTGTTTGCTTTATCTGTAGAATTAAGTTTAGATATTGACCACTTAGACGTAGAAACTGCATTTTTAAACGGAAACTTGGATGAAGATATTTACATGGTGCAACCTGAGGGGTTTATTCTAAAAAATAATGAAAATAAAGTATGTTTATTAAAAAAGGCTATATATGGGTTAAAACAATCCTCCAGAATTTGGAATATTAAAGTAAAAAATGTCTAAAAGACTTAGGTTTTCAGCAATCAAGTTTTGAACCATGTATATTTTTCCAAAACAAGGACAAATTTATAATTCTAGTGGCCCTTTATGTTGATGATTTTTTAATTTGTTCAAATTCCTCAGTTTTTAAAACCAACCTCAAATAGGAATTGTCAAAACAATTTAAAATTAAAGACTTGGGGCCAATCAAATATTTTTTAGGTTTAAATATTGATTTTGACAAACAAAACAATATGATTAAAGTTAATCAGAGGGACTATATTTTAGAATTATTAGAGCGTTTCAAGTTAGGTGATGCTAAAACGGTTTTGACTCCTATTGAAGTCGGTTTAAAATTCTAATGAAAAACCGAATGTACCGTATCAGAATTTAATTGGTTCATTAATGTACTTGGCAGTCCATACAAGACCAGATATATCATTTAGTATTAGTTATTTGAGTCAATTTAATTCAAGTTTCAGTATTGAGCACTGGAAACATGCAAAACGGGTATTAAAATACTTAAAAGGGACCTTGGACAAAAGCCTAATTTTTTGTAAATCAGACAAAAATTTGTATGGTTATGTAGATGCAGATTTCTCAAATGATATAAATGACAGGAAATCATATTCAGGATTCGTTCTAAAAATGAGTAATGCTCCAATCTCTTGGGAATCCAAGAAACAATCTTGTGTTGCACTTTCTAGTACCGAGTCCGAGTATATCGCCATTACTGAAGCATGTAAAGAAGCCATATTTGTTAATGGTTTTTTAAATGAGTTTTGTGAGACTAAGCCCGTAATTCTTTTCAATGACAGCCAAAGTGCACAAAAATTGTTAAAAAACCCTGTTTACCATAACAGAACTAAACATATAGACACTAAGTACCATTTTGTAAGGGAAGTAATTGAAAAAAAATTTGGTTGAAATTAAATACATGCCTACTGAAAAAATGGTAGCAGATCTTTTAACAAAAGGGCTGCATAATCCCAAGCATATTTTTTGTACTAAAAATATTGGTCTAAATTAATTGCTGGTTTAAGGGGTAGTGTTGTAAAAAATTACTGAACGTAACCCAGCAATTAAGTTGGCAAGGATGATTATTATGTCAAAAAAAAAATGGTTACTTTTCAGATTCAAGTCATTTTGTGTAGTTTTACTTCTAATATAATAAAAGTATAGAAGAACCTGTATAAATTTCTTTTATTTATATTATAGAAGAAACGAATATTACAACATGGATGACCCACCAACAGATTAGTTTGATGCTGGGGAAAAGTGGCATGAGTCCAGGATAAAACTTTTTTTCTTTTATGTTACGTCACTAGTTTTGAATTAATGTTTATTTCATTTTCATTTTTTGTAATAATAAACACATTATTTACTAAACATATTTTTTGCGACTTTTTTTCCTTAAATTTTACCATCTAACGAGTTAGTAAACCCATATTTTCAAAGTTCTCCAAATTCGTCCGGATGGACTATCGCCGCTTTCCCCTGTTCCCTTCATATGTTATTTTTTCATTAATAAGGTGTGACAGGGTGTGAATTGTTTTTAATAACAATCTTCAACTGAAAGGTTTTATTCAGGATCATAGAAATAGATTCAATTGTTAACTCTAGGGACAATTTGATGCAACTTGACTGAGGGTTGTGAAATTTTATTCGGCGATTTGGTTGAAAATGTGAACAATGGAGTTGTGGGGATAATAAATCCAATGGTGTTAAATTGTCAGACGGGCCTAAAAAAATTTTATTATTAGGCTAATAGTATCCATTTCGATAAAAATTCATACCACGTCATAGAATTATCGATTGTTTATTAGGGCCATTTTTATTCGGTTGACTGGTGGGGTATTTTATAGAAAATGACCTTCATATTGAAGTTACCTCTTTCATGACATAAAACTGTATGTGGACCATGCATGCTTTTCCACAGTTTTTACATAACAACCTCCACATCCAAGGCCCTTGACGGCAACCGAACAAGATCCTCTGGATTTTTACAAAGCTCCTATTTTAAACTTCACACATCACAGATGCTAATGAACATTGCCTACAGCAATTTTTGTTTAAAAGTACCCTGTATATACTGAACACAGTATATTATCATAAATTTCTAAATTTTTTTGAAATTTTTAGACAAAGAATGTTTTTTAAATAAGTATGAATAAATATCTATGACTTTGAGCCAAAATAACAATGAAGTTGGTATATCACCTATATAACATACTGAACATAGTAATCACTACACCAACAGTAACAAAAAGATTGTCTGGTGCTTCGAGCCGGATATGAACGAGACTCGACAGACCAGATAGTGTAATTATTGGTGTAGTGGTAGGAATCAACGTGTTCAGTATTTTTTAAAATGTAACCAATAATATGGAATTCTTTCTTTAATTTGAAAAAAAATATTTGATCTTTTCAGATCCTATTAAGTATTTTAATAGTGATATAAACAAGTTTTAGTACATTCTAAGTACACAAAATAGTCCAAATAAGTACAAGATTATAATTATTTTCAAATAAAGGTATAACTTATGTCTTAAAGGTTTTTCGAGAACTATAATTTTGGATCAGTTAGATCAACTATCAGTTGATCGCGAATCCTAACCTAAAACAAAATATTGCTCAGTTTCTGAACGTCGCTTTCTTTTATCGTTTATCTTGTAAGTTTAAAACTTAATCTACAGAAACTTTTATTTTCATGACTTTAGGTTCGTGAGTTAATTTTTTCATGATTTTTAATATTTATACGACTGTAGTATAAGGAACAATATCCCTTTCGTATATTCATTCATATATGTAATACTCCCATAGGGACAGTTGGTATGGGAAAAAACGTCCCTACGTTACGATACCGACAATATTTTCCCTCTCGTTCGAGACACTTTATCTATACTGCGCATGCTTGAGAATGTGAAGAACCGAACTGGAACCTGGGGGGTAGAGAAATCGTTGCCATTCTGTCTTCCTTAGTCGGAACATCTTCACCTTATAGAAACTGTCCATATAGACGTATTACATATATGAATTCATTGTTAGCTTTCGCCATGTTTCTGATGTCATCCGTCAAAATTTCACATAAATTTGACAGATATTTTAATTTTAATAATCCTATAAAAAACTGTTATCGTTGTTTCTTGAATTGAAAATTATATCTTATAATTCAAGAAACCAAGGAAAAGCTAGGTAAATATTATCCGGGAAGTGCTCAGTTTTAAAATGTTAATAAGATCAATGCCCTTGTATTTAGTGAATATAAATGAGGCTCTAGCAACTGTAGCAGTTAGAAAATAATTTAAGTCATAAAACGGCGAATATAAATAAATTATATATAAGGTGTTTGTGAATAGTTTAGTAAAAGATAATGGTTTAATGTAAGTGTATAAATAAATTACGTGCGCCCTAAATACCTGGGTAATTGATGGTTGATCGTAAACGACCAATATTTCTTTATCTGTTCTCCTCCAGTCCCTTTCATCAGATTAAATTCGTTCAAAGATTTTTCTCAGTATTTTCCCCTCCCACTCTTGCAGTCGATAATATCCATAGTTCGAAGCAGTTGGGCAAATAACTGTTTTAGAAACTCTAGTTTTCGTTGGTCTTGATAATATTTTGGAATTTAACACTGCTTTTATGGCGTTGATTTCCTACCTAATTTTCTTACCCCTTTTGGTTCTCTTTATTTTTATTTGTAATTGTTACTCCTAAATATTGAAATTGGGTTATTTTGACACAACAGTATTCGTTTTCATTATCCACTTTTTTTATTGATACATGGCTTGTAGGTATTTGCGAATTCCCAATTATTATTATATTTTTAGTATTTTATTTATTTATATGTAGTTCGTGTTCTCTTGCTTTCACTTCTGTATTTCTATTTGCTATCTATTTAACAGTACTACATTGATGTTTCTGTTGATAAATAGTCCCTGTAGTATTGATATGACTTTTCCTCACAACAGCTTCTAATACGAGGGTGACATTTTAACATTCTATAAAAAGTAAAACGGAAACGATTGAGTTCGAAATGAAATGTTTTATTGCTTTTCGAAATATTCGCCTATGAGGTCTACACACTTTTGCATACGCTCAAGTTGATTCTGGAAATATTTTTCTCCTCTGAAGCAAATATCATATAAACATGCTTTTGAAAGTCGTTAACGCTTCTGGAGGCGATGAAAATCGCTGTCCCCTTATCTTTTGTTTGACATTGGGAAAGAAGAAAAAGTCATTAGGCGATAAATCAGGCAAATGTAGGTAATGAGAAATTAATTCGATGTTTTTCTCCTTTGAATACTATTTGACTTGATTTATGGGAGCTGGGATATCTTCTCACAACTAAATGTTTGAGTAAAATTGATTGTATTGCCGTCTGACATATCATAAGAGATGCCTCTATCTGCCTATAAGTCACAAATTTTGCAAACCAATTGTAAACGGTCTTCTCTGATGATGTTTCATTATCAAAAGTTATACGAAGCTATTCTCATTGTTTTTGAAAAAGGCCTTTTTTAAAATTATAAAAAATCATCCAACGTATAAGCTTTCACGGGTGATTTCCATTTTTACACAAATTTATTTCTTTCAAATGTTAACTATCAACAACTTACTTTCTTCGCAATAACAAACGTCAATGTTCACAAATACAGTAGCGCCACCTATTGCTCGATTGTAGAAACTTAAAAGGCAACCCTCGCAACCCAACTTATGTTGAACAACAACGAAGTGGATTACCTTGTTTTTGCTTGTAGTTTACTCCAATGTCATGCTCACTAAATTAATTATCTTGATTAGTATTCCAAGAGTTCGTTCAATAAAGAGTATGTGCAGCTGTAGTTTTGGATAGATGGAAAAAATTGGAGATTACATGGAAAAAAGAATTATTTACTTTAAATTAACTCTTTCTTCAAACCATCTTCATATCGTCTTGGTTTATCTATGTTCATTTATAGATTTGTGAAAGCTTTGGAGGAGCAAAGGAGGGAAACTCCCTCTCTCCGAATATTTTTTTCAATAAATGGAAAGGAATAAGTGGAACCAAAAAGATTCTGTTATAATTTGTTGAATTTCTCTGAGCAAAATTGAATCCTATTTTACAAATTATTTTTTATTTTAGTATTTTAACATTATGCTTAGATTTTATGTTTAAGGAAACTTAACATTTAGTTGAAAGATATTTTGGAAAAGGAAAAGTAAGTCCTGCCTCTGTTTTATGACCCCGGACACATGGGTCACACAAAGGACTCTTTCACTTTTCGGAGTAATGCATATATTTTAGTAAAACATCTGTAATTTTACGATTCTTAAGGAGAGGCTTAGACCTCATTGTAAATATTTTATTATTAGTTTTTAGTTAGTACAAACCGACTCTTTCAAGCGTGAGGACGCTTCTCGAAAACGTAGTCTTTTAAAATAAAGACTTAATATATGAATGTTAAACACTGTGTATTTCATTTATAAATATAAAACCTAATAATCACGATTACCTATCCATAACTTTCAACAGGTTATGGGCCCAGATAACTTGAATAATTAAATCGTGAAAATAGTGAACTTAAATAATAATTTGTGATCGAAATCAAACTTGTAAAAGTACTTGTTAGACATTCCACAATTAAGTGATAATTGTAGTGTGTGTATAAAAATATTTTAAATAGAAGATATATTAAGTGAATTATTGTGAGTGAATTGAGATAATTCGACACAATGACAAATTCGAAATTAAATTCGCAAAGAGGAATAACTCCTTTTAATGGACAGAATTATAGTATTTGGAAGAAGAGAGTGTGCATACTGTTGAAAGAGAGTAGTCATAGAGGCGGTTCAGGCAGACAGGCAGACATCCGGTCCAGCCGCTCTGACCGCAGCCCAAACCGCAAGTCGAAAGCAGTGATAACAGCGTTTACTATACTAAGTGTAAACCTTCTAATTAAGATACATTAATTAATCAATTTATTTAATTAAACAATTTAATTGCGGTGGAACTGAAAGTTTTAGACTTTTGTGTTTGAAGGATTTTGATAATTTTAGCACATCGCGCGTCAAGCATCGTAGATAATGAAGGTCTTTCGTGACAGTAAGATCCGCATTCGATAATGAATATACTTAATTGTCCGCTCTGTATATAAAATAAATATACATTTATCATGCAAACTGTGGGTATAATGAATTATATTCCGCCTTGTCTGGCCTGTATGATAACGGCGAAAAGGGTGTAGTTACTAGATTATCCAGGTCGTCGAAAAAGTTACTAAACACTCTGTATAAATAATATTAAGAATTGTGCATTTGTTGTTGAAGTGTATAAAAATTATTTTATCACAAAGCCACAAAGGACGATAAGACCAACGGTCCGTGCTGAAAAACACTTTATTCGGGTCGACGAAGTGAAAGTAGACCGTGTCTTTTTGGAAAAACAAACAGGTGCGTGTGAACAGGAGCCATTCTGAAGCATGTTTAAAAAGGTAAGTCACTTTGTTAGGCATTCACAAGTATTTAACGCTTTTACTATTTATGTATCGAATATGTCTAATAAAATAATATTTTTACTGTCAATGGCTACAGAACCATTACACACACAGTTGTAGTGAGATTAGTGGTGTAGTTTATTTTAAAGGTACATGGTGGGGCAACGGCAATAGAATCGGAGTAATAGAGATTTTTACACCTCCTAAACAATAGGTAATAAAATTTTTGTTATTTATGAAAAATATAGTTTCTCCTACTAACAAGACAGCCTTGACGATTCGATATAAAATCGAGAAGCAACATCATCCAATTACTGGTAAAACTAACGTTTTATCAAAATTTACTATTTTTCTTGGTCTTCGCGATATTTTTTCTAAATTCCGTGAAAGTGTGTTTTTAACATATCTATTGAGGAATGAGCGTCTAAAAACCTCTCTCGAAACATATCTAACCGCAAGTCGAAAGCAGTGACAACAGCGTTTACTATACTACGTGTAAACCTTCTAATTAAGATACATTAATTAATCAATTTATTTAATTAAGCAATTTAATTGCGGTGGAACTGAAAGTTTTAGACTTTTGTGTTTGAAGGATTTTGATAATTTTAGCAAAAAATGTTACGAATAATCACCTATTATATAATTTTGCATACAAGGTGGTAAAAAGTTTTTAGAAATTATGTAGTAATAGTTGATACAATATTCCGAGATCTTCCTTGGCTATAATTTGATTTTCTTGATCATACACTAAAAAGGCGTAAATAAAAACGTACAATGAATAGTCCGTTTCCACAGCACCTAGGCGGTAGGACTAACGATGCGCTGTATTTAATCTTTAACGTGGCAAATACATCCCCAGTAGGCCTACGAACCACTAGTTATTGCTGAATCATGTCTAGACTTTGCAGCATCTTTTCATGGCTCTTCATGAGTAGCATCTTTTAATGGCTCTTATAAATTAATGACTCTTAAATAAACTAAGCTATCACTAATTGGTGGCATCTTTTCTTGACTACTATTTGTTGGCGTCTTTTTGTGACTGTTTTAATGAGTATAAATGTAGAGTAGCATCTTTTAATGGCTCTTATAAATTAATGACTCTTAGATAAACTAAGCTATCACTAATTGGTGGCATCTTTTCTTGGCTACTATTTATTGGCATCTTTTTGTGGCTGAGTCTCCGAGATGATTCAGCAACATATCTTTTAATCATTATAAATGTAAACTTATAATATTGCACCTTGATTTAAATGGAGACTTTAAATAATTTTTCAAATTCTGTTTAATAATTTTAAAAATACTTATGTACTTTGATGAAAGGGTATAAGGAAGGGATAGGAAGGAAATAGCTATGAAAACAGCTGATATTTAATACAGCTAGCATGTTAAATCGAATGTTTCCGCAGAATAGCTATGAACTGACCTCTCAACCTCACTCTGTTTTTCTTAGGTGGATAACTTTACAAAAATACTACTTAAAAAAGATTACCAATACTAGATGCATTGCCGTTTGTATCCATAAGGAACAGAGTCATAGTTTTCAATTCGTTTCCGTTTAGTAAAAGTGGTGCGGAATACTTTAGTTACCTCTTTGGTGACGACAGAATGGTTGGTATTTCTTAATATATTTCGAGTAGTTACGTACTCTTCGGTGGCATCGTTAAGGACCATATCTTTTAATTTATCGAAATTTACTTGTTTATGTGTGCTATAATTAAGTGTTATCCCTTTAACTTTTATAATATCAATGGTTTTATCTTTATCTGTTGAATAAACCCTATAAACATAGAGCTTAGGGCCGCCTGAGACAAAGTCTGTAATATAACTGTATTCAGCTAGCTCGTCCGTCATCTCGCCGAGATAGCTTCCAATGGGTACTTCATACGTATCTCCAGGGCGCGAGACGTAGATAGCAGAATCAGTATCGTGGTACATTACTCTATCACCTAGTTTCTCGAGATATGAATATAGTTTTAGTCTAGCATGTGCGGTCGTGAAGGCTGCCAAAACAACATTTACGGTCGGTAGAGAAGTGTATGCCTCATCTTTAAAGGACCAGTTAACGATGAGAGTGTTCTCGTTAACTGGGAATATATGGTTAACTTCTTTGTAAGGCTGTGACAGAATATCTAATAGTTCTGCTGGGTCATTAACAATAGAACATTTGCTCTGGTTCTCTAATTGTCCAAGTTTTCCCCAGAAGCTAGTAATTATAGATTTGCCGACTTGTCTACGCCCAGAATTGTACTCAATTTCATCGGGGTTTAGCTCTACTCCCTCTCTGTCAAAATATTCTTTTATATACATCTTTTTGTCTTCATCAGTCTTACACTCTGGAGGCCACCCGCTAGCTTGTTGTTTTATTTTTAAAAATTTAGAAATATATTCAGCAAAAAGACCGCCAGACTTTGTGGAAGGATCGTACTGTACCGTTTCATATTCCCAAATTTCATATATATATCTAATATTTTATAGCCTTTTTCCAAAGCTTTTGTCACCTCGTCCATTACCCAAGTCCCCGTAATTGCACGCTCTTCGTCCGCATGACTACACTCTTCCTTTAACATATTTTCACAACAAGTACGGCATAGAGGGAAAATTAATTTATTGTTTGTTTTATATGGAAGAACGGGATGATAGAGATTTGTAGGTGGTAACACTTTACATTTAATTAATCCATTTGTAGTCTTTAGATCTAAAGCATAACATGCTTCTCCCACATAAACCTCTGGATGACCTATGGGGTATTTTCCATATTTGTTTATGTACGGATAGAGGCTGCAAATATCCCGATAATTTATTTTCTCCCCTTCCTTACAAGAATAATATAATTTTGTGGCGTTTGTTCGCCCACCGTAAAAAGCGTCACGAGGCTCCAGAGGTGTTTGTGAAAAGAGAGGGTGTTTTTCAGTATATTTGCTGATTTCAGAATTTTCAGACATCTCCCGACGAAAATCACACTCCCATTTCACAAGCACTTCGTAACCTAACTGTCTTAATTTTTCATTTTTTGCCGAGGTTGCTTCATAACGTTGTTCATATGTGAGGGATGGATCCTCATAGGTAGGTGTGCCACGTTTGTATTTAATACATTTTGGACACCCATGAAAGTAACAACCCTCAAATTCAAAGACTTCTCGTGTGGTATTACAGTAACCGTCCAACTTAAGACCGTTAATAACAACTTCTCTGCCCCGAGATGCGTGTTCTATTTTTATACCTCTCTGTCGTTCTTCCCAAATCAGCCATTGAATTGCTATCTTTGATTGTTTATCCCGACACCTATAGCCATTCTTTGGAATCAGACCGATGGTATTTGGCTTCAAAAAATTTCTGCGGAATATCTTATTACACGCCCCGGGTAGAGTAATAGCTTCTGTAAAAGGATCCACCCCTCCTTCTTTTAAAAGCAAATCTCTGAATTTCAAGCATTAGCGAGCGAGAATACTGACGTCGTCAATGCAGTACGCTATGATTTCTTTTTGGAAATCAAAAACGTAGTTTTGCACAGAGAGACCTTTGTGCCAGGATATAAGTTGATTTCTAGCATCCTCTTCCTCGTCTAATTTTGGAACATATTTTAAACTGTCAGGGTCATAGTATTCGAGAGCAGGTAACGGACCAATATAGTTCCAATTTTCTTTTTTATTAAATAAATGTGGAAAGTACCCTTTTTTTATATTTTTTAAATCAAAGACTTTTGGTAACTTTGCTAGAGGCATCGGAAAATAATTTAGCGAGTCGATAAAACTGACGTTACCCACTTTTAATTGTAATAGTTTTGTTCCTCGTGTAATTAGTTCAGGTGTGAGATCTGTCTTTGTCATTATATGATTTAACATAAACTGATTATCGTAGAGTCCACCTGCATGACCAACTACGATGATTTTCTTGAATAGAGAATAGGGTCTATTTTTAGAACTTGGTATCTAACACCACAATCACACCATTTTATATCTGTACCTATACATAGTGCACAGTGTTGTTCAAACACACACAAATTACAGTTATGTCGATGAGTACCGTCAGGCATAACCTCTTCTTGTGTACACTCGAGGTCGTAAAATATGAAGAGAGTACCGTCCATTGTGGGTTTATGTGTATCTACTGGCATGTAACAGTTGTGGGGAGAGGGTTTAAATTCTCTACACACTTTACAGAAAATCTCACCTCATGTATGTACTCTATCTTTCCTAAAAGTTTTTAGGCATAATGTACAAGCTACCACCCGGTCGCAGAGTTTAGTCTGAATGTGATAAGCATAACAATTTTGCCCTCTAAAATAGCGATTACAGTTGGTGCGCACAATTTTTGTGCTAAAAGTACAAGGTGGAACTTGTTCACAGGCAGGACAATTTCTTTCACAGAGGTGTGAGGTCTTGTGTGTGTAGGGGCTGTGAGAATTTTCGCAGAAATATGAACAGCAAAAAGCAGATGTTAAAGAAATTATTACGTTATAGTGATTTTCGTGATACAGCAAATTAATTTTCTTACAGCCACCTATTCCTTCAAACACGACATCACGACCTTTTGCACCATAGTTGTAAACAGTTAAAGTATAGTCTGTCAAATATTCTTGAAATTTATTCAATTCTGGTATACCACCACCCTCTTTGGGTATCTCGATACCACTAGATTCTAATAGCTCTAGAGTTTTTTGCGTCTGAAGCCCCGTAATTTTACGAAGCTTCGTTTTGTCGGGGTCATTATCAACATATGCTTTGGCCACAACTATGGCTCTAGCCAGGCATAGGTGGTCTTTATTAACTATTGTTATAATACCACTACGACGAGCACATTCTTCGTCAAAGTTGTTATATTTACGCCCACGCAAATTACCTTTACCGCTAGGCATTTTTACAGTTGTTGCCCCGAGACAAAACGTTTCGGTATCGAAAGCCGACGAATTAGACTGGTACACTTTCGAAATCATATCCCATATATCTTCAAACTTTATTTGTGAAGCCTGTCGAAAAGACAACCATCCATCGCCACGTGTAAACTCTTTAGAGCAAAAAGTAAAACCGATCTGATCACTTGACTCTGTTCCTTCAGTTACTCTAGCGACAACGCCCTTAAGACCGTCTTTGATCCATTTTAATAGATCATAGACTTCGGGAGCCGGGCGAATCTTAAACTCTATATGTCTACCTGTTAAACCAAATTTACGAACTTTCTTAACAATATTTTTGGTTACCAAAAACTTTTCCATTATTTCAAACAGTAACAAATTCTATAAATAAGTCAAGATAAAAAAATGAAAAACACAATAGTGAAAAAAGAAAAGTTTTTCGACAAAACTCAAAAAATCCTAAAAATGTTCGATAATCAAAAATTCCAAAAATTTTTCAAAAGTCGAAAACTCACAATCAAAAATTATTTTAGACTTACCGCAAGAGCACGTCTGAAACGTCACGAGAGCTAGAGAGAAAAGAGGCTTAGCAGCTCTGTGACCTGCTTTAAATAGAGAAAATTTGTGGGCGTGGCTTGAATGCTGTCACGTGATCTTCTCAAGAGAAAATATCTTTTTCCGAGGTTCTTAACATATGATTTGTCTTTTTGAGGTTCTTAACATATGATTTGTATTTTTTAATCAGGGAATTAGTACAGTGAATCATTTATAAAGATATGGGTGTAATTTTTCGAGTTTGAAACGCTTAAACCAGCGTGTGGTTAGATAACCTCACTTTTATGATTTCGATAACGTCTGGCTTTATCAGCTGTTATGATTAATGTGGAATCTCCTTTCCAAAATAAAAGCTATTCTATTGAATGCTAGTGGCTAAAACTAAAAATTGAGAAAATTTTAAAAATACGTGAAAGATATTTCAAATTAAGTATATGGTGGTAAAGTGACGCGCTTGCATATAAACATAGATAAGAAAAATGGTGATAATTTGAACAGTTTTTATTGAAAACTCTTATCTCTAAAAAGGTATTGCGCAATTTTAGATAACATTGCATAATTAGTGAAAATGTCTGAAAAGCGGCGTGACAAGCATAAAATAGTGAAAAGAAAATTATTTGAAAAATTTCATTTGAAAAGTTTATTGAAAACTCTCTAAAAAGGTATTGCACAATCTTAGATGACATTGCATAATTAGTGAAGAAAGTTGAATAAATTGTCTGAAAAGTAGCGTGACAAGCATAAAATAGTGATAAGAAAATTATGATTATTCTTCTCAGTGCAAAATTATAGTTTAAAGTTGTTGCTAGTTAAGAAAATTATAATAATTTGAAATCCTCATTGAAAAATGATTTATAATTAAAAAGGTACTGCATAAACTTAAAAAGCTAAGTATAATACCGAAAACTTTTATAAAATTGCTATAATTATTCATTAATGTAAAACTTGTAATATAGGATAATTAATATTTAGAGGTGGTTTTAGAAAATGGTGCAAAGTAAAACAATGTAAATCGAGAAAAATATTTTATTAATAAATAAATTTTTACAAAATAATACAATATGAACATTTTTATCTAAACACTATTAGAGTTTTACTGAAGTAATTTTCAAACAAAATGTTTCTGTGCTAAATCCCGTTGAGTTGGATTGATAGATGGAAGATATAGTATCCCACACGTCATTAATAGACACATCTTTGGCTTTCTTGAAATTAATCCATCCTTGTCCTTTAGCGAGGTCTTTGGAGCAGAAAGTGAAGCCTACATAAGCTTCGGGCGACAATTCTTCAGTTCCTTTACGAACAATTTGGTTGATAGCCTCTTTTACCCATGCTACTGGATCGGCATCTTCTGAGATCTCTTTAATTCTAAACTCCAAAGCTCTGGCTGATACACCAAAGCGTTTACATGTTTGTGATTCATCTTTAATTATTATAAATTTTTCCATAATATACGTCTATTCACTACAAGAGGTAAGACAAAAATGGGGTACGCGCGAATGAGCTGCTTAATATATAGAACTTTTTTTCTTGAACCAACACTCTTTACACCAAGCTGTGAACTTGTAATATTCGATTCCTTTCCGGTCACAATTGTACTCTTCATCGTGCTGGTATACTTCTTTTTTCTGACAAAAAGAACAAAAACTTAATCCGCAGTCGCTGCAGTTACACGCTTTCCCCCAAGCACAAATAGGCATCTTCACTCTAGAACGGTTCGTCTTGAAATGACTACCAGAGCCTTTGGAAATGTCTTTTATTCGATTATGTCTGCTCGCCTGAGCTTCTCAATTATTTCCCAAATTCTTCTTCTTTGTTTAGATATTTAAGTGTGTTTACGAGATTATTTGGTCCATTTGGCATCTTCGCTGTAGAACGGAATTCAACTTATTTTTATTCGATGATACCTGCTGTCTTAAGTTCGTGAATTATTTGATGGAATTCGTCATCTTCTCTGTTGAGCTGTTTTAGACGATCAACAAGTACGTTCGGGTCTGTCCAACCTTGGAGCCACGTAGTTTGTCTTGGATATTTCCTCACTTTTCTACGGCAATTGTTCTTACATAGAGGCTTAATAATCTCATCAAATTTAGTTGATCGTTGTTGATGTTTTAAAAACCCTCTTGAATCTCTATGTACCCCGACAGTTCCAATATTTGCCTATATAGTTGCAAATCGGTGATGGTAAAAGCTCGCGGGGTTCTGCAAAACACTAGCTGTTGTAAGCCGGGTGTATTTTTAAATATTTTGTTGTCTACAATTATATTTTCGTCATTGAATTCTCTATTTTGAAGCACAGGTCCATATATCGAATCATTGTCGTTGCATGTAACACTGTATTGATTTGATGGTGGCTGCTCTATATCCTGTAAATCGTGATTTGGTTGTTCTGTTACGTGTTGTATATGTCCGTCTTGATTTGATAATATAGTTTCAAGTGGTTCTGTCACAGGTTTAAATATACGTTGAAGCTGTTCTTCATGGCCACGTTCAGACCTTTTAAGTAAATTATACTTTTCTCGAACAGCTTTAGCAAGCTTTGGCACCTGTTGCTTATCTGACATCCTGATATTAAATGAACATTATATGCGAGTGAAGTTCTATTTACAGCATTGATATCTGCCTTTCCACTGACACGTACCTGACTGACGTACACCTGACGTATATCTGACACATACCTGACGCGTATCTGACACGTACCTGACGCGTATCTGACACGTACCTGACACGTACCTAACACGTACCTGATACGTACCTGACGACGCGTAAGCTGACGCATCTGACGACGATGTGACACCTGTCAACGTTATCTGTCATAGCTGTCAACGTTATTTGACCCATCTGACGACACTGTAACGTGTAAGCTGACCCATCTGACGACGCTGTGACACGTAAGCTGACCCATCTAACGACGCTGTGACACGTAAGCTGACCCATCTAACGACGCTGTCGCTTCTAGCAACGCTGTACCACGTAAGCTGTCGCTTCTGCCAAAGCTGTGACGTGTAAGCTGTCGTACCTGACTGACGTACACCTGACGTATATCTGACACATACCTGACATGTATCTGACACGTACCTGACTTGCAGTATTTAATCTTAGCAATAGAAACCAGTGAGCAGGTGGTGTCTTTCTTCTGTCGGGGGTGGTAAAGATACGGGAAAGTGTAGAGCGAGAATACTCCATTCCAAGGGATGAGGAGACATATGTACCACCGCTCCCTAGAGAGGAATAACATACCTTATTGTGGAAAATAAGCGGGTATTTGTAACATATACTTTTTAATAGTTTTCACTCATGCTTCTGGTAACTATCTGTCAATGTTAACCTTATTTTTCAACGGAATATAAAATAGTTTTAGAAAAAACAATTCATGCCTTGCTCATTTTTTGTTTCAGTTTTTCGAAATAATTATAGCGCTTTTTAAAATAAAAAATTTACAAATTTTGACATAATTTTCTAGGGATTTTTTCTTTTCTATTATGATTTCTCAATTTTCTAATGTTAGAGGGGATAGCTAAGTTGGTTGTTCATTTTTTTGTTTCAGTTTAATTTTTCGAAAATACTTATAGTGTTTTTAAAATAAAACATTTTTACAAACTTGACATATTTTTTCTAGGGCTTTTTTCTTTCAATTTTCTAATGTTAGAGGGATAACTGGGTTGATTGGATGAAAGTGGCTATTATTGTGTTATTAAAATAATAGAGGAAGAATATACACTGTTTAGAAATGAAATGCATTTCCTCTAATAATTTTCGTCTTCTGACGCGCTAGTCAGAACTTCACAGCTAAAAAATGATTATTCTGTTTTTATTCTTTTTTTAAAACGTATTATCATTTCAGGTCGGATATCTCGTATATTCTATATCAGAATTTAAATGTAATGATATAAATATTTGTGTATTAATAACTTACTCGTAGAGGACCGGCTCTCCCAACAACTTCAACATATCATCGCTACAAATAATTATATTTAATACAATTTTACATTTTATGAACACTTTTCAAAATAAACACCACTACTTATTTTTAGCAGTTGAAACTGTAGTCTTTTAAAATTATTTTAGAATAAAATAGACCGTTAAAAGCTTACATTTAATTCATTTATGTTAATTTATGAATAATATTTGGTAAGTTGTGTCTGTTAGTCAACATAAAAAGTTGTCCAAGGGTGACCAAGCGGGGAGGTAGACACTTTCATCAAATTTCTATAAAACTTGACTACTTCACCCTCAGGATAATGGGGGAATAAAGGACTTTGGTTAAGTACTGGGCGAGGGTAATTAAAAACAAGAAAAACTCTATTTTTTATTTTTATGTTTCCATCTGAAAAAATGTTACTACAGATTAGTACATACAAAATATAAAATTTCATAAAGTTTTATATATTAAATACTTACAACCGGCGAAGTTCTCATCAGATCTCTGAAAAAAGAATATGAAATAATTATTTCTGTTTTAATATAAAATTGAAGATTAGAAACTCACGGGTCATTTAGGACCAAAAGTCCTGATGCCGTTGATACACTAGAAAAAAAGAAAATCGATGATTTTTGGATCGGTTTTACATTTTGAGTACTTACAATTCCGTTGGCTCGCTGTAAAAAAGGTACGTTTTTAACATACTAATTTTATTTTAAAACCTCTTGTTTACTTACGCGTTATGTCGAACCAGACACCCTGCAAAAAATATGTTAAATTTTCGGTTTAAAAATATTATAAAACGACCTACATCTATTTTTAATTACCACAAAGGGGTCGGGGGCACAAAAGACCCAGCGGGTACCTACCGGTGCCAGCTGGTATGTAGCCGATTTCTTAAATTTTTCTACAAACTCGTTCCTAAAAACATAATTCATTAATTTTACCAATAATATAAAGTTGATTACACTTACATGGTCACTTCTAATTTAATAAGCTTTAAAAGATATCAGCAGCTTTTATAAGCCACAAGAGTTGTTTACGGCACTTTTGATTTTATAAATGATTATCTGAGGTTTTTTCTATAACACTCACTGATTATTATTTATTACTATTATTTTTCTTTGATATCTCATGTGCATTTTGACCATCTAATGTTGAGTTATTGACTTGCTGGAATGAAAACAACTATTTTAAATAGGTAGCACCACACATTTTTCGTTGTATTTTTTGTTGAGAATTCGTGTATTTTTGAAAAAACACCATCTGCTTCTGTATTCTATTACAAAATTTTAATATAGGATGTCTATATAGAGAAAGAATAAACACGATGACCCCTAAACCGATATATATGATTTGGACTACCACTCAGAAAATGTATACGGAAACGAAACCTCAACACATCTATCTCGCAACCCAAGCACTTGGCAACATCTCACATATGATGAAGACTTTTCATTATTTATATTATTAGGTAAGACTGTGTAAAATATTATAACTACAAAAAGGTACAAAAACTTACAGCTCTAAAGTTAAAACTTTGGGTCTCCTAAAAATTCCTTCGTCATTTTCCACAAGTTTCTAAAATGTGTCACTGCCTTATTTTCATAATCTATTTGGTGTACTCCTCGTTTAATGTATTTGTTTTCTTACTCCTTGTTTCTTAAAAGGGGTTCGGTGCAGCACCCGTGTTACCGAAGTCATCATGTTTATAGTTATATGCATATGTATTTACTTTTATATAGTTTATGTCCACAAATCGCTACGTCAAAAGTTACACAAGTTAGCGTTATCCTTTTATGATGTACTATATATTATAGATACAAAATGGATCTTTTAAGATTGTCTACAGTTTCATTTACCCTGTGGTTGCTTCAAGATTGAGTAAACTCTACAGATTTTTAATATAGGATGATTATCTCTAGAGAAAGAATACAACATCAATCTCATTTTAGACTTCTATCCTTTTAATAAACACAATAAAACCTAAACCACCCTTAATGTAAGATAATTCTACATCAGGGTGTAGTTGCCCCCGGTCCATATGGTGAAAGACTCGTGAGATAGAAAGTGTGACCCTGTTGGCAAATCGTCACACAGTTCTATACGAATCATTTCTTTCAAGCGCTGCCTCATGCGTCTATGTGCCTGAAAAAGAAAAAAATAAAATTTAACTTTCTATTTCCTTAACTTTTTTCTTTACTTACGATATTTTTTCTCTCCGTTGTGACGTATCACAACAGGATTTTTAATACTATTTGGTACTATTCTATCTGAAAAAACAATAAAAGCTCAGCAGACTTTTTTATGACATGCTTACCTCCCATAGTCGCAATAAATAAAAATCCTGTTTTTTCAGATTTATACAACTCTACTACACTTTAGTACATAGGAAACGAAACCTCAATAACTTGTGCTCTCACTACTTGGCAACATCTCACATGGGTATTTTCAATTAAATAAGGCATTTTAAATATATCACCCTGTAATACATATTTATCACGTTGCACAAATGGTAAAAACTTTTAGCGTATGGAACAATATGTTCCTAGTTTTAGTCATTTTAAAAAACATCTATATGATACCAACAAGTTGTGGAAAAAAACAACGACCCTTCTTTTTGAAGTAAACTGTTCATAAAACCTAGAATATGATAACGTTTCTATTAGCGTTCCTGTTTTGAAAAACAAAATGCTTTATATAAATCGCAACTGTTATCTTTGTAAAAGATTAATTTTAAAATTTAAAATATCATTTCTAGGCTGCCCTTGAAATAAAAACTGCATTTCTGTGCGCTGCAAAGTCATACGGAAGTGAAAACCACAAAAATGGATTATTAGCAAGCTGAAGTTTCAAGGCATCAACTTTTGACCATAGTTTTATTTCGAATGAAAAAAACCACAAAAGGTATATTTTTTCAAACATGATAAATACGTATATATTGTTATCACTTTCGCTATATTTTTACATTTTTTCGAATGATACAAGAGTTATAATTTATATACAGAGTGTTAAAATATTCTTTTTTATATTTTACGATCGATCGAACAATAAGATCTCATAATTCTCTATCAACCCTTGCTCGCGGCTCTCGTCGGATCTTACAATATTACGATACATAAATAGTAAAAGCGTTAAATACTTGTGAAAGCCTAACAAAGTGACTTACCTTTTTAAACATGCTTCAGAATGGCTCCTGTTCACACGCACCTGTTTGTTTTTCCAAAAAGACACGGTCTACTTTCACTTCGTCGACCCGAATAAAGTGTTTTTCAGCACGAACCGTTGGTCTTATCGTCCTTTGTGGCTTTGTGATAAAATAATTTTTATACACTTCAACAACAAATGCACAATTCTTAATATTATTTATACAGAGTGTTTAGTAACTTTTTCGACGACCTGGATAATCTAGTAACTACACCCTTTTCGCCGTTATCATACAGGCCAGACAAGGCGGAATATAATTCATTATACCCACAGTTTGCATGATAAATGTATATTTATTTTATATACAGAGCGGACAATTAAGTATATTCATTATCGAATGCGGATCTTACTGTCACGAAAGACCTTCATTATCTACGATGCTTGACGCGCGATGTGCTAAAATTATCAAAATCCTTCAAACACAAAAGTCTAAAACTTTCAGTTCCACCGCAATTAAATTGTTTAATTAAATAAATTGATTAATTAATGTATCTTAATTAGAAGGTTTACACGTAGTATAGTAAACGCTGTTATCACTGCTTTCGACATGCGGTTTGGGCTGCGGTCAGAGCGGCTGGACCGGATGTCTGCCTGTCTGCCTGAACCGCCTCTATTACTACTCTCTTTCAACAGTATGCGCACTCTCTTCTTCCAAATACTATAATTCTGTCCATTAAAAGGAGTTATTCCTCTTTGCGAATTTAATTTCGAATTTGTCATTGTGTCGAATTATCTCAATTCACTCACAATAATTCCCCATTGGAAGCTATCTCGGCGAGATGACGGACGAGCTAGCTGAATACAGTTATATTACAGACTTTGTCTCAGGCGGCCCTAAGCTCTATGTTTATAGGGTTTATTCAACAGATAAAGATAAAACCATTGATATTATAAAAGTTAAAGGGATAACACTTAATTATAGCACACATAAACAAGTAAATTTCGATAAATTAAAAGATATGGTCCTTAACGATGCCACCGAAGAGTACGTAACTACTCGAAATATATTAAGAAATACCAACCATTCTGTCGTCACCAAAGAGGTAACTAAAGTATTCCGCACCACTTTTACTAAACGGAAACGAATTGAAAACTATGACTCTGTTCCTTATGGATACAAACGGCAATGCATCTAGTATTGGTAATCTTTTTTAAGTAGTATTTTTGTAAAGTTATCCACCTAAGAAAAACAGAGTGAGGTTGAGAGGTCAGTTCATAGCTATTCTGCGGAAACATTCGATTTAACATGCTAGCTGTATTAAATATCAGCTGTTTTCATAGCTATTTCCTTCCTATCCCTTCCTTATACCCTTTCATCAAAGTACATAAGTATTTTTAAAATTATTAAACAGAATTTGAAAAATTATTTAAAGTCTCCATTTAAATCAAGGTGCAATATTATAAGTTTACATTTATAATGATTAAAAGATATGTTGCTGAATCATCTCGGAGACTCAGCCACAAAAAGATGCCAATAAATAGTAGCCAAGAAAAGATGCCACCAATTAGTGATAGCTTAGTTTATCTAAGAGTCATTAATTTATAAGAGCCATTAAAAGATGCTACTCTACATTTATACTCATTAAAACAGTCACAAAAAGACGCCAACAAATAGTAGTCAAGAAAAGATGCCACCAATTAGTGATAGCTTAGTTTATTTAAGAGTCATTAATTTATAAGAGCCATTAAAAGATGCTACTCATGAAGAGCCATGAAAAGATGCTGCAAAGTCTAGACATGATTCAGCAATAACTAGTGGTTCGTAGGCCTACTGGGGATGTATTTGCCACGTTAAAGATTAAATACAGCGCATCGTTAGTCCTACCGCCTAGGTGCTGTGGAAACGGACTATTCATTGTACGTTTTTATTTACGCCTTTTTAGTGTATGATCAAGAAAATCAAATTATAGCCAAGGAAGATCTCGGAATATTGTATCAACTATTACTACATAATTTCTAAAAACTTTTTACCACCTTGTATGCAAAATTATATAATAGGTGATTATTCGTAACATTTTTTGCTAAAATTATCAAAATCCTTCAAACACAAAAGTCTAAAACTTTCAGTTCCACCGCAATTAAATTGTTTAATTAAATAAATTGATTAATTAATGTATCTTAATTAGAAGGTTTACACGTAGTATAGTAAACGCTGTTGTCACTGCTTTCGACTTGCGGTTAGATATGTTTCGAGAGAGGTTTTTAGACGCTCATTCCTCAATAGATATGTTAAAAACACACTTTCACGGAATTTAGAAAAAATATCGCGAAGACCAAGAAAAATAGTAAATTTTGATAAAACGTTAGTTTTACCAGTAATTGGATGATGTTGCTTCTCGATTTTATATCGAATCGTCAAGGCTGTCTTGTTAGTAGGAGAAACTATATTTTTCATAAATAACAAAAATTTTATTACCTATTGTTTAGGAGGTGTAAAAATCTCTATTACTCCGATTCTATTGCCGTTGCCCCACCATGTACCTTTAAAATAAACTACACCACTAATCTCACTACAACTGTGTGTGTAATGGTTCTGTAGCCATTGACAGTAAAAATATTATTTTATTAGACATATTCGATACATAAATAGTAAAAGCGTTAAATACTTGTGAATGCATAACAAAGTGACTTACCTTTTT
The DNA here is from genome assembly GCF_026230105.1 of Diorhabda sublineata. Taxonomy (NCBI): domain Eukaryota; kingdom Metazoa; phylum Arthropoda; class Insecta; order Coleoptera; family Chrysomelidae; genus Diorhabda; species Diorhabda sublineata. Next base: position 16,235,929 of record NC_079485.1, on the reverse strand, counting down.
AAACATGCTTCAGAATGGCTCCTGTTCACACGCACCTGTTTGTTTTTCCAAAAAGACACGGTCTACTTTCACTTCGTCGACCCGAATAAAGTGTTTTTCAGCACGGACCGTTGGTCTTATCGTCCTTTGTGGCTTTGTGATAAAATAATTTTTATACACTTCAACAACAAATGCACAATTCTTAATATTATTTATACAGAGTGTTTAGTAACTTTTTCGACGACCTGGATAATCTAGTAACTACACCCTTTTCGCCGTTATCATACAGGCCAGACAAGGCGGAATATAATTCATTATACCCACAGTTTGCATGATAAATGTATATTTATTTTATATACAGAGCGGACAATTAAGTATATTCATTATCGAATGCGGATCTTACTGTCACGAAAGACCTTCATTATCTACGATGCTTGACGCGCGATGTGCTAAAATTATCAAAATCCTTCAAACACAAAAGTCTAAAACTTTCAGTTCCACCGCAATTAAATTGTTTAATTAAATAAATTGATTAATTAATGTATCTTAATTAGAAGGTTTACACTTAGTATAGTAAACGCTGTTATCACTGCTTTCGACTTGCGGTTAGCGCTGCGGTCAGAGCGGCTGGACCGGATGTCTGCCTGTCTGCCTGAACCGCCTCTATGACTACTAAAGAGCACCATATACTCAGCATTATTGACGAAAAAATTCCTGTGTTTCCAAATGATAAATGGAATAAAAAGAATGACGTTGCCCATAGTATTGTCGGTTCGCTTTTGGCGGACTCGTTGCTTCATTTTACGGATGTGACATATGCTAAGAATATTTTTGAAAAATTAGATTCTGTATATGATCGAAAAAGTCTTCCAACACAAATGATGATGAATCAAAGACTTTCAGAATTAAAATTAGCGCCTGATATGCCACTAAGAGAACACTTTTCAATTTTTGATACGTACGTAAATGATCTGCTAGCGTCTGGATCAATAATAGATGAAGCAGGTAAAGTACTTAGTTTATTAAAAACACTTCCATCATCGTATGAAGCAGTATCTATTGCAATCGAAACATTACGTGAAGATCAACTAGATTTAGACTTTGTAAAATCGCGTTTATTGAATCACGAAATTAAAGTGAAAGGACAAAATCGTGATACTAGTACAAAAATATTAGTTGCCGAAAATAGTGATAAATCGAGTGAAAAGAAGTTTCCCTTCCGGAGATCAAATTATAATGGAAAATCAAAATTTAAGAATGGTCACAAGCCATCCAAGAATTTTAAAAACTCTTTTAAAAGTAAAAATAAAACAAAATGCTATCAGTGTGGCCGCATAGGACATATAAGAAGATATTGCATTTACTTTAAGAAAAACCAAGAGTACAACGAACGAAAAACAAATAAGGCTGCTCAAATTGCTCAATCAGTGGAACCGAATTCGCAAGCTATCACTTTTATGGCTGGTGGAAATAAATTAATTGGAACAAATCAAAATAAAATTGTTTTCTTGCTAGATTCCGGAGCATCCGATCATATTATAAACAGAGAAGACATCGCCAGAACATTTGAGCCACTTGAAACACCAATTAAAATTTTGGTTGCCAAGAGCGAGCAGTACATTTCAGCAACCAAACGAGGTTCAATTAATGTGACAACCAACAAAGACGTAAAGGTGACAATTGGAGAAGTTCTTTACAGTCCAGAAGTCCCATACAATCTACTGTCGGTTTCCAAGCTCCAAAAGTCAGGCATGGTCATCTTGTTCGATCAGCATGGAGTAAAGATAAGTAAAAATGGTACACTTATCATGCAAGGTAAGCCACTAAATAGTTTGACGCAAATAAACTTTACTATTGAAAATTACGAAATAAATTCTGTCGTCAAAATACTCGACAATAAGAAAATAAATTATGACATTTGGCATAAGAGATTAGGTCATATAAGTAAGGATAAATTTGTAAAATTAAAGATACATAATATGATAGACAATTTTGAAGAAATAAAAGAAATTAATCCGATTGATAAGATATGTGAAGCTTGTATTAATGGCAAGCAAACTCGATTACCTTTCAATAAAGTTAAAAATCGAGATCATGTAAGAAGACCATTGTTTATTGTACATTCTGATGTATGTGGTCCAATCACTCCGACGGCACTAAATGATAAAAATTATTTTGTCTTATTTCTTGATCATTATACTCATTATTGTGTAGTATATTTGCTTAAACATAAATCAGAGGTGTTTTCAGTATTTAAAGATTTTGTCGCGAAAAGTGAATCACATTTCAATCTCAAATTAAATTACTTATACATAGATAACGGTAGAGAATATTTATCAAACGATATGAAAGATTACTGTAAAAATAAAGGCATAACTTATCATTTAACAGTTTCGTGAACTCCCCAATTAAATGGCGCTGCTGAACGTATGGTTAGAACAATTACAGAAAAAGCTCGGTCAATGATAGCTGGATCTTGTTTAGATAAAGTTTTCTGGGGTGATGCAATTTTAACAGCAACTTACTTGATAATATTATTCCGAGTAGAGCATTAAAAATAATGAAGACACCTTATGAGTTGTGGCATAGCAAAAAGCCTTTGTTTAAATATTTAAAAGTATTTGGTTCTACTGTATATGTACATGATAAACTCAATAAAACTAAATTCGATAATAAATCTTGGAAAGGTGTACTGGTTGGTTATGAACCAAATGGTTACAGAGTATGGGATGTAGAATCTCATAAACATGCCGTTGTAAGGGATGTTATTGTGGACGAGACAAATTATTTGGTGTCTCGGCCAGGTATAAAATCTGACAAAACAAATAAGGGTTCCGCAAATGAAACTGATTCATTTGAAGTTTCAGTGATGGAAAATAAATCTGGTAATGATGAACCAGATAGTTTCAATAAATCTGATATTGAGAAATCAGATAGTGTATATAAATCTGATGATGATAAATCAGATAATGTATCTGATATTGAGAAATCAGATAGTGTATGTAAAACTGGTAATGATAAACCAGGTAATGAATCTGATAATGAGAAATCAGATGTACTCTGTGATCCCAGAAATAAATTTCCAAGATTAGAAATAGAAAATAGTGATTTTGACGCCAGTCGTCGGAGGAGTGAAAGGATCAGAGGTCTTCCTAAAATATCATATGATGAATCTGGTAGTCCAGAAGAATGTATGTTATCAGCTCAAATAATAATAAGTGCTGTACCGAAGTCATTTGATGAAATTAAAAATAGGTCGGATAGAGTTCAATGGGAACAAGCTATTGAAAGTGAACTTAATTCACTTGATACAAATAATACTTGGACATTAGTACCAAGACCTACTGATAAAAATATTGTAGACTGTAAATGGGTATTTACAATTAAGAATAATGAATTTGATAGTCCTTGTAAATATAAAGCTCGTTTAGTAGCAAGAGGTTTTAGTCAGGAATATATGGTAGACTATGACGAAACTTTTGCGCCAGTTTCTAGAATATCTAGTTTTAGATTCATTGTCGCTTTTGCCAACCAGAATAATCTGTTACTACACCATATGGATGTAAAAACAGCATTTTTGAATGGCAAATTAAAAGAAGAAATTTTTATGAGAGTACCTGAGGGCGTTCAATGTAAAAAGGGTCAGGTCTGTAAATTAAACAAAGCACTTTATGGTTTGAAGCAGGCAGCCCGGTGTTGGTTTGAGGTATACTGGATATCGTTTATAACGACCTTCAATGGACCAGGCACATTTGGTCGCTATAGCCGATCGTCGTTATAACCGATCATGACATCTACATTAAGCAAATGTGAAATAGGAATTTTGTTAAATCAATTACACATTGTCAACATAATAATAATAGAATTTTTTATTGATAATGATATAAAACTTAATTTTTTAAAATAATTAACATAAATAAAAGGAAAATCAATTTCGAGCTGAAAAGTAATCGGTAATAACTTTTTGTTTTTTACATTTTTTTAGATAAAACTCGCGCGAATTTTTTTTTTCGATTTCATCAAGTCCAGATTTTATATTCTGAGTACAAAATTGATTGTCACACATCACAAATTTCTTCAAAAGTTGTGCCGCCCTCAATGCGTCGGTTAACGGTGGGATGTCAAGTTGTTCTTCTTCATCCTCTTCTCCATTGTCGGTTTCAATATCGGCGTCAAGTTCATTGGTCCTCATCACTAATATCTTGTTCCGTGTGGAGACCCTCGTCAATTTTTGCATAGTCTGCTAAGACATCTTTATTTATTAAGGTTGGCAGTTCTAAGGATTCGGACCACGGCAAAAACTCAGGTTCATCCAGTGCGTTAGTTTCGGCTGGTTCTGACGGTTGTTCCTCATTTTGATTTCCCAGCACACCAGAATGTTTGAAACAATTTGTGATTGTTGTCGCAGGTACATCTTCCCAAGCTTGGTGGACCATTATAATAGCATCAAGGATGCTAATTTTTGTTTCCCGATTTTCCTCCACATCTTGAAGAAACCGTAAAACAAGCTGCTTTCTGAAATTGGTATTAATCTTCTGTATTATCCCTTAGTCCATTGGCTGGAGAACGGACGTTGTGTTAGGTGGTAAAAATACAACCTTTATAAATTCAAAATCTCTCAAATTAATATGAGAAGGGCAATTATCGATGAGTAGCAAAATCTTTCTGCGCTTTTTCTTCAATTCCTTGTCCCAGTCTAAAAGGAATTTATTGAACAGATCGGTTATCATCCAGGCTTTCTGGTTATTGTAATAATCGACTGGCAAATTTTTTACATTTTTGAAGCAACGCGGGTTCTTAGACTTTCCTACCACGAAAAGCTTACGTTTTTCTGATCCACTCATGTTTGCAGCAACTAAAACAGTTATCCTTTCTTTCTCCTTTGAAGTGAAGGGTACGGTCAGGCGTAAGTTTATAAAATAAACCTGTCTCATCAGCGTTGAATACGTCACTATCACTGTAGCCTTCTCGAATAGTAGGCCAAACTTTGGATAGCCAATCATCAGATGTTGCCGATGGGACTCCCGCGGCTTCCCCACTAAGTTTTTTAAAAACAATAGCATGCCTAACGCAAAACCGTTGGACCCAACTTCTGGAAATAATTTCTTCCGATTCCCTGGAACTACGGGGGATAGATTTTAAAAAATCATTCGCTTTTGCTAGCAGAATTGGGCCAGAGATCGGAATATTACGACTGCGTTGGATTTTGAACCATTTCAAAAGTAACTGATCCACATTCTCGTTAGTGGAATTACGGAGTTTCTTTTTTTTTAATGAATCCCCTTTTTGAACAATGTCTTTTATCTCATCTCTTTTTTTCCAAATGGATGATATTGTAGAGTGACTCACCTCTAATTCTTTTGCTAGGCTGACGTTCGTTTCTCCATTCTCTAGACGGCAGCAAATGAGGTATTTCTCCTCCAACGTAAAAGTTTTTCTTTTAAACATGATGTTCACAAGTTACCACACAGAGTTGCACCTTTGAATGTTAAAGTTAAACTACATAAGCAAAGAGTGAACAGTCAGAAAAGTCCCCACCACTTCAAAACCCGATCGAAAAAGGTTTCCTAGAAAAATTAGGGATTTTTGTACGCAATTTTCTCCTTATGAATTACTGGTAAACACCCAGAAAAGTCCTCACCAGTTTAAAACCTGATTTTCTATCAAAAGGGGTTTCCTAGAAAAATAAAGGCTTTTGTAGACAATGTCTCCTTATGAATTACAGGAACGGCGTCGCTAAAACCGATCTTTTAATTTGGTGGGTCTTACCAAAATGAGTTGTTATAACCGATCAGTCGTTATAACCGAGGTCGTTATTTCCGATCAAAAATGCTAAGCTAAGGCTTGTAGAATCACGGGTCCGGAAAATATGGTCGCTATAACCGATACGTCGTTATAACCGAGGTTGTTATAAACGATATCCAGTGTATTTGACAAAACTTTAAAATCAATGAATTTTCAAAATTCTCCAGTAGATCGGTGCATTTATATCTTAGATTTGGAGGATATTTCCAGAAATATTTATGTCGTACTATATGTTGATGATCTTGTTATTGCCACTCTGAATAAAGATACGATGAATAGTTTAAAAGAATATTTAATGCATAAATTTCAAATGGTAGGTCTTAAAGAAATAAGATTATTTCTACGTATAAGAGTTTCCAGAACAGAGTCAGTCATAACATTAGATCAAAGTACGTATGTAAAATTAGTTCTAGAAAAATTTAAGATGCAAGATTGTGATCCAGAAAATAGTCCTCTTGAAAACAAAATAGATTATGAAGCTTTAAATTTAGATAAAAATTGTAATAAGCCATGTCGAAGTATTATTGGTTGTTTGATGTATTTAATGATTTGTACTCGCCCAGATCTGAGTTTTTCAGTCAATATTGTTAGTAGATATATGAACAAAAATAATATTAAATTATGGCAATATTTAAAAAGAATCTTAAGATATTTAAAGGGCACAATCGATTTAAAATTAGTATATACTAGAAGTCATTATAAAAATATAATAAGTGGATATGCTGATGCTGATTGGGCGGGTGATATTAATGATAGAATAAATGATAGATTAAAGTACGACGGGTTATCTTTTTAAATTATACGAAAATTGTACTATCTGTTGGGCTACGAAGCGGCAGGCTCCACTCCGGAAGCTGAATATATGGCTTTGTATGAGGCTCCACGAGAAGCTCTGTGGTTGCGATCACTAGCAGAGAGTATAAAAATAATTATATCAGGTCCTATAATAATATATGAAGATAACAATGGATGCATAAGTATTGCAAATAATCCATCAAGTCACAAAAGATCGAAACATATCGATATAAAATATCACTATTCTCGTGATAAAGTAGAAAAGGGACTAATCAAATTAATTTATATGCCTACAGATCAGCAGATAGCCGATGTATTGACTAAATCACTGACAGGGGCAAAATTTATGGAGTTCAGAACAAAAATGGACTTGAAATAGTTTTTAAGAATTTTTTTTTGTAACACTATTGTAAATTGGTCTGGTAAGGTTTTCCCATAAGACGTTGGGTTTTCCCTTAAACCCTTAAGCAACAAATGTTGGACCAGGTAGAGTCATATAAGTTGATGGACTACGTTGAGAGAAGGGTCATTACGGTTTTTATTCAAGTAAAGATAATATTGTAAGAAATGTATGGAGTACTTAATACTTAGGATTTTAGTTGTAAATTATTATGTAGACTGTATTTTTACAAGTTTGTTTTTATGTAAGGGATTCATTTTTGAGGGGGCGTGTTGAATTTCTCTGTGCAAAATTGAATCCTATTTTACAAATTATTTTTTATTTTAGTATTTTAACATTATGCTTAGATTTTATGTTTAAGGAAACTTAACATTTAGTTGAAAGATATTTTGGAAAAGGAAAAGTAAGTCCTGCCTCTGTTTTATGACCCCGGACACATGGGTCACACAAAGGACTCTTTCACTTTTCGGAGTAATGCATATATTTTAGTAAAACATCTGTAATTTTACGATTCTTAAGGAGAGGCTTAGACCTCATTGTAAATATTTTATTATTAGTTTTTAGTTAGTACAAACCGACTCTTTCAAGCGTGAGGACGCTTCTCGAAAACGTAGTCTTTTAAAATAAAGACTTAATATATGAATGTTAAACACTGTGTATTTCATTTATAAATATAAAACTTAATAATCACGATTACCTATCCATAACTTTCAACATAATTCAACAAAATATAATAGAAAACGAGAATTATCTGGAACGAAATTTTAGTATCAACCAACTGAACCTTTCAAGATTTTTTTAGTGAAAAAATTTTAGATTTGAGAGATTTTTTTAAATATCTATTGTAGGGGAGCTTCTTTTGTGAAGATTATAGCTGTTTATTCAAATATATAAACAATTTTTGTGAAATTATCAGTTATTAACCCGATACATAGTTGCTGAAAAGCCCATAAGAAACTTAAAAACCAACTAATTTCTTTTGACTCCGTGTATACAACTTAAAAATTAAAATCATCAAAAAATTAACTATATAAACTCGGCTTTATGGCCGTTTTTTAAATATTCTCTAGAATTCGATACGGCAAGATCCATATTAGCAAGATTGATAGTTTCCCCATATTTTTTCCTTAATTTTCTAGCTAATGGCGGTATGAACAAATTTGGATCGTGAATTTTAGTTTGTGTTGAATATCTGTTGATTACAAAACTGAGAACGATTCCAATTACGAATGTAATTACCAGTCCAAATACGCCGTTGTATAAATACGACACTCGATGTATCCATAAGTAAGTCCTAAAAATAAATAAAACATACAATTTTTTAGTTTACAAATTTTAATACAATGTACAATTTGTATTAGTAGAAGACCCTAACCTAAATCTACCTTCCCTCTGTCTAATAAAATAGAATTAAACATAAATTTTTTAATAAAGTTAGTTTATTATAAAACGTATAGAATATGCAGTCTTTGGGTTGCCTGTAGATTCCTGGACGGTGATCGGTTAACGAACAGTTCAGACAGCGAACAAATCGGACAACGCACACTTTCAGGAAAGATTTTTGTGTTCAGAAAATGAACAATAATTGGATAACGAACCAAAACCAATTCTAACGGAAACTTCTCGGTTCATCATTCATACTACGTACCAATGAGGCATCACAAGGCGTGCAGTAATGTGTGACGACACGTTTTAGTTTTGTACCACAGTTGGTTTTTACCCTTGTGATTTTCTAAACGCCTTATAAAAAACGGAAAATCTGACAATATTATGGGATTTAATAAGAATGACTGATGTTGCTGGACAAAAATACAAAGATATTATCAAGAAGACTCAAGCCGCAGTTTTAGTTTGGGCTAATTAAAATAAATGTAACTAGTATGGCTATCTGGCATTAAATATGTGGTGCATGGTGAGTCTACTAATGCAGATAAAGATGACACTGAAGTTCCATCTTAAATTCCAAGAATATATTGAAAAAGAAGGGTATTGTCCACAACCAATATTTAATAGCAATACAACTGGTTTGTTTTTTGCGAATGCCGAACCATACCTACATCACAAAAGATGAGAGAAGTGTTCTTGGGCATAAACCCATGAAAGACCGATTGACGTTACTTTTGGGAGATAACACTAGTGGTGGTATGAAGCTTAAACTACGTCTCGTTCATCACTCTGAAAATCCTAGAGCATTTAAAAAATATTAATAATCAAGAGAAAACTGCCTGTGATGTGGAGATCTAATCAGAGGTGATCGGTCATGCAGGTTCTTTTCAAAAAGTGGCTATTTGAAGTTTGTGCCCCTTGCATCAAAGATTACCTTGATACCAATGATTTCCCATTGAAAGCATTGCTGCTCTTGGACAACGCACCAGAGCATCCAAAGTTGCTGATAGACTTTCCCTGGCTGACAGTGCAGTTTTTATCTCCGAATTCGACTTCACTGATTCAGCTAATGGATCAAGTTATTACAAGTTTCAAGAAATTGTTCACTAATGTCCCATATTAATTACGTGTCAAATATATTTCTGCTTTGATTTCCCTCGAAACGCTGACCTCGGATATTTAAATTTTTCTCCTTTTCTCCGAATGAGACATCTGTAGTATTTAATCTGAGCTCATGCGCTGTTTTGAAGCAAAAATGACTTTAGATAGAACAATTTGACATTTTCCAAAATATCTTGAATGAAGAACACAAAAAAGCCGAAAGACCAGCAATGCCGACCTCTGCCATTAAAGATCTTTTGAAGATGTGGAAGGATGTCAGGGCAACGCCCTTAAAATGACACCTAAACCAAGCTGATCTCAATGGGCTTGCAGATCTCTATAATAACATTGCTATCAATTATTTCTTGAAAGTCGTCAAAAATAATTCATAACGGACATGTTCTTTAACACCGAAAGAGAGGAAAACGACTGATTAATCAGCAAGAGTAAATATCTGTGATTATTATATTTGTATTAAATGAAGAAATTATTCTTATATATGATATACTTGATTTTTGGAATCTCCAGAACGAATTTTCAATGCCATATATGGTAGATCAGTGATCGGTTAAAGAACTTAACATTGGAACGGATTATGTTCTTTTATCGATCCCTCACTGTACTCAATTGTCAAGTATAAACACCTAAATTGGAAAAAGAAACTTACTTTTCAGGTTTGTCTGAAACAGCATTTAAAGTGGCATTAAGTAAAGCATCAGCATTTTCACAGCCTTGTATACTTCTAGGTAGAGGAACTGCAGGTTTTGCACCAAGAGCCATCCATAATGCGAAACCAACTCCAGCTATTAAACCACATACTGATCCCTGCAAAGTGATTGAATTAATCAAGATTATGGATCTATAAGGTACCCAAAACTCACTGTTTCGTTAGCGACTGTTGTAAACATTCCTAATGAAAATAAACCAAGAAGTGGCCCACCTACTACACCGAAAATTGTTAAGGCAGCTTGCAGAAGACCACCCAAGAATTGAGCTAAAAATGCTACTGCTAAGCATATTCCACCAAAAATAAGTGATATCACTTTGAGTTGAACAGCTACCACTGTTTCGGTTAATTGGGTTTTGCGCATTGAAAAATATAGAGGCTGAAATAAAAAAATAAATTACCAGGTATTTAAAACATTTTTCAATTTTTTCACACGAAATTTATCCATTCAAATAGAAAAGTTCAAAGATTACAAAGTGATTCAAAAATAGTTTCATTCAAGTGATTGTAGAAAAAATGTGAAAAAGCTTAGCTGTATAACTCAGAACAAATGTTTCTATCGCTCTTAATACATAATCAATTGGTGAAACTAGTGAGGGTTCCTATAAATTCTAGTTTCCAGAGGAATGACATAGTAGATGAGTTAGTAAAAAGTGTCCAATCCTGTACCTGATGTTATCATTAAAAGTCTAATGGAGAAAGACCTGGAGACTATTGTTATTACTAATTTATTTGAGCAGATAACTAATTTAGTTTTGGGTAAAACGTTGAAAAAAGGTACTGAAAAACAAACAACGTGTTGACGCTATTGAATGTGTTTATTAACTGACTACCAAAAAAGAAAGAAAACAAAGACAATACAACCATTGTGTTACAATAAATGAACATAGATGTCGCCAAGCAGCTCGTGAACTTTTGTTACTATTTCCAACAGAGACAGCCTTATGAATATGTGGTTGGAGACTAAGAGTATGCGACACATCAAATCCCTCTTTAGAGCGACAATTTCATCTTACTCACGAGTATATTACCGGTCTCCGTTATTCCCATACGCGATGGTTTCATCAAAAGTCTAATGGAAAAAGACCTGGAAAAATTTTTTGAGTAGGGGGTTGGAAACTACGGTAAACAACACATCAAACCCCTCTTAAGAGAAAGAATCTTATCGTACTCGAAGATCATGCACTATACTCAATGTCAAAAATGCAACAAAAAGAGGTAGGTATTAAAGAAATGCGCTTTCCCCGGGGGTGTTCGAAAAGACATCCAGGGAGAGCAAGGAGATAGAGACTTTGCGCACGAAGTAGATCCTTTATTTGTATTTCAACTTCACTTCATTATTATTATTATTTATAGTTGTAGAAAAAACTTTAGTCTGTCACTCGAATATACCTGTTTAAAATAACGAAATACGGTTGAACATAATACCACAAAATATAAATGAAATTCCAATTGTTTAAAAAACTCAATAGTATGAAATCCGTCTACGAGTAAACTTACTTTGATATAATCTTCAACTGTAATAGCTGCCAAACTGTTAAGAGCTGCAGATATGGTAGATAATGAGGCACTAAATATACCGGCCACAAACAATCCAGATAACCCTGGTATATGTCCCATAGTATCCACAACATAGTATGGTAGAAGCTAAAAATCGGGGAGGATTAATTTTCACTATAGAACGTTTAAAAAAAAAGTCATGCTCTGAAACAATGTTTCATTTTAGATAATATGAGGGTGGTTAGGACGTAACAGTGACTTTCAAGAGGTTGATAACACTTACGCTACGGTGTTTATATTGATAGTTTCCGCCATGTTTTTTATGTCATCTGTCAAAATTTTGCATAAAAATGACAGATATAGTAGTTTTATTATTCATATAAAGAAAATTGTTTTCGTTGTTAGAGAATTTCAAGTGTTGATTGAAAATTCATTTTTTACAATTAAAGAAAACAAGGAACAGTTACATAAATTTATCTCTACTTTTAAAATTGGTCATATTACTATCATTATAACCAAGAAACAAAATAACAGTCTGAACACTGGACGTTAAGAAATGTGCTTCCAAGAAAGCAAAAACCGAATAAAGTCATGAGTGTTTTGGGGCTCCCATCGGTAACGACAGATTTTTTTCCCTTCGACCCGATTAACTTTTTATCAGTCAAATGATTGACGATAGGGATAATACCATCGCAGCTGTACCCGCCCTTCTACCTATTTAATACTACCCAACTGCGCTTTGTATCATAATTTTCTTTTCTTTCTCAAGCTCCTAAATTTAATTCCACCAGCCATAGATAGAAAATACTGGCAAAAAAACCATTCTAACACTACAACCTCACCTCTGCAGAGGAAAAGATTCCCTAAATCAGGGACATCCCTAGAACAAAGGTGTGAGCCTTGTATATGTGTAACAGTTTATGGCATGACATGAGCAATCGAAACAATGGACAACATTCAAGAAATCTACTCTCAAGAAAGCAAAAACTGTTTTTCTGATCAATAAAGTAATGACTACAGTGTTTTGGGGTCTTTGTCATTTTTATTGATCCTAAACAAAAAAGGTGAACGACAATTACTCAATAATATGCCAATGTTTTGAAAAAGAGTGTTGTTCAATCCCGACAATGCACTTGCCCATTTGTCTGCTATTCTTAAAGTAAAATTAGTCGAACTGCGTCATGAATTATTTATAGCGTTCCTTTGCATGGTGGCGTTCATCCGGGAAGTGCGTCTGAGGTGGCTGGGACACGTAGATAGAATGTCTCTTAATCGATACTCGAGCAGAGCCATGTATCGAGTTCCTGGAGGACGGCGACTGAGAGGAAGACCGTGAATTCACTGGTTGGAGGACGAGGACCTGATCCAGTTAAGCGTTCGACTTTGCATCATGCTCAGGACAGAAAGGATTGGCAGTCGATTGTTGAGGAGGCCCGGGTTCTCATAGGAAAAAAAATAAGAAGTATTTCCTTTTGCATAAAATTCCTGATAATTTGAACAGTTTAGGTTATTGTTTATTTTATTCCACTTTTGTATTGACAGGGGAATTTTATGATGTCAGCTCAATTTGAATGAAATCAGATCATTTGTAAAAGGAAAAGTATTGTTGCCTCATCTGCTATATTCACTTGATCTGGTTCTCTAGTTTCTGAATTTGAATGTAATTTCAGACAACTGAAGAGTTGATGGCAAAGACAACTTCCGAAAGGTGGATGGACGGTATGGAAAAATTAGAAACTTGTTAGACTTAGTGTGTGGAGTAGAAATATTATATTGAAAAATTAACAGTGAATACACTTCGTCAAACCGCCCTCGTATCGTTCAACAAACAATATGTCAGCAGAGGGTTATTGTAAACTTAATTTAAAGCGAGTAATACCTGATCTGCAGATTCGATTTGTTGAGTTGTAATGGGATCACAGTTATAGTATCTTGAAAAAATTACTAAGCCCGAAAATGAAGTACTCAAGCTAAGACAAGTTAAAATCGGCCAGTTCAACCACAACGCCTTTTGTGCAGTTTTTAAGTCTTTTACTGTCAGGTAACGTTGAACTTGTGTTTGATTTACGCCATAGAGAGATAGGTATGTCACTCCACCACCGATGATTAGAGTAAACCAGGAATGCCTCTCAGTTGGATCCGGATCAAAACTAAAATAATTGATAGTTACTGAAGAGTTAGGTATGGTACTAAATCTATTCTGGTAAACACTAGATTCGTTAAAATGAAAAAAATATGGATAATAAAGTTTTAGATTTGATATTGGTCATCAATGGTTTTGTTACTTTTGGTATAAGATTGATTTCGAACATATTTATACTAAAAATTCATAAAACGATCAATGATTTTGGAAGATTTGCTCTGATTTTTAATAAAATTTTCATTTCCTTCTCACTATATGAAAATCGGAAAATGTACGGATATTTTTTTGGTGATAAATCGTCTTGAATTTAGGTCTTTTAGTTTTTGAAACAGGTGGAAATATTGATGTTTCAGAAGAGACCTAGAATAAAGATTATTTATCAACAAAAACAAATGAAAAGGTCTAAGAAATTGAAGAAATTTATATTATACAGATATATTTATATCAATTTTTATTTAAAAAGTAGAAAGAGAGAAAAAAGTCGAATTTTCCTATAAAGTGCATATAGAAAAGGGAAACAAAGGAAAATATACATATTAAGAAGTTTGATAGAAAGGAAAATAGAACAGAGGGAAGAATACAATAGATAGAGAAATGGCAAGGAAGTGAATATCAAAAAAGAGTACATGGGGATGAAAGATCAAAGAATATATAGAGTGAACCCAATTGAATACCTGGGAATACATAAGACAGAAGAATAGATATAGAGACAGCGAACAGAGTAAGAAAAGCCAATCACACACCACCAAGCCTAATAAGAAAAATGACAAAAAACTTGGTTACAACAAGTAGCACAGGAAGGGGGAAGGAGAAAGGAAGGGGAAAATAATACAGCAAATGAATGAAGTTGCAAAGGATCGGAAATAGTGGAAAAAATGGGCATAAAGGGATCTAGAGAAGAAGAAATTATATTCCTATAAAACACTTCTTATTAGACCTTTTGATATAATTTTTTGGCCAACAATTTCTTTTTATAGACCATCGGTGATCTATCATCATATGATATCTCGCCTCCATTATTTTTGGATCATGTTACTCATTACAGTTTCCTATATTATTTGGAAATGTATCCAGATTACTGTGAAGACTTTAATACGCTTATCTACTCCTAGAAGCGTGTCAACATGTTTTGCTTTATGGTTATCTAAGAAATGTTCGACTACAAAATCGGCATAACTTGATTGATGATAATTGTATTTGAGAACCATCAGGTATTCAAACTTTTCCATTCTAAGCTCAGAAAATGTTCTTCTCTGTTGTCGAAAGCTTCAATGACTTATAGGATCACACATAACTTGATATTTTTAGATAATAACGGCTTCTTTAGTTCGCTGTATTTGCCGATAGTTAAGGAATTTCTTAAACGCCAAATATCTTCTTCCCAATGGAGTTGCTCCACTATCCTACAGACAAAAGTATCAATTTTTTTGACAAGTAAAAAGGTGACTATTTGCAAATCAGCACAATCCGGCCCCAATAAATGAATTTTTGCCAAAACTGATTCAACATTTTCATATTCTTTTTTTGTTCTGATACAAATTGATAATCATTGTGCAATGAAACGTAATTTAATTTTCTTTCGCAACTATTAATTAAATTTCTCCCATCAGTAGATTTGTATTCCATTAAACTAATGTTTCACGATGTCGTTTGAGTTGAGAAGTTGTTCTTTTTGCAAAGAATGATAATATATCACTTCCTCTTGTTCTATAATCTTCTATCAAACTTGAAGCAATAATCCGATCCTTGTTTTGATAAATTTAGACTGCGTGTTGTACCACTGAGCTTTTTTGAGAAAGCAACTTTGGCGCAAATTTCCTCAAATTAACTTCCACTTGTAGATTCTACCGAAGTTTATACGTAGGTCGAGGAGTATTTTCATTGTGTGAAAAATTTACTACATAAGAGAAATCATCAGAATGATTCTTAGGCTGTATCAAGATCATAGGAATACCGAAATCTTATCCGAGACGTTCCCCTTAATCCCACAACTGAGAATATAAGTCTGCTTCATGAAATCTGTAATATTTCTTGTGTTTTTTTGTTAAATAACTGTTATACTTGATACTCTGTAACAAATCTGTGTTTTAATGAGCAATAAAACATTTCTAGAGTCAACATTTACTCCAAACCAAGTATTTATACTTAGCAACTTCTCTAAATGTACTTCAGGCGTACCTACTTTAAATAACGGTCATTCTTCAAAACGAGGGATGTGAGAGTTGGTAATCACGTGATGACTGTAAATGTAAAGTTTATAAAGCTTTAAATATAAGCAAAAATCACAAAACTAGAGCACATGTTATTTAGAGGTTTATCCAGGACGATATAAAGGAGTTATTTTGTTCTAAACTGTGAAATTAAATGATAACACTTGGATAATAAATAAAATATAATGTAAATTTATTTATAGGGTTCCATATTTGTATCTTTAAACTTACTTAGAGAGAGTGGTTCGATTGTATTCTTCGGCTATCCTCCAGATTTCCGCCAAACTTCCTTCTTCTATCCATCCATAGATGATGACACTGAATATGGCTACAAACATGAGAAGAGACTGGAATACGTCCGTTATTAGAACAGCCTTCATTCCTCCTAATGTGGAGTAAAAAGTACAAACTATACCTAAAAATGAAAAACGTGTTTTGACACCATTTCATTTTAACACGGATTCGTCATAATACTAATTCCACCACCTCTTCAAATTTTCGAACAAGGAGAGTACAGAACTATAATGTACAGAATAAGAAGGTGGTTTGACTTTCACTAGGATGATTATATCATTAATTGTTGTCATGTTTCTGATGTCATATATCAAAGTTATACATCTAAAACTAACAGATAGATCAGTTTTAATTCTTAAATACTCCACCCCATATAAGTGGAAGCAACCTAGCTGAAAGGCAAAGTAGTACTGTGTGGAAGTAATCAAAAGGCAGTAAAGAACATATCGTTCTTCACTGATAGTCAAAAAGCGATAAAAGATCTCGATTCAGTTGAGACTAGACAGGAACTAGTATGGAATTGTGTGTATGTGATCTAAACACTAGTGAAGTTACAGTAGCATGGATACGAGGATCATAAATGCGAAGAAATGGCCGAAACACTGCGCCAATATCGTTCTTTGGACCTAAACGGTCCAAACTATGGTCTGTTTAATGAAGTGACATAAACATCTGAAATTTATGAGGTTAATGTAGAATCTGACAATCGGAGGACAATCTATGTCACTAACAAACAAATACATAAAATATTCAATCTCCAAGCTTCGAAAATAAGGCTAAATTCAGAGGACCACAACAGATCTGAAAATATTGCAGAGGAACATCAGTGAAATATTCCTATGTACCTATATTCCACAATAATGCTGGTAAAAAGTTAATAAATAATAATATATATTTATATTATAAACTTTATACGTAAATATTGTCTTAGTACAGGGTGGGAAACTAAAAACGCATGTTGGTCATTTCTCAAGAACAGATTAAATTATAGCTTTGGGAAAAATTCGTATATAAAGTGGCACTTTATATTCATATTACTGAAGGATTCCAATGAAAGAGCTTTCTATCCACAATAAATTTTAAATTTACCAGCCTAATACGGGTTGCTACTGTCAAATCTGACATTGCCATCATAAAGTTTGCAATTTTTAAAAGTAAACGTACTCAGAACGTGTTGTCACACGAGTGCCATTTGAGTTGTTTACAGATACTTGAAACATTCATATTGGTCAAGAAATGGAATTAAATCGCAAACATTCTCATGCCATGATTTTTTATGACTTTTGACGTGGATTGACTGTTATACCAGACACCTAATATTGCAACATCTCATTGATTACACATTTCTTAAGATATCTCGGACAGAAAAAAAGATATCGACATGCGGTTTTAACTATTTCAAACAACATCAAGTTTATCAAAATCGGCTAAGCAGAAACGGGCTCAAAGACATTATTTCATAACAAGATTTCCACTATCTATCACCTCCAATTTGAGGAAAACTTGTAAAATGAAAAATGCGAAAAATTTTGAAAAAATTTGCTTTCTCAATTTTATATTTTCAAATACACCCTCTAGTGGTGGACCTTAAAAATAATTTCCAAGTGTTTCTCGGCGCCACTTTTTTCAAATTTTTTCTCAAAAGCTATAATTTAATCCGTTCTTCTGATATGGCCAACGGCATGTACTTCATTTTTAATTTTTGAAAATAAAAAAAATCATACCTACTGATAAAATTGCGGTTATTTTTGTAATACCAGTAAGGGCTTCTAGCACAAGTGCAGGGGCATACAAAACCACTCCCATATATAAAGTCATTTGTAAAGTATACGACAAGGACGCTGCCAATCTTGCAGTTTTCCCAAACCTTTTTTCTAAATACTGAAAATTCATACTAGAATCAAAAAATCATCGTCACATCTGGATGTCTTGTACCCAGGCTATTAAACAACCTTGTAACGATTGAATACTGACATAAGGGTTGATATTGTGATTGTAAATAAACATACTCTAATAATATGAGGATGGCTTATTTCCTATCATGTGAAAAAGCTGATTTGCAAGAAAAAAACTTATATAGTTCACTAACCTCATAAGCACTAGTTGCTTGTAATTTAAAGAATACTGGTAGGTAAAGATAAGCGGCTATAAACGTAAAAATGCCGTAGGAGATATTAATAACAATAAACTGTAGACCAAATGAATAGTTTTCACTTGACACTCCCAGCAACGTGATCGCAGACATGAATGACGCCATTAAAGAGAATGCTACAGGAGTTATAGACATATTTTTATCAGCAAGTAAGTACTCCTGAAATAAATATAAAACTTCAATTTTATATGGAAAAGTTGAAATTTTCTTACTTTTGTAGTTTTTTGTTTGCCTCCGGTACATCTAAAATAAATTCCTATGATTGAGGAGGTTGCTAAAACTATAGCTATGACCACATAGTCCCACACACCAAATGAAATTTGCTTAGCCATGTTCAAGTAATTTAAGTAGCTGAAACTGTACAAAGAGGTTGTTATAGATTTCATTTTGGAATCAATAAATTTTTTATAGCCGATAATGAATAAATGTAATTTAACTTTGAGAACCTTAAGCTCTAAAATCGATTACTATATCAACAAAATAGAAATTTGTAAGTTTAGACATATCAATGGAAGATGGGGCTATAACGTCTTTAGTTATGTCTGTTGTTTCCATTATACTAAGTTTCCCTACTGGGGCATTTTCTAATTAACATCGTCCCACTTCTTCTAATTTATCTGATTGAATATGGTGTATTTAAAAAAAAATCATTCAATGTAGCAAAATAGCTCGCTATATCAACAAAATAGAAATTTGTAAAAGTTTAGACATATGGCGTTTGCACAACAGAAAGCGTTTTTGATATATGATTTACTAGATAGAAATTTGTGATTTCCATACAACGTGAAGATAGTATAAGCCATTTAGTAATACAGGCTATCTCTGTAGAAGAAAATATTCAGGTCGTCCCCGTGTGGAAAATGAAGACATATCCGCCAAATTTTCCCCCGCAGCCCGCAAAAATCCACTCGACATGCTGGTAGGGAACATTTCTTCGACAACTGTCTGGCGTGATTTCTGTCACGTTTGCGTATGAAACTGTACAGATTCCGCTTGTTAACAGATTCGCATTAAGGTGTTGAGTTTTGTGAGTCCAAAACCAGACGATAGATGGTTAATGACAAACAAACTTTCCATTTGAGAGCAGAAGTCAACGGACACAATATGAGAATATGGGGAGAGGCAACACTCCAACACATAATAACTGAGACTATTTCCACATTTTTGCTGTGCCACATCTGTTCAAACTCAATGGCTTGGTAAATTCAAAAAAAGTATATTCTCTAGACACAACTTTATTTAATAAGAATACTGCTGTTCACTTTAAGTCGATAGGATTAGTATTAACAAATTTATGAACTTTGAAAGTCTAGATAAATTTTATTCCGCCCAAGATACGTTCGAAATAGTTACTACGTCATCAGCATCGATTGTGTAGAAGAGCGGCCGACCGGTTTTACAAAATACTGCTGGATAGGGTGACTATTCGCTATTTTTACGACAAATAGTTGATTATAGTAGTTATTTACGATTTGTAATGAGTTTCAATTTTTTATCAATTATTTTCAAGGTGTTGTTCATTATTATTAATAGTAATAATACGCCTTTTTTATCTTTAGCCCATAAATTTTATACTGTACAATATCGTTAAATGCGATAAACCAGTATATATAAGAAAAACAATTTTTTAGTTGAAAATGTGTTTATACTTATGGCGATAATTCAATAGGATACGTGCAGCTGAAGAAGGAAGTGAAAGTCGGATTTACACTGAACATAAGGTTCATCAGACATCGTGCCATATTACTTTCATTTGTAACGAAAAGATATCTGTGGTACAAAGTGTCTAATGTCACCATTGTGTTGCAAATGCTTGAGGCTGCAAGCTATTGGATGCATCTACGAAGCGAAGGACCAGCTTTGATTTCTGTAAAATGCTATAGGTCGAAATCAACAGTGTCGTTAAGTTTTTGAAAATCAAAGGTATCGCAGGGAGGTCAAATTCTACTGCAATACACTACTGTTTCCGTATTTTCTCTCCTTTTGGCAGACTTTATTTGGTGTAGTTATTTGAACGAACTAATTCTCTAGCCAGGCGATTCGCGCTGATGACGTATCTTACCGAGTCACCACGAGGAAAACGAGTGGAGTGTCCTATTTATTCGAATTATGATAATGAATTGTGAAGTAACTATAAATGCCAGAGAAACCAAATATATTGCTAAATTTGAGTTTTCTATAACACAATAATTCAAATGTCGTTTCTAAGCTCATTGTAAGATCCGCGATCATCAACTATATCAAGTCTGTTATTTATTCACTGTCTATCGGTGATAATGGACCCAAAGTTTTGATTTTCAAGCTTCTCCGACTGGTACTTGTAATACGGTATATAGGTATTGAGAAAACCGAACTTGTTTGCCATTTTCTGATGAATGATGTGGCGCACTTGATTATTATTGTGCAGATAAACAGTATTGTCTCTGATGTTTACTGATACTTTTTGCAATTGTCGCACCGAGGGTTCGGATCCTTATTCACATTCTTCTTGTAGTTTTTAAAGTTCAAAACTCAATCTTTGTTAGCCATCAGATTATCATTAATCTCTGGCAAGAGGAAACAGCAAATTATTATTATTAGACATCACCTTTTCGCGTGACTTTTTATCCTCAAGGATGCATTTTTCTTATTCATCCTGTACGGTAACAAAGAGTCAACCACTTCAAGCTGAGATCAAGGATTCTTGGAGGCTTCACCACGACAATATGCTCATTCACTCGGTATACAGCCCCGACTTCCGAGATGGGTAAAAGGAAAATATTTGGAGACCTTGAACAACATTACGAGGAGTTTGCTGAAAGACATCACCATTTTAACCTATACCGCATCAAAATCTCGATGGCCTTGATTACTTTCCTGTATAAATAGTATCTAATAAAAATGATTAAACTGACCTTGCCACTCGTACCAGATTTATAAATTGTTTTACTACTACTTATAGTGTAAATAAACATGATTATCAAGTCATAAATATACAAAAATTTATTTTTCTTTTTCATTATTTTTTTGCGTTTCCGTACCAGAATTTTCAAAACACATATTTAAACGTTAATGGAATTAGATAATTCGTTTTTTCATAATATCTGTTTTTTATAAACTTTAGTAATAGAAAACAGCAACTAGACTCCATATCTGGAGAATATGGTGGAAGTGATTCATGTAATTTTTAGTAACCTAAACTTATCTTATTAAATATATAATACGATTATAATTACTATAATATGCTAATTGCGATTTAAATTAAAGATAAAAAATTAGAATAATCAACTTTATAGACACTATATAAATAAATTTGTTGAAACTGTTTAACAATCTTCTTCCTTAAATGTTGCTTTATTTGAACAAAGTTATAATAAAAATAAAAGGTTATTTGGCAAAATAACTAACGCATATAATGTGGATTATAAAAACAAAACCATAATTGAAACTAAAATAAAATTAAGAATGATTAGGAGGAATATTTGTGAAGTAATAAACGGTATTTGGTAGTGGTAATAATTTATTAAATTATCATATCATCGGTCCTTTATAAGTGTGCAAATTTTAATTTAATCTGACGTTTGAAAGTGGGGTAAAATCTATTTCAAATTTTCCGTTACATAGGTAGATATATACATAGATACTGAGAGGGTGAAATAATAATCTAAGGAGGCCACATTTTTACTAATAAATACAATGAGATCAACAAGAAAAAAAAGGTCTCTATGTGGAAAAAAATAAAGTAGTATTTAAATTAAGATTTATATTCTAGGATTACCGTTATCCACCAAATTAAACTTTATTGCTCATTGTTACAATTTATGTCAAACATACAATTGTTTCAGACGATTTGTATACACTTTAAAATCTAATATGAAATCATAAAATGATTAGGAAACATTATTAACGTAAATTGTGTTTATGAAATCGGTTTTAAAATAAAGATATGAATTTCTTAAAACGTTTCGTTGTTAATAACAATGTTAAAGTATGAAGTTTTCAAGGTTAGGTTTTGGTGGTCGAGTGGGATCAATAACAAAAATAAACGTCTGGGGAAAAAATCGTAACTGATTTATTTTCATTTATTTATAATTGTTTTTATTTTATGGTTATCCATTAAATTTTTCAAATTTTTATTTGTAACACCCCGCGCTTCGTCTTCAAATTATGATGCAAATAATATTCAATAAACATTATAATTACATGCTCCAAGGTTGAAAATATAGAATTTTGACGCCGACAATCAACATTAAAAAGTAAAAAAACTGGTCTATTTGTAGTCGGAAAATGTAAACATGTTAAATAGAATCTGAAAAAGATTAATAAGAAATCTAATAAATTGAAAACCTCTTTAGAAACAAATTTGAAGGTAGTAAATGAACCACGAACTAAAGAAAATATAAAAATGATTATTTTCAAGATAAATTTGGCCATCAAATGTAAAAAAGGGATATAATTTCAACTGCAAAAGGCGGGCTAATATTTTGAACATCATTTTCATGTTTTTTGACATTTCAACATATGTATTATGAAAAAAATAAATAGTTTAAATTACGATACTGTTCATTTTCTCTCATCAACCGTTTTTACAATTAAATGCACTAATAAATAGGAACCAGTTTACCTGAAACGTGACAACGTCGATAACACCTTTTATTTTGAGGTTATATTTGCCGCTATTCTATTTTTGAAGATTCTAAACATACTTACTTATATTATAAATAAGATGAATAAATATTTTAAAAATTTTTAAATATAAAATACATTTCTAAATTTCTCCTTGTCTACAATTATACTAAAAATTTTTCGATTAAAACAATACACATCACAGAACGAACCACAATGAATTGATTAGGAATTACAACCACTATAAATGTGGGTCATTCTACCATGTGCTCGAGCACAGGGACGCACTCACGTTTACAATATACGCCCCGTAAAATTTGTTCGCAAAAATGAAATATCTTGGGTTGGGTTAATAAATCAAATAATTAATTTTTTCATTGTACAGGGTACGTCAAATAATAACTAAATGAAAATTTGAGAATATCATTTTAACAAACAATAAAGTTTTTATAGGTAGTATGATATATTTTGTTATAATTTGACTGAGTTGCCAAATCGTTAGCATAGTATGGGAATTGAGTGAAATTTCATAAATTACCCGATTAAATGAAATTACTCAGAAAAATGTTTAATGTATTGTCAGCAAAAATGAATTGAAAAGGAAAATTCAGTTATTTTGAATAAGAAACTGTTACAGATACATTTAAAATTTATAGCTACGAGGCAATTGTTAAAACAATTTACTAATTTTTTCATTATACCGTGTATTTTGGGTGGAAATTGATTAGATTTGTAGACTACAGATTTACAAGGGATTTAGTGTCTTTATGGTCGCGAATGAAAAACATTTGAAGGTTAAGTTTAAAAGGACAGTAAAAACAAATTTTGACAGCTAATAATGAAAAAAATCAAGATACAAGACATCGGTAACTGAAGTTGTACAAGGTTTTGAAGAAAATTGGAGTAAAAATTTTTATTAAGAAGAATATTTACATGCTTAAATATGGCGTACAAGATTAGTGTAAATAGACTGTTAAATAAAGTAAGTATAATTTAGATTAACTATTGTATATTATATTTTTAATAAAGAGTCCCACGGAGAGAACTAATAAAAACAACAATTAAATTTATCAATTTAAATACACAATTAAGTCCACAATTTCATACGTTATTTTTTATGATTCTATTAATTCATTGATCCATTTCAGTTACTCCGAAAACTCCTTGTAATAATCTAGCAGCTGGATTCACACCATAATGTTCTTTTTCTGAGATGTAGACATAAGGAAGTCGCATGATCCAGTAAGCGGATTGTGTCAATTTCGTTGGACCATTAAGGGTAGGTATGAAAACAGGAGCACCAGTCGCAGGTTGAACCTACATTCATGAACATCACATTAGGTAAATAGCTTCGAGCTTTTTTCTTTGCTATTGCTATCATCAATTTTACTTGTATTATATATTTTCAACATCACGATATTGATGTTGAGGTTGATAGGAAGTGGGAAAATGTTGGTCGATAACTCTGGGAAGTACAGAAGGAGAATTTGGTTTTTCTTTCTTGTAGGAGGTTGTATAGTCCTTGTATTAGATCTTTTTATTTATATATCAACATATTTTAACTGCAAAGTCATCCCAGTTATTGTAAAAATAAGTTGTTTAAATTATTTTAATGTAGTATTTTAATACCAATTTTCCATTGAATATTGATAAATAATCACAATAATTATAATAGTAAATTCATAATACAAACTATTCAAGTAGATTTACAGTTTTCTTAATTATTTCATTACTACAGCCATTTTATTTGGACATGCTTTTTGTGGATTATTTTGAATAACACCATCTGTAAACAATTATAAGGCACTTTGAAAGAAATTCATATATGTAGTAACGTTTCCCTTAAAACTAGTTGTTTGTGAGATTAAACAGGTGTAAAAATAAAGAATCACAAAGTTAGGAGAAGGGAAACAAAAACTAAAGCAATTAAATAAGAAAATGCAAAAAGAAAGCATGTCCCTCACTATTTCTAACCTAGTTTTAAAAGTAAAAGTACTACCTTTGGATTCAAAGTACAATGTACAGGAGCCTTTGGTGTTACAACATGCAACCTCATCAACTGAGCCAATTTACCAGCTCTACAGGCACATGGGAAATAAAGGGGCATATCACTTTCAGCCACTTTGTATCCTGTATCTTTTACTATACCCCCAGACATTGCTTTTAACATCCTGTCTGGACTTGACAACATAAATCTGTGTCCTGATGAACATTCGTATTCAACACCAATAAATACTTTAACAGTAAATTGGGGTAAGCTGCCAGATGAACGCCCTCTTCTTCCTCTTATTGTATATTTGTTGACATGTGGCCAATTTTGTTTTGATTCCGAGAATACAGTAACATCCCACGGTAGTAGGTAGTTTGTGGAACTAAGAAAACCTGGATGATGCGATTCCGACAGACCTAAAACAGAGAAGATTTTCATTTATAGTTTTGTTTTATTGTTTTGTTTTATAATCTTCCTACCTAAATTGTGACTATATAAAGAGGATGCTCCTAAGCATACCAAAGACCATGAAGAATATGAAGGTAACATTCCAATAGGGGAATTTAATGTTAACATTTTAGATGAACTTTCAGAATCATCTAGACATTTTTCTGATGATGATGAAATTTCATCAGTTTCAGAAGCAAATTTTGAAGTCGATTGAAGTACTGGAAACTGGATTCTTTCTAATTTTGAACACTGACATTCTTTTGAAATTTGTTGGTAAAATGTGTAGTTGGCTTGTTTTTCCTTATAAGGATCTTCACGGGCCCCTACTTTGCGACCACAATCACAAATAGCTGAAATCAACCATAACAAAAATTTTTTGACTGAAACAGTTTGATGGAGCTACCTTTATATATGAATCCACTCATATGTTCCTGATCACTGGAATGTTTTATGAGTTTACAGGGATTACCAGTTAGAGAAGCAACTTCGCACTGCTGCCTACCATTTTTCCAATGAATTTTACAATCCATTTCTAGCTGTGCAGCATATCTGTCAAAAACAGGACCACGTGCTTGTGCTTTAAATAAAGACAATGCCACTGACAATCGAGCTTTATGTTCTGCTTTGGCATAATGAGATGGTAAGCCTTCTTGATATCGTGCTAGTGCTAGCGGAAGGACTTTCAAACAACGTTGTTCTGAAAAACGAGTATCAGTACATAGCGAATTCACTAATTTACATTTTGACATGAATTTGTAAATTGCTTTTGTAGCTTCTATCCATTGTTTCAAGACTGGAAGCTGAAACAGTTTAAAAATAATGATTATCACTAATTTATTAGATATTTAAGGAAAAAATTAAATGTTATTTGAAATGATAAAAACAAAATATTTCTTTTTAAATCATTTTATTTTTAATAAAAATGTATCAAACCTCAAAATGAGTATTTTGTGAATGCTGATGTCTGCCAGAACTGACTGTATCGTCAAAACCTTTAGTTCTTGCTTGTTGTATGTGTACGTGCATGAATTTTTTGAAATTTTTACCTCCATTTGGCTGACTAGAATATGGAACTTCGAGTTGCAAAGCGCCGCCAGGTTGACAATCCATTAGGAGGTTTCTAACCATATTTCCTAGTTTATCATAAGGTCCTAATTCCTCTTCTATATAGACAAATTCGTTATTGGGTGGAATCGAAAACAAGGAACACCTTAAATCACACCTCAATATAGAATAATCAAACTATATAGTTTCTTATATTTTACCCTGAAGTGCTTATAATCCTAGTTTTCTTTAGTACAAAATAAATTTTGTCTTCCAAATTATGTTCTAATTTTTTGATATTGGTAATGTTTGAAGGACATTTTTCAAAATAGAATATTAACCTAGGAGTACAGAATCTACCAGCAGATACCCATTCTTGACTTATTGTATCTATAGATTTTAAAATATCCACTATCTTCTCGAATACTTTTTGACTAAAAATGACTAATTAAATTTGAAATTTAAAATCTAGAAGTATTACTTACCTCAATAAATCTACAGCTTTAAAATACTGAATATAATTGGTATCTACATTGCATACTGGATGAGATAATATAACAATGTGACTAATGTGAAACAGCAGAACTAAATATCTAGCAAATATACTTTTAATTTCATCATATACTGCTAAGAAATCATCACAGCCGCACAATATTTCACATTTCTTTGATATATTAGAATATTCCTTTACAAAATAATCTGCATCCAGGGGAGTACACATATGCAGGTAAACTATTTGATTTTCTTCATCATAAGAACCCTCGATAACACACTAAAAAAAACAATAAAAACACTATTTTCTAATAGTTGAACGTACCTCTTGTCCATTAGCATATTCCTTAGAAGAAATCACCCGTCCAATTGATTTAACTTTTAATCCCAAAGAGTTGTAGGAAGATTTTCCAATTATTGAAACGACAACAATTTTATCACACGAGATGCCGGAAACATCACTGAAGACAGAGCTGGATTGAAATAATTGAGTTAAAAGTTATATAATACTTACAAAAGTTGATCTAAATTTGGAAGAAAAAATGTGTTTCGCATTTTCGATGTATAATTTTAATAATTGTAAACTTTTCTAATGTTGATACTAAATTATAACCTCCAAATAAAACTGTCTGACAGTTTTGTCAAATAAGCGCGTTTTTTTGGTTTCTGTTGATTAAAGTAATATAAAATCACATTTTATAAAGTGATAAAATCTGAAAAAAATCTATAAAATTAATAAGATCATCGAAACTGACTGAGTTACGTACTACCTTGAATTGAAATAATATTTCTTATAACCATAAATTTATTAACATTAAAACGCACCTCAAGAAATAACGCTATATAAATGACATAAGATATAACCTATTTAGTAGCTTTTTATATAAGTACGTAAACTGTTCGAATAAAAACGTATTCACTATAAATATTTTAGTTTATATAATAACTTATAAATAGAAATATGACTGAAATTAATGAATTGGAACAGGCCTTAGTGATTGTAGCTGCTGATGCGGATTCACGAAATTATCAAGAAATAAATAATTACCAAACTTCTGAAAATGATAAAGAAGTGTGTAAGGAACCAGAATTTTACAAAAATGAGGAAATGGAGGGTGAATCTTCAAAATCAGTTGATAAAGAAACCACTCCAATTAAGACCCTTAAGAGGAAACTGGAAGATGAAGAAATTATCAAGCCTAAACTGCATAAAGGTTATGCAGACGTTGTAGCAAATCATTACAATAAGCTGGAAGAAAAGGGAATACAAGAAAGGTTAAAGTCTCGTATTGTCTACTTGAGAAATTTCCATAATTGGATAAAAAGTATGCTTATTAATGAATATTTAACGAAAATTAAGGATACCAAGAAACACAATGCACCTATCAGAGTACACGATATGTGTTGCGGTAAAGGAGGAGACTTACTAAAATGGAAAAAAGGTAGATTGGATTAAAATGAAATAAATATTATATGAATGAAATTTTATTTTAGGGAGTATAACTCATCTTATTTGCAGTGATATAGCCGATGTGTCACTTGAGCAGTGTAAAGCTAGATACACTGATATGAAAAGTCGTTTCAGTAGGGAGAGGGGTCCAAGTATTTATTCTATTGAATATATAGCTGGTGATAGCACTAGAATGAGACTACGTGAAAAGTATTCAGATCCATCAACAAAAGTTGATTTAGTTAGCTGCCAGTTCGCTTTCCATTACAGTTTTGAAAGCCTTCCCCAAGCAGAGTGCATGTTGCGAAATGCAGCAGAATGTCTTAACCCAGGTAGTTCAATCCTTTGCAAGAAATAATTTACTATTTTTACAGATGATCTCAAACCTCACAAGATTTAAGAGATTTTGGTAATTTTATTTTCTGTAGATTCACAACAGAAATTTAGTTGACTTGTGTTTTCATATTTTGGAACTGAACGTCAACAAATAAAATATTTATTATATGGTTTTCTTAATGAAATTAAATTTCTCGTGATTATTCTGTGAAAATTTTCTATTTAAATATGTGTCTGATTTGACAGGTTTAATCCTGCTTGGAACTCATTTTGACTGTAATTCTACAGTTTTGTCACTTAGTATATAGCCAGATTGATAATTTTTAAGAAAATATTTTTTATTTGTTATTATAAAAAAAGTGCCACTTGTAAAATGATCTATTGTATAAAATATTATAATGGGGTTTATAGTAGATCTTACCTTTTATCCAAAATTATATATTTCTATCAGTTTTTTCATTTATTAAAAAAAATGTGTGTCCCTTCTTTTTAGAAAGCCCACTGATTCCTCTCTAGGGTTGGTTAACATAAAGTTGTTGTAGTTAGCTGCCAGTTTGCTTTCCATTGCAGTTTTGAAAGCCTTTCCCAATATGCAGAGTGCATATTGCAAAATGCAGTAGAATGTCTTAACCCAGGTAGTTCAATCCTTAGCCTAGAATCTACTGGAAATGACAACAAACAGGGCTTAAAAAGTGAGTTAAACACTTTTTTGAGATAACCACATCCAATGCCATTTCTGAGCACTCCATTTTAATTTGTAAAATTTGAAAAGATTTAGGAAGCTTCTGGTGCTATTTACACAAATTTTGGTTTCCCTTAAAAAAATCATAATACTGATAACTGAAACCCTTTAGACATATTTATGTCTCTTGTTATTCCATTTTAATAGAAAAGAGATCTATTTCCAGTATAAAAGGAAGAGTTAAAAACAGATTATTTACTAAAATGGTTTCAGAAAACTCAGATCTACAATTTCTTTTAGTTTTACACTTGTCAACTCAGCACATTGTGGTTACACTGTACATTTTTCATTCTCCTGTTTTTATTATTTATATAGAACAAAATTAAATTACTTTTTAGGCGGATATTTCATAGCCACAATACCTGATGCTAATGAAATTGTTGCTAGGGCCAAGAGGGCCCAAAGCAATACTTTTGGAAACAATGTTTACGAAGTTTCAATTGATTTTGACATTAACAAGCCTCCTTTATTTGGTGCTAAATACAATTTCCAACTTGACGGTGTTGTAAATTGTCCAGAATTTTTAGTTCATTTTCCTACCCTAGTTAAACTAGCAAAAAGGTTTGGTTTAAAACTAGTGAAAGCTGAAAAATTTCATGATTATTTCCAAAGATGGAAAGATGAAGGAAGACATTTGTTAAGTAATATGAGAAGTTTACAAATTTATCCGTTTACAAATAACTCAAATTTGGTTGGAACAGATCCTTCAGATTATCAACATGCCGAGGAATTTCTTAAACAACATAGAAGAGATGACATAACAATTGGAACCTTATCTAAATCAGAATGGGAAGTCACGTGTAAGTGTTTCATTAATATATAATTTAATAAATAAAGTATGCATACATGAGTTGAAAGAGAACATCTAAAGCTGGTACTACATGATGCGTCCAATGTTTGTGCCAACATTCACCTTTCAACATATTGCTGAACATTGGAAGGAAGGCTGTCAACATTCACCTTCCAAAGTTGGCTGAACATTGTTCGAAGGCTGAATCCTTATCTAAACTTACGAAAATGTGGCAAAAATGTGATGAGCGGCACACAACAGATATAAATTCTTCTAAAATATACTGGATGATACTGACAACTTCAGTTTTTCATACAAAACACATAGCATTCTCACAAAAGAGGACAAGAAGTGTGTGTAGTTGTACCAAAAGTGTTCCAATTTGGGAACTCCTTTGTCATAGGTCAGAAAAACCGACTTTCCTTGGCCAACGTTCCAAATGCCATAGTTGGAAGCAAAACATCCGTCAAATGATATGCACACTACAACTGCATGAAGCATCCAATCATTCCAGTGTTCAACGTTGGAAGCTTCGGACGCATCGTGTGGTATCGACTTAATACTACTTAACTCTATTGGTGTCTACTTTATTTACTTTATCAAATTTAAACTTGATACATGCTTAATCATAATTAATTTATCACACTGCTTATGTTATCAAATACTATAAACAAATGGAGGAGAATAAAATGAATGTATATTTTTCTAAAATTATTTTTGGTATTTTTAATAGAAGTTGAAAGATAAAAATGAATATAAAAAGGTAGTGAATTAGAAACTAAAAGAGATAAAGGAAAGTTTACCAAGAATATGACTAAGAATAATGGAGGAAGACCAAGTGAGACATTAAAAAATTGAATAATCAATGTTATATACAAGGTCAACAATATAAGAGAATAGACCAGAATGAAAGAAACTAAATGTTATCAAGATTTATAAAAATATGTAGAAAAAAGATCATTAGAGACCATAAAAAGTGATATACTGTAATAAGAGAATCTAAGAGCTCCAAGGATCGGCCCAGTTCCCCCAAGAATGTATTTGTCTTATGTATATAACAGATTACCTGACAAAACTTTTAAATGAAATTTTGAATAAAGGATATAGCGGGATGAATGTGTTAAAATTGTCTCTATATTTATGCGTATTAAGCTATCAAAAAGGACACATGTAAAGACCTCTGGAGCCAAATTTTTAGACCCCTAAACTCAAAAAACTTTCTTACTTTACGGTTTGTGCCAAAAAAATTTTAAAAATTTATGGAGGTGCCTTTTTTATTAGAAAACCACCCTGTTTTATATCTGATTTTGGGTATCAAAATTGGGCCTAGAATTTTTTCTATTTCTCGATAATACTTTATATTATGAAAGTCATATTTGGCAGATCTCCAATAACCTCTATTTATCCATATTTTTTTTTTCAAATGCCTTGTCAGTTTCAAACTAGAACTTTTTCAAAAGTTGAATGAACCATTTTCTCATGTTTCTGGTACATTACCTGAACAAAAGAGTTCAAACCGCACCAAAAGGTCCAAAGAGACTCTAGGATTTCATCTTATGTATAAAAAGCTTTTACTATCTGATGATGATCTAAAGATGGCGTCGAAGATTGATAATATTATATTAAGAACTATAAGAACTTCAATTATTGTAATTTTGGGCCATATAATAATAAATTAATAATTATTGTATTAATTTCATTTACACTTTGTTGTCAGAATACGTTAACTTGAACATGGGAAACTCTAAAGTTTCAAAATAGAGCAGAAAAGTTTTAGAAATCTGATGATTTCATAACCTAAAAATTATTGAAAAATAAAAATAATATCTAAAATCTGAAGAAAATCGGTTTTTTTTTTACAACAGACACTTTCCTCAATTTTTATAGCAAACCGTGAAACACAACAGTTTCAAAAAACACATTTTCAAGTTTAGAATTAAATTTAGGGGTATAAAAATTTGGCTCAAGAGGTCTTTAAGTATTATCTAATAGTCAGTTCTAAATAAATATTCAGTTCAATACCAATTTTAACATACTTATCCCTGTATATTTTTTCCTTATTCTACTTGAACTAGCATTTTTAACCTTCTGATGACTCCTTTATTAGCAGTTGTAGCCGTCATATAATTTATACATATATAACTTTGTTGATAGCGACTATTGCTGATTCACGTTATTTCATTAATCGAATCGAAGATTATCTATCACTTTAGTATAAACAATAGTATTATATTATATACAGTGGTACATAAGACATGCAGTCGAGCGGTACGCACGTCTGTGCGTCCTGCGGAGATAATTTTATCGTGAATAATAAACAGATTGCGTGTAAGTTGTGTAGTAAAAATTATCATGTACATTGTGCTAGAATAAAAGATCAGTTTTTAAAAATAATAAACGAGTGCAGATAACTCTTTTGGTTTTGTGATGAGTGCGTTGACAGAGTTAAAATTAACCTGGATGTTACTAAAAATTTGTCGAGATTGGAATAACAAATCGAAGAATGCAGGGAAAACACAAAAGAAATTATAAAAAACATGGGAAATCCGACTTCAGTTAACAGGAATGAACAATGGTCGAACGTGGTAAAAAGGAATCCGTCATTAATAATTCGACCAAAAAATGCAAATCAGGATAGTGCTACAACAAAAAATGTTTTGGAGAAAAAAATAAAGCCTTCAGACTTATCAATTGAAGTAAACAAGGTGAAAACTGCCGGCAATGGGTGTATTGTTGTGGAATGCGGTGATAACAAATCTTTGTAAATACTTCAAAATAAAGCAGTGGCGGAACTTTCGGCAAATTATGATGTTGAAATTCCTAAAATGATAAATCCGAAAATTACAATTGTTGGTGTTCGAGATGAATATATTAAGGAAAAAGATGTATTTAGTCAGAAAATAAAAAGCCAAAATAGCCTTAAAAATGCTCTAAACGTGGAAGTAGAGCTCTTAAAAAAATTTAAATCGAAAAGCGCCAATAAGCTTAATGTTTTATTGGAAGTGTCGCCGGAAGTTTTTAAAATCCTGTTAAAGTGCAGAAGAGTGTATTTGGATTGGGATTCTTGTTGAGTTTATGAGCATCTGGGAGTTCTTAGATGCTATAAATGCTGGAAATATGGACATAAAGCTGATGTTTGTCGTCAAGAAGCCGTTGTCTGTCCACTGGGTAACAAAACTCATAAAAGTGATGAATGCCAGTCAGAAATAAAAGAATGTACAAACTGTAGATATGCTTGTGATGTTCTGAATATCAAGGATATTAAATATGATCACACAGTTTTTGATAACCGGTGTTTATCGCATAAAAAGGCAATAGACATACTCAAAACAAAAACACAGTATATCTAGCAGCTAAACTTAAAAACAGATGATACTCAAAAAAAGAAGGCTTAATTTTGCACATAAACATACAGGGTCTCATGTCGTACCTCGACGAACTGCGCCAGTTGCTGGATGATAGAAAGTCTATAGTGTGTTGTGTAAGTGAAACACATTTGACTCCAGATATTGAGGAAAATGAATTTAATACCGAAGGATATACTGCATCATGCAGTAGATCTAACATTAGGCATACTGGCGGAGTGGTTATTTATGCAATGAACTGTTTTGGATTATTTGTTGTGCTTAATGACTCTGTTGACTATAGTTTTTGGTCACTTGTGGTGGAATTGAAACTGTTACAAAAAATTGTTTTAATTGGTGCATTCTACAGGTACCCAAACGCAAGTTCGGCTGTTTTCCTATAATATTTAGAAGATAAATTGGGTGATGAATTATTACATAAGCAAATAGCAGTATTTCTGGGAGACATAAACATTGAATGGCAAAAAAACAACAGTGACACAAGAAGAGTGTGAAACATTATTCAAAGTTCAGGATTTAAACAAGTAGTAACCAAGGAGACTAGGAGAACAAATACCTCGTCTTTGTTAATTGATTATATAATAACCAATGACTTTAATATGCAGGAGGTTCAGAGAAATTTCCCTAGCATAAGTGATCATGAAATTATTGGAGTAAATATTGAGGTAAATAGAAGGTCAGAGGAGAAACAGCCATATTACAGTAGAAATCTGAATGACGATAATATATTCAATGTTATCAATGAACTAATAGGAAAAATGTGGAACTACACCGCTGTAGATGTAGATGTCATCTATGCAGACTTTATGAAAAATATTGAAGAGGTTTTAGATAAAATTGCACCAGTAAATAAAATTAACCCTAAAAAGTGCACTTGGATGACACATGATACTAAACAGATACAACATAAAAATATAGAAATGAAGTTGTGTCAGCGATTAGAAAAAACAAAACACCACATTATGAACAAAATATTGACAACTGTAAAGGGGACAGCAAAAGGTTGTGGAGAACGCTGAAGGAATTAACTGGAACAAAGAAACAATCTACTGATTTCATGGAAATAGATTTTGAACAGTACAACAGCTATGTAGATGAAAACTTCAATGAATTCTTTTCACTCGTTGCATGAAGTTTCAGAGAGTATAGAGTATGAAAATTGGGAAAGCCAAGATTTTAATACCGAAACATACTTTTCCCATTTGGAGACCATAAATTTGTCTCTGTTAAGAAAAGTTATATATGGCTTAAAAAATAAAGGTTCGAGCGATGACAGCTTGAATATTAAACTAGTAAAGCAATTATTCTGTGTAATTGGATATCCCCTTTTATACTTGATTAATGTCTCAATCACCACCGGAAAAATACCACATGACCTAAAAACTAGTGTGATAACACTTATCCCAAAAGTAAATAAACCAAAGAAACCTTCAGAGTTTAGGCCTATTAATCTTTTACCAGCTGTAGATAAGATCATTGAAACATCATCTTTAATCAACTTAGGGAGTACTTCGAAAAAAGTAACTGGTTGTTTATGAGACAGTCAGGTTTTAGGAGTCAGCATTCCTGTGAGTCAGCGATTCAGTACGTGTGTGCAAATTGGCGAGAAAAAATAAACATGGGTGATTTAGTGATTGCTGTTTTTGTTGACATCAGCGTGCTTTTGAGACAATTGACCATCGAATTTTTATAAGAAAACTGGAACACTATGGTGTGAATAACTACTTAGAAAACAGATTTCATAAAACAAACCCCAGGGAAGTGTCCTGGGACCATTTTTGTTTATAATATATATTAATGATCTTCATATGGCTTTAAAAAATTGTTTCCTTAATTTATTTGCTGATGATACCCTTATATCAGTGTTTGGGCAAAACTACTTAGAAATTGTAAATATTTTAAATGATGAACTTAAGATATTGTATAAATTGTTGTGTCAGAATAGATTAAAAGTAAACTCCTCAAAATCAAAATGTATGGTGGTGGGCTCAGCTATAAATTGTAAAAAATTTTATAATCTAAATTTGTCTTTATCCTATAGAATTTGAATTTGTTAACGAAATTAAATATTTGGGTGTCATTTTAGATCCACAATTAAATTTTTCAATTCATGTTGATTATTTATGTAAGAAATTAGGTAAAAAATAGGGTTTTTCAGTAGAATATCTTATTGTGTTTCTGAATGGACTAGAATGATGATATATAAAACGATAATTTTGCATCACTTTACATATTGTAGCTAAGTATTAATTTCTTGCAACACGGAGGAGGTGCGTTAATTACAAATACAACAGAACAAAATCATGCGCATTTTGTTAAATTCTAATAAATATACACCAATTGACTACATGCTTGAAACTCTAAATTGGCTAACTGTTGAGCAGAACAATAAAACAGCGAATCTCCTTTTAATATATAATATTGAACATAACCTAATGCTAGAGTATTTAAATGCATACATAAAGAAACGACTGCAGTTTCATAATTATGTTGGATCCAAACAAAACTATAATCACGACATTGTACGAACCTCAGCATTGCAAAAAACACTGTTTTATGAAGGGCTTCGCTCTTTTAATGAATTGAGTGATTATGTTAAAAATGTACCAAATGTATATAAATTTAGTAAACAGCTGTTTACATATTTATGCAATCAAAGTTGATTTTGTAATGTTTCTAATTTAGTTATAAGTTGCCAAGTGCTAAATAGAGATATTTATTTATTTATTATTTTGTATGTATTATTACATTTAATAGTATCAGTGTGGAATTACGATAAATTCCAAAATATGTCAAGAATAAGATTAAATTTTTTTCGATAAAACATACATTATGGAGAATTTGATATATCTTCAATCCATTTTTATACAAATATTTCTTATATATGTTGTATTTCAGCTCTTTACATTACAATGGCATTTGAAAAAGTGAAACATACTTGGAATAAAGATGGTACTCCTGTTTACAACATCTGATAGATTATATACTATTTTATAATTTGAATTATCATTTGTTGGTTTATAGATTTTGAAATAAAATATATAAAAAAGTAAAATAAATTCTTTTATTTTCTATCATATCTCCAAATTATACATTTAGACACACAATTATTTGAGAATAAAAAAAATAGTATCAATTACTGATTGATTCGTGAAGTTTACAGTGAATATTAGGATTTTGTTTGATTTGAGCTAAATACTCTTCAGTCATGACACACGCTTGCTCTATTTCATAATTATGAGACACCAGAGCCACCCATTTAGCTTCTAGCGCCTTTAATTGATCTCCACCTTTTGTTTGCAACGATTTTCTCTGCCAATTTACTTGTTGTAATTGTCGTCTTAATTCCATCAACTTCTTGGAAGCTATTTTCTCTGAGTCAGCTAGAGTTTGTAGATACCTTTTCCAGGCTGGACAACAATATTCTAACATAAGTTCCAAGTTTAAAATTCTAACTGCTTGGTGCTCCAACTGTGCTTGGGAATTATCAACACATTCATTCCAAGCTCCTACTTCATTTAATTTTCCACTTGGTGGTGGTGGTAGTTCATAACGTTTCATAGATAGTGTTTCCATTGGTAATCTGTTCTGTAACCTTTCAAATTCATTATGCATGATTGGTGTTTCGAAAGAGGATATGTTGAGAGGAGGTAAATGTTCCAAGTAATTTTTTGTTGGTCGATATCTTCGACATTCCTCTTCAACCATAGCAAATGCCTTGAAATTAAGAGGGAAACAAAATGTAGTAGTTTACAATATTTCTATTTCTTATAACTTACCGCTTCTCTGACTCCTGGTTCATCATAACCTTGATCAATATATGGTAAAGCATCTACTACAACTTCTCCAGCCATTTTTTGGGATAAAATTAGTCTTACAAGATTTAAGTTTGTTAATTTTCCAAATATTCATAATTAACATAGAGAAAAAAGGTTATCTTCTTCTTTCACAAATATTCCAAAATTTCTTGTGTAATTATGAATTAAGTATAAAAATAGAAACTTTTCATCTTCTAGTCTAGAATTTATCAAATTAGTTTTCATTTTTGAAACAAATCATTTTTTTACCGAATTATTTTTATATATATTAATATAATGACGTCATTGTTTCTTGTATTATGTTTATCTACCATGACTGACTACAGAAATCTAAAGTTCTTGTCATGTTATGTTATGACATCTCGTAATGTCATAGAATGCAAAATGCATATGGCTTCTTCTGACAAGTGTTATGTGTGAAATGTCAAATGTTTCTGGAAAATAAGTGAAAATCGTCGTAAATCTCATTATTAAATAATTAAGTTCCTTATCTCATTAACATTCATACATTCCTGAGTACTATTATAGTGTTTAATTCCGTTGTGATTAGTCAAAAGGTGTGTTCACTTAGCTCACCTGAGGAATGTAAATTTTTTGTTGTTTACAAATGGGTCTTTTGCCAAATGAATCGCATAGAAATTAGGATCTGTTCGAGGGATGAGTGTTGACTTATATAAGTAGTTCGATCTTTTCTATAAATATTTCATAAAGAAAAAAATATTGTGTTTGACATCTTTTGGGTGAAAGGCCATCGAACTACCGAGCTACCTACCTTCAGATATGGCCTTTAATGAGGTAAGTGATAAATTATTATTTACTAGATGCGTGTCACATCGTTTCTGAACATAAATTGCATTATTAAATCCTTTAAGCAACCATAATAATTCTTATAACTCAAGATATTTTCAAATCCCATCTTCATGTCCCACTTTCAATTCAATCCTTCATTTAACATTAAAATTATGATTTGGTAATAAGTAAAATAGTTATAAGAGGAAATCTACATTCTGAGAAATCTGTAAAAAAGAAAATGCAAAGAAAAAAATCGAATCTTATTGGCATGATTAATTTATTTTTAATATAAAATTAAATTTCTTCTGCAACTCTATGGATACAGCTAAAAACGATATAAGGTCATTAATATTAAAAAAATATTTATAGAGTTAGTGAATAAACCAGACAGATACCTATATAGTGAAAAATAACCTTTGGCTTTTGATAATTATATTCATTTTAGTTTATTACTTTTTAACATTGAGATTTTTCAATATATTTAACATTTCCACACTTAACCTCGGCAGTAATAATTTACTAAAATTTTGATATTTGATTCTGATTCAAGTTTATAAGTTTCAACAAATTTGTAATACACAATGGTTGCGAATATTGAAAATTCCTAATAATTATCTCACCACCATAAATATTCATATTCTATTTTTAATTTGAAGTTAAAATAGTAGACTTCGTAGTACAACTACATTTACTGTGTTAGGTTTCCTATTTAATTCTCACCTTTTCCCCTATTTATTATTCATCTCATACCTAGTTTTTGCAATTGAATTTCTCAAAAAATAATTTTTGCTTTCCAGTTCTCTACTATTTTTGCAGGTATCCATGTTTTACATTCATATATCACGGTTGTCTAAATGACAGATTGATCGGCCCTTACTATTGTTACTTTGAGTTAATCATATTTTTATAACTGCTTGCATTTATCTGGGTATGCTTGTTTTCAAGTTTTGGAATCATTCTGATAGAACAATATGCTCTAAGTTTTTCTTTATCATCATTAGGATTATTATGTGAATATGGATCACAAGTTTTTATTGGTCAAATAAAACAAATTAATTATTTCTGAAAATTTTCAATTGATAACTTTGTTTTTGTTGACTATTGTGTTTAATGTCTCTTGTACCTGCAATATAGTTTCTATAAACATTAAAACTATGGGATTAATTAACAACTGATGCACAAGAATCAAATTCGCCATGTAATACATACTTCTTCTCCCTTGTAAGAGCAACTCTGACACATTCATCATCAATATGTTAAATATTTATCTAATGCACTTATAAATAAAACAAATAATCATTGGAAAAAAAATTTAGCAGTGCACACACCAAACTGAAGTGACACTAACAAAATAATTATTGTTTCAATCATAGCTAAATGACATATAGTATAGTCCCTGAAATGCGTAACTGATAACAATACTTGACATGAAGCACTCATGATTTAATAAACATGAATATTCTCTCAAATAATTGAAATTAGTGGTATGATGATTTGGAATATGAATCTATCAACATGTCGCAATGAGTTTTCTTGTTAATATGGTTTTTGGATTGTTTCTAATGTTAGATGCTAAAATATGGTTTGAATATGTACTGCTTCTTGTTGCTGTTAAAGTTTCAAAACATATGATTCATGTGCAAAGTTTTAGAAATCACAAACGATGTTACTTTATTGTATTCATAACTTTTTTGTCGCCATAGTTGTTTATAGTGTAATCTAGTCTGATAATGATGTGAGGACTTTCTGATAATAATCTACTTAATCTCATTTTTTAATTACCTACATATGTATCACTTAAAACTGATATTCTACATACTTTTCTCATACATTAGAAGTTTTTTGCACATTTAAGTGATAAGTTACATATAATCTTGTTTAAAATTTTGACTGTGTTGATCGTTTTTCCACTGTATTAGCTTTGTTTAGTTTTGGTAGATAGATTATTGGTGGTGATAGTAAAAGTGTGACTATACTAAGATATGCGTCGCTGTTTTTCTAAAATTAGTTGATATTTTCGATCCATAGTGTTTTTGACTGTAAAATATATCCAATGTTCAATAATCCGGTACGTCCTCAAAATCACTCCATTAAAGTTGCCACGAATGGACCAATAGAATATTTTCGAAGCAATGGTAAGACCATAGCAAGACCAGTTTCATGGTCTTTTAACGGAATTGTGGAATTATCTGCTTTACGAACAGCTGCAAATAGGACACGTCGGATATCAAGAGTAAGTTGTTCACAATTTGTATTCTTTCTCCATATTATTTTATCTCGTTTATCTATGCAAACTATCAAAGTAGCAGCTTATACATTTATGTGAGATAAAGATATTTCCTGGTTTATCTCTTTCTTTCCCCACACGTTTTTCATTTTAATTTTCATACCGTATTCTGTAATAATGATTTATTTAACAGCAGCAGACTTTGGATTCTATGATCTATTTTCCTGGATAGTTTTGTAGGCATTTTCCTCACGTTAGTTCATTTCTGTTGGCATTGCTTTCATCTTCTCATCATATTTCTGGTTTTTATATTGTACATTGAATTATTGTGATACATACTATGCAGAATATTTTACTGCTACAAACAATAGGATATAAGTATGTTGTGCATTATATTTTTTATGAATTACCCTTTATATTCATTATTATAATACACTGAAAACTTATATTTTTTCCACAGGACTAAATTATCCAAACAAGCTACTTCCCAATATTCGTATAACAAATTTGTTTGTAAAAACATGCTTACTAAGCATAAAGTATGTGGTAATATTTGGAATAAAACAGATATTATGAAATTGATGTTTAATTTGCTGTTCTGTCAAATATTTAGTTTAGTTTTATTTTAGTCTTATCTAACTTGTTATAATTCCTTATATCCAAATAATCTTGATAAACCTTATCTTCTCTTACCAATTAATATATATGTAAGCCGGATCTTAGTCAATCAACAATTATAGTATCGTCGTAAGTCGCGATTTCCGGCAAGACAAACGGATTTAATATTATATACATAGATTCAATTAACCAGAATTTCCAAATTCAAACAATCGGTAGGAACAAGAACAACTTGTATTTTTTTCCTCTAGAGGAAATATCTATCTGGTATAAGTATTATGAAGAGGCAGGGGCGGTCTTTAGCTAATTTTATTGAGAAATAATGACAAATCTAATTTTGTTTATATTTTTAACATGTTCAATCATCATCAAATTATTTGAGTTACATAATTGCGCACTAAATACGAACACACTCGCTTTACTAATTCCTCTGAAAACTAAATATACAAGCTGTCTCAAAAAAAATGTCACCTTCGTATTTCTTATTATGTGAACACAACTATTCGGAGGGACACGGGAGGTATGTTCTGCAATATTCGCTAATTTCGTCACTTAAATGATGCGCCAAGCACTCGATTGGAAAATGGGTCGAGAAGTTTGAAAATCATTGAATACAAACTACACAAAAAGATGTCTTAGTCTAAAAAGTATAAATCACAGCACGTTCTTGAGTCTAACAGAGCTAACTGGGAGTAAGTTATAATCATAAACACCGAAGAAATAATTTACAATTGAAGAATAATAAACAAATCAGACAGCCAGTTTTAACTTGTCCCACGTATAAAGAAAACCTTTCAAGAATCGTGGTACTGAATACTTTTGTAAACTAATTATAACTCCAAGGATTATCGATATCTAAATATGGTTAACCACTTTCTTACCTGGAGCTTAAGTAAAATACACATAACTAACTTATTAATCATATTAGGATAACTACCATGGATGGAGATAAATTTAAAGTAATTGATTGAAATTATATGACCTAACCTTAGCCCGTAGATGAGAAAATGTTCAAACCGGACGCAACTAGTATAGACCTTTACAGGTCCAGTTGACCGCGGGATCAATTTATTATGAGATGGGTAAAAACTTTTGACCAGTAGTATACATTCCTTCATAATAGTTTCTCAGTTTACTGAGATATATAGGTTTTATCAATTTACAAATAGAATAAAATAAACTGATGTCAATAAAAAGAGATATTATTATATCTCAATTAACTCTTCATTGATCATATTATTTAAAAATAGTTCCTGATTCAACGAAATCGTTATATAACGGAACATACTATTGTGGTTTCAATGGTAAAATGAATCATAATAAGTACCTACGGTATTGTGGTATGTATTGCTTTATTTATGGCCTTTTTTCTATTAGATAGCTTTGTGTAACGGTCTAATGGTAAAACGTGATGAATGGAAAGTCTGCTGACATGGTGACAGTAATAACACTGGCCTACACGATTTCTGTAACACAGTTTAAACAATGATTTTTATAATGCTAATATCTTCCAAATATAGAGGGTGTCTCATAAATAATGTCGGTTTCCAATGTTCACTTTGTTTATTGAAGCTTCAATATTCTAATATTTTATGGTTTTAAACGTTCAGCAAGCTCTTTGAGATCTTGGTTGAAACCAATCTTTGGGCCAGCAAAATTCACCCTAACACTGTTTCACCTTAAGTCTCTGACGACGATAACTTGGTTCCAAAAATTCCAACTTAAAAGAAATTGTCTGTCTTACAACAGAGGTGTCAAAATCAATTTTGCAGGGGGCCATATATTAAATTTTGAATTCGTAGGGGGGCCAGATT
Organism: Diorhabda sublineata; assembly: GCF_026230105.1. Classification (NCBI taxonomy): domain Eukaryota; kingdom Metazoa; phylum Arthropoda; class Insecta; order Coleoptera; family Chrysomelidae; genus Diorhabda; species Diorhabda sublineata. The sequence goes on along the minus strand of NC_079485.1, from coordinate 16,192,904 downwards.
GAAAATAAAAAAAATGAACTGAATTATTATAACATTTTATTTATTAAATTATATAAGGATATAATATACGGTTGTTAAAAATCATATCAAAGTTATAAAAGTGGTAGGTAATTATGTTGAGCTGGAGGATCCAGATACCTGACTGACTTCTTTTGTTTTTGACAAGCTCATTGATGTCAGGTATCATATTCGTTGTAATTATTTTAAGAATTGATTGGAGATGTTTGTTCGTAAGTCTTGTGCGATATTTGTTCTTATTTATTTCCATGACATCTGCTCAAATAAATAGATGCTACCAAACATGCAGAGAATGCGTGCTGTATGCTTTTTTAATTTCGGGTAATTATCCAAACTCTTGAAATATTGTGTATAAAATATAAGAGCGTTAATCTCATTAAATTTTTCTTTCAAAATACTCTCCGATTGAAGATCTATCAACTCCATTTGCAAATGAAGTGGTGCCTGTGAAACTTCAAAATAATGGATTGTTGAAAATTAAGAATTCCATTTAATTCATTTTGTGAAAGTGTTCAAAACGATTGTTGAATTCCATAATCAAATTTTGCAAAAGTTGAGAATATTCATTCAATTTTTTTTGGTTCACTGTGTCAAATGATTTTAAAGGAGGGAAATGGTCCAAAGTTTGATTTTTTACCTGATTTTCCAACAGCCTCAACTTTGTTTCAAAAGCTTGAATATATGAATACATTTGAGTATCGAATCTGGTTTTTACCCTGTAACTTTATATTCAGATCAGTCAAGTGTTTATTCATATCTACCAAAAAGGCACAATCAATCCACCAGCCATTGTCATAATCAATTGGTTTGCCTTTTTCTAACACGAAAGCTTGAATAGTATTACGTAATGCAAAAAATCTTTCTAAGATTACTCCTCGATTGAGCCAACGAACTTCGGTGAAATAAGGGACATCAGAAAACTTTTCGTCCAAATCTTGTAATCATTGCCTGAACTGTCGGTGATTTAGTCCTCTGCTCCTTATAAAATTTACAATTTTAATGCTCAATTGCAGAATAAATATCATTTGCTGTTGTAGTACCTGTCGATGGGACGCACTTTAATAGTTCTTCGGTTATTTCAAAGTTACTGTTAATGTCTCGTATAAAAACAGCAAGTTGAGCTGTATCGACAGTATCAGTGCTCTCGTCAACAGCCAGTTTGTAAATTCGTCAATTTTCTCCTTCAGTTGAAGAACTAAATTTTGAGATAAATCATTTATTCTTGAAGCAACAGTGTTTCTTGAGAGCGAAATAATTTGAATTATTGACTTTCGAGATGGAAATGAAACATCAACAACTTTCAACATACAGTCTTTAATAAAATCATCATCAGTGAAAGGTTTTGATCTTTTCGCGATTTCTAATGCAATAATAAAACTTGATTTCAGGGCATCTTCTCTCTGTATAAGCTTTAGTAAACATCGATTCATCACTACTTTGCAGTACAATTAAAATCCTCCAACCGTATCGCTTCGATTATCCGACTGAATTGACTTACGTCGCGCCGACGCACTCGTTTTATATGGTTAAGGAAGGTTCTAGTCTAGGCTCGAAGCGTGTGGAAGATTCTATCGTTCTCGACAAAAATAATGGGATATTTCCGCTTGCTGCTAAGAGATGGCGATACTGTCTTTCTCTCTCGCTTGTATAGGCACGCGCTGCCCTTGAAATTACTTATAAACATCCGTAGACTTGAGAGTACGATTCTTTTTTCTGTGTCCCATTGCGATCGCGGGCCTAATTGATAATGCCCAGGAGCCGGAAGCGGCCCGCGGGCCGAACTTTGACATGACTGTCTTACAGTTGTCACAACAATGTTTATAACGAATTTTGAGCTTTAATCTGAAACTGCATCCATACAAGCTACAATTAACACAAGAATTGAAAGAATGTTTCGCATTTGCTATCGAAATGATCAATCGATTTTTCAATTTTCTATCCTTTCTCTCATTGGACCCATTTCTATATCAATAGGTTTGTATTTGCTATTGAAACAGTGAGAATCCCAAACTCTAGAACCAAAAACCGTGATAGGATTTTTGTGTAACAATATAGATGCAAACTACGAAGAGAAGTTTAAGATTCCTAGGCTTGTTTGCCGAATATCATGACATATATTAGTTTTTCCTGTCAGTGATGAGCACGGTGAAAGGTTCCGCCAGACACCAGAACAATGGAAATTCGGACCAACGGCAATGGTTAGGTCAGCTTCAACCAGCCATGATGCTGGTTGAAGATATGACCCCCTATAAAAGGATATTTTCTATACACAACGTTAAAAATCCTCCATTTCTCCATTATTTTAACTTTCTTAGTGACTATATTTCCATCCTTGTCTTTCGTATTCATCAATTGTATTTCTTTTTCCGACGGATTTAAATTGGTCGCCAAGGTGTAATCCCTTCACTACAATTCGAAAAGGATTGCTACTAATGACAATTAAATTCGTCGCCGGCGTTTTCCAGACTACCCACCTGCTGCAGGTATAGACCAAAATATGTTCTCCTTGAAAAGGTAAAAAACTATCCACTTACAAGTTTTAATATTAGTAACAATAAACTAAACCAACTATTTAGGTACTATTATATAAATGTTCCTTCTGCAAAAATATCTTTTTGGTTCCGATAGAAAAACCTGGAGGGATTGAATGAAACTTTAAATTTGGGTGACCAATTTACATATCGGATTCGTCGAGCAAGTAATCTTGGCGACGAGTTTACCACCGCCTCCTTTTTTTTATTTGTTTCAGTGCTCCATAAAATAATTTTGGCTTTTCCCTGAAGTTTGCTATGAGGTAGTCCATTTTCCATGATTTTTCGTTGATTTCTTTTCTATAAATTTGAAATTCATTGATTCGAAGCTTTCACGATCTCTTTAAATTTTGTATTCATGTATTTTTGTTTTTATCTTTAGTTAACTGTCTTATCCGATCCGTCGACCATTGTGTGTATGTTTTTTGTTTTGCATTTTAAATGCTTCATATATACAATTCGGTCGTTGTACTATGTGAAAAAAACCTAGAATAGGTCGATTTTTATTTTTAAATTGACAATTTACAGTATGCAAATATTATCCCCCTCCAGCACCCCTTCTGAATAAAATTTTAAATAAGAAAGAGAGGGGTGTGGCATCTTGTTGAAAAGGGATGTTAGTTTTCTGTTCAGCAATATATAGTTTCTTAAATTTGTTACAATCATAACTGACAATAACCGAGGCGATTTTGGAATTCTCGTACAACATTTTGGATGACCTCAAGGGTTATTTTGTTAATTTTTTCCATTATTCTAACTTTCAAATCAGCAATATTGTCTGTTCTATTAAAATATACTTTAGAATAGCCCGATAAAAAGTAATCGAGACGAGTCAAATCGGGGGATCTAGCCGGCTATTCGATCGTTCCACGTTTTCCAATCCATCTATTGGGAAAAACCTCGTTTAAATAATTTCTAACTGTACGTGCAAAATGCGGCGGAGCTCCGTCTTATTGGTAGTAAATAGATCTATCTCATTTGGATGATTAAGTTTTTGTAATGTAGGCACTAAGAAGTTAATAAAAAAATCTAGATAAACCTCACCATTTAACTGTGCCCTCAAAAAATAAGGGCTAGTAATTTTATTATTAATGATATCAGCCCAAACACTCACTTTTTTAGAATATTGAGTTTGAGCCTCACACATCCAGTGAGGGTTTTCTCTGATCCCATATCTATAGTTGTGTTTGTTAACTGTTCCGTTCAAATGAAACATCGCTTCATCAGAAAAAACTATTTTGTTTATGAACTGCAAATCTGCTTTCATTCTGTCCACTATCAATTCACAGAATTCTTGCCTTATACCAGGATTATCTTCATTCAAATCCTGAACCAATAGAACTTTGTAGGGGTAGTATTTTTTTCCTCTCAAAATAGATGACTTACATCATTGTCGGCGTCAAGTTCTCGAGTTTACTTTTCCTCAATCTCTAGAAATACATCTAACTTTTTTTAATCAGTAAATTGAATATTTCTACCTGGTTTTTCAATATTTTTTACATGTCTAATTTCACAAAACTTTTTGCATTTTGCTAACGTGTTGATCAGGGTATTTATTATTAAAAATTTCACAAACCTCCTTTTGAGTTCTTGTTTTATTACCACAACATATTCTTTGAGTCTCGGACAAATATTGTGTTGACGTCTTTTAGTAACTTTGAATAATTAAATTCATATCAATTATTTATTTGGCTTTTTGATTAATATTTTGGTATTTTCAAAGATTTCTTCCTGATGTTTAGCCGAACAGATACGAAAATACCTACCTGATTATTTCTAAAGTATATTTTAATAGACTAGACAATATTGTTGATATAAAAGTTAGGATAACGGAAAAAATTAACAAAATAACCCTTGAGATCATACAAAATGAACGAGAATTCCAAAATAGCCTCGGTCATTGTCAAGAAGTGAATGGTGGTCATTTTGAACATTTTATTTAATTGTTAAAAGTTATTGAAAATACATTCTAAAATTGAACCGTATTGTATATACTTTGAATTTTTTTGATGCTGTATACTGATCTTATATATAAAAATATTTTTTCATATCATTATTTTATTATATTTAATTTTTAATTTATTGCGATACGTGAAGGTTACATGAATCCGCCTCGAATATTGCAAATATTTTTTAGATAAACCTCACGTTTCAAAAACTAGAAAGGTTAAATCTATATAAAAGTGTAGCTTATACTTCAAAAATCGTGGCGTAATGAATTTAATTTATTCACGATTATATATACACGGTTGTAAATGTCATAGTTGTTGACATTGCATATTTTATAATTTAAACACCCTCAGCTATCCGAAGGAAGCGATGGTGTTCTACTGGTGTCGTTTACAGAGAAAGTCATTTGGATTGCGAAGGTTATTGCGATTATCACGAAACTTCTATATACCGTAATATTTTGAATTAGTTTTTTATTTATATTATTGCTAACAAAATGTCCTAATAGTATTTGAGAATTTTTACAACTAGAACATATACGGTATAACGATAGGTTTCGGGATGGTAATCTTCTAATTACACTAGTATACACAGTTTTCTTGTGTATACTGAAATTTATTAATTACACGTGTTGACAAAAAAATTTTTTTGTAGTAACACAAGAATGAATAGCATAAATTGTGATAAAATGGACCTATACAAATACAAAATATGATAAAAATAATTGTAACACATAAGGTTTTTAAGTTACATTCATAGAACCATATTCATTGGTAGAATATTTAATATTTATTAAAAAAATAATTTTTAAATCGTGTATATTAACAATATTTATAGTTTACATCTAATAAACATGCCTCACATCTATTAAAAACAAAAAATCACTTTAAATTTCAATCAGCTCTACTTTTTCCTTTTATGAGGGGTTGCACTTTCTCTTTTTAAAAACCAACAGTAATCACCCATCATGGCCGAATCCCATCGTCCTTGATACCGAATTTCCATTGTTCTAATATTTTGGTGACATCTTTTACCCTGCTCATCACTGACAGCTCCCAAATTTTCGAGAAAAAATGTCAGATAGGAATGGAAAGAATGATTTTTCAATTACATTCGAGTACCAAGGGATTTGTAGGCGTCTAGAAGTTCATCAACTAACTGTTGGTAGTTTGGATCCATATTGTTGCCCAAAAATCCCCTCACTACACTAACAAATGCCTTCCATGCTCTATTTTCCTGTCTGGTGAGCTTTTTTTCACATACTGTTGATCTACTGACCAACTGCCCCATGGACAGAGAAAATAGCTGTTTCGTAAACCCTCCCTAAAGTGCAATTAAAATTCCAATCACCTTCAGCACATACCTGCCACTTAAACTGTCTTGTTGTAGTTAATTTTGTCTAAAAGCGAGTGAATATTTTCATAACTTTCTTCTTCTTCTTCACAGAATGAGCGACCGGTATAGACGGTTTTAAATTTCCATTGTGTAAGAACACTGCTTTCAAACTGTATGTAGAGAAGTCAATAAATAGGCGCCACTTACTGGGATTATGCTCAATATCAAGTTCCTTTATTAGACCATCAATATCCGTACAAGCAGACAAAGAATTTTCCATACTGTAAAATGCAGAAAATGTAGCATTTCTTTTTCTAAAGGTCGTAATTTTTGTCTCAAGAAGTTCAGACTGTTGCTTTGATAACCCCAAATCACGTGCTAAATTCAACTCACTTTGAAGAATTGCATGCCATTTCATGCAGGGTCAAAATATTGCATAGGTGAATATTGCACGTCGCTTCACATTATTTAAGTCTCTTGCTATTGCATTATGGCTGCCACTAACAAAAATTCCATTAATAAAAGTAAACATATTCCTAATCTAAATTTTTGTTCAATATTTTGTGGCTGATTTCAAATGAGAATAAAAATAAAATAATAATGAGAAAGTAACGAAGTGGAAAAGTGGTCAGAGAGAGGATCACTGTCAATATATCTGCCGTTGTATTACTTCTAGAGCCGGATAGACAGGTTGGTTGCTAAGCCAAAAGGAACTAGATTTTCCCTAGAATTGCAGCTTGCATGCAATAAAAATGGCACCAAATCGATAAAATTGCAAGTGCGAGATCTTGCATGAAACAATCAACTGAACTTCATCTGCGCATGCCTTCATCAAGGAATATTGCGCCTTGTATCATGTCAAGCGGTTTTTAAGAATAGACAACCTTACTGTAAGAAAAATCCTAAAAACGTATTTTCGATGAAATTTGTCGCTTTTATTAGCAAATAGATATTTATAGATCTTATGATAAGGTTATTTAATCTTTAATAGACAGGGCTTTTGATCATTCCAAACCTTTTTCTTTTATTCTGTACAGCTTATGGTTATAAAATACCAATAAAATCCCGAAAATTCGTATGAGCTCAAGTACATTTATGAAAATTTTTAGAAATATTTAGATTATTTTGTAATATTTCAAATGACTGTACTACGTTTTGGATTAGGAAGTAGGTTTTATTACTCTCTCGTATATAAAAATAGACTATAGTAGGTTCAAAGTCCCTGTTTGCTCAGAGTTCTCGGGAGAAAAATTTGTTTCATTCATCTCATCCCTCGCCTCGATTTCTTCCGCCTTGGATTAAGTCCATAATAAAAATGAGCCGTCCTTTGGAGACGTAGGGTAGTTGAGAGAATTATTTGATTAAAGGGAAAAAAGTAGTGTTAGGTTTAATTACGATAGATAAAAGTCAAAATGTGTAAACTACTGTTATAATGTTATAATGTTATAATGTTATAATGACACTGTCGTTTTTTTGAACATATTAGTTGGACTTTAAACAGACGAGAAAAAGATCTGGACAATTCGTTCATATTTCACTTACACGTGGACCCACAAAAACATTCATAATATATCATTTTCGACACATTGTATTATATCCTTGGAAATCAGGAATGTCATCATTTTTAATATAAGCCTTCATATGAATGATATCTTATCAAGTTACTCATTGTTTTCTAACATTTTTTGACATAGCTTTAAGTATTTTATAATTTTGTAATATTAAATTTGAAATGTTTATTGATTTAATATTTTTGCTATACACAACCGAGATAATAGTATAGTAATAATTTAATTTTAAAAATTCAATCAGTATAATTTTGGATACTCAATCTTAAACGAGGAAATTTGAGTTTTACAAAAAGTTCGTTGCAGTGACCATATGTTTCTGATGTCAAAATTTTTCAAAATCTGATCAGTTTTAATACTCATATAAAGACAAATATAGATGAAAAAGAATTTTGAGTATTTATGAAACGACTTTATTCTTTACGTGGAGAAACAATTATTGGGCAGATTTTTTCCTCAAAAATACATCTAAAAAGGAGACGGTTCTAAATATTTGATGATGACCAAATCCAGCCTCGGGAAAAAATGTTACCAATGTTATTTTCAATAATTTGTATCTCAATGTAACTTAGAAACCTCTACATAACGGCATTTTTTTTCAATAGAAACCCTATACATATTTAAGAGAAAAAAAGTTATTTGGTCTTAACTTATATTTATCTATTAACTCAACTTAGATATTTTATAAAACACTATAATATATGTTTTCTAAGAAAAAATATCTATTTTATTGAAAAACGATGGTCTACTGATAAGAATACCGCTAGATAGAGGCCTCTAAGTTTCTCCTTTTTAGGTGTACATTCGAGGAAAAAATCAGCATGAAAATCGCGCACATTTTTGTCTATTCCTATCAATATCTGCATTTTTGTTACAATTTCTTTTTTCTTATATTATACAGGGGGTAACGTTTTTTTTGTAGTTATGATAATTTTTATTCGTTCTGTCTATTCCTATCAATATTTGAATCTTTTTATTAAAATTTCTTCTTTCTTATCACATTTTTCTATTACTTTTCACATCTTCTACGTCTTCTTTGGAATCTATTTCCATATTATACAGGGGCAACGTTTTTTTTTTGTAGTTTTGTCCTTTTCCTTGTTCTTTTGTTTCTTTCAAATAAAAGTATTGCGTCAAAAAACGATGACCAATTTTTCCCATGTTTACAAATTCACAGAAAATGTTCACCATTGTTGGCCGCCAAACAAATACTAAACAACATGTCGTCTCCAAACTTGAAACTTAATACAGTGGTATTTTAAAAACAACTACCGCCGCCTGTTAAACAAAAGAAGTTATAGTGAACCCATCACACGGCGATCTTGCTATGTGATGGAATATTAAGAATGATTTAATAATTTTTTGTTAGCTAATTTATTTTGCTACTTTATATTGTGTAAACCTGTTGTGCGGATGTCACACTTTCCTATATCTTACGTCAATTTGTGTATAAAAAAATAATAAATATAAATTTGATGACTAATAGATTCAACGTAAACTTTAAATATCTAATAACCAGTAGTATAAATATTTACCTTTATAAGGATGCTGTTTACTAGTAACCAACTTTCGAAAAGTTTGCCGATTTTACTATATCGAACAACGTAAACAAATTGTTATTTTTTTACGAAATATCTGATAGTTCAACAAATTGTTGATATCTATTTTGATTGATAAACGTATATCTTTTAGTTTATGTGATCGAGTAATGATGTCATTGTACTTATACAGTGCGTCTCCAAATTTATTCAAATCTATACTTAATAAGGCTTAGATAAATAACCAACATGGATGTGAGGCATATTCCTAGAACAGAGAAAAAATGTTCTCAATATAGAACAAGTGGTGAATGCATCTCCCACCTTTAGATATAAGAGGGGATCTCATTCAGTCAGGGTAGTTGTTAAGACGATTAGAACTATTCTTTCAAAAAACAAAATATAAACTAAATACAGCCCAATAAAATGTATAAAGAACTAAAAACTACCCCTCATCAACCTATATAACTTACTACCATTAACAAAGCTGTCTACTCAGAAATGTTTACTAATATTTTCAATAGCGTGCAATCTAAAACTTCAATCGCTTAGACTCTTTTGTTAATTAACATAAATGATTATTTCCCTTATCTGTGAGTGACTCAAAAATGTAAAACATTAACTTGATAATATATATAAGATTATTCATTCTATTTATAATTGTAGCCGCTCAAATTGAGCTCTTTTGAGTCTGTATTCTGTGGAAAGTCGGTCCACAATTTATAACTACTTATTTACAGTTTATTACGTTTATACCGTATCTATTGTTCTCCATTTTTTTATGTTCTGCATACGTTTGTTCCAGTCACGTACTTAGACATAGAAAAATAGATATGTAGAGACATATCTATTTTTTCCTGGCAATATTTTTTCGTTCGATCTCCATTCTGCAATTCTTATTCCCTGTCGTCGTTTTTTCATTCTTTTGTGTGTTTTGTGTTTACTATATCCTCATTTTCTAATATATTCTTAATTTCATAGTTCTCATTATTCCCAACTTTCACTGCTCCATGAATTTTCCTAATTAATCTCCATATTTGTTAGTTTCAGAGTTATCCGACTTATTTTTCTTAAACTTCGTCGCCTATGCAATGTTCATTCGAATGTGCTTTTGGTCCAAAGTGAGCAAAAGCGCAGACAGTTTACGCTTGATTTTTCAGTCAGTATATGGCAAATGCCTTCTTCTAATATGCCAATAGCCTCTTTTATCTCGCTAACCTTGATCTGATGGTCGTCCAGTAGCAACGACTCACTTATATGATGGCCAAACAGAAACTAAACATCCAAAATGGCTGAAATATATTTCCCAACATCTTCAGCATGAGGACGGACATTTTACAGGCAACTCCAATAGATGTTATTTATTATATATAATATAATATATATTATATATTGATTATAAAATATTATCTTCCTGTTTTTTTATTGCAGAAGGTCGATCCAGAATTGATATTCACAAAACAAGAGAGAATCGGAAAAGGTTCTTTTGGAGAAGTTTTCAAAGGTATTGACAATCGAACTACGCAAGTTGTTGCTATCAAAATCATCGACTTGGAAGAAGCTGAAGATGAAATCGAAGACATACAGCAAGAGATTATGGTACTGTCGCAGTGCGATAGTCCATTCGTTACAAAATATTATGGATCTTACCTGAAGGTAAACGCCCAACTTTTTTAATAATAATTTTTGTGACATCACTGATGTTATTTTGTTTTAGGGTACAAAACTTTGGATTATAATGGAATACTTGGGCGGTGGTTCGGCATTAGATCTGATGAAAGCAGGAAATTTTGAAGAGATGCACATAGCCATTATTTTAAGAGAAGTTTTAAAAGGGCTGGACTATTTACACAGCGAAAGGAAACTACATAGAGACATTAAAGCTGCCAATGTACTATTGAGCGAGATGGGAGATGTCAAACTTGCCGATTTTGGTAGATATTTTTCATTTTTGATAACTAACGAGGTGTGAACAAAAAATAAAACGATCAAATTTCCTTAGCAATAATTATTAATATTATTTTTATTGCAACTAGTATAACTCGTACCCCCATGTCTTGAGATAAGCAGTGACAAATTTGAACCAGTTTGCTACTATAACCGCTTTAGTTGCATCCTGTTTATAGTGTCTGTTGTGAGACATTAAGCTTTTTTTGAGTTAAAAAGTGCGAAAGACTAGTTAAAAAAGTGCGAAAGAGCTTACGAAATAGTGAAATCTGTTTATGGTGACAATATATCACCTTTAAAAAGATTTACAAACCCTATGAGTAATTTAAAACTGAAAAGTGATTAGTTAAGGATGTCTTGCTAACTCAAAAACAAAAGAAATTTACTGTACACATGTTTGACCAATACGAAAAGGAAATCTTCATACAGAATTGATAATGACGTTGAAACTTGGAACTACGACTGACACTGAAACAAACATTTGAGTCTTTATGGCTCACCTTATTCTAAAAAGGCTAGTCAATCAAGATCATGATAATTCGTTTGAGCTTACTTCAAAGTCAACTATAATCTCCAAATTTTTCAAAAAGTTATCAAAATGTATGTGAGAAGAGACCCAAAGTACTAATGACTTTCTAAATTTGAGATTTGACCTCTTAAAGTATTTTTATGTATTCACATCCAACTTAAATTCAGTTTTCCATTACATTACATTTTGTTTTTTAAAGAATGAATCATATTTTTTGATGCCACATGTAGAGTTCCTCATTTTACTCAGTCAAATAGGTCTAAAAATATAAAATTTACTCATTTATGTACATAATTGGAAGAGGATGGACTCGTTTATTTATATAGATCATATCTTGACAACAACCAACCCTGAGAAATGTTTTTGAATATTTAGAAATACATTTGAATAACGATTTGACATTAGTTGTGTAACACCTAACTTTATACAGGATTTTTATCTGAAAAATGACAGGTATTACTAAATGATCTATTTTTTTATTCTCTGCCTTTTCTATCCTTTTCCTAATATTTATCTCATTATAATGATTGTGTCCATGTCTATTTGACTTATATCTGAATCTGGTTTCATTATTACCCTTGGATACAATTTTCCACTCGTGCTTAGTACTGTTGTCTTTATTGAATTAATTGTGTCCCGATTCTATATTGGAATTATTTATCCATTGTTACCTTACTTATTCTTTGGGTTATTTTTACATTACTAGTTTTTTTTTCTAATATGTATTTCTATTTTAGCTTCTGTGACAAATTTTATTTCAATATTATAAATTATTTCTTGTTCCTGCTCTGTTTTAATTATAGTATTACAAAAAACAATTTTAGATTTCCTTGTCAACAGGATTAAAAAGTTTTCACTTCAATTAATTTTTTTAACTGCTTTAGATTTATTTGTTATACCTCATGATTTTGGTAATATGTTTTTATTTCGGTCGTCTTATTACTATTATTATATTTTTGTAGGTGTGGCTGGTCAACTAACTAACACAACAAGTAAACGGAACACTTTCGTCGGTACTCCCTTTTGGATGGCTCCAGAGGTGATTAAACAGTCTGCATATGATTCCAAAGCCGATATATGGAGTTTGGGTATCACAGCCATAGAACTTGCAAAAGGTGAACCGCCCAATTCCGAATTGCATCCAATGAGGGTTCTCTTCCTTATCCCGAAAAATAATCCACCTCAATTGACCGGCAGTTACAGTAAACAGTTCAAGGATTTCGTGGAAGCGTGCTTAAATAAGGATCCTGAAAATGTAAGTTTAATTTAATTCAGTAGTACCTTTTTTAATATTAATTTTTTTTAGAGACCAACTGCAAAAGAATTACTAAAATACCCATTTATCAGGAAAGCTAAGAAAAATTCTTACTTAATAGATCTAATTGACAGATATAAGAAGTGGAGGTGTACAAGAAATGAAGAATCTGAGACTGAATCCGAGAATTCTGATTCGTAAGTAATAATTTTTATCCATACTCGAAAATATGTTAATTATTGTTCTGTTACAGAGAGGAGCCAAAACAAGATGGCGATCTAGACGATCCGTGGATAATGACAGTAAAAGGAAACATGAAATTGCCTTTGGATGAAATACCGTCTCCAAACCACAAATCTGGTAACAAAGTTCAAAACGGTTCAGGACCCATGTTAAGCAAATCTCCACCGACTGACTCTAATCTCAATCATTATAAACCAGAAAAAGCCAACCTGGTGAGACCCTATTAGTAATCCATTAAGATTTTTCTTATTTCAATTTCTTTTTAGTCCTTAAAATCGCCTGTAGTACAATCCTCGTTAGACAATAGAAAAGACAAGGACAGAGATAGAGAAAAGGAGAGCGAAAGAGAAAAAGAACGTGAAAGGACTGACATCAAAGAGAAGGAGAAGAGAATATCTCGGGAATTGAGTCCATTAGATCATCGAGGAGACAGTATATCTGCAGAAAAGAAGGTTAACAGAAAACCCGGCTCGAGAGAACATTCAAATTATAGCGGAAAGATCGAGAGTAGGGCGCCAGTATTGGGCGCATTCATTTATCCAATTATATCAGAAGTAAGTCTAGCATACTGTCCCAAATGTGTTATAAGATAACTAGAAAAGGTCATTCATAAATTGGCACTGTGAGGTGTAGAGGTGATATTTCTTATCCATTTGCTTCATGTTTAGCACATTTCAAATTCAGTTCTCTTTTTACTATGTTGTTTGCTATTTCAGTATTCTATTTCCTTCTAGGTCTACCTAATTTTTTTTCAGTTTCCCTTATCACCTTTACTCTCTTGTTTTCCTTCATTCTCTATATGTCTAAATCTCAACTTTTGTTTGATTTTTTGCAGTGCGCTCAGTACATTTAATTCACGTCTAATTATTTCTTTCCTTATTTTATCTAGTCTTACCACCCCCACTATTTTTCTCGGACATTTAATTTAGCACGTTATTTTCTGTTTAAGTTTGTTGGTTGAAACCCACGATTTGCAATCATACATCATCAATGGCAGTAGTACTGATCGTAGATTTCCGTTTTTGTACGTTTTATCACTTTTTTCCTGAAAAATACTCTACATGTGTGGTTATTGTCTTATTTGCCCTTTTGGCTACCTCTTCGTCAATTCTTCCATTTGGTCTTACCTTTGCCCCTAGATACTTTAGATTGTTAACACTCTTCTTTTCCAGCTCTTGTATTTGCACATTTTTTTTCTGATTTGTTCTTCTGTATTCTGTCGCTTTTTTTGTATATTATTAGGTTAATAGGTTAGTTTATTCAGATTGGTCTTAGTCTGTTATATCTTATATCTTTTTTTCTTTTCTTCGTTGAATTCTTTAGATATTTCGTACATAATTAAGAGAAACAATAACGGGCTTAAAACGTCCCTTTGTCTCCATCAATTACAAAATTACTTGTGTCATCTTCCTGAATACTCGTACTACATTCTCTGTTTCCTTATGTATATTCTTAACTATGCTTATCAATTATTCACTAACTTTTCTATTCCTCATGATTTCCCATATTTTTTTCTGTTTCTACTATCACATATACAAAACCTCAAAGTAAACATAAAGTATATATTCGTCGGCCAGTTCATGCTTAATGAAAATTTTAAAAAAAGGGTGGAGTGATGTTTAGTTTGATTATTTTTAGATGTAAAAATTAAAAATGTGGAAAAATTCGCTAGAGGGAATATTACAAACTTGACAACGTGTTGACAGGAGAGAGGTTGTAGTAAAAAAATCATGAACTCATAATAATTTAGAAATGGCCTCTTGGTTGTATAGTAAAATATGCCAAGTCAAAATCTCTAGCAATTTGCAGTCATGCTTTTTAATGTGTTTAGATAAGCATGTAGACTCAATTGTAGACACTAAAAGCCTCAAATTTTTCTTTAATTTGTCTCTTTATTGTTTTGAAGATTTATGTTCTACATAGTATTGATTGCTGTTTAGCTTAAATGTTCTTTTAATTTGCACTTTAAGGTAAAGTCGGAAATGATCCACTTTAGCACATTACAATCTCCTTAAGCGGCAAACGTCAAATGCAAACATATATTTGAATTCTAAGCTCAATCAGGCGTTTTTTTTTAAATAAAAGGTTTATGGCACAATGGCTAGATATTATGTTCAGTTTTAGCTCAAGCTTATCCGAAAAGAAAAATATAATTGTCCGAAAACGAAAAATGAATAGACATAGCAAAAATTTCGATTAACTATGCCCACTACAAATAGGTAACACACCATATATGATTCCCACAATTAATAAATTGTTATTTTATTGTACTATGTTATTTAAGGGGTGGCAGTATTTAACCTATTATACAACTTCTACTGACTTATGAATATTAATAACTGGAGATTTAGTAGGTGTCGCAAGAGTATGTAAAGCAGTGGCACAATTGAGCCCAATGTATATCCAAATGCATCACACTTCCACGTTTCATTTTGTTTCTTTTTTTAACAACACATATTGGAAAAGGTACCTGTCAGAAAATTTAAAAATACAATTTTCTTTTAACATCTTAAAGGAGCCTTTATATGACAGACCGTTAAAAATCGATTATGGGACCACTTTAACAACTAAGTTAAAGAGCCCTTTAATCTAAAGGAGCCTTTAGTTAAAGTGCCAATTAGAATGGGATTATGAAACCGACCGTAAAGGAACTTTCAGCTAAAGTGCCAGTTAGGGTGGGATTATGAAACCAGCCGTAAAAGTATTAATAAAGTAACTAATTATGTGTTAATTTTATTCTTTTTCATAATATCGATTGTTATTCGCTTTTGGAAATATTAAATGTTAAATTTCAAGCATTGAACTGAATGGTTAAGAAAACACCTTTTCAATTAAACCGATTTATATTTGCTTATTTGTTTTTAGTTGCAGAGGAAGCATCAATACAATAGACGATCAGCAGAGGCGTCTCACAAATCTAGTGATGCAATAGAAGAACTAGAAAATGCCTTTGAAATAGCTGAAAAAACAAGTCCTGGTATAAGTGAAGTATTCATCTGTGAATTGGTGCAAAAGTTGGTGCCATCAATTTCTGAACAAAGGCTTAAGGGGGTGTTAGATAAAGTTGTTAGGTAATTTGAATTTCCGAAATTAGAAGTTCATTTAACAAAATATCATAATTCAGTAATTTCACTAATTAGAGACCATTTGACATTTCCTTTTGTTTCAGGGATACTTTGTAGGAAGGGAGTTTTGTTGAAGTTGCAATTTGATAAATTTGTATTTGTTGATTTGGAAAGTAAATTCTCTTGTTATTCCACGTCGTTAAGAAAAATAAATACTTACCATTTACATGACAATATCTTATACCTATTGAGCTTATTACTGGTAAATTTTAAGCGAAACTTTCATATAGAAAAATAGTTGAATGAATATTAACACCCACCTCTTAGTCCTACAACCACCGCCACGATTGTTCACTTTTCATAGACAATTCTATCTTGTCAATCACTTTTACTTGATGTCTAAATCTACTTACATAATTTTTTGAGTATTATTCGCAGTGTTTCACTATAATCACTTACAGTATTTGATGTTTTGGTACATTTTTATAAAAGTCAAATATGTCGATAATGTCATTTGCATCTCATAATACTAAATTCTCTCAAAAACATTACTTTATGTAATATGTGTTATGTTGTTAATTCTTCAATATTAAACAGTTTTGTTATGTTGTATGGAACAATTACAGATTTACACTGATCCTTCAAGTCCTTCATATCCGGCTCCAAGGACCAGACAGTATAATAATAATGAGGGTTGGTGTAGTGGAGTAGTAAAACAATGTTTTCAGTATACCAACAGTACTAGCAGTAGCTCAACTTTATTGCAGATTATTGATTATTTATTATGAATGTTATTTTATTTGATTTCTGAAATAGGAAACTTTTCATAACATTTCTTAGCAATTGTAAATTTTTCAATTTTAAATAATTTTCATATGCTCTATAATACATTCATATATTTACTTTGAACACACTTTTTACACCAGTCCACTTAACACTTACAATAACACTGTTTGGTCTTTCGAGTCCTTCATATCCGGCTCGAAGGACCAAGCAGTGTAATTGTGAGTGCTGGTTTAGTGGGATAGTAAAACAGTGTATTCAGTTTACCAATGGTAGTAACAGGTATTTCACTTCCATTACGGATTTTATTTGACTTTTAAACATAGGAAATTTTTCGTAACAACATCTACTAGCAGATTTCTATTTTGTTATAATTACTAATTAAGAAAAATTGCATAAATTTCTAATTCTGCCTCCATAATTTTCAGTATTCCATTGAAAATAAATGCACAATATTGTAATACTAAAATTTTTTAAAATTATGCATTTCATCTATTATTAGTGCAGTCGTTGTATATGTCATCATCCTCATCTGATGACACCTGCACGTCCTTCCATGATATGTCGTCCTTACTGCCGTCCAAATTATTAAATGTAATTCATTTGAGGTATAATAATAGATGGCTTTAATTCGTTGCACATCGAAAATTCCTTTTTCAAGTATAACTTTTACTTATCCGTGGTAACTGAACTTTCATGCAACTTTTACATAGGTTTGGTTTAATCGGCCGACGACGCCCGACCATACTTCGGTCGATGACGGATTTGGTGTACGCGTACTGTAATGGATAAGTAAAAAATATTGTTAAAACATTCTATCCACAATATCTATAAAGAAAGTAATAATGACAAACGTTGTATTACGAAAAACTGCCTGATTACCAAAACTCTTGATAATATTACAATCTTTTAATAAAAATAGTTGAAAACGTTCCAATTTTAGAGCACAAACTTGAAAACTTTCCATAGTTGAAGATGTTTCTTGTTCACTTGGATTTAGTAACTAGAAAAAAATTTTAAAAGTTTCAAATTTTTAATTAGAATTTTCCTCGGTAAGTTTTCGAATTTTCATGATTCTTTTAGTTTAATAACAATTATTATAGAAATAATGTTTTTCATGATGGAGTAAAAAGTTATGCCATGTCCTCTTGGGATCCATTGTATATATGTATATCTAGATTGAACTATATTCTATTATTAAGATAATATTTTTTCTTGCAATGTATTTTTTTAGATGTGTAAATATATATATATATATATATATATATATATATATATATATATATATCAATAAATAGTTACACTGTTTAACAAATATTTATTTATTCCTAAATTCAACTACCACTCGAAAGGCTCTATCACTACACCAGAAGATATAGGGTGATTTTTTTCTGTCCCATTTTGTTGCTAGTGTCCAAAAAGAGTTCCCTGAAAGTTTGGGCCCTCCACCGAGGGGTACAAAGATTTTCCATTAAAAAAAAAACTCTGATATTGTATTTCTAAATTTCTATAGCTCAATGGCATTTAGCTATAGGCATCAGCCATCACTTCGATCATGGACATATAAAAAAGTATCCATTGCGGCCAAGCCGTAAAACGAAACAGCGAGATAGTACAAGCCTCTAAACTTGATGTTTTCATGAAATTCACGTTTTTAATTATCCATCACTTCTTTCTCAATCAAGTCTTATTTTAAATGAAACGATAAAAAAATGTAAATAGTTTCATTATAATAGCTCATTAACACTAGCAAGCGAATCATCGCGGGAATAACAGCGCAGAACAATCTACACTCACAGGTTTGCGCCGGGCTCACAATATAGTTCGCGCTTTTGACGCGTATGCTCGTCTTGTAATTTTCTCATTCCAAGTTTATCTGTAGTGTCGAAAACACAACCGTCTGTTGCAATTGCGATTAAGTAACCCGCGAATGTGGATTCTTGTCATGTTTGAGCGTGCTTCGCTCCTGCGAACTCTTTCGCGGGACAAAAACCGACAATTTTCGGGGAACGAGCCGCGAAGAATACGCGAATCGGATCCACACTCATGCTTCGCGGGTGCTTTTTGCGCGAGTGCAGATGCAGTTTAATAAATATCTCTTTTATTATCCGTCATTACTTTCTAAACCAGCTATTTTTTTCAAAGATGAAACAGTAAAAAAATGTAAACAGTTTCAGCATTGTATAAAGAATAGGATAGTAGAACAGTGACAATGTTAAAACCATTTGAGGCAATTTTGCATGCCATGTAGTTGCTTTACGCCCGTTCTTTATAAAAATGACCCGTAGTTTAGTGCCATCTGAAATAAAACAGCACTATTTTCAACAAATAATTTTTTTTTGGAAAGATCTCAACTAAATGTGAAGTGAAACTTAATCTCGGTACTATTTATTTGTCACCTATTTCAATGTATAAAAAAAAGATTTTTGTAATGAGTTCGTGTAGCACTAGCAAATGAAACAAATAATTTTTTATTAATTTGTTAATCTCTTAAATTTGGGTTAGAAAGAAGGATCCTTGCACGAAGGTATATAAAATATATATACTTTCCTTTGGTGACTGAAATAATATGAATTTGCGATTTCAGAACCTCAGTCATGAATGTATTTTTGAAACATTCATATTTTGATGATATTTTGTAGAGGCGAAAAAATAAATCCTGGCTATTTTGTATGTTTTTTTTAACTTTCAGTTAATTTATGTGATTTAGCCATTTTCCCCTTTCTTCCTGGAAAAAATATTTTTGATTATGTTCCGCTTTCGTACCTACTGTATTAATATATTTGATAAAATCAAAAACAATAACTTGTAAAAAGTTCTAACTATACTAATATTTTAAACGTAACGAGATTAAATATACTAAATGTATCATAATACAATATCGTACTAATAATTCAATTAATGACTTTGTAGAATTCTTAAATTGTGCAATATGTCCTTTCTTGAAGAAATGCTGTTGTCGATATTCGGAACTTACTAAATCTATTTGTTGCTTATAATTCTAAAGATACCTAGATGATAATTTTTTAGCATGAAGGTTCTAACAGGTCAGAGCTCGGTTGGGCAATAAACATTTTATGGCATTGCCTAATGCTTGGACTTTCAGTTAAATTGTAAACAGACGGATTTCAATATAAATAGATTAGGATGAGTTCAAATTTTGTATTTTCAATACAATGTGAAATTATGAAGTACATTATGAATAAATTGAAATAAATGAATGTAAATAAAAAAAAATGTTAGATTTTGGCATAAACGTCAGGAATCACGGATTTTTGCTCTAAGGTAATTGCATCCTTCATATTAGATAACTAAATAAAACACTAAAATTTTTAGTAAATGAATTTATTAGAAAATATCGAACAGAAATATTAAATAAAGTAACAATAATAACTACACTTTTTATGAAATTGTTGATATAAAATAATAATTATAGACTGAGCGTTTGAAAAAATTATCAGAAACTACAAGTAGTACGGTCCTGTATATATTCCTTGTGCATTTTACAGCTACAACATTGTTAGTGGGAAATTCGATTGGCTAACAAATTAAGTAAATTTATTGTAATTTAAAAACTTTTTCAAATTCTCAAAATGTTTGTTAAAAAGTATGATAGTGTTGCTTCGGAACATTATTCACATTCTAATATTTTTGTTTTCTGGAAATTATTTTTTTTATAACCAGTACTCGACCCATTTCGACTATGTGTTATCAAGAAAATATATACAAAGTAGCTCTTTTGACCACAGAAAGAAATGGACAAAATCCACTAAACAACCAGAATCACCGTTAAGAAGACTGTAAAACCCCAAAAATGTATTACATGTAGAATCTATTCTTATAGAATATAGAAGCTCTTGTCCACTGTTTATGTCATCAGAAGCTTCTAAACTGACTTTACAGTCTTTGCAATCGAAGTGATCTAAATATTTTTTAATTAAATAACCCCCAAAATATATTACAGAACAAATTTCTAACGTCGCAATATCATTTGAATGTACCTCGGAAGAAATTGAATTGGTGGATGAATCCGTTTGTTCAGATGATGATTCTTCTTCAAAATTTAATGAAGCGAGTGCTTCATTGTCATCTGTTGGTAAAAGCAGTATATTATCATCATCATCATCCAGTTGACTGTCTGCAGTAGCACTTCTAGGTGGCCTCATTAAATTGGCGACAATATTTATTTTAAATACAGCTTGAAATGCTTTCACTGTTGGGTTTCTGTTATACCCTACTCTTTGACGAAAATCAGAAAAGTGATTTTCAAGTGGATCTTGAATTAGTCTACCTGTGAATAAATAATTGAAACCTTCACTTTTTTGATCACTTGCAAATTATTTAACGGAGTTATTGGTGAGAAGAATATCATCAAAGCTATCAGGTCTGGTCAAATTACCTTTTTTCCAGCTTTGTATAGATTTTCCAATAAATCATATCCTGAGCTTAAAGCTGCTAGCACTTCTGGATTCATATCGCTCAGAACACGGATTACAGGGCTTTGTTGAATGTAAACGTGTACTATTCAGGGCATCGAATAAATTGTTCATGGTTAGAACAAAGTTAGCAGTGTTTTTAGCTGTACTTGAAATAAGTTCACCAGTTTCCAAAGATGTCATTATGGCAGAATAAACACTGTGACTCAACAATTGGGCAGCTAATTTAACCTTCATTTTTTCGAAAGAATTCGAATTGATGTGCTTATCAGTCAGTTTTAATAAGGCCTCTCCTGTTTTGCTCCTTTTATCAAGATCATAAACTTTTCGAATGTCAGAAAAACATATGAACTGCCCATTAAACATGAAACTATTGTTCAAAAAACTGTTTCTAACGTATTTCAACAGATGGGGAGCATCAAAAAAGCATAATATTTTTTCTCATTATGAAAAAAATAAGGTTGGTTTTTGTTAACCCCCAAATGCTTTACGAGTTTCTGATTGGTAGTTGATAAATCACATCTATGCATATAGTGTCTAGTTTTGTCTCACTTAAGTTTTTCCAATGCCTTGGTAATTATACACCATAAAGAAGCATATGACACATCACCATTCGATACAAAAAAGGCAAAAGGAATTTTCCAGTTGCTATAGATTCCTCAGATCATGAGAACTAGAGCTTCACTGACAGGAAAAGGCTTTCTTCCAAACTCACCCAGATCTTCGAAACCCTCAATTAAATCTGTTTTCATGTTGTACTCAAGATTCCTCTTAATAGACATTTCTCGAACACCAGAATACATTTCTTCTCGTAAGCCGCATCGTATCCGCCTTTAAAGTAAGGTGGATAAAAATTTTTTTACTAAATCCACGTTTGCAACGGAAATTGTTTTCTTTTCAGATAGTAACCATGGGGATTTCATCTTATGTCGCAATTGCATATTCACAAGAGATTTTCTAAAATTCGTTCCTTCTCCAAACAAAACGTTCGCAGAGAGTTGCGTTTTCATATTCCTTTTGTTGTAGCCCTCAATTGAGTATTCAGGTTATTGACTTTTTTCCTAGCATTGGTTAGTTCCTTTCTCAACCGTTCATTTTTTTCTTGCAATGACTGCTTCCTACCGCCAAAACAGCATTACCTGAAATAAGGAACATCAATGTTAACATACATATTTATTGTAATGGTTATGGTAAAGTAGTATTTTTTTATGTTCAAAAACTTGAATTTATTTCATTTCAATAACGGGCATAAATGGAATAACGACTAGTAGTACCCTTATTTGGAATTCCCCTAATTGTGTCATATCATCGTCAGAATGACAGAATTTTCCCGAATTGTGTTAAGACAATTCCATACCTGTGTATCATTCTCAAAAACAACTACACATCATTGAAATTTCTTGGTATGCTCACAACAACGGTAAAAACACTCTCATACTTATTTTTAATAAGGGTTTTTAAAATCAAACAAAAAAGACCATTCCAAAGAATTGTAACAAAACCAGAAATAAAAAATATGCAAATAAGTATATACGTACCAAAGATATTTAAATAATCTGATTTTATTAGAAATATTATATTCATTGGCTCTGTATAGAAAGTTACGGATCAATGCGAAAATTTGGATAAGACCAATAAATGAAAAAACTTTCTAATAAAGAAAAAAATTGTCCTATCACCTACTACTAAAATACCTACTTATAATCGTTTTGTCAGTTTTATCATTGTGTAAAGATATGTATACAATAGCCTCATCCTTATTGATAAGTGTACCAACTAACCCAGGACCGATCTTGGTTTCACATTGGTGAGCCAAAAGTTATAATAATCGAAAATATTATTTATTAATATTATTATTAATATATTAATACTATTTATTGTATTATCTATTTATATTTTTTAGATTGACCACAAAATAATATAGAAATGTTGAAGCTGTCCTCATTCTTGAGTTAAATATATTTATATTACTACTGGTATAATTTAACAATATGATTTTATTCACAAATCTGTTATAGGTAAATCAAGCATGAGTCATATATTTTTGAAATTATAACCTATTAAAGTGCAATACAAAAAATATATACCATTAAAAAATATACCCAAGGTGTCATATTTAATATAGTTATAACGTTACAAAACAAACACCAACTACTACAGTTGAAAATGTAAATTGCTCTTCTCCAGGATTTTTTATACGTAACATTTTTTAAAAATAATTAATTTGTTCTATAGTTTTAAATAGGCTGTTTCTATTATCACTGTAGGAAGTTATAGATAGGTAAATCATGGAATAAATAACTAACATCAATATTTGTTGGGATCATAAATTCATTCATAATGTGCGAATGGAAAAATATACTTATGGAACTTGTTACTACCTTCAACTTTCAGAAATTATATTTTACAATGAGACCATAGACCATAAATGCTTACAAAACCATCTGTTTGTTTAATGGTATAAGCAGGCAAAGGTCTACTTATCTGAGCCAAGTATGTATGGTCATAAAAGCGGGTACTTACTAGCAAATAAAATTATCTGTTGTTAAATGTGTTTTTTGCAATATATATAATAAAATTGAAACTAAAATTCATTTTTATTGAAAATATTGAACAATGGTAAGATGGTATATGGCATTACTATATTCTTACCCTTAATAGATACGAGGACAAAAATGGTGATTATATTATGGAGGGACATTACATTGGTTAAAAAAGTTCTTTTTTTATCGAAAACACCAGGTAATGTTTAAAGTAAAGCTCTCAGTACATTTTTTGATAAAATCAAAATGAGTATCTACGACAAAAATGTATTTAAGAATAATCATTAGTGATGTTAGTTATTCGAGATAAAAGTGTGCTATTTCGCTTAAATTGACTAATAATTAAATAACTAAGCATATCCTCATTAAAAACCTATATGTTTGCCTCGTGAAGGCACGAAACGTCGTATCGAAGATTTGTTGGTACATGTCTATAGTAAATTTGTATTCAAATAAAACTAGTATTTGATATTATTTCATTCAAAAATTCTATGCTGGATAAAACAAAAGCATAATTTTCATGTATAACTTGAGAATGGAGGAAATTATAATTGTCTCCCTAATTATTACTATTTTGTCAATCTGTTATGGCATAGAATATAGTATTATAACCATATTATAATATGTGATAAAAAAACAGTCTATATACCATTGAACAGGTAAAATTTTTGCCTCATTGACAGGATAATTTCCAAATATAAACACACAGACGCATTACCTTTTTATTATGTGCTTTGTTCATAAACATAAAAAAATAACAAAAAATACTATTTCAATTTTTGTGAAATATTAAAGTGCAGTCCTCTGTATTCGGTTAGTTAGTTGTGTTTATTTTGTGAATATTTTCAAAAATGTTTTATTCTATTCTGTTTGTCTTTACTATAAAGATGACTTCCTAAGTTTAAATTTAGGTATGATTCAAGTACTTTTGATAAATTTATAAGATTGAATAGATTTGGAATTTGTAGTAAATCATTGTACTCGTATAATATGCAATGCGACCATAATACAAATAAACTCATCAGAAAAAACACCCGAAATAATCTAAATGCACAACCAACGAAACTCAATACTAACACAACGAACACGGTACAACATTGAACTCAAATTGCAACTTGCAACCCAAAATAAGAAACTTTACAACACAACTTAAGGGTTGAATGTAATATTTTAAATCATTTTGGCGCCATATGTTTTTTGGGGCAACCAAAGCTAAGAAAACACGTAATTCAAGCTACGACGTACAGTAAGAAAAGATGTGCTGTGGACGCCCACTCTCCACTGCCATCTATTGGTGGCGTCCACCTCGTCAAATGATATCCTTATAAGGTTAACGTACTATCCTATTCTTTATACAATGGGCTTAGTATAAAAATATGGCCCCTTATTAAGAATCTCTACAGAAGACGACATGGCTATGAATTTGGTTCATTGAAGTCCAGACGTTGCTTAGCAAACCAAACCAAAAGTTACGTTATTCTGCTGTAATAATTATAAACTTACATACTACGAACACGTTTAATGTTTGACTGTTTTTATGTTGATACTCAATTAATAAAAACATAATATGAGGTTTAAAAACAATGGTTAAAGTGAGATATTTATTAGTTGATTATGTAGAGGCATTACCATTTAAAAAATAGAAGAAGAAAATATCAACCTCAATTTAGATGACAACTGACAACCGGCACTGATTACTAAAGGGTCGATTACATTAAACGATTTTACGTTCTATCAGCTGTCTTGATTAGTATCAGATAGTAAACTTTCCCAATGTCATCATGTTGGCTAGCTGAAGAGCAGATTTTAAATAATCCGCAAGTAAACTTATTTCGGGTCTTCATTATTGTACAACTAGCTGGCTTGCTCGCATGTAAGCTTGACGGCAAATTCGGTAGTGTAATCGCTCCTTTAGTAAGTAAGGAGTAAAACTAAATGTGTCCAAAATAAAATTATTTCCAACATAATATTAAATAACATAGCCACATAAATTTCTTGAAAATGAATCGGATAACACATAGCCACGTTTTAAAAAGCATTTCAAAATCAATCAAGGTAAGTATTGTATTGAACTATTGAACCTTTCATTACAAAATCACATTTTAGAACAATCATAAATGTATGTGTAAGTACGCTAAATATGCAGAACAGAAATCACTGGAAAGAATTAGAAACATAGGTATTTCGGCTCACATAGATTCTGGTAAAACAACTTTAACCGAACGTATACTTTACTATACTGGGCGAATTGAAACCATGCATGAAGTTAAAGGAAAAGATAATGTAGGCGCTACAATGGACTCTATGGAATTAGAAAGGCAGAGAGGAATTACGATTCAGTCAGCTGCTACTTATACATTATGGAAAGATCATAATATTAATATAATAGACACTCCAGGTCATGTTGACTTCACCGTAGAAGTAGAAAGAGCATTAAGAGTATTAGATGGTGCTATTTTAGGTAGACATTTATATAATCATCTTTGTCCTTATATGTCCATTTATATGTTTTTTTTTCTATTTTAGTTTTATGTGCAGTAGGAGGAGTACAAAGTCAATCTTTAACTGTGAATAGACAAATGAAACGTTACAATGTACCTTGTTTAGCATTCATTAATAAATTAGACCGATTAGGGGCAAATCCTTATAGAGTTCTTTCTCAAATGAGATCAAAAATGAATCATCATGCTGCTTTTGTTCAACTCCCAATAGGTGTGGAAACAAATTGTAAAGGTATCATTGATTTAGTTGGTGAAAAATCAATCTATTTTGATGGAAAATTTGGAGAACAAGTTTGTTATGATGAAATACCTAAAGATATGAGAGTTGAAAGTGATGAAAGAAGACATGAGTTGATAGAACATTTATCCAATTGTGACGATGCTTTTGGAGAACTATATTTAGAAGAAAAACCTTTCAAACAAGATGATATTAAAGCAGCTATACGTAGATCTTGTCTTAAAAGAACTTTTACTCCTGTTTTTGTGGGCACAGCTTTAAAAAATAAAGGAGTACAGCCTTTGTTAGATGGGGTTGTTGACTTTTTACCTAACCCTGGAGAAGTTGAAAATTATGCTCTCAAAGAAAAAGAAGGGGAAGAATCCCAAAAAATTTTGTTAGATTCTTCAAGAAATGGCAACAAACCTTTTGTTTCCTTGGCATTCAAATTAGAAGCAGGTCGTTTTGGACAACTAACTTACATGAGGTGTTATCAAGGAAAACTTCAGAAGGGTAGGATTTTCATTTGAGAGATAATATTTCTTAGTAAATGTTTTATTTGCATTCTAGGTGATAATATCTATAATGTACGAACTCAAAAGAAAGTAAGAGTTGCTCGTTTGATACGTTTACATTCCAACAATATGGAAGATGTTAATGAAGTTTATGCTGGAGATATTTTTGCTTTGTTTGGAGTGGATTGTGCAAGTGGAGATACATTTGTGACAGACCTTAAACTGAACCTTGCTCTTGAATCTATTTACGTACCTGAACCTGTTGTTTCCATGTCTATTAATCCAACAAATTCCAAGGATAGGGATAATTTTTCAAAAGCTATAGGTAGGTTCACAAAGGAAGATCCTACTTTTCACTATTATTATGATGACGACAGTAGAGAAACAATTGTATCTGGTATGGGAGAATTGCATTTGGAAATTTATGCCCAGAGAATGGAACGGGAGTACAACTGCCCTGTAAGTGTTTATATAAACTGTTTTATTGGATATTTTCTATAAAGTAATCTTTTATTTCAGGTTACTCTGGGAAAACCAAAGGTAGCTTTTAGAGAAACTCTTATATTTCCCTGCGAATTTGATTATTTTCATAAGAAGCAATCTGGTGGTCAAGGACAATATGCCAAAGTTATAGGTGTACTAGAACCACTTCCTCCACACAAAAATACACTACTAGAATTCGTTGACGAGACAGTCGGTACTAATATTCCTAAACAGTATGTTCCTGGAGTTAAAAGAGGTTTCTTATCCATGGCTGAGAAAGGGTTGCTGGCTGGTCAGAAACTATCTGGTTTGAAATTTAGGCTAATAGATGGAGCCCATCACATGGTGGATTCTAGTGAATATTCGTTTTTCTTAGCAGCTCAAGGAGCCATAAGAGATAGTATGTATTTGAATTTGTTTTTATAAATTATAACAATGTTTGTTTAATATTTCATACAACATGGTTCAGAATTATGTATATTAACTTTTATTACTGAAATATGTACTGAAAATACAATACAAAGTGGTTAAATGATTTTGTCAAATATATACCTAATAGTTTTATTTAATTAACTTTATATTTTGGGAGTGATTATAAGGAATTAGAATAATTAATTTCATTTCATTATCTATCCATTCTAATTCAGGCTATATGAGGGGAAATTCTGTTTGGTAAATGAAGGTTATCACATCACATTTTCTACTAAGTAGGTACATGTGTACCTTTTGATTAGTTCAATGAAAACTATTTTATATCTACAACAGTTGAGGAAAATCAGACTCTCAATTCCTTCTACCGGATTATATCTCCCATAATGTTTAGTAAATAAACTTTTGATATTTACTCTAACTACAGAAATTAACGTACATAATTCTGAAAACCATTTATAATGTAATTTCTTGGTGATGACAATTTCAAATGAAAATTTGATTGTTTCTTTTTGAACTTCAGCTTTTGATAAAGGCACTTGGCAAATATTGGAGCCGATTATGTCAGTTGAAATTACTGCTCCTGAAGAATTTCAAGGAGCAGTGATAGCTCAAATAAACAAAAGACATGGTATAGTAACAAGTACCGAAGGAACTGAGGGTTGGTTTATTCTACACGCTGAAGTTCCCTTAAATGATATGTTTGGTTATGCTGGAGAATTAAGATCTAGTACACAAGGAAAAGGGGAGTTCACCATGGAGTACTGTAGGTATTCCCCTTGTTTACCAGAAGTGCAGGAAAGTATCATAGCAGAATATCAGAACTCTATGGGTTTATCACCAGAGAAAGATAAGAAGAAGAAAAAGAACTAATGGTAGTGTGAATCTGGCAAAAATTATTTATTGTAATGTTGTGAAAATATAGAAGAAATTCTATATAGCAATTCTTCGATTGAATTTTTTTTAAACTGTTATTTGTAAATAATGTGATATAAAATACACTATTTGATAAAAAATTACACATCTTTGTTTTTTATGGCTTATGTCAAACTGATTGCAGAAAAGTATGAAAATTAATGGGAACCAGACAAAATATGTGAACCTAAGATCTTCACTAAAAAGGGAAAAAGAATAGCATGGGTGCAACAATATTAAATGGAATATAAAGAGGAAAATATGTACAAAAATAGATAAAATATGTGGAAAAAAGGAACTACATGAAATTTAAGAATATTCAAGTATAGTTGCAGTGAAACCAAAATTTATAAAAAAGATAGCTTCAAAGGTTTAATAAAAAAACTAGAACACAAAAATGGACTATCTGGAAGTGCAAACTACGAGGTCTGGCTATTAAATAACGAGACTGCGCGTTTATAGGGCGCCATTGACGGGTGGGGTAAAAAACGAGTAGTTGGGTATCTAGATCTTGTCTATGCACGTTCCAAAACACTTTTCTTTCACTATTATAGTATTGTGCAGTAGCGGTTTAAAACGAATGTGTTTTTTGCTCGTGTCAAAAAATCTGTGAAGAGAAGAGTGTTAATTTCTAGCAGTGAAGAAAGCAGCGAGGATATTCCCCTTGCACAATTATGTAATGACGACGATGAAGATGAGATAAGTTCAGACAAAGAAAATGAGAATACTAATGACATATGTAAATTATGTGGTGAATTTGAACGTAATAATGAAGTCTGGTTTCGTTGCTGCTCTTGTTCAATCTGGATCCACAAAGAATGCAGTGGAAAAGAAACGGCAGAAAATTATATTTGCGACTTCTGTTACGATTAATGTTAAGATAAGCATTATACCTAGTTATGTACCTACAATGGCTGTGAATTATGCCGAAATAAATGTTGATTGACCTATGTATCGCGGTATTATCAAACCGGGGCACGCTATTCTCAAACCAGTTTGGTAATGCCCTGCTCTCATAAATTTTATTTTTCTTCCTTTATTTTTATATAGGTGTTGTACAAAATAAATACTGTATTTAAAATTGATTGCCAGGTAACCTCTTATAATAAAATTTTAGCCTGAGTTGATCTGATATGCACTAGTCGAAAATTATAGCTATATGCTTTTAAGGGCGCGGTATTATCCAACCCTCCCTTAGAAAAATCGTTACCATTCTGTCTTCCTTAATCGGAACAGCTTCCACTCATAAAAACTGTATACAGAAGGTTCCAGCTCGGTTCTGCGCATTTTCATGCATGCGCAACCTGAGCCATGTATCTGGAACGAGAGAGAAAATAGTATATTGTCATCACCTTGATAGTAGGATATTCCTTGCCGTTTAAATTGTCCATATAGAAGTATAACATATATGGTGGAAATTGACTACAGGAGTGTTGTCACACACCGCCATTGTTAGTGCAGGTCAGGGATAACTTTCCAAACAGTCTTAACTGCGTTGACGATGTTATATATGTTTAGCGAATTGTGAATTTTTCGTATTTTCTTTGATAAATTTTTCAAAAAAATACCTTCTCGCACAAAACACATTACCATCTCATACAGTAAACAGTAAGCTAATTAAACACTTTTTAAATAACTTTAAAGAATACATAAACCTCACAAACTTTTTTTGGAAAGTGAACTATAACAATATGACGGCCGTGACGTCACGTTTCAGTTGTAAAATACAAACAAATTGAATTAGGTTAGGACTTTATATCAAATGTTGGTATTTATTTTATTATTCATAGAGCAGTGGTGGAGTATGTGAATATTCTTCAAAATTAATGGTGGCGCATAATAAGAAAAATCGATCATTTCAATAATAGATCAATACAATGGAAAATTTAATATTCGACTTTGGAATATTTGACATATGTGTGAGATAATGTTATTACCAAATATGTCAAATAATATCTTTCATACATCCGGGCTTAAGTAATTGTTCCTAATTGCAGAGTATTGCTTTAGAAATTTAAATTGTACAGTGCAAAATATAAATTACAGTATGTCTTATGTTGATCAAAATTTAAATTATATTTTGAATAAAATTCCCCCAAAAACATTGAAAAGGCGATCAGAGGGAAGACTCAAAACATATAACTCCAGTGAAGACTTAAGAAGTTGGAATTTCATTGTTGAAGATAGAAGGCGACAAATTTTAGATGTTGTTAAAAGCGATATAGAAAAAGTAAGTTTTTTATTTTGATTAATTTCTAGAAAAGTTCTATTATGGTTATATTTTAGTGCGGGCAATTGAGCGCGGCAATATTACAAGCTCTATCTCTTCAATCAAAAACAGAATTAGCCAGAAATCTGAAGAAGCTATGGAATTTTTTTATGTCAAGGAATCAAACTCCTCAAAAGATGAAACAGTTTTTACAATTGGTGATGTCCTATTTGATTTATGTTGATCATTACTAACATGTAGTTTTCTATTCCAGCAAAAACAAATGGGTTATGTTAGTATAAAAGCTGTAAGTAATTTTGTTTATATAATATTTTCAGAATATATTTTTTTATTCAATCTATCACTCCATATGGACATTATTTGTCTGGATTAGTCTTTTGTTAATAATTTTTTTTCTATTTCTAATTTATTATTATTATTATGATGTCTCAACCCATGTCCTCGGTTCTCAATTAATCATATGAACTGTTTCCGTTTTTTTCAAGGTATCTTTTCCCTTAATTGCCATTATATTTAAATATATTTACAGATTCAGGGCTGTATGTGTGTTGGATACTACGACTTAGTATGTGTATGTGATGATGAGAATTACTTTAAACATAGAAATAATTTATTAGAAATGACTCAGACTATGCAGGACAAGCTTGATAAGAATGAACATTTTTTTGAAGATAAATTGCCCGAAGGTAAAATATTTTTTATTATTTTATTAATTATTACTTGACTCAGATGATATCAGGGCATGGGTGCTTCAAGGAATACTTGTACGACACGTTTCCCGAGTGCCCGTCTAGTGCCGTGAACAAAGATGCTGAGCATATATTTTTTTGAGTGCCCTCCTCCTCGTTTCGAGTAATCCCGCAGTACTTGGGAAATTGTGTTGAAGCAGAAGCTTCATCCAGAGACCTTGGTGAGCACCATTCTTTCATCGGAGACAGCCGACTGCAGTTCTCGAAAAACACCGCTGTTTAGAATTGGATCGAAGCTAGTAAAGCAGGCAGTTGAAGAAGAAGAAGCCCAGTGTGCCGCGGAGCACCAATTTTTTCTTGGACCGTCGTTACGCCAGTTTCATCCATATTGTAAATACTAGACGACGAAAAGACATTTTTCGAATTTTCAATGAACCGATTCACTTCGGTTTTATTGAATCCAAGTATGTTTCAGCCATGGTGTAACAAATAAGGCTTTCCTAGCTTTGGCGGGCATTTGTAGCTAGTATCGATGGATTTAATTAATCTTAATCTCATACTGATGTATCGCCACGCCGAAGTTTTTTTGACAGAATTTTCTGAGGATTCAGTGGTCCAAGACGTTTTCGTAATAGCGTGTTTCCTTTTTCTTGTCATTTTGGCACCTAAAAAAAATTAAAATCATAGGGTAATTGGACCTACAGTAATCAGAGCTTAATAAGCTTTGATCATCTGACTTCTACCATTTTTAAATTTAATGAAATGATATACTGAATCTGCTTGTAACGAAATTATACGCACATAGACTCAAAATTGATACGTATGACTTCACATATAGCTGGTCCACAAAATTTCGTATTTTTTCTAAGCGCGGATCAAAAAATCGACAAAATTCCGTAGTCACACAACACGTGGCACTTGTGAGATTAGCGCTGCAGAGAAATATGATGGCAGCGTGCAGAAAGTGCCCGTGTAAATAGAAGCTTTAGTTTTGTCTTTAATCGCATCGCTCCCATTACCCTCTAGCTGGCATTTTCCTGTGTTCCCTTATTCCTCTTTTACTGCCACTTAGAATAGGCAGAGCCCCATAATCTCTGGTCAACTTCCCCCATTTCAAAATCCTGGCAACGCTACTGTAGTAGGAAGTGTGTTTGGTATGAATGTCATCAACGGTTCCAGAAATTCCAGCTGAAGTATCAAAAATGTAGTATACTCCAAATAAACTATTTGTATTGAAATTGAGTAATTTATTGCTAACTCGCATAACTGATTGAATTTTTTACTTCAGACAAGAAACCTTGTGCTTGCACTACTTCAGATGGTGTTCAACATTCTAAAATTAGCCCAAGAGCAGCTACCCTTCCTGATTCCAGTTATGAAGGTAAATTAGTTATAATCTTTTTCATTTTCTGATAATTTATGTCTTCAATTTTGAATAATTAAATGAAAATAATATTCACTAATAGTAAAACATTAATATTTAATGAAATGAGAATATAAAGCGAGAATTCTCTTTATTTTTTTAGATATTTGATACTTTTAAGGCTCTACACCGCATTTCTGTGCTTTCTGAATATATATCTGTAATTACAACTCTTATTTTTTCTTTCTGTAGAATCTATTTTCTTTGGGGCTTTCTTCATATTGCCTGCTTCTTATTTTTACCAGCTCCATCACTATTTGTGGTTTAATTTTGTCACCTTTGTTTTTTTTGTGGGTTTTGGACTTGTAAACTGGGTATTTTTTGACTTTCTACTCTTGCTAGATATTTTCTGGTTCTTGATACTTCCTTCCTTCATAGAATCCTATCTGGTCTCTTTATTTTGTTGTTTTTAAAATGAATATTTTTATTTAAGGAAGCTTTCCCTATCTAACATGTTACACAATATCATTAAGAACAAAAATAATTTCAAATTATTCAGATTTTTCTTTTGGGTTTTCACGTCAATGTTTTTTTCTGTTTCCTACCAATTCAGTTTACTCCTTTACTAGTTTTTCTCAACTTTTTATTTGTTTTATTGCCTATCAAAATTTCTTGAATTTTTTTATAAAAAGAAACTAAATAATTTTTGGACAGTAAATTAGATTGTTAGAAGAACGACCTCTTCTTCAGTTACCTTAAAAGAAACAGGAAAAAGCAACATTGAGGAAGTAGCACCAGAAGCCAAGATATGTTGATGTTGAAATATCAACAATAAGCAATTGAAAAAACATTGTCCTGATTCCTTTTTAGGTTATCACATTTTCCTAATTCTTTTCACTTAAGTCTACATTTTTCATTTATTCACATGATTTTCAATTTCTTCAATTAACTTACATTATCTCTAGGTTCACTTGTAGTCCATCCAAGAATAAAAGCTAAAGAATTTGAATATGCTGACAAAAATGAAGGATTTGAAGTGACTACAGCTGAAAAAGGTCTAATAACAGCGATACCCAAAACTAACATAGTTTGTCAGTATGATATGAATTCGGTTAAATGTACAGCTTTTCAAACTGAATCTGATCTGGTGAATAAGGCGACTAGAAGAAGTGAACCCATCAGCAAATATGTTGTTAAAGGAACATCAACTTCCCCTCTACCTCTAGGATATACAAGATCTGTTAAAGTGGAGGCAATATCTCAGGATACTAAGAACACATCTGAAGTATATAGAGATATTCAGGATAAGTTAAAGGTTTGCATCCTATCCATAATAATGTTTATCATAATTTTTAGTAAAAAAAGGACCTCAGATATTGGTAATATCCTAAATGTTTGTCAATTAGTATGATTTTTTTTGCTTTAAATATACATAGTAAGTTCTGATTTTTTTCTAGGCTTTGGAATATGTGTGCCAAGAACAAAAAGACAATATAAAAAACTTCCAAAAGGAGCAAGCTGCTTTAGAGAGACAAATTCAGGAAACCACTAGATCAGTGAGATATTGAAATGCCAAAAATGTTGTGCATTTATTTAGTTTATTATATTTACAGGATCAACAAAGGGAAACATGTGGAGCTTTAGCAAATAAAGTGAAAATACTCGAAAGGCGATTGGCAAAATATAGCGATATTGCAGCCAAAGATCTAGAAACTTCTAAAAACAACTCATTGTTGATCGATAACATGTTAGCAGAACGAGAAGAAGTACAGAAAAAGATGGAACAAATTAATGAACTGGAAACTCAACTAGTTGAATATAAAAAGAAAGCAACTAAAGCAGAAGAGCTGAGAGGACAGCTAAGGATGTTACAAAAAGAGAATTCCCCATATTATGATACCAAAAAAATCCAATCGAGATGTGTTGTACTTGAAAGTGAATTAGAAAGTGTAACTGCGGAGAGAGATGCTTTACAGAAGAAATTTGGTAAAAGTTTACTTCAAATTATCAGCAAACAATCGAAAAATTTAATTTTGTTTAATCAATACCTCTTCTACTTTTAGAATTTGATATTGATGATTGAACACACTGTTTACTGCTATTTTATATTAACATTATATAGTCCTTCTAGCTGGATGTAAAAGGCTGGACAATTATGGTGAATATCATCTTTTTGATATTAGTAGTCAATCATCTGCTCAAAAATCTAATCAAAAAAGAACATGCAGTCTGGGGATACGCCGATGACCTAGCGTTAATTGTGTGGGGTAAACATGATGATATCAACTGCAATCTTACAATTGCAATCGATTTGGTATGTCAATGAAGGTTTGACCATAAACCCCTCAAAGATCACCTTAGTTCCATTCACTAGAATGGACGTGGTAGAATTAGCTCTTAATTCAAATATTTATTTAATTTCTCGAAGTAACCTACGATCAGCGACCAACATGGAGACAATATCTTCAAGCAGTAAGACATAAGGCATGAAGTGCTTTATACAACTGCTGCGTAATTGTCAGAGGAGAACGAGGGGCTTAAAACCAAAATGTTGAACTAAATGTACGAATTCATTGTGCGACCTATCATAAGATATGTAGCTTTCATAGGAGAGTTTTCATTCAAGAATGAAAACCAAAATTAGGGAAAAAATCATAGATAAGTAGCATAGGGTAACCTGCCTTGAGGTAACAGGCGCTACACGGTCATGTTCCACGGCAGAACTACGAATCATTTTAGATTTGTTTCTTTTGAAGATCTTCATATAAAGTGAAGCCATAAAGTGGACAATAAAGGCATACAAGAAACAGAACATGAAGCTAGGAGACCTGACTGAGCACCTCAGCGTTCGGAAGAAATGTAAGAAGTCTATGTGAAACTATGTTTTACAAGTCGACAGCAATAGACAATTGCAGAGATTGCATTCCCACGAGGATCATTAATATTGGAACTGATGGTTCGAAAATGGAAAGTGGACAAGCAGGGGCAGGAATATATGGTCCAGGAAGTTATTCCAATGAGATCAGAACCTTTCATTTTACATGTGGAAACATACGCTATTCTTACATGCGCGGCTCGTTGGGCGCAACGTAACTACCGCAATGCAAAGATATTCATCCTATCAGATAGCAGAGCATTCAATCTTTGAACTCACTAGAAGCAAACAACAAATTTACTCTAACGTAGGTGTGATCACCTGGCAAAGAAAGGCGAGACAACTCCTTTCATAGTCCCACAACCCAAAAAGCTTTTAAGTCATGGTCATGCAAAAGTGAGAAATCGAGAAGAAACCAAAAACATGCACCCGAGGTCTTAAACAAACGAAGAGATTTCTTTCCTATTCCACTAATTGGACTTGCACCGTAAGCTCAGTGAACTACTGTCTGAAAAACATCGGAGAAACTCCCGAAGCCGGGAGTCGTTTCTCTAAGGAACTAAAGGAAACCGCCGACTTTTTTTGGAGTGCGAGGCATAAACAAAGACTACGGTTGTTAATTCAAGCATCCCTCAGACAGGTAGCTCCCTTTGCAAAGTCGTTGCTATCTGACTGGCGAATAGTCTGGGGTATACAATAGATCAATAGGTCAAAGTTTTAGCGAGGTAGATTCACAGCCTTCACGCGCTAGCTCATTAATTTTGTAACATAAACTATTTGCTAGACTTGTCTAGAATATTTGTAAGCATATATGTAGATATATCATAATTACTTTATGAACATAGATAACTGAAAAATTGGAATAATTTAATCAAAAAAAGTTCAACTACAGTATATAGTTGCTTTTTAAAGAATATAATGTATCAAGGTCATCGGAATATGTGAAGGTGTAAGTTCTTGGTTAATGTGTGCATGCTTGCATTGTCCTACTGCAAAAGGAGTTTTGATTGATTGATTAAATGCTGTCATTTTTGTCACATCTACAGTAAATGGAGTGGGAATTAACCTTTAAGAAGTATTCATTATTTTCATATACCTTATTTTTAGATATTATGCAAGATGAGATGGACAGCTTAAGAGCGCAAGCTAAAGAAGTAGAAGTTTTATTGGTGGAAAGAGATAAATTACAAATAAAATTGAACGATTTAATTCATGTACAGATCGACTACGAAAACCTTCAGCTTAAATGCAAATATTTGGAAAATTTAGCGAAAGAAAGAAACATGTATAAACAACAGTATGAATCACAGTTAAATGTTAAATGCGAAAATGAGTCTTTAAAAGCCCAAGTAGAAGCAGCATCGGTGATACAAAAAGAAAAAGATTTGCTGAAAAAGCAAGTGATGGATCTACAGTCTTATATAATTGACCAAGAAAACAATGCCAAGATGCTTCTTAAACAAATAGATGGTCTAATAAAGAACAAAGATGAGATCCAAGTAAGTTTGATACAAAAACTAGTAATTTATAATTTATACCTGAAGTAACAACGTGAGTCATATATACAATCTTATGTATGTAAGGGTACAGTTACGAGGTTCAATATGTTTCGATTGGATAATACGATTTTCGACATTAGTCGGAAGGTTTTTGAGCTATACCAACACCAGTTTGCCATGTCTTGTTGGCTTACTCCCCGGTTTTTTTCGGCTCTGCCAAATTCCCGACTTTTTCTCGGTTTTCGAGGCTTTTAGATACCCTGTTTCTTCAAATACTTATTACACAGAGACCCAAACTATCCTTTTTCGAACGAAGTATGATTTTTGTCGTTATATATCTATCTAGGATATATTGTGCATTCAACATGATTCTGATTAGTACCTATATTTGTTACTTAAATACGAACATGTCCTACTTTAAACAACCTTGTTAATAATGTAACAGTCTAAAATAAATTTAAATTACTTATTACTTACATACTTACTACCTTATCAAAGTTACATTTTTTTAAATGAATCATCCTATATTTTATTGCAAATTTGGAATCAGCTTGACTTTCCCATTATAATAATATGGGGTTGTGTTATGTTCTACCGGGTATTTGAAAACCCATTTTCCATAAAAATCGTAACAATTTCAAAACCCTGTACGATGTAAGAGAAATTAAAAAATGAAGATCTGTTGCGGCCAAAGCATTCGAATAGCATATAATTGAATTCGAATAGAAAAAGAAAAATATTTCAATATCTCTGATAATTTTATGTATCTATAGGGAATTATTGATAAAAAAGAAGTATGTTGGTAGTATTTTTCGATACTCAGATAAAATACAGGGTGATTTATGAAAACCAAGAAAGTAATGTATTAGTATTTTGATTCACCCTGTATCAGATGCAATGAATATTAACGATATAAATAATTTTCCATAATTTTTACTACTATTTAAATGCTTTGATCGCAACAGATCTTCATTTTTGAATTTATATCACATTGTTTATTTTATAATGATATGAAATAATGTGAGAAAATAGAATATTTAATTAATAGTGAAAAAATAATATTCCAATATTTTATTGAAAATCGCAAAAATTCCAAATTTTTAACTACATAAGGAAATCAGTCTTATTCGTTTTTAGTTGTAACGTCATAGGTTTAATCAAAACATTGAGCAGTTGTCTGCTTGATAATCACGAGGTTATCGTTGCCGGCAACGTAGCGTGAGCTGTTATAATACAGTTTTTTTTATTAGTTGGTGAATAAACTTTTTATAGGTAAAGTTCTAACATTATTAAATGATCACGTTGAAAATTGAAAGCATAATAAATTTTATTTCTATAAATTATTAAAATGAGTTAAATTTGAATCTTACTTACATTAAAATGATCCTGACAATAAAAAAAATTACATCTCGCAGGATCATCAAAACTATCAAACCATTTTTGTTGTATATTTGAATTACTTTGAATCGTAAATAAATAATAATCAAAGAATTGAAAAAAATTATAATAAAAGTTGTGTATAAACTATTAAGAACTATTTTTTTTCTCAAACCATGCAAGATCCGATTGGTTATAACTTTTCAAATACCCCGTAAAACACAACACAACCTCAAATTATTATAATGGTGAATTCAAGCTGATTCCAAATATGCAAGGATAAAAGGAGGCATTGAACTTTATCACACTAATTAATCATCCTGTACAAGGAGATTTATGAACAGTTTATATAAACTATAAGTATTTTAAGAAAAAATTACTTCTCTTTAATCAGTTTACAATATATTTCCATAACAGAAGTGGGAATATTTTGCTTTATCTCCTATTCTCAAGTAGTAACGAAGTGTGTTTTAATCGAAACAAAAAACAATTTATTTTTCAAAAATTTTGAATTAATTTTTACCACAAACTCAATTCAAACAAAGCTCAATTCAAAGAGAATTAAATTCTGATGTTTTAAACTTCCTTTTAGTCAAATATGAACAAAGCTTTGGCAACTATGAGAGCTGAGATACAAAAAAAGGACAACCTAATAGCTTCTGCGGATATTAGATTAAATAAAATGCAATCGGAATTGAAGAATTCCATAGAAGGTGTATTTTGCGAAACTAGTTGTTACAAGGCGAAAGTTAAAGACTTACAGAATGAATTGAATGCAGCAAGAGAACACATCGCACGCCTAGAAAGAATTTCTAAAGAAAAATATAATGATATAAAAAAATCAAAGGTCTGTGAATTGGCAGCTATACGTTTGATGAGAAAAGAATTGAAGGAAGCAAACAGGGAAAATGAAACATTGCAAGAAATTGCTAATGAAATGGCTGTTTTAATAGGTAACTCAACATCTATATCTCAGTATAATAAATTATTTCGATTTTTTTATTTATACACATATTAATATCTAAAAAATGATTATATTTGTTTATATATTCATTTCATGTATGTATGTATGAATATTTTCCTATACACAAGGGATAGTTTTGGAAAGTGGGCGAGGGTTAAGATAAAATGTCTTATAATCACTCTCAAAATATATCATTAATCAAACCGGTTAGTAGATTTAAAACAAATTTCTCAATTTACCCCTTCAAAGATTCAATTTTTAGACTAAAAAAGTCTATATAAAGAAATATCTTGACTTCTGGACATACAGTCAGCTGTAAACATTAATGTAAATTATTCCGAATAATTTTTTACAAAGTTTAAAGAAAATCAGACCTAATGAAGATTGTTAACTTATTTCTCAAATTTTAATACCATAAATTGCTTTTTTAAGTAACTAATTTTTTCTTTACCTACAGTCAATGACACTGTAGTAGTAGTTTTAAAATATTTTTGTTAAACAGGTAAAGAGCAATTGCAACAGAAGCTGAAAAAACCTGAATGTGCCGCTAGAAGAGTTGCTGAAGCATTATCGCAACAGTATTACGAATGGGATCAGTTGAATAAAGAAAGACGGAGATCAAAATCAAGTTGTTCTCAAAATTGCAAAAGGATAAGAGGAAGGGATGAAAAAAAATATTAGTAAAAGCAGATTCGGAAATCACTCTAGTCCTGGATATAATTTTACGTTTTGCTGATAATATAAAGTATGTTTGGACTATTAGGGCATATCATAATGCTAAATTCTTGGAATGAATTAGAAGTTCACATGAAATACAAAATTGTTCATTATGGTTCAAAGACTTAATTTTGCTCATCTCTTTTGTGTTTGTGAGAATAAAATTAATTTAGAGAGAATCATTAATTTGGGCATATTGTCATTTAAACTTTCAGCAAATTGTTACAACAAAATTTATTTTCAAATGTGTGTAGACAAAAAAAATGTTTATACGAAATAAATTCTGTTTTTATTATTGGCGTTTCATTATCATGGGAAGACCCCCACATTATATTAAAATAGTCGTGGCGTGAATATATAAATTGATAATCAAAGGTATGTTTCATAGATGTCACTTCCGTATTTC
Source organism: Diorhabda sublineata (assembly GCF_026230105.1). Taxonomy (NCBI): domain Eukaryota; kingdom Metazoa; phylum Arthropoda; class Insecta; order Coleoptera; family Chrysomelidae; genus Diorhabda; species Diorhabda sublineata. Next base: position 16,151,983 of record NC_079485.1, on the reverse strand, counting down.
ATACTTATTCAGGAAATAACAATCGCAAGAGAAAATTTTTTTCTAGAGCTGTAAAAACTTCATTTCCTTTGATAATCACTTTTCAATAGTTATCATCTGTAGGTGTCTTTCGATTAGGTATTACAGAACCTAGATAAACGACTGCGAGGTCGTTTCCTACCCGAAACCGACAGATATGTGTTTAGTGCTGTAATTCCAACTAAGGGTGCATTCCTCTAAGCACTCACGACCACGATCTTTCCCGTTCCACTTAGTCCAGAGCGTTATAATCGTAAACCTAAGTGGAATGGCTTACGAGGCGTTTTGAGTGTTGAGACTTGAATTTTTTAATGGAATGCTCGATTGATTTATGCAGTGACAGTAAAATATTTGGTGGTACTTATAGTATCCCGTACCGCATCAAATAATGAGAAAGATTCTCATGGTTGCAATCTACGTTGCTTGAATTTTTAAAGTTCTGCTAATTCTTTCAACTCTCCCTTGGATTCACCCTCTTGATGAGGTTCGTCGTGGAAGTTATGACGTCATGACTGACGTTCTCTACGCGACTACAACGATCGTATTCGTTATGTGGAACGCACAAAAGAGCATTTTAAAGGCCGTGAACGCTTAGTGGAATGCACCATAACTGATCTAAAGACACCCACTGACGATAACCGGTCAAAAGTGAAAGCAGTGCTTGATAATTAAATTTTGACAATTCTAGAAAAAAATGCTACCTTCGATTTTGTGATTTTTTGAAAGCATAAAATTCCCTGTAATTTTTGCGACTATACGATTTTTTCCATGTTATAATCTATAATTTCTGTAGTAATAAGCCTCCATTTTTTCATTTAATAACAAATCTCAATTTAGAAATTGTGTAAAATAAAAATTTCATTCATTTCAAAATAGATTCAGTAAAAAAGTACATATGGAAAATATGAAAAAAAATATTAATTACTATCTTTACTCATCACCTATATAAAATATATTTTTTTCAAACTATTTAGTATTATTTTCTCGACCATGCTACCTTTCCTATTTGTTGAAAAATTCAATACCAACGCTTGTTTTATGTTGGCCCTCGACGTTGGCTTAGAGCGTCAAATGGAGGCACCTAGTCTAAATCCGACTGGAGCGCCATCTTAAATGCAGCGTCAAATATAAGAGCGGCAAGCTGCAAAATACTAAAATATACCACCTGTGTCAGTCTATTAACCCATAAACATAATGTGTGTGGTAAATAAATTGTCAATTTTCAAATATGAATTAACGTGCTACATTCTTAAGTTTAATACCAGATTTAAAAAGCTAAACAACGTTCAGCTTTGACGTTGCATTAATTTAAGATGAAACTCCAGTAAAAACTGTACCACGTGATCGGTGTTGACGCTCTAAGCCGGCGTAAAGTGTCAACATGAAACTGCGAAGAGCTATTTGTATTGATTTCGGTAAGGTTAGGAATTACTTTTAGAAGCCAAATGTATATAGTGGAAATGTAGGATGAATCTCTAATTTTTATAACGAACAGTGGGTTTTCTTCTTCGAAATCTCTGATTAAAATCTCGTTTTCGGCTAGAATCCGCCATCAGTTGATAGGTTATCTATTACAGGACTCCTTGGAAACTATGATCGGGTTAAACCAATCAGAGAGAGAGAGATGCTTTATAATAAAAAAATTTGTAGACAAAAGCTTGTAAAAACTGAAAAATAACTAAATAAAGATAGAACAAATTAAACAAAATAATAAAATTTCAATATACACAATAAAACCATAATGAGCGACTAAATTATAGGTAATAATCAGTAAACAAGGCCATAGCAAAAATTAAATCAGTATGCAGCATGTCCAGAATTAAATATTATTATTAGAATAGAAGTCGTTTACAAAGTAGAAGGCACTTGCCAGTAAATATGCCCTCAAATTATTGTGGAATGCGGGAAAATATGATATCGATTTAATTTCAATTGGCAAGTGACTGTGCATTTTTTCCATTGTGAAATATTGAGCACTTAACTAATTCTGAATGTGGAGTAGGTAGGTGAAAGTCGTGTTCCGCGTTCTTAAAAGGATAGCCTTGTAACGATCTTTCTGAAATTGGAGAAACGTGCTTACGAATTAGTCAAACGGATTCATGATCTGAATGTTCGCTAACGCTACGCAAAATAACTCTACAAAATAACATAAAATTTTTATAATTAGTCAAAAAATATCAAGTCCAATAATGTGATACGCTCATTGTATACACCAATCCCCCCCTTAAAATTTTGACTAAATTGCCTTCTACTTCAAAACGTAACTTAATTTGGCGGGTGTCTCACTTTTTTTCTGTTTATATGAAGAACCTTTTCATTCTTTAACATGATATATTCTTCTTCAAGTCAGAGTCAGAAAATAGCAAAAATCTTTAAATCTTCCTCGCGCTCTGTTACAGATCAATATATGGCGCATGTCTCTGCCCACTGTTCTCCTGATAAGAATCTGTATTCCTATAGACATAAATCTATAAGCGACGTTGTCGACTCTTCAAGATATTGGAACAAAATTAAATACGACGAACTTATTTTTTTGGTATTTATAGGAAAATTAAATACTCGATGTTCGACTGCTTTTGAGTTTTGGAGTTGTGAAAATTAATTTCACGAAAGTGTTATAGGCTAGCTCTATTTTTTATTTGGAACTGTACTTTTTAATTAACACTAGTTGCACTCAAATGACAAAATATTACGGTTGATATTAATGTAACAATTTTATGTTTACACTGGAAATGTAGTGGCAGTCTGAAACCCTGGTACTGTTTAAAACAATTGTTTGAGATATGCTTTATATTCCGTCATAATAGCTAAAACTTATTTCTCATTTCATGATTATTAGATGCGAGACATAAGAGAAAATTTTCTATGTAGTATATTCCTACCACATAGTATTGAATTCTTTTCATTTCTGATTTTGATCTATAAATTTGACAACGCCCGCAAAATTTCTGACCCAATATTTTTAGCATTTTGTTTTCAGTGGTTAGTCGGGGGTAGTCCATTTTAGTTTTCCAACGGAAAATGCTTCCGTTTTTCTTCTAATAACTATTCTCAACTTAAATCTCTAAAAACACTAAAAACAGACGTATCTATCAAATCTCTATTTTGCACAATTTTTAACAAAAATTTCTGCACTCGAAAAAACAAAATGCCTGTTAAAAAAATCGTTAAATCAGTTTTTAAATACATCCATCGATTAAGAAAAAATAAAAGTGATGCTATTAGATACGTTAAAATTTAAGTAATATTTGTGTCAATGTTTTAGAATACTTTGTTGAAACTATTTAATTAACGTTGATTAAATTCGTGTATTTAGGCAATTTAGTGAAAATTATTTATCCGCATGGAATTTTAAGGGTAAGTTGTGAATCAATGATAATATGAATTGGGGATACGGAAACAATAACGAACGAAATTATTAAAATAAAATAAATTTTGGGAAAAATAGATTATGCATGTTATTCGGCTATTAATATTAAACATTCTTATTATTAAAAAATTTAAACCGAAAATTGCGCATGCACAGTTACCAAATAATTAACTTATGAATTGTTCATAACATCAATGGTCATTCCACGTCCTGGAAAAATGTCTCAAACTTCGATTGACCAATAAAAATATCATAGAATAGAAATGACCTCAACTAAATAGTAAATGTACTAACCTACCGATGATCATTATAAAAAAGTGTCTAGTCTAGTCCATGCAACTTATTCAAGGGCGTATCGAGAATAAAATCGAAACTACAGGAGACAAACGTTCTTGTCTTAAAGCTTTAGAATTTACATTTCAAGTAAATTATATACGGGGTCTGCAGAAATTCTCATTTCAAACTACAGAAACTAGATGTGTCTAAAAATGTTCTACATTTTATTAGTCTGCAATGATAAATTGTTTACTTTAAACTTCTATCACAAACGTTCAAAAAAAAAGCAACGAGTGTTTTTGAAAAAAGGCATCTCTAGATATGCAGTCAGTCTACTTTAATAAATAATGGGTTTTTCGCAGAAATCACGCGTTTCGACCTAACTTCAGTCTTTACCAAAATATAACTTGACTCTATGAATATCAAAATATAGTCTCCTTAATTTCGATGTGTTCTCTCGCGCTTCTTCCCATAGCATTAGAACTTCATCTCCACCTTTACATCTTAGCCAATAAACATCTTGATGATACCCATCGTCTTAAGGTGTTCTCCATATTCCATCGGCAGAGGCTTTTTAAGAATCTTTGCATTTTAAATTTTTATGTTCTTTAATATTTAACAGTTTGTTAATGCTAATACTCAGATCCTGGGAAGAAAATCAATTGACTACTAGATAAAAAGGAGATTACCAAATGTGCTAAAATTACAGAGCAATATGCTTATCGTCAGTTGGCTAAAAAACATATACGAGACTCCTGTAGACAAAAATAAGGAAATGGAGAAGGAGCAAGGTGTATATAAAAAATGAACAAAAAGTTACAGAGTAGAATAGTAGCCACGGAGATGTAACAACTAGGAGAAATAATAGAGAAAACAAGGATGGATAGGATAAGAAACGGGGTAATTATAGAAAAACTCAAAAAGAAACAAAATAATTGAAAGATGTTTAAACTGTTATGGACTGATAAAGAAAGGAACACCACAAAGTCTAATAAGTAGAGTGATAGAAGCAAAAAAATATGAGAAAAGAAGAAAAGGAAGACTCAGGAAAACTTGGCTATAGCAAGTAGCAAAGAAACGAGAGAGACTAGTGAAAACATTACAGTGGATGAAAGAAGTAGCAAAAGATCGGAAAGAGTAGGAAAAAATGTATCAAATGAGAATGAACATTCAAATCCCAATACTCTGATGCTTGAAAGGAATAAGGAGCTCTAGAAAAGAAGTTGAAGCAGTTTTATTTTTCATGATATCAAATGATTTTTCAATATTTTCTTAATATTGAGATTTTAGTTGACTGCACTATTTTGATGTCCTCTATACTTTCACTTCACATATAGTAACGTATAATATGTATTCGTTCTTCTCTAAGATATATTATTTACCATTTTTTTAGGAAATCTCTGTTTCATGTAGTTTTTGTTTGCTAAATGCACATCTCTATGAATATATATAAAAACTAGAAATCTATCAATGAAAAAAACAATTTGAGTAAAATTTTCAAATCTATTTTATAAATGTAACCATTTATACTGCGATTAGGCTGAAATTACAAGAGCTCTGGAAAGCTTCAAAATATGGGCATCCGGCTATACTAAAGAACAGGGTCCGCCGAGTGGTATTAACCTTAGAGTGAGACCATCTTCAGAACTTCTACAACCCAATTTAAAGTCGTCCTTCTTGATAGATGGTACCGGAAAGTTGACACTATCAATTTACTAAATCCAAAAATCTTTCTTTGGCATCCAAATGGTTAAAAGACACGGACAGAGACGGATGGAGGATACATTCTGGTGACCAGGGAAATGAAAGGGCTGAAAGGGTTGGATAAAAGTGCCATCACGAGTACGCTACGGGCCTGCCCAATTCCCGTACCTGATAATTTCAACATGAAAAGGAGGTGTAGCCTTCCGAATATGTGACTGGAAATTACCGACATACGACACACCAAAACCCTATTCAGATGACCATTGACAGCCTCAACCGACTCTAAAAAAATCAGCCAGTTGATTACTGCCGATGGGATACGGAAAAAACTTCAAGACGATGGGTATCATCAAGATGTTTATTGTCCAAGATGTAAACGTGGGGAAGAAATCCCAATATATTGGGAAGGAGCACGGGAGAACAAATCGAAATCATCAAGGAGACAAATAGTCGAAGTTAATCAACTTCAACCCATGAATTGTACCTTATAGGATCCGGACGCAATGGTTGAATTGTTGAGCACCCTGCTCAGTCAGAATTCAAATCCAATTTAACCTTAATTCCTACCTTAAATAAAAGTTTACTTCTCACAGTCAAGGACAAATATTTGATGATGCTGATGACCATAAGTTAGGTTATATTTTGGAAAAGACCGAAGTTAGGTTGAAACGTCAAGAGTAATTTCTATAAAATAAACTTAGAAGTGAAATATACATTCAAAAATTTAAATATGTAGATAATTTACTAACGGTGAGGTCAGCTGTGTTAGGAACACATTATGAATTGACTGATTAAGTTACTGGTAAATTCCGGTAAGATAAATAATATCTACCCGATAAATGTGTTACAGACACACACATCAACATGTATATTTTAAAAAATAAATTGTAAAACGATAAATTTGTGAATAGGTTTTTTGAATGTTTGATTAAGTATTAATTTACATTTTGGTAACATAATAAGTATAATTAAGTAATGTCAACAGTATACAATTACCACTTATGACGAAACTAAAAAGTAGTATCCCTAAATATCTACTAATTAAGTGAGAATGCCTGACAAGGCCGTTGAATGATCTCCTCTAGTGTTAATGACAGTTCTAAGTACATCTTCTTCCCTTAAAAAAAATTATGTTCTTCCCATTGTCTCAAAAGACTGTTAATAGACACCTGGTTATCAAAAATAGCATTTTTATGCGTAACCTTCTTTTGTAATATGTCGCAGACCTGCCCAATCGACTTGAGACCCACAGAATGGATGAGAGAATCCAGTACGTCAATTGAGTCAAATTCTAGAAAATTGAATTATTCTGGCATTATGTAATAATTGGAGCTCAATTATTGCAGCTTACGGACAAACAACATTGTTTTGAATATTGTAAAGAAACGAAATCAGTTTTTTCACATCTCTATACTATCTCGAAACTATGCACCTCCTATGTTGTTTAAAGACGTGACACTAATCCATCCCGAATTTCTATATTTCACTCATTCGTCTGTTATACAAATGAAGTTCACACCTGTATTCGTCATTAAACAATTTAAACAATACCTTTGACTATTAATCTATTCCAGTTTTCGTATTCCAGAGCCCAATCTAACCTTACTGAGTAATTGCCACGTGATGTAGGTGAAACTTCTAGCATGCAAATAACAATTCCTCGCGTACGTATTGTTAACGGTCTTGATTTGGGGCCAAAATGTCGTTCAGATACATCTTTGTCAGAGATGATTAATATCACGCCACGCGCTCTGGCAAAGCACCAAAAGTCTTTTCTACATGTTCGATTGAATTTTACTAAGGTAGAAATGCTTTGTTCCTTTAAAAAACATTCAATATGAAAAACTATAAGTTTTTTAATATTATTTTTATTTGAGTTTTATTATAAATGCATTTTGAATACATTAAAAAGTTTTTTGTTTATATTATTCTGTTACAAAAACAAAACATTTCAAAATTCAAAGTGAATGTATTTATTCACTTTCTCCATCCTTGATTCCCTTCTACTTTATAAGTAAAGTTTCTAATTGTCATTTAATTGTAACACTAAGGTCAATTAATGATTTGGCCGTTAGAAAAACTAATATTTATATACTATGGTATAATTTTAAATGTAATGAAAAAACACCAAACAAAATGAAGAATCAAATTTTATCACAGATAAACGTCCTAGAGACCAAATAATCGTATCTACAATTTTATTATTTATACTAGTCGACTTGTTAACTAAAAGAAGAGGTATTTCCACTTCTATTTTCCATTGTTTTTATGATATTGTACGCACTCGCTGTCGATGCCGGGGTACATTTTCTCATTCAAATAATTATTAACAGTTGCATTTACATCAGCGTAACAACCGTTTGGTTTTAGTGGGTTCAGTGCGTGTTTGTTGACAATCTCGGTCGCTCACCCAAAGAAGATAAAAAAAGGAAAACATATTGCGTAGGTTTAAGGTATGCATTAATGACTATATTTCAATGTATTTTATGTTTAAACGCAACGATATATATTAATTAGCTTTCAAATCAATTTAAACATTCTGGCGTTTCTACAAATTTATTTAATTTTATGCGAATTATTTTTTATTTATTTTTTTAAGACGATTTGAATTAAATACGCCGTTTTTAGAAATCAATCAGATTACTGACTATATACGTGTTTTTTCTTTTTCTGTGTGCTTTGCGAAGATATGGTAGACATTAAGGCTATTTTGGTTTCGAAATTCCTATTTTAAACAGATATTTGTTATTGCAGTTTTAGTAAGTATGTATCTTCTCTGGTTTAATGATCATTTTCTCTGTTGTTTTATAATTTGAAGAAGTTGGTTTAGTATTCCTTTTTTGTTTACTATCGTCTCTATGTTCCCCATTCTTTCCGCTTTAAAAAACTTTGCAAAACCGTTCTTTTTCATTGTCCATGAGCCAGATTCGAAATGTATTTATTAACAATGACCTCTTTTTGAGTTCCTTATCTACAATCATTATTCAGTTACCGTGAAAAATTTGTTACAACTTAGATTTTTCGTTAAAATTTGCTGTGAACTTTATTTTACACTTCAAGTGACAAGCTATTTCAAGATTTGTTTTTATCCTTTCGTGGTGAGGATTATCCCTTCGAAGAGAAAATCTAGAGAACATAAATGCTATCAGTGTTATGTGTTTTGAAGCAAAAGTAACGTTCGTTGTAGTTTCTAGTTAGGAAAGTATTTTTTTATTTTGAAAATGGTGAAAGTTGTAGATGTAGGGGTTAACATAAAACTTTTTTTCAATCAGGAAAAATTTCACTACAATATCGAGTATCAGTATATTTTTTTTGAATGATTTCCATTAAAATTTGAATAGAAATATCATCCTCAAAAAAATTGCATTTCAAAATACTCGTTTAGTTAGTTACTATATAAATTACTATAAATACCAACGTTTCTGTATCTCTTTTTGCGAGTATTTTCTATGTGAAATAAAATTTGGAGGATAGGTTGTTGCTACCCACATGAAACCACGTTGAACAATACGTGTAGGGAAGTTTCCTGCTAGTCTTTGGCTCTGAGCATCGAGTCTTTAATGCATATCGTTTTGAAAAGCTTAGTCATATCAAAACATCCTTCAGGTCCTTAAAGGTACTGGGTGCTAAATCTGTTTATTGGTTTGATTACTGATATACGGCTAAACAATAAGACGATAGGCATAAAAAGCTCTATGTCAAGATGCAAAGATGATGAGGAAACTCCACTCCACGTATTGTTCAACTACGCTCCTCTCCAGAGTGTTCGAGAAGACGGTCTCAACATGGTTCGTTTCAAATAGTAATTTACATAAGCTTCAATGTGATTTTTACAGGTTTACAGTATGAGTAAGAGCTTTATGTGAGTCTTAGCAAAGTCACTATTGTATCGCGTTACGGGCAACATTTTTTCTTGTACCGGATTGTATATTGAAAAGAATAAAGAGGGATATAAACGTATGAACTTTATATACACAATTACATATAACAATCAATATTATTATTAATTTGATTTTATGACAAGCATTCTAAAAATAGAATTCGAGATGTAATTAAAATGGTGATATAGTTTTGTAATGCTTTTAGCCAACAATGACTAAGTATTTCTGGAAGACTTCTATCGGAATAGTTTCAGCTGCTCTGTCATGGCTTTGTTAATGTCGAAAATGGCGTTAAAACTTTCTCATTTTAGCACATTTTCTATTCTTGCATAGTGCTGAATCTGTGAATCAAAAGTGACTACTTTATTTACACTTTTAAATCGCTTGTTAATAGTGTTCAAATTGATTACATCATCGCCATTGACAGATTCCATTATTTCGTGAATTCATTTGACATTTTTTATCACCTCTCGAAAGTGCGAAAAATCGTTTTAAAAATAGCTATTTTTGGTAGTACTGGTACTACGATTTGAAATATCTTATAAATATATTTTTTAAAACACTGTTTGAAACTGTGCAAACTAAAATAAATTTTACTTCTCTTTCTCTTCCATAATTTGAAGTTTTCGTACTGATTATTATTTGTACTAGCTCGGGGAAAAGTATCTATGCCCTTTCAATTTACTTTTCGCATTCTAGACCCCTTAATATTCTTTTATACCTAGCAAAAAATTGGTGTCACTCTGTAATGTGAAATCATTTTGATTTATTTTCTCATTTTTCTATATGATTTTACAAGCTTTATATGATGATACTGAGGAGGCGAACTTCATGCAGCTGGATTATCTTCTGAAATTAAAGATACTGGACTGCAGCTTTCCGTGGCACCCAGATCGCAAGTTCAAATTTTGAACATGTTTTAGACAATAGAGGCTTAGATAGTCGTGTATTTGGTGGAGGATCAGCTATAGCATGGGTAGGAATATAATTTGGAGCTCACACAGAGTTATTCTTTAACCATAAGGAGACATTGAATTCGCAGGTACCTGCCTGATAGTAGCTCAAGCTCTAGCTCTAGCTCTTATTTTTTGAGAAATGCAACCTTTATGTATGATAATACACGACCCCGAATTGCTTTTCTTGTCGAGGTTAAAATCTCATGACTGGTTTGGCCAGCTCGTAGTCCAGAAAATAAGATACAACACAACATACTTGGGATCAGATTGGAAGACGACGAATATCCCTAAGTTTTTGCTTGTATTATTACCAATGAACAATAAATAATGTCAACTTGATATCCTGAAAAAAATACTCTATTTTGATGAATTTTATAAGAACTTTACGCGAAAATTTCCTGCATTTATGTCTTATTTTCCTTTACGATTGATTGAATACTTATTCAGTTTGGATCTTGAAAGGAAATCACGTTTTTAAACGTAGATATTAATTTCATAATTGAGTTAATTGATGCTGATGCAAAACCTACTCAAATATCAGTAAACAAACTATTGAAAATGATATGAAATATAATACAAAGATATAAAAAGTAAAATATTAACAATAAAAAGTAAAAAACTTCAACGTAACTATTATTCGATCACGAACATTCATTTGCTAAATTTTAATTTCGTTTCTTTTGAGAGAAAACAAAATTTAGAGATGTACAAAATATTCCGTGTTTCATCATAGTTTTTTAATGATGGTTAAGACGGCTCTGTGCGACGCAGTTAATATTCATTCCAATATTGCACTGAATATATAAATATTTAAATATATTATACACTAGGTGTATTACGCATACGGTTACCAACAGTTCCGGATTAACCAGGAAAGTCCCGATTTCCGTTCGCGTGTCCCGCTCTATCTACCCCGGGGACATCATTATCCTGGAGTTGGGAGTTAAGCAGTAAAACTGTAACAAGAGAATTGATGATTTGCTACTAAATCGGAATCACAATCAAGTTTGAAACAGTTCATGGAGGAAGACGAAATCTAATGGTAAGAGCTTGTCAAACATGTACCAACTAGGTGGTTGTCATTGGGCTCAGCTCTTGCTTGGGAAGAAGAATAATTTTTGGGTTCAAATCTGAGGATGGCCAAGAATCAAACAGATGTAGACGGTTTTTTAAAATGCAGTTTTCGATTTCTAAATTTTTTCTAATATTTGCCACTGTTTAGATAAGCATTTTTACTTCAGCGACGATAACCCATTAAAGAAAATATCTTGTCAATCCATGGCTGAGGATATCTTTTTTGAAGGTCTTTCAGAAGCTGCCACCACAATGGGCATTGAAAAAAAAAGTTTCCGTAAATCACCTATTTGATAATAATTCTATTATAAAACCAGTAAACAAGCGTTCAACGACAGTTCAGGAGAAATGAGTCAGATTTTCGCTAACGCTAGCGAAGCGAATTTGGACGCGCTAAAAACCGTTGTGTCCTGAGCACTGAGTATCCTCCTTCTCACGCCTCTTGCGAGAGGGTATTTTACACATGAAGTTCAAATGGAAGAAGCCCAGAAGCCACTGGATTTGATAACAGCCGAACTTCTCATAATTTTAAATTTAGAGATGAGTCGCACTGATTTTTCTGAACATTTTAAACAACAAGATAAGGTTTTGATAAATGATGTACTTAGCCAAAAACATATCAATGTATAAAGTAGTGACTGATGAAGAATGAGGAAAATACTGCACTTCATCAAGTTTTTTTTTGGTTAATTAATTTCTAATTTTTCGGGTTTATACAATCTTATTTATTTGTTTAATGCTCCGGATTTCTGTCGCCTGAAGTTGGCAACCCCTGGGGACAAATGATTTATTCAAACTTGTTTGATCCAAAGCCTTGACATCCAAGCGTTTATAAAGACTTTGAGTTGAGTGTGGACGTTTACAAAGTCTCAACAAGCGTATGAACGTAGCATAAAAGACAGTGGTTATAATAACATTCAATGAGCCAGTAATTACCATTTACAGGACCGCAATAAGTTATTGCAGCACATTGATTAGTTTTTGTAATTTTTAAAAATAGCTGGAATTCTTTTCCTCAGAATTTAATTGATTTTTTCACGTCTTTACTATTTTGCTTCTCTTACCTATACGATTTTTGTAATATATTTCAAACACAATTTTATATTTCCAAAACCTTCGAAATAATAGAAAATAGACCCCAATACTTTCCAATAAGATGTATATGTTCTTTAGATGTTTTTTTGTTCGCTGGTAGTAAATTTTATGTGTAAATTCGAAATTTTTAATGTTGAACGTACTCAGAACGATGTTGTGGTTAGAATGATATTGCTGGATAGTCATTTGACATCAATCGCGGTGCTTCAAAATACGTCTAAAAGATCGTGGCAGGCGTTCATGGGCCTATTCATATGAACCCGAAACTAAACAACAATCGACTGTTCGAACAACATCGAATTGATGGCTCATCCGCCATACAGTCCTTGTTTGACACCCAATGATTTTTTGAGATTCTCGCAGATCAAAAATAAATTGGGGGTTCAATGTTTTTCTGAAGAAATGTTTGGTGAGCTCAAATCACATGTTTTGGAGGTACCTCAATCTGAATGAGAAAAAATGCTTCGATAATTGATTGAAACGTATGTAAAAGTGTATTGATCTTAATGGAGAATTGAGTGAACAATAAAGCCAGATCCAATATATATATATATATATATATATATATATATATATATATATATATATATATATATATATATATATATATGACTGACTAGTTACCAATTTTTCTGCCATATTCGTATTTAGATTGGGTCATTCCATTATAGTATGTTATATGTTACAGCAAGGAAATTAAATTTTTTAACTTATTTGTTGTTCTAAAAAATAAAAAATCATTGTTTCGTCATAATAAACCTAAAGTTTCCTTTTTATGGTTTTTTCCCAAACATATTATCAGCGTTTTAGTACTACTTATTTAATTTATTAAACAATAAAAAAAATATTATAAAGAAAACCATTAAACATGGTGATTTCAAGAAAAACATTAATTTTTGTTATTTTATGACCATAATTATAATTACTGATGAATCCTCACAAATATACTATGATGTATATCATGAATTGATACATTGTTATCAAAAATATTTTGTTGGGCGGTGAAATAAATTATAAACTGTTTAAATTAATGTCGAAAACATTTGTGAATATATTGTGTTCCACATAAAATTGTTAAAAATAAAAGTGAATTTTGATCATACAGTAGGGACAGGAGGAAAATACTTAAATGAAATGTGGGAAACACAATAGCAAAAGATAATACGGCTAAGGAGAAAGCTAAAAATGTTTACATAATGAAACCCAACCTAACAACGATGCGAGCTTCACTAATTCAATGACCAAAGGAAAGAGTAGGATGGGAAACATGAATAAATGGACTTTCAATTAAATATCTACAATTCCACTTAATACAGGCAAAAAAATGTGAAGGATATTAACATTCTTATATTAATTAGATCTTCAAAAATGTTAATTGATAACAAATTCAAACCTATATTATCATGCATCCTATTTTTCTTGGGTCAGAGTCGACTATAAAAATAATCAAAATTAGTGTGTTATTAGTCATAAAATTATATAACACAAACATATAGTTATTTAGTTTACAAAATTTATTTACAAATACGCAAATGGAAAATTGCCGATATGAATAGATTGAATTTATACACATACTTTTGACCAACATTTAACAACCGCATTGTATTCTAGTCTATGATTATAACCATTTTAGCGAATACGTTTATGTTTACTGCAACCTCGAAATGAGTATTAAGTTAACATTTAAAAAAACTTATTCCATGTTCTTAATTTAATGAAACTTTATGACAAAATATATGCAAGGTTACTGAGAACTACTGAATTGTTTATAAATTACATTTCTTGTTAAAGATTGAATATGCAATTTGAATGAAGTTTCTTATCTCTTAAACCTTTTTATATACTGTTTAATCATATTTAACTCGTATTGGTGCATTCAAACTGCGCGCGTAAATGTTTTTTTGTTGATGTTTTTGTGAAATTTGAGGGCCATTTCGCAATTGGTGCTGTTTGTTTACGAAACGACTATATAAAAACAAATTTAGCAACTAGTTTACTTGAAAATTTGTGTTTCCAATAAAATTACGGCAACGGAATCATTGAAGATGTTGCAAAACTATTTGAGGGAGTTAAAGACGATAAAAAGTTGATCAAATGATGCTCTCAACATCTCTTATGGATCCACTAAACTTATATTGGTTGATATTTTAAATATGAACTAAACCTATAACGGTATGCTTGCCAGGAGATGTCACGCCTGGTATGAGATAAATTTAGGCACACATAGATGGGCTTTCTACTTTTCTTATCAAATGACTACTTCAGGCGTAAAATTCGGCTGGCGAATGGACCGGACACATACCATTTAAATATATCATATTTTGTATTGGCACCCCTATAAAAAGCGACAAAAAAATCATTTTTCAAGAGCGCTTCAGCTGCCTCAATATGACTACGATTCCGATCAACAGTGAATGGAATCCGGGTCAGTTTCCGAACATTCAGATCATGATTGCGTTAATCCGTTCATAGTTTGCGTTAATCCGTTAATAGTTTCCGACTTTTGTTCTATAGCTATTTCCCAATTACTTCGTCCATTTCACAAACGAGAGTGTTTATAATCAGGAATACTTTTCGAACATTGAGATTACAGTAACGAAAAGCCTTTTTATCAGACGTTTTATATAATTCCACTTTTATGGTTTTTCTGATTATCTTAACGTGTAATAAACTGGGGTAAACAACTGCTCGAGACAAGACACATTTCCAATGTGATACTTTAATAATTTTTTACTGTTCCAGATTTTATTATAGAAAATAAAAGTGATTATTCTCTGATATGTAAATAGAAATATAACATAGGTATATATACTCTCAAGATTTTATGATATTTAATACCTCGTGCGGTATACTTTTATGTTTAAAGTTTACCTAATATTCAAATTGTGCTATTATTAAAATACTATTTGAGTAAAAAACAAGTTGGAAACAAGTTTTGCATCTATCCAGAGTGAGTATTCGAATAAATTACTACGAGAACCCACAATTCTTTTATGAAAAACTAATATTATTTTGAAAAGTTGAAAATTTTCACGTTTTTCTAAAAAGTACATTCCAACTACTATAATTTAGAGTATATCCTCGAAAATCTAGTTTATTAGCATAAAATTTAGTGCGTCTATCTAGTATCATCTAAAAATGATTGAAAAGGAATCATAAGAATTCGTTGCTTTTGATTTATATTGTTTTTTTATGAAGTTTTTATGAAATCGAAGATCAATTTTATCAAAAATATCGTACTATTATTTACTTTAACAGTCACATACGAGGATTGTTTTAGAAGTTTTCGATCTCAACTTGAAGATGTCAGCACTTATTAATATAAGTTCAAAATATATTTGAGCACATATTGAGAGATTCTCACAAAATTTCAGCCATTTTAGACGCTTAGCTTCTATTTGACAACCGTCTAAGTGAGTCGTTGTGAAGATTTTTATAAAAATTAAAAGAATTTAGGATCAAGTTGATATTGAATATGTGCTTTTGAGGAATTAGCAAAGGAAAGAGGAATTAGACACTGTATGAGGAGACACTGCACCATCATTTACCACTGCGACAACCAGCGAGATTAAGGTTAGAAAGATATAAGAAGCTTTTGGCATTTGCCATATACTGATTGATTTACGCAGACGTAAACTATCCGAACGTTGGGTGACGCGTTTAGTCCACCGGATCCAGCAAAATTTTGAAAGTGGTATATGAAACAGAAAAGTTTGGGAACCAATATATTAGTGGGACGAGTGCCTAAGAACATAAGAATGAGTTGACCGATCCGCTGAAACGTCATCTCTTTTTGAAAAGCTGAGTATTAATTCCGATTCACTTAAAATCTTTACTATATTTAGTTCAGTTCGCTTTTCAATATAAAACAAAATACACATTTCGTTTATTTGTCATTGATTGACCTCAGTAAAAATCCTTCTTGTAAATTTATGAAGAGAAGAAAAATAGAATTAGTGAATCAAACGCTTGGACGAATGTCGTGTGTAATTAAAATAGAGGATGAGGAAATCCGTAATTTTAAGAAAATTGGCTTAAATTACTTGTTGACTGAAGAAGTTAATAAGAAATTATCGTCAAGGTCAAGCCAAATTAATACATTTTACTGTGATTCCATCTTAAGCAATTAAATTTGGTAGAGAAATATTCATATTCTAATTAAATTTTAAACCCTATTTTCACAGGAAATAACTCTTTGGGATATTAGTATCCAAATACGATGTATGTCCACAAAGTGAATTCCGTTTGGTTATAAAAAACGTGTACAGATAAGAAAAATATTTATTGTACAAAATCTACAATTGTTTAATTAATTTTCTATGTAACTTCCAAAATTTTATAGGCACTAGTCATAGCGTGGCTTAAGTTTATGTGTGCCTTCTTCATGCCGCCTTTGGTAATATGTTTATTCAGCTCATCATCATCGTTGAAGTATAGTCCACGAAAAAAAGATTTTAGGAGTGAAAAGAAATGAAAGTAGCTAGGGGCGAGGTCTGGACTGTACGGAAAATGATAAAATTCTATCCTGCCATAAAGAATCACTACAAAGAACACGTCAGGGGTAGCGATCTGAAAATGACGAACTTCGTATTTTCTATATTCAATTAGATACTGAATAAGTTATTTAGTAAAAAGCTTCAGTACGACGTATATTTTACTTCATCGGCCGCCATCAAATTATGTTTTCTCTACATGTATTTTTTTCAGAATTGATGAGATGGATCCATTAGGACATGACGAGGCATCAAAAGATCCCGCAGCAGATCATAAAATAAAGCTTCCTCTAGACGAAAAAGATTTTGAAGGTGAGGAAATTTATTTTAACGTACTTAACGTATTTATAAACAATAATTTGTTATAAGTATCATTATTGTTATAATGATAAAATTTTGATAAATCGATTAAAATATGACTGTGGATAATGCACGTTATATTGATAATACCATTTCGGTAGAATTTAAGATTATTTAACATCAAGGACACGTCGCATGTGACACATGTGAAGTTTAAGTGGTACTTGATTATACACTGTAACCAGACGAGTTCGTTAGTATGTTACTTTCATTATAAAAATAAGAAAATTAGTGAAATAAAGCAATGAATACGGTAAAAAAAGATGGTGTGTTTTGAATTTTCCTAGAAACGCGAAAAACCATTACTCGATCAAGGTGACTAACATTTTGCCAATCTTAAAAACAAAAATTATCTTAAGCACTATTCACACGTTTGAATTTGTTAGGTTCGGTCAAAGGAAGAAAAAGACATATTAGGGTTTATCATATTTTATAAAAAAGACAGCTTTATGGCGCATTCTATTCATTTTTAGATTTGAGGATGATAATACTAAGTTTTTCTAGGGAAGATGAAGGTTCTCGTACAAGGACAAGATACCAGCACGAGAAACTTTTTTGCAAATATTTCTCCTCCTTCCCTAATTTTATCTTTGTCCTTGTAAATATGTAATGTCCTAAATTTCATAGTTACGTCTCTTGTATAAGACTTAATAATAAATCTACATTTAATTCTGTAGACGTCATGTTTAAGCATATATAGACACTGCTGCTCAAACAATTCTAAATAATACAAAACACAATGTGTGAGGATTGGAATATAGACTGAAGGAGTGGATAAGCGCCGCGCGAGTGAGTGTAGAGAATACTTGTGCGAACACTTGATTACTTTTGCGTCAGGCCAGACGTAGTGTAGCCTAACCAATTCAAGTTTCCCGGTTCCAGTCAAATTCTGGATCGTATGTCGCCGGCATAACAATTTTTGTTACGATTATGTAAAAATTGTATATTATTCATAAAATTACAAACGTAGCACGTAACGAATAGTTTGGTATGTATTGACAGACTGTTTGTTACATCCTGTTTCCATCACTGTTCATGATAATCTTTCAAGATATGAAATATTTCGAAAAATTTAAAAAAAGTCGGAATTTTGGAACCGTCGGTGATGTACTGAACACACTACTACCACAATATCAAATACACAATTACACTGTCTAACGCGCGATTCGAGAACCAAGTTTTTGTTTATTTATTATAAACTGTTTACCATCAGTATCTGAAAACAAAACATTCATTGGAATAATTCATCACATACCAGAAAATTAAATAATTCAAAATCTGTATTCAACCTTAATTTGTTCGTTACATCCACAGTGTAAAATACACTTTTATCATTCTAGCGGGGGAGTTCGTTTTTTTATAATATGTTACTGTTTGTTGTTGTTGATTAGATATAGTGGTAATGTATAGTTTATTATCTACTCGTTTTGGTTAATGAACTGATTGTTCTTACATTCATGTTTTTTTGAACAAGTAATAATGAGAAAATTGATTAGTCATTAGGATTTTTCAGAAACTACGATATTGAATTGAATAGATCACCTAACAGCTGATTATGGATCCTAACCCGGAACGAGATTTTGATTACTGTTACAAAAATTTTTGATTTCTTCTCTTTTATAGTGATTTACTTTTTATATAATATTTATTCAATTATCTAATAGATTCTAGATGTTTAATAATTTTTATTCAACGAATTACCCATATTTGCATCAAAATTTAATACCAATAAGCTATTTTTATGTTGATATACTGAAAAGTATAGAAACCGCAGGTTTAAGTAATTTATCAACAACCATATAAGGGGAATTAATAATTTTTAACGTTCAAAAAAAACATTAACAAACGAAACAACCCGTCAGCTAATCGCATTAACCTACTGGTTTACCAAAGTATGACTACGACCCGATCAGTTTCCAAACAATCCAAACAAACGTGATCCGGGTTAATTTCTGAATATTTAGATATGTCGGGTTAACTCGATCATATTGTTTCTTAAATGTTACAGAACATGATTGTTTGAAATGTATGAGGGGGATGAGTAAACTATGAATTGCTTAGGTAGACTAGCATTATTTCATTTTAAATGTTTGTGTGACTCTATAATAGTTTGATATTTTTGTCGTTCTTCAACAAACTCGTTCTTAAAATTAATTAACTTAATTACGTAATTATGTCGGTTTCTACTCAGCTTGAAATATATCATTAATTCGTTTAAGTTGTTTATTTGGTTGAAACAGAACTGTTACTTTTTATTTAATTGTTTGAATGACGTAAAAAATAAACTGCACAGATTTAGAGATATTTAATTTCATTTATTCATCGCTGTAAGCAGCTGTGATAAAACGATGAGGTCGCTATCTGCATGCGTCTTATTGTGGGATCCATACAATTTTATTGCCGAGGTCTCTCCATTTCCTTCTATTTTTGACTATTTCTGTAGCTTCTTTCCATGTTAAGTTTATTTGTTGCAAGTCATTCTTAATAGCTCTTCTCCATGTTTGTACAGGTCAATATCTATGTATAGTCGCTATAATCTTCTTCGGTGAGAACATTTGCAAATATTCTTTTGATTTTGTGAGTCTCGGCCACGTTTTTTCATCAGCTACGATTATATATAGTTACAAATCTGTTTATAGACGCCCAGAATGTAACTTATGTTTGATAATTTCAAACAATAAACACCGATTTGGTTGGCATTTCTGGAACCGTTGGTTATTTATAGTAAACACAGTTTACATTACTACAATACCGTCAGTCTCTGAAGACGATAACTTGGTTATCAAAACGCGCGTGTAATATTGACTGTTGGTGTAGTGCTAGTGTAAGTAGTTTGTTCAGTATTATTTATTATTTAAAAATGGGTAACGTGGAAACGTTTCCATTATGATAGCTGAACTCCCAAATATCTCTCTTTTCTTGACTTCCTCAATAGACCTCGTATAATATGGTTTGAATACGAACCAAAATATTATTTCTATTTTATTTATATATTATTATATTATTTATTCTGAGATACCTCTATTACCATTATAAAATATTTTTGGGTATTGTTATTTAACTTTAAATGCATCAAGAATGAACTAGGTTAGAGAAAAAAATATGGCAGGACATCCTGAAGCAAACTTATAAAACTTTCCTATAAACAAAGGTTTTAAGAATTTTGATTGCCGTACCTTTGCTATATACAGCAGCTTGCGTAGAATCAACATTAGTAAGTAAACTTTCTTTTGGTAGATTGTATTTTCACTCATTTCTATTTTGTTACATGAGTTTCCATGAATTGACAACTAATGAAACTTAATGTTTGTCTTACACTACCTCCATAGAGTGTAGTGTGATTTTGTTTTGTTCCATCTCCTTGGCGACGCTTTTATACCTTCAACTAATTAAAATTCCTTCAACAGGTGTTAATTACAGATTAAATCAAAGATTGAATTTTTTCAATTTTTTGATAAAACTGTTAATTTCGTCCTTATCCCTAATCTGATGTATGGAAATATTTTACGACAGAAATACAATGCGTGTGTAATAACACTTGACTAAATTATTCGTGTAGCAAATGAACCGCCTATTAATAGTTAAATATTTCCACTTTGTGTGCCAGGTCATCGCGCGCATAGCGTATTTATCGGCGTCCACGTGCCCGTGGAGCGTCGACATTCGCATCGACGTCACCATCATCGTCACAAAAGTCCTGAAGGAAGTGTTAATACTGGGCTCCAAGAATGTCGCCCTAGTAAGTTCCATTAAGTGTTCGAAATTTTAATTTCATTTTAGATCGAAATAGTGATAGAAGCATGTTGTATAATTCCAGTGTTTTACTGTTATTTTTTCATATTTGGCACATAGATTAGTGATTGTTATTACTTTGAGAAAATGTACTGTTTATTTTATTTTTTTATATATTTATATCAATTATAAAACTACTGAAATGTAATAAACCTTGTCACTATCCTAATGACTTATTCTCAGACTGACAAGGTTCTAAGTGTCAAACTAAATAACAGGCTAATTTTAAAAAATATATTGGTTGTAATTACACCTTTTCTGGTAACATATCGAAAAAAATTTCAAATAACATTAATTAATGGATGAAAATTTGTATACATAAAGTACAAAAAAAATTCCACATAGTTTAAGATATATTAACATACTAGAAAAACTTTTTTTATTTTTTTATTTCTTGTAAGACCCATTATATGGTTTGTGAAATCATCTCTTTTTTTTAACTTTAGGTTTAGTCGAACACAGTTGTATGTGTATTTGTTTCTCTTTCCGTAGCACTGCAATTTCTTTTAGGAATTAATTCTTTGTTCTTGGGACTCCCAATGTTCATATGCTCAAAAGTCTTGAACTCAATCTCAAGAAAGGTAAATGTAAATTGCAAAGTTGCTACTTTTGTGAAAAACACACTTTTTGTAGCTCTCATTCTTTTATCTGAATGATTCGGACGTTAGTTTGCTTTAATACTCTTATTAAACTAATTGAAGAGTAAAATTCTGATTTTTGCATTGACTTCTATATCAAACTTTGAGCTTTGTGTACCAGCTGAACGCATGAATGTCCAGGCACAAAATACTTCAGAGTAAGTGAGTTTATTCCCTCAAGTTCTTTAAGGAAGTCGATCATGGCATAGGATATCATCGAGTTTCTGTTTTGGGGCACACATGAATCCGACCATATAGTGAAGTTTCAGCTACCACATCAAAAAGTTTCCTTACTGCACTTGCAATATCGTTGCCCTTCCTTCTAGCGATATTTTCTGCCCACAAAGCAAAATAGACCTGGTTTGTAACAGTGTACACAGCTTTTATATTATAAACATGTGATTTCCTAGCATAAAAATAGCTTATTGCAGCCGCCGGGAAATTTATGACAGTTTTCTTATCGAAAAACAGAGCAGAAGTTTTAGAATCCTTATCTCTTTTGACTTCCCCTCGTATTGTATTTTTGTCAAGTATATGAACATTGCCGCGGCCATTTTCAATTTCTCGCAAAGATCACAATGACTACTTTTAGGCTGATGAAATCCTAAGTTATACTACGTAACAAATATTTTGTTGTACATGGAAAGTTTAACAAAGACGGACAAAATTCTTCTTCTTTAATATGAACATCTGACAAGTGAATTGACAAATTTATCGGGACCCTGTCAAATCAAAATACCCTTTTTCCTCCCTTCAGATAGAGCTCTGTCACTGTTCTAAATCTGTTATTTGTCATAAAGGAATAACAGCAGGTGAAACGCACAGAGAAATATATACTGAGTTATATTGTATGAAGACATAAATTTTTGAAAAAATGTCAGTTAAAAGCTTGTCAAACCAAGATAGCGATTTGTCAAAAATATCTTGAATGATTTGTGTTGTGTGCTTCATACAAATTGAGATTGGGTATCAAAGACCTATAAAAAAACAAAACTTTGAGGATCAAAAGGAAAACTAAATAATATACCGGATATTGTTATACGGTAACTGTACAAGGAACAAGTTGAAATTTGTGACTTTCCATCAAACATTTGGTGTTTGAAAAAATTGGTACATAAGTACCTTCACATAATTTCTATTTATAAAAATGTGTTTTAAAACTGTGTTTTGTTCAACAAAAATGTATGTAACAAATTTTATTTTCGTTCTTTGGAGTGGATAGTTATTTATTCGAATTTTTCATTTCAGCAATTTTAATGTGAAATCTGCAATCAATCATTTATGCAAAATTTTTACCTTTGGATTTAGCATTTTCTATAAATATCATCATCATTTTGCCGTAGCCGGTGTCAAAATGTTTCTTTTAGCAAATTTTTTAAATTCTTAAACAGCCAAACATCACATGTAGCTAAATATGGAGAGTTGAAAAACAGAAATACTTTTATTAATCAAAAGTGACTAGTACTTCGCAGCACGTTCTCATGACG
Organism: Diorhabda sublineata; assembly: GCF_026230105.1. Lineage (NCBI taxonomy): Eukaryota > Metazoa > Arthropoda > Insecta > Coleoptera > Chrysomelidae > Diorhabda > Diorhabda sublineata. Next base: position 16,128,839 of record NC_079485.1, on the reverse strand, counting down.
ATGAAGGAACAAAAAAATGCCATCCTGCATTTGCTACATCTCTTTTGGATTCAAATTTTTTCCATGGGTCTTAATAAATAGTAATCTGACCATGCAAATTCCGGATTAAATGCTGGATGGCAGGAGCTCAATATCACCAAGTTCTTTGATCTTATTCCGAAGGATGTGGTTCAGCATTGTCTTGTTGAAAGAGATCCCGCTTTCGGTTGACTAAATCTGGATATTTATCCGATAAAACCTCAAAGATTCGCATCAATCCACTATATACCTCGGCACTGATAGCTCGAACATCTGGAATGATTTTGAAGTACGTTTCTGGTACCCAAAAAATTGTTTCTTATAAATAAAACCGAGTAGATTATTTTATATTAAATCTTTCTATTTATATCTGGATAAATTTTTATGAAGGTTTGCGATAATTTGTGTGAATTTTTTATTGAACCGTGGTTATCTTATTGTTATAATCCAATTTTTAGGTACGATAACGTCAAGAAGAAGAGGATTGAGTATTAGCGAAGAACCCCAAATGTGTAAGATGTTCAAATAATTTTATGCGGGAGTGCGTACAATGATCTTACATGAACAATAATATAATTGTTTTCAATAAATTATTATATTACTCACAAATAAACCATTTCAAATTAGAAGCATTAAACTTTTTGGTTTTGGTCGTTAATGGATTTAAAAATAAGTAAAAAACAATTCATTCATTTTTACTACTATTTTTCAAATTGAAATGGATGTCCATCCTGGGGGAATTATCCACTTATCACTTCGGATATCCACCGTGAAAAGTTACGAGTGACTTCATTTCTGTTCCATCCAAAGTTCATACTAAAAATGAACAAAGAGCAGCTTTTTAGGAACGACATTGTTCGGACTGATGAAATTGTGAACAAATCATTTGTTCTAAACATTACTTTCAGCTTTTTCCCAGCGATGTTCAATAAGTTCGATACCCTTTTAATAATAATAAGAATCGTCAAACACCTCAAAATAGCTATTACCTACCGACATCACCTTTCCATTGCTGGAAAATCTTTGAAAACCGAGCCATTTTTTCATGTCTGGGAACAGAAAATAATCCTAGTGGGTTGAATCCGGCGAATAGAGTGAATGAGGTAGCAATTCAACTATAATTAATTAATTTTGACCATTGTAATAACGGATGTGTGAGCTGGTGCATTGTCTGGATGAAACAACACTTTCTTCTTAACCAAATGCGGCCATTTTTGCTTGATTTTTTCCCTCAAACCTTTCAATAAGTTCGCATAATACTCGTCGTTGATAGTTTATCCTTTTTCAAGATAGTCAATCAAAAAAAGCGTCGCCATGACTTTGTAATTTACAAAAAAACCTTATTCTATGATTTTTTATGAACTCACAGTTCTAAAACAAAATAAAAGATTGTCAAATTTGCGCTAGTATACTCAATCTTCCAAATACGTGTACTTACAAAATGTTTTATAATTATGACATTATTCTATGTAAAATGAGGAAACAAAAACTACTTTATATATGACTGTTATTGATAGAACGCTTCAAAACCTACTTAACGTCTTAAAATGATAATTTCAATATTTTCATAAGTGACAGTTGTCGGAAGACGTCAAAAATAATCCTTATGACAATTTTCTATGTCTTATGTCGCTATCTCTTTTGGACTGTATGAGGTCATCCAAAAAACGTACGTCATTATTTAAAACCATAGAGTTGATATCGAATATAGAGAGGATAATGTAAATGATATTCTACTATTGGAAAAGAGAGAATAAGCAACGGTTTTCCACAAGGACTCTTTCACAAAGAATAGGACAGTCTAACTTCCATTAATCTCACACAATCCAATTTGGTGGTACAAATTACAAGCAAGCGTATAGCCATCCTACGAAAGCTTTTATCTTGGTGACACTAACAATATTTTAAATTGATATATACTACTCAGTGCTCACATTTTATTGACTCTATAAAGAGAGATTTACATGAAAGAAACCACATTATTTTTTATTATGTTGTTTTCTATAAATTTTACTATAAAGTGAGGTAATGTCGTGTAATTTGTGACGTCAGAAGACAGTGTGACAGATTTGATTAAGTAGACCATCTTATTCTTTGAGGAAGAGTCCTTGGATTTGTCACTCTCTATCTCTGATTACTTTTCCGTTACCATCTCGAAACTTCCCCTTTACGCGATTAAATCAGAATAGAGTAGAGAGAAATAGAGATAGTGGTATACCATTGTTCTTTTTCTCACTATCAGCTGTTTGAGCCTACTTAAACAAGCTCCCATACCTCTATCTCTTTATCTTTAATATGAGGGTTGCCTTTGATTTATTCACCATTGAACAATAGGTGACGTTGAGGAGCTATGGCATCACTGTATTTGTGAACAATGACGTTTGTTATTGCAAATACAGTGGCAATTTTGAAATTGACTGAGTGAGTTGTTGATAGTGAATGTTTAAAGAAGCCAATCTGAGCAAAAATTGAAATGGACAAGGTGAAAAGGTGTGATTTTATTGTCAGTAGAAAATGATAGAATGCTTAAAATTGTTTAGAGTTAGTGAATTTCGGATAAAAATCCATTTGAAAGGCTGTATATATATACACAGAAGCAGATATTCTGGTAACAAAAAATTATTAGAAATCCAAAAAAAATTAGTGAAGAAACATTTATTGCTATTTAGGTATAGGTGAGCAATTACTTTGATGTCTTCGATCAGTAAATTCGAGCATATACGTGCTTTTTCAATAAGATCAGACTTTTCTACCAATTTTTACATCCAATTGATTGATAATGCTTAGCATTTATTGTTTTGCCAGTGCAGGGTAATTCTTTTTCTATCCCAAACAAATGACGTTTACATCTTCTTGTCCTATTTCTGAGCTCTAAGTGGATTTGAAACCGAATTACTGTATTCACATCACTCCTTAGCTACTTGTTTCGATTCAGGATTATCGTGGTAGATTCAAGTATAATCTAAACTTATAAAAGATGTAAAAATTCTCTTTAACCTTCAAAAAATACTCCAAATTCTGTTAAAAAGGTCGCATTTGTACAAATATCTCTGTAACTCAAAACTTTTTCCAAAATATAGCTCACATAATGAAAAACTCAGATCTTCTACTCAATTTTCCTATATCCCTCATTTTTGCTATTTTCTGACGTTATGCACCTAATGATATCATTCATGTGGATTCTCAGCATGCTCAGTAATGTCTCCTGTTCAAATCAAATATACTTATACACTTCTACCCATCATTCGTGAATTTGTTTTGATGCTCGCTATCCGAAACTAAAATTTTATTACTGTATGATTGTAAATAAATACTGCCTTTAATTTTGAACAACTGAGAATATACCGATTTACATGAAACTTCAGTAAAACTACGAATCTAATAGCGTCATCACTTATGAAACGATAAAACTTATTGAACAACTGATTAGTATTTAATCGATGCAGTAGAAAAAATTTCAGGAATAGTTGTTGAACACATTCAAAAAAGTTTGATGCTTCTAATGGGTACATAGGACAATAGTAAATAAGAATGTATTCAAGTACGAACTTCCGGATAAAAATGTGTTGATTATGTTTTTGCCTGATTATTGAATCTGTCATTGCATAATCATCTATTAAAAACTGTAAATCGTTTAATTTTGTATTGTACAATTGAAAATTTTTGTTTTAATTATATTCATATATACAAATAGTTTAATGAAAATATTAATACACGTGAGCAATGTGCGCCTATAATAGGTCTATCGCCTGTTCCTTCTTCGATATCTTTATTTATCCTGGATCTATGTTGTTAATCCACCTGTTTCGTGGTCGACATCTACTCCCTGTTCCAATTGAAGATTTATCCTTTGCTATGTTTACCAGTCTATCGTCTGTCAATCGACTTATATGTTTATTCCATTATTTTTTACGCTGTGATACCCATTAGTTAATCATTATTTGATGAGAATTTTCATCTCTGTGCTCTCCAACGTTTCTGGCCTTGTTTTTAATGTATAGTTCTGATTGCTGCTTTGTAAATTCGCACCTTTATTTTTTGTCTATTTGTTTCGCCATAATACGTTCTGAATCCATCTCGAGACCTATTTGCTTTGGTTACTTGTCCTCGTACCTGTCTTCTACGTCTCCATAACTGGTTATATCAATCCCAACGTACTTGAATTTCATTCTCTATTGTACTATTAGTTCTAATTTGTATATGCTATTTTAATGTAGTCATGCATGTTTTTTTCAGTCTAGATAGTCATATTATATTGTTTTGCCCTGAGATTGAAGATATTTGAGATAATATTTGAAGATCATCTTCATTTTCGGCACATATCATGGCGTTATTGGCATAGCGCAGGATTTAGATTTCTCTGCGTAACGTCTTCTTGATCTGAATCCTTGCTGGTCGCCTGTTAGTGATAATTTTTGTAACGAGTTTCAATGTTGTATCCAGCATATTTATCTCCCGGTACTTAGCCGCATCTTGTTTATCTCCTTTTTTAATCATCGTTTAGTGGTTCATTTTGGAGTCCATCCTTCCCGGAAAATTTTCTATTTCCTTCTTGAATGGTGACTTCCATGTTATTTCTTATATGCGGTATGTTGGTTTTCTTAGTATTACCTCTGTTAGGTAGTCCTCTGATATTTGACTTGATTGGCAGATTTCATTTATTTCTTCCCGTTGTTGTCTTATTCAATATATATTTTTGGGCGCTGTAAAAGTACACCTCCATTTTTTTCGAGAATTCTTCTCAATGTTTGCTTTTTATCTACCTAACTAGTAAGTTAGTCTCGTTCCAAATCAGTGTGTATTTGCTGTAAGCTTCTGGTGTGTGTAACGTTCTGTATGCTATGAAATCTTCTCGTTTTTGCTTATATTTGTCTTTTACTTCTCGACGAAACCATGAAGTTGTGTTAGTGTTTTTGTTATTGGTTATGACTATGTGTGTGCCTATCGCCTCTTTAGCAGCGTCTTCTATGTTCTTTCTGAGTTTCTCCCAGCTCTCGTTTATATCTTCCTCTGCGTTCATTGGTCTTTTATTTTTTCTTTTTTTTTTCATATAACTCTCTTGTTGTCACAGAAAATTGTTTATTGTTCTGTATTAGGGTAGGATGTATTTTACTAATACAACCTATTCAGGATTCATTGTTTTTCAATAAAACATTTCAGAAAATGGGTAGTTTTTATTGAAATACACAGTATTTCTTTTATGACTTAAATTTTACCTTTAAATTTGAAAAAATACTTTAAACTATTTACAGTTATACCTATTTTCTTTTTTGTACTACACATGAATTCTTCTTCATCATGATTCTTTCGCATCTTGGGTGTTAGCGGAAAATACATATTATATATAAAATACGTATTTTTTTGCTTGACTTTTTTTTTAAATTTTGATTTCTACTGTTAAGACATAAAGCAATATATTCTAATTATCTTTTCTTTATTCATAATTTATTTTCAATATTCTTCATAGATTTTCTAATTACTCGCCCACTTTTCTCTGCCCTATAGTTTATCATTCATTACTTTATCTTTTTTTACGACTATACTAGGGCAGTTTGATTTGAAACTGACTTTCCAGAGGTTGGCATTTCCCCTATGGTGATGATATTTTTAGTTTCTGGATAAAGAAACCGAGAACAAGTCATGTAGCCTTGAAAGGCGTTCGTCACATGAATTGATTTCTCTGCTTCATAATGGTTGTGGAAAAACCGAATGTATTTAATGAAGTATATATTCTAAGCTAACGGGCATGTGATATTTTTCTTTAAAAGTTATTAATGAAAAAGTTATCTGCGAGGGGAAGGCCACGATTGCTTAATGATCGCTCGCCCGTTGTAAAAATTGCTGATTTACTGACACCTTTTGATACCGATACCGATTACTTTTTTCTACCAAACTTGAAAAGTCACTGTTCCGTCTGTTCCGTCAAACCGACCTTGTATTAAAAAGGCGCGTTTAGATTGCGCGAAATTGTTTCGTGCAATAGTTTTTGGTTTTGTTTCGCTTCATATATACCTGGTACTTACCCAGAAACTTGTTTCACTTGTACTCGCAAATAAGTTTCGTTATGAATCACTCGTCAGTTGGTATTGAAGCGCGTATTAGAGAGTTTCCCGTGTTTTGCTTAGTGTAAACCAATACTAGTAATTCATGCCGAAAATTAACCAGGAGGATACCTCCGCTTGATTGAACTTTACGCAAAATACCGATTTTAAGCGGATGCCAAATATTAGGTTTATCATAACCGAATGAAGAGAGAGGATGCTTGGAACAAAATAAAGGCGAAATTACAGTACCCTCTTGCTACCTTTTGCTTATCTTTCTCAATTCAATTATCATCATAATTGCAAATGCTGCTCCCGAGTAACAACAACATGCTTTCTCAGTGGCTCATCTTGCTTTCGCATGTCCACCCGAAAAATTTCGCTCCATGACAACAGTTAGGCCGAGACAGTTTCGCACAATCTATACACGTTTTAAGAATAATACGAGGTGTGCATATTGAATAACTAGACAGGTGATGTAAATTATTTAAATTCGACTTAATGTATATTTATTTATTATCATCTTCGATATATACCCCACCTTTATTCCTACATCGCTCCATGCGAATCTTCCATTATTTGAAACAGTGCAGGAAGTCTTTTCCAGTCAGTTTCTTCAGGACGCGCGCCGCTTTTTCTCCACAGCTTCAATAGCCTCAAATGCTGTTCCTTTTAATGCGGATTTGACGTTAGGAAAAAGGTTAAAGTTGTACGGTGCAAGATCCGGCGAATAAGGTGGGTGGTTGAGCTCTGGGATGTTGAAATATCTTAACGGACAGTGTGGAATTAGGCACCAGTTTCCCACACATTTCACGCTTGTTAAGCTATTCATGTAAAATTCATGTTACAAATCCTATATCAATTTTTATAGATTCAAGAAACGCACAAATACTTAACCAACGGTCAAAACGATCATTTCTACGGAAAACAAAAAACAGCCCCTATACAAACAAAGGCCAGGGCTACACTGGTTTGTTTACAGATACAGTAGACATCACATTCGAAAAAGTAGGCTTCAGGCTAAACAGCTGACAGTCGCTAACATACTAGCATACTCTAGTCTCTTTACTTAATAGCCATGCCTCATAAAATATTAAAAGAATATAATTTCCATGAAAACTATGTATATTTTGTTTTTATATTCTCATATGGTTAGGATGTATGTTTCTCATCCACAAACAGTAGGTATAATCTGTTCATCAGTGATTCCAATTATTTAGAATTTTAGATTAACCTCTCTTGTATATAATTTCTAAATATTTCCGTTATTTGATTGCTCTTTTCGAAGTTGGATTTTTTTCATATTCTGTTTTAAAAGGTTGGTTTATGAATTTTTAACACAAGTTTATAGCGTTGGTAGAAAATATCAATATTAGAAACTATTATTCTCATTCTTAGACGATGTCCGAAATAGATGCAGCAATCGTTTTAATGAATCACCCGGTACGATTGGAAATAGGTTTTTTGAAATAAAATTGGAACTTTATTCATTTAATATTCATAATAATTCTCAGTGTTTTTTTGTTAACTAATTATTCATAATCTTGAAGAAAGAACTTGAAAAACTTTACTTAAAAAAAGTTCTTATTATACAATTTTATACACATTTTTACATTTTCTATCATTTACAGTAGATTTTGTTATAGTAGATTTGAAAATCATTGTTGTACCAATAATTTTTTGCAAATGTTTGATGTTTCTTCAATTTTCAGGTACTCCTCCATCTCAAAGAGTGCAGTTCATCCTTGGAGAAGATGCGACAGACGAAAAACATGAAATTCACCCTCTCTTCTCCGAAATGGAGGAGTTGGTGGGAGACGGAGACGAAATGGAATGGAAAGAAACCGCCAGGTGGATCAAGTTCGAAGAAGATGTTGAAGAAGGAGGAAACAGATGGTCCAAACCACACGTAGCTACATTATCCTTACATTCCTTATTTGAACTAAGAAGTTTATTACTAAATGGAACGGTTATTTTGGATATGGAGGCAAATTCAATCGAACAAATTTCAGATTTGGTATTGGATAATATGATAAATAATAACAGTTTGCCTTTCGATAAAAAAGGAAAAGTGAGGGAAGCTTTGATGAAGAGGCACCGGCATCAACATCAGACAAAGAACCACACGTTGCCTTTTATAAGGTCATTTAACGAAACTAAAAATCATTCTTCTTCGAAGAGTAAGTATTTTTAGATAAATGAAAATTATATTTTTTTTCTCGAAATGGAAAAACAAAGCATGAACATTTAAATTTAGTGGAAAATTAAGTTTTTTTTCCACGTACTTGGAAAATCTTGAAAGAGGTCATACGTTACTTTAGACCCTCACTGTATAAATGTTTGTGTTTTGATTCCGAGAATTGTTTCTTTACATATGTAAAACGGTGTCGTAACTGGACGTAATTTTATGTGCAGAATAAGAATTATTCCATCGCGTTTTTGAGAAATTAAAAGTGCCGCAATACATACACTAACGGTCAAAAGTTTTTGTTCATCTCGAAATCTATAGATTAAATTTCATAAAAGTACACTTTAATAAATTTTTGAATCATATTATCAAGCAAAGGCTTCGGAACGGTCTATTACAAACCAAAAATAATAGGATCCGTTTGCCCGTTATTTGCGTTATTTACGACTAGTTGAAACTTGCAAGTAGCGACTGATTTTTTTTATTAATCTTCAATTGTGATTTATTTCTTCGATGTTTATGATTGTAGTTTAGTCCCAGCGAGACATAAGAACGTGCTGAGATTCATACTTTTTGGATCAAGACATTTCTTTGTGATGTACGCATACGAATTGTTTTTCTTCTCGAAAATTCGAACTTGTGGGTACTAAAATGGGTGAAACTAGAGTTCTCTCAGTTGAAACTTGTGCATGAATCGCAGGACTTCATAGTCTAGGCAAAAGTAACCGTAAAAATGATCGGCGACCCACTGGTAGATAACAGATCAGATCAGTGAATATAGGGATCTGCTTTTGAGTACTTCTACAGTTAAAAAGGGATTGATAGAAGCTGGCCTTTTTAAAACGATAGCAGTTAACAAACTTCTTTTAAGACGTCAAAATAAAGTTAAGAGATTGCAGTTTTGGGTACAAGAGAAGTGTGTTTGTAGGCAGGTCAAAAAAGAACGGATGTTATATCCATGTGTACCTAATCTCGACTATAAAACATGACTGGGGCTGTTCTGGCATAAGGACAACTGGAAACCTGATAAAAATTGAAGTGGATTTTAGGAAAAGAGGCTATAAAAAATATTAAAGGAAAGTGTAGTACGCTCTGGCCTGCGCCTCATCGGCAGAAAATTTCCTCGAAGCTGGGACAAGGATGTCAGAAAGATGTGTCCTACTTCCAGTTCACAACTTTGGAATATTCTGAAAAACGAATAGAATCAAACAGACGACGATTGTATGTCGAAATTGTTACAGAGAATGTCAAAATTGTGCATCGATATAATAAAAGCAAAAAGAGGTTATATCCATGAATCAAAAATTTAAATATATAACAATTACAGACTGTAGTTTCATTATTACTATATTCTTATTTAAAATCGATCGTATAGTTTTTATATGTTGTGTATTACCCAAAACAAAAACTTTTTACCGGTAGTGTACGTATTTTTTTAATCTTCTTCGTGATATCGTTAACTGAAGTTTAGTATATTTGTAGATTCAGTAGGTCTTCGATATTACCGAAGTTGGCTCAATCTATCATATCACATTTGAAATTTGAATCTTCTAATTTCACTCAATGACCTCACTAACCACTAAATATGAACTTACAATAATTACATATTAAGGATTTTGAAGCTCCCACTTAGATTTGAAACAGTTCTAGTTTTTGACTCTATACATTCTCAACGAGGATCTTTTCGATATATACATGATGTATAAAAAATATTTTCGCATATTTATTTATATAATATTTATAAAAGATGATTTTTCCTCTAAGTACATCCAATTATGTTTTGTATAATGATGTGATGGATCTAAAATGTCATATAGACTAAAACAACATATATGTCATTTCTGGATCAAGAAATCATGAAAAAATAAAAAGTCTACTTACAAGTGACTTCAAAATACTGGTTTATGGTTGTGACCCACCAAAACATAGCATATTCTAATTAATGGCATATATCTCCAAAAGAGATTAGGCATGGTGATGCTATAGAAGTGTGTCCTATCAAAGGGCATTCAACCAAGCAATATAATCAGTTTATAAAGAAGTAATTACTTATTAAATGACATTATCGCTTTCGAAACAAGAAACCTGATAACTGTTTTGAACCCATCATGTTTGTATGATGTTTCTATAGACACTGTTCTAATTTTCAGTTGATGAACATTTTAGTGACTATTCTTCTGGGAAAGAATTTGGAAAGTTTTTAGGAGTCCCTGGACAGGGTAAAAATTCAAATACATAGAATGTCGTTATTCCTTAGTTACCGTACCTGTTTTTGAATGTTTTAAGTTTAATTTCATAATTTGATGTTTTGCTTATCGAATATAGCTGAAATTTTTGTAAAGTTTTTTTTTTATTTCTCAGTTAACAATTCGATTTTTAAATAATTTAGGTATCTTCCTTGAACTTTTTTGCTTTGGATATTAAATATTGCTCAAGTTTATTCCAATTGTGTTTATAATTTTTTGTTTTTATGCAGGCCTTTGTTGTAACAATTTTATTTTCTCGAAAATTATTCACTTGCTTCTTACCAAGTGATTGTAAACTTAATTAAATTCTTATTGTACAATTAGTGCATGTTGCCTGTTCTATCATTATTCGCTGCAACATTTTTTTAAACAAAAACTATAAAATGGATATTCCGAAAATCAGACTTCTTTTGTTGGCATTTTTCGCATGAAATATCGCAAATTTGAATTAAAGCAAAAAGAAATGAAAATGCTTCCAAATGTAACTGGAATTATTTTTCTAATGTTAATTAATGTATTGATTCAGATAAATCTATACAGAAAAGTGCAAGCTATGTATCAATACACAGAAATCACAGTTCTGGGGATCTCTCCGAAGTTCAACACAACTTAGCGTTTATGAAAAAGATTCCAATGGGTGCAGAGGCGAGTAACATTCTTGTAGGGGAAGTTGGATTTTTAGAAAAAACTTTATCAGCTTTTGTTAGACTTAATACGGCCACTATTTTGGGGGATTTGACTGAAGTTCCAGTGCCAACAAGATTTTTATTCATCCTTCTCGGTCCTTTATCACCTTCTTCTAGTATGTATAAATAATATAATAATTTCTTCATATTAACATAAATTTAATATATTTTTTAGGCTACCATGAAATTGGTAGAGCCATGGCGACACTGATGTCAGATGAGGTGTTCCATGAGGTAGCATACCGAGCACGTAATAGAAGTCATTTATTAGCTGGTATAGATGAATTTCTTGATGCAGTAACAGTATTACCACCCGGAGAATGGGATCCTGCTATAAGAATAGAACCACCGGCAGCCATACCTTCTCAAAATGCTAGAAAAAGGCCACCTGAAAAAATGATGGAAGAAATAGATGAGGAAGAACAAGAACAAATACAAAGAGCTGAAGCTGGATTGGCTAGAACTGGAATATTATTCGGAGGTTTAAAGAATGATATCAAAAGAAAAGCACCATTTTATTTATCAGATTTTAAAGATGCTTTTTCTACTCAATGTATCGCTTCTTGGATATTCCTTTATTTTGCTTGTCTTTCTCCTATTATAACATTTGGAGGTCTTCTCTCTGAAGCAACTGGTAAAAATATGGCAGCAATGGAATCGTTGGTATCTGGATTCGTTTGTGGTGTTGGATACGGATTATTCTCCGGACAACCTTTGTCTATTTTAGGATCTACAGGACCAGTATTAGTATTCGAAACGATAGTTTTTGATTTCTGTTATACTATGAAATGGAATTATATGTCTTTTAGATTTTGGATAGGAACATGGACTGCTATTATTCTATTGATATTGGTAGCAATTGATGCAAGTGCATTCGTTTGCTATATTACTAGATTTACTGAAGAGAACTTCGCTACTCTGATAGCTTTCATTTTTATTTACAAGGTTAGTAATTATATGTAATGTATTTTTCATAAATGAAATGATACTCTGTAGTCTTTATTCACAGTTCTCTCAGTAACAACAATGCTTTTTCGAATTTTATGGTGAGAATTTGCACACCCAACTCCTGGAAAATAATTTCTTATTTAATAATTATCAGAAAATTGAAACAGGATCCAAAACCCAATATTGTATTGGGTATGGATGTTAATTGCTTTAATATGAATTAATAAAATCGTATATGAGAGATAAAATGTTTTCATAGTATTTTCCATTTCAGGCTGTGGAAAACGTGTGGGCAATAGGGAAGAAGTTTCCAATAACGGTGGACGTAAATAATATAAATATGGAATGTTCTTGTACTTGGAACGATTCTATATCTTCATCGTCAAATTTTTCAAATACTGCTACAGTTAATCAAACATTATGTCAGGTAAATAACTTTCTTTTGGACCAAATTTGGTGGAAAATATCAATAATTATTAATAAAATAGAAAAAAAACAGGTAAATTAAGTATGGACATATAATGAGGAATGAGTCAACGGACAGTTTATAGTAAATGAATGGGAAATAACAAAGAGAAAGCAAAAGAAGATTGAAAATTGACAGGAGGCAGTAAGGACTGAATAAAGTGAAGAACTATAGTAGATTGGAAAATAAGGAGGTGTAGAAAAAATAAGTAGGAGAGAACAACTTTTCACCTGAAATCACAGTTTACAAAACATTGAATATAATTTTGAAAAAAAAAACTGAATTGTCTTAGAAGGCAACAATTTTTTATGAGGAACTATCGGTTAACTATAACAAACAACTAGTAGAATGAAAAATGAGCAGTGTATAGCAACAAAAAACATAAAGTTTGAAGTCATGGAAAGATATGGGGAAAATATGGAATAGAAATATAATTAAAATATTTTTAATAATAAATTGTTTTTTTCAGCAATTGAATGGTACACTATCTGAAGGCTGTTTCACTCCACCATACTCTCCGGATATATTTTTAATGTCAGTTCTACTGTTTCTTGGTACTTTCGTCATTTCAATCCAATTGAAAGACTTCAAAAATGCTCTCTACTTTCCATCCAAAGTAAGTACATAATCATGACTGGTACCAAAACAATATTAATCAAAATCTATCAGAAATACCAACATAACAAAACTTAGCAATCACAACATACCAAAAGTAGAATTATCCTTTTAGATAGTACACCAATAATTAATTAGAGACCTTGAAAACCTCTGAGTATATATCCCAAAAATGGTCATAGGTAATGAAATATATCTCATACCCTAAATTTGCAGATTCTGTACATTAACATAGAAACAAATCATAAATGTTCCAAAATCTTGGCGTAATTTTGATACTGGATTCAAATAGTATGAAATTTTTTTCAAATTCCCTAATTTCACATTTTCTTTCAGGTACGTCAATTTATTAGTGACTTTGCAGTCATAATAGCAATATGTTCCATGACCCTTTTAGATTACTATGTAAGCATTCCAACTCCAAAACTTGAAGTTCCTCATGAGTTAAAACCTACCCTTCCAGGAAGGGGATGGATAATAGCACCATTCAATCATAATCCTTTCTACACCGTATTTGTGGCGATACCACCAGCTCTATTAGGTACCATCCTAATATTCATGGATCAACAGATTACTGCTGTCATTGTCAATAGAAAAGAGTTCAAACTCAAAAAAGGTTTGTTATTCTTCCTATAGTTATTGTATCTCATAAAATTATTTTTTTAGGTTGTGGTTACCACTTAGATCTCTTTGTTCTGGCGATTCTCATCGAAATATGTTCTGTTATGGGTCTACCATGGTTCGTAGCAGCAACAGTACTCTCTATAACACATGTACATTCTCTTAAACTGGAATCAGAATGTGCAGCTCCGGGGGACAAGCCTCAATTTTTGGGTGTAAGAGAACAGAGGGTCACTCATATCTTGATATTTGCATCAATAGGTTTATCAGTATTTTTGACACCTATGTTGGGTCATATACCTATGCCCGTTTTGTTTGGAGTATTTTTATACATGGGCATTTCTTCATTAAAAGGACTACAATTCTTTGACAGGTTACGAATTATGTTAATGCCTAACAAGTATCAACCGGATTTTATGTTTTTAAGACAGGTAAGTTGGACATGGTATGCATTTGTTTAGTAGTTTCAAAAGCTATCTCAAATTTACTGAGGTTTCCAAGGATTTAATGAGTATGCTTTGAATAATTAACTCGTGATTAAATGGAGTCCTAACACAAAAAATATCAATTGGATCGATTGGAATCTCTCACTTTTTGAAAATTATGAATTGAAATAGTAATTATAAATTCTGTTGGTTTCAGGTACCCATCAAAAAGGTTCATCTCTTCACAATCATCCAATTAACCTGTTTAATTTGCCTCTGGATGGTGAAATCTTTCAGCCAGACTTCAATATTATTTCCTCTAATGTTGGTAGTGATGATTGGGATCAGAAAATCTTTAGATTGGATCTTCACAAGACGAGAGCTCAGGATTCTCGACGATGTTATGCCAGAAAATAATAAAATATATCAATTGGATGATGAAGAGGTGGGCTGTGTGAGATATATTTCTAAATTAATTTTAGGTCCCAAGTTGGTGATAAATAAGCAATACATAAAATGCAATCAGATTGCTAAAGAGTTGTAATAATTGGAAAAATATGATGAAAAATGTAATGAAATACTCTATATAGCGTGGTATTTTTCTTATAAAAAGAGTTTATAGTGAACAAATATAAAAAATGGGAATGTTATAATTTATTAAAATACCTAAGTAGAGCACAGGGAGCTGAGTAATTCTTCAAATTCTTAGGCTATGCGAAAACTTCAGAAACATTTTATACTTGCAAACTAGACATTATGTTTACAATTAAATTTTATTTTAAATTGTCAGGAATTTGCAGGTTGGTGTATTTAACGAAAATTAAATATTATTACATCCCTAAGACGATTAATTTGTTCAATTTCCTGTGTCAAAAAACACTGGATTGTGAAAAAATTTCTGCCAGATCTTGACTGTTTTGGGCCATTTATGCAGGAACCGCCAGTGAAATGTGAACATTAATAAAAAATCTAAAAGTTTTGGTTCATTCAATTTTATAAACAAAAGCGTCAAAAATATTAAATTTAATTGTATCAGTGTTAAAATTCCTCACCTAAGCTTCGCGATCTTAACACGACATGTGCGGAATTTCGATTGAACAATTGTACCAATTAAAAAGTCAGAAATTGGCCATAAAAGGCCAGTTCGTCTAATTAATTGGTGAGCGCTAGAAAATTTTTTACCAAGTGTTAAAGTTTCTCAAGGTCATTGAGAAATTTTAGCACCTCATTCACAAAAAAAATTAAAAATCCTACCTATATGCGATCGAAAAGCATTCGCTGATAATTGGTCAGCTTATATAAACATTTGTTCAGTCTTTGGACCGGTTCATTGTATCAGGGCAGTGAGAACCAGGCGAAGTGGATAAAATATTCTTTTATAATTTTTTGAGAAAAAAAACGTATTAATGTACTACTATGAAAGATGTAACGGTGGATATGTTTTTAAACTATGTGAAGGTCAAAGTGCATGTATGGGTTTTGGGGGATGTTTGTTTATCCTAATGAATTTTTTATTTTCAAAATCAAACTATTTCTATCTGACTTTTCGAATTTTTTGCAAGCATTAGATATTTATATTTTGTTGGAATAGATAAGATTTTAACACACTTAAATATATAAAATATGTATATTAAAACTTGAAAATAAAATCGGTATTAACTGGATAACAGAGAAAAGCGTCCAGTTATATTAAAACAGAATTAACCATAACATCACAATGATATTATTTAACAAAATGTAATTGTTTGAAACTAAATTATAATAAATTTATAAGAAATTAAAATTTACGGTAATTTGTTAAGTGAATAAAATATTTCTAATTTAAAAAAATTTAGTGTATATAAATTATTATAAAAGCTGTTAACTATCATCCCCCAAATCCCATGCATGCACTTTGACCTTCACGTATTTTCAGAATATATCTTATTTCTTTGTCCACTATTACATATTTGTTAGCAGTACATGTCTAAGTTCTTTTTTTTTTTCAAAAAAACCCCGTCTGGTTTATAGTAAAGAGCTGTGTGTAAATGCTCACCGGCCCAAAGCAAGCGCGTTACGACAATGATAACATTTTCTAGCGCTGAACAATTAATAAAACCAACTGAC
This sequence comes from Diorhabda sublineata, assembly GCF_026230105.1. Lineage (NCBI taxonomy): Eukaryota > Metazoa > Arthropoda > Insecta > Coleoptera > Chrysomelidae > Diorhabda > Diorhabda sublineata. Next base: position 16,112,479 of record NC_079485.1, on the reverse strand, counting down.
CTCTTATGACTAATTTTTGACCTTTTAGATAGTACAATTGGTCAATCGAAATTCCGCTCCTCGCCTATAATATGTTGGTGGTGTTCGCTACCGTCAAGCAATTAGAACTTCCCCTGAAAACACATTACATTATTTTAAAATACCTCATCTGTGAAAGCCCATCCAGTGCGACGAGGCAACTAAAACACCAGTTATCTGAACGTCCAAGTTGCTTCTCTCAAATCGTTTCACTGCTGAACACTGAATCTAAACAAGCTAATAGTTCATTCCACTAAATTTTCATCGCAGTTCATGAAATGGAAAAGTCTATTGAAGAATTTGATTTTCCTTAAAAATGCTTGTCCTCTATATATTTTTCATGAGCAATCTTTGCTCATTCATGCTTTACCTCTTCAATAAATTAATTTTAGTTTGGACCATATTTATCCAGATTCAATTACAGTGTTCATACTAGCTACCTTTTCTTCATAAAATTCTGTGCTATTTAATTTTCTTTGTTTCTACATGGTAGTCCAAAGAAGAATAATTTCAAGAGCTGATAATATCTTCAAAAATAAAGGTAGTGCTTTGTGTACATTTTTTAAGCACCTAGAAAATAAGAAACACTTTAAAGGGGCGAATGAAGAACTTTATTTCTTATGTCACCCTTTTAGATTAAAAACTAGAAATTCTTCGCGACTTAAAACATAATTTTCTAGGAAAGGGATTGTTATGATTTTGGAGTTCATATTTGAAAAGTGTAAAAAATCTGTCCCATAAAATTTGGGATGAAAAGTGAGGAATATAAGATCACTTTTTTTGATTACTGGAATATACCGGTAGGGTTTAGATAAATTGTGATATCTATCTAATTATTACAAGCATACCGTTTTTAAATAATTGAAAATTGGAAAAATGTGATATAACAACCCATGCAAAACCTCCTGTATGCACATGGAGTAGGATAGGTGGTGGAAAGAAAGAATTATTCTCATGTCTTATAATTAGTTTCAAAAAATATAATCTGTAATCAAAAACGTTTAGCACATATTTTTAAAAAATTAAATTGTTAATTTAACCCTATAAAGGGTTTTTCTCCCTTATTAGTCAATGTACATGAAGCAGAACCCACAGATTTCTAAATTAATGTACATTATTCTGGACAAAGTAAATGATTTAATTAAGATCTGCAATTTTTTCGCTGACCAGTGTAATAGTTGATTTTTTCAAACTCTATAAAAACTGAAATGGTATTCCACAAATTTATAGTACAAAAAAAATATATTTAAAATAAAATAGTAAATTGTTTATATTTTTAATCTGTATTATAACTAATGAAGTGATTAGGACAATTTTTAACATTTGGAGAGATTTGTGAACATATTGTTTTATAAAAAGTACGTTATTATCAAATCCTCCCCATGTTATCAATGGTGTATTATGTATAGTATCAAACTTGTATTATTTTTGAGGCGAGAACTAAATCATACGTAGAATATCAACACGCATTTCCATTTTTTTATTATTATATTATAAAAAATGGTTTGCTTTTATTTCTTTAAAAACTTTTGAAAAAGGGCCAAAATTTGTTGTTATTAGTTGTCAAATAATAGATTTTTTGTTCAATCTGGTTCCAAAAAGTCAATAACAATCTTAATTTGTTGTTATTAGTTGTCAAATAATAGATTTTTTGTTCAATCTGGTTCCAAAAAGTCAATAACAATCTTAATTTGTTGTTATCTGACAGTAACAATAACTAAAAATAAGATAATCCTTGCAAATTGGAAACTTGTCCGGATTTAATCCCATCAGAAAAAGCAAAAAAGATAGTTCCCAACAAATACCGTCCGATCGCTTAGTTCTAGCCATTGCCAAGGTCATGGTATAGTTTTTAATCAGCAAATATTGAGTCTGCTAATATCATCAGCGACCATTATATTAAAATATGGAGAATCCAGAGTCAGACTTAATATATTGAAGACATTTCACAAGGTTTGGCATGCCAACCTTCGAAATAAGTTAGGATAGTATGGTTTGTCGTCTTTACTGATCGACTGGCTTAGTAGCTTTCTCAAAAACCGATCCACCCAATTCGGTATCGATAGAAATATCTCAGATACATTTGAGGTCAACGCTGGTGTTTCCCAGGGATGCAGCTTGTCACCCACTCCCTTTCTTCGGTACATCAACGATCTACTCGACAAAACTGCAAACCTGATCTGTAGCTTCGCCAACTGGTGTCGTCGTTCAAATCAGATGATCCAATAAACTCGGGTAAAACCCAAATCCGTAGACGGCAACATATCAACACCATCAATACCGATCTTTTGGAGTAGAATGGAAGCTATTTGATTGACTTTAATGCAACAAGACTATTATCGCTTGTTGGGTATTGATGTTGGGAGCAAGATGTTCTGGCAAAGTCTCGTGGCCGAATTTGCTGGGGCAGTTTTACAAAAATTTGGATTCCTCTTTAAGACCAAAAAGCCATATACTCCGCTACTGATGCTCTACAAGGACCATATTTGTCCATCTTTGGAGTATTGCGCGCATATTCGGAGCTCAGCTCTCAAGTATACCCTGAGGATGCTCGACTCAATACAGAAGGAAGCAATTCTACTTATAAGCGATCCAGAGTTGACAGCTTAGAACATAGAAGAAAGGTCGTCGACCTGACTCTGTTTTATCGATACTACTGCGACAGATACTCTTTCGAGTTATCGATTATAATCCCTCCTATCTACAAGACGTGCTCGACGAGCAGACGTTATTGCGCTGTTTGTCAATTATTCATTTAGTTATAATTTTGCTCTTTTTATTCTATATTCTATGTTCGTTCCACTTGTTTCCACTTTGTCAAAAATAACTCCTAGATATTTATGGTTCTCACATCTCGTTATAATTTCCTTGTTTTCTATTTGTATATCAGTTGTATCCTCTCCTTTACAAAAGAACTGTGTCTTTTCTACGTTCATCTGCAGTCCTCATTTTCGATATTCTTCCTTCTCTAAAGAAAAAGTTACAACTTAGCAGCACAAAGCACCCAAAAACTCTAGTCTATCTATACTATCTAGTCATTCGAACTGAATATTAACTAGTCCAATACACCCGAAACTGTTTATTGTAAGTAAATATATGATCTGGTTTGGATGTGGGCATTGTGGGGCAGTAAACAGTGTCTACTATAAATATCATCAATGGTTCCAGAAATTGCAGCTATCCGATAGCTTTAATTTTTTCTACACTATCATAAATGATAAACAAACTAGAATTTTTTGGACTGGCATTTTGTATAGATAAGCTAATGATTAAATTGATTAAGATTTAATTCTCTGCAATATTTCAATTGTGATATTATTAGCATTGGTTCAATTGTATTTGTCTAATATTTATCTTCAAATTCAGTGCCTTTTCCATTAAAGTAGTAGCTTAATTCACTTGTATTCAAGATAAAGAAATAATTGATGCAAAATTTTATATGCTTGAATATACATGTATATTTGATTGTATCTTGAGGTCCTTGTCAAAATTTTCATTTAACAATTAATTACTATTTCCTCATTTGTAAATAAAAGTTTTCACTAGGCGCTTTTTGCTAAATTAATTGAATAATTACTTAGGTTTCTTATCTGTTTTGTCAAAATATTACAACTACCTTAAACTGTTAGATTACAATTCAGTTTTCTGTTATATTCTATGCTAAATTATGAAGCATAAGAACCAAATTTTTGACCAGTGCTTCAAGCATTTACAAGGATCATTTTAATAAGCTACTTACACAAATGTTATGTTTCCAGTTGTTATTTTTTCTGCAATAACTTGGAATTCTAAATGTGATAAATTGTCGTTACATATCTTATAACTATTTCATTTATATTTTATAGTTCTATTTATTTTTCAATAAATTACATTTATTTTTTTTTATTTATTTTGTTTTTTTTGTTCTCATCATACGTCACCACAAAAACGTAAGTAAACATTACACAAGTTTTATTCGGAATAATTTTTGCACCAGCTCACACTGTAACATATAATAAAGTGTGGATCATCTAAACAGAATAAATTCCCCTTACTGCGATAAAAAATGTTTATATTAATTAAATGAATTTTACTAACATTAAATTGTGCATTAGCTAGTTTTGTTGATTTGATATACAGAAGCAACAAACCTAAAAAAGACTTGGAGAATGAGTGAATTACTTATAACTTGTTCTGAGCAGCACAACAAAAATCTCATTATTAGCACTGAATGCAACTAGAAATATCTAGAATTAATTCATTGATAAACAGGTGCAAAACAACAATTAATAAATAAAAAGCATAGCATTTACTTCACCATAACTTTAACAATACAATGAGAAACAACTAAACGACGAGTGCTAAATACTTAGCGAAAAGTTCGAATTTCATTATGTTATTGGAATCGCTGTGTGTTATTATTTTGTTTACTTCCTAATATCCATACTTTTTTCAGCGTATTGTAGTAAATTTCAGTTGTTTATATGCTGTTAGTTATTGTGTTCATAATAAAAATGAAAATTTATTAGTTATTAAAGAGCAGCTAGAAAATAAACCAAAAAGCAAGCGTTTCAATCTGAAAGGAAGTTATTTTCAGATTTCAGCTAAAAAATCAACTCAGGTCGTACACATCGCTGTCGAAAGTCTCTAGCAAAAAATCTGTAGCTCCCATTCTTTTTCTAATTTTAGCATCTCAAAGCACTTAGTCTTAGCTTTATAATGAGTGTCTATGTCGATATTTAATCATTTTTTTTATAAATAAATAATATCTAACAAAGAAAATCTTAAACAATGAAAAAAGGTTATAATTAACAGTAAAGAAAATACAGGCTTAAATTTTTCAAAATAATAATTTTTTTGAAATTAGCCTATTAATATTTAATGTTCTCTCCTCTTGCTCTAATGACAGCCTCCAATCGCTTTTTCATGAATGGAATAAGTTTTTCTATATTTTGAAGTTAATACATTTTGCTGTTTAGTTTTTTTGCCAGTGACTTACGATTGCAAGGGGTGTCGCTTGAGTCGTTTTCTTTACTCACTAGCACTAGCAATATTCAGTATTTTTACACAATTTTTATCTCATTTTGTTAACTTATTAATAATCAAATGAAAATACCAAGGTTCATTTATTGATTTATTCACATACAAACTTTTTTTATATTTAGTACCAATGGATTTTTATTGTACAGACTAAGTTCATTTATTTATTTAAAAATGTTATTACTTTCAATTAGCCCAACACTTGTTGATAATAGAGGTTTCTAACTATTTTTCAAGGTAATTTCAACTGGAGCTCTCATGCATTATACTAATATACTGAGTTTATTTTGGTTTGGTTTATCCACACAGCACCGAACTTAACATGCTGTTTTTATACTCTTTTGTTTTCATAACCAGTTTCTTCATCTCTTTCAATAAATAAGTTCTGTTTTAGTTCAATCTCATTAATTTAATCAGTACTTAAGAGCACATACAAGTTTACTGCGAAAAAAAAACTGTTGAAATCCTGCATGAGTATTCTGCTATCCCTGTCCTTATTTATCTCATTGTTGTTCCAGGTTTTCTATGTTTTATTATAGGTTTATTGTATAATTGCTTCATTAAGTTGCTTTCTTAACTTGAAGAACAATTGCTTTACTTTTGTATGTGTACAGTTTGGTTGACTAACTTTCTTTATTGATAAGTTTCAGAACTCTGAACTCAATTTGTCCAGTCACTGTACTCTTGCTATCCATCAAACTGTTTTTTTACTTTAAGGTTAATTGTTTTTTATTGTATGTACAATTTTAAATATGGTTGACTGGATTTGTCTTACCCTTCTTTCAGTTCCAAATAATACTTCTACGCTGAATTTTTTCAGTAACGGTACTGCTTCTGTTATTCTCCTCTTTATATTTGCAACGAACAACAATCCTAAAGTCAATATTATGTTTGATAATTGTCTATAAGTAATTAAAATGTGATTTCAATGTTGCCTAAGTGGTAATCCAACTGTACCAATATGGGTGCGCTTATGCTTTTCTATAAAAAAAGGCTGCTTCTTCATAAAATAACTTGGTACCATTTTCAGGAAAGATCGGGAAAAAATCCAATAGAGCTCCAAAAAAAATCTGGAAATTTGAAAATTCCCTTAGCCAACGGAAATGTTATGAATATACCTTTATCTGCAATTAATATTTCCGAAGAAGTGGATAAAACAGGTATATGGAAACATGTGAATGATTGCCAAAGTCAAGAAAAAGTAAAAAAGAAGAGTCCCAGGAGTAAAACGTGAGTATTATATTGAAACCACCATATTTCCACATTGGAATCAACAATTATAATAATTATGTAATGAACAAACGGAAGCGGAACAATACAAAGTTTTACCTCTATTAAAATTTCAATGTTTTCAAATGAAATAATTTGAAGTACAATAAACATATCAGCTGGGTTGAGCATATAAGAATCGTTTCAAACAAGATCAAGTTTCCCTTATAGACTTGAACCAAAGGCAGAATTCATTTAAAAAGTTTAATTCTTGAGATACTAATTATATAGCCAAACCGAAGAAATGTTTGTGAAGAAATCAGTGAAAAGGGACATATATAGAAATAACATATTTCTCATACATTGTTTTACCATTATTTTTACTCCTCTCAAACAATTTTTTATTATAGTAAGTTTAAAAAGAAGAAACCTGGACGAAAAGAGGAAAAAATTATTAAAGATGAAAAGCTGGAGAAAAGACTGTCGACTTGTCAAGAAGAAGAGGACGAGGGTTTCATCATAAAGGTGACAGACACGTCTCTTCATATTTAAATTTAAATATACATTAGACATCAACACAGTATACACTATTTCATATAAACTGTAAGTAGAAGCTAATTATAATCATCATAATATCAAAACTATTTCATATCTTTCTCTTACCATGGTTTTGAACTAGAAGAATTAAAAAAAATTGAAAATCCTTCATTTTTAATTTAACAAAACTTAGTTTTATTAAAAAGCTGAATTGATATTGACTTGACTTCGTTCCAAGTAAATTATAATTACAAAAAATTTTCAAGTAAATAATCAATATTTCTCTAAAATTTTATACAATTCCTCATTTCTGGGTTATTTCAAAAAATCATTGCGTGCCCCCATTGTTTTGTTCACATTTTGTTTTTAAATTGAAAAATATGTTTTTTCTTTTTTTATAAATATATACATTGTGAAATTTGGTTATAATGAGATCCAAGGTTTTAAAACACCACAAATTGTTTTTCTTGTATTTAATTAAACTATTACATGTACATGAGTACTTAGCTTCAATTGCTTATAATAATAATAATAATAATAGCATTCGTGATCGTGGTCGTCAAAGTAGTTGTCGTGAGTGCCAAGTGAAGCACTCGTTGAAAAGACTTGATTATAAAAAAATTGAAAGTATTAATACGATCTTAAAAGCACCTTGAATCCAAAAAAACGGCAGAGAGCTTTATAAAGTTTTGATTTAAACAAAACAATTAGGACATGCGATAAAATTAAAAGCTTAACAACAAAATTTTATTTCATTTTTCAGAATCCCTAAATAAACTCATTAGATGAAACGTGGAGGAGGTCCATATTCAAATCATATGACTAACGACTAAATTCATCCATTCCAGTATTATATCAACAGTTTTTTACATAAAAAATATATTTTAATACCCTTGATACGGTTTCCTTTAAAAAACATTTAGGTAATAGAGAAATTAGTTAAATATAGTCAATGTATTAGTTTTCTTTTTCTATATCTTATGTCTCAAAAATCTATGGATTTGTGTATGTACTATAATCTGGCCTGTCGGTATTGAGAGCAATAAAAACGCGTGATCGGTTCATGGGATGCTAGTAGTACCTTTTATAACGATTCGTATTGGCTGAAGCAATGTCTGAGAAAGTCAAGTTCACACGCACGTTATATTAATTTATTATTATTATATTCTAAAAATTTTATATTAATAATTATTTTAAGCTTCTGTTTTATTAAGTTATTTATTTACTTTGATAAAAATTAAAAATTAAACTACATTTCTAACATGCACTTTTACAGTAAGAATTATGTGACTGTATAATAGCGCATGTTAAACATGTACTTTAATTTTTATTATTCTTTAATATGTGGTATTATAGTTATGTTATACATTGACTATCCTCTATTTTAAAATAAATTTTATTGTTAAAAGTGGCTGTGATATTCATGGAACTAAATTTGAACTGTCTATTTACGTTATTCAATCTGAAGAACAATCATTTCTAAACGCGTCATTGCTTTAATACTTTTAGAATTTTGACAAAATGCATCTGAGGATACAAAGCATAATAAATATTTATTATTTATAAAAACTGGAGCGATTTTCTTTTTTTTTATTACAATATTCGCATCAACCGTATACTGGTTATTAGAGATTTAGTAAAGATTAAGTATTTAATCTATGAATAATTGTTAAATTAATTTTATGATAGAGACCTGTTTAAGGTAATTTTTAAGGTAAGTAATGTTGTATTTTGGTCCTAAAATTTCACGTATTGTTCCGAGTGGTAGATTTAATGATGATCTTTCTGAGTTAAGAGATGGACATTCTGCGATTATGTGTTTTATAGTTAATTTGCAATTTCAGTTGCTACATTTTGGTTCGGGCTTCGCATCAAATAAGTAGCTGTGCGTCAGTCGCGTATGGCCTAGACGCAGACGTATTAGAAGAACTTCATCTCTGCGATTTTTCGGTAGTATTGACCATGGTTTTATTGAGTCTTTCACTTCACGAAGTTTGTGTGTGGATGTTGACCATTTGATCTCCCATTCATTGAACACTTTACGCTTTAAGATTGTTTTAATATCGGTAGTAGTTAAGGAGCGATTTTCCTCATTGCAACCAAGTTATTGTTTTTATTGTAGTTGCAATCTGCAATCTTTTGAATAGTGTGGGTAAAAAAATATTTCAAGACTATAATGTTTACATATTGGATAAAAGTGGCACTGTTTTTAAATTCCACCAATAAAACGCTAAGACGACAAGAGTCACAATGAAAATGGAATGTGATCATCCGAGTGAGTAAGGCAATCCAACATGTCCGCTTTTTTAGAAATAAAATGTGGGACATTGATAATTTAATGGAAAAACAAGTGGAACCTCTAATAATAAAGAGTCGTCCTCGTCGGAATCAGATTCCGATTTAGATTAAAATAAAAATTCATCCGCCCTTATATCCCTCTCAACCACCTTTTTTGAAAACAAAGAATTTATTCTGGAAAGGACCTTGTGTGTTTATAAAGATTATTATTATTATTTATATCGTTTTGTATGAATTTATTTTATAACCTTTGATACGTATTTGAATAAAACATATAGCACGACATTTCTTTCTTAGATATTACTTTACAGTATTAGGTACCCTTACATTTTTATTTAATATACCATAAATTTGAAAAACCGTCTAGCTATTTAAGGTTAGGGAAAACAAAATTACGATTAAAATAATAATTTTATATATTTATAGATACTTTGAAAAAATCAAGACAACGTGTGAAATATGTAGGTATAACATTTAGTAGTTAACTAAGTGAACGAAGATTTTAATGTATGAATGCTATGAAATTGATAAATAAAAGTATTATTTATATGATATGATATTAAAATAAAGTATTTAAAATTCTAATAAAAATGTTAGTTTGAAAAAAGTATTTAAAATTCTATTCAAATTTGCCAATAAATACCTTTTAGTGTTGTGTATGGTGTGATTCAGGCTTACAATTTCTCTCTCACGCACTATGCACGTGATTACTCTCTGTAATGAGCGGTCATACTATAGTTAATAATCACTTTAAGCAATTTTGAAAATTAGCTTTATTTTTTTTTTCAAATTCCACTGAAAAATTCACAAAAAATCCCAAACGTTTTCTTGCTTCTAGTCTTTTAGTTGCTTGTTTACGTCTGCTGTTCAAGATTTTCAATCGTAACTTGAAAAAAACAATATGTATTTAATATCTTAGACCGAAATTTGTTATATAATATTTGTCCTCAGCGAAGGTTTTTCAAAGATTTTATGGAAAAGGCTGTAAATATATCAAAATATTCTGTACATTCGCATATCTGTAGGTTTAACTTTGGTATTTGTATTACCATTATATTTTATAAACAATATTAACAAATATGTGTAAATAAAATAAAAAACAATATAAGAAACAATTTTGTTTGATTAGTGGGTTTGAAAACATCCTTTTGTAGTTCATAATACAGGGTGGCTCAAATATAAACCGGAGTTTTTAAATAAACTGCGAAAAATTTAATATCGTAAAAGTGGATGTACTGGATGTTGGACTGGTCTGTCACGAAGTGCAGCGGTGTATAAAAACTCATTTTGGGAAACCAACGCAGTTCTGTACGCGATATGGTTAAAGAATTGGCCACCAGCGTAGGTTATATTGAGGCGCGCTAGTTAAAGCGAATGTTACTCTTTCAGCGAGGATTCATTGCGGTTGACTTACTCATTGAACAACGAACTGTGAACGCGCAATATTATTATAACCTCTTAAAACATGGTGAAAACTGTTTACCTATGAAAACGACGTTGGAAAAATTGCTGAACACAATTTTTGCAACTGCAAAAAGGGATGCAGTGTTAAATGTGGTTGCAAAAAAGTTGGACTGTTTTGTTCTCTGGTATGTACACCTTGTCAAGGCCTGTCGTGCTCTAATATTGAATCACCAACAGTGGAGGATCCGTTTAATTCCAACGAGGCGACATAGGATATATTGTGAAATTTCTGGAACCGTTGGTGATATTCATACTGAGCATACCGTTTACACCACCACTCACAATTACACTGTCTGATGCGCGTTTTGATAACCAAGTAATCGTTTTCAGAGATCGAAACGCGCGTCAGATAGTGTAATTGTGAGTGTTGGTGCAAACAATGTGTTCAGTATATATTCTATAGTTATTCACTTTTAAAAAATCGATAATATAATTGGCGCAGTCAGTAGTATCGCGAAAGAGTCCGTATGATGGAAAGAACTTTTTGAAAACTAAAATTGAAAAAAATCGAAAGCATTCCTGGACCACCAGGTTAATCTAGACATCATTCTGGAAATAAAACACTTGAAGTTTCATCCTGTCAGTTTTGAGGAAGGAAATTAATCATCACAATGCTGTATGCAATAACTGTACGCGTATGGTGAAGGGTCAGTAATGACATGCGAAATCATTAACTTGGAGGGTCACACCAATATAGTGCTAATTCAAAAAGGTTGGGTCACACATTGTTGGCTTATTAAAATCATAAGAGGTACCTTTCTCTTCTTTTGTACGAGATAACTTATTCTCTTCATGCAAAATTACCTTGAAGAGATTGAAATCTAAGCACTGGTATGGCCTGACCTTAATGTAATAGAGCCTTTAAATTCGCTTATAAGTTATCACTCAAATGAAATCATATTCAAACAATATAGCTATAGCTATAAAGTTGTCGTTGAGATAAAAAAAATGTGCGCTATTAAAATAGGTCCTTTTAGTTTATTCTATTTTTCTAGGGAGTGTACTAACAATAAAACAATTTTTTTTTAAATAAAATATATTTCAAGAAATTCTATTAACAAATAGCAAAAAATAAATTATTCTGCTACTGTTTAATAAAAGTAACATAATTTGCAATAATCTGTATAAACTGCTGTCCCACTGTTGGTCATTTATTTCAAACTAGAAGAACTTGCTCCAGAAATCAGAAGTACTGTATGGATGTCCACTGGGCTGATTATTTTTAGGTTTGGTAAATATGTCTTTTTCTTTTTCATCTATATTAACAAAATTTTCTGATACTTCCTCTTTGCCATATTTATTCTTTTTTTTTATTACACAGTATTCTTTGTTTCCAATTTTATGACATACTGTAGTTTCTTCATTGCCTTCATTATCTCTAGTGGTTCTATGAGTCTCTATAGACTGAAATTCAATGAAATTAAGTTGTGATTTGACAAAAGTTATTAAGTACATACCCCATCAGGATTTTGTATGGTCCTTATGGATTGACTAGTTCCAAAGAAGAAGCTTTTAGGTTTCTGCTTCTCATAAGGCATAACTTCATTGCCAAATTTTCCCTCCAATACTTTACTTACATTTCCATTTTTCACACTGAAATTAAATTACATAATAACTGAAATCAATTACATAAACTATAATAAAGCTTACCTTTCGTCCAAATCTCTATCAACCATATCAGAATAATTTTTTACTGGTTTCTCATAACCTGGTTTTAGAAACTGATCACGTAAATTTTCAGGATTTTCACTGGGTCCACTTGGAGGTGTTTGTGACCAATCATCTAGAGGTGAATTTGGAATTCCAACTGAAAATTGAGCATAAATAGATTTTAGAATATTTGATAAATAGACTTACTTGAAAATTCACTATTTCTATATAAGCCAAATATTTTCAGGACATCACTCAACTGTTGCTCAAAATATCTGTGCATTTGTATGGGATCCGAGAGCACATCAAAGCTTCTTCTGCTAAAAGGGTCCTCAGAATAAAAATCATTACTATCATAATCACTCACTCGAGGGTCTTTTCTAAATCTGAAATATTTAAAACACATATATATGAGGATGTACAAACTTTCTAGAAAATACTAATTAAGATATTATTGCATCATATTGTTGACATTAAAAACTACTTACTGATTATGATCCTCATTACGATCCATCCCAAATACTTTTCGAAAAAGATCCATGTATATTACTAATAATTTATCCTTTTAATAATTTGAAAACTTCTGCTTTGACATTAAGTATTTTTAAAACACAAGAATTGAAATATTACTAGGGACGTGCGATATATTAAGATCAAATTATCTGACACTGTTCTTTTATCACTGAATTTGATTTAGTTATTCAAAATATTATTTTTCCTTAGTTGATTAAATTACCATATTATATATTATAAATAACTTGGTGAGTATTCTAAATAATATATATTTTCATCAGAAACTACTATATTAATAATTTCTTTTTTATAATTAACATCTGATAGGCAACCAATATTACAAGATTATCCCATTTCACAGCAAAATTTAAAAATTGTGCTTAAAAAATGTTTTCAATTGTTTTGATACACTATAAGGGCAAAACGATTGAAATATTTTGAATGTATTTTTATATCATAACTCGAAACGAATCGTCTATTATCCAATGAACTACATACTATGTCAGGAGCTTCACTTATATCAATTGACAGACACCCAGTGACAAGTACTGTTTGTCAAGTTGACGTTTAAGTTTGACAGTATACCTCAGAGTGACAAAAAATTGTGTATTGTTAATATTTAATATTTTCTTTAAAAATGGTGAGATATTTTCATAATGTCATGTGAACTCATGTGATATCAGAATATAATTGTTTTTAGTCATTTCAAGACAAAATTTCAGCCCTAATGGCACGGCCCGGTCAAGATCCAGTAGCAAAAGACGATGTACCATGGTGGATGAAATTTGCTGGAAGAGGAGTTGGCACCTTCGCAGGATTTGGTAAGACAGTTTTAATCCCTCATAATATATTAGTATAATAAAAATTTCTTTATAATACATCAAGAGTCGTGAACTTTGTTATACTGTTAGATCGAATACAAGATTGATTGTTATTATTTTGTTCAGATTTGAATGAATTCACTTACACTATATTGTCATTGGTAGATTCTATACAGTTTTTAATATAAGAAGTTCATAATTTTACACATTGTTTTGTGATTTAATTTTTTTATTTCCAGAAATAAAAATCTATGTTGCTTTATTTTTCTTATCCTGTATTCTTTCAGTTGCTATGTTTTTGGGGGTATGGGTATGTGTGACAATAACTGTAGCAAACCTATTTGCTGGTCTATGGCAAATTTTTGCTGGATTCTTATTGGTTTGCTGTGAAGCACCATGCTGTTGTATGTTTGTGGAACATGTACAAAAATTAGCAGATTTTATTGAACATAGACCATATTGGAACAGGGCCGCTGCATATGGATTGTAAGTTTATGCATTTGTTTCATTATTTAAATAATCTATTATGACCTAATAAAAATGAACAATTTTTTCAGTGAAAAAACCTAATTGTAAAATAAATATTCATGTTTTTTTATATATGGGCTGATTATATTAGTTGAGAAAATTATATTTGTAGATTGGCTTTGCCTCCTTTAATTTTGAATTTTGGAATTTTTACTGGTTTTGGTTGTGGATTAATTTTGTTAACTGCAGTGATATATGGTATGATGGCATTGGGGAAAAAGTAAGTAACTTCTCTTAATCTCTTTATTATTTTTATTTATATTAATATTAATTTTACAAGTATTTTTTTATTGGGTACTAATGCTTATTTTAATAAATCTAGAAATATATATGTTATATATGGCGTTAAGAAGTGGGATTATAATTACACTTGAATATTTTTTTAATTTATTTATGCCATTTATGTCAAAGATTGAGAAAATGGAATAAGTGAGATTATTTTTGAATTGTTGTATTTCTTCAAATCTTCATACATGTTTGTTCATAATTGATTCCTTACAATTATAGTAGCATTCCATTTTTTAAAAATGTGCTTCACTTTGAATGGTTTTGTATATCAATTCAATATTTAATGAGTCCTTGACAATTTGGACATTCTATTGAATAGTGGTGGCTAATCTACTTAATAATACATATTTAAAAATTTCTGAAGACTATTTTTGATATAATCCCATATAAATTTTTAAGTTGAGGGGGTTCAATTTTTGTATAACTAATGAATGTGGTTGTGGGTTAGCTAATAAGATACATAATTTGAATTAATCTCAATTAATGTAAATATTCATCAATTAACTATTTCACTTTAATTTACACTTTCGCCGAAAATTAGAGGCTCTAGGGAAGATATGGCAGCAGTTGCCTCGCCCCATATGGTAACTTCTCCAACTGGCATGGGACATACAGATCATCACACTACTCTTATGGAGGATCCAGATGTTTGGCGTCCAACATAAGCTACTAACAGATTTGTGTAATTAACAATCATTTTTAGTTCATTTGCATGATCGCATGACAATTGGCCAAAGATGATTTCTTCTTTTTTTATACTATACAAGGTGTTTCAAACAAAACCAGAAATTTCATTGAAAATTTTATGATAAGAGCCAGTGAACATTTGAACTTGAATGGATATTTTCAAGTTTTAGATGTTGACTAATTTATTCATCAATAGAAGTTTACTCAATACATGCTATTATAGTTCTCTAATTTTCCAACTTTAACAAGTATAAATGAAACACCCTGTGTATTTATCCAGAGTAATACCTAACATGCAGTAATTTGGTTTCCCAAAGTGTTTTTCTTTTGTTTTTAGACTAATTTATTGCTTATCATCTTGAATTTAGTATTGGAAATTTGGTCGGATCTGATTTCATACTCAAGCAAATCCAGGGTGCGACAGTCAATCCTGTATTTTTTAATTGGCCTTGAAAAATAGACAGATACATTTTTCAAAATTTTGTTGTTTATTAAAAAGCTTTGACTAAACGTAAGTGAAATTAATCAATATTTAAAAACAACACTGGTCAGATGACGTCCCTCCTGCTGAGGAAATCTCAGTATTTCTAATTGGATTTGTTCTTTGAATTCTTAAGCTGCATGTTGACTTAAATATAGAATAACATTTCCGAATACCCTGTGTTAATTGTAACAGACTGCCCCCTTTCATTGAAAAAAAAAATGAGCCTATGATTCCCGATTAGAACATGACACACCAAACTGTTATCTTGGCTGAGTGGAGAGATTGTTGGTGAATTTTATAAGAGTTTTGATCATTACAGTACTTGAAGTTTTGTTAGTTCACAAATCTCGAGAGATGAAATGTGCCTCGTTACTAATCCAAAGGTTGTGGACAAGCTCATTTTCTTCAAAAGTGCCCAAAAACGTTTTGCAGAATTGTCGTTGAGCAGTAAAATTATGTTTGTTCAATACCTGAATCATTCGAATTTTGTAAAGGTAATAGTGCAAATTTGACCTAAAGATCCTTTGGGCAGACTTGTTGGAAATTCCAAATGCGACATTTTTCCAATGCGCTAACCTTTGTGGGCTTCTTCCTACAGCAACCCTCACCCTTCCAACATTCTCAGGACTTCGTACTGCCACTTCTTTTGCTCATTTTTTCATCAATATTTTCAAAATTTGTTAAAATTACACTAGACACTAGCTGATTCCGATTAACTTCAAAATAAGTACGAAAACGACACTGAATTACTATATAGCTATCTGCTTGGTAAAACGCTTTCGCAGCAAACTCAGTGTTGTTTTGACCACTTCCTAGTTATCCACAGCCTTTCAAAAGTTTAGGATTGACTGCCGCAGCCTGTATATAATAATCTTATTCTTATATAATGATATGATACCTTTAACAATTGTATTATGAAAATGTTTTTAATACAGATCAAATATTGATCTTAGAAAAATTTAAATCAAATATAACTAAAGATGAAAATAAGTATTCAGATTTCTTATATACATCAAAAAATCTTGTTCCTATAACCGTATGAAACAGATATAATGGTACGGTAGGAACATTTGGTGGGGAATGGGATGTTGTATTTGGCTATGTACTTTATCAAATCCTACAGTTTGATCAATGTGTCAATTCTCTTATTCGTTTATTTTTTGGGATTAAATATATCACAGGTGTAAAAGTAGAGAGAATGTATCTTAGTTCAAACCCTTTTATAAACTTTATAAGTTTGAATGCTAATGTATTGTAATAAACAGCCCTTACTAATAATAGCATTATAGATTAAATTTTCAGATTCTTTTATCAATATCTGATGTATGTAATGAGTAATAACGTTAATTTTCTTGCTTTTACTCATGATCTAGAATAATCATTAAAATGGACATCAAATTAATTGCCATTTGGTCAATAAAGGAATTGAACATACATTTACACTACCACTGTACCAACAATCACAATTACACTGTCTAACGCTCGTTTCAATAATCAACTTATTGTCTTCAGAGACTGCAAGTAAACTAAAAGCTAATAACTTGACTTACCTGTTTTATACTGAATTTTTCCACAAATAAATCTTCTGCGAAAATTAGATCCAGGAGGAAACGGCTTATTTGTGAGAAAATTCAAGTTATTATAGGTTTTAGGTTACCTTCTGTCTCTGAAGACTAGAACTTGGTTATCGAAATGCACGTCAGACAGTGTATTAGTGACTGTTGATGTAATGGTAGTGAAAACAGTGTATTCAGTATAAGTATCACCAACAGTTCCAGAAATTATAACTTAGTTGAAAAAGAAATTTGAAAATACCTCCAAAAGGAAATGCTTGAAAAGCGAAATTAATAATTACTAAGAATAGTATCAATATGTGATTTTTTCTTGCTTTCTCTTATTGGTGATCATTCTGGGCAATATAATTAAATTGTATTTTCATGAATATATTGTAAAATATTTTTTTATTTAGGGCATCAGCTGATGAGATGCGACAAGCAGCGCGAGCCGAAAATGCAGTACCACCTACCAATACGCGCTCGAATCTTGTCGCACATGCGCAGCCGATCAGTTTTACGGGCACGCCGGTTTTTGACAGTAACGTGTAGACGTGTCTACGAACCGACGTCGTTCCAATTTTCTATTTCCTCATCTAGTAATTCCCCTTTCCTTCCTATAAGTAAGAGTTGAATATTGACATGTGGAAATCTGAGTACTACGATATAAATATATTGAATTTGGGAATTTGATAACTTTATATAAATTTATTTGCTACATTATCAAACTGAAAACTTTGGAAAATGCATAAAATTCCTAAATTATGACATTATTTTTTTGACCAACACTTCAATTCTTCTTTGGTTTAGGGTTCAGGTGTCGGGGCCTTTAATATTTTTATTATGTCGAACTCTTACGTCGTGCAGATTAAAAATGCTTAGAACAGTAGTTTATTTTAAAGTACAGAAGTTGTTATAAAATTTTTGGAGTTGCGATGATAAACACAAAATGCCCTTGTAGGTATAATCATAATAGTATTTAAATTTCTACATATCAATTTATAAATTTTCAATTTGTAGATACATGTGTATTAATAAATAGCTGTATAATATTACTGTAATTTTTTTGAAAATTCATATACTACAGTTAAAGATCACTAAAAAAGAATGGTTTATACAGCAACTTAAGGCTCAAACGAATTTTATCATGTGCTCATATTTTAAATGGGTTAAATGTCGATGTTATCCGTTGCTGTATAAAATGTAACAATCTGGCTTTTTGAATAGCATTAATCAGAAAATTATCTGCTAAAAAATTTATTATTAAATAATTATTTAGGATGATTCATTAAATTCCAGCCATTCGTTTTATATTGTGTCTTAATTTTAAGTATGTTATTATTAAACATAAAACCAAATCAAAAACTGTTTGAAAAATAATTTTATTGAAGATATAATTGAATTATCTTCATTAACGTTTTAGTTTAACAGCTTCAATTGGATTTTATTGTTTATTATAGCAAAGTTTATACATATTGTGATATAATTTATTATTACTAGGTGATATATTTTATCTTGCACCATTTCTAATAAAATACAAAGTTACCTCGATTTGACTCCAAATTACAGTTCAAAAGTGTGATATAGAATTTGTGTGATAATGTGAATAATGATTTCCAAGAAACTAAGGCTAACCTTCAATTAGAGTGATATTGAATTTTCTCAACTTACTGACTCTATACATTCATTTTTATATGCATTTTCCTCAGTTAGTTTATTTTGGTATTTGTAATGTCATTTACTGTAAATACTTAGTTTATTCTTTTATGCTAAGAACATTGATGGGAATAATTTTACTCTTAGCAAGTAATGTTATCCCTTTTAAAGCATTTCCCTTAGACAGCTAACTCGACAGTTTTTTAAAAATGAGATTTTCTCAAGATTAAATATCAGGAAAAGGAAAAATTCACTAAGACTCCTCAGGACCCTTAGTTAACAAGATAAACTGTTTCAAAAACAAAAACGTTGCTTGATATTCTAATGCATCATTTTGAAAACATATTATAGAACTGTCAAAGATAACGTGTTAGCTCTAAGGTATAACCAAACCAATCTAAGACATTCGGTGATCCAAATTGTCTATAATTTTGCTAGTCTCATTAATTTTGCCACATACCTCGTACCTGATCAAGAAAGAGCTTGATACAATGACAAGTTTTGTTTTTGTGAACAAAATACTATGATTTCCATTTGCTTAGTACAGATTTTTCAATTTGTACAAAGAATCTCATTGGTTTTCATAAATTAACATGCTCTTTTGTTGATCTTATTCTTCCTTAATAGTCCGGGAGCCAGGTGATAATTCGGTTAATTATTTCTTTTTGAAAGTTAATTGGTGATATGCATCAGAGAGTTATGTAATAAAGCCGAAATTCATTCATTTCCTCCCAGCTGAAAATGTGTAAGCTGATTGTTAATATACTGCTGTGATATATGACAAAAATCGGCTAGCAGTAAGTCGAGGAAAACCTGATGCAATAGATGCTTCAGCTTAACTCCTAGGTAATAACATCCAAAATATCAGCTGACGGTTTTCCACCGAGATATAGCCAGTTGACTTATATATTTATTCACATGTACATATAAGGTAGCATCAATAAAATCTTTAATTGAGAGGAAATCACTGAAAATATAATTTTTTTTTCATGTTCGAGGCGCCAATTGACGTAAAATACACATAGTATAGTCAGCTGATTATTTGTTTCCTCGAGATATTGGAATAGCTACAGTTTCACAATTTTTTAGTTGGGAGGAAATGATAATGCACTTTGTCACATTCTATTGTTTTATACAACCATATTCTAAATGGTATCTACTTTATGTGCTTAATTTCTTTATTAAACTTTTTTTAGCTCAATTTAAAAAAAAATGTCATTATTGACACTTTTATCATTGTTTTAATCTATCATTGTTTTATATATCCTTTTAGTTGGAAAATGTCATATAACAAAGAGAAGTAGCAGTAGGCCAATTAAAGAGATTGCAAGAAAGTTGAAAACATCGAGAGGAGAAACTTGGATAATTAGCTTATCATGAACCCGATAGTACGTTAGTACTATATATATTTACAGAAAAAGTTCAAATCGAGGTATCCTATTATTTTTCTATGAGACATTACATATTCTCAACTATTGGATCCATTAATTCCAAATTATCTTCTACGATATATTTTTGTAATTAAAGTTTAGTTTTTATTAATAACCGTTTCATCTGTTGGTGTAGTATTTTTCACAATCTAAGAAATTACCTTTACTACCGAAACCTATATAAAATTCGATAAGACCCAAAAGTTGTAAATTATTGGTAGAGTATTGTGCAGAGTCGCACTATTGTGTTATAATATCTGGCTTTTTACTTTATAGTTTATATTTAAATTTGAGTTACATTGTTATATAATTGGGTTTACCGTTCGCGGGTGACGTTTGACGTTCATAGCTCATTCTACATCCTATTGATAAACTTTACATTGCTGCCATTGAAAATTTTGTTATTCTTTTTGACGGGTACTGCTTTTTGTTTTCGTGATATTGTTGTTTGAAATCCTATATTTATGGACGATATTACAGAAAATAACGAACGACCCATATTATGACAGGTGTATCATGAGAGTTGTACCAAGTCTCATATTTGTAAATTATATTTCGGTTTCTCAATCTAGCAGTATTTATTGTTTCGAGATATTCTATTATGAGTTTGTGCAAGTGCTGCGACTCCATTATAACTTGCTTTTCGTTTATTCTTTTGCATAAAAACCCCAAACGACGTACAGTATGCCGCAAAGTTGTAGTGGAACAATTAATCTCACCATAAGGTTTCTGGAACAGTCTGCAAGTGATAATCACGTTGGCACTTTTTGTTCTGCATGCATTCCATGAAGATTAAAAGAAATAAATGCACTTTGGTGCACTATTGTCTTTTCGTGTTTTTTAAGGAGGTATCTACTAACAATTTTTCAAACTGTAGTTTCAGGAATTCTCATTAATGAAAAGTATATTTCGTGACTTCACTTTACTAACTTTAAGTAAATATTTTTAACTATCATTTTTACCTGAACAGGCGAATATTTGCTCTGTTTGATCTACATTATAAGAGATACTATCGAACTATATGATACACACTGTTTCATGGCTCGAAATGAACTTATACAAAGTCGTTGGGACCATACATAATCCGACCCTGTTAAAGTCATGTTTAAATATAAGGGTATTCTATTCTATTGCATTTCATGTATTAACTGGAGACTTTTTTAGATCGTGAAAAATTCTATAATTTCAATTAACTTCAATTTGTTGTGATTTATGAAAGTTAAGATATTCTATTTAAAAAAAAAGTTATAACAAATACAAAACCGTATTTCGTTATTAAATCATATCTAAAAGACTTTTCAATACAAATTCAATTGTAAAATTGATTTGTACAAAAAATATGTTTATGTATGCCAGCAGATAAAACTTAAATCATTGTTTATGATTTTTTTTAAATAATATAATGGCTCATTTATGTCTGTTTTATAGAAATTCTCATCTCTTTATTTACCGCGAATCGTTTATTTTCTAAGATGACGTAATAATAAGGAAAAATTATATACAGCGATAATCTTTGAATTTCCATTGTTATTTATAGCATTATGTTATTCAAATTGAGTCTGATAACATATATCAAAAAAAGAAAAAACCTCCAACTTAAATTATTTAACGTTTCCCTTGGTAATTATCTTATCGAGGTTCTACTGTAGTAAAACAATAATGGAAATTCGTTTAATTGAAATTCTCTCAGTTTTAATGACCGTTTGGTTATTTTAACTATGCTTTTACGTCATTTTGCAGTAATAATGAATGGTAAATATTATAGCATCCATCGAACTTTTTTGTTCTTATATGATTAGTATATATTGGTCTGATCTATTAAAGACTGTATATTTGAATATTGGTAGATTTTTACATCCAATACGTATTATTTTAGTTTAAATTATATTTTTGCTCAATATATTTATTTGGTTGCTCTTGTAGGTATAAATAAAGTAATTAATAATGTTTTAAATGTATTCCATTTTTGAAAATAGCAAAAAAAAACATCATTCCGATGACTGTGGTTAATAGTTTAAAAACCGTAACCCTATAGAAAGTAGTGCTTCTTTTAGTTGAATTTGTCCAGCGTGTAAGCAAGAATATTCAGGTGTAGAAGATTGGTAGCTGAAAAAACATATCACAAAGTGAGTTCTATAGAGATTATTCATAAATGGAAGTCAAATATGCCAAAAATATTTAATTAAGTAGTATTGGTATAAAGAGCAAGTTGTTTTTCTTTAATCAGAAGTGAGATCAGGAACTGAACAATTTGAATCAGAAAGAGATCAAAACCAGCATAATTTGATTAAGAAGTGTATTTCCCAAGAGTTACATCACTGTGACCAACACTTATTTGAAAGAAATTGTTTCAATATTGTGCTGCTAGTCAAGTTGAAATTATTTTAAAAAATAATGTACAATCGGTATATTTATGAATCTTACATAGTAAACAAAGTATACAATTGGAATTAACATTTCTGTATACTTTTGAGTCATTCTGTATGTTAATTATTGTGAATATAATATTTTATATCCGCTATTTACGTATATTATTTTGTATAGTGATAAGAACAAGTCTTAAAAATATTTAAAATGTTTTCGTTACCTTTATTGAAATCCAACTTGAAATAGGATAATATAGTGAATATTCTTTTGTTGAAATTGTTTATTCATGTGTTGCAGCAATAAATAAAATTATCTTATATTAAGACAATGTTTGGTTTCTTCTTCTTTTCTCTTAATTCCATAAAAAACATTTCAAATAATTAAAATTCAATCTGATACCTGGAATAGATTAAAAGCTTCAAATTTGTAGTACTTCCAGGCAGTATGGAATAATAATAAACTAACATGTTTTGCAACACTGTACAGAGTGTAATTAAATTTTTGATAGTTAAGCGTCATAGGTACTACAAAATAATAATTGAGTGTGCATTATATATGCAATATGTTATCAATGATATAGCACACTGTTCTAATCCGAGCTTTCGAATACCTTTTCTAAAAATAGAACACTATTTATTACTAAAACATCAACAGGTAATATCCGGCTCGAAGGACCAGACAATGTAATTGTAACTTTAGATCTAGTTCAGTATGAACATTATCAACGGGTCCAGAAATTTCAATTTTGCATTTTTTGAGCACTATTTACTACTAAAACACCAACAGGTAATAATCGGCCCGAAGGACCAGACAATGTAATTGTAACTTTAGATTTAATTCAGCATGAACATTATCAACGGGTCCAGAAATTTCAATTTTGAATTTTGAATTTTCTGAGCACTAAAAACCCCAACAGGTAATATCCGGCTCGAAGGACCAGACAATGTAATTGCAACTTTAGATCTAGTTCAGTATGAACATCATCGACGGGTTCAGAAATTTAAATTTTGCACTTTTTGAGCAGTAGTTACAATTTAGTTGAAGGCCTACATACGAGGTGTTGCTATTACATAACGAGGATAACTCTACTACAGGAAAAGTACGCATGCACCAAAGGTTTACGACTGTTAGCTATTTAGTCAGAAGTTCACTTTATTGTGTCTGTAAACAAATTAGTGTAGCCGTTGCCCTCATTTGTATAGGGGCTGTTTTTTGTTTTGCCATAAAGATGGAGTAATGGATTGTTATGAAATGACACATGATACTTGGAAAAACTGCCACTGACACTCTTAATTTATTGAAACGAGTGTATTGCAATGAATGTTTGTCGGGTCTACGTATTATTGAGAGGCTTAAGTGTTTTTAAGACGTTGAAGATTATTCGCGTTCCAGTTGCTCTTCTACGTCAGAAACAGATGAAAATGTCTGTAATTATGTACTAGCCAAGTACAACATTCCAGTGTTAGACCACCCACTTTATCGCCAGATCTTGCAGTATGCGTTTTCTACTTCTTTCTTAAGGTCATATCTGAATTGAAAGAACAACATTTAAGTCTGTTCAAGCTGTGAAAGAAAAAGCGACGCGCGTCCTGAAGGAACTGTCAGAAAAAGACTTCCTGCACTGTTTTGAACAGGAGCGATGTAGGAATAGAGGTGGGATATATACAGTGCTTTTCAGATAAAAGTATCCACCTTTAATAACTTTTGTAATACTGGTATTTAGAAAAAATCCAAAAACACGTCAATTTATGTTGGAAGGGGCAAGCATTATGGCTTATTTAAACTTACTGGAAAAGCCACCCCCTCACCCCTAGCAGCATCCCCTTTATTTTTTTAAATTACTTGTCATATTTTTTATGTAAAATTTGGATACTCCTCTTTGAGCTGATTTCCAAAATGTATAATACTTGTAGGTTAAAGTGGTTAGTTTATGAGATAAACAATTTTTCTTTTAAGAGCACAAATTTTACTTATTATTTACTTTCACCTTATTTGCCTGTACTAAAATGGGTTGTACAACAGTTCAAACTCTTTAATCTTTTTAACTGTGCTATTTATTCTACTTAAAAAATCCAAACAACAAAAAACTCTACTTTTTATTAAAGTTTGACATTGTCAACTAGAATTTGTAGTCACTATTGATAGTGTAATTTGATATATTATTTATTTTGTTTCTCTGAAATGGTTTACTCTTTGCAAGAAAGAATTGAAATTGTAGGTTTATACTACCAAAATAATAATTGTGCAAGAGCTGCTGCTAGAATATTTAACGAATTACATGACGGAAGACATGCAACTCATAAGTATGTAATTCAACTGATGGAGAAATTTACCACAACAGGGTCTGTTTGTAATAAAGTGCATAAGCGAGAGGGACTCGTAAATAACGAAGCAATCCAAGTGGCAATTTTAGGGCAAGTCAGCTTAGAGGCTCAACAACCCCAATCGTTGTCAACAATAAGTAGAGCGATCGGTGTTTCATCTTCTACAGTTTTCCGAGTTCTACATAAATTCAAGTACCACCCATACAAAGTTAAGTTGGTGCACGAGTTGAATGAAGATGATTTTGATCGTCGTCTAGAGTTTTGCGAATCAATGACGCAAATTATCAATAACAATCCACAATTGTTAAACAATATTTGCTTTTCTGATGAATGCTCATGGTCATTAAATGGCTTAGTAAGTAGGCAGAATTGTAGATATTGGGCTGAAAGTGATCCACATATTATGCGTGAATTCCATACACAACATCCCCAAAAGTTAAACGTTTGGTGTGGTATCTTAGGTGACCACATTGTCGGACCTTTCTTCATCAACGGAAATTTAAATGGTGAATCATATCTTGAGTTACTCAGGGAAGGGGTTGACCCACGTATTACAACAATAATAGAAAATGATGATAACCTTTCCGAAGATTTACTGGTATTTCAACAAGACGGAGCTCCCCCACACTATGCTATGCCTGTCCGACAATTTTTAAACGAAACATTCCCCGCTCGTTGGATAGGTAGAAGGGGACAGATGATGGAGTGGCCACCTAGGTCACCGGATTTAACACCCCTAGACTTCTTTTTATGGGGGTATTTAAAAACAAAAGTTTATGCTACCCAACCAGAATCTCTGGATGATTTACGAGAGAGGATAGAAAATGAATGTCGACAATTAAATCCAGCCGTATTAAGCAATGTCAGAGAGGCATTTCAAAATAGATTATACCATTGTATGGAAGTGAATGGTACTCATTTTGAACACTTATTGTAACTTCATAATAAATAGCACAGTTAAAAAGATTAAAGAGTTTGAACTGTTGTACAACCCATTTTAGTACAGGCAAATAAGGTGAAAGTAAATAATAAGTAAAATTTGTGCTCTTAAAAGAAAAATTGTTTATCTCATAAACTAACCACTTTAACCTACAAGTATTATACATTTTTGAAATCAGCTCAAAGAGGAGTATCCAAATTTTACATAAAAAATATGACAAGTAATTTAAAAAAAATAAAGGGGATGCTGCTAGGGGTGAGGGGGTGGCTTTTCCAGTAAGTTTAAATACGCCATAATGCTTGCCCCTTCCAACATAAATTGACGTGTTTTTGGATTTTTTCTAAATACCAGTATTACAAAAGTTATTAAAGGTGGATACTTTTATCTGAAAAGCACTGTATATTGAATGTGATAATAAATGAATATACATAATATCAAAATAAATGTTTTATATCATATTAATAGCCACACCTATAATTTCTTTCATCTCATATTTACATTCCGGACTTGAAATATAATATTTCTGCTTCCTCACTTTCTCAGTATCTCATCTCCCATTCTTTTGCAGCTGGATTTAAATATTGTTGTTTTTCTACAAAATTACTTAAAACTGAAATTTCTAAATTATTAGATACCTTCATCTCTTTGTTCCTTACAGTGAAATAAATTGAAGCATGTCGTTCTAACTGATCTCGTATTATTATTTTTTATTTATATTATATTTTCAATTGTGAATTGTTATGTTTCTAACAAATTATTGTTCTATAAATTGTTCTTTCCCCTAGATAATCAACATTTTTCTATCTATTTTCTTAACCTGATTTTTGATTCTGTACTCATCTTCTTTCATTTAGTTTGTTATGGCTCAATTCTAGTCGTGTTGTAATGTGTTCACAAATATTCCCCATATTTTGGTTTTTGGATATTTTTATTAGGGGCTTGATGTATTTCAAATAAAAGAACACATTATATTACCTGGAACCCGATCTAATGAGAGTTCACGCCAAAACTGATGAATATCTTTTACTGAAGGATGTTGATTGGAGGATAACATGTAGTTTAGATATCAAATAAGTAAATGAACCATGGACCAAGCCCATACTATAAGTACAAGTTATCAGTCGAAAAGAAGATTGCGCAGCTCAATTTGTGAAGAAAACAATTTTTTTATACTCTCATACTTAAGAACACTAGGAACGTATTCCAGGTAGCACGACATTAATAGGTGATATTTCATCGGTGTCGTGAAGTGACCAAAAACTGACGTCAATTTGTCGTCACTCAATTACATCATTTTTCACGTAATTCGTATAACGTGTGGTATATAACGTGCATGCCTATGGTATGAATATATTTTATTTCTCTCTTATTAATCTGTGATATACATCATCATTATCATCTATCAGCCATCTTCCATCCACTGCTGGATATAGGCCTCCTCTAGTTTAAACCATCTATCTAAATCATGATATACATACATGACAATATTGTCAGCTTTCCTTATATTGGGTTTGTAGGAAAACTAGTACCTACTCTTTGATCATTCACATGTCAATGCCATCAAAATCGATCGACTCTTTATTTTTTGTTCACAATACTTTAAATTTCGCGGTTTACTATATACTGTCGTGTCCCGTGCCTTCGCCTAACGTAACTCACATAAAACTCACAAAAAAACCCAAACCGAAAAACTTTTTTACTCACTACAGCTCTATTTTCGTTTTCTTCTGGCAAATGTTGTTCGCTTTTCGTTCTCTCCAGTCAAGATAGCAAACACAACCCCACGCAACCCTTAAAATCCCAGCCCTGCAGAGGAGCAACTCCTATATCCGGGCTAATTTCAACAAATCTTCCTCCTGTAACAAATTTTCTTTATCCTACCAAAAAATTCTTCTAGCAAATCTCTCTCCTTCGTCTAACGTGAAATGTGTAGTTTAAATTAGAATTTAAATTAAATTAGAAGATTTAATACTTAAACGAGCAAAGATCTTTAATATTCATGTACGATGGAGCTCCACCGCACTTTGATAGAAGGTGTCGTAATTGGTTGAAGACACAATTGGAAGAATTGAAAGACAGAAATTGAATTCTATTTTATGTTATTAGCCTATTTTCATCTTGTCATTTAATTAATATATTTATTATTACTTTATACGAGCATCGATTATTACTTCATCATTTTCAAATCAAATTATTCCGAAAACGGTACATAGTATCAAGTTTTATCAAGAATACCATTTTAGTGTAAAATTAAATGATATTAAGTTCACTTGAAATATTGCTTAATAAATCTACTAAAATTAAAAAAGTTATTTTCAATAACGAACCGTGTAACTAGCGCTCTCTTTGAGAGTCAGACATAAAAACAAATTCATTAGTTGTATCAGCTTCCAAAACATATTCGTATAAAATTTTAATACAATGTTGCCAGTAGTTGCGGAAAAATCATAAAAAATGTGTATATTTTTTTCTTTAAAGCCCTTTATCTTGAATACGAATGGCGCTACGAAAATTTTTTACTGAGCAAATCCAAAATATATCTCTATCTATCCTAGGGACCAGATCACATTTTTGCAAACACCCTGTATAGTAGGTATTTTTACTGGTAAAACTAACGTTTTGTTTTGTCCTATGAAGGACGTTAAAAAATGACGCGTTGGGCTGTGTCATGTGATTTTACGTCATCAGGATGTGATTTTTTTGGTCATATGACGTAAAAAATGACTAAATATTCACGTGAAAAATACGAGACTAGGCTACCTGGGATATTTAAGACTTCTTTCAGTTTTATTATGATTCAGTTCATCCGAATCGTTTATTTATAACGTTTTATAAATTAAAACCTAATTGGTTTGCTTTACCTTCACTTTTAAAAAAAGAACGATGGATTTAGAACAAAAAAAGTTTTAATTTATATTAAATATAAAGCTAATAGTATCTAATTCGCTTATTTTAATAAAAACAATGACATATAAAATTATCCTGATTAGTTTTTAATCACGCAAGGTAGGTGTCAAATGAATGTTTTTTCGAAACTGGACAGGGAAAAAACAACTTTCAATTATGAATATTGTCGTTTTTTTATATGACAATAGAAAATAGTTGTTCATAATAACATTTGGATCAAGTAATTATATTTAGAGATCTGACAACCATGGTTAGCGTGTTTCAACGGGACATCACACTGCAATAAAGACAATCAGGCGCACGTTTGTGCAAAATCAATATAACGCTGCAAATTTGTGTTAGGTTAACAAATGAGTACAGAAATGGGTTAAGTTAGGTATTATCTGTTATTCAAAAATAATTTAAAAAATATTTTCATAAATTTGGTTTAATTTTTATATTTCATAAGTATAATCTATACAAGTATTTTCTCATTGAGTTCTCTTTATTGAATTAGCATTCAAGTTTTGGAACAGATTTCTGCAATAATTTAACTGTGTAAATTCACTCGACATGTTCACCAATATTAAATCCTTACCATTCAAACCAATTTGTTCGTTAGAAGATAAGCTTTACAATTATAGCGGAGTATATTTTGTTCATCTGAAGACTACAAAAGCGCAATAAGTCCATCACTCACTAATACTAAAAAATCTCTGTTTGCTGTGGTATCTATAACAACAAATACTCTTTTCACTTCTCTTTCTGAATCGATCTAGAAGAGCTTCAGTTGATGTATAGACACCTGGTCAAAAAGTGTGTTACTGCTATCCATTTTGACTGCCACACCACTGATTCATTTGTAAAGGTTTTAAGCTAAATGTTCGTTCTGACGTAATTCTAAATTGTACATATAGTACGAGACCTCTTTGCTGCAATGGCAGGATCCCATAGAGTTCGACTTATTGCACTGTGAATAATACGCAGAGCAGTCTTCTCTAGAGTAAAAACCCTTTGAAGTCTGCTAGAGTTGTCCCATAGAGAGATACCATAAGCCAGATGACTGTGGGTCCAAGCCAAGTAAATCGAGCGCAAATACTGCTAATAGAGGAGCGCAATTGTTTCATTGCAAAAAGCTGTAGTCAGCTTTTTGAGCATAGTGAGTCTATTTGCTTTCCCCAATTGATACCGGGGTCTAATGTGATTCCCAACAATTTCATAGATTCCTCTCTGGTACCTCGTTTTGCAGAACTAAATGTTATATTTTTTAGATTTTGCTCTGTTTATTTTCAAGATTCAGCTACTAGATTCTCGATGCTGACGTTTTCATCCTTTTTGTTAGGAATATAGCATCGTCGGCAAATAAAACTTTATATATATATATATATATATATATATACATATATATATATATATATATATATATATGTATATATATATATATATATATATATATATATATATATATATATATATGTATATATATATATATATATATCAGAAACAATAGTGGTCCCAACACTTAAACCCGAGTGACTCGGACTAGATTCACAGTTTACGTACTGCTGTCGATTTTCGAAATAAGATTCAAGCCGCTCCAACTCTATCTCGGAATCAATAGTGTTCCATCTTATACAACAAAATGTGTGAGTTATAGAATTATAGTATTTTTATGGTGAGAAGTGGTTTTCATCCACTGATGTTATGATTACATCTAGAGCATTGAAAACCCAATCAACTTTGAACTTTATAGTTTCGTCACATTCATAATCAAAATGTTTTTTTTTTATTTTTCGCAGTTTTACACCTCTTTGTTTTTTGAATTTAGGTTCTATGTCTAAGCTGGATGCTACTTCTTCAGCATTAATCAATATGAGATTGAATTTAGTGCGTACTCTCATTTGGAAAATATATTATTTTCGAGAAATTTGGTATCCCTCGTTTCAACAAATGAAAATAAAATAAGAAACAAATAAAAAACAATGTCATAGGTAGCAATTCCTTACGGCTTTTTTCTAATATTATAAATTTTGTTTTGAAAATGTGGTTTGTTGCTTTTGTCTTTACTTTGGAGTCTATGATTTTTGTACCACATGTCTTTGCCCTTATACCTGAAAACGCTACCTAACATGAAATATTCAAATGAGACTACATATAAACTGTAGTACTGTGTATCCGATTCTATCGCAGTAGAAACATTGGAAAGTTAGAGAAATGACTATTTGCTCAAAGATATGACGTCGAGTCCACTACAAACTTGTGACTTGTTTATATCGACTGTTGACGTGGGTACTAGGCGGTAGCTGATTATTGGAGAACATAAATGCCGTTACAACATTTTTAAACGAAGGGTAAATATCAACAACCCTACGGTGAACTGTAGTTCGCCGGGTTACAACTTAAAAAATGTCCTATCGATGGTCATTACTCATTTTAATTCAGTTCATCTGATCATTTTTTATGGTTGTCTGAATGAATGAAAGTGTGCGAGACTTTTTAGATACAACTTAATTGATTTCTTTCTTAATACTGTAGGTTAAGGTATCGAATACATATTATTGTTTAAACCTTAAGTATCTCAAAAACATCTAGATGTGAATGTATAAGTTGATTTATTCGGTAGAAAAAGATAATATAATCATTTTCAAAATTACAAATAAAAATATGATATTCTTCTATCGAAATAAATATTATTATTATTGAAAAAATAAATTTTATCTTGTTTTTATCATGACTAGACAGACAAATAAATGCTTTTTATTGCTAATATTTTAAATAAACATAATATATTACTTATTCTAGTGGAATATTATTATATTTACTTTATCTTTTTTGTTCATTTCAAGTCGACATTACATGGTTTACTAATTAAACTGAGAAAACACGTGTTAAAATGAATATATAATCTTTTTTGACATAATCGCCGTTTATTAGATCAATGCATTTTTGTACACGGTGAACCATCTTCTCTATTCCAGTAAAAGTCGTCGCTGCGCTACGAAGACAGGTTAGAACATCTTCTTTCAGCTCGTTGGTTGTGGAATGCGTCTCTCCCAAGTGCTTCTTTAATTCAGGAAAAAGATATTAATCACTGAGGTCCAACTCTGGGCTTTAAGGGGGTGTGAGACAATATTCCATCTAAATTTGTACTATTCGACTTCTCTGCATCATTTGGCCATCAGTAAATCGCAATTTATGATTTTTATTACTCGAGGACTGATTCAAACCCCAGCACATACATGAAGTTGCAAAAGTTCACCACACACACAACAAATTATTTTTGCATAATGTATCCTTTATTTTACATTCTTTGTTAAACATCTATTTAAAATATGTTCATATGTACAAAAACGCAGATGCACGTGTCGAGTGTCTTCAAGGTTTCTCGACGGACGTATTGATAATTACAAAAGTCTGTTCACTTAAACTGAAATATTCAGTGGCATAATGGCATTAATAATTTTAAATCGATGGTGTGGTTAATATGTGGTCGATAATGTATTTGAAAAATGTATATGTTGAAATAAATAAATTGGAAAAAGGATAATATTAATTCACGTAAAAATGACCGCCAACACGATTATCAATCAAGAAGTTTATTGAAAAATGTGTGAAATTTGATTTATTACCCAAAAAGACAGATCTTACGAAAGAAGGGAAAATTCAATATAAATTAATTTGCTTCCTTGCCGGAATTTACCCAATGCTCTTGTAAATATACGCATGCATAATTCCAAGAATTATTTACACTGGCAGCATCAAAGTAACATTACCGATGACGATTCAGATCAAGCGCAGCTAAAATAAAGGGTCAACAACATTTACTGTCACTTCATAGTTTTTCAACAATTTGGCAACATCAGTTATGACTACCAATTCGATCAACGACGTGCATAGGGTTTATATTTACCAAGTGTGGTTGAATTTAGTATACTTATTTAATGGTGGCTTTTCATTCCACCATGTACACTACGCGTGAATAAAAAAACGGCCATCCGAATTTTTCAATTTGTATCTCATGGGTAGCTATTGCATAAGCTGAAGGATTTCCCAAAAAACTCAAAAAATTAAGAGCTAAGAACAAATCATAAAGTTAGTGAATTGAGAAAATTGTTATACACAGCTCAATCAGAATTTTTGACAATATGTATGTTTTTGGAGCACTTGGGAAGTGGTCTATCGGCAGTAATTGTGAAGAGTTCATTTCAATCGAAAAATTATATTTTTTGGCATTCTTGGGAGATATGGTCTCGGAAAAGGATGAATGAAAAAGATTTTTATATTTTGACGGTCTGGATGTCGTCTTTGGTTTTCAAACAATTTGAACGTTTTTCTTATTCTACATAGATTTAATCTAGACTTGTAGGTGCGAGTTGGATTGATGGTTTTGGTGCATCAAAATTGGTTTGGGACACGATGTTTGTGTAAGATGAAGGAATCATTAGGATTTGTAATAGATATCAATCCTTATTATTATTTATTCTACAAATCAATCTTTTTTTATTAAAACTTTAAAGTTTTGTGGGTAAAATAATGGAAAAGGAGTCAATTTCTTTGAAAGAATCTTATAGTGTGAACCAAAATTTCAATGACATAATATACACTACTCAAAATCGATCTATATCCTGACTTATTTTGGTAAGTTTTTTCATAACTAACTAGATTATTTTTACAAAAAAATATCAACAAATCAACCAATACCCGAACTTTAAACTTTTCCGTAGAAATACCAATTATTTTTTAATATAATTTATCAAAAAAATCAGGGCCTATGTGTTACGGCTAATATACGAGGTATATCCACAATGTACATTCCGTTTCTATTCTGTTTTGTGTAATCGCAGTTCCGAGCATGTGTAGCAGTTTCTCTGACTCAAGCAGAAGAAATGTAAGCTATTTTCATATCATGAAAATACCGTTGCTTGTGAAATCGGATCTGTGATTCGATTTCTAAGCATAAAGAAAGTTAAACCAAGAGAAATTTATCGGCAAATCTGCGAGATTTACGGAAAAAATGCTAAGAGTGATTCAATGATTAGAAGATGGGTCAGACATTTCAGTAAAGGACGTGACACATGTGAATGCCCGTCTTTGGTTACTGATTTACGCAATTGAAGAGAAGCTTAAGCAAAACAATGAGTTTACAATTAGTGCTATTGCTATGGAATTTCCGCAAATCATTACAAATTCATGACGTCGTTACTGAAAAATGGAAATTTCGAAAATTTTGCTCAAGTTCGGTACCGAAAATTCTGAATAACAGATAAAACAATGAATGAGTAGTGCAGTTTATTTTTTGACACGCTACAATGAAGATTTTCTTTCTAGGATAGACACGGGGGATGAAACTTGGGTATCTTAAACCACTCCTGAAACTAATCAATGGAAATAGAGAAACATTTCGTCCCCCACGAAAGTTAAGCCTAAGGAAATCTTGACACCTGGAAAACACATTTACACCGGTTTTAGGGTAGAAAAGGCATTTTGCTTATTAATTTTTTATAACGAGACGAAACAATGTTTGCTGTCTACTGCGAGACCATTAAGAAATTTCGCGAATATAGAATAAGCGCAGAGACTTACTGTCAAAAGTGTTTTAATCACGATGCCCGACCACACACTGCGTTGAAAAAAAAACTTTTACAGGAATCTGACTGGAACGTGTTTAATCATCCTCCGTGCAGCTCGGGATACAATTTTTTGGTGGTCAACACTTCAAGGTAGCGAGCTGAAAAAACATATTACTCCATGCTTAAAAATACAGCTTCTATGAAGAAGACATACAAAAACTTATGCCACGCTATGGCAAGTGACTACAAAATTTCTGAAGCTATGAGCACAATTAGTTTAACAGCTGCAGATTTTTGTACTATAAATATATTTTCTGTATCTGTACACGTTTTTTACCATAACCAAACAAAACTCACTATTTTTTATTTACACTATAGATTCAGACATAAATTTGTTGTCATATGTAAAAATACTCAATTTCTGAAATATTCAAACACAATTTTCTTCTAAATCCCCAACCTATTAAAAAATGTAATCCTCATTTATTTGGTTCACTATTTTAGTTGAACGGTTCCGAATCGACTTCTCTGTGTACTTAACAGTTATAATTTTGATTTTTCCAATTTAATAACATTACTAGGAAAATTTATTTATCACCAGATCATTTTTTATCTTGTGTCAATATTTATCAGAATCAAAAATATTTTCATTTTTACAAATATCATAGAATGGTGATGTATTTTCAGTTCCTAAGATTATGTACTCGTTTGATTATCGTTTATATATCGTTGTTCATAGAATGAACTAGCATATCGTAAATCATATGAATATTTATAGTGTACAACAATTACTAAGGATCATAAGTATTTTATTTCAATTCTTTAATTTCCTTATTCCAATTTCTTTCTTTTTTCTGTAGTATGTTTTTTGCCATTTTCACAGCATAGAAACAATCAATTCTGTCTTTTAAACAAATACAAGGGTTGTTTCTTTCAATATCCAATGGGCTGTGTGGAAAAGATGGGTGAATATACGAAAAAGATTTTATTACCAAAGGTAAGGTACAATACAGCTTATTTCTCTACATTATCACCTTGACGATTAAGCCATTTATCACAACTGTAAACAAGCTTTGCAATACCCTTTTCAAAAAATGTAGCCGCCAATAATTGGAAGAGAGTTGAAGTCCAAGGTGAAATTTTTCCTTGGGACAAAATTTGAATCTAAAGAAGGTGTTGAAAATGCAGTGCGACAATTTTTTACATCTAAGCCCAAAAGAATAGTTTTCCCAGGACTCAAAGAGCTTACTAAACGTTGTGTTAAAACCATATAAAACAATGGGCTATACTTCGAATATACAGGCTATTTTTTTTATACATTTATAATAAACAAAGTGAACATTGGAAATCGACATTATTTATGAGACACCCTCTATATAATTTTTAATAAATATTAATTCAATTTACACAATATTTGTGTAAAATTTCTTCAAAAATTCAATTACAAGTTTTCTTAGTAATCATAATATAGTTTATGTCTAAAAGGAACAAAGTAAGCGTTCAGTCACATGGTATTCCATTTTTTAAAGAAGTGTAAACTTATTTTAACACATTGCCTTCGACTATCTATGTGTTAAAAATAATTCCAATCAGATATCATTTCTTGTAGAGGAAGCAACTGGATTTAATAATTTACTGTTCAATTAAAAAATATTATTAACCATATTTTTATGACAATCTTAATTACAAATGCTAAACAATAAAATAAAAAAAATATAGAATAAGAACAGTTTTAATTGTAGATAATTTGATAGGAAAATTCTTTTCAAGCTAGTCAACATTAGTTATTGATAAAAGTAGTGAAATCCTAAGTGATTATCATTAATAAAGTATTCGGCTTTTTACAATAATTCATTTTATCTCCAGTTAAATATTAATGAATATCCAACTGACCGGCTACGTTGAACCGATGGTACCGGTAAAGTGGGGGACACACTATTACAAGTAGTATTCAACACAGAACTTTGTTATTACAATTTGAACAGTGTTGAACTTACCGTAACGTATAAAATAACGGACAACGTGTACCGGTATTTTTATCTTCAAAATGTTAACGCTAGACGAGGATTTTGAAATAAAACTACCTTCAAAATATAGTAATGAATTTAATAGTGCCGACTATAATCTGACCAAAATTCTCCTAGAACCTTCAGAAACTGATGGTAGTAAAATAGCGGTTTCTGATCCAGAATATGAACAATTTTTAGCCGACGTTTGGGTTGGAATTGTATTGACTCTCATGGTGCTAAGCTGTGTTTGTTTTATGTGTTCGTGTTTGATTTACCATAAATTCCAGCAGTGGAAAACTAGAGGTGAGTTTTTCTTCTATCAATTTCATGAATATACTATATATTTTCTGATACTCTCGATTTAGAAAAAGACTTTATGTGCAGATTAGAACGTTCATTTCATTGCATTTTAACAATATTTGGAAGATTCTTTTATGGTACTTTTTTAATGGGTATTACTGAAATTTGTGTCATTTTCTTCGTAAAATAGCAAACTACAACGATTTTCATTTGAAAGTAGTTTTTATTTCAAAGTAATATAGAAATTTTTTCAAAAATAGAGAGACTACTACATTTTTCTTGGTCATAATACTGAAAAAAATGTGGATCTAGTTACACTATTTTTTAAAATTAACCTTTGAAATAAAATAATCCATCATCCTGTTGTTGATTGCTATTTTCCGGATACCTGTTGGCAACCGTTCCTTTTTCCTTCATATAATCTGTAATTTATCGTTGTCGGTTTGTTTTACTACAAAATCGGCTTCTAAAATGTGGTTATATTTGAATAGTGGAAAATAAAAACAATAACACAATTGAAATATGTATGACAAAATGAAAATGTCGAAAACAAATAACACTTCAACCATAATGACGTCAAAAAATTCAATCCCATTTCCATAATTTTGTATTCAAAATCTTTTATGACACATCATTTAAACGATTATTAATATTAAATTTTATCATAAAATTTTGTGCAGTTGTTGGTTCTGATAATATAGGAAATAGTCACAACGTGCGATTTTATCGAAATCCAATTATTTTAACATCATATTAAAGATATAGTGGCATATCAGTAATGTATGTTTCTCTGACGGAGAGATTCATATCTTAAAAATTTGATTTGTTCCAAACACTTTTTATCTAGTTAGACGTTGATTGCACATTTGCATATTTTAAATCTGTACAACAAGAAAAAAACTATCGATTTAATGAAAATTAAATTCACATATTCATTTCGATAGAAAATAGACCTTGAGACAATCGATTCTTTATATGACATAATTAAAACAGAAGATTTGTTTGTCCACCACGATAATATGACTCACATGACTCGAAAAGACTCTTAAAATGACCAAACATTAGTTGGGAACGGAAGTAAATTACCTGTTTAAATAATCCTATAAGTTCTATTTTATTGCCTGTTTGAAGCTACTCTTTACTAATGTCTAATATAACCTATAAAATCTCCAACAATTTATCAGCAACTTACCTGTTAATGATTCTACAATTTGACATAATTATGTTATACAGGGAGAGTTTGCATGTACGTACAACAAAAATGGCTTAAATATTACATCATACTTGTCTAATATAGACAAACACAGAAAAGACAATGTCATGTTATAATATTTACATGATTCCTTTCGCAATTCAGTGTAATATACAGAGCAAAAGTATTGATATCTCTCAATAAAATTTACCAACTTGCAAAATGTCGTCAATCTCAATGTTTAAACCCATTTCATCAGATAGTAGGAAAATGAACACTTTTGACACTGGTATTATACTGTCAAGTAATCGATGGTTTAATAAAAATTGTAGTATTATGAGAGAATCATTTAATTACATTTTCAACTAGCAAAAAACCAGTTGAAATGGAATTACTGTTTGAATAAATCATAAATTATTATTCAATTAACACTATTCCCGATACAGATGATTCAATAGTACATCGGGCGTGATGTAATATCTAGAAGGTTCTCAATTGAGAATAAAATATTACAAATAGATTACAATTAAAGAAGAAATTAAATCGAGGATAACAGTTTATATATATTATAGCCTCGTGTTTACGTTAAAGTTGTCACGTAATCTCTTTTAGGTAGGTTCGATGTTGATGTTTCCTTCGTTATTAAATACGTATAAAAACTGTTCGGCGATACTCAACATAATGCCAATATGACACTATAAAGTCATTTCAATGATGAGTATTTCTTCTAACAGAAGATTTTTCTTTCACGATCTCTGATTAGTCATACTATTCAAATCCACTAAACTCCATTCAACGGGAGTTATATAATACAAGTCCACGGATGAACTGATAAAATTTGAATCATCTAAATTAATTCTGATGCCACTTGTTTCATTTTGAAGTTAAAATTTCTTTATGGAAGAGAATTAATCAAAAACTAGTGTAGACACCATGGGAAATACTGAAAAATGAAAGTGTTAATATCACGTCTCAGATTAGGTCATTTGAAATTAACACGTTCCTATTTGTTTAACAGTGACGAAGAAACAAAGTGCGATTTGTGTAATACAAAATTGACTTATATAATTAACTATCCTAAGTACTATGAGGTGTACAGTCACTTTTAATTTGAGTGAAACTCATATAATTTTAAAAAATTATAGAATACTTGAAAACAATTATTCTTTTGCTTTTTCGCTAATTACCCACGTGATTATGTATTTTTGGAACATTATGAAAAAATTAATAGATATTAATCGATAATTTGTCTTATTTTGAGAAACTGTAATTCTCACTTTTATACTTATATTTTTCATGACAAAGAGAAAATAATACTGAGTCATCCACAAGGTGTTTACATGAATATATTAAACGCGTTATGTACAAATTGAATTTGTAGTTTATTAAAACTACTTTTTAAAAATAATTTCTATTTCTACAAACTAAAAGTGAGACCTTACAACTCGAAAGCTAAAAAATATATAATTATGACATTAAAATATGTTATCATGAAAAGTATCTATGGAGTTTGTCAATATTATTGGAAATGAAATATTTTCTGTTTTTGAATGTCTAAAGCACTTTGAATGTTTAAATTCGTCTAAATTGATAGAATGTAGTTGAATTGGTTACATTTGAAATTTTGATATTTCACTTGAAAACGTTAAATTTGAAAAGTTTATTAAATTGAGTTCGGTTTGATAATTTTCAAAATGTTTAATTTTAATACCGTTTATGTCCACTTCACATTCTGAGTCAAGTTCTAAAAAAAAGTTCCCTGAATTGGAAAATTGTCTTTATTAGATGCGCATTTTTTATTAACTACAATTATTTCAGGAGATATTAGAATCCCATGGTTTTTCTCTAATTTTTGGATTCGTAATTTTGGCATTCGGATAGCTAACTGTTGATATGATGAGACGTTCTTGAAGTAACGGAGCATTTGAATTTCACATGCGGTTTCTTCTTGAATGATGACGGGTCTATTCTGGTTGCAAATGTATTGTTCGGATGAGACTTCTTCACAATTCTCGTCAAAAAACATAGGAAAGGTCATTTAGGATGAGGAATTTTGCTTGAGGTAAAATTACTTTAAAGTAATTCTGAATGGGTACAGGCAATGAGTATATGTGGAAATAATTGTAGATTTCGCTTTTTACTATAGAAATTTCTAAGATAAATACTATTTTGCATCCCTTGGTATAACATTTTATTTCTCTGACCTTTTCATATAAGAGAATATTTTCTACTCTCGGTTCAAATGGAAGCTTATCAAATTTCAATTCTCATTCAAAATCTTAATTTCATTTAAAAGTTCTCAATGTTCAATTATTGAATTATGAACTGTATTTAATTTTGAAAATGTGATAGCTACTTCGATTTTCTTTAGAATTTGTAAATTAATTGATAAGTTGGAGCGATTTGAGAAACCAGTGTAGCAGTGAGAAAAAGTTTCAATTTCCTCTATTCGTTTCAATAACGTTTGTTGGTTTTGTGCCAATGTGTTTGTATTGTTTTTAAAAATGTTAATAGAATTTTGAAGAAGTGTTATTTGTGAATTAACTATATTTTTTAATTTCGGTTGATTATCAGAGTGTGTTAATTGCTTTATCGTATTTTTCTGCATCGTTTTAGTCTAGATTGCCCGTTAAAGATTCAATTATTGAGCCAAGTCCATTTATTAATCCTCTTTTGATTCTTATATTGAAAACTGGATTTATTTGATTTAACTGAGTTTGTATTTTTTGTTCCATATTTAAGATTAGGTTGCATATACTCTGAAATTAATTAAGACCTATTTATCTTCATCTCTTGGAAATAACTAATAATAAGTAACTAGCGTTGCTAATTACCCAAGAAATTGGGATGATAATTGTTTTGTTTGGATGGAGTAATTCTCGGTGTTGATTTGTAAGGTTGATTATTTAGAGTATTATTTCTACTCTGACTATACATCAAATTCTCTTCTTCTATAACTAAAGACATAGCTACTTCTAAACTGTCTGGGTTTCTCAAACGTACATTATTTTGCAATTGACCAGTTAAACCTTTAATAAAAGTTTTAAGTGCTAAATCGTTATAATTTTTATTGCTTTTTCTGCAAGAGGATCATTTGAAGCGTTTAATTTTGAAATTACAAAGCTACGTTATTCCTGACATCGCATACCGAAATTGTATGGTGTTTCATTTTTCAATGGTCTCAAAACAATTAAATCTTGCACTAAGCAATCTATATTTCTTTGATCTCCAAAATATAATTGAAGAGCTTGTTTTATTTCAGCCCATGTTCGTAATTCAGTTCTTGATCCTATAAGCATTAAAGCCCTGCCTGCTAATTTACTCAATAATGCGCGTAATAAAATACTATTTAATTGCGGATTTGTTGCATCGTAAAATTGAGAAAGTAATGTGTCACAGTTTCTAGAAAATTATTAGTATGAGAATTACCCTCGTATTGTGGAATAGTTACAATATATAATTTTAATAATTGATAGTTTGGATTAGCCATTGTTTCAATTTCTGATATACCTATTACTTTTTTCTTCTAAAGTTATACTAGAACTAAATAAATCTGTTAACTCTTCTAGAATTGAGTCATTCATCAACTAATTTCAATTATGTTACTATAAATGTTTTATTTTCATAAAAGTATATAAACGTAAAGAAAAAGCGAAAATTTATTTTGGAAAAGGAAAAATGAAATGTTTTTCGACTTACAGTACTATGAAGAAAATGTTCATTCTTCTCCAAAAGAATCTGGGCAATGTGGTCCCTCTTTCCTGGACTGGAATCTTGAAGTTTCTTGAAAACCACAAAATAACACAAGGTTCGAGATTGCAAACAAACCGTAGATACGGACAGGTGTCAGATTTTTGTTGAACCAATTTGCAATCCTACTGACTGCGCCAATTAAATTTGTAGTTTATCAAAATTACTTTTTAAAAATAATTTTTATTTCTACAAACTAAAAGTGAGACCTTATAACTCGAAAGCTAAAAAATATCTAATTATGACAATAAAATATGTTATCAAGAAAAGTATCCGTGGGATTACAATTCAGCAGTCTAGCGGTGTCGGGTTACTAGAAGCGTTCCCATAACTTACATGATTGCATTACTGCTGTACCAAAAAAATCAATTCAATTTTGTCATAAAAAACCCGAATTCAAAACTATTTAGTAAAATAAAATCCATGTCACATTATATAAAATTACTTCTTCTTCTCCTTATTTTTCATTCTGCCCTCTCTAGAGCGTCGAAAATGTATTTATTATCCATTCACCCATTTCCTCTATCTTTTCTTGTCATGTATATAATTCGACTCGATTGCGTTTATTTTACTATTTTATTGTTAGATGCCCACGTTTCACTTCCATATATAGCTAAAATTTTATTGTATAAATAACGTTCAGTTTTACTTTCTTATTGAACACTGCTTTATCTAGACGTACCTGGCCCAACAAAGAAAACTAAAAAATATTGGAAAAAATATATTTAATTTTCAATATAATCTCCTTTTAGCTCCATACACTTCTACTAGTGATGTTCAAAAAGTTTGATACCCTTTTTTATAATAAGAATCGTCAAGCTCCTAGAAATCTGAAATCTGGCATAGGCATAGAGCTCATGAGGTAGCAATTCAAACTTTGATACATTAATTTTGGCCCTTGCAATAATGGATGAGTGAGCGGCCGTTTTTGCAGGAGTTCTTAGCTCAAATACTGCAATAAGTTCATATAATACTCGCCGTTGATAATTTTTCTTATTTCAAGATAGTCAATGAAAATGATCCCACATTGTCTGCAGATGGAATGGTTCTTTGGCCGGTTCTCCCTTTTAGGACCATCGTTTTGATTGTTCTTTTGTTTCGGGTTTGAGTGATAGACCCATATTTCATCCATGGTTATGAAACGGCGCAAAAATTTGGCTTTATTTCAGTGAAACTTTGCCAAACACTCGATAGAAACATCTTTACGATGCTATTCTTGTTCCATTGTGAGCAAACGCGGTACTATCTTGCGTACAGCTTTCTCATATCCAAATTTTCAGTTAATATGCGATGTACCGC
Source organism: Diorhabda sublineata (assembly GCF_026230105.1). Lineage (NCBI taxonomy): Eukaryota > Metazoa > Arthropoda > Insecta > Coleoptera > Chrysomelidae > Diorhabda > Diorhabda sublineata. The sequence goes on along the minus strand of NC_079485.1, from coordinate 16,069,687 downwards.
ATGTTTACAAATTCACTGAAAACATTCACTATTGATGGCTGCCAAACATATACTGAATAACGTGGCGTCTTCAAACTTGAAACATATGATGCATATTTGTGTACTTTCTAATACAGTGATATTTTTCAAACCACTACCGTCATCTCTAAGTCAGGCCAGGTCCTTCTGGGACCATCCTCGTATATTTGTTGCTTTTTTTATTCTGTTTGTAACTTCCGCTTCTATATTCAAAAGTTGTGACTTGTTCTTCTTTTGCTATTATTCAGACTTTGCTTCCATTCCAAAAATCAGCCCAATCTTATTTTTACAGAGGAATATTTTTCCTATATATTTATTATGAAAATGACTTTGGAAAGAAAAACCGAAGAGTCGAGATTGGAATTCTAAACGTGCTTAAAATCTTATGTTAATTACTGTTTAAATGAAGCTTTCAAATATCTAAGAAAATTAGTCATTTATTCATAAGAATTTAACTAAATTTTTCATATTTATAATATTTGGTTGTCTTTTAGTGTGTTCAAAAAGATAACGAAAGTATGTCATGTTTGAATTATAATATTTTTTTAAAACTCTATTGTTTACTGTGATTCATAAAATTAATTAATTAAAATTGAATCGTATGTTCTGAGAAGTTTTTGAATTCTCGTATTTTTCTATACTAAATTCGTCATTATTATAGGTTATGTTTGTATGTTTCCAAACAAATATAACGAGTTTTTTTAATATAAAATTATAAATATAAAAATGTTTGATGTTATTAGAGGTGTGAATAATTTTTTCTTCATTTTTGCTCACTGCTTAGTCAGAAATTCTACTTTTGTAAAAAATCTGTAGGCTTACAATCACAGATGGATAACAAAAACATTTTTTGTCTTGATAATCAACGAATATTTGGATAAAGATTCATCGAGAAAATAATTTGTTACCGTTATATTTACTTATATTGAAGGCCCGTCTAGAAGTTGCCAGTATAACCAACTAATTGATTAGCGCTTCTAAATTAACACCGTATAAACGCCCCAATAGCGAAAATGATAACAAGCACGCTAGCAGTTCACTCGCTTTTGAGATATTTAATGATACAAGCGTTCAGAAGCGGAGGAGGTAGTCATGTGACTACTAAAGCTTGTGAATTAGCACGTTATAAGTACCGATCTGCCCTCGTGCGGTGCTTCTGAACACAAACCAGAGAAATGCCCGAAATCAAACTCCCCTACATGCAAAAATTACGGTGGATCGCACCCCGCCTTCCACCCCTGTTGTCCGAAGAGGATGGAAACCTCAAACTTCCACCCGGAAACTACCCCAGTCACCCTAGAAAACCCCAAACTTCATACGATCTTTCTACAGATACCAAAATCCCACAATAATGAATGTCATCCCCACTTTTCGCGCGCAAGTAGCCGAAACGCTCATACCCACTAGCGGCGTGGTACAACTTGTGTGTGGGTACAACTCCAGGAATGCCCGTTTTTGGTTAAACTAAAACCAACCATACCGGCAGACTCCTCGCCGGCTCTCCCTTATCTATAAGATAAAATCCGACTTTCCTCACCCACCCCTCATACACTTTCGTCGATGTTGCAGGTTTTCTGCCGTTTTCTTGCAACCAGGTGAACCGGTTCTCCAGCCATATGGCCGACGATAGGGAATATTGCAGTCGCAGCTGTACCCGTCCGCCTCAAATTAAATTTAGAATAAACACATAAAAAAAACACAAATTTTCCAAAAAATAAAAAAAAAACAAATAAAGCCTCTCACAAAAACAATCCAAGGGCCTTTTTTGCTTATAAGCTTCACTTCGTTTTATTTTGGTCAAAATCTCCCTTTAGAGAGTTAGGCAAACACAACCCAACGAAACCACCACAATCCCAACCCAGAGGAGCTATTCCTATATCAGGACCTACTCAAACAAACCACCTCCCTCACAAAAATCCTCCTTATCGTACCAAAACTTAACCAACTAATCTGTTTCTCTCTCACGTTATAAGTGGTATCTGGATGCTCGGATGGCGCTAGCTGTCACACGCCTTCCGGAAAAAACCTTGATATGGTGGTAATAGGCACACGATATAGGTTCTGTTGCTAAATACCTTATTCTCATTTGAAGTTTAGTTTTTTACTTTCTCATCACAGCATAATTTTTCTTTATTAAAGGGGCTACAAAAGCCAATAGTTGAAAAGATACATTATCAAAGTACATTCTAGCGTCCTCATCTGCTAGAGTAATCGAATCACTAAGAATTTCTCGCCTCCTAATCCAATTTTGATCGCACCAAGTTCCTTTTTACATAACTCTTTTACGCTAATTCTTGAAATTTGTCATAAAACACTGTGTTTTGAATAAATGGAAGACATTAACAACTTCATCTACTGAGCACTTTATTCATACAGTTGACTAGCTCTAAAATTAGCACCAATATAAGCTGCTATTAAACTAGCCACATCTACACTGGCCATTAGCTACCGAAACTTGCAGATTTTTATCTTGTCTCATGTACTCGTACATTTAATTAATCTTGCATTCTCAGTGGAAGTTATAATTGTTTTCGATTTGAAAATGTTTCACTGACATTTGAGGGAAAATGTCATTTTCTATTACTCTCGTGAAAAAAAATATAAAATTACACTTCTACCACTGCCAGACAGTCAGAGTCTTACGAATGGGATTAATGTTGCATCATGCTTTCAAATTCATGCGTTGAAACCATCGTTTTACACTAATTTTCACATGTAGTTCATTCAACAGATTGCAATAGTACTTAGTGTTTATTGTTGTAATAATCAATAGTATTTTTTTTGTTTCTCAAACAACTAATGTCAACACCTTATTGCCCTTATGGATCCTAATTCACTTCTGAGTCAAAGTACCAGGTTTTCACCACTCTTTAGCTTCTAGTTTTGAGTCAGCATCATGTTGATGGATCCTGTTCTCATCCACGCCTTTCAGAATCCTTTTAGTGTCTTCTAAAAGGTTCTAAATATTGCGAGACGCATCCGACTGTGTTTTTGTTCCAGTATTAGCTAATGCAACACCCATTTTGTACACTGTAATCCAAAATATTACTCAGATGAGATGCCGAAGGCTTCTACTAAAGACTTTCGCGTGGATCGTCATTAAGACTTGTCTGACCAGTTCCTACTGTTTGAATCGAAGGTGAAGAGTACTAATACACTTTGAACAATTGTGAATTTATTTGGGTGCCATACCGTACAAAAGTACGAATATTATTACTGCACGATATTCCCAGTTTTTCCTTTATATGACGCAACAACAAAGTATACGAAAAAGTTGACCGATCTACATGAAACTGCACAAGTGTTCATAATTACTTATACAAATATAACCACGCCGCTAAAATCCACACGCCCAGTTTAGGTCAGGGCACAATACTCTATGTTTAGAATAAGATAAAGTGCTTCTATACTTATGGATATTTGTACACATGCTTTATAATATTCGAATAAAGAATTTTGGATATGAAAGAAGAAGACCTCGATGAAGAAAAGTATAAATAATAGTAACATGTATGATAAAACATCTTATAAATAATTTAGAACAGAAGCTCGCCATTGACACCTTGTATACCCTTCATTAAATGACTCACAATAAAAAAACTTGTTTTTCCTATACGTCGTTCATTTTCTAGTTTGATTACTACGTGCAAATTCCTTTGTAGTAATGTAGTAAGTTTGTAGAAATGCTTCAGGCTAAAAGTTACTGTTGGTATGATAAAATTTCCAATGAAATAAACAGGCGAGGTTGTGCAACATTATATCGTATTTTGATAATTTATTAAAATAGTAATTATGAATATATAAGGAGAAAATTTATTGATTTCCTATTAAAATCATAAATTTCATTCTTATTATAAAGATAAATTTTGATTATTGTTACCTTGAGAACATCCTCGCGAATTGTTCTTCGTCATTTAAAATCAGGGCAGGATTAAGCTAGGGGCTTGGGGGCTATAGTCCCGGGCCCCAGGCCTAAGAGGGCCCCATCATTTGGAAATCATTCTGTATTTTTTCATGTGTTGATACCACAAATCTAACGTATTTATATTATTTTGTGAGTTTTTCCGGGTTTCCGAATTCCTTAAGGGGGCCCCGTCATTATTTTAGCCCCGGGCCTTATAAATCTTAATCCGGCCCTGTTTAAAATAGTCAAATAAAAGAATTTTTGTGTAGGATTAATATAGAAGAAACACCATATTTGTTCAATTCCTTCGAAATAATAGTTACATCACACGTTATAGTAGTGCCTAAATAATGGGTACAGATCACCGTCAGTGACCACAGGAAGCCGACCAGTGTGTGGGGTTAGGATATACGTTCTTTCCAAATTAAACCTTTCCGAGGTTTCCATAGACATTCCACAGAATGGCCGTTCTTTGCTCTATTTGCATTTGCTCTATTTATTCGTCGTTTTGTGATCTCTTTAGTTGTAGCTTTACGTGGTTTGGTCTCGTTTTTTCGCACGTAAAATTATTGCTACGTACTCAGCTACGGCGTCCCTGTTCACTTCTTCCGTGATCATTCTCGGTGAATTTTCCGATATTTTATGAAAAATTGCGCGTTGTAAGTTCCAATAATTGGATATGAAGAATGTGTGCTCTGCGTTGTTCGTACCTTGTCCGCAAGCGAAACAAGTGAGGCTCTTTACCTTTCCTCGTTTAAACAGGTAGGATCTAAAGTATCCATATTCTGACAATAGTTTGGATAAATAATAATTCACCTCTCCGTGACTTCTTTATATCCAGCCTTTTGCACATGATGGTGAGAGGCACGCAGCTCATCATCTTTTCCGCATTACGTATTTTCTTGTGTATTCTCCTTCGTTCGAGTGCTAGCGGATGGTTTCCACAATGACTAATACAATTGGCTCTGATAAAAAGCAATATATATATATATATATATATATATATATATATATATATATATATATATACTTATATACTATAAGAGCAGATCTCTTCAGTTCTTTTGAGGTGGATCTCTTTCTACGTAGTCATCTCCATACCTCTACGCCGTACAGGAGTATTAAATTTATGACTGACATGAATCTATCTATCTCTAGTATCTCTAACTAGAATTTTTAAATGATTTCTTCTCAGATTAGACCATAGAATTACAGCTACTTCTTCTATTCTCCTCAGAAAAAGGAAAGTGAAAAAGACTATTAAGACTAACGTCAAGCAGTGAGAATCTTCGATTCGCTTTCTTTAAAACTGGAAATTAATTTTTTTTTGTAATCGATTCCAATTCATACAATCCTATTTCGTATATGAGTTACTTGCTGAATCCTTTTTTAGGGATTAATAATCGATCTTTATTTCTTGAAAAGAATAGAAATCATTTCTGATTCTTCTGAAACAATTCAAATTTTTTCCAGTTCATTTAAAAGAATTGAAAAACATTTTTTAACCTCTAAAGTATTAAGAACGCTTTTTTATTATTTTGGAACCATTTAAAGCAGCCAATGATATATAGAATTGTGTATAGTCTTTTTGACTTTAATCCTTTTAGATGTTTAGCTACTTTCTCGGCTAAACTAGCAGTATAATATTTCCAGACAATTTCCTGAGCTTGACGGTTTGTCTTTGTTCGTTTTTTTCCATCAATATAATATAAACTTTCCATGTAATATCTAATTTCTGCAAATATTCGAAATAATAATTGTTCTCCCAGAATTAGAGTAGATGCTAGTGTCTAAATGCATTTCAACGTGTTAGCTCTATTTATAGCATAAATATAAAGATACCACAATTCTATCTATATATATGTATATAAGAACATAGACACTATTTTTTTATCCTTTAGCTGCCTCCGTAATACACCAAATAGTAACAAACATGTTGTGACGGAATTTAATACTAAACACTCCTTGAACAGAAAACATAAAATTGTAAGGTTCAAAGGTAGGCGAATTCTAATGATTGATTTTAAATAATGGTACATATTTACTAATATTTAATGTTATATATATCAAGGATTTTGATGACATTTTATGATGATTGTGTAACATGAAATTTGATTCAAAGAAACGCAATACGAAAAACAAATCCCAACCAAGAAGTATCAATAAGATATGTTTTGAATGTCTTTATATAGTTTTTTTCCATTAATTGTATTTTTTGACGTATAAAACAGGTTTACACAAATTATTTAATTAATTCTTTCATTTCAACCGACTGTCATGGTCAAAGATCAAAATAAATACATGCAGTAAAAAATATAATACTGAATACGTGCCAGTGCATTTGGGTAGGAAAAATTCCTAGTATAATCACTTGCTTTTCACTCACTCACTAATTAAATCGAATTTAAATATGCTCTTTTCTCGAAATACGATTATTTATATTTAAAAGCAAAATGGTTGAACCCAGCTAAAGTGGAATTTGAAATATTGTAGTAGTTAGGATATTATCTAGATGATATCGTCCCAACAATGGTAAACTCGCGAATCTGCAATTTTTGCGAATTTGAGGTTATTGGTGCATTTGGATGTAAGATGACCAATACACACTATGGTAGACTCGCGTATCTGTAGCTCGTTTCGTTATACTAGATATTGCCACTGTAAACTCACCTAACTGCGTGAATCTTGTTTTTCGACCTCTGTAAAGTAGCGAATTTATAGATTGGTGACTTTACCGTAGTGAATTTTAATAACACATGCATCTCTTTACCAATGTATACTCGCGAATAGGCGAATTCGTTAGTCTACTGTTGTGAGCTATTTCGTAAATGTTATCAGCGTGTTGTAAACTCGCGTAACTTATGGACATTTTACTCTTTTGGATACAAACAATTTTTATTGCGCTTTTGGATTTGGATAAATTTTCAACGTGTGTCTTTATTTGTTACAGCACTATGAATTCAAGAACGATATTTTACTATAAATGATAATGAGTACGATTTTTTGACCCTAAGACTAAGTAATTTGAAAAATTCTTAATAGGTATTCAAATAACTATTAATTTGTTAACTTACATTTTGTACGAGTTTTACAAGTCAAGTTCGGCTTAAGGTTTTTACTTATTATAAACAAATACCTAAATGTATCAACTATTCATTATTCTTTGTTAACATTACAAGATAGTATAAATTTGTATACATTTTAAAATCCGAATTAAACAAACGTAAGTATACCGTATACGAAGTACAATGTATTTCAAAGAAAACTATCATGATTAAGGATAAGAAGCATTGTATAAACAATTTTGTAGTATAGATTAACATTTAGTTGCATATTGCGTTTTCGGGTGGAAGCACTAATGCTTTTTTCGTTTGTTAGTGCTGTATTGAAATTAATTCATCGGTTAAGTTTAAATAGTGAAGTTTCTTGAAAACATGATGAGTAGATCGAAGAGGCTAGTGGAAATGGCATTAAAGCAACATGAAAAAGGTAAATTAAATAATTTAAAAGTTTCTAGTGGTGATAATCAAAGCACTAAAAATATATTTTTTTGCAATTTTAGAGAAAACTGAGGAGAAAACGTCAGTAGATGAAGATTTGCCAATTCCATCCACTTCGCGTGTTTTGCCTTTACCTTGTAAGTAATTTTGATCTACATTTTGTACCTACAACTCTGCAAACTTCACATAAAAGTTTTATTTCGGCAAGGTTTTGACAAAAGTAATGATTTTTCTTTTGTAGGTTCTAGAGAATCGTCACCTATTCCTTCCTTCGGTTCGGATCTGGAAAATGCTTTCAGCTCAGATGATAGTGTTTTTGATAAGGATTACCAACCTCCATCGGATAATTTGAGTGATTTGGAAACAAGTATGCATAACCTTGATTAATTTTAGCTCAAATTGAAACCTTTTTTTTCAGGTGCTACAGAAAATATTAATGAATTACCACAGGAAATAATATCAAACAAAGAAACTACTTCTCCGTCTAAACAGGCAACACCGAAGAAAAGGAAGGTATCAGACCCTACTCTCTGGAAAAGAAGTGTTGAAAAAGCGAATCGACTCAAGGGAAAATCTTATAAAACAACTACTGGTAAAAATATTCCTGCTAGACCTATTATAGCTCCTCGTTGCTTGAATCTTCCTAAACACAAGTGTAAGGATTTAATTCCTGAAGATGGCAGGTTACAAATTTATAAAACATTTCACGGGTTAGATACTTTATACCAGCAACGTGAATTTATTGTAAAACATGTGACTGTCAATCTTCCAAAAAGAAAAACAACGAATCATGAGTCTCGAAGGAAAGCAACAAAGAGTTACTCTCTAACATACAAAGGGGAGAAACATAACGTCTGCAGGAATTATTTTTTAGATACTCTAAATATTCCAGAAGCTACTATTAGGGGTGCTTTAGCTAAGGTTAGTGAAACAGGCCAAATGCTACCTGATATGAGAGGAAAGAAGGCACCACCACAAAAAACAGATGAGAATTCAGAGAAATTTTTTAGGCATCATATTCTTTCCTTTCCTTCTGTGGAATTCCATTACTGCCGTAAAAAATCAGAATATAAATATCTTGATTCTTCATTAACAATTAAAACTATGTATAAATTATATAAACTGGAGTGTGAGAAAATTTCTAGTAAGCCCGTGTGTTTTGAAAAGTACAGGAGGGTGTTTAGAGAATACAAGTTAACATTCCATAAACCAAAAAAAGATTTTTGTAAAACCTGTGAGGTTCATAAAAATACAGAGGGAAATGATGACCAAAACAATAGTCATGGTGATTATTTAAAACGCAAGGAAGCTGCACGTCAATGCAGGGACGAGGATAAAGAAACAGCAAGGCGTCAACGTCTGTTTTGGCGTTTAACTTTGACTTACAGTCAGTTCTTAACACTCCTAAGGGTGCAGCCGGGCCTCTGTTTTATGTCAGAAAACTTGCAGTTTACAATCTTACGACATATAACTTAGGAAATTCTGATGCTACCTGTTACCTTTGGGATGAAACTGAAGGAAAGCGGGGAAGTGTGGAAATTTCTACTTGTATTTACAATTTTATAATGAATAAACCAGAAATAAGGCATGTTCGAATGATGTCAGATAATTGTGCAGGGCAGCAAAAGAACGTAACTTTTTCTATAATGTGTCTCCATTTATTAAAAGTACACCCTGTTCTTGAGGTGATAGATCACAAGTTTTTCGAATCTGGACACACCCAAATGGAATGCGACTCCATTCACGGTAAGATAGAGCAGAAATCGAAAAATATTCCTATATACACCCCAGAAGGCTGGGCACAAGTGATAAGAACAGCACGATCAAATCCAAGACCTTATGACGTCACGTATCTTTTACACGATAATTTCATAGATTTTAACCAATCTAAAAAATCTGTTTTCCAAGACGAGTCAGGTCAGAAACTTAAGTTTCGCAATGCAGTGTGGCTGCATTATGAAAAATCGGCTCCAGAGACAATTTTTTTTAAAAATAGTTACAACGATACGTCATACACTAAATGTACTTTGAAGAAGCTACGAGGGCGTCCTGTAATAATATCAGAGCCTGCAAAACTGTATTCTTCTCGAATTCCGATTTCGAATGCAAAAAAGAAAGACTTAAAAAAACTTTGTGATGAATTAGTGATACCCAAAGTTAATCACGATTACTATGATAATTTACCTACAAATAAATTGGCAAGAGACAACTTGCCAGAACCAGATCAGCTGGAAGAGTCTGATTATTCTGAATAATAAGTTCTAAGGATTAATCTAAGTTGATTTTTGAGATTTAATTTTTGTTAATTTTGTATTTTTTAATTTGATCTTATAATTATTAATTTACGTTTAGTTTTGAGATTTAATTTTTGATAACGATAAATATTTTTTAATTTGTTCTTGTATTTGGTTTGGACTAAGTACTTTTTTTATATTAAAATATGTACCCTAAAACTATTGTGCATTAGTATAGCGAAGTTGTGTAATAAAAACCGACAATTGAGTGAATAATAACATTAAATTTGGAACAATAATTATTACGGATTCGCTAGTTTACTGTCAAACTACAATATTTACCAAATGTGTACCACAGTAAACTAACAAATCTGCGTTTTACGCCTTTAAAATCGAAAATTTTCAAAGTTGCTCTTATAGCCTTCAAAATGGCCTCAAGTTATACATTATAGGCAAAAATAACATTTAAAAAGAATTAAAACTGATTTTAGGGAAACAAATCGAATTGCTTTTTGCTCCCCTGAATAATTGAGATTTTGCAGATTCGCGAGTTTACCATTGAAGGGACGATATGAAAACACTGCTACAGAAGAGAGGAAATTCTTTCAAAATAATAAAACGAACTATTTCCTTCTAAATCTGGTAATAGCTCGGCGGGTATGAATTTATGGAATCCAATAGATTCTGATACAGTAGTAGATATATTTTGCATCACAACCTCAACAGACTGAGTCTGTATAAGCACTTTTTCTTATTTTTAGACGGTGGAAATCTTGATCATATGGTCCACTGTCTGTGTATTTTTAAATATGTTACTGACAGTATCCCATTTGCATTTAATCTCAACTGGATTTTCACAAAAGTCTACAAAAGACACTTATAATAATAATTGTGGTATTTGTGTGAACTAGAACGAAATTGTGGAAGGTATAAAATCGTAAAAAAACAGGACTGATCTTTTTGCTCTGCCTTTGACTCATTTATAAATTATCTATCATTACATCACTTGTAACCTATTATGTATCCCACTAGAAATTGATAACTCTGAATCTGGTGGAAAGGTGTTTGAGGGGAATTCTTAATTCGAGTCCCATTTCAGTATCAAAATAGATCGTGTCGAGCAAGGCACTATGATTTAGTGCGTTTATAACAGTTGATCCCAAAGCAAATTCACAGTTTTTAGATACGCACACCTTGTATGTTAATTTTTCAACTTTATTTTATATTTGTTTTACATAATTAAGGTCACCGTATGAAAGATGTAGGTATCCTCATCACATAGTTTGTACAATATAACAATACCGTGGTTCTTAAAACCAAAGTATTAAATTCTTATCTAAAACATTAAATATTTATTTTCATTCATAAATGTTGTTATTCCTAATGACAAATAGTTTATACTCTTCAAATTTTTGTTGAGAGAATTTTGCAAATGATTCGTCCAATAATGACTCATACCAAAACGAATATAGTAGAAAACCCGGTTATCAGACGTCACACTGATAATAGATTTAGGACAGATAATGAACGTAAAAGATTAAAATAAAAACAGCGGGGGTGACATTGTAGAGGTCAAAACGAAACGAAACATCAAAACATAGAGGACTGTACAAGGACTTTCCCAACAATTATCGAATTATTTCAATAAATATGATATTAGTACTCGTATAAGTCATAAAGGACATATATCTTATATCGAAATATTTCATTGAACTAAAACACCCAATAACAAAAGAAGAAATATTATAAATCAAGTACCTTGTAGTGATTGTGACGCTGTTTACATAGGATGGACAGTATTTAGAAAATAGATTAGAGGGTCATCAATACGTTAAAAAAATAAAAATGCATTAACACACCATAGAATATACTTTGTCATATTTTGATAAAGACCGAAATAGGTAGAAACGTCCAATTTTTAAACTGATATTCTATAAAGAAAAACCTAAAATCAAGAAAATTTATCAAGAAAAACATTTAAAAAGGTTAAGGAGTAGAAAGAAATAATAAATATCTACCTAAATAGAGATATAATTTCGTCTTGAGGATTATTTCTCAAAAGAATAATAAGTTTACAAGACATGCATTTTTTTTAGCTCATATACCAAAATGTTTTGTGTACTACTTGAGAACTGGTATTAATTTAGCTCCAAAATAGTTTAAATAACGTACTGAAGTTATAAACCAATCAATCAGTAGATCAACTAATTTTGTCGTAGTTTCATTCAAATATGGTTTCCCAAAATATGATATTCCTGCTAATTAAAGAAAATGGGTTTCTTATACGAAAATCTATTAAAAATTTACGTTATATTATATATAGTCCAGTGAACAACGGTAAAAATATGGTTTAACCTCAGAATTGCATCAAGACGCATGAATTTGCGCGAAATTTTGGACTTGACTTCTATTTATTTTTCACTTCAAAATATAGCCTATGGGGCAATTATTTTAAGGGGTGGAAACCACCCCTTATTGTCAAAATACAATAAATTAAAAGCTAAAAACACATTTGTAGGAAAAAAAATTTCTTTTTATTTTTTGGAAAGCTATATTTAACCTCCTTTCAGTTTTTTCGATAAAATCTAGAGTAATAAATATTTAAAACTTCATTCACAAATAAGTCAAAAGTATTGATTTTTCAAAAAACTCCATAGTGTAATTTGTGCTTAGGATATTTTTTTCTATCGATTTCTATGTTTAGTTTCGACAAAACAATACTCAAAGTGTAAAAGCACATAACGGCAAAGGGTAGACTTCGCCTTTTATTCTATTTACTATTTACTGTGAGAATTTTTAGCAAATCCATGCGTCTTGATGGAGGTAAAAGCTGTTGTTCACTGGACTAATAATATAAGAAAATATATTCACAAAAAGGTCAATATTTTTTCAACAAAAGAGTTATATCATTTATATTATTCGTGCATTATATTTATTTGCCCTGATTTTATTTTTAGTGCAATTTAGTATGATTTATATCCGTCATTTTTTTGGACTATTGTTATATGGTAACTTACAGATAATTTCACACAATAATACCGTCTATTTCACCGATAACTGTGCATATTTATTTTAATGCAGATTTGAAACGGTTTTACATAGAATGTAACATTTCATGGTATTGGGGTCTGTCATTGACCTTTTTGTTTGAAAGATCATTGTCAATTCCGTCTCACAGTTTTTTGTTATATCATTTATTCCATTTTTATTACAACATTAAAAAAGTTAACTGGGACTATGTCACGAAGAAATGTTTTCTTTTAAATTTCTATAGCATTGAAGAAAAATTACGTAAGTATTTTAATTTAAAATCTTACGTCTAATATATTAGTGTACGTTTCAATAGAAAATTGCGATTAAAGTTTATAAAAAATAAGAGACACAAATACAAAGTACAACTTCACATGTTGATTTATCCTGATGAACTGGAGGTAACTATGCAACTACTAGAAGAAAAGCTTCAGAGTGGCCACTCAATATACGTGGATAGCTACTATAGCAACAATTTGGTGACAACATATACTGCACAGGAACTTTACGAAAAGATCTAAAGGAAAGTCATTCAAAAAAACACTGAAGAAAGTTTAGAACCTATCACTCGAAAAGGAATACATACTTAGGCATATAGAAAGCGAGGACAAGTTGTTGACAAACCTGAAGCTATTGCGAAGTATGAGATATAAGTTTATGCCTGGGAGTTGATATACAAGACCAACTTCTTGCGTTTTATCCGTGAAAGAAAAACTCTCAGTTGGTATCTAAAAATAGCCATTTACACCTTTCAATTGATGTTTGTAAATTCCTACAAAATATATATGATAAAGATTTAGGTCAACCGAAAATGATTCTATACAAATTTCGTCTGTCAATAATAAGGTATTACCGTATAAACCTGCTATCATTTTAGTTACCCTAAGCCACATTGGTGGCCTCAAAGTGCTCCATAAAATCAGAAAAAATGCTTAAGGAAAATTCAACCTGGTCTTTACTTCGAATGTTTCAATCCATATCATGATTCATTCTGATATTATTCTATTTTGTTCTGCATTTTGTAATCAAGTGTTTTTAAATCTATTTTCTAATGTTTTACGAATATATCCCTTTCTTTGTACAGCATAGTTATTGTTCATTAGGATCTGTTTATTTTCTCCATATAATTTTTTATTATTTAGGAATAAGCAAGTTTACATTTTTTGTTTTATAGTCATTAATAAATGATGTATGTATGTATGAATTTTGAGGTATCAGTGGTCCACGCTTCGAGAGAATGTGGATAGAGGTTTCGTCCTCTATATAGTAAACCCTTCGACTCTAAACAAGGATCGGTATAGTTTGAAACGAAGTAGCTATCTTTGGAATACGAGGTTCAAAGTAATCACCACTTACATCAATGTAACCGAAACTTCCAAAACTTCTAGTCATCTGCTCTTAAAAACTGATGGATTGCTACATCTATCTCATCCTTCGTCTTGAAACGTCGACCATATTTATACTTCTTTAGGTTAAGATCACAAATCGGGCTATTAGGGTGGATGTACAATGACTGTTATATTAATTTCACGTAACAATTTAACTGTCTGATCTGCAGTGTGACGATGCATTGTCGTGACGCAATTTAACCCGCGAATATTGACTGAGTCAAAATGACTACATTGAAATTCATACTCTTTTTTTGTAATGCTTTTTCTGATACTATATGTATATTCAATATGTTTTAATCTTTCTCACTTCTATACATTGCCTACATTCTAGACAATTTTAAAATAAATTATTGGTGCAACATTAATAATAAAGGACAGGGAGACTTCTGTTGTTAAAAAGATGTACGCATTGATAAATTATGCCTTGTTTATGTTTATTATTTGAAAAATATTAATTATTTATTATCAAAACGTGTATGCTATCATTTCTATGAATAATTTTGTTAAAGTAGCAGTTGAAATGACCTTTTAAATAAACAGTTATCAATGTTTTTACCAATATTAATCAAAGTCAATGAATAATAATTTGGAATATATACGCAATTGTTTATTCTTTGAAGTTTACTTCGAATCGTTCCAAAATTTAGACCAGCGCAGCTCTTAGAAATGTTCATAAAACGTTATTAAATTTGTTTGGTGACTTTGTAAGGGAAAAACAATTGGGAGCATATTGTTATTGAAGCCTATTATTGTAAAAGTATAACTAGAAAGAAAATAAATATAATAGAGAGGGTGTCCTCTAAATAATGTCTGTTTTCAATGTTCATTAAATATTTTTATTATTATTAAATAATCATAGACAAAGAAAGCCTTGATATTCAAAGTATAACCCATTATAATCTTGAGCCAGCTTTTTAAGACATTGGTAAGTTTATTGGTTATAGGTACAAGAAATTGTCGCACTACATTTTGCACATTCCCGTTGGATTAAATTTTTCCCACGTAAGAATTTTGCCATGAATCTTCGAGTTCAATAACATCAATTTCGTCTATCTTATTACAGAATTTGGTTCAGCATTTTAGTAAGAGAACCTGCTTTCGGTTAACTAAACCTGGATATTTCTCCGATAAAACCTCATACATTCACATCATCTGACCACTATATACTTCGCCATTTGTAACTCGACCATCTGAGGTGATTTCGAAGTACATTAAATCTTCATAATCCCACCAGACAAATAACAAGTCTCTCCGTTCGACTCAACCTCTCTTTGCAGCGGGTTCTGATAAATGTCCTACATCTAACCACTGATTCCCACTGATGTTCGGATTGTTCAGATAAATCCATTTTTTATCGCAAGTGAACATGCATCTAATAAATCGATCATCGTTCGGCAAGACAAGGAGCTGTTTATGAACCTCTACTCGACGTTTCGCTTGAATCTCGACTAATTCATGTGGCACTATTCGACAACTTTCATAGATCTTACCTAATGATTACAAATGGCAATGTCCGGTAGAAGGTCCAAGGGAGTCCGATAATCGGCAAGTTATGGTACTAGGTTGGTTATCTACTGCTTTCCTTGTAACTTCAATACCTCACGCAAAAAGACCTGAATGCGTCAAATCTCCGTTATTAAAGTGATTAAATTAACGCTATGCCGTTCGCTCAATAACTGTGTGTTTCCTTTCAGTTTCACATATTCTTTTTACTGCCACGCCTTTTGTTTCCAAAAACACCACACTTATTTCATAATCATGGCAATTCATACTATTTATTATAAAAACATACTGCCGTCGTCAATAAACAAAGTAAAGCAATTGTATTCTTCATAAAATTAGATTATAGCTTTAACAAGTTACGACAGGTTTAAATAGTGGCCTAGAAAAGTCTACATGACTTATAAGACACACTCTGTAGATATAAATGATATCTGTGGTTAGATGACAAATCCAGATATGTCATTTTTTTGCAGGAGACCCATATTGATGTTAAATAACTCATAAATTATAGGCAAAACTTATTGATATAATTTTTTATGTTTCACAAGAACTTTATTGTTAGTCAGCATTTTTTTTTAATTACACAAAACTTTGAATTTTAGACACATAATATATTTGATATTTTCTCCTTATATTTATTCAGAAGTGAAGAAGTGAAAACTCATAAGATATAAATATTATGAACACCTCAAATTTTATTATTATTTTTTAATCCAGATAAAGTTATCCGGTATATTATTTGGCGTCACTCATACCTTTCCACGTTTTAGATCTAAAATTTTGAACTAGGCGTTCTTTATTCAATGTGTACTTAAAGAACATTGTTCCAAACTCTTTTTAGAATCCCATCCACTTTATATTAAGCTAGTTTACCAACATTAGTGTCGGAAGCTCTTTCAACTTGAATATTTAACAATGTGAAAAATGCTAAAAGATCTTTCAACATCCGAATAGATCAGTTGAATAACAATTTTGAAATTATCATCAATTTGTTGTTTGGTTCCAATTCTTGCATGATCATTGTCACATTCCAAAAAGATGTGTCCAGGAAGCAAAAATATCTGGTCAATACACAGGAATCAATTTGTTCGGGACCGCTGCCATCAATCACTTCGAGCAATAAGAATTAACTTGAAGTTCCAGTGAACGCTCTAAAGTCCCCAATTGTTAGATTGCATTCAGATAACACACGTTTTTAATAAACCATGTTTGTTGCTTAATATTTAATATGATACAAGTAACACTTTTTTTGTAAGTCGTTTGCTATGATCTTCAGCCTCTAGTTTGTCTCCCCTTTTACTCTTGTAAGCTTCATCTGCTTCGTTTGCCAGCTCTGTAATAAAAATATAAAATAATATGATAAGTGGGCAAAACCGAACATTACAACATATATAGTTTTGTCAATATTATGTTTAGTAACTTTGGTGGAAGTTTTTGATTTTTAAGACTAAAACAAAACGACTAATATTGTTTTTGACAGCTTCTAAAATTAAAATTATTAACAGATTATTACCCAGTGATTACAGATGCCATATCATATTATATTTTGCCAATTCTAAAAAATAAGATTTCAACATATCTCATTATAGCTTTATAGAATATTACTTTATAGGAAATAGTGGTATATATTTCATTTTGCCATCTTACAAAGCAGAAGTCAGAAGGTATAAAAATCTCAAAATGACATCTTACTATGGATTAAAAGTTATGGCTGATATAATAAAAATTGGTGTGTTTCACGTTTTCCATAAAACAGATGTCAGCTGTATGTTTTGAGTTAAAAAAGACAATAAAAAAAGGTTATTCCACCAATTAACTTTCATGCGTTTTTTACAGCAATCACTTACATTAAAGTAATAACGGTTTTTATAACAAATCAGTATAAAACTATCGTTTTTCTCTTTTTATTGATTATATTTTATCTGTTAAGAGTTCAAAACAATAGAGCCATATTGTATTTTTAGTCTGTGGAGACGATAAACTTTTCTTAATAATGATAATGAGTTGGTTATACACATACACATCGCCTTTTTAAGACAATCTCAAGGTTGCCGGCAGTGGAAAGACGTAAACAAACTGTTTTTCATTTATTATTTTACTTCAAGTTTCAAAGTAGAAGTGTCGACTACTTAATAATTATAATAATTATACAGAGTGGAAAATGTAAATAGAGCAAATCCTGTACCTTTATAAAGGTCTATCGCGAAATTCTTTAAACACGTCAGTTTTATTCTTTATAGCCTTTAATACAAATACTGTTCAAGTATATATGGGGTTGAATCATCCTTAACTTCTTTATTGTTAGGTCAAGTTTTTTTTAAAGTAATATCTCAAAAAAATAACAATTTTTTACAAAAACTACTGTAGTATCATCCCCATAAAATAGGGTAATTTTGCTGGACTTCCATTCCACATATTCGGAAATACTTCGTTGAGACAGCTTCGATCATTTTACGCTGGTTGTGCCCCATATTTTTTAATCAAGATATTGAGCAATAAGATTCTATATTTTTAAGCATACTTTGATCGATTACATTTGGAATAAGAAAGAGTTCATAATAATTCCAATACTGCAGCACTTTATTATTTAAAGCTTCAGTGATTGTTTCTGATGTCATTGCCATATTTCATGGTTTTCGACTGTTTCCAGATAATACAGCTAGAGACCAAATTAAACATGTCGAGAATCGCTTGTCAAAACGCTTTCCAAGCATCGTCGTACTTATAAGACCGTGTTTAATATAGATCAATACTAAAGTATTCGTTCTAACCGTAGTTTCAACCCTGGCTTTGGCTGCCACATTAGCCGCTTTGGTTTGCGAAACCCACAATTGTCAATTAACATATATTTCTAGCCAGTTTATAAACAAAACAAAGAGCGAGGCCACTAAATGTCATTAGTAAATTTATCATAACTTTTAAGTTTTATTAATTCGATAGAAATATAAATTTAATTTTTGAATAAATAACTATATATACACTAGCCATCAAAATTTTATCGGTGAGTGCGACAAGTTAAAACTTGGAATGGTCTTCGTTCTCGCAAATTCAGACTTGTAAGTTTTAAAGTTTTAAAAAGTACAACGTGAAAAAATATACATTCACCAGGAACTTTGTCGATAGAAAACGTTCAGGGCGGCCTCGAAAAACTACAACTGCTGGAGATAAACATATTGTATTGAAAAGTAAACGTGATCGACGACTCACGAGCCCAAACATATCAGCTCAGATCAATGAATCTAAGGATCTGTCTTTGAGTACTTCTATAGCTTGCAGTGGCTGGAGAATATAAAAATTGGACGCATGAAGTATGGGAAAGAGTTTCATTATGTGTCAAAGTTTGAGGTTTTTAGATCTAAGAGAAGAATGTTTGTACGCAGGTCACAGAACAACGAATATAAGATCCATATGTGATACCTACTGTAGAATACGGCGAAGGTGATGGTTTGGAGATGACCAGGGAAAAATGAAGGATGCTGGAGAAAGAAGGTTATAAAAAATATTAAAGGAAAATGTCGTACGCTCTAACCAGCCCCTGATTGACAGAAAATATATCTTTCTGCCTGACAACAATCTCAAGCATTCCTCGAAGCTGTGCAGAGAGTAATTGAAAGGACTGGAAAAGAAGAATGTACTGAAAGTAATGATTTCGACAGGGAAGTCAGAAAACAGTGTCTTACTTACACTTTAGATCTTTAGAATATCCTGTAAAACGATTGGAACCAAACAGACAACATTGAAATTGTTACAGAGAATGCCAAAATTGTTCACCGAAATAATAAAAGCGGAAGGGGATTAGATCCATGAATCAAAAACTTAAATATATAACAATTACAAACTGTAGTTTCATTGTCACCATATTCTTATCTATATATGTTGTTTAAAATAAAAATATTAAAATAGATCGTATTGTTTTCAGTTGTTGTGCACCACGCAAACTATAGGGTGCGTAAAAATTTTTTACCGGTAGTGTATAAATATATAATAATTTTATAAATATCAGTGGCGATATTACGTTTCTATTAAGCTGAATTTATTAAAAAAATCCAATTTATATAAAGGGTTCAAACTAACGACGTATTATTGTTTTCTAGCCGCCCCTGTTATTTTATTTTTTTTATCATTTCTTAAAATTAGTGAGATGTTTCCAATAAACTACATAGTATGTTATTAACAAAGACTTTATTCATAATTTAAATACACGTGTTGTTATGCATATTATAACTCTATAAGGTAGCTGCAATATTCAAAACAATCCTTTCAAGTATACAAGTATAATAAAGTAGATGTAAGTTTTGTTAGATGAAATACAGTAAACGATTGTCGAATATGTTACATACAATCAAGTATCTTCTAATATATTTACATATTCTTCAGTAAATATTTTAATCAGTCATCACCCGTTCTTAATGTTTTATAATGGTTATAAAGAAGTATAACGAGTTTAACTATTTGTTTATTTCTTATCCAAAAGTCTCATCATCGAACTTCAATAAGTTTTCAAAAGACTTGCTTCTTTTTAATTTTATAGTGAGAAAATAGCATTTAACTGATATTTCCGAACAGAACATAAATATAGGTGCATAGGTTGATAGTTTCACCTATGTGAATGGAGTTTCCTTATAGTTTTTGATAGGTGATTGTTAACCTAGTGCTTCTATTTATAAAAGTCGTTGGCCCCACTGCCGTAGTATCTTCAACCTCCAGACAGTGTCGTCGTTTTTTCTTATTACATATTATAGTATTGACAAAGTTGAACAATTTTGAGGTATGCATGCAGCAAAGGTTAATTACTGATAGCTATTTAGCCAAGTACAGCAACGGATTGTTATTTATGAAATTTCACATGGATTTGAAACTTGTTAATCTTGTTGGATCTGACCGTCGATTCGTACGATTGCTGAATTTTAAGGAATTTTGTGCGGCAAATTTCACATGAAAATTTCAGCATGCGAGAAGTGTGTGCAAAATTGGTACCCAAAATCCCAACATTTGAACGACAACAAGCTCGCAAAAATTTTTGAATTGACACTTTAAATACGATTGAAAATATCTTATTAGAAAAGGTAATAACGTGTGATAAATTGAAAGGAACGAGTCTGTTGAAGTAATTATACATAATATCTAAGTAAAGCATTTCATATCATCAATCTCGTTATTTAATAGCCACACCTCGTACAGTCACCTGTTGCATAAATAAAATAATTTATTTGTACCGAGAAAGAGCCAATGAAAAAGGTGAAAAACGATAAAACAATTTTGTTAACTCATTTTGACAATTTGAACGGTCTCACCAGATTTTCTCAATCGTCGCCTATTATTAATAATGGGGGAGACCCTGTCGGTCCTATTTTCCGATGAAGAATCCTCCTGGTGTTGTTGGCTTTAAAGCAAGGTTATTCCTATAGGTTAAATCCTAATTATCCTGTTTATGTTGATAAGAGAGGTCGACTGTTGCAGACGATATTTATTGTAGTTTTCTTTCTGTAGTTTTCGGTGGCCCTGTCTATGTTGTATCTGTGATACTGACTTCCTCGTGTCATGTTTATTTCTCTCCTATACTGAGATGCAGTATTTCAGTTGTCCAGTTTGAGAAGTATGCTTCATCTATGAAGGTTTTGGCTGATCTCAAGCCATAAGACTTGAGCCATGCTTCTTTGTTTTTCTTCCTTTTTCCACAGCTTAAAGTGTCTGCAAAGAATTTCCACTGCAGGTTCGAGTCCTGCCATCTATTGATTATTTCTTACCATTCGCATAATTTTCTTTTGGATTAAGTTCTATAATTATATAAAAAAATAACAAGATATACAATTAAAAAATCATCAAAATAAACGTAATTTTCCAAATAAAATCTGTATTAATATTAGGCGTGACAAAAACCAATTTCATCGTTTCTAAATTGGTGTCAATTTGGTGACCTCCTGTTAGCACATCAAACTAAATCAAAATTTGGTCTATTTCTGTCCCCAATTAAAGTGTAACGTGAATAATATTTTTAATTACATGTATGAATATTGAACCTTTTGGTTAGGTCATTGTTTCTATACTCGGTTACAAGTTCGTGTGAGACCTCATATTCTTATTGTTGATTTATGCATATTAATATTATTTTAATTCAACCCATATTGAATTATTACAAGATTTTAACCTTGAAATTTTGATTGCATGGAAGTAAATATGAATATTTTTATTCGAAATTGATTAGTTTACTCATTTATTATTATTATTATTATTATTATTATTATTATTATTATTATTATTTTGGAGTGAAATGTATAAGAAATCGGTTTTCCTTGATGAGTGATATAAAAAAATAAAAAAATGAAATTATTAGTGTGATTCTTGGTGTAACTTGAATCATAATTCATGATATAACTATGCTTCATTTACTCTTCAAGTATTTGTTTACCCTTTGCAACCATTTTTTGATAATTTTGGCATCTATATCAATGAAATTTAACTTCACTCATTAGCGGATATTTCAACTAATTATAAGTTTCTATATGCCCAACTTTATAATTTTTTTACATAAGACTGAAAATAGTTTTACAGTGAAAACTTACAAGTTTTTTAAAAAGAATTGACTTTTTTAATCACATCCCTAATAAAATTTGATCTATTATAAGCCGCGTTCATGAACCATTGAGCTGTATAAGCTATTTTACATATAGGCTCGTAAAAATCGTTAGAAAATGATTTTGGAATTTGTACAATCAAATTTTAATTAATTGATGGGACTATAGTATGACATAAATGCAAAATAGAACATTGTGTTCCACATAAAAATAAGTAAGTTAATTTATAGAATTATTGAAATTTTCACCAATTTTTTTATCGAAACATGAAATGTTATTAAAATCAAGGTAGTATGCGAAATTTCAAATCAATAGGTTTATCTACAAATAGTCAAATTTTATTGAAAAATTGTATCTAAACAGCCAGAGAACAAAATTAAATAACATTTTCCAAGCTGCGACTTTGGGAGAATAACGTTCAAAGGGCAATTTGACGTTTAATATTTTCATATCTGTACCACTGATTGCGTCTGCTAAAAAGCGCGAAAATTTCCAGACATACATGTTATTTGGAACAAGATTCTATCCGCTAGTAATGGATCCCGCCGCCGTCTACCATCTCGTTGTCTCTCGGAGACCAAAAATGGTCTAATAACAGACAAAGAAAAAAGATCAACATGAACAAATGGATAAGAAATGGAAAGGGCTCAAGAATGCTGGACAGCATTAATTTATTATCAAAAACTGAAAAGCTAGTACTAGCAAAACTAGCACCAAGAGAAATCAGTAGAATAACGTTTTAACTGCCACTCTTGTTCAGTATAATCCTCGATAAAACTAAGGTCACTATTTGTTCAGATAATATACTACGTAATTTGTTAATCATTGTCTAATATTTATAGCGTTTTTTTCCAGAGTTTTTTCAAATATTTCTAGAAAAAAAAACAAAATATTCTGAAGCTGTTTACAGAAATAACATTGTACGGTACTGTAAATAAAATTTAAATATACTCTATGCCACTTCCACCACTAATAAAGTTTCAAATATTTTTTTTTCCATTCCTATTACGCATTCCCAATTTCCTGAGTATTTTTATTTAGTAACGTAGGAGAATGAAAAAACGTTTCCTCATGGAAAAACTTATAGAAGGTTCTAAAATATATAATAGTACGTCATAGTATTATATAGTACTCGATTATTGAAACAAAAAACTAACCTACAAATTAATCAAAACTTTAATTCATTCAACTCTTTCATTGATTACTCAAAATTGTATGTTTGTCACATAACATTTTTGGTATATTTTGACAAAGAGCGTTGAGTTTCAACGTACAATTCAATTTTAAAGATAAAAGTTATACTTTTAAACCGAAAAATTTAATAATTAATTAACAATTATATAGTTATTATTAAAATATTTGTGATAATTTACTCTATATAACGAATAACAAGTTATTAGATTTGGAAGGGATTTGTCTATTTCCCTATGTGAGTGAATTTTTCTTCAATTTCTGATGTCATTAATCACAATTCATACTCTAATTATAATGACAACAAGGTAATACAATCATAATAACCGCTATATAACAGTGTACAATAACAGTGAATCACCTAAACTGTAAAGTACACGATTAAATTAATCACGTACCAGTGGTGTCGTCTAAGTTCAAACTTGGTCACTGGAAAGTAACAACCAAATTGTTAATTCACCAATTAGAAAGATATTTGCATCATAAATATAACAGACATCTACTGAATATAAGTTGACTGTTATTTGTTACACTTTTAATTATTTTCTCGGGGCTTTCACTCGTAGGTCTTATCAAATTACTTTAATCATATTTAAAAAGAATGAACAGAGTTAAATAATGGGACTAGAGCCCGTAACTACCCCATTGATTATAAATAGCTTATCTCGCTTCTCTAAAAAGTTTTGTATTAACATTTTTTCAAGCTTCTGACAAAAACTAGTGATTACCTTAGAACACGCTCCTATGAACGAATAGGAAGTGGGAGTCATCGAACTGTTCCTTGTAGTTTTTATTAATAATCCGGAAGTGATAAGATAAGATGTAGTATATGCACCAGTAGCTTCTTCATTAACCTATTCTCTACGTTCAACTATTATAGTGAAACTAGGAATTTACATTAGATAAAATTTATTTATGTACATATTCATTTGCTGATCAATTATAAATCGTTTATATATACGAGGCTTATACCAAAAATATCGATCCCATCTTCATATCTCATGGTCCAGTTAGGGAATTTACCGTATCACATATGTGGTAGATGCAAGTGACTCCAAAGCCATTAGTTTTAGCTTTATAATGAGTGGTCTATCTTTTTATTGAGTTATTTTTAACTGAAGAAAAAATATGAAATAAAAAGAAATCTTCAACATTGAGAAATTATAATTAAACAATAAAGAAACTACATAATAATTAATTTGAAATTAATCTATCAATATTTAGTGTTTCCTCCCTATCCAGGAACCTTCTCTTTATTGCAACACTGCGTGAATCTTTCTCAAGGTGTATTGTAGACGCGTCCTTTTCTACCATGCCGTCACACTCTGCTTTCGTCTGAATAGAGAAAGGAGCCCCATTTTACGTCAATCCAATTAACTGGCAAATTGTAGACAGGCTGCTCGGTGGGCTGGAGTTACTTTATAGCAAGTAGCTAGTCTTTTTGGCTCGAAGTTAGCTGCCTTAAATCTTCTTCTGAGTGTCCAGCCACTAAGTGGATTTTGTTGCTCACGAGCGTATTTTACGATTTTTCTGATTTTTGTTTATAAATCTGATTTTGACTTCTTATGTATAGTACATAAAAATAGTATATTTGTCTCTCTTGTATTCATATACGTAATTTACTTTGACAACAAAACTCTGGAAGGATTTAACAGTTTAAAAGTATTTTTGTACTTCTAGATCCTTTGTTTTGTTTTGAGGTTCTTCTGTTCTTTCAGTAGATCACTTGAATTACTGCCAATTATTTACATCAAAAGTTACTTTAAACACGTTGATTGACAAACTGACACTTTTGCTGAATAAAAAACTGGAAAACTGTATTTAGTCTACAAAAGGTAAATTTTAAGAATAAGCTACAGGGTTTCACAATCTTATTAACCAAAATTCCTATTGTGAACAGGGGATAATGAAAAATGTATCTAACTGCAGACTCGAACTCTAAAAATCAAGGTACGACGGGTCCTCAAGTATATAAATATTCCACCACATCTTGTAAGTGAAATACTTCAAAGATTTAATTGAATAACACGTTCTCAATTCTGGAAGTCAGTTTTCGGAATTTCCTTTGGTGCATTAGATTCAACCCCCTCCTCATTATCAAACCAATGTCCTTTTTAATCTGGAACTATACAGAAGCTAGCGAATCTTTACGATTTGGTGATTTGTTAAGCAGAAAGCTCATCGTACTGGTTCATTGGTGAAGCAATCAATCATCGCTGGTCCAAAACTGTGACCCTGTAAATGACTTCTATTCTAATAATAATATTTAATTCCGTACATGCTGCATACTGGTTTAATTCTTGCTTATATACTTATATACGATTCATATACTAATTATCATCTATTACTATTACCTATAATTTTGTTACTTATTGTGGTTTTATTCTGTATATTGAAATTTTATTTTATTTGTATGTTTATCTATTTATTTTTATTTTTTTTCAGTTTTTACATTCTTTTGTCTACAAGTTGTAACAATTTTTTGACAATAAAGCATTTCTCTCTCTCTCTTCTTCTTCCGGAGTATATTTATGGTGCATAAGGTCTACATAATAAAAATCAAAAAGTCTTTGTTTTGCTATGTTTCGAATTTTCGGTCTTTGGGATTTTTGTTTAGGTTTCGTAGCATCTTCATCATTAATAATAATTTAGTGTTTCAAACAAAATTGATGAACAGTAGAGTATACGAAGGAGGTTATGGCGTCCCATAAAGGTCGCTCGGTTTTGACGTTGGGATATAAAAGTACATTCGATATTCGAGTGACAAATCTTGTAGCAAAAGAACCACGAGGTAATCATTAATATAAAATGTGAACAGAACACTTATCGTAAAATCCTTATCGGCTCGATTGACGTCAGTCCATCAATTTATTTTAATAACATATCTTAAGGTAATCGCTTTTAAAACTAAATAAAAATAGCTAGTTGATAGAGAGGTTCATGAAAAAATAATCAGATATATTGTGTTTCCCATTTCGCGTGGAAACTGCAATTAAAACAAGTTGATAAGATTATCAGTGTAGGTCAAAAATGGAAGGTTATGTTGCACTACGAGTATTGCTATAGTTAATATAGACATTGTATGGTCCAAATAATATAACAATTAGGTAAAATTTACTTTGAAACTAAAGTCACATTCTGAACATTTTTTATTGTATACTTGTATGTAGAATGCTTCAAATTTAAGTTTAACATTCTGTTAAAAGGCAAAAAGTGTTACAAAAATTAACAAGAAAATAGTTGCTTGAGTAATATTGTACTGAAAGAGTTAACCTGTCTGTTTCAACTAATCCATTATAAATATTATAAATCTTCCACATAAATGATTCTTCTTTGACGAAATGCTCGACGCCCGTCTTCAACTTTTCGTTTCATCCAAACTATAAATTATATTTCGTTCTAATGTCCAATTTTATAAGCGCTCATATCAATTCTATAGCATTTTGATGGTATAGAAAAGTCGAAGCACAGCTATGTCGCGTGAAAATGCCATTTCTTCCACAACATATACTTTAAATCTATCTTCGAAATTCAATAAAGTTCCAGTTGTAGTGTGTCACTAGAAAATTGTATATTTTTTTAATTGGATTCAAACATAAAGTTTTCATTTACGTAAATTACTTAGTTCAACTTTGAATAATTTCTTGCTTTATCGATTACAGTGAAGGGACCTGGAATGAGATCTAATATTTGCTCAAACCGTTCCTCAAAAACGTCCCTAGTAAAAATGCTTGAACTGACACTGTAGTTCAAGAAACATATTTTAATTTTTTGTATATCCAAAACACGCAGTTTCAATTATTACTCTAAATTAGATGATCTAGTTTTTCTTTAGGTAAAATTCGCATATATATGAAGAACTATGAAGAGCAAATTTTGAATCAGAACGATCCATTCCTTACCTCATATTAACACGAATTTTGCCAACTGACTGATTTTAATCCCCGACGGTTTCTGAATAAACGATAGGAATTTTTGGAAACTATAAGTCGTGTTCAGGTAGATCACCTATCAATTAATTGCGGATTCCGCCCTAGAACAAAGATTTAAATCAAAGTGTCTGAATGCCACGTTCAATTTTCGATGTAAATTTCAAATTTAGGACATGACCTTTTGATTTCTATTACTTTTATTTGTGGCTTAATTCTTCCATGATGTCTATTTAGTTGTATAATATATTCTAGAAGTTTAATAAATGTTATTGAGCAGTTATTAAGTTCAAAAAACCAATGACAAATGGAGAAACCCTTCAGTTGATCGCATTTATCCGCCGGTCTACCAGGGCAGAAAGGATCATAACATATGAACCGAACTCGATCAGTTTCCGAACATTTAGATCATAATCATCATCATAGTTTCACGAAAAGTCCTTATATTTACAATTAGAATGTTAGAGCAGTTTTCTATTACATTCTTACACTGAAAAACATTTGCGAAATATCACTCATATAAAAACGTTTTTACAGTTTTGTGTTATAGAACTACTTTTTTCATATAATTTTTTTATTGTGAACTGCAATCAAACTGTGATTTCAATTTAAAACAACGTATTTTTGAAATATCTATGTACAGTTATTTAGTGATTACTATAACATGTTGTTTACAATTGTACGTCATTGATCATTTGATTTTGTATTTATTCAAAAATATTGACGTTTCAGAGTACACAATTTACACCATTAGTTATACAATAGAACCTATTTTTTCCATGTTTATATAAACATATCCATGTGTAGTGTTAATTTCCTAAATTGATGATTTTTTAAATAAGAAGTAACAAGTTAAACAGCGGATATTACCATTCAAATACTACCAGCATCCCTATATTTTTAGAATATTAACAATCTGTATCTAGAAAAACTGGGAGAGATAATTTATTTGTATCGACGATATCCAAAGGATATTAAAACTGCAACCATTGACAGAGGATGCAGTTTCTGGAAACTATGCCCAGGTTAACCAGATCATAATTTGAATGTTCGGAAAACAATCCCGATCTTATTCACCGTTGTTCCGAAAATGATCGGGCCCTATATCAGAGGTCAGGCCTCTCCAATCTCATAGTTCCGTACTATGCTATGTTATAATTACTCCATTATATTATTCACTGAATACAGATTATGAGGTTCCTTTTGGATCAGTAAAGTCTGGAGAGTAATATGACACGAGATTGGCGGTTCTATAACAACTCAAACTAGAGTAAAGAGATTTCTACACAGCTCGAAAATTTGGTTTTCTAGATAGCCATGATGAAATCTAAAGTAGGAACGACAACAGAACGTGAAGCTTGTTGTTCAAGTTACTCGGGTGTAGTCTCAATTATACTGGATTTTCTTTTGATAAATAACTCTAATACAATTACAAATCCATCGGCGACTTTTTTGTTTCGTTAAGGATAGTTTATTTACGTTAAACTTTCTCATTTCTTTGATCAATGAACGCCAACATCTTGTACTAAAACGATGACGTCAGGAGGCCTTTGAAAGATCCAAAGTATCTATTCAGCGCCAAAACAGTATTTTTGACAGCAGGAATCATTGCATGCACATTATTATCTTTCAAGAGCAGGCCCAAAACATTGAACATTGAAGGATAATGTTTAAAAATTGGTCGTACAGCTTGAAGTCGTTCACTCTAACAAGTTTCGGAAAAGTTTTGTAGAGACAAATGGACGTACTACTTTAACAATCCTCAACGACCAGGGCTGATGGAGAAACTCTTAATTTTTCCAAATGTCACTACGTCGTGGCACAGTTTTGAAACATTTAAACCAACTCTGTGAAAAGAGTCTGTTTCACAGAAAAACAAGTCTAGTTTTTTTCCAGTATTCTTGCTTATACACCTTTAGTGTTTCACAACACGTTAAAGTCGCTGTCAAAGCTGTTAGCTCGACAATCGAAAAGTGGTATCCCAATATCTTCTAAAGTGGACAAAATTTCATTCGTTAGGATCAGCTAAAAAACGATGAGTACATGAGTAGAACTAGCACTAGAATTGATTTTATTAAACTTTCTCATAATTATAATTTGCACTCCATCCTAGTGGAGTCATATACAGTGGTTAAATGTGATCAACTCACGGGTTGCTTCGTTGTTTTTGTTTTTGATTTTTATGTGCAGATGAGCAGAGTAGTTGACAAGTTACTAAGGCTTGCAAGTTTTCCACGTTTCTGGGTTTTCGAAAGAAAAATAGCGTATTGGTATTAAATATAATTCATGAGAGTGAAAAAATAATTTCAATAAAGTAATAATAGAAGCGCAATTACTGTTTTTATTAATAATAGTTCTATTTAACAACATGAACAACAATTTGGTTCAAGGTAGTGTAAAATCGTAGGGTGTTGTAAGACTTTGACCTAGTAGTTTGTCAACACTAGTAAACAATCCCGCGAGTCAAGTTTCTTTCTCAGTATGCTAATTAATGCTAATTGGTGTGAATGTACTTTCGTCTAGAACAATATCCAAAGTTTCTTCAATTAAATATAAATAGTAATATGATTATTATGCAATATATTCGTTACGACATAAGTAGGTATGTCTAGAGTAGGAACCTTTCTTAACTACTGGGCATAAAAATAACATAAAAAACTTGAAAGATGGAACCACTCTCTTATTAAATTTATTGATATAATTTATAACAACCTGTTTATTGAAAATACCTTGTAAAACTCTAAAATCGAGATAATACTTTTATATACTAATTTACAACGACATAATAAATACTTTTCTTTTAAATGTGTTAACAATATTATTTGTCTCCTCTTTTGATATAAATTAACACTATGTTAGCGTGCATATTATAATTTGTTTAATTTAACCATTAGTTTATTTTTAGTCAATTTCAACCAGGGTTTGTTATTATCAATAAAAAGCATCTGTTTGGTTTGATTTATGGACTGCGGCGTCTTCTTCTTTGAGAATGACGTCGAGGAGCAGAATGGTGTTCGCGATATAATAACTGATTTGTTTTCGATTCCGGTACTTACAAAGGCCACTTGACATGATGCAATGCAACGTGCAATGCAAGACCTAATATTTTTATCAAAAGCGTGCGCAGATGTTCAGAAGTTCAACAGTCTACTTACTTCTTTCTTGTCCATTTCATTTAGCTTTGTTATTTTTAAATTGGTTTAAACTGGTCAGAAAATATTAAATAAAATTTAACGTTATGAATTTGTTCAATTTACTTATGGAAGTTTTGTTAGGGGCAGCTATCATGCAGTGGTAAGAGACTTGTCAAAAGACGTCCAATATTAATCTATGAAATATTTTGACTTTGGCAAAAATTGCATGCAATTTTTATAAGGCAGAATGTGAAAATGCTCTTCAAAGTACAGAAAAATTTTCTTCGTATACTCCGAAAGCTCTTGATTATTATAGCAGTTTTAGGTTTTGTTTTCAATTTCTTGGTATTTTGGAACTTTAATAGTAATTAACAACTTGAATTGCTTAAATGTAATGAATCATTCGATTGTGTGCGTAATGAGAAGTAGATTTGGACATAAGAATTCCATGACAGTTTTATCAAGAATATCTGCTTTTACAGAATATGACGAAACACAATGAAAGTGAGATATCAAAGATTGCCAAGTACATTCTTTGAGTTAAATAATATTTTAACTGGAAGGCATTTCACAAAGAACGAACTTCGATAAGATTGCTATCGCGTTTAACAAACGCAAACGATATTTTATGCAGATGACATCATAATTATAGGAAATGAAGATTGTTCAGGAATGTCGCGGGTTAATGCATTTATTTAAAATATTGGTGAATTAATATTACAATTAAAAGAAAAATTAATGAGCAGAGTTACAAAATTAAGGAAAATAAAAATTTATTTTCTCTCATTCTATTTTCATAGCTACACTTGTAAGTAGAAAAATCGACTTAAGTCTGAGGTCTGATTTAGTGGCCGTAACTAGTAAATGCTCATTAGAATTTGAGTCCGAGCTTCACGCTGGTCAATCCATAGCAGCAATTTTGACATTCTGTAAATACTCCTAGGCGGAACCTGCATTATGTGGACGAGCATCGTCTTGCATTAGGGAACGACGTGATGTCCTGAAATTCCTTCTATGTATCAGTTCGCCGTTGATCCTCTGCTCCATCGCCACCGCCAGTTTCAATAAAAACCAACTCGGTTTTTGCATCCAGTAAATTTCTCCAAAAGCCACGTCTTCTATTTTGCAGGTACATTCTGCTTTCGTCTCAGAGGAGATCGCAGCCCCATTGTTCATCAATCAATTAACGTGTTCTCTGGCAAATCGTAGACGGGCTGCTCGTTCTGAGCAAATTTTGGGGCCAGTAGCTGGATTTTTTGTCTCAAGGCTAGCTGTCTTAAGATTTCTTCTGACTGTCCAGCCACTTAAAGCCAGTCCCCGCGTTTCTCTGAGCTCTTGTTGAACTTCAATACCAGTGAGGGCCTAATTCCTTGGCAATGTGCTGACAATGAAACGGTCATATCTATCGGATGTGCACATTTTTCTTCTGAAACCGCGTCTTCGATAAATGTTACCAATCTCTTGGTAACCCCGAAACAGCAGACTGACTCATGGGCGCACTGGTCACTTCTCGCTGAGTCTCGCATTGTCATAAGGTGAGGTAGATAACCTATTATAAGCGGCGTGCTCAGTTTTCTTGCCAGTCCCTTGCGATTGCTGGGGTGTCGCCTGAGTCGATTTTTTTGTTCAAAAGTGCAGATTCTTACAAACAGTTGTAACCACAAAAATATGTAGCAGTCAATAAATGGTTAGAAACAAACCAAACAATACATTAGGAAGGAATAAAAGAAACATAACTGGAAAGGTGCAAATAATTCTTGAGGATAAAAGAGTCAGTATAATCAAATGACGATTATTTATATTTGGTAACGTCTGTGGATAGTTATTATCACTTGCTATCATCTACTGGAATTGAAAAATTAATATTACATAGAAAATAAGTAGAAAAGAAACGAGAAAAAAATCAACAGACTTATCAACACCAGAAGTTATATACTTTAGGAATTTTCTTGTTGCTGCTTATTTATTTTAAATGGCAGTTTATTATATATACGTGCTTTTGAGATAAAAGTATCCACCTTTAATAACTTTTGTAATACTGGTATTTAGAAAAAATCCAAAAACACGTCAATTTATATTGGAAAGGGCAAGCATTATGGCTTATTTAAACTTACTGGAAAAGCCACCCCCTCACCCCTAGCAGCATCCCCTTTATTTTTTTAAATTACGATTGGGGTTGTGGAGCCTCTAAGCTGACTTGCCCTAAAATTGCCACTTGGATTGCTTCGTTATTTACGAGTCCCTCTCGCTTATGCACTTTATTGCAAACAGACCCTGTTGTGGTAAATTTCTCCATCAGTTGAATTACATACTTATGAGTTGCATGTCTTCCGTCATGTAATTCGTTAAATATTCTAGCAGCAGCTCTTGCACAATTATTATTTTGGTAGTATAAACCTACAATTTCAATTCTTTCTTGCAAAGAGTAAACCATTTCAGAGAAACAAAATAAATAATGTATCAAATTACACTATCAATAGTGACTACAAATTCTAGTTGACAATGTCAAACTTTAATAAAAAGTAGAGTTTTTTGTTGTTTGGATTTTTTAAGTAGAATAAATAGCACAGTTAAAAAGATTAAAGAGTTTGAACTGTTGTACAACCCATTTTAGTACAGGCAAATAAGGTGAAAGTAAATAATAAGTAAAATTTGTGCTCTTAAAAGAAAAATTGTTTATCTCATAAACTAACCACTTTAACCTACAAGTATTATACATTTTTGAAATCAGCTCAAAGAGGAGTATCCAAATTTTACATAAAAAATATGAAAAGTAATTTAAAAAAATAAAGGGGATGCTGCTAGGGGTGAGGGGGTGGCTTTTCCAGTAAGTTTAAATAAGCCATAATGCTTGCCCCTTCCAACATAAATTGACGTGTTTTTGGATTTTTTCTAAATACCAGTATTACAAAAGTTATTAAAGGTGGATACTTTTATCTGAAAAGCACTGTATATATATACGTTAAAAACAGCCATATTTGAAATTAATCAATAAAAATAGACAAAAACTTAACATAATATAATGATAATGTTGTAGAATCGATTAAATTGTTTGATTTATTAGTTTTTTTACTATATTTATATAACCTATAGTTTATTTACAATATATCGTTCTTTAATGGAAATTTGCTATTTATTTACTTGAATGGACACCAAGGTTAAAACGAATGCTTTCTTTATACGAGTTATGCAAGTTAATACCATATTTAAATATTTGATATGGTTTTTTAACAGAATTCTCTTCCGCTGTGATAAAAAACTTAAAATCAGAAGCGGAACATATGTTAAATCAAGGTGATTATGGTGTTAATAGTGTTACGAGCGCATTGAAAAAAAATACCATTATTCAGCAGAAATCTCCTTTACTCGAATATCGTCTCTCAATAACCATATTTCTATTTTTTTATACAGTTTCTAAAGTTGTCCTATTAAATTTTATTTAAATTTTCCATCCTGTAGCATTTCCTAACGTTCGAAAACGACAAAAACTAAATCTAAAAAATATTATTATTAGAGTTACTTATAGACCGAAAGGCAGACAAATTTGGCATGCCACACGAAATATTTTTTACTTTGATCGATGATTGTAAAAAATATGTGAATGTAACTAAAAAAGTCTCTCACTTGGGAATACTTTTCAAAATTAGAAAATTCCTTGCTCTAAAGTATTCCCTTATTTTCAAATCCTACCTTGAAGAGCGATATTTCTTGGTTAAGTACCATAACAAATACTCAAATATACAACTAATCAACGCAGATGTTAGAAAGCCTTTTGGGTCCGCTACAGCATCTTCTATATGCAGCCGATTTACCCACATCAGATAAAACACTTATAGGCAATATATGTCGATGACACTGCTTTACTTGTTACAACCGAGATACTCAACTGCATCAAAAATCCATCTATGTGACTCTCACAAATAGATGAGAAAACTGTTAATCTTGAAATCCATTAGGGTAGGAGACTTCCTTAGAGAAAACACCACACATCAATTATAAATATAATTGAGATATTTCACTTGAAAGTCTCTTGGTTAGAGAATAAATTAAAGTGACCTGTGAAAAGTACAATAAAAGACTATAATTTTACCCAATCAACTTGCCAAAAACCTAGTGTCATAACAGCAGATTTTAACATAGTTTATATGGATTAGAAGATTATATTGGAACTTATGCGCTAATTTATAGAATTTTCGCTTACATATATATCTTGAATATCTCTGTAATTGATCATTATTACTTGGTTTTGTAAGATATGGTGTTTTCGTTTAAGTTTTTTCGGTTTTGTTAATTTTATTGGCTTCATCATTTTACTGAACATTTTGTTCCTGTTGAATCGATTTCAATCTGCATATTCCTTGTGGTATTGTCCTTTTTTATTTGTCTTAAAATGTTTTTTTGTAACAATTGTCGAATTTTTAACATCTTCAATATTTTCTACCATGTCATTTTCCATATAACACATAAATACCTAAAATAAAAATGTAGAAAACAATAATAAGACTGTTACCTACGTATGTGAAACCTTGAGTGAGTGTGAAAGAAAATGGCTTGGAAGCAATTCCATCAGGCACAGAATTTGTTATTGATTTTACCTGAATATCAATTTTAATATCCTTGATGAAATTTACCAATAGATCCAAACTATGACGGTTATCTTTGCTTAGAAGTGAGTGAGTTTTAAACGTAGGGAGTAGTTCTGTTTAACAAGTGACTGTAATAAATAGTTTATTTTGTGAATGTAATTGCTGCATCCAAAGAAAATGTGATTAAAATCAGCATAAGAACATGATATTGTACTTGGCAGATTGACGGGATATCTCTTATGGCTAGTTTTCATTCTAAATATGCTTGCTGATTAAAATAAACTATATAATTAAAGCAAGGCTAAGTAGAAATGAGCTGATAAAATACAGAAAAAATGCAAAGAAACAGTGAAAGATCTCGAAGCAGAGTGTCAGATAGGCCTGAAGGGTTGATATAAATAATATTATTATGTCGAATATCGAGGTCTGCTTTCTGTATATTTTACATTCAACCTTGTGAAATCAATCCAAAAAATAGTTTTTAAATAACAAAGATTTTTATGGAAATGAACAGTATTTTAGACGTTAACGTACAGAAATATTTACGGTTTTAAAAGTCTTATGTATAAATATAAATATTTGAAATTTCTGGCGTTTCTTACCAGTACAATTAACATTATTGCTTGGATTTTTTAACATGGCGATTTTATGACATTATTTATGGATTCTTTTTTCCTTATAACCATAAATATTTCAGAATTTTAAATGGATACGACATTCTTAAAAATTCCATACTAAACTTTTTGTAATTATGTATTATTACATAAAATTACAGTATACAGATTGTGTCTCATAAGTACTGTCGGTTTTCGTATGTGAAATTGTAAAAATGTAAAAGCCACCGTGGCAGCAGGAAAAAATATGTGAAATTGAACGGAGTAGTGTAGGCAACCCGAGCATGAAAATCAGTGGTAAAATTAAGGACAATCACCAGAACGCGTCTCAAAAAGAGGTCGATTCGAGCGGAAAGTCTTGTTGTGTGTCTGGTGAAATTATGGAGGTTTAGTGTACTTCGAAATCATTCCAGGTGGTCTAGCTATCAATGCCGAGGTATATAGTGGGCTGATAATGAGGATGTATGAGGTTTTAATCGGAGAAATATGCAGGTTTAGTTAACCGAAAGCGAATTCTCTTACTATAAACCTCATACACGGAATAAGATCGAAGAACTGGTATTGAAATCCTACCTTATCTATCTTTAAGTCCGTTGTACCGTCAGATTACTATTTATTTAAATTCAGAAAATTTTTAATCGAAAGGAGATGTTGAAAAATGCAGAACGATCATTTTTTACATCTAAGTTGGTTTCACCAAGGTCTCAAAGAGCTTGCTGAACGTTGGGTTGAAAGATTACATTTAATGATTCATTAACATAATTCTGAAGAATTTACAGAACACATTCACTCTGGAGTTGCAAAACATCTATCTTAGAACCTAACAGCCTATGCAATACCCATTCTTGGACAATGCAAACATATTTGAACAGAAAATTATGGAGCTCTAGGTCACAATTTGTCAAAACTATAACATTATTAACATTTCATTAGACTAATCTCACAGAACTTACTCACAGAAATACGAAGAAGTTTTTCAGTTTTTCCTGAAAAAAAGCAGCAGCTTCAGTTGCATCAAAATTACTTTTTTACTATAATAAAAAAAATAATCATGAATATGTAATAGCTCCGTTAGAAAGAAAATAACTAAAGAGAGATACCTAAAACAACCTTTCACTATGAGCCCTTCTAAATTGAAAGTTTGTCCAAAAGCTGAAAATTTTTTTTCTCAGAAAATTCTGAATTGTCATGAAACTTTAGCTGCAGTTTGTTACTAATGGGTCAAAACTTTCTTCCTCTATATTTTATGTTCTAGATATATAGAAGGCAGGTTTTTAGAAGCTATTTTCTATAAAAAATGTCTAAATACAAAGTAGTTGTATATAGTATATAGTAAGGACTTGTATAACAAAAAATATAAAATAATGAAAAATCAAAGAAAACTTCTGTCGGAATATAAATATTGATGAGAAATTTATGTTTCAGTTATAGAAGCAAGAAATGCTGGTAACGTAGAATCAGGCCTGACCGAATCAGAACTTCCGAGCTACACCATAGCTTCCGGTTTACCTACTTACGAAGAAGCGCTTCAACTCAACACGAAAGATCCTATGCCCGATAAAACGTCAGAGACGACAGATTGGACGCCACATACACCTCCCACTCCAGCAACACCACCTGTCTCTTTGAATGTTGTGAAATTTTTTCAAGGATATACCAACGATAACGCTGATTCATCGAAAGCTACTTGAATCGACTTAATTTGAAGAAGTGTGATTGATATTTTAACTATTGTGGTTTCTTGTTAACCAAAGGTTTACGATGAATTCGTTTTTGTGGTAAATAAGCAGTCGACTGATTATGTGTAGTGATTGGAAACGAAACTTTCAAAAAAAATGTGTTCAAATGTTTAATTCCAAATATAGCCGTGTCATGAACTCGCTTTAATACTTCGAATTGGTTTTTATGTGATTTTAACGAAAAAAAAAAAACAAATTGTATCAGATAAACTACTTAATATTTTTTATGTAGGGACGTTTTTGTTTATTTTGAAATTAAACGGATATTTTTTCGTTTCAGATACAATGATACGTAACAATATTCATTGATACATAAAATTTCAATGTCATCAGTTGCTTTGGTTAATAGTTCGATAAACTACACCACGTAAGGTAGTTTAGCCCTTTCCCAAGTGATATGAAGATGAAGCAGATTTATGC
Source organism: Diorhabda sublineata (assembly GCF_026230105.1). Lineage (NCBI taxonomy): Eukaryota > Metazoa > Arthropoda > Insecta > Coleoptera > Chrysomelidae > Diorhabda > Diorhabda sublineata. The sequence continues at coordinate 16,031,919 of NC_079485.1, read as the reverse complement.
GTGATTCCAGTCCTCAAAAATCACGGCAGCTAAATACCTACATGTCTATTTTTTATATTTCTTTCCTGTCACATTTTTAACAGATGTAATGGATGGAATCGTATGACTAATTAGATATTTACGTCATACTGCATATCGAAATTTATTTGATCGTTCATTCCCTTTTTGAGTTGACCTTGATGCCGAATAAGACAACAAGTCTTGAGTTTTTTAAGAAAGTAATGTTTAAAAACTAGATTTTAACTGTTGATGAATGAAACTGTGAATTCAACGAGGAAATGTAATTCGATATTTGTCACGTCATATATAACTAGTATTTTGAAACTTGCTGCGGTGTAAGTCTAAATATACGTTTTCGTGATTTTTGCAATTCTTTAATCGACCTGCTGTGACATTTCGAAAAATTCAGTTTTCCTTTCATTTTCTTGTATATTTTTCATAAAATTTATTGTTGAAGCAAAGTATTTATGTGTAACTAACATTAGTCATATTTTTTCCGTTTCTGAATGGATACAACTAGAGATGTTTTTCATATTTCTGGGAATTTGATGTCTACTATAACATTAGTACACCTTATATGTACATGTTTCATTCCATTGTTTTGTCTTCATGTCGGTTGTATATCTATTAAAACATTAATTAACAAGAAACAAGGCAGCTTTTGACAAAAATAATAATTTAAATACATAAATTCTTCAACATATCAAAGTAAAGTAAAAACTTCACTGTGAATTAAAATTGAAGACCAAATTTCAGTGCGTAACAATGGAGTACATATATCTTTTCAATCAATAATGGAAAAACAATACTGTGAATGGTGCAAAAAATAAATTGTAAATTTTTTCATTGGAAATAACAACTTATCATTCAGTTTAAAACTTCTGGGATACTAATTTACCAGAATATAGAGTCAGTTGAAGACCAGGAATGCAAAATTCTTTGGTATTAGTCATAACACAATAAGCTGTATGTCTATTAGAATTCTCAGGTGTTTTTTTTGTTTTTATATTAATTCAGTACGTCAGAACCACCCTGATGATAATATAATGAAGAGCAATAAACATTTTTATCAGACAATATCAACATATCGGTTAATATATACTTGTGTTTCGTGATCTTTCGACAGCAGCTTCCAAATTAAAAAAAAATATATTTTGTATCATTCATATACTTTACAACTCCACCTTACCCAGAAAGTTCAACTGAATAAATTTTTTTAGTATTGAAAATATATTTGTTTCGAGAATAAAATAATCATAAATTTATCTCAACTAGATAACAAAAATTTCTTTTTTATGGTACCTAATTGTTTATGCAAAAATTGATGATTATTTCCATTTTTTTTTGAAAATTAGAAACAATTCAGAAATTATTCTGTGAAAAGGCTGTGATTAGAATAAAAATAAATATCATGTTAGTTCTAGTAAACGAAGTTATAATTTGAGTCTGATGTAATCATCATCAGTATGTATATGTGGCGATCATGTAAATATTTGTTATTTATGTTCTATTAAAAAGACTCCGATATATAATGATTGTTTTATTTTTTTCCTTTCGATAACGTGAAAGACGTCAATAACTTATCAGTTTCACAGTTATTGTATCTCCATTTTTTGAAAATATATTTTCTTATGGAATGTTTGGTTTGTCGTGATAACCCCGGAAACACTCATTACATAGTAATCTTAAGAGTTGAAAACTGGTTTTTCAATGTAATGTAATCTCAGTTATACGACGCTGTATCGTGTTCAAGCATATTACACCATCTACATTTCAAACAAAAAAACGTAGTGACAATATATTACAGGAATTTAGGTTAGCTCTGTTTATTATCTTTAGTAAAGAGATGTCGGAGTGGTTTTTATTATAGTATAAATTTATTTAATCGTCATTCAATATCAACCATCAAACACATTCAATCCTCATGGCCGAATTTAGGGAAGAGCACACGGAGCTACACAAAAGAGGAGCCTCAATAGTTGATGGTTCCTAAAATTTTATTTCAGATTGTTCTCGTTTTCAATTATATTTATTTTTTTAAATACTTAGTATCACAATAAATTATTTCTTAACAACCTCGAATTAGTAATTTTGTTTGGACAATTATCTAGGCGGAGGTAGCTTTCATTCTTCTGTTGTCTTGAATCCTCCAGACCTCTAACTCCGGCCTTATGAATCCTATATAGGGAGCATGGTTGAATTAATGATCAGTATTTTGCAAACGATCCATTTTCTTATATGGGACACCTAGTATATTTTAGAGTATTGTTGAGCCGACGCTATGTTGGTAAAAATCAAAAACAATGTATTTTTCTATAAAAATTTTTTATTTTCAGTAATTTTACGACAGTACTCATAACAATTTTTTCAATTTAATAATCGATTATTAAGAAATTTTCACTTTATGCATTGTATTTTAAAATTATGTACTTCTATAAACAACTATCGGCTATAGGAGACGTTGCCTTATCAGCTTCTCTAATACTCCTAGCACTTAAATTGCCATCTTCTACGAGCTCTTGTTCATAATGCTCTTCCGGTAGTATATCACATTCAATTTTCTCTTCTTCACTGTTACCCTCTTCATCTTCATGCTCTAGCTCTTCTTGTTCCTTCACCAAGTCACTAGTAGCTACTGATGTATTTTCTTCTTGGTTTACTGCTGCTGCTTTGTTTTTCTTTTTCTTAAATTTCTTCTTCACTTCATGTATTACTTCTTTTGGTACATTGTAGCCGTCGGGGAAGAAGTATTTGCAATCGATTTCGCCTTTCTCCGCATCTGCGCTCATGTAAGTCGGTCCTAATTCTGTGAATGCTAGTAGACATTCTGGATTGGTTTTAGCCAACTGAATGATGATTTTTTCCTCGCTGAAACTAATCAAATAAGTTTGAAAACTGTTTAGAAGAGACGTAGTGGATATAATAATGAAATTACATGAGGAGTTTTAATAAGATTCACTTTTATATGCACCACAACTCTCCTAATAAAGATATTTTAACTCACTATGTAGTCGGGGTGGTTCTCTCTTCAAATTCTGTTACCGTTTTTAAAATTAAAGTTGCCGTTTCAGGCTTATCGTCATCGAAAAATCCATACATCATAACTTGTCCCGGGTAAAGATCTGACAGTTCCATGACTTCCTTAGTTTTGAAAGCGTCGTAAGCTACCGCTATATAAAAAGGAGTTGGTTCAACATCCGGAAATTTATAAGGTGCCGTAATATTAGGAAAAAGGTATTTAAGAACTAAAGATCTTGTCAATTTATCCGGTGGAGCCCATATTCCTATAAAAATGAACATATTTCATAATAAATATGTGTAGTTTCATCACATAATAGGGTCGTCTAAAAAGTATTCTCAAATTTTTGTTTGATTCCTGACTGAAAATTTTTCTCGAACGGTGTAATATCCGGTCTATTGAACGCATCAGAATTTCCCAAACAAGTCAAGTCACTCTTTAGTGAGTTATCTAAGATGTGTATGATATGGTTACAAAGCCCGTTTTATTCACCAACTACAGATGCTACTTTTAAAATTCCTTCTGTAATCTAGTCAACTGTTGACCATTTGACCTGGTTTCATAGCATATAATTCCTAGCAGTTTTTTCAAAATTACGTGCAGTCAATCCGGGCTTTACATTCATTTTTGTCACTTCATCACGCTTCGAACACGATCGTTTAGGTTTAAAGTTCGCATATTCAATCCATTTTTCATCGCCTGCTATTAATTCTACGAGAAATAGTCGCGTTTTATTTCTTTAAAACAAAATGCGAGGGTTGCGTTTTTTAAAAAAGTGAAACAGAAACCAAGAAATTCTATTCAAAGTGTTTCGAAATATTCGCCCTTAGGTCTATACATTTTGGCATAAGCTCAAACTAATTCTGGAAATATTTTTCCACTTTGAAGCTGATGTTGTAGAAACATAGTTTTGAAAGTTTATCTCTCACACTTTAATATTAATATTATTATATTTAATTAATAATTTGGATTGCAGTCTGCGATATACTTAGGGACGCCTCAATCTGTATGTGGGTCACATGCCAATTTTCTTTAATCATGTTACGCACAACATAGATTTTTATTGGAATTCCAACCGATTTTGGCTGATCTTCTCGATATTCATCACTGACGGACGCACGATCATGTCGACTTTCTTCAAACCAAACAGTCTTCTCTAATGGTGCTTTATCACCAGAAGTTGCACAAAGCGATTTATGCATTTTATTGAGTAAGGCCTTTGTTAAAAGCATAAAAAATTATCCACCATAAACCTTCAAGGGTGATTTCCTTTTTGCACGAAATTGCTTCTTTTAAACGTTCATTATCAACAACTACGACAATTTCTAAATTGTCACTGTCCTCGCAATAAAAAACGATATTGTTGACAAATACAGTGGTATCACAACTTATTTACGCCACCTATTTGTCGATTAGGAAAACTTATACTACAAATTTAGATCAGTATATTCACACCGCAACCAGTCACAAAGTTTTTTGTATATCAAATGATTATAAACTTTAATCTAAAATCGGACTAATATTTCTCAACATATCTTTTCCAACACCCTCAACTATAAATATCCAGAAACATTTTATTTATGAAAGTGCACCTTTCTCGTCCGGAACCGCGTCTTCTATGAAAGTCACCAGTCTTCTGATAACGACGATAAACTCTGGAAACAGCAGACTGACTCATGTTCAGCGTACTGTCGCACAGTGGAGTGAGCCTGCGCATTTGGTGGACATATAAAAATTCAAAACAATTACATCGAAAATCGTTTAAAATCTTTCAGAAATATACCTCCACAGAAATTAACTATAAGGATTATAGTTTACTTTCCATTAATAATTACCTAGGGGTTCGTGCCGGTTTACGAAAATTTTTGTTTTTAATTCTCTTTCTTTTAGCTCTTGCTTTCTTCACATGTTGTCTCTATAAAATCAATTTTTTTGTTTTATGCACGTATTATTGTTTTGTCATTTATTGTCATGAATTATAAAAACAAGATAATTAATAAAGAAATAAAATATGAATAAAAGTCGCGACATTTAACTTTTTCAGAACAAACCATATAAGTTTCAAAGATTAGACCGGGCATTTGGACAATGGATTTACGATTTAGAACTCGAAAATATTCCTAAGAAAAAGGAGAGAATGCCAGAAATTTATTGCGAATCTACGTTTCTGATATGGAAAACGGGTTTTAGTTTGCCGAGAAACCCCGTAACCCTTTCATACGATTGCTACTATAAAAAAGTGACTTAAGTAAACATTTCTGGATGTAGGGTGTGGATTTACGACGTCAAACAATAGGATTCTAATTAAAAAAAAAGTGATTGCTGCGCCACCCTGAAGATGATATTGAAATTTGAATACAGAAATCGTTAAAAAATAATGGGGGTTTGCGTTTGATTTTTTTTTTCGTACTGCTAACAGTCTGGTCATAAAACTACAATGTCCAATAATTTGGTGTTTCGCCTCAGTGTGTGGCTTTGTCACAATAGGGTGAGCACTTAAGCAGCTTCATCACATTTTCAGGAAGGATTCTTGTTTGGTTTTAACGGATGTATCGGTTGATGGCTAACTGATAATGGTGGATCAGCTAGGTAACGGACCTGTTACCCCTTATTGGAATTATTTTGAATAGGCATAAAAAGGGCGGTCACCAATAAAAACTTAATGTGAGCAAAAAAAATTACAATATTTTATATAATTTTGAAGCTTCAAGAAGTATACAATTTCGTGTTCAGTGTGTTTACCAGTGACTTGCGATTGCAATCACCTGAGTCGATTTTTGTTCACATTTTTGATGTTTTTTTTTACCTGTAATACTATCCACATCATCATCGTTGTTTTTTTTAAATGTCAATTGCTGGCAAGGTGAATGTTCGTCTCCGGGCATTTTCCTACTATTTCCATAAACTAGTTGAAGAACGATATCGTCTATTTCACCCGGCAGATCTCCATTTCTTGTAACTATCATTGCTATGGTTATTTTACCACTCAAAGTATCTTCAATGGTCTTTAAAGACAATTTTTCTTCACAGAAAAAGAATATTTCGTCTATTAGCTCTCTGGTCATTTTTATCTAAAATTTATTAGTTATTTTTTATGTTAATAAGAGAAAATCAAGAAAAGGTTCTGAGTTTCACTACATCATATTTAAACAGTGACTTCAACTAATTTTGTAGCTTTCAAAATAAACCAAGAAGTGGATAGACCGCGAAAGGGATTAGACCGAAGTTTGTCCGCAATTTTCTGATTCCTACCTTTTAGAGTACTGAAAGAGTATGAAAAGTACTTACGATTCCTGGGAAAATCCTTTGGTTTCCAATAACATTTTTCTAGGAAATTGACATTTTCTTATCAAAAAAATTGGTCCTGTCACAATTTTCTGATTCCTGCCATGTTTATAGAATGAGATAGTTCGATCATCGATTTCATTATCAAAATTTTTTTGGCAAGAAGGTTGCAAGGGTTCTAAGGGCTAGAATATAAGTATGAAAATTCAAGAAAAATTATCCGTGATTTTTTGATTTTAATATTAGAATCAATGATACATTATCGTTTTATAAACATGACAGGAATTAAAAAATCAAGGCAGGACACACTTTTTTCTCTTGGACAATCTAAATTTCCAAGGAAAATGTCAATAAGTAATCAAGGAGTTTTCCAGGGATCCTTAGTACTTAATATACTCTTTCAGTATTCCAAAAGGTAGGAATCAGAAAATTCCTGACGAAATTCGGTCCAATCCCCAATCGTCTAAGAGGTTTGTTGGGTTATATATGAGTGAGATGGGAACATTATTTATGTGGGATGAGGGATATGTTAGGTATGGCCTTGATATACGAAAACTTTCCTCTCTGGAGCTGCAGTTGTACCCTAAAAGATAAAATTTAGGTAGGCGGGTCGTCGGGCATTTGGCTGGTGAACAGATTCATCAGGTTACAGGAAAACCATAATGTAGAAGAAATGTTCTTGAATAATGAGAGGCATGATGAAAATGTTGGCTTTTGGAATGGTAACGTTGAACTGTTAATCATTCACGTGGCTTTGTGCCAATTGAAAAACGCAAGTGAAACCCAGCGAGGACATTCCTTGGAATAACACAACTCATTAAAAGCCATATGATGCATGCTTATTGCTTCTCCACTTCAAAATTCCACGACTTAACTGTGAATTTCAAATATCAAAACGCTATTATCATGAAAATTGGAGACTCCATATAAAAATAATTTTTGTTATCCTCTTGAATCATCAGCTATGTGACAATTAACTCCATTTCCATTGGTCTCCAATCAGCATCTAGTAACTTCATTTTCTTGTATAAATAACATAAATTTATGGAAAAACCTTCAGAACATTTATTTATTTCAAATCAAATTAACAATTCATTACATCATCATGAACATGTTCATATCTAACTCTTCTTTAACATCTTCATCAGATGCTTCATTTGCTTCAACCACATCAACTGCTTCTTGCGGTTCTTGTACTTCTTCGATTTCTTCTTCCACTTGAATTTCTTCTGGATCGGGTTCCAAGGCCAAAAAGTCACTAAGAGCGCGTTCTTCTTCAGTAAGTGATTCGGAGTAATCGTCAGGAAAAAATAATGCACACTCTCTAGCTCCTTCTTGAGGGTTAGGGGATATGTATATTGGGCCAATTTGAGCGAAAGTCAGAACACATTCACTCTTTTTCTTTGACAGTTGGATAACTAATTTTTCCTCGCTGTAAATTTGAGATATTTAAATACTAAGAAAACTTCAATATGGAAGATATAATACAAGATGAAATTCTTACTATGTTCTCTTGACTCTAATATTTGGATCCTCTAAACGTTGAACACTCTTGGCTATTAATTCCGTGTCTTCTGGATCTTCGTTGGAGAAAAATCCGTAATTCATAATTTGTTCTGGCCAGTGACCCATAGTACGTAAAGTTTCACGAGTCTTCTTTTTATCGAAAATAATCGCCAAATGTTCAGGTTCTGGTTCCGGTTCAGGGATTACATAAGGACCAGATAGTTTTGGGAAAAATAGTCTAAGGGTAAAAAAATTATTGAGCAGGAAGATATAAGGAAGAGACACTATGGCCAAATCTGTGTTGAATTCAATAATAAGTGAACTAATAATTACTAATTTTTTATAGGCAACGCCGTAGAATGGTTCAAGGACCTTTATCCCGTACTAGACGCAAAAAAAACATTTTGATCAGTGCTATTATAGGACAAAACGTATTAAAATAAAAAAATGAGAGAAACTTTTACATAAAAGTTGATTTCCTTGGTGGCTACAGAAAATCAGAATTTTGCAAACCCGGAAACTATACAACAGAAAAAGCTTAATTTTAAACTGGAACCACAGGATGCATCCAATACTTCCAACTTTGGAGGCGGGTATGATTGAACGCATCGTGTGGTCGTAGTGCGCATGTCTTTCGACGACTGTTTTGCTTCCAACGTTGGCCATGGAAAGTCGGTTTCTTTTTTACCCACGTCAAAAGAGTAGCAACCATTGGAAGGAAATTGCAACCAACACATATTGTGCAGCTACACACACCTCTTGTCCTCTTGCTACGTGTTTTGTATGAAAAACCAAATTTGCTAGTATTATCCAGTTTATTTTTAAAGAAATTACATCTTTTGTATGCTGTTCATCACTTTTTTGTCACGTTTTCATTTTTATGGGTACATTTAGGTAAGGTTCCAGCTTTCCAATGTTCAGCCAACTTTCGAATGTGAATATTTGCATGAATATTGGATACATCGTGTAATTGCAGTACTGTATCCAGCCTTCCTTCCAATATTCAGCCCTACGTTGAAACGCGAATATTGGCGTAAGTACAGACTTTATATCCATCTCTATCATTGAAAAAGCTACTTTGAAGCAAGGGTATCATATTTTTCCATCGTACCACAAAATACGTAGTGCGTTTTATGAGTTATTGGCATCGTATGGGAAATAAAGTGCGTTCGTAAAAATCTTCATGCACGCGTTAGTGACAAGTCTCAACAAGCTTTATACCAAGTTTCAACTTGCTGCTTCGATCCATTTTATTATAGTAGAGCTCTCTCCCACTCTTGATGCGTCTAATTTTTATGTTTTTTAGCTCAATGCAACCTCTCAATTTTATTTTGACGTCTTAAGAGAAGTTTCTTCACTGTCACCCTTCCAAAAAGGCCAGCTTCTTTCATTCTCCTTTTCACTGTAGAAGTACTCAAAGATAAATTTCTAGATTCATTGATCTGAGCTGATATCCCTGGGCAAATGAGTGGTCGATGGCAATCGTACGGGAACTTTTTCTTTCAACCGATAGTTCCTTGGTTTCACCCATTTCAAAACTTACGAGTCTCAATTTCATAAAAAGATATCTTAGTTCTAAAAGTATAAATAATAACACGTTTTTGCGTTTGCCATGGCTGACTGGGACTAAACTACAATCATAAACACCGAGGAAATATATAAACATGCGTTCTATAAAGTAAATAAATAACGAAGACTTTTTGATTTGTAAGACACCGTTTCGACCTTTACTTGAGAATATGAAAGAGAAAGTGCATTATTTTGAAATTAAATAAATAGATTATGAGGTGGGCAAAAACTTGTGACTGGTGGTGTACATATTCGGCCAAATTCATAACGAATTTCCACGGAACTCCAGGAGGCGACATATAAATCAGTCATCCCGAGCACCAGGTACCTCGCACGTTATCGCCGTCTTTATAGTCGTGTTCACGACTACGAAAACCTCCAGGCCCCTACCATGCAGGTAATTGCCGTCTTGCCGTCGTGTTCAGCGATCTCAAAAACCCCCAGGATATATATATATATATATATATATATGTGGCCAATTTCATAACGAACTTCTACGAGACTCTAGGATGCGACCTATAGTCATACAAAGCGCACTTTTCAAAATGCATTTTCCCCTGCACAAATGCAATTTTTATTTCGTTATTTATAATTTTTGTTCACAACGATTCCTGAGGCTCTCTCAGATCGTATTGTTGTATCTTGATCAGGATTACTGCTTAGAAATTTCTGAGTTCTGTGCTTTATTTCCTGGACGATAAAAAAATTTAACCTCAACTACCTGATGATCACGTTCCATGCCATCGATACTCATTGCCACGTGTAGACTTATAACCTATATGTATGATATCTATTTTATTTTTAGTGAATCTGTATCGCTATTTTTAATTTATTTTGTGATTAAGCAGCATGTGTGGAAAATACGATTAAACCTCCATTTACAAAGTAAATATTGGAAATATTTATTTTAAAATACTTGTGTTCCTTTGACATTGATACAAATCATTTCGAAAGTATGTTTTAATTCCTTTTTACTTATAACTAAAGTCTTCAATACTTCGCTTTAATCAATCAAATTTTCAATTTATCTAAAAATGTATGAAACAAATTCGAAGATTATTCATAATTAACTGCTATGGAATCAAAGGTCTGGTAATAACTATAAAAGTTAGATTATGGAGGATACACAACGTGAAACCCTGTATAAACTTTTAATATTGTTTGTTATAACCTAACTAAGTCTTCATATATTTCAGGCAGAGCCAATTCACTTCGAAACCTTCAGATCATTCGAAATTGAATTATTGTTCATTTTAGTCAGGTTGTAAGAAAATATCGTTCTAAATACCCCTGGCTGTAGTAATCTTATTACTATTTCATACCAAATATTATACTACAGTTCGTTATTTTACTTATTGTGATATAAATACTGGTTGATACAGTAAACAGTTATTTAAACATTGATTTTAGTTATTTGTTATCATTTTTTAAAAATCATGTGTACTTGTTTTCAGTTGAATATTTCATGCATTGACTATTTGTGTATATTGTCTCATGTAGTTAATAAATATTGCTGTTTAGTATGGTGTTTAATATTGAATTAGTAAACTAGTATAGTATAATGACCAACTATACTCTTTTTTTTGCTTAACCAGATAAAAACTAAAGTTGATTTAATAGCATGAAATTAAAAAAAATTCGATATTAATACCACTTGACATGGGGAGCGAAACATGCGTGGCAATGCAATATATTGCACCTCTGCTCAAATAGTGTGATAATTAAAAAAAAAGTAAATTATGGAGTAATGAGCATTTGGGTAATTATTTAGATCATGTTACACTCCTTCGATTTTGTTAAAATTTTAGTATGTATAGAGAAAATTACTCTGAACAAGAATATATAGGGCGCAGAAAGCAAAACTTCACATAGATTTTTAACTTTGCAGTTCCAGAAAAAGAAAAATATTTTATACATCATAGCTCAGCTTCCCATGACCTCATTACCTAATGATGACAACATGAATCATAAAATTTATAGAGAATTTAGTCTAGTTTGTTCACATACAACTATCATTAGTAAATCTATCAATATATGTTTTTTTTATTCTTTTTTGATCATGAAAAAATGAAATTGTATGAATTTTTGTATTTTGCTGCTCATTGATATCAATATTCTAAGTTAAAATTAGTACACGATTCATCATTATTAATTATAATTATTATATATAATTTGGTACATCCACACACTCTAAAATTTAGAGGGGCTCTGGAGAGATTTGCGTGATAATATGGCAGATCTCGTCATCATTAAAAGCAATATGTTGCTGAATTCTTATTTAAGAGTCACTTTAGCTATACATAGAGAATTAATGACTCTTTTCATAAAATGTCTCAGATGTATCCTATCGAAATTGATGATTATTTAAGTTGTATATATATTTTATTATGCTGATAAAAGAAGTTGGTCTTAAAGTTTAAACAACCCCTCATTCGACTATTGAGTTTTATGAAACCATAGACAACAATTGTATGAATTTGATTAAATGATTACGCAAAAATTAATGGTTGAAAGTAGTGGAAGTGGTTGAGGAGGGTTAAAATTTACGACCAATGTCCCTCTTTTATTTCCTTTAACGATTAATTTTAATATTACAATCAGTGAAAAATTATTACAATTATATGATTCTTCACACAAAAAAAGTACCAGAAGGAATGGTTTCCGCGCCCTACATGTATATATTCTTGTTCAGGGTAATTTTCTATACAACTTACTAAAATTTTATCGAAATCGGAGGGGTGTAACCTAATCTAGATAATTACCAGCATTTGAAATTGATTGATGATGATAATTCAAAAATTGACAAAGTTACCACAATAGTAGCTATTTACATGACATTATATGAGATGAAGTTTTCTAATTCCACTGGTACAATAAATGAGATCTTCTAATTTTTTGATTTCTGACTCTATTTGAGCAGAGATGCGATATCATGATCACACTTGTATCTTTTCATTTAAAAACCAACTGAATTTCCATCATATCAATGGGTTGATTGTAAAACTAAGCTTCTAACAAATCGCTTTGTTTGTTATCATGTTACATGTCAAGCGGCTTTAATAAAACTTGTAGCTGGATTGGCAAAAGAAGACCTTAATTACAATATTAGATAATACTTGATGAAATTTAACATAATGAAGGAATTATTAAATTGAATTTAGAAGATTTAAAATTTTTATGGAATGTAAACGATGGAGAAACTTGAAAGAAAGTGGGACAGTTTATGATCCACACTTATAATAAAAAATATTTGTAACCTTAGAACCGTGGCTCTAACGCAAGGTATTGCTGGCACCCATATTCCAATTAGTTCAACCACATTACCAGATTCTTCATCTTCTGCTTCCGTTAACATCTGTCTGTATGGGCAATCTTCAGATCCAGGTGGTTTCATTGGAGGCCCATATATCTAAGTCCAAAAATAAAGTTGTTACTTCTAATTAAAAAAGAAGCTGTCCCAAAAATGTTAATGTAGAAAAAAGTTATGATATAAATAGAAATACCATCTCCAATAATAGTTTATCAATATTTTCGACTTCTATTCCATGAGATGGTTTGACTGCTAAGAAAAGTGCTTCCTCGTTCAACAGATTGTGTAGAGAATAACCATCAAATATGTATTCGTCTGCTCCTTGTCTTGGTTCTTCAAAGTACATCAACTCCTCTAACTTTTCTTCGGTGAATCTTACCTAATGACAAGCGTAATATAAGTCAGGGAAAATTTACTAAGATTATCAATAATTACTCTGAAAATTTTAAGGATTTTACATGTTTTGTTTTAAACAGTATTAATCCCGAACAACAGTATACTATTCAAGGATCCACTTATGTTATTGAAAAAAAAAAATACAGAAATTGGTAAATTGCTTACTTTCTCAGTTTGAGTTGTAATAAGGCTCGCTTCTTTCATTAGTTCATTCAAAACGTCATGGTATTTATCTCTTCCACATGGGAATATCAACATTGTACCAATGTTGGGCAAATTTTCAAGAATATTATTACATTCAGCAATTTTTCTTTCTTCATATTCTTTGATTCTCTTTGCTTCCTCTTTTTCTTTGGCTGCTTGTATTACAGCATCAATTGCTGCCTGTCTCTGGATTTCTATCTCCTCCAGATCAGTAATTTCTGAATAGCGATCTCTACAAATGAATTTGATAATGATTTATGTGAGAAACGAATATATGAATGTATATTGCATAAGGTTATTTTATGTGTCAGTTTGATATATAAAAACATAGAAATATGATGAAGATATTTACCTTTGTTTCTCTCCGCTCGCTGCCTGTTCTTCTTTCTTGATTTCTTCCAAAATAACGCGTTTTAGAAGAGGAGCATTGCATCCAAACAACATATTAACTTTTTTTCCTTTCTATTAGATCAAAATGACTCAATTTATTTAAAAAATCTTCCAATAATTGCATTGTTTTACTCACCGATACGAATAACCAGGTAGGTTCACTTCTTCCTCGGAATCTTTCCAATTGCTTAATGTGATCATTTTTTGCCTTGAAAATCATTTCAATATTTGTATTGGGAGCATAAAAACATTGAATAATATACTCACAATTGCTAAGAGTAACAAATCTCCACCGAATTCCAGTTTTATTTTCTTCAAATTAGCCGCCATTCCAGAGCATGGACCGCACCAATCCGAGTAAATATCGATTACTGCAAATATTAAGTGGTTACTTTTTTTCATTAATTCAAGAGAAGGAATACTCACGGAGAAGTCCATCTTTCGATAAAAACTTCTCCCATTCTTCTTCAGTGGTTAATTCAGCTTGAAGCTGTACTTGCTGACCCTTCTTAGCCATTTTGACAATTATTTCAAATTCGTGGGTTGCTATAGAAACCAGTAGAAGAATCGACAAACGGTATAGAGGAAAGAAAATAGATAATTGATAGTGTTGATAATGGTAGTTTCATTTTTCAACTCTGTAATATGAATAATATATTTCTAAATATTATTCAAGGTAAATTTAGACAGGTACATAATAATGAATAAGTTTTTCTATTTAAATAGGTAATCAGTTTTGATTGGTGTGATAAAGTGTGGGTTGATAAACATCGTTATTAGATAGAGTAAATTATTTTATTACATGTATTAATTCATTAGATCCCTATTATAGTTTAATTAAGTTGAAATTTATTCATGAAACGGCGAATAGTTATAAAACGCTTATTGTTTTGACATTTGTCACTCTTCAAACCAAATGAACCTCGTGATTATGTAAATAATCTATGGTGCATTAATGACATTTAAAAATGTCATTAATGCACGTAACTTTAGTTACGTGACGTTTGTTGGAACACTGAGTCACACAATAGACTATCCACTGAAGATGCCTAACCTTGTCAGAGGTCAAAAAAGAGTTCATAATAAATTATAATATACAATATTAACATTCCAACGGAGGCTTGAGCTTAAGACTAAATAAGAATCGTTGAATATGATGAATTTTATGTTCAAGAAGGCAAAAAATTCTCTGGAACGGTTATAACAATCAAATCTTTTAACACAAGTGGACCTTAACAAGAGAAACTAAGTAGCTAATGCCTTATTTGACCGATTTAGTATAGAAATGATGAACTATCAAAGTAATCGGTATAATATTTCATCAGGAAAACGTACAATGTATAAACATAACTGCTCAAATTGAGCATCTCCTAGCCACTGTGTTGAAATTTAACATTGTTCAACATTTAATTGTTTTCTGCTATTTTGGTACAAGCTAGAAAAGTTTCCAGCAAATAGAATTTTTGGAAGATGGAAATGTTGGACAGTAACTCATTATTTTCGAAAAACTTTTCCATTAAAAAAAGTATCTTTGCAAATATACCATATTTGTATATAACAATTGTATAAAGAATAGGATAGTAGAACAGTGACAATGTTAAAACCATTTGAGGCAATTTTGCACGCCATCTAGTTACTTTTACGCTCCTTCTTCATAAAAATGACCCGTAGCTTAGTGCCATCTGAAATAAAACAGCACTATTTTCAACAAATAAATTTTTTTTGAAGATCCCAACTAAATGTGAACTTTTCTTTATCGTCGAAATTCGAACCGACAGTACATTGTTGCCGATTTTACTTTTTATTACGAAAGTGACACAAATTACCTATTCGATAGGAATCTTTACAATAGATAGTATTTTGAAATATCATGTATCTAATCTAATAGTGTTATAGCATGTATTCATATCGAACCGAAAATAAACTTAATCTCAGTACTATTTATTTGTCACCTATTTCAATGTATAAAAAAAGATTTTTGTAATGAGTTCGTGTAGCACTAGCAAATGAAACAAATAATTTTTCATTTATCTGTTAATCACTTAAATTTGGGATAGAAAGAAGGATCCTTGCACAAAGGTATATAAAATATGAATACTTTCCTTTGGTGACTGAAATAATTTGAATTTGAGATTTCAGAATTCTTCAATTGTGCAATATGTCCTTTCTTGAAGAAATGCCGTCGTCGATATTCAGAACTTACTAAATTTATTTGTTGCTTATAATTCTAAAAATATCTAGATGATAATTTTTTAGCATGAGGGTTCTAACAGGTCAGAGGTCGGTTGCGTAATAAACATCTTATGGCATTGCCTAATGCTTGGACTTTCAGTTAAATTGTAAACAGACGGATTTCAATATAAATAGATTAGGATGAGTTAACATTTTGTATTTTCAATACAATGTTAAGTTATGAAGTACATTATGAATAAATTGAAATAAATGAATGTAAATAAAAAAAAAATTTTAGATTTTGGCATAAACGTCAGGAATCACGGATTTTTGCTCTAAGGTAATTGCATCCTTCATATTAGATAACTAAATAAAACACTAAAATTTTTAGTAAATGAATTTATTAGAAAATATCGAACAGAAATATTAAATAAAGTAACAATGTTGATATCAAATTATAATAATTATAGACTGAGCGTTTGAAAAAACTATCAGAAACTACAAGTAGTACGGTCCTGTATATATTCCTTGTGCATTTTACAGCTACAATATTGTTAGTGGGAAATTCGATGGCTAACAAATTCAGTAAATTTATTGTAATTTAAAAACTTTTTCAAATTCTCAAAATGTTTGTTAAAAAGTATGATAGTGTTGCTTCGGAACATTATTCACATTCTAAGATTTTTGTTTTCTGGAAATTATTTTTTTTATAAACAGTACTCGACCCATTTCGACTATGTGTTATCAAGAAAATATATACAAAGTAGCTCTTATTTTTGACCACAGAAAGAAATGGACAAAATCCACTAAACTACCTGAATCTCCGTTAAGAAGACTGTAAAACCCCAAAAAAGTACATGTAGAATCTACTCGCGATGACCTCTAGATATTCTTGGGTCAAATAGGGTCACATTTACTATTTTATCGAAAATATAATCTACTGTGAATGGACCTTGAAAAATATAGGACAATTTTTTGCATCAGTCTTAAACCACCTTATTATATATAATAATATATAATATTATTGATGTTCTAGTTTTCGAATTTTTTCATTAATATCAGCTAGGGACTAACAATTTTATAAAACATTATTCTTCATAACGGTAGCTGGATCAACGCTACCGAAACGTCGACATAAAAAAGATTGTGTATTGATTTACCAAACAAAAACAGAAACAATATACCTTAAGGAACATACAAAATGTATTGGTTATTCAGTTACGCTGAATTATTGAAAATTTATCATTTTTTTTAGTTTATCTAGTTTTTAATGAGTTTGAAAAAGTTTTAAAATATTTGAAAATCTGAGTTCGCAATAATAAATTGAAAATGTATTGCCTATGACTACAACAGATTGCATTTGTTGCATACCACTCGGGAAACGTGTACTATTCAGGGTATCAAATAAATTGTTCATGGTTAGAACAAAGTTAGCCGTGTTTTTAGCTGTACTTGAAATAAGTTCACCAGTTTCCAAAGATGTCATTATGGCAGAATAAACACTGACTCAACAATTGGGCAGCTAATTTAACCTTCATTTTTTCGAAAGAATTCGAATTGATGTGCTTATCAGTCAGTTTCAATAAGGCCTCTCCTGTTTTGCTCCTTTTATCAATAAATAAATAAATATCATAAACTTTTCGAATGTCAAAAAAAGATATGAACAGCCTATTAAATATGAAACTATTGTTCAAAAGTTTCTCCAATGCCTTGGTAATTATACATCATAAAGAAGCATATTACACCCCACCATTCGATACAAAGTAGGCAATAGGAATTTTCCAGTTGCTACAGATTCCTCTGATCATGAGAACTAGAGCTTCACTGGCAGGGAAAGGCTTTCTTCCAAACTCGCCCAGATCTTCGAAACCCTCAATTAAATCTGTTTTCATGTTGTACTCAAGATTCCTCTTAATAGACATTTCGTCGAACAACAGAATACATTTCTTCTCGTAAGCCAACATCGTATCTGCCTTTAAAGTAAGGTGCATAAAAATTTTTTTCATCGAATCCAGGTTTGCAATGGAAATTGCCAACCCATGATTTCACTGTTGATATTGCTGGCAAAATAAACCCTTTTTGTCGCAAATATCTGTATGTCTTAGGTCCTTTATAAAATAATGACAGGGCAGTTTTCTTTTCAGATAGTAACCATGGGGATTTCATCTTATGTCGTAATTGCATATTCACAAGAGATTTTGTAAAATTCGTGAGAGTTCCTTCTCCATACAAAACGTTGGCAGAGAGTTGCGTTTTCATAATCCTTTTTTTTTGTAGCTCTCAATTGAGTATTCAGGTTATTGACTTTTTTCCTAGCGTTGGTTAGTTCCTTTCTCAACAGTTCATTTTCTTCTTGTAATGACTGCTTCCTACCTCCAATTCCCATAGAACAAGATGGCAGGTTCTGTAACTCTTTCAACCACTTTTCATCTTCATGGTTACTGATAGAACTACCTCTCATGTCAATGCTTCTGGAATGAATCGAGGCAATAAAATCAATATTTGAATATGTTTGTGGATGTGACGAAACAATTGGATTATTTGTATTAGTAGGCAATCTTTTAGATTGACTAATATTTTCATTGAAATGTTTGCTGCAGATCAGCTTATTTCTTAGTGATTTCTGGCTTAGGTTTGCCCAAACAGCATTACCTGAAATAAGGAACATCAATGTTAACATACATATTTATTGTAATGGTTATGGTAAAGTAGTATTTTTTTATGTTCAAAAACTTGAATTTATTTCATTTCAATAACGGGCATAAATGGAATAACGACTAGTAGTACCCTTATTTGGAATTCCCCTAATTGTATCTTATATCATCGTCGGAATGACAGAATTTTCCCGAATTGTGTTAATATAATTCCATACCTGTGTATCATTCTCAAAAACATCTACACATCATTGAAATTTCTTGGTATGCTCACAACAACGGTAAAAACACTCTCATACTTATCTTTAATAAGTGTTTTTAAAATCAAACAAAAAAGACCATTCAAAAGAATTGTAACAAAATCAGAAATAAAAAATATACAAATAAGTATATACGTACCAAAGATATTTAAATAATCTCATTTTAATATAAATATTATATTCATTGGCTTTGTATTGAAAGTATTTATACTAACCCAGGACCGGTCTTGGTTTCACATTGGAGAGCCAAAAGTTATAATAATCGAAAATATTATTTATTGTATTATCTATT
The DNA here is from genome assembly GCF_026230105.1 of Diorhabda sublineata. Taxonomy (NCBI): domain Eukaryota; kingdom Metazoa; phylum Arthropoda; class Insecta; order Coleoptera; family Chrysomelidae; genus Diorhabda; species Diorhabda sublineata. The sequence continues at coordinate 16,012,862 of NC_079485.1, read as the reverse complement.
TATACTTTTTGGATTGACCACAAAATAATATGGAAATGTTAAAACTGAGCTCATTGTTGAGTTAAATATAAAACCATCTGTTTGTTTAATGGTATAATAAAAGCAGGCAAAAGGTCTACTTATCTGAACTAAGTATGTATGGTCATAAAAGCGGGTACTTACTAGCAAATAAAATTATTTCTTGTTAAATGTATGTTTTTTGCAATATATATATATATATATATATATATATATATATATATATATATATATATATATATATATATATATATAATAAAAGCGAAACTAAAATTCATTTTTATTGAAAGTATTCAACAATCGTAAGATGGTATATGGCATCACTATATTCTTACCCTTAATAGATACGAGAACAAAAATGAACAATAGACAAAAATGGTGATTATATTATGGAGGGACATTACATTGGTTAAAAAAGTTCGTTTTTATATCGAAAACACCAGGTAATGTTTAAAGTAAAGCTCTCAGTACATTTTGTGACAAAATCAAAACGAGTATCTACGACAGGAACGTATTTAAGAATAATCATTAGTGATGTAATTTTTCGAGATAAAAGTGTGCTATATCCCTTAAATTGACTAATAATTATAGTAAATAAGCATATCCTCATTAAAACCTATATGTTTGCCTCGTGAAGGCACGAAACGTCGTATCGAATATTTATTGGTACATGTCTATAGTAAATTTGTATTCAAATAAAACTAGTATTTGATATTATTTCATTCAAAAATTCTATGCTGGATAAAACAAAAGCATAATTTTCATGTATAACTTGAGAATGGAGGAAATTATCATTTTTTCCCTAATTGTTACTATTTTGTCAATCTGTTATGGCATAGAATATAGTATTATAACCATATTATAATATGTGATAAAAAAACAGTCTATATACACTTGAACAGGTGAAATTTTTGCCTTATTGACAGGATAATTTCCAAATATAAACACACAGACACACTACCTTATTATTATGTGCTTAGTTGATAAACATAAAAAATAACAAAAAATACTATTTCAATTTTTGTGAAATATTAAAGTGCAGTCCTCTGTATTCGGTTAGTTAGTTGTGTTTATTTTGTGAATATTTTCAAAAATGTTTTATTCTATTTTGTTTGTCTTCACTATAAAGGTGGCTCTTAAGTTTAAATTTAGGTATGATTCAAGTACTTTTGATAAGTTTATAAGATTGAATGGATTTGGAATTTGTAGTAAATCATTGTACTCGTATAATATGCAATGCGACCATAATACAAATAAACTCATTATCAGAAAAAACTATTGGATAAATTATCTTTTATTTGACGATAATTAAATACCTACTTATGTTTAGTATTGAACATTTGTAAACAGACATTTATTCACATTCACTATTTTTTATTCCTTTATGAAAAATAATTGTCTTAAGAATAACTCACCCGAGTGTATGATCCATTTTTGATATCTGGTAGGGTCATTCACCGGAAATCGGCACGTTTTAATTGGAAAGAAGAAGTGATTATTTGTTATATAAATACATTTTAGTAATTAGTTCACTAAATATACAGTTTTTTCCGAAATTGTAAGCTGTAGTATGTATACATTTAGCGCCTCTTATAATTTGAATATATTAACTAAGAGAGTAATGATGTATATTAATTGTAATAATATGCACTTACCTTAAAAATGAAATATATATCCAAGTTCAAAGATTCACAAATAAAAAAATAATCCAAATGCACAACCAACGAAACTCAACAATAACACAACGAACACAATACAATAATGACCTCAAATTGCAACCTTGCTATAGGCACCCAAAATAAGAAACTTTACAACACAGCTTAAGGGTTGATTATAATATTTTAAATAATTTTGGCGCCATCTGTTGTTGGGGTAAATCTGCAACCAAAGCTAAGATAACACGTAATTCAAACTACGACGTACAGTAAGAAAAGACGTGCTGTGGACGCCGCCAACTCTCCATCTATTGGTAGCGTCCCCGTCATCAAATGATATCCTCATAAGGTTAACCTACTATCCTATTCTTTATACAATGATATAACTTACAATACGTCTTTATAATCCGATTGTGATCATAACACTGGAATGGAGTTTTATATAATGAGGTTGATTTCTGGTTCACCCTCTTCGATTCGGGCGTAAAATATGCGGAAGGGGAGCTTCTTCAGTTTAACTTTTTCTATGTCACCCTTCAAAAGATTGATGATGTCATTGAGGTACAAGGTTTCTCTTAAATCGTTTTTTAAGGCACTTGCTTGTTTTAGCAGGTCGTATACTTTATCGGCGTCCTCCTGGAAATAAAACTATTAATGACATTTTCGAATGAGATACATGCTTTGCTTGAAAATTAAAGTGGTTTTTAGAGTGGAAGAGAGAAAATATGCTCCATTATCATGAAAATCATACACTGAAGTTTTTAAAAATATCACAATACTATTAAACAGTTATTAGTTTATGTGAAACCATTCATAATTTACTTTATTTTGTTTAAATTGACTGTATGCAATCTAATGAACTAATATGAATTTTTTAATTGCAGGACTATGAATTATAAACCTAAACATTATTTATTTTTCTTTTTGTTTTTTTTGCTAATGCTTTTTCAGACTTCTTGTACGATTCCACCTATTTTCCAAGCTTTTTTGCTAGAAAGTACTTTCATTTTCTATAGAGTTTTCTATTTGTTTTATCCTATTTCTGTCAATCTATTATTTTTTTGGTGTTCCCTTGTGTATTTTTCGTTACTTCGGTCATTCTTTGTTGCCTCATTCTCAATATATACCGACACCAATTTCCAATTTAACTGTTTCTTATTTACTTCATCGATCAAAGACGTTTGTTTCATTGTTTCCTTGTGAGGTCTGAGGTATTTTTTCCAAAAATTTCCTTACTTTTGCTGGTATTGTTGATATTGCTATGCATGCTAGATATAATTTTTCTACTTGAATTTTCCTCTATCTTCTTTCTATCAGGGTATGTGTATTGTAATTTGTTGGTCTGACAGGGTGAAAAGTTGTTCGGTCCTCCAAACTATGTTTCATCTAGTCACCTCCTGGTCTCTAAAACTTTTGATTAAATGGAGTTTGAGCCAAACGTATCCGTATGAATAGCCTCACATTTTTCTCACTGTTTCAGAATATTTTATACTTTCTATACATCTACACATCTATTTATTCCTTGACCCATCCTTTTATGGTGTTATTTCATCTACTCCGAATGTTTTTTCGGGTTTTATTTTATATTCAAATTAGTCTTTCTCTCTTTCTGCTTTATATTTTTATGTGAATGTTAGTGTGGGAGAAGGGAAAAATTTGAATAGCAAGACTGATATTATTGATGTATTTTCAATTTGTAAACGTATTCTCTAATTAACGAGACATTTGGTACATTTTAATTGATTAGATTCAAACACATTCTTATTATATTTCTTTCCCTTTATGCTTCAGTAAGTTACATGAAACTTGCCTAATAATACTATTATCTCGTCCCTATTCCAAACAACTCTCAGCAAAGCAAAAATAATTACTTTCAACTTCCTACTTTCGCATACTTACCTGAAAGCTTTTCCTAATATCGGCTAACTCCTGGTGCATCTCGAAAGTTTCCTCGCAGAAACTCTGTATGCTCTTATCCTCCTCACTAAGACCCAAGCTACTCAAAATATTCTCCCGGTTCGGCAATTGCAGATAATTATTACGTACAATACCTTCGCTTTTGTTCGATCTTATACTTGGCAGATTGTTCACTGAAATGTACGAGAAGCATAATTAGAGAAATAGCAATTGTCACGTAGGACGTGCTGAAAGTTACAATTCACAAAAACCGTGGCGACTGGCCATTTGAAAAGAAATTAAGGCAGAAGATTCGAGCTGTTATAAAGCGGCTTGGTGTAAGGACAAATAGCCGCTAGAGATAAAGCCAAAGCCAAAATTACGATACTGCTGCGTCTTTCGATAGGAAATTACGACAAAATCGTTATATTTGGTTGAGTTTTTGATGAGGAAACACATGATTAAACCTATTGAAGATTTTAGTGCGAAAAGTAGTCTAAAAATTTTGTTAAAATGTTAATTTATTCCAAAAGTTACGATTACATCCATACCATTTTAGAATATAATATAACTGGTTTGATATAAAAATGCGTATCACCATATTAGCGACCTAATTCTAAGGTAAAATATTTCTAATTCTTATATATTTTTTTCTAATATAAATTCACCATCAAAATCTAGTTTTCACAAAAATATGAGGAATTGTGTTTTGGTTTAAATATTTTAGATTTTTGGCCACTGGAAAGAGCTAAGAAGATTTAGAGTTTTCAACATCATTTCACTCAATCATTATGCAGAATAAGAGACGAAACTTTTGGCCTACAATTCTTCACAAGGAATATTTGAAGGTAAATACAGAAAAACCAAATCTATAAATATACAGAGTGTATCGCATAAGAAACGACACAGAGCAGAAGCGTATAGAAGAACCCCAAATATGACGATTGTAGGTAATTCACCGCTAATATTCAAATCAATGAATTGGACGAGGAAATAATTTTCCTCAGAATTGACCTCCTTGCTCACAGGACCTCATTAAACGAAATTATTTTCTTTGGTGGGAATTAAACGAGTCTGTTCAATTTTCTCCAGAGTAAAAAAAAATTAGAATTAAATTGTCCCTAATATGAAAATAACTTTTTCAAAATTAACTGACAGATAAAAAATTTACGGGTTAGATCAACCCTAATTAACTCTCTCTGTTTTATGTTATTATGCGGAACATTATTTTTTTAATAAGCAATTGGATGTTTCACAAACTTATAAAAGAAAAAACCTGACCTGTAATAAAATTTAACTAAATCAATTTTTTCAATTTGAATGTCACAATTTTCCGTATTAGGAATTTTCAAATAAAAAGACGAAAAAACTAATTTTTAAAGTTTAAACAAGTTGAATTCGGTCATAAGGACTTGAAATGTGCATCTAATTACAATTGACGCTGCAGCAGTCAAATCGTACGATATCGTTGGATGTATGCAAGTAGACATCTTAAGAAAATTCAAGGAGCCATATGGATACTGTAACCCTAAAATAAGAAGAATATGTTTTCCTTTTGAGATCTGCATCTAAGGCGTCCAAAGTAGGTGACTTGTCTTTCTTGTAGAAGAGACATGAGAAAAATTTCGACAACAGAATGTGTACTTACCCGAATCGTAATTTTCTATAACAAACTGAGGTACTTGTGAAACGTTTTTCTCTTTTTCACCTACTTCTACAATATCTTCTAAACTGCAATCAACATCTGTTAAAATTAGTTCCATCATAAGCGACATCATGGTATCTTCTTTCGTGGCATGGTAATTGACTATTTCATTAACCATATCTTCAGTTATGCTTGTGCGTTTATCTTTAATAAGATTTTTGTAATTAGTACTTTTTGTATTTAAATTTTCCATTAGTTTATTTGTGGCTTCGTGTTTCATGAGAGCACGATATCTGAAATTAATAAAAGATTTCAAATAAATACCTGGATTGTTACAAAAAGTTTCCGAATGATTCTACCTTGGAAAATTCACAACAGACAACAACATCTTAGTTTCAGTGTTACAGGGATTGATTAACTCTGATAACTTTTCTTTTGGAGGAAATTCAAGATCGATGTCTTTAAAAGATTCATCTTCTCCACGATTGCGTGATTCCACTTCAATAATTTCTTCTATTTCTATAGGGGGATTGATATTTTTCACGGGACCAGAGGTCGAGTCTTCAAAATTAATCAAATCTATTGATTCGATATTTTCCGAAATTTTTTTATTTAACTTCGAAAACAATCTAAAAAGCAAATAAACTATATATCTTTAAAAAATCATTGAGGATAGAAGTTTTGTAGTATGTTGTAATAAATGTTACGAAATTAACCTCCAAACTCATAAATGTTTCATAAATTTTTTCGATTAATTCTTTATTAACTGTGATATTAACACATTGATTCGATCTCTGTTAACGGCATTTCCAATTTATTTCCATATAATCTGAACCTTTCAAATATAGGCTGAAAGGTTTTTTAGAAATGTCAAACTCATCAAGGCGTTTGGATATTTTGAGGAAACCACTTTAAGTGATTTCAAGAAACCAACCATATATTATATAATTACCAAAATTTTATCCAAATCATATAATATTATTTAGTTTTAATCTTAATACGAAGTTAATACTCTCAAAAATAATAAATCTATTCGAGAGAGAGAGAGAGAAAGAGAGAGAGAGAGAGAGAGAGAGAGAAAGAGAGAGAGAGAGAGAGAGTTGTTGGATTGTTTTTATTTGTGAAGTAGGATTAATTTCATGACGGATTTGGATAATTTTTGGAATGGCCCTGTTATAGTAAAGCTATTTCTCTGCAGGGAATATATTCAATATATAATAGATTATATATACCTAGAAGCAGGCCCGAGCCGTACATTAGTCTTGTGGTGTACTACTAAGACCCTCAAAACTTAAAAGTAAAAGTAGATAAATCAAAAAACAACATAACGATAACGATTTGGTAGATATTACATTGTATTTTATTTTCACTCCTTGAGACGAGGGAGCCGATTTTGTCGAAAATTGAATATTTTCGAAATAAGAGTACGTAGTGATAGCATTTATTTAATCAAATACATCCCATGATAAGATCAATTGTGTAAACTCCAACTAATGTTATTTTATTCATGATTGAGCTTGAAATTTCACTTGAAAAAACCAACAAACGGACAAGCGTCTGAATATGTAATGTACTTTATATATTAAGCGCTGCATCGGTCGTGATTTCATTTGTTGCCAAATGCCCAATCGCTAATTAAATTAGCGCAAGATTGAAATTAATAACCCTTACCTTAGTTATTATCAAATATTTTTCTAATTTTGATTACATAATATGAAATTAAAGGGTAGACCAGAAATTTTTGCACTTTGTTAATAGTAACGGAAAACATTGATTCGCTACATGGAAGAAAACCGTGCGTTCTGTCTTTAAAAAATTTTACAAAAATATGATTCTTACGTCACTACTCGCCTATTTGGAAGAAAATATTTGTGGATAAGATTTTTGACCGGTTGAGCAACTTTAACATTTTCTTTTCACACGAAACCCACTTTCACTTAAATGGCTAGGGAAACAAACAAAATTGTTATTTAAAGTTTATTTAAAGTAGAGAAGTCGTTAAATTGAACGTTAAAGACATTTAAATTTCCCAAAAGTGAAGGTTCTGGTAACATCTTCAAAAGGAATAATAGGTCCTTTTTCTTTCAAAATGCACGCGGCTATTTAGTAACTGTCATTGGTGCAAAATATGTGAAAAAACTACAAATTTTTTTTCAACCAAAGTTACATAATTTGAGAATTACAACTATACAACAGGTGCAACAAGATGAGTACCCGCGGTGAAAAAAATGTTCCAAAACAAATTAAACTGGAGAAGAAGATATATTTCACGATTTTCCCGCATCCTAGACTTCCTTCATATGATTTCTTTTTGGAGTTCTCTTTAAAGTGGAGCTTACGTGACCATACTTAATTTGAGCATTTGAGAAAATTCGTGAAGTATCATGTGTTTAAGAAAATTTGAGGGTCAGGTTTTAGGAATGACAGTATCGAGATGGCGGCCACTTGAATGATTTTATTATTCCACATTGCTTCATAATATAGCACAATTCAAAATAAAACTTCCACGAACGAACTACATACTTACTACATTGAGCTAGACGATTAAATTATTAGATTTAATACTATTTACAGTCCCAGAATCATTTTATTGTATAAAAATAGTAGGTATTGATTAAGCGCTGATCAATAAAAGCCAACTCAAGATTAAAATTATGCTTTTATAATTTAAAGCTTCAAAGCTCACCTTGTTTTTTCAAAACGTTCATCAGCTTCATCTACCATAATTTCATAGAAGTACCAACCGAATTCCGAGTCGTTATCTTCCACGTAACTTCCATCAGTTTTATAAACTCTCATACTTGAAGTCGACCAATGTACTAGTAAGTTTCAAATATCATCACTATAATACTTTTAACTAGGATTAAATGTCCGTAGTGGTGGTTAGTGTTGAAGGAGGGTGGAATTGTTAGTCAGCGGCGAACCTACACAAAAATTCGGAAATTATTCTTAAAAATAAATTTGTTGATAGTACACAAGATAAAATATTTACTAAGCAAACAAGAAGATTGTGAAGATCTAGAAATAAATACATATTTCGCAATTACAGTCATAGACCTATAGCGTATAATATATAATGTAGTGGAAAAATAGGAGGAATTAAAAAAAATGCAGTTCATACCACAGAATTGAAATTATTAACAAATTTATAGAGAAGATGAAAAAGGGGAAACATAGAGTTGATACTAGAAGAAATAAATTTTTAAACAAAGTAGAAATCTGAAGACCATTGAGCTAAAAAACAGCTTTTCAACAAACTATAACATGAAACAAGCCTCGCATTTATTAAAAATAGAAAAATAAAGAGGGGACATTATTTCTAATGGATTATAATTTTGTTACAACTAGATAAAAAAATATTTACACATTTATGGTGACACTAATATCAATCATAAAACGTTACGATGCGCCGTTTATGGAAGGGATACATTGGGGGTGTCACAGGGGGACTTAGCTGGTTTCTCTGTGAATATACTTGTAGATATGAAGTGAATCCTATTAAGCTGAATGTCCGATAGGCGAATGTTTTATCAATTTATTCATGTTTTCAATCCAAACTGATTATTACTTTGTTTACTTATTGATATCGTCTGTGCTTTGGGAAAATTTATATGAAACAGTCAAGGTCTTTTAAACTCTAAATGAAACATTATGTTGAATGATAAGAACCTTCTTCAGAAACAGTAGATATGTTCGGATGAGTTCCGAAAATATTTGAATTATTGTAAAAATAATAGACTTCTTTCGTCCCGCACTGATAATTTAAACGATACTGTATGATGTTAAGATAAGGTGAATTGAGTATTTTATTGGAAGAAAACTATAAAGGTGACAAAATTTTGATTAGTCTCCTTCACAATACTTACTTGACTAGCAATACAAATATACTTTAATGAAACATCTGTGCAATGCTGCAACGCTGTTAATAAGGACCCAAATTGTAAGAAGACGTTGGCATGAAACTAATTCATATATGGAGACACGGTTCCATGACACCCCCTCCTATTTCTTACAAGAATCAAGGCGAGATGTTTTGGATTAAAGTGCTAAGGACAGCAGAGCGAATGATTCTCAAGCTTCTTTTGTATATATTTTGTAAAGTTTTAAGTAGTTATTCAACTTTGATTCTTGTGATGCCTCTTCGCCATCGTCGACCAAAAAACTACCGCTTATAATACTATTAGTACTATTTGTTAATAGTTGATTTATAGTATAGTAGTATATTCCATGAAGTATTCATCAGGCAAAAATCACAAATTTTTTATTTACAATTTTTCTTTTCAAATGTAATCAAAAAAATTAAAAAAAAATGTAATTATATTAAAAAACCTTTATGTCAGATAAATATCCACTGTTTGCATATAATATGAAAAATTTTGATCTAAATTAGCATTTTTTAAAATTTTTCCATTAAATTTTAGTCGCCTATTGATACATAGCAATTCTGATTGCACTAAGGGTGTTTCAAAATTTTGTCGTATCTTCAGAGGATTTTTCTCATACATCAGTGCTTTTTAAATCAACAATATTGTCGGCAAAGTGCTACTTTTTAAAGAAAAATTTTAGAAGTTCATTTGTATATAAAAAACTGTTGATGTGAAAAAACTGAAAGCATAGGAACAAATCTTATTCTCATCTTCAGGGATATTGCCAACGCTCGTCCATCTCGGTTTTAATTGGACGGTGTCCACCATATTATTTCATTTATATTAGATCAACTTCTAGCACTACTTTTGATGAATTTTCATTCAAAATAAATTATTGCGAAAAATTTCCTGGCCTGTAGTATAATTACTCCAGTGCAGCGGCACAGCGTGTTAAGAAACTTAGTTTTTTGTATAATGTTAATATTGATAATAGGAGTGATTAATCTGTAAAACTGATGCCATAATTATGTTACTATAAATTTTATGACATAACTTAATCTATTATGAAAATTAAATAAATGGGGGTTTCGTCTAGAAATGAATTTATAGATTTAATGAAATAGAATTCTATTCAGTACTTACTCAATTTGTTTCATTCAAAATGGGCTTGAATATTAATATTTGAACATGTAGAATTATGTTTATAAAAACCGTGTATCGTTCAAAACAATAAAGTTGCTACTAACAAACTGAACTATCTCAAGTATTAAATTAATCTTTTGGATTGATAAAATTGATAAAAAGATAATTTTTTAGGTTCTCTAGAAACAATTACAATTACTGGTTAATGGTCTCGAAATCCAAGTATCAGATTTTCAAAACTTTGAGGTTTTTCGTTTGGAATTCGAGACCTCAACTAGTTAGACGTTTTTTTGACGTTATCAAAAAGGGCGGTATTTTTTTTTCGAGAACAATTTAAAAATATGATTTTATCTCATTGATTTTTGTCAGTCATGGAAATCTAGTATATTGATTAATTGTTATTCAATGTTTGTGCATTATTTTTATCACATGATCCATCTGATAAATCTATGAGGATCGAGTGAGGTTGGATGAAAGATGTTTTTGACAATTTTATCTCTCTTTAAAACTATCGTTTCAATATCTTTTTTTGTATTAAGACATTTGAAGTATTGATTGATAAATTATGTTGTTTTGCTATTGGAAGTTCAATTTGTGTTTACAAAGTTTTCTACTATTGATATTGTTTTCTATGTCTATAACTTTCTAGTCTCTAATAAAACAACAAATGATATTTCAACTTGTATAGTGCTCCTCAGGTATAAGACATGACAATTTGTTTGTTCATTAATTGGGTACTTCACATTTTGTCTCTGGTAAGTGAATTCTCCTTACTTTATACTACGTGTTAATGTGTACTCCTAGTATCTTACGTACTCCAATATTACAGAATTCAGTACAATACTTCAGTATGAAGATACTTACAAAGATAGAAAAAAAATGGTTTTTGGAGATTTGTATACAGTGGATGTAAACGATGGAATAGAATATAATAGATCAAGATGACAGATCGCTGTCTCGTATTCAAATCTTCATATCGAAGACGATTTTACAGAATAGTGACTTCATTGGTTGACACTTCGGCCTTTACAATCGAACAATAGTTAACGCTGGTTTTGACACCTCTCCATTTTTTATTGCGAGGCCAGTGAGAAAGACATGTTCCAGATAGATTCCGCATGCCATCTTCCATAAAGCAGGTCAGACAGGTATATGGAGAAGAAACTCATCGATTCAATGTCTCATTGTCCTTCTTCTGTCTCCACTATCACACAAAAGATGCGAGGATATCTCGAAAAGCTGTTGAAGTCTTTCAAAACCATGTTTCTACGTTTCTAAGAGTGGAAAAGATGTTACATGAATTGTTTTGTGCGTTTGCAAAAATGTATAGACTCTAAGGGTGAGTATTTCGAAAAGCAATAGAACACTTTGTCTCAAACTTGTTCGTTTCACTTTTTGTATAATCTGAAAAGACAACTCTTGTTAGTTTCCATAATATTTCTTATGTTATCTGGCATAATTTTACACAAATCTGACATAGATATCAGTTTTCATTCATATATAAAGGAAACTGCTTTCGTTGCAAAACCAAAAAGCCGAGGAAAACTTACGTAAATATTTTTTTCCATCGATATGTCACAGTAGATAAAACTTAGATGCATAATTACGAGGTTTAGCTATTAAATAACGAAACTGGTGACATAAAATATTTTACTTATGTATATATATACATATACTTTATGTATATTTATTATCACCTTCAATATATACCTCTCACATATATTTGCCAATTCTTTTAGATTTAGCAATCAAACGAATATTTAACGGTAAGGTCGAACAGGATTACTGACTTTTTCGATATTATCCGACATTTTGAAAAAAAATTGAACCACTCAAAAAGACGTTAACTCATCAAACATATAACATATATTGCCATACACTTTTCAAGAAATTAGTTTCAGTTGTAGTTTTTTTAAGTTTCATGTGAGATTTCAGAATAATCAATTGCTACAATACCTTTGACGCATGCGTATGTTTCTGCAGCTCGCCTTGTAACTTAATAACCACACCTTGTATACGCCAGAAAGATACGGTCGAAAAATGGATTTATCCGAGGAACATGCTTCCAAAGAAGCAAAAACAGTTTTTTTGGCAAAGGTCAAGGCGATAACTGATTAGTATTAGTTAACAAGTTTTGATGCCGAATTTAAGAAGAAACGACTTTACTTGATGAAGAAAAGTGTTTCGTTCCATGGCCATAATACTCGTGTCCATTCCTCCGCTATTGTTGCACGAAAATTACTCCCAATGCGTAACTATTTATTTCTTCCTTTATCATATTCACCTGATCTGGCTCTTTCCGATTATTCTCTAGTGACTGGTAAAAAGCGATTTCAAACAAATGGAGAGTGCAAAAATGCGTTTTTTTAATCGTTTGAAAAAAATTGGGACTGCTGAATTAAATGTGTAAAGTGAGAAGGATTTTGTTGGAGAAAACATTTTCTCACAGTAGAGTTACTTTTTCTCCCAACATCCGTCGTAAATATCAAACTAATAAAATTTTTAATTATTGAACGCACAATTCTCAGTACAACTTAATACCTCCTAATAAAATTTTCTGTTGTTTTTAAAATGATTGGGTGAATTTAAATGTGACACATAATGATATTTATAATCTAATTGAGCCTTGTGCTCTTTTCCTACATGTATGTAGCTCCCACAACTCTATATGTAAATAACAGAGCTCTTCTTGTCGCTCAGTTCATCGCTTTCGTCTCAGATATCGCTGGCGAGTTAAAAATGGCGGTAGCGTCGCGATGTCCTCTCTTATGCCGACGCCAGCATCGATTTTGTGGGTGTCATGCGCATGCTACGCGAGTCGAATCACAAACTACAGATTCTCCTCGTCCAACAACAAACACATATCCACAGACTAGCCTCTTACACATATCAAATCCTTTCCGACCAAAAAGTTTTTAAAATAAAAAAATAAATCAAATATTCAAAATGTAGTTTTTTTTCTTTGAAACCTAAAGTGGCGTATTCATTTGGATATGTTTCGGTTTTTCGCGTTTTCCGTGACTTAGTGACTTAGTGGGTTTTTATAGTGAAACAATTTGAACATGATGTTGGGAAATAGAGGACCAGGACCCCCATGGACGCTTCTGGTTTTATTTTGTGTTCTTTTCGCTATTCTACCATCAGATGTAAATGCGGAAAAAACTAAAAAATGTAAGTAACATATTTATATTATATTAATACTAATTGATAAAAAACTATATTTAGTAATTAATGATGTCGTAATCAATTGCAATCGTATTAAAATTTGTCTTTTATGCACAACCACTACCACTAGTAAAACGAAAATACTATTTCGTTGATTTACGTTTACTACAACTGCTGTTTGGATATTTGTCCTTGAGCCCTACCAGGTTGTAATATTGAAAATAAATAAATATGTACATTATGTCATTTGTCATTTATTTATTATTTTTAAATCGAAAATCCAAAAATGTTTCCCGTAGAAAAATCTTCTGCTATTTTCCTGACACAGCCTCATAGCTAAATAATATTAGAATTGATTCTACCAGTAATATATCTTTTTTATCAGTTCTTACAACTTCTTTCTGTCTTATCTTCGAATATTTTCTACTACTTACTCTTAAATCACTCATCATTTTCTCTTATAACTCATAAACTTTCTCAATTACTTATTTGGTAACATCTTATTATCTTATCTACTTTGTAATTGTATTTAGTTATGAATTATACTGATTTTCCCCTACCTTTTCTTCTATTTCTTTTCATATTCTTATATCCTGTTCATTACAAATAAACGAACTTTATGTAATTGTCTTCTACGTCTTCTACCTATGCATCAAATTATTTGTTTTTTCTTGTTCTACTTCCTATTCCCTTACTTATATCTATCTCCCTTTACCACTATAGTACTGTATCTCTTTCCCCCAATTATCATTGATTAGGCCAATGCACTCTACAAATTAAAAACACAACATTTTTATTATCTTTCACATGTTTTGTTACTTTTTTGTTTACTTATTTTTTTGTACATTGATCTTATTATCCATTTTATTTCTCAAGATATTCATGCTCAGCCACGCCATAAACTGCGTCGTACATTTTTTCAAGAGAATATACCTAGTAGAAAAATATGTGACTCAAAGGGTTTGATATATTCAAATAAACAGACAAGTAAAACTTGGCAAAAAAATTGTGTGAAATGAAATAACATATTTTCAGTAGCAACCTAATATATTATTTTTTTAATGCATTTCAAATATGTCTGTGATGCGTCCTGTACTAAAATTACCCATTGTTTTCTCTTCATAGAAGATCTAAATGAACATTGGCTGCTTGTACTAGAATTGATTGCCGAAAATAATTTGATAGCTAGATTATTCTTTGGGATGAATATATTATTGAGGATTTGAAAGGCGATACTATAAATTGGAATCAATAATATGTATTTTCAAAAAATTATTCCAACCCAATATCAGACATTATTCATTTTTAAGCACAATTACGATTATATTTCCTTGCAAAATTGGATCTTTCCGATAGTTTAGATACCAAGTATATACTCAACACATCAGTACCACTACATCAATTAATTTTCCTTCGGTCTCTGAAGACGATAACTAAGTAATCGAAATGTGTGGCAAAGAGTGTAATTGTGTTTGTGCAGTGGTAGTAAATAGTGTGATAAGTATGAATGTTCCAGAATTCCAGAAATTCTAACTTATACCGAATCTATAGTATACTAAATAAAAATTTATCTTTATTATGTTTAGATCTAACAAAAATTTCCATTGAATGTTTTGAACCCATTTTCAGATATAAAAATGTTATTTAATCATATTCTTTGATATTTTGGCAAAATACAATGTAACTTCTAAATGTACTATTCAAATTTTTAAAATCTGATGAAGTAGAGACTATTAGTTATGCAACCTGTTTGACAGGAACGTATAAAACTTTTAAATATGCAATCTGTTTGGTAACAAGGAATCTTCAGTTTGCTGCCAAATATTTAACCGATTCATTTAAAGTTGTCATTGTCAACTTAGTAACTTTCTGAGTTGTTTAACTTCGATTCACAATAATTGAAACCAACAAACGGCAACTCCAAATATTCAGAAGTTTTCCTTTATACAACTGTAATATTAATTAGACGAGTGGGTGTACCTCATAGGATTTGTTTCAAGTTGGCTTCTGGTTTAGTTGAACTGCATTCTCTGATATGGCAGGGTTCTATCAAATTTTACAATAGTTGAAAAGTTCGTTATTACTGTTGAGTATAATATTACTAGAGAAATGGTTATGCTTTCAAAAAGACTCGAGAAATTTCAGATGCAGTTCATTAAAATTTAAACACGGACACAGAGAAACCCAAGGACAGGTTTAGAAGTTTCGTTAAATATTGTTTTTAAAGTTCACACAGACGCAAATTTAATTCAATTAAACTGGTTGCGTATGATGTTATTCTAATTCAGATTTAGTAAATACTTTTATAATATAATTACGCAGATTGTTAATGCCAAGTCATATTTTGATGAAGACGTCAATTTTTTACTTACTTTTTGAAACTAATTTTAGAAGAGAAAGAGAGAGAGATAGTGAGAGAAATGTTTTATTGCCGAAAAATTGTTACACTTTATAGACAACAGCTTGTAAAAATTTAAAAACAAACATAAAAATAAGTAAATAAAGATACAAATAAAATGAAATTTCAATATAGAGTAGAAAACCACACTGAGTAAATAGTAATAGGTAATAATTAGTCGTATATAAGTCCACAACAAAAATTAAACCAGTATGCAGCATGTCCGGAATTAAATATTATTATTAGAAGTCGTTTACAGAGTAGAATGCACTTTCCAATAAATATGCCCTCAAATTATTGCGGAATGCAGGAAAAGATGATATCGATTTGATTTCAATTGGCAAGTGAGTGTGCATTTTCTTTGCATTGTAAAATATTGAGCCTTTAACTAATTCTGAACGTGGAGTAGGTAGGTAAAGGTCGTGTTTCGCGTTTCTAAGTGGATAGCCGTGCAAAGATCTTTCTGGAATTGGAGAAGCGTGCTTACGAATTAGGCAAACGGATTAAAAGATGAATAAGGAAGAAAGAGTCTGAATTTTTAATCTTTCAAAGAAGTCTCTGCAGTGAGCCCTGCTGTATAGTTCGAGTAAATATCTAACAGCTCTCTTTTGTAGTTTGATATTCGCTCAAATTAAGTCGCACCACACGTACCCAAAAGGGAAGGGCATATCGGAAATGCGTCTCAAAAAGGGCATAATAGACTGTTAAGGGGATGGATAAGTTCAAGTTCATTTCTTTGGAAACTGATCTCAGCGCAAAGCAAGAGGAACTTATTTTTTTAGTTAAGGCGGCAATATGTAACTCTCATTTCAAGGAATTGTCCACAACAAGCCCTAAGAATTTTACAGATTCAACGACGTTAATGGTGGTGTTATTTAATAAAAAAGACTTCAATGTATTTTTATATGATAAAGACAGAGAAGATTAGAATCGCACTATGATTTAAGGGGGATTAGGTCACTAGTTATGGTCCTAAGAAGTGCTGTGAGATCAGGGTTGCTCCAAAAGAAAATAGTGTTATCTGCAAATAGACATATTATCACTGATGTCTAGATATGTGATGTCGTCTATAACCAGAAGAAACAAAATAGGGCATAGTACTGAACCTCGGGGCATTCCACATTCTATAATTGTATCAACCCTTATAAGCTCACTTCTGTTGGTAAGGTATGACTTGAACCACGCGAGAGGTATTCCCCTGAAACCGTAGTACTGCAATTTGTTGATTAAAATATTATGATTAACACAATCGAAAGCCTTAGAAAAATTACAAAAAGTTGTTGCAGTGGAGTGATGGCTGATTAGGCTAGAGTACACATTATTTAGGAGAGAGAATATAGCATCATTTGTGTATTTGTTACTTAAATACCCAAATTGATGGATAGTAAGTATCTTATATTTAAACAGAAATTATAAAAGCCTCTTTTTGACCAATCTTCTTGTCTTAGGACAATTGGAAAAATGCCATTTTGAAATGAAACGTTAATTAAAGTGGTCAGATGATTTACTGTGCAATCGGGCAGACTCAAAAACATTTTTGATGTAAGTTCATCGGTTCTAGATGATTATTTATTAAGATACTGTAAGTTAGCATTAGCATCAGGGAGATATGAAAGGAGTTATAGAACTCGATAAATTTTTGGCTACATTCAATTTATATTAAATAAATCTAAAATCTAGAGAATTTCTTAAGAAAAACATGTAAAAAGGTTTAAGAAGTAAAACGTTTTTTTACCAGAATTTAACAAAGTGATAGATATGTAAAAAACGGACATGTGAAATTGATTTTTGATATGCCACAGATCTAAACCACATTTACTATAGTATTCAGTTGATTTTAAAACCACATTTTATAAATTTCAACCTTCAACGTTCAAAAAAATAACCTGGTTTTGAGCTACTTTTGACGCTTCTTTTTCTAATAATTTGTTTTCATTCACTCTTTTTAATCCTTCTGGCGCAAAATTTTACCTCCTAAACTAAAAATATTTCTTGTGTTCATCACTTGCCAAGTTGAAATCATGCATGTTTTTTATTTTTTATCCCTTCTATTACTGCTGAGGGCTGCTTGTCTTACAATAACAGGTGCGACAAAATTATAATAATAAGTCGACAGCAATGGACAAATGCAGATATTGCTGCCCACGAGACTCATGGGTATTCTACACTGATGGACAACGTAACTACCGTAATGCAAAGATAGCAGAGCAGCCCTACAAGCACTTGACTCTTATAAAATTGAATCATTCAATCTTTGAACTCACTAGAAGCAAACAACAAATTTACTTTAATGTGAGTGGTGTGATGAACGAACTGATCACCTGGCAAAGAAAGGCGAGACAACTTCTTTCATAGTCCCACAATATTTTCATAGTTTTCTCAAAAAACCATCAAGAGAGAAGAAATCAGAAACATAGAATAAGACCCCAGATCTGAAACAATCGAAGATATTTCTTTCTTATTCTACCAATTCGTTTCAGTTAGCCCTTTCCCCAAAAAATATGTAAACAAATGCAAACAAAAGAAGTAAGCCGCAGAGCCGCGAGACAGAATTTGCTCAGTCGTTACTACCTGACGGGTGAATAGTCTGAGGTACACATTAGATCAATGGGTCAAAATGTTGGCGAGGTTTATTCATGGTCTTCACACCCTAGTTCATCTTATCATTTCTATTAGCCTGATTATTCACCTCATCTTCATACATTTGACTTGAAGAGAAGCTATAAATATATAATGAAATGGGGATAATAATGGTCTGGGAACTGGAAGGACTATAAAAGGGTCGGAATGAGAGACTAATAAAGATTGCAAAAGATGGGAAATGCGAGGAAAACAATATAAATACGGAGAATATTTGGTCATCAAAGTTTAAATGTCACTGATTTATATTGCCATAACGTATAGTAGTGCATTAAACTTACTCTGCAATTAAATACTGGTTAAATATTTTAAATTAGATTTTGGAATTTGGGGCGGTGTTAAAGCTTAAGTGTTACTCGTGAAAAATCTCCATAGAAATGATTAACAATCCTTTAGATTAGCCTTACTGAAACAACAATGTCGCTTTTGTAAATTCATGGAATATCACATAATAAGCAGCTTCTGCTTTTCATACCCCAAATACCGTTACCCTCTCAAGTTCAGAATCTTGTAGATAGGGATCAAAGGGCGCAAATTTTGAGTAGAATTTACCGACAGGATGTTTAGTCCTCAACGTGGCTGTTGGTTAGGGGTAATTCCGCTTATTTAGAAAGGGCTCTTATCACATTCTGAGTTAAATATAAAAATTTTTCTTAGAAAAATTCAAATTCGCAAGGAAATAACTTCAGTAACTAATCTCAATTATATAGGTTTGTCTCCTCGACTTGTTATCTCCATACATGCGTTTTAAGTATGGATTTTTACAGTAGGATCTTGAAAAATGTATTCTAGCGTCAAGTGCTTTATGGATAGTTGTGAAGTGGAAAGGTTTCTTCAAGCATCCCAATTAAGTGAGCCCTGTTAGTTTCATGGCTATCAAGTCGCCATTTTCTTGAATATTCAACTATTGTGTTGGATTTGAACCGGAGATTTTGTCAAACAAACAAAATCATTGACTTTGTATATAATGCTCGTGCTGCGGTATCATCAGCGTTGGTAGATATTGTTGTTATGTTATTTACTGATACAAGAATTACAGGGTGTTTCAGTAAGAATGTTTCTCGGGTATATAAAGCTGTTAAATACTAGTTAGCAACTTTCAAGTAAGTTAAATTAATCAAGACCTAATTAGCAAAAGAATAGGGACCGCATATCGATATCTTCTCTTTTAAAGCATACTAGTGATCAAAATTTTCGGAGCACAGCTGGATTTAAAAAAATCAAATACCGCCCTTTAGCGTACATATTACTCATTAAGTGAAGTTTTAATTACAAGAGTTGTTTTAAAGAAGACCATAAGTTAGTGTAGAATAAGAGTTATATTCTTTCATACTCAACCCGACGCCCTATTTGAGTAGCAAAGAGAAGAATACGAGGTTCGATTCAGCCCATCAAAAACTGTCTTGGTACGATTCTGCGCGATAGAGATTACGTGTTCCAACCGGGAAGTTACCGTTATACGAACGATTCTGTTTTGTATTTCGATAATTTTGTACATATTTATATAACATTTGTATGAATATAATGATTATATCGGGTGTATACTTATATTTTCACTTATTTATTCTGCTTACAAATAGCTGAAAGTAAATAAGTGCAATTTTTTCTGAAATGTTTCCTCAAAGCATGAAGAACATTGCAATTTGCAAGTTGCAACTAAACTAAACTGTCAAGAATACAGAATTTAGTCCTCTTTACTATATGGAAAACCCTAGAATCGTGTTTTAGGTGCAACTTGTAGGAAAGAGATTCTTGGTATTGAAACAGAACAAATTTTCTTTAATTGGCAAAAGGGACTTATAAATCTTATGTTACGGTTATTTATCCTTAATACACAGGGTTTTTGGCCTGTCTTAACCTTTTTCTATTGTTCTGAACAGCTTATGGTTATAAAAGACCAATAACAGTTCCAAAGCATCTACGACCTAAGGTAAATTCATGAAAATTTTGGGAAATATTTAGATTATTCTGTAGTAATATTTGAAACGACCTTACTAAGTTTTGGATCAGTAAAAAGGTTTTATTATTCTCTCGTACATAAAAACTGGACTATAAAACAACTCCAGCACTCACAATAACTTAGGTCACATTCAGTCTCTGAAGACGATAATTTGATTATTGGAATTGTGTACAAATAATTTCTGGTGTTTTTTGAGACGTTAATTGCTATAATTTTTTCCCGCAGCTGTACTGTAAACGGCTTCTGATATATGACCAAGAGCAATTTTTATTGGGACACCCTGTACTATACCACACCCAGTACACTTGAAAATTCAAATATGCAGTATATTCAAAATATGTCGAATCTAGTTGATTTTTTCACACCGTGTATCAACTAAAAATACAGAGTATAATATTACGAGTATTATAAACACATATTTAAATTATAAATAGAAGTCATATTTTAGAATTGTTCTTTAAATTAAATAAAAGCACCGATTAAAATTACATAAACTTTCCAGGTAAACGGGTTAGCAATAAAAAAACTAATTCTCTTCTGTTGAGAACAATTATAAAACCTCAAACAAAACGTGGAGATTGCAAAACTTTCAGAAATTGCATTAAAAGTTATTCGAAAGAAATTTCCGAGATGGTTTCTTCCATTTTTACAGCCCCCATAAAAAGGAGAAAAAGTTTCTAAGTAGGTAGCTATTATATTATTTGCTGATTCTTCTCACGTAAACAAGATTACATTTCTTTTGAAATTAATCTTTTGTCGTTAAACTACTATTATAACTTTGATAGAGGTGTTAAGGGAAGTATTTTTCTAATTAAAAAGGAAGTTTCTTGAGAGTTTTATGAAAATGAGAAAACTTATTAATGTTGAGAATATACGTATTTGTTCAGAGATGACTATTAACAACGTACCTATCACCTATGTTACCTCCATTTTTGTCCTCATTTTACGAGCAATATTTGTAAAGTTAGTACCGTTTTCAAATAAAAAACAAGTGAATAAGTTCCAGAAATAATTTATTTACTATTTACTATTCATTCAATAAAATAAACACACTTGCACTCGATGAGTTTGCGTGGTGCCTGCCGTTTTGAAATGCTTGTGGATATTGGTCTCGAACTTGTAGATTATAATGTTCGTGAAAGACGTACTTCTCCAAGTAGAGTCATGATACAGTTCCGTTCAAGTGCAAAAACAAATGGTAGTCGCTCGGTGCTTGATCAGCAATGTATGACGGCTGCAAGTTTCCCATCCAATAGAAATGTGGAAATCTTGCATCCCGATTGTTCCACACTAAAAGGTCATCTACCTGCTATCTGGTCGAATTTACTATCGCCCTATTTGTCTACCTTTTGGAATAATGACTGAAGGGCGTTTACTTCGTTGTTCAACATGAATCTTTGTGGGGGAGAATTTTTTTTCGACACCATTTGGCGATGACTGTTAGCGGCTTTAAAGCTTTTAGTACTGAAAAACGTATCTCAGTACGTATTTCGCAATCGTTGGGATTCTCAATGGGTTGTTGAATTTTAAAATCACGTAACTAGATGTAGACTTGATCGGATGGTTCCGTAATGGCGTCTATAGCTTCCCAACAGATTTAGCTATCCTTAACGGTGACAGCATTTCTGCTAAGGTGTAATTTAATAATATTACTCACTCTTAAAATACACCTTTATATCAGTAACACGGACAAAATGATAAGCTATCAACATAAGTTTTCATTTCTCATTTAAGAAATATTATGTTAATACAAATTTACATTATTTCTCATTTCAATCTTAAAGGAGATATTTCCTCTATACAATTTTCTGTAAAATCAATATCAGCGGTTTCTGTAAAAAAGTGACTTTCATACTTGGTGGGTAAGTTCAAGGAACGGTATATCTTCTAATTCAGCTTATATAATTTTTCTACGTGTAATTTTATAAAACACGTTCTTGGTATACGAACTACCCTTTGTGCTTTTTACGCTTCTAACTTTAACAACCCCTTCAGTGAGGTGACTAAGTTCGTGATTCATCCTTTTCATGACGTAAATCCTCTTCTCCCTTGCATTTCTTAGAATTTGATGAATTTCTAAAAATATGGAGACATATATACGAAGTGCAATGAACAGGAGCAAAATAATGGAAAGTTAATTTTTGTTAATAATTTAATGTAGTTTTCCTAATTACGTGAACATCTTATTTTCATCTGATGCAGTTTCCTACGTGTTCATTTTTTGTGCAAATTACTTCTTCAATATTTTATGTGAGACTGACTTTCTGTAATTTATCTCATTATTTTTTTGCATCTGATACTAAAAACAAAACTAAAATATTATGATATTCTACAAGATTTCTCTAAAGATATATTTACACACATTGGGTACTTCCCAAATGTCTAGTTTACTCGATTTACCCTTTTTTTCTTCGCCTTGAGGGACTACAATAAATGGACTAGGAAGTTCCGATTTCAATTAGATTTCGTTCTGAGTGCAGCACTGGAGACATTACAAACTCATTAGAAAATAAACTGTTACTAGTCAGGTCAGAAGTCAATCCCAATATAGCAAATTAGAATGGGAGAAGTTAGGTAGTAAATTCAAGTTAGAATGTGCTTAGGTTTGCTTATTAACCAATAAAGTAGCAGACAAAAGAATAGAATAGTCCATAGTATATTTCAGAAAGGTATATTGTGTAGGGATTACTTAGGTAGTAGATTATACAGTTACCTTTTGCGTTTAACAGGTTCCGTTTAACCTTCTATTAGTGCCTCGGCCTAATTACAACCCTATTTCATATTCGGCTTAACCATGCGCCGTAAGGGCCTTACTCAAAATTTTTAGACCTTTATAACTATATTTGATTAGTTTAACGCATCATTATTTACTGTTAAGCCGTAAATAGTGTTCACAGTTTTATAAGATTAGTGTTTAAATGACGACATTCACACCAACGAAAATATGTTCCAATAATTCTCCACTATTAGTGGATGAAAAACTTATTATTTTAAATGTACACGATTACCAGAAATTTACTGTACAAGAAACTGACGACCGATGTTCTCGAATGACTGGAGTTGGGAAGTTCACCGTTTTTAAATTATAAAGCATAACCGTAAAGCACTTTACTGGAAAGCGATAAAATTGTTTGGTGGCGACGAAAATACTTTAAAAGTATAAAGCAGTACAGAACAGAGCAGAAGAAAATCTTTTATGTTGATGAGACGTGGATTAATGAAGGTTACTCTGTATAAAAAATGTGGCAAGACAAAAATATAACCAGTGCCCGCCAAGCTTTCATGGAAGACCTGTCAACGGGTATTAAGGTGCCTTCAGGTAAAGGGAAAAGACTCATAATCGTCCATATTGGAAGCGAAGAGGGATTTTTAAAAGAAGGTTTGCTAACCTTTCAGTCGTGCCATACGGAAGATTACCACGAGGACATGGATTCGGATGTTTTTGAAGACTATTTTGATGAAATGATAAAATATCTTCCGGCTGATTCAGTAGTAGTTATGGATAATGTAAGTTATCATTCTCGACGCATAGAGAAGGCTCCAACTTCATCTTGGAGAAAACAAGAAATTATTGACTGGTTAACCACTAAATCCTATAGAACTTATATGGGCGCAAGAGAAAGGATTTGTAGCAAGACACAACACGACATTCAAAATGAAAGACGTTAAGCTACTGTTTAATCAAGCCATTAAGAAGGTGACATTAGAGAACTGGCGAAAATCAGTACAGCATGTCATTAAAAAAGAGGAGAAAATGTGGAATCTTGACTACTTGATCGATCGGACCCGTTAATTATAACGTCAAGAGATGACAGTTCCTCAGATAACGAAGAATATAATGATTTTTCATAATTTAATTTCTGTATAATGTATTTTTTGTATAATATTCAATAAAAAATAAGTGTACTTAATACTATGTACATTATGCCTAATAAGTTTTTGAATGTATAACAATAGGCTAAACCCATATATTGACCCCAACCCGGGTGGTATTACCTGCACTTGATAAAAAGAGAGAAATTTACAATGAAATCAATGCCAAACTATGAAAGTGGCTTAAATACTCGTTGTGCCACTTTGCGGTCCCTTTGCATACCTTATGAGGTTTATTACTCTATGCCTTTCTGAAATAAACTATAGCACACAAGCGGTTTTTAAATCGTAATTCAAAAATATGGAAATAAGAATATGGTGGACTTTGGAACTAAGCAGGTTTTTTGTTTTTTTATTTTTTATTATTTTAATCGACAAAAATAGCTTAGCTCAGTGCAATGAGAATTAACTATTCTAATTGCTCAATCAATGCTAAAAACTTCCGCTTGTTTTCAATTGATTTTAGATATTTTTCAATAAAAAATTTTGAAAGAAAGGCTCTCTTTAAGTAATATCATTCCTACATAACCTCGAAATAAGAAACTTTTTGCTATGTATTGAGCCTACTGATTAGTTAATTCTTCTTGAGGTTAAAGAAGCAGTTATATAACATAACATTGTATTGGATTTATTCTTATTTTTATTGCTTCATGGAAATAAAAATAGGAGAAAAACTAGGAGAAGAAATACAATATTTGTAACTAAATAATGAAAAAAACACCTTTTGTATTCAGATCAATGATTTTCCAACTCCTATTATATTCTAACTATAAATAACTAATAATTGTTTTATTTTTTGAAGAAAATATTTCACTTACGAAGAGTTTCACATTCAATTACGAAGTAAGAAACTTAGATCACTCTAAATCAAACTCAGGTAATTTCTAACTACATTTAGACAAATCAATGATAGTTGTGCAACCGTCCTAGAAGTCTAGAATAATTATCACACAGAAGAAATTAAAAAAATATCGATGAAGTATCAAATAAAGAAATGATTAGTTAACTTGTCCCAAAAAGAAGAACACTAAACATGAGGTTAGATAATAGAAATTTCTGATTCGGTTTTATCACTCGAAATACAATGTGGAATAAAATCGATCAAGCCGGAAGTAAACCTTTTAGAATTTCTTAACAAAACCTGTTTTCCCACAGCAGACGTAAAATCAATAGCAGTATTGTTCTCAATCTTTCCTTGACTCCGCTTTACCGCAGTTGGACAGAGCAATGACTGATTGATTACATGTTGGATATCTAAATGCACAACAGAAATATATTCCTAAAGGTAGGAATAGTGGAATATGATAGCTTCGAACAAACAAAGAACTTGAATGATGCTGTAAGTATCAAATTTTATTTAGTATAATTTTTACACTTGCTATGCGGCAACTGGAATACAAATTCAATTTCAACTGTACGTGTGTGATGGAAAGTAAATGGCTTTATAACAAGTCTATTATGTACAAAAATTTTTGAATGATTTTACCTTAATATCAATTTGACTGTTTGAATTTTTGTTTTGTGATTGTATTTACTGTATTTATAAACAAAAAATTATTGAGAGCACGAGCTATTTTATAGACGGTTTAAGCATTCCAATATTGTAATGCATTTATTTTCATACCTTTACAAAGATTTAACATATTTCACAGATGACTGAAATAAATTCTAAAAATTTATTATACTCAACGACTCTTGCTTATCAGTAGTGTGCGTGACGAAAACGACATCTGATGGTTACATAAAATCATGCTCTCCAATAATACGATAAATGTATAGAAAATAAAAGTCTTAAAAAATAATTTGAAAATTGATATGCATTATAAAACAGGTAGTAGGTTTTAAATAAATATCTATAAAAATTTTTTTAGAATCCTTTAAGGTTAACCGGCACTTCCAAAACAGCGACAGGTTTCAAATAAGCGTTATGATGTTCTATACATTGTTAACGTGGTTTTTGTGATCTACTCTGATTATTATATTTCCTCATTTTTGAATCTATAACGAATGTCACTATGAAATTGATGAGCTTCAATAACACCAATATTGTGTAAAATATTCAAAATAAATTGGAAAGTATGAATGTACGGATATATTTTCGTTTTACGTTGGCCAGTGTATAATTCACTAGTGATTTAATTACCATGCAATGGAACGGAAAAAAATTGATTATCTTATACTTAGGGTAAATGATTTTATCTCAAAATGCAGCTTGTCGGCTGTATAAGCAAAAGGGGCCGTTGCACCCTCAACCCCATGTCTCTGTTTACACCCCATCTAACCACCTCAAATCGAATAAAGCTCGCGTGAGAGAACGCGGGAGCGAGACAGAGACAGTAGAAATCAGCTCTCGATCACTAGCTAGATAAATTAACAGCAATTTTGTAGAGGAACGTGGTTGGCTTGGTCACATGTTGTATTTATGTCGATTCACTTGTTTTGTGTTTAATGGATGGTGTTTTAACACCAATAAAGGATGTGGCAGTTTCTACTCAAGATCTGCTTGAATTCACTCGTTTAATTGGATCTTCGGTATTCGTTTAGAAAGAGATACTTTAGTATACGAGTTATTCAAATAATAAATGGATAGACATTTTTCTAATTAACCTTAGAACCACAACGTGGAATAACTGAAACAAGGACCACAGCATGGAGCTGCCGGTGACCCATTTTCTAAGTCACTTTATTCAAAAGGTTAAAAACAATGCACCCATTTCTATTAAGCTTCTAAATATTTATGTATTTTGCTAAAATTTTGTATAAAGATGAACCATAAAATGAAATAGAAATATTCATAAGTGACAATATGGAAAGCAAATATTTTTTTAAATAAAAAGACATAATCTCAAATTTTGTATAAAGCATTAAAGATTAAGCTTTACAGTTTTTACAAACGTCAAACCGATGTTCTGCGCATATATTTCTTGGGCAATGTGGCGTCCTTTTCGAGATTGCTTCAATTGTCTGGGAAAACTTTGATTTTCTGCTCTTTTTTCCATATAATTTTCTACTAAAACATCAGCTTAACCATACTGTAAATATCTGAGTAAATGATTAGATTTACCTTACAGATTGCTTTCGTTTTTCGTTTGATTTATCTAAAAATTGAATCATGACACGTTGTTAATATGAGTCATTTCCACGATACGACTGAAATAGCGTCTTAGAAAACCAAACACAAGCCATACGTCCTTGGTCTTGATATGCCACTCTAGCCAGATCAAGTTTTAGTGCTAATATGGCGTTGATCTTTAATGGTATCCAAAGTAAGTTCTACATCTCGTACGATAATTTGAACAGGACGTTATCGATTAACACTAGAAAACTTTCCCGTGTTTCGGCATTAGGAAATGTCTCTCTGTGGGGATGCGATTAGGAAACTTCCTCTGATATTTTTCCACTCTTGCTCTAGAGCTTACATCAGAAAAACCTAAAAACACCAATAAAATATCGACGTGTTCGCTAAATTACAATTTTCCACTCAATTAAAAAAATTATTACAATTCAATTTTGATGTACAAATTCTTGACTTTTCTGTATTTTTTCGAATAACATCTCTTTGGTTATTCAACTTTACCTTGAAAATGGCAGTTTTATGAAAAAGTTTCAATAACAAATCTCCCATATAGAGAAATATTACCCCCAATCGTCATATTCTATTTATACGTCTCTGCTCTTTGTCGGCTCTTATACGGAACACCCTGCAGTTATTCACCACACCTTGTATATTTTGGATAATCAAAATAAAGTTTCCAAAATATAATGTATCGATAACTCTTCTCATTACTTTTTGAAGAGATGGAGATTATACTTTTTTAATAAAATTATAATCACCCCCAACTTATTTATGATCATAAATTCTGTAAAAAAAGAGATATCATTTAATGAAGTACGCCTATTGGAAGTTCCACATGGCAATAAAAAAATAGATGATTCATGAATATAAAAAATGATAATTTGCTGATAACTTCTCCACTCCCTCGTTGCACCACGCCCTTAGCATTTTCTTAAAAAATATACCCCATTATCGAGAAAAGGCTCAAGAGAGAGCAGCTCTATCATTCGATATCGAGAGTTTTACTTTCAATGAATATGAAATTTAGCTGAATGAAGTTTGTTCGCACCCTATCTCGATCAATAGCTACCCAATCAGAAGAGGAGTCTCGAAAGTCTCAAGAGAGAAGAGGAAAATAGGAGCTCCCGTGGTTAGCTCACTTTTCAAGACATTGAATGGGGCTTTTTCAACTTAAAATGAATAGAGACAATTGCTTTTCGGGCTTTTGTTTTTGAATTAGCGCAACCAATAAACAATAGACTCGTAATATTGGAAGATAAATTGAATGTATAAATGTCAAATTTCAAAGGCATTTCGGTTACCTATTAACCAATTCATGAATTTTGAGTTGTAAGATGATATATTAAATCTCTTCGGTTCGTTCGTAGTGAAGAATCTATTTAACTACTATTAAAAATGAAGTTTGAAACTGATATATTGGAATAGAAGTACTTAATGCGGTCCAGCATAGAAAGAAATATCATAATTAAAAAAATCTGTGATTATTTATCAATATAGTCTCCCTTTAATGCCACACACTTCTCAGAACGTCTGATTAAAAATTCTTGAGGGCCATAGTGTTCGTACACCGCCTGTTTAACCCGTTTAGCCTGTTCATTGTTGATGCTAAATCCTTTACCCCTTAAATCGGCTCTCAGCTTTATGAACAAAAAACAGTCGAACGGAGACAGATCAGGGCTATATGGTGGGTGGGAAATCCCTGTAAAGCCACATTCGTGTACAGTACCCTCCTTGGAAAGCAGCCAATTAGTGTGGAATGGAGTATTGTCATGAAGCAAGCGCACAACTTGCCTGATTCTGGCGTGCATTTTTTGGTGCAACTACCTTAGTAAGCCGTATTTGATTCCTTAAAGTCAATCAGAAGATACCGTCGCAGTCCCAAAATATGGTAGTCATCACTGACTAGTGATTTACTTGTTTGGCACAGGCTCTCCTTTCCGATATGACTCCAAGGAATATCTTTGAAGTGGAATCATAGTAAAAGTATCATAATTTTAATAGCAGTCACAATTGATTGGATAACACTTGCTGGTTCTCTCGGTAAAGCATTAAACATTGCTCTCAACATTCTACTCGATGCTACTTTTGTAGTGCGTTGAGAATTCGAGGTACCCACCTCGGAATTTTTGTTTAAATGCCCATGTTTTTGAGAAACCAGTATGTGCTGCAATTTTTTTGTTTTTAGGCGCTGGTCACATTTCTCCCATTAATTCAATTCTGTTTTCCAGCGGAACAATTTTTAATTGTTAAGAAAGATGCACACAAGTTAAATTCATAATTAAAGATAAAACAGCAAAATTCAAGTACAAATGTGCAAAATTGAGTTTTTTTTTTGAAAAAGGTCATTTTTATCGTTAAAAAACTCACCATTCGTGAGATATCGTTGCGTTAAAATTTGGAAATTTCATATCTTACATAGCATGCACATATTTCCTCACCACCACGCATTTTTTAACGTGATTTACCCAGTACAAGATAGTCGTGGAATCCAGAGGTAGTAACAATATTGGAAAAGAGATAAAAATCATGCAATCAGCAAGCTTGATATTAGTTTGTGATGTAGAAAATTGACTGAAAACTGTTTCCATTTTAAATTCATTAAGTTTTTCCGAATGAAAACGAACATTGTGTTTCATGCCGTAAGGTATTTTCTTTCTTGTTGAAGTTTGTTATTGCGATTCAACTCAGTTTTAGAACAAACAAGTTGAGTATACAAAGTTATGATTTTCCCTCAGAAGGTATGGAATTTACAAAATTGGATGTATAAAAGTATATAAAGTTAATGACTAGAGCAAAATGAAATTGTATAGGTCTGACAAGCACGAAAAAAATAATATCAGTAAACCTCGTTCTCATAAAATAAAAGTTTTATATAAGAGTATCTAAAAACTTTTTATTTATCTGGATTTCAACAAGTAAATATTCCACCCATGGTTTTCCACTGGAAGATGGAAAACTATGATTTACGCGAAAAAATAAAGAAACTTGATGAGAAAATTCTTTCGAGGTAGGTTAATTAAATTTCTGGGGACCAATTTCATCATTCGGATAATTCTCAGAAAAATGTAGAACAATGGCAGAGCTGGATTAGAAATTTTTTCAAATGAAAATATAGGAGACTCGAACATTAAAAATTAAAATGGCATATCTGAATTGAATATTCCTAGAACAAGGGGAAACAGTAATGTGTGATTGGGAATAAAACAACAACGTGTAATAATTGTCACATCCAATTTTTTCAGCGTTTACAGTTCTATACGTGTAAAATCACTGTCATTCGATAAGTTACATCACATTTTGATTTTAAATCCATATAATCCATAATACGCGGAAACCCCATGAAATGGAGTAATATAAGAAATAAATTAGAATACAGATAGAAGTATTTGAAATATCAGATATTTCAATAGAACGGAAGTTTGTTGACGTTATTCTTCTGTTTCTATCTAAATTTCTTCTGATCTCTATTTCAGTATTGTTGTTTACACTGCTCTCTGCTTCTTTCTTATTTTGCTTATTTTCTTCAATTTTATTTATATATATCTTTCAATTGTTCCACTGACTTTTCAAAATGGGGCTTAGCCATGACAGTCGTTATTTCATAGGAGTCAAATCTCTTCACGTAGAGCATTGTTTGAATCTCCAAAGAGCCACTAGTCACTGGGAAACTAGATATGAGGAATATGCTAGTTTTCAAGTAATTAGAACCACAGTTACCGTCGATTTGTAACAGGCTCATGAAGCAAAACCTTCTACATTTTCCATGTACGAACGTGTTTCCTTATTTTCTGTATTTATTGTTGATGGTGATACATGTTCTAAAACACAAGCTATTAGGTTTTGGTCACTTTGTTCGGCTTTTACCGATTGCTGACTATTAAGCTGACGATTTGTTCGAATCAGGAATGCGGGAGTGCACATATCGTTGCATTATTCCGCTTTAGTAACTTTAAAGAGCACCTTGAATTGGCGTTGCTTTCATTTGAGGTGAGCAAGTGGAAAAATGTTCATGCTTTCTGATAATTGTCACCTTACTATGTTTGCTGACAAATGCGTACAGAGCATCGTTGGTGGTCTTCGACCACGTTCAAAGTCAACATACCATCTTCTAATTGTTGTTGTCGATGGAACAGAGCGAATGATACTTACCAAGTCATTGCTTTGCTTGTATAGTATATTTTCAACCAAAAAACAGTTTTTAATCAATACACTAGACTCAATATTTTAAACAAAAGCAATTGTAGTTTCACTTAACTTTAACCGATCTACTATGGATCAAATGTTGTCAAATTTCAACACGCATATTAGAAAGCCTGGTATTATAGAAAATAAGTGGTGTGGCACTCCCTGTATCAGGCCCAGGAATGGGTGCTAAGTAACAGCAGATGGAATTAAAATTCAAAAAGAAGTTAGAAAACATTTGTTTCATTAACAACTTTTTTTATTATGTCCAATCAAAATAAACATATAGTCAATAGCGCACGTAGATGAAATAAGCGAAAAATCTATGGAATAAAATACTACGAAGGCTGCTACTTTCGAGAGTTTTGAGATGTATAAATAAAAACAAATATTTATAATACACTTTTGCATGCGTTTGAATCCATTATTGTCGAAGCATTTTTTCCATTCCGATTGAGGTACCTCCAAAACATGTGATATGAACGTATCAATCGCTTCTTCAGGTGTAGAAAAACGTTGACGTCGCAATCTATAAAACTGTCTGAGAGTTCCTATGTCGTGATGGATTTGTCTTCTGCGATGTGTTTCCCTGATTTTTTCGAAAAATTTTGGTAAAAAAACCATTCAGAATTGAGCGTTCTATGTTGCTTTAATGTAACTTTCAGTATTTCGACACGAGCTTTTTTTAAGCGATTGTCAAATTATGCGGTATCCAACGGGAACAAATCTTTTTACAGCCAAATGATCATGCAATATTAAATGTATGAGAGTGGAACGAATGCCCAAGTACGCCTCAATTTCCCGGTATGTCACATGACGATCTTCCATTATCAGCATCGATATTTTCTGACACAGCCGATTTTGAACGATCTTCATGAGATTCATCCTTTATTGAAATGTGACCACAATTGAATACGGGAAACCAGCTCGGTGGCTCGAAATAGTGCTTCATTACCAAAAGCCGAAGCGAGTTGATTAGCACACTGTTGTTGGTTTAATCCACGTCAAAAGTCATAGAAAATCATCGCACGAAACAACTCAAATAGCACTCGTATGACAAGTTCTGAGTAGGTACGTTCACCATTAAAAACGTCAAACTTTGATTTGACATATTTATATCAAGGTTACCTTATCTCAAAACTTAATTAACAAGCCTTATATATGAAGTAAATGAGGATATAGAAAGCCAGAAATGTTTTAAATATTAGATATTTCAATAGAACTCGTGTTTGATCAGTGAACCAATAAACTATGAATAAGTTAGAACCTTTCGAAGGATACATATATCAGACCTCAAAAACATTATCCTATTTGGGATACAAGCTGAGTAAAGTAAAAATTATTACAATTATTTAATGAAGAAAAAACGAATGAGCAAAATTCACTTTGAAGTGATAGTAGGTACATATTGAAGACGTCCTCCAAATATATTCCTCTATTTAAAATTCGGTAAAGCGGACAAAAATGCATAATACTAAAATAGTGATAAAAATCTAGCTTATAAAAGGATGTTTATTGCTGGTCCGTTTCTGGATTCGCCTTTTAATTAAATAGCAGATTGGATAGGAATTTTAATATCTGTTGGATATTCATGTTATTAGATATAACTTTTCGAAATTTCACACTTTTAATGTTTTTCGCATCGAGAAGAAGAATTTACTCATCCTTCCGCATAAACAGTGTAAAGTGAAGAATATAATAGTGATATTCCCTCTGAGTCAAATATTTTAATTCATTCCTTCTCGTTGTGTTTTTTAAGGATACGCGGTCACTTTTGTTCCCGATTCTCCCACTATTTTCTAATTTCTATCAGTTTCCTTAATTCGTTTCAACTCAAGCGCCTTTATTTCATTCATTCTTTGGTTTCTATAGTGTTTTTTTATTTTCTCAATATTTTTGTAATTAATTTGTCTTACTGCCTCTTTTCTTATGATATTTCCATATTAATTAAGCTTGTTTATTATTTATATCATCAGTTTTTGTTTTGTTTCTGAACAATTACCAACACTCACAATTATACAGTTTGACGCGCGTTTCGATCAACAAATTATCGTCTTTAGAGATTGAAGGTAAACTAAAATCTATCAACTTGACCTACTTTTTTTATACTGAATAATTCCAGCGGGAAAACCCAGAAATTCCAACATAGATGTTTTGTTTCGAAAATGAATTCTCATGCATTTCATTTTTTATTTATGTAGTTATCAAGTCCGCTTTTTCAGTTCCCTATACACATGGTTATTTATTGCTCTTCCCATTCCACCTAGTTTCCTCTGCAGTAGGTATTGAGTGAAATTTCAAAAAATGAGTTTACTGGTTCATTTTCTTATTTTATAATTATTTCTACAAAGTGACAGAAGCAAGAAGATATGAGAAAAGATGGAAAAGGAGAACTGGGAAAACTTGGTACAGAGACGGGGGAAATATACACCAGGTGTTTGAAGTAGCAAAGGCTCGCAAAGAGTGGAAAAATGGATTAAAGTAGAAATAAAACTAAAATCTCAATATTCTGGCGCTTAATAGGGTATGAAGGGTTCTGGAGAAGAAGATAATTATTTCTACACCCTCCTTTTCTATCTGTTCTCGTGATATTCCCGAGTAATAAAGAATGCGTTGTCAGTTACCTATGTTTTTTTGCTTACCCTGGTTTTCGCTAATTCCTAAGATGAGTAGTTCATTATTTTTCATTTCTTTAGTTAGTTTTATTTACTTTTCGACTTTAATTTTGTTGAGGTTCTTATCCATTCGTATTTACATATCTTTTGATCTTTCTTTATTTCAGTTTTGTTTTTCACTCTGCTCTATGTTTTTTATATGTAATTTATTTTCCATTGATGCCATTCAACAATTTCAATGGTGTATGAGCTTTACTTAACTTTGTTTTGAAAATTATCTCATCTAATGTGAACTTAACATCGAACAGCACTAATTTTATTAATGTACAGATTTTGAAATCGATAACTAACAACAGGAATATATCGTGAATAATTAATGCATTGTTAAGCTGTACCATATAATCCGTTAGCCGATTTACGATTCTGGCAAATTTGCCACTATCAAATTACATTCCATTAACCAAACATCAAACAATTTAATTTCGAGATCGCTATTCAGCTTCGACATTTAGTTGCAATAAGAAAATTCAATGATAGACTAGATTGAATTACTGATATTCTTATTCATCAGTGCGTTTCAGAAGTAACACAATAGCACTATAACTTTGTTATTTTTAGTTGTATTCTACTACGAATCGTACGTTACCATAGTATATAAAGGAAACCATATATCGCTGTGTTTATAAGTTTTATAGCTGTGGGCACGAGAAAATAAATAAAGGGAACAGAACTAAATAGTAATTATATTAGATAGGTTGATACTGTTATAATAGAAATCTTTAGGAGTTATTTTAAGTTAATGCTTTCTTATAGAGATGCCGCTTGATTTGTAGAAATAGTAGTTTAATGTTCTATGTACATAGTTTTGTTTTTGTAGTTGATTATTATTGAGAAAAGTAAGGTTAAGTTAATATATGGTTTTCCGGGTTTTTAGCACATGGTTGGTTTTATAAGATATAAGTGATAGATGATGTATATATATGAAGATGTAAATAAAATGTATATAAAGACCTAGATTGATTTTAATCAACACTGCTGTGTAACAAATAACAACAGATACATAGATGGCGCTCGTGATATTAAATCTATATGATATTCAGTAAGCACTAGCCTTCTTAAGACACGTGTACGAATTTGGCAGCTGTCGTACTATTACTTTGTTATGGCATTTTGAATGAAGCAACTTTTGTTAGCTTGAAAAAATTGATAAAAATGAGTTTGGTGTGATAATTAAGTATTGCTTTTTGTCATAAATACTAAAGAAGTAACATTATTTGGACTTTGCTCCAGAAAAAATAAAAGTTGAGAAGTGATTTGCTAAGTTCAAACAGAAAGAAATGAGTACCTAGGATGATGTCCCAGTGGACGTCCCAAAGCGGCTGTCACCGACAAAAACATCAAAAAAGTCTACAAAATAATTCAGAATAACACTGTAAAGTGAAGTTGATTGAGATAGCTGAGAAAGAAACGTGTTGGACATATTGTAAATGGATATTTGGGTATGTGAAAACTCTGATCAAATAAACCCGAATTTTTGCATCGGTATGTGTGAATATATTTAACATGGTTTTATAATTTCTCACCGGAGCCCAATTATCAGTCAGCCGAATAAACTGCAAGTGATAAACCGACTCCAAAACGCAGAAAGACGCAAAATCGGATGACAGGATCATGGAATCAGTATTTTAGGATGCGCAGCAGAGTACATTCATTAACTATCTTAAAAATTGGAAAATCATAGATAACAACTATTACTAAGCGTTTGAAGAATAAAATCGCAGAAAAACGATCCCATTTGGCTAAGAAGAAAGTGCTGTTTCATTTAATTAATTTTTCCTGTTCTTAGACCTCACAGCTCACTAGACAGAACTTTTGCGCCTATGAAGAGGTTATCGCCGAAACTGAGGCCTATTTCGAGGCTATAGGCAAATCGTGTGATAAAAATTGTATCGAAAAATTAATTGTAATAGGAGCAAA
The DNA here is from genome assembly GCF_026230105.1 of Diorhabda sublineata. Lineage (NCBI taxonomy): Eukaryota > Metazoa > Arthropoda > Insecta > Coleoptera > Chrysomelidae > Diorhabda > Diorhabda sublineata. Next base: position 15,976,753 of record NC_079485.1, on the reverse strand, counting down.
TTCTATAAAAAAAAAAAGATTTTTTCTATGCTACCCTACAAACTTTTTAGTTCACTTTTCATATATACAGAGTATCACCACACTACCCTCTATATTTCAAAAATATGTTAATCCACGTCCATAGTCTGTAGGCTGGTTTTCAACTACATTACATCTAGTGGAGACGGACAAAACTCATAAAATCTTAAATAGGATGGAAGGTTGACTGATACTTCGTTTTAAAGGTCGTTTAACTACCTTTTCAAAACCTTCTTGACCTTTTTCAGAAATCGCGAAAAATCAGGTGATTTAAAATGAATGAAAGTGTCGGATTACATAACAGTGAAAAGTAATTTCACTCCTAATTTCCACCAAGATATTAGACAAACATAATATTCCTTTAAATGAAGATTATTAGAAAAAATATTATTTACATATATTCTCACTTATGCATTTATTGTTTTTTGATGGTGTTTACGTTTTCTTTTATGGGGTATGTGGAGGATGAGGAAGATGAGAACGTTCAATATATCCGTATAGTACGAAAATGCTATTCAAGTTTTGAGATAGACTAAATAAAAATAAATATTTATAATTGGATATGGCTTTATCGTTTTTCAAAATATTCTCCAGTAAGATCATTATACTTTTGGATGTGTTTGAAATAATTGTCGAAGCATTTTTTCCATTCCGATTGAGATACCTCAATCGCTCCTTCAGGTATAGAAAAACGTTGACCTTACCATTTATTTTTGATCTGTGGAAATAAGAAGAAATTATTGGGTGCCAAATAAAGACTGTACGGTGGTTTACCCATCAATTCGATGTCTTGAAAGTTCAAAAACTTTTTTGTTTAAACTAATGTGTGAGAACTCACATTCTCGTGGTGGAGAATGATTTGTCTTCTACGATTGGTAATATGAATCATAAATATACCCTGGATATAGTTAGTGAAACTGGTTGGTAAGAAATAATTTTGGATGAAGCAGTTCATTTACAAAATCTTTACTACAGAATCACCTCATAGTGTGGCAATATAATATAACAACAAATATCAAGTTAAATTTATACTTTGTATCTAAATGATATAAATAAATTTCACACAAACTTAAATTTCGTTCGAATTGAAAGACATAATAATCTAGAATCACCGATCTTCCATAAATTTACCAAAATAACATAACCAAAATGTAATATACGAAATAATTTATAGTTTGCAGTCATGGCGCATATATATCGTGAAAATGTGCAGTGATGCCGGCTAGCGCTGTTTGCAGGGTTATCTGACCGGAAGTTAAGGTATGAATGTCAATGTTGAAACGGGTTAATATGGAGTCTTCTGAATTTGATATATGGGACTAATAAGACCAGAGCCGTATTTGAATAATAGTTGTGAAAATAATTATTGCAAAGGAGAACAATCTCATAGTGTGGTTACTTTTAATTCATTTATATTCAAAGCTAACTGATGAGAAGAAAAGTACCCCCAACAATCTAAAGGAGAAGTATTATCAATGTAATTGCTTAATGTATCACTTTCATTCTATTTTTTCTTCTTGGTTGTACAAAATCAAGCTCTGATGATTCAGTAAACCCCTTCAATATCAAAATTTTGTAACATCTACAATAATGTACTAGGTTATCCCAAAATGCATACGCGAGTGAGGTAGCGAAGATATAAGCTAGATACCAAAATAGGTTAGGTTAAGTTGATACTAGCAACCTCGACCTAGATTATTTGGGGAATACGGAGGCCTATTTTGTTGTCCTTTATTTTCCACAATTTGGTAAATTAGTTAACTAATTACATCTTTTTTTTATTTTTGATTCTCAAGCAAGCATTTCCAGCCTAAAATGAAGTATTTTACTTCCCCTGTTTGTGAATTTGCTATTTCAAGACAGTCTACTGTGCTCCAGCATTTGACGTCTATTTTCCGTCAAGTCAGAACAGCAGCTCGATCGTCTCTTCTCCGTTACGACTTTGCGATAGTTGTCATTCCATATTTATGGATTCTAATGGAAAAATATGCAATGTTAGTGATCACTTCAATGGTTTTCTCGATTTAATGTATCATGGAACTAAATTTTTCTGTTGCCTTTTCACTTATCCTTGACTAAATCACTTCGGATATGGTGCAAATACTTGTGCGAATATCCTGATGTTTGGCTTGGATTCTCATGTCAATAGTAACTTTTAACAAATGTATAGTTAGTGGTACTGCCTTTTTGGCATCCTCTCTCCTAATTCCACTTTTCATTAACCTATCTGCATAGTGTCTAAGTACCTCGATATCAATCATCAAAACCATCTTATTGCTGATTTTTTCCGAATTTCTCCAGTTGAAATATTGCGAAAATAACCCATATGCTCTAGTAACATCAAAAGCTCTTTATTAAGATTGACATTTTTTGGATATGGAAGAGTCAAAAATTTGATTGATTTAAATCCTATACTTTTTGCTTAATTAAATTTGGAGTGAATAATTTTTCCAATAAAATAATAATGCCTGGAAACCTCCCAAATAATTCATCGTGGTATTTCTTTTTCATTTTCCCCAATTTCCATGACTTACTTATTAAGTGTCAAATTTTATCGGACTTCATTTCATAAAACGACAATAAGAAACAACTAATGCATAAATGGAGTGAGAAACAAGTGACGGAAATTCATTTTCCAAGGAAGTTTTCTGTGAGTTTCGGTCTCAATTCTCGTTATGAGTGTTAACAAGCGACAACGCATCCGCTTCATCCAGATTGATGCGGTGAACGTGAAAATATTACTAACACTTCTCATCTTTCCAAATGTCCCGTTTACATAAAAAGGGATTTTCGCCTGGATCCTGGAGATATCGAATGATGACCTACCACAATGTAGAGGAATCGTAATACCGGGGATTTTGTGGCTAATGAAGTTTTATTAACACATTTTGTGCCTCCCCGCATCCTAACCAACAAAATATTGGAATTTTTTATGCATTCTTTATGAATCGGTGAGCTTTAATTGAGGAATATGGTTTTTTTGAATATTAATTTTTATTGGGTACGTTACAGTTCAATGATTATTTAGGTTACAGCAAAAAAGTAGTTGAATATGAATTGCCTAAATATTTGATAAATGTTATATATTTGTTATTTGAAAAAATCTTATGAAAACTTTTATGTGTTGGATTTGTTGTAAATATATTGGTACTAAGTATGGCGCAATCTGATTATTTTTGGATGATTTAAGTCAATGATGTAAAAAAAATGTTTAACATATAGGATATCTTATAAATAATGTCGGTTTGCAATATTAACTTTGGTACAAAAAGAAAGCCTTGATATTCAAAGGATCCATCTATGGTTTTAACCCAATGTTCAGCAAGCTCTTTGAGATTTTTGTAAAACCATTCTTTGGATGTAGATATGAAAAATTGTCGCATTGCATTTTCAACATCTTTTTTTGATTAAAATTTTTCGTCGCAAAATCGACCTTTGTCGTTTGTCTAACCACCTATTTTCCCTGATACAGATAAAAATGTGGAAAGTTGATTACATTACAAATATCTTTTTCTAATCCATAAAACGACGTAAGACCACGAAACAAGTTTTTTCGTTATTATACAGAATAAGTTTCCATGTAATTTGATCAACAACACTGTTCTAGACTCTTATTGTGTTAAATAAAAATGTGGCAGGAAGAAATTTCGGTGCAGGGTATTATCCAATTTAGTTGGAACAGCATCGGAAATCCATTTAGAATTTTGTAAATAGGATTTTCAGTGAATGAATCGGATAACACGATGGGGATTTAGTCATGGACCTATTTCAAATTAATTCAATAATTGAAATCACAGCTGAAATTAGATCGCTTATGTAATACGTATTATAATACTCCTAAAAATGATATTATGAATAGAAATCCTAACATGCAGGTAAGTCAGATTATATTCTGGAGCTAAATATTGACTGAACTTTACTTATCCATTCGATAGGGTTAAAATCCGAGCAACCAAGCAATAGAGTCCTTCCAATTCATCCTGAGAAAATGTTCCTAACTTTTTCATTGTAATACTGAACATCATAACGCATATACCTCATATTTAACATTTTTTTGATAAAACAAAACATATCTTGATGAACGTTCACAAAAATGTGAACAGATGTATTATTGTGAAAATTATACAGGAGTAGATATACATTGCGGTTGTACCAAAATTTTTCCACAATATTCCTCCGTAATTTTTTAAGACATTATGTTTCAAATAATTTTGGAACATTCTAAGTCATCATTCAATGCTTTTCGAAATCTATAACCCCCGGTCGGATAAATTACTTATTAGCTAATTGCAGATCCAAAGTCAGGACGAAATTTTTTCAGCGTGATGTTCTATTTTAGATGGAAATTTCAAATTAAAAACTTTGAGTTTGAGACTTTAGTGTCAATTTTTCTATGCTCATAGACTTTATTCAGTTATATAATCGATTCTAGTTGTTTTAAAAATAGTTAGATAGCAATTATCAGCAACAATTTACTCATTCCCATTGATTTTAACAAAATGTTGATACCAATAAGGATTTTTATAACCTGCCAAGAAGCAGCTCATAAGACTCAATGATAGATAATAAAGAATTTTAAAAGAAACAACCGTCACAGGATATCGTATTTACACTATTCACCTATTGGTATTGGTATTGGTTGAAAGACCCGACTATTAAGATCAGTTTCCGAACGACAGTGAACGTGATCCGGATTACTTTCCAATTATTCAGATCATGTTCAAGTTAACAATATCGTAGTTTCTGAAAAGCCCTTTAAACTATTATAGGATAGCCAACCTTTAATATTTTAGAGTGTAGATAAATCATTTCTAGAAAATTGACAGCAAAACAAGTTTCAATAAAAACCAGGCTTTCAAATTTTAGAGTACTCATACTCACGTACTTCATAATTCTTTTGCGTCGATTAGAAACATTGCCTTATGGAATATACACATAAGAATGGAATTTAAAATCGATTATTGGAATCTATTAGATCGGTTATTCATATGAAAACTACTCTGTCAAAGAAGATCCAGTTGAGCGCACGCCTTTGAACAATCCATTCAAATTTTCAGTGTCTTTCCTGCAATAAAGTGTATATTAAATCCCGAATCTATTCCGTACAAAAGATTAAATTCAACCGAATATTTTCTCATAAAAGAATAGCTAGATCTATGTTTCCTTTTCGCCAAAAAGAACACGATTTTAGATGATTTTATTTGCTGGAATCTAGTGGCGGAACTAATATCTACGAAAAATGTTGATTATACTGGATGTACTACAAATAGCACACTCAATTTCTTCTCTATGATAATAGTGATTCCAGTTAAAGATATTTCTATCTAATATAGTCGTTATACATCATCCATGGAAAAAACCAAAAGGACCGAAAACAAGTGTGACAACGCGTGGTATATTTCAGAGGCATTACTCTGTAACGCTGTAACGTTCTTTCGTCCCTACATGACGGTTTGACGCCAAAGCTCAGGATTGCCTCAGGCGCCATTTTTATATCGTGGTATGCTACACTTGCTCCGGACAACGTCAGTGAAGAAAATAACATATTCCAGGGGTCAATATGGTGAAGCCAGTTGAACAGATTTTACGTGATCTTCTGGATTGTTAACCTAGGTATTTTTTGCCGGTGTTCATTATGAAGATTTTGAGGTACGGCGACGTATAAGAAAGCGAAATAAAAGTTAAACAAAATTTTATTTATTAAAAATGGAAATAATAATAAAGAAGATATATCAAAATCACTGTAGAAAATAGCTGGAAAAGCAGCGATACGAAAAGCACAAATTCTACGGTTACTATGTGAGAACTCCCAAATCAGGCACAAACGGCTGCTAAGGGGTACGGCAAAGAGAAAACGGGTGCGTGCAACAAGCGCGGTTGAGAGGTGTGTGAAAACTAAGCTCTTGGATGGTGAAAGCAAGCGCGTTATATATGTTTCAATTATTCAAAATGGTTCTACTCGGTTGGCTGAAGGCACAAACACGATCACCACTCAATGGCAGTTTCTCGACTACTACTGTGAATACTCAGCTTCTCCTGTAGCAGTTTCCTTACCCTCGGTATCATCGATTTGCTGAAGGTCCTAATCAACCACCAGTAAAATGTGAATACTCAGTTCCTTCTAACCTGAACCGTATTCGGCGGTTGTTGCCATCACTTCAATATCGGTTCACCTGGAATCCTCCCACTTGAGTAGTAGTAGCAGAGTAAGACTTGGGACTCTTACTCTGCTCTAATCTTGTCTTCGCTGTAGGTTTTTCTATTTTACCAATCCGCTGGACTTGTGCAGACTTACTTCACTTTCTACTTACAACGGTATTCCTTGGTTGGCTTTTTGTTTCGATGAGGATGGTGGGACAACTTCCTTTCAAGACTCGATACCATCTCTTTTAGTATTGTTAGCGTTTCCCTTTCTTGAGCGGTGCGAAAGATGGCCTTGGCTACCGTTCCTTAAGTTTCGGAGCGGGTTGGAAAATACAACACTTGTAAATAGTAGCATTGTATAAAGAATAGGATAGTAGAACAATGACAATGTTAGAACCATTTGATGCAATTTTGCACGCCATCCAGTTACTTTTTAAAAATGACCCGTAGCTTAGTGCCATCTGAAATAAACGCACTATTTTCAACAACTAAATTTTTTTGGAAAGATCCCAACTAAATGTGAAGTTTTCTTTATCTTCGAAATTCGAACCGACAGTACATTGTTGCCGACTTTACTTTTTATTACGAAAGTGACACAATTTACCTATTTGATAGGAATCTTTACAATAGATAGATAGGGCGCATTTTGAAATGTCATGTTTCTAATAATGTTATAGCATGTATTCATCTCGAACCGAAAATAAACTTAATCTCAGTACTAATTATTTGTCACCAATTTCAATGTATAAAAAAAAGATTTTTGTAATGAGTTCGTGTAGCACTAGCAAATGAAACAAATAATTCTTCATTAATCTGTTAATCACTTAAATTTGGGATAGAAAGCAGGATCCTTGCACAAAGGTATATAAAATATACTGTGCTTTTCAGATAAAAGTATCCACCTTTAATAACTTTTGTAATACTGGTATTTAGAAAAAATCCAATAACACGTCAATTTATGTTGGAAGGGGCAAGCATTATGGCTTATTTAAACTTACTGGAAAAGCCACCCCTCACCCCTAGCAACATCCCCTTTATTTTTTTAAATTACTTTTCATATTTTTTATGTAAAATTTGGATACTCCTCTTTGAGCTGTTTTCAAAAATGTATAATACTTGTAGGTTAAAGTGGTTAGTTTATGAGATAAACAATTTTTCTTTTAAGAGCACAAATTTTACTTTTTATTTACTTTCACCTTATTTGCCTGTACTAAAATGGGTCGTACAACAGTTCAAACTCTTTAATCTTTTTAACTGTGCTATTTATTATGAAGTTACAATAAGTGTTCAAAATGAGTACCATTCACTTCCATACAATGGTATAATCTATTTTGAAATGCCTCTCTGACATTGCTTAATACGGCTGGATTTAATTGTCGACATTCATTTTCTATCCTCTTTCGTAAATCATCCAGAGATTCTGGTTGGGTAGCATAAACTTTTGTTTTTAAATACCCCCATAAAAAGAAGTCTAGGGGTGTTAACCATGGGTATTTCATCTTATGTCGTAATTGCATATTCACAAGAGATTTTGTAAAATTCGTGAGAGTTCCTTCTCCATACAAAACGTTGGCAGAGAGTCGCGTTTTCAGAATCCTTTTTTTTTGTTGCTCTCAATTGAGTATTCAGGTTATTGACTTTTTTCCTAGCATTGGTTAGTTCCTTTTTCAACCGTTCATTTTCTTCTTGCAATGACTGCTTCCTACCTCAAATTCCCATAGAACAAGATGGAAGGCTCTGTAACTCTTTCAACCACTTTTCATCTTCATGATTACTGATAGAACTTTCAATGTCAATGTTTCTGGAATGAAGGGGGGCAATAAAATTACTATTGAATATGTTTGTGGATGTGAGGAAACATTCAATTGGATTATTTGTTCATCCAAATTTTCCCTATCCGATTCATGTATTTTCATGTATAACTTGAGAATGGAGGAAATTATAATTTTCTCCCTATTTTGTTATGGCATAGAATATAATATTATAACCATATTAAAATATGTGATAAAAAAACAGTCTACATACATTTGAACAGGTGAAATTTTTGCCTCATTGACAGGATAATTTCCAAATATAGACACACAGACGCATTATCTTAGTTCATAAACATAAAAAAATAACAAAAAATACTATTTCAATTTTTGTGAAATATTAAAGTTCAGTGTTTTGTATTCGGTTAGTTGTGTTTGTGTATAAGTTTGAAATATTTTCAAAAATGTTTTATTCTATTCTGTTTGTCTTCACTATAAAGGTGGCTCTTAAGTTTAAATTTAGGTATGATTCAAGTACTTTTGATAAGTTTATAAGATTGAATGGATTTGGAATTTGTAGTAAATCATTGTACTCGTATAATATGCAATGCGACCATAATACAAATAAACTCATTATCAGAAAAAACTATTGGATAAATTATCTTTTATTTGACGATAATTAAATACCTACTTATGTTTAGTATTGAACATTTGTAAACAGTCATTTATTCACATTCACTATTTTTTATTTCTTTATGAAAAATAATTGTCTTAAGAATAACTCACCCGAGTGTATGATCCATTTTTGACACCTGGTAGGGTCATTCACAGGAAATCGGCACATTTTAATTGTAGGATCTGATCTCTTACCTAGTCCACACTTGAAATAAACACACTTATTTCCAGCCATTTCTAAAAAATTGGAAAGAAGAAGTGATTATTTGTTATATAAATACATTTTAGTAAGTAGTTCGCTAAATATACAGTTTTATTTTTCGAAATTGTAAGCTGTAGATTCTATACATCTAGCGCCTCCTATAATTTGAATATATTAACTAAGAGAGTAGTGATGTATATTAATTGTAATAATATCCACTTACCTTAAAAATGAAATATATATCCAAGTTCAAAGATTCTCAAATAAAAAAAATAATCCAAATGCACAACCAACGAAACTCAACAATAACACAACGAACACAATACAATAATGAACTCAAATTGCAACTTTGCTATAGGCACCCAAAATAAGAAACTTTACAACACAGCGTAAGGGTTGAATATAATATTTTAAAAAATTTTGACGCCATCTGTTGTTGGGGTAATTCTGCAACCAAAGCTAAGATAACACGTAATTCAAAGTACGACGTACAGTAAGAAAAGACGTGCTGTGGACGCCGCCAACTCTCCACTGCCATCTATTGGTAGCGTCCACTTCGTCAAATGATATCCTCATAAGGTTTACCTACTATCCTATTCTTTATACAATGATAGTAGTTTTGGGGGAGATATTTTAGATTTAAATCGGGCTATTTTTTTAGAATAAGAATTATTTTTTTACGTTGAAAAATAACGGAGAAATAAATTTATATGTAAAATCGGTAATATAGTTGTTTTTACGTGTTAGAAAAATAATAACTTCGTTACAGTTTGCAAAATTACTCTCATAATATTTTAAATTTTAATTTGTTTATTTTATTTTCTGTCCTTCAAAAGACCAATTTCCTTTTGCTTAGTGTGTCTTTATGAAACTATTTTTTATAATACTTTAAGTACACTTAGGTGTACGTTTATATACATATATATCTTTGTTGTGGCTAACTGATGTTACCGCCTTTAATCTAAATATAACTCGTTAGATGTCGCCAGAAGCGCAAATACCGATTATCAGGCGATGTTTTAGTTTCTGCTTACAATTTTCCGACATGCTTCCGTTGCACACTAGCGTGTTAGTCATTTTTAAAATTATTCGAGCGAATTTTTCTATTAAAAATATATTTTCACGTTTATTATCCGAATAAGTACTAAATATAACAAGGTGTCATAAAAATTACAAAATATATGATTAATTCTCAAAATATCCGCATTCCAGTGTGACAAATATTTTGATTAACATTTCAAAAGATTCCAAAACATTAGGTGATGCTTCAAGAACAAACCAAAATTGGGGCATAGTTTTTTTTTACCGTGTATCGAACCATTTATGATTTCATAAGTTATCGATTGGCTTTAACTGATTTAGAAAGAGATTATATGTTATTAAGTTGGATCCAATTTCTTTGACAATTACTTCAATTATTACTGGCTTATTCAGAGGCTACCGAAAAAAAATTGCTAGGATAACTCGAAAACATTCAACTGTCTTCTTGAGTAGGGCAAGAATGAACTTATACGAGGGTTGCTACTTTCGAGATCGACAAATGAAAAAATATTTATAATTGGATATGGCTTTATTGTTATATCAAAATATTCTTCATTAAGGTCAATATACTTCTGCATGCGCTTGTACTAATTCTCGAAGCATTTTTTCCATTTCAATTGAAGTACCTTCAACTCATCAACCGCTTCTTCAAGTGTAGAAAAACGTTGACCTCGTTTTATTTTTGATCTGCTGCAAAAAGAAGAAATTATTGAGTGCCAAACAAGGAGGATGACCCATCAATTCGATTTTTTAACTGTTCAAAAACGTATAAACAGATGTGTGAGAGCTTGCATTGTCGTTGTGGAGAATGATTCGTCATCTGCGATTGGTTTCCCTGAAAAAATGCTGCTGTACCATTTAGAGTTGACCGTTCTACGTTGCTCTAATGGAACGGTGGCGACATGTTATTACGAAAAAACAGGCGACCATTTGCTTCGAAGTGCTTCGTGCGCGAACAGCTGTGTTGGATTTAGCTCATCTTGGAAGAACCAAACAGTCGATTGTTGTTTAGCTTGAGCGATTGAATTCTTTCAGCATTTCTTTGCACCAATCAAAATGATCTTTTTTTTGAGCAACTGTCAAATGATGCGGTATCCAACGTGAACAAATCTTTTTGACAGCCAAATGTTCATGTAAAATTGAATGTTTGCGAGTGGAACTAATATCATATGACGATCTATCAGTTTATGCACAGCATCGATGTTTTCTGGCACAACAGCCGATTTTGAACGATCTGCCCTAAATTCATCCTGTAGCGAAGTACGACCACGGAAATCGGAAACGCGGTGACTCGAGATGGTGCTTCATTACGAAAAGTCGAAGCGAGTTGATCAACACTTTGGTGTTGGTTTAATCCACGTCGAAAGTCATAGAAAAACTATCGCATGAAAATCTTCGCGATTTAAGTTCATTCTTTAACCAAGATGAATGTTTCAACCATCTGTAAACAACTCCAATATCACTCATATGATAACATGTTCTGAGTACAATTACTATTGAAAAGTTCAAACTTTATGATTGCAATGTCAGATTTGACATATTCACATCATTGTTGCCATATCTCAAAACTTAAGTAGCAACCTTCGTATAGGTCTAATGTTATTGTTTTAGATCCTTTATGTGGAATACTTCGTGTCTCATTACCATATTTTAAATTGTTTTAGTTTCTTTTTTGATCCAGATGGACTTCTAACAATATATAATTGGGAATATGATTATCAATGATCCCTATCAGAAAAATATCTTTACCAACTTGATATTGAAATTGATAAATTTTTGTATATTATATTCTCATTAAGTTTATATATTAGTTTCGGTCGTCCAAAACCAATGGTAATATTCATATCTCCATTAATTCCGGTTTCTCCGAGTCTCAGCATTCCAGCACTATTTGCTTTTGGAAATTTCACCACAATTAGTTACCCGACTTGAAGTGTTGATCTTCTGAATAATTTACTACAGATGCACACAATGCAACCGCTAAATGAAATTTTGGTACACTTCGTACATTAGTTTGTTTACTTCTAAGAGTAAATAGATAAGAGCCTTGAGGGATATAGAATATTTACTCTTTTGTTATTGTATAGTTAACATTTCTTATTTAGTATACGGAAAATTGTGTTGAGGAAATATCATAATTAATAAAATTTTCTCACAAAGACTTTCTCTGTGTGTCAGCTTTAGTTCACTTCTCCATGCTCACCGAAATTATTTTTTTCTGTCTAAATAGAGAGCTTGAGTAAAAGTGTTTAAAATAAGTATATTTCTTATTAATATAAACTTATCTATGTGTCTAATTGGAACTTGAGTATTATCCTAAAAGAAAAAATATTATAGTACTTCTATGCAAGGGCGGTTGGGAAAATATCTGTAATTGCTTGTATAACTCCTAAATGTATCTAATCTAATGTTGTGAAAACACTAATTGGAGAAGATAAACATTTAAAAACCTAGATCATCAAATTTAAGGGTCGATAAAGGAGTAAAAATTGAATCTGGCAATCATATTTATTTTCGCTTTTAGCTATTGCTAAATTATGACTACCAAAAACTTTATAATTTAAAGAATGGGATTATGAATAAATGTCATTGATAGAAAAACATGTTTGGTCCATTTAAATAATCAATTTTCTTTTTGTACCTATTTTATTGCTTGTTGTTGGTATTCTTCAATTTGCTATAATAATAATAACATGTAAGAATGGTAATATCCAAAAAATTTTTTTGTCTTTTGGCATATAAATTAAATAATTTATCATATTGACAACTTTCTTTCATGGCATTGATTTGACATAAAGAATTGTTGGCAATCTGAAACATAACGGGCTACTATTCCAAGTTTATTAAATGGTTAGGTTTAAAAATATTGTACCTTCGCGAATGCGGGTTTTCTTGCTTTTAAAAATTATATTCTACTCTACGTAAATTTTTGAAATATTTCATGTCAAAAGTATGCATACACAGAAGATCTGCAGAAGAAAACTAATCATACAGTTACAAACAAAATGTAACAGTCATTTACACTAGTACCTAATTCTGAACAGAAGAATAAGAATAGACATCAGCGTACAAAATTTGATTGAATGGGTATGTGTATTCAGTATATATATATATATATATGTATATATATATATATATATAACTTTCTTTAATTTCTTATTTCTTAGACCTTTTGATATATTAATACATCTAAAAGTTCTTGAATTTGGGTCTCTTCTGTTTTAAAATTAGTTTTTTTTGATAGTTTTTAAAAGAAAGATAAATTTTGACGTTTCAACTTTTCAAGTCTTTATCAAAATATGATATTGACACTGACAATTTGCTTATTTATATTGATCTATAGATCACCTTCATCATGAATATCAAAATAAGGATAAAATCAACTTAGAACTTTGTTCCAATAAGAAATATTAATTTTTCCTTGGTTTCCACATCTCAAATATATTAAATTTATTAGACTTTACAAAATAGAGCTATAAATTTTACTTAAATTATTTAGATCTTTTTTAGCTTTTTCGTTCTTATGAATGTGAACCATTTCTAAAAATTCTCTTTTTCGTGTATTAGATTCTGTTTCAAGAATTTTTGAATCTTTATAATTGAATTTATGTTTTTTTGATATTCCATAGTTCGTTAATGCAGTTCTATTTTTTTATCGTATTGATGACCTCTTAGTCTATATTCTAAATACTGAGATGTTTGCCCTATGTAGACAGCGTCACAATTAGTACAATGACATGTCCTCTATGACGCATACTAATATCATATTTATTGAAATAATTCGATAATTGTTGGGAAAGTCCTTAAATATATGGTGAGGAAAAATGTTTTATGTTTCGTTTCTGTTTTGTTTTTAAATTGATTGTAGTATCTGTTTATCCTTTTCTTGAATATGTTATTTATCATTTTTTCCGGATAATTATTTTCTTAAAATGCAGTTTTTGCTTTTTGAATAGCTAAGCGTCTAAATTCAGGATCTGATAGTTGGATATATCTATCAGCCAAACTTATTATCACCGATCTTTTTTGTGACATAGGATGACAGGAATTGAAGTTTAAATATCTTGAGGACGAAGTTGGTTTTGTATATCATTCTGTTATGTTAGTGTTAATTTTATATAATGTGACATCAAGAAAATTGATTCCATTATTTTGCTCATCCTCGATTTTGAATTGAAGTTTTTCATGATAAGAATTGAATTTTTTACTTATGTTTACAATTTGATTCTTTGGTACAGCAGTAATGCAATTATCTACATATCGGGAAAAGAATGGAATATTTATATCAAGTTTGCTTAGATTTCCGTTTCCTCAAGATCTTCCATTACCAATTGTGGTATAACACTTGAAATGGAAGCTCCCATAACACAACCATCAATTTGTTTGTATAATTCATTTTCACATTTGAAATATATTGTTGTAAGTGTGAGTTCTATAGCTTTTATAAATTCATTTTGAGGTATTTCCGTATATTCTTTAATTTTGTCCCATTTTTTCATCAATATATTTTTCACAATGGTTTTATGATTTTATCCTTATTTTGATATTCAAGATGAAGGTGATCTATAAATCAATATAAATAAGCAAATTATCAGTGTCAATATCATATTTTGATAAAGACTTAAAGAGAAGTCGAAACATCAAAATTTATCTTTCTTTCAAAAACTATAAAAAAAAATTAATTTTAAAACAAAAGAGACCTAAAATCAAGAACATTTAGATGCATATATATATATATATATATATATATATATATATATATATATATATATATATATATATATATAACTTAACTTTTAATTTACTGGAACCGTGTTTTTAAAAACTAACTTTATTTCTAACATAAATTCTACCATCAACTTCAATTACAAGACTGATATTTTTTATTACAAACGTGAATTAAATAATCTTTTAGTAAACACAAACTAAGCAATTCTACAATAAAATAAGTTCTTAATCAGCACAATATACTGTCCACCTAAGGGCAATGGCGTAGGTGACACCTCCCCCTTTAGAAGGAAGCTTCTCCTGGAAGCTGGATCCCATCTTCTGTTGCCTGCGGGTGATTTTTACTTGTCCTTCCTGAATGTTTCCTCTTATACAAAATCCACAAGAAGGCCAATATCAATGCTATATAAAGAAGAATAGTCCAAATACTGGGAATGTGAAAATTAGTGTTATCCGTGAATATTGGCGTTACCAGTTGATTTGGAATATCCTTTAATTTTAATCTTTACAAAATCAATCTTCATTGGAGAAATGTGTAATTGATTTAATTTCAAATTTAATTCATTTATTACAAAAGGTTGTCCAAACGTTTTTTGTTGAAATATTAACTCTTGGTTCCTAAATATAATTTTACATGATGAATTTTCTATTAAATAAGTGCCTTTAAGAGTTCTCACTTCAGTTTATCGCTTACATTTTATGATTAATTATTCTTCTACAGGAAATATTGCCAAAAATTGATTTATCTCCGGAATAATTTCAATGTGATTCTTAATTATTTCAATTTTTGTATATTGACAATATGTAGAATTTCACGCTAGCAATATGATTTCTTCGCATCCATAATTATTTTTAGATAATTGCACAACAATTCTTTGTTTATTTTCATACAGTTTCAGTAGTAGGTACGGCTGGTTCGAAATTTACTTCTGAAAATATTAATTGATTTTTACCAACATTTATCGCTGAATCTGAAATTGGTATACCAATTACAGGAGTTTCCTCATTTGTATGAACAGTTATATCTTCGTCGTCATTCTCATTACTATTACTTTCATTATCTGTTTCAACTATTAGCGATACATTATCGACGGGAGTTGATGAGAGTTTTTTATTAAATTTGTCCATATAAACTAATAATGTTTTAGAACATTGAGGTTCTTGTAATTCAGTTTCGTTGACATTTATTTGAATTCGGGATAAACAATCGCTATTGGTATTCAAAGCACCCTTTTTGTATACGATAGCATAAACATATTCCTCAAGTTTCAATCGCCATCTAACAAGTTTTGAACTTGGATCTTTAAGTGAGAATAACCACTGGAGTGGTTTATGATCGGTAACTATTGTAAATTTTCTGCCCAAACTATGGCAAGAAGTTCTTTCTCGATTAAAGAATAGATGCATTCTGAATCATTTAGGGTTCTGCTGGCGTAAGCCACAGGTAAATCAGAGCCTATTTTGCCTTGACTTAGAACAGCACCTAAAGCATAATTGCTGGCATCTGTGGTAAGGTTAAAGGGTTTTGTAAAATCTGGATATTGAAGTATTGGTTCATTAATCAACAGATTTTTACATATTTCAAAGCATTCGACGTAATCTGAATCGTTTACATTAATAATTTCATCTTTTTTCAATCTAATAGTTAATGGTTTAGTTAATTTTGAAAAATCTTTTAGAAATTTTCGGTAATACCCTAGGAGTCCAAGGAAACCTTTTAATTGTTTTGAATTTTTTGGTATTGGAAATTTTTGAATTGCTAAAATTTTGTCTGGGTTCGGTTTTACACCTTCTGGCGTGACAATATGTCCCAGATATGCTACTTCTTTTCGCAAGAATTCGCATTTATCAATTTGTAATTTAAAATTATACTCTCTTAATCTATTGAATACTTCTTTTAAATTTGAGATGTGTTCCTGTAAACTGGCACTGAACACAATTATATCATCAAGGTACACCAAACATTTTTCGTTCTGTATACCCATTAGGATTTTGTCCATGACCCTTTGAAAGGTTGCAGGAGCTCCTTTCATACCCATGGGCATGCGCACATATTCATAGTGCCCATTTTCTACATTAAAGGCTGTTTTCGGAATATCCTCCTCAGCCATTTCGATCTGATGGAAACCAGAAGCGAGATCTAATGTTGTAAAATATTGACAACGTCCAAGCTTATCTAGTAACGTTGTAATATCTGGCAATGGATATCGATCTCCAATTGTGATCTCATTCAGTTTTCGATAGTCAACAACGAGTCGAAACTTCGGCTTTTGAGAAGTATCTAGCTTCTTTGGGACTATCCAAATGTTGCTAAACCATGGAGAATTGGATGGTCTAATAATATTATCACTTAACATTTTTCGTATTTGATTTTGAATTTCCGTTCGGTGAATCTCAGGGTACCTGTATGATTTTGAATAAATAGGTGTTTTATTAGAAGTTTTAATGTGATGTTTCATTTTACTTGTGAAGGTGAGCTGATTTCCTTCAACATGAAAAATATCACTATACTCTTGAATTAATTTTGATACAGATTGCTTCTCTTCGGAATTCATGTGTTCAGTTCTAACTTTCGAAACATCAAATTTAACATTTTCACAATAAATTTCATTAAAATTTGGGTTGAGAGTTTGTTCGTATTCATCGAATGTCTCAACACTAATAGAAGGGCTTAAATCTACTCGAAAGTTGGATTCTGAAGGATTTAAAATTGTACATAAAGCTATATTATTTTCAATTTTTGTTAAACATTCAGGGATTTCTAATTTCCCAATTCGTGTATATGGTATAATTACATTACCATTTTATACATTTTCAATATTTAATTTAATTACTTGTTCACAACGTGGAGGCACTACTATACAATTCGTGGATCCAGTTTTAATGTCAAAGTAATTCAATTTAATTTGACTATAAGGAGTCATAAGCAAATTATTATTTAAATCGATAATTGCATTAAGTATTTTTAAATTATCCAATCCTAATAAACAATCAAAATGATCGTGAAATTTGAAAACGCAATATTCTAAATTGAGCGGTTTCCTATAATTAAACATTTTAGGGATTGGAATGAGTGTGCAGTAATTTTGTTGACTGCTACCAAAGGCAGATTTTACATGGAAGGGTTTTTTGACATAAGATTTTTTGAAATATTTCTCAGCAACTGCTGGTGTCACAAAGGATCTTGTGCTACCAGTATCAATTAAAACTTTAAGATTTTGTTCTGGAAAAATTATATAGGGTAACACGCTTTCTGAATTATTTAAGTTTAACAATTCGATAATGTTTGGTTTGGTTCCGAGGCTGGTGTCTCTAAAAAATTATCGGATTCATCATTAGTGCAATCAGAATCGTCTATATTATGGAGTTCTTCCGAGATAAAATTTCTAGGTTGATTCGGATTGTGTTGTAACCTCTTTTGATAATTTTGAGGGGGTCTAGATGTATTTCTTGTAGACATACTCATTGGAGTTGGATTTGGAAATTTTTGGTTCTGATTGGGTTTAAAGACGTTTTGACCATTATTAGAAAAGTTTTTATTATTCCTATTAGAAGGGATATAGGAAGTTGATGGACGATTTTGCAGGTTTGATGCGGAATTTCGATTAGTATATTGATAATTCGGCATAGAATTTTGCCTAGGAGGTGGCTGCTTATATGCTACATTTTTTTGGAAATTTGTTTTATTTTTATGTGAATTATTTTGCGTATTCAAAGCAATATTCAAATTTTCTGGATTTTTCGTACGCATTAATGTGCCTAAAGGCTCTTTTAAACCGCGTAGCAATACTCTGAGAGCCAAATTTTTAAACTAATTACCCAAAATTAAATGTTCATTAACATTAGAATGTGTCGTGAGATAAGAAATTTGAAGATTCAATAAATGTTGAATTCTATTATAAAATTGGAAAGGCATTTCATTACCTAGTTTCATTTCTGAAAGTTGTACGAGGGTGAATCAAATATAAACAAGACTTATTTTTTAAAATATTTATTTTGATTTTAAACGCACAAACAATCATAGTTTAATTTTCTACAAAATCTCCTGATTTAGAAACACATTTTTCCCAGCGTATAGGTAATTTTTTAATTCCTTCCAGGTAAAAAGAGTCAGGTCGTGTTTGTAGCCAATTGCGCACATATGCTTCAACCTCATTATCGCTGTGGAATTTTTGCCCTCCCAAAGCTTCCTTGAGAGGACCAAAGACATGGAAGTCGCAGGGAGACAGGTCTGGACTGTATGGAGGGTGTTCCAGTGTCTCCCAACCCAGTTGCTCCAATTTTTGTACTATCAGGGCTGCCATATGGGGGCGAGCATTGTCATGGAGGAGAATCACTTTTCTCATTGGAAGGTGTCGTCTTTTGCGGCGATATGCAAGTCTTGCATATCGCAATTGCAATATCCGAAGTTGTTAGACGCCTATCACCTTCAACAAGTTGACGAACACTGTCGATGTTGCCCGCTGTAATGCTGGTGCGGGGTCTGCGGTCATGGCTCTCATTTTCAACACGTTCACGGCCCTCCACGAACTGTTTATGCCAAGCAAACACTCTAGCTCGCAACAGCGTCTTTTCCCCGAACTGTGCAGTCAATCTTCTCAAGATTTCGGCCGGTTTTACACCTTCTGCAGCTAAAAACTTTATAACAATACGTTGCGCAATAGAGGGAGGTACCTCCTGCTCGGACATCGTAACGATGGACACTGAGCGAGTCTATGATGATGAGTCACGTGCTTCCCCCACTCCTGACAAACCAACCTAACAGCCAATAACAGCGGAACGTTCTTCCATCACTATTGCGCGCGCAGGTCCAAAAGTCTCGTTTATATTTGATTCACCCTCGTATATTTAAAGTGTGAATATCTCTTTTGCCAACGTAAGTATTAAGAAGTACATCTTTTAGATTTTCCCAAGTTCTTATCGTACAAGAAGAAATGTTTATGGCTGCTTCACCTTTTATTTTTGCTAAAATGCTGGACATCAAATATTCGTTTCGAAAATCCCCTACATCCACAGTATTATAAAACTTACTAATTTCTCTGAAATTTCTATAAACCTAGGAAGTAATGCATTGTTTCCATCAAATTCGGGTATCATATCAAGATACTCTTTTTTAAAAATAGGTAATTGTGGAGTAGCCATTTTATTAAAATTATTCGTAGAAAAGAGTTTTGGTGATGCTAAGTTAAATTTTATTTTAGTATTAACAGAGTTTGAGCATGAATTTGAGTTATTTGAATCAGAATTTGAGTCAGTGTCAGTGTCAAGTAAATAATTAATATTTCCTCTATATGATATTAAAAACACTTACAGCAATAGAATGAAGATCCTTTCCATTGGCTCGGACTGCACAGGAACAACCAATATCCTCTTGATTCTTCCGGTTTCTGGCACAACACAGATCTTCTAGTTGAGTTACTCAGTTCACCCAACTAAGAGCTCCAATAATCTAACTTTACTTGTTCGAATAGTCAACAAATCGTAGAAACGAACCGAATGTTATATGCTTTAACTTTCGATTGACTATCCTACTGACTGCGCCACTTAACTTTTAATTTACTGGAACCGTGTTTTTAAAAACTAACTTTCTAACATAAATTCTAGCAACAACTTCAATTACAAGACTGATATTTTTTATTACAAACGTGAATTAAATAATCTTTTGGTAAACACAAGCTAAGCAATTCTACAATAAAATTAGTTCTTAATCGGCACAATATACTGTCCACCTAAGGGCAACGGCGTAGGTGACATATATATATATATATATATATATATATATATATATATATATATATATATATATATATATAAAGAGAAAGTCGTGTTACTTACACCATTTATAACTCAAGAAATGCCTTTAAAACGATTTATAGTAACCAGAGTCAATACGCTTCATATTTCTATCAAACGTAAATTTGAATTCTGAAGTCGAATAATCTGTTTTTTAAAATATATAAAAAAATTGAACTGAATTTGTTAACTAATTGATATGAGTAATTTTTAATATTGTTATACTTTTATAAATATTTTTAAATTTCGAAAGCTCGGAAATTTATTAGAGTTAGTACACGTTGGTGTTTAATTTTGCCACATTCCCACTACGAAAACCCTTATATATGTTTATATAAATTTGACTCCTACCTTTTTGTATCCATTCCATCTACTTGTCATATTCACCTATTGTCAGCCGTTTCATAATTAAATCAATAACTATAAGGGCGAATGGTTTAGGGAGAATCTAGTCGTCTTGAATATCGGGGAACATGGTTGATAACTCAATATAGATATCATTAAAATTCTGGCAATTCTTATAAATTTTGTTCGATACTAACATATAATATATAGCGTGAATTTTTAAGACTTCTCCAAATACATTAAAAGCCTCTTATCGGGCAGATTTATATCTGTAGCTGACGGGAACTTCCTCATTGTAAATAATACATCATAATTAATTGAATGTCGATGTAGTATGAAGATTATTCCAATATAGGATAATGATATCTCACATTACGAATGATACACAATACGACCAGTTTTAAAATAAATCAATGGTTAATATGACATTCTGTATTTTTTAAAACAGAAATTTTAATAATATGCAAAATGATTTTGATTGTTATTCTAGAGCTGTGTTTTCGTAATTATATATAAATTAGTAAATGGGTCTTTTAGATCTAGGACTGAATACTACTACTTTATATTCATTCTTTTTTACCCCATTCGGGTTTAGGTAAGTATACTATAGGATCATCTTTCTCTAAATGTTCCACGTATTTCAACTCTCTCGATCTTTACTCCATTATAATATATTATATACGGCCCAGTATACATATATATTTCAGTTCTTAATTGATTCTTCTCTTTCACTTTCCTTCTGTGTTAACTTTGGCACATATTGGTCACTCATCACTCTTCTCACATTTATTAATTGTTTTCTTATCTTATGTTCGGATCGCATTCTGTTTCTGAGATTTGTTATTTCTATGTTTCTGACCTGTTTCTTGTGATGACAAATTAAGAAACTTCGGAAAAATAAATGTCAAATTATTGCTCAGTTGAAATGTAAGTTGGACTCAAAACAAAGTACTTAAATTAATCAGAGGCTAAACTCTTGACGTTGAATTAGTTTGTTATTTGTAAGTTGTAAATAACTTTCGAGAAGTAACTAACAAGCGGCTCTTCAGCTTTGTTTCAAATCGATCCTAAGAAAACAATCAATTACGAGACTACAAGTCGAGTCAATATGCCCTCCTTATCGTTTTCTAAATGGAAAAAAATGGAGTTTGTGATAAACTGGGGTCAGTTTATCTGTTTGTGCAGTGAAAGCTATGTCCTCCTGGGAGCACTCAAGGATATCCAAGGTCAACTTGATCAGGGAATTGGCCATTCGGTGCTGTCGTCTCGATTGTTTGCCTAGACAGGATTCGTCTTGTGTGTAGACTTCCCTCATGCAACAAAAATGTATTTTTTTTATTGTCAGAAATTTTTCCTTATAGGATGTTTAAGTGTCTTAATAAGTCTTAATAAGAGCTCTATAGTACTCTATAGTTGAGAATTGGATGAATATTAAAAAATTCATGAGAGCATCTTGGAAAATAATTACGAATATGAAAGTATTATACACTTTTGTTAAAAGCAATTGGAGTCAACAAATATTCCATCAATACATAATAATTAAGTCCAGTGAAGTCAAATTTCTTCAAAAATAAAAAAAATTTCCATTCGCTCTCAACCAATTTTGAATTATGAGCAGTTTATTAAAATTATACGTGAACCAATTGCAATTTTTGTGATCCGTTTTATACGAGCACATATATCTTGCAACTTATTACATTCCAATTATCAATTTATAAATTGTATAATAATGAAAAAATCATTCAATTTATAATACAATAAAAATAAAATAATCTTAAATGTTTAAAAAGCGAGGGAGACTAAAGAGAGTTGGTTTTACTGTTCTTTTTTTATTTATCAATGAGATTTTATTTCGAATCAAAGTTTTGTTTAGGTTTAAGATATTTAAAAACTTTGGGAATCAAGTAATCATGGCATCTTCGACCAATGTTTTTGATTAACCTTTTTCCTTCAATATTATATTGACATGCATTCTAGTATTAAATAAGGCATAAATAATGCTTTTTATAATTTACAATTTAAATTTTATAATCAAACATTTCAAAAAAACTTTTAGAATCTGTTTTTCTTCATATTTTGAGTTTTTCCAAAACTGAACAGTAGAGATACAACCGTATCGTCACAAAATCTCAGAATCTCTCCATCTCGAACAAGGTAAAGAGCATGAGGCCAATCACTGTACATTGAGGAACACAACAAATCACGATCTTTTCCTCGCTAATATAGCTTTTTATATTGATAACAATCAAACCAAAATATAGTTCAATAGACTTTCGGTAGCTTGTTTACTTTTCACATATTTTACGCATGTCAAAAGTGTCAAAAAATTGAGCAATCAGTATCCAACTCTTAGTTCCGATCACCAATTATCCCAATTCTTGTAGCAAATAAATTGTTTAGTTCAGTTTCTTGTTTCCCGGCGCTCCCACCAAATTTTTAAATATAAAAGATACTACCACAATATCACCAGATCTCAATTAAATTATTCTCACTTAACAATGCGAAGAATAATAAATTTTTAATTTAATAACTAAAAATTTGCCAAAAAAATGCATTTTCTACTTAATTTCGATTAATTTTTGTTTGTGTCAATATTTGATAGATAAGTACGCAAACTCTTTTAATTTATAAAATATCAAAGCGCCCTCTTATTTTTTTTCTCATCTATCTTATCTTTTCCACGAATATATTCTACCAAAAGTTCGAAGTTCAATTCCGTGATTCAAATCTTTGCTTCGGAGAAAATTTCGCCTATTTGTCGAAAAGTTTTTGAAGCGCACGTTGTGCATATTTTCCACAATTTCGCCTCGTGTTCCTTGATCTCTTTTTTGTTATATAATTTCTTTTTGTGATTCGAGAGTCGGGAAAGGAACATATTTTAGCATTTAAAATGAGAAAATATGCCTTATCGAGGGTTGTCTTGTCATATTCCTTTAACTCCGAAAACTACAGAGCGTAGGATTTGCAGATCTAGCTTTCATGTATGAAAACTCAACTGGGACGTTCTTAAATATATATATATATATATATATATATATATATATATATATATATATATATATATATATATATATATATATTATATATATATAGTATAATCTACCAATGTTAGTAGTTTACGTGAGCATTAATTTGATTTCTCATGAAGTTTGGAATATTATAGAGTAAAGAAAGCCTCTGCGACCCAAAAATCAATTAATTTTTGGTAACAAGTTTTTTTGACAGTTACAACCGGTATTGAAAAATTTGGTATACGAGTCTCCATGGTTCAATATATTCAAGGGAATATGAAAAAAATATATACAAAAAAGCGGCAATCAACAATTAGAATAATTTTTATTCTTCTTCTTTGTTTCAGACTCCATGCAATCTTTATGCAAGAACCATTTTCTTCAGAACTTGTACCGGAAAATAGATGGCGCTTTACTTTGGTCGCAAAATGAGAGAAATTTGGACTGCATCATAACATTTCAAACTCATTCGATTCTTCAGAGATTCATGCTTCGATTTGATTTTCTTCAGTTAGATTGTAATGATCATTTATATATCTACGACGGCGCTCATGCAGTAGGAACATATAAAGTAAGTGGATAGATCAGTGAAGTGAATAATGTGCATATTATAATATCGTTTTTTTGAACAGACTAAGAATAATTGTCTCTTTGACACATATCACAAAACGTATGTCGCAATAGGGTTTATTTTTTTGACTTCAGTTGTACTGGTCCTTTTTTATGTCAGTTTTATTAAAAAGTTGGATATATGGTAAAACATGTATAATTTGGTTGGACAGATCCATGACATTTTTCGCATTTTTCGAAACCAAAATATTTCACGCAGAAATATTCACTGTGGTATAGTGGAATTTGAAGGAGGAATACCATGTCTGAACTTCACAAAAAGAAGAAGAAGACTATCATTCGTTGGAACCATTATTTAAGAGCATCAGCATTTATGTCCTTATGGTAATCACCTGAACGCGTAGATGGAATAGTCAACTTTTACTTTTATTGGCAAATAGGATCTTATGATTCGACTATGTAATCTTTAATACACAGGGAAGTCAAAACCTTTTTCTATTGTTCAGCACAACTTATGGTTGTAGAAGATCAATAAAGGGCGAAAACTTGTATTAGTTCAGGTAGATTTATAGAATTAAGAAATCTTTAGATTATTTTGAAATAATATTTAGAATGGCCGTACTAAATTATGGATTAGTAATAAGGTTTTATTACTCTCTCATACATAAAAATAGACTATAAATATACCTCAAAATAATTAGCACGGATATCAAGATGCTGTTATCAAACTAAGGTAGATACATTTTGCGAATGAGAGAGTCATTGTTATGGACGATAAAAAATACTCCACCCCTCCATGCTTTCTACACGGACAATATAGAAGAGTGTCCTAATAATGAAAAATATAAAAAAAGCAAAATTCGCTGATAAATTTCTGGTCTGGTGTACAATTTTGAAGAAAGGGTTATCCAGACTTCGTATGAGCCGACTAAGGAGGAAAGCATAGATTTTAGTTGATTTTACATTGACTACATCAAAATAACATACTTTTTCTACCAAAAAAATCCCTCCTTATTTACCTCAATCTCTTCTAATTGAAGATTTTTGGGCACATTCTCGTATCTTGAATAATATCTGGATTAATGAAATTGTATTTTTGACCGATTTTCAAAGTACAAGCTTACTCATGTTAATGTTTTATTTTCAGTTTGATCTATCTTGCAAGAATACGAAACAAAACCTTGGGGCCATGTTTACACGTACTAATTACGTTACGCTCAAGTACGTTACAGATGCGTGGGGTACAGACTCCAACGGATTCAAACTTGTTATCACAGCTGTCAAAGATCCCAGTAAGTAACCAAATACTTTTTAAAAGTGTTAGTCATCAAATTTCGCAATTTGATAAATTTAATTTTTATATGTGGCTTTATTTAAATCAAATATCCTTCAATATCTCATAAATTAATTGAAGATCTTTGAAAAATTGTTAAAATTTGATAATTTATTACACTAGTATTGTTTTCCGAAGTATCAGATGCTTTTGACGTATTCATTGCAAATTATACCATAACAAAAGTTAATAATTGAAATATGAAAATTGAGCAGATGAAAATGACTGACTCCAAATAATTACTCTTCACATTATTACATTAATTTGCTTGTTTACTCAAGAGCCGGACCGATTTATTTGTTTGTTAATCCGGTTGTAATAGTCTAACAAAGTAAAAGGGAAATTAATCGGCTACAGTTTCTGGGCTTAAAAACTCATAGAATATATTAACATTTCACCTTTATCTTCCACCCACTTTAAAAATTTCGTCATTTCCATAAAGCAAAGGAAAGGAATAGGATCCTCGGAGCGAATCTATAAATTAATTTTCTCAGTACAGCGAAATCTTTTTTAGTTTTCATCAAAGTAGAAGCCATTTAAATTACAAAATTCTAATAATATTCAATAGGAACTAAAATTATTTTTTGGTTGAATGTGACATAACGGTTGAGTTCAGAGTGTCAATAAATTGAGGGAACAAATCCTTTACTCGTGACGCAAAAAGAAATCCTCTTTGAAGTATTTATAGAAATTAAAAAAAAACGACATAATTTTTGGTATCATATTATAAGCCTTCTGTTTTGTCTTTTATCCCATTCTTTTCTGATCTTATTCCTTTGGAGGTTAGGGTATTACTTATCGGTATTTATAATATTTATAGTCTCTGAAATCATCTTTATCTTGCATATTGACTTTATAATGCTTATAATTGTGCTCTTTTTCTTATTATCATTAACCATGGATTTAAAAAAATAAAATACAAAAAATAAATGTTGGTACGAGTTGAAATAATGTATTGTAATCATATATGAACAGAAATGTAAAGGAAAGTTGGTCATATATTAATAACCATTTCCACAACTCAGAATGTCATAAATTTTAAACTAATTGTAATTATAATGTGTGAAAAAATAGTAGTTGTGAAAGAAAAAAATAATATCTTCAAGTGTGAGCGTTTAATAATATTAAACGCTATTATATATTATATAAATGATCATAAGCCGCGCTCATGAACCATTGAACTATCGAAACTGTTTTACATATAAAACCTCATTTGATTATATAAATGAATATTTTACAAAAAATCGTTACGAATTTTTTTTTAAGTTCACTCATTAATACTATTACAGAATAACAAAAATGAAAAATAGAACATTCTGTTTCATATATTACCAAATATTTTACCAATTTTTTTTATTGAATTGTGTATTGAATTTCAAGTCAAGAAGTTGATTGAATGTTTTTGAAAATTTCATTAGAAAATTCCACCTAAAAGACAAACTACCAGTTAAATAGTAATTTTTTTAAGCTAAATGCAAGCAGTTTTCGATAGCTATTTTTATTGGGACACTTAATATATAAAGGGTGTCTCATAAAATAATGTAACACATTGTATTCTATGGTTTTAATCTAATATTCAGCAAGCTCTTTGAGACCTTTGGGCTTAAATGCAAAACATTTTGTTCACTGTGCTTTCAACATTCTTCTTAAGATTCAAATTATTTCCCAGGCAAGAATTTCAAGTAGGTACAAGCTGTCTTAAAAGAAAGATCACATTTAAAAAAACCATTTTGAGTAAAGAGTTTATTGAAAACATATTACTCGTAAAAAACATCAATTGGGAATTTATTTTTTTAAATTAATATAGTCAGCACAAAAAAAATGTTTATGACGACTCGGCAAGTATTCTTGGTGATGCCTGCCATTTTGTGACGGATATTTTTTTAATTGTGCCAGGGAAGTCAGTTTGTTAGCGTAAACTTAAGATTGGACATAATCTAAATGTGAAACACAGGTGTTAAATAGGGACTGTTTGGAGATCTATGACACCTCTCCTGGCGATCAATTTGCTAGGAAAAATGTCGCGACTGGTAGAGATATATTGGACGAGTATCAAGTTGCTGGAACCATGTTCTTTGATTGAAACGATTAAAGTTTTGCAGTTCAGACACTAAGAAGTCGTCTAACGCTCTGAATTCACTGTAACTGTGCGTCTTCTTTCATCTTCAGAAAAGTAAGGACCTATATTTCCTCCCCCTGACATCGCAGCCAATACGGTCACTTTATGCGCATCTAGGGATTTCTGATGTTTGTATTTTGGAGTAGATGTACTCCAGTAGCGGCAATTGTGCTTGTTGACGTGTCCTTTAAGATGAAAATGAGTTTATCCGAACACAAGTTGTTGGTTAACGTTGGAAAGCCCTCAATTATCCGTTATACGGAGTCAAGCTTCTGATCCACATCTTAAGGCTTCAATTCTTACACCAACTGAATTTAATTTTTTAACAAATTACATAATGGTTAAATTGAGCCATAGGCCTTGCACATATTGAAATGGACATTACTTATGAGTTGCCCTCTGTATTTTGTAAATATCGATCATACATAATTTAGAATAATTCTGGCCACAATTTCTCATTTTAACAATAAAATTGACATTTCTAGAAGTCGAAAATTTTTTATTGTGAAAAATAATGAATTGTGTACCTTTTATATTTTTAAAAACAACTTCATTTGACTAAAAACTAGAAAATTTCGTCATAATACTTTTCAACCGAAAGAAACAAGGAATTAAACAGTCCTCGTTGTTCTGAGCTAAGAGAACAGAAGCCTTTCGAACGTTAAACAATAATATTTACGAAATGAGTTGAGTAGGCATCATATCTTTGAAGTGAAAGCAATCTAAGGGTTGTTATGCTTTTAATAATTTCTGAATAATTTCAATTGTGTTTTTGTTTGTATTTGTTTTTTGTTAGATTTTAAAGGCAGTTGAATTACATTGTGTGGAAGTTGCTTTGTTTCACTCTCTCTCTAATTGGAATATCAGCTTTAGGTGGGCGTCGTAGTTGTTAGTTAAACGTTTAAATTACAGAAAGCAAATTTGATATAGAGAGGATACTATTTAACAGGAAACTCTGTCGATTCTCTTATTACAATGAAAATGTCGTTTGTTGAAAGCATAGTTAATAATAACGATGAATAATCATTAATTATTATTAACTAATTTTTTTTTGCTCTAAAAAACTATAAATAGATTTGTTCATATTTATATGAGACAAATATATCTTAAAATCATTTTTGAAAATATAGAGACCGCTACAAACATATTCTTATTAATTTATTTAGAATACAATTTTGTATACCAGGTGGGGAATATCGTAACGTATATTAAAATATCAGTTTCTAATTATAAATTGATATTTTCACTTCCTACTACTTTTTTTTATTTGTTACAGAGCACGCCTGCACAGAGTATCGTTGCAATTTGAGGGAATTTTGTATAGCAACTGAGCTTGTATGTGATGGCATCAACCACTGCGCTGATGGATCCGATGAAACCTCTACGAATCTATGTCAAAGTAAGTAGCCACTAATATATTATTTCGAGTTGTAGCAACAGTTTTAGATAGTTGGATAGTTCAATGTCACGTTATAGGAATGTTGGCTAATTTTTGTGATTGCTACATTTTATAGAATAAGCTTAATGAAAGTCGTGTAAATATAGAAAAACGATATGACATAAAAATGTCCATAATATCGATTTTCAATATTTTCCTGAAAACCCACCTATTGAACAGGTATCACAGATAAAAAAAGTTTATTGTAATGCCAAATTCATTTTCGACCAAACAATGCTATGCAAACAATGTCTTAAGTTATGGATAAATAATTTGGAATTCTCAATACATTGACTTAACCGTATCCAATATAAATTCATGAACTGCTACAAAAATAAATTGTTTCCTAATAATAATACCGTTCTACTTAGGCGAAACTTGATTTTAATTTTCTTGGAATATAAAAAACAAATAATTGAATGAATGAATTTCATTGATTCCAACGATATTACCAGCCTCATTAATTTTAGTACTACCCAATATTATCAAACTTCTCCCTTGCATAGGTACTATATATCCTCCAATTCAGTTTGTAACATGTTGATAGTGTGTCTACTGTCTGTCTGTTCACTCTAGTTCTAGTTTCATCAGTATGTTTGTAACTGACTTTTTCATTATTTTCAATTAGATTCTCTCTCAACAATTATCAAGCGAATAATTATAAAAATTAACGAAATGAATTTTCAAATAACGTAAATTCATTATATCCATATCCAATATTAAAAAATCCAAATAATTAAAATAGAATCCGTCTTCCAAATATTGTGTTTTTGCAAATTTAGAATGTGAATAATGAAAATTATACTTACGATTTTGTTTTTTGTTCACAGATAACGATACTGGAATGATTTTGGGATTGGAAATGACATGGTTTGTCGTTGTTGTTGTTAGTGCTCTGTTAGTCCTTTTGGTCCTTATTGTAGCCGTCTCTGTGTGCATCTGCAGAATGGGATGGCCACATTCCTCCTCTGGAAATGGTACAGTGCAACAGCAAAATGCTTCCTATTCTCGTAAGTTCTCACTATCTTCAGACTTAATCATAAAAATAATTCAAGCAACCAAATATTATGCATATTAGTTTTTAAAATGACGTTGTATTTTTAATCAAACTTCTAATTTTGGTACATTCTTTCCTCTCACCATCTACATTATTATATACAACGTAATTTTTCTTAAAAGCTTTTTAATCATAATTCTACCTGTTTTATCTACAATAAAATTATCGTTTTTGATTTTTAGAAAATTTGCAACAATGCGAACTACAATTCAGTATCATTTTCATTAAAAACCTAAAATCAGTATGTGTGTTTCGCCTCATTTGAAGAGATTTGTTGATAGTTGGAAACAAAACATAAAGAGAAACACTGCAAGAGTTTTCCATTTCCTGAACGAAATGACAGGGCTGCAAAAACTCGGGAAACTCAAAACGATAAAAAAACCAAACGAATATATATGATTTGTGCCATATCATACAAGAAATGGGGTAGAATAGATATTCTAATTCTAATTTACTTTTACAATTCTCTGATACCAAGTATTTTACATTCTTTGATATCACTATAAACTTTGAAAAATAATGAGGCAACGCTATTAAAGTGGAAAAGGCTGAAATTTTGAACAATTTTATCTTTAATCTGCTAATTTCAATTTCATAGATTCAGTGGGTATTTTAACAATATTTAATAATAATTATTAGAGTTATAACTACTTCAATACATCATTAACCCTAATATTTATCCAGAACTGATTAGATAAAGATGACACAGGTTTCTTTCAAAGTAATTCAAAGCATTTTTTTTAATTTGAAAGTCATTAGAAAATATCTTGGACTGTTCCTTACACATACACATTTGCTCTATATTATCATCCATATATACAATTTTCTAAAAAAACAAACAGCCACAAAATGTCTCTTTCCAACGGTACTTTTATCGTTATCTACTTTTGCGTTAACATATATATTTTACATATTTAATTTGTACGCGAGGGAGATGGGTCAAGTGAAACAAACTATTATGCAGTCCTTATAATTACTCTTAATTA
Organism: Diorhabda sublineata; assembly: GCF_026230105.1. Taxonomy (NCBI): domain Eukaryota; kingdom Metazoa; phylum Arthropoda; class Insecta; order Coleoptera; family Chrysomelidae; genus Diorhabda; species Diorhabda sublineata. The sequence continues at coordinate 15,945,542 of NC_079485.1, read as the reverse complement.
AGTCTATTGAATTTCTGTTATGGCAAATTGATGTATCATGGGTTGAGCTAATCTTATCTAAAGCATCGTGATTTATATCTATACTTTTTAGTAAGATTTTCTGATTACTGTTGTCAGAGGATTTTTATCCTCAAATTTGAAATTTAAAAATATCCAATGGATTTCCTAATACATTTTCTCCTTCAACGTTTAATCAACCCGGTCCTGCATATAAAAATGAGAAGAGTTTTCCATTTCCCAAACGGGCGTTGCGACGCAACGGTGGTGACGCTTCAATCTCTCTGGAAAGCGGACGCGGAAACAGGAAAAATTAGTTTGCATTGCTAACTGTAGAATGACAGACAAGCATTTATTTCCACGTTTCTGGTGGAAGTACCTAATTAATTCAATTTAATTACCTAATTAACGGGTAGTTTCAGGATTTAATTAACTTGATGTAGTTCAACAAACAAGTTAACTCGATAGATTATTTATTGAAGCAGTGATCTAATACACTTGCTCATTATAGTATATTGTGCAAAAAAAATCATTGGAGGAAATTGAAAAACTGAAATAACGAGTGAAAAAGGTGTAAATTATAACATTTGGAGTAATCATAAAATTAGAAAATACCGATTTATATGCTATTTTTGTATAAATGACTTTTGGTCATTATTTTTAAACATTTGTATGTATGTATATCGTGCTACAGACAGATTATCGAGATCCATAGCGTGGTAATAATTTTCTTCCATTCTTTTCTGTTTCTTGACTTCGCCTTCCACTTCCGAACTCCTCTATCCATTAGATCCCTCTTGTGTCCCCGCTACCATATCTTTTTAGGTCTTTCGTTTTTTCGTGTTCCTGTCATATTTGTATCGGCTATTTTCTTCGCCACTTTTATTTCCGATATTCTTTCTGAGTGTTTTGTATTTCTAAGGTTCCTCATTTCCTGGTTTGTCCTTCTTCTACATTTGTCTTCCTCCTTTTTCTCTACTAATATTCTTCTAACTTATGTCTAGCTTGTTCTACTCCGCTATATCCTGTGTCCACGTTTTGCTTTCATAAAGTACTGTCGGTCTGATGACTGTCTGATATAGATGTAGCTTAGTTTTTTGGAAAATGTTCTTGGACATTAGTATTTTGTTTATAGTTCCTATAATTTGCTTCTTCGAGTTAACCTTGCTTCTATGTTATCCACTCTAAGATTTATCTTATTTTCATGGATTTTGGGATGCGTCATTTTCATGAACTTGGATTTCCCCTCGTTTACTTGTAGGTTGTTGTTGATAAAATAACCGCATTATCTCCATATGCTATCAATTGTGTTGTTTTTATTTTAATTGTTGATTCCACTTTTTTCGTACTATCCATTTCAGTATTATGTTAAACAAAGTAGTAGATAGAGGATCCTATATTTGTGTTAAAGTTATCTGATGATTTCTGTTTTATTTTAATTTTCGTTTCAGTGTGCTTCATCAGTTTGATTGAAACTCTCAGGTCTTTTATTATTTATCCTAGCAGAGTTTCTCCATATCCTCTTATTTTTTGATAAAGACACTCTACCATTATTTTGTACACTGTGTCCAAAAGTGCAATTCCTCAGTAATTAGCATAGTCCTCCTTTTTTGTATATTGGCAGCACTATCGATGTATCCGATGCCTTTGGTATTATCTCATTTTGCAATATGTTTTTAATCAATTCGTGGATTTTTTTTTGGTTTTGTATCAATTTGGCTACTAATTTCTTAGTTGGTGCTGGTATTTTTTCTTCGTTTTGTGGCGTTAGAGCTCCTATTTCATATGTTTCTTCCTTATTATTTTTTGTATTTAAAATTTCTTGGAAGTTCTCCTTCCACCTCTCCGTAGGTTCGTCTTTATCTGTTTTTATATTGCCATGTTGGATTTTGATCAAAATTGTTTTGTGTTGTTCCATTTTTCTATTCTTTTTAAATTATTTATGAAAGTTCTTCATTTCCTCACTTACAAATCTATCTCCAATGCATTTACTCCTGTCCTGTCCGAAGGAGTGCAGGAGCAAAACGAGTGGAGGAGAAGAACAAACGAGATCATAGTACTATATGGTCAAGCTGAGATGAGATATGTGGTCAGAGCAAAAAGACGTTTGATGGGACACATACCCACATTGGACGAAGATAGTTGGGGGAAAAGATCCTTGTTGTGTAGAGAGAGCAAAAAGGAAATGAGGGCATTCATGAATAGAAGTGTGTAGAGAAAATTCACAAAAAAAATAGGAATAGAGAACTCGCGTGAAACAGCTATTATCAAAAAAAGTAAAAGAAAAGCAGTAGAGCGACTTAAAGTCTTGGGTCTATAAGGAGTTTTGAGGTGTTTATATCAGTAGTGCCTGTAATGTTACTTTTATTCAACAAATGATGAAATTCTTGTGTTCAATTATTGTTTTGTTTGTTTCAGTTCAACAAATGTACGGCTCTAACGGCGCCATGAAGTCTAGCACCGGTAGCATGACGACGTTAACGGTAACAACGACGGGCGGTGGTCCAGGTGGAGACGGCGGTATCCACCAGCACCAACAGCCGGGAAACTGGTGCCACCCTGCGGGCCCACTAGGGTTCCGCCTCAGCACGCCGGTCCGGGTCCGCCTCTACTGCCAGGCAAAGTGAGATTAGCACCTCCCGTCAATGGCGGAGGAGCTGACACCGAACACGTCTCTTCTAGCCAGAAAGACGAGTGGTTCGTCTAGCAGTAGGTAAGCTTATTTTTCATTAGTTATTTTTGTGAGCTCATTAAATGATTTGCATTAGTATTTCTTTTAATGACAATCTTTTTCTAATAGTAAAGCGTTTCATTTGGATCGTTCTCAATAAAATTATTGTTATCATTTGCTTTTCACTGACTTTGAAGACTTTGAATTGATTCCAAATAAATCTCAAAATTATCATTCTTGTGATCCTTTATGAAGTAAATTGTCCATATTTATATGAATGGCATTTTAATTAGTTCAATAAACCAATATGGATAACAATTAGCATAAAATGTCGATTTAAAATTTATCAGAGATAATTGAATTTATGGAGTATTGTTTCAATCTGTTATCATCTTGTTTGTAAAAAATAAAAAACAATCCATTCAGAATGTACTTGAACTAACAAGAGACTAAAACGTAAGGACCGAAAAACTGTCTGTGACGTTTTTAAATTAATATACTGTTGAATAAGTAAGTCTGTTTACTTAAGAATATATGAGCAATCACAAAATTCGTCGTGGAAATGGAAATAATTGAAATTCTAATTTTATACTACGAGAATAATAAATTTGCAAGAACCTTAGGTAGATTGTAGACTGTCGGGAAAAAGTACATGCATGAATTAATTATCTAGTCTTTAGACAAAGATCCTGACAAAATTAAATTAGTCAGTTTAGTAATTATACAATTGTAGATACTGAGTAGAAAATACACAAGCCTAACGCGGGAGGATCGTACTCAAAAACTGCAAATATTGAACATATGATTCTATGTGATTCTCTCTCTGCTCGTTTCCTCAGTCATGAGGGTTGCAAACTCTTTTTTATTTTTTCCCTCCAAATTTCTCGATATTTATTCAGGCGTAATGATACTTGAAGGGGCTGGTCTGTAACTAGTTTGATTTGATCGCATCATCTCATAGGCGATCGGCCTCTACTTTTTTCCCTGTACTTCTCCATTATTATATGCCTGACTTCATTGTTATCTCGTCTTCTAGCTACGTATCCAAAATATTACACACACTTCATGCATAATGATGATAGTCCGGTGGTTACACTTATATCTTCCAGTATCAACTGTTAAGTTCCCTTCGCAGTCCAAGGAATTCTAAACAATCGCCTGTAGCACAAAATTTCAAATGAATCAATATACAACGTATTTCAAAAGCAAATTCACTTTTGTATTGCTTAATGTGTGATCGCAGCTATTCGGAGGGGCGCGTGAGGGATGTTAATGGGTAGCCTAACTCTTGGAAATTTAGTTGCTATGGAGCGTTTCTCGAGGACGGACCGTGTGTTGTGCGTGAGTGAGTTTTACAAAAAAGGTAATTCGGTGATTGTCGCCTGAAAAAAATATGCAATATTCGTCACTTAAATGATGCGCCAAACGCTCGACAGATTGGAAAATGGGCAGAAACGTAGACAGTGTTATTCGATGTGATCGTAACGAGCATGACTTGTCTATTCCGAAGCAGGTTACTGCTTTCAACATGCATAAATAACCATTAATTCGCATTTTATACAAAAAGTAAAAAACTAGTTGGTGTGAGAATTGAAGTCTCAGAATGCTGGTCAGAGGCTTCACTTGATAGACACGTCAATAAGCAAAATTGACGCTACGGGAAAGCAACCAATCCAAGCCACAAACATCAGAAACTCTAGATGCGCTTAAAATGACGGTATGGGATGCGAATTCAGCGTAAGTAATTATAAACCCTTACTTTTTTGCAGATGGAAGGGAACGCAGAGTTACAGTAATTTCAAAGGGTTATGTGCGGATGTTAGACGACTACTTCTTGCCTGAACTGCAAAACTTCAATAATTACAACCAAAGAACTTGATTTCAGCAGAATGGAGCAATGAAGTGGGCTTCCTTACAGTCTATGGGCTTTTTCCTGTGGGGTAATATCAAATCTGAAGTTTAAGCTAATAAACCGACTTCCCTGGCACAATTAAAAGAAAATATCCGTCGTGAAATGACCTCTATTATGGAAAATACCTACTGAGCGCTAACAAATAAATGACAATTTGTATTTGCGTTTCTTAACTCTAAGCGTCATATTTCCCTTTCAATTTTATCACAAATTTGGATAATCTCCCCTTGGAAAGCTAAGCTTCTACTGTTTAAGACTAAAGTTGTTTCCAATATTCGTTGGAGTATAGCTTTCCATCTTGTGGCTTTGCAGTTAATAATGTGTTACAGATTACGGTCAACTCCATGCCCTTTCAATGATATCTGACTGTTCCATTTTAGGTAGTGTTTTCTTTGCTCGGAGCTTTTATCATACAGCGACAATTTCTGGTCTAGTATTTTATATGTTTGTTTTCTAGGAAACAACCATTCTTCTGTGTGGATCGTTGGAGGAAGTGTAAAGGGCTCGTGCAGACTCTTATATGCACACAACAGTAAATACATATGTATGCACCTAATTAATCAACAACTAGAACTTGAATTATAATTTTTGTGATTAAACTTGTTTACTTTTTTTATTTATAATGTATAATCCGCTGAAGAATATTCTACAATAATAATATAATAAAACGAAGTAACCTGTTTTATTCTCTTTTGTTTCAGAGTCGACCGGGTCGAAGCCTGCAGGGTGAGTCGAACGCAGAACCCATCGTTCGGCCATTAGCACTTTTATGTATTTCTTAACTACATCGACAATCCACGGGACAAATTTTCTTATCGCCGTGCGATTGCTTGGATATTAAATTAAGTGTAAGGACATTATTAATTATTACATAATTATCTGTAAAACAGACAGTGCAATTTTCAGTGAGTATTTTCAATGCCGTTTGGCTCATTAATAATCAAAGACTGATTGAACAACAATTATTATTTTGACAATAAATTGTGGTGAATGAAAATATTTGATATGCTCGCTAATAACTATTTGTACATCTCATAAAAGCTTGTGATTGTATGATGATAAACAGTAATACCGTTATTATTTTTTTGTAATGAACCAAACGATATTAACAAATAACTCCTAATCATTCTAACAACCTCATTATCTCCTTATAATTACTTTTTAATTGGAAAATCTCAACCAAAAAGGTAGGTCTTAGAATAAATGGAGACATTTTGTGAGAGACAATATGTATTAATATCAGTACTATCTAGTATATCTGAAATTACCCTTATCAGTGTGAAGATGTAGCCTAAACTAGCTAATAGGTATATTAAATAACTAGGTAATTATTTTGGAGAGTCATTTAGGTAGCCAATACATTTATTGAGTCCAGTAAGTCCAGCAGGAAATTATGGGAAACATTTTTCAGTAGGATAATCTCGCAATGTGGATATAATATATTCCGTTAGAGGCGCTGATGCTAACTGCTGTTGACAACTAACTCACAGAACGTGATTTTTTACGCTTCATGTGACGTTTTGATAAACATCACATAACGTTTTAAAGAAACGTTACGTTAACAACATGTGCTACGTCCAACGTATAATGTCACACGTCACAGTTTATCCATGTAGTATATTTTGAACTTTTTAAAACGTTCATGGCTAATACGTGCAAGTATAGAAAAATCAAGAAACATTACATTGAAATGGATGAAATTTTGGTACCGTAAATGAACTAGCCACGTTATCAATGATAGATGTTTGGCTACCTTATTTGAAATTTTGTATATGTATGAAAAATTTTTTGAGAATTAGGATTGCGTTTGTAAAGTCACACAGCTCTGTACTGCCGATAATGTGAAAAAGATTTATAGCTGACGACGCAAAAGAAATAAACAAATTAATAAAAGCCTCACTAATTTATAAATCGACACAAAAATAAGTTATTTAAATTAAGCTATAGTTCTTCAATTTCTTGAACAGAATAACGGCCGGTTTAAACTATTTCCTGTCAAATATTTGAGAAAAACTTGAAATTCTAATCGTATTAATTACATATGTATAAGTAGTATTAAATTGATTCTTCAATAATTCTTTTCTTCTAGACATGTATATACATCATCCATATACATTGATTATTTGTCTATCTACTGCCGTTTTCGAAGTAATGGTGTACAAAAAAATATTTCACCTTCATATCAAACCTGTGATTAGTTGATGATTTTAGCTATGAATATGATGTCAAGGGCGTGGTGAACGACATTTGGTTCATAACATTAGCCTTTCGAATCTATACTGAAATTTTTTTTTGACACGTAACTGAACTATATGCATCCAAATAATATCAAATTTCCAGTAGAAATAAACGTTATTCTTACAATCGGCATTTTTACCAAACTATTAAGTTTTCATTTTATTTCGTGTATTCCGAAAATACAACAAATGAAAATCTATAAAAAATATTGATTTTTGATTAATCACTTTTCGAATCTGAGCTCTCCTTTTTTTACATATATTATTATTGTTTTAATATCTTTATTGAGTAAATGTTTAGTCCAAGCCTAATACTTCTTTCTATATATTAATAACATGTTAATTATCATATCTCTTTCCACTAATATAATTTTATATGTTTTCCATCTGTCCGAAATTAACTCAATAGCATTAAATTTACCATAGTAAGATCTACCCCAATAGAAAGCTAAGAATGATATTCGTTCAATAAAAATAAATCAATTGTTGAAGGTGGATATTGAAGGTATTAAATGACAAATCTTCCAATTTAGATAACTTATTTCAGTCTTTTAAAAGTTGTAAAATTCATTTTGAAGAAATATATCATATTTAATTATATCTGCAAGGTGTGCTGTTCGCTTTTCAAAGATAACTGGACCAAATGTGCAAATCACCAGTGTATATATTATTTCATACTAAGCTAAATTTACTTTTTTCACAAAAATCCAATGAAAACCAATCATATACGAAATGTTTATTTGAAAAATGGTGCAGATTGATCAACTGTAATGATCTGCTAGAATAAAACGTTTCTTCCTTTAATTCGTTGGCGTCCTCAGATCAAACTTGAATTAGTTTACATAATTGATGTATAGAAACATTTTCTATGCGTTTGATCACTATTTGCTTTCAATATGACAGATTTTATAATGACGTTGCGTATTGCTGTTTGGAGATTGCTAAGGAAAGTAAAAAAATTCTAATACGCACACAATCCATAGACAAATACGATGACACGATGTAATGTAATAGGATAGACAAGGAACACTTCTATTTGTATAGCACTACAAAGTCTTAAAAGGACTACAATGTATGTAGGTTAATAAAAAATACTCTAGACGAATCTTATGAAAATGGTCGAAAATTATTTAGGACTACGTCTTGCTTTAGTCTGTTTCTGTGTACTTACCACTTCCTTCGAACAATTAATAATTTAAAAAAACTGATTAAAAACAAGCCCGAAGTTTAAAGCTAAGTATTTTATTAGAAAAATTATAAAACACTGGTAAAAGGGGAAAAATAAATATTTTTTCTCGACTATTTCCATAAAACCGTTCCTTACGTAAGTAAATGTATAGAAAAATATAATTTTTGTTATAATCGTAAGTTTTCATGTAACAAGTTTCAGTGAAACTTTTATTTAAAGGGTAGTTGTCCTACATTAATATGCGTGAATGATATAAACTGAAAATAGATTATTTTATGTCACCTGGTATAACAAGTATTGGCAACGCAAAATTTCCTATTCAGGAGCAGTATTGAGGTAGGATTTTGATTATTAAATATTAATTTGTCTTTAATATCTTTTTATATGTTGTAAATAGAAGTCTGTGTAGTAGAACTTGAATCACTAAAAATTGTAGATATTCGAGTAATATGTAAAAGAACAAATAATGCATGCCATAAAATCAAATCTTTAATATACTTTATATATACTCAAAACCCCTAGACTACGCCACTTTCCAAGTGTAATTCAAGTTATTAGGGCACTTCTTGATGTTTACAAGCATTGCTCGAGTTAATATGACAACATTTTTTGGACTTTCGATTTAACTGCGATGATATGAATTATTGAGCATACCTATTACCCTGCCGATGAATGTTCTAAACATATTTGGCCACAGAATGAGCACGCTTTGTTTTTATCCCCTCAACCAATAAATTCATTGCAAAATTATGTCATTCATTAACTACATCTGCATCATATTGACTCGAACAAGTTTTTTTCGCCACATCTACATACAATCAATAAAATTCTTTTCAATATAAATGTTTGAGCTCAACATCTCCATTTATTCATCTAGTGAATTTTAAAGAAGGTATTTGCTTATAAGGACACGTCCCAAAAATTTTCTTGCTTTATATCTAAGGAATTTGCTAATTTAATAAAGTTTGTTTTAAACAATGATGATTATTTGGCATGCATTCAACTTGCCAAATATTGTAATCTGTATTATGATCTTTCTACTGCTACTAACCAGTATTCTTAGTGTATTCACTGAAATTTGTTTATATTTGGTGTCTCAGAAGTTTATTCTTTGAAATGACGAGTAAGTATACAAGGTGAGGATGATGATGCTATATAAGTGGCATGTAAAGTGTATATTATTTGTTTTTAAATATCACAAGAGGTTATAAACTTTTTCTTATCGAGGAGCAGAAGAAGCAAAAGGGATAAGTGCCAAAATTATTAAAGAGGAATTTATAAATAAAGACTTCACGTAGAAAAAGAACTCTTTATAGGCAATTATCCGTTAAGTACATTATTCTTGTTCTCACTAACCTTATTTATCTGATAGGTGGTTAATTATAATATTATCCGGTTCTTTGATATACCGGTGTTTGTTAATCTACTTTTGGTTGGATAACTTTGCTAATATTTACTTGAGAAAGATTTAAGGGCCGCTTCTAGATCAATGAACTTCGAATCGATCTGTATGTGTACTCGATAGTAGTACATTATGTAAGTTTTTTGGTACCATGGTACGCTTTTTTTAGATTATGGCGGAATCCCCATCGCACTGACCACTTAACAGATATCTATGTTTAAATGGAGTCCAAAACTCACCAAAAATATTCCTGTTTGACTTCTTTCAGTCTGCGCTTTTCATTCGTAAAAAACGAGGAGTCACATTTACATCTGGCGTTACTTTTAGGTGTTTTAATAAAACATTTAGTACATTTCATCTTTTTTATAAAGGTCTTCAAATGTATCCATGAAAGTGGATTTACAAGCAACCGCAATATTATACTCTCCATCCATTAATTGCAACATCATGAATCCATTCTGAAGTTCATTATTCGCTACAACGATATATAGTATGAACCGACGAACCACAAAGTTATGCGTGATACATACTATGACACTTGACACCTTCGATGTAGAAACGACCACACGCTTGTATAAAGCGCCATCTAACATCTGATTGATTTTTGACTGCATCCAAATTCCTGGCATTTTTCTCGTTTGATAGGATATAGTTGATGGTATCCTGTTTCTACAAATACCTAATTTTGAGAGAAATTGGAACTCAGTCCCTTTGTTACTTTTGCTCGACCAAAACTAATTACATTGATAATGCGAGGTCAGATAATACGAGGTCAGATAATACGAGGTCAGATAATACGAGGTCAGATAATACGTAATAAAAGATCCAATATCAAGTTCCCAGCTGTCCAAAATAAAAATATACTTGTCCAAAAAATCTCTTTTAGACTGTTTGTATATTTGTTTTCATAATAAATTTGTTTCAGTAATTTGAATCAATTTTAATGCGTGATGTTTGTATCTAATATTTGATGTAAAATGTAGACATCGATAGCTTTTGAAGACCTATCGAGACAGAATTCGTACAAGTTGAATTTTTTTCTTTCTACCTACTTCTCGTTTCAACGCATAATTTCTGTGACACCCTCAGAAGGTGAAAATACCTTGAATCTAAATTTTTCGTACAATTTTTTACTGTAGTATCCTTGAGTACGTCTGTACTTGTAATCTATAAGAATTTCTAGTCAAACCTAGAGTGCTTACTAAGATAATTGAATATAGTAAAAAATTGCTTATTTTGGTAATCAATTGTTGCTTTTTTACAACAGCTTGTGAGCAAATCTAATCGTTTAATTCATATCGTATCGTTTTAAAAGCAATAATAAACATATCAATATATTTTATATGCAGGTTAAGAGTTAGAGAACAATATGTTTGATATAAAGGGGAAGGAAATAAACGCCAGTCAATCATGACAATAAACTAAAAAATTAACAATTTTTTTCTCCTATTTATACATCAATAATATTTGATATCATGCATCAACGGTTGTTTCTCTTTCAACATAACCTTCTTTGGCTAGTTCTAGTCATTCAATTCTTTTTCAATTTATGAGACTACATTTCAAAATATTATCTAATTATATAACTAACGTTGTTACACTAATCCTATGCGGTGCGCCAGTTGTAAAAACAAAAGTTTTGTAGACAGTGTTATCAAGTTTCTACAGCACATTAAGTATAATTGTTATTCATCAAGCTCGTATTTATATTAGACATATTGATCCCAGGCTCTAAAGATGTTTAAATTTTGTAAAATAAGCCCGCATTTATATATTTCTAGTAACTGTAGTCATATCTTTTGGTATAGAAAGATTTACTCACGAGCCGGTACGGGATTTAATGGGAATGTTTTAAACAAATTGTTAGATGTAATCATTTTATGGGCTTACATATTTATCACGAATATAATTAAAAAGATCGATTTATTTCATCTTTTTTATTTAGAAAATTCTCACAATTAAATCAAAGTATCTTTCTATCAATACTAATATAGTATGGAGATCAAAAATATGAAAAAATAATACACAAACCAATATTCTGTCAGATATCAAATAATAGGCTGTAGTAAATTCCGACCAGGTAGCAGGTAAATGACCCCTTGGCGTGGTGAATTGGGCAAGAGAAAATTGAGATGCAGTATTTGTACATGGAAACTGGGCCAAATTTTAGGGTGCTATTTTAATACCAAAAAACCTGCATTAGATATTAGAAAATATTTCAATTGAGTAACGAAAATTCAAGTATACAACTATCAAACTTATATATTAAAAAATGTACAAATTCATAGTAATATACCAAAATTTGGAGATAATTAAAGAAATGCTGAACTGAAAACTGAACATTGTAAAGTACGTAACAAAATATTACACGACATTCAACCAAGCAACGATTTTACGAACTGAAACCTATCCTAACCTTTTTGGCTGAATTTACCACCTTTGTGAAATTGTAGGTCAGGTAATTAATTTGACCGTATTTACATCCGTCGTATGTGTTTAGGTTAATCATGGTTTGGTTAAAAAATGCTTAAGAAGAGATACAAAATTCAAATTAAAATCTACGAAAATTCTAAAGATGAAATGAATTGAAATATATATACTTAGCTTGATGTTACAGATCGTCCGAAAGCTAGTATTTTTTACATTTCATTCCACAATCATCAGTTTAGTTCAATATATAACTAATATTGCTAGGATGCTAGAAAATTCATACAAAAACCAATTAAACCAATAAAAAAATCATTTTCATACTCAATAATGTGACCGACATATTAGTTGCATAATATGATATTATTTATATTTATAAAACTTTTCTAACGACAAAACCGTATTCAGTATGGAAATGATAGTTGAATACAAAAGAGTTCAAAACTTTTGACCAAATGTTAGAAAAACAAATTTATGGTCCTTCTTAGCAAAATTATTTATGAAAAAGTCCGTGTGTGTTTAAATGGAGTACAGAAAATGTTTATTTAATAAAAACGAATACTGAATCTGGTGTATTTCATTTCAACCCTCTCCATTAAATAATGAGGAAAAGAATCTGGTTTGGGTCGGTTACGAATAAGTTTAACAATACTAAGCATAATTATTATTTCGTAATTCTTAGTTTTAGAAAAATATTTGTCATTAATGAGACTTAAAATTTCAAAACTTTGGTTTTTTAAGCACAAATTTGATAGCTGCACTGGCGTATTGGCTACTCGAACTTGCATAACAATATTTTTTAGGCTTACTTCTGAATATTTTTCCCTATAAAGCCCCATCCATTTCCTTCTACTTGACATTTTTTCTCTTTTGAACGTACTTTCCAATTTTTCGCTATCATGTATGGTAAAAAGGTTACATCTCAAATACCATTCACTGAAAATTTCTTTCTTATAGATCCCAAAAAAGGGAATGTTGTGCCTAATTGAGAACCTGACGCTGGCATAATTTCTTTTTCGAATTTAAAAAAGTTTTGTTTGTTTCCAATTTTTTTAGCTTAGATGGAAGTACGAAAGAAGGAAGCAACAGCTTTTATCATAACTGCGCTAATTTGCAACATTGTATGTAATACTACTTTTTGTAGCACGGTGTCAAAAATAGCGGCAAGTAATCATTAAGAAATTCCATTATATTACACAAATAAACGACTCTTGTTATTAACAATTTTTTTAACAGAGTGTTTGAATTAAATATTCCTGCAATACGAGTATCAGTATCGATGAAGTAAAAGTCGTGTTAAGCATCGTCGAAAGTTATGTTTCTGAGAAACTGCGTCGGTCATATCGACTTTCCGATAACGTAAAGAAAAACCTTACATACGTAAAGTACAAATTGTGATCTATGGACATACCGATAGTGAGAATGAAATGGATTATTTAGAATCCACTGATGAAGAATGTGAAAGCGACTGCTAAAATTGCAGGCTTAAGTTTATTTTATCTTTTGTGGACATAATTCGCGGAATAAAATCTAAATAAGTCCTATTTCATTGGTTTGTTAGTATACTTTTAATAACAAATTTTCACTGCTAACAATCAATTTCATCATTTTTTAGCTGCCACGTTGGATCTACCTTTCTATTTTCGAAAAACCATTACCTAATTCGTAATCAGCGACCCCGAAAACCCCCCACTACCAAAATTCGTAAAAGTTTTCTAGTTTATTTTTAAGGTTTCCATAAAAGATCAATTTCAGGAATATGTGGATTCGGAGTAGGGAAAGAGTTGATTAGGCTTCAACTAAAGAAGCTGTTATCTGATCTGTTTACTTTGAAAAGTTTTAGATAGTTCATCCGCCATCCACCATCCAAACTAAAAATATAAATAATATTGAAATCAATTCCGATGATTCTTGCGAGTTTTAATTGCCCGATTTTGCTAAATTTTCTGAGTATACTGCATTTCACCCAAGTAGCACCATAAATAATATAACGTATGTTTGAACTTAGACGAAGAAGCTGTTACGTCAATACACGATCACATTAACCACCGAAAATAACTGTATACACACCATTTTGATGTTACAATGTATGTCATCTGATTGGTTGTTTGTTTTATTTTCATAGCAACTTATTCAATAAAAATCACTTCGAAATTTAAACATAACTGTTACTTTCCACTTTATTTACGCTGAAAACGTAAAAGTTTTATCTTCAGTAGTACAAAAAATATATTTAATAAATCAGTATTTATTAATCTTGACCAATCACAAATAATAAAAAAAATCACGGCACTTGTATGTATAATGAAGTCAAAGTAGTCTATTTCTTTCACAAAGAAGAAATCGAAAAGAGATGGCTGGTCATATTCCGAGCTAAAGCATCAATAATATGTCAATAAATTGGTAATCGCTATAATTTTCACTAAATCACAATCACACTTTTTCAAATTACAACAACAAATTACAACAAAAGCAATTGGATTGAGACAACGTGTTATTTATAATTATAAAGATAGAGATCGGACTAAACTGCCACCTACTCTGCTACATTTTAGCCACATGGGTGGTACGTAGCTGTATCGTTACGGGATAAGTTCCTAAAATGTGATTGGAACGTGGCGTGCAACCAAAAAGTGTTCTCCATTTCCGTGGTAGCTACGTGGCTATTTGGTGGTAACCACATGGCAGCCACTAGGTACGATGCCCTTTCAAGTTTTTCCTTTGGTGGCGCCCACGTGGTTTTTACTAAAAATGTTACTTGGGCAGGCTTCACTTTCACGCGTCTACAGTTCACTTATGCTCGTTTCCTACTTTTTCTATTTCTATGCTAGTTACATGCATGATTGGATTTTCCTCTTTCATGAACAATTTCTATTTTTTTGCTAGCCCGTACAATAAAAAACGTCCACATAAGTTGAACCCTCTATCGTTTGAGAGGGAAAGGGGATTGAAGATATACTCTTTTATTAGCAGAAATATTCCATTAGAGGCATTTTTAATAGTCTGTCATCCTCTGAGTTAGCCAAATCGCCCATGAAAGAGTAGGTCTGGAGTACTAATTTTTTCGCCAACAAGATAAGTCATGTTCGATTTTTTTATGTCAATATGTTTATAAATGCGTTGTTGATTTTCAAAAATTATTTTTCCCCTACAACGTTTTATCAATACATGTAAGGTTCACAGTATTTCTTTATATACTGAAAAGGTCATTATTATAAAAATAGGACGCATCGATATCATCCAACAATGTCGGAACAAACAGACGGTCTGTATAAAATGTGTATTTAATAAAATGAATTATTGATTCGTTGTTTATATTTTTCATACTTCCATTGATACAGCTGAAACCAAAATAACTTGTCATCGACGTCGAAAATATTTATTAGAATGTTGGTGTGATTCAGAATATTTTATATTATTATAACACAGGTATAGTTCGTTCCAAGATCTTTCCCCAATCAATATCAAGTACTTTCTTGAGAACATTTTTAATCTGTTAAAATTTACTTTTTAGAAGGGTTGCCTGAAAAGTTTCAAAACAAGATATTTTTTTTCACAATCATTTTTATGTTTCAAAACAGTCCCGTTTTAACTTTATGGACTTAGTCCAGCGATGTTATAATTTTTTCAAGTAATAGTTACCATCTTTTTCCTCAAAAAAGGTGTTTACATTTGTGATAACGTACTCGTCTTTTTGAGATCTTTCTCCAGTAACTGAAAATTTGAGGTTGGGAAACAGGAACAAGTCGCTGGGTACCAGACTGGTGAATACGCTGAGTGATCAACTAATTCGGAGTAAACTTCGTAAATTTTAGCTATGGTACCGAAGTGTGAGGTGCGCTGTGGTGATGAAACTTTCTCTTTCTTTTTTTCTCTTAGTATGCGATAGCTTTCTTGCACTTTCACCCTTCACCTTAACAAGGAATGATTTGAAATACTCTTTGTTAATGTTTTAAAGACGGTCAATAATCCCGTATCCCAATAAAACAGTCGCCATTACTTTTCCGGTTGATGAAACTCTTTTTCAGAGCAGATCAGCTATTTAACACACCAATGTATAAACTGGTAAGCTAGAGGCATTTATATTGTATCGGAACAATGCATGTAAAAGTTTTACATAATGAACTGATTAGAATAAAAAATCATCTAGACGAGGCGAAATATTTTGGAACGAACTATACACAATATGAAAAGTTACGTGTACTGCGGTTTTTTCCAAACAATATTGATAAATAAGGTAGGTGTCTATGTGACTATAGCGTGTTTACTGCCTTCCCAGGTTATGGAATGCTTATTAATTCGCCTTTTTCCCTTTTAGCATAATTCAGTCTAATGGATGCATTAGTTACGTAAATAAGTGATTCGCCAAAAATAAAAACAAAACGAAATTATGAAATCTTTAAACAGAAATTTAAAATGAAAAAGTTTTAGAGCTACTTGCCATAGTACAGCTTTATGATAAGTAATGTAAACAATTCATAAAACGTTCATTTTTTAATAGAATGTAAAATCATTTCAAAAAGTTTAATAATTTTCTTGGGATCTGAAAAATAGATGGCACTAAAATGTATAGTGACACATAAGCTCCGCTTATACATTAAAAACACTAAGCTAACTCAGGAGTCTTGATCCTCTTGAGTCTTACATTGACATGAGATGGAGATTAGTCTTAGCTAACTTCTTGATGATCTGGTCTTTCAGGTCTGTACGTAGGTCACTATTGCGAACGTACCAAGGGGCATCTACTTTGTTCTTCAGTGCTTTGTTTTGAAATATTTTGATTATTCCTAGGTTGCTTGCTTCGGTGCATCCCCATAGTTGCATACCATAAGTCCATAGAAGCATAAGTATCTGTTTATAAAGCATAAGTTTATTATGTACAAGTTCTTCTCTTCTCTTTTTAGCATGTACTTTTTTGACAAGTTAAAAAAAATAAACCGTCAAATTTGTCAATGTCATTTTTCTTTGTTTTAACCAAAACTCTTTATTCTAGGAATGGTTAAAACTGTGTCCCGTTCAAAAACCAAGAAAATGGTAGACCTGATTTACAGAATTTTAGACGTTCTGTGTACTTACACAAGTCATTTCATAAGTAATTTCCACACTTAGGCACTGCGAAATGTTTCAAATTTCACACTGCTGTTTAATTCCCGAGAAAGAAATAACAACTAATAAATTTTCCCCTACGATTGCTACCCAAACATAAATTTTTTGGAGCACGTGGTATGTTTGGTCTTGAATAAAACGTTGCCTCGCATGAAAATACTACAACATTAAGAAAATTAGGATTTTCATCTCAACGCCTCATGAAGATTTCACAAAATTCCAAATATCTTTCCGGATCATCTTCTGAGAGCTCACGAACAAGTTGAACATATTACAGGTGTAGTTTTTCTTTCTTTGAAAACTCTACTTCAAGTGACTAACATTTGGTTGTAAGGCATTTTTTGTTGTAGATGCATGAGGGAGCAAAATATATAACTTGATTCCTGGTATTACAGATTTGGAGCATTCCTCACGTTTCTCGTTTCATTAAATATGTTTCTTTCAATAAATGACCTGCTTTTTCATGACTTCGAAGTCAGGTCTATCGCCGTAATCTACCATCATTAGAATTTGTAGTTGTACAATGTATGAATTTTATGTATTACTTTACATTACATCATATCTATGTATGTGAAAGGGTATTGAACGTATATAAACTTCGTAACATACAAAATAGTGTTGCTCATTAATCAAAATCTTTACTATCGATATATGGGTTATTAAGAGTCACCTCTTCTAAAAATGTATAACTGGTTTATCTTCACTTCCAAGTCTAAAGAAGTATATTTGTTCAGGTCTCACAAAAACATCTTAAGAGCCACCCGACTGTATACAAATTAAAGAAAATTATTATAACACTCCAGTCTAAATTCACTTTAGTATCAATGAAAATTTATATAAATATTACATTTTATAAACTTCGTCGAATCATTTATAAAGTTTTTTACTAACTTCCAGGTATGGTTAATTACAATAAAAGCAGGGATAGAAAGATAAAACAGAAGATTTAAAACAGTCGGCATGTTCTTTGAATCGGAAAAAGTGGTGGTGTTTCGTAGGCTATTTCAGTATTGTGCGTTTAAAAACGTTGCCACTTCAGGAAAATATCGGTGGAGTCGGGAATTTGAGTAGCTACATTGTTAATCTTTGCCAATTCGTTTTAGCGTTTAGTTTTGGTATTGCGGCAAATAACGAATATTTATGTCAAGTGTCATTCAATATTGATTTTTGAGTCGAATAAATTTAATGTTTTTTTGTTATAGAGAAAATATAATAACACCAAAATTCTCGATTAATTAAATTATTTATCCGATTACGAATACATAAGAATTGGAAAGCTCCGAATACATATTAAATAGTGTACACTACGGTCTCAAAACTAAATTGATTATATGAATTTATATGAAATAAAAGAGTAAAGTGGAGATCAATTTATGGAAGTAGTATCAAAAGTACAGATATTTGTAACGAATGGAAAAAAAAATTGTGGTCAGTAGAAATTAAGAAACTTGATACCTATCAACAGAAAGTTAGATATATGAAGAAGATAAGACAAACATAGCGAATAAGGTAATTGTTAAAAGAAGTTGAAAATGAGCAAAAATAATTCTTAAACCTGCTTATATATAGTGTGTATAAATTAAGCCACCATTTCTATTTCTGTAATAAAAAACTGCTTTTTCAATTAATTCAAGTCATATAGATAAATAAATTAAAAGTATACAGGGTGTAAAGTTATATTATATAGTTTGAATAATACATTAAATTACAAAAAAAAAACATCTGAACATACAAGTATACAATTCTATAGTAAATCTTTGCACATCCATTGGGGAAAATAAATTATAAGATTACGTTTGTGTAGGATCCACATGTAACAAGATTAAGCTTCTTTATAAATTAACAGAAGTACAAGATATATCTGAAAGTGATCATGTTCGCAAAATGCAATTTCGTGAAATCATTATGTAAAATGTAGATGCAGACGATCATTCAAGTAAAATACTGTTATCCGATGAAGTCACGTTTACGTTAACTCAAGGATTCCCAACCTTTTTAGCTCGCGCACCCCTTTTTCAAGCAAAAATCAACGGCCGACCCCTGTCAGTGAAGTGTACGGTAACTAGTAGAATTCAAGTTGAAACCCATCGGAATTTAAAACTCCATAATGCAAGTGCCATTTCTTTCAATGACCCCACGTTAACCCCGCAGCATCAATAGTTTAATTTATTTGGAGAAAAAATTAATCGTGCTAGAGGCGAGAAACCTGTGATTTTTTCACTTCATTCGACATGTCAACTATCTATCTCTTGACAGTATTGTTTGATAATGGCACGTCTAGCATGCAAAAAACAATATCACCCGATAACTTAACAAGAAATAAGTTTTCGTCAATTGCTTTTGCATGAGTTTTCATTTAGTGTTCTCCCTCTTAAAAAAATTAATTTCTTTAGAATCGAGGTCCAGGTTTTCGCATAATAAATTGCGTAATGTGACTGTTCTTCATTTGACCGTTCTCATTCATAATTACTTTCAACTGGGAGCTATTCTTACTGTGGAGGCGATGGAGTAGCTAGCTTTTTCAATGATCCCGACTTCAGGTACAGATGCATGGTGGAAGTAATAAACTGAGCACAAAGAAAATAGTGTACTGATGAAGGAAGTTGAGCATTGAATGATGTCTCGATAAAAACGAGAAAATCGGGCGACCTTCCACCACACACAATGTGAGGAGAGCATACGAAGTAATGGCCAGTCTGATTGATTAGCTGAGATCGTACAATTTCAGAAGATCATGGTAAAAGTCGACACGTAAGCGACCCTAAGAGTTTTACAGAAGGAGGCTACATCCACCGCTACTAAACTATCGGCGGGTCAACACTTGAAAATCTCAGCCACTGTTCAAAGGTCCGCAGACCACACTTTGGGAAGCCCAGCGTTAACTGATACAGCTAATCGCTACCATTATAGATATTGGTACAGTACAAGGTATTGTTACATTCAAAAATGGTTCGTAATCGTTCTTGACTTAATCTCATCAAGTTATGGAGAAATCTTAGCCAAAAAAACATGCTTTTTAATCATATATTATTTTATCGATTGATTTAAATAGCTGATTTCATCTTGGGGCATCCGGGTTAGACTTCTTATTCATACCAATAGGAAAATATCTGTTCTTAAAGGTTTAATACAAATGGTTAGAAAAAAATTGTAACTGAACTTTGCTATTCCTACATTAAAGATTGAGAATATTGATAAATGAAGTCGACAGCTAAATACTTTTTGCTTTCTGTATATAACAATTTTTTCCAGTCAGACTCTGTTTTTCTGGCCCCGTATACGAATTTTCCTCAAATAATTTGACATTCTTTTCTCCTATGTCGAAGAGCTGCAAATTGATTTTTATAATATACATAAATACCGTCTATCGGTAGAGCTTCGAAGAGATCCCTCTGCTATGATCGGCAACATCGCTTCATCTCAAGCAACCGACTAAGAGCTTGTGTTAAGTCATTTTACTCAGTCCACATCTTCTTGGCGTGGGGTCTGTGACTTCGATACGACTGAAAGTTCGACCACGTGCTTTATTTATTCAAAAAAATTAGTAAATAAATCGAGCACCCGAAAACTAAACGTTAAGATTTAGAGAAAATGCATTGAACGCATTTATGTCGAAATTTGTGTGTTTGTATATTGTGAGTGATAATTGTGCAAAATGAAATTAAAAAATGTTGGCGCTGTTTTGCTTTTGATTGTATTTGCTGAAGTTGCTGGAAAAATGAAACACAAGAATGGGAAACAAGGTTAGATTAATATAAAGAAACATTCGAATTAAATATTAATAAAATGTTAAGTCCTTTTATTGAACATTTATTTTATGACTCAATGAGTAGATATTTATTTTTTTATACTCATTTATAATGATTTTGTATCGAACTTAAATGAACTATCATGACCTTGATTTGTTTTGTCAAAATTATGCTCATGCGCTCGTGGCTCTAACATTTTCTCATTTGGTACTACAAATTCTGTGGAACCCTCATTTTTGGTACTTAAGTATTAACACCACATCCAGCTACAGATGGGGCGTTTTTAAGTGCCGCCATTCTGTATATAAAATTGGTTGCTATAAATTATCAGATAAAACGCTTTATTCAAAATTAAAATACGTTCCAAAAAGTAGTCAATAGTATTTTGGTGGAAAAAGGATCGATATTGAGTCCGAAACAGTCTCAATTTTCCTTCACCTAAATGAGAGTCCATAATATGATGCTTTGTTATCTTCTTATTATCACTTGATCCTGTATTTAGCACTACCCCACATCTTCTCAATTGTTTTTGTATGAACTCCTGTATTAGGATCAAGAAAATTGTATTTATGATTATTTTTAGCCTTCTTCCTAACAATCAGATTAATTTCTGTTACGTTTAATAAACACATTTTAAACATTTCCAAAACTCAATATGGTCCACTTAACTTCTTGTTTGGCTCATTCTCCATATTATACAAGGCTTTCAACTCACGCATATATTATTCCAAACCATAGCAGTTTCATTTTATGAATTGGTCAACTCCTCGCACTAGCAGTGCATGAATCTGATTAAACTGAGGTTCTCCTTCCCTCAAACCTGTTATCTTATTTAAAAGTTACTTGTTAATCTAAATGTCTTAAATTATATTTCCGTATGATCAAAATGTTAAAATTGTAAAAAAATTATTTAAAGTAAGGATATAGTCCTCGGATGTAAGTAATTTATATAGTATAATCCATTACAGTATAATACATTTCTGAAAAAACTTCTGTTTTTAACAAGCATTCGGCATGATTTTCAAGGTTTCAATGGCAAACTAATTGGCAGATTTTGTGAAATAAAGGCATTTTCAAAAGCTTAGATGGTTTTAAACTAAAACCTCTATGATAAGTCTATCGAATTATTTCTAGCTTTGTCGTTAGCTAACTCTTCTGTGGTTCACGACTAATTTTACTATCACCTAGTTTCTAGAATTGTACTGATTCATTATCTGCTGCATGTATCTGCTATGCATGACAACACGACACCCATCTAGAGAAATATTTCACATATTTTCAGATAATTTAGAGTGATTACATGATGCTGAACGAAAAGAAATAGATGAAAACCACTCAAATAAAAGTATATATAAATGAAAGCAAATGAAAATAAAGCTTAGTCTATTATTCGGTCAATTAAATGATTTCATGGTAAACCCAGTTACGTAGTGCGGTCTATGAGCTCTTGACCTCATATGTAAATAGTGTGCGTCGGCAAAAATCTTTATGCACGCGTCAGTGACAAGGCTAATCAAGCTTTACACGAAGTTTCAACTTGCTGGTTCGATCAATTTTGTTATAGTTTCGAGCTGTTATAAAATTTTTAATAAGTAAGGATTAACGCCAACACAAATCAAAAACAGAGTAGAGAGAATGAAAATCATTAGAAGATGACCCACTTGCGAAAGGTCCTGAGTAAGGTAGGTACATTGAATTCTCAGCGCAGTGCAAAAGCTAAAAGATTTTTAGAGCTATTCCATGAGGACCAATGAAGTGTAATCCGATCAATTGCCCCAAATTATAAAACTAATGTCTTTTACTATGATCCGACATCCAAAAGAGATTCCATGGAATGATATGGGAAAAGAGAGCCGGTGCGAAAAGAGCAAAGGTCACGAAAAACACGAAAATAGTTAGGCCTACAATATATTAGGACTGCCAGGGTATCCCTTTGATTAAGATCACTCTGACTTACTGAGGTAGTTGCGTCAAAAAGTTATCGAAGAAAGGAGCGGCAAAATTAGCCGAGGTGTGCGCTTGCTTCATGACAATGATTCAGTCCACAGTGCTTCGCTATCCGAGGTTACTGTTTGACTCTTAAGATGCATCGCTGAAAAGTGTGTGAAAATCAATAAGGGGATAATATATTGAAACATAATAATAGTTTTCATTTATTTATGACCTACTTTTCTATGCTAGGCTAAGAACTACGTATATCTATTTATCTTAGGAGCTCAAGTATGTTCGAAATTTTTTACAACAAACTATTGTCAACCACCCAGTATAAATCTTTAAATCATTTTAACGCCTTATAATGAATTTGCATCTGCTTTTAACCCGTAAAAAGATTATGTTCTGCTAATCTTGCAACCGCGGACTGTTTGTACGTTGTAAGCAAATCATCGTTTATTAGGGCATTAACATCGAGGAAAATCTGTGAAAATGCCGTTTATTTACTTTATAAATGTGAATCCGCTTCTAAAAACACAGGTGCGGTTCCTTAATATTTGCGTGGGGGTGGGAACTTCAAGTAGTGTCATTGCTCTTTCGTGATGCGAAAATTAAGTTATTAAAATAACTGCGACATTATATACCATTTATAAGTAATCTGTTGTATAAATGGACAGATATTAGGTGATGATTTATGCATTTATTTTTTGTTTTAATGTTTTTTCATTGATATTGCACACAAAGAAGATATGTTAAACGTACCAGTATATTGATTTTAAAAAAATATTATTACTTCTTTTTAATAGAGCGACTATATAGGTTAAAGATGCACAACATGTGGGCACCAGTATTTTCATATTTCTCGGAAACTAAACGAATGAAATATGAAAACTGACGCCTACGTAATTGGCATCTTATTTCGGTAAAAGAAGTTATCAGATTTTCTTTGGTTCATTCATTATTGAAATGCTTTTTTATTTTCATCATACGATGAAAATATCTTATGAATTGCATCATAGTTAAGCGATTTTTATCTGAAAAATCATTTAGCTAGAACTGAAATTATCCAAAATGTGAGAAGAATATATATTTTGCATGTTATATGGGTGTGCTCTCATAACGCCAACAAAATTGGACAATGTTTGAATTTGCAATTTCCAAAAGCAATAATCACTCGGTAAGGGACCACAACGGTCACTGTGGCTGAATTTGTACACTACAAATTCATTTCATTGTTCCCAAATAATTTAATGACATTGACGGCTACGACATTGTTTGTGAATCGACTTAATTAATGCATATTATCAATATTCAATACAGTTATCTATATTTAGTATCTAAATTATTCTAAATTAATAAGTATTTTTAAAGAAAGTTGAATTTTAATAACCTAAAACGTCACAACAATACCTCTTTCTTCAAAAATCAGTTTTAAAAAAGTTAAAGATAAAAATACCGTTCACACATCGATATATGTTTGCATATATATAGACACAACAGAGATTTGGCTCGTTTTAAAAACCGATTAGCCTGTCTGGTACATAATTAGATATTTTAAAATTTATTCTAGAGGTAAATAATCATTACCGTACTTTCTAATGTTAGTATAAACAAGACAAGATGTATATTAAATGTCAAAACAATTTTGCATTCATAAGAAAAATGTTACTGAGTTTATGAATTATTTCTGGTATGAAAAGCTAAAAGTTGAAGGAAAGAATAGACATGAAGCGTCGAAATCATTTAAAATTGTAAGGTAACTTCAATGGGCGATTTGCATGTTATTATGAACAAGGAAGAACGTGGGAGACTTTAACTTCAAGGTATACACTGAAATACGACTAAATATTCACTTTTATACGTGCTGAACATAATAAACTAAAAATAATAAACTAAAAATAATAAACTAAAAATAATAAACTAAAAATAATAAACTAAAACAATAATTAGTAATAAGTCAATTTGATGCATCCTTAACTGGCATTTCCCAAACATACTGTAAATATCAAATAAGCTACGAAATGCTTAGATATATAGATCACACATCACTTGCAGAAATCATACAAAGTTTCTTTAACATATGTTGACGCCCTATCAACTTTTGAAATAAGAGTCGTTACTTGAGCCTATTATTCATCCAAAGTTAACAAATATTCTCTAGTTTATCAGATCAAACTATTTCTTTATTGAAATGTTATTGTATTATAAAGTATCTTCATTCAGTTATGAACGTTGATAAAACTGCCGGATATTCTCTTCTTGAGTTTCATAGTTTCGCCCACCAACGTTTCTGATTACGGCCACTTAACGATAAACTTTCCTATAGTATAATTATTTCATTTTTTCTGCCTCCTAGTATGACAGTTACCCTTTAACTATAGACATAAAATGAAGATAAAAACCCAACAATAGGTATAAATTTTGAAACAAAAATGATTTTATTTTGGGATGTGAAACAATCGAAATCTCACTTACTCAATCTTGAAGGCCTAGCGGGAAACGAGTAAAGAAAAGGAAAAGAAATGAGCTTAACATTTATTAACTTCATAGCAAAAGAAAAGACAATTTGGAAATAGAAGCAGATTTAACAAAAAGTAAACTAAAAAGTAAATGGAGAAATGTCGAGTTAATAACAATAAATAAAAAGGAGTAAATTAAACCGGAAAGTATAGCAAGTAATAAAATCCGAATGTAGGAATAAAACAAAAAAAGAACTAACTATACTGAAACTTTGCATGAGTTTATTAGTTCATATGTGCCATTTTTCCAAAAAAAATTGCTTTTGGTCCGGTAAACAATAAATATCCGTTTTTATATATTTGTATATGTACTGCCACTTCTCTCTCTTCCGACTAGCGGTATTTGTGAAAATCTTGGAGTTTCATCTCAATTAATAAGTGGTATCAATAAATTCAATGTTTTCTACCAATTTTTGAATTTGAAGAACATTCCAAATAATATAGCAGCGGTTAATTTCTGTATCATTAGCTTTTGACAAAGCCAGCGATGATCGTGGGTTGTTGTGACAAAATATTGTTATAAATCTACAAGTTTCCCATGTTTTTATGGAAGTCGCTTAAAGATTTGTATTTATCTCAGTGTACCGTATAGGAAGAAAGCCGTAGGAGGGTTTGGTTTCCAGGCCTACAATATCCGACATTTAGTGTGGTTAGCCCACGCGTATTATCGTATTAGCGGATTAACATGACGAACGTATAATCACCCAGGTAGGCATATAAATTACTCTTGTCTGTTATTTTCGGTAATATGATCGTGATTTGGCCGATTTTTTTAGTGAACTAGGTTCTTGTTCTGGCAATTTCAGGCCAGTACGAGAATTTTATACAAAATACGTAAAAAGCCGGAAAAAACGTTTTATGGATACAAAAAGATCTGGCGAGACAATTCGGTTAATTATCCTGAACAAACGTTTTAAGAAGATTTATTAATTGGTTTGAAGATATCTTGGAATTATCATAACCAATTATGAATACTTAGAAGACGAGATAAGAGGACTAGTAGCTAGACCAAATAAGGTCGCAGGATGCCTTCAGAACGTAATATGGCGAAACAAACACATGAGATAAGAAAGACGAATTCACAAAGCAATAATCCCACCTATAATGACCTATTAATGAGAAACAAGGGCAGGAATATCGAAAACACAACTTTTGAAGACCACAGAGATGAAAATTCTCAGGCGAATTTCGGGAAAAACATTACAAGACCGAGGAAGAAGTGAAAGCATCAGACAAATATGTGACGTAGATAACAATGGAACCAACATTTAAGTCGAATGACAGACGATAAACTAGTTAGAATAGCAAAAAATATATTTCAAATTGGAACACCGAGAAGAGGTCGACTACGAAAAAAGTGGAGTGACAACCTAGAGCCAGGATGAGGTAAGATATCGAAGAAGGAACAGATTTTAGACTTATTATGGAAGAAAGAAGAAGAAAATTCCAATTGGGAAAGGTTGTCGTGTAATAATAGCCCAAATTGGGGATGATGGTAGTTTTGTAGAAAAGTAGTGGTAATCGTGCCCTACCACTGGATGAATTAAAATAAAAAATGATATTATTTAGAACAGTCTTCAAGAATGTAATTAAAACAGATGATATCAACGTGTTTTTAAATATAGGGTGAGACACTTTCATGGATACAACAGCGAATCCTTTCATTTTTTGTCTATTTTCCTTTTTCCGTTATTTGCGCTACCGCAAACATTGAACCCATATTCGTATGGTAATAAGACTATGAAGGAGAAGATGAAACAATCCTAGTTTATCTTCAAAGTCATAAAAAATAGATCGCAGTCTCGTTTGATAGGAAATCAGATAGATTTGAGATAATTAAGCCACAAGTCTCATTTTTCTGTCTCTAGCTCCATTTTTCGTAAGGGCACATTTTCTTATGTGTGTGTAATGTTTGAATATGATAAATGAAGTTCACCAAAACGGAAGGTAAGTATACAATTATCAATAAAGGTTATGTATGTATGAATGGATTTGGGGTCTCGTATACACTCCGACCCAAATGATCTATTGTGTCCCTCTTTCTTGCTGAAATACTGGAGAGCCCAGTGTTTACAGCTGATTCATCAATCCTACTCCTTTTAAAGAGACAAGAGGTTAGATTTCGAATTATTTAAATCTAAAAAAATTCACGTGTTTGTACGTACCTTTCAATCACTTGTTCTCACTTGAAATAAATTGAAAGTGACACATAAACACACATACAAACACACTCTCACACACACATATACAGACTAATGTCACTGAGCGCAAAATACCCCAATGTTTTCTGGGTTTAATTCCGTGGTAGTTATGGATAATTCATTCAGGATAGATAGAACTGTTAGCAGCGGCTACCTGTAAAAACATAGCAATATACTCCAGCATTAAAAAATACTCCATTGATGAAATTGCCAAGTAACGTGGAATTACTGCTTGGATATTACTGCGATTTGTATCTGACCGAGCTAATTTGGGTAGAAATAAAAGGATCAATACCTAACATTAAATCCTGATAATTTCGTCTTCTTCAATCACTTTCATTATCAAAAATAAAAATAAAATTGACAAAAAACTAATTAAAGAGAAATAATAAATGTCGGAGCTTGAAAATATGGTTGAAAGTATTTGATGTATTAGTCTCATATATAAAGAGTATCATTAATATACCTAAATAGTTATAGATTTATGAAGATACAAGGTGGTCAAGCTATAATACTCTATCATCCTCATTTGTAGGCTTTGTGACTGCATTTACATATTTATATATTCTTCCTTCATTTCAGCTCTGTATTTACTTGTAGCTTTGTTACTATATCTGTTCTCAATGTCCAGGTTTCACAGTTAGGACTAGTATGCGTTATTAAACGCTTTCTTTGAGTCGTTTTCTTGATTCGAATATACTAGTGATTCTTACGAATTTACACAAAGCTAATTTGATTCTACTTTTAATTTTGCTATAAAAACGAGCATACATTGATTTCAGAGGGCCACTCTGTAGCAACCTTCTTAATAATGATTTTATATATAATGATTTGCTTCGTCAGCTAAACGAAAGTTTCGATTGCATTCAATATACCAATTTTTGTCATTTAAATTTTTTGTTCTTCCAAAGTTTGTTCCGACTTTTTTCTTTCTACACATCTACTAATTTCAGTTGTAAATTTTCTATTAGTTTCCAAGTGTTTCAAACGGATATGTCGACCTATTTTATCTGTTATCCCACGTAACTTGATAGCAATTATATTCGTTTGTCCAGTTACGACCTTTTTGGAACGACCAAATTTTATTGTTGCCACTCTTCAGGCAGCGAGTTTAATAACAACAACAAAACAAAATGATTGCTGTCAACGAACGAAATTTATTTATACGAAGTAGCGGTCGTCCGACACTCAACAAATCAGCATGGTTATCATTTTCTGAGTACAATAGACATGTGAGTAATGGCAAATATACCGTTATCTTTTTTTTTGTTTCTCATAAGTAATAGGGCCTTTATGTAATAATTACTGATTACGCGGTTTCTATGAATAAGACTATAATGAAATAACTCAATTCACCAACTTGCTTTTTTTAAAAACAATTTATTTACCAAACTGAGAATTTAATAATTTGAAGTAACAAATAGTTACACTAATCTGACTAACGTACTAGACGAATATCAAATTAAATGAACTAAGAATTTAAAGTTATAAATGGTTACACCAATCTGCTGGCGTACTAGACGAATATCAATTGAATGAACAAAATATTAGTTTCACATGCTTCTTTATATATTAGTTCTTATCTTATACCATAATAATTATAAAATTAGATAAATATATTTATGGTTCATTATTGTCAGATTAATAATAATTAACTGAATATGATACTTCAATGAGGTTTATGTGGAATCTATAAAACTTACAGACAGACTAAACATATTCAAAATTTATAGCAAGATAACTTAAAGAGGTTAGAGTTCATAATAATAAATAAGTAATTGATGATGATGCGCCGCTGTGAAGAGGGTTGTTTTGGATAACTTATCTATATTATTAGGTCTTCTTTATATCACCGCATGCGTCAGCATTAAGTTTTTCAAATTTATTTAAGTGACATTAGTGTATTAGAGATAAATCTCAGGCCAAAAATTGTCGTGATCATGAAGATAAACGTATTCTAATATATTCTGTTAGTTTATCCGTTTTATGTTTAATATCATTAAAATAGAAAATATAGGAAACGCGCATGAGTCAGCTTCTAGGCGCGTGCAAGTGAAACCTGTAATGTGGTAAGAGAACATTAAATGCATTTTTTATCTTCTATTGAAATAAAACAAGACTCTTTACAGTGGATAAAGCAGACAACATATATATCATTTATATTCTTAGTTATGGATTTGATAATATAATCACAAGTTATTAAGTAGTTCTTTCCCAATAGGATTTCCATATCTTTTGGAAAATTACATTAATGCCTTTGCGAAGGGTATAATGTACATTTTTATATTATACGTTTTACAGTATGTTTTGTTTACATATAGGTTTGTTACTTCTTCATAATGAATATTTGTGCATAATTTTAGTGTGACCTATTCTTAGTCCCCTTAACTATGACTTATTTTGGGCGATTGCTGCATATTCGCGTCCACTATTCAACACTCACCTTTACTTTTCTTAATTTTGAACATGATCCTGGCGACTCAACTTGATGCTGAAGATTAATTTTCATTTCATTTCAAGAGTAGAAAAACATAATGTGATTAATACGTCAGCAACGATATTCTTATGAGTAAAATCAAAATTTCTGGGTACTGAGTAGAAATAATCGTTATGACTAATATTCCAAAGTCAGGCATTATGATGTGTATGCAATATTAATTTTTCTCAATTTTATTTAGTTTTTCTTAATTTTATTTAAGTTTAAGCTGACTTTAATCTAAAGATTCACACAAGTTTCACACGTTTATTTATTTACTTTATTTATACATAATATATAAGGTACTGCCATTTTGGTTACCTCGAGTACATTCGGTGTCTGTAGTTTTAATCAAAGTATCCATCCATCCGACCATAGAAATGTCTATAACCAGTTGTTAATTCTAGTATGAACTGAACTAAACAAATGAAAGAGGTTGAAAAAGTCGGCATTTTAGGTAGTTACCGATGTAAAATTAAAAGTCAAATTAGTTGTTGAAAAAACTGATGACTTTAACAATAAATACATATTCAATAAAAATAACACAGTAAAAAAAGCTCATGTCAAATTTGACTTGTAGTACCGTCATTTATTCACGTTACGCCACTACTTATATCGTTGTCCCATTTTACAATTACTACTGTCAATTTCAAGAAACTATTACGTATGTCTTGTAGTTGGTCTTGTGAAGAAGACAATCGATCTTATGTTGTTATGTTTGATTTCTGTTGAAAAAATAAGTAGTATGTAGAAAATGTGTTCGATAAATAGTAGATTGGGTCACGTGATGGAATAACTGCACTGTAACTACTATATGTATATCGCTGCATACAATAACGTCTTTTGCATATTTATTAGCATCTTTGTCTCTTACAATTCCTTGATGAGAGAACACACAAAAAACTGACATCTGAGTAATTGCTTTGTAGAAATTTCAAATGAATCTACATTTGTAGCTCAAGAGGGTTGTTTGTGAATATAGTTTTTAAGGAACTCGGGGCATTTAAGTAGTCTGTTATTATTACAGTTTTATGTATATTTGACGAATCTTATAAGATGTCTTATATTACTACTGTATATACAGAGCTTATGTCAAGTAATTAATATTTCAAGGGAGCTTTATGAGAAGTGATAACAGCCTCAACCCCATTTGAGGTTTCAGATGCATCAATGTATATTTTATAGAGTTAGAATACATGGAGAGTTTCGAGTAAAACTTGGTCGTTGTTCTGCCTTGTTAAAGATATTCAAACTTGTGTCTATGCTCGGGGTTCTAATCGGCTATGGTGGTAGTATATCAATATTTAATAGCACATATACACATATTTTTTTAGGTATTTAGAATTAGTATGGATTCTTTGACGCCGCCTACTTAGGATATAAAAATCGAAGAGTCGCACATGGTTCTTAACTTGAGTAAATCAATATCTATCAGATAAAACTTGAATTTAATACTATAATTATCATTATGGCAATTCTTGTGAGCATAACATAAGTTATCAAGCATAAAATTGAAGTGAAGTGAATAAAATAATTGAAAATTTCGTAACTTCGAACGAGTACGGCCCATATTATTAAACAGCTTTGAATTTATTCTGACCTACGAAATATTATACTAGAAGCTTTATTTATCATTGGACCATTACTAAAACTGAACATTGAACCATTTTTAAGTTGAAAACTGAACTTTAAATGTCTTTTTACGAGATGTGATTGGTATGAACACTTGATGAAGACTAATACGCTCGGTAATATCTTACCATAACCTAACAATACTTTTGGCTTCTCTCTACGGTTCATACTTTTATGACTAATATAGAAAAGGCAACACTTTTAGTAATATATAATTGAATGATGGTTAATAGTTTATAATGATTGTTTTGTGTGGTAATATGATTGGATTAGGCTTTAAATTCACTTACAGCTTTGATCAAAACTCATTAAGAACGTATCCTAGTACGGTCCCTATAAAAAAATTCACCTTATGCTTTCCGAAAAATCTCACCCACAGTTACTTTAAAGCCATCTTATCATAATGACGCGTCATAAATAGGGACACTGAATACAGGTACAGGTGAAAACCATTTTATTTCTATGTAATTGTTTTAGATAGCACATTGTTCTCTATCTACCTGGTGCCTTTTTCTATTGACCGAACTTAGAATCTTGTGATAAAAGCTGTATATTATTTGTATAGGGTGATTTACTCCAAAAGTTGAGGTGTTAATGTTCAAGAAACAAATTCCATTTTTTTTATTTACATACGTGATTTAAGGAAAAATTTACTATAGAGTATAAATAATCTAAGCACATTGTTGCCGGCTCCTATGTTTATATTGTCGGTCCTTCTACGGATTCTACAGTATTGGACAAAATTTACGTTCAATATGAATGTGAAATAAACTGTTATACTCTACCGGATGGGCAACTAAGATTATTTTACAACTTCAAGGAAAAAATTATGATAATTGTTGCCTCGAGAAACACATGCAAATTATTTTTAGAATTTTAAGTCCACCACTAGAGGGGCGTATTTGAAAATATAAAATTAAAAAAGCATTTTTTTAAGTTAGCCAATTGAGTAGCACTTTATACGATAATCCAATTCTTCAATATTTTAGTTTCATACGTTTTAGTCCAATTCTTCAAATGAGAGGCGGGAGAGAGTGGGAACCTTGTTATGAAAAAGGAAGTCCTGTTCTGCTTAACCGATTTTTATAACTTGATGTTGTTTGAAAGAACTTTTGTGCAGCAATATAAAATATATGAATTGTAAGTAATTTAATTAGCAACGTAAACTCAAATGAAATCATTAAATTAACGATAACCACATGTCGATATCTTTTTTTGTCCCGAGATATCTTAAGAAATATGTATAAGGTAAGAATTTTTCTTCAAACATATAGTAGGCTGATGAAGTAAGTTGTGTTAATTTTTCTCATCATTTAAAAATTTTATATTTGTTTGCCAGTGAATCCGAAAGGAAATCCAACATCAGGGTTGTTCGTTTGTAAATGTGTGATTGTGGAATTCTTGGCAAAAATAATTAGGCCATTTTGGGGCCACAATAAAGAAAGATATTTAGACTTTTTAAGAAATTAATGGCCACTAATTTTAGAAGATATACTAGCCATTCATCATAACCTACTCTTAAAACATTATTGTTGCCTGGTGCATGATTCCATAAATATCTTTGGAATTTTTTAGATCAAACATACCCAGATAGGTCCATAGGACGTGGAAGTCTATTTATTTGGTCACCCATATCTCCAGACCCATTTTGCTTTGATTTTTATATGTGGCGACGAATAAAAATCTCGTTTACACCAATAGACGTACACAGATAGGCCAATGCAAAAACTTTCTATCCAGAATAAAACTTTGAATTTGCGTTTGGGCGAACCAGATATCTCAGGGTAGAGAAAAAATTTGTGATATAATTTGTTTCTGAACGACGCCGTTCTTAGTTGCCCACCCGGTACTTGACATCTATAAGTATTAAAATAAGGTTGAGAGGTAAATGTCAACACAAAAATGTCTATTTTTGAACGATAATTATATGAATTAAAAATATTATCTGTGACAATCACAAATAACTTAGCTATAAAGATGTATCCTTATATGAGATAAGCTGTAATTCTACTTCAAAATTAGATGTTGTTATTTTTAATTCTTTAATTATAGTAGCCGTCGATGAACAATGACCTCAAAGAAAAAAAAAGTGGTTATTTGGGAGGCCACTTGAACGCACCACGCGAAGAAATAATTCTATCATTAATTCCAAATGATTTTGAACTTCAAGTTTATGAAAGGAACACAGGCATAGAAATTTTTGTTAATACGTAAAAATGTAATCTTGGAATGCCATCTTTTACCTTATGTATTGAGCACTTTAGGGGTTAATTGATTTTCAAAGAGATAGCACAATCCCTTGCTGAAACCAAATTACGTCAAAAATAACAGAAAGGGTACTACAGAAAGCTACAAATATTTATTTCTTAATAATGCAAATAGGGCCTTTATTGTAGTTTACTAATTCCCATTCGAATGTCAAATTTATGGAAATATTAACGTACGGGAATACTCAGGATTATGTTTACGATAAATTGAATAAACGTAAATTCATCCGTAAATATGATAAATAAAGAGTTTTCCTTTTTGTTTTCTGTTATAACCACACAAAATTCAATCCAAAATATCTGAGGTGCTTGTATTTAGAAGCAATAGTAACAATCAATAAAAATATTCCCAACAGTTCAATTCTAATGATACACTGAAACAATGTATTGAAATTTACACTGGGGGTAATACCGTAAAATCAATTAAAAACATCGTTAAGCTATGTTTACATTTGGCAGAAAACGCGTTCGGAAAACCTTTAAAGGAGTTAATAAAATCAAGATTGGAAAATATTGACAATGACAATACTGAAAGTGGAAACAAAAACTATAGAAATAGTTTATAGACTAAAAGTGAACAAAATTCTAAAGTTTTAAAGGAGTGGAAGTGGTACCGATGATATGTACAAACCTTATGAGGTTTATCAGGGAAGATACTAATCGTAGCTTTGCATTCATGAATAAACTTGCAACAAATGTAAACACAAGTGCTTTTCGCCTGAAAACTTGCCAAACGTAAACGTAGCACATACGAAGATTTCTAGGAATTAGGGGGCCATAAGGCGAAATTCCAATAATCGACTAATGATAAACAATTTTTTTCCTGGAATAGTAAACTACCTGATGAACAATAGCCAACCCCACCCACATCCCTAGACTGCGCGAGCGCGCTGCATTACTAGTCGAAACTTGATTGTCGCACTTACTGCACATGAAAGTTCTTGACGCCCTTTTCGTATATCATTTTCTTCGGTGAATATTTTATGTGTCGTGTCATATTTGCTTGTTTAAGTGATGGATACTAATAATACAGGTAAGCCTTTATTAAATTAATATGAAATTGTATTAAATATATTGCGAATAAATGACTTAATGAGCCGTCAATAATACCCTTTTTTAGAAATGTTTTTTCTTTATTTTTCAATTTCAATCGAAAAAAAACTTCATTTCCGCACCTTTCCGAGTTACATTTTTGATTTCATTATATAGTATAAAGTCTTATAAAGAAAACTGCTTAAAATTAGCTGCTAGTTTTAAAAGTAAACGAGTTTGAAATTTTTTTGACAAAAATAGGAAAAAATCGGATTTTATGTTTTTGCGTTAATATTATTTTTTTATTATTATAGGTTCACCTGGCTGCTCGGGGGTGAAAATGTTGACTCGTAAATACCTCTACGAATTGTTTGTGGTGAGGATAAAAGTAAAATCGTGTGGCAAAATCCAACTCCATCTTCACCTAGATATTGCCCTCCAATAAGATTTAGATTCGTAAAAGAATCTACGGACATCACAAAAGAAGAAATCAATTATGTAAAGAATAGTGTAAACTCATTAAACTTGATCAAAGTTGACCTCAATGGAGAGAATTTTTTTTCCAACATGTTTTGAAATGACTATGGTTGACGGAAAAGTCTGTAATGCAGCTACAGACACCAAATCGACCAGCAGATGTTATATATGTGGAGCTACATCAAAAGATTTTAATGATTTAACAAAAAAATGATGTATGCCCTGAAGCTCTTGAATTTGGCCTTTCCGTATTACATGCAAGAAACCGGATATTCGAAAGTGTGCTGCATTTAGCATATAAATTGCCCGTGAAAAAATATCGCGAGAGACGAACCGAAGAAGAAAAAAATCTAGAAAAGCAGAAGAAACTTGATATTCAGCAAAGATTTAGAGAGGAGACAGGTCTCTTATATGCCAAAAAGTAACTTCGGAAATACAAACGATGGAAATACCAGCAGAAGATTCTTCGAGAACCCTGAATTGGCTGCAGAAATCACTCGGATAAGTTGTGACTTGATTAAAAGTGATATTAGAAGCCATATCAAGCGGCCATACGATTGACGTAGCAAAATATGATAAATACGCCATGGAAACTGCGAAACTATATGTTGAGTTATATGGCTGGCATCCTATGACTCCAACGATGCATAAGGTCTTAATTCATGGAGCTTCAATAATAGAAAATTCGTTGTTACCGAGGAAAGAATGCAGCTATTAATTCCTGCTGAGCCAAACCGACCAATGGAAATTGATAAAAGCGGCGAAAATTTAAATGTAGATGAATAAGTCTCCAATGTATGATTGATTATTTTTAGTGATTATCTATTTAGCT
Organism: Diorhabda sublineata; assembly: GCF_026230105.1. Lineage (NCBI taxonomy): Eukaryota > Metazoa > Arthropoda > Insecta > Coleoptera > Chrysomelidae > Diorhabda > Diorhabda sublineata. The sequence goes on along the minus strand of NC_079485.1, from coordinate 15,909,484 downwards.
TATGTAACTTTAATATTGTATAACGAATGTAAAGATCCTTTTAATAATATAATATATTTACTTACTTATTAGAACAAAATAAACTTTGTTTTATTTAATAATACACACTTGAAAGTATTACTAAAACGTAGACAGCTGTCCCTCCTTGGGGAAAGTCGTGAGTATGTCATATGTATTTTCAATATAATATTAAAAAACACTTTGAAATCAACTACGATCTCGAATAAAATATTTTTTGATAAAAAATCACAAGTAGGTGCACCGTGCACCAACAAATAATTTCGATAAGTTATTCCAAATATAGAATTCTTTTTATGTAACTATTTTGTAATATAAATATCACATAAAATAATTTTGGCCGCCTAAATCCTGAAAAACGATCTATGTGCGTAGCTTCACATTCAGGAATAAACTTGCAACAACTAATAATAAAAATACAAAAATTTGGAAGAGGTTCTATAAATACTTACTAAAATATACTAAGTGATGAATGAATCGACAGGATCGAACTATCGATTCTAATCTCTAAAATATGATGAATCAGTAGAATGTACTTCATTCAAATTTTGAAAGATCAACTTTGGCTTTTGAGTCACGTTATAATTGTACAAAATGTCCCTTATTTATCCCAATACATTTTATAATCTGTCTATCAAATATCTGAATATGAAATAAATTTTTCCCATTATTTCTTTTTTTATTTATTTTCCAAGCAGGTTGCATCTACCACTGGAGTGAGATTATAATTAAATGGGTTATATTTTTGTTAATATGTTAATGTTACTTAAATATTTAAAAAGATTCTAGGCATCACAATTTTTGTACTTTTTCTATATTTTTATTAAGGTTGTTGTGTTGATTGTTGAATTTTGGGCATTTGGTTATTAGGTGGTTTACAGTGAGTTATATCTATATAATTCCCTTTTAGTAATTAAATAATCATGAGTGAGCTTAGTATGGCCTATTCGTTATCAAGTTAATTTAATTATAACTCATCTTCCGATGATTGACTGCGACCAAGATTTCAATTCCGGTTTCACATCGCGTAATTTTGATTTGGACGTTTACCACTCATTTTGAACCACAGTTTCTGCACTTTTAGGTTATAGGTTTCACTAATCACTGCTTGTCGAGCGTCAACTTTTTTATTTCCCCGGAGACCTGTATAAAAAGAAGCCAAAGTATTTCGTCAGAATTATTAATTTTCTTAATTTTGTATTGGGTGTGTGTGATAGAGTTGGCTGATTATATGAGTTGAGAAAGTCTATTATTATAAAGGATCTTAGGATATTTATTGTTTTTATTTGAATGGGTGCTTGTGGAATGTCGCGTATAGTCCTTGTTTCGGGTAATTTGAATTGTCAGTGGTTTTGGATACATCTGTATATAAGAAGTGAAATTGTGGAAACTTATCGAGTCTAGAGGCAAATTCATTCCTAATTAGCGTATTGGTCGTTTCTAATTTGATAAATTTGAACAGTGATGTGTCTCTGATAGACCATTAAGAGGAATTTTGTTGGAATTATTACTATTTCTTATCAGATTTTTCTACTTTCTTTTTTCTTTTGTATTGGAATCAGTTGTTAATCAAATAAAATCACTCCCACAACTAATTCATCGAATAGTGCTTTTAGAGAGAAATAATACAATACTAAATTAAATGCGAAAGAAGATAAAACTACTTTTCAAGTAGAAACTACTGGAAAATGAAAAGTTATGGCGAAAATTTGAAAACCTGCATTCTGTCAACTGTCAACTGGATCAATTTATTGAGCGACTTAAATAATTTAGTGTGAATTTTTAGCTCGGTACAATGTGATAATGGCCGTTTATTATTACCGACTAAAATAAACGTATCAAATCCACCTGCCATATTAAATAAACGGGATGTCAGGTACAGGAAGATGGAATTTCACATTTTTATTTAGTCTGCATTGTTTACCCAAGGTACACACAGGAAGGGGGGAAGTAAATAAAATATAGATAAAGACAATTAGTGCAGTATATTACCGGATGATTTCTTTTGAAATTGAAATGTGAAAGTTTGTCTCAGTAATTGTCAACAAGGCTACTTAAAATAAACATGTGCTTTTTATTAGTTTTGAAAACCAGTAGCGTCATTAAGAAAAGTTTCTTATTTAGTTTACAACAACAAAGTCAACACCCTGTACCTATTAACGATAACACAATTATACAGGGTGTTTGATGCTTTGAGCAACAATTATTTTGGGGGTCTCATACAATAGTTTTCTTCGATAGAACCTATCTCCTAACTGTCGTGGTAGTTCAGAAACGTTTTTAGCTCACGTTTTTCGAAAATTATCTAAAAACTTCCATTTTTTCATGAAGCATATCATTGGAAAGGATAATAACTTTTTAAAAGAACGCTGAATTCAAAATGGTTTTTGTTTTCTTTGCAATGAGTTTAGATTTTGTCACTTTCCATAACATTGTAAGCTCATCTCAGGTTTTTTCAACACTAATAGTATTAGGTCATCATTTATTTAGCATAAGAATAAATAGAAGCACAATTAGAATCCCAAATAAGAAGTTAGGAAGTTATGACGATTTAAAGGCAATGATTTTAGTGATTTTCAAAAAACCTGCCGTGACACTTAGAACATATGAGTGCACATAAGCCCACAACCTATCGGTCTATGCGTCAAACACCCTATATATAAGAAATTTTCGTGTTAAATGAGTCACGTCATGTTGACTACCATTGTTGTTCTTCAATTCTCGTTATAACAGAAAGAGGTGGTTATACCTTTCTCGTTTCACTTTATACTTTTTAAAGGTGTCAAATATCATACTGCTTGTTAACATCTAAGCTTATTGTTGTGCTATATTTTCTTAGAAGAGTAGGGACCTCCTAGAGTGAGGCCCGTAAAGTCATAAAAATTAAAATTCTTTCTCTGCCAGTACTCTCTTAACATTATCACTTAAACATGCTTTGCAAAAAAACATTTTAGTTCTAAAAGTTTTTTTTTACCGAAAGACGAACATTTGAAAAAATAAAATTAACAGATATACGCAAATTTTTGTTACAGTTTTGAGTAATAATGAATTAAATATCCCCAAATATGTACGTGTAATTTCTTATAAAATTCTTTAAATATTCATATGCGAATAAATAAATATATCCTCCTTTTAATGGATCTCAAATATGTAACTACCTATTAAAAAAAAAAAAAAGAAAATGTAGCCATATTACTCCATAGTGGGAGCAAAACAAAAGCCTGATAAAGACGTTTAAAATTCCAAACCACGCAATCCCTGACACATATGTAATTTTATACACTTCTAAATTACCTATAATAATTTTCATCTAACATATTCTGACTAGGAAAAAGATAGACGCTAACAAATCGTTCATACACGTTATCGATACTTTGTAACTATCAATTTGTTAAATATACAGAACATCTAATATAAACTTGTCCATATTTTTGTGAATAAATTAATTTAGATATAAACTCATTTCATAAACTATTCGGTTTTAAGGTCAAAATCTGTTATGTGCACACAACTCTATTTTTTCCATAATGCTTGTATAATCAATCGATGCAAACTGTCAGTGCTAAATAATTGAAAATACACAATTTAAGGAAATTTTTTAAGCAAACACTATATAAATTTCACAAAAAAAATATAAATATAAATTAGTGAGGTGGCCATACTTACGTTTTCTATCATGAGAATTGAGTAAGGTTAAGTTAGGTTAGGTTAAGTTGGGTTATTATTGTTAGCAAATTAACAATTTTAACCCAACCTAATCTAACCTAACCTAACCTAACTAATTTAAGTTATTTACCCGTGAATCAGCCATATTTTCACACACCAAGAACCCCATGTTACCTTTTGATTTCAGGAACCCTGTTTTTATTAATTAATCCCAAAAAATAATCGATATCTCATATATAATAACTTTAATGTACGTACTTTTATTTTGTTTTAAATTTAATTTGTTGTTAAGGAACCAATTTAAGAGTTATAACCATATAACGGATTTTGACCGTTGTTTAAAAAAGCTATACTATTGAACAACCACGATTTTCATTTTATTTTTATGTTACTTTTCCTTCGAGAAATTTGTTTCCAATAGTTGGAAGATGAAAAATACTGGAGCTGTTGGTAATGGAAATATTACATAAAACAAGAATTAATTTCAAAATTCAAGAAACAGATTGATCTCTGATGTGGTACACATACCGTAAATTTTGTGTAATCGGCACAGTGTTTATTTTCACTCATAATTATGGCATACTCGTAATAAGTGATATCAATCTAATATTTTAAAATAATCGGTGGGCTGGAAAGTTCGTATGATAATAGAAAAAAATCTTCTTTTTTATTGAATTTGATTTTATTTTTCAATGTTATTTCCTTCGATGTCGATATATTGACTACAGCGGTCATACAATTTTTATAATGATTTGTCTTTAGCTTAAGACGAGGCTATAATCTTCTCATAGGCGAAAATATTTGGCTCGAGAGCAACTTCTTGAGGTATGAGAACAAATCGCTGGGGGAGGGCTAGATCTGAAGAATATGGTAGGCTCAGAAGCAATTTTAAATTCATCTCATGCAATGCTGTCACCATTTTTACTGATTTATGATACATTTTTAATCTTCAAATGCTCTAATAACGCTAGGTGATAGTCGCTGATTATGATTTTCCCTTTTTAAGATAGTTGATGATTATTATACCAAACGCATCCCAAAATACTGATAATCCCATTACCTTATCAGCCGACTCTTGTGTCTTTCCACGCTTTGGAGTCGGTTCATTACATGCATTCCACTCAGCTGACTGTCAGTTGGGCTCCACGTTTCATCTATTGTCACATATCGATGCATTTAATTCGTTGTTGTTGGTCGGTGGTGAATTCGCTCGACACCCTCCTCGAACAGAGTTTTCGTATATCCAAAGATTCATTCACGATATATTTAACATTTCCTTTGATATGATATCTTTAGGATCCCAGCTATCTAAATCAGCTTCAGATTATGGTTATCTGGACTTTTCATCGGCGACAGCCTCTTTGGGGTGTCCACTACGTGCACAGTTGTCGGTGCTCGTTTCGTTCAGTTTAAACTTAGCATACCACTTCTCAACAGTTGATTTTCTTGGAACAAAATCTGATTAATATTCAATGGTATTTTTTGTTAATAAGTAATCAATTCATCCAAATTAGATTTTATCCATTTTATTAAAACTAACAAATGTCGCTTCAATCAACATGCTAAAACTCACAAACCAATAATGCGACAAATTTATACACTTGGATCTTGAAGGTTGGAGGTAACTGTAAATAATATGGATTTATTACTAGTAGCGCTAACGCCATTTATGTGTCAGCTTCCGAACTTTTAAGTTCACTATTTATTTTATAAATAAAATATCGTCTCTTGATCTTTCTTTTTTTGGAATTCTAAAGATCACCGTACGTTTTTTTTTATTTTATTTCAACTGATTCGATACACAACATTACTGACCTTCAGATTTTGTTTCTATAGCAGAGCATACACGGTCAATAATACTGACAGTATCGAAAAATATTGTCAGTAATACTGATCGTGTAATCCGAGGTATTGAAGTACTGAAGAGGGTACTGAAGATTGATGCTTCAATCCATTCATTCCTCAGTTCTGGTCGCCGAGTAGTGGGGATACTGACAGTAATAATGACCGTGTGGCCGGGTTTGCTTCATTCTTCAGTAATGAGGCGGGTTTAGGTTGTGAAAACACGTGCCATCTAATTGATGAAATCTTGGAGTTCGACGTTGGTTTGCTTTTTGTAGAGTTGCCGTTTATTTTCTCTGAAAACGTGAAGCCTGCTTATTTTCTTACGAATTTAAGTTAAATTACGTTATTTAAATTAAGTTAAATTAAGTTTAATTACGATAAATTTATCTTCCTCAGTTATTAAATTGTGCAAAAACTCGTGCATCCAAAGTAAGTACAAGATTATTTTTAAAATACTGTGAATTTAACCCTCTGGGTACCACGGTCCTCATGAAAGTCAAGTACCACAGGGGTCCTTTTTGGACCCCAAATATTTTTTTCCATTTTAAATCTTGGGTTATTGAATAGGAAGTTGAAACTTGGTACTTTCACATGTTTTTGAATGCTAATAATGAATTTTACCTTCAAGTTTACTCATCTTTTAACTTATGCCCAAAAATAAATAAAAGGTGCAACTTGTTTTTTCTTGTATTTTCTGAAGAAACAATATTTTAAAACGGAGTTTACAAAGGTCATACAGCAGAGAAAGTTAAATTCTCGTAAAAGTGTTGGGTCCCAAAAGGACCCCATGGTACTCGGAGGGTTAATAACGAAAATATTAATCATAACTTCATTTACATTTTGTTAAATAATTTGCAGATGGAGGATAATATGGACGAAGATCTTAAATTATTTATTCATACTTTTGAATCCATGCCCGAATTGTGGAGCTCCACAGATCCAAATTACATGAAAAAAAATAAAAGGATGGAAGCCTTAAATAAATTATTGCCTTTGTACAAAAAAATAAAACCTAACGCGGAAATTTCCGATGTCAGGAAAAAAATAAATACATTAAGATCAAATTTTCGAAAAGAACTTAAGAAAATTGAATCTTCGAAAAGGTGAGAATATATACCAACATTTTGATTTTCTTAGTAAAATTTTATTTAGGCATTAGGTATAGTTGTTTTTATAATAATTATATAAAAAAGAAAATATGAAATGAATTTATTATGTTATTAAAGGTCTGGATGTGGTACCGAAGACATTTACACTCCGTCGTCATGGGTATTTTATGCTCTTCAATTTCTTGATAAAATCGAGCAGCCATTCGAAACCCACTCGTCGATTGATGTGGAAAACGAGGAAGAGGAACAGGTATGATTTTGATTGTTTGGTTTTTACCATAAATTTCAGTATTAAATTTTTTGAAATAAAAAATTAACATTTGCAAAAGTATTATGACAAATTATTATGTAAGATTAAAATATGTACAATATTTATCCCTTGTGGATTTTGCGTCGCTTGCATTCCTACTATGTTCTTCACGAAGACTAGCCCCTACATCTATGCTTTCAATTTCGTTTTGTGCACTAAAGTTTAGAGATTCCTTTTTTAAGTAATTATGCAGATAGCAGCATGCTAGTGTAATTTTTGTTGCTTTGTCAGGACCAAGATTTATTGGCTTTTGAAACACACCAAATCTTGATGCGAGAATGCCAAAGGCATTTTCGACTACACATCGAGCTGTGGACAGTCGTTTATTGAAAGTATCTTGCTCCTTTGTACATTTTTTTTGAGGGTATGGTTTCATAAGGTTGCAGTGCAAAGCAAAGGCCTCATCTGCCACAAAAACGTAAGGAAAATAATCCTCTGAACCTGGTAACTTTGTGGGAGGTGGAATATGCAATTGCTTTTTTAGAAACAAATCCCAAAATTTTGTATAAAAGAGGACCCCACCGTCGGAGATCCTACCATTAGCTCCTACATCCACCATTATAAATTCCTTATTTGCATTGACCAATGCCATTAAAACAATGCTAAAGTGTCCTTTATAATTATAATACAGAGAGGAGGTATTAGCCGGTTTTTTTATGGCGATATGCTTTCCATCAAGAGCTCCGAGACAAGTAGGAAAGTGGCAGTTCTTGCTGAATTCTGCTGCAGTTAATAACCATTCCTCTTCTGTTAAGGGAAGCTGTAAAAAAAAAAATATTTTTTAAATAATAATAAGATTGTTATTATTAGTAGTAATAAAAATTTGCTGTAATTAGTTACAAAGAATGTCAATCATTTTTAAAGCATGAAATATGAACATCGAGGAATTTTTTAACTCTTGTTTTATTTTTTAGGCTCAAGAAACTACAAACATAATTCCAGAGGACGATGTTATCACTCAGCCTTCGACTTCAATAAATTACAACAGAAAATCCAAAAAACAAAAAAAATGTAATAAACAATCAGATTTGCTGAATTTAGCGTGTGAGTACCTGACCAAGGAAAAAGAAGGAGATTACAATCTTAACTTAGCGAAAGTTTGGGCTACAAAATTGCAAAATTTGGATGCGTCCCAAAAAATACTTGCCGAAAAGGCCATAAACGACATTTTATTTGAGGCTACAATGGGGAATCTGCATCACAACTCCGTTAAAATCAACGAGCCGCAATCTTCCTGCCTCCATTCATCAAATCCTTCCCAAATACTGAACGGAACCCTTCCTAGTCCAGTCCATGTCCCTTCTACCACCACCACTTCCCCCCAAAAAATTATGATTTTAAACAATAATAACAATTATGATCCAATCGATGATAACGGCATTTCATCAAAAAATAACTTGAAGGACTACTATCATACATTTTCTGAATAAAATAAAATTTTGTAAAGTGTATAAATGCCTATACATACTAATAAAATATTTTACTAATTGAATTTTTTTGTTCAACTTACCTTGATATAATCTCGAAGCACATAGATGAGAGTTTCACATGTTTCAATTATCATTGAACTAATTGCTGCTGGGGAAATCAATGCTGAGAACTTGAGGTCAGCAAAATTTCTTCCTGTCGCCAGGTATCGCAAAGTAACAGCGAGTCGCTCTTTTGGACTGATACTTTGTCTCATATTAGTGTCTTGCTTTTTAATATGAGGTGAAACCATGTCCAATAAAGTTAAAAACGTTGTTTCACTCATTCGAAAATAATTTTTGAAATCTGCAGGATTTTTAACTACTATTTCATTCAATAGGTTTAAATGGGTGTACCTGTCTCTTTCCAACAGCCAATCCTTAACCCATATTCTTCTTTTTTTTCTTTTTTTTACAACAGCAGAAGCTATAACTATTGCCAAACAGGCTCTATCCATGTTAAGTTATCTACTAAAGGATGGAAAGCGGGAACTGACGAATAATATTGACAGTAATAATGACCGTGTGAATTAAACGAACATCAGTAATACTTTCAGTAATAATGATCGTGTAATCACAGAAAATACTGAAGAAGGGCACCTTCAGTACTTTTATCAATACCTACTGTCAGTTTTATTGACCGTGTATGCTCTGCTTATGAGATATGTTGTGCATCTACTTGGCACCTCTTATATTAATTCGAATTTTAATAATAAAATGATGCGGCAGAAATTGTGTTCTGCCGTTCCCCATTCCCAATGGCTTAAAATTGCAAGGTGAGGTTTGTAGCCACCTACTAGTTTCGATATTATTACGTCTTATCATAGTAGTTTAACAACTTACGCTCGGGCTTGGGACCCAAACTTAAGACAACGTCAAAGAGCGACGCTATTTGATTCATGTAGTTAACATTCCCCAGAAAAGCTAATTGGCGCCGTTCTTATTATCAACTGCGAACCACTGGTCAGGTAGAAATCTAGACTAGTTTCGACGTTATTACGTCTCATCCGAGTGGTTTAACAACTCGCGTTCGGGCTTGGGACCCGAACTGAAGACAACGGCTTAATTTCAAGCATGTGTTTGTGCAAAATATATTCATTCTCACCTGGAAATTATAGTGCTTATTTTAATTAATTATTGTTAATATAAAGAACTCTTTTACTCAAAATTTTGAGCAATGGTTTCAAGTTTGAAAATGGTTTCAGATGTTTGAGTACCTCAAAATGCAAATCAAAATAGTGTCGTGTGATTCTGAATTCACTCTCCAACAAATAAGGAAGCAAAGTAAAGAAAACATTTCAATGACCTGAGTTATTATTGGTATGGTATGGTAAAAAATCAATTTTTTGAGAAATCTCAGCTGTTTTACGATCTCTCATATATGTATACAAAATTCTTCACAATATAAATCAATGCTTTGAACTACCTATCACATTGTTTATAATCAATTTTTCTTGTATTATTTGCTTTAAAGGGTAACTGACAAAGCTGCACTGTTCTTTTTATATGAAATTACTCATTCGTCGTTTTACAGAAGAAGAAAGCGAGCATTTTGAATCCATTATCATTATACTGACAACATCTTCAGGTTACATACTTGTGTTGGATAGATAAGTGAACATTAGCAGTCGCTTATCACGATTTGCATAATAATTTGTACCTTACAACATAAGAGACGGCAAATGCACCTGCTGTTAGTTCAATAATAGTAGAAGCGCTTCGTCTATAAACCTTTATCAAACTTAGACGTACGGATTTGTTAACTTTACCGTTGTAAGATACTCGTCTCTTATGGATATTTACGAAAGAATTCTGTGATATTTTCTGCGCTTCCACATACAAAATGCCTTCAAAAACATTTTTTCAGCATCTCTTATAAATACAATCTGTCGTTTTCAAGGAAATGAGAATTTGTCATAGCTTATGACAAATGAAAAAGAGAAGAGGTATCCGCTGATGCCACTTATAAATATTAACATGATAACGTATTGTCCACAGCTATGACGTCATACTCTTTAGTCTCTTCATTGGCTGATGGGTAAGTAAATAGTTCATTGTCACATTTTACAATTGTTGTTGGAACTTTGAGATCTGTGGGAAGTACATAACTGGGAATATACTATTCAGTTGTAATCTCTTTTACCTTATTTGTTTACTCCAAGTTAGACGCTGGTCCAGATAGATAGATAGTAATAAACAGTTGTTCATCGTAAGTATAGGACAAGTATATTTCTTAATGGTGAATGTTAATGGACAGATTTTGAGGTACTTACTCAGATGCGCCAGATCTTCATCAATTTATCACTTTAATCGAGGTGTTACTGCAGCTATAGAAAATCTCAGCGTTTTAGTGTGAAACTAGAATCATTTTAGAATCTGTAAACATGGCTAGGGTAGTGAAGCCTGTCTAGTTATAGAATGGGTCGTAGCACGCCGTCTTGTGGTATCCCAGATTTTATCGGTACAAAATGTGTATTTATTTTTTATTTTGTAGAGTAGTCCTTCCTGTCAAACCTTGTTGAAAGTCATAACATCAATATTCTATGGCATCGTGTTGGTTCCAGAAGCCAAACTGATAGCTGGCGATTAGGCTTCTTCTATCTAGTATTTCTTCTCTCTTGTATTGGTGTTTAGTTTCCGAAGGAAGAGTTTCTCAAACAGTTTAGATAGAATAGACAGGAGGCTGATAGATCCTTGTGATTTGATATTAGTCGGATCTTTCTCAGGCTGAGAATTATTTGGGTTACTTTTCACTGGGATGGGAAATGACTTAAGCTCAGCATGGTATCTTGGTTATTTGACTAATACCTTCTATTGGAAGTTCCTTCGAAACGCTGCCTGTCATCAGTTCATATCAGTGCTTTTGTAGTGTTCATTTCATGTTTGATGACATCTAGTTGATTTGAGGTGCTTGGTTCAAAAATAAACTAACCAAATGGAGTACCATATAAAAACTAAAGAATGATAACGCTTAAACTGTGCCCTATTGAAATTTTCGTGTTTGTTTAAGAAAGCTTCTCCTGAACATCATAATGAAGCACACGATTTCTAACTTAATATCATGAAATTTTCTCTAACTAAGAGTTTATTTAATTTTATCAATCGAACAATTACCTATGACTCTTATATAAGCGGTGAGAAGTGAGAAGAAATTCGGAAAAAATTCGAAGCTCGTGAAAGTTTTAAATAATTGTACATTTATTATAAATGCACTTAAAAGGAGCACCTGAGAATGTTGCAATCTTTAAATAGGGATATTATTTCCTGTCGGAACATAACCGCAAATAGCTATCGTGATAATAATGGCGCTTTATATACATGCCTTATAAACAGAGGCGGGGAACTGAGAGAAATTAAATAATCAAAAAGTTGAAGATCATACTTATGCTGATTTTATATTGGAAATTAGTAGAATCGTGTCCAGCTCACCTCAGATTCATACCTTGCAATAATAATAATATATAATTTCCAAGATAGTGCTAATAAGAAGAAATAACTATTTTTTTGTGTACGATACGAATTTTCTCCTTCCACGCCATGTGTATGAGCTTGAATTATCATGATATCGCTGTTCTTGATTGATTTCTGATTGATTTTTACGCTGTAATATCCATTCTTTAATGTTATGTACGTCACATATGTCTCACGTTTTCACAGCTTTCTCGGTTTAGTAGTGTTTTTCCCGAGAATCGCCTGAGAATTTTCATCTCTGTGGTCTTCAGAAGTTGTTTCGTTGTTGATGTTTCTGGCCTTGTTTCTGATGTATAGGTCATTACAGGTCTGATTGTTGCTTTATAAATGTGTGCTTTTGTGTCTTGTCGTGTTTTTTTCGCCATACTACATTTTAAAAACATCCCACGACCTGACTTGCTCTAGCTACTGTCCTCTTACCTCTTATTCTACGATTTAAATAACTGGTTATGTTATTTAGTTCTAATTTGCATCTAATCTTCAATAGTTTTTAAAAGAAAAAATCTTTTTAAGTAAAAAATTTTTTTATAATCGGAAAAAATACCGTTGAGGTTCGTAAAATATTATGTTCTTCTTGATAAAAATCAGCCATTATTAATCGGTATGCGGAATTTAAACATGGCCATACAAACATAGATGATGCTCGATAATCAGTACGGTTAATAGAGGTCACTACAGTAGACAATATGGAAAATATCCTGGAAATTGTGATGGAAAATCAAAAAATGAAATAATAAGACATCATCTAGATATCATATGAGTGGTTGAAAAATTTTACATAAGCGTTTGAGCATGAAATAGTTTCTTTCAAAGTATGTTACACGTTTCCTCACAATTCAAAGCAATAACAAAGAATTGATTATTCGAGTACTGTTTGGAGCTGAAAGGATTTTTTGGGTATGTGACCATGGATGAAACTTCACCTCGATGCACCTGAATAAAAATGCATTGGATCCGGCAAAAAGAGCAAAAACGCAAAAACGATATTAGGTTTCTTCTTTCTAGGATATACACGACTATTTGGAAAAGACTAAATCAATCACAATCAACTATTATTGTCCATTATTAGACCAATTAGAGACGAAAATCACAAAGAAACAGCTCTCCATGCAGAAGGAAAAATCTCTTTCATCATAACAATGGACCGTGTTACAAATCGACCCTCACCCACCTTGCTCTCCAGTTCCAACCCTCCGGGATATCTTCAGGCGTAAAAAAATGTTCTAGGGAGTAGAAATATTAATCAATTGAGAAAGTCTTCATTAAAACAGAAGCCTCTTTTAACACCAAAGAAAAGTTGTAAGAGCTTTAAACTGATTATATTAGTTTCTTGATGAATGGAACAAAATTTGACGGAAAAAGTCGTTTTATATATGCATACTAATTAACACGGTAATAATGGTCACACGTACATAAAACGGATGTGTATATAAGGTTTTAAATATCCTACAGTTATATTTTCTAAGCATTTTACGACACCGATAATATTTTTGACGATATATCAATGAATGTGTGATCCAACGAACATATAGCTTCTAAAAACCCAAATGTTCATGCAAAAACTCATACTAATGGTTACATATGTCTCGACTTAACGATATGATACATAACGATCTTGTTCACTACGTTTTCGCAGAGAATAGAAGTTCTCTAATACTGCAACCGATTTTGGATGTACTTTATCTTTTGAATTCGGTATACCGACGATATACAGTGGCACTGGATAATATAACGCTATAAACTATATCTCTGTATTATGTATTATTGTACTAGTAATCTTATTTTTAATTTCCCCAATTTATTATTCTTCTGTGCTTTATTTTGTTGTTCTATCATACAGTATAAACAGAGTTTTTATTTTTATAGTTTCCGTACTCTTTTATTGAAAAAATTTGTAGCGCCTCTGTAGTCTAATTTAAATAGAGGTGATTGAGCGTTTTCCAAGCAAATTACTTCATAATACATCAATTATTGTTTAAATCAACATTAAATTTATATTTTTTGTTCGAAAATGCATGAGAAATAAAAATTTAAAAATAACTGGGTGGTCTTGATTAATGCCACATAGCTATTATAATTAAACACCCAAAAACAGTAAATAAGAAGGAGCATAAACATTATACAATTAATTAATAAGAAATACGCGGTAGCAGATTTATTGACATATTGACATTTTGTTTTGATTTTATTTAACCCAGGGACACTCCTATGCTCTCAAAAAATTTGAATATGATTTTTTCAATCGGCATTTAACGACTGTCAACTGAAACATTAAAAACACATTTGGCTTTGTAAAATACCTAAATCCATTAAGAAGAAGGCTAATGGGAATATTACCATGAGAAGATAAATATTTTTTACATTTGTCTTTAAGTTTCATTTAAATGGTTCTTTGATAATGTCTCAACTCTCAAGAAATTATACACTAATAAGAAGAAAAGAACATGTTTCTTTTAATAATGTGCTAACAACCAATGTAATTTTACATTATATAAATAGGGTACTTGCATGGTTTAAGAAAAAAATAGTTTTGGATGTTTTATATACAACTTATAATATCATGATTTTTTTAATTTTTTTATAAATTTTTATAGAGAAATAATTATTGAAAATTAAAAAATTTTAGTAGTTTAAGCATTTCCGCCATATTAGGTGTCGTCATAGGTATAAAATATACACTGAACGTATGATACAAAGTAAATACGACAGTTATTCTCTTGCTGATTCTGAAATAAGCGTTATTAAATTTCGATTAATCTGTAAAATGGTACATAAATCGTATTTTGTACCAGGATATAAAATACCTCGACTAAAACACCTGAAAAGTTTTTTTTTGATGCCAAGAAATTCGATTATACTAGAAAAATGGTTTGGTGTTTGTTGTTTCCTAGCCTGTCGAATCTGTAAACGTCCAAAAATTTGGAGAATTTAATGGAATAATTTTGATATAACAGCAGAGTATTTCCTTTTAACAAAAATTCTGATGTAATAAATTGTTTGCAACACAAAAATAAGTTACTTTTAGAAGTAGGTGAATATAATATATAGAGTTTAGTTAAATTATTACATCTCCGAACAGAATTCAAAATGTGCAACAATAAAACTTATACGTTATACGAGTAATTATCAGTTTATCTCTGGTTTCTGAAGACTATAACTTGGTTACCAAAAGGAGCGTCCGAAGTATACTTGTAAGTGTTGGTGTGGTAGCAGTGGCGATTCTAGATATTATAACAGTTGTACACTAGCCAAATATCTAATTTTTAATGGAAAAATCTTCAAGTCCATGTTTTTCATGATAATTGTTCTGCATACTTCAACAATGTCATGTCGGTAGGTGTACACATCTTTGAAAACCCAAATGACAAAAGGCAAATACGCCACTGTTTTGTAGGACTTCCTTACAAGGAACAATATCAGAGAACTCGTTCTCTAGATTTATAATCATTTGATGTCTACATTTTCGAGATCGGTGCACAAAATAATAGGCAATTGCAAAGGCTGTAATTATCGAAAGTCAAAAGAGGTTCATTGGATGGAGATGACTTATAATTACCAATAAAGCGAAGAACAATGCGGAATTTTCATTTGCAGGCCTGACTTTGCAGTTTAGGTTGCCAAGATATAAAAAAAACGTTGTATAGCGCTATAAACGTTTCTTATACAAAAACAAAAAGTGGAACGCAATTTGAGGGTGTGAGTATCGAAAGCAGCGGAAATACTAAAGAAACCAATGTAGTCCTAAATATTTTTGATCGTGTGTACGACGGGAAAATAATGTAGGTAGTAGTTAATTCATATCACTTAGACCGACAAGAAAAATCTAAACATATTGAAAAAATTTTGTTTACTTATATATAAAACAATTTTAATTACATCTATTTAAAATAAAGCTAAAAGTAAATTCGTATTTAATTTTGTTTTTTGTTTAGGGTATTCATATTTCTGTAAACACAAGAAGTACAGCAATTAATATTGCTCTTTATCCATAACTAAAATTTCATACTTGGCAAGCGTCTTGATTTCTAAATGAAATTATATACATCCTGTTATGCTAGCCGGGGTAGACTCTTCTTATTTTCTAGGAAAAGATCCTGAAATAACTTCAGTTCATTCGCCTAGGTATGTATAAGTCTTAGAAGAATACGTTTTGCTTGTTTCATCGTTCTTTCTAATACTTTTCAAATTAAGTAAGCCTCGTATAGAATTAATCGATTACATAGTAATAAATGATAATATTAAATACGAGGGTATACGATGAGTGCCAAAATATTTTAGATTATTTTAATCCTATAGAAATGTTTGTAATAAAACTAAAAAGAATTTTATTCTTAGCGCCAATACATCCTTCTGTGGAAAGCTTCCATTATTAAATATTTTCTCTGGAGAAACATTTCCCGCCAAAGGATAAACCTTTAATAAACAATAATTGAATTTCTATTCTGTTTATCGAAGAAACGCTAGTCGACATTTAAATATATCCAATACACGTCTTTTATATTTCAGCCAATTTTCATGATATACGGTCTTTTATCTATCTTTTCTTTTAACCTATGGAGTGGTGCTCATAAATCTTCCAAAGAAATAAATCACATATTTATTTTCAAAACAGTGACATAATAAACTTTACGAGGGTTATATTTATAGTACTGGTAAGGCGAGGGAAAATAATGTTGAGAAAAATCAATCAATTTACTTATATTTATATATAAGTTTTTTAATTAAGAGACAATAAAATAAGTTACTGGCCAACTAGAGCTCATATTTTAGGAAAATCGCTTCAAAAGGCATTCTTGAAATGAAGAATTTTCAAAATAACTAAAGTTCCATTGTTTGTTCTCATTAAATGCTCGAATAGATGGAGAAAATATGACTCTGTCTATCCTCTATAGTCTATTTTCATGAATGAAAGATAAATAAAATGATGAAGCATTCGTAATCCATAGAAGTGTCACTTCTTTCAGTAGACAGTTGAAATATTTTTTATATTTTATACCTCGTGTATGTATGAAATAGCATTTATATAAATATAATCAATATATTCGATGTACACTCATATTTTCACTTACTTTAGATTATATTTAATTTCATTTACTTCAAATTTACCTCAAATTCTTGGTAGCCTGCTCCTACGTAAACTTATGGATATCCGATTATCTGAATATGCAAAAAAAAAAATTCATTTTTTTCATTACTGTAGTTTCGCACATATTTGGCACTACCCCTATAAGCCTATCATAAATCTGATCTTTTATTTGTGACAACGCATCATCACTGGGAGCATACACACCAATTATAACTATTTGTCGAATATTTTTTACTATTTCTATGGTCATTATATGCTTGTCTATTTCTTCTCAGCTTTTCATGGACTGTTTGATGTCTTTTTGATGTCGTTATGTACGTTCTAGCATCCTTTCGTACCCCGCTGTAGAAATGTATGTAATCTCCAATATTTTCATTTCTCTTTGTTTTGGTCAATACACAAATATCGATGTTCATTTTGTTAAGCTCAAGAAAGTCTTCTGAGAGGCTGTTATCATAGTTAAGAGAAGTATCAAGCATTATTATAATTTTTACCAATTTCTAAACTATTCACTATAAATTTAATCAACATCATATTAGTATTTGTTGTAATAAACTAGTCGGCATCTCTATATTTTTCTATCTCTTAAAATTCCTGAAACGTCATCATCATCACCATCTTGAGCGAAATCCGAAAGAAAACGAAGAAGCGAAAGAAGAAATCAGTCGTGCGAATTCTTGAGATGTTGAAAGGCAAGAACACAACAATTCCCATGATATCATAAACATGATCGCTCCACGTACGGTATGATTCCCCTTTTGGTACCAAACGGGACAACATTAAACGTAACAAGAACAAAGTCATTGACCCAGAACCAGTACCAGTAATGCGAGTGCAAAAAGTTCAAGGGGATGCACTGGATGCGCGTGGAGATGATCTGCTAAGATACACACACAGACCACTAAAAATTTTATCTAATAGATCGGTTATCTTAATACAAGAATGTGCTTTACTTGATTGTGGGCGATATTTTATTTTTCATTTGCTACGAAATGGAATTTGGAGCAGGTAAATATTACGAATATATATCGGAAGAGATTGAATTCGATCTAGAGATGGAGAACAAAAAGTATAATCATTGTTTATATACAATGTTTATTTTAATATATTCATTAATATGCTAGTAACGTTGGAGGTAGTCTAATAAAACCACAATCTGTACAATATTTATTTACGGTAGAATCTACATGGTATCATACAGAGTGTAACAAAAAGTTCGAACATTAAAAAGAACAATAATTCTTATTGCAATAAAAATGTCAACACAAAAATGACAGTCATAAAATTATTGAATGGAAATCGACACTTGACTTCTTCGAATAAACAATAACAATGTTCAGAGCGTTATGTAAGTTTGAGTGTCATCAGTTATTTTATTCCATTTTGTCAGATTTTTACAATAATAAGGAGTTTTCTCTACTCCGAAAACTGAAATGTTGTTATTAAAGTTATCAAACTTTCGAATATCGTATAGATAAAGACTTGTCTTGAAATTAGATCACTTTCTTCCTTGAAAGGATCCAGTTTTGAATCCAGATTCAATATACGATGCAAGGTTGCTCGAAGTATCACTAAAGCATCTGATCGCTTGCGAGTAGACAATCTTAGATCGTCTCTCCGTTCACTTTCACCACGGCCCTTCGCTTCTACTGGCTGGTTTTTTACTGTACTTGATCTTAAGTCTATATTTGATATCATGAGGTATTTTAAAATATGAATTTATTCAAAGCAATTTGAAATAAAAGGTAACTTCACGAACATGACCTAGAAATACGAATTTTTTTAAAAACTAATGTGAATACATGTGGGATGTGAGAATGTGTCAACGTTTTTTAGAAATCCTTAATTAAAATAAAAAAAAAGAAAATGATACCGGGGCTCTCAATTCAATATCCTCAGATTAGTAAAAAGTAAAACCTTGCGAGACACATCAAATCATAATAAAAGCATGCAAGAAAAAAACCTAAGTGATAAAAACCAGTTCTAAGTGGAAACGGAAGAGTTCATCCTCATAGAAAGAGTCGGACGCAGAATGTGTGTACTGCGATTATTTATATTTATTATCTTCTGAAGGCTGGATTGTTAGTGGCTAACCCCATCATGCTCCATATTTACCCTATCTCATCCCACTGGAAATCCCATCCTGGTTAGCAGGTGAGGCAAGATGAATTTTGGTTCTGTAAACGAAAAATTATTATTGATAATACTTATTTACCTATTTTCTTATAGTGAAACTTGTTCATTTCTTGCGGCAAAAATAGACGGAAACACTTCCACTGTTACTACCTTCCACAAGGCGGAGACCTATAATTCCAATTGTAGTAAATGGAAGTGGACAATGTGCTCACGGCAGCGCTGGATTTACAGCTCTAGTCTATGCGGATGATCTAATAATGGTAGTAAGGGGCAAGCATGAAGATATAATCTCTGCCCGGATGCAAACGGCCCTAAACACATTCAAAAACTGAGGTAATGAAGAGCAACTCTCGATCTACCCCAGTAAAACATCGCTAGTCTCATTAATAAGGAAGGCAAATATAAGTGTACCTATCCTTGATGGAACTAAATCAAAACTTTCCAATTAAGCAAAATATCTAGAGTAATTTTGGATAAATCATTTACTTAACAATAACCTCGACAAGATAATTGTACAAGCCACTGCGGTTATATGGACTTGTCGCAAGCTTGTTGACAAGACATGGGGACTAAAGCCTAAAACGGTATTCTGAATATATCAAACAGTCAACAACAGCTCAGTAAAAAATAAACAAGATTCAAAGGCTAATCTGTCTAGGTATTACAGGGGAAATCTCAACCTTCCCTACTACTGCCTTAGAGGCGCTACTGAACCTGCCTCCTCTTCACCTCATAGTGAAGAAAGAGGCATTTAACGACGCTCACAGTCTTATCCAGTTAGTAAAGCAGACAGCCTGGGTGATGACTTCATACCATGGAGTAGAATCCTGCTGTGGCATCACGAGTTGCCACGACAATAACGAACTAAGCGAATGGCTGAAGAATCAGAGTTTTACTAGAAAAACACTTCAGGCCAAGATAATCCAAAAGAATCATAACCATATAAGATACGAAGTCAGACGAATTTCGTTTCTGACAGGTCACTGCCTCGTCAAATGCCACCATAAGATGAAAGGCATGGCAGAGGACGACAGTTACAGATTTTCCAAGAAAGTCATGGAAACAACAGAGCATCTACTTTTCGAGTGTCCCGCCGATTTCGCAAAAAAGCTTATGTAACTTAAAGGAGTAATATTAACACCTAGGAAAGTGGGACACGAAACCCCCCAAAAAATAGTCTATGTATTTTGGAAGGAGAACAATAATATGTAGAGTCTTGTTCAAAATATCTTCTAGATATAGGTGCAGAGTAGCTGTAAAGGCAAAACGACTCCCGAAAATAATCCACAATCCTTTTCTTCATATCTTATGCACAATTTCATCAATCGATGTGTATTTCATGAATCTGAGTTTTTATTATTTTATTTACTTCTAAATATTTAGTATCCCTTCTTGCCATATTCTCCTTTACTAATGGTCATAAAATTAAGATCTAGTTTGAAAACGGATCCCGTTTTATTTAAGAAAAAAATCTTTATTTTGTATAACAAACTGATATCTTCAAATGAAACCCCCATTTTACCAATCTAAGCTATTTTTTCTGAATTGTTTTTTGGGGCCTTTGACTAACTACCATATTTATGTGACTTTCATACAAATTTTATTTTGTGGAAACAATCAATTTGAACTATCAAGTATAAGAACTGGAATAATTGATTTGTGAACGTCCATTTTGGTATTTTGTTGCCTTTTTATTTTTCCCCAGAACTTTCTATATAACGTAATATTCAAGCTTCTTATGCGTTTCTTAAGAATTAATCCTTTTTGGCCCACTATTTTTGTTTACTTCATATTTATATTCATAATTTGAATCTAACCGTTTCATTAATTTTCAAGTTTTTTAAGATATAAACATGATACTAAATCATCGGTAACAATGTTTAAATTTGTATCATTAATAAACTAAACTATTGTGTAGTGAATATTCACAAAAAATATTCTCACTCTGATTCTTTACTAGAGAATCTTATAAACGCAAAATAGAACAAACCTCTAAAACCGTAAATTGCTATTTTATGTTACGACTCGACTTTCGTTTTTAAGTGTAATAAAAACGATTTCCTTATCGTTCAATAACAACTTACCCACCATTTTGGTTACTTTTAATAACCTATAAAAGTTTATGTTGACTATTTCAGCAATCCTACTTCTCATCATGAAACACCTGAAAACAATTCACTTTAAGGGGCTACGGAAACAAATTTTTAATACGATTTTTTCATGACTAATTATTTTTTGGTGAATAGTGAAAATAATCTAAAAACGAAATTCTAAACATGTCTGTGAGTTTTCTCTTTTTCCGTAAATTTTATTAATTACATAATGTTATATGGAGTAGAAGTTAATTTTTTAAAATTTGCCTCTTTCAGAGCTTTTCATACTTTTTTTCATGAAATCTGTTGAGTTACAGGAAAACAACAATAAATAAAATGCCATCTACTTTTATCACCGGACGGAGTTTTATGTTTACTACTTTTCATAAAATCATTAAAGTGATTATTTAAAACTAAAAGGATGCTAGTTAAATCAACTTTCATAATTTCATTCTCGAGAACATTTAGATTACCAAAAAGGAGCAGAAAAATTAACTTATTTTAATCTGGAAAAATGAATTTGACCACAAAATTTCTATAAGAAAGTTTACATGAAATTCCACGTCTTTAATCACTATTGTAGGAATTTCGTCTTTAATTTCGTTTGGTTCAAGAGCATTCCGTATTTCTAGTATCTATCTCATGTATATAAAGTACGTGAATTATTATTGATTACATTAAAACTATTGGATGGAGGTCAGGACTGTTAACTGGCCTTATCAGTACTTGGATTTCGAGCTCGTCGTGGTAAGTTTCAACGATTCTTGCGATAAGCGGTTGAGAATTGTTATGCATGGAAAAAATTGAATTTCTTCTATAAAAAGGGCTGAAAATATAACCTTTGGTTCGAATATATCCAACTATATCATTATTGTTCCGCTACTATACGCATTGGTAATGTGCAGCATTGCGCAACCCTTTTGTTCGCTTTTCTATGCGCTGGGATACGTCATTCTTTAGTAAATATGGAAAATCTGGACTGAATTATTATATTATTGATGCTCTAAAAACCGACGGATGTGTCACATGGAATCTCTCACTTCTCCAAACACATCCTTGAGTGGAGTTGGACAAAATGATAATTTTTGAATTTTAGCAAATTTACATGTTTTGCACAACTGTTTTCTCATATAACAAACCATTTTTAGATAAATAACAAATAATGTGTTAATTTTGCTGGAGAGTGTATTTTTAAAGACTGGTTGTATACTATGATTCATTAGTCATGATTCATTCTTTTATTAATTGCTACAGAAATTTATGATTAATTGCAAAATATCCACATTACAATTGTTAACAAATTTTTATGGGTTACCATGATATGATTTAATACTATATGAATAAATTTCTGTTTCCAATTCACAACGTGTACTAACCAATGTAACCGAACATAAAACATCATGTTTTCAAGACCGTTGGCCATTCATAGCCGTAACATTTAAAATAAGAAATAAAAATATGCGAGAAATAAACTATGCCATACAAAACGTATTTTGATACGTTTTTTCTCCTAAATTACAGAAATCATTTATATAAAAGATCCCATACATACCCAGCTAAATTTATGAATTCAAAGATCAGAATTTTTACCAACGACTATGAGCAAAACAAAGTTAATCAACGAGTTTGCTTAAAACTTTCTGTTTCCTATGGAATTACCGCTTCGAAATCGTTGGAAATATCGCAGAAGTGTTTTTGAGACTCTACTTTATCCGCGAACATAAGAAAACTTGCGGCGATAACATCAAAAAGATGAAGAATGGGTGCTCGAAAATCGTCGTATCGGCATCCGAGAGATAGCAAAGGTAATTAACATCTCTTAACATATTTTAGGTGATATTTTGAGTATGAATCTTGTCAATGCAAGTACCAAAAGATCAAAAAAATGTTTTACTAAACCAACGCAACGTCTCGAAGAGGTCGCAAAAGAGATGCTTAACAACGTGGTCGAGGCATTATATTCATATGAAATGTGGTTTGATGAATATGACATCGAAACTTTCCAAGAATCTATCTAATGAAGGTAAACGATAACTTGGTTATCGAAATGCGCGTCAAACAATATAATTTTGTGTGTTCGGTAGTTGTAGCGCAAACGTCCTCCAGGAGCCGACAGGCTCTAAATTCTGTTATATGTCTTCTATCAACTGCCTCAGAATCGTAATTACGGCTTTATAAAAAGAAAAAAGCCATACCATAATGAGTAAATAAGGTAGCTGACGATACATATAAAATGGAGCGAATTAATCTATGGAAGCTAGCCTGAAAGAAATTTTTTTTATTAAAAAAGGCACCTTGGTTAGGTTAGGTTATGTTATAATGTATAACTTATAATAATAAGTACGGCACTGACGTATGTCGTCTGGTTTTTCGCGTTCCTCCCACATATATGGTAAAGACTTCGACTGATCGTGAGCTGCAGTCTAACCGACTAATTTTTTTTATATTTTCTTATACCCTTTAAGGTCTTGTTGACTCATACCATTATGCACAATTGTCAATTATCTTTTTACGACCGTTGATTTTTGCAAGTTGTAGAAAAACACGTTCCAGAAAGGTTTCTAATGTCAATCTAGGAAACGATGTAAAAATTAAAAATTATTGTGTTATATAAGTTCTCATTTAAATCATTTATAGTTCTTGAAAGTAAGGAGTTACCAAAAGATTACGATCGGCCAGATATTTCTATATAAGAATTATGAAATTTTGAACTAACTGGTCTTCTGATATGAATCCATTCAAAATATTATTTTTTGGGCCAAACGCAGTCCTTGTTATTTCAAATCCTCATTAAATTGACCAAATAAGTTAGCATAATAATCGTCATTAATTATTTCACCCTAGAAATCCACTGTTGTGAATTCTGTTTGGTGGAGCGGCGCAAAAAATTGTCCTTATTGTAGTTGAACAACACCAAATACTCCTGCGAAGTTGTTATATGATTGTGAGCAAATGCGCTACCATGGGTTATTGCTCATGAAGCAATAACCAATTAAAACCACTGCGTCATTCAAGATGCTTATAATCTCAACTGGACATACAGAACGTTCGCCATCCTCCGTGTTTGTACGATTAAGATAAGTAAACCATTCTTTGTCTAATGAAATTGATAGTGGAAGAATTCATAGTGTAGTCATTTAATTTTTTTCCATTTTCTCCTCAAATTATATCATAGTCTTCTAGTTGCCATACACAAACCAAATGACCCAGATTATTCAAATTATTGACAGAAATCAAATGATAGAAGCTTGTTGACAGAAGCAACTTTCTTACCCAAATACTAAAATTGGTTGAAATATTGGAGAAATCCAAATATTAGAACTTTGTTGTTCGCCACTGAATCATTAGATCAAAAACAGATACACAAATTCAAAATTTCTCAGGAAATAAAAAAGGCAATAAATGTTAATAAAATGCTCTCATCTTAGTATGTATTTATGTATTTTCGTTTTCAGTCTTCCTCAAATTTCGAAGTAAGGGTTTCTGTTTAGTTTTACCGTTCGGAATTTTTGTTTATTAAATAAAATTACATTTTAACTCAACTACTCTTCATTATATAATTTTTTTGTTTGAAAAAAGTCTTTTTACCATCATAGGCGTACTTCCTAAAACAATTTCATAAATCAACTTATAAATTAATGAATGACAATAAATATTTACTTGGAAATTAATGTTATGGTTCACTTCCTCACAATCACTCTTATTATAAAAGGTCTAATGTAATTGAGAGTTCTTATAATAAAATTGAATAATACTGCCTTTTATGCGGTATAATAATTGACTGGTTTTATGATTGATTCCATCCAATATTGTCAATACATCATAAACTTCTAGAAAAAAAATTCCCGTTAATGGTAAGATCCAATTCATTTCATCATTGACATAGTAAGATTATATTCCAAAAAGACATAATAGCATAAAAAATATTCTTAAAATTCAGTTCACATTCAATGAAAACTATTTACAAGAATCAATCATATGAATCATTGAAAAAATTTATCTAAAATCCTGCTTGATTCTCCTTAATTTTACAATACACTATTCTATAGGCAATTCAACGCAAATTCGTTATAGCAAACATTTTCATAAAATAACATCAGCAGCTTTCTTTTTTCAATTTGTTTCAAAGTAAAAACCTTTATTATTATAACACAATCACTACCATTCAATTATGAATTAATTATGTACCATGTCCTGCCACTGTGTTTCTCGGTCAAGTTAGATAAACTCTTATACCGGTAATTTAACATGATTTATCAGTTGGTAACATTGTGAAAAGTTGCACGGCCTATCAAGATATTTTATTAACCATAAAGATGATCTTCGATGCTTAAAAGGAAATTCTGTCAAAAAAGTGGTTCTCTATCTTTAGTAGTGTCACTTCCAACTTTATAAACATATTTACAGCATGACTAAAAACACACAGCTATTTATCTTCCCGCGAATGATTCATGATTTTAATCTACTTATAACAAAATGTTATTTGATGTTCATTCATGTGTATAAGAATTTTTCAAATTGAATAATGGATTGCTGAAGTAGTCGTAGGAATTATCGTCTGTAACTCCTGTTACTTATTAGCTCAAGTGAAACATTTGCAAAAGAATTTTGTTTATGAAGAATAGGACTTATTCGTTATACTACTATCAAGGTTGGTATTTTTGGTACTGCCTACATCAAAATCACTTCCACCAATAGGGTTATTAGCAACAGAAATAAATATTTACAATGATATTGTTGTTTTTGTTTTTTTTTCAATCTCCGATGGGCTGTAACGAAAAAACAAATATACAAAAACAATTATTATCAAAACTGTATAATACAGGTTATTTCTATACATAATCATCAAGATTAAGTGTTGAGAATTGATCAATTGACAGCTGACCCGAACCCAACCCAACCTTGACCCTATCCTACTTCACACTATACTTTTGTTTTATATAGAGTCAAAGTTGGTAATTATGTATTCTAATGTATTCTGATTTTTTTTTTAAATAAGTAGGCGATAAGCACCTTTTGACAGTTTCATGTAATAGTGACACGAGCGAAAAGAAAGGCGAAAGAAAAACGTGCTCCGAAATTGTTATTCCGTTATTATTGTTATTTGAACGCACTTTTGAAATCCTGTTCAATAAATCGAACATTGATCAAGATTGGA
The DNA here is from genome assembly GCF_026230105.1 of Diorhabda sublineata. Lineage (NCBI taxonomy): Eukaryota > Metazoa > Arthropoda > Insecta > Coleoptera > Chrysomelidae > Diorhabda > Diorhabda sublineata. The sequence continues at coordinate 15,883,126 of NC_079485.1, read as the reverse complement.
CTCAATTTATTTGCAACTACAAACCCAAAATCCACTGTAAATTAACAACAGGTTATGGGCCCAGGGCAGCTGTAAAAGGGTTTTGCTGTAAATAAAGCCAGGAAAGCGACGGCGAAGTCCAGAAAGCAGTTCAAAACGTCAATCAAGCACGCAGTCAGACGACCACATCCGGCTCGCACAGCAAGTCAACGTTGAACAACGCACACGCAAGTCGTTTTAAGTCAGAAAATCGCCACGAAAGATTGTAAATTCATTTTGTTTATTTAAAAAAAAAAAATTGTCAGAAGTCAGTCAAATTTTAGAATTTAAATGCAAAATGGATACTGTAAAATCTCAGTTGGAGATGTTAAGTGAAGATAGTCAGGGGAATGTCAATTTTATTTCTTGGCGATTTAAATTAAACCTAGCACTTAAGAACAAAGACCTGTTTGAGATGGTATCAGGCACGAAAGTCAGACCAGCAGGTGCTGCGTCAGATGCAACTGTTTCAGCTTGGACAAAGAAAGATGTCGAAGCTCAAACACTGATAGGTTTAAATGTAAACAGTAAGTTAGCTAACAAAATTGCTAATTGTGAAACTTCCAAAGACATGATAGACAAATTAGTTAGTTTATATGGTACAAAGACTGATGTAACTTTAGAAACGTCCCGAATCAAATTCTTTACCTTTGAGTATGATGAGAGCAAGTCAGCAATAGAGAACTGTATGGAGATCATGGACTTGGCAGAGGAATTGTCAACTAAAAATGATCCAATGAGGGAAAGTTGGGTCATGACGAGGATTTTGAGTGTCTTTCAGAACTGCGTGGAACAACGTGACGGGACATGCAAAGAACTTGGACACACTCATCGAACGTCTGAGACTTGAGGACGAGCAGCTTAGAGAACCGACGACAAACGCAGAGGGCAGTACCAGCAACGCTCTAATGGCAAAACGTGGAAAACAAGGGCAGTCGTCGAGCAAGCAGGACAAGTCACAGTTCACGTGTTACAAATGTGGGAAGCCAGGTCACGTGATCAAGGAGTGCAGAGGAAAGGCATGTCAGAAGTACATTGAGTATTGCAAGAAGAAATACTCATGTAACAATTGTAAGCAGAAAGGCCACTTCGCAAAGGATTGTCCATCCCGAGAAGAAGGAAATAAGTCAGCAAATGGAAAACCCAAGAAGGCATTTTTGACCACAGCTCTCTCGACAGTGGACAACGACATCTCGCAGGAAAGGGCAACTTCATGGTATCAAGACAGTGGAGCCAGTCAACACATGACGTCTCATCGAGAATGGTTTGTACAGCTTGTCGAGCTGGACGATCCAATCCCAATTGTGATCGGAGATTCAACTAGGCTAGATGGCGTTGCAGTCGGGAACATTGAGATGGAGGCTTTTGATGGTCAAAAGTGGTATCCAAGTGGTACTTGAAGATGTGATCTATGTACCAAATCTCAACTTTAATCTTTTCTCAGTCAGTCAGATGTTAGACAAGGGACATGTACAGAAGGCAGATGAAAACGAGTCGACATTCCATTGTAAGAAAAGCAACGAGGTTGTGGCAGTAGCAAGGCGCAAAGGAAATTTATACAAAATGATGCTCAGAAGAGAAGGACAGGAAGAAGAGGCAAGTTTGATGGTTCAGTCGATCAAAGTATGGCATGAAAGACTCGCCCATCAAAACGTGAAGTATGTGAGGAACATACTGAAAAGGAAAGGGATCAAGTATGTTGATGACTGGAATAATTATGTGTGCACAGGTTGCGCATATGGCAAGCAACATCGATCCGCACATCCGAACAATCCTAAGACAGCCCAGCAGCCGTTAGATCTTGTTCATGTCGACACTGGAGAGATGAACATCCCATCCCTGGAAGGAGCAAAGTATTGGCTCATGTTGAAGGACGACTTCACTCACTACCGAAGCTGTTATTTCATGAAGACGAAAAGTGAGGCCCCTGAGAAGATTGCAAGCTACCTGAGACTTGTAGAAAATCAACTAGGAAGGAGAGTGAAGAGCCTGTGATCGGACAACGGCACGGAACTGAAGAATGCAAAAACGAAAGAACTCATGGACAAGTTGGGAATCTTTCACACCTTTACGAATGTACACACGCCAGAGCAAAATGGAAGGGTTGAAAGAGAAATGAGAACTATTGTCGAATCAGCCAGGGCAGCGATACATGAAGATGGATTGAACGAGAAACTATGGGCAGAGGCAATGAACCACGTGATCTCCACGATCAACCAGACAGGAACCAGCAACGTACCAGGAAATAGTCCAGCAGAATTGTGGTTTGGAATGAAAATGAAGATTGAGAAACTGCGACCTTTTGGCTGTGAATGTTATGTGCTGACCCAAGCACAAAAGAGAGGCAAAATAAATAGAAAATCAGAAAAGGGAATTCTGGTTGGCTATGACATTGACTCGCCCTGTTACAGGATTTACATGAAAGAGAAAAGAGAGGTCATTACTTCAGACAATGTAATCTTCGACGAGGAGAGGATACGACAGAGGCAAGGCACTGAAGTTGAGACATCGGCAACAGAGGGTACACTTGAGAAGAAAGAAGAAAGCAGCAGTGAGTCAGACGAAGAAGAAGACAACTGGACGACTGAAGAAAGTGCTGAAGAGGAAAGTGAGAACGAAAGTGGGACACTACCGCCAGAAGAAGAGCCAGGAAGGAGAAGTTTGCGAGATCGTCGAACTTTGCAACCACCACCGAGACTGAAAGACTATGTACTTAATAACAGACATGGAGGAATGAGCGCAAAAGTAGCCATGATTGGTGAAGCTGAAGACATTCCGGTGAGTCAGGCACTTAAAGATGAAAAGTGGAGAAAAGCAATGCAGGAGGAGTACGACTCGCTAATGGAAATGAAAACTTGGGAACTGGTGGACTGCCCTGAAGGAGTGAAACCTATCACATGTCGGTGGGTACTTCGAGAAAAAGCAGATGGAAGATACAAGGCCAGACTCGTAGCCAGAGGATTTGAACAGAAGGAAGGAGTGGACTACAAGGAAACATTCAGCCCAGTAGCCCGCCATGCATTGATTCGACTACTACTAAGTCACGCAGCGTCAGAGAAAATGGTATCGTTTGATGTGAAAACGGCATTCTTGTATGGAAATCTGGAACAAGTCATCTACATGAATCAGCCTGAAGGATTCGACGATGGATCAGGTAAAGTTTGCAGGTTGGATAAGAGTCTTTACGGACTCAAGCAAGCCCCAAAGATGTGGAACGAGAGAGTCACTACACACTTTGTAAAGAAAGTTGGCCTGATCAACGCAGATGACGACCCGTGTATTTACTACACCAAGGACAAGAGCATTATGCTCTCACTCTTCGTGGATGATGGACTGATAATTGGGAAAGATGAAAAGAGAATATACAGACTTTTGAAGAAAATAAGCAAGGAGTTTCAGATCACTTACAGTGAGAAAGTTCAGGACAAGTTGACGTACTTGGGCATGGAAATCAAGGTCGACAAAGATGGAATCTTCGTGAATCAGCCTCGGTACACGGAGAAGATCTTGAGGATGAAACTCGAACAGTGCAACCCAGCATCCACACCAATTGAGCAAGAAATGATCACCAAGAAAACAGATTTCAAGAACGACGAGGCACTACCGGCGAAGAACAACTATCGCGAGGCGATAGGGAGTTTGTTGTACCTCGCTACAATATCTCGACCAGACATCAGTTTCGCCGTGAACTACCTCAGTCGATTCTGCAACAATCCCATGAAAAGCCATCAGGCGATGGTGAAACGTGTATTCCAGTACTTGAGAGGGACAGTGACAGCAGGAATCTACTTACCTACCTACACCGGAGGAGGCAAAGAACTCGTAGCATACACCGATTCAGACTTCGGAGGAGACCCTGAGACAGGAAAGTCGACAAGTGGAGTATTGGTGATGAGAGGAGGACCAGTAGTCTGGTACTCACAGAAGCAGCGTTTGGTAGCGACTTCAACCGCAGAAGCCGAGTACCGAGCCGCAGTGTCTGTGATTGGAGATGTGTGCTGGATCAAGAGACTCGCACTGGAACTTGGTATCCTGGAAAGTGATCAGCCGATCACTCTGAAAATCGACAACATGTCAGCGATTCACATGTTACAGAATGCACACGAAGGAAAGACAACCAGAGGCAAGAGACACATTGAGATACCACGAAAACACATTCAGCAACACGTCGGCAACACTGTGACACTGCAACACGTCGAGAGCAGCAAACAGATTGCAGACATTTTCACAAAAGCACTCAACAGAAAAATTTTTTGAGACACTTCGCTGTAAATTGATCAAGGCGGAGTGTTGAGAATTGATCAATTGACAGTTGACCCGAACCCAATCCAACCTTGACCCTATCCTACTTCACACTATACTTTTGTTTTATATAGAGTCAAAGTTGGTAATTATGTATTCTAATGTATTCTGATTTTTTTTTTAAATAAGTAGGCGATAAGCACCTTTTGACAGTTTCATGTAATAGTGACACGAGCGAAAAGAAAGGCGAAAGAAAAACGTGCTCCGAAATTGTTATTCCGTTATTATTGTTATTTGAACGCACTTTTGAAATCCTCTTCAATAAATCGAACATTGATCAAGATTGGACTCAATTTATTTGCAACTACAAACCCAAAATCCACTGTAAATTAACAACATTAAAGCATCTTTATTAACAAGCTTTGCGGTTTCATTGACCTCCATGTCAGTTTAGAAGTGCCGCCCTCCAAGCAACTCATTGAGTTCAGGTAGAAGATGAATGTCACTTGGTGCTGGGTCGGTGGGTGTATGTACCTAAAAATGTTGGAAGAGTCGTTGGGTTACACAACCTCTATGGGGACGGGTATTGTCGTAAATAAGAACAATTCCATGTTTCTTCGTTTGCTTTGAATAGGTCATCGTAAGCGCTGTAAAGTTCCAAAATATGAATCTGCATTAATTGTTGCTCCAAGCTGCATAAGTATCACAACCAACATATCATTTTGGTGCAAAAATACGGTTGCCATAATCTTACTGTTGAAGGTTGGTTCTAGTTTTGTGGGTCTCACTGGAGAATTTGTATGCATCCATTGTTGTGATTGTCAAGAAACCCAAAGCTGCACCCATTCGTCGAGTTTTGTGATAGTCAACATCGTTGGGACTGTTCAGTAACGATAGAGTACAGGACAAATCTTGAAACTTCCAAAAATTGCATCGATAATCCATTAATGATGATCCTCCCTAAACAACGTTGTCTGTAGTGACAGACTTGCGTTCGTAACCTCTTTCAGTATTAACATCAGGTCGGGCATCTTTAAATTTTCGAAACTCTCACGAGCAACGCCATTACTTCTAAATGTGTCTCCATTAACTCGACTCATTCTCCTAAGAATTTCCGCTGCACTCTCTTCTTCCTGTAATCAACGAATAACAGCTCGCAATTCACATTTGGCGAGAGAAGCAATAGAAACAGCCATGTTTATGTGTCAGAAATTCAACGGGAAATGACCTGTTGGAATTGCCAGTCACAGAACGTTTAACCAAGGAAATTGCTCAGTCGCCTACTACGCGTGCCAATTACCTACTGCATTCCTGGCCATCATACTGTGCGATCGGAAAAACCCCCGGTGTCCTCCAAATAATCAATCATATTTTCTACTTTAATGTTATCACCTAGAATTTACGCTATATTCACTGAAATGTTATACTTCTCACTTGTGGCTTCATATTGCTTACACTCAATTAATATATATGTTTTAGACAAAGATTTTCACAAGTTGCGCATATTATTAACTCAGTTCGAGTGATTTTAATTTTAATTGTTTAAATTGCTATAACCCAGTCGTAAGCGCGATATTTTTACTTGGTGTGGTCTGCTGGTTGGGAACCAAGGATTTACTGAATTTTTTATTTCTTTCAGAGTGTTTTGTGTTGCACTTCATATATTATGCCTCGCGCTGAACACTTTAGATTCAATTCACTTTTCATATCATGAAAAAAGACCTTTTCGATTTGGATAGAGTCCTGGTTTTTTGGTGCAAACATACAAGTATACAAATATACAGGTGGAACTGATATAAGCATGTTAAACAAGATTGTTCCATCAGGTTATTTCGAGTTTCCATTTTGTTTGATTTTTTGAGGTTGGTATGGAAATCAATTAGCGTGGAAGGGTTTAAATATTTGTTTGGAAAAAGCTGGGAAATTGAAGGTCACTCATAGTATCTGGTAAATAATTTTGTCAAAGACAAATATGTCATCAGCATATAGTCGTTAACAAGTGGCAAGTATTGATCTAGTATGTCATTAATTGCTAATGGAAAAAGTGTAGTGCTTATAATTGTTCCTTGTGGTAAACCATTCTCTTTTATTTTTCATTCGAAGTAATGATGTCCGATACCACATATTGAAATACCAATTTTCCTTAGTCATACATTCCAGGAACCGAAGATAAACTAAATTTCTCTAAAGACTGTAACTTGGTTATAGAAACGTGCATAAAGTGGTAGTAAGTAATGAAGTCAAAATGAAGCTGCATCTTTCTCTTTTTTCCTTACTCTTTGATCTGATTGAGATTATAATTTTCAAAAAGCACATGCTGCCGCTTCTCCAACATTTTCTTCATTACAGATTCTTTTTAGTTCGCCTATAATATATCCTGTAATTGTTTAAATTTTAGTCTAGCGGAAATATTCCACATTCATATCCATTATTCACGTGTGCCAAAGTTAATATCACTCATTAATAATTATTTATTTATATTTATTTTAATTGAGGTCTTTACATAATATAAATAAAGATAAATGACATTTTGGTTGGTTGTGCTGTTACTAAACAAAGAAAATTATAAAAAATATAATCTCTTAATATGTTAAAAATAGCGATTAATTAAAATTATTAATTATATTTTAATGAACTATGGCAAAAATTAATTACTTACGACATTATGATTTAAAGCTCACGTCTGAATAGAAATGTTTGACTTTGTGAATACAAATATATGTAGAGATTATTCATGACAAATGACAAATCAGATATAGTCTAATAATAGCTTTGATCATTTTTCATGCGATATTAAATTTACAGAGTTCAGGGACAGACCGACAACGATTTTTCAGAAAATGAGAAGCTCTGATGCAACAGCTAAGTGACGAATAAAGTAACATCACTTTTAAAATGCTTTTGATATCGATATAAGTATAAGTACGGTAATTTTTATAAATGGAGATTGTATATCACAATTTATATCCGAATTTTAATATAAAACCTTAACTAAAGAGATCATTAAACTAAAAAACAAAAGTATTAGGTTAAGATTCTCTAAACCATAATGGATTAGGTAATTAACATCTTGAATAGCTGAAAGAGGTATAATTTCAAATCTTCGGGAAAATTGAGTAGATACTATTAAGCTGGTAAGATAAGCCTCATCAGAGAATTTGCTGAAGTATTTAGACGTTCAAACTTCAATGACTGCTTTTTCTGGCGCATGTTTCTGTGTCAATTAAGGAGTAATTTGATTTATAACATAAAATGATTAAACAAGTAACAATAAATTATTTTGCACCGACTTGAATAAAAATATTTGATGTAAATTTACTCTCTTGCTATTCTTAAGTTTGTGGATTCATTTGAACAAGTTCACACACATTTGTACGCGTTTTGATATGAGATCTGAACTTAATAATATTTTTAGTTTAGAGCTTGTTTCAAAAAACTGAACTGTTTGAATTTCTTGTAGCTACGTTAATTTTGTTATTGAAAGTTTTTAAGGTTCGTTAGGTAGATTTCTATCACTTTATTTCGGTTTTTGGTACCGTATATGGTGATCGGTACCGTATTATATCATACTATCTTGTATATACTTGATCCGTCTCTGATATTAAAGTATTAACTTCTTCAAGTCACCGCGGTAAACATTCAATTTAAGTAGTCACAGTCAAGCAGATGAACGAAGTAGGATATAAGTATAACTATTTATCTTAAAGTGTCTCAAAAGGTTAAAGTAATTCATATAATGGAAGGTAGTACCGTGAGATTATCGTTGCGTATCGTACTATTTAGAAAATGTATGATAGTTCTATGAGGTTTGTTATTAAATTTATTGCGGAATCTTTCTTTGATCGAAACTTAGTATTATATTATAGGAAAAAAATACGTTAACGACGAGAATATGATTAGTTCAATGTATAATTTCGTATTATTGTTTGGTAATTCTCATTTTCTATCCATATTTCTTTGATTCTGTCTTTATCTGTCATCTTCCCCTGTAGCTTTATTTTCTAGTTTTCTCATTTGAAAACGGTATCATGTTCAGCTCGTCATCATCGTTGAAGTATTGACCACCAAGGAAAGATTTTAGGATGGTCGAACACGACCCAGCCACATTTCTATAGTTTTTTGTTACGTTCGCATTGTGAGGTCAAACAATATCGTGGAAAAACACCATTTGACAGTAATCCTAATCCTTGGCGTAATTTCTTTATGGTCTCGCAATAAATATATGCACTGATGGTGTGGCCCCCTGGTAAGAAAGCAATAAGTAAAATGTCTTTTTTGTCCCAAAAACGGTGCATATAAGTTTTTGAGATGTCCAGAATTGCTTAGGGTCAACTTTTGTTGGGATGTACCTCCTTCCATTGATTGCAGTTTAGTTTCTGGGATGTTATAAAATACCAAAGTTTAATTCACCATGACTATTCAAGAAAGAAAATCATCACTGGGCTCATTGTAGTGTATTAAAAACTGAAGTACACTACCCATCCGTTGTATTCTGTTATTCAGTAAAAATTTGGGTACCCAACGTGAGCAAAGTTATCGAAATCTCAGTTTTTCAGTAATAATTACATGAGCAATAGCTTTTTTTTTATAAACTTACGATTTCGCTTAAGCTTCTCTTCAACTGCGTGACCCGAATCATCATTTACCAAAGACGGGTATCCACATCGTTACTTGAACTTTCACCCATTTTGTTTTAACTTCTTGGAATTTAGAAAATCACAAATCTGATTTCACTAGCGGAGGTATTTTTAATTGAGGCTAACATCATAAAGAAGCACTACAAGGAACAAGTCGGCATAAGCGATCTTAAAATTGCATGCATATCTTCTGCTTGAGTCAGAGTAACTGCTGCACATGCTCCAAACTGCAATCGCAGTGCTGCTGCTAAAAGAAATAGAAAAGCAACTTACATTATGGATACACATCGTACAATATACCTTTGTAGTGTTCTTACTTTTTTCTACCGTTTTTGTAAAAATAAATTCGATTTACTTTTTTGAAACTCTTCCAAATTTTCAATTCAGCATTGAACTGCTTCTTTTTTCAATTATTTGATTTATTTTTAATCCATGTTAATTTTGTTACGTTCTGTGTAACTAACTTTTGCAAGACAGAGGATGAATAATTTGTAAAAAATTATATACTCAATTCTCTATTGAATGAACTTTTATATTAATAGTGATCGTTTTTCTGTCCAATCTTATAATCATTCAACAAACTTAATGAAATGAAATTGGAATTTAATGTGCTAATTTTGATGAATACGACACTGTATTCTTGAAAGTGTATATTTATCTGTGAGAAATCAGTCATCATGGCTTTTAAGGGATCATGGCCTTATCTAAGTTGGAGTCTTGGAAGTCGTGTGTTAATAGTAGGAAACACTAATTGGAACATGAAGGCTCTATTAATCGAAATATAGTATCAGTCAAGTTTTGGTGATCATTGAATAAAGCATTAAATGCATTCCTAAGAACGAAGCATTGTTGTGTGGATATGATATAAAATTATTTTTTGTTTGAATTTTTTGAGTATCTGTGCATAAAAGCAAGAAATTGTATTTATTTTTATTTGCATATTATTGAATTTAGAGAACTATACGAAGTGGGTCACAGAAAACCATTTTGTTCCAAGTAGGACACATTTTTACGATAGAGATACCTGTCATATGTCAACACTCATCCTTCTACTTATCCACTCCCGTAATTTTAAATAGGGTACATAATCAGAACGGAATATTTAGACATATAATCATGTATATTATCTCTCTTTATATATAGGATGTAAAGGCGTATAGAGGAGCCCAAAATATGACGATTGGGGGCAGTTTAACTATATATATATATCAATACTTTTTGAGGAGTTCTAGTGCCTCAAATTAGAGCATATAATTTCGAAAAAGTCGATTAAGAACAATTCAATAGAATAACAAATTAATAATAATGCAGAAATAACATGAAAGTTTATTATTTAAAGAAATTGCTGAAAATGATTACCATTTTCTCTTAGACACGAAATCATTATCCACCGATAATTCTGGTCAGTAGTTAATGATCATTTGTTTACATTGCATTTGTCTGTTATGCGATTCCACAATTCTTCTCAAGAATCAACTGGATAAGAATAAACATATCTTTAAACCCCCAAAAAATATTTTCTCATGAACGTGTTCCAGCATTTTTATACTCTAATGAATAATGATAAATATCGATGTGAACATGAATTAGAAGTTCTCCAATTTTCTGAAATTGTTCGCAGATCGAAAACATCGTATATAATTTCTCGGGTGAATTGTTATATATGGTAAATACCATGAAAACAATGGATGAAACAGCATTCATATTATATCTCTTCTTTTACCTGCGAATTATACCCTTCACGCATCGTAATCATCGCTGCGAGAACGTGTGCGATTACAATCAAATTGAGAATCACATTTTTATAGCGAATTTGCGGTTGTATCTTACAAATATATGAAATGAAAGGAAATATTAATATAATCTTGTAGAATATGAAAAAATAACAATAAAACAATCACTTAATTAGAGGCAGTGAGTGAGTAAATTCGAAATGCAAAATAGCTACGCATACATAAATTTGCCCAGTTTTTTCAGTTTAAATCACTAATTCAATGAATAGAAATAAATTTACATTCACCTGGTCTGGTTCAACTTTTTCAATTCCATGTAGTATCTGCTGTATTATCGTTGTTTTAGCAGTATAAGGCATTGTCATGCAAGAGGATAATCGATCAGAATAATACTTAAAATATGGTTGCTAAAACTTTATTACACGTGTAACCCAGTGGATACATATCTTGGAATAAAAAAAACTTGCTGTATCCTATCTGTGCTCTGTCCAGCTTTCACGTAGAGCTACTCATTATGAATTTCATGCTGTCTTGACTGCTATTGTTGAAGAGCTTAGCGAGCCACTCTCTGTTTGCCTGATAGAAAATAGCGACACATTTCACTACATATTGTCTGCTTATTGCTTCTTTGCCATGAGTTTTCATGATTTGATTGTTAGGCACAGTAAACCAAGTGTATGGCAAGTGCACCATCTGTCTGCACTCTAGAGAATAAAATTTATCATGATGCGCGATGTATGGTTTCAAAATACCCTGGCTTGCTTTTTCTGATCATCACAGGAAACTATAACCAGAGTTCAGGTAAATCACTCATCAGCTGATTGCAGATCCTAAACTAGAACGAGATTCAGATCACAATTTCCAAACGTCACGTTCAATTTTCGGCGGAAATAAGTTTAATACTTGCTATGCTGAAATGACGAAAAGTATAAAAACTATGAATCCGAAAAGTTCTTATTTGTATTATTTCTTCTTATTTCTATTAATTGCTAGCAACCTTTTACGTGTCGCAATTGAATAAGGCCTCTAATGATATTTTTTTAAAGGTTTTATAATACTCTTGTACTTCTGATATAGTTTCGATTTTTTATAACTGTATTTTACAAAATTTTAAAATTCTATGTTAGTTTTTATATATCTAATAAATTAGTAATAATGATAATACTTCTGAGATGATTATAATTATAATATAACATTATAACTGTTTTTTAAAAACACAACAATACATTACAATAGCCCAGCATGTATTTATGTTTCAAACTATGACTGTTCAATTTATTCAAATTGACTGCTATAGAATCACTTATTTACAGTTAAAACTTTTGGCTGTAACAAAATAATAAAATAAATCTATTTTTTTGGATATATATTGTTCTCTGACTCAGCTGTATTTATAAAAATATATGGAATAGAGATCATTAATTCTTTTGATACTTTTTTCGATGGAAAAGCTAAAAATGTAAAAAATATGGTGAATGGAGATACATAAATGTTTGTATTTCATATTTATTACACAATATGGGTGGGTACTACAAAAATTTGTTTCCGATAGTGACTACAATTATTGATTATCTGAAGTCTGTACAAAAACAGGACTAAATATGACCAAAGCTTACCCTGGTCTTGTTTCGCTCATTCTTGCCAAAGGGTGAAGATAGAACTTGTTCTTGGTCTTATTCTACACATTTTTGTCAAACGTTGATGAATTGTAGAACTTCTTCTAGACTTTGACCTTTTTAATAAAATATTCTAGTTGGTATGAGTGGTTCAACACATTATAGAGATTCTTAAAAAAAATATTATATCTAGTTCATACATTTCATAAAGATTTCACGATATCTTCGTTTTCATTATGGTACCACTTATAACCTACCTATTTGTGACATCTTATTTCGTAATTGAAGTGGTATTTCGAACATTATCAAACAAAGTTCAAAAAGTTTTGTTTTGAAAACATTATCGAGATGTTGGATTTTTTTCAATATTTCTTATTTTCTACTAAAACAGAAACATAAATTGGAACAAATTTAAAAATAAATTTGATACATAAAAAGAATAACGGTTGATATTTTACGTTATGTTTTTTGTCCTATAAAAACCCATGATATATTCAGTTTAACACTCAGGTGACTTGTTGAATGTGTTCAACCGACATAAGCTTAAACGTATACACCCCATAAACGAATTTCCATAGACGATGGCATGTCCGACCAATATTATTCAAAATGAGACAAATTGACGCTCAACCAGAAAAAATCCTTACATGGATTTACGAGCTTCATAAACATCAAAGAAGAAAATGTTTCGAAGAGTGGATGGTTGGACTGACTGTAGGGGTCCTGAAGAGACTGGCGCCCATTATTGAGAACAATAAGCCCTGATATCCACTTAAGAAAGGGAAGTAGCCGAGGATAAGGGTTTTTTGAGGGCGATATTGGAGATTTAGTGTTCATTAACTTCAAAGAACGTTCTTACTACAATAGGTCGGTAGGCTTTTTTTATTTCTTTTTATTGGGTACTTTGTTATTATTCAGAGCAGACATATTTTTATCACATGTCATATGCGATTCTATTTTGAATTGAATAAGTCACTTTTTTAATTATGTTGTGATTACAGAGGCGTAACAAGTATATTTATTACATTTGATTGAAAATACTTAAAATGAACGGTAAGATTTTGTTTGTTCATACATTAAGCGATCATTGTAATAATTGAAACTATATAAAACTACATATTATGAGATAGATTGGTTCACAGCAATCTTCCCTTTTATTAAGACAAAATAATTGCTTTCGGTATTTCGTACTCCTACTAAATCTGCTGCGGTTCTGATATTAAACATGTTCCATATACTTGGCTATTTATATTTCATGTAGCTCTTCCCTCATATACGATCTTGATGTAAAACAGTAAAAACGAAGCTCGGGTGTCTCAACATCCCATTTTTATTTCAATTGACCAATTATATCCATCTACAAGGTTGGTTCTAAATTGGTCATACCAGGTCAGAAGTTATCATAAAAGGTCAGGTGGTTTTCTTAATTAGAGAGCATTGAAAAATTTGATATTGAGGGATAAATTTATTCGAAGTTATTGATGAATGTTATTACCTCTAACGTAACGCGCATGCTTTGGACCAATTAACAGTCTCTGTAGTATCTTCTTCAATTGTTTTCTTTCTTTTTCTCCATTCTGCCAACGATTTCATTAATTAGAGTCTCCATTATAATACTTCTATTTAGAAATTGCTCAGTTAATTAGAGTTTAACAGTGCCAAACCACCTTGAAGATCTTTATGCTCAACGTTTTAGAAAATGACCAGTTATTAACAGCTAATATTTCTTGATCGCGCCTAGTTGCAATTTTTTTGAAGGTACACAGACTGGCTTCCATATGTGCAACAGGGGCCAATAGATCATACCCAGCTGATGCACTGAAAATTTTTAAATATCATACCCTATAGTATTGGAAAGCGTGACAGAAAAAACGTCACTCAGAATGTTGAGAGACGGAATTAACAAGAAAAAAACCATACTTAAAATATAATCAAACCTGGGACATGTCTCAGGATGAAATACCAATAAAGTAAACTTTAAGAAAAAAATAGCTCAATACTAAGCTGTAGAAGCAAGTGGAATTAAAATACCATACGAGAAATGTCATCAAATGGTACAAGGATGGCTCTAAAATAACAGATAAAACTGGTCATCGCACCAAGCAATTTTCAATTACATTCATTTGAAATGAAAAATGTGTCTGTCAAGTTCAATCTAGATAGGAAATATCGTAAGAAATAAATCATCATAGCTAAGCAGCCATTAGGCTCTAGTCTCTAATATGAAAAAAAGTTAAACAATCTATGCAAGAAAAATAAAGTTACCCTGTAATGGATTCCGGGACACACTGGAGTGGAGGGAAACAAAATAGCTGAAAAATTCATTAAAATAGGGGCAGACAAACCCTTCATAGGACCTGAACTCTTCAGTGATATCGTATTCAAAACAATAAAGTATTAGAGAAGGTAGATAAGGGTAAAACCATTAACTGGGACAATCTTTAGAGGCTGAAAGAGACAAAGACTCCTGGGAAACTATAACCAGAGAAGATCTGCTAAATGTATCAGCCTAAGTAAGAGCAGCCTACGAATACTAACGGGGAGTCTTGTCGGGACCCTAGCACGTCATTGGACAGCTGAAGACGATAGTGAATGCAGCGTGAAGTTTATGTTATGCTGAGGACGCTACGGAACTCCATAGCTCTATACCTGGGAGCGTATGAAAGAGGAGTGGGATTAATAGATCAGCTGTAAGCTTTGGGATCCTCTGATCGCAACGAAAAACACAATTTCTGATATCTCAGATGTAAAATTTCTCAATCGAAATAAGGTGCTTAGATCAGGAAAACGGTATCTATTTTTATCACCCTTGATCATGCATAAACTATTCACTTTTGTGTTATATTGATATAAAACCTGATTTAAACTAGAAAGTATCAATTTCTTATCCCAGTAACTTCTACCTCTTTGGTAGTGCTGATAAACTGCTTGTAATTTAATTCAGCATTCAAAATATGACTTTTAGAAGAAGACTTTTGATCCCCTGGACCATCTGGGTAGCAAATAGAAGTCCTGAATGAAAAAAGAACAAGAAGTAATGAAAAGCGAGGCAAAATATTTGGAAAAAGAGGTCCAAGACCTGATTCAATAAAAACTCCCCTCAACTCTTTCCCATTGCTGCTTACAGAATAAAGATTGCCATGATAATCGTCAACATTCGTCAGGGATAGGTACCATAAGTATAAAAATTTACTTCTTGAAAAGAACAGTTGGTAATATTCATAAAATTTATCATTTTTTCAATATTCTGATAAAAATTTTTCGAAAATTTGTTCTTCAATAATTAATCAATGAAATTTTAGTTGATTTAATAAATTACTTTGATGGAAAACTCATTCGGTCCTGATATTTTTACTATTCTCGTTACTCTATTAATGTTAGTTAGTTAGTTAGTATTTCCGTCACAATTTCCTCTGTTATTAAAATAACTTGAATACATATATTATAAATAAAATCTTTAATTTTCTATTTAAAGAAAAGTATAAATATCGACAAAGCTTAATTTGGTTAGAAAGGTGAACCATTTCAAGAATGAAGCTCCTAGAATTTCAAATCAAATTACACATAAAAAATTACTTTAATCAATATATATCGCAGGTCATAGTTATTCAATATTCATTTGATGTTCATGTTAACAAATTTTGAAAATGCATTTAAAAATATATTGATCAAATGATTATTCGTTAAGTAATGTGTTATTTTGGATTAAGCCCGGCTGTTCAATTCTACAATCAAAAGAGACTACTTCTGATTAAACTAGAAATTACCAAAGAAATATATGATTTTAAAGCCCGAAAAAGACCAGAATAGAGTTGTGGAGCAAATCAATGAAACCTTTGAAAGTAAGAAATATTGCCCCACGATCTTCCTGGACATCAGCCAGGTTTTTGACAAAGGTCTCATATGTAAACTGAAACAGAACTTGTTAGGAAATTACTATAAAGGTAAAATACGACAATGACTACCCAAGCCTTCAATTAATTCATGCTAGCGTGCCCCAAGGAATGGTATTAGGCCTCCTACTATGTGTAATATTTTCAGCCAACGTGACAACAGATACAAACATTACCACGGCCACATTCATCAATGATACAGCAATCCTTGCACCTAACAAAAATCCCAAAATAGCCTCCTAAACCCTGCCAAATAGCCTTACCTGAATACAAAAATGGATAACAAAATGAAGAATAAAAATAAATGCAAACAAATCACAATATTTAACAATCGCTAGTAGTAAGGAAACATGTCCGCCTGTAAAACTGAACAGCAAAGAAATGGTACAAAGTATATAGGTATGCAGGAAGTCAAACTGGACAAAACACATCTTTTTCGAAAGAAAACAACTAGGCCAAAAGTTGAGAGGCTTATAAAAAATCAGAACTATCCATTGAAAATAAAATAATCATTTTTAAAAGCAGTCTAGCGAGAATTATGGAAAACAGCTGCCCTTCAAAATATTAAAAATATACAGAGATTTAAGTCCAAAAATGATACTAGGAGTCTCATGATTTATAACTAATTAAACCATTTACCACGATGCGGGTCTGCAAAAGTCTAGTTAATCAACCACACGTAGTGCTCTTATATTAAATTATTGCTAAGAATACATGAAAAACAATGTAAGTATTCAATACAACTGTGGTAGACTAATTTGTCATACCGATTACTTAATATCTACCTAACATTGTTTGGGTTGTATAAATAGATTGTAATACATTCTGAAATATAAAAAAAAATTGTAAGCAAATTAAATTGAATTTAGATCGACATTAATTTCTCGTCGATTTATTCTAGTTTTTTTGACATGCTAGTATGCATATCAAAATTTGGTAGGCTCCCACGCCACTGTTTTCGTCCCCTATTTTCTCAAACAATGCCTTCGTCTTGACACCACTAGAAGAAGCATTCACCTATTCGATGAAAAGGGCTTGACTTCTTCAGACTTTTTACAGATCACAGCGGGCGTGTCAGGTTTTTAAACAGTTTTGTTTCTGCTAGTTTTTACTTCGACTTCTAGATGAAATATTAATATTTATTAACCAAGAAACTTTATTTTCTGCTTCAAAGAAAATTAAAGAAAAGAAATATGCTAATATTGAAAACAAACCGGTTCCAGCATATTAACAATAAATGAATTTCGCCTTCAATACAAAAAATATGATGAAATAATTTTTCTGTTGATCTTATAAATGTTTTAGTTTGTGGTTTTGAAATAAGGTTCTGATAATAGTAATTCCACTTGGCCTTATTTGGTAATAATTTTCCACGTCTTGCATTCTATAAATAACCCTAAACGTTCTCTTCTGTCTATTTCAATTCGTCCATCATTATATTGTCTTATTATATTCCATTTCCTTTCGGTGGCATAGAATTCAATTTAAAGGCCTGAATAATAATATAAACGTTGTTGACGAACTTTTTCTTCTATATTGAATACCTTCTTCAAGGGTCCGACCGTCTTCCAAATGAGCCTTAATCTTCGAGTCATTACATGAAAAAGACCTACAAATGAAACGTGAATGTGAACATATGGTCTTTAATGATTATATGATTATACGAAAATTATCCAAAAAAAATATGAGTAACAACTAAGAAATTATCAAAAAAATATTTTCATACAATTACAATTCTTTTTGCCTCTTTTTTTTCAGTTATAGTTTCAATATAAAAAATATAAAAAGTTCAACCAACTAATTTCTAATGTACCAGTGTAAATTTGTTAACTTTTTCACTATCTTTAATTACCCTTCTTATTACAATGAAAATTTATCAGCATTAAACAATATCAGGGAGGTGTAGAGAATTTCTTTGAATATTTTATGACAAAACTGTCATACACAAAAAAAAATTAGTTTACCGATTAGACTACGTTTTTGATGCATAATTCGTTCAACTCAGCATTTGTGTACGGATTTGAAAAATTAACGTTCGAATGATAATATTAAGGGATTATATCGAAGGTCCCTTCTGAGTTAATGGAAATAAATATTTGGAACTTTTACTTCATCAAATTATTTGTACAGCTTTATTATTTCGTTGCCGCAAAAAGGTTGTTCTGTTCACAATAACGTGAGGTTCAAAATTATTTGGGAAAAAATATCGCGTTGCGTGATAAATTGACCTTCCAAATCACCAGATTTTTTGTTCTTTGGATTTATTTGAAACAGAAATGTATCAACATGGTTTTAAAAGAGTAACAAATATGAGACAACCTCTTTATGATATTGTATTGCTGAATGGTGATGATTAGATTCCTGAAGAAATAACTAGGAAATCTATAAAAGGTTGTGGTCCTATAAAAGTTGATCCGCTCTTCATGAAGTGATATGTTTCATTGTCGTGTGATTCAAGGGGGAATTATTCCGGCCCTTTTTCGTTTATTCGTTTGAAGTATATTTTTTCATTTATTTCATAAAATCTACTATATTCTAACACCTAAACCTATTTCTAAGTTAGATTATTTGTGACATGTCTCGTCACAAATAAAGTTTTCAAATCGATAAATTATCGTCCAATAATTCTGATTTTTGTTGACCCGAACTATATTATCCCCAATTCGCCTAAGGTATTGAAATTTCCTCATATGTGTCTCATAAACATGCCGTAACTTGTTAAGACTAATCTTTAATTTTATAAAGAGTACAATCGCTTCACTTTTTTCTAATCATTCTTTCTTTGTTGATTGTCGACGCAGCATAAAAAATAGTATGTAGTGAGATACATATAGAATTCGTGTATTGTAGCAGACACCGTAGTTAAGAAATTATGTAAAATTGAAGAGGTAAACACAGATAGTTTGCGCTCAGGTCGTCCCCCTCGTGAAATATTGAGTTTACAAAGGAAGCAGTTGTACTAGCACTCGGCGATTACCAGACTTCCTTGGACATTCTAAGAAAAGAGAGAAACATCGTGTAGAGGTGTGTAAAGCATAAAATATAATGCGCTATACTTCGAATATTAGGCTTTCTTTGTGTATGAATATTTAATAAACAAAGTAAACATAGGAATCGATATGTATATATATATATATATATATATATATACTATATATATATATATATATATATATACTATATATATATATATATATATATACTATATATATTAAATTTCAACGTTTCAGAACCTTTTCGAAATCAATATTTATTCTTAACCTAATATGGTTAACAGGTAAAAACTTTTATTTCCAGTAAAGACATTGAATTAGATGGATCTGACATCATAGATATTAGGATAAAAAAAGTTTCGTTGGTAGAGCAATGATAATTCCGGTTCTGGTTATTAATATATCATTGTGCATGTGAAGGTTATCTATCCATTTTGCTGTGTTTGTGATATTTGAAACTTTTCGATAATTTTACCAATTACCGATTATAGTGAATTTGTTTGAAGTTTTGATATTATGTTCCGCTATGGGATTCCATTAATGCAATGCATTCATTCCCATACATCAAAAATTTGAAACGTTTTACAAGCTGCTGAATATAATAATACTGATTAAGGTATCAATATTTTATACATAATATTCAAATCAACCATTTTTTTAAGACATATATTTTTTACTTGTTATTTTCGTTTTAAAATAGTTGAATATTAGTTGAGGTTATTAATAAAATTAATTGAATAATTATCATATTATTGCTGTTTTTGATAACTGATTTTTCTAAATTCTACTTGTAAGCTTCTAAAAATATTACTCATAATAACATCAGGAAATTTATATGTTTGGCATGCAGTTTTTAAAATTTCATTGCTTTTGTTACAATATATATTTCAAAATTATGCAGATTTCAGACCTATTACATATAAACGAATACTATGAAAATGTTTGATTCCTGGATGGTGCTAATTTTGTTAGAGTTAATGATATCGTAAATCATCTAAATGTTGATTGCGTCTCTACTTGATTTATCCCCCATAAAACTAAATTATTCATACAGTTTATCAAAAATATATAATGAAAGTATTCTTCAGTTCTTTCATATTTTTATTCTAATTTAAGATTTACATATTCATTAACTATAGAAAATCAAGCAATTATCTGAAATAATCGGATACAAGCCACAGAAATTTTTATTGAAAGACTTGTAATTTGTGCTGGGCGCCTGTATGAATGCAATTAAAGAAATGTATTGCATTTTCCGAATCCAGAGAGCAGCGTTATATTTTTCTTTTTCATTTTACTTTGATAATTAGAAGTTAACTTCGAAATTTTACGGCGCTATTTTATGTGATAATTGTATAATGGACAATAATAAGCGCCGGCTCGAATACCGACCAGAAAAATGGAAAGAAATTTCCATTAAGAGTTGGTTTTTGATATTCTTGAAACGAAATACCAAACTACTTTTACAAGATTTGTCCATAATGATATAGCCGTCATTTTTTTTATTTTGAATTTTCGATATCCCGCGGGCGATCCGGCGAGCGCGAATAATCGCGGCGTGTAGGTTATCTGGGAGAGCGTGTAATGTCGTGTCGTTGAAATCTTTCGGAGGGGCGTATTCAGCTCACTTCTTGTTCAACCTGGGCTTAGATTTTTCGTCTTAAATCGAAAGCAAGCTGGTATACGAATCAGAAACCTTTAACTTTCGCCTTCCAACAGAAAGCTTCCCTCCGCAAGCGTGCTACTTCGATTTTATCGACCAATTCAGTACGGAAATACGGTAAAGACAGCGTTGTGGCCGATAAGCTCTCACGTATCGAATAAATCGAAGCATCTATCGATCACGTCGAGCCAGCATCTTCGAAGACAAACGATGAAGAGCTGGAAAACTTAATGCAATCAGGATTTTCTTTGCAACTGAAGGAAATACAGATGCCGGGAACGAATATACTAATTCACTGCGACACTTCAACAGTATAAGCTCGCTCGTACGTCACAGGAGCTTTCAGAAACGCAGCTTTCACCAGTATAATAATAACAAATTTTACCTAAAAGTTTGTGTTTGTAAAAGGAACGTACTCCCACTCGTAATTCTAATAGCCGCTATAAAATTTTAACTTCTGTATAATGTGCCAACTTGTGATCGTGGTTGTCATAAAGATTAGACAACTCGTGAAGAAATATTATACAGCTCAGGATTCTAATCATGAAATATTTATAGTGTATTGCAGTAAAAAATATTCTACAATATAAACATTACATTTTGTATCTATAAGAGACCTGTTTCATAGACTAATATTGTGTTATTTTATTTGACTTACCTAACCTAACCTAACGTAACCAATTGCAAGTGTACATTACTATGTTAAATGGAATGTTACAAATTACGATTTCCGCATATTTTAAAAATTCATTTCACCATTGCATATTACTTAGTATTTACATAATGTTAAAATGCACTTTGAAGTATTTAGAAATTCTAGGTTTTGAATTTTCCAACTCAACAAAGTGGATTAGGTACTAAATAACAGGTAATACTTTTAATTAATTCGCAAGTTTATGTTCTTCGACTATCTTTTCGTTTACCAGATTGGCTCAACCTTATATCAATGGATTAAGAATCATCACGAGTTGTAGTGCACCCTGTAAAAGTATCATAATTAACAAAGACGTTATCATCTTGCTGTATATTATATAATTATAAGACATTTAGGTAAAACAGTTTTCTTCTTGTTTTCTACCTTTTAAACTATTTTCTTTCTAGGCCAACCTTTATTCAATTAATTATTAAGGGAACGATATGTAGCCTATCTCACTCAAGCCACCGAAATCACTGATAACAAATTATTTCTCAATTTTTAAGAAGCTTCCTCGGTATCAGAAATATGTATAATAAAGATCCTTACAAAGAACACTTTTTTTCTCAATATTTTTTATCATAGTTATTTGAAAAGTTTCCACAAAGGAAGAAGGCATAGAAAAATTTTATTTACGTAACTATTTTTTCTCCTATCATATTATAGATTTTTGCTTTTAGAATAAATTTAAAGAAAACATCACAAAGTTTTCTCAGTAACTCTCTGAGGATTGTAGTGAGAAGAATTCGATACTTTCCCGAAACGTTACTGTAATTTTATTTTGGAGTCTATTTATTTTTAGCCAATAGAGGGTTCCTTGATTATGCGTCCGTTAGAAAGAAATGTTTTAGACACGTATACAAATAGGTATAATATGTTTTATTTCTCTCAAGTATTTTTCGCCTACTACCATATTATGTTTCTTTTCTCTATTTAAGTTGAACTACACAATGTTTTGAATGGATATATACAATTAGCGATGAGTAAATGCAAGGTCAAGACCAATACTAGGTTAGTCTTGATCTTGCGTATTAGTCTTGCCGTGTAATAAGTGGTCTTGGTCTTGTTCTTGCAGGGTCTAGTCCTGGTCTTGATATCACAGAAAGACTTTTGCAAGTTTCTCATTTGGTAGATTTTCAGTATAGTCAAAATTTGAGGATAACAAATTTTTCAAACAATTCAAAGTAAAAAAAAGATGAACAAATGAAGAATGGAGTGTTGTATAAATATTAATGAAAGTTTCTAGAAATATAAAGCGCCCAAAATCGAAGCAGATGCAAATAAACTGCCTTGTATGTCTGATACGTCTAAGAGTTTTTTTTAATTTGTGAAAATATTATCTGCTACTTTAGAATTTAAGAATTGTTTTAACAGTAAGATAGTGACAAGGATGATGCTTTTCTTTTTCAGTTTTTGACAAAAGTTCAAAAGAAATTGTGAAGAAACCACAAGATCATAATAGTCTTGCATGATCGGTCTGCGGATCTAGAGCTAGTCTTAGTCTTGCAGTGTAATACATAGCCTTGGTCTTGGTCTTGTTTTTGAAAGGTCTTGTTTTGGTATTGGTCTTGCATCAAGACTTTTGCGAGTCTTATTTGGGAGATTTTCACTGTAGGCAATTTTTCGAAGAAAATTTTTCAAATAAATAAAGGATAGATAAATCAAGTATGGAGTCTTGTATAAATATTATACAAATTATTTTAACTGTTAGATAATGACCCGGAAGATGCTTGCCTTTATGAATTGTTGACAAACGTTCAAAAGATATTTCGGAAGGAAAACGCAATAAGAGTCTTGCATTATCGATATTGGTCTTGCGCAAGTATTGCAATACTATGTCATGGTCTTGCAAAAGTCTGGCTCTTCTCTTTCTGCAATAATACAAAAAATATATACTTAATAAAGTTATGAACTGAATTTATATTGAAACGTTCATATTTTTTTCTGAAATTAGTAATTAAATAAGGTGGAAAATCGGGTTGATAAACACGGAATCAACAACGGTGGGATTAAATCACTTCTAAGACCGATAAATCAACTGCCGCAGTATTTCTCGCTGTAAAAGATTTGTAAACAATACCCGATATTTAAGTCATTCAGTTCATGTTTTCAAGTCGTAAATTCAAATCAATACACCAATTACCATACGTAATTGGACGATAAAAATTATTTTTTCATGTATAATTGAAGTTCATTATGGTTTTCATGTTTCGTGCCATTAAATCAGTTAGTGGTTTAGAAATTTTCGACTGGAAATCGGTATGACACTCGTACAATTTATGACGAAGTATTAAGGTATATAAACCAAGAAAATCAACGTCGGCTTGTTATAGAAACTTCCGGGATTGAATAATGAATAATTTATTTCACTTTCAATATTTTATGGTATTGTTATATGGAAACTAATGCATTTTGTATACAGCGTGGCAGAGCCAAAATGGAATAAATTCAGTATGCCAATTATTTGGCATATTTATAATGCATCAGAAACATGTCAATTAAAGTTTATCTCCACATTAATCTTTCTTTTAGTGACAGGTCTAAACCTTATTTTTTTTAATAAATGTTTTGATTTAAGACCTATTCTAATTAATAACGTGCTTCTGTTATAGAAAAGGTTTGACATCTTTATCAGAATATTACCTGCCATAGACAACTACGACATATGAATTAATACATCATCTACCACGTATCAAAATAAAATTTATTCTGTCCACACTCCTATCCTCAATTGTCACAAAAAGGTAGTAGGTTCAAATTAACAATAATTGAGGGACAATTGTGAGTATCCAAATGTTGTTCAAGATACGGGGGTTACCTTTGAAGTAAGAACCCTTTGGGCACACACTCAGTGTGTCTAGCTAAAGTTTGTGACGAAACTGTAATAAATAATAGAAATATGCATGATTAACGATATGGATGACCTAGTTTCAAATATGAAGAAATTCGCCCAGATAGGCGCTTCACTATTGACGAGTTTCATGGAAAATTTTCCGCAAGTTTCAAGATCAAAAGTTTATCACATTGACCACCTGAAAGAAACCACTAACTGATTTAATCGTCATACAGCAGAGTGTTTAAATAATGGGATCAAACAGATGGTACCACGACATGATAAATATTCGGATGTTAATGGTCAAATGGTAGAAAATATTCATATTTTGGTCTGTAATATAATTTATTCTTATAACTAAATCTCATTACATATGACCCTTGTATATAAAATATGACATGACAATCAATTTTGACGCCAGTAGTTGTTTTTATATCAACTAGTTTGCCTTACAGAACCAAGATGGACGACGGCGAGGGCCTTTCTGAGCTGGAACACAACAGGTGAGTGTATAGTGCAGACAAAATTTTTGAAAATTGTACTCTTTTGGTTTTTCGGGCCAAATGGGCACATTCTTCTCTCTGGTCTTCAGCAGTTGGAGTCGTATCCAACCTCTAATATAATGAGAGTCGCACGGGTATTTATCATTAGTGTTGACCATTTTTGTGAGAAGCTTAGAATATTAGCATGAAGCAACGTACAAATTACTTATAATTGCCACAAAGTGAGTTTTACCTATTCTTGCCATCACTTTTATTCATTGATACTATTTTCTGAAACGACAATCCTTGATGCACATCAATAAATGAAATGGAGAGAAGGGGGATTATTTTCGTTATCGCCCTCCACTAATGCCTTCTTAGGATTGTTGCGCTGACTCGTTGCAGAGTGAGCGACAAACGTTGCATATGTAGCACGGAGGATAGCAAAGTAGCTCTGACAGCACTGTGAGATCAAATTGCCTTTCTTTCTCGCACTTTCTCTCACTCAATCTCTTTCTTTTTTACCCCCCTCCCCGGTTTTGTCCCCTTCCCATCCCTATTGAACATATAGCAGCTTCAGCATAGTTCTAAGGCATTTATGTACGGCATCATGCCAATTTAATGTTTTTTGTTGTTTATTTCGAAAAATGTCACACAGCACAAGCCCATCTGGCCAACAAACTCAAAAGAGCACAATTTTCCAAAATTTTGACAGTACTAACCACGTAATTCTCTTTCCAGGTCGAGAACGACCCAGCAGTCATCCATCTTGGTTCTGTAATATCAAATACCTTATCTAAAGACGATTATCGGTCAAAAGGGATTGCTTAAGAAAATTGCGTGAAAATTAAGTTCTCACAGCTTTAGAAATAAATTCTGTCGTGCGACTTTTCTATTTTTGTGATTTTCTGAAAGAGCATGAAATTCTTAACCAAACTGTAATTTTTACGACTACACGATTTTTGTCCACCTTGTAGTAGTTTGTATCTAAAACTACTTAGTATTTCACGAATTATTACTTTGTCAAACTGTCAAACTACCCGCATCATAATTGAATGAATGAAATAGTCAAGGGTAATATTGTCCCACAAATCTTTATTCGATTCTTTGGATTCTTGTCGTTCATCTCTTTCTTTCAAATTAGCTGGAATATCTTTCAAATTCTCTTTCTCTTGAGATCGTTAGAAAAATGCTGAAAATTGATACGCTACTGGAGTCTGTCGAAAGTTCAACAAGGGCTTCGATGTCCAATTAAAAGAAAGGACCTATTTTTCGACAGACCGTGAATTATTGCAAGACTTTTCAAGAGATGTATTGCGGTTTGGATTTTAAATGAAATTGGATAACAAGTTGGGAACACCAACCGTTTAAAGTTACCGCTTTCTCTTTACGTTTCCACTGATTTTTAAACAGCAAGGGTGAAGAAAATAATACGATTTTAGTGGCATTTAAGAGAAACCTGCAAATTTATATGTGGTACGAATATTTAAAATTATTTGCTTCTATATGAACCTAACCAAGTTTGAAAAATGGTCGAAAGTAAACTAAGCTTCTAACGGCTATAACACAAAACTGTTATTCATAGATCAATGACGTCCATCGTATGTCTTCAATTTTTCTTTACTTGATTAACCAATGACTTCATTATGTTACAGATGTAGTTATGATTACACAATAAATCAGGCCTCCTATGGAATGTCATATTTCAAGCATTGACAGCTCTTTTTACTAATAACTATATAGTTGTGAAACGTTTCACAAAATCCTACAATGAGCAACGAATGAATTAGAACTTACTTATTCTTCTGAAAATACAGTTTCTTTGTTATTCAATATGTAATTGCTATTTTTGTTATACCTAAATGAAATTTTGAATGACATTAAAGATTTGTTACATCATTTCGCTATTATCGATTAAAACCGCATGTGATGCATATTTCCCACTCCCACGATTTCCAACATTCGCCTACGGCCCATATTGAAAACTTTAACTCGTGGGAACTGACTTTCATTCCTTGCTCGTTAAACAATATACTATTCCAGTCTTCCCCTCTCTCTCCAACTTAATCTAGACCTTTTTTCGTCGTTACGGTAAAATTTGCTTGAAGAATCGAATGTTCAATGGACATGTCCATAATCCATTAAATGATTAACTATTATGTTCTGCCTTTGGCTACGAGCGTGCCGAATCTCTAGGAGCAGCGAAATTCTATTGAGATCTATTCGCTAGAGATCTGCTCGCTTCGATGTCTTGTCTGGCTTCGTGTAAGTACGGGGTGTCATGAAACAGTGTGGAAGATAGAAAGACGTAGATAGGTTTACATGTTACCAGGTATACCGGAGGATTAATTATATAAGTATCAAAGAAAATAACTTGGAATTCCCTGGGTCAGGTATAGGTCAAAGGATTATTGTTTTATTGAAAAAGTTGTTCAGGGGAAGAGTCAAAAGATGAAAAATGTCGTGAATGAAAGTGTACTTGTATCACGTATTTTCGAATGCGAGGGCAAATGGTGTAGTCGCCACATTTATAAGTACAGTATTTTATTTCTTAATGTAGCATTTCTATCGTTTACCTTTACTACTTACTATTCCCTAATATATATTTTAAATCATCACAATCCTTTGCTGAAATAATCTATGAAAAATTGTGCAATCAATAATGTCCATGTTTTACAAATCGCTAGTGAGTAGCATCCTTGCTTTTATCTTAATCAGTGCTTTTTACTGAAAAAATTTTGTAACGAAATTGATATATAAACCCCAATCTTTTTGGGCACAAATTAAAGACGAAGGCAAAAAAGAATATTATGTTAATAGGCTTGATCCAATATACATTTATTAGTTGGAACATGAAAATAAATAGTGGAAGTTTTAATATTTTATGGGCCATTTATTCTGCAGTCCTCAAATACTTTCCATAAGATTATAACCAGGACTTTCGAAAATTAATTCAGTGGTTGAACAACCAGATCGGAGTGGTCACCGCTTATTGTAATTGTCCCTTTCAAGATTTAGTTTTAATTACCAGCAAACATCTGCTGGACGGTCCGGTGTATTTATAATCCCATGTAAATTTATACATATGCAAACACCTTTTCTCTTAAGACAAGGTGACTATTTTTTCTATTTTACAGTACAGAGGCCCGACGGAAGTTTATCATTTGAAGAGCCCACGTAAATAGTTTGTTGAAAATCTTTTTGTCATTGTTAGCACAACTGTCTTCATTCATATGTAGATGGAGAGTCTTATGCTAATAAGTTTGTTTCCAATACTCTATTTAGTTAGTATACATTAAGCGATTTTCATAATGGATAAAAATATACAATAAATTGATCTTGAGCTTTATATTTTTCCTCACTAAGATTTTCGACAACTTCCGATAGAGGTAACTTCAAAATGGGCGTTTTAAATACAAAAACTGCGTACTCGGTACTTTGACTTGTTTAACGAACAAACAACTGTCGCTGGATTTGGCTTGTCATGAAAAAACCACACAGTTTATTGCTGTTTTGTACCATGTGCGGAAGCTCCAACTGTGATTGATGTATTTTTAACATTTCAATACCCAAGTCTTCTTTTGAGCATTGGTCAGATTATGTAGGATCTGACAGGGCCAAATTTTAACCACCATATGATCATGTAGTTGATGTTAGTCATACTTTCCTAATATACCTTAATCTCACATGACTATGTCGTTTAATCAGATCAGCATCCATATTTTTAAGTAAAACTACGGCCATCGCGGATTTCCTTCTTGATTATCCATCGGCCACGTTTGAATTCGTTATACCAGTATTACACAGTGAAGAATGTGAATCCTACGCTATATAATGTATTAATTTAATTGACGCATATAAAGTTATGAAAAATAATTGCTCAAAAGTGTTTACGGGTCAATTCTATATTCCGCTAGCCACTGCACTTTTTAATTAACTACAAATACCATTAATAGCACTCAAATCTCGTGATGTTGATGATCAAGAACAGACAGCGTTGCCAAGGCCAAAGATATAAATAGCAACCCTTGTAACCACTAAAATTTATGTGCCACACATGAATTAAAAGTGTTCATACAGTAGGATTACGTAACATCATAAATATAAAAGATTCAAAGTCTTATTTAACTATCATTTTATTTTTCTCTTCCCAATATTCTTTGATTTTAGTTGCTATACCCCATATTTTTTGTTTATATATCTATATAAACCATAATATATGCATCATAAATTTCCATGTTTTAGCATTACACTTTTATTATACATGCTCACTACCTATTTTCATTTTGTTTGCATCAAGACGTTGAACTGAATCAAGTCGTGCAAGTTCAAAAGCAAGGTTGCGTTAGGGTAGGTTATGGATTTATTTCAGCAATCTACTGGTTTGGGATTTCAAAGTTATACCATAAATTTCTCAACAGTTTAAAACTTTTAATAAAGGCTCATCGATGACAGTAAAGATTCTTGTAAAAATTCAAATTTATCAACGAATGAATAATTATTATCTTCTCTACTACTGAATACTAAGTATACTGGAGGTGAATAACTTCATCCTGATATAATCACAAAAAAAATTGTTTGCCCATTCATAATTGAATGGAAATATATTTCTCAAATCATCCGCGGATGGAAAGTTTGGTTCAACAAATCTAGCATAAACATTTTTCTCCGATTCTAATAATTCTGATAATTTGAAGGGTGTCCCATAAACTCTTCTGTAAACTTAAGATAATTGATTCGATTTAACCTAATTTACCACTATTAAAAAGTTCCTTCTAATAGAGCTAACTACCTTTGAAGATAATACTGTTAAGTCAGTTTTAAACAGTGTTATCGTCAAAAGGTGGTAGCTCTCTCTTTATCTTTGATAAAGGTATGATTAAAGATAAATAATATAAAATTTTTATAGTGAATACTATATACGTTGTTTGTATTCAAGTAGTGACAACTTTGAGCCTGTTTACTTTGTCAATCTGCTGCTATAGCTATCTGTCTTGGAATACAGCTATTAAACAATGCCTTAATATCAAAATGTATTTAACGCCGTTTCACCATAATTCGATATTTATCGCGAGTATTTGGACGTGAACCGTCTATGTGGCCAGATTTAGGTCAATGTGATTTCTGAATCTGCCCGAAAATGAAAAAACTGTATATTAAAATGGAAAGTTTTCATAAAATCCCACCAGATTAGATAAAAACCTCACTCAAAGAAACGTTACAGAAACACTTAAGATAACTGCATTCATAAATAAGGGTAGTATTTTAAAGAAGATTAAATTCACAGCATCTTCTATCTTACCACGTATCAGAAAGAGACAGACCCTGTAATTGTACATTATGTCGTAAAAGCTTGTTAAAACTGACCATTTAATTTTTTTTATGTTTTTGTACCCCAGGAGATTTAACTTCGCACTGTATAATTACCACAACGACCGCTTTTTCATTTCATACCCGTCAATTTTTTTCTTTTTAACGCATCGAGTTCAAATGACAAGTGTCGGTTAAGTAAAACCACAAGAAGTTTGCGGTTTCATTTGTTCTTATTTTGATAACGGACGTTGAAAAGCGGCATATGCAATTAGTTAAAAAATATTTTGAGGTTATAAATACACTTCCTGGTGCCATTTCTATAAGTAAAATATAATTAGTGGTAATGGAACTGTGAAAGGAAATATGTTATTGATAAACACATATTTTAAAAATGAGTAGTGTAATGTAAAATCCTATTTATATTATTCACCAAAATATATTTTTAGAAAGTTCAGTTAACTATTATTTTAGCTTCTGGAACAGAGTATTTTTTTATTCATATAAAAATGTGGTTTATTGTAGTTAACATGAAATAATATAATTTTCAAATAAAAAACACATATCAAAATTAATGCAACATCGCATCAAGTATATAACATCATTATTTAGATAAGATACTTCCAATTCTGTCCCAGACAAAATATAACGATGTTGACAAGGGGGAGAAAATTTTGGTTTTTGCAAGAGCCACTTACAATCATTCAATTATGTCAAGCACAGACAAGCAAGAGGGCGTTACCGGCAAAGTTTAATAAACTGAAAAGTACGTATTTATTTTAGGGCATGGAGGTATAAAAAAGTTATTAGACATAATATTAACATTTGCTGCTAGCAAAGTTATTCTGATTTAATTTGAACAAGATTCAATTGAGAAAAATGTTCAAACTTTGTTACGTCTCAATACCTTGGTATATATTCAAACATTTAGACAAGTGTTTTTAGTGATATTTGAGTCATTTAACAAGCTCAAATATTCTTGCAAATTCCTCCAAATGGGCATCAAAAATACGATTTCGATAATTATAAATGTTTCTCAATTCTACTTCCACTTCTTTTCAAGATGTTCTATTTCTAGTTATTTCTTATTTATAATTTATTCCTCTGTTTTTTTTCTGTTATATTTGGCACAAGTACTGTCTGTTTTGTTTTGTACGGCTTTGTTCTGATTGCCGGCTTTATTTGTTTGTATTTCGCTTTTTTCCAAATCAGTTTTTTTCTGTTTTCTTTTGATCTGTTTTGGTATATCATGTCGTAATTTACTCCAATTCGTTCTGTTTGGTTCTAATTTGATTCGCTTTATTTTGTTCCACTATCTATTCAGTCTTTTTCAGTGCTTTGTTCTATTTTGTTTCTATTTTACCCAATTCACGTGAAATTCCTCCACATTTAGTTTTATAACTCATACATATTTTCTATTCAAAATTTCCAAACATGCATATAATCATAGTCCCATGTGTACCCTTTGTAGGTGTCAGATGTGTGTCTTTTGATTCATGCATAAAATTTTTCCACTGTTTTCTATTTCTAGTTTTTTGCGTAACTCTCTCCATGTTTTTTCATTTTCTCCTAAAATTCCGGCAATGGCAATGGCAATGGCAATTATGTTTTCCCTAGACCTCTAGATTTCCTACTCTTAAACGGTATATGAGTCGACGAAAAAAACTCTGCCACAGGGATGACGTCTTTGGAGATATTGTATAGCATATACGTTAGATATAACTTTTAAGTGAATTTTATATCGAATTTAATGCACACAAATCGCAATGACACGTAAATGAACAAATTACTGGGCTTATTAATTGGACACAAGACATATATTTTTGTTTTGTTTTTTTCATGGCCCACTACTTGTTTTTATATATTTCCATTTTAACTTCCATAACGCAGTTTCCCGGTGACAGCATAAGTAATATTGACATAATAATTGGAACTATTATTAATATAATAAGGAAAGACAATTTCGAGGAGTCAAAAAATGTTAAAATCCGTTCAGTCAACCCGGAGTAATTTATGTTTAAAGGAAAATGCTTAAAATTTACACATTTATTAGGATATCTCGTAATACGAAAAAGATATCGACATGCGATTTTCGCTATTCTGTTGCTAATTTGCTAAACTTCTATATTCCTCAATTAAAACTGCATGTTTCCATTTAACATTTTTCAAGGATAGCTGGATTTAAAAAAATAAATAAATAGCGCCCTCTAGCGTATACGTCACTCATCAGGTTGTTTCTAAATTATAACTCTTACATTGGTAGAAAGGAGGTCTCTTCAAAAAGACTAAGTTTGCATAGATAGGTTTAGTAGAACTGGACTTACAGGAGTTTTTTCATAATAAAGCTCCCGCTTCTCCCCACCTCATATTTGAAAAGATAGACTAAAACTTGTAAAATCAAATATACGCTGAATTTCTTGAAGAATACGATAATCATGGTTAAATGCATCTTAATTTGGCAAAATTTGTAAATTATTCATTTTATAATTTTTGGTATTTAATTAAGCCCTCTGGGGGTGGTCACTTTTGTTATAAATGTTTTTCCCGAAGCTGTACTATAAATGGTTCCCGAGGTATGGCCAAGAGCCATTCTTATTGGGACACCCGGTACATCTTGTCTCAATATGTCAACATTTTCATTTTTTCCTTGTTTTTGAGTGTTCGATTTCCCATTTCTTAGTGTTCTTAGAACTTTGAAATAGAATTTATGATTTGCTTTACTGTCTTATTATTATTACTTTTAGTTCAATTATATGAAATTCATTTGAAATAAATATTCCTCCACAATAATGAATGATTTAATTTTCTAAGACTATCAAAATTAATTACAAAATAACATATGATTATATAAGATCCGAAGAATAACTTGCTCCCAAATACGTTTCAATATGGTATTTTTTCCAGTTCACCAAATAAATTGGTATATATTTTTAAACCCTGAGTTCATATATATTTTATATACTATGGCCAGACGTCGCGACTTATCGCATTTAATATCAACAAAGTCAATTTATTTCAGGAGTTCTTTCGTATGTTTCTTTTGGTCTTCTAAAATTGAACGATTCGATTCGGTACAATTTTGAGATAACTTTATTTGGTAACGTGATTAACTCTAATGATTTCTTCGTCTTCAGGCTAAACGTCATCTGCAGATCGAATCTATCCGTATTAACAATAATTATTACACAATATCTTTTGTAATGTCGGTCGTGACAGGTAGTAATACCCAAAGTCAATTAAATGAAGTAGGCAATTCTAAAATTAATTGAAAATTTATTAAAAAATACATTTATTAGGGCACAAGTAAAGTAGAAACGGTGGAGTTCTTTAATCACAGCACAATATTCATATGAATCACCTAACCAAAATTTCTGATAACTTAGTAGAAATAATCGTAATTATTGATATTCCAAAGGTCGACCTTTTACGAATTGGTAATTAGGTCTACCGTTTTTTGGGATAGGCTATAGGTCTTGAATAGAAGATTCCTAAACAACTTGAAAGTCGACGTTTCGGTGAATATTTTAGCATCATCAGAGTAAAACACAAATGAACATATGTATAACAGACGTCAGAAATGATATTCAAACACATATAACTACTAGAAACCCAAACAACACAGACGACCCATTGAAAAGCTCTAGCGGAACTCAAAGCTCTTTAAATCTTAAGTTGTACCCAGTACTGTACATTGATTTTTTCCGCTTCTACTCTGTGAAATTCCATCGATTTTTTTGTAAGTTCACGCTTTTTAAAAAATTTCTTAAACAATTTTTAAAAATAACTATTCAACCATAAATTAGTAAACATTTACAGATAGTTTTCAACTTAGAAATCAGCATATGAAGAAGCTGTAATTTAACGCATTCAAATTGAAAATATAAACTCTGTATTCTAAATGTTTCATTGCTCAGAACCTCTGTGATCGAACTCAAATTATACCAGTTTCCTAAGAATTTCAAATACCACCCTAAAAACAATTGGAGAATAATCACACTGTATAGATAATACTACTTGCAATATGATGTGTGATCTTAATATTCCCCAATTTTATTTTAAGTATAAGCTGATTTTAATCTAAAGGTAAGTAGTAATATAAGCATTTTAACCTCCCCGTCTTTCGGAATTTTAAATATTATGTCAAAAGTTGATAATGTATTATATTCATACATACCTGTGTAAAATTGAATAAAAAGTCATATTAGTTGTTAAAAGAACTAATTTTATCAATAAATACATATTCAATGGAAACATTCGCTGAAAACAACACAGTAAACAAAGCTCATGTCAAATTTGACTTTTGGTACGGTCAGTCGTTACGTCATTATATAGTTATATCTTGTTACGATTACTACTGTTAATTTTAAGAAACTATCATGGATGTCTTGTCATTGGTTTTGTGAAGAAGACAATCGATCTTACGTTGTTATGTTTGGTTTCTTTTGATAGAAGATAGTATGTAGAAACTATGTGTTCGATAAATCGTAGATTGAGTCATATGATGGAAAACTCCTCTCATGATTAAATCGTAAAAAGTTGCACACACCCATCAAATTCATGTTTGTAGCAATCAATCCTTGATCAAAAACTTTAACTGAAAAGAAGAATATATCCTCCGCCAAAAAAGTATCGTATCACTATGATTTCTTATCATCAGTTTATCTAGTATCTAGTATAAAATCTTTGGATTCCACCCTTCTGTAAATATTGTTCCACATATATTCAATAGATTTCAAGTCCGGACCGTATACAGATCATTCTAAAACTACATATTTTCCCAAAGAAAGTCACTGCCTAACCTATAAATGGGGGAACAACATGTGACCCTCAAATATCCATAATGAGCAGTTAATGATCCTTTATCTAACAGTACTAATTCTGTGTCATCCCCTAAACGTATCCAACCCACAGCATGATAGACCCACCTACAAAATTTGTTATTGCAAGGAAAATACCTCTCACCATCTCTTCTATAAATAGGTATTCTGCGATATGTAGTACATAAACAAAATTTGGACTTGTACATTATACCAATCTTGAACATTCCAGTTCGCATGTTCTCGTGTGAATCTTAACCTAGCTGCACGGTGTTCGCTTGTTAGTTGAGGGGCAGTAATTCCAGCATTTCGTAAAATATTTTTCATGGTTTGAGAAGTTTCATTAACATTTCGAGCTTCAGCTAACACTTGTTGTAGCTGCCTTGCCGTTACATGTCTTTTTAGTGAAGCTTGCAGTCTCAAGTTGCCGCTGGCCGAACCATCACCGGTCTTCTATCATATCTTCCGGTCTCTCGATATCTCGCAACTACATGGTCACAAGACTGATTATTTCCCAGTATATTGTCAACGTACCTCTGACTGCGACCGTCTTCAATAAGAGCAATTATTCTAAAAATTCACTCGCTTGTTAAATTTGAATATATGTTTACATAGTTAAAATTAATTCCAAAATGCCCAATAAAACACAAACTGTGTATTCTCGATCAGTGCTGATCAAAAACTGATAAGATGCAAAACCGAGTAATATTTTTTAAATTGTTTTCTGAAAAAAACTTATAAAACGATATTTTTCTTGTCTCCTTTTTTGCATTTTTGTTAGTTTCTAGTAGTGTAACATTAAAAATATCCCCATACGCTGCTTTTGTAAGCAATGCTGCCATTTCTATGGATGATGCGATCATTTTTGGCGTGTGCATTTTCTATTTATAAAAATCCATTTTCTCCTGATACACATACCTAAGCCCTAAACCATCTCCCAATCCCTCACTGCTAGAATATCCGACCTTACACGATAGTTTCACACAAAATCTCAGTTTCAACACACCCCATCTAATTCTAATTGAATTTTTAGGGCTGAAATTTCTGAAAAGCCATCGCGGAGGTATCCGGAATCACTCCCCGCGGCGTTCAGCTCCCCAAGCTGGTCTATGGCCTTCAGTTTTTAATTTGGCCACAAAAGCCGCGATCACAGCTAACGCGACTTGCGGGGAAAGAGGAAGAGAGGAGTTCTGCCGGATGGCTAATAATGGTAAAGGACGCTGCGGTATTTGCGACAATTTCAGCCCCGATCCCGGCAAAAGGCATTCTATTAATTTCGCCATCGACGGAAGCAATAGGTGGTGGCAAAGTCCCGCTCTATATTACGGCCCTCATTACGAATACGTCACTATCACTATTGATCTGAAACAGGTAAGTCTTTTGATTATCCAGCATCATATCTACAGAGTTAACTCACAACTTATTTTACGTTAAGATTATTTTTTAAATACTGTAATGTATCAATTATATTTTAACTTTTCCATACTCTGTACAACTGACTGTATGATAGTGTAGTTGTTTTTGATTTATATCATATCAGCCATATCTAAAACTACCTCTATGACTACATTTATTCAGCAAAACCATCTGCTGGACCGTATAATAAGTTTTAGCACGTGACGGCAATTCAGTAACAGAATGATCTAGTCGTTAAAACGAGGTATTGAACGAATAGTACTGTTTTTCCAGAAATAATAATAAATAAACTAAACTTATATTCCTGCAGAATGGTACAAAAAATATTCTATTCATATATTTATTATTCGATAAATATATATCTATCAACAAAACAATATACATAAAAATATATACAAATCGTAACATAAACAAGGGTTCGAGATCTACTCCTTTCGCTGTCCCGAGGAACAACCGGTAGCGCGAATGAACGCGGGGTGCAAGTTGTCCGGTGGAGCGCGAAAAGTTGCGTCGTTGAGATCGTTCTAAAGAGCATATACTGCTTACCACTCGATCAACTTGTGCTTCGATTTTTCTACTTAAATCAACTTTCTCGTTGCCATGGAGCCGATAGAATCTGCGAATTTTGCGGCTTCGTTGAGTGGTTGTTTTTATCTGCGTAGCCATCATCAGAAGAATGATTTCGGGTAACCGGTTGGTCCAGATCGTGCGTAAAGCTTCTGCGGTGAACGCGCTACCGCCGAAAGAATGTGGGTGACGCAAAAAAATAGAGGACTTCGTCGATAGCTTCAACTTCCAAAAGTTGTAGTATGCTTTTTTTCTGCGATGTACTTAAGCCACGGATTGACACCTTGAGTTTTTTATATGGCTTGACGGCCGTTTGTTACAAAATACGTCCATTTTGGCACAGATATCGGGTCCATCGCCATGATCGTGTAAGTGGATTTTGCTTCTTCGTCCGTTATATTGTATGCAGCAATATTTCGCTGGGTGAACCATAGTGCAGGTTTCGTAGGTAACAATATTGGTAGTCGTAACGAAAAGAGGCTATTTGTCGGACTACTGCACCAGCATAATTTACACCGTTAGTCATCATAAACTGAGGAACTAGCACTACACTTGAACACTATGCACATTCACTTTACGCCCACAAAGAACATATTCACTGTTCTTGCGCTCTTTGCTTATGACTTCAGCTATATATTTTTGTACGCGAGGGCACATGGCGTGGTCGCCACAGAAATATACTTTCTAAATTTTTATCAGTCTTCCATTTTTTCGGTTGGGCTGGTGAACTCACAACTGCACAAGTGAATATTTCACATTCAATTAACAGTAACCATGTGTAATTGTACCTTAACTTATTTCTCCTTCAACACAATTTCAAATTTTTCTCCAATATTGTATAAAGGAGAAAATTAAAGATAACTGTGGTTTAGTGGTTGTAAAACGAACTACCACGGTCATCTAATTTTCAAATTTATTATTGTCAATTTCTTTCCAATTGTTTTCAACCGAATAATTTTCCAGCATTGAAGAAACCAATTTTACGATGCATTGTAAAAATTTTATGGCTATAATACTATACGATTCATTTTGTGTTATTTAATGAATTACCTATTGGCAACTCATTAAAAACATCGCGACTTGAAAAGGTTTACACATAACGACATACGCGCTACAGGTCTTCTCACAAATAAATATTACTAATTTAATTTTATATTATAAGTCTGTAGATATAAAGTCGGTAGAAGTAATTAATTATAGTGTTAACGGTTTTCTTCATTAGGACCACTTCATAATTAATTTGATCAATAAAGAACTCAGTAAAGTTTGCTATGTATAACGAGGGACCCAAAGACAAGCGGATCACCAATTTCACAAAACAACGTTATCCCTTTCATCATACTTTCTATTACAGAATTGGCTGGCAGCTCTTTCCTGGTTGTTATTGTAGAATCGGTGTCCTTTCAAGCCTATTTTGATACGTGGAGTAAAAAAAAGTCACACGGGACCAGGCAGGCGAATAAGTAACGTGGGGCAGCGTAACTATGCCATTTTTAGCCAAAAACGGTAGAACGGAGATGGCTGTATGTGCAGGTTGGAGAACCAATCTCCTATCTAGTATAAATCGGGTTTTTATGAAGAACAGTTGATCATACGTCAATTAACAATCTCAACAAGACAAGACCTGAAATTTTTCCAATATTTTTGTCGATTCAAATAGTTTATGTTCGTCTATAACGAGGTTAAACATCACTGTACATGTCGCCATTTTTAAACAGTGCAAACCATTTGAATTTTTTCATCTTT
Source organism: Diorhabda sublineata (assembly GCF_026230105.1). Classification (NCBI taxonomy): domain Eukaryota; kingdom Metazoa; phylum Arthropoda; class Insecta; order Coleoptera; family Chrysomelidae; genus Diorhabda; species Diorhabda sublineata. Next base: position 15,844,466 of record NC_079485.1, on the reverse strand, counting down.
GTACGATCTTATTAACAGTTTCAGCAGCATCTTGATTTGATAAAGAACAAAATTTTATAGCTGCACATTGTTCACTTATGCTTAGCATCATAAAATAACACATGAACAAATTAGCGCTAGCTACAGATGAATAAAACAAGCCACGTTCATATTACAGAAGGCACCGAACTGGTAATGGGTTGTGCTAAAATTTAGTGAGATACAAAAGCTTCGCCTGCGTTAATGCTATGCTGGTTATCATTGGGTCCCCGTAATATTTCTTACTAATTGTCAATGAGTAAATTGATAACAAAGTAATGTCCGGGACACACAAGACACCTTACCTAATTTTTTTATTTCAATTCTTATTATATCCTTTATTATAACCTTATAATTTATTTTATTTTATAATTAATTTGGAGAAATTTTTTCAAATGACAAAAATTTCAATATTTGTATGGTGTCTACATCGTATATCATGATAAATTCTCCAACATTTCTTCCATATTTTATCTTAAAGTGCTTTATGTTGAAAAAACTAATCTGAAAAATGAACTTTAATAATATTTTCACCAAACATCGTACATTTTCCTCCTGTCGTATTATTCATAGAGTGAATTTCCATTATAATCACCTTAAAAAAAGAGGCGACGATCTGGCGAGGCAAATTCAGGGAGATCAAACACCAAAAAAAGAAAGTAACCGAGCACGAAGGAAAGAGGAGGGCTGGCGATCCGTTGAAGTGTAACAATTCGCATTCTTTACGTTTGAACTTTGAATTATCTCCTGTCGCCTTTAAAAACTTTATGCATAATTATTCGTGTATATTTACAAAATGTTATCCAATATTCGCATCACTTTTTTATACGCTACGACTAAATTAAGCTGTTGAATTTAGGTTATGTTTCCCTTAATTTGAGTTTGTAATAGTATGAAATATTAGTGCTTTTTTGACAAATGTACATTATTGTGTAAGGAAGATATATAATTGTGCCACCACTCTCTTTATGCATTGGAAAGTATAGTTTGCTATATTATTTTGTCTATCTGTTCCTATTTTGGAATAGTTTATAACGTTCGCAGTAGTACTAACCAAATTTACCATTAATCACTATTCTCAAGTATATGTATATGACTTATTTAAATTTCCGAAATCGATTCAAATCGAATGGAAATGATAAATTTTATGTCAATAGGAAATGATCCTTGATAAGTTTTCTAACTAGGGTCGAAGTAGAGAACTCTTTAACTCCTGAACTACGAGTTTAAACCGAAACTAATACAGACATCAAGCACTAGAGGTTGTTATTCAGTTTTGGCGTTCTATTGTATTATATCTCTGTGCACAATGGGAAAACTACAAGTGTGGGAAAAGCAATATACCTTCCGGTTGTCAATGGTACAAAATAAATCAAAACTGAAGCTAATAAATTCAAGCCAATAACTTACGGAAACTAAATTAAATAGTGCTGACATTTATATTGAATTTTATTCAAACTTTTATTTTCGATACTTCACTTATGGTCATTTTCTTCAGTCGTAGTTATCCTTCGGTTAAAGTTATTCACCAGATAACAGATACTCGCAACGAAAACCATTCGATTTTAAACCTAAAATATTTTTACCTGCCGGAATATGTAGCTAAGGTTCAACTGTTTATGAAGAAAACGGCTATAAATGGGGAATTATAGCTAAATTTTTTAAATGATGGATTACCTATTGGTTTAGATATATATCTAGCAATTTCCACGTAGCTCCAACGCGATGAGTGCTCGGCGTATGACTTCTGAAAATTTTTAAATGAAGCACATTTTGATAAATGGATGGTACGTGGCCATCCAGGTCACCAAATATGGCTTTCTGAAACTTTTTTCTCTGTCCTCGGCTTAAAGATGTTGTTATTCAAACTAGACATACCAATTTTTCTACATAAGACAATATATATTTTCTACTTGGAGTGAGTTCGTAGTCCTACTGTAAGTAGTACTTCCCAAAAATAAATGCTTTCCATGTTCATCATCCTTCCAAATATTTTAGAACCTTTAGAACTTCATACTAATGGTTATAATAATATTGAATCAATTTTATGGGAAAGACCGTATTCATTATGAATATAATTCAGTTATGAAATTGAAGCATTTTGAAATCTCATCCCGTAATATTTCTACTGTATAAAGGGAAGCGATTCGTGATTATGGTTATCAAGATGTCCATTCCGACAATTTTTCACATTTTCCAGCTTCCAAGTTATATATGGTGGTTACGTGAAGTAGAGCAGGAGCCACTCCCAATTTCAAAGCTTAAGGAATTTGAAAGTGCTTAACAAAGTAACTGGCAGATTTATATGTGTGAGTGTGTGCCTCTGAGCTGGATTTACCCTCCTGTTTAAAAATAAGTCTTATTCATGTCTTAGCCGCTTTAAGATTTCAGATATGCAAGGCATTTAGCAGTTAAATGCATCGTGGAGAAGAAAACAAAAAAAGTGTACTTGCGGGCTTGGAAATTAGTTATTGATGTAATTGGGTTGTTGCCGCTTAATATGTTAGGTTATGATTGATGATTGAAAATAAATCTTAGATACTTAGAGGAGGAAATAAAGAAAAAACCAAAAATTTACGACAGTATTTTGAATTTTTACATACCTCTTATGTAGATATTTCGTAATAATTTCGAAAATACAACTATTTTCAACTTCAACGGTATTGATCAAATCATTCCTTAATAAACTACAATTTTAAACTCCAACACAGAAAATTCAAATGGACCATCGGGACAATTTAAGAAAAAGTACTATACTGGAATCTGGAGGGTATACCAGGTTTCTTCAAAAGCTGATTTGGTTAGGTATTATTCTAAGGTGTTCTATTTTCAATTCACGCCATTGATTTATCACTTTATTACACATTATTTGTTATAATGTTTCATATACTTCTAGATGTGATAGATCCTGCACCTTGCTAGTTACTTTGTTCACCAAACCACTGGAAATCAGTAATTTATCTAAAAACTATAAAATGATCACCTGGCAAAGAAAGGCGAAACTTGAATATGCTTACTGGACAATATCCGGTGAAATTCGATCTGAAGAACATCCGAGAAAATCCCGACAGCTCTTGTCGCTTTTACTAGGAATCAAAAGAAACCATCCCCTGTGAGTGCGAACAAGATTACAATATTTAAATTGAGGCGTTTTGAACCAGATGAGGTAAACTGCATAGCCGTCAGACATGCAGACATGTAAACAGTTCAGTATACAAAATAGATCGATAAGTCAAAGTGTCATCGATATAGATTCACGGCTTTCGCGCTTTAGCTCATCTAATCTAATCAGTAATTTAAAACCTGCGAAATGCTAACTGCAAAGCACCGAGAGAATAAGATGTTTGTCCTTCTAACAGGATTATATTAAGTTTATACTGAACGTTTGTACTTGCACTGCTATCTGAATTATGTACTCTATTCACTATAGCTGGACTGGAAAAATATGCTTCATCCCCTCGTACAGACCTAGAGTATTGATGAATGTTATTATTTGAAATAGCTTCAATAAGGTTAGTTCTCCTTTCTCTCAGTCAAACAAAGAAAAATCACCGCTGCATTGTAAACAGTTCCCTTTTGGTCCCTGAAGACGAATATTTTCTCGTTGAAACGATTACAGTGTAATTGTGAAAGTAGCAGTAAATATTCTGTTTAATATGAGTAGAACCAAATGTGCTAGACATTCCAGCTCAGTAATGTTGAGTATATTATGTTCCTGACTTAACTTTCAATTTTAAGTAGTCATAATTCCATAGGACACTGGACGCAAATGACCTGGTTAGTGCAGCACGAGGTTAGAGATTAGGATTATCATTTTAGAGAAATATAAGACTAGACAAGGAAAACCTAAAAATTTCAAATTCAGAAGTTAGCAATCTAGTGAGATTATGAAAAATTTAGAAGGTCCGTACACGCTGAAAAATCAGCCCTGCATTTAATGAAAAAAAAACAATGATATGAAATATGAAATGAAAAACCAAAATTTTCAATGAAAAATCATTTGAAAGAAAAACTAGGAAGTATATGCGTTCTTCTTTAGAAAATCATTTTCAACAGTAAACAAATTTCTTGTCAACGTTCGAGATAAGAAATAGGTTTTAGGTGGAAAAAGTTCAAACTTTTGAATCTACTCGTTCCGGTCACTATCATGAGGTCACGAATATTGATATTTTTAGAGAATGGTTCGAAGAAATGATAGATCTTCTTCTACAGAACTGTAAAATAGTAATGGATAATGCAAGTTTTCATTGGAGACCTTTAGAAAAATTGCCCACATCCAAGTGGTTAAAAAATTTAAAGAAAAAGAGAAAATGTGGAAGTTGGACATTACTGATAAAATGATCAAGCCACTCATTGTGAATATTGGTTCCAGCATTTAATCTGCTTTAGATTTATAAGGAGTATGACATAATGTTATTTCATACGAAAATACTCAAGGTATAACTTAAAAGATTTTAACTGCTTAATAGAAGTAGTGATACGCCTATGGATCACGAATGCTTCATCATTTTAGAACTCTCTTACACAAAAAAATTGACTATAAGGAATCATTTTCATAGACGTTCTGCAATATCTTCATTTGTTATAATCCATTCCGAAATTTGTGTAATAAAATTTTTATGGATAAAGCAACAAAATCTGATTCTTTCACACAAATTGTCTTCAGCATGATGTGCAAAGTGAAGAAATTTTATTATAAGACAGGTATATGTACCTTTTTCTCCATAATTCCTTTAAGGGTTTGTTAATTGCCCGAAGTAGAGAGTATTTATTTATTAATAATAAATGTTATTTAAATATTTTCTCAAGATTTAAAGAGTATAATTTTATTTTTTCGATAATGGATAGTCTTTGAACCTGTAACATCATGTCACTAATATTTATAACCGTCAAATGTTGCAAAAAAAGCTGTAAATGTATTCCGTGTAACCGCATCTTTTTCCCCGACCCATAAAAAATCAGTGATGCATCAAATTCGAATTCGATTTACTGAATAAAAAACAAATGTATAAGCAAAAATTTCATTTATTCACGACAATACAGAAGACGCGTCATAATATTTATTCAGAAGATGCCGCGTCACTCAGCTAACAAATAACCCTATTTGGGACTAAAATCGGTTCTCACGCACTAAACGATTTTTCTTTTCGGTCGTTATACGTTCGCCACTATGGAATCCAAAGCAAGATTCTTACGAGATGAGAGGCTTTAGACATTATTATTCTTTACGGTGTTATGGAATTCTATAGGATTGTTCTTTTTATCGAAAAATAAATAGGAGAAAAAGTTATGACTTATTTTTAACATTTCCTAAAGTTTATCTTTTTTTAAATAGTCTATATTCTTCAGATCTATAATAGAAAATGCAAGAATCAGAGTTAAGATTCAGAAGAGGAAAACTAATAACACACACGATTGCTTCTTGAGGAGCCGACCGTACATGAGCATATTAAAAGCATGTGGCGGAACAAAGCCTTTATTTTAGTCACAAAAACTGGCCACAAAAGCTTAAAGCAGCTATGGCAGCTGGGAAAATATCTGAAATTGAAGGAAAAGACACAGTTAATGAGCAAACAGTACAGCTTTTGTTTAATTGGTTTGATAGCGGAGATTCAACAAAAATCAATTACCAGAACTCTTCAAAAAGAGGTCTCTATTCGAGCGAAAAGTCGATGTGTGCCTGATGGAATTCTGAAGTTTAGAGTACATCGAAATCATTCCAGAGGGTACAGTTATCAATTCCAAGGTGTATAGTGGACAGCTGATGCGAATGTATTAAGTTTAGTTAACCAAAAGAGAGGAGACCTTGTATCACCAGACCACTATGTATTCAATTCCATGACAATTTTTGCTGGGGAAAAAATTTGAATCCAAGGCAGATGTTGAACATGCAGTGCAATTTTTTGCATCCAAGCTCAAAGGATGGTTATACCAAGGTCTTGTTGAACGTTATGGTTAAAACCATACATTATGATAGGATATACTTCGAATATTAGGGCTTTCTTTTTGTATGATCATTTAATAAATAAATTAAATATTAGAAACCGACGGTATTCATTAGACAACCTCTATATAATCAATATGTAGCTAATAACTAAAACTGTAGGGCTGTTCGCTCATGCCGCAGCATTTAAATACCCTTCATAAACTATAAACGGTTCGATTCGAATAATTTCAAGATATGAGAGCCTGTACTCAATCAATCTTAATTATTAAACTATTAGTTGATTGAGTATTAATATAATCAGATGTCAACAATTTCAAATCTGTGCATATTTTGATTAACTAATTCTAATAAACGGATATTGTAACTTAACTATACTAGTCACATATCCAACATCCAACCACAAACATTTTCGAGTTTGTTCAAGTAAGAGCAATGAGTAATTGGAGCCCCTACACGCATTTCACTTTTCATTTATACGTACTCGACGCAAGAGAAAATGTTAGATATTATTCCTAAATAAAACCCGTTAAGTAAAACAGGATTTTCATTATCATTTTTAAGGTTTTTATAAAGTTCCTGGTTATTTTCCATTTTACATCTACTTTAGTAGTTCCTTCGCTTCTGCAAGACAACTTAGGACAGGGATAAGTTAAAAATAGACACGATGCGTGTTGGATATCCCAGTAATCATTAGTATGAATATACCTTGGATTATTAGAATTGCGTTAATTTTTAAACATGACTCACGCTATATAAGAGATTGATCAACTATTTTTCATTTAACAAAAAACAAACTTATAAACAATTATTTCTTTATTATGAAATAATATCATAACTCAATACAACTAAATCGCACGTTAGCGATTGTCAGCTGTTTAGTCTTAAGCCTAAAAATGAAAGACGTAGAAATAGATGAAACTTGGAAAAACTGCGAATGAAACTTATAATTTATTAAAACAAGTTTAGTTTGTCGTGTCCACGTGTTTTCCAAACAAATGAAAATATCTAAAAAGTCGGTAATCTTATTCGATCTGACCGTCAGCTAATGGTTGAATCTATACGAATTGAAAAACAATGTGTGCGGCAAATTTTATATGAAAATTTTAAAATGGCGAAAAATATGTGCAAAGCTGGTGCCTCATTCCGCACTATCCGTCAAGTGTTTTTTCTACCCAGTGCTAGACTGTCCACCTTATTCGCCGGATGCTGCACCGTGCTACTTCTACTTCTTTCTTAAGGTCAAATCTGCATTGAAAGGAAGATTTGAGACTGTTGAAGCTGTGAAATTAAAAGCTGCGCGCTCCCTGAAGGAACAGGAAGAAAAAGACTTCCTGCACTGTTTCGCACAAGGCTCAAGACCCGCACGAAGTGATTTAGGATACGATAGAGGAGGTGTATATATTGAAGGTGATAATAAATAAATATACATAATATAACTAAATAACTCAATTCAACAACTTGCTTTTTTTAAAAACAATTTATTTACCAAACTGAGAATTTAATAATTTAAAGTTACAAATAGTTACACTAATCTGACTAACGTACTAGACGAATATCAAATTAAATGAACTAAGAATTTAAAGTTATAAATGGTTACACCAATCTGACTGGCGTACTAGACGAATATCAATTGAACGAACAAAATATTAGTATCACAGGCTTCTTTATATATTAGTTCTTATCTTATACCATAATAATTATAAAATTAGATAAATATATTTATGGTCATTATTGCCACATTAATAATAATTAACTGAAGATGATATGGGGTTGAAGTGGAATCTATAAAACTTACAGACAGACTAAACATATTCAAAATTTATAGCAAGATAACTTAAAGAGGTTAGAGTTCATAATAATAAATAAGTAATTGATGATGATGCGCCGCTGTGAAGAGGGTTGTTTTGGATAACTTAACTATATCAAAATAAAATATTCTATATAACCAGTCTCGTTACTAAATAACCGTACGTGCGTCGTATATAAGTAATTTAAGATTTATTACGAGTACATTGATAAATATTTCATTATTAACTAATACCATTTCTTTTTTGTTCGCCATTTGAGATTAAATCAGTATGTTATCTCAGTTGAAACAGCCTAAAAATATTTTATTATACAGCTCTAATCTTTTAAGGCAAACTGTGGGTTTTGTTTAACCCACTAATTTTACAGTGGATGGCGTATTCAATCTTCGAAAGCCGTTATAATACCGCAGATTCAAAATATATTTCTGCATATATTGGGCTGATTAAACTCATAATCTTTCATGTATAAGTGACACGCTAGCCTATCTCACTTTCTCTGAAATGTCAAGAGATATTACGATTAGCCTAGTCGTTACTATATTATTTTCAGTATGTTTCAAAAGCTCCATACAAACTCCATAGTTAATGTTTCGCTGCCAATAGGAGGTTGTTTTGGTAGTTGATCTTTATATTCATATATAATAAAGATATCTCAAAATTTTATCGTCATTTATTTATTTCTTCTTCAGCCTTTGTTTCAACATAAAATTTTAAAGAAATGTTTCTTTGGGAATATTCTCATAAACTTGTCATTGTCATGAATATTAGAAATTTAGGAAGTTATCTTCTTATATGAATTATTGCGATTAAATAGCGAAATTAAAGTTCCCACAGAAGATGTTTGCCTGCGACAAACACCGATAACCGACAGCTGTTACTGTACAACCTGTTGTTGAGGATGCATTTGACCGAGAAGACGTTCTAGATAATTTCCACCCGTGTCACCTTTGCATGTCAGAAACGTATTAAAATATCAAAAAGATCAGTAATCTGATCTAATCTGAAACGTACGGGAAAATTGTTAAAAAGTATAATAATCGTCAAACTAGTCGGCTAAAGCTCAGAAAGAACAAGAAAACTGTTAAATATTTAAACAATGGAAAGAGTGTTGTAGGCATAGAAGATATATATATATATATATATATATATATATATATATATATATATATATATATATATATATATATATATTGAAGTTGATAATAAGTGAACATGTATGAATTCAAAATGACATATTTTCCATATGGGCCCAGATCAACTTTTTGCTTTTCTTTTCTATTTTTTTTTATCATTAATGGTTAGAATTAGCTATAAAGTTCTCCTACTATGTTGTCTCCTGATCTAAAATCTGTACATAAATTTGTATTGTGAATTATCATTTTTGGTTTAATTGCTAGCCATAGTACAACACTTTTTCGATTTCTGATTTCTCAAAATATTCATACCGTCGACTCATTATCCTTTTGTATAAATTCCTAACAGTGTTTTAGTATATAGCTCGTTTATTTCGTTGTCTTTCATTTCTTAATCTCTTTAGTACTGACGAGTTGTTTTCCTTGTACAATTAAGTTTTCTAATTTTTCTTAATCCAACTATCAATCTTTTTAGCACTTTTATTTAGTTCTTCTCAATATATTTGTCACTTTTATTTTAACGATTTCTCCGCTAATATTTATATTTTATTTGTATTATCCTTTGCTCTCACATTTTTATTTCTATCTATTTTCATTCTATTTATACAATTTATTTGGTAATATGTTCGGTTATATTTGGATAATGTATTAAAGAAGTCATTAATATGACATAACTGTCAAAATAGATTAAAAATAATGGAGATATTGGCACATCAGATGAATAATATCATCAATTTAGTATAATTATTTTGAATCTCGATGATATTTTTCATGAATAAATATTCCATATGATTTATATTCTCACGTGCCGGCTCTGACAAATTCCCTCCGGAACCCCTTTTTGGTAACCGTCAATCTCAACGGTAATTTATTTCATTAGGAATGGGATATGCAAAGCCGTTCTCGGTCTTCATATCTCTAGCTACACTAGAGATGCGTTAAAGTGAGATCCACATTGACTCTAACCAGATTCCTTGAAAAGATCAAATAAGCATTAATGGATCGGTTGTGTTTGTTTATCGAAAGCGACGCTACGACCAGGTGTCACAGGTACATGTAATCAACGAGACAGCTTCTAGTTAAATACAGGGGAAATTTGAAGAAATCTTGTTTATAATCTAATTTGAAATTAGATTTATTTCAAAAATATAAATTAGAACGATGTTGGAATTTTGAGTAGATATCTACTTAATTCTGATTCTATCTTTTACAGAAAAAAATTTATCTCGACAAATATTTAGTCGTTATTTCCAACATTATTATGTGTAATTTTCTTGAATAAAATAATTGCTTCTGTTGAAATTCATCAACCAGATGTCTTCGGTATAGTGAAGTATTAAAATTCTCCATTATCTTCACAACTCAAACTGTCATTGCTAAGAACGAAGCAAAGACATATACGAGGTACGTAGTGCGGTCCATGAGTTCTTAGCCTTAAACATTAACATTAAAATTAGGTAATAAATATAAAAATTTTATTTTTCTTTATATTCTTCTTTTATTTCCACATATTTATCCGAACGTCTGAGTAAATCTTATTTGCTACTATAAAAATATGAACAAGTTCAAATACCGCCTGTTTAATTTTATCGTCGATCTTTTACCACCACACAAAAAATAGTAGGAGGGAGCCTGATCAGGGCAATACAGTGGTTGTTCACGCTTTGTGAAGCCACATACGTATACAGAAGCCTTGAAAAGTTAAGGAGTGTGGGTTGTGTTTGATTTCCCAAAGTCAATCATAGGTAAACCCTTACTGTACTCAAAATATTGTAGCAATCACTTTTTTGGTGCTTTTCCTGACCTTCGCTTATTGGCACGGGCTCTTCTTTTCAATGTCACTCCATGGAATCTCTTTTGGATGTCGGATCGTACTAAAAGACCATTGTTTCATCACCCGTTCCAATTGATCGGATTACATTTTCTTGGTCTTTGCGACAAAGCTCTACACTTCGTGCACAACATTCCACCCGACGCCGCCTCTGCACTGCGCTCAGAATTTGTGGTACCTTGCACTAATTTTTGTCATACTTTAATGCTCATGTAGGATTCTTAGAACACTTGCTTCGGAAATGCAGGTCTGTGCTGCATTTTAGGCGTTGATCAATTTCTTCCACTAATTTGATGTTTTCTGAAGTAGTCACTGTCACAGGAATTCCCGGACGTGAGTCATGTTCTAATGTGTTGTAAAACAACCAGCGTACGAGCGAAACAACTTAGACCAATTTTTTATTGTTGAAAATTATGGACACAAGACATCGTAAACAGCCTCCACTCTGTTTGTGATTTGTGTTGGTTTATTTTGTCTTTAGTCAAAATTTTGAGAGAAGTTTTCAAAATAACTTATGTGTGGTTAGAGCTTTGCTATAATAAAATGGATCAAAACAGTAAGTTGAAACTATATGTGAAGCTGGTTGGGACTTGTCGCTGACGCGTGCTTAAAGATTTTGCGAATGAACTTCATTAACTGTATGAGGCTAAGAGCTCATGAACCGCACTACGTATATACACAAAGTAGAAAAACATGTACAGATATAGAACAAATATTGTACAGAAATCTCCTATACTAATTCTCCACATTACCGAAATTTTATAGGCACTTGTCATAACATGGCACAAGCTGTGCTTTCAACCATGTGGTGACATGCTCTTCCAGTTTGTCATCATTTTTGACATGTTGACCACCTAAGAAAGATTTTAAGTGTAAGAGAGAATGTTGCTAGGAGTATCGTAGTAAACATGTGTATTGATTGTTTGGCTTCGTAGAAAGGAATCAATCAGCATAATGCCTTTTGTCAAAAAACGATGCACATGAGTTTTCGAGGGAGTCAAGATTTGCTTAGCCTTATCTTTGTTGGAGAGAGTGCCTCCATTCCATTGATTGACGATTATTTTCTGGTCTATCCCAAGATACCAAATATTCATCCCCCGTGACTATCAAAGGAAGAAAATGATCACCATCTTCATCGTAGCGTGTCAAAAACTGTGCATGGCCCATCCGTTTTTTTTTGCTGTTCAGTAACAATTTTGGGGACCAACGTGATCAAAGTTTTAGAAATTTCAGTTTTTCAGAAACAATTTCTTGAATTACTGATCGCGAGCTATGAAAACTATGAAAACGGTTTTTCTCAAATTTCTCTTAATTAACGTGAACCACTTCATCAGTAAACAAAGACGGGAGTCCACGGAGGGTGCACTAGATCACGTCTTTCATTGAAATGTCTGATATATCTTTTAATCATTACAGTTGCCGATAAATTTCATTTAATTCAACTTTCTTTGTGTATGTACATTTCTTCTGTTTCTTCTGCTCGAATCAAAGTAACTGCCGCACTTCGGAACTACGATGGCAGCGCTGCCGCTGATAGAAATATAAACAGAACATTGTAGATTAACCTGGTATATAGTATATAGCAAGTGTAATCTTCAGCTTAAACTAGAGTCTTTACGTGTTTACAGATTTTTAATAGATACCGTAAAGAAGAAACCAGTCAGAACAGAAGAGAATAATTACAAAAAAAATCTCAAATATTTCGAGTTGAATTCCACATTCTCGAAAAAATGCTCGTGTCGATTGATTAAAAAATACAACTGTGGTCCATACAAAGCCACATACAGTATCGTAACAGGTGAAAATGCCAATGAGGAAATTACTAATGAACTGATACAGAGCGGCAAATTATTTTGTATTAACAGGATCTGACACACATCGCCTAAAAGATTGAATTGTTGCATTAACCTTGGAACCCAATTATTTCTTCACATTTCCAATAGTTGAAGACGAATTACGTGGACACTAATCGATGGAAGAGGCGATTAACGCTTTCAAAAAGCATGTTTTGGAGCTAATTGAAATTATTTGGTTGTTCTTTCTATCCCCTGTGTATAAATAGCAGCTCAAGTTGAATCTAGAATGAAAAAATAATTTTTATAATTTGTCACTTTCAATCATATTGTGTTAATGCCAACTGTAAGTATTCTTTTTGAGGAAAATATCCTGTTACCTCGCTCAATGTATTTCATAAACTGAAACTCAATTAAAATTCGTTATCAACAAGAAGTGTGGTTGAAATTTTAGTGAGTACCAGACAAAACAATAAAAAATTAAAAACAGTATCTCTTCGAATTTATTTTCGTAGTAGGGAGTATGCAAACTTTAAAAAATGTTCAAATGATTTTAATGATAATTGGTTTTCACATAGGCGTAGCGTCAATTTCTTGAATAAGCTGGAATTTGGGGAGCCGTTGTTGATATTAATAGTGAACACTATCTCTAGCCCAACTCACACATTTTCAATGTCTGACGTGCGTTTCGATAACTAAGTTATCGTCTTCAGAAAGTGAAGGTAAACAGAACTGAAAAAAATTATTCTGAACAATAAGAGCTGACTATTGAATACTTTTCATCCTTTTCAATTCTTTTACGTTATATATTTGGAAGTCTTAAATTCTAAACAGTAGGTGAAAAATGATCAATAAAAAAATGTTTCGCGGGATAATTTTTTGATTTTTCAATTTCATATTGATAACCGTGAGGTTTGAAGGAAACTGCAATAAGAAACCATGAAATATCAACAAGATATACCATTGATTATGAAATTCAATAATCATTGTAAAGATATCAAATACAGAAAAACAGAATAAGTTATTTGAGTGAAACTTAGAGTTGCATTTTAATAATTTTAATGCAATTGCGAATAATTTAATTGATGCTACTACTTTGAAATGTAACAACTGATGAAAAATTATTATTATATAGATAAATTAGGTTGTCTAAAGATATCTAAAGTATTGTATATTAACAAGGTATCAAAATTAAATTACTCATTGAATTGTTTCAAATACATGTTTAGAGTTTATAAAATAAATTTTGCTTACATAGTTTTTATTCTTATCGTAAAGCTCTCCAGCAGAGCACGTTGATACCGTAAGGAGGACTCTATGACCGTTTCAATCTAGTAGTATTAAAGTTTCAAGAATCTCTTTTATTTTCACCCTTCTCTGTCTTATTTCTTTTCTTTATGATCAAAGACCCATGCTAGATTTTTGTAGCTTAATTCATCAACCAACTCTTATCAGTTATCATGATGCTCAGTGCTGATGGCTGCTTGGTTATCAAAATGAATCGTTATATCACATTTTTAATTATTTTGCTAATATTGTTTATATTATTATCAAAAAATCTGCACTCTCCAGTTTATGCGAGACATATTCCCAATCACGTGCCTTCCTGGGCATTACCAGGAATTACCAAAGTGCATTTCTTCCTTCTTATCTTATAGGAGCATTTCTTTACAAGAATAAAAGGCGTAAGTGCTCAATCTCTGCCTAATGTATTTCTCTACATCGCCGATTTCTCATGACCAAGAATCCAGGCCAGATTATTTTAGATTATATTAATAAGCAGCGTTGAGCAGATGATATGGAGTGCTTTGAAGGCTACTGGACCATTAAAATGAATCGCTGTATAACATTTCTAATAGTTTTCTTTCAAGTTCATTTGGAATTTATACTATTCTCATTATGCGAAACGGCGAATAAACGATATAAAATAGGCAGATGATACAATCATATTTGCAGATATTCTAGAAAATCAACACATTCTGATTATGCGCGTAGGAGGTTGTAGCCAGAAATTTGATCTCAACTTAATGTAATTGGTAAAACTCATAAACCTCACAACCTTAGAACAGTAAATCAACAACAAATAGAAAGAGAAAACAGCTACACTGTTCAGGCAAGAGCATCCTTCATCAGATCGAATAAAGTCGTAATCTACCGAGAGCAAGGAAATTACGTTAACTGCGCTGTTATGTATTTTCGGTCTTATGACATGGAATCTCATGGACGATTACTGAAACTTAGATTAAGGTACTAATATCATGAATAGAGCACTTTTGAAGTACTAAAACAATAAAACATGTGAGTGAATATTTGGGTACTTTAACAAGGAATGAAAATCGATGAAGCTAATGGCAATGGATTGTCTTAAATACCACAGAATTATTCTGGGCAGCAAAGTCTGAATGTTTTTACTAGTCACGAATATACGAAGCGGATAAACCCTACTGGAAGGAAAAGAAGACGCTATTCTCTTCATTTATTAATAAGTTTTTGGGCTCTTCTTTAGTATGTTATCAATCAATTCTTACATGTTCAATTATTCTTTTCCTTATCATTAGTATTATTTGTGTCAAATATGTAGTTTTGTTAATATTAACATCGCTTTATACTCAGCCGGAATAATTTCTTAATGAATTGAAACCACATTTTGAACTCTCTTATTTTTTCTTTTGAAATAATCGCTTTATTCTGCTAATATAGGTTATAAAAAATACACAATCAGTTGAACTCTTAAATATAAAATTTCGAACATTTTGCTAAAATTAAAAATAAACCGAATAAACATCTCATGAATTCGATGCTGAAGCTCTACGTCGCTGGTCCCGGCTCGTGGATGAGATGTTACATATAAATTTCTCGCCGCACTAACGAGTTCAGGAACTGAAAACTTTCAAATCTCAGCATAGCTGCACTTCATAACTTTATGTTTCAAAATAATTTATTCTTCCGCCGTTTCGTATAATGCAGCTTTTAGGGGCTTTTCGGGTATTTTAGAGAAGATTTTCAAAAACTGTTCCATTGTAATATAAGAATTTGTTAGTAAAGAGATAACATAAAAGTAATTCTAAATTAAGTTTAGTATTAACAGAATTACTACATTATTTATCATATTAAACACAATTCTTTGGTATTAAATTTTATTTTTGTGGTTTTGAAATCAAATAAACTTAACCCGTCTCTGATCGTTTACTCTAAGTGCACTTTAGGAGATGCACTTGATGAAAGGGACGCATTCAAACGTGGGAACATCATTTGCTGGGCCTGTATCTGACCATTACAGAGCTCGGTGCCACTATAAAATAATTTATGGCTTTATTATAATTATAATTATTATCAGTTACAATGTTGTGAACAAAACATATTTTTTTGTTGTTTAGCTATAACAAATACTTATTGTAAGGGAAATTGAAGTACCTCGCTCCGTGTAATTACTATAATTATAATGTATAGAGTGGAACTATTTGTAACGCATTATGAAATTTGAACATTTATCAAGTAGTCATAAAATTTTCTTGTTAAGCTGGTTTAAAAAATATACAGGATGCTTCATTAGAAATAAAAACTACAACGTGTCATAACTTTTTTAAAATACGAGGGCCATCTTTTTGTCAACCTACGATCGCTTCGTGCAGACGCTATGTGAGCAAAAGAAAGCGGGCATGCACTGTAGGCGACTGCAAAGCTCTTGCACCACACATTCCGCCATTGTTGACATTCAGGCGTCAGTCGGCGTTGTGCTACAGCAATGTAAACATGACCTCCATTATTGAAGTGTGATTCGTTTTCTATAGGCTGAAGACCATACTGCAGCAGAAATCCATCGGAGAATGATTCGTGTGTATTTTTATTTAAATATGGCCGTAATGATGAAAGGGCCAAGGACGCAAATCTGTCGTTTCAGACGACCTGGTCCAACGAGTTGACAGAATGGTTAAAGAAAACTGCAGATTCACCATTATTGCTTTGTCTAAGGAATTTCCAGAAGTTTCAAGGTCTGTTTTGTACTCTATGTACACAGATATGACAAATGTCTCAATCTCTTTGGTGATTATGTCGGAAAATAACTGTAACTGTACCAATTTTGATAATAAAATTATTGTTTTATATGAACTTTTATTTATAGCCTATCGGAGATTGAAAAAAAGCGGCCCTCGTAAGTATAAGTGATTTCTTGAATGGATGACTATTAATAGTCTCGACTAAAAATTAACTATCAAACAATGTAATGAGTGACAAGGATTCTAAAAAGCAAAACTTCATTGAAACAAATTCAGGTTTATGGCTTCGTACCCGACGATAAGAAAAAGCGTGAATACTACCCGCAAATATAGAATCAATAGTCTCTTCTACGATCTACGCATGAACAAACAACAATTGAATGAGATTTAGCAATTTGGCACCAAACACGAATACCTTCATGGTGAGCACAAATTTTAAGCACCCGAAACAACATAAGATCAACAGAAGGGAATCAAATCGATTACATACTAATATCGAGAAAATAGAAACATATTGTACAAGATACAGATCTTATAGATGCAGACTCAGACCATTTCTTAGTATCAGAAAAAACGAACATGAAAATAATAAGAGAACGCAAAGTAAAAATATGCAGGATAAAGTGGAACACAAACCAATTATAAACGAATCTTGAAATTCTTAGGGAGATACACTAAAAGAGATCTGATGCAGGATGGGAAGCAGAGATGAATATAGCGAACAGTACATTGGGGGAGGGAGAAATCCAAAAAAGGGAAGCGTGGTTTGGGAAGGAGTGCCAGATACACATCAGTAATAAAAAATAGTCATGGCTGCAGTATCTCACAATAGAAAACAAGATAACAAAGCACTAAAACGCTGCAGAAAAAAGAAGAGAGTGGATAAATGCAATGCATGAGGAAATGAAGGAAAAGGGCAAAGGCAGCAGAAAACTTTTCTACTACATCAGAGCACAAAATACACCCAGGAGGGGTACCTTGAAGTTGCTTTCAGAGAAACGAGCGAACAACACGATAGCATCGATAACAATAACAATTGATAACAAAAAGACACCATCATATGAAAAATATCTTAAAGTTGGCCGGCTTAGACAGATGAAAGCACCAGGACTAGATTAGTTTACATTTGATTTAATGAAGAATGGAGGCGAAACTTTAATAACAACAATATATTATTACATTATCAAGAAAATATGGGGTAAAAACAAGATGCCTACAGAATGGAATAGGGGACTGATCATTACAATCCTGAAAAACGGAAGCCCAAGTTGTACGACAGTTAGAGGCCAATAACACTATTAAATACCACGCATAAAATTCTGAACATTCTCACAAGAGATCGACTAGTGGAATATATTGGAGCGAAACTTGGAAACTATCAGCAATTCTATGAACACGGAATGGACCTGCATGTGATATTTGTGAACTTTAAAAATTTTTGATAATATCAACAAAAAACGAATAGAGCAGGTGAAGAAAAATAGGGAATCTCCTGAAAGCTTATTAAATTGGTAAATACGATTATGAATAGCTATAATGTCAAAATTGTGACAGAAGATTAACAAAGGTGATTCCAGTACAAAGAGGTGTTAAACAGAGATACGTTTTCTTAACGACTCTGTTAAACGTCACAATATATGGAGTAATAGATGATATAAATATGGGAGAGGCTTTATCTCAAAACGCCTGATAGTAGGATATGTTGATGAACTGGCACTTTTGGCAAGAGATCATAAAAGACTAGAAAAAATTATAGTGTTGGAAAACGGGGTTGGAAGTTATTGTTCAGAAAACAAAGTACATGTTAGTAACTAAGAGAAGGACAAATAAGATAGAGAAAGATCAATTTGGGAGGTTATCAATTCCAAAGTATCAATTCCAAAGAGTGAAAGTATTTGGGTGTGACAATAGATGCGGCAAATAATATAAGCGCAGAAATCAGAGCGGCAAATAGAACATACTAGATATATGTGACGTTTTTAAGGAGTACAGAGCTAAGCACGAGCACAAAGTTAAAAACAGGAATTAGACCAGTCAATACATATGAAGCCGAAGCGACGTGCCTGACGGGAAAGGACGAGGAGGAATGAAGAGAGGGATCTTAAGGAAGATATTGGGATCTCTCAAGACCGATGGAGGTTTCCTAAGAAGGTTGCTGAGCCACGAGATCAAGAACGAGGTGAAAGAGGTGATACACTGACAATGATAAATATGCAAAGGCTTAAATGGTTGGAACATATACGAAGAAAATCCGAAAGCCGTATTACGGAAGGAAGCCAGCCCGAGAACGGTCAAACGATCGACCAAAAGCACGCTGGGAACAACAAGTAATGCAGGATATTGCGGCGGTGTGGGTGAGGAACTGGAGATAAATCGCCTAGGATAGAGAGAAGTGGAACAAGGTGGAGGTAGTAGGGAAGCGAGCAAAAGGCTCAAAGTCACCGCAAAATATTAATCCACAAAATTTGAAAGGAGGGTTATCATACGCAATGGATGTGGTGCCAATATATACTCTATATTAGAAATTAACTATTAATAAACATATTATGGGTGACAAAGATTCCAAAAAGCAAAACATATGAAGCAATTTTAGATCTATGGTTTTGTACACGACGATAAGAAAAAAATCTTAACATAGATGAAAATAGCAAAATGCTTCTCGAAACAATTTGTATAACTCCGATACAATTATTAAAAGAACAGAAAATTATTGAAAAAATTATAAAAAAACTCGAAGTATATCAAATTGTTTCTAAGAAAACAATCTAGATACAACCATCAAAATCGTCACTTATAACAAACGATATTTCATACCCCTAGAAAAGATCAATCATTGAAGTAATATAATTAAGGTTGACATTTCAGCTTCAAAGACCCGATATTGTAAATTTAGTCCAGCGTACGTGTTAAACCCTTTGGCCATGTGAAGTGTGTCAATTCGCTTCCAATATATAGTATTCGATGTCGTAGTTGTCGCTTAGCGAGTTCCAACTCCCTTACTTAATCCTCAATTAATGATTTGTATCTGGCACATCTCATCGGAGCAATAAAGACCTCTATATGTAATCTGCCGGAATCGTGTCATTTCAAGTTAACTATGCAATTTGGAATCACCAAAAGATAGAAATTAATGAAAAATTGATAGATTTTTTATTGTTTTTAAAAGTTTTCCAGTTAAGTTAATTTATAACTTTGAGAATTAATTGTGTGAAAAAATTTAACTGCTAAATAGAAGTACAATATATTGAGTACGTTTAACAATCATTAGCTAAGTATTGTTAGCTTGTGTTATGTAAAAACTGCTGGGACGCACAAACGATATTTCGAAGATCTGTTAAACTAAGTTAAGGACAAAAGTCCATGATCTAACTTTTAAACAATCTCTTCATATTTCTAATAGGATGCAATTAATCCATAGTTATGATGAAATTGCTTTTCTAAAACATCACATGTCCAAATAGTAACGTAACAGCTACTACAATTTCTGTTACCTAAGGTTTCTTCTAATCCTTTCTTCCAATTAAAATGTGTTATATCAAATTTGAATTATTCGGGTCATATGACATTTGGGCTTTGTTGATGATGCCCTAAAATCTACTGCGTTATCAATATTTTCCACATATTACTCGTCAACCTGTGGAGTTTCTGCAAGAAGCAGGCGTAGATATATATTAAATATGATAGAGAGGTAACACATTTTAAATATTTCTCCCAAGTACATATTACTAAAGCACGCAGACTACAAGTTTACAGAAGGATTGGAGAAGATACATTGAGGAAAATAACAGAATGGGTACCAGTTTTAGACAAAGCAAGTGGAAAACTAGAATAAGATAGAAAGACCAGGATATAGAGAGTATGAATATTAAATAAACGAACAAGAAAGTAACAATCATGCCTTTTTGAATTAAATAAGTAGAAAAAATTAAGTCGCTTGGAAACAGTTAGTTGAAAAGGAATCGATCGATAAGATATCCCCTTAGACAATTCCCATGGGAATGTATGGTCACCATATGTAAAGAGTTCTCTTATGGTGCTACAGTAGTTCTATATAATTGTTCTTTTGTGAATATAAGACCACCTCAATAAAACGGTCGAGTAAAATGGACCTAATTGGATGAATAAGAGCTATTTAAATAATGTATAAAAATGTTTCTAACTATTTTGAGCACCATTCAACTTCTGAAAATTGTTATGTAAACGGTTATTTTTCGTTAATAAAACAAGTTATGCTACTTGGGTTGCCTTTTTCATTCCATTCAATGTTTTATCTGACAACTCTGGGTAATATTTGTTGTCTACCTATCTGTAGTTGAATCAGTGTTTCCAAATCTGTTCTTTTACTTGAAAAACTTCTGTTCTTTCCTCTAAATACGTGTAAATTAGGTCAGTGTGTAATTCTAGTGGACTAATGAGACGTCCGGTCAATGCGGCGATCATTGATGTGGCTTCGATGAACATGTTGGACCACACACGAAGATATGAGGATGAGGAACGTATAGATATGGATATGAGATACGAAAGGGCGGTACACAAATTCATTGAACTTTATGGGAATTAATTTTTGGCGTATGTTATGTTTATTATACAGAAATAATAACCTATAATTTATGTTGGTAATAAACTTATCGTAAATTATGTCGATGAAAATATCTACGTTAAGATGAACGATCATGATTAATGAAATCCGTATGAAATTTGTAGAAATTGTTTTATTGAGGTCTTTTGAATAAAATTGTCTTTCATCGGGTTGACTAACAAAGACGTAGTGAAAAAAGGAATGAACTATTTAGAAAAAATAGATGATTTATTGGTTCGTAGAACAAATGTGAGTTCTAATAAGTACGGAATAAATACGAAGCTTCTAAAGCTAAAGTGACTCTCCCATTATTACCAGATTAAGTTCAGCAACGAAATTTTCTCTTTAAATTTATACATTTTAATGGACAAATGCTAAAATCAGATTGGGAAACACAAATTTAAATCTTGTCCTTAGTTTTTGTTTCTAACACTTTATCTACTTCAGGTAAAGCTTTACTGGGTTTAACATAATGTCGATCGTCCAAAACAAATGCCAAATTTTCTTAAATATCTATTTTCCAATTCTATCTATCTATCTATTTGCTAAGATTCACTTCACTGAAGATCACATCATAAAGCGCAATAATCATGGTTTTATTAAATTTGTTACCGTCACCCTGTACATTCTACGAGGCTTTTAAGGACACAATACAAATTATATAAGCGGCACACTAGTTGAATAGTTTACATTTATTTGAGTTAAGTGAATATATACCAAGATGCCAGATAAAGTAGCACTAAATACTTGTTATTTGCTTTCTTGTTCTGCTGAAACAATGCAGAATTGTTTGCTAGGCAGTCGTAGAAACACGAGATCTGTTGAAACCAGAGATTCGCTTTGATGTAGATAATTAGCTGAGAGTATTATTTAAAATAATTTCAAGACAAAAACATAAACAAAAATTTAATTTACTGTTATGGTAGATTTTTTGAATACTTTTTAATTGTTACTGAATAGAAGATATTGACTAAATTCGATTTTAAAAGCTAGAAGAAAGGAAATTATTGGTATATCTGCAAAGGGTACGTATTTTTTAACCCTTGAAACACTATAGATTATATAAAGTGATAATATAAAATAATGAAACAAAAAGATTCATCAAAGAATGTAATAAAAAAGAATATTTAAACAGCAGATAAGATTCTGTGTGACCTTCATTGCACGTGTCACAGCATTTATCTTGGAATGTTTTCAACCAAGTTGTCCAATAAATTTTGTCCGATTTCTGTTCAAAGTTGTATGGTTTCTGGTCGCGGATTACGGTCGTCAATGGCTGTTGGTAACTGATTCCAACCATGCTCTATGAGATTTAGATACGGCGACTAAGGCGAAGAACAATTTCATTTTATATTTCTCTTAAAACCACCTCATTTCGATGTGGTCTCCCATCAACATCAACAACAATTAACTAGAGACCTATAGAGTCATTAAATTACAATAGTATATTCGCGCGGAAGAGTTTCGTTATCATGTTTGTGAGTGGCGTAGAGAACTTTTTTATGTGTGGTGAGGGATATCTTAGGTTTGGCCCCGATAAAGGAAAATATTCCTTTGTAAGGCTGGAATTGTTGTAGTTTTGGAGTTGGTTAGTTACTTTAGCTGCTTATCAAATATGCAGTCCAACGACTGCTGCGAGAGGGATAAAAAAGGAAAATTTTAGAAACAAAAAAATAATAAGCGTTTGCGGTTATAATAGACTCAGTTTCCATCGTAAGTAAAGGCAGGTGCAGCTGTGGATGTATTTTTCTCTATCGTCGGCCATTTGACTGGTGGACAAGCTCAACAGGTTACAGGACAACCGTCAATCTTACGACCAAAAAGTTTTTTTCGTCTTGATAATGACCACTTGAAGATTGAAAATTAGCTTCAGAGATATCCCAATAAGTATAGTGTGCTTTAAATATGATCATAATAGAGTCAACTCAAGACCACATAAAATGTCAATTTGGTTACTAGTACTGAAAATAAATAAAAATAACTTCTTGCACATCTTTCGTACTATCAGATCGTTCCAAATTTGCCTTTGTCGACGAAAAACAGTCACTTCGAAGTTATATTCTGACTTTTAGAATAGAAAAAATATTAATTAATTTATCTAAAACGTGGCTAGTAACAACAAAAAACAAATGTTGGAGATACTAATTGATTTATGAGAAATTTTTGACTCTATTTTAGATTTTAACTTGTTTCATTCAACAAGACTAAAGTCTCGTTGCAAGACCAGAGCCTGATTTTCAATAAAAAATTTTTGACGAATTACACTAAGTGACATATGACTATCAAGTTCCGCTTGAGTATAGTTGCATTAACTTTGAATTTGTACTACTGCGTTCCTTTAATTATTTAAAATTTAATTATATAAAACATTGAAGGTAAAATTATATAACCCTCCGGTATAATTATAATACTAACGGCATTCGTTATCTAAAAGAAGTTCTCTTTAATAGCGATGTTTATAAAGGAAATCATGTTGTTCACGTTCAAACAACCAAGGATGACATAACAAAAATATCGGTGCACAAAATCGTGTTGCCAAAGGTCACTGATGTGTATTCCTTTGTGAAACTACCGACGATCTGATTGGCTATTTATAATTCATTTAACAAACGAGGCAACAGTTAAATGCAATATAGATAACCGAGAAACCGCAGAAACATACATAGTTCGCGCGAGCCATTAATCACAGTGTTCGCACGGTATTGAAAAGAACACACTGTCTCACCTACTTAGTCGCTTCTTTTTCTTCGGCTTTTTAAGAGCCAGTTCCTGTCGTATTTCAATGCAAATAAATTGGAAATTTGTACGAAGGATTTATAAGAGAGAAAGCGTAGACAGAAAGTGTTTTTTAGGGATGTAGGTAGCTTTTTGATCAGTCAATTGTTCAAAAAATTGTTTTTGTGAAAATACCCACTATTATTTGTGACCCGATAGTACATTATGACGCTAATACATATTCGAGTTTCAAAAGACATAAAATAATCATATGAAAAAATGAACTGCGCTGAATTTTGGAATTTATCGAGGTTTCGGATTTCACTGTGAAGCCATTATTAAGAGCGGAATTTTTCCATTTCATTGTGTCCTTCCCTTCTTTCAATACCATACTTTCTTATATCTATCTCAACTTTTTCTATCCATTTTTTCCTTGGTCTTACTTTTTTCTCTTCCCCATTTCCCCCGCTATTAATATCTTTTTCGATATTCTGTACATATTCATTCGCAAGAGGTGTCCCAGTCATTTAACTCTTTCCTCCCTTAATAATTAATGGTTAATTGCAAACGTTCATCATTTCTTTATTTGTTTTCCTCCAAAAATGTTTCTTAATATTGGACAAATAACTGTTCTATAAACTGTAGTTTTTGCTAATATTTTAGAAATTAACACTACTTGCATGGCTCCTGCTGCCTTGCTGCCCATTCCAATTCTTTTTTCCACCCCTTGTTAGTCCCAGATAGTTGAAATGGGTTACCATTTCAAAACAGTATTATTTTCCATTGGCCAATTGTTTTGATAAATGGATTGTTGGTCTTCAAGTAATACCTCCATTTATATGTAGTCCTTGTTCTCTTGCTATCACTTCTAATCTATATATTTTTGATTTAGTTAAAAGTACTTATAAGCACAAAATTGAAGAAATAAATTTCATTTTTCCTCATAATGGATTTTCTCATGATGGCTTCGAATATTATATTGAACAACGACGTCGAAAGTTTTAATCTTCTATTGGAAGCTTTCCATCTTAAACCATTATCTTACTTGTAGTTTTTTCCAAAGAACTATCTTGATCGGTAGTCCAAGGTATTTCATAGGTTCATACAACTTAGATCTATTAACTGTATCGTAGGCTTGCTTCAAATCAATTAAATATATATGCAACTATCGTAACTAATACATTGTAGATGTTTTACGGTGAATAGTCAGTCTGTGGTATCTCTGCCTTGTCTGATATGTCTATGATACTTTTCAATAATATACCAATCACTTGATCGTCTATCTTGTTTCTGTATTTCTTTCAAAAAAACTTGTCATATTAAAACGACTTGACTTTTCATTTTCTGGTCGTTTCTGGTCGTTTTGTATCATCAGATGGTATCGTTGACTTAAATTTAACAATTAATGAGACCTTGAGAACAGATAGACTCTAATAAGAATGACATGGATATATGCAAATGAAAAGATTAGAACAGACTTAAATCCTAGAACATATACAGAAGAATATTTAGATGTATAGAACAAAACAAAAAACTTGGGTTCAATCAGTTCTCAGAGTATATGGATAACGAATTCCCTTGTATATAGAATTAGATTGAAGAATTTCCCCATGATTAACACATTACATTATGAATCAGAATATTTTCTTTGTGTACCGTTAGAAATAGTTGTATTAGATAAAATAAGAGAAACTAATTGGCATTAGAAAATGTTGATTGGTATCAGAATCTTAGTGACATCTTTCAATTCAGAAAATAATTTCTACAACTTATTAGAAACAATCTAGTATACACATAATTTGTTAATTTCCTGAAAACCATTTTAATGACGTTTAATTTTATTAATACTGGTGTATTAATATACATATATTTCTGTCAACTCAGTAGAAATAATCGTTATGACTAATATTCCAAACGTCGGCCTTTTACGAATTAGCAATTAAAAAAGAAATTTAACTTTTTCAATTGTTTGTATTTTATTTATATGGTTAAATCGACATATTTAGCAAAATTATTGATAAAAATATCGATATACTGGGTGAATAAATTTTAAAAATCTAAAATAGATATTAGCAATGTTGGCTTATTAGTGGAGAGGTTATTTTTCGCAGGATGACGTGGATAGTTAGGTAAATAAATGTACGTAGGTCACATAAGTGACGTAATATTTGATCTATCAACTGGGTGTCCTCTTAACTAAATTACACTTTATGAACTAATTTAAATATAATAGGAGCGTTAGTAGACTCATACTCGTGTAACGTTGATAGCAGAATATTTGACTAAGACTGTGGAATTGCAGCCAGAAATTTACAGTTCTTCCGATTCGGAATCTCAGCTGTCTTCTGCCAAGAATTTGATTAGTTTCGTTTGATATATATCCATGTTTCATCTACAACTATGATGATGATGACAATTCTATTAATTCTTAATTCTATATTTGAATACCAAATTTTCAATAACACAGATAAAGAGGCACTTCCATTAGAAATAATTTCACGTTCGTCATTCATGGTTTAAAAATAAATAGTACCTAATCTGTATAGCTAAAAATATTCTATTTTGAATACCTGAGCGGCTCAAGTAACACTATTACGAATTTTTTATATCAGTGTAGACATAAATTATTAGTTTAGGAAAGTAAAATCATGAAATGACAAGACTCAGATACCACCCTATAACCAACGGTTGAAAAACCAGACTGTATAGATAATACTATATGCACTATGATTTGTAATCCTAATTTTGCTTAATTTTATTTAAATTGTTAGCCGACTTTAATCTTAAGGTTAAGAACTGAGCCAAGCTGAACAGATGAAAGAGGTTGAAAAGGTACGCCGTTAATTTTTTTTTTCATTTCAAAATATTTAAACACGTAAACTCCTGTGCTCGTGAATTAATCCATTATCCAGTAATTTTGTGAAAATAACTATTAGTTAATACATCGTTACGAGTATAATCAGGCACTTGTTCGACACAATTTTGTAAATTCAACAGAAATTTACAAATTGTACAAAGTTATAAACACTATTTACCACTAATAGTTTGTAACTTAAAAATATAAAACGTCAAATAGGTAGTTAAAAAAACTTATTTTAACAATGAATACATATTCAATCGAAAAATTCGTTAATAACACAGTAAACAAAGCTCGTATCAAATTTGACTTGTAGTACCGTCAGTTATTCACGTTACGTCAATTATATCGTCTCTTTTTACGAAAACAACTGTCAATTTAAATAAATTTACGTCTTGTAGTTAATCTTGTGAAGACGACAATCGATCTTATATTTTATGTCCAATTTCTATAGATGGAAGAAGATGGTATGTAAAAAATATGTGTTCGATAAAGCGAAGATTGAGTCACGTAATGGAAGACCTCCACAGATTCCAGGGAAAAAATCAAACCGAAGAATTTGAATTTGAGCTAATTTATCCGCTCTACGTATATTCTTATATCTTTTCCTCCCTCTTTTTTTGGCTGATTTTATGTTCATGTAACACAGTTACCTTATTGTTTTTTCCTCACAGCACATTTTGAAGTTGAATAAACGCTAAAAATTATCATCCCCAATAAATAGCATTACAAAGTTAAACATTGTCCCGTACGAGGATAAAAACGTTACTGCTAACATATACGTACCTATACAGACCAATCCAGAGAGCACAAGCACCATGTCATGCAGCATTACCATGTAGAGAGTGCGCCTGTTGAAACATTCCAAGAGGCGGTATATGGGCATATAAATCAAGGGGAAACACGGACGTCCAATAAAAACACCAACGGGAACTCAATTTCTTTGATATCTCTGATTATCGGCGCGATCCACGCTATCGCGGACGAAATACGGCCGTCAAAGTAAGTAACAATGGCGGAACTTTCAACTGGATTCAAGGAAAATTAATTTTTCCAATATTACAGTATTGTATCAACGGAATTAACAATTTTTACTACCTTCTGACCTCTGACCACTGGAAATGGGCGAAAATCCACTTTCTAATAACAGAGGTAGATAACGCATCATGTACAACTCATTTATAACTAGTATTTTTCCAAATTCCCATGAAAAATTCGATAGAATGAAATATTATATATTTATAGTTTTCTCTTATGGGGCATAACACTCTTTATGTGGAATTTGACTTAACATAATTTAATTGAATCACTAAGCAATATCAAACGATCTCAAGAACCTCTTAGGGCTTATAATTGGACGTAAACTGCAATTTATGTAAATGGATCTATTTCGAATATAAACAAAAAATGAAACTTCAAAGCAGCTTTATATTAAGAATAAAACATAACTCACGTGAACGTTCAAGTCCTCATGTCAAATACACTTTAAACTACTATAAACAGTTTTATAAGTGAAATATACCGATTTAGAAGAAAATACCGAATTCTTTGTGCCTTATATAAACAATCAAATTATTGAAATCTTACCTAGCTTATTATAAGTAAAAAATAAAACAGTATCTTTAGAAATAGCGTAGTCCTAACCAAACATCTCAGATATCTTAGACAAATTAGGAAGAAGTCAGTTTTCGATATATATATATATATATATATATATATATATATATATATATTCCCCAATTATAAATCCAATCCCGTTTACATTGTATAAAATATACCATATACCCATCCTGAACCAAACTATGTATTATATTACCTCATCCTTATGTATTACTTAAGGAAAATACGCAATGGTCAGTAACAGAAATATGCCCAGATGTAGCAGACATCTTCATCGGCAAGCAAAATTTGCTATTCTTTGGATAAACGGCCACCTATTCGGAAAATACAAAGAGGAACTCAGAAAAACTGCGAACCCAAATTTTCTGAACTTATGGGAGGAGTTAAGTTATCCAAAACAACCCTCTTCACAGCGGCGCATCATTATCAATTACTTATTTATTATTATGAACTCTAACCTCTTTAAGTTATCTTGCTATAAATTTTGAATTTCAACCAAATTCAAATTGCTATAAATTTTCCACTTCAACCCCATCGAAGTATTATCTTCAGTTAATTATTATTAATGTGACAATAATGAACCATAAATATATTTATCTAACTTTATAATTATGATGGTATAAGATAAGAACTAATATATGTACATATAAAGAAGCCTGTGAAACTAATATTTTGTTCATTCAACTGATATTCGTATTGTACGCCAGTCAGATTGGTGTAACCATTTATAACTTTAAATTCTTAGTTCATTTAATTCGATATTCGTCTAGTACGTTAGTCAGATTAGTGTAACTATTTGTAACTTTAAATTATTAAATTCTCAGTTTGCTAAATAAATTGTTTTTAAAAAAGCAATTTGGTGAATTGAGCTATTTAATTATATCATGAAAAAGTATATGGATTTGGATAGTTTGAGCTTTTATCCTATTTATGTAGTTATATAGGTAAAACTTGTGGTACGGAAAATGGTTTTTCTTGCTTTTGTCGAAAATATTGGCAGCGTTTTTCCAACTGTCACGAATCAGTGCATTAGAATTTGAATAATAAAAAATGTTAACTGAACCTCATATGTTCAAAAGAACAAATTTTTCAACAAGGGCGACACAAAATTGTTGCTTGTGGATTTTACAATAACTACGTATTAATGAATTTCCTTTCTCTTTGCGTGGCTTTAGCAAACTATTTTCTCTCCTCAAAAAGTAAAATTACCACGTGGAGAACTCATAAACGTTGAAATGAATTATTGAGATCATTAAAAAAATTGTTCCTTTAGTTTTGCTAGTAGACTCTTAATTCTATTATTCTAATTGGTTTATCTTTGTAAAATACGTATGAAAATCATGTATTTCAAGTTAACTAACGAACATTCATTCATTTGCCAAAATAATTCTCACAGTTATAGCAGAAAAATATCAAATAAGAGCTACCGCAAATAGTTTAAATATTACTACCAAATGAATCTGTCATTAATATGCCTAGTTCTATACGTATTATATCTATTACGAAATAAGGTGATAATATCTCGTTTAACTATCAACTGGTCTTCTCTTTACAAACACAGAATTACAATAAAATCGAACCATTAGTACATTCTAAATAGGTTTACTGGCATGTTCATCTCGACAGCCAATAAACCTCGAAAGTCAAAAATCTAATTATTTCGTTATGACTCTGAAAGGCACTTGAAACGATTAGGATTCTAAAAATCTTCATTAAACCATTAGGCAACATGTCAGCAATTGAGAAGTATATATAAGTACCGAAAAGAAGTTTACGTTACGAGAATTATACGAGGTGAAAAAATACTGATAAAGACAAATAAAAACGAATCACTTCGTGAAATTATGATCTTATTTAATATCGAGATTCTTATTTCAACGTTGATAGAGAAATTTCTTTTAAAACCGAAGCATTTGTCCACTTACGTTATCCCAGCACACTTTTACGACGAATGCAAAAAAATTAAGCATAATTTTGTCTTTACGAATCTGTTAACAAAAATACCGCCACCTTAGTTGCAGAATTATTGTTGAAAAATCTGTCCATGCAGAATGAAAATTTATTAATTCTTTTCTCGGTAATCTGTATTATTTTTGTTAATAGAACAGCATCAAACGATTGCGATTAATCGAAAAAAAATTAATTAATTTGAATCAAGTACAAACGTCAAACATCAGACCGCATTCAGCTCGACTTACGATGGAAACATTGCACGAATTGGGTTCGAAAACACTGGATCACCCTGTGTGTATAGTATGACTATCTACAGAACTATAAATTTAAGCTCTGTAACTTAATGATAAAATTATTTATAGTAAAATTCCGGTTTATATTTGAACCACCCTCGTATAACTAGTACTTAGATGGGGTAAGCAATTAATGTCAAATTGGACGCTATCAGATTTTAAACGAAATGAAATTCAAGGTAAAAAAAAGGTAAAAAAACTGGTAACACCTTATTAATTGAGTTAATAAAAACTATCCCCTGAAATTAATATTAAATTTATTAAGAAAGTTTTAAAATTGTTATTAACTGCGTATTCGAATGAACACAAGAAATACAAAGCAGTTATAAATTGGAAGGAACTCAGACTGAGACCAATTCAGACTAGATTCTCAGATTTTGTGTGAGATGAATTTGTTGGTAGTTGGATCCTTAGTTGTGGTTGAAACTCCTAACCTAGCAGCTAGAGCTGCAGAAAAAAAATAAAATCAGTGGTGAAAATGAGGAAACTTTGTAACAGTATTAGAAGATATTAGAAGAATTTACCAATCTCCATAGTGTCACCACAAATTTTCTAAAATTTACTTTGATTTGAACCTTTGGTAGGCGTGGTATGTAGAGGACGTTTTATTTTATTTTAACTTTTTGAATGTAGTGAAAGATCGACAATTTTTTTAAAAACTTAAACGTAATAGTAAAAAAGAAGTGACTACTGGGCCACAATAAGTAAACAACGCAATATGAAAAAAATTTGAAGAAAAACGTTACAAGCCCATTAGCATGTCACAACCTATTTTCTATAATACAATGTAAAGGAATATGAAACAGTTTCAATCTTGCCTTATAATTTAGTTTCATGTTTTTATCATATGATGAGGAGCTTTATAATTTGTCTCATCTGCATTTAAATTTAATTAAACTTCGCATTCTCTTGTACTCGTATCTGCTATTCTATTCTACGTATTCCTTTCCTTTCTATATATTTTTGCTAAACCCATTAGTATGTGGTGTTTTTGGCTCAATTCTGTTTAGAGTTTAGTTTTTAACACAGTAGCAAGTAGGAATCGCTCTAACATATTGATATGAATAGTTTTGGAAAGAGAAAGAGCAGATGAGATTATTGATACCAGAAAAACCACATTCTTATTGAGAATTTCTCATTTTTACGCGCAATCTGAATATTTTTCCTATTTTTATTAATTAATTAATAGATTCTATGGAGAAACTAAAATTTATATTTATAATATCGGTAGGTAAAACCTGTTTTGGAATAATTACTGTAGCGCAGGTGTAGAGAAAATATTTACATGGCGTATTAAACGTAAAGGCCATTTAAAAAACCCAGAGTTTCCGGATAATGTGTCTAGTAGAACTTCTAAAAATTATAGTTAGGATGATAATAGCATGCAGCAGCGAGATAATATAACTATAATCATAGCATTAAAAAAATAATGTTCAGTTGAGACTTCATCCCCTAAAATAGTAGAAGGTTGTCTATTGTGATTATGCATAAAAATTAGTATGACTAGCATATAATCTAATCTACAAACAGGTCTTACATATTGGATTTATTTTAATTTGACTCAATAACTCTTGTCAGTACTACTTGCTTGTGTTTTCAAGTTGAAAGGTTTATGATCAAAATAAGTGAAAGCAGATACTAAAGCATCTGGAAACGTGAAAGAAAACACTAAAGTGGACGACCAAGCGTTACTTCCCCCATTCATAATCGTTTTATGATTACGTCTACCGTCACCTTTGAATGTTTGTGAGATTTGCAGTAGAATCTCTTGAATAATTCTAGGTTTTTAGTTTTCGTAACGAAGACTACCATCAAATCAACTTCATAGGCGTGCTCGATTGGCATGAGCTAATAATCATGGGATCTGGTATGTTAGATAGATGTTCACATTGTTTACAGATGAATATAGCTTTTGATGATTTTCTGCTAGTGCTCGATTGCAAGTACATTCAGAGTTGGTATATTTGAAGTTTTGGAGGGTGATCTTTTGTAATGTATGTCGTAATAGATTTGGTACATAATTTAGTAGTTTGAAATTGTAAGATTGTAATAATACAATATCAAAATGGCTTTGTAAACAAAAAATTGTTTATTATCTTGACATTAGGTAGAGTCCTTTTCTGTCAGTTGCATTAGACTGTCTTATACCATTTATGATGTGGTATGACAGATCTCTAAGCTTGACAGTTCGCATTTTTGAAGAATTAAAATATTTCACTCAAAAGCATATTCGAATGTGAAAAAGGAATACGATGTCCGAACTTCTCAATAAGTGAAAAACCCAGAATATATATCCGAATAAGAGCAGAAAGACTAGAAAGAAGAGCCAGAGACAGAAACGGGGTCTTCGTTATCGTATGAATACCATATCTCGGGAAATGGTAAAAAATACCGAAAGAGACGGAAGTTTTCTAAATATAGCCCAAACCGATTATCAACATAGGTGGAAACCTTTTGCCAATGAGGGATTCATTGTTATGAATGATGAAAAATACTTCACTCTTGCCAATTAGGAAATAAAAGGAAAGATGGTTTTTATATGGGCAATATTTAAAAATGTAAAATATAAAGAAAAAGCAAAAGTGCCATTTCGACAAGAGGGATATCCAGACCTAATGTGGGTCGAGTAAGAGGTGAGCTGTATATTATGTAAGTAACTGTCTCATGAAATTAGTTGTTTTTGTACGTAAACGTTTTGCACGTTGAAAACGATTGATGTTTTGACCTAACTTATCGTTATGCCATTATAAAAGAGACACTCACAATTAGCTACATCAAAATAACCTTTTGCAACACAACAACATAACTTCCCCATCAGACCCCAAAGATTTTTGAGCACTTTTATCTCGCAAAGTTCATGATACTGAAAATGGGGAACAATTAGGTACAGCTTAGAATTTTTAGATAAAATGCGCTAAATAGATGTTCAAATCATCCAAGACTTAATATGAGATGTTCGCAGAAACTTACATCTAGTTGAGAAGCACGGGTCCCTCCATTTAGCTATCAACTTTTAGTTTAGATACTAAACAATAAGTTATTCAAGGCAAATGAGGAAAATTTCATTATAAATACGTATTACAAAAAGATATGTCTAAATAAGCGATGTTATGAGTTTTTTCCATGATGCTGTTTGGCCAACTTTTGCCATGCAATACTAGTCGTAGATGCTTTGGTATCCCTAGCACTGACTTATCCCATCGAGCAATTTAACTATTGATTCATCCTCAAATGTTGAGACATCCATTCTACGTATCAAAAGCATTTATCCTAATCAAACGACAAAAGCATTTTCAGTACATATTTTTTTCAAAAAAAATTTTTATAACCAATTTCAAAATGCGAATATCTCGAAAGTAATATATTTGATAAGGGTAAATGCTCGTCAAAACTTTCCAAAAAACTGCTGCCCTATTTCAGTTCCGGTATACAAGGAGCAGGTTCCTAAGTAAATTCTTTTCTTCTGTTTTTTTTTATAATTTAACAAGAATCCCATTAATTTGGAACCGATAACAACAAAAAAGCGTGTAAATGAATGCTTTTCCTCTAATGACACCATCACTCTCATTATTTTGAATATCTACTGGTTATACATTCGGTAGACATACTTTTAGAAACTCAAATGAGGTTGTTAAAAAGACCCACTAACGTGAGTATTAAAAATAATTTAGGCCATAAATCAAGTGCCGTCTCACATAAAACCGACCTAAACTACCAATTTATTTTGAAGATCAACCTCAGCGGGGATATTGTACGTGTAATTTCTGTGACGCGGTATAACGGTTTTTATCTAAAATTTGAATTTACAAGGTGGTCATATATTTCCAATTTTCTCAACATTTTTTTTATTTCTAAAGATTGTAATAACGAACTTATTACCTGTAACTATAGAGCGGATTGTAGATCTTTTTTGTTAGAATATTATACATTACCTCAAATGAGAGTGTTGAGTTAGTGCGTCAATACTCAATAAAAAAATTAATGATCAACACGTTTAGATATGAGGCATATCACCCATTTTAGGTAATTTTGCATATTTAGCTAAAAACCAGTACGACATTCATTATTTAAATTTTTATTGTAATAAATTAATACCCAAAGCATAAAAAAGTTGTACTGCGGTTAAAGTGGATTGGAGTTAGTTAAATTGGAGGAGACAAATTTTGCAGTGTCATTCTGGATTTAACTAATTATACATTGATAGGGTAAGTTTTTGAAACATGAAAACAGCTAAGCGTTTTTAAAAAATTGTAATGTAATACAATCAAATTTTCGGATAAATATCATTTTCTGGTTCTGGCGTTCTTCGTTCACGGAAATCTCCCTCGAGATCGTCGATAGTATGATGAGTAACACCTGATTTATGTCTGACAAGTGTGTTTAAAAAAACAATAAGTCTTGTCTCTCTTGCCATTATTCTTCGAAATTATTTTTTCAACATCAGCTGTATTATAATGAAACTGTAAGTGCTATGATCCAACGGGTTTAAAAACTCTCTAAAACGGGTTTAAAAACTCTCTAATATTCAATCTCCAATCCATGATGGTTGCCTTTTTTAGATCTTTTTTCAAAAACTCTGTCTGATGGTAGAAACGAATGCCCTGGTATCAGAAACTAACTCAACAGTGATTATATTATAGGGGTCATTTTGAGACAAAAAATATGATAGCACGCCAATCATAGTTGAGATTTGGCCCTGTTTCCCACATTCATCAGCAGAAATTCTTATTATTGAATGCGATGAGAGGTCCATTTTTGCCTAGGATGAACTATAGTGAAGTTATAGTTGTATAAATGCCTATTATAATAGACACACGATCGGAAACCTTGGTGTTTACCAATTTTTAGCAATTAAAAGAAAAAGTAATCATATTATCATTATCTTATCTTAACTTTCTTACATACTTTCTGTGATTCTTCTAAGGCTTTCAATTATATGAATCATAATATTTTAATTAAAAAATTGCAGTACTACGGTTTCCGAGGAGTACCTGTCACATGTTTTAAGTCATACCTTACGAACAAAAGTCAGCTTGCAAGGGTTGATACAACGATATCTTTTTGCAAGCCAATAGAATGTCGAATGCTAGGTACTATTGCCTATCTAGACATCTGTAGTAAAATGTCTCTTTGCGGACGATACCAGCTTCTCTTGGAGCAGCCCTGATATCACGGCACTTCATAAGACTATATCTAGTAATAACCCTCAAATTATAGTGCGACTCTTCTCTGTCTCAATTTTCCTAAAACTAAACTTTTATCGTATAAAAATACATTGCAGCCTTTTATATTAAATAGCACCACCATTAACGTAGTTGAATCTATCTCTTAGAGCGTTTGGCCAGTTTTGCACTAAGATCAGTTTTCAAAAAAAAAAGACTCAATTCGAGTGAATCTTTAAACTACAACTCTGTTATTTACACAGAGATAACAGTAAAAACTGCCGGGACTTCTTTAGAAGATTCAAAATATTGAATCTTCTCTACTTATTCATATTCGAATCCGTTTGCCTAATTCGTAAGCATTCTAGAAAGTTCATTGCATAGCTATCCACCCAGGAACACGATCTTTATCTACTCTACTCCACGTTCTGAATCAGTTTAAGGCTGAATAATGTACAATACGAAAAACAAATCTATCAAATCTATAACATCTTCTCCCGTATTTTATTAGAATTCGAACGCATATTTACTGAAAAGTGCCTTCTACGCTGTAAATGACTACTATTCTAATACTATTCTATTTATTTATGAGCAATCTATCATCTTATACTTTGGTAATATGCTTGGCTAAGTCCAGTTTTCCCATTATTGAGATAATTCAGTTAAAAAATTAATAGCTTATTTTGCTACGTTTTGATTTTGCCAATTGCTGCCAAGCAAATAAAGTTGAACAATGCAATATCTACCTCAATTTTCGTTAAATTAATCAATCAATTCATAATATCAGGTATCATTTAAAATGTAGAAGGTTGGAAAATATACACAGCACGAATTTATTAAATTTGGTAATAAATTACAGATTTATGTAGACAATTCTCTTAGTGGTGTAAAGAAAGTACTCCATTCCTTATCAATGTTATGCCACTGTCCAAGTACTTTACCTTCTTTCTTGTGCCATAAGTTGTTGAGTATTGTTGAGTTCAAATATCTTGAAAACCATCATTTTCAACAATCCAAAAACACATTCATATATCCTAATTGAAAATTTGAATTTTTTGCAAAAAATATTTATTCTAGCAAAGATTATAGACAATGAGATGCCTCAATATAAGTTTTTAAGATGATTTTGAGAATCAAAGTGCTACAAATTTGATTGACTTGACAAAATAGATATTGATCCGGTCCTGATCGCATACAAATTGGAAATTTATACAAAAAGTGCAGCAGTTGTGCAACCTACTAAATAAATTAATTTTCTGATAATATGATTGAATAATAATTTGAACAGCAAGATTACTACATTGATGCGGCTCATAAATTTATTGTCTTCAGGTTCCTACAAAAAAAATGGAAATAAATTATTTAAAAGGAATTTGAAGAATTGAGACTGTAACTAAAATATCTTTAAGATATGCCACTGAAATAATGATTCATTATTTTTATAAGAGATAGCTTTTTATATATATTCTATTAGATACAGAACGCCTAACTTGTAGAATTGA
Source organism: Diorhabda sublineata (assembly GCF_026230105.1). Classification (NCBI taxonomy): domain Eukaryota; kingdom Metazoa; phylum Arthropoda; class Insecta; order Coleoptera; family Chrysomelidae; genus Diorhabda; species Diorhabda sublineata. Next base: position 15,807,257 of record NC_079485.1, on the reverse strand, counting down.
ACTATTCATAGATATACCAGTAATTTGAGGGCATAAATATGTCCGACTTCATTTAATTGGATTTTTGTAGCTCAGAATGTAAAAGAACTCAGTAATTTCGGCTGTGCTTTAAAAGGACTGAAATGATACAAATAATCATCCTGTTCTATTGGTATGTGATAATAGTGATGAATGTGAAATGTGCAGATTTTCTGAAAATGGAAGAATAATTATTTTTGGTATCTTTCTTATCCCGACAAAGACCTTTCGTATTAGAAGAGACGGTTGATAGATTTTCTAGTAGACAACTATAAAATTATGTTTGTGAACATAGTAACAAACCTGCGATTCAAATAAATTAACGATAACTGTACGTAATACATGAAATACTTTCAAAACCACGAAAAGACAGTATCAAATAGTAAGTTTTTCAACAAATTTTATTGAAGAAACAGATGAGTATATAGAGACTTATAACCCTTTCAATTCACATTACCAGAATGAGTATGCACCGAATATTTAGTATCTACCTGACGATTTAACAATACATTTCAAGCATACAGATTTCTTAGAAACTTTTCTGTTAATGTCGTTTGCTCGGTAATGAAGAATGCGAGATCTATACAAATATAAAGTTTTACGATGTTCAGTTAGACGATTATAGTGCAGATTTCGTACTGCTGAAGCCAAAGAATTCCGCAATCTTTACTACAAATGATTAGCATGTACTATTTCCTTTCGGCACCATACGATAGGAGCATATTTGAGTCAGTACCAGTTTCCGCGTGAACGATGCTGATGATTCGCTTTGATTGCATTTTCCCCTTTTTAAAACTAAAAAATCGGTGTAGAAATTGGTTATTGAAACGACAAAACTATTCATATATAAATTCACTTTATATCCGCGAGATTAGCACAATTATCAACAAACATATTTGAATCTCTTGTGTATAATAACTAATTAAAACTGAAAAAATCATTATGGGTATAGCTATAACCCCTAATGAAAGACTGTAATCTTATCTTCCACAGACATGGCTAATTTTCGCATTGCTTAATTAAATCTTCTAATAAATCTCTGTTTTTATTTCTTAGATTAGTAGACATTCTTGTCCGCTACAGGTGTTCACTTACAACATACGTTTGTACAGGTTTTGGTACTTCTTCGATACAAATATTTATTTGTGCTTGATAAAGCGAGACAAACTAGCGATATTGAAATTTATTTAATTATCAAGTGGTTAGTAAAATCTAAATACTTATATAAAATATTCCTTACTCCGCTACAGCTTTTTTACACAAACAGTTTTTACATGCATGCTTGTTTCACAGTCACGCCCAAGGCTTGGAGTCGCTCTACAGCTGTCCGCCATCTATTTTTGTTCATGGCTGCTTCACGCCATCTCTCTATCCGTATTCTTTCTAAATCTTCTCTACATGCTTCCATCCATTTTTTCCGTGGACTCTCTTTTTTTTTTCGCCGCTTCTTTCCTTAACAAAGATCTTTTTATCCAACTTTCTCTGTGTATTCTGGCTATACGAGGTGTAGCTTTTAAGTAACGAGACTAGCGCTGCTACAGAAAAAGTATGCATGCGTCAAAGATAAGTGACTAACAGCTGTTTAGCCTGAAGCTCACTCTTTCGAATGGGATGTCTACCGTATCTGTAGACAAATCAGTATAACCGTCGCGTTTGATTGTTTAGACGCTATTTTTTGTCGTAAAAATGATCGACGTAAAAATAATGCAACGGATTATTGTGAAGTTTCACAGGGATCTTGGAAAAACTGGAACTGAAACTTGAGACTTGAAAGATCATTTACGTTCGGCTCGCCCTTCCAGGTCAAAAACGGATGAAAATATTGAACAAGTCGGTAATCTTGTTCGATCTGACCGTCGACTAAGTATTCGCGCGATTGCTGCATCTATAGAAAGAATTGATAAGAATCTATGAGGCAAATTTTAGAAGAAAATTTTAACATGCGAAAAGTGTGTGCCAAACTGGTGCCTGTCCGTCAAAAGGTTTCTAAACAAATACAACATCCTAGTATTGGAATATCCATCATCTTCCCTGGACCTTGCACTTCTACTTCTTTCTCAAGGTCAAATCTGAATTAAAAGGAACAAGATTTGAGTCGGTTGAAGCTGTGAAAGAAACAGCAGCGCGTGTTCTGAAGGGACTGACAGAAAACTACTTCTTGCACTGTTTTCAATAATGAAATATTCGCATAGAGATATGTAGGGACAGAGGAGGGATATATATATATATATATATATATATATATATATATATATATATATATATATATATTGAAAGTGATAATAAATAAATAAATACATATCAAAATAAAAAATAAAACAAAAAACAAAAGAAGTAATATTATATATTAAGTGCCTTGTACTAATTGTGCCGCTGTCTGCATAGGGCAGACACCTCAGTATTTATAAAATAGACTAAGAGGTCATATTTCAATACGATAAAGAAAATATAACTGCATTAACCAACCATAAAATATCAAAAAAACATAAATTCAATTATAAAGATTCAAAAATTCTTGGAACGGAATCTGATATGCGAAAAAATGGTTAACCTTCATAAGAACGAAAAAATGATAAAAAACACCTAAATAATTTATAATAAGTAAAATTTATAGCTCCATTTTGTAAATTCTAATACAACTACAAATAATTTAATTGATTACTGCTACATATTTGAGATGTAAGGACTAAGGAAAAATTAATAATAATTAAGTTCTATTTTGATTTTATTCTTATTTTGATATTGATGATGAAGTTGATCTACTGATCAATAAAAATACGCAAATTGTCAGTATAATATAATATTTTGATAAAGACTTGAATAAAAGTCGAAACGTCAAATTTTATCTATCTTTTAAAAATTATTAAAAAAAACTTATTTTGAAACACAAATCAGGAACATTTAAAAACATAAAAATAAAATTTTTTATATCACTTATTTCATTATTTAATAGCTACACCTCATATGCGCTATGTAATGAAGTCTTTTTGCTCTGATCTCGTATCTCACCTCTGCTTGACCATACAGTACTTTGATTTATGTGTCCGTTTTCCCCCTCCTCTCGTTTTTCTCCTGCTCTCCTCTAAAAACCCTCCCTAGTACCTTTTTCTCCCATATGTTTATTTTTTCTTCTTCTTTTCAGTTCGAGATCCAGCAATGCAGCACTGTTGATTATATAATTGCCTTGTAAATGCTCAACTTGGCGGCTCTTTAAATATCTTTTGATCTTAATAGTTATCTTAGGGCTCCAAACGTTTTTGTTCTTCTCACTAGTCTTTTGTTGGTTTCCTTGGTTTCACCTCCTTCGGTTGTCACTCCCAGGTATTCGAACTCCTGGACTCTATCAAATCTATACTCCCTGTTTCGCTCTGTCTTTTGTTGATTTATACTTAGTCCATATTTTTTGCTGTCTTTTCAAAGAGTATAATCATTTTTTCTAGATCCTTTTTCGTTCTACTTATAAGTAGAACGAAAGTAGTACATACCATTTGCGTTTGTGTTTTGATCTTGTAAATCATCTTCTAGGCTTAGATGCTACTAATTCTTGGAGTCATCAGGTTAAACAGCACTTTTGATAGTTGTTCTACTTTCCTTCGACAGCTACTCCATTCTCGGTATTGTTTAGTGTACTTTCTACTAAATATAATATTTCTTTAGGCATTCAAAGTGCTTCTAAGGCTACTTATTGAATCATACGCTTGTTTGAAATCCACAAAGAATAGTTTCAGGTTTAATTCTTGGTCATAGCTATATTCATTTTATGTTTTTTGACAAAACATCTGTTCTAGACAAAACAAAAGTTTTCTTGTTTGTGTCGTAATTATTTTTAGTGTATAATATTTTAAACAAGCCGTATACTGGTTATGTTTGTTATTTATGGACAGCAGTATCTAATATGAAAAGAGTTCAATTGATTTTTTCTAAATTTATGAGGAAAATACTACTTATTCAGTGAAAAAATCGTATCAATTTTCAACTTCAATAAATGACTAGGATAATAAAATGATTGTTTACCATTCCTTCTTCTTCCCACGGCATATCTCATAATTAATTTGAAACCTATTCTGTATTCAAATAAAATCCACGCGTATCAGTCAGTTTAAATTTTTAAAATGATCTTCTGGAAGTGATTAATTGTCACGTGACAGGAATATTGGCGAACCAGATTAAAAAGACAGTGCCACACCTGTGATGAATGATAACAGATTGAAAGGCAATACCGCTGTGTCTGGCTTGTAAACACACATTTTACGACCGGCAAATTTCTAAATTTAATTAAAATTTACTAAAATATGCATACTGAACATCCAACCAACTGCTCTATTCATTTCTTTGCTAACAGAAAAAGTCCAATTATTTATTATTTGAGAAAATATGAGACTAATTGGATATATAAACATTATGGTCAAATATGGAGATGAAATATTGCTTCACCTTTCAATAATGTCTCGTTTGAATGTTTAAATTTAATGTTATTTTCTAGTCTAAGAATTTGTCTGACTTGATCACATTATTCTGGTAGGGACGTAGAGGAACAATGTACTTTGAACACACGCACAAAATGTTTAATACTTTATTTCTACATCAGCAGCAAATATATTGGGCTCAAATTATTGTGAAGACCAATTTCAAAGTTGAAAAATAATTTTTGAACCCTGCCAAAAATATACAAATTAGTCTTTAGGTGATTTGGGCTTCCCAGTGGGAGGTTTCGACATTATTTAAAATACCAGATATTCCTAACATACTTGAGTTTTAAATACTATTACCATCAAAACTTGCTAAGTAAAATTAATCTTAGTCTCAAAAAAATACAAAAGAACACAAATACCAACATTCTTAATTAAAAAAATTATCTGTGGTTCGGTATGACCCAGGTGGGCTTATTAAATTTGTATTTTGATCTGTCACACAAATGTGTACCTTACCTTAATCTGACGCATAAATTTGATAGTAACTAACTTGTTCAATTTGTCCAACATAGTGATAGGAAGTTTTTGTGAAGTCAGCCTCAGCTTTTTTTCTTGAAAACTTTCTGATAGCCTTCTTGATTTCAGTTTTATTCAAAATCAGTTTCACCTTTCTCATAAGCTTTCTGGCTCCCCTAACTATATTTACCAATAATGCGATCACTCTGTACATATTCGAGTTGGTACAGGTATTTGAATTGAAGTATTGTAGCAATTTAAAACAAGTTATAGTTATAGTTTCACTAGAATACAGGTTGGCACTGCGTGGTACTCTCTAGAAGTAAATCTTAAATGGATAATGAGAATGATTGGGCATTTGTACGTACCGTTAATTGGGAGTAGTTACCATAATGGTCGAGTCTTGTTTTAAGCTAATTTGGGCACCAATTTAAAATAATTTAGGATCGAACAATAGAATGCGCCGTAACAGTGAACCTGTCCAATACTTTTGCGTACTGCTTACAAGTTCTTCCTTACATGGTACTATCACGTTCTTACTTTACTCTCTTATTGCTCTCATTGTCATGGTTAAAAATACATTATAGAATATATAATGAATAATATTAAGTAATTATTGTGATTTTAATCATATAACTAATTAATTCAACTATCTATTTAACCAGTTTTCAAAGCTGTTGCTAAGCAAACACTGTAAGTCTCCACAATTAATTTCGGTAATAAATGACGACGGCTTTTGTTATGGGATTTTGTAAACATCGTTTTGAATCTAATTCATTTTACTTAACCGACCTGAGGGTAATCTGAATATTTTACAGATCAATTTTACAGCTTCCACCTAAGCCTTCAATTTACGATTTAAACAAATCGATGTTGAGATAAGAAAGTTTATAAACTGCTTCCTTTTTAAAACATCGAATCAATTATAAATATTTATTAGTACCTGTTTCCCTACAGTTTATAAGAGTATATTACTTGTTTAACACACCTGAAGTCTGCAATGGTTTTTTGGTGCATTGAAGGATATATATAACACTATATAATAGTTTATTTTGATAATTGGTAAAAATAAGCTTTCTGCCAATATGGCAGAAGGGTGTAAACTTTGTTTATGAAACAGCGTTACGTTGCTAAAGGATAATTTTAATATAAAAACTCACTATTATAAGCAGAGCTACTTACAAATACAAATTAAAATCGAAATCAGGAGATGAACTGTTGCGACCAATACTTGCACGTTTTCTCTTCTTTTTTAATACAGAGTGGCGCAATAGAACGTGCATATTTCATCATCTTTCTTCGCGAAGTAAACGGTGCGTGAGCTGTTTGGATAATTGCACATTGCACTCGTAAGGTTTTAGTACCCATGAGTCACTTCGAAGGAAAACGTCGCGTTTTTTGTTTTCGCACGTTTTAAGAGAGCGTCGTTCATACAAGGCAACTGCATGGTTGCAAGTATGGATTAATATAAATTAATGAAGCCCCGATTGCAAATTTAATCAAAATATGGGTTAAGCGTTTTGAAAAGACTGGTTCCACGTTTAAACCAACAGCAAAAGGTCGTCCAAGAAAGTCTAGGACCACAAAAAATAGGTTGAAGGAGTCAATACGATAAAATCCACATGTGTCTACTCGGCGGCTTTGAACCAAAGTTTAGAGCGAATTTTGAAGTTCGATCTTAAACTGCATCCTTATAAGCAGTTAACATAGGAATTAAAGGATACCGACAAGGGTAGTATAGTAGTAGTAGCAAGGTTGATATTTTCTGAAGAAATGCTTAGTCGATTTTCCACTTTTGACAACATCGTTTTTTCATTTAAATGAACCGAAAAAATCCAAGAATGAAATATCAAAAACCGCTGCATAGTCCGAAAATAACGGTATGGGCAGCAATCTCAAGCAAGTAATTATTGGCCCTTTGTTCTTTGAAGAATCACGAGGACGAAACATCACCGTTAACACCGACCGCTATGTTGCGATGCTAGAGGGATATTTGACTCCAGAACTTGCGAGATCAAGAATAGCGAATACGAGAACTTGGTTCCAACATGACGGAGCGACCTGTCACACATCAATTGACTCTATGGCGGCTGTGATGTTTCCTGCAAGACTAATTTCCAAAAGAGGTGATATCTCTTGGTCCCCACGTAGCCCTGACTTGACGCGTCTGGATTTTTTTGAACAAACCGAGGGACATGAGTCAGCTAAAGGAAAATATCCGCCAGGAAATGGCAGAAATCACCCCAGATTTATTGACAAGAATTTTCACAAATTTACGTTCGCGTTTAGAGGAGTGCCGTCTTTGAGAGGGCCGTCATTTAGATGCTGTTATTTGTAAAAAATAAACTTCATTTAATTACCTAATCATCATAACTTTTGTTTCAACAATAACTTATGTATTTATTTTTTTAGTCTATACTTAATAAATGCACGTTCTATTCTGTGAATCTTTTAGTTATGAGCAATTTTTCTAGATGTGATGAGTGATAACTTGCATTGTCTATTACTGTTTTACAGTTCTAAAGAAGATCTATATTTTGTTCGAATCATTCTCTAAAAACATCAGAGGTCATGGTAGTCACCGGTACGAGTAGATTCAAAGGTCAATAAACCACTTTTAACAAAATTTTTTGAATTGTGTGTACTATTATCACTCTGCGCTCCTTTTCTGTTGGTAGACAATAAGCCTGTCTTCGACTTATTATAGTTTCATAAATGTATATATTGTGTAGACTCATTTCGTGACAAGGATTTTGTCTTCTATCGGAAATACTTTTCGAAAAAATAACGCATGTACTTTCCTTCGAAGTCTTCTTCTATAATTAAACTGGAGTTAACAATAGATTGCACACTGCACCTTGCACCTACAACTAAACTAAACTTTTAAGAATACACAACTTGGGCCTCGTTACTATATGGAAAAACCTAAAATCGAATTTTCATTGAAATTTTTCGCGATGAGATTCTTGGAATTAGAATATAACAAAATTTCTAGCTTTTAATAGCAAATATGTACTTGTAGATCTCACGGTGTACGGGTATGTAATCTTTAATACACAGGGCTTTTGATCATTCCAAACCTTTTTTGATTGTTCTGTATATAGTTATAAAAAATAATAATATCCTGTAAATTTGATGAATTGAGGGATGTATATGGTGCAATATAATAGTTTATTTTAATAATTGGTCGTCTTATCCCTGTGAAAATAAGTTTTCTGCAAATATGGCACCGAATAACTAAGTAATTATAACAGCAATGAATAAATTTATCAGAAAACCACCCAATTCCCACGAAATGTCGTGCCATAAAGACAAATATAAATTGTATCGTTACATTTCAGATCGTCAAACTACTCGTGCTGCATCCTTAATGTTCATAGTACCAGTGGCGTAGTAGCAGCATTTTTTTGTGATGAAGCATATATAGTCACTTTATTATTCAACGAAAATTAATTAAATTTAGTCGAAAAGAAGGTATGTGAAGTTAATCTAAACATATGATACACATCAAAAGTACACTACCAGTCAAAAGTTTCTGCCCACCCCATAATCTATTCATTAAATTAGAAAAGAATACGCTTTAACAAATTTCTCTTTCATATTGTCAAGTGAAGGTCGAAACGGAGTCTTACAAACTAAAAATGATAGCGTCCGTTATTATTACTTCATACGAGCGCATGTTTATATTTTGACGGCTAGATCGACAAGTTAAAACTTATATAAGTACCGACTGATTTGTTCATTATTCTTTAATTCTGAATTATATCTTCGGTGTTTATAATTGTAGTTTAGTCCCAGTTAGCTCTGTGAGACGCAAGAACGTGCTTTCATTTATAATTTTTGGACTAAGACATCTTTTTGTGAAATTCGAATACAAATTGCTTTCATTCTAGAAAATTCAGAATAGTAAATTTTAAAATGGTAAATCCAAGAAACTATCGGTTGAAACTCGGCATTAATCCCAAGTCTTCTTAGTCTAGACAAAATTAACCGTACCATTGCCGCCGAATTAAAAATACCTCGATGTACCGTGGACTACAAAAAAATATGCTTCCACCAGGAACTTTGGCGATAGAAAATGCTCTGGGCGGCCACGAAGAATTAAACTATAATAAGCAAGTATGGGACAATATTTGCAAAAGGGCGAAATCCATAGATGTCATACCTCCTAACCGTCGATAACTACAAGAGATGTTAATAACTGAGTTGAACCAAAATTACTTGGAAGCGTTGTCGTGAGGTGATTATAGCCCGAAAAAGCAACACAGAAAACAGTTAAAACTCTCCGAAAACGTCCATATGAACAATAATAGTTATTCCATCTTATTGCAATCAGAAATCAAAGTGATACGGAATGTATATATTCACATCACTAAAACATCACTCGATTTATATATGGAAAAGGCCCTGTACGTACGCACGAACTTATTTGAATGCTCAACTCTACATTACAATTACAAACTAAATCATTCTTTGTTTTCATAACTCATATAGGAATTGAGAAATGTAATCTATATGGATATGATCCAACAAAAAAATGATCTCAATTGTTTTGAATTGCTTTATGCTTTTTTGTATTTTAAGGGCATTTATAGGACCAAAGGGAATCGTCGTCGATGAATTTCAAATCATAAATCATGTGTCAACAGTAAAATTTATAATTTATCATATTGTATATCAGTCAATGAAAATATTGTACGATTTAGAATGAAATTTTGAAACTTGGGTAAAGAAAATAAATATTGTTCAATTTTTATTATACCACTACTGCAACACTCACACTTGTGTTTGTAGTGTGTTGGTTTTTCAAGTTATACCTTGGGTATTTCGTATAATAAATATATTGGGTGTACACTTATATTTTCACCTAATTAACCTGCTTCCAACTTCCAAACAGCTGTATGTGAAAACGTGCAATTTGTTTCTAAAATATTTCCACAAGGTATGTTGAGAACATTGTGTCATACCTACTGGTTATATAGGTATAAGGATTCAAACTTGGTTTTGGAAACAACGTTCATAACGGATAATTTTAATATAAAAACTGACCAGAATAAGCAGAGCTACTTATTATAAATCCAAATCAAAATCTAAATCAGAAGATGAATTGTTGCAACCAATATTTGTCCATTTTATCAGTAATATTGTCCAGCTGGCACGTTTTCTCTTCTTCTTTAATAGTATGATTAACAAGCCAATTTTGTAAATATTTTTTAATCAGTTATGAGCAATTTTTCTTGATGCTACAAGTGACAACTTGCATTATCTATTACTGTTTTACAGTTCTAAGAAAGATCTATCTTTTGTTCGAACCATTCTCTAAAAACATCAGAGGTCATGGTAGTCACCGGTACGAGTAGATTCAAAGGTCAATAAACCACTTTTAACAAAATTTTTTGAATTGTGTGTACTATTATCACTCTGCGCTCCTTTTCTGTTGGTAGACAATAAGCCTGTCTTCGACTTATTATAGTTTCATAAATGTATATATTGTGTAGACTCATTTCGTGACAAGGATTTTGTCTTCTATCGGAAATACTTTTCGAAAAAATAACGCATGTACTTTCCTTCGAAGTCTTCTTCTATAATTAAACTGGAGTTAACAATAGATTGCACACTGCACCTTGGAAGCTGCAACTAAAATAAACTTCTAATAATACACAACTTGGATCTCCTTACTATTTGGAAAAACTTTAAATCGAATTTTCATTGATATTTTTCGCGATGAGATTCTTGGAATTAGAATAAAACAAAATTTCTAGCTTTTAATGGCAAATGTGTACTTATAGATCTCACGGTACGGGTATGTAATCTTTAATATACAGGGCTTTTGATCATTCCAAACCTTTTTTTTATTGTTCTGTACATAGTTATAAAAGACAAATGAGAGTCCACAAACTTCTATGAGCAATGACCGTACTAAATTTGGATTAGTAGGTTTTATTACCCTATCGTGCATGAAAGTAGACTTTAGTGTAAATAGTGTATTGAGTATGTTCGTTTATAGAAGCAAAAAAATGTAGAAATGGACAAATTTCTAGATATCGCTAATCAATAGAGTTAACTAAATGACGCGACCTAGTCAGCTAGCAAGCAAAAAATTGTATGTTTCATAAACGTGGTAATGCATTTACTTAAATTACTTTTAAAAGCATATTAATAGTTAAAACAATAATTTTCATCCACAGTTTTATTTCCATATAAATTATTAGGTTTTATCCACTCTTACCCGGTTCCCATTTTAATATTCAGTCTCCCGGAATCGCATCGAAGCGTGCATTGCTTGAAGATCATGACGTCACGCGCTTCAATGGTACGAGTTGGTATGGAGCTATTGCTCCTTGATCTTTGTATAGGAACATAGGTGGCGGAAGTATAAGGGTGAAAGGTGCTTTTCATTTCTTTTAATAAAATTGAAGTAGACTACGAAGAATTTAAGTTTTATTAGAATTAAACGGTGTAAAATTTGATTCGAACAAATCGAATACCCAAAGTGTTTTTCACGTATTGGACGACATTCATAAACGAAGATGAAAGACATGCAAAACATTACAGGATAGTAACCATAGTACGTCATTTCTACTTCAAACCTTTTCATCAATAAACTCTCTTAGCCAACATGAATAATTTTGATTTAGGAAAGGGAAGTCCCACTGGGTGAAGCCACTTTTGGATGTTATTTTGTCTCCAGGAACTTTTTGTTTGAAAAAATAGATTATGCTGTATTGATCATGACTACGAACAAAATAAGATTGAAGTTCCATTCTATCTTTCTAACACTGTTAAATTTATTTTTTCATCACAGTTTGCTGTCATCAATAAATGTTCGCATCCAATTAACCTTCGACTTTTCGCATAATGAACTGAGACTGATCATCATTTACTCAATTTTCGACCATATTCCCTTTTATTGTAGACATTTTACAAGTCAACACCTTACCATAATCAAAGTTTTTGAAATTTTTAAAATAATTGTTTAGCTCATTTCATTTTGAATATATTTTGAGACAGATCATTTTTAAACTTTAAACTTTAAACTAAGCATGATACTGTTTCTTAAAAAATTTTTTGGAGGAACTATAAGGTCCTCCGCCTACGGGTCGACTCGATTTACAATTTGAGTTTGCAACTTAACTGCGCAACGCGTAATCGGAATCATGCAATCGAAGTTGTGCAACCTGATTGCAACTGGAGTCTGCACACAGTTGGGCTATGTATGCAACTCTCGGCTGATAGTCGGTTTCAGTTGGCAACAGAGCTCGGAGAACTGAAATTATATTTCTATAATTTTACTTTATGTAATGCTAGTTTTTGAAAATGCATTCTAGCATTAGTGAGTCTAAGGAAGAAATGATAGATTACTATCAGTGCAGACGGTATGGTAGAGGAGGAAGAAGGAAATATTGGTATCATCCGTATATTCAAAAAAACTTAAGCCGCAGGTTGTTTGTTGTTGCCGAAGAACTGAAAGAAACAAATGCAAAGTTTATAGCATTCTATAGAATGACAAAAGAAAGCTTTGAAGAATTGGTGAGATTGGTTGCTCCTTCAATACAGAAGCAGAATACTAATATGAGGGAATCTTTATGCTTCTCCACCTCTTCAACAAAAGAAATATTGATTGAGATTGATCACTCATTTTAAATAATATAAGGCCCTCCGCACCCGTGGTCTTCTATTGTACGGTACGCAACTACGCGACTGAGATTGCAGGCGACCGGGAGTGAGCGTTGCGTGCAACTCATGCGATTCTCGTTGCCAACTGGATTTGAGTTGACGACTGGCAGTTAGCCCGTGTGAGGACTCCCACTGTGAAACACAAACAAGGTTGCGCGCGACTCCTGTTGACAACTTGAATTGCAAATGAGTCGACCTGTGTGCGGAGGGCCTAACTCCTAAGGGATGCAGCTTGGTTTAGAGCTAAATTGCCCTCAATAGTGATATTTTGGGCTCTACTATACGCATTTGCTCTGTGCTTGCTCTTAAACAGAACAACTTGTGTATTAATCTGCAAAACTTAATACCTTGGATACATCCATTCTCTAATTTATAAAAGTGAATAATTATTTATCACCACCAAACAAACGTCCAGTATTGAAAGAATTAATTTTTTACATCAATCAATTCCTAAACAGGTAAAACGTAAAAAAAGTTAGTAGATTCATAAAAATATACCAATTCCTCAATTCCAAAGAAATTATTACAGTTAATTTTCTCATATCCCTATTTCTAAAGTACGCCAATGCACCTCACTGATTGCTACCTCGATATGGCTCGCATAGATTAGAAAAATAGTTAAATAAACATGGAATTTTCCGGTTATTCTGAATTTTCTCTATTTACCCGATCAGTTCTAACGTTTCTTGAATCAAACGTTCACAAATTACCTTAATGTTATTGAGAATGCAATCAATAAATAGTATAAGCTTGTTCAAAACATTTTCCAGTGCTTAATATCGACAGCTCAGCATTTATGTAGTCATCACTTTTAGATCTCAGGGAATTTTGAGAAGCTTTTATCTTTTCATATTTAATTCAGAGCATTCTGTGAAGGCGGTATACATGTAAACATAAACCACGTTTATGAAGATTGGTTAAATTTCAGATAACATCTGCATCGTCAAGCGGTGGTTTCTTCGGCTAGATAAATCGAGAAATTTTACCAAAAAGGCAAAGATCCAACGACAGGTTTCAAAGTGACCAACAAGCTTATAGAAGAAAATATATATGCGATAGGAACAACAACAATGACCAAAATAAAAGAAACCTTCAAAGGAGTAAATAGAATAAGGAAAAATGAGAAGTTGGAGATAAAAAGAAGTATTCAATTTGATTTAACACGAAATATTAAAAAAAAAAGAAATTATTGGAAGAGTAAGATCTGGAGTAAGTCTGGAGGTAAATACTATATACAGGTTATTTCCAAATTCATCTGACATCATCCTGCAGACAAAAATAACTTCAATCGACTTAGTCATAAATTGAAGAAAAAACTCAAAGAAATAAGGGATGCACAATTTGAGGAATACGTATCTAAATTAATAAGACCAGATCATTCCATTTGGAATCCATTAAAAAAATAAAAAAAGATAACAGCCCCACCTGTACGAATAAACGAACATGAACAGTGGGCTAGAAGCGACAAAGAAAAAGCAGATTTATTTGCGAATTATCTCACTACAGTCTTTCAACCAGTAAGAAACTAGACAGACTAAGAAGTAGAGCAAAACTTAACAACTGCAATAAATACAAGAAGCCCCATGAAAGCATTGACTCCAAAAGAAGTACACAATGACATAAGCTTACTAAACTCGAAAAACGCACCTAATAACCGCCAAAATGCTGAAAGAATTGCCACAAAAAGAGGTATTCATGCTAATATACATCTACAATGTAATTATGAGATTCGGATACTGGCAAAAATCATATAAAGTTGTATAAATCATATTGATTGGTAAACCAGGAGAAGACCCAACAAACGTGTCATCATACCGTCCAATAAGCCGTCTACCTACAATGTCCAAACTTCTTGAAACTGAAGACTTACCTCCACAGAATTGGATCCCCTGCCATCAATTTGGATTCCGACAGAAACATTCGACAGTGCAACAAGTCCACCGACTCACGCAGAAAATAAATAAACCAAAGAAACCAAAGAATATTGCTCTGCTGTTTTCCTTGACATCGTACAGGATTTTGACAAGGTGGCATCAAGGGCTGCTATACAAAATTAAAAGAACCCTTTCCCCAAACTACTAACCACTTCTGAAATCTTACTTAACCAACAGAACCTTCCAAACAAAAGTTAATGAGAAAAAGTCCAAAAATTTTACTATAGCAGCAGAGGTACCACAGGATACCGTACTAGGCCCACTATTTTACATACTGTATACATCAGATATACCAGAGTATACAAAAACAGAAATTTTTGCTACAGACATAGTCATCCTCTCTACTGATCAAAAACCACAAACAGCAGCAAAGAATATCCAGGCTCATCTTGACCAATTACAGGAGTGGCTACAAAAATGGAGAATTAAAGTTAATGAGACCAAATCAATAAATGTAACATTCACGCTACATAAGGGTACACGTCCGCCAGTTAAGTTGAACAATACGGAAATATCTCAAGCAAATACTTAGGAAACCACCTAGACAAAAAAATTAACTGGAAGCAACACATCACAAAAAAAAAGAAAACAACTTGATATAAAAGCAAGATAACTACATTGGTTGATAGGGGAAAATCCAAAGTCTCACTTGAAAACAAAGTCCTTATATACAAATCTGTCATCAAGCTTATATGGACATATGGAATAGAGCTGTGGGGTTGCGCTTCCAGATCTAATACAAATATTATTCAGAGATCCTAATCTAAAATACTCCGTCACTAGTAGATGCTCGATGGTATGTAACAAATCACAAGATTCACGTGGACCTGGGAGTACCGGCTGTACAAGAAGTTATCCAAGAGAAGATCATCAAATACCACCAAAATATAGAAACCCACTCAAATCCACTACTAGAGGAGTTGTTAACGCGAAAAGACTGAAAAATTGTTGGCCAATAGAAAATGATACATCTCAAGCAAACAAAACCATTAACATAATTCTACGAACAAGTGATGAACAATGATCTGCAAGCAACTCAGATCTCGAAGATATATTTCAACCTAATGACTTTGAAATAGATTTGGGAAATATATCTAAGAATTTAAGAAGTTAAAGAGAAAAATGTCGTTATAAGAGCGACGAATTAGTTGACACGGCAATCACGGCAACATATATCGAACCAACTAAATCTTCAGAAAAAGTAGAAAATTAACTAAACATGTTACAAAACTAGCTCCATCAGTGAAAAATTAACATAAAAATCAGTTTTCCCGCGAATTTTCATCAATAAAATTCCCATATATACAACAGGTAGGTATTTAAGGTTGCATCTAGATGAGAAACTTGCATGGAAGAAATATCAAAACCAAGAAATTATTATATTTGAAATCAAATATGCATTGGTAACTTGAAAAAACTATACTCATAACAATTTGGTCATATGAAATAGAGCTATGGGGCTGCAGTGAACCTTCAAATACGAAGATTACTCCAAACATTTCAATCCAAAACACTATATGTAAGTGAGTAAGTGAAGTGAAGCCCCTTTGGTACGTTTCTAACTAATTTTAAACAATTTATAACGATATGAATATTCCACTAATCAAAATGACCACAACAATAAATTAATAAGATGACTAGAAGATCTCCTATAGTGAACACTCACAGAGTACCGTCAAGAGATAGTTCATTGATCATATTAGTGACTTATAGACTGTTTATTCCTTTGCTTATAAATTGTCTAATTCATTTTCAAAGAATAACGAAGTATATATATATATATATATATATATATATATATATATATATATATATTCTTCCACTGAATTTGATCAATGTATCGTCACATACTGGCAAAAAAAACAGTTAAAATTGTATATGAAAATAATATAACAATCGCCTGTTTTGAACAAATTGATTTCGGGCTTTTCCTCACCTTAAAGAAGCGTTTACGTGGTCGAGGTTTCACGACAGACATTCATCAATCTCTTTCTATTCCACTAGTTTGATTGGTGATTACTTTGGATATAGTAGTATAGTAGTAGTCAGGCAGTCAGTTTCTTACCCATCGAAATTTCACCTGCCTATATTAAATCGAGTCACTTTATCTCTAATTAAGTGTGCCAAATGATGGTTTGTGAGTTTGCAAATATGAAGTTCGTATCTTACACCGTGTTATCAGCTTTGGATTCACCATAACCGCCATCTGATACTAATCGCACATTTCATAAGACAAGATTTGGAGAACATTAATCTTCCATCTTGGGACGCATTTATCTGGGGATTATGCAGTATATTAATTAGTTTGACAAGTCGGGTAAACCGGAATCGATTTTCCTAGATAAATCCCGTTTACCAGACAATATGCTATTTAATCTCACCACAACATTAGCTCTGATCGACGTAGTCTCAAATAACGTAACCCAGTGAAATTAATCGTGTTGTTCCTCTCATAAATAATAATAACTATTGAAGTATGCACAGGCATGTGCATACAGAGATAACAACTTTTTCTTTTAAAAAGATTATGTAATTATTATATTGTGATTAGATTAGAGAGAAGATTATATTGTGTTTTGTTAGTAACACTGGTTGCATACTATTTGGTTTTAGTAGACAATTAACGCATTAGGAATTACTTGCTGTGATTTTGGGAGGAAAAGTGGATATTGAATTTGTTTATGTATTGAGTTATGTTTAGGTTTTATTACTATTTTAAAGATTTGGTGTGGTCTCGGGAGCGTTGATCCTATCTGTTAAAGCTATGATCAGAGAATTAAGTCTCCTATATGTACTAATTTTTTGAACAACTGAATGTATTTTCTTAATAAATAAATCGTGAATTTAGAATTTATATATATAACTATCAACTATCAACAACGGTTGTTTCACCAATTATACCATATAACAAAGGTCCACCAAAGGTCAATGTGCATACAGAAAGAGGTAAACGTCGAATTTCATCTGATACACCTGACAAACTAGAGTTTGTGAGAAGTTTGGTGAGAATAAAGTTTAAAATATGGAAAAAATTAATTGGAAAATTTTGGATAAACAGTTATGATAGTTTAGATAACTAGACCCATTTTCAATTCAAGATGGACAGTTCCTTCCAGAAATGCACTCCTAAAGCTGGTGACTTCATATTGGTTGAGTTTATGGAAGAGAAAAGAATATAATATTTTGCTGGGCAAATTATTGAAGCTATCTCAATATCTCGTTTTAAAATGGTACTTTTTCAAATTGCCTTAAGACGGCAATAATTATACCTCTGCATAAAGGAGGAGATGGAGGTCAAGTCACTCCTTCCCACGTTATATAGAATCATTGATTGGTTTAAAAAAAGACTTTTATCATTTCTGTTCAAAAATAAAATACTTACTACTAATCAATTTAAATTTTTAAGTAACAACTGTACAAATAATGCTATATTCTATTTCCTAAATAAAGTTTACTCCTAAACAACCATCACTCCACCACAACAACAATCTGTGAGTTTTCTAAGGCTTTCGATTATGTAAATTATAATATTTTATTCAAAAAATTGCAGTACTACGGTTTCAGGGGAACTCCCCGATACTTTTGAAGCTATTCTTCTTTTACTCATACTTCTTACTGACGCGATCACCACCCCTATTCTCTGTGGCTAATATTCTATCTGTTTGTAAGTGATTCCTAACCAGTCTCTGAACTCGACCTCTAGATGTACCAAGAACATCTATGAATGCTTTTTGACATACTTTTTGTGATTCTTCTAAGGTTTTAAATTATGTGAATGATAATATTTTAATTAACAAATTGCAGTGCTATGGTTCCCGGGGAGTACCTGCCGCATGATTTTTAAATCATACCTGGTTTGGAGCAACTTTGATGTCACGGCACTTCATAGGACCCTATCACCCTTATATAATGGTGCGCTTCTAATCTTCTTTGTCTCTACTACTAAAGTTTTATTTATTAAAACACGCGTGGTGTTTTTGAACAATTGAAGACCCAGAACACCACATAGTAACTTGTAGTGGCTCTATTGGCTCTTTGTGTGTCTATTGGGGATCTTAAATTTGGAAATAGATCTCGTCGCTCATTGTGATTTTCGATCAAAAGTTGGCTTCGTCGTATTTGTCGAGATTCAGAATGCCTTGGGCAGCATCATTATTCACTAAAATTACGTAACACGTCGTTATGTTAATACTAGCATGTCCTGTACAACATCTGCAGTCCCATCTGCGATGTTCTGACCCGAACGACAAATCTGAAGCTTCCCAAACTTGAGCATCTTATGTTGTCTCACATTGTGTCTAAATCACGTTGCGTCAACACTACCGAAGAATTGTAGTGATTGACATGTGTTTTGTAACACAAATGTCAAAAACAACTGTCATTTACCTACATCTTCAAAAAATAATAATTTAGCATTCAACATAGTGACATAATATTACAAATAAAAAATTATTAAAATTTTCCTACGGTTTCCATATTTAAGTAGAAATTATGATAATATGGAAAAAGCTTGAGTCTTAATTAGAATTTAAATCGTACGAGTATCCAATTTTATATTTTCGGGAGATATAACGTTTCATCCCGCTTACAAAGAGTTTTTTTTTAATTTTCAGGTTTACCAAATTGCGTACGTAATTATGAAAATGGGAAATTCACCTCGACCTGGTTCTTGGATTTTAGAACGATCCTTTGACGGCGAATATTACGAGGTCTGGCAGTATTTTGCGAGGACCGACAAAGAGTGCCTAGAACGTTTCGGAATTCCAGCTACTAAAGGAAAACCACATTACGTTACCGACAACGAAGTGATATGCACTTCTTTTTATTCCAAGTTAACTCCGATGGAAAACGGAGAGGTGAGCCTTTATGTTTTTGTTTTGCTGAGAGAATTGATCGATGGAACCGGAGAGTGTTGACATTTTTTACGGCAGCACTAAAAGTATTATTACATTTTTATAAATGAATACACGTTTATATTTTTACTCGAGTCATTCATCATCATTCTAAAAAAAAAGAAAATACGTATGCTTTTAAAAATTTACAGGGTACAGAAATTTAATAGGAGTTCATACAGTAAGACACAACAACGTGCATAAAAATGATCTTTATCTAGTAAAATTTTCAAAAAAAAATTTATTAATAAAAATTTTTGGCTACCACAAATATGCTTTTATCTACATGTTCGTTTAATATGCATTTCTACCAATTTATATAAAAATCAATTTTCAAAGAAGATAATTTTAAGCTAAATGTTTGAAGAACCCACCTATAACTTGGATGTAATTTTATAATCGACTGCTATATTTTTCAAAAATTGTATATCAAAACAAGGTTCTCCTATTTCCTTGGCTATTGCACATGACAAAGTCAATATTTGTAAATCCCGTTGATCGAGCGTGCAATGTAGTCGGTCCTCCCTCCCATTTTTAAAAATATTTATTACATATTAAAATACATTGCTTGGAAATTTATTTTTATTTTATTATTATTTATTATGTATTTGAACATCGTCTAAATGTAAACCGTTACGTCCACGGCATTCATTTGATTGAGCTTTTGACAGCTCGGTAGGTATTCTTCGTGATGGCTGTCATTTAATGATGAATATTTCAATTGTCCCAGGGATGTCGTAAATTCCAGATTTGACGTAAATCCACAGAAAAAAGTCTATAGGGGTTCAATAGGGACTGCACGGAGACCAACTTATGCCACCTCTCCTCGAGTACAATTTGTCTTGAAAAATTTCGTGGCACAGATCTATTGGACATGTGTAAACAGCTGCACATACCGCTCTGAATTCACCGTAATTGGGCTTCCCCTTTCATCTTCAAAAGACTAATGACTTATAATTCCTCGCGCTGACATGGCAAACGGTTACTTTCAGGCGAATCTAGAGGTTTCTGATGTTTGTGTTTTGTATTGGTTGCCCTACAGTAGCGGCAATTTTGCTTGTTGACATCTCCATTATCTGGTTTATTCTAAGGCTTCAGTTTTTGCATTAACTGAATTTTGTAAGGGTGCAGCCCTCAAAATGTTGTGTACGTTAAAAGCAACAGCACGCTTCCGAATAGAAAAGTCAGGCTCGTCTTGCACAGATCTATATAATTAGGTAACACGGCACATTGCAAGTACAAGAAAAATCTAAATGTGAAGAAATGTGCGGGGTGTTTTGCCAAATCACCGTAGTTTTTCGTTATGACCTCTATCTTTTTTAATTCTACTTCCCCGGCTAATGCCGGTTACAGCTTCAACACGTCCAAACATTCAAAAATTATGTAAACAACTATTTACCTGTAATGTCTGTTGTAATTTTTAACGTTATTGTTATAATGAACTCCTTTATTAGTGGGGTTAAATCTTACACACACTACAACCAGATAATATGATGTTTGTGTCACCTAGGTTGCCGTTTTAAGTTTGCGAAACAAATGGAACAGAAACAAACAAGATCAAAACAAAGTTTTTTCTTACTTTCCGAAATATTCGCCCTTAAACTCTATACATTTTGCATACTCTCAAACCAATTCTGGATACATTTTTCCACTCTAAAGCTGATACCGGAAAAACGAGGCTTTGAAATAATTCAGCTTTTCTAGATGATGAAAATCGCTGTCTGCGCATCTTTTGTATGACAGAGGGGAACATGAAATGGCGATAAATCAGGTATATACGGGCAATGCGACATTAATTCAATGTTTTTCAAAAGTTCAGTTGTTTCTGGGACACATCTTTCTACACTTAAATTTACATGCAAAATTTGTGCCTCGATATTCATTACTGACAGACGCACAACCACGACAAAATTTTGCGAACTAATTGTAAATAGTCTTCTCTAATAGTGTTTCACTACCAAAAGTTCCACGAAGCGATTCTATTCATTTTCCATTCATTCTTGATTACGGCTTTCTATCCAAGTTTCCCTTCCATCCTAGTCTTCTTGACCTTATAATTTTGCTAATTTCTTGTACATCATACATGTTCTTTATTTCTAGTCTGTTCTTTCTTTTTTCCTTCTAATATCCACCTAATAATTTTTTCCCTCTATCTAATTCGTTTTCCTCCGTTTTAATTAGTATCGACGTTTCGCTTGCACTAAGTACTATCGGTCTGATGACTCTCTGATATCGATGTAGCTTATTTTTTTGGGATATGTTCTTGGAGATTACTATTAAACTGTCGACTTGCTTGAATTCAATTATTTTTGCATGTGTAATTTTACTGTAAGACTTCTTTTTGGTTCATGCGTTTTGGGATGCGTCATTTTCATGAATTATTCCATTGTAAAAATATAGTCAACCCTCGTATAAAGCGCGGGTTATATAAAACATAAATATGCAAAATTATAAGGTCCCTTTTTATTTTTTCATTATTTCAGAAACTCAGTTGTAGCATCTACTCGCAAAATCTAAATAGTTCCGGTAAAAAGTTTATCTAATTAATTTAGACGTGCAATATTTGTTATAAATTTTATTATCATGGACATTGGATAGAGAGACAGCTAGAAAATATCCTCAAACTGTGTCTATTAACCATAAAAACATAGGTAATAATTGTTAAAACTCCAAATTTAGTTTGTTAAAACTCAAAATTTAGTAACTACCTAAAAACATCTGAATAACAATGATTTATGAACATTGTTTTCTCGATATGGAATATGGTAACTAGTAACATTGAGTTGGTTATAAGACGAAGCTAAATGTAATTGTGAGTTTGCTCTAGTGAAGCCGAATAAAATTACTATGACTGTCAAAGGAAGGAACCTAAAATTCGTTTTAATCATTAGAAGGATTTGACCCTTCCACTACGGTGATAGTATTGTTCGTTTCAGTCATATATTTAGTGTTGTTTGTCAAATATGATGAAATATGATAAGATGAAATATAGGTACACTATTTTTCCTAGGAATCAAAAATACAGACGAAAGAAAAAACGACTGTATTGGTTAAAGAAAAAAGTTTTGTTTTACACCACAACAATGCGCCTTTCCATTGCATAAAAATTAGCTGAAATGCTTTCCAATTTATTAACTCATCCGCCATATTCGCCCGATATGGTTCCTTCCGATTACTTTCTGTTTCGAAATGTGTTGAGGAATAATTTCAAGAAATTTAAAATTTTCACGGTAAAGTAACTTTTCTAATGCAATGCCACTCTTTCGTCAAACCGCCTTCGTATTTATACTAACGTACACAAAATCTTTTTTATCTTCTCTTTTTCCTTGGCGATTATTTCTCCATTTACCGCTATCAGATGAACAATTGAACTGACAAATCTATGAACAATAGATATTAATTCATGTTTTATACTGTGATTAAAATTCTTCAAGGATCAAATTTGAGAAGCACCATCGATTTCAGAACATCTTTTCTTCACGTTACGTAACTAAGAGGAATTCCTCCAATTACAATTAGAGAAGAACTCAAATTGATTCTCTGATTACGATATAATTGATTCTTGTCAGTGATTTAGATGACTTAGCATTAAGATATGACTCTGTGTCGATGTATCTTTTTATTGGAGTTAACAGTGATCCATTTTGTTGCTGGTTTATACAGCATAATGAGATTTGATTGATCGACTACGGCCTGAGGCAGAATTTCGAAATAGCTATTTACTTACAGGGCGGAGCTACTTGTAATTAAAATAACGTTATGCCAAAACTCAATTTTTTCAATATACTAGTTTAGAAAATTTGTACCTTAAGTATCTCTATTTTTCTCGAAATATGAATGGTTACAGGCTGAAGAATATAATCTAGGAGTTTATTATGTGTTTATAATGAACTATTTTTTCTTTAATCATAAACTAAATGAGTTGTGTTATATGTAATGAAAAGCTTCACTTATATCGTACAAGGGCTTCTATTTAAGAGATATATTCTTATTTGAAATATGGCAGCACTGATGTGAATATGTCAAATCTGACATTACCATCATAAAGTTTGACATTTTTAATAGTGAACGTACTCAGAACATGTTGTCATACCTGTGCTATTTGAGTTGCTTACAGATACTTGAAATATTCATCTTCGTGAATATTTTCGTGCGATGATTTTCTATGACTTTCGACGTGGATCCACTCGCCTCAACTTTTGATGATGAAGCACCATCTCGACCCACCATGTTCCGCTGGTTTCCTGAAGTCAATCGTGGTCGTACTTCCCTACAGGATGAATTACCTGAAAATCGTCCAAAATCGGCTGTTATGCCAGAAACTACCGTTAAGTCACATACTGTGAGATTGGAGCATATTTGAGAATTAGTTCCAGTCGTATGCATTCAATATTACATGAACATTTGGCTGTCAAAACATCAATCGCGGTGTTTTAGGAGACTTCTATAAAATCGTCACAGGTGACGAATCATGAATCTATGTATATGAACTCAGAACTGAACAACAATCGATTGTACAAGCCAAAGCAACAAAAGTTGTTCGAAGCACATGGACGTCTGTTTTCACGGAATAACTGGACATATCGCCATCGCAAGTGTTAGAAAAAATCAAGGAAACCAATCGCAGAATCATTCTATACCATGACAATGCCAGCTCTTACACAACTAATCAAACAAAAACGTTTTGTCAAAACATCGAATTGATATGTCATTTGCCGTACCATCCCTGTTTGGGACTCAAAGATTTCTTCTTATTTCCGCAGATCAAAAATAAATTTCGAGGTCAACATTCTACACGTGAAGAAGCGATTAATGCGTTCAAATCATGTATTTCGATTTATTATGTACTCGTATACCTACATTGCAAGTATTCGAATAAATTATGCTAAATTTCTAAACGTCAAAATGACCGATATGTGTGCTGGATAAGTTCTCCTTCAATCTCAAAAAAGAAAAATAGTCATTGGTTACCAAATTTGGTCCATATCTCTCAACTGACGAAATAATTCCTGTGCTGCTTAAGCAGTCCAACAGACAGATGATGTTTTCATTCAACATTCTCTAACAGGATAATACCGTATGAATCCTAGAATATTGTTACATAACTTTAACAGTAAAGGTTATATACTCAAATTTTTTCCCTACTAGTGTCCAGAGTGTGTCCGCTCCATATTTGAAATGATGGTGCCAAGTTTCTTTCGTCCTCCCTAACAATGCGATCGATAAAGTGCTGGTTGCCAGAATAGCATTGCTGGTGATATTGCACTTCATTTGGTGATCTTCGGGCTCATCGAATAATGCACGTAAAGCCCATCGAAAACACACCGTGAAGTTGAAGAATATGGCTGGGCTTTGACATCACTCTGATTAAAAAGAGTGTTTTCTCTTTATTACTTCTATGAAAACTTCCAGGATTTGATTGTGATTTTTTGCTCATAAAAATCAAATCATGCCATTTCACTCGAACTGAAGCATCTGGGAACAAAATTTCTCAACAATATGTAGATGCTGCTTGTAACCTTATTTTTTGATCATTTCTCGAGTTTATAAATCTATGAGATAAAAACAATATTATAGAGTTCAGAATTAAAGCACTTCTGATCAACATAACATGAACATAGAAGGATACAGACAAACTATAAGAAAAAATACAAGCATGGCAACTAAAATTTCGGGAAGGCATGTTTTCAAATAATAGTAATTTTTCCTTTATCGGTAGTTTTGAAATAAGTTTAGAAGTGTCGAAAAAACATGCTTTATTAATTTTTAGATACATACCTCTTTAATCCAAGGAAGACCAGGTGCGAATGAAACGAGTCCAGAACTTTCAGAATTTACTAAAGCACGTTTCGTTCGTATACGTTTAATTGGATTACGAGGCACACAAGAGCCGATCCCGCGTTGGCTGGCTCAAGACATTTGGAAGGATAAGAAGCTCTTCTACTCGATTAAAGACATCAGCATAGGAGGACAATGTGTGTGTAATGGTCACGCCGAAAATTGCAGACATAACGTCGCTTCTGGGGTAAGTGAGCAAACAGATTCTTTCACAAAAATTATGATAATGATTGTGGAAAATTATAATTCTCAAATAAATAAATATTACTTTATGAGAGTTCAGTAAATGTTAATGTATTCTTATTTTCTAAAAATCAGATGTCGTTATGAAACAGTTTATCTAAGATATTAATTCGGAATGGTCGCATAAATAATGTTGGTTTATAATGTTCACTTTATTTATTAAATAATCATACAAAAAGAAAATTATTAATGACGAAGGTAGCGAGTGGGGAAGAACAAGTTATTGGGAAAGCTCCCATTTGCATAATTTTTAACAATAAGTATATTCAACCACTTATCAATTAAGATATTACAAAAATAGTAAGATTGCAAATGATAAAGATAGGTCAACGTAGACTTGAACACAAAGTGCACTTTATTGTTTCATTAATTGCAAAAATTATCAGAATAATAATGCGATCGAGACTACTGCCCTTTTGCTACTTCCATCAGAGCCCATTTTCGAAAAATAGCATAGAGAGCACATAACATGAATATGTAGACTTTGTGGACGTGTATTATTAAAATTAAAACCAAAGAAAAAATATTTCTGTGAATTACCGAAGCAAAATGCATTGTTTGTAGCATATAATAGATAAAATAGATTAAAGATACTTTAAAATTATCAGCTATTGATATATTTATCAAATTAGGTATAACAAAAATAGTGTGATTGCAAGTGATAAAGATAGGCCAACATAGGATTGAACATAAAGTGCATGTAATTGTTTCATTAATTGCAAAAATTATTAAAATAATTTGGTGTTCGAGACTATTGTTGGTTATTTTGTACGGCCATTGATAATTATCAGTTTTTTAAAAAATGGTAAACTCTTGTCTCAAAAATTACATTATATAATGAGATTAACATAGCAATTTAACGAAATTTGAAGTTACTGTTTTAGCCAATGCGTCATATTAATGTTTGATATAAATTTGGGATCGCTGGTGTTACTGGGAGATAGAATACCGAAAAGTCAAATAATTCCGTAACGTTGAGCATATTACACGGTGGAGGCGATAGAGAAAACGAGAGTTACTAGCCCGAATAAAAAGGGATTTAAGATCAATGAGCAAAAGATTTTCAAGACGCCTCCTTTATAGTCAATTTTTGTGAATGGGAGAGTAATAAACTGATGAAGCGTTCGTAATCCATAAGCGTATTGCTTCTTATTACTAGTAGACAGTTAAAATATTTGTTCAAGTAATTCCTCGAGTATATAAGTATAACGAAAATATCTTACACTTATGCTTTCACCAAATTAACCTGATTATATCTTTTAAACAGCTGAAATTAAAAAAGTTTTTTCTAAAATGTTTCATTTTTCCATAAGGCATGTTAAAAACATTGTGTCATACCTACTAGTTATTTGGCATAAGGATTTAAACTTTGGTTTTTAAACAACGTTACGTGCATAAATATTAATTTGGATACAAAAACTCACCAGAGACAAATAGAGATACTTCTTACAAATCCAAAGTTTCCGGTTAAGGTTTTATTACTCTCTCGTACCTAAAAATAGACTATATCTTAAGCTAATTACTCATCATGACGCCAATAGACTAGATATAGGTTCCCCGAGGCAAATTTTTAAGTTTCGAAAAAAGAAAAAGTCATCGGAAATCAAATATTGCGAAAATGGTGGCTGAGCGATGACTCTCGTTTCGTGTTTGACCAAAAAATCACTCACCAAAATGTGAAATATCCGAATCCTGTCATTCACGACAAATAACCTCACGTAACACGTACATTAAATCTACCAGTCCGAGTCAAATTTGATCAGACCATATCTATAGAGAGAAATAGAATAACAACTTTCTTCGTTTGCCTAAATCAGTAACAGTAACATTGTTTTTAATATGAATACAAGAAACAATCGAAAAAATATACATAAATAAATCCCTGTTTACCTTTCTCATGTTTATCAAGTAAGGACAACCCGGCAGTTCTGGTCATCGATGTTACAAACCCTTAGATTGATGGCTTTCCCACACGATAGCTATCGAATAATACCAAATAAAGATGGCAAGACTACAATTCTCAGAAAGATATTGGCGCTGCTATCGACTTTTATGGTATGTCTGTCTCTTCAACGGGATCCTTTTTCGGTCTTTTTGTCTTCTGTCGACCGACATAAGGACTTACCTGAATTTTCACAAACTATTAATTTATCGAGATACTTAAAACAAAAGAAAAATGTCCTCACACACGCCAAGGCGTACGATGCACTTTTTCAAAGGGAACGAATCGCGTACTATATTTAGAACATCGATATAATTAGGTATTTATAATAGAAACAATTTTTAATCAACAGCAGTGACAGAATATGGAAATATAATAAAAAAATTACACAATTACACAAAAATTACAGTGATTTACATTTTAGAATCAAATGAATAGTGACACAATTCAAATAAGCCTTTAATTTTTTAGCATCCAGAATGTGAATGTAGCCACCATACATGTGGACCGAACTGTGACAGATGTTGTCCAATGTATAATCAACATCAGTGGGGTCCAGGTTCCGCAAGAGATGCTAGACAATGTTTAGCATGCAACTGCCATGGTCATAGTTCAAGTTGTCATTATGAAGAAGAGGTCGATAGAGCTGGATTGAGCATGGATGCTCATGGAACATATCAAGGGGGAGGAGTATGTGATAATTGTACAGTAAGTATCTATTAAACCAGGTTTTGATGTTGAAAAGGGGTTATATTAAATGGCATCGCTTAATTCATGAAAAGAAAGGAGTAGAGAGGCCTTTGACATACCTTTAGAGATCAGTAAAAAGCTTTGTAAGGCAGTATGGTTTTATCCTCTGACCTAAATCCAACGAAAATTATCCAAAACCTGAATGGGTTGCTTGTAGAGCATCGTATTTAGTTGATGTGCGGTTTGCCAAATCTAAAAAATCGTACTTAATAAGTTGCTAAAGACCTTGACAATCTGTGTGTGATAAACGTGTTTTGTGAAGTGTTGGGTGAATCTGCTGCAGATAAAATAAAAACTATGCTTCTGTCCAATTATACTATGGGATGAAGCTTTTTATCATTATTATACCAGAAGAAGATGTGCGTTCAAGTAATCTGTGGATAATCAATCCATTTATTGATAATTATTACAATTACGACAGTCGTAGAAACAAAACTTATTGAACTAGCCTCAGATCTAGGACTTAGTCACATTTCAATTTGTTTCTTTTAAAAATTATTTAAAAAACTAATTTTGAAACAGAAGAGACCTAAAATCAAGAACATTTAGAAACATAAACATATCAAAAGAAGAAAGTCTAAGAAATAAGAAATTTATATATCAATTCTGGATAAAGACTGCAACAGACTACCCCAATCGTCTTGTAAAGGGGTCGAAGATGTTATTGCCTTTCCCTTCAACTTATTTGTGTACTACATTTACAGGTATTGCCATTTTAGTCAGCAACAATTTCATTAGTTTTGTATTTAATTACGCTCTTCACATTTCGATGCATTGTTGTTTTTGCTAACATAAAAAAATAAGTATATCATTCCTGTCGGAGTTTTCTTGAAGTTTGAGTTAAATTGTATCTATGATTTACATTTGTGAAAAGTTGTGCCAATGGGTCGAATGATTAAAGTTACTGATCCGAAATATTTTACCTGTCCTTAGAGTAAATCAAGTTGAGAAAAACTGCTTTAGATGATTCCAATAATCGAAAAAGTAAAAACAATTTTTTAAAACTAGGACGTCAGAATAGGATCCATGGAATGTTATGTGCGGTCAGTACTCCTGTACGGAATGGAAACTTGAAGCTTGAAAACTCAAATGATCAAAAAACTTGAGATGTGACTCTATAGACGCATCCTGAAGATACCCTGGATTGACAGAATCACCAACGACGAAGTACTAACACGCATTGGTCGCAAAAGAAAGCTGTTGACAATTATTAAACAGAAATGTAAACCTCCACATCAGAAAAGGATTCATGGAATGTTATGTGTGGTCAGTACTGTTGTACGGACCTTGAAAGCTCAAATGATAAAAAAACTTGAGGTATTTGAGATGTGGCTCTATAGACGCTTCCTGAAGATACCTTGGACTGACAGAATCACCAACGAAGAAGTACTAAGACGCATTGGTCGCAAAAGAAAGCTGGACACATCTTACGCAACGACAAATACCTATTGCTACAGAACATAATACAGGGCAGAGTAGAGGAAAAGAAAGGCATCGGCAGAAAAAAGAAATCCTGGCTCCACAACATAAGAGAATGGACAAATCTCAGCCTCGGAGAATTGCTTCATGTTGCGAGGGACAGAGACGCATTTAAAAACGTGCACGCCAACCTTCAATGAGAAGATGGCATGAGATGAAGAAGAAAACTGGGAGGCTTCTACAATATTAGAATTGAGGAATAAATATTCATAATTTGTATAGTATATTTGCTTTTTCTTTATTAGAAACATATGTCAAATATACTTACCTTAACTTGAGAAGACTCAATGTTAAATGTCTTTTCACGAGGTATGTCTGTACTAACACGACTAATACATTATCTTAAGTTAACCATTTCATATTTCCATAAACGTACTACTCATTATTATTATGATGTATAGAATGAAAAATGTCATTTACAACTGATTTGTATTTTATTCCAATTTTATTAAAATTAGTGCTGCACTCGTTCATATAATTCATGTTTACAAGTCAAGCTTATTAAAACGATGCGGAACCTGTATTTTTAAGAGAAATGCAATTTTTCAAGATGAAAAGGCAATTTGGATAATGTGGGCAGAATTTACTATCAATTTTCACGAAGACATTATATTATTGTTAATGTACTATTGTTTGAAGAATATAATATATTATACTCTCCATTTTAAATTGGAAAATTCTCGATGGAAGTATTTTCGGTTGGTTTGAGGTTTCGAAAAATCGCAGTAAAATAATTTCTACAAATTTCAATTTTCTTGTCTCAGTTAATAAAAACCAATAACACCAAATAAATATCATAACGTAAATTTTTTGTTAGGATTTCACAACAGGAATAAACTGCGAAAAATGCCTTCCTGGCTATTATCGACCAGCAAACACTCTTCCAGATGCGGAAACACCTTGTGTACAGTGTGATTGTGATCCCGCTGGATCAGGAAGTACTTGTATACAATATGGAGAGCAAGCGGGAGCTTGTCAGTGTAGAGATGGGTACACCGGAGAAAGATGCGTAGCCTGTGCAGTAGGTTATACGGGATTCCCCGACTGTCAGCCTTGTCCTTGTGATATTAAAGGAGTCAATACTATAGATAATTGTGAAGTAGGTTGTGTGTGTAAGGTAATTTTCATATTTTTTCGATTACTGTATATTGTATTGATACTTTTCTTTTAGGAGCATGTAGAAGGTAAATATTGTGACAGATGCAAAGTTGGTTATTTTGGGTTAAGAAGTGATGTTGAAGGAGGTTGCCTGCCTTGCTACTGTTCTCAAGTAACAACTTTATGTGAATCAGCTTTACTGAAGAAACAGACGGTAATAGAATTTGAATATTTAAAGAATTAGCAGCACTGGTGTTACCAGGTTTCTATGATAATTTCAGGTCAAGTAGTACAAGATTTTCATAAGAATATCCGGAGATTCCTTTTCAGTGAAATTTCAAAATCCAACATACAAAAACCTTTTATTTTTATTATTTTAGTTTCATGCCTTAATTTTTCATAGATTTTGATTGGTTCATAGATATTAGTTGTTAATATCGAATAGTTATCAACGATTTACCAACAGTCATAGATGTTATGATAAATTTTTATACCAATAAGCAATTTTTATGCCTAAAAATATGTAAGTTCGAAAACTGCAAGGCTCAACAAACAACATTATAACTACTAGGATTGTTTTTTTACAACCTCCAACCGCACAGTGTGTTGTCCAGGAATGCAGCAGGTGATTGGTGACACGCGAGTGACTGCACCTAAACGCTCTATCACTGGCGATTTCAACAGGCCATTTCCCATTGAGTTGCAATCACATAAATATGGCAGTCGCTATTGATTCTCCCACCAAGGGTGCATTGCGAGCTGTAATAAAGGGAACAGGGCAGCCTAAATTCATCGAAGAATGAGTCAAGGATATGGAGATACCTTTATGAGTGGTGCCGAAAATTTAAAGATGGTCGAACTGACGTTCCTGATGAAGGGGTTTATGGAAGCAAGTCTGTCGCTATAGACGACATTGTTCAATGAGTTGACCAAGCGGTTAGGGAAACTTGAAAGTGATGTGATGCATTTTTTGAGATTTCATTCAAGTACTCTATCGTTACAGTTTGCACCAACGATGTTCACTGACAACCACAAAACTTTCTGAATCGGTGCAGCTTTGGAGTTTCTTAACCGTTACAATACTGATGGAGAAACTTTTTTGGAATCCATTGTGACAGGGGATGATACTCCCGAAAAGAAGCGACAATCACAATAATGGATGCACATTTCTCCAGCGAGACCCAAAAAATTCAAACGAACTTTCAACCATCGTAATATTATGGCAACTGTTTTTTGGAACCAAACAGATGGGCCTGGAATAACACGATTGCTATCCCTACAGCGCTCGTGTAACCCAATGATCCTTCAGTAATTTCAATGGGACATATTCGAACACCGACCAAACAGATACGGCCTAGCACCGACTAATTTGCATCTTTCCCTTAAACTGAAGGAGTAACATGGAGGGCGGCGCTTCTAAATTCATATAGAGCTTAAGCAAACCGTCACAACCCACTTGTGCAAAATTGGTCATAGATATAACCAATATGCATACATAAGATGATTATATAGAAAAATAAGCTGTAGTGCATCTCACTTTTGTAATAAATAAATATATGAAGAATTGGTTACTCTTTAAAAGTTAATTACATTTACCCTCTGTTTACTTGAATAGGATACAATTATGTGGTACAGGACGACAACTGCATATCTGGGAGTAAGCCACTGATACAACAGAGCATATCTGCGAATGTCCTGTCCATTTCAGCAAAAGGATCACGAACTCCAAAGGAGTATTGTTAATAAATTGGGAAGTGAAACAAAAAAGCCAGAAAACTAGCGTCTTTGGGAGAAATCTGCGTATTTTAGAAACAGAATAATGAAATCCAGAGTTGCGTGCTAGTGCACTAAATATTTTTTCACGATTTTCTAAACAATCTACTATTCTATTATGTGTCAATGATACGTTTACTGACGTTGGGTAACTAATACTCTCGATGTATTGTTTTCAAGATATACTATCGAGCTAGAGATAAATATCTGATAATGATTGAATAGCATTTGTATCCCAGTTATTATCCATATCTGTTTCAATGAATTAAAGTCTCTTTTCAATTTTTTTTCCGTGAAATAACAATTAATTTAATTGAAATTCAACATCTTATATAACGAAAACTACAACTTAATCGGAAAATGTATTGCTTAAATTCATACAAAATGCCATTGTAACTTTAAAAGGGGTATTCTTTTATCTCCTAATTTATTTCAGTCCATTACTTCGACAAAGAAAATCCATCGTATGACGCCTTTTGTTGGTCTTCTGTCCGTGAAAACTCGCAATTAGATTTTCCTCGGTTACAATGGATTTTCCTCACTCACTCTTTGTTCGCTTCATGTTTACGAATAAACTGTATAATTTTAATTCACACAGTAGTTTTGAGGCAGAAGAGTTTAAATATTTGATTAAAATGATTAAAGGGAATGCTTAAATTAACAAGTTTAAGGTAAATACACAGAGGCGTAGAACTTAGCCAGATAGCCACTTCATTTGTCATTTTATCATTATCTAACTATAAAATATGATAAAAAGACAAAGAATACTCCGTTTTTGATATTAACGGTTTCAAAATTATTTAAAATAATAATAGTCGTAGTGCAGAGGCAATTAGATATTCATATTGAGGTTCAATTTGTTCTCTAAAAATAATTATATAATAAATCTTAAACCAATTACTCATGACTCCTATGTTTTTCTAGTATTCAAATTCGTTAACTTCTATGAGGAATAAAAATTTGTATTCCATTTCTTTAGGGTTATTCAATTTTTCGAAACTCAAGGGCTTCATTTGAATTTTTAGATCCGCTCCTTGAAAGACTGGCGAATAACCGACTTAAGAGTGTCAAAAGTGGTGAAACCGAACTGGAATGGTCAAAATGTGTTTTCTCTCGGCAACTACGGAGATTTTTCGGGAAGCAGCGGTGGCGGAACGAAATCTTTTTACTGGTTAGCACCCGAACAATATTTAGGCAACAAATTAGAAGCATATAATTCCAATTTCTTATTTAAAATGCAGTGGGTAGTTATGAGGGGAGATACCAGCGGTGAACCTATCAAAGGACCCAATATTGTCATGATGGGTGAGTACAATAAAAAGAGAAATCAAAGGAGTAACAGTATTTTTCGATATGCAAAGAATATGTCCGTATAACAGACCTTTTTTTTACCCTTTCGTTAAATACAACAGCATCTCATTATTATTAGAAACGGTAATAAAAGTACTGTTACTTTCCTTGATAACGTCACTAAAAATAGATGATACCGATTAAATGTGAAGATATCTAGATATTTTTTTCTTATAAAAATTATTTTCCCATTCTCACTTAATTTTTGAATAATGGTTTTTCTTTTCTGTACTGAATATTGATGTTATTCAAGTAGGTCAGTTCTATTATTATCCTTCTTCCTCCCTAAGTTTTCTTCGCAGTTGGTCCTGTCTAGAATTCCTTCCAATTGTAAGACTGATCGCGTCTTCTACTACGTTTTCCGACATCTTCCAATTGACATACGCCCCTGAAAATTGGATTCAGGTATTTTCTCTGTTCATCCATTTGCATTATATGACCTTGTATTATATAATCGACTATTTGTTGTGCTAAGACCCAGATTTCACAACCGTAGGTTATTATTGCCGTTGTATATTCCGACTTCATTGTTTATATCTACGTTTCTAGATAAAAATAGTGAACAAGGGCATAGTATACCTTATTTGCCGACTTAATTATTGTTCTGATCTCTGTTTTTCCGTTTCCATCCTTGATAAGCTGTACACCCAGATATCTGAGATCTCTGTCTATTTCCAGATTATTATCCTTGATATTTTTCGATATCTCCTTTATTCTCAAAGTTTCTCCATCAAGAAAGATTGTAAAATATAAAAGATGGTGCAATATCCATAATGTGGATGTATTAAAACTTCCTCACCAGGTTCTATGAATTTTTGGCCGATCATGAAAGATGTGAATGTCTTGGTGGAACACAATTCCCGTAATCTAGTCAACTGTTGATAGTATAGCACTGAATCTATCGTTTCATCAGGTTTCGAATCGTCAATCCGAGCTCGAAAAACTTTGTCACTTGTCTTTGACTCTATTTGATTGCATTCCAACTAAACTTACTACATGATAAATATAATCGTTACAATTTTTGGGTTTTGTAGGAAGCAATGGTTTAAAAATAGGATGTGGTGATGAAATTCACACATCGTCTAAATTGGCATCTCAAATCAAACTCAACGAATTGAACTGGTACCATATCCCTAATAACATATCGGATATCACAAAAGTAAACAGCAACATTTATCATGGCAGAAGTGTTACTAGATTTGAGTTTCTGAGCATTCTTGTGAACGTAACGAATATATTATTAAGATCTACATTTCACACTGATCAAATTGAAGCGTTGTTGGAAGAAGCCACATTGGATATTGGTGAAGATGAATATGGGTATAGCAGTGTAGAAAGATGTTCTTGTCCGTCTGGTGAGTTGTCTAATAAGTTTATTCAATTTGGACTAGTATCAATGTTAGAAAGCTAGAAAGTCTCTAGACTGCATCAAATTATCTTGTTGCTTCATATAAAACTTTCAGAACTTAGTACATGTAGATAGAAAATAAATCAGAAATAGATTTTACTTTAAGATACGTATATTATTACAAAAAGTAGAATTATATATCTTACATCATGAACTTTATAACTACTTTTGATAAACGAAAAATTCGAAATGTGTTTTTAATCATTTCTATATTTATTTAATATTCACACTGATTTATGATATGTTTTAGGTTACACTGGGTTATCTTGCGAATCATGTTCCTTCGGTTATGTTCGTATTCAAACGAATACTTCTGTTAATACAGAGCAAAGCTTTTGTGTCAAATGCGACTGTAACGGACACTCTTCCACCTGCAATCCAGATACAGGAGAATGCTCATGTCAACACAACACCATGGTACTCTATCAAACATCATTTCTTACATCAAACTTTTCCATTATTTGAAATACTTTACCTATTCCATAATAAAACATCAATTATGCCTATACTGGTTTTGGGACACCAAAAGTCTTTTTTTATACAATCAACTTCAAAGTTTATTGATTATTTTTCAAATATATCAAATGTTTAAGACGCTATTGTATTAAATAATTGTTTCTTGTCTTGATTTTAGGTCACTTTTGATTGAAAATTTGTTTTTAAAGGGGTAAAAATTTTAACGTTTCGACTTATTTCAGTCTTCATTAAAATATGATTTGACATGACAAATTGCATAATTATATTAATCAATTGATCGCATACTACAAAAATATGAAAATAAAAATCAGTTTTAACCATAAAAAGTCGTTTTTTCTTAGTTGTTACATTTCAAAAAATATAGCAGCAAGCTATCAAGTAAATTATTCGTAGTTGCATTAAAGCCATTTCAAGAATTATTTAATTTTTATAATTGAATTTATTTATTTATAACTCTTGGTAATGCAAAATGTTATTTTTTATAGTTTTAATATTATATTCTATTTTCTAAATACTGAGATGTTTGACCTATGTAAACATAAATCATTTTCCCCTACCATATATAAGGACTTTCCTTATATACCTACTATCGAATTATATGGTTAAATAGGATATTAGTATATGTCATAAAGGACATAATACATTATCGAAATATTTTACTAAACTAAAATTAAAGAAGTAAATTATATAACAAGTATCTTGTAATGGTTGTGACGCTGTAGGACAGACATCTCACTATTTAGAAAATAGATTAAAAGGTCAACAATACGTTAAAGTTGTTTTATAGGCAGTTTTGTTCAAACTCCTCCACTTTATCCCCAGAAATACTTTCTGATTATTTAAAAGTGCTATTTAATGCATGAAGCGAGTTTTTCCACTACTTGATTTAATTAACGATATAAATTATTCAAAATTATAATGCAGGGTGAAAAGTGTGAACGTTGCGCCCCTGGTTTCTACGGGAATCCAATTCGAGGCACTTCCGATGACTGCAAAAAGTGTGCTTGTCCTTTGGAGAACGACGAGAACAACTTCAGTCCCAGCTGTCAACTTGACTACTTTGTCGAGAGGGAGGAAGATGAGGGCAATTACGTCTGTACTCAGTGTCCGAAGGGATATACAGGAGATCACTGTGAAATGTAAGTAATGGAACGTTCTTTCATCGCATTTTTTAACGAAAATTGAATGCGAGCAGGTTTAGTCGAAATATACGTTGGCGTATCTCAAAAAAAGAGAGATATTTAGGAGCTCCAGTATAACTAGTCATTTAACATCCAAGTTTTACTAGATAACAAAATATTTATGGTACAAGAAAAATTTGGTGCATCATAAAAATTATAGACGCCTTTTTCTTACTAGATCGTAGATCTCGTTCAATTTTCTACATTACATCTCACTCCTCTCGTGCAGTCTACCTTTAATGAACAAAGTTTTCAGAAGTTACCTTAGCAGACTGATGTAGGAAAACCCTTTGACTCCAAACTCAAGATTTCGTCCACATTTTCTTAACCAAAATTGAACACCGAAACTAGAGAGATATTTTTAGAACTTGTCATAGTTTAAATGAAAATACTAACAAGAAGAAACATTCAAAAGTAATCACTACCACAACATGACGATCTAATTAATGAATTAAACCTGGATAAATATAAAAATTTGTAGGTTATCCTATCTTAGTCATCAAAGATTAAAGCTCTTTAAATGTTATGAAAGATTGATGAAAGCCAAAAATAATTAAAGGAACGCTATTATATTAGCTTCATAACAAACACAAACATGTTCCCAAAAAACTACCATCAGATAATTCTTTCATTGGGTTGAACTATTGGTATTTTTTTTGCTTCATTTTCAATCTTGGTAGGTTGTTTCAACCAACTTATTTATAAATAAATCCCTATAGAAAACTAGTTTGAACAAGTTTGTACCTTATTTATTGTTATATTTTAGATGTGATGATGGTTATTATGGAAATCCCATGGAAATTGGAAATAGCTGTCAACCATGTGATTGTAACGGCGGACCATGTGATCGTAAAACTGGACAATGCCTCAGTTGCCGGGGAAATACAGAAGGTAATGCACCAAATTAAATATAATTGTATATATGAGGATAGTCCCAGAAGTACTTATCCTGACCTAGAGATGGCGATAATTGCTTGTAAAATACCACTGTATTAAAAAGTACACAATCTATACAGCATATGCTTCAAGTTTGAAAACGCCACGTTGTTTCGTATTTGTTTGGCAGCCATCAATAGTAAACGTTTTTAGTGAAGTTGTAGACATGAAAAAATTGGTCTTCGTTATATAATACGAGTACAATACTTTTATATTAAAGTTATTAGCCCAACTAATATAGAATTTGAATTAGATTCTACTCTGGCTGAGACTGCTCCTTCGTTATCAAAAGTAAAATATTGCAGATTTTAAACGAGACCGAATGACCTGCGAATACCAGCATGGCAGACCAAATGAAGTGACGACGAAATGTTGAATAAAATCCACAATGGCGATACTAGATGATCGTAGACTGAAAGTGCGCGAGCTATCGGACATAGTTGGCATTTCACAATGGAACAAAAACAGCATCGTAGCGATGTTTCTAGGCAGTGTTTGGTAATGTTTCACAGAAAAAAAGCCGAATTTTGCGTCGTTTCATAATCTTGAATGAAACTTGGGTCCATCACTTCAGTTTTTTGGATAAGCGTGGGATAATTCTCATTGACTATCTTGAAAAAGGATATACTATCAACGGCGAGTATTATGCAAACTTATTGCAACGTTTGAGCGAAGAAATCGAGCAAAAACAGCCGCATTTGAATGAGAAGAAAGTGTTGTTTCATCCAGACAATGCACCAGCTCACAAAGCCGATTTTGCAGTGGCCAAAATTATTGGATAGATTTAAATTTGCACCTCACACTCTAATTGCTAGATTTAGTCCCCTCTGATTATTTTATGTGTCCAGACAGAAAAATGGCTCGATGTTCAAAGATTTTCCAACAATGATGTCAGCAGTTAATGACTATTTTGAGGATCTTGACGATTCTCATTATAAAAATGGTATCGAACTTATTGAACGTCGATGGGAAAAGTGTATGGAGCTAAAGGAGATTACATTGGAAAATAAATATATTTTTTTCTGAAAGTCCTTCTGTGCAATGTATTTAGGATAATCTTAAATACATTGTACATATTCCAGTTATAAATCTGTCTGTCTATAATTGCTTAATTTTTTGTAATGAAATTCAGTACTTAGAAGTGTGTTTATTCAT
The DNA here is from genome assembly GCF_026230105.1 of Diorhabda sublineata. NCBI lineage: Eukaryota > Metazoa > Arthropoda > Insecta > Coleoptera > Chrysomelidae > Diorhabda > Diorhabda sublineata. The sequence continues at coordinate 15,768,178 of NC_079485.1, read as the reverse complement.
ATTCCTATCATTCAAGCATAGTGTATACTCTTTTTCTTTTAGGTTGGAAATGTGAGAAATGTAAACCTGAACATTATGGAGAACCTTCTCATTTCAACTGTAAGGCTTGCGAATGTGATCCGATTGGTTCAGTATCAAGACAATGTGACAATGTCACAGGCCAATGCGAATGCAAAGAAAAATTCATCGGAAGGATATGTTCAGAATGTGAAGTAAGAATTTGAAACTTTTCATATTATGATCCATGTCTAAACTAGAACAAACATGCTGTTTTATTTTTTTTATTCTGGTTATTACTTATTGTCGGGATATTTATTTTAGAGTGGATTTGGGAATGTTACCGCCCTTTGTGTGCCGTGCAGCTGCAACATTATCGGTTCAACTTCAGAAATATGTAACAGTCATACAGGAATTTGTGATTGTAAGCCGGGAGTCGAAGGATTTCACTGTGATGCCTGCCAAAATATGTTTTATGGATTCTCTGATACAGGATGCAAACGTAAGTACCTTTTACATGAACATAAATGTTATTTGAGTAATTTATAGCCAAAATTGGCATTAAATTTGAAGCTACAATCCTGTTCAAATCAAATTACAACTTTCAGTAGTATCTTGTTTGAATTTTCGAATGAAATCGCTCATATTTTTTCAGTTTTATTTAGTGTAGTATGAAATATTAGGAATTATTCCCTGTTTCTGGTAATACAGATTTCCATAATTTCCAGTCTACGCTTTAACCTCAATCTATGCAAATTTATTATAAACTTAAAATTGAATGTGCTGAGGTTTAATTTTGAACATGAACAGTACGAGAAAATTTTAAAAGGGCCTTATTAAAATATTGAATTTTGAACTGTCTGAAAATAATGAATATTGATTCATTGACAAATCTGTGATGTGTACGAAGGAACATCAGTACGCGGTTCAATACAGACAGCATAGATCGATCGTTAAAAACGCAGAAAACTTTTGGTAAGGAACTGCAAAAAATTGCTAAGTCGCGAAATTCTAAATAAGCACCGAGATAAGATTCTCATAAGAAGTGGTTTCTATTCACGACAATACCCGAACACAAACTGCGAATGTAACTACTTCGCTTCAATAAGACATTTCTGATCCAATTTTGCTCTAGAGCATCTAGTCTTTTATTTTATATTCGGCCCAGACAAATTATTTGTTTAATATTTATTTAATAGACAATTTTAGAAACTTTCACATTGAATTTAAATAAATTACGAATGACATGTAGAAAAATTAGCCAGTTTTTGTTTGTTTTTTTTATATCCTACGCCACAAGATGCTAATTTTTGAACGACTTTCTCCACAAGTCATCTATCTATAAATTCAACTTCCTCGTCCGCATTCCCTTGTACGGTAACACCCATGGTTTACGAACGGTAATTTCTAACTTGAACCCGCTTAGTGTGAATTAATTTTGTCTGTGAATGAAAATATGGCGATTGAGATTAGCGATGTGGGAGAACAGAACTGCAAATTAAGTTATGGAAACGAGTCAAAAACAATTTTTTTGTTATAAACTTAATGTTATTCGTTATGAATTTTGTCAACGATTTTGATCTCTCAGAAATATATTAAGAGTCAAACATTTTTGTATCTTCTTTTTTATTGAGAGGTTTTACGAAAGAAATACTCGCAAACAGTAGAGCATTTGATATATTCGATCATCATTAAAAAGTTAGGCATCTAAAAGCTTTATTGCATACTATTATTGTTCATTGTTAATCATGATTTTAATCGTGATTAAAAGAAAATTGAATAAATTTGATGGAGAAGAAAGATATCTAAGTAAAATTGATTCTAAATACACAATATATAATATATATATATATATATATATATATATATATATATATATATATATATATATATATATAAAGCGTTAAATGTACAAATCTTAAGATCAAACTCAAACGTATATATTTGTGCAAAAAATTCATTTTAACGTGCAAATGATAGTGCTTATTTTAAGTTATTGTTATGAATTTTTTTAATCAAAATAAAATATTATTATCAAAAAAATATACCCAAATTATAAATTTCGGTTTTCGAAATTTATTTTTAAAAAATTTATTTTACAATATTTGAATGAATACAATTAATCTCAAGAGCGAACTAATTATAAACATTATTAAGTTGTTTACAAAAGTCTTATTTATAATAAAATATATGCTGATACAGTGCTTACGATATTTGATACAATTGCGTTTTTATAAAATGTCCTTCAAGAATTTTCTACATGTAACTCCCATTTTAAGGAAGTTTTTTAAGTCAATCAAAATTGTGTAGCGACATTGCGAATTCACTCACAAACAAACAACGAACCAAAGGAAAAAAATAATGTTAAACTTATTATACAATCAAGTGCTTGAGTCAATTTCTTAAATTGTAGTTCTTTCACCACTTTTCGTCGTTTTATATGAATGTACAAGGTCTGGCTAATAAATAACGAGGCGAAAAAGGGTTTTATTATAAAAATTTTTCTACATTCGAATGCTCCCCATAAATATACACTCCTCCACTCGCCACACATGTTTCCATACGTTTTTTCCATTGATCCAAGCAGTGCTGGAAATCTTCTTTGGTGATTGCCTAGGGGATAGAAGTTCTGCCGTTTTTTGATTTACCGCTTCCATCGACTCAAATCAGGTCTGTTTAAAAGCAGATTTTCGTCGTAAACAAAAAAAGAAGTCGTACGCTGCCAAATCTGGTAAGTACAGCGGGTGTTCGAGCACTGGAGTGCGCTTACTCGCCAGATACTTTTGGTCAAGAGTCAGATTTTGGCACAAACTTCGCACAAACTTATGTCTTGTATAATTCCTCGTAAAATTTTTCTAAGCGTTTCTGTATCGGCGTTTATAGCCTCGGCAACCATCCAGATGCTCTTTCGACGATCTGCACACATAATTTTGTTGATTTTGGTCACTGTTTCCGGAGTTGAAACAGTCACAGGGAAACATGGGCGCTGGTCATCTTCAGTGCTCTCTCGGCTCTCACTAAAGTGCTTTCACCACTCAAAAACACGAGCACGAGATAGAGAATTATCCCCATAGGCCTCTTGCAACAATTTATAGCACTCAGTCGGAGTGCTATAAATCGGAGAACTTTGCATCGACGATTAAGAATTTGCAAATATATAATGCAGTCTCGTGATCGGGATGACACGAATATTAAAATTATTCATTCATTATTATCGTTAGTAAAAAATCCAATTAGGTACCCATCATCCCACATTATTCTTGTCCGAACAAGGATATAAAAACAAATAAACATCACGTTGAAGTCACACTCGTTCATCCAGCTAGCACATTGTTTCTGCGCGTTGTGAAAAAAAATTACACGGTTTGATTATTTATTGGAAGCAGTCACGTGATTTCATTCAGTAATTCTCTTCTGAACTACTACCCACTTATAAATAGAGATGGATAATTTTATTCAGTTCCGCGACAGGAACAGTGACAACTTTCCATAAGATCGGTTCCAATTCAGAAATAGTTTGAGAGCATCCGAAGCATGCGCATGCCAAATTTTAGAACCCAACTATAAATTAATGGAATCCCCGATTTTAATGTCGAATGTCCCAACAAGCATCCGTTACTCATTTCGAAATGCGAAATCACTCTTGGATTGGCTCAGAATTTCCATAAATTGTGCATAACTAATTACTGTGTTCTCAATTACATCTCACTATTCAATTTAGTCTCATTTAACTGATTTGTTAAACTATATATTCTAATGTTACTTATGCGTAACAATGCTTCACAAGCATAGAGTTAATATTAAAGAGAGAGAGAGAGAGAGAGAGAGTGCGAGGTATGAGAGCTTGTTCAAGTAAGTCCGAACTGCTGATAGTAAAAAGAAGAACATCGGTTTATCACTCTCTTTACTCTATTTTGATTGGATCGCCGTGACGTCAGAGCTTCGAATGATTGGAACAGAATCAGAAGCGAGTAGAGAGAGAGAGAGAACGTCTTACATGCAGCTCTTTCTATCTGTAATATTAACTCTATGGTGATAAGTATCTCTCGTTGTCAGTATTAATTGATTTATAATTATGTCTTTGCTTCTATACTGTGACACAATACAGTCTGAAATCATAACTTCTACGATTAGCTGAAATTAATGAACTACAGATTTTGTTCACATCTTAAAGTTAAAGAAAAAACGAGCTTGGAACTTTATCTAATCGCCTTTAATATCATCATCCTTTGGTTAATAGATTATGGACTAGGTGTAAAACTGTAAGTGTACAGTTATTTTATTTGGCTTTCGAGATGTTATGGAAAATCAATTTCTATACTGTTAGTAGTGAGCAGAGATTATTGTTGAAATGAAACTAGCAATATTAACAGTTCAAAAGACAAACAAACGGATTCTAGTATATATTTTTATTATTATTAATTGTAATATTATGAATTTCTCGTTAAAAATTACATAAATTTAGGTACAGATTAATATTTGTAGTAGAGCTGCTGTTAGAGTATATTCAAAATTAAATCTAAATGAGCAACAATTAATGGCAAAATATCTGGTAATTAGAAAAAATTTAAAAAAGTGAATTTGGTGGGCAGGATAATTTCAATTTGACAAATACTATGAGAATTCTGCACCATCAATTACAATAGTAGAACAACAGTTTACTGAATTTCGTTGTGACCTTACAAGTATGGGAAATGCTGGATGTACTGGAAACCCAGAAGGTTTATGAGAATGTTTTTCGCAAGATCAGTGGCCCTTTGCACAACAATTGCAATGTTATGAAAAATTCGAAGAGTGTTTGTTGCATTGTGGAATCCGCACATTAGACCAAATAGACCAAACATCAATCAAAACTATCAATCACGAATATTATACCATATTGTCAATACTGTGAAACCTACAAACGTTATGAGCTCAATGCTCAATTATCTTATTCCCAATAATGTCAGACCTACAATCGTCCAAACTTTTTCTGCACATACATCTAACAATTAAAAATACCTCTCTCCATATTCAGCTCAATTCTCTAATTATCTTAATGTGAGTGAATTTTTCGTTAATATTTATTAACAAATTGAAGGCCTCGTATTCGCAGTACTGTGAGACCTACTTACTTATTTGGAAGATTTGTTGACACATATTGCACATACGGGCAGTTTCCATGTCAAAATTGCTAATCAATCAACATTTCCACTTAAACACACCTTAATTTTTGATGTTGAAATTACTTCATTATTAATATTAATTATAATAATAAACATTAGAAATATTATTCATCATTCAATTATTCTAATTATTTTTTATTTCAGTTTTATTATAAGATTTATACTATGAATAAAACCAAGGGCTTCTAAATTGAGGAGACTACTGAAAAATGAAATTATTTTTTAATCGAAAAGCTGTATTTCGTTTCAAAAGTGATTAATTGATTGACCCGCCCTCGTATATAGATTTTATCTTGTTCTGTGGTATTGGAATTTTTTCGAATTGAAGGTATTTAACATTGAGATTTTTTAATGAAACTCAATTTGTAATACTTTGGTGAGAAATACAATTATTATCAACTGTTTCACAAATGAGTTGACAAGAAAACATCGTTAAAAATATTTTGTAATCAGTTTTTCTTCTCAAATTTCTTGTATGGACTAAAATTAATAATCAAATTTTACTTTTAACATAATTGTATTATAAAGTTTTTACAAATTTTAATACTTGTTGGAGAAGTACTAAAAACTACATAATTAAATAAATCGATGAGTTGGTTTAGTGAACAACGGAACGTTAAAAAATATACATTTCTTAAAGCTTTAAAAACCATTTCTTTTTCAATTAAGAAATTCGCGCTATAGACCAAGAAACAACATCTAATTTTTTAATCTTGTATGAATATTTTTAAATGCGAGGCTACTATAATACTGGAAAAGCGAAAATTTTATAGGTAAGAAAACATTAAAATAGTCAGATTCTCTCTTTCAGAATAATTTTCTACTTGAAGACCTCTGTTGGTGACAGTTTCTTACTGTAATCCTTTGTAAACGAGATTCTCTACTATTTTTTTAGGAAACTCTGAAAACTCGAGACATAATCAAACCGTATCCTTGTTTAATAAAAAAAACCAAAGCGTCATTGTTTTTCATGGACTTACATACGTAAGCGCTTGATCCTCAACTTTTCGTTTCGGTTAATAACAATCATTAAAGAAAGAAGGTTTGGCGTTATACCCTCAAGATGCTGAAGCGAATAGTGATGAAATTAAAAAAGTAGTTCCATTCGAAGGCCAATCGAGAAACAAAATTCTTACGATCTCAAGTTACCGAAATCTGTCTATAAAATAATAAAAAATATAGATTTAATAAAATTGCAGAGTTAAGTAGAACATGCAAATACAAAGTATTCTTTCCCATAAATTTTAAGTAAAAGATTTGCTTTAAAATTGGGAATACAACATTTTTCAGCTAGTAATGGCTGGTTGAAAAATTTGAAAAGGCTATGAGACTTGTCGTATTTTCAAAAAATCAAATCAATGAATTCAGAAGTTTGTGGACTGAAAATTTACCTGAACTTTTATAAGAGTATCATCCAAAATAGGAGAAAATGTGATAGAGGACAGCAAAGCGATGAGCGGCTAACTAGTCTGGACAGAAATAAATATTTTTGCTGTTTCTTATCATCAGGAAAACAGTGTCCTATATGTTTTGAATATGTAAAAACTTTACTTTCTTTAGACAATTTATCCGTCTTCAAGGACTAATTTAATCACTGTAAACCAAGCATTTTGAAAAACTTTGATGTTGAGTTGCTGGTTCTGGAAAGCATAATGATGGTGACATAATTGCGGATTGAACACTTATATAAATAAAAAAATATATGGATGTAAAATGATTGCCTATTTAAAAAAAAAGACGCTTTACATGCTATAGAAAAGCTCCACCGTTATTTTGAAAATTGTCAAGTAAATAGTCTATGAGCAAGAATAATATTCAGATCCCTTAAATTTTCAATCACCCGATTATAATTTTTTAATATTACTGTTGCGTAGAGAGCAAAAAATGGGTAGCCTTTGCAATTAGTATAACTTTAGATCCCCGGCTGGAGATTTTTCCTAAGGAAGTTTCATTCGGCATAAGTTGAATTATATAAATAACAGGTTCTTAGGTGAATAATATTAAATTGGACACTACAAGCTTGTTAACGAACGAAGTTAAAAGTGAAGAAAGCTGGAAACACCTTATGAATTAAACTAAAACTAAAAAAAAACTATAGTCGGACACGTTCTAATAAAAATTTATTGCCGTGATCAATAAAAAAGGTTTCAACAAATAATTAACTATAGTATAGAAGTAATAAAATTCAGATGAACTGCGTATCCAAGAAAGCACAACGAATAAAAGCATTTATAAATTAAAAACAATCCAGATTTATGTTTATTAAAGATGGGAACTAGGACTTATCTTTAGGAACCTAGGATGGTTGAGTATGATTTTTGTTAAATGGTACAACGGTTGGTTTCTTGGATATAGCTAACTCCAACCTGTAGAAAAAAATGCATTAACGAAGGAAACAGTAACACAAGTGGAAATTACTAAAGAATGAACGAGTAGATCGAGCAGATCTAGATCAAAAGGAACTTATGCAACTTCCATAAATTCAATTTATATTTTTTAAAATGTAACCATCCAGAAATCGTTTCTTTCGTAATTGTTCTGTTCTCCAAAATAAATAAAAGTCGAATTCACACGAAAATACCTATAAAAAAATTGCTTGAAATAAAAGATATGTAAATTATGTAATAGAAATTATGTGAGCACTATATAAAAAGCAAAATTAAAAAGATATTTAAAAAAACATACTAGCGAATATAAGAAAGAATCATGAATCCATGAATTTACTTAAATTTACTTGTAGAATCGACACGGAGATTTTATTGAATTTTTCCAATAGAGTAGAGGGTCGAAAGAAATTAATTTCTTCAAAAACTTGAACTTTGTAATTAAGACATAAGTTACTACTTAATCACTTAGTGAACAAAGGAATATTCAAATTATTGGAAAAAAGCTTTTCAGGCCGAATGACATATTACAGTTATATATTTTTAAAACAAAACTGAATAAATATGAACTGAATTTTATAATTTTTTTTAATGGAATTAATTTTAAAATTAACTTCTTTGTCTGGTCTATAGAATAAATGAATCCTACGCATTTTATTTACTTTATCTGTGTTTACTTGGCTTGGCTTTTAAGTGATCTCAGAAATAAAAAGCGAATTAAGATATCTAATTAGCCAACATATTGAGTGATCAAAGGGAGATAAGGCTAAAAAGAGGAGAGCCAATTCTAATAATTATATACCGAATACTCTGAAGAGTGTGGTCGTAAAATGTAAGCTTTTTCAAGAAGAATCATAAATAGCGTTTTCATCACAATTCTCTATTAAAATAAACTAACTTTAAAGATATCTTATGATAAAAATCATGTTATTAATGTTTTTAATCCGTTCTGGCACAGTTGGTCCGACTATTACACAAGTGATGGACAAAATTTAGAAAACCACTAATTTCGAGGTAATTTAACATTTAGACATTTCAAGAATTCAGTATAAAACATTACGTTGAAATACCAATTTGGCAAATGATAAAGGATAAGAGCTTTGAAGAGAAACTGAATGATGAGGAAAAACTGAAAATATTTTGTAGACGTTATCCATATTTTCTAGGAAACCATAAATCGGAAAATTACAAGACAAATGAAATTATGTCATATAAAGCTTTAGGGTGTAATATTTAAATATACATATGAGTGACGAACAAGGTGAGAGGTCCCATCCTTGGGAAAGTGCTATTAAGAAATATGGAGTCCAGAAATATTATCAGATTATAGTTGGAGACTGAAAGAAAACCTTCCAGGGGCCAAATATTCACGAAAGCAATAATATCTGTAAATATAACTGATGTTTGTACTTCTTACGAAAATATATGTTTTGATGTCACAAGGGAACTTGGCGTGTCAATTTTTTTTCATTCACATATTGTTTTTTCGTTATTCAATGTATTTGATACATTTAACGTATTTAATTTTATACCACAATGATTTTATGTATATTTATCTTTTAACTTCATATCATTGTCTTTTTCACCGCTAACAGTACTTGGTTCGATCGAAAGTATTTAAAATTTTCGATAAACAACCCACTCATAGGTCAATAACATCCAAGATATATAGTGATACCGGGGACAACTGATATTTATTGCTATCTATTAATATAATTTTATTGTTAGAGTACCGTGCATCGTGGATATTATTTTAACAAAATCATTTTATAATTGATTTTAATGAACAGATATAGCACATCTTCACGTCTTCTGAAAAATAATCCCAATAAACAAACGGCGATAACCATAACGATAACTCACAAGAATCAATAGAACTTGTTTTAAATATGTACATGACACTATCACAAAAGAAAAAACGATTTAAGTCATCTTGAACTTAAGGCATAGAACATACGTACAGGGTATTCGGAAACTCTCCTGTCAAACAAATAGAAGATATGAGCGTTTTCTAAGCATACAAACTCTTAACTAGGTACATTGCAATCATAAATTGTTTACTATAAACCAACGTTTATTATAATTGGAAATATCCATTATATATAGCAAAAATATCCATCGTGTAAGGATTTTTCGACGGTCGGGGTCTGCTCATTGTCCTTAACAAAAATAGTGAAGGTTACATTCCAATCTACTGTTTCAAGTCTTCATCAACTAGTTTATAAACGTTATTATTGTGGGACTGCAGCTATCAAACACCAAAGTGTATTCATTGTCGGGGATTGAAAATATGGTCGAAATATAACATTGTATATATGTATATAAAAGTATTGTGAAATATGAAAACTACTTATATCAATTAAACGATAATTGCAGTGAAATAAAGTTTTCATAAAATTTTAACATCACTACGTTGCTATTCATTTGTTTTTTTTTACTTGAAAGCCATCTAATGAAAAGTTATTTTAGGTTATTACAAATAATGTTTTGATACGAATGTCGTTGAACTTTTTTTGAAATCTGTTTGTTCAAAATCTAGAAGATATGTATAGATTACACTTGTTATTAAAATCAGTTTTTTTTATTAAAACAATTATCGTTTTGAGCAATATATGTTATTGTTAAAAACAGGCGTTTTCTGTAGTTATTTTCATTTGTCAGAATCATAATCTACAGAATGACCTCCACAGAAAATATGTTATGCCAACGAATATCTATCTGGATATAATTCGCTGTCACTTTTTTGAGAGGTTATCCGATTGGCGAGTGACATCTTAGACCGACCAAAGTATTTTCTATCACAATTTAAACAAGTTGATTAAAATTTTATTGTATTCTTTTCTAATAGATTTTGTATCAAGAAAAGGTAATGATCATTACCTTTTCTTGACACCAACTTTCTTAGAAACGAAGATAACACTAAATCTCTTTGTAAGTGAAGAAGAAAGCAACATCTCATAACACATGGTATTCTATTCGTAAAGAAATTGCGAATAATTATTTTATTAACCATTCCTTATGAAGTCAGTGGGAAATGATAGATCTATAGATAGATTGCAATTCACGACATATCCCAGAAATATAGAATGTATGGGGCCATCCATAAAGTACGTCACACGAATTTTAGGACTTTTGAACCCCTCCCCCTGTCCTTGTCACAGGTTGTCACATTTTTATAACCCTCCCCACCTGATGTGACGTCACACATTTTTTAAATTTATGTATGTATTTAAAAATAATCGAGAGAAAACAGCTATTTTCATTTTTTACTTATTTTTATTAAATAATAATCTAATAAAATCAACATAAAGTCCAACATTTCATAATATTTTTTAAATTTTCAATTCACATCCAAACTTTGCGTTTTAGTATTTTAAATTTTAACATGTGACGTCACACTTCGGTGATACCCTCCTTCCCCATTAACGTGTGACGTACTTTATGGATGGCCCTTATGGTAACTAAGTTCCAAAACGAATTTACTAAAATGCAAATATATACCCCCGTAATAATATTGTTTATATTTTTTCAAGTAAATGTTTATCAATTATAATTAAAATGTAAGCTAAATTCAGTTTCTATTTATAAAAAGTAAGCATCGTTTTCTTTTCGTAATTGAATTATTTTTTGAGGGGCCGCCAAGAGACTAAACACATGGCTAAGTCCAAGTGTGATTGTGTAAGATTGATCGAGGTCGATACAATCAAGATTACAATTGAAATAATTAATTATTTTGTTTGACTAATAGGTTGTTTATATCTAATCTAATTTTGAAACATTTAAAAGTTGCTCAGATCACTCTTCAATAATATACAGGGTACATAGTTTTATTTTGAAAAATGTTAATATAAATATGTGACAAAATAAAACTACAATTAACTTTTAGGCTATAATCTCGAATACGACAATATTGGCAGGAGTGTTATTAATTAATTATACAATCAAAAATACAAAGAAAATACTGAAACCTGCCTACGCTATTTATTGATAATTTCGTCGATTGTATGTAAATTCTTAAGCTCATTGTCGTCAAATCCAGGCGAAAATAAACATATTTCGCACAGAACCGATTCTCATGAAAAATGTACCAAAACCTCAATGGAAAACATCTTAAATTATTCAAATTAACACAAAGGAAACTAATTGTTGATTCAACCTTGATGGATAAATGACTGAAAATACGTGGATTTGTTTTGAATGGAACAAGACGATTATTGAAATTTTGTGTTTTCCTTCTTCTCTTTTTTTAGTATTATTAAACCATTATATGTGTAACTGTTGATTTTGGAAATTTCCTTCTGAATTTGAAAACAATGGCAAGAATATGTCAACATCAGTATTTGTTCCAATTAGTTGATTCTGAATGTAGCCATATTATTGGCACGGATGAAACCTGACTTTCACTAAGAGAAATTTTTCAAACCGTACCCAGACTTAAATAACGTCGCTTTCAATCTAGGCATCCCAAACTACAAATAATGGAAACTTCTCTCCTAGACAAATCTTCAACTATGTGGTCAATGTGGTAATTTCAATGTCATTGGAAGAAAATTTATCACGCATTAAGCAACGAAAGAACGAATTTGGTACGAGATAGCATGAAGTTGTATTCAGTAACAAGTGCCGTTTTCGCTTGTAAGTCTACGTCCACGTCAATATAGCATGATTTTTTGGAAAAGCTAACATTGCTTCCATCCCATAGTATAATCGATCGCTCATTGAAAAAGTACGGAAAGTACGGAAAGATAAATCATTCGGTAGGAGAATGCAAGCTCTAATACATCATTTCAAACAAAAACGTTTTTGGATAGTCAGAACATCGAATTGATGGTTCATTCGCCGTACCCTCCTTTTTTGCACCCAATGATTACTTTTTATTCCCGCAAATTAAAACTAAATTGCGAGATCAATGTTTTTATACACCTGAAGATTCGATTGCATTCAAATCAGCTTTGGAGGTACCTCAATCGGAAATAAAAATGAAACGCATGCAAAAATTCTGAGAAACAATAAAGCCAGATCTTAGAATTTTATAGTTATACATAGCATAATGTCCTTGAATACAAGTTATCTTCATAGAGGAAATACATAAAAGGAATAATAAAATATGTTACACGTCAAGTTTTTTTCCTTCTAAAAATAGTCATATTTAGTTAAAAATCTTAAAACTTGTGAAAGTGTATGGAAATTGTTTTGAAAAACTGGTACTATAAATTTGAATATATTTCATGAATACGGTTCTGTTCGGAACCGACCCTTACTTTGATTATTCGTCAATGATACTAATTACAACAGGAAGTGGTAATGAAAGTTTAAACATTTTTAATTTGCTAATATTGTGTCTGGAAAGTAGGTCATTTTTAATATATGCAAATTTATTGACTGTAACTAAAATAACTATCAATAAGTTGTAACAATTTTATTCTGCAAAACTATTTTGAGTTTCCGGTCTCATGTAATTTGAGATTTAGAATTTTGAAAACCAGAAATCCGTTAAATGTATTTTAAGGATATTGTAAAAATGTATTCAAGATATTTTTGAATTATAATGCAAGAGCCAATTAACAAAAACCTTATTATTGAAGAAATACGAGAGTTGCAACTTAAGTGTTAAGATATGGCAACACTGAAACACTGAAATGTCAAATCTGAAATTGCCATCATAAAGTTTAACTTTTTAATGGCAAACGTCCACAGATCGTGTTGTCATGTGAGTGATATTGGAGTTGTTTACCGATGGTGGAAGCATTCATCTTGGTTAAAGCACCATCTCGAGCAACCGTGTTTCGCTGATTTCCCGAATTCAATAGTAGTCGATGAATCGCTATGAACTGATATTACTAGATCGTCATTTGATATACCGTGAGATTGAGGCATACTTGGACATTATCTTCACCCGCATACATTCAATATTGCACGAACATTCTGAATGTTACATCAGCATTTGTTTCCACAAAACAATTGTAGAAGACGAATCATTCTCCACTACAGTGCAAGCTCTCGCACATCAGTTCAAACCAAAACATTTTTGAACAGACAATACATGGGTCATCAGCCGCGCAGTCCTTGTTTGCACCCAATAATTTCTTTTTATTCCCGTAGATCAAAAATAAATTGCGAGGTGAACGTTTTTCAACACCTAAAGAAGGGGTTTATGCATTCAAATCGTATGTTTTGGAGGTACCTCAATCGGAATAGAAAAAATGTTTCGACATTTGGTTCAAACGCATGCAAAAGTATATTGATATTAATGGAGGATATGTTGAAAAACACTAATATTTGTAATATTGTATAAATATTTGTTTTCATTTTTGTATCTCAAAACTTAAGTAGCAGGCCCCGTATCAATTTTACACACCCTTCTCAGCCCTAGCCTGACTAAAAATTCCATTTTCATCATCATGAACTCAAATTCATTTTCAAGTCTATGAATCTTAGCAATCCTGTGAAATACTCTATGAACTAAACTCACTTTTTATAAAAGTCAGAAGTTAGTTATTTTCCGCAAAAAACATTCTCCAGCTCTAACGTATATCATCTCTAATTAAGCCAAAATTAGAAGAAAAAACCAAGCGAACAGTGCACTAGATATTTCATGGTCCGGCAGGGATTTTCAAGGGATTAAGAGTCAACAGCCACCGACGAGGTCTCTTCATTTCTTTTTTTACAATGTTCCTCCTCCTCCTTTCACGTGTATTCTCCTTCTCTCTTTGTTACATATCGGATGATGTCTTCCCGAATGTGCCACGCGTTTCATGTTTTCTAGAGGAATTATCAGCGACGTTCTGGAAAATCACTTTTTGCTCTTATTTAGAACATGTCGAATATGTCTTGATAAAATACTGGAAACACGTTCCAAGGTTTTTCTCTTATCTCTGAGCAGAAATGAGTAAAATACAACTTATTGTCTGAAAATATGTATCAAATAAATAAACTGGTTGATGTTTTAAATACATCCCTTAAGCCTAAAAAACCAATATCTCATCTCAAACTTTATTAAACGTCGACTAGAAAGTGTAAACAATGTTTTTGTCATAAGATACCACAGTATTAAAGATATGGGACTCCCCAACTACAAGAGCCACGAACCCATGTGTGAAAAAATATGTGAAATGTTACCCACAATATCACTCGATACGGAAAAATTGTTGATACAGAAGCAAAAAAAGCTTATAAAGTTAACGGTTGGGCGGACGGCTAATTAAATTGATATCAAGCATAAACCCTTTTATTTTACAGCAAACCAAACAAAGGAAGGAAACACATGGTTGATATCTGAAATTCAGAAAATTCATTCCATCAATTAATTCAGTATTACAAAATTCAACGGCCTTTCAACAAGTTTTCCGGGGGGAACAACAACATGTTCTCTATTTCTAACCCTTCCGGTTACAACTGCAAGGGCTGAAACAAGTTTTTCTGAATCAAAACTTATTTAAGGACCTCTATGAGAATAGTTATCGGATTTGTCCTTATTATATATAGAGGTCATAAGCCTCGAATAACTGAAATCGTCTACTGCTATTGATAATTTAATTAATAAATTTGTCTAAAAAAGGCGAAAAGAGTGATTTCAATTATTTCACTAAATAGCCCCTGGGAGGATTTGTTTTAAATAATAAGTAACACCCAAATTTTACCCCAATTCTAAACTGTAGAAGTAAATATGATCAAACAACCATACATGAAATGATCAGAAATACCATTAAATGGTATACGGACGGATTTAAAGCAACAGACTGAAATAGGAGTGTACGGGCTCAGAACACTCTTAAGGCCTGGGCAGCTCACCAAGCAGTTTTAAAGCAGAAATTTATGCAATTGAAAAATGTGTCCAATTCAATCTAGAGAGGAACTGTCGCAAACAGGAGATAATCATCCTTTCCGATAGCTAAGCAGAAATTGAAGATTTAAGCTCCAATATCATGAAATCCAAACTCGCTTGAGATTGCCTAAAAAAATAAACGAGCTAGGCACGAAACGAAAAATAAAATTACCCTATATTGCACTCCGGAACACACCGAAAGAAGGGAAATGAAATAGCTGATAAGCTCGTTAAAGACGGGGCAAACAAGCCCTTCATGGGACCTGAACCCTTCTGTGATATCAGCTACAGAACTATAGAAAAGGCATTGGAAAAGTAGGAGTATAGGAGGCAAACCAATTATTGGGACAACCTAAAGGAGCCCAACCTAACCAGGAAAGATCCGCTGAATGTATCAACCTATGTAAGAACAATCTACGAATACTAACAGGAGACCCCAATAGACACCGAAAGACGCTAGACTTAGCAGATAATGCGGCTTGCAGATCTTGTTCCACAGAGGACGAAACACTATACAACTCCAGAGCACTACACCTGGGAGCTTATGAAATAGAAGAAGGTAAATTAGTGCAGTTTGGTGATATGACTGTTCAATGAAATATTATACTTTTAGTCTTGCTAGATTTTATCAACGATTTTTGGACTAGTTAATGTCGGGTCACGGACGTTTAGCAACATCCGTGATCATATGGTGTCTTATAAAAATTATAAAAATAGATAACAATCATAAATGGTTCAATGGGACGCAGCACTTAGGATATTATTTATATGACTTTTTCTCAGTTTCTTCAATTTTTTTTCTACATAAAAATAATTTCACTCATATTTTCATACATTATTTGTACTTAAAAGTTATTGATTTTAATGAGATTCTACTTACACGTTACAAATTTGATAAACAATATTTTTCAAACCATGTTTTAGCCATTTTTTAAAGGTAAAACAACAATTCTTATCGCTGTATGTCGTTTTAAACATTTGATTATATATTTCTCGAAAAATTAACCATTTTAGCTTCAACTTAAGAAAAAAGCTATAAACCGAAATCTCAGTTTTATTCGAGCTCGTTAGTATAACAGTTGAAAGTGGATATAACTTCAATATATTTCTAGTTCTATTATAATAATATTAATTAACTGTTTTTTTGATTGCATACCCACATTTTCTGGATAAATAATTTAAAAATAAATATATTAAGTAGCATAATCCTCCGCTTAATCTTTTTCTACTTCTAATTCAATGAATTTCCCTTAGAAGTTGTCTTTCTGCTAACTGTAGCTCATTTTCGACGTTGTAACGTTCATTAAATCCTAGTTTTGCTAGTTTTTATCGGTGGATTTCAGCTAATCTTCTCAAATGTCTTGTTTTTCCCAAGATGGTCGAAATGTATAACCCTTAAATACTTTCTTGAGCACATACGACTGCTATGTGATTCTACATGAGATGCGAATCAATGATAATAGTGTTATTTTGGAACAGTTGTCTATTTAACTTTGTTGATAGTAAGAATATGATTCAAAATCTTCATTCTGTTTAATGGAAAAATTGTGAGCAACTTATACCAGGTCATGAAAAGGTTGTTGTTCCTTTACGAAGCAAATGAGATGAGTTCTCCAAAATGAGCCATAACTATGCAACAAAACTCTTTGAGCCATTGCTTTCTTGTTATTTTGCATTTTTTCAAAAAATCATGAAGAAAAACAATTTTTGAAAACGCCTTTCAATTTCTATACATCTTTGAATTCAGTCCAACTTCGTGAAAATCACTTTTCATTGTCAACGGAAGTACAATTTTTTTAAATTTTATTATCACTCATAATATGGATGTTCCTATAGCACAATTTATTCCTATATTTCATTTTCAAATTTGAAAACATCAGAAAAACATACATTCAATAATAAAAGTACTATAAGAATTTCTAGAAATGGTTCAAATAGGAACGAGAAAGCTGTCAATGACAATCTAAGTAAAATTTATAGTTCTATTTCCTAAATTTTATGAACCACAAATAATTTGATGGTTCCATTTTGATATTCATGTTGTTTGTATTATTAAATATCTTTTATCCACGACTGTTGTATAATGTACCCATTATACGTCTGTTTGCCCCACCTTAATGATACCCATTGATCACTGCAATGATTAATGAATCATTAATGACTGCTGTCAGATGCTTTCTTGATTTAGCTATAAAAATCGATTCTGAAACACTACTACATATTTTCAATTTAGTTTTGCACACATAAAAATATTAAAAAGTAAATTTTTATAGTCCAGACTCGAACCCATGACCAGCATTTATAATGCACGCAACATTAACAATAAGCTACCAGAGACATTTAAAGTGCTTGTCGTATATGTGTTTCTTCACGTACTACGATTTTTGAAACAATTTATAAATTGAAGTACTTTTTAAAACAATATAAAAAAACTCGAACCTGTCAACATTATTGTTTGTTTAGATTTCTCAGTCTTATAATATTTTATGTCAGATTATACAGTGCTTTTCAGATAAAAGTATCCACCTTTAATAACTTTTGTAATACTGGTATTTAGAAAAAATCCAAAAACACGTCAATTTATGTTGGAAGGGGCAAGCATTATTGCTTATTTAAACTTACTGGAAAAGCCACCCCCTCACCCCTAGCAGCATCCCCTTTATTTTTTTAAATTACTTTTCATATTTTTTATGTAAAATTTGGATACTCCTCTTTGAGCTGATTTCAAAAATGTATAATACTTGTAGTTTAAAGTGGTTAGTTTATGAGATAAACAATTTTTCTTTTAAGAGCACAAATTTTACTTATTATTTACTTTCACCTTATTTGCCTGTACTAAAATGGGTTGTACAACAGTTCAAACTCTTTAATCTTTTTAACTGTGCTATTTCTTCATCAACGGAAATTTAAATGGTGAATCATATCTTGAGTTACTCAGGGAAGGGGTTGATCCACGTATTACAACAATAAAAGAAAATGATGATAACCTTTCCGAAGATTTACTGGTATTTCAACAAGACGGAGCTCCCCCACACTATGCTATGCCTGTCCGACAATTTTTAAACGAAACATTCCCCGCTCGTTGGATAGGTAGAAGGGGGCAGATGATGGAGTGGCCACCTAGGTCACCGGATTTAACACCCCTAGACTTCTTTTTATGGGGGTATTTAAAAACAAAAGTTTATGCTACCCAACCAGAATCTCTGGATGATTTACGAGAGAGGATAGAAAATGAATGTCGACAATTAAATCCAGCCGTATTAAGCAATGTCAGAGAGGCATTTCAAAATAGATTATACCATTGTATGGAAGTGAATGGTACTCATTTTGAACACTTATTGTAACTTCATAATAAATAGCACAGTTAAAAAGATTAAAGAGTTTGAACTGTTGTACAACCCATTTTAGTACAGGCAAATAAGGTGAAAGTAAATAATAAGTAAAATTTGTGCTCTTAAAAGAAAAATTGTTTATCTCATAAACTAACCACTTTAACCTACAAGTATTATACATTTTTGAAATCAGCTCAAAGAGGAGTAACCAAATTTTACATAAAAAATATGAAAAGTAATTTAAAAAAATAAAGGGGATGCTGCTAGGGCGAGGGGGTGGCTTTTCCAGTAAGTTTAAATAAGCCATAATGCTTGCCCCTTCCAACATAAATTGACGTGTTTTTGGATTTTTTCTAAATACCAGTATTACAAAAGTTATTAAAGGTGGATACTTTTATCTGAAAAGCACTGTATATCAGTGATTTATCTATAACACCACAAGAACTTAGAGAAGCTGCTGATGTTAATTTTCGATAACTATGTAATATGTTCAAATGAACAAAAATATATTGAAAGAAATATTTGTTAGAATGAAATAATAGTGTTTCTAATATTTAGTAGTCGTCGATAAAGTATAGTATTCTACTCGCGGGTGATGATATTATTCACACAGTTACTTATACTATAATCTCACAGGAAAAGAGCCCATTAGATGCAAATTAGAACTAGAAGGTCAAATAATACGACAAAGAATGAAATTCAAGTACCTTGGAATTGACATAACCATTCATGGAGACATAGAAGACGAGGTAAGAAGAAAAGTAGCTAGAGCAAATAACGTCGCCGGATGTCTTCAGAACGTAGAATGGCGAAACAAACACCTACGACAAAAAACAATCAAAAACAGAACCACAGAAATTAAAATTCACAGGGTAATATCGATAAAAACACTATTAGACCGAGAAAGAAAAGGAAATATCAAACAATTAACGAATGGATATCACAGCGTAAAAGACAAAAGTATCAACATGTAAGTCTAATTATAGACGATAGACTGGTAAAAATAGCAAGAGATAACTCTCAAAGTGAAACACGGAGTAGAAGTCGACCATGAAAGAGGTGTGACAACCTTGAGCTAGGATAAGGAAAGATATCGAAGAAGGAATTAGACCTATTATGGAAGAAAGAAGAAGAAGATGTTGTGGGTGATTCATAATGAATATAATTAAGCAAATTGTCAATTTCCGAAATAGGTCGAAACGTCAATGTTGACCTGTTTTTGGAAACAGAGATCTAAAATCAAAATTATTTCGAAGAAAAATATATGAACAAGTCTAAGAAGTATAAGTTGAAGAAATGTAAATGTAATCAACTTTAATAAAAAACTAGCAGTCAATGGAATAATTTATATGACTTTTTTTATATTTTGGACGTAATTTATCTAAAAATATATGTGTAAAAAGCCTAATAAAATAATAAACCAGACACGTTCTGGTTGATAACAGATTTTAACAAGCTCCAGTTACAATTAAGTAAACGCCATTCGCCGGATAACATGACCTGGTAGTTATTCATCAACTTTGAACTTGTATAATTAATATTCAAATGAATATTATATACACACGTCGTAATTACGTATTGAAGCTTTGTTATTTTATTTTTGTTTGGATGTTAAATGTTCGCGGAGTTTATAATCTTTAAGCACGTGTTTGATAGTGTCGCCAACTATTAAACGACCGTATGTTTCCTTATAACGCGTATGGCTTTTAGCCTAATGACGTGTTTCCGCTTATTTTACTTTCCTCTTGTATATTTCTTTTCTTTTGTTTACATCACTGTATTGCCGCGGTTAGGCAATATGTTATGAAAGATTTAAAAAGCTGCAACAATAAAAACATCGAGAACGATGTTACTAAAAGCAATAATTAATTTTTTCATACTTTAACAGTATTGTATTTCATGCTTAAATTAATATAAGACAAGGATTTATTTCGGCGTTAACCCCAAGGTCCGTAACGTCACTTAAAATTCATCAATTACTCCTAAATATTAATTTTCAAAAAAAAAGAAGGATCTAATCTCCGATCTATTCGGTAGCCAAAAATAAAAGTTTCTTATTTTAGAAAATAGTTTCATGTTTTTCTTTTCTAATTAATTCAAAGCCGGTATCAAATAATTTAACAGCTACCAACGGTGAGTATTGTAGATATTTGTGTAAACTTTTTTTTATTTATGATGAATTAATTAAGATCATTAATTGGAACTTGGCTTTGAGCTGCTGAGATACCGAGGAAGGTGTCAAAGCTTACAACGGCTGGTGGTGATTAGTTACGTATTCTCGATATAGATGTTTTGACATATTTTTATTTAGCCTCGAAACAAAGGTTAATTTATACTGGAATATTCGTAATTAATTTATTTTATATAGTTAACTAACTAGAAACTAACAAAAAAATAAAAAATAGGGTAAGAAAAATATCGATTAGTTTAATTTTTAGAAAGAAATTTAAAAAAAATGTTAAGGTCCTTTTACACGGTCATATCAGTTATCAGTTCTGATTGAATCTCAGTCGAACTGTCAGTTTTTCCTAGGTATCAACAGATAAAAACTGAAAGGAATCCTTTATTCAGACAAAGACCTAACGGGATGCACTCGTTTCATTTCAGTTCTAAGAATTCCTGTGTAAACAAACGCGTAACTCTCATGCTCATGTCTCATTTTGGATCTGGCTGTTCTCGGTCATTGTTTTATTGTATAAATAAGTCGAAGGATCACGAATTTGTTGCGGAGTTTCTTCATATCTATGTCTTTGTTTGTGAAACAAAAAGTTGGTTCCAATCGATGTTCCTTTATTAACTTTAAATGAGACAAGGGATTTCTTTTGATATACCAGGCTTTAGTCCATTATTTTTTCTTTCTCGGTTTTCTCAGCTTCAAAGCTGAAGCTACTGTAATTAGCCAGTCTTCATCCAGAATGTTGCGAACTTATTATATAATGTAGGTAGTATACGCAATGCTAATAACTATCTGAATGCGAATTACATTCACACCAGTACACCAGACGCAACCCAAGATTGAATCCAAACGGAAAACAGCACTGAGTTGAACCGTAACGGATCGTTTGAGTATATGAGCAAAACGTTTTAATCGGTTTTTGCTCCTTATCAGTTTGTTCAGCACAGATCGAGAGTACACTACTTTACGAAGAGGACATGTAATGGGAAGAAAGCTTCAACAAGAGTTAGGGACCAAGGAACACCGAGTAACTAGGTTAAGATTCGCTCGAAAACATACTAACTGGAATGTCCAAGATTGGGGTTATGCACTTTTCACGAGCAAATCTAGATTTTATTTATGTAATACATCTGAGAATACCTGTTTATAGAAGATATGGTGAGAGGTATTTTCCTCGTGTCATTAGAATAGTATACCAATACCTTCAAGAGGTAAATATTGTAGTTTTAGACTGTGAACTAATTTTTACAGAAGGGTAAAATCCACAGATGTGATACCAGCTAACGTTCAACAACTGCAAGAGATGTTAATGACTGAGTGGAACAATTTAGACCTAAATTACTTGGAGGGCTTGATCAGAAGTATGCCTCGACGTTATCGTAATGTGATTAGTGCTTGAAGAGGGAACACACGTTTCTAAATTTGATTTAGATATAGAAAACATTCATATAACTAAGAATAGTTATTCTCACCAGTGATTGTCCGTGATTTTTTAATTTCTGCCTTTTGGAATACCGAAAGAGTATAGAAAGTACTTACGATTCCTGGAAAAATTCCTGTTTTTCCATTGATATTTCATAGGAAATTAAGATTTTCTTTGCAAAAAATGGGTCGTGCCGCGATTTTCTGATTCTTGCCATGTTCACCACTCGTAAGTAGTTGCTATACTCTTCCTGTTCTCCAAAGGAGGATTCAGAAAATCCACTCACTAAAGTTTTCTTATTTCTGATACCTATTCAACTACTGCTCAACGCCATACGCCATTTTAGTGTAAAAACAATGACCGTCAGAAGTAATAAGTATTGCGAACCCTTTTTTAATTATTAAAGTACAAAAAGCAGATCCAGTTTTATGTTAGCTAGGAAGCTGAATATTCGCAAATTTATTTATTTAATGTGTGTTTGTGTTCATTTGAATGGCATATAACCGCGAGGGGTCACCTTACAATCCAATTTTTGCAACAATAGATAGTCTAGTGTCAAGATAAAAGAACGAGAAGATGCTTAATTAAAATTTCTTATATTTGTATTAATAATTAATAAATCATAATATGGAGGTATAGTACGCAAAAGCTAATTTTTGAAAACTTTACATGAGCTGGAAGCGTTCTCAGACTCAGACTAAATGAGCTAAATTTTCAATTATTGTATTTCGAATTAGTGGTGTATATTGCAGCATTTTTTTGAGTTTGAATGAAAGAAATTGCAATGAACTGAGGTTTTTTCTCTTTAAAGTGCCATACTTGGGCAACCATCAGGTCGGCTGGCGTATTCACAATTTCTTGAATTGTTATTTTCGTGTGACGGTTTCTGTGTCAGTACTGCTACTAGTTTTTCTTTTTCAATCTTAGTTTCTTCGATGATATACCACATTTACTCAACTCTTTTTGAATATTTCTTCAGCTCTAATATTCCTTAGTTCGTTGTGATCCCATTCTGGAATGGCTATTAATTGACAGTTGATATTATGTACGTACTTGACTTATTTAATTTTATGTTATTAAGATCAGTATAATGTAATGGGTGGGCAAATTAGAAGGGCCCTCGGCCATATCTAAGAAGCTTTTTATTTAACAGCTTACTAGCGAGCTATAACAATTTCTGGCGCTGTTTTCCCTCTTGCTACTAAAGCGCCACCTTAAGTTGCTCCGTTTCCACGGACACTGTGAAGTATTGCTTTCATATCTGGAGACCAATTCGACTTATAGGCGATCCAAAGTTCACCAGAAACTTAGACAGCTTAGAGCATAGAAGAAAAGTCGTCCACCTGATAGATATTACTACGGCAGATGCTCTTCCGTGAAGTTCAACGTAATATCACCTAGAGCAGTATTTATACGACCTACTCGACAGGTAGGCGCACAAAACGTCAATTTATCGAGAAGTACAAGCCTGTGGAATCAGCTACCAAGGCATGTATTTCCCGAACACTACAATCTAAAGAATTTAAGATCAATATCCACATGCGAGTGTAATAGAGTTTACCCTCTTATGTTTGCTTTTTATATAAAAAAAACCTAATTGATACACTGACATAGTTCTCCTTACCTTTACACTAAATTTATGTTATGCTATAAAATGGATTTGATTTTTCTTAACTACATACTATCTAAATGATAACTAAGTTATGAAAATTTAAGATTATTATATTAAAAATTTCTATGAAAATTATATTGTACAAGGCATATTTTTTAAGTAAGTACTGTTTTGAAATTATAAAAAGAAGTGCAAAGATATCGCAATAATTTTATTTTTACATGAAAGCCTGCACCTTAATCTACTTTTCTACTAATTTCCGTGAATAATGAGGCGCTTTTCATAACGCGGCACCAGTTTTTTAATACCCTCCTCATAAAATTCTGCCGCCTGACTTGTTAACCACTCTATCAAAACTGTTTTGACTTCGTTATCGTCTTGAAGACGCTGACCGCCCAGGTGTTTCTTCAAGTGCAGGAACAAATGGTAGTCGCTGGGCGCCAGATCAAGGCTGTAGGGACGATGATCTAGAGTTTCCCATTGAAAAGATTTGATGAGATCTTTGGTCCGATTAGCCACATGTAGACGGGCATTGTCATGCAGCAAAACGATACCCTTACTCATCTTGCCACGTCTTTTCTTCTGGATTGCACGACGCAGATTGTTCAATGTCTCACAATAAGACGATGCATTGATTGTCTCATTACGAGGCCGAAACTCCACTAGCAATACTCCTTTTCTGTCCCAAAAAACTGTGCTCATGATTTTCCGGGCAAAAATTGTTTGCTTAAACTTCACTTTTTTGGGTGATGATGAATGTCGCCATTCCATGGATTGTTGTTTCGATTCTGGTGTGACGTAGGCCATCCATATTTCGTCACCAGTAACAATTTGATCTAAAAAATCCTCACCTTCATTGTGGTACCGCTCAAGGAAAGTCAATGCACTGCCTAAACGTTTTATGCAAATCCGTCAAGTTCTTGGTCACAATGCGATACAAAACACTACGAGAATATTGAGAAAAGTAGTCTCACAATGATGAAATTGTAAAGAATCTGTTTTCTCTCACTTTTTCGTCCACTTTCTGCACCATATCTTCATTAACGACCGAAGGACGCCCACTCTATTCTTCATCATGCACATTTGTGGGGCCATCTTTTAATGCTCTCACCCATTTCCTTACCATTCCATCACTCATAATGTTTTGTCCGTAAACTTCACAGATCTCACGATGAATATCGATCGGTTTTACGCCTTTAGCACTAAGAAATCGTATAACAGCCCGTACTTCACAATCGGCGGGACTCACGATTGTCGGAGGCATCTTAAACACTCAGTAAATAACGTACTCAATGAAGAATCAGACTGTAATGGCGTCAGTGCGTAGACAAGAGATGTAGGTAACCAGCGCGCATGTGCGGAACGCCGACCTTGGGGTTGCGGCGGCGGAATCGCAAAACGGAACTTACTTAAAAAATATGCCTCGTAGCTATTAACTAATAAAACATAAGAGATCACGAGAAAAAAAATTCTTTAAAACACCACGAGGGTTAAAATATCTGAAGTCCTTTTGTTTGGTAACAACGAAGGACTTCAATATGTCTTACTGCCGTTTCTACTTATACTATACTAATTATACTATTTTAGATAGCACACATACCAAAGTCTGAATGTTCAAGATTTTGATATCAGGCTAAATAATTGCAACTGGCTATTAAATATGAAACACTACGATCCTGAAATACTTTTTCGAATTTTGTGGACAGATAAGGCTTCATAGTAATGATAGAGTAAATCGCCATAATATGCTCTGTTGGTCCGAAACGAATTCCCGTTGGACGCAGGAGATCCAACATCAGGGTCGTTGGTTTGTAAATGTGTGGTGCGACTTGCTAGAAGGCGTTTTTTTTTAATGATACAGTTACTGTAGAAAGATATTTAGACTTTGAAAGAAACAAAATGCCACTTTTTTTTAGAAGACACACACTTAGCCATTTGTCGTGACATTTTCTTACAAAATGGTTGCCTGGCATTTTCACATATTTTTTAGATCGAATATCGATAGATGAATAAGATGTGGAAATCTATTTATTTGGTGAGCCAGATTTTTAGACCTAACTTAGATATATATTTTTGGGGTCGTTTACACCAATAAACCCATATGAGATGATATGTTGAAAGAATAAGACATACAATATGAAATATTTCAATGGAAAAATGGTTGACATTTTGAACACCTAGAGTGCCACTAATTAGTAAGGTATCAAAGTTGTTAGATTTATGCTAGAATTATTGGTTGATTTATTCAATGATTTGTTCTTATTGTTGGTAATATAAGCTTTACATTTAAATAACGCCAACTAGCGGCAATAATGAGATTATAATGAGAAAAGTTCAAATTAAGGAAGATAGTCCAATGTAATAACTTCCCATACAGAATAAATTAGTGGTAGACCTGAAATTCTGAATTTTATATATTTCTAAAAGCAACTTTTTTGTAATTTTTTCCTCTGGAGCTGTAAAATAATCCATTCCTTAGATATGGCCAACGGCCGATCTTAGTTGCCTACCCGATAATGAAATCTGCTCAATTTTCTTCAAAACTGGCAACAGGAAGGATGCACTCGTAATTCAAAAATATCCACATCAAATCTTTAAATTTTCCTTGAAGATCATTATTCATGATGAATTTCTAACCAGTATTAGTAAATTTGGATCTTTACATAGGTTCAACTATTTAATTATATTTATTTTTAAAAGCATGGTTAGATAAACGATTAAAAAGACATTATTTTTTTCAACTGATTAAAATCCACTTTTAATTCCCAAAAACAATTAAAGTCCGTACGAGCTCTCAGCATCATCTCTGCATGCCTAGAACCCATGTAATGAACTAAACGACAAGTGATAGGTTGCCGCGCGGTACTCACAAACACTACCTTGATGAGATAAGGAACCGCGAGAGCTAGATCCGCGGTACTCACATTCACGCGATCCTCGATCTTTTGAATCTTTCAGTTTAGTCTAATCTTGAATTTTAACGTGGCTAGTCACGATTTAACATACAACATCCACGACGTGATTGAAGTAAGCGTAAAAGTTTTAACACTTTGTTAAACCGAAGTGGTGGTTATGTGAGGGTTGGTGTTAGTGTCGGTTGGAATTAACAGGTTAAAATGATAATCAATTGCAAATTCGGGCTAAAAAATATTTGCAATTTGTTCTATAAATTTGATTTTTAACAGTATAATCGATAGGTAGATAACATGAAATAACAAATAATAAAGTCCATTCATTCTTTTATCTATAAACTTTTTTACGGGTGGATATACAACAATTTACTATATGTCATTCTTTATCTGTACAGATTTATTTTTTAATCAATATTTATATTAATCTGATTTAAAACAAACACATAAATTTCAACTGTATTTTTAAAAAATATGTAAAGTGAAAATTATAGTCTAAAAATTTTTTTTTGTAATTCTCAAAAGTCTTTGGATTTGGACGTTGTTTTTTATCAATTATACAAATTTGATTTATTCAAATTGAAAAATTATAAAAATGAATGAATTAGATATTACAAGGTTCATTAAATTTATCATATTCAAAATTCAAAAAATACAAAAGTAGATATATAAAAAAATATTTTATTCAGATAGTTCGAAAATTATATAAATTTTTTCCACTAATGTTACCTGCTTCTACAATGCTAAAGTAGTTTGTTGAATTATCTTATAACTTCAAGCTTTGTATTTCTTAAAACAATTCCATGATTTTGTACCATATCTACAAGTTTATCAGATATTTTTCTTCGAAACAGAATTTTTTATGTCCAAATATGAATATAATAAAACACACTGACAATGAAATTTAGATAGATAATATCAAGGGATTCCTCACACTAGAGCTTAACTGTATTTATCTCATACAGAGTGGTTTTGAATTACTGATACAAATAAATTAAAAAAAAATGACTAGACTTTTTCAAATAAGATTTAATATGTATTATTTTTAATGGGATACAAAATAAGATAAAATGTAGTATGCTTAGAAAAACTTCAGTAGATTTTGAAATACGGAGTGCTGAATGTAAAAACTCAAAAAATATTAATGAACATACGTAGTGCGGTCAATGAGTTCTTAGCATGACATAGTGATAAATAAAAAAACGGTTATTATTTGTCAATATATTGTCCCTTAACTTACACCCACATTTCATAACGTCTAACTAAAGCTTCTATGCCACTATGAAAGTATGATGCATACTTAGAGTTAAAATGTTCGTACACCGCCTCTTTAATTTCATGGTCGCTATTAAATATTTCACCCTTTAACTAGGACAGGGTCAGATAATGACTATATGGTAGGTGTCCAATCTCTGTGAAGCCACATTTGCCTTGGAAAACTGAGTATTGTGGACAGGAACATTGTCATGAAGCAAGCGCACACCGCGGCTTATTTTGCCATTCCATTTTCGATAATTTTTTGACGCAACTGTCTTAGAAAAATATATCGTGTTTACCGTTGTATTTGATTCCTTCAAGTCAATCAAAAGGATACCCTCGCAGTCTCCAAATATTGTAGCCACCACTTTTTGGTGCTTTTCATGACCTTTGCTATTTCTGTTATGGACTTTATTTTCCAATTCCACTCCATGGAATCTCTTTTGGATGTCGTACCATAATAAGAGACCATAGTTTCATCAGCCGTTACAATTGATCCTCGTGGTGCTGCTTTTGCACTACACTCAGAACTCGAGGCACTCACCTTGCACTAATTTTTGTCATTTTTAAATACTCATGTAGAATCCTTATAGAACTTGCTTTGGAAATTCCGATCTGAGCTGCAATTTCTTTTGTTTTTAGATGCCGATCACTTTCAATTTCTTTTACTAATTTAATGTTTTCTGAAGTAGTCACCGTCACAGGACCTCACGCACATGGGTCATCCTATAATGATTCTCGTTCCCAGCACAAAAAAGGTCATAGTATTCGAAAAAAGTGAAGGTTTAGGATGCTATTCTTGGGGAAAGTTTGATTGAACCTTTATTTAATCAGGAAAATCTGATTGATGATCTCTATTTCGAGAAATAATAGTTTAATATCATTTATAAGAATCTAGTTTGGAAAGGCATATTGATGTGGCTGGTGACATGATTTACAAGATATTATCCGCTTTCCTCTAGTGAGACAAGGGCTGAATAATATATTTTCTGACAGTTGGATTGTATAGAATAGCAATCACGAATAGTCGATTTAAAGTCTCTAGATTCTTACTAAATGTTAAAAAGTATTACCATACCCAGTAAGTAAGGACCGTAGCCAAAGTTAAAATATACAGCATAGAAAGGATCATTAATAATAGAGTAAGTGAATGTGAATGTGTCTGGAATACTTTTTATAGTTGCACAGCAAGCAAACTTTAAACAAACAAGCACATATTTGATTATGTTATTTTAATATCATGAATAAACACAACACAAACTCGTTGAATAATAAAAGAATTAGAAGCAAGGAGAAAAGAACTGGGACTTGCCAAGAAGGAAGATATACATATTTAAGTGAATAGTATGGTTTAAATATATTGATGAGTTTGTCGACAATATACAGAAAACAAGTAATGCCATCAAAAAAAAAATAAATTAGCATATAAATAAAAATGTCCTTAAGAGCAATTTGATTACAAAATGCCTTAGATCGGTTGAATACTAATCAAGGTAGACCAAGAAATTTCATAAATTCGGACAGGTTGAGATGGTTTGGTCATATGCAGAGGATGTAGGAATATGGAATGCTCTAAATAATATTAAACACAAAACTTTACACTACTAGGAAGAGGTGAAAATGAATAGATAATGTGGGGCGGTCCCTAAGGTGACGAAAATCAATGGATGAGAGGTTGGTATCGACAACAAAATGCAGTGGAGACATATTGTACGGTAAGAAGGTATCTTCCTATGGAGGCATATTAAATCGACCGTTTATAAAACATAACGCCTGAAGAGAAGAATAAATAAGAGCTGCGTGTGGAAAGATTTCGGTAGATGCCTTTCGAATAACAGGAGCTTAAAAAATAGTAGACATTATGAAAATTTCATCAAATAAGTTGATACCTTTATTACCTTTAAAATTAGGTATCACTCAATTCCCATTTTAATTTATGATTATAAATGGCTCACCATATATTTCAAACATTAGTTACGCCACGACTGGCAACGAAATTGCCAATTTCCACTTTTGTATTAATCGAAATTTCAGTGTTTATTTTTTCTCCTCTCACCATCAAGATATCTAGCAATTAGGTTATCCTCGGTTGGACTTGAAATACATTAACAGACATAAATGCATTTCCCTTATTTTGCATCTGCCTCAGACGGAAAAATACAAACTGGAACTAATTTTAAATATAGGCAGCAGGATTAGGAATTATTTATTTTAAATCTATTAATAAAATCGATAAATCGAATTGTTAATTCAATAGTACATTTTAAACAATCTTTTTTTCGTTTTCGCTACTTCATTTATTTTAAAAAATATGTGCAAATAGAGTATTTTGATTTAAAATTTCAACTGGGATCTATATTGCTAGGTTTCGCTTCTTCGGAAAAATTTGCCTGTATTTTGAGTTATCATTGTAAACTTTCGGTATTGTTTGTTTTTAAAATATCATCATTCATTCGGCAAGACTTCACTGAGAATAGGATCACTAAGTCATCAACATACTTTCCCCAGTCTACTTTGCTTTCGTTTAACTAAAAAACAAATTTAATGATCCACGGAAAATCTGTTACTGATTTCATCTAAACTTTTCCATTAGTTTTCCAAAGAAAACTCTTAAATTATTAATGCCTGCTCAGATCGTCTCCAACACCTGACCTAATCGATTTGAGATGATCCTAGCTAGTTCTTATGCATTATATACCTGAACTGTAAAGAAACGACGCGTGAATATACAAAAAAGATTTTATTACCTATAATATACGAGCGCTGTGGGGACGGGCATCGTCGTCGATCAGAACAATTCCAGAACTCAGGCTGCGTAAACAAAAGTAACGTATCATTTTGAGTCCGAAAAACAGTTGCCATCATCTGACGGCTGTTGAAGGTTCATTGTAATTTTGTGGATCGTGTTGGATAATTTGTAGGCTTCCATGGTCGTTTCGTTTCGGGCGTGTCATACAAAATCCATGTCTCATCATATGTCACAATGGATTTTGAAAAAATCAATTATTAACAGTCAAAAAACTCCTTCACCCATATCGGCGAGTTTTGTAATTGTCCGTCAACATCGTTGGAACCCAGCGAGCACAATATTCTCTGTAGCGCAACTGTTTAGCAACGATCGAGTACAGGGCAGATCTTGAAACTTCCACAAATTACAGCGATAATTCACTTATGGTGAACCTTCGAGTTCTAGTACTTGTAATATGAAGGTGGCGCTAGTCGTAAGTTTTAAAAATTTCAATCCATTTGCAAATATTAGTTTCTTCCGAATCGGAATAATAGAAGTGATATAAAAACTGATATACAAGAGCAAATACAGATAAGGAAAATATGTCACAATAAACGGATATGACACAATTAAACGTTGAGCATTAGATATAAAGTAAATAGAAATTATCTAGTGAAAAATTTAATTTTATTTGCTTAGGAGTTTGTTAGATAAGGTTCCTTAAAAAATTAATTTGCAATTGATTTTCATTTCGAATCTACCAGTTTGTCAAATATGAAACCATTATAATGAAGAGCAAGGAAATATTTGTGTCAGTGATTTTCATATTATTTCTTACGTCACATGGATTCGAAGCAAATGATAGTGTCAGTTATCAGTTATCAACAATTTCGGACGTTGATGATATCCAGCTAACTAAGTTCACTGACATTCCGCGGCATAAACATAGAAGAAAAAACAAAAAAAGGGAATCAAGATGTAAACGCCTCATAGAAAATTATCAACGGATACCAAGTTACCAACCTGTACCAAATTATCAACCGGTATATAATAATGGAGATCAAATAAATCCTAATATAATACCACCACGTTACTTAATTCCTAGACGACAATACTACATACCTACTAGATGCAATTATTGCATGGGATGTTTAAGTTCATCGTGTATAAGAAGATGTCCTTACATTTCTATGCCTACGAAGACGACCTACAGAACTACTTCGATTACTAGGATACCAAATACTACAGTCTCAACAAGAACACCTTCAAGGATAACTACGAAGATAATTCCAAGGTTTACCTTAAGAACAACTCAATCGACAAAATCCACTAGACGTACTACACCCAGAACAACTTCAAGAAGCACAAGACCAACAGCTAGACCTACTCAAAGAAAAACTTCACCAAGGACTAGAACTACTACAATTAAGGGTATGAAAATCATTTTTACTGTTTTAAATCACAATATTATCTCTCAATATCTTACAAAACTTGTGTTTGCACTAGACAAAGATAACACATCACTCAAGTTGTGTGATTAACTAAGAAAAACACATTTTTTGCCATCGTTGCCATCGATTTGTGAATCGGTACATTGTCTTGGTGAAATAGTCGTTTTTTCTTTGTTATATGACGCCGTTTTTCCTTGAATCCTGAATTCAAACGGCCATATCCTTCCCAACTGACTGTTTTGCCTTTGAATGCTTCGGACGTGGTTCACTGGCTGAAGTCCACTCAGATGATGATCGTTTTGATTCCGGAGTGAAGTGATGGATCAATATTTCTACCAAAATCTGATTTATTACATGTAAACATGGTGAAACAATGCTCTGAATCATCAACACGTTGTTGTATTTGAGTGACTGTGAGTAAACGCGGCACCCACATTGAAAAAAACTTTCTCATGGTGAAAGGTTTATACATAATTATGAATACTTTTTCACTGATATTTTTACGGCCTCAGCTATATCACGTAATTTCAATTTACGATTAGATATAACCAATTTGTGAAATTTTTTGAAGTTTTCTGGAGTAACTACCTTAATTGGACGACCAGAACGTTCACCATCATCGGTGTCTGTACGACCCCGTTTAGATTCAACAAACCAATAACAAATGATTCTTTCCGATGGCGCAGAGTTCGGGTAACACTTTTGAAGCCATTGCTCAGCTTTTATTTTTTTCATCAAAAAGCAATGATAAATTAACACACGAAATTGTTTTAAATTCCTTTTTTTTAAATAATAAGAGTAGCATCACTTAAATAGCTGTAATTTTTCTGACTAATCAAAATGTCATGATATATTCCCTTGAGGAATCGTGTAATCGGGCTTCGTTGTGGCCGTTGAAGCGTTTACCATAATTGTTCCTTTAGCTTGGGAAGGAGGTGATAATCAGCCATTCTCTTGGACAATCCTAGATTGATCAATATATCTGAGTTCATTGTCGTGTCAGGTTGCATAAAATCGATGGGGAGTACCCTCTTTCGAACGCAAATCACAGTCGCCGTAACATTTCCTATTGACTACGTTTGATCAATTTTCTCCTTGTTGTCTACCCCCTGACATGTTTGAGTAAACATGCGAGCACAGTCAAGGCGTTGCTCCTTTTATCCGTTAGTCAGCATCCGGTACTCAATCAGCATTCACTTTACGATAACCCAACGTTTCTATTAAAGTCCTTTTAATTGTGCCAACGGAAGCTTCCGGAATGTGTTCCGAAACAGGCAGTCTTTATCGCGAACTTTCACGCGACCTTCAGCAAAAGCTCTGCAGCATTTGCGGACGTGCTGAACGGACATGCACTCTTTATCATAAACCTCAGTCAGTTGAAGATGAATCTCCACGGGGGGTAATTTGCTTTCATGGAAAAACTGCATAACTCATCGAACCTCGCAATTTGCGGGAGTGGCAATCAACAGTTTTATCTCTGACAAATACTATGCGACATAGGGAATCGCGGAAGAACGTGCTCTAGAGTGGGGGAACCACTGCGCATGACACTGTTATCAGCTTTAGCTTAGAATCTTCCCTCGAAGCTGTAATTTATTGAGCACCTTACTTATGGTACAACGATCCTAGTTACTTCGTAGTACGTTTTGTACCATTAAATCTTCTACTTGTTTATTGAGACGCTTCAATCGATTTTAGCATCGTATAGGAAGTCCATCAATGAAATTCAATAAAATAAATTATCTGTTCTGATAAAAATTGTTGGAGTGTTACATATAATTCTAATTCAGCTACACCACTGGTTAGCACATAAGTTTCCTTAATAATTAGTTAGAAATCTGAAACAGCACGCGTAGTATTATAGCTCTCTTATATAGCAAATACGTCTCCACAATCTTGCGACTCGTCAGAAGATTATCTCTTTTAGAGTGGGTAAAGCATGTGCATACCATAACGAACTTACTATATATAGAAAGTAGAATGTTTATTTGCGTCTGCTTTAGTGGAAATCTTCAAAAAGGAGACAGAACTGTATTATTAAATAACAACAATTGTTTAAATCCATATTTCCTAATTGATATTTAATTTAAATGAAACAAATTTATATTAGAATCGCTAATTCACGCAGTTTAGTCCTTATTAGGGAGAAAACTACAAAAACACATTCTTACCATTTAAAAAGAATGTACCTCTTCGTAAAATCTATCCCATTTGTCTTCTTGGGATACCATTTAAGAAATCATATCAGATTTTCGTCGTCATCTACCATTTTAATTTTGTTAACTAACCCAAATAATTAACTCTGATCATACAAAGTTTGTTGGAATCCTTGGAAACGCCACGGAATGACAGTAAAGTCAACAATAAAAATGTAATATCTTCATTAATTTATATCTCTTTTGAGTAAGTGGGTGAAAAATGTACGGTTCTAAACCTTTATTTATCAAAATCCGAACAACTGTGAGTAGAAAAACATCTTCAGATATTTCTGTTATGTTAGACAAATATCTAAGTAATTAGATATCTCGCAAACGTCCGTAATGGGAATTTTGAATGATAATAGATGATTAAGATAAACGTTAAGATGAACATGAAATTCTACCATCTAACGATTCAAACGTAACAATCCATTGCCTTTTGATTCAGAGCTAACGTGAGACAATAACTAAATAATGTTTTTCCCAGAAGAGAAATTGGTAGGCGCAGCTTTACCGAACGGCTTCCGCCATCGAACGACGAATTCTTTATGCTCCTTTCTCCGAAGTTATAAAAAAGCTTGACAAATTTAGAAATATTGAAGAAATAAATGAACAACAAATAACATACGATATGTACTTCAGATAATTCTTCTTCCATTTCCGTTACAAATTACATTTTAGCTTGAACTTACAACAATAACATTGGAAATTTCATCTATTATTTTTGCAATAATTTGTTATCAAATCTGTTTTCATCCATATTAGTTAATCATGAACCCATGTGTACCCGCTGTGGGTAACGGGTATGTGTTTTTATTCATAAACAAATTTCTACCACTCATTTTTATTTTTAGCTTTTTTTATAATCTTTCTCCTTGATATTCTTTTCCCCAGATTTTTTGAGCGACCATTTCTCTAACTTGTCAAATCCTCTCTGCCTGTCTAGTGTTCTCCATTCTACAAAATTGTCCAAATGAAGTATATTGCCCGAGTAGTTTCTTATGTACCACGAGATGCTTCTCACGGACAATCACAATGAAATTTATAAATGGCACTATATAAAATATAATGACAAAACGTTCGTGGAATTTATTACGATTAGTGTTAGGTTAGTGTCGCTTGTAAATACCGGTTATTACCATATCAATAACGTTTTTATTTTTTCAAATAAATAGGTAAATACAAATTTTTACTTCATGTTTAAAAATTTTATGTTAGATATTTACTAACGCCTTAGATTTTTTTATCGACAGATTATTTTTTTTTCAGTTCTAAACACGACTTCAAATGTTCATTTCTCACTGTAAATCGGATAATTATTTGAATAAAATTGGAATTAGGCAATACAATACAAAAACAATCTTACTTTGCTTTCCCAACTACTTTCTGTTAATTGTAGATATAAACTAACAACTTTTTTCCCAAAATTATATTTTTAATCATTTTTGAAGGAATAAACCAAGAGGGTCCTTTTAAAGTAAAAACCTATTGCGCATCCTCTTCTCTCTTCCTATCTCTTTTGTTGTTGGTTGTTATGGTAAACTGCTCATTTATTCGGCTTTTCCGTCAAAAAAATGAATCCTGCTGAAAAGCAATCTTTGCCAGCCCATAACCATACCGTCATTACTTTTAACGTCTCTGCAGGCGTTGGTTGATTCCTACTGAAAATCCACTAGCAACTTATATAGGGTGTTTCTATATTCGACCGACAACGCTGTACCACAGAGAGATCTCAATGAATGATTCATTTTGATATAGGAATACGAACCCTTACGGGGCCTAGCTGCTGAGATGTAAAAAAATTTGCCATAAATCAAGAACGCCTATAAATTTTTTTTCAAATTTGATGACCAATATGCTTCTTCATAAAGTAATATTTTGACATAAACAAACTTTGGAAAAATTTAACCAGTGGTGCACTGTCAGAGTTAGTTGTCACTTTTATCCCTCTATTTGTTACGCCACTGGAGTAAATTCTTTTTTAAATTACCTGATTTTTTTTAGTTAAAAAAACTAGTAACCTTTTGTGGAGCTAAAATGAACGGTGTGATGATCTGGATGGGATTGAATGATTTCTGCCGCAGCTTGAATTCTAGCTATTAGATCTTGTTCAGATTCGATGATTCTTTCGTACACTAATGACTTCATATAGGCCCATATAACAATATCGATAGGATTTAAGTCAGGTGATAGTGAAGGCCAACAATTGGGTCCAACCCAACCAATCCATTTTTCTCTAAAACGTCTGTTAAAGTAATTTTTTGCCGCTGCCCCATCATATTGAAACCACATGTGTATTTAACAGTACATTCTCCAATAATTCATCCAACATTTCTTCCAGAGAGCGCATATAAATTGCTCCATTTTATTTATTTTGTAAAATGTAAGGCCCGATTAACCAATCTCCAACCATACCCACCCACACATTAACCGAATATTAATGCTGAAACCCCCTTTCACGAACAAAGTACGGATTTTCTTCATACCAAACGTGACTATTTCTAGAGTTGAAAATTCCTTCCCTAGTAAATCTAGCCTCGTCGGTATAAAACACATATTTTGTAAAATTTCGATTTTCACGACACTTTTGTAAATACCAGTTTAAAAATTCCATACGCACCTGAAAATCTCTAGGTTCTAATACTTGAACACTGGCCATTTTGTATTGATGTAACACTTGTTCTTTTACTTTCCATACAGTAGAATTGTCCACTGTTAAAGCGCGGCCTACAGTTTGAGTACTTAAAGAGGGCCTTTCAAAAATATTTAATATTAACCCTTCGCCCTATATCTCAGCAACTAGGCCCCGTAAGGGTTCGTATTCCTATATCAAAATGAATCATAGATTTTAATCTCTCTATGGTAGAGCGTTGACGGTCGAATATAGAAACAACATGTAGAACTTTATTAGTAAAGGAATGATAAAAACGATAAATCGGGCCTAGTTATATGAATGAAGACTTGGTACAAAAATTTGATGTTGAAATTCTCTTAATCTGGTTTGAAAATCAGTACAATGCCATATGCTTACGCTTGGAAAATTGAAACAAGTTAAAAGAAACTTTTACCATCTAGTTTGACTATCAGGCGTTAGAATCCTATAATCCTTTGATGATTGGATCTAAAAACTGGACAAATGTTTATATGTTACTGATGGTTATAATTAAAAGTGAAAAAACCTTCAAAAGTGTTCTTACTCTTGTAGTTTTCTGACTACATAACTGAATAAATATGGGTTAACATATCTTGTATACCGGTTTCGTCGTTATTGTGCCTCTTCAACTTATGACTTATGTTTTATCTCTTAGAGTCTATGATCTGAACGTATGATAAAACTTATTTCAACTCGGATAAAGAAAAAATTTCGTCTTACTTTAGCTTAAGTGAATAGTTATTAGTAGTCAGGAACGAAACAAACATGTATAAATGGAATTGGAAACTATACAGAGCTCTCCTTCAAATAAATTTAAATGATTCAAATTTAAATCAAGCGAAAAACGTCTAAAAATTACGAGAAATTCACTTTTCACTTGTCAGGAAATCACCCAGTAGATAGTAAGATCAAACAAATAAGTCGTCTCAAATCAAATCAAACGAAACAAATATAGTTACACGAAACGACTTTTAGTCTTTTATTTTGGGACGTTTTGGTACTTACTATATTTAAATGTAGGCAGGTAGGTGTATGCATACACATTTCCTTTTCTATTGTTAAAAATAAAGTTGTCATTAGTAAATGTGCAAGTCCATTACATAATACGCTACAGAAGTTCTTTCAACTACATAATAATATATCATTCTAATGTGATCTGTTCCGAGTTCAGATAAAAAAACCAAATTTGTTACTAAATATTCATCCTTTACAGAGCTAAAACAAAATTCTCATCGATATTCGGCTGTAGAGGATATATTGGATACCAAATAAAGTTGTGAAACAACAAGATGACTACCTCGAAAAACTAGCTATATTATTAGTACTAAAATTCTACGTTGTTATAAAAGTTAAAGTTCCATGCGACTCAGTTATACGACGTTCATTATCTATTAGTTCATGGAATTATGATTTTTAATCCAATTATTTACTATCAATGAAACCATATGAACGTAATACCATAAAATAGTTTCATTTGATAGCCACTAAATATTTTTTATCTTCTTCTGTGAGACTGAATTGTACTTTTTCTTTGTGAGTTTTCGTATATCTGACGAGGTGACTGCAAGAAATAATTCTTCTTCTTCTTCTTCAGGTGCCATCTCTATTTAATGAAGGTTGGCGAGAATTTCGGCATACCTATTTCGACCCTGAGTGGTGCGAATTAAAGATGATATATTCATACCAGAATGTTTTTTAACCATGAATGTTGTCTGTGAACAGGTCCACGTTTTCCTTCGATTTTTCCTTCTGTTATTAATTTCAGTATATCATACCTGTTGTTACGGTATATGTGGCCCAGATAAGCGGCCTTTCTTCTCTTTATTGTTGTAAGTAACTTTCTTTCCTTTCCCATACGTCTAAGCACTTCATTGTTAGGTATATGTTGAGTCCATGATATTTTTAGTAGTCTACGGAAGATCCACATTTCAAAAGCCTAAAATCTGTTCATGGTATCCACTTTTAATGTCCATGTTTCTGCTCCATACAAGAGAACTGAGAGCACGTACGCCTTTACAAAACGGTATCTTAAGTTTAAGTTCAAGGTTGCGTTACATAATAGGTTTTTCACCTTTAGGAATATGGCCCTAACTTGTTCTATACGTGATCTTACTTCGACGTCAGACTCTACATTTGTCGTTATGCAGCTGCCAAGATATTTATAATCTCAACTTTCTATATTGCGGTGTCATAGATGTTTATGTTCAATTGTGGATTTGGAAGTCTTGTTATGGCCATTACTTTTGTTTTTGTTACATTAATTTTCATGCCTAATTGATCTCCCATTTCTACAACTTTGTTGATTAGGCGTTGAAGGACTTCTGGATTGTCTGCAATGATAACTATGTCGATTGCATAACGTATGTTGTTTAATGTCCTGCTGTTAATATTTATTCCATTCTCGTCATCACCTATTGCTTTGGTTAAATATGTGCTCAGAGTACAATGCTTCTTAAGATATGAATTAAAACGAAGACAAAGCCGCACGCCAAGTGACACCACTGGTCATAAGTTAATGTTGTGGAAACAATGAGTGTCTTCATCTATTGGGTAACCTTTGAACTATGTTCTATTGCTCTTGGAGGAGATTGAATATTACCAGACAGTCTAAAAGTCTCTTCTA
This sequence comes from Diorhabda sublineata, assembly GCF_026230105.1. Classification (NCBI taxonomy): domain Eukaryota; kingdom Metazoa; phylum Arthropoda; class Insecta; order Coleoptera; family Chrysomelidae; genus Diorhabda; species Diorhabda sublineata. The sequence continues at coordinate 15,728,445 of NC_079485.1, read as the reverse complement.
CAATGTTCTATAACATCGCAAAGTAAATATAAGGCTGGAACTCACAGTGGGAAAGCGAAAGAAGTATAAAGTGATATATAAAGTGAAGTGATAGTTACTAAATTGTTTTGTATTGTAAACTATTATTATTGGTGTGATAATTATGGTGTGATGTCAAATTTAAAATTTTACCCACAAAACTTTACAGTATAATATATAGTGAGACCTTATGGAATCTCATTCATTTTATATTGATGATGGATGTGGTTTTATTCTCGCCTTAAAAAATAGAATTTTTTATATGTGTGGAATGAATTTTTTACAGTTAGTTAGGTTTTCTATAGTGCCATGCAAAGAATTAGCCTCAATACAAGAATAACCTGATTCCATGAATTTGAATTGGCTCTACTATTTGGATTAAGCCACAATTTCTGCACTTTATTCTCACGAGTTTCACTTTATACAAACGAATGATACTGATTTTTTTATCCCTTTCTTCCTTTTGCATGGGTTACTTTTTTATATTATATTGATCATATTCATCTTGCCTACCTCATCTTTAACGTTTTTATATCCATTGCTTCTTTTTGGAATGTGAAATTATTTTAGAAGCACAAAGTTGGACTTCAAAACTCTATTTTAGTAACAATTTGATAATGTTGTAGTAACATATTTGGTTTTGTAAAATTTAATGATGAAATCGATCACTACGTTGGTTTATTAGTCACTACATTTAAGTTGATTTGAATGTTTTTATACGTTGGATTAGGCTATTGATAAAATTGAAACCGAATGAAAAGATTACAAATACTGACGATATTCCGTAAAACAATTAAATAAAATACATGAATATTTATCACACCAAATACCTATATATTTATTTAATCCATTGGAAAAACTTGGAGTTCCATGAAAGAACATAAAATTAACATTTTAAATAACACTAAGACGTAATATTGATTTATTATATTAATTTGATGACTGATTATTTGTTCGCCAACAAAAAACGTTTTAGTGTTACTTTATCGTAATCTTTTGTGATACTATACTATCATTTGATAAAATATTATTGGAGACGGTAGTTTAAACTAAACTGTTTAGCATGAAAAGGTTCCGAACCTAACTTTTTCAAATTGTTCACATTTTCAAGATATTATAATGGGTATTGGTAAAATTATTGAAAATTTGCACTTTATATTTGATGATCTCGAGGATGATGAGAGAAATTTTCAATATTTTCGAAATGCCGAGAAAACAAAAAGTTATCCGTCCTAGAGCAAATTTTTAAATTATCCCACTTATTTTTTAAATGTGTTGGGTTTCTATCGAAAATATTTCTTTGTGTTTCTTCAAGTTAACCGAAAGCACTCCTTCATTGTCAGAGAAATTGCAATTGCAAATTGGTTATTGTTCATACAAATTTCTTAATCAGTTCAACTTTAAAACAAATATCAAAAAATTTAGTTACCTTGCTAGTGACAATTGGCAGAAAAATGTCTGCTTAACTGTTACCTATTTATTATTGGTTTAAACTAGAGCTCAAACCATAGTTTAAACCTTAGTTTTACCCTAATCTGCAAAATTGGCCATTAATGCAATTAACTAATTGAAATAACAAAAAAAGAATCATGCAGAACAAATACAGATTAAAAAACAAAGTGAACCAAATAATATTTATTCAAAACAATATTTCACAAAAAAGATAGAGAAATATAATGAGAGCAGATGGAGAAAAGAAAAAGGGAATGTCGACCAAAACTGGTTACAGAAAAATAAAGATGTGAGGAGAAGAATGGAAATGGGAAAACATGGAAAATAGATTAGTGAAAGCTGTTTCAAAAAACTGAATCGTGAAAATGATGAAGAAAAAGACAATAATAGTGACGTTAGTATTGAAATTTTGCTTTTAACACGTTGAACCCGGTGCCGTCCATAGGCAACTTATTTCAAACCTTCTGCATGACCTAAGGGAACGTATTTAAATGTGTTTTACAGTTTGGTTGGACCGCCCAGAGTCCTTGGAAAATTATCCTACACTTGGTTTGATTTTTTGTAGTTTTCATATTTGTTTTGTTTTCTTCGACATAATTCAAATAATATTTGATTAAAATTTTCAATTTATACTACCTTTACATTACCTGTACCTATTTTGTTTTTTAGGGTATAAAAAATATGACAAAAAACATATTACAGATAAATACAACAATAAATTGTTGTTACAATCCCAATTATTTAGGTTTATCCGCAAAACACGAAATACGATAATGTGATTTTCCAAAACAAATACTGCAAAAAGAAAAACATTATTGTTTCGCACTTTTTATTTCAAATAAATGTTTTCCCTATTTTCCTTTGGATTCTCACCCCAGATGGAGCGTAAAAACCCAGAAATATTTTTTGGGCCCAGGGAAAAGTTTATCAATTTTTTTGGGGTCGAAGTATTGAAAGGCTATTTAAATAATGGCTTTATACAAATTGGCGTCCACATGACATTTTTCAGCAAGAAAACTCACTCCACATATTACGAATTGAACTATTGAGTTTCTCCAAAAAACTGTCTTCAATGTCTTAGAGTAGCTACCTCTGTCATTAGATTTTAATCTCATAGAAAATACGTGGTAGGTGACTACAATTTTCACAACAGATTTTGGCGTAGTAAATCGATGAAATTAAATAAATGCTTGGAACAAGCAGACATCGACCACTTTCTTTTGTCGATACTTAGACCTGTACAGAAATGTATTCAATGTTTTTCTTAATACATGCTAATAAAATATCTTGCAAGTGTTATTGTTTTTTTGATGATGTAATGCTATTAAAATATAAAAGAATCAAATGCCAAACGGCCAAGTAGTACTGCTTATTAAGAGTTTGACATTCTGGAACGAATTTATGGTAAACCACACCATGGTGTCACCTTGATTTTTGACCGTTATTACACAATTTTTAGGTTTTCCAACAATACTTTACTGAAATTCCCTTCTGAAAAATTGTCTTTATTCGAGCCAGAATGACTAAACAGTTTTTTTTTCGTGTATATTGCGTCGTTATATGAATCGACACATCAAGTATTCATAGTAATTCAATTAATCCGAGGTTATGTTTCATTTTGTATACATTTTACACGGCTCGTGATTTCTTTTATTGTCTAAATGTTGACGGATTTTTATTGAAAATTACTGCCGGTATGATTGATGATTTTGTCTACTCATCTGATGGCATATATTGTGTATTATGATTGCGCGTATGCGGTGATTGACATCGATTTCAATAAAGTGTAAATGTTTATTGTCTTCTGAATTCTGTACATATTATGATGAATGGTAAATGTTAGGTGAAACTCGTGTATTAGGGTAGCCGCATAAGCTTAAACAAAAAAATATTCAAACGGTTAAACTGTAATGTCCCTAAAGTATATATTTTAATTAGATTGAATACACTATATTTTTATTCGGATTTTCATTTTTTATTCACTCATGAAGAACAGGATAGGACACGGTGATCTATTTTGATAAAGACTAAAAAAAGTCGGAATGTCAATTTTATCTATCTTTTAAAAATTATTGAAGAAAACTAATTTTGAAACAGAAGAAACCTAAAATCTAGAAGATTTAGAAGCATAAAATAGAACGTATAGTATACAGGATTTCTCCAAAATAACTTTAATAAAATATTTTGTTTTGTTCTGTAAATACTAGGGTTGGCTGTAGAGTTTCCAATCTAACAAACAAACAAGACATTTTTTTCCATAACAATTTTTATTTCTCACCATAGTTTCCTTCTAAATCTAAGTCTAGCTAAATTTTACCTTTAACTTTAACCTGTTGGAGAACAGGAAAAAGTCACTGAGGGCTAGACCTGATGAATCTAGTGGTTGGTCAACGAATCCAAAGTGCAGTTCGTGACTTTTAGCGAAGGCAATCACCGAAGTTGACAGGGTGCGTTGTCCTACAGCAAAAGCATTTGCATTTTTCTCAAGTATGGTCGCTTTTCTGTAATTTCTCTATTATTTTTCCTTTATCTCCCCAAAAAACGATCGCAATCACTTTTCCGGCTGAAATTATCTTTACCTTTTCTAGAGCCTATTCGCTCTTTGCAATCCATTATTTTTACTGTTTGTCCGTGGTGGTGTGTGGTATTGAATCCAGGTTTCATCTACAGTTACGAATCGACGCGAATAATCCGACATATTTTGCTTAAACCATTCCAATAAGGCCTAAGAAATGTTCAAACGAATGCGTTTCTGGTCCAAATGGAGCAAAGGTAGTACCCAACGCGCGGATAACTTACGCGTATATAATTCTTCAGTCAGTAACTAACTTCAATCCGATGGTCGTCCAGTACCATTTGGTGAACTTGTTAGATAATATCATTGGTTCTCGCAGTTCCGAACGCTTGTCGTCAATCAAACTGGTACGGTCACGTTTGCACTTAGCCGCCCAAATTTTGTCAACCAGAAGCCAAACGTCCAAAATGACTGAAATTAAAGATAACAGTCGTATTTGCTGATAAGTGCCAAGTATTCAATTTATGTTGATACGTTTTTCTTAAGGACAAATAAACGACTTGTTGCTTTATCGATGAATATTTAAATTAATCTGCCGTGTAACTATGACCAATTTTCCCTTAGCAATTACTACATCGCTCCATACAATGTGTTCATTGTTGAAAGCGGTGCTGGAAGTCAGGTTTTGCTTAAATCGCCTCCACACTTGTAAATCTTGTTACCATTTAGCGCCTGTGTCACCTTTAGAAATAGAAAGAAGTCCAACATTCTAACACAGTCACGATACATTTTGCGAAAAATGCTTTCATAAAATCCACGATTTTGTTTTGAGCCAATCAACTGTTTATCTTCCAAAGCATCAGTGCGGTTTTTTATAACCACAGATTAAAATGATTACTTTTTTCTTCGATATGAACGTAGAAACTGGCCTAACTAACCAGCAATGTTATAATTACGGAAATGCCTTTTAACTTAATAAATAAATTATCGCAATTCAACGCAATTATTTATCACTTATATTGAAACACGAAACATTCATTAAAAGTATAATAATAAACTTTTTCATTAGATATTTGTATACACTAATTGTTTGGAAATTAGGAAAGATTCCGTTCTGATCTAATTTGACTAGTGCATTGAAACTGCACGCGTAAATCGAATCGTCAACATTTCTGGCTATATTGACTGTAAAAAGTTGCGCCACGAGTTTGCTTGAAATTTTTTGTTTCCAATAGAATTACGGCTTCGGAATCATTCAAAATGCTGCAGAATTGTTTTAGATACGCAAGTATTTGAGTGGCTCAAAGCATTCAGTGAAAATCATCGAATACTCGACTCATGTAAGTCGACATCCATCTCTGTTGACGACGATAGCATCTTGACCCCTTTTCCTTACATTGTTACTTTATTTTCTCTTTTCCTGCTTCTGTTCATGCCTTGATAGACATCTTTATCATGTTTTATTTCGTCTACTTTCCCTGGCAGTTATCTAATCTTCTCGTTCCTATTCTCTATTAACTTCCTTATATTCGAGCACTAGTACAAAGGTGCTTACAGCATCCCATATCTTCTTCCTTTCGATCATTTTTCCTTTAATTTTTTCAGAGGTAAGTCCCCCATCTATTGAGCAAGATCACCACGAAGTCGTTCCCACTTTGTATACCAGAAGAAGGTGTGTTTGGCCTTCTTCTTCCAACATGACGTACATTAGCCATTTGATGATTCTCCGATCTTTTTCGGGATATACCAATTTCCAGTTGAGAATTGCTTTATGGATAGACTCAACATATTTTGGTCGGTGTTAACGCATCATTACTGGTGACTAAACGTGTGTTGTCATGATTATGACATCAAAACTGTCCAGCAATCTAGAAATAAACCGAAAGCCGCGTCAAAGTCGGTGAAATATCAAGTTGATGCTCATATTTTCCTTGAATAGTCGTGGTGTGGTTCATTAGTTAATAAGGAGGACTACTTGGCCGTTTTGACCTTGATTTTTTGATACTTTGATAGCATTTCATCAAGAATAAAACGTTTACATTTGCAAGATATTTCATTAGCATGTATTCAGAAAAAAAAGTAATAATGCCTTGGGCTATCTACTTGATCTTTAATTTCGTGAATTAACTACGCCAAAATGTTTGTCGAAGATTAGACAATCACCTCCTTCCACATAGAGATCAAAATCTAGTGACAGGAGAAATTCATTTGTAATATGTGTCTTGCTGAAGAAAATCTTGTGGACATCAATTTTATGACCCCAAATCATCAGATTACTATTTTGTATGATTATGGAATGAACAAAGTGAACATTAGAAACTGACAATATTTTATGAGACACCCTCTATATAATAAAAAAAACAGATGGATTTGTCCTCTGTTTCATAAAAATAAATTAAATAACATTCAGATGACATCATGGTAATTCATTAATTAGAATTTAAAAAAAAACGTTTTCAACGCGTATAAATAACGATAACCCGTAGGTACTGATAATACTTGTGGTTAGAAGATATTACGCCGCAAAATGTATCGTGAAGGCTTGTTCTTAGTGAAATGTGGCCTGCTAGATTTAATGTTAAATTTCCGTGTTCTAGAAATATAATACACCATAAACACGTGAAAATATAGACCTGAGGTTCATGTAGTTTTATTGTTTTTAAACATAGCGTGATGGGATAAAGTCGCTTGTTTCGGAAAAATACCGTTACAAAATAACTAGATTTTCATTTAATAAAAACCAGGATTAAGATATGAATCGGAAGTATTTCCTTGTTATTCACTTATTTTTTCCTATATTTACTATAAATAGTGTAAATGTATTTATTTGGTGATATTGTTGTCACTCTCCATAACTATTATTCTTATTTATGTTCCATTTTTATCATATTTGTGGATTTTGTGCCTTTTCATAGAATGTAGATGTGTGCATTGTTTTTGTACGGACTATTTTTTAATCTAATTAGCTGAAATAAAAACACTCTACCTCTCAATCGCATTCGATGGCTATTTGTTGTTTAATAAAATGAATAAAATGAAAGATAAGTCTCTCACTATTCATACTCTACTATAATTTTATCTGAATTAAAATTCCAGAATATGTATGTCTTTCATTAAACCAATATGTTTTTGATTGATCGCTTCGCGTTTGTAAACAGAGAGCAATTCTAAGAACAAAAGACTCATTTTAAGCGAAACAAAAATGTTATAAAAGTTCGTGTAAGAGATGAGAAACGAACAAGCATAACGAGATGGCTTTTCTAAAGATTTATGGTAGACACGGTGGTAGTATTCATGCCATCGCTATTACTATGCTCGTTCGCGTTGATCTTTTCTCTTGAGTTTCAACTACAACAAAACTGATGTTCCATAAATTTGTCTCAGAGACTTTGCAAATGAACAAAGATAATCTTCAAACTATATATATTCAATAATAAAAACTGGTAACGTACTAACATGTGATTTTTTTAGAACCGTATTGTTATAGTTATAATATATTTAAGTAAAAATCTCGCAGTGATCATCTTCGTTTAACTCTTGTAACAATTTCCAAAAAAGTTCCGACAAATAATAAATTTATTTATAGAAAGTATTAACTGCGTATCCAAGAGATGATTCAAAATGGCAGCACTGATCAAGAGGTCTATTGGAAAATGAAATCCACGTATTTCACTACTTTGATTGCTACTACCTCTGCAATTACGAGGATTGCCAATTAAGTTTTGAGATATGACAATACTGATGGGAATATGTCATATCTGACATTGCCAATGGTGAACGTACTCATAACGTATTGTCATACGAGGATGTATTGTTAGCGACCAGTTCCATTCACAAACAAAATATTACGTTACCATAGCAACGAAAAATAACTTATTAGAAGTGTCGATGTGAAGTTTGACGTCAAAAAAGTAAACCAGAGTTGCGCAATAAATTAAAAGAAAAAAGATGTCCACCGAAATTGTGAAAATCGAAAAATTGGAGTATCGAGCCATCATCAAATACCTGTATTTAAAAGGGATAAGAGGTAAGCAGATTTACAAAGATGCTTAATACCCTTGGTGATGAATATCCTTCGTATGCGACCGTGAAAAATTGGACCGCAAGCTTCAAAAGAGGTAAATTTTCCATTGAAGATGATGACCGATCGAGAAAGCGGTCAGTTTCTGTGTCAGTTCCCGAAAATATCGATGCAGTTTATGACATGTTTTTATCAGACCGAATTGGGCTAAAACGAATATCTGAAGCACTGAATATTTCAAACGAACGCGTTCATCATATAGTTCACGTCAATTTGGACATGAGAAAAATTGCTGCAAAATGGATCCTCAAATGTTTGAATGAGTGCAAGGGTAGAAGCATCGCGTTCGATCTGTGCTCGATTTGAAAACGATGTAGATAAACCGAATTGTTACTAGCTATCCAAAGATGTTTTGTTTTTGCAGGACAACGCCCCTGCACACAAATCTCATGTTGCCATGCAAAAAATTCGTGATTTAGGGTTTGAATTACTAGAACACCCCCCTTATTCACCAGATTTGGCTTCGTCCGACTATCATCTCTTTCCTCAACTGAAAAAAAGTTTAAAAGGTCGTAAATTTTCTTCCAACGAGGAAGTAATAAAAGCTGCGGAGGTCTGGTTTGCAGAGCAAGAAGAAACATTAATTTTGAAAGGTGCAGGTTCGCTGTAATAAATGAGGAGAATGTTGAGTAATAAAATATTTTGACATTGAAATTTTATTTGGTTCTATAGTAAGCTAAGAATTTTTCAATATATCCTCGTACGAGTTGTTTACGGATCCTTGAAACATTTTTCTTGGTCAAAAAATGGAATTAAATCATTTTCGTGCGATGATTTTCTATGACTTTCGACGTGGATTAAACCAACAGCAGTGTGCTGGTTAACTTGCTTCGACTTTTTGGTAATGAAACACTATCTCGACCCACCGTATTTCACTAGTTTTCTGAATTCAATCGTTTTTCTACACCTAAAGAAGCGATGGTTTCCTTCAAATAACATGTTCAGGAGGTACCTCAATCGGAATGGAAAAAATGTTTATACAATTGGATTAAATGCAGGCAAAAGTGTATTGATCTTAATGAAGAATATTTTGAAAAACAAAAAAGCCATATCCCATTATAGATATTTTCTTTATCTCAACACTTAAGTAGCAGCCCTCCTATTGAGGGTACTTTTCGTTGGAAAACCATATATGTATAGCAACACTAGTCATTAGTCGAACCATTCTGAACAGCTTAAAATGTCTCAAATAATAATTGTTAATCCTACAAAAATATTAATAATTAATAACTCCTTTTACAACATCTCATCTAATGCAACAATTGTTACAACTTGTAATCTCTCAAATTATTGTACAAGAACGAATAATGAGTTACAATTAGGAAATAAATCCATTACCTATTGCAACATACTTTATATAATAGACCGTGCATGTTATGGGAATTACATGGGAGATTTAACTTTTCTCGTTGTAGATTCAAAAGCAATTTATAACTAAATCTCGAACCAACATAATATATATCTTCAGCTTATATAGAGGAAATAATATATGAGCTTAAATTATCTATAATTCCTTAAAGGGAGTAAAGCTCTCTCTTAATAAGCTCTTGATCAGTCCTATTTTTGCATTCGTATTCCCTCTCGCCTTTTTTATGTTCCTCATCTTTCCATTTTCTTCTTCTCCTAATGTTCTCCCAAATAGTTACAACTCGTATTTTCAGATCTTCGTTTACTTCCTACCTGGTTTTCAGTCTACTTTTATTGAACTACACTTCAGGGGATGTTTCTTTTTACATATCCACACTATCTTATTTATTTTATTTATTACTTCTCCTTTCATTTGGATCCGTTTTTCGTGATTCATAAGTATACAGTATTCGTGTTCATATTAATCCAGTTACCAGCGGTAGAAAATTTTTATGGGGATCAAAACTAATTCTTATTACAAAAAATTGAAAAGTTTTGAATTTTAGAATTATTTGGTCGAAGTAAAGATGATATTAATTATTTTTAGATCTCTTGATACCCTGAAGTTTATAATTAATTCCACGATTACAACCTCGCTTATTCTCAAAAATTTTAAAAAATCGGTTGGTTCTCTGACAATAACCCCTTCATTATTAAAACAAAAAACATTTTTAAAAAAGTATTTTCTAGAGAATTTCAAGGGCCTGAAAGTCATATCAAGTCATAAATTTTGTTGAAAGGCTTGAAGGAACATCAATTAATACGCGAACGTGAACTTCCAATCGCCAAATATCCTTCAATTTTCTGATGCAAAAATAAGAAAAGCCCTGTTCGAAACATTTTTCAATATCATGAATATTTTTTGTTTATTTAATAGAAATTCACTTGTGAAATGACGAAAATGAAATTATCTCGTATAATCTCCCTTGAGCTTGAAGTATTTCCGAAAATCTTTTCGAAGTGTTTTTTGAAAAATTTCCCGAGGTAAATTGCAACCGAGAAATAATTCACGGAGATTAATTCAAACTCGTGGGAGATTCGGTACGGAAGTTTTATATTAAAAATAATAAACAAAAAATGGAATTTATGTCATATTAATAAGCGTTTATTTTGGTTTGATGTTTAGTGACTTAATAAATTAAGGTTGCTACGACATGATCTTTTCTTCAATTCAATATTCAACTACTTCAGATTGTTCTCATTATCGCTTATACTGGTGCTTGTCGAAACGAAGAGGTCATTAAGATGTCTATAGACGATCTTGAAATAAAAGCTGATGTTATTGTGGTATCTATACATAAAACGAAAAAAAATATATCAAGAATATTGAAAAATATGCAGAACTAACTGAAGTGCTCGGAGGAGAGAGAGAACGATACACTATTTGTTTCACTTAGTCGAAACACCTTCCACTTATAGAAACTGTCCATATAGGAGTATTACATATATGATTTTACAATTAGGTAACTGTAAAATTGAGGTTGTTGTTATAACAACCTGTCAACGTATCGGCATCTGAGAGTATTATATTTCAGAAATAAAATAGTGATATTTTTTTGTTGTAATTCGATCAATTTTCATGCAAAAAACTTCAACAAGTGCTCATTTTAAAGGGATTTCTATTCTCTTTAAGAAAGGGATCTCGAGTTTTTTCCCAAAAACTTTTTTCTAACAATAACCATCCCTCAACGGGCTATAACTCAGTCCTAACTACGTTTACAGAGATCATTGAAAAATGAACTCGTTTATTTTTTTGTTATCTACATTTTTGTTTCAAATTAGTTTTAGATAAAGTTAAAACTCGAGTTATTCATGAAAAAAGTTAAAAAAACTGCGTTTTTTCAGTAGAAAATACAATTTCAATCCCTAATAACTTTGAGGTATAATATTAAAAAAAAATCAGGCAAGTTGCTTCGAATTAGTTAATCTACCTAATTTCGAAGTAACATTAGCCATAAAAATTCTCATCCCTTAGGCCAAAAACCCACTTCTTCACAGGCTAGATGTTAAAGATTATAATACCAGGGTTGCAGTTTTGAAATGGACAAATAAAAACAAGTATTTATAATTGGATATGGCTTTTGTGATTTTCAAAATATTCTCCATTAAGATCAGTACACTTTTGCATTTGTTTGCACTTAATGTCGAAACATTTTTCCATTCCGATCGAGGTACCTCCAAAACATGTAATTTAACACATCAACCGCTTTTTCATGTGCAGAAAGACTTGACCTCGCAATTTATTTTTGATCTACGGGAATAAGTAGAAATCATTGGGTTCCAAACGAGGACTGAACGGCAGATGACCACTCAATTCAATGTTTTGATTATTTAAAAACGTTTCTGTTTGAAATGATGTGTGGCAGCCCGCATTGCCGTGGTAGAGAATGATTCGACTTCTGCGATTTGTCTACTTGTACTGGATTTGTCACAATCTTATATACTTTTGTCTTTTGAAGCACCACGATTGAATTTTTCGCACCAATCGACACGAGCTTTTTTGAGCGATTATCGAATTATAAGGTATCCAACGCGAACAAATATTTTTGACAGCCAAATGTTCATGCAAAATTGAATGTATGCGAGTTTCAAGTATCTGTAAACAACTCATATAGCACTCGTATGGCAACACGTTCTGTGTACGTTCACTATTAAAAAAGTCACCAAAAAAACTTTATGATGGCAATGTCAGATTTGACATATTTACATCAGTGTTGCCATATCTCAAAACTTAAGCAGCAACCCTCGTACTACCTAATTCCAAATTTTCAAAAAACTCGATATTTTTTCTCAAATTTCTACGGGAAAATGACTGGTTACTGAACTATATCATTACTACTAAATTATTAATGGTGTATCATAGTTAATAACTTTTATTTCTAACTTAAAGTATTGTTTAATACTTACAGTATAGTTTATTAACGTTATACATGACGATATATATGGATTTGTATGATATATTAAAATTTTCATATTAATTTGTAAGTCGCCTCACCATTTTTTTATATAACCGGCTCATAGTTTGAGGAAATCGGACTCATAAGTGCAAGAATTGATGATAACTTCGAAAGAACAACTTATGAAATATTTGAGATCAAAGCTTTGCAACAACATTCACAATTCTAATAATTTACTACCTATACTACCGGTACCGGATTATAGTATTTAAATTCGTATCGGATCTCATAGAAATCATAACACATTTATCAGGGATCGTTAAAAAAGGTCTTAGCATATGATATATGATCAGTAGCCTAAAGGTAAAACATTGCCACCGGTTAGGTTTCAGTACAAGCAATGCCCGCACCAAGCAGAACAAATCAGTATTAATAACGAGGAACGACCATAAATTTTCATCGGTTCGATTAGGAAAATAAGGTGGTGACAGTCTAATGCAATAAATAACTTACAAAGAGACTCCGCAATCGGCTGCTGGCTTGTGTCGTATCTATAAACCACAATAATACTGATCCATTTTAACATTTGATACAAGGTTGTCTGAAAAGCTCCGGACCTATCAAATAAAGAAAACATTTTTTCCATATACTACACTTTTTTAAGCTATGCTCTAACCTTTTTAACCCTCCTAAATAATAGTCGCTGGGAGCTAGGTTGAGTTAGTCGAGTCGTAAATCAATTCGAGAATTTTAGCAATGGCGATCATCAAAGTGTGAGAACTTGCGTTGTCATAATGGAAAAAAAACTCTTTCTGCAAATATCGTCGATTTTTCTTGCATAATGGCAGGACGCTAAATCCGACCAAAACATTATATCTTTTCCAACGTGATGACGTACAAAATCAAATAATTTAAAGACAGGCAGTAGTTCATATACCTTTCAGAATCTACTTCTACTCCTTACTCAACTCACATAAAGTCTGGATATGCTACCTGCGCATTCGGCTATAGCACGGTCAATGTTTCTGCGTGAAGATTTTGGTTATTAAAAAGGCGAATTATGTCAGGCTCCAACCAAATTATTCGAGGCATATTTTTTAAGTAAGTACCGTTTTGCGATTCCGCCGCCGCAGCCCCAAGGTCGGCGGTTACCTACATCTCTTATCTACGCACTGACGCCATTACAGTCTGATTCTTCATTGTGTACGTTGTTTACTGAGTGTTTAAGATGCCTCCGACAATCGTGAGTCCTGCCGATTGTGAAGTACGGGCTGTTATACGATTTCTTTGTGCTAAAGGCGTAAAACCGATTGATATTCATCGTTAGATCTGTGAAGTTTACGGACAAAACATTATGAGTGATGGAATGGTAAGGAAATGGGTGAGTGGAGGGTATCGTTTTGCTGCATGACAATACCCGTCCACATGTGGCTAATCGGACCAAAGATCCCATCAAATCTTTTCAATGGGAAACTCTAGATCATCCTCCCCCAGCGACTACCATTTGTTCCTGCACTTGAAGAAACACCTGGGCGGTCGGCGTCTTCAACACGATAACGAAGTCAAAACAGTTATGATACAGTGGTTAACAAGTCAGGCGGCAGAATTTTATGAGGAGGGTATTCAAAAACTGGTGTCGCGTTATGACAAGTGCCTCATTATTCACGGAAATTATGTAGAAAAGTAAATTAAGGTACAGGCTTTCATGTAAAAGTAAAATTATTGCGATATCTTTGCACTTCTTTTTTTAATTCCTAAACGGTACTTAACTTAAAAAATATGCCTCGTATATGCTTTTTCTTATTTCCAATTCATAATACATTGGTGTAATTGAAAATAAATTGGAGCTGTATGGATTATTCTCTATAATTTCATTTTGAATTATGTCCATTTTCAAATACATTTAAAGTGGGTGAACGATAGATACACATCGTAATTCTTTAAAAAGGTTCTAAACAAAGTACCACCAAATTTATTACTTTATGTAACAAAACAGCCTCTATGTTGGAAATACACCTGTCAGAAACTAACAATTGACAGAAAACCAAAAAGGTTGTCTGCGAACATTTCAATGAAACTGACATAAAAAAGATAAAATAAATTCTTTGTTCACAAATTCATTTTGATATTATATTATTACAACCTACTTTTGAACTATTACCTTAATTTAATAATAATGCCATTACTGATGAGACGTAATAACGCCGTAACTAGTCAGTAGTTACAAACCTCTCCTAGCAATTACGAGATATTGGAGATGTTAATATCGAAAAAAAGGTCAATTGATTTAACGCTCTTGAAAGAAAATGTAATTCAATATTCGTTGAAGCATTAGCCAGAGATGTAGTTGTTTTCCACTTTGAAGAACGGCAAAATACATCTTCGAAATATTAAATTATATATTTATTCATAATATATATTATAGGTTAGGTTAGGAATAAACAGCATAGAAATAAAATCATCGTGAACGATTTCCTGTTGTTCTAAGCAACCTTTTCTCTTTCCAAACCCAATAATACTACTTAGAAGTATCAATTTTCAACTGATAGAAGAATTCGACCTAATAAATCCTAATTAATAATACGTGTTCTATCAACTGATATCAAATGATTTCACTGAACGTCTAAAAATGAGGTTTCAAATCCGTTCCAAATATTCACAGTTACTAATATATTTACACCTCTATCAAACAAAGTTATTAAATTTGTGTTAACTAAAAGTTAGCTAGGTAGGATTAACAAAGTTAGAGATTACACACATGAATTTTTATTTTGTTCCATTAACTTTTCTTTGATGTCGAAATAGGTTTTTTCTTATTCGCATAGCAGAACCGACATAACGAGCAGTGTATTTCATACCAGATTTTGAGTATTATTAAATTTTTTTAAACGAGTTTAACGAGAGATCTCGCTATTTACTGTTATTGGAAATGTATCATAAACATAATTATCAATTAAAGCGTGTTTGTACCTGAAAATTATTAAATTCCGTTTATAAATACCGAGGGTGTCTTATAAGTAATGTCGGTTTTCATGTGTGAAGAACATTATTGAATCCCTACCACAAAAAATTTAATTCAAAGGATATGTTGAAATTGGAATGCGACAATTTTTAGCATCTAAGCCCAAAGAATGGTTTTACCAAGATCTCAAAGAGCTCGCCGAACTTGAATTAAAACACAGAATAAGATTGGCTATACTACGAATATCAAGAATTTTTATTTATAAGATTATTTAATAAGCATTTCAGGTTTGAAAAGAATTTCAGGTGCCTCAATATATAAATGATAATTGTCGTAAGATTGTCGATTCACTCACAAACACAACGAAGCAAAGTGACAAAAATGTATTAATTTCATTGAATACATCCTTTAATAAAACTATTTTAATTTTAATAGGGTTTAATAGGGTATTTATATATTCTAACCTACAAAAAACTTGGTTAATTCCATAATATTAGCAAAAATAGATTATGTAGATATAAATACAATGGTGAGCAAAAAAATCGACTCAGGCGACACTCCCGCAATCGCAAGTCACTGGCAAAAAAATCAGAACAAGAAATTGTATTTTTCTGAGGAACCCACCAGTATCCGTCAACCTTCATACTTCAACCGATGCACATCTCCGTTAACAACAAACGAAAATTCTACCTGACAATGAACACAAAAAGTGATAAAACTGCACAAGCGGTCACTCTATTGCAACAAGGGCAGATTCGGCGAGATGTGGCCAGTGCGCTGGACATGAATCAGTCTGCTGTATCCAGAGTTAACCATCGTTACAAAGAGACTTTCATCTAATACGCTGCTCTGAGAGGTAAAGATACACATCCGAGAGAGATGATTGGCTCATTGTCAGCACATCGTTGAGAAATCGGACCCTCACTGATGTTCAAGTCCAACTAGAGCTCAGAGAAACGCGAGGAGTGGCTGTGAGTGCCGGACAGTCAGAAGAAGACTTAAGGCAGCTAACCCTGAGCCTAAAAGTCCAGCTATTGGCCCCAAATTAACCCCAGACCACCGAACAACCCGTCTACGATTTGCCAGATAACACTTGGACTGACGAACAAAGGGGATCCAGTCTTTTCTCAGAAGAAACAGAATGTGTCTACTGCTAGGACGAGTGTACAGAAGAACTGGAGAAATATTCGCGTAGTTTTGCATAAAAAACGTGGCTATTGAAGGAGGTTCCTGGATGTTTCGGGCGGGCTTTCAATGGAAGCTGAAACTCAGTTGGTTTCTATTGAAACTGGCGGTGGAGCGGGGGAATTAACGTCAGTTTTATAGGCGATAACTTCATCCTAATGCAGAACAATACCCATTCACATGTGGGTTAGATTCAGGTTAATATCTAAAGTTCGTGATGTTTTCTGATGCATTTTATCATACATATTTCACAAGCATAAAAATGTCTATATATTCAACATTGATAACTTCTGCCTGATTATATATAAAATCAAATATAATTTGTTCAAAAATTACATCATGTGAGTGCCATCATCGGTGCGATAAAAGCATTTGGGATTTGTTATCGCGCGCCTTAATCTTTTTCGATGAATTATGAAATATCCATTCAAGTAATACGATGTAGGAGATTATAATGATGTTTATAAATTGCCGCTATGAATTGGCCACCGCGTAGATCGGACTTAAATCCTATGGAACATTTATGGTATGAGAAAAGTTCGGGCTAGATACCCTGCACCAGCCACGAAATCAGACCTCAAAACGGCGCTCACTGAAGAAAGTAAATAAACTTATTCGATTCATGAAAAAGCGATTGGAAACTTATTAGAGCCAAGGAAAGGAACACTAAATATTTCTAGTTTAATTTCAGATAAATCATTGTTGTGACAGATTTTAGCTTGTATTTTCTTAACTGTTTATTTTAACCCTTTTCCACTGTTTGAGATTTTTTTCCACTGTTTTTGTTATAATAATAATAATTTTTCTTTACCAAAAAAAATTCAAATGTTATACAACAGCTTATGGAAACGTGATGGATGGAAACGTCCATCACGATCTAGGTTAAATATCAGTGGTGTCTCGTGGTAACAACTTAAAGAGTTAACATTTCCGTATTTAACTATATTGAGAAATTGTACACCTAAAAAACTCCAAGAAATCATGACTATTGAAATTATCGTGGAGTGCCAACTCAAATGCCCCACAAAATTTAATACAATTTATAATTTTCGACAATATATACCTAGCCTTCATCATATTATCATTATGTCTCTGTATAGTCAACCAATGAGCAGAATCAAATTGATTCTAGTTGATTCTAGTAACGCATATTCCATGTTCCATTATAAAGATGAAATTCGAAGTTTTCTTTCTTTCTTTTTATCTACAAACTTATTCTTATTTCCATCTAAGCTTCATAAAGTTCAAAAACTAAACAGAGATAACAATATAATATATTTTTTAGTTACCACAAATCCGATATTTTTGGCTTGAAAATCTTGAATAAAAAGTTTCTTTTGTAGCTTGTACCCCTACTTATGATAGTTTTTTCTCTAACAATATTTGGTAATTGAATTCTATCTAGCAAAAAAAGCTATTCGGTACCTAACCCACAATGCATTACACGTTGCGCTGGACCAAATGCAGCTTGATTCTATAGTTAAATTACAATACACTATTTTAAATTACAGTTAAGGTATTAATACTGCGTAGTTTTAAAAATTTTTTTCTGGATAAGTTATAAAAAATTTTGGATAATCATTATTTGAATTATATAATTATCATTTTTAGCTAAAAGTATTCGACCTAGTTTTGTATCCTAACTCAAAGATGATTGTTTTTAAGAATTCAAAGTTGATTCTTACAAAAACGTAAATTTTATTAAAACATTTTTAAAATTATGCATGTCTACAGGAGTGTTTTGTTGACATATTTATTATTTCAAAAATACTACGTATTAGCAGTGTTAACAACTGTCAAAAATTCTATTTTCCGAAAATCCTTTTCTCATGAATATTTGATTGAAAATTATATCAAAGAAACATCGTATAATCATAATTTCAAAAGTCAATGCGATTACAAATGACAGCAATTAAAAAAATTATATAGTCGGATGAAATAATTTGAGAATATCCAGGTGGTCTTCGCTACAATGTACCACCGCCACTTCACTTATCCGTAATCATCAGCCCGACGAGACTGAATGAACATTCTTCAGTAATAACTTCATATTTTTTGAATTATTAATGTTTGTTTTGAGGTTACCAACAAATTGTTTCAACAAATCAATTATTTACTTCTTAATTCAAAATTTATAATTTGCTAGTCTAGTCCGTAAAAAATAATAGTATGATCTTTTTAGCCTATTTAAATTATAAAAAATAATAGAATAATAGTTAAATTGACTTCAATAAAAAAATTATCCAACATGGATTAACTGTAGAAAAAAAATTCTTTACCAAATGCGTTTTGCCCGTCACATTTTGGGTCACGTTCTAGAGGCGTGATTCCCAAATGAAAATTTATTTGGCTTCTAAAATATTGGCTTGACCTTTCGTATCAATATAAGCAGATAATATTTGAAGCTGAGCGACAGTTACTGGTGACAACTTGCATATTCCATATTCAGGACAACGCGTCGAGACTTGCCGTTGCCACGCCGGCCGCAGTCCAGTCCAGAACGCTTGTTCAGACGTGCAAATTAATACGACTTGTGGTGTATGTGCTTGCAATCTTGCATCAACTTGTTTGATTCTTTTCCAATATAAATATGAATGTTAAGGATAAACGTTACTCATTTGTTTCCGGAATTTGGTACAATGAATCGATATTAGTGTTGGCCTGTGTTATATGCATATAGTTTTATTTTATATATTATTAATTTTAAACAAAAAATGGAAATTAAATGGAAAGGAATCTCTTCCAACCAACTGGCTATATGAGGTAGGTAGGTACAAGTTACATTACGTGTTAAATTACGACACCTTCAACACAAGAAAATATACTAAATTTCTTCTTACCACTCTTCGAAAACTATTAATTCGTAGTTGAAACTCAGCCACAAAACAAGTTTCCATAGATAGATCTAATCTTCACTTTTTCTCAAGATTTGAGAGAGAGTTTTCGAGATTGGTAGTGATATAGCTGCAGGGGTCCACCGGATCAAGCAAAATTTTGAAAGTAGTCTATGAAACAAAAAGTTTTAGAGCAACCTCTGAACCGTCAGATTTAGTTACGGCCAGTGCGACTTTTTTTAAAATCAGAAATGTCTAACTATATTTTCTCTGGTTTGTTTAGATCAAACAAAACATCAGGATCTTTATTCATAATTTAGTATTAAAATTATGACAAACGTAGTTCTAATGTTGAGATTATGTCACTATTAGAATGTTACGCTTACGGACAAACGGATTAAAGCAACTTAGATATGCTATTTCACATTCGAAATACAAGAAATAATTATTACAAAAATCTTTACAGAAATTTTTATGAAATCTCCCGGTTGAAAAATGTCAGAAATTAGTTGATAATGGGAAGTACATATTGTCGTAATTGATGACTCATTTTGTCTTCTTATCTCGCTTACGCACAAGATTTAGCACCGTACGATTTAAGCCTCTTTTCCGAAAATAAGAAATTGAAAAAGCACATTAAAGTCTCTTCACTGGTTCAACGTTGGGCTAATCACATTGCTAATCAAAGTAGTAAAAATCATGCATTCCTAAGCATGTCCGAAATATATCAAAATTTTCTAGTATAATGAATTTCTTATGTCCGTCAAACTCGAAGCGTGCTTCATGTAAATACTTATTCTCTTTTCACTGAAAATGTTTTTATCTGATGGCACGAACTTTTTTATTATCTCTTGTCTGAAACAGAACAATAATACATTTATGTTATTGCGATTGGATATCCGATATGCTTTTTCAATGTTCGATTGTATCAATGAGATATTAGAATTTTATTGGGCGTGGGATTAAGCGGTGACCAACTTAAAAATTTGGTCTTCATTCTATGCTACCTCTTTATTGCACAACAAACACTTATTTCATACCACTACTAATTTGACATTTTGTTTTTAATACAACGTGGTTGTATTTGTTCTAGTTTTTTACCACAAGTGCTCTAGATTGATGTCATTTACCTATTTCTATACTCTATTATCACTTCTGTTACTTTTTTTAATGATTATTACTTTTTGTTTTAACTACTATGTTGGGTGTATTCATCTATATAATTTGAATAAATAATTTTACTCATTTGCCTAATAATTGGTTATATTCTCAGAAGCACTGAAAGGAATTTTCTATATCGATTCTTAGCCCCCTCGCTCATTTTCTTGGATAAATTTAATGGATTGTTCTTTTATTGTAACATTTTGATGACATACGATCGCATTTTGACTTTTATTTGAAAATTGCTTTACTACAAGAAAAAAATATTCTTATGTTACATAATACCAATATCTACACACTTAATTTAGCCAGTTTTCAGTTTTATTATATCATCAGTTCTGCAAAATACGGGTTTGTCTCTGTCATCACCTCTTCGTTTTGGCATCAAAACGTGTTGGAAAATCAGCAACATCATCTTATTATGCCAAACACTACATGAAAAGCCATGAGAATCATAACCATCCATCTAATTTTAACAAAACTAAGAAATAGTGAAGGAAAATCAAACATGGATGGTCCCAGAAGTACCAGGCCCGACCTAGAGATGGCGGTAGTTGTTCGAAAAATACTTCTGTATTAGAATCTATACAGCATATGTTTAGCCCAACCAATATAAAAGCTGAACTAGATTCTACTCTATGTGAGACTGGTCCTTCGTTATCAACAGTAAAATATTGGATAACAGAGTTTAAACGATGCCGTACGACCCGCGAATACCAGCATTTGCAGACCAATTGAGGTGACGACTCCAGAAATGTTGCAGACAATCCACAAAACGGTATTGAATGAACATCAACTGAAAGTATGCGAACTAGCAGACATAGTAGGCAATTCAAAAAATGCGATACATCACATATTAACTGAAAATTTGGACACGAGGAAGCTGTGCACATGATGGGTGCCGCGTTTGCTCACAATGGAACACAATAGAACTTATTGCAACGTTTGAGCGAATAAATCAAGCAAAAATGACCGCATTTGGCTAATAAAAAAATGTTGTTTCATCAAGACAATTCACCACACACATCTGTTATTATAATGGCCAAAATTAATGAATTAAAGTTTCAATTGCTACCTCATTCATCCCATTCGTCAGATTATTGTATTATTTTCTGTTTTCAAACTTGAAAACATGGGTCTGTAGTCAAAGATTGTCCAATAATGAAGAGGTGATGTCGGCAGTTAATGGCTACTTTTATTATCCAACTTATTGAACATCGCTGGGAAAAGTGTATGAAGCTAAAAGGAGTTTATGTTGAAAACTGAAAACATTTTTTTTCAATATTTTCTTTGTTAGGCTATGTACTTCTGGAAAAATCCTCGTACAACAATGAAAAACACTCGACAATGATCGTCACGACCGAATATGAACACTCGACAACATCACAACCGAACTGTTGATACCGCCTATCGAGACGCCCATAAATACGAGCTGAGATAAGGTCAGGTTTCTCCCATCGCCGTTAGGTTTGCTGCAATGTTCCTGTAGCCTGGTAAACCAGTGCACTAGCCAAATGGCCAACGACACGACAGGACACAACACAGCCGCTGCACGCTTATCTAAATAAACAAAGAAAATCGCTGCCGTTTTCTTTTTCTCTTCTCCCATTTTTTGCTTTCACCCCAATACAGTTCATAACACTCATTCTAAATCCACCACAATTCCAGCTCTGCAGAGGAAAATTTCACTTTATCAGTACCAAACTTAAAATATCCCTCACATTAGATGAATAATGTCCCCATCCCATTCGCAAACAATAAAACGAACCTCTCTCATACGTAAGGTTTCTCCTGTAACCTGGTGAATGGTCGACGAGATGTAATAATATAGCCGCAGCTGTACCTGCACTAACTTACAAGAAATAATCTATTGTACTTTCCAATAGCTTTCCTCCCATTATCTCTATTTTATATCCCTCACGCAATAATGGGCAGGCATACAAGCAATCTGTTGATTCCTCATAAAAAAAACCATTGCAGAGGAAAAGTTTTACTATGTCAAAGAAATTCCAGAAATAAACCATATCCTACACAAAATCGTTTCTTTTTCCCAAGTAAAATCACCACATCGAGTATCTCTGTATCGTCTTTCTCGCGTCAGGTTCCAGAAGTTCGCTAGCAGTCAAACTCGCAGTTTCTGAAGATGCTTACGAAGAGATGAAAAAAATAAAAGAAAACAATTAAGGAACTTAAACAAACGGTACAACATAAAGAAAGACAATAACGTAAAATAATATAAACAAATGAAAAAATAAAGACTATAGATAGAAATGAAAGTAGATGGAAGGCTTCAAAATTATTCAGTTTTGTGTGTTCTTTGAAAGCTTCAATCTATTTTGGGGCATTATTAAGCAACAACACTGTTGATTAGTACCTAATAGTAATTGCTAGGAATGAATACACCTGAAACAACGGAAAGGCAAAATAAAAGATAATGAAGAAGTAGGGAGTAAAAACTGGAAAGAAACAGTTAGGAGAGGGCCAAGAAAATTCGACGTATCAATATGGACTAGAAAGTTTGAACGAAAAATGAAGAAAAACACATGTATTTAACTCAAGTAAAATGTAGTCTATTTCATTTTAATTCACATCGCGTAATTTTTATTATCGCAAGATCAATCCACTCTGTAATAAACAACCTTTGATATTTTCCGCCACAGGAAAATTCACGTCTGAGTCCAAATATAGTCGTACGTAACATTTCATCATGTAATTTAGAACAAAAAACTTTCACCTAATAAATAATGTTGATAAACCGACCTCCTTGAAGACAGAAAAAAAAATTAAAAGCTCATGAATGACTAGCAGTGTATCTACAATGTGGCCAAGTATTCATTTAACTAGAAACGTTGCCAGATCGGTGATAGTAATCAATTTGGATATTTTTCAATACATAATACCTTACAACGTTATTTATAGATATGAATGAATTGTTCGTACTAAGATATATTTATCACGCAGGAAAATAACCTTGTAAAAAACTTTCAATAACGTAAATATAACCTCAAAATTAATAAATACGTTTTAACCTTATCAAAATGTGATAATCTATTAAATTCATGAATACATTCTTTATTTATAATGTCAATAAATGTATAACAGAGGCGTAATATCATAAATGTTACTTTTCAAGGGAAGAAGTTATGTATAAAATATATTAGATTTGTTGCAATAGTAAAAAATAGTCCACATTTTGGGCTCCGACTAAGCTCATCATGTTAATGTGTGTTGTCGGGGTTCGTTGCAAGATTTTGATGTGTTTAAGGGGTAGACAAATTTTGTATGCTTTCAATTTCCCAATGGGGCGACAATAATTTTTTTTTCCTAAATTGAGAAAAGTATAGAAATAGGTTGAGGTATCTCTAGGAATAAAGCTACTTGTTGAAAATGAAATACAATTATTTATATTTGAAATTCGAAATTATATAAAAAAACCAGGTTAAAAAAAATTACCCGCAAAACTCATGAGTTTTTGGCATGTTACTACTAAAAGAAATAATTTATAACTTATATTTTTAACATTTCCTGAATGCAATAAAAAAGGTAGTCTATAATTTGGAGCCTAACCTAGTTCATATGTCAGTAATTAGAACTATTTCTGCTTTTATAAAAAAAGATCTTGCCTTTTTTTAACGAGGGGAATATGTATCTACTTCTTGGAAGTCAATTAACAATTTAATATTCCAGAATTTTTGAAATCGCGGAAGGCTCCTTTAGGCCGGCTAAATCCCGCTTTTCAAAAATCTCTGGATAAATTGATCTTAACGCTACCACGGTCGCTGACCAAAAGAACAAGGTACGAGGGTGAATCAAATATAAACAAGACTTATTTTTTAAAATATTTATTTTGATTTTAAACGCACAAACAATCATAGTTTATTTTTCTACATAATCTCCTGATTTAGAAACACATTTTTCCCAGCGTATAGGTAATTTTTTAATTCCTTCCAGGTAAAAAGAGTCAGGTCGTGTTTGTAGCCAATTGCGCACATATGCTTCAACCTCATTATGTGGAATTTTTGCCCTTCCAAAGCTTCCTTGAGAGGACCAAAGACATGGAAGTCGCAGGGAGACAGGTCTGGACTGTATGGAGGGTGTTCCAGTGTCTCCCAACCCAGTTGCTCCAATTTTTGTACTATCAGGGCTGCCATATGGGGGCGAGCATTGTCATGGAGGAGAATCACTTTTCTCATTGGAAGGTGTCGTCTTTTGCGGCGATATGCAAGTCTTGCATATCGCAATTGCAATATCCGAAGTTGTTAGACGCCTATCACCTTCAACAAGTTGACGAACACTGTCGATGTTGCCCGCTGTAATGCTGGTGCGGGGTCTGCGGTCATGGCTCTCATTTTCAACACGTTCACGGCCCTCCACGAACTGTTTATGCTAAGCAAACACTCTAGCTCGCGACAGCGTCTTTTCCCCGAACTGTGCAGTCAATCTTCTCAAGATTTCGGCCGGTTTTACACCTTCTGCAGCTAAAAACTTTATAACAATACGTTGCGCAATAGAGGGAGGTACCTCCTGCTCGGACATCGTAACGATGGACACTGAGCGAGTCTATGATGATGAGTCACGTGCTTCCCCCACTCCTGACAAACCAACCTAACAGCCAATAACAGCGGAACGTTCTTCCATCACTATTGCGCGCGCAGGTCCAAAAGTCTCGTTTATATTTGATTCACCCTCGTAACTACCTCTCCAATCGTCAAATTCTCAGTCGGAAATATCACGAATATAGAATTTGGAGCCAAATTTAAAAATTTATAATCAGACTTCTTGAGCAAAATGGGGTCACACGTCATGACGACAATCTAGCCAGGTGCAACGATAGCTCAATTTCAAAACACCAGCTAACAAATCACTTCTCAAAACATTTACAAAATACTGCACAAATAATTCGTGAACAGTTAACTAGATGTTGTTCGAACTTTCTAAGGGGAAGCAACTTTGCTTTTACAAGCAATATAATTCTGCAACCAGTTATACCACGTCTGGCACATTTCAAATAATGCTTACTGTAGGCTGTAGGTCAAGACTCAAAAGAAAATAAACCAAACATTCAATTTGTTTATATAAAAATATTTCAACAAAAGGACAAATTAAACTGTGCTAAAAAACTTAAATTCCAGGAACCCAGTGTGTCACCAACAAGTACAAAACAGGTATGAAATATAATGAAAAAAATTTCGATAAATCTCTCCAAAGAAGGACTCTTCCAAGTCAAAAATTAAAGCAAGGGTGTGCCATCCTATGAAAGCTTTCATCTTTGTGACATTGCTAAGAACAATAGTCATATGTTTGAGAATTGAAGATAGCATATCCTACAAGGCTCTTCGTCTAAAAGTGAAAAACTATATGATCTTTCTCTCATAATATTTTATATTTTTCTCACATCTTAGGTACAGTAACATCTCATAAATGAATAAGTCCCATGACAAAATTGGGCATATAAGCTTCCAGTGGAATCTGATGATAACCGGCGATTCCTCCGAATGCGATTAAGGAAAATTTTTGTGATGCTGGGATATTATTTCGGAAGGGGTTTATGTACTCTTTTTAATTAAAAAACTTCTGGGGTCAAAGAAATTACAACATAAAGTGAAATATTCCATTTATAAATCGCATATAATTGTGGACTGATGTTGTTTTCAAGTTACCAGTGAGTGGAAGAGGACCGCCTGGCAACGTTGTACATAGAATGTTCCTATATAATCATTCTAAGCGTGTTACAAACACTTTATAGTCTAGTTGTAGAATAAGTAGATGAATTGTCTTGAATGTATTTTAAAATGCGCCAAATGCTAAGTGTTATGAAATAGAGATTGAACCATTTGAAAGGACATTAATCTATAATAATCTCAATTGATACAAACGATAAAAAACTTCGATTTCCATCAAATAGAACAGAAATCACTTGCAAACTCATTGTTGATTCTGTGACGCTGATTCTTCTGATTCTGATCATAATTATTTTCATCAAAAATTGGAGTACATTTCTACACAAATTATTACGTGTGCAATTTCCACAAACTTCAGAACATTTCAACCCTTTCTGCAACTACAGTTGCCTTTTTTGTAATTACAAAATATTAGTTAAAAGAAATTACGAGGATGGTCCCAGAAGTACCTGGCCTGAACTAGAGATGCCGGTAGTTGCTGGAAAAGTTTGAAGTCGCCACGTTGTTTAATATTTGTTTGGCAACCATCAATAGTGAACGTTTTCAGTGAATTTGTAAACATGGAAAAACTTGGTCATTGCTTTGTGATACAATATGACCTTAGCCCAACCAATATAAAAGCTGAACTAGATTCTACTCTGGGTGAGAATGCTCATTAGTTATCAACAGTAGAGGGTAGCATAGTTTAAAACGAGGCAGTACGATCTGCGAAAATCAGCATCTCAGTGGTCGACCAAATGAGGTGACGACTCCAGAAATGTTGAAGAAAATCCAGAAAGCGAAGCTGGATGATTATCGAAAGTGCGCTAGCTAGCAGACATAGTAGGCATTTCGAAGAGCTCGATACATCGCATATTAACTGAAAATTTGGACATCAGAAAACTAAGCTTAAGATGAGTGCCGCGTTTGCCCACAAGGGAACAAAAACAGCGTCGTGAAGATGTAGGCATCGAGTGTTTGGCAATATTTCAGAGAAATAAAGCCGAATTTTTGCGACGTTTAATAATCATGGATGGAACGCTATCCATCACTTCACACCCGAAATAAAAAGAACAATCAACACAATGGACTGAAAAGGAACAACCGGCTCCAAGAAGATAAAGACCATCTGCAAGCAAGATCTTGGAGTCTTTTTTTGGGATGCGCCTGGAATAATGTTCATTGACTATCTTGAATAAGGAAAAATCATCAACGGCGAATATTATGCAAACTCATTTCAACGTTTGAGCGAAACAAACGGCAGCATTTGGCTAAGAAGAAAGTGCTCACACATTCGTTAATGCAATGGCCAAATTTAATGAATTAAAGCTTGAATTGCTACCACACGCACCCTATTCGCGAGATTTAGCTCCCTCGGATTATTTTCTGTTCAAACTTGAAAAAATGGCTCAGTAGTCAAAGATTTTCCAACAAAGAGAGTTAATGTCGGCAGTAATGACTATTTTGAGGAGCTTGACGATTTTTATTATAAAAAGGGTACAAAACTTATTGAACATCGCTGCTAAAAGTGTATGGAACTAAAAGGAGAGTACGTTGAAAATTAAATATATTTTTTCTCAAAATTTTTGTGTTTTCTTTGTTGGGTCAGATACTTCTGGGACTATCCTCGTAGTTGGCAAAAATATGATGAACAAGTTGTTTTTTTTTTCAATATCTCAATTTTCGCAGAAATGAGTCAGTTTTTTTGGAAGATGTCAAGTTCATATTCGGGAAACGAAGTGAAAATAGTAATACTACATGCCTATGAAAAATTTCATTTTACAGCAAAACTGTTACAGATAAAATGATGGTGAATGACCTTTTAGAAGCATTTTTTATGCTCTTTCGAATGACGTTTTATTGCATCTAAACTTTTCTCGCACTAGTGGAGGTAAAATGGACTACAGCGTTTCTCGACGAAGCCACACAATAATCCGTTGCTTTAACAAGCCGAATGGCATGTTATATTTTTCTTCGAACATTTCGAATATTCCTTTGTTCACGTATTGTGGCACAGTAGTCACTTCGAATTTATTTATTCTAACTTTCGAGTTTTTGAAGAAATCAATTTGACCTCCCACTCCATTCGAGAAATTCAATAAAACATCGAATTTGATTCGAATTCTTCCTCTACCTATCTACACTTCAAGCGAATTTGTGGTGATTCTATTCTCTATATTCACTGTTCTACAGCTGCCACGCTGGGGTTTCCACAACAATCACCAGACTACAAACCCAACCTCAACTCTAGCATCTGAGAATCCAGTTGAGATAGATAAGTCCCAGCCTTATCTTTAATATATAGA
Source organism: Diorhabda sublineata (assembly GCF_026230105.1). Taxonomy (NCBI): domain Eukaryota; kingdom Metazoa; phylum Arthropoda; class Insecta; order Coleoptera; family Chrysomelidae; genus Diorhabda; species Diorhabda sublineata. The sequence continues at coordinate 15,699,967 of NC_079485.1, read as the reverse complement.
CAAGTCTGAATTGTTTTTAATTTATAACAGCTTTTGTTCGTTGTGCTCCTGCCGGGGATTTAAGGTTACAATTTTTACATTACAAAAAATTAGCCCCTATACAAACGAATGTCACGGCTATACTGGTCTGTCTACAGACACAGTAGACATAGTATTCGAAAGAATATGTTAAACAGCAAACCTAACGCTAACCTTTGGCACATGCGTACTTTTTCTGTAGCACGCTAGTCTCGTTACTTAATAGCCACACTCCGTATGCTTTGCCTCTATACATCACCAATTTACCTTCATTTCTCTAAAGACGTAATTATGAGTGTTGGTGTAGTGGTATCATGAATAATTTGTTCAGTAAGTCCAAGAAGTTATTCTATAACTATTTATTGGTATGAGAATAACTTGTATACGAAGATTTTCTGTTTCTAAATTCATGCGAAAAATTGCAGGAGGTGATAGCTCATACGAAATTAAAAGTCTTTCGTATGACAAAATTTCCTCAGCCCATCTCTTTCCGAGATATCACCCTTAAAAGGTGGTGACTAAAATTGAGTCGCTAATTTCTAATAACCATTTCAGGTTTGCTATTATCCGCCACTGGTTTCAATATCACATATTTACCGATATTCAACAAGTTTCATTTCATGGATAATTATCTAAAAGCCAAATGATGAATTGACATATTCATTGTGACGCGAATAAGTTTATTATTACTTTAAAGACAGTTAATTATTTTTATATGATGAGAAATAAAGCTTGTTTGAAAGTATGAGACCACAAAACTGTCATGTTCAGGACATCTGAGTGGATCATTACTTAAATGTCTATAGAATTTATAGACTAATAGACAACAAGTGAACACAATCACTTTTCATACGCATGATATTCACTGGCACATATTGAGCAGGGCAGTACTTATAATAACATTATAATATACATTTCGAGTTTTAACAACAGTAAAAAATATTCAAGACCAAAATTTAAATCGATACTATAAAAAAAAAATGTTGAAACTTTGATATAGATCAAACTGATGGATTGAAAGCTTTCAGGAAGTTTTTCAGTATAACATTCGCAGTTACAGAAGTGAGTATAAACTTTAGCGCTGAAACAATTGCAAATAATATGCAAATGATATAGTTAATCTCGAGAGAAATTATTATGTTTGAAACGAAATAAATATGATTATTCATTATTATTTTTTGGTGCTTATAGAGATTTAACGAATTTACTGAATCGCTATCATTTTCCACATAAGAACTTTTTATGAAACGCGTGTCGTGTAAAGTATCATCCCACTTGGTTGTTTAGAATTATTGAAATGGATGAAAAAACCGATTGACAAGCTAACTACATACTCCTTATGATACAATCCATCAATAATATTACATTTGATAACATACTTAGAGCACAACTTATATCTTTGGCGAAGCAACTAGCTTCACGGGACCGTTTGCTGGTTCCAAACTTCTACGTTTAGTGTTTCTTTGGACTGCGAAACACTGTTTAAGCTGGTGCAAATATTGAAAGACAAGATGGCGTGATATTGCGATCATAATTTACATGACTGGTCAGTTAGAGCCAATTAAATCACTTTATGTAAATATTAATACTCTAATCTCGAAGTCTAGTCATTTCTAGTTTTAAAAGATTATAATGTTAAGAGACAAATACATAAAATTAATGTATAAGTGGTATTAATGGCTTGTAGCGTCACACTCATCCAGATACTTTTCATTTACTGTTTTTGTATATTAATATTTAAGAGTCGTACAGTAGATTTTTATATATATATATATATAAATTATTTATTATACAGCTTCCACGGCTATAATTTATAGAAGAAAATTATTCTGCATATATCTTCTACGTAATCAATTATATGGAAATTTGCTTTACTTCTAATTAATGCAATGTTTAATTTGTTTTTATGTCATTATCTCAATCAAACATAATTAATATTACAGAATCGGACCAAGCCAAAGAAAGACATATTTTCCAATGTCGGCAATATGGGAAATACAGGAGAGTTCATTTGTCAACAAATTATATGAAAATTTCTTTGGTTTTTTATTCCTCAAACCCTAATATATATTTTCGCATCCGATTTGTCTTGAACAGGTGAAAAATTGACGTTTCGACCTATTTGGGTCTTTATCCAAAGATATTAATTGATTTTGATACTTAAAAAAGTTTTCAAAACTTCAAGCACCGTTGTCAAACAACTGACTGAAACATACTCTGGTGATATGGACTTCGATTTTTTTTTATTCATAAAAACACTAACTAGTCTGGTATCCAATATTTTCCCCGTATTAAAAATAAGCAAAATAAACTCTGGTTCACTAAAGGTTTACGTATATCTGCAAAGAACATGCGATCTCAAAAATTACGGAAACTATACCGAAAAATTTATCGTAAGATAATAATAAAGGCTGCTAAAGATATTTATTATAATAGGAAACTCGCCAATTCTCGTAATGTTTCTACAGAAACATGGTTCATTGTGAATAATCTAAGAAATAAGGCTTCTTCATCAAGAATAGTCTCTACTTCACCTTATAACCTCAATAATTACTTTGTGAATGTAGCCAAAAATTTATCAAATTCTATAACTCCTTCTCATGATCCGCTTTTATATCTTCCTAATGCTAATGCTAGTTTACACAGTTTCTTCTTTATGTCCGTAGTTTTATCAGAGCTTCGCAGTACAATTAATAACATTAAAAATAAATACTCGTCTGGAACTGATGGACTTTAAAACATTAAAAATGTTTTCGAGTCTGCCCAATTGCATATTAAATCACCTTACCACTTTATGTAACGTTTCATTTCAAAATGGCATTTTTTCCAATTGCCTTAAGACGTTATCCATAATCATAGAAATATTGGTCAAAAAGAGGCTTTTATCATTTCTGTTTAAATATAAAATACATTACTACATTTACATATTGCAGTACTACGGTTTCACGGGAATACCCCTCGCATGGCTCTAGTCATCCCTTACCAGCAGAAGTTAGCTTGTAAGGGTTGATACAACGATGTTTTCTTGCAAGTTAATAGAATGTACCCCAAGGCTCAGTACTAGACCCTATTTTGTTTCTTCTGTTTATAAACGACATCGCCTATCTAAACATCAGTGGTAAAATGTGTCTATTTGCATACAACACTAGTTTCTCTTGAAGCAACCCTGATCTCACGGCACTTCATAGGACCATATCTTGTCACCTAACCACCCTTAAAGCATGGTGCGATTCTAATCTTCAATGTCTTAACGTTTTTAAAACAAAATTTATATCATATAAAAATACATTGCAGCCTTTTTTAAGAAATAATACCACCATTGACATCGTTGAATCTGTAAAATTCTTAGGGCTTGTTGTGGACAATTTCTTGAAATGGGAGTTACATATTACCGTCTTATCTAAAAATTAAGTTCCTCCTGCTTTGGTGCTGAGATCAGAATCCAAAGAACTTAAATTATCCACCTCCCTAACAGTTTATTATGCCCTTATTGAGTCGCATCTCCGATATGTCCTTCCCTTCTGGGGTACGTGTGATGCGACCCAATTTGAGCAAAGCTTCAAACTACAAAAGAGAGCTGTTAGATATTTACTCGGACTGAACAGCAGGGCTTACTGCGGGGACTTCTTCAAAAGATTAAAAATTCTGACTCCTCATTCCTTATTCATCTTTTAATCCGTTTGCCTAATTCGTAAGCACGCTTCTCCAATTCCAGAAAGATAGTTGCATAGCTATCCACTTAGAAACGCGAACCACGAACTTCACCAACCTACTCCACGATGAGAATTAATTAAATGCTCAATATTTTACATTAAAAAAAAATGCATAATCACTTACCAATTGAAATCAAATCGATATCATCTTTTTCCGCATTCCGCAATAATTTAAGGGTATATTTACTGGAAAGTGCGTTCTACTCTATAAACGACTTCAATTTTAATAATAATATTCAATTCCGGGCATACTGCATAATAGTTTAATTTTTACTATGGACTTATATACGACTTTTATCCTAATTATTACCTATTACTATTACCTATACTTCTATTACTACTACCACTAATGTGGTTTTCTTCTGTATAATGAAATTTTATTTTATTTGTTTTATCTTCATTTAGTTATTTTTATGTTGGTTTTTTTAGTTTTTAAAAGCTTTTGTCCACAAATTGTGAATATTTTTTGACAATAAACCATTTCTCTCTGTCTAAATCAGAAGAAGCACCAGAAATTATAAAAAAATAAACATTTGATTGTACAATATCATAGCCAATATTATAATAATGGGTCCTACGGCAACTGTAAGAGAATACAAACTACAATTGCATATAGAAATGAACGTTTTTAAGGTCCACTTTTATATAATGATATTAAAAGGACAAACAAATTGATGCGCATGATTTGCCAGATAATTTGCGTTACTCTACGATTTTACTTCGCTTGCTACTACATCTGCAAGTTTCGAGCGAAGTTTTAACATATTATTATTTGTGATACTTTATGATTTTTGAACATTCTAAATTTTAGCGATAGAAAAAAAGTTATATTACCAGTATTACAGACCTTTAAGACCCATTGAATTATTTTTTCTTATCGGTGTTCAACTGTATTCTTCTCTACAGGTTACGATTCTGTACTTTTTCGCTCCAATTCGTTTCTACCTCTCTAATATCCTTCAAAACTGCATCTGACCATTTTTCTTTAGCCTCCCTCGTCTTATTGTACCTTCTTTCCTTTCTTCAATGGTTCATTTTGCAAATCTATTTTCCGGCGTCCTTTTAGTATGCCCTAACCATCTTACTCTTTCAACTTTTATGTATATTGTTATTGATGGGTTTTTATACAGCTCCTTCATTTCCTGGTTAGTTTTTCTTCTTTCAAGTTTTTCATTTGTTTTTATTCCTTCAAAAATTTTTTCCTGACAACCTCCCTTCCCATATGACTAGCTTTGTTTCTTCTACCTTTGTTAAATTCCATGTTTCACTTCCATAACTGTTGGTCGTATTATTGTTGGGTATATTTTAATTTTGGCTACTCTAGATAACTCCTTTGATGATAGCCACTTACTGATCTCTCGGCTTTGCTCACTTCACCTATACTTTAATTTATTTCGGTCCTTCATTTTGATTTAACAGTGTTGATCCCAGGTATTTGAATTCATAAACTTCTCTCTATTATATTTTGTGTCCTTTACCGCTTTTATCTCTATGTATTCGATTCTACCAATTACATTTTGTCTTATTTTCAGAATGCATTTCCTTCTTTGTTCTGGTTATTAACGCTAAATCGTCTCCATATGCAATAATTTGCTGTTTGTAGTAATTAATAAGCCCTTGTTTTTATCTCTTTTGAACTCTTGAAGTTCCTCTGATAAGTACAGCTCCGTCACTCGTTATTCTACTGTGTAAGTTATTTAATGTCATTAAATTGCTCATTAGATCAATTGACAAAACAAAAGACGGAGAAGAAGATTGAAATTACAATGTGTAATACAATAATTTTACTAATTTTCAGAGCAGCACTAGCAGCGGACGTAATATTTGATTATAAGATAAAATTATAGGTGAAAGAAACTGCACCACATTTTTCAAAGCTTTTTGACAGTGCTCAAATCATAGTCTAGGAACAATACTGGTGACGGTATCTGAATGAATATAACACTCCATGATGGTGTGTATTCAAACGAGAGGATTTTTTGCGTCTGGTGTAAATATATGGTTAAAATTAGGCGAATTTATCAGGAAGAGCCACGGAATTCAGCTGAAATTTGAAGATGATAATTGTTAAAACTTTTTGTTTGTCCCATCTTCCTCGCTATGATTTAGGTCATTTTTTATATTAAATTTGTTTATTTTAAATTGATCTCCATATTTAAATGCGGTCCTGTCGATAGCTGCATTAATTCAAGCTGTAGGAGATTTCGTTTGCATATTAACAACAAATAAGGCATGAGGATGCGTACGATTTAGGAAGACCCTGCGGCTTTCCAGCGGTCTCTCAAATTGAAATAAATTGTTTGCTATACAAATATTGCTGTAATTTAAATTTTTATAATGGTAAGCTTATTATTTATTATATCATTTTATAACTATCATTGAATACAACAATTATTTGTTAGCTCTTCAATTAGAATGTAATACTTTTAATGTTCTTCGCGTACAATGTGTGAAGAAAACAAAAATATATGTTTTGAGAAAAGTGTTTCAACGATTCGTATACATTGAAAGAGATACCAGTTGTATCTTAGAATCTACTAATCGTACAATAAATTTATAGATGTCGCATAGAAGAAACTACTAGAAACTATTTTCAAGCTTACTACTCCAGCGGTAGAAAGCGCAATTAATAATAATAATACAATAATATCATTTTTCTACATAGTAATGGTGTCACAAAATATAAATATTCGTTCTATTTTCCATGAATTTAGAACTAAACTTTTCCTCTATCTTTTAAAGAGATTGAGCTTTATTGTTTACAATTTATAGAAAATTGTAAATAACTAGAAAACAAACACACAAATAACTAAATGAATAAATACACAAAGAAAAACTAAATATATAGCATAAACACGAAAACTGCAATTAATAACGATAATAACTTTTAAAATGTACATGTAAAAATTTTTATATATAATATACAATACGTGTATACATTGCCAAAATTAAAACAGATAATAAAATTAGATATACGGCAATCCTAAAATATGTAATAACTTGTATTAAAAATCAATATTTAATGCACCCAATATGTAATGTGAGAAAAAATGTTATAGATTTGATTTCAATTGGCAAATGATTGTGCATTTTTTTCAAATTGTACAGTATTGAGTCCTAATTCTGAAACGGATTTAAAGAAGAAAGGAAGGAAGATCCAATATTTTGAATCTTCTAAAAATTGAGTCGCACAAAACGTACCCCAAAAGGGAAGGGCACACCAGAAATGCAATACATAAAGATTATAATAAACTGTCCTAGAACTTGATTTGTTATTACTAAAATATTATGATTTACACAATCGAAAGCCTTTAGGTGAAAGTTGTTGCAATGGAGAATATAGCATTATTTGCGCATTTATTAATTCATAATCGAAATTGATGGGTAGAAATAACTGATAGGGGTGAATGGAAAGACTAGCTCAATAAAATAGTTATAATTTTAGTGCCAGTTTATGGATTTTGACAAACTTAGTATCATTTGAAAAGAAATTCAATGCTGAATAATATATTGCATCATCGTTTCATCTAAATTTTTTAAGGATTCTTGAGGGGCGTTATTTTAAAATTGTCATTATTTTGTTGAAATAGCAAGGAATTTTACAAATGCGAGAAAAGAGAAATAAATATATAATTATAAATATAATAATATAGAAAAATGTACTAAATCTATTGAAGCATAATAACCATTAGAAGAAGAATAATAAGTATTCCATCACAATGTTTTTGGGTTGTCCGGTGCTAAAAAGCACATTTTCCAAGCTTCAGAATAGAACTTCATAAACATGTTATAGATGGTTATTCATAAAACATTCTTCATCGTCTTCCCAGTTATCTAATCTTATTTTTTGATAGTTTCATCGAGACTTTTTCAACCTTTTTTTTCTATAGTGTCATCTCATAATTTATTTATTCTCTCATTCTTTACTCTGCTTTCCTTTATAATAATAAAGGAAATACCATACGCCTCGACAGATATTGAATTACTTTTCTCCAGACAACGTGACAGTAGTCAATTTACATACCAGTTTTGTTGTTAATTCATTCTACCTGCCATCGACGTATAAAACATCTATAACCCAACCCAAATAATATTTGTTAGATAATAATTATTATATATAATTCCAATTTGCATATTATTAGTAGCTACAGGTTTTAGTGTTACATATCACCGCCTACACGTATTCTATTTTTCAATTTTTTCATTTAAAATAGGTTTCTCTTTTTGAAATTGTTTATAAATAAGTAATACACATGAAGTTGACTACCCACCTACACAATGACAAGTATTGATATACATTGGCACTTGAACTTTCTTTACAAATAACTTCCATTGACTTCTGACGCATTGTACTCATTCAAAAAATTCTTCATTCACCCTATCCGTATATACCTTTCATTAATTCAGACACCGAATCAATATTGTTTCACGCTTTGTCAGCAATATTCCATCAAAACTCAACGATTTGTGGCAGCTATTTTTCTCGAAGGAAAAAAATACCAACCAAAACACAAGAAAGTAACGACCAGAGATAAAGAAAAGAAACAACGTGAAAGCAACCAAAACAGAAAGTTGGAAAGAAATTGAAGAAATAATAATGCAACCCGAAAACAGATTACAATAGATTTTTTACGAGTATAAAGAAATTGGGACGAAAAGAATAAAAATAAATTACGTAAAAAGATAAACAGATTAAGACAGAAATGGGAGGATGTTATACAAACAATACTACATGAATAAGTATAATAGTACTACATAAAAATATAACACAGAGAGAGAGTAAATAAAAGAAATAAGTAAAGATGAAGTTTGAAATGCAATGAATAAAAAGAAAACAGGAAGCGCTTGTGGAGAGGATGCAATAACAACGAAAATGATAGCATGAGTTGATAAAGAAGAAAAATTTGTCATGAGAAATATGTAAGGAAGCATGAGAAACAAAAAATAACGTCTCATACAAAAAAATTGCGAAATGAACACGTGTAAGCAAAAAAATCGACTCAAGTCGCACGCATACAACATAAAATGAGTGGTGACCGATCATAACATATTGTTGGACTGTAAGAGCAAGAAACATTACAATAGTTCATACCATTTTGAAGCTTTAAAATTTTACTAAGAAAAATACAATTTCGTGTTCAGTTTTTTTGCCAGTGACTTGTGATTGCAGAACTTTTTTGCTCAGGAGTGTAGGTTGGTTTAGTTTAAACTTAATATAAAGATGATCCAAATTTAAAAAATAGATTAGATAATATGTGAAACTTAGGTTAGAAGAAGAATATGCCGGTTAAATAAACAAGCGATAATAGAAATGAACTCAGAAGACAATTAAAAAGAAAAATCCAAGAAGGATAAGAATTAGGCATATCATACTTTGATATTAAGACGGCTTTTGGTACTATAAGTAGAAAAATGTTTCAAAGTAATGAAATTACTAATAACACTAGTAGAAGTAATAAAAAATACATAAAAACAGTGAGATCCCAGATACAGGAAGGAGGAAGAATATTCAATGACTTTAACAATAAAAGGAATATTTATTTTGGTTTTGAATAAGATAGTGAGAAAGAATTGAAGATAACTGGCTTAGAACTAGTTAGAAATAAAAATTAGTAAATATATGAGGTTGAAAAAATGAAAATGGAAAGAAACGTAAAACCGAAAGTTACGATGACAAACAAAGTAAACAAAAATAGTAAAGATTACAAAAGTTAAGAAAACTATTCAGAAAGAGTATCGGTATATAAATATAAATATAAGACAGGAAAATAGCCGCAGAATTAACAGAACTAATGAATCAACAAGATCAAATTATTCAATAACGACGCAATGGCAAAAATCCATAACTCATACTACCATATAATGAGAATTGGCTAGAGGAAAACAATTGATCGACAAGATAGAAGAAATATTTTCAGATAAAGCAAAAACTCTGAAGGAAATGAAAGTACTTGCCAGGACCTGAAAAGCATGGAAATGGATGGATACTGAATCCCAATCCGATTAGTAAAAAGTCTTTGGGATAAGACGAAGAAGAAGACAATATCGTTTCCAGCAATCAATAGTTTTCAAAATATTTTCATCTGTATTCATATCTTTCGAACGCTAATGCAATTTTTGTAATTTAGTAGCAGATACAAAATAATCTTCAGTAAATATTAGAACTGTAATCTTTCTTATCTGAATTCTCCACTGAGTTTTAGTAGTTGAAAAAACTTTTGTTCTCACGGCATATTTCTCAAGATAATCCTGGAATTAAAGCAAAATTGCTTCTTCAAGAGGTAGTTTTAACTTGGTGGAATGAATAATATGAAATGAGTGCCAACAATTTTTAAGCTTTCAAAAAATAAGACGTGGGTTTGATATGCCGAGACTACTGAACATAATCGGGCATGCTTTCGAGTGTTTTGGAAACAATGAAAACCCTATAGAAATATGTAACGCCCAAGAAATATTACAATGAGTTGCTTCAATAAATACAACCGGTTTTGAAACTAAAAACTTTTGTAAATTGAAAAACTGCTAAATTCGCCTGTTTTAATTATTAGAAATAAATTATAATGCATCTAAATGTTCTTGATTCTGTTTCAAAATTCTTTAAGTCTTCATTTTTGATAAAGTCGAAACGTCAAAATTTATCTTTCTCTTAAAAACTATAAAAAAAATAATTTTAAAACAGAAGAGACCTAAAATCAAGAACATTTAGATGCATTAATAAATCAAAAGGTCTAAGAAATTGAAGAAATAAATTATATATAGTTGACTGAACAAATTTGCAAGTATTTTAATGTCTTTAATTACAGATAATTAGAAGGAATTTAGATTAGATTAGATGAGCAAGCGCGTAAAAATGTTCGGTCCCATACTAGCTTTGACTCAATTTTATAAGTCAAGTGCTTGTAGGGCTGCTTTGCTCTTATATATAATGACTCGTGGGAACGCAATCACAGCATTTGTCTATTGCTGTCGACTTATTATTGAAATTTCATATTTCTCTTTCTATGAAGGTCGCCATAGGGGGCAAGTCTAAAATAACTTGTAATCCTGCCGTGGGGCATGACCGTGTCGCACCTGTTATCGCAAACCAGGCCGTCCTTTCCAACTTATCTACGGTTGTTTCCCCAATTTTGGTTTTTGTTTTTGGCCACCACATGAAAAATGTATAGCTTATGATTTGTAGATGCAGTTCATCATTTTGTGTTACAAGCCCCATGTTCCTTCGACCATTCTGTAGCAGTTTTATAAGGCATTTCGTATCTTGTGGCTTACTGCTTGAAGATATTCTCTCCATGTCAAACTTTAATCGAAGGTCACCTACCAAACCAATATTTAATATCTGATTTAAGGGTTAGTTCGAGCCCTTGGTTTCTCCTAGTGAATGGAACTGGAAAAGAAGAAGAAGGAATAGATTCACTGTCCATATATCTATAAAATAAATGCTGCACATTCTTAAATAAATGAACAAATAATAATTATTTTTAGATTAGGATTCGAAACGGTTTGTTCAATAACAAACCTATTTGTTTAAAACGTGAGATTTACCCCAGCCATACCTATAATTAGTAAATATAGACGTATATTGACTCACAATATGTCTGTAGTGCCAACATACAGTATAGTATAAACATCGACTCACCTGATAGAAAGATTTACTGTATATCCGTACATATAATTTGAAATATATTCTTTCAAGAAACCAAACATAATTTGCAAATCCTTTCAGCGGACGTAGTTAATCCGCTTCTTTAGACCACGATAGCATCTTTAATTTTAAACAGAGTAACAATTCACTGGATCAAAGTTTTTTTAGAAGAAGAAGATGAAGGGAATCGGCGAGAAGGCGTGATCTGAAGAGTTGATATCGTACGGTTCTGTTAGATCCTTCGTGAAGATCTTAAAAGCGTATGATAATCGAATTGAGATGGTTTTCAAACAGGGTGTACTGGGATTTATTTGATTTTGAATTTCCTCATTCTCACCATGTATTATAAATAAAAAATTTATAGTTTTACCTTGAATAATCATAGACTAACTTTTAATTTGTACCAAATATGATTCCAGTCATTCTTATAATTGATTTTTTTACAGCCTGCACTTGTGATCCGGATGGTTCTATCTTCCTTACTTGCAATCAAACTACAGGAGCGTGTTTTTGTAAACCGCATTTCACAGGAACTGATTGTAGTACATGCGAGGTAATTAACTTATTGAACTTATTATTTTTTTGGCATTTCTTGAAATGATTATCATTCTCTACATCCTACCGCAGAAATAGATTGAACAACTGTACTTTCAGTAACTCTTCACCATTACATTTTTCTAAATCTATGAAAACAGACAAAAGTACTCAAGATTTATTGATTCAATTCGCTGCTGCTTTTTTCGTTTGGAAAATGATTTGCAAAGTGTTTTGCTTATCAAAACTACACTAGTCGCAGAATTGACGACTATTTTGAAAAAAGAAAAACAATTAGGCTCGCTCGGTCCAATAAGAGTTAATATTAGGACTTCGCGTTGGCCAATTCAAAGTAGGGTTATCTACTTCTTGGAGGTAATCTTGCACTATTCTAGCTACGTGTGAGAGTACAATATCATGCATTAATACCATTTTGTTCCTAATAAATAGTTGCTATGTTAGTATATGAACCAAAATCACAACTAGATCCGCATTACTTTACTCCATCCATGGTTGTCCCATTTCGATATTTTCGAGTGAACTCAAGTAATTTCAATCAGTGCTTTACGAGTAGAATACGATGGTTGCTACTCAGTTTTGTATAAACAAAGAAAAACAAATATTTATAATTGGATATGACTTTATTTCCATTCCGATTGAGGTACCTACAAAACATGTGATTTGAACGCGTCAACCGCTTCTCCATGTGTAAAAAAACGTTGAACTCGCAATTTATTTTTTATTTGTGGGAATAAGGAGAAATTATTGGGTGCCAAACAAGGACTCTACGGTGGATGACCCATCGATTCATTGTTTTCACTGTTCAAAAACTTTTTTGTTTAAACTAATGTGTGAGAGCTTGCATTGTCTTAGTGGATAATGATTCGATTGGTTTTCCTTCTGGTTTACTATTCAGAATTGACTGTTCTAAGTTGCTTTAATGGAACGGTGCCGATATATCTAATTATTCAGAAAAAACAGGCGACCATTTGCTTCAAGTGCTTCGTGCGCGAACAACTTTAGTTGGATTTTTAGCTAGTCTTGGAACACCCATACAGTCGATTGTTGTTTAGTTTCGTGTTTATGTACATAGATCCATGATTCGTCAAATGTCACGATCTCCAAGCGAGTGGAACTAATGCCCATGTAGGCCTTAATCTCAGGGTATGTTACAACACGATCTTGCAATATCAGTTACCGCACACCTCGATGTTTTCTTCCACAGCAGCCGATTTTGGACGACCTTCACGAAATTCATCCTATCGCGGAGTGCGATCACGATTGAATTCGGAAACCAGCGAAACACGATGACTTGAGATAGTGCTTTATCACCAAATGTCGAAGCGAGTTAATCGGCACAATGTTGTTGGTTTAATCCACGTCGAAAATCATGGAATATTTTTTTACCAAGATGAATGTTTCAAGTATCTGTAAACAACTCAAATAGCCCTTGTACATAAACACGTTCTGAGTACGTTACTATTAAAAATGTCAAACTTTATGCAATTTCAGATTTGATATATTCACGTCAGTGAATGCCATATCTTAAAACTTAAGTATCAACCTTCGTAGAACCTATTGCGTCCATATGGGATGATAGTTTCTGCCAGCCTCATTGAATTTATGTAAACAGCATTCTTCCATCATTTTATCAAAAAATGTTGCTTTCACACAAAATCCAAAGAGTTTGTAATCAATTGGCTTACAATGATTGTTAGCCAGTGTATTCTTCCATTTTACTAAATTTGAGAACCTATTCAAGTTCTCCCTTTTAGACAGATTAATATATGTCCTACACGTTTCATACGGGAAACTATCTACTGAATCCTATTCACTAAAAAAAAACAAATTAATTTGGTCACCGACCAAGACATAAAAGTAATAAAATAACTTCTATAAATAATTTTTCATACTATATATGTTTTAGGATAATTATTGGAGAAGAAATAACGTATGCACAGAGTGTAGATGCAATCCATATGGTACTATCCCTAACACCATATGTGACAAAGAAACTGGAAAATGTCAATGCAAATCGGGAGTAGCTGGAGACCAATGTACTAGTTGCTTACCAGATCATTACGGAACAATCCAAACCAGTTGTCAAAGTAAGTAATGGCTATTTTATTAAAGTGTAAGCCCAATTGAATCATTATGTTTATTAGAATGCGATCCATGTGACAAAAAGGGACATATTTGTGATCCGAAAAACGGCAAATGCATTTGTCCTCCATTAGCAAGTGGAAAATATTGTGAAAACTGTGTTGAGAATACTTGGGGTTACGAACCGGGCATAGGATGTAAGGTAATTGAAAACAACAATATATCTTACAAATTAAGTTTAATAATGATTACAATAGTCTGGGAAGTAGTTTAATACTTTGATTGTACTATATTAGAAACTAAACTTTTGTAGCATTGCAATTGTTCCAATACTGGTAGCTCAAGTCAACAGTGTGACCGAATGAGAGGAACCTGCAGTTGTAACTTAGGATTTGAAGGGGAAAAATGTAACAGATGCAGCTTTGGTTACTACGATTATCCTAATTGCAAGAAATGTGATTGTGATCGAAATGGTACCCATGAAGGACAGTGTCAGAATGGTCTATGTAAATGTGATAACAGAGGAGGATGTAAATGCAAGGTAAATCTCATCCATTACTATAATACTCCCATTTTCTCTGATTACCAAAAATGATTCGAAATATACTAAATAAATTGATAAAACTTTCCAATTTTACAGCAAAATGTGGAAGGAAAATATTGTGATCGTTGCAAAGAGAACTATTACGGACTTTCTATAGAAAATTCAAAGGGATGTACGGAATGTTTCTGTTTTGGTAGAAGTAACACTTGTGAAGACGCGCGATACCATTGGAGTAAAACAACAAGATTAGAAAGAGATTTGGAAGAAGATAACAGAGTAGGTTCAAGATTATTAATTTCTGAAAAAAGCCCCATTGTTCATGAATTTTATATTAAATAACTTATAATAATATAAATTTTTCAGATAACCGAAGATGAACTCAGCCTGCCAAAAGCATTCTTAGGCGATATTACAGCTTCATATGGAGGACATTTAATAGTAGAAAACTCTGGTGGATACTTTGACGTCTTTTTGGAAGGTAATAACATACAAATATCGTCCAGAAATGATCACAGTGAACTACAGATGACAGAATCCGGTAATTGGCGAGTTATTTCAAAAAATTTGGATTTTTCTAACGAATGCATCGATAAATTAACACGAGCATGTTTCATGGTGATAATTCAAAATGTTACTTTCTTCATGATCAAGGCTAATACCAGGTAAATTATACATATATAATAATAATTATAGGAAATAAAATTATGAAGTAAATTGGGTTAGGTCAGTACAAGCAGTCTCAACCTAGATTGATCGTGGTTCACTCGGATACCTGAAACTCTTGTGGTACCCTTTATTTTCCAAAATTTGGATCACCCTCTTATCTTTCCTCTTTTATATCTTATTTTTAAGCATTTCCAACCTAGAATATATTTTTTTACTGCTACTATTTCTTCGCGACCATCTACTGTGTTATTTCAAAGCTTTTGACGTCGTTCTTAAGTCAAGGCAGAGTAGTCTCTTTTCTTCTCTGTTACACTATTTGCAATAGTTGCCACTCCCCATTTCTATAGTTTGTGCCCACAGTACAAGTCCAGTGATCCCTCCCAGACCTTTTGGTTTGATTTGTTCGTGAATATTGTTCACTTCATCGATTTTGGGCCAAAACGCTCTGGATATCGTGCAATAACTTCTGTTTGATCATATACCCTGATTTTTGGCTTTGATATAGCATATTTTAACAATACCATCGGTATATTAAGTTTTTAGTCAAAATTGCCACCTCTCTGACTACTTTACCGATAAACATTGAATTATATTCTTAGACGTATTTAAAAGGTTTGATTAGCCTTAGGTTTTATCAATATAAGTTGGAAGTTGTCACCTCAACATATCAAAGTAAACAGAAAAGTACATATTTCAATAAAACTTCTCCAGCATATAATTTAATCACAACAGGTAAACGTTTCTACCGTAAATATAAACAAATAACTGTATACTTTTTTATATACGGTCTTTAATAAAATAATATTTGATTTGACATTGAAAATTTGCGTAATGATATTATATTAATTAATCAATGTTATAGGTGATCAATTGATCAATATAATTATTCAAGTTGTCAATGTCAAATGAATTCATATTTTATAAAGACAGAAATAGATCGAAACGTCAATTTTTTCAACTGTTTTAAAATATAATTCTAAATCAGAGGAAACTTAAAATCAAGACGATTTATCAAAAATAATAATAATAACAATGTCAAAATTTCTTCAGGATTAAGGAAGTTCTTCTGGATAAAGCAACTAATGAAGACTCCGAATATACGTTGACTCATTCTATAGAAAAATGTAATTGTCCTGCTCAATATACAGGACTTTCCTGTGCGGAGCCTAGTAAAGGATACTACCGATACTTTTCTGATGACCCTAAACTTTCTTGGATAGATCGAGTTATAGGAATTGCTAAGAAATGTGAATGTGGAGGATATTCTGAAGATTGCGATCCAGAAACAGGACAGTGTAAAGTAAGCTCTTATAATTTAGCCTATAACTTTTTAAATTGTTTTTTTTTGCATTTCTGTAATTCTGTTATTTCCAATTTCTAGAACTGTGTAGATCATAGGAGTGGTCCACACTGTGATAAATGTGAAGATGGTTTTTATTTAGACAACGACAACCACTGTAAGACTTGTCTTTGTCCTTCAGAACAACAAAACAATGCTAAAAGTTGTTCTCTTGAAAGAAACGGTGGATTTGTTTGTCAGTGTAAAAAAGGTAAATTAATAAAAGTCACTTCTTCATTTCTACCAAATAAAAATATTTATAAAAAATATATCTGTAGGATATACTGGACCATATTGTGACAAATGCGATAGTCAATATTATTCACCATCAAATTCATCAGTCTGCGTGCCTTGTGATTGTAACAGATATGGAATTGTAGCTGAGCATTTTGGAATTTGCGATGAGGAGGGTAGATGTCAATGTCAAGAAGGATTTAAAGGGGACAAATGTAATCAATGTGTCAAAGAAAGAGAATATATAAAAGATGGAATATGTAAATGTAAGTTAAATCTATTTTAACAAGGGAAAATTCTACTACAATTTAATCAATAAAATAAATATTTTCGATACGTTGATTTGCAGCCTTATGTACTAATTTTTTGGTGACCAAAACAACATAATAATTACTTTTGATTCCCTAAATAATTAATTTGCTATAAGACAATACTTTTAGCTGTTTGGTTTTCCACAAAATTTATAATTAAACATTGTTTTCATGTGGAAAAACAAAGAAACCAAAGAAAAGTTAAGTGCCGCGATTGCTTACAACTGATTAAAAACTCTCTGGCATTATAAATTCTAACAAATTTTTGAATTTCTTCAAACGTTATCCAAGTGAATTAAATGGAAAACTTAGAAATAAAACAATTTCTGTATTCATAATAAATGGAATACAAAGTTTTTGAGAACATATAGTATCGAAAATAATAGAGATTGAAACAGGGAGTAATGCAACGGAGATAAGATAAATAAAAAAACTGCAGGATAATTCAGACGGAAATACTAAGGCTAGTATAACACATATAAAATACAAAAATAAATCAAGAGAAAAGCCAAGAAGAGAATACTTACATTAAAAGATATAAAAACTAAGAGAATATGACATAGAAAAACATAAAAAGGAAAAAACATGGAAGAAAAGAAAAATAATGAACAAACATCAAACTTCTCTACTTTAAACGCCAAAAATTTAGTAAATATATGACATGATTTCATGATACCATAAAATAGTTTTATTTTGTATTTTATAAGTATATTGTAAAAAGTTTTGATTATAACATGCTCATATCAACTTATTTCTTCAACTTTCTATCGTCTGTAATATCCTATTCTATCTTTAATTTTTTTAGCTTGTGATGAATGTACAATGTTACTCTTTGATGAAATAGATAAAATGAGAGCAGACGTTCAAAACGTTTATGATATGTTCAAAAATGGAATCGGTCCGCCTTGGAAAAAGCTCGCAGACTATTTGAATGAACACGACATGCTATCCGAAAAATACAAAAACAAAAGGGATCAATTCGATAATATCTTAAAAGCGAACAACATAGTCGAATATCAAGCTAAAGTTAACGATTTGAAAGAGAGAACGATCAAAGATAACGAAGTTCTAGAAGAGAATATTAAAAACGTAGATAAGTTGAATGAAAAATCCACTGAACTTGTTAACGAAGCTAATGAATTGAGCAAAAAGCTCATAAACATTATAGATTCTTTGAAAAGTTTTGGAAATAAGCATGTCAGTTTATCGGAAGCGTTATCTAAAGCTCGGGAAATACTGAAAAACATTCAACAGACTTCAAATCGAATAGATGAATTAAATGATCAAAAAATCTTTTATTATTGTGCGAATATCAATAAAAAAGTGGATGAAATCTATGGGAATCCTCCTAAAGTGCCTCCTAATAACATCGAAGATATAAAAAATATATTAAACGCCCTTTTTGATTTGCTCTCATACATAGACAACCTGGCAAAATTAGCCGATGCTAAAAACACTGACAACTCCAGAAGACTAGAATCTGTCAAAGAGAAATTTGAAAGAATCAAGAGTAAAAATAAAGAAATCACCACTTCTTTCAACGACATCGTAAAAAAACTAAATGGTACCGAGGATGTATTAGAAGCATTGGAGATAGTTTATAAAGATCTGGTAGAAATATCGGATTTTAAAGAATACGATGAACTAGACGATAAAGTAGAAAAGCAAACACAAGAAATACCTGAAGCCCAAGAATTGTTTGATAAAGCAGTAGAACATGTGCAAGATCTAGAGAAAAAAGTTGAAGAATATCACAGGTAAGTTTAACAATATTATCAATTTATAATTCATCTTCATGTTACTTTTAACTGTTGAATGTTTCATCCTGTATTTTTAATTTCGCAGCATGTTCAACTTCACCAAAGATGAATGGAAAAAAATTAACGCAAGTGGAGCTTACGAGACCATTATACAAGGTATAAAAGAAGCCCGAGATAGTTTAACACAAACCAAAGAAGCTATTAGTCAAGCAAAGAATATAATTGTGCCAGAAGGTGGAGATAGTATAGACACAGTATCAAATTTAGCTCAAACATATTCTGACAGATTAAAACAGAGAATAAATAATTTAAAAATGATTTCGAACGGTAAGTTAACATTTATTTCGGATTCAAATATGATAAATTTCAAAAATACTGTGGTTGAAAGAGAGATTAGAATTTTTGTAAAGGTGAGTGATGAGCTCTTATGGGTACCATTAAGATGAAATAATACTTTTAAAACAATGTTCAGATACCATTATTTACTTTCTTTCTCCTAAATCTTAAATTTTATACCAGATTCCAGTACAGTTGCGAAAATAATCAAAAACTAGTTGTATTAGAAGACAAGGCGTTTCAATTGAACTTATTCGATTGTTTTGGTTTGTTATAATACTGGTTGAAAATTTGGATCACATCATATAAATAATTAGTTTTGACTACTAAAAAAGTTTCCAGATTTCAACAAAATCAAAGGCAAACTAGAAGAACTTGGTTACAGTATAATAGAAAACGGTAAAGCAAACAACGAAGTAGTACAAAACGCAATTAAAACTGATAAATATATAACATCTCAAGAAGAACAAGTAGCCAGAGTGAAAAAAGCCATAAAAACCGCTTCCGAAGTTTCTGAAAGAATGAGAGATATTTATAAAAAAACAGATGACATAGCATTCGATAAACAGTTCAACTTCGATAAAAAATATCAAAAATATCAAGAACAAATTGACCCCAAAGGTGAGCTATATACCTACTTATTATATTATATAACTTTCATATCTACTTTCAATACATAGTCATTATGCAGCTATTAGATTTAATTACTAATATGGCTACATATTAAACCAAAAATATTTATTCATAGAAACATCAGAATATGATGTTCTGCACTACAAACAATTAGTTTCAAAAAAATTCGGGAGTCTACTAAAAAATAGTACAATATAAATTCTTAAAATAAAGACCCCAGCCCCCCTCACCGCCGCAGTCTAAACCGACGTCCGAAGAAACAAGAATTTTGATCAAATTGTGTATGCGGTATTGAAAAGCAATTAATTTTTCTCTCCTTACTTTAGAAGAAAAAATAAAAATTAAGCGTTAAACGTTAATAAGTTACGAATGTGTGTATGTGCAAATCGTAAATTTAAACGTACTTTTCAAACAGAACTGCTTTCCGTGTGTATTATTTGGAAGTGAAGAGGTATCAAAATGAACCATATATGGTGTTAGAGATTTAAAAAGTATAAAAACTTTTCTTGGAAGTACAAAGTAATATTTTTGGACATTTGTTTGATTAACTAAAGTGTTTTTTAGTTTTCTTCTTATACTATAATTATACATTGTGGCAGTAAGCTTACTCATCATCAAGTTATTTAATTAGACTACAAAATACCACACCCTAAAAACTAAATATTTGTGAGAAATTTCAGCTGCAAAAATTTAGGAATGTGTTTTTTTTGTAAGGTAGCTGCAGGAATTGTGTGTAGTGTTTCGTTTCACTTTCGTAATTTTTCTTTTTAATTTATTATTTAAATGATTACATTCTGTGTCTGATACTATTGATCGTTTTAGAAGAAATATTAAAAGAAATTGACAATATCTAAAAATGTATAGTTTTTCTAACAAATATGAAAATTAACTTGTCCAGTCTTCAATAGTTTGAATCATAAACGTTATTGGTGTAACTCTACCCCTAGACAATAGAATTCTGTCCCTTTCCATTTTTTATTATACCTCAGTGCTAATATACAGGGTGAGTCGGGAGGAGCGCACCAAACTCTAGGAGTGTATTATACACCTGAAAATAATGTAAAAAAACTAATATGTTCTTATCCGATCTTCATTTGGTTTCAAGTTATAGCATATTAACAAATAAACAAATTATCACATAAAAATTTTCTTAATCATAGCGTTCTTTCAATAAATGTTCAAAAATACCGCCATTGACTTCTAAACATTTTCTGCTACGTCTACGAAGAGCGTTTGTTGCTCTCCCAATTGATTCATTTCTTTCTTCTTTAATATGGGCTGCAGTATTCTCAATTCGTCTAATTAGTGCATCCCGTGTGTCCACTTTTATTTTGTAGACTTCATCTCTCATCCAGACCCATAAACAAAAATCTAGTGGTGTGAGGTCTGGAGATCTTGCAGGCCAATTAATAGGACCTCCACGACCAATCTAACGCCCTGGAAAACGTTCGTCCAAATGTTGCTTGACCTGACGAGCGACATGTGCAGGAGCTCCATCGTGTTGATAGTACATCCGCAATATAATATTTACAGGAACATCCTCTAGTAGGCCTTGTAATTCATTTTGTAAAAAATGTAGGTAGTTGTCTCTTGTGAAACGATTCTCCAAAATGAAAGGGCCAATTGAATAACTGTCAACCATACCACACCACACGTTTACAGAAAACCGATGTTGAAAATTGCTTTCAACTTTTGCGTGGGGATTTTCGTCCGACCATACATGATAGTTACGAGTATTATTAATGCCATCACGGGTAAATGTAACTTCATCCGTAAAGAGAGTTGTAGGTGCTGTACTCTCTGTACGTGATAAGGATATAAGCCTTATTCGTGGAGTGTGTTTATCACCCTTTTTTGTGGAATTCCCAATTGAGTGGCAATTTTCCGTGAGCTAGTAGCTGCATCTTCTTCTACTAGATGCAGAATATTTTTTACTTCTACCAAACCGTGTCGAGTAGCGCGTTCAGATGATATGTTAGCACTGGGAAGCTTACCAGCCTTGCACAATTTGTTAAAAACTCTAATAAATACGTTTTTATCAGGATATCTTTGGTGTGGAAAACGTTGATGATATTCTTCAGCAGCAGCTGTGGCATTTCCATTACAGAAACCATAAACAAACACCATATTTGCATATTCTAAATTTGAATAAGTGTCTGACATTTTGCAACACTAACAATCACATAAATTCGAAATTAAACGTTCAGTTACTGTTTACTGTACACTGACAGTTCATCAAAACGTCAGAATTATCAAACGCCTTTGACCCTCGAACATGGCATACTTTGATAATGTTAAAATTCAGATATAAGTGGAAAGCTAGATGAACATTTTTAATTACTCCATAACTTGAAAACAAATGAAAATCGGATAAGAGCATATTAGTTTTTTTACATTATTTAGAAATATTTTTTACATCCATTCCAACCTCTGGAAATACTGATGTAACTGTACTGATGTTCCAATTCCAAATCCATTTGTTTCAAAAATCTGTTTCTGTTGTAGATATAAATCGAATAAATTCTGAGATGAAAGCCGCGAGAGAAGCACTTAACAACCTCCGAATTCCCCAGGCTCCAAACACTTCTAAAGAGAAAAAAGATTCTGTGGACAAACTAAGTAATGTAGAAAAGAAACTAAAAGAATTGCAAAATCTAATTAGTTTAGCAAAACAACAAGTGGATGGCGTAAGTGTATATTTTAAGCATTAGTTTTTATAAGTAGTATACTAATTTCTATTTTAGGTTGACGTTCCAATAAATCCGAAGAATTGCTACATGGCGTATCAGTTACCGAAATCCCAATACTTCCAAAGCCTTTCCATTACGTTCAATTGCAATGACTGCACATTATTTAACTGGACAAAACCCAGTGGCGAATCGTTATCAATAAGTGTTAGAGACAATATGGTTACTGTAACTATAGAAGAAGAAGAAATTAACGTTAGCGGAATCGAAACCGGAGAAAATACGGTATCAATACATAAGTAAGTATAATTATTATTTACCCATTATTGTTGAAAAATAGCGTATATAAACTTTAATTTCAGGACAGGCAGTTTATTAAAAGCACAAGTAGGACGACAAGAACGAAGTAAGCGATTACAAAAGTCGAGAATTCCAATGACTTACATCAATACTAACGACTTCTTAGAACTGGGAGATAAAGACGAAGTCAGTGACAGTAAAGAAATTTCTTATATCTATAAAGTTATACTTAATGGTGAGACCTTTGGAGTGTGGAACTTTGCAGACACTAATGGAATTTGTAAAGGTCAAAAAAGGTACTAACGAATTAATTATACTTCTTCAATTCAATATAAGTATATTTTTAAGGAACGTTGTGGTTGACGAAACGTTGGATGATCTCTTCAACGGCAAAGGTTATTTAGTATATGAAGTTAATACTAATTTGAATCCCAAACAATTCTCAGTAGTATTTGAGTTTAGTACGTTCGATGAAAACAGTATCATCTATATTGCAGCACATGTAAGTATAAAATCAGTGAGAGGTCTTCAAAGATTGTATACTAAATCTTCTGAATACTTTCACCCTAGATATTCATAACTGCTTAGTTCTCAATGTTCATCTAAAGACAAATACCTAATATTCTAAATCTGTCTCCTATTTTACTTGCTTTTTCCATCAACTTATTTTTTTTAGTTCCCCACTTGCTCTTACTTCACTTTGTATCTTGAAAATGGCCACGTCCACTTCATTATCCGCCTGAAAAATAAAGAAGTCGTCGAACTGGAAGATACCCAAAAAGTAAACGATGGAAAAGTACATTCGGCAGAAATAAGTTGGAAATTGAATCAAAAACATTCGAAATTCGATATAACATATACGTTAGCTGTAGATTTCAATAGAACATCGACACCGCCAAAACCTATAAACGCAAGCAACGTCTTCAAATTGAAAGAAACCAAACATTATTTAGGAGGAGTACCACCTACCTTTGACCAGAAGTGTATTCCAGTGCATGGTGTACCTTTATTAGGATTTCTTAAACTGAGATCTCAATTGACAAATGTCAATATTTCATACGGTATTACCAAAGCTAAAGTAAGTGTATTTTTCATATTTGCCTCATCTAACTAGATCAAAGAATTATAAAAAGATGAAATCTCTTTTAAAATATCTTATGTTTTGATTACTTAAGTTGTTTTGTAAATTTACCATTTAAATATACCCAATTTGATTTTAAATAAAAAATAGTAAAGGTATCACTTTTTTTATAAGTAATCTTTGAAATATTTTTGTGAATCTCTGTATATACAATAAAGTTGAATATATTTTTTAGACGCTGGCTTTCACTCATGCCTGGGTGAATGAACAAGGTTACCTCAATTTAGATTACCCGAAAGAAGTAATCAAAACTTTCAATTACATTTTCCGGCCTATAAAAAGTGGAACTATAATAAAATTCAATGATGCCCAAAGTATTGTTTTACTAGACTCCGATATTATTTTAAATGGTGAAAAAATTGATAACACAAATATCACTTTGGATGATTACAATTCAATAGAATTGAAAATGGGTACCAATAAAGAAGTAATTGTTAATGGTAAAAAACAAAAAATTTTCAGTCCTGAGGGGATTACAATCACAAACGTTCAAATTGGTGGAAAACAAGGAGGATTTGTTGGAGGAATTCGAGATATAATCATCAATGACAAGTGAGTATTTTTACATATATTGAAATTGTCAAAAATCGCTATTTTTTTTACTTTTACATGTCTATAAAAATTTTGATATCACTTTTCAATATATTAGCAATAGCAATAATACAATAAAAATAAAACCAAACATAAATTCTTACATTATATGCAATCGTTTTTTCACAATACAATATTCAACATGTATATAGGCGCTTCACGAATACCTTCAAGGCCCATAGATTGGAAGCGATTCCCTTCCATTCTTTCCTATTTTTTGCTTTCGTTTCCCAGTTTTAAATTCCTCTCTTTGTTAGGTATTCCATCACCTCTACGCACCATCTTTTCCTTGGTCTTTTTTTCACTTCGATTTATCTTCGTCGACTCGTAGATTCACTGTCGTTTCTATGAAGGGTCTGTAAATTTTCTTGGGCTTGTTTTCGATTTTTAAACTATTCTAATATCATATTGAACAGCGTAATAGATAACGGATATCTCAATTTGAATCCTGCGTTGGTCTGGAAACATTTTGATATTCTTGCTGTAAATTAACTTTTTCTTCTTGAACCCCGAAATAGTTACCAACTAACAAATACTGAATATCGTTATACTAATTTAAATGAGCGGGAAAGCGTCTTTGGCCGTGTAACCTTCGTCGTTCGGTATCTTATTCCACAATGAATGGCCTGAATGCTCTCGCTGGGCTAGGTATAGCTGCTGGAAGAGAACTGGTGGCAGTGTGACTTCATGCTTGGCTGTGATACGGAGTAGAGCAATAATTGTATTGGGGATATAAGATTGACACAATCCTACATATATATTCTTTCATGTCTCTGTTTATCTAAGATTGGTAGTAAACAATGATTGCTTAACACTATTACGAACATAATTTTAGTTTCTATCAACCTTGTCTTCGTGTTCAGTTCAACTCAGTTCATATTAGTCTTTCTAGAATTTCGAGGTTAATAACTACTACAGTTTGTCTTCATTTTAATTTTTGTATGTTCGAATGTTATGTTGATAAAACCTATTAGTTTTTTTGAATGTTAAGATCGTTCATAATCCTGTATTAATAATTTCTACTGACAGCTTTTTGTAAATTTATGAAAACTGAGTACATTCGCAAATGATATTGATACCCCATTCTTTGCGTTTGTCTCGGTGTAAAAATATGGTTTGTGAATGATCTTCCAGATCTTAACCCGTATTGGTAGTCTCCGAACAAGTTTTCTCCATATTTTCTCAACTTTCTCTCCATGATCGTAGCCATTATTGTACAAACTGTATCTAGTAGCGCTATACCTTTGCAGTTTCTGCATTCATCTGTTTTCCCATTCTTGTGTATTTTGTTACTTATTAAAAGCAGTTCCGTATTTGATTAATTCTGATTCTATTTCGCCTTCTCCCGGGCATTTACCGTTCTGTTGTCCCTGTTTTATTTCTAATATGTTCTCCTTCGATGGTGGCAATAGATGTCCGTTATTCTTCCAATCTGGGGTCGTAAGCTCCTCCTATCGACCACCATCGTTTTCTGTGTTTAATGTTTCTTTGAAATGCTCTTCCCATCTTCGGATCATTTCGGTCTCATCCATTATTATTCCCCCATTCTTATTTTTTATATACATTGTCCTCTGCTTAGCTTGTCCTTTATCGTATTTCATTACTTCATAGAATTTCTTCATTTCTTTATTTACCAAGTTTTCTTCTATGCGACTTTACCTCTGCTCTCCATTCCTTTTCGCTTCTTTGTCCAACACGTCTTCTTCGTTATTATTCTTTGCTCTTCATACTGTTTTTGACCTTTATATGTACCAGTCTGTAACATTTTCTGTTTGACTTGTTTTTTCTTTTAGTTTCTTCTTCACATTCGTCGATTCGTCCCTTTTTACTGTTCTATTTTCTTTGGTATTATTTTACTTGTCGCCTTCTTAATAGTTTTCTCTAAATGTTTCCATTCGTCGTTTACATTATAGCTATGTTGTTATGCTAGGATTCTCTCCAATTCTTCTTCGGATTTTATCTTTGTTGTTTTATCATCTATGAGCCTTCCTACCTTTTTAATACACAATAAAAATGAAAGCAAACATAAATTATTACATTATATGCATAAGTTTTTTTATAATACAATATTCAACAGAGCATTATATTAGTTATTGTATTCACAGTCACTTTCACTCTGCATTCAAAGAAAATTTTCCGACGATCAATAAACTCAAAATTAGTCAAATACTTTAGCATTAGAATAGTTTTCAATAGCATTTTGTTTTTGTTGTGTTCAATCGAAATAAACACAATGGGTTTTTTTCAAAAATTTCGCCAATGCTTCTCACTAAATGTTGTCTTGGTGCCGTTTTTAAAAATAATTTAGGTTTATATGGTTACTTTTTGTAGGCTTATTCAATTTGAAAATACAACTATAAAAGAATTTGAAAATGTTGAAATCGGTAGGGAGAAGCCAGTTGTCGAATCAAATATAAACGTCAAAAGTTTAATGATGTTGAATATGACAAATTCAATGCAAAATACCGAGAGGTGTACAGAATTTGACGATAACGATATTCAAGGAGACGCTATTAAATTCGGGGATAAACCAAACAGCTATACATTCATTAAAACAAAATTTTGGAGGACGAACTTCACGTTACAATTTGAATTTAGGACTTTCTATCCAAACGGTGTTATATTCGTAGCTGTAAGTTATCATTATATATATATATATATATATATATATATATATATATATATATATATATATATATATATATATATATATATATATATATATATCATTTTCGTCTTAAATTTCCAATAACAATATATTTCTTGTTTAGAGTAACAAGAGGAAAAATTACATCCTATTAGAATTGAAAGAAGGTCAACTCCAATTGAATGTGGAAGGCCGAAAGAAGCAAGCTAAGACGCTGCCAATAAATTCCGGTAAAATAAACGATGGACAATGGCATCACGTTAGATTATCCAGGAAATTGAAAAAACTCACTGTTATTCTTGATAGAGAAAACAAACCCAATCGAATAAATTTGAGAATCAAACCGAAAGATGAGATTTATTTTGGAGGAGTAGATCCACGTTCAGAGTACACAGATATACCCGATTTGGTAAGTAGAAGAAATATCATTATACGTTGGCTTATATATTGGGAATTGTATATTTTCACTCTTATAAATTTAATAATCAGTTGACAAAACGTTATGTGACGAAACATAAATCCACTTAACGTATCTCCCTATAGTCTTGGCACAAAACACGCAACAAAATATTAATAATTAAAATGTTTCAGAAAAGTCGTCTACTACCGTTTAGGGGTTGCATGAAATCATTAGAAATCAATAATGAACTGCAGTTTTTAACAAATAACAAAAATGTACTGCACTCCAATATTACATTATGTTTTTCGAAAGTTGAAGAAGGAACATACTTTGGAGGAGACGCCTATGCTGTTTACAGTAAGTATCATACAAATTTATCAACAATATCATATTCTCCTATTAAGAATATTTCAGCAGCATATTTATTGAACTTAAGTTATATTTTACCAATTCAAGGCTACAAATCAATAACAAATTTAATTATTCAATTTTGCAGAAGAAGATTTCCGAATCACCGAAATACTGGAATTGAGCTTTGAATTCAGAACTTCCGAGCAAAATGGGATGTTACTGAGTGTTTCCAATAACGGTGATTCGCCCGCTCTTTCCGTAGAACTACAAAATGGCGCTATTGTGATGGCGGTAAATTTAGGAAATGGAATAACTATAAATGTAACCAACAATCTCGATTCGGATATCGCTTTATGTAATAATAGATGGCACAACGTCACTGCTTTGTATTCGAATTCAGAACTTACAGTTAACGTGGATGGAATAAGAAAAAGTTGGGTACAAAGTGATCCTGGTTCGGCAATGGACGATATGGAAGCTCCATTGTATATAGGAGGATTACCTGGTAAATATAAACATAAATATTCTTATTCTCTTTTCCTTATCCTTTGTCAGGTGTCCACGGTTTTCTGTATTTTGCTATCTTCCCTAAATTACTTTATTTTATACATTCCTTTCTTTGTCCCCCTCTTCGTTTCAGTTTCATTCAGTTCCACGCAGTTTTCCTTCTATTCTTCCTAGGTATACCATTTCTAGTGCATGTTTTTTTTTATCTTCTGCCAATTGTCCATTGCTACAAAGGCACTATTAAATGATTCTCCCATTCCCACTGTATCTTCTATATTCTCCATTTTTAACTTGCAGTCTTCATCTGTTTCTCCCAGACACATAATAAATTTTGATGTTTTGTATGGTTGCTTCTACTTCTCGCATTTTCTTGTTGCTCTTTCTCCAATCATTTTAAATATATATCTTACTTTTAAGAACTTTTATGTAATTTTTCTACAAAGTAATTAGTCGATTATTTTTGTCTTTGATTGCTTTTATCATTTCTCTCAACTCTTTTTTAATTTTCTCTGTATACAAATGTTGTTATATCTTCTTCAAATTCTCCCCGACTATGCTTTTTCTTTTTTTTATTTCATTTTAATTGCCTTCCTCTTCCTGTTAAACTCTATGGTTAGAGCTGGTTTTTCATGTCGTCTTCTATTCTCCCACAAACTTTCTTATTTCTTCTATCCACAATTTCGTTCTTTGAATATATTTTTCAAATTTCCATCTGTTATATATTTCAAATATCAATATCAATATTTATTCAATTATTTCTTCTAGTGCCCAATCTTCCTCTTCATTTCCTTCTAAAACATAAATCAAAATTTGTTTGGTATAGTTGTGTTACAATGCTGCCAACTCGTCCAATCAATTTTTGTTTTACTGAATATCTACTTCATAAAAAAAAATTAAAACCTTTTTTTCTCAAAATATATATCTTTTCTTTTTCAGATAATGCACCTACTGGAACATTAAAAACATTTACAAACTTCAAAGGCTGTATAAGAAAACTGAAAATTGAAAATCAACCGATGGATTGGACAGATATGAAAGAATTGAATAATGTTTTACTAAATTCATGTCCGGTATCATAAAATAGTAGGAATAGTTAAGATGACGTGAAAAAACCAAAACCAAATCAATTTAAATTTAACCGTTTAAGAATCAAATCAAATTGTTATAATTTATTGGTCCCAGAAAGAACTGCAAGTGAGAAAGATATTACTTGCAAAACTACTGACTATATTCTAAAATATTCGAAAAAAATATATTTTCCAACAAATATTCGATTCTGTAATGGTTGAATGTTATTGCTATAGTATTATATTAATATTGTATTATAAAACCTCACTGCCAATATATCCTGTACATAATTATGTAAATAATTATTTAATTTTTGTACAACTGCCATAAACTTAGTTCAATGATGTAATAATTTGTGGATGTTTTGTATATAGTAGGTATTCTCCTATATTAAAGTGGTACTTAAATAAATATTGTAAATTAATTTATGAAAATAAAATATAATTATAATAATTTGTTTGTTTAATTAAGCCTAGGGGTTCCTAAGTTTCTAAATATATAAATAACGTTTTCAACTTACCGCAGATTTATACAATCATCATTACAGGAAAATGTATTTTGTGTCACCTATACCTATGTGACTTTCGTTACAAAACAGTATAGTTTTGTTCTTGGTAGCTGCACTGGCAGAAATAGTTCAGGAAGTGTAAACTAAAGCGTTCTTTGTAGCAGAACCAGCACTAGTGTCGCTGTTCTTAATAGCAGTGTAAGAGAGCTAGTTTATCTAGTTCACTGTACTGCTTGGACTGAGTCTAGAGTCAGTTCAGCCATTGCAGTGCAAGACAGTGCCATAAGTGTGATCCGGTGACACTACATCTTCGTCATCGGACGAATGTAAAATGTCAAAAAGTACTAAATCGTTTTCCATTATTGTTAATACTACAAGGCCTGAATCCCATCAAATATAGTCAAATACAACAATCAACAAATGCTCCATTGCTCTCTGCACTATATCGTTTTTTGTATCCGATCGAACTAATTCTATACACTCATGAATTGGCCTGCACTGGTCCAGTCCAATACAGTTCCAGTGCAGCCAGCAAGAACAAACCTCATATAAGTTTTCAACTTTCTGCATGAATAAGGTAATGTTTGTTGTAACATTGAAATTGAAACAAAACAAGCACCTGATTTTAGTATTCCCGACATCACTGCAGAAATAGAAAAATCGATAAAGCATTTTATTTAGCAGAGTTCGATAATTTTGAAGACAAAGAAAAAATCATGTTGCCTCTTATAGATCCATTGGTTTCCCACGCCATTTCTTTACATAAATATGCTAACGATATGAATGGATGATCAGAGAGGCAGAAATATAAGAGAATTAACGTTAATTCTATTCCACGAGTAATAACTCCATTCACTTCTGGAAATGAAGTAAAAATACCTGAATTGAGTGAAGCAGTGGTTAAAAATTTAGTGAAGAAATCTGTTTGCTCAGTGTATTGGATATATTGGCTGATGTATTAGAGACTTTCTTGCAAAAATTTTGTCAGTAAGTAATACAATATATGGACAGTATTGAACATAAAGATATAGGATTCAGCAGGATCATTGAAAAAGTATTAATAGAAACTGGAATGGTTGGAGTTCGAGGACTCCATGATTATTATCAAAACGGAGTAATCAGGTATATAGGGGCTCTTAAAAAATGATGTGTTGGACACAAGGAACATTACGCAGCCCTTTTAATATCAAATAGTCCATCTACAAATGAATTTAATAATATTGTTATAGTTAGAAAACCCAGAATTCCACTTTTCTTTGTTAGGAGGTGAAGCATTTGTAATTGAGCCTGGTTTACAGTTATTACATAGTTTAGAAGCAGAAGAGAATTCACAAACTTAGGACAATGGTATAGAAGAAGTAATTACAACAAATAATGTCGGAAGGGGAAATATGTCATTTATCCCCTCATACCAAGAAATAAAGATTATAAGGTCAAAAAGGTTTATCACATGCTCATATTTAAAGACTTGGAATTAAATTATGCGAAGAGATGAGCAGTTGGTTGATTGAATAGTGGCAAGTTAACTCATTTTTAAGAAATCGTATATTGATTTGGTGAATAAAATGGGAATATATTTAAAATTAAGTAGTAGCAAATTTGTAGTGAGTTATTGATCATGATTTATTCACTCTTGTTTTTCAATCAGTTGAGTATTTCGAAAATCAAGAAACAATATCTTGGTCTTGATAAAATTTAGTACTCGACTATATTTCACTTTTGTTTGCTTAATAGGCATAGACTGATATTTATTTTTAAAACCATAAATCGAAATTCAAATCTGTCATATAAAGTGAAGTTTTTCCCTTTCGTATAAATTAGGGTTCCAGCACATAACACATATTGTATGTGTATGTATGTAAATATTGGGGTCTCATATACACTGTGACCCAAAGGATCTATTGTTTATCTTCAGGTGTCATTGAGGGGACAGTGCCCCGATAGAACTCCTGTTACTATCTGTAGGTTGTTCTTACTTAGGCTGATACATTCAACAGATCTTCTCTGATTACAGTTTTGCAGGAGAGTATTTGTCTGTCTCAGCCACTGTAAATTGTCCCAGTAACTAGTTATGCCCTATCTAGCTCCTTTTTAAAAGCTTTTTTTATTGTTCTATAGCTTATACCACAAAACAGTTCAAGAATTCTAACTTAGGCATGTAAACAGATTAAAACATTAAATTCAATATATACTCCAGTGAAAAGCAGTACAAACCAATTTTATAATAAAAACAATTCAAATTGGTTTTTAATTTTCTTATAGATTCAATTCCTTCCAGTATTTTGTTGTTGATAGGTTCTTATGTTTAGAATATTAACTTCTTTCAAATAATAAAAAACTGATTAATTTGCAATGTTCTTGGTTATTTTGCAAAAACCAACTATAAAGCAAAAAAGCTTCTATGTTTCTATAATTTGATAAATTTTATAAAAGCCAGGATAAATTTATAGAAAATCGTAAGTATTTCATAAGATCTTTATTAGAAAAAAGTCAAACAACATTTATTTTCCTTTACTTTCATGCTCTGCTTTTCTTTCCGCTGCACGTTTAAGTTGTTGTTTTGTGCTTAAATTATGCCTTTTGGAAAATCTTTGGTTTTTAAGGAATTTGGCATCCATCTAAAAAAATTAAAAACATTATATCTAAAGCACATTAACACAAACTACTATTGAAAACTATTGCACCATTTATATTTCTAAATTTATTTTATGTACTCAAGGAAACATCAATATTTAATGTAAGAAAATAAGTATTGAGACAAATAAGATGACAAGATCATACTGTAGCTTATTTGGTTAAAATTAACACATAAATTATATCATTAGTTAAAAAAACCAGCTACCACTGGTCTCACTTCTCTAGCAATGTGTTAATAAAGCAAAAGAATTAGAGTAGTTGTAATTAACTAATTATTAGACTTTAATGATCAAAGTAAGAGTAGAAAATGTAAATTTGACCAGTAAAAGATTTACGATTGCTATAGATACAAGTTTACTAGAAATAATTATTATTTGATATTTTAACCAAAAAAAAAACAGAACAGAAGTGTAAAAATAAAGGTTTCATGATTACCCACACTTAAAGCTAACCATAAGGTGCTGAAACAAAGATTTTCTGTTACCCAGAATTAGTTCCTATTTACACACAGTGTCTGTTAAAGCAGATTAAATCCAGAAACATTAAACAATATAAAGTTATACCTTATACTCGTTCGTACATATACTAATATAAAACTGAATAAAGTTTAAAACAGATAAGGCATATTTGTAGTGGTGCGACCACTTCACACAGAAATTTAAAAATTGAAATAATTTACAATTTAGGGAATAAAAGAACTGTCAAATGTAGAATACCCAAATAATAATAGAATATTATTATTCCAAAGAATAATAACCAAATATGAAAAGAAATAAAATGTATACTTAAAAAATGTGAATGCATGTAAATTATTTCATTAAAATTCGTAAAAATTACTTACCCCTAAAGTAGATTCATGACGGAATCGTTTAGGTTTTTTAATTCCATTACGATGGGCTTTACGATCTATAACGAAATAATATTATTAGTTAAGGTATTATATATTTTACATGTATTATACTTACTTTGATTATGATTTGTATGATTCTTTGACTTCGCCATCTCTTTTGAGTTTAACCTAAAAAAAAGTTCGTTAATATTAGAAATGAAAAATATAGAAAAATAAAAATGTCGGAATATTTTTCTAAGCTTTGAAGTTAAGATACAGCTTTATATTAAGAAAAAAACTGATGGATTGATGAAATAAATTTAAAATTATTTACCTTCACAGTATATTGTATACTGCTAAACGTCAGAAGAACGTTGACGGTTGACTTTTGCATAGATAAACTGTAAAAACGACGTTCATACTTTCTTTCTTCTTTTTTAATATGTTAATATTCCTAATGGGCGTTTTCTTCGTAAGTGTAAATCCATGTATTTATACCATAGATGAACTACGAAGTAGCTGCATGAATTATTGAATATTTTTCTACAGATTTCAACGGAGATCACCTTATTAACCACAAATATCATAGGAATAAATAACAAATCAATTATTAAAACCCTTTTTTTTTGAAATGTGAAAGAACGACACCAACTTTAATTAGCTCAAAAAAATTTTATTTAAAAATTGTCAAAAGTGAAAAATTACATGAAAATATAAGTACTATATCATAGTTTCCAATAGGCGAAATTCCAAATATATAACATGCATTCATTCACCAAAGCTTTGATGAAAATCCTCCTGGAGGGACTCTTCCTTTCTGTTGGACAGAAGATGCTGGTTCTTTACTTATTTCAGGCTGTGAAGAAGGAAGAACAGTCTTCACTGGACTTGTTTGTGTGATGTCTGTATTAGTTCCTTCAAGAATTGATGAAGCATTTCTGCCATGATCTTTCCTAGTAGTTTTAGTCTCGTTCTTCTCATTATCAAAAATATTCGTGTGTCCACCACCCGGAGGTCTCAATACTCTACTAGAATTCCTTGTAGAATCACTTAATCCAACATTTATGTTCGTGGAGGTCATTCTGAAATTTTCATGTGTTAGCAACTAATCCAGTTATACATACGTAAGAAAGTACATTTAATCTTACCTGAATGATTCTTTCTTCTAACAAACTAAAATTCAGACTATAGTCCTCCAAAATAGTTATTACTAGAGATTTCTGCGGTATCCAACAGGAAATGAATAATCTACTAACGTCAACTGTCTTAAACAGGTTTTTATGTATTTTTTTGCGTTTTTAATTTACAAAAATATATCTGGCTTTTCTGTCAATTTAAAATTAATGGTTATTATCATTCATTTACTAACAACATTAATATAATTATTTCAAATGCATCAAAAATTATCATAAGAAATGTCTAAGGCTACAACAAATTTTAATTAACATTTAGTTTGTACTTATTAGATGAATAATAATAAGCACATTAAACTATGTATTTTATAAATATCGAGAAATGAGGGACAAAAATATAAATAGAAAGATATCAGTTAATTCTAAACAAGAATCATTAGCGTATAATGTTAATCTTCTAGTTCAAATATAATTTAATTGAATTGTTCTAATATCGAGCTATGGAAGCTTTAGACACTCTCTATTCGAGAAAGTGCAGTTGGTAACATCTCCTTTCAACACGTGTCTAACTTATGGAGTAAAACCATAGATTTTTTTGTTTATTAAGTATATTAGATATTAAAGAAAATGAATTAATACATCATTTCATGAAGAATGAATAGTAAAATATTACATTCAAATAAAAATATGAATGTAATGAATATATGAATTTTTATCAAAAAATATAGAGAAAAAATAGTGACTATTGAAGCCTATAAATTTAGTTTTTATAGTAAAGTATAAGTCAATGTAAGAGGGCAATTATTTTATATTCTATTTTAAAAAATGACGCAACCTGAATTTGTATTTCCAGGAGAAATTATAAAGCAAGTAAAATCTTTAAGAGGTTTAACAGTATTGGGTCCAGGTCTCAGACAAAATGAAGATCCCAGGAATGTATTGTGTGTAACTCAACCTGGCAAGTTATGTTTTAGAGAGCCCAATGTATATTGGATTGAAGGAAATAGAACTAGGTATGTTCCAAAAAAGGGAGATTTGGTTGTTGGAATTGTGATAAAAAAAGCTGGAGCTACTGTAAAAGTAGATATTGGTAGTGCAGAACATGCTGCTCTTTCGCTATTATGTTTTGAAGGAGCTACTAAGAAGCAAAAAGCAGATGTTAAAGTTGGTGATGTAGTGTATGCTAAGTTGATCAATGCACACAAAGAAATGGAACCCGAATTAGTTTGCATAGACTCTTACTTTAAAGCTGGACCGTTAGGAGTACTTTCAAGCGAAGGATACTGTTTTACAATATCTCTTACACTTGCCCAAAGCCTTTTGGATATCGAAAATCCCATGTTGAAGTTTTTAGGAGAGAAATTTGTTTATGAGATAGTTGTTGGTGTAAATGGTAAAGTTTGGATTGATGCTAGAAAGACCACTGATATTTTGAATTTGATGAAAGTTTTACAAATAGTTGATGAACATGGTATTAAAAGTGTATCTGAAATTAGAAAATTTATTTTATGATCTACATTAAACACTGTGGAAATAATTCTTGTGTTTTATTAATAATTTAGCAACTGAATTTTCCTAACATAATACAAACATAGTGAGAAAACGAAAATTATATCTATAAATTTACAAATATAATTGTATGAGAAATATAACATGTATAAAAATTAATGCAAATATGATGGAGAAAAAATTAGATAAACTAATAGAAATATATAAACAATAATGAATAAAACTACAATTAGGAGTATAGTAGAACAATTGGAAAATGAGATAAATCAATAGCAATAAAACAAAAATACAGTAAGGAATATAAGAGACCCATTTAAAAACAAGAAGAAACTAGAGAAGCTATAATATGAAAAAACAGGAATAAAAGTACAATAAGAAATATACAAAGTATAGATTCTAAAAAGCAAGATTTGTAGAAACAATATTTTCAAAAAGAATGTGTTAAACCATTGGAAATAAAGAAATTTGTTTTAATTTGGTAAGTATAACAGATAATGAAAAAAAATGCCTAGAAAACAAAACAGAAAAGATAGGATATGAAAATGATACTGTATGATGAACAGCACCATATACGTGCTTAGGAACAACAAAATACAAGAAACAAATTCATATTTTCACAATACAAACATCCTATACATATTCGCTAACCCCTAATTTTTATTAATAAAAGCCACTTAGTTTTAACCTACTATTCGTATGGATTATACCAAACTGGGTTTTACGTTACGTTTATTGAGTTTTTAACATAAAACTTCTAAAAATATTTTTTTAAAATTTCTTTCGTTGAAAAATATGGATAAACCATGTATTACTAATAGTTATATACATTATGAGGACATACCTGTGATAAAAATCAATACAAATGATATTGATCATTATTTTATTAGTTATTATATGATATTGTTTTATATTTATCATATTATTATGTGTATATTAAATATTTTTTGTATATGACCTTGGATGAAAATATTACATAAGTAATTTGTTTCATTATATATATATATATATATATATATATATATATATTTTATTCATAAGAAAAAAATCACTTGTGACATTACATCTTTTGTTTTTTTTTCTAATCATAAAGAACCAGACGAACATGTTATTTAGTAATGGGTTAATAGAAAGTACAAGTGAGATAGATACCTCTAAAGAGTATTGTTTTTGATTGGCTTAGAAGTTTACAAATGCAAACAACGCCGTATAAAGATGAAAGATACAATTTTGAACTCGTTCGAGTGAAAGAGATAACCTGGTAGCTGCGGTTGATTGTATCATGTGCCAAATAAATAAATGCAAGACGTAAAAAGTATAGACGTACGTTATAAATAGACTTTTATAATGGAAAAAAAGAGAGCAGATGATAAGAGTGTCTTTGACCTTTGCGTCGGTGTATAAGCTCAACACAAGGCCGCGCCATATTGAAACGAATCAGTTGTCTGTTAATTTTGGCTAGGGGTGAATTGGTGTCTCGCGCTTTTCACTTTTTTCGTGTTTTTATAAAAATAAATTTAATCAAAACTACTCGATATTATTAATAATAAGGTGTGACACATATTCCAGTAGTTCATTTGAGAAAAGTTTTTATATTTTGGTAACGAGTAGAATGATGATTTTTTATTCAGAAAAGTGTATATACATGCAGGAAGATAATCGATTTGTCAACGCGAGTTTAGATTACAATTTCGGTGCACTAATTGACCTAAGGTGCGTTCAACCATCACTTCATAAATGTACCATGTTTGGTGTCGTTGGATGCGGCTTCTTCTGATTTGTATCGTGGTTGGAGTTATTTTTGTGTTCAAGTTTTCAGTGTATAACAATTAATAACAAAAAGTGGATATTAACATCTCATGAATAAGCGGTAAAGAAGTGTCTAGTGATTCGTAACGAACCTACCGTGTTTCGTAAAAGGTTTCTTTTAGGAATGGGGTTATCGCCTATGTTGATTATCAACATCTTTTGATAATAATAATTAGCAACAGTGGTAGGAGGCCACGATTTGAGTGAATAGGCTAGAAAGCATACATTTACTTTTTTTCGTTAGGTAGACTTAAATGGGTTTCATTAGATCGTAATAAAGTATTGTATACTCAGATGTGTGTTTATTTATGCATAAATACGTTAGATAATACATACAAAGGTGATACTTTCTTTTGGAAGTCTATCTAAAAAAATGGATGTCGATGAAACTGTTGTAGATTTGAGTATTAGGTATGTATACAATACCATTTGTAAAATTAAATTACTTAGCCAATTTACATTGAAGGAAATGGAAATTTAAATGTGTTCATAAATGGGACGTATTTACCTAAATTATTTTTACAATTGCTTATTATAAAGATAATTGTATTTTCTGATAAACAATAATTAACAAAGATATATATATATATATATATATATATATATATATATATATATATATATAGTAGGATTCCTTGACTACTCATAATTTGTTAGTATATATTGTGCTGCAATGTATTTGTTTTGTATGTATGTTAAAAGTTTAAATCTTCAAGGAATCGACCATGGAAAATGAAATTGTTGTTTTTCTATTCCATTGTGAAGATGTGTTAAAAACATATTGGGTCAGGGGTCAGTTGCAGGTATTTTACTATTTATATCTTACATCGACTGAATATAATTTCTAGCATTAATTTGAAAGGAAATTCAAATTAAGTCTTTTCTGTTTCTTTTATATTTGAAATAATACAAAATTAAATGACAAAAATGTAATTTAGATAAATAAATAATTCGATTTGTTCATATATTGGGGTCAATCCAGATTCTCCAGACAATTGTGGATTCTCTTTGACATATCTTTTATCATACAATAAGACCTATAAGTAGAAGAAATAAAAACAAAAAATAGATGATAAGTCTCATTAAGTCATTAGTGAAACCCTTGGAAGTTTATAAACCATTACTATTATTATTTAAAATAATTGAAAAATCTTAAAGTTTATTTTTGGTTGGTTTGGGTTTTGAATAAGGCCAATATGTAAAGGTGCAGTATATGAATGCAATTAGAAAAGATTAGGTTTGTTCAAAATGTTTCTAAACCATTCTTCAATTGCAGTTGAATTTATTTTTGCTATTTTCTTATTCGAATACAGGCACACAATTTTCTTTAAAACTTTTAGACCTCACTGATTGCTGCGTTTGATATTATCACACAGTTTTAAAAAATAGCATAGTGTATCAATTTCTATAAATGGACAAAAACAATTGAATAAAATAAGATGAAGACATTCCACAATTATATTGAATAATTTAGAAACATGGAGACTAGAAATAAAGTTCAAGGAAATGTGAAGAGCTTAAGAAATTTTATTTAAAAACCAAAAGCTCCTAGATCTCTCTGATTGCTGCTTTTGATACTTGTGGCATTGATTTGGAAAATAATGTAGTTATATGCTTTTGATCTGTATCTTGTGGCCTTAGTGTTGTATTAGGTTTATTATTTAATTTATTTTATTACTGATGGAACCAAATGTCTCTGGAGTAGGCGACCTAAAAAGTTTCTACACATGCATCTATTTTGTGTATTTGACATATTTTTGGTATTCATATTTTAGATTTTCAATTGAACTAATTCTCATGATTCTTATATTTCATTTAACTAATTCTATCAGTCCTATTATGAAATGTTGAATTTATTGAGCTCACAAAAACGAAAGTGAAGTATTTTTAAATGACAGAAAAGAATTTTTCACTTGGAAAAAATACAATTAAGGAAGAGGTTTGGTTTGCAAAGTATTATGTGACTCTTCTCCATGAAAATCAACAATGGTTGACAGGTATGTGGAGTTTAAAAGTGTCTATACAAGCACAGATGATGAGATTTACAACTTGGGAGGCTACATCATTAAACATATGAACATTGTGGAAATTGTAATGGAAAGTACCAAGTAAAATTGAAAGAGGTAGTATAAATTATTAAGATGTTATAACACCATTTTATATGAGCATTTAAAAATGTAGAAACAATTTTCCAAATGAGTTTCACATTTACTTATAATGGATGAAGAACAACAATTTTTTTTAATTGACACATAACCAAGGATGGAATTTGGATTTATGTACCTAAATGAAAAGGGTTGTTATCTGAGCTAACTGGCCCCTGTAAAAGTGAGCAAAACCACAACTTTAGGCTGCCAAGTTTATTGCTTCTGTATTTAGGTTTACTCACTGTCTATTGTTCATTGACTATTTAGACAAGTGAAAAATATTCAACAGCGACTACTACTGTACATTATTGGACCAATTGAAGTAGAAAATTTGATGATTTGAACTTTAAATCACTTCTTCACCTACCACATTCTCCAGAATTGGTTCCCAGTAGCTACTCGCCATTAACAGGCCAGAATAAATGCTCTATAACAAAAATATGTATTGAATAAGTATGTTCTCTCTGAAAAAAAAATGCTCCTATGACAAAAATTTAATTAAATGAAGAATAAAACCACAACTGTAGGCTTCCAAGATTAGGCTTATTCACTGTGTATTGTCCATTGACTGTTTAGACAAGTAAAAAATATTTAACAGTGGTTATTACTGTACATTATTGGACCAATTGAAGAAGAAAATTTAGTGATTTGAACTTTGAATCGCCTCTCCGCTCAACATATACCCCACATTTGGTTCCCAGTAGCTACTCGCCATTTACCTGCCAGAATAAATGCTCTAAAAACAAAAATATATTTTAAATGAGTAGCTTATCTCTCCTATAACAAAAAGTCAATTGAATGAGGAGATAAAACCACAGCTATAGACTGTCAAGGTTATTGCCTCTGTATTTAGGGATATCATTTTATATTGTTCATTGACTATTTAAACAAGTGAAAAATATTCAATAGTGACTATTACTGTACATTATTGGACCAATTGAAGAAAAAAATTTAATGATTTGAACTTTGAATCGCTTCCTCACCCATCATATTCCCCAGATTTGGTTCCCAGTAACTATTCGCTATTTTCAGGCCACAAGAAATCCTTTTAAAACAAATATATGCATTAAATGAGATTATCACTGAAGTATCAAGCTATTTTGTGGCGAAAAAAACGTTCTATAAAAAAGTTTGTATAAGTGTTGGACTGTATCACACTTTTGAAGGAAACTATATTGATGAATAGAGCAAAATTCGTTTGAAAAACTTTTTTATGGTCACTAGACCAGAGACTTATTGGTTGTTGAGTTAATTACCACCACTTGAATCCTAATTCAAATATTGAAAATATATTGTAATTTACTCATGGAACAGTATATTTTATGATGGTGCTTTTGTAAAATTTAAAAGCTAAAAAGCAAATATAATCAATATTTAAAATTTGCACTCAATTCCAGTACTAAGTATGTTTTCCAAAAAAGGAAATTTTGTTTCAGTTAACTTTGCACTATTCAAAATACACTTCATTTTTACAATTTTAATTAAATATAAAAAAGGATATGGACATTATTGATTGTTAATCACTGCGGAAAAAATGCTGATTAGATTAGAACACAATTTTAATGTTAATGGTTGTACTATCTGATTTGCATTGTTTGTTCTAATATGAATAACCATTTTATTGCTTTAGGAACATATGGATAGCTAAAGACAAGTACATATTAGTATTCAAGTTTATATGTATTTGTAATAAAATGTATATACACAAAAATCGTCTGATATAACTGTCATATATATATATATTTCAGCAACAGGTCTTCATCAACTCCTCCAAATTACGTTCCATTTCATTTAACAAACAACAATTCAACTTCTTCAATTCCTCAACAACAACCACTGCCGTTAACGAATTCTAGAAGAGTTTTAAGACCTAGAACAGAACCCCGATCTTATGTAGAAAGTTCGGACGCTCTAATCAACGGTTTATTAGATAAACCAAGAGTTAACGGGAATTTTGAGTACAGCAGTGATTCAAGTGAAGGAGAAATGCCTCCACTCAGTCCAATTAGGGAATATACAACTGCTGATATTAAGCAAAGGTAATTAATTTGGTTAACATATATTTTTCTAACTCAGCAAAACATCTTCATGGACTTTCACCATAGTATCTATCTAAAAGTGTTTATAATGTATTGTGTTTTATATAGGGAGAGGGGCCTGAGAAGGTTACGTGAAGAGCTTAGAGCCGAAGAAATGAAACTAGTTCTTCTCAAAAAGCTCAAGCAGTCTCAACAGTTAAAAGAAAATGTTGCAGTTTTGCCCCCTAATATTCCCGTTTCAGCTTTACCAACTAGTGGTTTACCAAGTGGTCTCAGTATCACCCCTACAACAGTCAAGGTTCCACCTAAAGGTCAACAATCTCCGCAGATGGCACATTCACGACATCCGTCTTCTAATAATTCGCACAAAGTGAGCAATATACCCGGCAACGGCAGTGGTAACTCTCAACACTTATTAAGAGTTGTAAGTTTCTATATAATTATGCTATTTTTTGATTTTATTTTAATGGTTATTAAATTTCAGCAGCAACCACCACCTCCTCGTGCTAGTATGCATGGTCCACCTATGAATGCATCTCTAATTAATAACAGGACTAGTTTATCAGTTCCTCAACCACCTCAAAGGAGTTCAATGGGTAGACCACCAAGTGGTTTTCCACCGGGAGTTAAAGACTTGTCACCCTCAGTGACAATTACGCCTGCACCTCCCCAATCTATTAAGGTATAAATAAACATATTTTCTTTATAAAGTCCAAATATTTTTAAATGTTTTAGTTCTTGCTAAAAGAACAGTTCATTTTTTGATATATATGCTCTAAGAGTGTAGGGACAAAAAATCCACACAAATTAATAATTACACAAATTTTATATAAGCGAATCAGCACCCAGTGGGCTCGCTTTCCTAATTTTTGTTCCTAAATGTTGCATTAAATTATGATATACTGAATATGGCGTTTACTGGAGTTTGTTCTTATTTAATTCTTCATGTGTAGTTGCTTCCCCACCTACAGAATATGCGTTTAGTTTCAAATTTTGTTCAATTGGCCTTAGTTGAGGCACATTAGGAACATTCCTAGACTTCTCATTAAACGGAATAATCAACTCAGCAAAAGCTTCCACAACGTACTTTACAGAATGAGCAGTTTCCATATCTGTCCAAACCATAAAATGTTTTTCAGGATGTTTTTTCTTTATGAACTGCATTAATCTAGATCTAGCACACTATTATTCATATATTTTGGCGGTTACAGAACTTCAAGAGGGACAAATGTATGCTGAAAAACGACCACGAGAAGATATCGCCAACTAAACTAATACTTTCGAGTGTAAATTTTTGTGTTTTTTGAAATACACTTTTGGATTTACTTCCTTGCCTTTCTGACAATAATAAATCTCATTATTCACTGTTTCACTACCGTCAAAAGTAAAATTTAACTCGTCTTCGATAAAGATTTCCAAAACTTTAGCAGACGAATTTTGTTGTTTCTCAGATTCTTTATGTGCCGATTACTTGATTTTTCAAACTAAATTCTGTTCCTTTAGATAGGCTGTCTAACATATTCCTTATCGATTTTGATTTTCTGCCCAATTTTTGCAAACTGACCCCCAGTTTTCCGTAAGCCCTTTTAACCAAAGCTACTATTTTAGCATTTTTTT
Organism: Diorhabda sublineata; assembly: GCF_026230105.1. Taxonomy (NCBI): domain Eukaryota; kingdom Metazoa; phylum Arthropoda; class Insecta; order Coleoptera; family Chrysomelidae; genus Diorhabda; species Diorhabda sublineata. The sequence continues at coordinate 15,656,217 of NC_079485.1, read as the reverse complement.
GCTCTTTTCCACTTTATTCTAACTTGTTTTCAATCGAAATACATGTCTGAACACGCCGATAGATATTGTAAATTGTTTAAATGGCTATTCCCATTTTTAGAAAGTAAACCGTAAATAATTTCTTTAGATCTTGATTTTGTTCATGAAATTTTACAATTATCTTACCTCGTTCGTTTTCTTTTAGATTTTCAATACTAAAGTTCTACTAGTAGTACTACTAATGTTCATACTTTGACAACTGCCAAATTATGAGAAACAATTAATAACATTCTTAGTCAATGCCTACTTGCTAAGCTGTCTAAAAATGAACGGATTTTTTATCTCCACACCCTTAATTAGTCGATAATTGTTGCTCCCTAATACTTTTGATGGAATAAACAGATTATTTGCTCAGTAGATGTTCTGCTGTCTCTGTGCCTCTCTCATAATCTGCAGTTGTCTTCCTCTGCTATGCCTATTGTTTTAAGATCATATTTAATAAGGACCATTAGCTTAAAGTCATTTATGAACATCATGAGAAGTGCCTCAGCTGATATTATTGAAATACCTTAGACTTGGAACGTTTCTCTAATAAATCTCCATCTTATCCTTTAGCCATCCATTCAGTTCATTGTTGATATGATAACCCATGAGGTCACAATAGGGCTCTGGTCAAAAATAAGGAGTTATTGCCTCTTTTTAGCAAGATTTTCTCCTTCCTAATATCCTGGTTGCCTGGTAGCCATATTAGGGTTACTTTTTTTGGTAGCTGATGCTTTAAAACTTTAATTATTATTTCAATGAGTCACAAATTTTTTGTTGATAATTAAAAGTGTAGTTTGATTTTATTAAATTTGTTTATTCTTTTCACTTTGCTGCCAGACTGTTAGTGGAGTAGAAAACAAAGGTTTGGTGCATGGTGGACCTATGCAGCCGAACCTTATTCAAGAGGTAATCTATCTTTAGAAATCATAGAATCTTCGGTGGTTTTTGATTTTATTTTTCAATTAAACTGGTCTCACTTAAGCCAGCTGGAGAGATACTACATAAGATCTTACATAATATTAAATTACAACTATACAGGGTGTCCCAGAAATTGCACGCCAGGCTGACACGGGAGGTAGATCAGCTTTAGATCTATCAAATAAAAGCAACATGACCTCAGTAAAAGTTTTTTAGTTTTCGAGATATTAACACTTTTAGGTTTTTTCAGAAAATCTCTACTTTATGCCCTATTTTTGTCTGTTATGGGCATAAAAAACCTCTAATTTATAATTCTTTTTTTTCTGGGCTACCACTAATAGTTGGTTGAGACAACCCAGTATTCATTTTAATAAAAAGTAGTACGACATTAACAAAAAAAACAACTCAATCTTACTTTTTGTTTCAAAGCGAAAACCTTAACTAAAGTTTGGTTAGCGACTGTGAAAAAAAAAATGTGCCAGACTGAGTCAGAAAATGTTCTTAAAAACTAGCCTACTTAGTGCTCTTTAAAAAATGGTATAATATTCATAGCTTTTTTTTACTAAAAATTAAATATCAAGTATAGTCATTGAAGTCGTACTACTTTCGCAATACTTCAAATAAAAAATAATACGTAATACAAAGTTAAGCCGACTTTTGTCTTCAACTTATAACTTTTCAGTTACTGTAATCGCTTTTTAGTTTAGCAATGTCTAATAGAGTTATCCATTATCCCTTTTATAATTGTTGTTGTAGGCTGACATCAAAATAATTTGGGTACAGAACATAGGGTTGTATTTTTTTTATTTTCATTAGATTTTACAATTACAACATTCAAATAAATATTTACCATTCAGAATTTACATTGAATAAACTATTATAGCAGATTTTCAAAATTTCTGCCACCTGCTCTTATGCATAACCTGCATCTTCTTAAAAACTGTGTCTTTAAACGTCCTAAACTTAAATTAGTAATTTCGCGAGCTGCTTCATTGATTCGTTGCCGCAATTCATTGACCGATCGAATTGGTTTACTGTACACTTTATCTTTTAAATATCCCCAGTAGAAAAAGTCCAGTGGGTTTAGGTCTGGGGAGCATGGGGGCCACAAAATTGGTCCTAGCCGGCCAATCCATCTTCTTGGGTATGTGTCATCCAGATAAGCTCTAACTGCGCGGGCATAGTGAGCAGGGCACCCATCATTCTGCAGCCACATTCTTCTTCTTGTCTCAAGAGACACATCTTCCAAAAGAATGGGTAGATCATTTTGTAAAAATTCTAAATACATTGCTGCATTAAGGGTAGCAGGGAGTTCGAATGGGCCAATTATTTGCCCATTGAGGATCCCGGTCCATAAATTTATTTTAAATTGGTGCTGCGAACGGTCTTGTCTTACTTCATGCGGATTTTCTAATTGCCAACTGTGAATATTATGTAGATTAAGATACCCATCTCTTTTACAGGCCGACTCGTCGCTCCATAAGACGTAGTTGAAAAAATTTGTGTCTTCCTCATGCTTCTCCAGCATTGTACGACAAAACGATACACGTTTTGTATAATCACTGTTTAACAGCGTTTGAACCCTTTGAATATGGTACGGGTGGTATTCATACCTCTTCAAAATTCGTTGCGCTTGCGATTTAGAAACGCCAGTACGTCGTTCGATTACCCTTAATGAAGTAGATGGGTCCTCCGATACTTGTTCTAGTACAACCTCATCCTCTTGAGTACTACGTGGTCTTCCTTGAGAACTTCTTTGGCCAGGGATTCTGCCTTCTCGGCAGGCATTGACAGTGCGAAGAATAATCTCATGGGATGCTCGCCTGCGGTTAGGGTATCTTTCCGAGTACAATCTCGCTGCCAATCTTGCGTTATAACTCACGTTAGCACGTGAAGAAACGCTTCTTGTCTCACCATAAATTAACAACATGTCTGTGTACTCACTAGAGGTGAAAAGCGCAGGTTGTTCATTTGCCATCTTAAAAGCAGTCCAAATCACAAAGTAAATCGAGTCCACTAAGAGCGCTAAGTCGTCGTTATGAAACTGTATCCAATAAACTAATTCCAAACACTAGCAAAACGGAATCCAAGTTAATGCGAAGTTATCATAAAAATGCAAACCGAAACTTCAAGACGAAGGAATTAAAGAACACGTGTGTAGCACTAAACACAAGGAGCAGTACTAAATTTACCCTGCGCCCCTCGGTGCAGTGCGCAGGTATTACCTCTGATCCTCTTCGTAACGTCGTTACCGACCGAACAATGAGTGTGAGCGAGATAGTCAATAAATGTTTAAGGTCATTCAGTTTCTCAGTGATATGGAGACAAAAGAAGGCTACATATTCAATTAAAACTATTATTTTTTAGTTTCTTAATTTCGAAGAATTACGACTTCAATGACAAAACGTGGTATTATTCAATTTTTAGTAAAAAAAAACTATAAATGTTGTACCATTTTGGAAGGAGCATTAAGCAGGCTAGTTTTTAAGAACATTTTCTGACTCAGTCTGGTACATTTTTTTTTCACAGTCGCTAACCAAACTTTAGTTAAGGTTTTCGCTTTGAAACAAAAAGTAAGATTGAGTTGTTTTTTTTTGTTAATGTCGTACTACTTTTTATTAAAATGAATACTGGGTTGTCTCAACCAACTATTAGTGGTAGCCCAGAAAAAAAAAGAATTATAAATTAGAGGTTTTTTATGCCCATAACAGACAAAAATAGGGCAAAAAGTAGAGATTTTCTGAAAAAACCTAAAAGTGTTAATATCTCGAAAACTAAAAAACTTTTACTGAGGTCATGTTGCTTTTATTTGATAGATCTAAAGCTGATCTACCTCCCGTGTCAGCCTGGCGTGCAATTTCTGGGACACCCTGTATATTTTGTAAATATTAGATTACACAAAAACTATTTTTGTCTCATATGATGATTTCAATACCGCTAAAATGTCTTTTTAATTATTCTGACAGATGACTACTATTAACTATTGTTCGGGTATGCATTTTCTCACTCACTGTTTACTACCACTACACCAAAAGTAACAATTATATTGACTGATTCTTTGAGCCGGATATGACGAAATAGACAGTGTAATTCTAAAAATTTCACATATGGTCCTTCAAGCCTGATATGTTCGATTCGAAAGAGCAGACAATGTAGTGATAGTATGATTTACAACGATTACAGAAATTCCAACTTTCCTTTAACCAATAATTGGGTTTGTTTTGAAACTTTGCATAAAGTCATAGAATAGACAATATTTTTACAGATTTATTTTTATAGGCAGTAAACTTTTATATTTGTATTTAATTATCTATTATTTATTCTGATAATTATCATTCCAATTAATTATAATTATTATTTTAGGAGAGACCTAGAGAAGACAACCAAACTCCTGCTCAAAGACAAGCTGCTGCAAAATTAGCATTAAGAAAACAATTGGAAAAAACATTATTGCAGGTATTTATTTAAAAGAAGTATTATGAACTTCGAAAGGATTATGCTGTTTTTCAATTTTAATTTGAACAAACTTCTTTTTTAAACTTTTGTACCACAAGGCCATCAACCCAAGGTTTTTTGGCCAGTTTAAAGTATTTTTTACTTATTGATGGATTTTGTAGCCTTGCCCCCATACTTATTTTTTAAGTTAAATTACATTTATTATTATTTCAATATCGTATGCTCTTCCTTCCTTTATACTGCAGTTATTGGTTATGGCCAGACGAAATATGTCTTTATTTTCGCCGTGTCTTCGTCACAGGTATTAATTGGTAACAATAACAATTCTATTGATAATTTGAAACGTTTAATAACTAGGTTAGCAATTTATTTTAATGAAATAAAAAATAAAACGATCCGTTCCACTACATCATCCCTCTCTGAGAGAAAGGACTTCATCTTGGCCAATAATGAAGTACTTTAGAATCAATATATTGCATGCAAGAGCCAGGTTTCCCATAAGGCACTTTCAACTTTTTATATGGCTTGATTAAATACTTTTTTAACGGAGTAGATTTTTATCGAAATTCCCTTGTTTAATTAATTTTATAGAGTAACTTGTTTCTAACTTCGGTATGTTGGTCTCATCAAAAATTATACATAATCGTAAATCTTATATTTTTGATAATTGTATTTTGAAAAATTCTGTTTATTCATTAAAATGGTAGACATTAATTGGGTTTTATAATTTTTTTTGTCAAGTAATGTAAACTGATTTTATTTTCAGATACCACCACCAAAACCGCCACCTCCGGAAATGCACTTTATACCTAATCCGAGCAATACAGAATTTATATATCTTGTCGGCTTAGAACATGTCGTTGATTTTCTCACTAAAGAAACACGAATGCCATTACCCCCACAACCATTTGCATGTAGCCAATGCCAGTCTGACTTCACTCCCGTTTGGAAATGGGAAAATAGTAAAAAACAAAAAGGTAATTCAATTCAAGACAACTAAATTATTCATTAATATATATATATATATATATATATATATATATATATATATATATATATATATATATATATATATTTATATATTTATAGTTTCAGGTAGTAAATCTGTCATTTGTGAACAGTGTGTCACAAATAATGTCAAAAAGGCTCTGAAAGCAGAACATACAAATAGGTTGAAGACAGCATTTGTGAAGGCTCTACAACAGGAGCAAGAAATCGAACAGAGACTCGCACAAGTGAGTATGTTTCATAACAATATTTAATTTTAGAATATGATTCGGTACAGTTATTCTTATCCTGGTTACTTGTCCCTACAATTTTTTTCCTCCACATTACATATACGCTTTCCTCAGTTATGTATGAGCTTCTTTTGAGTATCTTTTTAAACCTGGTAGAGCAAGACACATTCTTATAAAAGACTGCATATGAAATATAAAAATATTAGTATATAGACAAAGAGAAAAAATAAAAGGCACTGATATATGGATAAGAGATGACCAAAAAAATACAAGAGGAACAAAGAATATTATTACCATACTTTAAACAAAATACACAAGAAGTCAAGTATGACAAATTGGTGATAAATGACGTATTTGACACAACATGCATAACCAAAAAAAATGAACCATAAGAGATCAGAAGAGACCTAAAATCAAGAAATGTTTAAGAAATAAGAAATTGATTATATATATATATATATATATATATATATATATATATATATATATATATAGAATGAAAATAAGACTGGGACTTATCTATGGAAATCCGGGAATTTCCAGTTGAGGGCTGTGACGTTGAGTCCTTTGGTTGATTGAAACTCCAACTTGGCAGCTGTAGAACTGCGGGATAAAATACAATGAGGAAGGAAACGGGAACACAGATGGAAATTACTGAAGAAAGAACAGATTTGATTAAAAAAGAGCCTATGCTCTAGCATATAGAAAATCTGAATTTATATTTTTTATAATATAACCAAACAGAAATCTGTTCTATTCATTCTATTCCCCAAATAAATAGATAATACGAATTTATATGAAAACTATCATACAAAATTTGCTTAAAAAAAAGGGAAATCCATAATTATAACCGGAATTTTTGTAAACACAATGATAAAGAAAAAACTTACCAGTGAATATAAAGAATAAAAAAACCACAAATTTACTGAAATTTATTTTGATTTAAAATGTAGAGGACGATTTCGAATACATTCCGAGGTTTTATTGAATTCTCGAATGGAGTGATAGGTCGATAACAAATTAATTCCTTCATAAACTCGAATATTAGAATAAATAAATCCGAAGTGACTACTATGCCACAATACGTGAACAAAGGATTATTCAAAATGCTCGAAGAAAACGTAATAAGCCGAATGGCATGTTACATTCAAAAACAGAAAATTTTTTGATAGAAGATTGCTATCAAAATAATATTCCTACAAATAGTTGTTTAATAAAAGCGTAAGCTCAAAAAATTTTCAATCATTCAATGAGATTAGAAGCCGTTTCTTCCGACAAGCAATAAATATGGATAATTTATACACAACGGGTTATATGGGATCGTAAAAACGTGTTGCACGGAAATACTCCTACAACGCGAAACCTACCGTGTTATAGGGGAGATTACTGTATACATTATATATATATCGTTTTATTTCGATTGAATTGAAATTTTTGTCATAATATATATTTATATTTTTTATAGAATGGAGTATTCACTTCAAGCAGTCCAGCGCCGTCACCGGTGACACCCGAAGCTCTTCCGAAGGCGGTAACACCCACACCTGTACCGAGACATGCACCTACACCGCCCGCGCCAGCCCCACCACCGCCACCACAACCTACTCCGCCGCCGCCGCGCACTTCACATCCACCGAGTCATCCACCTCCTTCCGTCGCCCAGGATAAGTACACGCAACAACAGAATGCAGCTGCTATGCAGGCGTTACATCAGCAGATCTTAAGAAGTAAGTAAATCTATAAATTTTGTTCCCGATAATTTTGATTTTATTCTTTTAGGTTTATCTGCTGGCGGGCCTCCAGCAGCTGCGCATATGCTTCAATTTTCCCCGCTATTTTACCCGTATCAGTTGGCGATGGCACAAGCAGCCGCGACCGGTAAAAACACGGCTGGCGGCAATTTGGCAGATATACAACGCGCTGCCGATCTACATCGACAGTACCTGTTGGATATGATTCCACCACCAACCCAACAACAACGTCACAATTGGAAGACATGATGCGAAAGAAATCGAGAGTGATACATTTAGTTTTCATTGTGTAATTAGCTGTTTTGTAGGGATACGGAATTATATGATACGCCACTATGACAATTCAAGCATACTACTCATTCACACATTATTAACCAAGTTCAGTTGTTTGTCAATAGATGGCGATGATACCTTTATTTGTCCGATGTCTGTGCTATTTTTTATTCAGTTGAAATGGATACCATTTTATATGTAGTGTTATTTGAACTTTATCAGATAATTAATCACAACTCGACTACAGGACATATTTATTTCTTAAAATCCAGCTCGAGAGACTAAATGAGATGATTTTAGACCTGAACAAGTTTCAGCTGTATAAAAAATAAACTGATCATGAAAAGAAAACTTCCAAATAAATCAGCTGTAACTTTTAATGTTTTTAATAATGACGTAAAGTCACATTCAATCTTTTTATTGTAAAATGAGGGCTTCACTACAGTTATATTTTTATCTGATTTCTTGTAAATAAATTTTATAAATTTGGTACTAACTCTGAAATGTTTTATGCTGTTATCAAATCAACTCTTTTTATTGTTTAACAATATCACTTTTAATTTATATTTTCGATTTTTTAAATTAAATTTTATTTTAAACAAACTAATCCTGGAGTTTCAAAAACGAAACAGTCGATTTATTTTATCTTTTGTCAAACAGCATTATGGGGTAGCTAAGTTGACAAGTGAGTGCCAAAAATTTCAAAAGATGAAGGATGTAACTTTACTACTTTGACGAAATGAGTTTCTTTTTTTTATTTTGAGTATAATATTGGTCGCAACATGTGACCCTAAACTCGATTGCGGCGTCAGTAGGGCTTTTGTTCCTTCTATCGAATCTCAATTTTCAAATTTGAGATTAGTTTATTGTATTAATTTTCAATTTAATAAGTCTGCTAACTACACCATACCTTTAACATGCTAGAAAAGTATCTGACATGTTACGCTCTACCATGCCCACCTAAATGGATCAACGGCGTTTTGTATCCGCTACATTCACCAAAACCGAGTTTTAATTTCCCATGTACAAAGTATTGTGTGGTGTCTTGTAGTGCCATCAACAGATGACAATGGTGAGGCAGTCATCAAGTGCAGTATACTCACCGCCCAGCCGTCAAGCAAAGTGGCATAATAGTCTTGACGTTACGTGAGTTGTAGGCGACAGTATTAGTCTGTGATTTAACGGTCTAGTATGAGTAGTGTTCATATATTGGTTACGGTGTAGTGAGCAGACACCTCAACCATCTTAAGCGTCCTTCATATTTGTACAGAGCCGTATTTGTTTTATGTCTGCCTACGCTCTAGTTATTTTCTTGGAACATTAAGAAATTAATCAGACGAAGATATGGAAATTTTTTACTATCATGAAGCTCTAAGTGTGTTCTGCAAACAACCTGTTAGAATCTGAATATATTTCTTGTTATATTTTATTTAAAAAAACTATTTGCTATGAAATTAGTGTCGCTTTAAACAATTATATTTAATTACAAATATTTTTGTCGACCTTTTTATAATTATTCATTTTTTGAACGCATTTATTCTTTTGTTACTTTGTATTTTACAACTGTAGAAAACCTTCAAAAAAATATTTTTCTGAAGTAGAATTTATTTATTTTTGATTACGGCTGTGCCGAAACGGCATTGTACTTTTCGTTTGCTGGTGTACAACAATAGTTGGAAATATTATGCCGGCAGTACACGCTCATCAATGCGACCCGAGCACGAGACTCTGGGATATCGTCTATAATACTCCTCTAATCAGTTTTTATGTCAACATTTCCAAGAATTTCGTAACGAATCGTACAGTGCGAGCTTGTACTAGAAATACTCCCTAGATGTCTTTACTTCCTTTGACTTTTTCAGAGTACTCAGGGAGGTCGAAATAACTCCGTGTACACTCTCGGGTCACCTTGGCGAGCGTGTACTACCTACATTAAAGTAGCTCTGGAAAACTGCTTTATAAAGTGAAGGTAAATTGATATGTACAGGATGTCTCAGAATTTATTAGAATGTTTCAATTTTAATTCATTTAAAATTATGTAATATTTAATGAGACACTCACATATATCCTGTTGATTTGTTTTTTTAGTATAATTCAGATCTTATGACACAATTTTTAATAGCAAAGAAAGGTCTAGAACAGGTTTTGTTTTATCAAGAAATGGTGTTATTATTAGAAAACTGATAAAAAGACTTGAAGGAATAATTTGCTTCTAAAAAATGAATAGTGAAGTAAAATTTGAACAGTAACTTTATGTTTGCCATAATTTTAATCAAAATAAATACTAATGGTTTACTGAATAGGATTTAATTATCTATGTCGATGCATTCTTATCAGTTTTGCTTGATTTTAAATTAGCATATTAAATTCTGGGACAATCTGTGTAGAAAGATTTGATACTGGCGATATATAAGCACAACTTTGTCTAAACCTTTTATAGTATCGAATCTTCAGCTTATGTATTGGTTGAACATTTGTAAATAAATGTTTCCACAATTGTACATTAGTCATAATTCTTTTTTTAGAAATACTGGTGCATACTATGCTCAATGAATTTAATATAAGGTGTTCTAGTACTATTTCGTTTTTCTTGATTCTTATTTTAATTGATTTAATCAGTTTTACCACCAGCCTTAAAACAATCACATATTCCAAAACTATAACGTCTAAATATAAGAACTCTATAACTACCCTAAATATTTAGGATATACAATTGAAACAAATATAACCAAAAACACGGTTTACTAACATTTATAATTACACTGTCTGATCCTTCGAGCCGGATACGAATCAACGATAAATAGAAGGTTCAAAGGACCAGATAGCATAATTGTAAATATTGGTATAGTGGTACTAAAACAGTATGAACATTATCAACGATTCACCAGAAATTCCAAATATATAACTGATAAAAACATAAACGAATTCTCATACCAATACTGATTTAATGATGTTTCAATTCATTACACAATTTCTGGAAATTGATAGAACGAGTAAATACAGAATCTAGTAACAAACAGGAAATAGTACTAGGAAAAGAATACAATTGAAAGGTATACTGTTTTAAAGTAAGTAGGAGTATATGAGTCTGGAACAAAATACTAAATAGTTTTTAAAAACTCCAAATAGAAATTTACGCAATTAGAGATCAGTTCAATGTCAATAAGAAATGTGCTGATAATAATAATCTTGTATGATCACCAAGCAGTCAGTAAAGCACTAGCTCTTGTATAATTAATAATTCTTTGGGAATCATTTTTTAAACTTAACAAAGTTGTGAGTACCAAGACACACTAAAGTAGGAGGAAATGAGATGATTGATAAACTAGCAAAGGAAGGGAACTAGAATCCTCTTGAGGAATCAGCACTGATACAATATTGGATGAAATAGAAGTGATTGAGAAGATTGAACTACTAGGCAATATAGTAGGACTAGACCAGAAGTCTGTATTAAACATTATACTTTGAATGGATACCTCAACCAATGCAGATTCTGTGGTTTAGAAGAGTAAATATCTATCAGCAAGGCGGCATTACATTATCTCAGGTATAACATATGTGAGAAAACTGAATAGAGCAGGAATATGTATCCAAACTGAAGCCGGCGGATGTTTGTGAAATTTCTTGAAGAATCCGGACTAAACATACTAATTGTGTCTGAAGTGGTTTCCAGAAACTGAATAGAAAGGGCATAATCAATCTTCTAGGTGTCAGTTAATCGTTACACTACACCACACACAATTTCAACTTATTCTAATTGAGATATATAATTGTGAGCAAAAAAATCTACTCAAGTCACACGTTTGCAGTGAAAAGTTGCTAGCAAAAAATTGATGGCTTCCATTCTTTTTCTGATTTTAGCATCTCAAAGCCATTAGTCTTAGTTTTATAATAATTGGTCTATGTTGTTATTGAGTTATAAGTTCATCCCATGAATGCTCAATAGGGTTTTAGTTTGTACTACGCGCTGGCCAATCCATAGCGGTAAATTTGACATACTGTAAATACTACTGTACGGAAACTGCAGTGTGTGGACGAATATTGTCCTGCATTAGGATGAAGTTTTCGCTGATGAAACTGGTGTACGGAAGGACATTTTTTTCTATCTATCGATTCGCCGTTAATCCCCCCACACCACCGCCAGTTTCAATAAAAACCGACTCGATTTTTGGTTTTGGACACGTGTTCGTAATAGATTATAGTCAAGTCATGCGTAGTGCACCAAACTTTGGTATATGATAAGAACAAACCTACTGTCATTCGGAAACTGAACTAAGTAATTACGGTGCAATCCACTAAACACTCACGATAATCACGACCATGATATTTTCCATTCCACTTAGTCCAGAGCGTTATAATCGTAAACCTAAGAGTGTTGAGATAAATATTAACGAATGGCAAAACAGAAAAAATAAAGCAAAAGCTTTAAGAAGTTATGTTACAATTTGTAAGTCACTGAATTTTTTAGTGGAACTAATTTACATTGACATCAAAATATCTTCTGCGGCGATACTGAAATATTTAGTAGTACGTCAAAAGTACTTATAATATCACAATCTGCGTCGCTTGAATTTTGAGAATTCCACTAATTATTTCAACGCTTACTTCGACCCACCACTTGACGAGGGTCGTCGAGAACGTTAATCATGACGTTCACACCGCGACCACCACGATCGTAGTCGCTATGTGGAACGCTCAAAAGAATGTTTTTGGCGTCGTGAATGCTTAGTGAAATGCACCATTTGGTAATCTAAGAAAACTGATCTACGTCGATATGGCGGCCGTGGGGTAAATTTTCTCGTATGTACCCGTGTCAGCTTCTCATCATTTTTCCAGTAGTTCGGTTGTTTTGTTTTGTGGGGTTAATAGGACTTCATAAATAATTCTTAGACCTGTTTGAGTGAAACTAATACAGCTGAAACTGAGTATTTTTACAGTTTTTTTTTCAGTCAATCAAGTAAACTTTCAAGAAATTTACAAAATTTAGAACACTTTTACTAATTTTAATTAAATTTCGGGTGTTTTTTTTTACATTAATTTCCATTGTTGAGTTTACAAGTTCATCAAACATGAGTAGGTTGCAAAGTGATAACAAACAAGTGGCAGCTGAAAGATAAAGGACAAACTTGAAGCTTTAGGTGCAATTAACTTCTTTTGATTAGATTAAGAGTTTTATTGAGAATCCTACTCATTTTTCACAAGTTTCCAATTTACTTGAGTTTGAGACTATATTTACCGCTTATCTACACTGAGCACAACACTATACAGTAGAAAAAACCGACAAAGCCCCTTTCTGGGAGCACTCCATAAGAAACAATTTTGCAATAAAACTGGAAATAAAAAAGACTAAAAATAGAACAAATAAGTTCACAAAACACAAATTTACGGCAAAAGCATATGTTTACCCCACGGCGGGTATTTTTTTAAATCGGAATCAGCTGATTTTGACAATTTCTTACGTCGCTCAGGTGCTTGCCATATAACGGACCTTAACACACTCAATAATATCGTGAATATACTGTCAATACTGTCCTTTAGACCCATAATATTGACTAATAAGATTTTATCATTCATGACACTAAGTTTTGGAACCAATATGTGCAACTTCCATATTTTCTTTTCTTCTTTAATCGTATGATTTACTGTCCTTTCCCGTTTTTTAGGTTCCAAAAAAGAAAACTATGCAAATCACTAATTTTAAAATAAGTATTTTTCTCTTGAAACTTCTCCTTTTATCTGTGCCCATACCAGTTCAATCGAGATAAGTTTGTAATGATATGGTGGAGGTCTAACGAAAATCAATCATAGATTTCAAATTTTTTAATTTCTGTTTATAAAGGGAACACAAAGCATGTTATTTCCTCACAGAACTGGGATGGAACTTAATATTCTCTGAATTTAGCTAATTTTGTAAATCTTGGATGTTGGCAATTTGTCTAAAATCTCAAATGTTAACTTGGATTCCCCATTACTATTATACACTTCTAAGGAGGAAGATCTATGATTTGTTTGAACTATTCTTGAAAAACTTCAGCATTCATGTCATTGTAGTCATCAGAAGGAGTAGAATCAAAAGTCAATAAACCCTTTCCTATCGATAAATGAAAACCAGTAGATAAATTATTTAAGTCACTGCATACAAGAACCATCTCATACGAAACCTTGGCACCATCTGAATATTATTGACCATGTTATTGACGTTTCCCCCTACACGCTCAATATCCCCATCACTTATAGCTAGATTTTTTTCCTTACAGGGTCAATTTTATTGAACGTGTAAGGTCCGCTTATATCTTTAGTATAGAATTTTCAGATTAAGATGACTGCGCCACGGTGATGGCAGCCAGAAACATTGCCATCATTTATGTTATGTTGTTTTGTGCATTTTTTTAGGTAATCAAATTGTTTTAGAAGTTGTTTTTAGAATATTGTGCTTGATTTTGTTTTTACTTATTATTTATTCAATCTTTTATTTTCAGGTGAATTATGAATACAATAAGTTTATATGAGTTTATTCGCTTATCTTTTATACTTTGGTCACAAGTTACTTATTAATACTGTTAAAATTATTGGTGTGCTCATTTACACATTAAAATCTCTATGACTGGGGCCTGCTTCATCTTCTTCACGTCTTCGAGTATGTTTCAAAGCTAATAATGCTTCTGCGGCCTTTCTGTCTTCCTCATCTTCAAAATTGAATCTATTTTCATAAGATGTTGACACTTCTTGGGTAGTTTCTTCTAAATCTGTGGTTTCCTCCGATTTAGCTCCTATTTTACGAGTTGCTCTAGAAAATTTAGGTTTGGGGGATGAACTGAGAACAACAGTTCCTGGTAGATTCTTTGAAGGAACAGCATTACACTTCAGTCTTCTTCGTTTTACTTTTTCTAAAAATATTTTATTTAAATTTTTGACACATAACCTTAATTCATAAATTAACAAACCTTTTTGGAAAAAATCTGTGTCTTTGAAATGGAGCGAGCATACTTTCATATAATTTGACCTCTTTTTTCCAATTTTCAGTTGTCTAATCCATTCTTTTCTCCTGTCCACAAGTTCTATGTCCCCAAATTCATTTTCCACAAGAACTTTCGAATTTCCTGCTACCGGAAAACTATGAAAACTCAGTTCAGGATTTCTTTTTGCCCAGGAAGAACAATGAGGAACACAACAGTAATAATTATTCATATTGAAAATTGAAAATGAATTGAACTGGGAAACAATTAACAATTTTACACTGCTTGAAGTTACTCAACATATAACAGTGTATATAAATTTACTTACACAAACACTCGTCAGAGGGAGTATCGCATTTGAAGGGATACCGATATGGTGGGTAAAAGCGATCAGCTGATTGGTTGTTTCGTTTGATTTTTGAACTTTAAAAATTATTATTCCTAATTATTAAACTAGACAATTGACTGGTTTAAGGATTGCCGATTTTGTACTTTTTTAGCTTTTTGACATACAAATGGCTTGTTTTTTTTTGTACGTTGAAGCTTGTTTAAGTAATATTATATATGTAACACTCCTATATAGTCAGTTGGTATGGAAAAAACGTCCCTATGTTACGGTACCGACAATTTTGTTTTTCTCTCATTTGAGATGCTTTATTTATACTGCGCATGCTTCGTGCGCGTAAAAGATGCGCAGAACTAACTGAAGCGCTCGGAGAAGAAACTATCCATATAGAAGTATTACATATATGGGGAAATATAACCAAGCAGCAGAGCCGGACTGGCCTAAAAGTTTAAAGTAGATCTTCACATTTATAGATAGATATCAGATTATCTAATGAAACTGCAGAATGAACTATTCTAATGACAAGTATAGATTGTTCTTCAACACATAGGGACATCAAAGAAGATCTAACTCAAGTGAAAGAAAATATAAAAAATGGATGAATAAATTTAGAACCTTCAATCAAAATTATCCCAATTTTCAATCTCATACATTAAAAAAGAGACTACTATAATCAAAATAATTAAACAATATAAATTTTTCGTTACTAGCCTTACACTCAGGTTACATTTAGAGCAAAGATAAAAAGAAGTAAGAAAATTTTCAGGTTAATTGGATTTGTTGTTTTAATTTACAAAAATATGTAAAGCAAAAATAAGAGTAGAAAATGAACTTAGTTAAAAGTAAATGGGATTTTAAAATTCAATCAATTTTCCAATGGACAAAAATTAACAATAACAAAGCTACCTACTCAACAAACGTTCACTTTGATACTATATATTAATTTTATAGAATATAAAAACTAAAATGTATCTTCAGTGTTTTCTTGGTAATTATCGTGTTTCCACAAATTTTGTTAAATTAATTATTTCAATCAGAAATGGTAATTCTTGCATTGACCATATTGCGTCAATGAGAACAATACTGTACAGTATTGTACATAAAAGAAAATGAAAATATCTGGTCAAATTTTATTGATTTCGAAAAACATTTGACTCAATAAACATAGAATTAATCAAAATAGAAAAGTTAGTGAGATAGGGGTGTTTTCTTTCGCCAATGCTTGCAATAGATTGAATAATGAGGAAAAAAGGGGATGAAATGTAAAGAATCAACTAGAACCCATTCGAAACATTGGAATACCTACGAATTTTCTCGACAAATTGGATAAGTTATAAACTTCTTTGTAACATAACTGAAGAAGAGCAAATAGACGTAACGATTACGAAGGAAAATAGAGGTGGATAGGTCATACACTAGGAAAACCAGCAACAAATATAACCAGACAAACATTAAAAAATCAATAGGGAGGAAGAAAAGAGACAGACCTGTACGAACATGGAAAAGAACAGTTAACTTAACATGGAAAGATGCTACAGAAATAGTCGAAAGTAGAAAGAAATAGAGATCCCTCATCAACAAAATTGACAGGCGCCCTTTGCTTCACTGGAAGCTATGCATGTGACGATAATGATGAGTTATTCCAATAACCAAAGCAACGAAAATGCTATATATCATGAAGATAGCGCATACTGTATGCTTTCATACTCAGTGAAATTAGATTTAGTAAATCTGAAGGGAATCATGGTCATGGATGAAGAGGCAATATTAACGGTTTACCTTCAACTGAATTTACAAGGTCGTCTATCTGTATTAATTAAGCGTAACAATTTGTCTCTAAAGACGTCAAAATTTGACTCGCATAGAACATGTGTGGGATATAATGGTGAGAAGACTGACCAATGGAACGAGGTGCAAACAGCAGACATCAGCCATCTCTTTTTGACGGTACCAAGACGTGTACAAAAGTGTATTAAACTAGTCGACAATCACATTGTTAATAATTTTTTTCTGGGATCAGTTTTTTGAAAATTTCATTCTTTGTTAATCAAAAAATCTAGAATTCATAAGAATCTAATACTTCTATTATACACACACAAGTTTTTCCCCACCGGCTGATTTGTTTACTATTCTTTAACAGTAAATTATTTCTTTGGTGTTTATGATTGTAGTTTAGTCCTAGTTAACCCAAGAACTTGCTGTTATTTATACTTTTTGGGCCAAGACATTTTTATGTGATTGTTTGCGTTCTCGAAAATTCTGAATTATAAGTTTTAAAAAGGTCTGTCGTCTTGATAGTCTAGGCAAAATAACCATACCATTGCCTCCGAATCAAAAATACCTCGACGTACCGTAGACTACAACGTGAAAAAATATGTATCCACCAAGAGCTTGGCGATAGAAAACGTTCAGTAAAAGACGGCGGAGGCTCGGTGTAAATGTAGTACGTTCTTGCCAGCACCTGATCAGCAGAAAATTTATCTTTCACCATAAAAACGATCCCAAGCATTCCTCGTAGATGTGCAGATCAGCAGAAAATTTATCTTTCACCTTAAAAACGATCCCAAGCATTCCTCGTAGATGTGCAAAGAGTATTTGATAGAATTGGAAAGGTATAGTGTACTGAAAGTGAGGATTTAGCCATCACAGTCACCCGATTGACTTGTTCTGGGAGAAACTGGACGTTGAAATCAGAAAGCAATGTGCTACTTCCACTTCACATCTTTGGAATATCCCGAAAAACGAAAGGAGCCAAATATATATTATTTAAAAATCATGATCGACCGTATTGTTTTTAGTTGTTATGTATTACGCAAACTATAGGGTAGAATCTATTTGCAAATATTTATTGGTCTTAAACTATAAATAAATTTAATACAATCGATATTGAGCGACCTTGAGCGATGACACAAGAACCGAGATATTATATAAATTAAATTATAGCATGTCGGTTTGTCGATTTTATCCAGCCAATTATGTATTCGCGAACAGTTTAACAGATATTTGCGTTGACTAAGTAAAGCGAAAAAAATGAGTTCGATACCGAAATTTTTAAACGTTAAAGAAAGGTGTCCATCAGGAACCTGTAGTCCAGTTCTTGCTTGGTCTCCTTTGCCGCAAAAAAGGCAATTAAACTTTATTAAAAATTCCAGCAGCAATAATAAGGTAAAATATTAATTATAAAGATAATAAAGAAGAAACCGCAGTAAGACTTTTTGATTAATCGAAAGTAATTCTATAATTTTTAGAATTATAACGAAAACAAACAACCATTATATCCAAACTGCGACTTTACAATTTGGTTGAGGTCCTGTCAAGAAGAAATTAAATTTCCTATATATGGAAAAATTTCAGGTATATGCATTATATTTTTCCATATAATATAATTATTGAATGTATAAAAATATACATTTTGTTACAATAACTCTTTAGCCGTTATATCCAAAAATAATTCAATTATTTAGATAAATCGGATATCAGAAAAATTATAAATGCAAAGAGTAATTGAATAAAATTCGCAACTATAATTTTTTTATAAATCGTCAACTGAGTTTAGTTACACTAATATAACCAAAACATTTGCTCATAAATTCGACATCAGCTGTTTAGATGCCAATATATATGCAAACAACGTGACTGCCTGATTCATTAACAGAGTTCTCTCAAGGTCAAGGTTTCTCACATTTTGTCATATTTGTAGAAAAAATATATTCTTGTTTTAATAAGGAAGTTGTAGGTGAGATTCCAAAATGGTTGAATGGTTCTTTGATTCGCAACGGACCTGGATCATTAAAAGTGGCTGATGAGGAATTTACACATCTTTTTGATAGTTCAGGATTGCTGCACAAGTAAGTATTCCATATATAATTTATTATATAACCTCCCTTTTTTTGAAGTGTGATACTTAGACTGTTGAAATTTGGAGTGTGAAAATGAAGTATTGTGAGCTTCTCTGCTAGTTATTCAGTTATCACATTGTAAAACCATAATCGGCTTGCAAATGTATATTAGGAAACCATCATTAAGAATTGTACAGAGTTATACTTATAAATAATTTCAGTTAAATTAAATACAAAGATGAATTTGTTGCTTCAAAGTTTTATTTGTAACTTAAAAAATAAAGTAAACGTTACATATCATTTTTTCATGAATGTTACTCATAGAGCTAAAAAAATCTTTGGCAGAAAAAGTTGTTAAGACCATGTTTTTTCTTGTTTTTGTTGTCATAATACAGATACAATACAGTGAATACTTTATAACAGTAAAATCATACTGGGAAATAACTATTTAACATCATATCCATGACAATTTCCTGGAAAATTCTAAAATTGTAACGCACCAAGTTTTGTCCTCATTCATCATATTCATCTTCCCCATAATGACTATCGTTTAATTATGTTTAAGTTTTTAACTATTTTTACGTAATTTATGGCATTTTTCCAATTCTTGATCCTAATGTTTGAACATTACGTCTACTGTATATTCTTTGGCAATTAATTTTGTTGAAGTAGAAACTCCTGTATGTTTGCTTTGGGAGAATATTTAGTTGAAATTTTGAAATGAGGTAAAGCAAGATTCTTTTGATCACCGTTTCTTGTATCTCTTGTAATCAGTAATTTTTACCCCGAAAACTCAGTGTCACTGTGGAAAGCAACAAACTGGATTTAAAATTTCGAAATATGTACTACCAATAATTTCAACTTAGTATCTCTTTTTTTGATTTTAGATTCGGTATAAAAAATGGTGAAGTAACCTACCAATGTCGTTTCTTGCAGTCAGATGTGTATAAGAAAAATTGGAAAGCAAAAAGAATTGTCCATAGCGAATTTGGTACAAAAATTGTAGAAGATCCTTGTCATTCCATTTTTAAGAGGTACGTGACTTTTTTTATCTCGTTTGTTACAATTGATGATTGATTTTTTAGAATTGCCACTGTGTTTAGTAAGGAAGTTTCAGATAATTCTATGATTTCTGTATATCCTTTCGGTGATGAATTGTACGCATTTGGAGAAACGCCCATGATTCATCGTATAGATTCCGAAACGTTGGAAACCAAAGAAAAAGTGAATATTGGCGAATATGTTTCGATTGTGAATCATACATCTCATCCACATGTTTTGAAATCTGGTAAATAGTTTAATTCCATTTATTATTAGAACAGTTAATATTCTGTTTGATCAAAAAATAGTGAAAACTCACAGAATTTTCATAAAATGAATAACAAGCACTTTTATAGTTATTTAAATTATTTTTTTCCAATTTATCAAATAATCAGTGAATTGAATCTACACATAAACTTTGACTTGTCTTCTATGTATTTTTAAGTTTTTACAAAATGAATAAGTTTTAAACAAAGTGTTCTGTTGCTTTTCCAAATATTTGTCTTCTTTGAAGGTGCTTCATTACCAAAAGTTGCAGAAAGCGATTCTATACATTGTTGTTGACTAAGACATAATTTTACAACTTATGGTGAAACTGGAGATTAAACTCTAGTTTAAATCAAGAATAAAGTTGCTCTATTTTGCAGGTCACAGCTGACCCACATTGTTTTGTTAGGTGTAACCCCAACAAAAATATAACTCAAACTCTATTTTTTCATAAGGCATTAGCAATTGCTGAATTGGCAATGTTGATAAATTTTTCATCATCATCATCATCATGAAGTGCACATATTCAGACATTTTAGCAAAACCAAAATCTTTTGCTCAAGGTATGGAGGGTAGAGAGAGGGGGGAGTATCTGTTATGGGAGAAAAGGTGAAAAAAGTATTTAACTGTATACGATAAATTACAATTCAAAAACCTTCCAGAATGGCGCTGAAGTAGAAAAGGGTTTGGTATGTATGTAGCACTAGATGAATTGAAGTATGCCGAGTTAAAAAATATAACCTAAAAGAATTATGAGCAAACGTGCATTAAGTATTATTTTATTTTGTATTTCTCAATAATATTTAGCTCCTTCTTTAAAATTTACCCTGGATGCTAATGTGGCGCATTTCGATGGACACTTTTAATATCCTCCCTAACTCAAGAGGTAATATCGTAAAAACATTAACAATTTGAAAAAGCTAGGTTGGAAATCTGTGTCATATTACAATCAAGCTTAAACTACTCCCAGACCGCCGGTAACGCTATCTATAAAACATTAAAAGTCCATATCTGTGGCTTGAACTGACGTTTGAGATTTAAACTTTAGTTGTAAAAGGCGATAACAAACATCAATCTTGGCAAATACACTCATTAACGCCACCTATTGTTCGATTGTAAAAACTTGAAAGGCAACCCTCGTATGCATTGAAATAACTCAGTTCCATTAGAAAACTATGACGACCTAACCTAACCATGGTTGGAAAATTTTATTAGAAATACTTTATCCTAATATCATTGAGAAAGTTGTGAAACGTATTTTTAGGTACAGTCTATAATTTAGGAATGTCTATTTCTTCTTCTGGAATATATCATAATATAGTAGAGTTTCCACAAACTGAAACCGGTAAACAAAACACACTTAATATAAAGAAAGAAATTTTTTACATAAATATTTTTAGGTTTTTCTAAATCAATGTTCGAAAAAGCTCGTATAGTTGCTTCAGTTCCAGCAAGATGGCGTTTACATCCCTCTTACATGCATAGTTTTGGTAGGATATTTTTTATACTGCATTATAGTCAATAAACTTGTCGTATTTTAGGTATAACAGACAATTATTATATAATTGTAGAACAACCATTGAGTATATCAGTTCTTGGTCTCATTTCATCAAAACTAAACAATGAGCCTTTAGCAGGTTGTTTCAGATGGTACCACGAAGAATATGTAAGTGTTTTTTAGTGTTCCATAAAATTAACCATTGGGAATACCTCGAAAGAATACCAGAAGTTACAGAGTTTTGATACTAAGATGTTTTGTGTAATCATAATGAACAATTTAGAGTGTTTATTTAGAAATATTGGAAACTGTTTAATCAAAGCCAAATTAGAAGCATTAAATGTTATTCTTTCAACATTAGTAGAGTGCCAGACTTACACACCAATATGTTTAACGTAATTTAATCATTACTCTTTATTGGTGGTTAAATCTCTAGGATTACCTTTCTAAATTGAACATATTTGAAGATTTTGTTTATTAATATTTGATGAAGTTATTAATTTTTTTAGACCAGAATAACGGTTATTTCCAGAACCAATGGAGAAGTATTTGAAACATTTTTTTCCAAATCATTTTTCTATTTACATATAATCAATCAGTATGAAATGGATAATCATATAGTTTTAGATATCTGTATGTACAAAGACCCTTCAATGTTGGACTGTATGTACATTGAAACAATGAAGGTATGTAATAATTATTGTTTCCACTATGTTATATAGTTAAACTGAATTTAATTTAATTTAAAATCAATAAAAAGTTTATACTGAACACTGTCTACACTACTACTACAACATTCACAATTATAGTGCCTGACGCACGTTTCGATAACTAAGTTATCGTCTTCAGAGACAAGGTAAACTAAAACCTATTAACTTAACTCACATGTTTTATATTAAATTTTCCCACCAAAAATAAATCCAGTGAGAAATTTCACATTAATATAATTAATTAATATAATTAATATATTCACATAAGTTTTCTAATGCATCCAACAATTTATTATTGTACTCTATGTTTAAACCGGACATTAATGGATCTCTTAGTCTGCCCAAAACTCCCAGAAAACTTTCCTATATATATCTTGAACAAGTGTTATGATAGAAACTTCAATGAACTATTCTTTAATTTATTTTTATTTTATAGACAATGCAACAAAATCCTGATTATGCAAAAATGTTTCGAGGACGTCCAGCAAGATTTGTTCTACCTCTAGAACCTATTCGAGATGCAGCAGAAAGTAGAAATTTAGTTACTTTGAAAAATGTGCACGCTAAAGCGTACTACATGTCCAATAAAAAGATTTTAGTAGAACCAGAGAAACTTTGTGATATAGGATGTGAAACACCAAGAATTAATTATGAAAATTACCTGGGTATGTGTATGGTTATCTATTACAAAATAATTCTAATGACAATTTTCTAGGTAAACCTTACAGATACTTCTATGCAATTAGTGCAGATGTTGACGCAGATAATCCAGGAACTGTAAGACCCTTGATCTATAAAATAAAATATTTTTTAAACGATTTTTTTTTAGCTCATAAAAGTAGATGTTTCATCGCATTCAACCAAAACATGGTGTGAGAAAAATTGCTATCCAAGCGAACCTATATTTGTACCTAGTCCGGATTCCAAGGTTTGTTTCCTAGATAGAGAGTGGGTTAATAAGTCAGCGACTTTCCGAACGAAATCATCATCAAAATCATTTTATTTTTCAATTAGTGTCTTTTTGAGCTCGTTCAACATTTATCTAATTTATTCCATACAAATGAGGTTCTTCAAGGTTTTTTTGTGAGATTATTTCATCATTAGCAGTCATATATGTTGGGCAAAGTCCCCTTATCAAGCTTATCCTTTGTTTGAGTCGTGGTTTACAATTCCTCCTCAAATTACGATGTTTTCTGGTACTAACGGTTGTAAAACACAAACTAAATGAAAACCCGTTCAAATTTTAACAGAAATCTAAAGATGTCAATTAACGACTACAGTGCTGTCATTTTAGTTGAGAAACGGTTAATTTAAGAAGTTGCGGACTTACTGACTCACCCATTTAGTTAATTTCAAGTATGTAACAAATCGGCAAATAATGACTGAAAATTGATGCGATTGTGATTACATTCTCTTCATTATTAGACTGAGGATGAAGGTGTAATTCTGTCGGCGATGGTGTGGGGAGAAGAAGATACCAATCACGTTGGTTTGTTAATCCTAGATGCTGTAACATTTACTGAACTAGGTAGAGCAGATTTTCAAACGCTTTCTCCAGCTCCAAAATGTTTACACGGTTGGTACCTCCCGTCTAAATGAAAAATACTCGAATAAATTTAAAATCAGCATATATTGTTATAAATACAATGTTTTCGATAAATAATAAACTGTATGATCATCAATAAAACAGTTAATAGAATATTCTAGCTAATGTAACACAACTACATACAAATGTACTTTGAAATAAATAAATAAAAACGTTCATTTCTAAGAATTTTCTTGGACTAACAAATAATAAAAGTGTGGGGATTAAAGTTAGAAGTAGATTTTCATTTACAACAATTGCCAAAAAAAGATTCTTGATCCCTCATTATAAATATATTGAAATTTCTTGTATTTGTTGACTTACATTTGTCTTTCTAAAATCATAGTTTTCAAAATTTACACAATAAATTCATCGATTTCTTCTTTAATATCGATATAAATCGATGCTGAATTCATTTCGATTTTTTCAAGATAGACTTGAGCATGGTGATGTTTTCCAAACCTTGGTAAGCAGGTAAACGTAGTTTTTAAGCTCTGGTTTCAAGTCTACTAAAAAATCTGGAAGGTAGTCAGTTATATTTATTTAATGGATGATTCCTGTATAAGCAACTGTAAATGAAGATAGGACTTGATGTGACCAAAATTTGTTGGGTTCCAGAAATAAACATACGAAACAAAAATAGTTTAAATAAATGACAGAGTTTACCTGAATTGTCAAATTTGATTATACATTTATCAATAAACAGTGTCAAACTTTTGAGTTCATTCCATCCTAAAACTTGTTAGAAGTAAAAAAAAGATTTGTGTTGGTTTAGCATTATTTTATAACTGAAATACAGTTCAGGCTGAAAAGTATTAAATGCTGCAAAATTAACAGTCACTGGCATATGTCATGAGATTAAACGTGCATGTAGAACTACCGATGATGCTCAACAATCAGGAGATGGTTACACCAGAAAATATAAAAAAAATCCTTATGAAGGAAGGACATAACATTAACAATGCCTATTATTACATATTAATAAACCGATTGAAGAGGAAAATCGCAAACAAACTGCCCCAAGATAACACTAATGAGTTCAAATTGCTTCTGCAATCATCATATTCTCCAGATCTGACCTTAAGTGTGTGTTTTAAGGCTAGAAAAAATGTCACAAATCATTTTAATAAGAGTGAAAAATCGTTATAAGAGTAATTGAAAATGATTAGAAACGTCTTGGATTGATCGTGAAGAAATTATTTTAATAAATAAAACGAATTTTGGCTTAAAATCGTTATTAGTTGTTTACTAGAGAAGAAACTTATTTTTTCATGTTATACTAAAAAAGCAGTTTTATTCTTAATATACAAAAAAATGTAATTGTATAAACTTGTAAGTTTACAACAAATAATAAAATTGTTGAAAATGCCAATCTTCTGCACTTATTTCCAAAACAACTAAACTAATAATAAAAAAAGAATCGTTTATAATAATCATGGTTGATTGGACAATACCAAAAATTAATTTGTTAATCTTTCATATCCTCAGATGTCTCAAAATTAGTAAACTTTCACAATATATTAGTTCAAAAAAATATTTTAAAATTAAAAAGGTGCTTGATAGATTATTGTCAAAAATACATTTTTTATCATTACAAGTACACCGTTAATGCATAATTGTAGGAATAATTGAGCTGTATCGGAATGCTTGAATGTAAAAATAATATTAAATTGTGCTATAAAAGTTTCAATATTTATAGAAAATAACATATATAAAGATAAGGCAAAAAAAATAAATATTCTCATGTGAAATCAACTACAAAAATATATAATTTTTCAAACTAAAAAGCCTTTTTAGGAACTGCAACTACAGTAACATAACAATGTGCAATGAAATACTCGATTACAATTATGCAGCCAACCGATTCCTGCAACTTTGTGTACGTTCTATTGCCTGCAAATTGCAGGGATGAATCTAGTTATTTCTGACTTCACCACCAACTAACTGTAACTAAGATCAGCTGTATACTGTACCCACTATTTACACCACACTGTCTAACCAAGTTAATGTCTTCAGAGTAGAAGGTAAACAGTTTATCTTCAGTCTTTGAAGACGATAACTTGGTTACTAAAACGCGCGTCAAACAGTGTAATTGTGATTGTTGATGTAAACAGTAGGTTCCGTATAAATATCATCAACGGTTATAGAAATTCCAACTTGGTTAAGATCACCTGATTGTGTAAAACAAATTTTTCTTCTTTGGTAAATCTTTCTTGTTCATCGGTAATTATTGTTACATTCACTTATTTGGAAAGTTATAACTATACATAATAGGGTTAGTTTTAGTGTTAAGATTGTTATAGCCTTAATTTGAAGTGACCTTGATATTTTTATGAGTGGCTGCCCTCCAAAACGAATAATTGCCAGTAATAGAAAATGAGAACAACAATTCAAAATGATCACAGTAGACGGAAATAAATCTGATATTTTGTTGATTGCTAAACCAACAGTAACTAGAGTTTTTCTTACGATTTCCAAAACTGATAAAATTGCGAATCGATCAGCTGCATATTGCTTCATATTAAGCCCTTAGTTAACTAACCCCCTAAACACCGAGAGAAACATTTTAAACTGAGTCAGAGAAGAAACACAAATTTATTCCGAAAGAAAATATTCACAATATACTGATAAAGTGTACAAAGAGAGAATTGTTACCATGTACTATTCATTCAAGAAAATAGATTAATATTTATTTCATGTTTTATTACACAAATAACAAATTGTTATTAATATTAACTAATAAACATTATTTTAAAATATATTAACTGGAAGCAGTTTGTGGTCACTATATAAGAAAGTTTGGTTATATCATAATTCAACTTCTTGTAACCTATTGTTCTTTGGCTCATTTCTTTCAAAACTGTCCATTTTGAGACATCGAACGCATAAGTATTCAGTGGAAGTGTTAGTTCTGTCACTAGTTATCACAATTTTTTTTTTGTATCATTTCATGTGACAATGCTAAACATATTTTGTTTTATTCGTGGAAAACTATTGCAAATGGTGCTTTTATTATCACATTCCTTTTTTTCTCTTATCAGAAATTTACGAAAGTTTACTGTAACTTGGAGGAGAAAATTTCTTCCTTAAGAATTTGAGGATGTACAACGGTAGGCAGGATATCAACGTTATCAACACCACTCTCCAGAAGAAATCCACTGTTCTTATAAATTCCGCATCTAAAAATTTCAAAATTAGCTTAAATCAACAAACAATAAATTCAACATAATAAAAACTGTGGAAACAAGAAAAATTCTGTATAAGGAAAGATAGATTAAAATAATCTGGAAAGTAAAATAAGACTTTAAATACAGAAAAAACCACACAATCGATTATAAAATATCTACAATAAAAATGTAAATTACGAACATGAAATAATCTACCCCATAAAATTAGATTTAAAAAATTAATTTGCCTTAACTGTATAGGCAAAATAGTAACAAAATTTATGTAAAAACTTACCAAAATAATCATGTAGGACTATCAAAGATAATGCGTATAGTCCTAACGAGAAAAATTCAGCTAATACCATTAGATAATGCCATGTACGGATATTTAAGGCGACCATTATTAATTCGGTGAGGATCAGTGAAGTAAAACTAATCGCTACAATGTGGATAAATTCATCTTCAAATAAAAGTAAAGCACCATACATTATAACACCCCCTAAAGAAACAAAATATATCAGTTCAATAGCATCAGGGAAGATGAGATAGAGCATACCTTGGTAAATACTTATTAGAACCCACATAAAGAATGTTTTAAAAGATAGACTCCTTCCTTTGGCTAGATCTTTGTACAGTTCTGGATAAGTTAGAGCAATTTCAGGACTTACATCTTGATCAAGCACCAAACTGAATACCTACAATTATTAAATTGAGATTAGGCTATAAGAATTTTAGTATAAATCTAAGGGATTCCATTATAATAAGGCCATGGATCTATTAAAGGTTATGGACGAATCCAAACGATTTTAAATCGATGCCAACGCAGTGCAAGAGAGACAATATAAGTAGAATGGAGGTGAAGAAATTTTTATCTGGAACTTGGAGTTTATTTCGTTTGCCTATGGTTAATTGCGATAATTCATCTTTAAGTACCTGGAGGGTCTTTAAGTGTTAGTGTCTTATTATACTCATTTTATTTTGGGATAGTGATAAATATAACGAGGTTTTGAATGATTTCTGAGAAATATTTGGTTTTTTAATTTCAAGTTAGAGGTTTAAAGATGGTTCAATCTTGTTGTGCCATGAACTGTACGGCTAGAAGGAAGAAAAAAGCAGAAATAAAAATATTCAAGTAAGAATGTTAACATCAATATTAATTCTTTTTCTCCCAAAAAAATTACTATTTGTAATCATTGCATTCCAAAATGATTAAGTACCTTATATTTTTGGG
Organism: Diorhabda sublineata; assembly: GCF_026230105.1. Classification (NCBI taxonomy): domain Eukaryota; kingdom Metazoa; phylum Arthropoda; class Insecta; order Coleoptera; family Chrysomelidae; genus Diorhabda; species Diorhabda sublineata. Next base: position 15,627,917 of record NC_079485.1, on the reverse strand, counting down.
ATACCAAAAGATCACGACCTTAGAAATAAATGGCTAGTGGCTATAAGAGACAATTTTAAACCGAGTGACTATACAGTGATTTGTATACAACACTTCACCAAAGAAGACTTTGAAGTTAATGTACATGGGAATAGAATTTTAAAATCAGGAGCAATTCCTTCTGTTTTTGATTTTCCTATACATACACAAGTAGTGAAGATATTGATGCAAGGACAAAAATAGATTGTACGGTTAGTTATTTTAATAATTTGCCTAAAGTAAAATAATATCTGTTAATTATTAATCATATTTTTAGATACCAGTACTGCCACAGATGCACCAGCTGTGGATACCGAGATAATGGTAGAATTTCATAAAATTTACCGAAGGATCTGAATGTACAAAATACTACAGTAGCCTTAGATTTTGACTCTATCTGGCATTTATATTAATATCATTTTGGAATTGCTAATTTATCATTTTACCTACTATCTAACAAATTTTCTATTTCAATCCAAGATACCCTGTTTACTTCAGAGATTTTAAAGAAATTGACTAAGATGACAAAATGAGGAGGAAAAGATTTTGGGAAGCAGCACATGATCCTATTTCAAACTCTAATGGACTTGAAAAATATCATCAAAATACAATCAGAAAACGAAGACAGAAGGTGAACAATTTTAACTCATTGTTAAAAAAAAGAAGATATCTTCTGAACAGTTGTTTATGTTAAAGGTATAGTTTTCTCCTAAATTTTGAGCATAGTTTTTTGAGTTGTTTATATGATTTTGATTATTAGAATTTTTTTATGGAAAGCGTGCCTGAAATACATAGATCATTACTATTTAGACAGATTTCCTGGTTTTAATATTACAATACAATACTATAGACTATGAGCTCATTATCATTAAGACAAATAAGTTTTATGATTGTTGTAACTCACCCTATATATTGTATATATTAAATATAAGAATATCTTGTCTCTTCATTGTATTTTAATTTTTATTATTATTTATTGTATGATTCAGGGTTTTTACATTTCACACAAACATACTATTTTATTACATTTTATGTACTTGTCCTAAACAAATACCAATAATATAGTCCCTCATATTTATACAAAAATATTAGATTTTAAGAAAATATTACCCATCCAATTTTCAAACTGTATAGATGTAATAAATATTATTATATTGTATAAGTAAATCTTAAATTTATGAATAAACTAGTTGGTATGAAATCTTTTTTTTATTTCCTTATCCTTTACCTTAAATGAAATATAAAAATAATTATATATGAGTTTTTTCTTTATTCTCTATTATTTTATAGATCACTTATTAATAAAATGTAAATAATTTAAATATCGCCAGCGACCAATATTGAGTATTAATTAGTATTCAATTTAAAAGTTTCAAAAAAGTGTAATTTTAAATCAAATATTTGAACCATTTTGCTGACAATATTTTACTGATTTAAGTTGCTTTTTACTCTCTTTAGTTCTATCTCGAACCTCTCTTTCAAATGTTGGCATCTCGAAACTGTGTGTGAAAAGATAGGTAGGGCGAGTCCCTAACCTTTAATAGGTCCATGCATATATCAAAGCTATTCAATATCTAAACATTTCAGTTTCAGAGTGCTAATGGAGACCGGTTTCTGTGCTGGTTTTCAGGACGTTAGATTCTCTATACTACAGGTTTCTTGTCAAAAGTATTTTCTGTATTGGTTTGCAATGAGGAGCCATTATAGCCATCATCTCCCCATGAATCTACACTCGCCCATTTCTGTTAGAAATGTTTCTCATCATTTGCTACCTTTTTCATATCTCTTTATTTCCTTTGGATCCCATATTCTCTAAGACTCTAATTAAAGAGACTATCATTGAGCACTCCAATGTCAGTTTTGAATCAATGACATTACTGCTCGATGCTTTAATAGCCATTTTACTATCAGAATGAATTCTGATATTTTTCCTTCCACATACCCTCTCATAGCAAGTATTTCTGGATATAAGATGTTCAAGCCTAGGGATAGACAATTCCAAAAATACATAATTTTTTTTTTGAAAACTGCCACTAACATTGATGAATTGATTAAAATAAATACTCATGTTATGCATCAGTAGTTAGCAGCACAATTACAGGCAATCAGAGCTATTTACAATAAAGAAAGTTATCATATTTTCTTCAACTGGAGAGATATTTACCCACCGGAAACATAGTATAAACAGTAGCGTAACCAACCATGAGGAAACCTTGGTACAGTGCCACAGAGCTCAGATAAAACACACTACTGAACACAGCTTGCATGGTCGAAATAATCAATCCTCTGTGTATAACAAATTGAGCCAAAGATGCTGATCGTTTATAAGATTTCCTTCCATGTACCAATAAAAGTCGAGCTAAATGTGAAAACTGCGGTATGCTGAAATCACCAGCTAGACTGGCTTGTTTCCCTTCTCGACCTTCTATACCGATACCTGCGTCAGCTTGTTGGATCATACTAACATCATTTCCACCATCTCCAACTGCAGCTGTACGTTTACCAGTGTGTTTTTGAATAAGTTGTACCTATAAGAATACAAAGATATATGATAACCAGTTGATAGCAATTTCCAAAAAAATTCCAACTCACCACTTGAGCTTTTTGAGTGGGCGAACATCTACAACAAACAACTGCAGGAGCAGCAGTTGCTAGTTCCATAAATTCAGGTTGGTAATATAATAAACAGACGTCTAAGCTTTCACCGCTTATTACTAAAGCGCAATCTTGTTTTCTTCTGTACGAATTCAGTTCCAGATGAGCGTCAGTGCGAGTTACTACTTTTTTGAAAACATGAAGACCTAGAATTTGGATTTAATATATACTACTAAAAAATTGTTTTTGATGTGAGACATTAAACTAAACTGGTTTATAGACCCAAGAGAAAATAAATGAGAGAATAGAACTCATCCTACCAACAACTTTATGAAACTGAGAAGTTTTTTTGTCTCTGAAGAAAATAATTTAGTAATGGAAAGTGTGGAATACTAGCAATAATAAAATTAAAATAAACAAAATCTCTAGATTAATATTTTGATAACAGATTTATAATTCTTACCCTGTGTTTTAGATACCAAGCTAGAACTCTTGGCAATACATGTAGCAGTTTCTAACTTATCACCAGTAAGCATCCATATTTTGATACCAGCATTTCTCAGTAATTCTAAAGTTGATCTAACATTATCTTGCAATTTGTCTTCTACTCCAGTAACACATAAGAGTTCCATTTCTCTTTCTAATGATTCGACTACTTGAGCAACTCTTGCACCTCTATCTGTTTTGGATAATCTAGCTGCATCATACCGAGCCTTAAAAAATAGTTTGAATATTATTTATGTTACAATAATTCATTATTTGAATATATACCTCAAAATCAAGGTACTGCTCTTCAGTTAGATCCTTTTTAGCAACAACTAACGTCCTTAAACCATCCCTAGCCATATTACCAACTTCTTCGTCTAACCAATCCGTATATTGTACAATAGCTGACATTACAACATCAGCACCTTTTACATAAAAAATTATTTCTCCTGTATATAGATCCTGGAAAATTTCATCTAATGAATATTTATAATGAAAAGTTTTAATATGATACAAAACTTTTACAAATTAATGATTATTATTTCACACTTTTAGTCAATTTTTTCACTAACCTTAACTATAATTCCCATCCTTTTAGTTTCGCTCTTGAAGGGAAATACTTGTAAAATACTATAATTCATCAATCTACCATCAGGTCTTCTAAGCTGCATAGACGTGAGATCTCTATGACTCAAAGTTAATCCGACTTGGTGTGTCCACTGTACTAGAGCTACTTCATCTGGACTTGATGCTTGGTAAGTTACTTCTTGATCAGATATTTGCAAATGATGATCAGCCTCAGTTTCAGAACCAAACGAACCTGAATCTAAATAGATTGAATTCAATTAGTTTTTAAAAATTGATTGGAGAAAAAAAATTCTCTACCTGTATCTTTCTTTTCAGTTGTATCACACATGGGGGTAACGTTATGACACAATGCTAATGCCTGTACTGCCTCTTTAATTCTTATGTTTTCAGATCTCCTGAATTTTTCAGAACCCACTGTCAAATTTTCTATATTATATGAATTCCGCAAACAAGTGCTTACCTGAAAACATATCAATATCCTATGAAATTAGTATTATAAAAAAAACTTAAACAACAAATACCATGTGTGCTATTATCTACAGCGATAAAAAATAAAATTGAATAGGAATAAAATAGTAAGAAATATATATAAAGGATGAAAATAGTAGAATTTTAACAGAAGAGGCGAAAATAATAGAAATATGTAAGAGGATAATATTAGACTAAATGAAGATATTAATAAAATAAGTAAAAAAGAGGACCACAATAAAAACGAGGAAAGGATAATAAAAGAGGTTATAGAAGCGATAAAATAGTTAAAAAATGCAAAATAGCTTGGATTATGTCAAGAATACCAAAAGAGTGAGAATTTGTTAGTCAGAAGATAACACACAATGTAACAACTATAGAGGAATGAATAGCTTGACTGTGTACATTGATGAAAGTTTACGAGAAAATTCTAGATAACAAGTTGAGACCAAACATATAGAAGATACACTAAATGATGTACAAAGTGTATTCCGCAAAGGTAGAAGTGTACAAGATCATGTATTTACCATCAAACAAATTATAGATATAACTGCCCGTCGAGATACAGATTATTTGGATTTATTGATATGGAGGGCACCACAGACAAAAATATGGGAAAGTTTGGAAAGAAGAAAAACAGATATTGATGTTATTAGTAAAAATCTAATTTCTTTTTCTTTTCTAATCTCAGAAGAAGTAAGACAATGGATTGAATCCATTGGTATTCAACATATTCTTTGATGATATAATATCTGTTTATACAACTCAAAGAGTGAGTTGAATACAAAAACCTGCAAATAGTGAAATTATCTCAAAGATCATATGCTGATGATTTAGTCCTTATTGCAGAAAACATAAAAGATCTACAGAAAAATTTTGACAACTGAAACAATACATAAAAGCAGTTTGTTGCGAGAATAAATGTGGAAAAAACTGCACTAATGGCATCCAAACATTAAACAGAAATAGAGCATTAAATCAGTTTGAATTTGAATACCTTGGAAAAGAAATATAAAATAAAGGTAATGAGAACGCAACCAAAAATGAATGTTTATAAAACACTATTAACTTATATCTGTGAAACAAGGACTCTCACTGATAGACATAAAAGTATTGCAAGCTGCAGAGATGAGATATTTAGGGCATGTTGAGCCCATGTTGGTAGTCTCCCAATATGCTTTATGCATTTGATTTTAGTTTTCTATTTATCAAATTGGCGAATATTTTATACATAATGTTAAGAAGTGTAATGTCTCTATAATTTTTCCATTTCTCTTTATCGCCTTTTTTTGTGTACAGGTATTCCACTCCTTTGGGATCTTGTTTTGTTTACAGATTGTTGATGAATTTGTTTTTTCAATTGTTCCTCTCTGTATTTTAACAACTCAGCTTCTATTCTATCTTCTTCGGGAGCTTTTCCATTAGGTAGTCTTTTCATTTCTTCTTATACTTCATTTTTAGTTGGGCAATTTGCTTCTTCCTCTTCTTCTTTTTTCCGTCTTCGTATAATTTATTTTCATAGTACTCTTGCCATATTTTCCCATGGTGACATAAATACATTATAATAAAGCAAAGACAGTAGATTTCTAGAGTTTTCTTTTACTCAGAAGCGATAAATTAAAAATAAACCAGATAATCTTGTATACACATACCTCATCAAAACTGTCAGTAGCAAAACTAACAGTACCCATGTGCAACCTTTTCAGTACCATTGAATTTTGAGTTAGAGTACCAGTTTTATCAGAAAGAAGATATGATATTCTACCTAATTCTTCGGGTATAGTAGTACACCGGACTGCTGTACCTTTCATTGCAGGATCTTTTCCAATAGCCCATGAGTAAAAAGATTTTCCCATGTCTAAGTTAACCCGTAAGCTGTAAGAAAATAAATAATTAATTATTGCAAACAATATTTGTTAATTAGATCTCACCTAATTGGTATAATATAGGAGAATAAGAGAATAAATCTGAACATATATCTATACCAAGGACCATTGAATCCTTTTAATGCCATCATAATAAGAGTAAGACCTATTACCGCAGCAAATAATAGCTTTGTTATAGTATTTACTTCAATGTCCAAAAGACCTACTTTGGATCTAGGAGCAGAGTTATTCATAACTGATCTTGTTTCAGGACCTGTCAGCAAATAATTACAAAAGTATATTATATTATTTTTTTTTAATATCATAGAAACTTGTATAAGTACCTGTATAAATAACAACTCCTGTAGCTTGCCCAGATGCTATAACACAATTTGTCCATAATGTATTTTCTAAATTCAAACTTTCATCACTATTCAAAGAATCTAGCTGAAAATGAGTATAATTACATATAATTTTTGAAATCTCGTTGTAGTTATGTAAATACTTACTCTACTAAATGTTCCAATAAAAGAATGTATATCTTTCTGAGGCTTCTCTGCATATATACTAGCATTTATTTCAAATAATTGACAGTCTGATGCTAACTTTTGAGTTGCGGGAACAGCTAATCTTAACTTCCAATCTGTTTCACCGTCTAATTGATCTGTTCTTACAAATACAGCACCACTACTTTCAGAGGTTCTCAATAACACCAAATCTGCTGGCACCCTTTCATCTTTATCGACGATAATAAGATCTCCTACCTACAAATATATTGATTGTTATTGATGAAATGAGCATTATATTTCATTTTACCTTTAATTTGTGTGCTGCTACTGTCTCAAATGGTTTATTAAGGTCGTTAAGTAACCTTTTACATTTTTGATTATTGACTTCTTGATCACGTTTATGTCTTCTCCAATCATCAATAGCTTCTCTTGAAATAGTAACCAGAAGAACGAAGCACTACAATTAAGTACATTCATATAAATAAAAATATTAATAATGCAATCTTAAAATATTACCAATGGTCCCCAATATGTATACAAATAACCTATCCGAATGTCAGGCACAAATTGACTTGTAGCCATGATCAAAAAATACATATTGAGGAAAAATTTGAATTGCTGGTAAAGAACAAGGGGTAAAAATGTGATAATATTATATTTTTGATTCCTTATCGCATTGGCAGGGAATTGTCCGGGTGTCGATTTTCCCAAAAGAATATTTCTGGATCTTAATTCCCTTGGACCACAGCATCTTCGAAAAAAAGTGCACCAACATCTAAAAGGAGTGATATTAGTAGTAAATGAATTTAATATATACCAATAAATGATTATGGTACCCCCAATTTGTTTGTCTATGTGTTTTGCTTATCAGTGGAATGTCTTCCTTTGATGTTTTCAGAATATTACTTTGAGATTCCATATTATCCATAATTATTGAATGTAAGAAATATCTCACTTAATAATTATCTACTTCCAACACTAAATTACAATTATAATATCAATTTACGTTGATATAATCGTAAAACATCTTTTACTGATTAATAACAAGGGAATGTTCTGTCAATGACAGTAGATTTATCATCTTTTTCTCTATTCTTATCTCACCATTTTGTGTCTCTTTTAAGTGAAATGAAGTTAGGCGCAAATAACTACATATTAGTACATATGATTCATTGTAAAAACAATAAAAATCAGTTTAGAGTGCTACAATTTTATTATGATTTAATAATATATTGATAAAATTTCCTTTTTATTACAACAAACTAAACAGCTCAGGAAATTTTCAGAAAAATAATAACCATTTGAAATTATACAATAATTGTAAATAAATTATGAATTTAAACCATTACATTTAGTCAATACTTATTTCCTCACAGCTACAAATAGGAAGCGGAAGAAAAGATATCACTTTTTCAAAGCGGTGATTTTAAATCTAAATTTGTAACAAAAATAATTTTATATCTCGGAATAATAATGGAAAATTGTGCTAATAAATATAAGATATATCAAAAATAATTACTATTTCAATTTAAACTTACCCACACAAAATACTGCCTATACTGCGACGACGTTTGGGGTTTCGATTTCTCACGGAAGTCTGTATTACATCCATATCGTTTCCATTACTTGAAGAATTTGCTAATAAAAATGTTGTTTCTTGATCACAATCAAAATCTTGCATAGGAAATTCCATAACAAAATTAATGTTTATCTTACGTCATTTCAGTGGGAAACTGAAACTATTATATTTGGAAAAAAATTGCATTGGCAATCAAGAAGATATATTTATTGTACATCAAAGTAAGAAATCACGAGTGCTCACACGTTATTTCATTAAGAACTTAAGTCCGAATCTACATTTTAGTTTGTTAAAGAACCTCACATCTGATTTTTACTATTTTTAGTTTTTTGACATCACAAATTTGACAAATTACAACTGCAAGAATCCACAAACTATTTACTTTATAGACAGTTCACGCATATGATTCAAGGTCAAGTTTAATTTTCCGTCTCGAGCTCTAATTTAATCTGTCAGGAATGATAGAAATCGAATTTATAAATTGTCGCTAAGATTGTGCAATGATGATTCTTCGTAAATAAATGTTGTCTATGGTTTCGGTTGTTAATTCAAATATTCATGATTGTGTTATGTTGGTCATAGATAAAGTCATAGACTATTTGTCGTTATTTTTATATTTTGTATAAAGCCCGGCTTACATTATTCCAGTACAGTAATCCAGTGCTGGACTAAATCTTATTAATTATTCCAGTCATTAAAAGCTGTAAGCTCGGTAACATTATCGTGACAATAGTTTCAAGAAAGAAGTTTAGAAATTGTTTCAAAACTGTTCAATTATTATTGTTAGAAAAAAAAAACTGATGTAGTGGAAGAAGAATTGAAAAGAAAAAAGTAGATTTGGGTGAGGACTTGGATAAACGGAAGAAATGAAAAAGAAGGATATCCCACGAAAATACATGTTCTTTGTACAAAGAAACAGACTGAAGAGTTTTGTCTTCAGTTAACTTTTTTGGAGTATTTGGAGACTGAAGGTAAACTGTTTACTTATAATATATAGATCATATAGACGTGATCCTATTCAACTGAACTGTATTTAACACTGAAATGGTATATTCCAATGCAGGTTCATATTATTCTAGTAGCATTCCAGCACTCGACTGGAATAATGTGACCAGGGCTTAATTTTAACGATCCTTTATTTGGTGATGTTTTGACAATCCTTGAAATAAATATTGATTTTTTCAATATGAATCCATTTGTTCCTATATTATCATGAAGATTTTTATCTTCCAAAATAGTTACGTGCTCTTAATAGTACTAAAATCAGTGTCTGAATATTTTATGTTATAATTTACCATTTTTAGTCAACTATTTTTACTATATTAATAAATATTATGTTTTGTGGGAGCTTATTACTATAATCAAATGAAGAATTATAATTTAGTGAGCAAATATATATTTCTAAATATTATAAGGTTCTTTAAAATAACATTTTAATTTTATGACATTAATAAAACTAATTAATAGTGGATGTTGAGATAGTATTTTACACCACTAGCTGGGTTAATTTGGGTTGCATAAGTGAAATTATAGTGAATAATCTAAATATACGCAATTTGTGCGAGGACTATTGGTTATGTTAGTCCTTGCAGTGGAAAAACTACAATAAACATATAAAAAAAAATAAAACGCTTGCTGTTTTCTGACAACTCAAGGACGTCAACTCTATATATTTTTTTTTAAATTAATTGTCAAAATTGCACAACAACTGAACAGAGACAAAATAGCCTGAACATATAGGGGCACTATCTAATACATACTAATATCTATATTTAATACACCCCCTCAATTTAAATGTATTAACAATCTAAACATTTATATTGCCAAAAAAGTTCTAAAATAATAACTTATAACATTTGTTAATTTGCCAAAATTAATTTACGAAAACCAACAAATTTTTCTTTTGACAAAGATTTTGTGAACATGTCAGCACAATTTTCAGAAGAACAAATATACTCAATTTTAAAAACATTTTTCAAACATAAGTCTTTTACAAAATGATATTTAATGTCAATGTGTTTTCTTCCTTTTGAATTTTGAAAATTTTTAACTGTAGCAATAGCACTGAGATTATCACATTTCAAAATAATTTCTTCGGAAATATCGAAATCACTTAAAAGACCTTTTAAATTCACTATCTCCTGAGCTGTAAATGCTGCGGCAATATATTCTGCTTCCATTGAACTAATGGCCAAACAATTGAAATTCTTGTTATAAAAAGTCACAAATACACTTTTTCTTGACTGTCTTTTGCCACCACAATCTGAATCACACATAGCAACCAGTCCTGTATTTATTTTTCCAAATAATAAACAACATTCTAATCCATCATTCTTTCTGTATATCTCGTCAGGTTCAGATCGTTAAGTTAAATCCCAACAACAATAAATTCTTCGCTTTTTGTTATAATTGAAATTTGATACCACAAAATTTGGTAAATATACTTTAAAATTATTTACGAATCCGGAAATCAATAGGCCAATCACTGAGACACAGACTGTTTCGTTTTTCTCGAGCTGAGATTTATTTATATATTCCGTTTTTCTTATTTTTTTTTTCAACTATTGACTGTGATTTTGGCAACCAAGCAATATGTCTAACTTTCCCTCACTACCAAAAACCAATCCAAATATTCACTCGCCACCTTTATCATATGCTGCAGCTACCTTTACAAAATCTCCACCGCTTTCTGTGCCCTCACGAGATCAGCAAGCAATAAGTAGCATCGTCTCTCCTAAAAATGTCATTTTCGCATCCAGAATATCACACGGTCGCATATGCATTTATTTATCATTGACGACTCAAGTCGACGAACTTCTAAAAACCCACCAAAGCATCCTAGTTAATTCCAATTTAATGCTTATACGTCGGCTTATGTCTCCAACCAAAAGAATACTCATTTCCAATGTTTGTCCATCCATTCCCCATTCCGTCATCGAGAAAGCACTGCAAGACCTAGGGTTATCACTCACCTCTCGTATATCATACGTCAAATGTGGCTCACCTGATGATGAATACGCACATGTACTCAGCTTCCGCCGAGTACCTTACGTATTACCAACCAATAATGATTTTTCTCTTCAAACTTCGACTGTCATTAGTCTTGAAAATACAACACACAGAATATTCATTTCTACCGACAAACTTGAATGCTTTCTATGTAAACAGGCTGGGCACACTGCTGATTCATGCCCCAACACTTCCATTCCTCAAGATCCCTCTCCCAAATCAAAGGATTCGGTCAATCTCATCCCCTCCTCTTGTGCTGACCCTACTGCCACTACTAATACTTCAGTTATTCCCGTATTATCATCGGAGGACACCCTTTCTCATTTTCCCTCTCTAATTTCCTTATCAAAAACTAGCGAAAAACGTCCCCATTCGAATGACAGCAGCCTCGACTCACCACAGTTTATATCTTCTACCGATCTTCATCCAGATCCAATGCCTCCCCCCGAATTTTCAACATCCAGCTCCAGAAACCCTGCGAAAAAGAAGACCAAAAAATCTAAACTGACTAAAAACGATTGTCACTTCATAAGCCCTGAATTACGCTTCGTTATACATAAACAATTCGACGATTCTCCTGAATCAATTTCCCTTACAGGCACCCAATTTATTGAGTTTCTTGAAAACACGCATCAATGACCCCCTCCCCGAAACCAACAAATTTATTTCCGACACAACCCTTCTTCTGAAGGATTTGTCCCTAATTCATCCTAATATAAAAGAAAGATCTTTAAAAAACCGTATTACACGTCTAATCAATAGAATTAACTTTAAACTTCACCCCGAGCCAAAAACTCCTCCCGAAATGGCTATACCATTGACTCCTCGACATTATCTCAGTAAAATACTCTCTCCCTTCTTCCTAAACAAGTATATTCTCCCTGATACAGTGGAACTGCGATGGATTTTATCCTAGATTAGAAAGAATTCAGAAAATCATTTCCTCCCATAAACTTGACTTCCTTTGTCTCCAAGAAACCAACTTCAAAATTGATCATAAACGCAATTTGAGAAACTTTGAAGGATATCATTACATCCGTACCAACTGCATAAGAGCCAGTGGCGGTACTTCAATATTTGTATCCAGCGACATATACTCATCCCACCTCCCACTATCAACAAACCTTGAAGTAGTAGCTATAACTACTTGGTCCCCCAATAAACTTAGCATTTGCAGTATATACATTCCACCGGACCACCACCTTGATGAAAAAGAGTTAACAGACCTAATTCGTCAGCTTCCCCAGCCATACATTCTTGTTGGAGACTTTAATGCATATCACACTATGTGGGGCGCCACCCAAACTTGCACTAGAGGCAACACAATATAAAAAGTCATAAATTCAACGGGTATCTGTCTGTTAACATCTCCTCAGGTTCCTTTTCTTCTATTGACCTCAGCTTCTGTGGCCCTAAAACTGCACTTTCTCTTTCTTGGTAAGTTTCCGATGACCTACATGATAGCAACCACTTTCCTATTATTATATCCAATCCTTATAATAAAGAAACTGTTGCCACAAACTTCTGGCAAATAAAAAATGCAAACTGGCCTGAGTTTACCTCTCTCTCCGAAGCATTCTTATCATCTTTGATCATTTCTACGAATATAAACGATACGCTAGATATGTTCAATAAGAGCATACTTGCGGCTGCCGAGGTTCACATTGGTAAAACGGTATTTTCCTCGGCATGTAGGGCTGTTCCATGGTGGAGTCAGGATTGTGCGAATGCCATACGTGAATCAAAACATGCTCTTGGTAGGTTTAGACGTCACAAAACACGAGAAAACCTTATTGTACATAAAAGACTTAAAGCTAAATTCATTGTCAAGCAAAGCAAGAAATCTGCTTGGCAAAGTTATACTTCATCCCTTACCTACAATACAGACCCCAGCCAAGTTTGAAAAAAAATGCACAAATCCAAGGCAAAAAAACTAATATCAAAATTCCTTCTTTATTATCTAACGATCTGCTTATCACCGACCGCCAAAAAATCTCTGACACACTCGCACAACATTTTGAAGAAAATTCCAGCATCTATAATCCGGCATCCGATTTTCATAACTCACATATTCAGACCTCCCCCACACTCCAGATAAATCCTCTCGATATTGCGTCTGTCAATGCTCCTATTAATTTAAATGAATTAAAATTCGCGCTATCGTCCTGCAAAAATTCTGCTGCCGGTCCTGATGATGTCCTGTATATATTTCTAAAAAAACTATCAAACTCGTCCCTCTCCAAGCACCTTGACATGCACGGCGCAACTTTATAATCATTCCAATTAAAAAGTCTTTCCGTCCAATCTCACTAACTTGCAAACACCATGAAAAAATAATAAATAGAAGACTCCAATGGTTCCTTGAAAAATACAAACTTATTCCCGACGCACAATCGGGTTTTCGACGTAATCGATCGACATACGACAACCTTGTTCTCTTGCAAACAAATATCTCCTCTGCATTAAATAACCATCAGGACGTCATTGCAACTATTCTCGACATTGAAGGCGCTTTTGACTCCATATCCAGAAGTGCAATACTGAATGAACTTGTAAAAAATTACTGAACGTAACCCAGCAATTAAGTTGGCAAGTAAAGTATAAAAGCTAACCTAAAAAATAAGGCGTGCCGGCTTGGCTTGTAAAGCAAATTAAAAGCAGAAATGGAATCTGAAAGTGTAAAGTTTACTTTCGCTAGATTAGACAACAACAATTATCAAAATTGGAAATTTAGAATTAAAATGTTGCTTACACGAGAAGGAAATTGGTCTGTTGTAGAAGAGGCAATACCAAATGAACCATCTGTTGAATGGAAACGTAAAGATGAAAAAGCACAAGCTACAATTTCATTAAGTATCGAAGACAATCAGATAGCACACATTTATAAATGCAAGAATGTGAAAGAAATGTAGAATGAACTGCAAAAGGTACATGAAAGAAATAATTTAAGTAACAAGTTGTATTTATTGAGGAAGCTGTATCAGTCTAGACTTGAAAATAAACCATCGCATGAATACATTAAAGAAATACTAGAATTAGTTGAAAGACTACGAGGAGTTGGTGAGACTATTAAGGATTTCCATGTAGCCGCATTATTGTTAGGTGGATTTCCAGAAAGTTATTCCACATTAGTAACAGCATTAGATGCTAGGCCAGATGATGAATTGACTCTTGAATATGTAAAGGGAAAACTAATGGATGAGTATAAAAGAAAAGAAGATACCAGTTCAACAGAGACGGCATTAAATACAAATAAAAAGTTTTCGAAGGAGATGAAAGAAAAAATAGAATGTTATTATTGTCATAGAAAAGGTCACTACAAAAAAGATTATTTTTTCATGAAGAAAGACAGAAATAACGGAAAGCAACATGCCAAAGTAACTGTTGAAGGTGATGAGTTGTCTGACTCAGTTTTTTGTTTCAATGTTTCCTGTAACAGTAAAAATAATCTAGAATGGTATATTGATTCAGGGGCTACAAGTCGCATGTCAAATAATCCAGAATTATTTATTAAATTGGACTATTCAAAGTTAAATAAAATTATAGTTGCAAATGGACAGGAAATGCAAGTCAAAGGTAAAGGTGATATTTTAGTAAAAACAGAAATTTCAGGTAAATGCATAAGTTTAAAATTTAAAGATGTTTTATTTGTACCTGAGCTAAGCAATAATCTGTTATCGGTGTCTAAAATTACAAAAGCTGGTTATAACATAAAGTTTGATGATTGTAATTGTTATATAGAAATTAATAATTCTATTATAGCCACAGGAAAATACTGTAATGGTTTATATAAATTAAACATGTTTTCAGAAAAAGTAAATATTGTAAAAACGTGTGAGGAAATCAATAATTGTATACATACATGGCATAGACGTTTAGGTCACAGAAGCCCTGATGATATAAAAATGATAGTAAGTAAAGATTTAGCTATTGGCATAAAAATAAATGATTGTGGTCAGAAAAAACAATGTGTCACTTGTATTGAAGGTAAATTAATGAGGAAATCTTTTCCTAAAAAATCAGAAAGTAAGACGTTTAAAGCTCTTGATTTAATCCATAGTGGAGGTGAAAACTTTGAGGAAATTAATGATCAAGAAATTGTAACCAGATCAGGAAGGGTGTCAAAGAAAAGAAATTATGAAGGTTACATTTCATACAATGTGATGAATAAGGAAACTTATAATGAAATGCAAGATCCAAAGACCGTAGATGAAGCGATGTCAAGAAGTGACCGAAGAAATTGGGAAAAAGCAATGGAACGAGAGTACGAATCATTAATGAAAAATGAGGCATGGATTTTAGTAGACCGTCCATCAAACAAAAATGTTGTGCAAAATAAGTGGGTGTTTTGTTTAAAAAGGAATTCAAATAAGATATAAAGCACGGCTAGTTGCAAAGGGTTTCACACAAACCTTTGGTATAGATTATTTTGAAACTTTTTCACCTGTAGTTAGATACTCTACAATAAGAATATTGTTTGCTTTATCTGTAGAATTAAGTTTAGATATTGACCACTAAGACGTAGAAACTGCATTTTTAAACGGAAACTTGGATGAAGAAATTTACATGGTGCAACCTGAGGGGTTTATTCTAAAAAATAATGAAAATAAAGTATGTTTATTAAAAAAGGCTATATATGGATTAAAACAATCCTCCAGAATTTGGAATATTAAAGTAAAAAATGTCTTAAAAGACTTAGGTTTTCAGCAATCAAGTTTTGAACCATGTATATTTTTCCAAAACAAGGACAAATTTATAATTCTAGTGGCCCTTTATGTTGATGATTTTTTAATTTGTTCAAATTCCTCAGTTTTTAAAACCAACCTCAAACAGGAATTGTCAAAACAATTTAAACTTAAAGACTTGGGGCCAATCAAATATTTTTTAGGTTTAAATATTGATTTTGACAAACAAAACAATATGATTAAAGTTAATCAGAGGAACTATATTTTAGAATTATTAGAGCGTTTCAAGTTAGGTGATGCTAAAACTGTTTTGACTCTTATTGAAGTCGGTTTAAAATTGAAGCCAACCACTAATGAAAAACCGAATGTACCGTATCAGAATTTAATTGGTTCATTAATGTACTTGGCAGTCCATACAAGACCAGATATATCATTTAGTATTAGTTATTTGAGTCAATTTAATTCAAGTTTCAGTATTGAGCACTGGAAACATGCAAAACGGGTATTAAAATACTTAAAAGGGACCTTGGACAAAAGCCTAATTTTTTGTAAATCAGACAAAAATTTGTATGGTTATGTAGATGCAGATTTCTCAAATGATATAAATGACAGGAAATCATATTCAGGATTCTTTCTAAAAATGAGTAATGCTCCAATCTCTTGGGAATCCAAGAAACAATCTTGTGTTGCACTTTCTAGTACTGAGTCCGAGTATATCGCCATTACTGAAGCATCTAAAGAAGCCATATTTGTTAGTGGTTTTTTAAATGAGTTTTGTGAGACTAAGCCCGTAATTCTTTTCAATGACAGCCAAAGTGCACAAAAATTGTTAAAAAACCCTGTTTACCATAACAGAACTAAACATATAGACACTAAGTACCATTTTGTAAGGGAAGTAATTGAAAAAAAATTTGGTTGAAATTAAATACATGCCTACTGAAAAAATGGTAGCAGATCTTTTAACAAAAGGGCTGCATAATCCCAAGCATATTTTTTGTACTAAAAATATTGGTCTAAATTAATTGCTGGTTTAAGGGGTAGTGTTGTAAAAAATTACTGAACGTAACCCAGCAATTAAGTTGGCTAGGATGATTATTATGTCAAAAAAAAATGGTTACTTTCAGATTCAAGTCATTTTGTGTAGTTTTACTTCTAATATAATAAAAGTATAGAAGAACCTGTATAAATTTCTTTTATTTATACTATAGAAGAAACGAATATTACAACAGAACTTACTCAATACAATTTACAAAGTAACATATTATCATTCATCCATAATTTCCTAACTGATAGAATTTTCCGTAAACGGTAAGCTCTCCCTTCCTCATCCACAAAATACTGGCATCCCTCAAGGTTCAGTATTAAGCTCTACTTTATTTATCCCCACAATAAATGAGCTATGTGACAACTTCCCATCTCCCGTAAAATATATCCAATACGCTGATGACCTAATCATTTATTGCCATGGTAAATACGTCCCCTCTACATGCCAACTGCTCCAAAACGCAATAAATCTACTACAAGAGAGATCCCCCTACCTAGGATTATCATTTTCCCGAAACAAATCCATACTGATAAAATTCTCTCGAAGAACATCTATTCAATCACCTCAAATTTTCTTTGATAACTCCCCTCTACCTATTGTGAATCAGTGCAAAATCCTTGGTATGACTTTTGATTCTCGACTCAACTGGAATCACTATATTCATGATGTAAAAGGCATTTGCCTAAAGAGGCTGAACATAATTAAAACCCTTAGCCACCATCAATGGGGCTCCAACGAAACTATACTGCTAAGAGTTTACAGAGCTCTCATACGCTCAAAGCTTGACTATGGTTGTTTTATCTATATGTCCGCTTCCAAACCTAAAACTGACTTATTGAACTCTGTACACAACACCGCTCTTCGCCTTTGCCTTGGTGCCTTTCGCTCAAGTCCCGCCGCTAGTGTCAATATTGAAGCTAATGAGCCACCACTATCCTTAAGACGACAATCCCTTCTGTCATATGCTGCTAAAGTATCTTCCAATCCTTCTAATCCCGTCCATTCGCTACTTATCACCACTTTCGTACCTATCAACTCACGAACAACTGTAAATTCAATCCCTCAATTGCTCACACCTCTACTCCAAAATACCAACCTCTCGTTGTCCTTTCCACTTTCTTTGCATACTTCTCTTCCTTGGATAAAAAATATTCCCATAGTAGATACCTCACTAACCATCTACAATAAACACGAATCCCCTAGCGTTCTTGTAGAGAAAGCATTCTTGGAAATTCTGCATAAAAAATCCTTCGACCTAATTCTCCATACGGATGCCTCCAAAGCTGAATCCGGTGTGGGTTTCGCAGTCATTACAAACCACGAACTCATAAGTTCTTTCCGCTTACCCTCGACGTGTAGTGTTTACACTGGTGAACTTTACAGTATCCTTCAAGCTTTCAAATATATTTCTCCTCCCCATAAACATATCGCCATATGTACTGACTCTCTTTCATCCATACAGTCAATCACAACCATATTCACCGACCATCCAATAGTCCAAAACATTCATGACATCTACCAATCTCTCATTGCTCTTGATATAAGTCTCCCTCATCTAGCATCCATCGCACACTGGAATTGCTGGAAACGAATGTGCCGATCGCCATGCTAAAGAAGCCACAAAGAATCATCCTGAATTCCCAGTTCTGCTGGCTGATGATTTGAAGATTAACTTCAAACACCTCATTAAAAAATCTTAGCACGATACATGGAGCAAGAGTGCTACAGCACTACATCACATCCACCCATCTACTTTTCACATTTCCCTAAACTTTTTGAATAGGAGAGAATCTGTGACAATAAGAAGACTTCGCATCAACCATACGAAACTTACTCACGGCATCAGAAAGTCGTCCTATCTGCCAAACTTGTCAAGTTCCTGTGACTGTTACGCACATCCTCACCGACTACAGAGAATATTCTACCGCAATTCAACAGTTTGATTTGAAAACCAACCTCAAGGAGACACTTAACTGCCCGACGGAAATAAGGAAAATCGTGGAGTTTCTTAAAGCCACCAAGCTGTATAAGAAAATATAATTTAATTTATGCATTGTAATAGATTTTGTAACAGTCCTGTATTTAACTTATTATTGTTTTTGTGTGCCAATGACCAGCGCTGTCGAGGCACGTTAAACTGAAACAAAAAAAATTCTATTGAAGAGTTGAGGTAACGCAAAATTCTCTTGACTGCATTCCAAGTGCTGTTGGTAAGTTTATCCAAATAACGACTAAGTAGTGATACACTTTGACATATATCTGGTCTGGTAGTTATTGAAATGTACATAAGACTGCAAATTAATCTTCTATATGACTTATTTTCTATAATTAGTTCATTTTCAGGTATGATAAAATTTACTTCCATTGGTGTCGAAATCGATCTTGTTTCTTTCTTTCAAATTCTTTTTAAAAGTCGTTTTATCATTTTGGTCTGATGTACTTTTATTCCTTTTTTTGTAAATTCAATCTGCATTCCTAAGAATAATTGAACTTTACTCATTTGTTTTACTTTAAATTCGCTATAAAGATCTCCAATTAAGGTGTCTATGAATTCTTCTTTTCCTATAATCAAAGCATCATCTACATATAGCACTAAGTATACTTGATCTTTAAAATACAAATAATCATATTCAGATCTTTTAAACTGCAACTTTGTCATAATTTCATTAAACTTAATGTTCCAACATTTTGGTGAACTTAAAAGTCCGTACAATGCTCTATTTAATTTAAAATATTGATTTGTACTTTTTAGACCTTGAGGTTTCTTCATATATATATATCTTTGTCTAAAAATCCATTTAAAAATGCTGTAGGTACATCCACTTGATTAATAGTATATCTTTCAACTGCCACTGAGAGCATTAAGCGTATTGTTGAAATTCTGCACACTGGAGCATAATCAAATTCCATACCTTGTTGAGGTTCTTGAAACCCCCGTACTATTAATCGAGACTTCTTAGTACCATCCTCTTTTATTTTAAAAATCCATTTTGTTTCGATAGCTTTGACATCCTCAGGTAGTTCATTTACTTCTATCCATGTTTCCAATTTCTTGTGGGATTCTTTCTCAATATATTCTCGCCATTCTGGTTCTTTAATAGCTTCTTGATAGATTTCTGGTTTCCCTGTTACTGAACTAAGGAAACAATAAGCGATATATATGTCGTAATCTTCTAAATATCCTGGCCTTTTTACATTTCTACCTGATCTGGTTAATGACAATTCTGGCAATGCAACATTTTCTTGAGTATTATCTTCATTGTCTGAACTATCTGATATAGAATCATTATCTCTTTGTAAATTTTCTTCTGAAGTTTCCTCTATAATCTCTCTTGGTTCACATATCACCTGTTGCTTATTTGTTTCTTTATTCTGATTAATCGCTTTAAATTCCATTATAGATTCATCAAATTTCACATCTCTGGACCGTATAATTTTTCTTTCATCCGGTAACCACAATCTCCATCTACCACCGCAATAACCAACCATAATTCACTTCTTTGCTTGAGCGTCTAGTTTATTTCCTTTTGGTAATGGTATGTACCATGAACGACATCCAAAAAGTTTTGTCAAATCATTTCTTTTATTCCATATTTTCGATGGTGTCACTTCTCAATATTAATGTCCCGAGTGCATGTCAAATTGTCGATAATTTAATTTTCTCGAGTGCGCGAATGCGCACGAGAGGAAATTATGAGACAATTTGACATGCACGAGAGGGCATTTTGGCAGACTATTTCCTGAGAAAAATTTAATTTAAAATAAACAATAATTGTTCCTTTTCTTAAAATATAAAATTAAAACCAAATGATGTTTATTAATCCTAGACGAAAATTTGGCACTAGTGCAAATTATCGATAATTTGCACTAGTGCAGTATTATCGCTGAAATTTGATCGTTGCTAGGTAAACATAAAATATTACAGTTTTTTGGTTGGCTTAAATTTTTCGAAGGAAATAGTCTGGATAATACTTTAGATGGCAGGTGATTTAATTCATAACTTGAAGCCTTAAGAGCCTCGTACCACAATTCTTTAGGCATACCGGAATCTATTATTTTGCTACAGTGTATGTAGCATTGTATACTCCAAAATAATCCTTTTCTTCTTGCAGGATTCTTTAGATCTATTTGTTATAAATTCACCACTGTTATCTAATCTAATTGCTTTAACATTTACTTCTTTTTGCCTTTCCAATTCTACTATATAATCTTCCAAATTTTTATCAGCTTCATTTTTTGTTTTGAGAGTTTTAATTGGACCACAAACATCGCTGTGGATCAATTCGCCAATTTTAGTTGATTTTCTTTCTCTATCAGTAAATGGGCATCTTGTACCTTTACCTTCCATACATGTAGAGCAAATTTTATTTTCTGATGGTAATCTTAACTGAATTAAAACATATTTTCCAGCATGACCCAGTCTTCTGTGCCATATATCTTCAACTAATATAACATTACATTTCTCATCTTCATGTCTTATTTTGTCAAGTATCAACACATATAGACCATTCTTGTTTTTAAATTTTAAATGCAAATTTTTACCTTGTATAATCATTTTTTCTCTTTCTACTATAATTTTATGACCCATTGAGGTAATTTTCGAAAGTGATAACAAATTATGTTTCATATTTTGAACCATCAATCCTTCCAAACAAAACTTTTGTCCTTGAGTTTCTGTTTTCAGAGTTCCTATTTTATTTGCTTGTAAAATGTCACCATTTGCAATATGAATGGTTACGTTCGTGTCTAGCTTTCTTATATTAACCATATACTTTTCTAGTTCCTCTTTCAAGAAGTGATTACTTGCTCCAGAATCCAAAATCATTGTCATTTTTCCATTTGTTTCAGAACATAAATTTGCTGCATACAGCTGCACTTCTTCCTCTTCTTCTTTTATAACGTTAGCTTGCCCTGAATTTTGAATATATGATCTTTCTCTTCCTCTATTTCTTATTCTTCCTCTTCCACGTCCTTTGTAACCACCTCTACCTCTGTCTCGCTTAGGACATTGTGAAAACCAATGTTCTTGGCTTCCACATTTATAGCACCCATTTGAAGCTTTAAAACTATATTCTGTAGTGTCTGACTGTGAATTATTTCTAAGTTCTTCATCTAACAGTCTAGCTTTAATGAAATCTAACTTTTTCTATTGTTTCCAAAACAGTGGCTATATTATTGTATTTTGGCGGTAAAGCAAATAATAAAAGACATACTTTATCTCCTTCATCTAATATAGATCCCATATCTTTGAGATCTCTTATAGTTGTATCAAATTTTGAAAATAGGTCTTCCATTTTTTCAAATTCCTCATTTTTCATAGTTAATAATTTTCTTCATAATGCCATCTTAGTCAAAGAACTTGTCCTTACAAACACATTTTTAAGTGCCTCAATTTGTTCTTTGGCCGTTATGCATTCTTTAGTAATATCTAAATGCTTATCTGATGTACCCAGAATAATAATAGAGTGAGCTTTTGCATCTTTACACTCCCATTCATCCTTCTCTTTTCTACTTGCTGTTGAGTCTGGTAGATTACCATCTATTGCCTCTAAACACTTATCTTTTCCGCATAATATTTTGATCCTAAACAGCCAGTTGCTAAAATTGTTAGCTTCTAGTATCGGTATCGTCGTATTTATAGTCTTTTTTCTAAATTCTTTCGAGACTTTTCTCTTTTGACCTTAGCATAAAACGCTAAATTTTTTCCTTGAATTTCTAAAAAATCGTAGTGGCTAGTTCTTGATGTTTGGAAATAAAACCACGCGTTTACAGACGTTCGAGGACATTTTTATGCCTTTATTAACAAAAAGTTCAACACAATTGAAATATTTATAAATCAAATTGCAAATATTCATGAGGGGTAAATCATAGTGAATCAAAATGCTATAAAACAATCGATTTTTTTGTATATTTTCAAAGCTTAGACCCTTAAGTATATGTCCTTAAA
Organism: Diorhabda sublineata; assembly: GCF_026230105.1. Lineage (NCBI taxonomy): Eukaryota > Metazoa > Arthropoda > Insecta > Coleoptera > Chrysomelidae > Diorhabda > Diorhabda sublineata. The sequence continues at coordinate 15,605,123 of NC_079485.1, read as the reverse complement.
CCTTAAATTCGCATTATTTCCGGAGATAAGTTAGATTTTATACCGTATAAGCCGACCGACTGGAATTGTTTCTCAAAATTTAAACGCGTTTTTCCCGAAACGTACTTTTTTTGAAGTGGTTGACATGATATATCAAGTTGTACCCGACCGATTCCTTTGAAATTTGGAGGAAATTTTTTTGTATATATCTCTATCGCGTCTGCATGGATTTTAAAAAAATTTACTTTGGAGCATTTTTAAAAAATTCTAAAAGGACAAAAAAATTGATATTTTATGTGAATTATTTTTTTTTTGCTAAGGTCAATGCGATAGCAACATCCTTACAAATTAAGAGTATTTCAATTTTTTTTCTTCCAAATTACTATAAGAGCTGAAATCAAGTAAGCAAGGGTCACCGTTTTTTTGTAGCCCCCACTTTACCTATGTTTTATTGAAATTCTGATTTTTTTACAATTTATTTTTATATTCTTAAAGTCAATAAATATATAAAAAGATGAATAGTTTAAGTTTTTAATTTTTTATGCTAGTTTCAAAATTGCTCAAAATTTAGGCTTCTAGACCAGAATACCCCCTTAAGGAAGTACAATACAATATTTAATTTAAAAAATTCAATTTTTGGTAAATGAGAAACAGTTCATTGGCAAAGTACTTTTATTTAAAATTAATAACAAAATGATTTTATACAAATTATTCTCTATCGGCAATATTTGCAGATAAACTCCGTAATGCCATTTGTAAAGCACCTTCTTTTGTTTTATTCCCTCCTATAAAACCAGTGGCGTGGCAGAATAAAGATCCTTCGATCCCAGAGATTTCAATAAGTTCATCATCTCTTACACCTCTCCAGTCCTTATGCAAAAATACTCTGGAATAAATAATGATTGAAAGCTACAAAGTATATAAGGAAAGTATTAGTCAAACCTGCATATAAAACTGTCTGGTTGTATCGGTACAGCTTGAACTCTCCAGGAACCTCCAACATCATTGAAAATTACAAATTTAATTTCTCCCACAATTCCCATTTCTTCTTCTAATGCAAATAAATGGTCTTTCCATGGACATCTTTCACCTATCAGTATTATTTCTCCACTTTTATCTACCTTACTTCTGTTTTCTATTGATTTTTTAACAATTTCCTTTGCAGGCCACCATATGGTAACACTCTACAAAAAATTAATGTAAAATTGATTAAAAAATTTAAAATAAATACAACTTACTTCAGTTACTCTTTCACTGAATTCTGAACCTACAAGTTCCATTGCTTTGTAAAATATTTCATCTGATGGCAAAGGATTTGGTGAATTCCATTCGGGGTTTAACCTATGAACCCTTGCACTTAAATGAGTATTTATTCTAAATTTTGGTTTGCCTTCAGTGAACATGGGAACACCATTATCTATAGCATCTAATTCTTCTACAAAACTTTCATAAATATACCCATAAACGGACCTCAAACATTCACTGCTTGCTGTTATATTTTGCTTTTCCAATATTTTAATTATTACTTCAATACCGAAATGTGCATACACCAAACCTGCTGAACTCAACCTAGAAATAATAGTAAATTATACAAGAAACAGAAATAAAAATACATACTTTATAGATTTATTTTTAATTAAGTCTGATCGCACAGTACTTATAGTGTGTTCAAAACTTCTCTGATGATGATCATATCGATGTTTCTTTGGGTCGTATTCTCCTCCGACATCAACTACTATATCACAATTTCCTAAAATCTAATCAAAATATGCTATCACATTTTTTCAGAAGCATTTAACACTCACAAATTGATCTCTTGTTCTTATGATTTCGGCATCTTCGTATTCTGGTAACTGTTTTAACATATAACATGCCAATGCCTCGTCGCAATGGAAGACACCGCTATGCGTACCGATTTTCTTTGATACTTTAGGATTTTTTGGACCTGTAGCCATAATCGAGAACCTAAAAGAAAGGTAACTGAAACGTTTCACTTCAATAACTGAATATGTAAACCAACCCGTTCCACACGTGTGTCCCAACGCCGGAAGAGATACGAATAATTTCATATATCTTGGCGCTAAGAGCCATATATACAATCAACTATTTATCTTGACAATTTAAATTATAAAAATTTTCATTTTGATGTTTGACGTGATTTCTAGGCAGTTTTCAGTATGGTTTAAATTATTATGGTTAATGTGATTATTTAACCGAGCTGTGTCATCACTTCTAAAAGAAATAAATTTAAGATGTCTAAAGAAACTTAAAGATTGCAAATTTAATCATGATTTTTCGTTTTTTAATAACAATGTAGGATAAATGATACGTCGTTATGACGTCAATTTTGAATTAGTGATTTAATGCTTAGCCCTCAATAACATTTGACATTTATTTTTGATTTTTAGGTTATCCAACTTTCAATTTAATTTGTTTACTTGTCTAATAAACTGGATAATTAAAATGCCTGTAGATATAAAAGAACTTACCGAAGGATGGCTCGAACTAGAAAGTGATCCAGGTCTATTCACTCTTCTTTTAGAAGATTTCGGGGTTAAAGGTGTACAAGTGGAAGAAATATACGACCTAAACAAGCCATTAGATAGTCCAGTTTATGGTTTTATTTTTTTATTTCGGTGGGTGGAAGAGAGGAGGTCACGGCGTAAAGTCGTGGAACAAAATGAAACTTTCGTTAAGGATGAAGATATTGTGAATAATATATTTTTTGCTCAACAAATGGTACCAAATAGTTGTGCAACTCATGCATTGATTTCAATTTTATTAAATTGTCCAAATATACATTTGGGAGAGACGCTTGCTAGGCTAAAAGCTCATACACAAGGTATGAGTCCTGACAATAAAGGTTGGGCAATAGGAAATACCCCAGAGCTAGCTTGTGCACATAATTCACATGCAATGCCACAAGCGAAAAGAAGATTGGAAAAAGGAAGTGGTGTAACAACTGGGCGCTTCACAGGTGTGTTATCACAGATACTCGTGAAACGTAGTTATATTTATTTTTTTTGTAGGAGAAGCATTTCATTTTGTAAGTTTTGTCCCAATTGGAGGAAGGTTATTTGAACTAGATGGATTAAAACCTTACCCTATAGATCATGGTCCATGTAATGATATGGAATGGACAGATAAATTTAGGAGTGTTATTACAGATAGATTAGGTATAACTGCAGATGAATATAATGAAATAAGATTTAATTTAATGGCTGTAGTTCCCGATAGACGATTAGCCATCCAGCATAAGCTTAAAATGTTAAGAACAAATAAACAGATAGTTTTAGATGCCCTACAGCATTTAGTTAAAATTAAAGATAAGGGAGGTGGAATCAAAAATGAAACTTCTATACAAGCTGGAAAACATTCTATAACTAATAACGTTGATGAAGTAAGCCTCTTTAATGTTTCTTTTATTTGAAATTTTTTTCAATAAGTTCCTAGTTGAATGATTAGAGATTTAATTTTTCATTAGTCTGCAGAATCAACTAAAGAAGAAATCTCTGAAGAAGAAGCAAAAAATACTAAACCTGAAACATCATCTACTACTAGTAAAGTTACTCTTTGTCCTTTAGACTATGCAACACCTTTAACAATACAAACTTCACCTGCTCCCAGTACATCAGGTACTGATACTCCTTCTGATCTCGGATCTGCTTTCAATTCTCCTACACAAACATGGAATTGGGCTAACTCTGCAGCTGGTCAAAATAGTCCTACTTCAAAGGATTTAAAACGGTTTGTTGTTCTCAGAATGGCTGAACAAGAAGATAATGAAAAAAGTGGTAAATAACTTGCACTGAACCTCGCCAAGGATTGTTTAATTTAGTATTTCTTTAGTTTCTAGAATTAATACTGAAGCTCCAGAACACAAATCTGGCCGAGGTCATGCTAGAGTACATACAAGTGATGGAGATCCTGTAATAGCAGAGAAGAAAAATCAAGAGCTTCTAGAGCCACACACTTTTGCTCCTAAAGACCTTCTGGCATTACTACGTAACCTCGAAAATGAAATCTGCATGTGTGAGATGAGTTTGAAAGATGAAAATGACAAACAGAACAAATATAAGGTAGATGATAGTAGAAGAACTCATAATTATGATGAATTTATTTGTACCTTCCTTTCAATGTTAGCTGAACAAGGAAAATTGGCTGATCTAGTTGAATTAAATCTTGTTGTACCAAAGAGACCTAACAATTCTACTCCTGTACCCAAAGCAACTAAAAAGAAGAAAGATGGAGGAAAAAGAAAGAAAAAAGGGAGATCCAAAGTGAAAAAAAGACGTTAATATTTTTTTTACTTTATTTATTTTCTTTTTACTTATACTTTATACACTTATTATATATTTACTAAATAAAAATGCTATACACAATGTTATTGAGTTACAATCCCCCTCCAGATCTGTCTGCTCAAAATGAACTAATTAATATATCGTCATGTGGTTTTCCCCCCATAGATTTATAAGAAAAGTTAAGGTTGACAAATATCAATTGTAGGAAGTGTTGAAAAAATCTAACTATCTGGGAGTTTCCATTGTGAATTCTGCTTAGCCCCTTTAAGATGTGAGAAAGCAATACTTGGTGTGGGGTTGTTATCAACCCGAAGATAATAAAAAGCCAATATGAACTAAGTTGAACCGACACAAGGTTGGACAAGGTTGATAGAAACCAAAATTACGTTCATAATGTTTTACATTTAAAAGTTAGTTTAGGAAAAGGCGTGAATTGTTTACTATTAGTCTCAGACAATCATAAGCAGAGGCCATGAAGGAAAATATATATAAATAGCTATTAGGCATATAAAATAGTTGTATTCCCGATTAGAGTAAGTCTTTACAATAATCGCCTGAGTCTAGGAAACAGTTGTTTACATTAAATTTGGATTTCTTCAAGTACAGACATCAATGTTTTGGAGTTCACGACATATAAACATGAGTAATGGCTCTTTTCGTTAAAAAGTTTTGATTCTTTAATTAATTAATCGAGCCCCTAAATTATTATTCTCATAAACATTTATTTACAGCTCATCTATTTAGTTCGGATAATAATTCAATATTACCTTTGTTCGAGGGTCAAATTCAGAATAATTTAAGACCAATCGCATGCGCACTTTCAATATTGTCGTCTTCGGTGTGGGGGGGCGGTGAAGTCTTCAACTCGCGTACGACAATTTTGAAAATGCGCATGCGATTGGTCCAAGAATTATTCGGAATTTGACCCGTTAATAGAGCTGTTTATTTATGGAGTGTAGAGAAGGAGGAACGTCTCTGGGTTAAAAAATGTGAGCTGATTTTTGATGGGTAAATAGGTGGCGCTGATTATAGAGGGTATTCGCTTGAATTTTACGCGCTGATTTGAAAATAACTGTATAGTAATGCTTTAAATAATGCACCGTGATAATGAAATTAGTAGTATTAAAATAATGAAACGATTAACAAAACAGAATCTCGTTAAATTAACTTTATTATTTAGCTATTTATTTGGTTTAGATAATACATATATTCTAATATGAAAAAAAAGTAGAATCATGTAACAATAATGAAATAGTATAAAAAAACATTTTGGTTGATTAAAATAAAATATTGAATTTTATCCGTAACTAATATAATAATTATAGCGATATAATTAGATCAATAAAAATAATAGAATAATAAAAAAAATATTTCGGTTCATAAAAATAAAATATTGAACTTTATTAGCAACTAATATAATAGTTATAGTCATATAAAAATATCAATAAGAATAATAAAATAATGGAAAATAAAACATTTTGGTTCATGGAAATAAAATATTGAACTCTATCCGCAACAAATATAATAATTATACTTAGTTTTTTTTAAATATCATTGGTAATTAGCTTATGCAAGCAGGTACAGAAATATATCAAGTTCTTAATAAAAAATAAAAATCTAATAAGATATTAAGGATTGCACAGCTTTTCACATGAATATAATCAAACGTCAGTCACAACTTTGATAATTTCTTATACAGTAAGTGTTTAACTTCAGATCTCAATCCCATAGTACAATCAGCGCCACGTATTATCCCTACAGAATTCAGACCATATTTTAAACGTACCGTCCATAAGAGATGTTCCTCCTTCTTTACACTCCATATGTGGAACGTATATCACCTATTTTTGTGGTTATGTAAGTACGAACAAATTACATCAATAAATATATGGAGTGTAGAGAAGGAGGAACATCTCTTATGGACGGTACGTTTAAAATATGGTCTGAATTCTGTAGGGATAATACGTGGCGCTGATTGTACTATGGGATTGAGATCTGAAGTTAAACACTTACTGTATAAGAAATTATCAAAGTTGTGACTGACGTTTGATTATATTCATGTGAAAAGCTGTGCAATCCTTAATATCTTATTAGATTTTTATTTTTTATTAAGAACTTGATATATTTCTGTACCTGCTTGCATAAGCTAATTACCAATGATATTTAAAAAAAACTAAGTATAATTATTATATTTGTTGCGGATAGAGTTCAATATTTTATTTCCATGAACCAAAATGTTTTATTTTCCATTATTTTATTATTCTTATTGATATTTTTATATGACTATAACTATTATATTAGTTGCTAATAAAGTTCAATATTTTATTTTTATGAACCGAAATATTTTTTTTATTATTCTATTATTTTTATTGATCTAATTATATCGCTATAATTATTATATTAGTTACGGATAAAATTCAATATTTTATTTTAATCAACCAAAATGTTTTTTTATACTATTTCATTATTGTTACATGATTCTACTTTTTTTTCATATTAGAATATATGTATTATCTAAACCAAATAAATAGCTAAATAATAAAGTTAATTTAACGAGATTCTGTTTTGTTAATCGTTTCATTATTTTAATACTACTAATTTCATTATCACGGTGCATTATTAAAAGCATTACTATACAGTTATTTTCAAATCAGCGCGTAAAATTCAAGCGAATACCCTCTATAATCAGCGCCACCTATTTACCCATCAAAAATCAGCTCACATTTTTTAACCCAGAGACGTTCCTCCTTCTCTACACTCCATAGTTCCACAGATCATTAGGTTGTTTGTGGCTAAGTTTGCAAATCCCTTATTTTAAGACTATGGTTATTTCCCTAGGATGATGATGATGACTTCGTGCATTGTGCGCCATGCTTGTTTTTCCAATTTCAATTTAACAAATATGGACATTTTTTATAAATATATTTATTGTATCTTAAAATATGCACTCTTCCCTTGCTCATTTGCCACTTATAATTCATCGTATAACCGCCGCAAGTGTAATACTTTTATATGGACAGTTTCTATAAGCTGAAGCTGTTCCGACTAAGGAAGACAGAATGATAATGACTTCTCTATCCTCCAGCTCGGTTCTGCGCATTCTCAAATATGCGCAGTATAGATAGTGTCTCGAACAAGAGAGAAGATGAATATTGTCGGCACCGTAATGTAGGGACGTTTTTTTCCCATACCATCTGTCTATATAGGAGAATTACATATATGGTATCATACATTTTTATATTAAAATAATCTTCTTTCCGTGCATCAGCTAGTAGTAAAGTAACTGCGCAATGTTAAATACCACTGACAACATGATAAGAGCACTGGATAAGGATAAGGCTGCTATATCCGCCTCGTTGGATTACTACAAAGCATTTAATGTGTTGGATCATCTTCTCTGTGCAAAGCTGCAATAACTGGGATTTGATGAAATATGTTGTAATTGTTTTGGGTCTTACTTGAAAGGAAGAAGGCAGAGGGTTTACATTGATCAGAATTCATCTGAGGCTGGCGAAATAGTATCTGGTGTGCCATAGGCTTCAATAATTGGGTCACTTTTGTTTCTCATATATGTCTTTGATTTATGTGAAGGTGTCTCTCACTGTCCCATTCAATAATATGCTGATGACATTCAGATCCTACACTACTTTGATCTTGCAGATCCAGATGCAGCAGCTACACACCAAAATAGAAATCTGTTAAGTATTCTTGAATATTCTATGCAAATAAGATTGTAGTTTTACTGTTTTGTCTCAGAGACAACAAAATTTAAAATTGAAATTAGGCAGTGAGACGTTAGTATTCAAACAATTTGCCAAGAACTCAGAACTAATTCTAGATACTTTTGCAGAAAACCTATGCTAAGATAAAACTCTTGAATATAAACATATTCTTAATTTTTAAGACGAAAAAAACCTTGTGAATTTCTGGTATTTTCTATTTTTACCTACTGTAATTTTTGTTCATTCAATGGAAAAATCGTGTGTAATTTGTACAAAACTTGTATTGTAAATTGGTTAAAAATTTAATAAGTTTATAGTTGAGATTGTATAAAGTTCTTTTGCACAGATAAGTGGTGAGAAGTGGTTAGATTATATGTTAAATCTCGCCACTCCTGTTGTGTATATTGTATACTTTTTCAATCGTATTTTGTATACCAAAGACGATTTATTATTATTATAATTCGTGAATTTTGAAAGAATTGCTATGAAATGTTGGTTTGCTTAAAACCCTACTCCACTTACGAATAATTATGTACACATATGATATAATCATACTCGATAGATCTGCACTAAGATTATATACTTCCACTCTGTATAAAATTTTGATGACAAAGTTGTGATATCGTACATTTTATGGAGTGTAGACTACACTCCATAGTACATTTAATAGAACGCAGCTACTAACTACCAACTCTTAAGATGCAATTTCATGTGGACGTTTAACGCTGGTTAAGAGCGTCGAATAATGTCACGTGGTACAATTTTGACTGGAGTGTCATCTTAAATTAACGCAGCGTCAAAACTAAACATTGTTAAGCTTATTAAATCGGGTTTAAAAAAAACCTTAACCTATATTATCAGCTGTTACTAGTATTCTAAAAATTGCAATGAAGTATAAGATACGTTTTGAAGCTTGTCAATCTTATATTTGACTTCGCATTAATTTATTTAAAATGATGCTTCAGTCGAAATGATATCACGTGATCTCGTTTGACGCTTCAAGCTGGAGTTGAGCGTCAACATGAAATAACACCTTTAGGATTCGAAGTAGGTCAGTTAGAAACGCAGATGTTTTGACAAGATAGAAATCAGCTGTGTGTTGAACTGAATTAGTACATGCGTAATTTGTTGAATACTGAATTTAGTGAAAGGAAAATCGCATAAAATAAGGTGTGAACAAAAAAATTTGATGAAGTTGTTTTAGTAGTTTAGTACAAAGAAGCGAGATATATTAGGTAAGATGCTCGCCATTACATGTCAGTATTAATTAAAATGGAAGATGATCCTTGTTTACGTTGAAAATTAATGAGAACATATTTTCCATATTATTTTTAAAATCATATTAGTTTTCATAAAAAAACTATCATTAAATGCGATTCAAATTTACGTTACTTCACCATCTGTTCGTATTTAAGATGCCAAAAAACAATGAAGAGATTTTTATATGTAATGTAAACATCGATTTTTTGTTGCTGCTACAAATGTTGAAGAAAGGTTATTTTGATTATTTTATTTTTTTATGAAATTTACAGTCTGATTTGTGACGATTAATATTTGTTTATTGTAAATATTGTTTTATTTTTGGCAAATATAATAGTTTTTTCAAGATATTTTGCAATTTCTATTATATACATAAAAAACATTATGTATATGTAACAATGAAGTGTAGATGTTTTATATAAAAATATTCCATTTGCTCTTATTTCATTTGTATTTTGGTTTTTACGCATTGGATTTATTTATATGATTGAGTTTTTTTCTTAAATTAATTTTTACTTTTTTCCTTTATATGTCAATAGGTTAGTGGAGGTAACTCTTTATGAATTAGTTGAAATCCAACAAGTACTATATATTGTGGTAAAAAACATTACTATTTCATATTTTGTCTTCTAATCATTGCAATCAAAATTTGTTTTGTCTGTCAATTATAACATTGAATTAAATTAACTGAATTCACGCTATTACAAATTGAATGTGCTGCTTATATTATGTACAATAATTAAATGAAAAAAATATTGTATTATATATCATCAGATATTATATAAGAAAAAAATATTTAAAATTATTTCATGGTTTTCTGTTGAAGAAAAAGCAACAGGTTGATGTTGTATAATGTGAATTTATTAGATGTAAATTTACCTAATAATCATAATTGGATTATTCTAAGGTCAAATATATAAAAAAATACTAGATTTGGATATAAGTATATTCATGTCAATTTTATCTTAAAAAGAGAGGGCTAGTTTCAAACTTCTACAATATTTTGCACCCATCAGTTGTGAAATCATGAGACTCTTTTTCTTTTCTTTATTAAATTACAAGGGAAATTGATGAAATTGGCCATAAAATTTCAATTGGCTGTATTTGGCGGTATTTACACAGCTCATTTGAGTTTTTAAATTTTTCATGATGCAGTACTGCACTATCAATCATTCGACAGATATTAACTGAATTTAAAAATTTTAGAACCGACTTTGGAAAAATTTATTTAGGAATTCATATTGAATATTATATCCTGTATAGTATTTTTTTAAATGCAGTAATGGATTTTCAAACTACATAAATAAACAATGAAAACTAAATGCCACAAAGTTGTCACACTTTTATTCAGTTTTTAGTGAAAAATCAAATCTTATCAAACATGGATACAAGATTCAATGATTTTAATCTCATTACATCTGATTACAATATTTGGGGATGATTGAAGGAACTATTTTACTGACAACAATTAATTGATAGAATTATAATTTTCTGTCATACTATTAGAAACGATCCCCAGAGAATCCAAAATGAAATACTTATTTTGTTGCAATTATTATATTTATTTTCTGTGTTACTGTTTTATGTTGTTTGGTTTTTGTCATTATTGAAGTTCAATACAGTTTATCACTTATTGTATTTAAAAACAAATATTATACAGGGTGCAATGTTCAATACGAATCCCTAAATTAATTTTTCTAAAGCCGGTCTTGGAATTTCTAATAGAAGTTAACACATTTTAGTAGCCACATGATATCCTATATAAGGGGCTCTACATATAGTAAAAGTACGTAAAGCTCTTCCTGACTCACCCTGTATATATACTTATAAGGATCAAGGAATAAGCGATTCTGAAATTTAAAAATAATTAGTTTTCATGAAATTTCTGTTCCCATTACATAATTTCAAGGTACATTGATATGTTGGTTGTCATAAATTGGACACAGTTTACAAATATTTGCTATCAACATACATAACTTGAATATATGACTTGAATTGATTTGCTTAGTCTATATTAATTATTATATCTAACTAAACATTCCACTGAGCAAAAACAAACTAATAAAATTCTATGTTATCGATAATTGTCTGTAGTGTAGTGTATTTATATCTTTTGTTTCCATTTCTACCTTGGTTAAATAAATGAAGGGAAATGAAATGATTCTATAATCAGTTAATTTATTATTTTCGGATCATTGAAAAGTTGTGTAATAAATTTAGATAAAATTATGTAATAAATTGTGTGTACGAAGTGTTGAAAAAAGTGTATAAAATTGGAGATTTTATTATTATTATTGGTTATAAACTATGATATTATTGATGTCATCTATATTACATTATTTTTTTTTTCCAGAAATGAATTCGACATATGGAGATTGCTCAAAACCAAAGAAGTCTAAGACTTCAGAAGAATTTGCCTTTGCTTCATATTGGGCACATTTACCGTCTCTCATCTTATGTGACATTTTTGATTTGTTAAGCAAAGAGGATAGGCGAAATGCATCTGCAGTGTGTAAGAATTGGAGACAAAATAGTTTCCATCCCAAGTAAGTGAAAAGCTTATATCAAATAATTGGATTTAGCATTAACAAAAAATTCCAACACCCTAAAAAATCTACTGAGAACTGTTGACAAGTTCCCAAACTTCAAAACTGATCTAATCACAGTGTACCTCTAATCTTTTATTCAAGATTCTTATATTCTTTGCTCATTTATTCATTTTTATCTCTCGCGTTGCTTTCATTCATTAAGATAGAGTAATATGGTTAAATTTAAATTGAGTATTATCAGAAGTAAAATATATTTTTAGGTGGTTTCATTCAGTAACCTTTAGGATCGAACAACGTAATTTAGAAAGAGCCAGATTTCAAATATACACCTTTGGTAGCATTGCGTCAGAAATCAAGATAATATTAAATTCATTGTCATATGAATGTGTTGAAGAATTTATGCATTTGTTAGAAGAAATGCAAAAAAATAATAACTTGAAAAGTTTTATTATAGAACCAACACATTGTCGACTTGAAGTGCCAGTAAAACAAAATAGGTAAGAAGATATATGTTACTATAATTTTCATGCTAAATATAATATTTTTTTTTCAGATACATTGATGAATACAAAGAAATATTGAAATTATTGAAGAATTGTTTGTCGAAACTTAGAAAATTCAGTATCGGTTGCTTAGAGAATTTTTCCTTACAACTTCAAGAATTATTGGAATCGCTTAATCCGTCTCTTGTAACCCATCTAGGTTTAGCTAGTGTTAAAGATATTCCTTTGAAACAAGAAGGTGGTTGTTTTGATTCTAAGCTAATTACCCGTTTTACAAAACTAGTAGTAAGTATACATTAAATTCAATATCTCTAGATTTAAATCTTGATACAAGAGGAATATTGACAAAAAATCATAGAGGAGTAACTTATATATTATTTTTTAGATTCTAAGTGTGGATTACGATCAAATATCCGACGATTTTCTTTCAAAATTGGATGGTGCGACGGAATTAGAACGATTAGTAATACACATTCATGCAGTCCGTAAAAATCATCCCAACACCACGAACAAAGCTTGGATCGATTTTAGCGACAAACATCCAAATTGTGAGCTCCGACTGGCATTTATACATGCTTTTAGGGATATTAGAAACATTCACGAAACTGTCATGAGGTCTGCCATGCCACTTTCTCACCTTAAAGTATTCTTCTGCGAACAAGTGAGTAATTGATAAAATAACATGATTTACCAATTTACTAATAAATTTTATGACTTTGAACAGCATTAGCAGCTACTTAGAGGTCTTGGATTATTACAATTTACAATCCAAATTATTTCGAATCTAAGAAATTTTTTCATGTAATGCATCCATCAGAATCTAGTTATTACTATACTTCAGGTGTTAAATCGGTCATTTTTAATGAATCTACCTTGAAATCATTCCAAACATTTGTTCCTTAATTGATATCATTTCAAATCACTTACTGATACTACCTAAGTAGCTTTTACATTTCCAATATTTGACTGTTTTTGTTCATTTTTTTTTGTTATTTTTCTTTTTTGTACAAAGATATTATTTTACTGAATGAAAATATTTCTATTGTTATTAAATCTGTTTTATTTTTCAAGATAAATATGCAACTTATAGAAGGTCTTACCCAATACTCGGACACATTACGTAGTGTAATTTTGGTAGATTCTTTGAGCGACAACCACAGCAGTTGGTCATTGATAAAACCATGGTATGACGATAGTCCTGATCCTTTCGTATTGACAGCTTGGTTATGCAAACGTCTGGAAGAATTGGTATTATTCGGTTACAAATATTCGCATGAAAATTTAATTGCTATTGGTAGACTACGGGGTCACACATTAAAAAGACTGGATATCGCAGAAGTAGATGTGTGTATTGATGATAAAAAAACGAGAGAACCTTTGAATTTAGTAAGTATTGTTTATCAAAAATCAATTTAGTTCAGATTAAAACAAAGCCCCTGACAAGCAGGAATTAATTTTGAAGAATTGTTAGTATTAGGAATAATAAGATATCAGATAAGATAAGGGAACCAAAAATAAAATAATAAAATACCATTTCCATTTTTTATAATTTTGTATGATTTATTTTTAGAATATCCCACATAGCAGAATTAAACCATGGAGACCTTTGAAACGGTCAGAACTACACCCAGTAGTGCGCAGTGCTACAGCAGGTGATTCTGACGAATATCTATTGCCGCTAGTCTTAGCAGACCTCAACTAGTTAAGGAGAACTTCAAACATTCGTTTTGCTCCAGCATCAATTTATATTTATTTTACATTGTTTTGGTCTTCTATTTATAAAAAGAATGCATAGTAGTTCTCACAATTACAGTGTATTTATGCGTTCGTATTGATTGGTTTAGTCAAAAGTTGAATTTTTTAGTGATTATATTTACAGACAAATATAAACTTAGAATATTGCTGTGAACGATGTAAAGATCTCGTTTATGATATTAGAACAAATTTTTAATCCAGAACTGATTCAAATAATGTTTGGGAACAATTTACATAAACTGATATATCATCGAGAAGGAGTTACATAAATTTAACTAACTGTTATGCCTAAAGTTACCACTACCTTAATTTGATTACAGCTATTTATAGATTTATTATGATTTTCCTCTAGTTTACTTTTGGATTGTTCCAACTTCTTTTTTACTAGGCTTCGCCTTTCTATTTCAGAATCTTGTTTCATAATAATTTTTTGTCTTCTTAATTATCTTTATTTTTTTATGTCGGCCTAATGTTCTTATGGTTATGTTGATTACTATGTTTACCATCGAGACGTTTGAACTAATTTTTCGTAAATTTAATATCCGACCAAAATACTTCTTCCAATGATATTTTAGTTAATTATGATGAAGAAAATATTCAAATATATGTTACGGGTCAGAAGATTTTGAAAAATTGTTCTCAAACATGTCATATAAGACTTTTTGAATGTGTCGCTAAAAAAATTAACTGCTTGACTGTTTCTTTTTGGACAAAACTGTCTGAACGAGTGAATGATTGTATAGTATTAAATAAAATTATGTTAGCTTAAGCTCAAAGAGCTGATATAAAACAATTTGCACATTCCAACAAGAATATCCCAGAGTGCAAAGTCTGACATGTTTCGTTAACAAATGAAAAATAGAGATAAGAATTTAATGGTTTAAGGATATTGATCGAATCAAACCTTGCAGGTTTTATGATGTTGAATTTGATACATTACAAAAATGTATATATGGTAGGGTTTAAGAGCACTATTTTTTTAGGGGTGTACTAGAAGTATCATTGTAAGTTTTATAGATTTTTTTCATTATTTTTACCAAATCAGACTGTATGAGCTTCAATTTTATATAAATTAACAATTTAGAGTAATAAGCAAATTCCAGATATCTTTTATTAACTACTATGACTTGTAATTGTACCAACCATGATATTAACCAATTTGCCTTATAAGTATCAAATTTAATGTACTTTGCTTCAAACTATCAGCTCTAATTATTATTTTGAACTAACCTCCAGAACTAAATTGGAATTTCTGCACTTGTTAGTGGCATACATACTATAAAGTCACAATTACATTGTTTGGTCCTTCGAGCCGGATATGTACCAAAAACCTATGGAAACTTTGAAGTACCAGAGTGTAAATATTGGTATAATTGTAATAAAAATTGTGTTCAGTACTAACTTAGGAAAATAGGTGCGACCCTATCCATTTCTTGTATAATGTAATCTTCTAGATTCGATCATGTTTCTGAAACCAGAAAATAAAAACAAAACATCTGTGATATTGAAAAATAAAAACTTAACTGAAAAGCAAACGTAACAACGATCGATATTTATACATTGAAGATTGTTGCCTGTTTAACAACTTCAAACAAAAAGTTTCGAAGATAAATAAAAAAATTGCTTTTCTTTTGACCAAAAGTTAGATTATAATGCAGCTTATTCTTATGATCCGTTTGTTGTGATGAACATTTTTCATGATGTTTGATATTGTTTAAAAATGTGTATGTGTTTAATTTATGTTATTCGTGCAGTACTACAAATAGAGTTCCTCAGATATTATTCATATTCTAGAAATAACGCATTGTGTAATATGCAGATCAAACAAAATTTTAGGAGTATTAAAAAGTAGGTATTTTTGATTAATTTTGGCACAAATAACTTAATTCTTCCTATATTATTAATTGTTTATATATAGTCCATTATAAATAGCAATTTTAAAAGTTTATGAAAAGGACTTATGTACAATTTCTAAAAGGAGGTCTGGTATTGTATATTGAAAGCTGGGGTAAAAAGTAGTCTATTTTACTAGGATATTTTTTAACCTCTGTGTTTAAAATACGTTTTAGTAGAATTTTTGAGTTTTAGTTACTGTAAAGTTGCCGGAAGCTACTTGGTATGTTATTTTGATCCTTTTCCTTATTATTTCATCTAATTTTTATATTTTAAATTTAAATAATATATAGGATAGTAAAGGATTCGAAGTCTTTGTTATAGAATTTTTAAAAGTTTTGTGTCAAAATGTTTAAGCAAAAATATAACTGAAGTTACTGCAAATTCCACATCTGCTCCCCTCTAACGTTTCCTACTACTCACTAGTTAACATCAAAAGCTATTATAAATAATTCTCAAATTAGGGATTTCACAGTATTATGATAAAAAAATATAAATAAGATTGTGTATATTGAAATATTGACCGAAGACCAATATGTTTCAAGTCAGGTTGATAAAAAATGAAGAAAATGTTATATTGCTTCTTTAATGGGAAAGAAGACAAGGCTTAAGGTCGTACTCGAAAGTTTTACAAAGGAACGCAGATACATATTTTGCTTACAAATTCAGAAAATTTTGTTTACATTAAAAGTATGCTAACATTTCTTAATAATTTATTTTTCAATGCTTATCACCAATTCTTTAAAGTAATTTGAGATGGAGAATTTAAACAAAGTTGGAATTTCTGGAATCGTTAGTCACATTCATATATAATTACACTATGTAATCCTTTGAGCTTTCTATAAGTATTTGGTTCACATCCGGCTTGAAGGACCAGATAGTGTAAATAGTATTAAAGTAGACAACAGTGTGTTCAATATGACTACTAGTATTGGTGAAATCATGATAAATAAAATGCAATGAAATTTGTTGTATTTAAGTTGGCGACAAAGTAATTTCGGTTTTGTGGTATAAAATAAAACAAAGAAAAGTTTTTGTTAAGTTATATATACTTTCAACTTCATATTTCCGCGCTCATAAAATTACTGGTCCTTATCAACAAAAAAAATAAACCAGGTGCGATTGAAAGTCATCGTCATTTGTGAAAGTTTCACCATTCAAAGAATTCTGCAAATTTCGAAATAAATGGTAATCAGATTATGCCGATCAGAGGTATATGGAGGATGTGGCCAGTCAATCTCCAATAGTGTCCCATGAGTTACCATTATCATGGTAGAACTCTAAACCTTTCTGATTTGGTGATTCTGACAGTTCTTTTTTTATTGCTTCATTATTAATTGTTGGCAGTAAACTTCAGAATTGGTTGTTTGGTTCCTTGGAAGCAGCTCAAAAAACACAACACCTTTGTAATCCCACCAAGCTGACAGCAACGCTCTCTATCAGTAAAATGCGAAAGTACTTAGTTGCCAACCTTATAGTATTGTATCGATATTGTCCACTCAAGTGCTTTAACATATTCTGTAGCACCAAAAAATCCTTCTTGACTTAAAATCTTGAAATGTGTACATAACTTTGAAGATACCATGTATTTAGTTATCAAAGTAGTTCTGAAAAAAATTATATGAATGTTAACAGCAGTTTATTTTTTTAATTGTGTGTAAGTTTATGTTTATCAAATTATAAAAATTATAAATGTCTGTATATCATTAGAATAGTTCATAATAATTTTAGTTCATAAAATCTTCAGGACAATACAACTTTAAATTAACTGGAGAAGACGAATGTGATAATTAAACGAATTAAAATTATTATTAACTATATTTTATCTAGTATTAATATCACGATCATAACTAATGAATAAAATTTATACGAAGAATCCTTAATATCAATATTTCGTTTTCGTTTAATTTTAGGTATTCTTTGTATAAAATAAGTTCTGTTTTGTTCGTTTTATAAATCCAAAGTTTATTGCTTTAATGAACATTGAAGGCTTTAAAAAAATCAAAAATATTTTTTCTATTTCTGACACGTATTCAAAACGTCACTTGAACGATATGAAACCACTACAAAACTAAAATACTTGCTTTCATATTAGTTATGCTCTATATTTAATCTTTTTATACAAATTATAAACTAGTACATTTTTTTTTGGTCGAAGGACATTGTCCATTTAGCCATTAGCTACAATATAGAAGGTATCACAAGTGAACCGAATCTAACCAACCATGCATGTTGTCTGTATCAAATTGGATGGATTAAGAGTATATGTTTTACACTTAGGGGTCGTTCAGGGTGACTAACTTAAAATAAACCACGGTTCAGATAAGAACAGCTCTCTTAGGTTCAGTAACAGAAGATCCGAAACAAGCTAGATTATAGTTTTAACTTGCACTCTCTAATGAATTTCAATAGAATATTAGACATTCACCTTATTTAATACCAGTAATCTCATTAAGTTAAATGGAGGTAAAACATGGATTTTTATTAGATTCTCTATGCCAAAAAAAACCTTGTAAAGGGGTGGAATGAGAACCTTATAATCACCCCTCCTCCTCCAAAAGTTTATATTATTTTATTCATCAGTAGACTTAATCTTTATGTATCATCAGCTATATTTATTCTAAGTAGGTTATGAATTCTTTCTTTTTCGGTTTGCCCGCTCTAAAAAAGTTCTACATGCTCCAGTCGTGTTATTCCTTATTCCCAAGTTTCCCTTTATTAATTAGTCTGACTCATCTTCTAGTTTGTCACCTCCAATATTCCAAATTTATACTTTAAAAACTTGTTTCTGTTGTTTTACTTCTTTTGGAAATCTTTTCATATGCGTCCTTATTCGTTTTTGTTACTGAATTATAATATGTACAGATAATCAATTGCAAATCACTCATACTCATCATCCTATTTGACTACAAAGTAACTTTAGATGGGTTATTACCTACTTGTTTCTCAATTTTTAATAATTTGAAAAATTTATTTTGAAAATTGTTTCTTTAAATTTATTCAAATTTAAATTCCCAAGCTACTCACAATTTTTAAATTCATTTTAAGGGTTGTATCTCCTATATGAAAGAGTACCTCTATCAACTGTAGATTTTGGATGACCTTATACATATTAACTTTCATTCTATATCTTCAAATTTTCTCAAAATATTCTACTTCTCGTTTTGATTTAGAAAATTAAAACTGCCAATTTAATATTTGGACAATCCAATTTCTTTTCAAAATAACTTGTTATCGTTTTGTATCCAATCAGGAAACATATTTTTGAATATTTCTTTATTATAAATTAATTAATTTTCATGATATTTTATCATTTTTTCTTCTTTTCCAAATATATAAAACTACAGAGAATTCAATCAACTTCTATTTTCAAGGTTAGTTTTCATAATATTTTATCGATTCTTCTTTTTTTTCAAATATATAAAACTACAGGGCTTTCAATCAATTTCTATTTTTAAGGTTAGTTTTCAAACCATTTCAACGATTCTTCTTTGTTTTTCAAATATATGAATCTACAGATAATTCAATCAACTTCTATTTTTAAGGCTAGTTTTCATAATATTTTACAGATTTTTCATCTTTTTCAAATGTATGAAACTACAGGGCACTCAATCAACTCATATTTTGAAGCTTAGTTTTCAAACCATTTTTTCGATTCTTCTTTTACAAATATATAAAACTACAGAGCAACTGATGTAATTACTGTACTTGTACTTCCAATCACTTCAACTATTTGTTAATAATTTTGAATATATCATCTAAACTTTCAAATATTTTGAAAAAAATGTGGGATTATATGAATTCTAGTGGCGAATATGCTTGAAATAATTTTGTGTCTCAATAGAAAAAATCTGAATCAAATGGTGTGAGAATCTTTACAACATCAAGTACCTGAATAACAAGTGATTATAGCAAAACTTAATCTGCTATTGTAATTCATAAACTAGTCCAAGATATTAGTATTATAACGAAAGAATTAAAAGAAATCTTCATATGTATGAAATGTGTGTGTCAAAAATAAATATAATACATTCTTCGTACAATATAAACCTGTTAGTATGAATCTTGTCTCTTTCGATAGATATTTTTTAACAAGATTTATATATACAAATTTTCAGTATCTACTTGGAACTTGTAGGTATTTAGCCTTTTTATACTCACTATTACACTGTCTGGTTCTTCATATCCGGCTCGAAGGACCAGATAATGTAATTGTGTTCTGTAGTGAGGTAGTTTTCGCATAATATTGATGTTCCAAATAATACCTAAATGGAAATTTGTACGAAGAACGACATGAGAGAATGTTGACAACAATGTGTGTAACTCCATCCACTTTCAATATAAAACTATTCCAAAAAATATTATATAGTAAAAATGGAGTTTTAAGATATGTCTGTGATGAAAAATATACTCATTGTTAACAGCGTACATATGTTTCAACACGCTGAAAATTACAATGTAGGTTTAAAATTACAAAGATCCATTTTATCCAATTATCATAAGATAGTATCTGTTAGCCCAGTATGAATTGGTAGTACTTATCACTAACACACTAACAAATCCTCTTGGAAATGGTAATACAGTTTTATATCGTTAATTATAGTTTTCCATCATTGTTTTTTCTTTGCTATATTCTTATGAAATTTTGATACTGTTAAATCATCTAATTGATTTAAATTTGGAATCTTTTTACTCCTCAATTTTTTTGTTAAATAAATCAACTAACTGTCTAATGGTACTAAAACAATTTTATTAATAAACTTTGAAGGGATCCCTTGTTTTTTCCTCACCTGCTCTGTTCATTTCGTGTTGACACGATCAAAAACCTTTTCAAAGTCCACAAACATCACATGCAGGTTCATTCTGTATTCATAGATTTTTTTATTCGAAACTGAATGGTACTAAAACAATTTCTGCGCTTACAAGTCTAACAGGTATTTATCTTTTCTTTTTTCTATGGAATATAATTACAAAGTGACTGTTGCAAATAGTTTTCTTTTCCGAAAAAGACAATAAAAAAAGTGGAAATATATCCATGTTTTGTTATAAATTTTTGTCGAAAATAAAGGAATCAGGTCCAAAAGAAGTTTGGCAGCATATTAATTTCATATGAGCTGATTGTATATCTGGTTACTTTTAAATATAAAATATTTATTTAATATTTGTGTTGTCTGTTAAACATATACCGGATGGCCATTACCAGATACTGCCTTAAACATTTTGATATAAATATTTATTTTCACTTATGAATTGATATCATTGAATTAATTTTACGTTTTTATAATGTTGATGCAGTTTTCATTAGGCCATCCTGCATTATTTGTGTTGATACCGTTTAGAAATGTGCTTAAGTTTAATAATATAGATTTTTTCAACTTTTAATGTCTTCTTTTCTGAATATATCGATCAAAATTTATGTTTGAAGACAGTGGCGGCGCTAGACCACGCGTGAACGTCGGCGAAATTAGGTTCGTGAGCCCCTCTTTTTTTCCCAACAAAGAAAATGTTAAACTACATAAGCCGAATTATAATTAAACTACTATTTTATGACTGTTCACATTATGATAAAAATTCCACAAATAGAAATTAAAATAGACGAACTTTTCGGCTTTTGGTCACACTGAACTTTTTCAGGATTCATAGCTAATTCTAGCCGCAATTTCAGTTTCAATTAATAGAACTGCTAACGCAGATAGTCTCTCTTGATTCATTGTGTTTCTCAAGTAGGTCTTAATCAATTTTAACTTCGAGAAGCTCCTCTCAGCGGAAGCTGTACTGACATGAACTGTGAGCATGATTTTAATTTGGATATATTTCTTCCAAATTATTTTCTAAAATGTACTGAATGAGTCTAGTGAATTTGTTTTTGAAAATTTGAGTTCTTAATAGTTTGAAAGGCTGTATGTTGTTGTTTGTATCCTTCCCGAATATAGTATTGTACCTAAATCATTACAATACTTGAGAAAGTCTTCTTTTGATATACAGTTTAAATAACTGATATAAATGAAACGAAATGATTAAAAAGATTCATTGCGTGCTTTGAATCAACATTCAGTGTGTTAACTATGTACTGCATATCACAAGATTGAATAGGTTCATCAATATGTTCATAATCGAACATTCGTGTTTTCCTAGTTGTGCTTTTTTCTTTAAATTAAGACTCAATTTCGATAATACTTTTCTCTACAAATAATCGAGCTTGTGCAACACCATTGGCAAATCCTGTATTACGGAATTCTTGAATCCAGTAGCAAAATGACGATAATCAACTCAGAGACTGAAGATAGTTTACCTTTAGTCTCTGAAGACGATAACTTGGTTATCGAAACTAGACTGCGGTGGCCGACGCCTAGCGCCGCCACTGTTTGAAGAGTCGATTAAAACTTTTGTTATTGTATCATAAGGAAACCAATGAAGATATAGTAAATGAGGAAGTACTGATCAAAAGTTTTGTCGCTGTTGTGGAGAACTATGGATTTTAAAGATTCTGGTGCCAAAAAAAACTGATAGTTCTTGTCTTATACTTGAATCTCATCAGGATTATCGGATTGTCCAAAATTAAATTATTCAAAATCTAGTAAAAGATAATTATATGGAATGTTTTACATAATACTCAGAGATATTTAATTACTGGATTATGTTTTCAAAAAATTGACCGAACCGAAGAGTATTCATTGATTATCTCGTCTTTAGGAAACGGTTATTTTCCAGTGTATTGAAAATGTGTAAAATTTTTATCCACTATAGCATTATATTAGTTCTATCCACCATACAAGATACCACTTCAATTCAACCACTAGCGGAACATTGAAAAATCTAGAATTGATGACATTTTACTTATTTATTATTAACATTCTTTGTTCTATCACTTCGTTTCCATTAATAAATGAATGTAAAAAAGGTTTAGTACCAGACGAACCTAGGTTTTATCTTGTTAGCTGATTAGATATACCATTATTACCATACAGTGGAACTTCTCTATCCAGCTTGTCATTTAAGGAGGTGGCAGATGTACAGATTTGCCACCTCTACTGACTTCTGAAATTCGATACTTTAGTTCATAACTAAAGATATCATTTAGTATACTGCGTATGGCTTTATATTCAAATTTTATGTAATTAGTTTTATTTCTGTAAAAATTTCAAATCTTTTCTCCGTGTGAACAATAAAAAATTTGCCTACAGGCTACTCAGCCTGCTCCTAAATTCATCACTGGTGACAGTGTAAAAAATACATCATGTTTTGTTAAAAAATTTTGCAATTCTGTTTTTAATTAACGTGAATATAACTTGGGTTTTGATACATTTTATTCATTTAAAAAAATTAATTGAGAATAAAATGATATTTAAAACACTTATACTGTGTAAGTAGCTTATTTTCTTATTTTAAGGGGTATTTTGACGCGATTGCTAATCCAAGCTTATTTTTCTATATGCAGATTACTCTTTTTACTCATGAACCGCCCCTTAAATTATCATAATTAATTCAATAGTTGCTTTCCAATTACATAATTTGAGCACCAAATCGAGCACATGTGCGCACCCATGTTCCAAATTGTCGTTTTTAAGATGTGTGCGTCGAGCATAGTTGCGTTTTCCCCTTGTCCCTAAAACACCAGATAAATGTTTGAGCCCTACGAGCTTTAAAATTGTGCTTTAATCCCAAATTTTACAATTGATGGGCATACATTACAAATTCATTTCGGTTTATTAAGATTTACATTTGTGTTTGTTTAGAACAAAATTTTCTCATATTGGCTTCAGAGGCAAATTGGAAATATGAATTATTTCTTAATTTAGAAGACTAGAAGACAATTAATCATGTATTTCGGATACAGAAAGAAATAAACAAATAATTTGTGACTTATTTTCAAATTTGACACTTGACACAAGTGAGGGTGTGTTCCAATTGATTCTTGTGTGCTAAGCTCATAAGCGCCGAGCCCATGGATATCGTGCACAAAGTGCTAAATAAATTGGAAAGCAACTAATTGTCTAAAAAATTGTAGTAGCAGTGGCGTAGTAAATATTCGTTTCCTTTCATCAAATATTTTAATTATTAGTTTACAGTATTTTCTGCAACTATCATTTGATGAAAACTAGTTTTTATTTTTTTTTTTGTTAATAAGTAGTATTTAATTAATAATTATCATTTATTATAAAAAAATAGATTAATGTAAAACCTTTCTTTGTTTATGTATAAATTTTTTATCATAAATTTTATTTGGAGGGCTGATTCTGTTCAGGCGGATGGGAAGTTAATGTTCCAAAATTAAATTTGACATTTTCTTTACTACCCTCTACCATCGTAGTGGATTACCAACTACTGTATCTTTTTATACGGTGAGATTACTACCTCAATCCACCAATAAGGCTGCAGATCTATGAAAACATGTCCAGTATATAAATTGAGATCTGGCAAATTGTTTGTCCATGTTTCCAAATTTCTTTATTCTATTGGCTTGAAAATCAGTATCGTAATTAAGTTCATACACAAAAAATACTCGATTCAAGTATCTAATGTACATTGTACAATAAATTGAACGTCCATATAAATTGCAAGTGTGCTTAATTTTGTTAAATCCACTAAAAGTACTTAAGCTGCTTCGAAATTATCGCATATTCTTCACTACTCTTTAGAAATACTCTTTTCACTAACATTAAACAATTAAAATTGAACAGTTAGTCGATATTGGCTCTATTTCGATCCCATTCAACCAAATGGGTCTCAAATGTTTATTGCCTTCCCATGGCGTTGAAAGTAAAATGAACAATATAAAAATTCGTCGACTGTTATTAACTAAAATACGCGAATACTAATTTAATTAAGGTACGAACTCGTGCAGTTCAAACAACAAATTTGGTCACGTGACGAGCTTGATCGCTTGAAGAAAAACGAGTTAAAACTCCACAATCGATATATATCCATAATATAAACAAGTTATGTGAGGTTAAGTTATTTATTGTTCAGACCTATAATTGCAATTAAGAATTACTGAGTTATTATTTGGTAGAAGTAGTTAGTAAATAACTACTGAACTTTATATTAATATAATATGTTTTTGAGGGTAAAAGATATATTATCAAATCATGTTAATTCAGTTAACTTGTGTTACTGTTTATCGGAGATATTAGGAATGTAGTATCGGTATCGATTTATCGATATTTATATTTTTAAAACTGTACTGTTTGTCGCCTCGATGTCCGTTGCTGTTACTACAATTTGTTGCAGTAACCTATTTGATTACTCGAAATAAAGGGCTGCATGGGAACGTACCATTAGAAGTTACTATACATACATACATTTTTTTATTAAGAATCGATTGGATTATGAAATTACGTCGCTTTGTCAATATTAATATTAATAACCGTTTTAATATTACGTTTTATGGATATTTGTATATAGTAGTTGTTAAAGATTTGAAAACAATATCAGTTAGAAATGGAGTTTATTTTCTAAATTTATCAACAACTCTTAATGCAAAATAGAAAAGTTCTGGAAACAAAAATTTTCAAAAGTGCTTTAATAGATAATTTCTGTTTATAATGAAACTGAGTAAGTTTGGAATGACAATTCAGAAAAATATCATAGGACTTTTAACTTGAATGGAATTTCTGGTAGCGTTTTTGGCATTCATACTGCACACACTGTTTAAGCGGGGATCGTACTAGTCAATCTCGCTAAAGTAGCCCGATTAATTAATAACGAAAATAAATTCGTTCATATGCTTCATGTTTGCTGAACATATCAAGCAGCCATTTCAGTTTCAATACTTTCATGCCACAAAATGAAAACCGTTGCTCATTTCATTTTTGTAGTTTGTATTATCTTTTTGATTTTGTTTTTTAAATCAGTAGCGTCATCCTCGGTATTTCCATATAATTGCAAAGTTGAAATAGCTATTGTCTCGTTTAAACTTATTGCTAACATTCCATAGACACTATTATTTTTCTATAATTATTGTCTAAAAATACCTGTATGAGTTCATTTCGCCAACGAAAAACCATTTTGAACTGAATAAACAAAACTAAAATAGGGCATCAGTTTGGATTCATTTGAACAATAATAGACTCTGCTTTTACTGAACGTATCAAACTGATGATCATTTTTAATGAACAGGTTTTCTCTCACATTCATTATTCATTCAGAATCACCGAATCAGTCAGACTGATTCAGCGAGGCTGACTAGTGAGAACCCCACTTCACATTATACTAACCAACATAGTACTACAGTCGACCAGTGGTTATCTGAAAAATGTTTTGCAAGACTATATAGGATTATCACATTGATAGAAATATAGAGTAGGTGCTGTAAAAGCCCTCTGTAGACCGGAATATACTGGAAAAACTGGTCTAGTAATATGAAAAACATGTACAAGTGTACCTTTATGTTATAAACATGTTGTATTATCTTGAATTGACTGTATTACACTTTTTGACATCTATTTTGATAGCCAAGTTATCATAAGTGGCAGTAATCGGTGTGTTCATATTAAAATGAATCATGCAGTTCAAAAACAGCACCAAATTTATTATTCTAGCTAACATCTTGTTAAAAATGAACATTTTGTATATATTTTTTAATTTTATCACTGATATTGTATTCAAAATCTTTAATATTACCAGAAAGTACAGTTTTGAACACATTTCATTCAATTGTTAAAAAATTTCTTGTCTGGTCAATTACTGACAATCAAATAATTTGTTTTTTTTAATGAGTCTAAAAATAGGGATTCTACATAATTATAATATAATATTGATTTTTTTAATAATAAACAAAATTTAGTTAATAGAAGAGATACCTCCGATAGATTCTTAAATAAAAAACAAAAATATACAAAAAAGATTTTATTACCGAATGTAATATATAATAATAATTATTTCTCCACATAATCTGTGAACAAGTTTTCCAATGAATACAAGGGAGTGATAACAGTTTCATTCAGCTCCATGTCAGTTTAAAAGCGCTGCCCCCCAGCCACTCAAGCTCAAGGACAAGATGGATTATTCTGTACTAGATTGGAATGATATGGTTGGTATTCAAAAATATCCCATCAAAATGTGCCGAAGGAGACGTTGTTTCACAAATTTTGGTTAGCTCTGTGTAAACATCGCTTTTTCACAAAACAAATCTGAATAAACGCCAAAAGTAACATACCTTTTTATTTCCAAAAGCCAGTTGTTTATCATTCATTTAAATTTCTTGAGTCTCTTTGGATAATGTGTCATATTGGAATCATGTTTCATCACAATGGATTTGAAAGAGAACGAGCGCAACTGTTCAGTAACGATGGATAACGGTGAACATCTGAAAATTTCATCAATAATTCACTTACGATAAACCGATTTTCCTTGCTTGGATAACTCGTTTCTAACAACTAACTTGTGTCCTTGATGAACAAACATGCTTATGTTACTGCAAATCAATTCTATATGGACAGTTTCTATAAGTGGAAGCTGTTCCGACTAAGGAAGACAGAATGGCAATGATTTCTCTATCCTCCGAGGTTCCAGCTCGGTTCTGGCGCATGCTTGAGAATGCGCATTATATATAAAGTGTCTCGAACGAGATAGAAAATGCATATTTCAGTAACTATGGAAGGTGGAGGTAAGGAGCACCATCTCATATGGGGGCTTAGCTTAAAAACTGTCCGCTTGTAGACGGTAAATTATAAATTAAAATTTAACATATGAACTTAGTTATTTTAGATAGAGTGAAGTATTCAGTGTTAGAAAATTCAATATTTCAAATGACTAGATAATTAAATATTGGTATACAATATCTAAACTATTCACGTAGTCCAAAATAATTTTGTAAATATAACCTAGAAATCATACTGTGAGATAATGCCGAATGTTAATTAATTATTGTGAATTTGTAAGAATTTTTCAAGTAATTATAAAGTCAATTGCTACAAAACTTTACTACGCAATAGAATCATCAAATTTGCTCAGTGAAAAGTTGTCCGAGTGGAAGTAAAATGAAAAGTAACTCAAGTAGTACGCCGAAGTCATTATCGTTCTTTAAAATCGTGCTATAGTTTGACCTCACTAACGTAAAGAATTTGATGGATACTTTCTATAGCACAGAGATGGTTCTCATTATCTCTACCCTCCATAGCAGTAATGTAGGGACGTTTGTTTACATATGTGTGTGATAGAGCGTGTTGAGGGGGAGATGCGCAGTCGCAAACTACGTATCAACAATTTGCCGCATTCATGCTCATCATACTGGTCCATCGGATATTGAAAGGGAAATGCTTGGAATTTCATTTAGAATCTTTTTTGAATATTTTGTTTTGTTGAAGGTTTCCTGTACTTTCTTTGATGTAGTATTATTATTAAAGTGAAATTTTCAATTTTATCACTCAAAAAATAGTATTTTAATACTTCACAAACATATTTTGAATCACAAATTGTATATTTTAGAATTGATTACACAATTAGATAAGATCGATAGCAATCCTTAATTGTTATTATTAAACTTGAAATTTATTTCCAATTATTGTTTTTTTTTCTTCTAAAAACTTCAGACAGTCACTAAGTTTTCACTAAATCAAAAAACTATTTTGTAATCGCAAACACATCTAAATAATAGACTTTCGTGTTAAAGTTTTCAGAGGCGTAGCGTAGAATAATCAGACATGGGTGAAAGTGGCATCAACGCGTTTTTAGCTAGTCACTACTAACAAATCTCTTTTATTTTTCGGCCGTAAAAGTAATCATATGGTAGAGTCTAAATGGGTCTTGCGTGGGCTCACACCTATCTACGCCATTTTAAATTCCTTATGTCTCATACTTCTTGTAGTAATTAATTTGCTAAAATTATAATTGGACCAAAAAGTTTTTGTTTGCTGAAACTTTAGTAAACAATTGCAGCTTGTTTTTTGAAAACCACCTGTTTAAAAATTTCCATGTTATAATTGTTGATATATTCAATTCACATTTTTAGATAAACTAGCAATTGAACATGTATAATTAAATAATCGATGTTTGTAATGTTGAAAAAAAATTTGTTATTATTGATGGAAACGAAATTTTGTTAATTTAAATAAAATTTTAGAGCACCCAAAATAGATTTTTATTGCTCTCCGTACCTATCAAAGAGATGAGCGTTTGTGAATAATTTTTAGGTTAATGTCACATTTGACCTTAGATTAGGGAACGGACTCTTTTTACTAGTCCAGTGTTTACTGGGAATCACTACATATTATAAAACAAAAGATTGGTTAGCGGGTCAATTTCGAATATATCCCGAATCCTTTGGTAACCAATTTAGGATCACTGTAATGCACGTGCTTCATTACGAACCCATTCATGAAGTTGAGGTTTGTCCTTGGTAGCTGCGATGGCAGAACTAGTTCGAGAAGTGTACACTAAAGCGTTCTTTGTAGCAGAACCAGCGCTAGTGTCGCTGTTCTTAGTAGCAGTGCAAGAGAACTGGTTCACCCAAATCACTGTACTGCTTGCACTGGGTCTAGAGTTAGTTCAGCTAGTGCAATGCAAGACAGTGTCATAAGTGTAATCTGGAAACGGCGACACTACATCTTCGTCATCGGACGAATGTAAAATGTCAAAAAGTACTAAATCGTTTTCCATTATTGTTAATACTACAAGGCCTGAATCACATCAAATAAACTCAAATACAACAATTAACAAATGCTCCATTGCTCTCTGAACTATAATGTTCTTTGTATCCGATCGAACTAATTCTATACACTCATGAACTGGCCTATACTGGTCCAGTGCAGCTACCAAGAGCAAATCTTTCATTTACAGCTAAAGTAATCAGTGAATCGGTGCGACCCGCCAACACCGAACTGTTACTAAAAATTCAGAACTGGACGATTCGAGAACGAACATGTTTTAAGTACGCATGCGAACAGTCCTCAATCTGATTCGGAATCAGACCCGCGAACAAAGCTTCTTTAGCTGAGTCTGTTTGGTTACAATAAAGTCAAAACTTTTTTAAAAAATTTACATCCGGTTTTCATCAATATATGAAGTGTTTCTTGATAGTGGTTTAGATATTTATATTATTAAAGTTATATCTAAAATAGAAATTTTAGAAAAAGTTATACAAAAAATTCTGCAATGGCGTATACATTGACTTTTTAAAAAGTTGTTCATCAGAATGCAAAATTTTTTACTTACGTTTCTATGGGATGGTTGGTTGAGGGTAAAAAGACGAAGCGGATTCTACATTCTCATATGCCCAAAACTGTACTATTGAACATAGTTGCAGATCACGACTAGTTTTAATTAGAGGTAATATGGCAGCTCCACGCTACATTCAGGAAGTAGTGGGGCTATATGTCATTCCATTACGTCCACACCATGCGATACAACATTTGTTTAGCCAAACCACATCTCCCAAAACCCTATAACTATACACTAACTTTTTTGGCTTATTGGAAAGCAATCTCTGTGGAATTAATTTTTTCAGAGCAACTGGTTTCGATAGAGGGGATTGCGAAATATGTAAGCCTTGCTTGTACCATATTATACTAACCTAACCTAACCAAAAGTTTGTTCCCTCTCGCCGGTATTTTATCGATTTTCCTTATTTCACCTTCTTCGTTTAGTCACTATCACTCCCAGATATCTCTAAAGGCCAATTTATTCAAAATTTTTAGGCATATTTAGGTTGTTACCATTTAATTGAAGATAAAAATGAGACAACTCACATTGTGAGATGTGGGAAAAGTTCTCAAAGGATTGGACATTAATAAAGCCACTGGCTCCAACAGAATACCATCAAAAGTATTGAAGAAATGCGCAGCTGAACTAATGAGCCTACCATGCAAACTCTTTTCTCTATCATAAAAAAGGGTAATTTGGAAAATTGCTCGAGTTCAATCCATACTTAGGAAAAAAACTGTTCCCAAAAACAACCGTCCCATTGATTTATTATCATCAATGCCAAGGTCATGGAGAAAGTTTGTAACCAGCAAATCTTGAATTTGTTAACATCTTCAACGACCATCAATACGGCTTTCATAAAAAATTCCGTGCAATCGCACTCGACATATCTAAGGATTTTGACAGATTGGCATTACAAACTTCTAAATAAATTAACATCGTATGGTTTGTCCTCCTCACTTATCGACTGGATTAGTAGCTTTCTCAAATACCGATCCATCCAGGTCGCCATCGATGGACGTACCTGAGAAAGGTTTGAGGTCAACGCTGGTGTGCTCCTGTAGATCAACGATCTACTAGACAAAACTGGAAGCACGTTCTACAACCTCGTCGCCGATAACACATTGGCGTCATCGTTCAATACTCGTCTAATACCTAAATCCGTAGGTAGCAACAGATCACAAGCAATACCTATTTTCAACACATTCTGGAGTGGGGTGGAAGCAATCTGAAGACTGCCTTTTTGATCATGTCTGGACAAAAAATATCACCGGATCCGCAAAATCGTCTTTTTGGTATTGAGGTTGGGAGCAATATGTCCTGGCATAGTCACATGGCCGAATTAGCTAAGGCAGCTTAACAAAAATTTGGGGCTTGGCTCCCAAGCATACCCTGAAGATGCTCGATTCTTGGACAGCTTAGAGCATAGGAGAAAAGTCGCGGACCTGAATCTGTTCTACAAATACTACCACGGTAGATGCTCTTCCGAGCTGTCCAACATAATTCCACTTAGAGCAGTATTTGCAAGACCTACTAGACAGGCGTACGTGGCTCATGAACTCCGATTCGGCTGCAGACATCCAGAACGTAAACCTGTGAAATCAGCTACCAAGGCACGTCTTTCCTGAACACTACAAGCTACAGAAATTCAATATCAATATCCACAAGCGTCTCCACACGGCAGGCATGTGATTCATTAGCCAGACCAATCGCAATGTGGTGTTTCTTCTCATTTTTGATTAATTTTCTTCACAACTATTATCTGATAATAATACCAGAAGAATCGTATCTTCTGTAAAAAATAATATAAGGGAGTTGCAAAGGGTAGGACCTCCCACTTTTTTCGATTTCGCATCGTCGAATCAGCGGAGGTTAGTGTTCGCCAATCGCCATCTATTAGACAATATTCGAGAAATTAGTTTGACATTCTTTTTACGGGAGTTAATGGGGGTTTTAAGTAGTATGTAAATGAGTATGAAAATAAATCCTAAATGTTTAAATATATACCTCTAGGTAATATATTAGTAGCATTTTTTTATATAAATAAATATTTCTAACCAATAACTTATCAAAATTTATTTAAAAAAAATTGTTAATTATAAAGTAGATAATTTAGATTTCATCATTGGGTTTGTAATAAAACTACAAACATATTATTCACTAATATAAAGTATTACAAGCATCTTAAAAGGGTTTTTAAAAAGAAACCCCAAATAAGAATGTAAAAAGATAAAAATATATATATTTATAACAGTTAATAAAAAAGTCCCTTGATTAAGAAAGCTTTTCAGAGTAAACACTGAAACTTTCTTTTCATACAAAGGGAAGTTTTCCCTTGATGCTTCAAGAATTTTAGTATGCGATATTGTACCATTTGGTGAATAGTCTGAAAAATGAAACACTTTTATTTTCATCTAAAAATCAAGTTGAAACAAAATATAATTCTACAATAATTGGAGAAAACCATGGGAATCTCTATTAAGAACATAATTGGTTCAGCTACAGAAAAATAAATCTCTAACTTTCCATTAATCTATTAACTGCATTGTTTAAAAATGCAATTAGAAATGATTTGATAAAATATGGGTGTACTAAATTACATACCCTACCAGTCATAAGTTTTCGCCCACCCCATAATCCATTCATTTAATTTCAAAATAATATCACGCATTTCTTGCATGCAATACATTCAACACCAAACTGATAAAGGTTACTTAATCGATCAGATTAACTTCTTTTGATAATGATAATGTCTTTTACCACATTGTTATCTTAATCCACATCCAGCAACCATCAAAAATCGCTCCATTATATGAAATATGTGAAATTTCATACATTAATTTGGAATTTCTGGAACCGTTGGTGATATTCATACTGAACACTAATGCTACCATTACACCAACACTCACAATGGGGAATTCTCCTCAATTTGGGTTTTTGTATTAAATGAAAGTTCACATCAAATAACTATAGATTAAATATAAATTAATTTTTAATTCACTCTCTAAATACCTAAAATAATTATTAGAAATGTTGGTTTTTAAACTTTAAAGCGTTTTGTTGCTACAGCACATGTTGGCAACAGCGCTTTAGCATGCCTTCTCTCAGACAGAAACGGAAGATCCCAAAAACACAAACAAGACAGAGAAGGAAATGAAACAGCTGTTTATGGAATACATGTGGTCCTATGCCGTAAATAACCTAACTTTTTGTTACGGTTGTTGTTGTTGCGGTTATACAAGTTAGTTTAGTTGTGATTTTTGCGAGTTTATTGTGAATTTTATGACTTATTAGTGGCTTATTTAAATTTTATGACTAGATACAAACATTATAATATTATTTCATTCCCTCATTGAGAGTAAGTTTAAAAATTAAAGAATGTAAGGTTGATTTTTATACAGTTTGTATTTTCAGGATAAATAATCAATATTTCAATATGAAAAAGCTGTGTTTTGTACCTTCATGTTTAAATTCATCGGAAAGTACACCCCATAAATTATTTATATTTGTTCCGAGAAACCCAGTAGTGAGAAAAACTTGGTTTGATGCTGTTGGGCGTACATTAGTAAAAACAACATATTTAATATTGTATTTATTGAAAATACTATAATTTCTGTTAAAAGAAAATTCTATAGACTTTTCTTTTTACATGAGAACTGGGAAAAGTCCACGTATTAAAACTGGCATCACACCTCATTTATTTCTACAAGATAGTTGCAAAGATTTCAGTTTTTCACCACTTCAACAAAAACAAGAAATATCATCTGAGAGTGAGGAAAATAGTGAACCTGAATATCCATGCATCTCAACTACATCTAAAAATACTAGAGATGAAATGTACTTGGAGACATTGCCATGTACTTCTTCTAGTACTTCTTCATGGTTACAAACTACATCTAGTGAAGAACAATTTAACAGCGATCTAAGTGAACACGAGGAGCAAAATGTAGACTTTAAAAATTTGAGTAAAAAAAGAGAAATCCTTGCGATTGAAATGCACCCTCGATTTTATTTAGGTTTAACTAGTGAAGTTTACTATTTAGTGAAAATTATATATATTCATAAACGTATATCAAAAAGAGTAGTTTTGAAAAAGGTTAGATTAAACGATACATTTTTTCGATTAGGTTTGGATTATTGAGATTGTACTTTTATTTTTCCTATTAAACTTACTATATATTGCTGTTTGTTTTTAGATGTATATACATATTTAACTCTTTTTGAGATAAGTGTACAGCTAAAAAATGAGAAGACAACATTGTGAAACTATTTTATTTATAAATCCTAGTTAACTTTGGAAATACGTATTTTTTCCAGAATAGTAAACTATTTTCAATTAACTCGTTACAATAAATTTCATTACACGTAACATTATGTATATAAATTTTATTATTTGTTTCAAATTCTGGATCTGCAACTGCAAAAATTGCTTTAGTCTTCTTACACATTTTCATTTCCAACTGCATCTGACCCATGTATTTTTCAATAATTTTTTCATCCTTGACAAAATTACTTATACTAGTCAATGGGCATTTCACTTCTAGGACTGCATCACTTGAAATGGCATCAGGCGAGGCTCCAAAGACTGGTAACATATTATTTAAAACAAGTCCACATTTCGTTGTTTCAATTCGACATATATTTTCAATGCATTTTATAACCCCGTCTTCTAATTCTAAGCCTCTCTATGGCTTTTGTCTGCACAATTTTTGTAGCATCAAAAATTTTCTCGAGTAAGGAACCTTCTGTTTTACATTGGCTTGCCTCATAAATCTTCGAAGCTGTAATTCGTCCAAATCTTAATTCATACCAGTTTGTATTTTTGGACTGGTTTCTTGTAGCCTTGGAAGCAAGTGCACAATCATTTACATCCATTTTTTTTAACAGTACTCTAAGAAAAATTCTGGAGTTATGTCGATATCAGCATTTTCTATTTGACAATGAATAAATAGCTGGTGTAACGATAAAGTAGGATACAAAGGACCTCTATCCATATTTAGTAACAAACTATCTATGGATTTTCCTCTATTATGTTCTCTAAAATTCTCTATTACTACAGATGAGTTTTCATCAGTCATTGATGGAACTTTTACAATCTCATACAATTTCATAAATTTTTTCAGTGAACCTACTTTCAATAATTCTGATTTCTTCCAATAACATAATTGTTCTGTAGGAGATGGTTCCTCACTTCTCCTAAATAAAAACGCTATCGCATGTTTACAGCCTCCTTTGGCAGCAGCACAATCCTCACATTCACATAGATTGATTATATTCTCATTCTCATTTACTATGACATTTACATCATAAGCTTTTGAATGTACTTTATCTTCTGGCGTTATTTTTGCTTTGATCAAACAAATATTATTGTTCCTTTTTAATTACACATATCCAATGGCAGAATCTCCATATGATTGCCTTGCTGATCTAAAATCAAATTAAAAAAACATTCAGTATATGAAAAAGGTATTTATTTGCAAATGAACTAAAAATACTAAGATTATTAAATATTTTAATATGCTATATTAAAAATGATTTCTTACCTCATGTGTTTTTTCCACGTGATTCCACCCTTATATAGTTTGCATTTTCAACAAAATAATTTGCTATCATTTCTGAAGTAACACGGGGTAAATTGCTTGAATCAGCTTTAATAAAATCAGTTTCAACCTTAGCCATTTTCACACTATTACACAACTATTTTCACTATTTTCAATCTTTCACTTTGATAACTACAAAATTCATCAACAAATATGTAAACAAAAATTTGAGGTTATATTTATATATGTTTATTAAAATATAGGACTTGCTTGCTTTCTTTATCGTTTTAAAAGTAACAGAAAAGGAAAGACAAAGTAAATAATCAAATGACCAATCAGATTACAGATATAATACGTCTACCTACATTATTCAACCCATTAGAATTGAGAACAAGTATCACACCTATGCGAGGTTGCCAAATATTGAAATTGAACTAGAAACACAACGCTTTAAAAATTAAATGTCCAATCTTTTTTATCAAATTTAACAGGGTAGACATTTCTTTTTAAAAAAAGTATCGAATATGTGTCGTCTAAAATTCGTTGAACTTTCATTATTTGTAATAATTTAACATGACTTTGGTTATAGGAGAATTCCCCATTACATATATATATATATATATATATATATATATATATATATATATATATATATATATATATATATATATATAAACCAGCATAGCAGGCCTTATAGGCCCATAGTTTGAAGTTTCTCTACTCCTTTTGTTCACGGCTGCATTACGCCAGTTCACTATCTATAACTTCCGTAAGTCTTCCTTATATGCTTCTATCAATTTTCTAGTGGACGCCCTCTTCTTCTTTTTGCACATTCTCCACTTGTTAAGGCTCTTTTCACCCCACCTGTCTTCTTCCATTCTGGCTATATGCCCCAACCAACGTAGTCTTTTTGTCCTCTCTGACTGACCATATAAACCTTTAATCTTGTTCCACTGCTCTCCCACCAAAAATTTTTCTCGACACTCTTTTCTTCTATGCATTTAGCCTGTTTTCTTCTCTCTTATTCATGACCCAACATTTACTGCCATATAACACCGTAGGTTATGTAACTGTCCTGTAAATTCTAGCTTTGCTTCCCTTGAGATATCTTTGCACCTTAATAGGTTTCCTAGAGCTTCAATTATTTTATTGCCGCTTGCCAATCTCTTGTCGAATTTTTTAATTCCTTTCCTTTTACTTGTTACTGTCACTCCCATGTATTCAAACTCTTGTACTCTATGGAACCAGTACTTCTTGTTTTGGTCTATTGTGATTTTCAATTGGTTGTCACTCAAAAATTCGTTACCCATTTCCATATACTTAGTGTTATGTTCGTTGACAGGTAGGGCATATCTTTTTGCTGTCTTTTCAAATAGTAAAAACATTTTCTGTAGTTCCTGTTTCTAAGTATGCCAATTACACTACTTAGACAGAGTAATTGCGAGTATTGGTGTATCAAATAATTTGTTGTCCTCAAGGACAAACTCAATTGTAAGAGGTCTCAAAATAACAGGCAGAAGATTCATACTACTGATGTTAAAAAATTATTTCATGAGAAAATAAGTCGCCAGTAAAATAAGTTACCAAAAAGATTGTATGGGAAAACATTATTTGAGTTATTTTTCTCAAGCTACCAACGTAACTTCCGGACGTAGAAATTCCGAAAAGAAAAAAAACTGGGCTGTTGAAACAGTGTGGGAAAACTACAGAGCTGAACCTACTAAACCTATCAAAACTAATTTTGATTATCATTCGATACAATAGGAACCGTTTTCATTTGCTTTATTACAGCTATTTTACTAAACTACTTTCACTAAAATGACATACATTTGGTGAAAATGTAGTAATTTTGCAAATATTTTATGAATTTCCATTTTTTTCAAATCAGTGTTTTTGAACCATTTTTTTCAATTCATGTTCCTTTTTCTCTCTAGATATGCTTTTAGCTATTCTACCAAAGGATAATACTCATTTTCAAGTAGGATTTACCTACCAATCTTGGAGAAAAAATTATTTTTCTCCTCTAATAAATCAAGAAAAAAAAGAAACGTGGAGTACAAAAAACTAACAATAAAGTTGAAACAGATTCAGTAATTACAGTAGTAATTAATTTTATTTAATACTACCTACTTAATATATAAAAACGTTTCCTGTGCTAATGATAAGACCCTACTTTCAATTTCTTGGGCCTCCTTGGTTGCATTGAACCTTCGTTATCTGATGTATCTGATTCAGTTTCATTGTACATTCCATCTTTGATATCAGCATCTATATTGTATGACCCTGTTGATTTAGCCTTTTCTAATGTACGAACTGAAAAAAAAAATCAATAATAAATTAGAGCATAAATTATTATTGTGGTAATAACTTACTTTGAGCTTCTAATAAGCTATTCTGTCTTTTTAGATCTTCAATATCTTGTTGATGGGAGCTGTTCTTTTTTCTCATTATGAGAATATACTCTGCAGCCTTTTTTAAAATTTGAGCTCGGCTGGCCTAAAATTAAAAAAAACTTCCAATTGCTCTATAATCTGAATGTTATAAAAGTGAAAGGTGCAACCATTTTATTGACAAAATCAAACATTTTTGTATGAAGAAAATTTAATAAAAAAAGAATCAATAAAATGTTTGCACCAGCTCATCTTGGAATGACTTACCACTTTTTCGCCATTTA
This sequence comes from Diorhabda sublineata, assembly GCF_026230105.1. NCBI lineage: Eukaryota > Metazoa > Arthropoda > Insecta > Coleoptera > Chrysomelidae > Diorhabda > Diorhabda sublineata. Next base: position 15,566,805 of record NC_079485.1, on the reverse strand, counting down.
AGGCAGGCACAGAATCTCTTAAACTGCTAAAACTATCTTTTATGTGATCACGTCGTTTCCTTTCCAAAGCATTATGATGTGCTCTCTTCTCTGCCTGGCAATATAAAACAAATAATTACTAAATATAAATACTAATCTCCAGTGCCTGATTATTCACGTAGCAAAAGTAGCAAATGCTAAGGGATCTGCGCCTGTCGCTGTCAGACAGTTAAAAAAAAATTGGATTAGTGTAAAATATCTTGCATACCCCATAAGACCTTAATTTGGAATACGAAATAATTTTAATTTCATTCCAATAACATAAGCAACAAAAATATACCACAATAATTAACAAATATTTAAAACATGGTAGAAACTTATTTTCCAATTTATTACAATTCGGAATTTCCAATATTTACACTATACACTTTGGTTACACTATATCTCAATATGTAATATATTAAATTAAACATTTAATGGAAGGAAAAAATTTGAACCAGTATCATAACAAAGAAAGCTTACAAACAAATAAAATAAGTGTATACCTGAGAATAATACTGATTACCGGAATTTTGTCTGCCTGTTGCTTGACGAGAATCAGAATCATCACCTTCCTAAAATATAAAATTGGTTAAATATAGATATTGATCCACTACATATTAGTTTGAGTAGCTTACGTCGCTCTCTACGTCGATGTCTCGATCATCATCACTCATTTTAATTTTTTCTGGATAAAAATACGGAAAACTCTCTACGTTGATTGCTCTATATGTTAATTGTTTTATTTATAACTAGAAATTTTATTAAACAAACAAAATATCTTCATGGCACCATTTACACATCAATATCTTTTAATCACAATGATATTATCATATTGTGGTCAATGAGGCCACGTGATTTGGACGTCATGCGCTCTATTCTATGGCCTTTTACTGTTAAAAAAGCCAGTTACTATCTTTACGTTTTCTGGCAGGCTTAATTATATACAAAAAGACCAGAAAAGAAGAAGTTTGTAAAAACTTAATGTTTAAAAAGTCACGTATTCCAAATTATATACAAGAATTTTAATACTAAAATTTTCAAGTAACAATGGAATTGCTAAAAGACTTTAAATCAACAGATGAAATTTTGATTCTGAGAGGTACAAACGAAACAGACACTATTAAAAAAATACGTGAAATTTTTATTAACTCTCAAGATATTTCTAAAGAAGATATATTACAAAGAAATGAAGAATCGGCTGTTTCCATATGCTGTGAAGAAGTTGGAGATACATTAATTTCAAATATTTTCAAAGTATTGACCCCTAATGGAAAATTAATAATCACAAAAGTAGAAGATAAAGAACAGACAAAATTATATCTTATCACAAAAGGCTTTATGAATGTTCAAATATTAGAAGAATGTATAACTGCAAGTAAACCAAATTTCAAATCCGGATCATCAGCTCAAATCAAACTTCCAAAAAAACCAGCTGTATGGAAGCTAGATGATGATCTAGAAGATGATGTTGAAACAATAGATCCTGATGACTTATTAGATGAAGATGATATGCAAAAGCCAGATCCAACAAGCTTAAGAGTATGTGCAACAACTGGAAAGCGTAAAGCTTGCAAGGATTGCAGTTGTGGATTAGCTGAAGAGCTAGCTAGTAAAGATGTTACTACGAAAGATACCCCTAAATCATCTTGTGGAAGCTGTTACTTGGGAGACGCATTCCGTTGTGCTACATGCCCTTATTTAGGTATGCCAGCATTTAAACCTGGTGAGAAGATTCAATTAGTAGGGGATCAACTCCATGCTGATGTTCAACTTTAGGATTCTTAGTTTAAATTTTGGTTCTGAAAAGATAAAAATATGAATTTACTTTTTTAATATGTAGAATACATCAATGTTGTAGCGGTAAAAATAAATTTTTACTGAACATTTTTTTTTCTTATTTTTTAATAATGATTTGTGGTGTCATGTCAACTGTATTATTTTTGCAGTAATAATAGACATAATATATTGGAAACTATAGTGTTTTATTGTCATTCATTTTGTGAAATTATTATTTATAATTTCTGTAAATACTAATAGTTATGGATTATAAATATTTAATAGAAATTTTATTACAAAAAGTTTCATGGCTGTTAAAATCTGGTTTATCAGATTAAATAAAATGAACTCATCATCAGTTCTTGTAACACATTAGCACTATTCAAAACATAGAAACCGTCCTTAAAATAATTCAGGAAAAGAAGAATAAAGCTTTTCAATAGAGCAAAATCGGCAAACACTGAGAAAAGTTAACTAACGAATCGAAAAATAGAATATGTAAGAATAGGAATAGTTAGTCCCAGAGTCAATAGCTGACATAAATGAAGCCTTCAGGTTCAGGAAACTACTTTGGAAACAATCATTTCTTCAGTAAAACATATAATTAGAAGAATTATTAGCCGGAACTCATTTTCCTGGTTGTTTAGGGGATATCACTTTAGAACAAAAATATATGCCAATAAAATCCCAAATGGTTGACAAGTAGTAGAAAAAATACTAAACACACTGTTTACACTACACCAACACTCACAATTACACTGTCTGACGCGCGTGCGCGCTTTGATAACCAAGTTATCGTTTAGGGTGCGTTGATGTAGTGGTAGTGTAAACAGTGTATTCAGTATGAATATCACCAATGGTTCCAAAAATTCTAACTTAGAGAAATAGTTACTGGGAGGAAAATCATTTGGGCAAAATGGAGATGGAGTGAAGGTTGATCTACCTAAGACTTATAAACCCAAGATTTTACACTGATAAGTGTCATTGTGAGAGTGTTGGAAATTGGACTATAAAAATTTGCTCTACCATACTCATAAAATAATTTATTTATAATAAAGTACAATAATAGATAATAATTATATAACACAGGTTTCATGATCTACAGGTTGTTTCTAAATTCATGCGACAAAACTCCGAAAGTGATTACTGGTATGAAATTAAGATGAGTCTTTCATATAACAAAATTTCCCCAGCCCATCCCTTGAAAGGTGGTGACTAAAATTGAATTTTTTATAAAATTTGAGTAGTTAGAAACTTGAAATTTTTGTATACTTGCAAAGGACTAACCACAGGTATATTTTCAATATACATTATACGGAGGTGAAATTAGCAGCCCTTACTTTATTTCATACCAAAAGTTTTTTACAAGATGAATTTTTATGAAATAAAATTATACCTTCAAATCCTTGTTATATTTAAAAATAATTATTCTCAATATTTTCCCGAAAGCAATAACTGCAAGGACAAAAATATACACTATAAATGATAATTTTTTTAATAATTTGAGTGGATAATGGTAAAGATATAAAATGTAATAAAAATCATAATAAATATTGGAAATAATTACCTCCCCCAAAAATATATAAACGTAGCCTATGTGTCATGGATTGCTGTACACATTTAGAAAAAAAAACCTAATTTTAGTCACCACCTTATAAGGGTAATATCTCAGAAAGGGGTGGGTTGAGGAAATTTTGTTATATGAAAGACTCATCATTATTAATTACAAGCAATTTGGTCGCATGGATTTAGAAACACCTTGTATATAAAATTATAATAGTTTGTTAAAACATTAGCCATATTGAGAGTGTATAAAGACACTGTTTATTACCTCTAGATCAATATTGACAGTATAATTATTAATTATTACTGACGGGTCTTTTGAGCCCTATATGAAGTAGCGACCTATAGAAATTGTCGTAGAATAAAATCACAGATCCTAGAAATTTAAACTTGACTGCAATTTGCTAGAGAATGGGAAGACACATTGATAAGTTTTATCAAAGAATTTCAAATGTATTTGAAATTTATATAAAAAATGTAAAATTGTAGAGCATTTTTTTTATATAGAAAATTCTATAAGTGAAGTATGGACTCTATTACACTTTGACGACCAATAGTTTCTCGAATTCTAACATGAAGTATTAAAAAAAAAGTATTTTTTAATAGGAGTTACTGCCTGATCCTTCCATTACCCTTTTTTTACAAAAGTTTGAAATCTACATGTGTAGTAGATTAATCATTTGAAGTATCTATGGATTTCATACACCTGGATAGGGTTAGTTAGATTTTCGTAGGGGTTTCAAATTATTTGGGTTTTGTACCAAATAACTCATCTTTGCCTTTCAAGTTACTATTTAGCTATATATTTCTATCTGATTCTCTCGTAGAGACAATGAAGTTTGGCTCTGGTCAAATTCATCGGATAATATTTTCTATTTCAATGAAGCCTTGGTTTCTTTTCAGGAGGAGGCTTGATCTTCTCTTGTTTAACCTCTATTTTAATATCTTTATTTTCTGATCCATTTTCATTTTCTTGCTTAACTGGTACAACAGGTTGAACTTTAGGCTGGGGAGGAGCAGGAAGAGGGAACTTTCTTAATAGTTCACCTAATAGCATATCAACCCTTTGTCTTTGGAACAATGAACTAGGTTCTTCCCTTGGTTTTTCTTCTTTTTTAGATTTCTCTGCAATTCGTTGAGATTTAAAGTCCCATGAGTAGCCCTTGCTGGGATGATATTTAGCAAAACCAGAGGATTCTTCAAATGATGATTGGAGATGATGAACAGCTGACAACTGAAAAAATTAATAATTTTTAATAAACCTAATTATCATACCATTTATCAATATATGAATTTTGTAAAATGTTCACATCAACTCACCCATATCCGATTGAAAAAATTAGTACTTACCAATCTAGAATTCAAAACACTTGCCAAATCAGGAGCCTGATATACAATACCAGCAATTATATAATAATCTGCCAAAGCAATTGCTTGCTGGGGACTTTGTCTATGTTGTTTACGAATAACATACAGAATGGGTTCTTGAACATGTAGTAAAATGTATTCAACTCCAGTCATATTTCTAAAAAAATGTAAATTTATTGTATAATACAAAAACCATACTGTAATTACTTACTGTAATTGATCGGGATTTAACCGTTGCATTTTAACAATCTCATTATTACAAGTTCTATCAAAAAACGGGTTCGATCCTTGCGAAAAATATTCCATAACATTACTAGTGTTAAGAATTGGAATCCATGTTGAATCGTGCCAAGAAAGACTTAAGGGATTATCTGGAATTCCCGCGGCTGACAAACCTAACCTTGTAGGCATCATTTTTTCATTCACATTATATGAAGTTATCCAAGAAAAAAGTTAACAATACTATCCACAAAACCAGACATGAGTTCATCAATGCTAAACAAATATAAAGGTTATCTGTGACATAAGCGATAGCAGGTCCCACAGAGGGCGCATTCCACTAAGCACTCACAACAATCACGTTCACGATCTTTCCCATTCCACTTAGTCCAGAGCGTTATAATCGTAAAACTAAGTGGAATATAAAGATTAGTAAAATGCCCTAATGGGTATGTCTTGTGGCTGTTCCTTTCTGTTTCTCTCTATCAACATTTTGGTCCAATTTCAACACGCTCTTTAAATCGATCTCTTTAATTTTATTATTAACTCTATGTTCCCATCACTCGAAATTTCGACGTCGACAATTAGAATAAAGAGAGATATAGAATGGTATACAAATGTTCTTTCTCTCTATATCAGCAGTTCGGACCATTTTCAGCATGCTCCTCAACTCGCTCTTTCTATTCTTATTATTTACCCTATGATTCCACCACTCGAAACTTTGACGTGATTGTGATCATTACGGAATAGAGTAGAGAAAGACTTTATTTATACTGCGCATGCTTCATGCGCGCAAAAGATGTGCAGAACTAACTGCAGCGCTCAGAGGAGAGAAGGAACACTACTTGTTTCACTTAGTCGGAACACCTTCCACTTATAGGAACTGTCCATATAGAAGTATTACATATATGGGGAATATTGATATTCTTTCTTTCTCTATCAGCAGTTTGGGCCAATTTCAACAAGCTCCTTAACTAGCTCTCTCTATCTTTAATATTAACTCTATGTTCCTAACATTGGAAATTTAGACGTCATACCAATCCAATCAGAATGTACTAGAGAGAGAAATAGAGTGGTATACTGATGTTCTTTCTCTGTATCTATCTACAGTTTGGGCCCACTTGAGCACGCTCTATACCTCGTTCTCTCTATCTTCAATATTAAGTCTATATTTCGAAATTGTGACTATTATCGGGTATCAGATAGATCAACAATCAGCTACAAAAATCTTTTATGTTAATTTTTTTTAGTTTTGTGCATTAATTTAATTTGTCTGTATTTATAGGTCTTAATTCAATTGTGTAATAGATTTTAGGTGTTTTAATAGTTATTATTGAACAGTTATCAGCAATTAACCAACACTTACACACATATTTTGAAACAAATTTCTATACATATGTAAGGAGAATTGTACTATTAGGTATTTTATATCTATTTTTACTAGCCATTAATATCAAAGCTTATTAATCTTCTTCTTTGCTTTTTTCACCACTCGAAACGTTATGCCGATCCAATCAGAATAGTGTAGATAGAAATAGAGAGTGGTATACGTATGTTTTTTCTCTTTTCATTAGCAGCTCGGGCTCACTTGTACAAGTTCCCAAACCTCGCCCTCTCTCTCTTTAGTATTAACCTTATGAATGGAACATGGAGTAAATTTTCAATATTTAAATAATTGCTTGAATAAATGTTCTTTATTTGATCTAAAAATAAAGAGTTTTTTAATAGAAATAATTCTTGATATATTCATTAAAAAACAAATATTTCCTTTGTCTGTCTTTGTGAGACATATTTTTGAAATTCATGAAATTATGTAATAATAAAAGTAATAGCTTGACTTTAATATTATGAATCGTGCCAAGAAAGTCTTGATTGTTTAGCTGATATAACTAATCGTGTCGACACCTGTTTTCATTTATGTTAAGTGGTATACATATGGAAGAATCAAAAAAAATTTTGAGGTTGGACTAGTTGACCAAGTTGTATATATTTGTAAAGAGAAATTATATAAACATTTGAATAAACGAATTAAGCAGTAAGTTAATTACCTAATTACTTTCTACACTTTGTAAACTTCAATTATTTTTTGACAAATCAGATTATTTACAAGTTACTATGGGTACACTTCAGTGTTAAAATTCTTGTCAAACCATATATTTTCATCATATTTGGATACAATGGAATAAAATTATCTGTTTTAATATAATGTTCAACATATTTAAATTATTAAAGGAATATTGGATGTACAGGTTAATGAAAGACATACAAGGTGTAATAAGATGTCCAATCCCTAAACTGTAGAAGCTGCAAACATGTTATAAAGTTTACATTTGGTTTTTGATGTGTTTAAAAATGATTTCTCTACCTAAGAATTAAAATTTTTAAATATTGTTTTGATTATTTTGATATAAACAGCTGAAAAATATTCTTTCTAAATTAGAACCTGATTTCCCAGCCATCATATCGTAATAAAGACAACTGTTTTGTTTATTATTAAAAATGGATGAAAAATATGTTGAGGAATCTACAGGACTTTATAAATGAAATACCCTGTAGATACCTAAATATGTATTAAAAAATGTACCACATGTGAAGCATGTTATTTTTTTTATGATTTTCAGATGACTTTGGAAGTTGTTCCTATCCACAAACATCCGGAATACCTCTTAGATTGTTGTAATATTATAAATCAAGAGTGGAAAAGATCTAAAACAGCTCGGTTACACAGTTTAGAACAATCTTGTGACCATTTACCAACATCATTGATTTTATTAAAGGATAAAACTGTGATTGGCCATCTCAAATTATCAGTAATACCAAATATTAAGACAGCATGCTTCGTAGAGTCTGTAGTTGTAGAAATGAATCACAGGAACAAAGGATATGGATCAATGTTAATGAGGGAAGCTGAGAATTTTTGTAGGGGTCTTGGTTTAAACGCAGTTTATTTATCCACTAAAGGAAAAGAAGAGTTTTATGTAAAATTAGGGTACAAAATTTGCGCCCCCGTTTCGATATATGGGAATTTTGTTCCAAAAAATATGGATACAGTGAATATTGTATTGAAACCTTTCAAATTATCCGATGAAGCAAACGAAAACACAACAAAAGGAGTATACCCACCAACGCCGCCTCCTCCTCCTTCTCTCGTAAAAATTGTGTCGTCCAAGAAGATTTTTATGAAGAAGATTCTATAGCTTTTGTATTATTTGTAGGAGTATATCAGAAGTTACCAATTGGCAAATTTTTAAAGCCAAAAATGGATGATTCAGCTTAACAGCATAGTCATTATATTATTTATAAATATCATTTTTTTTCGTTTTATTAGTAATTTATTCAGCTAATCAACTGTACCCTTAAAACAACTCTATCTAACAAGAATGGTAGTACCAACGGTTCCAGAAACTATCAATTTTGAATGAATCACAAAGTCTTTTGCTTTGTATTTTATAATTTTTACCTACAAATTCAATAAAATACTTTCAAACTCTCCTATTTTTTTTTCTAATTGTATATATTTAGCACTGCATGGAATATTTGGAGTTTTATGATTAAATAGTACCTGTAAAGCATTCCAAAATAAATAATGGGTTTGGAAAAATGAAGAATCAACAAAATACAATTTATTATTTAATTGCTTAACACTTACATAAAAGTATTCTATAGACAAACATATGTACTTTTAACAATAAGATGCCATATAAAATTCAAAATCAAAATATATTTGAGAATTAAAAGAGAAAAACACTTGGGTGTGAACAGAACTGCTCATACATTTTTGAGGGTCTATAATATTTTTTGTTCTACCCAAATTAACATATTGAATCTAACAAATTCAAATATATATATATATATATATATATATATATATATATATATATATATATATATATATATATCGATGGTTTATAAATGTTTGTAAAATTATGCTCTATTTTACCATGCTAATGGCATTTATGTAACTTCAAAAATGTACTGCCAGGAGGCACTATAATCTTTGGTATTGTTTAATTTGAGCTTATTTTAGCTGCTGATAGTGCAAGACATCAATGGGTGAGGTCACGCTTCTGGTGAGTAAATTTAACTATTGACTAATGTGTCATTATCTTTTTAAACTCCCTTAGTTTATTGCCATTATTTTTATGTGATACCGGCACTTCTTACAGATGTGTCATTATACGTTTTAGTTTCCCCCTGACTATCAGAATTGTTTTTATCCTCTTAACGCATTTTATGCTGATGATTCGTTATAGACTTTAGGCAAAGCACGTAAATGGCGCAATGATTTATCCCACAGTGGTACATAGTGCTAATAGGTCACTTTCTTATCAATGCCATGTAATATTTTGGGCTTTGTTTTGAATACCAAGCGCCTACTTTTCAAAACCTAAACAACATGTCCGAATTATATTTCTTACCTAAATACATAGGTAGGTTGTACCTAATAGGGCGGTATAAAAATTCAACAAATAATAAAAGAAAAGTTGCCATATTATGATTAAACATAAGCCGTGGATGTTGGCGTGAAAACTTCCTTCGGCCAATGTTTTAAATCAAAATGGCAACTTTCCTTTCTCTATCTGTAGAATATTAATACCGTGACTTTAAAGACCCTAATAAAACCAACCAAGTATGTAATTGCCTATCCCTTTTTCATTGTAGCTGTCAAAATGAGGAATCGAACTAAACTTATGGTTAAATTAGCGAAACAACAGCTTGAACTGGATAACACAGAGAATGGCGGAAGTAGCAGGATTAATGAAGCGCATGTGTGGCAAGTTGTATCTACTACCTTAGCAGACGAGGCATACCAAAGTAAGCACAATTTATTAATTATTTTCCGTTTCACACCTACCTATTTTAAGCGATTAAACTGGAGATTCATCTCATTAAGTATCATCAGAAAAATCTTTCTAAAGGGGTTTCTATTCTGTTAGTACCTACGTGTGGGCGTATAGACAGGTTACTACTACTGATGACATCATTCCACTATTTTTTTAGGGACTGCTGACTGGGTTTCTGACAATCCGCATCCTGTGCTATCAACTCCAGTAGCTGATCCAGACGTCGAAATGGAGCCGGAGCTGACATACACAGAATTGTTGCCAGTTGATACTGCAAATGATGCTGTTTTTTCTAATGGAAAGCACGAGACTGGCACTGTAGCTTCTCCAGAAATTCACAACAAGACTGAACCTGTTTCCCATTCTTCAGGAAATCACGAGACTGAACCTGCAGCTTTTCCTGCAATTAATCACAAGACTGAACCTGTAGCTTATTATCCAGGAAATCACGAGACTGAACCTGTAGCTTTTTCTGTAATTATTCACGAGACTGAACCTGTAGTTTATTCATCAGGAATCCAAGAGCCTGATTATAATAATACTAAAGAGGTTTTTCATAATAATGAGACTGAATCAGTACCTTCCACTGGAAATCAAAATAAGAAAAGAAAGGGAAAAGGCAACCAACAAGCAATAGCAAAAAACGCAGAAACCTTGGACTGGATTATATTTCAGCAAAGTCAAAAAAAGCTGTCCGAAAGAGAAACCTTAAGCCACCATGTGGTGATAAGTGTCCTTTAAAATGTTCAACGAAATTTGATGACTGTCAGAGGCAACTCCTCTTTGATGCTTATTGGGCTATGGGCGATTTAAGTGGTCAAAGAGCATTTATTAATAATCATGCCAGCTTTATAAATCCCAAGTACTAAAGGGTAGTGGTAGATAGAAAAATAGAAAGGTCGTTGAACCACAAGTATTTTTTAACAAATTCTGGTGGAGAAAAAAACAGAGTTTGTAAAGTATTCTTTATGAATACTCTTGACATAACAGCAAGATGTTTGAGAACCACGTTTAGCAATGTTGACACTGAAACGGGAGTTTTAAAAGGGGACACAAAACACTCAAGAAAAAATTTGCCTTCCAAAGAAGACATTGAAAATGTGCGCAAACACATTAACAAAATCCCAAGGGTGGAAAGCCACTATTGCCGAAAAGATAGCAACATAGAGTACATAGAAGGAGGTAAAACAGTTTCAGATCTACATAGAGATTACGAAATGGAACAGCAATCCTTAGGAAGAAAAGTGCTGCCATATCACCAGTATTATAAAATTTTCAAGAGAAAAAGGACCAAAGTGACACTTGTGTCACTTACAAAAATATTGCAAATGAGAAAAAAAAAGGATTTTCAAAGCGAATATGAAAACCACGTTTTAGAAAAAGACCTAGCTAGACAAGAAAAAGAAACTGACAAAAATGAAACATCTGAAACAACCATTGTATCGGTATTCGATCTACAGGCAACATTACCGTTCCCACGAGGGGAAATATCTTCTTTTTATTATGTGTCAAAATTCACAATGTATCATTTGACGGTTTGCAACATAAAAAATATGGAGGTTTATTGCTATACGTGGACGGAAGCAGATGGACAGAGAGGATCGTGTGAAATTGCTTCTTGCCTCTGGAAATATTTAGAAAGCATTGAGGGAGTTGTCACTAAAAATGGAAAAACCTCTTGATGTAATCTTTTATTCAGATAACTGCGCAGGGTAGCAAAAGAACCAATTTGTCAGAAGAATGTATTACTATGCATTAAAAAAATTTGACCATATATCAAGCATCACCCACAAGTTTTTGGTGACCGGGCATACACAGAATGAGGCATGTGTGGATGCCTGCATTGAAATGTATATAAAAACTGCCCCATTTATTTGCCCCAACAATACATCCAACTTATGAGAACAGCAAGGAAAAAAATCCCTATAAGGTTGTTGAACTTACGTTTAAGGACTTAAAAATTTTAAACAACTACCATCAGTAAAACTGAAAAAATTCAAAAGTAGCCTGGCCTGTATGGTTAAGGCAATAAAAAACAAGGAAAATACCATCTACTTCATCAACTAAGGAGGAAGACCTACAAAATCTGTACAAAAAAAGCTGAAAGTTAGTGATGCTAAAAGATTACCTTTAGTCCAGCTCGTGGATAAGGGAGTAGTTCCAGAGATCTACCGAATTTTTTATGAAAATATTTGAACCTGATTTTTATAAGTTTAGTCTGCTGTTCATGTTTGTCTGATATTTTGTTTCTAACGTTCCTAATTGTCATTTTATTTGTTCCTAATGTTACCTAATTACCATTTATTTGTTAAATAAAGTTAAGTTGAGTTACGATTTAAGTTTTTTTATGCTTTCCTGTTGAAGTAACATAGGAATACTATGAGTTACGCCGGCACTCAATAAAACTTGCCTAACTTAGAGGGCAAAACTTTAAATCGTATAGCGGCACATCGGCAAATATTTTCAAAATTAGAAGGTTTATGTTAAATTTATTTTTTTCCTCTTTAAGATAATTTAGTCAAATATAAAAAATTATGCAAATAGACTCAAAACTAAACGAATGGGAGCATTTGCGCCAGAACCTATTTAGCTTTCTAACTTTGAATTGCGATTATCTTAAAACTGCTAGTTTGCAGTTGCGCCGGTTTCTTTATAAACCATCAATATATATATATATATATATATATATATATATATATATATATATATATATATATATATATATATATATATATATATATATATATATATATAGGGATTTTATCATTGAAAATGAGTGACCTATGAAGGTTTGTTGCATATTCCAACAATTTGGCCATAATGTTCGGGTTGGTTTAAAGATTCGACTAAAAATCTTCCCAAATCGTATTTCGATATAACACGTCCTCCTGGTGAAGCTCCTTGTTTCACTATATAGTCTACAGGAGGTTGATCTGAAATAAAATTTGATTAGCTACATACAGTTCTAACTATGAGTTTGGTTTTGTATTATTACAGATCTGACGAAGCCTTGTATCAGAATCTTTATAAATTACAAAAAAAAATCATTTATTTTACTCTGGTGCTAATTGAAGACTTGAAATAAATGTACAAGGTGCCAAAAAAATCGATTTACTTTTAAAACTTTCCAGGTGCCATAACCAACAACATATATAAAGTGCTAAGTGCTGGACATGGTGATGTGAAATCGAAGGGATCGATTTTTCCTCATCGAAAATTTTTTCTTTTGGTAAAAACTACACAATTATGTAAAATTAGCTGAAGATACTTGTGATATTACGGTGTTGCCGGTTAAAGGATCAATTATTTACAAACTCGCAAGATGGCTGTATGTTTATTTTCTATTGCTTGTAGAAAAGCTCTACATGTAATACATTTGCACTGGAAAGCACAGAAACGAAGAATTTATTATTATTTAAAGCAGGCAGTTATGCACCTAAATTTTGATCTTATACTTTACTGGCAAAAACAATAAAATAGTCGTGATATTGAAATAAAAATCAACATTTCAAAACTCTCGTTTCTGATTCCAATCAAATTGCACACAAAAAGGTATTTTGATATGAGGATTCCAATAAAGATCGGAATTTATGAGAAAGATTTATAACAAAGGGAGAATTCATAAAAATTGTATTTTTTGAAAAACTGAACCCCAGATTCCAAAACTAATATGATATTTGAAATCTCCGGGGGAAAATATACAAGGATGACAGTGAAAATGAAAAAAAAATACACCTCAAATTTTATATTTTCTCAATTTCAATATATTAGTTAAGGAGGAGCCACTTCTAACTAGTCCTCCCATTAATACCTATAAATTAAGTAATTGGAATTTTGATAATTGAGGACAGGTAATCATGTGGATAATTTCTATATAAAACTTCACTATCAGTAATATATATTCACTAAATCTGGGATAACTTACTTTATATTGGCCCTAATTGTTTTTCCTTTATTAAATTTCAATTGATAGCGAATTATTTCATATAAAATTAACACTTACCTGCTATATGTGGTGGAAAGCAAGCGATATACTTTCTATCTGATGCCTGAAGCACCTGCAACATTCTCTTATGCTCATCATTAAGATCGTGAAATTGTGGTGGAACTTTTTCTGGTTCGTAAAATAAAAAAGCTGATAAACAAACTGAAATAACTTCCACATTCAATTCTTTCATTGCTTTTATTATATTTTTCAAGCCTTCACTTAAATCGGTCGTTGGACTTAAATCATTCCGGGTTCCTAAAACTACTACTACCCCCATTACATCTTTTATACCATCCAACACGGTGTTGTAATCTAGAATGTCCCCTTTTACTACTTCTACTGCGTTTCTTAAATGTTCAGGTAATTTTGCTGGATCTCTGACAAATGCTTTAACACTGAGTCCTGAAAAGCAAATTTTACTATCATATAATAGCGTATCTATTATGTAATATGAGTCATTAAGAAAACATTGTTAAAAAAGGTCATTTTTAATATTAGACTGTTGGACTTGCCTTTTTTTAGAGCGGCATCAACTGCACAGAGACCGGTCATTCCAGTGGACCCAAAAATCACTATTTTTTCCATTTCCATTATTTAATATATTCTTCCGCTGTACTCAATCTGAAGGTTACTAACCAATTGTCACGTACACCCCAAACTGATATTATATAAATTAATGTATTTATTCACTACCGGGAATTGTTAACTCATATAAAGGTTATCTATGGTTGAATTGTCCAATGACAAGTGATGGATTCAATTAACATTATTGCAAAATTTAGATATTGTTAATTTTACAATGTAATTAATAGGATAGAAAATAGTACAGCTTTATTCAATGAAATACATGCATTTTAGTAGACATAAGAAAAATTTACAGGATTAATTCATTTCATATAACAACCGCAAGCCTTTGTAATTTATCATGTACGCTGCTCATGAATATTAACCATAGACAAGCATATAAGAGAAATCACTAATGCAAAAAAACTTTACCAAACTATTTATATGAAGGGGAGAATAAGCGTCAACATCCTCGATCGTTCCACGGAACGTACTACTGTCATAAGCAGTCATTTTTATTTTAGTTTCGGCGGTAAATTTGAAAATACGGTAATCTGAACGCTTCATGTGATAATTTGGAACACTTAAAAACACTATTAAAATAAGCTAACACTTTTAAATAGAAAAACTAAGTGAACTTTAATCTATATGAAGGTCTTCGTAGCTGTACACGAAGAAAATATTTTTAGAAATATGTAATAATTCGGTATTATGCTTCTCACGAAGAGTAGTCAGTATTTTAACGTAAATATAATATAGGTCTACTTACTGGTGAAAGGAAATACTTTCAGATATAAACATTTTAATGTTTTTACATGTTTTCACCACGCACAATATATTTCTCACTGAAAAAAAATATAACAGCTACAGCGTACACTCACTGACATCTATAAATTGAAATTGTCTAATCTGTGAACAAAACTCCTAAAATACAAGCACGTTGTCTCGGAAAATAATCTTCAACATGAATGCACTTTATCAGCTGTAACAACAAACTCAACACAATCACTATTTCAACATAAAAGTATGAACTTTGAATAAAGGCATTAGATACTTTAGCACTACTTTATAAATACAACCCTTTTTTAACTATTTTAATATAATTTTTTTAAATCTGATCGTTTTGACACGCCTGCGTCATAATTTCTTGCCAGACACTTGACAACGCTGCCACTCATTAAAATCAAATTTTGGATGCATACTAATTTTAGCTTATTCTCCCTTCCATATCTCTGTACTAAACGAAACATCCCTAATTACTTCTATCCACTGGTATATTAAGGTATAAAGGATCATATCATATGTCTATGATCCCATTAACTTGATCAGTTTATGAATAAGTAAACGTAATTATAGTTTCCGAAAAGCTCTATACTGATTATCATGATGTAAATACTACAAGGTGTGCTATAGCGCACCAGCTGGGAAGCAGCCAATGAGAATTCGCTCCCAAAACGACGCGCCAAATTGAAACATTTGAATTGAATACATGATGTAAAGACTACAAGGTGTGCTATTGCGCTCCAGCTGGGAAGCAGCCAATGAGAATTTCGCTCCCAAAGAGATGCGCAGAACGAGTCAAAAATGAACCGTCAGGAAGAACTCACCTTGTAGTCTTTACATCATGCTGATTATATAGCTCTCTCTTTAATAATAATACGTTAAACAGAATAAACATGTTAATATCACAGAACAGCTAGTTCTGTGATTGACATTATTTAACTAGAATGCTGAAAACAAAAGTGTCCTTTCAAATAGTTTTGAAAATGAAAAATATTTTGAGTGCGATTTGTGATGATTTCGTTTCATACGGTGATAAATATACATAGTGTTTTTCAAGAACAATTTCCTTGATAACAATACAATGGAAAAGGATGAAAATGTAATGCTAACTTCAGGAATTCCCACGGAATTTCCAAACAACTCTTCTCCACAACCTGTGAGATTGGATTCTCACAGAATAGAACTTGAAAAGGATGTAACTTGTAAAGTAGACGAATTGTCAGCAAATTTAGAATTCAATTCATTTGAGAATTCATTAGATTTGCCGTCGTTTAGTGGAACGGGTAAGTCCATTAATCATATTAATATGGCTGAAGACGAAACTTCTGATATATTTATAAAGGATGAATTTAACGCTGATGAAGTTGATTTTCCCGGAAAATGTGTTTGTAACGTGTGCGGTATGATATTTGACGATGTAAATGATTTAGCCCGTCACAAACTAATCCACGTTCCTAACGAGACGAAGCTCGAAAACGTAGAATATAATTCGTTCGAAGATTCATCGGATTCACAGTCGGTTGATGGAGCAGGTCAATCTATTGAGCAAATGACTGAAAACAAAACTACCGATATCTTCATAAAGGACGAATTGAGCGCTTATGCAGCTAATTTTCTCGAAAAATATATCTGTAGCGTGTGTGATTGGATATTTGACAATGAAAGCGATTTAGATCGTCACAATTTAATCCACGGTCATTACGGAAAAAAACGTAAAAAGGATTCAACCTGTAACTTGGATAAATTGCTTGCGGAAGTAGAATTCGATGGGTTTGAAGTTTTATTCGATATGCCGTCGGTTAGTAGAACGGAAAATTCCATTCAGAAAATAACTGAAGATATCTTCATAAACGATGAGTTTAACGCTGCCGATGTTAATTTTCCCGAAACATATGTTTGTAACGTGTGCGATATGAAATTTAGCAATGTAAGTGATTTAGACCATCACAATTTGATCCACGATCCTTACGGACTAAAGTATGAAAATAATGTAACTTGGAAAGTAGACAAGTTGCCACTGAGAATGAAATATGATACATCAGATTTGCTATCGTTTAGTGGAGCCGGTCAGTCCATTCAGAAAATTACTGAAGTTATTAACGCCACTGAAGATGATTTTTCCGGAAAATATATTATGTGTAAAGCTTGCAATGCAATACTCGATAATGCAAGTGATTTATACCGTCACGATTTAATCCACGATCCGGATAGGCAAACTTGGAAATTGGAAGAATTGCATACGAAAGTGAAATTTGACGATTCATCAGATTTGCCATCGTTTAGTAGAGCGGGTCAGTCCATTCAGACAATTAATGCGAATAAAGACCCAACTACTACCAATACCTTAAAAAATGAAGAATTTAAAGCGGATGAAGTTAATTTTCCTGAAAAATATGTCTGCAACGTGTGCAATGTAATATTTGACAAATCAAGTGATTTAGACCCTCATAGTTTAATCCATGATCATTACGAAAAAAAAAGTGAAAAGAATGTAGCCTGTAACTTGGATAAATTGCTTGGGAAAGTAGAATTTGATGATTCATCAGATTTGCCATCATTTAGTGGAGCGGGTCAGTCAATTCAGACAATTAATGTGAGTGATGACGACAGTTCGGAAATCTCTATAAATGAGGAAGCTAGTTGTCCCAAAAAATATATCTGTAACGTGTGCAATATGATATTTGATATCCCAAGTGATTTAGCCCGTCACAAATTAATTCACGATATTGACTACATATATTTGTGTGCAACTTGCAACCGAAAATTTGCAGATGGAACAAGCCTAAGAAATCACCAAAAAAACTATTGTAAGAATGGCAGCTCCATCTCTAATTTTTGCGGTAGCAACTTTACCGTCTGGAAATGTAAAAGTTGTTATAGAGTGTTTGCTTCTAAACACATCGCAAATCATCACTTGAAATTGTGCGTGAATGTAGAAATAACAAATGAAGATCCTTTGGCTGTCAAAACAAACATCGAGAAGATACTAACAAATCTGGTCATACAATGCGAATTCTGCAATAGATCGTACGTTGATACAAAATCATTGATGATGCACCAAACAAAACACACAACGATCAAAAATTACGAATGTATCGAGTGTTTTCTAATTTTTGATTGTTATTCCGATGCTACTAAACATTGGATGGAAAAATGTACAGAGCATGTGAACTCTTTCCTTGTACCTAAAGTAATATACTGCGAACATTGCGATAGAGTATTCGGTTCACACCAACTTCTCTATGAGCATAAAAGGAAAACTAAGCACTATACTTCCAAGCTCTTCGAACCGGAGATCGATATTGATCAAATAATGATGAGAGACGATTTTATAATTGAAAGTGCAGTCCTAAACTCAATAAAACTATTGGATGAAGCATTAAGTAGAATTGACTACGGAGAAGCTGGTGAGGTCAAAGAACATTTTGATGAACGCAACGCTGAAAACTGTAGATATCAATGTGAGAACTGCGTTGAAATGTTTTCACATGCTAACGGACTTGATGAACACAGAAGGAAAGGTCATTCTTCGAATTTGAATCCTGTTGCAAATGATGAGGTAAGAAACAAATTATTTCAGGTATTTAACTGTTTTTACACATACCTTTCAAATCTCGTTTCCATACAAACCGCTGATTTCTCTCAGTTTTTCTTCCTATCTATTTCAGTGCATAGCTTCTCCTTTGGAGATCTCACAAAACTTATCACCATATGATTTTTCGGAATCTATTATTAACCCGATCACGATATGAATGTTCGAGAAATAACCGCGAACACGTTCACTGTTGTTCACTGATCGACTTAATCGGGTTGTAATCTATGATTATGATCTTTTCTATCGTCGTAAACCGATTAGATTGGAAGGTATTGGACCATTGATTGTTCACGATGTTCTAATTCCTCTCTTTTTTAGTACTGAAAAATCATAGAAAGAACTTACGATTTCTTGAAATATCCTTGGGTTTCCACTGACATTTTCCTGGGAAAATGAGATTTTCTTTGCAAAAAATGGGTTCTGTCGCGATTTTATGATATCTGCCTCATAGAATGAGATAGTTTATCATCGGTTTTATTATCAAAATTTTGTTAACATCCAAAATACCTAATGAAAAATGTATGGACATAAGTAAAAGTATCCTTTTTGTTTTTAATTGATTTTTTTAAAGTGTTAGAAAAGACCTTTTTCAAGATTAAGTGGATTGATGTAAACAGCAGGACACACTTTTTTTCTTGGAAAATCTAAATTTCTCTCTAAATCTAAATCCCCTTGTCTAGATGGGTACGGGCGATCAGCTGAAGGGTTGTTTTATTTATCTGTAGTTACTTGAACTACACGAGGTTTGCAGTTTTCATATTTTTTGACATTGACATATAAAAATAGCTTAATTAACTCGTTCAGTAACAAATTTAAATATCTAGAATCTATTATACAACTAAATAAATATCATGGAACAATCAACGTACAAAAAAAGTAATAAAACTAATAGGATTTTACATTAAATGGTTTATCGAAAATTGAACGCAACGTTTGGAAACTATAAAGTCTGGTTCTGGTTAAGATACACAATCAGCTGATATAATCCAGGGTCATAGTTTCCGAAAGGCTTTAAAGCGATACATCTACTGAAATGGGCGATATAAAGAACATCAAATGGTTTGTGGTTGAATTTGCAAACCACATATTTGAAATTTCCACTGACGTTTAGAAAATATTGTCAAAACCTCATTCTGGATTAGAATCCACAATATGGGAAAGGTTCATAGCCTCCGGGAAGTTTACATATTTGCTTTTAGGGCAGTTTTGAGTACAAGGAATATTTTATATGTGAGATTTAGCTTTTTTCTACTAGTTGGTACAATCTCTCATTCCAAAATCTAAGTTAGATTTTTTTAAAGATACTCTAGTCTTTAGTCTTTCTACAACAATTCAAGGCATCTTTAAAATGCTAGACATGTGGATACATTTCCGGAAAATTTCGGTATGAAGGTGGTTAAGGGTGTAATGTTAGCTGTCCGAAAATGCCGTATGCGCGAGGTAATATTGTGGCTAAAGTATTTAACCAAATTAAAAAAAAACACTTGCATATTGTAGCGAAAACAATGATCTACTCCGAAGCAAAAACCGATTAACAAAAAACAAAAAAACAGATTTACAAACCACCGCACAGTATGTCTCAAATATGAGACTGAAATGTAAAAGAATATACATAAAAACACTCTGCTTCGGAGTGAATTGAATCTTGAACTTTGCAGTCATCAACTGAAAAACATAAAATGTTGAACAATGAGGGCACAATTGAACCCCTACGAACGGATGTTTATGTAGAGAAGGTTGCCTAGTCACAGGCGTTGAGCCCAATTTTCATTAGTATCGGTATAAGTGTTTATTATCGGGGCGGAGTCTGCTACACTGTAAATTGCATGGTCGGAAAAAATATTGTTCAGCACACGCAATTATGTGAACAATAATGTAAGGGATATTACTCCATTACTAGAGGATGCGGGTTCTAAAATATATTAGGTATCTTAAACAACAAAATATCAGATACAGAAAAAATAAATTTCATAACGTATCAATAGATTTATAACAGAACAAATAGTTAAATATTTTCTCATCTTCTAAGATCCTTAATACGCCTTTTGTTAATATGTTGCGGACTGATGATTTCTGGTAACAAACATTTGAAATAAAACTTCTCTAGATGCTTACACATTTTTTGGTTCCAGAAGTTGTCATCTCGAAATATCTAAAAAAAAAACAATTATGGTAAGTATTAGTTATAATATACTTACTGGATAAACTTACAATTTCAGACTCAATTCCAATAGGTGTCCAAACAATAAAAATACAATAACGACGTTGTGTTATATGGAGCTGCCCTTGTACTTGATAAAAGTAGTTGCTGCTACGTTTTAAAAACATACGTCCTTCCCGAAGTTCTGCAAATTTAATAATTTGTTTTTGAATGGCGTCTATAGGTGTCGTTTTAGCTGCCGAATAAGGACACTTCACCTCAATAATGCCGTTATCTCCTATTAGACCATCAGGTGTAGCTGCCAAATAAGGCTTTTCAGCATCAACGAATAAACCGCATTCTGCTACAGCGACGTTGTGAATTTCCTCATACAAACGAATTGCAATTTTTTCATGTTCTTTGCCCCAGTTTGTGGCTATATTGTCGTGAAATGGATTGTACAGAATTGTTTTAACAAGAGCTGCGCAGTGGGTATTTGCACGTTGTTTGCAAATTTGTCCGAAAACAGAAGCTGTTAGTCTCTTTCCACAATAAACAGTCTGCTTGGCCGATTGTGTTGTTCTGTAAAATCTCACATTCTTCTTTGCTCAGATGAAGGTTATTGAGGAATTCTTTAACTCTTGATTCGTATTCTTCTTCATGCATATCTGATGACGGTAATCCATAATCTTTATCAGCCTCTGTTATTGCTTTTCTCTTTTGTTTTATTGTGCCAGAAAACAATGTTCGCCTACTTTTTTTCCATGCAATGTTTTGTGCACGTCTTGCAATGATCTTTTTGGTATACTTTCCAGGGCTCGCATGGGTCACTTTTTTATGGATATAGCGCGGAAATTCGCCAGCAGGTACGTTGTAGGATATGGCAGCCGCTTCACATCTTGTTGCATAGGAGCGTCGCGCCGTATAATTGATTCTTTTCCCGCCAACAAACTTTGCTACAACAGAATTATAACATTCTGCGTCATTGTTGTCCATATTTAAAATCAAACTTTCGGCATTTCGCGTAACACGTTCTGCGACACACAAAATATCCTGGAACAGTCCGGAAGCTTTCATTTCAGTTACCCAATCATATCCTTTTTTCTGTTCATCTTGGTCAATATTTGTCATTTTAGAACAGAAATATGTTTCATATTTTTCGTGGTTTCCAAAAACGTGGTAGGGTCCGTTGTAAATGTCTTTTTTCAATAATCGGACTTTCTCAGCATGATACTCTTCGCTTTTTTCAGTGGTAATATAATTGATCGCTCCAATAATCCCACTGCGTAAACGTTTTATACTGTTCATCAAAATATTCCTTTGTTTAACACTAACAGGCAGATTTTTGGAACTTGTTTTCTTCTGGGTTAGTGCGCGCAACCGTGTACAATAATTTCGCAACAAGTGATTGCGGTATTCGATTTTTGATACTGATGTATCACAGGGACGTGCATCGGCCAGTTTTTTTGTCGTGTGTGCAATTGGTTGTTCTTCCTTGTTTTTGGCTCTTGCACACAAGCAACAATATTTGTTGCGTATTCCTAGGAATAATACCTTTTTGGTTTCTTGACCAATGATTACTCCCTATGATGCTGCATCATTTACTTTATAAGAGCGTTTGCTCCAGGCTCCATCAGCTATAACGGTGATGTATGGAATGGAATTTTTACCTATGTGTCCCTTTTCGATAGCAATTCTGCGTTCTTATACGCCAGCTTGTTCTATTATTTCCCAAGCTAACTCGTGGATACTGTCGGGCAATTCATTTTGTATTTTTTGGTACAAATGTGAACTCATTACAGGCAAATCGCAAAACCCCAATTGTTCCTCTATTTGTGCTAAACCACCACAAGTGGATATTGCACCTAAGACAATCGCTTGATTCACATTTAAAATAGTAGGATCGGGATCAGTGTCCACCTTCTTAGATTCAAGACAGTTAGTGCACTTAATTGTAAAAACACTTCGAAATCCCTGACGATATTCACTCACTATTTCTAAATTCTCATTTCTACAATTGAAGATGTCTACATGTTTAAAGTTTATAATGTCATTGAAAAAATGTTTCACATTCACAATTCGCCGACCTGTTACTTTGAATTGTAACTTTTCTTGAGGTCCTTGCAGTAGGGTGGGAGTATGTAAACTTTCTCGCTGTTTTGGAACACCATCTTCTATCTGCAAATACGTGGAGCTTGTTGCCGCAACTTCGACTCGTACGTCCTCTCTAAAAGGTAGTGGTGTAGCACTACTATTACTAGCCGCAACTTCTTCTCGTACATCCTGGTGTGGTGGTGTAGCACTACTACTAGTACTTGGAATGTTTATTTCTTCTGTAGCTACGTTTATCGGTCTGGGAGTTACATTTTCGTCACAAAGTAACTGCCTTGTTCTGCAAGTAAGTGAGTGGAATGTACTTACTGTATTGTTTTTAATCAGTTAAAATACATTGAAGAAATTTTTTCGGAATCATTTCCGTAAACACATCATAACAAGAAAAGTGGTATTATATGTATAACTGAATAATTAAACTTATAAAACAGGTGTTATACCAAATCGGACATATGTATCAAACTTGGCGTTAAAATTTTTTTGTGAAAGTATTAAATTTACCGTCAAGGTGCTAACAAGTACCATAAATAAAAGTGTACAATTCAATTCTACTTCAACTGCATTCAGTATTGATACAATTATTCAATTCATGTAAATTGACATAATTCAATTAATCCCAAACACATTTTTCCAAATCATTTGGAATCTGATTTTATTCGTACCAATTCAAATGCAATTTTCAGAATTCAGAATCAATTCTTACCAACTCAAAGTCAATCTTTACCACTTCAAATGAAATCTTTACTAATTTTAATTCAATGTTTAACAATTCGAAAAAATTCCACCGTTGCATAAAAATTTACTTCATTTCAATTCTTTGTAATCTAATTCAAAGCAGTTCATTACAATGCAATAATAATTCTTTTCTGAAGTGATAATGAATTAATCTCTTTGTGACTGTACCAACCAATTCTTCAGTTCTTAGACCCCCGTTTACAGTTTTTCGGAAATGATTACGAAAACTCATATTCAAAAGTTGATAAACAAGTGCACCTGCAAACCTCGCCTTCGGCTCGGCTTTTGACACTTTGCCCTCGGTTTGCAAGAGAGATCACTTTTTTATTTTGGTTTGAAGCACTTTCACCTACCTTTTGCTATCACGAATTTTTTTCATTCTCTGACGTATACTTTGCTTGCGTCCACTGCCAGGAGTTAAATTGGTCTTGTATTTTGGCATATTTGCTTGAATAAGTCTCGCCACACAAATATAGTCAAATTCACTTTTGTGTTTTTTGCACTGCACTGCACGTGCACTGCACTGAACTGTAAGATAATTTCGTGAAAATGCGAAAATGAAAAGACGTGTTTTCAAGACAAAGTTCACTAAACGACTGTCCCTTATAATACAAGGTCAAAATCTCTCCACTTTATGTGGGGAGTTTGTTTATATTACGTAAAACACTTCATCTCTTATCATTATAGCTTTGGTTCTCACCCAAGTGCTCAGATAAGGGTGGTTTACCACCAAGATCGTGCATCCTGACTAAACAACCGGCCACGCTTCCCTTCGCGTTTATTTTACAAACATTCAACGTCCACTTTTATTCGCAATTTATCGGGTTTATATTGTTAATAGTAACGGGACACCGATGGGAAATAAAAAACTGTTTAATAGTATTAAATTTACCAAAAGGTGTATAACAGAAAATTTTAAACGTTAAACATATTATTGAGAAACTATATGTACCTAGATAATTAGAAATATAATATTTTTAAACTAAGTAAATATTAATTTTTGTTTTCTGTCCAGTCTGTTCAGACACCATCCTGATATTTCAAATATATTTAAGGAGTAATCTTCAGCATTTCTAAATTACTAAATAACAGTGTAAGGGACAGTCGCGCGCAACAAAAGTGAGTCGAACATCTGTATTTCAGTTAAAAGTGTCTATACGTCGTCTCATGTCTTTAGCTACACTACGCTCATTTACACTTTAGAGCGGTATCTCTTTCCGAACTTTCGTTGTGCAGTCGACGAAAATATTCGTCGGCCGTACATTACCACCTTAAACAACATAATCTCCCTAAAACATTTCAGGATGGGTCAGTACCTTTTGAATCTGACGAGAAGTCCAAAAAATTGAAAATGATTGCTTGTGAAATATGTGGTCTTAGCTTTCGTCGAAGATATCTTCTTTTACAACATAAGATACGAGCCCATCAAGGTGAGTTTATACAAGAAAAAGAGATTTTCCAATTTTTTTTATTAAAAATGGTTTAGTTCAGTTTAGTCCACCTTATGTTTGTTAACAAAAAATCGAAAAATGAATATCTTCTATCATGTTTTTTTTTCATTTTATTTATTTGAAATAAAAATGAGACTTGAGTTTGAAAAAAAAGTTTTCAATACTTTTTGGTAAATAAAAATATACAAACCAAATTTTTTTTCGAATAAAGTATTTTTCCTAAGAGTACTCACAAAAATGTACAATATAAACAAAAACAATTATGTATCATAATTTAAACAATTTTTGCAAATTATTACCAATTTTGTAAAAGTTTTGTAATTTTCTCTAAATTGATAAAAAATCAAAAAATTTACATTTTCAATTTTTTTTTATTTTGTATATTTTTTCGGATAAAAATTAGACCAAAGATGAAAACCAAACATTTTTTGGCCAATGAAACATCGAAAAACCCTGATTTGTTTCCTTTAACTGTACTTAAAAACTTGTTCAAAGAATATCTTATTTTTTCGGAGAGAAAGAAACCTAACCTAAAAAATAGTAATTTTTCAATTTTTTAAGAGAACAAAAGGGTGAGCCCCACATCCAAATAAGGTTAAGTTTTTGGATTTTTTATAGACCAAAAAATTGTTGATATTTTGGTTTTTGAACGTAGGTCTCATTTATTTCCGAAAAAATTGTAGAAATTAAGATGTTCGAATGCAGCTTCGAGGGCTGTAATGCAAAATTCACTTTGGAGGAATATCTAAGAAAGCATATAAAGAGAGTTCACACCGATCAATTGCCCTTTAAATGTAACGTTTGCCGAAAACGTTTCTCAGATAAAGCCGCTTATACCCAGCATTTTAGACTACACACCAATGACAGGAAATATAAATGTAATGTGAGTACCATATCACTTTAATTGAAGTTTAAAGAGAATAATTAAAAAACAATTAAATCTTGATTTTACAGTTGTGCTCACAACAATTCTTCAGAAACTCTAATCTTGTGGCTCATAAAAGAATCCATACTGGGGAACGTCCTTTTCCTTGTGAAGTTTGTGGAAAAGAATTTCGTCAGAAGGGAGTTCGAGACAGACATCTCAAGACCCAGCATTTCTTTTAGTGCTCATTTCATTGTTCAAAATTCGTTTATTGTTGTTAAACAATTTCAAATAATTTAATTTCTGTTGTTATATTTTCAGTTGTATGAATTTCTTTTAAATAAATTGTTGCAATTCAATCAACAAATTAATTTAATCCTACTTCAACCTATACATTATTATAATATATAATTCTGGCAACATCGTAATATATTTACTCATAAAAAATTTTTGAAACATCTATGAACGTGAACGATATATCGATTCTTTGTCAATGTTCTATCGCCATTTCAAAATCGGTCAATAATAATAATATACTTTATAAATAGGTTTATAATCATGCATTAAATAATAAAAATATGTAAAGTGCATAAAATAATTTTCACTACTATTCTCAATCATTTATCAATATTAAATTTTTTCATATATAATATGACGTTTACACATGCATTCATATAACGTACTATCATATACCACCACGGGATACATATTGAGGAACGCTCTTTATAATTTTTAGGTAAAAGAATTTCGACAGTATGGAGTTACAAATAGACATCTTAAAATCTAAAATATAATTTTTGATCACTGAAGACAAATAACTACAGTGTAATATTGAGTGTAGGTATAATGACAGCGAACAATGTGTTTGGTATTATATCACCAACGATTCCAAAAGTTGTAATTTATATATGTTTTATGTCATAATTATTCAAATTAGAATTTTATAAATTTGTAAGTATGAGAGATAAAGCAATTGTGCATAGTTATAATTTATTGTTCATTGTATATCGTAAAATCATATTTTTTTGGTGTAAAGCCTTTAATACATTACATCAATTGGTAATTTGCTGCGTAATGTGAATCCCTTATTTTTCCTACATTTCATTGCAAGATTTAGTTTCACATATTGCTAATAGTAATTCAAATTTAATAATCATCCATATTTATATTTAAGAAAAATAAGTATGGATTAGTTGATATATTCATGTAATCATATATAAATGTCCTCAGCTTTTGTACTTTTTATCATTGTTCCAAAATAACCACAACTTTATCAAAGGTTAATCTAAAAAGTATCTGGTGAGATATCTTTAAAGTTAAACAATTTTCCATTTACCGAGAAATTATAAGTGCTAAACAAATAAAATTTAGTTCTGTAAAATATAAGCAGATGCTATGATGTAATTAATTTAAAGTGAAATTAATTACCCCTTAAACTTAGACTGCTATAATTCATCAATCAAAACAAATTATTAATGAATATCAAGTGACGGGAGTCCAAAATACTTTACTTTACCAACTCTACATAAGAGAAAATAATAAGAAACAAAATATTTGCAATTATTTTCCTATGACAATCGGTAACTTTAGAAGGTTGTGCAGTAAAAAATTGCTTCAATGGCTTAACTAACTTTTCACATAGCATCTAGTTGAAAGGTGCAAAATTAATTGTTATTAAATGATTATTCTTAAATCTAAATTTATCAAGAAGTATATGCAGCTCTCAAGGAAAGCTTTGCAATGTTATTCTCAATTAATACATCTATCAACTTGTGATTTATCTATGCAACAGATTTTAGAATTTTCCAGATATTTAAAAATGCTGGATGAAAAGAAAATATCCTCTTAGATTTCAAAGAGATTTGTCAAAGGTATATTCAATTACTGAAAATAGGTATATTTATCAATATTGATAAATGTATGAATAATTTTTCTTCAAATATATGTATATAAATTTAATGTACATTAAGTATATTAGAATACATCATGTAGAATATGTTTGATTAAGTCTTGAAAGACCATAAAGATTATCAAATCATTATTTATATCATTATCTTAGATAATAAACTTTGATATTAGTAAGAGTTTTATGTTTATTTACTGTACTTATATGACTTTCTAAAATGAAGGAAGAATATCTAATAGCTTATTGAGTTTATTATGATTAATTTGAAAACATACTTATAGAATTTGATACCATTGTTTACTATACCTATACAATTATTTTATCAAAAAGTTGAATGACGATTTTCCAGTTATATATTCCTTCCAATCATTTTTAACTTTATTTTGCAGAAAATTTAAACATAGAAACTCTTAAAGCTTTTGATTTAATTTGATAGTGAAGCAATTGGACATGGAAACAGGAGCTGAAGATCACCGAGGGGATGATTCAGAAGGTATTTATATAAATTAGTGACATATATTTTAGGCACAGATGGTTTACATATTGGTTTTAGCAGTACATTTTCCTGAAATTAGATTTTTCACTGAAATAAATATTTGGTATCTATTTTATAGATTCTATCGAAATGAAAGCTGCAAAAAGTTGTTTCAAAAAAATATCTAAGCATATTGTAACCTCACATGTAAAGTTTGATTTAATCAGCTTGAAGTATGCCAAAGACCATTTTCTTTTTTGCAATTCTGCTCAGGTAAATATTACATAATTAAAGGGAATTTTGTTTTTTTTTCACTAATAAGCTGCAGTCTTTATTATTTATATTAGTTCTGGTCAAAAAATAAGATGCATTTATTGTCCTCATTGTCCTGGGGAGTGGTTGTAATTAATAAAAATAACCATTTGATCATGATTCATTAATATTTATAGACACAGTAGATTGTTGGTAGCTTATATAATGATTAGATGAGATCATTTTTATTGATAGGCACTTTTTATTATTTTATAAATTCAAAGTAATAAAAAAATGATTAATAGATAAATTTGCTTAGTGAAATTGAATCAAACTAATTTTTTATCAATAACCAACTTATCTAGACAAAAACATCATTTAGAATATTTAAATCTAAAAAAGCCATTAGCTAAAAACTATTTTCTACAAGAACACTTTATGAGGTAAAATCTAAGGTGATATTATTATTATAAATATAAGCCTGTTCATACTGGTTATTGAATATGTATTCTAAAAATAGGTTCTAGTTCCACACAAATCTGGTTGAAATTAATATATTAATTTAATATTTGATTTTTAGAGAAAAGTAGTTTTACTATATATGCACACTTCAAAAGAAGAATTTTCCAATATATTTATGAATAAATTAAGAAATCCAGAGATATCAGATATACTGTGTGAAAGTTTTGTTTTTATGGGATGGGATTTAGACAACAAAGAATGTCACTTCTCCCTAAAAGAAGCCCTATTAGAAGTTGAATTAGAACATTTGTGTACCTTGGTAGACACTCAAACTTGTGCTGTTGTCATTCTGCAAAATATAAATGAACGAATAAAAGTTGTATCCTGTCTTATTGAAGAAAGCCCAGATGGAGTTGAAGATACATTCCTGTTATGCTTGAAAAATAGTCGCGATTTTTTGATTATGCAAAGGAGAATTGAGCACAGAGATGATTTGTCAGAGAATAACGATATAGATGCAGAAAAGTTTCAAGGAATAATGGCTGATATGCTGGGAGATCGAGATTATGATAGTTTTGCTTTTAATCAACATTCATCTTTGAAAGATAAGATTGGCTTTGCCCTTTTTGGACAACCGATGGAAGAAAATGGTTATTCTGATAATCAGAATGAACAAATTGACAAGATTTTCAAAAGTATCTTGAAACATAACAGTAAGTACTAATTTTTTTTTATTGGTTGGAGTAAATTGTATGTTTTCATCTGTATATTATAAAACAAAATCCTACTCGACAGCTTTCATTAAAAGGTACAGGGTTTCATAAGGAAGGTTTAATCATATTTTTTGTCCAGGTTTTTCTAAAATTGGTTAGAAGTGTAGGAAAAATTCAAGCTGCATGGAAGGCTTTGAAAAAATGCTGCCTAATCCCTTTGAGATATCAGAAACTATCCATAGTTGGGTGTTCTTCAGTTAAAAGTCCATTATGACATAAGATTTATGTTTATTGTTATGTCCCTTATATTCTTTAAAAATTAATAAAACACCGTACTTAAAATTTACAAACTAATATATTAACTTGAGTGTACACTTTACGAATACTTTACAACAAAGTTAATTTCTTTGACGGCCAAAATCGATGACGCGGAAAACTTGCGCCTATCGCTGTTCCAGGTAGAATGGAAATGGAGGAAATAGGTGGTTCTCGTTGTTTCATTAAACCGGTTGTCCTATGCGGTATCATATGTACCGGATGTCACATTTATAATATCCACATAATGAAATACTTCAGGTAGTGTAGATATTTAAATCTCATTATATATATATATATATGTATATATATATATGTATATATATATATATATATATATATATATATATATATATATATATATATATATATATATATATATATATATATATATGTATATATATAAATTCGAGGAGTGTCTTTAGTTCAATATGTAAGAATGGAATATGGAATGTTGTAAACTGGATAATTTACTATTTTTGGTGTGAGGCTTAATTACTGTTTTCTCAACGCTAATAATTAACAGCACTGTTAATGAGAACCCAATAGTGAATGGGTGAGAATCTGCTTGTACCTTGTACTTTTGAGATATTTCAAAATAGTTGAGTAAATTCTGAATCTATTTGCAATAAATTAGTGGAATGCTGTAATTATGGGTTTGTATGCACCTTAATTATCAGCTCAAAAAGTGAAGTATTTGTTTTCAATTAATAAAAAAGGTTTTCAATAGTTGACTAATCAAATGTAAACTGCTGATATTGCTGTAGTGTAATTTGGATCTCAATTGGGATCTTTGAAAAAAGACATTTTCAAGAAAGTGTTTAGTTAAATATTTTATTTTGTTTTAGATTTGTATGCTGAACATATAGATCAAGTGGAAATCTCTTTTATATATAATGTCATGGAACCACTTCCAAATGAAAAAAAATCACGAGCCAAGAAATATCCAAATTATAATCCAAAAGTTGACATTAGTCCAGTTCCGATATTTGTTTTAAGAAAATGTAAGGACTCTGAAGATCCATGCAGAATATTTATAGATGAAATTGGTAGGGTTTATGATACTTGGCAATTGTATATTGAAAATAACAAACTGCCAGAATGCATAATGATCTTGCCAAAGAATGGAAGGTAAACTATACTTTTTCCATATACATTTCAAATTAATACATTTCAATATTCAATTCAATACTACATCATTTGTTATTACTCATAATTATTAAATTATCAAAGCTGTAATGGTACAGCAGACCTAATATAGAGTGCTGAAAATTTTTTCCTAGCAACTGTACTGGCCTTCTTAATACATGCTCTAGCAGTTTCCAAGTTTTTTTTTAAATGTCGTGAAATACATTTTTTCCTGGTATCTTTATTACATCTTCATGTGAAATTTGCTGACAAAATTATCAGCTCTTAGCCTTCCGTGAAGGTACGAATGTTTTTATCCAAAAATTACTATTCCTGGAAACTTAAGAAGAAATCTTTTCAGAAGATAACTATTTACTATTTAATTCAGTTCTCTTGGCAATTCCTTTTTTTAAAAAATTATCAGGTCTTGGCAAAACTTCCAAGTTTTCTTGGGAATCTGATGAAGTTGTAAATATTTATATCAAACTAGTATTTTGCTGGAAACTTAACCTAGAAATACTTTTTTGGCGGTTTGGTGCGGGAAACTCTATTGAGAATTCTTGTTGACGAGCTTACTTTTCACAATTTAAGTTTTCTTGGTAATTCCTTTTTGTCAAAATTACCAAATTTCCTGCAATTAGTATTACACCTTCCTGTCAAAATAGCTATCCAGCAATTTTATGGAATTAAAAGTATTTTCATCAAAAAATTACTCTTCCTGCAATTTTAAGCTAACTCATTACCATTCAATTATCAGATTTTCCTGGCAAAACTATTAATTTGAAATATTTTTAAAATTACTTAGTTTTTGGACAGTTTTATCAAGTTTTATAGCAAAAAAATTGCTTGGATTGTTTTCAAAATTGCCCAGTCTTTTTAGAGGAAAATTTTGTTAAAAATTCCTATGGAAACACCTAACTTTTTACAATTTGATTAAGATCTCTTGACAACTACTTCGTCAAAATTATCAGTTTTTCCTGGCGAAACTTTTTTTGTTTTTGGGGAAATTTTGAAAAAGCTTCAAGTGTTTGTATAAAAATAGTGTTCTTCCTGGAAATTTGACAAAGAAATCTCAGAAACTCAATCTTCTTTATAATTTTATTAAATTAAGCTCTAGTGGCAGAATCATCAAGTCTTTCCTGTAAAATTGCAGGTTTTCTGTACAGTTTATGAAGTCTTTTTGCCAGCCTATCTGGAACCTTTATAGTCTCATTTTTCATTAGGATATTCAATATCTGCACTGAATTAAAAAGTCTGATGTTTTAATGAAGCATATCATTCAAGTAGAAGGTAAATATATTCTGAAAGGTTTCTAATAAAAATATTAACTGCAGATATGAAGTACAAGAAAATAGAGTCATATTGGAGAGTCATAAATCTCCTGCATGTAATACAAGTAAAACAATATTAAAAACTGGAGATATTGTAAGTACTATTGGAGGTGTTGGATCTGGAGTACTTTTATTGGGAGCAGGAGTGGCAAGCATACCAGCTATTCCAGCTATAGCTGTCGGTGCAACTGTAGTAGGAACAATATCGGGATTATATAGTATTGCTAAGAATAGTTTCCATCTTGCAGATCGTGTGAAGCATGACGAAGTTAGTTGAAAACATTAGTTTTTATTAAACTTTTCTAAACGATTTTTTACTTTGCAGGATCTAAATTTCAAAAATTCTGAAGCTCGAGGTATTTACTTTAATATCCTTGCTGGAGCCGTCGGCTTTGTTGGTTTTGGTGCTAATGCTTTAGTTTCTCAACTAGTTAGTCAAGGAGTCAACATAGGGAAGGTAATTGTATAAACTTTATTTCAGTATAATTGAAAAATGTTCAATTATATCTAAAATACTTTGTGTAATCTTTAGGGAGTTGGAGCTGTGGTAAATACCGTCGGTGTGGTTAATATTGGAGTCAGTGGTGCTAGTATAATAAATTCAAGTTATGATGTATATGATCAGTGGTTCAATCGTAACCATAAACCCAACTTATTGACTATCGTGCAGTTGAGCTCATCGATATTATTCTTTGGAAATGCCGTTTACAATTTCAAATCTTGTAAAACTATGATTGATGAATCACAAGCTCAAGTTCTACAAGATTATCAAGAATCATTGAGGAGTAACAGGCACAGGTAATATATTTATCCTATTAATATCTCATCACTGATCCCTTCGTCAATAATATGAATAGAATTAAAAATATTAAATTACCACATCATATGACAAGCTAACATTTTTCAAATAAGTTTATTTTAGCTTCTTAATATTTTACATTATCTAAGAAAGGGCTTTTACTACCGAAACCTATATAAAATTCGATAAGACCTAAACGTCGTTAATTAATGACTATTTTTTGGGAGAGAATTGTGTAAACTCGCACTATTATAATACCTGACATTTTTGTTATAAAATATCGATTTTATAAAATTTATTTGGTTTTGGTACTAATAGGGTATATTTGGTTGACATTGTTGGGTTTGAAAGTTTGATTTGACTGTATACATTCCATAAATATTGTAGCGAATTAAGTTTTATTGGAAAAAACCAATGCACTTGGTGCACTATTGTCTTATCGTGTTTTTTAGGAGCTATCTATTTACAATTTTTCAAACCGCACTTTCAGGGATGCTCGTTAAAGCTGAAGTATCTATCAATGAAAAGTATATTTTGTGGCCTCGTTCAACTAACTTTAAGTAGACACTATTGAACTTTATAATACACAATGTTTCATGGCTCGATATAAACTAATATAGATAAAGTTGTTGGAACCATACACACCAACCCTGTTAGGGTTAGATAAGGGTTTCTGTAACATCTCATATCATCCGAGTCCAATTTTTAATCAAGAATTGATTTTTCTATCATTATTTGATCAATAGTTGCCCTTTCTAAGTTCAATTTGATAAAGAATTGGTTTTTCCAAGTAAGGTTTTTTCAAAAATTTCCAATACCAAGTTAAATTTGATCAAAAATTCGTTTTTCCTGATGATTTTGTCAATAGTTGCACTTTATAAGTTCAATTTGATCATAAATTGGTTTTTTCAAGTGAGGTTTTTTCAAAAATTTCTATTACTAAGTTAATTTTGATCATGAATTAGTTTTTCCAAGTTTGGTTTGTTCAAAAATGTCCATTTCCAAGTTCAATTTGATCATGAATTGGCCTTTTTTAGTTAGCGTTGTTCAAAAATTGCCATTTCTAAGAGCAATTTGATTGAAATGGGTCTTTTTCAAGTTGATTTGTTCAAAACCGCCATTTTCAAGTTCAATTTGATTAAGAATTGGCTTTTCCACGTTCATTTTCATGAAGAATCGGTTTTTCCAAATTGATTTGTTCAAAAATTGCCATTTCCAAGTTCAATTTGATCCAGAATTGTCTTTTTAAAGTTGATTTGTTCAAACATTGCCGTTTCCAAGCTCAAGTTA
The DNA here is from genome assembly GCF_026230105.1 of Diorhabda sublineata. Taxonomy (NCBI): domain Eukaryota; kingdom Metazoa; phylum Arthropoda; class Insecta; order Coleoptera; family Chrysomelidae; genus Diorhabda; species Diorhabda sublineata. The sequence goes on along the minus strand of NC_079485.1, from coordinate 15,532,110 downwards.
ATCCTGAATTGGTGTTTTCAAGTTGATTGGTTTTAAACTTGCCGTTTCTAAGTTTCATTTTGATCCAATTTTCAGTTCAATTGTCAAGTCCAATTTGATTAAGAATTGGCATTTCCAAGTTGATTCGTTCAAACATTGCCATTTTCAAGTTAAATTTGATCCAAAATTGACTTTTACAAGTTTGATTTGGTTTGGTCGAGAAACTGGTAAAACATCTAAAAGGACTAACATTTAAACGATATTGCATAGCTACTATTCTCTGATCCTTTGGCTTCTTTTAATGATTCTAGAAGAATCAATAAAAAAATTGAATATTTTGCAAATGGTTTGCAACTGTTTTACAAAAATTGAGAATCATTTCAATTGTCTTAAAATAATCAGAAATTATTTCTATTGTTTTCGAGGAATCTAGATCAAATAAAAGAATAAGAAAGTAATGTTTAATTTATTTTGATTATTCAAATTTTATACAAATAGAGAGAGAAATGATTAGCAATTCTGTTTTTAAAGAAATGGAAAATCATTGGTTGACTTAGTCTTAAGATGTTTTGTCACTTTGCTTTTGTTGGGGAAAATAGAAAAAGTGCCAATTATGTTCTGAGTAACATTAAAAAAATATTGTGTCACTTATTTGAGTTTTTTGTTTATATTTTTGTATTAATTATGATTAATTTTTCAGAAAAACTTTCAATAAACTGATGAAAGAAACTATTAGACAGAATGAAGGTAACCAAGTGAAAGGTAGAGCAGAAGTAATCAAAACCATATGTAATATTCCTCAGAAAGATGAAATATTTGCTGCTTTGACAAGAAACAATAAGTTGATGAACAAAAAAGATATAAAATTCTCTGCATCTAATGGAGAAATAAGTTTCAATGGAAAAATAGTTAATATTAACGATTTTAGTGCCTTGAATAAGCAACAAGCTGAAGCATTTTTATCAAACTTACCGACTGAAAACACGATATCTAGTAATCAAACTACAAATTTCATAAACAATTTTTCTTTGAACAGTTTAAATTTGCCCAATGTTGAAGAATTCGCACAATACTCTTTGCACCTCATTGCTGCTTTCGGAATAGATATACAGGGTATGTTAGTGAAAACACTCAAAGATGTCATAGGCTTAACTATTGAGTACTTTAAAGATCTCTTGGATGAATTATTTCCTAACAGAGGTGCCGAACATCATCTATTGAACGTAGTTATGGAGTATTTTGGAGGTAAAGCTGCTGACTATATGAAAAATTACAATTTATGGTGTCAAACTGGTAGTCCTTATTACTACAAAGAGGAGTATGTAGACATACCTCTCCAAGAAACCGAAAGATACATTTGGATTTTTTCGAAGATCGTGAAAGTATTTTGCAACGGTGGTAATGTATCGAAATATGACATAATGGATATTATAAAACATGTGGAATCTTGGATTTTCCGTAAGTTTTATACAAATCAAAGAAACGAGGAAGAAAACAGTCAGAGAGCAGCACATTCGCCGAAACGAAAAGCTACCAAGTGCCTTAAATGTGATGGACGGTATTTTCAGTGAAAATTCCTGTAAAAAAAATGAGTCTATTACCTAAAGGGAATACAATATTGAGTTATTCTGAAGTAGTAAATATCTCGATAGCTGAAAAATAGATCGGAGTGTCATAAATAAGATGAACAATTATGTAGCTACAAGCAGTGAAATAACAAAAAACATGAATTTAATTAATAATTAAAAAAAAATTTTAAAAATTTACAAAATGTTTCAAAAATTTTTAATGACATTTTACACTTTAGGATCCTATATTTCAGAAAAGGGATACCGAATATTTTTTAAAATATATATGTATTCAATAATTTATTAAAACAGGTTTCTAATGGATGTTTTTTATTACTAGTAAAAACATAATTTTCACTATATTAACGCATGAGAGCCCAAATTATTTTTTTTGTCAACTTTAAATAGTTTTTTTACAAACATGTTACTAAACTAATGCAAAAAGTACATTTTTTTCCTATATGAACGTTTATTTAAAAAAAACACTTGTTGCCAAATGGCAATGTTAGGCAGAAATAAATACATTGCACTTTTTATACATTGTCCTCATTATGGAGCAGCAATCCATCACCTGTACGTCTTTTCTTTTTTTATCTGGCACACTTATCACAATGTGGTCGAGTCTATCGTATCTAATGTCATCGCTTACCCTAACACTATACTATTTTTTAATTTTACTTTCAATTTGGAAGGATTTGGAAGTCATACAACAAAGAAAAGGATTCGTTTTAGTTCGTAGTAGCCATTCATATTGCGCACAATAATTCTAGGAAAAAATTTAAGTTACTTTTGGTTTAGAAGCAACCAAACATAGTCGAATCAGCTGATTGTAGTAAGAGTTTCCCATTTTCTGTGCTGAATTTATCCTTACCACTTCCTGATATTTGTAGCTACTATTTTTAATTTTACTTTCAATTTGGAAGGTTTGAGGGTAGTTTAATGCTATTTATTGAAGTACTAGATCTTCCGACAGATACCTGGTTAAATGCACTTGCACTAATTCACATTTAAATTCCAGTTGAGTCATTTTTCTTCCACTCTGTCTATAAAGTAACCAGGCATTTGTAGGAACCGTCTATTAACCAGGTGATTATGTACCATAACCATTTTTTAAATGAATACTCACTATCAATTGATATTCTTGTCCATAGAATGGGTATCCCCCATATCTTTATTGTGTTTTTTCCCAGTTTTTGAGTATAGTTTTATTATCAAGGTGGGATGGATACCAAAATAGGTGCTCACTATGGTAACTACTTTGTTGTCTAGCCATCTATTAAGAAAACCCCTATTCGTGCACTTCTCTTTTATATTGTGTACTCATGATCTTTTTGTTGGGCAACGGACAGTCCTTTGGGATCCTATTATCACAGATAGCACCTGTTCCTGTAAAACCATTCTCCCTAAGGTAGACTAACAGATTGGAGTTTGTAAAAAGTTTATCAAAGAAGTTGTATGGCAAGTGTTTCTCCTTTGCTATTTCTGTATACTGTACACTTTCCAAAAAACTGTTCATCTTCAGAACGGCAATTTTTATTTTTACCCTGGTATATATAACATCCAACAAAATACCCATATGCAGCATTGATGCACCACATTTTAAACCAAAACCTTATCGGTTGTCTACGGATGATTGCTTACTTGGATGACGGCCAAAATATTTGATCATTGATTCATCATAGTTTAGGTTTTGTTCGGCGAGATATTTCTTAGGAAACCTTTGATTCAGCATAATCAAGAGTGGCTCTAATTTAAAAAGCTTATTGTTTTTATTGACTGAGTTGTTATTCGCACAGTGAATAAACTGTAATATTGCATTCGAGACCATATTATTGTGCATATCACCTTGGATGTCTCAATAACTTCATTTTCCGGGGAGAATGTTATACCCACTAAGAACAAGTTGCAAATGTTGGAAAACATCTTCATCGAAAAACAGGAGACATAATATTGGTTGTAGTCTGGTTCGGGAAAGAATTTAGATGTAGGCTGAAGGTCGCCAACAGTCCAACAGTAATTTTTTTCTAGTGATAATACGTTTTTAATTCCCTATTCCAATGGTCTATCTTCGGTGCTGTTTTTAAAGATTTCTGTTTGATCCGCTTATGTAAAATATGGTTTCCTTTAGTATTGATATCCATCTGCTAAGACCAGCTAATTTGCGATCAGGAAGCCTATCTATGTTACAATCAATGTAATCTTCATCCTCCGATTCTTCATCAGTAAGAGAACTGTGTGCGGGGGTTTCAATATATATTGAGTTCACTGGGTAGTTCGTCAGAATATGCAATTTGAAAAGCTTCCTCTAAAGAAAAGCCGCGCCTGAAAAAAATTTGCATATTATTTTACATCAAAAAATTGCCTTTTGCTATATATCAAAATTAAACATGTGCAGGTGTTATATAAATCAATAAAGTTTCTTATAAAAACATGTATTTGTGTTTACTTAAATACCTCATCACAAAAGTATGGATATTTGTTTCTGGTGAAAAGAGAATTTGTACTTACTCGAAGCGTTGTCTCTTTTTATCGACACGGCCACGAAGAGTTCCGTTAACCTCCTAACAGCTGTTCGACCACCACACGTGCGCGTAAGAAGTCCCGTCCCTCTAAGCGTCCACTCCTGGATAAATCCGCGGATGGATGCGAAGAACATGTGACCAGCATCTGTCATATCGACAGGTCCTTATCCTTCTTTCTTTACAGTTTCGCGCATAGACTTCTATGGGAGATTTTGGGAATTACCTTTTTGTTATGAATTAGCCTGTTGGCTATACACTCTTGTCCTCTTATTCTGGACGTCCTAATGTGTGTCTGTGTGTTTTATCTACCTGGGGTAAACCCTTTCCAACCATCTTCGGCAAGAAGTGCGGAATTACCGTGTCAGAGGTGTCCTTTTGTGGGCTGTCTCGATAAACCTAGGATCTTTGAAAAAAATGTTGTTTGTTTTTGGAATGCTCAATCTTCTATATTCCTAAAAGCACGCATTTACAAAATAAGGTAACCTTAATATGGTTACCAGGCAGTGAGGCAGCAGATAGCCATACAGAAAAGGAGAAAACTTCCTACCGTGGCCTCATTAGATGACTCATCAACAACGAAACAAAAAGGATGACTAAAGGATCAAGTGAAGTGTTACCAAAAAGTATGAGGAACTTCTCGGGATGTCCAAAATCAGTATTAAATTGATGTTTGGTCTTCTGACGGGTCAAATACTATCTTAAAACGATGCAGAGTCCGCGAGCAAACCATAGATACAGTAGAGCATCTACTCTGCGAGTGTCTTGTCCATTTCAGCAAGTGGTTTAGGTACCTCAAAGTGGAGAAGTGGGATTAAAAAGCTGCAAAAAAATTTTGTAATAGAAGTCAGTGGAGGATGGAGTGATATTTATTGTATTATTTGGAAAGTCGTTTGAGTACGTTTCTAAAAATAGCGAATACTTGATCGTTTTACTACATAGAAAAATCAGTGAAAAACTGTGAATATTTTTTATTTCTCAAATGCAATAAAATAAAAAAAAGACTTATTTTTAAATTTTATGAATGTAATTCAGTATTTTCTAAATAGTGATGAGTCAACTATTTTTGTAACATTCCAAAAAATTTCTAGATTTTTTTAAGCGGGATATAATTTGTTGCTTCCAAGTTCAATTAGATAAAAAAACTGATTTCCAAGTTTATTTTGATCAAATATTAGCTTGATTTGGTTAATAACTGCCCTTTCTTAGCTCAATTTGATCAAGAATTGGTTTTCCATGATGATTTTGTCAATAGTTGCCCTTCCTTATTCAAATTGATCAAGGATTGACTTTTCCAAGTTTGATATGTTCAAAAATTGTCATTTCCACGTTCAATTTGATCAAGAATTGGTTTTCCCATGATGATTTTGTCAATAGTTGCCCTTTCTTAGTTCAAAGACTTTTTCAAATTTGATATGTTCAAAAATTGTTATTTCCTTGTTCAATTTGATCAAGAATTCGTTTTCCCATGATGATTTTATCAATAGTTGCCCTTTCTGTATTCAAATTGATCAAGAATTGACTTTTTGAAGTTTGAAATGTTAAAAAATTGCCATTTCCACGTTCAATTTGATCAAGAATTTGTTTTCTCATGATGATTTGGTCAATAGTTGCCCTTTTTTAATTCAAATTGATCAAAGATAGACTTTTTCAAGTTTGTTCGACGAACATAGAATTAACAATAAAGATGAAAACAGCGACTTATGGGGGCTTGTTCAAGTTGAACACTTTCTATAAGTGGAAGCTGTTCCGACTAAGGAAGACAGAATGGCAACGATTTCTCTATCCTCCGAGGTTCCAGCTCGGTTCTGCGCATTCTAAAACATGCGCAGTATAGATAAAGTGTCTCGAACGAGAGAGAAAATGAATATTGTCGGCACCGTAACGTAAGGACGTTTTTTTCCCATACCAACTGTCCATATAGGAGTATTACATATATGGTCGAGCCGAACTATTGATAAAGAGAGCTAAAACATTCGTGTATCACTCTATCTCTCTCTACTCTATTTTGGTTAGATCGCTATGACTTCAAAGTGTCAAGTTGTGGGAGTATAGAGTTAATAATAAAGATAGAGAGAGTGAGGTATGGGAACTTGTTCAAATTAGCCCGAACTGCTGATAAAGAGAGAAGGGGCGTTGGTATACCACTCTGTACTCTTTTCTCTTTGTTTGGCCACTACGTCGAAGTTTCCAGGAATGGAAACGGTGAAGCAAACTAGGTAGAAAGTGGTAAACCGACATTCTTTCTCTCTCTATCATTACTACAATTTCTTTTTCATGCCACTCTTTATATCTTTAATATTAACTACGGAACAATCACAAATCACTATTTTCAGAAAAAATTAAATTTATATTGTTAAAAAAACTATTAATAATATCATATTGATTAAATTTTACTGTATTATACGTATAGAAAACTTTTTTCGGTGTATTTTGTTGTACCAATAGGTTCGTTCCAATCCATCAAAAAACCGTCCTCGGTACGGTGATGATTCTGCGCAATAGATTTTATGTGTTCTAACATGGAGATTACCGTTAAACGAACGATTCTATTTTGCGTTCCTACCGACTTAGGTATCATTCGTGAACTGTTTCCGGGACGGTTTTTTCGATAATTGGTTGATAGCAAGTACTGATACCAGAACCGTGCATGAAAGGAGATTGCGCAGAATATATCATTTAAAAGCTTCCAAGAACGGTTCAAATTAACAGGTTGGAACAAACCTAATACAAATTATTCCCTTTAAATCGTTCTAACTTGATATCTGATTGGTTATTTATTCTCAATATTGAAATATTTTTAATAAATGTTCGTAAAACAATACATGTACAAAGCTCATATAAAACTATAATTTAAAACGTTCATATAAAAAAAAATTATAATTCATGGAATCACACTAAATGGAATGTACTGACAATACTGTAAACGATCATCCAAAGAAAAAACACGCATATTGTTCCGATGAACAGATAAGTCTTTTTTTGATTCCACGGAGCGTCGCCGGACAAATCTGGGGGTGCATAACGTTGTCGCGCATTTCGACAGACTTCGGGTGTGCAAGTCAATGCTCCTGAGGTTTGAGCTCCATCTATTGTAATTTTTTTCAGTTCAGTTCCTATCTCTCGTGCTCCTTTTTCCCTAGCAGCCATCTATAACAAAATAATATTTACAATCAGATCACAAGAATTATTTTAGACATTAATATTTCACCTAGTGAAATATTCCAAGGAAATTACAATATCGTAGTTTGTATACATTAATCAAATGATAAATATAAATATTTATTATGAACGATTTATCTAAATAGATACCAAAAGTAGTGAAACTACTTATATTTATATTTTTTGTTATCATCTACTTACGTAAGTATACACAGGCTTTAGTAAAAAATATTAAAATAATTAAGGATGGTTGAATTAGTTACTAAAATTTGTGGCTTCATATTTCACATTGCTTTAACGACATACAAATAAAGATTGTTTGTGTTAATATTGAGATTAGAATTATCTCTTGACCTGCGAATAAAGAAAGTTAAATACATTCAAAAGTGTCATTTCACCATGTTATTGTCCGTTTCTAATAATTCGAAGTTTTGTTTCAATTGAAAATTTAATGATTCCAGACAATAAAAATACTCACATGATATAAATTTATAGACATTATAAACATCATTTCAATATATCAAATTCAACATCATCAAAATATTTTACTTCCATATTGTCAACACATAAATGCAAATTCCCTAGCAAACGTGGAAAATATTAACATTAATTGATAATGGTTAGCCTTAATACGCGACTGCGCTTTGTTAGCTATTTTCTTGGAAACTATAAAAAGGGAGGTAGACAACAAAGTCATCAGAAAGAAGTTACGTAGTTATTATTCACTGCCATGAAAATATTTAAACAAATAAAAAATAAAACAACACTATTAGTATAGTATTTCTAAAGTCACTTAAAAAACTACGATAAATAACACGTGTACAAGGTGGCCTCGTAATATGTATATATTTATATTATTAAAATTAGAGTTTTAATTTTGTAAAATATTTAATTAGATTTGGTTTCATTTGTATAAAAGGATTCCATTTTAATAATAAAATATTAGTTTTGTATGGATCTAAGAATATATATTTAATTTTTAACTATTTTATATTCATCTTAATTACAATTTTTTAAAGAGTTGTGAGACAATCATATAAACAAATATATTTGAAAACAATATTGTGACCTTGATATTATCGTATGCCGTATTTTTTCGATTCTCTTAAAATTATTGTACCTATACATTCAAAAATACTAATTTATTTTTTATTTTATTAAATATTTTTTATCCAAAGTTAATTTACACAAAATAAGTGTAAAAATACAATACAAATCACTACCTTCATTTTAACTAGACAGAATTACAAACACATAATAAACGATATATTACATAAATCAAATTGAAAAATTTTCTTCACAAATGTTGATAAATAAACTTACATTGTTATTTTCATTATCATATTGTTTACAAATATCCATTGATAACGACAAACCACTGACCAAATTATTGTTGGATGTACCAAAAAAATACCATCAAAATATTTTGGATATTACACTATTCAATGCATTTGATTGTAATGATGACATAATTTGTGGGCACCAGCAACACCGTCGATTATGACATTCCTTTATGGGTTACATACTTTCACTGCAAAACTGTTCGAGCACTGTTACACAGGTACGTATACAGGGTGATCCGGTAGTCACTTTTAAAACCGAAAATTTCATTATTTGTATTTTTAGTTAACAAAACAAAAAAATAATAATTTGGTACTACTAATTCTGCTTCTGTACAAATTATGTGTAGTTTCTTTCATTTTTCAAAAATTTTTCTTATTTTTGCCTCGAACTTTGTCATTTATAACGGGTGTTCGGTGGCAGAATTAGGGTTTGAATTTAAAATTTCTCCATAAGCATTGAGCGGTGAAGCACATTATTCGACGATTACGTGACGCCCCAAGTGAAGATTTGATTCGATCATGGGTGCGAAGGTTCCGAGCAACAAGTTCAGCAGAAAACAACCCATGACCGTGATCCAGCAAGGCGTCGAGAACGAATGGAAACATTGAACTCGTCGCGGCAAGTTTGCGCGATAATTCGCGTCAGTCCGTTCGCAAGAGAGCGACTGCCTTGGGGCTTCCAAAAACTATAGTGCACGAAATATTGAAGAAGAATATTAAATTTCATTAATTTAAAATTCAATATGTGCAAGCGCTTAAGTCTAATGATCACAATATGCGTAAAAATTTCTGTGAGACAATGTTTGAGCGATTTCACACAGTGAACACTATCTTTTGGAATAATTATTGGACCCTATTTTTTTGAAAATCGTCAAGGGCAAGCAATGTCCGTAGACGGTGTTGCTTATAGGCGAATGCTTAATGATTATTTATTCCCAACATTGAGAGAACATTCCTTCACTTCACAGACATGGTTTCAGCAAGATGGCGCCACGTCACACACTGCTAGGGAGACCATGGCCCTGCTTCGTGATTTCCTCCCTAGCAAATTGATAAGCCGTTTCGGTGACATCCCTTGGGCACCCAGGTCCTCGGATCTTACCCCCATGGACTTTTTTCTGTGAGAGTATCTCAAAAGTAAAGTGTACGAAACAAGACCGGCGACAATCTCTGAACTGAAAGAAAATATCGTTCACGAAGTCAATGGCATCTCGGCGGCGGCACACGGAAATACCGAAGCCAAGTTCCAAGAATGAGTCCGAAGTAACGGCCAACGTTTGGACGATGAAATTTTAAAAAAAAAATAAAACCCTACAAAACTAGAAATGCATAAATATGTTCTGTAGTTTTGTTGTTTGTAGATTTTAAATCCTAATTTTGCCACCGGACACCCTGTATAATGTGTAACTATGAAATTAATTGTCGTATAATTTCCCAGATGTTTCTTAGACTTTAAATGCTTGCAAAACTTGCCATATATATATATATATATATATATATATATATATATATATATATATATATATATATTTAAAATATATTAGAATAAGAATGCAAAAATAATAAAAAAAATTTCTGTTGTAGTGGTACTCTAGATAAAATAAGGGATAACTAATAAAAAAATTATATCGCTATAAAATTTTGATTATTCAAGCTATAAGTTATTAGTTAGGATTCCATAGAGTTGAAAATATATTTAATTTTCAACTATACCGTGGAGGGTGGATATTGTATATACAGGAAAGATTATAAGACAGTTTCTTTTCGGTCACACGAGCTCAAACAACTTTCTATTTTATATATATAAATATGAGATAGTTTTCCTTCATCAAAATTTCTTAGCATCTACATAGTATTAAGAAATATTTACCTTCGTATCAACGTATTGCAGAATCACGTACATTCAAGTTCACTTTTTTAGTTTTTGTGGACGATTATTATTCTAAATATTATTTTTGTTGGTAAATTTTAGTATGATTGTTTGTTTGATTTTCAAAATTTACGGATTGTGACAGCTCGAATGACTGATAATGACAAATGCATTTGAAAGCATGTTTTTCCCATACCTGTACTCCACAGTCAAAGCAAAAAATCAATTTCTGTGCTTTGAACTATAATATTTTATACAACGGGTTCCAATTTACAAAGACCGCTAAAAAGAAATTATAAATTTTTAGTACATTGGTACAAGCGCCTTCTGTCATTTAGTTTTGTGATCCTCTTGATTCTTAGGTCATACAATTTCATGGAACTTGATAAAACCATTGTATAAAGAATATTCTTTATACAATGATAAAACATTTATTAGTACTAATGTTAAACAATAGGGACTTTTTTTAATTTTTTGTTAATGGAAAATCAATTTTTCAAAATTAATTCCAATTCATGCATTTCCATTCTTTTCGCATTGCATCTCTTAAAAGACAATAGACAATAATCGATTCGAGTCCAACATTAAGCAAGCTCTTTGAGAACTTGGAATTAGGTGCAAAAAGTTTTTTCCCGCGCAAAAATTTCTCTATATATCTGAATATACAGTAATCTGACGGTGCAATGTCCGGACAAAATACTGGATATGGTAAAACTTCAATGCTGATAAGTTCTTCTATCTTATTCCGGCGTATGTCTTGTTGTAAGAGAACCTTTTATATACACTAAACCATCAGGATCCACCGTACACACATAAAGACTTTCAGCTTGAATCGACCTCTCTTTGAGACGGGTTCTGGTAATTTCTCTTTTTCTAACCACCGATATTCCATGTTCGGATTGTTTAGATAAATCTATTTTCAGTGCCTTTTCAATCTTTCAGCAGGTTTTGTCTCTACTCAACGTTTCGATTGAATCTCGGTTAATTTGTGTGGTAGTACTCGACAACTTTTAAAGATCTTACTTAATTATTTTAAATGGAGATGTATGGTATCTTTAGAATTTCCAAGGCAGTCCAATAATCGTTGAGGCTGGTATAGTTGATTTTCTCCTGCTTCCCTTGTAACCTTACGCAAGTGGGACGGCTGCCACGGCTGCTTCAATTTTTTGTTTCCAATAGCAATACACGAATTTCAAATTTATCGCACTCCGTACTGCGTCGTAAATCAACAAAGAGAGAGCTCTCCTCACCTCTACCTTCCATAATATTAACTAAATAGTCAAATCAGGTCAAAATAATTGAAGTCGAATTAAGCAAAGACAAGCATTTGGTCATGATCAGAATCAAGATGGTAACCTCCATGCCTGAGTCATTTTACAAGAATATTTCCCAGTACTAATATATTTAAGGCAGAGTATACGAGAAATTATTTGATACAACTGCAAAAAAAGCGATAAAAGTCAATTTTTGGCTGAGGTGACCACGTCATTTATGGCTGCTTCTACATTTTTCACATTTACAGATATTGTCGCAAAAAATATAAACTTTTAAGCCAAAAAATAGGGTGAACCCCACTTCCAACACTTTTTTGGCCAAAATAATTCAAAAACCACAAATTCCGCGATTTGTCTCCAAAAATAAAAATTTATTTTTTTCGGAAAGCACAAACGATTTGAGGAAAATAAATTGAATATCATAATATGTACAATTTTCACAAATTATCATAAAAATTTTTAGGTTATGTTAATATTCCTTTCCTCATTCTTTCTTTCTAACGTTGTGTAAACTTCACAATAATTTAATTAGTCTATACAAATTTATTTCTTGTTGATAGAGTAATAATACTTTTAATAATATTTTTATTTTATCGACCAAAAGTATTGGAATCTTGGTTTTTATTTCGTTTCATATCTATCTTAAACGCTCCAAAAAATAAACAAAACTAGAAAATGAATATTGAAAATATTAATATTTCATGACCAAAAATATGACTCTTTATCCAATAATTTATCAAAATTGCTTTATTTAAACCTATTTTATAAAATGCATTTTTTATGTGGCCTTGAATGCGAGTGATGTCTATGATAAAATAACTTTTTACATTTGGGTTTCTCCTCGTAGATATTGAAGACAATTTCATATTACTTTACATAAAATTACCATCTTCAAAGTTAATAAACCACATCCTTCCTTATTGTTGTTACATTATGTTTCACCTTGAAATCCTTTGTATTATTAATAATTATATAATTTCAAGGATTTCTAAATAATATTTATATTCTCAGGTTTTCCGTCGATTTAGTTCTTTCACTTTCATAATTATTTCACCTACATTTTGAAGATTAATGAAAATATAATAAATTACAAACATACAACAACGTTTTTATGCATTTGTTTTCTTATCACAAATCGAATACGTGATAAATACAGTTTTTATTTGTGTGATTGGAAGATAAAACTGAATTTATGAATAATTATTAGTGTTAACAATGTGCTGTAGATAACGTGTTTATCTGGATGCATTGTTTTGAGAAACAGTAAATAAAGTTAGAAAGTCGTAGTCGTTTTAAATTTTTTTAACATGAATCGTAGTAGTGAGATATTAACCACTTCTGGTAATGAAGAGGTAAGTTTAATTTTAAATCATTTTTTTTCTAATAATATACTTATATGATAGTAATATATGTTAAATTATTCAAACAAGATTAAAAAATATTAAATAAAAAAATTTGTTTCCCGTTGTGATTGGGTTGCTAGTTTATAACACTTATAAAACGTAACTATGTATTAATTTTAGAAATCTATAAAATTTAATAAACTTGTGGGCTGAGTTCTCGTAGTCTCTCAGATACATAGAAAATATAATAGTTCAAATAAATATATTGCTATCAACAAAAAATACAAATATAATAAAATATTTTTAAAGAAATTTTAAAAAAAGAATATGACACATCCAATTTCAAATCTGACTTGAATAATTTTCACTATAGGTATTCATTGCAGTAGACACTTTTATCTTATAATTTACATATTTCTAATCTATTTTCGTTATCATCAAAGAAATAAGAGTATTAAAAATCATGTGAAATATACAAAATTTTCCATTATTATTATTAGACTGCTCAGAATAATAATATACTGAATCACAACGTAAATACATTACCCGTTAAAACAGAAGTTATAAAAAAAACTAAGTATTTTTTGGTTACGAACACCAAGAAGTCAATACAAAAAAATTGTTGACTACTTGTTTGAGATGCTCTGAATGAGATAATCAATTACATCTCAAGGGCTAGTGACCTTAACCTCGATCCTGTTATTCTCCTTTGACAGTATTGATAAAAACCATCTAAGAACCCATTTTTTTCAAATAATGAGATTTTGTTCACCGATATATAAACTGATGTGTTATTGAAGTTATTTTGTATATAAATTTACCTAATAAGTTGAAACTTTAACTTAATTTTAATTACAGCAATAGACATGAAATAAATTTAATAAAACCGTTGAAATTATGTTTATTTATATTGATTTAATAATTTTTGATTCCAGAAAGGTAGAAGTGATTGCAAACCTCCCGCATCATATCTAAATGTTATATCACCATGGAACAAGCAAAAATCAATTAGTTTTATAACTTTAATAATATGTTTTGTTATTTGGTCGGCTATATTTTTTCCATTATTGAAGAAATACGACCAAAGTAGTATGGATATGGATGATGATATGCATATGTGAAGATATTTAAATTGTTTCGATTTATATTATTATAATTACATCACTGTTTATAGTAAATTTATATACTCTTAAACCTAAACTAGTAATTGAATCATACGTTTCATTTATCACCAAATTCTCTATACCAAATGTCTTTTAGTTATATTATTGAAATGTCTATATAAACCCTGTATATAGACAAGACATCCATAAAAATAAACAGCAAACAAGCACGAATTGATTAGTACCGTCTAAGGAACATAAAGTTAATATTAAAATAGAGAGAGCGTCATGTTGGTGGAATTGTACTATTGGAAGAAAGGGAAAGAGCATAGGTTTACACTCTCTAATCAATATTAAAATTAAAACTTTTTATTCTCCTCCTTCTCTGTTTCCCACACATCGAAACTTAGACGTTAGATTTGAACGTCATGGTTAACTAATCAGAATAGAGTAGAGAGTAGTAAACCGATGATCTATCTTTTTCTATAATTCATAATTCGCTCTCTCTATCTTTGATATCCAGTATTTTGAGGGCGCGAGATCTCGCGATAATCATCCTACACTATAGGGGGTGTTATCATCATTGCGGAAATTAAGTGATATGTACACTGAAAGAACAAGCCGAAATCACTAACTACACTGAGAAATATGTATATATATATATATATATATATATATATATATATATATATATATATATATATATAAAATACCTTTTCTTAGGATATTCTGATGTGTCATACCCATCTAAAAAGTTGAGCGCAGTTTATCGCCTTTTTGGTAGTTCTCTACCATTATCTTAATTCTCATGTTAAATAGGTATAATCAAAATAACAAGATTCTCTAATATTTTATCCAACATAATTATTTTAGGAATCTTTTTTATGTTGAATCATTGAAAGCAAAATATTACTCTTGATGATAATTGTAATTAAAATAACTAAAAAAATAAAACGATGGAACATGAAGGCATCAGAAACCATATATGTAATACTTCTGCATGGACAGTTCTTATGGGAGAAAACGTCTCTACGTTACGGTGCCGACAATATTAGTTTTCTCTGTCGTTCGAAACACTTTATCTATGCTGCGCAGAGCTAACTGAAGCGCCCGGAAAAGAGAGAGAGTCGGAACATAGGAGTATTACATATATGTCAGAAACACAAACCACCTATTAATAGACGTTTCTTAGAAATGTATCAAGGTTAAATCAGTTTTCTAATCAAACTTTAGAGGAATTGCCAGACTAAGTAGATGTAAAGTTGGCGAACTTGAAATAAAACTGAATTATTTGATGTTGGTATGCATTGTTGAGAGTGAAAGAGAGATTTTAAAAACAGAAATTATTAGAGTAGGATAGTAAATTGAAATCTTATTTCTAAGTCATAATTATTTTACAAAAATCCATTCGAAAATTGTACATGAAATATTTAATATCTTCATGGTGAGTCTTCGAACAATAATTTGCTGTTTACAGATGAACAGTTTTTCAACTTTTCAACAAGAGATACTGCTCCTTACCTCTACCCACCATATGTGCGTTCTGATCGATTTTTTTGTCCTTTTCATTATGTATTGTGTTAGTTGTTGTTAATTTTTCAAAATGACTTTTAATAAATGTGTATAAGATTACGAATCTATTATTATAATGTATTTGATCCCAAATTCTCTTTAGCACTTAAGAGGGGTTTAATATATAACTGCTGGCTATAAACAGTACAAAATTAACTGCAAGGGATTTATTATGAAGTTCAAGTGATAAAATTTATTAAAATTAGATTTAATTATTTAATATTTGAATTTTCAATCGACTATTTTTGTGTGCAATTTTTCATTTAAAAATAAAACTTTTCTCTAAGGTTGATTTTCACATTTTATTGGGTACAATATTATAATCAGAGGATTAAAATATTACTCTTTGATCTCTATTTGTCTACATTTCACTTGAGTGAGGAAATATTTTTATCCTAATGATATTTCAACTAAATTTCCAAATTTTTTTCTAAAACTTTTCAAAATTTTTTTTTGTGATACTGTATCTTAAAAATAAGTAACTTTGGGGAATACAATGAATAAAAACAATAAATTTTAAAAGTTTATTAGTTCTCAGATAGCAAAACTACCTTCAAATAATTTAAATTACTAGCCATTAATAAAATTTTATTTTGCCAGTATTTTATTAATAGTTCAGACAGTAAACATTTCTATACACTACCATATAATTGCTTTCCATAAATTTATGGTCCCGAAAGGCAGTTTCCTGTAAAACAATAAATGGGTTTCAATCTAATTTATATCTTCCAAGTTAGGTTGGTTGTTTCAAATTCGTATTTACTGAAATTCACTGAAGCATTTTTTTTGCCAATTGTTATATAATACCAGTTTATACAGGGTGTGGGACTAAAAAAAGATACTGATTTAAAATTTTATTAAAAACTAATAAATATATTTCAGATCAAAAACGGTCTATTAATAACACTTTCAGCTTGTTCCTGATGCAATTTTCCTATTCCAACAGCTGGTGTTGGTAAGACGTCTCTGCCAGTGTAAATCAACTAAAAAAATAAAAAAAAATCTTACTGTATTAGTTTATATAATTTTTTTATTTATTTATTACTAGCGAACTTTGATCCGCCTTAGAAGCAATAAATTAACAGATTTTTTATTTTATTAAGTTCAATTTTTTTAATTGAAAAAAAAATTAAGTATTTCAATGATTCTTTTTTCGGCAAGGTATTGGTTCATAGGTTGCATTCTTCATTTAAGCACCTTGGTTTATTAACAAATAAATCAAAATAGTTTAGCATGTATTATAAAAAAAATCAACTGTTTAGAGGGTTGTATCTCCCATATTTTAAAGTAAATAGTGTACATAAAACATTGCTTTTATCTTTGGATGAAATTAATATTAATAATTTATAAAGGAAACAACAAGGAAGACTCGTTCGCCAGATTGGGATCCACCAATAAGCCCAGAATCCATTCTTTTGCCTGTATTACGTCTCTAGTAGATTCTGTGGAGATGAATAGAAACACCTGGTATGAGACAAGCTAAGGCACAACTGCTCCAACTATATGGGCACGAAATTCGATTGGTGACTGAACCGCCACCTCCTCACTATGGGAATCACGAACGACCCAGAGTGTCGCTGATGCATGAGAGAGGAAGAAACTGCATACAAAGTCATCTTTGAGTTCCCAGCACTCTCACGGGCACCGTTTAAACACTTGGGCAATCTCCATAGCTTGCCGATCAACTTTTTAAAAGACATCGGCTTTTAGTAGTTTTAAGTGGGACATATCAAAAGGTCTATGTGCTTAACGACCACCCACAATCTTACTTTGAACTGTTTTTAATTTTAAACGACCTTATATCAATAGGAAAATTAAACTTACTTTCATTCCAATTAAGTTTTCGAAACGTGGTTTCACGAAACTCCAAGCACCCATATTTTGAGGTTCTTCTTGAGACCATACCATGACTAAAAAATTTTTATTAAAAAAATATCAATAGCGATAGATATTCAGCCCTCGATATAACATATTTTTAAATTAAAAAAATTATATATTTCACCTCGAGCTTTGGGATACTTTGTAATTTCTTCTCTCAATTCTAAAGCTGGAAATGGACATAGAGATTCTATTGTTATTATTGCAGTGTCCTTAATGCCCAGAGATCCTCGTTTTTCCAATAGAGAATAATAATGTTTTCCAGAAGTTATTAGAATTTTTCTTACTTTGGATGGATCAACAGTCGTATCTCCTGAAATAAAAACGATAGAAAGCAACTATTTAGTTTTGATAAATATTTTTTTTCTATTTAAATACCCACCTATAACAGTCTTGAAAAATGTTCCTGGAATCATATCGACGAAATCAGAGACACAAGCGGGGTGTCTAAGAAGGATTTTCGGTGTAGCAATTATTAAAGGTTTCCGATAATTCCGTACCATCTAAAAAATATTTTCTATAAAGTCTTTTAATTGACTCACAGATCATGGTAAGTAACTATCGCTACTATAGAAAAAGTACGCATGAGCCAAAGGTAAGCAACTTTCAGCTGTTTAGTCTGAAGCCTAGACTACCGTGTCTGTAGACAAACCAATGTAGCCGTTGCCTTCGTTTGTATAGGGACTGTTTTTTTGTTTCGCCGTGAAATGGATTGTTGTGAAATTTATTATGAAACTTGGAAAAACTGCAACTGAAATTTATAATTTATTGGAACAAGTGTATGGCAATGAATGTTTGTCGAGTCCACGTGATTTTAGCGTTCTCAAGATGACCGAGAAGATTTTGAAGACGATTAACATTCGGGTCACCCTTCCACATCAAAAATGGATGAAAATATTGAAAAAGTCGGTAATTTTGTTCCATCTGACCGTCATTTAAGTATTCGTGCGATTGCTAAATCTATAGAAATTGATAAATAATTTGTGCGGCAAATTTAAGATGAAAATTTCATCATGCGAAAAGTGTGTGCAAAGCTGGTGCCTAAAATCCTCACTTTTGAGTAGTAGCTCGTAAAAATATTTGTATTGACACTTTGAATGCGATTGAAAAAAACTTATTAGAAAAGCTAATAACCTGTAACGAATCAAACTTACATTAAAAGAAACAAGATTTGAGTCTGTTGAAGCTGTGAAATTAAAAGCGGTGTCCTGAGGACATAAAAAGACTTCCTGCACTGTTTTGAACAAAAAGATTCGCATGGGGCGGTGTAAGGATGGAGGAGTGTCATTTTGTAAGCAAGGCTTTTATGTTGTATTGATAAAGAGTATTTCTTGAGAGAGAAAATTTGAAAAAAATGTCCTGTATACGATAAATAACAGTTCAAAAACCTTCCAGAAAGGCTCTGGTGAAGACAAAGGATATGGTATGATTGTAGCAAATTTAATATCATTTTTGACTAAGTAATTCATTAATGAAAATTTCAACGACTTGAGTTGTACAAAATAATGTAGTAAATATTATCTGGAAGATATTCACCATGATGCTAATATGGCACCTCCCTTATTTAACGCATTTCTACGGACACTTTTCGTATACAGAGATTGTTCTCTCTCTCTACTCTCCATAATAGAAACCGGTGGAAGTAGCGATTTTAAACCTCCACGTAAGACTCATTTTATTTTGGATGTCAGCAAATGTCTGTTTTTGAATTTGAATTCATTTTACAGTGACTTAAAATAAGGTTTTATTTTTGTATTTATATAGGTATCCATAAGGATCATGGTTTTACATATAGGTGTTGAAACCGAGACCAATTTGTACAGAGCGGCGTGGTCCTCATGTTGTCGGAGTTTTAAGTATTAGAAATAGTCATAGCATAACATTTTGACATAAAGCGTACAATATAAAATCGGTGAGTGCGTTGTACAGTGCCGCCTTCCAATTAAGTTTTTTTCATATTTATTATAATTCATTTGAAGTTGAATATTTTTCATCCCTCGATCACAACGCCGTTCTGGCGGCTACAGAGTGAGATAACTCGTGCAATGAACCATCTCCACTATCTTCGTTTTAAAACTTTCTTTTGGGTAACTAAAAGCCTACAAACTACTGCACAGTATCAGTTTTTAGCTGGTGGAAGAGAGGTAAAACTACCAAGTTTTCTTCAGAATTTGTAGCATATTTTTGATAATTTTATTTTTTTTAATTTCGTTGTCTTTTAAACAGCTTCTCAATAAAAAAATATTTAAAACCGAGGACTTGGTCTTCTACTGGTGACCACAGGAAATACACATTTATTATCATGTCTAGAAACAGTCAAAATTCTGTTTACACTTTAAACTAACCTGTCGCCTCAAAAGATGAAAGTATTGTGCCGGAGTACTGGCTTGACAAACTTGCATATTGATGTTATCGCCGTCAACTTTGTTTTCATTTGAATCTGTCATTTGTAAGAACCTTTCTAGTCTACAGGAACTATGTTCTGGTCCGGCTCCATCATATCCATGAGGCAGAAGTACTGTTAATCCACTTTGCCATAACCATTTGGCTGAAAATATATCATTTACTTTACTTATGTTGATATTATTTATAAAAATCAAATTCACCTTCAGAGGAACCTATGAAAGTATCGAAAATAATTTGAGCTCCATTAAAGAAATCTCCAAATTGTGCCTCCCAAATAATCAAGTTTCTGGGATCTTCTATACTCATACCATATTCAAATCCTAACACCGCCTCTTCTGATAAAATACTATTAGCGACTTCTAGAAATCCCTTTTGATTTGGATGGATATTATTAAGAGGAATATGTATATTGTTATGGTTCTGATCAACCAACATTACATGTCGGTGAGAGAAAGTACCTCGACCTACATCTTGCCCACTGATTCTCACGTTATAACCTAAAAGACAGTAAGTTATTCTCAATACTTATTAATTTAGAGATCTTTTATCACATTAAAAAATAATCAGAAATAAACAGTTAACTCAATAATTCAGCTGTAGTTGCTTGCAACTTTTGCGATTTTTTTTTACCTTTAGTACCTATTAGTCTTGTTATAAATCGTAATTTTCCTTTAGTATACTTTGTACAACAGTTTAAGGCTTTCACTACAGTTATGTACCTTCAAATAATAGAGATCCTAGAGCTAAAGTTTCTGCACTTGCCCAATCGATATTGATTCCCTCTGTTATCTTATTTTTTCTGTTTTTAACGTGAGTTTTGAGTAAAGTTGGATGGATTGACTAAAACAAAATATTGTTGGTATTAAAATGTCGTTTTTACATTAATCTAAATACGACCCCTTCGGATGAATATTGTATAATCTCAAAAGCTCTACAATAGATATAAATGTATTGAACTTAAAACCACAGTGCCTTGACATAGCGGTCCCTCCCATATGGCCACACTTTCTCTATTAAGTCACTGTACTTAAAACTAACCAATGCCGCTCCAAGCGGAGATTTGTAGAACTATATTATTATGTCACTATTGTAGAGAAAATGTGGTTGAGCAAAACTGAGATTTTTCATCCGAAGAGGAGAATTTATAAAGTATAATTCGATATTTCGGCTTATTACCTGAAAACAAAAAATATTCTTTGAAAGCTGTAAATTGCAGATAACAAAAGTGTCAGACTGAAAATTATATATTTCAGTGTGTCATATACGCTGCAATCCAAAAGTTGCTGTGGCACTGGGCATGCTCAATGTTTACAGCTGATCTATTAATCCCACTCTCCTAGGAAGTTCAGAATATGGGATGGCTCTAGCTGCTAAAGATCTTCATATTCTATTCCATATAACCTGGAGTTTCACAGTCTCTCAATTTCGAGAGAATGAGGATAAACGTTTTGTCCTCTACTTAAGAGAATCTCTACACTCTCTGCTAAACATAACATCTTCAGGTGTCCATTGAGGTTATAGTACCCTGATAAGAATTCCTGTTAGTTATTCTTGCCTAGGTTGATGCATTCAACAGGTCTTCCCAGGTTATAGGTTCCCAAAAGTATCAATGCCTGTCTCAACCCCTGGAAATTTTTTTAGTAACTGGTTAGTAACTTTCTTCTTACCTAGCTCATTTAGCTTGTCCAGGCATTCCCAAACCAGTTGAGATTTTATGATAATGGAGCCTAGAGCTCTAATGGCTGCTTGGTTATCGGATAAGTTTGCTTTCAGATTTTATGGTTTTGAACCTTCTATTCCAGTTCTGTTTGCTATTTTGAAGTCATAATAATTTGATTGCATTTCTGTGAATTACTCGTATGGTGTTTTGAGCCCATTTGCTACCACACCTCAGTTTGGAGGTAATAAAAGATATATTACATATATTCTTGGGGTTCACGAGTCATGTGGGTCACATTTTTTGTCCTCTATGACGCGAGCGCCATCTAGCAGTCAGATACGACAACTGGGCGTCGGCCATATTGTTGATGCGTTTTTCGTAAACAAACCAGGGTGATCATGACACCATACCTTTGTCTTTTAACTTTTTTAAAGAATTACTGAAAAATAGTGAACTAGGCTGTAGTGAACTGTATTTATAGGACAGATAAATACCTTGACATACTAAAAAATGAGTCGTGGGGTGCATGAAATTTCTATCAACAATCCGACCGCTCATGTACATCAACTGTTATTTAATATTACGCCAAATTTAGTCTTTTTAAAAGACTAGATTGATGGAAAGAGGAGTGAAGAATAATACCAAGTACTAATTACTCAAATTCCTTTTACATCTACTCTACAAGGATCACTAATCCATATCCATATCCAAAGATGATCTGAGACTCTGAATTTATTAGTTGGATATCTAAATATCTGATAAAAAATCTCAATTACTCCTAGACGCGCAAGACACAAATTTCAGCAGGGAAATTGAAATTTAGTGGAAATATATAGGGATACACATAAAATGATTTAAGAGAATTAAAAGCAATGAAAGTGAGAAGTTATTCTGACATGAAGACAAAATGTGATAAGAGTTAAATCGTGATTCCAGACGAAAAAGAGGAAATAAGAACACTATGGTGCCGCATGCACAACAAGTGGAATACAAACCTTGTTAAGCACTATCACACATTCCTCTGACAGCACTTTCACGAGGAGTTAGAGGTGAGGAAATTATGAGCTTCTCAACTCTTTTAATTTTTTGGTTGTAAAGTTCGTGTGGAAAACTAGGTTCTCTAGTCTGTCCAATTTGGCCACGCGTAGCCACTGGTCATATCTTTCTCCATATCTTCGTACCTCAACTTAAACGGGCCACAATCACACAGTCAATTTCTCATTATATATCCTCAAACAAAATACTTCATCAAACAATAATCGCTAGCAATGCTCCGGTATGTCCTTTCTCCTTGAAACACATCAACAACATGGCCGGCGCCTTGTGTCATGACTGCTCAATAGATGGCGCTGCCCAGGCCTCGTGCACCCCAAGGATATATAACATTGATTCTGAATAATTCAACTAAATTGAATTGTAATAACTTTGTTTTACTGATGCTATATGTGTTCAATTCAGTTGATTATATGATATTGCCGGTAAGTAGCTGATGTTTATCGAAGTAGAGACGAAATATCTTGGAACTATATTTATATATAATACTTGATGTAACAAAAAGAACATAAGTTGACATGAGGGTCAAAAATGAGGAGATATACGAATTAAACTTACAAAAGTTTCAGGAAATTCTACTGATTTATTCCCAACAAGTGTCATTAAATCTGTATCTATTCCTGTATCCCAGGTAGCTATAACTTCTTTAGGTTGGGTCATACCTTCCCAATTTTTCTTAAAAAATGTATCCTAAAATAAATAAGATAAAGTCAAACTACACATTCAACTTGTGTTTATAGTATACCATAGGTTTATAATTATCAGCTGCTTTTAATTCTTCGTTTAACCAAGTTTCGTGCTTTTCCAAAACGTCTTTCAGTTCCTCTTCTGTTACAATATTATTTTCTAGTAGCATTCGAGCGTATGAATCTGGAACGGTCCTGTAAAATAATTATTTGTTTTTTTTTTCATTATCTAAGTAAAAAAGTTACTTACTGTTTATTTCTTATAATACTGTATAGTGCTGGATTAGTTAAACTGGGATCATCTAATTCATTGTGACCTCGTTGTCTATAACAGTTTAAATCAATGAATATCTCCTTACGAAATTTTCTTTGGTATTGAAAAGCTAAACGCGTTACCTTAAGTACATCCTAAAATAACATAAAATAAAAAAAAATTCAAAAATATCTGTGTTTCGTACCTCGGGATGATCTCCATTGACGTGAATCACTGGAGCTGAAATTATTTTCGCAATATCAGTACAATATCGTGAAGATCTTCCTCTTTCAGCTGGTGTAGTAAATCCCACTTGGTTATTAACGATCAGATGTATACCGCCTCCTATTTCGAAATGAGGTGTATGTGACAAACCTAGACATTCCTGGTTAATTCCTTGGGCACTTATTGCTGCGTCACCATGTACCTTGAAAAATTTTTAACCATTTTATTTACTGTTTGTTTATTTGTTGGGCTCATATTTAGTAATTTCATGTTACCATAAACATCTGGTATTTGGTACAGAGTTGTAGTTCTAAGGGCCAATTTTACAACCTAGGGATTAAAGTTTAGTTTAAACTTTAGTTCAAACCAATAATACACAAGATTGCTTTACTTTACAGGTGACAGTTAAGCAGACATTTTTCTGCTGTAACTAGCGCTGAAATATAACGAAAATGTTTTCGGATATTTAAGAAAGTTGTTGGTTAACCTTGTGAAGACACACAAAGAAATGTTTTCGATAGAAGCACAAAAAATTTAAAAAATAAGTGGGACGAGTTAGAGATTTGCTCTAGGACGAATAAGTTTTTGTTTTCTCGGTACGTCGACAATGTTGATAATTTCTTCATCATCATCGTCGAGTCAGATGGCGTGCGGCCGTGTCTCCATCATAGTATCAATGGGGGTCAATAAAATGGTGAATTAAATGTTTTTTTGACAATTCCTATTAACAGTCAAGTGGTCATATTATTATAAATGCTATTTATATATTTATTCGAGATACACTACATCCTGAAGTTTTATTTTATTTGTCTGATCAATTCCCTAAAGTGATTCTATGAGTTATTATATTGTTTTTTAGATTTTAGTACATTATATACATCATTAGTATCTTTTTTTAATACATTACCTGTACATTCAAAACTTTTTGAGACCATCTTAGATTACCATAATCTCCATCTTTGGACATCATCTGCTTCGCTCTAGTTTTGCCCATTGAAACAGAGTTTTGTGCCTCCAAATGCGAAGGGTTGTAAACCATGGTTACATGTACTGAGTTATTGTCATAGATAATATCAGTTGAAGAAACTAAATAGAATAAAAATAGAAAAATAAAAAAAATGTTCAATTAAATACTCTAAAAATTTTGCATTTTTTTAAATCTATGAAACATTGTATCTAAATGGTAGCAATTTTCTTTTATTTCAGTTTTTTATTCCAAGATGTAGCTCTTCACAAAAAAATTAATTCCTCAAAAACAAAAAAAATAGTTCAAAAATTTGCTTGAATAACACTTGAAGCTTCTTGAATATTTTTCAAAAAATATATACGAGGGGTTTAGAAATTTGTTACTTTAGAAATGGGTAATGTTCTCTTTGCAATTGTACTGCTAGGGAAATTAAGAAAGCTTCAGAGAGAAAAACTTATAACAAAAATGACCTCGAGAAACTCTTGGAAATTTTAGGTCTACCACCAGAAGACGTATTTGGAAATATAAAATTAAAAAAGCAATTTTTTAAACAATTTACCCAATTAAGTGGCACTTTATATACGAAAATCGAAATCTTAAAAATTCCGCGCATTTTTCATTCCACAAGGTTTAGTCTATCTCTTCAAAGATGAGGTGGGGGAGAGTGGGGACCTGTGAGTCCGGTTCTGCTTAACCGATCTAGCAAACAAAACATATAAATTCTAAGCAATTTAAATAACAACGTGAATGCTAGAGGGCGTTATTTCATATATTTAGATATTGTGAGTTCTTTTGAAAAATTTGGATAGAAGCAAGAAAATTCAAGTAAGTACTACACCATAAAAATAAAGTTGATAAAAAAAAATAAACAGAATGTGAAAAAATCACCACATATGTATTCATTGAATTATTGATTCTTTTTGTAGACAATGAGAAAAAATAGTTTTAGAATTATAGTTACTGCCATTTTAAAATAGAATCAAACTGAGTGGAGAATAAAACAGAAAAATATTTCCCATAACAAGCTGATTATAAATTGTTGGAGAACGTTTTTAGTTAGAAATTAAGCCCAAGTAATTAAACCTCGCGTTTTTTTTACCAAACAATATTATTTCACTTACTAGAATGGCTTATTACGTCTCCGGTAGCTTTATAATGAGAAGGAAAATGCGGATTTCCCTTGAGCTTGCTAAACAACTCAACAGGCGGATGATTCAACAATCCAGTAAGGAGATTCAAACGTCCTCTATGATTCATCGCTAGTACTATCTGTTCCATACTGTCTGAAACATTGAATCATTAATTATAGAGTTGCATTAATCTACAGATATTTATATATGTATTGATCTTACCTCGAGCAGAAAGTTTCAACAGTTCAGCAAAAAAAACCATAAGACTTTCTGCACCTTCTCCACCATATCTTTTAACGCTGGCGAATTTTTTTGCCATAAAATAATCGAAATTCTGTGATTTAAGAAGTTTGCAAGCGATAGATATTTTTTCTGTGGCATCTAAGTTTGTTTGAGGTAATTGTTCTAATTGTCCATTCAGCCATTCGATTTCTTCTTCATTCTATAACAATATCAAGTTTGTGTGATGTAGCTGCTTGGATAATTTCTAAGATTAGCTAATACCAGTCGAATGCTTGATAGTAGTGTACTGCATCAAAAAAATTGATAAAATCAAATGAGCTTTGGAAACACTAAATCGAATTCAAATTTATTGTCAATTTTATAAATCACCCTATAAATTAATAGAGAAGAGGAGTTGACAGTTTTTAGTAGCCTCGTAATATCCTCCCCTAAGGACTCCACATTTGGTTAAAGAATGTAAATTTCGTCATGAATCACCCTGTATAAAAAACTTCAGTGAAGTTTATTATAATTTAATAAATATAAAACTTTTTAACAATTCGTAAAATCCCGAAAAGTAATCCCCTTTTTACAAATCAAAACAGATGTATTTCAGGTAGGGGGGTTATAATCAGGATTTAAAAAAAATATCACCAAAAAATGCAAAAATGCTTCAGTGCTAAAAATGAGTACAGAAGATAATAATATAAATAAAATGTTTAAAATAAAATAACACTCAATTAGCGAAACTTTGTTAACAATTCAAATTAAAACAGTTCTAAAATTATAGTAAATGATATGAAATTTCCCTTTTATTAGAGTAAAAATTGTACGAGGGGTATATTCGAGATACTAGAATGATTTCAATTTCGGCGAGAAAAAGGGGGGTTGTATTCGAGGGGGGGGCTGTTTTCCATTAACATTAAACTAAACTTTCTTTATGATAATTTTTTGGTTTATGCATTAAATTAAGGATAATTATGAATTACAGGTGAACCAATAGAAATTCCCTGTATGGATTCTTTTTGTCAAACAAATGTGGAAAGCTACCGGCACTTTTTATCAGTGTTCCATCATCTAAATCTAAATCACTACCAAATCAGGTAGTGTGTAACGCGCTTTTTATATTATTCTAGTAACCTTGATTTTTGCAGTATAAACCAAGCTTAGTGAGAAACGAAACGTTAAGAAAATAAAATAATAATATGATATGATCTTAACAATTTTCAATAAAATAAGAAACCAAATAAATGTATACTATTTCAATTGATAACATGTAGCTATATAATTTTACTTGCCTCTAAATAAACATACTCGGCCGCAATAGTGTTGCAATAAACATTGTTTAAAAATGTCACTGCCTCCTTTACGGTTCCTTCATGTTGAGGACTATTTATAATACCTTTGAACTGAACTAAATCATCATCTCGAAAACCGTATCTGTTTATTTCTAATTCTGGAAATGTTCTAAACCAAATTTTATAAAATATTAATTATACTAATAAAAATATATGTAAAATACTTTTCTTTACTATAGTACAGGGAATTAGGAACTATAATCAATAAAACTGAAACTTAGACGGTAAGTGAAAAATACCATAATAAGCAGTGTAAACGTAGTGCAAGTAAACAGTTTTGGGTCAAATTTTAAAATAATCAAAAATTATTTGTTTATTTGTTGCCAAAATACATTCAACTGAATTCAAAATTCGAACGACATCTTTGTAACTAAGCTTATTTACTATAGATTACTTGGTTGGGCCCTCGTATATTTTCTGCATCCAATAATGAATGCATTGTAATTAAAAATCACAAATTTAAATATAAATAAATTTGATTTGTTCCAGCAATATACTCTAATCATATTTCGAAGTTTAGTGCACTATACATTACAAACAAGTAGTCAGCAATTGCTGCAGGACCACCACCTTTAACATAGGTAAGGAAAGGAAGAAAATCATCATTTTTGTTTTTGTATAGTTTCACAGGACCATTCACTTTCATCTCCACTACTAACTAAAAACTCTATCACTATTTTAGAAATATTTGACAAGCACGATACACGATT
Organism: Diorhabda sublineata; assembly: GCF_026230105.1. Classification (NCBI taxonomy): domain Eukaryota; kingdom Metazoa; phylum Arthropoda; class Insecta; order Coleoptera; family Chrysomelidae; genus Diorhabda; species Diorhabda sublineata. Next base: position 15,503,829 of record NC_079485.1, on the reverse strand, counting down.
CTAAAATATGTGTTGCATACGCGGTTCCAAAACTAATTCAAAACATTTTTGGTTGTCTAGAACCAGTACTGAACAAGTTCAATTTGTTGCTGGAGCATACAACTGTTTGTTCATTACATACTGGAACGCAAATTTCATATCGCGCATGATCATGACAGACAGTGTAATAAACCTAAATGCCCACATAACCTCAATTCTACAGTTTGTATTCAAAGCGAAATTTTTGAGCACATATATGAAATCTGAACAATATCTGGTGCTTAAGGGGCGAGGGAAAAAAGCAACTGCGTTTGACGAGTTTTCTGCTTCTTTTTCTCATAAAACTAGTCTTTCCACTAAAATCTGGCCGGGTTTTCTATTGATTTGTTTTTTTTTTTAATTCAAATTAATATTTATACTTCAAGTTATACAGATACAGTTACAGATAATGGGAAAAAATTTGCATGGAAAATTAGCTTCTTTTTACATACACCATGTATATAAAAAACAACTGTAAATGTATAAATGATCTGAGATTAAATATTAAATTGATCAGCCCTAAAAAAAAACATTTTATTTTGCGGTTTTTAGAGGGGCGCAAATAGAAAATTTGACATAATTAGTTGGTACAAATTAACATGCTCCATTCAATTAAAAGCTTTCATTTTTGTTTTCTCTTTCAGAAGTATACATTTTCCGAGAGCTCAGTATTTTCTTCCCTTTTGGAGGGGAGGGGCAAATTATTTAATAGTTTTTTCTAGTGGTACACATAAAAACGAAACTAACTATGGGGGGAATTTCAAAAAATATATGATTTTTATTTATTTAAAGTCCTTTATTCAGTTATATAATAGAATCTAGGGGTTTTAATTATTCTCACCGAGTATTTATTAGCAATTTATGCATACCCACAAACGTATTGTAAATACCAACAAAAGAAACAACTGGTCCTATTTACCAACTCGTCGTACGGCAATGACCTAATTACTTCTATCAATTCCCTAGTTGATAGAGTTAATAATAATAGAGAGAGCAAGCAGTATGTTAGTGGAGGTATACTATTAGAATTGAGAAAGAATTTACATTTCTCTCATTTTCTTCTCTAGTACCAAAATAAAAACATCTATTTTCCTCGTTTGCCGTTCCCACCCCTAGAAACGTTACGGCGATCTAATGAGATTACGAGTAGAGAGATAAAGAGTGGTATACCAATGCCCTTTCTCTGTCTATCAGCAGCTCAGGCCCACTTAAAAAATCATTCATAACCATAGAGATATTACCAATGTAATATCTCTATGTTCATAACTCGCTCTCTCTATATTTAGTATTAACTCTATGTTCGTAACACGGTAAATTATAGTCATATTAAACTTTTTTTTGTTGTTAAGGGTGATATTTAGGGATTTAAAACGATAACTTATACTGTAAATAGATTGAAAGATGCGTAATCCAAGTAACGGATTCCACCAGGAGAGCTGATAGATATGTGGAACTCCCGTAACCTACCCACTTATCCACCATCTTCTGTCATCTCCGTCCAACAAGGGATTATTGTGATATTACTTCTAGTTCGTGGGTCTATCCGTGTATGGTGTTCCATTTGTTGCGTTTCCATGATCGTCATACCAGGCATCCATTTACATTCTTTAGCCTAAGAATTCTCTCTGTTGCCAACATTCTACCTTGTGCAGCATCATCTGGACGATATTATCAGGATTTATTCTGCCGACAGTCTCCTATACTTTCTCTCTTAAGCCTCTCCAGTGGTTATACACTAATAACGTTTCCACAATACGTACACTCAGGTGTTTTGTGGAAATACCGTCGGAAGTTGCCGTGTCCCGTCAACAGCTGAGTAATCTAGAAGTTCATATCTCCAAACTTCCTTTCTCTTCTGTCCATCGTTGTTGCCACATTCGTATTGTTCTAGTGCGTTCGATTGTTGCCGCATCCTGTCGTGTTATATCTAAGCTGCTTCTGTATATCCTCTCACGCTGGAAAGCCAGGAGGTCCAAGGTAATTATACCCGCCACCACTAGGACAGCTTATGCAGAGACAATCCATAGGAGCTGGAGATTCTCGGTGCACCTTGTCTCTGTACCATCGTCACCGCTTTGCTCTATGTCTTTGGTCTATTCAGCAGCCTTCGTTTCTCCGGCCGTGGTCCGTTAAGCATTACCATCCATTACCATCAAAGTTGCTGTCCTTTCGGCCAGTTTTTGAGTTGTCTTCCGTATGAGGGACCAGAAAGACATTTTCGTATCTAAGGTCACTCCCTTTACCGTAAAAAAAAATAATACGTGATACACAGTTATTATTACTAAATTGTTTCATTATGTGAGACAATTCAAGGGTTGAATTAAATATTTATCGGCGACTTTCCCTTAACGTATTATGTGCTTTTCACCCTTTAAAACTCTAATCTAAATGGACTTAATTATACATTAATGGTATTTTTCTCCTAATTCACTGGACTATACTTACTATCGATTAAAGTCTGTATTGAATAAACTTACCCGCAAGGTTTTTGAAGTGCAACAGGATTAACCTGCGAATATTTGTGTCCATGTTGTCTGTATGCAGAGACTAATCGGTAAAAATTGCTTTCTTTACACCGTATATTCTGTATTTCTTTAGATACTGAAGAATTACAAAAAATATATATTACAATATATATATGAAAGGTTCCACCAACATATTAGAACCATGGAAATTCGGTATCAAGGACGATGGGATTCGGCCATGATGGATTATTACTGTTGATTTTTAAAAAGAGAAACTGCTACCCCTCATAAAAAGAAAAAGTAGAGCCGATTGATATTTAAAGGGTTTTTTTTTAATTTTTGTTTTTAATAGATGTGAGGCATGTTTATCAGATGTAAACTATGAATATTGTCAATATATACGATGTTAAAAACCTGAAATTATTTTTTTAATAAATATTATTTTACCAATGAATATGGTTCTATAAATATAAAATAAAAACCTTACGTGTTACAATTATTTTTTTCATATTTTCGTATTTGTATAGGTCCATTTTATCACAATATGCTATATATTTTTTTTTCGACTAGTGGGGTGGCGACAAAGTAATTTCGGTTTTGTATAAAATAAAACACATTTTTTAAACAAAGATTAGTTTTTAATCAGTTATATATTTTCCATATTGTCATCGTCATTTTAAAAATTTGACAATTTGCAAACTTCGAAATAAATGGTAATCAGATGGTGCCAAATCAGGGCTTTATGGAAGATATGGCATCACTTCCCAACCAAGCTCCAATACTTTCCCACGAGTTGCCACAGATGTGTGAGGCCTTGGATTATCATGGTGTAACACTAAACCTTTCCGATTTGACAATTCTGGTCGTTTTTCTTTGATTCCTTCATCCTGTTTAATTAACTGTTGAGAGTAAAACCCGAATTGATCGTTTGGTTTTTTAGAAACAGCTCAAAAAACACAACACTTTTGTAATCCTACCAAACTGACAGTATGAACTTTTTTTGTTGTTTTTCAACTTTCGATGTGGTTGGGTTGTGCTGGTTCATCGTGTTCGCTCCATGATCGTTTTCGAACTATGTTACTGTACAGGACCCATTCTTTATCACTAGTAATGATTCTTTTCAAGAAACGGTAGGCTTCATTTCGCTTAAGGTATCGCAAATGTTGATTCTCTGAGTTAAATAAATTTATTCCAATTCGTGAGGTACCTAAATATCAAGGTTCTTAACTAGCCCAAGACACTTTAAGTGTTTTTCAATTGTTGTATGGGATACATGCAGCCTCTCGTAAATTTAAAATTAACTCATAACTAATAGCTTTAATAAAAATCACGCACTACTTGCTTCTAAAGTTACGTCAATGTGACCAGTATGACGTGACAAACGGCAAAGTACAGCTCGGACATAAGTTATTGAAAAAATAAATCAACGCTCCCTATCAGTAAAAAGCGAAAGTACCTACTTAGTTACCAACCTTATATATACCTTGTTATATGTTATATGCAGTTGAAAAAATAAACGAGATCACAAACAAAATTTTTCAAATACCTACATGTTTTAAAGCGACCTGGAAGATGGAAATGTATTTAAGTTCAAATTAATATAAAATATGCAACTTCTTATGAATATTTTTTGATACGATGTTACATAATAATTCAAGAAAATTTTCATTCTAAATTACTTTTACATTTACCTTCTTAAAACCTCTTCACATACCTTTTTTTAATGTATTCTAATATGATATATTTTTTTGTTCACATTATTATGATTGTAAATATTAAAAGCATTCAATTTTGCATATCTAGCACATAGAAATTTATTTGTTTGCTTGATTTTTTTCATTTATTTTAAACTATAGAAGGAATTGGAAATAAAAATAATAGAATCGTAAAAAATATTGTCCAGCTATTAATGTAACTAATTGAAGTCACTAATATATATCTACGCCACTGGTGTGTATATTGAGTTTTTTTAGATGTACAATGACCCAATTATATTCTTCAATGATATAATATGTCCACTTATCTATTTGATATCTGTGAATAGATTTTACCTTGAAACCGTTTCTCAGTTTTCCTGTTGAATCCGAAAACGTTATCGCTGTGATACTGTCTTTGAAAATTGATTCGAGAACTTGACACAAATTTCACTTTTGTATTACAACATAATTTATAAATATTTCCATACATTTTTCACCGAATAAATCTCTAAATCTTCAACAAAGTTACTTCAAACAATTGTTCCTGAACAATAAATTAAAAATCAGTTGGTAACGAATGCTGTTTAATGCTTATTGTGCAATATAGTATTATCTTTAAATAAAACATAATAACGTCCGTATTTATCATCATCAAAGTATTAAACAAACTGATTACAACGCTAGGGTATTTTGAATACCGAACATAATTATTTCAAAACAGTACTTAATCGAAAAAACTATTTTCATAATTAAAATGTTTTATTACTGTTTTCAATAAGCGGAGTCTCACTAGTTATGGACCATTTACCGAGCGCCAAATCAAAAAGAAAATACGAGAAATGCTAAAAAAAGAAAATATTAAATTGTAAAATAACTACTGATATCAATATGAAATACGAGGTCTATAAAGTACGAAGTTTTATTTACTGCTTTTTTCACTACAAATGCAGAGTTTACCTGAATATACGAAGGATTAAAAAAAATACTTTTTCTTTTAGTGCCGTCTTCTTCCGAAGGTTGGTGACCCTCATTTGATAAATTTCTCTATTTTGCGTCGCGTGAATTATATTCGAAGCTTCTGGTATTTGTAACCATTCGCGTAGGTTTTTCAGCCAGGATTTTTTCTTTCTACCTCTGAGTACAAGTTGAACAGCAATAGCGATAGAATGCAACCCTGCCTAACTCCCCTATCAATGCCTATGTCCTGACTTTTCATGTCTCCATATGTGCTGTTAGATTCCAATATAGATTTTTTGTAATCTGAATATCCTTGGTGTCGGGTCCTGAACGATATAAGTTTATCGTGGTTGGTAGTGTTAAATGCTTTCTCGTAATCTATAAAGCAAGCATAAACATATTTTTGTTGATCTAGGCATTTTTTAATCAAGACCTGTTCTTATTCTGAAATGAATAATTCTTAAGAATACCTTCAGGCGATATTTGTTGCACTTTTTGGAGTTTGCTTTTTGGGGGAGAGAAAAAAGAATACTACAGTGTTAAAAAAGTTAATGGAAATCGGTCAATATAAAATAAAAGGGCTAAATAGAAAGTACAAATAATTTTGGATATTAAGTGCATAAATTATACTTTACAACTATTTTCTGCACAGTTGCCAAAATAAGGCACTTAATGGCCGTGAAAAAACAGTGACACAGAGGTGTTACTAACGAGCTAGTCATTCTATAAACTGAAAATCACTAGATGCAAGTTCGCTACTACATGGCGGATGATTGAATTAAGAAGTTCTTGAGTAACGTTTATCAGTATTGTCATGCAAAAACAAAATTATAAACGTCAACTTTCATTGTCGCTTGTTTTGAAGTGCCTTCCTAAGGTTGCAGTACCGCCTAAATTTTATTGTGTCACCAGGTTCTGGAAAATTAATTAGAAGAACATATTCCCAAAAGACATAATCCTCATTCCAAAATTTCTTGGTTTTATAGAGAAAAATTGTGTACCCCCACTCCATAGACTGCATTTTTGTCTAGCAGCTGACGTATCGTCCCAGTCTCGTCACTAGTTACGATTCGATACAGTAAGATGTCTCACCATGTCTGATTTAGGCGTACAAAAATGTCAAAACTGTCCCCCATGTGCTCACTATTATAATGGCATGTTAAAAAATTCGATACAAAATTTATGGTCACATAGCTATTGTGTGACAATTTCAAACAAATCAAATCAAAGCTCTGTTCTTATTGTTATCAACAAATTAAGCGACCAGTTTGTCAGTCACAATGCTGGAGAAGGGGGGGGGAAACGTCAATCCCCTTCTTCATGGTGAACGTCAAATCTAACCAGAAGGAAATTTTATTATTCACGTTGTTTCCGTAAATTTGTCACTATTTGTATGTTTCTTACTTTCTGAACCGCCCTCGTATATTTTATTGATCCAAATCTACTATGCAACCTTCAAAGTAGACCTTTACTGGAATTAACCATTTATGTTCACAAATAGTATATTGAGGTATGATTTAAATACTCGCGGCTAATTCTCTTTTACATCTATCAAATGAAAAAGGTGTTAAATTAATTATTAGTGTTTATAACTGTTGTAAATATGTACCTTTTATCTATTCTCGAAAATTACGAAGTGAGCGACATCTGTTAATTTTTTTCAAACTTCAATAGAGTTGAGCAACAAAGCAAAAATACGAACTAATTTTGTTGTTTTATAAACAATAAAAAGTATTATTTGAGTCTAAATGGTAAAATAATATACCTGTTTAAAGTGATTTTCTGAGATAAAAGCTAACCACACATCAATAAGGTGCACTTCGAAAACAATAAAAAAGTGGTAAAAGTTGTAGTGTTAGAAATGTTCTAGTTTTTAGAATTCCATTCTAGTGTCCAGTAAAACTCTTATGCATCTTTTTGTAGTTTCGTGTAGATAGAAATATCTTCCTCATGTACATACATGAACAAATGCATTTCCAATTTCTAACTACATCACTCAGATTAATTGTTATCTCATGAGGCTAGGAAGTTAGACCTGACGACTATACACACAAACTTTTAATGGTTTTTGAATTTGTTCCTTTTAGACCACATAATACTATATGTTTCGCTTTCAAAATCGCTTCACCTTCTTTTAGTGGTCTGCTTCAATATTACGTTTTTTGCTTAAGTTAGTTGTTATTATGTAGAAAAACAGGATCTATTTTTTTTCAGTGAAAAAACCAATTTTATTTTCACCAAAAAATGGTAATTTGAGTTGTGGAAGAGAAAAAGTTGGATAACGCTATATTAGGAATTGTGGTGGTTGTTGTAAGTTATTAAGGATAGATTTCCACAAATCTTTTTTTTCTCAAACACGGCATATAACAATTAGATTACATATACAGTAACACAGAAATCGAGTACTCAGTCTAAGTATACCTTCCACCTAGTATAACGTATACATGTTCAATTGGGAACAAATTAAGGGATATTACCAGTTACGGAGGCTAAACATGACCTTAAGCTGGACACCCCATAAGATAATTGACAAAAGATTGAGGGTACGTTTCGTTTTTTCATTTGTGATTAGAAATGGAATTAAATTTAATAGTGGATACATATAAATGTCAGTGTTCGTGAAAAGGATGTTTGGAATGAGACATATTGGTACTGTGTACCTGAAAGGTGATTATATTGAACAAACATCCATCATGAAAAAGCATCTTTTATTAAATCTAATTATTATATTAAAGTTAAAATAAAATCTATATTTCTGGAAAAGCACTTCCAATCATATTCTTCCCTCTGTATCTGTAGGTATAAGTCCTTATTATGAACCTGTTTCCATTCATTTTCAAAGGGCAAATTTTATCTGGTCTCAAAATGAAACATGTAGAGTACAAAGCAATTTCTAACTCGGGACTTGTACCAATGAACATTGAGCCTACTGGTTTATCAACTCCTTGAAAAGTGAAATGGAATTTTAGTATAGCTCCTTTCTAAAAATAAGTAATTACATAATATGAAACAAAAACAGAAAGATTTTTAGTCAACTTACACCACTCAAATCAATTTTTTTCATATATCCTAAATAATTGGCATTGTTTTTTTGTTCTTCTTCATTGAAATAGATCCAGTTGTGTAAACCAGACACTTGATTATTTTTCAGTTCTGTTAAAAAAACGTGTTCAAAACCACTGGATCCAATTTTTCCTCCTCCTCTAGAATACATGTTGAACCAAATCCGACGCAACAAATCTTTAAATTCTTTTGGATCCCTTCCAATTTTACCTTAAAAATCACATCACTTGAAGAGATATACTTATTACAAAATTGGCGTATAATGAATGATTTTTTTGTTTTGAATACATAGTTTTCCAAAAATGAACATTCAATTTAAAGAGAATTAAAGAAAATTAGAAATAGTATCACTTATAGATCTGTCAACATTACAAACTGTTATCTGTGTGTTCTAAACAAATCCAAACCTACTACTAACAAATTTACAGAGCAATCACCTTATATAAATATTTAAAATATTAAATATGGAATTTGTTTTTCAAAGTTTATTTTCAAATATGACATCACCCCAAATGATTCACCCTGTATGAAAAATTATAATCTATGGTACATTACCTTTACCAATCAAAAAATTTCTAGTGTATTGCATAACAGGTGTTTGTAAGATTATATCCAATAGATCATTTTCTTCATTTTTTTCTTGAGCGGTATAGACTTCATTCTGATTTGATTCCACTATGTAATTATTATACAAAAGGAGTAATTTTGAAATTGATGGAATGGAATAAGCGGCTTTGTTAATACTGAGAAGCCTACAAGTACAAAAACTGAGTTACTCCCATCAATATTATTACCTATTGGTTACAATTACTCAAAATATATGCAAAATTATTTACTAAAACATGATATATTTAAACTTATGTGTATTTCAAAATCAAATCTATAGATAGAAAACCAACATTAGTTCCAATAGCTACATTTCCCAATGTAGTAAAATAAACTATAATTCACACTAATTACATTTTGAAATAGGCAACAATTTCTACTTTCGCTTTCGAAGTAATAAATAGTTCATGAATATTTACACAAAAATTTGAGCAATAAAAAAACTTACGGTAAAGGAGCTTGATCTGCAGTGGATCTTGAAGTGGTAATACCTTGTAAATTGACGTTTACGTATTGGGCAGCATTATTAGAATCTTTACTTAACAAATCTTCTGAAAACTGTCGTAATTCATTATCGTCAATATCATCAGGTTGGCTAGAACCAGTTTCTTGTTTTTTACCTTTATTACCTTCTGTATTAGTTATTGCAGACCCTGAAAAGATTATACTATTTCCTCCAGCAAAATTTCCATTTGTTCTTTTTTGGGTAGGCTGTACATTATCACTATTAGATCTAGAATTTGTTGAGCCCGTATTTCTATTAGGACTTCTTTCATTATTTAAAAACATGGTATTATAATCTGTGGGCCTTGTGTTTGAATTTCGTGGAGGATTAATATTGGAATTAAGTTGAGGTTTAATATTAGAATTTTCCACAGAAGTTATTGAATTTTTAGATGGAATATTTGAGTGTTGAGAGGAATTTTTAGAGTTTTGTGGTGAAGGGGGGTTTCTCACCCAATTTGGTCCATCATTTGGACGAATCCACTGGGGAATTTTAGTTGAAGTTTGTACATTTTGCTGATTTTTTCTGCTTCCTAATGCTGGCCACACTTGGGTATTGTAATCGTAAATGGAGGTATTTACCCTTTGCCATGCATTCTGGTGTATATTTCTATTATTTACGTCAGCACCTGTTTTATATTATTAAATTACATTTAGTTTAATGTGGAAAGAGAAATTAAATGTTTTGTTAGTGCTAGGTGTGTATTAATAGATAATTATATGCCCAATCATGCTTATACCAATGAATAGGAGAAATCACATGCTTCTTAATAAAATGGATATTTTATATTATAATTGAATAGGAATGGAAAAAACATATGTATTAAAAGCGTGATGAAGTCAATAATTTTATTAATGCGTATAATATACATTTGTTTTAACTTACATAAAAAATTTCCTAATATCACAGAAAAAATTATAGTGAACACAGTAACAGTAGAATACATTTTACTTTAAAAATGGCACAAAGGTTAATTTAGCAATTGAAATTATTAAGGTGAAAAGTTCATATTCTTATAATACAAATAAACAAAAATAAAAGTTCACGTCGGAAACATAATTCTTCTGTTTAGTTTGAATTTGTTAGTTTTGTCAAATTATTTATTTAGAATGTTTGTTGACTACTGTAAATAAGATAAGACCATTTACTAATAAAAAAAGAAGATAAACTACGTTTACACAGGCATCAATTGCACGTAGATTGCAGACGTGATCTTTCCACTGTTGTCAAGCTTAATGTTTTCCTGACATTACTAGTCGTTTTGCTTTGATCCATCATAGTGAATCTCCGCTGCAATATTACTTTCATATGAATTCTCGATTATAGTTAAATTCTTATTTATATCGTAAGAACGTAAAAGCATTGTATCTATAACCTATGCATCCCAACATAAGTTTCACTTTGATTTTTAAGCTACACCCAGTTTTCAAGATAATTGAAATATAATGTGGAGTCCGCCCTATATATTGATATTATGAGAAACATTTTAGAATATTAAAAATAAAATATTTATTATTCTCCCTCTCACTGTTTCTTAGACTATGTTTCCGTAACATATATTTTGCTGGTAAACATTAAACTGGTAAACTTTTGTGTGCACAAAATAAAATTCAAATATTAAAGTGACAAAATTAAAACTTTGTTTTTTGTTGTTTTTATATCCGTATTTTAACCTTGGGTGTAAACGTTTCTGAAGTAGTTTAGTCATCCAATAATGATTGACTGACCCAAATAAATAAGTTGTTTTTATTATTACTAATTAGTGATTGAAGGAATGAAGATAAAGGATAAATGGAATTGACTAATATTGTAGGCTTAAAATTTTAATGTGTTGTTATATCATTGGAAAGTATTAAACGGAATGTGATTTTTTAACTATAACGTAAGTAAGTGGAACCAAAATGTTTTTTTATATTTTTGTCATTTTTTTATTATTATGAAAGTTGATTTTTTACAATTACACAATAAACGTGTAGAAATTTCAATATTTTGAGTTGTGTGAGTTTCCTTTTTAACAAAAAACCTTTCTTTTAGTATGGAGGAGATTTTGAAAACCTTAGAAAAAGTATCAAAACGTGATAGTGAACATGGCAGACAAGTTAATTTACTTTACAAGCGTATTAGTGAATTTGAATTAACTAACAAATATCAACATGGATATCTTACAGAATATATACTACCAAAAATTTATGATTTATGTGAGAGAGATATTATTAAAGAAGATATTTTATATTTATCAATAATTGGAAATCAAAATTTTGTACTCCTAAATAAGTTTCTTAGGTATATTGACAATACCATAGGGATTAATATCAAAAATCCCACAAAATTATTTGACTATTGTTTGTGTAAAAAGAATCATTGGTTTTCACAGATATTATCAACTGACAGAATTTATATACCAAATAGAACAATATCTAATAAAATACTTATACTGCAGCTTATTAATTTAACAAATTTCAATGAATTCGATGTTGACCATATCAAGAATTTATTGAAAAACTTGAATAAAGAAGATATTGAAACATATTGGAATAGATACTTTAGAAAAATTGAATATGCTGTTAAAATAATCGAATATATTAAAACTAATGAAACTTTAGTTGTTACACGAGAAGTTTTTAACTTTTTTCAAAAGCATTCAGCTTTAGAAACATTTTCAAATTACTTAGATTTAAAACAATCCTGTCTTGAAGAATTATATGAATTGATAAAGGAAGAAGAAGAAATATTCGAAACTTTTAATGTGCAATGTATACAATTTGAAGCTTTTTCTATTTTGAAAAAATTATTAGATTGCATCACTAAAACACCAAATTTGAATATAAGTGAGACAGTGAGAGAAATAAGAGAAAAACTGTTGAATATTACAAATTTTACTCTACAGTTAGAACTTTTGGAAGATGTATTTGCATCTCTGTTCATAGAAACCTACCATCTACATTCAGAAATCAATGAAAGTACACTTATTTGTGAAGAAAAAGAAGTTAGATTGATTATATATCTGGTCAAAGATGTTTTGGAAGAAATTAAAACTAAAAATATACCTTCAAAGGACTCTCCTGAGCATCAACGATTAAGTCAATTGCATAAAGTTATATCAGATGCAATATGGAGAATGGAATTAATACGGAATGTCAAAGATAATGAAAAATGTGATAAATATCTTATGAAATATATGCTTTCAACACCTGAATCGTTAATACAAATGTGTGTAAAGAAATATGACTTTGCAGGGGCCTTCCAAGTCGTCAAGGTAAGTGCTCTTTTCAATTTCTTTTTGAATAATTATTTCTGTCATACTAATTTTGTTATTCTTCACAAACTTTATGTTTATATTAGGTGGAAATGAAAGAATTAAAATTTTTACAATAGTAAATAACTTTTATTTACAAATTGTTATTTCATAAATTTCTTAATTGATTTTCGAGCTTCTTTTGAGCGTATTTTTCGTATTTGGTTGGGGTGTATTTGATGACATTTCCATCTTTATCGTGAAATGTTCCTGGTGGATTTTGTGCAAAAAATTGTTTAACTTCTTCAATGCTTTCACGTGGTTTACAAAATTTGCATGTGAAACAGCAGCAACACCATCCTGAAATACATCTTGATTTTTTTGTTATTATTAACAAATAGTTATATATTTACCATATTGACACCAACATGGAAGCGCAATGACTAAGTAAACACAGATCCATATCAAGACTATTCTTAATATTCTTTCTAATACGTGACTTTTCAACTTTGGTTTTTGTAAATCACTCCACAAACACTCTACAGCAGCCAAACCTAAAATTTAATCAACATATATGTATACACAAGTTTCAGCAAAAATGTGGAGTGTAAATATGAGTATTCTAGAAGAAGAGATACCTATCCCTTTTCTTTCTTCTTCAGTACAATTTCTAGGTTTCTTTATCTCTACCAGTTCTTTCAAAATATCTTTAACAGATTCTTCTTCTTTAACATTGGTGTAGTTTAATGTATCATTAGATTTAACAACTTCTTTGATTTGTTTATCAAATTCAGCTTGTAATTTTAAGTAATCATAGTTTTCATCTGAATTATTCTTGTATTCACTTCGTTTTCTTTTCATACTAGGTAAACCGATAGCCTCGACGTCAAAATAAATTACGTCATCCTTCTAATCCGTAAAAAATAACAAATCACTTGAGAATGTTTAATAACATCAATTATTTTCATAACAGACAACTTACATTTGAAAATTCTCCTTTAAAAGGTTCCTCATACTCCTTATCAGTGTTAAATTCTTCATACACACGTTTCTTCCGAGATTCAAACTTAATGGTGGGTTTTTTATCATTGTTTTGGTTCCTGTGCAAATTATAATATTTATCGGCATCGGATTGTACATTTAGTTTCTTAATTTCCTCTTTTTTAATCATTTCTTCTTCATCATATACATCTTTTAATTCACTTCTTTCCAAAGGATCTGAAATTACAAATACTTCTTCATTGGACAAGTCAACACTGAAATCTGGAGGCCATATGCTGCATATTTGTTGTATTTTCAATAAAAATAAGAATATTATGTAAGTTTTGAATATTATCATTTTGGAATGTCTATACAGAATCTTTTAAATAAACACCTGTCAATGTTGATAGGTCTGTAAAAAGTATTTGACGTTTGTACAGGAAAATATTACCTTTTATTTGTTATGGTAAAAACTAAATTTAATAATTGATTCTTGAATATTCACAAAACCCCATATTCATGAGGACCATATTGTTTGAAATTGTTGTAGAACAGGGAAAATGAAGATTCCTGACCAGTCAGATATTTTTATGTAATATCTTTTATATTATAAAAGAAACATGGAAAACTCGATGTGTTTAAATTAAGTATTATATACACTATCAGTAAAAAGTTTTTATCCATCTTATTATTCATTCATCGAATTTAATAAATTTCTGTTATATTTTACTTTTATCCAAGTTTCTCGGATGGTTTAAACGCAGTGCTTTCCTACGCCCACGCCCCTTAGGAGGGCAATTTGAAAATAGACTCTATACAAGTTTAACCAGTCTCAAACGCCAAGGGTCAGTCGACTGACGCCAACTGACTATAAGAAGTATTTTTTTTTATACCTGCGTGTGTATTTAGTAGTAGATTACATATTAATGTGGTCTTTTATATAAATTAATGTTATCAGTTTTTAATGAGTTGAAGGGTAAAGGGAGGTTCTGCTTTTAATTAAAATCTTATTAAAATTATGTCGAATTTGAATTATAGTTTTCCATTATATGTTCGAAAATTTACTTACTCTGTTTCGTTAACAATTTCCTAGTAATTTCTTCGTAGCACCAATCGTTTAAGTTTATTAATTTTACAATTCAATTTTTTATTATTAAAAATTGTGTACATGTTACATAGGAGGGACATAAGTATTTTAGAAAGGCTTGGATGGGCATGGCACAAAAAGGTTAAGAAACACTGTCTTAACATGACCATCTTGTTTCATTCCTACTATAATTCAATAATGTGTCTTGTTTTGCTCCTATCTCAATGTCAGTCATTATTATTTTTAATTTACTAATTTTATCAACTTTAGACGTACCTCATATCTCTTATTACTGTTCTTTGTATATTGTTTATTGTCTCATCTGTTAATATTCAGAATTAGTATAGTTTTTCAAATTTTTTGATCGTATTTATTACTATAAACCAGACAAAACATAAAGTTAATTTTTTTAGAGGCAATTGAAGTTACTTATACATAGAATTAGATTAGAATAACACGGGAACATATGACAATAAGGCACAAACTTACACATTTTCTTTTCTGAAATCCACATCTTTTTAAAAGAAACCTTTAGGAAAGAAAGCCCTATTTAATGGTTAGTTTTTGCCTATTCTTAGAATAGATATAAATTCATGTCTTGTAAAACTGTTGGACGATCCATATTCATATAGCATATCTTTCAAGTTTAGAGGTATTTCACTAGACTCTATACTTTCTCTATTTATTTATTTTTCTGCATTTGCAACATAACCCTCACGCAATAATTCCATACATAATATAATTATTGAACAACGTACACATACAACGTAATATTGTTTTTCATTTTAAGAAAAAAATTATAAAATTAAATTTCGAAAAAAATATTGATGATAAATAATTAATATTAAGGTGTAGACGATCACAACAGTAAAATTGGATGAACACTGATTTTATTGACAGTAGTTTTTTATAATCTGACGCAAGGTTAAATAACTTGGAAAAAAGTGAAGTAATAAAAAAATCACTTCAAACTACGCAGGCATGGTATCATCTTATTCCTGTTCGAATTTCACGATAACAGTGCTTTCACCATGACAGTCACAACAATTAATAAATTAAATGTTTTGGTTTTACTTTACTTTTGTTTATACTATATTCATTTATAAATTTATTGCCACTCATTTCTAACCTCTCTGATCAGGCCATTCGTGACTGTTTGTCCAAGATTATATACTTTGCTTGTCTTCTTTCCGCGGGCTGGTTCTCAAGACTAAAGGTATAATCACACTACATAAGGGTTACCAATTTTACTTCCTAATAATGTAACAGAAAGTTGGAAAAAAATATCGCTGGTTGAGTTTTTTAATCTTTACTTAAATTTGAGAAAAAAATGAATTTTACTTACCAATTTGTAGGGGTGATATAAGAGTTGATAGGGGAAATTTTATTATAGGAGAGGTTCGTTATAATTTTATATATATATATATATATATATATATATATATATATATATTACATATTATATATATACAGTGCTTTTCAGATAAAAGTATCCACCTTTAATAACTTTTGTAATACTGGTATTTAGAAAAAATCCAAAAACACGTCAATTTATGTTGGAAGGGGCAAGCATTATGGCTTATTTAAACTTACTGGAAAAGCCACCCCTTCAGCCCTAGCAGCATCCCCTTTATTTTTTTAAATTACTTTTCATATTTTTTATGTAAGATTTGGATACTCCTCTTTGAGCTGATTTCAAAAATGTATAATACTTGTAGGTTAAAGTGGTTAGTTTATGAGATAAACAATTTTTCTTTTAAGAGCACAAATTTTACTTATTATTTACTTTCACCTTATTTGCCTGTACTAAAATGGGTTGTACAACAGTTCAAACTCTTTAATCTTTTTAACTGTGCTATTTATTATGAAGTTACAATAAGTGTTCAAAATGAGTACCATTCACTTCCATACAATGGTATAATCTATTTTGAAATGCCTCTCTGACATTGCTTAATACGGCTGGATTTAATTGTCGACATTCATTTTCTATCCTCTCTCGTAAATCATCCAGAGATTCTGGTTGGGTAGCATAAACTTTTGTTTTTAAATACCCCCATAAAAAGAAGTCTAGGGGTGTTAAATCCGGTGACCTAGGTGGCCACTCCATCATCTGTCCCCTTCTACCTATCCAACGAGCGGGGAATGTTTCGTTTAAAAATTGTCGGACAGGCATAGCATAGTGTGGGGGAGCTCCGTCTTGTTGAAATACCAGTAAATCTTCGGAAAGGTTATCATCATTTTCTATTATTGTTGTAATACGTGGGTCAACCCCTTCCCTGAGTAACTCAAGATATGATTCACCATTTAAATTTCCGTTGATGAAGAAAGGTCCGACAATGTGGTCACCTAGGATACCACACCAAACGTTTAACTTTTGGGGATGTTGTGTATGGAATTCACGCATAATATGTGGATCACTTTCAGCCCAATATCTACAATTATGCCTACTTACTAAGCCATTTAATGACC
The DNA here is from genome assembly GCF_026230105.1 of Diorhabda sublineata. NCBI lineage: Eukaryota > Metazoa > Arthropoda > Insecta > Coleoptera > Chrysomelidae > Diorhabda > Diorhabda sublineata. The sequence continues at coordinate 15,486,746 of NC_079485.1, read as the reverse complement.
ATGAGCATTCATCAGAAAAGCAAATATTGTTTAACAATTGTGGATTGTTATTGATAATTTGCGTCATTGATTCATCTTAATTCAACTCGTGCACCAACTTAACTTTGTATGGGTGGTACTTGAATTTATGTAGAACTCGGAAAACTGTAGAAGATGAAACACCGATCGCTCTACTTATTGTTGACAACGATTGGGGTTGTTGAGCCTCTAAGCTGACTTGCCCTAAAATTGCCACTTGGATTGCTTCGTTATTTACGAGTCCCTCTCGCTTATGCACTTTATTGCAAACAGACCCTGTTGTGGTAAATTTCTCCATCAGTTAAATTACATACTTATGAATTGCATATCTTCCGTCATGTAATTCGTTAAATATTCTAGCAGCAGCTCTTGCACAATTATTATTTTGGTAGTATAAACCTACAATTTCAATTCTTTCTTGCAAAGAGTAAACCATTTCAGAGAAACAAAATAGATAATGTATCAAATTACACTATCAATAGTGACTACAAATTCTAGTTGACAATTTCAAACTTTAATAAAAAGTAGAGTTTTTTGTTGTTTGGATTTTTTAAGTAGAATAAATAGCACAGTTAAATAGATTAAAGAGTTTGAACTGTTGTACAACCCATTTTAGTACAGGCAAATAAGGTGAAAGTAAATAATAAGTAAAATTTGTGCTCTTAAAAGAAAAATTGTTTATCTCATAAACTAACCACTTTAACCTACAAGTATTATACATTTTTGAAATCAGCTCAAAGAGGAGTATCCAAATTTTACATAAAAAATATGAAAAGTAATTTAAAAAAATAAAGGGGATGCTGCTAGGGGTGAGGGGGTGGCTTTTCCAGTAAGTTTAAATAAGCCATAATGCTTGCCCCTTCCAACATAAATTGACGTGTTTTTGGATTTTTTCTAAATACCAGTATTACAAAAGTTATTAAAGGTGGATACTTTTATCTGAAAAGCACTGTATATATATATATATATATATATATATATATATATATATATATATATATATATATATATATATATATATATATATGAGCGAGTTGCTTTATTCAAAAATGAAAAGCCACTGTTTTTTTGGTATTTTTCCAAGTCATTCAAAAAATATAAATTATTTTTTTTTAGATTTTTTCAATAGAAGATCCCCAATTAATATGCGAGTTGCACTTTTCTGAAAGCTTGATAAACCTCCGTGATAATCTCAAGAAAACATTCAAGATAAAAGCAATTAAAAAAGTAGATCCAAAAATATCTGTTACCAATTTTGATCTAGCCATTGATAAGATTGTAGAGCAATTTTTTGAAAGAAATGAAGTGACTGCCAATCGTCAAATGAAACAGAGACTTGATATCCTTTTGGAGAAATATTATTTTTTTAAACATTACACTTCTGAAAATGAAAAGTTTATGAATATGCTAGATTTAGCGATAACTCTTCCAGACAACTTTGAAAATTCTGATATCATGCTCCAACTAGCTGCAGAAAATTATTCTTTAGAGGATAATGTAACATCTAACTACGTAAAATTTTACAATAAACTGAATACTATGTTTAGGGAAATTGCTAGAGGAAAGAATTTAAGCATTGGACAGCTACTCATATCACCACATTATCCACTAGATTTGAACAAGCATATTAAACAAGAGGAATTTTACAAACTTCTCTCTCAGGCTATTAATGATGTAATATCAGATTTGAGCATATGTGAGCCTGGAGAATTGAACAACAGGCATCCAAGTCATATAAGTATATTGAAATTGAACAATTTACTAAGCGAAAATAGTGAATCTGGTACAGATCCAATTAAATACATATCTAAATTGTATAATTATCTAAAAGCATTCTCTCGAATTCTCTATATCGAACAAAACACATCAGATATCATTTCAAAAGGTAAAAACACCTCCTATTTCAACTTAATTCCATTTAATAGATCATTACTGATGGGCAAACTGTTGTTTGAACGACATCTAGAACCAGGCGAGTTCGAAAAGTATTTTGGAAAGTTGAAATTGGACTATTTATACCACGTAGTTGGTAACTGTTTTCCAACAATTAATCTACACGCACAAGAAAACGTTGCCAAAGACGAATTGTACCCTGAAAATAACCTGTACATACCCAACAAAGGCGTTATCGCATATATACAAAGAAGAAATTGGTTATTGGCTTATATTTTGTCTAAAATGTATACAGTGCAAGACGTTAATGTTGATATCAGCGAAGATAGAATAAGAGTGTTTAAGAACTATCTATCACTGAATAAAATACGTCACTTGAAGCTCGTTTACAACAACAACGTGATAGTAACAGCTTTGCAGAACGAAATCAGTTCTCAAAAAATATCCGATATCATAAAAAAACGCTGTGTAAAATTTGAAAAATTAGCCAGGGCTTTTGTAAGTCGTCCTTCAAACGATAGCCAAGAAAACGGACAAGAACTCGAAGAGGACACTGTATATATCGATTGGAAACAATTATTCGACTTGGTGCAATGTATTCCCGAAGAGCATGTCAAGAGGAATCGTGTATGGTTAGACATAATCGACACGATTTTATCCAATTTGATCACCGACGATACCGTACCGGAATATTACAGATACGTTCTATTAATAAACAACAGGGAATTGAGGTTAAACAATATCAAAGATAATATGCGAAATTGGCCAGGAGATTTTTGTTTGGACATTATCAAGTCGGAATTGACCAGGTTCAATGTTCTAGAGGATGGACAAGTCGTGGAACTGAAGATGTGGTCTTTACACATAGATCTTTGTGAAAAAGTGAGTATTATTTTATTTTTTAGGTTCTAACTAATCAAAATCAACTAACGAGGAGCTACAATACATTTTAAGGTTATGTTTGTGACATGACCATATATGTAATACTTCTATATGGACAGTTCCTAGAGGTGGAAGGTGTTCCGACTAAATGAAACAAATAGTGTATCGTTCTCTCTCTCCTCTGAGCGCTGCAGTTAGTTCTGCGCATCTTTTGCTTGCATGCGCATCTAATGGGGTACAAACATGTTGTTTATAAATACTAGAAAATAACCCAAAACTAAAAATCACATTTTTTTTAGGAAAAAATAATAGAAATATTGCTTAAGGTCTACATATATGAGTACTGCTTTCTACTTGTACTCAGATATTTTAAAAAATATGCAGATACTTTTGGTAACAAATACCTAGGTAACTTTGTAATAAAATCAAAAATGATAGCAAGGTACAATAGAAAAATAAAAAATAGCTATTGTTTCTTTTGCTCACGAAACAAAGGAATAATTAGTATTCATTTGGAATTAACTTTTAAAATAAGCACAATAATAATCAACAAGTTTACATATTTGAGTAAACAGCAATTTATTCGAGCCCTTTCAGATTAAACCCTTTCAAAAATGAAGGCAGAAAAAATATTAAACTAATTTGATCTTATAGCTCTTGAAAAATTCCAGAAAATGGTTTTCTACAAAGATCGATAGCATAAAAACTAAACGAGTTATACTTTTTTAAACACGTACATTACATTTCAAGATATTTGGATTAAAAGAAATTAATTTTTTAGAAAAAAAGTAGTGAACAAAATATTATATAACACAATACAACACTTGACAAAATAAATATAACTCTAAATATAAAAATTAATAGGAAATTATATTTTTCCGTAATCAAATTTTATTTTTAAAAATTTATTTGATACCAAAATTACAATTATTGAATGGTTACAATTAATGTCTTGTTGTCTTCTTTCTTCTAATTCCATGGCTTCTTTCTTCTTTTCTTCAAATTTCTGTTTTCTTACAAATTTACTTTTATATTTACGAATTAACCAAAATGTTATTAAAATTACACAAATTATTATTATTATAGTAATTAGTCCAATTGATACATGGCTTTGCGAATTGTAAATTTCATGAATTGGTTTTATATTCTAGCAATTTTATTGATTTCGTTTAATTTGTCAAAATCTATATTGGTTAAATTTGGAGATTTATAAATTTGATTATTTAAAAATTTGAAGTTTAATTTTGGTAATATTATCAATTTTCCTTTTTTGATTTGTATATTAGTTGAGAAAATTTCACTTTCTATTTTAATACTGCAGTTCTTTGGAATTTTTACAATTGATGGATAACTTATTTTAAAATAATGGTCCGAAACACATTTAGAAATCACTTCGGTTTCTGAATTTGGAATTACTAAAAGTTCGTTATTTGTCACTTGTTCTAATATAGTTTCTTGAAGATTTATTTCACTAACAACACAATTTTCACCAGAGTGTCTGTTTAACAGTTCAATAGTACAATTGTCTTTTAACTTAAATGTTTCTTTACAATAATATTTTTCTTTTAATGCTGGACATTCTTCTTTAATGAAATTTACTTTTTGATTTCTGGCCAAGTAAGGTTGAGGAGGCATAAATATTGTATGATTTTGGATGACAGGATATAAATGGAAAAATTCATAGGTTTTAGGTTTAAGGATTGAAACATGGGTAGCAAAAATTATTTTAGATTTAGAAAAGGTTACTTGTGAACCAAGAAAGAGATAATACGTTAAAATATTAAATTTTGGGATTTGTTTTTCATTATAAATAGTACTTAAATATTTCATCATTTCTAAAATTTCTTGACTAAATATTACTGAACTATGAATCGTATTTAATTTAGAAAATGTTATTGCATTTTCAATATTGTCAATCAATGTAATTAAATTTTGACAATCCAGATTAACCTGTGAAATTGTACTGTGAAATGTTATAAAGTTATTCAAAGTTACTATTTTATTTTCTATCGAAATGTGAAATTTCTCTAAATTATCAGAAAGTTTCTGTTGATTGTTCCATAGAGTCGTAATCGATTTATTATAATGATCAATTAATTTTTTATGTAGTGATATTTGTAAATTTACTTCATGAATTATTTGTTTTTGATTTTGTTGTAAAACATTTATAGCATTATCGTATCTTTCTTCATCGTCCGAATCTAGAGTTCCAAAAACCCATTTATCTATTTTGTCTACTGCGTTTATTAATCCTCTTTTTAATCTTAAATTTGGATAAATAATTTCAGATTTTCTATCTAAAGTATTGATCAAAATTTCTGTTCTACTTAATGATTATTCAGCTAAATTATGATATGAAATAGGATTTGTAGCGTTCGCTTGAGATAAATTATTTTTTAAATTATAATAATATTGTTTCAGATTATTAATTTGTCTATGAATATATTCTAAATCTATATAATGTATAAAAGTGTGTTTAGTATATATAAGATTACTAGATCCTAAATTAATGGGTAATAACAAGTTATTTACTTCCGTAATTTCTATTTCTTCTGTCTTAGTCGTCTTGTAAAGTAGTAGTAATATTAATACTGTTGTCAGCTTCATTATTTTGTATCAATTTTTTCTGTTTTAATTTTTGGTTTTCTAATTATGTTTTTATGATAAGTTCCTTTATTTGTTTCTAATAATATGCCAGAGTCTTTTACGATTTCTGTCTTTTTAAATTTAGGTAATTTTTTATCTCGGAATTTTGTTTTTATATAGGCTACGTATTCAAATTTTATTTTTATAAATTTATTTGATACCAAAATTACAATTATTGAATGGTTACAATTAATCTCTCAAGCGAATTAACTATAAACATTGCCAAGTTGTTTACAATAAGTCATATTTATAATAAAATAAATGCTGATGAAGTGTTTACTATATTTAATACAATTGCGTTTTATAAAAAATGTCCTTCTAGAATTTTCTTCATGTAACTAGGATTACTTATTTTTATGCTTTTTTTGTACGCTTCAGTGAACTAACTGGTTCAAAGACGCCTCAGGTGATGCATCGCTTTTTTAGAGCTCCAAGCATTGTTCATGTATTAATAGGAAAAATGTGTCAACTTTTATTTTAAAATTAATTTTTGTTTCTTGTTTTTGCAAATCTTGGACCCTGGATTTTGGATCCTGTGTGCATTACACACTTTGCTCATATGGTAGCGACTGTTATTATAGATTATAAATGTTTTTAAAGTATTTGTAATTTCCACCACCTTTGGTTATATTCTGAACAACCTGTTCAGTATAATTACATCAACAAATACATTTTATGGCCTTTCGAGCCGGATATTAATATATGGAAGACTCGAAAGATCAGACACAGTTTAGTTGTAAGTATTAGTGTAGTGGTGGTATGAAAATCGCTTCTACGGTTATAGCAATTCACATTTTTTGTTAGTTTTCCCCAAATCAATCACTCTGTAAACTACAATAGTAACTATGATGTAATATTAAATGAAATTTGAATCCATCAAATTATTTTCATAATAAAATATTCCAAAAACAATATCTAGATAATTATTTTGGGCTATATATTCTAAACTTTTATTAGCTTATTTGCAATTCAACATTTAAATCAATTTGGACTTTTTGACATGAAAATTTAGTACTAACTCATATGTTTACACTATCACTACACCAATAGCAACAATTGCATTATCTGGTTCTCCCAACCTTCCTTCATATCTGGCTCGAAGGACCAGACAGTAAAATTTTTACTGTTGGTGTTTGATTTTAACATGTATTGATACAAATGGTGACTATTATTTAAATCAGAGACCTTTTCTGTTGCTAGTATTGTGACAATTTTTTTTTAATTATTGAAATATATTTTTGTATTTGGTTTCCAGCTCAAAAGTATCTTGGGAGTGAAATCCTGGTACACCGCTTATGAATGGTGTGTGGAGAATAAAAGACAGGTGATTTCCTTACTTGTGGAAAATGATAACGTGAGTATAGCATCCATTTTTTCTCTATCAGATTCCGGAATAAACAGTTTTGTGTATTCCAGATTGATCTGATGTTGGATTACATTGATTTACATTCTCCGAGCCAAGATTTATTAGAAGCCATTGACGAATATTACTTCTACCTATTATTTCAATCTACTACACATTTTGAAAAAATCAAACTATTATTGGACATTCTTCCTTTCCAACAAGGTATCAACATATGTTACACTTTAATAAAATTGCTGAAAAAATTGGACCATTTGAAATTCATAGTGGAATATTTACTCAATAACGTCAACGATGATGTTATAAAATACGTGGAAATAAGCTTGAAGATGTTGGGAGTTTTTCAACTCGATGAACAATTACAGCTGCTTGATTTACTTGAAGATCCGCTCAGCATCATCGAACTATTATTAATGAACACGAAACTCGACAAACTATCAGCTGTGTTGAACGTTCTAAAAGAAGAAGTATTAGAAAGGGGATTCAACGATCGTATAATATCTTTAGAAAAAATAGATGTTCTATTAAGAAGATATGCCGAAAAGAGCTTGGATTTTCGAATCATAGCCCAACCAAATATAAGGCTGCTAAAACCACCCGAATGCAATTTAATGCAATCTTTGGATTCCCTTAATTTATTATCCGATGTCACTTATTTTATTATGCCTCAAAAAGTACCTACAAAAGCTGAATGGGTACCTAACAGTGAAGTTTTGGAGTGTATGTGCTGTGTAAAAACTGTTTTTTCAATGTTTAATCGCAGGCATCATTGTAGAAGATGTGGACGAGTCGTTTGTTATTATTGTTCACTGAAAAGGATGCTGGTAAGTATAAAACATAATATAAATATCAATTTTCATTTTATTTCGAAAATATCAAATCAATATCCATTGTCTTTATTGATTTAAGTTATCATTTGATGGTGAGTCAATGATAAAACTTTACTGATCTAATACAAATATTTATTTCGAGTATTCCAAACTAAATGCTTATCAGTAAGTGAAATATGTTAATGATTTGCTGATGTGTTTCCCGAATCAATTTAAAGAGCAGCGTACAAAAATCTATCTAAAGGCCGCTTGACATGATGCAATGCAATGAAAGCGCAATACTTCTTGACCAAAAGCAAACGCAGATGAAGTTCAGCTGATTGTTTCATGCAAGATCTCGCACTTGCAACATTTTCATTGCGTGCAAGCTGCAATTCGAAGGAAAGATGAGTTTCTGATCTCTCGCAAAGTATTTCTTAGTTATATTTATGTTTTATTTTCCTTAGAAGTTTTCTTCATTCCTTTTCAAATAATTTTTGGATGTTTTCTCCTCTAATTATATAAATTCATGTTTCCCATTGGTCTCTCCAGCTAGAGTCTGGCCTACCATAGCCTTGGTGCTCTTTGCTGTTCATCAGACTCCAAATGCAAGGCAGCGCAGATATAATTATTGCCAGTGATGTACTGACTACTTTATTTGTTAAACCAATCACAACATATTAAATAAAATTTTAAGTTAGGAAATTGTTTATTTTTAATTATGGAATTTTAATTGATGGCAATCATAATGCAATGATAAGAAACTTGCCTAAAAGGCCGATTCATAAATTTGACGTTGTGGTCGTTAACCATAAAATTTTGTTATTCTTTTTGACGTGTGTATACTGAAAGACAAATAACTCCAGCATTACGCTTTAACTTCATACGTCAAAATCACGTGACAAACGCAAAGATGTGATTAGGATAAAATTCGTTTATGTTGACCAAGTCACCAACGATAAACGACGACGTCAAATGACAATTATGAATGTTCTTATGCATTTCAATGTTTTTAATTTTGTAACAGCAAACGGAAAGTGAAGTTTATGAATCGGCCTTAATGAACGAGTACACAGAAGCGATTACCTATTTGCACTTGCAGCCAACTTCACGACGTATTCACATATTACCGTTTACTCTTTTTTAACAATTAGTTAAAAAAATTTTTACCTCTGATTACTAATAAATGATTATATATAACAAAATCTACTCTTCAAATTGACTTTTTCTTGTGTTCATGATTTTTATGAACGTTTATTTCCAAAAAAACTGATATCATAGACTTACTGTAACTGATTTTCCTGTGTTCTTGAAAACAAAAACACCATCATCGTTGAATTGCAAAAATGTGACAATTAACATTTTTGTCTAAACGAGCGTAAATACAAAAAATTTGGTTGAATAAAAGTCCTCTACAACCTGTAAAAAGGGGACAACTGCAAACTGAATATTTAAGAAAATAACTTGGGTGCCATACTACAATTTTTGTATGTAATGAGCAAAAAGAAGTCATCAAACCACTTGTCCCCTTTTTGTTATTTTTTATTAGATATATTGATAGCAAAAAGAAGTTGTGAGCCCACTTGTGCCCTTTTTATGTTTTTAATCAGCATTTATATGTTTCAGAAAGGGATAAAGTTGTAACTTGGCTCCTTTTTGATATTCCTCTCATAATAATGTTCACACCACTATGTCCCCATCTAAATTCATAAATATACCCACTTTTTGCCTCTGTCCCCCCTAAATAAACAACATACTTTGTAGTGCTAGTGCTAATAAGACCCAACATAGTATTTTTCAAAAATTTCATTCAATTATCAATTTAAGAACACAAATTGTAAATAAATAATAAAACTGTTCACAACAAAATCAAATTTATTGATTTATATGAGATCAGTACATATTATACAGGTAATTTGAACAAATTTTATTAATATAGAAATAACTGGATTAACTGGAAATTTTCAATAGTTAATTTATTCCAAAATATTGAATGAATCATAGGTGAGATGTTCTATATCCATCTCATTGGTGAAAATGACCTGCTCGACTTTTGATTTAGGACTTCCAATGTTCTTCAACCAGTGTTTCCTAAACATTAAAAATATATATAATAAATTGTTCTCAAGAAATATAGCCCTCGCACTAAAATCTCTGATTGTTAAATTCCCTAAACAAACTAAAAGGCAACTAACATCCAGAAAAAAATATTCACAAGGAAAAATATTTGTAACAAATGTGGTTTTTAATTAGGAGTAATATATTACTGAATAAATATCACTCCTTTTATATAATACAGAGAATGTAATATTTACATTAATTCTACATTGGAAACGCATCCTTCTAGCACTCCACTTACGGAATTGTTGTCACTGTTCATACACCAGCCACGCACGTTTGTACTAGTAGCAGTTATTGCTGTATACTGTAAGAGAAGAGAGTAAATTTGGTTGTTAAATTAGTGAAAATATAGTTTATATTACCTCCTTGAAGAGTACATCTGGAAAAAAAAGTTTTATTAGTTTCTATTTAATAATTTTTATTAATTTATTAAAGTTCTTACCCTTAACTTCACCAATCACCTCAAAATCAACAGAAATCAACTTTTCAGAAGCCATTCTAATGGGGTTTTTAAATAATTTGATAAGAATAAAATATGGCGTTGAAATAAAATGACAACTAACAAAACTTTTCCAGAGCAAGGTATGATGGATACATGTATTTGAATAGATATATCTTCGTCTCTTTCTAAAGCATTCTAATTAAAGAGATAAACAAAAATAATTTTAAATTAGATTTTATTCATAGAAATATATCACCAAAAGTTATTTATTATGGTAATTTTGTTTATATACTACAAATATGAAGCAGAAGACTAATTTTTTTCAATTTTAATACGATATTTATGTTATCAGATATTCGCATACACGCTATCTATTAGTATAGGTGAAATCATTATTTGTGTATAAGAGGAAATCGTATATTCCAAAAATGTTGACAGCTCTTCAGAATTGCCGTCGGTGTTGTAAGATTTATAGACAATAAACAAATTACTTGTTTTTGATTTTGTTTTTAATTACATTTTTCAAGTTATTTATTATTCCATTTAAATTTATTATTCTTATTTCCTTCAGTTGAACTGAATATAACCATAATCAACTCATAATTTCATTTTACACCAACAAATGAAAAAAGTTACAACGTGGCAATAGGGTAAAGCATAAAAGCATTTTTTTTACTTTCAATTCTTTATATATGAATACTTTATTTTGTATTTTGTTTTCTAATATATTTAAAAATTACAAATATATCTTCTGTATCCGTATTGGACATTTTTTTAATTATAAATTGATACAACTTGAATAAGACATTAGGTATCTTCTACGAGGGTTATCTGAAAAGATTTCAAAGAACAAAGAAACAAGGTTTTTTTTCCTTCTAAGTCCTCACATTTTCTTCATTGATATTCTAACCTTTTCAACTCTTTCATAAAATATTCGTCTGATGAAAATCTCTCTCCTTTAAGTGAAACTTTGAGGTTATGCAACCGGAAAATACCGCTGGGGGCCAGTTGTAGGTGGGTAATAAACCAATTCGAAGGTCAATTCGAGAATTTTAGTGAATGTGATCACCGAAGTGTGAGAAGGTGTGTTAGCCTGATGAAAAAGCATTTTTTTGTTCCAAAACGTGTTTGCTTTTTCACAATTTCTCCCAATCACAACATATTAAATAAAATTTGAGATTAGAAAATTGTTTACTTTTACTTATGGAATTTTAATTAGTGGCAACCATAATGCAATGATAAGAGACTTGCCTTAAAGGTAGATTCAGAAACTTGACGTTGTGGATGGTTTTATGCATTTCGATCTTTTCAATTTTGCAATAGCAAACGGCAAACGGAAAGTCAAGTTTATTAATCGACCATAATGAACGAGTACACAGAAGTGATTGTCTTTGTACTCGCATCCAACTTCACGACGTATTCACATCTTTTTATGAAGGTTTATTTCCAAAACAACTGATATCATAGATTTATCGGGAAATTATTTATTACAATCTCCAAATATAAAGTCCAACGACTTTATGTATGAACGTCTTCACTGGATTCCTATTCTACACTTTGAGTACTTTAATTATTAGAATGGAAATGAATAACTTATTGAACTGAAAGATAATTTTCAATAAAACATTTGTGTTTTTTGCCACAATAACTTGTTAATAATTTACATTGATATTTGTGTTTTGTGAACTTTTATATATTATATATTATATATTCTGTATATATTTGTAGGTTCCTACATACGGCGACCTTTTAGTACGAGTTTGTAACGGTTGTTATTTTCAAACAACGGGCGTAGAAGTAAAATCCGGTACGAATGATACAACTTCTACAAAATCTTTTGTTAACGATTATTGGATTCTAACCGATAATCCGGAACATAACAAGATCGCAAGAGAGGAATTTTCTTATGAACACGCACCGAGTGTCTCCTTATGTTTGTCAATTATGAAATACCATTCCAAAAATGTAGACTATCCTAAGTAAGTAGAATATTACTATTATCATGAGCTTTTTGTTAAAATTGTATATCCATAATAAATTTTTTATATTACCAAAGCAACTTGTATGAAAGTTCGTTATTTATATAACGTTTGTTCCAAGATAGTTGACTCCAATAAACATCGGATAGTGTCATATGCCTGCTTTAAGTGTATAAATAATGTTGTAGGAGGCTTTTTACCTAAGTTTTCAGATATGGCAACAATGATTTGTTAACAAATAAAAGACTTTTTCTAAAAAAAGTTTATAAATAAATAATAAATTTTGTAAATGTGGGGTCAATTTACAAATACTGTCTCTTACGTTTTCAATTTATTTAAACACTATACATTACACTTAGCTAATTTATATAATTCACTTATCACTTACACTTAACTAACTTATATAGTTTATTTAAATTCTTCGATTACTTTCTATTTCGGTCTGTTCACTATGAATATTTATTAAACCTTCCTAGAAATTATTTAAAAGAAACAATGTAAATAATCCGTCTACCATGTTCCTAACGATATTATTATAAATGAAAGGAAAAACATTCGAATTTCTGACTACTACTAACTACAACGTTATTACTGTTAATTTCATTATTTATAATTGACAACTTCCATAGACTATTGTTGATTTCCAGGCAGTAAGTCAAGATATAATATTTTAGAAGGAACTATACCTGTTTCATTTTGTTAGAAGCCCCTAAAATCATCCCCTCCACCTTTTTTAACAATTAAATGAGTCGTTTTAGTAGCTATGATAATATTAGAAATGATAAATGTCTTTGTTTTAGATTTCTTTTGGACCATTGTAACATGATGTTGAAATTAGTACTACCCAATCAAGAACCCACACAAGAAATCGACTATATGCTCATTATTAAAATGTTGAAGTACGTCTTGATACACAAATAATTGTGGCATATGCTCATTATATTGTTTAGGACTAAACCAAACACGAAAAAATACAGCTTTACCAATCTGTGCAGTAAATATGACACCCTTAACTCACCAACTCATTTTTTTTTTAATTTACTCAAAATAGATCAAGTTGATCAATCATTTTAAATGTTTTTGACTGGTTTTATTTTCTAGAACTTTAGCGCTGGCAGCTAAAATGTCTTCAATAGAATGTAGCTTACACAACGGTACAGCTTTGGTGGATAGAATTATATCTCAAGCAGACTTACTCGGTTTATTAGCCGAAAGAGGTTGTTTTAATTTACTTCCTGTACCATGTAAATACTCCCAAGGAAATTTCATAGATGCTTCAGTTTTAAGACGGGTACGTGACAAACTGCTGGAAAGTGAACAATGGAATTTAGCTTTGGAAGTATCTACTAAAGCAGGACTTGATAATGCAGGTAAATACAAATCAGTAATAAATAAATTCAGATGAAAATATGATTTATTTTTCCCTATAACAAAATTTTCTTCTGGGATCCTAAAAGGATTCATTCAATTCTTTCTTGAATATAATTAAAGATTAGAGTCAAAATTGCATAATTTTTGTATATTACTTACTTAAATTTTATTTCTATCTAACATAGAGTTAATATTAAGAATAGAAACTGCTGGTAGTGAGATAAAGGGCATGGGTTTATCACTGGCTATCTCTCTTTACTCGCTTATAATTGGTGTTTGATGCATAGAGTTAATACCAAAGATCTAATCAGAGATAGAGGATGGTATAAAGATGTACTCTTTCTTTAATATTAACTCAATGCTATCTATCTTTCCAAAATTCTTTTCATTTCTTTCATTCCCTTTGTTTAAGGTAGTTTTTTCTCTCTGTGTTTACTGTTATTTTTTTCATATTAACCTCTTCTAATTGTGAGTTACCAAAACAGTCTTATGTTTTTTTTAATGTTATTTCTTTTTTTGACTTCCTAGGGTCTTTTTAGGCTTTATTGCTTGGTTATTTTTATTGTACTAATATGTTGGCCTGATTTGAACCTTTGATGATAGGTGTTGTGGAAAAACTTTGTTTTCATATTATTTCATGTCCAATTTGTATTGTATATAAACAAAAAAAAAATAAGTTGACATTCAAAATGGTCGCTGTGAATGATGGAACGTAATTTATAACTATCACATGATTTAATTTTTTGTTTGTTAATATTTGTAACAAATTTAACATTATTTACTAGAAAAAAAGAGACATTCCAAACGAATAAAACAATATTTTCCGTTTCAATCGTTGACGATTTTCATTTAACATTCCTATGGGGTTGTTAAAGGTAGGGCTCTCAAGTTGACATCGAAGAATACATACAATTTACTTCTATCATTAGACCAATATTTTGGGGTTAGTAACTGGTCTTTTTGGCTCATGTTTAGCTGCCTTAAGTCTTCATTGACTGTCCAGCTACTCCTCGCGTTTCTATGAACTTTAGTTTGACTTGAACACCAGTGAGGGCCCGATTTTTCACTGATGTGCTGCCAATGAATCTGTAATCTATATAGGATGTGCAGTTTTTCCTTCCAGAACAGCGTTTTTGATGAAAATAACCAGTCTTATAGTAATGACGATAAACTCTGAAAGAAGCAGACTGACTCGTGTTCAGCGCACTGACCATTTCTCGCTGACTCTGGTCTTGTCACCGCTTGAGCAGCTTTATCACTTGTTTTGTCCATTTTCAAATTGAATTCTCGTTTGTTGTTAAAGGAGATGTGTATCGGTTGATATTTGATGGCTAACTAATAGTTGTGAACTACCTTTTACAAGGGTCAGTTACCAGCTAGCACTATTGTAAACAAGTATACCGACTGTCAGAGCAAAAAACATTACAATATTTTATGTCATTTTGAAGCTTTAAAATTTCGTGTTCAGTGCTTTTACTGGTTATATGTGATTGCAAGATTGTCGCCTGAGTCGATTTTTTTGCTCACGAGTGTATATAGCTTTCTTTGAATAGTGGAGTTACCAGAGCAGCTCCGGTGTTTTTTATTGTTTTTTTACTTCATTGGGACTTATAATCTTTGTAGGCTCTGTTGCTTGCTTATTTTTGTTGTACCAATCTTTTGGTCTGGTGTAATTTAAACCTTTAACAGGTGTTGTAGAAAGACTTATCTACTTAGTTTTCTTATTATTTCTTGTCCAAGTTGTGTTATCTACAGCTTCATAGATATAAGTGCTGCTGTAGGCTTACTAGATAATTCCATTGATCAGTATAATAAGTTTTCATTTTGATTTAGATTAAAGATTATAGTTAGTCTTAATTTTTTTTCTTATGACAGAAAGAAAATAGTACAATGAATTTATATTTAATGTTTTTTGACATTTTAGGCGTATTTGCAGCATGGGGTAAAAGTTGCTTAAAAGCAGGCAGTTTGGTAGTTGCTAGAGAGAAATTCCAGCGATGCCTGGATAAGACAGCGCATTACGAAAATTCTCTACAAAACGACAATAGTGAAACTCAATTTGGATCTCGTAAATTTACCAAAACATCGAATAATATAAACTTTTCAGAGTCTAAAAAGTCAAAGGATCCTCCGTTATTAACAGAAATAATACAAATTTTAGAATCTAATACCAGAGATATAGATCAAAAAGAATTTACAATAAATGAAAATATTACTAACCATCAACAAGATTTGGCTGTTTGTATATCGAATAAAATGAAAAATTTAAAAAACATTTCTTCGCAACTTTATTACCAACCTGTACAAATCGAAAAGAAATCTCATACTTCTGGACCCCCGTTATGCAGACTATTCTACAACGAATGTGTTTATTATTTAACCAGATATGGAACTCGTCTTAGTCTCTTGGAATTTTATATTAAACACGGCGACATTTATTTAGCTTTGACCAACATCATTGATAATCGTTTAGGAACCGATACGTTCGTAGAAATTTATATGCACTGTCTTAAAGAAGGAGTTATTGGAATTTTACAAGAAAAAATGTCTCTGATTAACTCCAGTTTGGATGTTTGGAAAGTAAGTAAAAATAAGAATATTAAATTATATAGAGAAAAGTAATAAGACAGATTTTTATTTACCAAAGCATACTATACACTAGTGGAATTATAGCTTCCCCTATTGACAGACTGTTTTAACAATCTTTTGATTGTATTTAGATAAAACGTGTTTTGGGAAGAAAGAAAAAGTCAAAAGGATTCAAATCATTAGTAGTTGTTGGTGATTGGATATTATTTCTATAATATTAACAAACATGTTTTTTCGATTATATTTCTCTTCAATTGTGAGATTTTTTGATACATATTCAATGTTTTTTTTCAGTTTTTGATGTTTATTATCTTTTAGGTATTCAAAAAATGATTATGCTACCCTCGCTTCGGCTTGTCAAAAGTTCCACGTGGATTTTCATCAACTATAATGTAAAATTTAATTACATAATGTTACTGTAAATTTTGATCAATCAACAAAAACACAACTTCACTGACGACACTCAAAAATAGTAGACGGTAGTAATTTGTTGCTGGAAAGCTTTAAGTTGCTAGCCTCATTACTTGTCTCACACACCTCGTATATCATTAATATACAGTGTTGAAAAGCTATTATTTCTATTTATAAATTGATATTCTTCAATTAAAAAGTGTTCTATAACTTCAATCATCTTGTAATGATAAATATAACCCTCAATGTTTTAAATTATTGACTTGTGATATATCGTTTGGAAAGTCTATTCTAAAATAAACCCATGAATTAAAAGTTAACAGTTCTTCATAATGTAAGTAAAAATATAAAAAAGAAGTCTATAAAGTTTATTGCAAAAATTCGTTAAAATAAACTCATGAACTGTAAATTAACAGTTTTTCTTTTCTTAATGTGAATAAAAATTAAAAAAAGTTTATCTTCAAAATGGTTGCTGCTAATGACTTGAGAACATCATCATAACTATAAAAATTTTGATAATCCAATGATTTAATTTTTTGTTTGTTAATATTTGTAACAAACTTAACATTTTTAAAAGGAGAAGAAGAGACACTCCAAACGATATAAAACAATATTTACCCTTTCAAAAATGAGGGGTTTTAAATACAACACAATTTTTCAAATGACTGAAGGTGTGTTCGAAAATGTTACAAAGTTTATCGCAAATATTCTTCTAAATAAACTCAAAAACTAAAAATTAACAATTTGTTTTTCACATGATTCCGAAATTTCAACATAGTTACTGCCTGTTTATAAATAAAATTTATAGTGCTTCGGTATTTTCTAAATAATTATATACAGTAACTGAAAAAATATTTTCTCACACTGTATAGCATAGTGACTATTTCTCTCATTATAACTAAAGAAAATTTCATTTCTCGAGATAAAGAATTAGAAACAATTTCAATGTTTTAGGACTATTTGATGCACATTTGTAGACATTTGGAACAATTTAACATGTTGCATTCACTTTACCAATTGCAACAGTTTATGGGAGATTCTGTTAGAGCTGCTATGACATGTATGCGATTTTATCAAGAAAACGCCTCAACATTTAAAGATTTATTAAAGAACTCGCAATTTCTTAACATGGCAGAGCAACACTTGAGATACGGTGCTGAACAAGAAGAGTGGATTGATGTGGCAACAGGTAAAAAATTTGCATATGTAATTGATCTCAGAATTTTGATTTAATACTAACAATCCAAAAACATTTGTGGTTGAACGGAAATGAAGCTCTGACTTTTTTTAAATTTAATACTAAGTATTTATGCTTTCAGTTACAAAATTGACTCCAGCTTCACAAACTAGTTTTGAAGAAAAGAGCATTGCAAATCCTTCATTAGTGATGAAAATGAGTACAAAAGACATATGCAAACATATCAAAACCATGGGTAGGCAAATTGAAGTTACAGAATTTTTGGCAAAATGTGAAGATCAAGAAGGGAAACCTATGCAGGTTTATATGGAAATGGAGAAACAAACATCAGAAGGTAGTAGTAATAATTCTCCTTCAATATAATGTTTCCCATGTTCATGGCATCTAAAAGATAGATATATGCATGCAGCAGAAACTGAACAAGGGGCAAAATTGAGGAAAATTCTTGATTGTGCTTATGTTCTACTTCCTTGGTTAATACATTCTTCTTAGTTTTCTAAATTTTTCTTAAGTTTAAGTTTATTGTTGATAGTCAAATGTATTATGTTGTTAATATAAATAGATTTTTTATCATGTGTTGTATGATTGAAAATATAACTTGTGATTTTGCACAATTGAATTTGATTCTTCATCTTTTGAAACGTTTCACTGTACTGTTTAGTAGTGTTTGCAATTCTTACACTATTTTTTGGAGGCGCTATTGTGATTAATAAAAGAAGGATTATCTGTATACTCCAATACAAGTGATGAAAGCTTCAAGCCAAAGCACCTCATCGGCTTCTTTAAGGATAGTAATTTTTAGTGGGAAACAACGGGCCTATCAGAAAGCGTATGTGCATAACGGTTCTTGGTAGTCCACAAAGCTACTACTACACATAGAGGCTTATCACACTTTTATTCGTATTGTTATGTCATGAGGATTAGTAGCAAGTACTTGTAGCACTGAATAATTGATATAAATATGATAAATTATCTATATATATATATATATATATATATATATATATATATATATATATATATATATATATATATATATATATATATATATATATATATATGAGATAATTCATCACATTTACCAATTTCAGTGGTAATTATGTATAATCACCGATAATTTTATATAATCACAGAATTAATTAGTTTTACCGTAACATATACACTAAATATATTCAAATCGATAAAGTTGTTCACTTTTCTATTTAATTGTATCATTTGTTTGATTCGCCTTTAAAATTTATCTTTGTGAAATTTTTAGCAAGTGCATGTAAAAATAATGAAGAGAAACCAAAAATTCCTCCTACTCTGTTTGGTTCAACGCAAGACATAATAAACTTGGCAGTGTTGGTTATTGTTTGTGGACAGGAAATTAAAGAAGGATTCGCTCTCGCTTCAAAGTGAGTTTTAATTACAGACAGAAATTTTTATCTCAGGTTTGTAGTTTGGGACAAAAATTTCATATCCCTTTCCCATTTCGATATTGATTTTTAATAGTAAGTCAATTCCAAAATGGATACCTCTCCATTATTGAAAACCAAGTATTTTCTGGTGCAGTGAGTGTGTGTTCCTCAACGACAGCCAGGATTTTGATAAGATTAGCACAAAGTCCTAAGCTAATTTTTTTCTCATTTTGTCTCAACTGTGTTGTTGGGAATACAAATTTCATTTTCCTCCCCAATTTAGACTACAAAAAATTCATATGCTATTATTGACATACTAAAAAATAACCACTTCTAGTCCAGTATAACAAAATAAAACAAGAAAGATTTAGACGTCATTATTTTATTACTAACCTAACAAAAAAATTAGATATTACAAACTCATTAAAATATTAAGTTTTCTATTATTTTTTGGTGTAACTCGAAACGTTGCATTGTTGTTTTTATAAAACAATAAATTCTTTATCTAATGAAATTCGTTTATCCCTAATCTAATGAAGTATGCCTCGCTATCCGGCCGTGAAATTAAATTCCACAGCTGTTTTCAATCGATAACTAGCTAACTTTAAAATGCTATAACAATCAGCTAACATACACAAACTTCGCGAGTCCTCTAGTATCTTCGTTTTATACTTGTTAACGTGCAACAACTATTTATTTCAGTATACAGTGGACTGCCGTAGGAGATATATCCATGTTTATTACAGCATTTATCTCATACTCCACCGTACGTTTAGTGTTTATAAGATTTTGGCGTCATACCCCCACCATACCTTCTATTTTTCATCTATTAGGCCATTCTTTTTCAAGGTAATTATTTCATGTTTGCTTTTCGGAAAAGGAAGTTTTTTTTATTCTGTATGTCCTATAAAGAGGAACAAAAACGTTAAGGGAGGAAACAGAACATTGTTCAGACATAGAATTGGGCTCAGAAACAGCAGAAGACCATATCAGTAAGAGATCTACAGGCTCGGACACCGAACAAGAAATAACTGAAGATATGGATATAACTGAATGGGAGGAACACGTTAATTATTTTATCGGCATAGATGTGGATATAATTACTCATTTGACAGGCGTGAAACGTCCTTTTCGAGATCTCAACGAACCACTGGAGTGTTGGCGACTCCTTTTTACGGCGTGCTATCAGATATTGTGAAATGTACCCACCAAAAACTGAGGCGAAAAGCTTTAAACTTTAATTGAACAGACCCAAGGAAACGATTTTAGATGATTATAGCTTCAATAAACGCCTTTGCAGTTATCTATTCCAATTCAGAAGCAACCTCGAAATGATAAAATTGGGAAGAGGTCTTCTTCTTCGACATTTAAAACTTCGACAAATTAATTTGATGCTTTCTGTCATTGTAAGAATTAAAATCTCTGAATTAACTGGAAAACTCAACTCTGGGACGAAAAAACCGAAGACAAACCTGGAAAAAAGCAAAAAAGTTGTGTTGAATGTAAAACATTTGTTGATTTAGAGCGTTCAATTATTACTTGTGATACATGTTTCTCATGTCATGAATGAACAATAAAAAATTTAAAATATCTGCTCAGCATATTTACTTATTTATTTCCACATTCTACATCCTAAAGCTATGGTTTTTGCTTCTTTCTTATCAAACACTACTTTCATAAAATAAGAACGTAAGAAAATTCGGCCAGATAGCATTTACATGACATATTAGTATACGAAATTCGGCCAGATAGCACTTATATGACATATTAATGTAGTAAATTCGGCCAAAGAAATTTGGGATGTAATATTTGTGCACTTAAACCCGGTCAGATTTTAGGGTGCTATTTTAAAACAAAAAAAAACTGAACTGGATATAAAAATATTTCAATTCAGTATATAACTAAGGATATATGGGAGGAGAATAATTAGGAAAATCCATGGACCGGTTAAAGTTTGAAATAATGAGTAGATGTCTTATGAAGTATGAAATTAAGAATATATTAGAAAATGAGGATGTTGTAAATATAATTAAAGTAAAAAGAATACAATGGTACGGACACAATAAAAGAATGGAAAAACTGTAGGATATGTAACTGAAACAAACAGATGCAGGACAGAAAGAAATGGAGAACAATAGTCGAAGCTTCAAAAATATGTGATAAACTGTAATTAAGTAGGGATAAAATATAGGCAGACCACCCAAAAAATACAGGATCAGAAGAGCTCAATTTGCGCGGCTTCAATTCTCAATAGAATGTATAGCCGTGTATATACAACTGTCAGATTATATATGTAAACTTATATTTTCAAAAATTTATACAAATAAAACAAAATTAGGAAATTTTAAAAATAATTAAAGAAATATTAACTAAAAACTAAACATTGTAAAGTACATGACAGATTATTTACACAGCACAAAACCAAGCAGCCGATTTTATTAACTGTAACCTAGCCTGTGACAATTTTTGGCCGAATTTACTAGTGAATTTAAAACGACTTCTGTGAAACTGTACAACAGGTAATTAATTTGGCCGAATTTACATCCTCCGACCGGGCATTAACTCCCTGTACATTCATTTATGTGTGTTATATCATTTGAAACTATTTTTGTTTCAACATTATTCATCATAATAATTACATGTTTAATTGTCCCTACTTACAGTGATTTATATAAATATCTTTTTGGAATTATATTGGTACTGTGAAATCTTATATTTGAGCACTGAAGGGTTTGTTTTATTTTAGATTAATCCAAGATTTCTCCTTGAAACCTGCGAAAATATATTGCGAAGCCTGTAAACAATTAGTGAAAGAACAAAAATATTCCAGTATAGCTGAGTTGGTGAATTGTATCAAAGAGAGCAATGATATCTCAATCGTAGATACTTGTGATGAAATGTTGCATCTTGCAGTGGTAACTTCAGTAAAAGCCAATGTCCCTGGTGCCAAAGTAGAGAACTTGATCAAGTTGATATTTCATAAGGCGACTAAGGTTTGTATATAGGATGGTTTTACTTTGTTAGTTATAATTATTTTATATTGCTTTTTTTTAGATTGCTGCATATATAGATGTTGGACATTTAAAAACAGCGTACTTTTTAGCTGTTAAATATAAACGTATGTCAGATGTACGGAGGATATCGAGAGAAGCTGAACTACTCAATCAACCAGCTATAAAAGCTCTATGCCAAAAAGTTCTACAAAATTATGCTCAGTCCCCCTCTCGTTCCCCCAAAGAATCCTAAAATTTTTAGTATTTATTTATGTTTTTTTTTCTATTTATTCAACGATTTATAATAAGATTATAATTATATTCTTAATACAGAATGAAAACATGTACCATTTACATACCAAAATCAAATTTATTATATATTTTAATTATTTCTGTTTATTCGTAAGACTTATATTTGTTGCTATAATTTCAGAACTGGGAATCAATTTGCTTTAAAAAAAATATATCTACCGGGTGTCCAATAACTATGGGGACTAGATGTGATTTTATGTGTTTCTAATCCAATTCATTTTAGCAAATCTTCCATCTTAAGTGACCTAAAAACCGCACATAAAAACTTGGTACATTTTATAATCCTACAGTTATAGTTTGTATATTAATAACCCGCGTTTTGTTGCAAAATAGAAGATGTTTTGTACAGGAGTCTACATTTCATTGTTTTGCTTCCAAAATATGTAAACTCTCCCCAAAACAGGCAATTCCCACAAATTAGTACTACTTCTCCAAAGTACTTAAGCCTTTTGCTGAAGTGAGCAGGATATTTACAGAGTAGACGCTCTGCTTTTTCCATGGCTTGTTTGCA
The DNA here is from genome assembly GCF_026230105.1 of Diorhabda sublineata. Lineage (NCBI taxonomy): Eukaryota > Metazoa > Arthropoda > Insecta > Coleoptera > Chrysomelidae > Diorhabda > Diorhabda sublineata. The sequence goes on along the minus strand of NC_079485.1, from coordinate 15,463,808 downwards.
AAATCTTCAGGTGTCATCCTCTTCCAAGCCTGTCGTCTTTAGATGATGTTTGATGAAGCAGTGAGAAGACCGCCAACTAGTTTAATGTTGTTTCTGGTCTCACGAGAACTGCCTCAGACTTCTTAACTAATATGATTATGAATGTTTTGGATTGGGTTAGAACTGGAATTCAGTTCGTTGTTGATATGACACCTCATAAGGTTACTGTAAGGCTCTGGTCCTAAGTATGGAGTTTTTGCCTCTTTTTTGACAAGGCTGTCAGCTTTCTCCTTGCCTGGTATCCCCAGTGGCCTAGTAACTACATACTTTGTTGCTAGCTGGTTCTTTTAGAGTTAGTTTGCACTCCCACATTTGCTTGGACGTTCACTATATATTATTCAGTGACCTTAAGGCAGTTTGGTTTTCTAGGGAAGTTTATTGCTAGCAATTCTGCCTGAAAAGCAGTGAGTGCTTTTCTTGATGGTATGAAGAGCTCGCATTCTGATACAAAAAAGCCTAATCCAGCTTCTTACTCCCACTTTTAACTATCTGTATAACAGAAAGATGTGTTTTGACCCATGCTTACGATCATTGAATGGGATATCTGTGTCTGTAATACTGTACATTAGGTCCATTGATTTGTTACTGCTTTCTAGCTTTATTAGTTTTAGAATCCTTAGTGACGTATCAGATTTCCTGGCTTTAGTTTTACTGCCTTGATTAGCCTTGGGAGCCGCTAAATCCCTCTTAAATTAGGGTAGATGGACATGTAATCACATCTAGTACCAGTACTTTTAAGTTTAGCAGGAGAATTGTCGAAATACTAGTGTAATATTTTAGTTTCTTGTTGATCTCAAATGAGACTTTACTTCCATAATTTCCTGGAAACTTATACACTCCATTCTATTTCTTTCTCTACATCTTTTTTTGTCATCTTGATTAATTCATTGAGTTCCTCGTTTTTCACTATTTCATCTTATAGGTTATGTTCCTTTTCCCTTTCAATTATGTTTTATTTTCGTTTGTGGTTTTTTCTAATTTCACTTTCAATATTTAATTTAACTAAGCCTAGTGTTAAAGTTCTTATGTAATCCTAATTTTGAAATTACCGCAACATATTTCCTTCGTGAAATTTAGAAAATGTAGCTGTGACTTGGGCTGTGATAATCCGTCTATATATACTGAAATTAAATTTTAACTATGTAATTTTATCTATTAAAACAAATTATTTCAACAACTAAAATTGTTTTATTTTAATATAATACATAAAATAAACTTTTTTAATGTTAAGAAGACAATTATTGTCGCTTTAATTACTTAACCTTATTTTTGATTTATTATTTACCTAAACTATTGGAAGGCAATAATAGAATATTAAATAACGAAGATTCTGTGTGGAGATCTAATTGCCACTAACAATGGTTTATATTTTAACAGTTTTTTGAATTGCACTGTGTGTTAAACCAAGTTTAAAAGTCTTTAAACGGAATCGAGGGCTTAAATTGATTTAATCTTTAGTTAACCTATAAATTAGGTAATTTTGTGTTGACAAACCACAGAAGAAACAATAATTATTGCTATAAGTATTACACAATATTATTGTCTCTACTCTCATAAGTAACAAGATATTTTTTTTGGTTTACTGTGTTAAAGGTATTCAAGAAATGTAAACAGTAAACGTTGCAGAAGACATATATGAAGATGGTCTTCATTTCTGGAGATTGTAGATATGAGATTTCTCAAGAGAGTATAACATTTTAGAAATATACTTTTACTTTTTTTATAAGGTTTAGACCTGAAAATTCAACAGTTATTAACATTTTGGAGCAAATTGAGTATAGTCTCATATCCATTTCACTCATTCCAGTAGCCATAGATTAACATTTTTTATTATATTTCAATATATGTTGCTTTCGCTGTAATGTCTGATAAGGTACCTAAATACAGAAATAGACAGGACATTCGCAGGCTAGATGCTCTGTTTTCTCTCGATGGCTTACTCGCAAAATTTGCAGTTATTGTCTCTACCATGCCTTTTGTTTTAAGGTGGTATTTGATCTATCAAAAGACCGACCACTGGTTTGATGTCGTTTCTGGTGATTACGAAAAATTCCCCAGCCTTTTTAGTTGATTTGATTGGACCTTAGGTTTGAGGTTTCTCTAGTAACATGCTTAGTGCATAATTGATGTGGCATCTCATGAGGCCACAATAAGACTCTGGTCATAAGTATGGAGTAGTTGCCTCTTTTATAGCAAGTCTGCTTTCTCATTGTATGGTATACCACAGTGAACTAGTAGCCCAATTAGGGTTACTTTGTTTTTGTAAGCTAGTACTTTTAGAGTTTATTTGTACTTTCACACTAGCTTATCTGTGCACTTAATAGCTTTTAGTATCTTCAAAACCACTTGGCTATCTGAGAAAATGTGAATGCATTTTCTATATATCCAAACACTCCTGAGCACATTTGTTTATTGCGAACAACTCTACCTGAAAATGGTGAGTGATGTTTCTGGTGTTATGAAGAGCTTGCATCTTGGTTCACAAACATTTAATCCATCTTCTCGGACTAACTTCGAAAACTCTGGCGGTCGTTTATTATCATTTCCAATGGGATATCTATGTCCATCTGGTCTATTTGTACAATTGATATCAAATGGATGTAACTCACTACATATAAAGTGTAAATGTACATTTATGTTACCACAACAGCTATCTAAGTAATTTGGAATTTTATACTGATCATACTGTGTCTTCCATAATCGTTGATCCATGCCTGATTTAAAGTCTTTAGTATTCTCGAGTCCATAGATAACTCAGTCTTTTAATTGTAAAAAAAGTTATCAAGTTTTTAAACTATTATTGTTATTCTTTAAATTTGGAATGAAATTTAGTTGTTTTCGATAACCACAGAGGAAGGATTGAGTCCTAAATTCTAATTTCTGTTGGCGATTCATACTATACAATATGGTGCCTTAGGCATGTTTTTATTGTCTTTGGAAACTAAAAGTGGACAGATAATAACTTGGTTATCAATTTTGTAATCTTGATCGATAATGTAAGAGCAAATTGTGTTAATTGAATTATTTACAATGATTTGTCAACGATATGTTTAATTTTGGTAATGTCTTGAATTAATATATAATAGTACACTTCAGATCGAATTTTGTTTACTTTTTCTTAAAATGCACATGAAATATTGGAATGAAAAAAAAACATCATTATAACAAAAAAGTTTAATTATCATATGTCACTGAGACAGACTGAAAAATAGTAGCTACACTGGTTTAGATGAGTTAAAAAAATTATAAATATTTATAAATAACATTATACCTCCATAGAAATACCTTATAAATATTCAAATTATAGCTAATATAAATATCATCTACAAAAATATCACATTAAATACTATTCGCTTATTGTGAGACTTGTTTTAAAGGAATATGTATCAAAAAATCAGGATAAACATAATTATTTGGATCCAGGGATTTGATACAGAGCCAATTAAATATTGCCTACCCTTGATTAATAATTATAAAATCAAAAACAGATTTAAACCTAAAGATAATGAAATCAGTGCAAAAAATATAAATTCAAATCCAATTTATAATGTCAAAAAACATTAGTATCATTCTTGGAAATATTTAGTCTTCCAAAATATCCTCTCCATTAAGTTGATGGTTGGATTCATGAACTACCCCGTTTTGAATTTCTTCATTCAATTTTTCCGCAAAAGCAGTATCTATATCTGAAATTTGCGAGATAAAATTGTGCTTTTGATCTGCAGTCCAATGTATAAACCATTCTTTAAATAATTTTACCTGAAATATAAATTTGATGACTTCTTCATTCAGAAATAAGGAATTAAAGTACTTACTCTGCATTCAAACAAGGACATGGGTTTATCTCTACAATCAACATTTGAAATACTGTTGATGATTCCATTAACATATGCTTTATTTGCATATTTTTCAGCCAAAATCGGCAAAAAATCAGATCTTTGTAGTTCACTCCATTCTTGAAACCACTGCACTAAATATCTGATCTGAGCATCTGCACTCAACATGGTCATTTTGATTACTAATAATTTCAAGTCTCCCTGTTCCACCTTACTAAAATAGAAATATTTGAGTTAAAAAAAGCGGTTGATACAAAAGAGAAAGGTCTCAACATGACTGGCAAAGTCATTGTTGAGTTATTCCAGACCAAACAAGTGACGTGTTTTATTGAAAGTTGTAAAAGTATAAAAATAATTACTTACATTTGTAATGCTTTATACTATTGAACGGGTAGCATGAATTGCTTGTTTATAACATAGATAAACGGTGAAGATAAAATGGTTAAATTTAATTTGTACCAATAAATTTAATTACAAGTTGCTTCCTACCTATTGGTGAACTATAATGAACTCTTGTTGGTGTTTTGAAATGGCGACCTTGACCTCTTAAGCTTGACGTATTTCACCGTTATCCTTTATACATTTTTTAATAGAATTTATAAATAACGACTTCTTAAATATATGTACAGAATGTTTTAAATCATTTATAACAACAATAGCATGAATATAATACATTGTATAAAAAAATTCAAATTAAAACAGTACATAAAGGAACATATTAATTTAAGATGATATTTGAACATACCCACAAATTTATAAAATGACATTGACAATTGGCAGTGACACTGATAAATAACTGTCATCTTAAATTTAAGGTTTTTGTGTTCGTTTTAATGATTTTTTAAATAAAAATTTACATTTCTTCTAATAGTATATACACATAGTTAAACAGCAGGTACTGCTTCTATTTTATTTCAATATCTATTCTAAATTGCCTGGTATTGTAATTAATAACCTAACCTATACATAAATGATGATATAACTAACCTGTTTTTTGTTGTAGAGAAATAATGTCCTTGTCACCCTGGTTAAAATCACCTTTCACTGATTTAACAGGATCTTTGGTAAATCATCAATGGTATGGAGAATGTGCCGACCTCGAATTGAAAGTTTTGGATTGTTTGGAAGCCTATGGTTTAGATAGGGGCTTAAAGAAGTGCGATTTACTCATAGATGATTTTAGAGAATGCTCTTTGAGAACCAAACAATTTAAGAGGATGCAAGCTATGAGAAATGAGAGGCACCGTCAGTATTTTGCTGGTGAAAGAACCAAAGAAGAGAAATATGCCAAAGCACCCACTCCTGATAGCTATTAAACACAATTGTATAAGTGAGGATTCTTGTAGATGATATAGTTCTATTTAAATAAATTCTACTAAAACGTTCTCATTATGTGTATAAAACCACACAAATTCATACATTTAAAAATTTGAATTTGAACTAAACAGGCTGTTTAAAATATTTTGTACAATGGTACAAGGAATGGGGTATGAATAAAAATTATATTTAGATGGGATAATGTATTTAGATTTATTTTGTACAAAATTTCAAATACAATTATTAAAAAGTCACCCAATATTAGTGCATATTGTGTTAGCTGTGCAGAATATATTCATGCATATAATTACTCTGATTAACAATAAAAAATGGACAAGGTACAAAATCTTAATATCTCTAATTCACTTTATAACTATGTAATTTTGAGTAGAAGGCAATATTCAGTGTTACTGTGATGTTATAAAATGCAGTAAAAAACATATTTTATAAGATTTCAAAATAATTCATATCTACAAATTGTTTTTTAATTAGTAAAATGTGTCACTCATCCAAAACCAGCATTTTTCTACAACTTCTACTGCATTTCGAAAAATATATGAATAAAAAACATATTGTATATAGCTAATGCTTGATGTGAACTTGTGTCACCCTTGAATTAATCTAGTAGCAATAATATAAACAACATTGAGACTAAATAAAAGGTTTTATATCCTAATTTTTCTAGCAACAATTACTTATGCTGTGACTATTTTAACTAGTATGTCGTATATCTTCATGTCAAGAGAACAGTGGCGACAAATTTGAACCTGCTTTGGTTTTACATTCTGCTGTTATAGCCACTTTAGTGAGATTGTGTACAAGTTTGAGCTCATTCCGGCTTGGGTACAATCCTACTATGGTAACCTCTTTAAAGTCTATTTATCAAAGTAAACCAAAACATTGGTCCACATCAGAGGCACCATAATATACCACAAATAAAAATCCGCAGGGGAGGTACAGTCGTATCACTGCATTGTTTAAGGTGTAGTACAGGGACGGCATCGTATTATTGTACTTGTCTGTTGCGTAATTTTTTTAAATATGTCTAAAACGGAGACATTAACTATACTCCACACCTGTACTCGCCCTTACAATAATAATTATTACACCCCCCAAAAAGCTGTTTGTTTCTTCGAGTTATTTTTTCACGTCCGTTATTTCAGTCACTTTACCCTTTTATAATCCACCCCAATCACAGCTCTTCAGAGGAAATTTTTCCTATATCAGGGCCATTCCATGTAACCATACCGCATGAAAATGCCCCTATCTCTTTGAAAAGAAACCATCTTCTCTCTTGAATGAATATTTTTGAGAACGATTCTTCGATATCTCAATGGAAAATTGTAAAAAAGTAAGAGTTTTTTGTAGGAAGTACTTCATACTGAAAGAGGTTTCACATTAATCGGCAAAAGTCCCAATTTTTTCGTTACTTAAAGAAATTTGTACAGGAAAGTTCCTATTTATGTATTTGTATTAAAATAAAAGAATAGATGAAAATTAATATATAAATAATAAATTCTACATTTTTCAACATCACAGTAAATTTGTAGTAGGGATGGGATGCATATACAGTAATTGGTAAGTATAGCACGTTCTTTAACGATTATATAAGATTTTCTTAAATTTAAATAATGGTCCATTTTTAGCTTGAGATGTCATTTTAAAATCGCTTAGGGGAAACTAATTTTCATAAAAATATAAAGTAGTTGCCGCATCTATTTTTTAATAAAGCCGGTAGCTTCAGCTTCTAAAAATTGTAAGGAACTTAAAACATCGGTAGAGTTCAAAATCGTTAGCTGGGGTTTGACATAGTTCATTAGAAATCTTAATCACAATTGAAAAGACGGTTTAATTAATTACGTAAACTAGGGTGGTGTAATTATAACAACCAATTGACGCGCTTCAAGATTTTCTTGTTTCAAATTCTCCATTATACTTTAGTTACCTTCAAATATTTATAAATTATTAATTTTCCAACAGAACGATAGATCATATAATTTTTTAAAAGTACAGTAAATACATAACATCTAACATCTATTGAAGGTACAATAAATTTTTGTAGAGAGTATATCCGAAAATTACACATCTAAGTATATATCATTAAGATTAGTATTTATAAGCTCTATACAGATTCACATAACAATTATCATAAGATTTGAAACCGTTTTTAGATAGGTTCATTGTAATCACATTAGTGGCACGAAGTTTCTAGGTAACACACAAAAATTTACTTTTATCATTAATCAGAAAAATATTACTATCTTTGTTAATAGAAAATTACTCAATTCTCCCATAACATCGAATAGTAAGTACCAGTACTTGAACAAAGAAGTCCTCACAAAACTCAATTTTATATTTTTAAAACGAAAACTATCAAAATTTGAACTAAATTTTAAAAAAGATCGTCGATGTTGCAGGTTTTTTGCGATTTCACAGTAACCTTGTAAACCAAATAGCCGATGACAAGCAGTTAATCTAAAGGAAAAATCCATCACATTCTCCGAGGAACCGTTTGTTTGTCGAGCCTTTATTTTCTGCTTCTTCCTTTTGCTTTCCTTATTCTAAACAGTTTACACCACTCTAACTCCAGCTCTGCCTAGGAACCTTACCTATAACAAGGCCGAAGCTAATATAACCCTCACCACACGTAAATAATGTCCCCATTCAAATTACAAATAACCCAAGACCTCTCTCTACTATTAAAATTACGAATTAACAACACAGATAAAAAAATTTGGTTGTAGATTACTTCATTTAATCAGATGATGATGAGAGTCAAAGTCTTAGCTTGGTATTGTGGTATATTTTCTTCAGAATAATCAAATATTATTGACCAGTTAAAAAAAGGATATCATGACAATGAACGATCAAGACATTCAAAAGAGGGTAGTTTTATTAGGAAACTTGAAAAAACTGTGTTATTGGCCAGTTAAACAAAGGATATAATGACAATCAACGATTAGGACATTCAAAAGAAGGGGGATTTTATGAGGAAAATTGAAAAAAGTGTTATTGGCCAGTGAAAAAAAGGATATCATGACGTTCAACGATCAGGACTTTGAGGGGGATTTTATCAAGAAACTTGAATAAAGCGTTTCATTTACCAGTTGAAAAAAGTTGTCATAACGTTCAAAAAAGGGGGTTTTGTAAGAAAACTTGAAAAAAGGCATGAGAATTGTTGTAGAAAACCATAAAACGAAATTGAGAGATATACTAGACATCATTGATGTATTAGGTGGAAGAATTTCTTTCTTTTCAAATAGGTGCAGCATTTTTCACAAGGAAACAAAACCATAACGAATTTATAACTGAAATCATTTTTTGGAGCTGTTTAGGCAGAATTAAAAGGAATTTTTGGATCGATATGTGATCATAGAGTCAACACCACATACCTGAGCGGACTACTTCAGGCTGCAGTTGTTCGAAACGAGCAAAAACGCAACAATCGGCTACCAAGGTTATGGCCTCGAGAGAGCACTATTGAAGCAATTAAAGAAGAAAATCAGAAGGACACAACCTTCTATACAGAAGATACAAATCTCCATCCCTTCTATAAAACCGATTGTCAAATTTGATTAATTTTTTCCATAACTACCATATTCTTCAGATTTGGTCCCCAATAACTACAAGCTGTTTTCAGATCAGGAAAAAAGCTTTAAGAAAAGCAATATGAATTATACAGACTTATTGAATTGTGTTAATATCACTCAAAAAACTATGGTGTCGCAAAACAGACAGTTATATAAAAAATGACGCTTTGAAATGTCTAAGCTAGGAAATTTAACACGACGTTGTATAGAATTTATTAGAAATCCGAAATATTTCCAATTAATATAAATAACTGTGGCGTTACCTAGGTTTCCGGTCGTTACAAATTTACGTAGATAATGTAGTAAACTGTAATATAATAAAATTTTTTGGAAAAAAATTCGTAGTTTACAAATAAAAAAGTTTATTTGATGTTATATAATAAATATAGTAAAGAAGGTTCTTTTCTCTGGGAAAATATTACAAATAGTAACTTTTTAAAAATATTTTTATTCAATCAATTTTGTACTTCAATATATTACAGTTCACTACAAGTCAAGGGAATATTCATGAACACATTAAATTGACAAAATTTTAACATACAAATTTTCAAATACAATTGTTGCAATCTGCTAAAGATCCCAATTTTTTTTGAAATACATTATTTCTGGTCAATTGTGATATGCCTTTCATTCATAATATCAATTATGCACTTGATTTTCAAAGATGCCATTAAAACATTTTGATCGAGGTTAATAGTTTCTATTCGCACCGTATATAAATTAACTCAGATAATTTACTGCACAGATCGATAAAGGTGAAGTAAATGTCACACACTCTTATGGCGATCTGCAAATCCTTGATTGAGGTAGGATTTGGTGACATTATAATTTTGTTAACAGGATTTTGATCCTTGAAAACCAAGTAAATTATCTTCATTTATCCCACGTAACTACAAGTACCGTCGCACTAATGGTCGATTCATAAACTTGACTTCCGTTTGCCGTTTCCGTTCGCGGGTGACGTTTGCCGTTTGACTATTCATAAACTTGGGGTTGCTACCGTTAACCTAAAAATTTTGTTATTCTTTTTGACGTGTTTACTTCTTTTTGTATTTTTGTAATCCGGTATTTAAGGACGATATTATGGAAAATAACTAAGTTTTTTTTATTTGGACAAACGCAAACGGATGTGATTGGCTCTTTTCTATTGCTACGAACAGTCGACGGGAAAAGAAAAATTCGTTTATGTTGGAAGTCACCAACTGCAACTTATGCATTTCAATGTTTTGATTTTGTAACAGCAAACGTTATTGGCAACGGCAAACGGAAAGTCAAGTTTATGAATCGCCTTCGGTTTACCGTTGTCGTTGCCGTTTGCTGTTACAAAATTAATACCATTGAAATGCATAATATTATTCATAGTTGCCGTTTGAGGTCGCTTTGCCGTTGGTGACTTCCAACATAAACGAATTTCATCTTTTCCCGTCGATGGTTCGTAGCTGTAGAAAACAACCAATCACATCCGTTTGCGTTTGTCCAAATAAAAAAAAATCTTCGTTATTTTCGATAATATCGGCCATAAATACTGGATCACAAAAAAAACACAAAAATATCTCGAAAACAAAAAGAAGTAGAATGAAAACATTTTTAGGTTACGGAAGCTACGTCAAGTTTATGAATAGAGTGTAGAATTTTCTACGAATGGCAAACGGAAAGTCAAGTTTATGAATTGGCCTTAATAGTTCAAAAACGTTGAAGAAGGTAATTGAAACGTTCATAAATACATAGGTAGCTTTATTGATTATCTATTGAATACTATCCAGAGTGTAAAGTTGAAACTTCAAAAACCGTGTATTTTTCTCGGTATGTAATAACCGCCAGGGGCGGTTCTCGATTACACTCTTGATATTTATCTCTAAAAGTACAAATTTATACAATTGGTAAGTGAAAAAAAAAGTTATTGATTCAATTATGGGGTTATTGACGAGTCTCAAAGCATATTTTCGGAATCAGTAATTCAAAGAAATTAGATCCACAATGATGAAAAACATATTGTTCTATTCTAAAACAATATAATCAATGGTTTTGCAAATTTGGTTTCTTCATGCATTTGGATGCTAGAAACCCTGGTGCGACCCCTGGTAATTATACATGATGTATCAACTAAAGGCTGCTTGACAAGGACTAAGACATAGTGAAGATATTGAATTATTTTGACAATAAGCAAGCTTTTCGCATTGTATCATGTCTCTCATTGACTGAAATTTGAAGTTTTTCTACGGTATGTAGCTACCAACCTTCTAAATGTGGAAATAAATAAATATTAGAAACTAAAATTACGAAACAACAACGTATTATATTTAATCAAATTTCTCCCTAAAATTGCGAGTGTCTGCATGAATGAATCCTGCTAAGCTTATTTTGTGCAGCAGTAAAAACATTATTCTCTGATTGTTCGTATCACAACCCCGATTTATCCCAACTTGTGAGCGTTTTCTATGATTGCTTTTTGTATAATTACCAATTACCTAGGTAAATTTAACCTTGTTGTTGAAGTTTTTAATTGAAGTATTGAATGACGAATGTAACACGTTATTTGACATTACGCAATGCTCTTGCCAAAATCTGCGGCTTACTTTTCGCTTAGTACTTTATACATATTTTGGCATTTAAAAAAATTCCCAAATGATTGGTAGTAACAAAAATAAGAAGGTTGCTAGATTTACCACAGAAGAAAAAACGGTCAAATTTAGAAAAGTACTTCAATAGATCAGCTGATATGACTGACATTTGGTTGATTGGTAGCCAAATGCAATAAAAATGACGATTAAATGGCAATTGCAAAATATTGCATGTTATTTTGTTCTATATCAAACGGTTGCAATGGAACGAACCTTGATTAAGGTCAAATATGATTCTTACGTTGCACTACACGTTGTCTTGTTCCTTAACGATCAGTCTAAGTGAACGATCTAGACAATAAATATGACACTATGTAGTTGCGTGGTTGTAATAGAATAATTTTCCAGCTTTTTGGGATTTTTTGATTACATTATAGGAATACAATTTATTTTAATCACAATATTTTTAAACATGATAAATATCAAATATCTTCAAAAATCTTTTCCAATTTCCTAAAACGATAATGATTTATCAAGCAAGTGTATATTCAAACGTTTAAAAAAAATAGCTCAAATATTGACCCACAATAAAAATAAGACAAAAATACAATAACGTCTTATTTCGATCAATTTTTGAACTTTTATCGAACACTTTATCTCACAGAGCTAATCCTATCAGTCACTTTATTTTCATTTTAAAACAACATTTTCGAACCGTTCATTTGTAGACATAAGTATATTTACAATAGTTAATATATAAGAAAAACATCTCTATGGCAAATATATTTTAAGATATAAAATTATATATAAATTTTATATCTTAAACACTAATAAAATGGCCCATCCCTATCTACAGTAAAATTTAATATTAAATAAGTTTATAATTAATTTGTGCTTGGTATACATTTTTAAATTTGGCAAAACTTCCTTTTTAATTATGTTTCACACATATTTGTTCTATTTACAGCTTGAAACTGATCCTATCAAATGTAAAAATGAGATTAGATTAAAAATATTTCATAATGAATACGGAAATAATATATAATAATCCCAATAGAGTTTAACGAATTTGCTTTCCCAAAATCCATATTTTCTTATCAACGTCTCTGCTTTCAAGATAACATAATAGAAAAAAAAACATTAAAAACATGCTTTGTACCAATCACATACAAGTTTTCAATAAAGTACACCTCATTATGTATTGCAAAATTTAAGGATAAATTTTCAGGCTACGTCAGATCAGATGGAATCCTTCCAGTCATGGGATAAGTGCAGTAGTAGCAAAATATGCGAAGATAATTTATATTAAGCCCCACAAGAGAAAGGAGACATGACTCTCAATGAGTTTTTTGTTGTGGTAGACCATGCAGGGGTCTTGCTGAAAACAAAGGGCTCATTCACGCCAAATCCAGTGCAGCTCCGGACTCACTACACCTCTAGATACGTGCATTAGTAAACAAGAGAATTAATTCAAATTTCATGATACTATTTCCCTTTGTTTTTATTTGAATAAATTGAAAAGTAATTAAATACAATTCTGGTATTTTCGTCGATTTACAAAAATTCATATATCTTTATGTCCTGATCTCACACGTACATTGTTTGAGTGTAACCTGTAGTCCCTAAAAAAATTTACGGATGGTTTTACAGTTTTTCTAATTGAAATTTTTTGAAAAATAATAGTATTTCATGAACATTATTGGAAGGTGTAGAATTGTTTGGTATCTGAAAGACAGTCCTATGAATTTCGACTGGCAAATTTCGTTTCTTGTATTAGTTGAGTTTTGATTTGTTTCCATTTTTATAGTTCACATTAACACTTTGTAAACCCCATTTAGACACTTATAGAATAAATTTCAAAGCTGTATGAAGTGTTAGTTGAAACAATATATTCTATATCCATTTTTTTGGTAAAAAAATGAGGTATCCATTATACTTAATTTATATATATTAAGGGTCAGTATTATAAAAGTTTATTTCGACCGGATCTTATTCAACCACCGGTCGAAACTCCAGCGATGGTTAATACATAACATCGGTTCGGTATTATAACTAGGGGTGGGCAAAATAATCGGGTGATCGATTAATCGATATATATTTTTAAAAATAATCGGTAATCGATTAATCGAAAATAATCAAATAATCGAAAAATATCGATTAATGGATGTGGACAACATCCTGTGAGAATTTGGTTTTATAAAATATAATGTTTCTTGCCTATTTTCATTCTCAAAAATGCGTAATGGTTTTGGTACAGTTTAATTGAATTTAAAAGAGAGTTTTTAAGTGGCTTTATTACAAAGTAAAAGACTGAAATAGTTATTTGTATGCTTAGGCCGCGAAATACCTTTTTAACGTACCGAAAGAACAGTTATCGCCGAGCCGCTTGCGGCCGAGGCAAGATAATCATGAGGTCGGTAAAAAGCATCGCGGCTATGGCATATACACTATTTTTCGTACAATCGTTAAAATAATCAAATAATATAATAATCAATTTAACGACTAAAAAATTTATTTTCTGAATAATTTTCAACATCATTCAATATCAGAATCTTACTTCCAAATATCTTCTGTAGGTTCATTATTTGGTTTGTTTTTATTGGGAATCAAACCATAATGTCTTCTGTATGTTCCTAGTGGTATACTTGCTCTTTATCTTGTTTTTTGTAGGAATCAAACCACAATCGTTCTTTTGTAGCTTTATTTCCGATTTTCGAATAATCGAAAATTGATTATTTCCGATAAATCGATTATTTTTGATTATTTTCGATTAATCGAAAATAATTGATTATTTTATATAATCGATTATATTTTTTGATAACTGCTCAGCCCTAATTATAAGGCATTTGCAACCATCCGTTGGCCAACCGGAAAAAATTATGTTGGCAGCACTGAGAGTTTAACTTTAACCAATCAGATCCAAGTGAACTGACATTTGCCGGGGAGAGTGGTAGTTAAAGGTCGAAATATAGTTTTGTTTGAAGTTTCCACGTATAGTTTCAATATTATATAAATTTAGAAAGAAGAATTGCAAAAAAAAGATTAATCAGAGAATCAGATGAATCATCATTATTAATATCTTTCAAAAGTAGCCTGTTTCGTAAAATTTCGGAAGAAGAAGTCAAGTTAATTAAACGCAAGCCAAAATAAACGAAAATTGAGGTTAGAAAGTACGTTTCAATGCTCGAAAACCATTATTGTTGGGACATCTGGTACAGTAATATTAAAATCAAGCTTCATAAAAATATGTAATATATAAATATTAGTTTTTCGTCATAAACATTTTGTATAACAGATTATTAATATATTTTTGACTGAAGCTTATCAAGTTTAATTCTATAAATTCCTTTGAAATTTAGTGGTACTACTCTTAGGTGAGCCTATAAGTTGGCCACAATAATTTTATTTGATCATGACAATTTGGAAAGTATGTTTTCACAGAAGTCGCAATCAGGATTCTGCGCGTTGTGAAATTTCCTGATTGAGAACGTACACACAGGTTTTACTCATGTTTTTTTAACCATCAAATATCTTTTTGGGTAATTGTATGTACAGTAGAAATAATTGAGGATTCAAAATTCATATTCTCATTTATTTGTAATGAACTTTCGATAAATATCACACAATTCTTGAATGATCGATTTTATTGACTCAAAATCCGATATGTCCTGGGAAAGACTTACCCGAAAAACCACGCTAATTTTGAAATAGTACCTCAATTAAAGAGAAAGAAATATATAGAGTCACAGCACAGCTAAAGTACAGCTAAAATAAAATTCCTGTCCATAAGTCAATACGAAATCACATTGACGTTTCGTACCTATCACATAACTGTCAGAAAGATACATGCGCATTAACGTAAACTATCAGTAACTCTGATATTGTGAGAACAAACCTCATATCTTATTATCAATTATCATATTAAAAATATAATATTCCAAATGTTATATTATTTCGATTAAAATGAAATTCATTTAAATTCAATTATACAAGGTGGATAAGAGTTATATACATTAACTTATAGAACTTATTATAAAATCTTTCAAACGATTTTCATCATATTTAGGAAGTTATTATAAAACATACAGGTAATTAATTTCATATTACCATCTCCCCCACCCTATATGAACATTTTCATTTATTTATATTGGGTAGATAGTGACACTGTTATTTTTTCGTAAGTATGAAAAAGTGAGGTAATAAAGAGAAGTAGAAAAGAAAAAAATATCTAAATATCGATATGTTTCCAAGAAATAATCGATAAATATCGCCAATAGTTTCAATTTGAAAATATCGATATCCAGATTAATGTCAATACAAGTAGCAGCAAAACTTGTGTATAATTTTGTATAGACATGAAAATCTCAATACAAATAGAGCAGATGTTGCAAGTTCTGGTAGTGCCTAGAGTAAACGTGAAAAATATCGATACTTTTTACCCTGCATATAAAAAAGTCATAGTATTCTAATATCTCATTCTCCTTACAAAAGAAAATATATCGAAATATGTATTTTTAGTTCTAATAATTAATGTACATAATTCTGTGACATCTTGTATATAAAAGACAACATTGTAGTGGTTATAGGTGTGATTTGTCCTGACCTTTTTTTGCGCCATTACCGTATTTTGTGCTTTTTTTATCATTTCAAATTCGATCTACTATCACAATCAATTTCAAATTGATTCAGTTTCAAGGCTCTAAAACCAAAACTATATTCGTCATTTTTAAATTCACAAAATATAGAGAAAACTAATTATATAGAACGATTAGGTTCCATGGAATGATAAATGACATTGAATTAACAATTACGATGGAAAGACAAATAACATGGAATTAAAAATGCAATGGAATGACAAATGACATGGAATTGAAAATGCAATGGAATGACATGGAATTAAAAATACAATGGAATGACAAATGACATGGAATTAGAAATGCGATGTAATGACAAATGACATGGAATGGCAAATAAGATTGATTGACAAATGACATGGAATGAAAATAGATCAAGTTGGATTTAATAAATATAACGCACTTTTTGTATAATTAGTAATTGAGTATTTTATCATTTAATTGTTTTAGTAAAGTTCGAAACCGGCTTCTAATTTGATTTATATCTTATTGTGTTATTAGAGCTCTGAAGCTTTATAAATAAACCTATTCCCTACCCATTTACTACAATCCGCATTCTCTCATAGTTTTAAACCGGAGTAACAACTAAACTACACATTATATTAATATGGACGGGTTACATGATCCGACAAACAAAATGGCGATGTCTATCATTAGTTTTCGTCTTAAACTTTCTCTTGTTGAATTGAAAACCAATAATTTGATCCTTAAAGCCGAATATGAGGTTTGGAGGACCAGACAGTGAATATTGATCTATTGTTAGTATAAATATCGCCATCAATTCCATCTTATAAGTTTTTCTTTTGCCAATTTATATTCATTTGTCACCGATTGATATTAATTTAATGTAAAATTTTCGTGAATACTGTGCAAGTGGAGGAAAAATTCAACTTTCTATTGATTTATTGTATAAAAAATTGATAATTCATCGATGATAAATAAAAAAAGTTACCCCGATTTTGGAATATTTCAACAATATTTTAATAAAAATTACGTATTATAAATATTATAAATAAATTGGTGTATGCTTAAAAACCAGGAACATATTAAAATCCGTTCCATTTTTTAATTTCTGCCCTTTATAATACATTCGTGCGATTGTGAATTTTTCTAAACATTTTGATTTAGTAAAATTCAAACACAACTTGAATTCGGTCCACGTTATCAATTATTTTAGTTGAAATCGTTCTTACATTAATAACAAGAGGGTTAACCGCAAATAATTCCAGAGATTATGAGAAGGGAAGAATTTGTATCATTTACCATTAACTAAAAATTGTTACCAAAGTAAGAACAAATTACAATTTTTGCAAATATAGGAGAATATAATAGATATCATATATATATATATATATATATATATATATATATATATATATATATATATATATATATATATATATATATATATATATATATGTAATGTATGTTGTTCAAGATGATTCATAACTACTGGAACATGAGTTATTTGGACCAATACATATGGATATGATCATATAAGGCTATATGTCTTATACCTACAGAAGGACCAAAAAACGTCAGCTGTAAATTATTAACAACAGTTGTCTTAGTACCTAGGTCAGGCTTCAAATATTTCTCTTACGCATGAAATTATTTAAAATCTCTTCTGTTATACTTACTGAAGAATTTCAGACCTGCTGTGCATTTCGGATTAGTGCTTAAGGCTGCTTGACATGATGCAAGACAACGTGGAATTAATTGGAAGACACAATATTTCTTGATCGAAAGCATACGCCGATGAAGTTCACCTAAAGGCCTCTAGACATGATGAGATATAACGTGTAATGCATGGCGCAATATTTCTTGATAAAAAGCATGAGCAGATGAAGATCAGCTAAAGGCCGTTTGACATGATGCAATACAACGTGCAATCAATACAAGATGCAATATTTCTCAAAAGCATTCGCAGATGAAGTTAAACTGTTGAATGTTTCATGCAATATCTCGCATTTGCAGCATTATCGGTTTGGTGTCACTTTTATTGCGTGCAAGCTGCAATTCTAGTGAGAAATCTAGTTACTTTTGGCTTAACAACTAACCTGTCTATCACAGTCCAAAACCAAGGCAGCAGTAGATGTAATTATTGCCAGCGATTCACTGATCCCTTATTCATTTCTTTACTTACCTAGTTTTGTTATTCTTATTTTTAAACCGGTCACAAGATATGTTTGTTTGCTTTTACTGATAAAATTTTGTTAGTGGCAGCCATAATGTAATGGAAAGATACTTGTATGATGTCAACTATTATTTATCGAATAACCAAAAATTCGATTTCTTCACCTTCGAATAAATCTATTAATTTAAATTAAGTTATTAGGTAATCACAACTGTCAATTTAAGAGTTTAGAAGAAACCTAACCCAAAGTATTATACATCAGAAGTGGTTAGTTCATTTTTCCAAATATTCGTTAAACAAATAATTAAATATTAAATATGGATGATTGCGAAGATTTGTTTGAAGAGGAATTGATTGAGGAAAATTACAGCAAACGCCAGAACAAAGAGCTTATTTCGTTTGTCATAAAATTGATCATTACAATTTTTGGTCCAATAATAAATTTTATAAACGGTTCCGCTTACAGAAGCCCACCGCTCAGTTTATTTTTCAAGAAAAAACTTTCAAAACTTTTTGACCGTTTGCTTTTTCATTTCGTATCAATTATATTCAATATAAATTATAATTTTTAAACCAACACAACTTTCTCCGACTAGAGACTACTTCAACATTAACCTTACGTCTTCTTCTTTTTCTCTACAGAAACAAGTGCAAATAGAATTAAGCAGAGATCGTTGTCACAAACACAGATCATAGAAAACCGTCAATAGAACAACGTTTTTTCGTTTATTTCTGTCCTTATTCAATACATCGACGATTGCTATATAGGCATCTTTCATGGTGTTATCAACAGTAGACTATTTGTTAAGTACATAATAAAGTGACAAATACTTATTAGTTAGTTTGGATTCAAACTAACTAGGGTAAAGAAACGGTAAACATTTATTCGACAATTAAAAGTTATTTGGATAATAATTATTTGGCACATTATTAGAACGTGAAGAAACCGGCCCTTAATGTCATTATTGTAATAGATATTTAACAGATTATTCTGACCCTTAAATAACATATTAACCATTATTGTATTAGATGCTTGAAATTTCGAATCTTTCCTCTTCTACTTGAATAAATATATAACTGGGAATTATTATTTTTATTTTCTTAGTTTCTATGGTGAGTTTTTGTGTTTTTTCTTTATTTGATTGTTTCGACCGCTGGAAATGCATGGAAATGAGCATGTACTTGAAAATAACCTTGGAACATTCTGGTTCCCCAAGAAATTCCAGAACTTCCTGAGAATTTAAATCAAAATCTGTGACCTTTTCAAGAAAACGCATCGCTAAATTCTAATTACATACATTTGGTTATATAGCCATATTAGAGTCCAAATTCTCTACCACAGCTTATGTTTCAATATCAATGAATCATCCTTATAAAGATTGTCCCACAATGTTTCGACTCGGCAACGTATGAAACACTTCCAAAAATGTAATAGTTTATTAATTAATATTTAATTAATTATTAAAATAAAAAAAAATAAATCGTTTCAGTTGTACCTGAGGACTAATAATTGTAAAAACAAGGAAATTAAAAAATCGAGATTGTGGTATGGCTAAAGCATATTTGTAATACTCCTATATGGACAGTTAGTATGGGAAAAAAACGTCCTTACGTTACGGTGCCGACAATATTCATTTTCTCTCTCGTTCGAGACACTTTATCTATACTGCGCATGTTTGAGAACCTCGGAGGATAGAGAAAGTGTTATCATCCTGTCTTTCTTAGTCGGAACAGCTTCCACTTATAGAATCATTACATATATTGGGTAAAGTAACATTTGCTATCTGTCAAATGTTTATGGCAATTGGATGCATAGCTACATAATAAAATGTTTTTTTGTCAATTGTGAAAAAACAATTGATAATGTAGCCACCTAATTTATGAATTCTAAAATATTCTTGTGCTTTTCAGAACCGTGACATCTCTACTAACTGCAACTGTGATTTCTTAACGGTGATTTTCCACTACTAGTTCCACAATTCTATAAATGTACGTTGTTATTTGTTCTTTAATTCGGAAACATTAACGTTTTCGTGGCTTTACCTAGGCTGTTTCCTCTTACAGTTATGAACGTGTCAATCTTTAAAAATAGGTTTTCACAAAGAATGGAGGTAACTTGGTAATGAAAATATGTCTGAAATATAGTTCTTGAGTGAGGATATTGCAGCGCTACAGTCGTCCTTCATACAAGAGGATCGCACTTTCTATCAAGGTTACTCTAGAGCACCGGTTCCCAAACTGATGGGCATGAAGACGAGTCGGGGGTGTGCGATACTAGTTGAATATTTGAAAAAATCTCACTTAATGAAAAATGTATAAATGTGAGTAAACAATTTACTCAGCAAAAAAAGCGCAAGTATAATGATGATTACAAAAAAATGTTAAACATCCTCATTGTGTCATTTGCTTTGAAGTATTAAGCAATTTCACTTGGTTTAGTTGAAAATGTATATAAATATTATTTTGTAAATAAACCTGTCCTAGTTCTAAGATGATTTTCATCGTGAGTTCAAGAAACTGCGAAATCGGAATTCGATGGAAATGAATAGCATAGAATACAGTAGATACTTTGTGTTGTACATTTAAATAAACCGCGAAAATAGATTAGTTCTGTCACTTACCATCGAGGGCACTGGCACCAAAAATCCGCCATGTTTTTTCCAACGAATAATAACTAAGTTTGCATTTCTACTTAGGGTTTGTTCTGTGGTTACTATTTTGTGCAGAGAAGTAAATATTTTATTATTATATTTATTTAAATTTCCGTTATTTTGTTACCATTGAGTTTATGCTTTTGGTACCGTTGCTTTCCCAGTTTCATTTCTTTCATGTATAGTTTAGTTTTATTTCCGTTTTTAATAAATAAAGTTTTGTTCAACTGTTGTTATCAATAAACCTCTGGTTTATTTTATTTTCTTCACTGACGCTGCCCTGAACAAGTGGAGCATCACAATAAAAAATTGGCGCCCTAGGCAATCCGATAAGCGTCAATCCGTCACGTAGGGACGAAAGAGCGTTACATTTTTTTTTTAAATATGTGTCCATTAGGTTAATTAATATTTAGTTTGTGGTTCAATACTTCCAGACTGTATAATTTTAGTATGAGTAGTATTTTACGTCATCGCTTCCAATCTAGTAATTTTTGTAGTGGGAGTGATTCAGGTTTCCTAAAATGATCCTCCCAGTTCAAAAATAGGGTATAGTACTTTTCCTTTTAGGTACAATAGCATCTAAGTTTGTAAAAATCGATAGGTTATTAATTACTTCATATTTTCATGGAGTTTATCATTAACGTTAGTGAGAATATTAGCTCTAAAATATCCCCAAGTCGTCAAGCTCTTTCTTTTCTCGTTCACAGTCTCTTCCTTAGACCTGTGAATAGATCTGAGCTACTCAGCATTCAAAACAAGAATTCCTGTGGCATCGATGGGTTATCAGCTGGGTTAATGCGTCATGATTAATGTTTTAGAACTAGAGTTTGGCTGGTCTCAAAAGGACAAAACATCTCTCTCACGTCTTGTAATGTGATTTGCGCAACTTCAGAATACCGTTCAGCGATTATTTTCTCACCTACAGCCCCAAAGGTATTTGAGAATGGAATAATGAGTGAAATTGTTGCCTCCAAGGCTTCATGTCTCAGTTAATTATACCTATTAGAAATGAAGTTACTTTGAAACAGTTTTACTTGTAATCGTAATTAATTATGAAATATAACTTTTCTTTTTTACTAGCCATCACTAATAGTTGTAATATATTTTAAAACAAGTGTTCATGTCGTTGTCGGGCGAAGTTGTTGTGGATTGAAAAAACTTTGAATGATATAAATCTCACTGGAATTAGTATAACACCAATATGATTGTTACAAAATAGTACTGATTTAGAATATGGGTACAATATTTGAATCAAGTAGGAAGTTTTAAGAAAAACTTACATATTTTGTAGCAATCATAGTCTTAAAACAAAATCATAGCTGTTACGGTTCCCTTCTTCAACAAATTTCTATTGAGAGCATTGAGAATTGATAAATTCTAAATGATATGTGCAACAGCTATGATTGTACAAGTACGTGCCATCGTGATATCTGTTCCTGTTGAAATTCTTTCATATCCATCCAGTGAGCCAATTCTTCGGCACCACTAGAGTTTAGACCCAAACTGAACCATCCTACCATTTCTTTTTTCTTGGTGACACCTTTTCTGTTATAAACGGACACCATTAATGTCACATCGGCCAACTGGAAAAGCGCCACCTTTAAAAAATTTTTGATATAAAATACAAAAATATCACGATGAAATGATGGAAATAAAATTGGGAAAAACTAACCTGAAACACAAATGTCTCTTTAAAAAGAGGATTGGGTTGACCGCGTCGAACGGTGGTCTTGCTCTGAGCCAGTTCTTGTCCAGTACTACTGACCAGATGGAGTTTCACATATGTATCTGGAGGTCTGTTAATTGCCAGGTTTCTTAAAAGGTAACTAGAACAGTTTCATGACATATTATCTCCCAAAATAATATTTTACTATCAACCTACACTGAGAGTAATGAGATCTAATAATCTGAGCAAAAAGTTACTTAGGTACCTCTCACTAATCTTACCTAAAATGGGATCCCTTGATAACTTCTACACTCAATCTTCCGGTGGTGGCATTATAACACAAGCCGAGCAGTAATTCTGGTACACCTCCATGCTGCATGGAATGTGATGAGCCAGTACTGTCCGATCTAGCTAAACTTAACAAATCAGTTGTGCATCCGCCCAACTAAATAGAAAATACATGTTATAATAAAATAGAGTTGAAATATGAAAAAATGAGTTAGAGGAACACTTCTACTAAAAGGGTGTGCAATATCAAATAAACAGGAGGATTTAAGTGATTGCTGTTCAGATTTATGGTATCTGCGTGTCAACTTCCGGCCATCACAACGTAAACGTGTTCAAACTGTTTACTTTTTATATTTTAAATTTGAAACTTTGAGGTGTTATTGGCAATCCTGCCAATTAAAAGGTTTTTGAAGGCAATATATTTAAAATCTACATACGGAAGCAACGTAATAATCAAAGTAAAAATGTCCGATGAAGAGAAGAACGCACCTCCGAGATATTTGACTAACGATTGATCGCTGTACTTGATAAAAAGATTCGTGTAAACTACAGTAACAGAACTGTAACCGAGCTTTCCACAGTTTGAATTAGTACTTTGAAAATATCAAACAAAAGTTAGGTTACTTTACTCTACAAATTTTGTAGAAGATGGGTGCTAGAATTGCTGACAGAACATCATAAAGGGGAGCTTTAACGTTTTTCAACGCATACAACAGAATTAGTGTTTCATTAGTGGATCTAATCGTAACTATCGATTGGACGTGGGCGAGACATGTCAATTACAGTCTATAAAGTTACTCAAAAAAAAAATATATGCCAAATTTGTCACAAAGCAAGGTTACGGGGACTGACTTTACCTTAAGGATAGGCAAGGTGTGGTACTGATTGATTTTCTCAAACGGTGAAACTTAGAAAGCAGTTCAAAACAAGAGCCAAGGAAAATTGATGATAAAAATTTTATTATTTTGCGACAAATCGTGAGCTTGCGTAGTAAAACGACACGAAGTAATTTTAATTCGTTTAAATACATCATTTCGAGTGACGTCTCACTTGAAAAGGTTGCCATATTGTCGTGGTGGATAAACAAAGATTTTATTTCACTTGTTTAAAGAGAATTTATTGATTCATGCGCTTTTTTCATTTAAATGAATATCTTTGGGCAAAAAATGAAAATGAACCCATAACTAATAATACTTTTAATATAAATAACGCGATGTTTGTCTCGTAAGACAAGATGGCGGCAAATTGTGACGTCATCCCGAACTAACCTACAGGAGGTTATTGTCTCGTCTTCAGAGTCCCGATCTTTCACCTATGAAGACTTTCATAGAAAGTAAAGTAATAACGGTACACAAGAAGCAGAAGATGAAGCCGGGCGCTTTGACTCTAACTCCTTTTTTCATACTTTAATTCTAGAGGAAGATAGGGTGCCTATAGACGTGATCAAGGACGCTATCCTTACGTGCGCAGCTCGTTACGCAAAACGTAAAAACCGTAATGCAATGATATTTATTCTATCAGGAAGAGGAGCATCTCTACAAGCACTTGACTCTTATAAAATTGAGTCAAAGCTAGTGTGGGAATGCATCGAATCGAAACTAACTGAGAACAAACAACAAAGTTACTTTTAAGTGGGTACTTGGCAACATCATGGTAGACGGCAATGAACAAGCCTATCATCTGGCTAAAAAAGACAACCCCTTTCATAGGAGCACAAACTTCCATGGTTTTCTCAAAAAGCCATCGATTCATAGTCACAGAAGTGGCAAAACGAGAAGAAATCAGAAACATGGAAAAATGCCCTAGATCGGAAACAATCGAGTAAATTACTTTCCTATGCCACCAACTGGTCTGAATAAGTTCCTTTCATTGAGCAAAGACAAGGTAAGTAGAGTTACTGGTGTGCTAACTGGACACTATCCGATTAACTACCATCTGAAGAACATCGGAAAAACTCTCGATATCTGTTGTCGTTTCTGTACGGAACCAAAGGAAATCGCATCTTTGTGAGTGCGAGGCTATTCATAGATAAAGATTATGGTATGGTAGATAAGCTGCATATCCCCCAGACAGCTCACTTTGCAAGGTTGTTGGTACTTGACTGGTGAACAGTATTTGGTACGCAAAAGATCAATAGGTCAAAGTGTTAGCGAGATAAATTCACGATCTTTACGCCCTAGATCATTTAATCTAATGTAGAATCTTAATTGATCTTTGAGATGTAAACAATTAATATTTTTTATATTTCAAAACGTTACTTTCTGAATAGTTAAATGTTATGTTAAAAACAAATCACTCACCATAGCTGTATTAGCTCTTGGTTCTAAATTTAACCAAAAATTATTTTCCAATTCCAAATTAATGTTGGCAAAACTGACAACAGCTTCGCCAATTAATCTTTCTCGGCGCATTCTTTCACAGCCATATAGTCGCAGTCTTATGCCCATGGAATTAACGTCCTCTGAAAATATATAAACAGAATGCATAGGTACCTTAGATGCTCCAGTGACAAGCCCTCGGTTAGCGGGGCGAAAAAATTTAAACAGCTACGAAATAAGTTATTTTTTATCATTCCTAAGATGAGGTTTTGTGAAAATGCAAAGCTGAATTGAACTTTAATCCCATTACATTCATCAAATAGTGTTCTACCTACTATTTTAGCTTATAACACCCTCGGCTTTTTTACGTGAATCAAAACTAAATAAATGTCATGTTTACATTTTAATTGTGTAAATGCAGTACATGGTTAAGCCTAAATTGGTAAATAACGTCAGAAATTTCAGATATTTGAAAATGCTTTCGGCTACTTTAGAGGTTATGTACACCAAGCTAAATTTTTTTAAAGGTATCTACTATTGATCAAACTTACAACTATATATAAATATTTTACCTGGATTCACGCGATGCAAGACAAAATTTTCCATATACTGAGGATTTTCACCTTGCCTAATTTTCGTCTTATGTTTTTGTTTCTTACTAGGGAGTAGAATCAGTCTCACCTAAAATATAATACCAATCGCATGATTGTTTAAATATATCAATTTGATTATAAAGTATCTAAGAAATGGAACAGACCGGTTTATAAAGGAGATCAAGGAAAATCTATTTGAATACTTTTTAGCATACAGCTCAGAGGCTGAAGATAAACTCAGTTGAAGAAGGAAATAGCTGGATCTATAAATCAAATATCTCTACAGCGAACGAGTATTTTTGAAATAGAAGCATACTAACACATATATTAAGAGATTTAGAATTTTAAAACTGGTTTCAAGTTTTGAAGAAACATGTTCAGGATCTTCGAATCAAAATTTAAGAAGAAGATGATTGTTTTAAGTAAGAAATTGAAGAAGTTGAAACCGTGGCCCAAGAAAATTTGGGCGATGGCGATCTCTGCGAATTGATTGGATGTATTGAAAGTTCCATTCAGTATCTTCCTCAAGACGATAGGAACTTCGTCCAGGAAGCGTGCAGTAGTGAAATCTTGAAAAATATATATACTAAGAATAGAAAACCATCAGTCAGCAAAAGAGATCTGAATACTGTCAGGAGTTTGAGAAGGAAAGATTGTTTTTACTTGGAAGCAGATGAAGGTAACAAGGTTGTTATAATTGACAAGAAGGACTATTTCGAGAGAGTGGACAACTTAATCGAAACAGGACCATACACCAAAAACTGATATTTTCAAAGCTCTATTGCCTTCCCAAAATTCACAAACCTGGGAAGGCAATAAGATCTATTGTTTCAACAATTTGTACATCTAGTATTTCAGGTGGTTAACGAAGGAGTTTGAAACCTATCAAACCTGAGGGTTTTCAGTGATTCGTTAGAGTGAAACCTTCAGACATTGAAGATGGGGAAATTTCAGGGTGCCGATCCCGTAGACCTTGGAGTACCTTGAGAATTTAAGGAGATATAATAATTTGGGAGCTGATGTAATAGAAGAATGTTTACAGTTTACAAAAATATGTGTAGAGCAAAACTATTTCCAGTACAACAACGAACAGTTCATCTTCAGTCTCTGAAGACGAGAACTTGGTTATCGAAACGCGCGTCAGACAGTGTAATCGTGGTGTTGGTATAAACATTGTATTCAGTATGAATCTTATGACGTAATTTTGTAATTTTTGAATATGTAACATTACCTGGGTGTGTGTGAGTTGACCGCGATCCCTGCTAGGAAAATCTCTGGCTTGGAGGACGTGAACTGTCATCTTCCGCATGGGCGCGTCGTAGAGTAGAGCGATTTCCAAATGACCACACTTATTATTTGGAATTATTTGACATTCCGGTTCGGATCCGGAACCACCGCCACAAGATAAAACTTCTCCTCTGTCTTCTACGTCCTGGCTCATCACGACAATACACTACAATGTATCTTTAGTTAATTAGCTGAATTGTTTTCAATTGTATAATTTTGAGTTATTTGAAAAGCATTTTCTAATATCATTTCAGTTTCTGTATTAGAAATAAATCGTAGTCAAGTACATAGGTGCCAGTATTATTTTGACCGTTTAAGGTAGTTTCATGATTTCGTTTTGATGGTATGGCGACATAGTTTTCAATATCTCCTTTATTGTCACTTTTTTTACATAGAAAAAGTTTTACCGGTGCAGTATCCGGGCTAAACGGTGAGTGCAGAGCAACCAGGTTCAGTAATTTTTTTTCGAATTCTCATAATGTGTAACTTGGTGTTTTTGTTGTGGAACCCAACGCTAGTTCTTGTACCTATGGTTAAAAATGTTCACAAGAGTGAGGGTTTGACTGGTCTCGAAAGGTCCAAAACCCCTGTCTCATGTCTTGTAATGTGATATGCGCAACTTCAGAATACCATTCAGCAGTTAACTCTTCACCAACAGCCACAAGAGCATTTGAGAGTGAGATGATAAATGGAGCTGTTGCTTACTTTCTCTACTGACGAACTATCTTCCACTCATGGTGGTTTAAAGAAATATCTATAGTAATAAAATTAGACCCGTTCAAAACGAATTTATTGTAACAGTTTTACCTGAAATTTTCATTAACTTGTACCGAAAAAAAATTTTTCTCGGTACAATATTTGGGCTAATTTGTGTATGTATTGGAACTCTCAAAAATTTTAGACAATTTTGTCGAATTCTTAAAAGTGTGCGTCCTCATTGTGGTAGATTTTTTTTCGGTACTGTGGTTGACTACGTTTCAGAGTTGAATAGTATATGATTCCTTTCGAGTCCCACCGTGTACACAACATTTCCTCACGTTGTGTCAATTTAGGGTTTGCAGTCTTTTGCGCCACTTCACCAGGCTTCCACCATGATGTTTTGCGTTCAAAATTCTCATATTTCATCCATTGGGTCCATTCCATTGCGTTTTAGCAAAGTATCACCAATTTCGATACGAGTTTGTATATCCATTTGCATTTTTCAGATAGTTTGATTGCTTATATCTGCTGGAGATTAGTTCGAGGTAAATCTAACCTAACAACCAATTTTCCACCACTCACTGTAAACAGCCTGTGATGTTCTATAGCCTTTTCTATAGCGAAAAAGCATCACGTAACGTATTTATTCAGAATCAATGTCATAAAAACACAGGTGTGATCTAAGCCTACCAGAACTGGTTACTCGAGCAGCAAGAACCACGACGAAGCGACAAGCTTTCTTGTCAGAATGGGCAAATCCACCCAAGAACACATTCTTGATGTAGCCAAAGGTGTTGCTATCGCGTCTCTCAACGGTCTGCTTACCAGACAGTTTCTGCGGAGGTGACTGAATATCCCTTTCATGTTAAGGCACACATAGATGGACCTTTTACCAAACAATTGGTTCACTTAAATAGGCACGAAATTAGACTAGTCCACATCATGGGCATCTCGGACGATAGTGAGTGCCCAGCATTCATATGTTTAACCTTGGCCGCATTATGAACCAATTAAAAAAAAGGGTCACAAATAAAAAAATAAAATCGAATATGAATTAGAAAATGATCCTGATGACGTTAAGATGGTTCATTCAATTGAAAAGAGGGTTATTATAATGTATTTTTAGTTAGAATAATCCAGTAAACTTACATCCCTATTGGTGTTATTGTCTGTTGTATCTATTTGTGCACATGTGTCTACCATCTGAATATCCAAATCTTGATTGTCTATTTTTGTTTCCCTCAGATTTATAGGTGTTCTGGAACAATAAACTAACTATTATCAATATCTGTACAAAGTAGAATACAAAATTGGTTAAAACTCACTTTTGGATTAGGTCATTAATTTCTGCAGTCACTTTTGTAGCCATCGTTGTCAACATCATGTGTTTTTCTCCAACGGAACTGGTGGTAGAACTGCAACAAGAACTATTACTGCTCACTCCAGCTCTACCTTTTTCCACAAGAGATATTAGATCCTGGTTAACTCTGGCTGGATAATAGGAACCAGAAGGAATAACTGGTACTGGTACTGATATAGGACCTTGATGACTTTTGTTTCCAAGACCTATCTCGGATTCGGAACTAGATTCGCAACCATCAAAAGAGTATGCTTTCGCTAAAATAGACATTGTTATTCATGTTTTTTTAAATATATCGAAAATTGGCAAATTTTAATGACACGATACAGCATACATGACGTTTGATGTGACATTTAGCATTTGATTAGTGACATGAAACAAAAAAGTGTGAAGTGTCACATGTCAATTAGTACTGTTAGTGTCAACGCCTCTTTCGGACGTTTTTAGAATTATTTACGTATTTTTGTATATATATCGACTGTGTTTTTCTTCTACTTTATTCTTTGAATATTAAACAGTCGTATTCATGTTTTTTCATTACCCTAATGTAATGATCTAAATAGAAGCATCAGTTATTGATTATTTAGGAAAACAATCGATATAATGAACTGACATGAAAAATAGATAAAATTTAAACAAAAAATTTCCCCAGTGGGGCGCAATTTTCCACTTTCTAGGATCTTGAATCATTATTGAATTATTAAAATTATTGGGTGAATAAATGATGGTTGAACTACAAGGACAAAAAAGTAATTTATTATTTATTGAAAAAACGTATTTAGAAACATGAATTGGGAATGTATTTCTTAAAAATAACATCGTCCACACTCAAGGCAATAATTTAATCGAGCACTAAAATTATCTAAGCCGGCAGATATTGTGATAGGAAAGTAGGTTTGTTAGCGTAAACTTTAGATTTGACATAACTCCACAGGTCTTAAATCGGTACTGCGTGGAGGTCAGCTTATATTAACTCCCATAGCGATCAATTTGTCAAGAAAAATGTCACGATTTCGTGGTAGACATCTATTGGACGTATGTGAAGTTGCTCCGTCCTGCTGGAACCATGTTCTTTGGTTATATAAGTTTTACAATTCTGGCACGAAGAAGCCATCTAAGGTCTGCACATAAAACTCTGAATTCTCCATAACTATGCGTCCCCCTTCATCTTCCAAAGTAAGTGCCTTTAATTCCTCGCGCTGACATCGCAGCTCTTCACGGTCACTTTATGTGAACGTAGAGGTTTCTGATGTGTTGGATTGATTGCATTTCAGTAGCAGCAATTTGTCTTGTTGACGTGTCCATCCGACAACAAGATGTTGGTAAACGTTGAAAAATGCTTTATCATCTGAATCAATCAACTGAACCCCTAAATTTTTGTGTAAAATGCAAAATAATGATGATCTATGCATATTTAAAGTAACAGAACGCTTCCTTATAGACAAGTCAGTATCGTCACGAACAGACCAAGTAACACTGTCTACGTTTTAGATCGTTCTAGAACACGTTGGACAACCGGATTTTGGTTTATCCTGTGTTGATGCGGTCTCTTCCAACTTTTTGACCCATTTTCCAATCAGTCGAGCGCCTGGCGCATCATTCAAGTGACGGACATTGCGTTTATAGCAGAAAATTGCCGTTTTTGTATATCTCACGCAAGGTCGGTTCCAGAGAAACGCTCCATTGCAAGTAAATTCCCAGGTTACCGATTGACATACCTCACGCGCCTTTTCGAATAGTTGCATTCACACAATAAGCAATACAAAGGTGGACTTTCTTTTGAGACACCTTGTACAAAGCTATTTATCCAACCGTAGACCCAGCGGTAGTTTGGTATTAAATATGAACTATAGAAATTGAATTTTCTAATTTTTATATATTTATAGCTTACGGTAACTTACCTAATTTGTGTTTAGGAGAGAAATGTGACAAAGGATTAGGCACTGAAGGTGTTGGTACTGATCGTGATGATACGGGAGGACAGGCTTCCTCACAACATGCTATACCTCGTGCTGGAGTCCACCATAAAAGTCCTTTGTTTTTTATGTAGAGGATAATGACAAGCAGTATGGCTCCGAGGCCTGCAATCGCCCCCAACATTGTACCCCCATCTAAATAAAACAAAATTCATTCATTCAGGAGAAAGTAAGGAAACTGTATTATAAAAAGAATTGTTTCTACCTTCAGCGGTAGAAAAGACCCATTTATGTCATTGACTCGAAATGGACATTATTGGAAAAGCAAATTAAAGGATTATGTGTCTGTTTTATAGTCATCAATTTTCTACACTACGTAAACGTGAATGTATAATATAATGTACCTTTTTTCTAAAAATAGTAACTGGCATAGATGCGATTCATGTATTTTATTGTTTTGTTTTGAAAACATCTTTTTGGGATTGTATACGAGGGTATAAAGAAAATTTCCCATACGAAGTACTTTAACTTCTCTGTTTTATACAATATCTTAATGACATTTTAATGCACCATTCCTAATGCCTCTCACAGTGTTTTCACACACAACGACATTTGTTTCATCTTGGAACGAACATCGGTTACGTTTGAATTCATTATTTCTTCTCCTGATAATCCAAATCCACTGGTCTGTTCCATTTTTTGATAGACACTACACTTTTTATTTAACTGTAAATATTAATCGCAACAAACGACAAAATAAAATGTTGTGAGATTATGTTCAGCAAGTTTAAACTTAAAAATGTCATTGTCAGTCAGCAACAATCAGTGTTGCCAAGGCTAAAATATGAATAGCGAATCTCGTATTATATTACATATACCAATGAAAGAATGGAGACTGAGAAATAAAAATACAAATACTCGAAAAAAAAATCTATTGACCTACAAACGCAACCGTTAAAAACATATGTATTTGTCTTTATTAGTTCGAAAGTTTTATCAAACTTCTATTTGGCAACAAATAAATCTTTCGGAAAAGCTGACATGACATTAACCTATTTTCCATCTTTTATTTGTTTAGTTAAAGATATTTATAACCTTATCCGAATACATATATAGACAATACCATAGTTAGAGGTTAAATTGTATCCGGTAAGGACTTGTCCGTGTTTTCCCGAGCAATTTGTTTTTAGTGCTTTTATTCGGTTCGATAGACCTTCTCCATGAATATCGAAACCTAACGATTCTTTTATTAAAAATTTACGATATTGAGAATTGATTATTTATCGAAAATATGCCTTACTAGATCACGTGCAAGTCATTAAGTTCGACAGAGGATTTATACACTTATGAACTCATAAAAATGCGGTGAAGCTTTTTTGATTTGTGATTTACCTCATATTTAATATCTAGAACCTGATGAGAAATGAGTGAAATCGAGTGATAAGTATGCTATAATCAACAAGAGATCTTTCTAGTTAATTGAATTAAGGGAAAACTTGATGCAGAGTTGTGTACGAGGATTGTTACTCAAGTTTAGAGAGACAGACAAATAAATACAAATATTTATAGTTGGAAATGTCTTTATTGTTTTCGAAAATATTCTTCTTCAAATCAATACACTTTTTTTACATACATTTGAATCAATTGTCGAAGCTTTTTTGCATTCCGATTGAGGCACCTCCAAAAAATATGATTTGAACGCACTAACCGCTTTTGCAGGTGTAGAAAAACATTGACCCCGTCATTTATTTTTGAACTGCGGAAATAAGAAGAAATCATTGGGTGTCAAACAAGGACTGTATGGCGGATGAGCCATCAATTCGATGTTTTGACTATTCAAAAACCTTTTTCTTCAAACTGATGTGTGAGGACTCGCATTGTCTTGGGGGAAGAATGATTCGTCTTCTATGATTGGTTTCTTCAATTTTTTCGAATACTTCTGGCAAACAAATGTTGGCGTACCATTCAGAATTGACCGTTCTACGTTGCTCTAATGGAAGGGTGTATCTTTTTGACAGTCAAATGTTCATGTAATATTGAATAAATGCGAGTAGAACTATGCCTCAATCTCACGGTGTGTCACATGGCGATCTTGCATATCAGTTTAGACACATCATCGATGCTTTATGGCACAACAGCTAATTTTGAACAAACTTCACGAAATTGATTGGTTTAATCCACGTCAAAAGTCATAGACAATTTTCGCATGGAAATGTTCGCGATTCAATTCCATTTTGACCAAGATGAATGTTTTATATATATGTAAACAATTCAAATATCACTCGTATGATAACACGTTCTGAGTACGTTCACCATTAAAAATGTTAAACTGATGATAATGGTGGCAATGGCAGATTTGACATATTCACATCAGTGTTGCCATATCTCAAAACTTAAATAGCAGCCCTCGTATAGTACTAACAATAGTGTTCTCATCATTTAACCATTTGTCGTTCAATCAACATAGAATAAAAATAATTGCAGGCGGTAAAATGTAAAAATAATTATCAAATGGTGTTTTAATGATTCAAAAATATCAAATTTTATTTTAATCAAGACTAATTTGTGGTTCAAATCCGAAATCCTCTGGTTTAATGGTCTAACTAGCATCTTGACTTGTGAAGTTTTTTTTTGAGAAATTCTACGAAAATTTAAAGTATACGCTCTACTAGAATATTTGTATCTGTTGATGTGAGTTCGGATGCATTTAATTTGATTAAAAGGTCCATTATCAACTTTAAAATCGATTTTCTCTATAAATTTCATCGCACTACAAACGGCAAGAACGCCTTAAAAGGGGTGAAAGACCTCATCTTGAAGATACGAGGGCGCGACCACTTGTTGTCATTTTTACTTTCTCATGCCTTCTAGTCTAAGCCATCGTTGAAATTTGTACTACTCTGATAACACACTACGTTTCTTCACGTGGGAACCAATAAAAGGGTTATGCTTTTAATGCTAGCCGATAGAGCCCTTGACATTTTTCAAGTTATTATATTCTTATTATGTTCTTAAATAAAAGTTTGACGACTTTGGTGAGTATGTACTGATTTTCACCAAATGGAAAATTTCTTTTAAAAAAATGGTGCATTGAGTTTTATAATGTGAAATTTTTAAACGGTATAAAGAAAATAAAAAATAGGAGTTGTGGGTAAACTACAATATTTAGATTTAAAATCACAACCACAATAAGCTAAAAACCTTTCTGATATTCATTTTTCCAGTTTTTATTATAATAAATTAATACCCAGGGATAATAGATTAATTAAATTTCAAAATAATACACTTTATCAAATTTCTCTATCAATTTTTAAGAGAAGGTCGGAATGGTGCTTCACAAACCAAAAATATAGCGTCCGTTATTTGTTTACTTAATAAGAGCACATGCTCATATTTTGTGGTGAGTGCAACAAGTTA
Organism: Diorhabda sublineata; assembly: GCF_026230105.1. Taxonomy (NCBI): domain Eukaryota; kingdom Metazoa; phylum Arthropoda; class Insecta; order Coleoptera; family Chrysomelidae; genus Diorhabda; species Diorhabda sublineata. Next base: position 15,429,499 of record NC_079485.1, on the reverse strand, counting down.
AAACTTGCAAGTACCAGCTGATTTGGTTGTTATTCTTCAAGTGTGAATTATTTATTCGGTGTTTATGATTGTAATTTAGTCCTGTGAGATGCAAGAACGTACTGTAATGTATACTTTTTGGACTAAGACATCTTTTTCTGAAATTCGAATACGAATTGTTTTCTTTCTTGCAAATTTAGATTTGTAAGTTTTAAAATGGGCGAAATCAAGAAACGGTTGAAATTCGTGCATTAATCCAAGTCATAATATAGTCAGAAGTAAACGTACCATTGCCGCCTATTTAAAGATATGTCGACGTACCTGGAGTACAACCTGAAAAAATATGCATCCACCAGAAGCTTTGGCGATGGAAAACGTTCAGGGCAGCCTTGAAAAACCACAACCGCTAAAGTAAAAGTGATTGTGATCGACGACTCTCGGGCCCAGAGATAGTAGTTCAGATCAATTACTCAAGGGATCTGCCTTTTGATTATTTCTACAGCTTGTAGTGGCTGGAGAACATAAAAATGAACGCATGAGAAGTGGGAGAGAGTTTTATTGAATGATGAGTCAAGGTTTGAGGTTTTTTGGTCTAAGAGAAGACTATTTGTGCGCAGGTCAAAGGAAGAACAGATGTTAAATCCACGTCTAATCCAGACTACAAAACACAGCGGAGGCTCGGTAATGGTTTGGGAATATTTTGGCGGAAGGCCGACTGGAGATTTGGGGGGATTTGAAAGACAGAAACTCGTAAAAAATATTAAAGGAAAATATAGTACGTTCTGGCCAGAGCCTGATGGGCAAAAAATTTTTCAGCATGACAACGATCCCAAACATTCCTCGAAGCTATGCAAAGGATATTCGAAAGAATTGGCCACAGTCGCCCGACATTAATCTGATTGTTGGACAGGGAAGTCAGGAAGCAGTGTTCCATTTCACATTTGTGGAATATCCTGAAAAACGAATGGGACCAAATAGACGAAGATTATTTGTCAAAATAGTTGCCGAAAATTATCGTATTATTCTTATTTTTTGTTTATCACGTAAACTATATTACACGCAAAGATTTTGACCGGGAGTGTATCTGTCCATAACAACTATTGGTATAAATTAGGGATACTTTGACGTTTAAGTGAAAAATAATAATGTTTAATGGCTTTTCTGATGGTTGTCAGAGGTGTCAAACTCAATTTTGCAGAGGACCACATATTAAATTTTGAATTCGTAGGTGGACCAGATTGAAATTAAAAAAACTGTTGAGTTATAAAAGATGGTAGGTAATTATGTTGAGCTCGAGAATCCAGATACCTGACTGACTTCTCATTGACAAGCTCATTGATGTCAGGTATCATATTCGTTGTAGTTATTTTAAGAATTGATTGGAGATGTTCAATCGTAAGTCTTGTGCGATATTTGTTCTTATTTATTTTCATGATATCTGCTCACATAAATAGGTGCTACCAAACATGCACAGTATGCGCGCTGCGTGCTTTTTTAATTCCGGGTAATTATCCAGACTCTTGAAATATTGTGTATAAAATGTAAGAGCGTTGATCTCATTGACTTGAGAGTACGATTATTTAAAACACCCGTAGAGGAATCGAATGAAGTCTAAAAGCTCTAAAAAACAAGATTCTTCTTTCTGTGACACATTGCGATCGCGGGCCTTATTGATACGGCTCAGGGGCCGGAAGCGGCCCGCGGGCCGTATTTTTGACATGACTGATCTACGTGTAATTAATTTAGCTTTCTCACTGAATGGATAAGCTTCAGCTTAATTAGATGGATTGATGAGAAATCTGGCTCAATATTCTTTTATAACTGTTAATGTATTTCATCCAAGTTACCTTAACTTCATAAGAAAGCTGAAGTCTGAAAATTCAACATACAATGACCAATCATATTCCAGATATGTTGATTAAAAGTTTGAAAATCTGAATTTAGGTGGGTGGATCGGGGTTTGTCAGTTTGTATTTAATTGTTCCAACAACAAATTTCTGTCCCAGCTTCAACTCAGTGTAACTCTTAGAAGAAAATTCGTAATTGAGCTTTTTATATCCTAAAGTAAAGTATGTGAGTAGTAAATTATGTATCTATAAAGAAAATTTGTGTCTCCAATAAGAAAACTCCAAAATACTGACGTATCATTTGTGATCTCTTATATGTTTTTATTTTTGAAAATTCCTAAATTATTGTGGATTGCAGCATTTTCTTGATTATTTTTCAACGTTTACCATATTTTATAATAAAATAATCGTATCAGATTTATCGGTAAGGAAAATAAAACATCTATCTATTTTTATCCAAACTTTGTCATTACTGACCTCAACCACTTGCTGCACGAGTGCATGCGACCTACCGTCCTCCCCCTAGACACTTTCTCATGTAAAAGTGAGTCCTTCCTTACCCCTACCATTGTTTACTACAGATCGATCATCGTTCCTCTCACTCTGCCACTCCTCCAGAAAGCTTGAATATCCGCATCGCTTTTTACGAAGCTCAATGACAATAATTTCGATGTAATAAATTTAGTTTTTGATTTCAACCGGAATTTATTTTAATCATATTTTAAATTACTACTACTCACTTACAAATTTGAGAAAAATAATTGAATAATAATACGAGGTTTCGTCGAAAACTCTCACATTGGCTATTACTAAGAAATTAATTTCCTAGCCAATCTATTACACACTCTTGCACGAGGCAAAACTAGGATTTTCCTCCGTGGGTTAATAAGAGCTTATTTGGAGTTTCTTTTAACAATGAAGGTTTTGATTAGTCTGCAGTCATACCTGCAAAACGATTCTCCAAACAATCTACAAGGGATACGTTCTACAAGTTTGGGCTCTTTCAGCAGGGGGTCAGAGGACAGATCTTCGACAATTTCATAGTTGGATTATATTCAAAGAATATTCCTGTATTCATTCTTTCTACTTTCATTCTTCATTAATGAAGAGGTAAAAACAAATTGCGTGGGTTACGTGGACTAAATTGTCACGATTTCCATTAATAATAAAGTTGTTTATAGAGCTATTATTTACACAACTCTGAATGTGGTTTTTTTAGTCGATGAACTTGATTTTATTTTTATCTACCCTAAATCATTTGTTGTAATCATACTTATAAATATACAATAAAAAGTAGAATGGAATTTATTCTCTATAATAACCAATATACACAAACATAGCATCTATGAGGGAAGTCCTCGACTAAAGCATAAGCAAATCTTGCTACCTAGAAAAATCATGTACACCGTTGATTGAGACATAAAAAGCCTTTTGCTGATTGTTTTTTTGCTACGAGGCCAAATAATCAATTATATACCTCGTATTTGAGCCATACCTTTGTTGACTGTCTTCATTTATTCCGCATATTCAAAACCACAGATCTAGACGATTAGAGTGTCTCTTATGAGTTTTTTGTTATTCTTAATTTAAGTATTGAAAATACTGTACCACTTTTTTAGCACATTTTTTATAGTCTCTCACCATCATAATGATCGATCGTTATTTCTACACTTCCTTTAGAGATGTCCAAATAAGTTAAATAGGATTTAAATCCGAATTATACTGTGGCAGCTACTTCTATGTGTATTGTATTAGTTATTTTCTCTAGCCACTTTTTCTTTTTGTATGTTGCCATAATGATCATTATCTATACTCACAGTATTGAGGAAGTAAACTAGGGGTTGTTACTTTAGCTATTTTTTATAATCCCCCCTTTATTGTTGTTATTACGGAAATTTTTGGAAATGCTTGAGATGCTTGAAAAGGCATTTTTTCACTATTTTGGCACTTATAAACAATTCAAGTAGGTTTTTATATCAATACACATTATATTTTCTACTTTTGTTGACTCTATTATTTATTAAAATTAGAATACCACAACACTGCAAGATTTCAATGCATTTCGAATTAAAGTGGTGATAACCATAATTGATAATATTATGGTCATGAGAGAAAAACATTTGAAAAATGTCACCGTTTGTACACTAGAGACTCTCCCTGTATATATTTAAATAATTTTCGACAGAACTCAGGTTCAAACTAATATTTTGTAATAATGGAATACGTAATATATCTCTAGATGTATCCAAACAAGTTTATTCGTAGTAAATACACACCCACGCTCCGTAGAAAATACTGTCAAAATTTGAATGTAGGTCAGCATGTCTGAACCGATGTATACGTCTCAAATTTATTTTGAAACAGTGGAATTTCCATCTTCTAGACATTTTTTCGCAAAAACTATATTATTTTTCTATTAAAGATAGTTAAAATTTGAAATATTTTTGACTTTAGAAGTGACTTACCTCCAATGTAGCTATGACTTGTTATGACAACCATTATTTTGGGTTAAAAGAGAATTTTCTTTATTAATTTTCACATTATTAAACTGCCTTTATTATTATTTTTAATCAAAGTGAACGAACAAAATCACAGACAACTCACGCATTGATGAAAACGCCTTCATTGTACTGGATTTCGATGCGTACTGTGTTGAGTGTTTTCCTTGGTCTTGTGGCGCATGGATTGTCCTGTTGCCCTTTCAACAGTAACGTAGCAACGGGGAATATCTTATAATTGATAAGGATTTTGTCCTGCGACTAAAACGGTTTTAAATTCCATTAACTCAATAATTGTAAATCGATTCAGTGAGATTGGTTCTAAATGAAAATTACTGTTCTAAGGAGTACGTAGGATAAAATCTAGTTATGAAAAAAAACTACAAGCGCATCAATGAATATTCCTTTAAACCAAAATTAAACATATGAAGAATCCCTTAGGAGTCGTTATTAATACTCTATATTATTTATCAACCCTTTTCAACCACGATGTTTAAGTTTTTTGAAACGAGGTGCTACAACCAGATATTGCCCACCCTCATTGTCAATGCCTGGTCATTTACAAGAATAGATTGAGTTACGGGGTCGCCAAACACATTATTAATTGATTTGTTCCACGTGCATTTCAAACAATGTCTTGTAAATGTTATGATTTGATTATATGCGTCTGACTTCGCAAAAACGATCTCAAGATACTTTCTCAACACGTTTTTATTAGTTCCGCCTGTATATTTATAACTAACTTTTTGGTTTAGATGTTGCCCTACTTTGAGCGATCAGATTTAAACTTTGTACACTTGTCAAAGACTGTCGACAGTGTAATTACTGGATAAAAAAATCCCTTTATCCTTATTTGATCCATTGCATGAGAGTAAAAAAGATGGAGCTAGTGGATGAACTACGAAAGCGCGCAGTGCCAGATTTTCAAATTCGAGATGCAACCATTAATAAGTCTGTACATATAAAAAACGGCCTTAAAAATAGTAATTGAACTAAAACAAAAATAAAATAAAGTTTGAAAGCACCGAGAAACACGTTTTTAGTGTTAGTTACACTAAAAAGAAGAAAATAAATTATGGTTTAAATAAAAAACAGTTCACATTCAATTATACTAAAATAATAATTTCTCAGATCTACTCCAATGAATTACATCTTTACCATTTTGTCTGCTTCACCATCGATAATCCCGATTGCATGTTTCTGGTTTACTCCATATATTTTTATCTTTATTTGGTCATATAAATCTTCGATTACGTCTTGAAAATCCATGAGATCAGCAACTTTATCATCGTTTTATACTATTATTGAATTATCGTTGTCCATAAGGTAGTAGAGTAACTGCTTTTCAGTAAATGAGCGAGCTGATAACTGCAACGTTCAGTCACATAAAGGAGTCGATGATGATTTCGTATTTGTTCAATTTTTTGTTTAGTTTTTCAAATAATAGTTTCCATTACGAATAACCATCATTTAATGGTGTTATTTGCAGCAGAAATGAGTCATGCTTCATCTATTTCAAATAGTGCCTCATATGTTGAGAATCCATTGAATCCATTGAATCCATTACGTTTGTCGTGAAGCATGGATTTCGAAAATAATATTTAGTTTTGATTCAAGTGAGAATAAAGTATCAAATAATTTCTCGTGTTTAAATATATCTTTGATGATAATTTAGTAACTTTGAAAACTGATTTAAAATTGGACAAAATTGGTTGAGGATGAGAAACCGATTGACACTCAGGCAAAGAATTCTAATAAACGATTTTTTTTTATCATATTTTTCGTACGCAAAGTTTTATTTAGATAATAAGACTGTGTCTTTTTCCTTCTAAAGCACAAACAACTACGCCGTTGTTGTGACACGCTTGCGTAAAAATCCTTGAAGGATATTTGTAATTTCACTAAAAACTTATTCCGATCAGCAAAAGATACATAAATAAATATTATAGTGAATATATACTTATTATGTGTTTAGTATTAACAATATTATTTTGTTTTTGAATTTATATTGAGCATTTTGAGTCTCTTCTAACCTGTTGCTTTAACACAGGGTCAATAGATTTGACCTAATTTCGGATATATGTTGAAATGTGTTTGGTTTCCGTTCTTAACACGACTCATATGAAGTTTCTGTGAAATTAAAGTCATTTCCTCAACTTCTTCAACCGGAAATATCTAAGTATGAAAATTAGATTCCCGAGAATCTGCAATAATTTTTGAAATATGTAAACGTAATATAATGAAAATTATGCTCTAGCTACGAGGTGTTGTCAAAAAATAACGTGAATTATCCTACTAAATACAAAATGAAAATGTAACATAACGAATGATAAGGTACTTCTCTTGATAATTCCTCACACAAAATCTTAAAAATTTCATCACAACTGATGAATAAAGATTCATTCTCTGTAAGAGGAGCCTCATAACAAGCTGCAGGAATAACAAACTCAGAAAATTATTTATATTTATTCGACTCAGATACACAAAAAACTTTGTTTTCACTTCTACAGTTAATTCTGATTAATGAGATCGGTTCCAACAACAATATTATTAGTTTCAAAAACCATTTTTTTATATTTATTATGTCTAGCACCTCACCAATATCATCAAGAAGCTAATATAATGTTGGAAGCTCCAGATTTGAGTTGCTGGATCGACTTATCGAACGGGACAAATTTGTCCTACTAAAGAAGAAAATGCCTCGTCTGGTCCATGATCTTTTCAAATATGATTTTCATTGTCCCTTATTTTCATCATTCATCAAGTCATTTACTGATATACTTCCTATTAGAATTTCATTTCTGGCATCTATTGCTTTTTCTAGAAGCTGTTTCAACCTCATTGATTTTTTATGGTGCCTTAGTTGTTTTTGTAGTAGAATACTGGTCTGACAGTTTCCCAGTACGTTTTATCAAAATTATATGAATATGCGAACTGAAGATTGGATAGAAGTTAACTTCTTCATCAGAAATATTTTTTCCATTTCCATATTTCTCAAAGGAAGTCTTAACTTTCATTTGGGAAATGTCCAGCCAGCTATCCTGATTTGATTCAAATTAATTGAAATATATTTAAGCAACATCTTCCAGTTCAGCTCCACCTTTCTAAACACATTTCTTCGAGGCTTTCATCTGCTCTATATTAGCCATAATTGTCTCAAAACGTGTCCCTTCTAGCATATTTTGATATTGAAAAGTCGTATTGTGCTAAATCTGGTTATCAACGCGAAAGACTTTTATTGTTCAAAAACTCGCGAATCAATAAGAAAACTACGTTTTAAAAACCCAATAATTTTAACATTTTTTCTGATCTCAATTGAAAAGTTAGTTTTTTCTGGAGTATTGATGATTGGGAATAACACTCAAAGACTTGCTGTCTCGTCGTTATCCTTCATATAATTTAACGAGTATCACTGGAATTTATTAATTATAGAATAAACTCCCAAGAGTTTCAATTAAATTCACAGGCGTACCACAGGTAAAGAAAAAGTGTTTTGATTCACACAAAGTAGTTGAGTATGGTTGAGTTGATTCTAATAATTGTGTCTCAAGTACTCCTTGCTCAAGCACGCATTTAGACTTCTTCAAAATGGATCTTTTTCATACAAATACAGCTCTATCTCAATTTAACCGTATCCAATTGTGAGCGCGTTTCACTGCCTCAATTGCTTACGCGTTGTGTAATGTTTGCAAATTTTCAATTTCAATTGCCCCCTGGATCCGTGTCAATATTGAGGAAAGTTTTGAGCATGATAAGAAAACATCCAACGATTTTTCACCTTATTCTGTATTGGTTTAGTTTTGAAGTAGATCTTGGGGCCAAGTTCTACCAAGTCTTCTTGTAGCGGAACCTTCTCTATTAGGTTGTTTTCATGTTGCGTTCATAACGTGACGCAGTGGTTTGATAGATTTCGTCCGACGTGTTTGATTACGTATATTCAACTTTGATTTTCATCATAAGGGCCAGTACAATTACCAGTAATACCAATAATCAGAGTTTTCTTTTCTGGTCTTAGACCAAGTTATCTTGCTTCTATTACTGTTGCTATGCGTACGTTATTCATCGTTACAGGTGTGGTGTCGTTTTGTAATGGTCATTTGAGTTAATTTTGTCTTGCCAAATATATCAAGGTGATGTTGTATATCTTGGGAGGCTTTTATAGAATCTTTGTTTACAGCAATAACCGCTACATCGTTAGTAAATGAGGCAATTTTATATTATTAGTTTCAGTCAATCAACTTTGTAGAGTAGAAAGGTCAGCGGTCTAAAAATATTACCTTATGGAACACCGGAGCTTATGAGGCAGCCGTTTGTGCCAGACTTTGTCGAAAGCTTTAGAAATGTCATAAGTTTTGTTCTTCGAGGCTTTTTAAAATTCTATTTATAAATTGATGGACTTGTTGGGTAGTATATCAAAAATCAAATTTTGAACCTTCAAATAAATCTTTTTTACTCAATTTTTGTTGTTATTAAGTTCTGAGTTTTAGCGCTATCTGTCATCTATTTCATTGACAGTGCTATAGTGTGGCAGTTCAACTCAAGTATTTTTTGGTTGTGGAAAATTAGCCCACATAGTTACGCTCATGTAGTTGGAATTTATTTTCTAATCTAGTTATTCACAAAGTGACATGGAAAGTGTATGAGCAATTAACTTAATTAAATAATAAATTTATTGGACAGTTAATCCACTTTGAGATCCAAGGTTGTACCAAAAATTCTTCGAATCAAATCAATTAATAAATAAAAAATACATAATCGAATTATCTTACAGTCTCACATTACACTTTTTTAAGATTAGTACAAGTGGTTTTAAGTGCATTGAGAAAAAAATATTGTCATTCCAAAAAATCTCATGGATTTATATCTGGAGGACTAGCTTGAGGAGTACTGTTTTTATTAATACGTACTATATGCTAACAATCAATTCCCTTCATTCGGTACAAATCTTTGTAGATTGTAATTATTGAGAACGAAAGTTAAGCGCTATTGTCACGAGAAGAGTTAATTCGCGATTGAAATATAAAACTTCAGGTCCTTAAGCATGAGCATTTGTCCATCCTATTTTGCAGTTTATGCAAAAATAAACATTGCGTACTTCGTTGTTTGTTTGTGAGCAAATCTAAAAAAATTAGACTTCTTTTTAATCAAAACATTATGTTGTGGGATTGTAGCAAATCAAAAACCATAGTATGCTCTTTTCAATTTATATTCTGAGCTTTTATTTACTTGTTGATGTATTCATCAGCGGGAAATTAATCAATTTAGAATTGTGGTGTTCAGGAATCTTCTCTGAATTCATTCGATTGAAGAATCAATCTTCAAATTGACACGTGACATGAATATAGAGCTTTGTTAGTTGCAGTTGCAACAGAAGGCTAAATATTGAGCCTTTTACTATTGACACTGAATGTTTACAATTGATTCTACTTAGATACCTTCTTTTTCTACTAAATTTAATGATAATAGCAGAAATTGAATCTTTATCATGTCTGACTATCGAAAATACTATCAGTATAAACATTTTCGGACCTTTATTTTTAAATTTGAATTAAATGTCTAATAAACAATAATCGAAACATTTAAGACTTTTTTCGTACAACTGAAGAACGTTCATACATATAACATTGGACTTACTATGGAGAAATACTTCGGTAGGTGTTAATAACGAAGTAGACTGATAATTTTTATATTATATGTGTAATTGAGTATAATAAACCTTCGCTAAAAACAAAATTCTCAACTTGAATTAAATAAGAAAATTTCCAAAAGAGAAAGTCAAAAGGAAAAGAATTGAAACCTCTGGAAATTGAAACGAAGGTAGTGGTAGTGGTTCATTTCACAGACGCTTAATTACCTCACTTGTGATCGCCAGGTCGGTGATGTGATCGAGGGATTTTAGGTTGTATGCTTTATGTCAAAATGTTCATCTCTACTCTCTAGATAGCAACACCGAGCCATGGATATTCCTAGTACTGAAAATCCGGATAACATGAGGACCACGCCGTTTTCTATAAATTGGTCTACGAGGATGGTCCCAGAAGAATCTGATCCAACAAAGAAACCAAAAAAATTTTGGAAAATAATATATTCATTTTTCAACTTAATATCCTCAATACACATTTCCCGGCGATGTTCAATAAATTCGCTACTCTTTTTATAATAAGAATCGTCAAGCTCATTGAAATAAACATTAACTGCCGATATCACCTCTTCATTGTTGAAAAATCTTTGGGAACAGAAAATAATCCGAGAGCGAATAAGATGCATGAGATAGCAATTCAAACTTTGATTCATTAATTTTGGCCATTGCAATAATGGATGAGTGAGTTGGTGCATTGTCTTGATGAAACCTCGCTTTCTTCTTGGAACGTTCTTTGCCTTCTTTGGAGCCGGTTCTCTCTTTTCAGTCCATTGTTTTGATTGTTCTTTTGTTTCAGGTGTGAAGTTATAGACCCACGTCCTATCCATGGTTATGAAACGGCGCGAAAATTCGACTTTATTTCTATGGAACATTACCAAACAGTTCCATTGGGGAACGCGGCACCCATCTTCCTCATGAACAAATTTTCAGTTGATATGCACACTTTTTGAAATACCTAGTATGTCTGCTAGCACGCCCACTTTCAGTTGACAATAATTCAATATTGCTTTGTGGTATGTCGTTTAAACTTATTTAAATGTCGTTTAAATTTATCTTAACAACCCGAACGTGTAAAATTAGACAAAAAACAATTATTAGAATCTGTCGCAAAGAGAAGTTGATTCAAGTGGAAAGTCTTATTGTTGTCTGGTGGAATTTTGAAGGTTTATTGTGTTTCTAAATCATTTCAGATGATCGAGATATCAATGTCGAGGTATGAAGTATACAGCTTAAGTGAGTGTACGAGATTATATCAGAGGAATATCCAGGTTTTGTCAACTGAAAGCGGGTTTTTTGCAGAAAAACAATGCTAAATCACATACTGTGAAAGTTACGCGGAATAAGATCAAAGAAATTGGAGATATTGAGCTCCTACCACATCCAGCATTTAGTCCCGAGCTTGTACCGTCAGATTTCTATTTATTTAGATCCATGGCCTGGAAAAAAATTTGAATCGAAACGAGATGTTGAAAATGCAGTGCGACACGGCTTTTTGAAGAAATATGGAATGTTTCACGTAAATCTCTGAAAAAAGAAGAATTTTTAGTGGAAAAATTTCATAATAAAATTTAAATTTATATTTTAATGACCAAAAATAACTATTTTTGTGTTACAATCAATGTATATGATAAAAATGAGTGGATAATTCCATAAAAAGAAATAAAACAGTATCATAAAAAACCCAATTCTGGATTCGTTTCAAGATACCTTTGTAAATTTCATTTACTTGTGAATTGTGAGTGATTTTTTTTCAAATCAGACTATTCATATGGAAGACTCAAGTTGAAAATTAAACTAAGAATGCGTCTTCAAGATTTCAAAATTTCTCGTTTCAATTGTTTAACACATGACACCAAACAATAGTTTACAAAGTCGCTGAAAACGTTCACTATTGATGGCTGCCAAACGAATACTAAACAACGTGGAATCTTCAAATTTGAAACATGTGCTGTATAAATTGTGTACTTTCTAGTACAGTGGTATTTTTCAAGCAACTACCGCGATCTCTAGGTCAAGCCAGGTACTTCTGGAACCATCCTCGTTTGGTACCTACTAGAAGTATTTTGTTTCATAATATAGAATCATAATAAAAATTTAAGAGTTGAGTTTAATATATTTAACTGACGTAGTAAAAGTAAAGAATTCATGTTTATATGGTGTATGGTTTATATTGGAGGTAATATATAAATTGTGTAATTTTTTTATAGGTACAAAGTTACAAAAATATTTTATTTCTATTATTATGGCAGCATCATTTATTTTTCTATATCAAGTAAATTTTCAAACACAATAGAAAGTAATTGAGTAAATACGACAGTGCACTAATATATTTATATACCTAATACAGGTTTTTCCTTCATCTCATTAAGTTTATTGAACAAATCACGAAATATACTTTACTATTATTGTTTGCTACTATATTTGGCAATATTGCCTGAACTAATCTAAGATTCCTATAAATTCGTACTTTGAACGGCTTCCTCTTTCCTTCATAAAGTTCAAAATTTCCGGTTTTTTGTTATTATGACCGCTCCAGACTCTCGCGAGGCTCCTTTTAGAGTATTTGCGAATAGAGACGGCTGGAGTGCTATCCATACTCTCGATTTATACAGTTGCTCGCTGCGTCTACTACAAAATGGACGTGATCCAATTGAATGCGTTAACTACTTAATTTTGATCCTTTGGACTCCTTTGGTATGGCTCCATAAAAGTGATGTATAAATCGTTATTCCACTCCACTATGATAAAAATCTCGCGTTCTTACTATGTATACAAAATATCACAATTTAGCTTAGTCCGCACCTGAGCTAATGTCAATTCATCTCCAATTATAAAACGTTCGTTCATGGCGTTGACGGACGCTTTAGTAAGATTGATAAAGCTAAATTGAGCGTTGCATGTAATTATCTTTAATTTTGATAATTAAACACCTGATAAAAGATGCACATTATATTAAAAAGATCAATCATAGTGGTATCTAAAAAAATCGTTGGATGAATGAATTAAATACGAACAATATCTAGAAATAAATTTACTTTAATTCAATAGATACCCGTAAACTTCCCACCACATCCACCCTTGACGTTACTCCCGTAAACGGACAGCAGACAAATAATCCCCACGGCAACGGAGAATACAAATAATACGTTCACCAGATCTTTTCGGATACATTCTCTCGTCGAACTCGAGTCAAATTGGTTGCCTATAATAGATGTTTGGGTGTGACGTGCGATACTGAAGGCCGATTAACAAATCGGATGGTTAAATCTTTAAATAATAATGCTGTAATATTTATTTACGTTTGATTTTGTAATCCTTTCAGTAGCGCGTTTAGCGGAGAGTTGTTTTGTTTGTATGAATTGTCCGGAAGTGGCAAAATGGTACCGCGCAAGTATTATCAGCATGTGAAAAAAGACCCCGATAAAATCAAGTCGATATGGAAAGGTAATATAATATTTTTTTCTTGAGTCGATATACGAATGCAGAAATTATTATTCTTGGCATAGATTTCTAATGTAATACATGTCAAATCGATTTAAGAATGTGTTTCGAATTTATTTGATGAGTTTATATTTATAATATAGTATATAGAAATACATTAATTTTACTTATAATACATTTTAGTTATTTTGAATTGTGCATTGTTTATTCTATTCAAAAAGACTTTCCATCATTACAATTTGAAATCGAAAAGAGACATAATTAATATCAAAATTCACTACGTACGATGTACAATTAAAAAATATGGAGATTTATTTTATTGAAAACAAAGTTGTTTATTTTCAAATACAACTTATAAGGTAAACTGTACCGGGTGGGCCATATTTCAGAAATTATGTATGGAAAAAATGTAGCCCCGAGAAACACGTGGAAATTTCCATAATTTTAGATCCACCTCTGTAATCAAATTTTTCAACAAATTCCGCGCTTTTTCATTCCGGAAATTTCAGTCTATCTCTTCAAATAAGGGGGAGAATGAAAACCTTGATATTTTTTGGCAGAACTTTTGTCCAGCAGTACAAAATATATGAATTCTAAGCGATTTAATTAGAAAAGTCATGCTAGAGAGCGTTGTTCCTTATATTTTAGATATTGTGATAGAGTGTCTTTCAAAGGTTAACTAAATTGACATTGAAATAGTGAAAACCGCATGTCGATATCTTTGTGTGTCAATGCCAGGAATTTTTCTTTAATATACCGTCAGTATTGATTGTCTCAAGTTCTAAGCTTCAACAAGTTGTATCGACACAATTTTTTTATCTATGTATATAGATATAGATATAATGATATGGGGCCAATATGAACTAAGGTGAACCCACGCGAGGACAACGTTGATAGAAACCAAAATTATGTTCATAATATTGTTAAACATTTAAAAATTAGTTATTGCACATTTAGGAATTCATGTAAACATTCTCTATAATTAAACAAAGCTCGGATTGTTTACTTCTAGTCTCAGATAATCAAAAACAGAGCCCACGAAAGAAAATGTATATAGAGAGTTAACAGTTGTATATAGAATTGCTTATAGAAACTCCTTCGTTACCAGTACAGTAAAATATTTGGCAGCAGAGTTTAAACGAGCGAAGACCAGCATCGCAGTGGTCCACCAAATGAACTGATGACTGATGAGGTGACAGAAATGTTGAAGAAAATCCACAAAACGGTACTGGATGATCGTCGACTGAAAGTGTGTGAGCTAGCAGATGTAGTAGGCATTTCAAAGAGTGCGGTACATCGCAGACTTGAAAAAATGGCTCGATGTTCAAATATTTTCCATCAATGAAGAGGTGATGTCTGCAGATAATGGATATTTTAAAAAGCTTGATGATTCTCATTAAAAAGGGATTTCTCAAACTTATAGAACATCCCTGAGAAAAGTGTATAGAGCTAAAAGTAGATCACGTTGAAAAATAAATATATTTTTTCTATAACTTTTGCTTTTTCTTTGTTGGGGCCAGGTAGTTCTGGGACTATCCTCGTATATAATTTTTCTTTCGTGGCCTCTGTTCTTGATTATCTGAGACTAGTAGTAAACAATTCGAGCTTTATTTAATCATAGAGAATGCTTGTCCACATAAATTCCTAAGTGTACAAAAACTAACTTTTAAATGTTATACAATATTAGAAACATAAGTTTGGTTTCTATCAAACTCGCGTCGGTTCATATCCGCTTTTTATGACCTTCGAGTTTAATAACCACAACCACGAACTAAATAACCAAATACACCATGAATAAAATTAAAATATAGTCATAGTAAGACAAAAGTCCTTTAAACATAAGTTGTTTATTAAACAATTCCCTGCAGGTGGCTGAAAATATTTTGAGACATAATCCTTCTAAGACACCTACATTAAGTAGTAAATATACTTGGCGACATAGAATAGCTTACGTGTGCATAATTCTTTTGTCAGTTTATAGCAAATGCGTTCTGTCGGTATGCCTATAACCTCTTCTATTTCTTTAACCTCAATTCTACGATCATCCAATACCATCCTGAACGCTTCGTGTTAGTTAAGCTCGTACGACCACGTTTGAATTCAGCTGCCCAAAATTTTTCGATCATAAATGAAGGTTCAGACTGCAGAATCTCTTAATACAATGTTTTCCATTTCCACTTAGACGTTTATCAAACAGAAACAAAACGAATAGATGAAATTTTATCGAAAATTTCTCAACACTCGCGCAAATATCTTTCCTAACATATATCCGAAACTTTTAAGACAACCCTAATAGTAGTAGACGTATCGGCTCAGTGGAATACATAAAATTAGATCTGTAGAAACTAAGCTAGCGACGACCAGAAGTTTCTCCAATTATGGTGAGTTTCCATGGATTAGGGCGGGGACACCCGTGGAACTACGCAATTATACAGTGTGGAAACTAGGGTAGTTTAGGTTAGTACGGTTGTGGTTCACTAGTACCACGATTTGTTAACTTAGTTAACTATCTAACCACCTTCCCATTTTTTTTACATTTTATAGCTTATTTTTAAGCATTTTCAACCTAGAATAAAGTTTTTTACTTTTTCTATTATTAATTCTAAAATTTCTTCGAGACAATCTAATGTGTAGTGCTGTCGTTTCATTGTCAACACAAAAGCAGGTGCTCGATCATGTGTGGAAACTAATTATTCAATGATTGTTTCTGTCTTCACTTTGGTTTAGAAACTCAAAAAATGCTGTGACGTGTCTCAGCATTTTTTATAATAAGGGTAAAAACGATTTTATTCGATAATAAAATGATGAAATGATGAAAAGTTGATGAAAATATATATTTGGAACATATTGTTTTTATGATGGCAAGAACTATTAGGTTTGTTCCAACCTGCTAACCTGGACCGTTCTTGGAACGGTTATTGGTAGCGTTTAAATGATATTTTCTGGGGAATCTTCGACTATATTCGGTTCTGTTGGCAATACTTGCTATCAACCAAGTATCGAAACAGTTCACAAACGATACCTGAGTCGGTAGGAACACAAAATAGAATCGTTCGTATAAAGGTTGGAACACGTAATCTCTATTGCGCAGAATCATCACCGTACCAAGGACGACTTTTTCATGGATTTGAACAAACCTATTATATTTAGTGTTTGATAATATTGATGTATTTTTTAATTTTACTTAGAATTTTTTACAAATTTAACAGTGTATTTCAATAATAAATAACTTTTTCAAAAAAAACCTTTATCATTTTTTATCTGTATATTTTTTATGACTAAATATAAATCTTTGTTTGGCATATTGATAAACCTTGGTACTTCCTTTGTTTTAATTTTTACAATCATAATTATAGAATGTCCATTAATAAATATACAGGAAATGTCACATACTGAAATCAGATGAGATAAATGCTTCGGTAGATTACCAACATTTCATTTATTTCATCGATCCTCAAGTGCCACTACTAAAACCTCGTAAATTGCATATTCTGGCCATTAATATTCGAAAATGCTAATATGGAATTTTAGCTAATTATTTCTATTATTTCAGCCTGGGCGATTATTTAAACAATCATATATTTTTCATTAATGTTTGCAAAAATAACAACCTCGTATTTCCAATATCGTGAAACCAAAAAATATTCTAATTTCTTTCAACATACAATCAAAATATTCAAAAATACCTCACTAAAATTTCAGCTCAATACTCTCATTATTTTAGCTGGAGTGATACTTTATACAAGCATATGTATTCAATTGATATTCGAACATGTTTGAAGCCTCGTAATTTCAATATTCTGATCACAATCAACGTTCTGATTTTTTTCTGCATACAATTATTCTTTGAGAATGCTTATATGGAATTTTAGCCCTCGGTGATGTTTTAAACAAGAATATGTTTTTTATATTTACCGTATATTTTGTTCCCTCAAGTAAAACTAGAATTACTCTATTACTTAATATTCACCTTACTCGACAGAATTTATAGACAAGAACTCTGTATATTATTTTCAGTTTTACACACAACAACTTTCTTGGTTATCATCCTCAACTCCCTCTTATCAGCCTATATTTTCGGAGAAATTTTGAAAATGTTCAACTACAGATGTATTCTACACGGCCAACCCATATTCGATGTCGTAGAAGCAAGATACATGAACGAAACACAAAACGAACTGATAGACTTAAAACCTATCATGAAAAATAACAACGAATTAAATGAAACAAAAGTAAATATAACAGAGAATATCAAAGAAATGACAGTGAAAGAAGGAAACAATGAAACTCGTTCAAATAACGGACCGGAATTGCTATATTTATCTATATTCAACACTTCTGATGAATCGGTTAATGTAACTAACGATATTACAGAAAATCTGAAACATTCGTATCTTTTTAACGAAACAATTTGGTACAAAAACGATTCTTTGTATGGCAAAGTAGATGTTAGAATAAGAGGAAGTGATTACGGATCTTCTACTTCTTGTGATTTAATACTGTTCGTGCCTTTAGTATCTTTAATAGCAGCCGCTGCTTTTGGGGCTCTTATTGTACTATTCGGAAGAGGTCAAGAATCTGACAGGTGGTATATATGAAATAATAATGAATTTTTCTATGCTTTTTTTTGCTTTCTCAGGTCATGGTTGATGGTATATCCAGTACTGATAGCATCTGTTATAATGGTGATTCTATATATAATTTCAACCATTTCCATGAAACAGGGTTTGGAAAATTTTTGTTCCAAGTTTCAACATTTTACTGGATATTTTACGTAAGAAACAGAGTATTGAATTTCATTATGAATTGCTTTTCGTTGGATCTTGTATATTTTTGATTCAATTACTAAATAATAAAGGGGTACTACAAGAAATGTCGTATCAGTTACCTGGTGACGTCACCGATGCCTATTACGTCACCTTTAAATACTAGTAGAGAAGCTTATAATGACTGTTGTACTACAAGCGAAGATAATTTCATTAAAATTAAATACAAAGATGAATTTGTTACTTCAAAGTTTTGTAACTTGTAACCAGAGTAAAAGTTCCATAGCACTGTTTAATGAAAAGTACTCATAGTACTCATTAAGATCATTTTTTCTTTTTTTAGTTGTTCCGCTTATATGGGATACTTTTCCTTTCATAACCAAGAGAGTATTCGAGATTTCTGGTCGAATTACACGATATGTTACTATTCCTACATAACATCAATATTTTTATGGTCAACTCAATTGGCTGTAACAATTTTAAGATTAGCTACTATGGCCGATTTTCAATTTGTTACGGTATCAGTTAACACAACAGATATTAATACTAACGAAGTACGTAGAGAAGTAAGTGTGTATTGTTTATAAAAAATTCGACTTTCTCTCACAGCCAATTTTATTTTAGAAAATTCAAAAAGCGCTTAAAAGTTCAGGATTAAGACCGGCTGCTGATCTGTTTCCTAGCGAAGAAGACATGTTTGTTAGTGAAGAAAATGTCGCATATACCCATGTTTGATCTAAGCTGATTACACAAGTGAAGCTTTAAAAATATTGGAACTGGAAATACGGAAAAAATTTCCATATAATTCTATGCAAGTTTCAAAGTTCCATCTTTAAACTACGTAATCTGATCAAATTTGACCCGGACTAGGGCATTTGAATTGAACGCGTAAATCGAATCGGTTACCTCTTTTCCCCAGGGCCGAGCTGTTACTGCATGGCACCCGGGCGGCACTAACACAGGGGGCGGCAAAAGGCAAAATGTCTCCCCCCAGAACCCCATCATGCAAAAAATATTTAGTTGCAAAGCGCAATGTGCAACAATACCAAAATAGTACGTTGAGTGTTCGGGCGAATCGAGAGGCGTAAAAAAGATAATAAATAAGTAATAATAAAGAATAAGCCGCTTGCCGCAAAAACGACAGAATATATTAATAGGTACTTTTCTATACGACTAGACTAGAAATTCACCTCATATCTCGCCTCAATAATCAAATATCGACTAGGTACGCTAATAGGGCGGCATATTTTGTTCTTGCACCCGGGCGGCCGATACCCTAGGCTCGGCCCTGTTTTTCCATAAGTTGGTACAATCATTTTTGATGTTTGTGTGAAGTTTGAAGTGCATATCTCAGTTAGTGTGTCTTTGTCATCTGTTTGTTTACACTACGACAATGGAAAAAAAGTTGAGCGAAGAGTTTGCTTGAAAATTTATGTTTTCAATAGAACGGCTTCAGGATCATTGAAAATGTTTTGGGAAGCCTACAATATCGCGAATGCAAGCACAACGAAAGTCGTTGTGTCGTTGAAAACTGCCTCATACGTGTGGCCATCTATTAACGTAGATAAAATTAAGAAACATCTGTAGGTTGTATTGTTGAAGAAAGACGTACCTTGGTAGCTGGTTCCACAGGCTTGCACTTCTCCAAAGAAAGGAATCCCGATAAATTATAGTTTATTTCAGAAAGGTTAGAGTAATAAAATCTCATTAGGTATTCAAAGGGACCACAGAGTGACCCAACGAATATTTAAGCCACTTTCATAGTTTGGCATTGATTTCATTTTAAATTTTTTTTTATCAAGTGCAGGTAGTACCACCCGTGTTGGGGTCAATATATGGGTTTAGCCTATTGTTATCCTTTCACAAACACTGAAAATAATGTGCCAAAGGTAGGATACTCGTAAAAGTAAAGAATTTTATTTTAACAAAATATAAATTAGGTATTGTGTACATAGTATTAGTTACACTTATTTCTTATTGAACATTATACAGAAATTAAATTATAAAAAATCATAATATTCTTCGTCATCTGAGGAACTGTCATCTCCTCTTGACGTTATAATTAACGGGTCCACGGTCCGATCGATCAAGTAGTCAAGTTCCCACATTTTCTCCTCTTCTTTATTGACTTGCTGGACTACCAATTCTCTGATGTCACCTCCTTAATGGCTTAACGTCTTTCATTTTGAATGTCGTGTTGTGTCTTGCTACAAATCCTTTCACTTGCGCCCATTAAGTTTTATAGGATTCAGTTTGAAACGATATGGCGGTGTGCGCAGCACAGTTACAGTTTTTCTGCTATATCTTCCACGGCATGTTTCATAAAACGATGTTCAAATTCAATTCTTTTGGTGATTAACCAGTCAATAATTTCTTGTTTTCTCCAAGATGAAGTTGAAGCCTTCCCTATGCGTCGAGAATGATAACTTGGGTTATCCATAATTACTACTGAATCAGCCGGAAGATATTTTATCATTTCACCAAAATAGTCTTCAAAAACATCCGAATCCATGTCCTCGTGGTAATATCCCGTATGGCACGACTAAAAGGTTAGCAAACCTTCTTTTCAAAATCTCTCTTCGCTTCCAATATGGACGATTATTAGTCTTTTCCCTTTACCTGAAGGCACCTTAATGCCCGTTGACAGGCCTTCCATGAAAGCTTGGTAAGCTCTGGTTATATTTTTGTCTTGCCACATTTTTGGTACTGTATAACCTTCATTAATCCACGTCTCATCAAGATAAAAGCTTTCACTTTCGAGTAAAAGTGCTTTACGGCTATGCTTTTCCCGGGCAAAATCCATATTTATAAAAGTGGTCCATAAAAGCTTTTTAGTTATCAACGGAATACTGTCATCCTGGCCAAGCTCCATTAAAATCTTATCTAGGGTGGGTATTTCTTTTTTAAAATCAAAAAATAGTGAACTTTTCTTTGAATTACACTTTTGGTGTCTTCATCAAGGACTTTTACTGGTGTGTCTGGACTTTTCTTGGGAGGTTCCACTTGGCCTGCTATCTTTCTTCCTCCCCCCCAAATAATTTACAAACGATGGACTTTCCAACTCCAGTCATTCGGGAACATCGGTCGACAGTTTTTCATTTACTGATAGTGGAGAATTATTGGAACATCTTTTCGTTGGTGTAAGTGTCGCCATTTTATTATTAATCTCATAATACTGTGAACACTATTTACGGCTTTACAGTAAATACTGATGCGTTAACCTAAACTTATAAAGGTCTAAAAATTTTGAGTAAAGCACCATTGCCCTTACGGCGCATGGTTAAGCCGAATCTGAAATAGGGTTGGAATTAGGCAGAGGCACTAACAGAAGGTTAAACGGTACCTATTAAACGCAAAACGTAACTGTATAATCTATTACCTAAGTAATCCTTACAAAATATTTCAAGACCTACACCCATGGCCGACACCGAAATTGAGCCGAGCTGGACGGAATTCCTCATTTTATTGCTCTATACCTTTCTGAAACAGACTATAACCCCATTCAAGAATGTTTTCAAGGTCGGTAATGAGGGTAGGGATCTATTGCTGTCTACGGATTTCGGTTTTATTTAGCCGAGTTTATTAGGGCGGCTGATTTGAACGACGACACCAGTGAGCTATCATCGGCGAAGCTGTTTTTTCGAGAAGATCGTTGGTGTACAGGAGAACGAGAATACCGTACGATCTTATTTTATTTAAAGGTTTGGCATTCCAATCACTGTCAAAAGCCTTCGATGTGTCCAGAGTGATTGCTTTGAATTCCACATATTGCTCTACAGCTTCAGCCCAAACGCTGGTGACATAAGCCAGGAGATCCTCGGTTGATTTATGTATACGAAAGCCGTATTGATGGTCGTTGATGATGTTAGCAAACTGAAGATATCTAAATATTTGCTAATTAACGACTTTCTCCATAACCTTGACTATGGCTTGAAATAAAGCAATCTAGCGATGTTCATCCTTTTCTTCTATCACCGTGTTGTGGTTCGTCATAAAATCGTTCCAGAGGATAAAAGTGTCAATAAATAGTACTACCTGTCCGTATTGACGCGTCTACGTGAAGCAGTTCATCGTAAGCGACCCGATTTGTGAGCAGATATAGCATTAAAACACATAAAAATGTTGTTTTCTTTAGTGGCTAGTCCAGGTTAAATTTGATCACATGAAGAGACAAATATTTTCATATATTGGAAACACACTTGTAAATGTTAATTTTCGTTTTTGTGCAGTTTTTGTATAAGTAGTTTCCGTTGTTTCCAGAAAAAGTAGTTTAAAATTATAAGATTTCGGAATATGGGTGGCTAATCTATCGATGGACTATCAGCCTGATTCATATTCGCTCACTTCACAGCTGTGGATTAATGACTTAAACATTAATCTAACTAGAAAATTAGATTTGAAAAGTAATTCGTGAATAGCATACCACAAATCTCTAATATAAGTGGACCAATAATTAGTTCTATTAGTATCCCACAGGAGACATTGATTTTTATGTAAATACTAAATTGCCCAAAAAATAAGGTTCCCAACGTATTTACATAATGGAAAACACGTTTATATAGACATCTTTCGAAAGCTTAGGCTTTCCTCTATTTTTTGACATATTCGACGTTCAGATCAATGCATTTTGCATACCTGAGTCTTAGAAGTTTGCAATTGCGCCGTAAAGATAGCTTAAAACCTCTTCTTTCAGCTCGGTGGTGAAATGAATCTCTCGTAAAAGTTTGTTTAATTCAGGGAAGAGATAGTAATCACTGGGGACCAAGTCCGGGCTGTAAGTGACAGTATCTCATTCAAATCTGTACATCCGTCTTTAAATTCTCTGTACCATTTGCGCACATGTTGCACTCATATACTTTTCCCCATACACCTCATACAATTGAGAAATGAATATTCACCGGAGGAACATTTTTCAGATCGCTATACATGAATATCGCGACAGCAATCACTTGCATAGTATCTGCAGGTGCCAGGGGTGGATGGTTTATATGCCGACTTTGCCAAATATATACATCCCGGGGATGTTCGAGGTCGATGAACACGAATATCACCACAGAAAGAATATACCAGCTTCTTAGTATAGCATAGCAAGTATGCCTCTAGGTAACTGGCTCTTTTTTTTAAATACCCTCGCAGGTTATCGTCGTCGTGTTCAGCGATCTCGAAAATGTCAGGTTATATATTTAATTACGTAGATATATAAGATACTTTCAGAACATCTCAAGAACTTATGGTGATGTAGAAAATTTAAAATTATGATCCAAAATCAAAATCGAAATGGCGAAAGAATATAACATCAAACATATAGAAAAATACTCATACTCAATACTCGCCAGGAACAAGACACCAACAGCATCTGTATTAGGTTAATACATAAGCTTTTAACACGTTCACGGACAGTAGACGCCATACGGCGTTTGATCGAGTTCTGTAAACTGGAACTGGAACAGTACGCCTTATGGCGTCAAAATTTCTATCAAGACTAAATTTTCATATAGTTTAAGCCGAAGCTACTGCCACAAAAGGAACAAATCAATAAAATCTAGTGTCCCGTTTATAGATTGTACCCCCTCCAATGTGCGAATCCCACGTGTTTTCGGTAGACAGGTATTTTCCCGCGCACTGTCGCCATCCGGCGTTCAGTTCACAACAGAACTTCTTATACTAAACAGTTACTGTCGTGTTCCGAATAGGTGGTTTTTATTTTGGAGAAGTTTGGTGGTTTGTGATGTTTTTTTGATCAAGAAGGTGAGTAAGAAAGGAATAAAAATTTATTTGTGATTTTACTTTGTATATACTCTTGCTTGTCATCGTACTCACATTCATGCATTTCTAGATGGATGGTGAGGGAATCTCCAACGATCCATATGAAAAACAGCAACGGAGATTGAGGCGTTTGTTAGAAGAAATAACGTCGGGAGAACAAGAAGAGGAACTTGAAGACCCATTTGAAGACGATGGTTCAGATGAAAACTATGAGCCTAGCGAAATTTCTTCTGAATCCTCTGAATCTGTAGACGAACGAATCTCATCTGAAGAAAATAGACCAAGTGACAAGCAAAATAGCGATCTTGATATTTCTTCAACATCACCAGCACCACATCTGCAACCGTCTGCAGGCAATCTCCTCAAAATATGGCAGGACGCATATCTGGGTCGAGTAATGGGGGAGTGACTAAAATGTTATTTTCTAGTCTTCTAGGTATAAGACAACCTATACACATAAAGATAGACCTTAAAACACGGAAACTCCATGGGACTACCTACTGCCATTAAAATCATAATCATCTTCCAGGTACTGTCAATGAACGTGTTAAATAATGAAATTGTGATTAATAAACAATATCCACAATTAAAAACGATCTTTGAAATTAGTAGAACTGCACAAACGCAATTCTTATTCATAATTTTTGTTCACAAAGTTTCCTGGGGCTCTCCCGAATGGAATGCATTTTCTTGCATCTTGTGGATTTATAAACTCTGACGTTCGCGCTCGCGCTAACGCTCTCTATGATGTTACGTTCGACATTGGCTAGGCGTTGGAACGTAAGCGGGAGCGTGTGTGTTTATAAATCACACCTCCTAATCTGTTGAATTTATGTTGAACGTGAACGATGGCGCCAACGCCAACGTGCGAGCGTAGAAGTTTATAAATTGACTTTTACTATAAATATCCATGGATATTTGATTTAATAAAAAATCGGTAATTGATAACATTTTACATCTGTGTTTCCAGTCACACAATATGTTACAAATTCTAGTTCGTAGTGTAAATTATAAATTATTTGAATCTATATTTTTTAGCTGCGAAAAGCTTAAAGTGCACTTGTACCATTGTATACTTAAAAAACGTGAGGTTTGAGGCGTTTCTTTTATAAAATAGTATTTTGAAGTAGCCCTAATTAAAATACTTTGAACCTATGAACTAGCATGAAAAGTTTCACCCCCTATTGTAGCCATTCGATTTGTATTAGTACTAGTTTTTGGGGCGAAATAACAAGTATTTCAAGCAAGTCATCGAAAATTAGACAGTGCGGAAATATTTACCGCACAATATACGAGGAATTAGTAAAAAATATGGTGAAATATATTGTTTAAAACAAAGTAAAACTAATATTAAATTGGAATTATTTTTATTTGAACTTTAAATTCACGACTTGAAGCTTTTCTCTGGTCTGACGACATATTGTTTATTTTCGGAAAGAATCAAACCTGCATCATGCTCTTACAATTATGAAAAACAATGACTATGGCCTTGATGTTCGACTTTGATGGGTCTTTTGAGGGTGAATCACTGGTTTTTCATTGAAACTTTTATAACAGTGGATCCAAATTTCATCTCCCGTTACAATTTTGAATTGAAGCACTTTCCACGGATACATACGATCTTGTATAATCAATCAATTCGAACGAACTATTTTCACATTTTCATCTGTTTTTTGATTAAGAAGCTCTCAACGAACCCTTTAAGACTTTCGGATTTTTGTCTCTATAACAAGTAGCACAGGAAGAAGGAAGAACAGGAAAAGGAATAAAGTGAAAGAGTTAAGTAGCAAAGGATCTGAAAAAGTGGAAGAAATGGATGAAAGGAGAGTGAAAACTGTAATCCCAATACCTTAACGCTCGAAAGGGTATAAAGGGTTCTAGTAAAAATTATAATTTTTGTCGAAGGGTCATGGCCAGCAATAACAAGAAGAAAATACGATTTTCGATTTGTTCATCAGCTTGAAATCTCGGAATAAATTTGGTTAGGTTAGATTTGAAGTTTAAGCTAGTCGCACGTTTGAACGGAGAAGTTTGTCCAGTACATTTTCATCTATTTTTTGAGTTAGAAGAACATCTGACTCAACTCCTCTTCTAATTCACTCACACCACTTGTGAGCTTCTCGCCACTTTTTATAATAATAAATTTTAATACTTTTTCAAAATTAATGTTTCATGACAGGATTGAACTCGGAATAGGTTCAAAAGTAAGGTTATTATACATATTTGTTGAAATAGATTAAGCGTAATGGCTGTTATAAATATTTATTCACGTATTTTCTTATCACAATTGTTTGAGATATAAGAACTGGCAACAATATTTCTTATACGTTTGTCCCATTACCATGTAGTTTATGTTGATTTATTTTTTATAATATATTATTGTAATGTAGAATAAAATGTTTCTTATTCAACCTCATTGGGCGGTGTGAATAAAAACGAGTACGACAAGTATTTACTTACAAGTAAAGTGTAACGAGTATTTAAACTCCAAGTGAACCGATGTGAATAAAGCGTCGAGTTTACTTGTGACCATGTACTCGCCAACCTGAGGGTATACTAGCAAGTATTTACTCGCAAGACAACTGAATTCACAAGAAAGGCAAGTAAATACTTGTAGCGCCACACAGACTACGCATCATTTCCTGTTGTGACTTGTTCTGTTTTCGCCGCTAAACTAACTTTGACTCCCCGTCATTACTCACAAGTCAGTTGTCGTTCCCGTTTGTTTTTGTCCTCTTGCAGCTATATGGATGAAAGTAGTGTGACTTACGGTTGTGACAATAGAGCTATTTTTGTAGCGTTATTGAAAGACTTTAGTGTTGTGCTAAATAAATCTATGTTGCCTAAAGTTGCATCTGCTGAAGAGAAGGCATGGGGATGTTTAGCCGACCAGTTTTCGAAAAACGTTAGGAAGCAAACTAGTGTTGGACAGTTAAAAAAGCTATTGAACAATATGAAAACCGCAGTCAAGAAAAAAACTGATGTCAACACAACTGGAAATAAACCAATAAAATTGTCATGGTCGACAGATTTCCTAAAAATTTGCGATTCAAACGAGAACCCAGTTTATTGCAAAATACCTGGGGCTTCATGCGTTGGATTGGGAGCAAGTTCTACGTCACCATTGCCTGAACTCAATGAGGAGAATGAGAATAGGGAAGACGAAGATGACCCCGTTGACATGCTAGCATCAAACCAGCCCATCACACCAGTGACTTGCATACGTAAGAGCGATGCGACGAAGTTGAGAAAAGATGAGAAATTGAAACTCTCAGCTGAAACTGAAGAGACGTCAAAGTTGACAACTGGTGAGCTGCAGCATTTATTATTACTTAAACAAATTAAGCTAACAAGACTTCAGGCTGAACGTGAACAACTGATGATAACGGAGTTGAACCTAAGAGCTGCACAACACAGACGAACAGAGTCCGTTGAACAACGCGTTGTGGTTAAAGAAGACGATGTCTTAAAAAAATTTTTGTTGTTGAAATAAATTGTATCCTGTTTCCTTTCCTGAAATATTCCTTTTCTCTAAAAAAAATAAAATAAAAAATAAAAATAATAAAATAAAATAAAAAATAAAAATAATAAAATAAATAAAAAACAAAAATAAAAAAATGAAATATGTATATAATATACGTCACGTACACAGTCACGTGACGTACGTCACGTACACAGCTGTACACAGTTTGTCGGGTATGGCATGACCGGTAGAGGGCTCATAGGCTGATGGTATATGCCCATTTGTTTTTCCAGCATGCCATGTTAAATCTGACATACTGTAGGCCTATGCGCACACATGCGCACATGTGACATACTTATTTAAAAAGATATATTTCTGTTTTTTTATATATTTTTTATTACTTTTTTATTTTATTTTTTCACATATGCAATTGCAATTGGAGTAAAGGAAATAGGATTAAATTTATTTCCATGTCAAAAATGTGTATTTACATCATCAGATTATTACTAATTTCTAATCGTTTTTGCTGATCACGTCGTTTATTTATAACTTCATTCTTATCTAAATTATATAAAGGTACATTTTCTTCAGCCACACCATTTTCGATTCCGTCTTCCTCTTCCCAAGCATCATTCAAATGTTTTGCTGCATTGTGAAGCATTACACAACTTATTATTAAATTGGGAACATTTTTGACTGCTACTCTAATTTGGCTCGAGAGTATGAGAAAACGACGTTCCATCTGGCCAAAAACTCGTTCAATTATTACTCTTTCCTGAGCATGGGTCGAATTGTAATTCCGCTCACGAGCATTTCTTGGTTCGTCAAAAGGAGTCAGTAACCAAGGAGTAATTCGATATCCGCTATCACCAAGGAGATAAACATCACCATCATATCGGCGCATCACGTCCTGAATTCCACTCACTCGCCAAATCCTGCCATCATGTACACTCCCTGGCCATTGAGCATCCACACTTGTAATTTTTTCATTAGCGTCACAAGTTATCTGAATGTTTATTGTTGTTTTTCCTTTTCTGTTCACATACTCGTCGCCGAATTCCGAAGGTTTCATAATATGCACGTGAGTGCAATCTATAGCACCAATGACAGTCGGAATGCGAAATTTTGAAGCCCAATCTGCATTGGCCTGATCCATATCTTCAATAGTGCGTGGAAATTTAATCCAATCTTCAGACTTCGACACTATTTTATCCAATATACTTGAAAATGTTCTGCTGACGGTACTTCTTTCAACCCCCATGTCGTTGGCAACACCACTTTGGAATCTTGGATCACTAACGTATCTCAGAAAAATTTCCATCTTTTTCCGTGCAGTTAATCCTCCACCCCTTGCATCAGTGTTTTCATCAAGAAAGTGAGAAGTTTCACACCACACAGGTTCATAAATGCAGCCATCTTCCATGTACAAATACGACTGCAAGTCTGGGGTCGGGTTGACTTGCAAATGAGCGAGTATTTACTTGCTCCAGAAGTATTTTCTTGCTACAGAAGTATTTACTTGCTACAGAAGTATTTACTTGCGTTTATTCACACCAAAATTGGCATTTTTCGGGGTTTACTAGCCTCTCAAGTATTTACTCGCGAGTAAGAGTAAATACTTATTTTATTCACTTCAATTTTGACGTTTACTTGTCATTTTAATTTGTTCAAGTATTTACTTCTCCTACTCGTTTTTATTCACACCGCCCATTGTCATATGTATAAAAGCGTATTCAAATTTATTTATTTTATTTAAATTTGAATATCAATTATTTAAACAGTTAATTCCAAAAATATCCTAATTGCGTGATCGACATGTGCATTAGTTCTGTGATCCCTGGGTACAAAAAAGAAGATTTTCCTGTGTACGAAAAAGAAGATTTTCAATTGATGTCAAATATAAATATATTCACACATATGTCAACTTTAAATGACATGTTTATATTATTATCTGTCAATTTATAAAGAATTTTTATCTATTTATTTTAATGAAATCGAGAAGATATTACCAATATATTGAAAAAGACGAACACATTTTGAGTAAGAAATGGAGGGGTAAGTATTCAAATAATACAAATATTATGACCAGATATTTAAAAAAAACTTCAATCGATTTCATTATTGTTTTCAAATTTTTTTCATAAATATTTATGCTTAATATCAAAATGATAACTCTTTTATCGATATTAAACTTATACGAGGTCTGGCTGGTTACGAAAAAAGGTTTTATTATAAAAATTATTCTATATTCGAATGCTCCCCTTCAATATACTCCTTTCCCCTCGCCACACACCTTTCCATACGTTATTTCCATTGATCGAAGCAGCGCTGGAAGTCTTCTTTGGCGAAAGCCTTTAGGAGCTCTGCCGTTTTTTGCTTTTCCGTTTCCATCGACTCAAATCGGGTCCCTTTCAAAGCAGATCTTTTTCTAACCTTTCAAGAAAATCTGAGCAGAACCGTTGACGCAAGAGCTTTTGGTCAGAAGTTAAATTTTTTTGGCACCAACTTCTTACAGACTTTTGTCATGTGTAAATTTTTTCAAATCGTTTCTTTATCGGCGTTTACAGCCTCGGCAATCATCCGGATGCTCATTCGACGATCTGCACGCACAATTTGGTTGATTTTGGTCACTGTTTACGGAGTTTAAAGAGTCACAGGGAGATCTTGGTGCTGGTCATCTTCAGTGCTCTCTCGGCCCTCACTAAAGCGCTTACACCACTCAAAAATAAGCGCCCGAGATAGAGAATTGTCCCCATAGGCCGCTTGCAACAATTTATAGCACTCAGTCGGAGTTTTTTTTCAATTTAACGAGAAGTTTGAGATTGATATTGTTTTTCGGCACAAGAAAAACCGCTACTGCACAAATACTATAATAGTGACGGAAACGTGTTTTGGAACGTGCATAGACAAAATATCTAGATACCCAATGCACTAATCGTTTTCTACCCCACCCGTCTAGGGCGCCCTCCAGGCGTGCAGTCTCGTTATTTAATAGCCAGACCTCGTAGACATCTATTTAATGCCGGATGCTGACCAAGCAGACTGGTTCCAGACCATGTAAACACAAATTTGTTTTGTAACATTTCATAATATAGTCGAAGCATTTAAGTAAAATAAAACAAAAATGGTGTGCGTTTTGCAGAATTTCAGTTACTATAGGTTCGATCATACATTTTTACATTTTTTAACCAGTTTAGCGAAGAGCCACGTATGAAGAGGGGTCGGAGCTGTTCTGAGGCGGTTCTCGCTTCTTGGAAATTCACAATAAATCGCTTCACGGGAGAGCAACGCGCCTTTTGTCTTAAACAGTCTCATTTAGAGTGGAATCCAGTTCAGCTTTTATATTGATTGGGCTAATGCTTTTCAATAAAAGTATTCTATCACATAACAATGATCAATTTTTTCCATGTTTACAAATTCACTGAAAACGTTCACTATTGGTGGCTACCAAACAAATCCTAAACAACATGGCGTCTTCAAACTTGAAACATATGCTGTATAGATTGAATACAGTGATATTTTTCAAGCAACTAGCGCCATCTCTAGGACAGGCCAAGTTCTTCTAGGACTATCCTGGTGTGGATAGTTCATGTTCACGTCTGCTTGGTCTAGACTCAACAATATGTCGATTTGGATTTTAAAAATTATTTATTCAAAAATAACTATAAAACCTATAAACAATTTTTTTTAAGATTTGTCACTTGTAGTTGTTAAATCTGTTTAGTAAATGGTGAGGAACAAGTTTCAAAATTTCAAAATTCCTTTTTCAGCGTTGCATATTATTTTTTTCATCGCTATCCTCGCATCATCAATAATAGCCGCAGACTCTTTTTGTGACATATTCGATATATTCAATTACCGATGTGTACTATTCGCTCAAGTATCCACGAACTTTATGAATATTGTATACAAAAATCAAAGTACCGATGTCAATAGTGGAGGAAATGAAAATCATACAGATCCTGAATTAAATGTTCTCCGATCAGTTCTAAGCGTGGATGAAAAGCAATACGGATTTGAAATGTACAGCAAAAACGTTTTCCATATTAACAAAGCAGTCAAAGTACCAGGGGTATATATAATATAATATCTTTTAATCTTAAATATCTAACTAATCATAGTTCATTCATCAAAAACTTATTTTGAATATACTTCCAGAAACCGTATCATTTTTTATATCTTTATAGAGTAAAACTAGATTTTTCGGAGCCATATCATAGCAGTGCAGTAGTTATTCGACATGGTTGATTCAAACAGAAAACCTTGAGAGATTTCATTCCTTTATACACAAAAGGTTTGTTCTTGGTAGCTGCACTGGCAGAACTAGTTCAGGAAGTGTACACTAAAGCGTTCTTTGTAATAGAACCAGCGCTAGTATCGCTGTTCTTAGTAGCAGTGCAAGAGAACTACTTCATCAAGTTCACTGCACTGCTTGTACTGGGTCTAGAGTCAGTTCAGCCAGTCCAGTGCAAGACAGTGTAATCTGAAAATGGTGGAACTACATTTTCGTCATCGGACGAATGTAAAATATCAAAAAATACTAAATCGTTTTCCAACAATCAACAAATGCTCCATTTCCTTCCGCACTACATCGTTCTTTGTATCCGATCGCACTAATTCTATACACTCATGAACTGGCTTGTACTGATCCAGTTTAGTACAGTTCCAGTGCAGCTACCAACAAACCTAATAATTTCACAGATAAGGGTGTGATGACATTTGAGAAACAATTAATAACATTATCAATCCATGACTACTTTACTTGCTAAGCTATCTAAACATATACGGATTTCTTGTCTTTCTTTAGTGCTTGTTTGTTGAGTTAAATCACTCTTTTCTAGTAAATGTAATGGGTAAATCTTATTTTATCATTACGCATTGTTAGGAATCGTCCCATTATCATTTTTTTTAATACCTTTCCATACCAGGCAAGTAAAATGGGAAACCGGGAAGTAATGTCACTTTCTTAGATTAAATCACCTTCGTTATCAACATTTTGCCCCATCTAGTGTGCTAATTTTCAATACCGGACCGATACAAATCAATTAGATTTTGAGTAAAATAAGATTGTTTTCCTTCAATCTCCGATGGGCTTTACGAGTATCTCTTTATCAAATGTAGCCGCAAATGATTGAAACTGAGTTGTGACGGTTTCTTTGAGCTCCACGTCAGTTTGGGAACACCCCTCTCCTACCCCCTGCTTCAGTTCATGGGAAAAATGAAAATTACTCGATGCTTTGTCGGGACTGTATGTTGATTGAGCGAAAATGTCCCATTGAAGTTGTTGTCTAATTACGAGGATATATACAGAGAACCTGCAACGTCTCTAGACCTTTCAAAAAAAATGATTCTTCTCGCTCTGCAAACCAGACCTCCACAGCTTTTATTACTTTTCCTCGTTGGAAGAAAATTTACGACCTTCTAAACTTTTTTTCAGTTGAAGAAAGAGATGATAGTCGGACGGAGCCAAATCTAGTGAATAAGGGGGGTGTTCTAGTAATTCAAACCCTAATCACGAATTTTTTGCATGGCAACATGAGATTTGTGTGCAGGGGCGTTGTCCTGCAAAAACAAAACACCTTTAGATAGATTTCCGCGTATTTTCTCGTAGAGTGGTCAGTAATGTCGAATAGTAATCTCCAGTTATTGTTCTACCTTTATCCAAAAAATGGCAATCCCAAAAAACTGAAGCAAAAACTTTTCCAGCAGATTTTTGGACACGAAACTTCTTAGGTCTTGTAGAACCAGAGTGTCGCCATACCATTGATTGTTGCTTTGTTTCTGGATCGTAGAAATGTACCCAAGTCTCATCCATAGTAGCAATTCGGTTTAGGAAGTCTACATAGTCGACGGTCTTATAAAATCATGTCATGAATTGCATCGATATTGTCGGGGAGTGACACAGAAACTGGCCTTCCCGATCGGTCATCATCTTCAATAGAAAATTTACCTCTTTTGAATCTTGCAGTCCAATTTTTCACGGTCGCATACGAAGGTCATTGATCACCAAGGGTATTGAGCATGTCTTCGTAAATCTGATTACCTCTTAACCCTTTAAAAAAAAAGATACTTGATGATGGCTCGATACTCCAATTTTTCGATTTTCACTATTTCGATGAACATCTTTTTTCTTTTAATTTATTGCGTAACTCTGGTTCACTTTTTTGACGTCAAACTTTACACTGACATTTCTAATAAGTTATTGTTCGTTGCTATGGTAACGCAATATTTTGTTTATGCATAGAACTGGTCTAGGCTAACTAGATATCAATACATCCTCGTATTTGATTTCATATTATTTCTGAACGATTAACGGTCATATTTTGCAGGCTAAAGATATGTACGTAATGAACGAAGAATTATGGATAGATAACGAAAATATGACAGGTAGAGCTCACGTAGATATGACGAGCACAATTTTTGAATCTGTACTTTTATGCGATTTCATCGCTTTTGTACCTTTCTTTTCTATAATCATATCAGTATTCTTTATAATGGTTGTTGTAATGTTTTCCAGAACAGGAAGAAGATCATTGGAATCGTGAGTAACAAAAAAATTTATATAGAATCTGAATCATTTGAGTTCACTATTTAGAATCTAATTGGTGTTTTTTAAAAATTTTTTAATATCTCGTTGGTTATTAGCGATGGATCGGTTAAGTTCGAGGTGTCGTTGCAAGTAATTTCTCTTCAACTTATATGCCATTTATGCGGTTTTCTAGGTTCAATACCTTTTTTATCCAATTACAGCTGTAGAATCACTATTCCATAACTCCACCCTTTTTTATTTCCGTAATAATTGGTTGTATATTTTGGCTCCTCACGTCCAACCCAACCTGTTTACCAAAGCCCAACCGTCACCGGCATGATAGGGAAGTCTTACCCTATCATAATCCGGGTTGTGGGCTCTGCATTATTTGTTGAGAATTCATGTTAATTTTTGAAAGAAAGTCAAAGAAAACACAAAACTTTTGAAAATCTTCTTCTTATAGTGCCGAGTCGGTTATCGAACGTTGTCGATCATGTTGGCTATGATAATTTTGTTCACTGCAGCACGGAAGAGTGAACTAGTTGTCTGACCGAACCACTGACGGAAATTTTCCAAGCATGATGTTCTTCTTCTTCGAGGACTCCGTTTTCCCTCTATTTTTTCCTGGATGATAAGATGTAATATACTCTATGTGTCATTACATGTGCGAAGTAAAATAATTTTCTAGTCTTAACATATCTTACAATCTCTTTCTACTTTTTCATTTGCACCATAACGTCGTCATTACGCAATCTATCCTGCCAGCTGAATCGGAGCATACGCCTATATGTCCAGATTTCGAAAGATTCGAGCGTTCTAAGAGTTGTTTCTGTCAGTGTCACTGCTTCCACACCATATAAAAGAATAGAACTTAGATCATGACTACACAAAATGTTTTTAGTCTAATGAATGTTAGCTTTCTCAATGAGACATTTTATTTCTTTTGAGTGATCCCATTTGTCATTGTCGTTTTAATGGTTCATTGTCAACAACAAGGTCACCATCGTTTACTGGCGTTTTGCTGATCATCGTGTACTTAATCTTTTTGGTATTAAGTTTTATTCCATACTCCTGACATTTCTCAACCATTTTATCTAATAACGTTTGTAAACCTTCCATTTAGTCAGCTTCGAGGTCAGTGTCATCGCGTATCGGAAGTTGTTTACAGTCACCACCCATTTATTTAAATATATTTATTTTTCAACTTAATCTCCTTTTAGCATTATCTTGATGAAACAACACTTTCTTTTTAGCCAAATGCGGCCGTTTTTGCTTTATTTCTTCGCTGAAATGATGCAATAAGTTCGCATAGTTTTGACAGTTGATAGTTTTGTCTTTTTCGAGATAGTTAATGAAAATTATCCCAAGCACATCTCAAAAAGTCGACACCATGACCTTGCCTGCAGATGGTCTTTGCCTTCTTTGGAGCCGGCTCTCCCATTGTTTTGATTGTTCTTTTGTTCGGGTGTGAAGTTATGAACCCACGTTTCATCCATGGTTATGAAACGGCGCAAAAATTCGGCTTGATTTGTATAAAACATTGCCAGACATTCGATGGAACCATCTTCAAGACGCTGTTTTTGTTCCATTATGCGCACAGCTTTCTCATGTCCAAATTTTCAGTTAATATGCGATGTGCCCCATTTTCTGAAATGCCTACTACCTCTGCTAGCTCGCGCACTTTCAGTCGACGATCATACAGTACCGCTTTGTGGATTTTCTTTAAATTTCTTGAGTCGTCACCTCATTTGGTCGACCACTGCGATGTTGGTCTTCGCAGGTCGTACGAGCTGTATAGATTGTGTGCTTTTTTGTGTTTTTTTCAAGTAACTACCGCTATCTGTAGGTCAGGCGAGGTACTTCTGGGATCATCCTCGTACGTATTATATATCGTAATTAATTTGAATTTATTGGATTTTATACTCGCACAACTTGTTATACACTTAGAAGCTATTCGATAACAGATAGTCAGCTAGTAATAGTCAGGAACGAACTTAGTTTTTAATTAGATATTATATAATATTTTTTCATAAATAGAGCTTATAACTAATAAATGGTTCATATTAAATATTACACGTGGTAGGTGAAGGTGTAAAAATACAAAAACTCCGTGTTGCATTGAAGATTAAACCAACCAAACATAATTTGAATATTTTAGGGTTCCTCCAGCTCATTTGTACGTACTTCCTTTAATAGTGGTAGCAGGTATAATGACTGTTTTGTCAGTAATATCCACCAACCTCCTTTTTAATGGATTGGAAGTCTTTTGTAAATTTTTCGTACATTTAACAGGAAAAACTGAGTAAGCATTTGTAACTATTTTTATAATTTTGCTTAGCTGTTTATACAATGTCGTCCATATGTATGAAATAAATTCAATTTTAGCGTTATTACGTACAGGGTCCTTCTCGACGAGCTGAATCGAGGCATTTTATGCCTAAAGTCCACCATTTTTTGATTATTTCACATTTTCAAAATTTGGGAAACATGCAGCCCTCCACTAAAAAAATTATATTTCTAAGTTTAAGTGAGTCAGGTCTAATAAATCGAGCTCAAAGATATTCCACTGATTTCAGATAGTTGATTAATTGTCTGTCGACGCACATACGTAGATTTCTAGGAATTAGGCGACCATAAGTCGAAATTCCAATAATCTACTAATGACAAACAATTTTTTTCCTGGAATAGTAGACTACCTGACGAACAATAACCAACCTCACCCACATCCCTAGACTGCGCGAGCGCGCTGCATTACTAGTCGAAACTTGATTATCGCACTTACTGCACGTGAAAGTCTTGACGCCCTTTTCGTATATCATTTTCTTCGGTGAATATTTTATGTGTCGTGTCATATTTGCTTGTTTAAGTGATGGATACCAATAATACAGGTAAGCCTTTATTAAATTAATATGAAATTGTATTAAATATATTGTCAATAAATGACTTAATGAGCCGTCAATAATAACCTTTTTTAGAAATGTATTTTCTTTATTTTTCAATTTCAATCGAAAAAAAACTTCATTTCCGCACCTTTCCGAGTTACATTTTTGATTTCATTATATAGTATAAAGTCTTATAAAGAAAACTGCTTAAAATCAGCTGCTAGTTTTTGCTAGTTTTAAAAATAAACGAGTTTGAAATTTTTTTACAAAAATAGGAAAAAATCGGATTTTATGTTTTTGTGTTAATATTATTTTTTTATTGTTATAGGTTCACCTGGCTGCTCGGGGGTGAAAATATTGACTCGTAAATACCTCTTCGATAAAATGAACGAGCAACATTCATTATCGATAAATGAAAAAATTAAATATTTAGAAAATTATTTACTCGTGTGTTATGGGGACATAGAAGAACATAAAAATGTGATAAAAAACAAGTTTTCGTATTTTAAATGTGATTTGATAAAGAGATGGTCTCGGCCGCATAGAATACTTGAAAACTTTTTGGCGGCCAATAATTCTTGGTTGGAAGGAACATTTGAGATCCCCGCCCGTAGACACCGCATCAAAGGCCAGGGCGACTTACCAAATCTTTTACCGAATCTAGCGAAAGAACAAAGAGAAGAAAAACTGAAGGAGTCCGCGCATCTTACGACGAAGAAGTAATTGTTCACGCGGCACAAGTAATTTTACAAACAGAAGGAAACTGTTTTAAGAGACATTACAAATTCTTCTGCGTCTGCCAGTAATTGTAAAAACAGACATTCAAAGTCTAAAGAAATAGAGCCCCTTACGCCTCTGCAAGCACTGACAATGTTTGTTGAAGCCGATTTGACCAGAAGACAGTAAGAAATTATTCGAGCAACGAACAAAAGATTCTATCCACATTATGAATTATTATTGATGGCCAAAGAAGATTGCTACCCACCCAAGGAGTCATTACGAGTGATGTCTACCTGCGCAGAAGGAAACCTACAATCTTTGTTGGATCACACTGTAACCAGATTATCCCTCTTCTTAGAAGAAGTCTTACTCACACTTGATGCCGTTGAAAGGAACTCGTTACTGTTAATCTGCAAATGGGGTTGTGACGGCTCTTAACAAGCCCAGTTTAAACAAAGACTCTCAAACGAAGATGAATCTGATGCTAATATTTTTATTAGCTCATTTGTGCCTCTACGAATTGTTTTTGGTGAGGATAAAAGTAAAATCATGTGGCAAAATTCACCTCCATCTTCACCTAGATATTGCCGTCCAATAAGATTTAGATTCGTAATAGAACCTATGGACATCACAAAAGAAGAAATCAATTATGTAAAGAATAGTGTAAACTAATTAAACTTGACGAAAGTTGACCTCAATGGAGAGAATTTTTTTTTCAACAACAAGAGCCCTGAAGCTCTTGAATTTGGCCTTCCCATATTACATGCAAGAATCCGGATATTCGAAAGTGTGCTGAACTTAGCATATAAATTGTCCGTGAAAAAATATCACGAGAGACGAACCGAAGAAGAAAAAAATCTAGAAAAGCAGAAGAAACTTGATATTCAGCAAAGATTTAGAGAGGAGACAGGTCTCTTAGTCGATGTGCTAAAAAAGTAACTTCGGAAACACAAACGATGGAAATACCAGCAGAAGATTCTTCGAGAACCCTGAATTGGCTACAGAAATCATTGGGATAAGTTATGACTTGATTATTAGATTAAAAGTAATATTAGAAGCCATATCAAGCGGCCATAAGATTGAAATAGCAAAATATGATAAATACGCCATGGAAACTGCGAAACTACATGTTGAGTTATATGGCTGGCATCCTATGATTCCAACGATGCATAAGGTCTTAATTCATGGAGCTTCAATAATAGAAAATTCGTTGTTGCCGATAGGGCAACTTTCGGAAGAAGCTGCTGAGGTCCGCAATAAACATTTTAGGTTTTATCGCCTAAACTTTGCTCGCAAGTTTTCGAGGGACGAATGCAACTTAGATATTTATCTTAGGTTACTATTAACATCCGACCCATTTATTAGTTCCAGGAGAAAGACCAAAAAAACCGCCCCAAAATTATTTTTGCCTGAGACAATGCAGCTATTAATTCCTGCTGAGCCAAACCGACCAATGGAAATTGATGAAAGCGGCGAAAATTTAAATGTAGATGAATAAGTCTCCAATGTATGATTGATTATTTTTAGTGATTATCTATTTAGCTTATGTAACTTTAATATTGTATAATGAATGTAAAGATCCTTTTAATAATATAATATATTTACTTACTTATTAGAGCAAAATAAACTTTGTTTTATTTAATAATACATACCTGAAAGTACAATTACTAAAACGTAAACAGCGGTCCCTCCTTGGGGAAAGCCGTGAGTATGTCATATGTATTTTCAATATAATATTAAAAAACACTTTTAAATCAACTACGATAAAATATTTTTTGATAAAAAATCACAATTAGGTGCTCCTAACCACCGTGCACCAACAAATAATTTCGATAAGTTATTCCAAACGCAGAATTCTTTTTATGTAACTATTTTGTAATATAAATATCACATAAAATAATTTTGGCCGCCTAAATCCTGAAAAATGATCTATGTGCGACGGTCTGTGAGCACAAGCTCTCGAATTCTTTCAACATTTTTATCGATTCGGACAGTTGATGGACGTCCAGAGCGAGTTTTGTCATCAATCGACATGTCGCCATTTTTAAATCGAGAAAACCACTCATACACTTTCCCCATAGCATCATCTTTATAAGCAGTTTTCAGTATTAAAACAGTTTCAGCAACGTCCTCGTATTTTGAAAGTTTTATTTTAAAGAAAAATACCAGCCTTACAAAGTTCAATTGGTTCAGGGGCTAAATGAAGATGATCCTGATAGAAAGCAAGGATTCTGTGAATTGATGATGGACAGAAAGAACGCAGATTTGCAGTTCATAAACAAAATAAATTTTCTCTGATGAAGCTACGTTTCATTTAAACGCAACGGTTAACAAACAGAACTCTAGACATTGGAACAGAGAAAATCCTCACTGGATGTGTGAAGCTCACACTCAATATCCTAAAAAAAACGTTTGGACTGGTATCATTAAAAATAAAATTAATAGCACTTATTTTTTTGAGGGCACGTGTATTCGAAGACGTGGAACGATCGAATGGCCAGCTAGATCCCCCGACTTGACTCCTCTCGAATACTTCTTATGGGGTTATTTGGAATCTAAAGTATATTCTAATAGACCGGACAATATTGCTGACTTAAAAGTTGAGATAACTGAAGAAATTAACAAAATTACCCCTGAGGTCATACAAAATGTACGATAATGCCAAAGTCGCCTCGGTTATTGTCTAAATATTGTACAATTGTACATTCTAAATATTATGCCACATTATTATCTCCATTCTACGTTTTGTGATAGACATTATCAAAATCTTACATCCTAAAAATTAATTTTCTCAGTTATGATTGCACCAAATTCAAAAAAACATCACATTGCTGAAGAGAGGTATAAAATTCCTTTCCAACAAGATGCCATACGACCCCTTTTCTTATTTAAAAGTTTCAAGCGTGTGCTTATAATTCAGCAGGGGTGCTGGTATTTTCAAACTGTAAATTGTCAATTTAAGAATAAAAATTCGATCTGTTTGAGGTTTTTTTTTCATATATATCTATTACTACCTATGATTCATCTCTAAAAACTATTTCGACATTTAATATTTCAAAAATACGGTCTTCAAGGTTACTTTTCTGGCTAATATCCAGACGAATATTAAATTCAACCCTTTCCGAATAACGAAACCTTTGTGTCGATACCGATATTTGTAATGGCTCGCAATTACAAGGAGAGGTTTATAACCATCGACTAGTTTCGACGTTATTTAGTCTCATCTGTTAAGTACAACAAACTCTCGTTTGGAGTTTTTAATATACTGTTTGTTGTATGAGCGCCACATTTGAAGAACATCAGACCCTATTTTCGAAATTATTTACCAGATTTGAATCATAGGTAGAAACCTTAAATTTAGATATATCCGTTTGTTTGAAAGTGAGTGGAACTGCAATTTCGAGATAAAATTTTTTTGATTTGAATTGTGAGATACTTAAAATTAATGATTTTTTGTTCACACGAACAAACCGGAGCTGGTGTTTGGAGGAGACCACGTCATCTGTGTATAACCAGCACTCTCACGCGTGAGGTTCAAACACTTGAGCAAGTCTCACAATTTGTCTAGTAACGTCAAAAAGTTTAAACCCGAGTGACTGATTGGAATTTCAAAGGATATCGGCCTTCTGTAATATTAAGTGGGTTCTATGTGCTTAACTGTCTTCGGATGCCCACAATCCTAATTTGAACAATGTTCCTAATATCCTGTTTTGATTATAAACCTTCAATTTTTATGTAAAAAGCAAGTACAAGAGGGTGAACTCTACTACAATCAAGTAGTTCGAGTGGTGCCTACCGTGTGGACATGCTTGTGCATATTTATATTGAACATCTATGGGTTATAGTGCCTTGGTAGCTGATTCCACAGACTTACACTTCTCCAAAGACGTTCTGAGCGCCTGCAGGTGAACCCGGTGTTCATCTACCACGACTGCCTGTCGAGTAGGTCTTGTAAATACTGCTCTAGGTGGGATTAAGTAGATCAGCTCGGAAGAACATCTGCCGTGATAACTGTCCAAGTTTCTGGTCAACTCTTGATCGCCAGAAGTCGAATTGCTCTCTTCTGTATTGAGTCGAGCATCCTCAGTATATGCTTGGAGGCTTAGCTGTGTGACCAATACCCTAAAGCTGGACAAGTTTTTGTGAAGATGCCTTAGGTAATTAGGCCACGTGACTATGCCAGGACATATTGCTCCCAACCTCAACATCCAACAACGAATTTGCAGTAATGGTGATAGTTTATGTTCAGACAAGATCAAGTCGTAAGCTACAGTGACAGACTTCTTTGTAAAAACAGTAGCCTGGATCTGCTGCAATAAACTCAATCAAATTGCTTCCACTCCTCTCTAGAATGCTTCCACCAAGTCGTACTTACGATCACTGAAGATGTTAGCAGACTCAAAATTTGTTGATTAACGACTTTTTCTATGAACTTGGCAGTGACTGGGACTCAAGCAATCGAACGGTAGTTTTATTTCTTTTTTCTTTTTTGGTGTTGGTTGAACCCGAGCAAATTTGCTATTAGCAGGGAAGAAAACTCTTATATATATGATAATGAAAAGAGTTTGCATAGCGGACTTCTTAGTTCAGCTGTCCATTTCTTCAATACCATTGGTGGTATTCCATCTGGGCCAGTGGCTTTAGTCATGTCCAAGCGTTCAAGAAGTTTTGCCAAAGCTCAGTTTTGAAATTCTATTTTTGACATCGATGAACTTCGTCTTTAGTCAAAATAACTAATTAAAATAAACACTTCACATGAAAATGAATATTTTTTGCACAAATATAAACTTTTATGCTTGATAAGCCTCTTATATTGGACACTCAATATATATCTCATATGATTATGATCAATTTCACTCTGATACGTTTAGTTTCCACTGAATTTGATTAATTTTCTTTTAATTTCTAAAAAATTCATAATAAACAATAATAAATCCAATGAAGCTTTTACATTTTTTTACATTGAAGTTATTGATACGTTCGATGTATTTGGCTCGATGCTTCTGCAAGTATCAATAACGAAGCAGATTAATAATTGCATACTTATTACCTGATATTTTATGTTGGATATGAGATTGTTTACTTGAACATTAATCCTATTTGTACTACGACCAAAATTATTTTATTCAATAACTTTTTTCTCGATTGTTTTTAGATGTTCTCCCTACATGGATTACTTCACAAAAGAACAGAGGAGAGGATATAGACATCTTTATTTCCATATACTAGCTTGTAAAAAATCTTTCTTGGCAGCTGCTATATTTTGGATATGCCAATTAATTGTAGGA
Organism: Diorhabda sublineata; assembly: GCF_026230105.1. Lineage (NCBI taxonomy): Eukaryota > Metazoa > Arthropoda > Insecta > Coleoptera > Chrysomelidae > Diorhabda > Diorhabda sublineata. The sequence continues at coordinate 15,386,679 of NC_079485.1, read as the reverse complement.
CTGCTTAGAGTCCTCACTGCTGACGATTACACTTTCACAACAGTTCTGATAGAATCTAAAAGTAAATTGCATGAAGAGGACGCCGAAGAAATATTTCTTGTAATATACTTTTATTATTCGGTTTTATTTGTTGTGGTTGCTTGATACCCTCGATCAAGTTTCTGGTCTAATGGTACAAGCCCCCAATTACTATATGTACCCCACAAGCAGGAAATGTTTTTTTTTGATAAAATTTATTGTCAAATCAGTGAATTAGTCCCATAAACACCATATCTGGTCACCAGTGACCACTAGCTGTTTTCAGACTTAAAAAAACTGCTCCAAAAGAAGGAATTGATATAAATACTAACTTTAAATTAAATGGAAGAAAACTATCTTGGATGTTTTTTTGTTTGCTGGACCTGTGTATTTCTTCTACTATTGCCATTATTCAGTAAAATAAGATCTTCAAAGAAATATTTGACTTCATTTACTGCTTCTTTCACACTATTTGAATAAAAAAACTTCCATAAACTACCTCCTCTTTTACTTACATTCATTAAGTACATTATAATATTATTTTCACCCAAAAAAGTATTTGGTTCATTAAGAACTCACAAAATTGGTCAAAAATTAAATCAATTAATTACTACAACTGATACCATATAGTTAATCTTATCCAATTTCCAAAAAAAATTACTATATCTGAATGGACTAGCTGGACCAAAATGTTTTCAGTAATTTCAGAGTTTATCATGGCACGAGATTTTCAAATAACACATGAAATTAGAATCAATGAAACTGTTAGGGATTTCCACACGCTATTCACTGCTACTGCTCCCAAATACTCTGTTTAATCCTTCCAATCAGATATTACAATATTTTTATCTACATAAAGTTTAGTAGAATCTCCAGTTGAATACCTACAATTGAGATTGTTTTTAAGTGAATAAATAGGATAAACTCGTAATAGGAGATGGGAAGAGCTATAAGTCTGTGTCCTATTCATTTCCCGTTTTTCCCTTATTTTCCTCTGACTTATTTTAGGTGTCGTTTCCACCCTTTGTTTCAATGTGTATTAATATAGTTACTTTGATTTTGCCACTGTTAAATGAATTGGTTCATTATTTTGTAGTAAATATCTATATTTCATTATTTGGGATGTAATTAAAGCATTTCAAGCTCTACAGCTATATTCTATTAAAAAATTTATATAATTTTATTGAAGAGTATAGGTACTTGGAATAAAAAATTAATTTTTGTGATTTTTTTTTAGATGCATTGGGATTCAGTAGCCGCTCCTCAGTTAGCTGCCGTGGTAGAGAAATTAAAAAAGGAATATGTTGAAAATCAATAATCCAAATAAATATATCACCAACAAATTGTTTTATATTTATATTAAGTGAATTTTGGAAAAATAAAACTATAAAATTTCATGAGACAGAAATAGTTATAGTAATCTTCAGAATGTCCCCAAGCTAACCAGCTAGGTTGTTTAAGTTCAAAACCATCCTGCGTAAGCTTAAAAGAAACGACTAAGTTTATAGTGAAATTTGAAAAATCACTAATATGTATGGTCTTTTGTATTTTCTCCAGTATTTGTTTTCAGAAAATATACCTCCTGTATACTCATATATTTCTCTAATCCTTCTCCACTACTAATTGTGCATCTATTCCTTAACAGTAGAGAATAAAAATGTTCTTTCTACTTATTACATATTTTTTCTTTATTTATTGTACTTTCAATTCCTATAATTACACTTGTTTTCACTTTTGTCAATTTTATGGCCCCCACATTTGATTGCGGGTCCTGTAACAAGGATCAGGCTCAAACCCCCCCTCCCTTTATTTTCTCGTGCTAATGGTATGGTATATTTCAAAAATTGAATGGTAGAAGGGGAAGGTAGAGGGAGTGTGAACAGTAACTAGCACGAGCGCACCTAATTAAATAGTAACTAACCTAGAACCTAGAATTTACGAAACTTTAACATTGTCATAATTATATACTTGAATTTTAATCTTAGATCTAGGTAAAATATTCTACAATAAATTTAAAAATTAAATTAAAAAAGGGCTAGGCCCGGGCCCTGTGACCAAAGTTGCGCCAGCCCCACCCTTGTGGGGGCCAAGCTCAATTTCTACTACTTGGTTCCCTCATATTTCTTTCCTTACAATTCTGTTGTACTCTACATAAACTATTTCCATTGTTGGATTTTTAATTCATTTTTCAATTTTGCTATTAAAAACATGAACCTAATTGATTTTTCCTTCTGTATTCTTGAAAACAAAAAGACATCATATATCCCACTTCCTGCTCCTGCTTACCCTAAATAGACAACATACTTTCCAATAGTTTTATCTATTTTCATCTGTATTTGTTTCAAAAAAAAAATATATCTCCATGATACTTTGTTTTCTTTGTAGTGCTTGTCCTCTTTATTTAATGAAAATTTTCTGTTTTTGCAGTTCATAGCAATAATCTTGTTTGACTACCATGCTGATTGTTTTCTTTTATTGTTACAGATGCTGCTGGCAATATTATATTTTTTAGAATACCCCTTGTATGTTTTACATCCATGTCCATAGTATCCTTGTTTCAAATTCTATATCCAAATATTCTTTATTACATTTCAATGTTCCACTCATCAAGTTTTATTTATCAATTTTACTTCCTCGGTTTTCTTATAATTCTGCTGTACTCTACATAAACTATTTCCATTGTTGGATTTTTAATTCATTTTTCAATTTATTTTTTTATTTTGCTATTCAAACACGAACCCAATTGATTTTTCTTTCTGTATCCTAGAAAACAAAAAGACAACATATATCCCACTTCCTGCTCCTGATTACTCTTAATATACACCATACTTTCTAGTGGTTTTTTCTATTTTCATCTGTATTTGTTTCAAGAAAAATACATCCCCAGGATACTTTGTTTTCTTCTTAATGCTTGTCCTCTTAATTTAATGGAAATTTTCTGTTTTTGCAGTTCATAGCAATAATCTTGTTTGACTACCATGCTGATTGTTCTCTTTTATTGTTATGTTTTGCAGATGCTGCTGGCAGTATTATATCTTTTAGAATACCCCTTGTATGTTTTACATCCATGTCCGTAGTTTTCTTGTTTCAAATTCTACATCCAAATATTCTTTATCATTATTCAATTTTGCCCCCAACAAGTTTTGTTTATCAATTTAACTTCTTAGGTTTTCTTATAATTATGTAGTAAGCTATGTCAACTATTTCCACTATTGGATTTTTAATTCATTTTTCAATTAATTTCTTAATTTTGCTATTGAAAACATGAACCCAATTGATTTTTCTTTCTGTATCCTAGAAAACAAAAAGAGAACATATATTCCACTTCCTGCTCCTGCTTACCCTAAATAGACAAAATACTTTCCAGTGGTTTTTTCTATTTTCATCTGTATTTGTTTTGAGCAAAATATATCTTCTGTATACTTGGTTTGTTTTTCAATAATTCTTTTCTTTATTTAACGAAAATATTCGCAAATATTTGTTTTTTGTTTTTTCAGTTCATAGCAATAATCTTGTTTGACTACCATGCTGATTGTTTGATTTTATGTTTTGCAGATGCTACTGGCAGTGTTTTATCTTTTAGAATATCCCTTGTATGTTCTTCATCCATGTCCAAAGTATCTCTGTTTCAAATTCTACATCTAAATATTCTTCATTATGATTTAATTTTGCACCCATCAAGTTTTGTTAATCAATTTCACTTCTTTGGTTCTCTGATAATCCTGTTGTACCTAAGTCAACTATTTCAACTTTTTCATTTTCTTTCCCCATTTTGCTATTAAAAACCATAACCGATTTTGTGTGTTCTTGAAAACAAAAACACCATCTTCGTTGAATTGCAAAAATGTGCCAATTAACAATTTTGTCTAAACGAGGGTAAGTACGAAAAATTTGGTTGAATAAAAGTCCTACAACCTGTAAAAAGGGCACAACTGCAAACTGAATATTTAAGAAAATAACTTGGGTGCCATACTACAATTTTTGTATGTAATGAGAAAAAAGAAGTCATCAAACTACTTGTCCCCTTTTTGTTATTTTTTATTAGATATATTGATAGCAAAAAGAAGTTGTGAGCCCACTTGTGCCCTTTTTATGTTTTTAATCAGCATTTATATGTTTCAGAAAGGGATAAAGTTGTAACTTGGCTCCTTTTTGATATTCCTTTCATAATAATGTTCATACCACTATGTCCCCATCTAAATTCATAAATATACCCACTTTCTGCCTCTGTCCCCCTAAATAAACAACATACTTTGTATGTAAGACCCAACATAGTATTTTTCAAAAATTTCATTCAATTATCAATTTAAGAACACAAATTGTAAATAAATAATAAAACTGTTCACAACAAAATCAAATTTATTGATTCATATGAGATCAGTACATATTATACAGGTAATTTGAACAAATTTTAGTAATATAGAAATAACTGGAAATTTTTAATAGATAATTTATTCCAAAATATTGAATGAATCATAGGTGAGATGTTCTATATCCATCTCATTGGTGAAAATGACCTGCTCGACTTTTGATTTAGGACTTCCAACGTTCTTCAACCAATGTTTCCTAAACATTAAAAGTATGTATAATAAATTGTTCTCAAGAAATATAGCCCTCGCACTAAAATCTCTGATTGTTAAATTCCCTAAACAAATTGAAAGGCAACTAAAATCCAGAAAAAATATTTGTAACAAATGTGGTTTTTAAATAGTAGCAATATATTACTGAATAAATGTTACTCCTTTTATTTAATATAGAGAATGTAATACTTACATTACTTCTACATTGGAAACGCATCCCTCTAGCACTCCACTAATGGAATTGTTGTCACTGTTCATACACCAGCCACGCACGTTTGTACTAGAAGCAGTTATTGCTGTATACTGTAAGAGAAGAAAGTAAATTTGGTTGTTAAATTAGTGAAAATATAATTTATATTACCTCTTTGAAGAGTACACCTGGAAAAAAAAAGTTTTATTAGTTTTTAGATAATAATTTTTATTAATTTATGAAAGCTCTTACCTTTAACTTCACCAATCACCTCAAAATCAACAGAAATAAACTTTTCAGAAGCCATTTTAATGGGGGTTTTAAATAATTTGATAAGAATAAAATATGGCGATGAAATAAAATGACAACTAACAAAACTTTTCCAGAGCTAGGTATGATGGATACATGTATTTGAATAGACATATCTTTGTCTCTTTCTAAAGCATTCTAATTAAAGAGATAAACAAAAATAATTTTAAATTAGATTTTATTCATAGAAATATATCAATAAAAATTATTTATTATGGTAATTTTGTTTATATACTACAAATATGAAGCAGAAGACTAATTTTTTTTCAATTTAAATATGATATTTATGTTATCAGTTATTCACACACACGCTACCTATAAGTATAGGTGAAATCATTATTCATGTATAAGAGGAAATCGTATATTCCAAAAATGTTGACAGCTCTTTAAAAGTGCCGTCGGTGTTGTAAGATTTATAGACAATATACAAATTACTTGTTTTTAAGTTTGTTTTTAATTACTTTTCTCAAGTTCTTTATTATTCCATTCAAATTTATTATTCTTATTTCCTTCAGTTAACCTGAATGTAACCATAATCATCGCATAATTTCATTTTCCACCGGCAAATGAAAAAAGTTAAAATGTGGCAATAGGGTTAAGTATAAAATCAGTTTTTTATACTTCGAAGTTCAATTTCTTCTTTATATATAAATACTTTATTTTGTATTTTGTTTTCTAATATATTTAAAAATTACAAATATATCTTCTGTATCCGTATTGGACATTTTTTTAATTATAAATTGATACAACTTGAATAAGACATTAGGTATCTTCTACGAGGGTTATCTGAAAAGATTTCGACCCCAACAAAGAAACAAGGTTTTTTTTTCCTTCTAAGTCCTCACATTTTCTTCATTGATATTCTAACCTTTTCAACTCTTTCATAAAATATTCGTCTGATGAAAATCTCTCTCCTTTAAGTGAAACTTTGAGGTTATGCAACCGGAAAATACCGCTGGGGGCCAGTTGTAGGTGGGTAATAAACCAATTCGAAGTGCAATTCGAGAATTTTAGTGAATGCGATCACCGAAGTGTGAGAAGGTGCGTTAGTCTGAAGGAAAAGCACTTTTTTGTTCCAAAACGTATTTGCTTTCTCACAATTTCTCCCTCACCTTTCTAAGCTACCATGTATAATATTCTCTTGTTATTGTTTTACTGTTTTGAAGATAGTTGATGAACACAATCCCATGACCATCCTAAAAAACAGTAGAAACCATCCTTCTATTTGTCGAAGCAGAATCCACCATTTTGAATGGTTTTTCGTTATAGAAGTGTAGTGTTGAATCCAGATTTTATCTACAGTTATGAATCGACGAAAAAATCCGACTCATTTTGTTTAAACCGTGTCAATAAACTCTCGGAAATGTTCATTCCAATGTGTCTTTGGTCCATCGTGGTACCCAACGCCCGGATAGCACTTACTCATACATAATTCTTCAGTCAATATATTTCAAAATGCATTCTTTTGATATGCCGATACCCTATTGTAACTCTCTAACCTCAATCCGATAATTATCCAGTATCATTTGGAGACTTTCTTGATTATATCGCTGGTTGTCGCTGTTTTTGTCCGTCCCGAACGCTCATGATGACAATTCGATACTTAAGTTTTACCATTTTCAGAAAAATCTTCACAATGACTCACTCGATGGTGATACAGAAATGATGATGAGAATCTCTCAACACAAGTGAATATATTTTCCAACCTCTTCAAGTTGAGGTCGAAAACTTTTCAAACAACCCTCGTATAAAATTGAAATTAAGGGGATCAATTAAAAGCAACGTTTTAACTGGTAAACAAAAAGGGCTCACGTCTAAGAGTAAAAAAAGGCTTTGTTGTCCTACTAATACATTATACTGTCAATTAAGTATTGTCTTTTTTGCTTTCCTATTCATTATATCTGTAAGCAGAGCGCTAGTGGAATTTCTAGAGATTTCTAAATATAATTTTGAAAATATATTGCAAACATTTGAGAATTTTCGATTTTTATAGAGTTCCCCATAAGATTAGTAGTTGCGGAGAACAACCATTCAGTTGTAGCTTCATCATTGGTATCTGTAGCTGCAGAAACTATATGTATGCTGCTTATATTGGAAGCAGTATTTCTTCATTATGTGTTATTTCAAGATTAATTTCAAAATTAAAATTTATTTCAACTCATTTTTAGTGAACCTTACTTTAGATTTCAATAATTTAGTTTTGATTTTCTGCTAAAACAATTTTTTTATTTATTTTATTAACATATCTTCCCATATGAAGTGATTCTGAATTTGGTTAGGGGTATATAAAAACACGATAATAACCCAATAAGAGAATGTTTATTAATTCACATGTCCAGAGTGATAAGTACATAACAACATACAAATCATACAATCACCAACATAAATCTGTATATAAATATGATATACAAATAAAATGAAAATAGTAAAAATATCTATATATAAATATATGAAAACATAGTAAATATTTTCTTATAAGTTTTCATCTATGCCCGAACTTTAAATGATTTATATGTATATTGGTCTATTTCCTTTTCGTCAGTGAAGATGGTTAAAGCTATATAAGAGAATGGACTGCCTTGTTTGCGTAACCACCATTTCCTATAAATAAAAAATCATGTAGAGACAAATAGTATTTATATATAAAGTTATACTAACATTGATTCTATTGATGAACTACGTCCTTCAATAACTCCTTTTACAGAATGTCGATGAGTATTCGTAATCAGACCCCTCACTTGAAGGTATTTAGCAGCTTTCATCATATACTAGAAAAGAAAAAGGAAAATTTAAGCATTAAATCTATAGAATATACTTATATTACCCTTCCGAAAAGTACACCTGAAAAAAAAAAGATTTTATTAGATTTTGAATATTTTTTTCATTTATATATCTTACCCTGGACCCTTCCGAAGACTTCAAATTCTACAGAAATTAATTTTTCAGCCATTTTACTAGAAATAATTTGGAATATGATTATAAAAGAAAATATGACAGTTACTGAAATTATATATCAATTTGAATTAATGTCATCGTAATCTTCTCTTAGAATAGTGTATATGATAAAAGCTAACGCTTAGTACTTTTACAGACTTATTCTTCTTTTTTGTTACTAACTAGTACATTTCATATTATGGATTTATTTCACAAAATAGAGGATGAATAACTAGCGGTTTATGTTTATGGCCTTATTCGAAAATTCTAGCCACATCTAGTGAATGCTATCTACGAAGTTATAGTCGTTTCTACTAATATTTACTCATATTTGAGTATGTTTACTTCCAATCTCATAGTTAAAATAAAATTATATTTAGTTCTTGGATAACCATTAACCCTAAATTATTACTAGTTTCTCTACAGATAACCTTTAAACGGACACAGTTACGAGTTTATATACGTATGTTTCTGTTCTAGGCAAAGACAAAACTATCGGTCATTATAAGTGTAGCTAAATCATTGTTGTATGGTATAATTAAGAAAAATAGGAAACAAGTGTACATTCCTCTTCACAGTATATTCTTTCTAAGTGCGTTGTAAGTGGAGTCTCTAGAGAGGAAGTAAGAAAGAATGAGCTAAAAGGATATTAATGGGGGAGAAAATTGATAAAGGGATACTGTATGTGGGAGAATTCACACTTACTAACTTTCTATGCTTTAAATTCTGTATATATCTTCTTAAAAAAATTAAATTATGATTTGAATAGTTTCGAATATTAAAAAAAATATGCACAATAACTACTTTCACTTGTGATACCGCATATAATTAAGTATTTTCTTAAAGAATCTACAGTTATTTAACTCTACAACTTGTTACAATTCCTGATAGTTTCATTCTATCCTTAATAACTACCATAAGTAGATCCTATTGGATTAAAATTAAGTTAAAGTAGAAGAGTAACATGTAATAGTTTAATAATGATACAGAATCAGGTTTTTGAGGAATCGGAATGCCCAAGTTTTTATAGTACTCTTGGCACCAGCATGATGTCACATTAACATATTTTTCTTATAGTATCGACTCATGTTTCACATTCTAAAATTATATTTGTATTCTGTTATGATAATTTTTATTTTGCAGTTTCTGTAATTTATCATTTAGTGTTGCAGTGGCATTTCCATAGCTTGGGATAAGGTACCTTATATTTGGCATCGTTTAATTGCACCTAATATTGACTGTTTGTATTATGTTTTCCACATATTATTTCCAAGTCAGATTTTCTATAACTATTAACCCTAAGTATTTGTACTGTTTCACTTTTTCCAATATTACATCATTTATTTTTATTACCAATTTATGATTTTTTTTCTCCAACCTGTTGTATAACCATATATACAATTTTTTCTATATTAATTGTTAATTTATTATGACACAACCATTGATAATAACTTTGAATATCACTATTAATATTTATTTTTAACTCATTTTTTTTTCATACTCGAGAATAATAAGACAGTATCATCAGTGAATGTAAAATATTTTACATTAAGGTCAGCATACTGCAGACTGTGAACATGTGTAGATATTGCAATGGACCCAGCATAGAACCCTTAGCAATTCCCACTACCACAATCACTTCAATACTTGTTACTTCATTTACTTTAGTTAGGTGTCTCCTTCTTTTTGCATATGACTAAGAGTTCATAGCATTTGCCTCGAAATCTCATTTTTTCACACTTTCTTAAAAAAGTGTTTACGTATTTGAAAATTTGAATAATTTTGGTTTTGTTCACTGTGCGTTTTCATTTTATTTCCAACAAAAGATTATCGTGGCTTTATTTGGGTAGTTTAGACTGATATTTACAATTTTATAGTTACATTTGTTTCTCCTTTTCTCATGAGTACTACTATACTTATGGTTTTTTACAAAGTTTCTCTACTTTCAAAAAAATTTTTCGATAACTTTATTCTAGTTTATTTTAATATTAACTTTCTCTAACCACATTCTTTCAAAATGTGAGACACTATGGAGCTCTGGAGCACTTCATCTGGAAGTGTATGGAATAGAAGTCGAAGATCTCTGGTAGCTACAGCCATCTCACATTCTAAACAATCTAAGAGGAGTGGGATTAACAGATCAGCTATAAATACTGAGTATCGCAGCATGAAAGGGGGACACAATAGTTCCTCTGGGTAACAATGTATATGATAACCTAATATACAACTTTTAACATTTAATTTCTATGATTACATTTGTTTACTTTTTCTCAAAATTTCATCTTATAAAATATCTATTGTTGCAGATTGCAGTGCATTTTCATTTTAGTTCCAAAAATATTCCTCTGAATAGACAATTCTTCAATTTTTTGTATCTTTTGGTTAACAGATTTATATCCACAGTACCCGTTTCAAGTTCTATTCAATATTATTTCCCCATCTTTTTGTGTACATCCCTATTATATAGAATGCATTTGATATGATTTAATATTTAGCTTGAGAGTCTTTCTATTTTATCATTAGTATGAATATCTCCATTAGCATATATAGTACCTCTGCAACTTTTTGTTGTATGGTGCATCAATTCGAGCTTGCTTCAGACCCTGGGCATAGAAGAACCATCTCAACTGTAAGTAGGGCTAACAAATGGACGGAATTTCAATGTTTTATTGTAAAAATATTTATATAAGAAACAAATCAATATTCAATAAAAAAAATTGAGATGAAATGAATACTCTAATGCAGTGATTCTGCCAAGGTTGATTTAACAGGATTTTGTATAAATTTACATCATTTGATCTGTTCTTCACATTTTTAGAGATATTTTGGAAATATTCTAGAAACGTAGCAGTAGGGAGTATACTGAAACTTATATTTTGAATGAGGGAATAGAGGGAAAAGGGTTGCGAACCTCTGCTATAAAGTATAACATGAAAAAAGGAAAATTCGTTTCTAAATGATTTCTATTTTCAATAATCGAAATTACTATCGAGAAACTTTGGTTGTTTCTGAGCTTATTTAGCACCCAGTGAATATCAAATTACTAAATTCATCTTGCCAGCAATGAAACATTGACTGCCCTAAACCGAAAATGTGATATCAAAAAATAGATTTTATGATATTTTTCAAAATTTCAATCAATTCTTCCTATCTTTAAACTTCCTCAATACGATTTGTAATTAAATGAAAACACTTTCAAAAATAAATTTAAATTTATTAATTTCTATGTAATGGATACATAATAAATAAAGAATTTGTACAAATGGTACATTAATCTAGAAAATACTGAATTTTGTAATCGAAAAATAAATTAACTGAAAATTTCTCACTAATAGTTGTCACCAAAAGTTTCAATTTATCTCACAATTTTGAATGAATCATATGTAAGATGTTCTATTTCCTTTTCGTTGGAAAAAACCGCTTTTTCGATTTTTGATCTTGGGCTTCCAGTTTTCTCCAACCAGTTTTTCCTAAAAGTGAGTTTTATAATAGATTCAATATCTGCAAAAATAGAGCTTGCACTTGAATCATTGATTAAATGATCACGAAAGAAAAAAAATAATGAGCAGAAACATAAGGATAAATATTAATAAAGAACAAGTTTTACTTTTTCAAATAAACAAAGTTGTACTAACATTGATTCTATATTGGAACTGTTTCCTTGGATCATTCCCTTCACAGTATTTTGGTCTGTGTTCATACACCAGCCCTTCACGTCTATACGATTGGCAGCTCTTTCAGTATACTACGAAACAAGTTAATTTAGTTATCAAATCAATAATTATAAAGTTTATATTACCTTCCGGAAATATACTCCTGAAAAATAAATTTTATTAGTTTTTAAATATTCTACCTAAATTAATTACACTCCTTACCTTGAACTTTGCCGAATATTTCAAACTCTAGAGAAATTAATTTTTCGGAAGACATATTTCCCGTGGTTTTCGAATTTCAAATATGAAAATGATATTTGAAGGATAATAAACAACTTCTATTATTCAACATTTTCCATGTATACCTTTGATAATCTATTTGAATTAGTATTATATTCTTCTTTTTTTAATGCGTTATAATACGAAAAGAGCAAGCACAATACTCAGCTCTAGGGTGCATTCCACTAAGCGTTCACAGAGCCTGAAATTATGAAGGGTAGAGGTAAGGGGGCTTAGCTTAAAAACTGTTCGCTTGTAGACGGTAAATTATAATTCAAAATTTGACCAGAATGGCGCTCTTGTCGGGCAAGATATGTATATGAACTTAGTTATTTTAGATAGAGTGAAGTATGCAGTGTTAGAAAATTTTGTATTTCAAATGACTAGAAACGTTAATTAAATATTGGTATACAAAATCTAAACTATTCACGTAGTACAAAATAATTTTGTAAATATAACCTAGAAAAACTACCGTGAGATAACGCTGAATGTTAATTAATTATTGTGAATTTGTAAGATATGTGTCAATTATCACTTCTTTCTTTCTCTGTCCTTATTCTTAAATCTCTAGCGCTTTATTTAAAATTTACACTCATGCGATAGTAGCGCCTCCCTAACGTGAAGAATTCGATGGACACTTTCTGTAGCACAGAGATGGCTCTCCTTACCTCTACCCTCCATACCTGAAATAGTCTTTTGGGTGATCTACATAGAGACTACGATCGTGGTCGTGGCTAAAACGTCACAAGTAACATTAACGACGACCCTCGTCAAGAGGTGGGTCGAAGTGAGCGTTAAAAGAATTAGCGGCATTTTCACAACTGAAACAACGCAAATTGTAACCATGGAATCTATCTCATTATTTGATGCAGTATAGGATATTATAAGTACTTTTGAAGCATTTTTGTGGCGCACCATCAAATATTTTACTATGGCCGCAGAAGATATTTTGATTTTATTTTAAAGTGAATCAGTTAAACCCTCCACTAAAAAATTCAATAACTTATAAATCATAATATAACCTCTTAAAGCTTTTGCTTTATTTGTTCTGTTTTTCCCTTCCTTAATATTTAACTCAACACTCGTAATCCATTCCACTTGGATTTACGATTATAACGCTCTGGACTAATTGTAAGTGGAACAAGAAAGATCGTGGTCGTGAGTGCTTATTGGAATGCACCCCTAGTAGGAGTATAGGCACTTAGCAAATGTTACTGACGGTTCCCTTTTACAAAAATTTAAAAAAGAAGAAGAAAAATTGACTTATATACTGGTTTATTTTGTATGTGAAATTGCTAATGTACATGAGTTAAGCAAATAATTTAAAATGCCGTTAAAAACTTTGTGCGGTCTATTTGACGAACCCGTCAAAACGACGAAAAAAAATTTCATAAAAGAAAATATCAAGTCTATCAAACAATTACAAGAAATATTGCATGTAGCTCAGAGATCAAAAGAAAATACTAAGACTTCTCTAGATCGAAATGTCAACAAAAAACCAAGAGAAAAACTATCTTCAGTGGAACTTAGAAAGGCAAGTTTTAAAACAGATGCAGCAAACCAAAAAGATCATGAACTTGTCCAAATTAGTAAGAAACCAGTAGAAAAAACTCTACAAGCAATAAACAAAGTCCAGAATCAGTCTAAATTGAAGAATTACAAAACTACGATGAATACAATCCCAAATTTGAATAAACCACAATGTTCCACTAAGTCAGTGCAAACTGACACCAGTCTTGGAGGTAGCTGTGGTGATGTAGAACTGCAAACTGAAGAAAGTGTCATTAAACAACAAGATAGTCAAGAAGAGGTTAAGGATGAAGAGAATCTTGGAGGAGGATTCCATGTCATTAAAAACGATTTCAAAGATGAACCAACAGGAATTCCTTTTGAACCGAACTGCCCACCTGGACATGTACTATTATCTGAAGAAGAAAGAGTTGAAACTCTAAAAACATTACGACAAAACTATGAAAAATTAATTTTCAGTTTAAATAGTTTGTCTATAACCTGTGATACCTTAAGAATTAGGAAAAGGAGAATTCAATTGGAAGATGAATTGAGGGATACAGAGGAAGCAATTAAAGTTTTTGATAGACCAAAAGTGTACATTAAAGAATAAATTCTTGTAACATATTGTGTATTTATAATGTTTTAATAAATTTTGATCCTTTGTTATTAGTTAGATGTGTTTTATTGTTTGCAAATTATATAAAATCCGAGTGCAGTGATTATATTTGTGAAAAATAAATTGGATTAATATGGATGTGAGTATTTCACAAATTATAGCACTCATTTTCAAGAACCCCATATAAAAGAAGCTGACGACACTATAAAATTTCGCTTATTATAAATTTAAAAAGAAATTTTCCACCTTTGGTGATTTATTTCACAATTTTATAGACCAAACTAATAATATTTGAACTATTTTGCTGTTTTAAAACTTTGAAAAAACTTGATACTACCACAGTTTACAAAAACTTTCAGCCAATTCATGTTTTGAATATGAAAGAATATAAATAAATAAGAATAATTAATTATAGAAGGAAAACAAAAAAAGTTGAAAGAATTATTGATTTACTAGAGAAAAACTAGTTTTTGAATAGGAAGAACAAAAATTTCAAGCCAGTAATGAGAGTGTTAGTGTCCAAGTGGTTTCAATAGTAAGCGTATTTTCTTTTTTAAATTTCTCTTTTTTTTAGAAATTGAGGAGTAGATAGAATAGTGTCTTGAAATCAGATACAGGTAATGATTTGTTACCAGAAATATGCAGGGTTAAATCATTTCCTAGATAAATAACCCCCGATTTGATAATGTCTTTACAAAATAAGAAATTACAAACTCAAAGCACCAAATTATCATAGAGTAATATTTTGATCTAATATATACTGATAGAGGGTTTGTTTCATACATTTATTAACAGCAGCTTTAAACTTTCTAGTTCTAAGTCTATATTTCTAAAGTATTTAATAGACTAGATAATTGCTTAGGAAATCTGTTGTTCATATTAAAAGTGAAGATACACTTGAAAATGGTAAATTTCAGAAACCCAAAGACAGTAGACCATAACATAATCAAACAAATTTGAAAGAAATGAATGCTTTTGTCATTAATATCAGATATTGAAGTTATTGAGTGTATGTAGATTTAATTCCAGAGTGACTAAGGAACAGCATTGTTTATTAGAAACCTGCAGTTAAAGCTATAGTAGCGGCTGACGTACAAGACTTTGAATGTCTAGAAAATATTTCTGCCTTATGGAAATACAATCAAAGCTAATTTGTTTTAAAAAGATCAGTATATATGAGGGTAGTCTAGTTTAATAAAAAATATTTGACTATAAACTATGACAAAATATTTTTTTGCCTGCCTCGAAATAAATATTAAGCAATAACAATAGATAGCTCGATAGCTCAAACAAACATTAATAGGCTTATTAAATACCTATGGAATATTCTAAACCTTAAAGCAAGGTTTACACTATGTAGCGGAGCTACGTGTAGCACAGCTATATAGCTCTGTTCAAAAAGTGACACTGGAGATCTGCTATATAGTTCGGCTATATAGCAAATTTAAGCCTATTTTCTTTGTTGAAAATATCACAGTAGCTACGGTGAAAGCAGCTAATGTGATATTTTTATTTTTATGTTTTTAAATAAGATGTTATGTTTTCTAAATAAGAGACCTAAAATCTTATTATTTAAAAATATAAATATATAAAAGTTATAAGAAATTAAAGCTCTATATATAGTGTAAACCCTGCTTTTAACTGATTGAAATTTGATAATGGTTTTGGGGACGAATTGCACATAATAGAACAAAAAAATGTATTAAAACATTTTAAAAAATTAATTTTGTATAAACCTACCCAAGAAAGTGGATACCAAGGGGGTTTAATTATTTCTCTGTTAATTTAAATATTTTCTTGCCATTAGAAATGAGGAGAAATATTTAAAAATGCGGTATTTCAACTATTTTTTGCAAAAACAGAAACACATGTTTTATTTTCATAATTTTGTACTGTACATTTTTGTTACTTTTATTATTTATGTTTATAATATTCGTTCAGTTTGAAAACTTTTATATTAATTTGCTAAATTAATAAGTTATATTTCATATAAATTCACATTTTCATATTATTTTTTTTTAATTTGCATTATAACTTATTTATTTATGGCATATAAAAATGGATACATGCAAATACACTCTATGAATTTTGATATTAAGTTTACTATTAGACTAGTAGTATAATATTTTGATATTAAGTTTACTATTAGACTAGTAGCATAATAAATTCTTATTCAGAGTTTATAATTTAAATTTCCTTTGATTATTTTTTTTCTCAATTTAATTTGATATTTCACCCTCGCCGGTTGATAATTGAACAACTATCAATCCCCATAGCTCTAGCAATGTCTGTATCTACCATTCTTTTCATTTGGAGTAGCGGGGTAGCTCTTGATAAATGCCATTAATTTAGTCCCTTTCCATTAAACTGTGGGTAGAATCATACTCCATTCAAGTGTGTTTCCTCAACTATTTTTATTCGATTTAAACTAGAAACGTTCCAGTTTTAGTATCCGCAACTATTTAAAAACAAAACCATCGGTTTGACATGTTAATTTAAATATACCTCTAAATGTTATCAAGGCATGTTTTAAATACTGAGGAAGACAAGTCAGCTTCTGTTTCCATCCATACTTAGTTTTCACTTCAATTATTTTTTAGATTATATACAATGAAATTATGTACTTGTAATTTAGTTTCATAGCATGGAGGACACAATCTCACCCCTTGTACATCCGTAACAAAACACTAAATTTGACCTAGGGCAGCTTTTTCTTCCTTAATTCGCTTGTTCTTCTCTTCCTTCGTTCTTAGCATTACTATGATTTTCGTATATCTTTCCTTCTATCTGTTTCATTTCATAAGCGCAAAATAAATCATAATGATCTTTCCGGAGTTTACACAATGCTATTTTCATTTTATCAAAGTGTGATATACGCAAGATCACATTGAACACTACTATTTGTGGGATGTGATTTATTAGAACTTACATATGAATTGAGTCTCATACAATATATTGTAATATTTAAATATTATATATTTTGAACTTGATTCAAGATACCTTATATTGGATAAGTAGAAAAAACAATCATGGAGAGAGTAACATAAATAGCGCGATTTTTAAAAAATTGTGGGTTACCTCCTATTAGAAATAAGATATTTCTTCTAGTTAGTCATGTGATATGTGCTGCAAAATAAAAGAGAAGAATTAGATATAACTTCTTACCAGATGGATGTATGTCTGTTCAAAAGAGACCATACTAATTCAAATGGATATCATCACATATAGCTATGGAATGATAAAAGTTGTTTATTATACTTCATATTTTTTTTTCAAATGCAAAGTGCGATGGAGCCCACGAGAAAAATGTCTAGAAAAAGATTAATGTCCGTAGATTTTGAAGTTTTTGGTAAAGTTCAAGGTAAGAATGTAATTAATAATTGAAAATTAATATTTAAAAACTAATAAAGTTTGTTTTTCAGGACCCTATTTCAAAAAGGTAATATAAACTTTCCCATTACTAATTCAATGCATTTATTTACTCATTTATTTTATAGTATACGGCGCAAGTTGCTTATTCTTTACATTTAAAAGGCTGGTGTATGAACAGCGATCGTAATACCCTTAAAGGGGTGGTTGAAGGACGTGTTTCCGATGTAGAATCAATGTTAGTATAACTTATATTAATTGAATAACTAACACTTTTCACTAATATTTCTATTGAATTTTTTTATAGCAGTATAGGATGTTTATAATGTGATACAGGGTAAACTATAATTCAAAAGCCACTTATTGATAAGTAATATTTTGGATATTATTTACTCGACAAGATTGTTTTCGCTTATCCCATAATCAGTGTACTTAATACACTATTTACACTACTATTACACCAACACTTACATTATCTGACAGACGTTTCTATAATCAAGTTATCATCTTCAGGTACTGAGTTTAATTTCAGCCTCTGAAGATGATAATTTGGTTATCGAAACGCGCGTTAGGTAGTGTAGTAGTGAGTGTTGGAGTAGTGGGTCCAGAAATTTCAACTGTCTTAATCAGAGATTTAAGTGGGAGTTCAACTCTACTCTAATGTTATGTTGAATATTTTGTGTATATTTTTTTTCACCTTTAGGAAAAACTGGTTGAAAAAAAATGACAGACCACAATCAAAAATTGATGCAGCAATATTTTCCGAAGAAAAGGAAGTAGATTTTATATCATACGATGGATTTAGAATTCTAATATAATTAAAGCTTCTCGTGGCAAGTGAGAAATTTCCAGTTAATTTATTTTTCAATTACAAAATTCAATATTTTGTAGATTAATGTACTGTGTACAAAAACTGTTCATTTGTTATGTATTTGTTACAAAGAAATTAATAAATTTGGTTTGAACAATTCTCTTATATAATGAAAATTTGTTGCAATCCTTCTCCATGTTTCTGTAAACTTTACAATTTCATACATACAGCAACATTCTGGTCCACTATTATCTTATAGTTGGAGGTCCCATCTGTTATAGCTCCTTCTAACGAGGTGCAACTAGCACAGCTCCATTTCAACATTTCTATTTTATGAATAACATTGCTCACTTTGGCTGAATCTCCGATTCTCTAGGTTGCTTCAAGTTCCTAAACAGTTTGACTTGTTAATAATCAAAGTTAACCAGCCACTGCAGAAATTTAAAAGGGCTGAGACAGTCGAAGATACTCATGGAAACATAACAAAGATATATTAAAGGTATCAATCCAAGTTAGGACAATTTAAGAAAATAACCGGAGCCTTTTGGGGACATTGCCATTTCAATGGACACCTGAAGACGCTAAATTTAGCAGAGAATCCAAAATATAGATTCTGTTATCTATAGAACAAAACCTCTATTCTCATTCTATCGCAATGTATAAGAGCATCACACCTATGAGGTTTAATCAAGATCTTTGGCAGCTAGAGCCATCTCAAATCCTGAATTTTTTAAAAGGAGTGGGATTAATAGATCAGATGTATTCACAGTGCCACGGCAAGGGGACACAAGAGATCCTGAATCTCAACACATATACACACATTAAAAAACAAAGTTCTGAAGCAGAAATTATGCACACAAATTACACGGATTAATGACAACTTTTTAAGGAAATTAATATGGAAGTTTTAAATATGGTGCTACACCAAATATGCCCTAGGCAAAATTAACTATTTCATTTATTTATTTACACCACCCTATGCCCGAGGGCCAATTAAAAGATTGGAAAGACATACATAAAAGTTAAGAATTTAACAATTAAAGTTGTAAAGTAAAAATGAACAATGGTACATTTAGATGAAGTGTAAATAATATAAAACACAAAAATAAGAATTAAAGTAAGTAGTTCTAGAATTCCATGATAATCCTGCCAAATACGAATTATGAGAAAGTTAAAGAATGATAAAAATTTTCTATTTTATGTTGAAAATAGTGCTGGAAAAAATATGCAGAGAGTTCTGCATATGAGAGTGATATTGATTAATTACGTACAAAGGAGAAAATTTGAGAACATTACTTCCAGCAACTGGAATAAAGATTAATATACTTAAAAACTTGCTGATTTCTTTTATTCGTCGTAATGTTCAAAAAAAGTACAATTACACAATCATTCAGCCCTAGTAATAATAATCAACTATTAAATAAAGAAATTTCCATAGTCCTCATTTTGAAGATGTGTATTCCTCATAATTAATGAAATGAAGAATCAAGCAATACAGTATTATCTAAAAACCTCTAATATCTCTCCATTTAAAATATAGTTCTTTTTAGGTATATCTTTGAGAACTACTTTGAACATTACTTATTGTATGTTTTAATTAAGTCAACGTGCCCAAAGATATTCAGTTATTTTTAATTTGTATATAATCAATCGCCCCATAATATTTTGCTGTTCCTTAAATTTTGAAAGATAAGTAGGTACATATTACATTATTAAATGAGCTGTTGAGCTAGCTCTTATAGTACTTGAGAAGCATCCTGCATAGAATATAAACCACGTTAGAAGTAAAATTAAATATTTTAATATTAGCAATGAAAATTAACTCATTGGATTTTATTTAAATAATATGTAATAGGGTTCATTAGAACTACAATCGATTATAGAGAAACTACTGTGGCAGGTGAGTGACTGACAAGTGACAATTTACGTATTACAAAAAAAAGAAGAGATCACTTCAAGGACTTCAATGTCATAAATTGACTGTAGTCAATGCCAAATCAAAATATTAAAAGGGGGAATGTACGAGCAAACAATACTTCATTTCTTGTAAACAGTTTACATTGTAAATGCAGGATTAGTAACGCGAAATGTTTAGTGATTATTGTAAATGGTGACAAAGACAATGACTACGTTACTAGTGTCGGCAGCTGAATTGTCGAACATTATTTCGGTGCTCGCAGTGCTGTTATGTTTTTGTGCAATGTTTTTATTCATAACCAGGTAATTTTAAATTTAAAAAAAAACAGTATAAAAATAAGCTACTGTACATACGAAAACAATCATGTGATAATTTATTTTTGGTCCGTTTTTCTTCATCCTACATTTTCTAGCTCCGTATCACTTTATATTTGATTCTTTACTAAATTATTTTCATTTACTATACATATTTCCGTTAAAGAGTTAAAATTTCCATTATGCATTAACGTTTGTTGAGAACTAATTCACAGATTTTTTTCCAAATTTTAATTTATCTGTATTTAATCTCATTCCTATTTACACTCACATGACTTTAAATAAAGTAACCAGTTTAAATATAAAAGTATTTTCATTTTAACTAAAACTAAAAAGTGTGAATTTTGGATAGAATATTCCAGCATTTTAAATTCCTGCAGTTCCAGTGGAATTAAAAAATTTTTGTTACAACAAAACGACTATTTGTGTCCTAAAAGGCTATTGACCAAGAACTTCTCACCCAATATTTTATACATACATACATACATACATATATATATATATATATATATATATATATATATATATATATATATATATATATATATATATTTCTCTATTTTGGCCTGTATCAAAATATTTTGATAGAGATTATCATTCTTTGAAGTTTATTTATATGTCAACAGAGATAAACCAATTATTTACCAAATAATTTTCAAATAATTTTTGCTTTTAAAAGTGTGAATTTATGATTTGAGAAGTTTTTTTGTTGTTTTAACCTGATTTTTGATTTACATAGTAAAATATTTGATGATGAATTTTATGTTCACAGTCTATTCTGGCAAAATGGCAAAAGTTTTGTTTCAAAATCGAGAGAAATACTATAATAGATAATATTATAATAGAATACTAATTTTAAAAATTGTTCATATATAAAAATTACTATTATGAGCAGTTTCTAATTATTTTTTCTTGAAAACAATTGATAAATAGAAGTCACATAAATACAATTTATAAGAATAAACTTTTTGTCATATACTATTTACTGCTAAAAAGTATATAAAATAATTTCTCAATAACATAAAAAACATGAAAAATTTTCAGGAACATGATGGTACTACGAGTGCATGGAGAAGACTTTGTATTTCCTACACCCATACATCAAGTACCACATAGAATACCTCAAATGAATATGATGAAGGTTCATATACCTTTCACATTTAAATTGTTAGAAACATCCACATCTTCATATTCAGGTAAATTTTTATTTTAATTACTAATTTTATTTTTGGTTACAATGTCAATGGTCAATGAATAAATCAGCTACACTCAAATTTCTGTGACGTAAGATTCCTTCTAAGTACGCCACTGGTTAAATTACATTATATTTAGTGAATTGAAATACAGAAATAATTTCATAGTTTCACATAACAGGTGAAAAATTATGTTTAATAAATGTATTTACATTTGTTTCAACAACTTTAATGGTATATTTAATAACATAAAATTATATTCTATCAAAGGATAGAAGTCATCGATTCAATGTATTTCATTTTTAAGGTATCTTAGCTCTTTCGAAATCTTCAAGTTGTCAAAGGAGGCCAAGGCTGTAGAATCTGTCATTAAAAAAATTATAATTATTTTAAACTGCTTGAATTATTTGTCTATTTGGTTTTTTATATGAAATGTCTTTCATTCAAGGACAGATCAATATATCTTTTAATAAATTATTTGATGTTGATTGGATATCATTTTAAATTAAAAAAAGATTACGAACTATCATCCAGTGGTATAATGAAACAGTTATGTTACTATATTTCAAAAAATTGACTATTACATTCGAGATTTTGTTTTGTGTCCTTATTATATGTTGACATTTTGAATTTTTTTATTATTATCACTCACATTTACAAGTACAAGTACAACTTTTCTATTTTTAAATCGAATAATATTTACGAGGAAAAGTCAGTTGTTACAACACCCCATCATATAAAACTAAATATTCTTCTTTTTTAAGTAGTTATTTTGATCATATATAAAAAGAAGTTTAGTTAAGAATATCGCTATTTTCATAGACATGTAATTGTAGACTGCTCGTTCGATAGAATTCGTCTTCCAATATTAGAAGAATATATCTGTCAAGCGTTCCTTTTAATTTCTTTTATCGTTTTCCTTCCATCATTATATTTCTCTTAATATATATGTAATACTTCTATATGAACAGTTTCTAAGTGGAAGCTGTTCCGACTAAAAAAGACAGAATGATAACGACTTATCTACCTTCCGAGGTTCCTGCTCGATTCTGCGTGTTCTCAAACATGCGCAGTATAGATAAAGTTCTCGAACGACAGAGAAAATGAATATTATAGGCACCGTAACGTAGGGACGTTTTTTTCCGTACCAATTTTCCATTACATAATTATGATATTTTTCTATGGTATTATCTCGTTTCACTAATCATCGCACAGAGAAACAAATATAGCTCTATCTTAAACCAGAAGCAGTTTTTTTCTAATTGGCACTACTTTTTAATATAGAAATTATTACACCATCGTATATTCCATTTATTAAAAAAATAGTGACTGATATTTTTTTCTTTTCTTTGTTTGGAAATCGCCGTCACTGTTAACCTTAAACATCTTGCAACATTTATAATTCTAATACTTCTCAATCCTCCCCAATTATTAGTAAAATTAAGATAAAGTCGTGCTAGATTTTATTTTACTTTCACCTTTTAACTCACTGATATTATTACAGAGGCGCACTAAGATTTTTTAAAGGAGGATTTTTTCTCATTACATTTAAACTTCAAAATATTGTTACGACACAACCACACAATATTATTTAAAGTTGAAGAACATTTTTTTAGTAGGACTACAAAGGATTGTCTACTTTAGGAATTAGACCCTAAAATTTCATTATATTGCTCTTAAGAGTAGTTTGATTTAGTAGAGTTTGTTAATAATGTTTTATACATATATATATTCTCCTACAAATTTTTAATTTTGTGACAGATTATCGTCGAATTTTCAACTTTCAGCATGAAAGTTGTCTAATAAAAAAGCATCAATAATACAATCAAATTAATTATTTTAAATGATTGTCTTGATTAAGTGTAGAAAATTCAATTTTTGACCAACTTGAACTTGTAAAAATCAATAACACATACACTAACGATAAAATCAAGCGTCAATTTGAATATTGATTTTAGAAATCGACGAATTTAATGTTTTTTGAGAGAAAAAACAATTTTAAAACCCCGAATTCTTGACTAATTATTTCCCAGACGATGAATACATACGTATTCGAAAGCTAGGAAATATATTAGAGTTAGTACACTTAGGTGTTTAATTTAATTTTGCCACAATCCCACTTCGAAAACGCTGATATATATTTAGTAATTGTTAATGCTTCTAAATGTTCTTGATTTTAGATCTCTCCTATTTTAAAATTAGTTTTTGTTAATCATTTTTGGAAGATTGATAAAAAATTGACGTTAAATATATATTTTGATAAAGAATTAAAATTAGTCGAAATGACAATTTTTTATCAATCTTTCAAAAATTGTTAAAAAAAGTAATTTTAAAATAGAAGAGACCTAAAATCAAGAACATTTGGAAATAATATATTAAAAGGTCTAAGAAATTTAGTAGTTACATATTTTTGAGTCATTGATGTAACCCCTTTTTGCTTACATTATTTCGGCATTTTTTTCTAACAATTTCGACAAATAATCGTCGTAAATTCGTTTTTCTGGATATTTCAAATATGTGAATTTGAAGTAGGACTTTGTTATGATATAATTCCTAATATTTTATTTAGAAATAATAAAATAAGTTTTACATAAGCATTTTAAAAAAGAGAAAAAAAAAGAAATTCCATGTTGCAGGTTCACAAGTTATATCAAAAATGTCAAATGATATAGCCAGAACCCGAATGAAATTATTTTAGATTCAGAAGACGTCAGCTCACGTTATAAAATGCTGCTTATTAATAATCATTTGGTAACAAAACTCATTATTTGAATAAATGTTTAATGACAACGTTTTTATATGTCAACAGATAAATTATTAACAGTAGTTTTAATGTAAAACAGTATATTACTAAAATCAATCTTCGCTGCATATCCACCTTTTTCTTGCATGAGGAATTGTTGTGGCATTTTGAATTGCATTGTAGTTTGACGCAGTTAGCTTAGGTTAGGTTAGTTATATTAACTATTGACATATGGATATAAAACATTGTCATTAAACATTTATTCAAATAATGAGTGCTTAGTTACCAAATGATTATTAATAATCAGCATTTTATTACGTGAGCTGACGTCTTCTAAATCTAAAATAATCTTCATTCGGGTTCTGGCTATATCAGAACAGCCACAACGCGTTCTGGCAAAGGTAAGTCGCACAGAACGCGTTGTGGCTGTTTTAAACGGCCACTGGCCATTTTCGGTATTTGAGCGTAACATATATACAAGAATTGCTCGAAGATGGATGAACAAATGATTCCGTACTCCCAAGTTTTAACTTGTCGCACTCACCGACAAAATATAAACATGCCCTCGTATAAAGTCACCAAATGGTAGACACTATTTTTGGTTAGTAAGACACCGTTCCGAGATTTTCACTTGAAGACATGATAAAGGAATTTGTATTATTTTAAAATTTATCGTATGGATTATGGGGTAGGCAAAAAGATTGTGAAAATTGTCTACAATACATTACCGATTTATTATATTATAAAATACTGATTTAAAAAAAATTATGTGATATTAAAATTATTCTGACGCCACTGTACTGTTACTAAGTTGCAGTTAGATTATGTAACTGATATTGCTGCTAGCTGACCGCATTTTGTAGGTACTTGGATTGTGTTAATGCGACGTTCTATGCACTAATTTTGAAATGGCTGTTGGTCCAATCACTTTTTTTGTTACTATTATTATTTAGTTCTACTGGAACTAACGGTTTTTATTGTTTCTCTATTTAATTGCGAGATTTAATTCAGTTATGCTTAACATTGAGTAATGATTTCATTCAAATTGATATATTATATAGTGAACTCCAAAATTTTTACACGAGATGAACAAATAGTTATTTATGCAACAAGTGAGTAAAGTAATACTTTTTTTCACGTGTAGGACGATTCGACAAATCCTACGAGTGAAAAACTTCACTTAAGTTACGTGAAAAAAAATTCCAGGAACGCAGAAGGATCTATTTTATTATAAATAAGATTGTGGTAAATAATACGAGGATGTATTGATATCTAGTTAGCCTAGACCAGTTTCATGCATAAATAAAATATTGCGTTACCATAGCAACGAACAATAACTTATTAGAAGTGTCAGTGTAACGTTTGACATCAAAAAAGTAAACCAAAGTTGCGCAATAAATTAAAAGAAAAAAGATGTCTACCGAAATTGTGAAAATCGAAAAATTGGACTCACAAGCCATCATCAAGTACATGTATTGGAAAGGGTTAAGAGGTAAGCAGATTTACGAAGATATGATCAATACCCTTCGTGATTAATGTCCTTCGTATGCGACCGTGAAAAATTGGACTGCAAGATTCAAAAGAGGTAAATTTTCCATTGAAGATGATGACCGATCGGGAAGGCCAGTTTCTGTGTCAGTCCCCGAAAATATCGATGCAGTTCAAGACATGATTTTATCAGACCGTCGAATTGGGCTAAAACGGATATTATTTGAAGCACTGAATATTTCATACGAACGCGTTCATCATATAATTCATGTCAATTTGGACATGAGAAAAAATACTGCAAAATGGATCCCCAAATGTTTGAATGTTTACCAAAAGTGTACAAAGGTAGAAGCATCGCGTTCGATCTGTGCTCGATTTGAAAACGATGCAGACTTCTCAAACCAAATTGTTACTATGGATGACACTTGGGTGTACATTTCTACGATCCAGAAACAAAGCAACAATAGATAGAATGGCGACACTCTGGTTCTCCAAGACCTAAGAAGTTTCGTGTCCAAAAATCTGCTGGAAAAGTTCTTGCTTCAGTTTTTTTGTGATGGAGTAATCATGGTTGATTTTTTGAATAAGGGTAGAACAATAACTGGAGATTACTATTCGACATTACTGACTACTCTACGGAAAAAAATTAAAGAGAAAGACGCGGAAAGCTGTCCAAAGGTGTTTTGTTGTTGCAGGACAACGCCCCTGCACACAAACCTCATATTGCCATGCAAAAAATTCGTGATTTAGGGTTTGAATTACTAGAACACCCTGCTTATTCACCAGATTTGGCTCCGTCCGACTATAATCTCTTTAGTTTAGTTTAGTTTAAAAGGTCGTAAATTTTCTTCCAACGAGGAGGTAATAAAAGCTGTGGAGGTCTGGTTTGCAGTGAAAGGTCTAGAGACGTTGCAGATTCGCTGTAATAAATGTATCCAATTAAGAGGAGAATATGTTGAGTAATAAAATATTTTGACATCGAAATTTTGTTTGGTTCTATAGTAGGATAAGAATTTTTCAATATATCTTCGTAAATCAATGAATTGTAGTTAATCACTTGTGAAATTAATTCTGTTCATTGAACTTTGTAAAAATATTGTAATTTTGAGTTTAATAAATTTTTAAAAATAAATTTTCGGACATCGAAAATATAACTCTCACGAGTTTCATATAAAATGTTTTCTACGTCCGTAGACTAAAACAAATTAGACAAAATTTTGATCAATTCTTATTTTGTAATAGTAATATCAAAAGTACAGTTGTGAGCAACAAATAACATCCTCTATAGTTGTATTAGTACTTATTGCATTGTTGGTAGGATCGTAAACATTTAAAATGTTGTTTGAAGTCGAACTAGTTGTTCCAGTTAAAATTTTCACTGCGGAATCCATTTTGTTTTTTATTTAGTCGTCTACGTAACTCTCCGCTACTGTGTTGGATTTTCACCCACCGTGCTTCTTCAGTTGAATTATATCACTACCGGAATCCACTAATAGAGACGCCAAAGAGTGTCGAAATGTATGCCCAGTGAAGTTTTTTGGATTAGGTAAATTCAAATAATAAGCGATAAGCCAGGGAATATTTTAAAAAGGTATCGATACCTGCAACTTGGGTTTTGCATTTTACATTTCTATACTGCAAAAAGAAATGATCTGTTTTGATGTTGGGTCTTGTTTTTTATATTTTTTATAAATGTTTACCAAGTTTAATATATTCAAATATAGTCAAATATTTCACCAATAACAGTAAATCGACGTTGAACATGAGTTTTTGTATCAGGTACTGTGATAATTAAAACATTTCCGGTATTATTAATATCGTTACATTTCATTTTATATAATTCCTCCCTTTGCAGAGCTCCTGCGATTCCGAATATTAAAGCAACTTGAAAAGATGTTACAAATAATATCTAAGCTTACATTAAAATTTTTTGCTGTCATACCTTATGCATGAGATAATGATCGTCTGGAGCTTGCAACAGAAACTTATTAATTTCTTCACGTGCAAATGTTTTAAATTTTTTGGGTCTATAGCCGACTGATTCAAATATGCAATGAGTTTCGAGTATTTACTGATGTCTACATCGTTGTTTACCATAAGGGTGTCTTTCAGTTTTGACTAAGTCGACCAAAGTGTTGATGACTTCCATATTTTGGATTTAGTTTCAAAGTAAGATAGTAACACTCTTTCTGTGAAGTTATTTATGCCACGCATAAAAGAATTGTATTCCTTTAAATACTGTTCCCTGGATTTCTCAGGGAGAAGATTCATAGTCACTGCAGTTGCCGATTCAACAACATCTTCTGGTGTGTAGTTTAAACTTTCTTCACTATTACTCTCCATCACTAATAATAATACATTCCTTTTAATTAGACACAAAACGGATTTTCTTGAACGAATATCAAGAAATAAAAGTGTGACAATTTATCGGAGAAACGAATTGACATGAGAAAGAAAGCGTTCACAGCCCACTATCTTGATAAAACAATTTTATAATTGCGTTAAAAAATGACACGTTACGGCACTTTTTTTAACGCCAAAGCGTGAAAAAATGAACCGCTACGGTACTTTTTTCATGCTTCTTGACCAATTCAGAATTTACATTCTTTATGAATGCAAATGAATAAAAAAAAACGTGAATTAATAACGGAAGTAGAAAAATACGAGAGTTGATACTTAGTTTTGAGATATGGCAACACTGTTGTGAATATATCAAATCTGACATTGCCATCATAAAGTTTGACATTGCCATAAGAACGTGTGTTATTAGCGCTGTTTACAGATACTTGAAAATTTCATTTTGGTCAAAAAGTAGAATCAAATAACCAACACTTTCTTGCGATGATTTTTTATGACTTTCGTCTTGGATTTAACAAACAACAGTGTCGACTTTTGGTGATGAAGCGCTATCTCGAGTCACGAACCGTGTGTCGCTGGTTTTCCGAATTCAATCGTGGTCGCACTTCGCAACAGGATGAATTTCCAAAATCGGCCCTTGTGCCAAAAAACATCGATACTGTGCGTAAACTGATATTGCAAAATCGTCATGTTACATACCGTGAGATTGAGACGCACTTGGGCATTAGTTCCATCCTGTCAAAAATATTTGTTAGTATTGTTTACCGCATAATGCCTGTTTTTCGGAATAACTGACATGTAGCCACCGTTCCATTAGAGCAACATGGAACGATCAATTCTAAATGGTACACCAGCATTTTTTTACCAGAAGTGTTCGACAAAATCAGGGAAACCAATCGCGGAAAACGAATCATGCGAGATCTCACGTATCAGTTCAAACAAAAACATTTTTGAACAGTCAAAACATCGAATTGATAGGTCATCATCAGCCGTACAGTCCTTGTGTGGCACCCAATGATTTCTTCTAATTTCCGTAGATCAAAAACAAATTGCGATGTCTACAACCGAAGAAGCGGCGATGGGTTCAAATCATATGTTTTGGAGGTACTTCAATCTTCTTCTTTTTCTTAAAGTGTCACGAACGATGGTTAGCGACCATAATGACTATTTGTATTCACAGCTGTTCTAAACAATTGGTTTGATGTGCAGTTATACCACTCTCTTAAGTTTCGCAGCCATGATATTTTTCATCGTCCTCTCTTTCCCTGTATATTTCCCTGCATACTCGATCTCGGGAATTCGTATCATTGTCCCCTCATTACACTAATTTGCGGGCTTTTATTGACGTCAATAATTCCCCTTGTGTTGTCATTTTGCGTAAAACTTCTTCATTTGCGATTCTGTCTATCCATTATATTCGTAGTTTTCTTCTCAATATCCCCATTTCAAAGGCACATTTCCAGTTTTTTCATTATTGCTTTGTTTTACGCAGCCTTCTCCATTCCGTACAGAAGGATTGAGTATATGTGACATTTTATCATGTTTTGTTTCAATTCCTCATTAAAGTTTTTACATCCAAAGAAGTTTCTCATTTTTACTTTTATCTCTTTAATACTGTCATTTTTCGAATTAAAATCCAAATCCCTAGATATTTGTATTTCTGTACTTTTTCAATGTGGTTATTTACAATTTGTAACTGTGCATTCTGATCTTGCATTTTCGAGAAGTGCATGTATTTAGTTTTATTTAAATTCATGTGTAGTAGTCCGGGAGCCGGCAATCTCAAAAGACCTGTGATCGCGGAATTGCAAAATTTTTATATAAATCGACAGCTATTAATTAGAGGAACAAAATGCAATCGTCAAGCGTCGATTTATTTTGCCAAAAGTATGAAAAAAAAATAATTACTTAAAAAAATACAAAAATGTTTTTCCGTCATTGCGGATTTCGTTAAAAAACTATTCGATAGGAAATTTTGTGAATTAATGAAAAAAATTCGTTTTACCTATTTAAAGGGTGTGATTGGGGATTAACTTTCCCCATCACTCGGGAAAACTTTTTTTTAATTTGCTTATTTTTATTTAAATTTTAAAATATCGTGGTATGCGTGCCTAAAAACGGTCGGAAATATCGCGCATACCAGTTTTATTGTATATGGATTCGATTCTCATCAATGGCAATAAGCCTTCAACTACATTATTTCACTCTGTAATAAGCGTAATATTTTAAATTAAAAGGATAAATAGAAACGAAGGAAATTGGGAAATTTTTTTTCGTCTTTATTTTTATTTCAGTTGATTAAAATATCTTTTTTATTGCTTTTACTTTCAGTCAAATAAATCGACGCTTGACGAGTGCATTTTGTTCCTCTAATTAATGGCTGTCGATTTATATAAAAATTTTGCAATTCCGCGATCACAGGTGTTTCGAGATTGCCGGCTTCCGGACTATAGCCCATACTGCTTGCTGACTCTTCTTACCTTTCTGTAATTATTTGAAAGTCTTCTATATTCTCCGCTTCACTCTTCTGCTAGTGTTTTCTGGATAATTACTTATACCTCAATTGGAATGGAAAAAATGCTTTGACAATTGGTTAGGTTATGCATGCATAATTATATTGAATTTAATAGAGAATCCTTTGTAAAACAAGAAAGCCCCGCCGTCCAACTATAAATATTTATTTATCTATCTCAAAACTTAAGTATCAACCTCGTATACCATTAATTTTGTTTACCTTTAAAAACCGGATTTAATCGATATCTTTAATTTTTGAACACGTTTTTGAATGCAGTTGTTTAACAAAAATTTGTATGCAGTTGTTTGAAGTCATTGCAATTTCTTTTCGTTTACATTATAGTATGGAAAATAGTTTTGATTATAACTTTGCAATTGTCACGTTCTATTATTTATTTACAAGTAGGTATAGTGATAAAATGAGGCAAAATACTTATTTACATTAATTTGCAAAACAGGATGTAAAAAAACCTTCACAAGGAAATGAATCAAATGCATGCTGATATTTCAAGTCACTGTCTGCCTTAATAGTGTAATCAAGCAAAATTAAAGATTATGTATAATAAAATCAAATAAAAAAGAATAAACTAACTGCACTAATTATTGCAATTACTGATATTACTAGACAACATGTTTATGGTTATGGTTATGGTTTTAAAGATAAAAATGTAGGTGTTCGAAGGGATGAAAACTATATGGTTCTGTGAAAAAAATTCATTACATTTAGCACCATTTTTTCTAATGAGTGTAACCCTACGCTCAATTGATAATTTATAGTTTTTTTTTTGTGAATTAGAGTAACAAAATAATAAACCATTCGTAATCCATAGGCTTATCACCGAAGGAAACTTTTAAAAAATTGGTTTTTGCTGGAAAAAGTACCATATTGTAGTATGGAGAAGAAATCACCCCAAGACTATACAAAAAATAAAAAACCAACAGAAGAATCGCAGCCTCATAATATCGGAGGTTGAAACGGTTTTGTTAAAGGTGGTCTATTGATTTTTGAATCTACTCATTCCGGTGACTACCATGAAAATATAAATGCCGATGTCTTTAGATAAGATTGGATGAGCTAGGGCGTAAGATCGTGAATTTAACTCGCTCACACCTATTGGTCTCTTGTGTACCCCGGACTGTTTACAGACAGCAACGACTTTGTAGAGTGAGCTACATGTCTTAGGAATATTTTGCGGCTTACCTCCTCTGTCTTTAAAAATCTTGAACGAAACTACCGTAGTTTTTGTTTATGGGGTGCCTCGCACTCACAAAGATGTTCGGCGATATCATTTGGTTAATCGCTTCTCGGCCTCCGGCGAAGATCAAAGTGATACGCGGCGCATAACTGGCAAAAATACCCAGCCGGTACAATTTACCATTAACGATACGGTAATTAAGGCGTTATATATAGGAGAGGCATACGCACATCTCGGCATCCCAACTAGTTATCATGTGAGGCAAAAACCTGATTATACCATCGCAGAAATCCTCGCTGATCTAAGACAAGTAGACGAGACCTTACTCACAACAAGCCAAAAACTCGACGTCGTAGTCACTTTTCTTTTATCTTGGCTGGACTTTATGATGTGAATACCTGAACGCGGCTGATGACGAAATGAAGATAACAGCAAAAAGTGCCTCCAATTACCAAAGAGAGCGAGGGTCGAACTAGTAAATCTTCCACCCGCGCAGGGATGTCTGCTACCATTAGAGGACTTATATGAAATGTAAACCGTTTCACATGTTTATAAAAGATTGTATTCACCTGAGCACACAGTGAGAGATGCTGCAATGGATGCAGTACAAAAATCCGTAGATGAACGAGGATTATTATAACCAAACTAGACACCAAGATCAACATCACATGGTCATGTTCAGAACGAGACAATCCTCTTAGCATCGCATTAAGTAGTAGAGGACGGGCATTCTTACGCTGACGCTTCATAGACCATTATTCCAACTTACTATGATCCAAGCCAGATCAGGGGAAGGGATTAGAGGCAACTTCAGTCAGCAAGGTCTCCAACAATTTTTTGCGAACAGGCCGAAATACGCGTTTTATATATAGAGCTTGATTATGGGTGCTATCCCTGAAAGCTTGCAAGAGATGGAACCACGGCAACGACAAGAGATGTAGAAGATACGAAAAGCAGCTAGATACACCGGCATAATCGGTGAGGCAGACATAGTGATCAAAAACGACGTTAGCCACCAAATCACTATTATTGACGTCGCGCTAACCTTCGAGAATCGTAAGCAATGGATTATTACCGCACGGCAAGAGAATTCGAGGCATTTATTGTTGGCGCACTGGGATCTTGGGATTGGAACTATGAGGCGGTTCTTCAATCTTTAAAAATTAGTAAGTACTACTCAGCACCGATAAGAAGACTCATGATAAGCGACACTATCCGATGGTCACGTGAATGGGACGGAAGATTATAGAACTATGAGCAGAACTCAATGAATCTCATACATCCTCGTACGCCTTTGGATTACGAATGCTTCGTAATTTTATTACTCTCGTATTCATAGAAATAGACTATATTTGTCAAGAATTGACACTAGATGGCTTGATGAAACCCACCGTTTGCACACTATAAATAGTATAAATTCAAGTGACTCACCATGTACATATTTACTGTGTATTTAGAAAGCGAGGTATTCCATTTTTAAAGTTGAGAGCTAGAAGTACTTGCTAAAAGTTTTTATGAAGTAAGGTAAGGAAAAATTTTAAAAGTGTCTGGAAACTGTACCACAGGAAAAACTATGATTTCCATTAGTATATTTCTGTAAATTTCCAGATATTGTTTTATATAGATTTATGAGCGCACTGTGTATCTTATGAACTGTTTAAAGATACCTCGTATAGTTTTAAGATGATGTTAGCACTTACGAAATGACCTTATACATGTTTGAATAAGGGCGAATGGAAAATTTGAAGTAACTTTTATAACTGGCGCGAAGGTAAACCGATGACGATGAATGTGTACCAACCTTGACCGCAAGAAACAATATTTTGATGGTTGTTATTGATATTTTTAATGTGTGTAAATTATTTTATTTGTTATTGTATTTTGCATATTTCGTTACATCCATTCTTGATATTTCTCTAAATTTATAATTTCTAGTCATTACAAAATATTACCTACTTAACATAAATTTATTCGAATCGATCTTGTGAATAATTCCAATGAATTAGATTGTTGAAAAACGTTTTTAATGTTATAGCTGGTTGCCACATTTACTGAATACAAAAAATAGATACCTAGTGCAGTCTTAAAGTTCTTAGGCCCAACCCAAGCACATGCTTTATAATAATAACGCATATTGAACACAGCCCACACCCATGCTCACCCAAATTTCCATCTTCAATATACAGGACGGCAGCAAACCAACTTCTTCTCGATTTAGAATCTAAGGATGAAGAAAAATATATCATGTTCTACCTACTCAGCAAAAAAATAAAAAAGTTAAACGAATGAGATAGCCATGGAAAGTCTAAGTTATCTAGTAAAATTCCAGATAGAGTGATTCAATGAACAGAAGTTTAGCTCTTAGTTAATCTCCAGAACTCATGCTTAATCAAATCAATTAATTTTGTATGGAATACAAAATGTGCAAGCATAGAGTGAACAGACCCACGAAACTGTGTTGCGAGCACAACTCGATCCATACAGGAACAGCTTGGGTCTGGACTAGTTTTGGAATGGGTTCAATATTTCCCACTCCGTTTGAAACTACGTTCTACAAAATAGTACACACGTGAGAGAGAAAAATTGGATTGGATTGCAAGCTTAAAAAGAGGTAAAGTTTCCATTGAAGATAATGACCGATCTCTACGATCCAAAAACAAAGCAACAATCAATGGAATAGCGACACTCTGGTTCTACAGGACCTAAGAAGTTTCTGGTCCAAAAATCTGCTGTAAAAGTTCTTGCTTCAGTTTTTTGGGATTGCCATGGAGTAATCATGATTGATTTTTTGGATAAGGGTAGAACAATAACTGGAGATTACTATTCGACATTACTGACCATTCTATGGGAAAAAATTAAAGAGAAAAAACGCGAAAAGCTGTCCAAAGGTGTTTTGCAGGACAACGACCCTGCACATAAATCTCATGTTGCAAAAAATTCTTCGTGATTTACTGTTTGATTTACTAAAACACCCCCCTTATTCAACAGATTTGGCTCCGTCCGACTATCATCTCTTTCCTCAACTGATAAGAAGTTTAAAAGGTCCTACATTTTCTTCCAACGAGGAGGTAATAAAATCTGTGGAAGTCTGGTTTGCAGAGCAAGAAGAAACATTTTTTTGAAGGTCTAGGGACGTTGCAGGTTCGCTGTAATAAATGTATCCAATTAAGAGGAGAATATGTTGAGTAATAAAATATTTTGACATTGAAATTTTGTTTGGTTCTATAGTAGGCTAAGAATTTTTCAATACATCCTAGTAAAAAGGTCATAATTAAAAAAAAATTAATTATTTTCCACTATAATCTTTTCCTATTCCCTTTATTTCCAATACTGTGCTTCTATCAAAATATATATGAAGCATCTTCATCGTCGTTGTTAGATCTTCTACCCCTTAATTTAGCCACTATTTTCCGAACAAAAAATAGTCATGTGAGGTCAATCCCTGTGGAGCCACATTCGTGTACAATTACTTTGGAAAGATGAGAGAGGGTTTTTTGGGTAGGTTAAGGGAATTTTTTTATGTAGGGAGGTTTGTTGGAGTTGCCCCTGATATAGGATTTTCTCATCTGCAGTGCTGGGGTTGTGGTGAATTGGTTTGTGATTGTGCTGTCTTGGCTAGAAAAAGAAAAAAACTAACTCGAAGAAGATGAAAAGAGAGCTCCAGTCTAAGTAAAAACGGTTCCTTTAAGTTTGTGGATATATTTAGTAATTTTTTTGTTGTTTTTCTCTTTGCTTTTTTTGTTTTTTTGTTATGTTTGTTTTGAATGGTTAAGCGAGTAATCGAGGGGCGGGCAGGTACAGTTGTGGCATTACTTCCTATCGTCGGCCATTGGGCTGGTGAACCGGTTCACCAGGTTACAGGAAAACCGCAGAAAACCTGCAAACCGACGAAAGCGTTGTCTTGAAGCAAGCGCAGAATTGTCGTAGTAAGTAAGTAAGACTAATATGCCGCGTTAACGGTTGTATTTGCTCCCTTGAAATCAATAAAAGGGATACCGTCGAAGTCCCAAAATATTGTAGCCATCATTTTATTTGGTGCTTTAGGTGAATGTTCTTGGTCTTGGCTTGTCTATTTTTGAATAAATAACGTCATTTTAATACCCCCTTAAAAATTTCACTTGTATCGACATACATTACTGATCAAAAGTGCATTAATCGCAAGTTTTAATAGGCAATAGATCTAGGCAAAAATAATCGTGGTGTAATATTTTTCTTATTTATTTGAACTCATTCTAACACTATTAACTATTCACTACATATATAATTTATTTAAATCCACCGGTTACTTTTTACAATTTCGATTAGTTCGCAATGACATTTAATGTACTGACTTAGTGCTGATAAATAGCTAGTATTTACAAACAAACAAATAAACAAAAAGGCCTTCCTAGAAATTGGTTCTAACGGATAATAAATCGCCGTTGTAATAAAAACAGCCTTTCCGAGAATTTTACCAAATTTTAGACCCTTCTATCACAACCGAACAGGACCTGCTTTACGGTCAAGTTCGTAACACAATCATTACCGCCGAATTGAGTACTTCTATAATGAAAATGAGACAGAGAAGCTGGGCTTTTGGAAGGGTAGCAGTGTAAGATGAAAAATAAAATCATGAGGTGGCAGTGGATTAAACAACATAAAAATTGGATGCAGTGGGAGAGAGTTTTCTGGAGTGATGAGTTACTGTTTGAGATTTTTGGATCTAAGACAAGAGTATTTGTAAGCAAGTCAAAAGGAGAACGGACTGTGAAACCCGGCGAAAGCTCGGTGATGATTTCGGGATGTTTTGGTGGAAGGGAGCCTGAAGAACTGGTATAATTGTAGGGATTTTGAAAAAAGAAGGGTATGAAAAAATGTAGTGCGTCTGGTCAGCGCCTGATCGTCAGAAAATTTAGTCACAGTCGCCTGATCTCAATTCGATTGGATTGTTCTGAGACAAATTGGACAGGGAAGGGTTTGGAATATCCCGAGAATCGAAATAGAGGACGATTATTTGACAAAATTATTAGAGACACTGCCGAAAGAAAAAAAGATAATGACAAAAATATCAAAAAATATCGATAAAAAATTATTAATGCATCTAAATGTTCTTCATTTTAGGTCTTTTCTTTTTCAAAATATGATATTGACACTGACAATTTGCTTATTTATATTGATTTATTTACTTATAAACAAAATTATTTTATGAAATAAATTTAAAATAATAACTAATAGCTATTACAAAATGACGCGATACATCGAACTACTTTCGTTTTATAGTAATCAATATTAACACAGAAAACCAATTTATGTTTTGAATATTGAATTACAAGGTAAACGTTTTTTTATTTCAATTAGAATATACAAAACAGATGGGAATAATTTCTTAAGCTGTTTTCTGATGATTTTTAATCATCTTTGCTTCAATATGAATAAAAATATTTATGTGGACGAAATAAAAATAACATCTTAAGACTGGCCTATTAGAAATACTAATAAAAATCACCTTCAGCCTTCACTCTAATATTTCTAAACTATAGATTTTATTAGTACTACACAATTACCTTGCTTAATAACAAAAGATCCGGGAAATAGGACGATTACATTAAAATTTGAACAATTTTCTGCAATTGTTGGTGATGAAATTTAATTAGAGCATTCTTGTGATTATAATATTTTAAGATTGATTGCTCCACTGCCCTATACAGTTACCCGTTAACCTTGATATTGATTTTTAATCTGGCGTTTTTCGTGATTTGTTTAAATTAATTTCTGAAACAGAATAAATGTGGCCGTTTGTATGCATAGTGTTCTTTCACACAATTTTTGATAAATATTCAGCACGAATCTACGAAAAGCAATTAAGATGTTTTTTTTTACATTTACTGGTTCATTATAAAATCATGAAATTTCCATATCAAACATAATTTATAAAAACAAAATATTATGTTAACAGCCTCAATATTTATTCTACGACCTGCGACGGACCTGGTGCCCGTTGTATCCTGGAACTCCGTGCAAATTCTTTATGAAATTGGCCAAATATAAAAATCCTGGGTTTTTTTTGAGATCACTGAACACGAATATAAAGACGGCGATGAACTACGAGGTACCTGGTGCCCGGGATGGGTGGTTTATAAGTCGTTTCCTGGTGCCGCGTAGAAAATTCGTTATAAAATTGACCAAATATAGAAATCCTGGGGGTTTTTGAGATCGCTGAACACGCATATCACGACGGCGATGACCTGCGAGGGATCTGGGGCTCGGGATGGGTGGTTTACACGTCGTTTCCTGGAGCCTCGTGGAAATTTGTTATGAAATTGGCCTAATATAGAAATCCTGGGGGTTTTTGAGATCGCTGAACACGCATAACACGACGGTGATGGTCTGAGAAGGACCTCTTGAAATCCGGCAAGTCCTTATCTTCGTTAACTCCGAGAATTTTATTCACTGTAGGTAACTCATTTTGGAATAAAAAATTGTGCAAAATTTTTTCTGATGTCTCTCCTGTCGAAATCATCAATTGAATTGTTAATTGTTGCTCTTGATGGATACTTTTTTGGGTCGGCCACTGATTGGTGAGCTCTGTACTCACGAATGATTCCGTAGACACTTGAAATATTTGCCATTTTGGAAATAACGTCATCAAAATTCTTGTCATCATTTTCTTGCATTTCATTTTTATAAATATTAATAATCATTTGTTTTTCGCTAGCGTTCAAATGAAGCTTTTTATCTTTTTTCTTAGCTAATGACAAAAACTTCACCAGCTGTATCCGTGTCAGACATGTTTAAGAAAATTACGCAACAGACGAATACAAACAATCTCACTGCAGTATGATAATACGATGTCGTCCCTGTACTACACCTGGTATATTATAGTGCCACTGATTTGGCCTAATAAAAATGCCACGACGCGTTTCATTCGGGATGTTCACATGCCGAACACGCACTGATCATTGTTTTGGTCTACTATTTTTGTTAGATAAATATACTTTTTTAAGTTTTGTCCTTAATTAATACCTTAATTATACTTGCAAAATATTGAAAATTTGTTATTGATATATGATAAATCTTACGTGAAATCATTCAAATAATCATAAAATGGATACATCAATTTCGTTTTGATTTTATTGAAGAAAAAATATTAACCGTTTGGGCTACTTTTAAAATAGACATAGAATACATAATACCAAGGTCAACCGTCAATATTAGAACTTAAACTTTCTCATTCCGCAGCAAATAAGAATATATTGTAGGAAGACAAGAACACCTGCACTGCATTTTTTACATAACACGTGTAAGTGTTTTTTCATTCGGATTGTCAGATTTATCAATATTTTATAGAAGCAGTCACAACTCGATATCCCATTTAAAGTCTTCTTGATTTGTATATTGTTGCGGTTTAGTCTTTGAAAAACTTTTCTGCGCTTGTTTCCGCCTATTTAAATAAAGACGTTTAAAAATCGATATTTTCAAGTTTCAATGCTGTAAGATTGACTGAAAAAACATATAGCTGCAAGTCATATTAGTATATTAATTACAGGTAATTGCATCCTCAAGATTTCTTTAAAATTAAATAGATACCTGCAGGATCAAGCGATGGGATCCTGTACTAATAGATAATTGGCTCGGAAGATCCTTATGCATAATGTGTTTTAGTCATTTTTTTGTGAATTCCAATCGCATCTAGAGTCTCAACGGTTGAGAATTAAAAACTTATGCTCCGAGGGAATTAAGTACATATACATATAATAGACAAAATTCAGTCACTAGTTGACTTGGGCAGCCCAGTCTTCATAGAAGAAAACTTTGGTTTTGGAATTTTAAGAAATCCCAATTTTCAGGTTATGAAACAAACGTTTTGACTACGAGATAAAGATATGATATTCTTAGAATTTACTGTTCTTATCGTCAACTTTAACATGTTGAGCTCCGGTGCGGTCCATAGGCCCGCAACTGAATTTTCCCCACAGCCCCGACATATTTTATTTCGAACCTTCTCCGCGACCCAAGAGACCATACACTATCTTTTCTTACCTTGTGACTTGGACATTCTTTCTTCACTAGGCAATGGGTTTTTTGGTTTTGGCGTCTCTTAATCAGCAACATTCGTAGTTTCTTTAGTCAGTAACTTCTTTGCAACATTGATTTGAGAATCAGTAATTGCTATATTTTTTTATAAAGAATATGGGCATTTACCATTTTTGTACCAAATAACAGCTCAATAGCATTTTCCTATATCACTTCAACGTCCTTTCCGGCTAACTCCAATCTTCTATAATACACACAACAAACATCATTTTTTGCAATTTTTATTCAAATAAATCTTTTTATTATTTTTGCTTCCACATCCCATTTGAAGTGAAAAAACACAAAAAAATGTTTGGGCTCTGGGAAAAGTTAATCAATTTTGATTGGGACTCAACGTGTTAAATGACTATATCACTTGTTTTGTTATTTTCATGTTTAGTGCATGTACAAGACTTTTTAATAATGGATCAAAATGATAAGACGGAATTTTTATTAATAAAAATTGAGATAAAAACTATTAGTTATCTATAAAAAAAATTGAGCTGATGTTTGCTGTAAAAAAACGTACATGCACTAAATATGAAAATAACAAAACAAGTGATGTTGTCATTTAAAGTTTTCCTTTGGGACCCTAGAGAAGAGTTTCTTAAATTTACACCAAAATCTAAAATTAGACGATTTTAGATGAAATGAGTCCGTTTAGATTAGAGAGAGGAATGCTTCACTGTCAAAAAATTGTTATAATTTGTAGACAAAAGCTTGTAAAAACTAAAAATCAAACATAAAAATATCTTAATGAAGATTATTGCGGAATGCGAGAAAAGATGATATCGATTTGATTTCATTTAGCAACTGATTGTGCATTTTTTTGCATTGTAAAATATTGAGCTTTTAAATAATTCTGAACGTGGAGCAGATGGGTAAAGGTCTTGCTCCGTGTTTGTAAGTGGATAGCCTCTTTTTGACCAATCTATCTATGATCTTAGTTAACGTGAGAAGGAGTGCAATTGGGCGATAATTCGATGCTTTATTTCTATCTCCACCTTCATAGGTCTTAAGGCTATTGGGAAAATTGCCATTTTGAAATGAAACGTTAATTAAAGTGGTAAGGATTTACGAAAACATTTTTGATGTAAGTCCATCAGTCCCAAATTAGTATTAAGGACATAAAGAAGAAACTGTGTAAGTTTAGCATCAGGGAAATATGAAATCGGATCATGTGAAGCAGTTATAGAATTTGATAAATTTTTGGTTACATTCACAAAGTGATTATTAAAGTTATCAGGTGTAGTAGAGATCATGCTCGATGAAGAAGCTTCATTTCTTAGAATCTTAGATCATTCACAATGGACCATGTTTCTTTAGAAACATTACGAGTCTTCTATTACAATAAAGATCTTTGACAGCTTTTATTGCCTTATGATAAATTTTTCTCTATAATTTCAAGTAATTTTTGAAGAAGGCACTTTCCGAGAATTTCCTTAGGTGCGATAAAGATCGCTTGTTATTTGCAGATATACGTAAATTTTATACAATAAAGATCGTTACTTTTTAGAAAACCAATTATCTGACAACAATGTAGTTACAACGAGGGCGAACGTTCACAAACCAAGATTTATTAAAATACAGTTATGTTATGATAATCCAAACCAACAATTCAGTTGATGAAAATATTATAGATAAAATTAAAACAATAAATATGGAATTTTTTTCTAAATAAGAATTTTTAGAAAATGAGACTAATGAGGCAATTGATAATTGAATTTGTACGTGACCTCCATGGTGTAAAAAAGCGATTTTCATATTGAATAAAAAATTTGTTTTTTATTAATCATTAATTCTTGTTAACTGTTATTTAATTGCATCACGCTTGATATGAAAATGATTAATTCAGTTATTTTGAATAATTTGAATTCCTTTACCATATGCTACATATTTTTGTTAATTACGTGTTTTCACGATGAAATATTTTTTTTTTTAAATAAAAAACAAACTTTATCAACATGAATTACAATATTAACTGAACAAAAGTTGTAAAATCAAAATCTTAAATCAGAATATTAATACATCTAAATGTTCTTGATTTGAGGTGTTTTCTTTAAAATATTGTTAAAAAATTGACGTTTCGACTTAACTTCAGTCGTTATCAAAATATTGATAATTTATATTGAATTAATTTTATTTTAAAACAGAAGAGACATTTAGAAACATTAATATATCAAAAGGTCTAAGAAATAAGAAATTAGAGAAATTTATAAAATATTATACATACAATACGGTTCATATGTATGGAAAAAATTCAATTTTTGTGTTATTATGCACTATGTAAAAAAACTATAACAGGTCGATTTTTATTCTTAAATTGACAATTTGCAGTATGAAAATATTATTCCCCTTTAGCACCCCTTCTGAATAAAATTTGAAATAAGAAAGGGGTGTGGAATCTTGTTGGAAAAGGATTTTAGGTGGTGGTCTAAAATCCTTTCAGGTTATTGACTTTTTTCCTAGCATTGGTTAGTTCCTTTCTCAATCGTCCATTTTCTTCTTGCAATGATTCCTTCCTACCTCCAATTTCCATAGAACAAGATGGCAGGTTCTGTAACTCTTTCAACCACTATTCATCTTCATGGTTACTGATAGAACTACCTCTCATGTCAATGTTTCTGGAATGAATCGGGGCAATAAAATCACTATTTGAATATGTTTGTGGATGTGACGAAACATTCAATTGGATTATTTGTAGTAGTACGCATTCTTTTAGATTGACTAATATTTTCACTGAAATATTTGCTACAGATCAGCTTATTTCTTAGTGATTTCTGGCTTAGGTTTGCCAAAACAGCATTACTTGAAATAAGGAACATCAATGTTAACATACATATTTATTGTAATGGTTATGGTAAAGTAGTATTTTTTTATGTTCAAAAACTTGAATTTATTTCATTTCAATAACGGGCATAAATGGAATAACGACTAGTAGTACCCTTACTTGGATTTTCCCTAATTGTATCTTATATCATCGTCGGAATGACAGAATTTTCCCGAATTGTGTTAAGATAATTCCATACCTGTGTATCATTCTCAAAAACAACTACACATCATTGAAATTTCTTGGTATGCTCACAACAACGGCAAAAACACTCTCATACTTATCTTTAATAAGGGTTTTTAAAATCAAACAAAAAAGACCATTCGAAAGAATTGTAATAAAACCAGAAATAAAAAATATACAAATAAGTATATACGTACCAAAGATATTTAAATAATCTGATTTTAATATAAATATTATATTAATTGGCTTTGTATTGAAAGTTACGGATCAATGCGAAAATTTGGATAAGACCAATAAATAAAAAAACTTTCTAATAAAGAAAAAAAATTTGTCCTATCAACTACTACTAAAATACCTACTTATAATCGTTTTGTCAGTTTTATCATTGTGTTAAGATATTTATACAATGGCCTCATCCTTACCGATAAGTGTACCAACTAACCCAGGACCGGCCTTGGTTTCACATTCGAGAGCCAAAAGTTATAATAATCGAAAATATCATTTATTGTATTATCTATTTATACTTTTTGGATTGACCACAAAATAATATAGAAATGTTAAAACTAAGCTGATTTTATTCACAAATCTGTTATAGGTAAATCAAGCATGAGTCATATATTTTTAAAATTATAACCTATTAAAGTGCAATACAAAAAATATATACCATTAAAAAATATATCCAAGGCGTCATATTTAATATAGTTATAACGTTACAAAAAAGACATCAACTACTACGGTTGAAAATATAAATTTCTCTTCTCCAGGATTTTTTAAACATTTTTTAAAAATAATTAATTTGTTCTATAGTTTTAAATAGGCTGTTTCTATTATCACTGTAGGAAGTTATGGATAGGTAAATCGTGAAATAAATAACTAACATCAATATTTGTTGGGATGATAAATTCATTCATAATGTGTGACTGGAAAAATGTACTTGAGGAGC
This sequence comes from Diorhabda sublineata, assembly GCF_026230105.1. Taxonomy (NCBI): domain Eukaryota; kingdom Metazoa; phylum Arthropoda; class Insecta; order Coleoptera; family Chrysomelidae; genus Diorhabda; species Diorhabda sublineata. The sequence continues at coordinate 15,342,676 of NC_079485.1, read as the reverse complement.
CTGTTGCTACCTTTGACTTTCAGAAATTATATTTCACAATGAGAATATAGACCATAAATGCTTACAAAACCATCTGTTTGTTTAATGGTATAATAGAAGCAAGCAAAAGGTCTACTTATCTGAACCAAGTATGTATGGTCATAAAAGCTGGTACTTACTAGCAAATAAAATTATCTCTTGTTAAATATGTTTTTTGCAATATATATAATAAAGTTGAAACTAAAATTCATTTTTATTGAAAGTATTCAACAATTTTAAGATGGTATATGGCATTACTATATTCTTACCTTTAATAGATATGAGGACAAAAATGAACAATTGGACAAAAATAGTGATTATATTATGGAGGGATATTACATTGGTTAAAAAAGTTATGGCATAGAATATAGTATTATAACCATATTATAATATGTGATAAAAAACAGTCTATATACATTTGAACAGGTGAAATTTTTGCCTCATTGACAGGATAATTTCCAAATATAAACACACAGACGCATTACCTTATTATTATGTGCTTAGTTCATAAACATGAAAAAATAACAAAAAATACTATTTCAATTTTTGTGAAATATTAAAGTTTAGTGCTTTGTATTCGGTTAGTTGTGTTTATGTATAAGTTTGAAATATTTTTAAAAATAGTTTATTCTATTCTGTCTTTACTATAAAGGTGGCTTCTAAGTTTAAATGTAGGTATGATTCAAGTACTTTTGATAAGTTTACAAGATTGAATGGATGTAGTAAATCATTGTACTCGTATAATATGCAATGCGACCATAATACAAATAAACTCATTATCAGAAAAAACTATTGGACGAATTATCTTTTATTTGACGATAATTAAATACCTACTTATGTTTAGTATTGAATATTTGGAAAGTCATTTATTCACATTCACTATTTTTTATTCCTTTATGAAAAATAATTGTCTTAAGAATAACTCACCCGAGTGTATGATCCATTTTTGACATCTGGTAAGATCATTTACGGGAAATCGGTACATTTTAATTGTAGGATCTGATCTCTTACTTAGTTCACACTTATTTCCAGCCATTTCTAAAAAATTGAAAAGAAGAAGTGAATATTTGTTATATAAATACATTTTTGTAAGTAATTCGCTAAATATACAGGTTTTTTTCGAAATTGTATGCTGTCGCATTTATACATACAGTGCCTCTTATAATTTGAATATATTAACTAAGAGAGTAGTGATGTATATTAATTGTAATAATATCCACTTACCTTAAAAATGAAATATATATATCCAAGTTCAAAGATTCTCAAATAAAAAAATAATCCAAATGCACAACCAACGAAACTCAACAATAACACAACGAACACAATACAATAATGAACTCAAATTGCATCTTCGCTATAGGCACCCAAAATAAGAAACTTTACAACACAGCTTAAGGGTTGAATATAATATTTTAAATAATTTTGGCGCCATCTGTTATTGGGGTAATTTGGCAACCAAAGCTAAGAAAACACGTAATTCAAGCTACGACGTACAGTAAGGAAAGACGTGCTGTGGACGCCAACTCTCCATTGCCATCTATTGATGGCGTCCACCTCATCAAATGATATCCTCATAAGGTTAACCCACTATCCTATTCTTTATACAATGGTAGAACTGTCATGGATGTCACAATGACGTTGTCGGTTGGTTTAAGAGATGTGAATAGTTTTATTTTAAGAATTATTTCTTATTTAAGAATCAGTAGAGGAAATAAACTCTAAATGTCCTTTCTTTATTTTCAGAACAACATATGCTTATTTCAACTAATCCAAACAATTATCTTATAAATATTTAATCAAAATCTCGTTCTGGGTTAGGATCATAGCATCCTAGAAGTTTTAGTAGCGACGATTGAAATATATGTGATTTTTGTATTCATTTTTTATTTTCAGAATTGCAATGTTGCACTTCGAGTCAAGGGAAATATGGTATCCGGGTGTATTGGGGTGTGAATATTAGGGAATTACACATTTTTTTGTGGCGACCATGGGCGGATCTCAGAGAGGCTTGTCTAAGTGGCGATTTCTTGAATATATATTATCAATATAAAGGACCTCACATAGAGTAAGTATTTTTATTTATAAATATATAAAATACTATAAACGTGTTTTATAGGAAGAATCCCCATTCGGATGAAATAATGACCCTAAAACTAGAAGAGCCCTTAGAATTAGGTTCCCCTCCAAGGTTATGTTATCCTTTAGTTGTAATATTATTTAGAAATGACGTAAATGAAAATATACTCCCAGACGAAACGGTTAGTATTATTTTTTGGTTTTTCGAGTCTTATAACCTAATAATAATTATTTTCTTAGGTGGCTCTCATTAATGTCATCCACATCAAAGACTCTGTTTGTACATTACCCACTAGTATTTTAGCGCAATATCTAAAACAAGCCAATGGACAGTTGTCTTGCCTAAAAGTGAGTAAACAACAATTTTATTCTAATAAATTCACTTCAATACTGATACTTACGATCTAATATTGAGTTTTATGTCTCGCAGCAATTATACCTCGCTACCGGAAATCCCGGGGGATATGAAGACGGACAAATTCCATTCGCTGTAGCCGAACCAGTAGAAGGTGGTCCAGATTCGATGGAACAAACTCTCGTTTGTCCTACTAACGAAGACCCTACATTATGGAATAGCACTGGAGAGCAATTGTGTGTAGTTTGTCAATATTTTCCTCTGTCCAGAGCTTTGCTACCATGCAGGTAACGTAACCTTTTCTTTTGTAAGTTTAAGATTTTGGCCCTTCAGCCATATTTACCTGATGATGAGGTTAAGCAAAAGGTCCACCCATATCTACCCAGAATTAACCTTCCAAGTAAACTGACAGATGGGATACTAAATCTGCCTCCCCTTCACCTTAAAGAGAAAAAACATAATAAGGAGATCTTAGAAGGATTCTAGAAGCTAGAAAGTAGTGACAAACCAATAGATCGCCAATCATGGGTCAATAAAGATCTTCCACAAGCTCGAGATGCATATCTTTGTTATACAGATGGTTATGAGTCAGAGTAAGGAGCTGGATTGGGCTTTTTTGGACCTCATTAGAAAGCCAAGCGGCCTTAAAGGCCCCGAAGGCTATTAAGTGCACGTCCAAGCTTGGGTGGGAGTGTAAACCAACTCAAAAACACTATGTGGCTACTATGCCACTGGGGTATACCAGGCAATGAGAAAGCAGACAGCCTTGTCATAAAAAAGAAAATGACTCAATATTTTGGTTTAGAGCCTCACCGTTACCTCAGGATATGTCACTTCAACAACTAACTAAACAGATGGCTAAATAATCACATGAACTCTTGAATGAGAAACTCAGGCATTCAAACTATATCAACTAAAAAGTTTGAATAACTTCTCAAGATGTTGGTCTTTTAGCAGGTCAATTACCACCTGAATACAATGGACATGGCAGAGGGTGACAATTGCAGATTCTTGGAACAAGCCATAAAGCCATATTATTATTATTGTTTGACAATAGTAGGCGGTTAAAAAAAACCGATGAAGCTATTGTTTTATAAATTTAAAAATGAAACTTTTTCAGAATACACACTTTTTAGTCTACTAAAAGTAGTGCTCAATTTGATTGTTTGTAGCTGAGTGTCCAGCATCAAATATGTTCTTGAAAATATTTGTTTTTGCAGCAGTCACTGTCTCTTCTTCTAATGCATTCCACATATATAATATACAATTTGTCAAAAAGTTCTTCCGGGGCAACTTGCAGTTTCTTTCCTTAGATAGTTTTCTTGAATGCCCTCTTAACTGCTGTTTTGTATTCACATGGAAAATGCCCAAGTCGCAAGTGTAGATATGCGCAAGAATTTTATAGGTTTCTATTAAGTCTCCTCTGGAGGTAGAAAAATGAGACGTGGAGTCATGCACAAAATATCTTTTGAGCTATAGGTGAAAAGTGGCTGGGAAACTAGAACTACCCCTAAACAATATAATCTAATCTAACAGGTGTGAAGATTGTATTAATATTTGTCAACCTTCTGAGGAGTCCATTAACTCGTAGAAGACTTGGATACTTAATAAAACTTCTCTGGCATCCTTCTTGAACTAGAAGAACGAATATCAGATTGTTTCAGACAATCTTAATATGTTATGATGACCATTAAAATGAACTTAATAATTTGTAACATTGAAAGCTCAGTAGGTGTTAATAAATGCTGAGATTTTTAATAACAAAATATGAACTAAATAATTCCACCCCTAAACTAATTAACTGAATATCAAATAATGATGGTTATTTTAATCAATTTTTCTAGTCAATATTGTACATTTCATACCACCATACTATGGGCTCTATGCTGAAGAATCCCGACTGTCTGAGGAAACTGCGGTTTATTGTTCTGAGTGGTTTGCAGCCCTGCTTGTGATATTCTGGACTGTCAACTGTTAACCTAACCTAATTGACCAGCGAGAAATACGATCTACGCAGGTCAAGTAACACCTCGTCCCTCTGACAGAGAACTTTTAATCTCTGGCACTCGTTACTAGTTCTTTCTTAATCGATGAACTGTCGAGAAATGAGCTTTGCGGTGGCTTTTACACCAGGGTGAGAGAGGCAATGGATAGAGGTGAAGGGAGCTTTTCTGAAAATGCATGTAACATATAGGCGAACTTCCTCTGTTGATTCGTTCCTGGTAATTTCGGAACAATTCACTTTATTTCTAGTAACTTTTGTACAAAATATTTTTTCCATCACTTTGTATAACAAGTGTAGGTTAATTTATAGTGAATATCCCAGTGCATAACTCTAGATCACTTTGTATATTATTTTTTTATGTTTAAATTTATATTTTTCTAATTAAAATCCATCTAGAGGAAACATCGACTTTATTTGACCCAGTCCTTGAATGAATAAATTTATTTTATTATTTATCGCTGTTATCAGTGTATACACTGAAAAAAAGTTTTGTGGAAACCTTATATAGTCAATGTAGGAGAATTAGATTCATTAGCTCATGTTTAAATATTGTTGAATATGTAACTATTCAATGATTTCATGACAATTATAATCAATAATATTGTATAAATGAATATATAATTAAAAATATATACCATTGTACTGGTTTTTTTATTATTCAGTTTATTTTTTGAACCGTGTTCAATTAATAAAATCGGTTTGTTAACAATTAATTTTGTCCTAAAAAAATAACCAGGTATTATAACATTTTAAGCAAAAATGGTTGTGTTTTTGTTATTAGTAATATAGGAGAGGTGGTTACCAACTATTCCATCCAATTCAGTTATTTTTTATTAAAAACACCTAACCTGATCGTTACTAAAAAATAATTTTGTTCCTAAAAATATATTTTGATTGGTTTTTGATCAACTACTCAAATTTTAATATGTTTCAGGCATACTTGTATCTGTGCCAGTTGTTTTGACAAACTGGATCGTTGCCCGATGTGTCGAGGACCCATTAAAAGTTACTTCTGTATCAGAGGTGAAGAATACATGCCTATCACGACGAATTCCAAAACTCAAGATTCCCATGGGTCCTTGTACAATTGGCTACACCATTGGGATGATCGTCTGACAGATTTTTTAGGATTCCAACGATAACAAATGACGCGAAACAAGATAATGTTTTATAGAGATCGACACTACATATCCGAAAATTGTATTTATAAAGTTTATTTGGTCATTATATGGTTTTATTTGCGTTAGAGGTAGGGGCTGGTTCAATGCTCATTTATACCGTTTATGTATTATATTTTTTATTAAAACAATCTTTATACTAAACACATTGTTTAGTTTTTATCTTCCAAGTATCACTGGTTTATATCGGGCTCGAAGGACTAGACGATGTAATTATGTAATAAACAGTGTGTTTAGTATGAATATCATCAACAGTTTTGAATGAATCTGCCTTTGGATATTATTTTGCCATTTTTAATGGAGTTTTGGGTATTTAAGTGAAAATATTTTATTTATTTTATATGTGAGAATGTGCGAGACGAGAATGAAACTTGTTTTTAAATTTTATTGAATAATTAATATTTTCTTAGGTCCTATAATTTTATTGGAAACTTAAAAAAATTTAAATATGTACTGTTCAAATTTTACAGTAATGTATTTTTATATAAAAAACTTTATATCACAATAATTATTAATTTATATTTTAATTTTCAAATTAAAAAAAATGTTCACTTGTTAAAAATACCATTGAATAATTTTATGAGATATAAATTCTGATTTAACACACTGTCTATTAAGACTGGTCCTTCGAGTCTTCTGTCAATCCGGCTCGAAAGACCAAACAATGTAATTAAATGGTATTAAACAGTGTGTTTAGTATTATATCAAAAATATCAATGTAATTTTGATGTTCTGACATGTTAAACCCGGTTCACATTATTCCAGTGCTGGACTTATTGTCCACATTATTCCAGATCAGTAACACTATATTGACAATGCTTTCAAAAAGGAAGCTTAGAAATTGTTTTATTACTGTTAGAAGAAGTAACTGATGTATATATATCATTTTGATTCATATTGATGTATATAGTAATGGGAGAAGCACTGAATTAGACATTCACACCATTCCAGTGGTACTCGAATGGAAATAGCCATTTCAGTCAACTAGATTGTATTGATCACTAGAATGCTATATTCCAGTACAGCCGGACTAGAAAAATGTGAACCAGGCTTTAGATACAAGATATTATTTAACCAGTTGATGATAAATTATAACGGCACTAGATCAAAAGTGCTCCGATAATCACTGATTTACGCCGAACAAAATAGTGTTTTGTTCGGTGTAATTTAGGTTATGGATGAACTTACTGCACTAGCTCAGAACTACTTCATCAGTTCAGTGTACTGAATAAAATAGATCTGAAACTAGCACAAGCAGGCAGTTTAAGTGTACTCATTTATTTGAATAGACCAGTGACTTCTTCAGATCAAATATTTTACTATTTTGCTTGGTATTCAATTGTCCCTCCAGTCTTGCTCACCCTCTATTGTTTTCCGTTGTATGACAAAACTGAAACTATATTATATGCAACGAAGTTTTCTTAAGGAAAACCAATAATTCTTGTTGCAAAATTCGAATCTTAATTAAATGCTCTGTTTAAAGGTAACAAGCACAAACATATAATTAAAATATAAGTTGGTTGATTGCTGTCAGATGGTCCCAATGAAGCACAATTTTGCATATATCGAAAAGAGTCCTATTTACCTATTTAGAGCGGTACACACAATGAACGCGAGCATGACGCGCTCTAGATGTTCAAAAATGTCAAAGATAGTTCAACTTGTTGAGAAACCGGGATAACGTGAAAAATTTTTTTGTTTATTTTGAATTTAAAAGGGAGCGGTTGGGTACAGCTGCGTTATTCCTCATCGTCGGCCATTTGTCTGGGGAACCGGTTCACCAGGTTGCAGGGAAACCGCAGAAAACCTTCATAAACATGATGATTAATGAAGAGTATGTAGGGTGGGTGTGGGAGGTAGGGTTTTATCTGATGGATATGGGAGAATTATCGAGGAAGTTGAGGTGTATTTCAGGGAGGTCATCGTACGCTGTTGCTAGCAGCCGAAGGGGCGGATAAGGGAGTTTCCTCTTGGGTTTTGAGCAGAGGGATCCTATATTGTTGAACCAGGGGATGAGAAGGGTTTCTTTGGCAGCGGAGTTATTTGATTCGATATGGACTTGGAGGTCATTTAGGCGGCTTGGAATAAGGGTTATTTCTGTATTGACATAAACGGTGTTGCTAGTGCTGAATCTACACTTGTATTGGCAATAATAAATTCTAAATAATTCAAAATAGTTGATAACTGTTCAAATTTCTTTATATACATGCATTTTTAAGGTTATGTTCACTAGCGAACCAGCATCATGTTCGCGTTTATTCTGTGCCCTGCTTGAAAGAAAGTTGATATTCTTAAGGGGGTATTATGGACTACAAGCCTAAATTTTAGGCATTTTTGAACTAACTTAAAACAAAATGAAAAACATTTTTACTATCCACTTTTTTAAATGGTTTTTATCGACTTTTTAAGAATATAAAATAATCAGACGTTAAATAAATTACAGAATGGTAAAATGGGAGCTACAAAAAAACGGTGCACCCTGGTTGAAATGATTCCAGCCCTTGTAGTGATCTGGATTAAAAAATTCTTAGTTTGTAAAGATATCGCTATCGCATTGACCTTAGCCAAAAAAATTCACACAATGGCGTCGATTTGAGATATCAATTTTTTTGCTCCTTTCGAATTTTTAAAAAATACTCCAAATTGATTTTTTTTTTAAATCCAAGGCAGACCCGATAGAAAGGTGTAAATAAGATTTCCACCAAATTTCAAAGGAATCGGTCGGGTTGAACTTGAGATATCTTGTCAACCATTTCAAAAAAATAATTCCAGTAGGATAACTCGTTCCACTCGGCCACGTTTCAAAATCTACTGTATCTCCGGAAAAAATGCCAATTTTTAAAAATTCGTTTAAGGACATATTCTTGGGGGTCTAAGCTTTGAAAATATACAAAAAAATCGATTTTTACAAATTTCCATACTAGAATAGCCTCTTAAGGCCTAATTACACCTACTGAGTTCTTGTCTAAGACATGTCATTCGACCCAGTAAGTCTCGTTATAACTGGTCAAGTGATTTTAGACGACTCCATCGTTCAGTATAATCACACATCATTTTTTATCAGTTAATAATTTTTTCTGTCTCATTAATTTGTTTTTCCATTTTGGAAATATCTAAATGGTCAAGTCACTTAACACCGTTGTAGTTTTTCTTCTCATCGTTACGTTCTTGTCCATTTCGTTTTTTTTTGGGGATATTATTTTGTCCCATAATGCAGATTTATAGTAGTGTTTCAAATTTTTTATCTTTTATTACTTCTTGAAACACCCGTCAGGATTTTACCAGCTGAAATGTAATCAATTACTCCGGAAGTTGTGATTAAGGCACTAAAATTATTGAATGAGTAGTATAATGTAAAGAAGTACAATTTCTCTATCCATTTATGTAAAAAACATAAAACCACACAATTTCAATCAGATAGAATTTTGATTTGACCCATTTTTGAAATTATTGTAATATTTGGGTTGTGAGATGTCGGAAAATATTTTGATAAAATCTTTGAATGAATTGTTTTATTTGGAATATTTATGGAAATGCATCACGTTAATTCATTCAAGGAAGTCAATTATCAATTACTGTGTAATACAATAAATTTGTTAGTGAAATAAGATATAAACAGCGCCATCTAAATGTGAACTTTCTTTGGTTGGCTTATAGTTTTTTATAACTGAATTTTTACATTATTCTTATCATTTTATCTCATTAATATTTGACCTTGCATCTATACTTTCCGTTTATAATCTTAAATATCCCGTAATTTTTTTTATTAGATCGATTAATTTTTCCTCGACTTGTTTTTGTTTTTTTTTTGAATATGTTCAATAAAATTCCCAATTTTAAATATAAAAATAACTTAATCCATTATACAATCTGGTATTCACCTTAAAATATATTTTTGGCGATATGAGGAATTCACAAAAGAGTATTTGACACAATTTGGGAAAAGTTATTTAAATGTTATACATATCTCTAATTTGATATGAAAAATTATGATAATTTTTTTATATTATCATTACATTTAAAGTCATTTTCAATTTAAATTTCGCGCTAAAACGCTCATTACCAATATGGCGATGCACTGACGTCAGTATATAGTAAGTGTTCTTTAGTGTATTATGTTTTTTATAAGTGTTTAGTAGGACACATGGTGTGAGGGGCATGTATGTATGTATGGATTTTGGGGTATCGTATACACTGCGACACAAAGGATCTATTGTGTCCCCCTTTCTTGCTGCGAGACTGGAGAACTCAGTGTTTAGGGCTGATCCATTAAACCCACTCCGTTTAGAAAGTCTAGAATGTGCGATGGTTCTAGCTGCCAGAAATCTTCTTGTATTTCAAGCGCTCGCAGGTGTAGTGTTCTGGAATTCCTTAGTGTTCCACACTTCGAGAGATTGTGGATAGAGGTATCGACCTTTGTGCAACAAAATCTGCATGCCGTATTATCTGCTAGGTCTAGCGTCTTCAGTTGTTTGTAGAGGCGACAGGGCTCCTGTTAGTATTCGTAGTTTGCAGCAGATCTACTTTGGTTATAGTTTCCCAAAAGAGTCTTTGCCTGTCTCAGCCCCTGTAGGTTGTTTCAGTACCCCAAACCACTGCTTCATGTGATGATTGGTCTCATAATTGCCATGTACATCCACAGTAGGATCTTTGGGTTACAACCCCAATTCATCCCTGCGAAGTTTCTGCACACCATCAGGGCAATTGGTGATTATCTCTTTGGTGTGAGGGGCATATAACGCCGACAATCCACTCGTCCGGCAATTGTTTTTCACGTCATACTTTTTGCATGATTTGTAGGATGGTTATTTGTCCACCGGCCTTAATGAGTTCTGCTGTGATCATATCTTTTCCGGGGGCTTTGTGGTTTTTCAGCTTCTTGATGGCGTCCTTCCTCCAGATTGGGCGGTTCGACTCTGTAATCATTTAGTGCTTCTAATTCTTGGTTACCAGAGCGTAGAAGCTCTAAGAAGTGCTCCATTCACCTATTTACAATTTCCTTCTTGTTAGTAAGAATGTATTTGTTCTTGTTCTTACAAATATTGACATTTGGTTTAAAATATTTTCGTACGGTATTAATTTCTTGTAGAACTTTCGTGATTCCAGGATTCTCCTTTCATGCTTTTTTTCTTTTATGTGTCCTTGTTCATTCTCTTCGAATATTCCTGTACTTTTTTTCCGTTTCTAAAGTTTTCCGCTGCTATGCTTTGTTGTTTCATTACCCAGTGTGTTCTCGGCCGCTTGTTTCATGACGTAGCTGAAGTGTTGCCACATGGCGTTCACTGATTCATCATAATTCATGTTCAGATTTTCTTTGATAAAATTTTTATATTCACCAAGTGTTTTGTCTTCTTTCAATGCACCTATGCATCTATCCGTTTTGGAGCATCGGCTTTCTATTGTAAAAATTTTTAATTTAAAATAAAAATACCCACAAAAAGAAAATTTAATTTAAATGTAAATCTGTAAATTAGTCTGTAAACCTCAAGAAAATTAAACTACTGGTGTACTGATAGTCAAAACGGCGTTAATCGGGTGAATACTATATAGTGACGTCACTCGCAGAGACTTTTAGCGACAATAATTATCAATAAATTTATTTCTTACCACTGTCAAATACACATAATTCTAAATTATATTATTGTAATTATTTCGATACTCATCAAGAATCGCAATGATTGGATATAGTGGATTGTGTCACGGTTATTTTCAGATTAGTGATGTTAAGTTTAGATGCAATTATACCTCAAAATTATACGTCCACATTTAGGTTGCCCAGCTATACAAAAAGTGCAATAATAAATAAAATTGCACCTAACCTAATTAAAACAATAATACCAATGTTCAATATATTAGTATTTCTCAACTATCTTAAGAGTTACAGTGCATTAAATAGCTCATTTTCATTAGAGTATTAAATGCACTGTATTTTAAACTCATATTGACTTTGAATATTGATAGTATTGCATCTAAAATGTCAACTCCGATAACTCAAATATAAATACAAGTTTCCTATACTTATTTATACTCAAAACTCTCTTTTTTGCTCAACTTATGTTATAGGTGTAGGGGTAATATTTCTTATAAACTTAACCCTTGCTTACTATGGCTCCAATCCAGTCCCTACCTCTTCTTTTCTTTTTGTCCCTGTTCAGCATATTACCTTAACTTTCTCTTCTTCTCCAGTCTCACTTATGTCATAAATTATCTCGCTTGTTGTAATTATCTAATTGTTTTGTTATTAGAAATTTTGTTATTGTCTAGAAATATTTCCTTGTAATCATTTTTATCTTGTGTATATAATTTTTAGAATATCATCTCAATTTATGGTACCTCATCTAAAAAATTAATCAGTGAAAGCAAACAAATCCTCATTTACACATTCCAATTACTTTCTGGTAAAAAGAAGTTGGAATTAAATGGAACAGGTGAAAAATTCGTTTACCTGTGATTTCAACCGATGTTTTAAATCGTCCTCATTGTCAGTGATATGCTATCACCAAAGCCACTTCTTCATTGCAGCAAATAGATGATAATTAGAAGGATTCACGTGCGAAGGACTTTGAAACAAATCTAATTTTAATCCTACTTAGCAGTCCGCAAGGTTTGTTTTAATTGGCTCTTTTTTGAGTTTTTCAAAATGCGACACTAAACTTTGGTATTCATTGTAGCTCCAAGAATTTAGCGAGCCTTTTCCGCCTCGTTATTTTGTTACCAATTATAAATCTGGGTTTGATCCATCTTTAGGTTGTCCATATTTTCTATCCATAGTAATAGTTTGAACTCTATCCATGGTGGGAAAACTTCATTAACGGTAAAATAGAATGAGTTGATTTATCGGTGTTGCCATATCAAACTAGAAGTAGCTTTTCTTGTGATTATCACTTTGTAAATTACTATTTTAATATTTATATGACTAGCCTGTGATAAAAATGAAATAAAAGATTTATTTATAATTGTGGCGTTTATTTGAAAATAATACCTATATCCTTAGAATAAATACGCTGTAAAAAGTTTTACACAAAACTAAGTCGATATAACATTTGTTTTTATGTACAATACGATTAAATATTAACAAATATTTAATGTTTAAATGTTATGAAAACCAATCACTTGTCAATCCACCAAACAGAGACGCTGCGCTCTGCTTCATTATACTTGTAGGATCTTGGGGTTTCTTTGGAGCTTTGGATTTCTGAATGGGTTCCTGAAAATAGAAGTACTATGTTTAAAAATACTTCGCCAAAAAAATGAACGGATGATTTGCAGTGAATTAGAGCAAAAAAATATTATTTAAAGGTGGAATTGAAACTTGACAAATGCACTCGATGACACAAACCAAATCATTTTATTTTGGTAACATTTGACATACTAGTAACTATACTCAACGATAAAAATAATATTGTCAGTCTAGATTAGTGAAAACTTGTGATATGTTCATAGTTGGGTTAATGAATGGTTAGGGACGTTATGCACATAGACTTTCTAATAGAACCCACGTAAAACTACCGAAAGTCATTGTCATTTGAAAGCTTAAACCTTTTAATGTCACTGGGCATTTACAGATTACATGGTATACAGTTTCTTCTTGCACCATGCATCAACAGCTTTTCGGATTGTTCTTGATACCAGTAGATGTCGTTTTCGGTGAACAGTCACCAGTCGAATTTCGCGCTTGTTTGTATGCAGCAGTTATTGGTAAGAATTGCAGAAGGCCTATTTATGTGTACCTTAGCTTGTTTCATACCAGTTATTTCAATCCATCTTACTATTTACTGAGAGATGTGATTCTACACTAAAAATGACCAGCCACGTCGTTGTCAGGGTAATCGAGCATCCAAGCAAGATGGACTTTGCAGCCATTACTTACCAGCTCTTGTAAGATATTTTGGCACACACAAGCCTAGAGCAGCACACTGATTCAGTCATTATGGTGACCTCTACTGTCTAAGTAGATTGGGAGTACTGCGTAATTAAGTATCACCTGTTCACATTCCAAAATTGCATACCAAAACATTTCCCCACGCTTAGTTTGGAGTAACCTCCATAGAAGCCTGCTATTTATCCTAGAGCTATTCTTGTAGCACGTGGCTCTATTATTTTATATTATAGACTTGGAGTATACTATCCATTGTTCTTTGTCAGTGATATATGCCTCCAAGCTGTTATTATCAAAAGTTACAAGCTCCATTTGGTTACTGCTCATCAAAAAAAAAAAAATGATTGGACTTTTACCCGCAGCATGTGGCCAGATTTTCGCATGGCCAGTTTCTCCAGTCTGGAATTAATTGAGGATATTCAGCCTATATGCTGTTCTCTTGGCTTTAATCTCTCGTTAGGTCCAAAGGTGTAGGATCTAATAGGGCCGTAGGCATAGAACCTGTGATACTAAGACACGTGAGGCGCTGAAATCTGTCTTACGACGGCTTCAGTCAAAGATCTATGTACAACCAAATACCCTTTAGATGTTTTACTTTATTTCGGTATGTGTTAATTATGTTAAAAAAATTACACAAAAAAATTCGTTATTTTAAATAAACTAAATTTTAGTTATACCCTATTTGGTATTTTTATTACCTTATACCGAGTAAAGCCCTCCTTTATTCTGAAAATGAAACAGATACTTGAATTTTGTAAAACAGAAACTGCTGGATCAATTGAATCGTATATCAGTAGTTATTTTGCATGAAATATCAGATAATTTGAACTCATTTGATTTTACTCAAATCAGATGAATTGAGATATTTACCACCCCCCTTAATGATTAAGCACCAACGTTCTTAAATTTATTAGTCGTTGTATTATTCCAAACATCAGAAAAATAAAAACGAAAAACTTGAGAATAATAGTACGAGGTGTGTTAAAGGTTCTGTGAAAGGCCTGATACCTTAACAACATGTGCTGCGCGTACGCGTTTCTATATGATGCTCCAGAGACGTGCCAACGAGCGCCACCTAGCATGAAACGTCGTGGTTGTCATGGAAAAACCCGCTATGGGCAGTCGAATGTAGTCAGGGTGAGAAATAGTGTCACCTTGCAATGGAGAAACGAGTGAACATCAAGTTCTGTTACAAATTGGGAAAAACATATAAAATGTATTTACGACTGGTTTCAGCGACGTTCTGCGGTCGATTCTGAAAGAAGCATTTTCTAACAGTTTTCATAAGCTTTATGAACGTTGTCAAATGTGTTTTGAATACTTTGAAGATCAATATTTATTGTTTATACCTTTCACGAACTTTTTAGACACACTTTGTATATTAAAAATTCAACCAAAGTTGAGATTTGGAAGCTTCGCTTCTAGGTTCTAAACAAGCGTTACATGAGCATGTGTATTTCGGGAGTCTTTAATTTAAACTTACTTTATTCTTAGTTGTTGATCCAGGTAACCTCTGTAAAGGAGCTGATACAGGTAAAAGTGGAAACCATGTTGACATAGATGGAACACTCAAAGCTAATAAATTTGGATTTTGATCTTCTTTGGATTTCTCTGATTTGCCTAAACTGGATAATTGATTAGTAGATGGCAAGAGACATCCTAATATCGCCTACAATTGAAAACATACATTAGTTGAATTTTGACAGATAATTGAAACTTGTAAGTAAGCAGAAACTGACATTTACCATAAAAAATTAGATATAAGTTGGAATATATGGAACCTTTTTTGTATAATTTCAAAGGGTTAAAGCCAAAGCGCCTGATCGGCTTCTCAAAGAACATCTTTGGTAACGTCAAGTGGGTCCCTTGGCTCCCCACAATTAATTATGAACTATGGTGTATAATTCAGAGAAATTAATTTGGAACTACCAGATACCAAATATGTAGTACATTCATCAGTATTTGTTTCAACTTTGATTAAAAGTAGAACCATTTTTCTCTTGTTCTTCACTATTGACCAATCAACAATGGAAGTTGAGACCAATAAATCGGTGATGATAAAATTTTTGATCTCTATAAAGGATCATGTCCATTTTTTATTGCTGAAATTTCAATTCAATCTTTGAGCTAATGGGATGGCTTCAGAGTATATAAGCTCCACTATGGCGTAATAAGGTCTTCTTCAGCGACAAATGGACTTTATTGGTTGTGTAGGTCTGCTGGCTAATTTCTTTTTAGTCTTCTACCATCTTCTAGTTCTATAAGTGGATGGAGTAACGTGTTGTCATGGTTGGAATTTTCGTGCTTCGTTCTTTTATGACATCTTTAACAAAACTGACTTAATTCTTTATGTAAGGTTAGGTCCAACACATACCATATTTGAATCAGTTATTAAGCGAAGTATTTTCGATTGACTCCTCTGTATTATGGCTATATTTGATTCATTTGCACAACCTTGTACATCCAGATAGGCTTGATGATAGTTTCATAGAGTAGGGGCTTGTTTAAGAGTATTAATTTTGATTAGTCGGTATTCTATTTTCAGGTCTATTTGTTTGCGGTTTCTTGTCTTTCCATGCAAGCCTTGCATCTAGGCGCATGCCAAAGTATTTCGTGTTAGTAGCTTGTGGTATTTGTACATTGTTCATACAAACAGGAGGGCAGTGGTCTTTTTTTAGAGTGAAGGTCACTTGGGCAGATTTTGTTTCGATTGTCTTGATTTTCCATTTGCTCATCTAAGTTTGGATGTCATTTGAATGTGTCTGCAGAATTTTGGAAGCTGCAACTGGACTTTCGTTGCTCGTTAACATTTTCTACCCAAAATAAAAACATTAAAACACGTCTCATTTGAGAATGATAAAACAAGCATTCATCAAAAGAAGTAATGAAAATTCAGAATAGAGAACAATATTTCCAAAATAACAATTGTTACAAAAAAATTTCATTCTCAGTATTAAAAATGTCTTTTCTAATTGAAGAATTTGTTATATTTTGGGTGTATTGAACACCCCATATCAATTATATAAATTCTTCAAAAATCCTCAAGCATTTAACGTAAAATAACTAATAATTTGTTTCACAATATATTATCGCAATTATCGAAGTGAGAAATTTTCCGAATACTTGATCTACTAGGAAATGACAAACACCCGGAAAGAATATGGATGAGACGTCATTCTATTTGTGTCCTAAAGGTAGAATAGTTCTGGATGAGAAAGGTCGTCTCGTGTACAATACTTCTTCAAGCTCCGACAACAGTACCTTAGTCAACAGACTACTTGACTCTCCTTCTGTTTCAAATTCTACACCTACTGATAACGACTGCTTTTTGAATCCAAGTGAAGAAAATGTTTAAAGTTATAAAATATCTGAAAAGTGGTTGGAACTTGCGGAGGTTAAAGAGGAACTTAACAAATTATAGAAAGAAAGAATCATAAAAAACAAAACCGGAAGACGAAGAAATGGCTCAGTGAAAATGAAAATAAATTTGTAAAAGTGAAAGGGGTGGTTTTTAGAATTTCTTTATGAAGCTATTTTATATCAATTGTATAGCGAAAAAATATTCCGAGTAGCTCATTTTAACAACTAATTCTAGTCTCGAGATAAAGCAAATGGCTGTTGTAACTTAATAGTGCAGTTGCAAGGGAAAGTAACAAATTAGCTACAAATTATGAGCCGGATCCGGAACGTGCCTAAATCGTGCTAAATGGCCCCCGTGACTACAGTGAATATTTACCTGTGATTGTGCTACCGCCTTTTTGACATTGTTCAACAAATAAGAATAAAACACATCTAAATCGAAAGGATCTATCCTACTTCTAAATTTATCACAAATATCTTGGGAATAACTGACAAGTTGAACATTTTCTCTTGGAATGCACAAAGTGGTTAAAAATTTCACGTCGAATAAAAACTGTAAAGCTTGTTTTTGATTCAGTTCTTTTTCCGTCAACTTCATGTAGTGAGTTAAAATAACCATCATATTATTTTGTATGTATTGCATATGGATCGATTTTGGTATGGTGTGAGGTATTTTGAGGCCCATAGTATCAATCAATTTTTCTAAAATATCATTTAAAATCAAACTCGGTTTTAGTGGCACATGTATGTGAGATTTGAAAACTTTCTCTTCAGTGTGTTCTTGTATCTCGATTTCATCCCATCTCTAAAAAAATTGAATATAATTTCCTTATATTTATTTCAAGTACAACTTACACTAAGTATTTTGAGCATTTTTTTCGGAGAAATGTCATTTAAAGCGAGGCAATGTTCCTCTGTTGCTTTCAATACATCATTTATCCAATTTGACCATAATTTATGACTTGTATTATTAAAATTATCACAGATTTTCAACCAATCTTCACTGTTACTAAACGTACAACACTTGTAGAAGTTAAGACAGGACTGTGTTATCGCTTGTACAAACCTCGCCAGTATTATAGATTTAGTTACAAGATCTGATGTTTCTTCAATTAGAACGTTGATACAATAATTTGATAACCTAAAATGAAACAATATATTATAATTTCTAAAAAGTATATGTCTCTATTAACATTATTATCCTTTTTTGGTCTCTCACACCAAAACTCAAAATTACACTGCTAATCTTCTATCTAAATAAGATCAAGTGACTTACAGGATAATTAAAGGACTTTCAGTGTAATTGTGGGTACTAAATATTTTTTGACATCTTAGAAATTTTTCCAATACAAAGTATAATGAAATATTCCTGGAATAATCTCTTTAGCTCAATCCACCACTAATAATATGACATGATTAATTTAGAAGCTTTTTAATTATTATTATATATTTAATAATTTATATATTTAATTATTTTTAATTATTACAACTTTTATTTCAAACAAAACTTATCACTAAACTGCACGTAAAATTAAAACATGTGGATAATAGTTATATTTTTTTTGTTACTTGTTCAATCTTCATCTCGTGGTATTTTTGGAAGGGTATGTATTTTATGAAACATTCTGACAAGTCAATAGCTAACAAAAATTTTTTACATTTTTCTTTTTCTGTAATAGACACACTTTACAAAGCTTGGACGAGTTTTGTTTTATTTATCTAGAGACATGTGCCCATGGTACAGCATATAATCCTAAAGGGTACGCTCCTCCAGATGCATATCCTATAGGTATCCCGTCATAAGTGATACTCCCTCTGAAGGGTGTTTGTGAACCTAAGTTAATATGCATTCTTGTATTTTGGGTAACTTGAAGTAGTGTAAAATTGAAATTGTGAAGTAAATTATTTCTCAGTTTAATTCATTTTGAAAATGAATAATAATTACTGTTGTGTTTGTCACTGCTCTTCCTACTCAAAAAATAATCCTGAATTGGACCTACACCTACACGCCTTCACTATAGTTTGGTGATACACAACAAATACAATCTATAGTTTGAAACTACATATTCAAATTTTTGATTCATTAATGGAACCCCCTTTTGCTTTTTTATTTCAGTGCACAATTTTGGTATTTTCTGTAACAATTTCGACAATTGAGCGTCGTCTATTCGTTTTTCAGGATATTCCAAAGATGTGAAGTGGAAGTAGAACACTGCTTTTTCACTACCCTGTCCAATTTGTCCTACACCTCAATCGGGTTGAGATCGGGTGACTGTGACAACCAAATCATTACTTTCAATACATTTTTCCTTTCCAATTCTTTCAAATACTCTTTGAACATATTGGGACCAAGATAAATGTTCTGCCAATCAGGCGCTGACCAGAACATACTACAATTTCCTTTAATATTTTTTATTTTTTCAAAATCCCTCCAATGTTCACCTGTTCTCCACTCTCTTTCTAGAAAATATCCCCAATTCATTCCCGAGCATCCGCCGTGTTTTACAGTCTGGGTGGATCTAACATCCTTTTTTTTGACCTGTGCACGAAGACTCTTCTCTTAGACCTAAAAATCTCAAACTTTGAGTAATCGCTTGTTTAGCACACTGTAACTTCTTAATTTTATTTTGACCATAATTGGAGGATATCAGTGTGGATTTATAGACACAACTAATCAATTATTTACAGTATGGCAAATCATGGAAAGATTCTATGACCATGATATTCATCTAAATATACTAGGTATAAATTTTAAAGAAGCTTTTGATACATGACATCGTAGCAAACTGAAAGAATGCAAACATAGTCAAAATAGGTGGCAAATTAAGTGATTCTTTTGATATAACATCTGTTGTCTTTCAAGTACACTCTTTATAATACTACCACACAAAGCAATCAAGCAATAGATTTGTGCATATGCAGATATTGCAATAATAGCTAGAAACACAGAAAGACTTTTCAAAGATGTAGAAAGAAAATGTACAGAGCAGGGTTAGGTTATTAATGAATCTAAAATTGTATTTATAAAGATGTCGGCATAAGAAGATTGTAGAAAAGTGGAAGAATTAATAATATATAGTAAAACTTCCAAAAATCACAGGGCTAGATCAGGCAAAAAATGTGCGTGGGGTATACAAATGTTAAATTGTCACTCGATGGTCGATGCAAACCACTTGTATATTTGAGTTTTTTCCATAGTGACATTTTTCTAAACTATTTTTAAAAGTAAAACAGTTTCAGTAGCATTTTCACCGAGTAGACATCAAAATGTCATAGCTTCCCGTTGAACTTAGCATAAAAAAACGGAATAAGAACGAAGTAGGGCTAGTTAAATCACTGCAGATCAACATAACAAGCCACTTGATATCAATGGTAAGGCGCTATCTAACGAGTCGTTTTCAATTTTCTCCTGTTTCTAACTATTTTATTAAACAACAATTTTTTTTAATTAATTTAAATATCTCAGAGAAAATATAAATAACCAAGCACTGCCATAAAATAAAGAATATAAAGTGTTAATAAAGCATATTTTGCGAACCTGAAGCTCTTGAAAAACGAACTAATAACAGGAAGAATGTTAAGTTAAAAATCTACTGGACTCTAATAATACCAATTGTAATTTATGGCAGTGAATGTTTGTTGATTACTCAAAAAGATCAAGAAATATTAAGGATATTTGAGAGAAAAATTATCAGAAATATGCATGGAGGAGTTAGAATGAATGAAGTGGATTGGAAAATCTGTAATAATAGAAAAATCCATGAATTAATCCATTACAGCCCAGAGGTTGAGATGGTTTGGCCACATCTAAAGAATGAATGGGAAGAGTGGTAGAGATCAAACCAATATGGAGGCGAATTTTTCAAGAGACCAAGGCACACACTGAGCTGTAGTGCCATTTGGTGAGGTAAGAAGATGAAGTGACTTAATATAAATGTTGATTCAGCTACTCACTGGACACAAGTTTTGGTACATTCAATTTGCAAATGTTTTTCAATATCAGTCTTATCCATGTATTTCCTTTTAAACTTAAAATCTTTTACTATCATTGTGAAATTGGTACTATATTCTTTTCCATAGAGATATTGAGAAGCGTCTTCCAATAATTCTAAATATTTCTTATCAAATCTTTTACATAGACCAACTATATTTTGAGAATGGCCCTTGGTTTTCATTGAAAGGCCTAAAATTATGAAAAAAAATTGTTATTGAAATTTTTTAATTCGAAATACAGAGAATTCACCTAAATGAGCGTTTTCAATTTTGCTAATATCATCCATATCTTCTGACCAGGTGTACCAACGTAGATCAGTCTCAGATTTTTCTGACTTTGCAGCTGTGTCTAATATCTGGCGAAGATCTTTCTGAATTTCAGAAATATTTGAAGATATTTTTTTAGTAATCAAATTTTTGCATCTTTGTGTTATAAGTTTTTGGAAAAAGTAGTACCATATATCAAAATTATCTGGTAGATGTGAGTCTTTGCATATTTCATTCCAATTATCTGGTGGTTCTAAAAATGCATAAAAAAATTTGTCAGAATGAAATTGTTTTACATGAATGAGAGTTCTACCAATTTTTAAGGATTCTTCTCTTGTCAAATGTAGTCCTCTAATATTTGGAACCAAATCCAGAGACTTTTCTAAGCCATCTTTAATCATTTTTTGAGTAGACTCCATCCAATTATTTAGAACAGTTTCCGTGTCTTTCAAAGACATTTCAGTGTGGTCTGAAAACTTACATTTTGGTCTAAAACATATTTTTGATTAATATTTTTGCTTAAAATTTTGAATAAGTGAACCTACTTAAATTGTTTTATTATCTCTGGTATATAACTATTTAGAGGTGTGATAGGTAACTCCAATTTTGATAATGTCGAGGGAGCTGTATTACCTACAATTTCTTGCAGCTGTTGCCAAATTAAACCTTTGAACCCATTTTTAACACCTAAGAAATAAGAAAACATTCTTCAAATTTAAATTCATAATATTATGAATACTTACTTATAAAACATTCATGTAGAAGTCGAATGGTGGTCATAAGACACTTAACCATTGAACAAATTTGTGCTCTAACACTTGAATATGGGGTATTAATAACTGTAGTCAAAGCAGTCTTACGATGTTCAATAAATATGTTTACTAAGTCATCACTACTTTGGTTCTCTAATAATAATAGAGCATTCAAGTTTTCACTAGTGTCCTAGAAAAATCACAATTAATAATTTTTGATACAGCATATTAAAAAGAAAGAAATATTCTACTTACTTTAGCTGAAGTTTCTACAGATTCTAATTTTTTAGTAATTTTATCAAAAATTTTAGACCTCAACACAAGCAAATTTGACTTTATTTGTTGCAAAAGTGGTACTCTGTCAATATACTGCTTCTTTGAAAGACTAATACCTGAAACAATTATAATTCTAGTTTTCATATAATCCAATTTAAAAATATTATATATCAACCTGTATGAATATGTTGGGCTAATAGATAGTATTGTACTGCATCTAAATTATTTTCTCCATCTAAAGAAATCCAAATTTGTTCATTGATAAAGATTGCCAAGTTAATACGACTAATCACAGTACGTTCCTCAATTTTTAAGCTGAAAATATCTTAAATAAATCACTGTTGAATAGTAAGAAGTTAAGTATCTACCTGTCCACTGCGAAATTATGTTTATTGTCGAAGCTTGAAGGATTTTGAATAAGCTGTTCACTAGTTGTGATTGTGATTTGTTCTACATTCCTAACTATGTCCTGCGATATAGTTTTCATAGATTTAATTGCATCAGAAGCGGCTAATACATCCTTGTATCGATCTCTAAAATTCGTTATTAATTTTAAGTTCATCAATACAAAGATAAAAGGGGAATTATGGAAACATACCCTACCATTGACCTCAAATCTTTCCGTTTCCTTTCGATTTCTGCATCCAGTGCCTTTTCGATTTCTACAATTTCATCTATACCATGTTCTTCGAACAACTTTTCTATGTCTAATTCTAAAAAGTTACTGTGATTTTTAGCCATTTTATTTAAATTTAACCTAAAAAGCGTATTAAGTGAAAACGTCAACAAAATATATGTCAACGTCATATATTATTTCTTCTGTTTTTAATAATTTATTTAATCTTTTTCATATAAGTTAATCAAACCGTATGTAGTACTGTATTATATGTTGCCTATACATTGTTTATATTTCTTGAATCATATTAAGATTTTTAATATTTCTTCAAGTTTAGATACAATGGCTCTCATTGATTTAATGACTTACATTGCGTTGACATTAATAGCCTGATTTATAACATGATTGTAGTGCAAACATGTTCACTTATATTATTATTTCCAAAACTCCACCTCACCCCAAGAAAATATAGAACTTTGTTCTTAAAAATGGTTTATAATAGGTAAATGATTACCTATAAATTACGTGAAAAAAATCCAAATTCCAGAAATTGGAATGATCTCAAAGTCGGAAATATAAATTCGGACACATGTAATGAGATATTTTGGATTCATTATACAGTCGAGAAATGATTTTCATTTCCTTAGACAAGTGGATTATAAAAAATGACAATGAGAGTATTTATCAGAATCTTCTCGATTGGAAATTCATCCTTTCTGCATTTAGCGCCTTTCTCTATATTTTTAACACAGGTATGCAGTTATAAAATATAAGTATCTAATTTGATGAAACTGCGAGTTTCCAGTTGAGTGGAAGATATATGGCATTCATTAAATGGCTGCAAACTAGAAATAAAATTAAAAATCAAACGAATGAATGTTATAAAAATGGCGGATCGAGAGACGAGCAGTCTACATCATTAACAAGTGTAATGGAGCGATTCGATGTACTAAAGAAACCGACATAAGGCCTAGCGCCGTTTTCCAGATGACAATCCATTCTGGAACTTATTTCGTGAATTATGGGACTCCCGCCATTTACCATTAATCAACGACAGCCGCATCCGTGCATGAATAAGGCGATTATACATTTTTTTTCAGTTTCATTTCTATAAATGCTCGGAAACTAATCAAATGTTAATTATAGTTCATGATAACTATGCTTTTTATTAGATGAATATGTCCAATAAAAGTAAATTTTAAATGTACCAGGTTTGATAAAAAAATAATTGTTACAGATTTCTGTACCTATTTCAACTATCATCTATCACAATCCGAGATTGAATCCGGTTCGTTGCTGCTACTACAGTCGCTTTAGCGAAATCGTGTTTGCAGGTGTTTTATTTCTGTTTTTTAATAATTGCTTAACATCGGTAAGAGATTACAAATATTCGTCAGACAATTCTGAATTAAATCTTTTAGTTGACAAAAAATCTGACAATAAAAAAACCTAACCAACCAAGTGCTTCGTAATAATAGGTGAGGTCGAAGAGGAGTGCTCGGTAATTTCACTTTATAGATCTTAAACTTTATAAACGCTTTAAAAATAATTTTCAAATATCTGAAATTAAATTATTACAAGAGAAAAATATTTCCTAATCTCCTATTTAAAGCATGGGCAAGACGTGTTACATGTATTAAATTGAGGTAAAAGATTTTCAAATTTTGCCCATATTTTTCAATGAATGGTGCTACATCTGACAAAATGACTAAAAATTTATCTCCAGGAACAAGCGTAGGAAGCAAAAATTTTGAAAGAGTCTCTTGTACAAATCTGGCTACTATCAATAGGTAAATTTGGTTTTTCTGACTCTTTATATGTAATGAGGTAAGATATTGGTAAAAAGTGGTCGCTACGAACACCTATCCATAAATGAACAATGTTACGTCCTCTAGGATCGGTGGTCAGGTTAGGTTAGGTTAGGTGATTTTAATTCTTCGTAGTGTTGATTCACCTGGTACATTGGATTTGCAATAGTTTTGGAGAAAAGATGTGAAGTTTTGATTTCGCAGATTGGAAGAAAAATTGAATGCGTCGAAACTGATTACAGAAGTAATCGCCCAAGAGTGCCTTCAGGATACGAAAAGCTTGGAAGAATGTGACAAAAATCAAAATGATTTATACGCCAGATGCAGCTTTTATTGATACAAAATTGACAACAAGTCAGTACCAAAAAATAAGAGTAGAAACGAAGCAGATATATAACCCAGTTATAACAATATTCGTGTGGCAAAAGATAAATTGTTCTGGAAATATGATAGAAGCTGGATCGCAATTCCTTCTTAACCACAATACTAAACAAATTATGGAAGTACTTCGACGTTACTCTCCTTGATTCGAGGATGTATTGACTTCTAGTTAGCCTAGACCAGTTCCATGCATAAACAAAATATTGCGTTACCATAACAATGAACAATAACTTATTAGAAGTGTCAGTGTAAAGTTTGACGTCAAAAAAGTAAACCAGAGTTACGCAATAAATTAAAAGAAAAAAGATGTCCACCGAAATTGTGAAAATCGAAAAATTGAAGTATTGAGCCATCATCGAGTACCTGTATTTAAAAGGGTTAAGAGGTAAGCAGATTTACGAAGATTTGCTTAATACCTTTGGTGATCAATGTCCTTCGTATGCGACCGTGACAAATTGGACTGCAAGCTTCAAAAGAGGTAAATTTTCCATTGAAGATGATCACCGATCAGGAAGATTATTATTCGACAATACTGACCACTCTACGGGAAAGAGATAAAACGCGGAAAGCTATCCAAAGGTGTTTTGTTTTTGCAGGATAACGCACTTGCACACAAATCTCATAATGCAATGCAATAAATTCGTGATTTAGGGTTTGAATTACTAGATCACCCCCCTTATTCACCAGATTTGGCTCCTCCCGACTATCATCTCTTTCCTCAACTGATAAAAAGTTTAAAAGGTCCTAAATTTTCTTCCAAGGAGGAGGTAATAAAAGCTGTGGAAGTCTGGTTTGCAGAGCAAAAAGAAACATTTTTTTTAAAGGTTTAGGGTCGTTGCAGGTTCGCTGTAATAATTGTATCCAATTAAGAGGAGAATATGTTGAGTTATAAAATATTTTGACATTGAAATTTTGTTTGGTTCTATAGTAGGCTAAGAATTTTTCAATATATCCTCGTATGTCTCCCGATTTAATATTAACTTCGAAATGGGGTTGTGATGGTAGTACCGGTCATAGCAAGTACTAACAAAAATTTAGTTTGTAGATGATCGATTCTGATATTTTCTTAAATTCACAGAAAGTATTATCGCCGGAAATTCTAAATTTTCTACCTGATGAGGTAGAAATCATCTGTGAATCAATTATGTTCTCCTCGGTAGAAGCAAATTCAACTGAATTCACAAGTATTCATATGCAAATATTTGATAAAAATGCATATAAATGTAAAATATGCGCTTTGCATATTTGGGTTTCCTTAGTAATAAGTATCTAAAGGCTTAGACATCTTGAGTAACTGTGACTTAACCATGAATAACGTCGAAACAAACAAAACAAACTAAAATTACCACTTAACTATGTATTTTCATTGAAGAATACCTGGAATTTTTTAGCAGGAACCGCCACTGCATTGTGGAGAATGACTGTATTCACAGTGGAGGCATTCTGAATCGCCAATACCAAAACAGCCAAAAAGTCGAGGGGAAGTGAACACTGTAACTTTTTTTTTTAATTATGAATGTAGGGCAATATTTATATGTTCTGAGAAGTTTTACGATCACAAAAAAATAGTGTGTTGAAAAATTACGGAACGCAGTCACAGAAAAACGACTACAGCTTTACATTAGTTATTTGTATGCCAAGGACTGAAAGTGCTACTTTGTTGAACTAGGCGAGCAACAGACGAGTCGTATTTCAGCCGCGGTGTACACAACATTTTTTAGACGACGCATAAGATCCAAAACTTTTCCAACTACACTGACACAACATTACTTTTGGCAAATAATTAATAAATTAATATTGACATTGCAAATATCAATAAGTACATTATATTGTTCAATAAATAAAATGTTTATAATTCTCTTTTATTTATTCTCTTTCCTCAGTGTAATTGATGAGTTTTGGATATTTGTTGCTGTGAACATCTTGTTTTATTTGCGAGAGTATTTTTAATCATTGAGAATGTAGACCATAAAGTAGATCTTTTCCAGATTTTAGATTTTTCTGAAAAATAAGCGAGCACTCCGTTTTTCGTTGAGTTTTTCGCCTTTTTCTTGTGACACCACTTCATAAAGACCTCGTTCTGTTTTTCGTATCTTGCACGAGATTTATCCGGCAACGAATTAAGAACGGCCTCATTGCTTTCTTCGGCGAGATCAGGTGGCGTAGATTCGAGTAACTCTTTATCGCTGATGTTTTCTTTTTCATTATCATTCATTGTTATTCATAATTTAGATAAAACTTCGGATAAAACAAATAATTTCAGAAAATTAAAAATGTAAGGTTATACAAGATCAACTGTCAACATTGAAGTGAAGTCACATTTAAGGAAGTTAAAGTTGTCTACTCCAGAGCGTTCCAAAAGTGTTTTGCAGTTCGGAACTGTCACTTTCACTAATGGAACACTCAAAACGCAACTTTCGGTATGTAAATGAATACAGAACGAGCAACTTTCAGATGGCGTCGTCTAAAAAAGTGTTTTGTTGTTCTTCTCAGAACATTTATCGAAATTTTTGTAGCGATATTTAACGAAGAACCAAGTCGTACAGGCTTCGTACAGCCCAGTCGTAGTTTCCTGCGACTTCAGGGTGTTTCCTCGTTAAAATGACCAGTGTGACTACAAAAACATTAATTCCAAGGAAAAACAGATATTAACTTGATTCAAATTTTTGCTCAATGTAGATTAAGATTGTACAGCAAGATTTTTATAATTGAATATGGTGATTAGTAGTTTCAATATACCTCGTATGATAAAGATGAACGTTTTCTTTTGATGTAGTAGCGTTAAGGTATAAAATAAAAGTTTCTAACATGAGGCAGGCAGAGCTCGGGGCGTGTCAAATATCGCCTGTCACTAGTTTGATGAACAACCTACTAAAGCTTCCTGTGACAAAATTAAAAAATGCCTGTGACAGTCGGCGTCTTTGTACACAAAAGATCTGAAGAGATACTGCTATTTGTTTCTTCATTAGCCGCTTTTTTTAATTGAGAGAAAACGCCACCATCTCTTTTGAAGGTGCTGAAGTGTCTATGAAAGAAAAACAGAAACAGTAAATGTTTTATTAAGAGGGTATTTTTTTTTCTAAAAATTGTTTTGTTGTTTTCATTGAAATGCTATTCATAAGTAGCAATCGCATAGACTATTCAATATATTTTATGTAAACATACATAGATTAGTTTGAAAATTGAAGTATAATGTTTAAACTACACATATGTTCAGTGGCGTATCGTGGACTAATATAGACGTCGGCAATGTCGCATCAGCCCCATTTTTTCGTTCTCAAGATCTACCTTATAAATTTATTTTACCAAACATACTTTGAGACGAAATGCCTACTCATGATAGTAAAAAAAAATAAATGAGTGCTGGGAGATTATTAAAAATAATATAGTTTTTGAAGTCCTGCAATAAGGATTTGTAATTAATTTTTGCAACTAAATCTGCTTCGATTGATAGTATTGCTAAACCAGATAGTCGGTCTTGCTTCGTATTGTTTCTAATAATTTTTAACTTCTTTCTGTGGAAGCTGTACTTACAGGCATAGTCAACATAATTCGAATAGCAATATCATCATCGGGATAGATATCTTCCAGTTTATTTGTAATTATGTTTCAAATACTCTGACTGTCATCTTCAATAAAGTTTGGCACATGGAGGTACTAAAAGTTGTATTTCTTCGTAACGCACATAAAATTCTATATCTTTGCTTTTTCCATCTTGAAGTACTATACCTAAATAATTACAGTGCTTCAAAAACTTGATATTTTGAATTATTTATGTCGTACAAGAATTGCAAATTGTTCTAATATTCAGTGAGTGTAGTGAATCTTGTTTTAATGTCTTTTATCACGGTGTTAACCATTGCAATAAATAAATCAATTTTGAATCTACTGCCAGCGGAATCAATAGGTTCCTCTACAGCTTCATAATTACTTTTTTTTGTGAAGCCTTTTCTATTTACATTTATTAAAATCTCAAAATAACTATTTTCTATGAATTTTTAAGCGTTTGCAGTACGTTCATTCTCTGTTTTGGGGAATTTGTGAATCCAGATACAAAAATTGCTCAAATTGTCAATAGCGATTTTGATCGCATCGCGTTTAAGTCTCGCGGGGCCCCTTTAAGTGTGAGCCCACGCTTATCTACGCCACTGCCTATATTCTATAAAGTTTGCATAGAATATATAGAATATATTCTATAAATAGAATAGAAATTTGGGAAATATTTTTTGTGGGATACGATAATGATGTGCGGTAAAACCCATTAATTAATAAATTTTACTAAATTTCGATCTTTACCATAATTTGACAGAAATTAGTCAACAAATGTCGAAAATAATTCAAACAATTCGACGGTCTGATAAAATCATGTCATGAACTGCATCGATATTTTCGGGGGAATGACACTATAATTTCAAATAATTTTGAGTCAAATTGCAAAGCTCATTAATTCATGATTAGAAATAAGCAACCCAAAAGAGTTACTCTATCAACAGTGTTTCCAATTAGAATCCTAATGATTTTCTCCTAATCTTTATAACTTCTTATAAAAATAGTTTGTGCAGTGGATTTGAGTCTATTAATTTTCCTCTCGAGCTTTTTTCATCTCATTTTACCTTGCTTATTACCACAATTTTCACATCCCTAGCACATGGACATTTAATTCATTCTACTCACTCCCATATAGGATTTTACGATGGGCCCAGTATGGGACCAGATTTGGGTCAAGTATGAACAACTCTGGCCCTAGCTTGGAAGCCATTATTGGCCAAGAATTGGTGGGACTATGGGATGATAACAATGTCCCAATTAATGTACATAAAAATATCAGCTAAATTCTTAAATAAATAAAGAAATTATACTATTATTCTATTTTTTTGTGTCTTTTATAAATAAAATAATTTTATTCATCAAAAATGATTACTGCTAATGTCAAGATATCTATTATTCAGAGTTCTGCCAAGCCTGGCTGTCTATAAGATAGCTGAGGTTGGTTTACCCAGAGTTCAGCCAGACTTCGCTGACTATAGGATGGCCGAGGTCGAGTTATCCAGAGTTCAACCCGGCTTGGGTGACTATAGGATGGCCGGGACTGAGTTATCCAGACTTTAACCAGGCTTGGGTCATTATTGGGTTGCCAAGGCCGGGTTTCCCAGCGTGGGTCCAAGCTAAGCCCCGTTGTTCAAGTCTGGGGGCGCCTACATGGGCTATTGTACGTTCTTTTCCATCTATTATTATCATCTATGTTTTTTTCTTAATTTCCTAGTTGTTACAAATACTTGTTTTATTTTTGTTTCAATTCATAATCGTAATAACCAGGTTGTAGTCGTGGGTATACCAGTATACCATTGGGTATACCCAAAAATATAGTTTTATAAAAATTTGTCTAAATATATATTTTTTGCGTTATTATTATAATATATTCTCTGAAAATATCTTCTCTAATTAGGTTATTCGGCTGTATAGTCCTTCTTCAGATAAACGAAATTGTGCCAGATGATGGACAAAAGGAAATAGGCGTGACATAAATGTGACAATGACATCGGTATGTTTAGTACAAAGGATTCTGTAAAATATTGCGTTAAATGTTATGATCATTTCATAACACAATCTTACTATAGTCTATTTTTATGTTTTTATGTACATTTGTTTACCAATATTTAGTTATCACTATTAGGTGAGTATTTGCAAAGGTATATTCGTTATATCATAATTATTAAACCTTTCAGATCAGCCGACTAGGATAAACCCTTACCATTCAAATCCTTTTATTCGTTATAAGTTATCCTTGAGCATGACTTTTTTCTACTGAAGACTACTAAAGTCCATCACTCACTAATACGAGAATATATTGAAAAATTCCTAGCCTTCTATAGAAACAAACAACATTTCAATGTCAAAATATTTTATTACTCAACATATTCTCCTCTTAATTGGATACATTTATTACAACGAACCTGCAACGTCCCTAGACCTATAAAAAAAATGTTTCTTCTTGTTCTGCAAACCAGACTTCCATAGCTTTTATTACCTCCTCGTTGGAAGAACATTTAGGACCTTTTAAACTTTTTATCAGTTGAGGAAAGAGATGATAGTCGAATGGAGCCAAATCTGGTGAATAAGGGGGGTGTTCTAGTACTTCGAACCCTAAATCTCAAATTTTTTGATTGGCAACATGAGATTTGTGTGCAGGGGCGTTGTCCTGCAAAAACTAAACACCTTTGGATAGCTTTCCGCGTCTTTTCTTTTCAATTTTTTCCCGTAGAGTGGTCAGTAATGTCGAATAGTAATCTCCAGTTATTGTTCTACCCTTATTCAAAAAATCAACCATGATTACTCCATCACAAAAAAACTGAAGCAAGAACTTTTCCAGCAGATTTTTGAACACGAAACTTCTTAGGTCTTGGAGAACCAGAGTGTCGCCTTCCATCGATTATTGCTTTGTTTCTGGATCGTAGAAATGTATCCAAGTCTCATCCATAGTAACTCGATACTCCAATTTTCCGATTTTCACAATTTCTTTTAATTTATTGCGTAACTCTGGTTTAGTTTTTTGACGTCAAACTTTACACTGACACTTCTAATGAGTTATTGTTCGTTGCTATGGTAACGCAATATTTTGTTTATGCATGGAACTGGTCTAGGATAACTAGATATTGATACATCCTCGTAATAAAAATATTTTTCTCACTATTATATCTCTAATAAGAAAAACTTTTTTGACTCTATCTTTCTGAATCGACCTAGAGTTGAGTTGATATGAACACCTGGTCAAAAACTGAGATCTTTGGGCTTTAAGAAAAATGCTTACAGTGATCTACAATGAAACAAAGAACGTAAAACGATGTGGTCTTCCATTGTTATTACCAAATAGAGCTACAGATCGTAATGGTTCATACTAGAATAGCAAATTCGATTGTTTTACGGTTTGATTTCAATAAAGTCAGGGGAACAAATTTGCTAGTAATTAATTAGAGCTCCATTCTTTTCAATCACTTTTTCTAATCATCTAGGCATGGAGTGATTTACATTCCGACAAATACTTCCATTTAAATCAAGGTCTTCCGCTGTTTCAATGGATTTCCATAACTCTTCTTGGTTTCAGGGACTAAATTTTTAATTTTTTTTAAATTTTTTTTACCTACAACTCCAATAAACTTACAATGGAATTCATTTCAGGACTATTTGTCGGCTATGGTGAAGACTCAATATTGTTTTGTCGATACCATTGTTGAATTATAAGGGCGGTTTAGACAAAACAATCATCATGTTGGTAAATAGGATCGTTTCCATCATAAGTTTGATTCACCAACATAATGAATATTGGAGTGAGCTTCAGAGTTGAACCAATTGAACATATTCAAATCTCGAATTTGGTTGTCTGTAAATGCGGATACGTCCCTCATTGCACGATTTGAATGATTTTTCATCTGTGAAGACAATTCTTTCCCAAAAGTCCAGATCAGGATACAGATAATTAAGTGCAATGCTTTCCTAGCTTTTATTAGATTACATGCCCTAAGACGGGATCCTAGAAAGTTTGATGCATATGCAGCACTAGCAGCCGCTTCAAAGGGTTGTTCTATTAAAAAATATATCAATGTAACATTTTGTGCGTCATTGGATATTGTCTTTAGGCCCAACCTTTCAACGCAAGTCCTGTCTTGTTCCCATCGCTTCTTCACTCTGGCTACGGTACTCGCATCAAGATCTAGATGAATTACCAGTTTTCTGATAGACAAGCCATCTGCCATAATGACAGCTTTCTGAATTTCAGTTAACTGAGGAGGCATTGAGTATATTTCAACTTAAACTGAACTCAAATTTATTATTGAAGTATCTGTCACTAAAAATGACAGTGACATTGGGTAGAAAATCTGATTTA
Source organism: Diorhabda sublineata (assembly GCF_026230105.1). NCBI lineage: Eukaryota > Metazoa > Arthropoda > Insecta > Coleoptera > Chrysomelidae > Diorhabda > Diorhabda sublineata. Next base: position 15,309,830 of record NC_079485.1, on the reverse strand, counting down.
CGCAGGCAAAATGTAAGTATATGTTTTTTCAGCGATTAGAAGTGTACGAAAGAGTAATAAAACCTACTTACTATTCCAAAATATGAGCTTTAACAAGTTTTATTGTTTTTTTGATACTATAAGCTGTAAGACTGGTCATTACTCGAGGTAAAACTGTTTTCTAGTGATTTGCCTATGGATTATGGATGCTTTTTCATTTTATAACTCTCTCATTGCTACCGAGAGTTTATAATTTATGTGTAGTGTGGGACTTTGGATAGAAGTTAGGTAATTTGAAGATGTTCGATGAGCAGTACAAATTTTGTGTTTCATTCTTGATAATTTTGCATATGTTGACATAATTAATGGAATTCTATTAATTTCTGTAATGCGGAGAATATAAAAAGTTATTCTTTTTTCGAAGTATTATTTTCTAAGACTATACTACTAAACTGACATGGTTTATTCATGTTGTGGCTTATAAAATGATAAATAATGTCATTTTCGAACATTTCATGTCCAGTTTGTAATTTACAAGGCACATCGTTCTCTATTTGCGATCGTAACCAGTAAGTGTGACGGATTCTCGGGCTTTTTAAAGAACTTTGGAGAGAGTTTGTACACGTGGTTGCATTGGGGCGAAACTTTTCAGCCAAGCGCGTCAACTTGTCACGGTATGCCCAGACTGATAGACAAGGCGGGCAGATACGTACGCTAGCTACCTTTACGTACGTCATTCTGTCATCTTGTCTAGTTTATACTAATCAAGATCAGTTACCAGCTGAAGGATTTATTGGATCGGTTCGTGGTTAATAAAAAACAGAAATGTTTCATGTAAATATATAGAATATTTTAGGCCGGAATACATAAATTTTATCACAATTTATTTTGGCAACGAATGAATATTTTTATCTATAATTATTCGACAGTTTTCGGCTTGTACACCATCAATAAATTCACTAATCGAAATATTCAATCTTTCTATTAACGTACTTCTTTACAGCTGTTGCCGTTTCTCTACTTTTTGCTAACTTCCGTGGTCGTCTTCGTTCCGATGATATAGTTCAAAAAACAAGTCAGAAGCAAAGTGAGATAACGTGCACTTGAATTAGAGCATTGGTTTATTGACCGATGCAGCCGAAGGGTCACGATTGATAGTTCTTTTTATTTCCATTGTACTAATGGGAGTTACTGCGTTGAAATTCGCTACTAGAGGCGCTATTCTCTTCAATTACAGTTGTGCGTTATTAGAAAATGATTTACATTTCAACTCTGTTTGAACTAGCGCAATAAAAATTTTTTCTCGCTGATAGCACCAACAAGTAAGCATAATAACGGTAGTTCTCTTTCTAAGTTTTATGCTTACTATAATTCACAATAGTTGGTGCGTAGTTTGGTCTCAATTACAGACATAATAACACTTGAATGTACAATACTTTCCATATTAAAAGTTACGCCAACTTTAGAAATAAGTAGCTTATGGTGAAAGGACTCAAGGACTTTTCCACAAAGAATACGACGGTCTATCTAATTAAATCTGTCTTCTGACTTCTAAATATCAGGTTTGCGAGGCCTTTTTTTTTCTCAATAGAAAAAACACGTGGAATTACACGAGCCGAATTATCACACCAATTATTTACATGCAGATAATCTGTCTTGGTTCATTGTGTTTCTCAAGGAGGTCTTAATGAATTTTAACTTTGGAGAAGCTTCTCTCAGCGGAAGCGGTACGGACCGAAACTGTGAGCATTATTATAATTGTTATCTAAACATTTGTATATAATTCTTCCAAACTTATTTAGTAAAATGTACTGAATGAGTTTTTTCATCTCGTCGATAGAGTCTACTCAATTAATTTCGAAAAGCTGGAGTTACTCATATAGCTCTGTAGAGCTGTATGTACGCTTTAAATCGACATTCGGTGTCGACTATGATAGCATCTGTTACAACGCCTCTCTGCCCTAGAGCCGGTCCTGTATGGATTTAGTGGAATCCTAAAATTTGATTTTGTAATATAATTTTTTATTATAGCAGGCGGTATATTTACATTGTTTCTTTTGAATAATTTCTAGAAACATATATTTATTTGCTTATTTTGCTTCTTTAGTTTCTAGAAATTTTGGAGTTCTTTTGCGATATATATATATATATATATAATAAATAGTCGTAGTAAATAGAACGAATTAGCAAAGTAATCGAAGAATTTAAATATGACCATGAAATCTCTCTTTGTCAGTTATAAAATTATGTAGAATACAAGTAATTTTTACGTTTGCCTCTGCTTAATCCTATGACCCACCTTTTGATGTTTTTTATCTTAGCGACCCATCCCCCACCCTTTTATATATATATATATATATATATATATATATATATATATATATACAAATAATATGTATATAGGCTTTCATTTATGTAAGATTTATATCGTGTATATATTATATGTGTGGTATTGGGAAAATGTCAATAAATAAGTACACAGTTTAATAATGAAAAAAATAAGAGTGTATTCATTATATTGATTATTGCAAATAATTTGACTCTAGGACTAGTGTGACTTCTGGCATTGTTTTGACTGCACCAGTGATTCAATGTCAGGGTTGAAATTTGATATTTTGAGTCTTAAGTCACTTTCCACATCCAGTCTGTTCCTATACTTGTTCTTGATATGCACCAAAGTTGAAAAGGCACGCTCACAAAGATATGTTGTTGAAAAAACTATTAAGAATCTCATTGCTTTTTCAAATAAACCTGGACAGCTTGGCTTAACATTCAGCCAAAATGAGATCAAACTTTTCTCCTTGAACATCGTTTTCATGATGGAGTCACATGATAACTTAATTAAAGCATCTTCCTGAGAAAAAAAAACAGATTGATAATAGAATATATATTTTTTTTACTTTTCAGAGGCCCGCTACAAACGTACCGATTTGGCCTGAACGGCCAAACCTCCAGGCCAAATCGTTACGTGTGTACTGGGCCTAAAAGCTGCAGTAAGTATATCAACCAGCTGTCAGCTGTTCTGAAAGTAATGAATTGTTTTTCCACGAACGTGAATAGCTAGGCATTGAGAACGTAAAATTCAGAAAAATATGTAACAAACTGGAATAACTGACTATAAATTATAATTATAAAAAAATTAGAATTAAAAACTTTTAACAAAAAAGTTAATCTAAAAATTAGTATATACCTGGGCTGCTGCTAAGTTGGCATTCTTTAAATTTTCCTCGTCAAATGGATTTTGTATCCACTTATTAGTGGTCAATATTGGTGGAAAGTATCGCCTCAGTTCGGATGACAAGCCTCGTAAGTGTTCAAGTATAATTTCTAAAGTTGCTGGATCGACTTTTAGCTCATGGAAATCTAAAAATTCATTCATTAACGGGAATGAATCAAATTTATTTGCTTGGACCTTTTGATGCCATCTATCAATTTTTTAAATTGTAGAATTAACTTTTTCTTGAACGAAGAATCTATGTACATCTTCTCCTTGTAATGTCAAATTAAGAATGTTCAGTGAGCTAAAAATGTCAGCCAGATATGCCAGTGTTATCAGCCAAGTTTCATAATTGAGGCAATCACAGAGAAAATGTTTGGCCTTTTCTTTGCCATCGTGATCCAAATGAACTAAAAACAATCTAACTTCGTCTCGAAGCTCAAACAATCTGGATAGAACCTTTCCCCTCGACAACCAAAGCACTTCACAATGTAGAAGCAACTGTTTATGATCGCTTCCCATTTCATCATACATTACAGTTACAACCTCGAGTTTTTAGATTGTGCTTTGATTAAGTTCACAATTTTTACGGCGTCTTCAAGTGTGCTTTTGAGGTCTGGCTTCATTCCCTTGACCGCTAATGCCTCCCTATGAATGCTACAATGGGTCCATTCAACTAACGGAGCTACTTCCTTGACTTTAGCTACTAGTCCTGTATATTTTCCTGACATAGCACGAGCTCCATCGGTTGTAAGCCCGACACATTTGAACCAAAATTTATTCCATTCCATATTCGTGGATAAGACTATTCAATGAGTCAAAAATGTCTGTTGCACTGGTCTTTAGTGACTGGCAAAATAAGATTTCTTCTTCAATTGCTCCATTGAAATTAAAACTTACAAAACATAATAAATTAGAATTGTCAGCAATATTTGTACTTTCGTCCAATTGTAAAGAATAAAAATCACTTTCTTTCAAAGCAGATATTAAACTCTGCTTTACATTGATAGACATTGTACGTTTCACTGTAGTGTTTAATAGGGATATTTTACCTATCTGTTGACCTGCTTTTTCGTCAAGCAGAAGTGAGGAAATTATTTTTGCCCCAGGCAAAATAAGGTTTTCACCTGCTGTGTGAGGAGCGCCATTTTTTGCTATTAGCAATGACAGCTGGATAAGGCCATGGTAATTTTTTTATTACCTTGCCCCAACGACACATTCTCCATATTCGACCGAGTCGAAAATAGTTCTGTTTTCTTCTTTTGAAAATATATCATAGGTTTATTTGAGCATTCGGGATGTTTTGTTGAAATGTGCCTTTGAAGTTTTGAGGGCTTCAGACTTTCATTTGCCAAGGTTTCAAAACAAATTACACATTGAGGTAGAGGTTCTTCATCGGTACCAATGAACGTAAATCCATATTGGAGGTATTCAGAACAATATTTTCGAAAAATCTTTTTCACTTTTTTAACATTTGATGATGTTTGAGGCACTATAACGTCTTTACTAGCAGAAGGACGATTAACCTCACCTTCGTTAGTAGATTCCTGTTTTCTCTTAACATACGACCCAGATTTCAGCCAATTCTCCATCGTCGTAAATAGTCATAACACTACTTCACTACTTTTAAACCAAAACAAAGTTAGACAAATAAATTATCAAGCCACTGCCGAGTGTTCTTACTTGAGCAAATGCAGTTGCCAGACTGCGTGAGTGAACAGAAGAAATAACCGAGACGAGTGACAGAGCGAGGCCTGTGGTGGGAGAAAACCGGCCCGACGAAAATTTGTCGATTGCTGTTTTAATTCTTCAAAAAATTTCATATATTCACTCTCTTCACTTCTTCTTGCATATAAATCATTTATCCAATATTTAAAGTTCTCACTGTTCTCACATAACATAAATGTAGTGGCGTCCATTTTGGCAACTCCTACCGCTAACACGCATCTAAGATTACCGCTGTATTCGAAAACTCATGCGACTAAATTCCATCCGAGCACACACGAGTAAAAAAACGCACCAGCCCGCTTCCAATGTAACCACGGCCTTAACATTTAGTTTGAGATTGCTTCACAGTAGTTTAAAGTTTCGGATTTATAAGTTTTATTTTTCAGATCATTCGATAACATCATCGAATTTAATACTGCTTCGATTCTACTCTCCCATCGCGTTACAGATTGCTTTAATGTTAATTTTAATTTAGTTTTTACCATATCCCAACGCACAAAAAACGAGGAAAGGCTTTTAATAGATCCACATCAAAACGTTAAAAGATGAGCTCAATACTTTGAAGGAGTATTAAATGGACAAGACAAATGAACCTAAACAGGAAAAATATATGAGAGAGAAAGTAGAAAATGAGGATTTCGTAGAGGAACCAATTATAAAGATATCTTAGAAAATTTTAAAAACCATAAAAGAGAATGGGATTCCAGTAGATATTATCAATTATGGCGGAAAGATATACATAAAAAAAATGCAGATTCATCAGGAAAAATTGGAATGGAGAACAATTACCTCAAAGATGGAATAATTAAATAATATTTAAGAATGGAGAAAAAAGTAGATGTGGAAATTGAAGAGAAACATCACTTCTGAAAGTTTTGGCCAAAGTTGTGAGAAACAAACAAAGATACTGGGAGAATACCAAGAGGTAGAGGAACAACGGATCAAATAGTCAATAAGACGAATAAACGTAACGTAAACGTCACGCTTGTCCATAATAGATCAATGCACTGTGCTCATTATATTAGTTATTAAATCTCTGGAGAAATTATATTCGTTGTTTTCGCCATCTACACAGAGATGGCAATTACTGAAAGAGAAAACTGGAAAAAATTTAGAACGTTTATCGGATACTCGCTGGAATGCTCATTAGGAGTTAGTAAAATTTGTAAAAGAAAACATAGAGACAATTGTGAGTAGTTTGGAACATTTTCAAGAACCAACAACAGCAAATCTAGATACAAGATCAGGAGCAAGCCGGCTGTTTGTGATTTTACCTTTTTAACCTATATACAATTCTGGTTTTCTATACTGGAGGAAGTAAATTTAGTTCAATAATATTTGCAGTCTCCAAAATGACTCTTTATACAGGAATAACCAAACTAAACGCCTTGAATGAGTATTTAGTGACCGAACGAACCACGATTTTAGACAATGCTGCAACTTTTGACATAAAAAAATCAACATCGAGAAACGAGGAAGAAGGAAAATAAAAAGAACGATGCCGAATGAATCAGCTCATGATAATGGATTATCAATTCAAGAAGAAATACGTTGGCCAATGTATGAATGCATAGACCGATTTATTGTCGTCACGATACGGGGCCATGAAACAAAACAATAATATTTTCCAAATTATTGAAACAAAGTTTATGTTAGAAGCTTCAAATGACGCTCTGGCTGTAGTAGTTGACAATCTGATACAAATTTATGGTGAATTTGACAGGGAGCAAGATTTCCAAGAAATAAAAATGTAAAAGCCACCGATTCGAGTATCGACGTTGCTGCCAAATGGAGAGCCCAAGAAATCCTTACATTTATAATAAAATGGAACTTCAGTGAATCGTTATCCTGTATATCGCTTATACTTCAATACTTTTTGACCATTTGCATCTCGGTTACATCATGCGAGAGGAGTTTTTCGAAACTTAAACTGATTGAAAATTATCTTCGATCTAAAATTGGTCAAGAACGATTAGTTAATCTAGCCACAATTCAATATAATAAAGTGATAACAGTGGAGTTCATACACCTTATTTTCTTCTAATGAAACTTGATCATAATTTTCTAACTTTATCAGCAAAAATGTGTAGAAACATCCTGTTAACAAATATCTACTATTTCTTTTATATTTAATTGTATTCAGCATTTCTAGTTTTCTCATAAAACCTGAGAATATTTTTAATGTTATCAGCAGACATATGTAGATATACTGTTAATATAATAACTATCATTTTGTTACACTTTACTATATTCAGCATTTTTCCATTATTTAATGTTTGTTAATTCGTGTATACAGTTAGTCTTCATTCTATCACCTATTGTTGTAGTCTCGAGTTAATAAAGTTTTTTTAAAAAAGTAAATCTTTACTTTTAAAACAAACTGGCGCTGCCCGAACAGGATACTGTCTGTAGAAATACACCCCTTCAGTGCGGTAAAAGTCTACATTTTCTTTCAAGAAATTAAGACGGTATTCGAACTCAAAAAAAACTCCGATGAATTAAGTGACAGTGTGGTGAAGAAGCTGACTCCAACCCGATTATTCATTCAGCGAAGAAGATGGTTGTTCTGACAAGAAACGGCTCAAGTTCCTTCAGAGAATTCGAGACAAGGAAGAAGCTCGCAGATGATCCTCCAGTGTATCTTCCTGTAAGTCTTGTCTTTTATTTTCTAATTTATTGGCTAAAAATTATTTCCGAATTTCATAATATTCATACCATAATATAAGATTGATTCCAATTCTAAATATATACTTTAGTGTCAAATAATTTACATGTCAAAAGGTCGTGATCGATCCAGATTTCCATTGTCTATAAAACGAAATCAAACACTGATACCAAAATGTCAATTACAATCACTCAAATCGAATTAACTATGGCAAACAATATTGTCCCAACATATAATGGTGGTTCTAAATATTTAGCTTATTTCCTGAGACAGTCTAAAAAATACATAGATTTTTTAAAAACCCACAATAATAATTTATTCAACTCTCTTTTGTTGGAGCAAGTGAAATCTAAACTTTCAGGTCCAGCTAGAGACATAATTATTAATAGATCTTTTGATAATTGGCCCGATTTAAAATCAGATCTTTTCATTTGTTTTGGCGATCCTAGGTCCGAAGAAATATTAGCACACGATTTGAATACATCTATCCAATCACATTCCCAATCATTCTCCGAATTTCACGACGAGATCTCTCAAAAATTACAAGCCCTTAAAGAGCACCTAGCTATAAATTCTGATAGTCAGGAAGTTAGAGTATCCAAAGAAATTATGTATGCTAACAAAGCCCTTATGGTATTCAAAGCAGGTCTCTTAAATCCATACAGAGATCATCTACTTCATATATCAATTTCATTTCTTGAGCAAGCCCTGCAAAAGATCAGATAACGAAAGATCTCAAATCGAATTCGCCCACTTCCTCAGATCACAGAAAAACCAAAGAAATCGTCCACCATAAAAAAATACTTCTTATAATCAATCACCTAGACCACAACCATCATTCCATAATTCGTTTCAAAAGCCACAAATAACTCAAAACTCTGATAACAGACAATCTAATAGATATAATAACAATCAAAGATCGAATTATCAAAATAACTATCAAAGGCCAACTAATCAATCATATAACAGACGAACGCACCCCCCTAATAACCAAAATTTTATTCGCCAATCTCAACCTTCTACAAGTGATTACAAACCAACCTCGATGAGTATATCTACTGCAAATACCTTTAGACCCCAACATAATTCGTTTAGACAAACAGGACCTCCGAACATTATTTCCGAAGAATTATTCAATCTAGAAAACAATGACCAAAATTTTGAAAAATTTATCATCCGATAACAACTAAAACGAACAATTCGATGAAAACGAAAATTTTTAATTAGCAGCTTCAGAATTGACATAAATAATATTAATTCAGCTCCTAAACTTCCATTTATATATCTTCCACATTTAGACTTGAAAATACTGATTGATCCTGGTGCAAGCAATTCTATTATAAATCCAGAACCGGCTTATAAATTATTTTCTGATACCCTCTTTTGAAAGAATTCGGCATTAAATTCACATTCCATATATTTATATTACCTTGGTATGATAGATTCGATGCGTTAATAGGTACTGAAGACTTATTAGATAGATAAATTAAAAGCACTCATTAATTATGAAAATCATTCACTACAAATAAAATACCCTTCTATTTGGAGATTAATCCAAACCTATTCACCCCTTACTCTGAATCTTTAGATAAAAGAATTTTGAATAATCCTGTAAACATAGATAATGGACCGATAGTACTTCCAGAATTAAAATTAAACAACTTGATAATACCTGAATGTATAGCTCTAGACCAAAATGGTTATTGCAAAATACCTGTAGAACAAGATATCTCATTAAATAATATTTCCATGAACCTCTTCAAGTTCAACCTCTATCAAAATTTGATGAAACAAAGCCTAAACCATCTTATAATAATATTAAAATTTCTAAACTTCTTCGAACAGATCATCTGAATCCCGAAGAAAAAGATGCACTAATGTCTCTATGCAAAAAATTTAAAAACATATTTTATAACGAAAACTCAGACTTAACTTTCACTCATGCAGTTAAACATCATATTAGAACCGTCGACGACGTACCAATTTACCAAAAATCATATAGATACCCCTATCATTTAAAACAAGAAATTCAAAAACTCTTAGGCAATAAGATAATAAAACCAAGTTTATCCCCGTACAGTTTCCCTACATTTCTCGTCCCCAAACGAATGGATGCCAGTGGAAAGAAGAAATTTAGATTAGTGTTCGATTATCGAAAACTAAATGAAAAAACTATCGAAGACAAATACCCCCTTCCTCGTATCGATGAAATTATCTATAGTCTTGGTCGAAGCACTTATTTTCCACATTAGATTTAGCACAAGGTTTCCACCAAATCGAGATACACCCAGATTCGGCAGAAAAAACTGCATTTACAGTAGATAATGGCCATTACGAATATACTCGTATGCCATTCGGTCTAAAAAACGCTCCCGCCACTTTCCAACGTGTCATGGATACTATTCTTCCCCCCTTTCTCTATGAGTCTTGTTTCGTATACATGGCCAATATAGTAATTTTCTCTAAATCCCTTCAAGACCATATCATTCATATAAAACAAATATTTACCGAACTAGAAAAATATAATTTGAAGGTGCAAATAGACAAATCCGAATTCCTCAGAAAAGAAGTTGCCTGTTTAGTCCACGTCGTAACTCCTGATGGTATCAAACCTAACCCAACTAAAATCGAATCCATACAAAACTTCCCCGTGCCCAAAACCGAAAAACAAATAAAATCATTTCTTGGCATGCTCTCGTATTACCGTAAATTCAATCAAAATTTTGCAAAAATAACATATCCAATAAACAAGTACCTTGAAAAAGGAACTAAATTAGATCTAAATGACCCAGAAGTGCCTTCCAAAAATGTAAACAACTTCTTTGTAACACCCCCGTTTTAGCATACCCCGACTTCACAAAATCATTTACCTTGACGACAGACGCTTCAAATATCGCTATAGGAAGTGTACTTTCTTAAGATTCTAATCCAATTGCATTTTACACTCAATTACACTCAATTCAGCAGAAAGAAATTATGGCACCATCGAGAAAGAACTCTTAGCTATAATCGATAGTTGTAAACACTTTTGACCATACTTGTACTCCAAAAAATTCGTTATTGACACTGACCATAAGCCACTCATCTGGCTACATTCTTTTAAAGAACCCAATCAACGACTAATAAGATGGAAGTTGAAATTAGAAGAATTCAATTTCGAAATCAAATACAAGAAAGGTAAAGAAAATTACGTTGCCGACGCATTGTCTAGAATTGAAGTCAACGCTATCCATAAAAAACCTCTTAAACGCAATCCCAAAATAAATATAATAAGTGATATCATTATAATCCCCGCAAATCCAAAAACATACACCAAGGACTCCGAGCTAAATGTTGATATCGATGCTATTTCAATGCTTGCAAGAGCAAATTCCGACACAAATCTAGCTCTTAGCGGCGCTAACGAAATTTTAAGTAAAATATCTGAAGATAACAAAAGTACTGCTTCAGACGAAATTGTACATTCTGCTCCCAATTTTTGGTTTCCCAATCTCAGAGAAATCTTTAAATTCAGTCCATTTTCAAATAATCCTAAAATACAGAGATAAAAATGGTATCGATTATTCCAAACTATTTGGTAAGAACCGGTATATTCTTAGTTTTATAAAAGGATCTGATGATAATGTCTTAAGCCAAATGTTTTTAGAAATAATTGATCCAAAAAAGACATATTATATATATATATATATATATATATATATATATATATATATATATATATATATATATATATATACTGTTCTGACGATTCGCTATGATCTAAAATCTTAGAACAAAATGTGAAAATAATTGAAACAAATAACTTTCTCAAAGATTTAACTTGTTAAGATGAACAAATTCGATTAATTTCAGATTATCATTCAGAAACTCATAACGGTATTACTGAAACTATAAAGCACATACAATCCTTGTATTATTTCCCAAAAATTCAAGAATTAGTAACGAACCATATTAATCATTGCGAATTATGTCTCACCTTAAAAGACGATAGGAACCCTCAAAAAATACCATTTCCCGCCCTCGAATTTCTAAAAAACCTTCGAAAACCTTCACATAAACGTCGTATTCTGTATAGAAAATCAACAATTTTTAACAATACTCGATTTATTCTCCAGTTACCTCCAAGCATACGAAATTAATGATTAAATATTACTGATTTAGTTACAACTGCTATTCTTATATATAACCAATCCATTCACTCAGTAACAAATTTTACCCCATTTTCACTCCTATATGGACCATATGAAAATCTAAATCTATACAAAACAAATCATAAACAAATCTACCAAGATTACAACAAATATCGAAAAATAGAAATTATTCCATTTTTTAATGACCTTTATAAAAAACAACTTACAAAAAGAACAGAACAACTGGATAAAATTAATATAGAAAGAAAAGATGATATCCCCAAAACAGACATTGTTTATCTAGATATGGAGCCACGAAATAAAAGTAAACCAAAATATAAAAAAATGTTAGTAGATACAAATAGATCAAATGATAAAGTAGTTTCTCAAAAATCTAAAAAGATCAGCAAACACATGATTAAAAATACAAAATCTTTCCAGGTTAACCATGAAGATAGTCAGCCAGGCACTTCAAGTCAAAACAATTGAACCCCCAAGTTACATTTTAGATAATTTAGGATTAGGAAAATATAAGGTCAACTATCATAAGATTTATTTTAGTATAATTATCGAAGAAATCAAAAATTCTTTGGCAAAAATCTATCAAAGAGATGTTGAATTGCTTTCAGAAGATATAAACAAACTTAGAATGTATGCGCGACCCACTAATATAATCAAAAGAATAGAATAGAAATTCAAAAACCTACTAATAAACTAATTAAACGAAAATAAACTAATGACCGAAATTTCGAAGTTACATACGTTTGCAGGACCCAACGTTGGCAAACAAATTTAAGTAAAACTCAAATTTTTGCAGAAAACATACTCAAAGAATCGAATACTTTAAATAATAGACTTAACAACGAAATTGTTATCCATATTCAGTTAGAACAAATTAGGAACCTAAGAAACTATATTCAAATTTTACTTAGAACAATAACGTTCAGTAACCAAGAAACCCTAAATGTAGACTTAATTAAACAACAAGAATTAAAAGAAATCATTACGCTGCAATTTCGCCGAAGTAAAAAACGACTTTTCACTTCTCACATAATTACCTAATGGAAATACAATCATTTCTCGAAGAAAATAACAAGTTTAAGTGAAGACTGCAAACACAATTTTAAATCATTGAAACGTCATACTGAGAAACAGCAATTGTATTTATTGGCCTCAAAGAACCCACAGAAATTCATAACAAAATTAATATTAACAATTTACATTTGGAAGATCTAACCAAATTGCAACCACAATTTCATGAACCAAACTTGTTACCTATAGAAGTCCATCAAAGCCATCTAGGAATAACAGCAACAATAATTTTTATTTTAGTAGCCACACTATTTTTGTACTTGTATAAAAGAATTTTTAGAAAAAAACAAGAACGATACCAGGGTGAACCAAAGGAATTACCCCAATCCCTATTGAAGCCGAAGCCACGAGGACATACTTTCAACGAAGAGGGGTGGAGTCATATAGAGACAATTACATAATTCAATATAATAAAGTGATAATAGTGCAGTTCATACACCTTATTTTCTTATAATGAAACTTGACCATAATTTTCTAACTTTATCAGCAAAAATGTGTAGAAACATCCTGTTAACAAATATCTACTATTTTTTTTATATTCAATTGTATTCAACATTTCTAGTTTTCTCATAAAACCTGAGAATATTTTTAATGTTATCAGCAGACATTCAGCAGTTACTATATTCAGCATTTTTCCATTTATTTAATGTTTGTTAATTCATTGATACAGTTAGTCTTCATTCTATCACTTATTGTTGTAGTCATCGAGTTAATAAAGTTTTTTTTAAAAAAGTAAATCTTTACTTTTAAAATATAACTCGCTACAAAAAATACAAAAAACTATGTTTGATTTATTTTATCTAATTTTTTTTGTCGATCGATTCGTATTTTATTTTCTTAACCCATATCCATTCCATATTGTAGGTAAGTATATATCGATGGTTAAATTGCAAAATCTCGTAAGTAAATTTTTATCATTTATGGGTTTTTGATGTGAAAATTTCTTAAATAAATTATTCCTTTAAACTGCAAAATCTCGTAAGTTCATGAACAATTTTTAATACTTGTAGTGGCATCTTTCAAAAGCTTTTTAATATGAACAGCTTACAAGCATAACTTTTGTTGTACATCTCGTAGAACATCGTCATGATTCCTTAATTGTCAAATTTTATATGGGACTTTATCAGAATAAAACTACAGTACTTTTATTATAAACTTTATTGATTATTCAATTGTACTTAGATACAATGATATTTTTCATTTGTTTTGAAAATTATAAACAAGGTGACCAAATGAAAATAAACATAATTGTCAATTAGTTTGATGACACTAGGGGCACATTTATTACGCTGATTATTATTACAGAGATACGTAGTGGTAGAATTATATAGATCAGCCTCATACTGGGAAAAAATTCATTTTGGCAGTTGCCATATCCGCGTCACCAAATATCAAAAGTCTCAAAAATTCCTTCTTTTTCTCTCGTTTTATATGGCTAGTCAAGATAGTTTACGTATGACTAAAAGAAATAAATATCTTTTTTAGAAAAATATTTTATGTAAAAAACAAGTACACGATATAATGAATATTTATATATATATATATATATATATATATATATATATATATATATATATATATATATGGTGTATACTCATATTTTTACCTGGTTTTATCCAAGCATCTGAACGAAAAAACCTTAACCTTATCAATCTGAATCGGAATCATAAAATGAACCGTTTCAACCAATATTTACAATGAGTGGCTGGATCATTTCATCAGTAATTTTGTTTAACTTTCTTTAAGTTTTGAATTAATAAATAGGTTTTATTACTTTCTCTTATATAAAAATAGTCAATTTTTAAAGCCATTTCTATTTTAAAGGCCTGGAAAGTTATTAATTTTTTTGAAATTTTTGGTCCAACTTTGAGGCCCTATACGCCTCTGCTCTGTGTCGGTTATTATGCGAAACACCCTGTATAATAGACATGGAAAACATTAAAGCCAAAGGAAACGAGATATTTGCAAGTAACCGTTTGACTTTGAATATTTTGAGGACCCGAGATTTTATGGGGTACCTTTCAACTTTCGGATTCGATGCTTTCGAATCCTTATGTAGTTTTAAGAAATATTTTAAAAAAGCATTTTGAAGTTTTTATATGTCTTCCACGGTGGGGTTCGAGTAGTGCACGTGCATCGAGCGCACAGGCACATTAAGAAAACATTTCGTGCATCTAGCGCACACCACCTGTGTTGAATACGAAAGTTCGTTCGACGAGCGCACAAGAAAATTTGATCTGCCGAAGTGAGTCCTAGAGATGGGCAAACATTCGTACTTTTGAATAATTATTATCATTGAGACCAAACGAAAAACCATCAGCAACATCTAAGATTTTCCAAAATGAGCAAATGTTCAATTTCATATAAAATATTGAACAAAAATTGATAGAAAAAATCATTTTTTCTAAAAATGAGTGCATTTTTGGCTTAGGTTCGAAATAACTAAAAATTTCGTATTTTGAATTCTCCACAAAAAAGCCTTTTAATTTAAAAATAGTTAGATAGGGTTAAGTTAGGTTAAGTTAGGAGACTAGAGTATTAACTCTTTGTTAGTTTCTTATAATTTTTTGTTCTTTTATTTACGGTAATAAACATTTCAAACTAAATACAGGGATTAAAGATGCCGTCTTTATATATGCAAATGTGCGCTCTCCTATATAATCTGTGCGCTCGATGCACTCTCCTATATCATCTATGCGCTTGAACCACGGTACGCTCGATGCACGCATCCGTCTTCCACGAAAAGATTTTATATATAAAAATATTAACAGGTCCAAGCACTTGTGAAATATATCCTGTTAATTTTTCTACTTAATTCCAGTCTAGCCATCTTGTATGTAGCTAATAACTGTTAACATACAAATTTCAACAATTTCATATATTCAGTTTTTTACTTTCCAATCACCTCTACAAATCAACACACTCTACTTTGCTTAAAACTAATTAACCTTATTGTTTTGTACAAATAATTAAATAATAATTTAAAGCTTTTAAAGCAAACATTCAAATGAACAATAAATAAAATAGTTACCAACAGTTTTAAACTTTTTTGTTTAGTCCCTCAGACGCAGAATTGTTTCAAAAATGGGTAAATGGATTTCGAAAACCTGACGCGATGCACAACAAAATACACTGTGAGTAAAACTATAAATCGCTATACTTTTTATTTCTTTTATAAGACCATATATTAATAACACGTCAAATGTCACCTGTCAACTGACAAATATCTGAGGCTTCGAACTTTATAAAATAGCTTAACGATTGGAAATTTTTTGGACTAGTAGTCGACAGTACTTTTGGCATAAACAGTGTTGTCACAAGTTTGTTCTAATTAGAAGCGGAGCTGGTAACAAAAACGAGTAATTGAACAACTGAAGTTGCAAACGAAAATCAGTCGTCACTTCTTCTCCAAAGTATAAATCTCATTATTGAATATGTTAGACAATAGTACCAAAACAAAAGTTGCTATACCTACGTACCTAGAACTTTACATCACCAATACTCGAAGGTTTGTAAACAGGATCCTTGCAACCACAAAACATACCTAATTAGTTTTATCTTTGCATCAGTGGATTCCTCGATGGAAATTTCTTGGCGAGTGAGTTTTATTGAAAAATAGTCGGAACTAATGCGTTTCTAGTCACCACTGGGCGTACAAGAAAAGTTGACATTTCGAATTTTGCATTTTTGTATCACAAAACAGCCATCGAATTCTTGAGGAGGTATACATAAGTTATTTAGAAGCCTGTGGGTTTATAATGAAAAATGTTTATAACGAAAGTTTGAAACACTTTGGTGGAATTGCGAGATTACAGATGAGAGCGAAACAAAAAAAGTACAGCACGAAATGAAAGAAACTGAAGATGCAGAAATATACAAAAGGAGAATACACTTTTACAAGAAGGTCACGGTGAAAAAAATCTGGAAAACCCGCTAGTTCTTGCAAGATTTTCCCGAAAACATTTATTTAGTGTTTCCTTCACTAAGGTTCCTAACGAATTTTCACAATGAAAAACAACAATAATACATGTTTGGAAAGTTCAGATTTTGACATAATCACCATTCAGATCAATGCATTTTTGCATGTGGTCCACCGTATTCTTTATGCATGAGTCAGCTGTGAAATGCATCCCTCCCAAGAGTTTGTTTAATTCGGGGAAGAAACGGTAAACACTGGGGGATAAGTCTGGGGTGTGAGGGATAGTATTCCATTCGAATCTTTACATCCATCTATGAATTCTCTGCACAATTTGCGCACATGCTGCACACTCTACACTTTTCTCCATATACCTCACATGATTGGTTAGGAATGAATGTCCACCGGAGGAATGTTTTTTGCACACAAAAAACGAATTAATTGATGTGAGAATTAAATGGAAGCTACCAAAATGATAATGAAAATAGACGCTAGTTTCACCAAATCCTGCTTAACAGCGTTCTTAGTGTCCGCAGCTCCTTGGAAACCTTATTTGATGGACCACCCTCGTATTTCTTCGATATATTTTATATTTTTAGCAAATAATAAATAAAAATATATCTTTTTCTAGCTCGCTTTATGCCATGACAACATATTTACTGGTCTAGCGATCAGCCCCTGATGAATGTATAATTGCACGTTTATTTTCAACGATTGAAAATCACAGTTCACTGATTAAGCAGCTGAATAGAATGTAAACTTAATTAGGTGATAATTATACTTTTCTCATTATATTCTGTTGTGCTCAACAATTTCTCGCTGTTATCACCTCGTAGACAAGTCTTAACACTAGAAAGATCACTGTTCTTAGAAAAGAAATAAATATAATTGCACATAAAGTCCAACGCATATATAAGTTATAAATAATTGAATAAGAAAATATGATTATTGAATTGTTTTTTGAAATAAAGCTTGCTATTGCTGGGGATATTATTTGCAGTGTTCTAGATCCTTCTGTGCTGCATAAATACTTGTGATATTAGCTGTAGTTCATAAAATACGTAATACTGGTAGTCCACTTATCGTCCTTGCGATTTAGAAAAACCACTAAATTCTCTCGCTTTGTTTATTACACTCACTATCAGATTCATTTTAAAGTAGATCGTTTTAGAGCGAAACTCTGTATCTTAGATTCACATCTGCGATCCTGTTAGAGGAAGAGGTCCCATGCCGCTATTTATACCATTCACCATATGCATAGCAGCGGTATTTCCTGATTGAAAGTACATGTAATAATTATAGTTCTGGGAAAAATGATCGACGCCTGTTGGGGAAGCCCCAGATTGTAAAACATCAGGTAACGGTGGAGCGGGAGGATTGCCGTGAGAGCCTCTGTATCCAGCTGCTTGAACGCCTGCTAATAAATCAGGCAAAGGTGGGGCTTGTGTGTTTCCATGAGATCTTCTATAACTGGCTGCTTGAACTCCAGCTAGAATATCAGTAACTGAATGAGAACTTGGCCAACAATGAGAAGTACCATGCCTCTGGGAGGGTGGTGGAGATAGCTTTTGCTGCGGATATGTGTACGTTGGGTATATTGTGCTGTATGAGGGATGAGTATATGGTTGGGAGTGTACTAAACTTCCAATTTTATTTCTAAGTATCCTGCTGATTGAACTAACAGAAGGTACGTTATATTTGTCGCAAACGCCGTCTGAAAGGAGTCGGTCTCTGATTTCCCACGCGAATATTCCAGGGTCTTTTTGTTTCAATTTTTTTATGTATGCTACAACCTGCAACAGAAGTAAATAACATGTCAAATTTCAAAAGATGATCATGAAGTAATTTAACAAATACCGTACCAAATGTCAAGGATTGTATTATTTTTTCTTTTTTGCTCTTACCTTTGGTGTGGTTACCCGAGGTTTCGATCCACCTATCGCTCCGGGTAAAATAGAACCAGTTTCATGATACCTTGCTAAAATTTTCGAAACGCACCCGTGGGATACCCTAAGCTGCCTGGAAATGTCGCAAGGTCTTATTCCAACTTGAGACAATTCCACTATGCGCAGCCTCACTGCATTTGGAAGAGGTCTTCCATTCACAAAAACCCCACCTAGTTGATTAACCTCTCCGTACTGTTGAACTTGATTTTCTAAAACAATATATGGCAATGAAAATTTAGCAAACATGTTTTTTAGTTAATTAAATCAATCAATTAATCACAAAACTTACGGGTGACTAACAAACGTAATAAAGTCATTATTATAAATAATGTAGAATACAATAAGCTAATAGTATTAGTATTCGTCGACTATGACAAGGCGTTTGACTCAATAAACCATCATGAATTGTTTAAAGCTATTGGAAACTACCGTATAGACCACCACTACATTGCATACATATAAACAGAGCATTTCTAAATTCATGCGACAAAATTCAGGAGTTTTCTATAACTTATAAATTCTTTTCGGCTCTCCCCTTTCCGTTCACCCTTTAAAGGTGGTAACTAGAATTGAGTTTTTATAATTTTTTCTAAAATTCCAGTAATGCTAGAAACTTGAAATTTTGTCATATTTGTGCATTGGCAAAGGACTAACTAAGGGTATTTTTTCAATATTCCTGTTACATTATATGGGGGTGGAATTAGCAGCATCCCCTTTATTTCATATCAAAACTTTTTTTCGGATGAAGTTTTATGAAATAAAATTATAACTTGAAATCCTTGTTTTGTTCAGAAATATTAAAACCAATAGCTGCAAAGAAAAAAAATCACACCATCATATATAATTTTTTTAATAAATTGAGTAGAAAACAATGAAGATGTAAAATGTAATATGATTCACCCCCGTATGCAACAGGAATATTGAAAAAATACCCGTAGTTAGTCATTTGCGGTTGCACGATAATGACAGAATTTCAAGTTTCTAGCATTACTGGAATTTTAGAAAAAGATTATAAAAACTCAATTTTAGTCACCACTATTTAATGGTTATATCTCGGAAAGGGGTGGGCTGAAGAAATCTTGTTATAGGAGAGACCTACCTTAATAGCAGGCAATAGAAAAGGTCAAATTATATGCAAAAACAGATCGATCCGGGATCGAAAAGGGCGTCCGAAAATATGGCACAACTTAAAATACACGTTAGAAAGACCGAACTAGACAGTAAGGCAGTAAGGACATAAACGTGGTTGAAAGCTAAACCATTTGCATTTTGCCGACGATCTTGTACTGATCTCAGCTGCCTAGACAAGGTTAATAAAATGATCTCACTATCTCCAACTTTCCAAGAAGTATGCTTAAATATAACTATTGCCAAGACCAAATTTATGACAAATTTAGTCCCCAATCGTAACCTAATGTTAGAAAGAAACCAAATGGAATACGTAACATCCTACAAATATCTGGACATGAGATCCGAATGGAAAGAGATAATCAAACCTGCGAACTAAACAGAAAGATTTGAACTGCATTTGGCAAGCTGAGACATGTATTCAAGTCAGATATACCGACATGTATCAAACGAATCTTGTTCTCCTAATATTGACTAATGGCTCGGAAATACTAATATTGACACAAAAAACTGTAAATAAAATAGCTCAAAGAGTCATGGAGATATCCATGTTAGGAGTGACATTACGAGATAAAATACTAAACAAAGAACTGTATAGGAGAACAAGGTTACGAATGCAATTGGAAGAGTCGTACATTCAAAATGGAACTGGTCTGGCTATGTCGCAAAATTGACAGGTAATAGATGGACGGAGAGATAACTATAATGGCGTCCCAGGGATGAAGAATACAGAAATAGGGGATGACCACCGACACAATGGATGGATGATTAGAAAAGGATATCTTTCAACGGGATCCAATATGCCCAAGACAAAGCAAAATGGTCTAGGTTAAAAGGTTAAAATAGGCTTATGTTCAGCAGTGAACGAGACAGGCTGCTAAATGTAATTCAGTGGCATTTTTATTATGTGTTTGGTGTACAATGTGTTTCGAAAGTAATATTACTGAGTAATATTCCGATGTCTGTTACACAATGTTGTCTATAAGAAATAAATCAAGAAATCTGGCTCACCCCTTCATTATGAACCTTTTTAAAATCCGTATAAGTAAATTCGAACAGCAACACTAACTGTGATGGCAGTGAACCACAATGTCGAAATAAATTATTATCAACTTTCTTATCGTTATCAAGATACTGGTAACTTTAATCGATGACTCGATTCCGGGCGAAAAAGGTGCACATTCGAGAGATATGACCGATCCATTTTCAGCTCATGACTGAGTAACCGGGTGTACAAGTTCAACAAGAGCTCAGAGAAACGCGAGGAGAGGCTGTGAGTGGCGGGACAATGATGAAAAGACTTAAGGCAGCTAACCTTGTGTCAAAAAGGCCAGCTACTAGCCCCAACCTGCCGAGCAGCCCGTCTACGATTTACCAGAGAACACGTTAATTGGACTGACGACCTATGGGACTCCATTCTCTTCTCAGACGAAAGCAGAGTGTGCCTACATGTTAGCGATAAAAGAGGACGAGTTTATAGAAGAGAAAACTTCAGAAACGTTCGGGCTAGAAATCCTGCACCAGCCACAAAATCAGATCTTAAAACTCAGCTCACTGGAGAAAGGGTTAGCATCGAACAAGATCGATTGAAGAATCTTATTCGATCCATGAAAAAGCGATTGGAAACTGTTATTAGAGCCGAGGGAGGAAACACTAAATATTGATAGGTTAATCAAACAAATTATTATGTTGACGAATTGAAGCATGTATTTTCTTTACTGTTGACTAACGGATTTGAGATGCTAAAATCAGATAGAGAATAGATTTTGTACTAGAAACTTTTGATCGCAAACATCGACTTGTTTGCTCACGAGTGTATTTTCAATGGATTTATTCATTTATTGGAGGAAAGCTATTTGTGCAAATGGA
The DNA here is from genome assembly GCF_026230105.1 of Diorhabda sublineata. Classification (NCBI taxonomy): domain Eukaryota; kingdom Metazoa; phylum Arthropoda; class Insecta; order Coleoptera; family Chrysomelidae; genus Diorhabda; species Diorhabda sublineata. The sequence continues at coordinate 15,288,160 of NC_079485.1, read as the reverse complement.
ATGGAAATGGAAATTTTAGCGAGTTACGTTGTGCAGTTTTGATTTATCGTAGGCACCCCGCATAAGGAAAAGTAGCCGTACAAAAGCTCTAACTATTAAAGGAGTACAATTAGGTAACAAACAGAAGAAACAGAAGGAAAATTCTCATCTGCATAGACATTAAACGAATGCCCTATTAGTATTTTTTATTGTTTACCTGGTCCGGTCTGTAGGCAGCTGCTAGTTGGCCGGAGGCGGAACAGTAGACACCTCCGGCGTTCAAATCCATTTAGTGAACAAATTTACTTTGTCAATATTGTCTTTTTTAACAGATTATTGGTTTAGGGCAAAAACGCGTATGTTCAGAGGCAGAAGAGGTTTATCAGTGAAACGTTTTCAGAGAAACAACATTATTAAATTTAGCTTACGAAATATTTATTAAGAATGATGCTTAAATATACTACAAGGGTATGTTGGAATTTAATCAAGATTTGACTGTTCAATCGAACGAGTAGTAAGAGCGGTTTGTGTTTTATTTTAATCCTTTTTAGCGATTCTAAAAATACTTTTCTATTAATCTCCAAAAGTACTCAGTCGATGGTTTATTTTACTTTATTTTTTCGGTAATTTGTTAAACGAAGGAACTCCTCGGTAGCCTTAATATTCGAGTCGGTCTGTCGCTTCGTTCCAGAACACTAACTAGTAAAAGTGATTATGTTCATTTCGGTACTCAGCTGTGCTCAGCGATGTCGTTTGCACGTATTAAAACCAAAGTCCTTTTATTTTTGTAGACCAGATATTTATGAGCCGCTCTTGGAATTTATTAATAGTAAACATTTATTTCATCTGCATTTACAAATAATGTAATTTATCGCTTGTGATGTCATAATTTGCAACTGGAAAATAATGTTCTACTTAAAATTAGAATTTAATTTAGTTTTAATGTTTTATTTAGGGGGTTATGGGTAATCAGTTTAGTAGGATACGTGTTATTAAAGGTTTTATGATAAATGAATCGATTACACACGATTTTTTGTTGGCTAGTACGAGGGGATACAAGGTACAAGAAAAGTACTAGTCTCATTAGAAAAATGATTTCATTTGCGCTGAAAGTATGAAAGTAATCACCACCTATATTCATACACTTTTGTAACCACTTGAAAACAATAAAAAAATTGATGCTTCATACACCTCATCCTACATCGTGAAGCATCGACTACGTAAATTTTTCGTTAGAAATCACGTAAGTTCGAATCAGGAAAATAGAGTGTATTGAGGGAAGGAACAAGCACTTGAAGGGTAGATAAAAACCTGAAGTATTACTAACTCATTATTAGTCTTAATCGAGTGTTTGTAAAGATAACGTATTTTTTCATGCAACGTCTCATAGGTAAGTTATTCAAAAATTGCTCATTTATTCATTTGTTCAAATTCAAAACCATGAAAGTTACTTCTTGTTCGAAGTTATGATATTTTCAATTATTTAATGCAATTCATGGTTAATAACGTGTGCTATACTTACTAAAACTCCTATAATAACAATTAGTATAATGCCGATCATTAAATTTTATCTTTACAAAAAGAAATAAGAGACGCCCCACTGAGAAATGGATCGTAAACAACTTGTCAAGGTCCTCATTATAATATTCAATTTTGAGAATCAGTGATTTATTTAAAAGTATAGATAAACAACAACTTTGCACAAAAAATTGATCCCTTGGAATTCCTAAATAAAATAGGTTACTAAATCAAATAATACTGAGAAAATATTGAACGTATATAGGGTATTATATATAATTCGAAATAGTTTTTCTGTAATTATCAGGTAGGTACTTTTAGTAGGGTTTCCGATTCACAGTCAGTATTTAGTTGTGAGCTGTGCAAGTGTGTGATGTATTGAAGGTCAATTTATTTTTAAATGAAAAGATTTGTGAATAATAAACCGTGGCTTGAAGATCAATCATGCATAAAGAGAAGGCAAACACTTGAAAAGAGAAGGCAACATCTATCAAAAGATGCTCAAAAAGTGAATTTAACCGTTTTTAACCGCATAATTCTCAAACTACACTCCATAAAATTGCAAAGCAATGAGACGAAAAAACCTCCACTCCAAAATGCGATCACATCAAACATAATACAAAATCTTCAAAATATTATTGAAGAATTGAAAAGGAAACATATCCTTAAGGTATGTTCGGTACGAACCCTAGAAAATTTTTTTACATGATCTTAGAAACGGTAAATAAAAGACAAACAGTAAAGTGGAATGATGTTATGAAGGAAGACAAATCTATTACTTGGATGAAACATGGTTTGTCAGCCGGGATATGATGGAGTGATCATTAAGTTAGAAGGATTTAAAGGATAGCTTTTCAGATTACCACGAGGATATTGAAGGTACCCTCTTCGAGTTATGGTTCAAAGAAAAATTTATATGCAATTTTATTGAAACGACAATTATGGATTCGTTATATAAATAACGAATGAGATCTAATATTGCTACATTCTCAGAAGAGTTAACAGTGTTTTTTTTTTGGTAGAAGGAAACTTTCCTATAAGGGGCCATCCATAAAGTACGTCACACGTTAATGGGGAGGGAGGGTATCACCGAAGTGTGACATCGTGTGACAAGGGGGTCAATAGTTTTGTGACGTCACATGTTAACATATAAAATACTAAAACGCAAAGTTTGGATGTGAATTGAAAATTTGAAAAATTTTATGAAACGTTGGACATAATGTTGATTTTATTAGATTATTATTTAATAAAAATAAGTAAAAAATGAAAATAGCTGTTTTCTCTCGATTATTTTTAAATACATACATAAATTTAAAAAATGTGTGACGTCACATCAGGAGGGGGGGGGGGGGTTATAAAAATGTGACAACCTGTGATAAGGACGGGGGGAGGGGTTCAGAAGTCCTAAAATTCGTGTGACGTACTTTATGGATGGCCCCTAAGTACACATTCCTATCAATATTGTGCTCCCGATACACAAACTTCTCAACAACTTGAGTGATTTAAAAAATTGATCGATTCCCTTAAAGGTTTTGGAGCTTTTTTTTGGGAATTGCATATATTTCAATACTTTACTCTACCAAAAAAAGTGAACTCTGTTTACAGCATTAAATTATAATGGGTTAACAAATTCATCTGAATAGATTCGAACCCATCTGCAGCTCATTACCGTTGAAGGCAACATACGGCCTAATTTGTAAAATAATCAAAGAAAAAAAGAGAAAAATAGCCAAATTTCAAAGAACTACACTTTGCATTTCCGACGTGGGTTAGGCCAGTTATAACGGCTTTCTCAAATTACATAAAGCTGAAAGCCGACTTTGGTTAGTAAAACTAACTTTCAAGTTTTATATTACACCATTTATTTTGAGGAAACAGTCAGGTTATTAATTTTTTTCACCGCATACTCTTTAGTTTGTAAAATATTATTCTGTAAAAAATAATAAACTTTTTTGGAAATCATTTGTGTACGACTGTAGAATAGCCACTACAACTTTGTTATGCATACTTTAAATTGCTCTTTGTATCTAAATTTGTATCTAAATATTTCCGATATTTCAAGACGCGCTCAAAACCTCAATATGCTATTGAAAAACTACACAAAACTTGATTTTGAGGTAGATAAGGGTTTGAGTTAGAGGTGATTTCTGAGAATAAAAAGGTTAATAAGTGAAAATTTATGGATGATATATATACATAATATCAAATTTTTTTGTATCTTTCCGAAATATTTAACTTCCAGCAAGTTTTTTCGAACAGACCAAATTTTTTTCAAAATTTTCGTGTAAAAAGCCTCTTTGTGAAAAATTTCGACATATTCAAGAAGTTTTTTTCCATTTTCAGACCAAAATATAAAATTTTGTTTCAAAACTTCAGATTTTACATTCCAAAGAATTTTTAAATAGAGTTTTCCGGAATATCCGGATAATATTAATCAATTTTCCCCTTATAATATTTTTTTAGGAAACTTTCATTAACATCAGAGTCAAAAAAATTTTTGATTCACAAACTTAAGTGTCAATATCGGAAATTTTATTTCAAAAGTTCAGATTTGACGTTATATAACTTGCTTCGTATAATCACGAAAAAGCTGTTGTTACGAGCATGTTAAACCTTTTTTCAAAATTTTGCCGTTTATAATTATAAAATGCTTTTTTTTTTTAAATTTATTTACATCCGTGGGGTCAATTTATAGGCACTGTCTTTTACGTACTTAATTTATTTGCACAATAGACTTAACTAACTTTCAATAATTAACTGATCGCTAAAAATTTTTTTATTTCGTTCTGTTCACTATGACTATTTATTATAAACTAACTAATCTGCACGAAATGAACTCGTTTATATATCCGAACGAAGTTCTCAAAAATTCTAGAAAATAAAGAAACGAAACAAATCAATTGATTCAAAAGAAACGATGCAAACAAATTACCTGCTATGATAAAACCTCATATGAAAAACAAATATCAAACGAATTTCGGGCATATCGAACGTAATCAAACGAGTCGCGCCTTAGCCTAATTTAGAATTCCACTAGAATCGGACAGGACCGGCTTCAGGGCCCATATCGCGGACTTGTTCGTAACATTATGTAGGAATATGTATTTCCGTCCAGAGTTTCTGAAAATTATATTAATTTTCAAAACAAATCAGTTTTCATGGATTTTTCTCAATTTTTCCGCTATAATATTTTTTAAAATGATCAACTGAAGCTTTTGTTTAGTGAAATTCCATCAGAGTCAGAGACAAAAAAAATTTCTATTAAAAAACCATACAAGAAGTTTTGTACCAAAAGTTGAAAAGTAATGCTTGATAATCACAATAAAGTTATTGTATTTTTTCTTTGATAGTACTAACGTTCCTCTTTAGATTTTCTTCATTGCAAAGTATTTATTCTACAGCTGCAAATATTATGATTTTCTATAGTATTATTTTCACCGAATGATTTACTACAAGTTTCACCCTGTATACTTCCTACAAATACAAATTTGAAGGAATTAAACATAAACAATCAATTAGATATAGGTTTTGTTCATTGGTAAATTATAAAAATTGTCGATATTTCATACGAGGAGGGTTCTAGAAGTACCTGGCCCAACAAAGGGAACACAAAAATTTTGGAAAAAAATATATTATTTTTCAACATAATCTCTTTCTACCGATGTTCAATAAGTTCGATAGTTCATGGGGCTAAATCTGGCGACTAGGTAGCATGAGGTAGCGATTCAAACTTTAATTCATGAATTTTGGTCATTTCTATAACGAATATGTGAGCTGGTGCATTTTCTTGATGAAACACCACTTTCTTCTTAGCCAGTTGTGGCAATTTTTGCTTGATTTCTTCGCTCAAACGTTGCAATAAGTTCGCATAATATTCGCCGTTGATAGTTTTTCCTTTTTCAAGATAGTCAATGAAAATTATCCCTTGCGTATTCCAAAAAAACGAAGCAATGACCTTGGCCTGCAGGTGGAACGGTCTTTGCCTTCTTTGGAGCCAGTTCTCCCTTTCAATTCCATCGTTTTGATTGTTCTTTTGTTTCGGGTGTGAAGTAATGAATCCACGTTTCATCCATGGTTATAAAACGCCGCTAAAATTCTGCTTTATTTCTGTGAAACAAAAACACTCGATGGAAACCTCTTGACGACACTATTTTTGTTCCATTTTGAACAAACGCGGCACTCATCTTGCGCACAGCTTTCTCATGTCCAAATTTTCAGTTAATTTGCAATGTATCGCACTTTTTCAAATGCATACTATGACTGCTAGCTCGCGCACTTTCAGTCGACTATCATCCAGTACTGATTTGTGGATTTTCTTCAATAATTCTGAAGTCGTCACCTCATTTGGTCCACTCCTTCGATGCTGGTCTTCCTATTTCGTACGGTCTCGTCTAAACTTTGCTACCCAATATTTTACTGTTAATAACGAAGAAACAGTCTCGCCCAAAGTAAAATCAAGTTCTGCTTTTATATTGGTTAAACAACGAAGCGTGTCCAAACTTGAAACATATGCTGTATAGAATGTGTACTATTACAGTGGTATTTTACTAGCGACTACCGCCATCTCTAGGTCAGGCCAGACATTTCTGGAACAATCCTCGTAATTGTGTTGTAGCACCAGCTGCTGCATCAGTAATTTTGTCATGTACATTTTAAACCTCGCTTTCACTGCTGCTTTCCACTATTTATTGTATCAATCACAAGCAAACACCATTCATACTTGAAAAAAACAATGATTAAGATGTCTAATTGAATTGAAAGTTCGTGATTTAGTAATGATGAACTGCATTTACCTAATACCTACCTTAATTTCCATAATAATACTTGTTACCACGTACATACAATGATAGGTCAGGTCAGGTACTTCTGGGTGCATCTTCGATAGTCTTAGAAATATTAAGGGTAATATACGAGCATGTCAAAAATTGTTCGTTTTTTGTCAAAAAACTGGAAAATGTGTCCATATAGTTAAGATATGTGCAAAATTATGTAGGATTATGTATTTTCGTTCAGATTTTCAAAAAATTATACCTATCAGTTTTCAAATTCAATTCAAATTGAAGTAAGTATTTTGAAAAATTCATATTTTTCTCCTATAATAATTTTTGTAATTGCTACTGCTACCGACATCTTTTTCGAGATCGAGGTGTCAAGGTCAAAGAAAAACGTTCAGAATTTTCAGAATCAAAAACAATTTTTTCCCATTTTCAAACCAAAGGGGTCGCTAGCTCACAAAAACCTACTGTATTTGACATAAATTTTTGCACTACGATTTTTCATAATAGATTTCACTCCAATTTTCACCCTGTATATGTCCTATAAATATGAAATTTCAAAAATCAAGTGTGTAGGCAGTTAATTAATGCATCTTTTGTTTATGGAAAGTCGTTGGAAGATGTTTCGTATCTCTCCTCAATTACTCAATATATTTCGGAAAATAAACGGTTGATTTTTTTAAATTCCATTATGATTTATGTTGAAGTTACAACAAGTCTAAAGATGACTTTCTCTACCATATTACACCATATTGAAGTTATCTGTTAGAAAGTACAATACTAATCATATCATTGATATCTAAACAAACAACTTGACAATCGGAAATTAAAAAAAGTGTATTAACCATGACTAAATATGTTATTTATTACATTTGTTTCGGCATTGTTTTATCGATACTTTCTCATAGCATAAAGGTGCAGAATAAAACGATCGTAAATCGTAATATATACGAGGCGAAACTGAAGCACGTTCGAAAATACATAAAAGTACAATAAACTAATATGGGAACAGTTCCGAAAAGCAGTAAACTTTTTAGAGGGTTCTTAAACTGATTATTTCAGAGATTCGGTTACAAATGATTACCTTATTTTGTGTTGGTAAGGTGAGACTTGATCATGAAATTTTAATGAAATTTTAAACAAAGGAATATTTGAGATTTCCTTTCCAGATGGTGAATTTTGGGTAAAAGCATAAAATACATTGTGTCGAAGATGGGACTACGATGATTTCTGTCATCAATTTTAGCCTCTTTCTCAAACAACTGCTGATATTTCAAACAGAACAAACCGACAAAACTAATTCATTTGATCTGTATTTTTAATTATGTCTTTAACATAGAATTTCAATAGAAGCTTTGATACTCTAGAGCTTCCCTGCGCTTCTCAAGCACTCATGTAAATGTTCTGGAACAAACTTAAACTACAATCTTCAGAGCATGAACTGCAGTCGAATTCGCTATCTCACAAGAATACGGCTTCTTCAAAATACACATTTTTTATGTACAAACCCAATCGGCAAAAAGGTTTTGCGCACGACCAAAGATTTTTTGAACCACTCTGATTGAAATGAAGGTACCGAATTTTAGTTCCAGCAATTACGTCCTGAATAAACGATCACTAGTAGATAAAAAATCTCCAAATCTACATCTGGTCAAAATGAGTACAATGTTTACACTACGACTACACTCACAATTAAACGCGTTTCGATAACCAAGTTATCATCTTCGGAGACTGAAGGTAAACTTAAACCTATTAACTCAACTTTCCTATTTATACTAAATTTTCCCACCAATGAGCCTTTTCCCGCGAAAATAATTCCAACAGAAAACCTCCTTGGTGGAAATCTTCATATTTATTCTTTAACTACTAAACTATAGAGTGGGCTGTAAGGAATATGATGCCTTTTGTCCCCACTTAAACTGTTCCCTGGGAATCAATCACAAAGTTGTTTTAGCTGTTCGATTGAAAACAAATTTTGTACCCAATCCAGTTTTGAGTTTACTTGTTATTATTACTTACTTCGTAGTTAATTCCTTATAATTTTTGGAAATATATTAGAGAACAATTCATTGCAAATTTTGCATCGAAGTACCATGTATAACGTTCGCACTAATTTAATGACATTCGGTACATAACTTGAAACTACTGTCTATTTTTCAAAACAGCCGTTAGATGGCCTAAATGCTCAAGAGTTTTCTTTAAATCATCAGGGGTTGGATTTAGGAACCGGTGCGATATTGACAACCCTACCTTATCGAAGTAGACAAATGAGAAAAAAAGCAATGAATTTGTTCCATTAAAAATTTAGTTTTTTCCGCCAAAAAAAAATTTTGAGTGTTGCTATAAAGAATGGCATAAAAGTGTCTAAAGACGTTAAAAATTTTCAGCTAAACATTGATGAAATTTGATTGTAACGAGTGTATTCTATTTTGGAATCAATTGGAGTTTCTGAGAATGAATGAAAGTTAAAGCTGAGTAAATGTTTCAGCAGACCGTAAAAACTCCTATAACACCAGTTGACACTGTAAAATCGTTAGTTTTGGTTGTCACATTAACAATTTTAACGAGTTACTGTAAGCATTGTATATTCTTTATACAATGCTGTAAGTATCTAAAAACTTCACATCTGTATCTTCTTGAAAAGTCGTATTAAACCGCTGAATTTAAAGAGAGTTAATTTTAATTAGAATACAAGGAGATTTCCTGATTTTCTTTTTCACTAAATTGACGACACCAATCCCGTTGAATTTGTTAATCTTGAAAATTGCGTTAAAAATAATTACGAAAGTGACGATATACGAGGTCTCGCTATTAAATAACGAGACTGGTTACGAAAAAGGGTTTTTTTATAAAAATTATTCTACATTCGAATGCTCCCCTTCAATATACTCCTTTCCCCTTGCCACAAAACCCTTCCATACGTTTTTTCCATTGATCAAAGCAGTGCTGAAAGTCTTCTTTGGTAAGTGCCTTTAGGAGCTTTGCCGTTTTTTGCTTTACCACTTCCATCGACTCAAATTGGGTCCCTTTCAAAGCAGATCCTTTTCTAACCTTTCTAATCTTTCAAGGAAATCTGATTAGACCCGTTGATGTCAGGAGATTTTTCGACACAGAGTTTAGTTATGTGTAATTCCTGGTGTAAAATTTTTCTAACCTTTTCTTTAAGTCTTTATCAAAATATTTTGATAAAGACTTGGAAAAATTATCAAAAAAAACTAATTTTGAAACAGAAGTATATATGTAATATGTATATAGTATTTATCAAAACCTCCTATTATACCTATATGCAACAGTCATCCGGGTACTATCATTACTCACGTGCCCTACTGAAGCATTCATTCGGTTGTCAACTGAAGGCACGCGGTCAAAATGTTGGTTAATTTAAGTAGAAGGGCATTTTTCAGAAAACCATATGTGTGAATCTTTTCCTGCCCTTGTCATGAATGTAACTTATGTCTTCGAAATAAGGGTCGTAACCTTATGTAAAGCTCGCAAATTGTTTTAGATAATATTTCGGGAATTTTAGGGGGAACATAGTTAATTTATTTAACAAGGAAGGGGATTCAGTAAATACTATGGTTGATCAGAAAATAGGATAAAACCGCTTATTTAACAATAAGTGCAAAAATAAGCTTACAAAATGTTTTATCTATGGTGATATTATAGTAACTTTGAGGATTGTTATGCGTGAGCGATTTGAAAGTGTAAATGAATCATCTGAGGACAAGGAAGTGTCATGAACTGAACATGAACTATTGATATCTCATAGGTTCAGGAAAAGCGCTTTAATAGATAGTTTGTAAATGAAATATGTGAGTGCCAAATTTGTCGAAAATCGAAGGTCTTCGAATTTGTACGGGATCGCGTACATACAAATCCAGATTTTAGTGCGAAAATTGCTACTGGTTGGATTTACTGTCCTCATCATCATCATCAAGCCTTTCAATCCCTTGTGGATTATGGATATCGCTTTTGGCGCTTTAAATCCTTTTTTGAGGTGGATTACTCCTCGTTTTCTAATTTTTATTTTCTTTATAGTTTGTCGTTAGGGATTTACTGTCACTGAGACAAAAATTCCAATTGCTCAATGGAAAAACAGTGACTTCCTCGTGGTCATGGTGGATGTTTTCTAATGGAGCAATCTGCGAAAATAAAATCCTTAAAACTGTCCATTAGGTTCTTTCTTTATAATATATCAATTTTATGGTATTTAACCTTACATGCTATGCTAAAAGGAAAACGTTTCGAATATGATACTGCGATGTAATCTTCAATTCACGGGGCTTTTGAGCAGTCCACACTTTTCTCAAATGTTCTGTACAGCTTATGGCTCTAAAAGACCAATAAAAGACGGAAAACATGTATTAGCTCAGGTACATTCATGAAAATTTTAGTTCTAAATTAGTAAATAAAAGTAGACTATAGACTCATTTTTTTTTCAAGAGTTTATACAAAGCGTTTTAGAATCATTCTTCAGATAAATTGATTTAAAATGTTTAATGTTTGAAATGAATAATCTAAATGATCGTAAAAAATGAGAGAAAAGTATACAGTAGCATTCAACGAATGATTAGAAACATAAATCCAGAAGAAAAAAATAACAACAAAATAATAAAAATCGATATCTGGTTACTGGAATGGAAATTAATGAAAATATTGAAAACCACTTGAAACAGTAAATGACGAAAAACATATATTTATCTGTGCAGTTATTATAATCGAAAATATTTATATGTTTTGCCTTTTCTTTTTCTCAATATTATAGTGGGCTGTTAACAAGTTGCTATACTTCTGTCGTTCAAACATAAAAAGTAATTAATTAGGGACGTATGCGTATGTATGAACAAGTGCTCGTTGTCTCATAATTAAAATTTATAATAAAATCGTTGGGCGTCGATTTGCGCCTCTTTAAGCATTTAACTGGGCATCACTTTAAAAGATCTAGATATGTAATTTACTGGCAATGAATGCAAACAAGTCTCCGACATTGTCATTTAGGCGTGCAATAAAAATGGCCGGCAACAGTCATTATTATTGCTGGATCTTTACCAGCAAATGATTCGGACCATGGCAAGCAGCTGGGACCTCTCCACGCATGCTGGACGTCAAATTACCCAAACGTCCATTTTAATCGAAACTACTTGGAAATTTCAACGTTTATATTATGTCTGCTTCTTACTTGGATTTATTTACTTTGGCTATTACTTGAGTACATTATATACGACAGACTACAATGTATTCCATTTTCTGCACCAATTAATTATTCAATTAATTCATAATATAAATACACTACGAGTTTTAATAATAGATTGCCTCAATTTTTCTCTAAAATAACTTTTTATTTTTAAGGGTAAAAACTATTACATTTTTTCATTATTTTTTCTAGACTAGTACGTTTATTGATATCATCATGATAACTCTTAAGCTAACCTCACTTTGTATGGATGGAATTAATTACCATATAAATTTTGTATAATGTTCTTTAAGATTCAAAAGTCAACGGAATGAGAATAATTATGTTAAAAATTTGAAGGTTATAATAATATTATATTTAATTAATATATTTAAATTATTACTCGACAAACTTGTAAAATGAAATCTTGGAAAGTATATTATGAAAATAGGACGATTCGAATAATAAATACATTAAAGATCTGAATGAAAAATAGGGATAAAGATATTTGTTTTAAAATGAGACGATATAGATAATTTTAATAGCATGAATACCATTAGTATGCTGGTATATAGCTAATTGTTAATGCGAACTTTTGGTTGTTTAATACTTTACCTACACCTGGCAAATTAACATTAACATTTTTCAATTAAACGCATAAGAAAAGTTACGATGTGGCCACACATGATTTGAATTAAGTGAGCCTTGAATAATATCAGTGATATGGGCTTTATCTTTGACATTAGATGATGACCTTTCGACTTAGGTTCACTTGAAAAGATATCATGCGTAATATATTGTGCTTAAAATGTGTAAAAGTATTTCGAATGAAGCATAACATCATTGATAATTTTAGATTTATGTTTGTCGATATTTTTGTTTAATATGAAAAATAATGTATGCTCATACGTATTAGTTTCATTCAAGTAATGAAGCTTCAAGAAATATAAAAACATAACACTTTTACGGGTGAAACTATAGTTTTCTGATGAATTTACTAGTAATTACGAGGGCTGGCCCCTTTGTTCTGCCCCCAGTTTTCACTATCAGGTAATATTTTTATGTAGACGTCCATTGGAATTTTTTCAACATTCTTGAAATGAGGAAAATTGTGTCCTTTTAAGTCAGTTTGCATTTGAAAAAGACAGTTCCTAAAGACGGTTTGTTTTTGAAAAAGAAAGTATAAAGGAAAATTTCAGTGTGTTTTGGGAAAGAATATCTATAGGCAAATGTTTTTTTTTTCATGAAAAAGACAAATGTCGGATTTTTCTAGAAGACTGTAAAGACAAATGTTTTATTTATAAAAAAAAGTGTATGTATGAAAATGTCAGTTTATTGTGCAAAAAGACAGTCTATAAAGAAAAAGATCAGTTTTTTTTAAATAGACAGTTCCTAGAGCCAAATGTCGGTTTGTTTTTGAAAGAGAAAGTTTACGAAGGAAAATATCAATTTATTTAAATAAGACAGTTTCTAAAGGCAAATGTCCTTTTTTTATGCAAAAAACTAGCCCTGAACAAAAATTTAGGTTTTTTTGAAAACAGTTTGTAAAGACGAATGTCGTTTTGCTTATGAAAAAAAGTCTATGAAGGAAAATATCAGTTCAATATTGTTGCGGAAAAAGACAGCCTCTAATAGGGAAATGTCCTTTGTTTTATGAAAACAGTCTCTAAAGACAAATGCCATTTTTAAAAAAAAAGACAGTTTGTGACGACAGTTGTCAGTCTGTTCTTCAAAAGAACAGTTCCCAAAGACAAATGTCGGTTTGTTTTAGAAAAGACAGTCTCTAAAAGGGAAATGTTCTTTTTTTTTATGAAAAAGGGAGTCTCTAAAGACAAATGTCGTTTTTTTGAAAAAGACAATTTGTGACGAGTTGTTGATTTGTACTTGAAAAAGACAGTTCCCAAGAAAAATATCGCTTTGTTTTAAAAAACAGCCAATAAAGAAAAATGTCAGTTTTTTTAAAAAAAGACAGTTTCCAAAGACAAATGTTTTGGAATAGAAAGCCCTAGAAACAAATGACATTTTTTATTGGAAAAGAAAGTGCCTAAAGACAAATGTCGGTTTGTTTTAGAAAAAGAAAGTCTATAAAGAAAAATGCCATTTTGTATTGGAAAAGACAGGCTCTAAAAGGGAAATGTCTTTTTTTTATGAAAAAGGCAGTCTCTAAAGACAAATGTCGTTTTTTTTTAAAAACACAGTTTGTGACGACAGTTGTCGATTTGTACTTGAAAAAAACAGTTCCCAAAGACAAATATCGGTTTCTTTTAGAAAAGATAGTCTCTAAAAACAAATGTCGGATTTTTTTAAAAAAAGAAAATTTGTGACGACAAATATCGGTTTGATTTTCACAAAATCAAAAATGTCAGTTTTTAAAAAAGGCAGTTCCCAAAGACAAATGTCCGTTTGTTTTGGAAAAGGCAGCCTCTAGAAACAAATGCCGTTTTTTTGGAAAAGACAGTTCGCAAAGACAGATATTCGTTTGCTTTGGAATATATAGCCTCTAGAAACAAATGCCGTTTTTTTTAAAAAGATAGTATCGGTGTTTTTGGAAAAGACAAATGTCGGTTTATTCTTCAAAACGACAGTTCTTGAAGATAAACGTAAAGTAAGTCCCAAATAGAAATGTTCGTCTTTGGAAAAGTCAATTTTTGGCTCGTTTTCTAAAAAGACAGTAACTGAAGACAAATAAAGGTTTGTTTTCATAAAAAACGTATCCATAGATATGTAATTGTAATTTTTCTTTTCAGATCGAAACTTTCTAAATTATTTTTCATAAAAAAACTCACTATTCATTCGAATAGATCTAAAATTAAGACGATTCATTTATACAATAAATATAAAAAGATCTAATTAATTATAATTAGATATACAATAATAATCAACGATTTTCTAAATGTACCTAGAGCTATTAACGTTGCTTGTTGACCCGACAAGAGATAAATTTGTATGAAACCCTATTAGAAACTCGATTCTTTTAATATTTACTCAAGCTACCGGTATCTTTGAACACGATGTGGACAACCTTTTAAGCAGCTTTTTCCTAATAACGTTACTCAAACACTTCCGATAACATTCAGCAAACAATCGAAAAATGTCTGTGTGTGTATATATTTGAGTACTCAAAATGTACCAGAGACAATTAGTTTATGGTGTGTCCTCTCTTTACCCTTTTTTCGAATTTGTTTTACTTAACTGAAATTCTTTGTCAAATTGTCCGACTCAAGTTTTTCTTAGAAGAGCTGAGGACGTTCGTAGACGTTCTTAAAATATAAAATACTCATGTCACACTTATTAGACTGAATTAGAGGTAAAAGAATTTGGAAAAACAACGCAGACATATAATAAACACAAAATACATTAATATGAAACAAGTATAATGTAAAAAAATCAAAAGTGTACAATCATAAAAAATATACACACAGCTTTTTCGTAATTATATAAATAACTTTGAGAAAACATCAAATTTCTACTTTTGAACCAATTTTTCCAAAATAGAGGTAGTAATAGTGAAGATGACACATCACAACGAACAGAGAAAAGCTTTATTTTTAACCTATTTGCAGATGAAAAACCTCAATTAGAAAATAACCTGGAAGATGATGTGCCTGGGCTGATAATTACAACAGAAGTGATTACTAGAGAAATAAATAGCTCAAGAGATAAGGAAACGGTTGGGCCAGATCTAGTGCCAGTTGGACTGCTCAAAGTATTAGACAACGACGGTATCAAGAGGCTTCAAATGATTTTTAACCAAATTTACAACACAGAAAACTTCCCAACCAATTGGCTCACACCTCTTCTCATCCCGCTGCCACAAAAGAACTACACAACAAGATGCAACGACAACAGATTAATTAGCTTTATAACTGCGAAAGCGCTATTGTATTTAGAAGGTGTCTCGGTACGAGAGAGGCACTATTTGCAACCCAAGTACTGGTTCCAAACTGCCATGACCAGAGGAAACACCATAAACTCGTTCAAATATTGAGGCGACTCAACATAGACAACAAAGATATACGCTGTATTAAAATCTTGTATTTTAACACCAATCAGCTGCAGTTAGAATTGTCAACGAACTTTCAAGGGCCCAGAAAATCCTTAGAAGTGTTAGACAGAGATGTGTCTTCTCACCACTCTTTTTTAATCTTTATTCGAAAAACATCTTCCAAGAAGCCCTCGAGGGTCAACAATTAGGTATCAAAATGGCACATGCATCAACAATATATATGCCGATGACACAGTCATGATAGAAGATAACATGAATGACCTCCGAAGTCTTGGAATACACAGCCGGCTTTTCGGAATCAATATCAACATAATCATGAAATTCAAATACCTACGTGCCTAAGAATTCTGACCGCAACCTCAGAATAAGATTTACAAAATGTTACGTATAATTGTACGATTTAGAACGCTGGACAATGAAAGTTAACACCATGAACAGATTGGAGGCATTTGAGATATTGATCTACCGAAGAATTTTGAGAGTTCCATGGGCAGCTAGAAAAACCAACGAAGAAATTCTGAGGGGAAGAGGGAGAGGACGTGAATTGCTGGGCACGATAAAACGTAGGAAAACAGCATACCTGGGAAATGTGATACGGAGCGAGAGGTATCATTTGCTTCAACTCTTGATAGAAGAAGAGTCAGAAGGAAGATGGACATTGGGTAGAAAGAGGATGTCATGGCTCCACAAAAATTGGACAGGGATAAGAACCACAGGTGAATTAATTCATACCAGAGATTAGAATGGTCATAAGTGATTGCAAGCATCCATTAATGGATAGCATAAGAAGAATAAGTGAATATAATGGTGTGAAATAAGAAATTGGAGGCTACTAGTAGAATATTATTAAAAAATTGTGAGGGGTAAATAAATAGAATTTGATATTTATTGAATCGAGGAGCTCGTTTTAAAATTTGGAACAAATAAAAATGGCTTCGTTCTGTGTGATGATAGTGTTTGTTAAACGCAAGGAGGTTATCAGATGACATAAATTTCAACCAGACTTTTTGGTATCGATATTGAAAGTTTAACCATCTCAGTGACAAATGGCTGGCAGATCCTAGCAATAGTTGGTGTAACAACGAATTCTTAAAAGTTATTATTTAGTCCTACTATTGACAATTGTGTTAACTATAAAGTACACCGAGATGGAGTTTGCTTATTTTTTTGGTCCATTCCATATCATTTATTCTTGCTATGACTATAATATTCGCTATGCTGCATGTTTAATTTAAAGACAAGACAAATTTAATTTATTCAAGTGAATAACCTGATATATTTTAGAATGAAATTTATCTTAAAAAGTCTATTATTTAATTTTTTTCTGGTTTAAAATATACTTTGGCACAATATTCACCTTGCTGATTGCTTTCGGTCGGTTATCTCATGTAGAATGACAATTTTAATTTAAACACAACATCTGATAATCGTAAATCAAAGCGACGACTTCAAACATGCCGACGTCTTTATATGAATTTTCTAAACCACAAAGCCTAAAATTGTGAGTAGCAAATTATCCATGGTTCCCGCCTCGAAACAAAATCCCCATTCAACAATCTGTAGCGAAAGCACAGTCAAATATAAAAAAAAAGTATTTTCGATTTTGTGATTTATTTTCAATTTATTTTAGTTTTTTCTTGATGTGACTGCCTTTAACTTAGAAATTGTTAATTTATAGTGTAGTTATATTTACTTTTAGTTATTCAAGAATCAAAATAGAACACTTGTGGTTCTCTAGGGTTGTGAAATTTGTCATGAATCCAGACGTAGTGCAGTCCATGAGTTCTTGATATTATATAGTAAATAGAGTGGCAACACGTTTTACACACGTTTTTCAACTTGCTGCTTTGATTCTTTTCACAACCACTTAAGTTTTTTCGCAAAATGTCTCAAATTGAGTTTCACGCTGGTATAAAAGTTTTGACTAAAGAAGTATTAACACCGACGCAAATCAAAAACAGAATGGAGTCTGTTTACGGTGACTTATGTCCATCATTTTGAATAATTAAAAATTGGTCGGCAACTTTTTGAGTCGGTAGAGCCAAAAATTACAATACAAAAAAAATTTTTGTTGCCAATAATAAATAGTACTCGCATAAATGAAGATTTTGGTAAAAAATCTAATCTAGAAAAAATATCTATTTATTCATATATCCCTGATGCTAATGCTAACTTGCACAGTTTCTTCTTTATGCCCGTAGTTTTAACAGAGCTTCGCAGTACAATTGATGACATCAAAAATAAATACTCTTTTGGAATTGATGGTTCTAATGACTTAATGACATCAAAAGTGTTTTCGAGTCTGCCCCGATTGATTTTACCACTTTAATTAACGTTCCATTTCAAAATGATATTTTTCCAATTCTTGTTACATTCTTATGCGTCGTCTAAAAAATGTTGTGTACGCCGCGGCTGAAATAATACTTTGTTGGACTCGTCTGTTGCTCGTACTTTTAGTCCTTGGCATACAAATAACTATTACCACTTTAATTAACGTTTCATTTCAAAATGGCACTTTTCCCAATTGCCTTAAAATGGCTATAATTATACCTCTGCACAAAGGAGGAGATAAAAATCAAGCATCGAATTATCGCCCAATTGCACTCTTTCCCACGTTATCTTAGATCTTAGAAAGATTGGTCAACAAAAGACTTTTATCATTTCTGCTTAAATCTAAAATACTACCCATCAATCAATTTGAGTTTTTGAGTAACAAATGCACAAATGATGCTATATTCTCCCTCCTAAATGATGTCTACTCTAGCCTAAACATCGTCTATCTAGACATCAGTGGTAAAATATGTCTATTTGCAGACGACACTAGTTTCTCTTGGAGCAGTTCTTATCTCACGGCACTTCATAGGACCATATCTAGCGACCTAATCACCTTTAAATCATGGTGCGATTCTAATCTTCTCTCTCTCTAAAACCAAAGTTTATCATATAAAAATACATTGCAGCCTTTTTTACTAAATAACACCGTTATCTGTAAAATTCTTAGCACTTGTTGTGAACAATTATTTAAAAAAATTAAGTTCCTCCTGTTTTGCGCAGAGATCAGTTTCCACAGAACTGAACTCATCAACCTCTCTAACAGTATATTATGCCCTTATTGAGTTGCATCTCCGATATGCCCTTTCCTTCTGGAGTACGTGTGGTGCGACTCAATTTGAGCGAATCTTCAAGCTACAAAAGAGAGCTGTTAGTTATTTATTCGACAGGGCTCGCTGCAGGGATTTCTTTAAAAGATTAAAATTTCTGCACGGTTATCCAATTTCAGAAAGGTCGTTGCACGGCTATCCATTTAGAAACGACCTTTATCTACACACTCCACGTTCAGAATTAGTTGAGGGCTCAATATTGTACAATACAAAAAAGTGCACAATCACTTGCCAATTGAAATCAAATCGATATAATCTTTTCCCGCATTCTGCAATAATTTGAGGACATATTTACTTCTACTCTGTAAACGACTTCTATTCTAATGATAATATTTAATTCCGGACATGCTACATACTAGTTTAATTTTTGATATGGACTTATACTAATTATAACCTATTACTATTACCTATAATTTTGTTACTCATTGTTGTTTTCTTTGTATCTCTATTTATTTATTTTTAAGTTTGTTTCTTAGTTTTTACAAGCTTTTGTCTACAAATTGTAACAATTTTTTGACATTAAAGCATTTCTCTCTCCCGCTCTCCATTAATATGGAATTATTAGATAATTACCTATTATTTATGTGAAAAAATTAAATCAATTGAACGTTTACTCACAACCCTAACCTGTACTTCGCTAACGTACATTTGAGCTAACAAATTCAATAGGATAGGATTTCGGATAAATTTGGCTCATAATTTGTTTTAAATTTCAAACATAACTTTAAATTTTCATTTGTTAGTTGGCATCTTACTTTATTTTTAATTATATTCATACAAGAGAATGCTTGCTAGCACGAATATACCGTTACTAAGATAGTCAGTACTCCAAATGCCAACTTCTTCACCTCACTGAAGCAATTTGGAAGACTATTCCTTGCGTCGAATATAAGAACCTCAACTTTCTTTCAGAGTTGTCCACTTTTGTTGCGTTACGTACATACATTCCCGGTTATCTAATTCTTCTAATTTGCTTTTCAATCCTGTAAATTTTCCTCTCCACAAAGCGTTACTCTTTAAATCGATCAATTGAGCTTCTAGACATCCAGTTCCAATTCCAAATTGTGGTTTTGTTGGTTTTGAATTACTCATATCTGTCAGCAAATTGATAGAAAGTATTTTATAAGAGTGCTGAAATAATTCATGTCAACAATTGCACTGGTTTCGTCGAGATATTGCTTTGAAAATTGAAGTAATTCACCGTTTTGAATATCTTCTGCAAACAAATTCATTTTTTTTTCAAAACAAACCAGTTCTTCTACCAAAACATAGGCTGCGTTTCCCTTTCCTTGCAATTTCAGTTTTATTCCATCAATTTTGCTGTGATGGCCACCATAAAGATTAAATTTTTGCAACCATTTGTCGCTCTTTCAGTTAGGAATGTATTTATTTCATTCAAACATAAAGCAAAACGTTTCAACACCTTACCTTTGGAAAGCTCTCGCACTTTATTATGAAGACTGGAATACTGAGTCTCCATTTCGTTTAACAATTCTTTAAGCTGGCGATGGTAGAGTGCTTTTGACAAGATTCTGTCAACAATTTTGATTGCCAAATTCATAACCTTTACTATTTCTTCTTGGTGTATTATGCAGTAAAACTTAAAAAAGTTATTTGGCTCTGGAGAATCGTTGTTGCCCCTTTATTTTTTCTTATCATCTCTCCAGCTCCATCAGTTGCTATTGGAACGATTTTATTTGAATTGATCCCATTGTCTTTAAAATATTTTTGCACGGCATTCGCTATATCTTCCCTTCTAGTTTGTCCCAAGACTGGTAGCAATCCTAGAAATTATTCTTTTGGACTTTGGAAATACATACTTATGACAAAAAGAGCAACTTGTGTCGTATCGTATGGCTCATCGATAGCAAGTGATAAAGCTGAAGAAAGTTGAATACCTTCCAATTGCAAATATGTTACATTAGAAGACATTTTATCTAGTCTATCTTTTACTGATTTAGTGGATAATCGCAAATATTTAATCTTTTTCAAGATTTCTGGTTTGTTTTTGGAATCACGAAACAGTTCTTCAGATTCACGTAAGCAATTCTTAACATAGGTATTCACCATATCTGAATTGTTTTCCTTTTTTCCCCTTTTTTTGCAATTTCCCATAATACCGCGAAGCTTGTTCGATTAACACTATTGCTATATTGCGCCCAATTACTTAGCATGGAACTTGATTGCTGTTTTGTTTTTCGAGCACGTCGACAGGTTTTTTGCGTTCTTCGCCGGCTGGATATTTATTAACATAGTAAGACAGTGCCAAAGCCACGTCGAGTGAAACGTTGTGAGTGATCATTAGAGCTTAGCCACGAAGACCAAGGAAGCGTTATCTGATCAATTGAAACAGTTGATGAAACTATAGTCATTTACTATGACCCGATATCCAAAAGAGATTCCATGGAGTGGCATCGGAAAGGAAATCAGGTGCCATAAAACGTAAAGGTCATGAAAAGCACCAAAAAGTGGTGGCTATAATATATGGAGACTGCGAGGGTATCCTTTCGATTGACTTTAAGGAAGAAAATACAACGGATTTATTACTAAAACAGTTAAATAAAAAAATTGTCAACAAAAGGTGAGGCAAAATCAACCGCGCTTGCTTCATGACAGTTTTCTTGTCCACATTACTTCGCTTTCCAATGCTACTATACAAGAATCTGTCTTCACAGAGATTGGACACCCACCATATAGCCATGATCTGACCCGGTGCAACTATTTTTGTTCGCAAAACTGAAGGCCGAATTAAGGGGTGAAATATTTGACAGTAATGATGAAATTAAACAGGCGGTGTACGTACATTTTGACTCTAAAGAAGCTTCATATATATTTTTATAGATAATGAAAGTAGAGACGTTATGAAAAGTATTTGGGAATAAAGGGAGAATATAATCAGTTCTTTATCTATGACTTTTCTTTGTAAATTAGTCTAAGAATTCATGGACCGCACTACGTATAATTTAAAAACGTTGGCAAGTGTATGAAATATGTGAAGACCTTTCAGAACAGATGTTGAAAATGTCTATAATTGGAAATAACTCAAAGAACTAACTTAAACCTTAAAAAAAATGATAAGCGCGTGATCAGTTGACACGTGCGCGTTATGTACTACTTTGATAATTGTTGTGTGACTTCAATAAATAAAAATACACCCATATGTTCTTGGAGAAAAAAAATTATAGTCTTATTTTCACGCTAAAATTCCAGAAGACAACATAATAGAATAATAGTCAATTTTTCAACAATTATTCAGTTTTGAGTTTGTGCGCCAAATGTCTCGAATTGTCAACTCGTTGGTAGGTACATATTGGTGTGCCAAAGACGAAAAAAAAGCCATAAATTAAATACATGATGCTGCAGATCAAAGGTGGCTGGGAACGTTTATTTTGCTCTAGACTGGTTGTTCGTTGTCCCGACGCTGTCAACACATGTTAGATCATGCATCAAGCAAAACTGGCTGATCTTAAAGGCAATGGCTTGCATAGCGGGATATCGAAAGGATCGATGTATATTAATACTATTACATAAAGAAAAGATAAAAGTACGAGTTAAACTAATTTTTTATTAGGATATTTGATATTTTACAGAGTTTAGATTGAGGTCAATTGAGGTCAATTGCTCAATGTTATCCACGATTGTTATTCACAACGCATTTGTTTTTAGCATCCAAACTAGATCTAGTTCTTTCTTTCTTCTAGGTTCAGATCAGTACCTCTATAGTAACGACATCTGAAAGCCATAGTAACCACTCTACTCTCACTACAATCAGTATCTGTCAAAATGAAATCTGTATCTAATACAAGTAGTAGCTAAGAAATGATAGTAGAGAAAGCAAAGCAAGAAGCTTATGTAGTTCAGCGAATAGCAGATTTACAAAAGGAAGGTTTATGGTCTGAAAAAGGCTACCAAAAGAGCAAGAAATGCCGAGAACAAAAGCACATTGGGATTTTTTACTTGAAGAAATGGTCTGGTTGGCAGCCGATTTTGCGCAGGAACGTAAATGGAAGAAAGCCGCTGCAACGAAATGTGCCAGAATGGTACAGAAATATTTCCGAGATAAAGCACTCACTGCTCAAAAAGCATAAAAGCACATGAGCAAAATCTTCGAAGGATTGCACCATTTTGTTCGGAAGAAAAAAAATTTCTTGAACAATGTAGAGAAACTAGTAGAATGCAAAAAAATACAATTCTCGAAGAGAAACGGAAAAAGGCTCTAGATCAACAGCAGAGTTTTATAGTGGATCAAACTGAGAAATATTTCCAATTACTTGCAGAGGGTATGAATAAATCAGTATATTAGGTACTGAATTTGTTCCCGATCTACAGAGTGATGAAGATGATGAAGAAACAATAGCTCTGGAAGAAGCTTTAGGCAACGAAGGTCATAAAGACGATTTCTTCTTAGCGCGTTACAAAAAGAATGTCTGATGACTTGTTAGAAGACGATTTTTTAAAAAATTACCTTTTAAACTGAGACAAAATACGATTCGACATACGATACGACAAAAGCGATTCAGAGGAATTCGACGACGATGTCGATTCTAAAAAGGTATCATCAAAAACAGATTTAGACGAAAAGAACCGTCTGAAGAATCAGATTCTTCCAATGTTATTCACGATATATATTCACAACGCATTATTTTTAGAATACAAACTAGCTCTAGTTCTTTCTTTATTCTAGTTCTTCTCGGAACGTTATTATTTCTAGCCCTACTCAGCTTTCAGTTTCTTAACGATTTATTAAGTATTTGTAACCCATTTTGTAGATTCAAGAATAGATTGCGATTGTATTAGATTAAAATTTATTATGTTTACAAATGCACTGCAGCTTAAAAAGATCTGTTTATACTCAATGTTAGAGCTCCAGCTCAACATAGAGTCCCAGAAGTATAGTGAATCAATCATATTGTTTGAGGTACCATCAAAATTATCTATGAGATATATTTATCGACATTGACGTTAGTTGAAGAATCTTACTTTTTCAATTTGATCATTATCAATTATTATATTTTTGTATAAATAATTTTGTAAAAATTGATCTCTAGTATTTCGAAGCGATTAGAAAAACACCCCGTTTAAAGATATTTTCGACGCCGACGATGATTCGTTCGTTAGTCTGTTTTAGAAACCGAATAGATTTGTAAAGAAAATTTATGGTCGAGTAAAACCTTTAATTTTTGATAATTAGTTTACATCGTTATGTGTCGCATTAAGCTAAAACATTTATAAATCGTTCTTGGACATTTTTTTTAGCTTAACATATATTTTTAGTTCAGTAGAAGGAAAATATTTCTAATTTAGGATCATGGAAGATCAAGTCGATGTTCATTTTAAGGGAAACATGTCGATTCTTTTTGGTTTGACTTAATAATTAATGGAAGGAAATAAAAAAGGGTTCAAAAAAACATTGTTAATATTTTAGATATAGGAGATAAGAACAAAGTAATCATTTATATTTCTCTTACAATTGCGATATATTTAACCCTCCTTTACAGGGGTGGGGCTTCTCAATCCACACCAAAATGAAACTACGATGTAGAATTTATCATTAACAAAGCAGAAATCTCTTGTATCTTCCATACTCATAATAAAGTATGTTTGTGTAAAATTTGTTGAAAATATCTTAATAAATGTGTTAGTTATATCTGCGTTTGTCCGCATATGCCTCATCTGTTGGTACAGAGCTTCCAAACTGTCAGGGAAACTCTATAATTTCCATAAATATGGATACTTCGCCTGAATAATCTGTATCTACTTCTGCCAAAAAGTTTCTCCGATTGTGGGCTGTTTATTCCCCTTTAGGGAATGTGATAGGACGTTGATGTTCAGATGGATGAATGTTATGTACTGCTATCGTATTTTTGCTCCTTGTTTCGCGCCAAGATTCTTGGATGAGTCTTCAAATTATTTTAAATCTAAACAAGGATTTCAGAAGAATAGTTGAAGGTTCTTTTTACTTGGAGATCGTTTCCAGTGATTCCAGTGTGCGATGGAAGCCAGATGAGAGAAACTTTTATATCATGAATGTCTTGTACTATTTTGTGGTCAGAGATTATGGTTTTAATTGACTGTATGGACGAAACAGAGTCAGTAGGGGAGCGGGGGGCTAGTTGTAACAATTTGTCGCTTCTTGGTTATGAAAGCTTACTTGTTTCGTATTCATGAAATCTAGCAGTACTATTCCAATTAACAACTATTCAACTATCGATCTCAAATAAACTTTTGATCAAACCTGTAATGTTTTTGGTAGAAACGGATTTGAAAAAAAACTGACGAGTTTTACAACTTACCCCGTGATTGGGGCTAGTTGTAACAGGCTTGGGGCAAATTGTAACATTAGGAATTGAAAACCAGTTTCATATTTTATAAAGATTTGCTTGGCATATTTAGCATTAGAAACTTTACAAACGCTAAAACAGGCAAATTTTTAATCTAAAAGAAAATAATCAAAAATAAACAAATATGTAACATGTTGTTTATTTACTTAAACTATTGAGGCATTTTAGGCTTAGAATCATTTATAATCTTAACTGCTTCAATAATCAGACTTTTGATTTATTTAGCATTATAACAAACTTAGACTTTTAAGTTTTATTTTTAATCTAATAGGACAATAATCAAATATTGTCAAAAACATGGTCTTCCTTAAACTATAAAGGTACTTTAGGCTCACAGCCAGTAACAAAATATCAATTTCTTAAATAATCAGGATTAGAAGGACTGGAGGACACTTTAGCAACATATGACAGAATAAAAGAGATTGTCGTCTTAAGGATTGTGTTAGGTCATTGGCTTCAACATTGACTAGTTGCAGGTCTAGAACGGAAGGCACTAAGACTTCAATAATTCAGTCTTAGATTTGGAAGCGGACATATAGAGAAAACAACCATAGCCAAGCTTGGAACGTTTCGTCCATCTAATTTTTTGTAAGGTTAGGTTAGGTAGGTTTTATTATGATCACCTCATTTATCTCTTTTTTATCTTTGATTACTAGTGCTATTTATTTTGATACGGTATGTGGTTTGTAGAAGTCCGTTGAACAATTTATTAGTTAAATTTGTTTTGCTCAGCGTGACCCTATGAGGCAAGAAAAACAGCTATAATAACCTCAACTCCCTATAGAAATGAGCTGGAAAATTTAAGAAATCTAGGGAAAACATCCAATTCTAATGATCCTCGTCTCAAAAAGAATTTTAAAAATAAAAGGCCAAACACTCAATAAAAAAAAAAAACAAAAGAACAGTGACGAAGATGCTATTTGCTTATACATATTGTATGTAAGCTCTGTGGGTGTTGGAGGATAAAAATCCGGAGGAGATACACATTTGTTTATTTTGTGAGCCTTCCTCATCATGACCAAATTTCTTTACCCCATCTTACCCCATAGTATGGGGCAAGATGGTTTTCCATAATGTATCTATTAATCATTATCAAAATTATCAAAAACTGTACCAAATCATAATTAGATTAATGACATAACGTGCTATAAATTAATGAGACAAATAAACATATTGATTATGCTGTATTTTTGTTATTTTCCTTAGCTACCCCATCATACCCCTCGTTCCCATATTAGATTTTTATTATTTAATAATTGATAAAATGATTAAGATGTAAATATGTGTTACTGTAATTATTTTAAGCAGTTTATTTTATGAAGTTTCTTGATAACAGCTTTATTCAACGCCCATACTGTTTGGAATGAGAAAATTAATGAAAATTTAAACGATTTAATTTGTTGGAAATTGAGTGTAAAAATAAAAATTAATCTTTCATAAATTACAAATTTATATTACATTTTATTTGTCTATTTTCGAAGAACGCATCAACACTATGGAAATTTAATGAGAATTATTCTGAACGTCCCTGTCCACGTATTATGCAACGAAAATTTCGTAAATTTAGAATAAGTAGTCAAAGATTTTTTTGGGAGATGAAAATTGACGACTAAAACTTGAATGTTGAGAAAACACGCAGAAACTACAAGAGAAGACGATGTATCCTATACTGTACCCCCTCTTAAAATCTTCTAGTATCTAGAAAACCCCATATTTATGGTCTACCCACAAAAAAAGTACGGTGGGGTGCGAGGAGTGGAGTGCAGAGGCACATTTAGAAAATTTCGTGCATCTAGCGCACACTACCTGTGTCGAATCCAAAAGATCGCTCGACGAGCGCACAATAAAATTTGATCTGCCGAAGAGAGTCCTAGAGATTGGCAAACATTCGACGAGCACAACTTTTGAATAATTATTATCATTGAGAGTAAACGAAAAACCATCAGCAACATCTAAGATTTTCCAAAATGAGCAAATGTTCAATTTCATATGAAATATTGAACAAAAATTGATGGAAAAACTTATTTTTTTCTTAGAATGAGTGTATTAGGTTTGAAATAATGACAAAATTTCGTATTTTGAATTTTCCACAAAAAAGCCTTTTAAATTAAGAATGGTTAGGTTAGGTTAGGTTAGGTTAAGTTAGGTTAGGTTAAGTTAAGTTAACTTAGGTTAGGTTAGGTTAGGTTCTGAGAAAGTATTTGTTACTCTGTTGTTCTCTTTTATAATTTTTTCTCTATTATTTACGGTAAAAAACATTTAAAGCTAAATACAGGGATTGAAGATGACGTCTTTATACCTGCAAATGTGCGCTCGATACACGCATTCAAAAAGTACAGAAACTTCTTAAACGGACTTGTACAAATACCACGAGGAAATTAATACTTAAAATACTTTGAGAAAGCAAAAAATTGACCCGAAGACATAACATAACCAAAAAGTAGAGATTTTCAACAATTATTTTTCAGAAACTGGAATGAAAATGAAGAAAAACTAGAAGCTCCAAACGGGCCAGTTCTAAAATAGAAGCAATATATACAATCATTCTTTCTTCTGACCTGCTACACTTGCAGAAGTACAACTGTTAATAATTAATTTTTAAGGTAGGTATGGCAACACTGATGTGAATATGTGAAATCTGACATTGACATCATGGTAATCAAAGTAATCAGAACGTGTTGTCATCCGAGTTCTATTTAACAATCGCTCAAAAAAGCTCGCATCGATTGGTGAAATGCAACGAATCAGTTTGTTGAAGTAGTTTGCCGCCTATTTTTTCGGATATGTCACCATCGTTCCATTAGAACAACATATTTAGAACTGACTGTTATATGATATAACAGTCAGTTCTAAATGGTACTCCAGCATTTGTTTGCAAGAAGTGTTCGAAAAAATCGCAGATGACGAATTTTTCTTCACCAAGACAATGCTAAGTTTTTAAACAGTCAAAACATCGAATTGGCACCAAATGATTTCTTTTTATTCCCGCAGTTCAAAAATAAATTGCGAGGTCAACGTTTTTCTACACCTGAAGTAGCGGTTGATACTTTCAAATCAAATGTTTGGGAGGTACCTCAATCGGAATGGAAAAAAGCTTCGACAATTGGTTCAAACGTATGCAAAAGTGTATTGATCTTAAAGGAGAATATTTAGAAAAACATTGAAGCCATACTTATCCAATCATAATGTTTTTATATGTCTATCTCAAAATTTAAGCAGCAACCTTCGTAATAAGTAGAAATAATAGTGGGTTATTATGAAACCAATGGCAATTTAGAAATTGTCAGAGAATAAACGTTTGAGCAGAAACTGTAATCAATCATGAAGGCTCACGTTGGATGATTTATATGATTCAATAAAAGGTCTTCCTCGACAACAATGCAAAGAATCGCTTCGCGCAACTGTTGGTAATGAAGCATCATCAGAGAAGACTGTTTTGGTTTGCTTTGTACAATTTCATCATGATTATACATCCATCACTGATAAATGTCGAAAGGTCGGCCAAAATCGATTGTCATTCCAAAAAACATCGATTCTGTGCACAACAAGGTTAGAGATCAATTTTACATGAACATTTAGGTGAGATCGATTCCGTATAAAGCAAACCCAACAATATTTGAGGAATAAAAACATCTAATTAATGTCTCATTGTCTGTATTTATCCGACTTTTGACTTTTTGCTATTATCCACTGTCAATCAAAAGATGTGCGAACACCTCCAGAAGCTGTTGAACCATGTATCTACTTTATCAGCTTCAGAGTGGAAAAATGTTTCATGAATTGGTTTGAGCGTTTGCAAAAATACTTATAATAGACCTTAATGGGTGAATATTCGAACTTGTCCATTTCTGTTTCAAAATTTATAAAAAATTGTAAAGGAATCAGCACATAATGGGGAGAAATCTGTTACTTCTTAGACCTTGTTATATGTTTGTCTTGATGATTTGTCTTTACTTTAGGTTTCTTTCTGCTAAACATTTGATTTGCGATCCAATGAAAACTCAATATTCGTTGCAATAAATATTCAGATTACTAAAAAGAATCATAAACATATTAAAATGATTAGTTCTTAATTTAACACTTTCTACAAACGAAATGATGTTTGAATAAAGGGCCGATTTCAGAGTATAGGGTATAGAAGAGACTGAAATTGGTCTTTGGATCGTTACAATGGATTTGAGGATGCTATTTTTACCTCTAGACGAAGATTCATGTTTTGTATTTAATTTAAGATCTAATTATTAACGAATGATTAACTACTAATTAACTATTTAGTCAATAATCATAAATGAGAGAACAGACAACATCAAGATTTTGTTGTCTGTTTGTAGAAGTACGTCAGAACCAACAACCATTACTTGTTAATCAAAAATATATATATATTCAACCATTCTCCATTCAAATGAAGTATTATTTCTTGCCACTTCATTTTCAAATTGGGCCCAAATTACATCTATTGGGTTTAATTCATAATGGTAAGTTGGCAATAATCATGCACGTTATGATATCAGCTATTTCATCTAGATATTTCCCTACTGCCTTTTTAGATTCAACTAAAATTAATATTATCTCTTTTGACATAGGTACTGAATTGAATTCTATATTTTTCAAAATAACACTGATGATCATGACTGAATGAATGACATAAAATGTTTGTCATAAATTGGGTACCTACTTAAAACTACAGTTTGGGAATACAGATGTGGCTGCGTCATTTATTTGGATAATAAACTGAAAAATAAACTAGGTTAACATGAATTATTGTATGAGCTGCTCTTAATGCTGGCGCAATTGAGCTGGATTTATTGATTGGGCGCATAGCTGTAAACTCATTAAAATCAGTTGAGTGAGAGATAATTGGAAGATAAGGTTATCAATTGGGAGCTAAAACTTCTGAAAAGCTTAGGCGGCAAGGACGAAAAAAGTGAGCTAGAGAAATGAGCAAAAAATAGGAAATGAATAAACGTTATATACTTATATGCTTCTCGATCTACAATCTGATTAGTATTTAGTTGCAATTACATCTTATGTTGAAAAATTTGCAACTTTATTTGGAATTTTTCAAAACTTACCAGTATCCATAATATAAATACTTCACGTAACAGTTCACAATCACAAAAATGAAGTTCTATTTCTAACAGAAATTCCCACAATATTGAAAACTCATAAAAACACTTAAATAAACATAATTACAAAGGCTAAAAAGTGTTAAAGTAACAGCTGCGCGTATAGCATTACAAAAAAACACTATTGCTCCAATTCACATATGATAAGAGACAGCTGCGCGATTGACAAATCTCAGTGACCATTTGAGTATGACTTTATGGTCCCACAACGATATTGATGTTGTGGGCAAAATGACTCCGCCTTCACGTTATAAAATGGCTGGTTAGAACCAACGGAGTGACGCCTCGATGGATAACGGGCGGGATTGAGAATTTGTTGGGGTGCATCAAGGCATGGACCATATGAGAATCGAATGCTGTGTGTAATTAGGATTTGCTCGTTGAAATTTAACGCTTTGCTCATTATTTTAATTATATTTGTAGGGCCTAATTAACAAAAAAACCGTCTGCTCGTGAAGTTTGAGTGATAAAATTATAAATTTGGTGTGCACTGTTTTTGTAGAGATGATCAATCGAGTTCAATTTATCAATTCAGGTGAATAATTATATCACCTGAGAGTGTTTAACTAGTTTAGTATATAACTTAAGAGCTAGAGAGAACTATGCTAAATGCGCATTTCATGAATATTTGGGCATATTGTTAATTTTCCACAACGTATGACGCTCGTTATGTCACACTGGTTATACAGATTAAAGTTTTTAAATTTCAATTTTTTAACAGTAGGGTAAGTACGTACAAAATGCAATATAGTTTTGGTTTTGGGTCATAACTCTTTAATGGTAAATCACAGCGCATTCATATTGCACACCAGTAATCTTAGGTTTCATATCTTTGAATTATAATAGATACTTAATAGATAAACAAACTAGAAAAAATAATAATTTTAAATTTAACAGAGATCAACGAAATCCATTTTGTCCATATGCTATGGACAAAATGGCATACGCGGCAAAATGCTTGCAAATGAACCGCTTGGTTCGTTTAGAAACGTCCGCGCAAGAAGTGTGGGCCCAATGCGAACATTTTAAACACCGCTACCAGTCTTCTCCAGGTTTTGATCGTGAATAAAGATCGTTGGAATATATGCATGGGCAGTCCTCTTCGTCATCTTGAGTGTAATTTGGCCAATTTTCTTATTCGCTGTCTTCATGGAATATGGTTTTGGTAACCTTTCGTCTTTTTTTCTCTGAAGGAGCTTTAGGCTGATTTTTTGCCTTAATTTCGTTCATATTTGAAGTGGAAGTCAAAACTAAAGAAGTTTGGTGTTTCTTTGACTTACGTTTGCCTTGGCCACTTACGTAAAGTCCTGTAAAGGCACTGCTAAAGTATGGGTTGGAGGATGTAATTCATTACCAATAGATGGGCGATTTTGATTTGCAGCAGGTAAAATAAGGTCTCGACCAGTGTTTGCTGTTGACTTGTCAGCTGGTTCAGTAGAGTCGGTTGTTTGAACTGTTATGTCAGGTGCTACGGCGCGAATTATTTGTTGCTGAGTTTTACAAGCTTGGAAATCGGTCGTTCAAGAAAATGACATTAAATCGTCTAGCTGTTGTGTGGAGGGTGCTGCTATGGGATCTGGAATAGGACCTATTTGCTTATGAAATTGCATATTGGTGGTGTCTTCCAGTGGTGGTATGTTTGTAGACTTTGCAGGTTCGTACATATAATCGGAAATATTTCAAGGTTTAGAAGCCAAATCCCGGTGCTATTTAATCAGTTACAATCATTTTTCACTGTAGCCTCCTTACCATAAGCTTCTTTGAATAAACCTATATACTTTGATATTGTGTAACAACACGTCCTGGGTGTTGTTTAATGTCTCTTTGGTTGAAATATGTCTTCAAAGACGTCCAAAAACTGGAGACGATAAGTGCAATGTACTTACTTAGAATAAAACAGTAAAACTTATTAAAATAGGAGCACCGACACCACAAAATAAACTCTTAATTCTTAAAACATGAGGACTGGCGTCAATTAAATTTTGGTTCTGGTATGTTAGTTCTAAAGCGTTCTTTTATTAAACAAAAAGGCTTGTACCAATACTAAGTTCGATATCAGCTTCTCTATTTGTAATTTATTGTCCGCAGCAATAATGTAAGTTAGAAACTTCTCACAGAAAGTTCTATAAAGAATCTTACAGAACAACTATATAATAGTGTCAAAGGAGATGGTACGGGGTCATTCATGGGAACCGGATGTTTTTAAAATACCATAAAAAATTGAATATTTACTTTAAAAAAGTTTTATTGGTACAGAAACACTTGTTAAATCATAGCATTTGTTGTGATGCCCATTTTGGGCAATACATTGTATTATAATTGGCCTCAATTATTTGCAGCATGTCTACATCAATCTGGGTGACGTGTCGACGAAGTGCGATCTTTAAGTCCTACAAAGTACGCGGTTTATTGTTGTACACAAGCGATTTCAGAAGCCTCCACAGAAAAAAATCACAATTACTCTAGTCGGGAGATCGAGGGGGCCAAGGAATATCGCCGAATCTGTAAACGATCCGTCCCGGGAACAAATCACGGAGAACAGCCATTGTTGCCCTCTCTGTGTGTGCTATGGCCCATCCTGCTGGAATATCACATTTTGAAAATCGATTTCTCGGTTTCGTAGCTTGGGGATGAACAACGTATTCAATATTCCCATGTAACGATCAGCTGTTACAGTTACGGCAGCGACATTTTCTTGGTCCAATAAGTCTAACCTCTCCAACTGCACACCAGACAGTCACCTTTGGGCTATGAAGTGGTCTCTCGTGTAGCTGATGTGGGTTTCTTTCTGCCCAATACCGGTAATTTTGTTTGTTGACGAAGCCATTCGGATGAAAGTGGGCTTCGTCACTCATTACCAATATCAAATTTTCATTTTATTCAAAAATGGTAAGCATTTTGTCTTCCCCCGGGACACGGATTATCCCGGATTTGGGAGTTGAATAGTAAAAATGTAATAGGAGAATTGCTTTGCTACTAAATCGAAATGCCCATCGGGATATTTCGGCTAGTCAATTAGGGATATGTGTGGCGACCACGCCACGTGACTTTACATTTAAACCTGATCCAAAAAATTTTAATTCTTAATATCCAAATATCATACAATAAAATTAATCTTTCCCGATATACCTGACTGGTATAAAACCCAATACCGGCTATCTGCTCATTCCATACTTACACGAACCCAGGCGAGGCATTTGGAATCGAGAAGAAATTCATTCTGTATCGAGACAGCAAAGTGATCGGATCTCGACGCCGAGATCTCAGCGATGCTACGTCGTTTCCAGAGATTTAGCACGCGCGACGTAGTTCAATCTTTTGTTTTATATAGTTTGGTTGATGTATTATAGTCACTGGTGAGATGTAAAAAAATACGTTTTCTACGTGTAGAAAATTACGTTTACGCGGGCAATTTTCTACATTATTCGACTTTTCTACGTTGGGCGCAGGCGTAGTTCGAAAATGCGGCGATCCGGCGCAATAATAAGATAACCAAGACTCTAAAAAAAACGTCCATTGTCCAAACGAGCCATAGCAACTACATTTTTAGTATTTGTCACGTTATTTTTCCATCCGTCAATCAACAATACACCTTGGAGGAGATCACCATTTTTTATCTGCTTTTTGTACTCATTAAAACAGTTGTTTAAAATAGGCCCAGCTACAATTTTTCTACAAGGCACATTGTAATGCGGATAATCAAAGCTTACACAAAATACTATAACTCCAGCTATAATAAAGGATATGTTGCAACCAAAAAAAAATTCCTAAGAGTGAGTCAATTTCTTGTTGAAATTGATAGGAACATTCGCAAATGTGAAAATAAATCAGTGCGTTAATGCATGATCAAATTTTTATTATGGGTAAATTTTAGATGAATATTTTACCCATGGCTCAAATGTATTTACAATTAACATAAATGTATTCAAAAATCGTATTTTCCATACAATATTTTTTTGTTCTCATTTTGCGTTATAATGACTCTTCTAGTTTTATGATATATCTATTTGAAAGGTTATGTTTTTCTCTACTGCACTCTGGAATATGGTGTAGAAAAGTTATTTTTTTACCCTCTTTTGGCATTTTCTACATTTCACACATACAATAAGTAATAAATATAAAATGCTTTGGTTTTCCCACCAGTGATTATAGTAAGTTCAAGTTGGCGAAGTTCAGTTATTGGAATTTCCTGGGTCAAGTATTGGTCAGTCAGGTGTGGAGGGATTATTCTGTTATTGAGAAAGTTTATAGGGGAAAATGTACATCTGCAATATTTTTAAACGAAATTTCACATGGCGTGGTCGTGACATATTCAACTATTTTCTCAATAGAGGTTGATGTTTGCAATTTTGTTCCATCGTTAATTTAATTACTTTACCACTTCATCAGTGATCGTTAATCGATCAATTTGGAATTTTGGTTTTGCGGTAGAAGTATTTTTGTTTCTGAGAAGTGCAAAATGGCGATGGATAATTCGAGTCTGATTACTTCCTGGATCAGAAGCTGTTTCAGGTTTGATTACATCAGTGGAAAAATATTTTGTGATATGTGTAGTAAAATAGTGAGTTTTTAAAGATTGTTTTCTTCTTTCCTTTTCCTTTACATAGATCGTCGATCATGACTTAGGGGAGACCGGGGTTGGAAGGAAGTCGCATTTTTTTATTTTGCATATATTTTTCCAACTATCTTGTTTAGACATGACATTTTTATATTTATGGATAGTATAATTATTCTAGTTTTAAAGGACTAAAAGATTTTTACTCTAATATTACATGACGTGAAAATATATTTTTTTTTCGTGGAGAAGAGAAATGTGACTTCTTTACCTGGATCAGGGATGGTTGTCACAGTATTTGGGGTAAGTAGTCACATAATTAAAGGGCAGTTCACAAAAATAAACACTAATCATAATTAAGTAATCATTTTTTATTAGAAAATAGAATCTTGTACATTGTATTAGTAACTTAGTGAGATCACAGGATCTGTGAATTAGTCAGAATATTCAGAATCACAATTTTGGTATATGTAATTGGGTAGTCCAGGTGTGTAAGCTTCGTGAGCCCAAAGTTTGGCACTGGATCCAAACTTCCCTAGACTTGCTAGCAGAGTAAGGTGACAAGCAGACTAAGCAATAATCTTCCTCCTCTTTGTCGTCTTCTTCATCGTCAACAAATTTCTTCTTTTTATTTCCTTTAGTTATCTTTTTCTTTGTTTTTTTCTCACTTAAAACACGTTTAGATACTTTTTTTTCTTTGCATCTTGTTCCTTTTTTTTCTTTTCTAAGTAAGTCTTTTCCGGTGTATCAGTTAGGATTCATGATTTTTCTTTTTTTTGTCTGCTTGCTGTAACTCACGTGGAGGTGCTTTTGGTAGGGGTTTCAAGGCTTGCGATGATATAATTGGAGACGTTCATTGGTCCCAAAGTTATGATCTTCAGCTTCAGGCGTTGAAGCACGATTAAGTGCAGAGTTATTATTTTGTTGAACGGCATCTTTAGGTATAATTTCATCGTCAGGAACCGTTACTAGTGGTCTATCAGTGACGGATGATGGCATAAAATCGTGGTCTTGAAATATGTCACTGTTAAATGGACAAATCCCGCGGGCTTTATACCCTGTGACAAAATTAGATGGTGAAACTGCCAATGGGAAAGCCTGAGCAATGATTCCAGGGATATCGTAAATTGTCATGCTCTGTCCTGGATGATTTATTATCCATTGATCCATTGTGTTATTAATATATTTCTTTAGGGGCCTATAAACCGACTTATTCAAGGGTTGAAGCTCATCGCCTTCAAACCCTTACAGTGCGGTGGAAAAGATAACATAACTATGTCATTTTCTTTTGCAAAATTTAGTCCTTCGATGGATAAATAAGAGCTGTGGTTGTCTAAAAGCAAAAGGCATGGATTTTCCTTAGTTGACTTTACGTGGTTATGAAAATGTTTCAGAAAAGCAACAAATAACTCTTCCTGATAGATTGCTACCACCTTTGCAACCAATTGGTCCGTCTCGTATGAAATAGTTTTTAAGATGAACCTGAGGAAAAACAAAGAATGGTAGAACTGAATTGCCAACTGCCGAAACAGCAGCAGCTTAGGTGACTAATGGGCCTCTTTCAGCCGAGGTAACGGCACCAACTTTCTTAAATCTTTTTCTAGCAACAACTTTGGCCGGTTTTTGCACCGTAGTTTCCCAGTTTCGTCCATGTTCCATATGTCTTGTGGTTGAATATTGGACCGTTTAATTACCGATTCTAGATTATCAAAAAAGCTTTTGACATTATGTGGGTTAAAGCTCGTGGATCAAGCCAAGCTAGTAGCTTTCAGGAGTTCTTATTGACAAAGCTGTGTGTCTCTTCAAAAAGCACGTGAACCAATCTTAGCCAGCCAACTTGTTCGATTCTCAAGACTTGGGGACTTTTAAGTGGTTAGACATAGCAAGCTAGAATGCTAATTTACGAACCTCCTTCGGAGACAACCCGAAGTAGACACTTGAAGCCAGAATTAAGTATTTTTCCAGTGCTTCCTCTTGTTCATCACTAAAAATTTGTCGATTCTTTGGTAGCCTATTTTTGTGGATGGTCTTGAAATGGCTGTGTTGCTGATCTCTTCAGAAGTTAGCTTTTTACAATATCTAGTTAAAGTGCGGTAATTAATTTCAAAATCCTTCGCAGTCTATTTAATAAACCTAACCTAACCTAAGCAATACCAATTATATAAAATACCAATAGAAACAAAAACGTATACCAGGGGCTGGTTGTCACATGTGACGACCATCCGAAAAGTTCCTGTGACAACTAGCCCCAGCACACGTTTTAGAAAAGTAACTTCCAAAAAAAATACTGCTCAAAAGGTATGAAAAAAATATATCACGGTATCACAGAAGACATATTTCTTATCATAAAACACATTTAATGTTCATTATTATAGAAAGTTCATGTATACTTACGAGACTCGATCCGGAAACACAAAAATTTACTTTTGATGTGCGAAAAAAATAAACGTGCATGTCACCGTCACAACATATCGGTGGACACTGACGAGAGGTAGGGAGGGAAGTGTTGGTATTCCGCTCCTACAACGCAATTCAATGTACTCATTTACTCGTTCGTTTCTCTGTTATGGCCGCTGAGACAACCAACCCGTGAGACAACCATACCCGGCCTCCCCTAATTTAACAAGAATTTATTAATTTGTTCGAGGCGATGATTTGTGCACAAATACTGCTGAAAAACTACAGCATTTTGTTTTTTTGGAAAAATATTTTGAAAAAAGTGTTTCCGATGAAACTACATTAAGAAAAAACTATGTGGCTCACGTTATAGTGATACCCTAAAAGAAGTCAAGAAGATGGTAGAAGATCAATACATTTATTTTATTCTTGAGGACAATATATTGTAAATTTATTGATAGGATCTATGCGGAAAGACAAAGCTCCATCAAGCTAGCAGTCAAATATTCGGAAAAATAAAAAAAAATATTTTTGAAACGAGAGAATTAGGAGCATTTGATAGGTATTTTTAGTTTTTTCAGAGGACACTTTGGGCCGTGAATAAAAAATATTTTATAATCTGAATTTGCAACCACGATTTTAATTAATATCTTTTCATCGAATCAACGAGAAAATTCGGAATTTAGATTTTAAGAACGAGCAGTGAAAATCCTTTCGATTCATATATTTTTTTTAATTTTTCCGAATATTGGCCTGATAGCTTAATGGAGCTCAAAGACAAGCCTAGTGAAACTTATTTAATAGCATGCCGACAGTTGCAGAAAACTGGCCATTTTAGTATTTCAAAATCTGTTAGTGAATGTTTTGCACTTAATGTTGTTTTTACAGACAAAATTTTTATTATGGGGTCAGATACATTCCTCTTACATGATTAAAGCTAGGTTAAAATTGAAAATAAATTTAGTTCACGTGACTTATAGCTCGTAGATCAACAGAGTCGCCTAACATATTAGATGTGAATCTTCTAATTTTTCAGCAATGAATACGATGGTTCATGTTGCGGAGTTAATAATGGCAATTTCACTTTTTTACTAAGGCAGCACAATCCGGACGATTCTCCGGAAAACTTGCCATAATATTTACAAACAACGTCTTCAACTCAGTAATGCTGTAATTGCATCTATTCGAATCAGTACTTCAAAAATTTTTTCTTGTGCATCGAAAATTATCTAGTTGTGGTTTGCTCGACGATTTCGCATTGTCAATCGAGCCGTTTCGCGAATTGACTCGCTTCACTCTTGTGATTGAGAAGCACGAAGTCGAGCCGTTCTAACGCGGCGCTCTTCAATTGTTCTTCTTCAGTCCTTTTATTCGGAATATTCCGAATCCTAGTTGCATTGCGGCTTTGTCTTGGTCACGGCATTGTTAATGATGATCTAATAGAAACTCTAAACGAATACATCAACCAGTTAACTTCAAAACTGTCAAATTTCCGATTATACTTAGCCATAGATACCATTACGTTAAGCTGTCAGTTACGTTTGGTTATTCCGTGTCAGCTACGTTTCGTTATAC
The DNA here is from genome assembly GCF_026230105.1 of Diorhabda sublineata. NCBI lineage: Eukaryota > Metazoa > Arthropoda > Insecta > Coleoptera > Chrysomelidae > Diorhabda > Diorhabda sublineata. The sequence goes on along the minus strand of NC_079485.1, from coordinate 15,249,554 downwards.
CATTTTTAACAAATGAACGGCTAGACTGATGTTTTCACTGATACACTTTTCGTCTTTCTGCTTGTTGCATTTTGTTGTACCACTTTTTTTGTCACGTCCCACGAAAATGGGATAAAAAGTATCCGATGTCCTTTTCCTGGTTGTAAGCTACCTCCTCACCAATTTTCAGCCAAATTGGTTTGGCTGTTCTTAAGTTACAAAAAGTGTAACTAATACGACTTTTTTTCAAAAATATATCTGATGGAAACGATATAATAATTATGCTATGTCTTTTTCCTGGTTTTAACCTAACCTAATATAACAAATTTTCACCCAAATCGCTTCGGTTGCTCTTCAGTTACAATACTAATGCGATTTTTTTAGGCCATTCTCAACTATAGATATAGATGGACAACATTCGGCACAAAAACGTGTGTGCAAGACTCAAACTTAACCCCATCTATTGGAAGCTTTATGTACTATACCCTTCTATTACTAGATACTGCCATTTTCCGCTAGGCTTAATCACTTACAAGTGCAAGAGTTCATCTACCCCATGTTGCTTCACTTTCCCCTAATTATTTATATTCACTGACCTGATCCGAGCTCTCGGAATTACTTTCTCTTGGCCATCGGTATTTTATGTTAAATCTACCTCCCTTTCACCCATATTTAAATATTCGAAATGTTTTACAGGTACAGGGACGGCTACAACATCCACAGTCTATATGAGAAGAAATCTCCAGAAATACTTACTCTTGCATTGCCTCTAAAGTTCACAGAAAAAATTTTTTTATGAGACATCATATTTTTTCTAGAAATACTAGACGTCAGTAACAAAAGGAGTAAATGTGATAAAAACACGTTTCATTTAAACAAACCTACATTTATTTGATACTTATAATGCAACAAAATAATTTGAGACATAATTCCACCTCAGTATCTTAAATCAAAATGTTGAAAATCATTATTTAAAAATTTTTGGCAATTTAAAGAAAACTATGACCAAGAAACTGAGGTTCGTACAATTAATATTTATGGAATGTCATACATTGCTCATAATTTTAGTGTTTAAAGATTTAAAGGTAATTAGAAATTGAACGTTTCACTCCACCAAAACAGAATATTTATCGCGGGAAACTGATATTTCCAATTGGAGGTTAGTTTTATGTTGGTAGATAGATTCATAACAATGACTAAACTAACCGAAGTTTTAATCTCTAAGAATAGTCCGCTATAACTGGTTGAATCGATGTGAACAATAATTTTGAAAATGTTCCTAAATTTATTCAGAATCAAATCTCTCAGGTTCGTTCCAACCCATCAAAAAACGTCCTTGGTTCGATGACGATTCTGCGCAATAGAAATTACGTTTCCAATCGGGCAGCTACCGTTATACGAATGATTCTGTTTTGTGTTGCAACCCAGGTATCGTTTGTGAACCGTTTTTGGGACGGTGTTACAGGCAACAGAATATACAAGCGTGCATGATTGGTTGCATATATATCCTTCGTCAAAACTATTTGATATTGACATAATAAGTTAGGTTAATGTTTATAAAAAGAAATCTTGACAGTGTGAGATGAAAATATTAGTTGTTGAATGATGATGAATTTATATAATTTGTTAATTAATATCGATAAAGAGAAAAAATTGATATAATGACGATGTATAACCAACTTAAGAATATGAAGGAACCCACAAGACCCGTGCAGAGCCTGAGATTACGCAGAATATATCATTTAAGCGCTTCCAATAACCGTTCCAAACTAGCAGGTTGGAACAAACCTATTATTTCCCAAATGTATTTTAGGCAACAGAATATGCAAGTGTGCATGATTAGTTGTGGATATATCCTTCGTCAAACCGATTTGACATTGACATAATAAGTTAGGTTAATGTTTATAAAAAGAAGTCTTGAGGGCGTGAAGTGAAAATATTAGTTTTAGTGATTTGTTAAATGATAATAAATTTATATAATTTGTTAATTAATATCGATAAAGAGAGAAAAATTTATTCAATGACGATGTATAACCAGCTTGAGAACATGTAGGAACCCACAAGAACCGTGCATGGGAGGAGATGGCGCAGAATATATTATTTAAACACTTACAATAATTGTTCCAAACTAGCAGGTTTGAACCAACCTATTATTTCCCACGTGTATTTTAGGCAATATAATATACAAGTGTGCATGATTGGTTGCAGATATAATTTTCTTTAAAACTATTTGACTTTGACATAGGTTAGGTTAACGTTTATAAAAAGAAAACGCGAAAGTGTAGTGGAAATAGGAGTTTTAGACATAGTGAGTTGTAAAATGATGAATTTATATAATTTTTTAATTAATATCGATAAAAATAGAAAAATTAATAGAATGACTATGTATAATCAACTTGAATATGAAGGAACCCAGGATAACGTATCAGTAGTTATTTAATTTTTGAAAAATATATGAGAATTGAATATTTTCCAAAAATAAAAGATGAAAATCCATGTTTAGATTTGTATAGAAACACGACGATTTGACTACGGTAATTTTTATATTAAACATAAACTTTTATTAAGAAATTTAAATTGTGAGTTTTTTTATATATTTTAAATTGTTTTCCAACTTTGAGACATACTGAAATAAATTAGTATAAATGAAACATTGTTTAACCTCCTAAAGCTAACATGCCGTCTCAGAGACCGAGAGTTTACAATTTGTGGATTGCATCTGTCAAACGTGTCAGTGGTTTTGACACGTGTTCGGTCCTACAGACTGACGTTAGCTTCAGTGAAAATATAGTAAGTCAAAAATTTATTTTGAAATATGTTTACTAATTCAATTACGTATCCTATTATTTATTTAGAATTGTTTGAAGAAAATGGCTTCAGAGTGTTATGAAGACGATCAGAAAAGACTCCAGCATCTTTGGGATTAAGCTGAATCAGATGGAATTGAAAAAACTGATGATAGTGACAGCAGAAAACATCGTGAGCCTTGCTTCATATCAAAAGATTTCACCAGATGGAAGATAGATTTAGGAAAATGTCCAAACATCACAACTCCTGCTGACAACATTATAACTCAGATGCCGGGAGTAAAAGGAGAAGCTAAACAAAAGGCAGTAGTAGCTAAAATATGGTCTTTATTTATCTCAGATGATATGATATAAAATATGGTAGCACACACAAATATGGAGACCGAAAGGAAGCAATACTCAGAAATGAACAGATCAGAAAGACCAACGGATAGAGATGAAATAAAAGCTCTCCTTGGATTGCTTTATGTTGCTAGTAAAATGAAAAGCAATCATCACAGCATTCTCGATTTCTTGGTGGCATGGGATTCGAAATATTCAGGCTGAAAAAGTCATTAGAAAGATTCAAATTCTTGCTTCAAAACTTTTCGACTGAGTATACGTATTTATTATGAACGGCTACCATTTAGGTTATTTGTGCTATTTTATAGCTCGAAAAAATGTCATCAGCAATGTACAAAAGGGGCAAAACGTCGGTATTTAAATTATTCGAAAAAAAAAAAAGATTTGATTGACTGCCCTGATTACGGAAGGAATTCGCTTTATTATTGCGGTTTATGGAGTTCCAAAAAATTTATTTGCATAGATAAATACTAATACTTAACTTTGGTAAAAAATACGCATCCAAACAAGTTCAAACATGGCTAGGCAATCAAATGAACCCAGAAGACTGGGGTTGGAAATTAATAGATAATACTCTGGAACCGATTAAAACTTTACTCCCAACTGGTCCAGAAAAATCCTTAACACTATTTTTTGGAATTGCAAAAAAGGATGTAGTGCCAAATGTGGCTATAAAATAGTCGGGTTGCTGTGTTCTCCAGGGTGTACTAATTGCCAAGGTCAGTCTTGATCAAATGTCCAGTTGAGTACCATACTGGAAGATTCCTGTGACTCAGTCACATTTGAACAATTTATGAACATCTAGAAGAGGAAGAAGAGGAAATCGAAGAAGACATGACTGTTGAAGTATACTTTCAAGAATATCTGATTAAAATATCTAAAGAAATCGAAACAATAGTTAACCCAATAATCAATAAGGTAATATCTAAATATTGACGGGTATTGTTCCCTTAAATTGACAGTTAGTTGAGTAGGGCTACGGGAGAAACCACAGTAAAAAAACGCGTCGAGTACCTACCCTAGTCAATTTTTGTAGAGAATTTTAAAATCGAAAACTTTGGTTTGAGGTTTTTATTTGAAAAAACCTTAGAAAAATCCAAAACACCACAAATATTGACCTTTGATCCCGAATAACTTTTATGGCACACATGAGATCAATAGGGATTCTTAAAATTTCATTTGTAATAATAAACCCCAACTCTCCATCAATATTTGGCTTTCCGGGAATTTTTGTTATTTGCATAAGACAAAATAGTTTTAAACGAGACATGAAATAAGACCATATTAGAGGGTAGCGAAATTTAAATAAAAAATAACTTTGTTACTCATTCGATTCAAACAGTTACTTAAATTCTGTAATTATAATCAAAAAGCCTAGACTTCATTCGGTTTTAAAAATATTTCTCGTAATTTTTTATAAACAAGTGTAATAATTATTACAACTATTCGTGAAATCACATTTATTCAGTGCAGGAGGTTTAAATAAAAAAATTTACAATAAAGATATATGGAGATTTAAAAAACAAGTATTTAAAAACATTCTTCCCATTTACTAACTTTAAATCTTTGAACTGTATTACATTTATTTGGAATTCGAGTAAAGGGGGTATCTAATACTATACATTTAAAGTCATTTGAGTATTATTAGCTTAAATCAAAATATATAAACTCAAGATTTAAAATAGCCAGTTGCACACAAGATTCATAAAAAAATAAAATGTTAACTTTCTAGAAAGTAAAACTGATAACGTACTGTACAATATACATTTATTAACAACGTGTCTTGTGTGTTACAGACTTTAAAGTTATTATATAAATAAAAACGTTTTAATCCACACATTGTTTTTAAATCCAAGTAGATAATTTTTTCATACTCGAAGTAAAAAACTATTCATAAAAAACTGAAACATTTAGACAATTATAATTCTTGGAGAATAATATTAAACGAGAGAAACTAGTACAAAATAGTTTTAGAAAAAAAATTTGGAGCAGAAATTAAAAAAAAATACTTAGAGGCGAAGTGGCATGTAGAGTAAGGTTTTAAAGAGTGGTATAGTTCTTCCAATATCAATTGCAGAAGACAATTATGCGAGGAACAATCAATATTTCATAAATACGCCCAAATTGAGAAATTAAAAATAATGTTTACTACCCGTATCAAATTCGGTAAACATCTAACAAACCATCAGTCCACATGGTCTCATAATCTCCACTGTTTACCAATGAAACATCGAATCGTAAACATAAATTCATTTCTATTGGCCGAAGCAGTCGGAAGGCGTATGTATGCAATTTCTTCGAAATATTCCTGCGGTGAGATTCATTTAATTCATTAATTTCTTTAAATAAATAGAGATATGGCGTTCTTTAGACCATGCGCGAATGAAGACAATGAAATTGCACAGAGTAGTGAGAATTAAGGTATGAATTTAATAATAAAGATTTGATGTACAAACACAGCAAGTTATTTTAAATAAATTCGAATATTTTAATAATGAAAATATTCAGCAATCTGATAAGGTAGCATGTTCTTTGCATTTAACTCCTCTATAGCTGCACATGTCTCGAAATGAAAGAAATTTTGGACATGGCATCGCAAGTCTATCGATCTAATTAAGTAAACAAACCTTGAACTAATTATTTTAAATGATAAACCAATCCTACTAAAATATGACCAAAGAAAAACGAGCTATGTTCAAATGGGCTTCAGAATGTTAATTATCAATACAAGTAAATTTGTACAAATCAAACCTGGATTTAAAAACAATGTGAATCAAGCTTATTATTTCAGGAGGAATCAGCGCATGAATATCGAAAACTATTCCACCTCAATTTTTTTATGCGATCCTCTTCGAATTGCCCTACTGGCCATGAAGAAGCCATATTGTTTAAACGATTGCAATGCATTGTTATGTTTCAAATCAAGAATTTTTTTTTATATTCTCTATTTAAATAAAAATAAAAAAGGTCCTATGACTTTTTGCGATAAAGTTAATATTTTTAGATGTTCGAAAAAACTCAAATTTGGGTACTTTTGTCCCATGAAAAATATATTGAAAAAAAAAATCAATAATAATACTAGTAGGAACTCATCAATATTACATTTTAATTACAGATTCTACTACACGTTCCACAATTTTTATTAATAAAATTAATATAGATGTTAATATAACACAAGTCATTGCAAGCACACTGTTTATTTCATCTTTCATGTTGCTAAACATGCTGCTGCTAGTTTTATTGTTTTTATTGTTCTATTGTTTGTAGTAACTTGGTATGATGCTGCAGCTCCAATTTTTAGGTGTCCAATTGTAGACAATTTAATTATTATTGACATTGCTGTTATTAACAATTTTGATAAAGTTAATAGTTTTTAAGATAAATCATTCAAGACACAGAGGGCATGAGTCAGAGAGAGACGGCGATACTTAAAGAGACATACACTTGTGAGGGCGTGAAATTAAAATTAAAAAAAACAGATATAAACAATGAAATTTTTTAAATCTCTATTAAGAATGTTATTAACTTTTGAATACAAAATTAGAAAAAAAATTGTTTTCAATTTATTTTTTTTATATATTTTTCATGGGCTAAAACTACCTAAATTTGAGATTTTTTTAACTCTTAAAAATTCGTATCTCTAAAATTATTGACCTTATCGCGAAAAGTCATAGAACCTTTTTTTATTTGTTTTTCAATAAAGGATATAAAAAAATTTGTTCTGTTGAAAAATAACAATACCTTGCAATTGTTTGAACAATATGGTATGGGGTTGCTGTATGGCAACAAAAATTTTTATTATTAGAGTAATTTGAAGAGGATCGTATAAAAAAATTGAGGTACTCATGCGCCGATTCCTCCTGGGCTATATGTTGTGCATTAAAACAACAAAAAATATAAAAAAAATCTATATATATCTTATCTAAAGATTGGTATTTAATGTGTATATTCCTAGATATGATATTATGATAATGGTGATATCTACCAAGTTTGTTTTTGTATATTTTAACCAGTTAATCATAATTATTATTGTTTTATTATTACAATAAATAAATAAGATAATAATTATATATATTTGTAATCTATAGATTTCAAAATTTAATTTTTTACTGGTCAGTAGCTTATTTTAGTAAAAACTGATCATAGATCAAAACATAGGTTGTGTTCAATCCCAAATAGAATGATGAAAAAGATTCCAAACTGGATTCACCAAAAAGTTTTGACATTAGATAATATTATTAACCAAAAAAAACTTCCCACCAGATTTAGAAGTGAGATGACGTAAGAAGACATTTACAAAAAGAGCAGACAAAGAAAATATACTTCTCACTACTGTATTTCGGTCGAGCAAGCAAAAAACATAGTAAATATTGTAACGAAAGAAGGAGGAGGAAGTTTAATTTACAGTAAAAACTCCTTATACCTGTTTCCTTCAATAGCAGATTAAAAAAATACGACCCCTATATTTGCGGATCTAATAAGTACATACTTAATACAAGGGCTGTTTTTTTTAACCTCCGACAGGCTATAAATGAATGAAAAGTTCATATAAAACAATAATTTTATTACCAAAAGGTTGGTACCTACGGTTACTTTTGCCACCATTGAATTTAAGTAGAGTACAAAACAGACCTTGAAACTTCTGGAAATTACTTAGAAAAAGCAGTAATGGTGACTCTGCGGTTTTTCTTTAACCATTCGGTCAACTTGTTGAATCAGGTCATCTAAAACGACAGATTTACGTCCTTGGCCCCCTTCATGCACATCTTTAAATTTTCGACACCATTCTCCGATGGATTTCTGCAGCACTATGGCCTTCAGCCTGTAGAAAACGAATCACATTGGCGGATAATAGCGGACATGTTTACGTGGCTGTAGCACAACGCCGACTGACGCCTGAATGTCCAATAGATATCCATCCCAATACCTTTGTAAATGCTCTTAAATAGACTAATGAAAAAGTAGAATAGATCTTATTACAACTTTGACTAAATTATGTTGTTAAATGTTGTAAATCCAGTTTTTGTCACAATTACTTGGGAGATTCGACTTTAACATGAAGACAATTATATAATTTTAAATTAAAGGAACAATCTGCAGATTTGATGAAAAAAAATAAGAGTTTCATGGAAAAAATAATGTTTTGATAAAACGCAATTTTTTTGAACTTTTAAACCACTTAACAGTATTTACAAGTTAATTAGATAATATTGTACCATTAGTTGCCGTTTCTAATAATTTTGAAAATTTATTATATTAATTTTCACTGTATGAATTTTTGTTATAAAAAATATTTAAAATATAGGTTGTTATAATGAAGCTTAAGTTACATTTACCATGCAAATTTTATTACTTGAAAATTCAGTGGAAATATGAATATTGAAAAGTTAGACAATTTTACAATATACGGTTTGAAAGTTTTTAAGCATATTCACTTCCAAAAAAAAATTTTTTTTTCTGTGCTCAAGCAAAATATTAATCTACATTTAGAAAAAAAAATCTCACCAAGTTTGAGCCCTTTATATCAATTCCAAGTACTTACAATTTAAATATAAAGTTTAAAATGGATTTTTTTTCAAAGTTCAAATACTTATTCACTTTTAACAATAATGCTAATCAGTTTAATGGATCTTGTGGGGAATTTTATGTCCTTTGAAATCGTTTTGTGTAACTCTGTTTACTAATAAGAGTCGTTAAAGCATAGTTTTTGAAATAAAATTATTTCTCCTATTGGTGGTGTGAAAAGTGAGTATTAGAAATTTGAAAAAAAAATGCATTTTGAATGATAAAACTTTATATTTAAATCCTAAGTATTTAAAATTGATATTAATAGCTCAAACTTGGTGAGAATTTTTTTTCTATATGTAGATTGTTATTTTTTTTGGAAATGAATCACCCTAATATACTTGAATAGTATAACTTACTAAAAGTTAGCAGTGAATAGTATTAGTGGCGTAGCTAGTCTTGGTGCTTCCACACTTTACCACAAATAACTAATCAATTTGTTGCTTAAGAAAGAATACCACAAATTCAACAGTTTATTTGGGACATCTTCTTCTAAGTGAGACCATTGAAATAATGGATGATCACAATTTCAGGAAAAAAAAAGGAATCAGCCACAACTATATTAATCGATGTCACACCTCTAATGGAAATAGCAGTTTGAAACTTTATCTAACCATCTAATCTAGTGTCAGATTTAGGGAGAGTCTAGCCGGGGCTGAAGCCCCAGGCCATGAGCACATAGGGGCCCCTCAAAATTACTAATTTGATCATTTATTTTAGAAGCAATACTGGATCTACAGCAAAATTGTTTGGAAATTTAAATAAAGTGAATCAATTAGTATAATTAATTCAAACACTAATTTTTTACTCTATATAATAATCTTTGATTTCCTTAAGTAAGCCCCAGGTCGATTTTAGCCCCAGGTGCAACTACTTCTTAATCCAACGCTGTTCCAGCCCTAACCGAATTAATATCCTGATTACACTAATAGAAGAATGGAGCAATAAAATACTGGATATATCACAATAAAAAAATAATGTTTTTATATGCAATAGAAGATCCCTTTTTAGGGTGTTCATTTTTTGATCTACCAATTTTTTTCCCTTTTGATTACATCAACCAGAATTTTTTACAAGAATATAGAAAGAATATCCAATTGAAGTATGGTGTAACTTTCAATTCAATAGTTTTTTAACCAGAAACAATCCCAAAACCATAACATCACCAATAAAAACAGTTATTCTAGAGAATTTAACATTAATAGCTGTTTTAAAACTTTTGTTTGTGAAGTTTCCCTTATTTCTCCTGCTAAAAACATTTCATCAACCACAGTATATACTTTGTAGAAGTTAAATACTAGGTCTAATTCACATACGTTGTGGAAATATTCATTCAGGACTTCTACGAAGTTGTGTATTGCTTCTAGATAGCTTAAATTATTGTCGTTTACATCCACACATATGCAGAAATAAAGTCCTGCATAACGTCTGTACACAATCTTGAAGTTACGAAACTAAAATAAGAACATATTATAAACAAGATTCTACAAGAAAATAGAGTGTTGAGCCCTTATTACAGCTGCTATAACCTATGATATATTTATCTAAATAAATATCATTATACCTCTACAAAATTTGTGTGTTTGGCATCTCTAACAGTTACTACAGCATGAACTTCTTCAATTAATTTTTGCTTCTCGTCATCATCAAAATTCATGTACCATTTGGCTAATCTTGTTTTACCAGCTCTGTTTTGAATCAGTATGAACCGAATCTGTAATAAACATTACTGATTAGAATGCGTATACATATTAGGAGGCGTTTTCCTTCCGAATTTGATAACAAAAATGAATAAAATTACTTAGAACGAGGTACTATATTTGGTATAGATAATTATTTGAATATATATTACCATTATGATGATCTCCTAAAGGTGGAAGCCTCAGGAATTTGAATATTTTCACAATTTATAAAAAAAATTGCTAGTTGTTCAACTTTATACTGGACTGACAGTTCGTACTGCCGCTGTCACCAATTACAACAAATCAGGTTATAGATAAACTACAATGATCTCTTTTTCCAATGACAATATAACTACATAGAAAAAATGTATATTGATGTTAGCTTGTTAAGTGGAGCACAAACACCGAAAAAAAAGAAGATTATATTAAAAGTTCAAATGAAAAAGATTCGTTAGCTTGATTAATAGAATTGAGTAGTTCTAAATAGCCGGAAGAAACAAAAAATAACTACTATCTTGAGAATATGTATCGAATAATTAATTATAATTATTTCCTGAATAAAAATATCATATGATATACAAGTCGATTACCCATAATAAAAGAAGATGAATCTTCTGTTACGGGTTTGTCACATCTTGTCACGTACACATTTGAGGTTAGATTCAACTTTATATAAAACTGGCTAGAGATTTGTGAGATTGAAAATATAAACAAATACAGGAAAAGCTTGTATGGTATTCGAATACAGATAACGACGAAAAAGCAGACAAACTAGAAAGTATAAGAAGAAATGTTTGTATCATCGACATCAATACATACTAAGGTTATTTGGCGTCATGTTTTCCGTGTAGGCTATTTTACTGTTTTGCCAGTACCAACGAGGAAGAGCACTGTTATTTAGAACCCATTAGTGAATGGAACTGTAGGAATTTACACAGATAAATCTTAAAAAACATTTTCTAATTAATCACCTACTCTGTCAAATTTTTAGTAAAATATCATAAATAAAATAAATTTATTCTAGGATGTCGAGGACGGGAGGTACTTTATATAGAACAGTTTTTATATGTTGCTATAACGTATAGTTTCAGGTAAAAATAGAAAAAACAAGTTTGCAGTTGGTGACAAAGCTAAAGAAACTTTGGAAAAACTAACTGATGATGACCCTATATTGTTAATGTTTAGAGAATATGCTAGAAGTTTAGATGACAAACATGACAGATATGAAAGAATAGTTAAATTGAGTAGAGATATCACTATTGAATCGAAGAGAATCATTTTTCTACTTCACAGCACTAACGCAGACATGTAAATATATTGCAATATTGTTTTCTCTATAGTATCGCTCTATTTTCTTTAGAGAATCCAAACAGAAACAGGTAGTGGAAGAGGCAGAAAAACGGATAAAAGCATTAGTAGACACAACATTCAAATCCATAGCTTTAGAATTAATTGGTCTTGATAGTTATCAATATCACAGAGCATACACTGGCGGTGTGCAGGAATTTATAGAAGCCTGTGCATTTTGTAATTACATCAAAAATGAATCTGTTGAAGACTGGAATACCATGAACAGTATGTTCCACTACAAAACTGAAAATGGTGATGACATAGGTTTGTTATTCCCGCATACTGATTATATTTTAGGGCTAGCAGATTTTACTGGTGAACTTATGAGAAGATGTTTGAACACTCTTGGGGTTGGTAATGTTGGGGAATGTTTCAAATTATGCAACTTTGTGAGACACATCAACACGGGATTTTTAGGTAATTACTGATCTATTGATAATTTTACATTGATTTTTTCTTAGTGTTTGGGCTTTCATTGAACTTAGGTGTAATGTTAAGGCTATTATGTAGAATTGGGGCTCACCCTATTTTTGGTACATCAAAAAATTTATATATGTCAGGTTAGGATTTCGGTCTTCATACTTTCTTTGTAAGTTTCATAATTATTTAATTAGTCTATAAAAATTGATTTCTATTTTTTCTCCTACCAAAAAAGTGTTTAAATTTTGGTTTTCAAACTTAGATTTCATTTTTGTCTAAAGTGAGTCACAAAAATGAACAAAATGGAAAATTTAGAGTAAATGGTAAAAATTTTAATTCTGAAATTTTTAATAATTTCTCAATATTTCTATATAAAAATATAATATAAAGTGATCATATTTTTTTATTTCAAACCCGGGACGGGAACTTGTAGCGGGAGGGGGTAGTTAAGTTAAATAACTTAAATATGATTCCTTTAATTATTGTTTCATTAAAAATTCCACATAACAAATACTATTCTAAGGATATAGTGACAATCAGTATTTTTTTTAAACGAATCAAATTTTTTTATTCAGAGTTACTGAATACAAAAATTTTCATATTTTTCTGAAATATGAATCTTTTCAAGTAGGACTTTTTCGCTTTGAAGCATTGCATAAAATTCTGTACAATTTTCTTCATAATTAACTTTAGTAAGTAATATTGCTTTTAGTGTGTCTATTTCAAGTCAAGTCTTATCACTTGTCCAAAAGCTATTCATTAAAGAAAATATTCTTCCCTTAGAAGCATTTGTGCCAGATAGGCAAAAAATTAACTCTGCTAATTTTCGTAAATCTGAAAATTTAAAAAGTGAGAAATCATTTCATCCCACCTTTGGATTGATGCAGTTCAGTTATTTTTCCATTCGGTAATTTTCTCTTCCTGAACGTATTGTTTCATATAAGCATACTCGTCGTATATATCATTTTCAGATATTAAATATTGATAAATATTGAAAATAAGAATCTTTTCAAAAATTCGGGACAATCCGCGACCAAAAACCTGAATCTGGAAAAAAATTACTTCTAGAAAAATCCGAAACGCAAGATGGAAATTCGGTACTGTCCCGACGAATCCAGTCGTATGGTCACCTTATATAATATTAAATGGTTTTTACTCATTTTGTATATTGTACTTTCCAAAATAAATATATTTTTTGAAAAAAAATTCCAGCACAGTTTTTTGAGACAAATAGGAGATTTTATTGTCTTTGGATTTTTTATATTCCAAGAAAAAGTTGAAATTTTGGTCAAACTTTTGTCTTAAGTGAGTCAAAAAAATGGAAAAAAAATAAAAAAACCTACATTTTTCAATTTCATATCAATTTAGAGAAAATGACAAAAATTTCAACTCCAAAATTTTTAAAAATTGCTCAAACAATGACTCTCATTCTTATCTTAAACGCACAAAAAACTGAACAAAATGAAGATATTGAAAATGTTAATTTTTTATGACCAAAACTTAATTTTAAGGATTGATGGCACCAGGACAAAAAGAACTATCTAGGAAGGGATATGTTTTACGTCAGAGTTTGAGTAAAATGGAACTGGTATGTTATAATATACAAATAAGAGGAAGTGAAATCCCAAAACACATGCTTCTCAGTGTCATTGAATCCTCTGATGCACAAGAAAATGAAGACGAGGGTTTCTTTTAAATGGATTTAACTTTAATTTTAGTAGTTAAGCTAATATTTGTATTGAATTTCATATTAACTATTCTTTATTTATAAAATATATGAGTATTATTTATACAACAATAAATGTAAAATGAACTAGATAAAAGTTGAAATGTGTATACAGTAGGACCTTCTTAATTCGGACTCCCACTTGTTCGGTGATTGCTTTAATCAATGGGCTTCCCGGGGGAGGCGGGCTGTTGTAGATGCGTCGTCAGTTTTTTGTTTATCGCCTTTCCTGTAGTATGTATAGTGTTAATTTTGCGTGCTTGCTAACATCATGGCGCCGCCACGTAAACATTCAACATTAACATTAAAAGAGAAATTGAGGAATATAGAAATGTTAGATAAAGGTGACAGCTACTCTGTCATCGCTCAGAAGTTTGGTGTAGGCAGGTCAACTGTAGGCGACATAAAGAAAAACAAAGAAAAATCTGAAGTTTGTTAGCCTAATAGAACGTGGTCCCGGTGTACGAAAAACACTGAAGAAATCTTTGTCGGGGATGGTTAGACAAATTTAAAAAACACAACGGGATAAGACGTTTAAAAATGGCCGGTGAAAAATTGTCAAATGATGATAATATATAATTTGGTTTATACTAACGATTATTGCCAGATCATACTTTAGCCTCCGGCAATGAGCAGTCGGCTTCTAGAAGTAAAATGACTTTTGCAAATGTAGCTGGAACCTATAAACTTCAATTGCGCGTTGTTGGAAAATAAAAAAAAACCGCGGACATTTAAATCAACACGTTTTCTTGTTTGTTATCGGGTACAAAAAAATGCTCATTTGTTGCCTGTTAAATTGTCTCCTCAAGTACTGTTACTGTTGGATAATTGTCCTGGGCATCCATCAGCAGGTGAACTTGTCTCTGAAGACGGTAAAATTTGTGCAATGTTCCTGCCACTTAATACCACGGCGTCCATACAACCAATGGATCAGAACATTATACAAAATGTGAAGTTAAATTACCGCAAATCATTTTTGGTCAACTGTCTTGAAATATGTTGTGAGAACCTGAATTTGCACCCTAGATTTTTCATTCATAATAACGAACCAGTTGTGCCTTTAGCCCAGCTTTTTAATAGGTTGAGGGTCCCAATGGTCCTCGAATAAGTGAGGAAAATGCTCAAAAATGGGCTGCTGGTGGTGACGAAAGCGAGTTACAAATATATGAAGTGTTAACTGATGAGGAAATTGTGCGACCGGTAAAGGTAGCATTCAGCGGACGAAATTCTTGTACAACTGTTGTGAAACCCTGGCGGAACGGTAGCACCTTAACATAACTTATTTTACCCCATAAAATGATCTGAAGTGCAGCAAAAA
This sequence comes from Diorhabda sublineata, assembly GCF_026230105.1. Lineage (NCBI taxonomy): Eukaryota > Metazoa > Arthropoda > Insecta > Coleoptera > Chrysomelidae > Diorhabda > Diorhabda sublineata. Next base: position 15,234,365 of record NC_079485.1, on the reverse strand, counting down.
ATTTTTGGTTAGTGGAGTAAGTTTGGGTGGTGCCCCACTTCTAAATATTTACCGATTGATTAAAAATTGTCCCCATCAGTGGGGTTTTGGTCGACACTTCTGATTAAAATGGAAATTTACGAAGAAGATATTTTATTTGAGTTTAAAGTCAGATGAATATTTGTAATATTTTGTTGCTTCCATTCGGTTACACTTAGCAGTGTTACCTATGTATATACGCAGAAATTTATTAAAATTTAAATTAGAAATGCATTTTCTACTTAATTTTTCATATGCATATGAATACTGTGGATTTAGGCAGTTTTTTAATCCTAGTGGTGGCCAATACTGTATTAAAAGCACAAAAGACACATTAAATGCGCCATTTAGTAGATACTTTTATAAAATATTTTTTTCCATAAATAGTCTTCTCTCAGCAGAAGTAAGTTTTCATACCTTAATCTTATCTACCTTTGTACACACCACTCCTATTATCAAAGTAAAATGTGTAATTTATGTCCTCTAAGACGTTATTGTTTCATCTAATGTACACCATCTTTCACGTATATTTTATTTATTGCTAATCTACCTTATAGGCAATTAAAGCTACCTCAGCGTATTACGGGTTATATATCTAGTGGTATTCAGAAGTGTCTAACAATATTTCGATGTTGTTAACCTACGGCATAGGCAACTAAGGCTACCGTATCGTTTTACGGGTTGTATATGTAGTAGTATTCAAAAGTATTAAACAATATTTCGTTGTTGTTAACCTACGAGATAGGCAAGTAAAGCTACCTCATCGCATTGCAGGTTAAATATGCAGTGGTATTTAAAAGTACCGATCAGTATTTTATTTGTTGTTTACTTACGTGCTAAACAACTTGAGTCAACGTATTACGAATCATGTATGCAGTTGTATTTAAAAGTACCAATTCATATATGCAGGTGTATTTAAAAGATCAATCCTTCAAAATAATCAAATTAACATATTTCATTTGGCTTTAATAGTTGTTTATGATACAATGAATAGATGGAATTAATTAATTCGTCGAAGTAGAGTGAGGGAATATGGAATAATTGGATTTTCGTTATAAATTCTCAATATTTTTTATAAATGTTTAAATTTTTTTTAATCAAATTTTCCCAATTCAATATTTTTTCCAATAATCAATGGTTTGAGATTTATGTTCAAATTTCCATGTGTGTTATAAAATAGTTCGAATTCCTAATCCTATAGATTATACGAGTAAGAAATATGTTTTCAAGTTGTACACTGAAAGAGTGAAAACGATTTTTCATTTCTTTTTTATTTTTAGTAATCGTTGCTACGAGGAAAGAATTTACGTAATGTTTATATAGGGCAATATAACGCCATAATCTATAGTTGGAATTTCCTAGACATTTTTGTTGTTGTAAGGAGTACAGGAAATCTCGGAAGTTTGACATAAAGTGAATAGTTGACATCAAAATATTGATAACATTGTTCTAATCATCCGAGCCATCGCTATTGAGTTATAGGTTTCTAAAGTTTCAAAATATCTGAAATATTCATTTCAATAGTACAAAATTTTATTAACTATTAATGTATTTATACGAAGATTCTTTCATGTCTTATCACCAACGTGTTGTCATTTTTATTTATCTCTCGGTTTATATCTTTGTTGTTTTCCATTTCTTGATACATTTGCTCTTTACATTTATTGTATGTTATTTTGCTATAAAAGTATTATTGAATTTTGTGTAGAACTACTATTGGTTTCCATTTTTTCGTTCATTTCAGTAAATTGCTGCAATGGAAAGAAAAACGTTCGTGAATGATATTAAATTTATTAAAAGTCTCATTTCCTGTTAATAAGACCAAGTCGACGGAAAGAAAACAAAATTAGTATGATACGGTTCGTTGAAGTTAAGAAATTCTTTTTGAATATTCTGTCTTGTGTATTATTCAAGGCCAGAATAGAAATTATATCACGAAAATTATTATTTTTGTTGTTTTTTTCCTCTCAAATGAAAACCGAGCTTTTTTAATGATTAATTTTTTATTTCACCTAGTATATCTGCATTTGACTTTTCGATTTTCTCAAGATTTTAGACGGGATAAACTAAAAATGGTATTTTCGTTTTCTTTTTATTATTTTGCGTCACTTTAATGTGTTCTTATTTCCATTTAATGTCGATTTGTTGTATGTTACGAAGTTTCTATGTTAAGGAACGTACTTTGTGTGGTTTTTATATGAAAAAATTTATTGTACCAGAGTTTTTAGTTATAGCAACACTGATATGAATATGTAAAATCTGATATTACCATCTGTTGTTATACGAGTGCTATTTGAGTTGTTTACAGATACCTGAAACATTAATCTTGGTCAAAAAATGGAATTGAACATTCGGCGTGGAATAAATCAACAGCAATGCCGATCAACTCGTTTAGACTTTTGGTGATGAAGCACCATTTCGAGTACACCGTATTTCGCTGGTTTTCCGAAATCAATTGTGGTTGCACTGCGCTACAAGATGAATTTCGTGAAGGTCGTCCAAAGTTGGCTGATGTATCAGAAAACATCGATACCGTAATATTGAGGTATACTTGGGCATTAGATACATACATCAATCGCATACATTCAATATTGAATGAACATTTGGCTGTCAAAAAGATTTGTTCGAGTTGGATACCCCATAATTTAATAATCTTTCAAAAAATCCTCGTATAGATTGGTGCAAAAAAATGGTGAAAAAAGTCAATCGCAGTGCTTTAAAAGTCGTCGTGACGCGACGAATCATGGATCTATGCATATGAACCCGAAACAATCGACTGTATGAGTCTTTTAAGACGAGCCAAATTCAACAAAAGTTGCTTGCGCACGAAACACTTCGAAGAAATGGGTCGCTTTTCAGAATAACTGGATATGTCGCAACCGTTTCATTAAAGCAACGTAAAACGGTCAATTCGAAATGGTACACCAGCATTTGTTTGCCAGATGAATCATTCGATGTACAATATTTATTTCTTATTCCAGCAGATCAGAAATAAATTTCGAGTTGGAGGTACCTCACGCATGCCAAACGTTTATTAATCTTATTGAAGAGTATTTTGAAAATATAATGAAGCTATATCCGATTATAGATATTTGTTTTTATTTGTTTATATCAAAACTTAAGTAGCAACCCTCGTATCGCAAGGTAAGTTCGGTATTCCAACCACATATAATATTGGACTTTGTTATTATATCATCATTCCATAAAACTGGTTAATATTTTTATATTTGTCGCTTGACTTACCATCTTTCAAATGATAGCTGTCAAATTTTCGACTGTTTCCTTCCAGTATTTTTGTACCTTATGACTGGTATACAGAGATTATTTTAGTGTGACATTGATTATAGATATAGATCGTTTATGCAAGATCTATGGTCGTGATTTTTTCCTTATCTTTTAGAAATTTTTTAAAAAGGTAATATTGTTTCAAAAATGTTTTTCCAACTTCTAAAATAAAATCTAATTGTTTGTGGAAGGCCCTTTTATAATAGTATTCAGCATACAATCCACAATATTCCAATTATTCTCCAATACGCTGTTTCTAAAACACATGCGTCATCATCACTGAAAGAATAAGCGATAAGGGATGCATTCAATTTTTGTATATTCCACTGAATTTTTAATTTTTCCGGATCATACGATATTGAATTTTTCACTTCGAAATACAGGGTGTTTAAAAAACTTGGTCATAGGAAAAGTGGTTAATGTAACTTACTATTGACAATGTTTGTCCTCGCAAGTTTTGGATAAGTATGAAGAAGGAACATCTAAAATTATGACTTTATTTATTGGAGGTTTTGACACCTTTCTCTACTTCTACAATTGTAGAAAAGAATATTCTGCAATGGTAAATTTGAAAACAAAATAAAAAAATCGTTTAACACTAGAGATTCATATAATTTTGACACAAATCAACCTCTGGATTTTCTATAAAAATATTTTTTGCAACTTCTTCATGTAATTTGTGTAGTGTGTATTTTTTGGGTGAACAACAAGAAGTTCTACGTTACGATACAAGACACGTGACGAGCATCATCATTTTTAGCAGCGCTGTTTAGTCAATTATAGCTCCACTTGTTTCTTTTTGCTAATAAAAGTTGTGTTTTAAAGTTGAATTGCATTGGTTACAATTGGTTGAGAATACCTGCTCTAGACGTATACTAGCGATGAAAAGTTTTTGCCCACCCTATAACCATTCATTAAATTTCGAAATAACACCTTATAACAAATTTCTATTTGATATTGTCAAGCGAAGGTCGAAACGGTGTCTTACAAACGAAAAAAAGTGTCCGTTATGTATCAACGGATTCCATTAGAAGAGCTGATGGATGGACTCCCGCAGCCTACCCACTAAACCGCCATCTACTCCTTCCAACGAGGGACTATTGTGATATTACTTCTGGTTGGTGGGTCTGTGCGTGTATGATGTTCCATTTGTTTCGTTTCTATTATGATATCGTCATACCAGGCAGCCGTCTACATTCTTTTGCCCAATAATTCTCTCTGTTGTCCACATTCTACATTGTGCAGCATCACCTGGATGATATTATCAGGATTTATGTTGCCGACAGTCTCTTATACCTCCTCTCCTAAGCCCTTCTCCAGTGGTCCATGGGGATTATATCAGTAGGACAACCTGTGCAGAAACAGTCCGGTAGGAGCTGGCGATTCTCAGTGCACCTTGTCTCTGTACCATCGCCATCGCTTTGCAGGGCATGTGACCAGACCTCCGCCCAATAAAGAAGAATTGAGTAAGTTGTCGCCATCAGCAGCCTTCGTTTCTCCGGCCGTGGTCCGTTAATGTTTTTCATTAAGTGGCTCAAAAACACTGCAGTTTTGCCACTTTTTGAGCTGTCTTCCGTATGTGGGGCCAGAAAGACATATTCGTATCTAAGGTCACTCCCGAATACTTTATTTCGCATCTAAACTATTTTGTTTGTCTTGACAGCAATGGGCAGTCTTATCTGTATCCGTTTCCTTGTGAGAAACATCAGCTCAGTATTTTCCGTAACGAGTTGAAGTCCGTGATTTGTTTGTATATCGTCTGTTGTCTCGGTCTTAGTAGATGTTCGAATAATTTACCCGTAGTATTTAGTAAGCTAACCTTTGCCATTAGGAATAAGAAATAGTCTCCCTACCTTACACCGGTCGCTGAAGATGCCTGTTATCAAAAACGTGTTTTACAGGTCAAGGAGGATCTCCGGCCCTCAGTTTGACCATTAGTCAAAGAATTTCGAGCGGTATCCCGCCTGGGCCCGATGCCTTACCAGTCTTCATCGCCTTTGATGTCCTCATGAGTTCCTTTAGAATAAAGGTGGGGCAATTATAGTCTCAGTATAGCTAAACGCGTTCGTCCGTATTGGGTGTGTCGGGAAGAAGTGTATCAACGATCCGTCCTGTCGTTTGGGCATCTTTGAGGTCTGGGGAGGATCGATTCTCAAGTTTGTCATCTTATATCCGGTTCCCCAGGGGTATTTGTTCTCTTCTTTACAAAGCTCTATCCATATCGCGTTTTGTTGATTCGTATAGCGTTAATAAGTGTTTTCGAGTTGTTCTGCAGGTACCTTGCTGATTTGTATACTATTATTTAACTGTGAATTATTTTTTCGGTGTTTATGATTGTAATTTAGCCCCTGTGAGACGTAAGAATGTACTGTAATTCATACTTTTTGGATCAAGTCATTTTCTTGTGAAGTTCGTATACGAATTGTTTTAAAATGAGTAACACCAAGGAGCTATCGGTTGAAACTCGTTCATTTATAGTCTAAGCAAAATTAACCATACCATTGCCGCAGAATTGAAAATACCTCGTCGTACCGTCGAGGCATCCATCAGAAGCTTTGGCAAAAGAAATTGAGAGAGATTGAGAGAAACTGGCCTTTTTAGAAGGGCGGCAGTGAAGAAACTTTTATTAAGACTTAAGAGGTTCCAGTGGACTAAAGAACATAACCATCGGGCGCATGTATAACAACTACAGACTGTTGTTTTATTATTACTATATTCTTATCTATATAATGTTTTTTATAGTAGAAATATCATAATAAATTGTATTGTTTTTATTTGTTATGTATTACGCAAACTATAGAGCAGGCAAAAGTTTTTGACTGGTAGTGTATGTTTGAAGTACACCTAGTAATTTCTGTAACAGTCCTCCCAACATAATGTACTTTAAAACTGCAAATGTGTAATTAAACTGATTCAATTGACTTCAGAAATACTATACTATAATAAAATAAAAGAAGATACAACCCTTAAAGATATACGTCTTAACAGACAACTTAAGACATCTTACTTGGTTTTTTAATAAAATAAATCATTATGATTGGCGATTTTTGCATATTTTATGTGTTAATAAAATAATTATACATGGATAGTTGTGGTATGAAAAAGTAATTAATAGTGTTAACTTCTACGATCACATAGTAACCTTAATACCTCGGGAACGACTTGAAATAATTTTGTTTGTGGTTGTAATATTCCATAGTTGCTCCCAGAAGCCCATTCTCGAGATTCTATTGAATGGATATAAGTCTCAGAATTCACCAAGGTCGTTTGATTCTTTTAATTTCTATAGACCAGGCAATCAACGGGGCAAACCAAATCAAATAGGAGATGAAAATATTCAGGAACGGTTCATTTTGTTGTAAGTATACCTTTTAGTGTAGTTGACTATTAATTTTTCGATGTACCAGTGACGTTTTATAAATAAGATAATAATGACTCATTTAAACATTAATGGTATAAAGTAAAATAGAAAAAAAAATAAAAGTACAAGTTTGAATTTCTATATTATGGAATTCGTTATACAAATTATTAATTGGACAAAAAGTGTATTTATTCGAATTTAGTTTTAATAAAACGCTTTTGTGAAATGTCGGAATTTCTTAACCTTAAACTTCTATCGTCTATTCACAAGAACATAAGTATAATAACGGTCATCAAATCAGGGCCACCAAGAGACTTTTGGTGGTCCCGGGCAGAGTTTGGCCCCGAGGCCGCCTCTCCGTGAAAATATGGATACAACCAGGAATTGAAAGTAACATTGTTCTTGAACTGACCCAATGTTCCATTTTTCCATAATCCGTCTAAAATTTAATAAAAATTCGTGGTATTTTCTGCAACATCTCTAGAACAATAAGTTAATAGGCTTACAGGACTAAAAAAATGCAATGTACTTTGAAAATGTTTCATAAAAATACAAATTTTTATTGCATATGTTACGCAGCTATATTCGAAATAAGTAAATTTTGGTATTATAACTATTAATTTTTAGTTTTAATTAGTTTCTAGATTTGATCAACTATTCTTTATGGTACTTCTTTACAAAATATTTAATAACTATTTTGAAATTAATTAAAAAAACACGAAGCTGAGAGATAACTAATCATTTCAAATGTTCTTTACGTTTTTCATTTTTTAACTTAAATATATTATATTTAAAACTGGTACCTACATGTTGCATATATTTGGTTTCAACTCTTTTCACGTGGGATTTCTCCAGTTCTCGGTGCTAATATTTGAGTATTCTTCAGTATTATTTTTCGGCGAATTGTTATTAGTTCTGTCTGTCTTTTAAGTTGAGACCATATTCATTCGATTGAACTTAAAACACAGTAGTAAGGACGTAGTCTTAAAACAGTGGCCATTTCGTCTATAGCCAGGCCGCTCAACCTCAGGCCCAGAAGAAATCTTGAGTGGTCCGCGCAAGTGTGGTTTAAAAATACGCACCAAAATCAAAAATCCCGCGGCGCACATTATGGATCCAGTAGTACACTGCATAAATTACATACGTGCAAAAGTTCTTAACAGACGTTAATTCGGGCTACAACTATGTTGTGCTGTGCAATGGCTTTCAAGGGACAGCATGTTGATATATCTTCAGCTTGCGAGAACAGGTGTCGCAATTTTTAGAGCAGATAGGGGCTTTTCCAACCGAAGTTGATTTACTGAAGAATATATCCTGGTTGAGTGATCTTGCATTTCTTGTTGACATTACGAATTACCTCAATATTTTGAATCTCAAATTACAGGGTAAAGAGTGTTCACTTCCGACTATGTTTAATTTGATAAGCGGATTCAAAGCAAAATTGAATCTCTTTTCAATTAGCTCCCTTCCCCATACTTAAACATTAGAAAGAGAAGTTCAATATTGTTTCTGTTAATTACTCTAAGTACCAATCTAAAATTAAATGCTTATCACAGTCATTTGAGAGTAAAAAACGAAATGTACAAATTTGTAGAAATCCTTTCGCAATAAGTTGGGCAGGAATAGTTACTTATCCTGCCAATATTCAATTAGAACTTGTTGAACTGCAAATTCATGATACGTTGAAAAAAAAAAACAAATTGTCTTCGAAAGCACAAAATTTTTCAGAAGATTTTGCAGATTTTTGGAAATTGGTGCCAAAAGGAGAATTTCCAGCATTAACTGACCTAGCGTTACAGTTTTTAAGTAGTTTTGAATCAACATATGTATGCAAAAAGATTTTTTTAGATCTTAATTAGGTAAAAAATAAATACCGCACATAGTGTCAACGTCAGATTTGTCGCCAAACATAAGTAAATTATTGAAAGACAAACAATGGCAGAAATCACATTGATTGTATAAACAAATTACCCTAGATTCAATTTCAATTCTGTTTCTCTATTTAGATTTTAGAATAAGATGTGAGGTGTTTCTTATCTCACAAATGACCCTAATTTTTTTAACAGATCTAAAGTAAATGAACATTTTCTTGGCAATTTGAATATTTGTATGGGTTCATAGAACACTTTGTTTATGAAATATATTTTTAATAAGTTATGATATTGGAGAACATAAATAACTCTGCTTTCGATTTAACCTCACACCGCAACGCAACTAATAAACTAATCTCAAGTCTGGCACTGAATACACTCTTTACACCACCACTACACCAACACTGATAATTGGAATTTCTGACCAAGTAAACTGAGTAAACAGTAAACAGTTTACCTTCAGTCTCTGAAGACGAGAACTTGTGTATCGAAACGCCCGTCAGACAGTGTAATCGTGATTAGATGTTAGTAGCCATATTTCAGTAATATCTACTATTGTTTGCATAAAGTGCAGGTGACTCCTTTTATTGAATAGGTTATGCAGACTGTCTTATGACAACCTGAGCAAATGGTGGAACGCAGGAGCTTCTTGCATTGGTTGTTGTTCATTTCTGTTCCTAATGCTTAAAAAATTATTGAACGCAACTCTTTTAACAAGTATTGTATTCCAATTGTTCCTTGGTAAGACTTAATTCCAATTCCTCCATGAAATCTAAGCATGTTTTTTCGTGTTTTGATTAACATAATTGTCGTAATGCATGTTTGATAACACAATCAAACTTTTGATTTTTTTAGGGACATATAATAAATAAAATTGTGTGTAGTCTAGTAAAACCTATCTAGTGAACCAAGCGTCAAATGGGTTGGATGGTTTAGCTGATAAGGCAGGTCTATGAAGACCAAGACCAGCAAGCTATACGATCATTTAGCTGCTAAAAGTTTTTTAGTTTATTGACAGAACGTAATAAAACCACAATCTATTTTGTCCATAAAATATTGTCTCCTTACAGCCTGGATTTGTCACTCAATGACTACTTTATATGCTTTAGAGATAGTGTTTTGAGTTATTTGATTAGCGAATATTTTGAATTATAATAAAAATACTCTGTATCAAAATAATTTTATAGCTTTTTCTGTTGTTATCCTACCTACCTTCATTAACGATGATTCTTTTTAATACTTTTTTGTGTGAAAAACATCTTATCCAATAAACCATTACTGAATACATTTTTTGAATATCTCTTGCTTGGTCTAATGAGTAATCTCACATTTTGTATTCTGTAGAAAGCCGTACGACAATAGGGAGATCTTTTGCGATCTCTTTGGCTTCAAGAATCCTTAAATCCTGTTGAATCGAGACGCGTACGGAGCTCTGAACTCTGAGCTTGTTTACTTCGGTGTTTTCGTTCCCTATTTAACGAAAGTTCCCTGAAAGGGTGATGTGCCAAACTGTCTTACCTTCACACCTATTTCACGTTTCAGTAATTGTATAAGGGTGATGTCCGTTTGTACATACATATAAATAAATTGAGTCATTTAAAGAGATTTAAACGATGTTACCAGAGTTTGAAAATAGTAAAAAATTGTAATAGCTTAATTAAAAAAATACATGTACACTGCTGGTCAATAGGTTTTCACCCCATAATTCATTAATTATATTTCAAAATAATTCTGTAATGTTTTTCTTATTTAATTATACGATTTCTATTTGTGGAGTGAATTAACAGACACTGTTTCTTACGTTCTTAATTTATTTAAATAATTTACACTACACTTAACTAACTTATGATATAATTCACTTAACTAACTTGAATAGTTTATTCAAATTCTTGAATTACTTTGCTAATTCGCTCTGTCCACGACGACTATTTATTATGGAACTAAACTCCTTATATATATATATATATATATATATATATATATATATATATATATATCACAAACGAATCCTAACAGTTATAGAAAAATAAAGAAAAAAACCAATAAATAAATAGACATTCCTAAAAATTATTCAAAAGAAACAATATAAATATAACGCTTGCTATAAGAAGTAAAAACTCATATGAAAACAATTATCAAACGAGTTTTCAGGTATTTCCAGGTATTTCATTGAAGGCGGCGCCTTCGCCTAATTTTAGAATTTCAATACATCAAAGCAGGACTGGCTCCAGGGCGGAGATGAGTTCGAAACAATACAGATTTCTTTTCCATATTGTTAACCCAAGATCGAAACAGTGTCTAGCAACTAAAGAATAATAGTGTTCGTTATTTGTTCAATTTATACGAGCGCATATTTATATTTTTTAACAGCTGATTTGTTAGTCCTAGTTAGCCCTGTGAGACTTAAGAACATGCTTTTTGGACCAAGACATCTTTTTGTGAAGTTCGTATGTGAATTGTTTTCGTTCTGGCAAATTCAGATTTGTGGGATGGGCAAAAACTTGTGACAGGTAGTGTACATATGTATATAAGAGTGTTGTTTTTGGTTATTATCTAGATTAGGTTACACTCCGATTTCGTTAAAATTTTAGTATGTTATAAAGAAAATTACGCTGTTCAAGAATATGTATGTATGTATATATATTATATATATATATATATATATATATATATATATATATATATATATATATATATATATATATATATATATAGGGCGCGAAAGTAATCCCTTCAGGTACTTTTTTCCGTTTGAAGAATCAAATAATTGTAATGATTTTTCAGTGATTGTAATATTTAAATTAATTGTTGAAACCTAACCTAACTTAACCTACATACTTGTGGTTGTCGGCAATAAATAAAATACATGTAAAAACTGTAGAATCATCGCTTATTTTATTACCTGAAGGGATGATTTTCGCGCCCTATATATATATTATATATATATATATATATATATATATATATATATATATATATATATATATATATATACTTTTGACCCACCTTTGGTACTGCCGTTAGTGCTAGTAAAAGTTTATTTTTTCAACAAAACGTGTGAAATTCGAAAACCAAATTCAATCTGGAAAATATTTGAGGCATACAACGTTAGTTTTATTTCTAAAAAGATACTTCGAAGTGTACAATCACAATAAAACGAATAGATAAGATTTTTTGAGAAATTGATTCGAAAATTTGGATATAAAATAGAAATACATCGTAATATATCCCGCGAACTTCTAAATTTAATGAAAAGGTTCATTAAACTCACATTTTGACGACATAATCCTTTTATTAGTATAGTTCGTATTATATTATCGTAACTCCATTAAACTTTGGGAAAACGTTTATACTGAGAAAGTCATTGAGTTTTAGGTAAACATGCAGACAAATGTATAATCGATATGGTTATTTCATAAGATTACGAATTTTAATACTATAATTTTTATTTTATAGCAAACCGATTGAATTTTGAAATGGATGTACCTCATCAAACAACCATTAATCATAGTAATTTTAAGTGGAATATTTACATTGTTGCATATAGCGAAATAATATATTTTTACACCTTCTAAACTGTACAAGGTGTATTGAGGACTAAATTATTTTTAAATATAAGTTTTGTGAACAATAGAGTATGTGGCAACCATGGCTTCAAGTTCAATCATCGACAAGTCGATTCGCAGTTTCGATAAACGTCCTACTAGAGCCTAGTATAGAGAGAGGCCAAACAGATGAAAAGAGACGGCAACATGTATCATCAGATGCTCAAAAAGTGTTTTTTAACCGAGGAATGACCAGAAGAGATGCTATCCAGAAAACCATTTTTTTGATACATACTTCTCGGACTACACTACAAAATTGCAAAATAAGGTGTGATGTGTGATGAGACGAAAAACGAATGTTCCAAAAAATAAAAAAAAAACTAATTTGATAGGTTAACTACAATATGCGAAATAATCTACAGTTTTTGTATAAAGAGAAAGAGCTTATGAAAATTACTGGTCACAACAATCACCACTCAATAAAACCCTACTTGAATTGAAAATTAACGAAGAACCTCATAATCAAATTATTAACAACACAAGTATTGGGAATACCCATACAAAAAATGCAGATATTGAAAATAGCTATTATAAAAGATATAGAAAATATCATAGATCGTGAAACCATAGAAATTATTCTAACTGACATTCAAACTCTTCATATTCTTCCTACAGAGAGACACGCTGGTGTAAATAGAATGTACAATAATATAAAAAAATATATTTTGTCCAAGTTTAAGTAAAGATGAAGAAAGTTTTGTTAAAAGATGTGACGATTATCAACGATATAAATATTCCATCTCAAACAAAGAACTGTCCATAACTACAACCGCTTCGTCAGGATTTCAAAAAGTTTTTATAGATTTAATCCACTCCAAGAGAATGTTGAGAATAAAAAATACTGTTAACTATACACTGCGAATTAATTACATTTGTAGAGGGTTATCCGCTGAAAGAAAAAGAAGCTTACACAGTGGCAAATGCTTGTTAATAATTTCCTTTTACGTTACGGTATTCTAGATACAATTGTATCAGATAGGGGTACTGAATTTTTTTTGTTCCTTATTGGTTAGGTTGTTAGGTTGTAGTTGTTAGTTGCATCATAAATATTGTAAAGGGGTGTCATCTAATAAATATTTCTTTGAACTAGTGAATAGAATTTTTTACTGTATTTTATATCGTCATTTCAACACTAGTGGGACATGTGTGTCCCATCTAAAAACACCATATATGTCCCTTTCTCGAAAATGACCCTATTTTTAAAATTTTTACAGGAGGGGTAAAATATTATTTCTACTTTATTTGACACTTCGAAGTCATTATTTACCCTTTTATTGAAACGGTTAAGTTAAAAATCTTAAATTCTCTCAACATCTTCATCAGTTTTAAAAACTAACACGTCTAAATCTTCACTTATCTTTTCTAAATGTTCTTTTGTTAATTGCAACTTTAAAATAAATTGGTTTCACACTGTATTTTTTCTATAATTAGCAAAAAGATTATAAAATAACCCTGGAACATTGATAAATTTTATAACAACTTTCTCAAGCTTATAGGTAAGAAGCTTTCGAAATCTGTTATAAACATTTTTCAAACAATTATCAATGTCTTTGGGTTATTACTACTGAAAAGGGATAAAAAATAAAGACAAATCGACACGAAAAAAATTTTCCTACGACCACTTATGAAAATGATAGATTGCACACTCATTTTTACCTAAGAAAGTAGTTTATTTCACACATGTATAACAAAACATACATGTATTGAAATGCTTCTTTTTCTTATGTTATATATGGTCTCGAATGCTAGAGGGAATACGCGAATACAATATGAATCTGGCTAGGTGCCGAAAGGCAAAAGGTCAAATTTAAGCAGACAATATGATTTTTTGAGGTTATGTTAGTGTTTACAATAGAAAATGAAAGTTTGTTGTGATTTGTGTTCAAATACATACTAGTTTCAGCAAGATAATTTAAACGTTAAAATCAAGTGTTACTACTATTACTGGGTAATGTATAAAGTAGTTGAATGAAAATTTATTCTCCATAGCGAAGGAAAACTTTTCAGTACACGTATTTATATACTTTTCAACACATGTGTGATATTGTTAAATTGACTTATTTCTTATTTAAAAAATAAATTTTTTAGAAGAATTTTTTACGTGGTCGTAGGAAAAATGTACACAACTTGTTGGAAAGTGTATTTCGCACTCGTTACGTTTCAGCAGTATCTAGTAAGATATGTATCACTTTCCAAACTCGTTATGTAATATACTATTAGAAAAACAAATATATACATCACACCTAACATGTATTGTGAAAACACCAAACATCTATCATTTCGCAGATTTATATGGTCAACGTTCTATGTCAAAAAAACCTATGAATATATTTATACAAACCATGTTATCTTCTCGAACAAATAGTATGTACTAAATCACATCGAGGAGTCGAATAAAACTACCCAATTTTTTATAGTGTTTGTCTATTGTATTTGCTAGATAGAAAGACTATTTTCGTGAATGAATTTTTATTGCTAGCGGTAAGCAAAATGATTGGTTAGTATAGATAACGTATAAAAACAGGCACTAAGGTCGACCCAATATGAGTTATTGATTTTAAAAAATTGGAATTGAACAATTAATCACGAAATTTGTATTTTACAGCAAATTATCTTTTTCTGCCTTCAAAACACGTGTTATAAGATGGTAATTTGAGGTAATTTCGAATCGTCTCCATGATAATTGGAAATAAAAAACATATAATTCTGATAAAATATCTGATTATGTATATGAAGATTTCATCGATAAAAAACATGACAGATCCTTAAGTTTTAAGCAAGTAAAGAAAGAAATCTGAAAATTTGGTCATTAAAACTTCAAACTTATTATCGAGCTCTCCATCTTATTTTAAAAGTAGACAAAAGCAACACTTCAAAACTAAACTCGATATCTCATATCATCAAATGGACAAGTAAGATTTTTTTTAAATTGTTTACTTCTATGAAACATACAAAAGAAAAAATCATGTGATGTACACTACCGATCAAAAGTTTTTGCTCTCCACATAATCCGTTCATTAAATTTCAAAATAATACACTTTGAAAAATGTCTTCTTCATATTATCAAGCGCAGGTCTGGGAACCGTGTTATACAAACTAAAAATAGAAGAAAGCGACAAGTTGCAGGTACCAGATGATTTTTTATTATTCTTCAACTGTGAATTATTTCTTTGGTGTTTATGATTGTAGTTTAGTCCCAATTAGCACTGTAAGACGCAAGAACGTGCTGTGATTTATACTTTTTGGACCAAGATATTTTTTTGTGAAATTCGTATACGAATTGATTTCGTTTTCGAAAATTCTGACTTGTAAGTTTCAAGGAACTATCGATAGAAACTCGTGCTTTAATCACAAGTCTTCAAGAGTCTATCTAAAAGTAAACGTACCTTTAAAATCGATGTAACGTGGATTAAAATGTGAAAAAAAATTCATCACCAGGAGCTTCGGCAATAGCAAGCGTTCAGAGCAGCCTCGAAAAACCACAATCACTGAAGTTGAACGTATTGTTTTGATCAGTAAAAGTGATGAACTACTTACGGGGTCAGATATAGCAGCTGAGATCAATGAATCTAGGGATCTGCCTTTGATTACTTGCTACAGGGAAAAGGAGATTGAGAGAAACTGCCTTTTTTGCAAGAAGAATCCTCTTTTAAGACGAGAAAATAACAATAAGTGGTTGCAGTGGGCTAAAGAGGATAAAAATTTAACGCATGAAGAATAGGAGGGAGTTTTATGGAGTAATAAATCAATGTTTAATGTTTTTGGGTCTAGGGGAAGAGTGTTTGTGCGCAGGTCAAATGAAAAACGGATATTAGATACTTGTGTAATCCCGACTGTAAAATTCGGCGGAGGCTTGGTGATGATTTGGGATGTTTTAGAGGAAGAACGATTGGAGACCTGGTTAAAATTGAAAAGTTTTAAAGAGAAAAGTCTATGAAAAAATATGTATTACATTCTTGCTCGTGCCTGATTTGCAGTAAAATTTATCTCCTACCATGACAACGATGCCAAGCGTTTCTCGAAGTGCAAAGAGTATTTGGAAGAATTGGAAAGGGAGAATGTACTAAAAGTAATGATTTGGGTGGTAGGAAATGTTCCCCATCCAAGTTCTGTAAACCAATGAGTCGTTGTTAATTTTGTCGATCCTTTAAGGGATTATAATGGTTGGTGACGATCTTGGCCTTCTGTTATTGTTATTGTAATCGAAAATATTTTCTGATATATCATATTGGGCCTTTTCCATCGACAATCTGTGCTTTAAAGTGAGCTCTAGAAACAAGAATTTAATTACACCAGACATAATAAGGGGGAAATCTTTGGCTTTTACATTTTACAGCTGACCAAAATTAATCTGTAACTTTCTTTTAAATTAACATCTTAATGCAGTTTCTCTTCTAATTTGAAAGAAAATCTTATCGTTTTATAATTAAACTGAAATAGCTGGAAGTTGATAAAAAATTCCATTTCACAAGAAATTAAACAAATTAATCGAAAGTGATTATTTGAGAAAGAGAGGCGACAAACGACTATAAGAAGAGATATTTCAATCTGGTCGGAATGACTAAATTTCTTCTAAATAAATTTTTTATAGGCTCTTACTAAATTCAGTGATTTTTGAAATTTTAACTATAGACTGGGGCCGTGATGCGCCAACAATATTTTGTTGGTGTAATAGTTATAAAAACTTTAAACAAGACGTGAGCTACAAATAATTTGAGGACCTACTTATTATAGTTGTTACATTTTGTATTATTACTAGTAGGATGGGGTTGTTACCTTTTTGATATTAAAAAATTAGTAGCAGACAACTGCTAACCGGCATATACAGTTGAGGTTATAAACAATGAAAAAAAACTTTCGAACTTGAGATGATGGGAAGTAGTGAAATGGGGCGATGAAAACAGTTTTTCCTTATTTATCTCAAAACGAGACCTTCTAGAAAACAGTGTTTCATACAAAAGTTGTAGATATTAAAAAAATCTGAACCTTTTATTGCGTATATTTTTCGACGTAACCCCAAACTTTGCGAGAAAATGACGAAAAACTGATTTTTCTGTTTTTTATTTTTTTCTCGCATGAAAATTATTTGATTTAAATGAAAATATTTTTCGAAAAAACACAATCTTCGGCGAATTGTACTTTCAGCTGATATATCGATTTTAATGACGTTCAGTTTTTTTCATTGTTTTCAATTTTTCAGCATATTTATGTTAATGATTCATAATATTTTGATTTAAAATTAAAACTCATATTTTAATTACGAAAAAGGTGTTTTTACTACTAGAGCTAGACGAAACTAAAACTGAAAATAACATCTTTAACAGTTAATATTAAGTGTAAATTCTCGGCTCGTAACTAGTTGAATGAATTTACATATTAGAAACAACTCTCAAATTAAAACGTATATACGTATTCAAACAAAAAAAGTACAAAATTAAAAATTTTACATTAGACTGGTATTTGGAATGCTCGCCCCAAACGACTGATGGTTGGAGGGTGAGAGAGACTTTTTCAGCAGGTAACCGCCGTAGCTTTCGAAGATTGGTTTCAAAATAAATTAATGCCCAATATACCACCGAATAGCTGTGTTGTGATGGATAATTCATCCCTCTACTCTCACCCAAGGTAACAGTTTGGCGTGCCATATCCCCATCGGAAGTCATAGGTTCGTTTTTTCGAATATGAAAGGAGTTAACCTCTTACCTTGAACACTGAGCGTTATACGGAAACGTTAAGATCATTCTTCGTTCCCCAACTTCGTCAAAATGCAGTAAATGATGAAACCTCATTCCAACAAGGAGTCACACATCCAGTGTAGACGAATGACCCCATAACAGTTTTTCCAGATTGGTTGTTAGCTGAATCGGATTTTTCTTGGATCCATTATTATTCAAATCCCCAATTCTTCTTCAGCGCATGTAATTTTTTTATGTATGAAACAAAGAATTATAATTTTAGCTACAATAGAAATTGGGAAAAACCTTTTCTAAAATTTTTGATCAACATATTTTATCGGTTTGCTTGCTGAGTTATTATATGCTCTGATACTGCTCCCAATTACTAATGTTGATTGGAGTTTACGTTGAAATTACATTCTCAATATTGTCAATGCATTACAGATTTTACTCTACAATGTAAAATATTGGCGTGTGAGTTTATATTTCTATTGAAATACATATTGAGCGGATAATATTGAATTTGCACTTCAATGGCAGCACCGTAATTATGAAATACGGTTTCCTATTCAAATGAGATGGTGCCCATTAATGTGCACGCTACTCTTTGCATAATTTGCACATAAACTAAAATCCAATGTAGTTGTTGCCCGCCTAATATTTCACTGCAGCCTCTCAACAGGCAGGCAACTGTAAAATATGGCGTACTCATTAACTTTCGGATCACATCAACTATCAAGTATGATTTAAATTGTCTATTCAATCTTATTTTCCCTTTTTATTTATTCTTTATGCTCTAGTTATATTGAAAATTAAAAAATAGTATTAACGTAGTTTTAAACCTTTAGAAATAATAAAAGTGTTATCTCTATACAAAACAAAACAGTGAACGTGTGGTTTGAATTATACATACAAATGCCCCCTTGAATATATACAAGTGTAGTTAGGTCAATAATTGAATTATTCTATAGGTTCTGCGCCTTCCTCATTCCACAAGTTTCAGTCTCCAAACACTAGGTGAAGGAAAGTGGGAAACTTCTTGTGAAAAATTGCCTGTATGTCCGGTTCTGCTTAGCCGATTTTCATTTTTTTATATTCCCATAAGGGAAAGGACAATAAGTATTTGATATGTATGTTTGAAGAAACATAAAAGGGAATGTTCCAGTGAACGTATCCTTATATAATCGAAGATTTTTAGTTTTAGTTTAGTAATTAAGAGTTGTCTGTTGTCTGTTGGCCTATAGTGCTTCAATCTTCTCATCTTGGAACTATTTTTAGTTGGTTGGTGAGTACATCATGATGCACTTTGATGCGCTCACTATATTTTTCACTATACTTCTGAATCCTCTTTTTTACTGGTGGAATAATCGCAATTACGTCTATTGGAGCATATAGTTCTTCCAAAATCAATTGCAGATTATAAAGCTCTTGCTGACAATTTTGTTTGATCGTATAGGCGTAGATACCTCATTTTATAAATTTATTATCTTTATATATACTTTTTAAAATATGTATATTTTATGCGAGAAAGTATTCGTTAGAAGGCAATCGAATAATTATAAATTGGACGGCATCATACGCTGAGGTCTAAACTTTACCGGCGATTTGGGGGTAGTTTAAACTTCAATTGAACATGAAACATGAAATTGTTCACATTTTTACAATATAATAAAGGGTTTTTGTGAAATAATTCAAGATTTACACTTTATATTTAACGAAATTATCAACATTGTAGACACGCTGAGAAAACAAGAAGTTTTCGTCCTTTAAATCTTTAAAGCAAATCTTTAAATTGTCCCACTTATTTTATCAATTTGCTGTGCTTCTATCGAAAACATTATTAGTATTTTTTTACAAGGTTAACCAAAAGTACTACTTCCTACTTGTTTCTACAACTTTCTCAAATAATTCAACAAACAAACAACAAAAATGTTGATTCTATTTGTGACAATTGGCAGGAAAATATCTGTTCAACTGTTACCTGTAAAATCTTGTTTACTCTTGAATTGAAAGTTTAAGCCGTATTTTGAAATTCATTTTAAACGGGATAGCTATGTCCTTCTGATTTTGAACCACCAATTTCCAGCCAAAAAGGTTTGGTTGTACTTGAGTTATGAAGAATTAAATTAACATGATATCAATAATAAATTTGTATCCTCATATGTTCTATTATTTCCATATAATAATAAAGTGGACGTGTTAATCATTTACCGTGTTTTATCGTATTCAAATTTATCGACGGTAGGAACTGGCCTAAGTGAAATTTCAAGAAATAGAGTCTGGAGCTGCCGCATTTTTCAGTAAAACAAATATAACAAAGATACGTAACGACTAAAAGGATTTTCGCGGCAGGGAAAAGTTTTTAACGAGTACACTCAAAGCAATACCCACACCTAACTTACTCTCATGTGTTTCGTTGCATTCTGGACTTTTGAAAGCTCTGCAAAATCTAAAATCAAACGAGCATATTCAAATCAACCATAAAATTTTTAATGCAACTCTTGGTAAAAATAAATAAGAATTATCGATAGTTGTATTTGTCATTTGCACCAATACAGTATCTGCCAAATAGACATTGCAACGAATTGCGAAAAATGTTTTTGAGTTTGCTCTATTGCACATTAAATCATTTTACCACTTTGATTAACGTTTCATTTCAAAATGGCCCAATTGCCTTGAGTCGACTATAATTATACCTCTGCACAAAGGAGGAGATAAAAAACAAGCGTCGAATTATCGCCCAATTGCACTTCTTTCCACGTTATCTGAGATCATATTTAAATAATGTCCACTCTAGTCTAAACAGCCATCACTCCACTGCAACAACTTTTTGTGATTTTTCTGAGGCTTTCGATTAAGTGAATCATAATATTTTAATTAACAAAGTACTATGGTTTCAGGGGAAAACCTCTTGGATGGTTTGAGTCATACCTTACTAACAGAAGTGAGCTTGTGAGGGCCCTATTTTGTTTAACCTGTTTATAAACGACATCGACTATCTAGACATCTGTGGTAAAATATGTCTATTTGCAGACGACACTAGTTTCTCTTGGAGCAACCCTGATCTCAAGTACTCAAATAACACCACCATTGACGTCGTTAAATCTGTAAAATTCTTAGGGCTTGTTGTGGGCAATTCCTTGAAATGAGAGTTACATATTATCGCCTTATACAAAAAATTAAGTGCCTCCTAGTTGGCGCTGAGATTACTTTCCAAAAAACTGAACTTATCCATCTCTCTAACAGTTTATTGTGCCCTCTTTGAGTCGCATCTCAGAAATGTCCTTGTGTGTTACGACTCAATTTGAGTGAATCTTCAAATTGCGTAAGAGAGCCGTTAGATATTTACTCGGACTGAGCAGCAGAGCTCACTGCAGGAACTTCTTTAAAGGATTGAAATTTCCTTATGCATCTTTGGATCCGTTTGCCTAATTCGTAAGAACGCTTATGCGATGTCAGAAAAGTCATTGCATGGCTATCCATTTAGTAACGCGGAGCACGACCTTTACGGTAAGGTCTCAATATTTTACAATGCAAAAAATGCACAATCACTTGCCAATTGAAATCAAATCGATATCATCTTTTCCCGTAACAATTTGGCAAAAAGGCATTTTTAATGGAAAGGTTCTTCCGGGAATGCTACATACTGGTTTAATTTTTGCTAGGGACATATATACCATTATTATCAATACTATTACCTATAATTTTGTTATTCATTGTGATTTTCTTCTGTATATTGAAATTTTATTTTATTTGTATCTTTATTCATTTATTTTTATGTTTGTTTTTCAGTTTTTACAAGCTTTTGTCTACAAATTGTAACATTTTTTTGACAATAAAGCATTTCTCTCTTTACTATTGTGTAATTAGCTTTAAATAACCCTATACTATTTTATAATATTCGACTAACAGATGATTGAAGTAATATTTTACAGCTTAATACCTCATGAAATTTGGATGATTCAACTTTAAATTTAAGTTTTATTGCTGCTAAGTCAGCTAAGACTTGTTCGAAAGGACATTCTTCAACATTTATATTTTCAGTATGTACTTCGGGGCAAATAATTTTGGTCAGAATAGGATTCATAGAAATCTTTATAGTTTTCATTACCGTAGAAGCTCTTTGATTTTATTGACAATTTAAGTGGCGAGTTTATTTTCTATATAAAACGGTTTATTGTCTTTAATTTTGATGCTTTCAAAATTTCGGTCTAAGCCATTTTGGCTAATACGCTCAATTAGTTCATTAATGGCATGAATATGGAATTGATAACTATAAAAGAGAAGAGATGAATACTTTATTGAATTGAATTAATATTTAATCGATTTTTTAAGCGACTTATGAAATGAGTATAAATCTGGTAAAGAACTTTCCTTGTTTCGAAAGTTTTAATCTTGGCCAATGAAAAGAAAGTTACAAGTCTTGCTAAAATGGAACTAGCTACTTCTGAATTTAATGAACGTTATTACAAAGATAATTTATATGATTTGACTTTTGAAAGCTATTTACGGGGAAAAAATTATCAAACCCAAAGCGGTAACAATCCTAATTTCTTCATCCACTATTTATCTCCGTTCGCTGTCTCGTTTTAGATTTGTTGATTACATTAAGCTGAATTGCAATTTCTCCAACAAAATAGTGATTATTGATACTGATCACTACCTACTATACTATCTGGTCCTTCCAGTCTGATATGAATCAGCGATCCATGGCTCGAAGGAGTAGACATTGGTACTGTAAACGTTTCAAGTCAGCTTGATTATTTGAAAAAATATAGAAATCTAAGAAAAAAATAATAGTCTTATGATTTAATTTCTAGTGTTGTCATTATTTAAAAAAAATTCAACCAAATTTAATTTTCGTCTAATCTTAGATTCAATGTTTTGATGATAGTTTTTTAAATTTCTTCAATAGTGTATGTGAAGCTTACAAAGATATGAACATTTCTTTTGAAATTGTTTTCTCGTAATGTTTAGCATAATTAAGTACCCACTCTCAAAATGAAGATATCCGAACTTATTAATATAAGCTGTGAAATATACGAGGTGTGGCTATTAAGTAATGAGACTAGCGCTGCTACTCTTTCGAATGCGTGTCTACCGTATAAACCAGTATAATCGTTGTCTTCGTTTTTTTGTTTTGCCGTAAAAATTATCAATAAAAAACTAGAGTAATGGATTGTTGTGCAATTTCACATGAAACTTGAAAAAACTGCGATTGTCAGCTGCTTAAACTGACGTCTATTCTTTTGAATGTGATGTCAACTGTGTCTGTAGACAAACCACTATAGCTGTTGTCTTTATTGAAACAAGCGTATGGTAAAGAATATTTGTTGCAACATGTTTTTGTGTTGTTTAATCCGAGATGACCGATGACCGAGAAGATGCTGGAGATGATTCCCGTCCAGGTCGCCCTTCTACGTCAAAAATATCGGAAAAGTCGGTAATTTGGTCCGATCTGAATGTCGACTAAGTATTGGTGCGATTGCTGAATCTAAAGGAATTAACAAAGAATGTGTGAGACAAATTTCACATATAGATTTTAACATGTGTGCAAAACTGATGTATCATACCGAACTGTCCGTAAATAAGTTTTTAGCCAAGTACAACATCCCAGAGTGAGACCACCCACTTTATCGTCAGATCTTGCACCGTGCGAATTCTACCTCTTTTCTAAAGTCAAATCGGCATTAAAAGGAACAAGATTTGAGTTCGAGGGATACAGGAAGGTATATATATATATATATATATATATATATATATATATATATATATATATATATATATATATTGAAGGCAATAAAAATAAAAAATAATTACTCAAATTATCAATATTTAATAACCACACCTCGTATTTGCGAATGCGTTGAGAGATTCTTACTTTGGACCAAAAGCGCATTCTCAGACCTTATTGACATAGTTAATACAAATACAGTTAATACAAAATGAGTTGAATTTTTTCATTGATTCGTAAATGCAGATAAAACCAGGGTCCATCACTAAACTTCCGAAACAAAGGGCGAATCTGTTCCGAAATAGGCGGTTTCATCAGCCGGAAAACTAACGGCGACCATTTTTTAGGATAGTCATGGGATTGTGTGAAGGGTTAATAAGGTTAAAACAGTCAACACAGTGGATTGCACATGGCGAACCTGCTTCGAAGTAGGCGGTTTCATCGACCAGAAAAGTGATGACGAACATTTTCTAGGATAGTCATGGGATTGTTTAAAGAGTTGAAAAGGTTAGGTATCGCTGATAAAACGCAAAAACTACGGAAAAACAACACTCGTATATTATGGAATGATAATTTATCATCTTTTCGTTCAATTGAGCTAATAAATTTCAAACGAAACTGAATATCTACTTTTAACATTACCATATATAATTTAAGTGTATTATCTACGCATTAGAAGACAGCAATCAGACTTGCTATGTTCCTTTGCGCTTTGAAAATAGAACAAAACGTTCAAACAGTTACTTACATGAAAATGACAGAGTATAAAGTAAATAACCACCAAGGTAAATTACTTGGAAAATTTCACAGCACTTTAGGGTAGATCTGAAGGGTGAAGTGTTCACATACAAGTCGAGTAAACATATAAATGATAAATCAAATGGATGAACCTGTAGTTTAATAAATGGAAGAGCTATTTTATTACGAGGTGAAATGAGTTACTATTACTACTACTTAGTTACCCAGTCTGAAGGGTTTTATTACCTATGAAGATTTTGGCTTATCTAAAGCCATATCAGTACAGTTTCTATTTCTCTTAATCTGCCAGTAGTGCAAGTTTGGGACCTGTTAGTGGCTCCAAGCTTGGGAAGACTGTAGACAATTTCATTGCTCCTCAGTCAGCTCTAGCGCACTCTCGCCAAGTAACTCATTGACTGCCTTGTAGCTTTTTAGAATGAGTTTTCATTTGGTGGTCATGTTTTTAATTAGTGTCGCAGCGTTGCTCTTGATCATGTATTTAGATAATTTCTTTATTAACCAATTAATTCCCAGATATGTAAAAAAACGATTGACAGTGATCTAAAAAATCATTCGTTGTTATTAGTGGTTTTATTACTACACATAGAGTGTCTTCTTCTTGTTTGTTGGCAGATTATCCAGTGGGATCCTTTCGAAGTTGTACAGTACCCAGAAGCCCTCCTTTTAGGTCCAGGAATTTTTGGTTAGTTTAATTCCATATTTCTTTAAGAGATATTGGGAAATCTCGCGCCGAAAATGCGTCATATCCTTGAGAACGAGCTAATTGAGCATCTCCCATATATGTGTTACACATGTTCATTGCATGTAGTTTGACTACTTTTATTTCATTTTGTCTTTGTATTTATTATTATTTTTTTACCTTATCCATTATCCATATCAACTTCGTCGCTATAAAAAAGTTTTTAAAATCTAATGAAAAACGTAAACAAGGATATTCTTTGTGAAAATTTTTTGCACAACATGTTTTTACTTTGTTTTTCGTCTTGCATAGTCTTTATTTTCGCCATTATGTTCAGTAAAGTTTTATGTATATGCCATCTGGAAGAATTTGAGAATCATCTATGTCCAAAGTTTCGCCTTCCTCTAATAGTCCAGTGGTTTCTTTCTAAAAAAATCTGTAAGTAGTTATATTGATGAACAAGAGGTCGCTAATGATCCACCGAACAAAAATGGTTCATCATCCACGTATATCGTATTCAAATCAAATAAAATGAAGACACATATCCCCAAGAACACCTTACAAAGATATAGCACGAGAGTGATAAGCCGATTAAGCAAGTGAATTCTTTTAGTAGAACGCCAACTAAAATATATAAAATATAAAATTTACATATCTAATGCATATATGGAAATGTAGTGTAACGTTGTTTTCACGTTTATTCCATCTAAGTTTCCTCCGAGACTTAAAAACCACATACCTATTTGTCGGGCGAGAATCCCTAGGGAAGAATGTACTATGAACAATCCTAGCGGTTTTAACATATTCGACCTAGGAATCGGTGAAACGACTCTAATCCAGGATTTCCTTAGAATCTCTTATTTACTTCAATTGAATTGGATAGTTCTGTACTGTTTTTATAACTAATGACTTAGCTTGGACTCAATTCCATGAGTACAAGCTTTATAATGATTGGTCTAGTCATCTTCTATTGCTTCCATGTCGGAATACTCTGCTTTCGCAGAGTCGCGCTGCTCCTCATTCTAATTAACGTGTTCTCTGGCAAATCGTAGACGGCGGTGAGCTAGGGGCCAGTAGCTGGAATTTTTGGCTCAAGGTTAGCTGATCTAAGACTTCTGACTTTCTAGCCACTCACAGCCACTCCTCGCGTTTCTCTAAACTCTTGTAGGACATGAACACCAGTGCGGGTCTGATTTATCAGCGATATGATGACAATAAATTGGTTATCTCTCTCAGATGTGCATCTTTTTCTTCCGAAGACACGTTGTCGATGAAAGTTACCAGTCTCCTGATAACGACGGTAAGCTCTGGAAACAGCAGACTGAGTTATGTACAGCGCACTGGCCACTTCTTACTGACTATAGACTTGTTGCGATATGGTGACCGATTGAACGGCTTTATCACTTGTTGTAGCCATTTTCAGATAGAATTTTTTTTGTTATTAACGGAGACGTGTGTCGGTTGACGTTTGATGGATATTGGATAGTAGTGGGTGGTTACCGATCATAACATATTGTTAGATAATTAGTATTAAAATTCCACTAAGAAAAATACAATTTCATGTTCAGTTTGTTGGAACGTGACTTGCGATTGCAGTGGTGTCGACTAAGTCGCTTTTGTTGTTCATGAGTGAAGATAATACTCACAGGAAGGAAACTGAATTTCTAATTAATCGATTGAACAGTTAATGTATTCAAAAGATAGAAAGGAAAAAGAAAAAAGAGTGGTGATATTCGTTCATTCCTTGTTTTGGTATCTGTAGACAAACCAGTGTAGCCATGGTCTTAGTTTGTATAAGGGCTGTTTTTTTTGTTTTTCCTTAAAAATTATCGGCTTAAAAATGGAGTAACGGACGGTTGAGAAATTTCACGTGGAAAAACTGCATCTGAAACTTATAATGTATGGATGAATATTTGTTGGGCTCATATTTTTTGGGCGAGAAGATGATTCACTTTCGGGTCATATTTGAACAAGAAGTTCCCGAAAATATTTGTATTGAAACTTTGGATGCGATTAAAAATAACTCTAACTTATTAGAAAAGGTTAAAGTGTGAAGAATCAAATTTGTATTGAAGGGAATTGAATCTGTTGAGGCTGTGAAAGAGAAAGTGGCGCGCGATCTGGAGGAATTGACCGAAAAAGACTTCCTGCTCTGTTTTGAATAATGGAAGATTCGTATAAAGCGATATAGGGATAGGGTAGGGTTATATATAGTGAATAAACATAATATCAAAATGAAATGTTTCATCCATCATCCCATTAATCACTTCTGTCAAATCCTTTCTTGATTTAGCAATATTATTATGTTTTGTTAGAAAAATCGGATTTTACAATTTTATGTAAAATTACTAAATATTTTTAATTTTAGCTCTGTACACATAAATAAATTTTTTTAGACCCTATTCGAAACCGGGACTTGATTGTGTTTAGGAACGTTTGCATCCTGGCATACATTAAACCTTCATGCTTGCCCCTCCCTACCATTACTAGATCATCCACGTATCCTAGAATAGTAAAGCCAACGTTTCTAAGTCTAGTGTGGATTTTGTCCAGTACCAATGACCACAGTGACTTCGCTCTGCGGACAGCCCTTTACTGTAGTACCATATGATGTTGAAGCATCGCTTCGGTTCATTTTAGAATGGAGATTTCCACTTCCTGTTCTTCTAACACTTTTTTGATAGGCTGTTGAGAGGAATTAGGACAGAAAGGTGTCAAAAAATATTTTGAAGGCATTGAACAGTAACACTGAGTTATCAGCGACATGAATGTGTTTGACGTTTATCTGTTTCTTAACGTGCCATAGTTTGTGAAACAATTTATAAACTGAACAAAATAAATTTGGCTCAAAACTGTCAACATTATTGTGTATTCAGGTATCTCAGTTTTATAATTTGTTATGTAAAATATGTAAAAATGGATATTGAGAATGAAACTGACTTCTTTTCAACACCACCAGAAATTAGAGAAGCTGCTGAATTTGCTTTATCAAGTTTATTGCCGAAAAAGTTAAGGAAAGTAAATAATATGGAACATGAATTTTTTTAGCTTTTATTACCTCCTCGTTGGAACAAAATTTACGACCTTCTAAACTTTTTTTCACTTGAAGAAAGAGATGATAGTCGGACGGAGCCAAATCTGGTGAATAAGGGGGTTGTTCTGAAAATTCAAACCCTAAATAACGAATTTTTTGCATGGCATCATGAGGTTTGTGTGCAGGGGCGTTGTCCTGCAAAAACAAAACACCTTTAGATAGCTTTCCGCGTCTTTTCTCTTTAATTTTTTTCCCGTAGAGTGGTCAGTAATGTCGAATAGTATTCTCCCGTTATTGTTTTATTCCTCCATGACAATCCCAAAAAACTGAAGCAAGAACTTTTCCAGCAGATTTTTGGACAAGAAACTTCTTAGGTCTTGTAGAATCAGAGTGTCGTCATTCCATCCATTGTTGCTTTGTCTGGATCGTAGAAATGTACCCAAGTCTCATCCATAGTAACAATTCGGTTAAGGAAGTCTACATCGTTTTCAAATCGAGCACAGAGCGAACGCGATGCTTCTACCCTTGCACGCTTTTGGTCAACATTCAAACATTTGGGGATCCATTTTGCAGCATTTTTTCTCATGTCCAAATTGACGTGAACTATATGATGAACGCGTTCGTGTGAAATATTCGGTGCTTCAGATATCCGTTTTAGCCCGTTTTAGACGGTCTGATAAAATCATGTCATGAACTGCATCGATATTTTCGAGGACTGACACAAAAACTGGCCTTCCCGATCGGTCATCATCTTCAATGAAAAATTTATCTCTTTTGATTTATTGCGTAACTCTGATTTACTTTTTTGACGTCAAAGTTTACACTGACACTACCACTTATGGTAACGCAATATTTTGTTTATGCATGGAACTGGTCTAGGCTAACTAGATATCAATACATTCTCGTATAAATAAACACCATAATATTGTAATATTATATACCCAATATTTGTCAAACTAATACATAGATTTTTGTGTTAATTATTATGAAGATATCATTATTATAATTTTCAATAACTATGTACTATGCTTAAATGTACAATAAAATATTGTATAGAAGATTTGCTAGAATAGAATAATAGTTTTTCTAATAATGCTACAAAATTTTCCAACAAATACACTTCAATAAAAATATTTGGTAGTCGTGGATAAAGTATAGGATTCTACTCGCTTATAATTATATCACCAGTTTCGTTATTTAATAGCCACACACATATTGAGGTAACTACGATTTTTGAAAAAAATAGAATTACTACTATTAGTTTTGATGCATAATTTGAGTATTCTTTGTATTTTCCATGACCATAAATTGGATGCACCTACCGAAATACTTACTAAACACAATCTATGTTCAATACATCGATTAAACTTTTCTGTGTGGCGTCAGAACGATAAAACTATCACACACTAAAGTAGTAACGATTATCAGGAGAAGGAGCGTTCGGCTCTGTTTGACACGACTAAGTTAATTATACCCATTTTGTGATGTAACGTGAAAGAGAGCTGACCCTGCACACCTTGATGAAATGCTACAGAGGCGGCAGGATCCATCAAAGGGATAACGTTCAGAAACCCTAGCATATATTTGTTTTTTATGGGTAGAAAGCGGTAAACCACTCTTTTGTAACTTTTTCGATTAGATAGAGGTGACGTTATAAAGTTTGTTTCCAATGATGTGGCAGCAAAAGAACTTGATTGCGTTGGTTTATCGACGTTATCGACACTATTGAAAACATATGAGATTGAAAAAAAAAATATAACAATATTATTATACATAACAGTTTATATTATATTTTTTTGAAACTGTGTTGTGACTATCATAATGAAAGCGGTGTCATCGTGAAATTAGTACATCCTTTTTTTTTTAAATTTATTATTCAACATTGTGTCAGATATAACTGTCAAAGAAATCAGGTTCATCTAATTTCACTTTGTGTTCATCGATACCTTAATAAATTGTCAATCTAATTTCATTGTTTAGTTGGCTGGAAATTAAAAAAAAACCAGCTAGCAAAAGATATTTGACTAGTTATTTCGTGATATTTATTACAATTTTCACCACATGTATGTTTGTACGGTATGTACCCATTTTTATATCTATATGTAACTAATTTCCCGTTAACCAATGAACTTGAAATTTTGCATGTTTACTCACTCCTGTTGATAATACTTCATCAACTGAAAAATTTACGAATTAATTGATCAAATAGTGGTATAGTTTTTCCAATATAAATTGCAGATTATAAAAACTCATATAAAAACCCTTGCCGACAATTTTGTTTGATCTACCTCATTTTATAAATTTATTATTTTTATATATAGATACTTTTAAAAAGTATGTATATTTTATGCAAGAAAGTATTCATTAAAAGGCAATCGAATCATAATAAATTGGGCGGTATTATACGCCGAAAAATCATTATTATACCTCGTTAACTCGCTACAACTGAATATTAAATTATAAAGCGTAAAAAGACGAGTAAAATGTACCTGCCTATAAGGGAGTTTGGTTTATACAGGGTACCAGACGTAAACTGAGCTTTTTTTGTACCCCATTCGATACTCTTTTATTTGACGCAAATAATTTTGTCGGACTATCCTTGACAATTCGGTTATTGCCATCTATTTATTCAGTTTTTTGTGTTTAAAACCACATGCTGACAAAACTTGATGCAAAATTGGTATAATTGTATTGTGGATGATCGATCTGCTACCTTTTGCTGCATTACTTCTAATGTGGCAACACTGTTCTCTTCTTATATAGACTAGAAATTGTCCTACGTATAAAATCTTGAGTAACTATGTCAATTTCAGTTTTTCTTTATACGTTTTTCGGTTTTGCGAATGATCCACAGCAACCCCTTTCGTAACTAATTGATAAATGCAAAATTTATTATCATTAGCATTATCAGATTGCTGAATATTTTCCTTTTTTAAACATTCGATTATATTTAAAATACCTTGCTGTGTTTCTATATCTAAATCTTTATTATTAAATTCATACCTTAATTCTCACTACACTGTGCAATTTCATTGTTTTCATTCGCCCATGGTCTAAAGAACGCCATATTTCTATTTATTTAAAGAAATTTATGAATTAAATAAATATCATCTAGCCCCGCCACTGCTTAACGCAGATTGTCTAGCAGGAATTTTTCAAAGAAAATATATATATACGGCTTCCGATAGCTTCGGCCAATAGAAATCCATTTATGTTTAAGATTCGATGATTTCATTGGTAAACAATGGATATGATGAGTCCACGTGGACTGATGGTTTGTTAGATGTTTACCGAATTTTATACAGGGAGTAAACATTATTTTAAAAATATTGATTGTTCCTCTCTTCAATCAGGAGCTCCTACTGCTAATTCTGATTTGAACAATATCTTTTTTTTGATCCCATTATATGATAAAAATTACCATCGGCCATTTTTTTACTCTTTTCGCCGAGTAACCGGCGCATAATTTGTTGACAGTGTCAATTCCTTCGGATGTATTTTAAGCCATAATTATTTATAGCTTTTTGGTGCCTGGTGCATTATTATTTCTTCATTGCGTATGAAACCATCGGCAACTCTTTTCGGAAGCCGAATTGGGAATTGGCAGAAATTCTTGATCCATAGCCGATGTATTTTTCCTCAGGGTTCCCAGGAATGGAATTGCCAGTAGGTACTTCGGAAGGCAGCTGATAACTTTCACTTCAATGTTAACTGTTTATTGAATGACTGAGACAAAAATGTCATTATCTCGTGACGATCAACGTTTGGCTAATGAACAAATAGTTAGATGATACCATGTGGTACATAATATGCTTGCCAAAGTGAACATAAGAAATTTTACTGCACATATTCATACAAGCTAACAAGAAAAGACATCTCCAAAATTTTAACAGAGTATAGATAACATAAAAACAATTTTTTTGCAATATTTGTTACAATGAATGACTCATTATGGTGTAGAGACCGTGAAAGAACTACACCAAATTTTAAAGAAATTACTTGACAAGTGAAGGATTTTATAAAATCAGCAACCAGCTGAGTGGCAATCGCTATACCAAATCGAAATAAAACGAACCGGCAATATTGTGAATATGTTCGGTTGTAAAAGTATTTTTACCCTTGTAAATAAACTTTGTCACGTCTTTGCAAGATTAGAACACACTCCACCTCGTTGAAGTGTTCTAATTTCGAAATTCGGAGCAATTGATGCTGATTTGTGGTCCTTCGTTCTCTGAGATGAAGTTGCAGACGAACTTCCAGTCTGAAGTCAAGATCTGGTTTATCTGATGAATTTCACTTTGGCGCGGTCGAAAAGTTCAAACGAAATTATCTAGTTATATTTAGATCATAGTCAGTGGGTCAGAAAACTACGTCTTAGTTTGTTCTTACAATTATGGATATGATAATTAATGAATAATTCATATAACGATCTCAAATTTAAAAATGGTAAGATATAATTGAGTACCTATAATTAAAATGAATAAATATATGACTTACAACAAAAGTAATCACAAACAAAATAAACAGTCTTATCACGTTAATAGATGAGAAACAGGGAGTTAGATTGGGAAGGTCGTGCACAGATGCGATCTTCGTCATCAGGCAGATCACAGAAAAATCGATTAAGTACAACAGACTAGCATTCATGTGCTTTATAGATCTACAAAAAGCCTTTGATCGAGTACAACTAGAAGTCGTAGTACATCTACTATACGATAAACAAATCCCTTATGACTTGATAAAAACCATTGAAAATATATACATGGACAACAAAATTCAAGCCAATGTGAACGGAGTGCTAACGGAGCAAATAGCAGTACCCAAAGGGATTGCCTTGCTTTTCAATATCATTATAGATGAAATAATCAAGAAAGTAAGAAAGCTAAGGGTCTACCAGATGGGAAACCGAAATATTACAATATTATGTTACGCTGATGATGCTGTTCTAGTCGCAAAAAATGAGGATGATCAAAGGTTTCAAAGGTTTTTACATGTGTTTAACTGCACAGCTAAATCTTTCAATATGATAATATCTGCGTTCAAAACGAAGTGTACGACCACATCTCAAACTTCGATAATATGTAACCTAGTCTTAGATAATTCATCAAATAATTAAATTCAAATACCTAGGAATCGAGATTTCAGGATTTGGAGACGTAGAGAACGAAGTAAGAGAGCAAACAACTAAAGCCTTAAGAATAGCAGCATGTTTGAACGACGAAACCATATGACGAAATATACATATGGGCGAATGAAGAAGAAGAATGAAGAAACATGAACTAGAATTTTTCGAATCATAATTTATTGTAAAGACAATTCAAAGTTCCATCATTTTTTTTGTTGCTCTAAAATCTGGCAATCTCTGTATTTAACCCAGCCACTCTATTCTTTTGAATCTGAATATTGTTCTTAATTCTGATTCTTTTAATAAATTCCGTATTTCTCCTTTGTTCTCCTCAGCCATCATTATTTCTCTTTTAACACCCTAGTATCCTCCTGAGTATTTTTCTTTCCCACAAATAAGTTTTGCTTCCTCTGCTTTATTAAGAGTTCACGTTCCGTCTACGTAGGTCTTATTAGTGTTTTGTACAGATATAACTTCGCCTTTCTGGAGATGTTTTTGGAACTTATTATCGCATTCAGTACTCCAAATTGTTTTCTTCCCTTCGTCTTCCCAAGATATACATAACTTTTAACTTGTTCTATGTTTATTATGTTTTCATCATTCAGCTGACAGTGCAACGTTTGCTTTAACTCGCGCGCCTTCGTATTTTTTCCTCCACTGCATAAACGAATTAGAATTTTTCGAATACTAATTTATTGTAAAGACAATTCAAAGGTCTTTTGCAAGAGTTATGGGTAGTTTGCTCAACTAAAGGATTTTGGATAACATGTTAAGTTTTTTTTCCAAAATTTTTGTGTTTGCTTTGATGAGCCAGGTACTTCTGGAACTATCCTCGTATAGTACTAAAAATAAAATGTGAGCTTTTGAAAAATACCTAAATCAAAGCCAACTCACAATTAATTATTAAATGATTAGATATATGTAATCATTGTTTTGCACAGAAAAATTAAAATATCTCAAGGACTAATACTTTTAGGTATAGGGAATGTATTTTGAATCACCCTGTATCAGATTCAACGAATATTAACAAATAAATAATTTTACAAAGTTTTCACTACTATTCGAATGCTTTGGCTGCACTAGATCTTCATTCTTGAATTTCTCTTACATTATATAGGGTATTGAACTTACCCCGTTGATTTCAAATGTGCAATGAAATAAAAGGTTTTTTATTTGAAAAAATGTAACTTAGACAACTAAATGACTTTTGTATTAAAATTTTTCCGTTATATAATACTACCTTAATTTGACAGAACTTCTAACCAAAATTTTTATTGATCTCGGTCCAATCAATCACTACGAACTGAAAAAAAAAATCCCAACTTATTTATTTACCTTGCTGAGCTCCTTGGGTGAAATTAATTGGTTCTATTTATAAATTTCGAAATGCAAATTAGATCTTTTTAATTTAAGTAATGGCCGAAAATTTCTATGGACTTAAAGCTAGCGGGAAATTGAATTAAAACTCCAATTACTTAGATAAAAACACAGATTAAACTTCCGCAACCCACTGGTCGGCAGG
Organism: Diorhabda sublineata; assembly: GCF_026230105.1. NCBI lineage: Eukaryota > Metazoa > Arthropoda > Insecta > Coleoptera > Chrysomelidae > Diorhabda > Diorhabda sublineata. Next base: position 15,199,697 of record NC_079485.1, on the reverse strand, counting down.
AAGTTTACTCAATTCAATATTTTTTAGTCCGTTGTTGTGTCTAAAACAAATTTGCGGGCATAAAACCATTAAAGCAATTTGTATGTATATTCAGCAAGAGTGGCAGTATCTCGAGAGAATCGTATGTCTCGAAAGTTTGAGTTTAACCATATTCGAAAAGGTTTGACAGATACGACTTTCTGTATTGCCGACCGCCTCTACAATTCACATTTTCTTTTTTGAACTTATCCTGTTAAATAAAAAACTCTGTACACATATCGAAAGTGTATTAAATAAGAAAATTGTTGCTCTTATAAGAGAAATAGAATTAAATGTAAGAAGAAATCATAGGGTGCCATACAAGGACTGTACGGCTGATGATGACCCATCAATTCGATGTATTGACTGTTCAGTTTTTGTTTAAACTGATGTGTGAAAGCTCGCATTTTCGTGGTGGAGGATGATTCGTCTTCAGCTGTTATTTCCCAGATTATTTTGAGCACTACGGTGCTATGGTTGTCCAGTTATTGCGAAAAAACAAGTCACCATTTGCTTCGAAGTACTTCCTGCGCGAACAACTTTTGTTGGATTTGGCTCATCTTGAAAGATTCATACGGTCGATTTTTGTTTAGCTTCTGATTCAGATGCATAGATACATGGATCTGTCACGAACTTATAAACGTCTTTGGAGCAGTTTGCAGTTTTTCAACATTCCCTTGGACCGACTCGAGCTTTTTTTGAGCGATTGTCAAATTATGCGGTATCCAGCACGAACAAATTTTTTTAATAGCCAAATGTTCATGCAATATTGAATATAGGCAAATGGAATTAATGTCCAAGTATACCTTAATCTCACAGTATCCCCCAAGACGACCAAGACGAAGTGTTGCCATATTTCAAAAACATCTTAAGTAGCTCTTCTTGTGATAAATAGTTTAAAGTATAAATATGAAATTCGTTTGTTGTTAGACAATATTGGGAACACAATTTAAAGCAGCCATGGCAGGTAGGAAAATATGTGAAATTGGAGGTTATGACACAGTTAATGAGGGAACAGTACAGCATTGGTACAACCGTTATAATAGTGGAAATAGGACCCTCAGATCATCCACCTACAAGGAATATTGGGATTATAAGGAAAGCAGTAGAATTTCAATCTAGTACTAGCACTTGTCGATTTTTGGACTTCCTTGGACCTCCTAAAGATATCATACACCGTCATTTATGTGGGATTTATAAAAGTGGTCGAATTAACTGAGATTCAGGCGCAACGTCGAGTGGTTAGGCGAGGGACAATTACCAGAACCCGTTGCAAACACAGTTCCATTCGAGCGGAAAGTCCTGTTGTGTTTGTAGGGGAATTATGAAGGTTTAGTGTGCTTCGAAATAATTTCAGATGGTCGAGCTATCAGTGGTGAGGTATAAAGTGGACAGATGATGTAAATGTATGAGGTTTCATTGGAAAAATATCAAGGTTTAGTTAAAGCACATACTGCGGAAGTTAGGAGAAATTAGGTCGGAGAATTTGGAGGCTTTGAGCTCCTATCACATCTAGCATTTAGTATGGACCTTACATCGTCAGATTACTATTTATTCAAATCCATGGGGTGATTCTATTGTGGGAAAAATTTGAATCCCAAAGAGATGTTGAAAATGCAGTGCAGCTAAGTAAAAAAAATGGTTTTTCCAAAGGATCACTGAAAGTTGGGATAAAACCATAGAATACGATGGGCTATACTTCAAATATTGAGGCATTCTGTTTGTATGATTACTTAATGAACAAAATGATTATTGGGAATCAAAATTCATATTGGTACCAATTGATATAGAATTGAATATAGAAAAACAGATAATAAACTTTAGAAAAAATATTGAAAATATCAAAATAGAAATAACAAAATAAAAAGTTAGTGTGATGGTTAACCAATTTATTTAAGTATAGCTCTTTTTCAAAATGTCTGTAACCGAATTATAGAATCTATTTTCGTTGTCAATACTTATCTCCAATGCAGGATAATGTGTCTTAATTGTAGGAGAGTGAAAGATTTAATAATAATTGATGAAACTTTCAAAGGTGTCAATAGATTTGAATATATCATGAAAAATATAAAAATTCAAGCCAAACCAAGCTTATTTTGTGAGGCGGAAGCTCCTGAAAAGAAATTCAAAAATCAAAAGAAGGAGTTAGAATGAACGAAGTAGACTGGAGGATTTGAAATAATAAAGAAATCGATGAAATGCTAGGCAATGATAACATCGTCCTATTCATTAAAGCCCAGAGATTGAGGTGGTTTGACCACATTTAATAATAAGTAAATACCTAAGGGAATCATGAATATCAAAATATACAACAGTAGAAGAAGCAGACCTTGTATCAGATCAGATCAAGTTTACGAAGACTTATAAACGATGAATTTGTGAGGTTGGGGACCAGAGCAGTTTGGAGGCAAATCGTCGAGGAGGCCAAGGCTTACACGGAGCTTTAGTCCCAATTCATGGGGTGAATAATGTGAAAGTATTTCCATTTCTTATTATTGTCTAGTTCCATTGAACATTTCACAATCCCCTTTTGTTGCTGGTTTTAATATAAAAATCTTGTTCAAACTTATAGGACGATTAAAATGCTGAAAGAAATTTTTTCAGGCAAATAAATTCATCTGGCAAACAATTCAGTATTTCGTTTGATTTATATTCGAGTCTCCATTTTTAATCACTAAATTCTCCAGTTTGAAACATATATGTAAAGATTAAGTCCTAAATGTAATTCCTCCAATTTTTTTCCTGCATACACCGCAATCAAAATTCATTTCAGTTTTGTAAGAGCTAGACATGCATTACGCATTGAGTCTTTCTGGTATATTTGGATCAGTTTTACTCAAATGTTTTATTACTTTTTCAAAATATTAATTGTGCGGTGTTTAGTGAAGTAAGGTGGCTCAATCACCATCGATTTCCTTTCGAAGCCCACTCTATAATAACTAAATGAAAACTACATGAACAGGATTAGGGAAGGTATTTTCATTAATCCTATAAACCACAAGTATATTAAATTTCTCGTCACTAAATATCTCTTATAGAGCATCCATATTTAGAAGAGTCTAAAATTGTTCAAGGTATTACCAAAATCTTTCCTTGGTTAAATTAAGTTTGAGATATTTATAAAATTAAGTTCCACCTATTTAGTACAGTAGTGCACTTGATACAACTAGTTCCCAATAACCATTATTTTGAATAAATAAAATTTGGTACAAGTTGTTTCACTGGGGACGAGAATCATTAGTAGACGACTACGTGCGGAAAGTCGTACTCCAGAAAACATTAATGGAAGGAACTGTTCTAAGTGACCAATACCTAAAAACAAAAGAAATTTCAGCACAGATTGGTGTTTTAAGAATTCTACATGAGCATTTAAATATGACAAAAATTGGTGTAAGGTGGATGCTTAGAATTGTCAGCGCTGTGCAAAAGAAACGTCGAGAAGAATGTTGTGAGCAATTTTTAGAGCTTTGACGCGAGGACCAAGAAAGTGTGAAACTATCAATTATAACGAGTGACGAAAGGTCACGAAAAGCAGTCTAAAAGTGGGGCTGAAGAGGTTTCCTTTTGATTGACTTTACTGGTACTTACTTAGGAAGTTGTGTCAAAAGAATGATCGAAAACGGTCGTGGCAAAATCAGCTGAGGTGTGCTCCATGAGAATAGTCCAGTCTATACTGTTTCGCTTGTCAAGGCCACTGTACACGAATGAGGACCCACAGAGATTGAACTCCCACCATTTAGTCCAGATCTGGTTCCGTCCGACTATTTTTGTTCGTGAAGTAAGACACGTTTTACGTAAATTTTGATATCATATATACCTTTATACTGGCATAGAAGCTTTCTTTCTAAAAAGTGTGTGGAAATAAATACATTGAAAGATGATATTTTTTTTATTTAGGACGTTTCTCATTCTATATTAGGTTAAGAATTAATGGATCGCACTACGTATCTAGATTTAGTTTTAGCTATACTATTTTTAACAAGACATTTTGTACATCCAACAATATTTGAAGTTCATATTCAAAATTTGCAGCTAAATTATTTTTAGTTTTTCAGTGTAGCTAATAAGGGGAACATCTGCATTTTTAGAACGCCGTCGTGGTTAAAAGAACCCAGATAATTATCCCATTCCCACATCGATTACAACTCTCAGTGCTTGATAAAATTGAGTTAATGATTTGAGATTGAGGCTAGATGCTATAAAGAGAAATTTTAATGGTTATTGATAATGATATGATTTTTCTTATTTTTATTAGTAACGAACTTCTATTCCTTTATAAAATATTTCCAGATAACGAACAAAATCTTCCATATAACGAGTTAAAATGCTCCGAAAAAAAATATGATTTTTATTATTAAAATTATAGTCATGGTGATAAATGGAGGCACCATAGAAGAATCCGCCAGCTACAGACAGAGTTGTATTAAGAACAGAGATTTCGCGATGTCTAAATTGAAGATTTTGAATGTAGCAGATAAAATTAACATTTTAAAAGCATACAGAAGTATGAAATTCCTCCCAAGCATTCTCTCAATGGTAAAAAAATAGGATTGTAATTTTAGAGTGTAAGGAAGCTGGAGGAGAAGCAAGAAATAAATTAAAGAAGTGCAACTTTAATTCAGTATATGAGGCAGTTCCATAGTGTGTAATAATGGCGCAAAATCAAAATTTGCCTCTCTCAGGATCTCTTATAACAGACAAAGTTATTTCATATGCCAAAATATTAGATATTCAAGACTTTCAAGCAAGTTCAGGGTAGTTGGACAAATTTTAAAAACACAACGGAATAACAGAGAAGGAAGTATCAGAGGAAAGTGCCAGTGTTTCAGAAACTGCTTGTTATCAATGGAAATTGCAATTTATTTTTAAAGATTATCAACTTGATGACATGATTAATATGTGGATTCTTTTTGTAAATGCCTTCCAAATAAGTTTTTAGCTCTAAAAGACCATAAGTGTTTTGGCGGCAAAAATGGCAAGGAACGAGTAAATGTTATAGTTTGTGCTATGACATGACAAAACTAAAAATTTTAGTAATAGGAAAAAGTAAACAACCGAGATGCTTTACAGGAGTAAAATCATGTATTCTAGAAGTGAATAAAGAACTTTGACAAGAAGATGATAAGACGACATAGAAAAGTTGTTTTCTTCGTAGAATTCTTTTCACCCAACACAATCAAAATTACAACAGATGGATCAAGGCGTCATTAATAAATTTAAGGCAAACAAACTCCGAGAAGGATAATTAACGCATAAAAAAATATACAATTTCTTGAAAGGATATTGACCTATGTGTTGGCATAACAGCTTTAGCCAAGGTTTGGCAATAGCATGTTACGGAAAATAATTTAAAAATTATTTTATCAAAGTTGGATTTGCCGGAAAAACGTCAAAGGAACCAGACGGATGATTTACCAGACATCAATGCCAGGTGGCTTTACGGATTGTTTAACCGTAGGCGAAGACTTGATCGTAACTGAATATTGTACTGATAATGACATAATAGAATCGATAGAAGATCACGACACCAAGAGAACGACGAAACGGATGATACTGAGGAAACAGAAAGACCCATCAGGCATAGTGCAGTCATTGGAGCGAAAAATTTTTTTTCTGTAAAGCGATTTGCATGGAATTAGGCTCATCTAGCCCTTACCTTCAAAAGTGAAAATGATCGGAGCTCCACCTATTATTTTTGAAGAGTATAAACAATCCCTTAAAGGAAAAATTGAAACTTTATCGCTAGAAACCGTGTTTAATATTAAAGGGTGGAATTTTAAAGCAGTTTCTAACACAATTATCTCATAATAAAATCATTTTCAACCCCTTAAAAATTTTACAACCCTTGAAAATAACCCCTAAATTGAAAAAATCACAAAAATTACTTTGGTATGACATAAAAATATTTAAGTATATAGTAAATAATATTTTATGTTCTCTATCTTAATTATCGAATTTTTAACCCTCTTACGACTCTTAAAAATAACCCCTTGATAAAAAATTGTTTAAAAAAATAAGACAATAGTTTTGAGTCTCTATTACTGTGTACTTTCACTTTGCTCCAAATATTCACATTCCGAAATTTTCAGTTTACTAAATAGAAAAAGATAGAATTAGTTTTTGGACCATAATTCCTTCAATTTTGATGCTATCACAACTAAAAGAGTGATAACTTTTTTCAGTAGAATATATAGTGAAAAACCTGTTATTTTAAAACGGTGAAGGGTCTAAGGCCTCGACAGAGACTGTGATTGCGCTGCAGCGCCCTTTTTAAACAATCATATTTCCGTCAATTTTTGTGACAGATAAAAAAACAAACTTTTTGTCAGAAAAACAGACGTACATTTTTCATCAGTATACTTTTATACGTATCTTTCATCATTTTTGAGATATTATGACAAGGTGGTTTTTTAAAAAATTCGAAAATTATTTTTTCTTAAAATAGTGATTTTTTTTTGAAAAATGTGTGTTCTAAAACAGCCAAACTGCTAGAATCCATCAAACTCTTTATACTAAAGTTAATTCTAACCGGAATACTATTTAATTTTAATTTTGGTGGAAACGGCACTTATGAAACCCTTTGATTTAAGAGAAAAAACCATTAGATGTTTCTCTCATTTGCATTACAGCTCACTCATTTTACGTACAAAAGATTTTTAATAGTGCTCATTTTAAAGCTTATTTCAAGCACTACAAAATCCCATTTCATTACAATGCATAGAATGTATCTGTTGGTCGCTAGATGGTATTGGATACATCGATTAAATTTCAGACAAAATATAAAAAGTCTTTGATCTTTAATCTCGCTTAATATTGCACTTAGAACACTTTACAAACAACCGATTTGTTCAGTTTTTTACCCGATACAATTTTTTTCATCATAAAAGTTTCGTTAAAATGCATATTTTTGGAGATATATATAGATATATGGATATATAGATATAGATATATAGATAAGAAACCGATGAAAAACGTGAAAAAATTCCCAATTTTCAATTGCCACAAACTTGATTTTTCTCAAAATTAGGCCTTCTATCGATAGTCAAGGTTATTTTGAAAAAAAATCACACGACCGAGAAGGGGCGGTATCCAACCTCAGGGTGGGTGCGGAGGTCAGATTATTTTCACTTTTGAAGTTAAGGTTTTGAAGATCATGCAAATCGATTCACAGTATAAAAATTCGAAGGAATAACGCTTCAATGACTGCACTAACATGGTTTCCAGTGTATTGAAAAGTTCCTGCAATTTTGGACGTAGAACATTGGTTGAGCAATCGTATAAGTGAATAGTGAATCGGTATTTGTAAAATGGAAACAAAAAATTAAATATTTGTTTTTGAAAGGCAATAAGCTTACAAAAATGGAAAAAGGCTCCCCCTGAATTGCGTAATATTAAAGGCACCACTTTTATACTATATTAATCTAATAAAAACATTAGGTAGATAAAATTTCGTACTAATTTACTTTTCAAAACAGTTAAATGTTTTATTTCGAATCAACCATCGTGTGATCGCTTTTATTTGGTTAGGATACTATTCAACGCGCGAGTATCTCAATAATAATAGGGGTATCCTAGAATGTCCAAGGTAGATCCTGAAGTGACAGATTCGCAAGAATCCCAGGACTTTATCGTGAGAAATATCATTTGCCGGCTCCATTTATCGGCCGCCTTCTGTTCGTCCACTGGACACTTAATCAATTACTTGAACTTTTTCTGTTGCAAATTAGAACTACAAATGTAGGCCATGAATTAATCTTGTCTTAGTTTTTTTGGTGATTAGATTGATGGTGTAATTCGATTATTCTAATAAAAACATTAATATTAAATTGAAAGATATAAAAAAATGACTTTACAAAACTGTTTTATGTATTTGAATAAATAATACACAGAGAATGATATAAAAGTATAAATGTTAGTTATAGTAATTCAGAAATCGGAAAATAATTATTTTAATTAATTTAGTGTCTTTTGAAGGGTTTTCGACGGCCGCCATTATGATTTATTTTTACTTACCTTTTCAATATTAATCGTTCTCCTAAGGTACAATAAATTATTAATCCAGTTAAAATCGTATCAATTTAAATGGTCCAAATTCAAATTTTGCTATTTTCAAAATTTTCGGAATCTACAGCTTCAGTATAAATAAGATAAAAAAATAGATTGTAAAACTTACTTCTCCATAGATAAATGAAAAAATCCAGTGACGGGTAAAGTAGAACTATTTGAAAATGTGAAAAGAAAGTTTAGAGTTGTTGCCATTTAGTTATAAACATACAAAATGAATTGAAACAGCACTAACAGTGGTCGGTTGCAGACGGCCGTCATTTGGTGAGAAGCATTACTATCAATACTTCGACGGCCGCCGTGAACGTGTTAAAACTAAACAAATTTAATTAAGTAACCTATGTTGTGGCCAGTGCTCTAATCAGTGCTCTACAACGCCGTGGCATATTTCTGATTCCCTGTTGTGGATTTACCGGTAGACTTGTAGTTTACTGCAGCAGATTTCAAAGGACGGCAAATTTTGTTTTATTTTCCAAAATATTTTTCATTTCCATTTATAAAATTTAACAAAAAATATATTGTTTTCTCGCAGAACACCAGTTCTGATGATATATGATCGCTGTTGCGGATTTTTTTGAATCACTCGTTTTTAATAACTGATCAAAAGCATTTTAAATATTTCGAAAATAAGGTATGGAATTAGGGTATAAAAGTATACTCAAGATATAGAAAAAGACAGCCAAATAGAAGATTTTATGAAACACCTGATGAAGATATCGGAATAGCTGCGATAGATTACTTCGGAGTTAAGAGGTTTCCGATAGACTCATATCCGTCTCTCATGTCCAAATTTCCAATTAATATGCAATGTACTGCACTTTTTGAAATACCTACAATGTGTGCTAGCTCGCACACTTTCAGTCGACGATCATCCAGTACCGCTTTGTCGATTTTCTGAAGTCGTAATCTCGTTTGATCGACCACTGTGATGTTGGTCTTCGCAGGTCGTATGGCCCAGTTTTAAACTCTGCTACCGAATATTTTACTGTCGATAACGGAGCAGTCTCACCCAAAGTAGAATCTATATTTACAAATTCTTTACAATCCTCAGATTCTGATTTATTTCAAATCATACATATTGACATTGAATAATTTTTGCGGATGATTGAAATGGTGTGCATAATCCACCATTCCGTTGTAGTGTGGACCGTACCATATTTTGTAAGATTTCAATAGATATTCTGTAACGAAACTTAGTTATAAAAATCCCTAAAAATACCCCTAAATGTATAACACCCCTTAAAACATCCCATCCCACATTTTCCTTATAAATTTTGGGGGGAAACCTCTAAATTGAAGCCCTGGTGGAGTCATCAAACTTGAAACATAGAGATTGTGTACGTTTTACTACTGTGGCATTTTTCAAGTAACTAACGCCATCCCTAGGTCAGGCCACGTACTTTTGGGACCATCTTTGTTCCGTAAAATCGCAATATTCCATAACTTATCCTTTGCCTGTATCCTTCCGAAACTTGCATTATCCAGGCTACCAATAAAAATTCGGTACTTGTATGGTGTGGCTTGTTAACTTGTTGATAAGTGAATAAAACGCAATACGTATTATTAAATTTTTGGTGACAGATGCTGTAAAATATTAGTAAATTTGAAAGGTAAGCCATACATATTCGCAGTTTAAATCTTATATGCACCAAAGCAGTTAACTGTTCAGTGCTCACAATGGAGGATATTAAGGACTTTCACGGATTATTTTATCATCTGAAAACCAAAACTGAACAAGGTAGCTTGATTTTGAAATATTTATTAGTTGGTATGCCTTCAAGATCTCGAGCAAAACAAGCAAATTAGTTTTGATTCTTGTTTTGGTTCCGGTATAAAGTTCTTTTCTTTGATGTTTCGTTGGTACTTATAGTCTATGTTGTTTTTCTCAAGAGTCCTAATCACGTTTCCCAGGCGTATTATATCAAATGTTTTGGTGAAGTCAGCAAAACAAACAAACATGGGTGTATTCAATTCTATCGATTTTTCATCAATTATGAACATTGCGTCCACTGAATCCTTGTTTTCTTCTGAAGTTGGTACCTTATTCCTTATTCTATTTGCCAACATCTTGGTAAAAAGTTTATGAACCGAACAGAGCAAAGTTATATTTCTACAATCATTCTGATCTCTCTTTTCTCCTTTTTTGTGTATTGGTAGAGATATACTCGATTTCCATTCATCTGTGATAGTGCCAGAGGTTGTAATATTCTGGAATAGTCGTGTGAGTTCTTTTTGTAGCTCTGATCCTCCGTACTTGATAAGTTCATTGTTTATATTAGCAATGCCAGGCGTCTTCCGGTTTTTCAGTTTTTTTGTTTCCTGAACTCCCTCCATCGTTATCTCGGGTTCACTGTTGTCGTCATTTGACGTGATTTCAATAGTCGATGCATTGTCATTGGGCGCACCATACATGTTTTCGAAATATCTAATCCTTGTCTCCTGTGTTATCTCATTCACCTGTACTTCCTCCGTCACCTGTTTCCTTCTGTTTTGTGCATATTCCATATCTTCCTTCGGCCACCATATAGATCTCCCTCCATTTCGACCGAGAATATTTCCCAGTTCTCCTTTAATAGTTGTTTTATCCTGTTGTTTATTTAGTTTCTAGCGATTTTATAGTTCTGTAGTGTAACAAGAAAAAGACCATTTTCATCAAAAGTTTTTATTTTTTCTTTTGTAATATTTATACTTGATTACTCTAAACCAGAATTGAAGAACCAATCAGTACGTTAATAGTAAAGGATAGTGGTGTGGTAGTTTTTTGGATTGAAATAATTTACAATGTTTACAAACAAAATTTATTCCATAAATGTACATCCTATTATATCTTCACATTGTATTTACATAACAATCATACATTGTCATCATTTGGATAATTATACAACCCACACGTAGCTATTAATATTTGGGGAATTTGAAAATAAATTGAATACTCATCAGTCTTTATATTATTTTCACTATTATACATTTTCCATTATTGGAAAAAATACAGTGGAATTTCTTTAAAAAAGCAGAGGCTTTGAGAGAAATATAGGATAATAGATACAGATAAACACTAGACAACTAGGTAGCTAGAGAATTGAAATACCAATAAAAAGCAGAAAGAAGCAATTTGATTAGGTTACACCCCTCCGATTTTGTTAAGATTTTACTATGGTATAGAGAAAATTATGCTGAAAAATTTGATATGTATATGTAGGGCGCGAAAATCATCCCTTCGCATAGATTTTCAATTTTAAAGTTTCAGAAAAAGAAAAATAATTTATACATCATAGTTTAGCTTCGCATGTGTAACCTAACCTAACCTAACCTAACCACTAGTTTTAACTAAGATTGATAGAATAGAATCAATAAACAGCAATACACAAAAATTCATAGAATTTGATCTTTTTCATGGTCAAACACGAATAAAAAAAAACAAATATTGATAGATTTACTAACGATAGTCGTATGTGAACAAATTAGACTAAATTCTTTGCAAATTTTATGATACATGATGTCATCATTAGGTAAAGAAGATATGCGAAGCTAAACTATGACGTATAAATTATTTTTATTTTTCTGAAACTTCAAATTTGAAAAACTATGTGAAGGGATGATTTCCGCGCCCTACATATATATATATATATATATATATATATATATATATATATATATAATCTTCATTATAACATACTAAAATTTAAAATTTTAACGAAATCGGAGGGGTGTAACCTAATCTAGATAATTGCCATTTGAAACTTTATTCGGAGGTGTGATCAAAAAACGTTCTGAATTATTTTATTCAGAAAGTAATAGTCTTTAAGAAGGTAACATATGATTCTGATTAATTTACAAAGCGATGTCTTTGTCTGTCAATCCACTTTTCCCAATATTGAGTCTATAAGTAGAAACGTTTCTGGTTTGTTGATTTCCAGGAATAGTATCAAAACGTTTCTATATTATAACAATTATTTCGATCCTTTACTACTTCATTCATTTGCCATATTGATTTTCCCTTTCTTTCTCTTTCTGTACTACTTGTTTCCCTGGGTCTATCTTTACGCCTCTATCATTTTTTTCATTATTCATTATTATCGGTTTCTTATCCTGTCATATTTGTTTTCCCCGCTATTTTCCTTAGTTGTTTCATCTTTGTTACTACTAATCTATATCATTTGGTTCATTATCCAGGTTTCACTTTCATATATTTAGGTAGATACTTTTCTACAGTGCTTCTCAATAGTGCCTCTTCTTCTTTTCTTTTGAACGGTGATAATTAGACTGATTAAATGTTGATCGTCAAAATGTATAGGCATAAGCACCGTTTTTTTCTATGTTTATTTTTCTATCATGACTCTCGGCAACTTCCTTGTTGCCACTTGGTACAGTTTCATCTGTGTTTTCTTCCAAAGGTCGTTTATAAATCACTATTTTCCACTGTTAAACTGGTAATACCAATTGTAACCAGTCTTAAAAGTTACTTCATTATTATAGAGACATATTTCAACATTTTTTGAGTTCTAGATTCATGTTTCACGCTAATACGATCTTTGTATTTGATCACACTTCCAATATGAGTTAAAAATGTAGATAATGGTATAAAGATATTGAGGTAGAGATTAATTATACAATAGTTATAATTATTAGTTAATTATTATTTAAATAATTAACTAATAATTTTTATTTAAATTATATGTATTCAGAGGATACTCATTTATTTTTGGAATGTTCAAATGGGAATGCGTATTTTGAATTATTTTTTAAATTAATGACGTGTAGGCTGATAAATCATCGATCACTAACTTGGTATTATTTACAACGTTAAACAATGAATCCACTAGTGAAAATAAATTAATGGGTTGGACATTCTAATGGAAATAGAGTCGGAAGGTATAGGTTTAGTCCAAAGAATGTGAGCACATTTTGTACAGTGTGGAACGGTTAACGATTGATGATTGATGTCAGATGTCATTAATCAGAATCACTGATTATGCAGTACTAAAATAGCTTTGTTTTCAAAGAAAGGGTGTCCTACGAAGTTTTGATAGTCGAGAACTAATCACATAAACATGTATAAAATTTAGCTGCTATAAACAGTCGAAATTGATGTTTAGATTTATCATTCAAATTCAAAATCAATTTCAGTTATGCGAAACTATGAAATTTTCTGTCAATTTTCTTGTAATTTAATATTGCATTTTTTATATGCCTTTTGTAAATAAATGCAACTACAACTGACATAACTCTATTGTGCAGTAATATTTCCCATTAAATAATTGAGAATTTTGGTGTCTTTCTTCTAAAAAAAATATTAAATTCATGGGATTCCATAATCAATATTCCAATTGTCGCGTGATATAAATATTAAGTTTATTGATTCTGGTTGCTTTTCATTGATTTTATTATAAATGACAATTAATTTTCATAGATCAGATTAGGTTAGGTCATTATAAATGAAGTTGAATATTTATTGGTTAGATTATGAACGACATTAAATATAAGTTAAAATAGATTAGCTCGTTTTGAGTGAAGTTAATTTCTTTGGTTACTGATGACATTGTTTTTTTTATAGAACTTGTCTTCTATCTAAAAGATATTCATAGATTACACTGAGGTTATTTAAATCATTTTTTCTATTAATACATTGATAATTTTGGGTAATATTCATGTTGTGTTTTAAACAGACTTTTTTGTAACTTCTTTCAGTTATCCATAAAATGATCTTCATAGAAAACGTGAGAAGCAAGCGAACACCTTTCTGTATATTATTTGCTATCATTTTTGTGAGAGGTTATCCGATTGATGAGTGACCAGTGGATTTTTTATCAATATTTAAACAAGGAATGTCATGAACTATGTTAGGCAATTAATTCGTAGGTTTTCTATCTTTGATTTCAATGAATGCACTTTGAAGTGTCAATTTTTGGTAACAAGATGATTGTACTGCCAAATCGTATAATTTAAGATGAGTTATCTTCTTTTTGATCAAAAACTAGTATCTAGATGAACTTCCTTGATATTGTTACTTGATACTAATTGCCAATATATATTGCTCTGACCAAACCATACATTCCCAATCTCGATAGTTCGGAGACACCCTGTACAATTAGTGTATAGTAGTGATATAATTTTTTGATTTCCACCAACTAATTATTATTAATTATCGAAATTGTGATAATTCATTTTACATATGAGGTTCGTGTTATTTTAATTAAGTAAATTATAAAAATTTAGGGGAAAATTCATTGAATATGAAAATGCATTTCATAATGAAATGCATTAAATATAAAATTGTATCTACCAATATAAAAAAAAATCTGCAGTAGAAACGAAATTTATTAGATATTTGGTCCTATTGAAATTGTTGATAAATATATTGATTTAAATATTCTTAATGGAGTTAATCAGCGCCATGCGGATTCTGAGAAGATGGCTCGATGACCATGGACTATCGCTAGCAGCAGAAAAGACCGATATGATCTTCTTGACCAAGAAACAGAGGGCAAAGTTTGATAATATCCAAGCGAAGAATATCGATCAGTTCTACATCGAAATGAAAGGATTCATGCAATATTTAGGATTATTCACATTAGACTCGTGAATGAGTAAGAGCAATAACCACACAGTCGCTATTAGATACTTCTATACGACGCAGAGATATGGGGAGAGACTAAGCAGAAGAATAGCCAGATTGCAACGCAGTTATGCAACGCTTTTATAGTGAACACCACTTAGTATCAGTACCAGCAGTATTAGCAATCTGCTAGCACTCGAATGCAAGATAGTATACAAGACAATATGTAACGTAATGTAAAAGGAATGGCCAATAAAATCATCGGCAAAGTCTGAATCACGAACAAACAAAGAGTCATCGACCAATGGCAGCAGAAGCATTAACGAGATAGACAGACTGCTCACTTCTTATCAAAAGTTAAAGGCTGGATAAAGGAATTATTACTTGACCAAAATACTGTCTGGGTACGGTTACATCCTACTTTTTCCACCGAGGTACACAGAAAAATGTTACGGACGAAGAAACGGAACAGTTTGGTCGAAGAGGCCACAGAACAACGAATGAACAGAGCAAACGCAAATCAAACGAAGAATAGTTATTCCGTGAAATTATAACGCTGGTCCAGGATGGGAACTTCAAAAAGTTATAGTGTACCTGTCAATCTCGTATGGCCACTGATGGTACGAGTGCGCATTTTCCTTCTCCTGGATGTTCTTCATTGAATTCTTGAGATTCTAATGATTGATTTTTCGGAATTATGTTAAATGCTACAGTCTTTTTAATGTCAATTACCGAACAATTTCAGCCTCTACTGCAATGTGTATCTTCTATTTTTACCATTTTTCATAATGTAGAATGTAGATATTGAATACAGTATTATTTTAACTTTCACTTACAAAATTGTTTATTTTCCTACCTAAGAGCTAAGAAAAACAATCAAATGGAGTAAACATTAATTCTAGGCCAATCAGCAATAGAAATTCATTACATACAGAGTGTGGCGTTAATGCCAGACTTTTCAATTAGGTACTCATAAGATATAAAAAATCTTCATTCTAGTTTCAATGAAATAAAATTTTTCCATGTCATACAGTGTACTTCAAAACATATGAGCAGTTTTATATTAATTTCGCAGGTAGTACAACTAATTATCATATCAAACACCTTTAAATAACTAAGTAGTATCAAATAAATATTAATATTGTAAATGTTCAAAATGGCATCTATTTCGTCAATGGATAATTACAAATAATATTAAAAGGAACGAGGTTGAAGCTTCTAAACTCATTCCTGAGAATTATAGTATTCAAATTGAAACACTAGTTAGATGGAAAAATGGATAAAATTTCGTGTCAAAAAATATCATTGAAGCCAAAACTTAGCTTGATAAATATTTTGTCGCAGGATAATCAATCGTTGAGGATTAGTTTGCTAAGATTAAACGAGTCGAAACGAGCACCAGGGACGATGCATATGGATGGACGACCCGAAGAGATTGTCTCCGAAGAAAATAAACAAAAAAGTGGACAAAATTATGTCGTATAATCGTAAAGTGAAGCTGATTGATATACTTTTTTGAAGATGAAAGGGGACGCACAGTTACAGTGATTTCAGAGCGTTCTATGCAGATATTAGACGACTTCTGTACCCAATAGGTCCCTTTCTCTAGTTCATGAAAATTTTCCTGGCGAATTGATTCCAGGATATGTTGGCCTCCACGCAATCATGATTCAACACTTTTTTCTGTGGGATTATGTCAAATAATCAAATACAAGTATGAAACAAGAATTTTTTCAATAAACTTTTTTTAAAATTGTTTTTTTCATGTGAACTATCTTTTGAGACACCTTGTATATTTAGTGTGAGTTGATCGGTAAAGACTGTTAATGGTTTTGATGCTGCTTTTCAAAGATTTGGTCAATTTGTCGAAGCAATACTGACTTTTTTATTGCTTGAATCCTGAGCGGATTTATTATTTTTCATAAAAACAAAATATCTTCCGTTAATCTTGATTGGTTTGTTGTGTATATTTTGTTAGAATACGAATAACAAAATTTTTATACGATAAAATGAATTTTCCAGCTATGAAATCTATTTCGTGATTGGCCTAGGATGATAAAACGGGAAAACCACGCAATACATTGCGACTGTTTTCAAGATAAAACCGTAAATAACAAGACCTGCTTTCGTATCCTTTTCCACTCTCGTTTATTGAGTTTTAACATATATTTTTAAATAGTCCAATAAAGTTCCACTTTCACTTTTCCCTAATTTGAAAAAATACAGTTTTTGTATTTTTGACCAAGAATTTATGTTTTGTAGTCACGTCAACGGATACATAAAACAATAAGAAGTCCTCAGAAACAGCTATGAATTTCATGATTTTTCTTAATTTTTTGTTTTTCTTGCCATAATAGCTACATTTGCGTTAAATTTGCCGGAGTTAAAATAATACATTTAGATGGCTATGACTTCCACAATAACAAATTTGACGTTTCAATAAATTATTATTGTTGAATTTTATTGAAATGGATCGTTTATCTGAAAAAGAACGAACTGATATTTTAATGATATTAGGATACAGTGAGGAGTAGAAGTCAAAAAGAAATGTAATATCTTTAATGATATATATCCTAAAAGAAATCCCAACAAGATCTATTGTCGGTAAATTAGTAAAAAAGTGCATCAACTGAAAACAAATCTTTAGATGTTTATGTTCTGTTAGAAGACGATCCACACTTGAGTACTAAATAAATATCCAGGGAACTTGATATTTCGCAAACAATTTCGTAATAAAAATTTTACGCGATAATAAATTCCATCCATACAAAGTAACGTTGGTTCAATAGTTGTCAGATGACGATTTCGATATACGTGGAAAGTTTGCAGATCTAATGATGGAAAACTGTTACAATCAAAACGATCCAAATTGTTTAAGTAAGGCGACGAGGCCACTTTTTGTATAACTGGAAATGTAAATCAGCATAATTGTAGATGCTGGTCACGTAACAATCCTCATTGGATGCGTGAATCCCACACCCAATATCCCGAAAAACTGAATTGGAATAATAGGCGTATTTTGATTTATAGGAAAATAGTATTATACCTGAGTTGACTCGGATATTTCCAAATTCGAGTAAGTATTTTCAATTACATTTAAAAAAAACTTCTTCGTGGTTTTATCGAATGGCCTCCGCGATCACCCGACATTAATCCTTTGACTATTTCCGGTGGGGTCAATTGAAAAACATAGTTGATAAAACAAAACCTGCCAATAATCAGGAATTAAAAGATTACCACAGAGATAAGAAGAATTGAGCAGTCAGGGATGTATTGCAAAGTTTTGAACATCGCATGGCTTGTTGTATTGAAGTAAATTGACAACATTTTGAGTAAATGCTTTAATCGCCTTTACTGGAATTTTTCTACTTCACAAACGTGGATCTACTTCTAACATAACACATACATTTAAAGATTTGTAATCAATTGTTGTAGGTTTTCTGTGCCATAATTTGAATAAACATTTAACTGCACCAGTTTCTTTGAACTTTTTACCAACTTATTGACAGTAGATCTTGTCACGAGATTTGTTTTAGCACGATTAAACGAGTTCATTCAATAGTAGCCATCTAAATGTACAATATTTATTGTAACTTTGGTGGAGATACTGTAAATGTAGCTATAACTCCGAAATTATGGTATTTAGGTAAAGAGAATATCACATCAAAAATAATCAGTATTTCTTGAGAAATTCTAAAAACACCTATGGTGATCCATTACATATAACAAACTTTATTACTTTTTCGGAAAAAGGAAGATTTGACAACAATGTAGATGCCACCATAATATCGGCCTTATCACAAGACCTTTGGGTACAAAAATTTATGAAAATCTTACAAGTAGTTTTCGAGATAATTGAGGGGTTCCATATATAAAAGTCACTCTGTATATCAATGGAAAAAAATTGACACATTAGGTTTCTTTGTGACATCTACACGTATAGTTTTATGGAAAGTACAAAAATCACTCTTAGAATATGTACAATAAATAGCTTCGATTTTCGTGAATGTTTGGCTTCTGGGAGGTCCCTTTCAAGTCTCCAGAGTGACTTGCTAGTATTCGTGGACATTTTTTCCCTTGATAGCGCTTCTCTGTTAAGGAAATGTCCTGATGAAATCTTTCGCCTTGTTCGTCACTCACAGCACAAAGATATATTACATCCCAAAGTTTTGTATGAGCTTATAAGCTCATTGATTAAATCTTTAAAATGTTTTCTAGGAAATTTTAGACAGCATTCACAAAACATTTCCTGGCGACTTTTTCCAGATCATTCAGCTTTCCTTCAAAGTTTGTCTCCTTCATTATTTGTGGACTAATATATACTCCTTCTTCAATTTTTGTCTTGCTGAGTTTGGGAAATTTCAGGTAAAAGAATCCACCGCTATCTTTAGGCATAGCTTTTACACTATTTTTCATCAGGTCGACCTTTATATACCACCGTGGTAGAAGTATGTTATCAGGGCTCACTAGAGAATCATTTTTAACATTCTTCTGCCCTGGAGTAAGCGATGACTCTAAAATCTTCTCTAAAGACTTTTTCACATCAGAACCATGGGCAACCAGCATTGAAGGACATTTGTTTCCGTTGCATAGCAACACTGCTTCCAACCACCAATTTTCGGAGGATCATATTTAAATTCAATAAATTAATCACTACAGGAATGTTATTACAATAGACTTAATCATTTGCTTTATAAACATAAAGTTTCATTTCATCATTACGATGTCAAAAATAAGAAATATTACTAGCACGAGAAAGTCAATTCCAGTTGTTTAATGTACACCCCAAAAGCTCAGCTTGTTTTTTAGACAAATTCAAATCACGTACTAAATAGTTTAAATCATGAATTCGGATACCTTATCAGATTGACTAAGAACAGATTCTGGACAAGGAACAGAATCCAGACTTTCTACTTGATAGAGTCTTTGGGACAGGTAATTCGGCACTATATAGGATTGGTCTGTTAGCCGATGATAAGTTTGGGTACTGGAAAGTGTGTTTGGACTTGGTTATGACGCCTTTTGTTTGAATAAAACAAAAGCACTTACATGATCTTTTGGTCCCGTCCAAATCGTTGGTATATCAAAAGGGAAATCTTTAGATTTCTGTTTAGCTCAACCCAATTAGAGTGTTAAAACTATCTGTATAAGGCAAAATACTTATAGTAAAATCATGAAAATTTCTACGTTTGGGTTTGGGTTCTTAGATATTCTTTTAGAATAACTAAAATATTTTCCAAGATGGCCGACTTCCGATAGAACCAGAAGTCGACTGTAACTTTGTTATTTTGAATAGAATACCCTGTACATCAATACATTTTTGAAATCTACGTAAAACTTTAGTAAACTTTTATCTAAAATCTTATTTCTAAAAATGCATACTTTTTGAGTTATTAATTTTTTTGTAAAAAATTTGACCGTTGCAGACCCTTATAAATTCTTTTTTTACGAGGATACCCTGAAAGATATGGAAATAGTTTCTATTCGGTTGCTTTTAGCAAATATACTAATACTACTATACTATTTATAATAACAAAGTTACAGTCGACCGTCTTTGAAAATATTTTAGTTAAAAAGATCGTATCTGAAAGCCCAAACGTAGAAATTTTCATGATTTTACTGTGAGTGTTTTGGTTATATACAGATAGGTTTTACTCGTCGTGGGACACCCTGTATGTGGAGCTCAGGATTTATCTTGGTGGCGCACAGGAAAATGAAAAGAGTCTGAATAGCACCTTTCAATTAATGGTGTAAATTTTCGACGCTGAGATGTAAAAGTTAATTCTCCGCACACACAACAAAAACTGTCTGGTTATTAAAACACTTTCGTGGAATATTTACAATGTAACAAACGTAACTCAGTTAGATGCAATCGCCTAAATTGAGTTATTCGAACACGTAAATGAAGTCAGAAAAGAATATATAGGTGTCACAAGAAGACTGGATTTGACTGAATCAAAATAATATTTATTTGTTATTAGGGTACATCAAAACAAATAAAAATCAACAGTGTTTACCAGTTTCATCAAACTATATAAGTAAAACTACTGATGAGAAAATTAATGTTACTAAGCATGGGGTGCTTTGATCACATTTTTAGTTCATGTTCGTAGTCGCGGGCTTATCCCCAGTACACAATCCTGTAATCCCGGAATTAGAAAAAAGGTCCAGTAGTGTAACCATGTTCTTAGACTATTGGAACAACTGCAAACGATGTGAAAGTTGATATAAACGTCTCCCGAAACACTCCAGCTCATCGAACAGATTTCTTTGGGTTAATCTTCAACTACTCACGAACTCTTCAACGTTCTATTCACTAGGTTTTGGTCGTCTTGTACTTCTTTCTTCACAAATGTGATTATTACGCAGCTTGTACTCCATAGTAAGAACATATTTCTTTACTACTAGCGCTTTCTGACAGACGAGGGCGGAAACATTGTGTGCTTAACTCACTGATGCCAACAAGCAAAAGAATCGCTTTCGCTTATAATTAAAACTTATTTTGGAGCATACTGTATATAACGTGATAACTTATTACTAATTTTTTTTGGTTTAATTGATAAACTATTAACGGAGGTGTGAAAATAGAGCAAATAGAGATACGTAAATTGTAAAATCTGTTATTTGGTCTGTTTCTGAGGAAATTTGATCTAGGAATTATACAATGAACATTTATACTACAAAAACTGTGATTTTCCAGTTAAATTGAATAAAAAATTTCGATAGAATAAAAGCCTAATTCGATGGGACTAGCATGTCCCGCTTCTTACTGCTATTAAATACAGAAGGAAGCTGAAAAGCAAAGTTGATGGCGTCGCACGTTTCTCACCTGAAAATTAATTGATTCTTATTATAAATCACCCACAATAATGAAAATATATGCGAGAATTTCAATGAAAGTATCCACCATAACAAGACGTCTTCTTTTATATTATTCTTTATGTATTTTTCTATTTCTTCTTCATAAAAGAGGGGCTTTGAGTTTATAGGTTGGTTAGTTTTCAATGAAATACTCTTCATAACTCATAACTCATTTTGCTCATAGGACAAATAATTTAAATAATCTCCTATCCAAACTAAAATATCAGGTAATAAGTGATCAATTACTTGCAAATTCTACAGAGTGTTTCTTTAGTGATCTAAAATATTGTAGAGGGCGCTTCGTCACTCCATTTTAAGATAAAAAGTTACCATAAACATGTATGATAAGTCTTTACGTTAATGATATACAGGGTGTTGAATTGTTTGTGATGAATGAGCTGTTTCTGTAAGTGAAATTAATTTGTATATGATAATAATCAATTTGCTTCGTTATTAACGCCCGCAGAAGCATCTAGCTATGTTTTGATTGTTATTTACTGGAAAGTGAATGTTTTAGGAGCGCTGGGTGTGTTTAGTTTTAATCTAGAGGAGATTTCCTGTATCAGTTATTCAAAAAATTGCCTCCTCTAATATATTCTTAGCTACTTTGTATATCTTTGCAATCTCATGGAAAATATTATGTTGAGAAGTGTTCAAACATACATGCAGCCCGGAATATTTGTGTAGAATGCGAAATAATTAAGGTCTATGCACTCTTCTGAATAGACAAGTCAGGTTCGTAGCGAACACACCGAGTGACACTATTTGTAAAATTCACGCACGCACAACGCATGTTCCCAAGAGCCAGGCTAGCGATTAACAAACTTTTTGCTCCGATCCGGAGAACTGTGTTTACGCAATAAGCAAAATTTTTTGAGACACTTTGTATTTCAAAGTTCAAATAAAAATTGTGTGGCGAGATTATGGATCCAAGGATATCTGTGACTATATTCTTTATACTTTAATGTATAATCGCCTCTTGTCAAAACATCAATATTATTGCTAAAAAACACAATTTTAGACTTTTCCAACAATTAGCACTTTGCTTAATGTTCTAGCAGTGAAATGGACCAAGAAATGGGATATTTGACCTCAGAAAATACCACAAAAGACATAATATATTCGGAAATAGCTCACGTAGTTTTGTGAACATTGAAATTACAAACTTTGTACTGAAAAATCGAATGAAAAACTGGCAGATATATTGAAAAATTGGGCGTTCAATATGAAACGTGCAGACAGCGCAGAATTTAAATAAAGTTCGGTGAAAATAATTTGAAATATTTCTGGTCGACAGAAAGTTCAACAGAGAGGTTAATCCATTCAAAGACGTAATTTCTAAAAATGCAAGAAATGCCCCTGAAAGAGACAAGTTATAAGATATTTCGGAAAAAATCTCAGCAGTTTTTAATGAAAAAGTAATCACCAAAATTGTTTCAAAGTTCGATCCAGAGGTTTTGCAAACAATTTTCTACCAAATTTATTCTGTAGGTGCGTGGCATGATATATCTTTTGCTGGATTCATTATTTCAAAAAGGAGTTCCTGAAATTGGGTCAAAATACGGAATGTATTGAGTGCAACTATTAGACTAATATGGATACTGCTTCGTATATTTCACAGTTTTTGGGACTTTTTTGGGTGCTAAAAGTATTTGGAATTTCCATATTTTATATTTGATTCGATTGGTTATCATGAATTTGATATTGACGTTAATTGAGACTAACTAACTTTCTATTATTCCGATATTTTTAAATTGAACACTATATTATTCATAGTTTTGCTTCATCATGCACATTCGTGGATGAAATTGCCTATATAAATCCAGATTTACTCCAAATTGCTCTTCTTACTAGAAGCTAATTGTTATATGTTCTCCTGTAAACGATATTAGTAGGAAAATATACTTTTGTGTCATTTTCAGAGTATTTCTAATACATTTTGAGAGAAATATGAGAATTAAAGGTTGAAAGGAATGAATCATGCAAGACGGCTGAAATTATGTTCCAAATTGAGACATTCGACAAATAGTATTTGACTGAAAAATTTTTTAATTGGGTCAGTTTGATGTACACTACTGGTCAAAAGTTTTTGCCCACCCCATAGTCTATTCATTTAATTTCAATTAACGGGGAGCTGGCTACAAAAAATAGTGTCGATAAGGTGCGTGCCATTTCAGCTTGTAAACTGACGGCCCCAACTTAGTACATCATCATACGCCACCAAACTGTTTTTCCGAACGGAAAAATTAGCTGACAACCCTCGTAGGAAGTGATCGAAAGTGACGAAAAACTCATCTGAACAACCTCATAACATGCGCGCGTGAAACCTTGTGTAACGTGTGGATTTAGCCTCAAATAAGAGCGATGTAATAGCGCAAGAAGTTTTGCAGGTCGGAAAAACCTCATAAGAAGTGATCGAAAGTACCGGAAAACTCATCTGAAAAACCTCAGAATGTGCGCATGTCCACCTACTCGAGCCGCCTCCAACAACGCAAAAAATGGGCTTCTAATTTTTTTTTTCATTTACTTCGCCGATTATCAATTGATTTTGAACAATTTTTTTAAAAACTTCTGGGAATAGTTTTAATTTTTGAAAAAGTTGCTCAGTACTGAGCTATCACACCTCTCTTAGTTGAGACTCCAAAAACCTAATAAAAAAGTTTCGCGTGCGCACGTTATGAGGTTTTTCAGCTTTGGTACTAAATATAATACATCTTTATAAAAGGGCAATTTTATTTTGTCCGTGACTGCGAAGCTAAAACTTGCAAGCACTGGTTGATCTATTAATATTTCTTTAACAGTGAATTTATTCTCCGGAGTTTATGATTGTAGTTTAATCCCAATTGAGACGCAAAAACGAGCTGTGATTCATACTTTTTGAACCAAGACGTCTTTTGTCAAATTCGTATACGAATTTTTTTCGTTTTTGCAAGTGTCCTGTGAAAGTGACGTCTTTATAGTCAAGGTAAAAGTTACCGGACTATTGCTGCCGAATTGAAAATATCTCGACGTACTGTGGACTCTAACGTAAAAAAATATGCATCCACCATGACCTTTTGCGATAGAAAACGTTCAAGGTGGCCTCGAAAAATCACAACCCCTAAAGATAAACATATTGTATTGATTGACGAGTCATGGGCCCAGAGCTAGCAGCTCAGATCAATGAATCCAGTGATCTTCCTTTGAGTATTTCTACAGTGAAAAGGAGATTAAGGAAAATTGGCCTTTGGAAGGTTGCCAGTGAAAAAACGTCAAAATAAAATTAAGAGGTTGCAGTGGCCTAGAGATAAAATTGGATCCATGATGAGAGAGAGAATTTAATGGAGTGATTCATGAGTCAAGATTAGAGGTTCTTGGGTCTAGGAGAAGGTAAATGGAAGAACAGATGTTTGATCATGTGTAATCCCGAAGACGGAGGCGCGGTGATGGTTTGAGGATGTTTTAAAGGAAATGCAACTCGAGACCTGGTAAAAATTGAAGGCATTTTCAAGTGAGAAGGATATAAAAAATATTAAACGGAAATGTAAAACGATTGATCGGAAGCAAATTTATTTTCTAGCATGACAACGACCCCAAATAATACTCGTAGTTGTACAAAGAGTATTTGAAAGAATTGAAAAAGAAAAATGTACTGAAAGCTGTTCCAATAGCCCCAACATCAAGTCGATAGAGTTGTTGTGGGATCATTTGAACATGAAAGTCAGAAAGCAGCAAGTCACATCTTTGGAATATCTTGAAAAACGAATGGAACCAAATAGACGACTTCCTATTTGTAGAAATATTACAGAGAATGCTAATATTGGGCACCGAAGTAATGAAATCGATCGTATTGTTTTTATTTGTTGTGTATAAGGTGGGCCAAAACTTTTGACCGGTTATGGTATGACATAAAAATTTTGCAGTCGAAAATAAAGAATTGTTTTTAGTAATTTGTTTATATTAGTATATGAGCCTTTAGATTTAGAATGATTTCGAACTGCTATTAACAAAAATGATATCAATTAACAACAAAATTAAGACAATATTCTAAGCTAACAGTTAGAAAAGAACATCCTGTATGAATAAATAGACATGGAAATTTTTTTCTCAATGATTCTTGGAGAAAATGAGATTTGAAATAACGTCATTTAATGGAAGCATCGATTTAAATTTGGCATTTAGTAGACTTAACTAGACGATATTAATAATAAAATTAAACCAGTGCGAAAATTTAAAACACAATTTATTTTGTTTCATATCCAAGTCCTCTCAACCAATTTATCATCTGAACACATTTTCCGTACAACTTTTCATTTTTCCATTATGAAAAGAGAAAAAGAGTTTTAGGCTGTCACTGTTTGACTATATATACTCCAGATCTTACTAGTGATATCAGATTATAGTATAAACGAAGCAAAAGCAGCAAAAAAGGAGAACCAAGATAATATGGATTGAGGAAGTTAAGATAGCGATAGATAAAAGAGAAAATCAATGGATAAAAAAGAATGGAAAATACAAAGGTTTAGAATAATTAAGTGAAGTAGATATAAAATGTTATAGTCAATTCTATTTACCTCTACTATTTGGTCCCATGAGGAGTACTGAAGCTGGTTGTGGTGTATCTGGTCGGACTTCCACTTCCAGACTGTTGGCACGATATAACCTAAAAAGAGTAGCTTCGCAACGAAGCCTCAGTGTACCCCAGCTTCCACCAACACCAGATAATTCTAATCTCCCTGTTTTCTTTTCTAATTGATCTTCTACTGAAGTTATCCACTCGGAAGTATATGCAGGTACCTGAAATGAAAAAACTATATTAATACTTGCAGTGCCAATGCGGGATCACATGAATACATTTTGGGTTTTCAAAAAAATAATTCTTGTCTTTCCAGTTGGTAACTGGCCCTTTTCTTTTCCAAATAGATTCAATTTTCTTCAATTTCATTTTCATACTTTCCTCATGCGTTTGGTTCAACCTAGAAGGGAATTATCGAAGAGCTCCGAGCGCCATCAGATTTAAATTGGTTTGGAAATTCTGGTTTGGCAACTGCTTAAATATTTTGTGAGATCTGAGCTAATCTATGGTATCAGCTACAGGACAATAGAGAAAACACTAGAAAATGAGATAGATAGGAAAATAAATCAGTCACTGAAACGATATATTTCGGTATTCCTCATAACTTATAACCTAGGTAGCTAGAACTATCCCACATCCTGAACTTTCTGGAATGAACGCAGTATATATGAAGGTACATCCTATTCTCCAGGCTGAATATTAATGAATATGGATGGAATTGCTCAGAAAGTATATTAGTTTGAGTAATAATTCTAGATTTTAGTCACATTTGAAAATGTATATCGAATTTTTAAAAAAAATAATGAGTTTGTAGATATGTTTTTGTTTTCATGGCGGTAATCTAGCACAGAAATTTCGACAAATTTATGCGGACTAAATCTAGTCTATTTTGCATGAACATGGACAATGCTGCCACCATATGTCGCTCAAAAGGGTTGATTTTGAATGTTGGCAGCCACTCTTCGTGTATCAATTCAATTAGTACAATGTACTTGATGATAGAGTGCCCGGTGTGTCGTTGTGGTCATTATATCCGGCGCGGTTTCCTATTTATTTTGGAAAATGTAAATCCTCGTTTTTCATGTCACGTCTGACACGACACGGGAAATGTTTCTTTGTATTTCGCACATTATTCTAACAATAGTATATAAATAAATGTGTACGAGGCGGTAGTCAATAACAACAAAATGTGATTTATTACATTTAACAACATTGGTATTCTTTGGATTGTCTTGGATTTGATAAAGTATAATAACGAAGATTGCTATCCATATTATTGGTTTTTGACTGTCATCGACATTGAAATCTTCATATTATTCGACATAACCTCAACCATGCAATGCAAATATTAGACAAATTTTGTTAGTCAGACGAATCTAACTTATAAATCTTTGAGATAAAACTCAATATTTGTCTCTCTATTGTAGATTTTCGGTACATATGGTGTGACCGTCAATCCAATGTATAATATCAACTATTGAACACGGTGGAGGAAATATAATTTCGAGTTGGTGAATTGTTTATATGCGAAAGATGCATGAACTCTACAGAGAACATAAATATACTAGAACCTGTGTGGCTGCCTCCATTTATGATATTTTATCACGCTACGATCATGGATCAAGCGCTTTGAAATTTTTTATGCATTATTAAATTGAAAAATATAATTCTTTAAAATTATTTTTTTATAAATAGTTCACCATTATTCCAACCAACCCTATTAGTTGTAATAGTTCATATTCTGATTCCGATTCTGATTTGGATTTGTAACAAGTAACAATTTATATTAAAATTATTATTAATAAGTTATGTCTATTGGCACCTTCCACGGCTGAATCTGTGACTCTAATTTCAACCAAAGAGACACGGACATTTTTAAAGAAATGAGCCGAATGGAAACTGTCCACGAATAAATACCATCCACAGACTAATATCATCCACGGATAAATACCACCTACAGATGAAATTTGACAAATTTGCCATTTCTAATCCCAATACATCATTCATTTAGAACGAATTATACAAAAAATTTATCAATAAATAATTTACCTGTATTTCATTCATTCATCGTAAATAATAAAATTCCCAATCATCTATATCGTGCTAGTACTTACACTTAGCAAAAGCAGGAATAAGTCACCAACAACTTATAAAGATAACGAGACATCATTTTTTATTAAACTCTACCTCCAAATTGATCCTGAACATCACGAAAATCTCATTAGTTTCTTACGAGCCTAGAGTGAGAAAAATCAAAATGAATATTCTACATGTGTGAATATCAGAGAAGAAAATTTTGAAATCAGTACAACAAACCAAACAATTTATAATAATTTAGTATTCAGTAACTGTTCGTTTAAATAATTTAATTTTGTCGATATAGATGTTGTTGTTCATTCATATATTCGGTCGTTAATTTATCTTGCCAAAAAACATTCGAGCTTCTCTTTTAAGGATAAATTTATTTTTTACTAAAAATTTTTTCCGTCAGTAATTTTGCTCAAAAAGTGACATTTGACATTGTCATTTCAGTTTTTATCTTAAAATTACTGATGTAAAAATTATTTCGTTACAAAAAGAAATTTATCCGATGACAAAAAAGATATTTTATTTTTACTGCTGATAGAAATTTCAACTCATTTCAAATTAATATGTCTTCAATACCTTAATGAGTGTGATAAATTATTGCCGATGAATTTCCGCGAAAAACTCAATTTTGGTTACAGAGCATGAATCTGTGGGATTAGTTTTACATTTAAAGTGCCGACAATGTGAGGCGTTTCATCGGAAAATATCAATGGTAAAATTTTTCAGCTAACTCAGCGGAACAGCAGAGAATTTCCATCTTAAAAATATTTGATTATTCTATCAAGCTTTAACGACCTTACGTCTCCGAAGTCACTTCAAATATTTCACGATCCTTTCATAAAAATAGAAAAAGTCCATTCCGCGGAGCAATAACAGTAAATTTTATTGTTATACCTTTCTTGACTCTCAAAAAATATGTTCAAAGAATACGGATGGAGAATGGAATTGAAAATTGCCATCAACGATCGATAGCCCAGATTCTCATGTGTAAAATATTGTCTATTTTTAAAAACATTCCTTCCAGTTGCCGATAAATTTATGGGTATCACTTCCAGTAGCAAAGGCGTCGGTTTATATCATTTTTGACAACCTTAATTGTTACATATTTTACTTTGAAACATACCAAAGCACAAATTCTCACTTTACTCACTATTATGATGATATTGAAATTTGATACAAAAGCATTGGAAGCTTGATAAACACAAAACACCTTTAAGTAAACTTTTTTTTTCATTTCAGATAAATATGCCTCGTTAGCACTGGTCATTAGCACAAAAAAACAATTAAAAGATACATAAGGACTGTCACATAATCTATTACAATACAAAAATTATATTTTCGGTAACTTTAAGGAGCTCCAGGACTTTCTTGATATATGTCGGGCAGTTGAGTGTCAGATCTAGCAGATAATGCGTGCAGATTTTGTTGCACAGTGGACGAAACCTCTATCTTCACTATACCTGGGTGCGTATGAAATAAAAAAACCCTTGGCAATTAAAGCCTTCCCACATTCTAGACTTTTTAAAAGAAGTGGGATTAAAGGATCAGTTGTAAACACTGGGTTTCCAACTAAATGGGAACACAATAGATCCTTTAGGTCGCAGTGTATACGAGACCCCAAAAGAATAGAAGAACAGATTTTTTGTTAGATCTATTGCCCACGAGTGGGCGATTTGGGTCGATTTTTTTACTCACGAGTGTATTTCGTTTTGTAATGATTTTGAAAATAATCAGTTGATTTCGTAAACTTCATATATAAAAAATATATTTGTATCTATTAGGGCTTACTTATTTCGAAGATTATCTACTTCTTTGTCATAATATTTAGTTTTTTACACCTATTTAAGATGAGAAAGTAAAAAAGAGCGATTTATTTTTTTATAATAACTGAATTCTAATTTGATCTCTGTTATTGTTTCATTCAAATTTCACATCTTAAGGGAAAGGATCAATTTATACAAGAGATAATGATATCGAAGGGTAATAAATCCTATAATGCTTATTAGATACAATGTCTGTTAAGGTTTGATCATGTTGAGCTTAATTTCCGGCTATTGATTTAGATAAAAACAAAAATTATTCCCGCACAATGATGAATTGTTTAGTCCTACATGTTTGAAGGATTATTTATTGTTGGAAAAATAGCAGATGAGTAAATATTATATTTCGTTCAATAGAAATAATGAAACTTTGCATAATACATTCCCAATTTTACTCATATTTAAGAACGAAGGTAATATATTGGTTGTATACAGCAATCATTAAGCATAAGGGTCAGTAGTATGATGAAAAAAGAAACAAAGAAAAAGAATATCATAAAAATGCAGGGGATAGCAGCTCTGGAAATTCCGCAACTATGAGAAGTACCACTAGAAGCAATTCTAAAACTGCAGCCTATAGAATTTGTTCATAAAATTCGTAGCCTTAAAAAGCGCTTTCCGGTGAGAAAGCTAAACATAGACATACAATTGCAGGAAATAGGTAAAATAGGAAGAAAGAGAATAAGGGATCTATTAGATGAGAACACAAAAACGAACTTCAAAGGAAAATGAAAACTCATCATAAAGGATAATGAAATGTCAATCTTTACAAATGGCTAGGTAATAAAAGTTACAGACTAAAAACTGGATGTAATATCAGAAATGTACGCATTGCTATACTGATAAGATAAAGTGGTGAATCAAACAGAAATAGAACAATCTGAGCAGTTAGCCAGGCAACCTTAAAAACATCAAAAACAACAAAATTAGTGGATATGAGATGTCACTAGGCACTCTTCTAGATTCATAACACTGCCACTAGAACTAAGCCTCTGTTGAGAATCTAGACACTATGAAGTGGAGAGTATGCTGAAGAGACGGTAACAGTGCTACTCAAATTGTTGAAAGATGATATTGACACAGGAATAAGGATCAAATACCATTATATATCATGATATATGGTCAAGATATTACACAATATCCAGAGGTAAAAAGATAATAAGATTCACGAACCACTCAATCCAGAAGACTATTAGAGAAATCACTGGACATTATACTGCTGGCACAAGATTCAAGAAATTGGGGCAACTATTGCGAAAAGTGTAACGGAAACCAGCATCTTCTCTGCCAGTGCACTGTCATGATGGAGAAACGACGTTAAATGCTGGAGCACTACAGGTCTAATCTAGATCGAGGTTGCCTGTACTAACCTAACCTATCTTATAGATGCAGAGGCAGAGCCAAAAAAAGTCTTTGAATTTATTAAGTCTGTTTTTTTCTCAGGTGATTATAATCATAATATATAATACAATGCTGCGGTCAGTCAAGCGGATATTAGAACAGGTGCCTCAGGTGCGCGGTCAAACATATCGTGACCACTGACAAAATAAAATCAATTTCTTAAGGCTGAACTTTACGAAATTTTGTTTTCTGTTATGTAAATCAAAATTATGATAGTCAGTCAACGTCCTACGGGGACACAGCTGGTCAGTCAGCTGTAATGTACGTAGCTAGGTTTATAAGGCTGCAATTCGTTTATTAAGCGTGACTTTTTTTTATAACTACTACTGACTATATTATTAATAAATAAAATGGTCAGTCAACCATTCCGTAGAACAACGCCCGTCAGTCAGTGAATAAGAAATCACTGGGATAGTGATCAATTAATACCATATTTTGGCGTTAAAATCGTCCAATTAAACTTTTTAACAACAATTTGACAATTTAACCTGCGAAGCACATGAGGAGGCTAGTACGAAAATAATTGTTTGTAAAATCGTACATTTTAATTAGGTGCTCGGACACAGATATTCTCATTATTTTGTTAGGAAACATGGAAAATTTATCAAGTTCATCGACAATATGGATAGAAGCTGGGAATGGAAATCATCAAAGGATGATCAATGTCAGTGAAATGTATTCGTTTAAAATTAAAATAAAGAATGTAGATAGGTCGAGTATGCCACCACGCTAATCAGAATTGATGCAGCAGATCTTAAGAGCGAGCTTCATTGCAAATATTTGTCGTAATGCTCACCGTCAAATTCCAGCGGAGCTATTTCCTACTGACTATGGCTGGAAATTAGTTGATGAAAAATATGAGTTTGATTGGTTCAAAGTCGAAAAATTACCAGAACTTGTACAGGATATTATTATTCAACCTTTACAAGAAAATACAGGTATGCAAATATCTTTATCTGAAGTAAACAATCACGAAAATAAGTATTTTTTAGATTGCCAGTCTGAAACATCTGAGCTTGACGTGCCAGATCACGATAGTGAGATTAATGATATGGAAAATTCAGATGATATATATAGCTTTGTACAATTTCGAATTCTTAATGAAATAAATAAAAATATGAGTTACAAATGTTTGAAAGTCAATGAGTTCTTACCTGTGTATATACCTGCGTTCATTAAGTGCACTATTGTATTCGAACGAATTTTATTTCTCACATTTTTGGGCCCAACTGCGACACGAAAGTGCCTTATTAAAATAAATATAATAATATAGTCAATACTAGTTATAAAAAAATTTCACGCTTAATAAACGAATTGAAGTTTTATAAACCTCGTTACGTACATTACAGCTGACTGACCAAATGTGTCCCCGTAGGACGTTGACTGACCATTATAATTTTGATTTACATAAAAGAAAACAAAATTTCGTGAAGTTTCAGCCTTAAGAAATTGATTTTATTATGTCAGTGGTAACGACATCATCACGAAATCCATTCATATGTCGCCAACCCTTATATTGTAGATAAATTTTGGATACTATATTTTGTTATGCGATTTGTGTGGTTTTGGAAAGTTTTCCAGGTCTATTGAAAGTACCTAAAACTAAACTCCAGCAATAAGTTACTGACTTGGCTCTTGAGGAGTAGCAGAAGAACTCAGGCTGGTAGTGACTTGTCGTTGATTAATGGTTCGCTGTGTACGTTTTGTTTTTAAGTTCTTAGAATTAATTCCGAATAGGCATGTTTACAAGTCGCATATCCAATTTCGACAACATTTTACGCTCTGTAGATTCAATTTAATTGAAACAGCTTAAACGCGTTTGACCTTTGTGAATTTCTCTTTGGCTTTGCCTTTCAAATCAGTTACCAACTTTTTAAAGTGTCTTCTACTCGGTTTAGTTCGGTTCATGGAGGAATTGGAGAAAAAATATGACGTTTCATAAGTAGAACTAATACGAGACATCGGCGTTAAATTAAATGGAAATATTAGTTTCAGAGTAATAAAATGAATAAAATGAACTACGTGAATCTTTATCTACGTCTTCTATATACTTGTCCTTTTCCTATCGCTACCAAGAAGGCACTCTACTTTCATCTAAGAAGAGAAAAGAGACCCAGAGGTCGTCGGTCTAATTAACGTGTTCTTTGGCAAATCTTGAACTTGGTGAGTTGTGGTTAATTGGAGCCAGTTGCTGGCCTTTTTGGCTCAAAGTCAACTGCCTTAAGTCTTCTTCTCACTGTCCAGCCACTCGTGTGTCTCTAAGCTATTGTTGGACTTGAACATGTTTGTTGCAAGTTACCAGTCTTTTGGTAACGACGGTAAACTCTGAAAACAGCAGATTGACTCATGATCAGTGAATTGGCCACTTCGCTCTGACTCTGGCATTGTGGTAATAAGGTGACCGCTTGTGCAGCTTTATCATTTGTTTTGCCAATTTTCAGGTAGAATTCTTGTTTGTTTGAGGAGAGGGTTAACTGGTCAGAAATATAACCTTTTATAAGGGTCAGTTACCCCTAATTAGTACCATTGTAAAAAACATAAAAAGGGTAGTTATACATCATAACATGGACTGTGAGAAACATTACAATATTTTATATCATTTTGAAGCTAATAAGATAAGCTTTAGGATCTCACTAAAAAAATACATGTTCTTTTTTTTGCCAAGGATTTCCGATTGCAGGGGTGGCGCCGTTTTGCTCATGAAAGTATTTGATATTTAGGCTATACAGAGATGAAATATTATGCTAATTACATCATTCCCGGTAATATTGAGGTTTAAATTGAATTTCTGTTCTTATTGTGTATCTCTAATACAAAATAGCGTTTATATCTACATTCGTTTGATATAGCAATAGTGCTACAATTCTAGCTCTGCGGCTTAGTAATTGGAACGTGAAATTCTCTAACGTATAACTGAAGCTTCGGCTGTGGAAAATCGCATTGATGACACACAAACTGAAAAGGGTACTAGATATATTGTGTGCTAACCAACACTGTTGGTAGTGGTAGATCGAAAATACCATTATATAGTTTGAAAAATATGGAATTTAGTCTTGGTCTGTTGAATACAGTACCTACTGCTACCAATATGATTACTTCTCCATTATAAACATTGAAACTAGCTGATGTAAAAGTTCAACAGTATTGAATTTGATATTTTCGTAATTTGGTGTGTCGGTTATGATAAAAATGTGGCATATAATGAGATTTAGGCGTTTAAAGAATAGTATTATCATATATAATAATAACTCTTTCATAAAATCGCTTTCATAAACACAAAGAGAAAATACTTGAATGCTATTTTAGATTTCAAGTTAGAATATAAGTTTATATATTCTACCTACTTATTTCTGAGATCCTTTAAATGTTTTTGTTGCTAATCGGCTCAATTTTACGTCTCTTCTGGTTGAAAAAAAATTTTTATATCAAGTAAAGACTTGATGTTTCAACCTGTTTCAGTCTTTATCAAAATATGACTTCATATTGCGTATTAATGTTAATCAATATATCACCTATAATATGAATACCAAAATGAGATATCTGTTTTTATTGAAAAAATATTTTTAGTTCCTATATCTCAAAAATAAGTACCAGCCATCAATGAAAGTATTCGTAGTTGCTTTGATATTCATAAAATAAGACTGAGTATAAATTGTTTAGATCTTTTTTATCATTCTCGTTACGGGGCCTGTGAACCTTTTTTTTAAATTTGAATCCGTTCCAAAAAAAAATCCGAAAAATTCTTAGCCTACTATACTACTATAGAACCAAAAAACTGAAGCAAGAACGTTTCCAGCAGATTTTTGGACACGAAACTTGCTTTGTTTGGATTCGTGAAAATGTACCCAAGTCTCATCCATAGTAACAATTCGGTTTAAGAATTCTACATTGCTTTCAAATTTTGGTAAACATTCACACATTTGAGGATCCATTTTGTAGCAATTTTTCTCATGTCCAAATTGACGTGAAGTATATGATGAACGCGTTCGTGTGAAATATTCAGTGCTTCAGACATCCATTTTAGCCCAATTTGACGGTCTGATAAAATCATGTCATGAACTGCATGATATTTCCGGAGACTGAGACAGAAACTGGCCTTCCCGATCGGTCATCATGTTCAATGAAAAATTTACCTCTTTTAATTTATTGCGTAACTCTGGTTTACTTTTTTGACGTCAAACTTTACAATGACACTTCTAATAAGTTATTGTTCGTTGCTATGGTAACGCAATATAATGTTTATGCATGGCACTGGTCTAGGCTACCTAGATATCAATACATCCTCGAATAACAAAAATTCGGGAGTATCGTAAGGAAAAAAGACAAATCTAATACTTGGATGGAACATGGTTTGACAATCACGATACTGTCTTTAAAACCTGGACAGGTTATAATTGGAAATTTGAAACGAAAGCACCCATTCCAGAGGTAAATACATATTCATATTACATTGCGGTGGTAAACAAGGTTGGATGAATGATGTATTATTATGAAAGCATGTTAAGAAATAAGAGACAACAAGTCAATATATAGCAAAAGATTGACAGAACGACTAACAAAGGAAACAACATCATCACACGAGAGCTTGGACGAAACAAACAATAGACTGGTAAAAGAACTGAAAGAAACAACTACAAGTTTAGTATCATCAAAAACTAAAAGAATAGAAAAGTTTACAACACAAACCAAACAGCTACTGGAAAGAAGGAGAGAGCTCATTAAAGACAACAAAAGGAATACAGTAGAGTATGCCGAACTAAACAAAACAGCAAGGAAAATGGCCAAGCAGGACATACGAAAGTATCAAGAAAATCGAATAGAGGAGTTGATACAGCAAAACAGAGGTCTGAACATCTTTAAAAAAGAAAACGCACATAAAAAAGAAATGATCAAATTGAGAGACGGACAAGGTAACATAACAGAAGATCGAAGAGAGATACTCAAGGTAACAGAGAAGTTCTACACAGGTCTGTACGAGTCCAAAATAGACAATGAGTATGTTAGAAAAGCAAACAGTGACCATAAAAACAGGATATGTAACGTTGGCTCCGAGGATCTACCTGAGATTGAAGAGGAAGAAATTGTAAAAGCTTTAAATCAACTAAAAAACGGAAAGGCGGCAGGTGACGATAACATCATACCGGAAATGTTGAAGGAAGGTGGAAGCCTACTGATAAGAGAGCTTAAATAATTATTTAATACATGCCTAACCGAGGGAAGAATACCACAGGATTGGAACACCGCGATAGTCATACTGATATATAAGAAAGGTGATCCAAGCAACCTAGAAAACTATAGACCAATCAGCCTGCTATCACAGATCTACAAGCTTTTTATGAGAATAATAGCAAACCGCCTTGAATTCAAACTCGACGCATACCAACCCTATGAGCAGGCGGGCTTCAGAAAAGGCATGAGTACAATAGAACATCTCCACACCGTAAGGACACTGAACGAAAAAGTAACGGAATATAACATCCCATTATGGATTGCCTTCATAGATTTTAGAAAGGCCTTCGACACAGTTGAATTTTGGGCAATTATCAGGTCAATGAAAAATGCAAGAATAGACCAACGATATATTGACATTATACAGACACTAAACGACAACTCAAAAATGAAAGTAAGGCTATATGAAGACACTGAGGAAATCATAATTAAAAGAGGCGTTAGACAAGGAGACATTGTGTCACCCAAATTGTTTACACTGGTGCTAGAAGACGTTTTTAAGAGCCTACACTGGGAAGACAGAGGAATTGATATATCGGGAGAAAAACTAAGTAACCTAAGATTTGCCGATGACATTGCCATTTTTGCCCCAAACAGTGAAGAATTAGAATACATGCTTATAGAACTACAACAAGAAGCAAGAAAAGTAGGCCTAGAAATGAACATTTCTAAAACCAAATTCATGACAAACCAACGGACAAACAAAGAGAGTATAAATGTGCGAGGACAACAGATAAAGAAAGTGAACTCTTATATCTACCTAGGTCAAGAATTAACATTGGGTAAAACCAATCAAGAACTTGAAATTAACCACAGAATACATCTAGGATGGGCGGCCTACGGGAAGATGCGACACGTCTTCAACTCCAACCTACCCCTCAAACTAAAAACCAAGGTTTACATGGAATGCATTCTCCCAGTAACAACCTACGGATGTGAAACATGGGTCCTAACAAAGAAAATCTTGAATAAATTAAAGGTACATCAAAGATCAATAGAACGGAAAATGATAGGAATAACGCTTAAAGACCATAAAACCAATGAGTGGATAAGAAATAGAACCAAAATCGAGGACATAGTGAGGCGAATAGGTAGTCTTAAATGGAACTGGGCCGGACATGTTGCTCGAAATAACACCAACTGGAGCGGAAAAATAACAAGATGGAGACCTTGGGGGGAGAAAAGAAGCACCGGCAGACCACAACAAAGATGGTATGATGATATCAAGAGAACAGCCGGACTTAACTGGTACCAAGTGGCACAGAACAGGGAAAACTGGAAAAATATGAGAGAGGCCTATATCCAAAGGATAGAAAACGGCTAGAAGAGAGAGACTACATGCTAACAGTGTCATTTTCTTAGATAGCGCTTTGTATCGCTTGAGACAAAGTTCCAAAACAACAGGAGTTTCTACTTGAACATGATTTAAATTTTGAAAGGACAAAGAAGCAACTCATAGAGATTTTGGAAACAAAATTAATTGCCAAAGAATATACTGTAGACGAAATCGCAAACAACAATGATGAAACTGTTTTAAGATTACATCCGTACTACTGTGACTGTCATGAACTAATAAAACTTCACCCTAAAAATTCCCCTCCGTTATGGAACTGATAATGAAAGATGATTCAAACATTAGTACCGAGAATTGGAGAAATGCCATAAATCACACTTTTAGAATTTTCCAGAAAATTGTCATAGATTTGTAGTTAAAAAGCTAAACCCCAGTATAATTTTATTATTATAAGATATTAACTATAATGTATCTGTAAAAAAAACAAGGAAAAAGATGGTCTCTTTCTGCCAAATATTATTTAGCTCTAACTTTCATCAAAAAGTGCTATGTAAATTATACACTATTTTTTCAAATTTACAAATAAAACTTTGGAGCAACAAATTTATCTTTGGATTAAATTTTACTGAAATTATCTTCACTTGTAGTACAATTCTTGATGATGGGTGTAGTTTGTAAGCCGATTATGGTTCTATAAAGTGAGAACATCTGTAATAACATTTTTACTATTGAATAATTGGCATTATACCTCGCGTCTTTGATTTTTTTTTTATTTTAATGATATTCAAATAATAATTCTTAGTTTTACGAACAAGAATTTCATTGTAAAATAGTATTCGATGATAATATTTTACGTAGTGCATACGACGCCGACGGTTATTTCAAAAGTATTGAACTTATTCATATCTCTCAGTTGAACCGTACGAGTGTCTGGTCATCTTCACGAAATGTTTTGAAGAGCGCAGTTTGTTTGTTTTCAGTATTTGTTCATAGTAAAAAAAGACGGAAAATTAGAACAACGCTGAATCATCACGGAACACAATATTGACTGATTTCTTTGATCAGGAAGATATTGTGCACCACAAGAGGTTATAAGATCAGAAAAGGTTTATACGTTCTTCATGGGACTCGAACCCTTCTGTGGTATCAGCTACAAAACAATGGAAAAGCAATGGAAAAGAAGGTAGATAGCAATTGGGACAACCTACAGGGGCTGAGACAGGTAAAGACTCTTCTGGGAAACTATAACCAGAATGGATATGCTGAATGTATAAATCTAAGTAAGAACAATCTACGAATACTTATAGGAGTTCTATCGGGGCACTGTCGCCTCAACAAACACCTGAAGACGCTGGACCTAACAGATAATGCGGCGTGCAGATTTTGTTGCATCTCTATCCACATTTTCTCGAAGTGTGAAATATTAAGGAGCTCCCGAGCACTACATCTGCGTATGAAAGAAGACGAAGATCTCTAGCAATTAAAGCCATTCCACATTTTTAGGAGAGTGGGATTTATGGATCAACTGTACACACTGGGTTCCCCAGTAAATGGAATCACAATAGATCCTTTAGGTCCCAGTGTATACGAGACCCCAAATACATACATACATACAAGGGTTTATACGTTGATGTAACAAAAAGATGGCGTTGAGAAAGCTGTGATTGGTTAGTTGCTTAGCTTCGTCAGCATCCAGATCTAGAATGTCGCTTGATTTAATAACAGTTGAAACTAAAGCAGCGAACGCACTGAAGAAAATCTTGAAAATGGAAATGAACTTCCAGGATTGATATATGACGTGGAAACACAGCTGAAAACGTGTTATGCATCTAGTGGACGCTTCCAAGAATGGAGAATTATTAACGAGTTGCTATAGATGCGCATTACTGAGGTGTTGAGTCCGCTGTGAAATAGAATTCCATTATATTCACCTCTACAATGAGATGATACTTTTAGTGACTTGTACTTCATTTTGAAATGTTTTTTCATGCCGAATAATTCTTCAGTAGTTGACTCAAAAGATGTTCTATCTACATATCGAATCAAAGCATGAACAGTATGGTCGAGCGGTTAGTCACTGCCGTTCTGTCGAAACAAAATTACATTCGTGCAGCTGATAATGTGTTTGTAATTACAGACCACCGATAATTAACACCGGATCAAATTATTCAATTAATTAGGCAAATCTGACTTGCTTCCATTACGTTGGTAAATTAACAATAATTGTATCGGATAAAGGTCCTTCACTATTTTTCATAATCAGGGTCATCATCAAAGTAAATTTGCGGATTATTACAAACAGAACATACACTGAGGCCTAATGTACACGTTATTTGTTGTTGTTATTTGCTATTTGTTAAAATTTATGACAAAGGCTATTTTATCAGATTTTTTTAATTCGATGCATGAAATACTACACTCCTATTCCAGTTCTGTCTGCTGCATTATAGCCAAACGTATACCATTTGATGGTATTTTGACATTTAATATACATGGTGTGATCAAATTTGACCCAGACTAGTACATTAAAACTGTACGCGTAAATAGATTCTTTCCCAACAACCTTTTTTAATATTGATGTTAAGTTTGAGCGTCAAATCTCACTACTGTTTGTCAGCTATTTACGATGCGAAAAGTTTTAATGACGATATTGACTATGGAAAAAAAGTTTGAAATTTTCTTGTTCCCAATGGAATTCGAGCTATGGAAAATTGAGGGTTCCAAAACCTTCAATCAACATCTCTTGTGGATCGACTTAACACATTTTGGTTGAAGTTTTGGGTATGGAGGTCGTACCAGAAAACTTAAATAACATCGAGTATAGGTTGCAAAAGAGATGTTTAAAAACCTTACATTCACCAAATGCATCATTACTAGTGAAGAGACGTGGATTTATAAGTATGACCTTCCAAAAATCTTCGAATGGCGCCTCTAAAATGAGCGGAGAGGGTACGTTATTGAGAACATACCAGAAATAGTTTACAAGAATACTGATTACTATTGACAGAAATTTTTTTAGAATCGCTATTTTTTAATTTGAATGCAATGCCCTATATTTGTATACCATAACTCCAGATGAGCTCCAATGTATAGTAGCGGCTTGTTGTTGAATGATAGTTGAGATCTTTGACCAAACAACCACTACTTTTGCTTTCTAGGTTAGTCGTCAGTCCAGATGAATTCCAAGGTATTTTGCTATACCTTTTCACAGCAGATGATGCCCGTTCTTCACTACAGTTAGACAGGCTCCCTCTCCGTTGAGTGTGGGTAACATGAATAGATTTATTTCCATTCATTCAAGCACTCAAGTTTTCCGAGTTTCAAGCCACGAGGAAATATGTCTGACATATGGTAATACAATACAATACAATATAAATTATCTCTACAACTTCAAAAATTCATAACTATGAACATACACAAAATATTCATATTCTGTTATTTGCATGTATTACTACAACTAATAAAGTTTTTTCCAATAGGCTGAACAGCTATAAGTGAAGATGTGGACACCACAACAGAAAGCTCAATGCGTGTCATGGTTTATAGAGTCGAAATCAGATACACAGGTTCAACGGAACTTCAGGAGAAAATTCCAAAGAGACCCACCATCTAGACCCTCCATCAGTGCATGGCAAACAAGCTTCATGAGCACTGGATCATTATAGCAAAAAAGTGGAGCCGGACGACCCAGCATAAGTCCAGAAAATATAACAGTTGCGTCTATATGTCTATAAGGTACAGTTGCTGAAGGCACTGTTACCAACAGATCGACAAAAACATGTGGAATTAGCCGTAGACATCTTACAACGTATTTAGCATGATGAAGATTTCATTTGGGGTTCTGAAACCCCACATGCAGTAGTCGAGCTTCAACGAGACAGCCCAAAAGTTAATGTGTGGTGTGTTGCTCTTCCTCAGTTGGAAATACAATCACAGGTGACATGTTACAGCGTACTTTTTGAAGTTGTAAAGATAATTTTTGAACACCGTGTATAATATTTTGAAACAAGCGGAGAAAGTGTCCATCAAAATGAAAAATTTGTTTTTATTATATTTTGCCCCTTTGGAACTACTAACGGTCCACGAGTCATACACATACTTCTACCATATTTAGAGCCCCAGGATATCAATAGGCCATTAAGAAGTGTCAAATCCTATTCTTTATTGATTTGTGAAATCCACCATAAATTTTAATTGGCTATATGTAAATATATAAATATATGTAAATATGTAAATAGAGTATGTAATGTTCTTCATGGCTCACCCTATATAAATGTATCGATATATATTTTGGTATAGTAAGTGATGTAGAAAAACAAAGTAAAGAAAATGGTAATTTCCATATTAGACAGATACCTAATGATATTAAAATTAGTTAGTCGTCAGGAGCTTAAATTCTTGGACCACATACATTTCATTTCTGGAATTTTTGAAAGACGATCCATATAGAAAACTGTAGTTTTGAAAACAAATTATTGATCAACAGCAATCTAAAATAAAATATTACGTTTCTCAGAGTCTCAAATTTGTTTTTACATAATTTAGAGACTAAGACTTCAGTTGAGATAAAGTTCCACGAAGGTAATTGCTTAGAAAATACTATGAATTGAATTTTTTCACAAAATTAAAAATTACCAATTGTGCATTCAATTTCCGAGTTAAAAATCCATAAAAACCTCATTTTGCAAGTTATCTGCTACGTTTATCCACCTATTCATAGTTGGAGTGTTCATAACTTCCCTTTGAAGTGGTGATTTTCGATATTGGAATTCTTTAGAGGGATGTTTTTACCTTGTTGTATATTTCATAGGTAGGTGATTGCATTATGGAATGCGGGTACAAGATTTTTCAATTAAGGTTTATTTCATAACAGTATATGATTAATATCGTAAAATATTTCTTCATATACATATACCGTTTTGATTAATACTAAGAGCATATCAAGTTTTTTGGTAGAGATATTATTTTTTTTTGGACTCGAATTTTTTCGTTACATTTTCTGAAAAAACTTGACAACCAACAAAAAATCCACGCACTTTTTTCAAAAAGCCGATATTTTGAGGCGAGAATTTTCGATCGAAAGTTAGGAAACTTTTTCGATATTATAATTTGTTCGGAACATAGAAAGGTAAGATTTCACCAAAAAGATGTTTTTTGTAAAGGATGAGAATAAAAAACCAAAAACTTTTGGTTATGTGAAAATGTGTTAGGTTATGTGAAAAAAGCGGTTCTATAATTGAAAGTATTTCTCGCCTCAAGCAGAAACAATAAATCGATGTTTTTGTGTTTTATGGAGAGATCTTCTTATCGTAGACATATCCTTAGGATTTTTCACGTACAATATTAAGTATAGTAGACATATTAAATTAATTAAATTATATTTGATCAACGGTGTATGAAAGTGTTATCAAGATTTGGCGGTGCGTCATGTTAACCGCAACGTACAACTTGGGCTTAGATGTTTGTTCGCACACATTAACAGTTAGAGGTTGGCGTACTTATTTGTGTTCCTCAAACACACACCTCCACGTCCTCATATATTACGTACGACATATGAAATGCGGTCTTTTTGTTGCGGGTTAGTTCAAACGAGGGGATGTAAAATTAAATGGTTTCAGCGTGTACCTCATAAAATTTTAATGATAAAAATTATGGAGAAAGGTATATTTAAAGTAAATTGAGGTTTGTATACTTCGAATAAAATTCGTTTTGATAATCAGACATGTAAACTAGCAGATCCAATATAAATACGAGGCTTTTCACAATAAAAAACATGTTTGAATAATACATGTTTGGAAAACTTGGACTTCCCTCTATTTTTTGACATAATTGCCGTTCATATCAATTCGAGTTTTAGAAATCTGCTGCCGCGCTGCGAGTCTCTTCTTTCAGCTCTTCATTGGTTGTGAAAGTATTTCTTCAATTCAGGAAAAATATAGTGACTGTTAGGGGTTGCGAAACAGTATCTCATCCAAAATTGTATGTCCGTTTTTGAATTTTCTGCACCATTTGCGCACAAGTTACACTTATTTGCCCATACAAGTCAGACAGTTGAGAATCAATGTCAACTGGAGGAACGATTTTTGTACACAAAAAACGAATCACAGAGCATAATTCTAATCGGAAAATGAAATAGATTCTTCATCTTTAAGGCCACTAAGACAAGATTTAATATTGGATACAGCTCTTCGAGGCAGACAGGATACGCCAGCAGTGCCAAATCCTGCCTAACAGCGTTCCTAGCATCCGCAGTTCCTCCAGAATCGTATTTAATTGACACTTCTCGTATTATAGAAATAAAAGCTCCATCAAAGAGAAACCTGATGTAACAGCGAATACTTATGAAAGATAATAAAGTTTGGTATGAGAATATGAGAAAAACGTAGATGAAATTGAGAAAATTAGAATTGGAAATGAGTTTCAATGATATGACATAGGAAAATAACAATGAACATAAACAGGCAGGAATTGGAAGAAGAAACTAGAGAAATGAAAGAAACTAGTGTGAACCATTTACTAGGAACATCGATTTTATGAATTTTGCCACTTTGAAAATGTAGATGAATTCAGATCTTTGTAAACTTGTTAAGGACCAACGACTATAGTAGCACTTAGCCGCCTACTGTTCTTAGACGGTATAAAAATATAAGAACTTTATTTAAACTAATGGGTAAGCATATATTTTTTTTTATATATATATATATATATATATATATATATATATATATATATATATATATATATATATATATATCTAAAAGAAAGTTGTGTTAGTTACACTATTTATAACTCAAGAACGGCTTGTACCGATATAGCTGAAA
This sequence comes from Diorhabda sublineata, assembly GCF_026230105.1. Taxonomy (NCBI): domain Eukaryota; kingdom Metazoa; phylum Arthropoda; class Insecta; order Coleoptera; family Chrysomelidae; genus Diorhabda; species Diorhabda sublineata. The sequence continues at coordinate 15,154,990 of NC_079485.1, read as the reverse complement.
ATTGGTGAGGAGGTAGCTTAGAGCCAGGAGACGGTCATAGGATACTTTTTATTCCGTTCGACAGAGTTCCCGTGTGACTTGACATAAAACGTCAGTCACTATAAAACTTGGTATAACAAAAAAGAATCAGACTTGGAATAACAAAACACAAATGACAGCTATGTAATGGACGTATGGATGATAATTTGATTTTTGTAAGAAATCAATATCAAAACTATTTCTATTAAATAAATAACAATCATAATGTAATGATGGCGCCATTGCCTATTTAAATAAAAACTGAAGTGATCTATAAAAGGTGGTAGAACAAAAACGCATCAGACTTGGAATAACAAAACGCGCATCTCAAACAGCTAAGTAATTTTGTCTATGAATGAATGGTTAAAAATTTGAGTTTTGAAATAAATATTTAGGTGAATTGAAGTAAAGTGAAGTTTAATTACTAATACCGCGACCAAGACGATCGAATCTTCCCGACAAACCTCTTGGTCGTATGTATACAGTTCATAGAATGAATGATGAATGAATCTATTTGCCGTTGTTGCTGAGAAATGTGCGTGGACCAACGTCATTTGAGACACTACGGACTGTTAATGGTGTAATATTCCCAGCATATTGTGCTGCATGTGAAGAACTGAACTTATTAGAAAACGATACCCATTGGGATTCGACAATCGCTGAAGCCATTATCTCTAGATCTCCAAGTCACATACGCATATTATTCGTTATAATAATTTCCACATGCTTCCCATCAAACCCATGTAACCTTTGCCACAAATACAAGGATAATATGTCAGAAGATATTTTATATCAAATTCGTGTCAGTTCCAGAAATCACGGTGTTGAGATGAATGAGGAGATACATAATCGTGCTTTACTGTTGATCGAAGATATGTGTTACTTCATGTGCGGTAGTTTATTAATCAAGTTAAGAATTGGAACGGAAACATAAATATGATCACCAGGAATTAGATTTAGTAGTTCAAACGAATGTACCCCTGTTGAATTCCCAACAAAAGAAAGTTTATGATACTTTAATGAAGGCAATCGATATATTTCCTAGATGCACCTCGTGGAACAGGTAAGACATGTCAGTAGTTTTAGCCACTGTTCGTGCGAGATCCAAGATAGCGGTTGCAGTTGCTTCTTCTGGAATAGCAGCCTCATTGTTAGAAGGATGCCGGCTCATTCAGCATTAAATTTACCGTTAAATCTTCAAACTATTGAAGAGCCAAAAAACTCAGCAATGGCCAAAGTTTTATCGGCATCGAAAATTATCATCTGAGACGAATGCACAATGACACATAAACGTGCATTAGAAGCACTTAACCGAACATTGAAAGATTTACGCAATGACTCGAGATGTAGGGGAGGAGCAATGATTTTACTGTCTGGAGATTTCTGCCAAACACTACCAGTAATTCCAAGATCTACGACTGCCGACGATATAAACGCTTGCCTCAAATCGTCGAATCTATGGCGCTATGTGAAGAAACTGCAGCTGACAACAAACATGAGAGTTGCGTTGTTTAATGATACATCTGCTGATGATTTCTCTAAGCAATTGCTGACTATCGGTAGTGGTCGAGTACCTGTCGATGAATCGAGCGGATTGATATCATTTCCAAATAATTCTTGTGATCTTGTCTCATCAAAAGACGAACTTATCAACAATGTATTTCCAAAAATCATTTCTAACTACAAAAATAATGAATGGTTGAGTGAGAATAAAGATGTAGATGACCTGAACTACATAATTCAAAATAAGATCATTGGAACAATGCATTCATTCAAATCTATTGACTGCGTCACAAATGAAAATGAAGCCACCAACTATCCAATTGAATTTTTAAACTCCTTGGATGTGCTTAGCTTACCACCACACAATTTACGCCTAAAGGTTGACTCCGTAGTAATTATGCTTCGAAATATAAACCAACCAAAACTGTGCCACGGTACACGTTTGGTAGTTGGAAAATTGATGAAAAATGTAATTTACGCGACGATACTGAAAGGAAAATACAAAGGTGAGGAAGTTCTCATTCCGAGGATTACGATGATCCCAACCGATATACCGTTTGAATTTAAAAGACTTCAATTTCCGATCCGTTTTACATTTGCCATGACCATAAACAAATCACAAGGCCAAACCTTAAAAGTCTGTTGTTTGAATCTAGAACATTCATGTTTTCCCCATGGTCAATTATACTCGTATGTAGCATGTTCACGGGTCGGAAAACCATCTGCGTTGTTTGTTTTTGCGCCTGATAATAAAACAAAAAATGTCATGTATCACAAGGTACTTAAGTGAAGAGCAACCTATGTACTAAAATACAGAAACAATAATGAATGATTATTTTTTTTCATTTTCTAATAAAAAAACTGAATAAATTCGAAAATCGGCTTATTTATCCTTCAAGGCCGAACAGAGTTCGCCGTGTCAGCTAGTAAAATGATAAAACTGTGAAATAATTTGTAATAATATGATTTATAATAAACATATAGTTAAAAAATTAGAACTAAATTGGAATTTCTGAGACGATTGATGATATTCATACTTTCCATCTTCAGTCTCTGAAAATGATAACTTGGTTATCGAAACACGCATCACACAGTGTGAAATAATTATTAAGAAATTAATGAAAGCAAAAACCAGTTGAAAGCGTGGCATGGACATCTATGGTTAAGTATGATTGGAAATTTGCCAATGAGAAGCTACCAATTAATGCCGCGGCCGAGACAATCGAACCTTTCCCGACAAAAGCGTAATGAAACTAGGATTCGAAGTACTGTAAACTAAAGGACTGAAGGACCAGAAATTGCAAGTCAAGGGCGCCTAGTTGTTATGGTTAGACTTCGTGCTTCTCTTTGCCATTATCAATTCCGCGCCATGAGCCGTTGCATTCATTGTTTCATAGCGAAATACCCGAAGAACCATGCTTCGAACCATAAAGCAACCAAATCTCTACAGAAGAGCGCGTTTGAGGGTAAGTAAATTGATGATTAATGTGATTTACGCGACGACACTTGAAGGAAAATTGGGAGGTTTTTCCGTTTACACCGAGTGTATACGCAAACAATTGAATTAAATAGAAAAACATATGCACACATATTCGACACGGGGTGTAAGATGGCGTGGCGTGGCGTGTTGCTGTGGGCTCCGGCCTTAATAGTCTAAGATTTTACTATCATCATCTTCTCCTGAATAAATAAGAGCTTCATCTCATAGTAATTAATCCAGCGACAAATTACTCAATATCTTGGTCAATAATTTTTTCATATGATAAGTTGTCGCCAGAATATCGCAGGTGTATTTGATAAGGTAGATTATTATGATGGATTCTGATAACACCACCAGTTTCTTTAATAATAGCAGCTTTTTTTATCATCTAGTCTAATTTTAAAAATGAATTTTTTGTCTTCAAATAGTTGACATCTTAATTCTGATTCACTAACTTGAACACGTCTAAAATTCAAGACTACTTTCCAATTATTACTTATATAGAAACATCAAATATAAAAAGCGATGAATGGGGTTCAAATAATATTTTGAAAACCTTTTTTTGATCCTTTTTCTACCCCTTTTTCTCAACCTTTTGTATGAATTCTTAGTTTCAGTATCTCTAAACATGAGCCCATCACAATGTAAAACTGTGTAGAAAGTCAAATCTGATTTACCTATTAAGATACAATGTATAAATAAAAATTCCTTCTCCAGAAGAAAATGAAAAATACTCTCCTGAAATTTACCGTGATAAGCCCCAAAGACACGAAGAGAACAATTATGTAGGGGCTCACTGTTGTCTAAACTTGAGGTAATTAAGTTAGACCATGATGAAGTTGGGTGATTGAGGGACGTAGTTTGAACCACCGCGCCGTATGAGGACGGCTAATTGTTAATTAGCTAATACATGCGCTGTTGCACGTTTATTCAAAATTTACGATGGACATAACCAAACTTATGGACTACTCTACGTCTTTGGATTCAAATAGAAGTTTCGGCTCTGGAGAATGCCTAGAAAGGATATTGATTTGCTATAATCTGTCGTGACTTTTAAAGTCTAATAATTTGTAATTAGTGATAATATGGATAAAAAAACGAAATTTATAGTAGTTTTCATTGACTATATTGCATCCCTCACAATAATATTTGAGCGAATAAAATTCAAGAATAAAATTGAGATATCTGGTTAAACTTTATAGACTTCTTGAAAGCATTTGACTCTATAAACGGAGGAGTGATGTAGAACATCTTAAAACATTATCAGATAAGGACACCAGAATAACATAAATTTTTTATAACGATCGCACAGCCAGGATACAATCGGAAGAACAATTCTTCCAGTATATTTAAAGCGAAAAGGGAGTGAGACAGGGATATGCTCTTCCACCAGCCCTGCTTAATATTGCAATACATTAGATAATGAGGAAAACAGAGGATGAAAGGTCAGTAATCAACTGCAAATAGAAATCACATAAACAGAAAAACGAATAAAGATATTACGACACAGCAAAGCCGATACAGAAAGCGCCATCTATTTAGAAGAAAAAGATCAAGTCGAGCAATTTTACTATTTATGTTTTGATGATGATCTTGAACTTATGTTGGTGGTAGGGCTTACAAAAAGCATGCCTAGGTAGATTTTTCCACGGGCTTGCACTTTTCCAAAGGATGGGATCCCGATATATTGACGTTCTGCCTATGGAGCAAATACTGCTCTAGGTGGAATTATGTTAGACAACTCGGAAGATCATCTGTCGTGGTAGTATCGGTAAAACAGAGTCAGGTCGGCGACCTTTCTTTCCAAGTTAAGTCTGGTTAACTCTGGATCGCTCAAAGCTCGAATTGCTTTCTTTTGTATTGGAAATTTTGTATATGGAAATCAGCTACAAACATAATGAGACAAGCATTAAATTATAATACAACAAGCAGAAGCGTCAAAGAAAACTCTGGGATATGCCTCAGGACGTTGTATCGAAAAAATTTACCTTTGAGAATAACTTCACCTCCATAATAAACTGTAAAAGCAAGTGGGACGAAAACACCATACGAGAAATGAACAGAAATGCCATTAAATGGTATACGGATAGATCAGAAAGAGTAGACGAAATTGAGCCCAGAACCAAACACTCTGAAAGCCTGAGCAGCTCACCAAGCATTCTCCAAGCAGAAATATATGCTATTGAAAAATGTTTTCAGTTCAATCTAGAGAGGAACTTTCACATCCTGTCCGATAGTCCGATATATTAGAGCTCTAAACTTAAGTATCATAAATTCAAACTCGTTTCTGATTGCCTAGAAAATGAAACTAGCAAGGCAAGAAAAATAAAGTTACCCTACAATGGATTCCGAGACACATCGGAGCGAAGGGAAATGGAATAGCTGATAAGCTCGGTGAAGCGGAGACAGACAAGTCCTTCATGGGACCCAAATGCTTCTGTGGTATCAGCTACAGAACAATGAAAAAAGCACTGACAAAAAAGGTAGATAGAAGCAAAATCAATTATTGGGACAACCTACAAAGGCTGATATAGGCAAAGACACTTCTGGGAAACTGCTGAATGAATCAGCAAACACCTAACGACACTAGATCTGGCAATTACAACCATCACACATTCTAGACTTTTTAAAATCAGAGTGGGATTGATGGATCAGCTGTAAATACTGGATTTTCTAGTATCGTAGCAAGAAAGGCGGACACAATAGATCCTTTGGGGTGCAGTGATAACGAGACCCCAAATCCATACATGCAACAAGTACAAGAGAAAGTGGCGAACATGTAGAAGAACTAACGATAAAGAACTGCTACAGATTAACATGACATGGAAAGATGCTACGAGAATAGTCGAAAATAGAAGGAAATGGGGAGAACTCGTCAGCAAAATTGGACGACAAATGAAGATAGCGATTTCATTGACTTACCACATGTAATTATTATTATTTTTATTTTTGAATGAAATATATTCACAGAATTTCGAAAAATTTTATTAGCGAGACCAAGTTCTGGTTACGTTATGTTGGAAATTAATCGTACTTCCATTTCACTAATTTATTCTGTTAACAGTTTATAACCAGCGATCTTGTCAAATTAAGCTTCTATATCTGAAATAGAGAAAAATATAAAACTAGCACAAATATTTTCTATTTTGACACAAAACATGGATTATAACTTCTATTATACTTTCGTTTGTCTATTTTGTCACTTTTATTTTTTCCTTTTCCAAGCTGCTTTTAAATATATAAAACGAAAGTATTGGCATTCGCCTTGCACATCCTTTACAAAGCCACCATATTCCTACTCGGAATCGAGATATATTACATACAAACATGAGATTCAAATGTTCCATTCAGAAAAATCATCTCATATTCGATAAAGGATTTCATGAGGAGTACTTCCGGATATTCATACAACTTCAACGGATAAAAGTAGACATCAACCAATTTTTTATAAAGAAAGCTCATTCACGTAATAAAAACGCTTATTTTTATAGTAGTCAAAAATCGGTAAAATTTAATTACACTTGCGAACGTTTATTATGTAATTGGCACTGTTCGTAGTGGAGATCCTGAACATGTTCTTCCATCAGACTCATGCGCAGTTTGGAATTGTTCGTTCGCGGTGCTAATGAAACACATTCGATATTTGATATCCCGTATTCGTGGAGCATAGATAACTAATTCCGAACGTATTCTGAATACCTCTAATGTATCCTCGGACCTGCGTGCGAATTCGTTGTACTTGCCAGTTTTGTGATGTACTATAAACTAACTTCTAGCGAACTCTACCGGTTAAATGTTTTTGCTCACCCTATACATAACAAATGAAAACAATTTCATCGATTTTGATATTAAGAATATATATAGATAAGAATATAGTAATAATAAAAGTACAGTCTGTACATTTAAATATTTGATCCAATGATGTAACCCCCTTCTACTTTTATTAGTTCGATGCACAATTTTGGCATTCTCGCAACAAATTCGATAGAAAATCGTCGTCCATTTCGTTCTATTCATTTTCAGGATATTCTAAAGATGTGAATGGGACACTGTTTTATGACTTTCCTGTCCAATTGGTTTCACAACAAATCAATCGGGTTGAGGTTAAGCGACTGTGACGGCCAAATCATTACTTTCAATACATTCTTTCTTTCTAATTCTTCCAAATACTCTTTGCACAGTTTCGAGGAAATCTTGTGATCGTTGTTATACTGGAAGATAGATTTTCTGCTGATCAGTATATATCTTCTTTCTTCAACATCTCTTCAATGTTTACCAGGTCTCCAGTCGCACTTTACTTTTACATTACCGAGCTTCCGCCGTGGTATACATTCGGAATTACATATGGATCTAGCATCCATTCTTCCTTTGACCTGTGCTCAAGCATTCTTCACTTAGACGCAACAACCCCAAAAACTGATTCATCCCTCAATAAAATTTGTGTGGTTTTTCGTTAAAAATATGCATCAAATTATCTGATAATTAATATAATAATAAATATAATAAAAATAATTTTTTTTATTTTTCATGTACATCATCCATGAGCTGCTGGCGGATTTTAACCGAGAACAAGATTCAACAACTATTAAAAGTGAACAAAAATCGTAGACAAATGAAAATCCGTCAGCTGATCGCATTTACCCATCGATATACCAGGGTAGAAAGGATCGTACCATATGACTTATAGAGCGATCCATGAAACGCTTTTGCCTATCGCCAACGTTAATCAAGATCTATTAGGAACAGGCACTCAAGATGTGGAAGCGGAAATGCAGAGGAAGGGAACACTACAGCATACACGATTTGCTTCTCAGCCATACAAAGTGTAATAGCACAGAATCGTGACGATTTGAGCTACATGACACGAAATCTTATAGAAGAGTAAAGAAAATGGGGTCTCGAAGTAGATGTAGGAAAAACTGAATGTATATGCATCGAGTAACAGCATAAGACATCGACATGGATGATAGAACAGAAATAAAAAACAGCGAGTAATATGAATACGAGAGCCGTTTTTTTCAATCGCTCCGTGCAGACGCTTCGCGGGCAGAAGAAAGCGAGCATGAACTGTAGACGACTGCGAAGTTCTTTCACTACACACTCCGCCATTGATTACATTCAGGCGTCAGTCGGCGTTGTGCTACAGCCACGTAAACATCTCCGCTATTATCTGCTAAGTGGGAATTGCGAAGTGTGATTCGGTTTCTACAGGCTGAAAGAATCGATCGGAGAATGAGTTTTTTGTATGGGGAAAGCTCATGAGTGATGGTAAATAAAATAATCAACGGAACAAATGCTAATGACGACTTCTGGAGAAGAGCAGAGGGCAAATCCAAGAGGGACAGGATGAGGAATGACAGAATGGTAGTTGGATACATATTAATCGATGACATCAAAACCAAACAACTAATCTGGTTTGGTCATGTACAAAGCATGTCAGAGAGGACCTGAATAGGTCTTAAAGTGGACATCACAAGGGAAAAAAAGAAAAAGAAGACGAAGAAGCTTGAGAGAGGGCACAGATAAGGAAATACAGGAAAGTGAACTAACAAAGAATATATGGCAGGATAGAGACAGATGGCGGTTAGATATCGGAAAAAGTCGGGCAACGTTGTAATATATATATATATATATATATATATATATATATATATATATATATATATATATACACTTAAGTGGTATAGATCCCTGTTTCCGTCCAGGCTTTATGGCCAACAAAAAATAAGCGAGGAAAACAATTTTGTTAGAAGGAAATAGATGAGTTTTTAGGTATCTCATCGTATCAAATTCCCTCCTATCATCAATCAAATTCACTATTTATGATTTCATTTGTGACTGTAGAAAATTGAGTTACATAAAATAACGAATATTTGTCTTAATGTCATAATGGGATCGTCACAAATTTGGGTACGCTACCGACGATTTTTAATACATCGAGATAAGGATGCGCCAACTTGAGACGAGGATATTTCAGGTAAATGAAAAGGTAGATGGAGAAATGAATTGTTAAAATTTGCTGAGGCAGTAATTTGTAAAATTCCATGTAACATGATAATGCATACTTACAATTGGTTAAAATTCTACCCCCCAATTTTGCCACCACCCTTTGTCAAATTAAAATAATAAATTGGTTGCTTCTTTCTTCGTTCTTCAAATTGAGACCGTGGTATGGGTGTTTGTGACAAGTTAAAAATGGCATTGGTAGTAGATGTTTATTTAAATCAGCAGGGAAACAAATTGTGATTAATGATTTTAAATTTACAAAACAGAATTTACAGAAAAGGGGCAAGTTAAGGTGAAATACACTCTGACTATATATTTTATATTTGTTTTTCATTTGATAATTGAGATCCCGAGTTTCATTATAATCACGAGTTGGCACATTGTAACAGAAGTTAAAATTTTATAGCGGGTATTAAAATCACGAGTTTTCGCACGCCCACAAATTTATCTGTGGATATATATAAAAATATTGTGTTCAATATTTCACACACATTCTTCACCTATTATGTTGTACAGATGGCAGTTTTTAAGAAATATCTGTATTCCCAATAGTCCAATACTGTTTTATATTAGACCGCAATAAACTATAAAGGATAACATAAAAAAATATCCACTTTGTCCCTTTAGGATAGGCCGTCTGCTCTTTTTATAATTTATATCTATATAAATTTCTTTTTTCAAAAGAACATGTCTAAGTTTGATGTTTTACGTCAAAAAAATGATTTTTAAATCCACAATGATGTATTTTCGTCATCGCCGTTTATTCGTTTAGAGGATGACTTGCAAAAGTAGTCATGGGCTTTTATCAAACTATTTTATATAATTTTAGGTTTATAGATTAATATTTGGTAATAGAATTTTCTATTCGTACCACAAAAAAATCAGTTGATTGCTTTTTTACGTGATTGGCAATGAGTCATTCTCAAACGAAAGTTGTTAGGTTAGGTTAGCAAACATTATGTTCATTTTAATTGCTCAAATATATTCTGAATACGCCGCATTATGTTTCATCCAAATCAATGTTAAAAGTTTAAATCAATTGTACATTATTCGAAAATATTTCTAATATCTCAAATTATATGAAGTATTTCCACAGTGCAAAATGACATATTTTCAAAGAAATCATATCGATACAATACAGCGTATTGGTCATTAAAACTTTCCAACTTTCGACGGCTTTTTCATGGTATTCAACGTCACAGAATTGTAAATATTTTGTAATAAATAACATGGCATTTATGTATAGACAATTTAAAAATTATATGTTGAATACCCACCCTTTCGTCATTGACGTAGAGAGTGATGTTTGTGGCAGGGTATGATGGAGGGGCATGGCAATCTGCTATTAAGGGTCTTCCATGTTCTAAACCTGCTTTATCTACACTAACTGTTGGCACACCCACAGGAACAACTGAAAAAAAAATTAGATTAAGTTTCTGTTCTACGAAAAAAATCTACGACGTTTTCTTATAATCGATCCCAAAAATGAGTAATCTCATGGAGTTAAATCTGTTAAATCTTAAATCTTAAAACCATTAAAAGCATTCGTCAAATGCGAGGTATGGCTATTAAATAACGAGACTGGTTGAGAAAAAGGGTTTTATTAGAAAAATTATAAATACATTCGAATAATCCTCTCCAATATACTCCCCTCCCCTAGCCACACTCCTTTCCATACCGTTTTTCCATTGATTGAAGCAGTACTGGAAGTCTTCTTTGGTGAGTGCCTTTAGGAGCGACTCAAATCGGGTCTCTTTCAAAGCAGATCTTTTTTTAGTTTCAAGGAAATCTGAGCAAACCCGTTGACGCAAGAGCTTTTGGTCAGGAGTCAGATTTTTTGGCCCCAACTTCGCACAGACTTTTGTCATGTGCAATTCCTCGTGTAAAATTTTTCTAACCGTTTCTTTATAGGCGGTTACAGCCTCGGCAAGCATCCAGATGCTCATTCGACGACCTGGGCGCTGGTCATCTTCAGTGCTCTCTCAGCCCTCACTAAAGCGCTTACACCACTCAAAAACACGCACACGCGATAGAGAATAGCCCTCTTCCAACAATTTATAGCACTCAGTCGGAGTTTTTTTGAATTTAACGAGAAATTTGAGATTGATACGTTGCTCCTGTTTTTCGTCACACATGGTTTTCGGCGTTTTGGAACGTGCATAGACAAGATATCTAGATACCCAACGCACTACTCGTTTTTTACTCCACTCTTCTAGGTAATCCAAAAGCACATCAAACACTATTTTATTTCGACATGAGTACAAAAAAATAAAATTTGTCAAAGTTATTACGTCATCATTATTTTATTTGAATAGAAGGAGGGGTTACATGAGAGAAAACACGAAAAAATTTTAGTAATAACTTTAAACTTAACTTGTCAGTCTATTAAACCAGATCAACTTCTACAGGAATTGTATTCACTACTGTGTCCTGTTAACTATCTGATATTGGTCAAGACGATGCACAGAGGGCTCAATGACATCAAAACGTGGTCCACAGTGTAAGTTTCTATTGTTAAAAACTGATATATTATATTATTTCAGAAATATATTGAAATAATAATGATTTATTATAATTTGTGTGTGTTTATTTAAATAAAAGTTATATGCTATCGTCGCTATCAATTGTTGTGAATTCAGCTGAACTTTTTTCTCCGAGGACAACATAATTGATCCACAGATATTTTCTACCCAAAAATAATAAAATTTCCGGTAATAATGCTCTCCTTCGTTTCTGTAGTAATTTCCTAAGATTTTCACCATTTAGCTCTTGCCATATGGCGGAAGGAATAAATAAACAATGGAATAATCGCATATAAATATCCGTCGCATAAAAATCTATATCTTTGAAAGTGATAAATATGAGCAGCTAATTTTATTTAAAGTTATTTGCGACATAACTGAGCACTTGACTATTTGGACTCTTGGCCAGATTTTCAGTGCATCAGGACCACTGTGCTGGTAGATGGTAGACCTCATTTTCAGAGCTTTCGATCATTTTCGGAGATATACCAGGCATTTCTTGTCTAAATCTTTCCAAATGTCTTTCTAATTATCTGGTCGGTTAACGTGGACCCGATTTTTTGTATGTCCTCACAGAAATATATAAGGGGGTGAAATTAGGTTACGTAGGTGGTCACTTCATTGATCCATCTCTCCCAATCTACAGTTCTTCAAACTGGTTATACAGATACCTTCGAACATTAAAACCATAAATATGGTGGTGCAAGAAACTTTGGAATCCAAGTTCCATTAATTTTCTGGCCTCTGGAAATGTTGCAACTAGTTCCGGATGTCCGAAATATCGCTTTGCTATTATTCCAACGATTTCTCCAAGATATGAAAGACCAATACGAGGATTCCTACACAAATATAGATTTTAGGAGGCGCTGGGTGTGTTTTGTCTGAATACAGGGATTGTACCGTGGCTTGGTATGGGCTCAGGTTTACTTTTTCTGAAAACTTATTTTGTAATGACAGCAAATATTGTTTATCTAATGTACTTATAGCGTTAAATGAAGCTTCTTCGGTTATTTGTGTTAAAATGCAATAAACTTGAACTTATAACAACCTTATAACAACCCCCCTTATGTATAAGAAAAAACAAATGTTGACTTTGATAAATGCAAGGTCTATGTAACTCTTCAACAGACTATGACTGAATGAGTTTTTATTTACAGGATGGTTTGGTGGCCAATATGCTGCTGTTACTTTTATAGTAGTCCTCTATCACAAGAGGCAGCCTGAAGAATAGGAAAATCTATTTTTTGTATTAAATAATGTTTTATTCCTTGACCTCTTGCCACTACAGTTTCATAATAAGAAATAAAAACTATTTTCTGTGACGGTAAAAATAATGACATTTTATCTCTGTTGATAGGTCACTTTTTCCCGGTAGGTAGATGTTTAATTTTAGATTTTTCATTATACAATACAGTCACAATAACGTTTATATCAAAAGTATAATTATTAAATATGCACGGCGTGAATCATACGTTTTTTCAACTATTCTGTACAATAGTCGAATTATCTTGTGTTGAAATAAATTATATTTCTTCCTGCTATCACAACTCCCCATGATGTAAATCCGGTGTTATTTCAGCACTACCGCACTACCTCAACACTTTATTAGCTATTTCTCTCTTGTGTAGTACCGATTCATAAACATCAACAACTTCATAAATCGTTGATGACTTCCAACCGCCTTGTTTCTTTAGTTTCATCAAATCTTCCCCACATTCATCTGATAGTTTAGAAAACGATCTTCGAAATGAATGACCTGTATATTCTTCTTCTATGATCGGCACTACGGTCCTTTGAGAACTAGGGCCTTCTCAATTCTCAACAATCGACTACCAATCCTTTCTGTCCTGAGTATGGTACCTCCAGCGTCGAATCCCTAGCTGGAATAGTTCCACCTCAACGTCTTCAACCAGGTACGATCTTCCTCTCAGTCGCTGTACTCCATACATGGCTCTGCGCGGGTATCGAGCATCCTTAGACGTACCCCTCAGATGGCCGCCATCAAGTTTTCTTGTGTTGAAATAAATTATATTTCTTCCTGTCATCACAACTCCTGTTAATGTACTTGGTCGCAAATGAGGTGTTATTTCACACGTCCTCAACACTTTATTAGCTATTTCTGTCTTGTGTGGTACCGATTCATCAACATCAACAACTTCAGAGATCGTTGGTAATTTCCAACCGTCTTGTTTCTTTAGTTTCAACAAATCTTCCCCACGTTCATCTAATAGTTTAGCAATCTTCGAAATGAATGACCTGTATCTGAGTTAACATTTCACATTGCAGAAAATTGGCATCTGCGGCGAACCTCTGTAGCTGCTGGACCAAGAATTAGATACATTTGGTAAAACATATTTTTCAGTAACTACAAATCTCCTGTTCACATCATTCTTTGTTTCCTCAAGCTTCACAATTAATAACGATCCTGAATCTTCAATATCATCTCATGCTACCTGGTTGAGTTCACAAATTCGACGAGCTCTTGCAATTCCAAAACAACAACCTTGACCATTAGATATAATTCATTCGGAGCATTATTTAAAAAATCACCAATTTGTGTACTCGTCATATCTCAGCTTTCTTGGGCTTGTAACCTTTCCCTTTCTGTTTTAGAATTGTAATTAGTGGTTTCGTAATTTTTCTGCGATTTAGCTGGCAATAATTTTATTGACGCTGCTTTGGCTAATTCCGGTACTTTATAGTATTGAACGTAATTTCTAAACAATTACTAAGCTCCTTTTTTCAAATTAAATCTCAAAATTAAATTGACAGCTTTTTGATTTCAACATAGCCAACAAATTGAATGACATGAATATTATAATATGATTTTTCAATATTCAATCATTCGACCCCGAAAAAAATTGTGTATTATAGGCACATGAAAAATACTATATTATTTTCCCTTATATAATAAATAATTATCATCATTTGTCGTAGTTTTTATGAGTCAGTAGGATTGAAATATTAAAACAAAAATAAAAGGATTGCAGGAAATAAGAGATAACTCGATTAAATAGAGAAGAAGTGCTAGCGAACTCTATTAACTCGATTAGGACTGTTTAAAGCAGAATTTTCCAAATAGGTCTTTAACCATTTTTCGTCGAAAGTAAATAAATCAATTCTACCCTCTTAATACCGACCATGAAGTATCAAGAAAGCGGTATTTGCTTGTTGAAATTTATTATCTTTCGCATCAACACCGTCACAACTTTCAATGACTATCATCGAAATAGCCCGTCGAGAACGTTAAAACAAATTCAACAAATCTCTTCTGATAGCGTTAAATACGGAAATAAATTCACGTCGCTCCTATCCAATTATCTTTCCGTGCACATTCTCTCCGGAAAGATTTATGAACATTCACTTGTACCGACTCGACGTCCAATTTAAGAAAACAGACGCGATGCACCGGCTCACTTGGACATACATCTTAGAAAATGTTGTTTTATTTGAGGCTTTTTATGTATTTACAGACAAAAAGGTTGCTTTTTTAGTTCTAAGGAATACTATGACGAAGATCACTTGACAGATTAATACAGATGATGGATTTTCAAAGTTAAACGAAACATAAATAACTTTCCTGAACTTTTTATTTCTTAGACTTTTTTATATGTTTTTCGTGATAATTTTCTCGATTTTAGGTGTCTTCTATATGAAAATCAGTTTAAAATGTGACAAGTGACAATTGATTGAGATCGAAGTAAGTCGAAACTTTAATTTTAACAGTTCATAGTGTGGGTAAAATGTGTCTTTGTTTTGCTCTTACTTGAACTGCTGTGAGTAGTTTTTAGGAATTTATCCATTTTCATGTAAGTAGTCATCAAAGAAAGATCTTGATGCCTGATGACTTTTCTCTTGTCTAAGAACTAAGAATGACGAGAATGTTAGGTTAGATAGTAAATGATAGCATAACAAAGTATCGATAATTTTCAATAGTACAATCGATGGTTTCGTATCACTATCTTACCCTAGACAGCCATTACGAACTTATTAACAAAATTGATGAAGAATCGGTTAAATAATTCGGACAGCCTCCGGACTGAGAATCAGACTGCTTACAAAATGTAAAGTTGGTTTAAAAAATGTTATAGAATGCAACCGATGCTTTTCAGTTTGATTATTATTTAAAGCGTTTTTTTGCTTATTCTAAGTACCTTAAACTTCAAATCAAAATTTGCAGGTTCACTCACAAACAGTCAAACAATGAAGCAAAGCAAAGAAAATAAAAGAATGTAGTGACAACAAATATTCGGTTTTTGTACAGTAGGAAATTTTCAATAGGACTATACTGGAAGTTCATCAGGAGAAAACAAATATAATTCAAAAGTATATCAATACACAATAATAATATGGTCTCATATTATCTAGCTAGATGTATAACAGACATCGTTATTGCTTGATATTCCCTATATAGCAAACAGGAACTGACATAAATTAAGGGAAAGAACAGAACAGGTGGAATAATATATTTTTCTGAATGAAAGCCCTAATTTCTAAACTATACCTGAATATATTATAAAATTGAAGTGATTACATACATCCCCATGCTCTATTTGAGTTATAAATGAATCTAAATCACTTAAATATCTAGAGGCGACCTGTATCCAGTGGTTTAACAATTCAAATTTCAACAGGGTTAAGTATATCTGAATTAAAAAAATAAATTTGCTAATCTAAAGACTCATAGTAACGTACTGTTTTGAGGAATTCGAATTTTGAATGTGCACTATATTACTGGACATTTGGAGCAGAGAGAAAGAGAGAGAGAAATGCTTTATTGTGAAAAAATTGTTATAATTTGTAAGCAAAAGCTTGTAAAAAACTTAAAAACAAACTAAAAACAAATACCTAAATAAAGATAAAACAAATAAAATAAAACCTCAATATACAGAAAAAACCACAATGAGTAACAAAATTATAAGTAATAGTAATAGATAATAATTAGTATGAAAGTCCATAGCAAAAATTAAACCAGTATGCAGCAGGTCCGGAATTAATTTGATTTCAATTAGCAAGTGATTATGCATTTTTTTGCATTGTAAAATATTGAGCCCTCGACTAATTTTGAACGGATTCTCGAAGATGAATGAAGAAGGGAGAGTCAGAATTTTTAATCTAACAATATCTAACAGCTCTCTTTTGTAGCTTGAAGATTCGCTCAAATTGAGTCGCACCACACATACCCCAGAAGGGAAGGGAGAAGCGACGACAGACTGTTAAAGAGATGGATAATTTCTTTGGAAACTGATCTCAGCGTGTTATATAATAAAAAGACTGCAATGTATTTTTAGATGATAAAACGTTGAGACCGATATTAGAGTTGCACCATGATTTAATGGTGATTAGGTCACTAGATATGGTCCTACGATGTGCCGTCAGATCAGGGCTGCTCCAAGAGTGTTATGTTTTCTGCAAATAGATATAATTCACCACTGATGTCTAGATAGTCGATGTCGTTTATAAACAGAAGAAACACAATGGAGCCTAGTACTGAACCTTGAGGCACTCCACATTCTATTGACTTGCAAGAAGACATCGGTGTATCAACCCTTACAAGCTGACTTCGTACCTTAGTGCTGCAATTTGTTAATAAAAATATTTTGATTAACACAATCGAAAGCCTTAGACAAATCACAAAAAGTTGCTGTGGAGTGATGTCTGTAGGCTAGAGTAGACATTATTTAGGAGGGAGAATATAGCATCATTTGTTTCTTAAAAACCCACATTGATGAGTAGTAAGTATTTTATATTTAAAAAAGAATAATAAAAGTCTTTTTTTGGCCAATCTTTCTAAGATCTTAGATAACGTGGGAAGGTGTGCAATTGGGCGATAATTCGATGCTTGATTTTTATCTCCTTTATGCAGAGGTATAATTATAGGCGTCTTAAGGCAATTGGGAAAAGTGATTTAATGTGTAATCGGGCAGACTCGAAAACATTTTTGATCGTTCATCAGTTCCAGATGAGTATTTATTTTTGATGTCATCAATTGTTCTGGGAAGGTCTGCTAAAACTACGGGCATAAAGAAGAAACTGTGTAAGTTAGCATTAGCATCAAGAAAATATGAAAGCGGAACATGAGAAGGAGTTATAGAATTTGGTAAATTTTTGGCTACATTCACAAAGTAATCATGTGAAATATAGATTATGCTCAATGAAGAAGCCTTATTTCTTCTAGATCATTCACAATGAACTATGGTTCTTTAGAAACATTACGAGAATCGGCGAGTCTCCTATTATAATAGAAAACTGCCGTTGATTGTCACCACAATTTTAGATACATGTATACATAGCAAAATATGACGATTCCATACCAAGCTGCATCCCAGAGTAGTTAGTCAAGAGTTGGCTAGGAATTTATACATCAAAATTGAGAACTTGCACCTCAGCTCTTCCAGTAATTGAATTACTAAAATTTTTTTAATGAGTGAAAAATTTTAATTTAGCGAACAAGTGATATGCTCCTTCTTCTTCTGTTCTTAAGAAAATAATCACATTTATTGAGGTTCGTTGAACAGGGAGGCCAACCTTGAGGACAATTATTAGTTCCTCATCCAATCCAATATTTGGATATTGGTTTCATGAAAAGTTTCTTATGTTGACATTAAAATAATATTTCAATATTAATGGCAAATCGTCAAATAAATATGGAAGAGTATTTTGGAGAATAGGTTTCGTCAGCTAGCCGTGTTTAGTATAATAACTGGTCCGATCAAATAATCACCAATAAGGCCGACACAAAAATTAATCTTAAGCTCACGTTGAAAATTTCATGAGGATTTACAAGTAAAGCCAGCCTTATTAGTAAAAATATTTGAAAATGGATATTCTGACGTAAAAGAAATTGATATAAATATGCTAAATCAAGTCTTGAAGTAACAATTCTTGCACTTGCATGATATGGATGATCTTGATATGTCACTCTTTCTAGATGAAGTTCTAGTGCTTATATGCCCTTGATCCTCAATGGTATCCAAATAGTTCTTCATCTCGCAAATGATCAAATTTGATTTATAAATTCATAGCGAACTCTATACTTTTTCATAACTTTTTGAATAATTGTTGAAAAAATGTCTATGGTTATTCGATTCTCTCTTAAAAATAACAGTTTTATGAAAATTTTAGAATTGAATTGTTCATAGTATGAAAATTAAATTGTACAAATCAACTAGTAGATGAAAAGCTTCTGTGAAATTTTGAGGTTAGATCACCCTCAAGTAACCTTTCAAAATGATTTGATCACCTTCTACTTACCATAACTTAATACCATTAACAGTCTTATACAGTGAACCAGATTTAGTATTTGAAAACATTTATTTTTTTCGAAATTTTGGGTCCTAGTTCTTGAGGTCTCAGAGATGCAACTATGAGCATCTCTGTGCTGGTTCTTGGGCGAGACACTCTGTTTAGACATTTTTATATAGATAATCATTACTTGGTAGCTTGAAGCTCTCTATCTCCACACCAATTAGACTCATAATCACGAAGCTCTATGAATCAAGAAGGTGATGATATATGTTTGAGTTTTGAAGTTACGTGTTTAAGCTTCAAGATGTTATTAGGAGTTGGGTTCGATGTTTTATGTTTTTTTGAAATTTCTCTTCTTTCCATATTTTCTGTAGTTTTTATTATTTTCCTTGACTTCATAAACTTTTTATCATTTTATCACATCCTATTACCTTGTTATTTGTATCACTTTCGTAGTTTTCTTCTTCATTTTTTGTTGCTTTGTGTATTGTTTTTTTATTAAGTCGCCTATAGTAGTGTCTTGTATGTAAAGAGATAAAGTTTAGTTTAAATAGAGTCAATAAATTGACTTTCTGACTTCTTTTTGACATCTTCCGCGCCACTGCATAAACATGTTGGAATCTATACATATTAAGTAAGCACCAAGTTATCTATCATATAAATTGGGTTTCCTGTTGGTAACATAATGAGATTAGTGGCTGGGAGTTTTCGATAAAGTTGAAACAAGAGATAGCGATTAGACAGGAGTTCAGAACACTAATACCTCGTAAGGAAATTTGATAGATTATTGATTTCCGGTGAATAAATTTCAATGTTCAGTCGCTATCAAAGAAAATTAATATTTCAATGAAAACTAATTAGGCTTTAACGACGAAAATTATATCAGGTCAGTATCTTTGAAATTATTGTGGATAAATTCAAGTAACATTATATCTTGGATAATATCGTAAATATCAGGGACAAAGCACTTATTACAGAAAATTATTTAATGGGGTATGTACAAGGATGTTTTGATATCTAGTTAGCCTAGACCAGATCAATGCATAAACAAAATATTGCGTTACCATAGTAACGAACAATAACTTATTAGAAGTGTCAGTGTAAAGTTTGACGTCAAAAAAGTAAACCAGAGTTACGCAATAAATAATAAAAATACCTAGAAGGACACTATGCGTTATAAAGGAGGGACTGATGAGAATAAATAATGAAATAAGGAATCTATTTGGAGAAGCAGAACTAAGCAAAATAATAGGACTCGAAAGAATAGAGTGGCTGTGTCACATACAGAAAAAGCTAGATTTTAGAGTAACAAAAAAATAATATAGGACAAGGAGGAGCAAGAAAAAGAGGAAGACCAAGGAAAAGCGCGAATTGTTATGGAATATGTAGAAGACAAGATACTGGATGATCCGGATATTGATGTAGTGTTTTTCAAAAGATACGTTGACGATTGTTCAGCGGTAATTCCTAGTAACAAATACAATACATTTCTTCATAACTTTGATAAAGTTAACCCAAGTATCCAATCCAATTTAGAAATTTAAAATAACAACAAAATAAATTTATTACACATGACAAATCAATAATAAAATAAAAATTGAATATTATACAAAAGAAACATGGTCTGGAAGATATCTTAATTATAGCTCATGTCATGCTAAATCACAAAAAACAGCATCATTATAGGTTTAACAGATAGAGCATTAAAATTAACTTCTCCAGAATATTACCGTGAAGTAATAGAAAAACTCAAAAATACTTTGAGGAATAATCAATACTCAGAAAATCAAATTAATAGAATCATCCGACAACGCACATATAAATTATACAATAAGAACAATATAAATCCAACTACACAAATATTTGAATACATTTTATCGAAACATAACATCAATATAGGTCATAGATCACACAACACAATATCACCACTACTCACTACAACAAAAAACAAAACTATGACACCAAGAAATTAAATATTATATATTCCATACTATTTCTGAATTGTTCTAAAAATTATCTAGGAATGACTACACAATACTTGGAGAACAGAATAAATGGTCACAAACACACCAAAAATGCATCAACTGTTCTACAGAACCATGAAAAAAAAATCATGAATTTGATTTTAAAAAAACGAAAATCTTAGTTCGACACGAGCGACCAAAAATTATTAATCGAAGAAATGATATACATAAACCAAGATAAATGTTCTGTTAATGATAGACAAGATATAAAAAATCTCAGTCAAATTTACCATAAATTGATCAATTAGTTTATTTCAATCTACCTGGTATAATATCGTTATATTGAAATTTCGAGGTAAATACATTGATTCTAATACTACTCGTAAGTTTTTAATAATGTTTTTTAAATATCTACTAATATGTTTTTATCTATTCTACAAATATTTTAATCATCATATATTAATTATTGTTTTGAAAATGCTTAGTTGTCTAATATAAAAATGTTATATTTCATCGAAGTTGTCATTATTTCATGGAAACAACGAAACCAAAAAATTAAAGAGAAAAATAAATAAATTCACTCAAATGGTTGAAGAAATCTAGTAAATATATAAAAATATGTATACATATTTCTTATATTATATTTGACCATAATTTCAGTCCTAGACGATAAATACATAAGTATTCGAAAACTCGGAAAATATATTAAAGTTTGTCCACTTTGGTGTTTTATTGCCACGTTCTCCATATTCTCTTTAATCTGACTATTAAACATATCCTCATTATCTTGTTCTTCCTTCTTTTCAATCAATATTCAATTCAATATTTCTTGCGAATATTTTCTATCTTTGTATGATTTTTAGCAGTCATTTCTTATGATTTAACTTTTTTTCTAGTTGAGAAATAATCTCTGATTCACTATAAATAGTTTCTGACTTGTTTGTATCTCTTGTTATTTTTCTCACTCTTGTTTCATGTTTGCTTTATTTGCTTGATTATAAAAATAAAAACTATTAAAAGACATTAAAATTAAGAAATTTAGAGAATAACATAAAGTAAAAAGATTATTATTTCGAATGAACGCGAAGTGATGCATCCAATTTGTATGTAAAATATAATGTCATTGGGATTTTCGAATAATTTCATCACATAACCCGTAGAGGTAAATTGGATTATTTTATACATACAACAAAACAGATAACGTTTTCATTTTTTATTCGATTCAATTACAAGTGACCTTGTTTCGTGTACATCAATATCGCTTCAGGACACGACAATCAAATAGTTTCGAAAAAAATTGTTGATTGAATAGAATATTTGTTGTTTGCCGAACAATCACAAATTATAAGCATTAAGATACTGAACATTTTTTATTATGAAAGATAAAAGAGCTTTACATTCTTTAAATTTTGTTTTCTCAGGATGTTCGGGTGAAAATTGGAAGATTCTGGACGGTTTAGGACGTAAGACGTCAATAGAATTAGTCTCTAATTCAAGTAAAATTGAAACAAGTCTAAAAGAATCTAGTTCCATGGTCACTAAATTTGTACCATTGTACTATTTAAAGATCAGAATGAATTGTAAGTTGTTTGGAACAAAGCAAAAATCTTCAGGAAGTAAAACTAATAGAAAACAAATGTCAATGACGGACGAAACACTTTTTTCATTGAAAGAGAAAAAAATATCAAAGAATAATAAAGAGCGATTTCAGGGTAGTATGGGGTGCACAAGATTGCGCAAAAAGCAATTACAATTTTTTCATCTGACATTAGAAGCTCAAGTTCAACATGAACAATCAATATTATTGACCATAAAAAAGGGACACAAAATACTCGACATCGAAAAGCAGCTTGAACGTTGAGAAAAGAATGCAAAGCAACAACTGGGTCTAGTATCGGAAAAGTAACGGAAAAGCAGGAATAGATAGAGTTCACCCAGAAATAATCAAGCTGCTTGGTGAAACTGGTATAAAAGTAAAGATATTCAACCAGGTCATTTAGAACTTCAAGCAACCTTATGAGCAATATTTTCAATAATCTATAACAGTATGAAAAAAACACCCGTTTCCGAAATAGATTGGGTACGCTTGAAGCATTGTTTACAACTCAAAGATGTAGAAATATGAACCACGTTGTTTATATATGTGCTGTCAAGTTTCGAAAAGTATTTTATAGAATAAGACATGATAAGATGCTAGAAACTCTGAAAAAGTCACCTCTAGATGATAAAATTATACGTATTATTGCTAATCTATACTGGCATCAGATGTAAGGCATCATCTACACGATTCCTAATCTAACCTTACTTGACCAAAGTTCCAATGAGGTTGAAATAAAAAGAGTCGTAAGGCAAGGGTAA
The DNA here is from genome assembly GCF_026230105.1 of Diorhabda sublineata. Lineage (NCBI taxonomy): Eukaryota > Metazoa > Arthropoda > Insecta > Coleoptera > Chrysomelidae > Diorhabda > Diorhabda sublineata. The sequence goes on along the minus strand of NC_079485.1, from coordinate 15,131,891 downwards.
ATTATATATTCATTGCATTTTAATTTTATAACCATCCCGTTTTAAGAGGTTCAAAAACCATCTTGTTATAGCCTTCCAAAATTACGGACCAAAGATTAATACCAAGAGCACTAATTATAAGATCATAACTAAACAAAAAAATGTGAAAAAAGAGAATTGATGGTTGATAATGCACAAATAGATCGAGTAGAAAAAGTAGAAAAATTATCGAACTTCTCCGGAGTTATTATACTTCCGGAGGAAACAATAGATGAGGATCCTAGCTTGGAGATTCGAGCAAGAATATCAAAAGCGAAAGCGAGATTCATAAAAATAAAAAAAAAATCTTTGCAACCATGATCTGCGTATGAGGATGGTAAGATGTTATGAATTTTCTGTACTTTACGGCTTGGAGGTATAGACGCTCAAAAAAAGTCTGCTCAGACGTTTGGAAGCGTTTGAGATATTGGTTTAAGCTGTGTCAATAGAATGGTGAATAACGAGAATCTTGAGCACATGAACAAAACTTCAGGAATATTCCAGGTGTTAGTTAGAATACTTTGGTGATATGATGCGCAACACTGTAAAATACGATATTCTTCACTTGGTGATGCAAAGCAATATAATGTAGAAGCAGAAAGTCAGAGCACAACATTGTGATTGAAAATTCCTCTCCAATGGTTCGGAAAGTTAACTACTCAGCTTTACCGTGCTGTATTAAATTAGTCAATGTGAGTGCCAACGATCGATAATAGTAATAATAGTGGCAAGCGAAGAAAAATAAAGAAGTGTGAGCTGTGATTTGATTCATAGTTGAATCGTGGAAGTTTACGATGGAGAAACATGTCCAGTTATTCCGAAAAAACAGGCATTCATTAGCTTCGGACTGCTTCGTTCGCGAACAACTTTTATTGGATTTGGCTCATCTTGAAAAAACTATACAGTCGATTCAGTTTCGATTTCATTGATTCATAATTGGTCAAATAATATATTATAGGCGTCTTCTTTCAGCATTTCTTTGCACCAATCGAAATGAACATTTTTTTGTCAAAATCGATGTTTGTGCGACCGCGATTGCATTTGGAAAACCAGCGAAACACTGTGGCTCAAGTTGGTGCTTCATCACCAAAAGGCGAAGCGAGTTGATCGGCATACTGATGTTGCTTTGATTCACCTCGAAAATAATAGAAAATCATCATATGAAAATGTTTGCGATTTAATTCCATTTTCTGACCAAGTATCTCAGCTCAAATAGCACTTGTATGATAACACGTTCTGAGTACGTTCACCATTAAAAATTCAGATGTCAGATTTGACATAGTGTTGCTATACGGGGTGTCCCACGACGAGTTACGACTATCTGAATATGGCAAAATACTCATAATAAAATCATAAAAATTTTTGCGTTTGGTTTTTGAGTACGATCTTTTTAACTAAAATATTTTCAAAAACGGTCAACTTCCGGTTCTACCGGAAGTCGACTGTAACTATGTTATTTTAAATAGAACACCCTGAATATTGATATATTTTAAAGTCTACGAAAACTCTAAGTAAAACTTTTTTCGAAAAATGCATACTTTTTGAGTTATTAATTTTTTGTAAAAACTTTGACCGTTGCAGACTCTTATTAATTATTTCTTTACGAGATACCTTTATAAATATGAAATTTCTGGTTTCTGTTCGGTTACTTCAAGCAAAGTCAGACGTATTTGAATCATGATGAAACATTTTTCATTTCATACAGGGTTTGTATAAAAAGTGCTCAAAGTTTAACTTCATAAATATCAAATTTCTCAATTTTTTCAAATAGAATCACCCGGTTTTTTCTATTTTAATGCGTTCAGGGGTGTTGCTGTAAGAGATCTTGCAGTAAGAAAATCGTCGATTAACCGTATTTTACAAAAACATAAAATGCATCCCTATTCTTACAATTTGTCAGAAAGACGAAAATTTTTTAAAAAACATAATTTGGTGTGACGAATCGGAATTCACGAAAAATGGACTATTCAATAGACACAATTCCCATTATTGGAGTCAAAATAATCTTCATTTAACCAAAAAAGTGCTTTTTAGATAGTTCAATGTCTTTTTTACTATTAGAAATAATCAAATAATATACACTTCATTTTTACTATGGGAATTTGAATAGTTAGAAAACACAATCAATTAATGATGTAAAAAACACTGCTTTAATATTTTTTAATTTTTAGGTGAAAGATGATATGTTAAGAAATTTAAAACAAAATTATTTAGACCGCTTGCCACCAGACGAATTAAACAAACTTTTTTATTCATGACGGTGCTCCTGCTTACAATTCAATCGTCATAAATACATACATTTTTAGAAGAGCAATTTGATGACAGGTGGTTAACAAATTTTTTTAAATGGGGTCACATGAAACAAGAGGTTTACTCAGAAGTATTAACACCTAGAGAAGATTGTGAGCTAAAAATTCGAAATTCCATCAATCCATAAAATGTTGTAGCATATCTTATTATTGTCACAAATGGTTCAATTCGATTAATTTTTGCTTAAAATGAATCGAATATCTTCAAATTGTTAAGTATTCTCAAACAATGTGCGATTTCTATCGTGGTCTATCTGGATATATTGCAGCAAAGAAAGCACATGTATTGAAAGCAAATTTACATAACTCGGAAGAACCGGCCATCTTTGAAAATATTTTAGTTAAAAAGATCGTATCCGAAAACCCAAACGTAGAAATTTTCATTATTTCAAGTATTTTGTCATATACAAATAGTTTTAACTCGTCGTAGGACACCCTGTATATCAACACTTAAGCTACAACCCTCGTATCAAACTCCATACAGACAAATCAATACATAAATTGTTGCGAAAGATGAGGAACAGTCCAGATTTGACCCCTTAAGGTTTATACTAATTAAAGAATTATAGAATCGCCTCTATCAATGATTTTTTTGTAGGTGAAGAAATAAATTTCAATTTAAATAGACGTACAAAAGTTTCTTTATAGTTGTAGCATTATGGCACTATGGTTTTCACAAATTTCTGGTAATTCTTCTTATATCATTTTTATTATCCTCAATTTCCTAAGTTTTTCATCGTCTTATCACATCTTTTTACCTAGATTTGACACCCTTAGGTTGGAAGAGCCCTTATTCAGCATACAGTTCAATTCAGAAAGTGGTATAAAAATCCGATAACAACTAGAAGTTGAACAAATTTGTTTTCTATTTTATCAAATACCTAAATAGATTTTATGCTGTTTATCGTTAATAAATATTTATTTACTTGCTTTTTATCCTCTCCCTCGTGATAAATCTGCATAAAAATTATACATTTCGAATTTAATTGAATATTTCAATGCCCTTTCACATTGAACCGGAACACCGACATCTTAAAAAATACTTCTAGTTACAAAAAAGGTTATCTTAATCCCGCGAGAGCGATCATCTGACGTAAGGGTCAAGAAGTTGATAAATCGTAGGTACTCCATGAAACGAGAGCACGAATGGACAGGGTAGTATAGTGCGACTCCCATGAAAAATGAATAACATCAAACGGAATGCTTGACCACAGAGAAGACGGGACCACAAGACAACATGGAATACTGAGCCCCATACAACTATATCAATCATATTCGCACTTAAGTTGTTTCTTCGTGTCCGAGAAGTGATTTATAGTACGTATTGCGGTCGATTTGTGCCATGCCAAGCTGCGATTTGACGTAATTTGTTACGTAGCGTGTGTAAGCATTTAGTCCCATTGTTGGGTCATGCCTACATTATACTGGATGTAACATAAACGTAGTTGTTGAATTCAATAAGAACTTTCATGGTTATTTATTATAATATAACAAATTTTTTTTTGACTCAGGGTAAAAGCTTTTTCCGGACTCATTTTTATTTACTTTCCGGCTTATCTTTAATGAAAAAAACAATAAAATAGTTAATCTAAGATAGTGGTAAATTGGTTTCTATAGTAACCGAGTTTTGTATTAGTTAAAACTATAAAATAACTATAACATATTTTGAAGTTTAGTTGAAAACTTGACATTTGACATTTATTATAAAATGGATATTCAAAATGATGCATTTGATTGTGAATTAATGGAAGATGAAATTATACCAGATGAAGTTGTTAAGGCGACCACCCAAGCAACGATCGAAGTCCTGGACACGATATGAACAAACATACTAAATTTTTGAAAAATGGTGCCTGGAAAAGAAGGTAATAAGCATATGTGAGTATGTGTTATTGGCATATTTGTCAGAAAAATCAGAAACGCTGAAATCTTCTTCGTTGTGGAGTTTATATTCGAAGCTGAAGGCCATGCTACGTACCAGAAGAAATATCGACATAAGCAAATATTTTAAATTAACAACGTTTTTGAAGAAAACATCCGTAGGGTATAAAACGAAGAAGTCTACAGTAATTAATAAAGAGGATATCGATAAGTTTTTAATAGAATCTTCAGACGAACTAGAATCAAGGTTCTTTGGACTCACAAGACAAGACGTACTGGAGTTAGCCTACAATTTAGCAGTAAAAAATGGGTTTGAGCACCAGTTTAATATTCAGAAAAAGGCTGCAGGAAAAGACTGGTTAAGAGGATTTCGGAAAAGAAATCGAGATATAATACTGCGTAAACCCGAAGCTACATCCGCAGCAAGAGCGCAGGCATTTAATAAGCCTCAAGTGGCTCAGTTTTTAAAGGTCTTCGACCAGATCATGCAAAAAGAAAATATCGACCCCATGAGGATATACAATGCAGATGAATCTGCTCTATCTGCAGTGCAGCGCCCGCAGAAAATATTTGCTACAGCCGGTCGGAAGCAAGTAGGAGCAATCACCAGCGCTGAAAGAGGTTCTCATGTAACAGTTGTTTGCTGCATGTACACCGCTGGAAACTTTATTCCGCCTGCCCTAATTTTTCCCCGGAAAAATATGAAAAAAGAATTGGCTGACCATGCACCTGCAGGAACTTTATGCATTGCCCAGGAGTCCGGCTGGATGACTGGCCCAGTGTTTTTACAGTGGCTGCAACATTTCCAAAAATATGTCAAGGCATCTCCCACTGAAAAGGTTTTGTTAATCGTGGATGGACATGCAAGTCATAAATATCTCGATGCCCTTGTGTACGCCAAAGAAAATGGCATTGTGCTTTTGTGTCTGCCACCTCATTGCACACATCGAATGCAACCTCTCGATGTGGCATTTTTTGGGCCACTCAAGACATTATGACCAAGCAATAACCAGATGGCTCAAAGCTCATCCTAGACGAGTTGTGACACAGTTTCAAATTGGTGGTCTGCTAAATGAAGCGTATGGAAAAGCGGCTACAGTCAAGAATGCCACTTATGGATTTGCTAAAACAGGCATCTACCCAATAAACCCTGATGTGTTCCCTGACTATATGTTTCAAGCATCTGAAACTACAAATATTGTAGTCGATGGTTCTGTCCAACAGGCTACAAATGGCCTTACCGATAATAATGCTCAACCTGGACCTAGTTCAGAAAATGCTTCCGCCATAGATCCTCCCGTCTAAAAAGCTGCTAATGTTCTGACTGATGATAATGGTCAACCTGGACCTAGTTCAAAAAATACTTCCGCCATAAAACCTCCCCTCATCATTCCTACAGCCACTCAGAAAAACTTGCAAAATTCAACACGTGGGGTTTCAATTTTGGTTACACCGGCTGATTGAATTTCAGTTCCGATCGGATCATTTGTTTCAGGCCAGGGAAAGCGAAAGCCAAGGAAACGTCAGGGAACTTCTGTCTTAAACTCTACCCCAAATTTGGAAGAGGCCAAAGAAAAAAGCAAATCAAAACTGATAATTCGAGAAAAAAGAAAAAAGGTGGTATCAAGAAAAGTCCTTGCAGAGCCTGACGAGTCAGACACAGAAAAAGAGGGTTTTCCTGCCGACGAAGATGAAGACGATTGTGCTTGCATTTATTGCACAGAAGTGTATAAATTTTCCGAACAAGGTGAACTGTGGCTACGTTGCTGGTCCTGTCAAAAGTGGGCACATGCCGACTGTGCCGGGGTAGACAAGAAAACAAAAAGTTTTGTTTGTGAACTTTGTACAAACTAAAAATATATTAAAAAATATTGATGTGTCATTTTGCCCTCCAGGTGGGGTAAAATGAATTTTTCTTGTTCATTTTGATTTTTTTTACTAAAAATTTGTGTTTTATTTTATCGAGGTAAAGACTCGTCTAAGATGTTGCGAAAGGGTTATTATATGTTTGCAATTTTTTGATTAAATTTTTCTAGTTTTATAAAATGTATGTCATTTTGTACACCCTTCCCCTATATTTATAAACCAAAAATTAACGATTGTTAAAAAAGTTGTTAAAATTAGTTAATAAAGATTTTTTGCTATAAAAATGTAAACTGAATAATATGAAGTTTATGGTACAACAATGCCCGTTTTAAAAAAATATTGTACGTAGTACGTCCCGAAAGTGGTCTTTTACTAGACTCGCAGGCTTACCCACTCGTCCAACAAAAGACCACTTTCGAGACTTATTACGTAAACTACTACTTTACAATCCTAATTTGAATTCGGAAAACGGCACTTTACGGTTCTTACAGTACTCTTAAAATCTCCCAATCCCGTTTGAAATAATTACAAATAAAAAATCAATTTACATCAATAACTAAACTTTTATTCTTTATTTTTGAATGTTAATTGTAATGGTGCAACTACTGTTATTTGAATTATGAGTCATTTTTTCGGAAATTTTTTGTTGTATTTCCCAAAATTCAATATGTTTGCTTTAGTTTACAATATTACCTTAGTGACGACTTTTGTTAATTTTTATTTTTTTGAATAATAAGGGAGTGATAGAAGGAGCTATTTTTCAGTAAAATTGTCATATTTTGATATAATTTTGCTCTTCATTAAAAACCGAAAACATATTACGATATACGTCCGTGAAGTTATTATTGGGATACTCGATTAGATATTATTGACTCGGCTCTTTCGTCGCCTCGTCCATAAACATCTATCTCGTACCATACTAAATCACTTATAACGTGAATAACTATTTCAAAATATGAGTTATATACTTTTTTAGAATATTTTTGTTGTATTTCCCAAAATTTAATGTGTTTGCTTTAGTTTACAATATTACCTTAGTGACGACTTTTGTTAATTTTTATTTTTTTAATTAATAAGAGAGTAATAAAAGGAGCTATTTTTCAGTAAAATTGTCATATTTTGATATAATATACTTTTTTAGAATATTTTTAGTTATTTGAGCGACTCGTCGAGCTTTGAACAGAAAAACGGAAACTGTTGTTCTTCATTTGTTGAAATTATACAGCGGAGATCTGTCAATAACAATGCACCACAGATCGTGAAAATCGATGTTCAGGATAACTTCCACTAATATTTTTACAGGTATCAACAAATATATCTTTTATAGAGCATGTTTGGAATGTTGAGCTTTGTAGAAATCAAAATGTTACGACAAACAACAAAGAATATCCAAATACTGACCAATTAGAAGACGAAGATTTCAACGTTTGATTTTCTTCGACATTAAACGAAATGTACGAATTTTACCCACCCCATAATCCATTCATTAGAATTAATATAGTTTCTGGATAAAACTATAGAGGGTGCCTCATAAATAATGTCGATTTCCAATGTTTACTTTGCTTAATAAATTATCATGTAATATTCGAAGTATAACGCATCGTTCTCTATGGTCTCAATCCAATGTTCAGCAAGCTCTTTCAGACCGTAGTAATACCATTCATTGGTTCAAGATACAAGAAATTGACACATTCCATTTTCAACTTCTTGGTATTGAGAGCTCGACCATTTGGAAATATTTCGAAGTACACTAAATCTTTATACTTCCACCATATATACAAATATTAAAACTTTTCGTCGTTCTTCATACATGGTGGCGCAAAAAGAACGCATGAATTTCAAATCAGTATAATTTGCTTTATTTTGATTACATACAAAATGGATTCACAAAAATAAAATTTTTAGATTATTCAATTTATGACTTGGTTCAGTTTTTCTTCTTTCTTTCAATGAATATCCACTAATGGATGTTCGCGATAACATTTTCCATCGCTTATCTTTTTCTTGCGGTCCTGTCCACTGCATGATGTTTTGTAGTCAAGATATTTTTTTCCTTCCGATCCCTTTCTTTCCTCCAATTTTACCTTCGATCAGTAGGTGCAAAAATTGATATTTTTTGTTTCGCATAATGTGCCCTAGGTACGTCGATTATCTTTTGTTAATGAATTCAAATAATTCACGTTGTTTGCCGATGCGTCTCAGAATTTCTTCGTTTTTCAATCTAGCCGTCTTAGGCACCTTAAGTATTCTGCGGTGCAGCCACATCTCGAAAACCTCCAACTTGTTAATCGCAGTCGTCTTCAATGTCCAGCCTTCCATATCGTAGAGAAGCACCGACCAAACGTAGCACTTCATGAACCTCAGTCATAGGTTAATATCAAAATCGGGACAAGTAAACACACTTCCAAACTCATTGGAAAATCGATATGCACTGTTTGTAGTGAACAACATCATCAGTGGCAAAACCATCAAGTATTCTCCCACAAAACAATTTCTGTTGTTCGTAATCACGTTCATAAATATTCTGTCCGATCATAATTTTGTAAGGGTGAAATTTTAAATCATCGTTCAGGATGCGCTTCAGCTTCAGCTCAGAGTTGAAGCGCGTCGTCCAGTGGAGTGGCCAAGACTTTGGAGAATCGACGTCCTAGCTCTGTAGAAATTTTGTGGAGACGACTTCTGCTTCATAACTGATCCGGTTGTGCGAATAGAGGCAACCCAACGAAGTAATGTGTTGCGATGAAGTATCGAGCCATTTAGTGGAACATTGAACTCTGTCCGGACAGGTCGTTGATCAGTAATAACAGATTCATTACTTTTGAAGTGAACACGTGATGCGCCATAGTCCACTGCGCCATTCCTACTAAAACTGAACGCCCTAATCTACAAAACAACTAGCCCCCACCCCTCCGCTCCGATCCTCCGACACCCACCACTCACCTCAAATTCATGCGCTCTTTTTGCGCTACCCGTTACAAATGTAGGTACAAATGCTTTTTCTTGTTGTTTTTATTACTATTATGAGAAATTTTTTTAGTTTTATCTATATGTTTTTACTTGTATTATCAATTCAATCAAAATTTGTTAAAAAAAATGATTTGACAACGTATTTGTTTGCCATTTTCCAGTTTGATTATACTGTAGTTTCTAGAATTGCCAACTCATTATTTCTCAATGTGTGTCATTGTAAAATCAAACATCCTGTATTTTATATTAAAAAAATCGCTGACTAAATAGGACCACTCTGTGCTAAGAGAAAATATTCAACAGTCATAAATAAATCAAATAACTGGGGTACGTTCTTAACTCCAAAATAGACCATTAGCGAAGACTGTTGCAGCGTTCCTTACATTATTATCCAGCTTCCGCTGTGATAAACGATATATCATAACCTGGATTGTGCCCCTGCATTCTATATATCGCATAACACTGAACTGTGTTTCACGTATACATATACTTAATAAAGAGCGGTTATCCTGAATGAACTGCAAAGTTTTGTGTCTCAAGAATAATGGACTTTTGTATACAAGGTCCTGTGATAATATAAATTTCCTGAAATATTTGGTAATTCCCCATCAATTTTAGTTTAGAAGGAACATATATACAAAGTGATCCAGACTCTAGGAATACATACATACATACAGGTACATATCACTATTTAAATTTTCAGGTAGAATGTGATAACCTATTAATTTTTTGCTGTCCAAATATGAGTGTTGGTTGACTTCAGGATTCCCATCACACCAGTAGTCGCATTATGGGAGTACGTTTTAAAAAATTGGGTTTAGCTGTCCTTGTTTTGTAATGTTTCACAAAAATTAGCTCTAACCAGTAGAATGATGTAGCTGTTGCTCTTTAAGCATCCTCCAAGTATTTGAAGAAGACGTATTTGTTTGTCTTGCCAAATTTCTTACGCTAACTGTTGAATCAACTAAATTTAAAATCATATTTTCTTCATTAATGTTGATGGCCTACCAGAATTTATTTTTTTATGTCTCATTTTTCCAGTTTCTCTAAATGTATTTTTACTTGATAAGTTTCTTCGAGGAAACTTTTCTGCATAATGTGTAACAGCTGCACAAGAGTTTCCTAAACACTCGTCTTAGGTTAATAACATGTAAGGGTATTCAAAATTTGAGTATAATTTGATTAACAATATCTAATTGAACAAATAACAGGGTTTCATAAATGTAAATATTATTGATTCAACGTCATAACTATCAATGAATGACATTTTTCGATAGCAAAATCAAAGAAAATGTTATTGCCGTGTAAATTAAATAATTATGGCTACTCAGCTATTAGAAGCCTCAGAAAGCAACAGTTTTAGTCCCAGAACCGCAATACATGATCAAAAAATTGTCGTTTGTTCCATATTAAAGCCTCCAATAGTTCAGTACCCATACTTATTTAACTTCAGAATACAAGATCCTGTACTGATTAGACTGAATTTTTGTGAAACATGATAAGAAACGAAAGCCCTCAGTCCCAAGTTTTATCAAGAAAACCTTTTTGATATAAAATTTAATGATGTTTAAGTACACTCGAAATTTTACTTAATAAATCTAATATTAAAAAAGTTATGTTCAATATTACTTGGTACGAACCGTGTAACTTACACCATCTATGAGAGTTACGGAAAAGACAGTATCATCTTTTTTTGAAACACCCTGTATAATAAAATAAGATTTTTTAAATTCGGCTGATATATGATTGAATTCATACACAACAGTAACATTAGTGATGATACACACGCCTTAGAATCCGAACATAAATCTATGAATAAATAATAGCAAACTCCTTTTTCTGTCATCTTTCTTCATCGTCAAAATTTATGAGACGAGGGTCTGCGGTCTGCCTACTAGGAAAAAATTGGTTTCTTTGCAGAAGTATATGTTCGTTATCTCCCTATAATACTCGACAGATCGTGACATCCAAGCAAAGTGATAAATTTTATTCTGTTTATCTCTTCCATCTGCTGTGATGTCCATCTTAATAACCGCTAACCGGTCACTGGCTCTGCTATGTAGTAAACAACATCTTGTCGAGGGTGTTTGATCGTTTCTTATTATTATTGCAGCTAATGACAAATAAGATGGTCGGTGGTTACTTATTGAAAATGTTTAAAGAAAATCGTTGTGTTGACACAGCTACACAAAGTGTTTCAAAGAAAGATGATCCCGTCTCTAGGATAGATGGAAAACTGAAAAATATAATTTGTTTAGGAAGCTGATACATCCAATAAATTTATTTTTATGCCCGACTCTCATACAGGGCGCTAGTATTCACACGGACTCAAGCTTATTTCAAGTTTATGTTTCTAATAGAGTATTTTGCAGTGCAAATGGAGTAGACCAGGGTAGAATTCTTAGAAAATCATATAAAGTGAAAAAAAAAATAGAAAAAGGATAAATCCTATTGGAAAAGAGGGAAAATATAATGGAAATGAAACTGTAAATAATTTGGGGGATTTGAGGTTGGGAAGGGAATGGAGGTGAGTTTTTAAAGTGTTATCTCGATTTCCAGCAAAACTACTAGTCCTATGGAAAAAAATTAACAAGATAAATATCAAAGTTGTAGGTGATGCAAGGATCTATAAGTTTTATATTAATTTTACCACATAACCTCAAAGTTTATGTGAAAAATTCGAATTACCAAATTTTTAGCTTCTTATTTTTATCTTCTTTAGTGAAAACTTACTTTTTTATATCCCTACACTGTAATTTATTTGATTTGAAATATTTATTTTTTGACTTCATTCTGACTTAGTATAAAAAAATCATCCCAATTCATTCAATTCAAGTTTTTTATTCGTTGAAATCTTTATTTTCTGATGGTGTGAAAAATATTGCTTTAACACTGCAAAAAATGTGAAAAAACTCGCATCCGAAAATTATTTCAATTATTATGTACAATTTTTAGATATTTATCGAAATTTTAGATCCTAATTACTTATGTTTACATGAAAATTGTACAAAGGATTGAAAAAAATTTGGATACGACTTTCGTTTTCTTTTGCTTTTTGTGAGAAAATTTACCATGGTGATGATAATATTTTTTAACTTCATCAGAATGTAGAGATTTCAAAACAACAAAAATCTCACCGATTTTTAAAAAATACTGATATTTTGTCAGGAGAATTTTTGATTGAAAATGATAGTGCTTCTTCGATACTAAGTCAAAATAAGGTTAAAAATAAATATTCCAAATCACAGTATATTTGGGACATAGAAAGTAAGGTTTTCATCAAATTTCGTGATAAAAAATGTAGAAGTAGGAAAAAGTAGAAACTTGGTTCAATTTTTCACCTTTATTTTTTTTTTGTCTCCAGAAATTATCGACTTTGGTCTAGATCAACATTCTCAAAATGGATGACTTTTCGAAAACTATGATCGGGTTAACCCAATCAAGATATGACTGTGAGGAAACTAACCTGGATCACGTTCGTTGTTGTTCGGAAACTGATCGAGTTAATTGGATCGTAGTCATAAGATAGAGGAGCAGTGGAATGAATGCGATCAGCTAACGGGTTTTTTCATATTCATTCCCCTTAATGCCTGTCCACGATTAATTCACATGAGCAGAGTAATTGATAGGTTTCTGAAATTTGCGGTTTTCAAACTTTTCAGCATAAAAATAGCTTAAAAGTGTTGAACTTTAATGCAAAATCCGTGTCAGGGGGTGAATCATTGATCCGACGACGTTTTGGAAATTATTTTTTGGTGAAATTATTCGTTAGCGTGTGTGATTTTTCATAAAATAGTTATGTTTGTTTATACCAAATTTTTATGTTTCTCCGATTTTTTTCGATTGTAACATGAGGCATGCTTTGGATCAGATTTTGGATCATATTTTGCGGAAGACTGTCCCATTCTTGCACCAATATATCGCTAAGTTCTCTAGAATTTCTGAGGACCGACACATGTCTCTGTAAACATCTCCTCATCTCATCCCAAATGTGTTCAATGGGATTAGAAGTTTGGACTAAGAGAAGGCCATTTCACGGTACTTGTGCGCAATCAACGTACCTACTAGCCCAAAAGATGTGCCTCCCCATATCATAACTGATTATCCACTAAATGGCAATCCCTCGGTAATACACACTTGAGCATATCCCTCGCCTCGTCGATCACACGTCTATTTGACTCCTTAAGTAATACGCGATTCCAAGCCGTTATTGTCCAAGCAATGAGTTTCCGGAAAACAGCGGTACAATAGTTCTTCGAGAAGCTAATCTAGCTGTCGCTTCCAATCTGTCTACTAACTTATGTTTACATTTCTCACTTCTTGCAGATGATTTTGAAGGGAAACTGCCGTGACCGTTTAAGCAACTTAAACTAACGTTACTTGCCGTTGCTGACCGCGGCCAACCTCTAAAGCTACTGCAGGTTTTGTCGCAATAACAGTAAGAAATTAAAATTTTTCAAATAACTTAAAATTACGGAGTGACCCTATTTTTTGCTCGGCAGTGTATAAGACAGCAACAAAATTTTGAATATCTAGAGTAAGAGATACAGCTACTTTCAAAGATCTCTTTTTCTATAATAGATTATGACTTAATTCTTTTTCCCACATTATTAATCGTAATTTTTTTCAAGAGACACATCGACTTTAGCTGTTCCAGATCTAAAACGCAAATTTTACATCACAAAAGGCCAGACATGGAGTCTATTACGACCTAATAACAGCTTTGTCCGATCAGAAAAGCCGGACAATGAAGATTGTAGATAAAAAGTCAAATTGAATGAAATTCCATCTAGAATAAGAGCAGTGATTTGCTGGATTTTTATAAAATATTGCTGAATCACATTTCCCATCATTTCATAAATATTTTAGAGTCATTCAATTTTTGAATTTTTTATAGATTTTGTTCCTCATGCAGATTATTCCATGAAGAATAATAACAACATGCATCTAATCAATTTTATGTGAAAAATAAAACAAAAGCTGAAATATTTATCTGTTAACAGGACATTATTCTTCATTGAAATTGTATGAAAATAAAATTTCCTAATTATTTATTCAATATTGACATCATTTTCTAAATAATGACAAAGGAATTTTTCTGATCATTCTACTGTTAAAAACGCGAAGAGGATACTCCAGTCATAGTGCTCATTTCCGTTGGTACCATATATTTTTCATTTAGGGGTAGTTTATTCAGAAATTCAACAAACTTTGCTCCACTATCGATAATTTTGCTTAGAGTAACATCATATGTGAATGTCGCTGACATGACTAACTCTCTCCTTGGAGCCAAAAATTTCTAACCTTCGTTTTGTGGTGACCACGCTATGTGCATTCAGATTTAAAAATACATAATGTTGGAAGACCTTTCTAAAGGTCTATACATATTGCCGGACCATTTCCAATGACAGAAAGTGGTGATGGACTATTTTATAAATTAGATGAAAATTCATGTTATGCCGCATCACGAGGCCCCCACTACACAAGTATTGGCAAAAGAATATCAGACGATATGGTGTTCCCTTGTAAATTCACAACGATCAAGGAAGAACTTTGAAGAGTCATGAGTTCCAGGAAATTTATGACAAGCTAGGAATGAAGAGGACCAGGATGATCACATTACATCCACAATCAGATTGAATGGTTGCGAGATTGAACAGGGCTAATGGCAGATATCTGTACAAAATAGTTTCCAGCCATCAGAGAGATTCAGTATCTCTCCTTATTGGTAATGGCTTATCGATCTGCTATAAATGAGTCCATCAGGAAAAAACCTGCAAAAATTCTGTTTAGATGTGAAAGGAGGCTTCCTTGTCACCTATAATTTGACTGTCAGCCTGGAGAAGAACTTTTTCATTGATCGAATAATTTTCTTTACTCGATCTTGTTCGACGCTATTCCATTCTTCAGTGAGCGCCGTTTTGAGGTCCGATTTCGTGGCTGGTGCTGGATTTCTAGCCCGACCTTTATTCTTAAGTTCATTCTACGAATGATCGATAGGATTTGAGTCCGTACTACGTGCTGGCTAATCTATAGTCGCGGTTTAGACATACTGTAAATACTACCGTGCGGAAACTGCAGTATGTGGACGAGCATTGTCTTGCACTACGATTTTCGCCGATAAAACTGGAAAAGGGTTCGATGGGATCGTCTTAATTTTTTTGTATGTATGGATTCGCCGTTAATCCCCTTGTTCCACTGCCAGTTTCATCAAAAACCAACGCGAGTCTTGCACCAGGTCTTCCATAGACTTGTCCTCTATCGCTACCATAT
Source organism: Diorhabda sublineata (assembly GCF_026230105.1). Lineage (NCBI taxonomy): Eukaryota > Metazoa > Arthropoda > Insecta > Coleoptera > Chrysomelidae > Diorhabda > Diorhabda sublineata. The sequence goes on along the minus strand of NC_079485.1, from coordinate 15,116,577 downwards.
AGGCACACTCTGCTTTCATTTGAGAAGAGAACGGAGCCCCATTATTCGACAGACCTGTTAATGAATTATCTGGGAAATTGTAGACGGTTCGGATGACTGGGTTTATTTCAGGCCAGTAACTTGCTTTTTGGGATCAAACTTAGCTACCTTCAGCCTTCTTCCGACTGTCTAGCCACTCGCAAAAGCTCCTTGCGTTTTTCTGAGCTCTTGTTGGACTTAAACACCACTAATGCCCGATTTCTCAGCGATGTGCTGGCAATGAATAGGTTATCTCTTTCGGATGTGGACCTTTTTTTGCTAGAACTACGTCTTTGATGTTACCAGTTACCAGTTTCTTGGTAAGAACGGTAAACTCTGGAAACTTCTAGTTCACTCTGAGGTTGTCGCAATGGGGTGACCGCTTGAGCAGCTTTATCATTTGTTGTGTCCATTTTCAGATAGATAGTTTATAAGAAGATGTATATCGGTTGGCGCTGATGGGTGGATTTATCTGCCCACGAGTGTACATATTAACCATGATCGTCTATTCACAAACACATTTTTGTTTTGTAAAATTTTTTCAAAGGTGTTTCGACGAGAAATAAATAGTCCATGTTAAGGAGCGTTGTGATATTTGAATTTTAAATACAGGATAAACAGATTGAAAAGTAAATGATATTCTGGAACATATTTATTTTCAGGCTGGAAATCAAATTAGGTAACCGTATCGTCTGTAGCATTTTAAAATTAATGTACATTTTCGAATTTCAATAATATACGAGGTTTGACTATTGAATAACGAGAGTGGTTAAGAGAAAGGGTTTCATTATAAAAATTATTCTACATTCGAATGCTCCCCTTCAATATACTCCCCCTCCCCTCGCCACACAACTTTCCATACGTTTTTACCTAACCTAACCTAACCTAACATAACCTAACCTAAACATAACCTAATCTAACCTAATCTAACCTAACCTGACCTATTTAAATTTTCAACCTCGAAAAAGTATGTGTAGGAATAATTTCCGCGCCCTATATATACATTAAATTAATCAGCATAATTTTCTCCACAACATACTAAAATTTCAAGACAATCGGGCGTATGCAACCTATACTAAATAATTACCAAAATTTTCTAACCGTTTCTTTATCCGCGTTTGCAGCCTCGGCAATCATCCGGATACTCATTCGACGATGTGCACTCACAATTTGGTTGATTTTGGTCACTGTTTCCGGGCGACCTAGGCGCTGATCATCTTCAGTGCTCTCTCGGCACTCACTAAAGCGCTTCCACAACTCAAAAACACGCGCGCGAGATAGGGAACTGTCCCCATAGGCTTCTTGCAACAATTTATAGCATTCAGTCGGAGTTTTTTTCAATTTAACGAGAAATTTGAGATTGATACGTTACTCTTAGTTTTCATCACACATGGAGAGAAAAACATCCGTTCGTTTCAAACCGCTACTGCACAAATAGTATAATAGTGACAGAAACGCGTCTAGGGCGCCTTCTAGGCGTACAGTCTCGTTATTTAATAGCCAGACCTCGAACCATCTTGAAAGACAAAAAAATAGGCTACGCTGTCATTAATGAGGATAGTGAATTATTTCTTACATTTTTTTCATAAAATAAATAAAAAGTATTTTATTTTTCCATTAATAGATATTCAGTTTATGTCTGATGGAATCACGATAGTAATGGCAGTAGAAAGCGAAAAGACACATCCATAAAATTTAAAGAAGCAAAGAGAAGTATCAAAAACCTACTTATTCACGTATAGAACTTAAAAAACAAAATTAGTAATAATGAAGAGAATTGAAGAAATTGAAATTGATACAAAGATTCCGCAGAAAAGCTTTTGAAAGTAAAAAATTCAAAGGAAATTGTAGTAAAAACCTCTCCTCTAGTCTTTAAAAGCTCAAAGCGAAAATTTCATTGTTGAATTAGTACTAGAAATATTATTTTATCAGCTTCTTCAAGCCGATAAGAGTGTCGCTTTAAGAGAATGAATTTTTTTTTCTGATGTGTATCTCACGTTAAGATTCACGTTGCAAGTTCTGGTGAGTGTGGCGGATGAACTAACACTGCATAGTAAAATTGAATAGAAATTTGATTTGGAACGGCGACCCGAACTGAAATCATTCAGAACGTAATCTGTAAAGCTACTGAATCACTTATAAACACGTGTATGCAATGCAAATTTATTCAGTAATTTTAATAAGTTTTGGTTGTGATTTTTCCTAATTCAATTTTCTACTATTACACTCAACAGTTTTAGAATACTATCATTACATCAAGTCGTATGAAGTTCCTTTGAAAATATTGACGAATAGTGTCCTATAAGAATTTTTGTTGTTGTTAGTGATATACTAGAACCCTTGAACGCCAGTTCCATCGAAAACATAAATCCAAAACACAAAAGACGTGTAAAATCTCGCCGATCATATTGGTTTAGTAGGATAAATAAAAATCCTTTTCGAATTGGAAAAAATTGAATTAAAAGTGAGAATTGAATAAACTGCAAGCAGCATACTATAATTAGGTGGTCTCGTTTCCTATTGTTCTTCCGGTCGGGTACGAAAAGTATAACAAAAGGCGACACACATAATTCAAAGGACGTGAGTCGTTTAGAAATGCCAAGTATGAAAGAATGTAGGATGCGGTTAATAGATGATGCTATTACTAAGTCCTGCACTTGCTATTTCAAACAATTAATATGGTATTCATTGGTCGGAAGAATATATATTTGGATAGACGTACCATATACTAATATCGGATTAAATAACATCGACGATAGAAAATGACATATTCTTCAATGATTTTTCCGCGCCTTACGAGGATGTATTGATATCTAGTTAGCCTAAACCAGTTTCATGCATAAACAAAATATTGCGTTACCATAGCAACGAACGATAACTTATTAGAAATGTCAGAAAAAAGATGTCCACCGAAATTGTGAAAATCGGAAAATTGTAGTATCGAGCCATCATCAAGTACCTGTATTTAAAAGGGTTAAGAGGTGAGCAGAATTACGAAGATATTTTCAATACCCTTGGTGATCAATGTCCTTCGTATGCGACCGTGAAAAATTGGAGTGCAAGCTTCAAAAGAGGTAAATTTTCCATTGAAGATGATGACCGATTGGGAAGGCCAGTATCTGTGTCAGTCCCCGAAAATATCGATGCAGTTCATGATTTTATCAGAACGTCGAATTGGGTTAAAACGGATATTTGAAGCACTGAATATCTCATAAGAACGCGTTCATCATATACTTCACGTCAATTTGGACATGAGAAAAATTGCTGCAAAATGGATCCTCAAATGTTTGAATGATGACCAAACGCGTGTAAGGGTAGAAGCATCGCGTTCAATCTGTGCTCTATTTGAAAACGATGTAGAATTATTAAGCCGAATTGTTACTATGGATGAGACTTGGGTACATTTCTACGATCCAGAAACGAAACAACAATCGATGGAATGGCGACACTCTGGTTCTCCAAGACCTAAGAAGTTTCGTGTCCAAAAATCTGCTGGAAAAGTTCTTGATTCAGTTTTTTCTGATTACCATGGAGTAATCATGATTGATTTTTTGGATAATGGTAGAACAATAACTGGAGATTACTGACCACTGTACGGGAAAAAATTAAAAAGATGCGGGAAACTATTTAAAGGTGTTCTGTTTTTGCAGAACAATACCCCTGCACACAAATCTCATTTTGACATGCAAAAAATTACTGAAACACCCCCCTTATTCATCAGATTTGGCTCCGTCCGACTATCATCTCTTTTCTCAACTGAAAAAAGTTTGAAACGTCGTAAAGTTTTTTCCAACGAGAAGGTAATAAAAGCTGTGGAGGTCTGGTTTGCAGAGCAAGAAGAAACATTTTTTTTGAAAGGTCTAGAGACGTTGCAGGTTCGCTGTAATAAATGTATCCAATTAAGAGGAGAATATGTTGAGTAATAATATATTTTGACATGGAAATTTTGTTTGGTTCTATAGTAGGCTATTTATATTTTTCAATATATCCTCGTATCCACCTAACAATTCATTCCAAAAATATTTTTTAAATTATATCATAAAGTATTATTCTACTCCCATCATCAACTATTGCCATGACCACCTGACGTATCTGAGATTTTATTCATCAATGTAATGTCGTACAAGAGCAATATAATCATTTCAACGCTTCTCTAACTTATCGATGCTATGCTTGTAGAAGGATTTGTCTTTTGCCTCAAAATAAGCTTCAGGTTCAACAATTGCTTCTCATTCTGAGCTGAATTTCTTACCGGCGAGCCTTTTTTGGAAATCAGTACTCACAGGGAGCCAGATCTTGACTATACGGTAGACGAGGAATCAATTCGAAATGTAATTCGTTCAATTTAAACATCGTTGCCATCGACTTGTGAATCGGAGCATTATCTTTGTGAAACAGTGACTTTTTCCTCAACATATGAGGCCGTTTTTCCTCAATTTTCGCATCCAAACCATCCCACAACTCTATCGATTATTTGGAGATATTCGATGAACAATATTCGATGCGCATCCCAAAATACTGAAGTCATAACCTTCCAAGATGACTGTTGTGCCTTTGGACGTTTCGGACATGAAAATAACACCATCCAAATTATTATCGTCTCTACGACATTACTCTTCTAACCGCTACAGTTATTAGTGCAGACTTTGTATTTGAGGTATCATCACAAAAAAAGTCAACAGTCGTTAAATCTGCACTACTCGGGGGCTATAGAATATCTCCTCTTTTCAAAATCTGTTTGACAGCCAACATGAAGTTATTTGACATTTGACTATTAAAACTAAGTCTTAGAACTCACTAATCTAGATGCTTCAAGTTCTGGAGCCAAAAATCCTTCCAACCTCGCTACAAAAGGTTCGATATTAACAGTAACGTTCTACCCCGCGCTCAAAGTAAAAAGGATCAATTATTCCCCTGCCAAAGATTTCTGCCCATAATTTTCGAACCTATAAAGTGGTTTCTGGTGCTTTATAGTCATATTTTTTCAATTTTGCGTTAAATGAAGCTTGTACGGATGCAGTTAGAGCTCAAAGAAAAAAATTCTTTCGCAATAACTATAAAGCAGACGATCTCTTACAAGTAGACAATTATGTACAGACTGCATAATACTCCCAATATTGTCTAACGCTTCATTCATATAGCACTCAGAGCTTCACTAATTCGACATAGTCCATATTCAGAGGAGAATACTCGCCTAGTAACAATGAAAGAACGACAGTAATTTCCGGTGAATTGACTCATTGTGACTAAAACTTCACGAGCGTATTTAACTAACGATATGAAGCTCCTCCTGTTCGCGCAATTTCTACCCTGCATAAAAGATTTGCACGTTATATTGCACCACCCCGTACTTTACAACCACGTATTTCTTTCATTACTTCACGAGTTCCATCACAAGTCATGTGTCAAACTACAAAAATTATTGACAGTGACTTTGACGTGAAATGTGATCATTTCTTCTTATTATCCCTATTCTTCGTTTTTTTTTCAGATTATTTTGCTTCATTTTATATTTATTCTCAAATCTCTTGTTTTAAGTAATTTCATTCTTATGTCCATATTGTAGATACAAATTCGTCAATTCTATATAGTTTCTCTCTACGTTGTGCCCCTTTAAATACAATTGATTTCAGGCTACTATGAAAAAGTAATTATACATATCACTTGAAGTGAGATATATCTACTTTTGAGTGTGTATGAGTGGCGAATATTATACTAAGAGCACTTCACTTCAAGCATTCATCACAAAAGTAAACCATTCATCATTACGGTAATTTGTTCGAACTCACTGATGAAATAACTTCACAGCCGTGTGTGAATATAGTCATATGACTAACTTCACATACAAGGGTTGCTACTTAAGCTTTGGAATATGACGGCAACCCTCATGTGATTATGTCAAATCTGACATTGTCATCATGAACGTACTCAAAACGCGTTGTCATACGAATGCTATTTGAGTTGTTTACAATTACAGGAAACGTTCATTTTAGTCAAAAAGTGGAATTGAATCGCGAACATTTTATGATTTTCGACGTGGATTAAACCAACAGCAGTATGCCGATCAACTCGCTTCAACAGTAATTTTATATTTCGCTGTACCCTCGTTTTTTGGCTATAGAAAATCGAAAAATCATCGGATTTCGATGGATTTTTTTTAAATCTTAGTTTTTACGGCGGATTTACGGAAAACGGTAATTATTTAGAATTGGGGCTCCACCCCAAACATACTGCAAAAATTCATTCGTGCATATAGGGTTGTTTTTTAGTGCTTCGAAAGTATTTTAAGGATGGGGGAGACACATATTTTCCATCATAACACTCATTATCTTATGCATATTGAATGTCAATAATTATCCAATTATATCGGAATTAAAAGTATGATTATATATATATATATATATATATATATATATATATATATATATATATATATATATATATATATATACCTATAATATTAAATGAAAGAAATACATACATGCTTCACGATAAGCTTTCAACGATTGACTCAACCTAACCTAATCTAACTTAACATATTCTAACCTAACCTAACCTAACTTAACGTATCCTAACCTAACCTAACCTAACTTAACCTAACCTAACTTAACCTAATCTAACTTAACTTAACCTAACCTAACTTAACCTAACCTAACTTAACCTAACCTAACCTGATTTAAGCCCATGAAGAATAATTTGAAAAGATGCTATAAACTTACCAGCGACTGTCATCATAGCTGACATCATTTGGGTGTGGAAAAGCGGCGCGTCAGCGGACACTTCGCACTGAAATAGACCCGAGATGTTTCGTCCTACCGACATCAGAGTCACGTTATGTGCGTTAGACACACTCACCTGGAACAATGAAATATCCTAATTGACTTCGAGTTAACAACGTATTTGCTAATTGGAAAGGTTTTTTGTCGTAGCGCTATAGGTCTTAATTAACATGTTTCTTACCCTGAATAATTGATCACCAACAAATTTATTCAAATTTTATTGAAACATTTTTTATTAGAATATCTTTAGTTAATATATAGGGTGATTTATTAGTGTGATAATGTTCAGCGCTTCCCTTGTCCTTCCAGATATATCAATGTAAATATAATATAGTAACCTTTTTTAAAATTAAACACCCTGTATTTTATTGCATATTTGGAATCAGCTTAATTCCTCTTTACAATAATGTAGGGTTGTGATGTGCTCTACGGGGTATTTGAAAATATATAAATATTGAACATCCCTTATTACGTCTTATTACAAACTGAATATAAATGAAAAAAAAAAAAACACAATCGGATAACCGAACAGGACAGTTCGATATAGAGGGCGTCTTTAATTGTCACAAATTTTGCAGAAAACTACTTTGCCATGAATATGAAACATACGAGCTTTGTTAATAAAAAAAAAATGGATTCTACATCGTAGTTTCATTTTGATATGGACTGAGAGGTCTCACCCGTGTAAATAAGGGTTAACTTCATAGTAATTACGTAAAGTATCGTGAGAGCCGAAACTATTATATAATTTCTTTGAAATTATTAAGGAGAGCAAATACTGACAAAATTCCGTTAGCAAAACTCTGATAGGTTTGCCTTTGAACAATACAAATCTTGTCTCAATTGTGAAATTAACTTTTGACAACGTTTACCACATAGAATTACATCTGAGTTGTATAACCAAATATTTGTAGAATTCCTCTTAGACACTGAAAATACTATAGAGCTACGAAAGTCTGTGTTTGTTTGTCGTGATGAATTTCAACGAGATTTTGCTGCACAAGCATAATACCAATTTATAATCATCCAAATAATCAATGCAAATAATAGCTTCCGGCTCTTTAATATTCGAAAGAACAAAAATTCCCATGATAATGTGAAGATAACAAGATAGAGATATATAGGATGTTCCGAAAGTTGATAGAAAATTTGTGGATTTCTTTCGAAGGAGAATGCTTCATTGTCAAAAAGTTGTTCACAATTTGTAGAGAAGTGCTTGTAAATAACTATAAAACAAACACATAAATACATACACAAATAAAATCAAATCCAAATATAGAGTATACACACGGAAAATATAATACAATATTTAAAAATATAAATCTTGAAACAATGTGAAAAATTTTCAGCATTAGAATACAAATTTACACTTTCCAGTAAATACCTTGCAGAATGCAAGAGAAAAATGTTATAGATTTGGTTTCGACTAGCAAATGATTGTGCATTTTTTTCTAATTGTAAACTATTGAACCTTCAACTATCTCTGAACGTGCCGGATTCAAATATAAATAAGGAACAAAGAGTCAATATTTTGTATCTTCTAACGAAGTCCCGGCAAAGAGTTCCACTCTTTAGTCTAAGTAAGCTCTATTTAGCAGTTTGAAAATTTGTCGAACATATTGCTCCAAATCTTGGATTTGGTGGTCCGTGAACGCGAATACGTCCAGATCCAGATACAAGTCCAGATCACGATACAGATAGCGAAGTGCATACACAACTCTGGGTTACTCGCATTCATTTGAAAGCAATGCTTTCCTAGTACTTGCACAGTTTCTCGAATCCTACGCTTAAATTCGTCCACATGCTATAGAACGGTATTCTGTTGCATATCCAGCAGATTTAAAGGAATGTTCTCTTAAAAATTAATCCAATCAAAACCTTGTGCGTCATTCGAAATTGTCTTTGGGCCCAACCTTTCGATGCAAGGTCCTGTCTTGGTCCCGTCGCTTCATCACTTTGGCTACGGTACTCGCATCAAGATCTAGATGAATTACCAGTTTTCTGATAGACAAGCCATCTGCCATAATGGCAGCTTTCTGAATTTCAGTTAGCCGAGGAGGCATTGAGTACACGCAAAATATGCTTTTTCAATGCAGAGAAGTGTACATTTTCTATTTTTTGATAATTTAATAAATTATTTCAAAACCTAGATAGATTTTGAAAAATATTTTGAGCTTAATCTTCATACTTAGTACCTCAAAATATGAAGCAAGCAATTCAAGATCCTTCATAATATATTAACAATCACTTACTCATATTCAAAAATAATTGTGATATTTGTCATAAAATGGTCTCGTAGCGATTTATTTCTTCTGCAGCATTTTCTCTTAGATAACAAGTCGGAAACATCAGTTGAAAGCAGCAAGAGGGAATAGCTTTAATTGACATCTAGCAGGAATTCAATTTGGAAATGGAAACATAGAATTAATGCTATACAGTATTATTTGCTGTAACTGACACTTTGTTCTATTTAAAGGAATAAAAAGGAAATCCAAATAAAGACTAATTAACCAGAAGGAATTTTCTATAGAAAAATTTCAGTAGAACTACATTCAATCGACCCAAATAATGTTTTTCAGTAAAATTTTACGTGAAACGACTTGAAGAATCCATCAAATTTAATTTATTAAATATTCTATTCTTAGGCTCGGTTTCTTCACTTTTTATAAATTAACTCTTCGAATAAATCGAGTTATTGCTCAAATAAGTTATTGGGCAGTCACTATTGTCAAGAGTTTAGTATAAACTTAAGTTGAAATATCAAACATCATAAGTGGTTTGTTTATTTATTATAACTTTATTTGATTAGTTCATTTTTCGAAATATTCGAAAAAAATAAATAATAGAGAATTATAAACATTTTAATTATTGAACAATATAATGTACTTAATGATAATTGCAATGCCAATATTAATTTATTAATTATTTGCAAAAAGTAATGTTGATTGTATCTCCAGGACAATTATTAATATTTATTGGATTGGATGCAGATGGAATATGTATATCTCTACTAGATGTTAATGGAATCTCTGTAGATGTGTTTGTGATTTCGATACAATTTATAGATGTATTTGTGTCATCGAAGTAAAACTGTCAACTGTCAACATTGAAGTGGCTAGAGTCACATTTAAGAAAGTTATAGTTGTCTACTCTAGAGCGTCCCGAAAGTGGTTTGCAGTAGGGAACTGTCACTTTCACTACATGGAACACTCAAAAAACGCAACTTTCGGTATGTAAATGAATACAGAACGAACAACTTTCAGATGGCGTCGTCTAAAAATATTGTTTGTGTAATCTTTTGTATTGTTTCTTTTTAATTTAATTCTAACTTCACTTCACTTCTAAGTTCTATTTGTTTTTCATATAAAAGCATCTTGTTTTTATGTTAGTTTTCTGCCCTCTGCTTCTCTTCTAAATTAAACGTTTCCTTTATTGCAATAGTAAGTTCTTCTCCCAAGTGTGAGAATTGTAGTTTCATTTCCAATATATTGATAAAGTCCACTACAATTTCTATGAGAATGTTAATTTCAGAAATTCTTAGATCTTCAATGTAAACAATAATTTCTAGATCAACACAACTCTCTTCAACTAGCGACTACTTCAACATTAACCTTACCAAAACACGTCTTCTTCTTTTTCTTAATCAAAACACGTGCAAATAGAATTGAGCAAACATCTCAAACACAGATCATAGAAAACCTTCAATAGAACAACGTTTTTTCGTTTATTTCTGTCCTTATTCAATACATGGATGATTGTTATACAGGCATCTTTCATTATGTTACCAACAGTAGACTATTTGTTAATATCTGATTCAAACCGACTAGGGTGAATAAACGATAATTATTTATTCGACAATCAAAAGTTCCTACTAAAGTTATGTCTCTAATAATTATTTAACACTGAGTAACCATTAAAAATTGAAATTGGAAGGCTGCTTCGTATTGGAAAAATCAAAATTACAAATGCTGATAGATATGCATTGAATTATTGATTGATATTAGTGAAATGAGAATTAGTTTTTTCACTAAATAGAATACCATAAGTTTTTTTATCGATATAATCGTAAAAAACGATATAAAACATATTGTTTACCATATAAATATTTTTCATGCAGTATTCATATTATCAATCTTTATAAACGAATTTTCTAGTATAAATAGGAAATGGTATGAGATTCACGGAAGCACACAGTCCATTAGCTAGGGCTTAGGTATGGTGTTGAAGTTAGAAAATAAATCCTTTGCTTGTTTTCATAAACAAAACTTAACTGATTAGAAACTCAAAGAGGCTTTATAATCGAGAGGACTACTAAAAGGTTGGAGTATAAAGTAATGTTTTGTTTGCGAACAACGTTCACTCATTTATTGAAAAAATAATGTGGATAAGCTGGTCATTTCTCTTATAATGTCTGACAGTGTATATCTAGAATTTCCTCAGAGAATCTCACAAAGAACTTGCTGAACCCTTGTGAAAAATAGCTTCTCATTAGATTGTTTTAAAACTCACAGATATAGATATCGATCGTCTAATTAATCAGTGCCGGAGATTTATATAATATAACTGTTCTCAAAGGATTACAAAGAGTAGTGGAGAAGAAAACCAACGAGTGGAGAAGAAAGTATAATTAAATCGACAGACATCCAATTTTGTATCCCATCTTATAATTTTTTGTCGAATCTACCTCTGTCGTGAGTATATCAACCGTCGTGTTTTTTGTTTTATCAACTTATTCTGAGCCTTATTATGAATAGTTATTCGATTCCGCCTTTTTCTATTGTGCCATATTGCTGCCAGGTTAAATATTCAGCCACATAGATTACAATAATTGAAATTTTTTTTATATATTTCGGAACAAATATGTCAACCAGCTTAGTTTAAACTCCAGAGTGTTTTGAGTTAGAATTTCTGGAACCGTTGGCGATATTCATACTGGTAAACAGTTTACCTTCAGTCTCTGAAGAACTTGGTTATAGAAACGCGCGTCAGACACTGTAATCGTGTTTGTTGGTGTAGTGGTAGTGTAAACACTGTGTTCAGTTTAAGAGTGTTTTGTACTTTTCTCCTGATATTCCAAAATTTTCTGAAGCAATTAATCGACTCTATAACAAAACCAAAATGAGGCTTAACCGTTGAGTCGTCGAAAAATGATTTTTAATCTATTTTATGGCATAACAAGAATAAGAATTCATCTATACCCATAATTGATAAATTGTTAAGAGAACCATGAATTAATAATGTCTATGGTGATGGAATTAATATCGCATGAACAGCATCAATGGAAAGTGTTCAGCGACCTCATAGTCCTCGATTTGTTATTGGATTTACAAGGTGGATTCATCAAATGCATGGTTAAAAAAAATTTCTCTACTTCCCTATTAAACTGGGATATATGATAATCTTTTTGAAGGCACTAAAATAAGAGAAGGTATTTGTAAACAATATATCAAAATATTGCACGGGGAAAACGGCGTGGTTCGAGTATTTCGCCCAAAACCCCTTAGGCAACCATACTTTTTTTTATTATGGGTCTGATTAATCCGATCTCTAGTTTATTAAGTGTGTGTGTATTTTATCACATTTCTTATTATTTAGTAGCCATGTGTGATGCATATTTTCGAGTCAAAAGGCATTGAATAGATAAAAAAAAAATAACTCAATTGTGAATGCGCAAAGCTTAAATAATTTAAGTATGAACATCAGCTTTGTGAGTGAGGTTAACGATAGTCGTACAGACTTGGGCAATCTGCAAGCGTTTAATAATCATAATTTGGATAAAGATGATAATAATAATGATTCTATAAATTCTAGTGAATCGTACTTCACGCTGTACCTCCGTTTCGAGCGTTAACCTAATTTCACGTGCGATTTCAGACGGTTAGAGTAGTATGCAGCATCTATGAAACTGCCGTCCCTTCCTCTATTCTTTAGACGACACCTTGCTTTCGGGATTGTTATATTGTTTCCATGATCATCTGGGTAAGATTCGCGGTAAAAAACAACCTCTTCTCCGCCCCGTATTGCTCCAGCAAGCGGCGACAAACTTAATTATGAATTTTTGCAGTTTGGAAAACTTTCGAACTGTTATTTCGCGATATTGAAGGTGTTCGTGGATAATAAACTGTACGGTTCTCCAAAATGAGTTTTTACGCAGCTTATGTTGTTTGGTGTGATACTGGATCGCAGTCGACGATCATGCGACTCGATAGTTTCGCGGCCATCTTTGAACGTTTTGGCTTAATTAAATACAGCAGGAGATACGTTGAGAAATAAATATATTTTTGTTTGTTTTGGGACCATCCTCATAGGAACTCTCAGATGGTGGTATGAATTAGTGTTATCATCATGTTTTGAACTCTTCATTTCTTATTACGTGCAACTAAAACATTTTGTCAAGTAACTTCCATCATTTTAACTTGAACGAAATTCATTTGATTTGCTGTTATTTCATTATGCCGTGATGTACCAATAGTGTACTAAAACATAAATTAACCGAGAACATATTTGCAATTTGATCCGACAAGCTCGTTTGATTTAATCATTGTCGAAATGGTCATTGGTTAGCTTCCTCTTTAGATGAGATTAATTAGAGCGTGATAATACGTGGAATGTATGACGACGAGGTTGCTGTATTGGATTTATTTCCGACCACACTAGTTTATGAATTTAAGTTTTATTGGAAATTAATGTTAAGAAAAGTTATTTTGATTGCATAAAATGTAACCCTGGAACACTAATTTTATTATTTTTCTGATAGAATCATTAATTAACAAAATAAAACATTTTTATTTTATGCAATCACATTTATTACATAATCAGTCTTTGTACTGATCTTTTCGCTGAAACCATATTTTTCACTGTAATTGAACATTTGTTTCTATGTGTGCTCAACTGTTATGAAGTAGAGCAAAATATTTCGCAAAAAAAACTTCCACATCTACACAGAGAATCCATGAAAAAGTGTTTTTGTAGCAACTAAACTTTCCTTTCACGTTTTGCTGATGGTCATATGGCACAAATATATTTTTACGTTACGACAATATGCAGCTTCTCTTGCTACAATCTCAAAGGTCACAATTTATCATTTCTTAAATCGAATTGCGTAGGCCAATTTGAAGTAGTATCAAATAACTCGTTTGCTGGCAAATGTTTATCCTAAATTGTTGCAGTTAACATAAGATAAGAGCTCAAACCTTAATAGCATCTGGGGATCTTCGACGGTAGATACATTCAGATTTTATTGCAATTTTGACATAAGTATAGATTCACCATATCATTTGCCATAAAAGACGAAAGAAATACGAAAGAAAGGATCTTATTCATTTCTGCACATGCGTGTAGCTACAGGTCTAATGTGTACAATGTTGCTTGTACTAGGATACTAGGGTGCTAGGATGTATTTATATCTAGTTAGCCTAGACCAGTTCCATGCATAAACTGCATAAACAAAATATTGCGCTACCATAGCAATGAACAATAACTCATTAGAAGTTATTTAGTTTTAAATACAGGTACATCAAGTATCACCATGCAAAAAATTCGTGATTTAGGGTTTGATTTACTAGAACAACCTTATTCACCAGATTTGGCTCCCTCCAACTATCATCTCTTTCCTAAACTGATAAAAAGTTTAAAAGGTTGTAAAGTTTCTTCCAACAAGGAGGTAATAAAAGCTGTGGAGGTCTGGTTTTCAGAGCAAGAAGAAACATTTTTTTTGAAAGGTCTAGAGACGTTGCAGGTTCGCTGTAATAGATGTATCCATTGAAATTTTGTTTGGTTCTATAGTAGGCTAAGAATTTTTCAATACATTCTCGTATAATCAATCAGGAGAAAAATGTTCAAGTAACCTTATCAAAAGAAATAACAATATAGAAGAAGTTGAGGAAATCATAAAGACATGGGCAATAGGTAAAGATGAACTAAGCATAGAGTTGATAGCATGGAGGAAGCAAACTTCAAGAAAAAATATACCAACTAATTAGGAAAATAAGGTTCAAGGAAAGGGTACCAAAAGAATGGGAAGTAAGACAAATTATAATTATATTCACACCAGTGCAGTAACTATAGAAGGATCACTCTATTAAACGTTGCATATAATATTCTGTCAAGAGTAATCTAAGAAACGACTAGCTAGTAGCATTCAACTATAGGATCTAGAGAACATGTTTGCGGCGCAATCCCATTAGGAGTGTTAGCCATTATTATTATGATTATCATTTCGACCTGTTCAAAACCCAATTTTTTATCTGTATTAGGTTTGAGTTACTGAAGAGGTATCTGCAGTCCAATTCTAGTCATATCTAAAAATAAAAATGAACAAAATAACATAAAATCATATAAATAACATTTTGTACGTTATTTTGTATTCCAGCGTCCGCAGCTTTCTAGTGATTAGTCTATGAAGTTCTTGACAAACAGTAGACACGACAACAAATAATGCAAGTGTTCTACAGGGTAACCATTTCGGCGTAGAGAGATATTTGTTGTGGAAAAATGCTCAGCTATTAAACAAACACACACTCCTTTATAAACTTGTGAAGAGTCTTGAACAAATATACAGAGAAGATATAGAAGACTTGGAAAGGAAGTTCTGGTTCCTTTTTGCTTGAAAACATATCATGATATTCTATCAAATTGAACGACAAACGAAATGAAGCGTTTTCCATAGGATTCAATAAATAGAGATGTCAAGTGTTTCATGACCGTTTGCGATTTGTGCATGCCAATACATTTCATCGGTAGCTTGATTTATCGATTGTTATTTACTTCAGAAACGACGTTAGAGTTCCATTTTTCATTTCAAAACCTGAGGCATTTCCGACGGAAAAAAGAAAAAATAATATATCATGCCCTTGTGGAAAATTAAATATTCCTGATATAAAGGAGCTGCTGACACCGACATACGATCGTATGTTGGATGTGTGGAGAATTTTCCTGTCATCAACATCATCAAAAAATTTATGTGACATATATTAGAACTACAGATATAGACGTATACAATGCATATATAAGAAATTGTATTTTATACTTCTCCTTGCAAATATCCATAAAATTGGTATACATTTTTTTCTCAAAATTATTATTTCCCTCTATTCAGATGATCTTATCGTAATCGAAGTTATCCCCAGCATCATCACCTATGAAAATTACATTGAAATAGCACGCAATACGTATGAAGAAGATCTAGAAATGGAAATAAGAAAATTTACGTCCTACCAAGACAAAACCTTTCTAGGCTTCATAGCTTTTTCTATAACTGACCGGTATGCTCTCTGTGTATAAGCAGTTTATCATTTTTTTTATTTTGTTATTATCTACATTATACCAAATAATTCTAGTCTCTCACATCATAACTTAACTTTTGCCAAATCGACTCGTCCAAACGAATTCCAAAAAAGTGACTAATTGCAGGTCTCGTATATTATTTTTTAGTTCAGGTATAGTTCCTCGGCTACTATTAGTAAGAAATCGTGACGAAGAAACTTCATTAGAAAATAAGAATCAAATCAAAATCAATACTTCGGTTGAAAAACAATGTACATCCATGAATTGGAAATTAGGTACAGGTTCTTGATAAATTGATTATCATATCATCGCGTACCAAACTTCGTGGAAAAGATCAGCTCAACTGGTCATCACTAAAATGATGATTTCACGAGTATTATGTAATTTTTTTAATTTATAATCTTCTTTTAGCTCCATACTTTTTCCCCAGCGATATTCAATAAGTTCGATACCCTTTTTATAATAAGAATCGTCAAGCTCCTCAATATATATATATATATATATATATATATATATATATATATATATACCTGCATACATCACCTCTTCATCTTTGGTAAATCTTTCATCACCGAACCATTTTTTTAAGCCTGAGAACAGGAAACAATTCGAGGGGATTAAATCTTGAGGAAACAGAACTTTTTTCTTAGCCAAATGCGGCCGTTCTATTTAATTTTTTCGCTCAAACGCGCCGGTGGGAGCCGATACGATAAAACGCGCAGAAATTCGGCTCTATTTCTGTGAAATGACCCGTTTTTCTTCCGTTTTGAACAAACACAGCTTATTTGCAATGTACCCGCACTTCTTGAAATGCCTTCTATGTCTGCTAGCTCGCACACTTTCAGTCGATGATCATCCAGTACTACTTTGTAGATTCTCTTTAACATTTCTGAAGTTGTCACATTGTTGATATTGATAGACAATATTTTGAAGAACACTAAAGCCATATTCAATTATAGATTGAGTTTTTTCTTTTTTATCTCAAAACTGAAGTAACAACCCTCGTCGATTTTCTTGTCCGGATTTCAAGTGTTTTTTTTTGTCTTGAGGTGGGGTGGAAGCTAATGCCATCTCACAATGGGCAGGTGCAATGCTGTGAATTTGTGTGGGACTCTCACCCACTAAACCACCCTCTTCCTTCTTAAATCCTTGGGAGTTGCGTAAGCTGGGAGGACAACAAGTTGTCATTTCATTAGGATTTCAAGTGTTTGGAATGACCATGGAGCTGTTTTCCTATCTAGGCATTTACCTGGGTAGAGTTGAAATGAAAATTATGACATAGGGCATTTAACATGAAATCTGCTAGTGTGACCTATGCTCCAATTACTTTAGGTTTTTCATATTTATCATAATCCATTTTATCATACTCTATAGTAAAGGACATTTGATGGTAAATATTTTTTTTAAATTTTATTGCATATTTACAATCTACTCAAAAAAATACAGAGTAATAATTAAACGATATGGTTTCTGGCTAAATGACTTGAGGTAGAGGGTATCCACTTATGTTTTTCCGTAGATCACTCTATGAGGTCTTTTCGTCTTCTTCTTTCAATCTTCTCTGTTCCATTGGATCAGTTTTAAACTTGGATATTAGTGGATTTTGATGGTTTTCGTTGTGGTTTTTGTTTCTCATCACTGATGTCTTCATTCATGGTTGGAATACCGAAGTCTATGTGTAATGTGTGGTTGCTTATTAACCATGGAGCATTAGCTATTATGCGACGTATTTTAGATTGAAAACTTTGCAGTATCTTGGTGGTTTTAGGATGATTTTATACATGAGTATCTTATTTTCCATTGTTAACTGCGATCTTCTGCCGATTAGCCAGTTCTAGCTTTAGTTATGTTTTCTTAGCTTGTTTGTGTTTCTTCCTAGTTAACTTTTGTTTGTGCTTGTAAAACTTTCTTGAAAACTTTCCTCATATGAGCTTACAACGGTAACTATTACTCAAAAACTTGAATTTAATTGAATTGAATTTACTCAAGTTTAGAATAATGTACCGTATATTACAAGCATTTGCTACATTCTAATCATTTGGCCCAATAATTGTTTAAACAAAATAAGATTTCATGAAGAGGAAATTTCAGAAAATGGGCAAAATCTAAATAATCTAAATAATAAATCTAAAAAATAAACATCGGGAAAAAATATGATCTAGAGTTGAAACGCAATCAAGACAAACATGAACAATAATCAAAACAGACAATTAAATTGAATATATCACAGTTTATATCAAAATATTCCCTCTGTAAATAATGATGACGATATTTTATTACAAAGTTATCGTATATTGCTCCGCCATTGCATAGCCGCAAGAGCATCCAAAAAATAATTCGTCAATTAAAAGGTGAAAACAACCAACTGGGCGGATAAAGAAAATTAATTTCTTTTTAGCATGGCTTTTTGGGAGTGATTAAACAGCGTAAGCTTTCTAATTAATAATCATTATTATTCAGGACCTGAAATTTTCTACTGTCTCCGCTTGAATACGATCAACTTCGTTGCCACAGAACGTGTCTACGCCTAAAACTACTCCTTGTCTTTCTTTGACACGTTCGAATTCACCTCAGATTATCTAGACTTTTATTATAACAATTTTTGTTACATATTTATCACAATTCGCTTTCTTTGTATAGAAGAGATGAATTAGAGGATGCAAAAGAAATGTCTGAAGCGAATTGAAATATGAGCAAACATATAAACTAAAACATATCAGTTGCTTTGAAGTAAAATAAAAAAATGGTTTTGCTTTTTTATTTTGAGATTCAATTGCCATTTTTGAAGCAAATCTCCATTTCTCCAATATCTTATTTATGAATACTTTTACTTTGTACGGAATTGGATAAATTGTTCATATATTTACAAGGATAATCTCAAAAGTACCTGGCTTGACCTAGAGATGTCGGTAATTGCTTGAAACATTTCACTGTATTCAGCATATGTTTCAAATTTGTTATTTAGTACTTATTTCGCAGCCAACAATGGTGGACACGTTTTCCGTAAATTTGTAAACATGGTACACATGGACAACACGATCTGAGTCACCATCAAAAATATAAAACTTCATGATAGTACTGTCGTATTTGACATGTCAGTGCTGCCCTTGTATATATAAATTGGGCTTGGTTTCAAGACCTGCATGTAAGACCGTCATTACAGTGCTATATCATAAGGAAAAGGAAGTATTTCTAATAATCAATCCCCTATTTGGATGAACAAGAAGAATATCCTGACTGTTCATTATCCATTACTGACTCAATTCTAGTTTAGAAACTCTCAAATCACATTTAGATAGTCATCAATTTTTATTTTTATTTTCAACTACAAACAAAACTTAATGTCTATACGGCTATAGTAGCAGACTGACAAGCCATATGAGACATACTAGTTGAAATTGATGCAAAGTAAGCATGTATTCACAGTATCTCAGCTGGTATATTACTTGAGAAGACAAAACTATTTTGGAACAATAAACAATAGAATGGAAGACAAAACATTATAAAAAATATGGGAAGATGTTCTGAAGGTATTAGAGCTAAAAACAAAGACTACAATTCATCAGCTTCTCAGTTAGGAAAGGAAATAATGGAGACAATTTGGAATTACGTGGAACGAGCAGCTATTATGAAGTATGTACATCAAATATAATTCTTGTTACCTTTATTAATTGAGCCGGGCTCTATTTTATTTTAAATCAAATTCGTGACTAAACATTTAATCGATTCGTGAATATTAATTATTATTTTTTGAAAGGAATCGGGGCACCATTGTTTTCTTAACTAACTGGTGTGTTGGCACTCTCCAGCTGGAGCTTCAATTTGCCATCCCTCTCTATAACTTCCGAGTTCACAATGCACTAATAACCAATACCGCAAAAACAACACAAAGCCGAATGACAGAGCGGATTTCTTCGAAAATAACATTAGTCCGATAAAGAACAACCGACGAAAATTAACTGCAAAAAATAATCCATTCTCTGGTTTTATAGAATATTTTGACAGAATAAGGTACTGAAAAAAGTTAAGGTCATAGTTGTTGATTGAAAATTGATTGGATATGATGATTCTGGAAAGTCTAAGAGTGAAAAAAATTTATTTTAAAATTTTTTTCAGAGAAACCGTTACCATAAAACTACTATGAATGTCAAAAAATCCAGTTTCATATGAGTGGGTTTTCAGCATACTCTATGAATTATGTTAATATACTCTAAGGGCCGTGTAGTACTGGAACAAAAATTAGCTACGATACACTATTTTCCATGTTGCATTGTTGTTCGTTGATTTTTAAACTCAAGCTGATAACCACGTACCAGCTTTTTTTAATACTACTTGTAATTCACTTCTATTAGATCCGCACCATGGGATCATTTTATCTTTTTAGGATAGGTACCAATTTCCCATGGAATTTTGATAATCAGGGGTGATTTTTTTGAAAATTGATATGAATGTTAGATTCATAATATCAATAAAATAATAATAATAATAATTAATGATAATAATAATAATGATAATAATGATAATAATAATAATAATAATAATAATAATAATAATAATAATAATAATAATAATTAATAATAATAATAATAATAATAATAATAATAATAATAATAATAATAATAATAATAATAATAATAATAATAATAATAATAATAATAATAATAATAATAATAATAATAATAATAATGAACTTATTTCCTCAAAATAATCTCGTAGATGGATAAATTGACTAATTCTAAGCAAGTTTGATGAAGTTGGTAGTTTTAGAGTTATTAACGATTGAAACTGCTCATTTTTCATTGAAAAAACTCATATTTTTTCATAGTTTTTCATGAATAACTTAAAAAGTTTTCTTTTATCAGCAAAATTATCAAGCTAGAAAGTGTAGCTAATACAAAAAAAGCAGAATCGTCTATTGAGGACCTTTGTAAATTCAATTATAACAGAGTGATTGCTCGTTGAAGTATAGGAGAACTACAAAATTGAAAACTGATAACCTCAAATAACTTGAAATTTTTGAAGAAAACTTCAGTGATCTTTTTCAAGGCACATAGAAGAACCTTTAAAATGAGCACTGTCGAAAGACTTTTGCATAAGAGTCGACTGATTTATAACAACAATAAGACTTCTTCTTTTTTCTTTTTCGAAAAAATGTATGCAACCTCTTTGAGCTGTACCCTTTGTTGGAAGAAGTTTTAATTAATATTACGTTGAAGTACTTGATGACCCCCACAAAAAGCTTTTTTGAAAAAATTTCTATCTTCGAAATTGATTTATTGTTGAAAAACCAACTGCATTTTCTCTCATAGATTTTTTAGCAATAAATATTAATTTGGATAATCGTATCCAGGAATAGTCTTAGATTGTTCAAGTTTTATTCAATTCATAAGGTGTTTCCAGCTTTTCAGCCTTTTTTTATTAAATGTTAACATCGTTCAATTTAATTGACAAGGGGTCCGGTTTCGGCAACCATATCACAAATTGAGAAAGTCTAAGGTTTCATAAAATAATTTTTTTTGTAGTAATTTTGAATTGGATTTTTTTAAAGTGGAAGTTGAATAATGCTTAACATTCCAAAGTAAATATTAGATGATTTTAAAATATAATTTGTTACTATTTTCTATATTTTTTTAACAAACAGATTTTGGTCGGGTTTTGGGCACTCTCCTCTATGTATTGTTTACCCTATATATGTACTATAACTGAGGCCGAATACCACTTCCTGAGGAAGAGTCTCCAGCCGGGGAAATTAATATTATAAAACTTTCTATGTAATTTTTTATGAATAAATAAAAATTATTGTAATCTATTGAGATTTAATGTAGGTCTCTACAATTTCAATAATACTCAAATTATTAACTTTTCCGAGATAAAACTGCGTGGTCGAACGAATGAAGAAAATTAAATTTTAATTATGAGAAAAAGTAACGGTAGCGGAGAGAATAGTGATTAATAATGAATTCTCCAAAGGAGCTGAATCCGCGTCGTCCTTTTGCTTTAATTTTCTTTTGTTTCTGTTCCGAGGACACCTTTACGACTGTAAAGGGGAGAATAAGATTTAATGATTCATTTCGGTTTGAAACAAAACTGTCAATTTATGTTACTTATAAGTTTTCTTTTTTACAACTTGTGAGCTTAACTCACAACTTGTCTAATAGTTTTTTTTAATAAACAGCCGTGTAAGTATAACTCAAGTCACTTGATTTATTTCTTATAATAAATATAAAATATTTCTCAAAAAACTCCCAAGCATTATGTGTAATAATTACACATAAATCACGCATACGACTGGAACTTTCTACAGGGGTGTCCCGCATAAGAACCAATACAGAGCAGATGTGTATAGAGGAGCCTGAAATATGACGATTTGTGGCAATTCACCTATATACCAAATTGAATCCCTGAGGAGTTAAAAGTCCTCAGAGTAGAACAGAGTAAAAAAAACATTAATATTTATAATTTGAAGAAAATGCTGAAAATTATCATCATTTTCTCTTAGGCACAAAATGATTCTTCGCCGTAAATTGAAGTCGACTCTGGCCAGTAGTTAATGATAATTTTTCATTAAATTTCATTTGTCTGTGATAATTCTTCTCGGAAATCAACTGAAGAAAAATAAACAGACTCTTTTAATACCCCCAAAGAAAGTAATCATTTTTTGAGGTCCGGTAAGGGATTATTTCCTCGTCTGATCAACTCATTCGACTATTGGCGGTTTGAAAATCTCTTAAATTGACAATAAAATGAGCTGGTGTGTCATCATATATAAACCAATGCTCTAATTAATCTCAATCTTGACAGCAAATCGTCACATTCGAATAACAAGAAACTCACAGAAATATTTGTATTGACACTTTAAATGCGATTAAAAAATGACTCAAACTTGTTAGAAAATGTAATAACGTCATACGAATCAAATCTGTGTTAAAATAAGAAACAAGATTTTAGACTATTGAAGCTGAGCAAGAAAAGGCGGCGCTCATCCTGAAGAAACTGACCGGAAAAGCTTTCTTATACTATTTTGAACAATTGAAGATTGACATGGAGCGATGTAGGGATAGAAGAGGTATATACAGGGTGTCCCACGACGAGTTGAAACTATCTGTAAATGGAAAATTTCTAGGCTTGGGTTTTCGGATACGATCTTTTCAACTGAGATAGAACCGGAAATCGGTCATCTTTTAAAATATTTTAGTTGAAAAAATCGTATCCGAAAACCCGAACGTAGGAATTTTCATTATTCTACTATAAGTATTTTGCCACATATAGAGATACTTTTAACTCGTCGTGCGACACCCTGTATATTGAAGAGGACAATGAATAGTTACACAACAATGTCATTATTTTATAATCACACCTCGTATAATGTGAAGGATATTGTCCAATTTTCACCAGTCTCCTTAGACTCTGGGTAGTGAATCCATGGAGTCGAAATTGCTTGGAATAAGGTAACAAAAACAATTTATCGATGTGCACATGTATATTCCTTGGAATTTCATTCTTGATGTCGATAAATTATTGCTTCTATTTCCAGTCACTGAGTGTACATTCAATAAACTTGACGCAAACTAAAATTGGTAATATGATCAATACTAATTGAAAATAATTTTTGAGTCCTTTAGGTCGACAAACAATTTCAATTACGGCTTTCTGGAAATTGGAAATTTCATGAAAATGTTGCCAGTGTTGTTTCATTCAAGTCAGCAGAGCTTGTTTACGCCACCTAATAATTTGTTTGCTATTATTTTGGGTAAGCGACTAATGAAATTTTCACTTTTACCTTCTAACGTTCTTCAGGGACTAAGAAATTGCCAAGATGAATAGGAACTATATAAACATATTTTTTTCGACCAATAACTCAAATTCCAGATGAAAGCATTGAACTTTTATTTTATCCTTTGATATACAATTAATTTCATTGTTAGGTATATATATATATATATATATATATATATATATATATATATATATATATATATATATATATATATATATATATATATGTGCTCCAATTATTACCACAAGAAACTGATTACTAATTCACCCTGTAGAAATTTTCTTCAAAACCAATATCTACTTTTCCATTCGTCTTTCTCAATGGGAAATAGGCATAAGAATTTACGATGATTGAGGTTAGGAAAGAAATAAAACTCACGATGCATAAATGTTTATTATATCTAAATATGACAATAAACATTTTCTATATACAATAAATTTTATATAATTAATATTTATTTCATTACAAAAATTCGATAAGGTATCATCAACAACAGAAAATTTAGATATTCCATATAATTGACCAATATTACAAATTATGGCTTTTCTTCTTTATCCGTTTCTACCCAGTCAGGTAGAATATCCATATCCCAAACTAAGGGTGCATAGAAGGGGTAAACGATCAGAAGAACTGCAAGAGTTAGGATCATTTGCCCTAATCCCACCTTAGCCATTTCGATTCCTTTTATCCTGGAAGGTCCCGCGATCAGAGCATTCGGTGGAGTAGATACTGGCAACAGAAAGGAGTAACAGCTAGCAAGGGCGACACTCATACCTAAGTACATAGGATGTAATCCAGCGACTACCGACATGTCCAGCACTACTGGTGTCACGATAGTAACGCAAGCTACGTTACTTGAAAGAAACTGTGTGATTATGACCGCCATTCCACAACAAACTATCATAACAACTATTTTGTCATTTTCCAGAAAAGATTTCAGAGATTCAGCTATCAGTTTGGTCATTCCGCTCGTTTTAGCTCCTTCTGCCATAGCAAAACCTCCTCCAAGGACAAAAAGTAATCCCCAATGCATCTTGCGTTCAATAACTTTCCAGGAAACGATACTTGGTGAATTTGATGTAGGCCTTTTAGCTTCGTCTGAGCTTCTAAGGTATATGAAGTCTGGGAAATTGGGCATTAGAATGAATAAAAATAATACAAAGATAGCTACAACAGCATCTCCAACTTTCAGCTCAGTGAACAAATGTGGCCACCCGGGAATGAAACCAGGTCTTCTGAAAAACCATAGAACTACAGCTAAAACGAAGCAAAAAGCAACAACAATTTCCTCAAATCTGACGGGTCCTAATTGATTCAGTTGCGTGGATATTATTTCTTTTGCTGCGGATTCAGAGTCTGCACCCAAATTAATATCTTTAGCTGCTTTCGAATAAGGTCTGAATAATCCCAAATACCAAATTTGTATCCATAATATGGAGAATGAAATGGTTATCAACATTAGAGGAAGGTTAAGCATCATCCATTTAGCAAATTCTACTCCAGGGCTATGTGGAAATCTTGTCTCGTACAGTCCTTTATAAGCTAAATTCGCACCTGATCCAATAATACAACCAGTTCCTCCTATTAGTGAAGCGTAGGCTATTGAAATATAATAACACATCGTTATATTTGATGGTCTTCGGTCTTCCGATAGTTCTGTTGGAGCTGTTGCTGTACCTGCTGGCTTGGGACTGGGAGATGGAAGCTGTTCGTCAATTTCCCACATTGATATCAAACCTTGTAGTTGTAAAGCTTGCAATGTACCTTCTACTACTGGTAACATCAGAGCAGTCGCAGCTGTATTTGCAATCCACATGGAAATAAACATTGTCACTAAACACAATCCGATATGAAGTCTCTTTATACTGCATCCCACTACGTTAATGATATTCAACGCGATTCTCACGTGTAGCCTGGTTTCTTCCATAGCGATGGCAATAACTATACTTCCTATCAACATCATATTGGTATCATTCATGTAGTTAGCGGCGACTCTATCGGAACTCAATATCCCCATCAATGGAAATAGCACCATGGGCAATAATGATGTTAGAGGTGGTGGAATACATTCAGTGATCCAATATACACACATAATCAGCACCACATAGATACATCTGAAGGCAGGAGAATTGTTCAACACTATAATTGGAAGTATCATCAAAGGCCAAATAAATGTTACCAGAGATTTCCAATAAATCTTACAAAACTCAAATAAAAGTAACATCTTGATAAATATTGGCCGAAGTGAACACAAATAAGGAATATATTATTAAATTTGACAGGTACATTAGCTGTTAATTGTCACAAATATACCTTTTCTTTTAGTCTGAATCTTGATAGTATTCAGCCAGCCTAACTAATTTATTAACAAGAAGATAATATAGATATTGGTCACTTCTGATAATCAAAGAAAGTAGAATAATACTTGTAAAATTGTAAATTAATGGATGAATTGTAAAAGGAATGATTTTATCTATAAAATTTTTAAGAGAGTACCGATAATTTCATCTGTAATTTCATATTCTAACCTAAAAATGGTTTTTTACATCGACTAATCGCATCGTTGAACATTTCGTAAATTCGAAATTGATTTTATCTGTCATATTTTTAGAGGCGAAATTGTTTAAATAATATATGGCTATAATGTTATGTTCTAACCTAAAAATGTCATCATTTGACATTTGGTGTATACAATTAAAATAATCAATCAAATTCTTAAGGTGACTTCAAAGCTCTAAAAAATAACACACACACAATAGATTGTTATGTACAACTATTTCCAATGAAATAGTAATTTTATGGTATTGTAAGCATTTTTCAATGGAATTTAACTTATTAAAATTTATTTCAAATATGATCTTACTAGATTATGGTTTAATCTACGTAGCAACAGTTCCACAAAGCGTTTTGACAACTTTACCGAAAAAAAGCTTGTTCTCACTAAAAAACTAACTGTAAGCACGGTAAAAACTGTCTACATATCAAAACGACGCTTTTTCCCAATCCTAGTGCGATATTGCTGGAAGAAAACACCAGACCGCATACAACTGGTCTTACGATAGTAACGTTGAATAAATTGGGCTGGGAAATGGGAAATGCTTCATTGGAAAAGACACTTGGCGAACTACGATTTGAAAGCAAAGCGGGGGTACAATGCGCGAATAGTTACGTGGCAAGCCAAGGAATTTTGATGGAAAAGGCATCGGGAAGCTTCCGGAAAGGTGGCAAGAGTATAGAAAAAGTGTAAAAATGTTCAGCTCTCCAACTTAATAATGAAGAAAAGTACGTGATATAATATTTCAATTTTCTATTTTCTATGCATATAGTTAATTTAGCGGTATTATTGATGATAATGAGACTATTCTGAAATATTTCCATCCTCACGTTTTTCTCACTATTTTAAAAATATTATTCCAATTAGAAAAAAGCATTACTCACGTCCACATGTAGTCCTGGTAAAGGAAATACCCTGGTTGGTGGTTCTTCTTTTGGTACGTATCTATAAAACTCTCCATTGTTTCTATACCACTTCACTGAATAAAGTGGAGAGCCTTCCAAGTCGTATTCACAACCAAGAGTTACTGAATGACCCACTCGTACAGCACGGGGAACGTTCAGCCGCATCCCTTTTAAGCTATTGCTACTGTGTATCCCTGAAAAAAATGGGAAAATAAGATGAATAATTTCCATATATAAGAATAAAAAAGAGTTAGTGACAGTATATGAATCAATACCAAAATAATTTGAATCAATTTCTTTATAATTCCCCCATCTGTTTTGTTAGTTTGAAAAGGAGAAATACCACCTATATTATTAATTTTCTATTTTGTAGAAACACATATTTTCCACTTCAACAGCCGCACCAAATTCTGAATAATGTTGCAAAAATTGCGAGCTAGGAAGTTAACTCATATAACCAGGAGGAACATTCTTCGTTTCTATGTACCATTTCCGTTTCGGAGGTTCGTGGTTCACTTGAATTATAGCTACTTTGACTATAAACTACGGTCAGGATGACGTGACGTTGAACTATTTTTCTCCTTCTATTGGAAGGATCTCCTCTTTATTGCTGGAAAACCTTTGACCACCGAGCCATTTTTCCAGAAAATAATTCGAGGGAGCTAAATCTGGCGAATAGGTTGCATAGGATAACAATTCAAACTCTAATTCATTAATTTTGGCCATTGCAATCGATGTGTGAGTTGGTGCATTGTCTTGATGAAACAACACTCACTTCTTAGATAATTCCGTCCGTTTTTGCTTGATTTATTCACTTACAAAGTTGCAATAAGCTCGCATAATACTCTATTCATAGTTTTTCCTTTCACAAGAGAGTCAATGACAATTATTTCACGCGCATCCTAAAAAACCGACGCCATGACGTTCTTTGTAGATGGAATAGTTTTTGCGCCACACCCATCTTGCGCACAGCTCACTCATGTCCAATTTTCCAGTTAATATGTGATAAACGGCTCGTTTTGAAATGTCTACTACATCTGCTAGCTCACGCACTTTTAGTCGACGATCACCCAGTACCGCTTTGTGGATTTTCTTCAACATTTCTGGAGACATCACCTCAATTGGTCGACCACTGTGATTCTGGTCTTCGCAGGTCGTGTGGTCTTATTCAAACCCTGCTATCCAATATTTTACTGTTGATAACGAAGAAGTCATCTCACCCAGAGTAGAATCTAGTTTAGCTTTTATATTGGTAGTGATAATGCCTTTCAAATGAAAGTATTGCATCAATTAACAAAGACCAATTTTTTACATGTCTACAACTTCACTGAAAAAGTTCACTATTGATGGTTGCCAAACAAATACTAAACAACGTGGCGTCTTTAAACTCGAAAGATATGCTGTATAGATTGGGGAACCTTTCGAGCAACTACCGCTATCTCTAGGTCATGCCAGGTACTTCTGGATCCATCCTCGTATATCCATAGGAATTATAGTCACACGCCAAGGGAGTCATGTTGATTCATCTATTATATAATATCAGTTTACTGCAGCCTTTCAGTTTTTTTCCCTTTTCTTTACAAAACTGTCTATTTTTCACTTTTTTCTCTACTTCTGTTGTATTCATGATTATTAGATCCTAGATCCGCATTTACCCATTGATCCGTCAACAAACCTTTGGGTTTCACATGAATGTCTTCTTTAATGTTTTTTTTACAATTTTTTATAATTCGACAATTTTCTTATTTCACCTCTCCTGCTCCTACTAGTCTGTAAATTTTCCTCATAGCTTATCTTTTGTATATCCCCAAATTGTTGTTTTCTATTCCAAAAGTTATTGTATCATCGTAGGTCACTACTAGTCGTAGCGCTACTCCAAATTTATACATTTTTTGTCAGTATTATTTTTTTATTTTGTAGGTTTTATTTCTATCTGACAGCTCTATCTTCATAAGAAATCGTACGTTGGTCTGGACCAATTCCAATAATTCTTAGAGAAATCTATTTCTCAGTGTATATTTTATGTGAATAACTTATGATTTATAGTCTATGGTCTGGTAAAATATCATTCTATCAATAGATAATGCGTTAAATTGTGATATTACAACTATATTCAATATATTCGACTCGAATAAACTATTTCTATTATTTATACATAACATTAGTGGTTTTTCTATTATTTTAAATTGAATTATTGCTTTTAAAATGTATCAATAGCTATTATAAAAACAATAATCAGTTGAAATTGGTGTTAAATATTCAATTTTATTAATTATAAACATTCAGAAGCTGAGGATATTGATTAAATTCGAGAACAAAAATATTTGAAGGTATTTCTTGGAAAGGAATATAGTTTTAACTGTTAAATGGCGGAAACGAATCGTAAAATATTTTTTCTACTACGTACGTAGTATGTGTGTCTAAAGTACGTAAAGTACGTACTTTAGACACATCTCCTTGTTGTTTCAATACAGAAACATCTGTAACATTCAAAAGTCTTCTTTCCACAATTCTTCAGGTGTTACAGAATGACAGTTTCTTGGAACCGATTTAGTCTATTTGGAGTCTATTTGGAGCCGTCTGTGTTGGGCTCTCTTCAATCCCAATAGGCTCTATGATAGTTCGTTTACTTCTTATAACTATTAAAATTACCAAACTTTTCTGAAATTACATTACATTACGATTACAAATAATCGTGAAAAAAGCAATACGAAAAGAATTTCGTCCCTTTTGAAAAATTCCAAATAGTACAGAATACAGACCAATTTGGAATTATCAATAACTTCTCAATAAATTTACAATGATTTCGTAGAATTCTCAATTAATTCATTTTGTCTTATGGTATCTCCAAATTGAGTACAGAATTATATCAAAACTCTTATAACGAACAACTCATTACAACTAACTGTATCTCATTATCATAAATTGAATATAGTAATTCAAATGACTTACTAATGCAACCCTAATAAAATCAATGGGTTCTTTTGCAAACAACCCAGAGGCAAATTTAATCTTTCCCTTTAAACCTAATGATACCTACATTACAAGCAGACAAGATCGTAGTCTCACTAATAATCTTATTATCCATATCGATCTTAAAGATGGCAGTTAAACTTTCCCTTTTGAAAGTTAATTTTTCTTTCACATATTGAGGACATCTGACGATTAAAATTTTCATTGATCTGTTTGTTTCGGCACTTAATTACTTTTTTTGTTTTATCTTCATGTCGGTAGCACGCATAATTCCACCTTCCGGTCTGTCGTTAGAAGATGGAAGTGATCACGGAAAGACATTAAGATAATAAAGTATCTGTCATAAAATTATTAGACCAGATTGTTATGTATCACATGTATTGTTTTACTATAATCTACGCATGAAATAACTACCATCACACGGGGTGGATCAATATGAATAATTTTTTTTAAATTGTGGGCAGTCTATCCCGACCGTATTTTTTATAGTAGTGTTTATTAATTGGATCAATATCTGACTGTCAAAAATTTTGTTAATTTTTGCTCCTTCAAATATTCTCGTGACTGTTAGTGAATAACAATCAAAATATTTTTTATATTAAATTTGTAAGTACGGAATTGTATCATCGAAGTTGAAGGTGTCGTTAAGTTTGAGGTACAGGATCCTTCACGACGAGCTTAATCGATGTGCATATGGGACTAGTGTTATGAAAATTTGCTTGCATAGGTTTTCGGAAATGCGCGTTTCAGCTAAAATAATTTCAGTTTTCTGAAACTTCCGTTTATACCGGAAGTGGACCCAAACTTTTGGAATCTACATGAAATTTCAATATAAGGCATAGTATGCCTAAAGTCCACCATTTTTTTAATTATTTCATATTTTCGAAACTTTTGGACACATGCAGCCCAGCCCTTCACTAAAAAAATTATATTTATAAGTTTAAGTGAGTCGGGTCTAATATTTTTGTGATTTGGACAAATAACACTTACAGCTTTCAAAATCTGTGAAAACCTTGACAAAAATTCATATAGGGTGTTCAGAAAATGGTGCCGAATTTCGCTTCTAAAAACTTCGAAAATTCAATTTGTTCAAATGGTAACCCCCGTTTTTCTCTCTATCATTGGATTCTATCAGGGGTGGGTCGTGGTCTATACGGATATCACAAACGAAAAGTATCGCAGGCTCGTTTAATAATCGTATCACATTCCCCGTATATTACCAGCAAATTGAAATAATCTTCATTAATAAATCCTAAAAAGGACATGATGAACACTTTTGCAACGCTTCAACGTCAAGCTGTTTTCATTTTTTGTTTGTTTGTTGATACGTTAACTTTTGTTATTCGTTGTTAGCCATCGGCAGGTGACAATTAAAAAACATGAAAATGGTGGTTCCCATTTGAAAACATTAAGTTTTCGAAGTTTTTAGATAGCGAAATTCGGCACCATTTTCTGAACACCCTATATAAATTTTTGTCAAGATTTTCAGAGATTTTGAAAGCTGTAAGTGTTATTTGTCCAAATCCCAAAAATATTAGACCTGTCTCATTTAAATTTCGAAATATATTATTTTTAGTGGAGTGCTGCATGTGTCCAAAAATTTCGAAAATGTGAAATAATTGAGTTTCGCGGGTAATTTTTTTAACCTTGGTTTTTCTTATAATTTCAAATATAAATCATTGTACTTTGACTTAACGAGCGTTATTCCTAAAGATATCTCATCCTATTTCTTTACCTTTTCAGTTTAGGTTAATAAATTGAGTGGAGCCCCATTTGGGAATTTGAAAGCATACAAGCTGGTATGAATATTTTTATTATCAAATTGACAATTTATGAAAATATCATCCACCTATAGCACCCCCTCGAAAATTTTAAATATAAAAGGGGTAGTGTGGCAGAAATATCTTTATTTGAATTTGGTGCCATCATAACTGAGAAAACTAATTTTTAAGATGTAAGATTTTGATAATGTCTCTATCACAAAAGAGCAATCGCTCATATGAACGAACCGGAAATTCAAGTATTTCCGATCATGACATTAATAGCAATAATGTAAAATTGTTATAGAATGTATCCAATTGTTGGATGCATTCGAAAATATTTTAGGAGTAGCTTAAAAAATAAGGACAAATGGCCAATTCCTAACAGCCCACTCTATAGTTTAGTAGTCAAGGAATGAATGTAAAGATTCTCGCCAACAAGTTCTTCCTGCTGGAATTAATTTTCGCTGGAGAAGGTTCATTTGTGGAAAAACTAGTATAAAACAAGTTGAGTCACTAGATTTTAGTTTACCTTCAGTCTCTGAAGACGATAATTTGGTTATCGAAACGCACGGCAGTGTAGTTGTGAGCGTTGTTGTAGCAGTGGTGTAAACCGTTTATTCAGTAAAAATAGTTTTTTCTGATGAAGCGACGTTTCATTTAAATGGAACGGTTAACAAACAGAACTCTAGATATTGGAGCAGAGAAAATCCTCACCAACATCGCACAGACTCTTGTCATGTGTAATTACTCGTGTAAAATTTTTCTAACCGTTTCTTTATCGGTGTTTACAGCCTCGGCATTCCTCCAGATGCTCATTGGACGATATGCACGCACAATTTGGTAAATTTTGGTCACTGCTTCCGGAGCTGAAACAGTCACAGTGACGGAAACGTGTTTTGGGACGTGCACAGACAAGATATCTAGATACCCAAGGCACTACTCGTTTTCTACCCCACCCGTCTAGGGCACACTCTAGGCACGCAGTCTCGTTATTTAATAACCAGACCTCGTATATTCTGGACTAATTTTTTACTTGGCTTTAATTTTTTATATAATTAGCAACTATTTATCTACTTAAATTATTGAAACATCCTATAGCACTTAATAATATTATTTAGATTCATGTTTTTGGTTATGTCAATTATGTTAAATTGCATGTTGCCCATTTGTGAAATTAGTCTTTTTATGTATTTTTTTATTTCATTTACCAGCTCTTTCACTCGATGAAGATGAAATTCTAAGTAGGCACAAGGTCAGCTTAACATAAAATACAAAAAGTTTGTTCCTAACGATTATAGTTTTCTCTTTCTTTGCAATTTAGACGATTTGCTTTTCGACTGTAAATAATAGCAAGAGCGACGGCCTTTTGTGTTCCTTTTGTATATTATAGCTCCTATAATGAAAATATGATTGATAGGAATTGTTGTTCAACTGCATAAATCACAAAAATATACTGGGTGAGTGAGCCATATGTAGAGCCCCTCAAGATATCATGTGGCTACTAAAAAGTGTCAAATCCTCTTCTTTATTAATTCACAGGTTTATTGGTGGTATTCACCATAAATATTCATCAAATTAAATATTCCACTATCAAGCTGGTAATGACTAAACGTAGAAATTCCAAGACCGCCTTTTGGAAAAATCAATTAGAGGATTCGTATTGAATATTGCACCTTGTATAGAATTTTTTTGAAGCAATAAGTTATTATCAAACTACATAAATAACAAATGAAAATTAAATATGCGACTATTTCCTGTGGGGTCACTTGAAAAACATCGTTTATAAAACAAAACCTAATAAAATAAATAAAATAATCAGGAATTAAAAGATTACCAAAGCGATAAGAAGAATTGAGCAGTCAGGGATGTTGTAAAATGTATTGCAAAGTTTTAAAAATCCCATGGCTTACTGTATGTTTTCTGAAATTCGTATGTTTTTTACTTCACAAATGTGGATCTACTTCTAACATGACACAAACATTTAAAGATTTGTCTTCAGTTGTTGTAAGTTTTTTGCGCTACAATTTGGATAAATATTTTATTGCACCTTCTACTTCAAGTATCATACACTTTGCAGAGTGTAGGTGGTCTCTTGTCTAAAACTAATCTATTATCTGAAGGCACCCCTCTTCTGCACGACGGAAAATTGTTGCCGCACCCTGAATGCCACACCAGTCTCTTATATTCCGTAGCCAGGAATGTTGTTTACGCTCTGGTCCTCTTCTTCCGTCGATTTTTCTCGTCAGTATGAGCTTGAGAGTTGAATATCTCGGTCCTCGAAGGATGTGTCTCTAATAAGATTCTTTTTGTTGTCTCTCCACACCCGCTCTTCTCAGTACTTCTTCATTCGTTATGTACTCGGTCCAAGCAATCCGCAGCAGTCCACATTTTCATTGCTTCTAATCTGTTTAAAGATCTCACTTTCAGGGATCACGTTTCCACACCATACAAAAGAATTGGCCAAAAATAACATTTTATCACCCTCAATCTAAGGCTTCTCGGTAAATTAGGAATTTATTTATCTTTGTAGAAGCTGTTTCTGTAATTGCTATCCGAGTTTTAACTTCCTCCTCGCAACATGGTATTTCCATTGACAAGTAATTGATCTTCACCGTGTTATTGTCTGCTTATGACCATTAGTTTTGGTTCCAATTTCGTTGATAGAATTGACTAGCTCTTCTACGTTATCCGCTAATATCGCAGTATCGACGGCATATTTATGACATTTCTATTTACTATAATGTCTTTTTAATGGTCTTTTAATGCCAGCTGAAAAATTCGGTCTACGTATATGTTAAATAGCATGGGTGAGAGTTTACATCCCTGAAGGACTTCCCTAAGTATCTAAAGGTGTTCCTTAGTTAGAGAGCCGCTACTTCGCAGTTTCGCTGTTTGATCTGCATACTGCTTTTGTATGATCCTGATGCTTTACTATCAATATCAACATCCTTTAGGATGTCAAACAGTAAGTTCTGACGAATGGAGTCAAACGCTTTTTGGTAGTCTATAAAGCAAATGAAGACATATTTTCTTTGATCAAAGCATTTTTTTTTATTAATTTACTGTCAGTAGATCTTGTTATGGGATTTTGGTTAGGATTTACATTATCAAAGAATATTATTGCAATTTTAGTGGAGATACTGTAAATGTAAATTTATGGCATTTAGGTATAGAGAATATGACATGAAAAGTAATCAGCATTTCTTAAAAATTTTGAAAAGAGAAAAATATACATGGTGATGGAAAAGGAAAAGATCTGACAACAATGTAGATACCACTATAATACTGGCTATATCACAAGACCCTTTCCGAGATAATTGAGGCGTGCCATACATAAAACTCACTCTGTATTCATTATATCTTTGTTCCTTAGATGCTTTATCAAGAAATTACAAACAAGCGAGTCATATTCAGATATACAGGAATTTTCTCTTGGTTTCAGAATATTTCATCAAACTTCCTAAGAGATCCTTCCATATCGAATAGTTTCACTAATCCCTGTAACGTTATCGTAGATAATAGTAATTTTAATGACTTCAACCTCAATAACCGTAATCTACATTTGTATAAATAGCGAATCTGCCATTTGATTCAATTCGTCCGTAAAATTGGATGGCAGATACGTAAGTACCTAGGAATATGATCGATAAAACCAATTAATCTCGGCTAATGTCCACCATTTTGCTCTTAAAATGGTTATTTGCTCGGTTGGAGAATTATTGAGAATTGATTATTAAGTATCGAATACTTGAATGGAGCATTACAGACACACTATGAACCCATTACTCCGAAATAATACGTGTAGTTTATCGGTCAACCGGAATCAACTCTTGATCGAACCGATTGCATATCGTAAACTTTCAATATTATCACCAATAGATTTATTCAAATATATTGAAGAAATTTAATAATAATTTTAATGTTCAAACTAAAACGAACGGAAAGGTTTTTATTATTTGTTTTTTATTACTATTTTTTTCTCCTTCATGTTTCATTTCATTTTCTTCACGTATCTGCGGACCTACAAAAATTCCTTCCTCCAATTTTGCGTCACTGATTCGAGGAAATTTTATTTTCAGATATTGAAAACCTGCACCATCTTTATTCATAGCTTTTACACAGTTTTTCCTACTTTATGTGAAGTGGTGGCAGAAAAATTTTGTCAATGGTACCAAAGATTTATGAGATACATTTTCAAGTCCAGGAGTAGAACTTTTTCGTAGTGGCCAAGTTTTTATTTTGTAATGTTTGTCTCTTGCGTAACTTTCCCACTCGCAAAGAAAACAGAAAAACTTTTTATGTCCTCCTTGTAATCCAGTAAGTACAGCGGCGACTTCTACATCAGCACAATTATTGTATAATTTTCTTTCTTGTTCGTAGCATGTGCAACAGGCACAGATGAGTATTTATTACCATTATTGAGTAGAACGGCGTTTAAGCTTATTTTTGAAGCATCAATAAAAAGTCTACACTCACTAGAATCTTTTGGAAAACTCAGTTCTTGATGAAGCCCTACAGTATCATTACAATGTACCTAATCATCTTCTTTGGAAAAGTATCTCCTAGAATGTTTTTGCCTCGTACTAAAATATGAAACTCTAGTAGTTTTATCCGATATCCACTGTTTTAATCTTGATCCAAGTAATTGCGCCTTAGATTTTGAAAGTCCCAATTCTAACAAGATCATTTAAGTCACCTTGTTTAAGTAAATGAGGTTTTTTAGATCCAGACAAAGTGTATGAAGATGTACCGGCAGAAAGAAAACTCGATCTAGATTGTAGATCAAAAATATTTTTATTTTCCACCTTCTTATTAATAGGTGAAGTGCCTTCTCCACGAGGAATTGGTCTCTTTACAAATGGGACGTTCGGGTTTACAATCTTATTCTTATTTTTTTTGAGAATCCTCATGTTGATGTCATGCAGAAATAATAATCATTTTCATGATTCTGAGGCTAACTCCAAATCATTGGCATTGTAAACGACATGGATTTGTGGCTTTCTTCAAGCCCAATGTTCTCGAGTAGCTATTGCAACTTTGCAACTCTCTTTCGCTAATCGATAGAAAATCCAAAATATAGATTATAAGCTGTTTTAACAAGATCTGTCATGACATTTCGCTGTGCTTTTAGTACGAATTTTCGACAAATGTAGCAAAAACAGGCTGTAGAATTTTCACAAGATCGGGGCATTTTATAACCTAAAATTACATAAAATTTATTTTAAAATAATTTTCAAAAGTCTATTTTATATTTATTGGCTCCGTTCATAACAAAATAAACTACATATAAAAAACTCAAAACTAATATAAAGAACATGAACATTATGCAAAACTTTCTAAGATTTTCACTCAACTGTTGTAAAGTCACAGCGAATAATGCGCATGCGCGCATTTAATCATAAAATCAACTTTTTTCTTCTACAACTCGCTAAAACTTATTTTGTA
Organism: Diorhabda sublineata; assembly: GCF_026230105.1. NCBI lineage: Eukaryota > Metazoa > Arthropoda > Insecta > Coleoptera > Chrysomelidae > Diorhabda > Diorhabda sublineata. The sequence continues at coordinate 15,079,078 of NC_079485.1, read as the reverse complement.
CGTATATACACTGTTTCTAACATTGACGCGCAAAAAAAATTTTTGAAATTGAAATTCAAATAAAAAATAATATCGAAAAATCTAGACGTGATGAAATAAATCGGCCAACGGGAATAGTTTCAGAACATTCGAATCGTCATATTTATGACAAAATTTTTTGAAGGAGGATTTCATTGCAGACAAATATAACTTTGAAAAAAATATACACGTATTTATTGAAAATTCAATTCGTCAGGGAAGAGCAACGACAAAGAAATGTCATTATTAGTCACTTCACATTCGCCTTCCCACGAATAACTTAAATAAGTAAACGAGGGTAGCTGCCTAACAAAATTATGGTTCGAGGAAAAATATAACCGCAAAAGAAGGGATAGAAAACTAAATAATTCAAGGACAAGAAACGGCTCTGTTGTAATCATAGCAGCCAAGCAGAAAACATCTTACGTCCTGGTATAGATCGTTTTTTGTGAATAAGAAATCTTTTTTTTAAAGACGCCATAGCTTTATGAAATATATATAAGTATATAAAAAGAATAAATTCTTGTATTCCTGTATGTTTGTAACTTTTTGGCCTCGATTTTGTCCCACTTTAAGCCATCAGATTTAATATAGATTTTGCATAGTTTGCACGACAATGCATTAATTCGATCAAAATATTTAATTATCCTGATAAGATTCGCCAGGATTCAGGAATTTCTCTTTGTATCAGAGATAGAACTAGTAAACGAACTATGTAAGAGCGCAAGCCAGCGCAAATCGGTATGCAGCTATCAATACATCTGCACACTCTACAGACGGGTTTGGAATAAAAAAATTGAATAGCAAAGAAGAAAATACAGTTTGAAATCACTAAGACAAGCTTTTAAAGTTAGTTATATTGAAAAATAGTTTAAATAAACGAAAAAGTGAAAAAAATAGTTATTCAACCTATTGACCTGATTTGGCCATGTGTGATTTCTTTAACATTTATGTAGTTGACGTTTCATGACAGAGAATTCCAAAAGAAAAATGTGCTTCAAGCTTTCAAGTTGTAGAATAGGTGATCTAATTGGATAGCAGGTTTGCTTCAAATTCAACTATGGATTCGAGGGAGAAGCTACCACCAAGCCTATCTGGAGCTGATTCACCGATACCAGAAATAGAATTGCGGCACCGAGATGTGGCGAAACTTCTAATAGGTTTCGATATCAATCAAGCCATTGACCCCGATGGAATACCACCAATCACATTGAAGAAATGTACACTAAGTCTGCTAAGCAAATTCTTTTATCTATCATATAAAAGAGGTCTCTTCCAATCCATACCAAAAAAAGGAAAAAAGGAAAACAACTACCGTCCGATTTCTTTAGACACAGCCATTGCCAAGGTGATGGAAAAAGTTATCAATCAACAAATCTTGAGATATCTTGAGTCTGCTAACATCCTCAGCTAGGACATATCGAAGGCTGTTGACAAAGTTTAGCGTATCAACCTTCTAAATAAGTTAGGATTGTACAGTTTGTCGTTTTCACTCATCGAATAGCTTCGTAGCTTTTTTAAAGACCTATCTATCCAGGTTACTTTGAGGTCAACGTTGGAGTACCCCAGGGATGCATCTTGTCACCTACTGTCTTTTTCATGTACATCAATGACACTGGTGTCGTCATTAAAATAAGCTGCCCAAATAAAATCGACTAACAGCAGCAGATCACCATCATCAATATGGATCTTGAATACATTGTGGAGTGAGGTGGAAGCAATTGATTGAATTCAATGTAGTAAAGACTCAGGTAGCATCACAGAAGCTTAGAGTCCTCTTCAAGACCAAAAAGGGGTATTGCTCGCACATTTGGAGCTCGGCTTCCAAATAAACCCATAGGAGACTCGACTCAATACAGAAAAGAGCAATTCGGCTTATAGGCGATTCAGACTTGACCAGAAATTTAGAAAGTTTAGAGCATAGAAGAAAGGTCGCTGATCTGACTTTGTTTTACTGATACTGTCAGGGAGACTTACTCGATAGGCAGACGTAGCTCATGGATACCGAGTTCGCCTGCAGACGCCCGGAACGTCAATTTATCGGGATTCCTTTCTTTGGAGAAGTGGAAACCTGTGGAATCAGCATTAAACTACAACCTATAGAAGATTAAGATCAATATCCACAGGCATCTCCACTCGGCAGACACTACTCGAACTACTCGAGTGTAACAAGATTTGCCTTCTTGTGCTTGCGTTTTACATAGAAAAATCTTTAGTTGGAGAAGTTCTTTGATGTATAAAAAGAATTTTATCTCAAAATATATAGTGTCACCCTCGTATCGTATACTCCAACAATTGAGGAAGAACTTTTGTCAAGAGTTGAAGTTACCTGGAGTTGGGTCAGCAAATCCGCTTAAAATTTAAGGTATATATTTCAATGGGAGAGAGCAACAAAAAATTTCATGGTGTAAACTTTGACAGCTTTATCGGCAATTGATATTCAACTCAAGACCCAGTTTTCTTATCTGTCAGGAATAAAATATTGTGGTGTTTTCACGATTCAATTTAGGTTAAGTATTAAATTCAATCGATGTAACGAGAATAAATATGGTAGATTCAAATTGACCAAGATGTATTTTAGCAACACATTATTTCGATGTGACCAATCTTTATTTAATGTAACAATCGGAAAATCAATTTTTCCTGAGGTAAATTCGGCTAGGGATATTTGGGGTACGATATGCTTTCTTAAAATCAGTAGAATTGAAACAGAAATTATAAAATATTTGAATTGATTAACGAAAATTGCAGTATAGAATTGTCCAAAAACAACACCAACGGGACCTAACCTAATATATAAAAATCTAATTGAGGGTTATTTTTAAGTACAGAGGTCGACATAATTTAGGCAACGCTCTCGGAAAAAAGTCTGGTAACGCTGTCGAAAAAGAATAAAACGAAGTATGTTCGTGCTTAAGATAGTTGTGCCTGTGTTATGATAACATGTGATGGTCGAGTAGACGCGTTGGAGAATGGGTAGGCGGATGATTTCCTTTTATGATGCCTTCTCAAGAACCGCCTTTCTGTAAGAAGACTACGCACCCTTCATGACCTCTGTACTGCAATTTTAAACTCTTCGCGAACAGCTTGACATGCATCGCCGGATCTGCCTCTCAGTTGAATAACGTTGCCACTAATGCATTAAATAAGCTGGACATCAATTTCAAACCTTTTTTCAAATTTCTTTTGTAATTTCTCTCAATAAATTCATTTTGACTCTGAATTTTTCATCTTAACTCAAATCTGTTCCCTAACTTATGTCCCCCTTGTATATTATTGTATTAAAATGTGAACTATAGTGTATCGATTCAGTGCAAACCATTGTCCCTTTTCCGTTTTCGGATACTTACCTCTGGCTCCCATCCTCAAGTATAACCTAATAAGTTAAAGTTTACTTAAAGTGGTTTCTATTCGTCTGTGGGGTATGCTTGTGTGATGAACTGATGAAAAAATTATTTGCATATACAGATTTTGAAGAGTCCAAAATTTAAAACACCTCGATCAGATATCAATTTTTAGAGGGGTTTATAAATGCGAATTCTTTTCATGAACTGCGTATTTTAATTTTTAACAATACAGAAGAATGTGATGGAAACACTTTGTTGATAGTAATTGTCTTTGCAGTCCTCTTACTTGCTCTGTTTTTATCCCATTGGGAATCAACAGAATTATAGAATTTTCTAGGTGTCGTTGGCTCTTCCACTAGGACAAATTCTAGGATTTTCCTCAACATTTGTTTAGGATACTTAGAAATTCAATAATATGTCTATTTGAACGAACATCATCTTCATTCAGCTCATCCTCATACTTAGTTACAATACAATACCTATAAAACGATTTTTTAACTTTTTCCATAACTTTTATCGATATTATAACCTATAAAGTAACTGTCACAATTGACGTAAACAAATATTGGCAATTAACGTCATCCAAAGCCCTCGAGAAATAGCGGCGTTCAAATCAATTCAAATTGAGCATATTCCCTATTGTAGTGACTTAAATTTTTCTCTGCTTATTTTTGTTATACCACGTATATTTTTCAGAATAAGTATCGTAACATTGTTTCATATTCTACTCAGTATATCCGGCAAATTTTTATTCAAAACCAGTTTGAATAATTCATTCATGAATCTCGAAATATTTTCATTCTCTTTTTTCCAAAGCCAAAGGACGTCCGATGTTGAGATATCATGTAAATTAGAAGGTCCTTTTTATATGGAATATCATACATTTTTACGAACCCCTGCAAAATCGAATTTTACAAAATATCAAAAGAAATAACGATTGTCAAAGTAAAACTTAGTGAAATTAAATTTAGAAATTATATTTAATTTCAAATAACGTTCTATAAATAAAATATTTTTTTATGCGAGACCATGTTTAAGTAAAAATGTATTCAAAAAAAGAAACTTGTAACCTCTGTTTGAATATATATGTTACTTCACAGGACCGTAAACGGCCAATGCTTGTTTTAAACAGCCACAATGCGTTGTGGATCTTTCAAAACATCCACAACGCAACGTGGACGAACACATGGCTGTTATAAAGTTTCATATTTTCCAGAATCCGATGTAACTGTTTTGGGAGAGTTGCTACACGAATTATATGAATTAAAAGCGGTTTCTTATTGGGAACGTGGCAATGAAAGTGGACTAACTTCAATATATTTTCTGAGCTTTCGAATACGTATGTATTCATCGTCTGGGAAATAATTGATTGAGATTTGTGGTTGTTTTAAGTTGTATGAATTCTTGTGAAAATTTTAAATTCATAGGATTCAAAATTCAAAATTCAAAGTTTCTATCAAAATCTCAATTAATTAATTCCCAGAAGATGAATACATAAGTATTCGAAAGCTCGAAAAATATATTAAAGTTAGTCCACTTTGGTGTTTCATTGCCATGTTCCCAATAAGAAACCGCTCATAATATAGCTGGCAAAGACTTAGTTACCTTTTAAATATATATCTCTTTCTCTACTTGTTAAGTCTCTTTTCACCTATCAGTTTTCTTCCATTCTGGTTACCTACCCCACCTTTTTCTTATTCATGACCCAACAATCACTACCATATAACACCATAGATTTTATAACTGTCCAATAAATTCTTAGCTTCATTACTGTTGAGATATCTTTGGACCTTGATAGGTTTCATAGAGCTCCAACTGTTTTTTTTTCTGCCTCTTGTCAATCTCTTGTGGAATTCTTTAATTTCGTCGCCTTTACTTGTCGTTAACGTTAACAGGTTTATCGAAAATTGGTTGATCAAATCTGTTCAGTTTATTTTAACAGAGAAAGGATGTATCTCAGAGATTTAGTAGCAGTTTAATTTTTACACGGTCAGTCTTTCACTTCTATAACGATGATGAAGCGTATTGAAGCTTTAAAATATATAAAAATTTGTTGCAGCTTTATTTCTTAAATTGTGAATATAGAATTTTATTGTATTCAAAATATGTTGGATATAAGAAATAATTGGATAATTGAATTTGGACAATTTCTGTGGGAAATGCTTTACTTAGCACGAAAATAGGCTAAAATTCCTTGTGCTATATCGAGGAGGCAATAGCTCCTAAAACAAATCTGAATGGTGGCAAAATGAATGTCAACAACTCACTTTCCAAGCACAATATTTATACAGGAGAACGCTAAAATGAGCTTGAGTGAACAAAATTTCTAAATTGCGATTCTATTGCGGCGTTTCTCTTTCATATTATGTTGAAATTGTCTCTTCAAGTTAAATAAACCGCAGGTGGACGAAATTCTCAAAACGAGCGAATTCGAGTGAGAAATGTTCAAAAACAAAATGGTACATGCGGAAATTTTAAAACTTGTCACTTATACAGTCTTTAAGGCTTATTCTTGTATTAGAGAACGAAATTTATGACTGGAATAAACAGGGTTTTTTATCACTATTATCTTTCTAAAAGGAGTCAGATTTATTTATGATCGAATTAACCCGTTAAAAATTTTACTGTCAAAAATTGTAATGAAACGGTAGCAGACTAAAAACAGAAAAATTCGTTATATAGTTTCATAGACTGTTTCAGAAAAATTAATAGAGTGAGGAACCTTATAATAATGTTGGATAAAGATTATGTATTTTCATAAAATTAATAATATTCATTGAAGAATCAACATTAAATTTTTGAAAAACAAAATGATATATAATCTATAAATTAATGTTATAATCTTGTGATATGTAGATGAGAAAGAAGTTACGATAGTGCATTCTCAGTGTATTACAGAAAAAACAAACAACGAAAAAGAACATAATTAAGAAAAGACGAAATCGCTTAAAAAAACTATAAAAGGGAAGGGAGCCGGACGTGAGTCAGCGAAAATAAATGAAAAAATATTTGAAAATATTGATAGTAATCAGGAAACAGTGAAATATCAGAAAAAATTAAAATTCGACGAGAAATTCAGGATGTTACAATAATATAGTCTCCAAAAGGACTTAATTGAAATGGAAGGAACACAAGAAGAAATTATAAAAGTGTGCAAGGACCCAAAGTTAAATAGATTTCCAGAACACGTATACGCCAGGTATCAACCGATTTCCCGTGGAATTTTTATAATCAAGGTCGATTTTCTCAAAAATTGGTATGATGATAGTATTTCTAACCTTCTTTAGAATCTTAGAATCTGCTGTGCCGAGGGTACTTTTGCCCTCGTAATGTGGAGTGGAAGCCACTCCTTCTTGGAGACGAAATTTTTTTTAATCTAAATAATTCTCGTAGATAGATAGAGTGACTGATTCTAAGCAACTTTTATACTAAAAAGTTTTTTTCTGAAGTTGGTACTTTTAGAGTTATTAACGATTAAAACGGCTCATTATCAGCAACATTATCAAAAACAAAAATGTAGCTAATACAAATACAAAGAGATTCGTTTTTTAAGGACTTCTGTAGATTCAATAATAGCAGTTATTACTCATTGAAGGATGGCTATTTTTGGGGAGCCCCAAAATTGAAAACATTTAACCTCAAATAACTCAAAATTGATGGAATTTTTTAAAAAAGCTCAAGAGATCTTTGTCAAATCACATAGAAAAACCTTCAAAATGAGCTCTGTTAAAAGGCTTTTGCATTACAGTTGACTGATTTATAACAAAAATAAGGTTTCTTCTTTTTCCTTTTTTGAAAAAATTTGATAATTAAACCCTCTTCATTATCACCTTAATTAAAATTAATTTTAATGCACTTGCAATTAACTTTATTCATATATTATTGATCTGATCCATGTGCTTTGACTGGTTTTAAATGCTTATTTTAGAAAAAAATGATTAAATTAAACACCGCATTTTCGTAATTTTGAAAAAAAATATTTTTATCAAATAAACCCAAAACTATCCATATTATGAGAAAATGTTCCAAATATTGATTGTAAAGTTTTTTTGGCGAAAAATTTTCAGTTTTAATAAATCTATGTATCATAAAAATTGAAGGAGATACATTCGTTCAAAGTTTGCATTCGCGTACCGAATGTGACTTTTATAACCTCTTTGAGGTGCACCCTTTTTAAAACCATGTTAAAGTACTTCAAATTCCTTACGAAATGCTTCTTTAAAAAAGTTTCTAGCTTCTAAATTGAGCGAGTTATATTTGAAAAACCAACTGCTTTTTTTTCAAAATTTCGGAGCACGAATTTTGGGGGATTGGAAAAAAACGTGGAGCGTTTTTCATATTACTTTCCATTTCCATTTGCAAAATAAAAAATTTTATTATTTTTATATATATTTTTATATTCCATTATTTCTGTAAAAAATTTTGAAATTTCTAGTTAGGTGGGTTGAAATGTTTAAAAAGCAACAATTTTTGAAAATACTGATGAAATATTCTCAATTAAATATAAATAACTCGATATAAATATAAATATAAATAATTTTCAGCTTTTCATTAGGGGATGATGGGGATTATTTGGAGGGGTTACATGCATATGATTGATCATAAAAAATTTCAACACATTCACGAGAAATATATTCATTTTACCTGCATTTTCTGCAATAAGGGGTAGTTTACACCCTCGAACATATAAAAAGCCCAGTTCGGCATAAGGGAGATTTCGTAGAAGAGGCTAAGTAGCTTGAATTCAAATTTTCAAGGAAATCTAGATCATAATAAGTGTTTTAAAAAAAACTTTCAATATTACTACCCTCAGAGACCCTCAGATGGTCTTTGGAAGGGTTGCATGATTCCGATTAATCATAAACTTGTTTGAGAATATCAACAGATCTACTAATAATTCATTTGAACTGTATTTTACTCAAATACATGCTAAAATATAAAAAGATTTCATAATTTTTACGATAAGGGTAGTTTTCACCCCTAAAAAATAGTAAGCACTTTCAAATTATCAAATTTAAATCTTGAAGGAAAAAAGGAGTACTGAACTTTATCACACCCTGTATGTTTTTTCTTCTCCTGTAGTGTTTTATCTCTCGTATTTTCTCTCAAACATTCATTAAAAGTATTTCATTTCTACTATTAATCTTCTGTACGTTGGTGTTTGATTGTATTGTACGATCAAGCTCCCGAAATGGGTCCTTAAGCCTGCCCTGTACAGCTTCAATGGAATTTTTAAATTCGACGAATTTGCACGGCAGCCTTCATTTTTTTTAATAAATGGCGGACGTGCCTTTGATGAACTTTTTATTATAGAAGGCTGTTTATCACAGTATTTCTTTTAAATGATTTTTACGAAATTCTATTTATTTCTCAATTTCTTTATGTTCTAGAGATTTTTGTAATCGCAATTAGTTAGATTTATATAGATAATCGTAGTGAAAAGTGATATTTATGAATAAATTATTATAAGTTAAGTGTATTGTATAGTGTGAAAATATATTAAGAAAGTAAGAGACAGTGTTTATTAATTCACCTCACGAATAGAAAGATACAAATAAACACAGCATTAATAATGTAGTTTTGGTAATTTCCAATGTTGCATGAATAACGAAAGATATCTGCTTAAACAAACCATCGTTCAGTTCTTCATAGAAGTTTCCCAAATGTTTCCTTGCACGTAAACTCATTCCCTTAGGTATTATTCTCTTGTTGATTTTGCGAGTTATTGATGTAGATGCTTATAGTTAATGGACAATAGTGATGGAGAGTTTCTACCTCTATATCTGAAGTTATTATTTGTATCTGGGGACTGTTTCACGATGTTTCTGATTATTAGTTTACCTAACACTGTTTGTGTTGATGACCTATTGACAAATTCGACGTATAAACTTTGAACTAAACATATTGAAATGAAACCAATAAATAATTATATTTTTCGAAAACTTCGATATTAGACACAAAAGTAACATTTTTTCAAATTTTTTCTCTCGTATTATGCCCAGATGGACATTTTCATACGAATGTACCAATTTTTTGACTATATTTTTACATGTAATCATATACATACATTACAAATTATACCCGGTCTACTATGTAGAGCAGTGGTTCTTAACCTTTTTAAGCCGCGACCCAAATTTGACAAATATGTTCATGTCGCGACCCAAAAAAAGTTAAAATTTTTTCATTGCTTTATTTTAGATCGTATTTTTAAAAAATATTCAATCCTACGATGATTATTTTTTTTAACTTTTTTAACAATTTTTTTATTTATTTTCTCAATAATAAAGATAAACAAAAGTACTTTTCGATTCAAGGAAAATTTAATTAATAATCAAGTGTTTTTAATAATTTTTATTGACCAAATTAAAATCTATTTATAACTTTTTGAAAATAATTGACATTTAATTATTCCTAAAAAAATAGAAATATCAATACAGATGTTAAGTTTTTTAAATTTTAAATGCAAGTTATACAGTTTTAATGAGAACCTTGTGCTTGAATACATTTTGAAAGATCTTCAAACCTCGGTTGAATGCTTGTCAAGGAGCACCTTATATCTATTTCAGGATTTAACTTGTTCCGGTAATTGTTTTTGATTACACACAGAGCCGAAAAACCAGCCTCACACATATATGTTGTTGAAAAGGGCAATAATACTATTAGGGTTTCTTTAACAATTATTGGCTTTTCGGTTTTTAATTTTAACCAGAAAGCACATAAAGATTTAGTGTTTTTGTAGAAATTGTATCGAAGTGTTTGGTCACTTTGTATTTCTATTAATTGTTCTTGAAATTGATTAATATTAACAAACTCCTCATGCAAATCACTTACATCAAAATTAAATGGCATTCAAATTATATTTGAAAACATCGTCTGCAGGGAAATATCGATCAAAGTCTGCTATTAGTTTTTCTAAATGATTAATAATAATTTTCTGTATTTCAAAATCTGTGATATCAATATTATTGTCTTCAACAAGTAAATTAAGCGTCGGGAATGAAGTAAGTTTCTTTACTTCAACCTTATTTCTCCATAATTTGAGTTTATTTTTAAAACATGTAATTTTTCAGTTAATTCAAAAATAGTATGATTACGTCCTTGTATAGACGTATTTAGATTATTTATTTCAAATAAAATATCTGACAAATAAGCAACTTGAGTAATCCACTTCAACTCGGAGAATTTAGATGCTAATGGGTGTTTTTTTCTCTCAAAAAAAATTGTCTTCTGTCCGCAATGATAATACTCTTTGAACAACTTTGCCTCGGGCCACCCATCTAACTTCAGAATAATATAATAAATGTTCCTTTTCTGCACCAAATTCTAAACACAGTTCGCGGAAAACTCTACAGTTCTCTGTAAGATCTAAGATCTCTAGATTTGATAAGATTGACTACCGCAACAATTTCATCCAAAACGATACATAATTCGGGTGATAATTTTTTTGGAGCAAGATTTTGTCTATGTAACAAACAATGAATCGATAAAATTTCGCCTTTGACTCTTTTGAGAAGATCAGCGTAACTTTGGCCTCCACTTCTAACTATGAGAGCATCTGGTTCTCTATTTGGAATTGTCTTGGTATCGTTACCTTGTCCAGGAGTTTGGTTTGGCTGATTGATCTTTTTCTTCGGTATACAAATTACAATCTTCTTAGTTGTATGTCTAAACGAAAACTCCAGCAGCTTCCTCATTTGTTTTACGTCAAAATTGGTAATGGTGGGTATCGCTACCACCTGCCTGGCATGATCCACCATATATGTGCATAGGGTTTGAAACTTACTACGTCACAGTTATCAGTTTTATCCATAGTTAGTTTGTATATATAGTTTTCATAACATACTTCCGCATTTTCTCTCATAAATCTCATTTTTTGGTTAATAAAATTGACTTTCTGATCTGTTGATTCTTGTATGTCAACTAATTCTGGAAATCTATCAGCATACTGCCTGTGTATTCCCTTTTCCATCTTCCCTTCATTTGTCAACAAACACACAGCTAGGTCACAATCTCTTTTGATACTTCTTCTGGCCAGTCACTAGCAATGAGATCTTGGAGGTCCTCCACATTTGATGCATTTTCAATTTGCTTCCTGAGATGCAGACATGCTTCTTTTTGTCTTTCTTTATCAAGATTTGTCTGACATGCTACTGTTCTGAGTTCTTTCTTTGTCGCCCCTGCGAAACGATCTGTCCTGGGCATCTTTTTGTGTCTTTCCTGTACATCTTTTGCATCTGGCTCCTCCACTATGCTCTATAGAAATTTACTCACTCTGTTTGATGTCAGCTTATTTGCAAAACCCTTCAGTCTGGTTGCCAGATCCTTTATTTCCTTTTTAGTGTTCACGCTATTCTTCACCAAGTTATCCATGTCTGCAAGACCTTTTGCCACTATCATTAGCAGGTTTTGAGTGTATTCTAGCTCGGTTTGATTTGCTCCTGTGTTAATTTCACTTCTTCTCCTCTTCAAAAGTGCTTAGCAGCAAGCCTGTATTTTGGTGTGGTGGAGACCGTCCTACAGAACTTCTTCTTTGAAAAGGGTTCGTTACACCCATCCAGTCCGAATCTGAGACCTTTGTTGACGCTCTTTCATTTGAAATTCGTTTCATAAGTTGACCTGCCTCTGACTGTCCTATCGCGCTTTCGAGCCTTGCTATCGCATTTAGATCAGCAGCTATACCCACCTGGTACTGAATAAGATCTGGACTTCGGAGGGGTCCTTGGGATTGAGTCTCTTCTTGTAAAGGGGCTATGTGTGGATATACTTTTTTAGGCCTCTGTGGCCTCCTTACTCTCGCTTCCAGTAGCAATTACGCCCTCAACGGCCTGGTTTACCACCGTATGAGTGTCGCAGTCGCTGGCTGACGGTCGGGGAGAGCCTGCTCTATCACTCCCGACACCGACCGGTACTGGGGATCCGACCCCCTGCACCGTAACCTGTTTGTCTTTTGTTTGTTCTATATCATATGATTTGTTTTGGGGGGCTGCCCCGGGTCCGTGTTCGTAGCCGTGTTGTCATAGAGAAGTTGCATTAGAAGAAAGAAAATAGTTAGGAAAGAGAGAGACCCCTAGCCCTCGGAAACCTAATAGCATCGGGGTCGGAAAAAACAAGAGTTTGCCAAGGGAGGCCGATAGGAAAGAGTAGAGGAAGAGGACTCCACCCAAGACTAGTTGAAGAAAGCTGGAAATCCAGCTCGGGTAACCCCGGGATTGCCAATTCCCGTATTCACCAGTTGTGAACCCCTTGGGACCTCCTCGAATTGGAAGGCTGTGAATCGTTAATAGTAACTGATGTACGTGAATTGTCACTATGAAGTATAAGTCTTTTAGTTAACTGTAATTAAGGGCAACTCACTGCGTGTTTTTTAGAATTAATACTTTTCATATCCGTTACACGAAAAGAGCAGTTCTAAAAGTGATCTTTCAGTTCGATTCAAATCATGGATACAGCAAACGGGTTAGGACGAAATTCTTTCTCTCAATTAGTCAAATTTTTAACACAGATTATACAATGATGAATCCAAAATTTGTAGTGATGAACCACAGGGCTACCAAAATACTGACGATAAATCTATTCCACAAATTTTGTGAAATTTCGTTAATTTTATACAAAAATAAATAACAAAAGGAGTCAGAATCGTTATTACACTTTGGCGGCCTCTCTTTATGCCATAGGATTTGAAATAATACGAAAAACATTTAATTCATTGACTCATTCGCGACCTTTTTTTACTTATAGGTATATAAATCATTTGTGTAAACACAATTAGTATTTGAAATAGTCGTAGTGAACAAAAACCAATTAGAATATAATAGAATTAATTCAAATAAATTAGTTGAGTGATAGTGATAAGTGTTGAATTATAATAAGTTAGTAAAGTGTAGTCTAAAGTGTTGAAATACTCATTGGTGTTATTCAACATATCAAGTTCTAATGTCATCAAACATGTATTGGAAGAAATTTGATCTAAATTGTTGTTGAATTTATTGTAAATAAGACTTTCAGTTCATAAGCAAACTTAAAGCTCATTGAATATATTGAATCGATTTGAAAAATATCATGAAAGTAGCGCTTCCTTTATATACTTTTCATTTACATCGTGTTTGTGAACAATTTCGCGAACAAATTATACAATTTGTTCCATCAGACTGGTAACAACTGCTACTACGGATTATTGTGTGTTTTTGTTCAAATTTCTGTTGTTCGATCTCCAGTAACGTATAGGTGAACGTATAGACAAAAGAAAATAATAGGTTTCAATTAACGGACAATGTTACGTAAACGCCAGAAAGGCGGTCAATAGACACACTTTGTTAATGTCAGTGAAAATAAATAGAGTGAACTATTCTACAAACATATCTACAAGTACTGCTTTTATCTCCATCGGATCATATATTATAATTTTTTTTAAATCTCAAACAATATTTGTATTATTATATTTCATCTCAAAATTGATGTAGATATCAGAGTAGTCATTGCAAAGTTTACATAATCTTTTATTTTATAACTCACTTCATTAAATTTAACGGTTTGATAGAATTCACTTGTCAACTCTATTAACTTCGGTTTCTTCTTACTGTTTGTTATTTTATTTTCAAGCTGAAATCCTTTCTAAGTACTTCCGAATAGTTTCATGACATGTATAGTATTATTAAAAACAATATTAGATACCTGCGTAATCATATAAGTAAAGACCAAGTTATAGGAACAAGAAGATTAACCTCCAATTGACCAACGTATCTTTGCAACATTTTCTGATACAAATAGTATTTTCATCGGAGAGTTACAAGAAAAACCTATTTTCATTAGAAGGCAGTATTTGTATGTCAGAATCTTACTTCCACTACTTAAAGTACTCATATTGAATGGTCTTTCTCCAAATCACCCTACTTCCTTGTCGGTATTACGAGGGTTGCTACTTAAGTTTTGAGATATGGCAACACTGATGTGAATATGTCAAGTCTGACTTTGGCATCATAAAGTTTGACTCAAATAATACTCATACGAATGTGAGTTGTGTTTATTACAGATACTTGGAACATTCATCTTGGTCAAAAAATGGAATTACATCGCGAACATTTTCGTGCGATGATTTTCGACGTGGATTAAACCAACAGCAGTGTGCCGATAAACTCGCTTCAACTTTTGGTGATGAAGCATCATCTCGAGCCCACCATATTTCGCTGGTTTACCGAATTCAATTGTGGTTACACTTCGCTACAAGACGAATTTTGTGGAGATCTTCCAAAATTGTCTGTTATATCAGAAAACATCGATGCTGTGCCTAAGCTGATGTAACTTACCGTGAGATTGAGGCATACTTGGGCATTAATTCCACTCGCATACATCAAATATTGAATGAAAATTTGGCAGTCAACAAGATTCAATCGCGTTTGAACGATCAATTCTGAATGATACACCAACATTTTATTGCCAGAAGTGTTCGTAAAAATCAGGAAAATCAATCGCAGAAGACGAATCATTCTTCTCCACGACAATACGAACTCTCACACATCAGTTCAAACAAAATGTTTATGAACCTCAATCGGCATGGAAATTGGTACAAACGCAAGTAAAGTGATCTTAATATTAAGTGATAATAATATTGTGAAGAGCAATGAATCCATATCCAATTATAACTATTTTTCTATCTCAAAACTTAATTAACAACATTCTTAAAACCAGGCGTTACATAGGGGAAATATCCTTACACCAGTACATACCGTATGTTTCTGAGGAAACCGGCCATAGGATTTCCCATTTCCCATAATTTAAACTCCATGTTAACTTCGGTCCGTTTACCTGCGCTGCCAGCTTCTTGCATAATAATGAGTAGCAGCGTCTACAGGAGTATTTGGATTTGCGATCTCGACTTCTTGGGCAAATGAAACCCCTTTCTATAAACCTTGCAATCTTGGCCGGTGGAACTTCAACGTTATTTTTGTCGAAATTTTCAATTTTTTATCGAATACTTCGGGGTATCCTCGGATTATTCTTCCTATAATTATTAATCTGTCCTTGGATCAGTTGTAGGCCCAAAAATTTGATAAAAGTCCTTCTCAGAAGTTTGTAATCTTGATTGTTTTCTCTGTATATCACAAAAGCATTCTTGAAACATTGTACATTGACGATAGTTCATCGACGAAATCTACTCCGTTTTTAGTAAAATTATAGAAGCTGATTATTTCTGGCAAATTTTTCTATCCTGTTTCCTTGTCACTAGTTGTATCATCATACGTAAGATGAAAGTGTAAAATCTTTCTAAAATCCAAATAACGACGAATTTGGTTCACTTTTTCATACTGATATGAATTCTGCTGGGATACATGTTTTGTTTTTTCTAATGGTACCCACAGACGTAAGCTTGTGCTCTTTCAGCAACTTTGTCATTAAATCATAACTAGTGAAGCAATTACCAAACGTCACATTTCGGTTTGAACCAGAAATTGGTTGTACAAGCCTATCTACAATATTTTTTGGAGAGTTATTAATGCTTTATGGCCCTTCTGGTTGTTTTCCCGGATACACTTCCATATTTAGAACGTAGTAGGTTTGTACTTTGGCCGGTTTATTTGGGATTGTTTGAAAGAACATCTTCCACGGAATGACTCAAGCTTTTCATCAATTGTCAGGTATTGTGAAGGAGTATAGGATCGCTTACAGTTTTCGGTAAATCTATCCAAAATGACCTGTACAGGAGCTAATTTGTCAATAATTAAGCTGTCTATGCATCTAGTTCTTGAACACTGGTTGCTTTTGCAATAGATTTATTTTGATATGTAATGGATTTATCTTCAATTTTCATATTAGTAAAGCGCACTATATCTTCGATCATCTCATTATCGAAGAACAAGTTCCAACATTCTAAAGCACTTTTAGCATTTTTTGCAATTTGTTTAACACCAGGCAAATGAGTAATAATGTTTTCTGCTCTTGTTCGAACACGTCCACTTTCTGGTTGTTTATTTTACTTGGTTCCATCTCTTCCAAACCACTTCACCTTTTGATATTTTTTTTACCCGGGTTCTTGCTAGGCATTTGAACTTCCATTGTTATTATATCCTGCTCAGAATCGGTGCCGGAGTTGGGTTCACTTTCAGAAACCAAATCAATGTCATTTTCGCTTCCTGAAACTCCTGAAACCACTACGTCATCATCAGTTTATGTCTCAGCCCTTAGCGCTAGGAGCCTTTTCTATTCCTCCTCATAAGACATGATCAGTATTTCTGAAGAAAAAATCTAAGCAACTTTTTAGTATCATTTAACATAACTTAAATAAAAAAAATGTTACCACGTGACTAAAGTAACTTCTTTAAACTTACTTTATGATAAACACGAATACATATTTCGGGTTTAATACACCCTAGAGCATTTCAACGGCGTATGCTTTTATTCAGTGTCAACTGAATACTGAGCTGAGGCCCGGAAGATAGGACGGATACATATTTGGGAAGCTACAGCGAGGGACACGCGCATAGCTTTACATTTGGTTTCATTTTCAAAGAGTTTCCGCAACTGGGGTTTATTAAACCCCAAGTATGTAACGCCGGGTTAATAATTGGTCTAAATCTAGTTATTCTGTTTATGCATAGAACCTCCTTTGTACTTGAATCCTCGAAATACTTTGTTTAACTACATAATTGTTCTTTCAAGATTTTCATTGATTGTTCGTAACATTCTAGGTTCTTTTCTTTTTTTTTATTATCATAAAATACATCACAACTTCAAGTCAATAAAGTAGAAAACTGGTTGAATTAATGACGAATTGAGGCTAACTAATTATGTCGCTCTAAACAATTGAACTCAATTGAACAACGAAACGATATATCAAATATCTAGTCATGCACCTAGATAAGCACCTAATCTTGAGGAAACACATTTTTACCTAGCGCAAACATATGAACTTCAAACTAAGAGATTTATATTGGCTGATAGAGAGAAATCTCAATTTTCTATTAAGTAATGAGGTACTGATGCACAAAGCAATTCTCAAGCCCATTTGAACCTATGTATTCTACTGTGGCAATCAGCAACCAAATCCAATATTGAAATTATAGAACGATTCCAATCTAAAGTGCTAATAGCAACAATTGTTGTTGATGTATCACGGTTTTTTGCTATATTTTGTTATAACCATCGATCTTCAAGTGGAGATAAAAACTGATCCATAAGCTATCAGAATAATAACAAAGAGTTAATATTAGTGAGAGAGCATATGCAGACGATATTAAACTGATAGCAAAGAATGAAATAGAGAGTACATCGAGGTGTGGAACACAGCAGTAATAAACATGGGAATGGAAATAAACAAAGACAGAACAGAAGTAATGAAGATTGAGAATGAAGATATCATACAAAAAGTCCATACAAAAATACTGGAACAAGTTAAACGCTACCAATACCTACGAACAATAATAGATGAAAACTGAATACAAGGTGCAGAGAAATAACAGAATTGCAAAAACTGGTAATTTATAAATAAAAAAGAAATATCAAAGATACCAAACTAATAATATTCAGAATAATATACAGTCCAATTCTAAGATTTTGATGAGAATCTTGGATTTTAACAAAATGACAGAAAAGTGAAATTCGGGGATGATATAACTAAGAATATTAAAGGGGGCGACAAAAAAAGATAAAATGAAAAGTATAGATATAAGAAAAGATCCAAGACCTAAATTGGACTATTTAGAGGAAATACAATCACAATAGGCTTGTTTCCACTAAGAATAAATCGGATGGCTTTGAGTTTCTAAAGATTAATCATGATAAGTAGTGATTAAAAATCAACTTTTCTACAACAATAATAAGAGATTAATGATAGTTTTGGAAAATAAAATCGACAAAATGAAGCGTTTAATCACGTGACATACCACCAATATATAACACCAATAAGAAAAGCGGGACGTCACACCTCGCGAAACACTATGTTGTAGCTGTCATTTTCGAATAAAGTAACCAGGTTTTCAGCAATTATTGTTAAATTAATAAAGTTCGTTTTCAGTTTAATCTTGAAAGACAGCAATAAATTGCCATGGATTTAAGATTTACAAAGCAAACTGCAGTAATTTGCCCAAATTTACTCCGTTATGCTTGACAAATTTTTTGCAATGAACACCTACTTTTGTTCATCGGAAGTCCGCAGTGTTAAAACTTATATGAAAGTATTATGTGAAGAACAAACAAAGTCTTATTTAATTAGCAGTTACCAGTCAGAGAGTTGCATTTACCCACTGTCGTATGAAAATACTTAATTGATTTTGAGGTTAGCGAATACAAAGTTTCAATAACTTTAGCTTAATTAAGTAATAACATTTTATATGTTATGTGTGGTATATTATGGTATATATTGTACATTTATAAATACATACATCAAGTTTTGTTTGATACTTTATCTGAATACGAATTTGGTAAAATGCTTTTTATTTCTTTAAAATCGGATATAAATTTATAGATTAATTACACATTTAATTATTGTCCCCATTTTCTGATGTATTTTGGCAATCAATCACTCAAACAAAAAAGTGTAGAATGAAAATTTCATTCTGGTCTGATTCCGTGATACTCGATAATCTAAATTGGATATTTCCTAAAGAGAATAACTGGAAATTCAATTATGACTTGGAGTAAAATAGTGTTATGACCATGAAGTTTGTGGTTATTCAAAGTTTCCACAAAAGCAATTATGGTTTTTGTGTAATCAAAAGATGAACTTCTCAAATTTCTATTATTCATTATCTTATGTCATTCATCTTCGAAAGAATATTCATGGAGAACCTAACTTTCAGAAAAAAGTAGCATAGTAGAGAATGTGATTAAATTTTTTATTACATCTCTATCCGTGGTAAATATTAATATATATGGGCTGCTTTTTAAGATTTTACAAACAATAAAACGATGACCAACAAGTTCGAAATACTTGCCCTTAGAGCCTATACATTTTTATATACGCTACAACAAATTCTGGAAAAATATTTTCCAGCTTGAAACTGATATCGTAGATACATGGTTTTGAAGGTCTTCAACAGCTACTTAAGGTCATGAAAATCGCTGTCTTACAGTGAGGAACAAGAAAAAGTAATTAGATGTATCAAGTGTATACGGGCATGCAATATTTTTCTATCAAATATTAACTGTACCATATCATTCTCACATCTAATCGCTCATACAAAATCTATTGTATTGTAGTCTGCAATAACTTAAGAGACGCCCCTATCTGTCTGTAAGTCAGATACCGATTTTCTTTAGTCATTTTGTGAACAGCATCGATGTTTCTCAGAATGACAACTGATTTTGGCAGATTTTCTCTACATTCTCCACTGACGGAGGATTATAACGAAAAAATAGAAAACTAATTAAAAACAGCCTTCTTCAATGGTGTTGAATTATCAAAAGAGATTCTATGCATTTTTGTAGCGGTTTGTATTTTTGCACAAACTTGCTTTCGTGCGATGCTTTTCTATGACTTTTGACATGGATTAAGGCAAAAGAAGTATAACGATTAACTCGCTTCGACTTTTGATGATGAATCACCATCTCGAATCACCTTCTTTCGCTGGTTCGGCACGAATTCAGTCGTGGTCGTATGCCAGGAAAAATTACATATATTACATGAACATTTGGCTTTCAAAAATATTTGTTCACGTTAGATACCGCATAATTTGACAATTGCTCAAAAAAAAAACTCGTGTCGATTGGTGCACAGAAATGCTCAATTCGATCGTGGTAAAGAAAGACTGTAAGATCAAGACAAGCGACAAATCATGGATCTATGCATATGAATCCGAAACTGAACAAACATTGACTATATGGATCTTTTAAGACGAGTCAAGTAAACAAAAGTTTTTCTCGCACGAAGCACTTTGAAGCAAATGGCCGCTTGTTTTTTCGAAATAACTGGACATGTCGCCACCGTTCCATTAGAGCAACGTAGAACGGTAAATTTTGAATGATATACTAGAATTTTTTGCTAGAAGTGTTTGAAAAAATCATGAAAACCAATCGCAGATAAAGAATCATTGTCAGCCACGAGAATGTGAGCTCTCACACATTAGTTTAAACAAAAACGTTTTTAAACAGTGATAACATCGAATATATGAGTCATTTGCCATACAGTCCTTGTTTGACACCCATGATTCTCCCTTATTTACGCGAGGTCAACGTTTTTCTACACCCTAATAAACGGTTGACGCGTTCAAATCACATGTCTTGGAGGTACCTCAAACGAAATGGAAAAAATGCTTCGACAACTAGTTCAAAATCATGCAAAAATGTATACTTGAACTTAAGTAGCAATCCTTGTATGTAGCCCTGCACAGAATATTTTTAAACAAAAGAGAGATAACAAAACGTAAAACTTCAAAATACATCTTATATATCCGAAAGGCTTTTTTGTTCTGTCCTATCGTGGAATATTGTGTCAAATCGTTAGCAATATTAGCAAATTTTTGCGTTAGTCACATGATAATTGATGAGAAGGGTGGATATTGAAAGCGTCTTTGGAACGGTGAGTTTTATTTTAAAATCATCTGTTAACATGCTTTCCACGGACCCGTAATAGTTGAAACTCTTCACTAAACTCTCTAAAAATCAGTATCTGGTTTGACTGAAACATTTTCCACTGTTTCTGAATATTTCAATCTGATTTTGAGGTTTGAAGACGTCCTGAGCGCTCCTCGATTTTCTATACAGTTTTCATCGAAACTATGTGTTGTTTAATAAGAGACATCATCAATAGAATATGGTAACAGCAAGCAGGAATGGGTTAAAACTGTTTGTTACGTGAAATAGATACAACTTGAATAATTGCTGCTAAAAAAATTTGTTAATTGTAATTTTTCGATCTCTCCTCATATCTAAAGATCCCAACAATAAAGCTATTTCATTTGACAAAAATTATTTTTATAGGAAAACAGTTTATTGAGAATTAAATAGTTATATTCATTTATTTGAGAATGATTTTGTAAACGTTGATTATTGCATATTTTCTAGAAAAATCTGTACATAATTTTTTATTGTTAGAAAAAATAACACAAAAACCATAATTAAATTGAAAATGCGAGACTCACCTCTTCAATGAAAATACTCATAATGTTTATTCTTCGCAACAACAATTCTTTTTCGGGGAAAAGGAAAATCTTTTTAGTTATTTCTCCAATATTTGCCGGTGTACTTCTTGAGGTTTTGAAACTTTAGAAGTATCCTGGGACTTTAATAAAGACGAGAACACGAAAAGAGTGTAGATAAAGGTTGGAACAGGATGTAGAAAATACCAACAATTTTTATTATGTCGACATTTGCCTATCTAAATTCCCACTGAAGAATTATGTTTATTTTATACTAAACATACGTATCAAGGAAATAAAGTAACAAAAAGTTTCTTGAATTCCCGATTATAATATACTGAGTGACATAAAACACTCAGCTAATATAATTTTATTTCAAATATATTTCACGTACATGTTTATACATCCTATCAGCAGAACATTCCTATTTCTAATATCTTGGACGTGAATATTGAACAAACCAACTCAATCCGATATTGAATACAGTTTTTACAAATATTTATCATGCAGAATGCAAATAAGTAGTTTGAGAGAGCTCGAATTGGATACTCTTATCAAATATTGCACCAAGAATGCTGAAAGCGAAGGATCAGAAGAACAGGATGAGTGAGAACACTTTTGGGGTTTCATGTTCAAGGTTAAATTCAGTTTTCTTCAATAAATTCAAGAATTAAGTCAACTTAGAAATAACGCTAGCCAGACACACCTTGGACTCAAATTTATCTTCTACATTGACCCTATAAGTCCCCAGTTTTCTTCTGTATATTGCGTGTTCCGGGACTTCTCGGAATTGAGTAGTTACAAAAAATTTTCTCGTACGATCCTTTGTTTCTGAGTTATAGACATTTAAAGTTGCGAACTCAGATCTTATATTTAAGTATCTCCTATTTAAGTATATTCTCTAAATTATAAATTCGAATCTTATAATTCTTAATGGATGATTACTTATGTGTGTTTGGAGGAATAAATAATTCTAAACTACTCTCTAAACGCCAGAGGCGGCTCATGCCCGATTGTTCACAATCCGTAACTTTTACAAGGACAACCTGTACAATCTAAAGATATTAAAATGAATTTTTCAATCGATTTCTTAAAAAAAAGAATAAAAAAAGCTTTTCATACCAAGGAAACCATTCTCAATAAAAAGATATTCTGAAAAAAATTGTCATAAATTGTAATTATTTAGTAAAAATGCTTACAGGAAAGCATTAAAACACAATCAAACATTACTAATTGGACTGCATACTGTCGAACATCGTGTTACTTACATGAGGAAAAAAGTCTACAACTTATCAAATAAAAACAAAAAAAAACTATAATAAATGTTCGAAATGGGCCTTTCTACACACTTTCGGAATCTACGGTGAATATTTCTTTGAATTCTGAAGAGCATTCCAAGATTCAGCCTTATAGCCTCACAATAGAAGTTCATTCTATTGATCATTCCGTTTCTTTTGTTTCCCGAGGCTGCATATATCAAGCTTTTACTATATTCCTGAAAAAATTAATCCATTCTATCCAATTCAGGGGAACGTGGTGGCCATGTAAATGGACTCCTCCGACCAATCCACCTATTGAGAAAAATGTTATTAAGATGATTTTTTACATCGTTTGGAAAGTGGGAAGGGGCCACATGTTTAGAGGAATATCACACATCATGGGTGAATTTGAATTGTGAATTTGTACTGCCCGTAAATGTTAATTATGGGAATTAATGATCCCCTCGTGAGACCAGATTCATCAAAAAACAGTACTTTTACAAAAAATGTATTATCAACTAGTTGTTAATCTAGAAACCAACGAGCGTATGCGCCAGCCTTGCTCTTTACAATTACAATTTATGATAAGTTTTTTCTCTTTATCGCGAACGGTTTCCTTAGCATGTACAACGATCTAAAAATCTATATCTCCCAAACCATAAATGTTATCAAGTTGAGCAAACAGCATCTTTTGTTACAAAATTGATCAATAAATTCACATCTGCTATATTTAGATTGTACAGGTTGTCCCTGTAAAAGTTACGGATTGTTAACCGCTCCTGGTATTCAGATACTAGTGTAAAATAATTTATAATAATGTTCGAATGTGAAATTTAGAACTATACTTCAGTACAAGTTCTGGTTTCGCAGCTTTAAAGGTCTACAACTCAAAAACGAGTGATCGTATTTGAAAATTTTATAATGTCACAGCATTTTTCACGTCATTTATTCACTTCCAAATTTCTTGCATCAAGTCCGGGAACACTCTCAACGAAAGATAAAAGTGGAAATTGATCACCTGGTTATGAGTATGCCAAGCGGTGAGCGTCGAGCGATGCCACTTTTGCGATGTCATCGCGCGCGTTGTCCTGTTCAAATTGGTAAAGCGTCGTTTTAGTTATTTTCCAGCTTTCGAACCAAAAGGACGTAACGAATTTGGTATCCAAACGATTACTTATTACTTATAGAAAGTACACGACTGCGAAGGCTAATTTTAAAGAAAAGCAAAAAAATACGATCATGAACTTAATAGGAATAGACTTGCTTAAGGCGAATTCCATCACCTTTATCATGAACTTCGCGGTGATCCAATAAGATTTTTTCAGTTTTTAAGAATATCAGTGGAAATGTTTAATTACATTCTGGGAAAAATCAAGCTATATTAATAACTCACGATCAATAATCTCATTTTGCGACGTCATTTTATTAAAACTAGAACGTTGAGCGGTGGTTTTTTGCAATGTGAACACATTCATTTAAAGTCTATAACCAGAAAGATTTTTTAACACCGCTTGAGCGGCATTGCTCGACGTTAATTGCCAATGTGAACGCACACTTACAATTGCTAATTCTTGTATATACATTGTTTCAAGTTATATTATGTGAATCATTAAAATCATGTTAAAACTTTACAATCACAAAATATAATCTCCAACGTTCATGTTTAGCTCTTGTTTTAGATCAATTAAATATAATATCTTCTTTATTCATAAAGGAGATATAATATTTAATCTATCTATGTGCTTGAAATTAATTATTAGGAGAGAATTAACTTGTAAGGATGTTGCTTGAAATGTTCAAAGAAATATATCAAAGTTAATGAACACCATGAGAATTTGAATCATTCGAGAGAGAAATTTCGCTGAAGCTACTTTTATTATCACTTATTTCGGAAAATAATAACAAGTATATACCATCCAAGTTCATTCCTTACGCATTACTGTTATAGGCCGATCATTATTACTCATTATACACAAAATAAATTGTTGATATTCATAAAAAGTTTCTTAATTAAAATATCATTAACATAAATATGGAGTAAAGTATAATGTCGATGGATAGAGGTCACATTTTCACTTGAAGTACGATCTTTAAAATGACAGCTGTTACAAATGTACAGTGTCTTTGAAACAAAGAGAATAAGAAATTTAGTGAGTTAAGATATTATGGTTATACTCACCTCAAGAAAACTCAACCATCATTGACTGATATACGAAGTTTAAACGTTGTCGAACAAGCAACGATGATGCTCTACAATCAGAAGGCGGTTTTACCAGAAAACATAAAAAAAGTCCCGAACATCGTGATAATGAACCGTAAAGTGAAATTGGAAGAGTTAGTAGACATCACGACAAGGGCGTCGCCAGCTTATGACTAAAGGGGGGCAATGGGGCAATATTATGGAGGTTAAGAAATATGAACGCCTGGTACATTTGGAGCATGAAGCGTTACACTTTGGAAGTCTTTGCATCGTTGATGATTGTAATAAGAACAGTTCTTCTCCTTCTATCTTTTCTATAGGCAAATCTGCCTGTTTCTTATCTTCTGAATCAATGTATAAAACTTCACAAGCCCTCGACTGCACAATAACTAAATCAAACTTTTAAACACAGTAATAATTATTCATTTTAACAAAAAAAATATTTAATTAAAGCATAACCTGCGGATATTTTTTGCAAAACTTTCATCCACTTATAGCTTCTTTTCAAATAGGTGTCGCTTTTCTTTATAATGCAACAAACGGCTGGTATGGCAGAAAAAGAAAATAGCATGTATATGCAGAAGAAACAAATTATCTTTCGACAAAACTGTGGTCGAAGTCATTGAACTACAAATCGCTACTGCACTCACAATATTCTTCAGATCTGAACCTCTAGGTCTGCTGGGTATTTTCGAATCTGAAATTGTGCTCTAAAGGAAAGGAATATTAATTTGATGAGGGAGTTATTGCTAGAATATAATCCTTTTCTAAAAATAAAGTTAAATGGTTGTTTGAAAATTGCAGAGAAAACGATGTACTGATTATATCCCAATATCTTGATGGATAAAGTAAAATATGCATACGACACTTTTTTGTCTACTGAATTGAGACATTTTTTATGTGTTTAATATAAACTTTTCGTGAAAAATTTTGTTGAAATTAAAACTGCTTCCAAGGAACGATATATGAAGCATGTCTTTAGGTTTGTACTAAGCCTAGATCCTAGAAAAGTATACTTAAGAATTATTTATGAAGTGATGGTCGTATTTATTGATCCTGTATATTAGTTGCTCAGAAGCAGAGTGGCCCAACTAAAGATTTTTCGTATTTGCGTTAGGACCAACAATAAGTACTATGCTGCGTATATTTTTATTCCACAGTGACCCAAACAACCTTTCTCCACTAGCTACTAGATGGCACAGCAAACACACTTAGGCCGCATCGGGATTTTAATACTCTTTGATAGGGAAACATGGCCAGTTATTTTATTTTCAGAAACGTTATCGTATCTACGTCCTACTACTAATTTTCGAGTGTTTTTCATTATATATAGACAGTTGCAGATTTATGTAACGCTAAGTAGATAAGTATTCTATAAAAAAAAATGTTTCGTAGTATTTTATTAAGGGTTTGAATTGAAAGTATTCATCTTCAAAAATTTGACCCAAAATTCATTTTATGAAGAAAGTACGAGAGTCATATTACTATTCGAAACAATGTGGCCAGTCTGTCAAAATGCTCCATATTCCTAAAAACGTCGATTGAATATGATATAATTGCTCAATTCATTAATTTGAGTTATTTCTTTCAGCTTCAAAATGTCATTTTCTGATCGACTGGCGTAGCATATTATAAGCGACAGCTGCGCTTATGTATCGTTCAATTTGACTTATACTGATCACACTGTTTACACCAACATTAACAATTACACTGTCTGACGCGCGTTACGATAACTTGGTTGTCAGTCAGTGTAAACACGAGTGTTGGTGTAGTGGTGGTGTAAACAGTGTATTCATTATTGTATTAACGTTTCTAAAAAAAGAACAGAGCTCTCACAGATGAAAACCGAGGCCTTTCAGTTAAATATTCTTTATCCAACTGAAAGACCTGTGGAAAAATTGAAACATAAGGATCTTCAAAGTCTTCTCCCATATATTCCGGCAGTTTGCCACGATTTATACACCAGTTTAAAAACCAATGAACAAGCAGAAGATGAATTGGACCAGAAGCAGAATAAGGGCCCAAGTGGACTGACTTTGTTTTTTTTTAAATCTTTCTATTTGGCAGAGTGGCCCAACTAACTTTTTGTTTTAAAATAAACTTTTTTTGCATTTTTTTATGGTCACACTTGAGTATGATGTATGTACCTCTAACCAAATGTTTTCTTATGAATAAAATGATATTATAAAAAAGAAAAACTGACTTTTTGATTTGCATACATCTACAAGCACCAATTTTGCAGTTAACACACTGTGAGTAACTAATATTTTCATTATTTTCTGTGAATAGTCAGTTTAATTTCAATTTACTAGTGTAACTTTGAGTAGAAAGTTGCGATTAGTCATGATATACTCAACGTATTAGAATCTAAATCGAATAGTATAAAAATTAGAGTGAGGATTCGACAAAACTGAAAATGTTGAAGCAATAATTCATTAAATACGACTGAAAAATATCTTTGTGCGATAATGATAATGAAATCACGATTATTCATATGAATATTTCCAGTTAGTGTTAACTGTTTTTTGTATTTATATCAGTAAAACATAAAGTGATATAAAAATGAATGTTAGTTGAAGGAACTTAGTGATCGAAAAATTCAGTTCAAAATAATTCTTCGAGAACTGAATAAATTCAATTTAGCTAGGTGTGTTGACGACATTGACATGGAATACTTCTTCACAAGTCCTCCAAATGATTTTGGTCCAAATTTTCACACTCACACACGTTCAATAGGGTTTAAGTCCGAGTTGGTTTAATTTGAGGTTTAAGCATGCGGGACAGTCTGAAACTACAATATTTATTCCTTGAAGGTCTTGGTGTACTCTTCTAACGATACGAGAACTTGCGTTATCATGCATAAACACAAAATAATTGCCTATAAAGAGGGATAAGGAAGAGCATGTAGCTCTAGAATCTGTGTAATGTATTTTAGAGCAGTTAATGATCCTCTATCTTCTTCTTCCAGTACCTGCTTCATTCTAATGAAGGCTGGCAATCATCCTTTGCAATTCCTCACGATCTTCTTTGATCTGAAGTATATACACGAAATCTCGTCTACGAAAAGTATATTATCCCAATCTTAAATAATCCGTTTAGTTTGTTCTCGTGCAAATCTTAACCTCCCTGTACGGTGTTATCTGATTAGGTCAACTACACTGGTTCCAAATCCAACGTTTCATAAAACATTTCTCACGGTTTGTGAAATTGATCTCACATAGTTTAGTTAGCTTTAGCTAACTCTTGTTGAAGTTGTCTTGCCGTTACATATCTTCTTCGTAAGGCTTGCAAAAATCTATTGTCTGCAGGTGTTGCCAACAGGTGACCCTGCACTGAATGCATAGATGCGTGGCTCGTATTTTTCGTAATGTTTCCTCTTCCTCTTTGGCAAAAGCAACCTGCTCTCTTCCATGAAATAAATTTACGGCTATCGTTTAGTTTCCGACAATGCCAGTAGATTAGCATGTGAAGTACCACTGTAGTTGAAAGGATGATAGTATGAGTCGAGATCTCTACCTGCAAAAAAATATGAGACAAGGGTGTGTTCCATCACTTACACTATTCAACATCTATCATATCCCCAGATTTCTCGATATCTCGATACTAGCCGAGATACAATTGACTGATTATTTTCCAGTGTATTGGCAACGTATTTCTTAGATTGACCGTCCTCAATAACAGCAATTATGCTAACAATTATATTGTCAATATTAATTCAAAAATGCCATACTGCAACAGAAACTGTGCTGAAAAAATTGCAAATAACATTTCTTTGGAATTTTTTTCTAAAAATTGAATTGAGTGGTATTTATTCCGCCTCATTTTTGTATTCTTGTTAGTTTTTAGTAGTGTAACAATAATAAAAATTAACTAACGCTGATTTCATAAGCAATGTTGCCATGTGTGTACAAATAATCTACCTTCTCAATCTAATCAAAATAGTTATTGTAT
Organism: Diorhabda sublineata; assembly: GCF_026230105.1. Classification (NCBI taxonomy): domain Eukaryota; kingdom Metazoa; phylum Arthropoda; class Insecta; order Coleoptera; family Chrysomelidae; genus Diorhabda; species Diorhabda sublineata. Next base: position 15,050,235 of record NC_079485.1, on the reverse strand, counting down.
GATAGACATATTTGTAAATATTTTTAAAGATATTATTTTGATCATTTTGATTTTCGATTAAAATTTTATAAAAATTGAATAGTTTTATATTTTCTGCTTCTAACGCAACTGTAATCATTTTCTTCAAAACTACGTTTAGCCATTGTCGAACTACTTGTTTTAATACCGATCTTTTTCGATTGTAATTTACTCGAAGGGTGAATTGAGAATCTAGTACAATAATTGAATTTATTATTATTTATCTACTGAAATTAACAGATAAGATAAGATAAGAAATTAAGATAAATTGGAATTGAATTGGTGAGCGTTTTGACATCAATATTTTCTTAATCTGTAATTTATTTAATACTGTGAATTATCAGTCTGAATATTTCGATAAGACCTGGCCTAATAAATACTTTCACCCATCACGATGTTATCTCTTAAACATTTCTCTTAAATATTCTTGACGTATTACTAAGATTAAACTGGAAAGGCCAATCGTATCACCTCACGAATCACGAAACTTATGAAGCATAAATCCAAATTATGGGCCGCAAATTTTCAAGGAATGGGCAAGAAGAGAAAAGGGGGGGGCCGCACAAGGACCAAGCTCATGATTTCAGTCGCATCGAACTTTCATGTAAATTTTGCCGAACTTTCTTGAAAATACATTTTCATTGAATTATGTTACCGTATATTATACGGCGAAGGTTTATTTCAAAGAAAATTTAATTTAATGGTAGAGGGTAAAGAGCTGGCGTAGATTTGTGATTATGGAAATAATCGGTGGGTTTTCATAAATCTGCTTACACAGAATTTTAGCATAGTGTTACTTTTTCTACTTACAACGTATTTTTAATTATGTTAAAACATTCCTAAATACAATTTTTCTTCTTCTATGACCAATTGATTCGAATTATTTCGCAACTGTTTTCTAAAAACTATCATCTATCCAAAAAAACTTTCCGAAAAACTTTTTCCGATTTTTTTCATTTATATTTTGAGTGAATATGAATAACAAATTCACCTCTTATGTGATACTGAACATGGAGGAGAATAAGCTGGAAAGAAGTAGTCAAAACATACGAGGATGTTTTGATATCTAGTTAGCCTAGAACAGTTCCATGCATAAACAAAATATTGCGTTACCATAGCAACGAACAATAATTTTTTAGAAGTGTCAGTGTAAAGTTTGACGTCAAAATAGTGAACCAAAGTTACTCAATAAATTAAAAGAAAAAAGATGTTCACCGAAAATGTGAAAATCGAAAAATTGGAGTATCGAGCCATCGTCAAGTACCTGTATTTAAAAGGGTTAAGAGGTGAGCAGATTTACAAAGATATGCTTATTTCCCTTGGTGATCAATGTCCTTCGTATGCGACCGTGAAAAAGTGGACTGCAGGCTTTAAAAGAGGTAAATTTTTCATTGAAGATGATGACCGATCGGGAAGGCCAGTTTCTGTGTCAGTCCCCGAAAATATCTATGCAGTTCATAATATGATTTAATCAGACCGTCGAATTGGGCTAAAACGGAAACTAGAACCCTAGCAAAACAACAGAGCTATAATGTAAGAATGGAAAAATTTTAGAAAAAGCTGGAAGTGAAATAATACCAAAAAAAAGAACGAATGATTCGACTCGAAGTGTAAAGAAGAAATTCAAAAGAGAAATAAAACGAGCCTAGAAGTAACTGATGCAGATAAAAAAGAAAAACAGTAAAAAAAGTTTGAAAAAATAACAAAGATGCCGCTTAATGCAAAAACCGAAAAGCAATAAAGAACAGAATATAGCACATAGAAGAAAACTTTGTAAATAAAGAAATGAGGAATTTCTTTGAAGAAAAATCGAAATACACGATCAGACCATGTATATGAAAAATTAGAATGAGGAAATAATAAGGTCGATAAAAACAAAAGTACTTCAGATATTGTTTTAATTATTTCTTTAGGCGATTTCGGAAGTTCGTCTCCACTCTTCGCAGCATATCAATGGGTAAGTTGGCAATGGCATCACGAATGTTGTTCTTCAGGTGCCATGAAACCAAATCTGGAGAGCGTCCGGCCATGGGAGATCACCTTTGAGAGAGATGAGGTGGCAGGAGAAATGTCGCAACAAATCCATTAGGCCTCGTGCTGTGTATGCTGTGGCTCTATCTTGCTGAAACCACACGTCCCTAACGTTCATTAGTTCGGGGCTTGGAAGAAAAAATTCCTCGATCATGTTATTGTAACGAGCTACATTCACGGTAAGTACACGTTCGTTTTCTTCGAAAAAATGACCAATTATTCCCATTACCGATATCGCACACCAGACAGTAACTTTCACCACTCCGATAACGCATGTTTTGTTTGTTTATGCAGCCCGAGCCTCGTTACTGAAAAAAACGACCGCATCTTGAGGCAGGTTTTCAAGCAGCACTTCATATGCGTTTTGACGGGCAACAAAATCGCGTTCAGTCAATTCTTGCACAAGAGCCAATTTATAGGGATGAAAATGAAGGTCTTCATGGAGAATTTGCCAAACAGTGGTGTCAGAAATTCCCAGAGCAGCTGCATGTTTGCGAGTAGACCACCGAGGAGAACGCAGAATTGACTGCCTCACTCTTTCGACATTTTCCGGAGTTCCAGAAATTATAGAGATATCGCGCTACTAGATACAGTCTATGAAATAATGACTAAGACCATAGAAAGACGGTTGAGAGAATATGGAGAAAATTTCTTCTTAGAACTACTAACTCGGGTTCAGATCTGAAGGATCAGTCACAGATCATATTTTCACTCTGAGGGAAATGCAATGAGTTAGGGAAGGAGCGGCCAATTTACTCAGTTTACATAAGCTGCCAAACAAACAAAAATGATTTGTACAGCATTATGATAGATCTTAATGTTATAAATAAAGCTAATAAATATCACCAAAATAATAGTCCAACATACAGAAACTAAGATAAAGACAAACCAAGGAATACCAAAATGTTTCCAGACCAACACAGGATTGAAAGAGGAAGATCCACTAGTGATGATCTTGGAACAAGCTCAACGTTATGAATATCTTGGCGTGAAGACCAACAGTGACGAGGGAGGAACAAGAAGGAACAAGAAAAAAAGGAAGACCAAAGAAACATAGTACACCGAGGTGATGACCTAAGATCTAAGAGAGCAAAAGTGATGACTGGAAAACGATAAGAAGAAATAGGAAAGAGTGGAAGGGGATCCCTTCTAAACTATGGGCCTTAAAGTCCTGCGTGTAACACCCAGTATATGTAATGCTGAAAAAATTTCGGTTACTATAGCCATGCTTTTATCTTCAATCAAATTTGAGAAAAATAAAACTAACAAATTTGAGACATCATCTCTATCAAATTTTTCTACTTACATCGACCACAGTTATTGATATTTTTTACGTATGATTGTTCTAACGGGGCCGTGAGAAGTTTTTATTGATCTTCATATCATGATCTCAGTAAAACATTACATCATAACTTAATCTTGTCAACTATTTGGAAATTATATTGGCAATTACTAGAGGATCTCTACCAGACGTAATTCAATAACAGTATAACCCATAGTTATGACCCTCGATAAGGATCCCGTTTAGTTTCAGCAACAATGATTTGATACCAGACTTGCTTTAGGTCTATTAAGTCACTAGTCGCTATTATATCAAATGGCAAAGGGACATTTGGACGTAATTATAGTCAGCTTTGATGGAAATTGTAAGGTTTCTGATAATTATTTTCCTATTACTATTCTACGAGGATGTCCAAAAGAAATTTAGAATGTATATTAATTACTTTTGACCTCACTTTATTTTTGTTAAGAATAAATAGAATCAATTTCAAAATAGAATTAGTTCTGACTAAATGTAGTTTTTTTATCTGAAATTATTCCAAAATGAGGAAAGCAGAACGACCAATATTGTGTAAAAGTTATTTGAAGAAATCTACATATAAAATTGAAACAATTAGTTTCTGAGTGAAGTATGATACTATGGAACATTATTTCAAAGAAAAATATATCCTCTCGGTATTTAGATATTTCTTAGGCATCTGATAAATTTTAGCATACGGGAATGCGTTATGAGTAGAAAAGAAAGCTGAATCACTCTAGATTTTTGATGTTTCACCAAGATGCAAATTCTGTGTTCATTCACCAAAGCATCCACCTTCGCAGTTGATTACAGATGAATACGTATCACACCAATTTTCAAATACAAGACATTGTAGTGAAGTTTGTTTATAGAAAAAATCTACTCAGTTCACTCATTTCAACAAGAACAGTTAATTGGACAGATTCTGATACCTATAATGACGCTTAATCAGTCTCTAATTCTTCAATAGCTTCGCCATTATTAAAGTATGCCTTTGCTGTTCACCATACGATGTAGAGAGTGATGATATGAAATATCTTATTTTCTATATTTATCCGCCATCAATATATATCCCTTCTCTATCTCTACATCTTCCATTGTTCGAAGTAGTGCAGGAAGTCCTTTCTGTCAATTCCTCCTGGCCACTTTTACTTGAATAGCTTCTACAGAATCAAATCTCTGTTTCTTTAATGCACATTTGACCTTAGGAAAGAGATAGAAGTCCCACAGTGTAAGATCCGAACAATAAGGGGGTTGGTATACCACTGGCATATTGTACTTGGAGGGACACCTCTTGAAGGGCAATGCAGAATGATACACCACTTTTCATGTGAAATTTGCAACACATACAAGGATGTATTGATATCTAGTTAGCCTAGAACAGTTCCATGCATAAATAAGATATTGCGTTACCATAGCAACGAACAATAACTTATTAAAAGTGTCAGTCTAAAGTTTGACGTCAAAAAAGTAGACTAGAGTTACGCAATAAATTCAAAGAAAAAAGATGTCTACCGAAAATGTGAAAATCGAAAAATTGGAGTATCGATCCATCATCAAGTACCTGCATTTAAAAGGGTTAAAAGGTAAGCAGATTTACGAAGATTTGCTTAATACCCTTGGTGATCAATGTCCTTCGTATGCGACCGTGAAAAATTGGACTGCAAGCTTCAAAAGAGGTGAATTTTCCTTTGAAGATGATGACCGATCGGGAAGGCCAGTTTCTGTGTCAGTCCCCAAAAATATCGGTGCAGTTCATGACATGATTGTATCAGACCGTCGAATTGTGCTAAAACGGATGTCTGAAGCATTGAATATTTCATACGATCGCGTCGTTAATCATATAGTTCACGTCAATTTGGACATCAGAAAAATTGTTGCAAAATGAATCCCCAAATGTTTGAATGTTGATCCATACTTCTTAAACCGAATTGTTACTATGGATGGAATGGCGACACTCTTGTTCTCCAAGAACTCCAAGAAGATTCGTGTCCAAAAATCTGCTGGAAAAGTTCTTACTTCAGTTTTTTGGGATTGCCATGGAGTAATCATGATTGATTTTTTGGATAAGGGTAGAACAATATTAGGAGATTACTATTCGACATTATGAACCACTCTACGGGAAAAAATTAAAGAGAAAAGGCGCGGAAAGCTATCCAAAGGTGTTTTGTTTTTGCAGAACAACGCCGCTGCATACAAATCTCATGTTGCCATGCAAAAATTTCGTGATTTAGGGTTTGAATTACTAGAACACCCCCCTTATTCATCAGATTTGGCTCCGTCCGACTATCATCTCTTTTCTCAACTGAAAAAAAGTTTGAAAGGTTGTAACTTTTCTTCCAACGAGAAGGTAATAAAAGCTGTGGAGGTCTGGTTTGCAGAGCAAGAAGAAACATTTTTTTTAAAGGTCTAGAGACGTTGCAGGTTCGCTGTATTGAATGTATCCAATTAAGGGGAAGAATATGTTGAGGAATAATATATTTTGACATGGAAATTTTGTTTGGTTCTATAGTAGGCTAAAAATTTTGCAATATATCCTGGTATTGTTTGTCAATTCTTTCAGATTCAGCAATCGCATAAATACTTAGCCGACGATCAGAACGAATTTTGGATATTTTCGGCCCTATACAAACGAATGAACCCGGCTACACTGGTTTGTCTACAGACACGGTAGACATCGCATCCAAAAGAATGGGCTTCAGGCTAAACAGCTGACAATCGCTAACCTTTAGCGTATGCGTACTTATTCTGTAGCAGCGCTAGTCTCTTTACTTAGTAGCCAAACCTCGTATACTAAACTTTGTCTGCTTTTTTTACTTATTACTGATTAAACAAGTAGAAGAGGCAAACGGCATTTCAGCCTTGTTGTAGCATTAGGTAAAATAGGAAAAAAAACATGAAAAAGATTGAATAAAATGGAGAGGTTTCTTGAATTTTGCTGTTTGACTGTTTACTTTGAAACAGTAAAGTAAGCATCTGCTTCATCATCATTCATGTTTAAATATTTGTGATTCACAAATCAAATGTAGTTTTTGATTAAATTGAAAAATATTTGTCAATTTGTTTAAGGTACAGGTTCAAATAACCAAATTCTGCAGGTGTTTTTATCCTAGATGCTACACACCGTATAATTATCATATCTTTCACGTTTTATTTGTTCCTCTTGAGGAGGACATTTCCATGACTTCTATTTTTTCTTCATGTTCTCCACGTTTTCGATCCAAACACCAACCTATTCCTAATTATTCTCAGTTTTCGTTGTCGTAATTTAGTTATTGTTCTTGCTCTGTTCATTCTACATTATATTTCTGTCTCTTCTTTGTCAAAAAAATTTTATTTATAGTGTTCTAGATATTTATAGTTCTTACATCTCGCTATAATTCCGTTGGTTTCTAGTACTGTGTCTTTTCTACGTCCATCTGCAGTTTCCATTTCACGTATGATCCTATTAGTTGTAAAACCTTTCTTCTGGGGTACGTGTGGTGCGACTCAATTTGAGCGAACCTTCTAGCTACAAAAGAGAGCTGTCAGATATTTACTCAGACTGAACAGCAGGGTTCACTGCAGAGATTGCTCTTTCTTCTCTATTCATCTTTGAATCCGTTTACCTGCACGTTTCTCCAATTTCAGAAAGATCGTTGCAGTTAGGAACGTGGAGCACGACTTTTACCTAACTACTCCACGTTCAGAATTAAGGGCTCAATATTTTACAATACAAAAAAATGCACAATCACTTGCATATTGAACTCAAATCGATATCAGCTTTTCCCGCATTCCGCAATAATTTGAGGACATATTTACTGGAAAATGTCTTCCGGGCATGCTGCATAAAAGTTTCATTTCACTATAGACTTACCTATTACTATTACCTATAATTTTGATACACATTGTGGTTTTCTTCTGTATATTAAAATTTTATTTTATTTGTATCTTAATGTAGTTATTTTTGAGTACGTTTTTTTAGTTTTTACAAGCTTCTGTCTTGATTTTTCTTTATGTAGGTTAATTTATAAGTTGTTAGGTGCATCACAATGAACTTCAATTTTTTATTATGACCAATTCCACGTTATTTCGTTATGAATTACAACTTAACAATTATCAAAATTTCCGCGATCAGGTAGGAACGAGACAATAACAAAAAGAGAATGAAACTACGAGAGATGGGCTTTTGGTGTAGAAATAATATTCATTACGATTGAAGCGAACATTTCATTCCATTAATTTTATTTCAAACGCGAGTTGAATTTCAAATTTTTGATAAATTTCACAATATATATTTAATTTGTACAGAATTTGTTCGAATTTGATAAAATTATAGTTAATATTTAAAAAATATATACGAAATATACCCAGAAACGTGGGTATATTTTGTATCAGTAGTGGTAATATTAGAATGCCAAAATAATAAGAAATAAAATTCTACATAGACATTTCAAGAATTAGACAGTCTGAATTTGAAAGGCTCAGTTTTCTAAATCCTGGAAGCATGAAAATATGATTTAAATCAGAATTATGCACTCACTGTGATATGTAAAACTTTACAAAGATTGTTTTAAAAATTTTAAATATGGGTAAAGAGAAGAATCATGTCGAAATGAAATAAGTAATTATTTAAAAGTACCGATGGGCTTACATTAAATATGTTTTCGAGTCTGCCGGAATGCACAATAAATCACCTTTTCAAAATTGCCTTAAGGTGGCAATTAAAGATAAAGATCAAGCATCGAATTATCGCCCAATTGCACTCCTTCCCAAGTTATCTAAGATCATGGAAATATTGGTCAAAAAGAGGCTTCTAACATTTCTGTTTGAATATAAAATATTCGGTTCTTAAGTAAAAAATGCAAAAATGGTGCTATATTTTCCTTAATAAATAATGTTTACTCCAACCTGAATAACCATCAATCTACTACATCAATTTTCCGTGATTTTTGTTAGGCTTCCAATTTCAAATAACAAATTGCAGTACTAAGGTTTCAGGGAAACACCTCTCGCAAGTTGTACCAACAGAAGTCAGCTTTTAATAACGATGTCTTCTTAGAAGCCAATAGAGTGTGGAGTGCCCCAAGGCTCTGTACTAGGCCTTAGGTGAAATTTGTCAAAATTCAGAATATTGACTCTTCCTTCCTGCCCAAATTCATAATTGATTCCGTTTATCTAATCTGTAAGCACGCTTTTCCTATTTTAGAAAGTTCATTGTACACTCTCCTCATCTACTAGCTACACGTCCAGAATTAATTCAGGCTCAATACTGTACAATTCAATAAAATGCACTGTCATTTGCCAAATCATTTATATGTTTTCCCGATTTTTTAACAATAACTCTATTCTCTATTGAAAACGAACCAGTATAGGATGTGTATGAATTACTACTAGCACCCTCTCCACAGATAACACGAAAATGAATTTTGTCAAAATATACTGCAAAGATTGGAAAAACACCCCTTTAATTAAAAAGTGAAAAATAGGAGCACATAAGAGCAGGGCAGGGCTCTTCGCATAGAATTTTGAAAGTTACGAAACAGATCTTTGGATTAGTTGTGATGGACTCATTTCATGGCCATCAAGTAGACAATCTATTTTGCTACTATTCGTGAAAATGACAATAATAAAAATATTGAAATATGAATTAAATAAAAACCATAATATAGGGGCTGTCAAATAAGTAATATCGGTTTCCACATTTGAGAATTCCTATGTATTTAAACATATCGTAACTTGCTTTATTTTCTTCTAAACATTTTCTCTATTGGATTTCGTGTATGGTTAAGACATTAATGGAAACAAAATGTTGAGAGTTGATGTTTGGAAATCGTTCGCGCTCTGGTTCGTCTAACTGCGTGAGATATTGAGGTTACAATAGAGGTAGTAGAAAACCAACTTATTACCAGCGGTCTCCGATCAAAGGACTCCCTTGGACCTATCTTCTAAATATTGAAGCAAAACGAAGGGGAAAGGTGTGTAAACAGTTCCTTGCCCCGCGGAGACGTCTTAAAGACCTTACTGAACGTTGAGTTAACACAATAGAATACGATCATTAGAAACGGACATTCTTTATAATTTTGTGGAACGATTTTAATAGAATTCCATGCAATTTTTGCGAGAAGTATTTTTATTAATCTCCATTCGTAACAAAGTTTAGTGGCGATCAATTTATAGTGAAAATTTCAGTATACTTAACCGGGAAAATGCAAGAATGAACTGAGTAAGTTTTCAGGAACAGCGTATTTATGAAAAAATTCCTCTAGGCATCATTGTTTAGTATTATCTCTCTAATTAATGGAAATTTAAGACAACAGAATTCCGACCTCTTAATTGAATTTAAAGTTTCTGAGAAGAAACTTTCTCTTGTTATTTGGTAACGTTGACTGTTAGACGTCTATTTACACAACTTCCCGTATAACGTTAAGAGAAATGTTTCCTTGAAACATACCTATAAAGTTCCAATTGCATTGTCATCATATTCTGTTCTCACCATTATTAAAGTTACATTTCAGTTTAAGTTATGCACGCATATTTCCTCAACAAAGCCAGATTTCCGCAACGAAAACCCCGTTTTCCTTGTCACACTGTACGGCTTCCGTTGCCGCTATTGTTTATTAGAACGAGTATTCAACAGAGAAGTCGTTATTGACCGCAATTGAACAGCAATCGATTATAATTATTATTTGTTTCTATATGTTCTTGATTTTAGATCTCTTCTGTTTCAAAGTTCCAAAATTAGTTTTTACAATAATTTTTAAAAGATAGATGAAAATTGACTAATCGACTACTTTTAAGTCTTTATCAAAATATCATATTGACACTGACAATTTGCGCATTTACATTGATCAATAGATCACCTTCATCATGAATATAATAATAAGAATAAAATCAAAATAGAAGTTTGTTCTAATGAGAAAAATCAATTTGTCCTTTCAATTTAAGTAAAATTTATAGCTCTATTTTGTAATTTCTAATAAAATAACAAATAATTTAATTGATTACTACTACATAATTGAGATATAAGGACTAAGGTAAAATTAATTTTTCTTATTGGAACATTTTCTATTTTGATTTTATTCTTATTTTGCTACTCATGATGTATGTGATCTATTGATTAATATAAATGCGCAAATTGTCAGTGTCAATATGATATTTTGATTAATTAAAATTATTAAAAGAACTAACAGAAGGGACCTAAAATCAAAAACATTTAGAACATATCAAAAGGTCTAAGATATAAGAGGTTTTATTTATCCAAATGGTAATAATCTTTTTTTCTGATTTCAAAAATTCACTGCAATGTACTAAAAATAACTCTTATCAATAGAACAATGCTGTTCAAAGGTTTTTTGATTTTTATTCAGGAATTTCTTCGTTTAAAATATGATTACGTGATGAAATTTTTCAAAATCCGGTTTGAAATTCGTCTGCCTTAATAGCGCAAAACATCATCTTTATACTTCTCATCAATAACTCCAATACCAATGAGAAAGATCCCGGCTCTTTAAAAATAATATAAACCAATACAATATTGTCTCAGCCGGAATATCGATTGGCCAATATCCACAATTATTTCTACCCATATTTGTTAGGATTATAAAGGATAAGTTGGGAATGCTATTAGCTGTACATAAGGATTTCTCAATTAAAGCCACTCCGAGTGGGTTTTTAGGGAATTCAGGATAATATAATTCTGTTTAAGGATTGGATTTAACAAGTCAGTGGCTATCATATTTGATATTTATGAAGTGGTTTTAACTTAATTGCTGTTAATTATGGGTATTTTCGTTGAGTCTGTGATTAATGAACGAAGTTATGATGAGAGATATATAGCATACGAGACTGATTGTTCTAATAATATTTTTGTTCAATTCATTCTACCCTTGGTCGGAATATGATTACATTATATTTTTATGAATAAAGTGAGGAGATTGTGGAGAGACAAACATACTGTATAGCAAGCCACGATGTCACGATGATAAGCGGCACTTTTCATGTCGCTAAATTCTCGATCCATTTGAACCAACAAGATTTTTAAGATCGAAAGACGTCCCAACCTATACACGTACTACCACCATAGCAGATTTTTGAGCAAAATTATGGTGTATGGTTACGTTGAAGAATACCGCTGTATGTTTGCCAACTCCAGTGATCAATGTAAAAAGACTTACACAAATCGGAAATACGGTCAAGTTCAATACGTATGAATATGCTAGATCCAGCTATTAACTATTTACATTACCCCTATTACTTTTATATCACTAATAACTCTCCCTCTATATATTTTTTCATCCATGACGTCTATTTGTTTTGTTGTTGTTTTCTTGTGTAAATTCCTAAATATACAATAGCTAACTTTTAATTATTTAAAAATATCACGAATATAAGTTTGGTTTCTATCAACCCTGTCCTCGCATCAGTCCATACTGTTCTTTTCGACCTTCGGGGTTAATAACCACCACAAAGTGATTGTTTAAGAATCATATTTTACAAAAAAATGAGCGCTATCATATAAAAGATAACAAATAATTTCAAATGGTTTGATTTTGCATATTTTCAAAGCGATTGTTACTAGCGTTTTCTTTATTTTCGCAATTATGTATTTCCAATTTTTTAAGTAATTCAATATTGTATCAATATTGAGAGCTGTAGCTGAGCCGATAAAAGAAACTCTTTTTGACGTGAAAGCAGTTTTTTGACGTCCTAATCTGAATAGAAAACATTGTATGCGGTTGGTAGGGGAATAAGAAATAAACTATTGAACGAATTAATCTGTAACCTGTCATATATCATGCAGAATTCCAATAATTTTGCAGGTTATGTCTTCCACGCAATCACACATCTCCTCTGCAGCAAACACGCAACATGATAAACACCAAAGGAGAGCAAAGGGTTGACGAGCGAACATTGAATTTTGTTGTAGATGCGACTTGAAATTACGTAATTGATAATTGGAATTTATCGATATAATATTTAAGAAGCATCGGTATCATGTATACTGGTTTTTCCAACTTTTCTTATACATCTAAAAAAACAAATGTCTTCCTGAACGCTTATAAAATATTCGTTTCATTGATCAATCCTGTAATAGCTACCCCTTTTCTTTTCAACTGTCAATTCACTGTACGTCAGTTGTCAAATATTTTGAAAGCGTTCTTATATACTCCGTCCAAATCACATGGAAATGCTTCTCAGAATATGCTCTTCAAGTTCACCTGAATCCACAGATCGTGTTTGATAAACTAAGTCTTCTTGAGAACCCTACATAAAAACAAAATTCCTGCACCGCACCAAAATCCTAAGTTAAATGATGATATTATTTATGTACAGCACAGTACACTGAAGGTTTGAGGCTATATGGCTGATCCTTTGAGAAAACGGACAATACCTGAAGAAGTGGTTTAGTGCCCTGGTCAGGCTCAAAGTAATTTTCTTAGACGTTTCATGTATAAAAAATAATGGACAACATTTTTAAGATTAAATTACATGGTTATTTAATCGCAGATTCGTTACATGGTTTATTTAATGATTTATTCTCATTTTTAGTAATAGCTTTACATTTACATCAGTATCCAACTGAATTTCGGAGCGTATAGAAGTACCAATTATTCAAAGCGCTGCCGAACCCCGGTTATAATAATTGAATTGTTTTCAAACAAATCATTAAAAGTATTAAATATATGATAAAATGTTTTGAATAAAAAAACTGTAGTGATAACGTAAATTGAAAGTGTAAACAAGTCTTTTGGCAAAAAGTGTCAACAAGGACTACCAGCGAAACACGTATGTACAAACTTTTTATCCTACTACTACTCCAGTGGCGTATCAAAACAATTTTATTCCAACACCACAAAATTCACAACAAATTATACCAACGAACCAAAATTGTTACAATGGGCAAATACCTCAACAAATAGTCCTTAATCCCTTGTTACCCATGCAACAAGCACCCTTTAACCCACAACCATCTGCAACCAATAATAGTGTACAGTATGAATACAACCGTAAAATACCACGGCAGCAAGTTAGAAGCACTAAATACCCCAACAACAAATAACAGGTTCAGTTCTTTAACAATAGAAGAACATTCAACTCCAAATGAAGACAAGTCCGGAGTACAGACAACTAAACCCCCTCCTATCTACTTATATGGAGTAATCAACTACAGCCAAATGATAGAACTGATATGAGACTGTTTAGAATAAGAAGAGTTAACCACCAAATGCCTGGCTAACAATGTTGTCAGAATAAGTTGTAATACCACAGATAATTATAGAAAACTATCCAATTACTTTAAGAATGAAAACATAATACATCACACTTACCAACTAAAAGAAGAACGAGCCTACAGAGTTGTAATCAAATATTTGCATCACTCCTTTAACACGAAAGAAATCGAAGAAGAGCTAAACAAATCAGGACACAAAGTGAGAAATATAATAAACGCCAGACACAGATATACCAAGGAACCTATAAATCTGTTCTTTGTAGATTTGGAACCAGCAAAAAACAATAAAGACGTGTACAAACTCGTAAAACTTCAAAATACAAACATTAAAATCGAACCACCACACAAAAATAAAAACAACATAATACAATGTACGAGATGCCAGCAATACGGCCACTCAAAAACGAACTGTAATAAACCATTTGTTTGCGTAAAATGTAGACAAGGCCACAGCACTACAAGCTGTAAGAAAACAAGGGACACACCAGCTAAATGTGCTCTGTGCGGTGGAGAACACCCTGCCAATTATAAAGGATGCGAACACTACCACAAACTAATTAACAGCAGCCATACAAGCAACCCAAAATTCAAAAAGAACATACCACCAAATACTAACCAAATATATATATCACTGCAGAAAACAAACAACCGAAGAGTTTCTAACAAATCATACGCAGATGCAGCCAACAATAACCCACAAAACACCACTGGATCAACAGAGGAGATTAATACATTGATACAGTTTCTCAACGAATTCAAAGCCATATTCAACCAACTAATCCAGCAAAATAGTATAATTTTAAACATGCTAACAACAATACTAATAAATTTATTTCGTAATGTTCCTTAGAATAGCACAATGGAACGCCAATGGCTTAAAACAGCATAAATAAGGAGTCAAACTGTTTTTAACACAAAACCAAATAGACAAATTTCACAAAAAAAACATTTCAAAATATCAAACTATATTATATATCACACACACCATCCCAACAACACAGCACATGGAGGAGCAGCCATATTGATAAAACATACAATCAAACATTACGAGCTTCTAAACTACCAACAATACCTCCAAGCTACCCCAATAAAAGTAACAACCTTGCCATATGAGCTCACAATATCCGCAGTCTAGTGCCCACATCGACACAGCATAAAACAAAATGGTCTCGAACAGTTCTTCAGCACCGAGACAAACTCATAGCAGGAGGTGATTACTACTGCAAACACTTGTGGGAATCCAGACTGTGCACAACTAAAGGAAGGGAACTATACAAAACCATAGAAGCTAACCGATATTCATTTATTTCAACAGGTACTCTGACGTACTGGCCAACTGACCCACACAAAATTTCAGACCTTTTGGACTTATTTGTTAAAAACGGAATCAACTCAACCTACACAGACATCCTGCCCAGTTATGACTTAAATCCTGATCACTCGCATATTATTGCAACCGTTGGAGCGTCAATCATAATCAGAATACCACCACAAAGATTACACAACTTTAAAACAGACTGGGAAGCACACCGTAACAAAATCAATGAAACTTAATTAGGCTTAAGGAACCAGGTGATATCGAAAGAACAACAGATCTATTTAACTCACAACTTCAGCTAGCAGCCCAAGCTGCTACACCAAACACGAAACAGAAAAAAGAAAACAAAGATGTCCCACTCGAAATAAAGAGACTAATAGCAGAAAAGAGACAGGCTCGGGCAAGATGGCAAAGGAGTCACATTCCTGCAGACAAAAATAACGTGAATCAACTTAATCATAAATTGAAGATAAAATTCAAAGGAATAAGGGATGCACAATTTGAGGAATACGTATCTAAATTAACAAGAATAGATAATTCCATTTGGAAGCCAATAAAAAATTCAAAAAAACCCAAGATAACAGCCCCACACCCGTACGAATAAACGAACATGAACAGTGGGCTAGAAGCGACAAGGAAAAAGCAGATTTATTTGAGAATCATCTCACTACAGTCTTCTAGCCACTAAGTCACGAGAGAGACTAAGAAGTAGAGCAAAACTTGGCAACTGCAATAAATACAAAAAGCCCCATAAAAGCATTGACTCCAAAAGAAGTACACAGTGGAATAAAATTACTAAACTTGAAAAAAGTACCGGACTCTGACCTAATAACTGCCAAAATGCTGAAAGAATTGCCACAAAAAGGGGTAGTCATGCTAACATACATCTACAATGCAATTCTGAGACTCGGATACTGGCCAAAATCATATAGAGTTGCACAAGTTATATTAATTAGTACACCTGGCAAAGACCCAACCAACGTATCATTATACCAGCCAATAAGCCTTATACCTACAATGTCCAAACTTCTTGAAAAATTACTCCTATACAAAATAACTGAAGACTTACCCTCACAGTATTGGATCCTCTGCCATCAATTTGGATTCCGACAAAAACATTCGACAGTGCAACAAGTCCACCGACTCACGCAGAAAATAAATAAAGCCCTGGAAAACAAAGAATACTGCTTTGCTGTTTTCCTTGATATTGGACAAGCTTTTTACAGAGTGAGGCATCAAGGGCTGTTATACAAAATTAAAAGAACCCTTCCCCAAACTACTACCCACTTCTGAAATCTTACGTAACTAACAGAACCTTCCATACAAAAGTTAATGAGGAAAAGTCCGAAAATTTTACTATAGCAGCAGGGGTGCCAAAGGATACCATACTAGGCCCACTATTTTACATACTTTATAAATCAGATATACCAGAGACACAGTATACAACAACAGGAACTTTTGCTGAAGACACAGTCATCCTCTCTACTGATCAAGAACCACAAACAGCAGCAAAAAATGTCCAGGCTCATTTTGACCAATTACAGAAGTGGCTGAAAAATGGAAGACTAAAGTTAATGAGACCAAATCAATAAATGTAACATTCACGCTACATAAGGGTATATGTCCGCCAGTTAAGTTGAACAATACGGAAATATCTCAAGTAGATAGTGCCAAATACTTAGGAATCCACCTAGACAAAAAACTGGAAACAACACATCACAAAAAAAAGAAAACAACTTGATATAAAAGCAAGAGAACTACATTAGTTGATAGGGAGAAAATCCAAAGTCTCACTTGAAAACAAAGTCCTTATATACAAATCTGTCATCAAGCCTATATGGACATATGGAATAGAGCTGTGGGGTTGCCTAGGACCTGGGAGTGCCCACTGTACAAGATGTTATCTAAGAGAGAATCATCAAATACCATCAAACTATAGAAACCCACCCAAATCCACTACCAAAGGAGTTGTTAACACGAAAAAACTAAAATAAGTTGGCCAATAGACCTAATATGAGGTACAAGAGGTTGCACCACAGGATGTAAGCCTCACCAAGACATTATAGATGTTAGATTATCTAACACTCGCGAGCAAATTAACCTATAGAATGTAAAAAGTATTCTGATTATTAATAAAATTTGTTAAAACAAAAAAAAACATTTACATAACGCCATCTAACGGTGATAATAAGATTATTATGAGAACAGGTTAAATTATTGCAGGTAGGCCAATGTATGAATCAGAAAAAACCTTTGAAGAAAATTTTTGCTATTTACAGATTGCTTAAGATATCTCGGGACAGGAAAGAGATATTGACATTCATATTTCAATATTTTTATGTTAATTTAGTGTACTCCTATCTAAAATATATGAAACAGCGGCTTCTAGCATTTACGTTACCAATTAAATCGCTTACAAGTTATTTTTTCTGCGGTTCTTTCAAACAACATCAAGTTTATAGAAATCCGCTAAGCAAAACCCAACTTAGACGTTTTTTTATAAGGTTGACACTCTCTCCCACCTCTTATTTTAGGAGAAACTTATGAAATAAAAAATGTGCAGAATTTGTTGAAGAATTTGTTCACT
The DNA here is from genome assembly GCF_026230105.1 of Diorhabda sublineata. Classification (NCBI taxonomy): domain Eukaryota; kingdom Metazoa; phylum Arthropoda; class Insecta; order Coleoptera; family Chrysomelidae; genus Diorhabda; species Diorhabda sublineata. Next base: position 15,032,768 of record NC_079485.1, on the reverse strand, counting down.
GAATATTAAGTACCACTTAATTGAGTAATTATATAATTAAATACGCCCTCTAGTGGTAGACCTAGGATTATGAAAATAATTTCCACGTGTTTCTCGAGGCCATTTTTGTTGGAATTTTTTTCCCCCAAGCTGTAATATAATCCGTTTCTTAGATATAGTCGAAGGCCTTTCTTAGTTGCCCATCCTGTACAAATGTATGCTAGTTATTCAATGGTGATGTAACTTGTTCGTACTTTTATGTATTTGAATTTTTTCGTACACGAACTATCTGAATATCTCCTTTGGCAGAGAATAGTAAGTTCTTCCACCCCATAAAATATTTTCTACGAACTCTTTTTTTCCGTGGGTACGCTAGTGACTTAATTCACTTTCATATCCAATTTTTCAGATTTAGTCTAGAAGATAAGCCGTCGAAAAGAAAATGAAACTTTCCATATGGGACTCATAATGCAAGAGTGAATTTTCCGTTTCCTGAATTACAGCAAGAAGCTTTTCCGAATAATTTCGAATGCTTTTAATTCGAATACTTAGAAAGTGCTCTCCTGTTTTAGCCAAAGTTTGAGAATTAAACTGACAAAGAAGTACAACATAAAATATTTTCTCTCTATCCACTGTTCCTAATTATGCCGTAAAAGAGTGATGAAAAACTGGAAAAAACGCACAGAAAAGTTTATTTTTTATATTTCCGCTTAGGGGCTTAAGGTTTCTTTCAGTAGGGAGGTCCAAACATACATTTTTGTTTTCATAAGGGCGGTAAGGTATACATAAGAAAAAGCGCATTGATATAATGCAAAGACGATATTTTCATACAAATCAATCTCATGGAAATACATACAACGTTTGTATTGGGATTTAGTATTCAAATAAATAAGAGAGAACAGATGAAACTGAACAATGGAAGACGTGTTTTGTGTGTCTGTTTATGATTGTCAGTTCTTTGTTATAATTTGGCACTGTAAGAATGAAAACTATGTGGGTGACGTTGCATAATAAGTTGATACTTCGTTATAACTACAAACTACAAAATGAAACTGTCACCTAAGTTTGTATCTCTGTCTGTTCGTACGATACAACTTTCAACAATTAAATTTATGTTCAAGCTCTTTGGTTCATTATTTTTAACATTTCAATATGTTGTAATGAGAAAATTATAAAATTACTGGAAAAATAATGTACAATTTTTGGTCTAGTAACAATTTTATAAAAGTACATTATAAAAACACGGGAATTTGCCCTAATCTAGCGCATTTTGGACGTCCAATTTTGAATAATTTTTCCAAACATTGCTGGAAGGATTTTATCCTCTAAGGAGTAGTCAATCGTTGCTGACATTTCATGCCACTCCACAACAAATAATCGAGAGGATTGAAATCACATCTCGCCTTGATTAATGTCTTCATATATAAAAAAATATTCGTAGAATTATATCCATTTTTGAAGGTCACCAATATATAAACCCCACCACACGGTGTATTGTTCTGTGAGTTTTGTGTAGATTGGTTTCACTCAACATACGGTAATATTGTATTAACAAATCTGTTAAGTTGAAGATGACCGAACGCAATTTTGCGGTTCTAAACTGCTCTAGAGCTCAATCACCGAAAGACCGGAGCATATGATGATCTCATGATTTCAGTTTATGATCCATCAAGATCTCATTCAGGTGAAGACGCAAAATGTGAAGGATAGGCAACCCTCTTGTCTATTCATCGAAGAAAAATAGTAAACTAAAACATATTTATGCATACTGCATGTGATTAGGGTTAAAGAAGCCAAAGCCGAGCATGTAACAGGATCGCAGAATTAAGAAAGAGCTTGCGCTTTCATACGGTAGATTGATAATATAAATCATGAATAATTATGCACATTTATTACCACGTAAATGTAAACGTGAAGTTTTGAGACAAACAAAGTGAACGACCTCAATAAATTTTCCACTGTCGTCAATATTTATAATAAGGGGTTCATTTGTACATCAATGACAATGTCTACATTCCCCATTTTGGTTTAAGCCTTCTCCTGGACATGTTTAATATATACATATATATTATACACTTATATATATAATATATATATATATATATATATATATATATATGTATATATATATATATATATATATTTATATATATATATATATATATAATGTATATAATAATACACTTATCCCTCTTATTCTATGGTTTGTTTCATGAAAAATATTTTTAACGTTTGAATGTTTTATTTTCAGCTGCAACATACTGTTTCTCATCTGCCCAGATCAACTCAATGTGGTTGAGTTCACAATGGTAGGGCGGTAATCGTGAAATGGTTTTATTTATTTTTTTTTTTGTCATTTTGGCCTCAGGAATTATTTCAGATTTTTCCGATAACAAACTGTTCCTTCCTTGTTTTTATATTTAAATCCCATTTATTTTAATAAATTAAAAGATGTTTATCTCTAGAATCCGGCAAGTCCTTATCTTCGTTAACTACTCTTAGAGCTTTATCCACTTTTGGAAGAAAAAATTGAGCACAATTCTACTGATGGAGTTCCTGCCGATATCATCAATTAAATTGTTAATTTTTTTTCTTGATGGATACTTCTTTGAGTCGGCCATTAAATTATTAGCTCTGTAGTTACTAATGATTCGGTAGACACTTGAAGAAGATACTCCCCAAAATTTTTGCCGTTTTTCAAATAAGATCATCAACAGTCTTGTCATCATTTTCATAAATGATCACAATAATTTGTTTTCCGCTAGCGTTGAAATGAAGCTTTTAACTTTAACTTTAGAGTATAGCTACAATCAATAACTTCATTGTTGACATCTGTCTCCGTGTCAGACATGTTTAAGAAAATTACGCAACAGAAAAATACAAACAAGCTCACTACATTATGATAATACGACCCTCCTCATTTGTGATGCAACTGATTGAAACCAATAATGCCACGCCGTGTTACGCCCGGGGTGTTTAAGTGCTGATTACGCACTGATCATTGTTTTGGTTTACTATTTTTCTTCGTTGAATAGACTTTAACTATTAAATCTGTGTATAATCTTATTCTTTCATATAGAGCGCACTTATTACGATAAAATGTATCCACAATTCCATTCCTTTCTTCAGAGAGACGCCATAAAGTCCTCTATAACTTGATTGATGACCTCCAAAAGTAAGCACAGTATGACATTTTGTTTGTCAGATAACCCTTCCTTTGTATAAAGAAGCACCTGAACGTATCAACGTTCATCTGGAATTATTTTTCGTAGGCGCAAAATAAGAATATCCAGTTATAGGAGGAGCAAGCATATAAAGAGGAAGCTGTATCTTGATATGGTAGGAGCTTTAACGTTGGAACTGAGCTTTTTTATCTAAGCTTTATGTGATATAATTAAATCTTTCGTATGTAACAAAGTTATCTTTCTTCTAAAACGTAAATTCATATCTATGTTATATTTCAACGTAAAAATGTAATTCCTTTTCGAGTATAACCAGAAAAATAGCTTGGTTTCAATGTAAAATATAGTTTTCCTCCAAAATTACTATTTACAAGGTGACCTCACCTTCCGCACTGCTTACAGCAATAAAAAAGATGGTACCAAGTCGAAGCAAGGAAGCCAGCTAAGAAATACAGTTGTAAATAGAAAGTTCCGGCTGGAATCTGCGTAGGTCCAGCCGATTGGTAAAAGGAGAAATTCAAGTGACCATTTTAATATCCGGAAGAGAAAAAGTAATTCTCGAAGAGCCAGCAATCTACAACGAAGACAAGACCCAGAGCAGAGAAATTGTGTTCAACCGCTTCCGTACCTCGAAAGCCTCGTCAGGAACACCAGCAGCAAATATTCAGGTTACCAATCTAGAAGAGCAATTAATATTTATTCAACTCGCTTCAGCGTATTCTTCACCACCATATTGACCTCTGAAGTATTTATTTTCTTCACTGACGCTGCTCAAAGCAAGTGGAGCATACCACCATAAACAATGCTCGAGGTAATCCAATACCTGAGCTTTGGCGTCAAACTGTCACGTAGCGACGAAAGAGCGTAACACGTAGAACAGATTAAACAATGTTGTGACGCTTGTTAAATCAAAAGGTCGTTAAAAAAATAGTAGACTCGGTTAACAATCACGTACCGCTAGATACGTGATAATAAAAGTATAACAAACATTGTATCTAACATTCACCTCGTAACTTATAGCATGAATATGCTGTAGAAAGATAAGAATCATCATTGGGTATGAGTACATACCGGAAACGACTCCCCAAACAATCTACAATGAATTTTAAAGCAAGGGGTCTAACGGTTATTTAACCAGAAGGCTGTTGAAAAATAGTGAAGTTAATTGTAGGCCTCTATAAATCAAAAACGTGTAATTTGAATCAATTAACAAACACGTACTGTTATAAACAATAAAACAAACTTTTTATCAATAACATTCACCCCATAACTCACAACATGAATATTTTGTAAAAATATCTCAATTAGCACAATAAGCGAAGAGCCATTTGTGTCCATGTATGTACCCACGGTCACCGGCATGTTGTCGAAAGTCAGTAACTACCATATTAGATCAGATATAGGCATTTCTCTGCATATTTGAAACATTAAACTATGCTAAGAGGTATAATAGACTGCTGACTATACCATATAAAAGCTTGCTAGTAGTAACAACAATCAGTTTCATCCTGAAGCGAATACTGAACTCAAAATATGAAATTGCATTTATTATTGATAAATATATTTCTTCTAATAAAGAAGGCACATGATCCAGCTGACGTTATTACCTCCTTCCACCTATAACTGCAATGCTACTAATTATCAAATGGAAATGCTGTTATTACTGCAACCCGAATATGTACCGCTGTAAAGTTTATGGTTGCTGTTGATTTTCTCAAACAAAACAGATATAACTAAACGTGTTGTAGAAAGTGTCATTTCTATTGTTGGGTCGTACGGTGACTGACTCATTCCAGTTATGATTACTTTTAAAAAAGGATAAATTATTCAAATATACTAAGACTGTCTTTAATGTCACAAGTGTATGTGCTCAAAATTCGATCTTTATGATCGTTTGTGATATTGTAAGGAGCAATTCGATTGGAGAACAGAATATAAAATCGAATATGTAGAATGAGAAACTAAGGCCTCCTTTATCACTTGCTAGACCGGGAGGGATTGTCCGCTATTTTCTGATTCCTGCGTTTTTAAGTGCTGAAAGTACTTACTACGATTACTGGAAAAATCCTTACGTTTCCATTGACATTTTCCTGGGATGAGATTTTCTTGCATTTTCTTGCAAGGCTTCTAAGAACTAAAATATATATATTAAAACGCAGGGAAAATAGTCAATTTTCCGTGATTTTCTGATTACTGCCAACTAAACCAATTAAAGATATTATTTAGTTCAAAATGATCAGAAAAATGTTATGCCTCAGAAAGTCACGGAAAATTTTCCAAGACAGTTAAACTCTATGAGACATCCTGTCAACATTTTTTTGGTGTACGTCCCTCGTTGATCCATGTTTCATTGAAATAAAATGTGTTCCTTCTTTGGTTCTTCATTTCTTTTATGGTTCTTAGGTAATTTCTTCTCCATACTACAATATTGCTTTTTTCACTAAAATAGACTTTCTGGAACGCTTTTTCCATCGAAAACCTAGTTTTTGAAAAGGTTTAATAGGATGTTTCGAGTTATTTCAGAGTAATCCTTTTCATCACGAACCATAGCAAGAATTTTGTCTACTAAAGGAAATCCTTTCCCAAAGAAGAATATTTCCATTTTCTAACGTAATCCTTCTATCAAATAATTTCCCATTTGAAATTTTTTTGCTGTTTAGAACTCGTCACATTTCCCCTCTTCAAGAATTTTGTAAGTCGAATATTTCCCAACACCAAGCGTACTACTAACTAATTCCACTGTATTTTCAACACTTTTACATAAATGTTTGTCTGTCAATGATTTAAAACAATTAAATATCAATCTTTTTCCATTTAACCTTTAAAGGATCGATTCTCGGCGTCCTTCTAAATTTTCCAACTAAACTGAATTCTTTGCTTCAAAATAAAATAAAATTTTTAACCTTCATTGGCAAATAGGTAATTATTGGAAAAATCTGATGATACGGCTATGTAATCTTTAATACACAGGGTTTTTGGCCTTTCCTAACCGTTTTCTATTGTTCTGTACAACTTATGATTATGGAAGACCAATAAAAGTTGGAAAACTTGTATTAGTTCAGGTACATTTATGAAAATTTAAGGAAATATTTATGTAGATTATTCTGTAATAATATTTGAAATGATCGTTTAGATTAGTGGGTAGGTTTTATGACCACCTTGTACATAAAAATAGACTATAAATGTAAATTATCCAAATATCATCATCTTTTATTGGACCATATATTTTTCTCGGAATTATTTTCTCAAAATTGAAGATTCACCTTGGTTTTGAATGGTAGTTAAATTTTGGCTTGTTAAGTAAGACAATAGGTATAATCATCGTTTTATCTAATTACAATTTCATCATTCTAGATAGTCGTCAGGACTTAAGCAGCTAGAGCATTGCTACTGGCTGCTACTTAATTTTTGAGATATGGCAACGTTGATATGAATATGTCAAATCTGATATTACCTTCATAATATTTGACATTTTTAATGGTAAAAGCACTCAGAACTTGTTGTCACACGAGTGCTATTTGAGTTGTTTATAGATACTTGAATTATTCATCTTGGTCAAAAACTTTCGACGTGGATCAAACCAACAACAGTGTGCCGATCAACTCGCTTCTACTTTTAGTGATGAAGATATTGCAATAAATGCTGAGAAAATTCAATCACGGTGTGTCAATCTTGTATCTATGCTTATGATCCCGAAACTAAACAAGAATCGACTGTAAGGGTCTTTCAAGACCAATCAAATCCAATCATAGTATACCAGCATTTGTTTGCCAGAAGTGTTAAAAAAATAAAGGAAATCAATCATAGAAAAACGAATCATTCTCCACCCCGACAATGTGAATTCTCACGCATCTGTTTAAACCAAAACATTTTTGAGCAGTCAAAACATCTAATTGATGATTCGAGAATTAATTCAAATGCATGCAATTGTTTTTTTGGTCTATTTTAAAACTTAGAGAGCAGCCCTCGTAGCATCAATTACCAGTAGGCGTGAAGTACTATACAGGGTCCTTCACGACGAGTCGAATCGATATGTGTAAGGGAAAGTACTACGACTAGTGTTCTGAAAATTTGCTTGCTTAGGTTTTCTTAAATGCTCATTTCAGCTATACCGGAATTGGACCCTAACTTATTTTAAGCGGGTGCTATAGTTTTTATTAAATTTATTAAATCTACACAAAATTTCAATATAACTATATAAGGCGGAGTATGCCTAAAGTCCACCAGTTTTTAATTACACTCGTGGTCAAAAATAACGCACAACACCGATTTCTGAAAATATTTTTTTGTTTAATAAATTTAAATTATTATTGCTATTGTTTCACTTCTTTTCAATCATTTTGACGCAATAATAAGAAATGTGTAGTTATTTTGAGTAATTTTTAATGAGTAAAAGAATAAAAACATTGCAATTAAACCAAATTTTTTTATAAATAAAACTTGCACTCTAAACAATAATGTTCCTTTTTTTAAAACGCTAGTAGCGTGTATTTCCGCCTCTGGGTGTAATTGTTGTTAACATTCTACTGGGCATGCTTTCAATTAGGTGCTGTATCACTTCTTGAGGTATGTTCTCTCATTCCTTTAATGCCGCTTGCTAAACCTCATTCAAATTTTGAGGAGATGGATTTCGACGACGAATGCGGCGTTTTAAAATGTCCCAGACATGCTCGATAGGATTCTTATCTGGACTTCTTGGTGGCCAGTCCAGGGTATGAATTCCTACTTTGTTTAGGTAATTCAGAACATCTGCCGCAACGTGTGGTCTAGCATATCAGGCATTAAATGAAAATTATCACCAATAAATGGCCTGTTTGCGCCATTTATAAGACGTTTATACGACGTTATACGAACATTTATTTTTATTTTTACGACGCGATTTTCAAGAATGTCAGTTATGTATCTAGATGCGTTAAGGGTGGGTCTAGGAAGAGACACTAATTCTGTGCGGGCATCAAAACAAATTCCTCCCCAAAACTTGATAGGGAGATATCAGAGATATTTCCATTTCGGACTTCTCGCATAAGGCTGTTGAGCTCGACACTTCTCATTGACCGATTTCTTAATGAATTTAATTGCAAAAAACGGTCATCTCGAGGAGTTAAAACTGAAGGACGTCCTTGTCTCGAAATCTTTGCATCAATCTGCCAATGGTTGTGTGGTGTTTGCCACGATAACTCTCTCCCTGTCCAACTAACTTGGCTGTTCTTTCAGCTTCGCGTTCACTTAACTGCCTAACTCTATTCATTTTTTGTTTAACTAGTCTCGACTTTAACACACCTTAATTGACTTACATTACTGCTCACCACAAGTTGGTACAACAATAGAATGAAAGAAACATTAAAATAAGCATAAAATAAAAATTTTAAAAAACCACAAAAACAGTTATTTGCTGATAAGAAATTTTGCTACATTTTATCGCTATCATTTAAGATACTTTAACTTTTTGTGATAGAAAAAAAAAAGAAACCCAAAAAATCATTATTTTAGGTTTTGATATTGAAATTGAGGGTGGTGCGTTATTTATGGTCACAAATTTATTTCACATTTATATTTCTGAGTGAGGTCTAATATTTTTGGGATCTAGACAAATAGCACTTACAGCTTTCAAAATTTGTGAAAACCTTGACAAAAATTTATATAGGGTGTCACCTGCCGATTAATAACAACGAATAACAAAAGTTAAAACGTATCAAAAATTAAAATACTACAGTCAATTAAAAAATATTTAAAAACACTACACTAAGAAAAGAAGAGCAGAACTAAGAATTTAACTAGAGTAAATATTAGAAATGAAATTAAAAACGATGAAAATTTCAGTTTTTTCAAATCTCTACAAATACCGTCAATTTGAGATATATGAATTTACTAACGAAGTCCCCTTAATTTAAAGCGTAGAATTCAATGGTAAAGAGAAAAATGACAATGATAAAGTTAAGCTTTCAAAGTTTTTAGATAGCGAAATTCGACACCATTTTCTGAACACTCTATATAAATTTTTGTCAAGGTTTTCACAGATTTTAAAAGCTGAAAGTGTTATTTGTCCAAATCCCAAAAATATTAGACCTGACTCACTTAATCTTAGAAATATAATTTTTTAGTGGAGGGCTGCATGTGTCCAAAAATTTCGAAAATCTGAAATAATTTAGAAATGGTGGACTTTAGGCATACTATGCCTCACATAAAAATATATTGAAATTTTGCGTAGATTTCAAAAATTTAATAAAAACCATAGCATTCCGTTTGAAATAACGAAGTTTAGGTCCACTTCTGGTATAACCGGAAGTTTCAAAAAACTGAATTTATCTTAGCTAAAACGAGCATTTCGGAAATCTCATGCAAACAAATTTTCAGAAGACTAGTCGCAGTACTTTCCCATATACATATCGATTCAGCTCGTCGTGAGGGACCCTATACATATTATCCATTGTTAAGTGAATTTCTCTTGATTTTTTTAGCGTATCCATAATAATAATTTTCTCGTGTAATTTCTATCCAGATGTTTATTTTATTACTCAAATCCTTATTTCATATTAACCGTACCTGACTCTTTATCTTTGTCCGGACCCCCCAAAATTATTTGTTTGTTGACTCTACTTACTAAACTGACTGTAAATGCTCTGTTATCACTCGAGAACCTTTTCTTCGACGATCTCCATTCATCATTCTAATTTGCATATCCTCGCAATTACACAAACTAATTCCTGTCTCAAAGACTCCTTCTACCCCCGCATTTAAAATTATGTTTCAAGTGGGAGACTCAAGCTCTACTGTAATGCTCCCTTTATTGTGGCTTCGTACAATAAAATTGAAGGCTGGGCCTCCGACGATTTGCATTTTCATCAGTAATTAATAAAATATTTACCATCACAAAGACCGGCAACCAGCATGATATTCTTCTTTTGTTGCGTGTGTTCATTCCAAGTCTTATAGTCCGAATGATGCAGCGACTCCTATTATCTTTGACCGATGCTATAGAATGAAAATTATTATAAAATATAACTGAATAATATTATATTTAGAATCACCACATCATGTGCATACAAAGATATTAATTATTCTATTGGAATATTTTAATTATTTATACTAGAAGATACTAATCATCAAATGTAATTGTTGAAACTATTCTCAAATAACCACAAAACTAAATTTGTCTTGAAAGACAACTTATATCTTTCGATTTCAAAAAATCATGAAGAAATTGAATAAAAAATTTTCCAACAAACCACATTTTATTCAAATAGCTTCGATAAATGAAAAAACTTTAATTTTTAGCGTAAATTTAATCACATATCGCAGAGTTGATCAAACAAACTTTGTTTCGCCTTAGAAATTATAATGACTGATTTTTTTGCTGGTACCTTTTTGGCAACACTGTTTTTGACAGATCACGCGTGAATTGTGTCTTTGTCTTTGTTAAACTTGTTTAGTTTGGTCTATAATTTAATCACGAATCGACTTACGAACGAACAACGCTTGTAAAATGCTGAATTTTACTATCAAAATTCATCGGTTAAGGAAGTGCATCGCGCACCAATTTATGGGCAGTTTGATCAGCCTACTAAGGGAACTATTCGGAAGCTTGTGACTAAATTTCGAACCCAGTTTACACTATTGGACATTAAGCCTCTAACACGCAAATGTACAGTGAGGACCGAAGAAAATATTGCGGCTGTGTTACTGATGATCGTGAAATGTCAATTCGCCGCCGTTCGCAGCAATTGGGCCTCTGTTACTCCACTACATGAAACATTTTGCGAAAGGATTTGGGTGTTAAACCTTAGAAGATACGGCTGATGCAAGAATTGAAACCACACGATCTCCCACAACGTCTAACATTTAGTGAATGGGCGCTGGCAAAGTGTTCAGCGACGAAGCTCATTTCTGGTTGAATGGATACGTCAACAAGCAAAATTGCCGCATCTGGAGTGAAGACCAACCAGAAGCCTTGCAATAGCACCAATGCATCCCGAAAAAGTCACTGTTTGGTGTGGATTATGGGCCTACTTCTTCAAAAGCGACAATGACCGGAACGTTACTGTGAATGGCGAGCGCTATCGTTTGATGATTGACGATTTTTTTTGCCAAAATGGAAGAATTGGACATACTTGATATGTGTTTTCAACAAACCGGTGCCGCATGCCACACGGCATGCAAAATGGCCAAATTGAGAGCGGCCTTCGGTGAACAGTTCATCTCACGCTTGGGGCCCGTCAATTGGCTGCCTAGAGCGTGTGATTTAACGCCTCTGGACTATTTCTTGTGGGCCCATGCTAAGGCTAATGTCTACAGGGATAAACTAGCAACGATTGACGCACTGGAAGCCAATATTGAAGCATTTATTCGTGAAATACCGGGCGGTATGTTGAAGAGAGTGTGCCAAAATTAGACCTTGCGCAGGGGCTATCTAAAGCGGAGCCGCGGCCAACATTTGCATGAAATCATCTTCAAAAATTAAATTACACTGATCGTTCTATCGATTCCTATAAATATTTAATCAATCTTTCAAATTTTTTCTTCAAAATCAAATAACTGACAAAACAAATCAAATTTTGGATTTTATTTAATTCATCCTAATTAAAGGATAATATGGATAATATTTATGAATAAAAAAATTAAGTATTGCAACGATCCTTTTCTGGTCAGGTATTTGGGTGCTTTTTTCATTGAAGCACCTTGTAATAGAGGACATTTTTTTATTTTATTATCAGACACAAAGAGTCTTCCGACTCGTGTTCATGCCACATATAATTTACCATGAGAAAAACATGGATTTTATAGATTCAGACTATAAACTTCCAAATATTGACCTTGTGATTTGTTAATAGTCATGGCTAATGCAAAACGGTTTGGAAATAGAAGTTGTTTAAACTTAGGTTAAGATCATCGGGGTTCTAGGAATAAGAATTTCTTCACCTACGAATTTTCCTTTTAGTATCGTCGCGTAAATTACATTGTTCATCAATTTACCTATCACCAAACACCAATGCACATTTTTTGTTGGTAATCAAGACACATCCAAATAAATAAGTACCTTGAATGTCGGAATAAATCCTTGCTTTTCGATAATATGTGCCCCAAATTAGGCATTTAGAAACAACAACGTTTGTATTTTGCTAAAAAAATTGTTCATTCGTTTGTTTCACCCCGAAGTAATGGCTCATGCTGCGGAATTAATAGTAGCAATATCAATTTCTACTAAGCACAATTCTGCCGATTCTCTAGAAAACTTAATGCGCCATAATATTCAAAAACAATGTCCCAATACGAACGCACTAATCAGTGATACAATCGTCTTGAAGCGCTGCTCGGTTCATAAATTTATTCCTTTGCGTCGAAAATTATCTACTTGTTGATCTCTGAGGTTTGCCAACAGAACCGTTCTTGAGTTCTTGAGTTCTTGAGTTCTTGAGTTCTTGAGTTCTTGAGTTCTTGAGTTCTTGATTTCTTGAGTTCTTGAGTTCTTGAGTTCTTGAGTTCTTGAGTTCTTGAGTTCTTGAGTTCTTGAGTTCTTGAGTTCTTGAGTTCTTGAGTTCTTGAGTTCTTGAGTTCTTGAGTTCTTGAGTTCTTGAGTTCTTGAGTTCTTGAGTTCTTGAGTTCTTGAGTTCTTGAGTTCTTGAGTTCTTGAGTTCTTGAGTTCTTGAGTTCTTGAGTTCTTGAGTTCTTGAGTTCTTGAGTTCTTGAGTTCTTGAGTTCTTGAGTTCTTGAGTTCTTGAGTTCTTGAGTTCTTGAGTTCTTGAGTTCTTGAGTTCTTGAGTTCTTGAGTTCTTGAGTTCTTGAGTTCTTGAGTTCTTGAGTTCTTGAGTTCTTGAGTTCTTGAGTCTACTTAAGTTGGAACCAAATGGAAAACTTTTTATTAGTGGTTTTATGAAAAAAAGTTATTTCGGATAAAAAGTTCTGCATTGGCCAAAAGTTAAATATCAATTTTTCAAATCAATATACGAGGTTTATCAAAAAATTTGAATTTTGTGCAAGAGTAACTTTATTTTTCACAATTCACAAAAACGTTATAAAGTAAAGTTGTTTTCAATTAGAAGTTATATTCAAATATGCAATTACAGTCATCTCAATATATAAAAATTCAGTGTCCGTGTGTATGTTCCGAATGAACTCAAAAACGAATCAACTCATATTGATGGAAGTTGGCATATGTAATTTGGTCCAACTTAAATGATAGGATAGTTATTATTTAAATTAATGGTCTCAATAATTAATAATTAATAATAAACTACTGTAAAATTTTGTCCTTTGCCGTTCAGATGGCACCACACTTTAATGTGATATATTTTCTTAGAATACACACTATACATGTCTTATTTTGCCTATACCACTTAACGTCGCTTCTTTCAAATCATTCTTCATTCTGTCTTTGTTACGTACATTACTTCGAATATTTTTTTTCATTTATAACTTACAGTTATTCAGAGAACAGCGAAATTCATTCACATTAAAAATTCAATTACTATTTTTAGTAAAATTCCACCCAAAAAATCCAACCTTAACGCCCCTAGGAAGAAGACTCGATGTACACGAGCTCATGAATTAGTCGAACAGAGAGCAGAAAGAAATGCAGCTCAAAGAATTCGTGCACGAGAACAGCGTGATAATCGCCGACAAGAAAATGCATTGAGAACCAGGGTGGCACGTCAACAACACCTAGATTCATATAGAGAACAAAACCGAGAAAATCATCGAACCAACCGCACAATAATACGTGGATCATTTGTTCGTCTTGCATTTAATTATCAACCAGACATCAATCACTCGGCTGATTCCAAAGTTACTATTGGTGCGATGGACAAAATATGGAATTATTGTCAAGCGTTATAATTTCACAATGAAACACCCGGCATGTGTTGCGCATCAAGAAAAGTTGTATTGTCACCACTCCCTACTCCACCTGAACCTTTGAAATCTCTTCTTTCTGGCATTTCAAATGAATCAAAATTATTTTTGCGACACGAGAATTTAATTCTTGCTTCCAAATGACGTCGTTTGGAGCATCCAAAGTTTGTGATTTGTCATCTGATGGTCGTAATTTTGAGACAACACAAAATTTCTTCAGATCTATTTTATGGGCAATTGTGGAGAACGTGTAAAAACTCGATGCCAGTATAATTTCATTGAACAAGCAGAAGAGAGAGCAATTGTATTGTCATTAGAATTATTTCAAATCAAATCACTCAGCCACAGCAACGCGTGACCGGGTCTGCTAGTTTATTATGAAAATTCAGGTTTTGTGATTATTTACTAATCATTCTGTATTAATTATTCTGGCTGGATACAATTTTTCTCTCTTACCTTTTGAAAATATGATAACCTTTCTATTTATTACAGTTTTTGAACAAACTTGCAATTTACATACGTAAAAATCCATACCAAGAACATTCATTAAACAGTAACAAACATAATTAAATTTCTCTTTGTAAAAATTCAACTGTTCTTTTTTTCACTCTTGTATTACTTTCCGTATCATATTAGTATAATTTTTTCTCCAAATGGTCTACATCATCGAATAGTAAACGTTGATAAACCTGCTGTTTTAAGTAACCCCATAAAAAAAGTCAAGGGGAGTCAAATCAGTAGACCTAGGAGGCCAAAACATATCTGAATACCTGTGAATCACCATCCCATTAAACATTTCAAGAAGAACTCTAACGTTCAATGTACGAGTACTATGGATGCAAGCACCGTCTTATGGAACCAAATTGTCATCGTTCTTGTAACGGAATGTCGTGCAAAAAATCACTTACTTGATTTTCTAATAATTGTGAGTACTAGCTTTTACCCGCGGCTTCGCTCGCATCGAATCCATTTATCAAGTATCAGAAATCATTATAATAAAAATATATCAATATAATAACTTTATTTTATTGCTTGGTTAGTATCATCGATTTTTAAAAATTACTACATACAATGAAGTTTCAAAACATTTGTTCTGGCGTTTCTATCGCTCTTCTAGCAACCCGCTGCTGAGCATGTTCTAAACGACGTTGGGTCTGAAGAGGTGTTTCAGCAGCTCTCAAATCACTTTGTCGCCTTGCTTGCTGTTGCTGTCTTCTCAGCTCTGCATGAACCGAAGATTCTTGATTTCGTGCAACTTTTGGTGCTAAGGCCCGTGACAAATTTCTAGATAATGTAGACATACGCTTTCAGTGACAGTTGAAAATAACAATGGTACCTAAACTCAAAAATCCCAAACAGCTGAAACTATAATCAATTGAATTGGATGTATATTAAATAAATAGATATTGACTTTACCGTATATAATGTAGTATTTAGGGTTTGAACTTCATTACTGTATGTTAGATGGTGCTGAAGTAGCGAAATGTTGATATTTGTTGACAATTTTTTTTATTTTCTAGTACCTCTCAGAATATGTGTACAAAGTTTCATGATGATTCGTCAAGTAGTTTTTGCGTGAACGCGTAACAAACATCCACGCTTTCACATTTATAATTTTAAGGATTTAAGGAATGTTGAAAAATAAAAGCGCAAAACTAATTTATTTTTGTACACACCACACTATACGTTCATTTTAAAAGAATATTGGTTCCGAGTTTATATTACAAAGTTTTATTACTGTTACACCACCAGCCACAATTTTGTGATGAGACGGTTCCATTTGAAGTTGCCTCATCGGAAAATATTGTAGTTCTTGTAAAAAACGGGTGTTCATCCAACTTTCTTTTTATCAGAGCTCAGAATTCAAAACGAATATCGAAATCCCTTTGTAGTAACGTGTGTACAAGTTGCGGTTTGTATGCATGATATTTATTATCTTTCAAAATATTTGCCATTGTATCATTACTTATTGAAGTAGTTTGGATTGCAGAAGCCTTTTTTCTTAATGACATTTTTGGGTCTTTTACGACAGAAAGCAACACTTCAAATTCAGTGTCTTCATTAGCAACCCGTTTTCAGCGTTTATTCTGAAATTTATTTTCTATACTTCCTCTAGTCTTGAATTTATTTAAAATTTTTCTATGCGGATGTCTATTATTGAAAATATTTGTGGCCTTTCTATATATTTTGTGATTGTCTCCAACAATTAACACAGTTTTATTTTTTCTTCACGATTTAGTGAATTGGCCATTTTTATTGTAATGTTAAATTAATGTTAACAACAACTCGCTCAGACATTCACTTCCATATACTTCATGTTAGGGCATCCTAGATTGCGTTAAATTTTATCCCGCCAGAATAATAAAACAACTTTACTTCATAACATTTTCCTGAATTGTAAAAAATAAAGATACTTTACTCTTGCACAAAATTCAAATTTTTTGGTAAACCTCGTATACTACTTCAAAAAATTGATATCTGATGGTTGCATTTCAACTTTTCGACCATGCAGAACTATTTATCAAGAATAAGTTTTTTTCATAAAACCACTAATAAAAAAGTTTTCCATATGGTTCCAATTTAGTAGTACAGCCACTTTTGGTGAAGGAATTGTCTTCCTCAAGTTTGTGTTCCACATTCATGGCATTTTAATAGGAGCAGTTCCAATCATCTACTATAAAGAGCCTCACCCAAAAACAAAAAGTTTTTGAGTATCGAGAAGCGAACTGTTATTTTAAGGTTTCAATTCTTGTGCCGATTGAATTTAACATTGTTACAGCTTTGGAATTTTATATGTAATGCACAGGTGAAAGCACCTGTGCATTCAACTTTCTTTTGAATCACCTTCCATTTATGTATAATTCCAAAATTACGAATATTATCTTCCAATTGCTAGCCTAGTTTTGTTCTCCAACTCGGAAAATGATATTTTCGGAGAATTCATACATTTCATTCGACAATTTCCTTTAATGAAGGAATTATTTCTCCGACTTATATCTGTCATTGTTATAAACTTTCAGAAATGATATTTCTTCAACGTGCAATGCAGCACAACGTATCTTATCATCAGGCAGTAAGAAAAGTAGAGATGGATGAATATTCTTTGAATGAATATTTTCTTCACACAGTCCTCCATAAATAATTTAGATTTTGTTGCAGATACCTATATTTTTATACAGAATTATTGCGGGTATTGTTCAAAAGTATCTCAATAAATTTTTTTGTACTAGACATAATGATACATATAGATTAATTTCCCCATACTCCAGATTTAGTATCACTGGACTATGTTTTGAGATGTTAAATAAAAGATTTGTTTCATCGAACACAATCTATGGAGTCAGATCAAATCAAAGAACGCATGTCACCACAAGAATATTTCTAACACGTTTTTGAACATTCTTTTTTTGTTCACTAGAGTTGCATCAATAAGTATTTTACTCCAAAATAATAAGAATGATTCTAAGAATTCAATTCGCATATTAAAAGTCATTGTAGGGCCTAAGGTGCTTTGATGATGATTATCCTGTGAAATGATGGATATTTTATCTAGGGACATCTGGTATACTGTGAATTACGATTATGGTATTTTTTTTCGTCTGTTCTGTGCGTCTATCTGTAGCAGCGATATCTTCTCACAGGAAGCATCTAGCAAGCTCTGGTTTCTTGCGTTTTATTCCTGTATAGCTTTAGATGTGCCAAAACTAAAGAAATTTTGGTCGTTATTAAAAAAAAATTAATTAAATTACCCCAATTGTAATTTTTCCCATACCCTGTAAAATTAAGTGCTTACAATATTAAAACTTTTAATTATGAATATTTTTCGAATTATTATGAGAAATATCTAGAAATAGTGAGAGAAAAACGATTAAATAAATTATTAATATTTTTCATGAAAATTTTTCTTCTATAAATCGAGATTTTTGTTAATTACTTGTTAACGTTAAAAAATGCGTTAGCTTGTATTATGACTTTTTTACTTGTTTTTAATTGGCCACAATATTTTTATCTAAGGCTGTTTGTTGTCGTCATGGTATTAATTCTAATATAGAAGCTCTATAGTATATTTCATATCTATAGTTTCTAATTTTCAAATCAATCGACATATCAATGCCAGAAACTATTCATTTCGTAGTATGGAGAAATCAAGAAATGTCCATGACTCTGTGTCTGTGTTTTTAAAATTTAACTTGCTTGTGAATATTTTCCCATCTCTATTAAAGAGAACTTACTAAACAGAATGCATCTTTCGAGTTCAATTCTTATTTCGTTCGGAAAAGGATATAAAATGCATCGTTTCGTTGCAGATAAAGTTGATCATATGAAATTTAACTCTTTAATTTGTCTTTGTTGATAAAATTCAATGATACTAGACTAAAATGATGCTTATTCTCTGTTAATTTACAATATTTATAAAATAATTGTAAATATGCTTCACCTGATAACCTCAATAATTACTTTGTAAATGTAGCCAAAAATTTATCAAATTCTAATACAACTAATGATATCAAAAATATAAACTTATATTAAAAATGTTTTCGAGTCTGCCCGATTGCACATTAAACCTTTACCACTTTAATTGACGTTTCATTTCAAAATGGCACTTTTCCCAATTGCCTGAAGACGGCTATGATTATACTTCTGCACAAAGGAGGAGATAAACATCAAATTATCGCCCAATTGCACACGTTCCCACGTTATCTAAGATCTTAGAAAGATTGGTCAAAAAGAGGCTTTTATCATTTTTGTTAGAATCTAAAATACTACCCATCAATCAATTTGAGTTTTTAAGTAACAAATGTACAAATGATGCTATATTATTTCTCCTAAATGATGTCTACTCTAGTCTTAACACCCATCACTCCACTGCAACAACTTGATACAACGATGTCATCTTGCAAGCCAATAGAATGTGGAGCGCCTCCTGGCTCAGTACTAGACCCTATTTTGTTTCTTCTATTTATCAACTAAATTGTCTAGCTAGACATCAGTGGTAAAATATGTCTATTTGCAGATGACACTAGTTTCTCTTGGAGCAACCCTGATCTCACGGCACTTCATAGGACCATATCTAGTGACCTAATCACCCTTAAATCAGGGTGCGTAAAATTCTTAGGGCTCGTTGTGAACAATTCCTTGAAATGGAAGTTACATATTGCCGCTCATCTAAAAAATTAAGTTCCTCCTGTTTTGCATTGATATCAGTTTCCAAAGAACTAAACTTATCCACCTCTTTAACAGATTATTATGCCCTTATTGAGTCCCATCTACGATATGTCCTTCCCTTCTGAGCTACGTGTGGTGCGACTCAATTTGAGCGAATCTTTAAACGACAAGAGAGAGCTGTTAAATATTTACTCGGGCTAAACTGCAGGGACTTCTTTAAATATTAAAAATTCTGACTCTTCCTTCCTTATTTATCTTTGAATCCATTTGCATAATTCGTAAGCACACTTCTCCAATTTCAGAAAGGTCGTTGCACGGCTATCCACTTAGGAAGGCGAACCGCGACATTTACCAACCTACTCCACATTCAGAATCAGTTAAGGGCTCAATATTTTACAATGCAAAAAAATGCACAATCACTTGCCAATTGAAATCAAATCGATATAATCTTTTCCTGCATTCCGCAATAATTTGAGGGCATATTCACTGGAAAGTGCCATCTTCTATTCTAATAATAATATTGGTATCTAGATTAGGTTACACCCCTCCGATTTTATCAAAATTTTAGTATGTTATGAAGAAAATTACGCTGAACAAGAATATATATATATATATATATATATATATATATATATATATATATATATATATATATATATATATATATAGGGCGCGGAAATCATTTCTTCAGGTACTGTTTGCGTTTAAAGAATCAAATAATTGTAATGATTTTTCAATGATTATAATATTTAAATTGATCGTTGGAAGAACTAAAAAGGGATAAAATAAGACAATGTGAGAAGTTGGTTTAAAGTTCTAACACCTCCCCGACCCTTTCCACCCCTCTCTATCATCAATTTTTAAATAACCATGTAATCAAACTTAATGAATTATTTTTCTTTTTCTGGAACTTCAAATTTGAAAAATTATGTGAAGGGATGATTTCCGCGCCCTATATATATATCAAAGTTTTCAGCATAATTTTTTCTATTACATTTCTATTACTAAAATTTTAACGAAATCGGAGGGGTGTAACCTAATCTAGATAATTACCATAATATTTAATTCCGGAAATGCTGCATACTGGTTTAGTTTGTGCTATGGACTTGTACACTAATTATTAGCTACTACTATTACCTATACTTTTGTCACTCATTGTAGTTTTCTTTGTATTTTTATTTAGTTATTTTTATGATTGTTTTTCAGTTTTTACAAGCTTTTGTCTACAAATTGTAACAATTTTTTTACAATAAAGCATTTCTCTCTCTCTCTCTCTCTCTCTATTTTACCATATTAAAATTCTCAGGTATTTGCAAGTTCATAGCTAAAATAATCTAAGACGTTTGTCAAATTATGGAACGTTTTCAAAATCAATTCAAAATCCTCAACGAGTCTGTCTATATGGCAAACGAGATAAACAAATATTTACTTCTAAATATTTTCTTTACTGCCGTCTGTATTTACACGAACTGAGCCAATATATCAACTTTCCGGAAAGGTATATACGAATGAAAATGGGCATTAGCATATAAAAAAAGGGCCAGGAAAACAAAAAATGCTAAATACTGACGGTGTTAATTGTTTTAGGATTATTTTGATAAAACATCCGACACATTTATTTTGAAGCGGTTCTTATCATGGAAATGAGTTTCGCATTTTAAACACCAATTAAAAACGAAATCGAGAATGATTTTCCGTCTATTGCTTATTTTCCCAGTAAAACTTTTAATCAGGAGATTTACAAATAATATTTTTATGATTAATAGGTTTTGCAAATGAAAATGTCAAAAGAGATTCACGATAATCTCACAAAAATTTATTCAAAGGATGCATTGCCAACTTGTTTATAAACATGATACATAGTATGGTCCAGGAGCTCTTGGCCTCATATAGTAAATATAGCGAGTAAGCAAAAATATTTATACAAGCGTCAGTAACAAGTCTCAATAAGCTTCAACTTGCTGCTTCGATCCATTTTATTATAGTACAGTTCGAAGGACCACTCCATAATTTTCCACAATTAGCTGGAGACGAGAATCAGTAGAAGATGACCCACGTGCGGAAGATTCTATGACGATGACTACTTCAGAAGACATTAAATTAGAGGAAGAAATTAACCCTAAAAGCAAAAGAAATTGCAGCACTGAGCGCCATTTCCGAAGTAAGTGTTCTACAAATCTACAAAGTTTTTATTAACAATCAAAATATTTTATACATTCTATGGTGAGGCTTACATCCAGTGATGTAACCTCTTATTACCTCTTATACCTCATATTAGGTCTGTTGGCCACCTTTTTTTCAGTCCTTTTGCGTTTCTTGACGTTAACACTCTAGTAGTAGATTTGGGTGGGTTTCTATAGTTTTTTGATGTTTGATGATCCCCTCTTGGATAACTTCTTGTACAGTGGGCACTCCCAGGTCCACGTGAATCGTGTGATTTGTCACCTACTATGGAGCTTCTACTAGTCGACGGAGTATTTAAGATTGAGCATTTGAGACTAGAAAATGGTCCCTTCAATATCCTGGTGGTAATCTAAAGACCCTTTGAACTTAATGATAATGCATTATTCACCTAAACTATCTCGGCTGACAAACCATACTTCAAAGTTGGAATTTCTAGAACCGTTGGCAATATTCGTACTCAATACACTGTTTACACCCCCACTACACCAACACTCACAATTACACTGTTTAACACGCGTTTCGGTAACCAAGTTATCGTCTTCAGAGAAGGAAGGTAAACTATTTTAAGTTTAACTCTAAGTTTACCTTCAGTCTCTGAAGACTATAACTTAGTTATCGAAACGCGCGTCAGACAGTGTAATTGTGAGTGTTGGTGTAGTGGTCGTGTAATGTATTCAGTAAATCATACTCCCGAATTTTTGTTATATATTTGTTTCTCCACTTTATCAAACGACTAGTTTCCATAACTGTTTGCCTTTTATTCACCGTTTTATATCTACGATCATGTTTTCTTCAGAAAAATCAGAATTTGAACCGAACGTAACTCAGGATATGTTTCCTTTTCAGTTCTGCAAGAATAACTTGAAGATTTGGTATTTTTTTGATGTGAACATATTTCAGATTGTTTTGTATATTGGAGTTAACCTGTCAGGTTTAATTTTGAAACAGTTCCTGATTCATTCTTCTTCCATTGTTTCCTGGATAGCGTGTCTTGTGGATATTCCTCGATTACAAAGTCAGTTAAAAACAGTTAAAATCACTTTTTGAACATCTGTTCATAGATGTTGCCATCTCTTTTTAACTTGAACTCTCAACTAATAAGACTTATTCACGGTTGATCTTGAAGCCACAGTTACCACATACTTAATTGTTCCCAAGACTAATTTGACTTTCAATACAACTCACAACTAAAAGTGATATCAGACGGTTCACTTTTCGGTTCATTCGGATGAACGATTACATTAGTGAATGTTCTCTTTTTTTTTTCATTCCCCGTTCACAAGACACACACAAAATGACAAAAAATGAACTTTATTCGCTCATTTCCTCGAATATGTCGTCAAAAGAACTCTAGTGAACGTTTTCTTCGTGTTCATACATTTCATTTTTCGTTCATTCGGGTGCGAGTGATTGATGCCGATTGCATAAATCCAACATCGCTGGATTGGTTCACTGATAAATTAATTTTTATCACTTTTGATTCATTTAATGCCTACACGTTCCATTCTTAATGAAAGATTCTGAATGAAAGGCAGAAATGAATAAAAAGTAAATCGTCAGACTGTGAACCGGAACCCTACTAAAAGTACCTACATGATAATTATGGAAAAACTATTTCGAATTATATATAATAGCCTATTGACGTTAATTATTTTTCAGTATTATACGATTTCGTAACCGATTTGATTAAGGAATTTCTAGTGATCGATTTTTTGTCTAATGCCGTTGTTTATCTATACTTTTAAATGTTTCCACAGATTGTAATGCGGACTTGGACAAGTTGTTTTTTATTCAGTTCGCAGTTGGGCGTCTCTTATTTATTTTTAAAAAGATAAGATTCTCATTATTTGATGACCGGTATTATATTAACTGGACGACAAAAGCCGAAAGGTAACGAACTTCATGCTTTTGATTTTTTTCTCTAGGGGTATTTCAAATCAAAGTCTCACACCTCTAATCAAGGCAATATTGATGTTTTATAACAACATATTGTCTATTTATTGTATAATAAGGCAACTAACCTGCCAATAATCTGCAATATTGAATCTGGAACCAAGATCATAATTTGAATTTATTTTTTATTCATTCATTTCATCAAAACTCCGATAAACACAAACGATACGTTTTTCAATACTTCTTGAAAGAGGTGTTGCTTGCCGTAGGGTTGCATAAAGAATTATTATTTACCCTATGACATCATCTGAGACGATTACGTAACCCATCATTTGTAGTAGGTCAGTTTAAATCCACTATTAGTTTACCCATAACCGTTCCATAGATACGAAGAGAGGAAGCGACTTTTAAATAGCATGGTATAATGGAGGATTACCCTGAAAAGGATTGAGATATGACAGACAATTCATCTTAGACTGAGCATAAACTAACAACGTTGTTAAAGTAAAATTAACCAATAACACAAACTCAATGAAGCACATAAAGATTATATTGATATTTCATATTAATTTTATCTACTTTTTATCTATGTTTATTCCTTTATAGTCAAGTACGATTCTCGCACAGTCAAGATTTGGTGATACAAGAACTGAACCTCGCTTATCAATCTTCTATAAGAGGAAATCGAATTATTAATAAGAGGAAATTATAGCATCCCACAATCTTAGTGATGTAGAGAAACAAGTGCTCAAAATGGTATTCAAATGGATGTATGGTATTTTAGGCAATTTAAGTTTCCTTATTTTAGTCTTTGATCTAATTTTCATTTTGACATATATTATACTGGGTGGAAATTGAAACTGAAATTAAGGCAGCTTGTACACGCATTCTTATTGTTTATTCGATTCATTATTACTAAATTGGTGGAATCGTTGGTGATATTCACTCTGAACACAGTGTTCACACTGCCACTACACTACACCAACACTCACAATTATACTGCTTACAGTTTACCTTAAGTCTTTGAAGTCGATAATTTGGTTATCGAAATGCGCATCAGACAGTGTTCAATTCAAATAATTATTAATTTCCCCACTTCCTATGTTTGTAGTTATTTTTCTCTTCTTACCATAACTCGTTTTGTATTCATATTCTCTAATTTTTCCAAAGTGTAGATTTCATTACAATTAGCAAAGCGATGTTCTAACCTTTTTCGCCTTTCTTCCAAAAAAAGCGTTCAACTATACGATAATGTCTTCGTCTTATTACTAGCGACCAGATCTGTTGGATACAGTGGGTGGTCAACTTGTTTGAAAGCGTGTCACGTTCCGGATTTCCCAAGATTCCTATAGGGACAGCCAAATGTCCCACTTTATAAGTTTGATTCAAATTTAGATATGGAAATACTCATTGATTTATTAATTATAGCTAATATCATTTTGGAATGTTCATGGAATAAAAATAATGTCATAACTAAGGGGGGTATGAACATAGATACATCGGCTATTGAGATACATCGGTTTAACTCGTGTGTTCGTGAACTGTCATTGAATCTCGGGTACTTCCAGCTGAACTTGAGTTTGTTTAGTTTAAACATGGTGAGACTGCGTGGGTTGTTCTGAGGTTTTGAGATTAGTTTCCTTGTCTCTTTTCATTTCTAGTGAATGTTATGCCTAATGTATATACTTTGGTATTAAAATGCCTAAACGGAACTGTAAGTTCAACAGGAAAAAATAGTTTTTGAAGAAAGATTGTAGTGGAACAGATCTGGAATTTGTAATACCGAAGTTCGTGTATCGTATCTCACGAGGTAAGATCAGACGTAAACAAACACAGAAATATCTGGCCCAATAAGAAAAAACACATAAATATTGGAAAAATATATTCATTTCTCAATCTCAATCAAAATATCCTTTTAGCTCCATAAACTTTTCCCAGCGATCTTCAATAAGTTCCAAATCCTTTTTATAATAAGCTTCTTAAAATATCCATTAACTGCCGACATCAGTTTTTCATTGTTGAAAACTCTTTGACCACCGAGTCATTTTTCCAAGTCTGGGAACATATAATAATGTAAAGGTGCTAAATCTGGCGAATAGGATGCATAAGCATTTAAAACTTTAGTTCATTGATTTTGGCAATTGCAATAACGGATGTGTGAGCTGGTGCATTGTCTCGATGGAAAAACATTTTCTTTTTAACCAAATGCGGCTGTTTTGCTTGATTTTTTCAATCAAACGTTGCAATAAGTTCGCATAATATTCGCGGTTGATAGTTTTTCCTTTTTTTAAAAGGGGGCAATCTCACACACAAAAAATCGACAAAAATCGACGCCATGACCTTGTCTGCAGATGGAACGGTCTTTACCTTTTTCGGAATCAGTTGTCTCTTCTCAGACCATTGTTTTGATCGTTCTTTTTTTTGTGTGTGAAGTTTCATCCATTGTTATGAAACGGCGGCGCATATTCACAGCGTTGTTTTTGTTCCATTGTGAGTAAACGCGGCACCTATCTTGCGCACAACTTTCTCATGTCCAAATTTTCAGTTAATGTGCGATGTACTGGATTTTTTGAAATTCCTACTATGTCTGCTAGTTCACGCACTTTCAATTGACAATAACGCTTTATGGATTTGCATCAACATTTCCGGAACCGTCACCTGATTTGGTCTTCGTAGATCGTACGACCTCATTTAAACTCTGCTAATCTCACGGAGAGTAGAATCTAATTCAGCTTTTATAATGGTTGGGCTAAGGCCTTTCACATAGGGATTACCAATTTTTCCAAGTTTACAAATTAAATGAAAACGTTCACTTTTGATGGCTGCCAAACAAATACTAAACAGCATGGCGTCTTCCAGCTTGAAACATATGGTGTATAGATTGTGTACTTTCTACAAATATTTTTTAAGCAGCTACCGCCATCTTAGGGTCACTTACGTAGGCGTATTGCCTTTAAAAAACAAATTTTTAGTGACTGCTCCATGCTCAATCGTTTCCGTTTTCGGAAAAATTTTCACTCACTTGTGAGATTGTGAAACATAAACTAAGCGTCCAAAATGTATAGAATTTGAGTGAGAATCACTCAAGATATGGGTAAATATATTTCTTAACTTATATTGATGAGTTTTTATCAATTCCTCGCAGATTTTCATATGTAATGGAATAGATTATATAAATATTATCATAAAGAGGAATGTTCAATAAATAAAGTTTTTTTGATATTCAAAAGCCGGTCCTATTCTTTAAAACAGTAACATTTTGCCATGATTGTTTTTTTTTCAGTTTATTTCGCGGTCTTCTGCAGCATAACTCATCTGAATGTCGAGCACGAGCGCACTTTGTTTGTGCTGTTTAGTGCGTGACATACATTTTTGTTGGCCCTTTTTACTTAATTCTATCATTCAGATAAACCTTAATGTGACGAAATAATCCAACCGAAACTTCCTAGTGGGAAGTCATGTGACAAATAGGCTCACTCTAAAAATTATTTGAATTTAAATGTATGGCTCCATAATAAAAAATCGTCCACGGGATGATGATGAATGTATTTTCGAAATTTTATTTAAAAAGGATTTAAAAATCATTAGAACAACATTTTTAAGCAAAAATTCGTTTTATGAAGAAGCAATAAGGAAAACGTGGTAGTAAAATAAAACCACGAGTATACAGAAGTATTTTAGTGAACTACTATCAAGAGGACCAAATCATTGTACTAACAGTTTAAAATTTCATTACGCTAAAATGAAACGTATTGGAAAAGCTGCGATTTTACCAGACCCTGGTTCCTCAAAAGGAAAATTTGAAAAATGGTGTTTTCTTAAATAAACTGTTCCTTATGATCACTTGACTAAACTTCGTAATGATTGCGTTAAACAAATCCCCCAAGGAGGACCGTTATAGCAGCTTAAAGTAAATGACTGCACCCTTTTACTACCGGAAACCACTATAAAGTTAACAAAATGGAATAAATTGCTCATAGAGATTCATTCACCTGGAAAACTCAAGTTTGTTCTCAAATTTAGTGTCAGTCGTTGTGTAGATTAGATGTTAAATAATAAATTTCAGTCTATTTTCAGCTCTTATTGCTCTTGTCACTGTTTCATTAAATCGTCTTGTTGAATATTGGATTATTTGTTTTTACAGACTACGAGGACGATTATCAGAAATGTTTTATGAACCAGTGACGTTCACAAGGAGAGTAAGTTATCAATATCCAGTATTTTCATGACAGAAATCACTAACGATGACGAGCTGACACTATTAATTGTCAAACAAAAAAAAACATTTTTTTTCAATAATGTCGTCAACGATATCGTCACCAAATGCATCAAAAGTGTATTGATTTGGACAGAAAAAGTTACTTTGATAGCCGGCAGCAAGTCAGCGACCAATGAAAGTCGAACATAACCTCAAAATTTCAGCGATTTATTCGTAGTAGCATGTGTCTTTTGCATTCACAGTTATATTTGGTTGATTTCCAGTTGATACAAAGTTTTGTCAAACGTTTTAGTCACCAGTAGCTTGAATTCTGTAGGATGATGATTTATTTGTATCATGTAAACATGCAGAAAATTATGTTGATGATTGAGATCTCTCTGGATAAAAACATTTGAGTTACTCCCATTATTTTCTTGATCGAATTATCAATGTAGCCCTCCGCAACAGATGAGGATCTCCAACCTCCATGTCCTTTATTGTAACCAAGTACAAGTGAGTGAAACTGGACCTACTAAAACAGTATAAACCTCAAAATGTAGTAATTCCAAATATAGGGCAATAAAACTTGGCATTTTACCAATGTTATCTATTACAATTGGACTACCAAAGCAATATTCACTACGATAAATTAATATTAAGCGTTTATGTCTCAAGGTAGTGGGTATCAGATTATCATATTTTTTGTAAATTCAATCCGTAACTCAACTGTGATTGCAAGTAGTTGATTATAGGACACGATTAATCAAAAACGTGTAATTGGAGTTAATTAACAAATACGCACCGTTAGAAACAATAAAACAAACTTTTTTCTATAAAATTCACCTCATAACTCACAACATAAATGTTTTGTATAAATGTAAGAATCAGCAATATGTAGAGACACAGAGTTGTCGAAGGTGACTTGTTGTCAATGTACTCACACACCGATATGTTGTCGGAGGTCAGTAACGACAATATTCAATTACTGTTTAGTTGTAATTAAACGTGTGAATTGAAAATATACCAGTGATTTTGAAATTAAGGTTTTATTGAGTTCCTTCATGGGGTGAGCTCTTCTCTTCGCAAAGTTGAGAGAATTTCTGTATTGTGGAAATCCATATATAATTGGATACGTACTTACATCACCAAGTAGACGTTATCATCAGCTACAACAATAAAACGATGATTGTCATAAAAATTTTGTGCTTCTCAAGTTCATAACTTTGCGATAATGTTTTTAGCGTAAAGTGTTGAATATTTCGAAACATCAACATTTTTATTCAAACGCATGCAGCCCTTTAACTTCGAATACGTTGATCACGAGGTGGATGTTTTTTATATTCACCCATTTTCTTTTATTTTTAGAGAAAACTTTCTTTGGACGTGACAAA
The DNA here is from genome assembly GCF_026230105.1 of Diorhabda sublineata. Classification (NCBI taxonomy): domain Eukaryota; kingdom Metazoa; phylum Arthropoda; class Insecta; order Coleoptera; family Chrysomelidae; genus Diorhabda; species Diorhabda sublineata. The sequence goes on along the minus strand of NC_079485.1, from coordinate 15,003,930 downwards.
AAATTATTATTCAAAATTTTCAGTTATTGATCTAAAGTCTATTTATCAGAAAAAAACAGTGAATCAAAACAATGATCAGTACGTGATCAGCACGTGAATACCCCGGCGATAGGTTGACCGGCATTGTTATTGGGCCAAATCAGTGTCACCATAATATATCACGAATAAAAGGTCGCGTTAGATCAGGTACTACAGTGGGATTGTTCATATATGTCTGTTGCCTAATTTTCTTAACATATCTGACACGGAAACAGATGAAGAAGTTGTTGACATTAATTATACTTCGTCAAAAAAGAGAACTAAAAAGCGAAAAACAAATGATTGCGATCATTTATAAAGATGAAATGCCAGAAAATGGTGACAAGACTGTTGATGATGTTATTTCCAAAATGGCAAATAATTTGGGAGTATCTTCTTCAAGTGTTCAAGGTTGAAACCAAAATGTGGAATGTAGACATTGTCATTGGAGTGCAAGTTGAGGCAGTGGAAGGTTAATGTCATCTGATAGGGAAAAGAAAATATGTTCATTGAGGTGAAAAATGAAGATTTTTTTAATGTTTCAATACACATATTATCTCTCGAAATGTGTATTCAGTGTTAACAATAAGATGGTATATATATAATCATTGAAATTTCGAATATCCAAATGTGTGTTCCAAATTTTGGCATTTCACATTATATCTTTCACGTTTACATTGTATGTTATTGTAATGAGAATTGTTTATAATTATTTATGATTTTTACTATAAATCTGCTGTATGGAACCGCAAATTATTTCTTAAGTGCGGTCCTGTTTTGGAGCTTTCAACCCTGATCGCGTGCACTATGCTTGAATATGTTTTGGTTTACTAGTTTTCTTTAATAAATAGACTTTAATTATTATCATTGTTACTACTCAATTAGAATCACCACATCTGTATTACAAATCGATATTATTTGAGTTCAGAATTGTCCTTATTATCCTAGTAAATTTGGAACTTTTATTGTTTGGCGGAAAAAACTTGGCGGAACCTTTCCCAAACTTTCCATTTGTTTTCCTCCAAGAAACTTATATAAAAACAGAAAAAATTCATAGTTCATCATTTTACAAACCCGTTTTATAATACCTAATGTTTCAGTTATATTTTGACACCTTACATATCGATTTATGTCTTCAGTAAGCGGCCAGCTAGACCGAGGTAAACCTTTCATCAGCACATTTCCACGTACAAACCAATTACTACATTCTCACCGTGAACAGCAGAAATTTCTCTGCATGTTTATGATGAATTATTATGAAGAGTATGAGAAACAGAAATAATGCCGAGAGAGTGGTCTACTGAATTGATTATACCAATAATGAAAGGAGGAAATCCCAATGAATGTTGCAATTATGGAGGTATTAGTTTGCTTAATACTGTATATAAAATATCAACAATAAATAATAAAATACTTGAAAAGGTAGTAGAACTAGAAATAGGGGCGTATAAACAAAGTTTTGAACAAGGAAAATCAGATGCATTAGCTATAATTTCTGAAACCTCTTGGTGATATTCATACTGAATACCCTTTACACCACGACTACACCAACAATTACAATGTCTGACGCGCGATTCGATAACCAACCAACTGAAGGTGAACTGAGTCTACCTTCAGTCTCTGAAGACGATAACTTTGTTATTTAAACGCGCGTCAGTCAGTGAATTGTATGCATTAGTATGGAAATGCTATTCATCGACATCAAACAAGAATTCAACAGTGTTAAAAGGAGGACGTAAAGGATATGGAAGAACAGTACCCCAAAAGTTGATACGATTGGTGAAAATGGACTATGCTAAATTCTAAGGGAAGGGTAGTGACAAAAGACGGACAATCTGAAGAATTTGGAATAAATGCTGGAGTAAGGCAAGTAATGGACTCTCAGCGGTATTGTTCAATGCTGCAGCTGGATAATAGCATATGCTGATAATTTAACTCTAACAGCAAGGGACCGGAAAAATCTTGAAAACACATTAGAAAAAATTGTAAGAGAGGTAGTGGAAAGAGGATTGGAAATATATCTTAGTTACATACGCCGATGAAACTATGAGACTAACAAATATTGACAAAAAACAACTATGAATATATGAGAGAAAAATAATTGGGAAAATTCATAGATCAGTGAAAGTTGGGAATAATGAATATAGCAATACAGCAAAAAGAATACAATGGTACGGACACATTAAAAGAATGGAAACAGAACGAGAAAATATTACCGGGAAAATAAAAAAATAGGTGGGAAGATCAAATTATACAAGATATGTGAAGGAGTACGTGACTGGAACAAACAGATGCAGGACAAATAGAAATGGAGAACAATATTCGATGCTTCAAAAATATGTTTTAAGATGCAATTAAGTAGAAATAAAATGTGGGCTGACCACCCACAAAAATACAGAAGAGTTCAATCTAAGCGGCTATAACATACAGTAAAGGGGATTAGAGCAGGTGCTCAAAATGTTTGTCCATTTACTTCAATACAACGAGCCATGCGATTTTTAAAACTTTGCAATTCATTTTGCAGCATGCTCAATTTTTCTTATCTCTGTGGTAAGCCCATCTTTAATTCCTGAAGATTGGCAGGTTTTATTTTATAAACGATGTTTTTTGAGTGACCCCACAGGAAATAGTCTAAGGGATTCATGTCGGGTGATCGCGTGGGCCAAGCGATAAAACCACTCCATCCAATCCATCTTCTGGGAAACATATTATTTAGGTATTGCCTCACCACACACACATAGTGAGGTGGAGCATCATCTTGTTATGTATATTATTATTGTCTCAAAATTTCTAATAATGAAGTTTTTTCAAATGTAATTGAAAATACTTGGATTTGGAAATATCCCAGTCAACTCAGGTATAATAAGGTATAATACTATTTTCCAATAAATCTAAATACGCCTATTATTCCATCCCATTCATTCAGTTTTTCGAAACATTGAGTGAGGGATTCACGCATCCAACGAGGATTGTTACGTGACCAGCATCTACAATTATGTCGATTTACATTTCCATTAATACAAAAAGTGGCATCATCGTAAAACATAACATTACTTAAAAATTTTGGATTGTTTTGATTGTAACATTTTTCCATCATCTGCACGTCTATCAAAATCGTCATCTGACAACTATTGAACCAACGTTACTTTGTATGGATGGAATTTATTATCACGTAAAATTTTTATTACGGATGTTTGCGAAATATCAAGTTATCTGGATATTTGTCTAGTACTCAAGTGTGGATCGTCTTCTAACAGGACAGAAACATCTAAATATTTGTTTTCAGTTGATGCAGTTTTTCTGCGCCCTGATTTGGATAAATATTTTAATGTGTCGTTAAACTTTTCTACTAATTTACTAACAGTAGATTTTGTTATGGGTTAGGATATACATTAATACATTAATATACATATTAAAAATATTACACGTTACTTGTTGAGTTCTACGCCTATCATCATATCCTAATATCATTAAAATATCTATTCGTTCTTTTTCAGATAAACGATCCATTGTGATTTTCAATAAACTAGAACAATAATAATTCATTGAAACGGCAAATTTGTTATCGTAGCAGTCATAGCCACCTAAATGTATTATTTTAAGTTCTGTGGAGATAACAAAAATGTAGCTATAACTTCGAAATTATGGCATTTAGGTATAGAGAACATTAGATAAAAAATAATAAATGTTTCCCAAGGATTTCGAAAAATATACAGGGTCATCCATTTGAAATAACAAAGTTCATTATTTTTCTGGAAAAAGGAAAGACCTGACAACAATCTAAATACCACCATAATACCGGCCGTATTACAATACCCTTGTATACAAAAAGTAATGAAAATCGTACAAGCCGTTTCCATTCATAAAACTTTGTATAATATACCACGTGCGAATCGTACATTAAATTAATACAATCTGACTATCGATTATCGATATATTACCCTACCGACACTATATATTGTAAAATAGAAAAAATACTTTTTAAAACACCTATTTTTATGTGAAATATGAAATAGCTAACAATTTGCATACCATAAAATATATTAGGGTAAATAGCTATAAACCAAACTAACAAAATTTACAATCCACGAGGAAAACACCCTTGCGAGAAATAGGGTTGAGTAGCTTATTTACCAATTTTAGTTTACGAAGTAAAATAGGGATTAATCCCAATAAGTTTGAAGTTAATTTGATCGCTTAAAGAACTAGTCTAGCTTCTTAATTATTAAAATATGTATCTTAATATTCAGAATAGTTGGAATGTGGCGAACAACATTAAACAAATTAGATTTTTGAAAGATATGGATGTTCAATATATTAATTTCTTGTTTAGGTCGAAAATAGTTGACTATATGGGAGCAAAAAGGAAAAATATCGTATTGGGAACCTGGCAATGAAACACCAAAATGGACTAACTCTAATATGTTCCGAGCTTTCGAATACTTATGTATTCATCGTCTGGAACTGAAATTATGGTCAAATATATTATTAGAAATATGTATAAAAATAATAAAATTTCCACTTACAATAATTAATTAAGATTTTTTGTGGTTTTGAATCGTATACTTGTAAGAAATTTTTTAAAATTCATTGGCTTCAAAATTCAATATTCAAATTGACGTTGATAGAAATATTGATTAATTGAAATATTGATTATGGCTAGGTACTATAGGAAATTTTTATTAATTTTTAATTGTTTACATTATTATGAATGACGTTGAGTTTTTATAGATTAGACAAGGATAAGTTGTAGTGAATGATGCTCAATATTGATTGGTTAATTTATGGATAACATTAAATTTCAATTGGCTAGGTCGATATGAATGTAGCTAAATATTTATTGGTTAGAATATAGATGATAATAAATTTTATTGGTTAGGTCGTTATAAGTGAAGTTGAAATTTATAGGTTAAGTGAGGTTTGGTGGTTGCTAATGGTGTTGAATTTTCATAGAATTTGTTTTTTAAAAATGTAAAAGATATGCATAATTTACACGAAGGTTATTTAAATCAGTTTTCTTATTAGTAGTTTGTAGTTTTTTTCAGTTGTCAAAACTTTTGCAGAGTCGCTAATGAACATCTATCTGCTATCACTCTTGTGGGAAGTTATCCGACTGGTTAGTGTCCTTTTCGACTGACCAACGTACTTTTTGTCACAATTTAATTGTGTAATATAGCTGGCAAAGACTTCTTTACAATTCATATATTAATTCTATATCTTATATTTATAATCAGATATGGCTTTATTGTTTTTAAAAATATTATTCATTAAGATCAATACACTTTTGCGTTTCAACCAATTGCTGAAGTATTATTTCCATTCCGATTGAGGTTAGTGATCCCAAATCTCAAAAATTTATCTCCCCAAAACCCTAATCAGAAACCCCTATAATCTCTACTACTAGGGATTTCCCACTATTTATAAAATGTTTTTAAATAGATAATACATTGGAACTAATGAAATATTATTATAAACATATAATAAATCTCGAACAATCAATAAGTAATTCTATCCAGCGACATTATTTTTCTGAATTATTTATTCATGTATTATTGAAAACATAACAAATAATTTTCTTCAGATTTTCTTTTTCTAGAAATCATACATATCGACATTAAATAATTTCCCAAGGCCTTTAATTTACACCCTTCTTTTGCTTTATTTGAAGTTATGAAAATCCCCAAAAAACATCCCATCCTACATTCTCCCCCCTTAATTCAGGGGAAAGTTGGAAACCCTGATTGAGGTACCTCCAAAACATGTTATTTGAAAGCTACAACCGCTACTTCAGGTGTAGAAAAACGTTGAAATCGCAATTTATTTTGCGATATATAGTAATGAAAAGAAATCATTGGGTGCCAAACAAGAATTGTACGGCGAATGACCTATCAATTAGATGTTTTGACTGTTCAAAAACGTTTTTGTTTGAACTGATGTGCTGGTGCCATTTAGAATTGACTGCGCTACATTGTTCATTGGCGACATGTCCACTTATTCCGAAGTGCTTCATGTGCGAACATCCTTCGGGTTATATGCATAGATCCATGATTTGTCACCTGTCACTATCTTTTGTCAGCATTTCTTTGCACCAATGGACACGAGATTTTTTTGAGCGATTGTAAAATTATGCGGTATCCAATGCGAAAAAATCTTTTTCATATTTATGTAATATTGAATGTATGCAATTGAAAATAGTACCCAAGTATGGTACTTCGAGATGGTGCTTCATCACTAAAAGTCGAAGCGAATTTATTGGTACATTCCTATTGGTTTAATTCACGTCGAAAGTCATAGAAAATCATAGTATGAAAATGTTCACGAATCAATTCCATTTTTTGACCAAGATGAATGTTTCAAGTAAACAACTCAAATAGCACTTGTATGACAACACGTTCTGAGTACTTTCACCATTAAAAATGTCAAACTTCATGATGGTAAAATCAGATTGACATATTTACACCAGTGTTGCCACACCTTAAAACTTATGGAGAAAAAATCAAAAAAGTGTCCAGCTGTATACGATAAATAACAAAAGCCTTCAAAAATGGCGCTAGCGTACACAAAGGGTATAGTATGAATGCAGTAGCTGCAGTTAAATTGAAGTATACGGGAATAAAAAATTTGAAATCAAGTAGATCATGATTGAAAATTTCAATAATTTGCGTTGTATAAAATAATGTAATCAATAAAACCTAGAAGAAAAGACGCATTGGTCGCAAAAGAAAACTGTTGACAATTATTAAGATAAGACATAGATCTTACATAGGACAGATCTTACGCAACGACAAATACCTATTGCTACAGAACATAATGCAAGACAGAGTAGAGGGAAAGAAAGGCATCGGCAGGAAGAAGAAATCCTGGCTCGGTAACATAAGAGAATGGACAAATATTAAAAACGTGCAACGCCTACCTTCAATGAGAAGACGGCATGACAAGAAGAAGAAAATAAATTTTCTTCCACGGACACTTTTTCGTATACATCGTAATATATATATATATATATATATATATATATATATATATATATATATATATATATATATATATATATATATATCTATTTCTATCTTTCCGGAATGCCGCCCGAAAGAGAAGAAACTGCAGGCCACGTCGAAAACACAAATAAGCTTTACAATTTGCCCAGTAACGTTGAAAGATTTAAGCCAAGACGCTGAGAACTTTGGGAGTCACATTGAATCAAAAACACATTCCAATAAGTATTTACTTGACTTATAGATGCTGTTTGAACAAAATTAAACGAAACATAACTGTAGATGAAACCTGTATCCACCATTATACTTGTGAAACGGAACAACAGCCAAAAGAATGGATTACAAAGGGCGAATCTGCCTCGGAAAAGACAAAGATGGTTTCATCTGTCAGATAAGTGATGTTGACCATTTTTTTGGAATATTCATGTAATTGTGTGCATCGAATTGGTTGACCACACACAGTATTCATCAAATTTGACCCCCACCGACTTAAACTTATTTTCTAAATGTCATTTGACTGTCAAAATCTCTCTTCTACTTAGGAGATTTTGCCAAGAAACTTCATCTTACAGGAAAATGCCCGTCCACATTCTGCAGGTTCCCGACGGCAGTATGAGGAAATTGCCGATATGGATTGGCTTGCGCGTAGCCTATCGAACATCTATGGCATGAACTGAAGAGAAAAATTAGCGTTAGAATACCATAGAATAGAACAAGTTCGAGTACGGAAGATTATTCGATGCATGAAAAAGCGATTGGAAACTGTTATTTGGGCCAATTGAAAGTAATAGTGGTGGGTTATTTCCAAATAAATTATTATTTTGACGAATTTAAGCTTGGATTTTCTTTGATGTTAATTATAACCGTTTTTCATTGTCGTAACCGAAACTATATCAATAACATCATAGACCACTCATTGTAAAGATAAGACTAATGACTTTCAGATGCTGAAATTAGAAGAAGAATGGAAGCTACAGATTTTTCGCTAGAGAGTTTTGACCACGACTGCGATTTGAGTCGATTTTTTCACTCACGAGGTTAGTTTGAATGAATTGTTTCTAAAACATTCAAAAATCGTATCGGGAGATATCAATTACTAGGTTATAGTCATATTTCTTTATTTTTACTTTGATTTTTGGTTTGTAGATGCTGAAGACGAGATTAATACAATTGTAATTCTTTTAACATAAAATTCTTCAAGTTTGTTTTCGTGATGCATACGGACATAAATAACGGGTAAAACGAACTAAATGACATTCTTTTAAAGAGCGTTTGCCCTAAGTGCTCTTCTGTAGAAATAGAAATGCAAATATAAAAGCTACAAAGCACGAATATAACGTGAAAACGCGACATCTGAAAAGGTCGGACAAACTTTTTCATTCGATCGACAAGTATTTTATAAACTTGTGATTTCTAAATCTCATTTTCAGAAAATCTATTTTGCGGTTGAACGTTTGTGTGAGAGAATGTATTTTGACGAAAATATCAGGCCATTATTCTGTGAATCGTGAAATATTCTGAGATTTCGGTTTATAGATTGAGTACACTACAATGCAGACAAATCTTGAATTCTTCGGTGAAAATATTGGGTACTACTACCAGATACTCTTGAAATTCAAATAAGAAGAACCAAAAAAAACAATTATTCAAAAAAGTATATATTATAATTAATTCACAAACAAAATAGAGGTTATAAAACAAAAAGGCTTAGCCAGGATATATTATACGAGGGTTGCTACTTAAGTTTTGGGATTGCTTAGAAAAATTAAACGAGCTGTAAACGTGGGGTTCCCCAGTAAATGGAGACGTAATAGATTCTTTGGGTCACAGTGTATACGAGACCTCAAATTTATACATACATACAAGTTGTTAGATAGACAAATAATAGACAAATTAATAGGCAATATTTATAATTGGATAAGGCTTCATTGTTTTTCAAAATATTCTCCATTAAGATCAATTGTCGGAGCATTTTGATTTGAACGCATCCACAGGCTTCTTCAGGTGTAGAGAAAGGTTGACCTCGAAATTTATTCTTGATCTGCGGGAATAAGAAGAAACTATTGGGTGCCAAACAAGGACTGTAGGACGGATGACCCATAAATTCGATGTTTTGACTGTTCTAAAACGTTTTTAACTGTATGAGATCTCGCATTGTCGTGATGGAGAATGATTCGTCTTCTGCGATTGGTTTCCTCTTCTGACAAACAACTCCTGGTGTACCATTCAGAATTGACTGTGGTACATTGCGCAGTGGCGACATGTTCAGTTATTTCGAAAAGACAAGCCACCATTTGCTTCGAGGTGCTTTGTGCGCGAACAATTTTTGTTGGCCCACGACCCATACAATCGATTAGTGTTTAATTTTGGACTTGGCACCCATTAATACGATCGTTTTCTGAACGATTATCAAATTATTCGGTATCCAACGCGAACAAATCTTTTTGATAGCCAAGTGATCATGCAATATTGAATGTATGCGAGTGAAATTGATGCCCAAGTATGCCTCAATCTCACCATTTGTCACATGACGATCTTGCTATACTACATAGCATCGATATTTTCCTTTGGCGCATGGGTACTTTTTCTGTAGCAGTGCTAGTTTCGTTCCTTGATAGCCACACTTCGTATATAAATTATCCACTTAATAATGTGATAATTACGTTAACGCGAGGTCCTTCAGATATATTTTCTTTATAATTGAAAATGGACTTTTCGAACAAGGCCTTTTGTTAGATAAATTGTAGTGTGTAGTTTGAAATCTGGATCACACTGAACAAATATTCGGAAAAGACAAATACAAACCAATCACTAGAAATCAAATAAAGAAATAAAAGAACTCTAAAGCATCCTGGTTGAAAATCTCAAGAAAAAGGTCGGAAATGTCAGCTATGAAGTTGTTTATATTGAAAGAAGAAACTTCAACACCCTCTATTGACAAACTTTAATGTTGTATTCAAATCATCATTTTTATATTTTGTAATATATTGAAAATGAGAGTAATTTACTGATAATCCTCAAGAAATGATGTTATAGCCATATTCCTCATTATTACAAGAAATAAATAAAAAATAATCTGAAAGAATCCTCTATCTATATTTGTTGTAATCTATAAGAAGATTGTGTGTAAATAAGGGAAAGCGAGGGTTTGGAAGACGAGACATCAATAAGTTTTAGTTGGAAATGATTATGGTTCATAAATTCATATCTTCAGAGTCGTCTTGGTGCTCTATGAATCATTGACTGAATAAAAAGAAGTGATTAATCAAGAAATATCGCATTTCTAATATTTTCTTTGATACTTCCTGATTTCAAATTAGAATACAATACATTCAACACCACCAAAATAAAATGTAATGAATTAAAAAACAAATAGTAAACTGATATCGAAAACGTGGAATTTTTCCTTATATTTTCAGACTTCTCGTTAGATGATTTTCATTGAAATAACTAAAACTAAAAACGTATAAATATAATTTAGAAGATTAAGTTCTTATTATTCTTTGAAATTGAATGAAATATTGTTGCCATTACTAGGGTAGATGTAAACTGGCAAATACTAATCCCTAAACATTCTGGAAAATGGAAAATTGGGCACATGAATAGCAGGATTTTCATTTATTGATACCTCTTAACAATCCCCGTTCTTTATCGCCTACTGAATGAACGGATTATTTTTTCAACGTGCTAGGCTACTATAACCACTTGCACAATTGCGGTTGAAATAAATAATCGATTACATATACATTAACAAAATATGAATATATAATTTATTGTAAGGCTTCATATGAAAAAAATTTGAAAATCAAATAAGCTGTGTTAACATTATAGCCAATTAAAATGTATGAGCAATTCCACAAACAACTATGTAAATTAATAAAGAAGAGGAGTTGACACTTTTTAATAGCCTCATGATAACCTTTCTAAGGTACTCTACGTATGGTAAAATTATGTAAAGTTTCTCATAACTCACCCTGTATATTAAATCATTTTTTGCCTGTTGGTCTGCCATTCTAAACGAGTCCATCTTATCAAAGCGCTCGGAGGAAATTGCGGAGTTCACACGTATAAAACGTATAGCCTCCCCATTATCGAATATAGAGCAAACGTCTTTAGTACTTTACCAGAATATCTTTTCAAAAAACTCCTGGCCTGCGAGCAGTTCATTCTCAGTTACTACTAATACAAGTGTAGATTCATCCCTAGCGCCATCGTTTATGTCAATACAGACATAACGCCCATTCAAAACCGCCTAAATGACCTCCAAGACCGCTATGTGATTCGTACCATCGAATCAAATAACTCCGCTGCCAAAGAAACCCTTCTCATCCCCTAGGTTAACAATATACGGCCCCTCGTAAAAACTAAAACCTAAGAGGAAACTCTCTTATTTGCCTCTTCGACTGTTCGCGTACGATGCCCTCACTAAAATCTACCTCAAATTCCTTAATAATTCTTCCATCTCCATCAGATAAAACCCTATCTCCTACACACTCTTCGTCCATCGTCGGTGTTGCAGGCTTTTGCGGTTTCCCTGCAACCTGGTGAACCGGTTTCACAACCAAATACCCTCCTCCTTAGTCACCACAAAGTTACGAATAATGCTCGAATCATCTTGTCGGATCCAAAAGTCCTAATTTTCTAACTTGTCTCAATTGATGGTATCTTTTGAATAAATATTCTTCCAGATACAAAAAACGAATCAATAAGTGTTGAATCAAAACGCAGTGTTTAACCAATTTTCCAGCAGCAGTTTTGTTTATCTAAATTCTTAAAGTAACCTTTAAATATTTACCATTATTATGAACGCAATTTCGATTTGTATCAACCTAGTCCTCCTTATCCTACCAAATTCTATCCAATGAATCTCTCTCTTCTGTTGGTGGACTAGTCTGTTAACTACGATGTCAATGTTTGAAGGTAACTGAATGATAGTAACATAATGCAATTCTATTTTGAATCGATGGAATTGAAGCAAATGCTACGAGGTTCTAACGAGGGATCATCAAATTGATGACTTGGACTATACTAAATAGTTCGCATGTGTGAACGGTGCAGGCTGGTAAGATTAGGGATGATTTTATTGTAGCTTATGGTGTTGTGACTTTGCAGCCTACTACTGTTTTATTCTTAGATGCAACCGTATATAAAATTGGAACCAGTTCTTCGAAGGCATTTTTGATTATATGTTTAGATGTTGAGTGTTTGTCGTACCTCGCAAGGTTGGTTGAAGATTGATAGTCCATGGTGGAATAGAGAGAATGTGACAGGTCTTTACCATAGAGAAACTGTGATAGAATAAAATGGACAGTTATTATTACTTGAATGGTGGATGTATGGTATAAATAATTGATGATATGAATAGATAGTGATTGGGGTGAGGCGGCTAGATAATACAGAGGCAACATAAGAAATGAGAAGCTGCTGTAAGGGCCCTATACGAGGTTAGATCAAGAAATATCTAGATAGAAACCTAGAGCTTTATTTCAAAAGATCGATATCTGATTTGAAGGCGAAGATAATATTGGATTTCTAGTTGTCTTTTGAGAGGATTTTGATAATGTTCAATAATTTGTAGCATGTGCCTTCTTTGATTTCACGGATATGATGTTAATAGAGACACAGGAGAATATTGTACGGGGTCGCCTAATAAATTTAATGATTTTTTTTGTATGGAATGTAGTTAATCCTAAGTGGCTCATATTTTTGCTCAAATGACGGTTGGAAATATAAATACTTGATTTGACACCATTTTTGATTCAATGTCAACCTCTGACAAAGTTGACTTACAACAACTTGAAACACAATTTCTGAAAACTGATTGGAAGTGAATGCAATCAGATTTTAGCAATTATTTTAATAATTGAATTCTACTGAAGAATGAAATCGGAATCAATTTGTTTTGTACTTACATAATTACTTCATTAAAAACATAATAATGAATTCGATTCAGCCTTCTTTAACTTTATCAAATCGTTCTCAATTGGAAATACAAAACTATGACCTTTTCGGAATTTTAAAGTTCTAAGTTTTAGTATATTTTGGAAAAGTTTGAAATAGTAAAGTTGAAAAACCAGTCGTTCAATATACGTAGTGCGGTCCATTAGTTCTTATATAGTAAATAGATTGGTCAGTGACAAGTCTGAACAAACTTTACACAAGTTTCAACCGTTTTATTAGAATATAGCTCGAACGACCACTCGTCCAAGTTGTTTTAGAAAATATCACAAATTGAGTTTCGACCTGTTATGAAATTTTCGACTAAAGAAGGATTAACATCAACACAAATAAAAAAAGGATGGAGTTTATGTAATGTGATTTGCTTTCGCTGCGTAGTAGAGTCATTAGAAGATGACCCACGTGCGATTGGTCATACTCCAACAAACATTAAACTAGTGGAAGGAACAGTTTTAAGTGACCGGTGCTATAAAAATAAAAAATGCAGCTCAGACTGATATTTGCAAAACAAGTGTTCTAACGATCTCACATGAGTATTTGATTATGACAAAAATGTGTGCAGTGAGTTTCAGAAGCAATGTTAGGTTTTAGAGCTTTGCCACGAGGACCAAGAAAGTGTAATCCGATAAATTGCAACGGGTGAAGTAACTATAGTTTCTTACTTTGATCCGACATCCAGAAGAGATTCCATCGGATAGGAAAGACAGGGCCAAAAAACGCAAAGGTCTCGAAAAGCACTAAAAATGTGTTGACGCGTTGTTTAATAACCAAGTGTTTGAGTACTAGAGCAAAGCAAAAGTCATTTTATCATTTCGTTCATTGTTGTTTGCTTAAACAGCAGTTCGAACCACATCTTCATGTTCCGAGCATCGGATGTGTTAATCTAGCCTTAAAATATTAAGATGTGTTTATTACAAAATTTCACCAATAGATCCATAGTACTTCTTAAGATTCTAAAATAAGATTTAAAATCATCTTCTAAATAGTAGTCTACTAGTGTTGGTGTCCAACAATCCATTCTCGTTTGTTTCTGTAGTTATTAATTACTATAAACACGTAAATCAATTCATCACATTTTCTTATTCGTTTATTATTAAAAAAGGTCATTGTTCTTGTTGCAGAAATAAAATAAATAATTTTTCTCAATTCTGCATGTCCATTTCAATATTTTACAAAGTTTGAAGAAGTTGAAATCATTTATAGGTTAGTTTTTATTAGAAGACTTCCTTTCAAAATTCCTTCTACTTCGAACAGATTTTAGACTGCTCCAACTGATTTAGGCTTAAGCAATAGATACAATTGAAGAATAAATCCATTTTAGGACTGCGAGGATATCCTTTCGATTGACTTCATGGAATCAAATACAACTCTGACTTACTAAAGAAGTTCCATCAAAAATTATCAAAAAAAGATGCGGCAAGATCGTCCGAGATGTGCACTTGTTTCATGACAATGCTGCAGTCCACACTAGTTCGCTTTCCAAGGCTATTGTATACGATTTTGGCTCCACAGGAAGTGTACTAACAATTTTTTTTCAAAAATGCATCATAATTTTATAGTGACAAGCTGTAGCCTGACGTTCTGAAAAGTGTGGGAAAATAAGGCTCATGGACGGCAACACGCATGTATGGTTCTTGGGATGTAAAGAGCAAGAAATAACCACCACGGCCGAACAGTACAATTCATCTCAGTCGTATAGGTAATCTCAAAATGAATCGCTTGCATCCTTCGGTATTTCTATATTTGAAGTGAATTTTATTGGACTCGTAGATTCAAAAATGATCAATCAGCTCGATGAAATCAATTCTTTCCAGTACTGAAGTGTTGGATAGCAAAGGAATTACCACCGGGTTGTTCCCAGTACTGCAATGCGTAGACGTATTCTGAACGAGTATAAAGAACAATCGAAGAACAGAATCAATTACATACCATCTCCAAAATATATGAGTGTACTTTGTTTTTTTAGTGATAATGCACGGCCGCATCACACTATAGTAGTGTATAAAATATTGGGCAAATGAAAGGTCACAAGGTTAGATTGACCAGAATTGACACCCGATATGAATCCTATTAAACATGTGTGTGGGATTATATGACTAGATTTTAGGCTAATCATCAACTTGTATTGACAAGAGATTGTGAATGCAGCTATTGAAGAATGGAAATACATCTCTGATGTAATTGGAAAACACATAGACGAGTTGCTGTCTTATTTAGATGCTATAGACATTGCATTTGATTTTTTGATTTTTTTTGTGATAATAAAACGTTTTATCAATTTTTACAATGCTTTCAATTTCATCTGATAAATTTCAGAGAAGTATTTTTTTGAGAGCCTTGAGGTTTCATTAGCTTAAAAATAATAGGGGGTTATAAGCTCCTCATTTTAACGCCAGGAACTTGATAAAGGATGGAAGGACGTCCAGTTGAAAGAGATTTTATGGCACTTGTTTCATTATCAACAGATCATATCGATCAGTATATTTACCGTCAAGTTACAGTTTACATAGCCATCGATATGTTGACATGTACATCTGTATTACTTTTCCCAATAATCAAATTTGAAGTGGGAAAGTTGATTTTCTTCACCATGTACCATCAATATTTGTTGTGAGATAAACACGTTGTCGATGATTCACCAAAACTGTAAGGTAGTTTGGGCGGCAGTGAATTCCTTAAAATGTGTACATACGTCCCGAAAGAGCGAAACTAGTCGGTAATTGTATTTAATGGTCAATGGAACGTGTAGTTGAGAATCTATTGGCGAGAAGTTAGGCGATTGTGTAAACTCCACTATAACTAAACTCTCAAGGCGATAACTTCTCAGTGGAATTTATTTAATCTTTCCATGCTATGAATTATTCAAATAAACATAATTTTAAAACAATCCAATTCCATTTAAACTTAACATCTTACACACTTTATGGAAGAAAAAATAACAGCTTTTCACGTTTTACAATAGAATGAACAAATCAAAAAACTGATACAGATCATGAAAATATCACTCAAAAACACTCAAAATTAAAATATAACAGAAAACGTCAAATAGGTTCAACGGAAATATAGGGCTAAGAGAGGGATATCATCTATCTACTACATAACGTAACGAACCTAAGAGTAAAACAAGTTAATGAAAATGTGGCACCCTAAATCGCATGAAACAAAAAGAAGACTTAGAGTATAATAAAACACACAAAGAAGGAGAAGAACTGAAGAACCTGAAGAAATCAGAAAAATTATAAGATCCATGAAACTAGGATGGCCAAGAAACTTAGACTTTCAATCTCAATGTTATGTAACTATAGTTTAGTTCGATTTTTTGTTTCGTCTCTATAAACAGGATAGAGCTAGAAGCCAAAAAAATCATAGTCACTGAATTTTAAGATACTCACATACACGTATTTTTTAGGAGTTATTGAGTATTTACTTCTCTAGCTTCTGGATCAGAAGCTTTGTCTTCAGCTAAAGGTTTAGCCATGTTATGGATTCTTTTCACTCCCAAATCAACTCAGAAACCATCACGACAAAGTTATATCTGTTCTTAATCGAAGTTCACAATAAAATGACAGCAAATGATTTCCAAGTTTTCATTTTTAACATTTATACGTAATGAAGTCTTAAACTTACATTTTCGAAGTATAAAATCCTTCACCATTAGCTGCAATTCTGATAGTTTTGTTAGAAGACGAAGAACAGCTCAAAAAAGAAGAATTGATGCGGAAAGTGGTTACAAAACCGGCAAGTGTAGTATCATATGAACTTATTCACTTGAAGTTAAGACTAATGAATCATAAATAATCGACTGTTTCTTGAAGACTTTGGACAACCGGATTTTGGTTTATACAATTTTGATTAGGTTTTACCGAATTTCTCGGCCCATTTTCCAATCATTCGAGCTCCTGTAAGTAAAACTCACGCATGCACAACGCACGGCCCGCTCCATAACGACTAAATTTCCAAAAAGGCAGACTATAGATTGATATACCTCCCGCGACCCTTAGAATAGCTGCGTTTACGCAATAAGCAATACAAAGGTGGACTTTATTTTGAGACACCTTGTACAAAGCTATTTATCCAATCGTTGATCTAGCGGTAGTTAGAACTTGGTGTCGTACGATCTGTGGTTTGTTTAATAGAAAAATTGTCTTTCTTCAAAATAAAGATAAGTGCTAGACCTTTCAAGTCGAGGTATGCTCAAGAAAATATTGTCAGAAAAAAAATTTATTTGATTTTATTAAAATATTTTGGACTAAGTTAGGCCCTTGCTTGGTAGTTGGTTGGATGTAATTAAGCCACAAAACAGTGGATCTTATTTATTAGGCAATTGAGGGCACAGCCGGTTGATCCTTAAATTTTTCAAATCTACTTGTTTCGTCTGGCTTCATTAAAATGATAATTTTGTCCAACAAATTAATGTAAGCTTTTATCTAATGTATATTGTTATATAACTTCACTACAGGCGGATGTGAGAGGAGTATTAAGATAATTTTAATCATTTCCGTATTAACGGTGAAATATAAGTATTTGATAACAAATATAAACAATATAGCGCCAAATTTATCTTATAGTTCCAAAAATTTTAATAGGACGCTAAACTCAAAATTAGCAATTATTTTGACGAAATAAAATGTTAAGATACATATTATTAGGTTATGTTTTGAAGAGAAGTAATTTTCGGTTTATTTTATGTTTCCAATATCAAATGCAGATTATAAAAACCCTTGCCGACAATTTTGTTTGATCTAACATAGGCGTAGATGCCTCAATTTATAAATTTATTATTTTTATAAATACTTGTAGAGAAATAGTATCTCTTTAGTTTTAATATGGTTTACGACATTTAATGTTTATTTCTTCAGCTTTTTATTAAATAAGCAATATTTCTTGACCTACATTAATTAACCTCTATTATCTTATTCTAATCAATGAAAATTGACACTTGTGACAGTGACATTTGTGACATCCATGATAGATCTATCATAGACATCATAACCCACAGATAAATAAAGTAGACCATATTAAAACTAAAGAAATACTATATCTTTACATAATTTTAAAAATATTTATATTTTATGCGAGAAAGTATATGTTAAAAGGCAATCGAATCATTAGAAATCGGACGCCATTATACACTGATATTTAGAGAGATTCACTTAATTGTAGTCCTACTGGGAACTTACAAAAAAATCATTATTATACCTCGTTAAGCTGCTACAACTGAATATTAAATTATAAAACGTAAATAGACGAGCAGAATGTACTTGTCTGTGAGGGAGTTTTGTTTAAACAGGGTATCAGACGTAAACTGAGCCCTTTTTGTATGTCATTCGTTTCTTTTTATGGAAAACTAAATTTCAAAGCAAAAACCATGAGTGAAAATAAGTTCTTTGCGAATAAAACAAAAGAAAAAAACATTTTAATTCCAAATTATGTTTATAAATAATGATAGCCGTCAGAATCGTATGATCTAGAGACATCATTTGATTGAATTATGAAGGGTTATAAAGGGGATGATACCACATACTCATTTTCTTCTTTGATAATATGATTACATTTTCGTAATTCTGATTTTACGTTTGCCCATATTAACTCTATAGGGTTAAATATGCAATAGTAGGGTGAGTATGACCCTGTTCTTTCCACAGCTTGTCAATATAATAAATTTTCTCTAAATTTAAACCTTCAATAACAGTAAGCAATTCTTTGTTTGTTAGGCCTTTTCCTCGCATACCTGTGTTCTGCAATTGATATTGGAAAAACTATATTCACATCTCATTTTTTTCTAAATCCTGAATCCAGTTAATTAAGAATTGAATATAATAGAATTCCATGAATAAAACCGGGGGTGTACAAAAAATTAACACAATACACTTTAAATAAGACTTGTGAAGGTAAATTGAGGTCGGACATGTTGATGTCAAAGTATGTAACTCAACGGACAGAAATGTATTTCAAAGAATTGATTTACGACAATCAAACGTTAATTGACAACAATAGAAATAGTAAAAGGCGGACATGGTGTGGTGCCCTTTAAGTCATTTATTTTTTTCTTTTATATCTCCATCTATGTATACACCCTGTACACTAACTGTTAATTATTTATAACTAGGTCACCTATGTTTTGGTGATATTGCAATTTACTGTCTACGTAGGTGAACTATATAGTAATTATGGACCAATATTATGTGTCATCATTCATTGTAAAAAGGTAATTCCAAACTATTAAGACAATAGAAAAATGGTGAAGTTCAATTGCTGTTTAATTTATACCCCTCGTTATGGCCCAACATTACATGGCGATCCTGCCAGGATATTCCAGGATCCAACGCGTTTGAGATGCTCATAGTGTACGCGCGTTCGGGAAAGTTCTCAGATGAATGTTAAAAGTGAACTTAAATGACTTTTTTCCAATTCGAAGTGAGTACTAAAAACTCAAAGAAAGTGAAGTTACGAGCAGCGGTGTAGTCAATTCTAACTTCATTGTGGAAGATGACCTTTTGCAAACACCCACCGACATAAGGGTGCTTATGTACGTTATTACGTTCAGTTTGCTAGTTATAGTAGGACTACAGCTTAGAAAGGGTTACCGCAGAGGTTTAAAACGAGACATTTCGCGAAGTATGGTTTTAAGATCACAGGCAAATACCGCTAATGTTTAACGGAAGTGTCAGATGGAGAGTGTGGACCAGTAGCAACCGGGGTGGCAATACATAGTACAAGGAGTAGTAGTACACTTAGGTAAAATCCCAGGCAAAAAAAAAGAGATGCTACACAACGCAACGCTGGAGCTGGTATGTGATTCTAGTATTTTTTATGGAACGTTGACGGATGGACAATTTATCAAATTTCAGAATTCTTTTTGAACAAATATAGACTATATATAATTAATTAAAATTTAGGATATAATATCATTGCCTGAGCTACATATTTAATTACGCTCTGTTTTAAAATAAATTTAGGTATAAATTAGTTACGTTTGTTAGTAGTGCTAGGTTATTTTATTGGGCTTTAGTAGTATTTAATAATTATTTTAATTTATGCCTTCTGATTGGGAGTCGGTCTTTACAAGGTTATCCAATATAAAAACAATCATAATTAATGAATCTAAGAGAATTTTAAAGACATTAGTCCCCAAATAAAGTAGAGTGAGAAACGAAGTTTTACAAAATTTAATTTATAACTATAATACATTCATTGAGATAGTAAAAAACATATTCCCGTCATTAGATGATAAACAGTTAGATCATTTCAAGTTTTACGTATAAATTATAAAATCCCTAGCTTTTGCCTTGAATGTATAAACCCTGAAATAAAAGACGAAACTATTGAATTTGACTCAGAAGATAGTGACTCAGATCAAGACTTGACGCCTGACAGAGACTTCAATTATCGATTTTTTTAACTTAGCTAGTAAACTTGTATCGAATGAATTTGACGGAAGTGCAGACAAGCTACAAACATTTTTAGATGCACTATCACCGCTCAATGCAAATTCGACAGGTCACGAGGCAAATGCAGTGGCTTACGTCAAAACAAAACTTAGCGGTAGATCTAGAGACTTAATTACCGACAACGACGCGACCCTAACCCAAATTATACAAAAACTTTAACACAATATAAAAACCGAAAGCTCGAAATCAGTTAACTCTAAAGTTCTTAACCTAAAACAAACAAAGATAATGTTAAATACGCCGAAGAAATTGAAATCTTGATAGGTAGTTTAAGAAGAGCTTACATTAGTGAAGGAGTACCCGCTGATACAACAGAAATATATTGCACTGATGCGGTCGTCAAAGCTATTAAATCTAATACTAGATCCGAAAAAGTCAAATTAATAATGGAAGCTGGCACTTTTTTTAACACTCGTGAAGTACTAACTAAATTCGTAGGAATAGATGTTCAAGAAACGCTAGTGTTCTATACATGGAACGGCAAAGTTTTAGGGGTCAGTTTTCAGGACACGATAACAATAATCATAGGAGTTCAAGGGTTTCGCATAATAGTCGTTTTCGTGGCCATCAAAATAGACAATCTCACGATCAATCTTATACTAACAACAACCAATACCAATATAGCAGAAACTTTAGGAGTAATAGTAATAGATTTAACCGTAGTTATTTTAGAGCGAGAGGAACAGGCGGTAGATATATTAGAGCATATGAAGGAGAACCTGACGGCTCTAGGTTTCAGCAGGAAAACATAGAGTTTCCCCAATAGGGTCCCTTTGGAAATCAGTAAATATATTTAACGTGGACCTTTCACTAATTTCGTACTTATTAAAACCCAAATGACAGGTAACCGTGATGTTACTTTGCTTATTGACACAGGGGCGGACATATCTATCTTCAAAAGAGACAAAATTAAATCTGAGCAAATAGTCAATAGGACAAATAACATCCGAATAAAAGGGGTTACCAAAGGCTATACAAGTTCCATTGCATCCACCAGTACAAAAGTTTTTCTTAACGGCTTCTCGGTACATCATATTTTTCATGTAGTTGAAAATGATTTTCCAATCCCTGTAGATGGTAAACTAGGAAGGGGTTTCATTATTAAATATAAATGTATACTAGATTACGAGAATTTCGGTGCAGATTCATAATAACCAAATAATTTTGCCAATTTTTAATAGCCCATATGACGATACTCTTATTATTCCACCTCGTTGTTATAAGTTATAAGGAAAGAAGAGCAATTATGTAATCTAAAATCGGACGTAGTTATCTCAAACCAAGAATTGGCCCTTGGAGTTTTTATAGCCAGCAGTATTGCGTCCCCGAACAGCCCATTTGTTAAAGTCTTAAATACGACATTGGAAAGTGTGACAATTAAAAACTTTAAAATCGAAACTGGAAATCTGCAAAATTTTAACATATTACATGTATCACAGAAGTGTACCGATGACCAGCGTAATAAGTTATTATTGAAGGAATTACATTGTGAAATCCCTGACTTTGCAAAAGCCAAAACGGTAAATCTATGTCAGGAATAAAACGATATTTTTTGTTTGGAGAATGATAGTCTAACAATTAATAATTTTTATAAACAGCAATTTAAATTAACTGACCAAAGTCCAGTTTATGTTAAAAATTATAGAATGCCTCACTCTCAAATTTCAGAGGTAAATAAGCAAATATCAAAAATGTTAAAAGACTCGATTATCGAATTTCCAATTACAATTGTCCCATTTTACTAGTGCCCAAAAGATCTGATAACGGAGATAAAAAATGGCGACTAGTTGTGGACTACAGGTTGCTCAATAAAAAATTAGTGGTTGATAAGTTTCCTTTACCAAGGATAGATGATATTCTAGATCAGTTAGGAAGGGCAAAATATTTCAGCACTTTAGACTTAAAAGCCGGTTTTCATCAAGTTCCAATACAAGAAAATTCTCGCGACATCACTTCATTTAGTACAAATGTGGGATCATTCAGATTTACCAGGTTACCTTTCGGTCTAAAGGTGTCTCCCAACTCATTTGCTCGTATGATGAGCATAGCATTTTCGGGAATAACCCCAGAGAAAGCCTTCCTTTACATGGATGACCTCATTGTAATAGGCTGTTCTAGAAGTCATCACCTTAGTACCTTAAAAAATGTTTTTGATTTATGCAGAAAATATTGTCTTAAGCTAAACCCAAACAAATGTAAATTCTTTCAAAATAATGTTTCTTCTAGGTCATACTATTACAAGCGATGGAATTTTACCTGACAAGTCAAAATTCGAAATTATAACAAATACCCAGTACCTACAAACGCCGAGGAGGTCAAAAGGTTCATTGCCTTCTTAAATTATTATCGTCGCTTTATTAAAAATTTTGCCGAATTAGCAGTTCCACTTAACAAATTAACAAAAAAGAATTCGAAATTTGTTTGGACCGAAGAGTGCCTAAACTCCTTTTTAAGTTAAAAAGTTACCTTTTAAAACCTCAAATTCTGCAATACCCCGACTTTGGAAAACAATTTATCTTAACCACGGATGCCTCCAAACAAGCCTGTGGAGTAATTCTTTAACAAAATTTTAATGGAGTCGAACTACCAATCGCCTGTGCAATCGAGGTCTTTTACAAAAGGCGAAATTAACAAGGCCACAATTGAGAAAGAATTGGCTGCTATACACTGGGCAATTAAGTATTTTAGGCCATATCTTTTTGGCTATAAATTTTTAGTAAGATCGGACCATAAACCACTCGTTTATTTATTTACTATGAAAGATCCCTCTTCCATATTAACACGTATGCGTCTAGACTTAGACTTAGAAGAGTAGAAGAGTTTGAGGTAGAATACATTAAAGGTAAGGATAACGTAGGCGCAGATGCCTTATCTCGTATTCACGTCAAAGATCTTAAAAACATCTCTGCCCCATCTAAGAAAATTTTCACTATAACTCGTTCAATGACAAAGCGTACTCCAGATACAAATTCGACCATTGCCGAAAAAACTAGCCCACAAAATAATAGACCAAAAGTGTTTCAAACCACCAACAATTTTAAACCGATTAATATCCCTTTTTTAAAATTTACTGTTAAGCCAGATTATCTTAGAGTAATTCTGGGTCAAAAGGACAAAATCAGCGCTATAGAAACAATACATTTTGCTAACGACAACTTTTCTTTAGGGAAATTGTTGTCTCAGCTTGAAATTCTAGCTAGCAAAAATAACATTAAGAAATTAAAATTAAAAATTAAGGATCCTATATTTACTATGTGTACAATTAATGATTTTAATGAAAAGGGCGAAACTATGTTAAAAAATTTAAATATAGTAATATATGATGAACCTACAATTATCACAAATAAAGCCGAAAAAAAAAAATTGTCGCAGAGTACCATGATCATCCACTCATTGGTGGTCATTGCGGGCAGAAGCGACTCTTAAAGAAAATTAGGACTAAGTTTCGTTGGAAAACTATGTCTAAGAACTTAGCCAACTATGTCAAATCATGCCAAAAGTGTCACATGAATAAAAGTAAAATGGCCATAAGGAACCGATGGTACTCACACCGACGCCCCAACGGCCATTCGATATTACGTGTATAGACACCATAGGAGCATTTCCCAAGACATCAGACGGAAATTGTTACGCGGTTACAGCTCAATGCGAATTGACAAAATATGTATATAATAACACCGGTACCCTTAACTAACGCAAAGGCCATAGTTGAAAACTTGATTTTAATTTACGGTCCTTTGCGCGAGATAAGGACGGATATGGGAACGGAATACAAAAACGAAGTGTTAGAACAAGTTTGCAGACTATTTAATATCGAACAAAAATTCTCCACCACGTACCATCCCCAGAGTATGGGTGGCTGTGATAGATATCATCGGGTACTCAACGAGTATGTTAGGATGTACGTTAACGATACACACACTGACTGGGGCAAATGGATAAAATTTTATAGTTTCTGTTACAATACGACCCCCAATATATATCATGACTATATACCCTTCGAACTTGTTTTCGGGAGGAGAGCTGAGCTGTCAAACGCCCTGACTGACAAAATTGACCCGTTGTACAACCCCGATAACTACTAGCTAGAACTTAGACATCGCTTACAAATTTCTCATCAAAGAGCTAAAGATTTTCTAGTTAGGGCAAAAGAGAAATGTAAAATAGAGTACGATCAAAATTCAAAATATCTTAACCCAAACCTTGGGGATTTGGTGACGATAACAAACGAAAATAGATGAAAATTCGATCCTCGGTATAAAGGCCCATTCTCAATCGTTAGCTGCGACAATGTGAACTGTGATCTAAGAAACCTTGACGACAATAAGATTATTACAGTGCATAAAAACAGAGTGCAGTTATATAGTGAACAAATAAATATATAAATAGTGTGCGATTCGGACTACAAAAATAATTTAAGATTAAGTACTATTTATTAAGTAGGAATAGGAAACATATTTTTGGGTAGCAATTATTTTTGGGATTTAGTATTTAGTTTTAGAAAAAGGGATCCCTATATCATAAGTAAATATTTCAAAAAAACGAGCTTTTCTTTTTTGTTTTGTTGTTTTAGATGTGGAATATGGATTGTATTTCTAATGTGATCAGCAACACATTTCTCTTATTTCTTTTTCCCGTGAGACTGAATGTTCTTCATTTACCGGCCGAAATGAAGTCCATTCTTCCAAAAGCGGGAGATGTGGTGCCCTTTAATTCAATTATTTTTTTCTTTTATATCTCCATCTATGTATACACCCTGTACACTAACTGTTAATTATTTATAACTAGGTCACCTATGTTTTGGTGATATTGCAATTTACTGTCTACGTAGGTGAACTATATAGTAATTATGAACCAATATTATGTGTCATCATTCATTGTAAAAAGGTAATTCCAAACTATTAAGACGATAGAAAAATGGTGAAGTTCAATTGCTGTTTAATTTCTACCCCTCGTTATGGCCCAACATTACAATGGTTTTTACAGTTATGTCTAAAAATGTAATGAATATCATTAGTACCTTTTTGTTAAAAAATCGATTCAAAAATTAATTTTTGAAATCCTTAGATTATACAGTTCGTCCCTGTAAAAGTCACGGATTGTTAACCATTAGGCATGAGCCGCCCGTGTCCTTTAGATAGAAGTGTGAAAAGTATATATCCATCAAATATAATACATGTTCATAGATAATCATACAATAAAAATTTATAATATTCGAATGTATGATTTGGAAAACATATTTAAATATAAGTTCTGATTTCGCAACTTTAAATGCCTATAGCTCAGCAACGAGGGGTCGTTTGAGAAAGTGTTCTCATATCACAGTATTATTTTCACGTCATCTACTCACTCTCCAATTTTTTATATCAAGTCCCATAAATATTTTTTCTAGTAAAAATTAGGATTTTTCTATCAAGTAATACTCTGCGTTCATTATTTTACCAGGCTGGAAGTAGTCCACAAGCAAAATTTCATTTGTATCTAAAAAACTGATGCTTATACCATTCACAAACTCTAGCTCACATACCACCACTAATCATCCTCTTTTTTGATCAAAATCGTGCTGGTAGACGCAAATTTTTCCTTTCAAAACGCTTCAAATGCTGTTGAGAAAGTCGAAGAACTTGATGAACCATCAGTAATCTTTGGATCAGATCAAATAAATAGTAGAGATCAAAGAATTGGAACAGGTAAAATGGCCACAATTCAAAAATACAGTGAAAAGAGAAGGCTTAGTTGATGATGAGAGGCTTAGAAGCAGACTACTAGAAATTACGTATTGAAAACAGAGAGTAATGAAAATAATTAAGTAACGGATGATGTAAGTATGTAAAGCAATGGGTAAATAAGGATTAGAAACCAAAAAATTACTGATTTATCTAAACTCTCAAAATCAAAAACTTATCTCCATATGTTTTTATAATCAAGTTTTTAACAATTTAATTAAGTTTCACCGGTTTAAACTATTTACTACCTCGAAGAAAATATCTGGGTGTATTGTCTCACAATAAAAACGTTAATAGAACTCCCTTTGTTAATTTATATTAATTAAAAGTAGAACAAGACAACATTTATCTTTTATTTTAATTTCGTCGTCGGAAACATTTGCATTCAAATTGTAATCAGCACCTTTTCGCCCTTTTGTAATCCGGTTACATCATTGTTTAACGTGAAAGCTTCGATATTATCTCCATAAATATCGCTGCTGTTTTCCCTTTAACTTCTTCTCAATGGATTATTTTTAATGAAAACAGGGACGATATAAAAGAAGGGCAATTTGTTGAAACCAGAAACTGAAAAAATTACGACGTACTGAAAATAGCAACTAAAAAATAGTCACAAAGATCGAAGAATTATTTGGAAATCTAAATGTAATGTATTAAAAGGTTGATAATAGTAAATTCGTATCCTTAGCAAAAATTAATTCAGTTTATAATCATTTTATTTAAAATAGTGATTTCATGACCTTGTATAAGTATGAAATAAATGTCTGAACATTATTGTTAACAGCCGAATAAATAACGGATTTTGTCCACCGGTCCTGTCTTACAAAATTTAAATGAAAATATGGCCCTTCAGAGAATATCTTGGCACAAAGTCAACTCGGTTTCGTTCGATATAAATTTAGGTTAAGTGATATTAGAATCGGAAACGGATAATCCGCGTACCAGTTAATGAAAACTCACAAATAAAGAATGCCTAAATTGGGGAGAAAAAAAGGGGAAGAGGAAAAAAGCCAATGTAATTAGTGTTGAGAATAAGGAAGAAGTAAATAGGAATTTTAATTTATTTATCACATTCACTTGAATTGAATAAATTAATGACCTGATGTGCTTCTTTTATTGTATTATTGACAAGTATTATTCCATTATGCATCCTGGAACCTTATTGAATTTTTGGTTCGAAATAAGCGTCTTCACATTTTCTGGATAGTTTCCCTCTTGAGTCGTACTACTTTGAGGGTTATTTTGTTTTGAAAGCTTTGCTAAGGTAATGTAGTAATGGAGCAAAATAAAACAAGACTAGCTTTCAAAAAAGGAAAAATACTAATCTTGCTTATCACTAATCTAATATGAATAAACAGCGTAAATAACTTACGCAAGCCAATTCTTTCAATTACAATAAGCAAAAGAAATTTCCTCATGGTAAAATTATTCTTATAGAAAAAATAAGAAATGTGAAAACAAAAAAATGGGTCACTTTTCATTTTTTTGAGAAATAAATTTATTGAAAAATAATAAATATTTATGGAACTCCAGTTTCATTATCAGCACTAAGAAACATGTTTTCTCAGACCATTCCACACTCTATATTTGGAATCTGGAGTGTTTCTGATTTAAGATCAACAGTAGTCTGCATTGCTGATTCCCGTTTTCCTTTGAGCTCTCATGATGTCCGGAAAAAACAATTCGGAATGTAAAAAATATATTTTTGACAACATATCACATCCCAATTTATGATATGCGTTGAGCATTTTTTTGTCAGGATATTGAAGACATCTGTAGTTACCCAAAAAGTTTTCAGTAACTTCGACAAACGCCATCCAAGCTTCTCTTTCTTTTTCATTTGAGGTGGTAATGAATGCTGGATCAAGTTTTTGACTTTGGCTTCATCAAATACACCTTCCTTTATTCAAGCGTCACTCGAAGAAGGAAACTTCTGGGAAAATTTGAAACCAATTCTATATTTGTCCATGGCTTTTACAAAATTTTTCATTGGCCCTAATTCGATGTGCAGAGGTTGTAATATTATCTTTTCGGGTTTCCCAAGGAACGTTAACAGTTCTTGGTGACCATATACGTCTTACATAATGTTCATTTTTCACTCGGCTTTTCCAAAAGCCAAAGCAACAATTGGTGTTTGCTGTTTTCTATATTTTTTAACACTAGTTTCATAATGTTGTATGTTCCTTTCAAATGAACACCGTAAGCTAAAGGATGGAAATTCATTCCCGTTATAGAGCAGTACAGCCTTGACTTTAAAGAATCAATGGAGAGTCTTCATCTGACCTATGACACAATTCTAACATCAAGCTCTAAATATCATTATAGTACACTAAGTCGTTCTGTTTAGAAAACAAATCAACATATGAATTATGACGTTTACGATACAATGTAACTTTAACTTCCGTCTGAAGCAGATTCCACTGTTTCAGTCTTGAACTTCTTTGGGTAAATCCCAATCTCTTATTAGACCATTAAGTCTAATTGGTCAAGCAAATGCGTTGCTTGAAGACTGACAAGACCTGTGAATTCCGTTTCAATTTCTTCATTTTCAAAATCGTTTGAGCTTTCTTCAGCACCATAAACTGGAGAAGGCACAGGTACTTCTTCCTATTGAGTGATTGTTTTGTTGCAGAAGAAACCTCCGCGTATTTTAACGTATGCTTCGATTTCGTGAAAATACTGGTCGCTTATGTGATTACAACTACTCAAATGTCTGTGACATGAGATACAGCAGATATATGACACCCAATATTCATTCTGTCGGGAGAGTTAACCACATTTGCGTGACATTTTACAAGAATCAACTGTCAGCTAACAGCGGTGACTTCGTGAAAATAATTTGGTAAAAAAAGTATTGAAACGATTTTAGACGTCAATGACGAAAACTGATATTTTCTGTTAACTTTTGTGGCGCTACCAAGTATACAACAGATTTGGTTCGAGTAACTTTGAGTGATTAGATCCACTCTAACTCTAACTTCAATACGACATGATAATTTTACAGCTTATTGTTCGTTTTCAAATGTTCATATCCAATATTTCAGTGTCGTAAATGACACTTATCTTTGATTTCCTTCTACATGTTCAAGTAGGAAACTTAAAAGACAATCCTTGTAATCAACAAAATTTCTCAGGGAGCGCCGGAATTTAGATTGGATATTCCTTTTTCTTTAGAGGTTGTATCTAGTTGCGGTTAGTAACACTAATTCAAGCGAAACGCGAGGAAGCTCTTCCTCTGGGAACACGTAAAAGACAATGCTTCCAGCGTCTGCATATTCATAAGCTGGCGCCCGGACTCCTTCTTGCGGTCTCTTTGGAGACATCCCGTTTCACTTGACGCCGTCTTACATAGACTACATAGCTACTGACAACGTTGTAGAGATTTATTTTGGAAAAAAGAAGAGAATGTATAGACGACAGAGAGAGAAAAAGGAATTTGGTTTTGTTTTAGAATAAAATTTAACACGAAAGGGAGTGTCATTTGTGTAAGTAGTCACGTCAAGAAGTATGATTTGTACTTAGAAGACTGCCAACGTTCGTCGTTTGCTCTAATTTACGACTTAATCTTGAACATTTTTAGTTTCAAAACAACGATACTTATGCATAGGATTATACTAAAATTACAGAGGGTGTTTTATAAGTGATGTCGGTTTTCATATACATAAATTCTTACGCATTAATTTGAACATCTCGTAACTTGTTTATATTAATCTCTAATTTTATGAAGAGGACCCTTAGCTTCACTTTCTTTTAATCATATTCTCATTGTTTATTGCTACGCATTATATTTTATTATAAATATTATGGAGTGCGGTGAATATGATGAATATGAAACTCGTGTGTAGTTAAGACATTATGCGAAACGAAATTTTGAAGCAACGGTGGCAACAAAGAAAATATGTGGTGAGATTGGAGGAGTTAGTGCCTGTTTCCAAGCAACAAGCTTCAGAAAGTTCTTATGAAATTTTTGAGCATTTATCGATGTTCGAGGGTTATTTCGATGGAAAGATATTTGCTAATTATAGGAAACATACAAAGCAAAAACAATTAATAAAAGAACAATTAGAAAAGTTAAATTCCAGACGTGTTATTTTCTATAACTGATGAAGAGTATTTACAATACGCATGCTGTTGATAATTTGATTATGATGTTCTTCGTCAATTTTCAAGAAAGATTTTAAGTTGTGATTCGTAATTTCTGTAAGCTCCTGTAAACAACTTTTGGCCAATAGACTAACCGCGATCAATCTATTGGTGTGATTATATAGGAATCATTTTAGGATTTTCAGTGATGATTTATGAATTAGGAACAGTTTGTTGATTTTATTAATTGGGCCCTTTTATGCCATTAATTTTTTAAATAATCTGACAGGACAAACGTTACTGTCGTTGCTTTTAGTACAAATTCTTGAACCACTTTAGTAAGTCTTGAATTAACTCGATTGGTTACAAAAAAGTCAGTCAGGCAAGCAGCAACTTCCCCACTTCGCAAACTAATTCTACAGCGACTATGTGATAAAATTTCCGTTGCAGCCCTTTAGAGGTATTTACTTTAGGGTATTTTGTTTGGTCAATAATAACTTTCATTTCGTTATGATATTTTTTTGACCGTAGTTTCTCATCTCATTTTACAGCCCAATCTCTAAAATCAACGTCAAATCTTTCACCGTCCGATTTTCATCTAATCGGTTTCTATTATTACAAAAGTCCATAAATGCTTTCCATACAAATTTTTTACTATAAATGATTTTTTTGGTATGTTTGATTCTATAATTTCATTAATATTCTCGTCAGCATTACAATCAAATAGCGACATTTAGAAATATTAAATATTTGAAACTTCAACATCGAAATAATATTGAGCAGCCCACGAGATCTGTTTTTTACTGATTGGTTGTCTTCAATCAGTTCATTTCATTGGATTTCTACTAGAGCAAAAAATTTTCATTAGAAATTATTTCTAACTATTTTTATAATTTTTTCTCATTGTCTGTTGCGACATGTACAATGATTATTATATATTAAATATAATATTTATATTAAATAAGGAATCATCAAATTGTCAGTTTGGTTGTACCCTATTGATAACGGTGAATAAGCCAGAAACGTGCTAAATTAATATGTATAAGTTATTGCGAATTAATTTACACATGTTAACAACGATTTTGATCCAATAACACGGTATCATGTACAGTGAACAAACGAAACAAACAAAAAGAACGACAATTGTGAACTTTTAATGTGGTATTATCGTAGCCGGTAGCAATCGAGTAAATATGCAAATATCCAAATGAAGTTATTTCATAAATCTGATCCCAAAAGCTTCGTCACAAATTTGTGTTCGCAATCAGGGGACGAATTAAATGATTCTGTCTATTCGCTACCGAACTATTATTTATTAAAGTTGGATCGACTGGAATTAGTGGTCGGCCATTTTATTTTGTTCCCCTACTCATTATTCAGTTTATAAATTCAATACTGAAAAATTGGAAAGAATACTGAATGTGGCATGATTTAATGAAATATTTGGACAGTTTCAACGCCCCCACGGTATTTTGTTATAACCAAAATGTTTACACACTTTATGAAGTTAACGAGAACTTGACGATAACAAAAATCATCAATAATTAAGGCTAATTAAAAACGTATACTTTGAATTGGTGATTTGAGATTTGGAAACGGAAAGAGAGATGAAAATTTGAAATATTCAAGCTATTATCTATATTTGATTGAGATTTGTGTATAAAAAAATTGATTTTATAAACGAAAGGATATTTTCCCGATTTTTTCTAAATTTCATGAAATAAACAGTCCGCGAAATTTAATTTAGCCGCCGTTATCCATAGCAACGTCCGCGAAACCAAACGTTACTTACAAATTTGACATTTCTAAAATACTACAAAGACAAAGATTATTTTTTATTGAATACCAACAAATATTTACTTATATTATTAAAGATGAATATTAATATTAATTGTACAGTTTGTAGTATCACTTATATTTACTTCAGAAGTTGAAGCAACTACATCTAGTGTTTCTGAATAATTGTTATTGCCTACATTCAAACCAGATTCTATATCGTCAGAAATTTACTTCTTATTTTCGATAGATTCTTCAATATATCCTTCCACTACTGTCGTGGACTTCCATCCACCGTGACGTTTAAGAATTGACATATCAGCCCCAATATTGGCAAGCAACGTGGCAGAACTTCTCCGAAAACAGTGACCCGTGTATATTTCAGGATTTGGTAATCTGAGATTCTTGGCTCTCCAACAATTTGTGCGATGCACTTTCCGTTTACGTATCTCAAGAATATACGACGATTATTTCCAACATGTTTTGGTCGAACAGCTGCATGTTTACGATAATTTTTTATGAAATTAATATTAGTAACAGTGAAAACACGTTTTTCATTCGTCTTGGTATCAGGAACGGTTACTATTAATACAACATTCTCTTCTTGAATATCTTCAATGACCATTTTCGCCAACTCATCTCGTCGTAAGGCAACAGATATTCCCGTTATCAAAACTACCTACAAAAATCAGTACAATGAATAAAAAAATTGTAAATGAGATCTCTTAAAACTCTTAATGGGTATGGTATCATATATGATCCATCTGTTGAATAATTTTTCTTTTCTCAGGGCAAGGGAATTTCATTGTGAATGTGTTGGTCACACTGTTTTACGTCCAACTAAAGTTATAACAACATTTATCAACAAAAATCTTCAATAGTTCACATCTAATCAGTGAAATGACGTCTCGATCTAAAAATGTAAGTTGATTTTTGTTATGGTACAAATAATTTAGTGTTTTTTGGAATGCGTTATAACTGATTTTCTGTTTTAGAAAATGCATTTTGTGAAGGTATCATATTAATAATTGATACGTTTTTGATAACTATATTGTTATTCAATTGTTTATTGATATTTATTTTGTTTTTTTTTTTATATCAAGACAAATTATTTCTACTAATTAACTAAATTTTCTGATTTTGTCATTGGGTTTCCTCATTTTTACGCAACCATAATGCATTTTTTGATAAAAAAAATTACGTTTCTGCTTAGTAGCTTGACGAGTATCATATATGATACCTTATTGAAACATATGGTTCAAAAACTAAAAAAAAATTTTTTTTGGCACGAGTACGATTTCCGTGGCACCTGGATTTGACTATGCCATTTTGTAAATCGACCCAAAATAAGTCGAATATGAGGAATAAAATTTTTCGATATCTCGCTTCGTTTTCGAGATATCGATACTAGAAGTTGGAAAAATTTATTTGTATTTTTGTATATGTTGTATTTGTAAGAAGTCCGATCTGTACAAGCCATTTTGTACGGAGGCGAAATATCAAAAAATTTCATTCCCCATTTTCGATTTATTTTTGCCTAATTAAGCTAAATTTACTATTAAATTGGAAACCGTACTCTCCTCTTTTTTTTCACCTTACTTGAGGTCTAAACGATAGGAAATCATGAAAACAAGAAAGAAAAGTCATTGGTTAATATCTTGCTAGTTTAAAGGTTACTTACCTTCAACAATAAGTATTTTTCATCGTCAATTTCTTTCAGGAATGTATTAATTTGCTCACGCGTAAAAACTTTACTATTACTGCTTTTCTTTTTAGAAATGGTACTAATTTTGAAAACTGCTTGATATCGATGTTGTTTCGTATGTTTAACAAGCTCTTCAGCATGGTATAAATGCTCCATAAAGTTGAACTTTTTACAACATTTGATTTCTGCATCAATCGTCTTAACATTTTGTTTGTCACACCAATCTTTAAACTAGCCGTAACATTTTTCGTTCTGCCGTCTAGATTTTTCGGGTATTAAAACGGAAAGCACCGAATTTACAACACTCTGGAGCTCAGAAGGAGGGTAAGGTACTGAAATATCGCTATCAGTATCAAGAACTGTCAAAATATTTTGTATAAATTGAAACATATCATTTTCATAGCACACGGTGACGTTGTTAAATAAATTGAGCTGCTGTTGATTTTAGAGCAATAATATATTTATTTACAATTCCACCTATTGAACGAAAGATAGTGTGTATGCCATGTCCGCGAAACTTTTAAACGACCTCAAGATTATCTTGCCTCGGCCGCAAGCGACCTCGGCTATAACAGTTCTTTTGGTACGTTGAAAAGGTATTTCGCGGCCTAAGCATACAAATAACTATTTACAGTTAACACGACTAAACTAAGGCGACATTATAGAAATGGAAACACCAAGCAAAACCTTCGATATAATTGATTCATCATGTAATCTCCTTCAAGAGCTTCTCTAACTTTTCGATGTCGTGCTTGTGGAAGGATTTGTCTTTTGCCTCAAAATAGGTTTCACTTTCAGCAATAACTTTTTCATTTAAGTTGAATTTCTCACCGACGAGCATTTTTTTGAGATCAGCGAATAGCTAGTAGTCTCTGAAAGCCAGATCTGAATTTTACGGTGGATAAGGAAGCAATTCGAAGTAATTAGTTTAATTCAATCATTCAATCAAGTTGATCGGCACAATGCTGTTGGTTTAATTCACGTAGATTCAATCCCGCTTTTTATCAATATTAATATATCTATAAAAAACTCAAATAGCACTCGTATGACAACTCTCGAGTACGTCACCATTGAATATGTCAAACTTTGTGATGACAATGTCAAATTTGACATAATCACATCAGTGTTGCAGTATCTTAAAACGTAAGTAGAAACCCTTTATGTATTCTAGCTTCATAGATATTTAAGATATTTTGAAAACCCTCGTATAATAGTGATATTAATTTTCCCATCAGTAATTTTATTCACCTTAATTGAGCTTCTCAACATTTGGACAAAATTCACGAACAGTGGAATTAATGAACAGAAAACAATTAAAAACGTTTCCGAACGATAACATACGTCCGCATAGTGGTTTTCTGGTGACACAAAATGCGTTGCATGGAGTTTTAACTGCCTGGCAGAAATCCAGAACATAATATGGACAAACACGTTTTACAGTCTTATTACGTATACCGGAAATTTTCAACTCCGGTTTTATATATAATATAAATTGTATTATTTCTATATGTATTTACTGCGACTTGGATAGTTTTTAGTAGAAACGAAACAAAAATGTATGGCTCGTTACAAAATATTTCGTCTTTTTTGCAGTAACACATCCTACTTTGAAAATACGTTTAATCTGTATTCCTTTTTCAATCAGTTAAATAAATTGGACGTAAATTTCAATATTCTCATCCAAATATTACTGTAAAATAAAAAAAAAAGAATTTAAGTATAAAACTTCCAAAATAACAATAATCGTAATGAGAATTCACAAAAATATTCATCGTCACCTATAATTCAATCCATTAAAGAGCAGGAAGTGATCATCCCTGTTCTAAAATGGACCGAGATGATACTACAATAAGTTCGTTCCAACCCATCAGAAAACCGACCTTCGTATAGCCACGATTCTGCGCAATAGAGATTGTATTCCAACCTATCATTTGTGAACCGTTTCAGGGACGGTCTTTTCGATACTTGGTTGATAGCAAGTACTCTAATAAGAATCGTACATAGCCAGAGATTGCGCAGAAAATATCATTTAAACGCCTCCAACAACCGTTCCAAACTAGGAGGTTGGAACAAACCTAATATCGTATAGTAACGGCAGAAATAAACGAAAAGACTGTCACTACAGTAAAGGGCATTGCTAGTGGTAAAAATTCTCACTAGACTTAGGATCGCTGGATTCACGTTTATAGGCTACAAGGATGATCCCAATAAAACAACACTAGTCCCCTTCACATGTCTTCTTAATGGAACTTATCTGATACTTCCCAATGAAGTATAATAATTAGAGGTCATCCTATATAAAACACTTACTTGCATCATATGAGCTTGTCGCAAGCTTTTATGCATGACATGGAGACTATATCCTAAGATGGTATTCTAGGTATACCAAATAGTCATAAACTCCATGATCACATACGCAGCGCTTGTTTGGTGAACGAAAACTGAACAAACAATAGCTCAGAAAAAACTGAACAATATTCAAATGCTGATCTCTCCGGGTATTACAGGAGCAAAGTCAACCTGCTCCACTTCAGCCTCAGAGATGTTATTAAACCTCCCTCATCTTCGCCTTATAGTGCGAAAGAGGCTTTTAGTATTGCCTACAGGCTAATCCAGGCAGAGTCAGGAAATTTGACAGGTCACCTGTGATGGACGTAGATATTCCATTCGAAGAGCTAAATTCAACGTTTATGGGCCAAAATGTAAGCTGTAGATACCACTAGAAAAATAACTCACCATGTTACTAGGAGTATTTTGATGAAAATCTATTAAATGTACGTCAAAACTAGTATGGGAGTGTAAACAAACACTAAAAGTACTAGCTAACAAAAACAAAGTAACCCTAATGGGGCTACTAACCTACCAGCGTATACCAGGCAATGAGGAAGCAGACAGCCTTGCCCAAAAGGGGGCAACGACTCCTTACCCAGGATCAGTGCTCTACTGTGTCCTCATCATAAGATGCTACATCAATAATGAACTAAATGGATGGCTAAATAATCAGATGGAATCTCATTGGAGAGACTCCAGGACTATGGTAATCTAAATGATTTATAACTATATCAGCTAAGAAGTCTGCAGAACTTTTCGTGATGATCAGAAACGTTATGAAACTGAAAGACGTTAGACATGGTGGAGGACGACAGCTGGATATTCTGCGAGCAAGCCATGGAAACAGCACAGCATCTACTCTTTGAAAGTTCTGCCCTAAAACGCTTAGTACCTCAAAGAAGTAGTACGTAGTATGGAGCGCATATGGACATATATCAAAAGACCTGAATCTTTTACAGAAAATTCAAAGTAGAGGTATATGGCACATGTTTATTATTGTAGCTGAGGATTCTACACTACCTATAAAATGTTATTTCGCTTTCTCAGAATCGATGATTCTTACCTATTAACCATTTTTTGTTGATTGCTTCTAAATTTCTACTCGTTCTCATGCTGTGTGTCGCAATATTTTTTATACTAATATTTTGTTTGTTGTATGCTCGGCTCCCAAAATTTTTACCTCTCTCTCACACAGATTTCATTTTCTAGTCGACATCGATTCATATTATGAAAGAAAATAGGATCCACTTCAACGAAAATTCACGGTATTTTTTTCTTCTTTCGGTTGAAGCGTCACGTCGTATCTAAAAGAATTATATGAGCAGGGCAACATTTTCGATTCTTTTAACGAAAACAAATTTAGTCTGCCCTCTGGGTCTCTTATTCTGTACCCAATTATAAACGCTAGTATACAAAGGTAGTTTAATCGGCAAAAGAAAAATTATACATGCGTGAATCTTACTTTTGGAGCTTTTATAAATCGAAAACAAATGTTTAGTATTCTCCAGTAAATAAGTTAATTAAGATTTCACATTTTACAATTCAACGAAATGGAAATTTTTACATTACGGCAATTAATTCAGGGAGTCCTTTGACCATTATACCACATGCTATTTGTTTTTTAATGCATCTTTATTTGTAACTATGAACACCACAATTTCAATTGCTTAATTCTACTAACTATTGTATTCGTATTGTCCTCAATGTCTTACTTAAGTAGTTCCATATGTCCCTTAGACACTTGAAGTTTCATTAACGTATCAAACTACTTACCCTTATTTTTATATTGATGTGAAGTGACGACCATAAATATAATTGATTATAGTTTTTGTATACAATAGAATTAGTATTTAAGAGAGAATAAACTTGCATAGATTGTTATAGATAATCTTAACATCCAACGAGAACAGTAATCAGATTATTGAAAGCAATCTATTTATATTTCTTTAATTTCTTATTTCTTAGACCTTTTGATATGTTTATATTTCTAAATCTTCTTGATTTTAGGTTTCTTCTGTTTCAAAATTAGTTTTTTTAATAATTTTTAAAAGATTGACGTTTCGACTTTTCTTCAAATCTTTATTAAAATATGATATTGACACTGACAATTTGCTTATTTATATTGATCAATAGATCGCCTACATCATGAACATCAACATAAGAATAAAATTAAAACTTAACTTTGTTCTAATAAGAAAAATTCATTTTTCCTTGGTCCCTATATCTTAAATATATAGCAGTAATCAATATGAACCATTCCTAAAAATTCTCTTTTTCCTGTATTAGATTCCGTTTCAAGAATTTTTGAATCTGTATAATTAAATTTATGTTTTTTTGATATTTCATGGTTCGTTAATGCAGTTCTATTTGTTTTATCGTATTGATGATCTTTTAGTCTATTTTCTAAATACTGAGATGTTTGCCCTATATAGACAGCATCACAATTGGTACAAAGCACTCGATATACAAAATTACTTGTTTTGTATTTTGGTGTTTTAGATTTTAATTTAGTGAAATATTTGGATATTGTATTATGTTCTTGATGACTTATATTAATATCATATCTATTGAAATAATTCGATAATTGTTGGGAAAATCGTTGTACATATGGTAAGGAAAAATATTTTATGTTTTGATGTTTTGTTTCTGATTTGTTTTTCAATTGATTGCCTGAATCTGCTTATCCTTGTCTTGAATATGGGATAAACCATTAATTTTAGGGGTTAAGGCATTGTGAATTTTCAATTTTTTTGCATCTGTTGTCGAAAAAAAAAAAGTTGTTCTTCCCATGATCGAATTAGATCATTATTTTGTTTTTGATAAGAATTCATAGGGTGTTGTTTAATTTTTTTTGTAGGTTCTCTTATCGTTTGATAATTTCATCATTTTATTATTATGATCTTCTGATCCAAAACAGTTTTGAGGTCTCTATTTTGATTTATGAATTTTTTGGTTTTAGTTTTATTTTGAGGTTTAATATTGTTCTGTAACTGTTTATTTTTCAATTTATTTTTGAAATTAGTGATAATATTACAAGTATCAGATCTTGTTTTATTTTGAATTTCGTTATTTAGATGATTGTTGCATTCATTATTAAATAAGATATTTATCACAGGTAATTCTTTGTCAATATTTTATCCAAAGTTGGGACCTAAAGATTAAACTTCTCTCACTTCATCTAGTATGACAGTATCAGTTAAATTTTCGATCCATTTTGATTTTATTTCACGTGTATTTTTAGCAAAAGATTTTTAATATTGAGTTTTCAATTTTCTTGATATTTTTTCTTTGCATTTATTAAAAAGTGATTCAGTTCATTCCCGACATTTTCCTTTAAATTTTTGGAAAATATTAATAGGAATTACTTCATTTATTTTAACTGTTATGTTTTTGAAATTATTTTCTAATTTTCTTATTAGTTTTTCAAAGTTGTGAATTAAGTTATTTAACTAGCGTGTACATGAGAGAAATGTTTTCATCCCGGACTTATCCAAATGATAGAAATATAAAACAGCCCACGCAAATAGCGTTTTCTAGTCACGTGTTCTTGTCTTACATTTCCATAAAAAACAACACCTTTCGCATTACAAAAATATCCCATCCAATCACTTGAAAGTTCAGAACTCCAATAAACCTTATACGATGACGTATCCGAAAAAAAATTAATGATCCAAGTCAATAAACATAAAAGGAGTCAAAATATTTCATAGAGATAACAGGGCGACAAAACCAAGACCATTAAGATTAATGTTAAGAGTTAAAAATGGAACAAAACGCGGCTGGAGACAAGTTAATGCATCATTATTTATTATTATTGTCATATCGCAGTGGTGCAGATTTCTTTCTCAATAAAATTAACATTTGTAAAAAAATAAATACAACAGGATAAACAAAGCAGAAAACTGTGTATAGTACCAGAACAAAGATAAATGAATAAAATATTATTGCTTCTAGCTATAATCGAGTAATATGTCTGATTAAATTGGAATTCCTGGAATCGTTGGTGGTATTCATACTAAACAGACTGTTCACACTACCAATACACCAACACTCACAATTGTGAAGTAATCGTCTTCAGATATTGAAGATAATTTGGTTATCGAAATGAGCGTGAGACAGTGTAATTGTGATTTTGATTTTACGATTTATAGAAGAAAATGGAAAAAACAATTTTCAAACTCGTAATTATAGATAATAGTGTATTATGAAGAGATACTTATGTTCGATTTTTTTCCATTTCCATCAATTCCTCTTGCCTTCAGTTCCTTTATTTGGACTACTCATTTCTCTTTTGGCCTTGCATACCGTTTTTAAATAAAGTTTCCAGTATATTTTATTTTCTTATCAATTTATTTCACTTCTTATTATTTGTTCCAACTAACCTTCATTATAGTAGATGATAAATCTTTCAAAGGTGTCAGTATATCTAAGAAAATATGAACAACCAATCCTTTAATTGTGTAGAATGAGCTTAAGCAGCCATTATGTTGAAATTTGTTACAAATCTTCTCAAAAAATGATTCAACGTTCCTTCAATAAAGAAAGATCTTCTGGATTTGATTTTGCCATCGCTGCAAAATCGATAGATTTAATACGGCACCGGATAACTAATGATTACTCTCTAATGTGAGATTTTTCGCACTAAAAACCTCCCCTTTTTAATTTCTAAGCGACCAATCCACTAAATTACCTCTCTATTCTATAATTGTCACAAATTGTGTCTCCTGATTGTCTCTTATTCCTATAGCTCTAGTTCTTGTCATACAGATAGATCATAATATAAGTCTTCATCTTTTTTTGTTCTCCTCTAAGATCCACTTCGTTTTTTTGGTAATTTTCTATTCTCCATCTTCTTCACGTGCCTGTATCAAATGGTGAGGATGGTGAAGAACGGAAGACGAATTGTCGAGGAGGTCAAAGTTCATACCGAGCTGTAGTATCATTCGGTAAATAATCTTGATCATTTGTTCTCGTGTTGTTAATTTTTTTATATTTTCCACTGTTATTGGGTTTAGTATTGTTCCCTCTTCTCTCTTTATTGTGAGTACTGCTATATCGCGTCCATTTTCCATCCATTCTATAATGCTTTATCTGAATATCGTTCAAGTAGCGATGTTTCGCATCTATTTTCCTATCTTAAATAAACTTGATATTCCCATTTGTATTTTTCTCATAGTTTTTATAGTTTTTCTTTATTTTCATTATTTTTTTCTAATGTTCGTTTATTATCATGTTGTTGATTTCTATTTTTATTATTTATAACTAGAATCAAACCAACATTGGAAAAAGTGGCTCTGCCACTGCTATAACATGCTACATCTGTAATGTATTCTGTCATAATTTGTCTCATGAAAAGACTCTTTTTCGTGGCGTTTTTGTTTTGTTTGGTGAAAATTTTACACCGACGACCAACCACAAAATAAAGTTTTAATTTATTAAGAAAATATTTCATCCAAATGTTCAAAGATAAATTGTGAATAAACATTGATATTAAATTGTAACAAAGTGCTAAAGGTCACAAAATGTTAATAATAACAGATAAATAGAAACTTTAGAAATAATTTACAAGATGAATATGTGCAGAAAGTGGAAAATCTTGCTCATTCAAACAAGCGATTGACTATTCAAGAGCCTCAATATCTTGCGTATACATTATATTTAGATTTTATTTCATGTATTTCCATTTAGTTATTTGTGTGTTTATTTCATAGTTCTTTACAAGCTTTTAGAAATTTAGTTCACAAATTTTAAGCAATTTTTGATACTAAAGTATTTCTATCGTGAAAATTTCGACTAGAAATGAAACTTTGGTTTATAACTATGTGAAGGAAATGGATATTAATAGTTATGGAAGGAGAACCAGTACCTCATACGTCAATAAAGTCAGTTTTTCGTTCGACTGAAGGCGCACATCCAGAGGAAACAACTGTAAACACCTGAAGGGTTACTGGATCGCGAAACTATTGCTACGATAGGGATCTGAAACTATCTCTTATCTCTTTCATCATAATCAAGTCCTACGCCATGAATCGCTTTAAATTTGTGGGCGCAAAAGTTTTATGCTTATACAGTGCTTTTCAGATAAAAGTATCCACCTTTAATAACTTTTGTAATACTGATATTTAGAAAAAATCCAAAAACACGTCAATTTATGTTGGAAGGGGCAAGCATTATGGCTTATTTAAACTTACTGGAAAAGCCACCCCCTCACCCCTAGCAGCATCCCCTTTATTTTCTTAAATTACTTTTCATATTTTTTATGTAAAATTTGGATACTCCTCTTTGAGCTGATTTCAAAAATGTATAATACTTGTAGGTTAAAGTGGTTAGTTTATGAGATAAACAATTTTTCTTTTAAGAGCACAAATTTTACTTATTATTTACTTTCACCTTATTTGCCTGTACTAAAATGGGTTGTACAACAGTTCAAACTCTTTAATCTTTTTAACTGTGCTATTTATTCTACTTAAAAAATCCAAACAACAAAAAACTTTACTTTTTATTAAAGTTTGACATTGTCAACTAGAATTTGTAGTCACTATTGATAGTATAATTTGATACATTATTTATTTTGTTTCTCTGAAATGATTCACTCTTTGCAAGAAAGAATTGAAATTGTAGGTTTATACTACCAAAATAATAATTGTGCAAGAGCTGCTGCTAGAATATTTAACGAATTACATGACGGAAGACATGCAACTCATAAGTATGTAATTCAACTGATGGAGAAATTTACCACAACAGGGTCTGTTTGCAATAAAGTGCATAAGCGAGAGGGACTCGTAAATAACGAAGCAATCCAAGTGGCAATTTTAGGGCAAGTCAGCTTAGAGGCTCAACAACCCCAATCGTTGTCAACAATAAGTAGAGCGATCGGTGTTTCATCTTCTACAGTTTTCCGAGTTCTACATAAATTCAAGTACCACCCATACAAAGTTAAGTTGGTGCACGAGTTGAATGAAGATGATTTTGATCGTCGTCTAGAGTTTTGCGAATCAATGACGCAAATTATCAATAACAATCCACAATTGTTAAACAATATTTGCTTTTCTGATGAATGCTCATGGTCATTAAATGGCTTAGCATGGCTTATGAAGTTACAATAAGTGTTCAAAATGAGTACCATTCACTTCCATACATAGGTATAATCTATTTTGAAATGCCTCTCTGACATTGCTTAATACGGCTGGATTTAATTGTCGACATTCAATTTCTATCCTCTCTCGTAAATCATCCAGAGATTCTGGTTGGGTAGCATAATCTTTTGTTTTTAAATACCCCCATAAAAAGAAGTCTAGGGGTGTTAAATCCGGTGACCTAGGTGGCCACTCCATCATCTGCCCCCTTCTACCTATCCAACGAGCGGGGAATGTTTCGTTTAAAAATTGTCGGACAGGCATAGCATAGTGTGGGGGAGCTCCGTCTTGTTGAAATACCAGTAAATCTTCGGAAAGGTTATCATCATTTTCTATTATTGTTGTAATACGTGGGTCAACCCCTTCCCTGAGTAACTCAAGATATGATTCACCATTTAAATTTCCGTTGATGAAGAAAGGTCCAACAATGTGGTCACCTAGGATACCACACCAAACGTTTAACTTTTGGGGATGTTGTGTATGGAATTCACGCATAATATGTGGATCACTTTCAGCCCAATATCTACAATTATGCCTACTTACTAAGCCATTTAATGACCATGAGCATTCATCAGAAAAGCAAATATTGTTTAACAATTGTGGATTGTTATTGATAATTTGCGTCATTGATTCGCAAAACTCTAGACGACGATCAAAATCATCTTCATTCAACTCGTGCACCAACTTAACTTTGTATGGGTGGTACTTGAATTTATGTAGAACTCGGAAAACTGTAGAAGATGAAACACCGATCGCTCTACTTATTGTTGACAACGATTGGGGTTGTTGAGCCTCTAAGCTGACTTGCCCTAAAATTGCCACTTGGATTGCTTCGTTATTTACGAGTCCCTCTCGCTTATGCACTTTATTGCAAACAGACCCTGTTGTGGTAAATTTCTCCATCAGTTGAATTACATACTTATGAGTTGCATGTCTTCCGTCATGTAATTCGTTAAATATTCTAGCAGCAGCTCTTGCACAATTATTATTTTGGTAGTATAAACCTACAATTTCAATTCTTTCTTGCAAAGAGTGAATCATTTCAGAGAAACAAAATAAATAATGTATCAAATTATACTATCAATAGTGACTACAAATTCTAGTTGACAATGTCAAACTTTAATAAAAAGTAAAGTTTTTTGTTGTTTGGATTTTTTAAGTAGAATAAATAGCACAGTTAAAAAGATTAAAGAGTTTGAACTGTTGTACAACCCATTTTAGTACAGGCAAATAAGGTGAAAGTAAATAATAAGTAAAATTTGTGCTCTTAAAAGAAAAATTGTTTATCTCATAAACTAACCACTTTAACCTACAAGTATTATACATTTTTGAAATCAGCTCAAAGAGGAGTATCCAAATTTTACATAAAAAATATGAAAAGTAATTTAAAAAAATAAAGGGGATGCTGCTAGGGGTGAGGGGGTGGATTTTCCAGTAAGTTTAAATAAGCCATAATGCTTGCCCCTTCCAACATAAATTGACGTGTTTTTGGATTTTTTCTAAATACCAGTATTACAAAAGTTATTAAGGGTGGATACTTTTATCTGAAAAGCACTGTATATGATGTCACTTTATATAAAATTAACAATAATATGAGAACAGAATTGTATACGCAACCAAATTGGTCCTCTAGATATTTAAACTTCAATTCGTGTCATTTTATGTCACAAAAAAGATCAGTGATAATAAGTTTTGCTTATAGATCTATCCAACTATCAGATCCTGAATTTAGATATTAGATTTAGCTATTCAACAAGCAAAAGCTGCATTCAAAGAAAATAATTATCCGGAGAAAATTATAAATAA
The DNA here is from genome assembly GCF_026230105.1 of Diorhabda sublineata. Lineage (NCBI taxonomy): Eukaryota > Metazoa > Arthropoda > Insecta > Coleoptera > Chrysomelidae > Diorhabda > Diorhabda sublineata. The sequence continues at coordinate 14,958,945 of NC_079485.1, read as the reverse complement.
CATATTCAAGAAAAGGGTAAACATATACTTCAATCAATTAAAAAACAAAACATCAAAACATAAAACCTTTTTCCTTACCATATGTACAAGAACTTTCCCAAGAATTATCGAATTATTTCAATAAAGATAATATTAGTATAAGTCATAAAGGACATAATATATTATCCAAATATTTCACTTGATTAAAATTAAAAACCCCAAAAAACAAAAGAAGTAATATTATATATCGAGTGCCTTGTATTAATTGTGACGCTGTCTACATAGGGCAATCATCTCAGTATTTAGAAAATTGACTAAGAGGTCATCAATACGATAGAAAAATAAAACTGCATTAAAGAACCATGAAATATAAAAAAACCATATATTCAATTATAGAGTTTCGAAATTCTTGAAACGGAATCTAATATACAAAGAATTTTTAGAAATTCGCATTCATAAAAACAAGAAAGCTATAGATTATAAAAAAGACATAAATAATTTAAGTAAAATTTATAGCTCTATTTTGTAAATTCTAATGAAATCAAAAATAATTTAATTGATTACTACTGCATAATTGAGATATAAGGACTAAGAAAAAATTAATTTTTCTTATTAGAACAAATTTTTATTTTGATTTTTTTCTTATTTTGATATTCATGATAGAGATGATCTATTGATTAATATAAATAGGCAAATTGTCAGTGTCAATATCATATTTTGATTACGACTTAAAATTAATCTTATTTCTATCATTTAAAAATCAATCGAAAGTTCTAAGAAATAAAAAATTAAAGAAATTTGTACGTCTTACTCGCCTGATTCACTACCATGCGACTTTTGGCTCTTATTTAAAATAAATAATGTGTTTCGACACTACTCTTGGAAGGATTCTGATCAAAATTACATGTTATCTCCTTACTTAACTTTCAATAAAACATTCCTCCGTACCTCGTATACTAAGAAAAGTTGGACGTAAGCCTGATGGTTGACTCTTATTGGATGTTAAAAAAAACTCTAAGAAAAGTGGTGTGACTACTAGATTACTAATTGTTTTGGAACTAAATATTCGATTTTATTCACTGGAACCTATTTTTTATGGAAAATTTTGGAAAACTAACCTATGCATATATTTGATAGAAAAAATATTTTTCAAATCCAGCATACCAAAAGAATTGAAAATTGCTATAACATAATGATATTGATACGAGATTTTTCAGCTTTTTCAATACTTTATGGAACTTTTTTGGAGTGATATATTTATTTTTTAATACAGTTTCTTGGGTATTTTGATAAACAACCGTTCAGTGACAGTTCAATTATTTTAAAGCTTCTCCATTTCAAGAGGGTTCTTCTATCATTTTTTATTTTTCCCCCTTGTCTTGTATAATCTCTCAATAACCGTATCCTACCATTTAACTTTCTATTTATCACGTCATTTTTTCAGAAACTTGGGAGATTTGATAATAATTTGACATACAGGGTGTTTCAAAAGGAAGGTGATCCCGTCTCTAGAACAGATAGAAAACTGAAAAATTAAAATATTCTGAAAACGGTAGACAGTATCGAGTTTTATCAAGAGTACATTTTTGGTGTAAAATTAAATGATGTTTAAGTACATTTGAAATTTTGCTTAATAAATCTAATATCAAAAAAGTTATATTCAATAAAACTTGGCGTAACTAGCGTCCTCTATGAGAGTCGTATAAAATTTCAATACAATATTACCAGTATTTGCGGTAGAATCGTAAAAAAATATGTATAATTTTTTTTCAATGCCCTTTATCTTGAATACGGATGGCGTTACGAAAATTTTTTACTGAGCAAACCCCAAATATTTTTCAGTTTTCTATCTATCATAAAGACGAGATCACTTTTTTTGAAACACCCTGTATTATATAAAACACACTTTGTTTCAAATACTTCAGTTTTACAAAATGAACAGTCTCCTTCCAAATGTTTCGTTAAATGAGTTAAGAGCATTGTCATTATATAAAGTCGTTCTCACCTTTTCACTTTTTATATTTCATCTTTAGTAACAATTCAACGCTTTCCATTACTATACGACTTCATTTGGATGAAGAGACGAAAGATGACATGAACGAAACGTCTTCTCAATGAGACAAAAGTGCGAGAACTAAACTTTTCAACTAGAGACTGTTTAATTTCAATTTTAGTGCTTTTAAGAGAGTCGACTTTCATATTCAACCTCAGTCAACGTTTTGTCAAAAACATTTTCAAATATTACATTTCAATTAAATTGCTTTTGATTAATGAAATTGGATTGAATATTTGTTAAAATCAACATAATTATAGTTCAGAATATATTTTCATATTTATCAATTTCCTATTAGCATAAGTTTGAGGTAATTGGTTTTTCATATCTGTTTGTGATTTTCAGTTTTTGAATGAAATTTAGCATGAATTATCTCGACAATTCCCACAGAAACCTATGAGTTGCTGTTTGTTGTGTGTTGAAAGAAGACAAGGTACATTATTTCCAGAATTATATTCATAAAAACAAATATAAAGCAACCACAATACTCGAATAAACCTTTTACACAGAGACACATTTTTCAAAACTTAGTAGTAGGACAGTAATTTATAACGTAGAATTTTATTATTTCAGATATTCTGGAACTACGGAAGTCCAGGATAAAATAACAATCAGAAATCTAGTTGACAACCTCGGGCTATTACCTCTCAAATTAGGAACTGTAGAAATTAAAATGCACTATGCACTTATACATTACTATGGTTTGAACCCAATCATCTTAGAAATAAACAAATTACAAATTCAAGCTGCAAAAATTAGAGTTTTTGCTGACTAAAACAAACATTAAACTAATGATCTATTGAATTATTATGAATTAATAGAAATATTACCGCATCCCTCTAGAACAAAAAAAGGACTTATTAATGGCCTAGGATCAATTTTCAAATCTATCACTGGAAATTTAGATTCGAACGATGGAGAAAGATTTGAAACCCTCATCAAAGAACTACAAAATGATCAGAATAATTTAATATAAATAATAAATAATATAAAAAATCAAAATTCATTGTCTGTCTCAATCATTGATAAATTCCATAAAACTGTTGGACAAATAACAAATAACGAACAGATTTTGGAAACAAAAATTAAATTTATTCAAAATTTTATTAACAAACCAAGCAAACGACGAACATTGTGTATATATTAAGATGGCTATGGACTTAATCATAAATTTATATGAAATGATAAATTCAATACTAATCGACATTGAAAATTCGATTACATTTGCAAAACTTCAAGTAATGCACCCAAGTGTAATAAAGATTTCTGATTTATTTGAACAATTGAAGAATTTGGAAAAAATAGTTACTAAAAACCAATTGCATTTAGAAATTGATTTTAACAAAATTTTACTTTACGAAAAATTTATTCAAATTGATTGTTATTCATATAATAACAGAATTACCCACATTTTAAATATTCTATTTATTAATGTAAGGTGATAATACCTCCAAATAAATTTTTAATTACCAATAACGTCAACTTCGAATATTTAAACAAACCATGCAAAGAGATTCTCCCTCAGCAGTACGTCTGCCCGAGAATAGATCTGAAAAAAATTCAAGAAGAAAGGCTTTGTGAAATAAGTTTACTGGAAATGAAACGCACTTCTGCCTGTAAGAAAACCAAAATTCGACTATCGAAGCCACTTCCAAAGCAATTAAACAACTTCCATTGGTTGTACATCATTCCATCCCACGATTCACCAAATTTCAAATGCCCGAATCAAGAAGAAACAAAGTACTTGACAACTGGATCTATCTTCTGAAAAGACCTTTGGGATGTCAAGTAATAGTACATAATACGATCATGAACAATCAAAAATTATATAGCAGCTTCAGCCAACCGATATTGCTGTTAAACCTGGATAATAGTACTCTTCATCCAACAGCATCAAACTTCGACTTCCATCTAGAAGAAAAAGAACTCGACAAACTTCAACCTCTGAAGAACAAATTCATAGAAAACTAACCTAAGTTAACCCGAACATATGGACTAATTTACTTTTTATTACTTTTTAATTTTATATATTGTATTTACAAGAAATGGTTATCGACATTTTGTAACCCTGCCGAAGAGAATTCTTCTCAGGTGGACCATTCTACGATTCAACTTCCTTGCTAGCTGCGGAGGGTGAATTTACGAGGGGAGGAATTAACCGCTGGATTGCTGCTTCCGCGGAATCACTGTGCGAGGACCTCATCAACATTTTAAATTTATAAAAAAATATTTTCTCACACATTTTCAGTTAGTCAGTTGTGGTCATTTACAATAAATTGTAATCATTTTATAATTAGTTCTTGTAAAATAAAGTTTTTAGATAGTGTATTCTAAGTTAATAATTTGAAAGTCATGTTTTGATATTGTGTGTTGCCAGATATGGCAAATCTTGTCAAAGAATATATTTTGGTATTTCCTAAAATAAAGAGAAAAAAAAAGGTTTTAGAGCCACAGGTCATAAAACCAGGTATCTGTTTATATATAGAATGGATATTAAAATCCAAAATGTAAGTTTAAGGAGTGGGTAGTTTAGTTCTCTCTGATCCTTAACATTGTAAGAATATACCACCGAAATTCTAAGAGATATAAAATAATCGGTAATTTTATACTTCCTTTCTCTCGTTTCTTGGCTCAAAAAAATCGAGAAATCACCCAATTTCCATAAAACTTATATTTGTTTCAGGGCTTTAAATGTTCATGAAAATGCACTCATTCACATGTAATTGTTGATAACTTCTTTCCAAATAATGAAATGAAGTTGTTATATGTTTTTTCATAATCTACACAAAAAACAAACAAATTGATACTAGAATTTATACAAAAATGTTGATTTATCATGTTTTTACAATCAAAAATAATAACAATTTCTTTTAAAATTGAACTTTTCTTACACATAATCATTTGTACCTTTTTTATTAACATAATTCAAATTATATGAGTAAAAACATTCTTAAAACCACTTATCGTAATCAAGTGTACAATGTTAGAAGTTGACTGTGAAAAATTATTTCCACCATTAAAAAAATGGTATCTTACTAAGATTGACTGTTAGAAAGTAAAAATGAGTGAACAAACATTTTTCAATTTTTTTTATCCAAAATGCTTTGTAAAAAAGTTATGAACAGTTATATGCGAATAAGATCACATTTAAAGTCATAAAACTATATGAAATCTCCATGTGAGATATTTCCCATATTTTTTCTTATCAATCCGCCGAAGAAACAAGGATTTAAAAAAAATTCATCAAAATCGGATGATTTTTCGATTTTATAGAGCCAAAATACGAGGGGACCTCGAAATATCTCTCCAGCAAGTGAAATTGTAAGGCTGAGTAACCGGAAATAGTTACTGGGGGCCAGATCTGATGTATACAGTGGGGGTTAATCAATCCTAAGTGCAATTTGGGAATTTTAGCGATGACGATCATGAAAATGTTTGGACGTATGTTGTCCTAATGGAAGAGCACTTCTTCCTACTTTTTTGATCGCATGACTATCCCAAAAAAAACAATACAATAATACAATACAATACAATACAACAAAAATACAATATTCGCCAACACGGAGATTGAAAGTCCATTCTGGATGGAAGTTCTACTTGTAGGCCTATTTGTAGTAATTTAAACTGTTATAATAAAAATCTAATTATTGCTGCTAGATGGCGTTATCTAAATGTGGAGCTAACATTACTAAAAATGAGACCTAATCATTAAATAAGCCATGTAACAAATCTAATAATTAAATAACTACGTAATAATTGCACCCTAGGTGTTCAAAATGTCGTCCATTATTTTCTATATATAAAATGAGTCACTGAGGGGGGGATAGGTCAGCAGTTTCAATTTCCGCCATTGAAATATATTCGTATATTGTTAGTTAGGACATTTAGTTAGTTTTGGTGATGTGAGTGGCCAAATAAATGAATTTCCACGTTTTATTCACATATCAAGGTGTGTTTGATAGAAAAATGCCGAATATATATAAAATAATGTGCTGTGCAGCTATCATGTAATAAAAACATGTCATAATGAATGTCTAAGGATATGTCTTATAAAAGAAGTGACAATTCAACAAATTAAAAAAAAATTTTCGCCTTTCACACATTTCTTTAGATATCTCGGGGCAAAAAAAAGATATCTACATGCGGTTCTCCCTATTTCAATCCTAATTTAGTTTACTTTCGAAAGACCCACTAACATTTTCATGCTTCTATTGAAATTTGTCAAAAGAACCAAAATATATGTAAAACCGATCTCGTTTCTAATTAAATTTGTTAGAATATTTATATATTTTGTATTGCTGTACAAAAACTTTCCCAGACAATTTAAAGTTGGCTTAGCAGAACCGGACTTACAGAAATTTTTACATAACAAGGTTCCCAATCTCCCCAAGCGCTTGTTTGAAGAGATAGACTGAACCTTGTAGAATTAAAAATGCCAGAATTTGTTGAAGAATCCGGTAATCGTGCATAAAGTGCCACTTAAATGTAAAAATTTTATGAAATTTTGCTTTTTCGTTTTCAAATACATCCTTTTAACCTAACCTAACCTAGCCTACAATTCTGAAAATAATTTTGTTTTCGGGCACCACTTTTATCCTAGATGTCCACCTGGTATATGCGCGAATATAGTTCCAAATATTTTCAAGTTGAGATAGGAAACTTTTCCAGACAACCCGCAACCAGATAAATAGTTTCAATGGTAATTCCCCATACAAAATTTGTATTGTTTTATTCCTTTTTTGTAGGGATAAACTAATTTAATGTTTCCATTAAAATTATGTGCTTCCTTTCTATGTTGATAAACCAACCACCAAATAGAATTGGAGGTTGATTTTATTATCAAGGAAATGGCATTATACTAATTATTAATTGCATACATTATCAACGTCAAAACGATGCTAGGTCGACATGTGAAAAAATTATTAATGGTGTCCGCGGCTAGCCGCCGCTGCGTCAACTTAACAATGAAATTTTATCAATCTACGTTTCGTCGATGGACCGTTGAACAACTTGGTGTTCCGAGTAATACTATTTATATACAGTAATACAGACTGATGAAACAAAACAACAAAAAATCGCAAACTCTCATGCTCTCTCTCCATCAAACTAATACAAACTTTCTTTAATATAATGAGAAAAAAATTGGTTATAAACTCATATTTATTAGGAAGATTTATTTTAAGATGAAAATTTTTATGATAATCTATATAATATCGTCGACAATCTATATAATATTTAAATATGTGTGATGAAAATTATAGACTATGTTAATGGACTGTATCTTTAATCGTTGGTTCATAGTAATTAATCGAAGTTAGGATTTTCAGGACAGCGCAAAAAATTTTTTTTCTCGATTTTCTCTCCGTGCCCTAAATAAAAAATACAATTGGAAAAACCAATTTTCTAAAAATAGCAACAACATAATTAGTATATTTAGAAATCATTGGTATTGATGTTAACAGTTATTCAGTATTTTATTCTTTAGAACTATGGAAAGAAGCAGACGGTTTGCAGATGTTTTAATTTTTCTTTGTATGGATTCTTTTATGTATTAGTTCCAAAGCTGGCTACATAAAACAGCATCGTGAAAACTCTGGGATCGTGGGGTCCGAACCTCAAATAAGAACGTTGTAATAACGCCAAAAGTTGTGGAGGTCGGAAAAGCCTCGCCAGAAGTGAAAATTCGTCCGAAAAATTCAAAATGATACACGAGTGAAACCTTGTGGAATGTGAGGACAGACTCTCAACTAGTAGCGGCGTAATATCAATCTTACCCCAACGATCTTCAAAATTTCTTGGGGTACCATAAGCCGATAAACATTACTGAAAGACTTTTCGCAAAGATACGACTGTTCCCAGACATTTAAAAAAAAGTTCATGAAAATTGGTTAGTTTCAATGAAGCCAACAAAAATAATTTTTATTCGAGCCGAAAGCGAAAAGTTGATTCCACAATTACGTTGAAAAGCCCGATATGATACACGAGTGAAACCTTATGGAACGTGAGGCCAGACTCTCAACGATGTAATAGTGCCAGAAGTTTTGCAGGTCGGGAAACCCTCGCCAGAAGCGACCAAAAGTGCCGGAAAATTCATCAAAAAAACCTCACGTGGTATACGCGTCAAACTTTTTTACTCGACTTTTGAGGTCTTAACTAAGAGTGGTGTAATAACGCCAGAAGTTTCACAAAAAAATAAGGAAAATCAACGTACTTGTGAAATGAGCTTTTCGCTTTCGGTTAGAAGGAAAATTATTTTTGTTGGCTTTATTGAAAATAACCGATTTCCATGAACTTCTTTTTAAAATGTCTGGGAACAGTTGTATCTTTGCGAAAAAACCTTCAGTAATGTTTATCGGCTCATGGCGCCCCAAGAAATTTTGAAGATCGTTGAGGTTAGATTAATATTACACCGCTCCTAGTTGAGAGTCTGGCCTCATATTCCAAAAGGTTTCACTCGTGTACAATTTCGGATTTTTCGGACGAATTCGGACAACTTCTGGCGTTATTACAGCGTTCTTATTTGAGGTTCGAACCCCACGATCCCAGAGTTTTCACTCGTGTACCATATAAGGTTTTCCAGCCCATTTTTTCGCCCGGGAAAACCGGCTGGCATTGTCATATCCGACTACTACTAATTACGGGCCCCCTGTTTTCAAGCTCAAACGTCGTTTACCTTATCGATGCTCCCCGACTATATCCTTATGCTACATTAGAAGAATGCCATTCTTCGTGCCATTTCAGACTAAGAAAAACAGCACCGCTTTCCACCAACATGTTTCTCGAAGAACACCTTAGTTCTTCAACGTAATTTCCTTTTAGCTCCATACACTTTTCCCAGCGATGTTTAGTTCGAAGTTCGACACCCTTTAATATGATAAAACTCGTCAAGTTTCTCAAAATTGCCATTAACTGCCGACGTCACCTCTTCATTGTTGTAAAATTTTTGACCACCAAGCCATTTTTCAAGTCTGGGAACAAAAAATAATCTGAAGAGGGTAAATATTGCTAATAGGGTGCATGAGATAGCAATTCAAACATTAATTCACCAATTTTGACCATCGCAATAACGGATATGTGGGCTGGTGCTTTGTCTTAATGAAACAATACTTTCTTCTTAGCCAAATGCTTGATTCCTTCGCTCAAACGTTGCAATGAGTTGATAGTTTTTCCTTTTTCAAGATAGTCATTGAAAATGATCCCACGCGCAACCCACAAAACAGACGTCAAGACCTTGCCTGCGAATGGAACTGTCTTTGCCTTATTTGGAGCCTTTCAGTCCATTGTTTTGATTGTTCTTTTGCTTCGAGTGTAGAGTAATGGACCCACGTTTCATCCATGGATATGAAACTGCGCAAAAATTCGGCTTTATTTTTGTGAAACATTCAATGGAAACATCTTTACGGCGATGTTTTTGTTCCATTCTGAGCAAATTCGGCACCCATCTTACGTATAGATTTCTCATGTCCAGATTTTCAGTTAATACATGATGTACCGCATTTTTTAAATGCCTACTATATCTGTTAGCTCGTGCCCTTTCAGTCGACGATCATCCAGTGGATTTTCTTAACATTTCTGGAGTCGTCACCTCATTTGATCGACTACTGCGATGCTGGTCTTTTCAGATCGTACGTCCTTATTTAAACTCTGCTATCCAATATTTTACTGTAAATAACGAAGGAGCAGTCCCACTAGTATAATCTAGTTCAGCTTTTATATTGGTTGGGCTAACACCTCTCAAATAAAAGTATTGTATCACAAAACGATGACCAAGTTTTTCCATTTTTAGAAATTCCCTGAAAACTTTCACTATTGATGGCTACCAAACAAATACTATACAACGTGGCGTTTTCAAATTTGAAACATACGTTGTGTACTTTCTATTACAGTGGTATTTTAGTAGCGAATACCGCCACCTCTAGGTCAGTCCAGGCACTTCTGGGACCATCATCGTAATAGCGTTGTAGCAGCAGCTGCAGCATCAATAATTTCGTCATACAAATTTTCAACCTCGCTTTCACTGCTGCTTTTTACTAATTCTTGTATCAATCGCAAGCAAGAACTATTCAAACTTGAAAAAGTAGGTGTGTTGTTGCTATAGTAATGATGAACTGCATGCTTCTAATACATATCTTGATTTTCATAATAATATTTGTTACTAGATACATACAATTACAACAACTTAATTTACTTTCAGGCCTAGTCATATACACTTTTTGGACTGGGCCAAATAAGCTATACTTTCTCAAAGAAGCGCCCGGAAAATAGGTACTTTTCGAAAAAAACTATTATTTGTTCGTAGATTGCTGTATTTGAATATGAGACATAAAATCACAACTAACTTTTGTGTAGTTTGCACTTCTCTCTCATCAGTAAGTGAAAATTATACCTCTAAAACTCAGATTAACAAAAATGACGTTACCACGTCTTGTTTATAGTCTTATATATTCATGAAAAATATTTATATCTATAGTGTTCTCAACACCACGTACTCGTATAGTATGAATGTATATGGAGAATTTTTTTCGGTGTAGTCGCGGGATGCGTTTAACAAACCGGAGGTAAAACAGTTGCAAACAAACCGGATATCCGATTTACTATTATAACGACGTAGCGCAGGTATCCGTCAAACCGGACAGTCCGATGGATGCGACTCGACGCGTCGATACGCTCGAACAAATTTCTACGGCTAGCCGGGATCATTCCGATACATTTATTTTTATATAGCTACGGACCCCTATTAAATGGAAGTAACGGTGTAAAAACCGGAACTTCGACCACAAGAGCTCTTTTTATGGTTAATATTTTTAAGTGATATTGATTTTCCATTTAAATATTTTGATAAAACTTTTTTTCTATGACATTACCCCTTTCCTATTGGCATATTATTAGGAATTCAATCATTTGGTTCAAGAGTACAAGAACTACGTTAGTAGCAATCAATGTGCTTGAAATATTGGAAAAGAACTTTTCAAGCTTTAGTAAGATCGTATAATAGAGCAAGTATATTTAATTGAGCATTAAGATTTGTTTTAAGTTGCGACAGTATTCAAAAATGTCTTTGAAAATTCTTTATAAAATAGTGGTGGTAATACTCGATCATGCTAAGCACAGTGAGTCTTCTAATTGATGCAGGAAAAAAAGTCGCATACAATTGGTGCTTACTCTTTATACAGATCAGGAATCTATTACCAATAATTGGATAAACGTCCTGGAAAAGCTCGTGAACCATTGAAGTCGAATATGAAGGTTGTGATCATTATTTTCTTCAAATATGAAGGCATTATTTGCTCCATTTGCTCCAATGGGAATAACTGCAAACTCTGTGAAGACTGGTGCGAAGAAAGAGACCTAAAAAGGGCTTACGAGTATCTTTCTTATCATTATAACAGCGTGCTATGTCATAAGATAATTTTCCTGTCTACCCAGATCTAATACCAGACTGCTGGTTCTTTCAGGAAACAACAGAATGCTATAGGGGAAACGTATTGAAATTAGAGCCGATAAAAGCAATTGTTAATGTTTTTTGTCATGATCCTGGTTGCATTAACAATACTTTGGAAGCAAATTAATTCAAATTTCAGATTTAATGTGACTTATCAAGTCGTTATAATCTTCTGTAGTCAAGTGAGGTTCATGAGTTCTTGATTTCATATAGTAAATAAGATGCTTTCGCAAAAAATCTACAAGCGTGCGTCCGTGACAAGTCTTAACAAGGTTTGCACAAAGTTTTAACTTGTTGCATTCATCCTTTTAATTATAGTAGGGATCGAACGACCAAGTTATAAAATGATTAACATCAACAAAAATCAAAAACAGAACGGAAGCTGTTTACGGTGACTTATATCAATTATTTATAACAATTAGTTTCGCTGGGGATGAGAATCATTAGAAGATGATCGAGAGGTCCTGTGGCGACTTCAGAAAGCATTAAATTATCGGAAGAAGCTGCAAACTTCAATAAACTGACCACGTTAGATTATTATTCTGATTATATTGAAATTAACATGTTGAGCTCTGGTGCAGTCCATAGGCTATCAACTGCACCATCCACACTGCCCTGAGCAGTCCGCAAAACGTATTTTTTTCGAAACTTCTCCGCGGCCAAAGGACGTATTTAAATGTATTTTACATTTTGGTTGAACCATCCTAGGTTCTCGAAACTTTTTCTTACACTTGGTCCTTTTGTTTTTTTCATGATTTTTTTACACAATATCTTCTTATTTTGTGACTTGGACCTTCTTTCTTTACTAGGCACTACGTTTTTTAGTTTTGTCATCTCTTAATTAGCAACATGCGTATTTTCCTTCTTCAATAACTTTCCTGAACTGATTTGAGAATCAGTAATTACTATATTCTTTTTTGTTATTCTTTTATAAATAATTAATATGGGCATTAACAATTTCTGAACTAAATAATAACTTAACTCAAACGAGTGTTGTGACTTGCCATTTAATTAGACAGATCTATAGAAGATTTGCCTTTGATATAGTCGACCACGGCTTAAGGCTTTATAATTATTCTTGATCGTCTGTCAATGCTTATTGTCTCATGGCATACTTTGTAGAAAGCATAATTATCCTTCCAATTTAGTATTGTTATCCCTTTATCGTTTCCTTTACTAGTAATTTTATTTCTTCAGCTTTTTTGTATAATATCTATGGGTAGTCCTATTTTTAAGCAATGTCCACAATGGATGAATTTCCGTATGGATTTCCGTTTTCTTGCAGCTTGCAACTCCAAACTGGTATAATTAACACAAAAAACATAATTTTTTGCAGTTTTTTTTCGAATTGAATCTTTCCCATTATTTTTCCTTGTATGGAGTGTAAAAACATAAAAAAATTTTGGACCATGGAGAAAGTTTATCAATTTTAGTTAGGGCTCAACGTGTTAATTAAAATATGTATCATCACTGTAAATATCACAGAAACAAGCTCAATACCAAAAAATAAATATTCTATCTTCGTTTTTGTGCATAATTTACCGGAATCTAATAAAGAACGAAATATTTTTTGTCGAGTCGTGTTTAAACTGCACGGTTCATTTTGATTTGAGTCTCCTCTATGTGAATGTGTCTGAATGATACTTGAAAATATGTGTAGTGTATGTTTAAATACTTTTTCAACGTATGTCCCTTAAAATTCATGATTGATTATACGCGAACAATATCAATTACTGAACTTTTCTGTCAACTGAAGTGATAAATGATATTTTTGGCATGAAGTTTTTTGCAGGAGGATTTGTCTCTATATTGCATGTCACGAAGAAATTTAATCAGGTTTTTATATAATTTAATGCATTTATTTTCACGTGGACTGTAGCTCGGGGATGATAAACTGTATGATTCTATCTAGGTAATTATTTTTCCACTATATATGAGAGATATGTCGAAATAAGGGCGTGAGGACGAAAAATTCGTTGAAACAAATTTTATTTGATTATTTACACTTTCCTTTATGAAATAATGTTTACTAACTACAGTATGATTACACAAATTTTATACAATGTGGTGCAAATGACAGGATAAATTCATTATTTCGTAAACCGGTGACTTTGAAGTCTTGGAACGTCGATTTTTATTCTTATACAGGCTATTCGTAACGGTTTTCTTTATTTTTAACGCCATAATCGATAAATTTTTATTATTAAAATAAATTGTTGTCACTTCTCTGCAACTTCCGGAGTTATTTGTGCATCCTCAATGCGTATCCTTTCTTTGAATTCAAGAATATTTTGTAGTTTATATTGGTACACTCCACTTTTTAAGTATTCCCATAAAAAGAAATCAAGAGGTGTCAAATCAACTGACCTAGGCGGCGATTCTATTGTTCCTTCTCGACCTATTTACCGATTTGGAAAAACCAGTGCCAACTCTCAAAAATTTATCTTCCCAAAGTACCATTCAAAAATCCCTAAAATCCTTACAATTACTAGGAATTCTCTCGAAAAAATTTTAATATGTATCTGTAAAATAGATAATTAAATATTTTTAAACAAATAATATTGGAAATAATAAGACATCATAAGCAGATGAAAACTTTCAAACAATCAATAAATAATTTCATTCAGCAACAGCATTTTTTCAAATTCTTTATTCATAAGTTATCGGAAATTTCAAATGACAAATATTTTTTTCAGATTGTGATTTTTCTTTTAAAAATCATAGATATTGACATTGAATATTTTGAACACTTTTGCGGATGGTTGAAATGTTGTGGATCGAACCATGATCATATTTTGTAACATTTCAATCGATATTCTGTTACGCAACTCATTATTTACAATGTTATATATCGTTATTTGAAGTTATAAAAATACCCCTAAAAATATAATACCCCCCATCCCACATTTCCCTCCTTAAAGTTGGAGGGGAAACCCCTAAGCAGGGATCCCTGGAGAAGACGTTGTGCAAGTGGTTGCTTACCAAGACAGCATGGTTTAGAAACAACCGGTTCAATTCGGGGATCCGAAGGTTTTCGAAGAAATTCTAAGTATCGAGGACCTGTTGAGTTTGATCATATTTTTCGTAGCCCAGTACCAATCATTTTGACCAAAATAGACAATAAAATATCATTGAACTCAAAAGATACTTATTAACTTCGGAAGGTTCGCGTGCACGTCTTTCTCATCGAATTTCAGCTGAAGGTTAACAATTTGGGCACTTAATTTGGGTATAACTGAATCAGCAATCAGTTGGCTCGCTTTCCTAATTTTTATTTTCAAATTATCAAATACTGAATATGACGTTTGCAGGAATTTCCTCAAAATTCTCTCTTTTTTTAAATTTGCATATATTACTGCTCCCCAAGCTTCTGAATATACGATTTGTTTCAAAGTTTGCCAAAAACGTTTAATTAGCCTCAAGCAAACTAGCAACACTCTGTGAAAGCTCCCACAACGTTCTTTGTATAATGAGCAATTGCCATATCTGGCCGAAACACAAAGTTTCGTTCAAGATGCTGTTTTTACACTTTTTTTCATATATTTTGGCAGTTACAGAATTTATAGAAGGACAAATATATGCTGAAGAATGGCCAAGAGAAAAAATTGCCAATCACACGTTCGAGCTCAACTTTTTGTGTCTTTTGGAATACACTTTAGAATTGTCATCAATAATCATTTCCAAACCTTTAGCAAGCCAAGTCTCGTTTTTACTGAGACCTCTAAGTTTTAATTTTTGTTCTGCTACTTCAACACAAAGCTTCTCTCTTCTTTTTTGGCATTTTCTTTGCTATTCTGCTTGACGTACCGCTCATTTTCCATACTTGCAACTGAACTTCAAACAGAGACGTTTGTACTTAGGACATTTGACAACTGCTAAATTACGAGAAAAAATTAATGACATTATCAGTCAATGTCTTCTTTAGCTGTTAAGCTGTCTGAAAATATATGAATTTTTGTCCCCACGCCCTTATTGGGTACACCTAGCTCTACCACATTTCTTTAACCACCGATGTCAATTTAGAAAATCCATTACAAAAGTAAATCTCGAGGCAGGAATCAATTAAAATATGAACAAAATTGAATCGATAACCGTCACTTTTTCACGCTTGGGAAAGTTGTGAAGTGAAGTGAAGTTCTATTAATTATTTTATTTTCGTTATTGACGACGCGGTACGTTTTTATAATGAATAGTGTAACGCTCATTCGTCGCTAAGGTGATGACGAATACGCTGAAGCAAGTTGAACAGATTTTACTTGCCCTCCTGGATTGGTAACATGGGTATTCGCTGCTAGAACGCAGAAACCTTTTATTGGACTTTTTAAACTTGGATCGCTTACTCTACTCCACGTCTTGTTTTCGCTGTATACTGTATAGTGGATAGTTCTTCAAGGACTTTCTTTTTTCTTTCAAATATAAAAGATGGCTACCAATATTTCCCTTCTACCAATCCTCTGGATTTGGATTCCGGTTGGGAATCTAGAAAAATATTTCTGCTTACAACGGTATTCCTTGGTTGGATTCTTGCTTTAATGGAGATGGCGGAATAACTTCTCTTCTCGACTTTGGTACCATCTCTTTTATTTATGTAGGCGCTTTTCATTTTCCAGCGGTACAATGGGTGGAGTAGCCTTGGCTACGGTTCCTTGAGATTTGGAAAGCTGGGGAGAATTGTAATTAGTGAATGAAAAATTTATATTTTACATTAAAACTGGGTTAGTTTTCTGGTTTCACTTTCCTGTATTCTAAAGACTGTATTTGAAATAAAAGTTTGAAACAGCCTATTATTAATCGTTTTAATAGTGGAGATTTGACGCTTGAAGTTCGTTAGTGATCAGATCATTCGCCAGCACTGGTCCATTGTCGGACTCCTTTGGACTGAAGATACCATACATCTCTATTTAAAATCATTATGTAAGATCCATAAAATTTGTCAAATTAACTAGGATTCAAGCAAAACTTCGAGTAGAGGTGTCTAAAGTGTTCCTTGTTCTTCTAAAAGATGATCGTCCTATTACCTTCGATGAAAAATGGATCAGTAATTAGAAAAAGTGTAATTACCAGAGCCCATCGCAGAGAGAACTCGATTGGAGAGGAAATTTTTGTTATGTGCCTGCTGGTACTATAAGTTTTGTGTCATCATCATCATCATCAAGCCTCTCAATCCCATTTTGATTTTGGCTATCGCTTTTGGCGCTTTAAATCCTTTTTTTGAGATGGATTACTCCTCGTTTTCCAGTTTTTATTTTCTCTATAGTTTGTCGTTTGTTTTGGCTACTTTTGTTATAATTTTCCATTTTTTTTTGGGTTTCGGAATTTTGCTCTCCAATTTTCTATATCTCTATTTCGTTTCTCCGGTTTTTTCTCGGCCTGCCCCTTCTACTTGGTCACAATGGGGTCCATTGCATTATTGTTTTGATCATTTCAATCGGTTTTCTTCTCTTTATGTGTCCGGCCCAGTTGAACCTTTGTGCTTTTATGTATCTCACTATATCCTCCTTCCCCAGTTAATTCTCTATTTCTTGGCGTTTCTTTGCTCTTTTTCTCCTTCCTGTGCTATATTTGGGCCTGTTATAGTTCTCATTATCATCCTTTCAGTTCTTTTAAGTTCTTCTTCTTCTCTTTTGTTTATTACTGTTGTTTCCATCGCATACGTGATTACTAGTCTTATTAGGGTTTTGTACATTTTTATTTTGTTTTGTTTGGTCAAGTTTTTGTTTTTTAGTAGGTTTTTTCTTCTTCCATAGGCTTGATAGCCTTTTCGTATCCTTTCCTTTATCCTCTCTCTGCTTGTTTGTCCCAACGTTATTCCTAGATAGTTAAAGGTGGATACTATTTCAAAATTGTATTTATTAGTTTTCAGTTGGTTTGCTCTCTGTTCTGGTTTTCCTCTTATTTTCATATATTTTGTTTTTTCTGCATATATTTACAGACGGTAATTTCTTGCCTCTTCTTCTTTGTTGATCGATTTTATTAATTCCCTCTGTCCATTTGCTATGATCTTTACATAATCTGCGTATGCTACTATCTCTATTTGATCTGTTACAATGTTCTTATTTTGTAGTCCTGCGTTTCTGACAATGCCTTCCAGAATTAAATTGAATAGCGTTGGTGACATTGGGTCTTCCTGTCTAACGCCCTTATATGTGTGCGTTCTAACTGATATTGTACCTTGGAATGCGTCTATAGTTGATCTTCATAGTCTAATGCCTTTTGATAATCCCCTAGTTCCCTCTCTGCTAATTCCTTCAACCTTTCATTTATCAAATTTGCCAGTATTTTGCAGGCGATATTTAGCAGGGTTATAATTCTCACATATCTCTCTATTTACTTTTTTAAATATTGGTGTGATTATGCCTGTGGTCCACCCGTCTGGGATTTTGTTTTGTTTCCATATCTGCTCCATTAGTTGGTGACTATGTTTACTTAGTTTTTCTCCACCATATTTAAGAAGTCCCGGTTCTATTCCATCATTTCCCGGGGTTTTATCATTCCGCAGTTTTCTTATTTCGTCTTGCACCACATTTTCTATGGGGTATTTCACCTCTTTATCTTCTTCCTATGTTAACATTATTTCTTTATTTGCTTTGATTTATTATTTCTCGTTAAGTCTTTCTCTATAGTAATATTTCCATATATTTCCCATCTCTTGTGGGCGGTGTTCTGTTTTGTATTCTCTTTTTTTTCTTGAGTCGAAAGCACTTCTGAAGTCAATAAAAACTATATGAATATTTCTTTCATATTTCGCTGACTTTTATATCGTTTGGTCTATAGTGTGGATTGCGTCTATAGTTGATTTTTCTGGAAGTCTAGTGTACTTCAAAATAATACCAAAAGTTCGAGCTATTAATGCGGAACATTGTTGTGAACGTATGAGGTTTTATCGTTCTCTTACAAGATAATGCTAAACGACATACTGGGAAAGTTACGCGGAACAAGATGAATGAACTTGGTGATATTAAACTCCTATCACATCCATCATTTAGTCCATACAGATTTCTATTCAGATCCATGGCGGAAAAACTTCGAACCCAAAGGCAATGCGACAATTATTTTCATAAATGACATTTCTAAGATATATTATGATTTTTTCTTAATCGATCTCTATATTTTAACTATATCTTTATACTCAGTATGAGTTGAAAATGTTGCGTATTAAAAAATTTCTGATCATATTTAATACAAATCACGGAGATTTATTTATATGAATTGATCCTTCACTAGGTAGATTGCCGTTTCTGTTTATTCGCGGGAAAGATAATTATAACTGAGTATCTTTCGCGGTATGTTTATTGAGCACAAACCAAAAAAGCCACGAAATGCTTTGGTGGCTTTTCTTTTCTGATATCCATCATCAACGCAAACTAATTTATTGCTGGTTTCATCAGCAACAGAAACATATATAATTAACTGTCATGCACTAGTGGAATTTTTTAAAGTATAGTCGTGGACAAAACTTTTCACCAAATTAGAATAATATCACACCAAAAAGCCTGATAAGCCATTCTGTCGTTATATCTCAATTTTCTTCGCAATTTCCTGGCAGTCACGTTCACATATCCATTTAAATAAAGCTTTGTTTGTATCTTTTCGAATGCAAAACGTCTTTAAACAAATCCCGCCGCAAATTCTTTTACATGCGGCTTGAACGACAAGAATGACAGTAAAAAATTCCTCGAGAATTTCTTCACTTTTCTTTCCAACCCCAAAGTGGATCATTTTTGTTTCTAACGATCGTTTAATGGAATAGAGAGATAAGAATAAATTCCGAGACAAGTTGGTGTTTACAACTAAAGTAGGAATTATCTATAATAACATTTGAATTTGAGTTTCATTTCGTTTTCATTGCAATTAGGATAAATTATATTTATTACATCCATTAATTTAATTTGTATTATCCTGAATGTAAACAGAGTTGTACTTGATCAAAGCACACACAATATACAATCTTACAGGGTGTTCTATGATGTTCTATATCAAAGTTACATACCAAAACGAAGGTAAAGGCAAATCAAAGAATATCAAAATGTTTCCGGACCAACAATACTACGTGAAATTGGTTTGAAGAGAACAGGGACACTAAAATTCAGTACGACGATGTAGTAATCCTTTCAACATCGGAAAACGAGCGTAAGGAAACCTGCAGAGCTTTCATAGAAATGGCAGAGAGTGAATCTACGATTCAACGAATAATGACAACACCACAAAGGAAAAGACCAATGAGAAGTTTTTCAATAAAAAAGAACGAAAAGAAGGCATAAGATTAGAAGAAGTTCAAAGTTATGTATATCTTGGGGTGGTTGTCAAGTACGACGGTAACGAGGGAGAAAATCTGGAAAGGAGGATGACGAAGGAAAGTAAATAGCTGGGAGCATTGACTGCGATAATAAGATCCCTGAAAATCTCTAAAAAGGCGAAGCTACATCTAAACAAAACAATAATAAGACCAACAGTGAGCTACGGTGCCGAAACGTGGATCCTTAACAAAGCAGAGGTAGAAAAGTTAGAGATATGGGAAAGAAAGTACTAGGCGGTAAAAGGGGGAAGATTTGTGGCTGAGAAGAACAGATAACAAAATACGGAATATATTTGGAGAAGCAGAACTAAGACATAGAACAAGGAGGAATAAGAAAAAAAGTCCAAGGAAATGATGGTACGCAGATGTGATGGAAGACCTAAGAGAGAGAAAGAGAGAGAGAGGAATTCAGAAAACGTAAGCAAAAAATAGGGAAGAGTGGAAGGGTATCACTTCTATACTATGGATCTAAAAGGAAAGCGTGAAGCACTTTTTGTAAATGAAATGCTCTATATTTTATTGCATATCTGGAATCAGCTTGACTCCCCTATTACAATAATATAGCGTTGTGATGTATTCTAAGGGGTATTCAGGAAGTTATAACCATATGAAAATCGTGACCAATTCAACACCCTCACAAAAGAAGTACCAAACTTTATCACACTAATCAATCACCCTTTATATAAACTTGCTAGTGGACCGAAATAGAATTGTGCCTTGCGACTTTTCTTAATAAGAAATAGTTGAAAGTCGTAAATATTGCACAAAATTCGATATTGGCAAAGAGCATGCCCTTCAACATCAATAATTTAATACTACACTAGTTGAAAATACGGTAGATGTGGAAAAACCAAGAGATAAGCTTTTTCGTTATTAGGATTTGCGACATATATGCACAACTGGTGAGTATGAAATTTTTGATTAGATATATTCTACAGGATGTATGTAAGTTACTTTTAGAAAAACAAGAATTGAGAAATAACGATAGTTATCGAAGTAATTTTCTGTACATAATTCGCCAAATTTCCAATAACATGGGACTATTACTTCACAAAGAGATAAAATGACAATTAAAATGACAAGTAAAAATGGGTTTCAAAGAAGGCGAAGATCGTTTCATCCATAGAAATGGTGATTGCGTCGGTTTCCTTTAAAGTACATTGAAAATGGACGACCTTTTGAAGAATTTAAGTATCACATTTGGCTGAAAATAAAACTAAACAAAACCGACAACAAAGTAGTCATAGAAGATAGCTTATCCAAAAAATTCGAAACAAAAAAAAACTTGAAACAAAACGACCCGTTATCAATTAATTTCTCTCTAGAGGTGATTGTCAAGGGTAGTGGATTACGATCCCAAGGAATTATTCATATTAGCAAAAGGCACATCCTGTCATATTCTGATGACGAAGTGATCATAACCAAAACAAAAGACAAACTACAAAAAATGTTTTGACTATTTGACAGGCCAGTAATAAGATATGACCTATGTGTTAACGTACATAAGACCAAATGTATGGAAATGAGTAACGACTTTTTAAGTGACAATCAATTGAAAAGCACAACAGACCAAAACAAGGACTTCCGGTTTGATAGAGTTCAAGAGTTTGAATATTTTGAAGTGAAGGTAAAAGGAAAGAAAACGGAGTTAAAGAATTCGACAAGATATTGGCAAGAGGCAATAAAATTGTTGAAGCTCTATAAAAGGTCCAAAGATATCTCGGTAGTGGAGCTTAGAATTCATAGGACAGTTATAAAATCTATGGTGTTACATGGTAGTGAATGCTAAGTCATGAATAGTAGAGAGGAAAATGCATGAGAAAGAAATATTGAGAAACATTTTTGGGGAGATACTAGTGGAACAAGACTAATAGAGAAGAAGAAGGAACGCAGAGATTAGAGGGTTATATGGTCAGTCAGAGAGGTTTTTAGTTAGATACTAGTGGAACAAGATTAATAGAGAAAAATAAGAAACGCAGAGATTAAAGGTTCATATGGTCAGCCAGAGAGGACTAAAAGACTACGTTGGTTGGGGCATGCCATAAGTGAATGCTGAGTCATGAATAGAAGAGAGGAAAACAAGCATGAGAGACGAATATTAAGAAAAATTTTTGGGAAGATACTAGTGGAACAAGACCAATAGAGAAGAAGAAGGAACGCAGAGATTTCAGAGTTATATTGTCAGTTAGAGAGGACACAAAGACTGTGTTGGTTGGGGTATGTAGCCAGAATGGAAGAAAAAAGGTTGGTGAAAAGAGCCTAAATAAGTGGAGAAGGCACAAGAAAAAGGACACGTAGAAAATAGCTAGATGCATGTAAGGAAGACTTACAGAAGCTAGGGATAACGAACAGGCGTAATGCATCCTTGAAAAAAAGTAGTTGGAGAAAAGCAGTAGAATGGGGAATGTTGAATTGTTTGATGTTCTGATGGTTGAGGAGTTTTCACTTGCGCTCACTCACAATTAGCTACTGAAATAAATAAAATAGCACAATAGAATAATCATGGAAGTTTATAGCTTTTTCGAAATTTAAGTTTGTAACTGTTTAATTGCTCGTAAAGATACAATGTTGATAATTCATTAATATACAGTAAACAAGTATAAAACTAATTCGAAACTATAGTCATACTTAACAATAAAATTGGCTTTTATGCACCCTTCAGAAAGAAAACAAGTCAAATATTGTTGTCTCCGGAATGTAGTAAAACTTTTACGAATACATTCAATCTGATATTATCTCTATAGCCCAGTTGATAAGAATAAGAAAACAAAAATCCTATTTTTCAATCCTTAAGTGGAACAAATCGGATAATGTAATGTAAAAAGTTGCAAAGATCGGTGGAAGACACGCAAAATGTAATTTATACATTTAAATTTATTATATCACATTGAAAGGACAATTTTCTATTAAAGTGGTGGCGAGATTATACTAGTTAAAATAAATTAACCTAAAATTAGTCATAAGAGAACAGTGTGCTGGTTGGTTCGCCCAAATGGAAATAAAAAATTTATTTTGGAAAGCTATAGCGAACACTGCATGTTATATCTTTTTGTTTTTCCTAGATATCTTAAGAAATGTCCGAGATATCTTAGGAAATGTGTAAACGGCGAGAATTTTTCTCCAAACGTACCGTTCGCCCAAACGAAAATTAAGAAAGTTCTTACATTGATCTACTTGCAGTAAATTCATCTGCTTCCATGATAATCTTATTATTGCCGCTAGATGGCGTTATCTAAATGTAAAGCTAATATTACAATTAACAACTTACGTAACTAACTACGTAATTAGTGGGGACTTTGTGGCGTCCATTATTTTCTATATATAAAATGATTGGCTGACTGGTGGATAGGACAGCAGTTTCAATTTCTGACATTTAAATACTTCGTATTGCCTGTCGCATTCTTCTAGTCATATCATCTCTTGTCGTGGGTCAATTGGTGTAAATGAGATCTTTTATTCGCCTTTACAAATAAAAATGTAAGCAGGTTCCGTCTGGTTTATTTCATCTAAAAAATATCGAACATATATGGGATAAAATGCCGGACAACAATCATGTTGTAAGAACATGTCACGACGAATATCTAAGGATGTGTCTTCTGGCAATTCGTTTCTTAAAAAGTTCAGATATCTTTCTCCATTAACTAAAAAAAAACTGGCCGACTTATTCTCCGTCTAGAATCTCGCACCACACATCTAAAGACCAACGATCCTGATGTTGGATCTCCTGCATCCGACGAGGATTCGTTTCGGACCAATAGTGCATATTATGACGATTAACTCTACCATGAAACGAAGCCTCATCTGTCCATGAAATTCATGGAAGTATTTTAGAATCATCGTGTATCATATTTAATAGCCAGTTGTAATAATGCATTCTAATAACAAAATCTCAACCAATCAAACTCTTGTGTAGCACTATATGATATGAGTGCAGCTCAAAATAGACGCTTGAAGAAAAATTCTCGCCGCTTACTAATTTCTTGAGATATCTTGGGACAAAAGAAAGATATTTTCAATTAAATGTTAATCTAGTTTACTTTTAAGAGATCTATTTAAACTTTGATGCTTCTATTTGAATTAGTCAAAAAAATCGAAAGTAAATAATTTCTGCGTGTTTCTCGGGGCCACTTCTGTCATAATTTCCTTTCCCTGAAGCTGTAAAATAATCCGATCTTGAGATATGTCCGACGGCTGTTCTTAATTGCACACCCGGTACAGAAAAAACATATGTTTATATTAATTACAACCATCCCTTATAACCCTTTCGGTTGATGTGACTACAAACATGAAAATAGTAATTCCAAAGCATCTTCATTATTATTTTCGTGTTTTCAAAATTGACAAATTTATCGTGCACAATTGTATATGTATAGACTGGTCTAATAATCGATTAATTTGAATTATTCATTTGAAATTCTACTTTTTGAGATTCCCCGAAACGCCGATGAAGCATGTATTTCCACATTTTAGCACATGTCTATAACATCAATCCCAGTGAAAACATCTGTGTGCCAACACGCCAACCCAGGTTTCCTTCCAATTGTACATATTTATACGAAAATGATTATTTGAACGTTGTTTTGGTACGAAAATTTCAGTTTTTATTGACGCGTTTCACTGGAAACGAAGAATCGTAAAGTTCATTACAATTTTATTGGAAATTGATAGGACTTTTCAAAGTAAGATATCCTTATAATTGATACGACTCTTTTCATTTTTAATTTAATGATTTAACGAATACTCGTTTGTGCTTTGTGTACACCATTTCCAATGATAATTGATAAAAGTTTGTTATAAAACTTCTTACTTATATTTCTTTGTGAGTTATAATCTAGTAGAAATATCCGAACCGATTGCAATCTTACTTATCTACTCATACGAAATATATATATATATATATATATATATATATATATATATATATATATATATATACATAGAAAAATCAATTTCTTTGAAATTTTGTGGGTTTGGTGGCCACTGTACTGGACCATTTTATTTAATCCATTATTCATCAATTATGAATGGTACAGCAGCATTTGTTTACCAGAAGTGATACAAAAAATCAGGGAAACCAATCGTAAAAAACGAATCATTCTCCATCGTGACAAAGCCATATCAAATTATAAATATTTGTTTTTATTTGTCTATCTAAAAACTCGCATCCCTCGTAAAATGAAAATTTCACGGCACCTTTGGTTATTTTCTGTCAAATTTCAATGAACCGTCAACAATTTGCGGTGATTGATTTCAAATTCGTCTCTAAGCCCAATAAATTAGTAAGTAAATACAAATTTTTAGTTTACGATATTGTAGTACAAATGAATGGTTTCGGTTTAGTGGAATCACTTATAAAAAACACAATTCCCCAAGCATCTGTATACGTATTTAGAATTAAATAAAGCTCAATCTACTTCTATGTGCTATACCGAGAAGTCGTCCTATAGACATTCCTAGCAACTCAGTAATTCCAAACTGATTCTGTGTTTACACGTATCGGTCCTCATTTAACGAACTTCCACTGTAGACAGGCATTATACTGACGATTTTCATATAGTCAAAAGCTTTAGATTGTGGGCTTTATTAACATTTAATTGTACAATTGAAGTTGAGCCTAAAACAGAACAATTGTGATGTGGACTAAACCGAATATAACCGCAGAACCTGTTAAATAAAAATAGTCTCTGTATTGAATTTGGTTATTTATGATCCTATTATAATGAAGATTTAATCGTCGTAGTGACAAATGGTTTTGTACGTGCAGATAATATTTCCTGTTTGCTCGCACCAATTAGTTCATTGCCCTTAATGGAGGTTCGAATCTACAAAATCTGATCAAGTACCGCATTTTCACTACAATTCCGAACGATTTATATATTTTTATTTGAAAAATTGACAATAACCATGAGAAAACAATGAAAAATAAATTCCGGTATAAATAAAATGAAAGAATGGCGAAATTTGCAATTTAAAGCTAAATTGGTTGTTGGTTTTTCCATTTAGAGCTAACTTTCGCGTACTTTCCCAGATATGTCTAGAAAATTACTTGTAAATACGAATAATTTTAAGAATAAGGAGGAATGTTTAAAAAAACCCTATAAAATAGCCATATAAAACCCGATATAAAAAATTTCGCGCGACATTAAGAACATTCACACTCGTGTGAAATTGTCTCATCATTCCCTCGTTATGTAGAATACTATGAGGGTTGTCTGAAAAGTTTCCAACCTAACAAATAAACGATTTATTTTATTTCAAATTATAGTTACGTGTCGTCTGATTGAAATTTCTCACCTGCAAGTGAAACTTCAAGATTACAAAACAAAGAAAGTCGCTGGGGCAAGATCTGGTTGTTACAATGGAAATGACAGCTCGATACTGATTGTTTTCGATATTCACTTGTACAATTGTCATTCAAAATAAATGATATTTCTCCAAGAAAAGCGAGAATCTATTTCACAACTTTTATAGATAAGTACTGACATATTCTGGTATAAAAAAATATTGTATGTCGCATTTCGAGTACATTACTCAATGTCATGTGACTAACTAGAAAAAATTTTTTTGCCAAAAATCGATTTTATTCATCATCTCTTTCAAGAGCAATACAATAATTCCAACGCTTCTCTAACTTCTTCATTCCGTGCTCATAGAAAGATTTGTTTCAACTATTATTTCTTCATTTAAGCTGAATTTCTTACCGGCGAGCGTTTTTTTGAGATCAGTATTCACTGTGGGCCAAATTTGGTCTATACGGTGAGTAATTCGATATGTAATTCGTTCAATTTAACTATCGTTGCCATCGACTTGTGAATAGGTGCATTGTCTTGGTGAAACAGAAGTTGCTTATTCTTGATTTCCTATTGGAAATAGTCGATGAACAATATTTCATGCGCATTCCAAAATACTAAAGCCATAACTTTCCCGGCTGACTGTTGTGCCTTTGAACGTGGTTCACCGACCGCAGCGCAGTCCACTCAGATGATGATCGTTTTGATTCCAGAGTGAAGTGATGGATCAACTTTGAAAAAAGCTTTCCCATAGTCAAATGTTCATGCACACACTATTTTCTAATATCATCACAGCCTCAGCTATATCACGCAATTTCAATTTACGATTAAATATAACCAATTTGTGTATTTTTGGATGTTTTCTGAAGTAACCACCTCATTTAAACGACCAGAAATTTCACCATCATCAGTGTCTGTACGACCACGTTTAAATTCAGCAAACCAATAACAAATGGTTCTTTTCGATGGAACAGAGTCCGGATAATACTTTTGAGCTTGTACAGTATTTTTTTCATCAAGAAGCAATGATAAATTAACACAAGAAATTGTTTTGAAAATAACAAAAATAGTTTAACTTAAATGGCTGTCACTTTTTTCTGAAGAATCGAAATGTCAAGAAATTTTACACACCGTCTTCATAAATGTCATATAATTTGAAAATGGCAACGCCATCTGTATGTTAGTCACACAGACTTATTGAATGAGGTAATATTGTCAATAATGTCACTTTAAGGTTGCATTAAAAGATTTCCCCGGGAAATGTGAATTTTCAATACGTAGCGATCGGAATAATATTATTATGGATAATTGATTTCCAAGTACACAACAAACTACAAAATAATCGATGAAAACATTTAAAATGATTAACGATAATGTCACTTAATCTAATTCCACTTTTTCAATATTGTTATCATTCAATCACTGATTTCATAACACGAATTCATGTTTGCAAATAATTAGTTTCATTTTGTTGAGCTGCTGTCATAAATGTTGACAATCATTTTAATATTTAGAGCTAAAATTAACTAACGACGAAATAAATCCAAATGAAGTCAACAACCAATACCTGCAGTAGAATAGAATGGAAAGATTATTAATTATTAATGATTATAATTATTATTAATGAAAGAGGAGGTTACTTTGCAGGGATAAATCTATTCTAATCGTCCGATTTCTATTTTCTAATCATTCTCTTTCTCTTTTAAATTCACGATCAATTGTTACTCCACTGGTTTTCCATTTAAGCTTCCAGCATGACTTCTAGAAAAATAAAGATCTCAAAATCTTGGTTTAATATTGAAACCTTTTAATCTGTTACATATTCATCTAAAGGACTTATTTCAATTGGACTGAATTATATATTTAAAAAGCGGTTAGAATTGTGATTTGAAAATTGAAGAATAAACATTGGATAAAGAATAATTATAATGGGAAAATGGAATGCCCGAATAGGAAAGGACGAATATCTAAGTCTAGGCTGCATGGGAGGAAATGCAGAAGAAACAATAAACTGAAATGGGAGAATGATTACTATGGAGAGCAAAAACAACAGAATAAATACATATTCATAGCAGAAGAAAGAGGAACAGAAAGTATAATTTTTACATATCATACATAAAGGAGATAGAATAAAGAATAATTGGGGAGAGAGAAAGTAACAATATCAGAAGAAGAAATAGGCACGAACCACAAACTGGTTATAGAGGGAGGAGAAAGGAGGGGAAAGAACACATGATATGAGGAAATTTCTATACATAAGTTGAGAATAAAATAAAATAGAATGAAATACATAAAAATAACGGATAGAAATTTGGCGAACTAGAACAAGATATAAAACTAGAAGAAGCATGGACGTTATTCGAAAGAATAACGTATGGAGAAGCGGAGGAAATTTGCGTGAGAAGGACGATAAAAAGAAAGGATCACAAAACCAGATGGTAGATAGAAGAAATTAGAAAAATGGTTTAGCAGAAAAAGGCAGCATTAAAAAAATTTATTAATAATAGAAGCGAAGAAAATTTTCTGTGCATATCGCTATATGCTTTGATGAATCCTTGATGATATATTCGTGCGAGATTATTAATATTCATCGGTGAGATGCAATTTTTGTCTCATGCAAGTAGCAAGTCTTAGAATAAATATAATTACTTATGATCTAATAATGTCAGTTGAATCGATCGGAACTGATTTTTCGGTCTTCTATCATAACTTCTAGTTATTTTAAGATCCTTGCTGCTGGTATTTATTTACTCTACTTCCAATTTTGGAACGATAGCAGCAACACCCAAGGAAACAAGTTAGTTTTGGATATTGGTTGTCATTCTCTTGTGAAAAAACTCTGATATTTCTGAAAATATTATGTATTACGTCAAGCCTGCAGTTTAATATTTACCATATGGTAGTTTACATTCAAACGTGGGAAAATTCGAATAATTCTATTTGAACAAATATATAAACATATTGGATATTATTACTAGTGATATGCTATTCAATTTAATTCCATTTAAGAGTATTTTCGATCGTTTATATTCGTACAAAGTAAATAATAAAGTGGTGGTAGTATTTGCAATTATTCTGTAAATGCAAAACTATATTAAATGCGAGGGTAATTTGATCCGTCTATTAGATACATAACGTATTCAATATTATATTATTGATTGAAATCTATTAGCACAATTCAATCCCCAAGGGGGCAGCTACTATCGCTGCCACAGAGAAAATACGCATGCACCAAGGTTCAATAACTGTCAGCTTTTCAGCCTGAAACCTACTCGAATGCGATGTATGTAGACGAACCAGTGCAGCTGTTGCATTCGTTTTTTGTTTTGTCGAAAAAATATAACATATCACATGAAACTTAGAAAAACTGCAACTGAAGCTTATAATTTATTGGAACAAGTGTATGATAATGGATTTGAGTGGTTTTTGCGTTCTCAAGGTAGCCGAGAAGATGTTGAAGATGATTCACGTCCGGGTCACTCTTTCACGTCAAAAACAAACGAAATTTCGAAAAAGTGAGCAATCTTGTTGGATCTTATCGTCAATTCGTGTGATTGCTGAATCTAAAGCAGCTCATAAAGAACTTAACATGCGAAAAATGTGTGAAAAACAGGTGATTGGCGCTTTTTTTTTTATTACAAAATTCGCATCAACCGTATACTGGTTATTAGCGATTTAGTAAAAATTGAGTATTTTATCTATAAATATTTGTTAAATTGAATTTATGATAGAGATCTGTTCAAGGTAATTTTTAAGGTAAGTAATATTGTATTTAGGTCCTAAAATTTCACGTATTGTTCCGTGTGGTAGATTTTATGATGATCTTTCCGAGTTAAGAGATGGACATTCTGCGATTATGTGTTCTTTTATAGTCAATTTGCAATTGCAGTTGCTACATTTTGGTTCAGGTATTCGCATTAAATAAGTAGCTATGTGTCAGTCGCGTATGGCCCAGACGCAGTCGTGTTAGAAGAACTTCATCTCTGCGATTTTTCGGTAGTATTGACCAGGGCTTGTGCACTGGAATAGGAGAAGTTCAGGACGATTTTCAACGCCATCTCTGTTACTGTCTCACATCTAAAAGCTTACTTTTTGGTGTTTTATTTTCGAATGTTTGTCAATCTGGATTCTGAAACTAAGTTGCAATCATGCATCGAAAAACAACCAAGATTATTGAATGAACATCGTCCATCTTGCAAAGGTGTATAAAATCTTTACAAAGGTGTTTGATATTGTTTGTTTATTAGCTATTTGCATTTTTGTGCATTTGAAAGTTATTATATGTTGCGAATTGTGCTGTCGTGTTTACTTAATCAATATGAGTAAACAAGTAAAGGCCTGCTGTGTACCAGGATGCACGAATAAGCAAGCGAAAAGGTGAGAGTAATATTTACTATTTATCAACATAAAAATATTTAAATTGAAATCAAGTTCATATCTATACGAGAATAAATCTTTTTTTCCCTACTTCATTAATTTGTATTTAGAAAATCATTTTGTTGAATGGTTAAATATGTTGAATGATTTTATCCTTATTTCACTTTTTTATAGACATTCCATTCCTACGAATTAAGACGTTTGCAGAATTTGGTTGCAAAGAATAAATAACCCCAAGTTAATAGCAGATTCAGTATTATCATCACATAGAATATGTGATATTCATTTTGAACCAATTGTGAACCAACATGTGATTTGAACGCATCAACGGCTCTTTCAGGTGTAGAAAAGCGTTGCAATTTATTTTTGATCTGCGGGAATAAGAAGAAACCATTGGGTGCCAAACAAGGACTGTACAGCGAATGACTGTTCAAAAACGTTTTTGTTTGAACTGATGTGT
Organism: Diorhabda sublineata; assembly: GCF_026230105.1. Classification (NCBI taxonomy): domain Eukaryota; kingdom Metazoa; phylum Arthropoda; class Insecta; order Coleoptera; family Chrysomelidae; genus Diorhabda; species Diorhabda sublineata. The sequence goes on along the minus strand of NC_079485.1, from coordinate 14,928,048 downwards.
GAGAGCTTGCAATGTCGTGGTGGAGAATGATTCGTATTCTGCGATTAGTTTCACCTGATTTTTTCGATCATTTCTGGAAACCAAATGCTGGTGTACCATTCAGAATTGACCAATTGCTTCGAAGTTCTTCGTGCGCAAAATAGTTTTGTTGGATTTGGTTTATCTTGAAAGACTCATAGTCGATTATAGTTTTAGATTCATAAACATAGATACATGATACCTCGCGTGAAGTACGGCGAACGAATTTGAATTTTTTTCAACATTTCTTTGCACCAATCGACACCAGGTTTTTTTCGAGCGATTGTCAAATCATGCGGTATCCAACAGGAACAAATCTTTTTAACAGACAAAAGTCCATGCAATAATGAATGTATGCGAGTGGAACTAATGCTCAAGGCGACCTTCACGGAATTCATCCTGTAGTGAAGTGTGTGTGAATAATTATAAATGAATTCATACGTGGTGGATAATTCTATTGGTTTCTTTGGAACTCTATTAACCTAAATCATAACCATATTCACGTTATTGCGTGAGAGGTATATAGAGTATTAATCAAATTTTCGTTTCGAATATAATCAATAGTATATCCGTCTTTGATAGTTCATCACACAAAAGTTGTTGGTTTCCTGTTGCGTTGTCCACAATTTCAACTGTCCGCTTTTGTTCTTCGGAGAGATGTTCCATTAGAAGCTGCTAGTATGCGAGAATATAATAATAACTCAATTATCAGGTGAATATTGGTCTTCATTGTAACCGTTAATGGTATACGGCTGCTTGTTTGCTTCGTACATCTGATGTTGTATCTACACTCAAATATATTGTCTCCCGAAGAAGCTGCTTAAGTAGATTGATTCTGTAATCTCATAACCTAAAACGTGTTCAAGAATATAGAATATTCAAATGGATATAAAGGGTGTTCCAAAAAACGGAGATCTGGTCTTTAGGTCTTTAGAAAACTGAAAATGTTTGTTTTGTATGTAATTATATATATTTTTTACGATTTTACCGCAACTACTGTTGTTGAAATTAACTCTAATAGCGGTAAGCTCTAACAGTCGAGAAAAATAATGGCTACAACTTTGATGTTTGAGTTTTTGGGCAAGATGAGTCACTAATTATCACCCTAGATTTGTAGCCACAAGCCCAATGTTCATTTTGGTAATAAAATTAATCCAAGTCACGTCAATTGAAACTTGATTTTCTTTGGCACTCATTTGTCTCAATTACGCATCGAAATGCATTGCATAGAACGACGAAAGACTTAAAAGTTTATCCACTTTTTGTATATTTTCACTTCACGATTCGGTGAGGTTCTTTCTCTTAACATATACGTATCTTTTAATAGCACTTCGTAATTATATTTCATATTTTACATTTAAATGATTTTCTTCATTACTTTCGAAGTTAGGAATGATTTAAGAATGCCATGAAAAATTATAAACGACCATTTGCAAACGACTGGGTCAAACAACTTGAGGCAAGTAAGTGTTTTCATCTCTTAAAGCTCTTTGTTACGCTAAAAGCTTCGTCCGACTTTTTAATTGACTAGTTCTACAACTGCTCACTTACTTTTTATATTAAATACTCACTAAAACTCATATTTCGGGATAACCGACATTTTTAATCTGCTGCTTCGAACGTTCACTTAATTGAATTAGACGTATTATGGACAAATTGAACAGAAATTAATTTATTTATAGAGGGTGTATTATAAATGACACCACCTTAACTTTGTTCAGAAATAATTATACAACAACAAGGGAGCTTTGAAATCGAAGTACGAGTACCCAATAGTAACCGGAATAACATGGCCATGGGTGGAGCGTCTATAGTACCGATTTCTGCCGTTAAGCCACCCAGTGCCGCCCGGGCCGTTGACCTGCCACGTTCTGTTCGTCAGTAGTGACCGTTTATGCTAGTGCTCTTTCACTGCTGCTTCGTTTTTTTATAACGGCAAATTTAAGTGAACAACGTGCCGCTGTGAAATTCTGTTTTCTACTCGGTAAAAACGTTGTTGAATCTGTTTTAATGTTGATTTCTCGATTTAAAAGTGGTGACATGTCGATTGATGGCAAAAAAGCGAGACAGGAGCTTGCAGCCATCTCTAAAGTGAGTTCAAACAATGTTTCGAACAGTAGAAGCACCGCTGGGACAAATGTATTACTTGTAATGGAGATTATTTTGAAGGGGATAAGGTTGTTTTGTAAATATTTGTAAATATATAGCATTTAAACAATAATCCCGGTTATTTTTGGGTACCCCCTCGTATATTCCTTTATATTCTATGGTTTTAACTCTAGCTCTACAAGACCTTGGTAAAACCATGCTTTAAGATTAGATGCTCAAAATTTTTTTTCCCAAGCAATAATTTTGCCATAGATCTGGATAAATGGTAATATGACTGTACAACATCCAGACTAGATTCTGGATGTGGGAGTTCTTCATTGAGCGCTGTTTAGAGGTCCGATTTCGTAGCTGGTGGAGTATTTCTAGCTAGAACTTCTCTATTAAGTTTATCTTATAAATGTTCGATATGATATCAATTCAGGCTACGCGGTGGCCAATCCATATCAATAATTTCAACATCCTATAAATAAATAAATAAATTTTTTCTATGTATCGGTTCGCCATTAATATCCCCGCTCCACCACCAGCTTCAATGGAACCTGCTTTTAGTTCCATTGAAATGCCCGCATAGACCATTCAGGAACCTCCTCCAAAAGCAAATCTTTCTTGTGGTCTTCTGTAGACTCGTCCTCTTCTAGCACCACCATGTAGGCGCACTCTGCTTTCGTCTGAGAAGAAAACGGAGCCCCATTTTTCATCGGTTCAATGGATGTTTTCTCTCATATATAAATCAAAAACTTGTGGTCGTAAAAATGCACAGAAAGACGGTTTTGAAGAGGTTTTTATTCATGTGCTTGATGTGTTACACCCATAGGTAGTAGAAACCTTTTATTGTTCAATATGTCTTATCCTTTAACTCTTGAATATGAATATAATGAAGTTATTCGTTTCATTATCGTGTACCTACAAATTTTCATAATTTATATTGAGCTCCGGTAAACGATTTTTCTCAAATAAGGGTATTTGGGAGAGAGTTTCAGCATTAAGTTAACTGAAATATTGGATATTGTTCCGAACAATCTTGATTATATAGTGATAAAAACAGAAATATTTTATGTATCCAATTGTACCTTTTGCATTAGTTTTTCTAGCAAACTGTTATATTTTCAGATATTGATTTTCTTTTGGTTTCAGCGTTCTGTTCTTTTCTATATGAGGGTTGCTCGTGTGTAGAGATAGACAAATATAAATATGCTTTAGAGTTCTTCATAATATTCTCCATTAAGATCGATACACTTTTCCATGCGTTTGAACAAATTTTCGAAGCATTTTTTCATTCCAATTGAGGTACCAAAATGCATCGACCGCTTCTCCATGTGTAAAAAAACGTTGACCTCGTAATTTATTTCTGATCTACGGGAATAAGAAGACATTATTGGGTACCAAACAAGGAGTGTACAGTAGATGACCCATAAATTTGATGTTTTGAATGTTCAAAAACGTTTTTGTCATTTTCTGCAATTGGTTTGCCTAATTTTTTCTGGCAACTAAATTCTGGTTTAGCATTAAGAATGAACCGCTATATGTTATTCTAATAGAACATGTCCAGATATTCCAAAAACAGGCGACCATTTGCTTCAAAGTACTTCATGTGCAAAAAACATTCTTTGGATTGGACTCGTCTTGACATAATTATCCATTATTGTTTAGTTTCGGATCCATATGCATAGATCCATGATTCGTCGCCTGTCACGAGCTCATAGACGTCTTTTAATAGAATTATGACAATAATTCCTTACACCAATCGATACGAGATTCTTTTTCACCGATTATCCAATTATGCGGTATCCAACGCGAACAAATATTTTTGTCAGCCAAATATTCATACAATATTGAATGTATGGAAGTGGAACTAGTGCTCAATATAACAGAATGTCTCATGACGATCGTGCAATATCACGTTTACGCACAGCATCGATGTTTTCTGGTACAACAGCTAATCTTGGATGACCTTTACGGAATTTATCCTATACCGAAGTGCGACCACGATTGAATTCGGAAAACCAGCGTAACACGTTGACTCGAGATTGTGTTTCATCACCAAAAGTCGAAGAGAGTTGATTGGCGATTTAAGTCCATTTTTGCACAGAGATGAATGTTTCAAGTATCTGTAAACAACTCAAATTGCATTGGTATGACACCACTTCCTCTGAGTACGTTCACCAATAAAAATGTCAAACATTATGATGGCAATTTCAGATTTGACATATTCACATCAGGGATAAATGCAACCCTTAAATTCTCAAATTAAAATAGAGTTTTAGTGATATCTTAATTCAGAGGTCGTTTGCTGTTCATAATTTTAGATCTGGAATTAGCTATATTGGTAACTCCAAAAATGTATTTACAGTGTTTTGTATTGATATTATGTTAGGGTCGCTGTTTTGTCGTGTTCTTATATTATTATTTATGCTTCGATATTTGTTCACTTCCTAATTTTGAAACTCGAGAAACCCACAACGAAAATAGAAATTCATATCTTCTTGAAACAATTATCAGACGTTGGACAACCCACAATGTGAATTATTAGTAAAGGGAACGCAGCTTAAGATGAATTTCAAATTAAAATCTGTACGCGACGATATAAGTGTGTATGTAATTCAGGCTGTTATTTATGTTTAACATTCATGAATAACACAATTTCCTTTTGAATTTAAAACAGATACAGGTGGTTTTGATCGGCAAATGAAAAGGGGATTGTATTTTCCATTTAATGTAACATTTCATATTAGTCTGAAGTTTGACCTAACTTTGTTGCAGTTTATTTTGTCCGTAAGGAAAATAATAAAACTGAAACTGACTCAAATAGAGTCGAGGCTCAATTTCCACAGAATAATTAATTTAGTGAAGTAATAACATAGAATATCAAATTAGGATAATTATTAAAGCCTTTCAGGCAGTGAGGTAGTTTTCAAAAATTAGATGGATCTAAAGAGTAATACGAACTTTTACCCTCAAAGAATTTTAAACACAAGGAATGTATATAGTTTGGTTTTTGATGTGTGAAAGCTCGCATTGTCGTGGTGGAGAATAATTCGTTTTCTGCGATTGGTTTCCCTGATTTTTTTTAACACTGGCAAACAAATGTTGGTGTCCCATTGTGAATTGCCCTTTCTACATTGCTCTTATGGAACGGCGACGACATGTTTACTTATTGCGCGAATAACCTTAATGGGATTTAGTTCGTCTTGAAATACTCATACAGTCGATTGTTGTATCATCATTATCCTGTAGCAAAGTGCGACAAGAAAATCATTGCACGAAAATGTTCACGATTTAATTCCATTTTTTGACCAACTCAAATAGCCTTCGTATGACAACACGTTCTGAGAACGTTCACCATTTAAAATGTCAAACTTTATGATGATGGTAGCAATGTCAGACTTGACATATCAGTGTTGCCATATCTCAAAACTTAAGTAGCAACTCTCGTAATGAAGAAATCAGTTGATATAAAATACTGTGATAATTGATCTCAATGATGATTCGTCTAGTAGAAGTTCTTCAGATTCTTAGTAACCGGACTAATATGGAAAGAAGGATCTATGATTATTTTTGTTTTTTCATTATTCACACGCTATTACTAAATAAGTATCATTTTGAAATGGAAAACAGTTTACTGATTTGTTCTACTGTAATAGCTGTTGGATTATCTTTTTCCGAGTCTGATAGACTTGTAAAAATACAATGCTGTCTTTGAAGAAATGATGATAAAGATATTCGAATTTTCTTTACAATCTATTTGAGCCAGATGTGCATAGTCTTCTAATACATTAGTTTTTTTAAGTTTCAACGCTCTTTCTATAACAGAATACATGCTATCACACTCAATTTGTGTGTGCCCTTGTCTAGGAATTTTTCTATAATTACTTCATGCAGCATGTTAAAATTGAGCAAGGCGTTGGACACTACCGCATTTTTGTTTTGGTGAGTATAGCTATCCCTGTACAATATCAGTTTAGGGAGAAATTGCGTACTATGAGTTTTGTTTTATAATAAAGAGCTGACACGTTTAATTGTGGGCTTGAAGTATTGACCACCCATAGCAAAAACCTCGTTGTTTGAAGATATGTCATTTACCAATTGTGCACGAGGTTATATTTTCATGTTATTATGGATCTTCTACTCAGATTCAGTAATATTGTCAGTTTTTAATGAGTCACAGACATCACACAAACCTTTTTTTGACCGAAACAGTGACAAATTGGGTTTTTCCATATTCTACTCAAACTTGTATTGTTCATTGGCTCAGCTTTACCTAGTTGACAGAATTCAAAATGGTTCTAAATACAATTTCGATGAATGTTTCGGCAAAAAATCAAAAAACTTTTATACTTGTCTACGCGATTCATCCTTGACATTATTTTTTGGTAACATATTTTTTGGTACATCGTCGTTGATGACCCGTTCTCTATCCAATACACTAGCTGCTTAAAAACATCTTGTATACTCAAAATGTATTCCATTTGCTAACAGAGTTGCATATTATATTATTTAGGAAAATTTGATTAACTCCTGGTCGTTGCTTACTGTGACTCTATACTTTTCGTAGAGATCAAATGAACCAGGCATATTTTTGAACACTTGGATGGACAGATTTTAGTGAGAGCTGCTTCTATTTTGGTCTAGTAATATTTTTCAAATCATTCCATCAACGAAATTATGGTCTTCCTGTTTTCCTTTTAGAGCTAGACAGTTTACACGTATCAATATCTTTCTTCATCGGTTATCCTTTTGTCTTAAGATACGTACTGCGAACGTTCACTTCAATCTACCATTTGTCCAAAAACCTACCCTAAATTTTTTTTACTGTCAGTTTGATGTTCAACATTTGTTTTTCTTTGTATCTTTCTTATTTTGTCTATTTTGTCTATTTTGTTTTTAGATAAAAGAAGTATTTTCATATTTTCAAATCAATTGAAATAAACACATGTGTTGCTCTAAAAAACAAAGATTCTATTTTTAGGACAAATACACTAAAAAGTGATATTAATAAACTGTTTTATATTATATAACTAAATCTCACTTAAAAAACAAAGAAACGACATTTAATGTTTATTTCTTCAACTCTTTCTTAAATAAGCAATATTTCTTGACCTACATTAATTAACCTTTATTATCTTATTCTAATTAGTGTTAATGAATAACTATTCCAGTTTTAATTCATTTGGTAAAATCCTTACATCTTTTCCATACAGTAAATAACTTGGTGCAAATCCAGTTACTGAGTGGTTGGTTTCATTATACTTATTTACACATTCTTGAGCTTTTGTCTGTCCTTCTTCATTTATTGTACATCTAATTTTATTTACTAAAGTTTGATTCAATCTTTCATTTAGGCCATTTGAAAATGGTGCATTTATTGCTGTAAATATCAGAAATATTTCTTGATCTTTTAAAAATTATTTAAATTCCTTTGAATTTATTCCTGGATATTGATCACTTAAAATCATACCAAAATTTTCTGTTTGTGATAATTTTTTTCTAAGTTTAATGAAATCATCAGCTGTTGGTTTATTTGAAGTTAAAATGTAAGCGTATCTTGTAAAATGATCTACTAACAAATTTAAATATTTTTCTATTGATCTTTATCCTCTAAATCCTCCATTGGTGTCTATTGACATTATTTCAAATGGTTTCATGGCCAGACCTAAATGTGACATCAATCCATACTAGTGCAAACCTCGTGATTTATTTTTTATACAAATTTCACAATTTTTATGAATTTCTTTAATGTTTCGTGTCTGGTTGTTTCCTATATATCATGAACCAATTGTTTTTAGCATTTGTGAAATTCCAATATGGCATAAATTTTCATGTACTAATTTTATAAATTTCCCACTGAATTCTTCTGATAATATTATTTTTTCTTCACCTTCTTCAAATATACACCTTTTTTCTCTATAAATTTGTTCTTTTGTCTTTGTATTTCTTGATTTTCATTTTGATCTGATATTATACCTTGTATCTTATTAAATTCAAAACAAATCTCCTAACTCTTCATCTGTTCTTGATTTTAAATCCATATTTTCTTATGGCTTATGATCTGAATAAACTGTGAATGATTTTCCTATCAGCCCATATTGCCAATATTTGAATGCCTCTTTTATTGCTAGACATTCTAAATATATTGCTTTTTTTCCTTTTGAGCCTTATTTAGTTTTTTCGAGAAAAACGCTACAGATTTCTCTTTACCATCAGGTTGTATTTGTTTCAAACTAGCTCCAACTTCTTTTAAAGATGCATCTGCATAAATATTAATTAGTAAATCTGGATTAAATATCTCTAAAACTGGCTGATAACATAATTCCTCTTTAATTTTCCTCAATTAATTATGTAATGGTTCCAATATTATTGCAATATTAGGTATATATTCGTGATAAAAGTTAATTTTTCCAAAAAATGGTCTGATATTCTTTTATGTTTTTGGCACAAGAAAATTCTTTATTAATCGATTGCTTCTAACAACTGTTTTAAATGTTGGATATGCTCATCAAATGATTTGGAAAATATAAGAGTATCATCTATATAATTCACTGAAAAATTGATTAAATTATATTTTCTTAGTATATTACTTAATATTCTTTGAAAAATTGCTGGAGATATCTTTAAACCAAAAGGTAGGCAAGTCCATTGAAAATGACCTTGTTGTGTAACAAATCCTGTTATACTTCTATCCTTCAATTCTTAAAGGAATAGACCAAAAAGCTGAATCTATATCCAATGTAATAAAAAATTTACAATTTCTAGTTTTTAATTAACGGGAATGGCTGAGCTTGTCAGACTATTATTTCTTTCTTATTTCTTCTCTTATTAAAGCTTATTATCTAATAGTTTCACTATCTGTAGTTTTCCATGTCAATATCATTTTTTTAGTTTTTCAGTTTAATTTTCTACATTCAACTTGATTATTTATCCAAAATCTAATGGTCTTCAGGAACTATCCATTCCACGGCGATTTTTAGTCGAGGGAGATAACATGATCTTGTTTTCTATTTGGTGCTCCTTCCAATTGTTTTTATGATGACTTTGCTGGCCTTATTTTCTTCTTCAGTCGGTTTTAACACATCTTCAAATTAATTCTTAGATTTTCCAAATAGATTCTGTTTACATTGATTATTTTATTATCTCGCTTTATTGTGACCTTTGTTATATCTATTTTTTGTATTAATATGTATTAAAATATTAATTTAATGATTATTTGGTGAAATTTTGTATCTGTTATTAGTCCAACTAAACTATAGAGAATTTTTCGAAAAGTTTTCAAAATACAGTTGTAGTTTTATCAGTTTCAAAAAAAAAACGTCCTCTTCAGACATTAGCCCGAAGAAAGTGGAAGTATATATTTTAGGAAGTTTTTGTGGCAAACAGTCGATATTAAAATATAAGAAAGTTTTTAAAAAGTTCTTACTCGACTTTATGTAATGCTGAATGTGCCAACAAATTTTGCCGCAACGTCAACTTGAATTGAAGTTGTTTGAAAATATGTTGTAGAAAAAAGTTAGGGATGCAATAGAGCACGATTTTTTTGTGTATTTCAAGCCTTCTGAGCGAGTCCCATCTTCTTGCCTTATGTTATTCTATTATTGAAATATGAAATTGTTTTTCGAAAGTTTTAGGGTAAGTGCAATATTCCGTTTTTCTTTCTTGGGATTCTCCATAAAATTTACATTGAAATATATGAATAACAATAGCAAAGTTTTTTATGGAAAAATATTGGTTTATATTTACTGCTCAGCTTTTCATATTTTGGTGAAATTCTTTATTAATTCTATATACGAGGGATTAATGATTAGTTTTGTGCAGTTCTCAGTTCAAAAATGAAATTTTCTCTCTCTCTCTTTACTTATCATGAAAATATCATTATTCAATTGATTCAATAAATTATATAACAATGATGCCATATCGTACAATATGTAAAAAAATAGTTTTAGACATAAGTATTACTAGCATTATTCATTATTAGACCAGATATATAACAATGAGCTCAAAATTTCGTATCTAGCACAAAAAATCCAATATAGTTATATACTAGACTATATTGTGGACTCAACACAAAATTTCTGTTCAGCTAGCATTATATAGAGCTCTGAAAACAGTAAAAAGACACTGGAGACTAGATCTGGAGCTTATAGTGGATGCGGAAGCAATTCTAAGCCCAATTCAAGAAATTTTGTTATCGTTTTCATTTATTAGTGAGACGGTGCATTTTCATGAAGGAACAACACTTTCTTATTCTTGAAATGGCGCCGATTTCTTAGTTCAATCTTTCTAATAACGCTACGTAGTGTAGTTTTCCCGTTTTTAAAATGGTCCATGAATATTAATCCATGCAAATTCAAAATATTGATGCCATAGCCTTCCAGCCGACTTTTACGCCTTTCCATGCATTAGAGTGAGGTCATGAAGTACAATCCACTCAGTTTACTGACGATTAATTACGATTGGACAGGTCACAAACTAATAGTACGATAGCTGTTAAATGTATACACGTGTCTTGTTAAGGCTAATTGAATAATACGAATTTAATGCTAGTGTCGGCTTACGAAATTTTCAGCCCACCTAAAAAATGGCAACACTTACATATTTTTGAAAATATTTCCAAGAAAATGAACTGAGGAAGATCCATTTTGGAACTTTCTAGGTGTTTGGACTTTCACTTTCAAGCCATTATTACAAGCAAATAAGAAAATGGATTATTTCGAAGCAATACGAGAGGTTAGATAAGAGGATGTTTCTAGAAGTACCTGGCCCAACATAGGAAACTAAAATTCTGGATAAAAATATATTAATTTTTCGATGTAATCTCCTTCTAGCTCCATACACTTTTCCCAGTGATGTTCAATAAGTTCAATACCTTTTTTATAATGAGAATCGTCAAGTTAAATGCCTTAGAATAGGTATTAACTGCCAAAATCACCTCTTCATTGTTGGAAAATCTTTGCTCCCAGAGCCATTTTTTCAAGTCTGAGAAGGAGGAGACTAAATCTGGCGACTAGGGTGTATAAAGTAGCAATTCCAACTTCAATTCAATAATGTGTGAGCTAGTGCATTGTCTTGATGAAATAACACTTTCTTCTTATCTACATGCTAAATTTCTTCGCTTAAACGTTGCAATAAAATCGCATAAAACTTGGCGTTGATATTTTTTCCTTTTTCAAGATAGTTAATGAAAATTATCCCATACACAATCAAAAAAGCCGACGCTATGACCTTGCCTGCAGATGGAATGGTCTTTGCCTTCTTTCTAGCCGGTTATTCCCTTTCAGTCCATTGTTTCGATTGTTTTTTTACATCGGGTATGAAGTGTTTGACCCACATTTCATTAGTGGTTATGAAATGGTGCAAAAATTCTGCTTTATTGCCAAACACTCAATGGAACCATTTTCAAGACGCTTTTTTCGTTCTATTCTAAGCAAACGCGGTACTCATCTTGCTCATAGCTTTCTCACGTTCAAATTTTCAGTTAATATGCGATGTATCACACTTTTTAAAATGCCTACTCTCGCACTTTTAGTCGACAATCATCCAGTTCCGGGTAGATTTTCTTCAACATTTCTGGAGTCGTCAACTCATTTGGTCTACCACTGCGATTCTGGTCTTCGCAGGTCACACGATCTGGTTTAAACGCTGCTACCCAATATATCTAGTTCAGCTTTTATATTGGTTACGAGTCAAATAAATTTATTTATTTATTGATGGCTGCCAAACAAATACCAAACAACATGAAGTCTTCAAACTTGAAACATATGCTGTATAGATTCCGTACTTTCTAATACAGTGGTATTTTTTAAGCAACTACCGCCATCTCTAGGACAGGACAGGTACTTCTAGGAAAATCTTCGTATATAAATATTTGTGGCAATAAAATAACAATTTGTACTGTTTATTACAAACTTTTGAATAAAATGAATATATACAAATTTTGAGTTGTGTATTAATTGACCCAAGTTTTTTGGGGTCTGCCCCTTAAATAACGAGACTGCGCGCCTAGATGGTGCCCTAAACGGGCGATATCTTGTCTATGCACGTCCCAAAACACGTTTCCGTCACTATTAGTATTTGTGCAGTAGCGGCTGGAAACGAACGCGTTTTTTTTCTCGTGAAGCAACGTATCAATCTCAAATTTCTCGTTAAATTGGAAAAACCTCCGATTGAGTGCTATAAATTGTTGCAAGAGGTCTATGGGAACAATTCTCTATCTCAAATTACTCGTTGAATTGGAAAAAACTACGATTGAGTGCTATAAATTGTTGTAAGAGATCTATGGGGACAATTCTCTATCTCGTGCGCGTGTGCTTGAGTAGTGTAAGCGCTTTAGTGATGGCCGAGAGAGCACTGATGATGACCAGCGCCCAGATCTCCATATGACTGTTTCAACTCTGGAAACAGTGACCAAAATCAATCAAATTGTGAGTGCAGATATTCGGATGATTGCCAAGGCTGTAATCACCGATAAAGAAACGGTTACAAAAAATTTACATCAGGAATTATACATGACAAAAGTCTGTGCGAAGCTGGTGCCAAAAAAACTGACTCCTGATCAAAATCTCTTGCTCAGATTTCCTCCAAAGGATAGAAAAAGATTTGCTTTGAAAGGGAAAGGAAAAAACGTATGGAGAGGTTAATGGCGAGGGGAGGGCAGTATATTAAAGGGAAGCATTCGAATGTAAATTTTCAAAATAAAACCCTTTTTCCGTGACTAGACTCGCTATTTAATAGTCAGACCTCGTATGTATTCTTCTACCACCAGTGGGGTATTGTTTATTTATATGCAATATCCTCTATTTTGGGGAAGTTGATTAAAAATATTTCTGATAAATAAGAATTAACTAATTAATTAAGTAAAATGAAAATACCATTCTTATCTCTCTCGCAGGCCAATAAATACTCCTTGATTGACACCGCATTTTTCACTAGTAGATGAAATACTGTGAAGAGTACTAATCGAAATGGCTCTCACTAGATTTTTTATTGCTTTTGCGGTTTGTGTTTCATTTTATGTTAACATGAGTGCTGCATATGAATGCAGGTGTCAGGATGCTATCTGTTCTTGTGTCTCAGCGTGTCCGCAAATTTACGGAGTTCCTGTAGAGTGAGTAGATAATTCAATTTCCTACTCATAGTTTTATAACGTATATCCCTGTTTTGATACAAATATTTAATCATATATCTTCAAAGAATCTTATTTGCTCACAAAATTAACCAATTTAGTGAAGTAATTGTTGATATACCTTCCATAATCCACAGCTTTCCTATTTCTAAACATAAGGTCTAGATATCCCTTTTGTCGAAATAGCACACCAAACCAAAATTACATCAGCCAATTTCGCTTTTTCTTTACATGTTACATTGTAAGGGCAGTCTTCAATATTTTCCGTATAAAAAAGAGTTTTTTATCGTCCATAACAATGACTCTCTCATTCCCAAAATGTATTCGCTTCAGTTAACGACAGCACCTTGGTATCTGTGCTAATTGGTTTGTCCAGTCCTCCAGTCCAGTAAATACTGCCGTACGAAACCTGCAGTATGTGGACGGGCATTGCCCTGCACTAGTATAAAGTTTTCGCCGATGAAATTGGCTTAGGGATTCTCTAAAATTTCTTATATGAATCGGTTCGCTTTGAATCTTCAGTAAATCACCAGTTTCAATAAAAATCAACTCGGTGTTTGCTTCCATCGAAATGCTATCTCCAATCATGCAGAAACGTTTTCATTAATGCAACATTGCGCGAATCATGGTTTTGTATACTCGTTTTTTTCTATCGTTTCAATACAGACACACTCTGCTTTCGTCTGAGAAGAAAATTTCAAATTCTTTTCAATTTCAAGATATTATTCGTAGTCGAAAATTGTATTATAAAAAAAATGTCGGCGCTGCGGTTTTCAACATGCTTCTTCATGAAGATGTCAATAAAATCTCAAAATTGGGAAGTTCGTAGACTGGAACCTATATCAATAGACAACTATTTATATTATATATCATCCTATTTTTTCTTTTTTTTTGTTTTTGCCTTTTCTTTTTCGAATTAAAAAAAGGTTTCCTCGCCTTTCTCCAGTGACTTTTGTTTGGAAACGCAACGAACAGAACATCAACATTAAAAATTCAAAGTAATTTCAACAATATCATATCAGTCTTTAAACAATTTTCACTTGGAAATTGATTATTATACAGAATGTTTCCAAATTCATTCGACAAATTTCAGAAAGTGTTTGCTCGTTAAGATGGGTCTTTCCTATAACAAAATGTCCTCAGCCCACCATTTTTCACCCTTAAAAGAATGTGACTGACATTCAATTTCTTTTTTCTAAAATTTAACAATAAAAATTATTTTTAAATAAAACAAGGCTTTCAAGTTATAATTTCATCTCATAAAACTTTATCATGAAATAAAGTTTTCACGTGAGATAATATAAGGGTTGCTAATTTCACTCCTTTATGAGTGCAAGAAAAACACAGAATTTCTATTCTAGCATTACTGAGATTTTAGAAAAAAATTGAATCTCAATTTTATCCACCACCTTTTAAGGTAATATATCGAAAAAGGGTGGGCTGAGGAAATTTTGTTGAAAAAAATATATATCTTAATTGTATATGCACAATCAACTCCTTAATTTTGTCGCATGAATTTATAAACAACCTGTATAAATAAATGAATAAAATTATAACATTTACTAATTGATTATTGGAAACATTAAAGTTTGTAAAGGTATTATTTCAGTAATACGAACAAATCACAACTGATTAAATTATTTATAAATTCAGTATTTTATATTCGCGTCATTCATTTTCCAGAGGCGTACCTTGCGAAGATAGAGAACAAGTGTGTTGTATTAAGAATGCAGAGCAACCAAAACCTGAAGAGCTAGAAGATATAACTGCTTTATTCAGTTATTTCAAGAGACAAGAACTTTACGCACAGCAAATAGCTGATAACAACTTCTAAACTTTATACTGTATAATATATTTAAAATATTTGTTTCTACATGTAAATAATACTGTGTACTTAAGGTGTTATCCAATTTAATTAAATAACATTTGAAAAAGTTTTAGTTTTTTTATATAATGCACTGATGTTCTTTGAAAAATTTACCGAAAATACGAGAATGGTCTCAGAACTACCTGGCCCAACAGAGAAAAATTTTTGCCTCTATACACTTTTCCCACTTTGACCAGAGTTTTTTTGAGTCTGGGAGCAGAAAATAACCCGAGGGGGCTAAAAATGGCGAATAGGGTGCATGAGATAGCAATTCAAACGTTAATTCATTAATTTTGGTCATTGCAATAACGGATGTGTGAGCTGGTGCATTTTCTTTATGAAACAATACTTTCTTCTTAGTCAAATGCTTGATTCCTTCGCTCAAACGTTGAATAAGTTCGTATAATACTCGCCGTTGATAGTCAATGAAAATTATCAGTCCCGCATCCCAAAAAACCGACGCCATGACCTTGCCTGCTGATGGAACCATATTTGCCTTCCTTGGAGCCGGTTCTTCCTTTTCAGTCCATTGTTTGATTGTTCTTTTATTGCGAGTGTGAAGTTATGAACCCACGTTTCATCCATGGTTATGAAAAGTTGCAAAAATTTGATTTTAGCTCTGTGAAAAATTGCCAAACGCTCGATGGAAACATTTTCACGAAGCTGTGTTTTTTCAATTGTGAGGAAACGCGGAACCCATCTTGCGCACAACTTTCTCATGTCCAAATTTTCAGTTTTTCAAATGCCTGCTATGTCTACTAGCTCACGCATTTCCAGTAGACGATCATCGAGTGGATTTTCTTCAACATTTCTGGAGTCGTCATCTCATTTGGTCGACCACTACGCTGGTGGTCTTCGCAGGTCGTACGGCCCCGTTTAAAGTCTGTTACCCAATATGTTACTGTTGGTAATGAAGGAGCAATCTCACCCCGAGTAGAATTCAGCACAGCTTTTATATTGGTTGGACTAAGGCCTCTCAAAGATGGAAAGATTGTATACTTTCTAATACAGTGGTATTTTTAAAGCAGCTACCGTCATATCACTATATCACTATATGTCAGACCAGGTACTTTAAAAACAGAGTATTTAAAATGAAGGAATGTTCAAGAAAAAGTATAATTATACATAATATTTTGAAGAACAAGATATCGTAGATGAAGACGGTAGAGCTGAGGACGATAAAAGTACTGATGCCATAGATATACCATGCCATGATGCCTTCTTAAGAAATTTAGCTGATGCTTTAGTAGAGAGTCATATGAAGAAGACAGCAGAAAATCTACGTTTGTCCAGAAAATTGAAGCAATCTCTTGGTGACTATTGCACACGATTTTGGGATCGAGAAAGAGCATGTCGAAAATCCTGATTTTAGGTAATAATTTTGAAAATTAATCGAAATGATCTCTGTTGATAGTTAGAGTTAAATATCATACAATTCGTATCACAAACAAGCACAGATATTATATTAGTAAGTCAGAATTTCCATTTGTTATTAGAACATTAGATTTTGAATTAAGTTACTAGCAATAGCAATATTATCTATATAGAGTCCAGAGCTCATTGTTAACATAGCTCCGGGCAAAGCTGGAAATATATAACGACGTTTATACATAGAATATTATACAGTGCGCTAGGTTTTCCGATTTAGTTTCAAAAAAATGATATATTAAATCTAATCAGCAACAGTTCTTACAATTATTTATCACTAACCAGCTACACATTTCTTGTTGTCGATTAGAAATTTTAATACTGTATAGAAAGGTTTGAGCTACGTAAATTGATTTTAAATTCAATAAATCCTTTACCTGTAGAAATTACAGACATAACTGTTGTTCAATGAATGTTGCATTGTTTTCGCGTGTGAAGATGCATTATCATGATGCAACTTTGAACCGCCAACTAACTCAAGAGCTGCCTGTAAACAGTTTGTGGTGTATCAGTTTGCTTTAACTAACCTTCAAGCTTAATTTCACTAGTCCTGTACTACCAAAGAAAATGATGTACAGAATTACCTTGATAGACCTTGTTTTATTGGTAAATCTTCGAAAATTCAAAAAAAGTATGTATGTTTTATGAACTGTAACTATTTTAGGAAGAATACGATGTCCACCAATATCTAGCATCTCTAATGCACCCAGCTGAGGTACCAAACGAGAAACAATTTACGTATGAAGATGATCATATAAAATTGGATTTCCTGTAGCAAATTCAACACCAAGAAGTGTCTAAATCGCTTGATAGGTACATCTTGGATCTTCCTGGACCAGACGTGCCAGCACGTGTCTCGTCATTAAGCGATATCCGTCCTCTTTCAAATTATTCCAACAAAACCAAGTTAAACCAATAGCAGTAAAAATTTACAGCTAATGATGATGGTCTAAAACAGTTTGTCAGTCTGAATATCAGTAACTGTGAAGTTGATAAATAAATTCGTCTCATTTTTCTCAAATCGCGTCAATAAGGCCCAGGAAATGTTCATTTAAATACGCTTTTGGTCGAAAGTGAATAAACGCGGTACTCAGTACGCGTATACATATAAATGGAACGGAACGAAGTGTTTTCATAGTGGGAATGTGGCAAAATTGAACACCAAAGTGTATTAACTCCAATATATTTCCGAGTTTTTGAATAATTAAGTATTCATCGTCTGGGCATTAATCAGTTTATAATAAATGTGCTTTATATTTCGTTGTTTCTTTTAAAAAACATTAAATTAATCGATTTCAGAAAGTTTGATAGAATTACGGATTCTCTAATATTTCACCCTTTCTCAAAAACATATCCAAACCATTACTGAACCTCCGCCGTCTGGTACAGTCCGGATTACGTATCCTTCTCTTAGACCCAAAAACCTCTCTCTCTCTGTGTGTTCAAAAGCCAATGTTTCTGTTTTTTTAGCCTACTACAACATCTTAAATTTTAGTTTGATGTCCATATTTTTCTTCCCGAAAAGGTCAGATTCTCTCAATCTCCTTTTCACTGTAGAAGTACTCATATGCAAATCTCTAGATCCATTGATCTGAGCTGCTGTCTCTGGGCCCATGAGACGTCAACTACGTTTACTGATTGGTACAAGTTTTTTGAGGCGGCACTGAACATTTTTTAACGCAAAAGCTCCTGGTGGATGCATATTTTTTTCACGTTATATTCCTCGGTACGCCGAAGTAGTAGAACGAGAACAATTCGTTTACGAACGTCACAAAAAAATGTCTTTGTTCAAATAATATAGATCACAACACGTTCTTGCACCTTACAGGGATAACTAGGACTAAACTACAATCATAAACACCGAAAAAATAATTCATAGCTAAAGAATAATGAACGGACACTATTATTTTTGATTTGTGAAAAACCGTTTCGACAATCGCTTGACAACTGGGCAAAAACTTTCGACCAGTAGTGTACTTTAATGGAAAATTTGATATAATATAATTATCTTCTCATATCTATTCTAATACTACTTTCTCTTGCTTAAAAATCTAAAGTTTGGTTTTATTTATGCAGAGGGTTGAATTATTATCATGTTTATGGGCATGAAAAGAATCAGAATCAAATTCTATGGGCTTATTAAATACAGCAGACATTGAAAATTTAAAGCCTCCTCGCCGATTTCATCTTTTATCCCATTTTAAATTAGAATTCGTGTTAATCCCGTTAAGTTACGCTCCACTGTTTAAGTTATTTATTGTTAATTTCGACTGAAATAGCTTTTAATTTTAAAACTCATTTATAATGGAACGCATTATGAATTATTTAGGAGGTCATGTCGATTTCCGTTTTTTGCCAATGATTGATAAAGTAGTTTTGAGAAATAACGGATGATATATAAATCAAGCAAAAGACGTTTCCTAATAAGATTCATACTATAAGGAAAATTTAGGGAGAAGTTTCCACTTTATTTACTGGTCGACAATCCAATATACTCTTGTCTTTCCCGGAATGGATCCCATTTAGTTCTCAGATTTGATTGATTGAAAGTCCGTATAAAATTACAAATCATTTCAAAATATACGATTACTCTAATACAATTTCACTGGAATTTTTTTAAGTATTATATTCCAGACTGATAAAACATAACATGTATCACGTACAGCTCTGTAGAACTACAAATTTGGATATAATAGTCGAGTGCAACAAACACTTTTTGCACGAGTTGAACACAGTATTTTTTTCTGCGTTCATGAAAAAAAGATGTTTTATTTAGTTGTGGAAAAATAAAAAGTGCAAGCAATTTCTTGCACCATGTCAAGCGACCTTAATGGGCAAAGTTGCACCACCAGCGAGGCCCCTTCTGTATCGTTCCCAAGTTCTGCCTAATAAATTTATCTCACAAGCTTCATAGGATCATATCTAGTGACCACCCTCAAATCATGATGCGATTTTAATCTTCTCTGTCTCAACGTTTTTTCATATGAAAATACGTTGCAGTCTTTTGAATTAAATAACACCACCATTGACGTCTTGGAATCCGTAAGAGCTTGTTGTGGAAAATGCCTTGAAATGGGAGTTACACCATCTGAGAATTAAGTTTCTTCTGTTTTGCGCTGAGATCAACTACATAAGAGAACTGATATCAGTTTCTAAAAAACTGAACTGCGATACGAGTGGTGCGACTCAATTTGAGCGAATCTTCAAACTACAAAAGAGAGCTGGACTCACTACAGGGTCTTCTTTTAAAGATTAAAAATTCTTCCTTACATATTAATTTTTGAATCCATTTGCCTAATTCGTAAGCACGCTTCTCCAATTTAGAAAGATTGTTGTAAGCTACTCCACCTCAGAATTATTTGAGGGCTCAAGACTTTACAATGCAAAAAATGCACAATCACTTGCCAATTGAAATCAAATCATCTTTTCCCGCATTCTGCAAGAATTTGGGGGCATATTTACTGGAAAGTGCCTTGTACTATGTACTATTCTATTAAAAATATTTAATTCGGGACATGCTGCACATTGATCTAATTGGACTAATTATTACCTATAATTTTATTACTCATTGTGGTTTTCTTATGGAAATAATATATATAGTATTTATATACTATTATACTATAGTATTTATATTATATATATAGTATTTCCATGAACTCTACGGTGACATAATAACAAGCCAATCCACAGAACAGAAACAAGAAAATATATCTGAGGAAGGAGAAGACATCCAACAACAATTAATATCAAAATACAAAATTGAAGCAACAATGCGCAAGATGAAAAATAGGAAATCACCAGGGCTGGATAACATTAATAACGAGCTTCTTAAATATGGTGGCAATGAAGTAATAGACCAAATGCATGTCATGTTCAACAAGATATACGACCAGAGAAAAGTACCAGAGGAATGGAAAGTAAGCATAACGATCCCCGTCTTTAAAAAAGGGGAAAAGAAAGATCCAAATAATTATAGAGGGATCAGCCTCCTAAGCACGACTTCAATATTACTAACAAAAATTATTGCAGAAGAAATCTCAAGTAGCGGCATGAGCAAAGAACAACAGGGATTTAGAAAAAATAGATCAACCATAGACGCTATATTCATCTTAAGACAGATTGCCGAAAAGGCCATAGAGTACAATAAAACCGCGTTTATGTGCTTCATAGACTTAACAAAAGCATTTGACAGAGTGAGATTACATGACGTCAACAACGGAAATAGCACATATGTAAGAGTAAACAACGAACTCTCCAGTAAAATGCCAGTATCAACAGGGATCAGACAAGGAGATAGTCTCAGCTCAATACTCTTCAACATTATAATGGACGAAATCATAAAAGAAGTCAAAACAGCAGGCAGAGGATACAGAATGGGAAAACATGAGTTTAAGATAGTTTGCTACGCTGATGACGCGGTTGTGATATCTGAAGATGAGGATAATCTGCAAAAACTGCTACACAGATTTGAAACAGTTGCAGGAGAATTCAATATGATCATATCGAAACAAAAGACACAATCCTCGACAATAGCGAGAGAACCAAGAAGATGCAAACTGGCAATTTATAATAAAAGTGTAGAACAAGTTATGTCTTTTAAATATTTAGGGGTTAACATCACGAGCAATAGGTACTTGAAACAAGAAGACAAAACACAAACAACAGCAGCATCTAGGATATCAGGATTCCTTCGAACCGTGATATGGAGGAATAAATTTTTAAGTATCGAAAGCAAAACACGGATATATAAAACTTGTGTCAGACCAGTAATGACATACGCCATAGAAACGAGGGCGGAGACTGCAACTACTAAACGGATTCTTAGAACAACCGAGATGAAGACATTACGCTCAATCACAGGGAAAACACTAAGAGACAGAATATGGAGCAATGAAATCAGAAGAATGTGTGACGTTCCGGATATAGTGAGATGGGCCAGTACTAGAAGAAGAGCATGGAGAGATCATGTCAGTAGAATGAAAAACGATCGACTGGCGAAAATCGCAAAAGAAGAGAGACCCAATACAAGTAGACTGCCTGGAAGACCACCAAAGCGCTGGTATGAGAGCTGGTCCTCGCAGTCACAACTTAGGCTGCCTCTTTAAAAAACAAGACACAGTCTTAAAATAAGAAGAAGAAGAAGAAGGTTTTCTTATGAATATGACATTTTATTTTGTTTGTATCTCTATTTAGTTATTTTTGTGTTTTTACAGGCTTTTGTCCAAAATTTGTTTCACAATTACTCTCTCTGATTAAGTCGCTAGACATGCCGTGAGATCAGAGCTGCTCCAATGGAATTTTTTTTTCCATGAGTGTAGTTTTTTATTTTATTATTGTAAATGTCAAATTATATTTTGATGAAGAGCGAAACAGATCGAGCGTTTAGTTTTACCTGATTTCTGAAACTAATTTTCTATCATACGAGACCTAAAATCGAGACGATTTATCAAGAAAAACATATAAAAAGAACAAAGTTGAAGAAAGACATTTTCACGTTTCTAAGCTCTGCTGCATAAAAATCCTTGTTTCTAGAAAACAATCTTGATACTCAATCTTGGTGAGTTACAACAACTTTCTCGAATAAATCCAGTCTCTATTGTGATAAAAATACTAGCGATGTTGTGACAACTTATCGAGAGTTAGTTCTTTTGTAACTATTTGCTTACCCGATAATAGGTAATGAAAACACGATTTTATTCAACTAAGGCAAATAATTATAGGTTGCTAAAAACCTTTTTTATTGTGTACCTAATTTATTTGAAAACATTAGAATTGAAATTTTGATTTCCACTAACAATGACTCATAATAATCACTGCAAAATCGACACCAATGTTTTGTTGGCTGCACTGAATCTAAATTTGATCAAAACACTCGTTTTAAAGATTATAAAATATGAATTGGTTATTAATATACATCAATATTGATAACGATTTGATGAAGTGTCTTGATTAAAAATTAATCATTTATTGAAACTCTCTACATTCATTTATAGTCTTTTATATATAATTTACTAATACAAACCTCATTGGTAATTGTAAAATAATCCACTTAATTGATAAGAAAAAAGGAAAAACTGAATATTGATTAAAAAGAAAGTTTTTTAAAGCATTCTATCACCATGAGCGTGGGATCGGTTGTAAGAACTCTTAGCGTCCTCAACAAAAACTTCGCTGAATTTGCTAGCAACGTTTAACCTAATTGTTTGAACGGTCCTTTTCGTTAACTTGGAGACCTTGAAAGCAATAGATAGTCGAGGGTTAGCCAAAGAAAATGGTCGGTTTTGTTAGAAGTAAATAATATGTATTATAACAAAAGTTGTATCAAGCTACTTTTTTGGGAATGCAATAGATGTATGAACCTGAAGGTTACTTTTTAATCGTGAAAGTTTCATGACAAAAACAGTAAACGAAAAACTTTATAGACTAGAACAAAAATGTCGAATAGGTAACTTATTTGAAATTATAGACCTATATATAAGAAACAAATACTTCATCCAAGAATATGAGATCATTCTGGTATATTAAAAAGTTCACAGACAATCCTCACAAGTCACAACCTCAATTATATCAATAACTTCAGATTATTTTATCAGAAAACTATCAAAACTATTACAACAATCGCATCTCGAAAGCTTATCATTCCTCGAAAGAAACTTGGTGTGTTATCAATGATTTGAGAAACAAAACGCGTTTATCAAACGCTATTGACCTCGACCCAGATGAATTTAACAATTATTTCGTGAACCTAAGTAGGTAAATTAGTTCTAAAATATCTATCCTTCTAAAAGAATCTGTAACAGTATCTTCCTTGGACCTGTAGATAGATTTGACCTAGAGCAAACCATACTCAGCACTCAAAACAAGTTATTTTTGAATTTTACACCCTACACAAGGGTGGTGAGAAAAATAATACTAGTAACTATCGTCTTATTCCATTATTACCAATCCTATCGAAGATGATTGAACGACCAATGAAAAATCGTCTATAACCCTTTCTTTTCAAACATAAAATCTTAATAGCTCAACAATTTGGTTTCCTACCTAATAAATGTACTAATGACAATAAATTCTATATGGTTACTTGTGATTAGGCTAAGGCCTTCGATTGTGTTGATCATGGAATTCTAACAAACTAGAATATCATGACATCCGAGGTGTTCCCTTAAAATGGTTTGTATCTTACCTTGAATGTATAAAACAATTGGGGAGAGCTAATGTTAAAGTTTCTAGTAAATGACCAGCAAGCAGTGGTGTATTTCAGGGTTCAGTTTTGGCTCTAGTTCTTTTTAGCTATTCATTCATGTTGTCACAGACTTACGAATTAATGGTAAATTTACTTTATCCGCAAATGACAACAGTGTAACCTGGAGTGGTCCAGATATACAAGCTTTACATTCTACTATGGGCTAAGATCTCATTACTATTAAGTTTTGGTCTGACGCGAACGGTCTCTGTTCAAACATCAAGAAAACTTTATCCTATAAAGGAGTTTAACCAGCTCTAAAACTCAACAGTGACATAATACGATCCTCAAATTCGATCAAGTTTCTTGGTCTACATATTGACGGTGCTGATAAATCTCATGAACAAAAGATAAGTTTTTCAGTATTTCTTTTTCCAAACTTTCTCATTCCGACTAATGGTTTTATGGTATTTTTATAAAACGAATTTTCGTCAGAGCAGCTTAGTTTACTAATATTTTTACCTTGAAGTGAGTACTCGCTAAGACAAGATCTTGACGTGACATGGTGAAAAAAAATACTGTTGTATCTTATAGTGTAATTTTTGCTTAACTCGTTGCGTCATGTATGGACAGTGTAATTGTCAATTTCACGAATTTTGGAGGACTATTTTCTTTCGGTACAAATGGTCGTAAGCCTATAACCAATCTCTGGTTATTCTGGCGTAGTGACAAGAGGCTAGAACCAGTCGAAATATCATTTCCTCATTGTGATGATATGTATTAATGAAATCAACCAATTTTGGAAAACATCTCCCTGTATAAATATGTGTATTCAACGGGTTGACCTCATATGCCCAATATAAGGAGGTGAAATGCCTGCTTTGGATATGGGACACCTCCGTATAAAATCCATCTTCACCATCAAATTCTGAATGTGATAAGTTGAAATATCTTTTGGTAATCCATGACCACAATTTTGTTCTCCGTGACGTCTTCTTAATGCACGGCAGCATATTGGAAATCTGCGCAACCAATCTTCGGTATATTGTTTCTTTTTCCGATGCTTACCTCCATTTTTTTTTTTTGGTTTTGAATGATGGTCATGTGGGAAATCCGAAATCGGCGACCTAACCTTCGATTTGAAGTTCGTAATTTGTCTTCTGCACATCCCACCAATTTATTTGACTGGCCCTTTGTCAAAGCTTTATTTAGATCAACCACTTTTTGGGAAGTTTAAACATGGTATTCCTTGTTCACATTCAGTTATCGTTTTATAAATGTTCCAACATCCAATATTCTACTCTCCAAATATATTCACAATGTCAGTTTTGGACAACCGTCCAACTAAACTGTATATACTTCTTCAGGTATCTAACTTGTACGCCATAACTAAGTTAAAATTTGACAAAACTAAAATAAACAAATAAACATTAAGTTATTCAGAATTAATTTGAAGGCAACTAATTTTTTCCGAAAAAGTTTGTTAAATATGTTACGTATGAGTCCGTTCCTAGAGGACTTTCTTCTCCAATTATCAGCTATTTTCCATCTTTCAAAATAGTTTATTTAAAAATCCGTGGGAAATGGGAAAAATCTTTACGTTTTTGCAGGGAGGCATTTGAGTGTTTACTTTCATCCACATTTACATAATTAATCTAGATGTTAGAAATTGGTTTATCATGCTACTTACGAAAAGAAGAAGATTTGAAATTTCCTTACCTGTAACAAAAAATTGTAATGTATTGGAAATAAAATATTAGGCAATTATTTTGGATTTGGAAAGTATAGAGAAATTTCTATCATATTAGTTTTGGAAAAAATTATTTTTGTTTCTAGATCACCAACCACACTTCACTTAACTTGATTGATTTGAATTTTGTATACACTACTGGTCAAAAGTTCTTGCCCACCTCATAATCCATTCATTAAATTTACACATAAATACAAATTTTTCATTAATATTATCAAGGGAAGGTTTCAGAACGGTATCTTACAAATCAAAAATAACTTTGAAGTATTTCTCCGATGTTTATGATTGTAGTTTAGTCCCTGTGAGACTTAAGAACGTGATGTGATTAAAACTTTTTGGACCAAGACATTTTTTTTTCTCTTCTCGCGAATTCAGACTTGCAGGGCTTAAAATAGGTAAAATGAAGGAGCTATTGGTTGAAACTAGTTCATTAATTCCAAGTCTTCATAGTCTAGGTAGAACTGAAAATACCTTGACGTACCGTGTGAAAAAATATGCATCCACCAGGAGCTTTGCCGATAGAAAATGTTCAGGGCGGATTCTAAGAACCACAACCGCTGAAGATGAACGTCTTATATTTAGCAGTAAACGTGATGGACAACTCATCGGCCCAGAAATAGTAGTACGGATAAATAAATGTAGGGATCTACCTTTGAATACTTGCTACAATGAAAAGGAGATTGATAGAAGCTTGTCTTTTTGGAAATTTGACAGCCAAAAACCCTATTTAAATCGTCAAAATAAAATTAAGAGTTTGCAGTGAGCTGAAGAAAAAAATTAGACGCACAAGAAGAGAGGGAGAGTGATAAGTCAAAGTTTGAAGTTATTAGGTCTAAGAGAAGATTATTTGTGAGCAGCTCAAACGAATGCTACATACATGTCTAATTTTGTTTTGGTTTGGAGATGTTTTGGAAGAATGGCGACTGGATATCTGATGAAAACTGAAGGAAATTTGAAGAAAGAGGGATATAAAGGAATAATCGTCTGATCGGCAGAGAATTTATCTTCTACCATGACAAAGATCCCAAGCATTCCTTGAAGCTATGCAAAGGGTAGTTGAAAGAATTGGAAAGGAAGAATGTACTAAATGATTTGGCTGTCACAGTCACCTGACCGCAATCCGATTGAGTTGTTGTGGGACAAATTGGACAAGAAAAACTTAACCACTTAATATATTTGGAATATATTGAAAAACAAGTGGAACCAAATAGCCGATGATTATTTCTCAAAATTGTTACAGAGAATTCCACAAAATTGTGCACCTAAATAATAAAAGCAGAAGGGCATTATATCGATGATTAAAAAAATTAAATATGTGGATTGTTTTTATTTGTTGTGTATCACGCAAGCTATATGGTTGATAAAAACATTTGTTGGTTGTGTACGTCGAAGTGCAAGAAAATGTTTATTTTCAAATCTATGACAAATTAAACAATACCTCACCTAGTTATAATTTTCATAGATTTGTGTTGTGTTGTGTTGTTGGTCAGAAATTCCAGATGAAAATTCTCCACCATATTTTACGACAAACCCCTCTGATAAATAACGCTATTAAATTGTTTTGCGGGAAAACCTTTACAAAGTATTAATTTTTTACTGAGCCATCTATTATTCTTTTGTTTTATGTAACCGCAACGCCATCAGCGACTAATTACGACATAAAATACTCGAAAAAACGTTAATTAAAATTAGGATTATCTCTTACCGCGTCCGTCCATGAAAATTAAATTAATAGCTTTTGAAGACATCCTAAATATGTTGAGCCATCGTTTTTGTTTCGACTACCATGAAATCTTTGAATCACTCCCCTGCAGGAACGGTGCCAGTAACTTAGAAGTGATTAATTTGAAAAATTCATAAATTTGAGAGAAAATACGCTGAAATACACATTATACAGGCAATGCTTCTGGATGTTAGTTAATTACTTTGTAGTTGTACCTGTTCTATTAACATTGTAAAGTAATTAACAACATTACAA
This sequence comes from Diorhabda sublineata, assembly GCF_026230105.1. Classification (NCBI taxonomy): domain Eukaryota; kingdom Metazoa; phylum Arthropoda; class Insecta; order Coleoptera; family Chrysomelidae; genus Diorhabda; species Diorhabda sublineata. The sequence goes on along the minus strand of NC_079485.1, from coordinate 14,900,602 downwards.
CAAAAATAGTAAAACATTAAAACACAGAAAGAATATAATAGCAAGAGTAGGGACATTATATAAAAAACAAAAATAACAAAAGGAATAGATACACGTGATTCTGTTTCAACTTCAGACAACTTCAGTATGCTGCAATCGTGTCTAATACTCATACTACCATACTTTTCATATTATATTGTGATCAATCCACATTGCAGTAGCAGAATTCATTAGTTTTAAAGCATTATCAAGGGTTTTAGATCTTTTTTACAATCTGTTTCTATGTAGAACAATAATAATGTAGGTTAATATAAAAAAATACCTATGGGGTAGAAACGTATGATTTCAACACCACCCCTCATCCAAATAGTCCAATTTATTCAACAACTCAAAACCCAGTATCACAAAAAATTCATGACAAATAGGTTTATGATAGACATATCAAAATTAGTGAAGTAAGTTACTAAAATATAATTTAAGTAGAGGGCATTACATTGTATATACTTCTAGTTGACTTTACCTGAAATCTATTATATAAGATGTAGACAATGAATCCCACAGCTGGATAAATAGGTTTAAGTGATTCCTTATATAGCAAACACCTATTCTCAATGGATAGTTGTGATTATTTGACAATTATCCAATTTATAAGTTGTTCCAAAATTAAGGCAAGATTTAAATTTGCCGCCATTTATGCAGTAGAGTATTGACAACCATAAGAAAAACAAATCGACAGCTGACAGCTTAGGGTCAAAAATAATCAAAGCTTGGCGGCCGCAGGTCGAAAATTTCATACAAGATGTGGTTGGAATAGTATTTTAACTTCTTCAACTGTGAAAAGAAAAATTAAAAAATTCCTGAATCCGGCGTCGTAGACTGTAGACAAGAATTTCAAGAAGCTGTTTACAGCGTATACTCATCAAAAATCTGTGTCTCCATCCTTACAAAATTCAATTAAGACAACCATTGAAGCCTAATGGTACAGAGAAGAGAGTTTGTTGAATGGATTATTGAGAATTAACAATAGCTACGAGGCACATTTTCACTTAGTTAATTGCCAAAATTGCTGCTTTCGGGGTTCGACAACCCACACGAGATTGTCGAAAAACATCCAAGAAGGGTCAGTGTTTGGTGTACATTTTTGGCTGGGAGGCATAATTGCACCAAACTTTTCTGAAAATGAGGCTGGTCAAGCAGTGACTATTGATGATGCTCGATATCACGACATGATTTCTACAGTTGTAGATTGCTTACAACTCACGAAACACTTCTATCACTCCATGAGATATTTCCAGGTCGTTAACTCTCTCATTTTGGTATTCAGAATCGACCCTCTAGATCATGTTATTTAACACCATTAGATTTTTACGTTAACAGGATCACAACTACAAGAAATCACAATCAAAAGACTGAAACTGTCCTAGTTATTTCAAGTAATGTGTTAATTTTGGAACACCCATCAGTAGTCAATCCCAAGCTGTGTTCTTTTAGTGAAGAGGTGTTTTCTCCAAGAAAGTCTCATATCCAAGATATTCTTAGCGGAATCTCATGTTCGTTTATTGTAATGAAGGTTTTCTCGTGTGTTTGTGGATGGATTTAGACTCGTTAACTTGGATGAGAAAGAACTTTGTAAACAATTAAGTGAATTTCCACAATTCTGCTCATCACTTCAGTTATTCTTTTCTGTTAATTTCTTCTCATAATTTAATTAATTTTTAAGCACGAAAAAGGAGAGCTTGCAAAATATTTTGTGGGCAAATCAGGAAACTTCATCTGTGGAAATCTCAAGTTGCCATTGAAGCCGGTTCTGTATGGAAGGCGATTAACGACTTCATAAAAGGTCGCTTCAAGGGAAGAACCCTTCTCTTGGGACAAGAAGTATACGAAAAAACGTGTATCTGGAGAACAGAAATTAACGATGGATATTTGTTCGCGTTGAAAACGGTGAATCTCTTTTTCGAAAAAGGGAATTAATTTTGAAAACGGTATTATTGCTCAATAGATACAGTGATTGATATTAGAAATTTTGTGATTCGATATAATATTAAGTATAAGAATATATTTTGGAAATAAAATCAATCATAATATTATTTATCAAAAGTATGTAGTTTAAACCCACATTTTTGTTTTATATTCGTATAGGATGAGACATGATTGCCGAAAAGACCATTTTCGAAAATATGTTAACGTAAGCTTACATCAAATGCTCAATCATCAAAAAACCTTTTCAGTTTAAGAAGATAAATTGGGCGAATATTGAATAATTTGTTCTACTGGACACTTACGCAGGGATGGAGTCAGATTTCATGATATTTTTACTTAAAATCGAATTGATTATATTTCTCCAATGATATATATGTATATATACATAAGCGTCTTCGTAGTGGGAATGTGGCAAAACTAAACATCAAAGTGTACTAACCCTAATATTTTCCGAGCTTTCGATTACTTATGTATTCATTATATATATATATATATATATATATATATATTTCTTTAATTTTTTATTTCTCAGACCTTTTGATTATTAATGCATGCTAAATGTTCTTAATTTTAGGTCTCTTCTGTTCTAAAATTAGTTTTTTCAATAATTTTTGGAAGAAAGATGAAATTTGACGTTTCGACTTCTCGAACACTTAGATGCATATATATATATATATATATATATATATATATATATATATATATATATATATATATATATATATATATATATTGTTATGGTATAAATATATCCAAAATAAATTATTAAATAATAATAAGATATAAATAAAGCAATAAGTTCAGTTCTGTTATTCGGTTATTTAGAGCAGTTTATCACAATAAAATAAATAACATTCTTTATATTAAGTTTTGGCCAACACTATATTCTAAATTATTATTTGATTTTGACAAATCCCGTATAATCAAAGAATTTAATCCATAAATTGACAGATAAAAACAGGAGCACCAACTTCAAAAATTTGTGTGACATACCAACATAAATTTTAAGGTTATAAATGATAAAATTAATAACATAGGAATGAAATTAATACAACAAAGAAATTATAGAATAATATTATTTGAATAAAGTCACAGTAATTTAAAAATTTAGGAATGACAATTTAGTAACTAACTTTTAAAATAAATATCATTGGTTAAATAAAAAAAAATGAATAAAAAAAAGAATGAAGAAGAGAATCAACAACGGGAAAAAAAATTGTTTTGGCAAGAAAAGAAAAGAGTAAAATAATTTTAATTGAAATTTAAAAAATTAAAATCTTGATAAAAAAGGCATAAAATATTCAAAGGATTGATAATTAATAATTGTATAAGTGTAGTAATAAGAAATTAGTGAAAACAATTAAATAAAGTGAAATAAGTGAGAATACTCACAAAGGGACAATTTCCAAGATAAAGAAGTTGTGAAAAGGAAAAGAACAGGAGTGGAACTACAGCGGAGTATCCGTTTATTCTGCAAGGCCGTAACAATTACCAATTTAAAAAAAAAATAAAAATAAAAATACAACATAACAAACACTTAAGGTACTGTTCTATTAAGTTTAAGTATTTCTTTTAGTATATAATATTTGAGTTCACATTTCCATATAATTTAGTTTTATGAATGTAATTACGAGTATGAATGAATGAATGAATGTTTGTAAAATAAAATAATTGTAATAGCTAGTTAAGAAATTGTATATTTTGAATATTTTATTCATTATAAAGAACAGACCCGGTCTTAAAACTATTATCATCTGACCTTATAACCATAACAATTTATCGCAATAAAATTTTTTAATTTGACCTCCCAATATAATACCCTGAGAATAAAAAAAATAATAATAACATAATAAAATAAAGAAATTCAAATAATTATTAATGGCGCCCAAATTAAAATATGATTTTATTTAAAAAAAAAATTTTATAAAAATAAACATTACACATTATCATACCATAACAATATATATATATATATATATATATATCGAAACCATCCACCCCATCCACCTCTGAAATAATTTATTATTTCGAAACGGATCGACATCATTTGACATCATGCTCTTCAGAGGAGATATAATTCAATATAGGCATTAGCCAGGAAAGTATCGTATGCCAATAACGTGTGACACCATACGAAATACACCTGAAATCCTAGTACGGCAATCTATGACATGTATTTTGGCTAGATTTGGACATTTCCAGCATTTATTGCGAATTTTGTATCACATTTGAATCACATCTGGTATTGACTTGAACATCTTACCGATATCACCCTTAAACGTGAATTTCGACATTTCCATATCACCTATTCATACACCGTTACCAAATATAATATCAGTTACACCTAAACTCTTGAAACAACATAATATTAAGGTAGCGTAGACTCGAACCCTTAATATTTAATCAATTTTTCCTAAAATATAAGACAAAACACATAATGGTTCGTCAAAGAGGTCACTCATAAATTGGACAACCTCTCACAAAAGCGATAGTGAATTATATCTTGACAGGTGTTCATAAGCGACACATATTTATCATGAGGGACATAATATGAATTATAAATTTGCCAAAGTTTTGACAACTGGGAAAAACTACAAATAACACCTATTTCTAGAAACAACATATATTGCCCAAAATGATCAATGCGTTAATAAGAAAACTGATTCAAATGAGATTAGTGTAATTTATGCATATTTTTCGATTTCGAAAGAAATTCAACACAATCGGGAACCAATTAACCTTACCTATGAAATTCATCATCACTAATAATGCCCCAACCTATAAAATTCAATGTCATTCCTAAACTAACCAATCAATATTCAACATCATCCACAACAACCTAGCCTAATCTAACCTACAAAAGTTCATTAGCTAACCATTGAAAATTAACAACGATTTCTATAACAACCATAAACAACAACCTTAATATTTCTATCAAGCGTCAATTTGAGTTTGCTGCGTTCCATTTTTATTGATTCTAATAAAAATGAATGAAAATATCTTCGGATAAATATACGATTTTTTCTTTGGCGTTAGGATTGAGTCAAAAAAATTTATTTCCTTTTTCATCCTCGTGTAAATCTCGAAATACCCTTCAGCGTTTTGTCGCGAAAATAAATGGCTTTTTGAATTCAACTTCGCAGATTTTTCTGCTATTCTTAGAAAAATTAAGAACTGTAAATAGGAAAGTGTTCATGTTATGACAGGCTTCCAAGAAATCTTCTATTGATATTGCAGTTGCAGAGTGGACAATTTATGGAGTATTGGTTTCAGCGTAATCAATTAGAACAACACTGACTAAGATTAAATATTTTGGTACGGTAAATACGTTAGAAAACACTTATATACAAGGTGTCAATTTTAAAGGAATCTATATCTCAACCTCTATAGAAAATTCATGTATTTTTACTTATATATATATATATATATATATATATATATATATATATATATATATATATATATATATATATATATATATATATATATATTGTTATATTGCATTTTAAACATGTCCTTTGGATTAATATCACTTCCTTACAAGAATTTCGCCAAGGATCTGAACAAATCGCAGTCTGAGTATAGTCGGAGTTCAATACCATCAAGCTGTTCGATCTTATTTCTAGTAAATTTCGTAGTATGTGTTTGAGCATTGTCCTATTGTGAGTGAACCAGCTTTGGTTAACAACAGCCTCATATTTTCACATCAGCAGCTCACGATATCCCTTGGCATTGATGAATCCATCTTATGGAATCATTTAGGAGTACACTAGATCTTCATAATTCCACCAAACAGACAACAAGAATCTGGTAATTGTCCTTTGTCAAATCACTAGTCTTTCAGGTTCGTGTTGTATGGAAAAATCCATTTTACACAATTTTTAAATCCGTTTTACACAACTCTACTTGACCTTTCACTTGAATCTCTGTTAATTTTTGTGACAATATTCTATAAATCTTATCTAATTAATTCAAATGGTGACATACGGTGTCTTGAGAAAGTCCAAGGGATTCCAATAATCGGTGCTAGTACCATGTTGGTTGTTTATTGCTTTCCTTGTACTCAATAACGCATATGGAAGAATTGAATACGAACGACCTTCGAACGTCAAATCTCCACTATTAAAACCTCCATATTTTTTTTGCTACCACGGCTATTTCAAATTTTGTTTGAGGACTAGGATTTCCTTAGACTTTAAAAACAAATGGAAGTGTACAAAAAATGAAAATCTAGTTAGTATTAGATTTCAAAAATATAGTGAAAAACTAATCTAATACCTTCAACTTTAAAACAGGTAAATTAATTTAATTGTCATAAAATCACATAATATATCAACAGGTTACGTTTTACTGGAAAATTTCTGGGTAATCTACGTTATTTTTATTATACAAAGTACTTACTGATCGTTTATCAAGACATGTAGCAGTTATACTGATTATTTCAATTATACTCTGTTAATGTACTAAAATGGTTAAAATATCTATTAAAATTATTATTTACCTAGCAAAATGTATTTTTTATCTTTGGAAACAATTATATAATCCACAGATATTCAATTCTGTCAGTCCTCATTTGAAATTGTTCAAGTATTGTATAACACATTATAAAATTCCACAAAACGACAATGGAGTCGGTTATAGTAATTTAGTGCCAGTTCGTGTTGGGAAAATTAGCAGGAATTCATTATTCTTTATAGCCCCTGTCTCATGTAGCATATTGCAGCAAAATTAAATTCTCGAGATGAACTTTAATACAACAAAATTAAATATACTATCACGTGGTCAGCTCTTACGCTAACGGTTGATATTTCTCTTCGGTTTCTCCATTAACATAATAAAATTGAAAAAGAGGAACCATGTTTTCACTATAAATCATACTATGATATATAGTTTGAAGGGATTTAGTATGAATTTCATCAACGACAACAGTCATATTATCTTCGAAATAACTAATAGAATACATTTTCAAATTAATTTGTTTTAAATAAAGCTATAAGGAACCAAATTATCAGATTATGGACTTTAAAACACTGTATAGGCTTTCTACGTACTTCCGTATTCAATAATCTTTTTATCAAGAATGTTTTCTACACGGGGAGAGACCAAATGTCGGTTTTCATATGTGAAAATTCTTACGCTTCAATTTAAGCATTTCATAACTTGTTTAAATTAGAATCTAATTCAATAAAGAGTATAATTGCATGACTCTCTTTGTTTATTGACAAAGCAGTACGTTTTCATAATTAATAATATGGAGTGCGATAAATATGAAATTCTTTTATTGCTAAGACATTTTTGGAACCAAATGTTTGAAGCAGTCGTAGCAGCAAGGAAATGTGAAATTGTCTTAATCTTTTTAATAATGGAGATTTAATGCTTGAAGATCGTTAGCGCTCAGGTCGTCCATCTGGATGGGATATGGAGGTTACAAGGAAAGCAATAAAAACAAACTTCCACTTACTTGATCCTTCAGAACATGCCATCCCATTTGGAATTATTAGGTTAGGTCTATGAAAGTTGTCGAATAGTGCCACACTAATTAACCAAGATTCAAGCGAAACGTCGAGTAGAGGTGTAGAAATATCCGGAAGCGGGTTCTCTCAGAACACAAGGCAATGCTAAAACACACTCAGCGTTTATACCAAAGTCTTCTAAAAGTTCTTCGCTTATTTGAATTCATAAGTATCGAGACGACGATATTGAAGAGACCAAGTCTACAGAATGATGTGAGATTGATGGGCTAAATGGGAAAAAAAACCAATTTCAAGTAGACCTTCTAGACGATCGTTTAAGAAATGGAATCACAGCTGGACATCCAGTTCACAAGAGGCTGAGTAGTAGGAGAAACAAGACTAAGTCTTAAGAAAAGAGAAATAAAAAGACGAAGAAGAGATAACTAAATCTGATAAATTGCGTAGACGAGCGATGACTCTCGTTTTATGGTTGCTCAAAACTCATTAAATCATGCTGGTCGTAGTATGTTTCATAAATCCCTTTCATTTTTTGTATACTTTTATTTGTTTATAAAGTCTAAGAAAATCCTGACTACTACTCGTCCTTAACTGATTCATTTCTAGTTTCAATTCGCTCATACTACGGGTGAATATTCATTGAAGCTAACAAATTATCTTCATAGACATTTTATGATTCAGTAACTTCATTGATACTTTTTTTAACTTAAAACTGAACTTGTTATTAATACGTTGATCAAGATCCAAAATACACTGTAAATAGTAGTAGATTGATAAGAAACAATGGACAATAGTTTGTCCGCCTGTGTTGAGGTTACAAGGGAAGCAATAAATAATCAACTTAGTACCAGCACTCACCGATTATCGGGATTATTGGACCTTCTAAAGATACCATACATCGTCATTCAAATTCATTCGGTGAGATTCATGGAAGTTGTCCAATATTGCCACAAAAAATAATAGATATTCAAGTGAAAGGTCGAGTAGGGTTGTGTAAAATGGATTTAGAATGTAAAAAGGATTTTCCATAAAAACTAAACCTGGAAAACCTGTGGTTTGACAAATGACAATTACCACAGTTTCGTTGTGTGTTTGGTGAAAGTGAAGATCTGATGTACTTCGAAATGATTCCATAAAGTGGAGTTATCAATGCCAAGGTATATAGTCAACAGCTAATATGAAAATATGGGGCTTAAGAGAAAAAATATCCAAGTTGTTCATTCATAATAAGGCTAATGCTAAACCACATACTGCGAAATTTACGAGGAATAAGATAGAACAACTTGATGGTACAACTCGTACGATACCCAGTATTTGATCCAGGCGTTGTACCTCCAAAGGAGTGCAACAATTTTCTGCATCTAAGCTTGAAAAATAGTTTTTCCAAGATCTCAAAGAGGTTGCTGAACATTTAATTAAAACCATAGAATATGTGTATGATTATTCAATAAACAAATACAAATACAAGCATAAAATCCTTAATTCAATTTTTTAGATACTAGTAAGCTCCGACTAGGTTAGCCTTTTGTGCTTTTCCAGAAGATAATTTTTGAGTTTAAAAATGAGTAAAAAGTCACCAGAAGCTAAATCCACCGATAGTAAAGTACGCATTTAGAAAACATAGAGACCTCCCAGCCGACCTTTCAAGGCATCTACATCTCAAGATGCTGAATAGTAGAAGAAACAAGATTAAGTCTTGAAAAAAAGAAAAAGAAGAAGAAGAGGTACTTAGATCTGGTAAATACGGTTTGGTCAAAAGCTCATCCACAATGTCGTGGTATTTTCCCATAAATTCTAGCGTTTAAGATGAATTGTTTTCACTTTCTGTGAATGTCATTTATTTTGCTGATATGATTTTCATATCTTTGATCTCATATAAGAGAAGCATAATTTAGTTTTGAAAAAACAAATGCGTAGTAAAGTAGAGATCAATACTATATCTCCTTCTCCACTCTGGAACCGGCCTTGCAGGATTTAGTGGAATTCTAAAATTCGGCAGAAGCCTTTGATGTTTGTTTTTTATATAACTTTTTATTATAGCAGTTGGTTCATTTACATTGTTTCTTTTGAATAATTTCTCAGAAGGTACATTTATTTATTTGTTTTGTTTCTTAATGTTCTAGAACTTTTAGTATTTAAATAAAATATCCAAGTTATTTTAGTGATAGTGATAAGTGAATTATCATTCTTAAGACATTGTGAGATGGGGAAGACAACGTAAGAGGCAGTGGTACAGCCATGTAAGACGGATGGACGAGAACAGACTTTCGAGAATAGTCCTTGAAAACAACCCGTCCGGCTCAAGGCCTCCCGGGAGACCACCTAAAAGGTGGAAAGATAGGTGGAAAGGCAGCTTCAGAATTAACAGATCGACAGATCTTCAAGAAGTAGAAGGGGAAGAAGAAGATAAGTGAATTATATAAATTAGTTAAGTGTAGTGTAAGATAATTAAATCAATCAAGAACGTTAGAGACAGAAATCTTATGAATAAAGTAGAAAAACATTACAGTATTAACTGACCAGTTTTTTAGTACGAAATCAAGGTTCTACCAAGAATAATTGATATTATCTCATATATATGCTCAACAAATTTTGTACTGCAAAAAATAAATTTGGCTAACACCTAAATCTGTAGGCAACAACGGATCACCCCGATCAATACCGATCTTGAAAACATTCTGGAGTGGAAGTGGAGTTTAATGCAGACCCATGCTGCTGTTATTACATAGGAGGCTTAGGATTTGGTCCTATATGGATATAAAATCTCACCATCCCCGCAAATTCGCTTGTTGTACAACTTCACAAAAACTTGGAGCCCTCTTCAAGGCCAAAAAGCTTCTAATCTTCTACAAGGTCCAGATTCGTCCGTCTTTGAAGTGTTGGTCACATATTTGGAGCTCGGCTCCCAAGCATACCCCGAAGATAGTCGACTCAATACAGAAGAGAGACGGTCCAGAGTTGTCCACAAACTTGGACAGCTCCATAAAAGAGAAGTCGCTGACCTGACCGATACTAGCACGGTAGAAGCTCTTCCGAGATATCCAACATAATCCCACCTGGAGCAGTATTTGAAAGACCTACTCGACTGGCAGGCGTGGCTCATGAACATCGAGTTCGCCTGCATACACCCAGAACGTCCATTTTTCGAGACTCTTTTCGTTGGAGAAGTACAAGCTTGTGGAATCAGCTATCAAGGCACGTCTTTTCCCTACAGAAGTTCAATATCAGTATCCACAGGCATCTCCACACGGAGGCACCACTTGAACTAATCGAGTGTAATAGGATTTTTCACCCCCTTGTGCTTGTTTTTTACAAAAAAAATGGAGTTTGTTGATTCAATGATATACAAACCATGCTGTTCATTACATATAGATGGTTTCACGTGGTGGAAAACTAAGTCGCTAAACATAGTTCCAAATATCTGAGCAAAGTTTGTACCAATTTACAAAAAACTGTTATTGTTTCCATTTCGTCGGGCTCAAATTTGATTAGTGCAGGTATATTAAAAGAGAAACAATGTTTCATATTCCTTTTCGATACATCAGATTCTCAAATATCATTAAAAGTCAAAGTTAAATAAATAAATATCAGCTACACTCTGTAGATGGAGAGAATCGGCAAGTGTTTCACAAAATAGTTACGCTCAACCAAGGCGAGATCATTGAAGCGTTCATTTGGTGGTTGGGAGCTTTCAGTTAGGGTAGGATTTAAGAGAAAAGTTACAAAGGACCGGGAAAACTTTGGAAACTTTCCTTGTTTTTGCAGTTTATACCAATTGCCAACTATAATCTATATTGAGTACACGAAACACCGCACCAGTCCGCACATCCTTTTTGAGTGGAAGAAATTTTATTAGACGAACTCGGAGCGGTAAAAGACAAACTTTTTAAGTGATTGTTGTTACTGTAACCACATCTAAGATTCTTAAGCTTTGATTGTATTAAAGGCGTGTTTTGTCATATAGAGGAGAACGGATCTTATCCCATTAAATATTCCAATATTATATGCGAATATCAAACAACATAGATTATTTTTTAAATTGTTTACTTTACTTTACTTTACGACTTTTGGTGCACCACGAGCAACTCGAGCACCCCGAGCACCACGAGCCAACGTATTTCGCTGGTTTACCAACTTCAATCGTAGTCGCATTTCGCTTAAGGATGAATTTTGTGAACCTTATAGTCCAGAATTTGCTGTTGTGACGGAAACCATCGAACTGATAATGCAAGATCGTAATTTGACAAGCCGTAAGATATCTGCGAGGCACCAAAAGGAACCAAAATGGCAATACGGAATACCTTATATAACATCAATTTCTGATGTTGAAATATTTAGTTCTATGTTGCCCTGATAAGGCTAATATCGACCGAAACGTCTGATCAAGAATCTTCTATTTAAGACGAAAAGCCTCTCCAAAACAAAACGTTCTGCTATAAATCAGGTTCATAAACTATAATATTAATTTAGTTAAGAGGACACACAATTGGTAGACCAAATATCACGTCAATTTTGTGAACTACATACACATATATACCTACTTGTATAAAATCCAAATCAGCTCTCCAATAATAAACCAGCATACCTAATATTGATTTTCGATTCTGTAACTCAATCACCCTCTTTATTAAAAGAGTTTTACCAAATATGTTGGTATTAACTGTATAAATAGAATATAAACAATAAAAAAAGTTGAATTTGGTTTTTATTTACCAATTCGTAGAAGGCCGACTCTTGAAATACTAGTCATAATGATTATTTCCACTGTTAAGTTGACAAAAATTTGAGTTCAATGCATATGAACTTGTTACTGACTTATTAGTCACGCAAGACATCTATCGATTCTTCTTTACCACAATATTATGTATTAATGGCGATAAGTTATTTCCATCAACGAATCAAACAATTCCTTTGCCAAAAACACCCTTCTCACCCCTGAAAAACTAATAGGTGGCTCCTATTCAGAGAAAATTTCCCAATCCTCCCCTTCGGTTACTAGCAACGGCCTGCGAAATCCTCTCTGAATTGCCTTCCCTACACGCCATAAGGTAAAACCCCTTGCAAACCTTACTTCATCGATCGTCGATGAAGTAAGTTCTCCTGTAACCTGGTGGACTACTATACCTTCCTAAGTCCCTCTCTCTCTATAAATGGAAGAAGTAAATGTAGCTTTAGCTCCCAAATAAGGGTTATTAGATATGAATACCATTACATAAAATATTCAGTATTTCTATTAAGAAAATGGGGATGATCCATATTGCGCTTGCTTCATGAAAATTCTCCAGTCCGCAGTGCTTCGCTTTCTAAGGCTATTGTACACAAATATGGCTCCGAAGAGATGGAATACCCACCATATACGCCTGATTTGGTTCCGTCCAACTATTTATTATTCGCAATACTGAAGGGAGTTGAGAGGTAAAAGATTTAACAGCGACAATTAAATTGAATAGGTGGGGTACGAACATTTTGATTCTAAAGGTACATCATATTCTTATAGATGTATAGAAGCATTAGTCAGACGTTCTGAAAAGTACGGAGAATGCTAAAAAATCATGGACGGCACTACGGACGTTTCCAATTTAACATTCTATATTTCCACCAGGAGACTCTTTCTCTGGTGTTATTCAGTCTACGTTAAGGTAAATAAAGCTAGTACTCAGTTGTCTGTAGAGAAGATTCAATTATGCTAATCATTAGATACTATTTTTTAAAGTTGTAGTAGGTCTTGGCGCCGAGTTCTACATAGTCTTCTCGTGCGTGGACAGTTAGTGGATAGTTCTTCTATTAACTCATTCTCATGGAGTGTCATCTGTAGATTGTATATTACGACCATACGCTGAATCTCATTTTTGACATAGGAAATGTTTAAATCAACGTGGAGGGTATGATTACTGACATACCACGGAGCATCCGTCAGGTTTCTCAGTGTTTTGGATGGAAAGCTTTGTAATATGTTGATCGCAGTAGGTTTAGCGCATCCCAGAGTTGGATCCCGTACAGCCATATCGGCTTTAAGATTGATTTGTATATCAGCAAATTATTGGTTATTGACAATTTTGTTTTCCGTCCGAGGAGCCAGTACATTTGACGAGCATTGATATCTAGTTGTTTTCTTTTAGCCTAAATTTGTTTTTTCCAGGTCGTTGATCTAGATGAAGGCCGAGGTATTTGGTTTCAGTTGCTACGGGTATTCGTATGTTGTTTATAGTTGCTGGAAGGCATATATTATGACGCATGGTGAAGGTGACTTATACAGATTTAGCTGGGTTGATCTTAGTTGATGGACGTACTACTCATACACTCAAGGAGGTAGATAGGAGCAAAACCAATTATTGGGAGAACCTACTGGGCTGGGCAAAGACTATAACCAGAGTAGATCTGCTGAATGTATCAACATAGGTAAAAACAATCTACGAATACTAACAGGAGTTCTATCGGGGCACTGTTGCCTCAACAAACACCTAAAGACCCTAGACCTAGGGATAATGCGGCAGTTTTGTTTGGACAGTGACCGAAATCTCTATCTCCACTGTACCTGGGTGCGTATGAAATGGAAGACGAAGATCTCTGGCAATTAAAGCCATTCCACATTCTAGACTTTTCAAAAGAAATGGGGGTTCCCCAGGATCGCAACAAGAAAATGGGACACAATAGATCCTTTGGGTTGCAGTGTATACGAGACCCTAAATCTATATATATCAAAATTGAAAAGATTTAGAAAATTTACTATCAAGAATGAGAATAATATCATTACAAATATGAGTATGTGATACCTCATATAAAAAGTGATGTAACTATAATGCACGATGTTAATTGTGAGTCGCAACAAATTCATCCATGGAGAGGTACACAATTGAGCAGCGCGTTAAGATTGTTGAAGCCTTTTTCTAAAATTGGCGTTCAAATCAAAATGCATTTCGTGCACTTCGTGATTTTTTTGGTTAGCATAATCGACCAAATGTGTCCACAATCGGGAGAATTGTGTGCAAATTTCAGCAAACCGGGTCTGTAGAAAATGTGAAAACACTTCATGCTCATTCCGTTCGTTCTGCGGAAAACATTGCTGTTGTTCGCGATAGTGTGGCAGAAGAGCCATCAACCTCGACTCGTCCTCGTGCCCACAATTGAACATCTCACGAACATCACTGATGCGAATTTTGTATAAAGATTTGAATTTACATGCTTCCAAGGTTCAATTCACTCAAGAGCTGAAGCCTGCTGACCATTTCAAGCTTCGTCAATACGCCGAATGGTTGGTTGAACAGACAGAAGTGACTTTAGAAAGAAAATCATCTTCAGCGACGAGGCACACTTTCACGAGTGATTGTTGAAAAGTCGATGCATCTACAAAGAGTGACTGTTTGGTGCGGTGTTCGCTATCGCGAGATGATAACGGACTTCTTGTGGCCAGAAACTGAGGATATGGACCCGGACGATATGTGGTTCCTACAGGATGGTGCCACTTGTCACACAGCCAACGAAACAATGGCTCTTTTGCGCGAGAAATTCAGTGGTTGTGTTATCTCACGTCGTGGCGAAAAAGAAAAAAAGAAAAAGAATACGTCAATAAGTCAAGAACAATTCAAGAGCTAAAGTATGAGATAATTCGGCACATTAACGATATTGAACCTCAATTATGTCTCAGAGTCATTGAAAATATAGACCATCGGATAGAGGTATGCCACCGAAGCCGTGGCGAGCATTTGGCCGATATTTTGTTTCAAAAATAATTGTCATAGATCCTCCTATCATTATAAAAAATATTAAGGTAATTCTCTGAATACTTTTTGTTTTCTTTACAATTAACATCGTGCATTTTGGTTGGACCACCATTTACTAGAGCCGTTCTTGCCACATTTGTCGAAAGATTATTCAACAACTAGAAATATTTTCAATTTCTTCTTTCTTTTGATACCTTTCAGTAATTCTTAACGTTGACTGAGCCTGTCCGCATTAACCAATATTTTCATCATTAAAAAATAGGGAAAAATTAGAGTCAACACCGATTTTGGTCTCGCTTTACAATATTTTTGTGATAGTTAGCTAACACACTAAAGTAATTACCATGTGAAATGACTGAACCTTTTCTCTAATTTGCTTTGCTTGCTTTCACGCTTTCCGACAATTGAAACTGATCCCCTTGTTGTGAATAATTGCTTAGAGGGGAAAAACCGTCGGGATTTTTAAACGTGCAGTGTCGACGTTCTATACAGTTGGAGGTTCTGCTTTGTTAATAGATGGGGCATACGTACGTGATTTTTATCATCTTAATAGAGAAAAATAAGGGACAATTTATTCTTTTTCATTCCTTCCCCAGTATTAAACGTCACAACGCCTATTTTAGAAGCGGATGGTTCATTTATGTCACTAGAAGGAATATGCGGTCGTCACTTTATGTTCTTTATATCTATTTGCATTGTGGTAATTTATTTGGAGTAAAATATTCGCTTTTTCGCTAGTAATTAATTATTAGTTTGGAAGAAAAAAAAGCTCATTCGTATCCAATCCGATTGGACATTGATAATGATGTTGGGTGTTCTTGTAACAACGATAAATGAATCGATGGTCCAACGGGGTTCTTTCAAACAAAAACTGTCATACTTTAAGACCACTACCTTCAATATTTATTCAGAAGATTTTCTGTTCGTCTAAAACAAAATTTTTAATGATGGAAAAAACATATTTCTGCTGAAAAAAACGATATACTTGACAAGTTTTACAGTCAATCCGCTATATTTGCAGTGTGCAGTTTACGAGGGTTGCTGCTTGAGTTTTAAGATAATTCAACACTAAATTGAAAATGTCAAATGTCACATTGCCATCTTTAAGTTTGACATTTTTATTGGTATTCAGAAAGCGTTGTCATACAAGTGCTATTTAAGTTGTTTTCAGATACTTGAAACATTTATCTCGGTCAAAAAATAGGATTAAACCGCGAACATTTTATGACTTCCGACGTGGGTTAAACCAACAGCAGTATGCCGATCAACTTGCTTCGACTTTTGGTGATGAAGCACCATCTCGAACCAACGAGTTTCGCTGGTTCTCCGAATTCAATCGTGGTCGCACTTCGCTACAGGAAGAATTTTGTGAAAGTCGTCTAAAATGGGCTGTTGTGCCAGAAAATATCGAGGCTGTGCGATATTGTCATGTGACAAACCTTGAGATTATTTGGGCATTAGTTCCACTCACATACATTCAATTGCATGAACATTTTGCTGACAAGAAAATTTGTTACCGCATAAAGAAAGAAAGCTCGTGTCGATTGGTGCAAAGAAATACAAAAAAAAATTCAACCCCGGTGCTTCACAAAACGTCTTTAAGATCGTGACAGGCAACGAATCGACTGTATGGGTCTTTCAAGACGAGCCAAATCCAACGTAGAAGATGAATTATTTCTCCATCACGACAATGCGGGCTCTCAGACATCAGTTCAAACAAAAACATTTTTGAAAATCAAAACATCGAATTGATAAATCATCCACCGTACAGTCATTGTTTGACACCCAATGAATTCTTGTTATTCCCGCAGATCAAAATTAAGATAAACGTTTTTCTAGACCCGAAAAAGAAGTTGATGCCTTCAAATCATATCTTTTGGAGATACATCAATTGAAATGGAAGAAATGACAATTGATTCTAAAACAAAATATTTGTTTTTATTCGGATGTCTCAAAATGTAACTAGCAACCGTCGTAAACGTGGACCTATAATGCTCAACGATAAAGAAATCGAAAAGGTTACAGAAGAAAACCTGAAGAGAACTGAAAATCGTGACTGGAAATCAAAATATTTAGTATAGAGATTAAAAATATATCGAATTAAAGTGTTCCACGTTGATAATAACGAATTGTGGATTTAGAGCGCTGCTTTAAGCTGTTTAGCTATGTAAAAAAATCTTTGGATTGAAACCATGGATTTAACACTACAAAACAAACTTGAATCAAATCTGCAGTTATGGGAGTGGAGTGGACCCGGCGAAAGACATCTTGGAAAAGCTATGGCTTCTTGTATTTTGTGGTCCATACTTATTGACTATTTGTCACAAAACAATAAACTGACACTATTGGACCGATCGAATATCAATCAGATGCTGTAAAGTAATTTATTTCTTGCTATTATGTCAATTTCCTATGTGATTAAATGTTCTATTTTGATTTTGAATTTTGAATTTTAGATTTTATCGATTCACCTAACAAATATTTGTATGCTTTTTTCAGTATTGTTTCCAATTTTCTCTTATACAGACTTGGTGATTTTTCAATACGATTTGAATCAAATTATTGACAAACCATGCGTAAGATTGAATTTGACTTCAAGAGAAAAGCGAAGTGACGTTCGAGTTTATAAAAATTTCTATATATACCTTTCGGCACGCAGTGAATATTGAAATACTCGTGGGAATTATAATTTCGAATAAGAAGCTACTTATGTTACCGTAAATGCACTTTGCGAAGAGCCATTTCATTGGAAACTCCCCCAGTTCCGGAGAAAGAGCTACACCACCACTGGGACATGATACCTTGAAATTTCCCCTCTTCCTAGTTCGTTTCTAAGCATGTAATTCTATGATTATATTTTTTTGTCTTGTTTGCGAACAACATTGAAAATTATGAAAGTTGTAAAAAAGGAAGTAATGTCTTATATTGACATTCAACCCCGGTACTTCACAAAACGTCTTTAAGATCGTGACAGGCGACGAAGAATCCATATGAATCCAAAATTAAGCAACAATCGACTGTATGGGTCTTTCAAGACAATCCGACAATGCGAGCTCTCAGACATCAGTTTAAACAAAAACATTTTTGAAAAAATCATTCAAAGAGGTCGATTTGATTCTCCAATCGTTTTTACATACCATATTACATTACTATATAAAAATTCGAAGATACACATTGACATTTTTATTTCACTTTGTTACGTTATTTGCGAAAGAAAAAACTCACTGGAAATGGATGTTTTTTCTATTCCTGATTATCTATAATTCACTCAGGTCATCAAAATATCAAAATTGAACCTTTAGTCAACCTTTTGCACCTAAAGCTCGGCCTGAT
Organism: Diorhabda sublineata; assembly: GCF_026230105.1. Lineage (NCBI taxonomy): Eukaryota > Metazoa > Arthropoda > Insecta > Coleoptera > Chrysomelidae > Diorhabda > Diorhabda sublineata. The sequence goes on along the minus strand of NC_079485.1, from coordinate 14,882,115 downwards.
AAGAAGTTTTGTGAGAAATATGCCTAAAGAGGGCAATGGATTTGTATATTTGAAAGAAAAATTCTCTTAATTTAGCGAACTAAAAATTTAATAGGGGATATTTGTAGGTCCTCAAATACGGCAACTAATCGTTGAAGAAAAACTTAATGATCAGGAAAAACTCGTGTGGAAATGTTTTGTGAAAGTTGTTCAAAATCTATCTACGAAACCATAAATCGGATCATTACAAAGGAATTAATGCACCTGGATTTCTTTCTCGCAAATTTGGTTGTTACAAATGATGAACAAGATGAGAGGTTCCATCAGGATATTTAATTAATGGAGAAGTGCTATCAAAGGAAATGATGCTAGTAGATTATGAAAAAGACCTTTCAAAAGCAAAATTATAACTAAAATTATAGTAAATTACAGCAATTGCAAAGCAATAAAACGAGCTTTAAGCACCTTTCAACGGTTCAAGACAGTATCATCCAAGAACTCTGTCAAAGAGGACAGGAACATATCCTGCCACACTTAATCCGCCTCAGTAGAAGCAGTCTAGAGCTGGGGTACATACAAGAGCCTTGGATAAGAATCAAAGTAATGTTCCTACCAAAAGCAGGAAAGAAGGACACCATACATCTCAAATTTTTCAATCAAACAGCCTCAAGTCGTTCCTACTTAAAATGAAGATTACAAAAGACATTCTGAAATGAGAACCTCTACATCCATGTATGTCAATTCTCATACCAAACTGGCAGATCTGCGGTGACTGCATTGGTACAATTGACAAATGGGATTCACAACGCTCTGATGAACAAAAGAAACGTAATAAGTGCCTTCTTAGACATAAAAGGCGCCTTTTGGCAATACTCCACATACGGCTGCCAAAAGAGTATTGGATGCGAAAGGAGTAGGATAACCTCCAGATGGATGGCACAACTACTAGAACAAAAGAATTGAAAGTAGGACAAAACACCATTTAAAATACTGCTAATATATCCAAAAAAATGTGGCTGTGGAGCTCAGTAGTAGACGAACTATTATGCGGGCTAACTGAACTCAAGGATATACAGATGATATAGTCATCTACGCAAGAGGATACTTTGAGAATGCTACAAAGTTCGAAGGGGACTCAACTATACAAGAAGGTGGTGTCGATTGGTGGGGCTAACGTCAATCCAAATAACACAGTGTGGCAAAAAAACATCACTTAGAATGTTCAGAGACGGAATCACCAAAGATTATGACCAAACCTGGGACATATCTTAAGATGAGTAAATTTATCTCTATTCTAATCTGTACAGTAGATCTTCTAATAGCCGAGCAGTCATTAGAGCTTCAAGCTCCAATATCATAAAATCCAAAATCGTTTGAGATTGCCTTGGATGGAAAAATTAAACAAGCTAGACAGGAAAGATGAAGTCACTCCACAATGGATTCCAGGACATACGGAGAGAAGGAAAATGAAATAGCTGATAAGCTCGTTAAAGCAAGGGCAGGAAACCCTTCTGAAGTATCAGCTACAGAATAATAGAAAAAACATGGGAAAAGGAGGTTTATAACAATATATCAACCTAGGTAAGAACAATTTACGCACTGTCGTCTCAATGGACACCTGAAGACGCACGAATGCGGCGTGCGGATTTTGTTGGACAGAGGACAAAACCTCCATCCACATTCTCTCGAATTGCGAGACACTACGGAGTTTCAGAGCTACATCGTGGAGCGTATGGAATAGAAGAGGAAGATATCTGGCAGCTACAGCCATCCCACTCCTTAAAGAACTCCTTAAAGGAGTGGGATTGATGGATTAGCTGTCAACACTGGGTTCCCCAGTATCCCAGCAAGAAAAGGGGACACAATTTATTCTTTAGGTCGCAGTGTATATCCCAATATCTACATACATATTTAGCAATAATACCTGTCAATTTTTATTCATTATTATCATTTGGTGGTCCCAGTACCGACATTCTGAAGTTGATATGTTTTTATGTGACAAAAAAGTTCGGATTTTGTTAACAAAATTTCTACTCAAATGTGCGTAAACAAAACTGGTTTTAGTATGAAAATGAACGAAATTTTCAATCTAAACTAACAGCTTTGGAAAATTACCTGCTATATTTATTTCTAGAAGCACATTAGCTAAGAGTTTCCGTATTATCCCAGGGTGAGGAACAGATATGTGGACGATATCTACCCTATATACGATGAGAACGAAACAAGCGTAGATTATTTCATCTCAGAATTTATTTCAAAATTTCACTTAACCTCCGGTCTTCGTACACGATAAATTTTGATGTAGAGATAATATGTATCAGTTCCAGAATTCCATCTCAGATACGAGTGACAGAGAGAAATAATTATATGCAAAAACTTTTGCATCAATTGAATTTAAATTTCGAAAAATATCACAATGAATGTTTTGAGGCGATGCAGTTTGAATTATCTTCGGACCAAACGTGGAAACATCATATGATACTTTTAGTTGTCTTATGAATGATTTTGGAGTATTTCAAATTTCAATATCAGTCATTTCAATATCGATGAACAGGTTCCCATGAAATACTAAATAATATTTCAACTGTTTCAAATTTGTGTCTACAAATTCTCCTGTTTAATTATCACGTGAATTGAATGATTTATTGTTCCGGCTTTAATATAAAATTTACTAATTGGAATTATTTAATAAATATAACCAAATTTTAGCAATAAATCTACATTTTGAACAGCTACCCAGAAAATAACTTTTTAGGATTCCAATTTATAGTGATTATATCAATATTATTCCTCAATATAAAACGAATATATCAATTATCAAATTTTCATGTTGACTAAATATACAGAGTGTTCAGGGACTTGATGCAAAAAATTCGAGTGTTGGTAGATGACGTGAAAATATTGATGTGACCTCAAAAAATTTTCTCATTCGACCCTTCGAGTTATGGACCTTCAAATCTGCGAAATCAGAACTTATAAACTCAACAGCAAAAAAACCGACACTTTGATCTTATAATTTATAATATTGATCTTTTTAATTTATGGTAATAATCGGTGAATTCATAGGTTATTCAAGCAAAATCTACCAAAAGTGAATCATTTTTATTGATTATTTACAAAAAAATATGAAATAAAGAAAAAATTATAAATTAACACATGTAAACAAACGTTATTCTTCATCATCCTCTACTACGGCGAAGGGCTCTAAGCCTATGAGGCTATGAGAAATTCAATTCTGGATATACTCCACTGACCTAGTATCCTATTCTTCTCGAAGAGAAATTTGAAGCTGATTTAAGTCACTGGAAGGAGGATGAAGACATCTAACACGCCTTCCTAAATTATCCCACAAATGCTCTATGGGATTCATATCAGGAGATCGTGCAGGCCACTCCAGAACTGTGATTCCCACTTGCTTCAAGTATTCGGTAACAATTCTGGCGGTATGTGGACAAGCATTATCCTGCATGAATTACTCACCAATAAATGGAGCAAATGGTATCACAGCCTCTAAGAGGACTTCCGTGATTAGCCTCCGAGCAGTCATTATTCATGAAAATCACTTTAGTCTGGGCGTGAAAATCAATTCCACCCCAAAACATGACTTATCCTTTCAAAAGGCCGTGATTCACGAATGGTGCATTGAGCAAATCGCTCCCTTCGTCATCTCCACACTTTGTCCCGATCGTGTGAGTGGTGTAGACCAAATCCATTAATATATTTCCCCCATTGCTCCAGAGTCCAATGAGAATACTGATCGGCAAATAATCGCCTATATCTTCGATACCTTTCCAGGAGTTTTCCATGTTCCCTTAGTCTCCGCTGCACTACGTGTGCAATTACTCGTGTATTTCGAGCAACTTCAAGTCTTTCCCGAGCCAACAGAGTAATAAATCGATCGTTTACTGCCGTTATTGGGCAGACAAATTAATGAAATCTGAGTTTTATCTAATTATGTACTAATCATGAAGGTATAAGATCACAATAATATCTGAAGGTCAGGTCCAATGGTTAAAATCGGTAAAGTAAATCATAAAAATCTATTTCACAACACATGGATTGACAAAAATATCCTATGGGGTGGTCAATTATGGTCATGTCCTTGGATTTTCTCAAAACTAGCTTCACAGATAGACATCAAAGAAAATATAGAGACTCAAATATTTTACCTCAAATTTGAATCAACGTTTCAGATGAATTGTATACCAGATTGTGTTATTGCCAACAACAGAGTGTACATTTTATTTCAATATCTTTCGGATCAACTACATTGTAGATTGTATTCGATTATGAAAAATTTTAATACCACTATTCTTACGAACATTTTCTATATGCTAAAGTTCTATGGGGTCGGGCTTCAAAAAATAAGAACCAATTATGATAAATTTAAGTGAATAACCCTGTATATTTGAATTCAGGTTTGACCTGCGCACAATTCAATTCAAAGCTTTCGATATTTTTATGATTGTCTCAACTGAAGTGGTTTCCACACTGTATAATTGTTGCGTAATATTGAATATTTGTTTCAAAATATTTATTCTCTTTCTAAGTTTTATAGATTCCACTTCAACCCCATTAAAGTATCGTCTTCAATTATTTATAATTAATGTGACTATAATGAACCATAAATATATTTATCTAATTTTATAATTATTATGGTATAAGATAAGAACTAATATATAAAGAAGCCTGTAAAACTAATACTTCGTTCTATCAATTTGATATTCGTCTAGTACGCCAGTGAGAGTAGTGTAACCAATTGTAACTTTAAATTATTAAATCCTCAGTTTGCTAAATAAATTGTTTCAAAAAACAAGTTGGTGAATTGAGTTATTTATTTATATTATTGCTTACTATAGAATAAATACTTTGATTTTCGTGAGTATTCGGCTTCTGCAACATCAAAACGTTATATAAATAAACTAAATAATCTGTTCAGAATAGTTTTATTTCATCATCACGATATCAAAAATAAGAAATTTTATTATCAAGTAAATAGTTTAAATCGATTCGTATCAATAAATAAGGTTCTTGACTGTGCATGATTAAGATCACTATTTTCAGAAGAATCCTGAAACTGGATTTGGGGGCTTTGGCACAGACACTATGTAGGGTGTCTTGGCCAAAGACAAATTTCGATACTAGATAGTGTGTTTTGACTGGGTTGTAATGTCTTTCGTTACAAATATTACAATCACTCAGATGTTCCTTTATATCGGTTCAAATAATCGGTATAGCAAATGGTATATGTTTGTGTTCTGGTTTAGCCCTTTTGCGGTGTCTCAGTTTATTCACCAGCTCCCCATTTCTGTATATTCATAGCCTTTTATTTCCATTTTCTCACCCTCATTTTCTTCAAACTCGTCTCGACCCCATCCAACCATTTCCACCTCGTTCTTCTTCTTCCCCACATCATTCTTATATTCTTATCCTAGCTTCCGGTTCAGCACTTCATAAAAATCTCAGCCATGTTACTCTTGCTTCTTTTGTTATCTTCACTACATTCTCTCCCTCCAGAACTACTATTTCTTCATTTATTATTTTTCTACATACGTGATTTTCTTCTTTCAGTTCCATAATTGTACGTACGAGGGTTGCTACTTGAGTTTTGTGATATGGCAACACTGATATGAGTAAAGTTTGACATTGTGAACGTATTCAGAACGTGTTGTGCTATTTGAGTTGTTTACAGATACTTTTACTTTTACAGAACATTCATTTTGGTCATAAAATGCAACATTTCCGTGTGGTGATTTTCTTGACGTGGATTGAACCGTATTTCGCTAGTTTTCCGATTTCAATCGTGGTCGCACTTCGCTCCAGGATAAATTTCGTGAAGGTCGTTCCAAAATCGGTTGTTGTGCCAAAAAACATCGATGCTGTACGTAAAATGATATTGCAAGATCGTCATGTGACATAACGTGAGATTGAGGCATACTTGGACATTAGTTCCAGTTGCATACATTCCATATGTCATGAACATTTGGCTGTATCACGTTGGATATCTCATAATTTGACAATCGTTCAAAAAAGCTTCAAAAGACGTCGATAAGATCGTGACAAGCGACGAATCATGGATCTATGCATATGAATTCGAAAATAAACAACAATGTACTAAATGGGTCTTTCATGACGAGCCAAATCCAACAAAAGTTGTTCGCGCACGAAGCACTTTGAAACAAATGGTCGCATGTTTTTTCGGAATAACTGGATACGCCGCCACCGTTCCGTTAAAGCAACGTGGAACAGTTAATTCTAAATGGTGCACCAGCATTTGTTTGCGAGAAGTGTTCGAACAAAAACTTTTTTGAACAGTTTAAGCATCAAATTGATGGGCCGTGTAGTCCTTGTTTGGCACCTAATGATTCCGTATTCTCTGTCAACGTTTTTCTACATCTGAAGAAGCTGATGGTGCGTTCGAATCATATGTTTTGGAGGTACCTCAAACAGAATGGAGAAAATGCTTCGACAATTGGTTCAAACGCATACAAAAAAGTGTATTGATATTAATGAAGAATATTTTCAAAAACAATAAAGTCAATCGAACAATAAATATTTGTTTTTACTTGTCTATCTTAAAACTTAAGTAACAGCCGTCGTATAATTTTTTTATTGTCATCGTCATTTCGACTTCGTTATTTGTTTTGTTCCTTAACGACAAGCAAATATATTTTTCTCCTGTACCTCGTATTTTTCAACAAAAGGTATTATATAAAAGGCACTGTTTATAATAGTGGTGTAATTATTTTTAAACGGTAATATTTTCATTGTTTGATCTTGAAATAGGAACAATTCCTTTTCTGTCCCAACGGTTCATCATGATGTCCGCAGGACACAGAATTCACTTAAGAACAAACATTCGCAGGTTAGGGGTTGACCTGACCGCCAGTAAATCACGACACTCACCAAGTAATATACATATTAAAGCTGATTGTGAGCCCGACAAACAGTAATTTACTCGTGATGGATGTCAAGCAATCTACGGCAGTCCACCTTACGGGATGAAAAGCCGAGTTGTGAACAGCTGCGAGACTTTGACTGAAATCGCTCATTCGTAAATGTTACCGTTTATGTCGTTCTAACGTGCCGGTGTTTTCCGGACATTATGGAGAAAATGCAGTGATTACTTTCAGAAATTGCTAGAGGAGATTGTGCGATATGTTCAATAGAATTCTTTCGTACGGGCTCTCTTTTTATAACAAAATTACATTTTTCTTACGGTTGATTTATGAAATGTGTAGCCAAATATCAACGAACAAAAGAAAATTGAAATTTGTTATAACATAGTGAACGATTTGAATGGCAAGGGTACGAACTGTTGCGAAAAAATGATACATGAAACGAAATCCACTTCAAATATAGATTCTTTAGAATATATAGATACATTCTAGTTTGATATAGTTCCATATTATTGAGGACAACGCTATAATACATAAACATCACAAATAGGTTAGTAAACGGTGTTCAAAGAACATACCAAAATGGGTTTACTGCCACAAAAGGTCTAAAACAATGGTGTTGCCTCTCACCAACGCTATTAAATATCTACTTGGAGCAAGTAGTTAAGATGTGGAAGTGGAAAAGCAATGAAATGGGAATACCCTTCAGTGACAGTATAGTAATACGTAGTCCTTGAGGTGTTATCCTAACATAGAAAGAAAGGACATAAATTGAAAATCACTGTTTCAGTGATCAGGGTTATATGGTGGGTGTTCAATCTCTGTGAAGCTCCACTCATGTACAATAACCTTGGAAAGAGAATTAATGTGTACTGAAGCATTGTCATGAAGCAAGCGCACACCTCGGCTGATTTTGCCGCCCTTTTTTTCGATAACTTTTTGACGTAATTGCCTTAAAAAGTCAGAGTAATATACCGCGTTCAAGGTTTCATTTGATTCTTCAAATTCAATTAAAATGCAAATTAATGTGTACTGAATCATTGTTATGAAGCAAGCGCACACCTCGACTGATTTTACCACGCCTTTCTCCGCTAACTTTTTGACGTAATTACCTTAATAAGTCAGAGTAATATACCGCGTTCAGGTTTAATTTGCGCGGGCTCTCCTTTTCTATGACACTCCATGGAATCTCTTTGGGATGTCAAATCATACTAAAAGACCATAGTGTTATCACCAGTTAGAATTGATCGGATTACACTTCTTTGGTCATCATGGTAAAGCTCTAAAAATTGCTCATAACATTTTTCTGCTTTTAAGGATTCGAAACACAGATCTTGAACTAATTTTTGTCATATTCAAATGCGCATGTAAGAATCTTTAGAGCATTTATCTTGGAATTGTGCTACAACTTCTTCTGTTTTTAGGCACTGGTCACTTGACACAATTTCATCCACTAATTTAATGTTTTCTGTAGTAGTCTCTGTCACATAGGTTATCTTCTAATGATTATCGTCTCCAGCGAAACATTTTAGACCAATTTTTAATCATTGAAAATGACATAATTCACCTTACCAGCCTCTATTCTGTTTTCGATTTGTACTGGTTTTAATTATCGATCCCCAAAACTCAATTTAATAGGTATATGATTGACGCGTGCATAAATATTTATGCGAACGCACCGTATATCTATATGAGGGTAAGTATTAATGGATTGTACAGGATCATGAAGCTACAACACTAGATGGAGCACTCGATACAGCAATCAAAGGGAGAAATATATAGGGCGGACAAGCTATATCTATGACGAATGTAATATTATAGGACCAAAAAATATCAAAAACCAACAAATATATAACACGATCCTTAGAAGCATTATAACATAAGGCAGCGAAATTTTGGAGATAAAACAATCCTTGGAATAAATGACGTATGAAATGAACTTCTAGGGAAGAGCAGAGGTCAAATACAGAAAAAACAATATAAGGGTGATAATTAGAGTCGAACACATTAATTGATGGCATCAGAACCAAACAAATAATATAATCTGGTATGATGCCGGACTTTGGTTGACGGTGGTTCGTTGAAGACCGAAGTGAAAAATCGCCGGCTTAGAGTGCGATTATCCAAAAAATCAACAAAGATCTTGAATTTGTGAAACGCACTCCTGAAGCTTTTCATGGCACAATAGAAAAATCTTTCAAAAGAAATGTTGGATTATCCTGAGTGCTCGTTGGGTTCCACGGATGGTCTCTGATGCACAAGGAGTAACTTCTTGATTCAGATCACAAGTTTTTTGGACAATCTCGTCAGTGGCGTCACGCCGTCATCAAAGAAATTTAAACAATCGCAATCAACAGAAAGGTTATGGCGATTATGTTTTGGGAGTTCTTCCATCGATTTCATGCAACCTAGATGGTAATAAACTAAGACGGATGTTGTGAAACATTTAATAAACTTTGGTGAGTAATCCAAAATCGCAAAAGAGGACGACTGATGGAGGAAACAGTGCTTCTTATTTAAGACAACGCTTGACCCCACATTGTTCGACAAACACAAAAGGTTTTGAAAAAATTTGGGTATTTTGTTATGCCCTAACGATTATCACCAATTCCCCGAGCTAAAGGAACACTTTGAGGCAGATTCGAGTAGAAGTCACACGCTTACTCAATGAATTGGCGGGACACTTCTGCGACTTAGGAATATGAAAGTGGTAACACCGTTTTCAAAAGTGTGTCGAAGTGGAGACTACGCTGAAAAATAGAAGGTTTTCAGCTTTGTAAAAAATTAATGAGCATCTATCTGTTTAAAATATGGGAACTTAATTTTTGTTATAACACTCTGAACTTTGAGTATAAAACGCCCAAATTATCTTAGAAACCGCTTGTACAATTTAAACGAATTTGTATTTCTGAGGATTCTATAAAATTAATGTCGTATATACACTATTGTTAGATTTTGTTTGTTTTTTAGTATATATTGGTTTTGGTATTTCTAACGGATCAATTTTTAATTTGATATGCTCAAGAAGGCTGAATGTTAATTATGTGGTGTTTGCCATAAGTAACTGTTGTCATTTTACGAAATATTTATTATTTATTTTCCACGTAATCATAAGATATATTCAGAAAAAAACACGCAATCATTGTGAAATAAATGTTATATCAAATATGGCCCAAACGCTTTCTATACATTCCGTACATAAACACTAAAACATTATACGTCTGTAGAATAATATGAGTTGACATGACAACTCAAACTAATTACAGTTTTATCTTCTTCAATCATTCGTTTATGGGAGTTTCTCTTGTCAGAACTTTGAAAATTGTCTTGTAAAGATGTCAAGGAGAAAGAAATAACACGTATAATGATGAAGATTCCTTTTTTTATTCTGAAGAAGTTGGAGATAGAAATTAGTTCATCCATGATTCACTTTTAACTTCTTTACACAATCAAAACGTTATTAATGCTTGAAAAAATTGTTAGATAATGTTTAAATGAATATTTTCTTTGTATCTACTTTATACATTATAAAAGTGAAAAATATAAAGCAATTTTCTCACCACAAAGGTCTTGGAATATTGAATTATTATTAGAGAATACATTTTCCATATAATCCTTGGAAGATATCAAATACGGACATTTTGAGTAGCTGTGTTTTCTAATAAAAATCCAGTTGAATCAAGTAAATTCATATACGAAGGTTGCTACTTAAGCTTTGAGATGTGGCAACACTGATGTGAACATGTCAAATCTGACATAGTCATATTAAAGTTTGACATTTTCAATGGTGAACGTCTTCAGATGAAGTGGTGTCATACCAATGCAATTTGAGTTGAGTTACTTGAAACATTCATTTTGGTGCAAAAATGGACTTAAACCGCGAACTCTATGACTTTTGACGTGGATTGAACCAACAACATTGTGCCGATCAAATCGCTTAAGCTTTTGGCACCATTCAGAGCCACCGGTTTGCGCTGGTTGTCGCACAGGATGAATTCCGTGAGGGTCGTCCAAAATTGTGTTGTGACATACCGTGAGATTGAGGCATACTTGGCTATTAGTTTAACTCAATATTGTATAAACATATGGCTATCAAAAAGATTTTATCTCGTTTAATATCGTATAACTTGACAATCGCTCAAAAAAAGCGCATGTCAATTGGTGCAAAAAAATACTTCAAAAATTCAATTATCGTGCTTCAAAAGACGTCTATAAGATTTTGACCGGCAACGAATCGACTATATCTTTCAAGATGAGTCAAAACCAACAAAACAAAATCGTCGCCTGTTTTTTTGGAATAACTGGACGTTCCATTAGACCAACGAGGAACGGTCAATTCTTAATGGTGCACCAGTTTTTGTTTGCCAGTTAAGTTTGAAGAAATCATGGAAACTAATCGCAGAAGACGAATCTTTCTCAACTACAACAATGCGAGCTCTCAGACATCAGCTCAAACAAAAAAAACCTTATTGAACAGTCCAAACATCGAATTGATGAGTCATCCACCGTATAACCTTTGTTTGGCACCTAATGATTACTTTCTATTCCCACAGATGGGATAAATTGCGTCAACGTTTTTCAACATATGTACAAGCGTTTGATGTGTTCTCATGTTTTGGAGGTACCTCAATAGGAATAGAAAAAATGCCTAGACAATTTGTTCAAACGCATGCCAAAGTGTATTAATCTTAATGGAGAATATTTGTTTTTATTTTTGTATCTCAAAAGTTAAGTAGCAACCCTCGTAATTGTGTAATGTTTAGGTTGTAGAAATATCCAATTTTGTCTTAGAAAACAAATCCGCACATTTCGTTTGTAACTGCAAAAAATCTCAACAGAATGGGAAACGTTTCCGCTGACGGAACGTAACTTGAAATCTCAGACGAAAAAAAAAACGTGTGTTGAAGCTTATATCTTCACTGTTGCCCTGAAAATCTCCGAAAGGCTTTCGTAATGATATATGTGGCTTCCTTTTATCATGCATGAAATTCGTTTCACAAAACTGGAACGGAAAGTGCAAACTGGAGAATGCGACATAGGAAATGTTTAGGTAGACATAGAGGAAAAAATATATCGTTCAAAGTGAACAAATTTCTGTCTTTTGTTGGTCGGAATTTATGGAGCTGTAAGGAACAGGTTGGTCAAAGGAATATTAACTTAAAGGATTTTTTTTTCAAAGCAATATTGTGCCGTTCAAATATCGTAAAAATAACATTTGAATATCAATAAAAGCTTGTTAGCATTTTATTATATATGAAAAATACTCAAAAAAGGATATTTTTTTCAGTAAACGATATAAAACTGTGGGAACTAATTAATATGGTTTTCAAATACAAAAATATATAATCGAAATATATAAATTCATCATATTATTTGAAAAATTAACGAATTCTGAAGAAAATATCTATAGCAGTAAAATAGGATGGTGTGGAACAAAGCTCAAATTTTAGCAGTTATGTATGAAAAAAAAAATATTCCTATTCCTGTCAGCAATCGTAAAAAAGACCCAACAAACAAAGTAAGGGGAAAATTTATTATATGGACAAGCTGTGCAATGAACAGGGTCATCTTCTTAGACTACTCCCTTAGTATTGCATATTTAATCCAATAGGGGCAAACGTAAAATCAGAATTACGAAAATGTAATCAGTCTCCAGAACTCAGTAAAGAAGTTGTAGAACTCGTAAAGCAACTTCTAGAGCTTTAAAAACTGTGTTGAACTTGTTATCAAAGAAGAAGATGAATATGTGGTATTACCCACTTTACAACCCTTCATAATTCAATCAAATAATGACTCTAGTCAGACGATTCTATTTATAAAGATACTTTGGAATTGAAATTTTTTTCTTTTGTTTTATTTGCGAATAATTTATTTTCCTTTGTGGTTTATGGTTTGAAATTTCATTTTCCAGAAAAAAATAATGTACAAAAAGAGCTCAGTTCACGTCTGGTATGCTGTTTAAATCAAACGGCCTCACAGGCAGGTACAATTTACTCGTCTATTTACGTTTTATCATTTAATATTCAGTTGTGGCAAGTTAACGAGATATAATAATGATTTTTTTCTACGCCCATGTCTGTAAACGTCATAAATCGCACTGTCAACATTCCTTGCAAATGACATTGTTACAATAACATACAAGTAATGAGTTCTCATAACATACACGTGCGTTTTGAGAAGAAAACTTAAACTTCTTCTTGGTTTAATCAAATTACAATCAAATTTTAATTTACGTAAAGCTAAGGACACATTTTCAACACGTGTCGTGTTAACACGCATTAACAAGTGTTATATAAATATCTATTATATAATATCTACGTTATTTTAAATAGATCCTTGCATATTATTGTGATGTGTCGTCAGAAACCGATAACATGCTTTAACACGTCATCGCGTGTTTTCAATATCTACGTTGGTCAGATTTTCGTCAGAAGTGTTACAAAGTGTTGTAGGTTATATTCACCACATGTGCAGAGTTTGTTCTGAGCGTGACTGAAAAGTGTTTCCTTAACTATATTCGTTTCCGTAATGTATCTATAATTATCTTTATGTTAATTGAGGTACAATTTATAGAGGAGATACGAAAGTATGAGTTTTTGTACAATTTCCGAAATAAGGACTACCGAGACCAACGAAAACGACAATCTCAAACCAATACTTATGTTTTAGAAAATACTCAAGGTTTCTTTTCAATACATTAATTGATTTTACAAATTTATGCAATGTTAATCTACTTTTCCAAAAATAATATTATGTCTAGTTTTATAATAATTTTATACTCGATTGTATTTAAGAAAATATAATATTGTGTTTTGTTGTTTTCTACCTTAAAGCTATTAAAAGTCATTCCTCTGGAGATATTGCGTCTCTAAAATTTGTATTTTGCTTCTCCAATTTACTTTCTAGTAAATTGTAAACCACGTCGAATTCCTTCTGGGTAACCCTGATATACATTTTACACCTGTCATCGTCATTGCTAATTTCGAGCCACAGAACAGGATATTCACCACATTCGTGCCTACGTTAGTTTGTTGGATGAACCCAGTACTCCCTGGATTCATATTGTAGCACAAGCAATGCTGCAGTAACCGAACCATTTCCTCTTCTTCATCAAACTAATCCATCTCTTCTTATAGGTGCTATATTATAAGCTCCGGAGAATTGTAAATGTGTTGTGTGAACCTAAAGGTCGAGGATACTACTTAACAGGTTAAAAACATCATCAAAAATGTCAGCTGTCACATGTGTTTTATAACACACATATGTGTCCGGCCTATATGATGTGTCGTGTTGAGACATGTTAACACGGCACGTGTTAAAAATGTGTCATTAACTTAAGACTTGGTTTATCTGCACAAATTTAGTCAACTGAAAAACAAAACATAAAAACTTATTATAGCATTAGCGAGATATATTTAGGATTGAGAGAGTGATGCCCCAAAATGTAGGCAGCACATTATGCAATTTCTTTAAAACTAGGACACGTTTTCTTAAGTAGCACTTTTTTTGTGTAAATTATGAAAAAAAATATAACAACTTCATTTGATTATTTGGAGAAAAATCAACAATTATACGTGAATGAGTGGATTTAATTTAAAGCCCTGAAATCAATATGAGTTTTCTTTTTTTTATTCCCATAATTTTTTTCGTAATTTTTAAAAAAAATTCATAAAAATCAATTGATTTTTCGATTTTCTAGAGCCAAAAAACGAGGGGACCGCATTTTACATTTGAATTTTTTTTTGAAAAATCCATTTAACTTTTTTTTGATATCCAGTTTTTACTTTCGAAGTTAGTTTTGGTGATGTTTTTTTTTACTTTTGTATTAATATTTTTGTGTCCTAGTATAATTTTGTTTATTAAGTGAAGGATTTTAGTTGTTTGGTTCGCTTTTCAATATAGTCTTATTAAGATATTTCAAGAAAAAATAAACTTCCACTCCTCTTTTTATATTTGTATATTGTTAAATCTTCTGTAGCCAATCCGTAATTTTGTCTAAATTATAAAACATATCATCTCATTACGTTGAAAAAGTCTCGTTAAAATGATGATTAAGAAATATGAGATCAACCTAAATTCAACGGAATCTGTTGGAGCTTTTGCAGATAAGGAATCCGGAAAAAAAGTTGTAAGTAGGTATGCCGAAACTCGATTCAGAACTTTATTATGATTTAAGATACCTCAAAAGTCTTTTAAGGCAGATTTTTTTTATAATATTGAAGCCGACTTGTTTAGAACAAGTCTTTAAAAGGGATAATTGACGATAAGAATATGAAATTGAGAACTTTGTCTGGAAAATTGGGAAAACAGATAAGTTGACTTCACTCATCATCATTAGTTACTAAATATTTTTTTGCTTCAATTATGTAGATATTCAATTTCAGGAAAATATAAAAAATTTGTTGAAGGTAGATATTTGAATAGCAGTAGTCTTAGCAGAAGAATGGTTTACGTAATGTACGAGGTCTGGCTATTAAATAATGAGACTGCGCACCTAGAGGGCGTCCTAGACGCGTTGGGCATCTAGCTATCTATGCACGTTCCAAAACACGTTTCCGTCTCTATTGAAGTATTTGTGTAGTAACGGTTTTAAACGAACGTGTTTTTTTTTTCTCGTAAGCTCACGAGCAACGTATCAATCTCAAATTTCTCGTTAAATTGAAAAAACTTCGAATGAGTGCTATAAATTGTTACAAGAGGCCTATGGGGGCAATTCTCGTGCACATGTTTTTGAGTGTTGTAAGCGCTTTAGTGAGGGCCGAGAGAGCACTGAAAATAACCAGCGCCCAGGTCACCCTTTGACTGTTTCAACTCCGGAAACAATGACCGAAATCAACAAAATTTTGCGTACAGATCATCGAAATAGCATCCGGATGATCACCGAGACTGTAAAGCCCTATAAGGAAATGGTTAGAGAAATTTTACACGAGGAATTACACTTGACAAAAGTCTGTGCGAAGCTGGTGCCAAAAAATTTGATTTCTGACCAAAAGCTCTTGCATCAACGGGTCCTCTCAGATTTCCTTGAAAGGTTAGAAAAAAATCTGCTTTGAAAGGGACCCGATTTGTGTCGATGGAAGCAGTAAAGCAAAGAACGGCAGAGATTCTAAAGGCACTCACCAAAGAAGACTTCCAGCACTACTTCGATCAATGGAAAAAACGTATGTTCGTAACCAGTCTCGTTATTCAATAGCCAGACCTCGTATTGCTGAATTTTTGACCATGATTTTTCATTTTAAGTGCAAATTTCATGGCAAAAATTTTATTAATATGTTTTAAATGTTCTTTAACATGTTTTAAACATGTAAACAAGACGTTTAAAACAAATCAACCCTGTCCTACAATACCTAAGAACTAATAATCTGTTACATATCTTAATTGCACTTCTTAAATAAACAAAAAAAATTGATTGGTAACCTTGCACCAAATTTAATCTTCACTTAAAAATTGAATTTTGTAAAAAACAAGATGAGATCCTAAAATCCCAGGGAATCCCAAAACCGGTGTCAATATAAGGCAGCGACCGAGTATGTTAGCTAGGCAACCACAGATACGTGAACCGTTTAAAGTGCAGTTACGAGAGAGGTTCAATAAATTGTTTCAAATGGATGATTGGATTTTTATATCAGTTGGAAGGTTTTTGAGCTATAATAACTCCAAATTGCTATGTCTGGTTAGCTCATTCAAAATTACTGAAAATTCCCGGTTTCCTCGAAAAAAATTCCCGATTTGGGATGGGAATTGTCTTGACTACAACATCGACAGTATTGGGAAGTTGGAAGACAATTTGTCCCGCCTAGAGACTAACAGATAAATTATCTGTGTTTGTGATTACGCTCCAATTTTTGAGTGACATTTTGGAGTCTATATCTATTTGAAACAATTCGAGTATCTACATGAATTCCATCAGCTTCTATATCTTGTTTTTATAATGAATGTTTTCTGTCTTAAGAAATCTTTTAATCAAACACCAAGTAGTAGTTTTGTTCTTTACAGTATTTGGACACTTTTCACTGAACAATGCAATAGCTATCAATCTCTCGCCTGTTCCATTACATAAACTTTTTCCTCTATCATCAACATTGTATTTAAAAACAGTATAAATATAATAAATGTTTGTTTGATAGTTAATTTCAACAGATCAATCTCGTATCAGTTTTAATTTTCACCTTTCCTTTTACAGATATCATAATACACTAAATTTCTATTCATAACTTATCTCATGTCCTGTCTAAAAGTCTAATGTGTATTACTGTCAACTCGTAAATAAATTTATTCCCTGAAGATGCTGCGAGGGAGCGTACAAAATAGGCGCTTAAAAAATATTCGCTCGTAAACAAGTATGAAGTTTCTTCTTCCTAATGTAATCCCTTATCAGAAGTAATCTTAGTTTATGATATGAATATATGAGGATCTCTTATGAAAACATATTTTTTCTTGGCTTTGAAATTTTTTTCGAGAGGGTTAACCCTATTTTTATATTGTGGACCATTTTGAATGAGAACTGGAACTAGTTTGATTGAACATTTAGAAAACTCTCATTATTTGCCGATTAATACTTTGATAATATTGAAAATTAAGAATAAATTTAAATCTTATAATATCATATTTCAACAACATGAACGTGCACAATCTTATTTTTAATTTATAAAAAACTGCACATCATAGGTAAATAAATTTTAGAAGAAACAAGATTCAAGTTAGTATGAGGTTATGTATATTTGTGCAGCGACACTCCAAAATATTCTTTAAAGGTTTCTGCAACGTACTGAAAGACAATCTCATCCGGCTCAAAAGAAGTTACGAAATGATCGTTGTATACGATCGAGTACAGAAGATGGGCAGCATGCAAAATTCTCATTGTCCAATATGCAAAGATACGTACAAAACTTCACGTAGGGCAGATCTCAATAATATGTGCTTCCTTCATAGGGGAAACAATACAAAATTGCTAACTTCTCGGGTCAATCATAATCTTATTTCAATTTCATTTTGAATAAATAATTCTGGTCATTATAACCCCATTTATTTTTTTGGAAATGCTGGCGGTGACTTGGTTACAATAAAACTGCATGGAGGTTGAAGATCCTCCTTTGACAATTCTATCAATAAATCAATGTAAGTAGCTCGAATGATTTCCTCAGACAACATTTAGTTGAAGTACTCGTTCCAAATTTAGTATAATTGATCACAGACGCATGAAAAAATACGCAATCACAGCTAAAATTTTGAGGTTATGTTCAAAGTTTTCAACTTTCGTTCGTTGTTGACTCGTTGCCGACTGCCTCTACTATCTACATAGTATATACGAAGATTGTACAGTGTACTCACTGTTCTAATAAATTCGAATCAAGTAGACTGTATTAATAATAAGGAATAAACGTATACTAGAGATATTCTGACATTTTCATTCTATCTATCTTATCTAACCTTCAATCTAATCTTCTTCTTTTTAAAGTTACAATAAATGACATATGATCATCGACGAATAAAACTACCAACAACTTTGAACACAAATAATTAGAAATCCTTAACATTCCCCCAACTTTGAAAGGGTATCAGTTTCAATAAATAATATAAAAAAAATAAATAATAAATTATCCATTGATTGGTAATGGACAAAGCCTTAAGACAGCTCGTTTCACTTCACCATTTTTATTTTTTGATTTAACCACTTGCACAGTCCATCGGGTCAGGGAAATCCTTCATTGATTACTACTGATATGACTACAATAGTCATAAAATGGAGCCTTGAAAAAAGTTTAGCTTTGTTATGGAGTCTTTTGAATTGATTCTTAACCATGTATTTAAGATTAAATCAAACGCGACTGGAAATGATGGTCTTACGTTGCGGATGTTCAAGCTTTGCTTGCCAACAGTGCTAAATCCCTTGACGCATATTATAAATTCTTGTCCAGAGACTGGCTACTTTCCTAACGGCTGGAAGGAGACGTTAGCCTGTACAATACCTAAAGTACATAATCCAACTGAGTTGAAGGATTTGTTTGTTACCAATCTCCGAACGAGCAGTGCAAACCCAGATGAACTTTTTTTACAGGAAAATAATCTTTTTTTCCAGGAATCAGTCAAGGTTTCGTAGGGAGCATAGCATAGCAACTGCAATGTTGAATATCACTGACAACATAATGAGAACGTTGGATAAGGAGAAGGCTGTCATATCCGTCTCCTTGGATTACTCCAAGGCATTTTATGTGTTGGATCATAATCTTATCTGTGCAAAGCTGAAGTATCTGGGATTTGACGAAATATGTTGTGAAGTTTTTGAATCTTACTTGAAAGTAAAAAGGTAGAGAATTCGCACGGATCATAGTACAACTGACGGTGGCGAAATGATATCAGGTGTGCCACAGGGTTCAATAATTGACCCACTTTTGTTCCTCGTATATGTCTTTGATATATATGACAGTGTCTCTCATTCTCACGTAAAATCATTTCATCCTGCAGATCCAGATGCAGCAGCTATATACCTAAATAGAAACCTGTCAAGTATTCTTGAATGTTCAACTGAACTATCCCTTATTGAGTCGTATCTTCGATATGCCTTTCCCTTTGAATCTTTTAGTTTATTTTTTCCTACTGTAATGTTGTTTACTATCCTTGTCTTGACGTGGCATCGGGAAATCGTGTGCAATATGTATAAAACGTTTGTTGTAGATTTATTTTCAAGCGAAGAAAGAACGATTATATTTCTGGCAAAATTAGTTAACTTAATTGATTAAAAATTTCGAATGTTGCGAACCTTCATTTTAAGTGTCTCTTAAGGAAGTGTTAAAACATTCGACATCTGTTAACTTGAGAGAAGAATTAGTTTTTCGTGCAAAAATACATAATGCACATATTTTAACTATGCCGCAGCATAAATTTGTGCTTTTCCAAAGAAGTTTCACGTGTTTAGCTGTCAAATGTTTCAATGCTCTCCACGAGAACCTTAAATTGTGTGGTATAAATTCTTTTCAATCTAAGTACAGAGCGATTTTATTTGATAAGCAAATATGTAACTAACTCCATCTTTTTTGGGTTCCTATAGTTATTTAATAAGTTTACAGTTGAGACTGTATGAAGTTCTTTTGCATAGTTAAGCAGCTGGAAGTGGTTAGGTGGAAGAATAGCATAGATGCCCAATCTCGCCCACTTGTGTACACATATCAAACCAATAAAGACGATTTATTATCATATTAATCCTAAACAGATTCAAAATGACTTATTAAGTAATAATAAGCAAAACATGAATGTTTTTGCTACAAAATTTAGCTATTATATCCTATTTTAAACCGACTTTATATACTGTGAAACATTCCCATTTAAAATTTAATAATTAAAATGTGAAAGAGCTTTGGTATAACGAACATGAAAAATAAAGAACGAACAAGATTCATTTGAACATTCTGAAAAGCAGTGACATGTAATAACCATCAGTATGGGAGATCAAAGGGTGTCTCTAGTATAAATTACAGAACACTTTTCACCCTGTTAAAAATTCTCCGGTTTAATGAAAATATTTTTGCATTTAAATGAAATCTCAAACGAGCAGTTACGATAGGTATCATCCATACTTCTTTTTTAATTTAAAAACTGGATTTTTATTCTGTATATTGTGAAAATATTCGCTATTCTATCACATAGAACGACTGTTTATACTTCCACTACACCAACACTCACAATTACATTTACTGACGCATGTTTAGATAACTTATCGTCTTCGAAGGTAATCTAAAACCTGTTAACTTGCCCTATTCTATTTATACCAAATACTTCCACTAATAAACTTTTTCCAGTGAAAAACACTTCGGTGGGATTTCTTACAATTTCTCAACGTTAGTAAGAATAAATACTAGCTCTAAAATATCTCCAAGTCGTGATGCTCTTTCTTTCCACGTTACTTCTAAGAAAATCTTTTCTTTAGACCTGTAAGTATATTTGAGCAAACCATACTCAGCATTCAAAACAAAACTTCCTGCGGTATGGATGGATTATTAACTAAGTAGTTTTTGATTTTTTCAGAAGTGATGATAACGTTTCATGTTTTCTAATGAATGAATCCTTTGAAAAGGGGCTTTTCTGTAGCTGTCTAAAAACATCTCTAATTGTACCCCTGCACAAGGATGGCGAGAAAAATAACACTAGTAACTACTGTCCTATTGCATTATTATCAATTTTATCAAAGATGATCGAACGACTAATTAAAAACAGTTTATTGTCTTTTGCTTAGGGCTTGTTGTGGACAATTCCTTGAAATGAGAGTTACATATTACTGTCTTATCTGAAAAATTGATTTTCTCCTGTTTTACGCTGAGAGCAGTTTCCAAAGAATGAACTTATATACCTCCTCAACAGTTTATTATGCCCTTATTGAGTGACATCTTCCCTTCTGGGGTACGTGTTGTGCGACTCAATTTCAGTGAATCTTTAAACTAACAAAAAGAGCTGTTAGATATTTACTCGGACTGAATAGCAGGGACTTATAAGATTAAACATTCTCACTTTTCCTTCCTTATTCATCTTTGAATCCGTTTGCCTAATTCGTAAGCATGGTTCTCCAATTTCAGAACGGACGTTGCAAGGCTATCCACTTAGGAACTTGCAGCACGACCTTTACCTACCTACTCCACGTTCAGAATTAGTTGAGGGCTCAATATTTTACAATGCAAAAAAATGCACAATCATTTGCCACTTGAAGTCAAATCGATATAATGTTTTCCCACATCTCACAATAATTTGAGAGCATATTTACTGGAAAGTGATTTCTACTTTCTGAACGACTTCTATTCTAATTATAACACTGGTCGACAATAATTTTTTTGAACACAAGAATGAATATTTTGATAAAGTGGACCTATACAAATACAAAAATAAGAAAAAATAATTGTAACACGTAAGGTTTTTATGTTACATTTATAGAACTATATTCATTGGTAAAATGTTTAATATTTATTGAAAAAATAATTTCAAGTTTTTTAAATCGTATATATATTGACAATATTCATAGTTTACATCTAATAAGCATGCCTCACATCTATTATAAACAGAAACTCAAAAAAAATCACTTCAAATATCAATTAGCTTTTCTTTTTCCTTTTATAGGGGGTTGCAGTTTCTCTATTTAAAAACCTACAGTAATCACCCATCATGGCCGAGTCCCATCGTCCTTGATACCGAATTTCCATTGTTCTAATATCTTGGTGGAACCTTTCACCCTGCTCATCACTGATAGCTCCCAAATTTTCCGGAAAAAATGTTAGGATGGAGGAAATGAATTTTCAACGATAATCGAGTACCAAGGGATTTGTAGGTATCTAGAAGTTCATGTATTAGAGCAATAAGTAGAGACTTGGGAATAAGCAGAATCACCGTTCAAGGTATTTTGACAGGACACAGGTAAATTATGATGTAAAAAGATGTGTTTATTAAACAAAATATACCCACATAATATTATTTTTGGGCGGCATGGTTATATGTTAATATAATAATTTATTTATCATTCCGGAAAGATATTTAATAGGACATTATATTTCTTTTAGATTTCATCCATATCATATAGTACTGCATCAACAATTGGTTGATCGTGATTACGACAGAAGGTTGGATTATTGCAACTGGTTACTACATATGGTATATGACGACCCTCATTTACTGTCACGTATTTTGTGGTGAGACGAAGCTACATTTAGTAGTGATGGTACGATTAACCGGCATAATATGCACTATTGGTCACAGAATAATCCACGCTGGATGGAAGAAGTTCAGTATCAGGGGCGATGGTCGGTGAATGTATGGTGTGGTATTGTAGATGGTCAAATAATTGGATCTTTTATTTTTGACAACGCAGTTAACGGGGAACGCTACCTAAATTTTATAAGGGATGAATTACCACTTCTTCTAGAAGATATGTCACAAGCAACTCGTAGGTCTATGTTGTTTCAGCACGATGGGTATTTGGCGTATTTCTCCAAGTTAGAGAATTTTTAGATAATGCTTACCCTGATAGGTGGATAGGACGTGGAGGCTTATTTTTTGGCCAGCCAGGTCACCAGACTTAACCGTCTTAGATTTCTATCTCTGGGGCCGGATTAAACACCTTTTTTGTGCAGTTAGACCCACTACTAGAGATAACATGATCGAGAGAATACGAAACGCCATTCAGAGTATATCGAGAGTAGTAATTGAGATTGCTGTTCAATCTACTCTTCAAAGAATAAACGCTTGTATCGATGGGCGACAATTTGAACATTTAGGTCATCACTAGTGAGGTACCTTAGTTATATTTCCATTTTAACTATTATTAATAAAACAAGGAAAGACAATTTTGAGGAGTCAAAAAATGTTACAATACGTTCAGTCAACTCGGAGTAATTTATGTTTAAAGGAAAATGCTTAAAATCTACATATTTTTTAGGATATCTCGTAATACGAAAAATATATCGACATGCGGTTTTCGCCATTCTATTGCTAATTTGACCTACTTTTATATTCCTCAATTAAAACTGCATGTTTCCATTCAACATTTTTCAAGGATAGCTAGATTAAAAAAAATAAATAAATAACGCCCTCTCGCGTATACGTTACTCATAAGGTTGTTTCTAAATTATAACTCTTACAATGGTAGAAAAGAGCTCTCTTCAAAAAGACTAAGTTTGCATAGATGGGTTGAGTAGAACTGGACTTACAGGTGTTTTTTTCATAATAAAGTTCTCGCTTCCCCCCACCTCTTATTTGAAGAGATAGACTAAAACTTGTAAAATCAAATAGCTGAATTTCTTGAACATTACGATATTTAAATGCATCTTAATTAGGCAAAATTTGAAAATTCTTCATTTTATAATTTTTGATATTTAATTACGCTCTCTAGCCGTGGAAATACAACTCTGTAAATAATTTCACTTTTGTTATAAATTTTTTTCCCGAAGCTGTACTATAAACGGTTCCCGAGATATGATCGAGAGCCATTCTTATTGGGACACCCGGTACATAATGCCTAATTTTTATTGTGTTAAAATAAAATTCTTTCCTTTTTACGAGTATCCTACCGGCACGCCTTTGGCACACTATTTTCAGTGTTTGTGAATGGATAACAATAGGCTACACCCATAGATTGACCACAACCCAGTTGGTACGGGGATTTGCGTTGGAACCAGGGGGAAATGTTATCAATGACGTTGAGATAAGTACAAACAAAAGACCATTTTGAGAAAATAAGTATAATAATAGTGTTAATGTGTAGATACACATTTGTTTAAATCAATTATGATATTGAAATAATGATTTTGCTAATTTCCTTCCACGCATTTCTTTTCAATTGCCTGTTTTTGTAATCTTCTGATGTAGAATTCCACAAACATGTTTTTTTCTTTTTATGCGTCAAAATTCAACGTCCCGATTTTCCATGGTACTTCTTCACACATCAACAAAACTCTGCAAACTGACTGTTCAAAATGACAACGACAAACAATAATAAACGCGCTGCATAAAAGCACCAATTGTACTTTTGAAACACCTGTCGCGACGCGTTTTGTAATTCCACGCGACAGGATTTCAGTACGCCGCGATACAAGCGGAGAGCGGCTGATTAACGTCGTTGCATCAAAGTGCACATTTAACAACGTGCTTTTAGAAAACGCCCCGTTTCTTGTCGCCCTGCGACCAGCGACAAAAAACGCGTGCATAAAAGAGGCGTTAATAATAATTTTTTTACGGCTTCGGTTTTTTGAGATTTCGCTTGTGATGATCATGGAATTCTGATTAACAGACTAGAATATTATGGCATCCGAGGTTTTCCTTTAAAATGGTTTGTATCTTACCTTGAATATAGAAAACAACTGTTACGAGCTAATGGTAAAATTAGTAATTTAGTAATTTACCAATTGGCAGTGGTGTACCTATTTTCGATATCCATTAATGATGTTACACAATTAATGATAAATTCATTTTATTTGCGGATCACCAGTGAGGTTCAGATATACAAGCTTTATACGCTACCACAGGCGCGTGTTTGGTTCACAAACACTTTCACAATCCAATTCAGATACCCATTCACAGTGTTACGAACAAGTTCGTAAAATGGTTCCCTAGGCCCTGTCCAACTACTATGGAAATTTAAAAAATGGACGAATTCGCGGGGTGCTTTTCGGGCGGTGCTTTTTTCATTTTTTATAAATGACGGAATTCGTTTAATGTTTATTTGTCTATAATTTTTTTGTAGTCGGCGGTTTGTTTGCAGTATTCCTTTCAAATAATTTCTAGGAAAGTCTATTTATTTATTTCTTTTATTGCTTTTTGTTCTAGAACTTTGTAGTAAATTATTATAAGTTAAGTGTATTATATAGTGTGTGTATAAATTAAGAACGTAAGAGATAGTGTTGATTAACTCGCCCCACGAATAAAAAGAGTGTAAATAAATACGAAAAACGTTATAATAGTTACTCTACTAGAAGAAAAAATTTGGACATTTACTTAACTATAATCACATCTAATTTAAAAAAAAATTCATCGTTTCCAATGCCAATAATCTACCATCGCCTGGTATAATTCAATATTTAGTTTAAAGTAAGATATTTATACTGTATTTTAATTATTATCAAGCCAAATTGTTATTTCAATATTATCTAATTTAAAATTTTTTGTGACAATGAAGTTCTCTTTCTAGTGAACTAGAAGGTGGGCTGTGAGGAATACCCTATTCAAACTATTTCTACATTTAACAATGTCAATGCGTCGAAATCAGGCGGGGTTCTATGGAAGGAAGTGGAGGAATGTCATTTTTCCTAATCCCCCCTAATATCAAGAATTTACTTACTTTGAAATCTCCATTTTCTAGAATACTTTTTTTTTAATATCTAAAAGTTCCCCTTCCAAAAATCGGCACCGGATTCGCTCCTGTTTCAACAACATATTGTTGGATACATTTTTTAATAATTTTACATTATTTTTTTCGTGATTAGTCGTCTCGGTTTTAAATCTCTTTGGATAGAAAATTAGTTCAAAATTCACATTTCGACCTATTTCGATCTCAAAATTTTTACCTGTTTAAAAAACTGATTTTCTATTGAAATATTCCAAAAGTCAAGATAAATCATCCCGCAAAACATATAAAAAGATCTAATAAGTAAATTATCACTGACAGCTCTACTATACCCCATTTTCATGTTTGTCCATGTTTTGAATGAGCTATGTGCTCTTTAAACCGGATATCTCTCTATCTCTTCGTTTGCCGAACATACTACAATGATTATAGCTAACTTCATGAATACCACTTGTTTCCAAATCTGATATTTTATCCTTGGAAATACCTAAAAATGATTAAAATTTAAAACCCACTCAGTTGAAATTTCATTCCAATTTCTTCGCATAAACAGGATTCAAAGGACTTTTATTGAGGATGTGACAGTACTTAACGGTTATGACAAGATAGATAAATCTCAGTGAAACCACCTCTTTTGAAAAAACAAAATGAAAAACTAGCAAAATGTGTTATACAAATACAAAAGAATTTCTAACAGAGTGGATTTCAAATTTGTTTATATATTGAAACAATTTTTATAAGATAATCTGACGTTGCCTAAATCCCTCAAAGAGTTTCAATTAAACTAGTCGGTATTAACAGAAAAAAAAATAAATCTCTTCTTTAGAATGATAACAGCATTCAGCACAGCACGTGTCAGCAACAAAAAGGTTGCCCTTAACAATTTGTTGTAAGTGGAAGTCCACTAATAGCCCTATAAAATCCGATAGTAGCGGAAGTTAAGAGAATTAGAAAAGAAGAAATGAGGGGAAGGCTACTGTGGAACTTCCAGCCAGATCTAATTCGTTTATAAAGGCCGTTTTAACTTCTGATCATGTTTCAACTAAGAGTTTGATAATTGTTACTTGTTTCTAGCTCAAATGTTCCAAGATACGTGGTTGTGTTAACTAATATGTTAATGAACTCGAAATGAAACAAAGAAATTAGTTCAATTTTGTTACTTATCAAGTTTCACTAACTTTCGACAAACTTCCTTCGTTATAAATTAAACAATAAAATTCTAATAAACACGTGAACTAGATAATCATTATTATTAGTTGTTGTTATCCAAAAATATGAAATAATTTATGTATTTAAAGTTTCCTTTGAATGAAAAACCAAACCACTATATTCATGGTTAACTCCAAGACAGTTTTATGGATACTTTTTGTGTGAGAAGAATTTAGATGAATGAAATTATCCTTCCTTTCTATATACTGTTATTCTGTTGCTAATTTTAGACTTAAAATGGAAACCTTATATACCTCTGATGTCTTTGTTGGTATAATTAGTACTTTATAATAGACAAGCAAAAAAGTTCTTGAAATATTCTTGATGAATCGATTCCAAATATTTCTAGCTTGGTAAATAATCATAAATGTTGAAAGGTTAATCTCCATATGAAATTTGGAAATAATCAATTTCCAAAGTGCTTTAGTTTAATCAGAAAATACTTTTTAGTCAAATTCTAAAGTAAAATTATTTTTAAAGCAAAATTTTTGTTTTCTTTAGGTTAGATTAGGTTATGTTAGGTTAGGCTAGGTAACCTGACAGTTGAGAACCGGAGTTAGATAAAGGAACAGATCTTGTAGCAGCAGCATTGACCTCGTTCCATAGAGAGAGAGAGAGAGAGAGAGAGAGAGATTCCTTGGTTACAGTTTGGTAGGAATCGGAGGATTTTCGTGAGGGAGGTGATTGTTTGAGTAGGCCCTGATATAGGAATAGCTCCTCTGCGGGGCCCTCGTTCCAGAAAAACACGAGATTAAGGGAGTTTATATAGGACCGCGCGTCCATGGGATTCAAACCATGGGCTAGATGCCTCTGAGTTCTAAGCCCCATAAAACACATTTAGAATGACGTGAGGACGTATTCGGAACCATTGATATCGACCTGTCGTTTAAAATTAGAATGAGGTAATACACAAGACATCTGTAGACTTTGCGCACCATAGCACAGAAATATTAAGCACGTTGTTACGGAGTATATCCACAATGTTCGTATTTCTATCAGCGGCAGCGCTGCAATCGCAGTTCCGAGCATGCGCTACTCTGATTCAAGCAGAAGAAATTTATGTTATTTTCAAATCACTGGTGCCTAGGTTTTCTTTGTAGTGCTTCAAGGAAAATTAAACCTAGTGAAATTGATCGGCAAATCTGCGAGTATTATGGACAAAATGCTATGAGTTATACAATGATTATAAAATGAATCGGACAGGTCAATAAAGGATGTGATCAAACACGCGATGAATAACGTCTTTGGTTACTGATGAGCTGTCATACGCAATTGTTAATGAAACTGTTAGTGAAAAATTAAAACATAAAAAACAACACATGGGCAGTGAACTTCAGTTTTTGATACGCTGAAATGAAGATGGTGATGATTTTTTTTATCGGATAGTCACAAGGTATTTTAAGACACTCCAGAAACCAAACGGCAATCATTGGAATGGAGGCACACTTGGACTTAACTAAAATTGAGCTTAAGCTATCTTTGCAACTTTGTTTGGGACAGAAAAGGTATTTTGCTGATTGTTTTCAATCGAATGATCAAACAATCAATGCAGAAGTTCACTGTTTCACAAGAACATTGTGAAATTACGCCGAGGATCACTGTCAGAGGGTTTTATTTTTTTCCACGATCTAAAACTGCAAACATGGCCAAAAAACTCGTGGGACGTATTCCGATAACTAAGATCTTCTCTTGTTTGTCAATACTTCAACGATGATTATGAGTTGAAAAATGTAAAATGCTCAGAATTAAATATACGTCGTTTTCTGCTTAGAAGGCAGTAAATATGCCCTCAAATTATTGCGGAATGCGGGTAAAGATGATATCGATGTGATTTCAATTGGCAAGTGATTGTGCATTTTTTCACATTGTATAGTATTGAGTCCTTCACTTAATTTTTCAGGTGGAGCGGTAAGTAACTATTTAGTACAAAAGGCTGCAACGTATTTTTATATGATAAAACTTTAGTTTTCGAAGCGTTAAGATTATAATCGTACTATGATTAGGTAGCTAAATATGTTTCTATGAAGTGTCAGGAGATCAAGGTTGCTTCAAGAGAAACTAGTATCATCCGCAAGATATATTTTAACACTGATATCTAGATAGGCGATGTCGTTGATAAACAGAAGAAACCAAATAGGGCCTAGTACTGAACCTTGGGAAACTCCATATTCTATTTGCTTGCAAGAAGACATCGTTGTATCAACCCTTACAAGCGGACTTCTGTTGGTAAGGCTTAAATTAAACCATGCGAGAGGTTTTTCCCTGGAACCGTAGTACTGCAATTTGTTAATTTAAATAGCACGAGTTACATAAATAAAATAAATCACAGAAAGAAATTGGAGTGGACTCAAGGTTATTTAGGCTAGTTCAGAGATTATTTGGGAAGGAGAATATATCATCATTCTTGCATTTGAAACTTAAGAATACAAATTTATGGGTAGTAAGTATTTTATTTCAGAAACTAGAAAACATTTTCGATGTAAGCTCATCGGTACCAGGTGAAGATTTGTTTTTAACATCTGGGGGATATGGAAGAGGATCAAGTGAAGAAGTTACAGAATTTATTAAGTTATTAAGTTTTTTGCTACATTCACAAAGTAATTATTGAGGTTATCAGATGGAGTAGAGTGCTCAAAGAAGAAGCCTTATATTTCAGATCATTCACAATGGACCATGTTTCTTTCGTAACATGACGATAATTGGCGAGTCTCCTATTATAACAAATATCCTTCACGTAATTTTTGAAGAAGACACTCGCATGTTCTATCGACAAGATCGCATATTTTTTGGAGTATACGTAAACCTTTAGTAGACCAGGGTTTATTTTGCTTAATTTTAATAACCTGCTAACTAACTTCAACCCAAATTTACAGTAGAAAAATAAAACTTTGAAATTTGAATTTTCAATTTTAGGTTAAAACCAAAAATAAAGTTGGTGTATTTTTGGATATTCTATATTATTAGAAACTAATTATATAGTAATTTGTTATTATTAATAAGTTATAAGTGTTTTTATGACTAAGCAGGTTTTTTTCGGAGTAATCGCTATATTTCTCGAGCTTAGCAGGTTTTTCTAAAGATTTCTCAAACATCTTTTGTTAATTATCACCGGTCGACAGGAAAAATTTTTTTGTAGTAACACAAGAGTTAGTAGCATATTTTTATAAAATGGACCTATACAAATACGAAAATATGAAATAATTGAACTGTATTCATTGGTAAAATGTTTAATATTAATAAAAAAATAATTTCACGTTTTTTAAATTTTATATATTGACAATATTCATAGTTAGAATCCAATAAACATGCCTCACATCTTTTAAAAACAAAAATCACTTTTAATATCAATTAACTCCCACATTTTCGAGAAAAAATGTCAGATAGGAAGGGAGGAAATGAATTTTCATTGATATTCGAGCACCAAGGGATTTGTAGGCGTCTAGAAGTTGTGTTGGTAGTTTGGATCCATATTGTTGCCCAAAAATCCCTTCACTACACTAACAAATGCCTTCCATACTCTAGGTTCCTGTCTTGTGAACTTTTTTGCAAAATTGTCATCGTCCAGTTATTTTCTTATTTGTGGCTCAATAAAAATACTTTCCTTCAATTTGGCATCACTCAACTGGGAAAAAATTTCTAAGGTATTTGAATCCATCACGTGCTAAATTATTCAGCGATTTCGCCATAAATTCTCCACAAATATAGCAAAATTGGTGAGAAGGAGTTTTGCAAATGCGTCTGACTTGACAGAAATTTGTTCCTACTAATTTATCCTACATCCTTAGAATGAGCCAATTAGATTTAAATATGAGAATGTTCAATTATTACAATTCGCAAGCTTGCTGGACCATCGTCGGATAGGGAGAAAACTAAAAGAGTTGATATAATGTAGTGGTAAAAAACAGAGCATACTACGTGCGCAGTGTTATAACCAAGACCGAACAAAACTGAGAAAACTGTAGTGGGTCGAACTCGGTGAAGTAGTTTACTTGAGAATTTACTAGAAAAATATTAATCTTGTATCTAGATTAGTTGTGATTAAATTCAATTTTATTATCTAAAAGGAAAATAAAATGGTAAATTGATTAGCTAAAACTTTAACTTCCAAAGTATCGTAACATACAAAAACAAAATGTGACACTTTAAATGTAGTATTAAAAAAACAAATTATTGACATATTTCTTATTATAATAATTCTACAAAAAACTTGAATTATAAATTAAATTAAAAACCTTGAATTTAGTCGGTTAATAGTATGAAATTTTATTTGTTAACCTGGGAACACCTTGTAACGAGTTCTATGTTATTGTTTGATAATTCGAATGAAAAATGCTTGAAAAAAATCTATAAGTTCTTGAAGGAAACCTTTTCCAACCCTAAACGAAATTTCTATTCCATTTCATTAATATCTAGAAATCTGCATGGAATAAAAATGCTTTGTGTCGGAAAACCCGAAAAAAATTTCAATACACTATTCAACAGCGTTTAAACAGATTGTCCTATAAAATCTGTATCTGTCTTTCGTCTATTACGTCCAACATTTGTTATTAGAATATTTTATTGTGTCTCTTGAACAAATAATCCTTGTACTGCTTGCAAAATTCGCTATGGTCATATTTTTATTCCTTTATGAATGCGTACTGGAAAGTTGAATCATTATTTCCGGACCTGAATATAAAAAAAAATCAAAAACAATTTCCTACGTTTTGTTTTAATTAAAAACCCTGTGGCGTTTTCTATCGATTAGTTCCGAGCATTGATTATTCTCTTGATTTAGATATTAATTAATTTCTAGCTTGAGCAACTGTTATTGAAATTGGTATTTAAATAGATTTTCCTCAGTTATAGGTGGTTCAATTCATATTTGAAGAAAATGTTAAGTCATATATGTATTTACTATAAAATCTCTCTACGAAAATAATATATGGTTCCTCCACCTTTCCTTTTGAATACCTGAAATTTTCGTTCTTTCTATGTATCATCAATAGAAAGTAGGGAAAAATAATTATAATGGAAGAATAAATATGATAACCAATTAACGGTTAGTTTTGGCACAATGTTTAAAAATAGGTTGTAATAATACAGTATCAAAATGACTTTTTCAATTCAAAATTCGAACGAAGTCTTAGCCAGCTATATTAAGAATGGTTTCTTATTGGGAACGTGGCAATGAAACATCAAAGTGTACTAACTCTAATATATTTGGAGCTTTCGAATACTTATATATTCATCGTCTGGGACTGAAATTACGGTCAAGTACAATATGTTTTAAATTATGTTATTTCCGGAAAAAAACATTCATCGATTAAACAATTCAATATTCAAATTGACGTTAGATAGAAATATTGATTGATATACGAGGACATATTGAAAAATTCTTAGCCTGCAATAGAACTAACAAATAATTTAAATAATGTCAAAATATGTTATTACTCTACATATTCTCCTCTTAATTGGATACATTTATTACAGCGAATCTGCAACGTCTCTAGACCTTTCAAAAAAAATGCTCTGCAAACCAGACTTCCACAGCTTTTATTACCTCCTCGTTGGAATAAAATTCACGACCTTTTAAACTTTTTTCCAATTGAAGAAAGACATGATAGTCAGACGGAGCCAAATCTGGTGAATAAGGGGAGTGTTCTAGTAATTCAAACCATAAATCACGAATTTTTTGCATGGCAACATGAGATTTGTGTGCAGGGCCGTTGTCCTGCAAAAATAAAACAACTTTGGATACCTTTCCGCGTCTTTTCTGTTTAATTTTTTTCCGTAGTGATGTCTAATAGTGATCTCCAGCTATTGTTTTACCCTTATCCAAAAAATAAATCATGATTACTCCATGGCAATCCAAAAAAACTGAAGCAAGAACTTTTCCAGCAGATTTTTAGACGCGAAACTTCTTAGGTCTTGGAGAACCAGAGTGTCGCCATTCCATCGATTGTTGCTTTGTTTCTGGATCGTAAAAATGTACTCATCCATAGTAACAATTCGGTTTAAGAATTCTACATCGTTTTCAAATCGAACACAGATCGAACGCGATGCTTCTATCTTTGCACGCTTTTGGTCAACATTCAAATATTTGGGGATCCATTTTGCAACAATTTTTCTCATGTCCAAATTGACGTGAACTATATGATGAACGCATTCGTATGAAATATTCAGTGCTTCAAATATCCTTTTTAACCCAATTCGACGTTCTGATAAAATCATGAACTGCATCGATACTTTCGGGGACTGACACAGAAACTGGCCTTCCCGATCGGTCATCATCCTCAATGGAAAATTTACCTCTTTTGAAGCTTGCAGTCCAATTTTTCACGGTCGCATATGAAGGACATTAATCACCAAGGGTATTAAGAATAACTTCGTAAATCTGCTTACCTTTTAACCCTTTTAAATATAGGTGGTTGACATCTTTTTTCTTTTAATTTATTGCGTAACTCTGGTTTACTTTTTTGACGTCAAACTTAACACTGACACTTTTAATAAGTTATTGTTCGTTGCTATGGTAACACAATATTTTGTTTATGGATAGAACTGGTCTAGGCTTACTAGATATCAATACATTCTCATAGATTATGAATGACGTTGAATTTTTACAGGTTAGATAAGTTTACGTTCTTGTTAATGATGTTGAATATGGATTTGGTCAGCGAGCTTTTGCTAGACAATTGGATTTGACCCTCGCAGCAGTTCGAGAGTGTGCCAGATTGGATCCTTTCATAGGCAACCTGGAACAGGAAGAAGGCGATTTACCACCGCTTGTAATGACCACTTATTGTTTAAACAACAATAATGCCATTCAAGTGCAACGACAGTTCCGTGAGGTACAAGGAGTGACTATTATTCAGTGTACGGTAAGACGAAGACGAAGCAAGAAAATAACCTGATCACTAAAACACCTGCGATTAGTCCTAGTTCATTGGCAAGCACGCCTGCGTTTTGCACAGTATACTCTGAATTAGACGTTCTCAGAA
This sequence comes from Diorhabda sublineata, assembly GCF_026230105.1. Taxonomy (NCBI): domain Eukaryota; kingdom Metazoa; phylum Arthropoda; class Insecta; order Coleoptera; family Chrysomelidae; genus Diorhabda; species Diorhabda sublineata. The sequence continues at coordinate 14,848,231 of NC_079485.1, read as the reverse complement.
GAGACCAGAATATGCCGCTTATTGAAAATACTTTGAATATCGATTGTTCTTTCTTCCTATACACATAAATGCTAGTTCCAACTGCCAATAAGTTCATTTCTTTTAGCATAGAGCCAAGCAGTTCAGCTTTTTCTTTCGTTAAGCCCAGATCCCTAACTATGTCGTTAAGCTCAATTTGAGTAAACATTTTAGGCTCCACATTTTTTGTAACACATTGAAATTCTTCAGCGTCTTCGTCTCTGGTGGTTCAGTGACCGGCAAATCTACACCTTGCCCTGCTGGTCGGATAGCGGAAGGTAGGGTAGCTTATTACCTTCTTGTTTTTAGAGTTATGACCGGTAATATCAAGACTGCAAAAGTAACAGTCATCGGAATGATTTCTTGGTTCCCTCCATATTATAGGAACAGCAAATTGAAGTGTCTTTTCTCTTTTTTTTTGACCATTTTCTAAGGTCTTCAACATATACATAATACATCTTATGCGGCACCCAAGATTTATTCTGATCTCCAAGTTTAGTTCCAAAGTAAGCTCAATAAAACTTTTTTACAAAGTCTGTAATGTTTCTTTGGTGTTTTTTAATAACAAACTCACCACAAATATAAGAAAAATTGTTTTTACAACCGCGATTAGGCATTGCACTGAGCACATGTACGTACAGGAAACGGAAACGTGAAACTGAGGTTAGTTTGAAACTAAACATCAGATGTTTAGCATGTGTTTCAGCAGTACTACCAACATCATCTTCGTTCATTAAATATCCCTAGATAGAGTTCATTACACTTATTTATTCAATTTTATTTTAACTATAAAAAAGCTGTTAAATTCTAAAAATGTTGCTTGATTTCATAGATGTAAATATAAAATGTGGATAAATGGTGGATGACACAGCTTTTTAAGCATCATATTGGGATTCAGCAACCTAAAAAACATAAGAATAAGGTATTTTCAGTAAAAAAGTTTTTTCATTGTTGACCTGTGTAATTGTTCAAATAGTTTCCTTGAACATATTCGAACATTAAAAAAGAATTTCGCACATTTCATGAAATACAAAGCAGTAACTACTTAAAAGTTAAAAGAGTTTCTTGATCAAGAAATATACAGTAATATAAACTTTCAGAGTAAGGAGTTCAGTCCAACGAGTTCCTTTATATAGAAGTCTCAAGTTTCAAATAATTCATTGTGTTTCAGAATTTAATAAAGGATATGTTACGACGATGAAAGTTTTTGTAATAGATTCAGGCATAAAAGCATTAGTAAAAGTAAAATCAAAATAATAGTTCTTTGTCCTTCATTATATTATACAGTGTGTCTTAAAACCAACCACTTTTCTCTCCAACTTTTATATTAAAACTTTTACGTACTGTTTTTGTTTATGTTGGATTTATGAAGGCAAAACAATGAAGCGTCTATAGAAGGCTGATCTTCAGACTTGAAGGTTTTTTTTCTAGAAAAAGTTGTTCATTTTTTTTGCATATCAAGGATTTGTTGATAGTGATTTAGCATTATTAAGCTCATGGGAACCATCGACGTACCTAGCTACCACTCTTTGCTTGCGAGTTGAATCTGTTTGAGAGCAGTAGCAAGACTAAATAGAACCTTCAACTGTTGGAGTACGGATTAAATAATTAACATTTTTGTCATACAGCGCTCAATATTTTATTAAATCGACAATCCCAAATGATGAATTGCTACACGAGCAGAAAAAACAGAAAAAAACATATAAAAAAAGCAATCAATCTCTTAATCTCATAAATTCTGTTTAAGATACTTCACAAGAATCTTAAGAAAATGACGCCAATCAAAAAATAAATTTCGCATACCGAGATCCTTTCGTTCCTTTTCGAGGACATTATTCAATACGCCTTAAAGTCATTAAGTACTTCGGAGAGATTTGCTAAATTTATAGCAGCGTTTATTGACGGAATATCCATTCTATGCATAGTAGATGTGAAGTAAAATAACTTGAGAAAGCTATTGTTAAGAAATTCCAGACTTTATCACGTCTATGAAACATGGTCTTTTTTGTCGTATTATCCTCCTTTTAATGCGTAGTTGTATCATACAGAGAAATTATCTAAGTTTCATCCAAGTTTTTATGTGAATCCATTACCATTAAATATTTTCATTTTTGTTTAGATCTGAATATAGATTAACGAGTACACCTTTAAAATTGCTCATTATATTCCTTATAATAATAAAAAAAAACTAAGTAGGAAATGAGAAGAATAAATCAAGAGATGACTGAATATATACTGTTAAATATTCCGACTAACAGTCACATATGGATGTCAAACATGTTATAGTTCTTCCAAATTGCAGATTATAAAAAACCCTTGCCGATAATTTTTTTTGATCTACCATAGGCGTAGATACCTCATTAGACAGATGCACTTAATTGTAGTCCTACTTGGAATTATTATTATACCTTGTTAACTTGCTACAACCGAATAATAAATTATTAAACGTGAATAGACGAGTAAAATGTACCTGCCTCAAAGGGAGTTTGGTTTAAACAGGGTACCAGACGTGAACTGGGCCCTTTTTATCCCCCATTCGTTTTTTCTTTTGGAAAACGAAATTTCGAAGCAAAAACTATGAAGAAAAATATATTCTTTGTAAATAAAGTAAAAGAAAAAAAACATTTCAATTCCAAAGTCATTATTTGATGGAATTATGAAGTGTTGTAAAGAGAGTCATACCATAAACTCATCTTCTTCTTTGATAACATGTTCAACACAGTTTTCAAAGCTCTAGAAGTTTCTTTACGAGTTTTACAACTTCTTTACTGATTTCTGGAGACTGATTACATTTTCGTAATTCTGATTTTACGTTTACCCCTATAGGGTTAAATAAGCAATAGTAAGGAGGTAGTCTGAGAAGGATTTCACCCTGTTCTTTGCGCAGCTTGTCAATATAATAAATTTTCTCTAACTTTAGACCTTTATCCTATTTTCTTACCTCAAATTTCACTTGTGGGAGAGAGATTCGCATCAGATAATGACGTTATCTCATAGGTAAACGTCTATTTTGAGAGAAACGACGGCAACCACAATTTGGATCGGTTAAAAAATTATACAAGGTTTGCTATTTAAATTTTGAAATCTGACAACACTGATGTGAGTATGTCAAATCTGACATTGTCATCATCAAGTTTGACATTTTTAATGGTCAACGTACTCAGAACTTGTTGTCACACGAGTGCTATTTGTGTTGTTTTCAGATACTTAAAACATTCATCTTGATATAAAAATTAAATGGAATTGCGGACATTTCCATGGGATAATTTTCTATGACTTTCTACGTGAATAAACCAACAGCGAATTCAATCGTGCTCGCACTTCGCTCCAGGATGAATTTCGTGTAGGTCGTCCAAAATCAGCGGTTTGGATTAATTAAATCTGATTATTTTGATTTTTGTTTAATTATCAAATATCTGAAATTGCTAGATTCTGAGCTTTATACTAGTTACTGTTTTTGGAGATCCAATGTCACTCGCTTGGAAAATGTAGGTGGTGATTTGGTTACAATAAAACTGCATGGAGGTTGAAGATCCTACTCTAACATTTCTATTAAGAAATAAATGTAAGTAGCTCGAATGATTTCCTCAGACAACATTTATTTGAAATATTCGTTCCAAATTTACTATACTGATCATACACGCATGAAAAAATACACAATCACAGCTAAAATTTTGCCGGCAACTTCTACTATCTACATATATCTACGAAGGTTGATATTTAATTTTGATATATAACAAGATTGATGTGAATAGGTCAAATCTGACATTGCTATCAAGAGGTTTCACATCTTTAATGGTGTACATCTCGAGCAAACGCCGATTTTTTTTAATTCGATCGTGGTAGCACTTCTCTCCAGGATTAATTTCATGAAGGTCGTCCAAAATCAGCTATTGTGGCAAAAAAAACATCGTTGTTGGGCTTAAACTGATATTGCAAGATCGTCATGTGACATACCGTGAGATTGAGGCATACTTAGACACTCGTATTTATTCAATATTGCATGGACTTTTGTCTGTCAAAAAGATTTGTTCCCGTTGGATACCGCATTACTTGACAATTGCTCAAAAAAGATTGGTGCAAAGAAATGCTGAAAAAATTCCATCGCGGTGCTTCAAAAGATGTTCGCAAGATCGTGACAGGCGACGAATCATGGAACCATGCATATAAGCCCGAACAATCGACTGTATGAGTCTTTCAAGACGCACTAACAAAAGTGGTTCACGCACGCAGCATGTTTTTTTTTTAATAACTACTTGACATGTCTCCACCGTTCATTAGATCATCTAGGATAGTCAATTGTGAATAATACACCAATATTTTTTTGTCAGAAGAAGAATCAGAAGAACCAATCACCAAAACGGATTATTCTTCACCACATCAGTCCATACAAAAACATTTTTGAACAGTCAAAACATCGTATAGTCTTTGTTTGGCGCCCAATGATTTCTTCTTATTCCCGCAGATCAAAAATAATTTGTCAGATCAACGTTTTGTACACCTGAATTACATGTTTTGGAGATACCTCAATAGGAATGGAAAAGAAAATTCGATAATTGGTTCAATCGCAAGTAGCAACCCTAGTAGTATCTCCGGATTTTTGTATAGAACTAAAAAGGGACTATGCTGGAATATAGAAACGATAATAGAAAAAAATATTATTGTTATGTCGATAACTTTCCAAACTACACTGGTATATCGAATATGGAGCTTATATTCGTCGTTTAAACGCCCCATTATGAGTATTTTACCGTACCTTAAATGATAATTTTAAGTTAGTATATTTTCTCGATTCTAAAGTTTCCCTGTAGAACATTCAGTATTGTGAGAAAAACGTCACCAATACTCACGTTCGTATTATAAAATAAAAATAACATTTTTATTACATTGTTGAACGCTCATGCCGATTACGGTTCAAAGATCTAACCATATTTGTAACATTGAGATTGTATTAGAATGATAGGTGTGATAGAAATATAAAATAGAGAGATAGATAATAAATCTCGTATAAAGAATTCGATATTATGAAATATTGAAAACGATGTGGCATTGCAATAATACGTATATAAGGATAAACTGGAATCTTTGATACCTGTATTTAGCAAGCTTAAAAATATGTCGTGCCGCGAGCAGTTTTTTGTTCGTATAAACGATCAATCTCAACGCTGTTATAAAAACTGTTAGGATTATTGTACACAAACAATCAAGTACCATGTTAATACCAACTCTTATATTCGTATCACAATGTTAAAATCAACTTCATCGATTTCTTAATTACGTAAAACTCCAAAGTTTAATCTTGATTATATAATATAACAAAATATTAATCAATAAAAACGTCGGCAGTTCAGTGATATGTATTACATACAAAAGAACCCAAAGAAAAATACGAGGGTTGTTTTTTTCAAACTTTGCAAATAAAAGATGGGTGGATATACAGAAAAAGTTATTACCAAGAGTAAAATACAAAATTACTTATTTTCCTACATCTGTGAACAAGTTTAAGAATTCCCAGTGAGTTGAGATGAATTCTTTGAGCTCCACTTCTTCAGTTCTAGGAAAAGATAAAAACCACTCGATGCTAGATGAGGACTGTATGTTGGGTGATCGGAAATGTTGGTTTGAATAGCTCGCCGTAAGCGTTGCAAAGTTTCACAATATTAATCTGCTTTAATTCTTGTTCCAAGCTGCATAAACTCCACAGGCAACGCACCATTTTGGTCCCAAAAAAGTTGCCATAATCTTACGGTTCGTTTGAATTTTTTGCCTCTAGTTGGATCATTTGTGTGCATCCATTTCGTTAAGTTGTCATACAGAATTCATGTCTCATCACCTGTCACAATTGATTTAAAAAAATCAGTATTGTAACGGTCAAGAAACTCCAAAGTGGTTGTTAATCAACATCGCTGGGACTCAACTCGCTGAACAAAGTCGTCCTTATCCCTTGCACCATGAAAATTAGTTCCCCCATCTTTAAATTTTCGACATCATTTAAGAACAAGGTCAGTAATCACAAAAGTGTCACCATACACTCGACTCATTCTTCGATGCATTTCCGCTGCACTGTTTTCCTTATAACAGCTCGTAATTCATCCTTGGCGGAAAAGTCAATAGCGACAGCCATCTTTATGGGATTGCGAATCCATGTAACTTAACCTAGTGTATATTAGATTGTAATTTCAAACAATATCTAACACATGAAAGCATCTCCTTCATTTAACCAGGTTATAATTTAATAAGTGACGGTCTTGAGTAACGATACAGAGTATATCGAGTAGGTGTTGAATTTTCCGGGTCCGATTTCCATTAATTAGTAAGTTTCCGGTTGATCGTAGACGCCACCGAAAATTTTCCGGAAATTAAAAGCCGGAGCAGTGTTGCTTCACTGCCGTCGACGCTTATTAATGTATTTCTTAACTGTTTACTTGGAAACGTTACAAGATTTCCAATAACTTGTTCGGCTCGGTATAACTGAGTAAGTAATTTTTTTATTATACATTGCGGTCCATTTGTATGGAATACATTTTAGAGTTATTATGTACTGTGTGAAAAAAATTTTAAACTGGTCGATTTTTATTATTAAATTGACAATTTACAGTTTGAAAATACCAGCACCCCTTCTGAATTATAAGCACCTCCTCGAAAATTTTGAATAAAAAAGAGGGTAATGTAGCTCCTTGTTGGAAAGGAATTTTATACCTCTCTTCAGCAATATATATTTTTTTAATTTGGTGCAGTCATAACTGAAAAAATTAATTTTTAAGATATAAAATTTTTATAATGATTTTATCACAAAACTTTACATAGAATGAAAATAAAAATGTTACATAATATTGAACATTATGTTAAATGTTCAAAATGATCACCAAGAAGTGAATTCTTGACAATAACAAGGCGATTTTGGAATTTGTGACCTCAGAGGTCATTTTGTTAATTTCTTCAGTTCAATATTGTCCGGTCTATTAAAATATACTTCAAAAAGGTATTTTTCGTTTCTGTTCAGCTAAACATCAGGAAAAAAGCTTTGAAGATACTAAAATATTAGTCATATAGCAAAATAAGAAATTGATATGTATCTAGTAGGCTGATGTCATTTAGATATTCAAAGTTACTAAAAGATGTCGCGTATTAAATTTAATTTCTCAATACTCTCAAACAATAAAAATTTTAATTATGATTGATTGTTATGATAATACAAGAACTCAAAAGGAGGTTTGTGAAATATTTAATAATAAACACCCTGGTCAACACGTTTCACAGTTTATAGTCAGAAAAATTGTGAAAAAGTTTCGTGAAACTGGATCAGTAAAAAACATTGAAAAACCAGGTAGAAATGTTCAAATTACTGACTCGAAAAATTTAGATGTACCTCTAGAGATTGAGAAAAGTCCGCATAAGACAACTCGACAATGATCTATTTTGAGAGTTTTTCATAAAGAAAAATGCCACCCACCAACAAAGTTCAATTGGTTCGTTCAGGAGTTAAATTAAAATGATCCTTCTAGAGAGAAGGATTCTGTGAATTTATGATGGACAGAATGAATGCAGATTTGTAATTTATAAACAAAATAGTTTTTTCTAATGAAGCGACGTTTCTTTTACACGGAATGGTTAACAAACAGAGCTGTAGATATTGGTGTAGAGAAAATCCTCACTGGATGTGTGAGGCTTACACTCAATATCCTAAAAAAGTGAATGTTTGAGCTGGTATCATTATCAATAAAATTATTAGCCCTTATATTTTTGAGGGTACAGTTAATGGTCAAGTTTATCATGATTTTTTGATTAACTTCTTAGTTCCTAGATTACAAAGACTTCTTCCTAATGTTAATCATTCAAATGAGATAGATCGATCTATTTACTACCAACAAAACGGAGATCCATCGCATTTTGCACGTACAATTAGAAATTATTTAAACGAGGTTTTTCCCAATACGTGGATTGGAAGAAGTGGAACGATCGATGGCCGGCTAGATCTCCCGACTTGACTCCTCTGGATTAATTATTTTATGGTTATTTATGATCTGATACAAAAAATAGGAGAATGTAAGGAATTAACAAAATAACTCGTGAGGTCATACGAGAACTCCAAAATTGTCTTGGTTATTGTCAAGAATTGAATGGTGACCATTTCGAACATTTAACATAATATTTAATATTATTGGACATTGTTATTTTCATTCTACGTAAGGTTTTGTGGTAGAAAGATTATCAAAATGTTACAAGTTAAAAATGAATTTCCTCAGTTATGTTTGCACCAAATTGAAAAAAAAAATTATATTGCTGAACAGAGGACTAAAATCCCTTTCCAACAAGGAGTCACACGACCCCTTAATATTTTGGAGGAGGTGCTTATAATTAAGAGGGGGTGTTGAAGAAATACAGTAAATCGTCAATTTAAGAATAAAAATCCACCTATTTCAGGTATGTACATAGTACATAATAATTCTAAAATTGAATTTATTTATAGTGTCCAATTATAAAATATACCTAGCCTTAACTTTGAAAGTAGTACATCCTCAACTTTGCTTAAAATACCGTCTTTCAACAATTCTCTTAAACAAACCATTAGTTTCCAAATCATAAAGATTTTTTTGACAAAAAACGTAATTTGAGTAATTGTTAAATAAGGTATCGAATTTCAGATATCAGTAGAGGCCAGTAAATCCGCAACTGACCTGGAGTATAGCCAGACCATCAGTGAATATCCTTCTCGTTTCACTTTGATTATATTACGTAAACCCACAGCACTTTGGAAATGTTGATTGAAGATGTTATCCTTCCGCATGACAATTCCAAATCTCATACTGCTAAAGCAACGCAAAAATTTTCAAGACTAGTCCCATACAGCCCATTCGAATGGGTTTTTGGTCTAAAGTGACCATGAGCTGCAAAACTCAAATGAAAAAAAAATGCGATCATAACTAATATGATTCTTAATGGCAGACAAGTGTTGCACCTTCGTCAACTTTGTGATAATAACTAAAGAAGCGGCTTCAATTTTTCAGCCTACTATTCTTCGCTTTTCTTTTGAATTTTTTTTTGTTGCGAAAATAGCACTATCACAACAGAAGTTTACCTATCATTCATATTTTAGTGCTATTTTTGATATATAATTATAACTAGGAAAAAGACGATCATGTTTAAAGCGATCTACGATTTTTCAAAAGTTCAAATAGATTTTTTACGTGCAGTTATTAAAATATTAAAATTAGTCAAAATTTCACAGTCATCTTTAACTATTTACAAACATACTCTCCATGTATCTAAACTCGTTTCTATCCCATCCAATGAGTTAAACGTAGCATGTAAAACTGAACTGCGTCGGCTACTGTAATTTAACTAGCGATAAAGTTGTTATGACGTGCGGTAGGTGTCCTTTTCCTGTTGTTAACGTCGAGGCCTCTTTGCATACAAAATAGCCCCTAGCTAAGGGGTTTACTCCACTAACGGCCGAAATTTATCTAAAGTATTTGAAGCTTACCCCAACGACGAAAATCGATTGTACATAAAGTGTGCATGCATTATTTAGAATTGACATTAAAGGTAGTTTCATGGTTGGGGTGTGTGATTTTAGATAAATTATGCGGCAATAGTTTGAAATTTAACCATTAACGTAGTATCACAAAACGTATTGGCATCTGTTTGATTCAAATATTTAGGTATATACAATTAGTATCACCAAATATCCAAGAAGTGGAAAGATGCAGGATTTTTAGCATTATATCATTTTCTTCTCCTCCTTTCTTTGTGTGTATAATGCCGGTCATCAGATAGCGAAAATGTTTGTAATACCATAATCGGCTTACAAAAGTAGACAAGGAATCATAAATTGTACAGAGTTGTACTTAATATAACAAGCGAAGAAAACTTCAGGAAAATTAAATATAGATAAATTTGTTGCTTCAACGTTTTATTTGTAACTTAAAAACCAGAGTGAAAGTTCCACAGCACTTTTTGATGAAAGTTAATCATAGAGCTACAAAATCTTTTGTAGAAAAAGTTGTTAAGACAATTTTCTGTTTTTTCCTGTTTGTGTTTACCATAATATGAATACAATACAGTGAAGATTTTATAAAAACATAGCCAAACAAATTCAAAATAAAAATGTACAAAATTGTAATCCCAGATGCGTTGCAAACAACAGTAATAAACAAAAGAGGAAAAGAAGAACTTGAAAGAATCTAAAGAAAGATAATTAGAACTATAACAGGCCCAAACATAACACAGAAGAGAGAAAGGAGAGCAAAGAAAAACGAAGAAATAGAGAAAGAGCTGGGGAAGGATAATATAGTGAGATACATAGAAATACAAAGACTCAACTGGTCCGGGCACATAATGGAAAGAAATAGAAAACGAAATAGAAGAGTACAAAATGCCGTAATCGAAAGGAATGGGAAATAATAACAAAAGCAGCCAAGACAAACTATAAACTAAAAAGAAAACAAAAATAGAAAACTAGGAATGATCCACCTCAAAAAAGGATTTTAAAGCACTATGAGCGATAGTCTTAATCCAAAGGATTGAAAGGCTTGATGATGATGATGATGATGATGATGATGATGATGATGAAAATCATACTGCGGAGTAACTTTTTAACTTTATAACTATGAAAATTCTTGGAAAATTCACAAATTGTGACTTACCAAGTGGTCTTCATTAATAATACATATAATTATTCTGAATTACTAGCATCACATTCATATTTCTCTGTTTAAAACTGGTACATGCTGCATATATTGGTTTTCAGCCCTTTTTACGCGATTTATGACATTTCTCCAATTCTCGGTAATAATGTTTGAATTTTCATTCATTTTCAGTTCCACAACAAAGCAGAGGAGGAATTTTTTCGTAAAGTTATATGAGTTCTTTATTTCTATCAATTCGATGGATTTGATACACAGTATCAGTAATCTTAAAACAATGTCAGCATTCTTCTTGACCATTTCGTCTACAGTATATTCCTTGGCAATTAATTTTGTTTCTAAAACCTCCATGAGTCACTTTTTTTCTTCTTCTTCTTTCGGGCGTAGTCGCATGTTTTAACTTCGATCTCCTTGCCTCCTATCCTGCTTTAAGGTTGTCGCTCCACCTTCGGTCCAATGGGGATTTATCGCGCGCTATCTTGCCCAGTCTGTTATTATCCATACGACTTATGTGCTCATTCCATTCTTCTCGATAAAACCCATTCGTTAACATCATCTATTTTGCACAATTTTCTGATGTTCTCACTTATTTCCCTGTTCATTAGAGTTTTTCCGGCTATCCCGCGTAGCACTTTCATCTCTGCTGTTCCCATAATTCTTTTGGTTTTCGCCGTTTCTGGCCGTGTCTCTGCCGTGTAGGTCATTAGGGGTCTTACCGTGGCCTTGTATATTCTCGATTTGGCTTCTATTCCGATATGTTTATTTCGCCATATGGTTTCGTCGTTCAAACAAGCTGCTATTCTTAAGGCTTTAGTTGATTGCTCTCTTACTTCGTTCTCTACGTCTCCAAATCCTGAAATCTCGATTCCTAGGTATTTGAATTTAATTATTTGATGAATTATCTAAGACTAGGTTACATCTTATCGGGGTTTGGAATGTGGTCGTACACTTCGTTTTGAAAGCAGATATTATCATATTGAAAGATTTAGCTGTGCAGTTAAACACATGTAAAAACCTTTGAAGATCATCTTCATTTTTTGCGACTAGAACAGCATCATCAGCGTAACATAATATTGTAATATTTCGGTGCCCCATCTGGTAGACCCTTAGCTTTCTTACTTTATTGATTAGTTCGTCCATTATGATATTAATGAGCAATGGGCTTAAGAAGTCTCCCTAGCAAATCCCTTTGTAAACTGCTATTTGCACAATAGCACGTTCACATTGGCTTGAATTTAGTTGTCCATGTATATATTTTCAATGATTTTTATCAAGTCATAAGGGATTTGTCTATCGTATAGTAGATGTACTACGACTTCTAGTTGTACTCGATCGAAGGTTTTTTTTAGATCTATAAAGCATATAAATGCTGGTCTGTTGTACTCAATCGATTTTTCTGTGATCTGCCTGATGTCGAAAATCGCATTTGTGCACGACCTTCCCAACCTAAATCCCTTTTACTCATCTATTAACGTGATAAGACTGTTTATTTTGTTTGTGATGACTTGTGATGGTATTTTTTTATCTTCTTTTTTGAACACGAGAATCGTAGTACTGGTTCTATAATCTACTGGAATTTTTTGATGTGACACGATCTTGTTAATGAGAGTTGTTAGTTGCTTGGCAAGGCTTTCTTCTCCGTATTTGAGTAGTGCGTCTCTTCAAATTACAAATCATGTTCAAATAGAAACTCCTGTATGTCTGCTTTGGAATAATATTTGACCCAGCCTTTCTGCCCACCGCAATGTAATTTGCATATGTATTTACCTCTGGAATGGGGTGGTTCCGTTTTACGTTTCCAATTATCATTGGACGAACGGTATCGTGGCTTTAAAACCATGTTTCATCCAAGTGATGGATTAGTCTGTTTTTCCACTTTATCAAACTACTACTGTTTGCTCTTTACTGTTATAAATCCAAACTATGTTTCACTGAATTCCTTGTACACTCTTTGAGTACCTTAATTATTAGAATCAGTATGGTTAGTATCAAAACAAGAATGAGAAATGCTTAGCGTTGCTTTAAAATACATAGTGATATTTCCCGAGCACACAAAACCAAAGCGTTATCTAATTCATAAATCAGCTTATATTTTCCACATCACTACTCATTTTAAGTTGCTAACGTAGTTTTTCATGAAGTATGTGTCCATTATAGGTTAACAGTCACTCTAACCTAAAAAAGATTATTTATATCTCCCGCCAAGAGGATAAAACTATGAAAATTATGTCCGTGGGCAACGATTTTTTGTCGTAATATACGTTCCAAGTAGTAAAGATGATCAGCTAAAGGTTGTGGTCGTTCGCAAGATTTTATTAGCCGCAGTGAAACTAAATTTAACACGGTGTTTATTGTAACTGAATGCAGTGCTTTCTATCTCACTCGGCTATTTAAAACACATAAATTTCGGTACTAAAAGTAGCAATTCTAAATTAATGGTGGGTATATTGTTCTAGACCTGATAACCCTATATTTCTTTTTTTTAATGAATAATTACGGTAAGATTCAAGTGGTAACCGTAGGAAATGAACCGTTCAGGAGAAATCCAGAGTTTTAGCTCGAAGAGCGGGTAGAGAAGCCCTTCGTCGTATTTTATAAAAATAGTCTAGTCTATAACTTCAAATATATTAGGTGATTCGATCCGGAGTAATGTGTTGATCATTGTGCGTGAAAAGGTAATTAGTTCGTATTCGAATTTTGTCCACTATTAAACATCTTCAAATAGTATACTGTACAACACATGTTGCACACTATACTTTTTATTCAACTGCACAAATTGAAAGAATAAAAGTAATGAAACTTGAAATTGTTTATTTTTTTGATTAGTGAAACCAAAATAATACTGAAGAATCTTCTTAACTGTTAAATAATATTATTTGAAATTGAGATTTTAAAAAAATATATTAATTTATTTTATGCATTTCAAAACATTATTATTAATAATATTGAACTTTCATACGAAAAACGTGAAATGATAAAACAATAAACAATTGATGACATTTAAAAATAAATCACATGACTATGTACACACCACGATTGGTAATTATAGTTGTGACGTCGTAATGCTAAAGCTATTTTTATAACAGTGTTTACGGCTATAACACATGACTTAACAATAATTTTCACTGTTAGAGAATAATTATTATTTAGTTAATTTAGATTAGCTATGTGTGACAAAGGATTTATAAAGGCAAAATCTGACAATAATTCTGATGTTGATATATATTTATGAAAACAATTTTTTTTTAAAATGACGTTCGGTTCAATTCTGCTGAAGTTCGAGGTGCCAAGGCATCAAGGTAAGTTTGTTAAAAGGAATATTATAAATGGAAATATTCAAGTATTTAATCTCCGTTATATTGAATATAATAAATTATTGCATCAATTCTGTCACAACTATTGATGAAAAGTCAAGAAAAATTCAGGATATACAATGCCATGATTGCGCAGCTTCAGCAGGTAATTTATAATTGAATCAAACTCAAGTTAAAGTTTAAAACAATAATAATCTTTTATATTGTGTGTACAGGTGGTTGTAAACATGCAGTAGCATTACTTATGTGGACCCATCGTAGAAGTGAAGATCCGACACCAACTGAAGTAGCTTATTTACTTATTTGATTTGTATACTTAGATAAATACTAATCAATAATAATGGTGTTATAAAATAATTATATTGAAATGATCTTAACAACAAAAAAAAAATTTTGTTTCGGGACATTTAAAAACATTTTCTGGAGTTGTTTTCGTACATAATGGTGCAAAACAAGAACGACAACTTTTGAGGTTTGACATTTTCAATATATATTTGAGTATTTAATAATGAGAACCAAATTAAATAGATCAAAATACTGTACTTATCTTCGTATACTTATTGCATAGAGTAAAAACTAACATTATTACGTCACACGCGCTCGGGTCTATTCGGGAACTGTCGACGTGCCTTCGGTACTGGATTCAAAAATTTTTATCTTGATATAACTTTTGGAATATTGCAACAAAAAATTGTTACCAAACTTATATATGATCTTTCTATTTAAAACAAAAAAAAATTTCAAAAACCCAATTGAAGTTGATTGTGAAATTTTTACAATTTTGTATAGTTAAACCCGGAACGTCACTTCTTTTTATTAAATTTTTTGTTATGTTAATTTTAGGTGTTGAGGGCTGATCGTTCGTAGACGGTGTTTCAATTTCTGTAAAGGGTTTGAGTGGTTTTTCAAATGATGATTTTATTAGCAACGTTAATTTTTTTTAATAGACTCTTCGACGTATCCTTCTGCCAAGGTACTGTCCCCTCCTGCATTTTTTAAAATTGTTGCCGAAGAACTTCTGAAGCAGAGACCTGTGTATAGATGGGGTTTTTTAATTTTCAAAAAATTGCAATTGTCTTTACTTTACTTTACTTTACCCTCGTGATATAATTTTTTTTCTAGACATCATTCCTGATTAATTCAGATAGCTATACATAATTTTTTGCTAAAATTAAGTAAAACGCAATGTTGTTTTGGCTATTCAATGATTGGACTGAGTAGCTGAATGGTTATTTTGCCAGTCCCAACTCTTCAAAAAGGAGGAGGTTTCCGAATCAAGCCAACTCCTCATCTGACGTAATAAATTGTCGTATACAGAACTGATTCTCTATCTCAGATTGAGACAAACAAATAACTCATGCAAGAAAGCGAACAACGGCTTCGAAGATGAGATATTGGATCCGGAACTTAACTGAAACAACAAAAAAACTGAAGAATAATGAAAAAGTCAATAGTAATCCGTTTTGGTTTAAAATATTATAAGCAGAGTTCCAACCAAATTAAACTAAATCCCCGAATGTTGACCCACCTTCGCATTCTGCAGATAATCTAACTCGAAAACAATAATTTCAGAAAAATCATAACCTAACATATCACCCTCATGAGCTGATGGCGAAATGGTTTTCTCTACAGGATCTATGGTGATTGCATTGATGGATCAAACACTGAGATTTGAGGATTAGGTGTTTGCAGACTGTTATGGTTTGTACCCTCGTTGGTCATAGTCAATTTAGTAAAGCAAAATTTCATTCAACGCGAGCCGACTTAATAATCGAATTAACTTTCTTTGGGTGATCAGGTGATCATTGGTAATTCAGCTGACAGGAGAGGAAGAAGTAATTAGATTCTAGTGAATGATCGAAGGAAGAAGATCATTCTTCTTATAGACGACCAGCTGAATCAACAAACTTCATCAATCACTAAGTTAGAACTTCAGAAAGGGGCATACTCAAGTTACATTGCCCCATAAATTAGTTTTATATGAAAATTCATCGGAAAAAGATTTAATTTTGTTTACATTTTATTTATCAATTATCTTGTTGTTTGGACGAAAAATGGAAAAATAATTTTTTTGGATTTCATTGAAAACGATTGTTGTGTTCGGTAATAATTTGACCGAGTACACTTAAATCAATCTCAATTTTGTAGCTGGAAATTCAATCTCTCGTTTAATTTTTTATTTATCTCGATGGTATTGGTACTTTGTAATTTTGCAGTTTATGCATAGTCGCATTCAAACGTTTCGAAAATACTGCATTCCAAGCATAATTAAAAAACATTCATTACTTTTTTATCTCAATAAGGGAAACTAGCTATTCGACAGCAGATCTAGATAAAAGTATAATGGAAGATAATACATATAAATCACCACCTACGAATTATGAATTTAAATTTCGATTAGATTGTAAAATTAAGGGTGTTCCAAATATAAACAGGAATTTTTATGTAAACGGCCAAAAAATTTCGTGGAGGCAAATCTGCCACATGCATGGAGCTCCAGATCGAGTTTTATCGATGAGAACGTCAGCGCTGTAGGAAAATTTTGGTTTGGGAAACCGAAGCAGATCTGTACGCGCATTAAGTAGCAGCTTAGGTAATAATGAGCAAATAATTCAGATGGGTACCAAGACTTCTGAATTTTGAAATTCACACACTGGGAAGTTTGCTCGCGTTTTCTGTTATGAAGAGGTAGGAGAAAATCGATTATTCACCACACATGAGATTTGGGTACACCACTATATTCCGGGGAGTAAACGCGCGTCTATAGCGTGGAGGAAGAAAGCAGAACGCGTGTCAGTTAAAGCGTAGCTTTCGTCTTCTGTGTAACAAAATCTACACGCCGTATTAACTACTAAGTCTTCTGGTGTCTTCAGGTGTTCTTTCAGGCAACAATGCCGCGATAGAACTCGTATTTGTAAATTGTTCTCACTTAGGTTGATACTTCAGCAGATCTACTCTGCTTATAGTTTCCCAGAAGCGTCTTTGTCTATCTCAACCCATGTAGCTTGTCCCAATAATTGGTTTTTCTTTTATCTAACTTCTTCTTCAATGCTTTTTCTATTGTTCTGTAGCTGTAGCCCTCCCATGGAGGGCTTGTCTACCCTTGCTTTAGTGAGCATACCATCTATTTCAGTTTCCTCTACTCCAGTACTCCATTTATTCTGCCCAAACGAGTTTTATGATGTTTAGCTATCGTACAGGATCCTGCCTATATTGGAGTGGATACATGCATGAATTGCATAAATTTCTACTTGAAAAATGCTTGGTGTGTTGCCCAGGCTTTCAGAGTCTTTGGTTCTGGGACTGTATACTCCTACTCCAGTTCTATCTGCTGCTTTTGTATCCGTCCGTACACCATTTAATGGCATTTCTGTTGATTTCTTGTATGGTGTTTTGATCCCATCATCCACATGTATCAGAACCAGGTTCGGTCATTAATTAGAGAGGGTTTTTCTTTGGGTATTCTGTCTCTCAACATTCTGCGTGATGTTTTTCTCGGCATATTTCACAATACTATGTGGAGAAGTGGGAAATTTACAATAACTTTTGCAGAGTTGAATTTCGCGTTTCCGGCGAAATTTGAAAGGGAATGTTTATACTGAAGATTGGAAGCAGCTACACATGGAAAATTGAAAAATAGAATTTTTCGAAAACATTTAAAAACAAAAATTCAGGAAAGCGATCCTATTGGGTACTGATTCATTCATATAAAATGTGTAACCATTGGAGGTGAACGCTATGAAAAACAAACTAGAGAAGGAACAACAGTATTTTTATCAAAACTCCTCCTCAGTCCATATCTGATGTAAGTAATAACAGTTGGTTGTCGATCGCATGCTAATAAAACAAAAACCGAATTCCGATAATGATATTCTGTGACACCTTTTCCCATTAAATTCCCGTGCATTTCCCCCTAATATGACCAACACCGCTCACGATCTAATAAGTTTCCCGATGACAAATAATGAATGGCTCTTTTAGATTGGAATCGATGAAAAATGAATTTTCGTTAAAATGAAAGTCATTAGCAGCTATAACCAGGTACATATCAGCATCCGATGATATTTAAGTTGTTCATAAATTTTAATTTCAATCATCCTACTAACTGGAATTTTGCAAATACTTATAAATACGTCGAAAATGTCTGTTTCCGTATAGTATCTGAATCATGTTATACTTAATCGAACGTGCTCTGTTATTCCTAAAATATAAAGTAGTTGATCTCTCTAAAACTTTATACTAAGCCTCTCTATTTATTTAACCACGAATCACAACAATATTTATTGGTGTATAATTTTAAGAAATGAGTTTCTCGTCCACAAAGAATGATATATCTTTCCGTGAGAGTTCAAAATTATTTGATAATTTCAATCGTAATGGTGCTCACCTACAAACGGAATACATCAAATTAATCATTTATAAATGATTCATGCTTACGCGTACAGTGTTTCGAATGGAGTATTTTTATGAAAAAGCATTCGATATAATACCCTCGGTCCATATCAATTACCACCTTTCTTTTATTATCCCGTTTCCACACACACGTTATCAAACCTCTGTGTAGACATTTTGAAAGACCCTACGGTCAGCAATGTGACATGAGTAAGTCTAAAATAATAGACCCTTGTGAATAATAATTCGAACCAATCGTGTAACACATATTCTAACTTTCCGTTTAAATCAAACTCACCGACTTGACGACAATTCCTCTCTATATATTTCCGTAATCTCTTCCTATTTGATGAACTAAGAGACATATTATGAAGAAGTTATTTATTATAAAAGTTTTATTTTTTCGTACGCGTTTAGAGTACGACCAGCGCAGAAAGGTACTATAAAGCAACATAACACTGAATTTTTTCCATTTTGCAAAAAAAGGGGGAAATTTCGAGGCAAATTATGGGAGAAGTTAATGAAATTGATTAGAACTACGAACCCAAACTCGATGAGGTTGCGTCGTTTAATTACGGAGTTCCTATGGCCACCTTCCAGCACCATCATCAAACCATGGTTATCATCTAGTATCAAAATACTCGTAAAGACAAATCAAACGATCCCAAACTCGATGGGGTTGTATCGTTTGATTACGAAGTTCCAATGGTCACCCTCCAGCTCTATCACCAGACCCCATATTTTAACTCTTCTCTTAAGATTTATGACAGTATTTTAGAGTTCGTAGTCTAAATATAAATACAAAATTTAGCTAGGGCCAATTTTACAATCTGGGGATGAAACTGAAGTTTAAACTATGATTTTAACTCAAGTTTAAACCAAGAATAACCAAGATTGCTTTATTTAACAGGTCACATTGAATCAGACTTTTTTCTGCAAAATGTCAAAAATATAACAAAAATGTTCCCGATACTTGTTTTAAAGATAAATTCTTTCGGATACTCCATTTAAATTTGAAGTTAATGAAATTGATTAGAAGTACGAGCCAAACTTGATGGGGTTGCGTCGTTTAATTACGTAGTTTCTATGGCCACCTTCCAGCTCCATCATCTGACCTTGGTTATCATCTAATATCAAGGTACTCGTCAAGACAAATCAAACTAGATGGGGTTGTGTTATTTACTTACAAAGTTCCTATCGCCACCTTCCAGTTTTATCATTAGACACTGGTTATCATTTGGTATCAAAGTACTCGTCAAGACAAACCCAGCAATCCCAAACTCGATGGGGTTGTATCGTTTAATTACGAAGATCAAATCGCCATCTTCCAGCTCTATCATCAGATAAGCTCGATGTTATAATAATTTTCATCCGATTTATAAATGCATGCAAAATTTCAACCCAATGGGAAACCGGAAAGTGCATCAAAATTAACAGGCAAGATTTGATTACAGGTAATGGGACAGGTAAAACTAACTTAAAGGTAATAAAAAGAAACAAACAAATTAACAGTTACAAATATTTTTTTAAATAGAACTAAGACATATTTCAACTCTTCTCTTAACATTTATGACAGTATTTTAGAGGTCGTAGTCTAAATATTAATATAAAATTTAGTTATGTCCAATTTTACAATCTAGGGTAAAACTAGAGATAAAACTGAAGTTTAAACTATGATTTAAAGTCAAGTTTGAACCAACCACAATTAATTAGACTTTTTTCTGCCAAATGTCAAAAATATAACCAAAATGTTTCCGATATTTGTTTTAAAGATAAATACTTTCGGATCCTCCGTTTCATTTTGAATTGAAATTTAAACGACCCCCAGACCGCCGGTAACGTTTAAACTGAAGTTTGTGAGTAAACACCACCCATAAAACATGAAAAAATCGGTATGTGTAGTTTAAACAGACGTTTGAGGTTTGAACTTCTATTGTAAAATTGGCTTAAGTATCATTTTATTCGTCCTCTGAGATTCTAGATCTAGTTACTTCGTTCCCATAGAAAAGTTTTAGTTCTGAGGGTTTTCTTTTCATTTTGTTTTCAATAGCTCGATAAAACTTTTTGATTCGCTATTTTTTAAGATCACAACTTTAAATTCCATAATCCTGTGACGATTCAAATTACCATGTCAAAATATGGTCGTTTTTTGAATGTATGTAAATAGATGCATAGAATTTGTAACGTTATTACAGTATACGATTCACCGTTTGAAATTCTGATGTATTGACGACATTCCAGAAAAAAACAAATTAAATTCGTCGAGCGAAGAAGATTGAAACAGGATTGAATTATGTGACGGGAATTATTTTCCCTAACGAGACATCGTCTAACCGCAAACAAGTAAAATGCACCCATGACAAGAATAATACACAGTGACGGTTGACATTTTTATACAAGGGTTGAATTGAATTATGAATTTTTTGACAAAACTCTATTGAACTCTATAAAGTTTAGGAGATATGTAGATGTTTAGATCGTTGTACATGTCAAGGAAACCGTTCGCCATAAAGAGACATTCTGAAAAAAAAATATCATAAACTGTATTTATTTATTGAAAATACTTACAGGGGTATTACAACACAAGCAAACATTTCTAGGAGAAATAATAAATAAATAAACATTTGTACTACATACTATCGAATATCATATTAATGGTATAAGTAAAAACTTGAAAAAGATTGAAATTATTTTTCGTCTAGTAGGCTATTGTCAAATATGCTACTATGTGATATTCAATTGAAAATTACAAGCGGCTTAATTTGTTAATGTCAGTTTGCTGTCAATCTTTTCAAAATCTCTCATCAATAATTATCACATCGTATCTAAAGTTTCCATATGGTAGAATTTACCTTTAGTGATTATTCCAGCATGCATTTGATGTATGGTTTGGTTTCTGGTAACTCCTCAGAGTCCAGAAGTATACTGAACGCTTTCCGACTTCAGAACTTTTGAGGGTTAATCGCATCTCACGGGTTTTATTGATTTCCATAATTTACATTTATGGGCAGATGAAGATCCTCACGGTATAATTCAAACAAATAATCAATTTTGTGTTAATGTGTGTGCAGGAATAATGGATAATAATTAAGTAGGTCCATATTCTTTTAATAATAACCTGAATGGTCAAGCATACTTAGAATGATTCCCTCTAAACATTTCCAGAGACATGTGATGCACGATGGAGCCCCTATCCACTCCCTAAATGACGTTAAAAATAATTTAGGAAGTGGAACATTTTTCCTAATGAGAATAAGTGTCAAGAAAAACCAGAACTGAAACATTGCGAACTATATTTAGGCCCATATGGTTGTGAATTATGGAAGCTAAAGCAACAACAAAAAATTACAGAGATGAAATATTGGAGAATAGTTAAGAATTGGATAGAAAAGAAATTAGAGAAGAGTTGCCAGTAATACCAATCAAAGAATTCATGAGAAGAAAAGGCTGTTAGGCTTGTGGCGATATTTAGAGAGAATGGACAGTTCAAGATAGACAAAAAGAGTTTGGCAAGCCAAAAGACAACCATATAGAAACAGAAGAAATCCAAAAGAAACATGGGACGAGGTGATAAGAAAAGTTTTGGAAAAGAGAAAGCTCTTCTCTGTTAATTTCTACAGCAGAACAATTTTTCAAAATTCTTAGTGTTAACAATCTCCAACAAATCCAGGTCGAAAGATCATTTTTATATTTCTAAAATAGAAGATATGTAATCTACTGGAAATAATGTTCTGTGCTTGAATTACAATTTCTATAAACAAAATCCGAGTACTTCATTGACAAGCTTTGTTCAAGATTTTTTCAGCAGTAAATTCAACTCAAAATAATCAAACAAGCCAATCAAATAAAACCCCGAAACCAAGCTTTGCTGAAACTTATAAGTTTCTACATTCTAATCTTTTACTATTTGCTTGGGTCCTTTGTGTGAACAAGAAATACAGGAAATTGAAGTAAATGAACCGAATATTTGCACCCCAAAGATATATATACAGTGACAAAGAATAATATATACATTAAAATCTAAACTTAATAGTTCTGGGAATCGGGCAATCAACACTTTTTAATATTTATTCGGAGCTTCCGGATACTTATGTATTCATCATTGGGGAATTAATTAATTGAGAATTGGAGTATCATGATATTTTGTATAAATTATAAAATCACAGCATTCAAAATGATATAAATATGTAGTTTGTTGTTTCTTCAACGGAATAAATATTGAAATGAGTACACTTTAGTGTTGATTGCCACATTCCCACAAATATTAGTGTGTATATTAGTTCATAAACTAGTTAGTCGCGACTTTGGTTTATCAAAATTATACAGGGTGTTCCGGAAGTTGATTCGGGAGTGAGAAGACGACACGAAAATAATGCTGTGACATGAAAAAAAATTCTGAGTTAAAGGTCTTCAAAGTTGCGAAATCGGAACTTATATTTAAGTATATTTTCTAAATTATACATTCAAAAATTATGGATTTTCAATTGATGATTACGTAGTATGTTTTTACGGAATAAATTATTCTAAACTACTATCTGAAGGCCAGGGGTGGCTCATGCCCAATGGTTAACAATAATAACTTTTACAGAGAAAACCTGTACAATCTAAAGTTAGCTGAAATGAAAATTTCAATCTATTTTTTAACAAAAAGATACTCTTTGTTTAACTTCATAAAATTTATGGTTTAGGAGTGTAGATTTTTGGATCGTTGTACATGACAAGAAAATCGTTCGCAATAAAAAGACATTCTGAAGAAAATTATCATAAATTGTATTGAAATGTATAAAAATTAAGTTATCTTATCAAATAAAAACAAAAAAAACTATGACGAATGTTCACACTTCCGAAGTCTACGGATGATCTTTATTTCAACTTAGAAGAAGAAGATTCTGGCTTATAGCGTCACAATGGAAATGTATTCCATCGATCATTTCGTTCCTTGTGTTTATCGGTGTTACATACGCCAAGCTTTCAAAATATCCTCAAAAAAATATATCCATTGTATTTAATTCAAGCGAACGTGATGGCCATGCAAATGGACCTCCCCACCAATCCACCTTTTAAGATCAATGTTAATATGATTTTGCATGTTACAAGTCAAGAGTTAGCTATGAATTAATATATAAAATTTGAAAATTTGAAGTTAACTTTTTCTGATAATTGAATTATTAGTATATCATTTTTTTAATGAATGAAAATCGGTTATAATATTGTTGTTAAGTTTTTGTGGAGGAACTGTAGAAGAACCATAGACAAATACCGAAGTAGGTTTCCTAATCGCGTGGTTCCTCACAGAGAAACATTTTCTAATACTGAAAAACAGGCTAAAGAAACAGAAAAGTTTTTGGTGTTAATCAAATACGTCCGGTTCAAATAAGTATGCGAAATGAAAAACTTGACAATCAGCGACATATTAGCATTAAAACTTCATCTAAACAGAATGGCATATCTAAATCATCTGTAACCGAAAAAAAATGTAATGACTGGAAGAACTGATTTGTCAAATTTGATGTATCTAATAAGTGTAGCTACTAAGTAAAAAGACTAGCGCTGCTACAGTACGCACGCGCCAAAGATTAACGACTGTCAACTGTTTAGCCTGAGACCTGCTCTTTCGTATGTCTGTGAACAAACCAGTGTAATTATCACCTTTGTTTGTATAGGGGATAGTTTTATTTGTTTTTTCATAAAAACAAAATAACGGATTGTTGTGAAATTTCACGTTAAACTTGCAAAACCCTCAACTGAAACTTATAATTCATTAAAACAACTGTATAGGAATGAATATTTGACATATCCACATGTTTTTGGATTGCTTAAGCGTTTTCAAGACGGACGAGAAGACATTGAAGATGATTCACGTTTTGAGTGGCCCTTCCACGTCAAAAACGGATGAAAATATCTAAAAATTCGACATTCGCATTGCTGAATTTATAGGAATTGACAAAGAATGTGTGCGGCAAGTCCAACAAGAGGCTCGTAAAAATATTTGTATTGACACTTTGCATACGTTTGATGTCTCCAACTCATGATAACAAGTGACGAATCAGATCTGCATTGGAAGAAGCAGGATTGGAGTCTGTTGAAGCTGGAAAAGGAAAAGCGGCACGTGTTCCGAAGGAACTGACAGAAAAAGACTTCCTGTACTGCTCAAACAATTAGAATGGATCGATGTAGGGATATACGAGGGGTATATATTGAAGGTAGCAATGAATAAATATACATAATATCAAAATAAAATCACCAGTTTCGTTATTTAATAGCCACACATTTTGGTAACTTTTTAAATTATATGAGAGACGCCTAGACTCAAAATCCGCCAAGTCCATCTCAAGAAATTTTCGGAAATATGAAAAAAAGTGTCACAAACAGACCAATCATAAGAAATGATTAATTTTTTCACCAAATTTTTACTTCATAACAGATAATGTATGATCGAGATCCCTAAAATAGTTTAATTAACATTTAAAAAAATTTAAAATCAATATTTGGACTTGTCGGATTTTGATACTAAGATTGGGATTTAGTGGGATAGTTGCTTAGCTTCTTAGTTACAGCATGATTTTGGTATTAAATGAAAGATTAAACTTTCTAGTTTTCGAAAAAAAAATCTGTTGCCTAGCCTCTGACTGTTAGAAATTTTGGCAGCCTACTTTGAAGACGGGCAACCCATAAAAACGTTATACCTTAATCTATGTATTTCCTATTAAATTTTATTAACTTATTTTTTATATTTAAAATATTTATGAATGAATAATGTAATTAATTGTTTTCTCAATCAATTTTCTTTTAATTAGCACTACATTACTACAACGTAGACAAAACATAGAAAATATAATTAAAACATAGGAAATGAATTGGAGATAAATATATTTTGAAATTTTAATATTTGTTAAACTTTTTAATATTTTGTTTAACCAAAATATTTTTTCAAACATGGAAATTATAAATAAAACAGAGGAAATGAATTGGAGAAAAATATATCATTAAAATAACTATTCCCCTGAAACCTTCTCCAAATTCAGGTAAACGCGTAAACTATAAACTTTCACTTTTTCTTCTTCGAATATAGGTAAGTAGGTCAGAAGGTGGGTGAAGGTCACCTGGTTTTGTATGCGCTAGTACAGAGGTGGGGAACCTTTTTACCATTAGAGGCCACATTTAAATTAGGCAGCAATAAGAGAGGCCGCATAAGCTGATTGACTTTTATGAAATTATTACAGTTTTTCTATAGATTTAACAATTTATTGCATTATATAGAAAAAATAAAATATAATACTACAAAATTTTAAATATAATATACAAATGAAATAATATAAAAATATTATAGAAGAATACAATAAAAAATATTTTTTTATTCACTAAGTTAGTGACTTATTTGGCTTTGTTTTTTGTTTGACAGTAATTGTATAATAGGTACTTCCGAAGCAGGACAGTAAACGGCGAGCATATTCTCGAAGGCATGGATATTCAACAGCATTTTTCCAGATTTCTATGGGATCCTTTTTACCGTTAAAAAGGGATTTGATGATAATATCTTCCCCTAAATCAATTAACTCCATTTGTAGTTCTGCAGGAGCCTCGGATATATCTATTGAATGTGGTTCAAATGCCTGTTTCATAGTAGGAGTGTGCTCGTCAAAATCAGAAAATCTATTAGCAACTTGGGGGCGCTGAAAACTGTTTAAAAAATTAACATTGAGTGTCCAAGTCTGAAACGGATAGTCTGTGGGCCAGAGCCTCGCTCATGTGTGCTAGGATCCGTTTCAGACTAATATTCTGACGTCATGTTACAATATGGCTGTCTTTGGCGGGATTTTTCGCGCAACTGTCATGGCGTTGATGTACAATAGTTGTTTGAAATGAACTCTACAATTTTGTACTAGGTGGCAAAGGGCCGCACAAGAACCTCGCGGAGGCCGCAGGTTCCCCACCTATGCGCTAGTATAATATTTCAGATATATTTTAACAAACAGCAATATTTTCGTTCCTATAGGTTTGTTTATTTTTCAAAAATTATTTGCTAATATTTCATCGGCAGATTTCTTTTGTAATAGTGTCAAAAGTTTTGACTCAAGTACGATACCTCCCTTTTGGAAATGCTTAAAACAAAAGGCCGATTTATATTAATTCAATCCAACACCTCTTACAATAGAAGATATTTTAATGTACAATATGAAAGATGACAATAATGAAGAAATTGATGAACAGCATAATGCTGATGTTATATAGGAAGAAACTGAAAATGAGTAAATAGTAATTAGAATAAGTTATTGTAACTCATAAATATTATAATAAAATTGAAGTTTCAAATATAAAAAAATTTATAAATATACGGTACAATTGTAACAGTTTATATTATACTTTTAATAAATAAATTGCTTAATCTAATGTTAACTGTTTTCATATAATTATTTCCTATGTTTGAATGTACGTACTAATTAGAAAAAATTGATTGAGAAAACAATTAATTACATTATTCATATCTTAAATATTTCAAATATAAAAAATTTAGTGGGAAATATATAGATTAAGGTATAACGTTCTTATAGAGAATCTTATGGCGTAAACTCAGGCTGCCCGTCTTCAAAGTGGGCTGCCAAAATTTCTAACAGAGGCTAAGCAACTTTTTTTTCTAAAACTTTCTAAAATCATGCTTTAACTAATAAGCTAAGCAACTATACCAAAATTTAAAAAATCAAAAAATGGTTGCCTAGTCAAGTGACTGACTGGGGACTATAGCTCCTATATCATTGTTTTCGTCTATTCGAGTACTACCTTTTCCAATAATATATGTCCTTTAACCGATAAGGTGCCTTCTTCAGCGGCCAGCTCTCGGACTAAAAGTATCATAAAATAAAATTTATGGTTTTGTAAAAAGTAAACAAAGTCTTTATTGTTATACTAGATCTGTATCAATTTCCTCATTCCAAAGACTTCACCCTGGACCAAAAGGTCATTTTTCTTCTTGTTATTTTTTAACGTAATTCGTTTTGATGGATTGAATTTGAAGTGCCACAAGTTAGTTTTTTTTGCACTTTTCCAGATTCAAACTTCCAGTCTTTAACCGGAACAGTGACTCCAACATGATGAACGGTTCCATGTTTCACCAGAACTTCTTCATACTCTTTTGGCTTAAGAATAATGTCCTTATTTTTCAAATCTTTCTCAATCAATCCAAACATAATATCCCTTATACGCCTATACTCTGTGTCGGTTCTTATGAGGGATACCCTGTATTGTTCATTGTCTTCCCTAACTTCCATTCGCTTTTTCATATTAATACTGTAAGTATTTGATAAAACGATCATACCAATACCATTCTAGAAATCAAATTCACCGTATTTGTCACTTTTACTTATTAATGATCTTAAGTGATTGCATTACTTGACTTGTCTATCGAAAATCCACAAAGTGATACGCACGGGCTTTCGGCACATAAACCTTCAAAGAAACAAGGCCTTCTTGTTTTTTTCCGTTACTTAATTGTAACAGTTATGTGGAACGATCCCGTGCAAAACTACGAATTTCACTAGAACTTTAACCCTAAGTGGTGTAGGTGAATTAAATGCTGTTGGTTTAGAGAAAAAAAACGGTAGTGGCTCTTAGCTCAATAGTCGGGGCATTGAAAATTCATATTTTTCTCAATGAAAATTGAAGAACTGGTGGACAAAAGGTATAGTTATGGAATAATTTCTATTAAACAAATCAAGGCATCTTATTAAGCAACCAAATTATTAGCCTGACATCTGTCGAAATCCGCTTCCAATACTCAAATCATACCCGTTTGGATGCACAGTCGAAAGCATTTCAGTAATATAGTGTATAGTGACAAGTGTTAGGTTTCTCCAAAAAGCTAGTGATCTTCCACTTCCACGAATAAGGATGTCTCAAATCATCGACTTGTATCCCTTGTGCATTCTACTGGAAAACAAGCTCCTCCACGAAAAATATTTTTTGATAGAATCTGATTTTAAGATTCAATATAGTTGCCTTCGAGCACGATTTGTCTTTAGTTTCAAAATAGGTTCAGTTTAGGAGATTACTTCTTCATCTATGCTAAATATCTGTCCAGTGAACATTCTCTCGGGGTCTGAGAACAGAAAAAAGTAGCTGAGGATCAGGTGTAGAGAATACAGTGGATGAATAAGCCACTTAGAGACCATATTAAGCCTTTTGCAATATTTTTTATCGATTTGTGAAACGCTGCATTGTCTTGATGAAGCAACACTTTTTTCTTCTTTGATTAGGACCGTTTTTCCACGATTTCGTCTTTCAAACGTTCCAATGAAAATGGAAATTATTATGCGATATTATACAGCTGATTTTTGCACCTTTCCACGCTTTGGAATCGGTACATCACGTGCAGTTCCCCCGGCTGACTATCCATTGGACTCGGTGTGAAATCATAGAGTCAAGTCTCATCCATTGTCATATATCGACGAAAAATTTTGGTTAATTAGGTTAACGATATGTCCAAAACAATCCATTGGTTAGGTACCTGATACCTGATACCTCAATCAGTGGCGTCCACTCCAAGTATCGTCCTCGATTTCCATTTCGCCTTCTCTTCGGTGAATTTTCTTAGGAAAAACTCCGAATAATGTTAATTAAGCCAGCCCTTGGCCCTTTTCACCCAAAAGTGACGCTTTATCAACACACGAAATTCCTTTTCATCCATTTTTGGAAACTATCAAGAGTTGCCCCACTGAAAATGTACTAACTACTATGACTTACAAATTAACAGAATGACAGCTGTCAAATTCATACGCGTGATTTTTAAAGATAACTGGAGGTGCAAATTAAATAGATTTAATACTAGTGGCGCCATCTATGCCTTAGCCTACGAACATTTCAGCCCACCTGATACTAGACAGAGGCAGTATTCCAATGAATTTTGTTTGTAATAAGGGCCTACTTTCATTTCGAGATACATTGTATTTAAACCTTAATTTTGCTTTTTACAGAAGCTGCTATTTATTGAAATCAATTTTTGAAATAATCTCACAAAACAAATCAAAATTATTTAAATTATATTATTAAATGGTTGGTGGGTATGGGTATTTCGGATTGGTAGTATGAAATAAAACACTTTAATTAATTATATATTTTCCAATTTGCTCAATGACCTTTTTTCATTTTTCTTTCAGCTTCATGATTCCACGCTCATGAAATTTCTTGTTCTTATCAGCAAAAAACTGAACCTGATGCGGTTGTGAAGAATTCTGCAAACTTCGGAATAAATGATAATAAGATGGTGCCAGATCAGGGCTGTATGGGGAAGGTGGCATCACTTCCCAACCAAGCTCCAATAGTTTCCCACGAGTTGCCAAAGATGTGTAAGGCTTTGCATTATCAACCTTTCCGATTTGACAATTCTGGTCATTTTTCTTTGATTGCTTTTTATACTGTCTCTTACTTAATTCATATACAAACTAGACTTAACTAACTTATATAATAATGAACTTATCATTAATACTTAACTAACTTATAGAATTTATTCAAATTCTTCGATTATTCTCTATGTCGTTCTGTTCACTATGACTATTTATTATAAACTAACTAAACTGCGCTAAATGAACTCGATTATATATCCAAACGAAGTTTTCAAAAATTCTAGACAATAAACAGAAGATAAACAGAACAAATAAATAAATAGACCTTTCTAGAAATTAGCTAAGAAGAAACAATGTAAACAAACCACCTGTTATGATAAAAACATATATTGGATTGGCGACAAAGTTATTTCAGGTCTCTAATATGAAAAAAAACAGCTTCATGATTTCGAGCTCATAAAATTTCTGGTGAACCAGGTGATTTTGAAGGGTCATCGTCATTTGTAAAAGTTTTACCATTCAAAGAATTCTGCAAACTTTGAAACAAATAGTAAACTCCAATAGTTTCGCACGAGTTGCTAAAGATTTTTGAGACTTTGCATTATGATGATGGAACACTAAACCTATCCGATTTGACAATTTTGGCTGGTTTTCCTGGATTGCTTCATCCAGTTTCATTAATTGTTGACAGTAAGCATTAGAGTTGATCATTTGTTTCCTTGGAAGCAGCTAAAAAAACACAATACCTTTGTCATCCCACCATAAAGTTACGTCAATATGACCAATATCACGTGACAAATAGCAAAGCACAGCACTAACATAAGTTAATCAAAAAATAAAGCAACACTCTCTAACAGTAAAAAATGAAAGTACTTAGTTTCCAACCTTATATATAAAACTAACCAACAAACTTATTTAAATATCTAGTATGAAAACCTTCCTATAGATGGTTGTATAGTCACTTTCAAAAAAAAGGTACCAAATTAAAGTCGTTCTACAGAATAGGATAAAAAGAATAATCTAACAAGTAATAGAAAGCTTGAACTTTCAAATTTATTCTATTGTGCTTTTCACTGTTCTTGTTTGAAAGTCTAGAGAATTGGTAAGGTCCCCAACTCCGGAGTTCATATTCCTTGTTTTAAAAATCTTTTAGAGATTCGGAAACTTGTAGGACAGGATTTACCTGCTCTGAATAAAAGATTATAGTCACAGCAGATATCCTTAATAAAATTGAGTCACTTGAAGGAAGAAAATTTTATAATCGCGATAAAGGACGTTACAGTACATAACCTCAAAGTTATTTTTTAAAATAAGATCATAGGTTACTGTTTTTTATGTGGTGGTATTTAATCTTTTTCTTTTACAAAAAGAAATAAGAGACGTCTCACTGCATTACAATATTTTATTTTTAGAATCAGTGTATCATTTAAAAGTATAGATAAACAACAAAATAAACTAAAAAATTGATCCCTTGGAACTCCTAAATAACTAATCGAATTATACTGAATGAATATTCCACGTAATGAGGGTATTATACATAATTCGGAATATTTTCTCTAAAATCATCACGTAGGTACTTTTAGTAGGGTTTAGTAGGGTCGTAGGCCTTACTAACTTTTCTGCCAAAGATTTTTTAGTTCTATACTAACTTTTATCATAAAGTGCTATGAAACTTTCATCTTTGTATTTAATTTTACTGAAATTATAGTAGTAGAAATTATAGTAGTTTTTAGTGAATAAATTTGTGGTTACTGTTGTAAATTAGACTAAACAACACTACTTCACTAGAATCGGTGTATCAGTACACTGTTAATTCAACAGAACACACATAATAGCGTCGGCTTACTTTCAAAACATCCCAAGTCCGATTTTCACGATTTCTAAGGTTTTGATACAAATAGATTCAAAATATATTTAACACCCTTAAAAGCTCCTCTTAAACTGGTTTTAACGACATCTATAGGACAATCGCAAAATCTTGTATGTCGTTGCACTTCATGGAATCACTCAAAAACTTTTAACTCTGTATTTTGCATTCGGTCGTCATTTTTCAAAATGTGCTCATGATTTTGAACCAAATACAAAGAAATTTTTAAATGTGGACTATTAGATTTTAAGTTGCTAGATTTGACTCGTTTGCTGGAAAACTCAATGGACTACTCTTTTTTACCACATCCGTCTAGGGCGCTCTCTAGGCGCGCAGTCTCGTTATCCAATAGCGAGTCCTCGTATTTAATGTCATGATTCCTACAGTTTTATTCCAATTGAATAGTCTACTTGGACGTGAATTGATAATAATGCCTTTACATGACCGTATATATTCGAACGTCTATTATCATCGAAATAATCGAATGCCTCGGTCCCTATCTAGCTTACCATAAATTATTTGAAAAGTAAGTCCCTTTAAATGGATTTCACCTTATAAATATTAATTCCATAAAGATGCCACTGAATATTCTTGAAGTTATAGGTTTGCCAAATCCTAAGGAACTACAAGAACTATTCCATATTGATGATACCACAGTATGGGCGTTATTACAATGCAAATTTATTACCATTATTAATTCATATCTCGAAATAATATTAGAAATCAAGAGAGGAACGAGTTTTCATGTTAGTAAATATATTTTCTTGAAAACGCGTTAAGATACAAGTAAAACTGATTAGTTTGGAGAGTTTCATATTTTTAATTTTCCTAAAACTTAACAGTTTATATCTACAGGGTGTTTCAAAAAAGGTGATTCCGTCTCTAGGATAGATAGGAAACTGAAAAAATTATATACATTTTTCAAGATTTTGCCTTAACTACCGACAACATTGCATTGAAATTTCATACGAATATGTTTTAAAAACAGATACATCCAATGAATTTGTTTTTATGTCTGCCTCTCATAGAGGGCGCTAGTTACACGGTTCGTACCAAGTAATATTGAACATAACTTTTTCACTATTAGATTTATATATAAGCAAAATTTCAAGTGTACTTAAATATCCTTTAATTTTACTCCAAAAATGTACTCTTGATAAACCTCGATATTGTGTACAGTTTTCGGAATATTTTATTTCGAAAATTATGAAGTAATAACCTTTTTTTGATATAGATGGCGCAATAATTTTTAATAATTTGATGATGGAAATGACAGCGTCCTGTATATCCGAACAATTGTCGCAATTTATTTATACAGGGTGTTCCGGAACTTGATGCAAAGAAACGATTGAAAAATTAATTTTTGCTCTGTAAAAGTTACGGATTGTTAACCGTCCTGTCATTCATATAGTAGTGTAGAATCACTAATTCCGTTAAAGACACTATATAGTCTCATATTAAAAATTCATAATGTTCTAATGTATGATTTAGAAAATATACTTAAATATAAGTTATGATTTAGCAGCTTTGAAAGCCTGTAACTCAGAAACGATGGGTCGTATGAGAAATTTTTTTTATGTCACTGCAATATTTTCACTATATCTACTCACTTGAAACAATTCAATCTGTATTATAATATATTCCACGACCACCAAAAGCATCAAATTTTAGCACACGTAGACGATTACTAGCTAGATCCCGAGAGACCAAAAATATTCCGGCAAGACTGAATATATGGAAATGCAACGGCATAGCAAAAATTAGGATGAAAACAGACCTTCTACGTCGATAAACGAGGAATACCATTTTTTAAAAAGTGAGTCCTTCGATTATCTAGAAGTGCTGATAACGAATATACGAAAGAGCTAGAGAATCGGAGAGCAAAAGGTCCCTGAATGATAATTTGAGAGCGAAAGAAAAAAACTGCGTATCATTTTTATATCGATAAAAAGGTCGCTCTTCGGAGGAGATGTATTGATGTATTTCAATATTCGTCGAGGTATTAGCCAGGAAAGTAGTTGTTTTCTCATTTGAAGAAAGGCAGAATAGATATACATATTTTTGAATTGCTATGCTCAACAATCTTATCTCTCTATTATACAATTCTTGTGATTTCAATTCAGTAAATTTGTTCAAGGCCTTTTTAAGATAATCTTTGTTATATAAACATTTTCCGAGAGAAGTTTGCAAGGAACGAAACAAATGATAAACGGATGTGGAAATATGCATGTTAGGAGTGAATTTAAACATAGAAAATCACCTTTTTCGCATGCAGTTCGGGCTTTGGCGCTTTTGCCCAACCATTGTGGCAGTCTCTCCTGATTTACATAAAGCGCCGATTTTTCACCTCCAGTAACAATTTGTTCCAAAAACGGCTATGGGGTTTGTCGAGAGAGGACTCTTCGAATGCGGTTGTTTCCGTTTAATTCATGTGTGAAGCTGTTACAACCCCTTATTTATGGCTTTATAACCAATTCAAACTACATTAATTATAACAAGATATATTGGAAAATCTAGTTCCGTCCCTGTTTCCAATGAAATTGGCTCATTTTGAGGATTTCGTCAATAATCCAAGCACTAATGGAATATAATTCGACCTGATTTCACTTAAGTTTGCATTCTTTAAATTCATACCACATTGATTCTTAATAGTTTTGAATAATTCATTAATTTATATCTCATAGACTAGTAAAAGATTCAATAAATTCATATTTTCTAATATTCAACGTTTTACGATGTAATGAAAATGTTATTCGAAAAGGTTTATAACTTCCAACTACCATACAGAAAGTCCGGTAGTTAAACGTCTCATATAAAACCAGTTCCAATAACACGCACTCTAATAAAATGTGATATGGAGTCGAATTGGAAATAAATTAGTTTATGAGTCAGAATTATGTAGCTTCTTTGTCACTTGTATACAATTTGGCAATAATATTTCTATTAGGACTTACTATTAGTAGAACCAATAAATATTTCCAATTCATCCCTACAAATACTTTTCCAAAATAAGGATGCCAATTATATTATTATAATTGGTGAAAATGACTTTGATGAAGTCTAGGGGATGATTAATGACAAAATATCGATAAAAATTATGAGAAACAATCTTCATAACTTTCACATCAACATTATAGAGACGGATACCAACAAATCCCTCCAAAAAACTGAGTTCAACGAAGTCCTTTGATGATTTTAGACTAGGACCAGACCATATACGATATTAGCTTTCTAAAACATTTCAGAAAAACAGCTAAAGCTACACTTCTGGAAATTTTCAATCAAATATGAACAAAATACAGAAGATACGAAAAAATAAATTATCAGTTGATTCCTACAAACCCATATCATTAACCTGTACAACGTGTGAATTATTAGCAAAAATAATTAATAACAGACGTGTTTGGGAACTAAAACAAAGAAATTTATTAACGCCAGAGCAGACTGGTTGTAGAAAACATAAAAGCATAATCGCCAACATTATAAATCTAGAAAGTGATGTACATGAGGCTCTAGCAAACAATCACAAATGCAAAAGCCTTCGATATCGCATGGATGCCTACCACGGTAAAAACCTTGAGAGAAAGGAACATAGATGGACACGTGATGGCTTTCATTCACATTTTTCTAAATCATAGAAGTTTTCAATCAAAACACAACAACATGGAACACCGCAGGGGTCATTAATCAGTCCAACTCTATGCCTGATAGCTATCAGCAATATCATCACTAATTTACAGAAACCAATCAAACACAAAATCTATGCGAGTCAGTATCCCACTGTTTCTGCCAATATACGTATCTTTTCCTGTATATTCGTTACAATATTTTGCTGATCAATCAGCTTTTTCATTACCATGTATTCTAACATGTCCTTCAACCCAAATGAATGTCATACTCAAATTTAATAATATAGTTTTGATGTCAGATAAAAAAGGAAACTTCATTCTTTCGAGATAAGTTTCTTTTATGGCACACAGTACTGATCTAGAGTCAGATAAAATCACACCCCCATCTTTTTTATCTGACTTAAACCAAGAAAGAAAAAACCCTGTAAGATAGTATACAGCACCGCAGTATATATGCTAGAAATATCGGGTAATTTGATTCGTATAAATTCTGAATGTATACTGCACATCCAACTCCAACCCTTGTCTTGGATCTATCAGTACATATCATGGTCTTGTCAGCAAACTCTGCTAGTATGGATTTCAACAGGATTGAGTTGATTCGACTAGATTCCGTGTAATTAGGGATTATGACTTTGCAGACTTCAAATATAGCTTGATAAGGAATACTATATATCGATAAAGTTCTGTTGGTTTTGTATATATTATTGAATTCATTGGTTTTAATGAAGGCTTCTGCAAGTGGAGGTGTGTGGATAATATCTATAAGTATCTGTTAAATACGTCTTTAATCAACAATTTATAATTATATTACCAAATCCATAGCTAATAGTCAATTGGTTGATCCGATATTTTTGGTAAAAAAAAACTTTTTTTCAATTATAAATCATCAAGGACCTGCTAACGTTTATTCAAATACATCTTTTTAGAACTCCGTCTCACCAGCAACGCAAAGTTGAGTAATTGCATTTAGAAAATACCAAAATTAGGTGCTTTTTAGATGTTATTTAGGTGCCAAGTTCAAAAATTAGGTGCTCTATAATTTTTACAGTAACGGAATACTCAAATTTGTTGTTGAGGTAATAAAATAATGTGCTTAAGGGATACTGAAGAGTCAATATCGTGAAAGTGCCCAAATAATTAATAAACGAGGTAATTTCCGTGAGATGACGAATCTAAAAATCAGGTATGTCTAAGATTAAAAGCAATACTCAATCAGGTATTAACTAATAAGGAGCAATAGGTGCTAATTAGGTGCTTGTGGAAAATTTAGATGAAAAAAATCATATGAGAACGGGAGAAAAATTCAGGGGACCTACTATAAAAAGGTAAAATATGAAATAAATTTTGAGAATGCTGAATATTTGAGTGCTTTAACAGAAAAAAGAGAACATTGCGATACATTCATCTTTATGGGCGATAAAAGCCATAGAGCCGCCTGAGTTATGCAATACGTCCAGGAGATGATTTTTTTTCTTCGAGAATGAGGTGCTAATTAAGTGCTCACTAAATAATCAGGAGACAGTCGAGAAATATCATTTCTACATTGCTTAGAGACCTTAAAACCACTATACCTGATGCACTAAGTTCTAGTAGAATTTTGTTATTGCTTAAACTGACATAAAATGAGGGCTAATCAAGTGCTCGCTAAATAATTAGGAGACAGTCGAGAAATATCGTTTCTACAGTGTTTGGAGAACTTAAAACTACCATGCCACCATGTACTTAGTCTTATTAGGTTTTTCCATTTTGAAAACTGACATAAAATTAAGTGCTAATTAGGTGCTCACTAAATAATCGGGATAAAATCAAGAAATATCATTTCTACAGTGGCTGGAGACCTTAAAACCACTATGCCTGATCATCCCCTGGACGTATTGCATAACTCATGGCAGCTCTATGGCTTTTGTTACCCATAAAGTTGAATGTATTGCAATATTCTCTTTTTCCATTAAAGCACTTAAATAGCACCCTGAATTAGCACCTATTGTTCCTGATTAGTTGATACCTGATTGAGTATTGATCTTAATCTTAGACATATCCCATTTTTAGATTCGTTATTTCACGGAAATTAACTCGTTTATTAATTATTTGGGCACTTTCACGATATTGATTCTTCAGCACCCATTAAGCACCTTATTTTATTACCTCAACAATTAATGTATTATAATTTTTTTCATTGCGTGGCTAGCTAGCACCACGTTTACCTAGCACCGCAACTTAGAGTATTCCATTACTGTGAAAATTACATAGCATAATTTTTGAACTTGGCACCTAATTAGTACCTAAAAAGCACATAATTTTGGCATTTTCTAAATGCATTTTCCTGACTGCGTTACTGGCGAGACGGAGCTTCTTTTTAGTATGTCTAATGATATTGTAGAATTATTTCGATTAAATGATTCTCATACATTATAATATTTTTTCCATTGTTATTTACCTTGAATCCAACATAATATTCAATTATTTCAAGCAGAGCGACGGTTTTTCATTAATTTTTCATTTTAATCGCAATTAGCAGTAAGCCGTTCAAAACTTTCCACCATTTATCATGTGAGTTATTGTTGAATTCTGTTTTGAATAGTTTCACATGTATGACGACTGCAGTGAAACTATGAAAATTTCACGCTAACGTTATGAATAATTGTGTCTGTTACTTATTTCGCGATGTAAAACTAAATCATTGATAACAATTGAAATGTTTCTATTTCGAAGGAGTTCTATCTATCTATCTAGAAAAATACAAAAAAATTTAGAGAAAAAAACTTATATTTTAGCTTTTAAGGTACCTAGATAAAATATTTCTTTTTTTAGAGAGGTATTCATATTTTTTTATAACCATAACCTCAAGATTGTTTATAGTTGTTTTGGTGTTTTTTTTTCTCAAATTTTTCTCCTTTACATTGTTTCTTCTCATCCACTACTACCATCACCTCTCGACTCAAAAGCTCAGTTACGGGAGTTCTCAATCTTTCAGGCTCTGAACCACCCGTCATACGTTGGTGTGAGGCCGTCCTTTAGAGATTAAGTTAATTTAGACTTAATAACGTAATTTACTTCCATTATGTTTGAGTAAAATGACTTTGAACTAATCATACACTGATTATTAATGTAAAATTATATTTGTTCAAATTTAAACAAATCATCGAAAAAATCACAATGTCAAAATCATGAATGGAACCAGAAATGTTCGTTACTTTTTCTGGTTATCTGGTCGTTACCAATGTGAAGGGTGGTAATGTTTCTCTTTAACTACGAAGTTATTAATGTGTAGATAGACGAATACAACAGTGAAACTGTTTTTTATATCTGACACAATGTTAAATAACTTGAAAAAAAATGAAGTACTAAAAAAGTCATTGCAAACTACACAGACGCGGTATCATCTTATTACTGACAGTCACAACAGTCTCCCACGTTTATTAAGACGTTATTTAGTCTTTCAATTAAGAGGGCACTTTGCAAGGACGGTCGGAGCGCCTGTCATTAGTAGTAGGCTCTGGAGCAGCCCCTGCATCTGGAACCTCTGATGTTACCGAGCCGGAACTTGAAGGTCTCCCCCGTTGAGTACGGTCAGAATCTGGATCATGAATAGGTTGAAGGTCATGTAGGTTTGGAGGAGAATGAGCAGTCGAGGTGGGTTCAGAGGCAAAGTGAACATTCTTCTTTGGAATTTCTGAACGCCGAAGCTGGTCAATGTGGCGCTTAATCTCCACTTGTTGATGGTCGAGCTGAACGATGTAGTGAAATCTTCCGAGCTTCTTGAGAATGATGCCAAGTTTCCACTGATTCCGGTTGTTGACATAGTACCTCGACAACACGCGATCTCTCACGCTTAATTGGCGGCTCTGGAGATCATGATCGACGTTTTGCTTATGATTGATTAGACGAAGTACATCCAGTTGGCATCTAATGTTTCTTCCAAGGTAAAGCTCTGCTGGAGATTTTCCACAAGCTAGTGGAGTGGATCTGTAATTGAACAAGATCTGGCGAACTTTTGCATACATGGAGTCTGGATCGTCAGTCATGGTATTTAATCGATGCTTAAGGGTCTGAACATTACGTTCAACCAGACCGTTTGTGGCTGGATGACCCGGCGCAAATAGTTTTTGAAAAATCCCTCTCTGGGAACAAAATCGCTTAAATTCCTCACTCACAAAGATTGACGCATTCTCCAAGACTATCATGGTTGGGAATTCATGAGTGGCAAATATGTCTTTCATCAAATCGATAGTTGATCCCGAAGTAGGCGAATTTTTATAAAGTTTAACCTCCGCTCATCTTGACTTAGCATCGATCACAATCAGAAATTGGTAACCATGAAACGGGCCAGCGTAATCAATATGAATACGCTCCCAGTTTGATTCTGGTTCGTCCCATGGATGAACTTGTGCTTTAAGGGGGCTGGTTTTATGTTTGGCGCAAGACTCGCAAGTTAATGAAAGACGGTCAATGTCCTTGTCGATTCCTTGCCAGCGTGGGTTCGTATCCCACCCTCGTCGCCACTATTAAGGTGTAAACGAACAGAACAGTGAAAATAGATGAGCACTGACTTTTGACAGTAGTGTTTTTATATCTGACACAATGTTAAATAACTTGAAAAAAAGTGAAGTACTAAAAAGTTACTGCAAACTACGCAGACGCGGTATCATCTTATTAATGTTCTAATTTCACGATGACACTTTCACCATAACAATCACAACAGAGGTCTGGCTAAATAACGAGACTGCACGCCTAGGAGGAAACCCAGATGGGTGGGGTAAAAAATTCTCTATCTAGTGCGCGTGTTTTTAAGTGGTGTAAGTGCTTTAGTGGGGGGCCGAGAGAGTACTGAAGATGACCAGCGCCCAGGTCGCCCTGTAAATATTTCAGCTTCGGAAACAGTGACCAAAATCAACCAAATTGTAAGTTCAGATCGTCCAATGAGCATCCGGATGATTGTCGAGGCTGTCATCGCCGATAAAATTTTACACGAGGAATTACACATGAAAAAAGTCTGTGTCAAAAAATCTGACTCCTGACCAAAAGCTCTAGCGTCAACGGATCTGCTCAGATTTCCTTGAAAGGTTAGAAAAAGATCTGCTTTGAATTTGGGTCGATGGAAACGGTAAAGCAAAAAACAGCAGAGCTCCTAAAGGTAGTCACCAAAGAAGAGTTCCAGCACTGCTTAGATCAATGGAAAAAACGTATGGAAAGATGTGTGGTAAGAGAAGGGAAGCATTCATATGTATTAAAAACCTTTTTTCGTAACAAGTCTCGTTATTTAATAGCCAGACCTCGTATTCACCTAGATGTGACTACTTGATGTATATGCTAGAAATTCAACTTTAGAAACTCTTAGTTTGTGATAGACTAACGTTTGTAAACCCATTAACGAAATTCATAGTATTTTCTTCAGTCTCTTGAAACGTTGAAAATCGAGTATAGATATTAAGCTATTTAAACCAAGACAAAAGTTGTTTTCCGAAAACAATAACAAAAATTTTATTCTTGTGTTTACAGCTGGTGATCAGTTCGGTAAAGTGAAATACTTGTCGGGTTTTGAGGATTAAAATGACAGGAACAACAAATGAGAGGTTACGACGACAAAAAGGGTGGCAAGGAAATGGAAGTTTCAGAACAACTGTTACACTTTAGAAGTTTCATTTGTAAAAAAGTAAGGCGTCTAGAGCAGTTGTTAGGATTTGGCAGGTGTGGGTTTTATGAAAAAATCACTTGTCTCAACTGTTTTCTGTATTTAAATTTATGGCAGACAGAAAATGACATAAAAGTTATGTATTTGGTATTTACTCAGCAATCGGAAAATAATATCAGTACAAAATATTTCTATGGAAACTAAATAAATTAAATTTTTCCGTATATTTTGGTGCCTTTGCATACGGCATCTGAATTGACGCCGAGTCCCACCAGGTGTGGTTTGTGATAAGGTTTTTATGAGTGAAACCAAGATAGCCATTTCCGTCGTTTTTGTTATAGCCTTCATCACCCAAGTGTTTTTATAAAAAGGAACATATGGTAATCCCCGGACTTATCGGGACTATTAAGACGAAATTCTTGGCTTTGATTAACAGCATGTGGACAGATTTTATCGTGAGAAGAAACAGTGCCTTCACTTATCATACCACGCACCTACCATTTTCACAAAAAGTCTAAAAACTTTGTCCCACACACTTTCCTAAACGATGTCGAATAGACTATTGTTCACATCTGTCAATTTTGCGGGCCAACTTATAAAAAATTAGTTCAAAAACTGCCGTTAAATGGTTCTCTTTTTTACAATAACTAAAAGTAACTACATAGATAATTGCCGCTTGTTTTGCCGTTCAAGAAAATATCAACGAGGCAAAAAAGCAATATGGAAATGGCAACTATTCAGCTAGTGAGAAGTTATTTTTAGATTATTTACGAATAGTTGATCGGGGATAGCATTGAAAGGGTTGTAGTCCTCCTAGTAATTTTGATTCAAATTTTCTCACTCAGTAATTAACACCTTTTGCAGTTATTAAAGGTAGGCTGGTATCAAATTAATTGATCTCACCTTTCTATAAACATTTTCTCACATATGCTTGATAAGGTTTAAGTCCGAGCTACGTGCAGTCTAGTTTTAATCTACAATAAAGGTACTGGTGTACTGGTGTACTATTCTAGCGCATTTATATCAATCAATAGAGAACAAGGTATAGACAGCTTTTGGAAAATTCCAAAAACTTATATAAAAAAGCACAGATATTGGAGTGAAATCTAATATTTAATCTGAGGTTTTCAACTTAATTATTACTAATTAGGGTTGAGCAAGTGGGAATTAACCAACTATTTATTATTATAAAAAAATTTATCTGATTTCAAAATTTTGTATTTGAGCCTATTTTCCACGTCGTGAGCATCTAGAAGGCGACTTGCGAGAATCTAGATCGGGCATAAAAGTTTCGGATTTATAATCAATCTCTGAAGGTGAGAGACATGCTCAATTTCTTTAAATATCAAAGGGATTATGAAAACATTTCGTTCAAAGGGTTATGGAAATTTTATTTCAAAAATGTTTCATAAAAGCTTGAGACATTTTAACTAACAAAAATTCTCATGGAGTTGATATTCGGTATAGACCAAGATGTAAACATCGATGTCATGTGTGCTCATAAAGTTATTTATTAATTCGGTGAAATGTGTTAGTATGTATATAGAGCAGGTAGACCGGCGCTGTCCAGAGGAGAAACAACATCTGGAAACCAAGGAAATGATACAGTTGTTAGTTATTGGTCAAACACCGATCACATGAAAGAAAATTTCGACTATTTCACGTACGTTTATTGTGATTTAAAACATTTCAACTGATTTTGAGTTTTAGACGTATCGTTGTACTAAAGTAGTCTCCGTAGAGTTGAGTTCAGTTCTTAACAATGGATGAAAAATATCGAAGAGCTGTTGAGATTGAAACCTTGCTGGATATTGGAACGAGTCAAAGGGAGATAGCGAGACGTTTGATTGTTAGTGGTTCAACAGTACATTTTGCATACCAGTGGTTTCTCTCACCAGCGACGACTCGGTACGGGTGGGAAACGAAAAACAACAGCTCAGATGGATCGTTGTCTCACGATTGCTGAATTGCGAACGCAACGCAAACCACTACAATACTCCAAAGCGGCCTTCAACAAGCTCACGGATATTACAGTCAGTATGTCTACTCTTCAATGGTATAAATAAGGTATACAGAAGATTTGGAGAATGGTATGTTTCCTGTACTCGGTTACCACGGGTTGCGTATGGAGGTAGCACAGTAATGTTTTGGGCAGGTATTTCTTTTGAGGAACACACGACGATATGTTGCAGAGATCCTAGAACATTATGAATGATAACAGAGTACCTTGAAGAGGTTGGTATTGCAAAAATGGACTGGCCTGCTCAAAGCCCCGATCTCAATTCGATTGAGCATATTTGGGACCAGCTCAAAAGACGTATAAGACGTCGTATACTTGCTCCATCAACACGTAAAGAGCTCGGATTGACCCCGATTTACAGCACTGCTCGTATATATACTTTATATTCAGATTTAATTTTATTTGTGTAATCATTTATTTATTTGTGTGTTTGTTTTGTTGTTATTCATAAGCTCTTGGCTTCAGACAATTTGTTTTTAAAAAAATATTTTGAAAATTGGACTCGTTGGACCAAGTGTGTAGAGTAAAAAATATGTCAAGGTGTAAAATAAAATAGTTTTTTAAAGTGAAGTAAATTTCTCATTGAAAAGTCAATTTTTTTCAAACTGTCAAACTTAGTCTATATATTATCTCTAGTTTCTTCTGGATAAATCACTTTTCCAATTAACCTACATGTCTTTTTCTGCTTTAATCGTGAATTTTATTTGATTGATAAAAAATTTCCCTTGTAAGTAATTGATTCATTTAGATGCAATACCCGCCGTCTGTGTTACTAAAAGTTAATCAAAGCTTCAATAAATATTTAATTACTTCAAGTCTGCGGATTGTTCAGACAACACGATTGGGGACTGAAACGAGAGGATATTCCTCTTGATATCAATTTTTCATGAATCTCGTACTCATCCCGTGATTTTAGTTTCTGATGCGGAAATAATAAATAAGTACTGAAATTTACAATTCATGGTTAACGCTGTGGAGTTCGCTACTCAATTTAACTATAGGTGCGTTCGTACAACCCAAATTTATCGATTTAACAAAAATGAATGATCAAATCAAGCATGTAAACGTCTCATCAAACATTCCTTTAGCTATTCGTTTAGAGAAACGAAATTGAAAAAATTTGTTGCATTGAGATCACAGAATTTTATGGTTCTAGACGTGGAATTCATAGTTCTTAGTTGGGTTCGTTGGTGGTTAGTGACGTTGTGGACATAAAGCTTCTGGTTTGCCCTTAGTTACCAGCTTAAAACTATTAAAGGCTAATGTTTCAGCAACTAATCAGGTATCTGGTACTAGGCTTTCCGTAAGTGTTTAAACATCTAAGTGCGAGTGGGGGTCTGCAATTTCTTTGTGGATAGTTCATGATGCCACCAGTCACCAGTCACGTCTGTTCAATTGGAGCAGTTGATTGGTGAATGAGGCAAAAAGCTCATCTATCTGTCTTAGCTTATCTTATGCTAGGTATCACTATCCATCTCCGCAAAGCTTGTCTTGCGAGCAAGCCATTTTTGGATACACTTTTGGATCCATTGGGGGTTCTCATAATTTCTTGAAGGCCTTTCTTGCACCCCAGCATAAACCTGAAGCACGTTGTTTCAGCTTATATAATAGTTACTGCTGTTTGAGTTACCTGGAGCCATCGATGTACCAGTTGGTTCAATCATTCGCTGTCAGTGATTTGTGCCTCCAGGAGGCACTATTTGATCATTGCCTATCTACATGCAGCCTGCGCTTATAGTTTGGCATGACCAATTGTCACTTACAGTTTTTACTTTCTCCG
The DNA here is from genome assembly GCF_026230105.1 of Diorhabda sublineata. Lineage (NCBI taxonomy): Eukaryota > Metazoa > Arthropoda > Insecta > Coleoptera > Chrysomelidae > Diorhabda > Diorhabda sublineata. The sequence goes on along the minus strand of NC_079485.1, from coordinate 14,803,594 downwards.
TACTTAGCTACCATAAGATGGCTTAGTATGTGAGAATTGGTTTAACCGTATGCAATGTAGGATCGTTGTTAGAAGGTAGCCTTCTTTATTTAATTAACACAAATCAAATAAACCACTTTAAATTAGTTCATTAAAACTGCTACAGAAAGAATTATTGCCAAAAAAATAGAATTTCTTATTAGAAAACATTGCAATTTTGGATATTTGTAAGGAAAATTAAATCAGAGATGAAAAAAATAGAAGAAGGTATCTATAATATAAGATGGAAATCGAATACAGATGATTATCATAATGAGATGAATTTTGATAATTGATAAGCGGTATGAAATAGATCAACTTTTTCTAGCAGCAAATCATAACCTTGTGCGACTATCACCATATCATCCGGATTTGAATCCAATCGAATCGGTTTGGGCCGAACTCAACGTTGTAAAGATTTTTTCAAAGAATTTTTTCCAGAGCAGTGGAAATCTCTTAGCAAAAGAGCGAAGAAATTTGAGGACGATTTTATGACGAATGAACCCATAATAGAATTATCGTAGATGATTTGGTTATTGATTTAAATGATGAGGATACCGACATTGAATCAGAACAGGAAGATGAAAACCAATCTGAGAATGTGTCAACAGTGGGCGAAAAGTCGTATTATAATCTATAGACAGTAGTAATCAAAAAATTCTTAAAAATTGTTAAATAATCAATTAATCATTGAATAGTCATCAATTTAAAGGTTATCCAATTTTCCCAAATACTTGCTGATAATCCGATATGTTTTAATCCTCAACTTTTATTTAAATGAATTTTGACTAGGACTACAATATAGAACATTTAATCAGGTAGAAAGGATATCACTATGTTTTATTACTATTAATCCATCTACAATAAATATTCTCTAGTGATTATCATATTATGTATAATTCCTTTAATTATATTCTACTTGAATAAGGATGTTGGGATTCCTATCCTCTACTGTTTTATCGGTATCGTCGACCGATACCAAATTTGTTTCGACGTTGATTCAGGTAGTGCATTCAATCAACGGTTTCGACTAAAATTCTTCTCTCGATTGTACTTCCCGGTAAAAGGGCGAAGTCGGTCTTTGTCGCACACCAACCCTCTCTGTTTATCGTTTGCGCATCGCAGAGGCAAAGCTATCTTGGTCGATCTGTATAAGAATACGACAAAAATGAATAATTTCACGCCGAAATTTTTGCTACGGCACTGGAATAACTGCGAGGTGAACAGCACCGGCAAAAAATAAGCTCTCTCGCTCATTCAAAACTCAAGTCTCAAGCAAGGTTACTAGAATAATAGAAGGTTTGTGACATGCGCAACGATCAGCTGCTAGAACACCAGCTACGTCATTATGTTTATATTTTTGTTTTGTTTATAGGTATTTTTATGACAAACAGAACCTCACTAATATTAAGTTCGAGGATGTGTGTTATCTCTTGCTGATCTGGCTATACAAACGAATATATTTCTAACTAACCAATTTACGAAAAAAATTATGAAGTACATTATAGTATACTATTAAAACGAGACATTTTGATGTTAACTAGCCGATAGTAGCATCAAATTTCATCTTGAGTTTAATCTTTGTTTATACCGCAATTACTTGGATAACATAAATTGATAACAGGACGTAGTTTAGAACATTGAAAATAAAATAATAAAAACGATGATGTCAATAAAATATGATGCTAAAAGTACATGAAGTCATTCCAGAATTATATTGCACTAGTTATACATAAACCATTACTTTCGTACTAATTTCGTTTTGTAATAAACTGGAGAAAAGTCATAAATCCAAAATTGTTTATCCAGCACAAAGTTATTCTTTGAGTACTCCAAGAAGTTAACTTGGAGCTATATCTTTTATTTAATTAAGTTTCATCTGCTAAGCAAAAGAAGAAACTCATGTTTCCGATTCCTGTACATATTTATGTAAGAAGCTTAAATTTGAAGTATAAATTGACATTCTTTAACGTGAAAATAAAAATTCTACTTTGAATTCGCTTAGAATGACATAAAGAACTCAATTTTTTAAATGAGAAGTGTAAGCTTGTGATAGAACATTTAAAAGATGTCTTTATTATCTATTCAAAATGTTAAGTTTTGAGATATCACAACACTGACGCGAATACGTCAAAACTGACATTACCATCTGACATTTTTAATGGTGATCGTATTAGAACGTGTTTTCAGATACTTGAAATATTCATCTTGATCAAAAATGATTTTTTATGACTTGTGGATTAAATCAACAGCAGTGTCCTATCGCTTCGACTTTTAGGGATGAAGCACCATCTCAACCACATTGTTTCTCTGGTTTTACAAATTCGATCGTGTGCACACTTGGCATGGCTGCATGGCAAATTTCGTGGAGGTGGTCGAAAATCTGCTGTTGTGCCAGAAAACATCGATGCTGTGCGTAAACTGATGTTGCAAAATCATCATGTGACTTACTGTAAGATTGAGACATACTTGTACATTCTGATTATACTATTTGTTTGTGTGTTGGTTTAGTGATGGTGTAAACAGTATATTCAGTATGAGTATCGCCAACGGTTCCAGAAATTCCAACTTAATACTTGGACATTAGTTACACTCTCATACATTCAATATTACATGAACATTTGACTGTCAACAAAATTTGTTTGTATTGGATAACGCATAACTTGACAAATAAAGCTCGTGTCGATTGGTGCAAAGAAACATGGATCTTTGCAACGAATCAAGGATCTATTCATATGAACCCGAATCCAACCAATAATTGACTATATGGAGTACGAAGCACTTCAAAGAAAATGATCTTTGGTTTTTTCGGAATAACTTGACATGTTATCACCGTTCCATTGGAGCAACGTAGAACGGTCAATTCTGAATGGTACACCAGCATTTGTTTGACAGAATTGTGAAAAAATCGGGGAAACCAATCGCAGAAGAATAATCAATGAAGAAGACAATGCGAGCTGTCAGATATCAGTTCAAATGAAAACATTTTTGAACAGTCAAAATATCGAATTGATGGGTTATCCGCTGTACACCCAATTATTTCTTCTCATCCTATGTAGCAGCCCCCAGACTTGAACAACGGGGATTAGCTTGGGCCAACGCTGGGAAACCCAGCCTTGGCCCAAGCCTGGTTGAAGTCTGGGTAACTTAGCCCCGGTCATTCTATAGCCACCCAAGCCTGGCTGAACTCTGGGTAACCCGACCTCGGCTATCTTATAGTCAGCCAGGCTTGGCAGAACTTTGAATAACAATATAAAGTTTTGTTCCAACATCTTATCCATAATAGATATCTTAACATTAGAAGTAATAATTCTTTATGAAGAAAATTCTTTTATGCATAAAAGAAAATAAAAAACAGTATCATTTCTTTATACGTTGGATTATTCAACTAAAATTTTTATGTAAATCAATTAGTAGAATGCATTAAGAGAAATTTGTCAAAAAACTATAATTTTATTATCCCAACAAGTCTGGGCCAATAACGGCTTCCAAGCTAGGGCCCAAGTCTGGACCTATACTGGGCCTATCGTAAAATCCTATATGGGATTACCGCAGATCAAAAATAAATGGCGAGCCCAAAGTTTTTCTACATCTGAAGAATCTACCATCCTTGAAAAAATCACACTCAGAGGTTATTTATTTTTTGTGATGTATTTGAGTGATGATGTTAGTAATTTGGGATTCTAACAGTATCAAAATACTTTGTACAATTTTTCAAAATCTAATTTAGTTTAGAATAAAAGATTAATATTGGGCACAAATACCCTGAAACCAACGACGATAGTAGTTTGGTATTGTATTAGAGCAGCAAATACGGGTATACGTATAATGTTACAGAAAAGAAATGACAGCAAAAGATTTTGTACATAAACAGACTGGAAAATTAGTTTTAACTCTAGCAATATCGTCCGAGTGCCAACTATTATCAGATAACATGTGTATATTATCAAACAGTGGCGTGTTTTTCGTTAATTTAGATGGATAAATGTACTATACATTGGAAACTGAAGGGAATTGTTTTTCATTACATTCCACGAGGATGGTCCCAAAACTACCTGGGCAAACGCAAAAATGTCGGGAAAAAATTTATTCATTTTTCAACGTAATATCCTTTTAGCTCCGTACACTTTTCCTAGTGATGTTCAATATCTTCGATACCCTTTTTATAAGAAGTATCGTCAAACTCCTTGAAATAGATCTACTGCCGATATCACCTCTTCTTTGTTTGAAAATCTTTGACCAATAAGCAATTTTTTCAATTTTAGGAACAGAAAATAATCCAAGGGGGCTAAATCTAGCGAAAAGAGTGCTTAAAGTAGCAATTCAAACTTTATTTCATTAATTTTGGTAATTGCAATAACGAAGGTATGAGCTGGTGCATTGTCTTGATTAAATAACACCTTCTTCTTAGCCAAATGCTTGATTCCTTCGCTCAAACGATGCCTGATACTTGCCATAGTTTTTTCTTTTTCAAGTTAGTCAATGAAAAATATGCCCGCGTATCCTAAAAAAACGACGCCATGACTTTGCCTGTAGATGGAATGGTTTTTGCGCGGCACCCATCTTGCGCACAGCTCCCTCATGTCCACTTATCCCATGCGCATCCCAAAAAACCGATAGAGTGGTCTTTGCCTTCTTTGGAGTAAGTAGAGTAAGTTGATTGTTCTTCTGTTTCGGCTGTGAAATATTGGCAATCACTCGATGGAAACATCTTCACGACGCTGTTTTTTATTCCATTGTGAGCAAACGCAGCATTAATTCTCCGCACAGCTTTCTCATGTCCAAATTTTCAGTAAATATGCGATTTACCGCACTACTATATGTGCTAGCTCGCGCACTTTCAGTCGACGATCATCCAGTGGATTTTCTTCAACATTTCTGGACTTCACTTCATTTGGTCGACCATGCCGATGCTGGTGTCCGCATTTTACTGTTGATAACAAAGATTCAATCTCACCAACAATAGAATCTTGTTCAGCTTTTATATTGGTTGGGCTAATGCCTTTCAAATAAAAATAACGATTACCAATTTTTTCCATGTTTACAAATTCACTATTAATGGCTGCCAAGTAAATACTTAACAACATGGCGTTTTCAAACTTCTGTATAGATTGTGTATTTTCTAATACAGCGCAACTAACGCCATCTCTAGGTTAGTCCAGGTACTTTTGGTACCATCCTCGTACTTTGTATTTGAATCATCATAGGGCTCGTTTACATAAAAATAACTGATAAATTACCAAACAATGAATAGTATAAGAATTTTAGAATGAAAAAATGATAAGAAAACCTTGATGAATCGATTGGGATCTCAGTGTACCTAAAAGATAGGACGGGTAGAAGAATATAAATACCGAGGCACGTGTTTTACACATAAGACAGAATGAATGGAAGAAATCGATATACGAAAAAAGAACTTCGTAAAGCTCGAAACGTGCTTTATATCCGTGATTTCAAATCAGAATTCAGATCTCACGCAATCAGAAATGAAACAGAGTGAAAACGTTTTTGCATTCGAATCTAGCTAACATAGAGTTACTCTTAAATGTAGCTTACTGCCAATAAATGAACTTCGACGTAGGATACTACCCAATGATGCAGAGATTATCTCGATTGTGTTGCAGTTAGCAAAATTTTCTAAAGAGAAAAAGTCAACTATCTTTCTGCTATAACCAACATTGAATGCAGGTTATCTGCAAAACTAACAAAAAAATTACCTCGGGGATATAATATATCCCCGAGGTAATATTATCGTCACTACTAAAAAGCTGATAGAGGAGGTAATTTCATGATATAATCAAGTCGAAGTAATTTTATTCAGGTTTTTAAATGCAGAGATTATCATTATGAAAAAGATATTGGAATATATATGAACTTATTCAGTCTCATCTACAGGATTACATTATAGTTAACTAATTATATTATCAGGAATTCGATGAATTTAATTCCATTTAATCTAAAAAAGAAATTACCACTATTCTTCGAAAATTTATAATGTGAGATGCCCAAGAGCTTCGTCTTCTATTTCATGCGACAGTCCTTATTTGACACCCAATGATTTTTTTCTTATAGTCGCAGATCAAAAATAAATTGCGAGGTCAACGTTTTTCTACACCGGAAGAAGTGGTTGATACAATCGAATTGTTTTGGAGGTAAAAAATGCTTTATTATTTGGTTTAAACACATGAAAAATGTATTGATCTCAAATGAGAATATTTTCAAAAATAATAAAGCCATAAATACCTTAAGTGATGTAATTCTGAGGGCGTTTAAAGATGGCTTCCTCCACAATGGGGAACGCCTCACGATTTCATTGGCGATGGAACAATTGACAAGTTAGAGGGCCAGCTTATAAAAAAATAAATTCTGACAAGCTCAAAACCTGCCGTTTTTCGCCGGGAAATTCCCAGAATTTGCCGTTAATAATTTTGAAAAATAATGGGGTCGCCCGCTAACTTGAATATCAAAATAGCGGACCTACATTCAAATGCTCCCCTTCAATATACTCCCCTGCCCTCGCCGCACATCTTGCCATACGTTTTTTCCGTTGATTGAAGCAGTGCTGGAAGTCTTCTTTGGTGAATCCCTTCAGAAGCTCTGCCGTTTTTTGTTTTACCGCTTCCATCAACTCAAATCTGATCCCTCTCAAAACAGATTTTATCTTCGAAAACAAACAAAGTCGCACAGTGCCAATTCTGCTGAGTATGGCGGGTGTTCCAGCACTGGAGTGCGCTTACTGGCCAAATACTGCTCCACAAATAGCGCGTTATTGGCAGGTACGTTGCCCTGGTGCAAAATCCACAACTCGGGCCGTTTTTATGAACTCGTTCTCACAGTGTTGCCAAAACTGGAAAATAGTAAGTCTGGTTGATAGCCTGACCCTCTGGAACCTATTCAGTCATCACGTTACCGTTAATGTCGAAATAAACAATCAACATTGCCTTGAATTTTGATTTGCTCTCTCGGCCACTCACTAAAGAGTTTACATTACTCAAAAACACGCGCACGAGATAGAGAATTGTCCCCATAGGCCTCTTGCAACAATTTAGAGCACTCAGTCGGAGTTTTTTTCAATTTAACGAGAAATTTGAGATTGATACATTGCTCCACGAGGAAAAAACTGCACAAATACTATAATAGTGACGGAAACGTGTTTTGGGACATGCATAGACAAGATATAACCCATCTAATGCGCCATCTAGGGGCTCAGTCTCGTTATTTAATAGCCAGACCTGGTAACTAAAAATATGAAGTACGGAATAATTCAATTGTAAGAAATGGGTTTTCCCTGTTTTACCCCTGATGCCAACGAGCCATGAGGAGGCAATGATATTTTCGTGAGTGGCAATTATCTACGTGCTTTGTTATATTATTGTTTAGAGGGAACTGATATTCGAGGGGATGACTCGCTACATTGATAGTTAAATTAGCTGGTCATTCCCTGGAATACCGCTTCCCTTTGTACGGATATTCAAACTGAAATCAAGATAATTCCCGGTACAATTGCCATTCAAGAAAATACGAGCCCCGATGTCGTGGCACGCTGGTATATGGGGAGAAACGGGGGGAAGGCACATGGGCATGCTTATAAACGTGTCGGGCTACATCCTACCGTAGTGCTTCACTTCGTGCGGCCATGCGTTTTCAATAATTGAATGTTTTCCGTTCTTCTTGCCGTTGACGAAAATATTGACTGGCATGGGAAATGTAAGGGTACGGGTCAACATAACCTCTACATGGTGAGATCTATTCCATGACAGGTAAGTTTTCAAATAATAAACAACAAAACCCCAGAGCTCTGTTGATCGGTTTATCTATGAGTTTTTCCGAGCGACCAGTGAATATCAAATGATAAATCTCAAAAATGGTTCTTACAACCCTTTTAATGCTATCCCCGATCATCTAGTCGTAAATAATCTAAAAATAACTTATAACTAGCTTAATAGTAGTACTTTCCATATCGCTTTTTTGCCGTTAAATTCAAAAAAATGGGGTGACCAGTTAACTTAAGTTTCAAGATAGCGGACCACCCCATTGCTCCCCTTGACATCAGCAGAAACTATTTGTATAGATTTGCCGTTCACGAAACTATTATTACCGACCTCAGGACTCGTTCGTAGAAATGTTTTTTTCTAGTTTTGCCTCGGATTCCGATGTGCCCCGATGTCGGCAATGATATTTTCTTGAACGGCAATTATCTATGTAGTTACTTTTAGTTATTATAAAAAGGAAAGCCATTTTATTGATAGCTTGATACTCAAGCTAGCGGGCCACCCCATTATTTTAAAAAATGATTAACAGAAAATTCTGGGAATTTCACGGCATAGAAACGGTCGTTTTTGAGCTTGTCAGAATTCATTTTTTTATAAGTTGGCCCGCTAAATTGACAGACGTGAAGAAAAAGGTTTTTTGACTCTTGTGAAAATGGTAATTGCGTGGTATGATAAGTGAAGGCACTGTTTCTTCTCACAATAAAATCTGTCCACATGCTGTTAATCAAAGAAAATATAGTCGATGCAATAGTCCGGTGATTACCACATGTTCCTTTATTTATAATAACACTTTGGTGGTGAAGGCTATAACAAAAACGACCATGTTGTAATGACTGTCTTCGTTTCACTCATAAAAGCCTCACAAACCACAACTGGTGGGATTCGGCGCCAATTCACATGCCGTACGCAAAGATACAAAGAAAAATTCCTTACTTTCTGAATAGCCCTCGTACTATGTGTTGAACTACGCATATAAGTTTCGTCATACAATACTGCCATATTTTGTACCAAATTCCCAAAAGACTTTAGCATATAAACAAAAATAGATTTGATCATATAAATATATGAATAAACATGAGCGGAAATGTTGATTCGGATATATTCCATTATGCGCTTTCATTTCAATATGAAATTCAAAAACTTTTCCCTTTGTATAGAATTTTTGGTATTGTGAACCATAATGTTATGTGAAGAGGGTATTTCACAATAATGTTTGACAGAAAACAAACCTAATTCAATTTTATAAGATGTGGTGGGTCTATAATCTCCACTACTTTTATACATCGAATTGGTCAAAAACAAAAAAAAATAATAAGTAAGTTCGTCTAAAATTTCGTTATCTAAAGACATATAATCAATAATGGATGAAAAAGAACTCAAAAAAAACTTATTTGGGAACAAAAACGAGAATTATCTATTTTTTTTTTATTTCAAGCTAATCCGCTTCCACCCAAGGTGATTAGCGAGGTGTATAACAATATACAACAATATACAATATTAGATTTTGTTTAGTAGATTAATGTCCTTTAGGAATCCCAACAATTTATCAACTGGGCAGTTTACACCTAAGAGTATATTTAAGTCTGTGGGTAGTCTATATTTTAGCCGGTACGTGTCGAACTTAGTGCAATTGATCAGGACATGTTTCACTGTTAAGTGTTCTTGACATGGATCACATATAGGAGCATTGTCATTATTGAAAAGATAAGTGTGCGTAAATTTGCAATGCCCTATTCTAAGTCTAGTAATAGTCACTTGTGCTCTGCGTGATATTTTTGGATGCTTCCACGGTGTCACTGTTGATTTAAATTCGCGAAGTTTGTCTTGCGATCGCTGCCAGTCTTGTTGCCAGTGGTTGTGAACTTTTTCCCGAATAAGTGTTCTCACGTCACTCACCACGCACTTTGTTATGAGTTCAGCATTAACGTTTACGATTGCGTTACGCGCACAAAGGTCCGCTTTTTCGTTGCCTCTGATGCCAATGTGAGCAGGAATCCAAATGAAATCGACAGATTTCTTGTCGTTCTGGATATTGTAAAGCAGTGATTTGATTGATTGTAATATTGGATGCTTGGGATAGAGATGTTTCAAGGATTGAATGCTACTTAAGGAATCAGTTAAAATTAGGGTTTTGGGATTTGGGAAGGAGGTAGTTACTTTAAGGGCATGAAAGATAGCATAGAGTTCTGCCGTAAATATGCTTGTGTGAGGGGAGAATTTTATGCTGTAAGATTCAGTTGCGGTCACTACTGCAGCACCCACTCCTGCCTCCGATTTCGAAGCATCCGTGTAGACTATGTTGAAGTCAATGTAGTTATGTAGTATCCTGTTGAGTTCTGCAAAGATTTCATGGCGATTTGTATCCCAATCAAACTCGGTCAAGTCAAGTATGGCAGCGAGGGGTAGAGATTGTCCACGGAGCTGGATGTTCGACAGTGGATGGAAACATTGTTGGGAGCTCTAGGTTAAATTTCTGAAGAAGATCTCTAACTCTGGCATAGAATGGCTTTGATAGATGCGGTTTTTTATCAAAAAGATCTCTATATATGTTGTTGAATGTCTTATTGTAAACTGGTTTTCCAGCATTAGTGGATATAGCAGCCGCGTAATTCAAGCTCAATATAGAGCGTCTGTAGTTTAATGATGGTTCACCAAGAAGACTTCGAATGCTGGTATTAGGGGATGTTGTAAACGAGCCTGAAGCTGTTTTTAATGCTGTATTATGGATAACATTGAGTTTGCGAAGTACAGTTTTTCTGGCAGATGCTTAAGCTATGGAGCCGTAGTCTATTTTAGACCTAATCAGCGTTTTATATATAAGTAGTAGCGTTGTTTGGTCAGATCCCCAATTTATATTTCCTAGACTTTTCATTATATTAAGCCGCTTCATACATGTTTGGACTAACTTCTCTATGTGATCTTTCCAGGTAAGCTTATGGTCAAAGATCATTCCTAGAAATTTAGCTGATGATTTAAAGTTGATATTTTGGTTATAAAGTTTCAATTTTGGGATAGTATGTGAACGATTTCTGCTGAATACCACACCTGTTGTTTTGGTAACAGAAAACCTGAAGCCGGATTGACGTGACCATAGTTCCAAATTTGTGATGAATTGTTGAATAAATAGAGATATTGTATTTATATTTTTTCCTTTTATGTAAACTACTAGGTCATCTGCGAAGACTCTTGCTTTCAATGGTTTTTTCAGATTATTGAGTATGTTGTTGATGGCAATCAGAAATAAAGTAGGGCTGATAACTGAGCCTTGTGGGGTTCCATTTGCTTGGCGGTAAGCATCAGATAGTACGTCGTCAACCCGAACCTTGAATGTTCTGTTGGCAAGGAAGTTGTTGATGAAAGCTAGGCAATTTCCTGTGATATTCCATCTTCGTAGTTGCATCAGAATGTTTGGAGTCCAACAGGTATCAAAAGCTTTTGAGATATCGAAGAAAATGGCTACGCATACCTGTTTGGTGGCAAAAGCCTCGTTGATCTCACTTTCCAAATCCACAATATTGTCAAGAGTTGAGCAGTTTGGTCTAAAACCAGTTTGTTCGTTGATTAGGAGGTTAGAAGTTTCGAGATGCCACATGAGTCTTTGGTTGACAATTTTCTCTAGCAGTTTTCCCATTGAGCATGTTAGTGATATAGGTCTGTACGAGTTGGCTTCTTGTTTGGGCTTTTTAGATTTCAAAAATGGTAGAATAATAGCTTCAGACCATAATGAAGGGAATACTTTATCTTCCCATGTCTTGTTGAAAAGCTTCAGTAGATGCCGTTTTGCTGAAGGTGGTAGATATTTGAGGAATATGACTGGAATATTGTCTGGACCTGGGCTCGAGTTTTTCATTTTTTCTAAGGAGCTGTCAAGTTCTTCTATAGTAATAGGAAGGTTTAAAGGGTTATCCAGTGTATCTTCAAAACTGATGGGAGTTTGTTCGATTTGAGCCTTGTTATTGAGAAAGTCGCGTGTGAAATTTGAGGTTGACGATTGTTCTTGGTAGGATTGGCCCAAAATATTGGCTATATCTATTGTGGATGAGTAGTACCGGTCATTATGTTTAATGTTACGGATAGTGCTTTTTGAACTATGTCCATTCATTTTTCTTATTTTGGTCCAGACTTGATTTATTGGAGTGGAGGAGTTTATTCCAGAAACATATTCCTGCCAAGATTTTTTCTTGGATTGTTTGATCACAAGTTGTGCCTTTGCTTTGTATTTTTTCAACTTTATGCGATTTTGGTTTCCTATACTTGTTCAACGCTGCTTTTGCTTCCCTGATAGCTTTTTCGCAATCTTGATTCCACCAGGGGACTGGAGTATGGCCTTTTATATCTTTTGTTTGGCCAATGTGCTGGCTGGCACTATACAAGATGATTTTATTGAACTTCAATACACATTTCTGGGCATCGTTGGTATTATCGCAGCTATCCATGTTTAGCTCAATCTGGTTACTGAAGGATGTCCAATCTGCAGAATTTATTCTCCATTTAGGTGAGTATTTTGGTGAACATTTTCCTGGAGAGGTGCGATTTTCGGTAATAATTGGAAAGTGATCGCTTCCATAGGAGTACGAGAGAGCCTCCCATGATAGATTCGAAAGTGCTGGGTCGCAGAGACTTAAATCGATAGCAGAAGTTTCTCCTGTGGATATGTTGAACCTAGTATGGCTTCCATCATTCAGAAAATTCAGTGGAATGTCGGCAATGAGTTTCTCTAGTATGTGACCTCTTGAGTTTGTCGATTTACTGCCCCAGGTTATGTTATGTGCATTAAAATCTCCAATAATGATTCTTGGACTTGGTATCTGATTTAGTAAGTTTTCTAAGTCGTTGTATTCTATTGTAGAGTCGAGAGCAATGTATATATTACAGATGTAAGAGGTTTTATGGCTGGTGAGTTTTACTACAAGGGCTTCGATATCTGAGTTTACATGGAAGTGATCTGCTTGTAAAGATTTGCTTATTAAAGTTACCACTCCTCCACTAGCACGTTTAGTATTATTACGAGTTTTGGAGAAGAATTGAAATTGACTGTTTGAATAGCTGCTATCTGGTTTAAGATTGGATTCTTGAAGGCATATGATGTCCGGGGAGTATTCTTTAATAATAACTTGTAGCATACCAAGTCGATGGTAGAAACCATCTATGTTCCATTGAAGAATTGAGTTGAATTTTGGACTAATTTTAGAGGATTATGTGCGACAAATCAGTTATCAATTATCATTCAATTATCAATTAAGACTTGGCCAAGATGAGTAAATATCTTTTTTTTAAGTTTGGTGATTCTCGTTTTTGTTGTCTTGTCATTTATGTAGGGATATACTTCGGATAACATAGTAGTAAGCGCAAGGAGGTCAGAAGTGAAATCTAGAGCTATATTTACAGGTTGGAGTGAGCCGGTTACATTATCTAGTAGAACAATTAATTGGTCGTAGTCCAGAATGAAAGGTGGCGAATGATTTTCGATGAACTCCTTGCAGGATATTGTTGATTGTTTCTTGCTCGATTTATTCTTTTTTAGTATTGGTTTTGGCTTAGGGAATAATTTTTCGGGCGTTATGTTATTATCGCTATCGGGTGTGGGGGTGTCTTCCATAGGCCTTTTGTTTGTGATTTTGGGAATATCTGTTGCATCCGTTTCTGCTTCCATATTCGTTGAAGTTGCGGGCGTCTCTTGATTAAGTGAAGAGTCTTCTGTTGTTGGATAAGAAGTCAATTTTTGTGTATTGATGTTATTTGTTGACGAAGATGGTGGAAGAGTTTGGATTTAGGTTGTAAGAAGAGTTTGGGAAGTCGAGAGCGGTTGAATATTTGATGTTGAACTATATGTATTAGGTTCTGATTGGCTGGAGTTATTGATACATTGTGAGGCTATATGACCATCAGCTTTGCATTTGTAGCATGTTAGTCCATCTTTTTGGAGGAATACTCGGTAGCTGGTTTGTTCGAATTCAATCAGTATGGAATCTGGAAGCTGTTGCGTATAGGGGCTTACGTAAATCTGTCTTCTGAAGCTTAGGATGTGACTATACTCAGGTAATGTTGCACCGATTTTTAGAAACGTCATGGGAGAAACTGGATTTAGACCTAATTTTAATATTTCATCTGTTAGCAGTTGATGAGGGATGGTTGGACTTACATTGGAAAGTATGATTCTATCAGCCGGAGTTATGAGTCGACGAGCTACTAGTTTTTCGCCGTTGACGGTTATGGAGCCATAATTTTTCATGAAGTTGTCAACAACTGATTTGTTTGCCAAGTACATACAGACACGATTGTTCGAAAGCCTTGATGAAAAAATAATATTTTTTGGTTGAATGATTGATCCTAATGGGATAAGGTAGTTCTGTAATTTGGCATTGTTGATAGCGGAAAAAACGATTGCTTGTTGTTTGCTTGGAAAAACAGCTTGGTTAACTGCTGATGAATAGCTTTTGATGAGTGTTGTAGGAGTGTCTGACTGTGTATTATTGATTGAAGACATCATTGATATTTGATTTTATTTGGCCGGAATTTGGAATATGGCCCTGGCCGCTATTTGTAAATAGTAGCATGCGAAATTGGTTTGCTGCTTTTATAGGTGAAGTACTAATCGAATTGACTGTGATTATGATGTGTAATTCACTAAGTTTAGATAACTTGGAGAACAATATAAGTAAGGTGAACTTACAGTTTCTGAAACTACTTCTCACTGGACAAAACTGTGTTAATGGTCCGCCACTGGTGAAAACCAGATTCTTTTACTATTCACAACACCGTAAAAACTGGTATATATTTAATTGCCCATCTAGACGACCGGTAAACAATCGATGTTTACTCGTTGACAGCCCAAATAGGAATCTATACATTTATTGAATTATCTATTTATTTTCCTTGTTAACTGAATAACAAGAAAATAGAATTCTAAAATTACATCTTTGATAGTTCGACAACATGAAAACTTTGTCATTTTATATAAAACCAGGAATCTAGACATTGAACTAGAATATTATATTGCTACGGTTTTTAAAAAATTTTCTTATGTGACAATTTGACATTTTATCTCTGTTGGCAGGTAACAAAATGTTACTTTCTATGAAATTACGATTTTCGGCTTTTTATGTAAATATTCAACTTCAAAATATGTTATTATATGATAAAGTCACATTACATTTATATTGAAAGTACAATTATTAAATGTGCATGGCATAAATGACTCAAACTATTCGCTAAAACAGTCGATCGATTTTTCTTGTGTTGAAATAAATTATATTTCTCCCTGCTCCCCTTGATGTAAATCCGAGTTATTTTGGTACTACCACACGTTTTAAAGACTATATTAGCTATTTCTGTTCTCTGTGGTAACATTCATCAACATTAACAACTTCAGAGATCGTTGATGATTTGCCGTGCCATGCCATGCTTCTTTCTAGTCATCAAGTCTCCCCCAGATTCAACTAAAAGTAAAGCAGACGATCTTCGAAATGAATTACCTGTATATTCTTCTTCTATAATCGACAGTGAGGTCCTTTGAGAACCAGAACTTTCTCAACAATCGACTGTCAATACTTTCTGTCCTGAGCATGATGCTTCCAACGTCGAACCTCTAGCTGGATCAGATCCGCCTCAACGTCCTCCAACCAGACACGATCTTCCTCTCAGTCGTCGTCCTCCAAGAGCTCCAAACATGGCGCTGCGATGCTATCAAGTATCTTTAGATGCGCCCCCCAGATGATCGCTACCAAATCTAGTTTGTCATACATATCTCTTAGCTCAGCATTCCTCAGGATCCTTCACGCACCGTTCTCGCAAACAGGGCCAAAAATATGGTCGAATATTCAATAGGCAGCTATGAGATCATTAAAATCAGTTACTCAATCACTTATTTTTCATACCTTCGTTACTTTCTATTATATTATCATTAATAAGGAGTCAAAACTATTCACAACTATACAATGTAAAAAAATGTCCATATAAATAACAGTGTTGCCGTTGGGACCCGAACCCTTCAGTGGTATCAGCTATAGGACAATGGAAAAAGCACTGGAGCAAAATCAATTATTGGGACAACCTAGAGGGGCTGAGAGAGGCAAAGACTCTTCTGGAAAACTATAACCCGAGTATGTAACCTGAAAGTATCAACCTACAACAAACATTTGAAGACGCTAGGACTAGCAAATAATGCAGCGTGCAGATTTTGTTGCACAAAGGACGAAGCCTTTATCCACATTCTCTCGAAGAGTGAAAGGTTGAAAAATTCCAGAGCACTACACCTGGGAGCGATTGGAATAGAAGACGAAGGCAATTGAAGCCATCCCACATTCTAGACTTTTTAAAAAGTGTGGGATTGATAGATCAGCTCTAAAAACACTGGGTTCTCCAGTATCGCAGCAAGAAAGGTGGACAATAGATTCTTTGGTTCGCAGTGTATATGAGACCCCAAATCCATACATACATGCATATATACGGTGTCAAATCTCTAAATTGGTACACGGAGTATATATTATTATTGTATGTAACAAATCGCGCGTGGAAATACTGATGAATGGGTCCTGGGGGTTTTCAAGAATAATATTCGAGCTGTTGAATTTATCCCTAGTTACAGATTCTCTCTGTATACGCGTGAAACAACATAATTTGAGTGGTTCAAATTTTATTCAACCAGTAGTAAATTAAGGCCAAAATAACAAAAAAATCAAAAGCAACCACTTTATTTTACCTGTGTAAGGGAAGAGAAACAGAAAAAATAATTAAAAAGGCTCAATTAGGAGGGATTCAAACAGGTTTTAATGGGTTTTTTAATGAATTACCCTACATATTTACGGAGATGAAGGTAATTTCAGAGACTTATTAGCGTTCTAAAAGATAACCTATAAAAATAAATAATAAAGAAGAGGTAATCATTTGCAAAAAGTTGGAAAAAATGAAAAAAATTTATATGGAATACAAAACTATGTCAAGAGTTAATGTGTCACATTTGGCAACTGCGGTTGATTTACAACCCCTAAGAAGCCGGCACCACACTTCCAATTTTGAAATATTTCAACAGTTGTTCAATTTTGTAATAGGGTTGTTCTATATTGTTATAAAACGGCATAGGGCTCAAATCGAAACTTTCACAAAAAATTTTAAAAAAGTAGACATATCGCGATTTTCACAGTTTTCCTGGATTGTAGTGGATCAAAGTATGAAGTTGAAAAAATAATTAGTTTTCACGAAAATTGCGGGAAATCAGTTTTTGGCGGGGATCGCATTTTCGAAATATCATGATTTCAATGGTTGTTCTGAATTGTTCCGAAGAATTGCATTCGAGAAAAATTTACTTTTTGACAATTTTGACGAAATTGATTATTCAACTGATATTGCACGATCAATCGATGATCTAATTCAAATTTATGGAAGAGTGAGAGAGAGAAATGCTTTATTGTCAAACATTTTTTACAATTTGTAGACAAAAGCTTGTAAAAACCGATAGGTAACAATTAGTATATAAGTCGATAGCAAAAATTAAACCAGTATGTAACATGTCCAGAATTAAATATTATTATTAGAATAGAAGTTGTTCTCAGAAGACACTTTGCAGTAAATATGCCCTCAAATTATTGCGAAATGCGGGAAAAGATGATGTCGATTTGATTTCAATTGGCAAGTGATTGTACATTTTTTTCGTATTGTAAAATATTAAGCCCTTAACTGAATCTAAACGTGGATAGCCGTGCAATGACCTTTCTGAAATTAGAGAAGCGTGCTTACGAATTAAGCAAACGGATTCAAAGATAAATGAGTAGGCCAGGTATTCAAGCATTTCCCCTCCGAATGGATGGGATGTTATTTACGACATCTGAAAGTTTGGCTAATTAGAAATGCATAATTTTGAGAAAAATGAGCATTAAATAATACTTTTTCTTGATTTTGCAAAAAATTTATTTTGCTCATTTTTTCTCCATAACTATAAGGGATACAAAAACAAATAACAAAACAAATCATTTTTCATGACGATTATTTTGCTCTATTTTTTTTTGGTAGCATAAAAATTAACGGAGTTATAACCAAATTAATCTGTCACTATAGTAGTGCAATGATTGCTTATCCACAGCCATTTCACCCTCTATTAATAAAATGTGGAGGATCTGAAGCCCTGAAAATTGCCTTTAAAATGGTTTTTTGTAGGATCTGATACAAAAAAATAAGAATTTGAAATTTTTTTTATGAATTATAGAATATTTAAATGCTTCAAATTTTGGCATGAATCAAAATCAAAACATAATCAGTCATTAAAACAATTTTATTTTAATTTTTTATCAAAGGGGTAATTCTTAAGGGTTGCGGCAATATGTAACTGCCACTTCAAGGATTTGTCCACTACAAGCCTTAAAAATTTTACAGATGCAACGACGTCAATGATAAAACTTTTTTTAGAAACGTTGAGTCAGAGGAGATTAGAATCGCACCATGATTTAATGGTGATTATGTCACTAGATATGGTCCTATGAAGTGCCGTGAGATCAGGGTTGCTCCAACAGAAACTAGTGTCGTCTGCAAATAGACATATGTTACCACTGATGTCTAGATAGACGATGTCGTTTACAAACAGAAGAAACAAAATAGGGTCTAGTACTGAGCCTTGGGGCACTCAACATTCTATTGGTTCGCAAGAAGACATCATTTTATCAACCCTTATAAAATAATTTCGGCGTAACGTTGTACAACAACAATTTGATGATCATGTGTTGCGGTTCCGGAATCCAAACTGTTGTTTATTGTTTGTTTCATACAATTGCTCAGTGCCCATACTTATTTAACTTCAAAAAACTAGATCCTGTACTGATTAAACTGATTTTTGTGAAACGCTACAAGAAACGAAAGCCCTCAGTCCCAATTTAACTCCATACCAAGACCTCCAATAGCCCATATTTATTTAACTTCAAAAAACAAGTATCCTGTACTGATTAGACTGGTTTTTTATGAAACATGACAAGAAACGAAAGCCCTCAGTCCCAATTTTTCTAAATGTATCCGTTTTATCGATGGGGTCTCATTTACGCGTAAAAAAATATAATGCTTACTGATTAATGATAATAATAATTAATAACCTTATCATCGGTTATTAAGTCATAATTTTCAAATCTAAATATTCCGAAAACGGTTCACTTGAAATTTTGCTTACTAAATCTAATATTGAAAAAGTTATGTTTAAAACTTACTTTACTTTACTATTACTTTAATACTAATCATGTAAGTAGCGCCCTCTATGAGAGTCAGACATAAAAACAAATTCATTGGATGTATCAGCTTCCAAAACATATTCGTATGAAATTTCAATACAATGTTGCCAATAGTTGCGTCAAAATCGTAAAAAATACCCTTTAACTTGAATACGAAATTTTTTACTGAGCAAACCCCAAATATCTATCTATCCTAGAAATGGAATCACCTTTTTTGAAACACCCTATATATTTCATGGTAAAGATTCACATCTCTTAGGAATTGAAACGCGAAAGAGATTTGCCCCAAACCATTCAATATGTCTTTGTAATTAGTCTTGAACTGGAACTGCTATCATTTGGGGGCATATTTATCGCATTCAGTCGATATGTGTTTTCAGTCAAATTGGAACTACTGCTGGTGTAAATGAGTCTGGCGGTAGAAGACATTAGATAACCATGGGTAAGTCTTACTTACTTACCTCTTACAATGTTTAAGTCTTGTCTGAAGAGGCCTGCGAAGTTACGGTGATGTATAAAGTGTGAGGAAATGTTCTAATTTTGCTGCCATGTCATTCTGGTTTTTCTTTTAAGGTGAGATTTCAAGTCCTTATGGATAGTTATTTTCTCTTAAATGTTTGAAGCACTTTATGCTTGTTGGTTTGCTAATTCATTACCTACGATGTTTTATTAGATAACCTGATTGGAGAATTAAAAATTTAGGATTTATTTGACAATTTCAGTTGAAACTTTTGAAAAAATATTTCTGAATAAATATAAACTACTAGTACACAAACAGTCACATCCTAATATTAACTGCAAAAAGGTTCCTTGAAAACGTATCATCAATAGCTCTAATGTGATCAATGCACTCTATTCCCAAAGTTAATTTTCACTCAAGTATCCTATCAACAGGATAGCGTTCCAGGATATGAAGCGCGATAAAAAACGCCAATTTGGAAAAGAGGCTCGATAATAAAAATAGGGATTATCACGTATTTTCATTCTTATTGAAATAGATTTCCACCAGGAAGCTATTATTGCTCCCGAAAGGATAGTAGTCAAACTCGATACGTTATAAACATTTTAACAAGCTGTAATTTCATCTACTTCGATTCTTTTGGTAAATGAAATTTTGACAATAAGACTTGAGCTACAAATATTGAATTATGCATGAGCATGATCAAAATTTCTCAAATATACCTCACTAACTTCAATCTTACCAAAAGGTTTCGCCTTCTTCAGGCTGTTTTTTGTTAATCTTACAGGTAAGTTGCATAATCCTTGAAGAATAATTAAATAAAGCATTCTAGTTTGTTGTGTGAGTTCTAATATCAATAAATACCCTCAAAACATAATAAATTTAACAAAAAAGCTACTTACTCCTGCTCAATTGTAGAGGAATGTTCAATTAAGGGTAATTGGGGCATCATCATTCATATCACCAGTCTAATTTTGATAATTGAAAAACAAATATCTCATTTTCGCAAATGATTTCTTGTAATTGACAGAAAATTTGAAAATCACCAAATAACTTGAAGACACGAGCAAAACAACACCCTCGGTACACGTGCGACCTGTCTAACAAACACCAAAATCATTTATTTGGGATAATGAGCGTCTTCTTTAGTACATATTTGGACTGTTTATTCAGCCGAAAGCCTAATAATAATATAGTGTAATGTGCGCTCTGCGTGTCGTCGCCGTTGCCAAAGTGGCAGACCGACCCACACTTTTGTTCGCTATCACTGGAATTAAGTTTAATAACGGCCGGGCACGAAAACCTCAACCGACTACACTCTCCGGCAATTTTTAGCTGTGTTGCGGTGTTCTCGCTATCAGTGTGATTGTTAGATGTTTATGTTCCAGGGTTCGGGTAGGGACAGTTGTTGCTCTACAGCAGCGGTTCTCAAACTTTTTTAGTGACGGAACCCTTTTGGAAAGCGAAATACTTGACGGAACCCTACAATAAAACAATAGTCTCTAAAAGTATATTCTTTATTAATAAGCAAATAAACGTAGAGTCTATTCCAGTCTATTCCGGTATTTTGTTTTCGTGACTGCATAGGTTGAGAATCCTGTTTCGCACAAATAAGTTGTTGGAAATGGAAGAAGAATATTCAGAGCCATTTTGGCAAGCATTCATAACGGATTCTGCACCAATAATCGTTGAGAGATGTCGTTTTGAACAATGACTCCATACTTGTGTCTGATGACATTTCTAAAAGAGATTCATATATCTCATTTGACATACTTGAATTCAGTTCCAATTTTGTATTCTGTTCTTCGGGAAAATACTTCTCAAAAGATGCGCGCATCGAAGTGAGATATTGGACCAATTCTTCAAATACATCATCTTGAAACATTTCTGAGTCGTTATCGCTAACAAACTCACTGAGTAACGTAAAGCTTTCTATTTCTCTCTTACTAACGCAAATAATCCAAAAATCTAATTTTCTTTTAAAGGCAGTTATTTTGTTACAGGCCTGGAACACTGTTGTCTGTTTACCTTGCAATGATAAATTTAATTCGTTCAGTTTTTGAAAGATATCCGCCATGAAAGACAGTCGGAACAACCAAGTTTTATCATACAAACGGTCTTTCAAATTAAAAGAAGTATCTGAAAGAAACATTTGTAACTCGGCTTTAAGTTCAAATAGTCTTGTTAAAGTTTTACCCCGAGACAGCCATCGCACTTCTGTATGGAGCAGCAGTGTTTTATGTTTGCTACCATAATCTTCACACAATAATGAGAACAATTGGGATTGTAGTGGTCGTGATTTGATAACATTAATAATTTTTACCGCTTCATCCATTACTAGTTTTAGGTTTGACGGCATTTGCTTCATTGCTAGTGTTTGTCTATGCAGGAGACAATGACTAGAACCACAATTAGGTGCTTTTTTTGTATTCGTGACACGACTCCTGCTGTGTTACCCGTCATCGCCTTGGTCCCATCTGTACAAATGTCAATGCAATCGTTCCAACTGAGATTATTTTCTTCAAAAAATATATTTATTTTAGTAAAAATTTCTTCTCCGGTAGTGTTTGTGGGCAACGGTGAACACATAAGCATGTCTTCTTCAAAAGAACTTTCATATGGATATCTCACGATAACCAGCAAGATAGCCAGACCAGCAACATCAGTAGACTCATCCATTTGCAAAACGAATCGTGTTTTTTGTAGACGTGTAATTAGCTCTTGTTTGACGTAGCTTGCCAGATCATGAATTCGACGTGAAACAGTATCGTTTGATAGTGGCACAGTAGAAAGATGTTTTGCAGATTTTTCATCGAGCATACATTTTGTTATGTCTAACACGCATGGTTTTATTAAAATCTCAGCGATAGTGTGCGCTTCATCTTCTTGTGCAATGCGATAGCTAACTAAATATGATGCCTTTGTGACCTTTTCATTGATAGTTTGGGTTACTTGCATCATAGTTTTTTGACTTTCCAATAACTGTTTTTTTACGTAAAAAAAATTCTCTATTCTTGTCTTTAGAATAGGGGTGTACAGTTTCTAAATGTCGGCGCAACTTGGCAGGTGCCATGGAACTATTAGGAAGCAGTTTACTACATAACATGCAGAGAGGTGAGCCGTTGGAATCAACAAATCCGAAACTGATATATGATTCATCATACTTCCTTTTTTTCGCCTTTGAAACCGTGGAACTTGACGTCGTTGCATCATTATCATCGATAATTGCTGTACACTCCGCGCGTACTGCTTTTGAACATTCGGCTTCGTTAGAAGATGTTGTTGCAACACGTTTAACGCCTTTAAGCCAACGTTCCATTCTTCTTTATTAATAATTACTTGTCAGGGTGGTGGGGTCAAATTAACGCACGATCGTTACTGAGTAGAAGAGTTTAGTCCAAAGAAGATATGTACAAAACTGATACAATCAGAATACAGCACTAGAACAAAAAAAACTTCGTTTCTAGCAAATAGGTACTTATCGCTCCGAACGCTAATCGTCGACTGACTCGAGGGTCGAAGCGCGGTCGTCGCTTTTATAGTCCTAGCCTCGATCTCGAACATTCTTAAAAATACTCGAGTCGGCGCCTTTGATAAATAAAAAGCCGAAATAAAAATAGAAATACAAAAAATGCGGTGTAAACAATCTCGACTTGTTTTAAAGGTATATAGCCGAAAGTCGCTTATTTACAACTATTGCGTCTAATCTCAGCGGCGGCTTTTATCAAAGAGATTGCGCGCTCACAAGTTGATATCGGTTTCCATCAAGACAAAGGCTAAAGCGGCTTTCGGATCTCATCGGTGAGACATAAAGCTTAAATAAATCACCTTAAACTTAAGTATTAAGTCTATTCTTTTTATCTAGGCGCGTGCCGTCCTGAATAAATATTTGGGCTACTGTAGAGATATATTTTTTTAATCTTCTGACTCTCGTATTTTGTACAGGGATCGGTGTAAGTAAAGAACTGCAATAAGTTTGCCATAAAGTTTTATTGAAGAGCGGCGTGATGTTAAACTCTCCTCGTAAAATGCACTGTTTCAAGTTAGAATGAAATTACTTTACTGTGCTGGGTGGCGACTGAGTTCTAAATTCTTGCGGAACACACTTTGAGTATGGCGGCTCTACAGTTTTAAACTAATAAACGTCGAAACCTTGGAAGAAAACCGACATAAGTCGAAATTTTTCAATAATTCTTTTATTACGGAAATCGGCGTAAGAAATACCATATCTTATCATTGTAACCTCGCTTATAATTATAGTAATGAACGAGAAGAATGTACTAGAATACTTCGAGGATGAGTGCCTTCACAAGTGGATGAATGGTGTTCCATATTCCTACATTACATAATTTTTATCCATTATTCATGAGGAATTTAGATTTTTTGACAAGCTACATAGTGAAATCTAAGTTGTGGATCGTGCAAAACATTTTCTAGTCAATAAACGTCGAAATATTGGAAGAAAACCGTCACAAGTCGACATTTTTCAATAATGTTTTATTACGGAAATAGACGTAAAAAATACCATATTTTATCATCGTAACCTCGCTTATACTTATAGCCATGAGCTAGAAGAATATATTAGAGTACTTCGAGGATGAGTGCCTTCACAAGACTCAAGTGGAAGAATCGTATTCCATATTCCTACATTTGCGTTGATGGTGATATTTAATGTCAAGACAGGACCAAATCCTGAGCTGCAGTGCCAGTCTTCTGTGTAAAAATCGGAGCAAGGATCTTTGTTGTATTAAACTCAATCAAATTGCTTCTATTGCTGTGTATGGATTCGGGTAGCAGTCCAGTTTAAAGGAGTGGTTGATTTGAATGACGACATCAGTGTGCTCTCGTTGGCGAAGCTATAGATCGGGTTTGCAGTTTAGTCGAGTAGATAGTTGATGTACAGGAGTTAGAGATGATGTTAGCAGACTCAAGATATCTCAATATTTGTTGGTTAACGATTTTTTCCATGATCATGGCAATGGCTGAGACTAGAGCAGAGAGACTTTTTTCCTTTTTTTTTCGTATGGATTGAACCCGAGCAACTTTCCAATCTGCGGTCTAGCTAATGTCAAGAAATTAAACAATTTAAAAAACCATTTTGATTGAATTATCACAACATATGCATAAACTACTGAAATTTGTGCCACTGTGACAAACGTTGAAGGAAATACGAGCTTATTCTCTACATCTCTGTTATACTCAAATGATAATATGAAAAGACGAGTTCTCAAACGACTGTATATGTACATTTTAATTTAATTTCAATTAATTATCGTTCAGTATTTGAACTCTTGTAGTAAAACCACAACATTCCGTTAATCATTCATATTCGTACGTATCTCGTGTCTCATGTGACCGCGCTCAAAAACGACCTGGTGTTGGCAAACGTTATGCGGCCTGTTCCTATTCTCCGCTCAGACTCAGTCAATCATTAGAGTCATCAGAGCACAACAATCGGATTATGTTTGTTGATGAATGTAACATTATAGGGTGCGCTTATTGTTTAATCCCTCTTAATGATAATCTGTACTTAGTTGACTCAAGCTATTAAATTTGTTTCGTGTTATCGACAGTTGATATTCTTAACTCCGTTTACGGACTGAGATGGAGAATATAAACAAGAGTATGTCATCTAAGAAATCCTCATTTGTAAGAAAAAACTAATCGTTATCACTCACGGAATATTGGTAAGTTTAAAGACAGTGCAAAATCTGTGAGATGGGAACATTTGAATTGGAAAAAATTACTTCTACTTATGGTAAAGGTTCGTATAGGAATTAGGGATGAATATTGGTCTGCAGGCAGAAGAAGAAACCTCAATTGCGCAAGTGATGAGTAGACATCATTTTCGCCAAATATGGTATTCGTGCCATTTTTCAATAATGAAAGAAATCGTCTTAAACAAAAAACTCGATCAATCGTATCTTACTTTGCAATAAAATTTGGATTTATATAAGCCAGAAAGAGTTGTCATTAGAAGAATAGAAATCAGAGGATATTCTTGAAGAGAACATTAGAAGAAAGGAAAAATAAAACAAAAAATTAAGGGTAAACATAGGAATACAAAGTGCAAGAATACAGATCCTAAGAGAAGCCGATCAACGAATGGAACCCAACATGTCAAATGAATAATATTGAACAGAACGAAAAAAAGACACATTTGCAACTACCGTAGAAGATAAGAGGAGGGAGAGCCCAAAAATTGAAGCTAAAAATTTCGAAGAGAAGCAAATGGAAGACTCACCTATGAAAGGAGATTACACCGTAAACAACAAGAAAATGAGGAGAAAATCGGGGAGGAAAACTGCTGAAGAAGGAGACACAGTAGATATACAAATACTAGAAAAATAACCGTCCAATAATATCAAAGCCTCCACTCCTGTGGACAGCAATAAGGAAGCAGCTAGTGCAGAGGAAAATCGACGCCCAGTATAAAATGGGAATCTACATAGGGAAAATAACGACAGCAACAAAAGACGATTTCAATAAAATGAAGATGATGAGTGGTTTACGTACCTACTCAACGAAGAGAAAGAGAGGAAGCTAGTCGTTAAAGGACTGGAAGTAAACACCCCCGTGTCGTAATTTGGAATGGGGCTAATGAATTAAAACCAAAAAAAGTATGTGACTTGACGAGCCGTACAAAGAAAAACGGTGGAAGCAGTCGTAAATTACTAACAAGTTTCATGGTAGTAATAGAGCTCGGAGAGTAGCAGCTCTACAAAAAACTGACATGGACGTGCACTGTGTAAGATGCGCTGGAGCGCACGGGGCTTTTCTTCTGAGATCCTAGGTTTACCAAGACAAGAAAACACCCCCCGACACAATAATTCCGTACTTTATAAGCAAGTGCCGAGTTACACATCGGAGACAACTGTGAAGAAGACGAAGATCTTTTCTTGCCGATGAAGGTTGAAAAGGGTTTATCCGAGGCACCTAAAACACACACACACACACACACACACACACACACACACACACACACACACATTAAGACGTCCAAATTAAGAAGACAAGAGAGTATAGCCAACAGGCTAACGGTTAACAAAAAGATAAGATAATCTCCCATAGAACTTAGGGGAGAGGAAAGAGTCTACCTGCGAAATTATGACGCCAATCAGGATGAGCACCTGTCGAAATGACAGAGGAATATTTTTTCTTCGCATTAATCCGGGAGTGGATGTTTAGAGGGACGGGATTTCTCACGCGCATGTGTGTGTTTGTATTAGATGGAAGTTTCATACCATGGAGAGGTCAATTATCATTCAAGGTGTATAATGCTTCAAAAATCACCAAATATGGAGCTCTTGTTTGGACGGTTTGTGAAAAAAAACTGGATTTCAAAATATATCATGATGAAGAAAATAATATTACACTTCCTACAGCCATATGAAATCATATAGCACCATGTCTATATGGAAAATTATTATAATAGTGTTGATACGAGCCAAATCTTGTTACGATATGGATTCCGAAGTTTTGGCACTATTCGTAAAAATATTCATTCAGCAAATCGTTAGTATACCATTCGATCTCTCCATTGTGAATAAAGAAATATCCTCTATCTATCCAAGCAATAATTATTGCTACGAGCTATGATTCTACGAAGCTTCTGATCTATCAGTTCTCACCGGTAGATTCTTCGCAAACAATAAGCAGACGTCTTGTTGTTCCGGGGTCTCGAATTCGGCATGGAAACGTTACAAACATGAGTCATCGTTATCTGCTTCCGCTTGTTCCAAGCCAAACGTCGTAATTTCTTTTCTTATTCCAGCTCCGAATCTATAGACATCACATTCCATCTACGAAAACTTTCAGCTGATTCTCTCATAAGTGGGGCTTCCTCTTTAACTTCAAATATTATGTATTTGTGGTCGCTAGCGGTGTATCTCTCCACATGCATCAATGCCTCCGACATCTAGGAATGAGATGATGAAAGACCCCAACAACTTTACATTGTAAAATATTGAGCAATCAACTAATTCTGAATGGGAAATAGGTACATGAAGATCCTGCTCCGCGTTCCTAAGTAGATAGCTGTGAAGTGAACTCGCTAAAATAGAAGAAGCGTGTTTACTGATTAGGCAAACGGATTTAAATATGAATAAGGAAGGAAGAGTCGAGTAAATCTAAATCTAACAGCTCTTTTTTATAATTTGAAGATTCGCCCAAATTAAGTTGCAAAACACATACCCCAAAAGGAGCGCATATCGTAGATTCGACTCAAAAAGAGCGCAATAAGCTGTTATAAAGATTGATAAGCTCAGAGGTAAACAGACAGAACTTAATTTTTTAAATGAAGCCGGAACATGTAACTCTCCCTCAAGAATTTAACAGATTCGACGACGTCAATGGTGGTGTTATTACAAAAAGTTCAGACACAGAAGATTAGAATCGCACCATGATTTGAAGATAAATAGGTCGCTAGATATGGTCCATAACATCAGGGTTGCTCCAAGAGAAACTAGTGTCGTCTGCAAATAGACATATGTTACCACTGATGTCTAGCTAGACATCTTCGTTGATAAACAAAAGGAAAAAAACAGGGCCTAGCACTGAGCCTTGAGGCATTCTACATTCTATTGGCTTGCAAGAATTCATTCTTAGATCAACTATAATAAGTTGACTTTTGTTGAAGTTGAGATTGAAGCACACCACATTCTATTGACTTGTAAGAAGACGTCGTTAGATCAACTATTAAAAGCTGACTTTTGTTGAAGCTGAAGCACTCCACATTCTATTGTCTTGCAAGAAGACGTCTGTTGGTAAGATATGACATAAACCATATAGCAGCATATTCGAAGTCCGTGATAACATAGCAGCAACTTTTTCTGTCATCTAGGATCTCGGAATCGAACTGAGGTGAAATACAAAAAACTTCAAAATACACTGTTTTTACGTTTGGAGTAAAATAACTTCGTTAAATGCTTAATAAATGTATTATACTTTCAAATAAAACTTAGAGAAAATTTAATTCTGAAGAGGTGACGCTAAGAGCAATTATACTTTATACAGGGTATTTCAGAGTAACACTCCAATCTCTCGGGAAATGATTCTATAGGTAAATATAAGGTAAAGTTATAGTGAGCGATAGATTTCGTCTGGATTTCTTATCCACCATATTGAATGTCTCGGGTCTGAAATTGTCACGCAAATTTTTTTGGTCTATACGTATTTTGAACCGAAAAATTGAGTAAAATAAGTCTAAGATCTGTAACATAGAACAACATCGTTAAATGTAAGGTTACTTACACAATTTGCTCATTTTTATTTTGATTTTTCACTAATATAAAGATATTTTCAACTTGCATTTATTTTTCATTGGGGTTGTATATATGATTCTCTTCAGAATTAAGTTTTATTTGAAAGTTTGATGCATTTATTAGGCATTTATTTTATGTTTTTATGTTAGTTAACGTAGAAACTATTACAATTACTGATCTGAAACGTATTTTATCCAATTTTTCAGGTCAAAATAGACCAAACAAATTTGCGGGATAATTTCAGACCCGAGACATTCAATATGGCTTCCTATTATTTTTTGGGAGTTTTGTTATACCAACTTTTTTCCTAATATGTACCTATAGAAACATTTCCCGAGAGATTGGAGTGTTATTCCGAAACATCCTGAATAAAATATGATTGTTCTTAGCGTCATCTATTGATGAAATCATAAACTTTATTTTATTTGAAATATTAACTTTATTAGCACTAATTGATAAATTAATTAGTAGATTTTTTCGATCGATTCATGTTTTTTCATTTGAAGTAAGTACGCATGCAAAATTTCAAGTTGATTGGTCAACCGGAAGTTAATCCAATATTGATTTATACCATACAAACAGAGAGTGTATTTGAGTAGTTCTGGAAATAAATAACCCTCAATATTCATATTTGACATTTCGGTTTACATTAATTCAATCAAACAGAATTGAGGCATTAATCTGATCTAATTAAACTAAGATTCATCATAAGCAACAATTCTGATAACATTAGGTTGAGGTCATTTTTTTATATCAGTGGGAATTCCGCATCGTCGGCAACTTGAGGGTCTTACTTCCATAATGTACGTTTATAGTGAGCTCTTTGGCATTCTCTCGTCGTCCATTCCAACAACGTGTCCCGCCCATCTGAGTGTCTGCAATTTAACGAACTTTCCTGGAAGGGTTTTATATGTATAGTGTCACTGGATTTCATAATTATACCCAATTCTCCAAACGCCATTATCTTCTTATGAACCATCATTTTTTTCTGGAATGTATATATTTTTTATATTGATGCTGTCTCATCATCGTAATGTACCTCTAGGCTTCAGCTAAGTTATAAGCGTAAATTAATTAAAAAAATATTTTATCATTTTTATAAATTGGTATCTTGAAGCTTGGATAAAAATTAATATTGCCACAAACTACAAAATATTTTAATATGAATCCAGAAAATATTCTCCACTCTACCATTTAAATTAAGCTGAGTCGCAAGATGTTGTTGATGTTTCTATAAATCAAAAAGGCACTACAAAAAGTAACAAAAATATCACAAACAGGCAATCCCTTCTATTCTTCTCTTTACGCCGTTATCCTTCTCTTTATAACGTTAAATGGATTTATTTTGAGAATTTCAGAACGCCTCAGTTAAGACTTGAAGTTTCGTTTTCTTCTTATTCGCGAAGGACTAAAATGCGGATAACTGATGAAGCCCTTTTAGACTTTCTAATCTTGTATTCACATATTCCATTGTAAATATACTTTCTTTTAATATAAGGGACAATAAAATAGATACGGTCTAAAGTACTTCAGTGTCCTTTATTCCTTCTTCTTTGCGAGTCGGGAGTATTATCCTAACCATCAAAAATCGATTAGGAAAAAATATATCAGATAAAAAGGTAGAGTATCCTTCGGGATTATTTATTTACATATAGGTACAAAAACCTTTTTACCTATTAACTTAACTATACAGTATGGTACGCATGAAGAGAATAAATTTTTTTCGTAAACCGGCGATTCGTAATGATATATTATTTTTGACGTCATCTACGAGAGCGTGATGATGACATCACTAAAATTTTTAAATGGAAATGTGGGTGAAAAATACAAATATCTTGGTTCAGTCATCAACGCTCAAATTGATCCAGAAGAAGAAATCAATATCAAAATTTGAATGGCTCGAAAGGCATTTGACAAGTACTCCTCAATGTCTGCGAACAGAAATCTGAACCTCCCCGTCAGACTAAGATTCAAGTGTGCTCAGTACTGATGTAGAAATTAGAAACTTTGACCTTGATAAAAAAACTTGAGATGTGGCTCTATAGAAGCATCTTGAAGATACCCCGGACTGACAGAATTACCAGCGACGAAGTACTAAGACGCATTGGTCGCAAAAGAAAGCTGTTGACAATTATTAAACAGAAATCTAAACCTCCACGGCCAAATAGGATTCATGGAATTTTATGTGTGGTCAGTACTGCTGTACGGAGTAGAAACCTGAACGTTGAAAGCTCAAGTGATCCAAAAACTTGGGGTATTTGAGATGTGTCTCTATAGACGCATCCTGAAGATACTCTGGACTGACAGAATCACCAATGACTAAGTATTAAGACGCATTCGTCGCAAAAGGAAGCTGTTGACAATTATTAAGATAAGAAAAAAATAATCTTATATGGGACACATCTTAAACAACGACAAATACCTACTGCTACAGAACATAATGCAGGGCAGAGTAGAGGGAAAGGAAGACAATGGACAAATCTCAGCTTCATTGAGAAGACGGCGTGAGAAGAAGTGGGTGATGAGAGGTCTTTTAAATATCTATTCAGCCATATCTATATGTACAGTAATTGATTTGCGTATTGTCACAAGTATTTTTGCCTATGTGAAAGAGTTTATTTCTTATGCATGAGAAACCATTTTTTTTTTCGATTTCTGTATCCTATCGGTCTAATAATTTTATGTGAATGTGGATCCGGCTTTAAACGTTACGGATATTAATATTACTTTTTGCATAACATTGGTAACTGACCAATACCGTCAAAACTATAATAATGGACTGTTCTGCTCTTTAATATGAATCCCTTCTTCATCATTGACAAATCTTCGATCACTGATCCATTTTAACAAATCTAGATTCAGCCCAAGGGAGTCAAATGTGTAGAATAGGGTTTTACCTCCCTACGGAGGTTGGCGATCCAAATTGTCACACGAGAAACCGCAGCTCTGAAACTTTGCGCCATCTGCGCAAGTCTTTTGTCTACGGCCGACCGACCGTTTTCCTTCGATCTTCCCTTCTATTATCAGGCGGAGAATCTCATATCGCTCGCCTCTCATTATATGTCCTAGATACTCCAACTTTCTCTCCTTAATTGTAGTGAGAAGTTACCCATTTGCTGTAGCACCTCTATGTTTGCCTTATGTTTAGTCCAAGATATCCACAGCATTAGCTTGTAGGATTTCGAACGCATTGATTTTCTTATCTGTGGCCGCATCCAAAGTCCAACTTTCTTTCGTATCCGTACATAACCACAAAAAAGATGTAACAGCGAAGCATTCTGGTCCGGAGTTCCAAGCTGAGGCTGCGATTTACAAGAACTGTCCTCATGTTGTTCAGAGTTTTCCGCGCTTGCACAATTCTTGATCTGATTTCGAGTTTTGGGTCGCATTGCTGGTTGCCCAGGTATCTTAGAGATGACACTTGTTCAATGATCTCCCCATGGAGTCTTAGGGTGGCGTTTCTTTGTATTTTTGAGAACACCAATAGTTTGGTCTTGGACGTATTCGTCTAAAGGCCGGATTGCTCGGTATATTCTACAGTAAGAGATTGAAGTTCTGGTAGGCTACTGGCCACTACCACCAAGATTGTTTATAATGTTTCCATTGATCTTTATGTATGTAGTTGTATTCTCGAGGGCTTCGCTGAATACTGTCTCTCTCTGAGTAGTGGTTAAACAGTAGGGGAGACACTACACATCCTTGTCGCACGCCTCTTCTTATTGCTGTCTCTTCTGATGTGGACTGTTGCTGTTTGGTGCCAGTAAAGTCCGATTATGATCTTTGGATTTGTGCGTCGATCCCGGTTGATTCAAGTCAGCACATTGAAGGAAAAAAGAGCTTCCCAAGTTCCGATTCCGTTTCTACAGCCAAATTGCGAACGATCAATTAGGCGCTCACTCTTTTTGTATATACGTGTTTGAATATCTTCAAGGCGTTGGACATAAAACTAATCATGCGGTATTCGTCACATTGTGATGCATTGTTCTTCTTTGGCAGAGTGACAAAAGTGGATCTTAGCCAGTCTGAGGGTATTTTTCCGACGTTGAATATTGTAGTAATAAGATTCAGACCAACCCCGTCCTCCACAACTAGGAGTTTAAAGGTTTCCGCGTACACATTGTCAGAACCAACAGCTCTTCCGTTCTCTTGATGTTTAATTGCATGTTAAACTTCTTCTTTGGTAATTTCAGGGCACAATTCATTGGTTTCGTCTGGATCTGGGGGTAAGTCTGGTCTTATGGCATTAAAAAAAATGTTCCGTGTATTATTTCCACCGTTTTAGTTTTTCATCCACTCCTAGAAGTATTTCGTTGTTGGAACCTCTTAATACTCCACAATGACATCTCTGCTGCCTGCCTGTAAGCTCCTTGATATTCTTGTGTAAGTTAAAGAGATCGTTCTTCTGCTGTAGGGTTTTTATTTTCGTGCATTTGTCCGCCAACCATGATTATTTGGCTTCCCTGCGTTTCGCACGAATAAGCCTGTTAATTTCGGCATATTTAACTGTATTTTTGTGTTTCTGTTCACTTTGTTAATCCATTCCTGTTTTATGGTGTTATTTGCAAATGTCAGACTCCTAGGTCATAATTAACGTATCCTTAAATAAGTAGCAATTCACATTTTGAGTCAATAAGCTTTGGTAATTGCGATTTGTAGACTGTCGGATTATCTTGAAATACAATATGGAATACGATTTCTGTTAATATCGAGAATAGTAGATTATTAAGCACTACTAAATGCCTTCTAAGGGCCTCATCATACTAGCGGATTGCGTCTTCATAGCGGAACGGACGTGCGACGATCGCGCCGTGGACGCGCAATAGCAGCGTGAACGCCATTTTGTATTGTCACGTACAAACGTCTCACTTCAGTACGTAATGAGACACGATTGTGAGAGGTTGTAGGTGCTCACTCGTATCACCATGGCATCATTGGGAGATTCGTAGTTATTTATAAGTTAAATTCAAAATCGTTATGTTATATGGGACCAACAAAACAGAGAATTTAGTGATCTTAATTTAAAAAAAAAGGCATGGGAAAAGGATAAACTGATTCTGAACTGATGAAACAAGGTTAATGCAAAGGATGGACGAGAGACAGAAAAAGTGATGAAAGTGAATCCGAATACAATTCATACAGAAAATAAAATGGATGCCAAAATGGAGATCATGGGAGTTTTGAAAAAATACAAGTATATGTCTAACAGCTTTGCTCCAAACTATCAAGGATATTTTACCATAAGTCTTGAGCCATCCCGGAATAATTCATTGCAGCTAATTAATTCTTCACCGGGTGTTTATGACGAGTAATGCTGAAGATACAATTTATAATGATTTTTTTTTCTGTAGAATAATTTCCTGAATCCTGTACTTACAATATTTTATCTAATTTGTAAATGAGTGTATTGGGCGCTACAAAACGTTGCGTTTCTGCCACGCGCTCGCGATGTTTCGGTACGCGGAGTATTCGCGACGAATTCGTTGCAAGCCCGCTCCGCCTCGCAGCCGCTCGCATACCGCTAGTGTGATTAGACTATAAGCGTCTGTAAAGTATGTAACTCCCATAATTCCTGACATCACGTCTTTTAATGAACTATATTTTGGTTGGGGTGATAAATTCTTATTACTTTCGTTTTTGTTTTATTTTAAAAATGTTTTAACCTCTACTAAGATTGAGGAAGCATATGTCGTATTATCCTTCCATATACATCGGTGCGGTAAGTAATTTTAGTATGCAAATATGAAGCTGTTTTATTTACGGTAGTAATCCATGTAGAGCTCTTCCAAATAGATAGTAAAAATAAGAAAGTAAAAAGCGTCACAAACATATTTTATTGCTCATATCTTTTGTTTATTTGTGTTCACTGCCGTTCAAGGATAAGTGAGTGGAATCCGTAAATTAAATTCCGCTTCATTTCATATTTTTATTCACAATTATCACATAATATTGACATGTATTGACAGTTGCTACTTTTGTCAATTGGATTATATTAACAATTCGATGGAATACTATTATTTACTCATCATATAAAAACTAAATTTATACGGGGTGTCCTACGACGAGTTAAATCTATCTGTATATGACAAAATACTCATAGTAGAATCATGAAAATTTACTGTTTATTGATTCTATTCTATCAATCTTAGTTAAAACTAGTGATTAGGTTAGTATAGGTTAGGTTAGGTTAGTTAGGTTAGACATGCGAAGCTAAACTATGATGTATAAATTATTTTTCTTTTTCTGGAACTTCAAATTTGAAAAACTATGTGAAGGGATGATTTCCGCGCCCTACATATATATATCAAATTTTTCAGCATAATTTTTTTATTACATACAAAAATTTTAACGAAATCGGAGGGGTGTAACCTAATCTAGATAATTACCACTCTAAAATACAACTAAACTGTGTAATCCAAGGGAGTAAAATCGTATGACCGAGGAGGCTAATGAATCGGAGCTTCTACACCTCTACCAATACATCGATTTGGAAAATGGTTACTTAACTAATTACGACAACTTCTGTTAAAGTGCCGTGGAGCTCCATCGTGCTTAAAAAATCTCTTCGCCACCATTCCAGGTAGAATGTGATAACCTATCTATTTGTTACCTAAAGTTGCTGCCCAAACATTAACTTTAAATGTTTGTGTTGGTAAAGTGATGCCCTTTTGACATGTGAATTCCCATCACACCAATAGTGTGCATTATGGGACTTAAACATGCCTTGTCCCATACCTAAAAAGAATTGATGATGGCTATCCTTTCTTGTAATGTTTCACAAAAATCTACTCTAACCGATAGATCGTCTGGCAAGAGCTCTTGGACTTGTCTGTAATGATAAGGATGTAGCTGTTGCTCTTTAAGTATCCTCCAAGTGCTTGAAGAAGACGTATAATTTGTTTGTCTTGCCAAATTCCTTACGTTAACTGTTGGATTTTGATTAACTAAAGTTAAAATCACATTTCTTTTATTGATAGTTCTTGTTGTTCTTGGCCTACCAGAATTTATTTTTTTAGTCTCACATTCCCATTTTTTCGACAACGTCCTTCAATGCTTCTAAATGTATTTGTACTTGGTAAGATTCTTCGAGGAAACTTTGATAACATGTCAGGGTATTCAAAATTTGAGTACATTTTAATAAACAATATATAATTGAACAAATAACAAGGTTCCAGAAATGTAATTATTATTGACTCAACGTCATAACTATCAACAAATGCCAGTTTTCCATGGCAAACTCAATGAAAATGCTATTGTCGTATAAAATTCAAAGTTAATACTTATTGGTACTCAGCTATCGGGGGCCTTAGTATGGAACAAACAACAGATTGAGTCCCAGATCCGCATTACATGATCATAAAATTGTCGTTTGCTCCATATTAAAGCCTCCAATAGCTCACTACTCATACTTATTTAACTTCAAAATACAAGATCCTGTACTGATTAGACTGGATATTTCTAAACCGGTACACGGTATCGAGTTTATCAAGAGTACCTTCTTAGTGTAAAATTAAACGATATTTAAGTTTTCTCGAAATTTTTCTTCATGAATCCAATATTGAAAAAGTTATGTTCAATATTACATGGTACGAACCACGTAACTAACGCCCTCTATGAGAATCAGACATAAAAACAAATCCATTGGATGTATCAGCTTCCAAAACCAATTCGTGTAAAATTGCCAGTAGTTGCGGCAAAATCGTAAAAACTGAGCAAACTCCAAATATTTTTCAGTTTTCTCTCGATCCTAGAGACGGTATCAACTTTTTTGAAACACCCTGTATATATCAGCACTCTGCTTTCAAGTACAAAACATTTCAAGATCAAAACATTACAGCATAGTAAAGGAAATTGTTTTTCTGTAATTTCGTAACTCAAAAATCTAAGAATATCAACCAACTATCGCAGTGGACGGTTTTATGTTGTCCACTCAGTATACATCAGCTTTTTTTGATTTATACAGAACTAATCTGTGATTCAATTCATTTGAAATTTAAAGTCATTAAAATGTTCACGTTCTCTCGAAATAAGATTAACAAAATTACAGCGTTTCGTTGAAAATGTAATTTAAACGAAACTAAATCAACACCAGAATTGATTTCGGCACAAAAACAATTTCATTCCGTTAAAAGTGTTATTTGATTGAAAGGATTTTGTGAGGATAAATTCTAAACATCACATAATTTCAAGTTCTAAATTTACTAAATATGCCATATAAAAGCACAACAGAACAAGTTTTCAAACTACGATTTGTCATAATCTTCTTCAGTAGGCGATTTCGGCGATAACCTTTCCATAGGCGCGAAATTTGTATCCAGTGAGCATTCTCTTGAGGTCTGAGAACAGGAAAAAGTCATTGGTAATTAGATCTGAAAAATAAGATATATGCGGAAGCATATGCCTTATCGCATTGTTGGAACAAGGAAAGAGTTTCAAATATTTAAGCGTGTACATACAAAGCGATGGAAATTAAGAAGCAGATATGAATGAAAGAATGAGCGCGACAATTTTATACAGAAATTTCATGGGAAAAAAAGAAATAACAAAAAAACACCAAATTGAACGTGAATAAATAAATATTTAGATCTTTTCTCTTAGTCCAAAGTACACTAGAGAGCTGATCAACACATACTTTATACTTCGCGAGGAGATTGGGATGAATTTTCCAAC
Source organism: Diorhabda sublineata (assembly GCF_026230105.1). NCBI lineage: Eukaryota > Metazoa > Arthropoda > Insecta > Coleoptera > Chrysomelidae > Diorhabda > Diorhabda sublineata. Next base: position 14,766,207 of record NC_079485.1, on the reverse strand, counting down.
TTTCCGCTGTAGGACTGGAAAAACGCGGCCTGAAATTGATCGGACAACAATAAATTTTGATTCAAATAATAATTTACGATCAATTCAACCAAAGATGGTGTATGTGGTCATTAGTTTTCAGTACCTCAAAATTTTGTCGAAAAAATCTAAGTTCGTATTTGAAATGAAATTTGCAATAAGTTAAGCAAAAAAAATCTTTGATCACGTGTTTTCAATACCCCGGGAAATCGTCATGTTTAGGACTTTCTTGAGCGGAAAAGCACAGGAATCGAGAAAAGTTGCAGAGGAAAAGTGTAGTAGACTCGCCAATCGTAAGCTCCTCGCGAGTATGTGGTGATCATCTCTCTTGAAAATTTGATTGCATGGGTTTTCCGAAATGCTCGTTTCAGCTAAAATAATTTCAGCTCTCTGAAACTTCGTTATTTTAAACGAAATGCTATGGTTTTTATTAAATTTTTAGAATCTACGCGAAATTTCAATACAACTTTATATGAGGCATAGTATGCCTAGAGTCCACAATTTTTTAATTATTTCACATTTTCGAAATTTCTGGACACACTAAAAAAATTATATTTCTAAGTTTAGGTCAATAAGGTCTAATATTCTTGGGACTTGGATGAATACCACTTACAGCTTTCAAAATCTGTGAAAATTTTGACAAAAATTTATACAGGATGTTCAGAAAATGGTGCCGAATTTCTCTATCCAAAATCTTGGGAAAGTTAATTTTTTCAAATGGCAACCCCCATTTTTTTTCACAATTGGATTCTACGCTTCAAATTAGGGAGACTTCATTAGTAAATTCATATATCTCAAATTAACGGTTTTTGTAGAAACTTGAAAAAACTGAAGTTTTCATGGTTTTTAATTTCATTTCGAACATTTACTTTAGTTTAATTTTTAGTTTTGCTCTTCTCCTCTTAGTGTAGTGTTTTTAAATATTTTTTAATTGACTTGAGTATTTTAATTTTTGATACGTTAACTAAAACCATGAAAATTTCAGTTTTTTTCAAGTTTCTACAAGTCCCCTCAATTTAAAACGTAGAATCCAATAGTGGATAGCCAATTGAAAAAATTAAGCTTTCGAAGTTTTTAGATAGCGAAATTCGGCACCATTTTATAAACACCCTATATAAATTTTCACAGATTTTGAAAGCTGTAAGTGTTATTTGTCCAAATCCCAAAAATATTAGACCTGACTTACTTAAACTTGGAAATAAAATTTTTTTAGTGGAGGGCTGCATGTGTCCAAAAATTTCGAAAATGTGAAATAATTAAAAAATGGTGGATTTTAGGCATACTATGCCTCATATGCTCGTAATGTCCGAATAAGCCTACAATCAGTTCGAAATAGGCTGAGAGAAGCAGGTATACGAGCCAGAGTGCCAGCTAGAGGTCCACGTCTTACCTGAGAACATCGATTAGCAAGATTGGAATTTGCTCGAGAACAAGCAAATTGAAATATTCAAGATTGGTCCAATATTTTATTCACGGAGGAATCAAGATTTTGTCTGTATTCATCAGATAGGCGTGTACCAGTATATAGGCGACGTGGTGAACGGCACGATGAGGTTAATTTTTGTCAAACTGAAAGCTTTGGTGGTGGCTCTATCATGGTTTGGGGAGGAATTTCTTTCGAGGGTCGCACGGAGTTAGTACCAGTGAATGATGGAAGACTAAATGCTGACAGGTACATAACCGATATCCTAGAACCCCTTGTAGTGCCCTATATGCTTCATATCGGTAACAACTCTGTGGTAATGCTCGTCCACACGCTGCTAGAGTGGTGCGGCAGTACTTAGAAGAGGTCGAAATACCCACCCTAAATTGGCCTGCACGTAGCCCTGACCTTAACCCAATAGAGCATGTTTGGGACCATCTAGGATGACAAATTCAGCAACATCCGGCACCAATAAGAACCTAGATGATCTTCAAGATGTTCTTTTTAACTTCTGGGAAAACATGCCGCAAAGATACGTCCAGAACCTGTTTAGAAGCCTTCCTAGACGAGTGGAAGCTGTAATTGGAGCGAGGGGCGGCAATACGCGCTATTAAAAATTCATTGGCAGGTTTTAATTTAAGCACCGTTCATTTTTTTGTATAGATGTTTTGTATAATTTTTTTAATATTTTCTTTGTTTTGGTAAATCAAACTTTTTGTCCTCTAAAGATTAAACTGATATAAAATAAATGTTGCAAAAGGCGTATCTATCAGTGATTCAATTCGTAATAATAATAAAATTCGAAAAACAGGCGAAACATTTAATATATTTAAAAAATAATGAGTGATGCGATAATTGTTGTGGAGTGTATATTTTAGCTGAAATGAGCATTTCGGAAAACCCATGCAAGCAAATTTTCAGAACACTAATCGCAGTACTTCCCCATATACATATAGATTCAGCTCGTCGTGAAGAACCCTCTACTGTGGACTATTTTACATAGTATTTAAAAACTGATTCAAAAGTAAAATTCATGCAGCAAAAACGAAGTACTCCGATAAAAAGTATTTGACTAGCTGGATAAAAGGAAAGATAGGAAACAATCCATCCAAAAAATCTCAGAAAAATTCAATAACTGAATATAGAATAGAAATTTTGTAGAAAAACATGAAAAAAACGAAAGTAGAAAAGTGTAACAGAAAATTGAGCATGAATAAAATTAAAATATGTATCTCGTATAGTAATATACTTCATTGGAATTTTGTTGTTTCATATATTTCATATTCATAACAAATTATGCACTATTTAACACACGATTCATGAATCTTACATGAAATAGCTAATTAGACGTATATAGGTCAAAATTCTCATAGCTTTAATCCTAGTTTCTTGCATCACTCACTAAAAACATCTTTCCGGAATTAGCGCCATATCGCCGTAGTGTAAATATCCCGGATTGTTTCCGATCAACTAGTATAATACAGTGAAGTGGATTTTCTACTTTGAAAAGCATTTAGTAAATTACTTTCCTAGCTGTATACAATTTCATTTGCTCGGGCTGCGGGCTTTATACGGTGAGGAAATATAACTAATATTTATTAATGAATCTCCGTGTTGTCATAATATTCATCTAACTAGCTTAACTACTTTATTTCATATTATTTTGCAAAAAATCTCCACCTTTTTTGTTAAAAATCGCATTTAAAATTTTTAATTACATAAGAAAAATATTCTTATTGATTTTCAGTTGTAACATCATAGGTTTTATAAAAACATTAAGCAGTTGTTATCTTGATGATCACGAGGTTATCGTTACCGGCGACATAGCGTGTGCTGTTATAATACAGTAAAGATATATATAAAACATTTTTCTATATATTAGAATAAAGTGAATAAACCTTTTATAGGTTCTAAGTTCTGAAATTCTTACATAACCAAGGTAAAATTTAAAAGCAAAATACTATAAAATATTAAATCAAGTTAAATTTGAATTTTACTTACATCAAAATGATCCTGGCTATAAAAATAATTACATCGCGCAGGATAGTCAAAACGACCAACACATTCAAACCATTTTTGTTGTATAATTAAACTGATTATAAACTGGCATTATAAAAAAAACTTATCAGGTGTTTTAGTCGTGGTATGTTTACATTCTGTCACAAAAAACGATCTATATACCATTTTTCAAATTAATCAAAGTTTGATAATAACGCTTCTTTTAGAATAACTATCGTATTTACTTTGTATCATATGTTCAGTGTTTATTTTATACCTATGACGTCATGAAATATGTGGCCTTACTGAAATTTTTAAACTACCTACAAAATTTTCGAATTTTCAATAATTTTTTTCTCTATAAATATTGATCGAAGAATTAAAATAAATTATAATAATAGTTGTATATAAACTATCCAAAAATAATTTTTTTCTCAAACCTTACAAGTACCCTATTAGGGAATTGCTATTAGATTTTAATGGTAAAGACTACCATTAGAGGGCACAAAATGTTTTAACAAAAGCTTGGATTACACAGTTTAGTCGTATCTTGAAAAAAAAGTTTATGCTACACAGGTAAATTCACCTCAAGAATTGAAGACAGAATCGTCATTTTAATGACCGTTTAGAAGATGGATTCTTTAGATAAAAGGATGGGTTTGTGTATTCCTTGAAAATGGAAGACATTTATGTTATTAGCTAAATTTTCATCATCGGTTATTACTTCGTTATTTTCAAATCAAAATATTCCGAAAACGGTACCTAGTATCGAGTTTTACCAAGAGTATCTTTTTGGTGTAAAATTTGTAAAATGTTAGGAAATTAGCAAATTAATTGGATGTATCAGCTTCCAAATCATATTCATATAAAATGTCAATACAATTTTGCCAGTAGTTGCGGAAAAATCGTAAAATATGTGTGAATTTCTATCTATCCTAGAGACGGGATTACCTTTTTCTCAAACACCCCGTATATATTGATTCACTATTTCGGATCCCACTTCTTATGATTTCAGACCTATTTTAATTTATTTTACGTTTGGGTTAAGATCGTGGAAGTTCTTATTTGGTCTAGAGTCAATGATGGGTGTTTACTACTAGTGAGGTAATTGTCATGGAATGATTAGATATCATTATTTGACAGTAGTAAGTAGGAAGTGAGTTACTTCAGCATTTCTTGTTTAAAAAAGAATCCGCCTGGCAAAAATTCGGTTCAATTTAAAAGCTCAGATATTTTTTTGCGTAAAATAAAAGCTGAGGTTTATAATATTGAGATTGATTAGGGTGTTTCGTGGAATTATATTTTTGGAACGTAAGATTAAGCGACATAATTTGTTTAATCAAAATTTTCACTTCATTTAAAATTTTCAAATTCCAAATTATCCTCTCAATTATCAAATTAATATTAAATGAAAACTCGAATATACTTTTTATGTGAAAAAATAAATCTCTTGGACGTAAAGACTTAATCTGAATTACCATTTCGCAACTGTGTAACTTTTCCGAAAAGGACTCTAAACACTGTTAGTCCTGACAAACTTCCCTCATTCATAAATCGTATCCGAAAGCTGGAATGAGAAACGCACAAACTTCTTCTGAGAGAAATTTTCAGCCATAGATATTTGGGGTTTTTATTTAAAAATAAAATCACATTATATTACAATGCATGATTTTTGAATATACAACTCACAATTTTAAAAAAATTCGAAAGAAAATTCAGCAAATTTTGCACCTTTCCATTTTGTAGAACAAACACATTTAAGAATGATACAGGGTGAGTCATGAGGGACTTTTATCATATGTATAGACCCTCGGGGAGGCTACTAAAAAATGTATTCTATTCTATTCTATTCTTTTTTAATTTACAGGGTGATTTGGAAAACTAATAATAAATTATAATTGGCTATTTTCATGATGCAGTTTACTACTATCAAGCATTCGACTGGTATTAGGGCTTTGAAAAAATTTCGGAATTCGTATTGAATATCGCATCTTTTAAAAAAAAATTTTTCAAATGCAATAAGTAATTTTGTAAAAAAAAATATTTATTTTTCAACGTAATCTCCTTTTAGTTCCATATACTTTTCCCAGCGATGTTCGATACCCTCATTATAGTAACAATCGTCAAGCTCTTCAGAAAAGCCATTAAGTGCCGACATCACTTTTTCTTTGTTGGAAAATCTTTGACCACCTAGCCTTTTTTTAACGTCTGGGAACAGAAAATAATCCGAGGGGGCTAAATCTGGCAAATAGGGTGAATGAGGTACTAATCCAAACTTTGTTTCATTAGTTTTGGCCATTGCAATAACAATATGTGAGCTGGTGCATTATCTTGATGAAACAACACTTTCTTCTTAACCAAATGCGGTTGTTTTTGCTTGATCTTCGCTTAAACGTTGCAATAAGTTCGTATAATACTCGACTTTGATATTCAATGAAAATTATCCCACTCGCATCCTAAGAAACCGACGCCATGACCTTGCCTGCAGATGGAACCACTACGTTGCTGATCTTCCTATTTTTAGACGGTCTCGTCTAAACTTTGCTACCCAATATTTTACTGTTAATAACGAAGAAGCAGTCTCGCCTAGAGTAAAATCCACTACAGATTCCATATTCGTTGGGCCTTTCAAATAAAAATATTGTTTCACATAACGATGAACATTTTTTTTTCATGTCAAACAAATTCACTAAAAACTTCATTATTGATGGCTGCCAAACAAATATTAAACAAAATGTCGTCATCAATTCAATATTCTAATACAGTGGTATTTTTCAAATAACTACCGCCATCTCTAGGTCAGAACAGTCACTACTAGGACCATCCTTGTACATCTTCTCTGTCACTTTGTATTATTTCTAAAGGGTATAATAAATTGTTTTTCACCTTGAATTTTTAGACGAAAAGCATTTTCGATAAATAATGAATTAAATTGATTGAAAGGTCAAACTTTATTTATGTGTTATTGTGTGTTGATTGTAAATGATTGAAATGAAGCATACCAGTCGAATGCTTGATAGTAGTACATTACAACATGGAAAAATTTAAAAATCAAATGTAATGTGAACACTATAGCCAATTAAAATGTATGGTGAATTTCACAAATCACCCTAGCAAATTAATGAAGGGTTGACACTAGTAGCCACATCATATTCTCCCTGTGAGCCTCTATGATCCTTTTGACATGACTTAACCCGCGACAATTACTTTTTGATTGAAGCTAAATCTAGATCCTGGCAATATTTTGAGGTTAGAATCATCTGGAGAATACGCTTGAAACAAAATGCTTCCAGATAATTTTTTTCTTTCGTACTTGAGAAAGTTTTATATTCACTCAAGCTTACACGTTTCAAAATACGGATACCAGATCCTTCCAAGCTGCCTTCCATCAACTGGTGTTCACGATGTCTTTGAATTCGAAATACAATTCATGTTTCACCATCCTAAGAAAAAATCCTGTTTATAACACTTAAAAGCTCCATATCTCGCTTTATATCGTTGATGCTTTGATCAGGATTGAGCAAATGTGGCATCCATTTTGATAAATTGATTTATGATATCCTCTACCCCACTGCTGTTTCAATCTAATTTGGTGTACCATATTGTGGACTACTAGGTTCAGCATTTAGATCATGTTTTAGTAAACCTACTATTTTTTAACTTTTGTAACAGATGGATTATCTTTTCTAATTGAAAGCCAATTTCCAATAAAAACACGTAAAAATAAAAATAACTAAATGTTGTAAGCATTCAACACGCATTTTTTGAAGATTTCTTATTAATTACTAAAGTGGTATTTAGTAGCGCCATCTGTGTGATTTATTTATTGATGTGGTAGAGATTTTTTTCAGTGTAATTTACCTTTGTTTTCGTGATGAAATGTTCATTTGAACTTAATATTCACGTCTCTGCTTGACGCTAAAAACTGCTGGCACCGGTGTGAGGTGCTGTTGCAAACTGAATAATGAATTTTGTCATAAAATCTATTTTTTTATGCTCCATATATTCAAAATCGAAGTTCGGAAAACGGATATGGAAAAGGACATAAAGCCGACGTTTATTGATAAGTTCTAGTTACCTCGTGAAATGTGCTTTGGATCATTCTTACGCTGCAAGGCTTCGACTTCAGTTTAAAAGCAAGTGTGCATCATCGACAAAATTATTTGTTTAGATTTATGTTGTTCTTTATTGTAGGGAAAATTGGAAATTTAACAAAAATAATGTTAATTACATAAATATCAATGAAAATGGCTACTGGTTTATGGTATTTTATGTTAATATTTAAGGGATGAATCTATCAGACTTGATAAAATAATACGAGATAAGCTACTGAGTGATTTTTATGCGAAAATTCTGTGTGTGCTCAAAATAGGCATTTTTTTTATTCTCTAGAACTATTTATACCATTTCCAATTTCATTGCTGTGTTGTAGCCAAGTATAGGCTAAAAAATAAATACATAAGGTATTGTTGAGATAAAAGATATGATGATTATGTAATTAAATGAAGACGGGCCTCTCGAAGACGTCACTCCTCTAAACACGAACGCAGATTTTTCCTTTAGCTAATTGATGTCCCTCGAATTGTTCATGAAGACTACGTGGTTACGTGGGGGCCAAGGGATATCACCTTTTTTGAGAATTAGTCATTCGATGTGTGACATGTCGTTCCGACTTGTTGGAACCAAGTTCTCGTATTTGCTATTCTTGATCTCACAAGTTCTGCAGTCAAATATCCCTCCAATTTCTGATTTTGGCATTTTTGGCTTCTTCACATTCATTATTCCTGTCGAATATTTGTGGCGTATCGCTAGCTGTATAAGTACGTTTAAAAAAAATTTCTTCATCTCTCTATATTATGATGCTGGTCAATCGATTTGAATTTTATATTCGATACTAAACGAAAACTACATTTTTTTAAAATCACATTTATCGAATTTTTCGGTACTGCTTCCTACTTACAGATTCGTTTTAAAATTTGTATTGCTTTCAGCTTTCCTCGTATGTGCTATATGTTATATATAAATTGTTTATAATTTGTATTAAAATAGAATTTTTTGTTTAAATTTGTTTTACTTACTCCCTTTTTTATATTATATTTATAGTAAATTTTTCAATAATTTCCTCTATAATTAAATATACAATTTATATTGTGTTCTTTGTTACCTAGTTCAATAACATCTAATTTACAACTTTAGTTTTAACATGTAATTCCATGATTTAGGATTTCATACAGCAATATATTCAAGAACTATTTCGAATTCATAATCGATTAATCATTATTTATTTATTTTTAAAGCACAGGAAAAGAGATGGTTGACACAAAATTGATAATTCAGTTTTTAATAGTAAGAAATACAATTTAAAAATCAACAAATATTCAAAATCAAAAAACCAGAAAGGTTGAATACCTATTTCTCATGAACTATTTTGATCGAGAAACAATGACAGAACGACGTCAAAACGACTGTTTTCAACGACAGAATCGATTCGTTTATAATAAATAAAGATTATTAACTCCTTCAATTATTCCAGTTAAAGTGATATTATATAAAATGTTCTAACAAATCGTATATTATTTCGTTCTACGCAAGTGTGAATTCGAGATGATTCGACCTAATCAGTCGGGAATTATTAGAAGAACATTAAAATCGAAAATTCAATCGATTGTTCAATGAATAAACGTATCCTACAATCGATTTCTGACTTGAACCTTGAGAATTTCCTTGGATAAGTTTGCTTAGAAACTTAAACAACGTACAGGACAGGCTCGAGCTCTACGCACGAGATTATTTTTATAAAAATTGAGAATAAAAACAGTTTTATACATTTATTTTTTACTTTGAAAATCATACATGACTAAAAAACTATCAAAACTAAATATATATTGTCGAAATAAAATAAACGATATACAAGGGTTTTTAAGAAAGTAGGAAACGTTGGACATCGTTGATCTCGTATATATTTTGGTATCTCGGTCTTATAATGATAAAATTATCGGTAAATATTCCAAAATAAACTTATATATAAAATTTTCGGTCGAAAAAAGCCGAATCGACGTATACCATGAAGAAAAAAACATAACGTTGGAGCATTGTGACTGTAGTTCTCCCTATGCTAAGCCGAGCTACTATGAATTTTATACAAGATGGGTAACAAAATTATTTACAAATTATCATGAATGACGACATTTCTATTGGTTTTTATTGGTGATTTGTGACTGAATCGGTTATGTTGATTAGGTTAGGATCCTTGTTAGTTTCTTTCCATAGTGTATATGGAGAATAATATATCAAATTTCGTCCAAAAGTGTCTACTAAAAACAATAGTTATGAAGGACAGTATTTTATTAAAACGTCCCCACGTAATTCAATTTATTTCCCTACATCAACCCTTTTCCTATTCATAGTAAAAGATCCGAAGAACGTTGTCGACTGCTTATTTATTTTATTGTTATGGTTTGTTTTGTAGTCACGTTTGTCGAGTCGTGATATTCATACAGTTTCGCAACTAAATTGGAATTCGTAAATTTAATTAGGGTTGTCGACAAACCAGAATATCGTCAATAGTTAGTTCATTCAATGTTCGTTTTAACATCATCATGGCATGGAATGTCACAAAGAAAAAACAGGTAGTATAATATGGAATATGAGATATGTCGTCTACGTTACGATTTCTATTCACAATACACAAATTGTGTCTTTTTCACTGAGTTCGTAGTAAGTGAAGTGATGGAATAAAATTATAAATTAAAGTGGTGACATGTAGCTTCATTCTACGTTAACAAACAAGTTTTTATAGCTTTTCTCTTATAGTGGAGGCTCCAATATTACAGATATATTTTGAATTTTGTAAACGAAATCATTCACCGTGTTCAATACCTACTGAACCCATGTTATCCAGAAAAAAACTCAAATGGGAATATAAGAAATAAATTTTCTGCAACGACATGTTGCACCCTAGTTTGTGATATGCATCCTGGAGCTGATTAAGCTTTTGATCGATGATTTGTAATTGCCGTAACGTCGACCAAATCCAACCATCCATTTTTTTCAATAAAACTAAGGGTTGATGACAAAGCTATCTTCTTCAATTTTCGTCTCACGTCGAACAGGAAATTTTGTTTTAGTTAACAAGTCTTCAAACAATGCTTTCACAAACCAGCTACAGTATAATAAGAAAAGCATTGGAAAAGAAGGTGGATAGGAGCAAAACAAATTATTGGAACAACCTACCAGGGCTGAGACAGGCGAAGACTCTCCTGGGAAACTATAATTAGAGAAGATCTGCTGAATGTATCAATCTAAGTAAGAACAATCTTCGGATACTAACAGAAGCCCTATCGGAGCCTCAATCGACACCCGAAGATGCTAGACTTAGCAAATAATACGCTGAGGATGAAACCTGTGTGTGAGATACTCCATGGCACTACACCTGGCAACGTATGAAATAGAAGATCTCTGGTAGCTGCAACCATCCCATATTTTGAATTTTCTAATAGGAGTGGGATTAATAGATCAGCTGTAAACACTAGGTTTCTCAGAATCGCAGCAAGGGGACACATCAGATCGTTTGGGATATTTTATGATATCTACAAACACATACGAGGCCTGAGTATTAAATAACGAGACTGCGCGCCTAGAGGGCGCCCTAGACGGGTGGGGTAAAAAACGAGTAGTGCGTTGGGTATCTGGATATCTTGTCTATGGTTGTCCCAAAACACATTTCCGCCACTATTATAGTATTTTTGCAGTAGCGGTTTGAAACTAACGCGTTTTTTTCTCGTATCAATCTCAAATTTCTCGTTAAATTGAAGAGGCCTATGGGGACAATTCTCTATCTCGTAGGCGTGTTTTTGAGTGGTGTAAGCGCTTTAGTGAAGGCCGAGAGATCAAATCTAAATTCAAGGCAATGTTGATAGCTTTTTTCGACATTAACGGTATCTTCATGAATGAATGGGTTCCAGAGGGTCAGATTTACTAATTGTCAATTTTGCGAGAACGAGTTCGTAAAAAACGGCCCGATTTTGCACCAGGACAACGCACCTTCCCATATCGCGCTATCTGTGATGAAGTATTTGGCCTGTAAGCGCACTCCAGTCCACTCACCAGATTTGGCACCATGCGACTTTTTTTGTTTCCAAAGATAAGATCTGCTTTGAAAGAGACCCGATTTGAGTCGATGGAAACGATAAAGCAAAAAACGTCAGAGCTCCTAAAGGTGTGTAGCGAGGAAAGAGGTGTATATTGAAGGCAAGCATTCTAATGTAGAATAATTTTTATAATAAAACCCTTTTTCGTAACCAGTCTCGTTATTTAATATCGCACCTCGCACATACAAACCAAGTTTGATACATAACTCAGATGGTACTGGTAATTCGTTTTTTTTACGTTTTTCTGGCAAAGCAGCAGATCTTGGGGGACAATTTTGTTTTATATATAAAGTATTATGGAGTAGTAGTCACTTCTATTTTATAGCCATTTGCAACTTCCAAAACGGTGTAATGGACCTTTCAATAAGATTGAATCGCTTAAAATAATAACATTGAATTTCTACACAACTTACTTACCAATGACAACAGTAATAAACTAATTTTACATAATTTTTTAGAAATACGAAATACGCATGCGCTGACATATTAATTTTGGACGATTAGTTTCTGTTTGACAATCGTTGAGTGAGCGATTGGAAGGTTTTTTCTGAAAATTAAGTATCGAGGTGTCATTGAATATTTGTTTTCGAAAAACAATACTCGTAAACAAATTAAAGAGGAGTTTAAGAGCACGATTATTTACCACCGTTAAATCTTGGTGGCCCTATCAGCTTTACTAACGATGAACGTTCGTAACGGACAAAAGTACGATAACCAACAACATCACCAAATGGTACTGGGCGCCCATCAAATTAAGGTTAGATGGACAGAAGAGGCTATTGGTATATCAAAAAAACGTATTTGTCATATACTCTGCACCAAAAGCGCATTTAAATGAGGCTTTATTGAAACTTAAACCCACCTCTACATTCCTTAAGCGACAAAACGACCAAGGTAATGGGACGCAGATTATCCGAAAAAGGCGTTTCCTCGGCCGGATAATTGTTGATGACTGAACGAAAGTATAGTACAAAAGTAATTTTGCATAGAATAATTTTGATTTGTGCAATTGATCCTGGTATTATAACTACCCAGCTCTGTTATCAGAATAAAATTCATTCTTTGTTATTTATGAAGCATTTGAAAAATTCATCTTCTTGAAAGTTACGACTTTCCGAACGAAATAAGAAATAATATCAGACATACGTTAGTAGCCAATATCGTCTGACCCTATATCTACTAGCTCGTTAAACATCCGATATGACCCATAGATCAATTCGATACCCTTTTAAAGAAATGAACCACCACCAACATGAATATATATCAAAATATATTTTCAAAACTTCCTGTAATCCAAAGCGAGTGAAATCGTTTTTATTTATTTCTAAAAGAAAACGATCGGCGATAAATATCTAATAAACTATTTGTTTTCCTTAAATTATTCTAAAGGAGTTCATATTCCTTCCCTTCTATAACATAACCAAAATACGAGGGTTGCTAATTAAGTTTTGAGACCAATATAAACAAATATTTATCATCGAATTTGGATTTGTTGTTTCTCAAAATATTCTCCATTGATATCAATACAAAACAAGTTATTTGAACCTAACCTAACCTAACGTAACCTAACCTTACCTAACCGCTTCTTCAGGTGTAGAAGAACGTTAACCTCGCAGTTCATTTTTGATCTGCGGGAATGAGAAGAGATCATTGGATGCCAAACCATTATTCTAAAGGAGTTCATATTCCTTCCCTTCTACAACATAACCAAAATACGAGGGCTGCTACTTAAGTTTTAAGATAGACAGAACATGTTATTTGAACCTAACCTAACTAAACTGACCTAACCTAATCTAGCCTAACCTAGTTAGAGTTGATCGGCATACTGCTGTTTGTTTAATCCACGTCAAAAGTCATAGTCATAGTCAAAGACATTTTTTGACAAAGATGAATGTTTCAACTCTCGTATGACAACATGTTCTGAGTAAGTTCACCATTAAAAATGTCAAACTTCATGAGGATAATACCAGATTTGACATATTCACATAATTGTTACCATATCTTCAAACTTAAGTAACAAGCCTCGTATTTATCCGAATTGGTTTTTATTGAATCTGGCGGTGGAGCGGAAACAAATATTTATCATCGGATATGACGTTGTTGTTTCTCAATACATTTTTCAATGTGTTTAAACCAATTATTTTCCAATTCCGATTGAGATACCTCCAAAACAATGGATTTGAACGCATAAACCGCTTCTTCAGGTGTAGAAAAACGTGCCTCTATGGATTGGCCAGCTCGTAGACCGAACTTGAATCCTATCGAACATTTATGGGATGAAATGGGTTAGAAATCCTGCACCAGTCACGAAATCGAGCCTCAAAAAGGCGCTTAATAAAGAAAGGAATAGCATCAAACAAGATATCGAGTAAATAAACGTTCGATCCATGAAGAAAGCGATTGGAGGCTGTTCGTAGGGGTAGGGAAAGGAACATTAAATATCGAAGGCTTAATTTCGAATGAATTATTATTTTAACGAATTTAAGCTTGTGTTTTTAACCCTTGTTCAATTTTGAAATTTATTTTTCGTTTGATATTGTTACGAACAAGCGAATTCGCGCGGCGCTATTAATCTATTTTCATAAATGATGGACGCGTCTTAGATGAACTCTTTATTATTGAAGACGGTTTATTACAGTATTTGTTTTAAATAATTTCTAGGAAAGTCTATTTATTTCTTGTGATTCATTTTGTTCTAGAACTTCGCAGAATTCTATTTGTGGTATATAAATAAGTTTATGTAGCGCAGTAAGTTCAGTTTTAAATAAATAGTCGTGAATAGAACGAATTAGTAAAAGTAATTGAATAATTCAAATAAATTAGTTTAGTGTTAGTGATAAGTAAATTATTATAAGTTGAGTGTATTGTATATATTGTATAGTGTGTAAATAAATTAAAGACGTAAGAGATAGTGTTTATTAATTCACCTCACTGATAGAAAGAGTGTAAATGAATACAAAAAACATTAAAATATTTTTATAAAACTTATGACTTTGAGATGCTAGAATCAGAAAAATAATGAAAGCTACAGATTTTTTGGTACAGATTTTTGACCGGGAGCGTAGAACAGAGTGTAGAACAAGTGATGTCCTTCAAATATCTAGGGAACAAACATAACAAGCGATAGAAATCTAAAGAAAGAAGTAAAAGCACAAACAACGAAGGCAGTATTAATATCAGGATACCTTAGAGATTTAATTTGGCGAAATAAATACATGAGCACAAAATGAAAAATTAGAATATATAAAACTTGCGTACGGCCGGTCATGACATATGCAATAGAAACTAGAGCGGAGAACACAACCACTAAACGGCTCCTAAGAACAACAGAAATGCGGACTCTGAAATCAATAACAGGACATACGTTACTCGATCGGAAGAAAAATGAAGAAATAAGGGACATGTGCGATATTCAGGATGTAGTAAGATGGGCAAGGAGCCGCAGAAGAGAATGGGGAGACCATGTTGACAGAATGCCAAATGAACTGTTAGCAAAAATTGCAAAGGAAAAGAAACCAGTCACAAGTCGACCTCCTGAACGACTACCTATAAGGTGGTATGAAAGCTGGTCCTCAGCATCCCAACTACTCCTGGCAAACCCTTGATGAAAATACAGGACCTAGTCCTAACGTAAGAAGAAGAAGAAGCGTATGACTTGAGTTTTTGGCGCACGATTGTATATATAAAAAGCCTGAGTTAAATGAACAGGAAACAGGAGATATTCAAATTGTAATATTGTAACAAACGCTTGGAACTCACAGTAATTCGTCTAGTTTAGACATTTTGACATTTTCTTTGGTAAAAAATGTACTTTCTCTGTGTAGATTCATCTTTTTCAGATCAAAAACTTTCGTACTGTTTAAAACTTTCTGATAAAATATTAACTTATCTCATAAATTCCTAAAAAACACGGTAGATACGCCAAAGAATTTTAGCTTGAAAATAACTTTTTCCACACTATTTTTTTACGTTAAATTCAACAGAAATAATAATGATGTATTTTATTCGTTCTGCTACGGATTTTTCCGACATTTTTCATAATTAGTTATTCACGCCAAGAACGTACACCTCAAAAACGGCATTTAATTAAAAAGAACGGTTCGAGATAACAACGAAGCATGGAATTCCTTCCTCATGACATTAGCAGGTTGTTGATTAAACCAGCAGATTATTCTGCACTCGAGTCACCGCCTAACAATTTTCCAATTCCACCATGAGCTATTCTCACGTACGTTTCAAATCTCCAATTTTTTGGAATAAGCAACAGTTTTCATGAGTTCTTTTATAAACAATTCTATTCACGCCAAATACGAGGTCTGGTTTACTAAATAACGAGACTGCGCGCCTAGAGGGCGCTCTAAACGGGTGGTATGAAAAACAAGTAGTGCGTTGGGTATATAGATATCTTGTTGTTTTATTGCAAGAGGCCTATAGGGACAATTCTCTATCTCGTGCGCGTGTTTTTGAGTAATGTAAACTCTTTAGTGAGTGGCCGAGAGAGCAAATCAAAATTCAAGTCAATGTTGATCGTTGTTTTGACATTAACGAGGACAATGCACCAGCCCATAACGCGTTATCTGTGGAGCAGTATTTGGCCAGTAAGCGCACTCCAGTGCTCGATCAACCGCCGTACTCACTATATTTGGCAACTAGCGACTTGTTTTTGATTCCGAAGATAAAATCTGCTTTGAAAAGGGCCCGATTTAATAGCCAGACCTCGTATGATTCTTTGTAACGTCAAACAACAAATTTTAATTTTTTTTTCATAAATGCACAACGTAAACTGATTCATTTGAAAAGACACCATACGGGGATGGTTTGAAAAGTGTTTTTGACGCTCATAAAAGTGAGTATGAGAAGATTTTTCTGGAAATGGAAAAAATTAATAATTTCTTTGAAAAAATTAGCTTAAAATGATTGAGAAATACTATTGTGAAAAAAGCGTGAGGTGCTTTATTCTAATTTCTCGTACGTCGAGCGCCTGACGCTTTTTCCAAAATATTATTTTTTATGAATTTTTTGTAAACTATATTTATTTTTCAAATGCGATGAAGGTGTATTTTTTGTTTTTTTTTAACTATACTTATTTTCCACTTTTTAGTTCGATTTATTGTCAAAAATAAAATTCCAGTCATACTTGAAACAACATAATGAAAACTAAGATATACAGTTGCACAATTCGTTTTGATGTGAAAAGAAAATTTACGAAAAATTTCTAAAAAAATTTTTACCGAAAAAAGAAAATTTGTGTTCACAGCGTGAACGGGATTTGGACCTACGACCATATCTACGACCAATCTGGAGGTTGACGCCTTAGCCCGTTCGCCTAACGAACGCAATTAAAGTTGTGGGATATACTAACAGTAAAAAGCCACAAATTAGATGTTTTTCAATGTTAAAAATTTTTTCACCTGCCTGAATATAATTTATAAAAGGAAAAAAATTCTTTCCACATCGACTGATGTGATCGGAGCGTTTTAATAATTTTGATTGAATTCAAAACACAAAATGAACAATAGGAGAGAATGGACAAGGGCTACGGAAGAAAACTAAGAACCATTTTGAAAATAATAAAAGAGAAGACCATAAGAATATGTGGAACATGGATTTTGAAACAGCAGAAATATAGAAAGTTAAAAATTTGTCCACACTGTACTATCCGATGTCATAGAAAAATCACTAGAAAAGAAAAAAGTCTGCTCCACTGTTTTCTTAGACGTGGCTCAGGCATTTGACAAAGTTTGGCAGTTTTTTTTCAACCTCCGATCGCTCCGTGCAGAAGCTACGCGGGCATGCGCTGAAGGCAACTGCGAATCTCTCGCACCACACTCCGCCATATAAAGTTTTTATGATAGTTCTGCGAAAAATTAGTTTTTGTTGTCTGGTAATAATAAAAGCAGTTTTTATACTCATCATACTCAGTATATCGATGGTCTAGGCCCTTCAAAAAATTTACATAAAAAAAAGAGACGGGTCGAACGACTTGTAAAATCATAAGAAAAGAGAAACAGCACAACAGTAATATCTACTCTGAATAAATGGCAATCCTTCTTCTTCCTAAATCCCGAATCAAATTTAAAGTTTATAAGAGGGTAACAAAATCCGGAAGATTCTTATATGACAGAGGGGTACTCAACTATTTCATAGAAATAGAATAAATGATATCTTAACTAAAAGGGACCCAAGTCATAAATGAAGATGTTTCACAGATTGGGGTTGAAGTTTAGACACTGTTTTGTAATGAATATATTCAGAAAACGTAATTATTTTTACTTTCCGACTTAGTCACCATCTTCTGTACAAAAACACTCAACTCGATGAAAAAGAAATGCAGTACAATGTAGAAAAAAAATTAACTCCTCTGACCTTATTAGAGATATTTCACACATATATAGTTCTGGTACCAGTTGCTTTCCCTGGGATATCAACTGGTCTGCCTTTACCATGAGCTCATAGAGCATTATATAGTTGAATGGTTCTGGTACCAAACGTTCTTTTTCTGTATCAGATAAATTTATGGATGAATTTATACAACTCGTGAAATTATGGATGAAATAACAGATTGGTTTACAATGATGGAGTATTTCCCGGGATATCAGCTGGTCTGCCTTTACCATGAGCTCATGGAGCATTATATAGTTAGGTGGTTCTGGTACCAAACGCTCTTTTTCTGTATCAGATGAATTTATGGATGGATTTATACAAGTCGAGAAATTATGGATGAAATAACAGATTGGTTTACAATGATGGAATATCGGTTGGTCTGCATTTACCATAATCTCATACAGCATCAGTATATTTGTATTTGAAGGGCATTCAACGATGTTTGGTTTACATATAACACATAATTTCAATTTTTAGCCACGATACTTTATTGCCTATTAACAAACGATAAGTCTAAAAAATCCAGAAATTTAAATTACTCCACATTATAAGATCTACTCATTTTGTAGCGCAGTGC
This sequence comes from Diorhabda sublineata, assembly GCF_026230105.1. NCBI lineage: Eukaryota > Metazoa > Arthropoda > Insecta > Coleoptera > Chrysomelidae > Diorhabda > Diorhabda sublineata. The sequence goes on along the minus strand of NC_079485.1, from coordinate 14,747,657 downwards.
TTTAGAACGTGCCAATTTGGAAATGTTCAATGAACCTTTATAGCGTAAATGGTAACATTTTCCCTCGCATTTTTCCAGTATTTTTTAAAGCGTTTGCTGCATTCCTTTGCTATTGATGTTTCTCGTAGACTTCTCTAAGGATTTTATCTTCAAACTTACTGAACTGATCTTTTTTTGTACGGAAGAATGCCATTTCTGGGCACCCTCCTTCCATGCCAGGTCAACTTTGCGAGTGATTAACGTCGCCTTCATTAACATGGCCGAGGTTATTATAGCAACATGGAATGAATACAAGACTTGATCAATTTTTTGGTAGTTCAGTTAGCTCTTATTCATGACTTGTTCATTTTAACTCCAAGTAGATAATTTTTGACTTGGTCAGTTTCGATCTATAGCAGACGTGTCAAATTCAATTTTGCAGAGGGCCATATATTAAATTTTGAATTAATTCGTAGATGGGCCAGTCTGAAGATAAAAACAAATGAACTGAATTATTATAACAGATACCTAACTTCTCTTGTTTTAGACAAGACAATTGGTAGGTATCTTTGAGATGAAGGTATCTTTGACATGACTCTTTTATTATATCTACGTATATCATTGGCGAAATAAGGCTGCAGTTGCTGCGAAAGTTTGTGAAAATTGGGAGGAAAATACTTCTTTTCCCCCCGAGGAAGCTTACTTCCATATTATATATATAATTTTTCCGGCTTCCCCAAAAAACAAGTCATTTTTCAATAATTTATTTATGAAACTTACAAACAAAAATTTATTAAAGATCTAAAACTAAAATTTTGTGTTTCAATTTTTGACGTGAATCTACCTCTGTGGCATAAACTTTTTCTCTAAGATACGACCAAATTTTGTTATTCAAAGGATGAAAATCGCGTGACCGAGGAGGCCAATTAATCGGAGCTTCTGCATCTCTACCAATCCACCAATCCATCGATTCGGAAAGTGATTGCTTAAAATATCAAGGTACATATCACCATTTAAATTTCCAGGTAGAATGTGATAACCTATTCATTTGTTACCTAATGTTGCTGACCAAATATTAACTTTAAGTGAGTGTGGATTCCCATCACACTAGTAAACAATCAGCAGAATGCCTTTTCTATTCCAAAAAAACTGTGCACATGAGTTTACGAGAAGTCTACATTTACTTAGGATTGATTTTTGTCGGGGACGAAGTTGCACCGATTTTTCCAGATCGCTATCGATGGACACACCTCAGAAAAGTTTGAGGTCAACGTTGGTGCTTTCCAGGGAGGCATCTTGTCACCATCTGTCTTTTACCTCTACATCAACGATATTCTCAACCAACCAAGGCAGCAACAAATCCCACCATCAATACTGATCTTGCTTGAAATAATTCTGAAGTAGAATGCAAGCAATCTTATTGAGTTTAAGACCCTGGCTGCTGTTTTCACAAAGAACTCTGGCACTGCAGCTCAGGATTTGTTTCTGTCTGGACATATCATATATGACCTGACTCTGTTTTACCGATAATACCACGGCAGGTGTTTTTCTAAGTTGTTCAACAGAATCCCATGTAGAGCAGTATTTGCAAAACCTACTCGACAGGAAGACGTAGCTTGTGAAACACCGAGTTTGCCTGCAGAGACCCAAAATTTATCAGGACTCCTTTTTTTGGAGACGTGCAAGCTTGTGTCTAGCTACCATAAACATTTAGTAGGTTTTGCGTGGTGTTTTTGTTAAACCGTATTTCAAAAATGAATGACACAAATTTCGGGAAGAGAAAAGACCATCAGATTTTGCTTGGAGATAATAGAAAGTGTTTTGATGAAAGCCTAGGCTTAATCCATAAACAGAATAATAAGAATCGAATGCACGAAATGATGAGAGCAGAATCAGATAGTCGGTTAACGATTGAAATTATGAGCAGTTGAATTTACCAGATGGCGCAAAAAGGACGCATCAATATAAAACCAGTATAATTTGCTTTATTTTGATCACATACAAAATGGACTCATATGAATACAATATTTAGATTATCCAAATTATGACTTTGTTTATTGGAGCCTAGTGGAGCTGCCAGGACTTTGAAGAACCGACGCCCTAACTCTGTCGACATTTTGTGGAGTTCGCGCCGTGCGAGGACGACCAGACGAACAGGTATCGAATATTGAGCTCTGTGAAGAAAAGCCGTTGAACAGTAACAGATTCATTACTTTTGAAGCGAAACGTGATGCGCCACAGTTTTGGTACTAAAACTGGACACCCCAACCTACAAAACAACCAGCCCCCGCCCCTCCGCTCCTCCCACTATTCAATTAAATTGTTTTGCGCCACTCTATAATTAATTAACCTTGTATACTAATTTTCAATTTACAATCCTTGTGGTTACCGTACCACAACAATTTCGTTTTCTTATTTATATTTTTTATTCTTGTTCTTAGTTTCTTTTATTTTCTCATTATTTCCATCATTTTTGGAATTAATGTTTTTATTTTCTGCCATGTTGCCAAATCACCAATTATATACACTTAAAATATATACTTCTATACAGTGTAATGATTTATTTGTTTCCTTCGGTTATACATTTTATATAATTTTCTGTATCTACGTTTTTACAAAGAAAATCCCTTTTTTGAGGTAGCTACTAATATTTCCTTTAATAAACACATTACAAAGGGCTGGATTTTGTTGTCCTGTGACCACCTACACCGTTTTTCATTTTTACATCTTTTTTTTGCATTAAATGAGTTTTGTTGGTATTTATGTTCCTTTTTAATACTGAAAATGATTCTATTGGTAGGATTTGGAATAATAAATGGGATAATATTGGAGGAAAACATTGATATATGATCAAATAAGAGTCAACGGGATTTGGGTTTTTTTAAAAGTATACGAAGAACGACTAAAATGTCCTGTGTTTTAAAGTTGAAAATTTTTGATTTCTGTATGTTGTTCAATAGAAGAAAATACTGTGTGAGCAAAGGCTTGGATCGAAGATAATACTCTTTGATCCAAGCCTTGAAAATCTTCTGCAGAAAAATCAATAATCAATTGATTCGTATAAGTATGATGAGATGGTAGATGGAGCGTTTAAAAATGGCGGTATAAAATTTGCTCTGCTACCTTTCCATCCTATTTTGAAAAAATTGGAGTTTTAAAATGGTTTAAAATCCAATTATGCATTAAAACAATTGTTGGGTTATCTCAAGGATAAAATATCAAATTTGGAAAAGAGTGGTATATACAAAATTAGCTGTGATGATATGTCGATATGTTGGGCAGACTAAGAGATCCGCTATTGTCAGGTTTAAAGAGCACATAGCTCATTTAAAGTATGGACGATCACGCTGCCAGTCACAATCACGACGTAAATATTAATAATGTAAAATTGTTAAAAATGTATCCAATAATAAATTGTTGGATACATTTGAAAGCATTGAAATTGCTAGATGTAAGAGTAGCTTAAATAAGGACAAAGGGCCAATTCCTTACAGCCCACTCTATAGTTTAGTAGTCAAAGAATGAACATGAATATTCCCGCCAAGGATTAATTTTCGCGGAAGAAGGTTTAGTGGTGGAAATTTAATATTAAACAGGTTAGTTAAGTCATTATATTATAGTTCATCTTTAGTCTCTGAAGACGACAATTTGGTTATTGAAAGTCGCGTCAGACAGTGTAATTGTAAGTGTTGGTGTAGTGGTAGTGTAAACAGTGTGTTCAGTTAAAAAAAGTTGTGAAAATCGTATTTTAAACTCGCAAAGTGGAGTAGAATTTGCGAAGCTTCTATATAAAATTATTGAGAACCAAATTTCACCTTGTTTCAAGTGATAACTTAAGCTGAAAATTTTTTTTCATGTTATAAACTCTATCCATATTTTGCCTAAAATAAATTATGGAAAGCAAAACTAATTACTTTTGTATGTGATAGCGTGCTGACGTATATTTTTCCATGATTATCTTTCTAGCGCAATTCTCAGAGGAAAAGCACGGCTGCTTTTATTTACTTTATTTTTTTGTGACATGCAACAGAACTTTATATTTAATCACAATAAAATTTCTGAAAAATAATTACTGTAAGTATAATGATATCATCATTGGTTTTTATTCAGAATGTATAATTATAGAGAAAAAAGCTTGTGTACTAGATAACGAAAATGAATAAACAACTTTTTTTGTTGAGGAACGAACCTTTTTATGTGGAAATTGATATTAATAATACTACCATAATAATATGACGGTTGTTAAATTAGAGGGCCCTTGAAAAAAGTGAGGTTAATTGTAGGCCACGATAAATCAAAAACGTGTAATTGAATCAATTAACAAACACGTACAGCTAGATACGTGACATTGAAATTTTAACAAATCTTGTTCTATCTCTATAACATTCACCTTGTAACTCATAACATGAATATGTTGTAGAAATATAAGCATTGCAGAAACGACTCCCCAAACAATCTACATTCCAAATCAAAGGGGATGTAACAGTTGTTAAATCGGAATAAATCAAAAACGTGTAATTCCAATAAATTAACAAACACGTACCGTTAGAAACAATAAAAAAACTTTTTTTCTATAACATTATCAAGCATACATGTACTCACAGTAACCAACATGTTGTCGAAGGTCAGTAACGACAATATTAGATTACTGATAATTATTATTACATGTGAAGATAGAATGGTTTTATCAAATTCCCACTAATTGGAGAACCACAATACAATATTCTGAAATATTTTGTTGCCATTCAGTTTCGAGATGAAAATATAGTAAATAATAAAGTTTCGAATGGCGTTGTGGGTTGAGGACTCAAAATAAAACTGTCTAAGATTTTTTTTAAATGCCAACGTTTTGATCCTTCATTTGATCTTTATCAAGGTTTCACAAATAAGGGATCGAAGCGTTGGCATTTGAAAAAACTATTGGACAGTTTTATTTTGAGTCCTCAATCCACAACATCTGTCGAAATTTCATACTAAGAAGGACATTAATATAAAGAACATAACTGATGAAGTTGAGTTAAAAAAGTAACTCTAACTGTTTTGTTTACACCATGATGATTCCATAGTTTACGTAATTAACAGAATTAATATAAGGCTTTAAAAATGACAGTCACTGTGGCAAACATTGAAAAACGATTACTGAAATATGTTGACAAGCACATTAATGTCATCTTAGCGACCTGAGCCTCTTTGTCGTGCTTTTTTGCCAGCCAAACAGACCGCGATAACATTTGCTACTTTCCATATCTCCAGAACAAGTTTATTTGATAAATTCTTCTTCACAGACTTTTGTCGTTTCCCTTTACCTCCATAGAAAACATACGCTTCAACTTCTATCTCATCTTAAATAATAGTTATTTGTATGCCAAGGACTGAAAGTGCTACTTTGTTGGACGATTCTGAAAATCTCCGCGAGACGAGCGGAGCGAGTCTAGCAACAGACATTTTGAAAGTTATGTTCAATACTACTTGGTACGACCCGTGTAACTAGCGCTCTCTATGAGAGTCAGACGTAAAAACAAATTCATTGAATGCTTCCATAACATATTACAATACAACGTTGCCACTAGTTGTAGCAGAATCGTAAAAAATGTGTATAATTTTATCTATGGATGGCGTTACGCAAAATGTTTCACTAAGCAAGTTTTCTATCCTGTATAGGACATGAACATGAAATGGTTCCATAAACTATGTTTGAAGTAAAATCATTCATTGGATGAATTATCACTTTTACTTATGTGTTTTATTTGACAAAATAAATAATTAATAATTTGATTCCTTCATCAGACTTATGCGGTAGTTTCCTACTAGTAGAAACGATCATTTGTCTTAACTTAAATTTAAATTATTACATTTTCCAAACCAGCGAATTTACGTTTCATTTTTACATACATGTATAGCATGTATGTATGTTTTCTGGTTGTGCATGTTATAACACCCTGAAATCATGTTCTGAAATAAATTACAATATGCGCAGAATATGAAATGAGCAAAAATATCAGCTATTGCATTAATAAATAATAACACAAGACACGTACGTGATTTCGCTTAATGCATACTAAAATGTATAAGCTTAAATTCCCGTTTTTTTTTCGCTTCATATAATCCTTAGGTTTGTTGCTAATTGTATAAAAAAAACGAAAGGCTTTATATTAACTACACCTGAATGATGCGACCTTTTTCCTCTGTTCTTTACTCAACTGTTAAATTCGGTTCAGGCGAATTGTAAAGGGTGTCCCAATAAGATTTTACGATTCGAATTTGACGCTGTTATAATAGAAGAAGTATTCCATGACATGGCGGAACTTCCGTTATAGTAAAGACTTAAAGTAGTCAAAACGTCAAAGTTTTTATTTATCTTTCAAAAGTTATTAAAAAAAAACTAATTTTGTAACAGAAAAGACGCAAAATTAAAAACATAAACATATATGAAATGTTTAATAATATTTTGTGGCAGCGGAGATATTCTTTTGATTAACTTCAAGGAATCAAACACAACCGTGACCGCGCCATCTTCATCTTACTTACTAAGTCATTTTCTTCTCGCTTTACGACAATGCTCCGATCCACACTTCTTCGCGTTCCAAGGATTCTGTACCCGAATGGGCTTTAAAGAGATCAAACACCCACCATAAAGCCCTGATTTGGTCTTGTCTGACTGTTTTTTCGAAAACCTCAATTACGAGGTGAGATGCATTATATTTTTATTGTGGCATAGAAACTTTAGTCAGACGTTCTGAGAGGTGTGTGGAAATAATGAGATTTTTCAATATATTGAAAAATAATCATTTTTTTTCATTTATAACCTTCTCTTCTACAAGGTGTCCCACGACGAGTTAAAGCTATGGCAGAAGATAGCCGACTTCTGGTTCTACCGGAAGTCGGCTGTAACCTTGTTATTTTAAATAGAACATCCTATATATTAATACACTTTTGAAATCTACTTAAAATTTTAGTATACTTCTGTCTAAGAACTTTTTTCGAAAAATTATTTTTTTTGTAAGACCCTTATAAATTATTTTTTTACGAAAATACCTTCAAAGATATGAAAATCATTTCTGTTTGGTTGCATTAAGCAAGGTCAGACGTATTTGAATCTATGTTGAAAAATTTTCATTTTATACAGGGTGTGTATAAAAAGTGTACAAAGTTTAACTTCATAAATATCAAATTTTTTTATTTTTTTACATAAAACCACCCGGTTTTTTTCTATTTTAATGCATTCGGGGGTAAAAATAAAGCAAATTCATTTATACTTTCCTATACCTAAACCTTAACGTTATCCAGATATTAAATGTTTTCTGCAAAACGTACCTTCATTCGAATCGCCACTCCAACTTTTTGCGCGTAGTATATGCCGAGTAAAAGTATTCCATTAGAAGTTTCTCTCCAGCGAAATATAATGTCTTATAATTAATTGTATTCCATTATTGATACGAACAAGTTCGCAAAATGGTTTTTTGTCCAGCTACTATGGAATATTCAAAATATAGCGAATTCGCGCGACACTTGTTGGGTGGCGTCTTTCACATATTTTACAAATGGCGGACGCGCCTTTGATGTCTCCTTTAGAACTATTTATTATATCAGGCGGTTTATTAGCAGTATTTCTTCTAAATAATTTCTAGGAAAGTCTATTTGTTTATTTCCTTTGTTTATTTCAGTTCTAGAAGTTTGTAGAATTTTATTTAGGTATATAAATGATTTGTGTAAACGCAGTTTTGGTAGTTTTAAGTAAATAGTCGTAGTTTCGGTTCGACAACTAAAGTTATCTTCTTCAAAAGAAGAACCAAATTATCTTCCCTTTAGAAACAACACTGTTTACACAGTGTAGTCGTGAATGAATAGTGTGTTCACTAGGAACTTCTTGTAATAACTTCATGTGTTTCTTGTGATACTTGGAATTGGTGTTTTCACTTTCAACTAAAGACTATTTCGAATACTGCATCCAAAAACAAAATTGCAAAATTGCAGACACCAAAATGTCTGTTGGACTATGTAATTTCATATTTATCAAAGTTATTCTATTATGAATCTTTAATGGGAATGGGTAAATTGTTTTTTAATTCCACTGTTGTTTTTGAATATAAATCTCAAACCGATCGTTAATTAATATGGAAATAACTTTTTGGAGCGAAAAATTACATTTCAATTAGTAACTCAACTGGAAGTGCTAAGAGCTAAAATCAATTAAGCTTTCTCTCTTATAGTAAAAAATCGGAAGAACGCTGAAAATTTCGATTACGATTTTTTACAGACAATATATTTCTACACTTCAACTATTTTTTTTTAACCCACGCCACATCGATATCTTTCAAATGTCCCGTACTAGTCTCAAGCATTTATTTATGGTGTCAGTCATCTGGTATTTGCGCAAGTCAACTGAACAATTACTTTCATAGTAATTTTCTTTCTTCATCACCAGCTGTTTAGATATTTCCTGTTAGTGCCAATTTTCTAATCTTAAAATCAAGACGATTCATCAAGACAAACATAAAATGGTCCAATGGTCAAAAACTGAAGAAATTCTTCTAATCATTCACTTTCATGACTTTCAAATCATTTTTCACATATTACAGCTACTTTTTTCTTTAGCTAGCTCGCTTCTCATCATTATTTTCTGTAGTGGGGAGAGTCTTCTTGGGTTTGATCTAATTTGGCAACTGTATGTAAGTCTTCCAAACAATATGATTACACTAGTCGACATCATGACCGAATCCCTTCGTCCTTAAAACCAAATTTCAATTGTTTTAATATCTTGGTGGAGCCTTTCACCCTGCTCATCACTGACAGCTCCTAAATTTTCGAGAAAAAATGTCAGGAAATGAATTTTCAATGACATTCGAGCACCAAGGGATTTGTAGGCATCTAGAAGTTCTGTTGGTAGTTTGGATCCATATTGTTGCCTCAATATCCCTTCACTATACTAACAAATGCTTTCCATGCTCTAGGTTCCTGTTTGGTGAGCTTTTTGTCAAAATTGTCATCGTCCAGTAATTTTTTTATTTGTGGCTCAATAAAAATACTTTCCTTCAATTTGGTATCACTCAACTGGGGAAGACTTCCCTAAGGTATTTGAATCCATCATCCTCATTATCCATAACCTTTATAAATTTTTCTATCAATCCAAGTTTAATGTGAAGGGGGGACAGAAGGACACTTTTGGGATCTACAAGGGGTATAAACTTTGAGATCCCGGTTGAAACTCACTTCTCACTTGCCAATTTTTTTTACATGTTGATCTACTGCTCGACTGTCCCATAGACAAAGCAACGTTTCGTAAACCCTTCCTGAAGTCTCATTAAAATTCCAATCACCTTCAGGTCTAAAAGCAAAACGCTGCGTGATAGTCGCTTATATTTTATTCATTTCTAAGATAGTCGACGATTATTAAATCATGAGCATCCCAAAATAATGAGCCTTTCTTCATCAATTGTCACATATCGTCGCAAAAATTCTGGTTTATTGCGATTGAATAGCTCCAAACATTGCTCAAAATCATCAAAAGTTTTTATTGGTTATTGCTTCTGATCGATTGTGCTCGCGCTGCACCCTTTTCGGACAGAGCTTTCTCATACTCAAATATATTCCTTCAATATTTTAGGTTCTCAGATATCTCAATCAGCTTCATTCCACAGTTGTCCGAAATTATTTGTGGACTTGTCGGTGACAACTTTTTTATGGCGTCCACTGCATGCAAATTCTTCAGTGCTCAATTCGTCTCGTTTAAATTCAGCAAACTACTTATCAACAAAGGCAAAATTCAAATAATGTTATCTCATTCAAAATGCTATAACTCAGAAACTAATAATACCGACAGCTGTCAAATTTATACACATGTCTTTTGTAGCTTGTGTCTAAAAACAATAGTAGCGCCATCTATGTGTCATTTTATTATGATTAATTTTCTAGACTATACAACATCAGCTCTGATTCAAGCTGTATTAATAAATGAACATTTCATGTGCAGTGATCATTTCTATATAAAAATCCAATCGAAATTATATTTAAAAAAAATCTACTCAGAAACAATTCCATTATATGAAAATCTCGTAGGAAATAGCTGTATACGTCACGTCATCGATCAGATCTATTTTCTGATGCATCTTGACAGGAAATTCGACTGAAAAGAACTCCTCGAGAAATCTACAGGCTCGAGATGACAAGATTTTTGAATTCGAATATACTCTAATCCGAAAGTTTGCATTATCGATAGATGTCCTTCCCTGGGGGATATCCATCAAACCGAAAGGACCATACTCATTTCCTTTCCTTCTTTAGTTTTTACACTTATTAATTTTAAGTATATCCTCGATATATGGAACAAAAATAGTACGTCAGAATAAAATTATATTTGAATTGAGTGGAAATATTAATCAATGAACTTAGTTGAAATTTTATCAAGCAAAATTATAGATAAATGATGATTTTGAAATAAAATCATAGAGGATAGATCCTTTTCTACGGATACCTGTAGTAAATATGATAAAAATTACTGAATTTATGGTTATTTGCACATAACACTCAAGCTGATGCTCCCAATAGTCCTTTTGTAAACTCTACATATCTGTGCTAAGGAAAATTTAGTTCTATGGATTCATTTCTAGCTCCGGAATATATAGTTTGGATCATACCTCAATTTATGATAAACTCTCAATTCTATAGATCAGTTATGTCAAAAATACGCCTCGCGAGCCGCTTCCGGCCTCTGGGCCGTATCAATAAGGCCCGAGATTGCAATGTATAACAGAAAGAAGAATCATGTTTTATAAAGCTTTTAGACTTCATCCGATCCCTCGACGGATGTTTTAAATACTCGTACTTTCGAGTCTACCGATGTTTATAAGTAATTTCAAGGGCAGCGCGTGCCTAGACAATCGAGATAGAAAGACACTATAGCCATCTCTTAGTAGCAAGCGGAAATATTGTATTATTTTTGTCGACAACGACAGAGTCTTCCACGCACTTCGAGTCTAGACTGGAACCTTCCTTAATCATATAAAACAAGTGCGTCGGCGCGACGTGAGTCAGTTGAATCGAGTAATCGAAACGATACGGTTGGAGAAAGATTTTAATTGTACTGCGGAGTAATGATTGTGAAGGTATTGTGCATTTGTTTGTGTCATGCGCGTGCGATATCCATAATTTTTGTGTCGAGTTACGATTTTGGCGTAATGTCACAAAAACGTAAAGTTGCTAGTGAGAGTGTAGAGTTTTTCAGTCTAAATGGAAAATTGCATATTTTTTCATAGAATGGAAAGGTAAACCACTGTGTTTGATTTTTAATCGAACAGTTGCTGTTTGTAAGGAATTTGGAAGAGAATCGACACATTGTCATCTTTGAAATCTAAACTTCAAGGTCAACAATCGATATTTACTGAAACTAATACACAATACAGAGAGTGAAGATTTTATTAAAGACAATATGTTGAAAGTTGCCGATGTTTCATTTCCATCTCAAAAGTCAATAATTCATAATATTTCGATCTCAAGAAACACTGTTGCTTCAAGAATAAATTATTTATCTCAAAATTTGGTTCTTCAACTGAAGGAGAAAATTAAGGAATTCACAACTTTTCACTGGCTGTTGACGAGAGCTCTGATACTGTTGATACAGCTCAACTTGCTGAACTATTAAAGTACGTTCCATTGACAACTACAACAACAGCAAATGATATTTATTCTGCAATTGAGCATTTGATAGCATGAAAACATTAGGGAATTTTGTGGGAATCATTGGAATCCAAACATTTATAAGTGGACTATGTCATGTAACCTATAATTAAAATTGTAAATTTTATAAGGAGCAGAGGACTGAATCACCGACAGTTCAGGCAATTTTTACAAGATTTGGACCCTTATTTCACCGAATTTCGTTGGCTCAGTCGAGGAGAATTTCATCATGGAATTCAACAATAGTTTTGAATACTTTCACAAATTCCCAATTTTCAACAATCCATTCAATTTTGAAGCTTCAAAGGCACCAGTTCATTTGCAAATGGAGTTGATAGATCTTCAATCGGACAGTATTGTGAAAGAAAAATTTAATGAGATTAACGCTCTTACATTTTATACACAATATTTCAAAAGTTTGGATAATTAGTCGGAATTAAAAAAACATGCAGCACGCATTCTCTGTATGTTTGGTAGCACCTATTTATGTGAGCAGATGTCATGAAAATAAATAAGAACAAATATCGCACAAGACTTACGATTGAACATTTCCAATCAATTCAACATAATTACCTACCATTTTTATAACTTTCATTTTTTTTATTTTCAATCTGACCCACCTACGAATTCAAAAGTTAATATGTGGTCCTCTGCAAAATTGAGTTCGACACCTTTGTAATAAAATATTATATAGCACGATAACCAATAGAATAGTTAAGTGATATCGTTCTTTCTTCAAATAAATTAGTTTTATTAATGTGACAAAATATATACAGGAGAAAAATATATCTCACATTTTCCTCTGATAACAATACTGGAAAATTTGAAAAGAGGCATTAATCATTTCAGATTTACACGTAACGTGTCCTTTATCCTTTCATTACCGATTTCATTTGATGAATAGCAGCATTCCTACAAAATCCATCCTTCGATTGAATTAAACAGGCCACCGTTACATCATCGAACAGAAATGGTTGTTCGTATAGCGTGTCAATGTTTTCACATTTTAATGGAGACTATATTCAATCAGGACCACTGGTTGTTGTAAATCCCGCGTTTCGGGATTACATAGAAATTAGATTTGTTTAGTTTAATCAACAAATTGAATTAGAGATTACTCTGATCAATCAGATTAAGAAAGCGCAAACTTATATAAATTATGGAGTGATTTAGACCCCAAGATAACAGAAATTCGATAAAGTGCATCCCAAAAACTATTAATTTGTCCAGGTAAAAAATAGCGTTTAACAAAGAATAACAACATACAAACAAGATATTTGCAATTCTCAACAAAGTCTCCTTTTAAGTCTTTATACGTAGTGCAGTCCATGAGGTTCTTGGCCTGATAGTAAATAGCTTCATCCAGTTCAATCGATCAGTTGAATCCCAAAAAATCTCCCGGATATGATCTAATTAGTGGCCAAAATCCTGAAGAAACTATCAAATAAGGGGCTAACACAATTGTACAATGCAGTATTAAAAACGGATTATTTCTCAATTCTGTGGAAGGTAGCCCAAATTATACCAATCCCTAAGCCAGAGAAATCTCTTGAAGACAGCACATCTCACAGACCAATTATCCTATCACCTGTTATGTTAAAATTTACTGATCGAGAAAATTCTAGAGTCGATTCTAGAAGCCAGTAGACTAATACCTAACCACCAATTTGGATTTAGAGAACAGCATGCCCTCATAGAAGTTTTTCATCGAGTCCCAATAATTTAAAGATAAAGAATACTGTTCGGCCGCTTTTTTACTGACCAATTAGGTCTGAAACTCAGCAAACTGTACTGGTTAATAGGTCGAAAATCCCAACTAACAATCGATAACAAGCTGCTAATATACGAAGTCGTACTAAAACCCATCTGGAGCTAGGGTATTCAACTAAGAGGCACTGCATACAACTCAAGTATAGTGATTCTAGAAAGATCTCAATCGAAAGCACACAGATTTATTGTGAATGCTCCTAGGTATGTACTCACCAGCGTTATCGCTAGTTACCTCCAAATTGAGTAAGTTAAATAAGAAATATCTTACTTCTTCCACGTGGAAACCCATCCTTATACATTGGTCCAATCTCTAATGAGACCTCCCACCCAGCGAAGGCCCAGAAGGCATCTAGTGATGTTGTGTGGTTATCAATCAAACGATTTTTTTAAGTGAACGGTAATTCTCCTACAAGACAGTTTATATTGGTTTAAACCATTTGCTCATTGTAGAATTTTACAGATTGCAAATAAAAGAAGGGGTTAAAAAAAACTTGTTTTGAAAAATGTCTCGAATTCACAAATCAAAAACAGCTTGTTTACAGTGATTTTTCAATGAATGAAAAGTTTTTTTGCAGTGGACAAGAATGATTAGAAGATGGCACACGTGCAGGAGGTCCTGTGACGGTGAATAAAAACAGAAAAAATTGCAGAATGCAGACCGGCATTTCTAAAACAAGTATTCAAAGAATTTTACATGTGCATTGATGCAAAGTAGGTTCCTCAAATTCTCAACGCAGCAGTGCAAACGCAGCGTCGAGTAGAATGTTATAAGCGATTTTTAGAGTTTTAATGTTGTAAGCGATTTTTAGAGTTTCGCCACGAGGGCCAGAAAACTTTAACCCGATCAATTGTAGGTGATGAAACTATAGTCTTCAAAGGAGATTCCACGGAGTGGCATCGGTAAGGAGAGAAAGCAAAAAGTACCAAAAAAGTGATGGCTATAAAATATTTTGGCTATTCTCTTGATTGACTTATGAATCAAATACAACCATGAAAAAATTATCGCAAAAACGTCTACTCCAGCTCACACTGCTCCTGTTTCCAAGGCTACTGTATACGAATGTGGCTTCATAGAGATGGAACACCCTGATTTGATCCCATCAGAATATATTTCTCAAGTTTTATTGATAAGTGCTGAAATCTTCTATTTGATTTCGGTCTTATATGAACGCAGTTCTTTATAAGAGTATTTAAACTAATATTTACGTAAAATTTTGACAGTTGACAACATAATCATGAAACGAAAATGTTATCAAACTCTTAGAGTCACTCAAAGTCCTCGTATCTTCACCATGAAACACTATTTTGAAATATTGAAACAAAAGTAATCTTAAATTTGATATAGATATACACTTGAGGTCACAACAACCATCAAAATCACTATAAATAATTACAAATAAATATATTGTTGTTCGTGTATCACAAACAGCCCAATGTAATTAAAAAAGTAATCATAGCGTTGCTATAGAAATAACTTTGTTTGAATATATACAAAAATAATTTGATTTCGAATGTCAATAGTCATTATTCGAACATTTTAGATAGAGTAGCTTCAACTTCTAGAGTAAATATAAGTGATAATACAAATAATTAATGTTAAAATTTATCCTTAATATTATGAAATGTATTTGTTCTTGATTAGAAAAAAATATCCTTGTCATCATCCCGAAAAAAGCATCTCATCTAGCAGTAAATCGTTAGATATTACTGGCTCGCATCTCCCCTACCAACATCGTCCATGTCAATATAGACATAACTCCCATTTAAATTCGTCTAAAAGACCTATTGACCTTTTCTTTAAACCGTGAGAGAAAAGAATTGCCTCGCCCCTCTTCAACTACTCACAACCAATGACAATCGCTTTCTTATCTAGTTAAAAATTTGAAATTTTCGCGATTTTCAATTAAATATTCACTTTTAATTAATTATTTTATTTTCCGACATCAAGAACTTAGATAATTAGAAAAAAAAATAATTTTTAAAAGTACCCTATTAAAATATTTTTCTTTTCAATAAGGAGATCTTGTGAGGTTCCTGAGGTTCCCCTGAAAATTGAACTCAACTTCCAGAAACTGAGCTAAATCTCGCAATCAGCTGATAAATGATCTACCTGAGCCCAGGTTATAGTTTATGAAAAGTTATAGATTTTCTGTCGTTTTCCTATAAGCTGCTAGACGACAGGGAATGAAACAGCCACTACAAAAAACAAACTCCTAACTTAAACAATTACAAACCCTGTATAATACTGTAGACGCAGTGATAGAGACAGATATTCATAAGAGAAATGCTTTATTGTCAAAAAGTTGTTACAAGTTGTATACAGAAAAACTAACAAACAAATATAAAAATAACTAAATAAAGAAACAAATAAAATAAAAATTTCAAAATACAACAGAAAACCACAATGAGTGACAAAATTATATGTAATAGATAGTAATAGATAATATTTAATATAGCACTTTCCAGTGAATATACCCTCAAATTACTGCGGAGTGCGGGAAAACATGATATCGATTTGATTTCATTTAGCAAGTGATTGTGCATTTTTCTGCATTGTAAAATATTGAGCCCTCAACTAATTCTGAACGTAGAGTAAGTAGGTAAAGGTGGTGATGCGCCTTCCTAAGTACAACGACCTTTCTGAAATTGGAGAACCATGCTTACGAATTAGGCAAACGGATTCAAAGTGAATAAGGAAGGACGATTCAGAATGTTTAAGCTTTTAAAGAAGTCCCTGCTGTTTAGTCCGAATAAATAACTAACAGCACTCTTTTGTAATTTAAAAATTCGCTCAAATTGAGTCGCACCACAAGTACCCCAGAAGAAAAGGGCATATCGGAGATGCGACTCAATAAGGGCATAATATACTGTTAAGTAGATGGATAAGTTCAGTTCTTTGGAAACTGATCTCAGTTGTCCAATTGTCCATAACAAGCCATAAGAATTTTACAGATTCAACGACGTCAATGGTGGTGTTATTTAATAAAAATGTCAACAATGTATTTTTCAAGGAAGTATATTCCTCGTCCATGGCTCTCTTCCAATCAGTAGCTTGTGCTTCTACAGTCTGTGGATCTGTTAAACCTGCAAGCAAAGGAGAGAGCTCCAGTTTTGTAGCACCATTAGCTGTGAAGGGAGTTGGTTGTGTAAACATACATATAAGCCAAGATAATGTGATACAAGTTAGTCGGATTGTTTCTTTGGCTGTTTACAATATTCAGCAAAATAACCACTCTTATTACAATTGAAGCATCTAGGTCCCTTTGATTTCACTGGCTGCGCACTATTTCTTGTTTTCTTAGTGTTTATGTAAAAAGCGGTTGACTTTGATGTATTAATCTCTTGTATGAGTTTAGATTTAACCGAATCAGCACTGATTTGAATACCAGAACTCTCTAACCCCTTCGTCATAGGCTTAAACTCCTCCAGTAAGCCTGCTAACATCAAAGTGCCAAGCCACTCATCATTGAAATCAAATCAAATGTTTTGTGAGCAGTGTTTTGTTATCTTACTAACATAGTCTTCAACATTATTGCTCAACTCCAATGTAGTATTTATCAGATCTTTAAGTAGATCTACTGTTCTGGTTAAGCCGTTGTCATCAAAAGCCATTTGTAAATTTTCCCATACTTGTTTTGCAGTTTTGCATTCCTGAATATGTACAGGGTCCTCCACGACGATCTGAATCGATATGTATATGGGAAAGTATTGCGACTTATACCTAAAATCCACAATTTTTTAATTATTTCAAATTTTCGAAATTTTTGGACACATACAGCCCTCCACTAAAAAAATTATATTTCTAAGTTTGAGTGGGTCAGGTCTAATATTTTTGGGATTTCAACAAACAACACTTACAGCTTTCAAAATCTGTGGAAACCTTGACAAAAATTTATATAGGGTGTTCATAAAATGGTGCCGATTTCGCTATCTGGGCTGCATGGTCCAAAAATTTAGAAGATGTGAAATAATTGAAAAATAGGCACTTTAAGTATACGATGCCTTATATAAAGTTATATTAAAATTTCGCGTAAATTTCAAAAATTTTATAGAAACCATAGCATTCCGTTTAAAATAACGAAGTTGGAGTCTACTTCCGGTATAACCGACATTTTCAGGAAACTGAACTTACTTTAGCTGAAACGAGCATTCAAGAAAACCTATGCAAGCAAATTTTCAGAACACTAGTCGCAGTAATTTCCTATATACATATCGATTCAGCTCGTCGTGAAGAACCCTGTACGTAATTTTGTGGATCCAACAACAAAATCAGCTTTGACTTCGTTTTCACGTCTTTTCTTGCATCTACAAGTTTATCATCGGGACGTTCGACTCAGCGTCATAGGTCTTCGTGTTCTAAGTACGCCTTCATATTGAATTTCCAGTTCGCGAAGTTTTCTCTTCCAACCAGTTTCTCTAAATAAAACATATTTGAGCCCAACTTGCAGGATTTCAACAGAAATATGTAATTGTCAACTGTAGACGTAAACCTTTTTTTTAACCCCAAATTCAAATTACAACGACAATTTTTCTGATCGATGTTTTTCACTTTCTTGATATTTCACCACTTCGGAACCACGCTTTTCATAATATAAAACCCTTGTCATAATTAAAAGTACATTTAATTCCATACCACAACTACGCAATATTCTTTTAATTTTCCTTTAGTTTTAGAAACGTTGAGGCAGAGAAGATTAAAATCGCACCATGATTTAAGGGTGACTAGGTCACTAGATATAGTCCGTGAGATCACGGTTGCTCCAAGAGAAGCAAATATCGCCTGCAAATAGACATAATTTACCACTGATGTCTAGATAGGCGTTCATAAACAAAATAGGGCCTAGTACTGAGCCTTGGGGCACTCCACATTCTATTGGCTTGCAAGAAGACATCGTTGTATCAACCCCTACAAGCTGACTTCTGTTGGTATGGTATGACTTGAACCGTGCGAAAGGTGTTCCACTGAAGTCGTGGTACTGCAATTTTTTAATTAAAATATTATGTTTAACACAATCGAAAGCCTTAGAAAAATCACAAAAGTCGTTACAGTGGAGTGATGGCTGTTTAGGCTAGAGTAGACATTATTTAGGAAGCAGAATATGGCATAATTTGTGCATTTAAAAACCCAAATTGATGGGTAGTAAGTATTTTATATCAAAAGCCTCTTTTTGAACAATCTTTTTATGATCTTAGATTACGTGAGAAGGAGTGCAATTGGGCGATAATTCCATGATTGATTTTTATCTCCTCCTTTATGCAGAAGTATAATTATAGGCGTCTGAAGATAATTGGGAAAATTGCCATTTTGAAATGAAACGTTAATTAAAGTGGTAAGGTGATTTAATGTGCAATCGGGCAGATTCGAAAACATTTTCAATGGCAGTCAATCAGATGAGGATTTATTTTTGATGTCATTCATTGTACTGCGAAGCGGACATGTAATCACAAACCGAATCCCTTTCTTTGGAGGTGTTGTGGGATCGAAAGCATTTCATTATTCAAGATAGAAATGGTTGCGAGAAATTTTAAATATGTAAAAAAGTGATTCTGCTCCAGTTGCAGCCATTAAAAAAATGTAGATTCGAAATGTGAACTTTTAATCCAGCATATGAACAACGAGTAAAAATTACTATTATTTGGAACCTCATCCCATACAGATATCCATTTTACAACTGAACTCGTGAAGGTATAAGCGTTTTTCCAATAAATGGCCGATTACACGGCATTTATAGCTTATGAAATTTAATACTGCAGCTTTCAGAACGAAAAGCCGACTTCCACATTTTACTTGTAGAACTTATTGAAAAAAAATACGCCGTTGTGACCCATTTTCAGATAAATCATTTTTATTTTCACTTTAACGACTTCTAAAGTTTTCTAGTTAAGCACTTACATGAGTAAATCATTTCAATTTTCGATATTGCCCTTTATTTATAATTTAAAAAATCCGAAAAATGGGCTGAAGGAAGCATCACGTCAACTTAAAAGAAGTTCTTCAAGAATGTAGAGTTTAAAAAAATCCCAGTTAAAATATAGTCCAAACAAAGAATTGTAATGTTTTTCGTATTTATTTAGACATTTTCTATTCATGGGGTGAATTAATAAACACTCTCTTATGTCTTTAATTTATTCACACACTATTCAATACACTTAACTTAAATAGAATTCTACAAATAACAAATAAATAAGTGAATTTTCATTGTATTTGGACAGGACCCATTTCGCAAACTTGTTCGTAACAAAATGTTGAAATAATTTCTTACCTTCATTTATAAACTATAAATACTATAGTTTTAAAAATAAGACATACGTCTATAATTTCAAGGACAGATGTTTTAAGTATATGTGAACAACAAGCAATAATAATCTTGTATGTTAAAAAATAAGTAGTTTCATTTATACATCTCGTGTCATAAACTAAGCATCTTTGAAACACGCAAAAGTATAGTTTAAAGACATCAACGACATACAGCACTCAGTCTACTTTGTAGTTTTTTTCTAAGAGTGCGGTAAAAGTTAATAAGGTTTCTTGGCGAAAGAATAAAGAAATTTTTGGGATGTGTTTCCCGCAGAGTCGGGAAATGACTGTAATAAAGTAAAAAGTAATGACTTTTATATAGTAGTACGCCATACAATTCTGACTGTATTTCTCATTTACCTACAGTGTATTCGTAATTACAGTGACCACAATACGATTATATGTTTTTTATTATTATGAAACCCATTTCAAAGTACGCTTTGCTAGCGCGTACTTCAGAAATTGTAATTTCACCCCATTGGTAGAGAATACTGAAATACGAGGGTTGTTTTAAATAATAGGCATTATCACAAAAAGTGAAACCGAGTATATTCGATTTCTTTTCGAAATATTATCCCTCAAGGTTTATAAATTTTCGTATACGTTCAAACCAATTCTGGACACATTTTTCCCACTCTATAGGTGATATCGTAGAAACATCGTTTCAACAGCTTCTTGAGGTGTCCGCGCATCTTCTATTTGTCATTGGAAAACAAGAAAAAGACAAAAGGCGATAAATGGGATGAGATATTAATTCAATGTTTTTTTTTCCTTCAAATATTCAGTTGTTTGATGCGACGATTTGTGTTTATGTTCAAACAAAAACGATTGTTTTGCAATCTGTCTATAAGTCAAATACCGATCCTCTTTAATTATGTTGCGCACAGTATTGCTGTAACTCGGAATGGAAACAGATTTTGGACGGCCTTCTCTACATTCATTAGTGACGGACGAACGACCCTGCCGAAATTCTGCAAACTAATTGTGAACAGTCTTCTCTGATGGTCGGAAGTTTTCAGATAATCCTCATATATGAAAGTATAATATAGAAATGTTTCGCGCACGTAAGAATAAATTTTATAAAAACTTTATTTTCTACAAAAAATGGAACTTTCTTACGACTTTGCGTAAAATGACGCATCTTCGAATCATTCTTGACGTGACGTTCACATTTCTATATCTATTTGTACAACAAGAGAAGACAGTGCTACTTTTCTTCCCGAGGAAGAAAGGAAAAGGCAGTTCATTCCCATGTCATTTTTAAACAATTTGTTTATGAAATTAACGATCAAAATGAAGAAAAGAACTAAAACTAAGAAGTGGGTACAGTAGAAGTAAGAGGCACGTTGTTTTCATTCTTACATCCCACATATTTTCAATTTATGATAAATTTCTTGTTTCTATTAATGTTAAACTTGCAATTTTGAGTTTTCGTTATATTTCCATTAACAACATCATTATTCATCTGGCATCCCCCGTACTCGTACTTGGCCGATTATAATCAATTTTATTAATTTCAGTAACTCCCATTATTTGGTTCGAAATGCTCACTAATATTTTGCACATTTGTGCAAAATATTACTGCACATATTCTTCAACGATATCCGTGCCCTTCCAACCTCCATGTTGCTTTAGAGCGAGAATGTCTCCTCCAGCATTTGCAAGTAAACTTGCCGAGGTTCTTTTGAAACTATACCTGGAATAATTTATGGCATAGACAGTTTTTAAAATTCTGCAATTTTTTTAGGATACATTTTCCTGGTCTCTAGCAGACAAATAAACATGTCTGATGTGTTTTAGGGCGTAGCTATCAATATTTTCCATAATTTTCACTATAATTAGAGTGGAGTGGAGTGGAGTAGAGTGAAGTACTTTTCCTTTCTATGGAGGAAAAGTACGACTTTGCTCACTAGAATGAGGACAGGAAATCTATACTTTGCACAGAGGTAGGCGGGAAAATATTTTTCTACCTTCCGTCTCTGATAACTTGGTCAATAAACGCACTTCACACAGTGTAGGTTCCTTTCCCAACAAAGAAAACACAAAAATTTTAGAAAAAAGTATATTTATTTTCTTCATTATTGGAAAATCTTTGACCACCGAGTCTGGAAACAGAAAATAATTCGTTAATTTTGATCACTGTCTTAACGTATATGTGACCTGGTGCATTGTCTTGATGAAACAACAATTTTTTCTTAATGAATGAAAATTATCCCTTGCGCATCCCAAAAAACCGACGCCATGTCCTTGCCTGCAGATGGAACGGTCTTTCCCATTTTTGGAGCCTTTCAGTCCATTGTTTTGATTGTTCTTTTATTTAGGGTGAGGAGTGACGGACCCACGTATCATCCATGGTTGCGAATCGGCGCAAAAGTTCATCGTCATCTTCACGACGCTGTCTGTGTTCCATTGTGAGCAAACACGATACCTCATGTCCGCATTTTCATTTGATATACGATGTACCACACTTCTTGAAATGCCTACTATGTCAGCAAGCTCGTACACTTTCAGTCAACGATCATCCAGTACCGCTTTGTGGATTTTCTTCAACATTTCTGGAGTCGTCACCTCATTTGGTCGACCAATGGTCTTCGCAGATCATACGACCTCGCATAAATTCTGCTACCCAATATTTTACTGTTGATAACCAAGGTCAACCAGTTTCACCTTGAGTAGAATCTAATTCAGGTTTTATATTGGTTTGGCTACGGTCCTTCAAACAAAAGTATTGTACCATATATTGATCCATGTTTACAAATTCACTGCTGCCAAACAAATACTAAACATACGCTGCATAGATTGTGTACTTTCTGATACAGTGGTATTTTTCAAGCAATTATCGCCATCTCTAGGTAAGGCCAAGTACTTCTGGGACTATACACGTATGTTATTCAAGGTACAAAATTAATTTGAATATTTCAAAAATTATATTCTGGAATTCTCGTGTCTTTGCAACATTAATGTGGCGCTATCGTGACACAACGAAAAAAAAATACAGATGAAATAGTTATGACTAACATTTTGTTGCATGGCGATAACAAGGCTACCATAAGTAGAATTCACGCCTGTTACTTCGACTATGATCGTAACTGGAACAGCGGCATAAAATTTCAAAACACTATGTCTACTTTATCTTGTTTTTAGTACGGCAGAAACACCATCGGCCCAAATGTTATATATCCAGATGGTTTACCATACTTTTTTTATTTTATTCTCTCTATATAAAGAATTAGCGTAGATACAGGGTGTTTCTATAATCGACCGACAACGCTCTACCACAGAGAGATCTTAATAAATGATTTTGATATAGGAATACGAACCCTTACGGGGTCTGGTTGCTGAGATATAAGGAGTTGATATTTCAAATCGAAATCAAACATTTGCCATAAATACGCCTTTGAATTTTTTTTTTCAAATTTGGTGACCTTAATAAATTAATATTTTGACATATTCAAACTTAGGAAAAATTTAACCAGTGGCGCGCTGTCAGGGTTAGTTGTCACTTTTACCCCCCTATTTTGTTTTAATTTACCTGATTATTTTCACTTAAAGACACTAATAACCTTTTATGGACCTAAAATGAAGGGTGTTGTAGAAATTTGTCTCTAAACAAAAGTCTGCGGTTAATTAAATACTACTCAATATTTCTAAATTATAATTTAGTAGGCACGTGTCATATTTTTGATAATTTCGGTTAATGTGTGGGTGGGTATGGTTGGAGATTGCTTAATCGGGCCTTACATTTTACCAAATAAATTAAATGGATCAATTTATACGCGCTTTCTGGAAGAAATGTTGGATATGTACCGTTGAATATTAGACAACACATGTAGTTTCAACAGGATAAGGCATCTGTTCATTTTGCAGCAGCGGCAAGAAATTGCTTAAACAGACGTTTTAGAGAAAAATGGATTGGTCGGGATGGCCCAATATCACCCAACATAAATCCTATCGATTTTATTATATAGAGCTATATGAAGCTTTATATACGAAAAAATCATCGAATCTGAATAAGATCTAATAGCTATTCAAGCTGCAGCAGAAATCATTCAATTCCATACAGATTTATTCTCAAAGACACGTTTTCCAATGACCAAACAATCTAAGTGTATTGAATTAAGCGGCCAATAGATTGAAGGGTTTGAAGGATTATAAATAATTTTTGTTTGTTTTGAACTATTAACAATCAATATTCGAGATTAAATGAATAATTAATTAATTTGTAAATTACTGCAGACTTTTGTTTAGAGGCTAATTGTAGCTCCATTAGGTAGTTTTCCAACTAAAAATAATTTAACACAAAATTAAAAAAAGAATTTACTCCAGTGGAGTAAAAAATACGGAGGATAAAAGTGACAATTAACCCTGACAGCGCGCCACTGGTTAAATTTTTCCAAAATTTATTTATCTCAAAATATTACTTTATTAAGGTCACCAAATCTGAAAAGAAAATTTAGAGACGTTCTTGATTTATGGTAAATTTTTTATTTAAAATTTTGAACACCCTTTATCTCAGCAGCTAGGCCCTGTAAGGGTACTTATTTTTGTATCAAAATGAATGATTTATTGATATCTCTCTATGGTAGAGCGTTGTCGGTGTAATATAGAAACACCCTGTATAATTTATATGCACAATAATAAAAAGTGTGATCGAAAAATACGGTGACTCAATTTTTATAGCGGCAATTACTTACACTCCATTCAATATGTCTCAAGCCCCTATGTGTTGAGACAAATTGAGAAAAAAGGAGCTGACGGAATGTTGCAATATCGTCGCTGCGCGTTCGAAACCGCGTAAGAGCAGTTTGTAAATACCGCGTAACAGCAAATCGCGCAAAATTCAAATATCATGCTGGCCGATTCTAAACGCCTATTGGCTTATACTAGACTTCATCTGATTTGAATTATCCAATGAGAAACGTCAGTTGTGCTATCGAAAAAATACCGCGGAACAGTAGGAGGCCTGAAGTTGGCAACAAGTTTTTTCTTCCTCCTGTAAAATCATTAAAAAGCAAATACGCGGTCTTTACAAATTGCTCTTACGCGGATTCGCAGGCGTTGCGACGATATGTCTATGATGATAATGTAGAAACCTGTATGTATGCGAGTAAAGGTCGTAATTAACGACAATGAACCTCGTAGGGGTCAATGAATGTAGATTCGTATTTCAATGCCAAAATTCTTGCTGGAGACGGAAAGTTAGTATTAAAAATTGAAAAATAAACAATGTTTTCATCGATTAATAAAAGATTTTTTAAGGAATTCTAATGAATATCATATATTTTGGCCGATTATATACACCTTCCCATCTCTATAGCAGATAAAATATCTCTTTCCGGATATTTTAGTTTTGCACAACGAAGTGAACGTTTCAATACTGCTGCTGATTCCAGGGAAAACTAAATGTTGAATTAGCCGTAACTACTAAACAAAGTAGGTAGGAATTCTGATGATTCTGATGAAATTCACACAAAAGGTAATGCAGTGAAAGATGTATTGAGAGGATTTCAATCGGTAATCAATTAGGGTAGGTAAATTCTGTTTTAGTATTAAGTGTACATCTATAATGAATCTACAAAAATATTGACGTTAAAAAATTATACAGTTGGATTTAATTCATACTAACAATAAGAAATATTAATGATAAATACATATAGAAAAGAGTGCGTATAAGGTCATATCTCAACAAACCATATTTTGAAAGTAGTTGGATATTTAAATATAGAACAACTAGCAGCGAAGCTCGGCGTTGCTTGGGTTGAAATACATCGCATGTTTAATGGTATAGAAAATATATAAAGATACATTTTTGAACCAAATTTCAACACTCGTACACATTTTGGAACTTTCCAGATCAATCCAAAAATTTCTAGAACTCTCTAGAACATTTTTAAACGCTTATAATAAATTGCACTCATTCTAGAAGTTTCTAGAATATTCTAGATCGCTTATAATAAACTGCACTCATTTTAGAATTTTCTAGATCATTCTAGAAATTTATAGAACTTCCTAGAATATTCTAAATCGATCCTAATAAATTACACTCATTTTGGAACTTTCCAGATCAATCCAAAAATTTCTAGAGCTTTCTACAGCATTCTAAATCGATCATAATAAATTGAACTCATTTTGGAACTTTCCAGATCAATCCAAAAATTTCTAGAGCTTTTTTAGAACATTCTAAATCGATCATAATAAATTACACTCATTTTTGAACTTTCCAGATCATTTCAGAAATTTCTAGAACTTTCCAGAACATTTTTAAATGGTTATAATAAATTGCACTCATTCTAGAATTTTCTAGATCATTCTAGAAATTTCTAGAATATTCTAAATCGAACATAATAAATTACACTCATTTTGAAACTAGAGCTTCCTAGATCATTCTGCCGAATAGTAAAGGAATAACGAAAAAAATTTAACCTAAATTGACTTTTTAAATGGTTATTTGCACATTTAGATACATTCATTTTGGGGTAATCGACGCCGCTTTTAGATAAACGATTATTATCCATATTTGAAACCAGGTTTTCAAATGTTTCCCGACTCATTTCAAAATGATACTTAAATTGGTTTCCTTGGGACAATCACTTCTTCATAGTTTATGCTCTTCCACTTCGTCTTCATTTTAAAAATTAAAAATATTAAAAAAAATTAAAGCCATTTCTCGAATTGAACTTTCGTAAATACAAAAATAACACACAACACATAAGTACAAACAGTTGTCGAATAAAACTGCTAATTGATAAGCATCGAAACGTCAAAAGTCAAAACAAATCTGAGATTCAAGATTCAGAACAAACAGATCTTAGTCAGAGTGCTATAAAACAGAATGCGAACCGAGCAGTGATATTGAAATAAAATCAGAGTCATCAGGTATACATAGCCGAACGCAGTATATGTATATACAAATGTCAACTGTCAACTATCACTTGTCGTTCATAGATCTTCAATCGCAACGTTCGAAAATCGATTCTATTTGCGACAAACTAGGTTATGATACAAAATATAACGTGAAATATGTATAAAATATTACAAAATAGCTGATTCGAACTGCTTGAAATTATAAAAAACGAAAGGATAGTATTTTAGTTGATATTCTTGTGGTGCGTTCCATTAAACACTCATGACAATCACGCTTACAACCACGATCTTCTTTTTAAATTCGCTCCGAGCATTGCCATCTTAATAGAATTGATTATGAATTGTTTTGAGCGATGAAATAAAAAATAACAAATGGTAAAATATTTGAGAGGTTAGGTTAGCATCTTCAATTATATTCAATTATATTATACCACTTCAATTATATTCCTTAACGCATTAAATAATGAAAATTTCTCGGTTGCCATCTTTGTTGCAACGCTCACTTCGACCCACCTCTTGACATTAGTCATTAGTGACGTTTTAGCTGCGATCAAAACTATCGTAACCGCCATATGAAACTTCCAACTCACCAGATTCATGCGCAGTTTGAAATTGTGCGTTCGCGGTGCTAACATGTTCAGGATTTAAAATCCTGTGTTCATAGAGCACAGATTTCGAGTTCCGAACGTATTCTGAATACGGGTATGGGTAAGTATTTTTAATATGGTGCATGTACATTCATCCTATACTTATAAATATCAAAAATAAAGCTTCGACCATTTAATTACATATTATTTGCTTAGCTAGTTTGGAATCCAAATTACAATTTTAGATGTTTATAAATCGTTCGTGGAGAATATATTCTGAACAAAGCATGCGCATTTGACACGTCCAGAAACGAAGCTATAAAATGAGAAATTTCATGTTGTATTGAAGGCATATGATGACGAAAGTAGGAAAACATCAATTTTCAGCTCGATTGACGATAGAAACGAAAAAATCTTCGTTCGTTTGGATTGAATTTTTCTTTACCGTCGTTTGTGATACTTTATGTTTTTTGACATATTTCTTATACTTGGTTATACATATAATATACTACATATAATTCCGCAGCACCCTATATATATAACGCATTCGACATAATTTAACTGAATAATGAGAATCGATTCAATTTATTATAATGGTTTCCCCGCCGTGTTTGAATTAATCACTAGAACTTTTGCAAATATCAGGATAATTGAAACAAAACCAACGATTTTGCATATATTTCTTGCCTGAAAAATATGTCGATTAATTACTAATGTCGTTGAGAGAAATACCACTTAGCACATACTAGTTAATACCCACGAGTTTTTAAAACTTTATTAAGTATAATTTGCATGAAAAAAACATCTTAACAACGCATTTGTATAATATAAAGTAAGTTTAAATCGTGGAAAATATAAAATTTTACTACAAATTCGAATTTAACCACACCACTCAAAAAATATTTTCTACATTTTTTAAATCTGTTTTTTTGAATCATCTTCTCTTTTATCCTCGATAGACGTCCAAACTATCTTATTTTAATATCCTTTCTCTGACTTTTTCATTTCTTTATACGGGGTGTCTCAAAACGATCCAACTATTTCAAGAGTGCGTGAGAAGCAAACAAGACGCATTCCTCAAATTTTTAGTTGCCATCATGCAGTACACGGGATAACAAAGTTCATTTTGCGTGCGCGCGTATTTCGAGAACAATCGATCACTTAATCGAGTTCGATGGTTGTATCGTTTACATTATCGACTGCGTAATATTGCAAGCAATGCCACAATTTTAGCTTGGATCCAGAAATTCAATACTACTGGAAACACTATTGGCGAAATTCATCACGACCGTCCAAGGACAGGAAAAAAGCCTTAAGTACGTCACTAAAGAAGACTTTCAGCACTGCTTCGATCAATAGAAAAAACGTATGGAAAGGTGTATGGCGAGGGGAGGGGAGTATATTGAATGGGAGAATTCGAATGTATTAAAAACCCTTCTTCGTAACCAGTCGCGTTATTTAATAACCAGACCTCGTATAAATGTACTTCTATTGAATGTACAAAAAACAACTGGGAGGACAATGATACTTTGGGAGCTCTTGGCCGAATGTAATCGTGTATACAGTATAATTAGTATTGAAAGAGATAAAATAATGTAATTTTGAATGTGTTCTAAATGTTAACTAATGATGTAATAAAATTCCAGTGATATTCACTTTCGTACCTTCCTCACGTACCCACATGACCTGATAAATATTGAAACATTCACATATAACAACTCCCTTTCGATATAAACGCTGAGGCATAAGAAAACAAGTACGATTATACAAATATTATTGTTAATGGTTGTGCTTTCAGACAAATGGAACAATTTAATGAAAAATGGCAAATTACACTTGATTACTATGGGTTACTAACCGACTAATGAGAAAATAAAACTTTTCATCCGCATAAACGAATATTTTTCATTCGTGATAATGAATGATCGTAGGGGGTACTTAACGCAACACTGATTACTTTGCGTGCTTAAATTTACTATAATTCGATCTACCGTATTTCAATAAAATACACGACAATACAAGAAAAGAATATATTTTAGATAAATTGTTTCCATGTAATTATTTATTTGAAAAATGGCAGAAAAAATAGGTATTTGAGGAGTGAAATTCCCATTTTATAGAGTTTGGTATATTATATGCTATACAGGGTGAGTTTTATGTATGGAACGCCTCAATTATCTCGGAAACGGCTGCGCATGGGTCTTGTGATACGGCCGGTATTATAGTGGTATTTACATTGTTGTGAGATCTTTCCTTTTTCCGAAAAAATAATGAACTCTGACTACTCAAAGAAACCAATTATTTTGTCGCCCGTTATTCCAGCCTATACATTCAGTTTTTCGGGATATTTGGTGTGGGATTCACGCATCCAACGAGGATTGTTACGTGACCAGTATCTACAATTATTCCGATTTTCGTTTCCATTAAAACAAAAAGTGGCCTCATCGCAAAACATTACTTAAAAAATTTTGTATCGTTTTGATCTGACAACTCTTGAACCAACGTTACTTTGTATGGATGGAATTTATTATCACGTAAAATTTTTATTACGGATGTTTGCGAAATATCAAGTTCTCTGGATGTTTGCGAAATATCAAGATCCCTGAATATTTATCTAGTACTCAAGTGTGGATCGTCTTCTAACAGGACACAAACATCTAAAGATTCGTGTTCAGTTGATGCAGTTTTTCTGCGCCCTGATTTGGATAAATCTTCTACTGAACCAGTTTCGTTGAACTTTTTTACTAATTTACTGACAGTAGATTTTGTTATTGGATTTCGGTTAGGATATACATCATTAAAGATATTACACGTTTCTTGTTGACTTCTGAATATCAATTCGTTCTTTTTCAGATAAACGATCCATAGTGACTTTCAATAAACTTCAACAATAATAATTTATTAAAACCTCAAATTTGTTATTGTAGCAGTCATATCCAGCCACCTGAATGTATTATCTTAACTTTGGCGGAGATAACCCAAATGTAGCTATAACTCCAAAATTATGGCATATAGGTTTAGAGAATATTCAATGAAAGATAATAAGTATTTCTTAAGGATTTCGAAAAGCGAAAAATATACAGGGTAATCCATTTGAAATAACAAAGTTAATTATTTTTCCGGAGAAAGGAAAGATCTGACAACAATGTAAATACTACCATAATACCGGCCGTAACACAAGACCCTTGTACACAAAAATTCATAAAAATTGTACAATCCGTTTCCGAGGTAATTGAGGCGTTCTATACATAAAACTCACTCTCTATAGCATATAATATGCAATAAATTATTTACTTCTTAGACTTTTTTATATATTTTGTTGGGTTTTTTTGACTGAAAATTGGAAATTGGTTTCTACAACAGATAAAAATATTCACATTCAAACTTATATTGGTCTTTATCAAAATAGTTTGACATTGTTAATTTGAGATATGACTAAAGAAACTAAAGAAAAAAATTATTACTTATCGATAAAATAGATTTTTATTTTGATATTCAAGATGTAGGTGATCTATTAATTAATATAAATACGCAAATTGTCAGTGTCAATATCATATTCTGATAAAGACCGAAACGTCGATATTTTTATCTGTTTTAAAAACAATTTTCCAAAAATCATGCCGATTTATCAACAAATATATATATATATATATATATATATATATATATATATATATATATATATATATATATATATATATTTCATTTTCTAATTGCAGCAGGTTTCATTTAATATATATTTTGAGACTTTTTCTCTGAATGGTAATTAATTTAAATATACAAAATGTATCGTCAACTTTTAAAAACTATATAATAGTTTTCAAAAAAAATAAATTCACAATAAAAATTAAGAATCTAAAAGAAGTACTTTCCAATGATTAAACGGTTGCCGAAATTTCTTAAGACACTCAAATAGAATTTAAAATAAAAATAACTTACTTTGAAAAAACAAAATGATCAAAATTATGGAAGCGGTCGGCCTCATCTTCTGTTTCCACCTCATCACATATTACGATTCACCATTTCCAAAAAAAAATTCCACAAGAAAACTTTTTCGAGAAAACTTCCCGAAAACAACTCAATTCACTTATCACACATCACCTCTAGCACAAGTAAAATGTCGCACATAATTACATACCGATTTTAACTCACGAAAACAAAAGACCAAGAAGAAAAGTTTACGAATTCAACTCCGGTAAACCGCGACTTTCCAAAACACGTGATCGAGTTTCGGTTAGAACTGAACGCTCCACAGCGATAACTCTGATTTTCCACTTCTGAATGCGGTGCGAACTTTTAGAGAAAACAACGCATGTCTCCTCATCCAGAGCTTGCTGGTTATCGCCTCGATTTTTTCATTGAATTAATTGTTTATTCGGCATTAACAAAATGGGAAAACATTGTTATAACAAGGTCAATAAACAAAGGTTGAAAATACGCTTTTGTCATACTATTATTCCATGTAAAATACAATTTCTTTAATATACAACATTTAATAAGTATAACTAACCGTCTAGGTTAGTACAATTTTTAAATTTTCTTCTTTTTATTCGATTTATTTTAATTGTTCTACTTTTTCTTCTTGTCCATCTATTATCATCTTATATACTTATTTAGTTACTCTTAATTACTTTTCTCATAATAATTAATCATAGATAACCAATATTATAATTAATAAAAAACTAGGCATGAGAGAAGCACCCCATAATTATTTTATTCAATTTCAAGACGACAATAAAAGTGATCCTGATTAGTTTCCGAATATTCAGATTGGGACTGGGTTAAGCCAAAAATAGTTTTCGATGCACTATATCATGAACATTGTTTTTTTCATCCGGTTGTTGGGGATTACAGATAATTAATTCTTCATTCATTTTTAAGTTTTGTAGGCGAAGAATCAGGAATTATTTTGATTATTTTTAAAGAGTCGAAATCTATTATTAATTAAATTAAATAATTAAGAGAATAATAAATAAGGTTTCTTAACTCTTTTGAAAATCAATTTACAATAAGAAAAGGAATATAAATTTTGTGAAAACGAATAGAAAATTGACGTTGGTCCTAACAGATGTTTCGCCACTTTCCTTGTGTTGGGGAGAATATAAGGAGTAGCGGCTCCTTTTATCCAGTCTATATTAGGATTATGACTCCTGTTACTTCGTCGGTCAACTCTTTCCAGCATAATAATGGATATAGCTGAACGTTGTTCTTGAGGTGTTCCAGATTTCTTTTCGAAATCATGCGGCATCCTTACTATTTCTAGAATACATGATTCTTCTTTTTTACGTCACAATTTTTCTTATCAAATATGGAAAGTATTATGAAATCGAGCATTGTGATTGGTGCGCGTAAACGTAAACGTTTGTCGAGAATGCTTTCGTAAACAAATAACCCCAAATGTAAACGTCAAATTCTCACAGATCTTAAAGATTGCTTAAATTGTCAATAACCCTATTTTGACATTTAATGTTAATGATTAACAACTGTTGAAATTTTTGGATTAAAGGAAAATAGAAAGTAACAAAAATGTCACTAGATAATAGAAATTGTACTGTTAACGATAGCACTAATATAACCTTAGATCCAATATCTCTTCAAAATCAATTAGTTATTGCAAGAAAAGAAATAAATAATTTACGGTAAGTTATAAACAAAGACCGCCAAATCATCTATAATTAAACCATTGTAGGCAGCAACTGAATACTCTAAATCACGTTCATAGAAATGAACTAGATCATATTAACAAAAAATTGGCGGAATGGCAGTGCACTTCATGTAGAATAAATCGTATTTCGACCCAGACTTCCTCAGATACAGAGCGATACGATTTCACAACAAAATACATCGGTAAAATAATAACAAACTTTCCACAAAAAAGAGGTACTCCAAGACAACCAGGCATCTGTAAAGAAACGACAGCTAAAATAGTGATTGATAACAATGTTTTTACAAATCCAGAACACGCACTTGAAGGCTTGCAAGAATATTCTCATATGTGGTTAATCTTCCATTTTCACAAAAACGATAACACAGCTTCAAAAGCTAAAGTTGCTCCACCTAGATTGAATGGAATAAGAACTGGAGTTTTTGCTACAAGATCTCCTCACAGACCGGCTCCTTTAGGTTTATCTCTAGTTAAAATTGACAGAGTCATGGACAATGTTATTTACTTCAGGTATGTTACCAAAAATGTTATATTTATATGTAATTGTCATCTTCTCAGTGATTTTACTATTATTTCGGTTGATTGCTTAAGTTTCAATTCCAATATTATTGCTTATTGTAATCATCTTTTTTAGTGGGGTGGATATGATTAACGAAACTCCTGTACTAGATATTAAGCCTTACATTCCACAATATGACAATCCAGTTTACTTAAGTACAGTAAATTCTACTAATAGAAGTGATACTATTGATAATGCAGCAAGTACATCAAGTATATCTGAACCCTCGCCAGATGAAATTGAATCCGGAAATGAGACAAATAGACCTGTTAATAATGAAAGAATAATGGATGGACAAGAAAATGAAAGGGAACAAGTTGTAGATGCACCAGTGGTTAATAATTTACGTTGTACGACAGAAGAATTGTTTTATACCAGGTAAACAAGTGTAGTTATAATTTAATAATCAGATTTTTAAAAACTTATGCTTTAATTTGTAATCTTTAATCATTTCACATCAGATCAAATTCAAGAATAGGGGAGAGGGAAGCTCCAGATGGGGAGGAAGAAGAATCTCCAAGAATTTCTCAATCTGCAGTTACCTCACAAACTGCAACTACTCCAGAAGGTCATATAAGAGTACCCGCTTGGATTGACCAACCTTTAGTACCTAGATTGACAGTAGTGTTTAGAGACAGAGCACTAGTACAGTTAATCCAATTAGGACCAGAGGTAAATTGATTTTGGTGATTTTATTAGCAAAAAATTATATTATTTCATATTGTAAATTAGTTTATTTGTAATTATATTTTGCATCCCCCTTCTATTCTTAATTTGATAGCATGATTGTTTTTTTTACTCTATATAAGTACCTTTGGTGGTCTTTTGAGCCAGATATTAAACAATGGTCTAAGAATGTCTTGGAGTACCAGAAATGCCAATTTTCAAGAGGGTAGAGGATCCATTGGAGCCAATTTAAAATGAAGAGATTGTGGATGTCGTTGATTCACTTAAAAACTAGAAATTTATTGATGAAGATGGAAGAAATATAGGAAATTACTTGATTTCTCTTTCAAATAGGTTTTTTATGGCATTTTAGTTACAATAAAGATAGAACGATTAGGGGAAAAGGATCAAATTCTGCTCACTAATCGATCGTAGATCTCACAAAAGTAGAATTAAGAAAAAAGGATCAGATTCTGCTCACTCATAGATCTCACAGCAGAAGGATTAAGGAAAAAGGATCAGATTTTGCGCACTCATAGATCTCACAGCCAAAAAAAATTTCAATTTAATCCATTGGCCAGGAGAAACTATTTGAATTATTTTTTTCAATTTGGAATTTATACATTAATTCAATTTTAATAACGACTACCATTTTTATGCCTACCGGATAGCGCAAACAACGAGTGATAAATTGAAGTTTACCTGCTAAAATTTGTTATTACATAAAAGTTTATGAATCAATGTGAAAATGTAATCCAGGAAAATATAGAACATAATACATTTAACACATATTGACATTTGACATGACATTTAAAAGACGTCACTCTACACCAGCGCCTCTAGTGATAAATTTAAATGTAAATATTTCTATTTAGTTTTTTTTTGAGACGAATAAACTTCAACACTTATATGAGAGGAAATATTTCAATGCAATTACTTGAAAAAATATTTCATTAATTGTTTAGTTTATAAAAATTGTTTAATACAAGGTTGTACAGAAGTATGTACATCAATTTCTAGAGCTCTTATACATCCTCATATGATAGTAATTTTCCCAAAAAGTGAATAATAAGTGGGAAACAACCCTTTAAATTATTATTTTCATTATAATTGTTAAAGACTTATGACTTTGGAGCTCATTGTTTGGTAGTGATTATAAGATTAAGGGTAAACATCTTTAAGTATCTAGGATAATAAAATAACAGATGGAAGAATCAAGGATAAAGGAATGGAAAGAACAGAGGCAGCAGGAAGCAGAATATTAACATTACCTTCTTCATAAAGAATAGTGAAAAAATGAAAACACAAGTTTTTTATAAAAAAAGTCACTCCTATACTCACTTTTTGGGCAGAAACATGGACTCAAACACAAATCCAAGGAAATAAGATGCAGACATAAGATCCCTAAAGAATATAAGAAGTAAAATGATATTGGACAGGATTAGAAATAATACATAAAAAATAACAATACACAAAGCAAGAAGAACTAAAAAAGAAAAACACATAACGAGGAAGTTTAGATAGCAACAAAAAAACCGTTAGATGGAATGGGAAAAGATAGAAAATAATGGAGGATACTTTGTAGAATTGGTACTATATCATAGCTCGACTCCACACATCTCTTACTGGATATTGAATTTCTTGTCACCCTGTACCAGAGCCTATATGAATACTGAGTAGTTTTGATGTTACAATTACAGTACAATTGAATGTAAATAAATTGAAAATAATGATATTAGTGGAATTATTACAAGAGCAACTTTTTTGTGTAGAAAAATTTAAAGAAAATTTGTCTCAAATAATCTAGTGATATCATTGTGTCATTTAATCAATGAACTTATAACCAAAACCGTTTTTACATTAGTTTAAAATAAGTTGGACCTTCTAAAATGTCAAAAAAATCATATTCTTCAATGGTTTTTAAAAATCAGTATCAGCTTTATGAATTTATATTATTCTGGACTCTATCTATATGTAGCTAAAAATATTTTATGTTTTCAGGCTGAAGATAAGAAAACTATAATTTCTAATGTTCTAAGAGAAGATCCAAGATCTAAATATTTGAGAGAACGTTGGGGTAGTCATTGTTATGTGTTTAGGATAGCAGATTTGCATGTATCCTGCAAATTCAATGATAGTGCTCATGTTGTTACAGTTTATCAAATTTTCCAGAACAATCCTCCACAAGCAGATGAAGAATAGGTCAATGTAACACTTAGAGTAGAATTTCCATTTGCTTTTCATTATTTTTGCTTCCTTGTAACTGAAAAGTAATTTGATTTGACACTTCAGTTTTATTTGAAAACATCCCCTTTTTAGATGCTATCCCTAAATAAAAATTAAGCATTCTTCAACGATGTTCATTCATCTAAAGAAAAATAGATAAAACTGTAGTGCTTTTCCTCCAATTAAAGCCTGATATACATAAGGTTATGTTTTAAAGCTGGGATTATAACCACCGAAAACGTTTGTAAAGAAAAATAGAAGTAAGCGTCCTATTATATTACAATTTAAACTTCCAATGAAATAATAGAAATCTATAAATCAAAATTACATAATCAAATGAAATATTACAAAAAATACATTTGTAGGGGATTATTTTTTATTATTCGTGCTGTACAACCGCTCCCCATGGTAAATGACACTGCACACAGGGGCCAAATGCATGAATTCTTGGCAGAAATTATTTTAAAGTATTAAACTGTTGAGAAATGAATTAAAAGCACCTGTCTAGTATTAATAATAATATTTTATGTTTTAATTTTAAAAACAAAGTAAATAACAATATGATTATTCTGAATCTGAAGAATCATCTGAATGTGGCGGAAGTGTCCGAAGTCTGCAATAATTCAAGAACTTATCAATATTATTTGCACGGTTTTGTGGTAGTTTTCGTAGACTTGTCATTAATGGGTCCAAAGAAATTGAAAGACAGTTCAAAATATCTTCCACTTTACCACTTTAAACCATTTATTAACCTCAATATCCAACCCAGTAATCTTTACTGCAACTTCTGGATCGCTGAAAAATCCCCTAGCCGTATTCCCATCATTACTGCTTCTAAAACAAGATTTTGGCTTATTGATCCATCCAATCCCATATCAGTTACTATTTTCTTATCTTCCTCTACATGAGCTTGCCACTTCATCAGAGGTAATTTGTAACTAAGGTATAACTTCATCAATGTTATTGAGATCTTTAGAAGTGATTCCCCATACAAAGCATCTTATTGTTGATTTGGTGTCTGTTATGGCATTACAAATCTTTCCATCCACCTTTGTAAAAATCATAGTAATTGTTGGAATTTCTGGAACCGTTCCTGATATTCATACTGAACACACTGTTTACACTACCACTACAACAACATTCTCAATTACCCTGTCTGACACGCACAAGTTATCCTCCTCAGAGACTTCAGTATTGAGACGCGCGTGTTGGTGTAGTGGTAGTGTAAACAGTGTGTTCAGTATGTATTTCGATGTTATTCATGTAATACGTCACTAGCTTTATTTCTTCAATTTATTTGCGCATTTTTTTTAATATCGTTTTATGCTAATTCTGTAGTTTCATGTTGAAAAATAAACTTAATAAAACTTCTTTCTGAGCATCCAATAGTCGATTGACTGTGTGATTAAGTAAAGCCTGCAATTTAATCTCAGCAACAGTATCTGTAACAGTAATATGTTCTTTGGGTGGGTAACACTCCTTTTTGGCAAGTTGGATTTTTTTATAAGATGGAAACTTGGACTTATCTTTTAATCTCATTACATTGTATTTATGTCTGGTATGTTTGGCTTCAATGAACATCAATATAGCTTCTCTTCCAGAAAGCTGTTGATCCGAAGACCGTAAACTCATTTGATCAGCAAAAGTTAATTCTTCAGATGATTGTTTCTGTCTCAAGTCTTCGGTTTTTTGACGTTTGATCCGTACCGAAGCTTCGTCGAAACTTTTTCTAGGTCTACCACGATTTTTATCAATACCAGAATAATTCTTAAAACTGATAGAAGAATCGAGTAAAGACTTATTGGAAATAATCCTATCCTATCCTCTTTTCCATAATATTCGCAGATTGAGTTGTTGACATGACATCGCCTAATTGCTTCATATGTTCAAATAATGATCGCCTCGTAATAAAAATATCATCTGACCCTCAACCTACAACAAAAAAGAAAAAATTGCTTTAGTGAAGACCCCACCCCATTCGAGAAGCAAAATTCCGCAGATTTTCATTAATGTTGTTACAAGAACACACGATCCACTAATAAATCAGACATTATTCAAAAACATGTTATGACATGTTCATAAGTAGAACTTTAGATGTAAAAAAATATTTTTTTGTTTTAAAACCACACTCAACTAACAATAATTCTCAAAAATTTTAATTAATCACATCGAATTATAATTTTACATTAATATCGTCAAAAAACCTGTGGGGGCTAAGAACTGGTTGAACTGCATTGGAATTTTTGAAATTCTAGACGTTTCAGCTCCCACTTTGAAGCCATTATCAAGAAAAGGGTGGGGGTAGGGTGGTCATTCGTTCATTGGTAAGAAGTGATCCGATTCCGTGGTCTCAATCTTCCTACTGCACGCAATGAATCACTCCTATTTCATGATTGATTCCAAGGCCTCAATCTGCCTACTCCTTGGAATTTCACCGAGGAAATAGAAAGCATCAAGAACACTGTTGACACTAACACACTCACTGCTGTTCTTGAGCTAACTGTGGAGCTAGTCGCCTGAACCTTGTAATTATAGGGGACCTATTGGCGGGTTTTGGCGCGCGTTGGAGGTATTCTATTGTCAGGAGGGGTAATAAATGCCAGCAATCTCTGGCTATCGTCCCTTGTGTTCAGATATTTTGGACGTTTCTCTATTTCGATAGCTTTTCAAATAATCCTGGACTTGGAGGAACGAGGCGATTTGTCTGGCCAATATAGGAACGAAGACAATCTGAGCAGGTGATTTCATACACTTCGTGGGGATATTTTGTCTTTGACGGATCTGATTAGGTTGGAGAGTTTCAGATTGGGTTTGAATATTGTATTGTGTATCACTTCTCCCAATGAACAAGTTCAAACGAATGACTAGGTCAACATTTGTATTCACCCAATTTTTTCTTTCAACTTCTGCAAAGAATTCGTGCATTTGGCCCCCTTGTGCGCCATATTGTTATTAGGTACCTATTTTCGAGTGATTCGAAGCATTTGAAATTGTTTTTTATGTTGCTTAAGCCTTGTTACCGACAACCAGATTACAAAGGGTTGACAATAGTTGTTGCAAACTATTAGAAACAGAATTACATGTTAGATGTGTTTACTTATCTATATTTTCTTTCAAGGATTGTACAGATGGAATTTTCTATTTGTCGCACGATATGTTTTGTTTATTTTACTTGATTTTAAACACGCAGATATGTACGAATTGAATGTTTAAATCAATACTAATTGAGTTGGAATAATGTCGTTATTAAGTTATAATGTAACCTGGAACCGTTGGTGATACTCATACTGAACATACTACACCAACACTCATAATTACGTTGTCTTACAAAGTCTTCAAGATCAAAGATAAACTGTAGTCACTGAAGACGATAACTTTGTTATCAAAAAGCGAGTCAGACAGTGTAATTGTGAGTAGTAGTGTTGTTAATGTATTTTTTAATTTATTGATAAATTATTTATTAGTAAAATTGTTTCAAACTGAAATTTTTGTTTTAAATTATGTAACCTCAAGTGAAAGAACACATCTCAAGTTTTCCTCACGGAATCTGTAGGCTGCAACAGATCAATACCTATCTCGAAAACATTCTGAAGTGGAATGGAAAAAATCTTATTGAGCAAAGATGTAGGTTGTTGTGTTGATTTGGTCCTATCTGGACATAAAATATCACCATAACTGCAAATTCCCCTGATGGGTGTTGTGGTTGGAAGCAATATGTCCTGGAAGTCACGTAGCCGAATTAGCTAAAATAGCTTCACAAAAACGTGAAGCCCTCTTTAAACCAAAAAACTATATACTCTGCAACAGCTTCTATTCCTCTGTAAGGCCTAGGTTCATTCATCTTTGTAGTATTGCTCGTACAATTGGGCTCCCAAGGATACCCTGAGGATGATCGACTCAATACAGGAAGAGCAATTCGAATTATAGTCGATCCAGAGTTGACCAGAAGCTTGGACAGCTTAGATCCGACCTAACTCTGTTTTACTGATACTCCATGGCAGATGCTCTTCTGATCTATCCAACATAATCGCACCTAGAGCAGTTTCTGCAAGATCTACTCGATGGCTTAAGAACACCAAGTTCGCCTGCAGACTTGCAGAACGTCAATTTATCAGGTTCCTTTTTTTGGAGAAGTAAAAGCCTGTAGAATCAGCTACCAAGGGACGTATTTTCTTAACACTACAACCTACAGAAGTTCAAGATCAATATCCACACGGTAGGCACCACTCTAATTACTCGAGTGTAATAAAGTTTACCCTCTTGTCAGGTTTTTCGGGCATATAATGTGAGCTACCAAACATCAATTAGGAAAAGGTTGAGGGTAAGGAATGGATAGGTTGCAAAAAGCTATCGTGGCTACGAAATATAAGAAATCGGACCGGACTGGGAGTAGAACAACCACTTCGAATAGCGAATTATATCATTCTTATTGCTGGCCTATGCTCTGATTCTCGGAACCACTGGAAACGTTAGAACAAACGCAGCACACCTGTTAGATACTCTAACATTAACATTTCGTCCTAAGTCTGTAATCTGTATTTTTTATCATAATTTCTGTTAGTTTTAAGGTGTAATAAAAGTTTGTAAAATAAAATAAATATTTAGCTACAGATAGACATCAATTCAACCAAATTGTCATGGAGAAAACCCACTCTTGAAGACAGGCACGACACTGAAAGAAGAAGAATTTCAGCGCCCCAAGTTATCGAATAAAGGGTGTTTAAAAAAAAGGTATCTCCGTCTGTAGGATAGATAGAAAACTGAAAAAAATTTGATATACACATTTTTTAGGATTTTTCCACACCTACTGGCAACATTGTATTGAAATTTTATACGAATATATTTTGGAAGCTGATACATCTAATGAATTTGTTTGTATGTCTGACTCACATAGAGGGCGATAGTTACACGGTTCGCACCCAGTAGTATTGAACATGGCGTTACGAAAATTTTTTACTGAGCAAACCCCAAATATTTATCAGTTTTCTATCTATCCTAAAGACAGAATCACCTTTTTTTGAAACACCATATACGAGTAATATTTCGCCTTTTTAACGAAATAGTTAGAAAACGACATTGAAATTAAAAATCCAGTAGTATTGGATTTAATGTTTGTTGGGAAAAGTGGGCAAATAAAAAAAACTTTTTACACTTTAGTCAAATATATTTACAATAAATATGAGTCTTATATACATGAATACAAGTTAGTTGAAAAATTATTAATAAAAATAAATTGCTTTTTCCAATTTGGCATACTTGAATTTCGTTGAAATAAAAAGTTAGTTACTTAGACAAAAATTGGAATGTTATGATATATCTAAAAATAACATTAACAGTATTATTGTATTTTATCGAAAATTAAACCAGTTTCCAGGATTTTTAGAAACCCAAAACTTATTTCAAAGAATAATGAAAAATAGAATTTAAATTATACAATTTCACGAATCCGGGAAAAACTATTTGACAATTAATCTAGGAAAATTTGTTAAAACTATAATATGAAATTAAACTTTTTTCAAGATTTGCAATTTATTTACAAGAGTTTTAATAAATAGAATTATTTTTGTTAACAACTAGATTTTTTCCTTATCTATTTCGAAAAATTTTCAAGGCAAGATTGCATTGTTCTAATCAAATACTTTATAGTAACATGTTATATCAGTCACGGTCTACATATTACATAAAAATAATTACAATTTCAATCATTTTTTATTTTCACAAAACATATTTTGTGAC
This sequence comes from Diorhabda sublineata, assembly GCF_026230105.1. NCBI lineage: Eukaryota > Metazoa > Arthropoda > Insecta > Coleoptera > Chrysomelidae > Diorhabda > Diorhabda sublineata. The sequence continues at coordinate 14,705,634 of NC_079485.1, read as the reverse complement.
AATAACCAATCAACAATGTTCTGTAAATTCCATATTAGAGATTTCAAGAAAGCTTTTGGTAAACTTGAGTATGTAAAACTTCTCATAAAACTAAAATCAGTAAATGCTTATTAACAACTATTTCAGTCGAATACAAATAATTTTTTAACCCTACAACGGCAACAGGGGTGATGTGTCACGTAGGTAAATTTGTTATCGCTAGAGTGGAAGTAGACCACGTGTGACCTTGGGGATTTTGGTATTCCTCAGTTTGTCCTCTGCCTGTACGCAGGAAACTGTGCCAATCCAATTATTCCAAGTGCTTTGAAAAAATACCATGGGGTGACGGGTAACCCCTGTTGTCATTCGTGATCACTTTATTTTCTGTGTATATCAAGAAACTTTATTTTTCATTTCAAAATGTTTAACGTGATCGCTTTATGGATCCCCATTTTATAAATGAGTAATGAGTATGAATAGGTTTAGGTTTATGTCTTGCTTCCAATCAGAGAACTTTGGACAAAGTTCCTTGATAAATGTGAATTACTTGCATTTCGTGGCCGATGCTCTTTCAAAGTTTACCAGATAAATATATTGGAAAGGAACCAGGCAAAACCTCAGCAAGTTATTACTAACAGGTTTAAGTCGCAATATAACGTGTAAAAACAAGTTTACGCCCATTCCTTTAGCTCAGGGGTGGACAAATATTTTTTAACCCGGCCCAAAATGAAATTTTCAAAATGTCTCCCGAGTCGGAGGACCATATTGCGTACGGTATGGTCCTCCTGGTATGGCCATATTTGCAAAATAACGAAGATGTATGCGACCAGTGCTAAATAAAAATAAACAGTACGCGTGCTTCGAACTGTCGTCCCTCGAGGAGTTAGAGGAGTGCACGTTCAATTCTATGCAGTAAGTTGATCAGAGTAGTGCATACAATAAAGTAGGGATATTGTAGCTATGCTCAATTATTGTTGATTCAAGAGATTAACTAAATTGCCTGAAGGATTTTTCAACGGACTGGGTAAAGTAAGCAAAAGGACTGGATCCTGCTCGCCCCTGCTCAACAAATGTTGAATGATCATAAGTTAACAATGGTACGCCCTTCAAACAAACAAACCATTCACTACCACATAATTACGCTATTTGGTCCTACAAACCTTCCGGCTCGAAGGACCAAATAGAGTAGTTATGAGTGTTGGTGAAGTAGTTAGAAAGCTGGAATCAACTCCAATGTTTTTAATGTAATCGAAAAACCTAGATACAAGTATCGGTCTCAATACAAATTACAATAAAATATTTTTGAAATAATTCGATTTTTCCTAATATAATGTCATAGTTACTACCAGAGATGTGACATTTTAAAAATAACAGTATTTGAAATGCAAAATACAAAATACCTATTTCCATTTTGTATTTAAATACTTTTTTTAGAAAAGCATTTTATATTTTATTTGAAATACCTTTTAGGACATATTTTGTATTTGCAAAATGCAAAATACTTTTTGCTAAGTTTTGTAAACATCGAAGAATTAATAATTAATGTGTTACAATCTTCAATTAAAATCTTGTTACAATAAAAGAGCACTGTAAATAAAACACTATGTAACTTGGTCTGATCAGCTTCGTTTATTATCGACTCTTTTCGTATGAATTCGGGATTATTCGGTCACCTTACCGTGCGGTGAGTTTTCGTTCCCGAAAACGCTAATAGTAGTAATCTGTGCAAGCCACTTAGGTTGCCAAATGTGTTGAACCGAACGAACGAATTATCTCTTTTTACACTTTTAATAAAGTTATCTTGCTTTCCGATAAAATAATAACGAAACCAAAAAAGTGAACCAAATAATTATTGAACTGTTTCGAGTTTGTTTGCAAGTTGATCATAAATTCGGTTAACCGGTAACCTAACCTTGGTAACTATCTTTTCAGTGAATTAAATTTGAAAACATGTAAGTACACAAAATGAATAATTATATCTCATATTATTTTTAATTAGCTACCCGCTACCCACCAAATCCAATTTATAAACAATTACCTATGTTTTCATATTAAAACAAACAACGATTGTTAAATACTTTAATTAATACATTGATTTATCTATACCTGCAAAATGCATACATGTTATTTTTATGCTTAATCCCCATGATATTTTCTATTTTGTTTCAGGGATGATAATATTTCTCTACCATTGATATTAAAGTATTGTTTTAAAGATATAAAAAAGGATACTGGAAGTGAGAATAATAATATATCGGCTGTTTGCAAGAAATGCTCTAAAACATTAAAAGGAAGTCTAATTTCAACTACAAATTTTTTAAATCATATAAAAGTGAGTAACATGTTAATTTTATTTCCTAATCAAACTTGATATTTTTTCATTTGTTACAATTACATAGACAATAGGTGTATATAAATAAACAAACTGCAATAGCTGATTCTGGTTGTGTATGTGTGAATGTATAATGATATTACTTTTTTTTTCAGAGAAAAGGTCATGGTGATCTATTGACAGAGTATGAAAATTTAAAATCCCAAACCAAAACCTCCAAAAAGAAAAAATGTGGCACACACACTGATGAAAATAGTGCAAGTACTTCGAAAAAACTGATACAAAGCACTCTTCCAACTACTTTGCCAGTGTCAATTAATTTAGACAAGTTGGTTATAGATTTTATAATTGATACAATGTCACCAATATCTATTGTCGAAAATAAATCATTTAGGACTCTAATTGAAGGTGCTCAAAAACTACAAAACCCACCAAAATTTATGTGCCGTCGCACATGTAACAAGAGGATTGCTGATATGTGCGCAGAATATAAGGAAAATCTAAAAATAAAATTAAAAACCGTTGATTATGTGTGTACGACAGCAGATGTTTGGTCATCATCAAGGAGAAGTTACCTAGGTATGACTGTTCATTGGATTGATCCTCACACATTTGAGAGAAATAGTTTTACTCTTGCTTGTAGAAGATTTAAAGGAACTCATACCTTTGACAAAGTGGCCGAACTGATCATTGACATACACACAGAGTATCATTTGAGGGTACCAAAAATAACAAAAACTGTAACTGATAATGGCTCAAATATGTTAAAAGCATTTAAAATTTATGGAAAATCTGAATTGGGAATGGACGCTACTGATGGAATTTTTTTTTCATCATCTGACATAGAAAACATTTCAGTAAATAAAAATGATGACGACCATAATAATAATAATGAACATGACGACGATGATGATGAGACATTTCTCTTAAAAGAATTTCCTGAATCTCAAAAACCTGAAGAAACATATCAACTGCCTAACCATGAAAGATGTACCACCCACACATTGCATTTAATTACCTCTCGTGATATTATTCAGGCAAGATCTCAAAATATTTCATATAAAAAGCTGCATGATGCAGCTATGGCTAAATTCCAAGCAATTTGGAATTTGTGTTCAAGGTCCCCCAAAGCGTCTGAAATATATTGTGAAACTACCGGGAAATCTCCGACAAGTCCATGTCCAACAAGATGGAATTCATATTATAACTGTATTATAGATCTTTTAAAAGTTCAGGAAACTTTAAATGAAACCTTAAAAAAACTAGGATTGTCGGTTTTTAAAGAAATTGAATTGCAGTTTCTAATTGAATATACCAACTGTACAAAACCCATAGCAGAAGCTATCAAAAGCTTAGAGGGAGATAAAGAAACATTTTATGGATGCCTGCTACCTGAGTTAATAAGAATACAAAAAATCTTGCATTCATTACAAATGGACAATCCCATATACTGTGGAGTACTGATAGAGACAATAAAAAAAAGCTTAGAAAGGAGGTTTGGAAAATTTCGTGATTTGAAGGATCCTAAAGCTAAAGATGCAATTTTGGCATCGGTGTCATATCCTTTTTTTAAATTAAAATGGGTGCCAAAAGGAAATAGAGAACATATAAAGGAATTGTTCCTTGCAGAAGTGAGTAAACTTAAAAATGATCATAAAGATCTAAATAATACATCCCAATCATCACACAAGAAAGAAAAAAATGAATCCTACTACATGTTCTATGATGATTCGGATTCCTCACTAGCTAGTGATAGTGCAAATGCAAACACCACTATTGACCTGGAATCATTGCAATATTTGAAGGATAATGATGTCAGCCTGCAATCATTAAATAAATATCCTACAGTAAAGATGTTATTCTTGAAATATAATACCTGCTTGCCTAGTTCTGCGCCAGTAGAGAGGCTTTTTTCTTATGGTGGCATGATTATGAGACCACACAGGAGAAAGATGAGCGACAGTGTATTTGAGCAAATTATTTTATTAAAATCTGTTAAATAAATTTAATTTAAGTAAGTTATCAAAGTAAATTTACCAGCCTGTTAGCTGGCTAAAATAAATAAACTTTTCAACAAAATAAAGATAATTTAAAACTAAAAGTATTTTATTTTAATAAAGCATTTTGTAAATACGTATTTTGCATTTAGTATTTTAAATATAAAATGAAAAACTATTTTGTATTTTGTATTTGAAATAACAAAATACAAAAAGTATTTGCATTTTGCATTTAAATACATTTTATAACCTATTTTGCACATCTCTGGTTACTACTCGGAGTACGAATTTTTTTATAGGGAAACAACAGATGATAGAAACTAAGTTGGAATTTCCGGAATCGTTAGCGATATCAGTACTACCACTACACCAACACGTACAGTTACACTGTCTGTGATCCTTTGAGCATTAATAGGTTTATATATGGCTGGATGAACCAGATATTGGAATTGCGAGTGTTGTGGTGTACTCCTTATGATATGGGGAAAAAATTCATATTTAACCTAAGCAGCATTCTAGTAATTATACTATGACGTAGTCACCTACAAATTTCGTAAAATATGTTTTGCGAATAAAAAAAATGGAATGATTTTTAGAGAAATTACATTTTTTTTGGAAACTAGTGAAAACAGTTCGGTTCTAACTAGATGAAGTTGTTCAATTAAATCTAGTAGTAAAATGAACAGTTAAGTGGCATTATCATTGACCAAGTCATAACATTAATCATATATAAACGTTTTAAGTAGCTGGATTCACTTTATTATTATTCGTTATTATTTAACACACTTGCTAATGCAAGATTAATATCTTGGTCCTTTCTAAATGATTCCCGAATAGAGAAAGTCTAGAATTATTGCGGTTTAACATTTCTTATGACAACTATAAACGTCTTTGTTATCATGATATTTCTGTTTCTCAAGATATTTATTCATTCATTTTATTTTTGCCAAATTATAGAATATTTGTTATATTGCTTTAAAACAGCATTTAGGGCGAACCATAGTACGTACCATCAGTGATTTTATTTTGGCACATTAGACCTGTACAGTGAACCAGCTCCACTATCGACTGTCAGAGCAGACCATGGTTTGTATCTTACCTATCGAAAACAATTGGCAAGAGCTACGGACAAACTTAAGTAAATTGCCAGCTAACAGTGGTGTACCTCAGGGTCCAACTTTGGGCCCAGTTCTTTTTTTGGTATTCATTAATTATGTCACAGACGCCAGGGTAACCTGGAGTGGCCCAGATATACAAGCTTTACATTCTACCATGGGCAAATATCTCATTACTATTCTCTCTCATGTCAATCGAGGTACTATCTGTACTAGTCCACTTTAATGTGCACATTAGCACCTGCATAACTGAAATGTATTAAGTTTCATCTATTTTGTCCCAAAATCCTCTATATTCTTCCAAACTATAAACTTCCATGTTGCAAACTTCTACAAAATGTTAAGAAATATAGGTAGATAGGTGTCACCCAACTGAGTTTTTACCAACAATCCGCACAAGCTTGAGGCCGTGCGCTTTAGTGAGTTTTGTGAACTCAGATTGAAAGTGATGTTGAGGACATCACTTGTCAGATCTTGTCATCAAAATAAGCTACTAAGTACACAATATTAAATTATTAAAAACAGTTATTATTTAAGTTGTCGTTTCTTTTTCTGTGAGTAACAGACAGTTGGATCACTAATGGAATGGTGACTTTTATGTGGTTATTCAGAATATTAACTCAGACTGCACGTTCCTTTTATTCACTGAGCAGTGACGCCATTATGTGAGTGTAAGATACTCGCATAACTGAGTGTCTCAGTTGAATGTAAATGGAAAACAGCTAATGGCTTCTTTTTAACCCAGATATTATACTGTTCTTTTTAAAGGCATGCAGTATTCTGTACTGTTTTACATTATTCAATATATCGGTTAGAAGATGTCGCGGCGGTAATGGATATCAAACTATATTTCAATCAAGATTTCATCAGTTGTCTACGCTTATAATATCACTGACTGCGACTCCGGAGACGAGAATAATAATAAAATCAATCACTTACCAGGAAGTCAGCTCAGAAACGATTTTGAGGTAATAGTTGACGGGCAAGTAGAACAAGGAAACGACCCTTATTTCAACGAAGAAGATGATTTACCTCCTGCAATCTTAAAACAACAGCAGCCGTTTCAATAACAAACATCAGAGCCTGTTCTAAAAAAACTAACATCTGCAAATTAGCTAAAAGCAGATCTCCATCAGCACTCAAAGAAACTATTGGAAACCACAAATCGGACCTGGACAAAAACGTACTCCATTGCAGCTTTTCAGTATCTTTTTTGAATGAAATAAGGCGTTTTATAGGCGTGACAATGTATTACCAACTATTGAGAAAATCGTAAGGATACCCGTAATGACAAAGTTGCAGATGCAATTTCCAAGAGACAGGTTTTCGCATATAATGAAAATAATTCACTTATGTGATATTAACAACGACTGAGACAAATCAGATGGGTTTGCTAAATTATGGCCTCTCTCTCTCTCTCTCTCTCTCTCTCTCTCTCTATATATATATATATATATATATATATATATATATATATATATATATATATATATATATATCATTGTGACAATTGCGTCTAATTTTTGTTCAGTAAAACCCTACCATTTAATAAAACGTTTGTTTCAGAAAGCACAACCAAATTTGATAAAGGTTTATAATTCTTTAATGGGTGGAATTGATCGCAGCGATCAGAAGTCTTTACCGTGTTTCCATAAGGGGTAAAAAAAGATACTTTCTTTTGGTGGCTTACGGTATTGACATATATATTCAAAACACTGCCAGACACAACAGAAGATCAGCAAGTGGATCAATTTGAACTTAGAAGAAACATAGCCTGCAACATTTTGGAATCGTTCCAGAAGGAGACAAAACGGGGTACAACAAGGCGAAATACCAGTGCAGTTCCACACTAACGATATGATCTTGTAATTTACCAGAAAAAACAGTCTTGATATGGATACTGCAAAAAAAATTTTTTGTGAAAATTGCAATATTTCTTTACAAAAATGCTTTAAAAATTATCATACAGTATAATAATTGAATTTGTTTCTTACAATATATTTTTTCACTTATCTACAATATTGCAACTACCAACTTCTAAAAAAAATAATTTCAGTAATATGTGGGTTAAAAACAAAAACCGACAGTAACTTTTGATCGAGAAGTGTTCTTCAATCCATCACTAACATAATTTGGTTCGCCCCTTGCTTATTATTTTTTACGCAAATTTATCGATTTGCCCACCTTAATAATGCCACCGATACAATATTGCTGAGCACAATCACTACAGTAAATAACTCTAGTTAACCTCACTATGGATATCACTGTCTCACGATGACAAATAATATTTAACATTACAAACTATCCAAAAATGTAGACACCTCGCATAATATATTTATATGTGAATGAATAAATCTCGTGGACACGCCACTTGTCAGTAGCTGTAATGATATTGTGATATCTACACGTCTGGATCATTTGAATATATCTTACACTTAAACCACAACTTGTTGAGATTCAGTTAAAAGTTGGAAGGATAAATAGTTTATAAAAATATTCCCTTTAAACTACGACATTCACAAGAAAAGACAAAAATATGGTAGGCCATTTTTTATATAATATAAATTTTGTCGAACAACTTTACAAACACACATTTTTTTGTTTTGTTGTGTTTGGAAATTTGTACAGGGAATCTGTTTTTTTTTCTCTAATATCTATTAACAATTAACAACGGTATACAAAAAATAACGAATGGAAAGAAAGATTTTGTACTCACTGTATTCGAGTAAGGTTTATAATCGTATTAAATGCATCATTTTAAATCGCTGGTCATTGGAGCACAAAAACAATCATATGATACATAATAGCCCAGTTGCTGGAGTCATCAGACACAAGTTATAAGCAAAATGTACCTTAAAGTAGGTTAATTGATATAAAAAAACTTCGAGGTCTTTCGATTTCTCAAAGTAAAAAAAAATTTCGAGAATGATTTTGATTTTCAAAATTTCCCATTAGTTCAGTATATGATGTTTTTTAAGATAAAAAAAGTCCCTTACAATTTTTTTATAAAAGCTATAGTTTTCTAGGAAAAATTTCGTAAATCTATTAAGCCGTTTTTCTAAGGCAATCAAGCTTAGAAATTCCCCCTATAGACGCCAAAATTATCAATTTTTATTGAATCATTCATAAAATTATTTTCGTTGGAATGAATATTTCTGATTTTTAAGCAAATAATTGAAAATTTTCCGAAAAATTTTGAAATAAAGGAGGAGAGATAAATTTGAAAGGATACTATATAGTTCACTAGAGTAAACATTACACGTCGAATGTAACCCCAAAGAATCGAGTTCGTGGTTTTGGAATTTTGAAGGCATCCGTATAAAGAATAAGGTCGAAGGTTTTTTCATACAGAATTTCTATAAATGCTTTCTCAACAAGGGTAAGTAAGTATTTAATATCCTATAATAATACCATAAAATATAGTCTGGGAAAATTGGAACCATTTTACCGAATTCTCTAATGAAATCCGTTGAAGTTAGCAATCAGGGCTAGGACAAATTTGATTTTCTTATGCTGATATACCTTTCACCATTGTTCGCATAAAAAATTTGATCGGTACAAAAATTGTATGAAATTTTATACCCTATAACATGATAAAACTATTGCTTCAACCCTTAATTTTCCGAAAGTTCATCAAAAATTTGTCAATTCAAGCGGTATAGTAAAACGAACAATCAAATTTATAGTATGTGGAAATAGAGAAATCATCGGTTTTAACAAGTTGCAGTCCATTCAGCTGACGATATATTTGATCCAGCAATGCATTAATATCACATACCATCGCAATAAATTCGTTTATCCAGCTTCAAACAGTAGTTTGAATCATTTTTGATGAGCGGCGAGCATAACTTTTTAAAAGGCAAAATACTCGATATATTATTCTTTGATATCTTCAAATCCACCACTATCTCGATAAATTTAATTTACGATGGCACAAAATGATTTTTTGGATGTAAAACCGACCGACAAAAGCATTCAGCATTATCGCTAGTTGTGCTACCGCGTTTAAAATCAGCAAACCACTTTTTAACTGTTATTGACGATGGAAAAGAGTCGTTACTTTGTTTGCACGGTATATTTTTCCAATAAACAGTTTTCATTTCAACAAAGTGGTACGGTAGTAGCGGTGTCAACTGTGTACCAGATACGGAGTTTATTAAATGATGTCGTGTAATAGTTGCAATCCAAACTGTATTAGTAACGAAATGTCAAAGTAAAATCATTTCGGGTTAAGAACAAGAATTAGGTTCTAAATTACTAAAAACTAGGAATTGATCGATAAGAGTGCCTATTAACGGTAAAGTTTATGGTTCAACGTGAATTTACCATGATTGCATTACCTCGATGGTATAAATAATCCCGCGGAAACTTTGTAGTTTATCTAATTCGGTGATGATCCCTGCAGGTATTCCCATAAAATAATTTTTATAATAGTTGATCGATGATAGTTGACATATTAGCCAAGGATATTTCTTGGTGTCAGCAACATTTTTCGACTTTACATTCCCGGGCTATTAGCTGCTGTTAGAAGAAAAAATATTTCCAAAAGATGAAATATCAAATTGACACATTGAAACAAACGCACATAACTCGCGTGCAAACTCTGAACATTGACTTTTAAGAGACCTCACGCTGCATCAGGCGCATCTACCGGCGTTTTCATAAAAGATACCCTGGATTTTCAGAAATTCAATAAATCAAAAAATGTATCAATTATTCACAAGAAAATAAACTGTTTTTAACTATTTACGATTATTTATGAAACATTTTCCTAATAAAAATTGGAAATTATCAAATTTAATATCACTGCAATCTATTGTACTTAGTTTATTAGAGCTTTGAATTGATTCAGTGATTGTTATACTTTCTTTTCATTCGATTTTTTATGGATTCGATCTGTACTATATTCACAATATCAGTTTTAAAAGTTACTAATCATCTAAAATTTAAAACGAGAGAAATCATATCCTAGAATATTGTATTGTCACAAGATTTGAGTATATCCAAAAATACTGATTCGAACGGAATTTCGAGGAAGACAAACGCAAGTATACGGTAACGAGATTTACGTTTACTCGAGGTAATTAAGTCAATTGAGTTTTTAAGTTGGTATTAAGTTGTATACTACCACTACAATTACATTATCTGGTCTTTCGAGTCTTCCACTGATTCGTATGGGACTCGAAGGACCAAAAAGTGTTAATTGTGTGTTTTGTGTAATAGTGTGTATTATAGTTTTTTTTTTTTATAAAAATTCTTATTTCGGACAAATCGGTTGTAATAATGTTTGCGCATACTACATTGACTCAAATACCTTCAATCTTCATATCAAATTGCGTAAATCTATTTTGGAAAATAAAAAGTAGATATCTACTATACGAAAGACAAGAGAATAGTAAAAAGTAAGTTCAGATCTGTATTAAAATATTATTAAAACCTTAAACTAAATAAATAAAATATAAGTAATACAAGAAATTTGAATTGATATATTCACATAGAAACCTACATCCGGTTGTCATTTAAACTAAGATAAACTCATAACGCACCACTTATGTTTTTCTCGATACTATTCATTTATTGATAACTTACTGTACGACAAGTAGGCCATGGACTACTGGAATCCTGGACCATGGAATCTCGTTTAAGATTTAGTGAACACAATGTTTACACCAACACTCACAATTACACTGTCTAGCGCGCGTTTCGATAACCAAGTTATCGTCTTCAGGGAACTGAAGGTTAACAATGTAACTGTGAGTTTGGTGTATTGGTAGTATAAACAGTGTGTTCAGCATGAATTTCACCAACAGTTCCAGAAATTCCAACTTGTTTTAGACTAAAACTGTGTTAACATTTTCTGAAAAATTGCTGATTGAAGCAATGTTTCTTTTAGAAACCAGTTGTTGATTATAATTGTTTTTATTACATGCATGTTTGTAAGTTCATTTGGGAGAATATCAAGTAAAAAACAACTACCAAAGATATTTGCCAATGGAGGAGGGAGTGCGAGCATCGACTCTCCTGAATGAAGGATATTCAATGCGATATGTTGCTGGACCAGGAAAAGAACGTAAACGTTGCAAATTGTTGATCGTTTTTTGAGACAACGTGCTCTCAGAAGCAGGAGACTCACCAGCAATCTGCTAATAAATTAATTATCGATACATCGTCTCGAACGGTTAGAAAATGTTTACATGAAGCCACGGAATACCAACCAAAAAACACTTGCTTACCAGAGAACACGAATTTCTGAGATTAAATTTTGCAAGACTACATCAGAATTGGACCCTCAATGATTGGAAACGGGTTCTGTTGTCCTATGAACCTAAAGTTAGCCTTAAAGCTCCAGATGGACGTGAGCGTGTCTGGCGAAAGCAAGGAGAAAGGTTTGCCAGCTGTAATATCTCTGTTTAAATGCCATTTGGTGGTGGGTCTAAAATGTTTTGTGGAGGAATTTACTTCTATGCTCGTATGGAATTGGTCCCTATACGTACAAGGTCTATGAATGCCCAATATTACTTAGACAACATTATTGTCAAACATATAATGCTCCGTTTGTTGAACATAACGCTCGTCCTTAAGTGGACTATCTCAAAAAGATGATATCAAGCACGTCATGATGCATCAATGCAGTTATAAGAAGAAGAAGAGGACCTACACTGTATTAGGGGTTGGCCCATATGCATTAATTCTCGTTTACTAATTTTTTTTCAATTTGGAGGTATTTGTGGTTTTCTAGCAAAAACAAACTTTTATGGAGAAAATAATGCAAATTAAGGTTATGTTAAGGTCATATTCGACTAATTTGCAGGTGTTCATTATCATTTCAATGTAACGTAGTGTTTAATATTTAGGTTAATTGAAGTGGTGGGTTAATTTTGTCTAGGAGTTTATATCAGAGCAAATTGAAACTAAAAATTGACAAACAGTGATTCAACAATGTTAATACATTCGACACTGGGATATAAGTTTCTAGTAAAATATATAAAGAATAAAAACGATACAGAAAACCACAATAATAACGAGTTCCTATACTTTCGTATTAATGAGGGTACAAAAAAAATGTTTTGTTCTGCTGGAGAGTCGTCAGAAATATATCACCTCTTCATCGGTGGGCGGTTGCTGATCGTTTCTAACTTTGAACTTATCCGGAAGTTTGGGATAAGTGTGTGTGCGAGTCGCTTTGGCACCTCCTGGACTTTGACACTGACTCGAAGGTGTTGAATTCGGCGGCGAAGCCTGCATCATTGCAGGACTCGAACCCGTTCTACTATGAACGTGTTGGGTTCCAGTTGGAGTCTGAAATAATACTCAATTAATCAAAACAATTGTGCTATATATCAGATCGCCTAATCCAAGAAGAATTCAAATGACAACTGTCAAATTTTGAGCTCAATCTACCCAACAATTTTGTTAAGTGACTCTATTGATATAAAGGAAACAAAAAAAATTCTATATGTTAATTAAGCATATATAATATTATGGTGACTGTTCTCCAGGAAAATCATCCATTATTTATAGATTTTCGGAGTTAAAACATGGTAATACAAACACTGATGATTCTTGACGATGAGGATGTGCAAAAATGAGGGTTACATCAAATTGAGAAAGGTTGTGATGGAAAACTTTACATTGGAATTGGTAGATAGTGGACAGGGCTCCCAACGTATTGTCCATGGACCTCCTAGGGCTCTTTATAGTGGATCCGTGGTCACTTTTGATCGGCGGCTGCGATTCCAAGTGTTGACAGACAGGTAGTTTACTGCCGATGGATGTGGTCTCCTTGCTTGACTTTCTGTAGAAATCTTAAGGATAGCGTGCGTGCCAGTTCAAGGTGCTTGATGCGAAGAAACCTTTTACCATAATCTTCGGAAATGGTGCGATCTCAGTCGATCAATCAATCGTTTAATCTTGAGCTTTCTTCGCCATTGCACCATTTGCTTTATGCTGTTTATTATTTCCACCGTGGCTCTGTATATGAAGCCGGGATGAATGAAGAATCTAATAGTTTCTACACAGCAAGAAAACTAATGATAAAGGAGGATGGCCAAATGAAGAACAGTCACACAATTAGTTGCTGTACCCTGTTGAATTGGAGTAACTGGGCCTTATCAAGAAAGTTCGCGAATCCTTCGTAACAATTCGATGGTTCCAGTTAAATTACGTCATTTTGAGGGTACTCACTCATACCTTCATAATAAAGCGATGACTCATGCAAAAACTATTGATGAAAAAAGACTTCTTATTGTGCAAACCACTACCTGCTTTTGTATTATGGAGTTATCAATTCTGATGGGTTTTGATCTGAATTTTTTTTGTTACTTTTCGCTTGATTGCAAAGAATCCGCCGTGGATTTTTGCTTGAAAAAAGGTTAGAAGATTCTAGTATAAGTATTTAAAAAACATCTTTCTTTACAACAGGACAAAAATAGAGCGACTCGATGATTAGAGGGCTATTTGGAATTGTTTAGGCAAAATTAATAGAATTTTTTGTACGAATAAAATGAAATTGGATGAAACCTGTAAATAAGCAGTCACTTGAGTGAACTGGACTCATAGAGAACCATACGAACCGTGCTAAATCACAACAATCAACTGGTTTACACACGATATAGTGTTGTTTATTTGGAAAAGATAAAAACAATTATTTGTGACTTCAACTGTATCATTGAACTGTATAGAAAAAGAAAATCATAAAGAAATCACTCATTATATGTAGAAAAAAAATCTCTTTTACCAATGAAATTCTCATGTCAAAAGTTCATAAAAACGATGCTTGATGTCAAGGGTTTGTTTCCTTACTCACAATTATGCCCCCCTTGTTAAAAATAAAGTTCAACTAACCGTTTCCCCCGATGGGGGACTGAAACTGTTATCTGAGCCTAATCGTTGATATCCAGATGTGCTGGTTCTTCGTACTTTTTCATCCTGGCTCAATTTCAAAGGTAACATCTGTTGCACACTACCCAAACTCGATTTGGAAAAATCTCCGCTTAACTTCGAAGCCAACTTCAAAGGAATTTGTTGTTTTATATGCACGTTCTGTGACACCTTTTGTTGATTCGTAGCAGATATCAGATTTAGAGGAAGTTGCGGTTTTATTTGTGAATTTCCTGAAAATACAAAAATATTTAAAAAGTTGAAAATAAATCCGATTTACAAAAATCGTAGCTATTCATCTATGAATCCGATGCTATCAAACAATATACTTTTAGAAAGAAGTTCTGGTGTTTATATGTGGTAACTAGGGGTGGGCAAAATAATCGATTAAACGAAAAATAATCGATTAATCGATATATATTTTTAAAAACAATCGGTAATCGAAAATAATCAAAAAATATCGATAAATCGGAAAATATAAAAATATCAATTAATCGAAAAAATCGAATATTCGGAAATAATCGATTAATCGAAAATAATCAATTTATCGAATAGTGATTCTTCTTCATAATTTTCACACTTTTGCACTTTTTTGTAGTCCTGTAACCTGTAACTCGATACACTGTTCTGTAGGTGTACGGGATCCAAAACTTGACATCGTCAATTTCTTTTTTTTTTCTTTGCAGAAACTTACCTATTAAGAATAAAATCCTCTCTCTGAGAAATGAATAATAAGAAATATTTCTATTGTTTAGTTTTATTTTGGTGGGAATCAAATTACAATGTTATTTTTCAACTTTGTTGCTGCCGTAATCAAGAAATATTTGTTTTGAGTTTTCGATCTCTTTGGCCCACATTGTATTAAATGGATCACAATTATTTATTATATTAAACAATTACATAAAATTAAGCAAGAGCACACTCCCTTTTAATTAATCGCTTTAACCAAATACAAATACCTACATATTGATAATTAGGTACATAACATTTAAACTTATTTAGTTAACTAGATACAAAAATTATTCTTAAAAAGCTCTCTACAAATGGCATTTACCTTAAAAAAATAGAAAATATCATTATCAGTGTTCAGCGACCCGCGTCTTTGTAAGTTTTTTATTTTATTTAATATCTATAGGTGTCGGCGAAAGAAGAAACCTTTGCGACCTAGTGCCACATAGATAGTTTTGCTGCTGCATGTTTTTGGATCACAGGACAGAAAGTATTAGATCATTTGCTTTATTAGAACCGTTGTGATATGACGTTTTGGCAGTGTACATCGTAATAGAGTTTTGATATTTCACATAACGTTTGTTTTTTTAATATGACCTATCTTATCACTGTGCTTTCCGATTAATTGTTTACAGTGTGCAAAGAAAAAATCAAGGTAAGTTTCAAAGCATAACCAAATTACTAATTTGTTATTATGATTATGACTATTGCTAATTTTTATGATTATGATTATTACTAATTCCATTGAAGAGGATCCAGGTTTGCGTGCCAATTATTTTATAGTTTTTGTTACAGATGATCATTTATAAAAACAGTTTTACTGGGGACCGGACTTTTGTCGAACTCTGTATATTATAGTACTGTCAAATTTTTTGAGGACGGCTAGTTTAAACTTTATTCTTGCAGTCGGTAATAAAAATAATGTGAATGATGTGCAGATGCAGCATTTTTTGTCTGAATTATGATTTTTTTAGGAATATGGAAGAAAATAGAGGAAGAAGCTTACTTTGGCATTACTTCAATAAATCTGGAAATGGAGACACCTCAGTTTGTAGGAAATGTAAAAAAAACATTAAGTCATGTGGTAACACTACCAATTTAAGGAATCACTTGAAGGCAAAGCATCCACTTCTTTTTTTACGCGATGATGATTCAAGGTAAATATTATTTTATAGTACAAACTACTCATCTTATTTTTGAAACGCTTTGTATAAAGAAATATCCTTAGGCATTTCCACACGGTAGGCACTACTAGAACTAATCAAGTACAATAGGGTTTACCCTCTTGTGCTTTTTATGTAGTTTTACAAAACTCTTATTCGCCCACTAGTCTTATATGGTGGTGAAACATGGATGCTGACAGAGTACAACAAAAACATATTAAGAAGGTTTGAAAGAAAAGTCGGATAAACATCAGAGCTCGAAGAATCCAATGGTTTGGACATATTCAACATATGGAAGATTCCAAATTCCATAAGTTATAAATATTAGCGAAAGTCACATATCACTAGATGGCGCATGTGTTTCTGGTGATTTTGTTAAGACTTTATTTATTTTTGTAATTTCCTTAACGTGTTTGTGTGGTTGGAACAAAAAGTTTTGTTTAAGAATCGGTCTAGAAATGACGAAAGTAACTCCCTTTCAACATCATAGCATATATAGGAGTCAGAAGCAGACCAATAAAAAAATGGAAAATGGTTTTTAAAGCAGTATTATGTGACCTAGAAGGAACAAAAACCATTTGCGTCCACAAACTTCAGGTCTAATTAGTTCGTATTGTGGCTTTATTGTTCACCTCTATTGAAGTTTGAAACAAAATCAACAGATGTCGCCCACTTCGTAATTTTCGCGAATTGAAGTGTTCAATCCTAGAAAAGGAAGGCCAATAATGAGAAGATTAAACAATGTCGAACTATGCGGATTACAAGATGTTGCTCCAAGTCAAAGGACAGAATACTGAATACACTGTTTACACCAACACTCGGTAACACAGTAAACTGTTTACCTTCAGTCTCAAGACGATTACTTGATTATCGAAACACTCATCAGACAGTGTAATTGTGAGTGTTGGTGTAGTGTTAGTGTGAACAGTATTCAGTATGAATATCACCAACGGTTCCAGAAATTCCAACTAAGTTAGAAAGGACAGAATGCTATGGAGGTCTGTTAATGAAGAAGACAGGGATCGGGCAGAACTGTAGTGCCGCGAGGTAAGGTAAATATAACTCAGTTTACCTTCAGTAACTTCAGAGTAAAATAAATGGTCATATGAGACAATGAATTCAACTTTTATAAGTAAAAGTCAAGGTCGGTAGTATACTGGGTAAGTTGATTGATGTAAAATTAAAATTACATGTATATGGCTCACCTTTAGTCCATTTGGAATCTTTTCGTCTATCTACGGAAGAACTTGAATGCGTTAAACTGCTACCACCTCCAGAAGCGCTGGTTGCAGAAGAAGAATCCGATTGAGGACTACTATCTTCAGAAGTTTCTTTGCTACTATCGTCGGCAATACCCGGGGGAGGTATTGGTACGTTTACCAATAAACCTTTGTTAGTTAACATCTCCATTTTTCTGAATAACTGTTCTCTTTGTTGAGCGACGTCGTCTTGTTCGGCACGAATTTGTTCCTGAATTATAAAAAGTTTACTCGAATTAAAAATCTGTCACACTCCTAATTCGTACGAATCTAAGATAAACAGTAAGCTGTTGTTAAGGATTATGACAATAACGTGAATAATTAATTTGCTGAGAAAGTTACTCATATGATAATTAACCTAATTGAATTCTAACTAAAAATACCGTTGATATGTATTTGAAATTCTTAGCATAACTAACAGCTCCTAATATGAAGGTCAATATAATTCTAAACGCAAACCTGCAGGCAATTATATAATTAGAAAATTGCACTTTGATTTTATTATAATTATTTCTAGATGATTGTTATCAAACCGGATAGATTAATAGTACGGGAGATATGACAATAATTTATGTAAATAAATATAACAATAAGTGATTAATAATAAAAGAATCAATTATCTACTTCCTAGACCCGTTCATATGTTTTTAGTTATGATTTATATTCATTTTAGGACTCTTTTCATTTTAAATTGATTTTATATGAAATATCAAGTTAGATTATTATTATATTATTACACAATGACATAGTTTGGTCCTTCCAGCCTGATATTAACTCATGGAAGAGTTGAAGCACCAGATAATATCATTATATTTGGTTTAGCAGTGTCATCAGCTGTTTTTGAAGATGATTGTGATATTAAATCACTCAATAAGTCGTTCAAAAGATTATGTCTAAAATTTCATGACGTTTTGATTAGTCTAACAGCCATTTAAGTAAAGCTACTTTTGTCATTTTCAAAACAATTTCATTTGTTAATTATTTGTTGCTTCTCGATAAAAAAAATATATCTTCAAATCAGTTATCCAGACTCTGCTCCATCAAAAAGAACCATTTGCTATGGGTTTGCTGAAATTAAACGTGATTGTCCAGACACCGATGGTGGTGTATGTTCTGGTCGTTCAATTGTGGTGGTTACTCCAGAAATATGAGTGGAATGACTGCTTCAGCATGGAATATTGTTCTTTCTCCATCGGGAGAGACAATCAGTACTACAAAGAGTTGTTGGATCGTTTGAATGCAAAAATTATCAACATGACAAGACTGCATACACGATCTAGAGCTTCGCCTACGATAGCGCACTGGTGTCGTCGTTCAAATCAGCCGCCCCCACAAACTTTAGTAACACACAAAGCCGTAAGTAGCAATAGATCACCACCATCAATATCGATATTGAAAACATTCTGAAGTGAAATTAATCTGATTGACTTTAATGCAGACCCAAGCTGCTGTTTTTACCGGCACTGCGTTCAGGATTTGGTCCTATATGGATATAAAAGTCGCAAAGTCGCTTATTGTACAATTTGGAGTCCTCTTTATTGCCAAAAAGCTTCTAATCCTCTACAAGGTCTAGATTCGTCTATCTTTGAAGTATTGGTCACATATTTGGAGCTCGGCTCCCCAGCATACCCCGAAGATACTCGACTCAATACAGAAGAGAACAGTTCGACTTTAGACAATCCAGAGTTGTCCAGGACAGCTTCAAGCATAGAAGCTCTGCACGGTAGGAGCCTTCCAACATAATACCATCTGGAGCAGTATTTGCAAGACCTACTCGACAGGGCAGACGTGGCTCATGAACATCGAGTTCGCCTGCTGACGCCCAAAACGTCAATTTATTGGGACTCCTTTCTACGGAGAAGTGCAACCCAGCTACCAAAGCACGTCTTTACAGTACACTATAACATACAGCAGACACTACTAGAGTGTAATAGTTTTCCCTCTCGTGCTTGTGTCTTACAAAATATATATTTTTACCTGCAATCTTTGTAGTTCTGCTTTCTTCTCTTCCAATTCTTTGGTTTCTTGTTCTTTCAAGGCGTTCCACGCAGCCTTTTCCCCACTCAATTTATCTTGAAGATTTCTCAACTCTTCCAATTGCTGGTTGTGTCTATATTGCTTTGAATCGGCACCGCCTTTCAACGTCGCTACTTGAGCTTGCAAACTGAAAATAATAAAAAATTTAATTCCATTGAAATTTGTTTTCGTAATACATGTACTTACCTTTCGTTCGTAGTCATTAACTGAGATATAATACAAAGTAAAGTGTATACGTAATGTGATAGTTGAATAGCTGCTAACTGTTGTTCTCTTCCGAGCGATAATAAGGCAGGACCATCAGGAGCTGACGCCGGATGTTGAGATAGATGAGGAGATTCACTATTTACATTTATAATATTGCCATTAATTAAAGGCCCTCCTGTTATCACACAATTTCTATAAGGCAACCGTTCCTAAAATAAATTTTCATAACATAAAATAACTTCTCTTGAAGGCAAATAAGTGAGATATACAAGACATATGAAATTTAAATCAGAGGAATCAAAAATAGAGAATCTAGAGCATTGGATACATCGAAGGCTTTTGATAGGGTTTGACATGCCAACCTTCTGAATAAGTTGAGATCGTACAGTACTCATCAGCTGGCTTAGTAACTTTCTCAGAGACCGATTCATCCAGGTTGCTATCGATGGACGTACCTCAAAAAGGTTTGAGATCAGATGCATCTCTTTCTCCTGTACATCAACTTGAGTTTAATACAGTGTGGTGCCCTTCAAGTCAATTATTTTATTCTTTTATATCTCTATCTATGTATACACCCTATACACTAACTGTTAATTATTTATAACCAGGTCACCTATGTTTTGGTGATATTGCAGTTTACTGTCTACGTAGGTAAACTATATCGTAATTATGAACCAATCTTATGTGTCATCATTAATTATAAAAAGGTAATTCCAAACTATTAAGACAATAGAAAAGTGGTAAAGTTCAATCGCTGTTTAATTTCTACCCCTCGTTATGGCCCAACATTACATGGCGACCCTGCCAACGCGTTTGAGATGCTCGTAGTGTACGCGCGTTCTGGAAAGTTCTCAGATGAAAGTTAAAAGTGAACTTAAGTGACTTTTTTCCAATTCGAAATGGGTACTAAAAACTCTAAAGAAAGTGAAGTTGCGAGCAGCGGTGTAGTCAATTCTAACTTCATTGTGGAAGATGACCTTTTGCAAACACCCACCGACATAAGGGTGCTTATGTACGTTATTACGTTCAGTTTGCTAGTTATAGTAGGACACAGCTTAGAAAGGGTTACCGCAGAGGTTTAAAACGAGACATTTCGCGAAGTATGGTTTTAAGATCACAGGCCAATACCGCTGATGTTTAACGGAAGTGTCAGATGGAGAGTGTGGACCAGTAGCAACCGGGGTGGCAATACATAGTACAAGGAGTAGTAGTATACTTAGGTAAAATCCCAGGCAAAAAAAAGAGATGCTACACAACGCAACGCTGGAGCTGGTATAGGATTCTAGTATTTTTTATGGAACGTTGACGGATGGACAATTTATCAAATTTCAGAATTCTTTTTGAACAAATATAGACTATATATAATTAATTAAAGTTTATGATGTAATATTAATGCCTGAGCTACATATTTAATAACGCTCTGTTTTAAAATAAATTTAGGTATAAATTAGTTACGTTTGTTAGTAGTGCTAGGTTATTTTATTGGGCTTTAGTAGTATTTATATAATTATTTTAATTTATGCCTTCTGATTGGGAGTCGGTCTTTACAAGGTTATCCGATATAAAAACAATCATAATTAATGAATCTAAGAGAATTTTAAAGACATTAGTCCCCAAATCAAGTAGAGTAAGAAACGAAGTTTTACAAAATTTAATTCATAACTATAATACATTCATTGAGATAGTAAAGAAAATATTCCCGTCATTGGATGATAAACAAAAACAGTTAGTATTGAAACTATTTACAACCGTTAGAGATAGGGTAGTTAGATCATTCCAAGTTTTACGTATAAATTATAAAATCCCTAGCTCTTGCCTTGAATGTATAAACCCCGAAATAAAAGACGAAACTATTGAATTTGACTCAGATCAAGACTTGACGCCTGACAGAGACTTAAAAGACTTAAAAATGTCTACTTCAATTATCGATTTTTTTAACTTAGCTAGTAAACTAGTATCGAATGAATTTGACGGAAGTGCAGACAAGCTACAGACATTTTTAGATGCGCTATCACTGCTCAATGCAAATTCGACAGGTCACGAGGCAAATGCAGTTGCTTACGTCAAAACAAAACTTAGCGGTAGAGCTAGAGACTTAATTACCGACAACGACGCGACCTTAACCCAAATTATACAAAAACTTAAAGACAATATAAAAACCGAAAGCTCAAAATCAGTTAACTCTAAACTTCTTAACCTAAAACAAACAAATAAAGATAATGTTAAATAAGCCGAAGAAATTGAAATCTTGATAGGTAGTTTAAGAAGAGCTTACATTAGTGAAGGAGTACCCGCTGATACAGCCGAAATATATTGCACTGATGCGGTCGTCACAGCTATTAAATCTAATACTAGGTCCGAAAAAGTCAAATTAATAATGGAAGCAGGCACTTTTCCTAACACTCGCGAAGTACTAACTAAATTCGTAGGAATAGATGTTCAAGATAATGCTAGTGTTCTATTAAAAACATATCTGCCACATCTACAAAAATTTTCGCTATAACTCGTTCAATTACAAAACGTACTCCAGATACAAATTCGACCATTGCCGAAAAAACTAGCCCACAAAATAATAGACCAAAAGTGTTTCAAACTACCGACAATTTTATAACGATTAATATCCCTTATTTAAAATTTACTATTAAGCCAGATTATCTTAGAGTAATTCTGGGTCAAAAGGACAAAATCAGCGCTATAGAAACAATACATTTTGCTGTTTAATTTCTACCCCTCGTTATGGCCCAACATTACAACAGCAAAGACCCAGATTTGGCCTTGTATAGACATAAAATACCACCAAAATGGCAAATTCACCTGTTGGGTAATGAGGATGGACGTAATATGTCCTGGTATAGTCACATGACCGAACTAGCTAAGACAGCTTCTCAAAAACTTGGAGCCCTCTTTAAGACCAAAAAGCTATGTACTCCGCAACAGTTTTTAATCCTCTACAAGACCCAGATTCGTCCATGTTTAGAATATTGCTCGTACATTTGGAGCAAGGCTTCCAAGCAAATCCTGAAGATGCTCGACTCAATACAGAAGAGAGCGATTCGATTTATAGGCGATCCAGAGTTGACCAAGAACTTGGATAAATTAGAGTATAGAAGAAAGATCGATGACCTGAATCTGTTTTTTCGATACTACCACGGTAGATGCTCTTCCCACTATTCTTCCCAATATTTGCAAGATCTTCTCGACAGGCAGACGTGGCTCATAAACACCAAGTTCGTCCGTAGACACCCAGAACGTCAATTTATCAGGACTCCTCTCTTTGGAGAAGTACTAGCTTGTGGAATCAGCTACCAAGGTACGTTATTCCCGAAACTAGAATCTGTAGAAATTCAAAATTAGAATTCACAGACATTTCCACACGGCATGCACCACTCCAACTCCTCGTTTGCCCTCTTCTGATTGTTTTTTACATAAAAAAAAGAAAATAACACTTTCAACGCATAATATAGATTGTAAACATGAATCCAAAAAAAAATTACAAAGAACTAACAAAAAATGAGATATTAGAAGTCATTAGGAAATATAAGAATGGAGGAACACCTGGCAAAGGCGAAATAAAAACCTAAATGACAAAAATATATATAAAACTTGATAAAAAATATATAGAGAGAGGAAAATATGCCAGAAGAATAGGAAAACGGACTCATGGTTGCTAAAGTGACAAACCACAAGGGGGTCAAAGTTTATTTTTTAATCAGACCTTGCAAAGAAAGATTTTAAAGTATTCTCAAACGAAATAATCCTCTATTCCTTTAATGGGACGAGCACAGTACTCGTTGTATACTTACAAATAGTTTTGAGTCACCAGGTTTTAAATTTTCAAAGTCCGGAGTACCGGCCGGTGTTCCGGAAGTTGAAAGTTTCTTTCCTAATAGTTTAAAAGGACCCTGGTTGTTATCGAAGCCACCGAAGGTTTCTGCTCTTTTCGGCAGTATGGGAGAGACGTAAGTTTCACTTTGGTGTTCGCCAGCTGAGCTAACACTTCTCGAAAGATTGGTACCTGTCGTATATAATGAGCTCGCTAACTGACTCACTTCCTGTAAATTAATTGAAATTACACAAAAAATATTCAATGTTATAAAAATAAAAAAAAAACTCACTTGTACTGCCATTAAAACTTCCTTCCACATTTGACCAGTATCAGCATTTTCGCTCACAAGATGTCGGTATGAAGGAGGTGAGGGTGGTTCTAATCCTGCAGCTGCCAAAAGTTTCAACTGAAGGGACATCTTTTCTTCCAGTAATAATGCTTGTTCTATATCCTTCTGTCGCAGTTGGCCTAAAACCCCTTCTGGTTTCATTTAATGTTCAAATATAGTCCAAGGACTTTATATAAAATTTAAGTAGCAATTACGAGTAGTACATGCAAAATCACATTAAAATTTAGCATACGAAGTAACATTGTGTGTTATTTGTTGTTTGTAGTTAATGGGTTAAAATTATTATAAAAATAAGTATTTCAGAGAATGGAAATTTGTGATATAAATCATGGAAAATAGAATTTCAAATTTAAACCAAAAAAAAATATTAATGAAGTTACTGACTTCTAACGAATTCATTTATCAGCATTTTTCAAATTCAAAACAGTGGATAATAAGTCAAGCATTTATAAAAAAAAGTGTGACGAATGATTTTATTGTTGACATAAAAAGTAGCTTAATAGAATACCAGGTTTAAAAGTATCTACCCCACCACCATATTTTCGCATTTATCATATAGTGAGTAACCTCCCTCTCCAATTTATTAAACCACTTTCCTATCAATGTTTCCACTACTTAAAGCACTCCTAGAAGTCGATTGATTCTGTCACCTCTAAGAACGTCTTTATAATAAAAAAAAAATGTTCCACTCCGAAAAGGTCTTGATGATTTATAATGTTTTGTTGGAGTATCATGAACGATTCATCACCAGTAATAATCTAGATAGAGGTGAATTTGGTGCAAATTCGTTGATATAATTGCGACCAGTTGGTAACTGTGCATACCGACGAGTTCATGAAGATGAAGTGACTCCCTTATCCCTCAGAGGTGACTGTGAAGTTTTTATGTCGAATGCGGCTCGATAATTTTGAGATAAACCTCGTATTACTAATAGTTTTTATATCTTTTGGAATATATGAATATATTCACGAATTACCGATTTCGTAGACGGTTCACGCATATAACACGTGAAGTAAAATTTTTTATTTTCTGTTTAAACCCTTAGATGGGTCTACCCATATGTGTAATACTTCTATATGGGCAGTTTCCATAAGTATAAACTGTTCCGACTAAGGAAGACAGAATGACAAAGATTTCTCTATCTCCCGAGGTTCCAGCTCGGTTCTGCGCATTCTCAAGCACTACCACACTACCGGTCAAAGGTTTTTGCCACCCTATATTTTGCGTGATCAGAAATAAAAACAATACGATCGATTTTGATATTTATATTTAAATGAACATATTTAAATAAGAATAAGTGAAGTTTGTGATTATTACATATTTATTTATTTGATTTATCGATGTAACCCTCTTTTCCACAAATAATCGTCGTCTGTTTGACTCCATTCGTTTTTCAGGATATTCCAAATATGTAAAGTGAAAGTAACAAACCGCTTCCTGAATTCCCTGTATAATTTGTCCCACAAAAACTCAATCGGTTTGAGGTCGAGCGACTCTGACGGCCAAATCATTACTTCCAGTATATACTTCCCTTCCAATTATTTCAAACAATCTTTGCATAACTTCGAGAAATGCTTGGGATCATTGTCATGCTGGAAGATACAATTTTTTGCCGATTAAGATCTGGACAGTTAGTACTACATTTTCCTCTATTTTATCATAGCCTCCTTTTTCCAAAAACCCTTCAATTTTTACTAGGTCTCCAGTTGCCTTTCCTTCAAAACATCTCCAAGCCATCACCAAGCCTCCGTCGTGTTTTACAGTGAGAATTACACATGGATCTAATATCCGTTCTTCCTTTGACCTGCGCACAAACACTCTTCCATTTGACTTAATAACCTCAAACTTTGACTCATTACTCCATAAAAGTCTCTCCCTCTCTTTTGAGCAGCTATTTCTGGGCCCGTGAGTTGTCGATTACGTTTACTGATCAATACAATATGTTTATCTTCAGCAATTGAGGTTTTTTGGGGTGACACACAACGTTTTCTATAACCAAAGCTTCTGGTGGATGCATATTTTTTCATATTGTAGTCCACGGTACGTCGAGGTATTTTTAATTCGACGGCAATGGTATAGTTACTGTGGCCTAGACTATAACAACCAAAAGTTCTTTGTTTTTACCCATTTTGAAGTCAGAATTTGCGAGAGCAAAAACAATTCGTATACGATTTTCACAAAAAAATATCTTGATCCAAAAAATATGAATCCCACAACGTTCTTACGTCTCGTAGGTCTAACTGGGACTAAACTACAATCATAAACACCGAAGAATTAATTCAGAATTAAAGAATAATGAACAAATCAGTCGGTACTTGTCAGTTTTAACTTGTCTCACGTATAAAGTAAACAAATAACGGAGACTATTATTTTTGTTTATAAGACACCGTTTCGACCTTTATTTGATAGTATGAAAGAGAAATTTGTTGTATTATTTCGAAATTTAATGGATTATGGTGTAGACAAAAACTTTTGAGTAGTGTATATAAATTTTTTGTCTATGGCTCTGTGTCTGATGATTACGAAGTGGTTTCTTTGCTGTATTAATCCAAATGGTCGATCCATATTCACACGCGAATTACGTCGTGAATAGCAACGCGAATCGCGGATAAGTTTCCAGACAGTCTACAGACGCAAGTTTGTGCCGGGTTCACAGTAAAGTTCGCGTATGCACGTCTTGTAATGTCCACTCATTTGTGTTCACATGTGTTTAAAATACAACCAATCGTAGTAATTGGTTCTGAGCGACTCAGCAACCCGCGATTATGAAATCTAGTTGTGTTCGCGCGCGCTTCGAGCGCTTTGCGCCTGGGAGCCCATTATCGGGGGACGAAGACCGAGAATTTTCGGGAAACGAGCAGCGAAGCCACGAAAAATTTGCGAATCGGATCCACACTCATGCATCGTGAGTGTTTCGGCCGCGAATGCGGCTATATGAAGGACCCCGAGTATTAGAGATGAAAAGAGTAAAGCACAATTTGTCTTGTTAATTTGAACACTTTTGTATGCACTTTTCTTAACGAAACAGGATCTATATTATAGTGGAACATTTTTAGAACTTTAGAACAAAAGCGAAAATTTTATACTTGATCTAAAGTTGAGGTATAAGCTACCTCAAAATAATATTCGAATTTGTCGGTATTATTTGAAATTAGTTGTTGAGGTATACGTTCCTAGATGGCGCAAATTTGGTCTAAATATTGGTGATTATTATAGAACTATGAGTTTAATTGACAAATGTATGTATTGTTTCTAATCTATATACGAGGTGTGGCTATTAAGTAACGAACATGCGCCAAAGGTTAGCGACTGTCAGCTGTTTAGCCTCGAGCCTAATCTTTCGGATGCGATATCTACCTTATCTGTAAACATACCCGTATAGCCGTAGCATTAGTTTGGTAAAGGCTGTAATTTTTTGTTTTGCCGTAAAAATTCGAATTACTATGAAATTTGTTAAAATTGCAAATGAAACTAATTTAATGAAACAAGTGTATGGGCATAAATTTGTATCGCTTCAACGTGTTTTTGAATGGTTGGAGATGATTCGCGTCCGGGTGGCCCTTCCACGTCAAAAACGGATGGAAATATCGAAAAATTCGACATTCGTATTGCTGAATCTATAGGAATTGACAAGAATGGGTGTGCCTGAAATCCTCACATTTGAATAACAAGAAGCTTGTAAAAATATTTGTATTGAGACTTTTAATGCGATTGAAAATGACTCAAACTCATTAGTAAAGGTAATAAAGTGTGACAAATCAAACTTGCATCAAAAGAAATAAGATTTGAGTCTGTTGAAGCTGTGAAAGAATAAGCAGCGCACTTGTAGGAAATAACAGAAGAAGACTTTCTCAACTGTTTTGAACTGGAAGAATCGCATGGATAGATGTAAGATGTATACATCTACACCTCGTATATTCTAGTTATTATTGTTAATAAAACATCATGCTAGTGCATGCAAAAAAGAAAAATATACAATTTAGTATTTCTGTTCATCCACCATTCACTATAAAATATACTAAATATACTTGGTATTTGGATAACGGAAATGTTTTATTAAATATATTATTGTATACATTTTAGAAATCATTGGAATTTCGGGAATACCTCACGATGTAATAAATCAAAAAACCTTTAATTAACTTTGAAGTTATTACCCCATCTCTCAATAAACTCCCGTTCTGACGGATAGAGGTCACTACAAACAACATTTCTATATTTTTTCATTGGAATACAATCATCCAACGAAATCTCAAATTTTGATCTCATTCCCTGCAATGAAAAACAAGAAATCCTTGTTTTGATCAAGCATTGAAATACCATTTAAGCAAAGGTTTAGCTTGAACAGTATTATGGTGATGTTTCTACAGGAAAATTAACCACATTGACTGGAAATCTCGAAGAAAATGGAAACAATAACGGAAAACTATTTTACAAAAGCATTTAAGATTTTATAAAACAAATTTTGGTGTGAATTTTTTTTGGGTTGAAACAATTTCCAAAATTGTTACTGGTGTTAACATTTTTTGGATTACTTTGTGAATATTTTGTTTTTATTATCTGTTTGAATGACTAGTGTGTGCTACACACATTCAAGATGGTTCTCCTTACCTCTACACTCCATAGGAGTAACACATTTTGACAAAAATTATATAACAGTGTTTGTAAGTAATTAGGTGACCTTCATTCAACACTACACACCTAAATCAAGAAGATAGACACCTATGTGACTAAATCCGGCGATTTTGGAGTACACACGGCAATAAGAAAAAGGTAAAAACCAACTAACAGTGACTATTATAGTAAATTAATGGAAGGAGCTCAAAAAGGAACCGTCCCATATGCTGAAGAGAGAAAATATCTTGACCAACACAAAGCAGTACTTAGAAACGTATTGGTATTGAATAAATAGCAAGAAATGGAAATAGCAAGAAGACATAGAAGTTTTGAATAAAATTATTAACCGTTCTAATTCCAAACATCTTGGCATACATACTACTTGTTTAAACAACTTCTTTGTCAGTGTTGACCCTAATCTTGCCTCCAACATAAAACCTCCTAGTTTTACCCCACTAGTTATCCAAGAGCAGCATAATTCTCTATTCTGGACACCTGTAATACCTAGAGAAATAGAAGACATCTTACACAAAATCAAAAGTGGTAAAGCACTAGGAGATGATGCAGTGGACACACTAGAAGAGTTAGGAGATCATATTGCTCCCATACTTGCAGATCTTGTAAACCTTAGCTTTGAGACAGGAGTGGTCCCAAATAAATTAAAGCTGACAAAGGTAATACCAACTTACAAAAAGCAGTACTACACCAGCAACTATTGACCTGCTTACCAGAAGAAAAGTTAGATAGCAGTTTTAAGTGTGTGCTTATATCACTTGATCCTAAGAAAACGTTCGACACTCTGGACTGTAATATGCTCCTGGATATCCTGAATCGACTGGGGGTTAGAGGTCTTGCATGGAATTGGTTTCGAAATTACCTTGAACACAGGTACCAGTATGTAAGCTACAATAATCAAAATAGCCCAACAAAGATGTGTTTGTGTGGAATACCTCGATAATAGGGCCTGGTTTATATAAACAGCTGAAGAAACAAAAAGGTGTATCGAGAGTGATCTGCAACTAGTCTCAGGTTGGCTTCACTACCTTAAACTGACATTAAATATACAGAAATCGCAATACAAACACATTTAGACAGTATCTGCAGGAAGATAGCATCGGCAGTTGGAATGCTTGGGAGAGCCTCCACCATTTTGTCTTCCAAACACTTAGTAACATTATACTACTCATTTATCCACTCCAACCTCTCATACCTGACACTAATGTGGGGGAATGCTACTGCCACACATTTTAATCCATTGAATGTTCTGCAAACCAAAACTATCAAATGAGTCTTTGGTTTGCCTTATCTTCAATCTGTATATATACAGCAAGCAGCCAACGTCATACACATATGTCAAAGGAGAGATGTACACTCCACAATCTCCTTTAATGTGGTTAGGGATATTCACCATCACAGTGACTAGAACTCTTAGTGTGAACAGGTTTAAAGTGGAACTTCGGAAACTGATTCAGCAAAACTTGTTTAAAAGCTTGTACACTATTGTTTAAAAATACTGTCTTTAATTTCGCTTTTAAGTCCCATATGGTCCCGGATACCATATGATAACAAATTTTTTATATTTTCGTTTTTGTAAATTTTTGTTTCAATAATAGAGGATCATTAAGTTGCTTCCACATCCCCCATATTGCGCACAATTTGTGGCTTATAATCCACATACTTACTGAATATGAGGTACTAGATAATTTCAGTGATTATGAGACACTCTTCGGAAATGGGGCACTATAGATCTTTCAGGAATAATCAGCCCATCGAGCATAAGCATCAATATCAATAAATACAAGTATTAATAAGCGAGTTCAATACCAAATGAAAACTGTTATTTCTGATATTAGAAAGTTAGATTGTTTTAAACACTAGTTTACAATTAAACCCATGACTCACCAATTTGAGAAAATTTTGCAGCTACCGACTATTATTAGATTTAAGCTGGATTAGCTTTTTACTCCCGTGGAAAATATTAATGTACCTAACAATGACATACTTACTTCATTCAAGAACACGTCAGTGGCGAAGCTAGGCGTGGACGAATTGGACCCTCGCTAACAGCCTCTCATTTAAAGAGAACTAAGCCTCTTTAAACGCGATGCCATCAGATTCTCCTAATACTTTTATATCAGCGAAACAAATTTAAAAATACAGTTTTCTTTGGATCGGTAATAGTTAATACTGAACATAACTCCAAGTTTTTCGCTGTATAATGTCTCTCAATATTTTTCCACCGCGTATTTATATGAGGATAGTCCCAGAAGAACCTGATCTGACCTAGAGATGGCGGTAGTTACTTGAAAAATCACAGAGGTCGAATAAATGAAGTGACGACTCCAGAAATGTTGAAAAAAATCAACCAAGCGGGACTGGACGATCGTCTAATGAAAGTGCGCGAGCTAGAAGACATATTAACCGAAAATTTGGACATGAGACAGCTGTAGACATGATGGGTGCCGCATTTGCTCACATTAGAATAAGAACGGCGTCGTGAAGATGTTTCTATCGAGTGTTTGCCAATGTTTCACAAGAATAAAGCCGAATTTGTGCGCCGAGTCTTAATCATGGTCCATTAAGTCCATCACTTCACACCTGAATCAAAAAACAATCAAAACAATGGACCGAAAAAGGAGAACCGGATCCAAAGAAGGCAAAGACCGTTCCATTTGCAGGCAAGGTCATGGCGTCGGTTTTTTGGAATTTGCATGGGATAATTTTCGTTGATTAATGAAAAGCTATCAACGGCGAACTTATTGTAACGTTTGAACGAAGAAATTAAGCAAAACTGCCGCATTTGGCTAAGAAGGAAGTGTTGTTTTATCAAGACAATGCACAATCTCCCACATCCATTATTGCAATGGCCAAAATTAATGAATTAAAGTTTAAAATGCACCCAATTCGCCAGATTTGGCTCCCTCGGATTATTTTTTTGAAAAAATGGCTCGGTGGTGAAAGATTCCAGGACAATCCTCGTTTATTTTAATTAGTAGGTATGTCGACTCAAAGCATTTTTGGTAAAATAGATTTGTTGGGAAATAAAAAAGGACCTCGCTAGTGCGTCGACTTCGCCCACGTCTACGCCACTGGAACACGTTATTGAAGCAAATATCAGTAAGTATACCAAATACAAGGTGTTCCTTATCTTACAAAAATATGATCAAAACATTTAGTTAATTTATATGCAGTAGAACCTTTGTGATCCGGCACTGCGCTAGTCCGGCGCTCTCAGACGGGAGTGGTGGGGGAATCACGTTCAAAGATGATACTCAACACAAGTGTCAAAACACTGCCGGTTGGTCCAGTAGTGTTTTATTTCGTGTCGTGTATTGGTGAGAAAAATGTCTTGCGTAAACGAAAACAGAGATTCTGGAAAGACTTGATAAAGTGAAAAGCTATCTAAAGATTCAAGAAAACCATTGGGAACTGGAGAGTTTCCTCAGGTATGCTTGGTTCTTCCAAGAGCGAAACAGACATAAACCGATCTCAGGTAAGAAAGAAAAAGCCGGTAAACGGTAAAATAATGGGGAAAGATGATTTTCAAGCCAAGCTAAAATTCAAAAAGCGTTTTGGAATTCGTCTGCTAATTATGACGGGGGAAAAACTCTCTTGGGATACCGCAGCGGTCGACCGATATAAAGATAAGTTTAATATAATCAAAAAAACATGTGGAATGGCTTTAATTGCCAGAGATCTTCGTCTTCTCTATTTCATACGCAGATGTAGTGTTTTGGAGCTCCTTAGTGTTTCATACTTCTAGAGAATGTGGGTACTGCACGCCGCATTATCTGCTAGGTCTAGCGTCTTCAGATGTTTTATTTAGGCGACAGTGCCCCGATAGAACTCCTGTTAGTATTTGTAGATTAGGTTGATACATTCAGTAGATCTACTCTTGTTATAGTGTCCCAGAAGTGCCTCAGTCCCCGTAGGTTGTCCTAATAATTGGTTTGTTCCTATCTTCCCTCTTTTCCAGTGCTTTTTCCATTGCTGATACCTCAGAAGGGTTCGATTATCATGAAGGGTTTGTCTGCCCCAGAGCTTATCAACTATTTCATTTCTCTTTGTTCTGGTATGTCTTGGAATCTATTGTAGGGTAACTATATTTTTTTTGTCTAGCTCGTCTAATGATTCTATGAAATCTCAAACGAGATTTTATGATATTGGAGCTTAGAGTTCTAATAGCTGCTTGACTATTGGCCAGGATGATGATCTACTGTTTGCGATAGCTTCTCTCTAGATTAAACTGAACATATTTTTTTTTTTCAATTTCTGCTTGAAAAATGCTTGGTGCGCTGCCCAGACTTTCAGAGTGTTTGGTTCTGGGCACGTACACTCCAATTCCAGTTCTGTCTGCTGTTTTTAATCTATCCGTATACTATTTAATGGCATTTTTGTTTAATTTATTATTGAGGTGAAGTTTTTCTCAAAGCTAAACTTTTTCGATACAACGTCCTGAGGCATGTCCCAGGGTTGTTCATTATTCTGGAATGGGTTTTCTTTGATGATTCCATTCTACCACGCTTTCCAGTACTATGTGGAGAGGATGCAGGAGATTAAGAATCACTTTTAGTGCAGTTGTTAGGCAAGATTTCATGGCCCCAGTTGCACATAAGCAAGCCAGTCTTTGGGAGATTGTTCCTTGTGGTATTCAGTCAAGCTATTAGTGTTATCTTTATAATGATATAGGATAACGTTTATGCCATGTTCGAATACAAGTGGCACACATAAACTGAATCTTTTGGTGATTGGAAAAGCGAAAAATTCCAGGCCATTCAAAAATTGTTAATCTACCTGTTGATTATAAAAACCAAAGTACGGGATGGATGACGTGAGTTGTTTTTAAGGACTAGTTTTATGGTATATTTGTACCATGGAAGAGAATGAAATTGCCACAGAAGGCCCTGCTTGTTTTGGAAATAACTGCCTTGGTCATCCAGAAAAATCCGAGTTGAAATGTTCAAGTAAACAAGTGATGTTCTTGCTCCTTTTTTACAACCAATGGATCAGCATGTTATCCAAGCAGTAAAAATTCAATACAATAAAGCTTTGCTGTACAAGGTTTTGTCCTGAATCCATTAGATGAAACGAACTTGAAAGAAGTGTTTTTTCTTGCGAAAATCTACCGGAAAAGTCCTTGTTTGTTTATGGAGCATATGACACTGTTAAAGCAATACAGAAAAAAGAAAGATAGAAAAAAAAATGATGCTCAAAATGTAGAAGAAGAAGTTTCTCTTTCTACTGAAGAACCTGACGAAAATGTAAATCGTGAACTGATAGAGTTAAGAGAAACGATCGCCGAAAAACTTGTTGATAAAAGTTTAACTACAAATGATATGAGCTTGTGGCTAGCCGGCGAGGAAGAAGAAAACGGCTAGTTTATGACAAACAAAAAGAAGAAGATGGTGATAATCGAAATGAAACGTTTGCTGTTCTGTTACCTGATGCTACAATGGGTGCTTTTGCTACTTCAATAAAGTGAGCAGAGGAAAATGATGTTTCCACAAATGATTATTTTTAAACGTTTAAAACTTTTTGTCTGTAATATGTACTTTTTACTGGAAACTTAAAAATAAAACTCTACTTCTTTTGTATTTTTTTTGTGTATTTTCGCAATCATTTTTCAGTAATCCAGCACAATCCTGGTCTGAGTCTGAGAGTCTACTGTATATATCAACAAAAGAACTTGAATAAACGTGTGTTTAGTTCATAATTCAATCTTATGGAAATTTATCCAAAATCTAGGCAAGTATATTCATGAAGTTTTGTCAAAAAAAATATTTACTAAAATGGCTTTATATTTTGTAATATAAACTCAACTGGTTTATTCGAAATTATGCTCTTACTGTATTAATCCAAATAGTTACTGCCCTTGGGTACGAAAACACTTATCCCATAGTAAAACATTTCTGTAAGGCTACTTTTGGAATGTCTAACAAATTTATCCAGTTTAAGCATAATCTCATTGTCGTTGAGATCGTAGGATATCTAGAACATTTCTCATCCTCAACTGACTCATTTCAACTGTTAAATAGTCATATATTTTCACCACCATATTTAGTAGTAGACTGATAAACTAGAAGGGGTGCAAACTTATCACTGTTGATTTAAACACATCAGGGTATGGGACATAACATTGGTAATAGATGCAGCTTAACAATTGATGCTATAACATAGTATTTTTCCAACATACCATTTACTATCACTACACAATTATACGAGGTGGATATGATCCTACAACATGCAAACTGAACATCCCGTTTGCAACTATTTCACTCACAATTTTACTGCCTGGTTCTTCGAGCCGGAAATAAAACTGCAAAGGACCAGATAGTGTAATTGTGAGAATTAATTTGGAAAATGACCATTTTCAAAATGCGTTTTGTCAAATAACTTTAAACAACTATTCTAGTGAACGTTCCTATTTTATACGTTAAAAAAATTGAGAGGAATAATTGAAAAATATTAAATCTGATCTCAAAAAGAGAATAATAAATACATGCATTTTCTTTTGAATAAATGTTACCTTCCAGGTCCGATTCTGCTTCTGTAGGAAAATAGATCAATACAGATAGATATATTTACACTAACAGATTGGTGAGAGAGAATTTTTAAATTAAGAATAGAAAAATATCTAGTCCAAGAATAGATTTACATGCCTCTTTATTTCATTATTTTATACAATTACCTACTTTAGATAGATGTTCAATGTTTGTTTCAATGCCTAAATGAAAATTAATGTTACGAACTCGTCCATAACATGAACCGTGAAGCCGGTCCTGTTCAATTGTAATGGAAGTCTAAAATTTGGCGAATGCAGCAGCGTCTTTACCTTGTTTACAATTTTTTATCACAGCGGCGATTTGTTTATATTGTTTTTTAACCAATTTCTAAGAAGGCCTTTTTATTTATCTGTTTACTTTTTGGAATTCTAGAAAATTTGTTCAGTTATAAATTAGTGTTTAGTAACCGAATAATTTAAATACATTTCAAAACTAGTGATAAGTTAATTACTATAGTGTTTAGTTTAAGTGTGTAGATAAATTAAATTAATAAGAGACAGTATGTATAAATTTACCCCACCGTTAAGAATAATTTAAATAAATGAAAAAACATTACAATAGCTAGAATAACAATTTTACCAAATATCTCAGAAAATATTGATAATAGAGAAAAAAATTTCAAAACAAAAAATGAAGCTCATAAAAATCTCTATAAAAAGGGTTACCATTGGAATCTTTATTATCGTCGGCTACCCTAGATTCCTATCTGACCAGTGGTTCCCAGTTGGAAGTGAGGATGGTGCCAGTTAGCCCGAATGAGAGTTGTTTCACCACTCTGATGAGACGTAATAACATCGAAACTATACAGTGGTTCCAAACCTCTCTTTGCAATTGCGAACCATTGGGGATGTTTCTGTCTTTTATTTTGATATGTTTTACACACCTCATTCACAGTTCGCAGTTGGAAATGAGGATGGCACCAGTTAACGTTTGCTGGATAATGTTTAACTACATGTACCAAATACCGACACTTTTTGATGTTGTTTTTAGTTCGGCTCTCGGGCCCGAAAGAAAGTTGTTATACCACTCTGATGAGACGTAATAACGTCAAAACTAGTCAGTGGTTACAAACCTCTCTTTGCAATTGCGAGCCATTGGGGATATTTATATCGACAAAAATGTCGATTGACGTCACACTCTTCAGAGGAGATGTCTTTTGGCTAGTATTAGCCAAAATATCTCGGCAGGAATCAAATTGACTATTTTTTTCGTGCAGTGTTACAGGGGGTTAGCTAAGGCTCTCTTGGAGGCTAGTCAATTTGACACCTGCCTAGATATTTTAAGTCATAACAGCCAAAAGAATAGGTTTACGTAAAAATGTATTGAACCTGTCTTGTAGAGCTTTTCAAGAGCCTCATTTTCGGTTCGAAACTTTTTTTTAAATCAGTATTTTGGTATTATTTTATCTAACCAAGGACAAGCTTTGGCAAACATTTCAGCTAAAACGGAGAGTTCATCTTTTCAAAACTTTATCTACCGAAGCTGCAAAAAAATTTTGAAATATGCACATTTAATAAGATTATTGGATAATAAAAATTTAAAACCAAATTTGAACTAAACTGAAAAATTATTGGTATTTAAATTCAATGAGACTTAGAAAATTTTTAAAAATTTGTGGAAAATTCTAATGAAAAGCACAAAAATAATTTAAAATTGGGATTATCATCAACTTTTACTTTGTATCCACACCTTGAGGTTATATTATCAGGGCTGGTTCATTACTCAATTATTTTATCTTTAAACTGGAAAAAAACATTAAACATCTGAAATATACTCTAATGTCTTCTTAGAAAACCATAATTTTGATTCCACCGTTGACTTACCGATTAATTGACGCACTTGATTTTGTTTGGCATTCATAAGAGTTTGTTTTTCTTCCGTGCTCAAAGCTATCATATCTTCCTCATCTTCAGGACACGACTGTACTGCCTCCCTACAAAAACAGCAAGTTTTAAACAGTTTTTTTTTCAGTTTCTCATTCAGATGTTGTACCTTATAGCTTGTATCCACACTTGTTTGTCTTTCGGTTTGTGTACTTTGAGTTCAAACATTTCTGGATCAGCCGGATCAGAAGAAATTAAATATATACCTCTTGAATCTTGTCCGGCGATTTCTCTCACTAATAATTTTTGCAACGACACCACACCAGTCTACAGAAAATTTATAAACATATCAGAAGATATTTGAGAATATGTTGAGATTATACAAAGCAGTTGTTACAGTTAGACCATTTTTATTCAGTCAAAAGTCTTACAGACAAATAATTATGAAACTGATTCAGTTAGCTTCTTATCCTTCAAGGATAGTTCAAATGTACTATGTTGAGCAGAAAGTATGAGAATAATTCTAGCATAAGAGATGATCTTCGTATCATGCTAGAGTAGTTAGAAATATTCCTCAAAATACAAAAGTGGAGAAAATACCACCAAAATTCTAGCATGAGTAATGATGTCCTACTTCATATCATACTACAGTAGTTCAAATATACCGTGTTTAGAACGTCGAATGAATAAGTGAGAAAATAAGGGATATTGCAGATAATAAACATTAATAAAGTATCTAAACAGAAAGTACCACCAAAGCAGGGAAAAGAAAAATAATTGAGAGAAATCCTCAAGATACAAAAGTGGAAAAATACCACCATAATTCTAGTAAGTAAGTAAGTAATTCTAGTAAGTCGTACTTCGTATCAGGCTAGAGTAGTTCAAATACACCGTGTTAAGAACCACAAATGAATCAGTAAGAAAACAATGGGTATTGCAGATAGTAAGCATTAATGAAGTATCTAAACAAGAAGTACCATCAAAGCAGAGAAAAGAAAAATAATTTAGAGAAATATTCCTCAAAACATAAAAGTGGAGAAAACACGACCAAAATTCTAGCATGAGAAATGATGTCCTACTTCATGTCATGCTACAGTAGTTCAAATATACCGTGTTTAGAACGTCAAATGAAGAAGTGAGAAAGTAAAGGGTAATACACATAATAAACTTTAATGAAGTATCTAAACAGGAAGTACCATCAAAGCAGGGAAAAAAATAATTGAGAGAAATAATCTTCAAAATACAAAGGTGGAGAAAATACCATAAAAATTCTAGCAAGTGAGATGATGTGGTACTCATGCTAGAGTAGTTCAAATGCACCCTATTAAGAACCACAAATGAACCAGAAAGAAAATAATGGGTATTGCAAATAGTAAGCATTAATAAAAGTATCTAAACAGGTAGTACAATCAAAGCAGAGAAAAGAAAAATGATGGAGATAAATAATCCTCAAGATACAAAAGTGGAAAAATACCACCAAAATTCTAGCATGAGAGATGATGTCCTGCTTTGTGTCATGGCAAAGTAGTTCAAATCTACAATTTCAGATGAATTAGTAAGAAAATTGGTTAATTGGTGTTGTGGATAATAAGTTTCTAAACAAAAAGTACCATCAAAGCATAGAAAAGAAAAATAAATGAGCTAAATAATACTCAAAATACTAAAGTGGAGAAAATATCACGAAAATTTTAGCACGAGAGATGGTGTCTTGCTTTATACTATCTAGGAGTAGTTCAAATACACTGTATTAATATCAGAAGTTGACATTATATTAAAAATACTAAATATTAAGTGTCTAATTAGGAAGTACTATAAAGAGGGAGGAAAGAGAAATAATTTCATGAATGAATAACCCTGAAAATGTAAGGAAAATATCAGGAAATACCTAGCATACGAAATTATGTCGTCAATTAGTATTATTTAAAAGTAGTTCAAATGCATTATTGAAAAGTGTAATAAAGAAGCATTGTAAAAACTAAGGAAAGGAATATAATTAAATGGAGAAATGATCCTTAAAATAGGAAAATTCTAGTATATGAAACGATGTCCTGGTTTCGTTTTATCTAAGAGTAGTTCAAATGCAGTGTGTTAAGAACAGCAGTTGAAAACAGTGAAGATTAGAGATAATAAAAAAGAAAAAAATACTAGGAAAAATAAGAAATTGACGCAAATTGTGTAAAACATTATCCTGAAAATGCAATAATGTAGGTAAAATCCTAGTGTGAAGATAATGTCCTTGATCGTGAGTGGATATTTAAAAATCCAACACATAATTATGTTTCATCTGTTTTGATAAACTTTTCTATTTTTGAAAGTACAATTATTCGACTTAGTCAATTAGTCTCTATGATATTTATATAAACTAAACGTTAATTGTTGTAATAAAAATGATCCAATGTAAACAAATGGAAGAAAACTGAAGAAACCTGTTACTCACTTTACTTACTGGAGTAAAAAACGTATATTTATGCGAGTTTTCTTGCAAGAAAAATAAAACGTCAGAAAGAACGATAACCAAAACAACTTGCATCTTTCCTCTGCCTTGCATCAACATTGCTACACCTTCGAACTTAAGAGACCTATTTCCTTGTAAAATATCAGATTTTTTAAACTTTTGTCCTCTGTATACTGTATTAGATTTGGCGTCTATCCTATTATAAATTTCTAATTTCCGATCTTCTTTTTCTTTTTCGGCTACTTGAGCGTCGACTTCGACTAAAATTTCTTTGACTAAAGCCAAAGCTTTCTGTAGAGATTCTTGTTCCGGTTTATTTTCTTTGCTGGTTTTTATCAGCGGTTCTATTAAGAGAGGATATTTGGTTAAACGTTGTGTCACGAATAATATACATTCCGGGATTCCCTTCTTCTTCAAAAGAGGATTTGTTTGACAGTGTCTCACGAATTCTCCGAACCTCTGATCGTTTTGCATGTAATACTTGTAGATCTCCACTGCATCCCTATGCCGACTGCAAAATTCACCTGAACAAAAAAATTGTTTGATTAGAGATGAAAGAAAAGGGATAAACTCAATATATTCCAAAAGTGTGATCCGACTTACCATAGGCTGATTTCAATTTTGCAGCGTGATTATTAGAAAACGTTTCCAATAAAATATCAGCAATGGAAGAAACGACGGGACATTCTCGTTGTCTCTGTCTTAGTCTCGCTAAGAATCCTAAATGTAATTCAGTCAAATCAATTAGCCTCGGGAACATTCTTTCCAAATTCGGTCCCAATTGAAAATATTTATGTAATCCTTCGACGAAGATCTACAATAAAAAATCAATGAAAGTTAAAGATTTTACTTTTGAAAATCTGTTGTTAAAAACTTTATTGTTACAAAAAACACAATTTACAATTTTTAGAATGTTCTGGATTTTTCTTCGCATAACTCGAATTTTAAAAATTACTTTTTAATAATCTGATTACTCACTTTCTGCATCACTAACAGTGTCATACAGTGATGCTTTTCAGTTAATATGAATTCGTAAATATGTTCTTGACGTTTGACTTCTTTTTCTTTCAATTTCCTGGATATATCTTTGCCAACGTAAGGTGACCACGAATCCGGTTCTGGTTCATGTAATCCCAAACTGTAATCCGAACATAAATCAGCAGCAGTTAATGGTGAATCAGACAGGAACTCCAAAGGTACTATTGGAACATCATCGGGGTAACTAAAATTGAAAAAAATACTGATTGAATAAATATAATGGAATTGTCTCTAGATATTAGATCAATCAAAAAGTCTTCGGAGTTGTTGTTGGTATCAAGCTGGAAAATTTTACGTTTGGTTCAGTCTCAACAAAATTATCAAAAACTACCACGAAAAATCACCGACGATATTCATCCTTTAAATCCGAAAATGACAAAAAATTTTCAAAAAAATGTTTAATATTATCGCAAATTGAAGGTGCTAGAAACATTGGTGGAAATGAAGAAGGTGCATTTACTATTTCGCATGGACAATGGTCCATAAGAAAACTTTTCTTCAAACATGGGCCAAGTTTCTTTACATCTGATAGAAAACTACACAACAACAATATAAAGCGCTGTTTGGAGCTGTATAACAGAAATAAACATGAGAACTGGCTGGTGAAAGCCTCCCGAAGACCCAAATATCAGTTGGTAAGGTTATGGCATTCATACTTTGGTACGCGTACGATCAACAATCTCGAAAAATTTAAAACTATCAGATGCAAAATTTTTCACAAATTGATACAAACCGTAGTCAAATTAGAAAAAAATTGCTCAACCACCCAGTGTATTCTTCAGATCTGACCCCCTACTGATCACTAGCCTTTGTAGACTTCAGAATACCCCAAAGAAAAAGATTTCGTTCCAATGAAGAAGTCTAATATTTGAAGCAAAGACAATTGGTATTGAAAAGTTATGATGATCTGTGTATGAAATGTATCACTCTTGATAGAGACTAGAAATCCAAACTCAGGATTTACCTACACCACTTAAAGTTTGGCATTATTTGTAAGCATCTAAAGGATTTTCTTTTCATGTTTCCTTGAAATGATGTTTGCTTCAATTCTAATGACCCTTCAGTCATTTTGGCAGGTATGGAAACCTATATTCCTTACTCCTTTGCATATAACAATCTATGGTTTGATAAAAACTGCATTAAAGCAGTCTCAACAAAAATGGTGCTTATAGCAAATGGCGCTCGAATCCTAATCTCGAGAAATACCTGCAAGCAGAACATAGATGCTTGCAGAGAACGATTTAATGAGAGAATGAAAAACAAATTTCTCAATTGCCTAAATGGATCAAGTTTCTTCTGGTCTAAAACAAAAGCAGTGAGCCAAGACTTTTGTAGAGTTATTTCATCGATGCCTGAAATAGAGTTTCGACACCAAGATGTGGCAATACTTCTCAAAGGCTTGGAAATCAATAAAGCCACCAGTCTCGATTAAATACCACCAATCGAATTGAAGAAATGTGCAGTTCAACTACAACAAGTCCATCTGCAAACTCTCATCACTATTATGTATAAGAGAAAAAACGACAGTTCCCAACAACTAGCATCTGATTGCTGTAGTCCTAGCCATTGGAGAATCCAGAGCAATAGCACTGGACATATCGATGGCTTGTGACAGAGTTTACCATGACACCCTACTAAATAAATAAGAATCGTACGGTTTGGCTGCCCAAAGGCCCAGGCTGCTATTTTTACAAAGAAGAATGGCATTGCAGCTCAGGATTTGGTATTGTCTGGAAATAAAATATAACCATCACCAAAAATTCGCTTGTTGGGTGTTGATGTTGAAAGCAATATTTCCTAGCACAGTCACGTGACCGAGCGGTTTTGGCAAGACTTACTCGACAAGCGACACCGAGGCAGACGCCCAGAACTTTATTTATCGGGACTAATTCCTTTGGAGAAGTGCAAGCCTGTGGAATTAGCTACCAAGGCTTACGCACTACAACATACAGCAGGCACCACTCGATCTACAATCTTTTCACATAAAAATATATAGATGGATAAAATGGGATTTTTTTTAATATAAGTGGTTAGATCTGGAAGGTATGATATTTTGCGAACAAAAATTTTGTTACACTGGTGCAAAAATTGAAAAAGGTGATTCAAAAATGTGATTAAACAAAATATCTATAAAGCTAAAAGCAAAAAAACGTGTAAAAAGGTGAGAGTGAGAAAATTTTTTTGGTTATTTTAGTGCATAAAATAGTTACCTGGCGGAATCATGTTGTCCATGCGAACTGTTATCCTTATCATCGTAAAGTATTTGACTGAAAAGCAAAACGAAATTTAAAAAACTGACATAACTCAAAGTGATCAACTTGCCTAATAAAGCTCAGGTCTAATATACAAATAAATAGAGAAACCAAAAATAATAGTTGTATCAATGTGAATATACATTGGTATGTTGTAGATGTGGAATCAATTCGTTGACATATTGACAGATTTTAGACAAATATATCAAACAGAATAAAAATTTATTAAACAGAAGAATTACTATTATTCATTGGATATCTAAGTTTGTATTGACATTAGCGCTGTTGATTTCAACTGCATCTTTTGTTTGATAGATATACTTTAGACAAAACGTCATCTGTGACACCGGCATGTTTCCAGTTTTATTAATTTTAACTTTAACACTTTATGTAAAACGCCTTCTGTCACACTGAAAATGTGTCCACTTCTATTTTTTGTAGCTCCATTTTGTACTAAACTTCATCTGTGACATCGAAATGTTTCCATTTTTACTAATTATAGCTCCACTTTATACCAAACGTCATCTGACCCACTGAAAATGTTCCCAGTTTTATTAATTTTATCTGCATTTTATATCAACCGTCATCTGTAACTTTAGATTGTTTTCAGTTTTATTAATATTAGCTCCAATCTATACCAAACGTCATCTGTCACACTGAAAATGTTTTCTGTTTTATTACTTTTAGGTCCATTTTATGTCAACCGCCGTCTGTAACATCGGATTGTTTCCAGTTTTAACAATTTTAGCTCCAATCTATACCAAACGTCATCTGTCACACAGTTCTATTATTTTTAACTACAAACTTCATTTGTATCACCGGATTGCTTCCAGTTTTAATATTTTAGCTCCACACAAAATAACAAAAAAATGTAGCACCGTTAGAATGGTTTTTTTTAGGTTAACAGCATACCCCACAGATTTTCTTTAGGATAGAATTCTTCAATGAATTTGCAGTAGAAGCAAATTAAAAAATTCTTGCCGTGTGTAATTTTTTGAAAAATATATCAAAATCGAGATATTCAGTGTGTCATTATGAAAAACGATCTGCCAACTGTCACATAATTGACATTGATATGCGTTGAGTAGAGGGAGGAAAGAGAAAGGTCATGCTTGAAAGCAAAATAGCGTGTCGCAATATATAGAAAAATTTTAAAATAAAAAATATAGAATTTACAGCGTAAAAAAAGAGACTAAAATTTATTAGAAAATTGATTATATAGACTAAGATGAATGTTACCAACTGGGTTTGCACAAAAAGAGAACCAACGTGGACACTAAGAAATCAAGATCATCTGAAACTTTAGATAAATGACATTTGCAGTTGTACATTTTCCTCAACGGAAATTTTGGCAAAAGTCAACGTATAAAAATAAGTTAGGTTTGACCAACTTTTTTGAAAACTTAGGGGGATCCCCTACTTGATAGTTTCATTTGTGTCTGGTATAAATTTAGATTCTTTTTGTAGTGCAAACTCAGTTGCGAGCAACTGTAACTACAAGTCCAAGTTTACGAGCCGGATGACTGCAGAATTACTGAAGAATTTCAACACAACAAATGATGTTCGCTAAAAAAGTAAGGAGTCGAGAAATAAAGATGTGAAAATATCGGAAAACAGTTAAATGGTGGTTGTGAGGTAAGTCGAAAACTTACTTTACTCCCAGTTTAGTTGCGACCCTGCGCCACGGCGAATAGCATAGTTGGCTCCTCCTAAAGGGAGGGGCAGGGAAGAGGCAGCACATTAACCACAAACCCAAATTTTTCAATATTTACCGATATTTGATTATTTTTTATTTACCTTTTTTGCAATATCAATTTAATAGGTGCCATTTCCAAGATATTTCACATTATTAAATCTTAGAAACAATCTTATAAAAAAATGAGGTTAAAATCTGTCACCGCATAATTATTTCTATCAATGAATAACATTGGCAACGGTGTATTAGTCTAGTTTCAATAAAATGATAGTTAGCAAGAAAATTAATTTTTTCTTTTTCGATATTGTTTCCTTTCTATTATATAATAATAATA
The DNA here is from genome assembly GCF_026230105.1 of Diorhabda sublineata. Lineage (NCBI taxonomy): Eukaryota > Metazoa > Arthropoda > Insecta > Coleoptera > Chrysomelidae > Diorhabda > Diorhabda sublineata. Next base: position 14,660,983 of record NC_079485.1, on the reverse strand, counting down.
TTAATATTAGCAATTTTTTTAAAGATTCTAATAATTCTTTTGGCTATTGGTTGGAACACTCTGTTTATTACCACTATAAACAAAGAACAATTATTATACTAGTCCTTAGAGCCTCCCTGGTTGCTGGTTCATATCCGGCTCGAAGGACCAGAGTTTCAACTCGGATGATTTCTTTCAAGATCTAAGCTACTTAAACAGTTTTCAAAATCAAAATATCAAGTTGGGGAAAAAGTAATTCTGTTTTTGATATAGATCAAAATGAATTTACTAATATAGACTTTAAAGCAGCTATCAATGATATATGTGCTGATCTCATCGATGATTTTTTGCCACTTTACTACCGAAACCATAATTCCGTTATTGTAGAACTACTGGGGTTCCTGACAACAACTGATCCAAGTAATTTTTACAAAACTCTTTCAAGGTTACACTGATAAGAGAATTTTGTAGAGACAGCAAAGTCAGGAGGTATACTGCCTGTGCTATCAATTTTTAACTAGTCATTAAAATACGAGAGTTGTCTAAAAAGTTTTCAACCTCAACCTGAAGATGTAATGAATCAGTAGAGAAATATATTTGCGCATGAGCTAACATTTCAGCCATTTTGACGTCTAGTTTCTATTGGACAACCGAGCTGTCATTAAATATATGTTTTTGAAAGGCAATACGCCTAAGTAAAATGGAAGATAAGGTAGAAACTGTGAGCGGAGACTCTGTACCATCATTTGACTGAACTCGAGCCTTCGGGATGACCAAAAAATGCTACAACCGGGCCTTGTTGAGATGGTGTAAGCAAAATGAATAGTGATGTCAACCGTATTTTGGGATATTAATGGGATCGATTATATTCAAAAAGGTGTAACAATAAGAGGGGAGTATTATACATAATTGATTGATGAAATAAAGGAAGACATTTATGAAGAAAATTAGATGTAACTCCCAGCAACTTTTTCTTTTCTTTCTAACCTCAAAGTTTCACTTGCAGTAGAGAGAGTTTCATCAGAAGGGGGCGCTGACATTGTAGTAAGTATATAGACTTACAAAATGAAAATTATGAAAAAAATATTTTGTTTCTTTGTTAGGTTTCAGACAACCTTCGTTTATTTCAAAAATGGAACAGAACAAGATATTGGATATTGGATATTATTCAGTCCTTTCTCTCTCCAGGATAAAACTATACATCGAACTATTGATTTGAATGAATATATTTGAAATTTGAGGCAGAAGATGTGAGTGATGGTTCCGTTCAGGAAATATACGAACACGATGATAATAATGATTCAACCGAGTTGTTTAATCACTTCATATTTTTGGTGGATCCAACAATTCGTGTTGTGATAGTACCTGCCTTTTGGAATCTCTCAAAAAGTCATAATTCTCTTAAAATCGCTTCAAGTGAAGCAATTGGATCTTAAACATCTCTGGTCATGCGTTTGGTAGTAGAGCAAAAATATTAATTTCTTTGAGAGACTTCGAATTAACACTTGGGTTTCAATATGAAGCCATCGAATGGTACTGAATATGAGGAGAAAGCTGTGAAAACGATTCAACCACCCATCATATTCAGCAGATATGCCTATGCCTATTTTGTGGGGACTATTATTTGAAGGGTTCAAGTTTGTAGACTTAAAAAGAGACTATGTTGAAAAATAAAAATTATTAAGAAACAAAAAATGTTTCGTTTCCGTGTTAGGTTAGAGCTCGTGAGACATAATACCCTTCCAAGCACACCAAAGAACAAATTTGTAAACGTAAAACAGTTTCCAACTGTTAGCGAAGCATTTGTGGATTGGGACCAACCTCTTTTGGACATGTCACATTTATCATTGACTATCATTGTCTCACGTTTACAAAAATTGTTGTAAGAGATGTTGCGAGTTGAAATATGTCGGTCTATCACATATGTTTGAAAAATACCATCCGATTCTTCAACGGATATTGTGTAAAATCGAAATAGAGCAAACCAATTCTAAGACTAATATTAATTTAAGCATTAATCAGTATAGACACTACAAAATTTTCGATGAGCCGTTCCTGGACAACTACCAAACTTCCTATGGAATTGGATAAGTATTACTAGAGATATACAACATACGCCATCTATTATAAAGAACTGTCATTATTTTTTCCCCAGCCTATTATAATATTTAAGTTAATTTGGAAACTGGCACCTACAAATTATTTGTCAAATTACTACATACATAACATTAAATAATTTTTAACAAAAAAAACTAGCAACGACACCCTATCGCATTTGTAAGCATTTAAATAACCAAAATAAGGCGCGAACAATGTTTTTTATTCACATTGAGGTTAGAATTTCATCATGTTTTAAATTAACGAAGTGTCCAGTTGGTGTTGCGGTTATTTAAATGCAATTTTAACTCAAATTATCGGCAATGAAAAGCTACAAAGCAAGGCAACACAACATTTAAGGTATATCAAGCCAAGCGAAGAATACAGGTGTGTGGTTTTTGTAGATTGGAATGTTTGTGAGGGTGGGAAATCAAATTTTTACACAGACATTTTTCATAGTCGACGAAAACGTTAACAAAGATTTATCGAACAATACTTACTAGGATAAAAGTTAATGTTTATCAAAATTTTGTTATAAAATAAACCAAATGATTAAGCTGGAAATTTCATATAGCGGAAATGCAAAGTAGTGTTGAGCTTTCACAAAAATATTGGGATTTATTTTCAACAAATTATGAATAGAGAAAAAACATTTATTGTGAAAATATTTTAGATCTATTCCGGACTTGTAGTAAATTCAGTTTTATCAATCACAGAAATAATTAATGAAGAAAGTGACGAAAAAAGTTTTATTTTATAATAATATATAATGATAATACACAGTTCGAATGACCAGAAAGTATTATTTTCAGTGGTTAAAATCAGTTAATAACTAAAAAAATTAACAAAAAATATTAGATAAGTATTTTTATTGATAAATATTAACTTTGCGACCATTCCGGATAATAACATATAAAAATAATTTATAATTCGATTTGCTACTACTCATTCCTGCTCAAATGGGTTGGTTGTATCGAAAATATATCCGAAATAGTCCATCCACATTTATATAGACTGTAAAAGTACTCAGATAGAAATGCGGGATTCTAATAGAATTTAATCAAAAGGTATTTCAGAAAAAGTAATCTATTTACAAATTTTTTGATTCGAATATAATAGGAGTATAAGGAAAATACTTAGATGACAATAAGATACTGAAATTGGTTACCAATGAAACTTGACGATTATTGAAAAGAATCCATAGAATGAATGAATAAACTGGAAGCTTCTGTTATTGTAGATTGTTCCTAGAGTCGTTTTGGTAAATCTGCATCTATACCTAGAAGAATCTGCATCTCATTGCTCTGCTTTCAATATACGTACATACCAAAGCAGCATATTTTTATGGGTGTTTTATGTTCAAAGTTTTAGCACTGTTTCTTTGAAGAATATAATCTTTTTGAGGAAATGGGAAGGATAAATCTCTCCTGCTCGTAGAATCTTCCATGCCCATCGTCTTAAGGTGATAGATCAGAAAACCAACCATAACTTTCATGTCCTTTATTGATATCTCGAGAAGTTCCTCAGACGTCTTATGGTTATGAATCTTTTGGATTATATAGACCTGGAATGTTCCTCCAGTGTAACATGCCGTTCGGCTTGTTAAGTTTTTCTTCAAATATGTTGAATATCCCTTTGTTCACGTATTGTGGCACAGTAGTCACTTTTGATTTATTTATTTTAACATTCGAGTTTTTGAAGAAATTAATTAATTTGTTATCGACCTTCCACTCCATCCAGAAATTAAATAAAACTTCGGAATGTACGCTAAATCGTCCTCTATCTACCTACACTTTGAATCAAAGTAAATTTCAATAAATTTGTGGTTTATATCCACTGGTAAACTTTTCTTTGCTTTTTTATTGTGCTCAAAAAATTCCAGTTATCTTTATGGATTTCCTTTTGTTTGAAGCAAATTTTGTACGATAGTTTTCATATAAATTCTTATTTTCTATTTATTTGGTGAACAGAACGATTAAAATAAAACAGATTCCTGTTTGATTATATCTTAGAGCATAAGTTCCTTTTCATTCAAATCTATTCTACCTACGCGTTCCTTCTTTAGTTATTTCCATCTGAGTTCGAGTTTCCTCCCTCATTTTATTTTTTTCCCACAATAAAAAACTTCAATTCAACTCCAACAATTGGGAATTCAGTTGAGGGCTGCAACCATCCCGGATTTCCATAGATAAGTCCCAGCCTTATCTTTAATATATAGACAAGTCTGAATTGTTTTTAATTTATAACTGCTTTTGTTCGTTGTCCTCTTTGGGATACGCAGTTAATGCGAATTTAGTATTTTATTTGTTGCCGAAACTTTTATTGTTCACAGCAATAAACATTAATTTTGGAAATTGTGTCCGTGGACGGTTTAATTCATTCCACCTTTTTTTATTCATTTTTATCGTTGTTCGTTAAAAAGCTGGTCGTTTCCAATTTAATACAGACTGTTCACCTTATCTGAGTACCAATTTAAATACTTTATCTGAGGCCGATTACCATTTCCTCAGGAAGAGTCTCCTGCCGGGGAAGTGAGGTTATATATACCAGTAAGACTGTATCTCATGAGGCATTGGTCCTAGATATAGAGTGTTTGCCCCTGGCAGCCATATTAGGGTTACTTTGTTTCTGTTAGCTAGTGATTTTACAGTTTTTTTTTGCACTACCACACTAGAAAGTGCATAAAATAGCCTTCAAGGCCGTTTGGGACAATTGGAGAGAATGTGATTTGTGGTATTACAAGATATAAGAATATCATGGATGAATATGGTTACCAATTATGTACCACTACGAAGACTGAACAATAAAATAAGTAAATCAATAATAACAATAAAAGAAAAGTGGATCATATAACAAGAAACTAAAATTGATATGGCTTGCAGTAGCGAGTTCTATAAGGCGAAATATATGGTCATAGAAGACCAGGACGGAAAAGAAACTCTTGACTCCAAAAAATCAACTACCACAGAATTATTCTGGGCATTAACCAACAAAGTTAGAATACCATAGTTATTCTTAAACATCCGTATTGGATAGGCAGTAGCAGAAGAAGAATAAAACCCGAAAAACGCCTACAATTATCAAGTTCTTTTGTTTAGGTTATGATTCAGTAAAATATTAGTACCAATAAACATCATTTATACTGAAAGATTTAGAAAAAAATACACTGAGTATCATTATGGTGTTAATTATCGTTAGTGGGTGAGTAAATATGAATATTCTTGTCAACAGGCATCTGTCACTTGATTCCTGTTAAAATGACATGAGCTACGTTATTTATATTGTGTATGACAGTAGAGTATGTCATTATTTAAAGAGAAAATGGTGAAATTTTGTACTTGCAGGCTTGTGCTAGAGTTCTACAAGAACAGGTGGGTGACGAAACGAATTGAGATCGACAAATCCACCAATTAGTCTAGAGCTGTCTTGGTATAGCCAAAAGTGTAACTATAAAATCTTTATGTAATCTATGTGCAAAATAAAATCTTCGGGGGTATATGGAAAAAAAATGGTGGAACGTTACAGGGTTCAAAAAATTGAATCAGTACCAGGTGACGGTTTTTACTCTGATGGGACACAACATCACAAAGAAAAATTATTCACAAATATTTTTCTTAATATTACGAGGCTACAGAAATTTTTCTACTGATGAATATTCAATCAAAAACATATGATTTAAGCAAATTTTTAATTTGTCTCAATAATTGATAAATAAATAACTTTTTCTGAAATATATCTCTCAATATCATTTCAACTTCAAGTACTTTATCTTTCATGCCCAATAACGCCTATTCTACTAAAAATCTAACCAATTTTGCCTAAGTCAACAATTACAAACCTTCTACACATTAAAAAAAATCAACTCATTTTTTTGCCAATTAAATAGTTCACCCTTTGCTAAAACCCAATGTTTTATCTGTGTCCATGTAAAAAAATTACAGATATGAATTTATAAAAAAAAGTTTACCTAGCGGGAGTATTTTGAGAACCAGGTATTGAGGCGGATCCACGTTTGGATATTGAATTTTTCGCATTCGTCAACGGTGCAGCGAATCCTGACAACTTACTTGTACTCTAAAAAAAAAGGAGAATGAAACAAGGAACTTGCTGTATCTCAAAAACTATTTGCTGTGGCATTTTTTAATATTAAAAATAGCCCAATAAAAAGGCTTTATTTTAAAAGTCAACGATTAAACTAATACTGCTTTGTATATTTGTTACAATGGCAACACTGTCTGCTTTTGAATGTCACCAACATTTCCGGTGTAAACTTTACAGTGTTCAACATAACCTCAACCACGAAATTTCGCAGTTAATTGAAATGTGCAATGCCTAATAACAATTGGATTGATACATGAACACTTTCGTGTAATCATCATCATCATCATGCCATTTAATCTCTTGGATTATGGCTAGCGTTTGGGACATCTATATATCCCTTTATTGGGGTGAATTACTCCCCTTGTTTTTTTGGTATAGTTTTTTGTTGGTTCTAGCTTCGTTTGTAAGCTTTCTCCATTCTTTCCAGTTTCAAGAATTCTGGTATCTTCTTCAAGTTGGTTTCTCCAGGTATTTCTTGGTCTACCTCTGCCTCTTGGCTATCCTCCTCACCGTTTCTGTAGGTTTCCTTCTTATGAGGTATCCTATCTAATTCAGTATTCGTGCTTTTACATACCTTATTATATTTTCTCCTCCCAGTTCTTCTTCTATTTCTTTATTTTCTTCAATCTTCTCTCTCTCTATCTTCTGTAATATGTGGTCCGAGTATAGTTCTTAATATTTTCTCTCGATTATCTTCAGGTGTTCTTCTTTCTTTTTATTTATGATAGTTGTTTCCATGGCGTACTGTTTTCATGGCGTACATACTGGTCTTAATAATGTCTAATATATTTTTATTTTGTTTTTTACTAATATTCTTGCTTTAGATTAACTTTTTTTTTCTAAATGTTCTATATTCATCTTGTATTCTCTCTTTTATTATTTTTCTATAATACTTTTTCATAATTCGACTTAATACATAATATAGTCCCCCCAATGAGCCGTTAGACCTTGACCTTGGTGATGGGGTCTATCGGCCTGGTAGAAAGGATGCTCCATTTTTATGGGATTGATCGAAATTGGTACCAGAGCCCTAATTAGGTGTCGCGAATAATACCTGCGGAAAACCTGGCGAAATTCCAAAGGCTCTACAAGAGCAGGGACCATGACAAACTCTCTTCTTTCTCCGAGGACTCAGAGCAATCAGGGTACATGGAACCTACTACTAAATGGTACCTGAGTGAATTCTATTTGTTCCCAATTTTTTTTCAAATCAAAAAGAGGCAGTTTTGGAGGCACCTCAGTGAAAATGGAAAAATTAGGTTAGAATTTTTGAGTATAAAGCGAATTTAAAAAAAATGGAATAGAATGTGAATTTTTTTTAATGAAAATGTAGTGATAAGACAATTGATTGTGGTAGTGAAAATATAGAAAATAGAAAATTTTGAAAAGACATATTAGGAATACTAAAATATTTCTTCTTCTGGTCACTTATGCTAGTCTTTATGGAGCGAATAGTTTCTGAGATACCGGATTATTATGAAGACATTCTTGCTTACCTTTGCGTTTTTTATCTTAACACATTCTTGAATATTGTCCTTACATGTATTCTGATGCACTGTAGTACCACAGCCTAAAATTAAATAATTCAAATATATACAGGGTGTCTGATTATATAAATCTACTAATTAAACATTAGAACTTTGATGATATTGATATTTTTAGTGATATACTCACTTTCACAGTAGAGGGCGGGCTTATTGCTTAATAATTTAGTGCAAACGTCACATATTTGCGAATTGCCGAAACATCCAGTCACCCATTGATGTGCCAGTTTCTTGGACTTGTCCTAAATTATAAGATGAACATTATCAACATTATTTTGACACAAATGAAGAAAAAAGTTGAATATCCAGGACAGTTAGAAGGTCCAAGAACTTTATCTACTTATAAGCATATTTAATAAAAAATTTGATCTAACGGTTGAATTTTCGGCATTCCCTGAATTTTTTTTACACTAAACTGTATCAGCCATATTACAAAAAAAATATCACTAAAATTAATGTAAAATAAATCACGTTCAGTATTTGAGATCACGTGCTGAAGAAGTACAATGACAATAAAACTGGTCCACAAGTTTCTTTAATATTTAACAGTTGGATTGACAGAAAGGACCAGTACTAAATGATCCTGAGATTTGAAATTTCGAATATAATAATGAGAAAATGTAGTTGATGGAATGGATCCGGGTACGAAGGAAAGTAGTTTTATGAGACAACTAATTATAACAATGTAAACGCCTTTAAATAAATCTTATCTCACCTTCTTTTTTCTGAAAAATAAACTTCCCCGCTTTCTTCTTTTTTCAGCATGTAATTCATAAGGAGCGCTGAAAACATTCACGTAAATACATTTTCCAAAAAAAATTCTTATATTGTAATAATAATCGAATAATATTGTTTGAAATATGCATTTTTTTTCAATTTTCAACGATACTTCTATTTAAAATCAGACTAGTACATTTTTCAAAAAAACTGGTTCATTTTTGGAAACGTTTTTTAGAAGGGACACTCTGTAGATGATTTTAAGTAAGATTATTGAAATAAATCTACGGTTTTAACGAATTTAGCATCGATTTAATTAACCAGAATGTTGTATACCACCACATTATAATTATTATAATAATCATATACAGAGTGTTGATTTAATAGGAACTAAGTGCATGCAAAAATTTTTATTAAACTTCAAATATATTTATTTCAAACTAATACGAGCTACAAAAAGATTTTCAATGTGAAAAGATTTCAATATTGCATTCAAAAATTTAATCGAAATTGTTGTATATTTTAAATAGATACGAGGGTTGCTACTTAAGTTTTGAGATATGGCAGCACTGATGTGAATATGTCAAATATGACACTGACATCATAAAGTTTGCAATTTTTAATGGTGGACGTACTCAGAACGTGTTATATGAGTGCTATTTGAGTTGTTTACATTTTCGTGCGATGATTTTTTAGGACTTTAGACGTGGATTTAACCAACAGCAGTATGCCGATCAACTCACTTAGACTTTTGGTGAAGAAGCAACATCTGGAATCACTGTGATTCACTGGTTTTCAGAATTTAATCGTGGTCGCACTACGCTTCAGGATGAATATCGTAAAGGTCGTCTAAAATAGGCTAAAGCGCCAGAAAACATCGATGCTGTGCTTAAAAAAGATACGTTCGCATTGGATACGGCATAATTTGAAAAATGTCGATTAGTACGAAGAAATGTTGAAAAGAAGCAATCGCGATGCTCCAAAAGACGTTTATAAGTTCGTGACAGACGCATGGATTCGAATCTAAACAATAATCGATTGTATGGGTCTTCCAAGACGAACCAAATCCACCAAAAGTTGTTCTCGTAAAAAAAAAACACTTGTCTTCATCGTTCCAATGTAGAAAGATCAAATGTGGGTGATACCCCAGCATTTTTTTGCCAAAAGTGTGCGAAGAACTCAGGGAATTCAATCACAGAAGCCGAATCATTCTCCACCACGACAATGTGAGATCTTACACATCAGTTCAAACGAAAACGGATATGGTCCTATTTGTATTCTTCTGACAAGTAGCGAGCCCTTATATTTTGTTAATGGTCAGATCAACTCATATTAATTTTTTTGTCGTAAAATTTACTTCATTATTTTCTTTTATACCTCATAATAATCAATTTCAAAATTTTATTTTTTTCTCACCATAATCTCTATTTGAAATAAATAATAACTCATTTTGCAAATATATTAAACTAATTTAAATTTCTATGGTCCACACTTAAAATTTTCACATTACTGTAAACCAACAAACTCATGAGTTTTGTGGGTAGCTTTTTTAACCTTGTTTTTTTGTAATTTCAAATACGACTAGTGTATACTTATTAATAAATTGAAACATTTTTTTTATATCAAAATAATAATAATTGTTAATTTCTTGGTCAAGATTGGTTGTAGTCTTTAAATTTTATTTTTTAAAATACAAATCATTGTGCTTTGTCGTAACGATTAGTTTTATTCCAAAAGATATTTCACCCTATTTCTTTATCTTTCTCCGTTTAGGTTAATAAATTGAGTGGCGCCCCATTTGAGAATTTGAGAACATATTAAAATTTTTGAACATCATAAACACTACAAAATCTTGCAACGAATCTTGACAACACACATTAACATGATGAGCTTAGTCGGAGCCCAAAATGTGAACTTTTAGGTTATATCGTTCTAAATTTGGAACACCCTATATTGCTAGTGGAAAATGTATTTCGGCATTGAAAATCACATCTCGACAGCAATTTTCTTATTGGAATATTTTTTGTTTACATCGGATGATTTCTCAAACATCATGACTTTCAATTTACCTCCTCCAAAAAGTTGTATTACATCTGGTCATGGCATATTTTTTAGCAATGCAGAAACTTGTTGAGGGAATCACTCGAGTATATTTTAGTTACAACATTATTTTTTTTTCATGATGTAACAAGACATAGTACAGCTATGAAATTTCCTTTATCACCACTTATTTCTTTAGCAGCTAAGCAGCATATTTATTGAGTATATTATCAAATGAAAACCCGGGTAGAAAGAGAAATTGATCTAGGACCATGGGGTTGGGAGTTAAAAAATGATATACTACAGTCACTAATGATTTTATTACCACCAGCATCCTATCTACACATCTTTCGTCGATTTTTCACATCTTCTTTACAACACCATTATAAAGGTTTATACAAAAGAATTTTTCCGTACATTGGGGTTTAAAATGCCTAAAATAACTGGACTATTATTCCCGCAGATCAAAAATAAATCTCAAGGTCCACGTCCACCTTAAGTAGCAGTTGATGCGTTCAACTCACTTGTTTTGTAGGTACCTCAATCGGAGTTGGTTCAAACCCATGCAAACTGACATTGATCTCAATTGAAATTATTTTGAAAAACAACAAAGCCATATCCAATTATAAATATTTGTTTCAAAACTTAAGTAGCAACCCTCGTATCAGCAGACAGTTCGGAAGAAGTCGTCATCTCTGGATAAACTTTAGTAGATAAGTTTCGGAATGAAAATTGGTTGTTGATGGCTTTTTTCGAGACTAATAGGATCGTTAGTAACAAAGTTAAATCCTAATGTCTTTTTGGCATTTTTATTGCGCATGGATTGACATCATTCCAAGTTACGATTTCTCCACAAAACTGTTTGTTGTATGTATGAAGGGTAAATAGAAGAAGAACAAATCTGTATATATGCAAAGGGGTGGCGCCACTTTTGCATCATGGCGAATTTCTTTTGGGTTATATTTACTACATTATTTTAAAATTTTTAATAATTGACGCTTCTTCAACTTACTTCTACCCTCCATATTTGTATGGAAAGACGATTAAGAACCTGTACTGTCTTTTCGACATTGTTATTTTGAATTATTTTTTACTTCCATATCATCATTTCTCAGTCAGTTTTACTTCTATATGTCTATTGTATGTCACATGTCAAACGTCGAACTCTAGCGGACATTATTCGAATCTCCAATCGACAATGAGAAGGATCGTTACGAGTGACGACTTCAATGAATTTTGTGTTCAAAAAGAGTGAATACCAGCTACTAGTCGGCGAATTTACCATATGATATTAAACTTAGCGAGATAAATGAGAGCACAGTTATTTTATTTGCTACTAGCTTTACTAGTATGTCTTCATAGTCACTATTGAACTAACAGCTATACTTTCGAATCTGCCCGGTTTAAGTTCTCGTTAGTTTGGCGTTTTCGAAATCATATAATCCATTTATCGAGTTTTCAGGTGGATAATTCAATTTATTGGTTAGATTTATAAATAAAACGAAACGAAAGGTTTACTAACATTCGAATTGGAAACTGTCTCTTGATATTATTAAGCAGACAGAGGAAGGGATCCATTTTTTGGTTAGGTTAGGTTAGGTTAGTTTACTTTAGTTTAGGTTAGGTTAATTTGACCGGTAACTATTTTTCTATGAAATGTGATACATTTTTATAATCAAGAGGAGCTGCCATTTTGTATAATTCATAAATAGAAAGTAAAACCAATAGCAACCAATCCATTTATCGGTCTAACCTTACATACTAATTTCAGACATCAATAAAAGGATTTTACGATCTCGAAAACTTCAAACAAACCGATCATATACGTAACTCCCTGAAAACGATAATTTGGTTAGGTAAACAGTTTACCTTGAGTCTCTGAAGACGATAATTTGGTGAGGTAAACAGTTTACCTTGAGTCTCTAAAGACGATAATTTGGTGAGGTAAACAGTTTACCTTGAGTCTCTAAAGACGATAATTTAGTCAGGTAAACAGTTCACCTTGAGTCTCGTCTCTGAAGACGATAATTTGGTCAGGTAAACAGTTTATCTTGAGTCTCTGAAGACGAAAATTTGGTTAAGTAAACAGTTTTGAGTCTCGTCACTAAAAACGATAATTTGGTCATATCTCGAAATTATTAGCAATAGAAGACGTAGTGATCAGTATTTAGGCGCTAGCTACTTGTAGTGTTTACCGACTAGCAGCTGGTTGATGTAATGTGATTATATTTTGATTGTACCAAGATAGGATTTTTTTATGTTGAACAAAAATTTGGTCTAGCTTTTGACCAGCGTTAGAAGACGACCCAGCATTTGGATTTCGTCCAATCGTAACAATAAATTCAAAACATTTCTACTTTATGGTGATATCCTATGCATGCTTTTACTTACTGGTGCAAAAGTGCAATCGTGTGAGGATCATAGTGGGCATGTCCTAATCGGCTACCTTCTTCTTCTGTTTCGCTCTCAGTTCCACTGGGTCGGCCCCTAGACACCAAGCTAAGCACATGCACTACACTGTTCAAGCTAAAGTGATTTTTTTTATTATATCAAAACATCTAATTTTGTCGATTTTTTTTTAAATAATAGTTGTCAACATTTGATCACAAAATGAAGGTATGAAGACAGCATTTGTCCTGTTCAGATACTCCCCTTTCACACGTGTTTTCATCACTGTAACCAGTGAACCGAAATGGGAGACAAATGCGACAATTAAGTTGGAATTTTCGGAACCGTTGGTGATATTTACACTGAACACCACTACACAAACACTGACGATTACACTGTTTGACGCGCGTTTCTATAACTGAAGATAAACGGTTTCCCTTCGGTCCCTGAAGACGATCACTTGGTTAGGTAAACAGTTTACCTTGAGTCTCTAAAGAAGATCACTTTTTCAAGTAAACAATTTACCTGCAGTCTCTGAAGGCGATCACTTGGTTAGGTAAAGAGTTTACCTTGAGCCTCTGAAGACGATAACTTGGTTATCGAAACGCGCGTCAAACAGTGTAATCGTAAGTGTTGGTGTAGTGGTGGTGTAAACAGTGTGTTCAGTATAAATGCGACAATGATTGTTGTACGAGGCGTGATACTAAAAATTACCCTTTTCATAGTACTACTCTTGCACTAATCACAAAGTTATATTTTCGACTGGAAGCATTTCTGTAAGGCTTCCATTGATGTTTGTAATGATTTCGATACGTTCTAGGACATTTTTATTTTAGACAATTCACATTGTATTAAATCTGGTTAACAAAACAGAATGACTTTTAGTGAGCAAAATCTAGTCAACCAAAGCGACTTGTACGGTGCTACGTTATGACGGAGAAGAAAGCTGGTTGTTTTTAGGAAAGTAGCATTGTGTTAAATCTGATTAACAAAACAGACTTTTAGTGTCAACTTTTAGTATATATACAACTGTTGTTGAATTCGGAGGATATCATAATTGTTCCTCGTCCTTAAATGACCTATTTCCTCTTTAAAATCGCTGATACCACATCTCTTAACAGTCTTCAAAGTTACTAAATCATCAAAATCAAATGCACATATCCCTTTACAGCTTCGGAGGCTCTTTGAGGCCTTGCCAACTTATAACCTCGGGGTAAGTTTAGGGAGAAGTGTTTTCCGAGTGGCTTACCGCCGATTGTGCAAGTTTTTTTGGTAGAAACTCTTAATAGTGACACTTCTAGCATTGCAACACTACTAAACTGCCATTTTTGACAGAAATAGATGTTTCGTATTAGTTATCTATGATACAAGTGCGTAAACTGATACTTTTGCGCACGAGTATCATGCAATATTTTATCTACGACCACATTAAAATATAAAACAGAATTTTAATATGAATTTATGGTAGTTTTCAACATTGAATGATAGGAACATAACGTTGACGATTTCCATTGACATTGGCTTGACTTTTCCGGGAAATATGCAATAAGAGCTTTTTCCGTGTGATTTTTTATTATTTTAGTGTTGAATCACCATATGAGTTGATGTATATTTTTCTTGACTTTCCGGATCCAGGTTTTGAGTTACATTGCACGTAATTTCCGTAAAGGCAGCTTGATATTGTGCGAGACAATGCGCAAGAAATTGAATGCAAAATATTGCATAGATTAATATTGGACGTCATTTGACAAGTCTCTTACCACTGCATCATGATTGCCCCTAACACAACTTCCATAAGTAAATTAAGCAATCTCCTAACCTCAAATTTTATTTGCTATAACAAACCTATGCGAAATGAACAAGCAAGAAATAACTAGACTATTGAACATCATCTGCGCTTTTGATAAAAAAATATATGCGTCTTGCATTGCATCGCATCATGTCAAGCGGCCTTTACGAAATTCAGCTGATCTAAGACTAACATTTGGTTGGTTGAGCCAAAAGTAACTAGATTTGCGAGATTTTGCATGAAACAATCAGCCGAACTTCATGTACGCATGCTAGTTATCAAGAAATATTGCGACTTTTGTTGGATTGCATCATTTCAAGCATGCAATTTGTTGTACATTATCTTGCATCATGTCAAGCAGCCTTAATTTCATGAGTGGTGCAATCAGATTTTTCATCCACATTTTTTGTTTTTAGATTAACAATCAGTGTTTTCTCAATCCAAATTTGCAAAATATTTTGCAAAATCACGAGTTTCGCACTTCATAAGGACAGTACAAAACTATTACAATTACAGAACATTTCACACAAACACAAAATTATTCAAGTTAATTTGATAAATATACAAATAAAAAAGTGTTATGACGATTATCCTATTTGAAAATCTTTGCTATTTTTCACATTTTTTTTGGGCGTTATAATGAAATCCCATTTGAAAAGCATCGTTTTTTCGCACCCTTTTACACGTATATAAACATCACTCATAAGTCGTGTGACTGACAGGCAGATGGCGCTGCCATATGACGTATATTAACTACCAACTTTCAAAAGAGTATTTGTAAAATTCAATGACATTTCGATTAGTCAGAAAAAAGTGACAGCTCTTCTGGTCGTCCAATTGAGGTGGTTACTCCAGAAAACATAAAAAAAGTTCACAATTTGGTTAAATCGTATCATGAATTGAAATTGCGTGAGATATCTGAGACCGTAAAGATATCAGAAGACAGTTTATTTACAACTAAGCATGAACATTTGACCATGAGGGAGCTTTTTTCAAAGTGGGTGCCGCGTTTACTCACAGTCGATCAAAAACAACAACGTGTTGGTGAATCAGAACACTGTTCACAGATTTTTTGCGTCGATATGTGACAGTGGATGAAACATGGATCCATCACGTCACTCCGGAACCAAAACGATCATCATATGAGTGGACTGCAGTCGGTGAACCATGTTAAAAGGTACAACAGTCAGCATAGAAGGTTATAGCTGTATTTTGGGATGCGAATGGAATATTGTTCATCAACTATATTCAAAAGAGACAGACAATCAATAGCGAATACTACGTAAAGTTTTTGAATCATTTAAATGGAAAAATCAGGAAAAAACAGCCTCATATGTCGAAGTTTCACCAAGACAATGCACCGATTCACAAGTCGATGGTAACGATAGTTAAATTGACTGAATTACACTACGAATTGTTTCCTAATCCACCGTATAGTCCAGATCTGGCCCTAAGTAATCTCACCGGTAAGAAATTCTGGTCAAGTGAAGAAGCAACTGTTAAAACTGGAGCCTATTTCGAGGCAAAAGACAAATCGTTCTACAAGCACGGCATCGAGAAGTTAGAAAAGCTTTTGTAGGAGATAACATTGATGAATAAAATCGATTTTTGGTAAAAAATATGTGTAATTTCACGTATTTATATGAATTTTTAAATGTTTAATTTAAATGGTGTTCGTAGGTAAAATATATTTGAAAATTGTTCATCGTATGGACAATTAATAAATTCGTAATCAATTTAGAAACATTCGTCGTGTGATGAATTGAAAATGTTTAAATAACATGCAAAATTAGTGCAAAAAAGTGACAAGATTATTATTTAAAAAAAACACGTGAAGCTCGAAAATTAAAAATAGAAATTGTTTAGCAATAAATTAAAGCCGATTATAAAAATCACTTACATCGGTAAAGTGGGTTGAGCGCCTGCTAGGGCAGGTTCTGGCGCTAAATCTCTTACAGCGATAATAGATGGCGTTGAAATAGATTTTTGTAATGGTAATCTAGCCGGTAGAAGGCGTTGTTCAGCTTCTCTTTTAGCTTTCAGTTTATTAAAATCACTCTAAAGAACAATAAAAAATGAAAATATTTCCATTTCTAATCTCAATTATACAAAGCTAATTGGCACATCCAGTACACTATAAATTTATTTTGAATATACATGATGTCCCACATATAGACCACAATAAAAGTAGTATGAATGTATTTGTACAGGGTGGATCATGAGGAATTTTACGTACTTTATATATCGCACCCCCATTGTAAATCAAATGTTTTTTTGATCAGTTACTTTAGTTGTTAGACGTACCAAATTTGCTGCACAAAATGTAATGTAAAATCTGGACAGGTTTAAAAAATTTTAATTTTATTTAGAGTTTACAATGTTTTGTTCGTCTGATATTCGAATTTGATTGTTTGACGTCTCAATTTGATCCCTTTGAGTCTTGCAGCCATTGCTAACTGTACATATATGTGAAAATACTAATTGGTGGATAACAGTGACAGTGAACACGTTTCTGTTTTGATTCAAAATTATTTGCAAAAAATGTTAAGTACAACATGTACAGGTACGATAATGACCGTTGTTTGGCGGCAGCTAACAACACGTGTTTATTTACTTGAGAGTAAAAACTGTCTTTTCAGTTATTGACAAATAATTAATGCACTGTAAAATAAAGATAAATTCACGATGAAAGTAAAATTGACATGAAAGTTGCACAAAATTTTCTATCTATAATAGAGACGGGATCACCTTCACTATTAATTATGCGAGAACATGCCACATATACTTGTTCAATAATCACTTTGGAATGAGCGTAATATTCAAAATTATGCTCATATTGGAATAAATCTGATTTAGATGCTCGAAGAAGTTGTTCGTCAATTATTTGCAAAAAAAGTTAAGTACAACACGTACAGGTACGATAATGACCGTTGTTTGGCGGCAGTTAACAACACGATTTTATTTACTTGAGAGTAAAAACTTTTCAGTTATTGATAAATTGTCAATAAATAATTATTACACTGGAAATTAATGATAAATTCACGATGAAAGTAAAATTAACATGAAAGTTGCACAGAAAAATTTTTTACTGAGCGAACCCCAAATATTTTTCAGTTTTTTATCTCCATGATTCCCCATGATTCACCCTATCTAATTCAACCGAGTATTTCCAAAAGTACATGAACGTTTAGGGTTAAATTACCTGAAGATCGGCTTCGTTCAACGAATGAGTACTAGCTCCGCCGTTAGTAGCTCTTGAAGTTCGATGCCTGACCACGACCGGCGCTTCTGGTCCTAATAGTAATCTCACTGTACTGCCATCCACATTATCTATCAGTGATGATTCGTCTACTTCGGATTCCATACTGCTCAAAGATATACTATACGACAAATACAAGGTTAAAATATGATATTTGGTGATGAGAGATTTGTACCTTCTCTGACGGGTCTGCTTGACTTTGTCTTTGTTTCCAGTTAAATCTTCTAGGGCCGTCCATGATCGTCTTCTCTGAGGTTCTGGTTGACATAACCAATCTTGAGCAGCTAATGAGGAATGAGCATTTTAATAAAATGTTTGCGCGCAGGTTTAAATGGCTAAGAAGTTCTATGTCATATTAATTATAATAAAGATAACTCTCTCACCGCTTCCTTTTCTACTTGGAGGTAGATGTAAAGGAGAAGACCCCAATGAACCGCCAATAACGTCTACTTCTGAGATTGCTTCGTTAAGAGCCGGACAACTTGCACTCAATCTCGCAACTTGAGCCAAAAATGGATTTAGAGCAAACGCAGCAAAGTCTCTCGAGTTAGGTCCATACGAACCTATAACCAGTAATAGTTGTAACTCACTGAAAATTTATTCTTTGGTGGTGTCAAAATTTTTGTGCAGTTGAATTTACAAACATCAAAATTGCTCTGTGAATACCTATGTAATT
Source organism: Diorhabda sublineata (assembly GCF_026230105.1). NCBI lineage: Eukaryota > Metazoa > Arthropoda > Insecta > Coleoptera > Chrysomelidae > Diorhabda > Diorhabda sublineata. Next base: position 14,642,393 of record NC_079485.1, on the reverse strand, counting down.
TTAAACTGACATGTTAAGTACAACGGCATTATTTAGAACTCCTTACCATCTATATCAACGATATGAAAAGTTAGGTTATGTACAGTTTTAGTTGGTTATTCGAAATTTCCAAAAGAATCTTATTCAGTTAAAAAAGTTGATTCAGATTCAGAATTACTTACGAGTAATTTAGTAAACGAAGAAACTATTATTGAAAATTCAACAATATTTTTCAAAAATATATTAATATTTTAAGTTTATTGAAATTTAAATAATTTTTACAAAAAACGATGTTGGGTGGGCTGAAGAGTTCGTAGGCAGACACATATGCTAACGGTCCAAAGTTTTTGCCGACCCCATAATCCATTCATTAACTTTGCTATTTAACTATTGAGATATGGCAACACTTATGTTAATATGTCTAAATCTAAATAAATCTGACATTGACATTTGACATTTTTAATAATGGACGTACCCAGAACGTGTATTCTTTTAGTTGTTTAAATACTAGAAACATTCATCTTGGTCAAAAAATGGAATCAAATCACGAATATTTTCGTGCGATGATAGAAATTTCGACGTGGATTAAATCAACAGCAGCGTGTCCATCAACTCGCTTCCACTTTTGGTGATGAAGCACCATCTTGAGCTACAAGTTCAGCTGGTTTTCCGAATTTAATCGTTGTCGTACTTCTCTATAGGATGAATTTCGTAAACGTTGTCCAAAATCTGCTGTTGTGCCAAAAAGCATCGATGCTGTGCGTAAACTGATATTGCAAGATCGTCATGAGACATAACGTGAGATTGAGGCATTCTTAGCATACATTCAAACAATTGTCTCTCAAGATTTATTCGCATTGGATAACGCGTAATTTGACAATCGCTGAAGAAAAAGCTCTAGTTGATTAGTGCATAAAAATGCTGAAAAAATTGAGATAGCGGTAGTTGCTTGATAAGTTGTTGGACTTCCTTTACAAGAAGGGTCTAGACGAGTCTGACCTCAAAATCATACGGGAGCTTTATGCTAACCAAACTGCAGTGGTGACAACAAAAGAGGCGTGCGACAGGGATGCGTGTAGTCTCCTCTACTTTTCAATATATATTCAGAAGAAGTCTTTGCCAGAGCGTTAGATGAAGCAAAATATACTCATTAAATTTAAATATTTGAATCAAAAAAATGATGAATTCCAAATAGTGCTCAAAATTTGATAAATGATTTCCTTTAGCATTACACCAAAATTGTAAATAACGCAATTAAATATTAAACTATGGATGGTTTATGAGTGGACTATCGATAAATTCATATCACCACCCTCGCAAAATTTTCGCCTAATTATTAGGAATCGTCGCGCTGGCACAAACATTACGCTGGGTCCTTAAGTAAAAGAATAGAGATGAGAGAAACGAAAAACGATAACTAAGTGTAAAAGAAACGAAACTAGAAAATTGAAAAAATATGAATTCCTATACCTTTATGTCGTATTTTTTCATGAAATTATTTTTGTGTTTAAATGAAGAGCCACTTTCGAAATGAATGTTCAGGTAATTTTTCAGAATATCTTTTCAAGCATTACTTTGTATTGAGAGATTTTTGAAATTGGCTAGCCGCTTTGTATTTTGTCAAGTTGTTTCGAATTCCTTTTATATAAAACCATTAAATAGCTATAACCATATCATATTACACCTCATAGTATTTACCAAACAATATTGTCATATAAAATAGTTTTGTAGCAAAACGTAGACATAAACTAACGGTTTATTGCATACTTACTACAGACGATGTGTAGAATGTATTCATCTATAACTATATATGTGTACGAGCCGATTACGGCCCGATATGGGAAACAGAAAACGTGTCAATGGCTTTTTCAGAACTCAATATGTATTCAAAGTATGTGGAAATTAATTTGATTAATTTTTAAACGCTTTAAACCTGTAAAATAGTGTGGGTTGTGCACATAAATTCTTCGGTTCAGTATTCAACTTCATTCCTTGGTGTTGTTATTAAAACAAGATCCATGTTGTCACCTTTGTAAGCTTAGAATTGTTTTTATATAAAAAAATAGTTTCTTACTTTGTACGGAGACATTGCGCATGTGCTGTACGCTTTCGTGTAATTCACGAACTTGTTGCAAGCTGTCCTCCAACACCGGATAAGTTTTGTTGGCGGGTGAATGAGGCGTCACGCTGATGGTAGGAAGAGGCCCACCGGCCCCAGGTCGAGGCAGCATATCCAACACCGGTATATGGTAATCGGTGATGACGTCCTCGTCACTATCCACCTCTCCTCCGCTCTGGCCACATTCATCTATAAAGATATCATATTATAAATAGTTTGCAAATACTAAAAAAAATTAAATTATAAAAGCATGAGCGTTTTCGTAGTGGGATTGTGGAAAAATTTAACACTAAAGTGTAGTATTTGTAATATATTTCCTAGATCGAATACCTATGTATTTATTATCAGGTACTAGTTTACAATATTTTTTGTTCTGTAGACTAGTACTCTTCTATCGCTACCATGTAGGCACACTCCGCTGAGAAAAGAACGGAAACCCATTATTTGTCAGTTCAATTAACATGAGCAAATCAGAGCTCGGTGGACTGGGGTTGATTTGAGGCCAATAGCTGTCCTTTTCATCTCAAAGTTAGCTGCTTTAAGTCTTCTTTTGGCTATTCAGTCACTCCTCACGTTTATCTGATCTCTTGTTGGACTTAAGCACCAGTGAAGGCCCGATTTGTCACCTCGAATATGCATCTTTTTCTATCAGAACCACGTCTTCGATTAAAGTTACCAGTTTCTAGGTAACATTGGTAAACTCTAGAATCAACAGATTGACTCAAGTTCAGTGCACTACCTTCTCAGCCTTGTCGCATAAGATGACCGCTTTATTTCTTATTGTGTTTATTTTCAGATAGAATTCTCGTTTTTTGTTAAAGAACTTGTGTAACTGTTGACGTTTGATGGTGATGGGTCAGGTAGATAACCTTTTATAAGGGTCACTTACCTCTAATTAGTACCATTGTAAAAAACATGAAAAGGGTAGTTATGGATCATAACATGGACTGTGAGAAACATAATATTTTATATCATTTTGAGGCTTGAGTTGATTTTTTAGTTCATGATTATAATATAACTGTCACTAAAGACAGGAAACAAAAAGGAAGACTGAAAATATCTAGGTACTCAAAAATTGACAATATAGATAAAATAAAGATAAATTTGGACTACAAAATGTCCGGTACTAATTACTAAAATAATAAATATATTGATAAATTGAACGAATACTTTTGTTGAAATACACTGAATATATCGAAATATGTATTGGCCGTTCCGATTTGGAAAGAACATAAAAATGATCCTTTCAATATATTACAAAACAAAAAAGTTCCAAGGAATATCCACGATAAAAAATATCTGTTTTTATCTTCCTAGTCTAATAATAAATTCAGCGAATAATCTCGGCCTGAAAAATAGGGTCAATACTTTTAGGGCACCTACAAAAAAAACAGTAAAGAGCCTGAAGTATCAGGAAAAATTCTTTACTTCTTAGACCTTTTTTTTTCAATTTAAAAATGTCGTAACTTGTTAATTCTATGAAAAGTACAATTGCTTTATTATTTTTTAAGCATTCTCTCTTTGTACTGCCTCAATCGATAAATAAAAGACCTAAGCTAGATCTATAAAATAAACTAAAAACAAACAACAGGAATCATTTTTTATTAAAACAAATTGAAAAAAATGCTCGGTTTGATTGAAGCTTTATTGTTATTTCCGATTAATTACACATGATGTTGCTTAATTACAAAAAGAGTTTTCCTGAATTATTGGCTATTTATAAGATTCTCAATATTTTTTGTTTTGTTTTGTGGTGTGTGATTAAACAAAGATGACGGTTTTCCAAAGCGCGAAAATGCGACATATAATTGTCCATGTGCGAAATAGGGAAATTCCAAGTTCTATCCACAAACTTCCAACGACCGGCCTTGCGGTTTATTTATGGTCATTGCAACGGCCAAACGAATCGTTGGAATCATCGGTATACCCAGGATCAAAACATCCTCTCCTTTGTATTTTGTCTTTATTATTGTTGCCTCAATTCATCACCTTTTTCACAGCCAGTCTTGTTCCATTGCACAGTCGAGGTTGATTAATGTTACGCATCATGATGATAAGTGATCCTACTTTTAACTGCAAATTCTGAGGTGGTAATCCAGGCAATTCCAGTGAATTAAAAAACTCCGTGGGATAGTTGATTACGTCATCCTGGACATCTTTATTTTTCGCCGCAAATATTTCTCGTTCACCCAATCAATTATGAATATTAAACTGTTGCGCTATATCTGGGAAAAAAAGAGCACATAACTTGCAATGTCACTGTCAGAAATTTAATTTGTGACAAAACTTAAGATTTATCAATCTACATATAGTTGGTTGTCAAATGTCAAATATTGTGTTCAGAAATTTAATCGGAAGCGTATAAGACATGTGTGCTTACTCGTTCCGATCCCGCACAGATTTTTTTTTGAGTAAAATCGGATCGGAGTGGTATAGACAAGTGTGTTCCGGCCTTAAGTCTTCGTGTTTTGATTGATGTATCATAATAAAATGAGACGTGGATATTTGTTAATTAAATAATGCCAATCAATATCCAACACATTCTGCCGGATATAAGTTCCTAAGTATCTAGTCCAGGAAGTGCTTTAAACGTAAAATTATATGCTATTTTGCATAAAATAATGATATGCTTCATTGTTAGGAGCAATAAACAATAGAAATTATTTTTGGTTAGTTAAATTTACAACCGCTTAAAAATTTTTTAGTATCGTTTTCGGAAATGTTATTGTTTTCGACCCATTAAATTTGGTTAAATATAGATAAGTCACTTGGCAGTCTATGAAAATACAATTCTATTTTTTAATTTGCACGTCTTTAACACCTTGTCAAGTTTAAAGATTTTACATTAAACTCAGCTTATAGTCCATTTGTTCAGCAATAGAAATAAGGTTTAAAAATAAACGAATGGACTATAATTATTCAATTAATTAAAAAAATTGCTTTTTGATGGTGTATATCCAATCCAAACTTGAAATATACATTTCGGTGCTTCTTTTAATAAAAAATAATTACGTCACTGAACTTCCTGTTGAGCTTCTCAGGATGTAATCGCCTTTCACTGAAAATTCTGATTTAAAAATTTGTTGCATCAAATTCGAAATAAAGCTGGCATCGAATCGAGCAAATGCCGTTAGCTCCGTGCTTTTCATCGTATATTGAGAGGGTTTTCAGGAAATAAAAAATTATTAATCCGTTCCATACCTAATACTAATTAAGTATGAATTTAAGAGGATGGAATTTTTGTTTAATTTAACCCCGCCTGGTACGTAGCATAAAAATATAGTGAAACATGTTCATTCTCAGCACTTCTACGAGGATGGTCTCAGAAATAACTAGCGTTACCTAGAGATGGCGGTAGTTGCTTGAAAAATACCAATATATTAGAAAGTACACGATTTATACTATATATGTTCCAAGTTTGAAGACGCCACGTTATTTAATATTTGTTTGGCAGCCATCAATAGTGAAAATTTTCAGTGGTCATCGTTATGGAATACAATACTTTTATTTGAGGAGCGTAGGTCAACCAAGATGAAAGCTGAACTAAATTCTTCTCTGGGTGAGACTGCTCCTTCATTATCAACAGTAAAATATTGGGTAGTAGAGTTTACACGAGGCTGTACGACCTGCGAAGACCAGCATCGCAGTGGTCGATCAAATGAGGTGACATCTTCAGAAATGTTGAAGAAAATCCACCAAGCGGTATTGGATGATCGTCGACTAGCTAGCGCGAGCTAGCAGACATAGTAGGCATTTCAAAAAGTACGGTACATCGCATATTAACTAAAAATTTGACATAAGAAAGCTGTGTGCAAGAAGGGTGCCGCGTTTGCTCATAATGTAACAAAAACATTGTCGTGAAAATGTTTCCATGGTTCAAAAAATTAAAGCCGAATTTTTGGGCCGCTTCATAACCATCGATGAAACGTGGGTCTATCACTTCACACTCGAAGCAAAAGAACAATCAAAGCAATTAAATGGAGAACTGTCTCCAAAGAATGCAAAGAGCGTTCCATCTGCAGGTGAGATCATGACGACGTTTTTTTTTGAATACGCGTGGGATAATTTTCATTGATTATCTTCAAAAAGGATAAACTATCAACAACAAGTATTTTGCAGGGTTTGAACGAAGGAGTCAAGCATTTGGCTAAGAAGAAAGTGTTGTTTCATCGAGAAAATGCACCAGGTCACACATCCGTTATTGCAACGGCCAAAATTAATGAATTGAAGTTAGAACTGCTATCTCATTCACCCTAACCGCCAGATTTAGCCCCCTCGGATTATTTTCTAGCCCCTCGGTCAAAGATTTTAAAACAATGAAGAGGTGATGTCTGCAGTTAAAGGGTATTTTGAGGAGCTTAACGATTCTTATGATAAAAAGGGTCACGATCTTATTGAACATCGCTGGGGAAACTGTATTTTTTCCAAGATATTTGTGTTTTTCTGTTGGACCAGGTACTTCTGGAACCATCCTCGTATTTATTCCATCTTTAACAAGAGGATATGGAATGACAGGTCAAGGACCTTGTTTCTAGTTCTTGTTTTAATTCTACTAGAGTTATCTAGACATTTTTTGACTTAACAAAGAAACAAAACATATTTTTTTCGTAACATTTCTCTACTCAATATAGGCGGTTACGTATACGTCTGATGAGAATCTTTCACTTATAAGTGAAATTGGAGGTTAGGAGACAGGAACCAGTCGTTCAACATTCCGTGGCCATGGCAATATCTCCAAGTGTGAGAAGGTCCGTCATACTGTGAGAAAAACATAATTTTTTTCTTCAAATGTTTTTGCAAGTTTTCTCTTTACTTTATCAAGCTATGACGCGTGATGCATTCCTATTATTGCTGTACCCATTGGAAGATAACACATCACCATCAATTTTCCAGTCGATAAAACCGTCTTTCCTTTTTACAGAGCTAGTGCACCCTTTTCAATCTATCGTGTTTTTGCTTCCTAGTGAAGGTGATTGGATAGATCTTGCTCTGGTTGACATTTAGTCCCTCCAATCGTCACCACCTTCCCGTATAGTTGAAAATGTCATCAAATGTTACATAGCGTATGCGTAAAACCCTCCTCCTCTCTCAGAACAATGGAACTCACCACTCCCAAAGTATCAGTTTTCACCTGTTCTGACCGGTTCTTTTGACTCAAGCACCTTAACATCAATGGTGCGTAAAAAAAAGGAAGTTCAAGGCTGAATACTAATTGAAATGCACCAGGTCATCCTCCCATAACTCTAATTAATTTCGATACACGTACGGAAGTTATATTTTTGCCACAACTACCAGCTTGCTTCAACCAATGGACCAGGGAGTCATTAAAACATTTATTTAGCTTACTACCCATTTGCACATCTACATGAAGCTATGAGACAAAACAATGAGCTTTCTGTTAAAGACTTTTGGAAGCAATTCAATGTTTTAGATACTGCAAGAATTATTGGATAATCTTGGAATGAGGTTTCACAAAAAACTCTCCATGGTCTCTGGAAAAAACTGTGACCATTTTTTTTTTTTCACCACTGAAACCCAATTTCAGATCCTGAATAAATCGATAACATCATAGAAGTGGTCGATATCGCCAAACAATTAAATTTAGAGGTCGATAATGATGACGTTCAAGAATTGATAGATTCGCACAATCAAGAGCTAACAATTGACGACGTTATAGAAATTCGTAAGTATGATCAAGACATTGAACAAACTGATTTCGTTAGAACCAGTTGAATCGGTAATTCAAATGACAATTGCAAACTTAATTTAATTGAAAAGGGGTTACAAATTTTAGAAAAAATAGATTACCTACAAAACGAGGAATAAAAAAATTACTGGTATGCTACGAGGCAATTTTGCGTGAGAAGAAGAAAAACTTAACTCGTCGGGCAACATTGTTAGAATATATGAAGCCTTCTACATCAAAATAACTTAGGTTTAGGTTACTTTATTCATAATAATGTAAATTGTTTTATTATCTTACACTTTATTAAACATTTTTCTTGTAAATTATTATTTTCTTTAAACTATGGTCCCGATTGAACATACTTTATAATGTATACAGTGCTTTTCAGATAAAAGTATCCACCTTTAATAACTTTTGTAATACTGGTATTTAAAAAAAATCCAAAAACACGTCAATTTATGTTGGAAGGGGCAAGCATTATGGCTTATTTAAACTTACTGGAAAAGCCACCTCCTCACCACTAGCAGCATCCCCTTTATTTTTTCAAATTACTTTTCATATTTATTATGTAAAATTTGGATACTCCTCTTTGAGCTGATTTCAAAAATGTATAATACTTGTAGGTTAAAGTGATTAGTTTATGAGATAAACAATTTTTCTTTTAAGAGGACAAATTTTACTTATTATTTACTTTCACCTTATTTGCCTGTACTAAAATGGGTTGTACAACAGTTCAAACTCTTTAATCTTTTTAACTGTGCTATTTATTCTACTTAAAAAATCCAAACAAAAAAAACTCTACTTTTTATTAAAGTTTGACATTGTCAACTAGAATTTGTAGTCACTATTGATAGTGTAATTTGATACATTATTTATTTTGTTTCTCTGAAATGGTTTACTCTTTGCAAGAAAGAATTGAAATTGTAGGTTTATACTACCAAAATAATAATTGTGCAAGAGCTGCTGCTAGAATATTTAACGAATTACATGACGGAAGACATGCAACTCATAAGTATGTAATTCAACTGATGGAGAAATTTACCACAACAGGGTCTGTTTGCAATAAAGTGCATAAGCGAGAGGGACTCGTAAATAACGAAGCAATCCAAGTGGCAATTTTAGGGCAAGTCAGCTTAGAGGCTCAACAACCCCAATCGTTGTCAACAATAAGTAGAGCGATCGGTGTTTCATCTTCTACAGTTTTCCGAGTTCGACATAAATTCAAGTACCACCCATACAAAGTTAAGTTGGTGCACGAGTTGAATGAAGATGATTTTGATCGTCGTCTAGAGTTTTGCGAATCAATGACGCAAATTATCAATATTAATGTCCCGAGTGCATGTCAAATTGTCGATAATTTAATTTTCTCGAGTGCGCGAATGCGCACGAGAGGAAATTATGAGACAATTTGACATGCACGAGAGGGCATTTTGGCAGACTATTTCCTGAGAAAAATTTAATTTAAAATAAACAATAATTGTTCCTTTTCTTAAAATATAAAATTAAAACCAAATGATGTTTATTAATCCTAGACGAAAATTTGGCACTAGTGCAAATTATCGATAATTTGCACTAGTGCAGTATTATCGCTGAAATTTGATCGTTGCTAGGTGAACATAAAATATTACAGCTTTTTGGTTGGCTTAAATTTTTCGAAGGAAATAGTCAATAACAATCCACAATTGTTAAACAATATTTGCTTTTCTGATGAATGCTCATGGTCATTAAATGGCTTAGTAAGTAGGCATAATTGTAGATATTGGGCTGAAAGTGATCCACATATTATGCGTGAATTCCATACACAACATCCCCAAAAGTTAAACGTTTGGTGTGGTATCCTAGGTGACCACATTGTCGGACCTTTCTTCATCAACGGAAATTTAAATGGTGAATCATATCTTGAGTTACTCAGGGAAGGGGTTGACCCACGTATTACAACAATAATAGAAAATGATGATAACCTTTCCGAAGATTTACTGGTATTTCAACAAGACGGAGCTCCCCCACACTATGCTATGCCTGTCCGACAATTTTTAAACGAAACATTCCCCGCTCGTTGGATAGGTAGAAGGGGGCAGATGATGGAGTGGCCACCTAGGTCACCGGATTTAACACCCCTAGACTTCTTTTTATGGGGGTATTTAAAAACAAAAGTTTATGCTACCCAACCAGAATATCTGGATGATTTACGAGAGAGGATAGAAAATGAATGTCGACAATTAAATCCAGCCGTATTAAGCAATGTCAGAGAGGCATTTCAAAATAGATTATACCATTGTATGGAAGTGAATGGTACTCATTTTGAACACTTATTGAAACTTCATAATAAATAGCACAGTTAAAAAGATTAAAGAGTTTGAACTGTTGTACAACCCATTTTAGTACAGGCAAATAAGGTGAAAGTAAATAATAAGTAAAATTTGTGCTCTTAAAAGAAAAATTGTTTATCTCATAAACTAACCACTTTAACCTACAAGTATTATACATTTTTGAAATCAGCTCAAAGAGGAGTATCCAAATTTTACATAAAAAATATGAAAAGTAATTTAAAAAAATAAAGGGGATGCTGCTAGGGGTGAGGGGGTGGCTTTTCCAGTAAGTTTAAATAAGCCATAATGCTTGCCCCTTCCAACATAAATTGACGTGTTTTTGGATTTTTTCTAAATACCAGTATTACAAAAGTTATTAAGGGTGGATACTTTTATCTGAAAAGCACTGTATATGTATTTATATGCAAAGCTGAACCCCGACTTCGCGAATTCGACTATCCGGGGTATTACTGTATTAAAAATATTTTTCAAACATCATCAGGATATACAGGACACGTTTTAAATTCATATTAAAATTTAACTGGGTTTATTCTTTATTATATACATTCCCAACGTTTTATTAACAATAACTCGTTCAGTATACGAGTAAATTATTTTTTTCTATAAACTCGTTAACTGCATTTCAACTTTGTATTGTATTAAAATAATGACTGGGAAGTTGGTGGTATACAATAGCCGTAATCAATAGAAATGAAAATACTCCCGGATATGTTACACTAAATTACAGAGAGCATCGATTAATATTAAATGAAAAACAGTACCGGACTCAATTATCCCAACGTGTTCAATAAATGACAGAAAATATAGAAGAAAATTGAAATGCATAAGAGAAAAATTCCGGGAACAAACTATGATTTCCGAATCACTTCCAATTCCATGAAAAATTTAAGTTAAATACTATTAATTCAATTCAATTAGTACATCTATACGAAGCTAATAAATAACGAGACTAGCGCTGCTACAGAAAAAGTACGCATGCGCCCAAGATTAACGACTGTCAGTTGTTTAGCTTGAAGCCTACTCTTTCGAATGCGATGTCTACCGTATTTGTAGATAAACTAGTATAGCCGATGTCTTCGTTTATATAGTTTTTTTGTTTGGCAGTAAAAATAATACTGATGAAATAATCGAGTCATTTCAGAAATAATGGGTCTGATGTAGGGTTTACATTTTTAAATGATTGGGCACGATGTAACATAAATTTCGCAGTTTACCGCACGTCTCTGGTACTCATAATTGCGCTCAATATTTTTACTCCGTCATTTCTTTTTGCAATACGCCAATAGCTTGCTTACGTTACCAGCGCCAATCGAGTTTCGCCCGTCAATTTATAGCATCCACACCACGTTTTTTTTGTTTTACCATCCTATATGTAGCCTGGATGAAAAAAAGGGGCACCACCGATTTTTCAAAACTAATAATTTTCAAAATTCTCGTTTAGCATGAAGAAAATTTAACCCCTAGAGTATTTTTTTAAGTAAAAAATAAAATCGGTCAGATTTTCATGGCGAAATCGTCTAAATTTGGTACGGACATATTTTTTTATATAAAAAGATTTATCAAATTTAATTTTTTATGTAAGTTGGTTGACAACGAAATTAATAAAATTTAGGGGTAGGTGCTATAAGTTATGTAATGAACATTAGATACTTTTTTACTCGAACACCGTGTATCCAACAAAATCATCGAATTTGGTCCAAAATATAAATGTCATTTATTTGTTTAAACTTTAATTTGGTAACACAGAATTAAGAGGTTCCGTGCACTTAAAATCTTGATTTTGCCCCATGAAAATATCATTCTAGGTATCTGTCTGTTCATCTGGTTCATGCCGCGCGTTTTAACAGTCAAAATCGTTATTTGTGGTAAAATAACTAGCCGTGGAAAGGGAATCTATTTTAATCAAGTTGTCTGAGAAACCACGAACAAACCTTTGCTCCATTTTATCAACAAATCAATTCGTCACTTCAACCCAGTAGCATTTTGTCACACATATCGACCGGTCTTCTACACTGTCGGCGCTGGTGACGTAGTACCTATTTGGAACGGATCTCGGGCGGTATAAAATGGGTTTGTTCGAACTTGCTAATCGGGACAGAATTTGGAACGGTTATTGGAAGTGTATAAAAAAATATTTTCTGCGCAATCTCCGGCTGTGTGTCCCTGAAACGGTTTACAAATGATAGGTTGGAATACAAAACAGAATCGTTCGTATAACGGTAACAGCCCGGTTGGAACACGTAATCTCAATTGCACAAAATCGTCACCGTACCAAGGACGGTTTTTTCATGGGTTGGAACGAATCTAAGATATCCAGACTTCTAAACTTTATAGGTTTGTTAATAGTAATCCTATAGACTTGAAATCAAAACCATTATTCTTGTAAAATTATGTTGAATTTACTTAGAATTTTTTATTTTTCAAATTTTCCAAGCGCATTCTGCTTTTTTAGCTTCAGCTGTTTGGAAGTTATAAGCTGATTCATTAGGTTAAATATAGTGTACACCCGATATATTGCATACGAAAATACTCAAGGAATAAGTAGAAAACTGTTCATAGTATATTACGAGGGTTAATGAAGAACGTATAAAATTTCTGATAACATTACCTTCTAACAAACACGAAAATCCCATGATGGAAAACAGCATTATCTTTATTCTGGCCCACAGGTAGCATCGGCTGACGTGGATGTGAAGAAAACTCATCCCCCAGAGTACATCTTTATAAATTTCAGTTCAATAGACTCTTCAGGTATTTTTTTTCTTGTTAAATCGGTTACTATTATTGGTTTTAGAATTCAAAAACAAAACCATTAAACGAAAATACGAGGTATGGCTATTAAATAACGAATGTTCCGCTTCTATATACCCCCCTCCCCTCGCCACACAACCTTTCCAAACGTTTTTTCCATTGATCGAAGCAGTGTTGGAAGTATTCATGGTGAGTGCCTTCCGCTCTGCAATTTTTTGCTTTACCGCTTCCATCGATTCAAATCGGGCCCCTTTCAAAGCAGATCTTATTTTCGGAAACAAAAAAAGTCGCACTGTCCCAAATCTGGTGAGTACGTCGGGTGTTCGAGCAGACCGTTATGGGCAGGTGCGTTGTCCTGGTGCAAAATCAACGAGTTGTTCTTACACAACTCGGGCCGTTTTTTACGAACTCGCAGTGTTGCCAAAACTGACAAATAATAAATCTGGTTGACAGTCTGACCCTCTGGAACCCATTCAGTCATCACGATTCCGTTAATGTCGAAAAAAAAAACGATCAACATTGCCTTGAATTTTGATTTGCTCTCTCGGCACTCACTAAAGCGCTTATACAACTCAAAAACACGCGCACGAGATAGAGAATTTTCCCCATAGCTCTCTTATAATTTATAGCACCTAGTCGGAGTTTTTTTCAATTTAACGACCCGTCTAGGGCGCCCTCTAGGCGCGAAGTCTCGTTATTTAGTAACCAGACCTCGTATTTGAATATTTACATGCCTTGTCTGTTAAAGGGATGCTAATTTAAATCATTTACTTAGCAAATTATGACAATGTTTTGATTACGTACGAGAGTTGATCAGAAAATACGGTTCTGGACTTAATTACTTTCTTTCTGAAAATTCTGTGACCGCCATATGAAAAAGTCTGTTAGATCTAGATTCGTAAAGAAAAAACATCCTGAAGGAAGTTTTGTGTTTAGGCCAGAAATGGCAACTTCTCATTAAGAAAAAGACGTTGTGGAAGCTTTTGCAGAGTTTAATATTCCGTTTAATGAAAAGTCTAGGAATGTTGCCGATGAGGCCAATTGACGTGAAAATTATACTGTGACATGAAAAAATTTTCTCATACGACTCCTCGTTTCTGACTTATAGGCCTTTAAAGCTGCGAAATCAGAATTTTTTAGAGGCACTCTTGCTCTTGCATTTATTCATGATTAGAAGAACGTTTCATTTAAACGAATCAATAAATTCTTGAATGCAGTTTGTTGTATACGTGAAACTTATCTTGAAACTTTTATTGTGGTCTGTAAGCATCAAGCCGAAAATATATTGTAGCTTAGTAATAGTAAACAAAACTAAAGCTCCGTTATTTTATTTTTCACCAAGTCAGCTGAAATTCTTTTCATTGTGAACGTCATTTTTCAACTGCATCATTTTCTAATGGGATTTTTACTTTCTGAATAGCATTCGTAGCACGAATTAAAAGGAAACCTATTATGTCATTACCGTAATTTATTTAATGAAAGCAACTTAAATTCTAGTAAAGTACCCGGGGTTATTAACACTCATTACATACATGAGGTCATTTAAGGAATACAGTTAACGAATTAATAACAAATAATTAGTAATCGTCTGCCCACTTAATCAAATCTAGAATATTTTGTTTTTCATTGAATTATGAATTTTTTATGATACATCCCCACAGTGCGGCTATTAACCCCATAGAGGACGTGTGCGACGCGACCGTACGTCTAATAATGTCAAGGCCAACAAATTTTTTTTTCACTTTTTATAGATTCAAACTGAAATATGGTTCTTATTTTTCGTTGATCACCCATAGTTTGTAGAAAATTTGATTTTCATTATACGAAATTTGAGAGGTCTACCTCATATTCATCACACTAAAAAAACCGATTTAACCTTAATTCATTTTGTTAAAATTTTGGAATAGGTTTTGTTATTATTAATTCGAAACGTCTCACGTAATTTTAATATTTGACATAGTTAGTAAGTACTAGGGTAATACTAAGAAAATACTAACACCAGAAGGAGAGGAACACACATTATCGTTATGGAAACTAACATATAACATCACTCAATAAGTCGTGCGAATGACACACAGATGGCGCTGCCATTGTCAAATCCATATGACGTTTATGAAGTATCAACTTTCAAAAGACTATGTGTAAAATTTCATAGCATTTCGATTAGTCGGAAAAGAGTAACAGCTATTTAAGTGAGGCTACATTCGTTATTTCTTCTTGATGAAAAGAAAACTGAACAAGCTCTGCAATGGTTTCAGTTTAAATGAGGTCGTACAGACACCGATGATGGTGAACGTGCTGGTCTTCCACTTGGTGGTTACTCCAGAAAACTTCAAAAAAGTCCACAATTTGGTTATATCTAATCGTAATTGAAATTGCTTGAGATACCCGAGGCTGTAAAGACATTAGAAGGCACTGTGTTTACAATTATGCATGAACATTTCACCATAAGAAAGTCTTTTCAAAGTGGGTACCGCGTTTAATCACAGTCGATCAAAAAAATCAGCGTGTTCATCGTCACCTCAGTGGACTGTATCTAGTGAACCAGGTCCGAAGTGTCCAAAGGCACAACAATCAGCTGGGAAGGTTATGGTTTCAGTACTTTGGGATGCGCATGGAATATTGTTCATCGACCATCTCCAGAGGGAAGAGATAATCAATAGCGAATACTAAATAGAGTTGTTGGATCGTTTGAATGTAAAAATCAAGGAAAAACATCCTTATATGTAAAAGAAAAAAAAACGACTCACAAGTCGACGGCAACGATGGTAAAATTGAACGAATTACACTTCGAATTGATCGTCATCCACCGTATAGTCCAGATCTGGTGATTACTGATTTCAAAAAAATGTTCGTCGGTAATAAATTCAGCTCAAATGAAGAAACAATTGCTGAAACTGGAGCCTATTTTAAGGTAAAAGACAAATTCTTGTACAAGTGGAATCGAGAAGTTAGAGAAGTAGTCCAGTGATCACAACTCCTGATCCACGAAAATTAGTTATGTGTTATGATTTACTGGATCAAAATTTTTGTTGCTAAGTGATATATTTTTGTATAAATTTTCAACATTCCAAATTTTGCAAATAACTCGAAATCTATGCCGAATTTCGGAAAAAGTGAAGGGTTTAAAAATATAGTTAAGAAATTTCCTACAAAAAAGATTTCTGGTGATTTTTCTCTAAGAACTGTCATTTCTTTGTAAAATGCGCTCAAACTTCGGAGTCGCATCTTACTAAAAAGTTTTCGCGCAACGTAAAATCTGAAGGAAATTACGTCCCCGGCTGAAAAAGAAACTGCTGTATCTCCTCGAAAACTCGACATTTCGAGACGAAAGAAAGTGCATTTTACTTGTTAGGGTTTTTACTTTTCAACCGCATCTGCAAAAAAATTCAGACTTGTAAAATTTCCTTGGAAAACAACACGAACGGGATTGTTTTTTGCTGGTTGCCTGGGTGAACTTAAAACACATGTGTCTGTGACTCTGCTACACCCAGCAGCGAACCCTTGCTTGAGGTCGTCAATAAGACGATTAGATTGTTAGATTTTTTCATAGTTGACAAGTTTAGTTACTTTTTTATAAGTTGTTGAATACCACCTATTTTCGCAAAATAATGAGAAAACTAAAGCAGACATTTTGTAGCTGAGTTGTCAAGCTTCAATTTCCTCCCCAAATAAGTTCGTAAAACCTTCGGTTTGTTATACGGTTTCAAGTATTTTCATTATATTAAGTTTTCTCAATGATGAACTCTACTATGTTGAGCCATTCTCTTCATAAACAAAGCTGATTTGAGTATGTAGAGCCTCTCTTTCACAAAAATGATCAGCAAATAGGAATTTTAACTTTGCTTGAATACGGTTTCAAGTATATTCATTATACCATGTGTTTTTTTAGATTTTTCAGCATCTGAATGGTGAATTCTGCTGGGTTGAGCCAGTCTCTTCATAAACAAAGCTGATTTGAGTATGTAGAGCCTCTCTTTCACAAAAATGATTGGCAAATAGAAATTTTAACTTTTCTTGAATACGGTTTCAAGTATTTTCATTGTACCAACTTTTCAATGTGTTATTTCGATTTTCAAACTTTTCAATGACGAACTCTAGAATTAGAAAGCTTCCCCTTGATAATCAGACCAATTTTGACCCTGAAGAGTCTTTTATTTCCAATTCTTAGTATATTTGAATCCGGTTTCCGGTGTTCTTATTGTATGAAATCGACTAGATTGCAATTGATTTCTTATATTCGATTTTTAATATTTTCTCTATTTTTGATAAATGTTTAAATAAAGAATAGCGTTTTTAAGGATTATCCCTGTCCCACACTTGAGTTTAGAGAACTTACAACAATCAAGATTTTAAAAGAGGATTTCTGGTATTTTAGAGTTTACTGTAGGTTAGGAAAAATCATATTTGAACTTCTTCGAAGGTAATTACCTGCTCGGCATTTTTTTTCAGAAATTCACCTATAAATTTCAAATTTTTTTTAGTTATCCTCAAAAAATGCACTGTTGAAAAAATCCAGTAACACGAAATTTGCTTTTTGTAAGAGTAATCTTGAGATTAGGGAAAAATTACGCCTTTTTTGTAAAAAATTTTTTGTACTACATTGTACTACTTTTTTCGAAATTCGGCATAGATTCCGAGTTATTTGCAAAAATCGAAATTTTGAAAATTTAAACAAAAATATATCGCTTAGTGGCCCAAAATTTTGATGTTAACTTTTACCGTATCGACAGAGCACCCTCAGAAATACGTAAATCCATAAAATCAACGACATAACTAATTTTCGTGGGATTTGGCTTCTAATTGGGCTGAACTCACTGGACTAAAGCGTTCGAACGATTGCATTGCTCTTGGAAGGAAATTAAATTGATGAATAAAATCGATTTGTAGCAAAAAAAGTGTTTTTCTTAGTCACACGACTTTTGAGTGATGTGTACTATCACGCGTATTTATTTATGTAAAAATCAGTATTTTCAAAAGACCGCAACAAAAATTTCAAGCTTAATTCTAATTCGAATGTACGTTATCACAATGACAAATTGGAAATGAATGACACATTCTCGGTATTCATGAGTCGAGAAGGTCGAGTCGAGTAGGTCTTGCGAATACTGCTTTTGGTTATATGTTGGATAGCAAACATAGTCAGGTCAGCGACATTTCTTCTACGCTCAAAGTTTATAGCTTTTTGGTCTTAAAAAAGGCTCCAAATTATTGTGGAGCTGCCTTAGCTAGTTCGATCACGTGACTATACCAGGACATATTGCTGGTGATGGTGATATTTTATGCCAGGACAGAACCAAATCCTGATCTGCAGTACCAGTCTTCGAAGCTGAAACTCGAGTTTGCAATTTTATCAAGTAGACCGTTGATGTTCAGGAGAAAGAGAGTAGGTGACAGGATGCATCCCTGAGGAACACCAGAGTTGACCTCAAACCTTTCTGAGGTGTATCTATCAATAACGATCTGGATGGATCGGTCTTTGAGAAAGCTACAAGCCAATCGATAAGTGAAGACGACATGCCGTACGATCTTAATTTATTTAGAAGGTTGTCATGCCAAACTCTGTCAAAAGCCTTCGATATGTTCAGTGCGTTTTCCATAGCTACAGTCCTTATATTGATGACATAGAACGGGATATCACCGGTTGATTTTTACGAAAGCCGTATAGATGGTCGCTAATGATGTTAGCAGATTCAATATATGCTGGTTAATGACTTTCTCAATGATCTTGGTAATGTCTGGGACTAAAGCAATCAGACGGTAGTTGTTGATAACCGTCTTTGATATGGGTTGAGCCCAATGAAAATTAAAAACCGACCTATGTATGAGACACCCACGATATATCTACCCAAATATATGTGACATAAACAAAAAATCTAGTCGAATGTGTTGAATGAGAATGATTTTATATGAACAAGCAAAAACTAGTAACATTAAAAGTGAAGTTTCCGACACGTTTTTTAATTAAAATAATTTCTGATTTTTTAGAATTTCATTGAAGATTATATTAACTAAAATTTTCTAGTGAAAATTATTAGTAATCAATGGGAACTGGACAAAGCATGTAAATAACTGTTAAAATTGAACGACATTAACATTTCTTCGGAGTCGTAGGTTTTTGTCAATTATTTATTTAGAACACAAAACAATAATTACACAGTCCAGTGAATTTTTCATTGGATTTGTGTCTCGGAACACTAAGTTAATTACATCTTTTATTTTAAAGAAATTAAAAACGGAATCGATGCAATTCCAAATCAATTGAAATAACCGTTATATAGGATGTGACAAAAGTAATTTCAAATATTTTTCCAAAAAAATATCATTTTATTAGACAATTAAAATTTTATTAAATCAAGTTCTAAAGGCGGTAGGAAAAAGGGCTGAGTTGTTGAAAAATATAACGTAACAAAGAAACAGTATAATCATATTTATTTTTGATAATTTTAAAAAAAAACACGATTTTAAGGTTAAGGTAGGTCGCTTCAAATATATGACGAATGTTGAAAAGTAAGGAAATTATTTAAAATTAAAGGTGAAGGAGATATGTTTCATATGGTTTCATCGAAAAAAAAAACACGATTTTAAAGTTAAGTTGAAAAGATCTTCCCACCTTGAAACTATTTTATTACGTATAATTTTATAATTAAAGGTGGGGGAGATATGTTTCATGGTGTTTCATAGAAAAAAACACGAAAAATAAAGCTAAAAAATATTAGACATACAGCAGCTGTCAAAACCAACAGTTTCCTCAATGGATTCTTAGAAACTATTTTGTTAGCTAGAATTAAATAATTTAAGGCGTGGGAGACATGTTTCATGGGGTTTCATAGAAAAAATACACGACTTTTAGGTTAAGTCTTTCCAAAAAAGAAGAATTAGATAATTAAAGGTGGGGGAGACATGTTTCATGGGGTTTTATCGAAAAAACACAAAAATAAAGCTAAAAAATATTAGACATACAGCAAGTGTCATAACCGACAGTTTTCTTGATGGATTCTCAGGCATCAAAAACACAATTACAAAAAAGATGGATGGAACTTCAACACTGAACGAATGTATTCTAATATTTTGAAAAAAGCTAGGAGATATATAACCTAAAAAAACTTATTCTTTCTAGCACTTCAGTGATAGATACTGTCGAAGAACCAATTGAAAAAAACAAAAACTTGATAATTGATTACAAGTTTATTAAACAAGACTAAAAAGTAATGCGAAAAAACCAATTGACATACAGGGGTCGGTATAAGTCAGCAACGCTCTCGAAAAATCGGCAGGTATCCATACACGAGGTCACGTGATTTATGTGGGCAAATGGACAACGATCCAACACTCGCGAACATCCGTCATTTCATGCAGGCACTACGTGTGCGGGAGTACCTTAATGTTCATTTTGAAGAACGGATAGGAAGACGAGTGGCCCGCACGGACATGTGACCTGACACCCTGTGATTTCTTCCTATAGGGCCTTCTCAAGAACCGCGTTTTTGCAAGAGGACCACGCCAGACTATTGATGACAGTCTCGGAAGTTTAGAATTATCCGTCATCTATATCCAGTTTTATAGTCTATTTTTATGTCGAGAGAGTAATACAACCTAAATTCGAATGCAAAACTTTGTATGAAAAAATAATAAATTGCAGAAAACCATGGAATAACCATTACGAATTAAACCCGATTGAACTTGTATGAGCATAGATAAAGAGAGAAGTTCCAAGGAAAAATAATTAAATTAAATGAATTCATGTTTAAACACTGGGTAAAAGCAGTTAATGATACTATTAAAAAAGAAGAAAAAATATGGAAGTTGGACAATACGAAGATTTCTACCTAAGTTTTAACATATGGCAAAGTTTGACATGGTGAACATACACAGAACTTATTGTCATACGAAGGCCATTTGGCTATTTGTACTCGCTTCGACTTTTCGTGATGAAACACCATCTCTTTTTCCAAATTCAATCGTGGTCGCACAGGATGAACTTCGTAGAGGTCGTCCAAAATTGGCTGTTGTGCTAAAAAAGCATCGATGCTGAACGACGGAAACTGATATTGCAAGACCATCATGTGACATTCCTTCAGATTGAGGCATACTTGGCAATTAGTTCCAGTTGCATACATTCAATATTGCGTAAACATTAGGCTGTATCACGTTGGATCGAATTGATAGGTGATCTGATGTATAGTGTTGCGCGAGGTCGCATGTTTTGAAGGTACTTCAATCGCAATGGAAAAAATGTGTTGACAATTGGTTCAAACTTATGCAAAATTGATTTTAATGGTGTATTGTTTTGGAGCTCCTTAGTGTTTCACTATTTCTAGAGAATGTGGATAGAGGTGCAATAAAACCTGCACGCCGTATTATCTTCTAGGTCTAGCGTCTTAAGGTGTTTTTTAGGCGACAGTGCCCCGATGGAGCCCCTGGTAGTGTCCGTGGATTGTTTTTACTTAGATTGATGCATTCAGCAGATCTACTCTGGTTATAGTTTCCCCTTTGTCTATCTCAGAACCTGTAGGTTATCCCAATAATTGGTTTTGCTCCTATCTACCTTCTTTTCCATTGTTCTGTAACTGATACCACAGAAGGTTTTTTTACGCAATCTCAAACGAGTTTGGATTTTATGATATTGGAGCTTAGAGCTCGTATGTCTACTTGACTATCGGACAGGATGATGATCTCCTGTTTGCGCTAGCTCCTCTCTAGATTGAACTGAACGAACACATTTTTTAATTGCAAACATTTCTGCTTGGTGCGCTGCCCAGACTTTCTGAGTATTTGGTTCTTGGCCCGTACATTCCTATGCCAGTTCCGTCCGCTGTTATTGATCCATCCGTATACCATTTAATGGTAGTCTTGAGTCCCATTGTTGGTCATTATTCAGAAACAAACAAATCACTTCTAGTGCAGCTGTTGGGTAATATTTTATGGCCTCTGCTGCGCATAAGTCTTTGTACCTTTGAAACATTGCTTCTCGTGGAAATCAGACTAGTTCTATTACCCCAAACTCGTGGTTTAACTTGATAAAATATTTTTACTGTCAGCTAAAAGATGTGATATGCCTATGGATCACGAATGATTTAATATTTTAATACTCTCTTATTCATAAAAATATACTATAAAAGCAAATAACCACTTACAAATTATTCCAAGATAGGGAGCATTTTCGGGATTATATTTACATAACTTTTCTTAGGTTTATTTCACGTAATAAATCTCTATATCTACTCAACAACGAAAATATTAAATTTAAAAAGTTGGATGGTCAGATTTATGTACAATTTTCATAC
Organism: Diorhabda sublineata; assembly: GCF_026230105.1. Taxonomy (NCBI): domain Eukaryota; kingdom Metazoa; phylum Arthropoda; class Insecta; order Coleoptera; family Chrysomelidae; genus Diorhabda; species Diorhabda sublineata. The sequence continues at coordinate 14,620,241 of NC_079485.1, read as the reverse complement.
AAAACAATAAAAAACATGAAGGAAACGAACAAACCACCCTCGTATCGCTTCCCACCCTATTGTGAAACAGTACAGAAATTTTAGATATGTAGTTTCGAATTTTGACAAAGTAAGATAAAATTTAATTTTTTTATGCGAACCATTTAAACCAACTTGAAATTTTAACGCTTTTCGTTCAATTTTAACCGTTTTGATAAATATCTGCACACAAAATCCAATACTTCGAACTATAAACTGAATGGTTACACTATATCACCATATCACATTTTCCGATTAAACATTCCCGAATCGACCCAGACACCCGTCATAAAACAACTGTTCTCGCTACAACAATTTATTGAAAGGCCAACATCTACAGCGTGCCATACTTGGATTCACACCGTTTCACACGTGTCAAAGAGAAAAAAAATTCCATTGTTTATATATTTTCATAATTATAATAAGAGACTTTCTTCTGATTAGTTGGTCGATATCTTGATCTAATATCCAAAAACAAAAGCGGGAATTAGGTGAACTCTTGAATTTTCTTCTTCAAAAGAAAGTTCACCTTTTCGCGTGAACGCAGCTACTCGAAGAAGCGCTGGAGGGATGTCTGGTTCTTGGGACTTTAGTCGCAGCGAATTGTGCGTTGTGCGTGAGTGAGCTTTACAAAAACGGTAATTCGGCAACTCTAGCGACTACAAAATTCTGCAAAATTCGCATTTAAATGATGCTCCAGGCGCAGTAGAAACTGAGTTAAGCCGAATGCGGGCGTTCAAGGTCTTCTAGAACGGTCAAAAACGAAGACGTGTTCGTCTGTTCGTGACGAGCCCGCCTTGTCTATTCGGAAACGTGCACAGATCATAATTATTTCGGATTTTACACAAAAATTTTAAACTGCATCCTCACAAAATTCAGTTGGTAAGAGGCTTGACTTCGTAAACCAGATGATTAAGCGCTTTCAAACGTTTACCAACATCTTGTGTTCGGATGAAGCTCATTTTCATCTCAATGAACACGTCGAAATAACCGCAACCAATTCATAACACAAACATCGGAAACTACATTGGCCCGAAGTGACCTTATGGGCTGTGATGAAAGTGGAAACACAGTTAAAGTGTATCCAAAGCGTTACGTGCAGATGTTAGATGACTTTTTCATTTCTGAATGACAAAACTTTATTGGTTATAACCAAAAACATAGTTCCAGTAAGACAGAGCAACTTCCAACACGTCCAATATCCTCTGCCACGAGTTTTTCCTGGCAAATTGATCTCCAAGAAAAGTGACGTTGGCCTCTACGCAATCCCGATTTAACACTTATGGACTTTTTCCTGTTATGTCAAATATGAACGCAGTAAATATTTAGAAATTGGGCTCCACCCCAAACTTACTCCAAAAATTTTTTGCTGCACTTCAGACCTTTTAGGGAATAAGTTATGTTAAGGTGGGGGTAGTAATTTTTTAACATTTTCAGCATAATTCCAGTTTTCACTGTTTCATGATTTGTTTATACATCAATAAAAACTTATTTCATTTATTATATGAATTATCAACAATTACAAAATAATTACATTTAATACGATCCACGAAATTATAAGGTGATTAACTGTCACGTCCTTGATACCTATAATATTAAATGAAAGAAATACATAAATATTTCATGCTTCCAACGATTGACCTAACCTAATTTAATCTAACCTAACCTAACTTATATGTGTCTCCCCTACCCTTAAAGTACTTTCGGAGCACTAAAAAACAACCCTATATGCGCGAAAAAATTTTTGGAGTATGTTTGGGTTGGAGCCCCAATTCTAAATAATTATCATGAACGCTAACCAACCGACTTCCCTGGCATAATTAAAAGAAAATATCTCCGCCGTTATGGACAATTTTGGTGCCCGATTAAATGAATTCCGGGAGGGTGGACGATGTTTTTTTAAAGAAATTAATTCCCAAGAAATGTATTTTAATATTTGAACTTTCTTTTGAGACACTTGTATTTGTTGGAGAATAGGAAAAGAAGAGGAATCGACAATGGTGTAGTAATACACACTAATACACAAAACGGAAACCTTAAACGAGATATCAGATATCAAATTTCATTTAAATCAATATTTATAAGCTTTTTTTATAGGAAAGTTGACGTAAATATTATGTTTCCTATAAAAATCAAATTGCTTATTTGAATATTGAAACATGTCGAGATAATATTTTTTTATAGCAGTAGTTACTTACTCTCTTGTTTAGAGATAAGCAATGACAAGTTTGAACCCGTTCTGGCTTGGCAATTAGATATTAAAACCGGGTTAGTAAGATCGTATTTTCGTTTATGGTGACAAGGCAATAACTTTTTTTGTTTACATGTGGTAAGGACGAGGAATTGTCGTCCTTACCTCATCCGTAAGATGAACAAATTTTGAGGAGGCGAAATATTTCCGAAACGACAACACGCCAAGACATGAGTTTTCGAAAGCTTTGTTTTACTCCCAGTTTTAGTACATGCGATTTATAGCTAATTTTTGGCTTTAAGAAGGCCTTAATAGAGTAGATGAAAGCAATACCGAATATCTTAAGTTCTATATTAAAATAGTACACGACGGTTGTTTGAAAGTTTCCGTTCCAAATCTGAAACTGAAATTTCAGCCACTTTGGATGCTTACTTTCTGTTGCTGTCAATATTTTTCTTTAAAATCACTTTACCAGGAGTCGACCTTCCTCCAAAATATTCCCAAACCATCACCGGAAACCCCGACGTGTTTTACAGTCAGGATTACATATGGATCTAATATCCGTTCTTCCTTTGACCTGTGCACAAATGATTTTCTCTTAGACCTAAAAATCTCAAACTTTCACTCATCATTCCGTAAAACTTTCTCCCCTCACTCTTAATGCGTCCAATTTTTATGTTTTTTACCCTATAGCCACCTCTCAATTCTATTTTGAACGAAGACAATTCGTATACGGACTTCGCAAAAAGATATCTAAATATGAAATGTATAAATCACACAACGTTCTTACGTATCGTAGGGCTAACTAGGACTAAACGCTTCCACTATGGATTATATTCTAACCCACAAAATTCAAATTAGGTGTAATCCATAAACGAGACCTCTAAAATCAAAGCCGACCACGACCATTATTAAAGCTCGGATTTAATTGCTTTTGACAACAAAAGACCTAAATTATCTAGCAGTTTACCTTATCAAAATATCGGTGTGTCCTAATTAAAGTCCATTATGCGCTCTTCACGCAGAATAATAATAGGTTTCTGTGCCTAGTAGCATACAAAAGAATTTACAACAATTAAAGGGGATTAATTTCCAGAAAGTTCAGTTGTGGTATCCTGATGGTAAACGAAACTTTAGGCTAGGTACCAGCCGATTTCCCGTGGAATTTTGATAATGAAGGTCGATTTTCTTGAAAATTGGTAAGAAGATAGTATTTATAACCTTCAACCCTGTGTTGAAGAGTGCTTTTGCTTCGAAGATGAAAATTTATTTCATCAAAATAATCTCGTAGAGTTAATAACGATTGAAACTGCTCATTTTTTATTGAAAAAAAAGCATACATTAGTTCAAACCACTTTGAGCTATACCCTTTTCGAAACCGGGGGTTGAAAAATATTTTATCTGATATAACCTTGAAGTACTTGAAATCCCCTACAAAATGCTTTTTTAAAAAAGTTTCTAGCTTGAAAATTGAGCTATTTATTGTCGGAAAACTGCTTTTTTTCCAAAATTTCCGTGCACCAATTTTGGAACATTGGAAAAAGAGAAACGTGGAAATATGAATGAATTTCCCAGATGTATATTACAAATAAAATAAAAAATTGTATGTGGATTATATTTAGTTTTTTATTATTATTTTTTTAAATTAGCAAAACTTTCTGGCCCACCCTCTTTTCAACGAGATGTTAGAATTTTAAAAATAGATTTTATGTTTCACTGTTTTATAAAAACCTGGTCAATTTATGATGCATCCAGAAAAGCAGGATGTTTTTAGGTGTGTCATGGTGAGTCCGAATAAAAAACCACCGGGAAAAAATGAAACGGAGGCGTTGGATGTTGAATGAAATCACGCGAGAAGATTCTGGGAATGTTGACAAAACACATCTCGTTATGCGTAGTATTTGTACGGATTTTTTTACTGTTTATTAACTAAATCCAAATAAAGCCGTTGTTTATTCAAAACGCTTATAATATAAGCAAACATGTCACACCAAAATTAATATAGCTGCAAAAAACTGAAAAAACGCTTTTAAAGCACATTAAATTGAAAATAAAAAATAAGATTAAAATAATGATAAAAGAAATTTTAGTATGATTTTTATTTTGTCATGAATTTTTCACCCTTCTACGATCAACTCCTTTTTTTCCATAGCAATTTTTTATTTTATCCACAGGTCCGTAATAGGGTTGCAAGATGGGAATGAAATACGAGGTCTGGCTAATATATAACGAGACTGCGCGCCTAGAGGGCGCCCTAGGCGGGTAAGGTAAAAGACGAATAGTGCGTTGGGTATCTAGATATATCGAGGAGCAACATATCAATCTCAAATTTCTAGTTAATCGAAAAAAACTAGGACTGAGTGCTATAAATTGTTGCAAGAGACCTATGGGGACAACGATCTATCTCGTAGGCGTGTTTTTGAGTGGTGTAAGAGCTTTAGTGAGAGCACTGAAGATGACCAGCGCCCAGGTCGCCTTGTGACAATTTCAACTCTGGAAACAATGACCAAAATCAACCACATTGTGCGTGCAGATCGTCAAATGAGCATCCTGATGATTGCCGAGGCTGTAAACGCCGATTAAAAATTTCACACGAGGAATTACACATGACAAAAGTCTGTGCGAAGTTGGTGCGAAAAAATCTGATTCTTAACCAAAAGCTATTGCGTCAACGGGTCTGCTCAGATTTCCTTGAAATGTTAGAAAAAGATCTACTTTAAAAGGGACCCGATTTGAATCGATGGAAGCGGTGAAGCAAAAAACGGCAAAGCTCCTAAAGGCGCTCACCAAAGAAGACTTCCAGCACTACTTATTCAGAATTTATAATTTCAAATTCCTTCAATTATATTTTTTTATTGATATGATATTTCACCCTCACCGGTTGATAACTGATCAAATATCAATTGATCAATTATCCCCGCCAGGTATCTACCGTCCTCACCTCTCATCCAGCAAACATGACGGTGTAGGGATGAGTCTTACTCACTGTATTTTTTTTTGTTTGTTATACGTGTCATTTTGATTTTTCTGTGCAACTTTCTTCGTGAATTTATCATTAATTTCCAGTGCAAAATTATTTATTGATAATTTATTAATTACTGAAAAGTTTTTACTCTCAAGTAAATAAAATCGTGTTGTTAACTGCCGCCAAACAACGGTCATTATCGAACCTGTACGTGTTGTACTTAACATTTTTTTGCAAATAATTGACGAACAGCTTCTTCGAACATCTACATCAGATTTATTCCAATATGAGCATTATTTTGAATATTATGCTCATTCCAAAGTGGTTATTGAACAAGTATATGTGGCATGTTCTCGCATAATTCATAGTGAAGGTGATCCCGTCTCTAGGATAGATAGAAAACTGAAAAATATTTGGGTTTTGCTCAGTAAAAAGTTTTTTGTGCAACTTTCATGTTAATTTTACTTTCATCGTGAATTTATCTTTAATTTCCAGTGCATTAATTATTTATCCATAACTGAAAAGACAGTTTTTACTCTCAAGTAAATAAACACGTGTTGTTAGCTGCCGCCAAACAACGGTCATTATCGTACCTGTACATGTTGTACTTAACATTTTTTGCAAATAATTTTAAATCAAAACAGAAACGTGTTCACTTTCACTGTTGTTCACCAATAAGTCTTTTAACTTGGTTTTTTTATATATTATACAGGGTGTTTCAAAAAAACAATAATAACCAATATGATTCAATTTTCTTCATACATTGTGGACAAATAAAACATTCTAGAAAAAATTGCACTTTTCTACTATTTTGAAATGAAATCAGATTAATTGGGTAAAGATATAAGTGTACATCCGGTATATTATTTATATTTATATAAATGTTATTTCATACGATTATACTCGAGGTATGACTTGAAAAAATATTTCAACTGTCTACTAAAAGGAGGCCTATGGATCATAAATACTTCATAATTTTATTACTCTCTCATATAAAAATGAATAAAAATTTTTATCACAATAACTTGGTGCACTTGGTATATTACTACTTGCTTAACCCTAATTGCTTTTTTACGGGAATTTGAATCCTTATTTTAAGAGATTATGAGAGGCCACCCCGCCATGCTTCATGGGGTTAAAGGTCAAGATTTTAAATTCTCTTCATAACAACATAAAAAACTAGAACGAAGTCTACGCAATATGTATAGTAAACTTGTTTGATCACCTGGTTTTTAGTAGTGCAATAATTTTTTTCATAAAATATTTTATTGCGTACCCGAAAACAGAATATTAAATGTGGAGAAATATTTTAGTGACGTTATTTCATTAAAAAAAAAAGATTGAGATGAATGAACTACTTCGGAAGCACGCTACTTCTCGTCCTGAATTGAAGGTCGATATAGGCACGACCTAGACCGTGGTGGCGAGAGGAATATACAGGATTATTCTAAATTATTTTAAAAATGCTACATGAATAATTTTTATAGCAATGAAAAGAGGAAGTTTTTTTAATAAATACGAATTTTAAAAAATTGGTCCATCGTTTAGAATAACCCTGTATATCACGGAGTTTGATTAAAGATCGGTATAAACCGTTACTCCCGCAACTAACAACAAAAACAGATTTCTTATCGGTAGAATGGTTCTGTTTGAAAAAGTTTCTCGAAAAGAAACAATACAAAAGAATTTTAACAATGCGAATATGACCGATTTCACTTTATGCGCAGCAGCTACATGTGCATTCGTGATAATAATACGAGGGTTATATCAAAAGTAAAGTTCCCACCTTATCATTTATTGTTATTAATCATACATCGTTGATAAACTCTATTTTTCAACCTAGTTTTACAAACACGTCCGCGACATGGACCGTGGAGCTGGTCCTGTTCGTTTATAATGAAAAAGTCTAAAGTTTGGCGAATGGGGCGGTTGTTTTTACCGCAGCGGCGATATATTATTTTTCAAAACCAATTTCTTAATATTTATTTATTTAATTTTTCTTTACTTTCTGGAATTATTTAAAAAGTTGGTATAAATTCTAGTTGTTTATCAGCTAATAAGTCAGTATATAAGTTACAATAATCTTCATTTTATTCTAAACACCTTTGAAGATGGTGCACCAGTTTATTTATTCCTAAACCGAAGAAGTCTTCCGTCAAGCCGTTATGGAAGGATGTGATCTCTACTAGCTTAATAACGAGGTGATGTCCGGACATAACAGTCCACCAAAATTTCTCGAAGAGCTGTTATGTTTGTCGAGCGTTGTCGTGTAGCATTACCCCCTCTGTCAATCAGTTTTGTCAATGATATATATCAGCTAATTACCATCCCAGGTTGCATAAAACCGATCATGAGTAGTCAAGAGTAGATGACCCAACGAATACTCGCCTTGCGATAACCCACCGCTTCTGTTTTTTCAATTGTGCCTGGGGAAGCTCCAGGAATGCGTTCAACATGTTCACTGTTGATCTTTTTCAAATAATTCACAGTAGCGTATTGGGCGGATAAGCACTTAGGTCTTCTAATAGGCCCGTCGTGCCTTACTTGACATTACGCATGGCCCGATGTCCTTTGAGCCGATCAGGCGATTTGTCCAAGTGTTTGAATCACGCTTGTGTGAATGCTCGGCACTCACAGATAACATTATCTGCAGTTTCACCCTCCACCATGCACCAGCGGCACCCCGGATTGTACGTGATTCCCATACTGAAGAGGCAGAAGCTCCATCTATGTGAGGCTTGTCTCATGCCCGGTGTCTCTATCTAAATCTGTCGAGCCCGCCTTGCAAGTAGACGCAATAGTAAGATTCTTAGCTCCATTATTTAGAATAACAGGCTTGGAGTCCTACTATTAACTTCCGCAGGCGCCCATCAAAATGATCGGATATTCACCCGCCGTTTGCGTCCAGATTTTTGCCTGCAGTTTTTTGTGAATGTTCAGTTTCTATGATGTCTTCATGACTTCAGATTGTATCGCTAGATCCAAGGATGGAAGACCTAGTAGGACTTCAAGAGGTGATACGCTTGGACCCTGTGATACTGAGAAACGCGAAGCTTGTTTTTGCTTTCTCCATACAGGACCACCAGTTGTTGTACTGGAGTGATTATTGTAAGAATGCGATCATTCAAAACATTCCGATTATTGCTACTAAGCACATTCACTACAAATACATCGTATCGTCGCAAAATTATCAATTTCAATTATTAATTGACTATTTTTGGAGGAAAATCTTGACGCGAAGCACCTTATAGAATTTTTACATAACGATATTTGTGATGCTATTCATTAAATTACCAATTAATTAATAGTTTAATGATTAGATGTTCAGTTAGGTATTCAGTTCATTATCCTAGAGCATGGAGGTAGTTTATTTTATGATCAGCACTCCTTCACTTCTTTACGTTAGACCACGACCAGACAGATTTCAAAAATTTTGATTGCAATCATTTTGCAATAGAATACGATCATTAGATCATTTTGTGACGCTGTTGCAGCTTGATATATGATAATCGTGGTGTACTCCAAGGAACCTATCTTAACGTAGTTTACTAGGTACTTACCTATGTTAGGATAGGTTACCTTGGAGCACACCACCAAGATGTCGTGCTCAGAGGTAACGGAGCCTACTGAGAATTCTATTGAGTTTTTCTCACAAAATTCCAAATTTTTAACAACCCTTATCTATCATGATTATGCAGCCTAAATCCGTTGATTATTTTCAATTAAATAATGATGACTAACGCAATGTATACACACGTCCTCAATAATATAAAGCTCCTGGTCTATAAACAAATGCACAGAAATAACTTAAGTTATTCAGATATTTAAATATAAAACTACAATCAAACAATGACGTTTTTGAATTTATTGTTAGTTTACGGCAGTGCGATCCGGAGAAAAAAATATTTTCGATAAAAGCTTTTGGTTGTTTCAAAACGCTCTAACTCGAGAATGCTGCTTCGTAGTCAAAAAGTATTGATACCTTTTTTTGTAGGGAATTAACTTCGATAAAAAAAATTATACGAGCGTGATCGATGGGACTTTTGTGTCTTGTCTTAACCGCTATTATATTGTAAGCTCCACTTCTATTAATTGAAACGAAAAAAAGGGTTGAAACAGCGTTGTCTCAGTGATTTTTAGCAAGTCACTGGCAAAAAACTGAACAAGAAATTGAATTTTTCTTAGTAAAATCGGTAATTATTTAGTTTAACGTCAATCTCCTCAAAATGGCCATTAACTACTGGGAAACCTCTCTTCATTTTTGGAAGATCTTTGACCACCGAAACATTTTTACAAGTTTCGGAACAGAAAATAATCTAAGAGGGCTAAATATGGCGATAATGGGGCATGAGGTAGCAATTCAAACTTTAATTCATTAATGTTGATCATTTTCTTAACATATGTGTGATGTATTGATGAAACAACACTTTCTTCTTAGCCAAATGCGGCCATTTTTGCTTGATTGCGTTGCAATAAGTTCGCATAATACTACAGTTTTTCCTTTTTCAAGATAGTCAATGGAATTTATTCCACGCGCATCCCAAAAAACCGACGCCATTACCTTGCCTGTAGATAGAACGATCTTTGTCTTCTTTGAATCCAATTTTCCCTTTTCAGTCCATTGTTTTTAATTGTACTTTTGCTTTGGATGTAAAATAATGGATCCACGTTTCATCCATGGTTATTTCTGTAAAACATTGTGAAACACTCAATGAAAACATCTTCACGACGCTGTTTTTGTTCCATTGTGAACAAACGCGGCACCCATCTTGCAAACAGTTTTCTCATGTCAAAATTTCCAGTTTATATGCGATGTACTGAACTTTTTGAAAGACCTACTGTGTCTTCTAGCTTGCACATTCTCAATAGACTATCATCCAGTGGATTTTCTTCAACATATCTGCATTGCTGATCTTCCTATTTCGTACGGTCTCGTCTAAACTTTGCTACCCAAGGAGCAGTCTCATATCAAACGACGTGGCGTCTTCAAACTTGAAACATATGGTGTATTGATTGTCTACTTTCTTATACAGTGGTATTTTTCAAGCAACCACCTTCAGGTACTTCTGGGACCATCCTCGTAGATATTCACCGCATAAAAATTAATCTAAAAACTCCTAGAGAATGTTTGTTGTGTTTACATTTGTAATTAATGAATTCCTAATTATGTAATTATAAAATAATTAGAAATATGCAATTCGTAATCGTTTCTATATCCTAATGTATAATGTTAATTAACATTTTATGGGATGATAATGCGTTGATAAATATTAGAAATATTCATTTTGTAATAAGAAGGAAATGTGTTATCAGTGATTCAATGCGAAAATATTCAGAGGTAGATATTTAGCTCTCGACTGATAGTTACGTAATTTCGCATATCTAACATTAATAACACATAAACATCCTGTGTACCTATATATCACTAATTTGATTACAATATACTCACATAAACTTATAGCAATTGAATACCTTCGATTTCGTCATCTATTTAACCCAAACAAACTAAGGTATAACAACAAAAACATGAAATTAGTCAGATATATAATAATAATTCGAAAAACAAGCACTGTCGCTTAGAAATTATGTTTTATCGTTCCCTATTTATTTGTCTTTGTGGCTACAGATACATTTCCTAGGATAAAAATCCATTCAATTGCACCAGAATGTGCATAGCAGTTGGCAAAAGAGGAAGGGTTAACAGGCAACTCCATCCATTGAACCAGAACCGTTCGACGATTCCCCTAACCTAACCAAGCGATAACAGTCAAAAAATGGAACCAAAAGGGAAAGATTAGATCCTGGTTAATTATGGAAGGACGAAAAGTCATTCGTCTCCTACTCGAGCTGGACTGAAGAAACTCTAACTATTAGCATTAGCTATAAATCACAATCGAAAGAAAACAACCACATATTATGGAAATTAGATTTTTCAGTGATTATGGTTAATGGAGTTCTGGGGAAGAATGGAAGGTAAATCCAGATGACAGAGGATAAGGAAGATGTCAGACAACAGAATATCAAAATATATCCCGAAGTGGACACCACAAGGGAAAATATGTTGCTCAAAATGATCATTTAATTAATAAAAGAACAGGTTTAGGTTAGGTTAGGTTAGGTTCGGTATTATTTATTAATGAGGTAATAATTAATTAAAATAAAAACTCACATCAATTTGAATAGTACGCAGAATTCTCAATTAATTAATCAACATAATTTACTTTTATAGATATTTTAACATTGTACTTTAACCATTATTGAATAAATTGACAAGAAAAAACCTGTATTGACAATGGAGGTTCCAAAATATTACCAGATTATTACGAGTTTTTTTTGTTTAGAAAATCAAATGATTTTCTTTGTACTATCATTAAATGAAGCGATAAATTTTCGAAATAAATAGGAAGATAACTCGTTATCCTTTTATCTCGTCAGGTTCTACCAAACCTAATTAATCACTTTTTGTAATGACCTTCGACCTACATTTGTTTATTGTCGATAAATAGGTCATTTAGAAATAAAATCGGTTTACATTTCAGAGGATTGTACAAAGTCAACTCTTAAAGCTACAAAATTAGAAGAGTTAGAACCGGCAACATTACACTTTTAAATACGAATATCCTTAAGTAGTAAGCTGTGACTACAATTGAGTCGTTGCTATCACAGAGTAAATACGAATCAGGGTTTTGTAGATAATTAGAAGCTGCAGGGTAATATACAGGTTGATTTATTAATGAGATAAAGTTCAGTGCCTATGAGATATAATTTTGAAAATTTAAGGGATTATATTTGTCATTAGTTTTTAAATTTTAAAATTATTTACCATCTACAAGGTGTTGCCATAGTTCAAATTCTTTAAAATACCAAAAACTGTTCCAAACCGCTAAATCGAAAAACAATATGTTGGTAGTTTTTTCGAGAAAACCGAGAAAATAATGTAATGGTATTTTGATTCACCCTGTATCAAATTCAACGAATATTAAGAAAATAAATAATTTTTCAGAATTTTTTACTACATTGTATAAGATTTGGAACTTGTTACGATTTTTATGGAAAATTGGTTGCAACTTTTTAAATACCTCGTAAAACAAATCACAACCCTTTATTATTGTATGTGATTCCGAATATGCAATAAAATATAGGGTGTTTCATATGAAAAACTGTAACTTTGATATGGCACAGTTGGAACACACAAAAATTCTAAAGCAGTCAATCTACAATTGCTTTAATTGAGATATTAGTCTAAAAAGTAAATACTACAATTTTATATAAGAAAAATTTTAAATAAGAAAAAAAACGCGTTGTAAGGGCGCTCATTGGAATTTTTACTCATCAAATATATTTTTCTAAATCATTCAAAACTACACAATAAACAGACAACATTGGGTATTAGTACTTACTATAAATAAACTCGCGATTGTTTTCTTTTCTGGTTTCAATAAATTTCAACAAAATAAAACATTTCTGGAATTCAAAACAATGCAGATACGAGAATTTTTGAGCATTTCACACTGCTTGGAATAGGCAAAGTTTCCTTAAACTTAAACTACTCTCTGCCAATTCTACAGAATTCAAAAATGGGATTTACCATCTATACGTTAATTTTTTTTAATACAAAAATCCGTAAATACCGACACCCTGATTATATTGAATAGGGACAACTTCATACTCTCTGGTTGTACCCCTATTAAAGCTGAAGACCAATTACTCCAGTTCCACAATCCCTATAAACTTTAAGACCTTACCTTTTTCTTACTCATAATTAAAAAGTGACTACCGACCCACAATACATGAACAAAAGAATTTCAAAATGTTTTAATAAAAACGTAAAGAGCCGAATGGCATGTTACAACCTGCATTAGAATTCCAAAGGAGCACAATCCTCCAGAATCTTATTTTTCCTCAAACTCGTTCTTCCGAGTGCATGAGAGTGTAAGGACTAAAAATCTGTTTTCAGACAGCTTAGCAAGTAAAGTAGGCGTTGACTCAAATTTACTAACTATAAACATTACGTTTTTGTTAGAAGTTTAGTTTCAATTATGAAAAATGCTAAGAAAGTTGCAGGCTAAAAATTGATCATTATATATCAAATACTCAGAAATAAACCTGATGGAAGTTTTGAATTTCGTACAGTTTTAAGAACAGGTGACTTTCCGCGTTTCTTGCATAGGAAACTAAAATAAAGACATTGAGTTAATTTTAAGGTAAGGTTAGGTTAGGTTAGGTTATTTACCTTAAAAGTAACTCAATGTCTTTATTTTATTTAAATTTCAAAGTGATCGGAGGTGAAACTGCATAATTACCGAATATTTTAATACTGATTGATTTAAATTCTAATATGGATAGAGTTTAAAATTAATGATTTTATATTGATATTTCGAAAAAATATCTGAAATACCGTATAAAAATCTCACCAAAACTAGTTTCATATTTCTTTTTGAATACATTTGATTCAACTACCGTAATCTCTAATATTTCTCGTGGTAGAGCCCTTCTGAAAACATTTTTAGGCTAGCTTAGAGTCGCGTTTCTATCGTTTTTAAAGTAGGTCTGGATTTCATCCCGGAGACGGTCTTGACCTATTTATCGTACAGAACAGCGGCGCCACGGAAAAGGACCGACATTGAACTTTTGTCGTTCGGTTACTTTGTTTTGAAAACATTATTAGAAATATCGAAGCTATAAACAGCAAATTAAATGGTACTAAAACAGATACCTGGGGCACCACAACAAAATTCTCATTCTATAGTCAATGAAGCAACAATATAATAATGCGGCCCTACACAATACCTTCCCAATATACAGGGTGTCAATATGGCAGAAATCTTACTCAACAACCTCTCAACGCACGCGCAAATATATTTTCAAACTTCTAGGACCAAGTTTCGCAGGTTAACCAACGTTTAAATAAAAATGTGATATTCTTCTTCTTCTTCTCTCTCTATTGGCCTTTTGTCTGACGACATACAGCCAGGATCTGTGTTTTGGTAGTTACCAGTTTATTTGAAAAGTGTACCACATGGTACGTATGAAGACCTGCTTCATGCTCTTCAAAATAGGATTAGGTTATTACAGAGGGTGGTAGATAGAGACTCTTCTCGTCCTGTGGTGTATCCAGGACATTTCACAGAGGGTTGCACCGGGAGAGTAGGATATGGAAACAGCTCTAGAAAGTAGCTCCTATGTAGGTAAAAGGATTATCTATGATTCTACAATTATTATAAGCTAAGCCATGCATTACATAATTGGTTATAAGCGCCTACTGTCTACTTAGAATGTTAAATCATTTCTCGTTAGGTATTTGACTAAGAGTTCAACTGACTTTGACCCTGGAGCCAAAAAAAGCGAATATACATTAATGGGGGCTTGATTGTACTTAAGCAGATCTTTGTACAAGTTATCATTTTGTGATGATCTAATCGAGCAACAAAGAAAAGTGTGGTTCAAATCTCCTAATTGTCCAGTAAGGATCTTCCTTAGCATTTATTTTATATAGATATTGTGGGGTGCTGCAATGTGTTGATCTCATTCTATTGATAATTGTAATCGCTTTTTTTGTTAGTTTAGCATTGTTGAGCCTATTTTCTATAGAGAAGAAATTTATTCCTTTGATTTCGCTCTCACTTCGATAAAGTTGAGTCCACTTTTTCCATAATTCTTCTTTGATTCTTGGCCATATATCAACGAATGTAATTTATATTTATATTGTATTTATATACATTAAATTTTGTTGCCTTCCTTGATTGGCTAATTTATCCGCTTTTTCATTTCCTGTGATTCCTGAATGACTTGGTACCCATAATAATTTGACGTCTTTTCCATTTTCCATATTAGACATGATTAGTTGTCTGGTATACAGAGTGATATTATCTTTTTGGCCATTAAATGAGAAACAGAAAATTTTTTTAAGGCACTCATCGAATCCGAAACGATTATAATTTTATCCTGCTTTTCGCTACTTTCTTCTAAAGTTTCTTCAATTGCAATCATCTCTGCTCTACAATTTGGAGTCAGGTTTCCGATTCTTCGGGCAATGTTCATTTTTTGGTTCCTTTGAGTGATCCCAATTGCGCATGCTCCCGATCTTTGTCTAGAGAAGCATCCGTGGAAATTTTAGAATATTCATTGTATTCCTTCATTATTTCTAAATATTTTTCATTGCAGCCTATTGTGCCCTTAAAAATGTTGGAATTTAACCACTCCAGTTTCCGTATTTGCGACCAGTATTAGTAGTTGTAGCATGGATAACCCTCTGTGATTTCCAGTTTATCTATATATTGTAAAGCTAAATCTAAACCCTCCAGTAAGTGTGGTGGAGGTCCTTTTCTCTAAAACGTCGGCTCCTCATTAAATAATTGATAAAACGTGATCAGTGATCTTCCTATCTCATCATTTTTCAATGATAATAATTTAAAACAGAATTTCGCATTCAACCACACTAAAATAAGCTAGTTTCTGATGCCTCCCCAAGTAAAATGTTGGTTGGGGTTGATTTCATAAATCCCAAGGCTGTTCTAATTGCCTGATATTGTACCCTATCTAGTTTTTTCCATATCTCCTTTGAAACCTTGCAGATTATTCCCATACCATACTCAAGATGTGGTCTTACAATTCCCCTGTAGATATTGAGGAGAACTGAAGGGTTGGCTTCCCAATAAGTTATGGTGAAAGCTCTCATCACTTTGATTCCTTCACCTGCTTTCAGACAGCTGTTGTTTATATGTTCTTTCCAAGTCCAATAGGCTCTACGTATTGTCGAAGTTTCCTCTTACTGAATATCATCGCCTTAGTTTTGTTAACAGAAATTTCCATGCCATGTTCGATAAGCCATTCATTAACTTGGTGTAGAGCTTCTTCCATACTGTACCTTAAGTGATCGATATTAGAGTGTGAGTAAGTCAGTACAATATCATTTACATACTGGATAACTTTTATAGAACAATTAACAACCTTCCTCAAACTTGCTGTGTAGACATTGAATAGCAGTGGACTTAGGGGAGAGCCCTGTGATAGCCCCTTCAAAGATTGTCTAGTACCAATTAACCGGCCAGAATTTGGCGATCTTATAAATATTCTCCTTGCTGTCAACATATCTGTGATTAAAAGAATAATGTCGGCATTGATTTCCATGTCACTTAGGTGTTGTGCTAATTTATCCAAAAAAACATTATCATAGGCTGCAGAGATATCCAAGAATATGCATAACGTTCTTTTCCCTTCAATAAATGCCGTATAAATCTCTAGAGCTAATTTTGTGAGACATTCCATTACTCCTCTGCCTTTTCGGAAGCCGACTTGTAGATCATTGAATGTTTTGTTGCGAGCAAATTTTTGATCATGATCTCTGGTAAGTTTCGCCAGCATTGAGTAAGTTGTATGATCTTTTTCTGGTCCTGTATCCCTCTTTTTCTTCATTAGAAACGAACGTAATTCATCGACACTAATTGGTGGCGAAGGAGCTGAATTTCTAAATATAATAACTTCTTCGTCCCTCTGAATGATCGTCGGGGTCATCGCATCCAACATTGTTTCTAACCATTGTTCAGACTCAGTACAGTGGGTCCCACTTTCTTTCCCTCGTTTTGCATATTTTCTCACAACCTTCCAAACCTCTCCAATGGGATAGTCTCTGCTTAATGATTCCGTAAATGATTTAAAACTCTCCTGCTTCCTTTTCTTCATGATTCTCTTGAATCTAGTGACGAAGGGATAAATGCATCCCAGTCTTTTTCTGATATTATTTTATTAGTGTGAGGTGATGAATTCAATTCCAATTCTGTTTCTTCCTTTCCTAGTAATTTTTTTAATGCCTTTAATATTGCCTTGTTTTAACATTTTCCCTACTGCGACTGGATGTATATTACCTATGTTTTTAATTTTACGTTTCAACTACTACAATGTAAGGGACTTTATCATATGCTTCATAACTTTTTATTGAGATCTTGGTTGTGTTGGATTGTGATATGTGATTGTCAAGTGGTTTGGGATGGGGAGGCCCAGGGCCCCCCGAATCCAATGACATGAGTGCTTAAAATTAGGGTTAGGAGGTTAGGTTAAACTAAGGAAAATAATAAAGGAATTAAGCGAAGCAACGAACTTTGAGCTTTAAACTTACTGCGTGTTCTAGAAGATTAGAGTTGCACCAGTAAGAACTTAATTATACAAAAATTCAGAATTTAATATAAATTTTTAAAGAAAATTCACTTTCACACACAGAACTTCCAAAACTTCCCTCAAAAATGTGATATAATTTAAATATGGTGTTTTCTACTTATTTTTTATTCACATAAATGAAATACTAATATTCATACTATACAGGGTGTCCCACGACGAGTTATAACTATCTGTATATGGCCGACTTCCGGTTCTACCGGAAGTCGACTGTAACTTTGTTATTTTATATAGAACACCCTGTATATTAATACATTTTTGATATCTACGTGAAATTATATTATACTTTTGTCTAAAAACTTTTTTCGAAAAATGCATGCTTTTTGAGGTATTAATTTTTTTGTAAAAAATTTGACAGTTGCAGACCCTTATAAATTATTTTTTTACAAGAATACCTTTAAATATATGAAAATGATTTCTGTTCGGTTGCTTTTAGCAAGGTCAGACGTATTTGAATCTGTGTTGAAAATGTTTTTATTTTATACAGGGTGTGTATAAAAAGTGTTCAAAGTTTAACTTCATAATTATCAAATTTCTTTATTTTTTAAATAGAACCACCCGGTTTGTTTCTATTTTAATGCATTCAGGGGTGAAAAATAAGGCAAATTCATGTATACTTTCCTATACCTAAACCTCACCGTTATCCAGATATTCAATGTTTTCTGTAAATTTTTAGAGATGCAGATTTAAAACCTCAAATATCTCGGAAACGACTAAAAGTTGGAATAGGATTAGTAAATACAATTTGATTTGATTTTTTTTATAGATCTAGACATGATAAAGAAAAATACTTTAATTTCTTAGTGCTTGTATCAACGTGTCAAAATATATATTAGACCACACCTGCATCTCTAAAAATTTACAGAAAACATTTAATACCTGGATAACGGTAACGTTTAGGTATAGGAAAGTATACATGAATTTACCTTATTTTTACCCCTGAATGCATTAAAAAAGAAAAATCCGGTTGATTCTTTTCAAAAAAATAAAGAAATTTGATATTTATGAAGTTAAACTTTGTACACTTTTTATACACACCCTGTATAAAATGAACAATTTTTCAAAATAGAATCAAATACGTCTGACCCTGCTAAAAGCAACCGAACAGAAACAATTTTCATATCTTTAAGGGTATCCTCGTAAAAAAATAATTTATAAAGGTCTGCAACGATCAAATTTTTTACAAAAAAAAAATAACTCAAAAAGTATGCATTTTTCGAAAAAATTGTTTAGACAAGAATATACTGAAATTTTACATACATTTCAAAAGTGTATTAATATACAGGGTGGTCTATGTAAAATAACAAAGTTACAGTGGATTTCCGGTAGAACCGGTAGTCGGCCATCTTTGAAAATATTTTATTTAAAAAGATCGTATCCGAAAACCCAAACGTAGAAATTTTCATGATTCTACTATAAGTATTTTGCCATTTACAGATAGTTTTAAATAGTCGTGGTATAGCCATAATTTTACGACTTTTAGGTCTTATCGAATTTTATATGGGTTTCGGTGGTAGAGGCGCTTCCTTATATTGCAAAAAATACTATAATTTCATTCTTCTTTGAGGTTTGATTTGTTTTTGAGTTCATCTGAACGATACAGCAGCCCGCCACTGCGTCATTAATTCACAATGGATTTTTTTCTAATAATAACTTCTGTCTTTGTGGATTACCGAACTAAATATATTTCTATGTTTTATAAACAGTTAGGTTGATATTACTTGCATTTGTTTTAGATAAAGATGTTGAATAATGTAAGGTTTTTAGTTTTTGAACAAATTACTAAATCTATGGAAATTTTCCAAACGCACTGAATTAGATCTGGCTGTTAAGGAAGTAGTTTGAGACTGTAATATTTTTAATAGACATTTAATTTCAAAGCATATCTACAATACAGTTTTGTTTAAATTTTTTTATATAAACACTTGCTGGAAGAAAAATATACGAGAATCTATGAAAAATTAGGTCACTACGAGGATGGTTCCAGAAGTACCTGGCCTTATCTAGAGATGTCGGTAGTAGCTTGAAAAATACCACCGTATTAGAAAGTACACGATCTAACTTAAATTGATGACGCTATTTTGTTTTATATTCGTTTGGCAGCCATCATGAACGTTTTCAGTGAATTTGTAAACATGGAAAAAATTATGGAGAGATAGATAGATAGATGGAACGAACACAGCTTTAACGTACATAGAAGAGTCAAAAAATTTACCTATACTAACAGGAAAAGACAGTTTGGAAAGTTGGTAGACGAAAACAACAAGGTATAGATATAGACAAGGAGGAGCAGTTGGAGATATGAAAAACCTAATTTGTTTACTGATGATCGTCATGCAATGAACACTCTTGATCTGGATAGACCCGAGATAATGGTAATAAAAGCCCTAGAACAAACAAAGGATGGAAAAGCAACAGGATGCGATGAAATACTGGTTGAATTTTTGAAAGTTATCAATGATAACAATCTGAATATCGTGTAAAACCTATTTAATACGATCTACGATATCGGTCAAATTCCATCCGACTGGTTGAAATCTAAGTTTACGAGGATATATTGAAAAATTCTTAGCCTTCTATAGATTCAAACAAAATTTTAATATCAAAATATTTTATTACTCACCTTATTCTCCTCTTAATTGGAAACATTTATTACAGTGAACCTGCAACGTCTCTAGACCTTTCAAAAAAAATGTTTCTTCTTGCTCTGCAAACCACAGCTTTTATTACCTTCTCATTGGAGGAGGAAAATTTACGACCTATTAAACTTTTTTTCAGTTGAGGAAAGAGATGATAGTTGGATGGAGCCAAATCTGGTGAATAAGGGGGGTGTTCTAGTAATTCAAACCCTAAATCATGAATTTTTTGCATGGCAACATGAGATTTGTGTGCAGGGGCGTTGTCCTGCAAAAACAAAACACCTTTGGATAGCTTTTCGCGTCTTTTCTCTTTTAATTTTTCCCCGTAGAGTAGTCAGTAATGTCGAATAGTAATCTCCAGTTATTGTTTCACCCTTATCCATAAAATCAATCATGATTACTCCATGGCAATCCCTGAAGCAAGAACTTTTCCAGCAGATTTTTGGACACGAAACTTCTTAGGTCTTGTAGAACCAGAGTGTCGCCATTCCATCGATTTTGCTTTGTTTCTGGATCGTAGAAATGTACCCAAGTCTCATCCATAGTAACAATTAGGTTTAAGAAGTCTACATCGTTTTCAAATCGATCGCAGATCGAACGCGATGCTTCTACCCTTGCACGCTTTTGGTCAACATTCAAACATTTCGGGATCCATTTTGCAGCAATTTTCCTCATGTCCAAATGAACGTGAACTATATGATTATATATGATACGCGATCGTATGAAATATTCAGTGCTTCAAATATCCGTTTTAGCCCAATTCAACAGTCTGATAAAATCATGTCATGAACTGCATCGATATTTTCGGGGACTGACACAGAAACTGGCCTCCTTCCCGATCGGTCATCATCTTTAATGGAAAATATACCTCTTTTGAAGCTTGCATGCCAATTTTTCACGGTCACATACGAAGGACATTGATCACCAAGGGTATTACGAGGCATATCTTCGTAAATCTGCTTACCTCTTAACCCTTTTAAATACAGGTAGTGGACATCTTTTTTCTTTTAATTTATTGCGTAACTCTGGTTTACTTTTTTGACTTCAAACTTTACACTGACACTTCTAATGAGTTATTGTTCGTTGCTATGGTATCGCAATATCTTGTTTATGCTTGGAACGGGTCTAGGGTAACTAGAAATAGATCGAACACTTTGCGATTCAAAAATGCCTAGATCAACAAAAAGATGTTTATCGTTGCTTTATAGATTACGAGAAAGCATATAACACTATCAACCACAACAAACTTATTATATCGTTCAGGACTCGACACCAAGGATATTCAGAAAAATCTGTATTGGAATCAAAAAGCAAATATCCATTATGGAGACATGAAAAGTCAAGACCTAGGCATTGCTAGGGGAGTTAGGAAGAGTTGCATTCTATTGCCGTTGCTGTTCAACTTATACTCAAAGCAAATATCTGTAGAGGCACTGGAAGGGCATCAAAATTAACGGTGTACCATTCAACAATCTCCGCTTTGTCTTATTGGCAGATAACGTCGAAGTTGGTTTTAAGATCAACAGAAAGAAAACCAAATTTATGGTGATTAGTAAGAGAAAAATACAAAATGTAGATCTGCATATAGAAACTGATCCCATTGAGAGAGTACACCTCTTCAAATACCATATACAATTAATGATGAATGGAACCCTGATTTAGAGATAAGAGAGCTCTTGAGCAACCGCAATGTTGAGAATTGATCCGACCTATCCCAGCCTTGACCCTATCCTTACCTTACACTATTTTGTTTTATATAGAGTCAAAGTTGGTAACCATGTTCATGTTAATTTTAATTTAGTTAAGTTGGCAGGCGATTAGCATTTTTTGATATGTTCAAGTGACAGTGATAAAGTGAAATAAAATGGTGACAGGAAAACGTGCTCAAATTTGTAATCTCAAAAATTGTTAAGTATTGAGCAACAATCCGACGACTGTTTAGTAAGAGTTTTGTTAATAAAAATAAGTGTTGTCAAACGATTCAAAAGGTACCTTTTGAAAACTTTGTTCAATAAACTGAAAATTTGTCAACTTTGGACTTCATCATTTCTCAACAAAGAACCCAAACCCACTGAAAATAACACTGAGCATTGATACCCGATGGCGAGCCACGCTGCTTTACGGTCTGGAAGAGTGGACACTAAAAATAGCAACAATACAAAAATTAGAAGCTTTTGAAATGTGGCTGTAATGACGCATTTTAATAATACCTTGGACTGATAAAGTAACCAATAAGGAGGTGCTGAGAAGAATCTGAGAAGATCTAGAATTGGTTGTAACTATTAAGAAAAAAAAAAGAGTCCTTCCTATATATTTCGGAATGAAAAATACGGTTTGCTAGAACTTATCGTGGAAGGCAAGATATCAGGTTGGAGAGGGCTGCAAAACCTATGCGAATGGTTCCAAATACCTAAAAAAATAGCTTCGAATGCTCATGCGATAATTTTCATGGACTACCTTAATAAAGGTAAAACCATCAGGGTTTAAGCGAAGGGATCAAGCATTTGTCTAAGAAGTGTTGTTTCATCAAGACAATGCACCAGCTGAAACATCCATTATTGCAATGGACAAATTTAATGAATTAAACTTTGAATTGCTACCTCATGCACCCTATTCGCCAGATTTATCCCCCTCGGATTATTTTCTGGCTCCTTGGTCAAAGATTTTCCAACAATGAAAAGGTCATATCAACAGTTAATTTTTATTTTGAAGAGCTTGACGATTCTTATTATAAAAAAGGTATCGAACTTATTGAACATCGCTGGGGAAACTGTATTTTTTCCAATTTTTTTTTGTTTTTTTTTTGTTGGACCGGATACTTCTGGGACAATGCTCGTATATTATCAATATAAAAGTATTTATGTTTCTAAATCATTTGATTTTAGGTTTCTTCTGTTTCAAAATTAGTTTGTTCAAATAATTTTTGAAAGATAAATAAAATTGACGTTTCCTTTTTTTGAAAATATATGTATTAGGGTTAGGTGAGTATTTTATCAAAATTTGAGACAAATACGACCGTTGGAAAACGGGGAAAAATTAATAATTAACGTTGAATTTTCAGATCGAAACATTTTTAATCGCATGGATAGTGCGGTACAAAAAATCTCACCCTCTCACGACTATCATTTATCCCCAAAAATAATTTCGATTCATTACAAAAAAAGATGATATTCCATTCAAGATTCCAGGTCTTTGCATCAAACCGTGAAGTGAGAAGTATTAAATAAACCCAAAATTTGACGATAATTCAGGTTGTGATTAGCTTATGATGCTTTGCAAAATATTTGATCCTGTGGACGTGAGTTGACGTCCAGCTTTTCTTGATTAAATCCCTAACAACAATCCACTCGTTAATTCTTTGTTCCAACACCTAGTTGATTTAAATACATAATAAGTATTTGCTGGTATATAAATTCGATCCCGATATTTTTTATCACGCCTCGTGTATAGAGAAATAGAGAATCGGAAAGTTGGTAGGTACCCCATTATTTGAATGAGGTGTTCGGTCTACGGCCCTGATCTAAATAACGATAAGTTGATTCAAATACTTACAAAAAACTATCGTCCTCGTTGAAAATTCGATCACAAAATTTAACGTCCAATGAAATTATTAAGCGAAAATGAAAAACGAGTGAATGACACAAAATAAATTCCAAACACACTTATCAACAAAAACCGACTGATAATATTCGAAGCTATTGTACCTATTCGCATGCAAACGTAACATTGAATAGATTGTCCCAACCGAAAAGGTACTTGCTTCACCTTGAAACGGGAAATTTAGATAACAATGTGTATCGAGGTGGGATTTTCACCTCACCTTTCACGAGTTTCGAAAATAAATAACTATAACACATTTCCCCCGAAAAACCTAGCTTTATATAGGCTAATATCTAATATATTATCTTGCTATCAAGTCCAACAATATGTTTTGATTGGTTACCACCCTTTTTAAGCTTGTACTAATTAAGGGTAAGTGACTCTTATACAAGGTTATCACCAGACCCCCAGCACTAATCGTCGGTGTTACACGTTGTCTGAGGTTTTTCTGTAACCTGATGGACCAATTCACCAGCCACATGACCGACGATAAGGGATAATGCATCTGCAGCTGCAACCGCCCACCCCCTATCAACCCACCAACCTATAAAAAAAATTAAACAAAAACAAAAGAAAAACCCAAATATATCACCAAACCAGGAAAAACAGTTTTTTCAGGCTGGTGCTTTCTTCTTTTTTCAAATTCCCATTTGGTCGTTATTTTTTTCATTTTTTCAACTTAAAGCAATGCAATTACAGGCCAATCACCCCAGCCCATCAAAGGAGCAACTCACTTTAACGACAAGGCCAAGTCTGCTGTATCTAGAGTTACCAGTCGTTACCAACCAAGAAGCTGGTAACTTTCATCGAAGACACGATTCCGGATGAAAAAGATGCTCATTCGAGAGACATGACCGATTAATTGTCAGCACATGGTGCCCTCACTGGTGTTTAAGTCCAATAAGAGCTCAAAGAAACGCGGGGAGTAGCTATGAATGGCTGGACAACCAAAAGAAGATTTCAGTCAGCTAATCTTGAGCCAAAAACACCAGCTAGAGACCCCAAATTAACTCCAGCTCACCGATTTACCTGATAATACGTTAATTGGATTAATGAACAATGGGGCTCCGTGTCTGCATGGTAACGATAGAAGAGGACGAGATTTTTATTGAAACTGGCGGTTGAAAGGCGAAATGATACAAAGACGAAATTTTAGGGTACCACGTCGTTCCCCACTATCATCGGCGACATGCCCTCCACATAGTGCAGGTGCAGGCAGTATTTACAAGATGTCGAAATTGCCGCTATAGATTGGCCAGCGCGTAGTCAGGACTTGAATCCTATCGAATTAAAACGGCGCTTACTGAAGAAAATCATTATTTAGACGAATTTAAGATTCCTTTTTGTTTCATTATAAAGTTGCTCGCGAGTATATATTCAATTCAGTTTCTGAAAATATACGTCATACTGACGGAGTCTGAAAACGCCAAAATTGGTCTATAATTCAGGCAAATTTTTGTCTGAACGGTACAGATTTAATCGACAGTAAAGTTTATTAAGGGAGAAATAATTTGATTCGAAATATGAACAGGAACAATTGAGTCAGCATTATTTGAAAAAATATTAAAAGTTTTTTACGACTTTCTATCGAAAAAGTGATTAAACTATAACAACTTTTATATTATTCAGAATAACCTCAAAAGTATAAAGAAAAACTTTATTATCTCTCAAAATTGAATGCAGTTTCAAAAAATTTGATTTTTAATCCACCATTTTGGAAATTTAAATTTCATTTTGTCAACTTTAAACTACAACAATACCCCAATTTCAAAAATTTTATCAATTAATGTCTATATTAATTAAACACGCTGTATATATAATAATTGTTTATAATGATGAATTCTTACGATTTTTCTTCATTTTTCAATTGATTAAATATGATATTTTTGATTTTAGCGAGGTATTTTTACAATTTTTCACACACAAAAAAATTCGCTTTGCGTTGTATATTCAACAGTGGCAAAAATTAAATTAAAAATTCAAATAGAATACATTCAACAGCTACCTGTATTGATTTCCCAAAGAAAAACAACAACTAGGAAGTAGAATAAACAACATATTAAAAACAATTTCACAACAACTAAAAAAGAAAGGAAACTTACAAAAAAAAGGGATAAAACGATGGAAATCTTGAAAACTACGAAAGTGCTTAAGCAAGAAACACAAAATACCTGTTGTATTATATTACTAGCAGAGAGACATCGACGTAGAGCGCATTTCGGACACTCCAGAACAACTGAAGATACCCGGCCGGGAAGGACGTCGCGACGCCAAATCGATTGTCGGCGCTTGCGCAAAAATATTTTGTTCCAGAGGGATGTCGGCTTCCGTCGATTCCGGGAGATAGAAGTGTGAATACCACTCCGGTTCTAGAGAAATTTCCTTTTTTTTATTTGTAAGTTTGACTGTTTTTATCTATCTCTTAAATTATATATGTAATACAGTATGTTGAAAGGAATTAGACCTAAATTAGTAGTCCAATATTCAGAGATAAAAAATTACGTCCATATTTGAGACATGAAAAACCTTGTCTACTAATTTTATCCTACTTCATAAATAATTATTAGTTTAGATTATTTTTTTGAGTTACCTTAATTGTTAAAATATTTAAGTGACTTGCTTAAAATTAATGAAACTAGTGTGCATATACGAGATGTGATCAAAAAATACAAGGGAAAAATAATACAAAATCGGAATTAACCTCCTTGGCTCGTACTTATTCTAGAGGAATTTCTGAAAAAAGGGGACTTTCTCAATGTCAAAACTCTTCTCATTTAACACATTTTTCATTCAGAAGTCACCTGGTACTAAATCTGGTGAGTACGACGGAGTGGAATATTTTTATTCTCCACAAAATTCGTTAATCGAAAGCAACTGTTCTAATATAAGTTTGAAGGCACAAACTTTGTTCACTTTTGAACATTTTCATCTGTTTTAGAAGTCGAGGTACATTCTTTGATCGTGGTTACTTTTAGAACCTCGCAATACGAGATGTGATCAAAAAATACAATAGAAAAGTAACAAAAAATCTGAATTAATCTCCAAGGCTCGAAATGTACTTATTCTAGAGGAATTACTGAAAAACGTGACTTTCTCAGTGTCAAAACTCTTCTCATTTAACACATTTTTTATTCAGAAGTCGCCTGGTACTAAATCTGTTAAATACGACGGAGAGGAAGATTTTTAGTCAGCACAAAATTTGTAAATCGAAAGCAAACAGTCTTCAAGTTACTAGACTATTACTATAGATAGATTTTTCTGTTTTGTTAGATTCTTTAGCACTTTTGTTAACTTGAAACAAAACTTCTGCATAGTTCAAGAACCATATTGTCTTGTCACATGAGGGTTGAAATAGACCTCTTTTGTGACATATAGAACTGTTTTGTTAGCACCATATACAGAATCGCAGTAAAATAATATTTACCTATCTGATATAAGAATAAAACTTGAAATAATGAAGTTCTTGTAGTGATAATTATTTAAAAAGTTTTGAAAATATCGATAAATTATGGGTAATTTTTAATTCAAAAGTTTCAAATAGTACAACAGCCTTTTTTATGAAAAACCAACATTTGAAGTGAAAACTTTTATTGTCATGTTATATTTGGGAGAAATTTAATTAACTTATCTTAAGTTTGGTTTATACAGCCAAAATTGAAAATTAAACATTAAACTAACAAATAAAAATTAATCTAGTTGAAAGACACTGAAATGATACTTTTAGTTCATGCAGTAAATTTAGATTAAAATTAAACTAAGAATTCGCCAACTTTCAACTTATTAGTTTAATTCCTAAATTTTGTGAAATTATGAAGACAGAATATGTTAGGTCAGTCTGTATTGGTTGTATTGTTTTGTTTACAACATCCTTGTTCTTGTTTTGGAAATATTATTTGCGATATTGTGCCGATTTCCCCCATGGTGTTTTATTAAAAAAAAATAGGAAAAATCAAAGTCTGAAAGTTAGCAATGTCCTTTAGACAATAGTAGACAATGTCAGGAGCTTTCCACATTTGTATAACAAAAAGGAGCCATACAGGGATTTTCCATTGGTTTACTAGTAATTTTAATCATCATTAATTTACTACATAAACCAATAAACTACTATCAAGAATGTTTAGTTTAATGTTAATTTTAATTTAGTTTTAATTTTGGCTGCATAAACCAAGCTTTACACATACTTGCATTAGCAATAACTTGTTCATAAGACAGGTCAGGGTCATGAAGTTCTAACCAAAAATAAAAATTATATTTTCAAATTTCCTTAGAAATTTCACATTTACAATTGCAATATTATGATAGTTATTATATATTTTTATTTAAATCTGTTAAATAAAATTGTAAATCAAGGATATACTATTTGTTAAAACTCTGAAATTATCGTAAATATTTTTTTATAAATATATGTCTAACAAATTGTCTATGAAATTGAAAATAGGCTTATACAATAATATAAAAAATCATCAGTATTAATTATATTAACATTCCTACTAGTTTAATTAACAAATTTAATATTTTATAGCAATTTGTAGTACATCACAATAAAAATAAACAATGTTCTATTTGTTTAAATTTGAAGGTTCTTGACAAAATTCTAACCTCAACACTCTATAGTTGGCATATAGGTAGCATAGAGTGTAATGTTTAAGTGATTTATAGATCAAGGTAAGATTAAGAGAAAATTTATATTAAGAATAAGATATAACTTGCGCATACAAGTACTATGAAAATGTTTGATTTACCTGAAGACACTGGAATTAACGGGTCTTGTTCTAAATGTTTTTCCATGTTCTAGCAGCGATATTCCATTTCATCCCACTTAATTTAAATTTGACAAACCGTATGTTTTAAATAAGTTTATAGTAAGTACATATTTACACTCAATATAATATTGTGTACAATAACTGAGTTTACAGTACAATACACTGTCAAAAACTTCTATCACCTTTCACTTGCTACTTTTAACAAATTTAATTAGATCATATTCCAAATTACTTATCACAGAATATTATATTTGTTAGTAATTAAAATTAATTATTCTGCTTCTTTTGGATATTGGGTCTTTTGGGAGCGCCCGTGTTTTGACACTTGTTACTTTTATTTATAAATTAAAAAGCTATTTCTTGATGAGCTCCATTTTTTAGTACTGCAGCGTTGCCAATTTAATTTTCTTTTTCTAAATTCATAGTAGTACCATGACGTCATACAAATTTTATTTTAGAATTATGATGATAAAAATTCCCACTAGAAATATTTTTTATAATTTTCAAAATGGACTCAAACCTACGTCTTCCGAGGTACTTACTAAGTACATTAAACAATCTGATGAACCACCTTGGACTTCGTATTTTATAAAAGTAAGTTTATTATAAAAAGAAAATGGAAATTACTTATGAAATTTCTAGTATTCGAGTGTAATTGATGATCAGTGGGGAAAATCACACTTTAATTGGAGAGTGGGAAAATCGAATTACCACATATTACGAACTGGATGTTTCCCATACATAAAATATCATTGTACAAAAAGAGCTTATCAGAATTTGAATGTAGAAGATATATTTTTCAGAATAATAAAAGTCATTAATTTGGGTAATAACAATTCAATACAGTAGTTTTATATTTAATAATCATTCGTTTTAGGACTGCCTTGTCTTGCATATGGAGTTGCAGCAACTATACTAATAAAACATTCAGAAATCGTTAAAACCAGTAGAGGAGACGTAGAAATTTATTTCCTATACGCTGAAGATAAAGGATCACTTTATTAAAATGTTAAAATACCAATAGTTTTATAATCATAATGTATTAATATACTTTTAGAAAATAAATATATTGCCAAAAAATGCCTATAAATAATTGCTAACAAATGACTTTGACATTATGAAGGTTGACGAGGTTATGTATATGTTGATTGTTTTTCTATTACAAACTGTTTAGAAGCTGTTAGAAAAATAAGTATATATTCGTATTTAATTTTGATAATTAATAATATTAATTGGTATTAATTTTAAGTTATTAAGTTTCATGAATTGGTAATTAAAACAAAAATTTCTATAAGCTTCAAATGTCTCATCTATTTGAGCTCTCAAATACACAGGGACGTTTTGTACAAAGTTAAATTCAAGATTACCTAAATAATTTATTTTTGTTCAATTTGTTGTTACTTCTTTGTATTTATTTTTAAATAAATAGAAATACTATATACTATTTCATCTATTAACATTAGTATGCTTTTAGCTTTACAGTGTAGAACATGCTGAAACATATTATGAAATATGCTATTCCTCCACGGTAAGTAACATTTATAGTATTATCCACATATTATAAAATTTTTTTGTAGATTATATTCTACAATAGTTGATAAACAAGAAATGGAGCATTTCAAAAAATACGTTAACATGTGGTGGGATGAATTCGGTGCTATGAAACCTCTGCATGCTATGAACAAAATCAGAGTACCATGGATCAGAGAATCTCTCGTGATTAGCAAAGAAATTAAGAATCCTGCATTACCTCTAGCAGGATGCACTATTTTGGATGTTGGTTGTGGAGGTATGAGAATAGAAATTACTTTATTAAACATATTGTAAACTCCGAAAATTTCAGGTGGAATTTTATCTGAACCATTAGCGAAAATCGGTGCAGAGGTAACAGGATTAGATGCGAATGAACACCTCATCAATTCTGCTAAATCTCACGCTCAGCTCTTCAATACAAAAGTAAATTACATTGTATCAACTATTGAGCAACATGCTGAAGAAGCTTGTGAAAAATATGACGCAGTCGTGGCTTCAGAAGTTATTGAACACATTACAAATAAATCTTCATTTATTGAAGCATGTTTGAAATGTTTAAAACCAAACGGAAAAATTTTCATAACAACCCCTGGTAAAACATGGCAATCGAATGTATTTGGGATAATTGTAGCTGAAGACATTTTAGGAGTAATGCCACAAGGTACCCATCAGTATGAAAAATTTATATCTCCTACCACCTTGCAGAGATTATTGGAAGATAGTGAGTATTCTAAAGTTTAATTTCAGATACTTCTAGTGACAACTAAACATATTTGTTTCAGATAATTGTAGAACTGAAATGATTCATGGTTTATTGTACAATCCTGTGGGAAACTGTTGGTACTGGTGTTCAGATACGACATTTTTATTTGCCCTAAATGCTGTTAAATTATCAAAGAATTAGTGTTTGTTAATTTGTTTCCATATTTTTTGATTAGATTTGTATATTAAATTATTTGTTTTGAATTTAAACTACATCAGTATAAATAAATTTGAATACCAAAGAAATTTTCACTATTTTGTTTGTGATTATAATTAAAATCTATGCCAAAATTTTTCACATTGATTCCAAAAATGCAATTTGTTTTTTTTTTTCTATTACGTCTGGTTAACTTATAAATCGATAATTTCTAATGTGAGGATTAATTCCTGGCCACATGATAATCAGACACACACACACACACAAATTTTGGCCTAAACGACAAAATTTTGAACTTGGTACGAAAAACATCCTACATGAACTGTTGATTGACCCTGAAAAGATTTTGCTACCACTGCTGGACATAGAGTAATTTGTGACCCCCTTTATCAAAACAAGATGCCTGCTTTCAGAAAAATTTGGAAAACTCAAAGTATGAAACTAGCTTGGTTGAACTTTAAAGAAGTTCTTCGGGGCAACAATAAAGATCCAGAGTACAATGTTATGCTATAAAAAAATACATAAGCGTATAGGTACACTTTCTACATTCCTATCTTGACTATTTCCCTGATAACCTAGGCGATTACAGCCAAGAGCAAGGTGACATAAAAGAAATGGAAAAGCGGTACCAAGGTAGGTGTAATAAAAATATGATGGCCAACTACTTCTGGTATCTCAAGAGGAATTGCCAAGACACACAAGAGATCTGCAGAAAAAAAACCGAAGTTCTGAAGCTCAAATGGAATACTACTTCACACTTTATTTCATTTTAACATAAAATAAATGGAGGGTAGGCACCAAGGTAGGTGGAATAAAAATATGATGTCTGACTACTACAGGAATCTCAAGAGGGATTGACAGGATACCCAAGATATCTGCAGGAAATCAAAAAAACCAAACCAAAAGTTCGAAAGCTAAAATGAAATACTAAGATTTTTTTTTCATTTTGACATGGTTTTCTTTTTTCCAAAAACTTTTCAACCTAAATCGTTTATAAACTATAATGAAATAAAATTCGTCACTACCCAAAAACCAGTTATCATTAATCTCACTGATGCAGGGATAGTTGCGATAGTTCGTGTCTTGTTTTGACACTGAACCCATCAGTGATTTCTCTGATCTCAGTCTGGCAAACGAGCTGGATCTTGAAACCATCACTCACCAAATCTTGTAGGACTTTCTCGCACTCCAGCGCTAGCCCCTTTTCGGCCGTTATGGTTTGTATGGCAGCTTTGCTATGTGAGCAGATTGAGCATCACCCGTCTACATGCCATAACAGCGAATACCTCGACTTGCAAGATAGTGGCGTGTTCCCAAAGGTAAAAAAAATCGCAGAAGCTTGCTTTGGGCAAGCCATTCATCTTGCAGCCATCTGTATATCAGGTGACTTTATTATATAGTATAGCGCCCTTGGAGTCACCATTCCACTGCTCCCGCTCAGGGATGTCTGCCTCCGTATCCTTTGGTTGCTGCCCACCTGAGGTCCAGATTTTTGCAAGGCCGCAATCTGACTGTGCCAGTTAAACTAAAATTCTCAACTTTGTAAAAAACTATTATTAAGCCAAAAATGGTACGGCAATCTGCTCAAAAAAGTTTAAAATACAAGGTACCTCGATAGAACGTCCACCTTTGTATTGCTTATTGCATGAACGCAGTTTTTCGGAGGAGCGCGGGCGTAGGTATGCCAATCGGTAGCCTGGCTCTAAGGAATTTATCGCTATAGAGCGGACCGTGCGTAAGTTTTACAAAAATGGTAATTGGGTGAATGTAACGCGTACTCGCAATGTTGTTCACTTAAAGGATGCGCCATGTGTTCAACTGATTGGAAAATGGGCCGAAAAGTTTGAACATCAACAATGAATAAACCGAAATCTAGTCTTCTAGAATTGTCGAAAACATAGACAGTGTTACTCGATCTGATCTAGAGTTTTCGTTATCGACCTGCCACTTCATCTTATGAATTCATTAAAACTCCAGTTTCGTTGTTTAAACGTCCTCTATCTAACTACTTTCTACAAGAGTAAATTTAGTGAAATTGGTGGTGATATTATCCTACATATTTGCTTTTATACAGCTGTCAAGTTGGAGTATAACCACTCAGTTGAGGACTGCAACTATAGATGAGTCCCAGTCTGATATTTAATATAAAGAAATTTGAGTTGTTTCTAATTTATTACTTTTTGCTCATTGTGCTATTTTGGATACGCAGTTGATGTTTTCATAAATTTATTTATTGCTGAAATTTTTTTCATTTTTCACAGCAATAAATATTATTTTGGAGAATCTTATTCGGGAATAGTTTGTTTAGTTTTTATTAATTTACCACTTCCTGAGGAAGAATCATCAGCTGGGGAAGTGAGGTTATACTCACAATTACACTGTCTGCTACTTTCGAGTCGGTTGGTATTCGATTCAAATATTTGAATAAAATTGTAAATAAAATCATTTTTTTAACTAAAAATGCATTTATATTTGATATAAATAAATTTAGATACATGAATTTAGGAGAAATCTCAATATTTGAAAAAAATTAGAAACTAAAAAGTGAAAAACTGAAGATTTTTACTGCCACCACACCAACACTAACAATTACACTTTTAAAACTTCAACATATTCATATACGACTCGAAATACCACATAGTTTAATTGTGAGTGTTGGTTTCATGGTAATAAACAGTGTGTTCAGTATGAATATCACCAACGCTTCCGTTCCTAGCTGTGATGACAAAAAATAAACTTCGGTGCCTTGGATATTTTTTTAACCAGAACGTTTACAACAAATTCAGTTCAATCCTTTCGTTACATTCCATTTTTTCTTTTTTAGGAGCATACTTGCTTATATCTAGCTGTAAGGCTATTGGTTCGATGTCCATTTAGGATTAAATCTTCCAAAGAGCTTTTCCCAATTTCTTCTAAAACATTTCTTTTTATATTTTTTTCCTTTTTGTAAGATTTGTTTGGTCTTTTGCTAGAAGTGTACTTTTTTTTATTTATTCACCATAAATCCGGTAAATGAAATTTATTTGGTGGATCACAACCCTGTCTAAAACACAAAGTTTGTTTTTTTACTATCTAGTGTACCATTAGAGAATGCGTGCTCGTTTTGGCAGCCAAAAACCATGGAAATACATAATTCCTGAGGACAAAGCCATAGAAAATATTTACAATAAAGAGTGTAGGCTTCTCCTTGGAAATCCAGTTAATTATGTTTGGAAATAAACCTTAAAATGATATAGAACAAAAATTTTTATAAAAAACTCAAAACTCAGATACATTTATGAAATAAAGGGGAACCTTCTAGTATAAACATTTAACGATACTTATAACTTTAGTCGTCTTGCTCTATAGTTTTGGTAGTCATAGTTTTGTTATTGAATAGATCCATAGTGATTGCACTAAGAAATACTGGAATGGATTTCTGATGGCGCAAATGGAGATTGATCATACTCTCTAAATTTGCACTGAACTCGTTTTCAAGCAGATTCAAATCACCGTTTTTATCTACTTGGAAGCACAATAAATCGTCTGGACGTTCCGCATACATACTCCTCAATTTGTACAAGGAATTTTGAGTCCTGTCGATTTTGTAACCGAGAAGCATATAAATAACATTTCTGAACTCTTGCATCTGAGATTTGAAATAATCCTTCAACAGCTGACTCTTATTCTCCAGAGATTTCACCTGTTCTTTTAATTCGGTTATTTCTTTTCCACTTAAAGTTATATCTCCGAGTTTACTCTGTTCAATTCCTGCCTCCATATTTTTAATTTTTCTTTTCAGTTTTTCTATTTCACTTTGTAATTTTTCAATGTACTTTTCTCTCTGAGAAAGGGATTCGGCGAGAGGGTTGTTGACTTGATGGATGACTTTATTTTTTTGTGTTGCATTTTCGTGTCTCGATGTGGATTCCAATTGGATCTCCAGTTCATCTCTCCTCATGCGTAA
This sequence comes from Diorhabda sublineata, assembly GCF_026230105.1. Lineage (NCBI taxonomy): Eukaryota > Metazoa > Arthropoda > Insecta > Coleoptera > Chrysomelidae > Diorhabda > Diorhabda sublineata. Next base: position 14,585,496 of record NC_079485.1, on the reverse strand, counting down.
TTTGTCGTTTTCTAATCTCAAATGTTGTACTTCATCTTTCAATTTCGATAATTGTTCTACACGATCTGAAATCAAGAAAATTTATGTTACAAAAAGTTACCTTCCAGATACAAATTATATGTGGAGACGTTTCTACAGTATATCCTTTTTTTAGGGATGTTTGAAAAAAAAAAGAAATTTTTATATAGGAAGGTCTGTTGCAATTTGCTCTGATATAGGAGTGGCTCCTCTGCGGGGCTCGGGTTGTGGTGATAAGTTTGTGATTGTGCTGCTTCAGGCAGAAAAAAACAAAAAAATGGATGACCAAATGTTGCTTTAAGAAGAAGGAAAGAAAGTTCCGCCTAAAAAAATGGTTCTTTCCAGTTTGAAAATATAATTTGAAATTCTTTTCGTTTTTTTATCAATTTCTTTATTTATTATTATTGTCGGCCATTTGGCTGGTGAAACAATTCACCAGGTCACAGGAAAATCATAGAAAAACTGCAATAACGATGTTTTTGATACTAGTAGTTTGTTTATTCTCACTATTTAATAAATTTCGTCGCATTTCACCTGTTTCTTGAAATGCGATAATGTCCTGCTAGAACCTCTGTTAAAATTCAGACTTCCTTCGACTAACGCCTTGTTCCTATCTCTTTGAGTTCACCTTTCTTAGTTCTACTATGTCCCATAGCACAATAATTCTTTTTTCCCCATTTCTTCCAATATTGTAACTGTTTTGATTTCACAAAAAGTATTTGTTCTCCGGAAAGGTGTTTCAGCTCCAGTTTTTACTAGTTATATCATTTTCTTCTACTCCAAGTACCCACAAAACTGTAACTATCATTTTTTTTTAAACTAATACACTCAAGGGTCTCATAACTTAGCGGAATGTTTTCATCAAGAAAAGGTGATTTTATGGTAAAAACTTTTCCAATGGGCAGCTTATCCTGCCATACTCTTTGGATATCTACTGATTTCAGTTTAATTAAGTTTACTTATATTTTCTTGGCTGTTTTGCTCCTAAATTCTGCAGTACTTTGCCTTCAGTAAGTGGTTAAACCAATTCTAGCTTATATTCATTGCTTTCCACCATTTTCTTGAGATGTGATAATTTCCTCCTATGTTAAAATGAAAACTCACTTTGAATAACGCATTCTTTCTTCCTCTTCGAATTCACTTTTTTTAGTCCTATTATCTCCCATGGTACAATAATTATCTTTGTTTCCTATTTCTTCCAAAATTGTATCTGTTTTGATTCCCAAAAAATATTTGGTCTCCAGAAAAGTGTTTAGCCTCCAGTTTTTACTAGTTATATAATTTTCTTCTGCTTAATTACCCTTAAAACGGTAACTATTATTCTTATCTAATCATTACAGAAGTCAGCTATTAATAGCTTGAATTTCCATTTGGGATATATTTGGGGTTTAAGTGCTTTTTTTGTTAAACAATTTAATGACATTTTTGTCTGGTTATGGTGTTTAAATACCACTAATTTATCCCTCATTCCATATTTAACTAGTAAATTTCCTCTCTAATCAATCTGTTTCTCATCCTTTCTGAGACACTTTCCATTTTTATATAGAGTAGCCTGAGATACAGAATTACTTCCATAATGAGTTTAAAATATGGTTCCATTATTACTTTTATACATATGCCTATAAGCCTCTTGCTGTTTTCATAGAAAAAGATGTAATATTACAACTTACCTCCATGAGGTTGAGCTGATTCCAAATCTATCTCCAATTTAGTAACCAAATCCCTATACTCCATCACATTCTTCTCAAGAGTTTCAATGCGTTTCTTTTGTGACTGTATCTGGTTTATTGCATTGCTGGTACCAACTGATAGAGGGTTCATAGTCAGATCTTTTTCGTAGGAATCCAACTGTAATCTATAGCTATCTCTTTCTCTGGTCACTAACATTAGTCTCTTCTCCAAACGGTGGATGAGTTTTTGTCTTTGAGCTGCTGTTTGTTTCAAATCAACCAATAGTTGTGAGTTCTTTTCTATTTCAGATCCTGCCACTCTCGCTTCCTGAAAATAAATAACTGATAGTGCTAGAACATCTATTTTATTACGATTGAACCAAATTATCAATATTACATGTTGCAACATTGAGAAAATTATGATACTGGTTTGGTTGTTTTACTATCTACAATAGGCAGTATTAATGGAAAAATTCTCCATTCAACTTATTAAAATCTGGAGATGACATAACCATATAGATATATTGAACATAAATGGGGATTAAAAATAATCCGGGGAATCTAGGAAAATTCACCCAATATGTTAAGTACCTGGGAATTAAAATGGAGAAAAGAGCTAATTGAACTACCATATTATCTATGAAAAAAAAAAGTTACAATCACAATAAACGAACATAGGAAACAGAAGAGTTGATTTGTTCTACAACTTTTCTATGATTGCAAAAATTAAAACTTTGGAAATAAGATGATAATCCAAAGCAGAAGCCTCCTGGAAAAGAACCTTCAAATGAATGACTAAGAAAATAACATCCATCCAAATAAGTTCCAATTTATAAAAATATTAAAAATTTTTCAAATAAGATTTGATATTTAATCAATAAATAACTTTGTCTTCTGTAAAGGGTGTCAATTTGAAAACATACCACCCTAAATATTTTTGTTTAGAAAATTTAAAAACATGAATAGCCCAATAAAACCCTTCTACATTTGATATTTCGAGGATTTTATTCTTCTCCACTAGAAGGTTGTGTGATGTCTGATGTGTCAGTGACCTATCAGAAGACCAACCACCAGATTCATTGACATCTCTAGAAGCTCTTCAGACTTCTTAGATGACATGATTATGATTCTTTTGGATTACTATAGGCCTGGAGTATTTCTCCAGTGAGACTCTATCTCATAAGGTCACAATAGGACTCTATTCTGGAAGAACTTTTTGACAAATCGTATAGTATATATGTGGAATGCGTTAGAAGAGTAACTGCTGCAAATACAAATATTTTCAAGAACAAATTTGATGCTGGACACTCAGCTACAAACAATCAAATTGTGCACTACTTTTAGTAGACTAAAAAGTGTGAGCAGTATTCTGAAAAACTTTTTAAATTTATAAAACAATAGCTTCATCGTTTTTTTTTTAACCGCCTACTATTGTCAAACAATAATAATTAATAATGAAGTAATTATTCCTTTTTGGTATGACTGTCTGCTTCCACGTTGCCCTGTATACCCTGGTGACTTGAAAGTCACATTAGGGTTACTTTTATAGTGTTTGTTCACTCCCATGCACTTAATAGCGTTCAGGGCTTTCAAGGCCGCTTGACTATAGGAGAGAACGTAAATATGCATCTTCCTGAGCCCACACGTTTATTGCTACCCAGTCTCCATGAAAAATGGTGTGATGTTTCTAATTGTATTAAGGGCCTTGCATTTTGGTCCATAAAAACTCCAGCTCCTTAAGCTAGCTTCGAACAATCTATATACCAGAAAGATGCGTTTCAAGCATGGAGAAGATGTTTATTGACTAATGATTGGTGGTCATGGATTAAAGTTTAATAGAAATTAATATAAAAAATAATTAAACTAGTTTAAATCAAAAATATTGTTTTATTTTATTGTAGTACCAGGAATAGGCAGAAGGATCTTGGTCTATAATATAATAGAATCAATTCCATAAAGAAATTGATAATAATATTATTTATAATATAATGTTTATTATTTAAGGTAAGTAAATGAATATTTGTACTCACATAAGTGATAGCTTTCACCTGGGATTCTAATTCAACTTTTTCGGCGGTCAAAGTTAGTTCCTGTTGTTGTAATCTTTCGACAATTTTTCTAAGGAGATGGGGTAATGTCGAATCCGGTTGCGTTGACTCACATATACCTCTCGCAACTGCTCTCCATTCGTTCAATTCCATAGATTTCTTTGTTTCTTGAAGCTGAAAAAAAATTATGAAAAATAAGCTGAATATTTATATTGTTAATTCACCTGTAAATCTGCGTACTTCTTTTCATAACCCTTGCATTTAGCCAGTCTGTTTTTCAAATCGAAAACCTCCTCTTCGAGTATCAACTTATTTTTAACTTGTTCTTTTAATTTATTTGTATCTTCTCTCAGTTGCGCATTTTCCTTCTCGAGTTCTGCGTATCTTTGTAATTTTTGAGATTGGGTCTAAAAAATATAAAAAAAATTAATTTAAAAATGATAATTTTATTTGTATATACCTTTCCCTGTTCTTGAAATTCTCGATAACTCTCTTTTGCATATTCCAATTCTTTTATATACAACCTTGCTTTTAACAATTCTTGTTCTTTTAGATCCAGATCTCTTTGTATAGCATTATCCTCACTTATTCTTTTACCTAAAAATTTTCTACTTTTATAAAAAATATTGACTATTTAATGAAAAAAAAATACCCAATTCTTCTACTAATTTTTTCTGGGCTTCAGCATCCTCTTCTGCTGCTTCCAACATAGTTTCCAACTCTTGAATCCTTCTTTCCAAACCAGGAATAACTCCCTTCTCTACACATTCCATGCTTTTGTTTGCTTCTTTCATTTCAATTAAACTTTTTTCGAGCATGTCTGTACTGTGATTTGTATTGATTTTTAATAATTCATACTTATTATTTACCTACAGCGAGAAGAGTTTGAATTGGTATCACCACAATGGAATATAAATAAAATTGCCTAATCAATTTAAAATAAAATTTTAGTATTTCTACAGTCAATGCAACTAGCGATAATTTTAATTCCATTAATAGACGCCATGTCACAGGAACACAATAACCTCGATCTGCTCAGATAGCAGAGCTACCATACAAATCATAATGGTCGAAAAGGTGTGCTCTAAGCTAGTGCTGGAGTGCAAGAAAGTCCTACAAAATCTGATACGTAACAGTTGCAAGATCCAGCTCGTTTGAGTGCCAGACTGAGATCAGTGGGGTTCAGAACCCATCCTAGGTGTAGCTAAAAGCATTTCCATCGTGTCACAACGGTCTACTCGTAATGCGGGCTCGGCAGATATGGATAGAGACACCTGGCATGAGACAAGCAAATGTACATATAGATGTACCTTCTGCATCTCACACCAAACAAATGCTCCAACTAAATAGGCTCGAAAAACGACTAATGACCGGACTTTTAATAGGAAAAGGTCATCTAAGACGCCATCTCCACACCATGGGCATTATGGACATTCTGGAATGCCGCTAGTGCATGGTTTGAATAACAGAGAATGGTTTAAACACTTGAGCAAGGCTCACAGCCTAATGACATCAAAAGGTTTAAGCCAAAGCACCTGATCGGATTCTCAAAGGACATCGGGATCTGGTCCTCAAGTGGGGCACTACGAGATTATCTGAAGGGGTATGAGGTGCTGAAGGGCCCTTGGCAATACTACTATGGGAAATTAAAATTAGCAGACATGCAAAACTCAATTTACTGTAAATTTTATTACTAAACAATTAGGAAAAAATGTTTTTGCCCAGCAGGAACCAAAGAGATTCAACAGTTTTTCTTGCCAGGAAAATGTATTGGGTCTAACATGTTAACAAGAAGATGGAGATTTGAATTGATTTTTTCTCTTTTCTTTGTATATTTATAGTGTTTTTGTTGATAAATCGACTAGGTTGAAAATTAGATTTTAAAACATTCAGAAGAGACCCAAAATCAAAACAATTTGGCAACAAAAAGATATAAAAGGGTCCAAGAAATAAGATTCTAAAGAAATCTATGATAATGTCTAAATTTTGTATATTCCTTTAGCAAATCGTGACCATATTATCAATTTTCTGATTTACACACCTGATAGCTTTGTTTTTAAAACTTCCTAATAAAAATAATACTGGTAATTCTTTCAAGTTTATTATCGGTGAATATCTACAAGCCCACGTGTAAATCATAAGATATTTTTTGTCTTATGTTTTAAACTGAACTGTTTAATATGTATACACGATGTTTCAAGAATATTGAATTACAAATAATACATTTGTCACCCCCATATTCAACTAAAATTTGCTTTATCAACTTTTTTCACAAATACTTTTATCCATTTGCCTCAACATTTTCTTGTTGATATTTTTATTTACACATGAATTTTTTTAAATTTCAAAAAATTTTGGATGTAAAATATCGTCTGTCCCATGCCAAAAACATGAATGTGCAAAATTACAGTTTTGAGATAATTGCATTTGTTTGTATCGATTGGGAAAAATAGGGATTTTGTGTGACAATATTTTCTGCAATAAGTAGAAGTCGTATTGACCAATTTAAGTTGTCTAACAAAATTTTGGATAAATTCAGTTTTTTTAGAAAAACACACATTCGTTTTTTTGCCGTTGAAAGATTTGAAACAAATTTATAGTTTCGTTGAACAGAAAAATGAAAGCCATTAAGTTTTTGCAAACTTGTTAATAAAAGAAATAAGAAAAAAAACTCGTTTGAAATAAAAGAAACAAGGAAATAAAAGTAATACTCTGCTAATTAAAAGTTACAAGAATACATTCAGTTGTAAAAAAACTAATCACACAGTCATTTTCCGACGCATTCGGCTCTGGTAAACAGTCCCAGATTTTTACGCTACATTTCAAAGATCTGTAGTAGTTGTGGTAAATTTTAGGTATTGTAAGATCATTACACATTTTTTTCAAATCTTGAAACTTTGCATTGGAAATAGGCAACTCATCGTTACAAGGCTTGTTTAATGCAACTTTTCTTGGCCGTCCTTTTTTGAAACAATTTATCTCTTTAAAATCTTCATCTGTATAACTTGTTTTAAAGAAAATTTTTGTTGGCTCATCCTTTACATAGCGAAGCCAGCAAACTTTGCGCCATGGAATTTGATTCTAATTGTTGAAAGACTGTGTTCCAAATGCCTTAAAATTAAAAAAGTCTTGGTGTGTTATGTTTTTGACTACAAAAGGTCATGGCCTTGTTCTTGCACTTCGAATAATTTGAGTCCAACCTTCTGCAGAATAGACTGGAACGTATTTTGCTTTTCTTTCTATTTTCGAATGTATTGAGTCACACTCCATTTCTGTGTGACCAGTTTCAAAAAATCTATGATCTATTAGATTTAGAGTAGTATGACTTGAGAGAATTTGAAGGCACATGGAAGCAAAAATAGAGTTTTTTTATTGGCCACCACACTCATTGGACATCATTTGAACCTCTTTAATATTTTGATATGATAGAATGTAATCGTGAATGCATGAAGAGATTTCAACTGATCCTCTTTTTCCTTGAGTTTCTTCCCAAACATAACAAAGAACATCTTAGTTGCCTAAGTTGTAAACTGAAATTGTAGATGGCTAATTTTCTTAAATAAAAGATTTGACCTGCTGGGCCTTGCGGTGTTGTAAGAACTGCTTGCAGATCGAAAATAAAAGATAAAACCTCTGTATTTTCCTTTGCAATTTTTTTGTCATCATCTCTGGACTTGCAATAATTCTTTTCTTTTTAAATGTTCTTGAAATTTTTCTTCTTCTTTTAGTCTTTCAGTTTCTGGCATTTTTGCTCTAAATACATTTTACACTGGTTCTTTTTGGCCTGAAGAACCCTAAATTATATTTCCTAAAAATCTGTCTATATTTTTCTAAAGAAACTGAGTTTATAATTTTTTTCTCCTGGCACATTTCTTTGTACATTGTATACATAATGGAAATATTTAAAGAGGGATCAAGGTACTTTTTTTGTGCGGAGCTTCTACAGTAATGCGGTTGAACGGCGGGTAATGAGAGGATATGCTTCCTAATCAACTGCTCATCATTATTGCTAAGCATATATATATAAATAGATAATCACGAATCTGACAAATTCGCATGAATCTAAACAATTGTTCCCAAACCCAAACACGTGAAAATGGTTCATTCAGATATTTTAAATAATTATTTGCAACGCCAAAAACACGAAATTATCAGATTCGTGTAGAGTCCATGGTGACAGATAGCATAGAACTGATTTTTCGCGAATAATCAATTGACGTTCTGGCCAATTATGGCAGGTAAACATATTCGTGAGTTTGGCATGGCTAATTTGGGTCATTTTAAGACTTAGGTCTTAGAACTTTGGTCAAAACGGTCAATTTTGCACATTCATGGTTTTGGCACAGGACTGACAATATCTTAACACTCATCTTACAGTCTACCCTTTATTATAAAGTATAATTTCTTCACTTATTTAGTTCAATGTTGACTGTGCCATAAAATAATTGTACACAACATTGAAATACTATATTGAAATATATACTAATACATAAGAAGTTCTTTAAAATATATATTGACAACTACTGACACTTACCTTTGCTAATTCATGCTTCAATTCAATTTCTCTTTTTCTAATGGTTTGAAGTTGACTTTCCAATTCCTCTATGGACTTTTTATCATACTCATTTTGGCGTTTGAGTGTCTTATTTTCTTCTTCAAACATCAACTGCATTTGTTTTCTTACAGAATGCATATGGCTTATTCTACTTTCTAAGCCTTTGATGATATTTCTGGCTTCTAATAAATCGGCCCTCATTCTCCTCACTTCTCTGGGCGAACCAACATAAGACATATCTAAATTAACGTCCAGTTTCGGCTTTTTAGCTGGTGTTCGATCCTCATAACTGCTTTCGTTCGAATTGGAACTTGACGAACGTTTGTGTGAAAAGAAAATATCAGGACCAGGTCCTGTGGATTTGAAGTCTTTAACCATATTCAAAATTGTATCATCTATGTGGTCGGTCATGATAACAGTTTTGGTATTCCAAAGTTAACCTAAAACAATAATATAGATTATACACAAACGCTTGGAAGAAATTAAGATGTGTAGATCATAGAAATTCGATGTATAAATTACATACAACTTTAAAATCCAAGCTTTATAAATAATAATAATATAAATTTTATTGAATGTATACCACTTTATAATATTTCACCAAATGTGATATACCGCAATTGACAAAAATCTTCACATATCGACTGCAAACATTAAATAAAGTAATATACTTTATCAGAAGTACCAATGATCAACGCTGTAAACCAAAAATAACTAGATACACCGTTGTCATATTGTCAGTTTCACTAAGCTTTTGGAATTATCAATTCAAATCCTACTTTTAATTACAAACGCGTATTATATGGGAATTCAAACGAATAATTTAGCAATTTTCAGGACATTAAATATAATGAATATAGCCTATTCAGCATAATGTTTGAGGAGGAAAGTAATTTAAATTTTCGTTGGCAACGCTGTAACTACTATTCATTTAGTCGTAACATTTCCCTCCTTTTGAATACCAATTCAAAATCTTGAAAAATCAATAATTTATTAAATATTATTTTTCACAACATTTGATGATAAGATTAATTTTAGGAGTGTAGTATAGCTTTGTAGATATCATGAAATCAGTTTTATGAGCTGGTTTATTGTATTTTTATAAATAAGACTGATTTTCGGATTGTATTCTAAAAATTTTGACAACCTCCTGCATAATATTACAATGAATTTAGACCAATAATAAAATAGGCCGTGTACGGTCATGCGCAGTAAATTTAGTACTGCAGCTTTAAAGATCGCCATTTTGCAAGCGTCTAGGGATTGTTTGAGAAACGCTCTCGTTGAGCCAGTGTTTTTAACACGGTAGTACGGGTGTATTTTCGTTTAAAATCGAAAAGCCGGTATGGGTGATTATCAAGTAGCACAAGTTCAACAAGATGGTCTTGGGGCCGTACAACTGGAGTTAGGAGGAAACCCAAATGCTCTAGCATTACGCCGGCCGTTTGACCCTTTGGCCCACGACTTGGAGGCAAGTTTCAGATTGACGCGTTTTGCTGATTTAAAGGGTCGAGGATGTAAGGTGCCCCAAGAAGTTCTCAATAAACTTGTAGAAGGACTCCAACAGGATTACAATTCGGCGGAACATGAACATGCTCATTTTATGCATATGGCAATTCCTCGGATTGGAATCGGCCTTGATTGTTCGGTAAGAATTCATTGTCATTACATTAATGTAATATTTACATTACCAAATTGTTGCTTTTAAACCAATGCTTTTCATGTTTTAATAACGTATTTCAAATAGCAATTTTTATTACTAATAGTCATTGATAACGCGTGATATCTTTCTATTGATAAGAAACGCATAATTGTTTTCATTGGTTCCTGAGAATTTATATTATATGCGATAGTTTTAAATGCATTTTTATATACCATAAAATAAAGAACCTTGAAGATAATTACTATTTTTATTTTTTATTTTATTAAAATCAAATTGAAAACAAAAATTCAGAATGTATTTCCACTTTTAAGTGTGTAATTATGCATTTTCATAATCTTTGCCTTATTTTTAGTTATATATTATGATTAGTTATTATAATTGTATTCAGTAAAAATACAAAAATAGTGATATTACAAAATATGTTATAAAAATTAACTAATATATATAAAACAAAATCAAGCAGGAAGCTTTGAAAATATTATGTTGGTTTTAATAAATTTCAAATCATAATGCTATTTTGGTGTGACAGTTGATGCATAGGGGTTATGATGGACAAGATACATTATAAAATTGGAAAACTATAGAATTCTAATAATATCGGAAAATGAGTGTATTATACAGCAATCTAGGAACTCTAATTATTTGAGCATCAAAATATGAAACAGTAAAAGCATATTGAATCTAGTAGACCAGTAGAAAGGGGTTTAAATATCGGGGTACATTATATGGAAAGTGATATGAAACATGGACACATCAAGGGAATTAGAAGTATAATGCTAGTCATAAAATAGTGAAAATTTTATCACAGATGTTTTTCTCACTTTGTAAAACCATAATATGCTTAGAAAAGTAGATAAGGAACCAATTATTAATTGCCAATTGAAATCAAATCGATATTTGCAATAATTTGATATTCTAATATTAATAATATTTAATTCCGGACTGCATACTGGTTAAATTTTGATATGGACTTATATACTAATTATTACCTATAATTTTGTTATTCATTGTGGTTTTTTTCTGTATATTGAAATTTTATTGTATTTGTATCATTATTTAGTTATTTTTATATTTGTTTTTTAGCTTTTACAAGCTTTTGTCTACAAATTGTTAACAATTTTTTGACAATAAAGCATTTCTCTCTCTCTCTGTCTCTCTCTTAAGAATTGTAAAGCTGTACTACAAGCGACGATAATTTCAGTAAAATTAAATACATAGATGCATTTATTGCTTTAATGTTTTATATAAATTTGAAAAAAATAAATTAAACGTTATAGAGCATTTTTTAATGAAAATTACTCATAGAGCTAAAAAAGTTGTGAGAACATTATAGATACAATACTTATGTATAATACCCTATTCAGGGTCATTATTTTCTCAGTATTATTTAATTTAAAGTCTATTGAAGAAAAATAGTAAATCAAAACATATTCGTTGAGTTGAAAACGCTACAGCCGAGCATGTAATAAGAAGACAAAACAATAATTTACAGTTTCATACAACAGATTAATAATATAAATAATTATAAACAATTCTTATTACAATAATATGGCAATTCTCATGAAATCTCGAAATTACCCATCAATAAATTTATGAAAAATATTGAAGTTAAATCATCTCTTTATTTGCTCTGAAATTTGTATTATCTTGAGTAAAGTATAAGTAAAAAAATATCGTGGCATCTAAAATAAATGAGTTTTGGCGATTTGAATCAGAGGAAATGATGATTATATTTATTTTTTATGAAATCGTATTATTTAGTTTTTAAATATATTTAAAATTCGACTAGGCTATACTAACTTACAAATTATCAAGTAAAACTAATATTGCAGTTTGAACATAATTGGAAGAATGTCTATATCTTACCTTAGTACTAATCAAGGTTCAATTAAAAATTATTAAAATCGGTGAGATTGTTGAGCATTGTTTTGAGTAAAGTTCAGAAAATTATAACCTATAGTATACGATAGCTCTCAAGAATCAGTTTTACATTAAATGTCTTATAGATTCTAACCTGAAATACTCACTAATTTAGGTGATTTATTTACTTTTACCAAATAAAATCCTCCTCTGATCAGTTTTGGGGGTTGAATTTCCTGTAAAAGTTTCACTTTTATTCAAAATGAAAGAATGGCAAAACAAATCATAACCTAAAACAATCCTGTAACATAACCTTTCGTTAGCAACTAGCATTTCGCTACGCTTTCCACCTCTAGAAACTTAAGCACGTCATCTAAACTAAAATATTATAATTACCTTTTTTATTCTTCAATGTGAGGGAATGCTTTAATGAAATTAAATCTTCAAAAATTTACAATTAAATCTTCTTCCAATGATTACTTGCACTTGAAGTCAATTCGCCGTTCCGAACAAGTAACAGTATTACCAAGTGTAAAAAACTTTTCTTCAAAAATATTCCTACATGATCTTAAATTCATAGAAATTTTGAAAGTTTTTAGACAAATCATAGTTCCAGATTTTTTAAAAACTTCTTGATACAAACTTTAGACAATGTTATAATCTGGATATTGGGACGTAGTGAGGAAATTATTTTCAGAGTATTGAAACAGGGGTTTCAAGATTTAGTGGGTAAAGTTTCGAATAGAAACAAAGTGAATGGACAAAATATGGAACCCATTCGAATTCTCACTTTTTTCAATGATTGTATATAGCATCTTAATTCTAACACCAAGAATGCTTGTCTTGGGGGTTTTTTGGATGGAAGAGTCCATCCAAACTTTATCCTTAGTATGTTTAATACTGCTAGTAAATTTTTCTAAGGTACTCTCGCTTCCATACAATTATTTCTGATTTTTCTAATAACAAACTATTCATTCGTGTTTTGTATTGAAATCCCATTTCTTTTAAGAAATTATAGAATTTTGATTTTTTAAAATCCTTTATTTTCGTTAACTACTCTCAGAACTTTATCTGCAGGTAACTCATTTTAAAAAAAATTTGCAAAATTCTTCTGATGGCGCTTCTATCGAAATCATCAATTGAATTGTTAATTTTTTTTATTGATAGATATTTTTTTGGTTCAGCCTCTGAATGATAAGTTCTGTACTCCGTAGACACTTAAGAAGATACTCTCGAAATATTGGCCGTTCTGGAAATAACATCATCAACAGTCTTGTCATCATTTTCTTGCATTTTATTTTTATAAATATTCACAATCATGAATGAAGCTTATTAACTCTCCGCAGTATAGCTGTCAACAACTTCATTATCAGTCTCTGCCGTCCCTGTACTACACCTGATCTAGCGGCTTCTGCAGCGATACGGCGAGCGCAAGACTAACAACGATGCAGCAACGCGTTTCGCTCGGGATATTCACGTGCTGATCACGCACTGATCATTGTTTTGGTTTACTATATTTCTTCGATAAATAGATGCGGACCTAGACATGTTGTTTACTATCAAGTAAAGCAATTTGATAACTAGCATTATACTAAATATCATCAATTTGTAATAACAATGAATAGCAGAGGATCAAATTACTAATTGCGTCCAGAATCAAGAACTTGACTTAAGACATTCGGTTGGTAGGCCTATTATAATGTGCTCATACATTTAAAAATTTAATATACAGTGGATAAGAAAAATGGTTGGGATAATTTATGAAACCAAAAGGTTTATAAAAAGATGAATTAGCTAGGAGATAACTTTGGTTTGAATTTCAGGTTACTCCTCTGCGTCATGGTGGACTCTGCCTTGTACAAACGACAGATTTTTTCTATCCATTAGTTGACGATCCGTATATGATGGGAAAAATTGCTTGTGCTAATGTCTTGAGTGATCTTTATGCTATGGGAGTCACAGAATGTGATAATATGTTGATGTTACTAGGAGTCAGCACAAAGATGACAGAAAAAGAAAGAGATGTTGTAATTCCATTGATAATGAGAGGTTTTAAAGATTCTGCTTTGGAAGCTGGTACAACTGTAACTGGTGGTCAAACAGTAGTCAATCCTTGGTGTACGATTGGTGGAGTTGCTACAACAGTTTGTCAACCGAATGAATACATTGTTCCTGATAATGCAGTTGTAGGAGACGTTCTGGTCTTGACGAAACCTTTAGGAACACAGGTAAAGATAAAATTAATGTCGAATTTAAAAACAGGATGTTATAATGTTGAAATTATTGCAGGTGGCAGTTAATGCCCATCAATGGCTTGATCAACCTGAACGTTGGAATAGAATAAAGTTGGTTGTAAGTGAAGAGGATGTAAGAAAAGCTTATCACCGTGCAATGGATTCAATGGCTCGTCTAAATCGTATTGCCAGTAGATTGATGCATAAATACAACGCCCACGGAGCTACTGATATTACAGGATTCGGTTTACTCGGACATGCTCAAACATTGGCATCTCATCAAAAGAACGAAGTTTCGTTTGTTATTCATAATTTACCTGTTATAGCAAAAATGGCAGCAGTAGCTAAAGCTTGTGGCAATATGTTCCAATTGTTGCAAGGACATTCAGCCGAAACGTCGGGAGGACTATTGATTTGTTTGCCTCGTGAACAAGCTGCCGCATATTGCAAAGACATCGAAAAACAAGAAGGCTATCAAGCGTGGATAATCGGAATTGTCGAAAAAGGCAACAGAACGGCTCGCATTATCGATAAACCTCGAGTTATTGAAGTACCAGCTAAAGAATAATAACGTTAAAATACACACATTATTCACTAATAATATCAAGTATTTTTCAACTTTTAGCAGTATAATGATTCCCCCAACAGCTTAGTAGATCTATTAAAATATTTCGTGCATTTTATTTTCATTAATAGGACCACAGCCCCTTGTTCGGGTCGGAAATATGATTTATTTGATTTTTTAACGCGCGCTCCTTGAATAAGGCGCGCCAATTTCTCATTTAATTTTAAGGATTTTAAAGTTTGTGAAAAAGTTTTTCGGTTCCATTCGACATTTAAACTTATTTTTTAGTAAAACATAGAAAGAATGTTCGATGGTATTTTGTATAATAATTTTCCAATATAATTACTTAATGAGTACTCGACGAGTTTTATTTCAATAATGGGATAATCCAAACTGATGCAACTGCAAATTATTCAATTTCTGTGAACATGATATCCATATGTGATCACACGAGGTATTTTATTTGTTAAAATTGTCTAATATTCAAATTAGATAGTCATACATGATCACATGGGGTGTTTTATTTGTTGAAAATGTCCAATTTTTTAATGAAACATTCATACATGATGAAAAATTTTCAATCTCCAAAGTAAACTTTGATATGTACCCATACAGGGTGTTTTATTTGTTAGAAATGCCCAATCTATTGATTAAATCCACACAAATGATTATACAATGCGTTTTATTAATTCAAAATGTCCAATCTTTGAATTAGACCCTCTCAAGTGATCACACAGTACGTTTTAGTTAAAAATGTCCAATTTGTTGATTATATCTTCACAAATTATCATACAGTGCGTTTTATTAGTTAAAACTGTTCAATTTGTTAATTAAACCACCACAAATGATCATACAGTGCGTTTTATTAATTCAAAATGTCCAATATGTTAATTATATCTTCACAAATTATCATACAGTGCGTTTTATTAATTCAAAATGTCCAATATGTTAATTATATCTTCACAAATTATCATACAGTGCGTTTTATTAGTTAAAACTGTTCAATTTGTTAATTAAACCACCACAAATGATCGTACAGTGCGTTTTATTAATTTAAAATGTCCAATCTGTTATTTAGTCTCTCACAAATGATTGTACAGTGCGAAGATATGCTAAAAAATTTTAATGTCGTG
Source organism: Diorhabda sublineata (assembly GCF_026230105.1). NCBI lineage: Eukaryota > Metazoa > Arthropoda > Insecta > Coleoptera > Chrysomelidae > Diorhabda > Diorhabda sublineata. The sequence continues at coordinate 14,569,750 of NC_079485.1, read as the reverse complement.
GGCTGCAGGATTATTGAGACAAAATAAAAATGTCTGTCTTTTTAAAAATCACAATCCCATCCCTGTGAGGAAACTTTTTCAGGGCCATTCCTGAAATTAACCAAATCCTTGATGTCCTTGTCTCTATTAAAAACAATCAAATGAAATAGGATGAAAATAAATTAAGTTTTGATAAAAATATTTATATTTACATAACAAAAATATAAATAAATTGATTTAATTAGTAATTAACTTCTTTTACTAAAAGTTGTACATTTAAAATAAAAAAATATTTGCTTGGTAAAGTTCTGTTGAAAAATGAATTCAAAAGAAGTCTGAGAAAAATAGTTTTTTGTAAATTTTGAAGTAAAAACTTCTTTAGAGTAAAATTAATCAAATCTGAAATATTTGAAAATTTTATTAGAATACAACATCCAATAAAATACCACAGACCCCTTCATGAGGTTCAGACTTGGCCAAACGTCAAAAAAAAGATTTTTTCAATAGAATGTCCTAATAAAACTATGGACGCCAATGAAGCAAATAGAGTATAAAACTTTGTAATTATGTCAAAAAAATTAAAGGCACAAATATCCAGTTAATTACTGACTCCATCATCCAAAATTATCATAAATTTTCATCGTTTCATCGCTTTCTTTATCCTAAGTACTTTCTTCTTTCTACTGCCACCTAATTTTTTCTTGAACGGCTTATTTTTCCTTAAGTTATTTCTCACTTTAGCTTTAACAATTCCTTTTAAATCTCTTCTTAATTTTGTAAACTCTGTGTTATTTTCTAATTTCATCTTCTCAACAAAATCAAACCCTTCTTGTAATCTGTAATCGTCTAATTTAAAAAAGAAAGGATCAGTCCATGAAGGAGCACTCCTAGTTTTTTGTTCATTGCTAATTTTCTTCGTATCACTATTAATTTCAGTAGTTTTCGAAGGGATATCCTCAGTTTGGTCTTCTTCATCCGAAGAATCGTACTTGAACGGATTCTGTTCTTGCTGAAATTTATTATTCACATTTGTTGGAACTTGGGTTTCAGTCTCCATACCTTCATGTTCTGTTTCGTCATGATGTCCAAACATACTGAGTAAACTAAATTCTTTCTTTTCTTCAAAACTTTGTTTCAAATTGTCCACAACTTTGTAAAATACTTCTTTAGATACTTCTGGTGGTGCTTTTTCCTCAGCTCTCTTTTCTTCTGTTATTTCAGTATCAGAATTTTTTCTTTTCCTTTTCTGCTCCTTCTTCTCAGGGAGTGGTTTAGGAATTACAAATTTTGAATGCTCAGGTTGTGAAGGATCGAAGCGTAGCATGGATTTATTACTAGTTGATTGAATTTCTGCTTTTCTGGTTATTTTTTTTCCCAAAACTTCTTCAAGAATCTCATATTCTTTCTTCTTTTCTGCTTCTAAGGAAATATCTTCATTGTCTATGTTATGGGGTTCTGCATCTTCCTCTTCTTGTTCGTTATCCAAAAACCTCTGGTCTAGAGTAAATCTTTTGTCATTTTTATATTTTGATTGGAGTTCTAACAGCTAAAATAAAAAATATATTGGAATGGTTGTATCCACAAGATTATGGTTAAAAACGTAACCTTTAAATTAAACCTGTAGTAGGCTCAAAACACCAGGCAGTGTAATTATGAGTGTTTGTGTAGTGGTAGTGTAAACAGTGTGTTTAGTATAAAATAGTCTTAATGCAAAAAACTACTTAGCAATTCAAATTTAACTCGTTTAGGCATCGATAAGTTCTGAATACGGGAAGGTAATTTATATGGGATTATAGGGGATACGTTCCTAAGTGAAAAAATAAAAAAATCAGTTTTTGAACATTTTGATTATTTATATTAAGGCTTAGGCAATGGTTTGAAGAATTTTGTAATTTTTTCTTGTTTGAAAATTTTTAAATCTCTTACAATTCAGACTAATACGCAGCAATCGCACTAGCAATTTGCCTCTTAAAAATAAGATTTCCGTTCCATAGACGGATCAATGTTCATAAAGAAATCGCAAAGCTCATTTTCCATTCTTAAACCTTCACTAAAACTTTTCAAATTAAATGTCACTTTTCCCGTGCTTGTTGAAGCCTCTTCTCCAAAGTGCTGTGGATTTAACATTTCCTCAGTCAAAGTCGGTTTCAGTCAATTCTTCATCTTGCGATTTAACTTGATTTGTTCGAACCTACCACGTCCTATTCCATTCGTGATTTCACCTATAGTTGCAGTCAATGTTTAAACTTTCACAGATTCTTCGTAATTTTCCGCAGTCAGAGCAGGCTAGTTTCTTCCAGCGTGACCAGTTCTTCAAATGATTCCTAATTCTGTTTTTTTTTTAAATAAGTTTCAACTTCAGAAACAAAACAATGCCGGAATAGGTCACAAAAAATAGTGTTTGTAACCCACGCTTTCTTATTAGCACACCAAAACACTGACAGGTTGTCCTTGTTTAAAGCATCAGTGGCTTAATGACAAAGTAACTCTATCCTTTGCTACTTTAAATCTAGGAGCAGACTTTTTGCTTTTAGAAATAAATGTTTTGTTTAGCATTAAATACTTGCTCAAGTTTGTATCCTCCATCATCTACAAGGTTTGCAAATTATTCTGGATATCGTTCTGCTGCGGCAGTGTCTGCAGATGCTGTCTCCAACGATTTTAATGTTACTTTAAATTTATTGAACCATCCTTCTGATGCTTGAAATCCTCCATCTATACATTCACCACTACAACTACCATCAGGTTCTTTAAAATGAGTCTTCTCTTGGACCACACAGGGGCACCTTTTTTGATTGTGGTCTTTGATCCATAATGACAACATTACTTCAATTTTTGCTGGATAATGAATAATTTTTGCAGTGACAGTGAAATTAAAGCTACAGACGGATTTTTTAATCAATCGTACAATTGATTTGTTGACATTGAATGAGCGTGATATACAACTTAGGAATTGTGTGAGTAAAACAAAACCTAAAGAATGCAGGAATCACATAAACATAACTCGAAAAAATCTATTCAGCTGATTTAAAGTAAAATTAGAACTTTCCTTTTAACTGGTATAAATAGAAAAACTATTTAAGTTTGAATATAAAGAGTTGTTCAATACCTTTTGACCTTCCTTCCCTTGAAAATGTTTCTTAACAGTAAAGTTCGCCTCAAAGTCTTCTTCAGAATCACTCTCAACAAACAAAGTGTTTTTGTTCTTTCTACCATCAGATTTGTCTTCATCTACAGATGTTTGTTTGATATTGTTAACATTTGGGTTGAATGAATTATCATCAAACACTATCTTATTATTAGATGCAGAGTCAACATTTGATAATGCAGATTTAATAAGATTTTTTTGGTTTTGGTATCCCTGTTTCAAAAGTTTTAAGGACTCTAATCTTTTAAGATTGGCTGTCGTTGTGTTGACTGTCTTTTTCTTTTGCAATTCTATTTTGATGATAGGCGCTTTTCCAACAGATTCTATTTTCAGTGATTTGGAAAGTTGAGATTTACCTTTGTTGTTTTTAATAACTACATCAGAAATATGAGAGGATGAAGAGTTGTTTTTAATATTATTATTTGAAACAATATATTTCTCTTCATCTTTTTCGTTTTCAGACGTACTATCTAAATCTGATGAAAATGTTTTAATAGCAGTAGCTGCCTTCAATCCGTTAATTTTTTTCTCTGGTTCGTCATATTTTTTGACCATTATGTTTTCAGTTTTTGGAATACTTTCTCTCTCACGTTTCAGTCTATCTAAAAAGCTTTCTCTAGCAATCTGAAGGATTACACGTTGACCTAGCCATTTTCCTTTTGAAAAATCATTAAAACCTGCAATATAAATAATAAAATAATTTATAATTCCATAATAATATATACTTCACAACATACACTGGTTTAAACTTTTAGCATCTATTTTAATTGTAACATAAGCAAAAAATAACGAAATATTTTTCTGCCCCAATTCTTTACGTTCCTTAATTTCAATAGAGATAATTTCGCCATAATTTCCAAACGCTGATTCTATTTGCTCTTTTGTCGCCGTTTCTGGCAAGTCACTAATAAATATTCTATTTGATTCCAATTTCATTTTATTTCTATCATGTGTACAAATTGTGACAACGATACAAAAAGTTGGGTTATTTCATAGAATAATACATATATGGAATACTATTTACAGGAGGTTATTTTTAGAAAATCATAACCAATAGTTAATAATTCTTCTCTCACCACTTCGAAGTCTAATTTTATAAGAGCAGCTAGTTACCAGTGAATTTTGTATCCACATGAATTAGAAGTTAATATAAAAAAATTTTCACTCTAAAGTGTATTAATAATCATATTAAGGTGTTCTATATTGTACTCTATGAAAACTTTGCTTTATATTATTTGATATTGAAAATTTATCCTCACTCTGTAATATTAGGTACTTTGGGTAACTAAAAATTTTTACTTTCATTGTAGAAACGATCCACGGAAACTGACTTAACAGAAGAAAGCGAACCTGAAAAAGAATGTTTCAAAAATAGAGGTACTTTTTCCCCTCAGGCATATTAGAATTAAGCAAAATAAACCCTGAACAATTGGTCAAAGCAATGTCCTTCTTCCCGGGAACCTTCAGACACTTCAGGGGTAGTTTTGACAAGGCTGGGGGGTTTTGGGACTTCGTTCATAATAAAGTGCATTAGGATTGAACTCTGTATATTAATATAAGTTTTTTTTATTATAGTTCCTCCATGGTCAGCTGATGCATATTTTAATGAAAAATTTATAACTATCAATTCAAATGATTTCATTGGAAATTATTTTTTGATATTCTTTTATCCATTTTATTGGTAAGAATCTTTTATATAGATTATTTATATTATAATAAATTATTTTTCAATTCATGTTGCACCCTCTTTGGAAATAGAATTTTTCCATAAACATTTTGAAGAGCTTCAATGATGCAATACTAATGTTGTAGGCTGTTCCGTCGATTGTGTTTATGCTCATAAGCTTTGTGAACGTGAACGTAAAAAAATAAATCTATAGATAAATTATCATTTTCCTAAATTGGAGATTCTGACCTTAAGATCTGCCAATTGTTCAATGTGAAACATCCCAACTTACAACATTCTTACAGGTAAGTAACTCAAATTTTCGATTTAGGGTATTGATTGAAGTTGAGGGGTCTCAATCAGAAGGAGTTTGATAAAACCATATCTACAAGGTGAATGGAAGGTTTGTTATATTGTTTATAACGATATGTGTTTGTTAATTGATTCGAATTACACGTTTGTGATTTATCGTGGCCTACAATCAACTTTTATTTTAGAATAACTGAGAGAGAAATTGTCGTATTTACTTTGTATCATATTTTCAGTGTTTATTTTATACCTATGACTGCACGTAATATGGCGGCCTGAAATATTTAAACTATAAAATAGAAGAATAAATATTTCTTGTTCCAGGGCGTTGATACTTTTCAATTCGGAAGGGGAAATTATTCTATACAACATTCTCACTGTCAATCATGTAATGGTTTTGATAAATGTTTTGGATTTTATTCGTGCTCAAAAAATTTCACATTGAAAAAATTTTTTATTTATATTTCAATCATGAAAATTGATTGATTACATTTGATTGTTGAAAATGTTCATGAATTAAGGCAATTTTAGAAAGTACGTTCATTATAATTTTGGGTATTGTTAAAAATGTGTTATTAATAAAAGTTTTTTTTTCCAATCTGAAAAATTTGTTTTGCTTAGAATAAGACAAAAGAAAAAACTGAATTTGAGGGGTTTCTAATTAAAACTTGCAATTATAGAGAAAGTTCTATAAAAAAAGGAACATGGGTACACATAATGATTTTTTATAGAATATACATGGTGTTTGGTTATTTTGATAAAGTTCAGTACCTCTTGTATTCTTTGAGATATCAATTTGAAGGATTATAACCATCATTAGTCCTCATATTTTAAAATTATTTATAATCTTGTGTCTTGTGATATCTCAAAGAGTTCAGAACTCTGTGATACTAATCAATCACCCTGTATGTAACACATCAAGCCCTTTTCAATACCAAAAAACCTTTATACTATGCAACAGATTCCAACTCTGTACAAGGTCCAGATTCAACTATCTTTGAAGTCGTTTGCTCATTTGGAGTTTGACTCCGAAGATGCTCGACTCAATTAGATTCATAGGCGATCCAGATTTGTCTATAAACTTGGACGGTAGAAAGGTCGTAGACCTGATTCAATTGCCCTTCCGAGCTGTCCAACATAATCCCACCTAGAGCAGTATTTGCAACACATCGAGCAAAGTCACGTGTTTGAACTAGCTAAGACAGCCTCACAAAAACTTTAAGCTCTTTTTAATACTATAAAAACCTTTATATTATACAACAGCTTTCAATTGTTTAACCAATACCACCACGGCAGATGCTTAGATGTCCAACACAATCCTACCTAGAGCAGTATCTGCAAAAACGTCAATTTATCAGAACTCATTTCTTTGGAGAAGTGCAAGCCTGTCAAATCAGCCACCAAGACACGTCTTTTCCTTATAGAAGTTCGAGATCAATATCCACTTGAACTACTTATTATTTGATATTTTATTCATGTGGTATTTTATAACAATTTAAATAATTAAAGTATTTATATTAATTTAAAGAAATTTTTTAGATGAAAAATCTTCAACATCTAAATAATTGGTGTATTGTGCTGAAATTTTAGGAGAGTGTTTACGAAGCTTAATTGTATGTAGAATAAAATTGGGATGTCGATAGGGTGGATAGAATTGAGGTTTCAAACTTGATCAAATAATTATCGAAAATATATCCATATTTTGACAAATTTTCCCCAAATTTAATATTCGGATTCAGCGACCTCGAAAACATGTAGATCGACCATTCTCAGTACTCACTGCCATGCATTTTTGGGGGTGGTTGCCGCTCGCCTATGAGAGGCTAACAAAGTCACCGTCTCGATCGGAAACTCTGGTAGGTTCATTAAGTTAGATCAACCTATGACTGTTGGCCCCTCATCGTCAGTTTTTTTGAAAAAATTCGACTAGCTGACGAAATGGACATAAAGTCACTATCTGAATTAAGATCGTTTGATTGCAGATAAACGATTTAATCGGCAAGGTTTGAGGATAACTGCCTGTAGTGGGGATGCCCCAAAGACGGTCACAGTTCATCTTTCTGCTATTAGATCATATTTTGACCCCGATGTAGTTCCAAGGTGAATTAAACACAGAGAAACAGCAAAATAAAAATTATATTAAAAAAAAAAGAACCGGGAGGTATTAGGTACAAATATCAATAAATAAAATAGAATTAACATAAAAAAAAAAGTTCCATTATATTTTTTTAAAATATAGTCACACTTAACTACATCATATAAATTATTAAACTATAAATGAGTGAATACGTTTTTTGTCATGGCTCTAACATATAACAATGTTAAAATTCAAGGAAAGGTGAAAATTTATCTAAAATATAAAATAATATCAACTCGTTTATCACTTAATTATCTATTTTGTTTTCTTCAAACATTTTTAAGAATTTGATTCTTTTCAAATTAAAAATTTCAGAGATCAGATCACTACAGTTATAACCTTTGGAAAATATGAATTCAATAGAAGAATTAAATAGCATAGTGACCTGAAATCAATTAAAAAAAAATATCTAGTTTTCAAAATTGTCAGTCCATCGTAATTCAGTGGTTCTCGGCGAAGTTTTCAGTTCCCTTTCGGTGTCTTCGCCGCAAAAGAAATCGTCATCGAAGGGATCGTCCTCTCTGGCGAAGATGTTCACTGATTCGGATTTCTTCAGATTAACGTCCGTTCTTAAACCAGAAGCGAATCTGCTTTTGGATAGTATCTTCTTACGACCGTTCGAAGCGTTTTCGAAATTACTGGTGCTGAATTCGTCCTCGTCTTCGCGATCCGCTTCTTCTTTGATACTGGATATGTTGTCGTCCAGTTCGACTTTTTCTGTCGGCGAGAAATCATCTTCGAAATGAGATTTTGATTTTTGATAACGTGGAGATAGTTTCGTCGCAGGTCTAGGTCTATCGCGAACGCTAAAATAACTCAATTACAAAAAAATATACAGGAAAAAATAATAATTACCTTTCTAATGGTAGAGATTTTTCAAAATCCTTTTCGAAATTGATTTTCGATGTCAACTTCGTCGTTAAAATTGGACTGGGTTCCGGCGAAACGAAATCGTTTTCGAAAACTAGCTTTCCGCGGCTGCTGGATTTCCTCGGAAAAGTACCGGGCAAACTTTCTTCCGTTTTGAGACTTTCTTTTATTTTTTTTCGGGAAAGCGTTGAAGTTTTTTTGCTAGAATCTAATTTAAATTCAGACTGAATCTTCTTCAACATAACTGGGTCTTCGGGAAATTTGTATCGGTGTGTAGTTTTGATCGATGGTACCGCATCGGGTTTATGTCTATGTGGTGGTTCAGAATATTGAGAATCTCTGCTACGAGATCGTCTACTGGGTTTGTATCTTCTATCTCGTTCTCCATCACTACCTCCTACAATTTATATAATAATTATCACTAAACAGAAATAAGAAGATTTACTGTAGAGACATTTTAAAGAAATAATTGGTCTAAAAACCTCTGGAAGCATCAAGAACGTTCAAATCAAAATTCCAGAACGCCAAATTTCCATTATAAATAGCAAAACGTTGTATAAAAGCAATTAAAACAGATAGTAATGGATGGAGAGAGATTGGGAATTATGGTAGAAGAGAAACCAACAGGAAATGGCCGAAAAGAAAAATTTAGCAATCGAAATGGTTAAAAAATAACCAAGGAAGGAGGGAGAAAAATGAGAAATGACTGGATTGAGAAGAAACGGTTGGAGAAAAGATGGAAAGTGTTGAAAAATGTAGAGGGATAGAAATGGTAGGAGTTTCAGGAAGGAAGGAAGAAAGGGAGAGAGATGAGAAATGACTAAAATGGTCGTAGCACGAATGGAAAAGGGTTAAAAAGAAATTTAGGGGGATCGAAAAAATTCAAGAAAAATTGGGAAAGCACGAAGAGTGTCTAAAATAAATTCCGGGCAATCAAAACGATTAGAGATTCAGGCAGGAAATAATGGAATGGAAAAAAATATGAAGCGGTAGGAGGTTGAGGGAATAGGGAAAGAAAGAATCGACACAAGAAAGCTAGGAAAAACGAGGGGAGGAGGATGATAAGAAATAAGAGTAATTGAAAAGATTACAGAGATTGGGGAAATGATGAGAAGAGTCTAAAAGGAATGTAGAGGTAATAAAATGCTTTATGAATGAGGGGGGAGGGATGTAAAGTATTAAAATATATAGTGGAATAAAACTCTTGGAGGAATATAGAAAAAATTATGAGGAGAGTCTAAAAGGAATGTAGAGGTAATATAATGCTTTGTGAATGTGTGGAAAGTTTTAACAAATGTAGAAGGATAAAAAGGATTAGAGGAATATATAAATAAAAAGGAGTTTTGTTGACAGGTTTACCTGTAGCAAGGTAGTGTCTGGATTTTATATCTCCCGTTTTTCTGTCAATTTCCGAAGCACTACTAGGTCGTTGTTTCCAATTTCTTTTAGAACTAGTAACAAAATGAGGCGAATCTTCGGGATCATTTGAATATTCATCTTCCCATGGAGATTCTTGAGATTCTCTACTATAGTACCTCTCTTCAGTCTTATGATCACGCCATCTACCATACCGGGGCTTTTCTATATCAAAAGACAATGTAAAGTAGGAGTAAATTAGTTATTAAATATCCTACCTTGACCTGTTTGATCCCAATCGGGACAACACCAACGATCTCTGGGATCTCTTCTTCTTCTATGTCTTCTATCTTCACTCCTCTCGTCACACCATCTATCGCTATCATGTTCTCTGTTGCCAACGCTATGTCTACTATCTCTATCGGTTTCTCTGGATCCGTGTCTCTCCCAATGTCTAGAAGAATGATCATCTTCGTATCTAAATAAAAAAAAAACATAATCAGATGGTGAAGAATAAGTTTGGAGTAGGAACACTCACTCGTAATCGTCGTCTTCGTCCCAACTGTCAGTAACTCTCCTGTCTCTTCTCCTTTCGAAAGAATGAGTTCTAGGATGCCTGTATACAGTTCGAGGATCCCTCATCTCTCGAATATCACGTCTGTGCGGTTCTTCCTCCCACGGACTGACGTCTCTTGAACTGGAAGAGTGCCCACCAGCTGCTTGATTACCGTGTTGCCAGTTACTTTGCTGACGACGTCTTCTCGGTCGGTCGTAGCACTCGTAATATTCTTCGTCGAAGCTGTCAGTAGAACGACGATTCGCAGGATAATATCGAGCTGGAAATGCATTAGATCAAGATGTGGAAATATTATTATAACTATAATTTTTGTTACCTTCTGATTCTGCAGCTGTATCCCACCACCCATCTTGGTCCCTTCTCTTTCGAGGAAACTGTTCGGTTCCACTACCAGAATCTTTATTTATCCATCCTGGTGGCGAAGCTTCTCCAAATTCTTTGGAATCACTGGACCAAGGAGATACTCCTTCTTCGCTTTGTACTGCTTGCTTTTCTTTTACTGATTCCAACTGATTTGATTCTTGGTCGAATATCGCCCATGATTCAGCTAAACATTTTAAAACCAACAGTTAGAAAGTTAATACCATGCACAGTAAAATATTTTTTTGGATTATTTTGGAATGAACATATTCATTCAGTTTTGAGATGAGGATTCAAGGGCCATAATTTTCTTGTTATGTATAATAACGTGGGGGCATAGCATTTAAAAGTGGCTTACAAGTCCATAGCTACGACACTGCAAAGCAGTGGTGCCAACCGGTTTAAAATACTTTCCCCTAGGTCTATTTTGAAATCCCCAGATTCAAGCTGAAATACCCTAACTTTGAAACACAATTATACGTTTTTAAAAACAGTCGAATATATTGAGAATAGGAAATACACAGTGGGCAAAAACAATAAATACTAAAAACTTATTTTGAATTAATTTCAAACTATAAAATCAATTTTTCTCAAATTTAGTGGAAAAATCTCCAGTATGACTTCTGTAAAGTGACTCCAAGACAAGCTACATGAGATTGGTAATGCAAAATAGGCTGAATTTAAGAAAATAGTGAAAAAATTGTTGGTAATTAGTAGCTGAAATATCGATTTAGTGCTCAATTCAGTCCTAAAAAATCAACAATACTTGTTTGACATTCAACGTCCATAAAATTAATATTAGAAAATCCTAACCTGAAAACAGATCAAATTTGTAGCTGAAAGACCCTACTATAACGAATTTTTTTTAATCAAATTAGAAGCCAGCTTAGCTGTCAATTTTTCCGTAGTAAATGGAAATGTGTTGCTGATCAGAGCAATTATTGTTGTTGATAATTCAAGGACTAGCAACAGATTTCTGGTTTATTCTGGTTATCGATTAGCAGCTCATACGATCTCCGGTTCTATAACTGGTTGCTAATTGAAACAAATATAATATTAAGGAATTATTATTGCTAGTTTGACATTAAGTTTCGATTTTTTGAGTGACGCACCTAAATTGATATTTGAGCAACTGATTAGCAACAAAGTTGACTATTTTGGCCTATTGCTGATATTTAGTTAATGTTATTGCCAATTTAACGTCAAATTACATTATTGTCAAAAAATTGACATCAGATTAACCAACAAAAGTATTTTGCGTCAACTAATTGTCAAAAAAAGTCAATTTTAATTATTTTTTTAAATTCAGCTATTGTTAGTGCCAGTATTACTTTATATAATTGTCGATTTTTTTGGGATCGGAGAATGCCAATAATTCGATTATCTGAAAAATAATTAGTAACAACTTTTTATTACTTTTCTAAATTTTGCCTTTTTCTCTGATATTTAGTGTAAGTATTACTTTATATTATTGTAGATTTTTTGAGATCAGACAGAGTCCAAAAATTCGATTATCTGATAACTAATTAGCAACAAATTTCGATAATTTTTCAAAATTTTTTCTATTTCTCCGATATTTAATTGCCAGTTTAACGGTAAATTACATTAGTGTCAATATTTTGACATCAGATTAAACCAGAAAACTATTTTGCGTCAGCTAATTAGCAACAAATTTCGATTATTTTTTTATTTTAGCCTATTTCTCTTATATTTAATTGCAAATTACATTATTATCAATTTTTTGACACAAGATTATGTAACAAAACTATTTTGCGTCGACTAATTAGCCTCAAATTTCGATTATTTATTTAATTTTGCCTATTTCTCAGATATTTTATTGCAAATTACATCATATTATCGTAAATTTTTTGACACCATATTAAGCAACAAAACTATTTTACGTCGACTAATTAGCAACAAAACTATTTTGCGTCAACAACGTAGCAAAAAATTTCGATTATTTTTTTCAATTTCGCCTATTTCTCTAATATTTAATTGCCAATTTAACGTCAAATTACATTATTATATGTCGACTAATTAGCAACAAAATTATTTTGCATCAACCAATTAGCAACAAATTTCGATTAAATTTGTTTTTAATTTTGCCTATTTCTCTGATATTTAGCTATTGTTACTGCCAGTTCAACGTCATATGGTTATCAATTTTCTACGGCCGGATTAAGCAACATAATTGATTTTTTTAACAACTAATTAGCAACAAATTTCGATTTTTTTTTTAATTTTTACCTATTGCTCTGATATTCAGCTATTGATTTAATGTCATATTGTTCACGATTTTTGAAGACTGGATTGAGCAACACAATCGATTCTTTAGCAACTAATTAGCTACAAATTTTGCCCATTCTGCACTGCCAATTTCATACAGCTGCTTATAATTACCCCAATGTCGACTCACCTGTAGCGTCCGTCATCTTTTTACCGATATCAGAGTTACTGGCAGTGTTGTCGATTTCAGGAGAACTGCCACTGACAACGTCCGATAAAGAACCGGACGTTAAGCGGGTATTACTCTGTACGATTTCTGTTATAGCATTCGGAACAGGACTTTTCATTACACTGGATTTAACCGGTGACTTTAAAGACTGTTTAATAGGTGATATAATAGCTTCATCGTTTTTTACCTCAAGGGGTGTTATATATTCAATAATATTAGATTTAACCGTCGAATTTTCTTCTTTATCATTTATTTCTTTTTGGAATTTATTTTCTTCGTTAATAATATTCAGGGTTTCAGTATTATTTATATTTTCGTTATTCAATATATTTTCTTCTTCGGTTATTTCTACATCTTCATTTTTGTTTATTTCTTCTTTATGTTCTGTCTGTTTTAATTCGCTGTCCACTATTTCTCTTAAAGCGGCGTACCGATCGGCGCTTTTGGAAGGTTCTTCGTTCAATGGTTTCAAATCCAAGTTCACGTTACTATTTATGGAATTCTCCAGCTTTTCTTTTTCTTCAAATATTTCTTCTGGTTCCGAATCTATTTTTGTTTGCTTGATTTCTTCTTGCATCAATTCTCTGAATACAGCGTATCGATCGTATGTGGTATCGGTGGGATTCGAATTGGAAAAATTCGTTGCAAAATCCGGTTTGAAATTGGAAAAATCAGCAAAATTATTTGAATAGCCAACTTCGCTTTCCGTTTTTGTGGTTGGAGGCACTACGCTGTTGTTAGATTTAATAAAATTTGATAAAAAATTTGTTAATTGCACCAAGGTCATATTGCTAAGTTGGGCAGCTGGTATTTTCAGTTTCTGTGCTAATTCGTTCAGACCGCTCAATGTCAGTTGGCTCAGTGTGATATCTAATCCTTCCAGAGATGGATTCTCTTTTTTTGTGTCCAGAAATGACGAAATATTCAACTGTAATACACAGAAACAAAATCAAAACATACAAATTTTGAAAATAAAAAATGAAAGGGTATAAAACTTGTCACAAATTGTTTAAATTTACTACAAAAAATCTACAACATTGCTTGGTTTTTAGAAATCACTCGAATTTTCCAAAAAAAATCCGGACTCATATTTCTCGTAATAAACTAAAAGAAAAAATACCAAATTATTTAAAGGATTGGACACCAATAAAGTTCTTAAAAATAATGGTAAGCTTTTGAAGAAATGTTTAAATTTCTTAAAAATATCCAAACCTCATCAAACTTTGAGAAAAATTTTCTAATAAAACCAGTAAGTTACCAAATGTTTGAGAAACCACAAAAATTAAACCTAAAAATTCAAAAGGTTAGTAAGCTTTTCAGAAATTGATATAATTTTCCTGGAAAATACTGTTTAGGTTCAATAAAAATATCTAAATCCATCAAAATTTTTTAAAATTAACTTGTTTCCCAAAAAAAACCCATAATACCTCTAAACTTTGAGAAAATTATCTAATTTAATCTAAAATTTAAAAGTCATCATATCTCTGCCGAAAAGAATTGGACCGACGACCAATTGCCTGCAAGGCGTCGACCTAACCACGCGACCGTCAACGCATTTTTGTTATTAATCGCTAAACATATATGGAATAGTTGATCTTATTAATAATAATCAATAAACATTCGAATCAAGCCAATTCTATAATACATTTTTTTCATACTTTTAAATAAATATCACATATATTTTGATGATATCATTAGTTTTCTTTGCTTTTTGCACCATCTATTCGTGGGTGTGTAAAGTTTGAAGTAAAAACTCTAGTTTCATATAAAAATGAGTTAATTCATGTGATATTATTAAATGTTTCAACAATTTTTTTATTGCATGTATGTCATCAAAAGCGAGAAAATATGAGAATTTTGATGATAGATTGATTAGAAAATTTCAAATTGACAAAGTGATAAAAATTTGACATTTGACAGCTGAATCCCTGTTTAATGTGCGTCCCATTTAATTTTACTCAAATGAGATGAATTAAGATATTTACCTCCCCCTTTACCGATTTAGCACCTTTGTTTTATGTAAATAACTCAGTTCAGCTTATTTGACACATGACTGAAAAGTTTGAGGTTAGATTCACTTGTTTTTTTATTAGTGGGAATTTATTTTGTATAAACAAAAGTTTTTAGGTTAGAGTACAATGAGTTGAATGAATGTCTCAGTTTTTCATTCCATTTGGCCTACCATATCAAAGTGAGAACAGGCAATTTAAATTTGAATTTATACAGAAAATGTTTAATACTAGCCTGAGCATTTGTTTTTGTACTTTTCTGAGGCGGCGGTAATAATATTCCTGATGATTTTTCCGGTACTGTGATCGGTGTTAAATAATCTTCGGCACTAGATGACAGAAACTGTTTTCTCGGTCTTTCCGGAGCTTCCATTTCAAATTTTGTTTTACGAGCAGGTACAGGAAGTGGGGGACTTTTTTCCATGCCTATATTTGAAACAATCGAAAAAATTATTTTTGAAATCCTGTGTATAAGGTAAAAAAAATAAGTTTTTGTTTATTTTGACACAACTTTTAATGTCCTGCAAATAAGTACTTACCTAGAATGCTATTTGGAGCAGTCTCATACTTATCTATAAAATCATAGGGTGATTCATCTGTGTGGTATGGAGGTCGAGGTGGAGGCTTAGTAGTGAGATCCACTTGTTTCTTGGGAGGTAGAGGAGGTGGTTTTATCGATAGTAGTTGATTCGTTGGTCTTGGTGGAGGCTCGGGGGCGCTCTCGTTTTCTGAAGACATTTCCAAGCTAGCGTTGTCGTGAAACTGTGTTAACTTATCGACATCAATAGTATTTTGCTTTGAAAGACTCTTCGTGTTAGGAGAGTTACTTAATAATGATAAAGCACAACTCCTCGGCGATTTAGATAAATTACTTTGAAATACGGTTTCCTTTTTAAAGTTGCTGAATTCCGTTTCGAATGGATCCTGTTTCGAAAAATCTGAATCGGCAAAAGGGTCTTCCTTAACAAAGGGATCTTCGCCGAAAGGATCTAACGAATAAACGTTCTGTGCAGGCGGAACTGAAGTCGTGATGGTGACTGATGATTTAGCAGTAGTTTGATTTAGGGTTGTTGTAAACAAACTCTGATCTTGTGAAGAACTAACCATCTCATTTAGCACTTTTTTTGGTGGATTTTTGAGTTCTTGAAAGAAATGTTTTCTGTCAATATATGGCTTACTTCTACCCGTACCTACGGTAAAATAAAATAGCTTTTCTTCTTTCAATCCGAAATTGAGCTCAACAAAAACAATAGAGAAACTAAAAAATTTAAAATATTGAAAAAAAAATGTAATATTTTATTTTACCACAGATAAAATAAACAGGAAAAATAAAGTGAAATAAAATATTAATAAAAGCAAAATTAGATAAAATTTTAAGTATATTCATAATCGGGAATTAAAACTTTCTGGTCCTTCGAGCCGGTTTTGTAGGCTCGAAGGACCAGATAATGTGATACAACATGATAAGCACTACTATAATCTAATAATCAGTATTTCCGAAAGCAATTGAAGAGCTAAAATGATATACTTATTAATTAATATGATTAAGTAGTCTCAACATGTGATACATCATTGAAATTAACAACTGATATGACGAATAGACTGATTACCAAGTTGGAATTTAAGGAACTGTCAATTAAAGAGCTACAATAAATCAAAATAACTAAAATCAAAGATTTTTTTTAGTTTCCATACATTTGGTTTTTAATAAATATATCCTCATATCCGGCTCGAAGGACCAGATAATGTATTTATACCATGGTGCGGATAAGATTCATCTTATGCTATGAAAGCAAACGACATATAAGGTAAAATTAGAAGAATCATATATAGAGTAGATCAAAAGCTTCAAATACCTCGGCATGACATTAATACAAGATGGAAGATTGGAACAAAAGATAAACGAGAGATATGGAGCAGTTGGAAGATTATTCAACGCAAAAGTACATATTGACATGTGGATGAGACACATGGAAACAGAAAAGCAAAATACAAAGTAGGGAAGTGAGATTTCTAAGAAAAATAGAGAATAAATCAAGATACAATACAATAGATGAATGACAATTAAGATGGAAGACAGAGGAGGAGCTGGACAGAAGAAATTAAGATGGCAGGAAATTAAACAAAAGGCCATGGGATAGGAAAGAATGGAAACAAACACGTAATAACTCAACTCTAACATGCCTCACAGCTGAAAAGCTAGAAAGGCTTCAATAATAAGTAAATAAGTAGAAAGAAACAGAATCCCAACCAATGGAGAAGAATTGTGGAAGCAGTTGAAGACCGATGAGGAAAAAAAGTTTTACAAGCCTGTAGCCGTAAATATGTATTGTGGAAGATGGTTTGGCCATGAAAAGGAGTTGGACAGAAGGAATTAAGATAGCAGAAAATACAACAAACGACACAGGATAAGAAAGAATGGAAACTACTGTGGAAAAGTGAACCCAAGTAATTAATCAACTCTAGTATGTGTTACACCTTAAAAGGTCACTACCAAAATATGCACTCCGTGATTAAAACTGTTTTTATTTCGAAAAATGATATTTATCTCAATTCACAAAAATTTTTTTGACTACTATGAGCTCTTGAAAATAATGTACAAATTACTGGATCACTCTGTATATATAATATTTTATTGGTAGATTAGAATGAGTAGTGGACAGTATATATGTTTTAATAATAAATAGAAATACTAGATTCCTATAAATTAAGTTTGAAGATGCAGAAAGATATTTAACTTAAAATAAAAAGAAAGGAAGACTTAGAAGTAATATTTACCTAGCGGATCCAGTTCTGTAAACACATCAAATTGCGACAAAATTTCCTGTTTGGTTTGCTCGTGTTTTTCGTCTTTGGAAGGCTCCTGAATAGAAGTGGAATCTTCAAAAATACTATTTCCAGCTGAAGGGGTGAACCAATCACCGCTACTCGGTTCATCGTGAGAACTGCTAAGATCTTGAGTGAATGAGAAATCTTTTTTTTTATCTGAATCAATGGTTGTACCAGTATGTGGAGTTTTGGGACTGAAGATGCTACTGGTTTCCGAAACGCGACTAGTACGTTCTCGACCTGTAGACGGCGGAGGGGGTAGCATAGGTTTCTGAAAAAAATTTTTAATACTATTAAAAATTCACTTAAAACCTAAAATATATTAAATAAGATTAAAAGTAGTGGTAAAACAAAGTAGACAACTGATAATACTAAATTATAAGATAAACATTTTATACTTACAGGAGGATAACTTATGAAACTGTCACCGAATGGATCATCCTTGGATCCAAACGGATCTGATGGGGTGATTTTTTCCATTTGATTCAAACCCTGTTGTAAACTATTTAATTCTAATTCTAAATCAACTAAATCTGCTACAGCCGTTCCAGTGGATTTTGATTCACTTGTATTACTATTCACCTTCGCTTCTGTTGACGATTTTATACTCACGTTAGGAATACTCTGCAACTGATTTGAATCCAAATGTTTTATAACAAGTATTTAAAAATATAAAATGACTTACTTTCGAACTGGAGCTATCAGAAAACAAAGGAGATGTTGGATAATAAGATTTATCTAAATGTTGCTTTGCTAATTCAATTTCTTTTTTCTTTAGAGCAAAAACGACTTGAAACAGGTCTCTCATAGCTATAACAACTTGACTTGCAGCCTTATCAGTCTTGATACCAAAAAAACGATGTCCTGTATCAGGCGAACCGAAAATATAACCAAACGCTCGAGAATCACTCATATCTTGGGCTATAAATGATATTTTGTGTACTGGATGGTGATACAGTGAGTCCTATGAACCAAAATAACGAATTTGATATTGAAACTCTCGTTTTTTAATAGTTTTACTACTTTTATTAAAAATTAAGCTGAAATTTCTAAAATTGTTATTGATATTTATACTACACACAATTATTATATATTCTGGTCCTTCAAGCCTAATATGAAGAAATACAGTACCAGACATATCATAATGCTGCTGAAATATGTATTTTTAAAATAAATTTTCAATCAAAAACTTACACCAGTTTTCTCATCCCTCAATCTCAATCCGTCAATTGCAATATTAATAGTAATCCTTTGCTTATGTTCACCAGCTGCCCTTATGGCTATTTTTAAATCAGACAAAGCTTCTTGACACATTCTATCTCCTCTAGCTTCTGATACTTCTAAAATACCTATTAACTTTGCTTTGAAGCTCACCCCATCTCCCAAAAACCTAGTCGTTTCATTTTTATCTAAAAAATATTTAGGGTTCAGTTAAATTTATTTGAATAAAAAAAAACGAAACATTCAGTTGCTGTATCACGTATCACACTTTCAAATATTATTGTTTGCTACAAGCATTACATTCGTTTTTATTATTTAATATACTAAAAACATACAATTACATCAGAAATTAATAATTCCTTATAACATGCAAATGGTGCATTGACACTTTGTAAGGCATAGATTTACTCACATTTTAAAGGGCTTGTTTTCTTTCGTAAAGTTTGCATTTTATTAAAACAGACCTACATACAATAAACTATAATAAGACTTATTTGACCAGTTGGTATCCACAAATCACAATTTATCACATTTAATTGACTTTCCATACTGTTAACTCTCTTAAAACTGGTTTTATTGCAACAAAAAATGAAGTTCACTATTGGATATTCATTGTAGTAAATTAAGGATAGTTGTAAATTGCACGATCTTCATATTGATTAGAACAATCCATTGATCTACCCACATTCAGGGGTGTAGCATGGGGATGTTAATTTTGCAAACTCTGGAGCATGCTCAGAGGTTGACAAATAAATTTATCGATTCCGAAAATAAGTGTAATTACCAATATACCCTATAAAACGACTTAGTCAAATATAAAAGTTGAAATTATAATCCTCGAAAAAGAAGCTTGCAATTTTAATAAATATTACAGAACAAAGTATTTCCAGTACCGTTTGGTAAATTTATTTTCCTTGTATTAACATTTTCTATTCCTTTCTCCAATTTATTTGTTTTTACGGACATTTAAAAGAATTAAACTAAAATTATAGTTTATAGATGCAATGACATTTAAATATTGTAAATAAATAAATAACAGGGATACCAACGTAAAAATTAATGCATATATAGCTGTCAACAAATAAAAAATTAGAAATGAGCTAATCGCAATGTTAATTTAAAAAATTTATTCATTTAAATTACAATACAAAATAGCAATTATATATAAGAGAGTGATAAACAGTAAACTTGATAATAAAATCATTATCATAAGACATTATAGAATTTTCATATTGTAAAAAAGAAGATAAATATAGGTTATGTTTTAAATTGTTTATATACATACTTCATATAAAAAATAAATTTTCTACTACATAAGAAAACTAACAATTCAAAAGATCAATATTTAAATTATGTCTGCTAACTTGCTTCAGGTACTTGGAAGTAAAAAAGAACAGTTTTTAATTTATAATACTTTATCTAGTCTAGTCAAAGCATTAGAAGGTTATTACACTACGATAGATTTAAGAAATGAAAGTAGTGTTTCAGGACTTGTTACCAAAGTAGACGGTTTTATGAACGTTGAAATGGAAGATGTAGTATATATCGATTCCACAGGTACATTTTTTAAAAACAATTTTGAACATTCTTATAATATATAGTTTTAGGTATATCACATTTTTTTAATCAATTTTTTGTTCGTCACCGTAACATTAGGTATGTCCATATTCCAGAAGAATTATCACCAAACCAAATAATGCAAGAACAAATAAGTGGTATGAAAAAACCTAGAATTATTAATAAAAAACGAACATTTAAGCAACTTAGAGCTCAAAGGTACCAAAAAGAAACTCTACGGTCTCTAAATAAATAATTCATTTATTTTGTAACACTGAATGATGAAATTTGTGAATATATTGTATTTTTGAGAATAAATAATTATTTTATAGTTTGTTTTATGTTTACTACTTTCCTGTACCTGGTTCTTTGAGTTTTCAATAAGTCGCTGATTCCTATTGGACTGGAAAAAAATGTGATTCGTATCATTTGAAAAACACAATTATTTATATTCAAGAAGCAATATCTAGTTTCGATCATCATTTCATGGAAATCGTTAGTAAAATGGTTGATCTATTTCTCCTATTGTTTATATTGATAATTCATATATTCATTTTCTGTTTCCATGATCTCCATTCCACTTTTTACCTTTTTTCTTTTACTCTCTTTACTATGTTATCATTCTTATTTCATGTATAAACCAGCTATTTTTCATTATCCAGTTTCCTATATTTTCTTCCTATCTAGGATCTCCTTTTTTTTTTCCAAGTTTCGTTCTTAAATTTTACAATTTTTGCTTTAGTAAGCAAATTTTTCACAAGAATTTTTATCTTCACAGTTGTAGTATAATATAAATATAATTTCAAAAATTGCTTGATTACTTTTCTATTTATTTTCCTCCTTTTGCAAAATTAGTTTTTAAAATTTTAATAGTTTACTTTAAATTCAAAACACTAAAAAATTGAAGAATTATATATTTCAAAGTTTTTTATTATACATAATACTTAATATCAAATCATTATATAACTATTAATGTCAGTTTCCTCCTCTAAGACGAAGTACCAAGTGAAGGGTTGATTCCTTCTGGATGTTGTAGTCTGATAAAGTACGACCGTCTTCTAGTTGTTTGCCGGCAAATATCAATCTCTGTTGGTCTGGTGGAATGCCTTCTTTGTCTTGGATTTTAGCCTTCACGTTTTCAATGGTATCCGAAGGTTCCACTTCCAAAGTAATCGTCTTTCCGGTCAAGGTTTTGACGAAGATCTGCATACCTCCTCTGAGACGAAGTACCAAGTGAAGTGTTGATTCTTTCTGGATGTTGTAGTCTGATAAAGTACGACCATCTTCTAGTTGTTTGCCGGCGAATATCAATCTCTGTTGGTCTGGTGGAATGCCTTCTTTGTCTTGGATTTTAGCCTTCACGTTTTCAATGGTATCCGAAGGTTCCACTTCCAAAGTAATCGTCTTTCCGGTCAAGGTTTTGACGAAGATCTGCATCCCTCCTCTGAGACGAAGTACCAAGTGAAGTGTTGATTCTTTCTGGATGTTGTAGTCTGATAAAGTACGACCGTCTTCTAGTTGTTTGCCGGCGAATATCAATCTCTGTTGGTCTGGTGGAATGCCTTCTTTGTCTTGTATTTTAGCCTTCACGTTTTCAATGGTATCCGAAGGTTCCACTTCCAAAGTAATCGTCTTTCCAGTCAAGGTTTTAACGAAGATCTGCATTCTGTAACAAAAATAACTATGTATGCCAGAATAAAAACCATTACTTTCTCATGAGTATAAATCATAAATAAATACGTAAAAACACATTCAATTAATATTAACGAACATGAATAAAAATCTGTGGTGATAAAAGAATATAAATATGAAACATTATTTCTATAGTTTATAGTCAATAGACTAACGTCAAATTGTCTGTGGAAAATATGGTATTGATCCATTTAATAGTTTTAATCAAAAAAGCGGTTATAAATCTGGTGTAGTTAATTAATTACAAAAAATATGAAATTTGAATTTACTTACATTATTTTTCACAAGTATCACAACACGAAACGATTTTCTAAAATTTACGTATCACTTATAAGCAACTATAAAATGGCCGACGAAGTTAACAGCTTTTATACTTTGGATGACGTAGATTTTGACGTCCACAAATTCCTACCAATTGTATTCTAGAATTTATATATTTTCCAGAAAGTTCCTAATAAGCTTCATATTTAGAACAATTATATTGTTCATTGTGTAAATTTTTAAATATTTAGGATGCAATTATATGGTAATAGATTTTATTTGCGTTTTTTAAAATTATCAGTGATTCATTCAAGACATTTTTATTTTGGGTAAAATTAGACATAATATTTATTAATATCAGTTTTTATCAATTTGAATACCTATACTACTTTCATTGACAAAAAATAATGTGAAGAAGGAAATCCGACAAAATACACAAATATTAAGGTATCTTAATATATTTATTAAATAATTTATAAGCTGCTCATACTAATTATAGATAGAAAATATAAAAGACAAATTTAATATTCTAATTAACATAAATAAACTAGACAACTCAAGAATTATGAGGAAATGAAGATTTGATAAGTAACCTTTTATTAGGTTCTTTGTCTAGTTCCAGTTCCATTCTAACGACATCCCACTTATTAGAATCGTGCTTTTCAGCCCAAAAATATAAATAACCGCTTTGTTTGCTACCTTTCACTGGCACTTTGTATTGAGCTGTATAATCCTGAACAAAATTCGTTTTTACATCTCCCACGTTAATCATTCTATCTTTAATAGGTTCACCTAATAAATAAACAGCTCCTCTGTGTGTTCTAAGTGTCTTTAAAGCATCTTTGTAAAAGTCAGTATGTTTAACATTATAATTTATTTGATTTTTGTACAAAAGTCCCATTGTAACTGTTGCGACACCTCCAACGGCTCCGATTTTAACTAATGTCATATTACTCAAAGTCATGATTGAAAATTTAATAACATTACAAATATACAAGTACACAATATATATTAAGTAAATACAATTTCAAAACAATAGTGAGTTTACATCACACTGTGTCAACAATGTCATTCATATAAGTGTAAATCACTAGGCATATTTTAGCGGATGTCTGGATTGAAATATTGAATATTTTGAAATACACTTTTTTCTTTCAAGATTAAAAAAGATGAAAAAACTCGTCAGCTGATTACATTTACCCTCTAATACTAGGGTAGGAATGATGTGATTATGGAGTGTAGAGAAGGAGGAACATCTCTTATGGACGGTACGTTTAAAATATGATCTGAATTCTGTAGGGATAATACGTGGCGCTGATTGTACTATGGGATTGAGATCTGAAGTTAGACACTTACTATATCTGAAACTAGCTTCAGATTCTATAAACTAACGAAAACAGAATATTATGTAGGTGGTGAAAAGAATTAAACGTTTAAAAATATTAAAAAAATAGTAAAAAAAGAATACAAAAAATCATGGTGAAAACTTGTTGTATTTCTGGATGTATAAGTGGTTCTTTAAAAGATCGTGGAATTCGTTCATCTCAAAATATAAAACAAGCAAGTCTCTTTGGAATACCAAAGGTAAGTCATGGAAAATCAATAATTATTTATTCATGTTCCCAAAATATTTGTTGATTAACATTGATTTCTCATTAAATTTGAAAAATAATAAGTAACACAGTGACGTTAATTCAAAATCATTAAATTTATTTTATAGGACGCTACGCTGCTAGCACAATGGTCTTCTATTTTGAACATGACTTTAACGAAACATCATTGTATCTGCGATTATCATTTTAAAGAAGAAGATATTGTGAAATCGCGGAAGATTGATTATTCAGGTGGAATAATCAAAGAATATGAATTGAAACAATGGACCCTATTGCCAAATGCTGTACCAGTTAACCTACAGCCAAGACAATATGATATTGAAGTAAAGTTTTATAGAAAATTTCATTGACTTTCAAAGATATTACAAAATTTGTACTAACTTTAAATGTAGCTTTCAGAAAATCAAGAAAACCTGCACTATCAAACGGTTAAAATAATAAATGACGATAAATTTTCAAAGGTATAAGGTTTAAAGTAAAAACAGCAGTAATTTAATTTTAATTAATTTTAATAAATATTTCGTAGAAGCCAACTATCAATGTGCAAAAGCAACAGTTGGACAATTGTATTAACATTAGAAAAAAGCCAGCGTCAACATCAATCGAAAAGATCTCACCTTCGCTGATAAAAATCCGAAAAAACTGCAAGTTCTGACGATAAATATCCACAATTTATTTCACATAAAACATCATTAAATAGTATACCTGATCAACCAGTAGACAAGATGCAAATTGCTGTGAACAATGTAGAGACAAGATTTGATGCAGAACAAGTTTTTTTAAATGAAATCGATTCAAACAATGTTAGTTAAAGCTTGAAATATCAGTAGGTTCATAATTTAAGTATATACCAAAATTTTCTACAGATCCTAAATTTTTTCCAGACTCCTAAGAATATTAAGGAATTGTTGGACTCTTTTTTTGAGTGTGATGCCTGAGTATTGGTATTATATACTTCATGATAACCAATTAGTACTTGTTTATACTGATCCCTTTAGGGAAACCGAAAAACTTCGTGTTTTTATACAAGATGATTTTTCAGTAATGGTAACTATATGTTCTTTATAACTCCAGCTTTACGGTCGTAATTATTTTTAATCATCAATTTGAATTTGAAGTAATAGTAATTGTTTTATAATGGTATTTTCTTAGGTTTCATTCAAGAAGAAAAGACAACTCAGCTTAAACTTGAAAGTTACTACTTCTGCAGATCTTTCTAAGCTTCTTGCAGAAGTGAAGCGAACACCCGTTTGTGAAGGAACAGGAATTGAAGAAACGAGGTAAAGTATAGACTTGAAATTTTTAGCTGCTCAACCAATAAATATCAACACTCCAATTTTTCATTGTAAATAGTAAAAACAAATAATATTAATGCAATATTTTTGTAGCGTCTCTGGAAATTGTCCCGGTCTCATTCTGAACAATTATAAACGGCTACCACGGAATCCGAGATGTTTTGCATGCCGCACTCTTCGTGATCGACTCTTCACTAAAGCAGCTAGACAGCGTAGCTCTGCAAATAAAAAATACAAATCTCAAATACCACTGAAACGACTTAAAAACAAATGTAATCGCTTACAGAAAAAGGTGAACTATCATAGAATGTCTTATTAATTTCAGAACAATGCGAATTTATTCCAAAAACTTTATCTTTAAAACTTCAAGCAAAAAAATGTTTTTTTAAAATTGTACATAATATTATTTCTCTACGCTAAAGCTATATATAGCACATATATGTAGGTGTATCAATTGTTCATATGAATTAAATTGCATAATTAAATATGCAATACTATTTCATTATTGTTACATGATTCTACTTTTTTTTCATATTAGAATATATGTATTATCTAAACCAAATAAATAGCTAAATAATAAAGTTAATTTAACGAGATTCTGTTTTGTTAATCGTTTCATTATTTTAATACTACTAATTTCATTATCACGGTGCATTATTTAAAGCATTACTATACAGTTATTTTCAAATCAGCGCGTAAAATTCAAGAGATGTTCCTCCTTCTCACACTCCATAGATGTGATTATTTAGTTATGACTCGATTACTTCGTTCAGATTCCGAACGACGGTGGATCTAAAACAAATTATGAAAGTTTCAGAAAAACCTTCGCATCTCATTTTTATCTATTTCAAAACGTTAATTTTATATCGGTGTTTTCGATTTTTCCGATAAAATTTGCGTCTTCTGGTATTTCATTATACTATATAATAACAAATGTGCGAAAGTCAATATTAGAAATTATCAAAGGGAAGTTCGAATTAAAAAGAAATTAATTCTATGTACGAGGAAGTTACAAATATAAAAAAGCTCAAGTAAAAAAAACTTACGGCAAGTTTTCTTATTTTTTGGACTTTTGAATACATATATGATTTTGTGTATTAAAATTTTGTTTTCTATTGTTAGCTTCGATTTATTTATTAACCAATACATATTTTTGATTTTTGTTTTGTTTTTGACTTGTAGTGTGCGTTGTTTATAAGTCGTTGATCCAGATGGACCAACCTAGGGAACCTAGATATTTCATATAAATTGAAACAGCGGATTTTTTGTTCCCGTACCCTTTTATGATTTTTCATAAGTAAATACACTAAGTTAAGTCCTTGTTTTTCAATTATTTGTATTGTACTTACGAAGGTCATTTTGAAATAAAGAAAATAATTCAAAAATAGAATTTTATTTTTCACATTTATATGATATGCATACAACATACTGATAAATATGAAACTTGTAGCACCTGCTGAGCAATTTGGAAAACGAGTGTTATTTCAAAATTTTTAAAAATAAATAAATATACACAATAATTAATTTTAAACAATAACATTTGTAGTATTACCATAAAAATGACAACAATGTAAATACTATGTACAAGGTGTCAAACATAAGGTTACCCATATACTTTCTTCAAAACCTGTAAGAGTTATCAAAAAACTTTAATTACAAAAGTTTTGTTTATTTAAAGGAATTTTTGAATTATACAGGGTGTCCCAATACTTCTGTATCGGAATTTTATATGGAACACCCTAAATTTTACTGCATTTTTTTGATTTGGTGGTAAAAAGGTAATTATCATGAAATCAACCTATTTGATTTCTGTACGGTTTGGGAAATATTTTTATTCAAAAATCATTATATTTGGAAAATTCCGCAAAATAAAAATGAGGCTAATTGTCAAAATTTGCAAAATGAATTTTCAAACACAAAACTGAAGTTAGGTTAGACACCTTGTACATATAATCTAAATTACAATCCAAAATATAATGAAAAACGTGTAAAATGGGAAAAATATCATTTATAAGCTTCTGAAATTTGTTTGGGACTAGGGATCTCCATTAAATGAAGTTCCAGCCTCATGTTTTGATATCCCAATAATAATTTACTGTTCTCAAAGACAAAATCTAATAGGCCAGGTACCAGCCAATTTCCCATGTAATTTTGATAATCGAGGTCGATTTTCTTGAAAATTGGTATGAAGGTAGTATTTATAACATTAATAAAATCTACCCTGTGCGGAAGGGTGCTTTTGCTTCTCAAAAATACTGACATAATATTCTCAATTCAATATAAATACATTTTTGCATAATTTTTAATTATAAAAAAATCGTTGAAATTATTTTTCAACTTTTCATATGATTAGGGGATGATTTGGAGGGGTTGCATGAACCTGATTGATCATAAACGTGTTTGAGAATGCCAACAGATTTACGAATAATACATTTAAACTTCATTTTACCCGAAACATGCATAAAATCGTGAGATTTTAAATTTTTTTGCAATAATGGGTAGTTTACACCTCTCCAAAATATAAAAAAAGCCCGGTTCGGCACAGGGAAGATCTCGTAGAAGTAGAGCTTGAAATCAAATTTTCATGAAAATCGGGATTATAATAAGTGTCTTTGAGAAAAAAAAGTTTTCAATATTACTACCCTCAGAGGATGGCGTTTGAAGGGGTTGTATGAGTCCAATTAATCAAAAACTTTTTTGAAAATATCAACAGATCTACGAATAATTCATTTAAACTGTATTTTACTCAAATACATGGTAAAATAGAACATTTTAAATTTTTTTACAATAAGGGATAGTTTTCACGTTTTAAAAATAAAAAGCACCCTTCCTTCGGGACAGGGTAGATTTCGTAAGTAAGTAGAGCTTAAATCCAAATTTTCATAAAAATCGAAGTAGATTAACAAAATTCCACAGTTTTAACGTTTTTTACCGCTGGTTCTTGCTCTATAAACTCTACAATTGTTTTTATTGAAAACTAAAATATATTTGATACAATTTGCTACAAACTATTAAAAAGACAACTGAATTTGATTCAGTTTTTTTTTTGTAAATATATCGTAAGGCAAGTTCAACGTTTACTAAAGGAACCGTCAGTTTATAGATGTACTAAGAGTATCTATGTACTCTTAGTGTTATAAATAGGGCTTCCATTACGTAATTACGAACTCATTTTAAATTCCGTAACTGGAGATGTCAATTCTGTACTTATGTAATTGTTGGTTAAGTTAGGTTAGGTATTGAATCAATCAGAATAGTCAACCAATAAAAAAGCATTATAAGTACCAGTTATACCTAATGTGGCAACACTATACAAACAGGGGATTCCCCGCAGTTTATTTTATCGTTAGTTATATCTTGCAAAAAAAGTTCTATTATAATTGAAGTTTAAACCTAAAACGTCAGATTAAACTACAGATATCGATTATATATGGCGTTTACCGACAAACTACGGTTTAAACGTTAACGACGGTCTGGGGGTAGTTTAAACTTCAGTTTAACATTAAACGGAGGAACCGTTCGCTTTAAGTTGTCGATTTTTCTTCCAAAATTCCTCCTTCAATCTTATTGCTTCAAATTCAAGAAATATCTTCAATTTTATGTCAAAAGTTTTCTACTTTGTGTCTCCCAACTTCAATTTTTGTGATATATTCGCTTTGAATCCTTGAAATATTTTAATTTTCCTTCTAAAATTCATCCTTCAAATTCATGAAATATCAATTTTATATCAAAATGTGCCTCTCAACTTCAATGTTCTTCAAGATACTGATTGTTTGTTCGTATTTTCATTTTTCTTGTGATCTCTTCTTTTCTTTCAAAATTTGTCTACTTTGTGTCTTTCAACCTCAATGTTTTTTAGAATAATGATTGTTTGTTAGTATTTTTTTTGTCATTTGGCGGTGGTCGTTTTTTTGACTGCAGTATTGAAACCGAGAGAGCCTTTACATCCGCCCAATATTTTTGAACTGAACTAAGAAGTTCCCTGGGTGACAAAACAAAATGGTTTAACTTAACTGATGTACGATGATAAGTTCTTAAATAAATATTTTTTTGGTCAAATATTGTGTTCATCTTGATAATTCCTTGAATTTGAGATAGTAAAAGATAATTGTAAAAATTGTAGATACTCTATCTACAGAATTTACAAAAATTCATAGTCGATATAAAGAAAAATAGGAAAAATTACGTAATTACATATTTGGAGGAAAAAGCTGCGTAATTAGTTACATAATTGGCATTTCCGTAATTTTGGAAGCCCTAATGAAAAATAAGTAATAAAAATATATGTGTATCTGTATAAATATAACTTCAAAATAGCAAAAATATATATAAATGGCAACTTTAAATTAAATTCCAAAAATTTAACAACTATCAGCCTTATCTCAGACGAATAATGTGATAATATTTTTTAAAAGTGACATATTTTTGTTGACAGATCATTTTTATTATTAACAATGCCAACGAAAGCACACACACAAAAAAGATGTTTTGAAATAGGGCTGAATATAAAAAATCATCAGCAAGATATAAACCTCGATCTATATTGTCCTTTCGGACATATCATATATCATCTTTTTATATCTGCCTTTGTCAACAATTACGATAAACCGAACAATTTCATAGAATTAAAAGATGTCGCTAACGCTACCTCTTCCGGTTTCTTTTTCATAAAAGCTGCTATCATTTCGACAATGGCGGGTAATGAGCAAGGTTCGTTCCGTTGAAATGTACAATAACGGTGCAGAAACATCATCGATCTAATAAATAAATAAATAAAATTAGATATACAGAAAAAACTATTATTGAAAAATCAAACATTTAGAAGGTAGTTTAAACATTTCAGTAAAGCCACCATATTGCGTGACGTCATAGGTATAAAATAAACACTGTACATATGATACAAAGTATCCCCAAACGATCATAATGAAACTCTATACCAGAGGTGGGGAACCTTTTTACCATTAGAGGCCACATTTAAATTATGTAGCAATAAGAGAGGCCACATAAGCTGATTGACCTAAGAAAGTGACTTTTGTGAAATTATTATAGTTTTTCTATAGATTTAAAAATTTATTGCATTATATAGAAAAAATAAAATTTAATGCGAAAAATCAATAAATAAATTGAATATTTAGTAATTTTTGTAAGGTTAGAGTCTTGTAGACACATTAGAAAAAAAGGGAAAAAATGAAGATATGCGGTATCCGATGCGAACAAATATTTTTGACAGCCAAATTGTAACATGCCATTCGGCTTGCGTGCGTGCGTTTTCTTCAAACATTTTGAATAATCCTTTGTTCACGTATTCACTTCGGATTTATTTATTCTAACATTCGAGTTTATGAAGGAATTAATTTGTTATCGACCTACCACTCCATTCGAGAATTCAATAAAACCTCGGAATGTATGCTAAATCGTCCTCTATCTACCTACACTTTAAATCAAAGTCAATTTTAGCGAATTTGTGGTGATTTTATTCTTTATATTCGCTGGTGAGTTTTTTTCCTTTTTTTATTGTGCTTATGGATTTCTTTTAGTTTTAAGCAAATTTTGTACGAGTTTTCATATAAATTGTTATTTTCTATTTATTTGGTGAACAGAACGATTAGAATAGAACAGAACAGAATAGAGCATAGGTTCCTTTTCATTCAAATCTATTCGACCTACTCGATCCTTCTTAGTAATTTCCATCTGTGTTGTCATTTCCTTCCTTATTTAATTTTTTTTCACAGTACTACAGCTGCCAGGTTGGAGTTTTAACTACACCCAAAGGACTCAACCGGTACACCACAAACAAACAATGTTTACATGAGTACATGTGTTTCAATTGCAACTCCAAAAACAACTGTTGTAACTACTATTAAAAGAGACTTTTGAAGTTTACCGTCAATAATTGCATTCTAAAGCTCGAAACAGTTTCGTCGCAAAAGAAGTTTGTAGTTTTGAGGTTAGGACAAAATGAATAACTGCTCCCAGTGCAACAAAACTTATGGACAGGATGAAATTTTTAAGTGTGATGGTTGTGCCACAAAGTTTTGTGGCCCCTGCTCGAAATTATCTACTACTGAGACTCGCTGCATGGCCCTAAAAGGAACCAGGCATCTTACGTTCTACTGTCCAGCTTGTAAAGCAAATATCGGCCAGATCCCGGATCTTAAACAATTGATTGTTGTGTTGCAAGACGAGATGAAAAGCCTCAGGCAAATGCTTCAAACATCTCAAAGCCAACATGTGCAACCAGTATCAAACTTTGATCGAGAAGAGCTCATCAATGAAATGATAGAGCGTGCCAAAAACATTGTTATATTTAACTTACCAGAATCAAAAGCTAGAGATGTTAAAGCTAAGCAAGAGGAAGACATTAATAGTGTCAAGGAAATATTGCAAGAGACCGTTGGAGGTAACATCACAATAAACACAAAGTGCTTCCGATTGGGGAAGACTTCTGAAGCCAATAAGGTAAGGCCTCTAAAAGTTGTGCTGGAAACAAAAGAACAAGCGATTTCAATCCTTAAGAATAAGAACAAGGTCAAAAACAATAGACTACGTATATACTCCGACCAGACCCCAGCCCAAAGGCAGTATCTTAGGGACTTGCGTGAAAATCTGAACAAGCGAATCCAGGAGGGTGAAACGAACCTTATTATTAAATATGTGAGAGGCATGCCCAAAATAGTCCCAAAAAACTTGTAGAAAACACAAAAAAACTTATGGATATATCAATATTATACACCAATACTAATGCACTTATGACTAAATTTGATCAGTTAGTAGTAGAAATAGAGAGAAAAAAACCAGCAGTAGTTGTTCTCACAGAAACATGGCTAAATCAATCAATACCAGGCACCAGACCACCAAACTCTTTGCTAGAAAATGATAGGCAATTTTATAAAAGTATTAAGGCAGCATCATTTACTGAGAACATCCTTGTCATGGGGGATTTCAATTTACCAAACCTAAGCTGGCCAATACTAGGTGAGCCCAGAAATGAAACGTACAGTCTCTTTGTTTCTATGTATACTGAAAGTAATTTGTTCCAGCATGTTGACAGGCCCACTAGATACAGAGGAATGCAAGAACCCTCTTTACTGGATTTAGTTCTCAGTAACGACGAAAATTTAGTAACCAAAATTGAATATTGTCCACCAATAGGTAAAAGTGATCATTCGGTGTTACTCGTCAACCTACAAGTGCAGTGTCAAAAAAGAATTTTGCCTCAACAGCGACAAAGAAATTTCTGGAAAGCAGACTTTAACTCTATCAATCAATTTATTAGCAATTACAATCCTGAAAATATTCTAGTAGCAGAGTCGGTCGAAGATAAGTGGAATCAATTGAAAACAATAATTGACATGGCAGTAGATAAGCATATACCCTTTAGGGCACCAAGAAGTAAAAAGTCACTTAACAAACCTTGGATAACTAGAGAGATAATTAAAGTCATAGAAGAAAAGCGTAAGTTATGGGACGAACATGCCAGAATCAGATCAGAAGAAAGTTTTGCTTGCTACAGACTTAATAATAACCAACTAACAGCCAAAATAAGACAATCTCGGCGACAGTATGAAATAAACATTGCTACTGGAAGCCCAAAGACATTCTACAGTCACATCAGGAAACAAATCTGTTCAAAATCATCTGTTCCTTGTGTTATCAACTCTGATAAGAATCATACAGTACAAGACGCGACAGCTGTGGCAAATGTATTCAGAGACCAGTTTTGTAAGCAGTATGTTACTGAAGCGCTAGATGAACTTCCAGCCTTTGATGAACTGCCAAGAGTAGAGAGATCCTTTGACAGTATCGAGTTTGCAGTCGAAAAATTGGAAAAAACCTTGAAGAATTTAAGAAGCGACTCAGCACCAGGTCCAGACTGCATCAGTCCATATTTCCTAAAAAATTGTTGGCAGAGCCTGTCCCATCCTTTAAGTTTATTAATGAAGACTTCGTTTGAGTCTGGACAACTACCAAGAGATTGGAAAATGGCCTCAGTAACCCCCATACACAAGAAAGGTGATAAAAAGATAGCCTCCAACTACAGAGCCATTAGCCTTACATCAGTCCCATGTAAGATTATGGAAAGGATAATAGTGGATGAGTTACTGAAGTTCATGGATGAAGAAAATATTCTGCCTGCCGAACAACATGGCTTTACCCCTGGAAGGTCAGTCACCACTAATCTGCTTCTTAATTTAGACGTTTGGACTAAGGAATGGGACAAAGGAAATCCAATTGATGCTGTATATCTCGATTTTGAGAAGGCCTTTGACAAGGTCCCAATTAAACGACTTCTGATAAAACTGGAGCATCTTGGAATTAGAGGAAAACTGTTATCCTGGATTGAGTCATTTTTGACTGACAAAAAATTCTACGTTAGAGTTGGGAAAAAAGTATCAGAATTTGGGAATGTTGTTAGCGGAGTACCACAGGGTTCAGTGCTCGGCCCAGTACTTTTTATCTTGTACACCACAGACCTGCTGTCATTAATTCAGTCAACAAAAAGCTCATATGCCGATGATACCAAGATATCTAACAATCCTCTTACAAGTGGTGAAACCATACAGAATGATTTAACGAACATTTTCAACTGGACCAAAAAGTGGCTATTAAACCTAAATATACAAAAATGTACTGTGCTTCACATTGGAAGAACCAATCCAAATATAGAATATCTAATAAATGGTAGCCCACTGAAGGTGGTGTCTGTTCAAGAAGATTTAGGTGTCACTATTACCGACAACTTAACTTAACTTAAAGTGGGAGTCACAAATCATCAAAATTGTCAAAAGGGCCAATTCATTAATTTATCTAATAAAAAAAGCATTTGTACACATCACAACAGAGCTCTTCGTCAAAATGTACAAATCTTACATACGCCCTATTTTGGAGTTTGGATTCCAGATCTGGTCACCTTACTTTCAAAAAGATATTGATCTTTTAGAGAAGACGCAAAGAAGGGCCACAAAAATCCTACCCACTGGTTTTTATGGATTGTCCTATGAGGAAAGGTTGATCAGACTAAATCTACCTAGACTAGAAGACAGACGTTTAAGAGGAGATCTTATAGAAACTTTTAAAATTGTGAAACAAATATACAAGTGTAGTGCTTTAAAAGATATTTATGCCTTTAATCAAAACACCAACCTGCGTGGCCATAGCTCAAAGTTATCAAAAGACAGATGTCATTCCAATCCTAGAAAACATTTCATCAGCAACCGAATAGTGGAACAGTGGAATATGCTACCTGAAGAAGTCATCAACTCAGAAACAATAAATCAATTCAAAAATAGACTTGACTCATATTTGCGCACTCGTTTGTGATATAAACTACTGGCTATAATAACAATACGTATAATATGTAAAACTTTAACAATAATAAACTAATTGTACTCATTAATCTTAAGGGGGCGCTAACAGCCTTAGGCTGCCTGCCCTGTATTAGATAATAATAATAATAACTGGGAACTCAGTTGAGGGCTTCAACCATCTTGAATTTCCATAGATAAGTCCCCGTCTTATCTTTAATCTGAGCTGTTTCTAATTTATAATTATTTTTTACTCTTTTGGCTCTTTTGGATAAATTACTTGATGCTGTAACTTGTTCTAGCAATTTGAATAATCGTTTACGGGGATAGTTTTAGCTTTTATTAATTTGATTTAATTCAAAGTTTTCAGCTTTTCCACCTTTCTGAGGCCGAATACCACTTCCTGAGAAAGAGTCTCCTGCTGGGGAATTATAAGTCTCTACTGTGGGAGTTGTCTGATGTCATATCAACTAGTTTCACATTTTTTTTTTGGATTTCTAGTAGATTAAAGGCAATATAACTTTTATTCCTATTATCCATTCTTAAAGGTAAATATCTGATTATTTGTTCCTCTTCCTTTCTTTAAACCTCCTTGGTTTTCTCCAACTATCCTTTCTTGGTACTCGTTGAGTCTATTTCTCTCTCTTAGCTAAAACTTTGTTCACCATATCCAAAAGTGATATCCCTCTATAATTTTCACACCTACTTGTATCTCCCTTACTGAATATTCCATTATACTAATAATTTTTGCCGAAATTTCATAGTATCCTACACTTTTATGATGTTTCGAACTACTTCTGTTTAAAATTTCTGTTGGTTCCTACATGAGAATCACATCTTCTATTTCCTTCCATATATCTTCGTCTTCATTCAGCATTACTTGAAGTATTGAGCTTATCTAATAACTTTTTTTTGTGAATCTGCTAAGTATTAAGGGTTTCCTTGTTGCCCCTGATATATAGTAATTGTTAACTGTGTCTTCTCGGGATTTCTTGGCTTCTTGGTAACGGCTAAGTACACTAAAATTTTTGAAGACAATAATTTGGTTCTCAAAACAAACCACCTAAGTGTGTAATTGTGGATGTTTGTGTGGGGGGCTAGTGAACAGTGTAATCAGTATTTTTGAGTCTACAAATAATACAATCACAGTAAAAAAAAGTATCTTAACCTCCTTCAAGCCTTTCATAGACCTCTGGTTCACTTTCGGTTCGTTGAATTAAGTTCAACAAAAAATCATTTCCTAGGAAATGTTTTTGTTTTGATAAGTTTCTTGACCATTCAAAATAATACAAACAGGTTATAAAAATAACTGGGAAAAACAAACATTTGTATTTCGAAGGTCACAATCATATATAGAGCAGATGCAAATGCTAAAAATAGCTATGAATAAATTTAATTACTGAGAATATGACGAATTCCTGTTACACTTTCAAAAACACTAATTCTATTTTAAGAACCCCCCTCTCGTTTATAGTATGAACTTTTTTAATACATAACTTGAAGTTGAGGATAATATTAATAAAAAATGTAACATTTTTTCACTCAAATAATCTTACTTGCCTTTCTGTTAAACTATCCTTAACTTGATCTGGCAATTTGGAGGCACGAGTATTGGGATACATAAATGGGGAGTCTGTTTCAACAACTAACCTATCTAGAGGTAAAGATCCTGATTCCAGAAGCTTCCGCACTCCAACGTCTGATTTATCTTTACATAAGTATCCTTTAATAGAAATTAATAATGAAAATAAATAAATTGAAGCAAATTTTAATTATACCTGTTAGTCCTATGTAAAACCCTTTATCAAGATATGCTAGAGCTTGGTCTTGAGTACCTGTAAAACAATGTATCACAACAGGGGGTAACTTAGCACTGTATTCGTCTAGAACCTTCAGTAGATCTTCGTGGGCATCTCGTTCGTGTACAAATATTGGTTTGTTCGTTTCAATGGCTAATTCGACCTAAAAAATGTTGTAAATAGAGTGGGATGATGGAAAACAGACGATTTTGCATTTTGTTTAATAGTATTATCAAAGTCAAATAAAAATAAGATTCTGTTTCTGTAATTTTAGGAACTTTTATATATCACTAATTTTAAAATAACAATTTAAATGTAAACTTTATAGATAATTCAACTAAGTATATGACTATTTGCATAATGATGAAATTAATTACTATGACACATCAGCAAATACAAACAAAATTATATAATGAATAAGAGTGAAATGCTTAAAACTAAAACATGCAAATAATTGATTTATAAACTTACTATTATCTACCAAGTATAATTTATATTACTTACATGCTTTCTGAACACTAGTTTTTGATCTTCTGGATCCGAAAAATTTCTGTTGTAGTCTAATCCACATTCTCCAATTGCTACACACTCTGTATTGTTTGCTATATGCCTTAACTCATCCCATGATTCGTCTGTATAAGATTTTGCATCATGAGGGTGTATACCTTTAAAATTGGACAATAAAGTGATATTGTTACAAATACAATTAGATTTAATTACCTGCTGTAGAGTATAAGGTATCTGGATATATTCGGGTTAACCTAAGAGCCTCTTTGCTTGCTTTTACGGAAGTTCCAGTTACCATAATTTTTCTAACACCTAAATATTGAAATAACTATATGAACAAATAATTCTTTTTCGAAATTTTCGTTGATTATAAATTTTTCTATTAAACATTAATTATTTTATGATTATCTAGTGTAGGAATTATACTTACCTGAATCTTTAGCTCTTTGTATAACTGAATCTAAATCCCTACTATACTTTTTATTTGTGAGATTAGCACCAATATCAATAAGAATGTAATTTTCGTAGTATTTTTCCATATCTAATAAATCCTGGTTCTCTACTTGAGCTGCCATGTTACGTAAATACGTTTGAGAATAAACAGTAAAAATTTTTAATTGGCAATTATAATAAATATAATCTAATTATAAAAAACTGACTACAAACATTAAAATATTGGATCCAGGTCTAGCGTTCGTGTCAAAAATTTACTTGTTGATGTCTACTGTCAAATAACTCAAAATATTCTTCTGTCCCTCCCTTTCAATAAATGTATACTCTTCAGTTCAGCTAACTAGTTACAATTTATATATCTATTTTAATAAAAATGTCGATTTGAACGAAATTTAATGCATTTTTTTAAATGAGATCTTAAACAAAATCATTAAATAGGTGCTACGTAATGATCCATATTTACATAAGTAGAAAGACATAGAACCGTAAATATTGATACTGTTATAAAAACTTATGTATAACTAAAAAGAGTCGAAAACTTTTTATGTAAACGAAGAAAAGTAACCTTAATTTAAAGTTATCGTATCTATTTTCCCGCGTTTTTAGCTTTTATTAGAGACTAACGGTCCACAAAGTAGCAACAAGTGGAAATTGTCCTTTTGTCTTTGATTTATTTTTTGTAATATTTTGGTATATAAAATGCCGTCTCCGGCACCTTCTGAAGACGGTTCTAGGACTCCAAGACGTTCGGGAAGAAACGTTGAAGGTTCCCGGACGCCAAGAAGGGAAATTGCTCAAACACCATCACGTAGAGGGAATGCGACACCAAGAAGAGAAGAGCCGTCCCCAGCAAAAAGTACGACCTCGTCAAACAGATCTCCAAGAAAGGGTCGGAACACTCCAGCTAAAAGCGTTTCCACCGTAGATACCCCTATGCGATTTGGAGTTCCTAGAAATGATATTGATGGCCAAGCTGAAATCCCTTCATCACCAGCTCATAGTATTGCTCCCACAAGTCCTGGTACAGGTAGCTATATAATACTTTTAATAGGAAATATTATTTTGACTAAAACTTTTATTTTTAATAGGTTTAGCA
This sequence comes from Diorhabda sublineata, assembly GCF_026230105.1. NCBI lineage: Eukaryota > Metazoa > Arthropoda > Insecta > Coleoptera > Chrysomelidae > Diorhabda > Diorhabda sublineata. The sequence goes on along the minus strand of NC_079485.1, from coordinate 14,531,256 downwards.
ATAAGCGAAATTGATTTGAGCTCTCCACTTAATTATGGTACACCTAGTTCTTTGGGTTCAATTAGAACGCCTAGATCTGGTATTAGAGGAACCCCTATTCGTATGAGGCCAGATATTAGATCTGATAAAAGAATTAGACAAGTTAATGTCGGAGGCGAGGCAGCAGTGAGTACTTCTATTTTTCAAACAATAATATCTGTTTTATTCACCATTTGTTTTGGGAATACATAAAATGAATTGTATACCTCATCTGAATATTTTAGTAGATAATCGACATGTACACAGACTGAAATCCATAATAGAATTACAAAGACTCTAGCAGCAAAGGCTGGGATTGGAGACCAATTATTATGATGGAAGGAATCACTTGATATTATATAGATTTTATTTTCCAGTTCTCTTCTTTCTTGATCAGTATAGTCAATATCCTGAAAAATTATCATTTGTAATTACCTTGTACAATCTTTGAAAATCATTACTTACATCAACTAGACGAAGATTTTCCAATGGAGCCCGACAAATAGAACATATGCTTTTCCAAGAAGGCTCTTCCCAAAATGTGTACAGGCATTCTATACAGAAAGCATGTCCGCAATCTGATTTAACAGGTGTTTGTAGAGGATTCAAACAAATTGGGCATTCCATATTGTAAATAGCTGAATCTAAAACATAGAAATGTTGATTAGATTTCAATTTTCATTATTTTCTATTGATATTTACCTTTCATTTTTCTCATCAATCTCCTGATTCTCTTCTTTGTGAATTTCCAAAGCCTGGATGTTATCATGAACAATATTGTTACAAATATAATAAATATAATGCGGGAAGCGGAAAGGGTCACTTGAATATTATCTGTTCTCACTACCAAATCAGGCATTGTAAAAAATAAATATAAATTTTTTTGTATAAGAAATAAAATGACAAAAGTAAATATTTGACACATTTACTTTCATAAAAATAATGACAGATTCGGCGAATTTTAGTTATAGTTTTCGTTTTTCTTTACATAGATCAACAACCAATAGGAAAGCAGAAGTTTCCCAAAAATTACAAGATAATTTATTTGTATTAATCTGAAAACCCTGTAAAATTTATTTTCGAGTAAACCAACAACCAATCTTCAATTTTTAATTTAAATGCTGTAATTCACTTAGAATAATAGATATACATTTTTTCAACAGAGACCATCTTCTTTTCTAGTGTAGTATAGAGAATTTTTGTTCAATTTGTAACATGAAAGTGTGTAGTTGGAACAGGTTTTAATTTATTTTATTGTAAATTAATTAGGACATTTGAATCTAATCTTCTTCGTTCTTTAGGGTAAGCAAAATGCTTGTTTTTCCTCGCATCCTCTGCCATTGAATTATTAGAGATTGTCGCTCCAATGTCCTCGCTTCTCTCCCTGTCAAAAAGTGTTTTTACATCGATCCTGCGCACTATTTTCATTTCGGTGGTTTCTAATATTCTCTTTGTATTCAATGTGTCTGGTATGGTTTCCGCTATGTATCCGTATCCTGATATTTCTATGCCTAGTTATTTAATACATGTTGTCAGCATTAAATTAGATGGGTTAACCGTATATGTTTCACATACAGGGGTTGTTAAGCATGACTAACTCAAAGGCAAGGTAGACCACCATACAGAACTGGTCTCTTAAGCTGAGTAATAAAGGAGATGAAACTAGTTAGATTATAGTTTTAACTTGCATTCTCTAATGAATTTTAATATAATGCTGAAAGACAGTCACCTTATTTAATGCCAGTAAGTTCATTAAGTTAAAGGGAGGTAAAAAATAGATTTTTATTAGATTCTCTATGCTGCATTCAAAAAAATGTCTTGAGTCTACTTCGAGGTAAATGATACTTCTTATGGTTGGTTTCTTGATACAATATTCGTAACAAAAGTGCTTTCAACTTTCTGTCAACTTAATATTTGTTTAATTAATACCCCCTTCCACAGTTATTTTGTTATTTATTGGTAGTCCGTGTTTGATGGCTTTTTTTGCTAAATTGTCTACATGCTCGTTATGATATGTACTTTTATCTATAAAAAATTTATATCATATTCTTTTAAGAGTAGTTCATTAGCTTTCTGTTTAATTTCTAGAATAGTTTCATTATCAAAAGGTTGACTAATGCTTGTGAGAACTGATAAGGAGTCCGATATTATGATAGATTTTTTATAACCAAGTCATCCAATGAATTCCAGAGCTTCTTCAGATAATTAAGTGTAAATTGCATTTGATAAATGGTAAATAAATTGTGATACTAACACCAAACGATTACGAAGCATCTGAATGTACATCAATATAATTATTGTATTTTGATAAATAATATGCCAGTACATTTCTACTGATTATTATATTTTGTTCGTAGTTTGGAATTTGAATATGTACAGTTTTTAGCGTTATAAAAAATCAAAAACTTTGATATGGCTTTGTAATATCTAAATTCTCCCATAACTTGTAATTCTCCCTGAATGAGAGGCATGTGATGGGCGAAGTTTTTTTTTTGAGGTCATATGTATTTAATTCTGAAATGTTTTTAATTATTGTTGATTGTCTGTAGTAGAATTTGATGATCATTTTTTCTGTTAGTAAATTTCTATGCAGCTTTAATGCTTCTACTCAAAGTGGTTATACTGGTGTAGATTTCATTGCTCCGATACCAAGACGTAGCGCACTGTTCTGTACAAATTCTATTTTTTTCAATAAATTTGGCGTTGCGGTACCATAAAAAATGTTTTATAGAAAGTAATACAAGTATGAGGGTCGCATCCCCACCATGTATTTGTATTCATTTTAGCAAGCTTAAACCCTTGTTGCATTTTGTAATAATATTTTCTATATGGTTTTTCTAAGAAAGTTTTTATCTAGGGTAATACCAAGATAACTAACTGATGTTGGGGCTGAATATTAAATCTCGTTTATTGTAACTTTGTCTATGAGTGGTGAATTATGTCATGTAAAAAACATAATATTCGATTTTTTTGGAGTAACGTGAAATCCTAATGATTCTGATTTCTTTGTAATAGAAATAACCGGTTGCTTTCGATTTGTTAAAGCATCTGCATATTGGATAAGTCTGTAATTTCTTCGTGTAGAAGTATAGCTCCTTGAGGTAATCCTATGGAGGGTTTATAAGTGAATTTGTCCATAGATCTGACATAAACTTTTCTATAAGGAGATAGGTTACATACTGCATTACAAATTCTTTCTGTTATTTCAATATTGACGAAGTTACTTGGTTATAATATAAAGTGAACTGAATTGTACGTTCCTTTAATACCGAGAAATGCTGCTCCCAAGTAATGATTTTTTGAGAAGCATATTTGTGTGTCTGTCACCAGTTTTAGTATAGAGTCATTAGTGCTGTATCCTCTTTTGAAACCACATTGACCAGAAGGAATTTTCGATTCACAACCAGCGGTAAAAAACTGTGGAATTTTGTTAATAAACGTTGATTTTTATGAAAATTTGGATTTAAGCTCTACTTACCCTCTTCTACGAGAGGGTAAGTAGAATTCATGAAAAATGTTAAAAAACATGCGTTTTTTTTTCAATAAAAAATGACCTACGATATTATTTTGGTGAAATTTTTATCTCCGAGGCAAAAGCACCTTTCAGGGTAGATTTTGAATAAGGTTATAAATACTACCTTCATACGAGTTTTCAAGAAAATCGATCTTGATTATCATAATTACACGGGAAATCGGCTGGTACCTGGCCTATTAGATTTTTGCTTTGAGAACAGTAAATTATTACTGGGGTATCGAAACACGAGGCTGTAACTTCATTTAATGGAGATCCGTAGTCCCAAATAAATTTCAGAAGCATATAAATGATATTTTTCCCATTTTACACGTTTTTCATTATATTTTGGTTTGTAATTTAGATTATATGTAAATGTGAAACAAAAGGTCACCCATATACTTTTATCAAAACCTGTGAGAGTTTTCAAAAAACTTTGATAACAAAATTTCTTTGTTATTAAAGGAATTTTTAGATTATTGACTTTTGGATTATACAGGGTGTCCCAATTCTTTAGTATCGACATCAAGTTTGGAATTTTAAATGAAACACCCTATATTTTATTGCGTTTTTTGCAGACACATTCTTTTAATTCTTTTAATTATTCCTAATAAAAATATTTGGTTAAGGGTACGAGATCTTTATAGCTTTTTGATTTTGATGAATATTTTTTATTAAATTTTTTTCAAAAATGAAAAATGAGCAATTTCAATCGTTAATAACTCTAAAAGTACCAACTTTTGAAAAAAACTTTGTGGAGTAAAAGTTGCTTAGAATTAATCTATCCTACGAGATTATTTTGATGAAACAAATTTTCATCTTTAAGGCAAAAGCACACTTCGGTACAGGGTAGATCTTATTAAGGTTATAATTACTTCCTTCATACCAATTTTCAAGAAAATCGCCTTCGATTATGAAAATTACACGGGAAATCGGCTGGTACCTGGCCTAAATTCCAATCTTAGTTTTATAATTCGCTAGAAAGTTTTCAATATACACGATAGCAAGGGAAAGAAAATTCTGCATTTCAGATCATACTTTTTCTTTTTTTTGTATAAGAATTTATTGTTTTAAGAATTTACTTCACAGAACCAATACATATACTATGAAATCAAAATGTACTTTTATATATCTGTACCACTAATTTTCAAATAAAATTAAAAAAAAATGTGATTCAGTTTTGATATGCAAATATATTATTCTTTAAATTAACTATTAATAGTGAAAACTATTCAATGTACTGTTGAATTAACTTTTAACTCAAACTATTAATTTTAGTTAGAAGCCATTCCAGAAAGTCAAGAAACAGATTCAACAACACCACATTTAGTTATTTGGGGCACTAACGTATCAGTTTCTGAATGCAAGGGAAAATTTAAACAATTCTTACTACGTTTCATAGATCCTAATGCTGATGAAGATGAAATGACTAATGATATGAACCTCAACGAACCACTTTACGTACAAAAACTAGAAGAAGTGGGTAGCAATTGAAATTTCGCAATGTATATTCGATTTTTATTATTTTTTTAATTGTAGATTCACACTTTAGATGAACCATTTTTGAATGTGAATTGTGCTCATATCGAAACATTCGATGCTAATTTGTACAAGCAGTTAGTTTGTTATCCTCAAGAAGTGATACCGACTTTTGATATGTGCGTCAACGAGATGTTTTATGAAAAATATCCCGCAGCTGTCCTAGAGCACCAGATCCAAGTTAGACCATTCAACGCCGAGCGAACTAAGAATATGAGATCATTAAATCCTGAAGGTATGTGAGGTAATCGAAGTGTTAGGTAGTTTTGTTAATTTTGAACTTTCAGATATTGATCAGTTAATAACAATAAGTGGTATGGTGATCCGTACTTCCAATATAATGCCTGAAATGAGAGAAGCGTTCTTCAAATGTATTGTTTGTCAGTTTTGTACCACGGTTGAGATCGATAGGGGTCGTATAAACGAACCAACTTTATGTACCAGCTGTAATACCAATCATACATTCACTCTTGTTCATAATAGATCACAGTTTACCGATAAACAGATGATTAAATTACAAGAATCACCTGGTGAGTCAAGTTAATTATTTCAAATTCTATTTTTGTGGTACCTAATGATAAAATATCGGGGTCTGTTGACTATTTACAAAATTGTATGGTTTTTTAACTAAAATGTAGTTAGTCTCAAATTATTATCTCTAAAATATTGTAAGAGTCGAAGTACTTTGATCTCAACGTGTTTTATTCCATACATACGAGGTAAGGCTATCAAGTAACTGTTCAACCTACTATTTTGAATATGATTTCTACTGTCTCTGTACTAAGTTGGAATTTCTCCTATTTTATGATGAATTTTTCATGTATACAATTTGTAACTCTTCAAATGAGTCTAAAAATATTATAATCAGTACTTTTTCTTCATTATTTGACACTTTGGTCCAATTTTTCCACTTTTAAGATGAATCTTGTACATCTGCCCTGGTGTAAGTGGCCGATTGACTCTAGAAATACTATATTTAGTGATTCTTCCATAGTATTTTTCATTTTAATAAAGTTTTTCTTCTTTTACCAAGAATTTTTTATCTGTGTTGATCACAATTTTTCCTTTGACTTTAAAGATACTGTAATTAGTTGTTTTCTTTTCAATTTTTCATTTTCTCCTCTTTTATGATGAATTTTGAATATTGATTTTCTTTATTTCCTCATAACATTCTGATATTCTATTAACAATAACAACTAGAATATACGAGGTGTGACTATGTAAAACATTTTATTTTGATATTATGTTCATTTATTTATTGTTAGCTTCAATATACCCCTAGTGTATCCCTACATTGATCCATGCGAATTATTTGAAACAGTACAGGAAGTGTTTTTCTGTCAATTCCTTGAGATCGTTCGCCCAGAATTTCAATTGACTCAAATATCGTTCCTTTTAATGCAGATTTGACCTTTGGAAGAGGTAGAAGTCGCACGGTGCAAGATCCGGCGAATAAGGTGAGTGGTCTAACACTGGGATGTTCAAATGTAAGGATTTTAGACACCACCATTTTTTGGCATTCTGTAAACTAACTTGTTATGTCCTTATATTACACACTATATTATCAATTGAATATATATGATTGTGAATTTCCTCTATTTTTGTCTTGACACATTCATTATTATGTTTTTTCTTTTGTATTTCAATTCTTGAAAGAAAATTGAATAATCAAATTTTTAACTTGATTTAGATGATATGCCTGCCGGTCAGACTCCTCATACTGTCGTTCTGTTTGCTCATAACGATCTGGTAGATTCGGTACAACCAGGAGATCGAGTTACTGTGACTGGAATTTATAGGGCGCAACCTTTACAAGCTAATCCGAGACAGAGGAACATTCTTTCAGTTTATAAAACTCATATTGATGTATTACATTTCCGTAAAATTGATCATAGAAGATTGTATGAAGAAGAAAACGGGTAATAAGTCGATTATTTTATGAAAATTATTGTTTATTTGTTTTTGTGAATGTTTTTAGGAAAGATCATCGTTTTCCTCCTGAAAGGGTTGAACTTTTGAACATTTTATCACAAAAACCAGATATTTATGATAGACTCGCAAGAGCAATAGCTCCTTCAATATATGAAAATCAAGATGTTAAAAAAGGGATCCTGTTACAGTTGTTTGGAGGTACTAAGAAGACATTTGTAACATCTGGCAGATCAAATTTCAGGGCTGAAATAAATATTTTGTTGTGTGGTGATCCAGGTACATCAAAATCTCAACTTCTTCAATACGTTTACAATTTGCTTCCAAGAAGTCAATATACTTCCGGAAAAGGTTCATCAGCCGTTGGTCTAACTGCTTATGTTACAAAGGATACTGAAACTAGGCAGTTGGTATTACAAACAGGAGCTCTAGTTCTGGCTGACAATGGTATTTGTTGTATAGATGAATTTGATAAAATGAATGAATCAGCTCGTAGTGTCTTACACGAGGTAAGTCTTCCTTAAATTATCGTAAATCTTTCAAACATTTGCTTCTGTTAGGCCGATTTATATAATCCATTTTAGATTAATTTCAATCAAAATCTGTTTGCTATAAGTCAATTCTATTTTAAAAAAAAATTATTAAATAGGCATATTGAAAGGGATTCAAAAAAGGATGTTCTATTCTTTTTAATGTAATCGTTTCGGTAAAGTATATCAAATCATCCAACTTATGGAAAAATATTTTACTTCAATATTAATTTCCAACAAGAATAAATGAAATTTTTAGAATATACGTGGATTAGTCAATAAATCTGCGACTTTTTGAATTTTCTGCCTGTTTAACTCAAAGTGCAACACTTTTCCAGTCAACAAGCAATAAAATTTCCATTCAACAGCCATTTTAGAAGGAAATAAAAACAAAAGTTCGTGTGGTCACCTAGTATTACTTTTTGTAGCAAGAAACCATAACTCAAACCAAAGTTAAGCTTAATAAATATTATGGGAACTACAGTATCAATTTTCATGGTATAAAGTAGTAGTAGTTTACTGATTTTCGTTTTGATAGTATAAGCACAGAAAACGCTGGAAGATATTTGAAAAAAGACCCAACTTTTTTTTTTCAACATTACAATGCATGTGGATTTTGGGTCTATCCAAAAATGAAAAATCTACTAAAAGGGAAACCTGATATTAAGATGCATTCCAATTATAAATTAAGGCATTTCTTATAGTACTTAGAAGGAGAAGGATTTAAATTTCATGATTTACTGAATTTTCTTAGCGAACCTCCTGAAAGGGTAGTGTATTATGTGTTTCTGTAAGAATAAAGTATTGGGATTAGTTTTCATTATCCACTATTTTTTGGGGACTTTATGACAAACAATCATTTTGCAATCGTAAATGGTTTGCTGCTGACTCAAAGCTGAAGACATCTTAATAATACATATTTTAGAGCAAAGAAAATGGTGGGGAGCCCAGCAGGACTTGTCCTCCACTTTTATAAGTATTATTATTCCACCAAGAAAGAAAGAAAACTTCGTTAAATGATTTTTTTAATATGTGATTGTTATTAAAAAATATGTTTTGTTTCAAGGTAATGGAACAGCAAACGCTCAGTATTGCAAAAGCTGGGATAATTTGTCAGCTAAATGCGCGTACTTCAGTATTGGCAGGCGCGAATCCAAGTGAATCTCAGTGGAATAAAAACAAAACTATAATAGAAAATGTACAACTACCCCATACGCTATTGTCAAGGTATGTTTTATTATTATAACTCGTATAAACTTTAATGTTTTAACTTGATTCGACAACATTTATTCTAAAATTTGTGAAATAATCACAATTTACAGAAATAATAAATATTTCTGCTTTTTCCATATCTAATCAATTCCTGATGATCTTCAGGATATTTTTGATTCATCTGTACCGAATCAATTGATTAATGACACATTTCTAAATTCCTATAATCTCTGGTGATCTGCTGGATATTTTTACTTCCTCCATACTCATAACAGTGTGTTCAGTACGAATCTATCAAAAAGCTTGGTAAAAGGAATTAGCTATCCAGGAGCAGTACATGTTACTCAGAAAAACTGTTGTGAAAGTAAACAGCCCAGATTACCTTTCAAGACTAGTGATACGCACGGTAAAGAATTGTTGGAGATTATCCACAACCACGTGTGTGGTACAATAGAAAATATGTCTCTTGTTGGTGCAAAGTATTTTGTTACGATTGAAGATGGTTTCAGCAAAATGGTTTTTGAATGTTTTAACACTTATAAGTTTGTTTAATCGCTTTGGGTTTCTTTATAAATTTAATCCAAAGTTGCTGGAACAAATGAACTATAAAATGGTTCTTAACTTAATCCGAACTGTACAAATTTGTAGGTTTGACTTGATATTCTTAATCCTGGACCCTCAAAATGAAATATTCGACAGGAGATTAGCAAATCATCTAGTTTCTCTTTATTACAAAACGAGAGATCAAGAAGAAGACGAAATTTTGGTATTGTAACAAATTTGTTACTTGAATTATTTTTGTCTAACAATAGGTCAACTTTTCAGGATATGTCTATTTTGAGAGATTACATTTCTTATGCTAAAGAACACATACATCCGAAACTGAGTGACGAAGCATCACAAAAATTGATACAGTCCTATGTTGATATGCGTAAAATAGGTTCCGGAAGAGGTCAAATATCTGCATATCCAAGACAATTGGAATCGTTGATACGTCTGTCTGAAGCTCACGCTAAAGTTAGATTCTCTCAAACCGTAGAAGTGGAAGATGTCGAAGAAGCTTACAGGTGAGATAAAAAACCATTTCTATTAATTACAGGTTTTCTGTCTAACATACGACATATTTAATCAAAAAGCTTTTACATAAGCAGATTGGAAAAAGCCATTGATACCATGACTAGGTGAAAACATATCATGTTATTTTAAAAGAGCTGATGCCAAACATCGCACATACATATTTTTGAAATATAGAGTAATAGAAAATCATTGGCCCAATTCACTTAAGATCAAGGAAGGCATAGAAAGAAAATCGCACGTACCGAATCTCTAGGAGCAGCGTTGCTCCGCTGAGATCTAGGTGTTCGATTCGTGTGCCATAAAACAATACAGACGGTAAGGAGATGTGGGTATGTTAGTTTTTCTTAAAACGTGTACCAAAACTTTTCTCTTCTTGATTATATATTCCCTATATAATCAGAGAAGAAAATGCTCCCTCTACTTGTGGATCTTAATTAGTTCTGAAATCTCCAATTGCAGGCGAATTTTCCAGCAAATTGGTTGAGCTTCACATCTTCCAATTATGGGCGTTAGTCTTATGGTCGAGGATTGCGTAGAGGTAGAACAATAATCAAAGTTTTACTTAAACTTACTATATATACATAAATACCAACAAAACGAAAAAATAAACGGAGTCGCGCGCGCTGAATCTTTAAAAGCATCGTTGCTTCGCTGAGATCTAGGCGTTTGAATTCTGCTCACTTCGTTGCCTTGCCTGGATTCGTGTGCCATAAAACAATATAGACGGTAAGGAGATGTGGGTATGTTGGTTTTTCCTAAAACGTGTACCAAAACGTTTCTCTTCTTGATGATATATTCCCTATATAAGCAGAGACGAAAATGCTCCCTCTACTTGTGGATCTTAATTAATTCTGAAATCTCCAACTGCAGACGAGTTTTCCACCAAATTGGTTGAGCTTCACATCTTCCAACTATGGCCGTTAGTCTTAGGGTCGAGGATTGCGGAAACTTACTATATATACATAAACACCAACAAAACAATACACAAAACAATATAGACTGTAGGGAGATGTGAGTTTATTGGTTTTTCATAAAACGTGTACCAGGAATATCGGAGATTGTTAGTTGTACATTTTTAGAACATTGAAAAGTTTATAAAAGAAAGGTGACTTGGAATTTCCGGGGTCGAAGGATTATTGTTTTATTGAGAAAGCAGTTCGGGGAAATATGTACCTGTATTTACAAATACGAGTGCGCATGACGTGGTCGCCACATAACATACAATAAACGTCGCTGCCGGTGATTGATTTAATACAATCAAATTTACTGATGTCTTTAGGGCTATTAGGGTGATAAGATTCCATCTGTTAATGGATTCTTCTACTTCTTGCAAGTTGGTTATTTCCAATGATAGTCATCTACCCTTTTATTAAGCCAGGTGGCTACTTTTTTTGTAGTCTTCTAGTATCCTTTGATTCAAATAGTGCTTGTAATTAGGCGTGGTACTTCATTAGTAGACACGTGCTTTCTTCTTAGTATATAATCTGCATGTTCAGATTTGCTAGCATTCATCTTGATCTTCTTTTTCTATCTATTGTTGGATTTAGTCTATTTTTTTTTAAGAACGTTGTCTATAGCAGGGGCTTTGTACAATAATTCAAGTTCTTCAACTACTTTTGGTGTAAAAGCTAATAACACTAGAATAACAGCTCTCTATGAACCAGTAATAAGTTATACTGGTGTATTTGAACTATTTATGGAAATTCTTTTTTATCTGCTTATATTTGTCCATTTCCTTCCTGTCTACATACTTTGTCGAATAGATGATTAAAGTATGGTATTGGTTACCATTTTCTGGATTGCAATTTGCTACAATCCCATTTATTAGCTCATTCCTTGAATGAGTTTCGTTTTATGAGTTCTATTGATATAATCTTAAATTATGGATAATAATTATTTTTAGATTACACCGAGAAGCTTTGAAACAGTCAGCTACGGATCCTTTGTCTGGTAAAATTGACGTATCTATCCTAACAACCGGTCTAAGTAGCGCAGCCAGAAAACGAAGGTTAGAACTAGCTCAAGCAGTGAAGAAGCTGATTGAAGATAAGAGTCAAGCACCGACTATCAGTTACCCCAAATTGTTTACCGAATTGAAGGAAAATTCCGCCATAGTAAGTTCATTAATATGCTTATATTAGCTGCACCCGTATGTTAGTTTGTTTGTTAGTCCTCTGTTCGACAGAGAATTCGAACCTACGATCTCTGTGTTAGAAATTAAGCTCTTTGACAACCTTACTAACTACACCGTTACGGCTCGATACAAGCATATTATCTCCCAACTATATTAAGTATGAGTATAGCTAGAGTTTCCACCATTTTCTTGTATATCTATCAAGGATAATTTGGAAAAAGTCTCACATGTTTTTATACTTTTAGATGATCACGAGAGAACAATTTGAAGACGCCCTTAAGGATCTCCAGGATGACGGTATGATAGTTGTAATGGGAAAATCGATGATAAGAATAGTCAGAAACAGGGATTAATCACAATTAGACTAAAATTTTGCGTTTCAATAAATATTTTTTTATAAATTTTGTTTTAATTACTAAAAAACAGATGAGGATGTGAAGGAAAAGTCTGATTGGCAAAGTTTCCAAAACTATGATTACAGCAGTTAAAAGAAAATTTTTAAGGAATCTGGGTAATAATAATCTGTCATTTTTGTAAGATGATGTATTTTGATCTATACAAAAACAACTATTAAATAAAACATCTGCATATAAAATCACAGTTAAAAATTATGATAATGGTCTCATTACATTTAAAAAAATACAAATCAAATCGAAGTAAGACCGTACATTTCCTTCTTCAGATTAAACCAATCCAAAGTTTTTTGAGCATAACCTTTCTTGTGGTTAGTAGCTTTAACAGCGTCGTGAAATTTATCTTCGTTTCGCCTCAAATACATAAGAGCGTCCCTCTTCAGCTGTTCCAATTTGTTCGGATCAATTTCAGCTATATCCAACATTTCCGTTAAATAAGGATTTAACCTATAGTATACATTGGCCGGGAGTAGATCCGACAACATTGTATGAACACCTGCGACGAAAAAAAAAATATTTTAAAACTGACGCAGATAATAGGATATTTTTCTACCTTCGGTATCAGTCGCGCTATCTATAATGGCGAAAAATTTCTTTTTCCACGACGAATTGGTAATTATCTCTTCCTTATCACCAGCACTACTTGAAACAGGATTGGGAGCCGTCCTACCGGTACCGAAAGATATAACGCATTGTATCGGCGTAGTAGGCCACAATAATTTAGCTTCATGAATTGCCACTGCTGTGGGGTTGTTTACCAAAATACCACCATCCTAAAAAAGTTATTATATTAATACACCCCGAATTTGACGATTTTATTTAAGTCTTACCTGGTGGAGCATATTACCCAATTTGAATTCCTCAAAATAAGTGGGGGCGGCGGCTGACGCCCTTACTGCTTCCCAAACCTTATGGTTATATCCACCCTTATATTGTGACTGAACTTTGCAAGGCAATGCATAGTTTCGGAATATGTACGCAGATATTCTGGATTGATTTACTATAGCTGACACTGCACAAAACTGCAAATAAATAACAAATATTTTGAATATATAAGGTGTATAAGATAACGAAAGGAGCTAAAGAGAACATTTCAAAGTTCTAATTGTTTCTGATATAGTTCAAAGAACGATCATTATAAGGAATACAAAAGGTTTCAATGTTTCTGGGCGATAAAGTTACTACAATAGCTTATAAATTGGTATGACATCAAGGGCGTTGTTTTAAGTAACAAAATCCATGTTCCTTTCCCATATGGGTCAAAGATTAGAAGAACGTGTCTTATTTACTTTTGTTTATTGCTGTAGTGAATGCATGGAAATGATAATATGAGATGTTGAATGCAAGGTAATACCTAAACTGAAACCGGTTTATGTCCTCAAATTCAGTGAAGGATCAGAAATCAGAAAATCTACTGATATCGAGATTATTATTGGTCTAAAGAGTTCAAGATGTCTCATAAAAAGGATTCCATGAGAAGATCCAATAATGTAGCAGAAAAGATAGAGAATATGGACCATTTGCTGGTTAAAAGGAAATGCAAGTGAAAGCTTCAAGAGGTTATGTTATAATTTGTAAGTTATTGAATTTTTTAGTGGAGTGCTAATTCACATTTAAGTAAAATCAAAATATTTTCTACAGCGACAGTAAAATATTTGGTGGTCCGTCAAAAGTACTTATAATACCCCACACCGCAACAAATAATGGGAAAAGGTGACGATTGATGTCCTTCCTAGTATGAAATTTTGAATGGTGTTGTGGGTAGAGGACTCAAAATAAAACCTGGGTTCTTCAAATCTATCGACAACACAAATGGCACAGAGGTAATTTGAATATTGAAGCCTTTATCAAGATCAAATGAAGGATTGAAACGTATGCATTTTAAAAAAATTCTTAAAAGTCTTATTTTGAGTCCACAATCCACAACACCAGTCGAAACTTCTTCTATTGTTCTGAAGTTTATATCACAGAAGGGTTCAGGTCCTATGAAGGGTCTGTCAGTTATTTCGTTTCCCCGGTTAGTTCCTGTATCCATTGAAGGGTAACTTCTTGCAAAAAACAGATTTTATTGCATTTAAAGCATCTTTTATTGTAAAGTCAGCTTTAGTTTCAAGTGTTAATTTGAATTTGATGAATTTAATAACTTTTTTAATAGAAATAAAATTTAAGACATATCAAATCTAAACTAATTAATTCCTCGATGAATACATAAATATTTAAAAGCTAGGAAATATATTAGAAATAGTACACTTTGGTCCTAAATTTCGCTACTAAGAAAACGCTCCATTGAAATCTGAAATTTTAATAATTATTTTTGAAAAAAAAAATTGTTAAAACTTATCCTCAACATTTACAAACTCTAATTAATGAAGTTCTAATGAAATATTATAGAAACATACCCCAATTTGCAAGGGAAAACTGGAATTAAGAGTATTAATCATATTTTTCAATAATGTTGTTTATCAAATCAACATATAATTCCTTATCAAGAGATAAGAATTTTGTAAATTGTTTTATTGATAAAATTTGACAACTCACCTTAGGAACTTTCAAATTTCTCCTAGTTTCAATCAACAACATATCCTCCCACTGTTCCCTCAATAATTTCTCCCATAAAGGAGTATCATAATAGGAGTGGCTCCAAACTAAATTACTAGTACCAATAAACGCGGACTGGGTGAAAATTTGAGTGCTGATACTTTTATAGATTTCCGAAATTTCGTCTAGACTCTTCTGTTTCAAACACAACAATGTAGCTATGATGGCACCAGTGCTAACACCGCAAATGAAATCAAACATTTCGTAGATCGGTTTTCCTGATAGTTCTTCTAGTTTTTTCAACATTTCTATGACTAGTATGCCTCGAACTCCTCCACCGTCGATAGACAAAATTCTGATACCAGCTTCAGGTACTGGATCTGTATAACCTAACAGAGCAGTAGCTACATTCAAGGTGCTTAAGAGATAAGGATTTTTTGTATTTTCTCTAATACATAACAATGATTTGATAGCACCTTCCTGAAATATAAATTTGATTAAAAACACTGGTTATTGAATTTAATTAAAGATATTCACCTTAACAGCATTATGCTTAGCTTCGGGGTATTGTTCTAGATGACATATTAAATCTTCTATTCTTCTAATTTGATTAGTTTCAGTATCTGCTACGGTTATTGAACTTAAAACTTGGCTAGTTCTTGCCCATATCGCTTGCTAAAAATACGAAAATTATAATAATTCAATTAAATAATTTGTTTTTACTCACTTGGGACACTATTGGTTTCGGAATGGTTTTCCATCTGGGTAATACTTCCTTTTTCACTTCCTCTTTACTACGGATATTAATATTTAGTCCACTTAATACATTTTGTATAGGTAAAGATAGTCTGCTAGCGCTAGCTTGTCCTTGTTTAACTTCTTTGGTATCCGAAATCGATGTGTTATTTACGTTTTCAGTAGTCGAAGTAAAATATTTGATTATTTCCCTTCCGTAAGTTTTCGAGTCGATTTTTTGAAGAAACTGGGCAAATTCTTTGTTCAATGCTGTTTCGAAAGTATTATCGCTGGTAAATTTTGAAAAATACTTTTTCAATTCGTTTATGAGTTTCCACTGGTTCAAAACGATATTTTTCGCTTGCATTTTAACAGAATCTTCCACATCTGATGATCCCGAGGTAATCTTCCTATAATGATTATGCGAATCGTGTATCGTTAGAAGTGTAATCTTTATAATAATCGAAAAATAGAAATGAGTTGTAATAACAAATTACAGATGATTTTGACGCAAGGATGACGTTTATTTTGACTTTTAAGGTGGTTTCAAAATAGTTAGACAACATTATTATTGGTCCATTAGAATATAAGAAAAACAACTAACGATTGTACAGCTGGAAATTATAAATAATCTGACAGCCTTGACCGAGTTTCGAACCCGTTAAATTTAGTTAGCCAAATATATAATCATAATCCTACAAATACTAAAAGTATCGAGAATTTACTGTGACGACTGCTTAAAACATTTTTTATTATAATAAAATTTTAAAAATTAATATTGGTTTATGTAGCATCAGTCGAATATCCTCGATTTATCACATGTATACTAATTTGTTTTTGAAATGTGTTACAAAAAAATAGAAATTTATATATTTAGAAATTAACTGTTCTTAAAAAAATATTGATTAGTTTTAAAGACAATAATTCCAAATAAATTGCGATATCAGCAATGTTTGTAAACAAAGTCATTCCCATTTTTTTTTATTATCTCATTGAATCAGTTTAGTAAAACCTTAAAATTAAAGTAGAAAATTCCTAACGTGAAATAAATAGATAAAAATGGTGTATAACAATTATTTACATGGATTTTCAAGGAAATTTACTTTCATACATGGCAACCCAAGAAAATCGCGATTACATCCTACTTTTAATAAATTCATGGCTATAATTTTCTATTGATATAATTTCAAGTCATTGGCTAAAATATATTAAAATACAAATATTTACCTTTTATGTTGATAAACTCTATCGTGTTTATGGGACACTCTATTTATTAAAGTTTTTCCACAATGTGATATATTCTTCGTTAAAGACATGACCTAAACATGCACATTTTAATGTTCGCTTCAAAACTTTTTTTTTAAACTGAACGTAATTGAACTCGGGCAACAATTTATACCAATGAATAAATAGCGTACTACGCTTCCTTATATTCGCACTAATATCTCTGGGAATTATTATCAAAACAAAACGTTACTCAGGTACTTGTTTTTGTTTGAGATTAAACACCTTATAATAATTCTATTTGAACTCACGCCAAACGAGAAAGTAGATGTACACGTGCCGTTTATATTCGAGTCGGTTAGCGACGTATGACGAAAAGTCGTACGATGATAGATACCCACACATCCAAAAGTCACACCACATAATGCGGTTTTCATTTTTCGATTGGAAGGGACCACGTACTAAACCTCACGTACTCGTTTGTGCCTTTTTAAATGGTTTTATTTATTGTTGAATTCTTGGTTAATAAAGTCTTTAGCAACCAAAAAAAATATATATATGATTAATTTTACTCATATACAGGGTAATACGATAAAAATAAAAACTTTCTTATAAAAAGAATGATTTGGTAATACTGAAATAATCGTAAATGGATATATATTTTTTAGTAGAGAATATTTTACAGTATGTTAATTGAATACAGCAAAGCTTTGTTCATAAATTGACTTCAGAAATACTGTATTGTACTGAAATAGAAAAATTTATCACACAATGGGCCACCATATAGGATTAATTTTTTTTGTATCAATATTGAAATTTTAGATTTTTTTGTATTATTAGATTTGTATGTATTATAAGAATTATGTTCACAGAGGCGAATCTAGACGAAAATTTCATCTCCAAAAACATCGTTGTCTGATTATACTTACGAGTTTTAATAACAATATATTACTAAATAATTTAAATTTTCATTTTAGTGTTTGTTTCATACCTAATAACATTCGTTTTAGTTTTGTTATTTTCGGAGTTATTTAAAGTGATAATATTAAAAAAAAACATTGAATGACGTAATTTACAGTTTAAACGAGTGCTTCTAGAATGTTGTCTTGAAAACGAAAAAAATGCGCAGTGAAAATACGATAGATATAAAGATGTAAACTTAGAACAGGATTGTCTAGGTCTCAATTTTTTTCATTGATTTATGTATGTTTGGCAATGATTTCGTTATTTTAAAAATAATGGATTGGTCCCATATGTGTATATAAACCCCAGATAAACATTTTTTGGGATTTATTTTCGGCTTATGATATTTATCACCACAAATAAGAAAAAATTGATTTCAGATTTGTTCAAACTCTCTAATTATACACCAATATAAACTAAATAAACGGCAGAAACGAGATATTTTGCCCCAACGCGATGCGTGTATTTGTTAAAGCAAAGCACATCGCCCTCACGTCACGTGAGGTCATGAACTCATATTTTCATCGTAAAATATGATTAGAAACACATCGTTTTTACGTAACATTGTTTGAAAAGAAGTTAATATCAGTGGTAGTTGCTTTTTTAGTTGTTTAAAATTGTGAATATTCTCATCGAAGAGAAAAATTGGGACTTTTACTGTATTTATGTATTTTCGAATGGGCATGGTAGAATTTCATTATTTACATCAGCTTATTGAAAATAACTTTGGGATCGCAGGTTGTACAAACACTAATATTACCTAACTTTGAAATCTAATGTTTTTTCATTTCTTCATTTAAATTTGAACTAAATTAACGTAAACTATTGAAACGTGATCTCATAAAAATATGTAATTTCAGAGATAAATACTATGCCGTCACGCGTAATACA
This sequence comes from Diorhabda sublineata, assembly GCF_026230105.1. NCBI lineage: Eukaryota > Metazoa > Arthropoda > Insecta > Coleoptera > Chrysomelidae > Diorhabda > Diorhabda sublineata. The sequence continues at coordinate 14,512,542 of NC_079485.1, read as the reverse complement.
CGTGACATGATATGGTAAGTACACACTTCGGCGTTAACGTGACGTATTTACGCAATTTGTTGCTTCATCAATTGTTCTTTTGGTATTTCACGCCTAATTCTAGTTTCGTTTCCTCTTTTTATATATAAATTCATACCAGGTGTCCATTATTATTAACCTTCACATAGTTTATAGTTTGCTAACTTTGAAATAACCTCATTTCTTTAGTCTCTCGTTAAGTTTTATAAATTTTTATATTAAAATTTCATATTTTTTATCATTGAGGATCATAACAGAATGAATTTTATTAGTTGTGAATTTTATTTTAAAATAAAAGTTATAAAAATTTCGGCAATTAAATGAATGTAAACAAAGAAAAATAAGTAGACAGGGTCGGCATTAGGATTAAATTTTCAAATAGATATGCACAAAATTTCATTAAACACATTTTAAGAAATTCCATAGAGTATTAATACTGTTAAGCAAGATAATTTAGTCGATAATATACTCGTGAGCAAAAAAAATCGACACATCTTCAATTGAAATCACTGACAAGAAAAAACTTATCACGGAATTGTATTTTTCTTAGTAAAATCTCAAAGTTAATAGTAGTAACTTCAAATTTATATAAAATGTTGTAATATTATTTGCTCTCACAATTCAACAATATGTTATGGTAATCGTAACCACCCTTTTTTGCTTGTTTATAATAGTGCTAATCAGGGGTAACTAGCCCTTATAAAAGGTTATCTGACTTACCACTATCAGTTAGCCATCGAACGTCAACTGATATACATTTTCTTTAACAAAAAACGAGAATTTTACTTGAAAATGGACACAAGTGATAGTGTTCCTAAAGTCAGCGATTGCCCAGTGCACTGAACATGAGTCAGTCTGCTGTTTCCAGAGTTAACCGACATGACCGATTAATTGTTAGCACATGGTACTCTCACTAGTGTTTAAGTCCAACAAGAGCTCAGAGAAATGCGGGGAGTAGATGGATCTTTAGAAGAAGACTTTAGTTAGCTGAGCCAAAAGTCCAGTTACTGGTCCCAAATTAAGCCCAGCCCACACACGATTTACCAGATAACATGTTAATTAGATTGACGAACAATGGGGCTCCGTTCTTTAATCAGACACAAGCAGATTTTACCTGTATGGTAGCGATAGAAGAGGACGAGTCTACAGAAGAACTGGAGGAAGATTCGCGAAGAGTTGCATAAAAGAAGACGTGGCTTTTGGAGGAGGTTTTTGGATGGTTTGAGTAGATATTTCAATTTTAGGGGATCAAGTCTTCTCTACACCAGATTAATCGGCGAAAACTTCATCTTAATGGAAGATAATGCCTGTCCACATACTGCCGATTTGGATCCATCCATAGCCCAGACTTAAATCCTATCGAGAAGTTATGGGATGGACTTAAGAGAAAAGTTCGTGCTAGAAATCCTGCACCAGCTTCTAAATCGAAAGCGCTTGGAAGCCATTATTACAGACAGGAAAGTGAACACCAAATATTGAAAGGTTTACTTTAAATAAATTATTTTTTTTTTAAATTTGTACTTGTATTTTCTTTACCGTTAATTATAACCCTTTTTTATTCTTTAATATTCTTTTTACTCATTATGAAGATAGAAAAATTGTTTTGAGGTGTTAAAATCAGAAGAAGAATGGAAGCTACAGATTTTTTGCTAGGGACTTTTGGCTGCAAGCGTGCGATTTTTTTTACTGACCTTTCAGAAAAAAATATTTGATATTACCAGCAACCGTTTCAATGTCAAAATTAAACCAATTGAACTAAAGGAAAATCGAAATGAAGAGCATTGTAGTTTTTTAAAAGTATTTTATTGAACACGTGAAACTTTTAACAAAAATCACAAGTGCTGAAACCACAAACACCATTGCAGGAAAAAGTGCAGCTCTTCAGAAAAATTACAGCTCATATTTTATTATCAATGTAGCAATGTCTTCTTTTTCTTCATTTACTTTCATATGATCAAATAGTTTCCATAGATCTACAAAGATAAATCGCACCAACTAACACAAGAAAAATGTAAATAAAATAAACATCCCAGCAAAATTTCGATTTTTTCATTGTTTACTTCATGAATTTCAAGGCAGATTTACATTAAACTCTATTGGATTGAGGTCACGCCATATTATTTCTTTTATATAAATGTCCTGGACGATTCTATAGAGATATGGTTGAGGATTGTCATACATGACAATGTACCTGTGATCAAATTTTAATGCCACCCTACACATACACCTTGGTTATATGCAGCATTAGCAAAAATCCTTTCATTCGCTCTCTTGTATACTGGAACACGCCAAATAGGCCAATTCTAGACTCATGAAACAACTACTGATGAACTTATCAGTCCAAATGATCCCCAATTATCTGTAGTCGTGTTGGGGTTGATGGAGGTCCAGTTAAAATTCTCTAATTGAACTTTCTAGTGATGTCCTTATGTCCTTTATTTCTTATTGACAATTTCACACGAAATATTGTCGAGGTGAAGTAGTTGCAAAAATCATTCCTGATTTGCTTAATTTACATACCTAAGGTACTGATTTGGAGATCTCGACAGTCCAAATGATTCCCAGTGAACTGCCGTAGTGCTGTGGTTAAAGGAAATGCAGTTGCAGGTCTCAAAATGAACTTTCTAGTGATCTAAGTGATGTCCTTATGCTTTAATGGTTTAATTTTTATTGACAATTTCACACGAAATATTATCGAGGTGAAGTAGATGTCGTAGTGTTTGTAGTCCTGATATGCTTCAGTTACATGCCTAAGGTCCTGACCTAGTCTTAGTCTGTTTTAATCTTCCAAATGCTCTAAAAATCGACGATCATACAGCTTCATATCTTTTTTCCACTTGTACTTAAGAGCAGCCTTATCGAATCAATGCAGTGCAATTTTCGAAAGTAAGATTATATGATTTTGTTAAATGGTAGGGTTCATTTATGTCATAGGTCAATATATCTATGTATTTATACACTGCAACTCAAAGGATCTATTGTACTCCCCTTCCTTTTAAAAAATTGGATAGCTGGAAGTTGCAGATATCTTCGTCTTCTATTTGGCTGTGATGGCAAGTGATGGATAGACAGGAGAAAATAATAGAAGCTGTGGAAATGAAATACTTGAGAAGATCGTTCAGGATATCCAGCACATGTCGAGTATACACAACTTCAGAGAGAATACAGACTAAACAACTGCTCTGGTACGGACATGGGATGAGAATTGATGCATCAACTGCAGAATAGAAGAAGACAAGGAAGACCCTCAAGGACCTGGAAGGAAGGAATTGAAGATTGAATGAAAGACATATCCATCCAGGAAAACGAGTGGATAGATACAAAAGTGTGGCGTAAGAAATATGACAAAGGAAGCTGTAGGACCCCCTAGGTATATATAATTTTAGAATTGAATATGTGAACACATAAACCTGCATTATGAAGAAAATACTTACTGTTTTTATCCTCTCCGTTCATAAACAAAACAATAGCACTGAACCTCTTCACTTGAGAAAAACAATTCAAAATGTCGAATGTTTTGTCGTTGTGTTCTATGAAATGTTTTGCCATTACTTCTAGAATGTTACTGAATAGTACACTGTCTAAGGATTCCAAGAATATTTTTGGAACATCTTTGGGATCCATAAATTTCAAGTATCTGTATTTATCTTCTGTAGATTTGAAGTTTTTCCAAGCAGAGCAAAATTGTACAGAGGTTTTGGGATAAACGAAATTCATTTCATTATTTCCTGTCAGTTTTTTGGAGTCATTAACATTGTTTTTCGCATCTTTCAGCGTGACCTGTGTTTCATTATTAATTATATTTACATTGGTTAATTTTTTCTCAGGGTTACCTCCTTTTTCCAATGATTTTTGTTCTTTGAACAGTACTCGTTCTAGGTGTTCTGAAGGAATAGAAGCCAATGATATTTTCTTTTCTTCTATAGTTTCAATTTCATTTTTATGAATAAAGGTTGATTGGATATTGTTTGATTGAGTTTTTTCTAAAACATAATTTTTAACTGGTCCTTCATCTGTTGTTTTGATTTGTTCTCTTATTGGTGTGACTTCATCAGTTTCAGTTATTTGTATCCTTTTTAGGGGTTGTTTCGATTGTAAATGTGGTGGTTTGTTAATGGGTTTAACTTCTATGATTTCTGTATTATCAGTCCAAAGTGGAAGAGGTGTACTGTCGTCAAGTATTTTTTTCTCTGGTGGTTGATAAGCCGTTTTAAAAGTTGTCTTTTTTCGAGAAGCTGTAAACTTCGAAACTGGTCTTTGGTCATAAACCTGTTTAAAAATAAAATTTCAATTCACAATATTTATATAATAAATACATTTATACTAACCTCTGGTTTATTTCTTTTTAATAACTTTTCCAAGTTATCTAGCTCGATTTTAGCTTCTTTATTGTTAGGTTCTATTACGAGTACCTTTTTAAGATCAATTTCTGCATGTTCAAACTTTTTTAGATGAATTCTAGCAGCAGCTCTCCTTTGATAAGCTTTAACATATGTATCATCCAATTTTATAGAAATATTACAGTCTTCTTCACATTTAGCGAATCTAAAATATGTTTTTTGAATACTCTAATAAAAAATATTTATCTAAAAGTTACTTACTTATTAAGTTTCAAAAAACATAAGGCTCTGTTAGCAAAAAATATCGGGTCATATGAGTAGCACCCTATAGCTTTTGTATAACAATCTATAGCTTCATTCCATTTTTGTGCCTTTACAAATGTATTACCCTAAAACACTTTTTAATATAAAACAATTTAGTCTCAAATTAATAAGTCCTACCTTTTCTTTCTCCACTAAGGCACTGTCATACATGCTTTCATTACATTCATCAGTTAGATCAGAATCATCATTAATGTCTTCCTCTAGTTTGTTTAGCTCTGCATCAACATCAAATTTATCCCAAGCTGCATAGTCAGTAGCACCAATTTTTGTCGCTGGTTTTTTAGTTTTATCATTACGTTTCAGTTTTCTAATCTGCTTGGAATCTTTTATAGCTTTTTCCGCCTAAAACATTGTTTATAAATATTTGAAATAGTGTTTTGTCCGAGTTGTATACTTTATTTTCACTTTTCAACGTTTCTTCCTTTCGTTTCATTTCCTCGCCCCAACTTTTTAAATCTTTTGCAAAATCTTGAAGGTCGGCCGCATTATCTCGAATGGATTTTTGTAAAAGAATTGGATTTATACTCATTTTCGCACCGATAGAATTATTTATTTTGGTTTAAGCGATATTTGACATAAGACAGTCGATTATCGCGAAGTTAGGTACGAGGCATTTTTTGGTGAACATAAACACATACAGTGTATATAAAAATATAAAAACTATTACAAATGAAAATGAAAGAAATTGAATAATTACCCGAAGTATACAAAAAGGTAACTTCAAACGAATCTGACTTTTATATATTTAATTAGAAGATAGATTTTGAAAATCTTATTTTTGTATGTTTCTTTGTATGAATTTCAAAAACAAACAATAAACAGTTAATTTCTAATTTGGGCATTACGTCACTCTAATAACAGTGTTTTTCTTATAACTGTGACTTTAGGTGCTTCATTCATCACTGTGATTATAGTTCTTCTTCTCGTCACTATTATTCTTTTGGCGGGTTTTCTTAATGTGATTATAGTTATTAATTATATCACTGATATTAAATTTGCTCATATAATTACTGTAATAATAATGATTACACATGTTATTAATTGAAATAGAAGAAAAGTGATTAAATTGAAATAAATAAGATCATAAAGTAAAAAATATAAATGGATAATACAAAAAATATGATCAATATGAAGCAACAAAGTTGCAAAAACCAAAAAACAATGTTAATTAGTTCGCCAGAATACAAAAATAAAATATGATATGCATGTACAGTGTTCGAATTATCTGTTTTAAAAATATTATGTGAATAAACTTGAATTATCTACATAAGAACCTTTCAACTAGAATTAGACTCGTACAACTGAAAGACAGGAATTTTCATTAATATTAATATAAAATCCGCATAGCAGCGTCGAGACAATGTTTAATAAATCAAATATGTAGTAATGAAGAGAAATATTGGTTAGTCAACGACTAAAAAGCAATTTGGAAGATTAATATTGTAGATTTTGGATCGGGTGAACACGACTAGAAGGACATTAATCAAGATGTTGTGTTATATTTGGCAGAATACTACCCCTCTCTTCTTGGAATGTCTTTTTTTATTCGTCGATGGCAAATATCTGATAAATATAATCTGTATTTCAAATATTGAACATAAAAAGTAATAAAAGGCTATATTAGGTGAAAATAATTGTATCGTGATTGGAAAAAAATGTTTTTAACAACTTTTTCTCGTTTCTGTATAGTAAGACATATTTTTTTTGTTACTTTAAGTAACTAACCAGGACAGGAGCGGCTAGTGCATGGGTATTGTAGGACTAAAAAAAGATAATTACACAATTTAAATTAGAATAATACAATATTTTTTATCACTTGTCCTCGCAGTCGCCTTCAAAACTTCATAAATAACAATCGATCATTGTGAATTTTCTTTGAAGACACTACGTGCTGTCCTACGAGTGCTATGTGAGTTGTTTACAGATATTTGAAACATTCGTCTTTGTCAAAAAATGGAATTTTTCGTGCGTTGAGTTTCTATGAATTTCTACGTGGATTAAACCAAGAACAGTGTACCGATCAACTTGCTTCGACTTTTGGTAATGAACCAACAACAGTTTTCCGAATTCAATATTGGTTGCACTTCGATACAGGATGAATTGTGCGAAGGTCGTCCAAAATTGTGCCAGAAACCATCGATGTTGTGTGTAAAGATACCGCATAATTTGAAATTCGCTCAAAAAAAGTTTGTCGATTGCTGTAAATACATGATGAAAAAATTCAAACGCCAAAATTCAACAGACGAATCATGTATTTATGACTATGAATCCGAAGCCAAACAACAATCTACTGTATGGGTCTTTTAAGACGAGCCAAATCTAACAAAAATTGCACTAAGCAAATGTTCGCTTGTGTTTTCGAAATAACCGAAGATGCAGCCAATGTTCCATTAGAGTAATGTAGAACGGTCAATTTTGAATGGCACACAAGCTTTTTTTTCCAGAAGTGTTTGAAAAAATCAGGGAAACCAATCGCAGAAGACGAATCATTCTCCACTACGACAATACGACCTGACACATATCAGTGCAGACAAAAACGTTTTTGAACAGTCAGTTAATGGATAATCCGCCATATAGTCCTTGTTTGGCAACTGATGGTTTCTTATAACTTCCGTAGATCAAAATAAATATTGAGGTCAACGTTTTTTTACACCTGAAGAAGCGGTTGATATGTTCAAATCACATGTCTATCTCAAAAGTAAAGACATCGGCAAATACGTAAAGTAGTGTTTGATGATTCATATTTTTCTTGAGCTGCAACCATCCCATTAATCCATCATTTCAACACGGAAGCCGCTAAAATCCATGGAAGTTTGACACCTAGAATATTTTAACCCGAACTAGGGGGGTATCCAATGAAATGTGGCAGGTTAAGGTGAAAAGAAGGTGCTTCTAGAGATTGTTGTTTTCACTTAATTGGTTTTTCAATCGATATTTAGGTCTTAACATAAAAAAAACATATGTAACTTTCAAATTCACTGACTTATGCCTCTATGGGTTGCTAGATTTTTTTAGCTTCGTGAAAGGATTACGTATAAATATATATTCCTTTTTCATTGACTTATAAAAATAATAATAATGGTTTTTGCTATAATAATTGTCCTAAAGTGTCCATAAAATAGTTCAAAGTATTGTCATGATTGATCCAAAGAAATTTTTCCTTCTGGATTGAGGAGACTAATACATTTTCCCTAATTCTCCCCTATTTTACCCCTTTTATTTGGTAATTTAATTCGAATCTCATCAGTTCATAAATTCATGACTGTAAACTGCCGATTTTCTATCTCGTTCATTCGTAATGATAACGATTGCGTCTTTTGCTGCTTCTTTGAGAATCTCTGAAGTGGACGCAATGTTGGGAATACAGAACCAGGTTATTAAGGGATGAATCATTGATATAAATAACAGCATAAATGGTCTTAGAGGGTACAAAAAAATTGTACTATATGCATTTCGGATTTATTTTATTGGGATTAAATTTCCTCCCAGAATTCAGAAAAAAAAATTGGAAAAAAGAAAATTGATAAAATACACGAGGTGTGATTTTTGGTAGTTAGTTTGGTAGTTGAAGCAATTTTTGAATTAAGAGCTGAAATGCATTTGTTAGAGTCATTTCTAGTGATATTATAACAATATAAGATACAAAATTTTATAGCAGCTATTATTAACGTTGGATTTATTTCAACCAGTACTTACGTGCCTAGATAACCTGTAACAAAGGCCAAAACAGGCTTATCAATTTATTATTAAAGCTACTCTATTGACCTCGTGATAGCAGTGGCTGTCATAAGACATCAATTTTTGTTTCAATCTGAAAAAAGTACCAAAGAAGCACACAAAAGGATACAATTTGTCTACGGGGATAATGTAGTAGTTATGAAGACTCTTTTGATTTATTTCGAAAACTTAGTGCGGGCCTTACATTCTCATGTGAAGAACACATTATTTGCAAATGAGTGAGTTCCGAACTTGTTTCGAGACTTTTCGCTTATAAATAAGTTTCAATTTGCATGAAATTGGAATATCCTCCTCATGCTTTTTCGCAAATCATTGCCTACGACCAGTGTTGCCAGAGCTAGTACAATTGTACAATTTTAGTGTATTTTATACGCTAGTACATTTTCCCCTTTTTCTAATACATTTTCCCTGCGTTCGCAAATATAAAGTTATTTTATATTTTCGTTTAATAAAATAAACTAGAAATTGTACTAGATTGTAACAATAATTAGAAAACAGAGCCAAGTTGATTTATATTTAGATCGTGAGATTTTTGTACTGCATTGCTAATTTTATCAGTAAACTTTATATAAATTTTTCATCCTTAAAATAATAATTGACACAGTCTATAACATTTTTGGAAAAAAATTTAATTTAAACTTATGTTTATACATCTTTCTATAATTTTATTAAATTTGTTTGAAGTTGGTACAATCTAGTACATTTTCTAGTTCAATTTTTACATTCAGCTTTTATATTGTGGCAACACTGCCTACGACCCTGAGCGAAAAGTCGGAGCTCTAAAATCCCCTGTCAATTAAAGTCGTGATCGTAAGTTTCTTAGGTTGTGAGGACATAGTACGATCAAAGCTCGTTCCAAGATTGTAATGGAATTTTTTCAAACTAATGTTAAAAAAAAAAACGAAAAATGGGTCTAAAGTTTTGTGTGTCATCGTGACATCGCAACAAGTCTCCTGTCTATCCAGTTAACTAGATTTAGCACCTTGCGACTTTGGAATGTTCCCGAAAATAAAAAATGTGCTAAAAAGAAAACGAAACACCATTCCTGACATAGAAAAGTACACAAGAGAAATAGTTTAAACGTCAAAATAAATACCCGTCACTTTCCCACTTTGTATTTGATAAAAAAGATGATTGGAAATAAGCTTTTCATTGAAAGAAAACATTGAATGCATGAGTACCAATATAACATATACTAAGTCGAAATTGGGATATAAATATATTAGATATAACTTTGAGGACTTGCAACAGATTAGAATATTAGCGTACAAGTTGTTGAAGTGAAGTGAATCAATTAAATTTTGTTGTCGAAACTAAAAATTTCAGTTATTCCAAATATTTATAAGAGGAGTATGGTTCATAATTTATTAAAAATAAAAATAGACAAGTATCTCTGACAATGAAGAAACTTCATTGCTGTGTGAAATATGAATCTAAAGTTGCGAATTATTAAAAGAAAATTTGTGAAAAGGCAGATTGAAGTCAAAGTTTACGAGCAACTTGAAGAATTTGTAAGGAAACTAAATGAACATGCAAAAACTTTTAAATTCATATAGAAATTCAACTGAATCTTGCTCTATAGATCAAAATAATTGAAATATATTTCCAAAATTTTTTTATTAAAACAAATAAAAAAATGCTCGGTATGAATGAAGTTTTATTTTTAGTTTCGCCAATTACACATTACTCACAAAACAGAGTTTTCCTGAAATTTAGAGGGTTTCAATTTGATATTGACAGACACACACAGTTGTGATACAGTCTGTTAATCAATTTAACGCTTTCTGATGAAGTATAATTGTCCATGCGCGAAACAGGGAAACTCCAAGTTGATTCTACAAACTTCGAACGACTGGCCTTGCAATTTATTTATGGTCATCGCAAATGCCTACCGGAAACTGTAAACGTTTAAAATCGAATGGTGAATCCGTTGGAATCATCGGTATATGCGGGATCAAGACATCATCTAATTTGTATTTTCCCTTGATTGTTGCCTCAATGACGTTATTCACCTCCTTTTTCACCACCAGTCGAGGCTGATCAGTGTTACGCAGCATGATGATAACTGATCCTACTTTTAACAGCAAATTGTTAGGTGGTAATCCAGACAATCCCAGTAAATTTAAAAACTCCGTTGTAGTTGACTAGGTCATCCTGGTTCATAAAGATGTCGACTTATTTGAAGGAAACCAACTGTCCCTGAAGAAAAATCTGAATGGTCGCATTGAGATCCTCGATATCTTTATTTTTCGCTCGTTTACCCAGCCAATTATGGTTGTGCGCTATATCTGGGAAAACACACTGAATAAGCTCTTCTTTTGAGTCTGTGATGTGAAAGAAATCTGTGGGTAATGTGATGAATCAGGTCCAGGTGTCCATTGCGACTTCCAATGTCTAACAACTGCTTCGCAAACATATTTACAGTTTCATCTTCTTGCAAAAACACTTGCATGTTAGCAGTGAAGTGTCACTATAACAAAAGATCAATAAAAAAAGAGGACATAACTTGAAATATTATGGATTCGTTCGGAAATTCAATTTGTGACAAAACTAAAGATTTATCAATCTCCATATAGTTGGTTGTCAAATGTCAAATATTGCGTTCAGAAATTTAATTTGTGACAAAACTCAAGATTTATCAATCTACATATAGTTGGATGTCAAACGTCAAATATTCTGGTTGCGTTCAAAAATTTAATTTGTGACAAAACTTAAGATTTATCAATCTATATATAGTTGGTTGTCAAATGTCAAATATTATGGTTGCGTTCAGAAATGTAATTTGTGACAAAACAAAATTGTTGTTTTCATTTGATTCCGAGCGTTTTCATATTTATTCACCTTTTAAACCTTCTCTGGACAAATCGGTCCAGCCGTTCTCGAGTTTTAACGAGACTAACGAACAGCAGCTTATTTTTTTATATATAGATATGAAAAAAAAGGAGAAAACTGTTGATTCAAGTCCATTACATTGAACCAAAGCATCCAACTGAAGACTGTTTCTAATTTAATTCAAATAAGTAGTCTCGAATTTTAATTTGCTTTATATATTACAAACTTTCTTTTTCCACAACCATATTATTTCAAAAACCAACAAAATGAAATATATACTCGTATTATAAAAACCCAGTGAAAATATAAGTATTTGTTATTGTATTTGTTACAATATTTGTAACTCAAAAACAGCCGAACCGATTTGGTTGAAAATTGGTTAGGTTAGTTTAGGTTAGAACCAGGAAAAGGACATAGGATACTTTTTATATCGTTTCCTTAGGACGTGCCTTAACTAATCGTAATGTTATTAAGTATGATTGGAAATTTGATAATTGGAAGTTTTGAAGGTGACTGGTTGATGACGATCGAATCTTTCTAAATAAAGCCGTTATGCAACTAGGATTTGAAACATTGCGAATGAGAGGATTGAAGAAGAAGAAGAAGAAGAAGTAATTGCGTCGCGTTGGTATGACTCGACTTCATGCTTCTTAATTACAAGAACAAAATAGGGCAGCTTACGAAACTGTTCGCCAAATCTCACAGGTCAATAATTAGATAATTTTCAATGTACAAGAAGAAATTTATGAAGTGCTGATTTGAATCGAGCAGCGTTTCGATAGGATTGCAGCATTGAGCCAATAGACGCTGTTTCTAAATGTCCTAATTTGGGGTAAAACGAGTGTTTAATCCGACATTCAGGGTACTTATTTATTTGGATATGCCTGGCTTGCACTGAATAGTGCGAACTAAGGACCAAAGGACCTGGACAAAAAAGAATCATTAAAATACTTGATTTATTTATTAATTATCCTAATTAAAAATATTTCTATTCGATATTTCATGTTATTTAATTTACATAATATACAGGAGTCCAAATTTTCCTTCTTAACTATTGTAGTTACACCCCTGATTTCATTTGAAGGGATGGTTAAGGGCCATAATAAGGCGGCGTACAAGATGAAGGGAACCCTTTGCTTTTCAGTTTTAGGGACGCAGATTTAATTCTCAATGGGAATTAGATAAGATGAATCGCAATAATATGGAATGTGTATATAAACAATTTTGAATGTAGAAATGAGTAGTTTTCATAAAATACTGATAATAATAACAATAAAACTTGGTATGGACTAATAGATACAAGATCCTTTTCGTTAAAGATCTTGCAGTCGTCTAAACAAACAAAACGGTTTGTGTTTTAGAGAGGCCCCTTTAGGGCTAAAGTGCCATAGTGTTTTCATTAGATATAACATATGAATTTGTTGCAAATTATCACGCCCTCATAACAAAAATATTTCGCATTAGTGAAAAAAATAACAGTGAAAATAATTATTGGAATATTTTATCTTTTTAATTCTGTATTCTATATGAATTATTATTACAAAACCCTTGAATAAGGGGGAAGATAATACTAGACATCCTGCAAGGGCAAAGGGACAAACAACCTTGAAGGGGTGCAGTGTTTCTATAAGTCTCCGCGTCTCCAGTTTTTCCAGTATCTGACTAGCCTAAAAAATCTGATTTTTTACCAGTCAGTTCAGAAGATAGTCAGAAAGTTTATTTAAGAAATAGTTAAAATAGTTAAAATTATTCTCGTTAAAACACGCATTAAAACTCTAAACAAGAAACGAGAGATTCCAAAAAGAAAGAACTGTGTGCAAAATGGGTGCCGCGTTTGCTCACAATGGAACAAAAACAGCTTAGTGAAGATGTTTACCAATGTTTCGAAGATATAAAGCCGAATTTTTGCGACGTTTCATAACCATGGATGAAGCACCCAAAGCAAAAGAACAATCAAAACAATGTACTGAAAAGGTAAAGACCGCTCCATCTGCAGGTAAGGTCATGACGTTGGTTTTTTGGAGTGTACGTGGAATAATTTTCATTGACTATTTTCAAAAAGGAAAAACTATCATATTATGCGAACTTATTGCAGCTTTCGGCGGAAGAATTAGGTAAAAACTACTTCAATTTCATTAGAAGAAAGTGTTGTTTCATCAAGATAATGCATTAGCTCACACATCCGTTATTGCACTGACCAAAATTAATGAATTGCTACATCATACCCCCTAATCGCCAGATTTAGCACTCTCCGATTATTTTCTATTCCGAGAATTACAAAAATGACTAGGTGGTCAAATCTTTTCCAGCATTGAAGAGGTGAGACAATTTAGAAAGCAGTTTTCCAGCTTAGAAGCAATAAATGAACAGATTTTGGATTTTTATTAGTCCACTTTTTATTAGGATGATATGAATGATCTGTAAACATGCCACATTTAATTAACTATTGGAAAAATATGGATATTCTAAATTCACACCACAAAACTTCAAATATTTTCCTTATTATTTGTTAATGGTTATGTCGAATGCAACGCGGATCAGAAGTCTTTTAAACTTAAACGGCAAATCGGCAAATAGGACAATCGGGATTCTCGGAATGAGAAATCACATTTTTCATCAACTTAAACTATGCTCTGGTAAGTCAGGCACATCCAAATAAATGAGTACCTTGAATGTCGGATTGAATCCTAGTTCTTGAATAATGTGTGCCCCAAATTAAGTCATCTAAAAACAACGATGGTATTTTTGAGCGTGCATACTAAGCCTGGCACAATCCTAAAGTTTCTCCGAAAAACTTCAATGCACCACAACAACGTTCATTGGTCCAATGCGAACGCAGTAATTATAGTTTTCATGTGTATACTTCATTTTTGCGTCAAAAATTATATAGTTGTGGATCTCTGAGGTTTGCTCAACTGTTTCTTATTGGGACACCAAATGACAACTAACTTTAATATATTTTCCCAGCTTTCGAATACTTATGTATTCATCGTCTGGGACTGAAATTATGGTCAAATACAATATATGTTATATGTATAAAGATATTACAATTTCTACTTACAATAATTAATTAATATTTTCGGTGAATCGTATTCTTGTAAAAATTTTTTTAAAATTCAATAGTTTCAAAATTCAATAATCAAGTTGACATTGATAGAAATATCGATTCTGGTTACTCTAGGAATTTTTATTAATTTTTAATTGGTTAGATTATGAATAACGTTGATATTTTATAGATTATACAAGGATAAGTTGTAGTGAATGATGTTCAATATTGATTGGTTAGTTTATGGATAACATTAAATTTCAATTGGCTAGGTCGTTATGAATGTAGTTGAAATTTGTGTGTTAAGTGACTTTAGTTGGTTGTTAGTGATGTTGAATCTAAAAGATATGTATAAATTACACTAAGGTTATTTCAATCAGTTTTCTTATTGATGCATTGATAATTTTGGGCAATATATGTTGTTTCTAAAAATAAACGTTTTTTGAAGTTTTTTTTCGGTTGTCAAAACTTTGACAGATTCATAATTCATATTGTGTCCTTCATGATAAATATGTGTAGCTAATGAACATCTATCAGGATATAATCTGCTATCACTCTTGTGAGAAGTTATTCGACTGATCAGTGACCTTTTCGACTGACCAATGTACGTTTTGTCACAATTTAAACAAGGTATTTCATATACTGTGCTAAACAATTTATTGATTGGTGTTTTATCTTTTACTTTAGTATAAATAGATTGAATATTAAGTGTTTGACTGTATGTTATTTTAATATTGTCTTTTTTGAAGATTTCAGAAAGTTTAGGAGTAACTGATTTTATATATGGTAAAGTTGTATAAATATATCGAGCAGAAATGTTAGAAATGACGAGTTTTCGTAAAAAAGTTTGTAAAGTATTTTAATGTTTTTTTATGACAAATTGGATCAGAAATTTCGAGGACTTCGTTTCTTATAAATTTAGTATCAATAAAAAATAACGATTTTTCAGTATTCTCCTTTTCTATAGAATATATAGATTTAGTTCTTATTAGAATAATCCAAAGTGTTTAAATGATTTCATTATAGTACTGAATCCTTCTCAAGTTTATTTAAAATTATTGATTGACGTGAAATTATATGTGGTCCGGATCTGTTCGTCAGAAGAAAATTGTAATAAAATGGGGTTGGATTTTCTGGCAAGGAATATTAAGGACTCTTTTAGTCAGAGATTGATATCGGAATGACCGAAGTTTCGGAAATTATTATACATGTTTCGAAACTTTTATAACTGGCACTTAAAAACATACTTGGTTGGGTCTACAATGTCATCATCCTATAACAAAGTTTTCTGGCTTCTTTCATGTATATTTTATGGTTATGTGGCTTTTTGTCATTTATTGCTATGGGTACTAGTGTATATGTATTCTTTTATCTACCGTTGAAGAAAATTGTTGACGATGTATCTATTTGGTGTACTTTGTAGCAATCATATATTCGTATCGGTATAGCATTCAAATAATAAAAATAATTGTCTGTCCTCTGAAAAAAATATCTTTCAAGCAAAGTTATCTCTGGATGTTAACTCATACAAGAAGGTTATGCAAGAAGGTGGTTTATTGGTCGGATATGATTACTGTCCAGTTTAGGGTGCCATTAAGTTAAGGATGTGTTTCAAGTGTTGCGGTTTTGCGCATTTCGCTAAAAACTGCTATAAATCGTTAAAATATCCCAAACGCGCTAGTTATTACGAAATTAGTGACTGTAATCTATCAGACTCAAAATCAGTTAATTGTTTTAATTTTATTTCCAAGGGTCTGTCAAATACGAATCATCACAATGGTCATGTTTGATTTGAAGGTCCTATAGACTCCAGCGGAGGTTCTGCTTATGATCAGACATAACTATTCAACTTTCCACCTAAAAAAAACGGTTCACCATCAACTATCAAAATGCTTGAGGAATTAATACTAAACTCAGGTCACATCGTATATTTGAATAAACCAATACCAAAAGTGGTGGTGGAGTTTTGTTTGCATTGAGAAACCACTACAGTGCCAACTTTTTAAATCTTTCGGATATAATCAGGACTGTTTTGTTGGGAAGGGTTTGGATCACTTGTTGAATGATGATGATCTTGTTATTATTGGCGATTTTAATTTAATAATAAATAGTATGCATGCTGACTCAAGTAATGATGATAGGTTTGTGACTTCCTTAAACAACTTTCAGTAAATAGATGCGTTAACTCATGAAGATGGATTTCACCCCTCCCTTGAAATCATTATCATGCAAATGAACATTTCCATCACCAGTGAATCCGAGGTACAGCTTTCGAAGGGCTAATTTCCCCCAACCCTACAGCGATTTGCTCAATATCAGCTGGAATCAATTATTGGTTCAAAATAACGTTGATAGAGCTTGCGAATATTTTTACAGCCAAATACAACAAGCAGTCACTGCTAGCGTTTCCAAAACAATTCCCAGATCTTTCAAAAAAATACCCTTTATGGTTTAACAACGACTTTATTCGTAACCTTAAGGTGAAACATCGTTTGTTATAAAAATTTAAGAGTACCAAAAATAATGATGATTGAATTTAGTAATCAGCGAACCAAAATTAAGAGATATGCCTCGGATAACTACAAAGAAATTTATATAGGGAAGCCTATTTAACGAAATTACTGGTTATCAAAATTCTGCAAAGGCTCTGAGCCCTTGGTATTGACTAATAAGAGTTATAGGTTAAGTCTTTATCAGAACCATACACGGTAAGAAGAAGACTGACTATGAAATAGAAACAATCTATGTATTCGAGACTTTATTCAGCAGACACTGTGTCTAAATTTATTTTGTCTCTTTGAACATGCGTTCATCACGAGTGCAGATAATTGTAGCAGTGGTACATTCTGTTTTACTATGAGAGTTAACTCGCTTCTTAAGCATAAGATTTTACAAGCACTATGTGGTGATATGGTACCAAATGTACGCTAAATTTCTGTCGTTGGAAGCACAATATTTCAAAAATAAGGGAAAGGCTTGCACAAGAAGTTGGTATTGGTCAGAATACAGTGAAAAATATTGTGAAGGCAATAATGACATTGCATAACTCCATATCAAATACAATCAAATGTAAACCGTCAAAAAGTAGATATTGATGAAGGAGTCCATGGTGAATCTGCATAATACGTTGTTGCTCATTTAGCCTTAATGTAAGTAGTGTATGCCATAAGTTTATGACGTCACATGGTAGATAGAGTGCGTTCGTGAAAATCTTTATGCACGTTTTAGAGACGAGTCTCAAAAAAAAATTTCAACTTGCTGCTTCGATCTTTTTTTTATAGTAGTTTTTTATAGCAGTCAACAAGTTGTTTTGAAAAATTTCTTGAATTAAGTTTCGCGGTGATTTGTATCATTATCTTTTCAATTTAATTTAAAAATTGGTCGTAGTTGTTTCGTTGGGGACGAGAGTTATTAGAAGATAAACCATGTGCGGAAGGTCCTGCTCCAGAAAACAATAAATTAGTCGAAGACTTGAGTGTCTGACATTTCTAAAACAAATGTTCTAAGGATCCTACAAAAGTTTTTAAACATGCCAAAAGTTAGTATATAGCCATGATCTGGCTCCGTCTGACTATTTTTTTTTTCTTAAAGCTGAAGGTCCGGTTAAAGATTAAAAGATTTAAAACGAAGATGATGATCACATTTTTATTGTGGAATAGAAGGTTTAGTCGGACGTTCTGAAAGGTGTTTGAAAATAAACGGTGAATATATTGAAAAATAATCACATTTTTTGCACGATCTTTGTTTCTATTTTAGGTTCATCTCATGGACGGCATTAGGTATAAGTTTATTGACATATAAAGTTTTCCAAAAAACTTCTAGAATGGTATTACTTTGGTAGGGAACATCTAACTAGTTTTTTTACTATACTCTTTGGAGTATATATACGCATTTACTTGTAACTTGTTCTTCGTTTGCGGATCTTTCAATCACAAACTTTACGCAAAAGAGAGTGTGTATTCTGATAAGTTTCAAGATATGGTAACATTGATGTGAATATGTCAAAATGAATATTTTTGATCGTGAACGTATTCAGAACGTGTTGTCTTACGAGTGTTATTTGAGTTGTTTCTTCGATATAACTGGGCATGCTACCACCGTTTCATTAGAGCAACCATTTTGAATGGTACCACAGTATTTTTTGCTAGAATGGTTCAGGGAAACCAATCGCAGAAGACGAATTATTCTCCACCACGACAATACGTGTTCACAAACATCACTTCAAACAAAAACGTTTTGGACAAGTCATAATATCGAATTGATGGGTCATTCGGCGTACAGTCCTTTTTTGGCACTCAATGAATTCTCCTTATTCTCTCAGACCAAAAACAAATTGCGAGGTCGACGTTTTTCTACATCTGAAGAAGCTGATGGTGCGTTAAAATCATATGTTTTGGAGGTACCACGATCGGAATGGAAAAATTGATTCAAACACATACAAATGTGTATTGATCTTAATGGAAAATTGGAAATTGGAAAAACAATGAATCCATCTAATTATGATTATTTGTTTTTAAGTTTTCTATCACAAAACTTCAGTAACGGTCCTCGTAGAACTAGTAATTGTTATAAATTATTGTTAGATACTAGAGACGTAATATTGATTAAAAATGAAAGCATATAAACGCAGAAAATATATACATAGATAATTTCGCAAACAAAATAAAAAAAAATCACTATTGACACAAGACACGAGTAAATTTTCGGTATAAAGTGAAAAAGTTATTCATGTTTAAATCGATGAGGCAGCATAAGGCAACGATAGTGATATCAAATGTCAAATATAGCTTTGTATTTAAAATATGATTAATAATAAGAATAAATTATAAAATCCCGTTGTTTAAGTAAAATTATTATAATTAATTTTATTAGTTCTTTAGGAGTATTTCTAAAAATTACTTTTATTTTCTATTTTTCGAAAACCGCCGTATACTTTTGGTATATGGTATAAGAAGACGTTAAGTTACTTCCATTAGCAATTAGATTCAAAACAAGGAAGATCAAAGCTAAGACCCGTTACTTCTCTATTGAGAGAGTCTCCTTTCTTGGTACGGGGGTACGGCAACCTCCCCGTAATAAAATTATCGTATCTGTGTTGACGTTAATTCAATTTGATCCGACTGCTACGACGGAGGCGGCCTCTAGATGACGTGTTCTCTTCATTGCACACGTCAACTGCAGACGTTTCCTTTGACACAGACGGTTCCCGTTGACGTCTTCGGTGTGTTCTCGAAGGAAAATCAAAACCACTTGCTTGTTGTTTTCAGAAACTTCGTAAATATCTGGTGGACTTGTCGGGAAAATGACAAAGGGTTACAAAGAAAAATATAACGGCTATATTCATAGAAAATTACTTCAAAAAATAATATGCGATTTAAATTAAACTATTGCATAATAGTTTTTATAGTAAATTCATAACTTAATATATAGAGTGTAGCATTAAACTTCTAGTGTAGGACCAAAAACGAATTATATATAATTAAGTTTTGATTTCAAATTACGAAATAATACTATTATCAAATGTTTCAAATAGTCTTCACTATATTCTGGAAAATGATGAAATTGGCAACTTTCGTTTTCCTGGATAGGTCTGTCTTTCATTATCTGTTCAATCCCTTTGTTCCGAGTCCTTGAGGATCTTTCTCGTCTTCTTCTATTCTGCGGTTGATACATCAATGCTTTCATCTGTTCTGTTCCCTCTTTATCACATATCCGTACTAGAGCAGTTGCTTATTCAGTATTCTCTCTGAAGTCCTGTATACTCGACCTGTTCTTGGTCTATTTAATCCCGTCCTTCCAGGTCCTTGAGGGTCTTCCTCGTCTTCTTCTATTCTGTGGTTGATACATCAATGCTTTCATCTGTTCTGTTCCCTCTTTATCACATATCCGTACTAGAGCAGTTGCTTATTCAGTATTCTCTCTGAAGTCCTGTATACTTGACCTGTTCTTGGTCTATTTAATCCCGTCCTTCCAGGTCCTTGAGGGTCTTCCTCGTCTTCTTCTATTCTGCGGTTGATACATCAATGCTTTCTTCTGTTCTGTTCCATCTTCATCACATGTCCGTACCAGAGCAGTTGTTTATTCAGTATTCTCTCTGAAGTCGTGGATAATCGACCTGTGGTGGATATCCTGAACGATCTTTTCAAGTATTCCATTTCCACAGCTTCTATGATTTTCTCCTATCTATCCATCACTTGCCAGCACTTGCATCCATACGTTAGAAAGGTTCCACTATAAATATTTTCTGACTAAAGCAATGAGCTCAGAATTTGTTGATGTGATTTTTATGTTCTGACCTAATCAAACTCAGACCGACACAATTTATGGTTTTGTAGAGTTTTAAGTACTTAAGAAAATAAATTTAAAATACAAGCGAACTTCTTTTGTTGGTCCATCTTCCGAAATTATTTTTGAGTTATCAAGAAAATAGCTATTCGTAAAATTTTTGGCAAGTAAAAACCGCTTACTCAGGTTTAATTTGTCAAAAACTTTCTGGAGAATGATCTAGTTGTTATTAGAACTTCATCCATTCTAAGATGGCACAGAAACCTAAGGAAAGGTTTAATAGAAAACCATTTTTCAATCGCGTTTTGTATGTAAACGACTCATTGTACGCAAAAAGGGCAACAACTTATTTTTGTAGGAAATTTAATAAAATTCCATTATATAATTTGAAAACATTAATTCTTTCTTCCTTATTCATCTTTGAATCCGCTTCTGCTATTTTAGGAAGTTCATTGTATAACTCAGGAACGCGGAGCACGATCTTCCTACTCCACGTTCAGAATTAGTTGAGGGCTCAATATTTTACAATGCAAAAAAATGCACAATCATTTACCAATTGAATACAAATTCATAACATCTTTTCCCTAATTTCGCAAGAATTTGAAGGAAAATTTACTGAAAAGTGCTTTCTGAGCTGTAAACGACTTGTATTCTAACACCTATATTTAATTCTGAGCATTTAACACGAGGTAAATGGTAAATATCACTTCAATAATTTATGCGATTCGTTCTTTTCTCAACTGCGTTTACATAATTCATTTATATACCACAAAGAAAATTCTACGAAGTTCTAGAACAAAAAGAAATAAATAAATAGACTTTCTGTGAATTATTCAGAAGAAATACTGTAAATAAACCACATGCTATAATAAAAAGTTCTAAAGGAAACATTAAAGGCGCGTCCGCTCTTTATAAAAAGCAGATGAAAGACATTCGCCGAATTTTAAAATCACATTGTAGCTGGACAGGGCGGGCTTAAGGGCCCATTTCGCGAACTTGTTCGTAACGCTATTTAAAGTAATCATCATGTAAATTATTGTGTGATAAAGGTCATGAAATAAGGGCGGAAATACGAAGTATTCAAGTCATTCTGTTAGAACTACCATTTTGATATGCCCTAACATACCAAAAAATGAAGTCTAACTAAATTGTAAATAGATTACTATTGGGGGTGTTCTGCAACCGTCCAATCAACCTGACAATATTGTATCGATGATTATCGGCAACCTAAGGACTACTAAAAAATGTAAACCTTAATTAAATACGTTTTATTACATATTGAGGACGTTTTGTAATCGACCCTAATTCTCACGGATGTCCCTTAGTTAGGTCTTTCAAAACACTCAAAAATGTCACTTGGTCTTCTACTAGGGTTGGCGATTCTTTCCAAAAACGATCGATTTTTAAATCGATTTGAATCGCAACCTAATGAATTGATAAATTGATTTTTTTTAAGTTTGTATTTACAATGTAAATATGAATCCAATATATGAAAAACAAGATACCATAATAAACAATCTCTGAGATCTCTTATCAGTAAAATCAGGAATGTTATAGTCCAATTATAACGATTATTTTTATTACTATATAGAAGTATCGGATCAAGTAAAAAAGAAGAGATTTGTTTTCTTAATCTATTAATTACGTTAGAAATTTAAGAAAAAATATATGCTTAATATCTGAGCTTTTCAAAAACAACAGTCCGTTAAATCTACTGTGATCCGAGCGGTTACGCCCATCCCTTGCGACGTTGCCGTTAATTGAAAAAAAGATGATCCTACGATTTATATCACGGAAATTTTTTTGTTCTTGCCAGTAAAGTATAAGATCAAAATTTAGATGCATAGCTGCCTGTGATAAATAATGATTAAATTCTCAATTTCAGCCCTTAACAATGTAGAGAGCTGCTTTTTTCAAGCAACGGAAAATAAATAAACAGCCATCTCGCGAGTTTTTGAATAATTAATCCTTTAACCGGCAATACCGTAATACCACGAATATCATTCAGCTAATTGTGATAATTTTATGTTTTTCTTATATATTCATAAACGTTGCGCTATTTGTTATGATGTAAAATAACAGTGTTGCCAAATATTTAACTGTTACCATGTGGGCACAAACGATAGAATTATAAGCATCTCCTTTAGTTTACCCTTTACGCAATGAAAAAAAAACTAACTTAAGACGGATCCTTGAGTTTATACAATGTAAGACGACAAGACCGAGCTTTGTTTGCTTTATGTAGAAATTAGTAATAAAACCGGGCAGCTTACACGGGAGCTTTAGAGTTGGGAAAGTTACAGGAAGTGTGTGACTATAAAGTATAGGAGAAGCTTGACTGGGCAGCTTGTTCGCTTTATGGGGTATAAACACTTGTCGAACTAATTAAACTTATTATCTGCAGCCGTAGGGCCTACAAAGTTTCCTACGGCTACTGCTCTAATAACTTTCTTCTTGTTAAGACTTTACCGCCTCCGTTTTCTGTGTACCTATACGTACACCAATAAAGTCTCGTCTAAAGTGAATTAATTAAAATGTCACAATTTTATGTTTTTAATAAGGAAAGTTTAATATCACTATACGAGCTAGTTACGATCTATTATCTAGATTTTTTGATGAGATAGATCGATGTATTTACTACCAGCAAGACGGAGCTCCACTTCATTTTCCACGTACAGAAATTATTTAAGAGAGGTTTTTCCCAATAGGTGGATTGAAAGATGTGGAACGATCGAATGACCGGCTAGATCCCCCGATTTAAATTTTGTAGTATAACAATCACCTCTTTTATTGGTCCCACTTCGTACAGGTCAAAGGATTTGGTTTTTGCATGATGGTGCGCCTATTTAGGCTAATCATTTAATTAATTGTAAACTGTAAGTCCCACAATTAATTGTGAATTGAATGAACTAGTTCATGGAAGATGAATCAGAATGGTACAGTACAGTACAGTGGCCACAAAGGTCACCAGATTTCAATTAATGGACACCACATTGAGAATGAAGTGTACAAAATACCTTCAACCACCAAGGATGACATGATGGAGAGAATACTAAATGAATTTTGGAATATTTCTTTAGAAATGTTTCGTAATGTGAATAACTTTTTCAATAATCGCATTCAAGCATGCATAAAAGTTTTTGGAGGTCATTTCGAATACCTATTGTAATATCAAGAAGTAATTTATTTGTTATATGGATTGGAAGAAGTGGAACGATCGAATGACCGGCTAGATCCACCGATTTAAATTTTGTAGTATAACAATCACCTCTTTTATTGGTCCCACTTCGTACAGGTCAAAGGATTTGGTTTTTGCATGATGGTGCGCCTATTCAGGCTAATCATTTAATTAATTATAAACTGTAAATTGTTTTTGGAGGTCATTTCGAACATCTATTGTGATATCAAGTAGTAATTTATTGTTATATATTTATTAGGCCTCCGATATTATCCAATACAATGGAAAACCTGGCAAATCCGCAACTGAAGGTAGTTCATATCACCTTATAAGCCTACTAGCAATGATGTCAAAAATACTAGAAAGACTATGTAAAATCCAAACAGTTATTTCCATAAATAAGCTCATACGACAGCACCGATTCGGTTTCAGATGCGAATACTCCACAATTCAACGATGCCACAGTATAGTTAACATAATTAAAACAACCCTAGAAGTTGGAATATTTGTCGACATGCAATAGGCGTTCGACAGAGTCTCCTCAACAAACTGAAATTATATTCAACAGAACAGCTAATTTTATATCATCGACCGCTACTTTCAACTCAAACTTGAAAATACCTACTCAAATTACCATAATAAGGAATCTGGAGTAACGTTCTATCATATTTGATATTCACAGCAGTCGTTTCAAGCACAGACGATACCTTCATAGCAACAGTTCTCAAATACTTAAGGTTGCATTTAGATGGAAAACATATAAAAAACAAAAGAAAACAGTTAGAATTGAAACTAAAAAATATACACTGGCTGCTCAACAAAAGGTCTCAACTGAAGCTCAATTACATTCATAGCAATCTGGTCGTATGGAATAGAACCTTCAAATACGAAAATACGTCAAACATTCCAATCCAAAACACTCCATATTTGAGTAGAGTCCATTGGAACGTTACTAACTAAACAATTCATAGCGATCTGAATATCTCACTAATCAAATATTTTATAAAAAACTATTATTCTACAAGATACAAACATCGATGAATGACAAGAACAATGAATTAATGAATAATCTATTCAAACAGTCACTAGTAAAGAGAAGATTGAGGAGGAATATTGAAGAGGAAGATAGAAGAGGAAGATAGAAGAGGAAGATTGAAGAGGAAGATTGGAGAGGAAGATTGAAGAGGAAGATTGAAGAGGAAGATTGAAGAGGAAGATTGAAGAGGAAGATTGAAGAGGAAGATTCAAGAGGAAGATTGAAGAGGAAGATTGAAGAGGAAGATTGAAGAGGAAGATTGAAGAGGAAGATTGAAGAGGAAGATTGAAGAGGAAGATTGAAGAGGAAGATTGAAAACGAAGATTCAAGAGGAAGATTCAAGAGGAAGATTCAAGAGGAAGATTCAAGAGGAAGATTCAAGAGGAAGATTCAAGAGGAAGATTCAAGAGGATATGGTCAGAAGATCTTCCACAATAAATACTCTCGGAGTACCGTCAATGGATGGATTCATTGATAAAAAAAAGTACGTTCGTAGTACCTTTCGATACTCACATGAAATACAGAGTGATTCTTTAAAAAAAAATGAGAAAATAATGTATTAGTATTTTGATTCACCCTTTAATTACGAAATAAATAATTTTCCAGAATTTTTCCCATTATTCAAATGCTTCGGCCCCAAAAGATCTTGATTTTTGATATTTTTTAACATTCTACAGGGGAATTGAACGATTTTTATGGAAAATTGGTTATAATTTTATAATAATACCCCGTAAAACACATCACAATCCTATATTATAATGGGGAATTCAAGCTGATTGCAAATATGCAATAAACTATATTTATATTATTTTTGGAACACCCTGTAAAATTGTGAATAATTTTAAAATATGAAGATTAATAATGGCTATAATCCTTCAAATTTTCAAATTGATATTTCTCATATAACGTGTTAAGGAAACTCTTTTGTAGTCAATTCAACTTCAATTTTGCTTCAGTTGCAAGGTAAGATGTCCTCAATTGTCGTAATCTAATAACAGGTGATTGATTCCATGTCAAATTAGGCGCTTTTCAAAGAGGCGGTTTCCATCAACGACCAGTTACTGACATGAATCCATCCTTTTGAAATCGGATGTTTTCAACATTCAGAACATGCAGTTCTAAGTGTAAGGATCTGAGATATTCTTCAGTTGTGATATGATTTTTTTTAAAAATTGAAATGATTCTTTTTCCGTCTATCCTATATTGGAATAATCCACCCGAACTCGGTATATTGTTACAAAGTGTTTCCATGGATAACAAGATTCTATCCTTACACAGAAACATAAACGGGATTCTCTGGAGAGCAGTATAATCAGATAGTAGTCGTCAAGATAGCGATTCGGCATCCTGTAGCAATAAAACTTCCTTCGTCTGTGAGAAGAGAGGAAATAATACCTGTATAGGGTGAATTCAGGACGCGAAGGGAACTAGCAAGGTTGAGAACTCGCGTGATTATGACTGGAGCTAATCCAAGTTGAAATCTCTCGCAAACCGATTCAAACAGTCATGTCGAGCGGGACCATGAATAAATTACCTCCTCCCGCCTGGAGATGGGAGTCTCGCGGATTAGTGGGGTCCTTACTGGGTCCTTGGGGAACACTTTCCGGCCGCGTCTTACGACGCGGTCGTTATCGCTATAATTGCCCGGTTCTAACTTGGAGAAAACGGATAATGTTATGTCGAGTTTTATGAGCTATATTAAAAAGGAATAGGGAGCTTATGGTCCGAATTTTATCTCTGCTGATTATGTTTTTATAGTTTCAAAAAAAACTTTGGAGTGGCTAAGGGAATTTCAATTTCCATAAAATTTTTACTCTTTAAACTTTATTATGATCATAAGAAATTGACAAGTTGCACGTTGTACGATTCCTATTTTGTGAGGTTGGAATTGCCTCCAGGTTGAATGGGCAAACATGGAGGGTTCATCTGAATCATGCCTGTTGTGGTCAGAGCCTTCTTATAGTTCC
Source organism: Diorhabda sublineata (assembly GCF_026230105.1). Classification (NCBI taxonomy): domain Eukaryota; kingdom Metazoa; phylum Arthropoda; class Insecta; order Coleoptera; family Chrysomelidae; genus Diorhabda; species Diorhabda sublineata. The sequence goes on along the minus strand of NC_079485.1, from coordinate 14,485,778 downwards.
TCTGCCATATTAAGTGAGTTTTAGAATTCTCCTTTCCTCTAGGTGAGTTGTAATTGCCTCCAGGTTAAATGGGCAAACATGGAGGATTTATCTGAAGCATGCCTGTTTTTTAATGTGTGTCATGTGAAAGCATCTGATGAAGTTATGTCAGCGCGTTTAGAAACGTAGGTTTGTTGCCAAAAATGACAAATATAATTTGGAGTTGTAATATACATAAAGAGTTAAACCCTTCCATTAATATTTGAATTGCCTTGTTCGATCTGATGGTTTACGTTGGTGTCAGCGTAAATAATGAAGCGTCTGTTTTTTCTAAACACCAATTGATGAGATAAATTAGAGCAGCTTCTCATGATATGATTTCAGAAATGAAGATCATGATCTGAATGTTCGGGAAGTAATCAGAATGATATTTACTTTCTACTCTAGTATACAAGTGCATGAATGCTAACCTAACCGTTTGTTTCTTTCAACAAAAAATGTGTAAAACCTGTGTACGTGGATAAATGACTGATGATTGCTCATTTACAATTATTGAACACCTAGAATGTATTATACAAATGATTGAAGCTTTTTAGCAAAGCTGCTTCTGCGAATGCTTGCATAAGATATCAAGAAAAATTTTGTTCAGTTTGCCGAGTCACCCAGAACCAGGCCAGGTTCCAAGTATAAAGAAGGATTAACACCAACAGAAATTAAAAACAAAATGGAGGCTCTTTACGATGTTTCACTGCAGTATATACGGGCATTTCCAAAATTATGGTGTTGTACTATGATCCCACATCCAAAAAAGATTACATATAATGAGATCGGAAAGAAGAACTCGTGCAAAGGTCACGAAAAGCACCAAAAGAGTGATGAATATAATATCTTGGGTCTGCGAGGGTATAGACTATAAGAAATTGAATACAACTGTAAATGAGGCATATTACTTTTACTTACTAAAGGGGTTGCGCCAAAAAATTATCCAAAAACGGCTCAGCAAAATCAGCCGAGGGGCGCGCTTGCTTCATGACAATGTTTCAGTCCACACTGCATCGCTTTTCAAGGCTACTGTACCCGAATGTGGCCTTTCATAGATTGAAACACCCACCATATAGCCCTGATTTAGATGACCTTTCTTTTTATGTTATGCCTCATAGGTCGCACTTCGTAATCGTTAGTTTTTGTTGGTTTGATATAGTGCTCATATCAACATTCAGATCAAAAGGAAAGTTTTGACAGAATTTGTACCAAGGGCATATTTCTGTGAATATTCATATTCAGTACATTTCTAGCTGAGCTTTTTCTTTGAGCTTTTTGTCTTTTATTTCTGGATACCAGATTCCCTACAACACTGTCATCAATACGAATAAAATGAGAAAACATTTGATCATTTGATTTTCAAAGTGGGAGCCGCGTTTACTCATTTACTCACAGTCGATCAAAAACAAAAACGTGTTGATGGTTCAAAGCCGCGATTGGCCACTTATTTTTGCGTCGATATGTCACAATGGATGAAATATGGATCCATCACTTCACTCCAGAATCAAAATGATCATCATCTGAGTGGACTGCAGTCGGTGAACCATGTCCGAAGCGTCCAAAGGCATAACAGTCAGCTGGGAAGGTTATGGCTTCAGTATTTTGGGATTCGCATGGGATATTGTTCTCCAAAAGGGAGAGACACTATTGAGTGAATACTACAAAGAACTACTGTTTCACCAAGACAATGCACCGATTCACAAGTCGATGGCAACGATGGTTAAATTGAACGAATTACATTTCTAATTCTTCCTCATCCACCGTATAGTCCAGATCTGGCCCCAAGTGACTACTGGCTATTCACTGATCTCAGAAAAATGTTCGCCGGTAAGAAATTCAGCTCAATGAAGAAGCAATTGCTGAAACTAAAGACTATTTTAAGGAAATCCTCTTCTGATTGTATTGCTTTTGAAGGAGATTACATTGATTTTTGGCAAAAAAAATGATTGAGTGATGTGTTATTTCAAAATGGAAAAGTAAGAAGAATCAATTATATCATTTTCCATATCTCTAAATTGAAAAAAAATTATTAAAACCTATATGAATCAAGCAAAGAAAAATACGTTTAGATCCATTTCACAATCTTATGATATCGCCTAAGAAAAATGGAAAAATATCTCAATATTAGTTGTGTATTCAATATAAATTCATGTAGTGAATAGGGTTGCTTTCTATCGATATTGAAAGCAATTTAGGGGAGGCTTTTGTATAAAAATGGTGTACTGCAGAATATGGCGTCGCTTCTCTTAGACGAAGGGTGGTTTCTCAGTTAGTAGGGATCTTAGTTTGAATGTATTAAAGGGCCGGAGCTTCTGCTTTAACTAGAAGGTCATCTAACTGCGTAAAATGATAATTGTATTATATTTTTTATAGTAGGTAATAGTTATTTATATTATAAGGGATATAAGTAATTTACTAGTCGAGAACGATTTGATTTCCATGTGATAGTGAGGGCTGTTATTGAATTTAAAAAGTAGTAAGATTTTTTACGATTCCCTCAGAATTTATTCTCGGATTCTCATCAATTTAGTTCAACAATTTTTGCTTGAAATTAATGACAGTTATAGCGTCATAATCATTGATATTTTGACAACAGCGTAAAGCTGACAGTTGATTATCAAAAAATGAAAGGAATGGAAATTAATGGATTGTATAATATAGAAGAAACAGCAAATATTTGAGAACTTTTAGGAGCATACTGAGCACTAAGTCGGCTGCTAAATTTCCCTAATAACTTCGTCATAATAGACTTAATTTTCTAGTGAAATTATTTCCAAGACACATATTTTCGAGCAGGGTCGGCTAGTACATGAAAAAAATTAAGAATTATAAAAATGATAATAATATAATTCAAATGAAAATAGTCTTTACTAATACAAAATACACGTGTCTAATTTTAGTAATTTAGAGGTGTGGTGTTATTTTAATTTGTACAAAAGATCGCTTAATTTTAAAAGAGCAACTAGTAGTGGCATCACTTGTCTATTCGGAAAAATATTGCAGCAGTTTTCTCGAGGAAAATTTCTCTGATTTGTAACTGAAATGTAATTTATTCAAGAAATGATTACAGGACTTTGAACGGTTTTCAAAATTTGTAATAAACAACCATCTAGTTAGAAAGAGACAAGTAAATTATTAGAAAATTCTAAATGAACTAACAATTTTAATGACAAAAGTTGCGAGCAGAGAAGAATGTCGGATTCACTTAAGTAAAGACCTTTGTAAAGACGTGCGAGGATGGTTCCAGCAGTACCTGGCCTGATCTAGAGATGGCGATAGTTGCTTGAAAAATACCCCAATCTATACAGCATATGTTTTAAGTTTGAAGGCGCCACGTCATTATTTTTGAGTTGATTTGTGATCCTGGATCATAATTTAATAAAAAATATCACTCTTTACTGTAAAAAAAGAAAAACTATGAAGGATATACGAGGAAATGATTCAAATCTATGTTTATATAATTTTTGAAACTTTTGAAATTCAGTAATGTACCGGGTGGGCAACTAAGAACGGTTGTCATGGCCAACGGATTAAATTACAGCTTCAGGAGAAGAAAAATTATCATAAAAGCTGTCCCGAGAAACACATGGAAATTATTTTGACTTCATAAACGATAATCGAAATTTTCAATAAATTTTGCTCATTTTTCATATAACAAGTATAAAGAAATTTTCTCGCCGTTGATACATTTCTTAATATAGCTCGGGACAGAAAAAATATATCGAAATGCGGCTCTTGCTATTTTAATCTTAATTTAGTGTAATTCTAAAATATCTACTCAAACTTTTATGTTTCTGTTCGAATCGTCAATAGAAATCACAATATCTAAAATATTTGAAACAACGCCCTCTAGTCACTTTATTAATTAAATTTCTTAGTATTTATATAATTTGTATTGCTGTATGAAAACTCTTTCAAACAACATAAAGTTTATAAAAATCGACTAAGCAGAACCGGACTTACAGGTATGTTTTCATAACAAGATTCCCACTCTCCCCCATCTCTTATTTAAAAAGATAAACTAAAACTTGTTGAATGGAAAATAAGCAAAATTTGTTGAAGTTTTTGATTATAGTGGTGAACCTAAAATTATGATAATGATTTCTACGTGTTTCTCGAGACTATATTTGTTATAATTTATTTTTTGATTGATTAATTGATTGATCATTGCATCTTCTTTTTGTACAGAAAATCCTTACTTGATTCAAAGAAATGATATCCACGGGGTAGATGATATATTATTATATTTATTGATTTACTGTTCAAATCAATAATATTTACAGTCGATTAACTAAATGAAATTTAGATTTAAGAAGACGATCCTGTTAATAACTTGATAGTTCATAGCAACTATCTGTAACAGGGTGAGGGCACCTAAAATGTTATGAATATTGAGACAGCCGCAGGCAATAATTAACATAAGATCCGAATTCCATCTCGAGCTTCCGATATCCAGAACTTCGCCGTTCGTCCATAAATACTTGAGAAACTTATTATACCCGAGGGACTAAGAACAAAGGAAACGTGAGATGTTGTAGTCGGAACCATTAGAGTTGACCATTATTGATAAAATTTGAACTATTTCTAATAGTAGCCCACGTAAATCTTTTCCTAGTACTCTTACGAGGATTCAAACTATCAGTTCAAATTTTTCAATACGAGGGCGATTTGAAGTTTAACTTTTCAGTTGAACATTTTTACTATGGTTATTATATTGTTAGTTTCCGCCATGTTTTGATTCCGCTTGTCAAAATTTTATATTAGTCAGATGAGATTTCATACGTGACGTGAGTGTTGATTTGAGATACTCGAAACATTCATCTTGGTCAAAAATGGAATTGAATCGTAAATATTGTCGATGTGGATTGAATCAACAGCAATTAAGTAAATAGTGACAGTGCGTGAACTTTTTAACTAGTGCCGATATTAAATGATTACTCAATGAATGGAAGAAGAAATTGTCAACGTTCACATACAAGCTTCGTGAAGTGAAACCGTGAAAAATCGTAGAGAGGAAGTTCTTCTAACGAGTCTACGTCTAGGCCATTCGCTACTGACCCATAGCTACTTATTTGATGCTAAACCTGAACTTAAATGTGACAACTGCAATTGTAAATTGACTATTAAACACATAACGCATAAATATCATCATCAAATCTACCACTCGGAACTGTAGGTGAAATTATTGGACCTAAATACAATACAATATATACTAAATACAATATTAAAAATTATCTCAGACGGATCTCGATCATGAATTTAATTTAACAAATATCCATAGATAAAACAGTATACGGTGAATGTGAATTTTGTCACCAACAAAACTTTTGGTGATAAAGCACCAACTCGAACCACCGTATTTCGTTTGTTTAATAATGTTCGTTTAACGCACAAGATGAATTTCGTCATAAAAAATCGGTTGCCAGAAAATATCGATGCTGTGCGTAAACTGATATTGCAAGATCGAAATGTGACATATCATGAGATTGAGGCACTTCACATTGAATGAACATTTGGCTGTCAAAAAGATTTGCTCGCGTTGGATACCGCATAATTTGAGCAAAGAAGCTTTGGTACAAAGAAACTACATATATGGATCTTTCAAGATGAGCCAAATCCAACAAAAGTTGTTCGTGCACAAAGCACTTCTAAGCAAAAGATGTGACCTGTTTTTTCAGCCACCATTCCATTAGAGCAACGTAGAACGGTCAATTTTGAATGGTACAACAGCATTTTTTTGCCAGAAGTCGTAGAAATACATACAGATATTGAATAAGAGCAAGTCAACAGATAATTATATCTTTCAACACTTAACCAAGACAACGACGATGAGGAAGAAAACATAAAAGCAAGGATAACTAGAGGAAGCAAATAGGAAGGAATAATGAACAAGATACTTTATAATCTCCAGGTACATATCCAAAAGAACTAACATCTATATCAGACAGTCACCAGACCAAAGTAATTTATGCAAGCAACAAACAGATGAGATATATAGGAGAATAATTTATAGAAGAGGATATTAGGAGGAAGAAAGAAGAGAAGATGTGGAGAAAAAGGACGAACAAGGAAATACTAAACCTATGTGATGAACAAGGAAAAGCTTAAGATCCAGAAGACTAGGATAACAAGGACACTTAAAATAATGCTGGAAACAAGAATTGCAAAGAAAATGACTGATATAAATTTGACAGAAATAAGAAAAAAGGTGATGGTATACGGAGGAACAAGTTTAGAGTTAACAGAAAAGTTTTGTTCTACACCCACTAAATACATTTTAATGATTTATATCCTAATACTAATAACAAGGTCTAGAGTGAGTAAGTTGGTAAGAAGTTTAACGAAGCTGGTGCAGTAAAAGATTTATCCAAATCATGACGTAGAAACTGAAGACAAATCTTTAAATGTTTGTGTCATGTTAGAAGTAGATCCACATTTGTGAAGTAGAAAAATTACAAATTTTAGACAACATGTAATGAATGCGGTTAAAGCAAATACTCAAAGTGTTGTCCATTTATTTCGATACAACGAACCATACGATTTTTAAAACTTTGCAATACATTTTGCAACATTCATGACTGCTGAATTCTTCTTATTTCTGTGGTAATCCTATCTTTTAATTCCTGAATATTGGCAGGCTTTGATTTAAAAACGATGTTTTTTAAGTGATCCAGAGGAAATAGTCTAAAGGATTCATGTCGGGTGATCGCGGGGGCCATTCGATAAAACCACGCCTTCCAATCCATCTTCTGGATCTGGGAAACATATTATTGAGATTTTGTCTCACCACACACGCATAGTGAAGTGGGACACCAAGTTTTTTCAAATGTAATTGAAAATAATTGCTGGGATTTGGAAATATCTGAGCCAACTTAGGTATAATATTATTTTTCAATAAATCTAAATACCCAAAGACATCCAATATTCATACCGCTGTATGGTTTCTGGTAAAATTACGATAACAGTCAATTGTGAGTCAATTTGACAGCCATTTTGAGGAAAGCTTTTCTGTACTCAAGCGATCATTCAAAATAAAAACCTCTGAATCATATAACTTCTCAGATTTTCTATCTTCGATCGGCCAACATTATATCGTGGTTTGTTTCAATTGCTTCAGATGCTTAAGCCTCATTTGATCATACCTAACAACTTTTTCACTATTGAAATTGAGATCAATCAACGTATATCAGTATTTTTGAAATTTGTTCATTTTATTTTGTAGTAATGAGTGAAACATGTCGGAATTTGTTTAAACCACTTTCTAATAATCAATCTCTCTTTGTTTATTGATGTCCCAAGTTATGTCTACGATTTTATGAAGAGACACCTGCAAATTTTTATTATCTCTGTACTATAAATTCTTTTGCTTGACTTGACAACCGTTGTGGTTTTACTTAATAAATCGAATTAATTTGTTTTTTAAAAAAGTTATTTCTTATGATAAATATAAAAGTGGCGCTGTCAGTAGGATCCGCGTTATTTGTAATTTAGAGAACTGTCCATACAATAAATAGAATGAAGTGCGATAAATACGAAATTCGTATATTGTTGAGAAAATATTGGAAACAAGAGTTTGAAGCAGCCCTAGTAGTTAAATTGAGCGAATTTAGCGAAAAGTCGAGTAGAGGTGTGTGAACAGCTTCTTGTCCTAGACTAGTCAGTGGTTACAAACCTCCCCTTGGAATTGCGAGCCATTAGGGTTGTTAGCATCGACAAAAAAATCGACTCTTCAAAGGAAATGTAATTCAGTATTCGTCGAGGCATTAGCCAGAAAAGTAGCTGTTTTCTCATTTGAAGAAAGGCAGAATAGATTGTCGAAATATTAAATTTCGACTTTATTTCGCATGAATAATTATTTTGATATACTTTACATTTACATTTATCATCGAAATATTAAGATTTTATCTTTTTAAATATCTTATTCTATGATATTTCATTATGGATGATTATGAAAAGCTTTGGCAAAATATCAAATTTTGACTAATCCATAGCTCGTAAAAGAGACAGATAACAATTAGAATGATTTAGAATGGGTAATTTTAACGTCTCTAATTATGTAGAAAACGGCCGATGAAGTGAGTCAACTTAAGTTCTTGGCTTCTAGATGGAGACGCCCGTACAGAAGCGTCGAATTTCGGCGTCGTCGCGGCGTTGGGCGAATACAAAACAGTTGATTTGAAACAACAGAGGCGTCCACAAAACAATTCAAATTTACTCGAATTATTCATACTAAAACCGACCAGGTCATGAAACTTTTTTTTCGGGAATTTGGACAATAGAAGCTAGTCTGTAAAATCCAATTGATATGTTGTACATTACTGCCTCTACAGATTAAAAAATATGATCAAATGAGGGTGTTTTGGGCTTTATAAAACGACTTACTATTCTTCAGGGATTGGTTGGAGGATGGAGTGAAGCTTGTCTATGGTTGTGTTTTCGTCAAGGGTTCTAAGCAAGTATCAACCTCTTAAATGGGGTATTATAATACATCACTCAATAAGTCGTATGACTGACATACAGATGGCGCTGCCATTGTCAAATCCATATGACGTTTATGAAGCACCAACTTTTGAAATACTATGTCTAGAATTTTATGATGTTTTGATTAGTCAGAAAAAAGTGGCAGCCATTTAAGTGAAGCTACTTTTGTTATTTTCAAAACATTTTCGTATGTTAATTTACCAGTGTTTACACGTGATAAATCAGATTTTTTGCATCGTTATGTGACAATGGATGAAACATGGATCCATCACGTCACTCTGGAATCAAAACGATCATCATCCGAGTGGACTGTAGCCGGTGAATCACGTCCGAAGCGTCCAAAGGTATAACAGTGAGCTGAGAAGGTTATGGTTTCAGTATTTTGGGATTCGCATGGAATATTGTTCTCCAAAAGGGAGAGACAATCAATAGCGAATACTACATAGAGTCGTTGGATCATTTAAATGCAAAAATCAAGGAAAACCGATCTCGTATGTCGAAGAAAAATTCACTGTTCCACCAAGACAATACAGCGATTCATAAGTAGAGGGCAACGATAGTTAAATTGAACAAATTGCTCCTTCATCCACCATATGATCTAAATCTGGCCCCCAGTGACTAGCTATTCGTTGATCTCAGAAAAATGTTTGCTAGTAAGAAATTTAGCTCAAATGAAGGAGATTACATTGATGAATAAAATCGATTTTTGGCAAAAAATGGCTTTTCTGAGTTAATCACACGACTTATTAAGTGATGTATTAGTAAAGATTGCTAGCAATATTTAGTTATTTATAATTTGCTGTTTTGAACACGTTTCTAACCTCAAATGACTGTGGTTACGCTCATGGGGCGATGCTTCAACTCTTCTTCCCTATATATACATATATAGGCGGAAATGACTTGAAAGTTGATTTATATAAGGGTTTAGACGACGCTTTTTGTATTTTTTTGCCACTCATAAATTTCCAACTGAAGGCTTTGCTAACATTTAAGCAAAAAGATATTTATCGAGATGCGAAGATAATTCTCTTATTTTGAGGATATCCTTGAAGAATATAAAAAAGTTCAGGGAACAGAATTGAATTATTACTTTGTTTTCAAATGGAAGCTATATTTGGCGTAATATATATTTTTTAGGGATAGAAAGGAATATATAAACAAATACAGAGACGTTCTCTGCTGATTTTTTTGGAGGGTAGTAGCTAACACCGTATATTATATTAGCTCTTAGAAGATTTTACCTCAAGAATATCTAGGTGTGCACATTTTAGAGTTGTTTTTTGATGTGGAAACTTGGAAGGTATGCAAATGTATTGGATCTGTTGGTACTGATTTGGATAAACTGCTATAAATAGCAAAATAAAAACACTTTTCCACGATATTCTATTCTTCTGTACTTTAGAGTAATATTTCATATTATTAGGAAAAATTATCGACACACAGATCGCCTGTGTTGTTATGATAAAGATTTAGATTTTAATATTGGAGGGCTTAGAAAAAAATAAACATGTTCTGGTTGAGATGCTGATTCAGTTATTTAAATTTCCACAATTTTATTTACTAAATCCACTAGATATGTTATAGTTCTTCCAATATCAATTGCAGATTATAAAAACCCTTGCCACTTAATTGTAGTCCTACTTGGAACTTGGGAAAAAATTATTATTATACCTCGTTAACTTGCTACAACTCAATATTAAATTATAAAACGTAAATAGACGAGTAAAATGTACCTGCCCGTGAAGGAGTTTGGTTTAAACAGGCTATCAGACGTGAACTAAGCCCTTTTTGTATCCCATTCGTTTTTTTCTTTTGTAAAACTAAATTTCGAAGCAAAAACCATAAAGAAAAATAAATTCTTTTCATATAAATCGGAAGAAAAAAATTTCAATACCAAATAATGGTAGTCAGAATCGACTGAACTAGAGTCATAATTTGATTGAATTATGAAGGGTTGTAAAGGAAGTGATACCACATACTTATCTTCTTCTTTCATAACATGTTCAACAAAGTTTTTCTAGAGCTCTTGGATACTAGAACTTTCTTTGCGAGTTCCACAACCTCTTTACTTAGTTCTGGAGACTGATTACATTTTAGTAATTCTGATTTTACGTTTGCCCCCATAGGGTTAAATATGCAATAGTAAGGAGGTAGTCTGAGGAGAATATGACCCTGTTCTTTGCACAGCTTGTTTAATCAAGCCACGCCACTGCTTATCGCAGACTATCTAGTAGGAATATTTCGAAGAAATTGTGTACATACGGCTTCGGCCAATAGAAATGAATTTCTGTTTACGATTCGATGTTTTCATTGATAACCAGAGATGATGAGTCCACGTGGACTGACTGTTTGTTACATATTAGTTAAATTTATGAAACATTGACTGATCCTCGCATAACTGGCTTTTGCAATTGATATTGGAAGGACTATACGCATGCATATGGTGATAAAATTCAGGAAAGAGTTTGAAGCTACTGGAAGGAAAAGCAAAAAAATTTGGTTTAGTAATGAAAAAAAAAACGAGAAAAATGATATTTATAAATTGTAATGAAAATAATAGCATATTTGGGAGTAAAATAGTAGGAATGGTATCAAAAAACAAACGGTTAAAATAAAAACGTCCCAAGCAATAATAAGACCGTCAGTCGGCTTGAGAAACCTGGAAAATGAGCAAATTCAACTAGAGATATGTGAATGTAACGTAATCCAAATAATTAAATAACAGAAAGCAAGATGATTGGGATATACAGGAAGAATGACAGAAGATAGGTTGAGAAGATGCAAAAAAGAAAAGGAAGATTAAGAAAAAAATGGTTGGAGGAGGTTAGAAGAGATCTGAGAACAGTGGGGGTGATAAACCGGCAGAATGAAGCATAAAACAGAAATATGCATTCACCAAGAGCTTTGGGGATAGAGAACGTTCAAAAAACCATAACTCCTGAAAATAAACGTATTGAGAAGATTTAGTGTTTGAGCGCAGGTCATGGCAGAGCCTCAATGATGAATTAGGGATGTAATGGATGTAAATACTAAGGGAAAATGTTGTGCATATGATAACGAATTCGAAAGGAAGAATGTTTTGGGTCAAATTGGAAGGGAAATCAGAAGTCAGCGTCGTATTTCCTTTTCAGATCTTTGGAATAACCTTAAAAACCAATAGAACCAAATAGACGACAATTATTTGTCGACATATTATAGAGGAAAAGGGGTTACATCGATGAATCAAAAATTTAATTACAGACTGTACAAACTATAGGGTGGGTCAAACATTTTGACCGGTAGTGTATGTCTTACGAGGAATAGCAATACAACTGAAAATATATATTTTTTAAAACATTACAAATTTGAAAATACCTTTTGACACATTTTCACGTTTTCGTTTTTATAAAAAAATCTAATATACTAAAGCAAACTATTCATTATATTTTCAATTAATAAATTCAGTTACTTACGTAGTATTCTTTTTTGCTATACTCACGTAATTATTTTAAATGAAAACTATAGAATATATATAAACCTCTCGGGAAATTAGATAAAAGCTTTACACGCACCTAAAGCACAAAATTCTCATTAATACTCAATGTTACAACTTATTAAGTCACTGCACAAAAATAAACTAAACGGTTTTAAAATTGAACGCAACCGTTAGAGCAAACTTGTTTTTTTTTAAAGCAGATAAATAAGAATCATCCCGCTTTGGAACAAAAGAATGGACAGTGGTCAGTAGTTGTTAAACTGGTCCAGCGGGTACGGATGCAGAACTCCTGGACCATCTGTTATAGACGATAATCAGGAGAGAGCGTCTAGTAGGCCACCTGAGAAACTGGTTTGTGGTAACGGATTTTTTTATTCAATCATTACGAAGTGAATTTGACACAATACATAGATTTGAAGTTTCAACAATAATATGTTCCATTAGAAAATACTCTGGACGTAGTTTATGATGATTTATCTCATTTTCCTTCTATTATCATACAGTTTTATTTCATTTTTGTTGAGTTAGAAAAGTGATTCATTATCAACCAAAATAGAAAAATTTCAACAGAATTTATTTGAAGCTTCCAAAATCAATTTTCGAAAATATAGCTTCTTGTTTTGGTTAGGTTAGGTCTTAAAAAGTTCTAAATAATTAGATATTGATATTTGATCTAATGTTAAGCTGGAATTATAACGAAGTTAAACCCTAGTTCTTTCAAATAAACTACTGATACAATTTATGTCGTTCTTAATATATTTTTTTCATCGTACGTTTTTTTATATTTCATACAGGACTTTGTATTAAGTATCTGTGATTCTTTTGGCAATAGTTCTACTTCTTTAGCTTATATACTAGTTACAATCATTAGAATAACTGATTTTTAGCAATTTTAACCACCAGCAAAAGATAATGAAGTCAAGAGATGATTTAATTATTGAAAAAAATTTCAAACTACATATTTAATTTTATTTTGATCAATTTTACGATATTATATGTCAAAAAATCTTCAAAAAATGCCTCGTAGCTGATAATTGGGTATATGGTGGTGGATGGAGAGCCGGATCTTTCTATAGGTTATATATGTTTCAGTCTAGGGCTTCAATATTCAAATTTTGAACAGAATTGGAATCATATTATTTCAAAAATAGTCAATACTAGATCGAAAATAGTAAGCAAATTCACACATAGAGGAAAGTACCCTAAACTGGGCCGGACCCCTGCTCCTAAAGTGGACCCGTGGTCTTCTGATACTGCATTCTCCTGAACTTTGTCCTATTCAAATGTAAACAGAAGTTTAGACATCTACCACTATGTAGTGGAGCGCACACATCGCCCACTTCACCTGTTGCTTATCAGTTCACCATTACATGTTTTGAGGGTGAAAACAATTTTTTTTGTTTATCATCAAAACGTTTCATTTAGATATTTGGTTCAAAATTGATCGCCTTAACAAACTGATGGCTTTAGTCGCTAAAACCGGACCCCCTCTTGTTGCTTAAACCGAACCTCTTGATTATTTATGTTCAAAGTTTCCTGAATCTGTTCCGTTTATTCTTTTGAAACTTCGTTTCAGATTTCGATAGGATAATAGGGATAGGGAAAAACTGATCAAAGAAAGTGAAGTCCTTCTAAAATGACGAAAGCAATTGAAGCAGTTCGGAAAAAGAAGAAGGCCAGTAAAAATTTTAATGTTCCAGAAACAACGCTCATGAGGTTGTCCAACATGAAGTACGGTAAACCTGAAGAGGCAGCAAAAACAAAAGGAGGCAGACCTACAGTTTTGGGTAATGATCTTGAACAAGAGCTGGTTCATAATTGCCTTGCTATGGAAGCCTACGTACAGTTGACAGAAAGAAATCACATCGAACACCTATTCAAAGACGATATTGCTGGAAAAAAATGGGTTAGTCTTTTTCTAAAACGACACCAATCAAAACTATCTGGAACTTACTAGGAACTAGGAAAATACAGAGAAATTTTATGATCTTCTGTAAGACGTTTATGAGAAAGGAAAGTTCACGCCAGACAGAATTTATAATGTTGACGCAGCAGAATTGGAGCTTCTCCTGGGAGTTTCCCCATCCAAAGATGTTGACGCTTGGTGCATGATTTGTGAAAGAAAATTTTCGGAGGATTCTAAAGGGAAGCGTTGGGTTATGTCCGTTATGTGCTCATTGTGGGCCCATGTGGATTGTGCTGTTGCTGAAAAAGTGTACATCGCTAAGGAATTAAATTATGTTTCTGCTTAATATACATTCTGTATCATTATCTGAAATTGAAATCTTGTATTTTGATTGTTAAATTATAATTATATTTGAAACTAGAATGGGTATTCTTTGATTTAATACCATTTTAAATTTGTTTTATTGTTATTTTGACAAGGGGTCAGGTTACAGCAACCATATCACAAATTGAGAAAGTCTAAGGTTTAATAAAATATTTTTTGTACTAATTTTGAATTAGATTTTTTTAAAAAAATTTAAATGATGCTAACATTACAAAGTAAATATTAGATGATTTTAAAACATAATTTGCTATTATTATCTATTTAATTCAAAAACAATACAGGGGTCCGGTTTTGGGCACTCTCCTCTATGACTAATAAACAACAAAGACAAAAAAAGCCTAATTGCCTCAACGTTGATAAAGCAATCATTTTTTTCAAATCAAATTCAAAATTAACTCCTAATCCTGATATAAATATTGTCATTGATGAAATAAATAATAAAATTATTAATAGATTATCACTAAATATAAAATTAAAACGAATTAATTAATAAGCCCCAGTAGTAACTACAGTAGAAGAATGCAATGTAATGTAATAGATAATAGTGAACTTTTTCAGTGAATTTGTAAACTTGGAAAAAATTGGTCATTGTTATGTATTACAATACTTTTATTTGAAAGACATTAGCCCAACCAATATAAAAGTTGAACTAGATTCTACTTTGGGTGAGACTGATCCTTCGTTATCGACAGAAAAATATTCGGTAGAAGATTTTACACGAGGCTGTAAGACTTGCGAAGACCAGGATCTCAGTAGTCGACCAAATGAGGTACCGGAAAATCAGAGACATTTAGGAGGAATTTAGAAAAGTGCAGTTTTAATTGAAAATTTGGGTATAAAAAAGCTGTGCGCAAGATGGATACTGCGTTTGCTCATAAATTATCAAAAACAGCATCGTGAAGATGTTTCACAGAAATAAAATGAATTTTTGCGCTGTTCCATAATCATGGCTGGAACGTGGGTCCATCACTTCTCACCCGAAGTAAAAAAAAACAATCAAAACAATGAATTAAAAGGAAGAACCGGTTCCAAAGAAGGCAATAAACGTTCCATCTGCAGGCAGGTTCTTTGGGATGCGCGTGAGATAATTTTCATTGACTATCTCGAAAAAGGGAAAACTATCAACAGCGAATATTATGCGAACTTATTGCAACGTTTGAGCGAAGAAATCAAGCAAAAATAGCCGCATTTGGCTAAGAAGAAAGTGTTGTATCATCAAGACAATGCACCACCACACACATCCGTTAATGCAATGGCCAAAATTAATGAATTGAAGTTGAATTGCTACCATATTGCTAGATTTAGCGCCCTTGGATTATTTTTTGTTTCGAGACTTGAAAATATGGCTTGTTGGTCAAATATTTTTTTCCAAACTTTGTTGTTCTTGTCAAGGAAGATTTATTCGTAAATTCACGAAAATATCGTAACCATAGTAGATATATTTGTTCTCGAATTATTTCAAATTTTCTCGGGAAAACCTTATACGTCGATATTTATGAATATTATATGAGAATTGTATACCAGTTATCACGGTAGCTATACCATGCTACAAATAATCCATTTAGCACGAGAAAATTAGCGGAAAAGCAGATCATGCAGAACTGGAGTTTGCTGTCGGTTTAGCTACTGTTCGACGAGAGGGATTTAGTCGACGGCCGTACCCGACAAATTATTTAGGAGAAACCTTTACACTTGGACAAAGCGATTCTATTACATAAATACTCTCGTTAGCTAAACGGTATTACACAGTTTCACTATTTATTACAAATTCCGTCATCTATATTGCGTAAATGAGATATTGATTGATTTTTTAAATAAGTCTAACAAGCTAGAATCAATTTTTTAATTCTACAACTATAAATGAGTGTTTTCGTTAATAATTTGGCGTGTCCAGTATTGAGCAGCTTCAATATCGTTTCCTAGCCATAGATCTGCTGTGCAATGTGCAGGTGATTTTGGGTACGCCAATATATGAGCAAAATTATTGGGACGGTCACACACTTACGACGATGAACTCTCACTTGATTGTTGTAATTTCACATAAAGAAGTTCCCGTTTTCAAGCGAATGAGGGTTTAGAGCCTTTGGTGTAACAACGATAGGTCCAATAGAACATAGAACGCTTTTTCAGAGCGTTAGATGTTGTCCGTACCTAAGATGTTTCCTGTCGTCTTGTCGTTTCCTTCAGCATCGGCTTGGAGTGACCAGCTTCGCGCTCTATATGCTTACACATTGTAGTGCTTTCTGAAGGTGAAGGTCAAGTATCATTCCTGTATATTCTGAGTTGATATGTGTTTCTCTATGGATTGCAAACGTTCGAATCGAACTCTGAAAAGTTTCTTAACAACGTTCAATCACTTCGTAAGGTGCGTCGTAAGTCATGCGCAACAAGTTTTTTTGGTGGCGTAGAAAACGTGTTTTGTTATGGCCATATCTTGGAACACCAACGTATACTGTTGGTTGATTCATAAGAGTTGGTCGTGGAAGGTCGAAATGCCTCCGTAGCTTTTTTATAAACTCCGCTGGTTCGCTATCTGGACTCGACGGCTTGGATCATTCTTAGGGTAAATGCCTATGTCCTTGCATTCAGTTGCGTGGAGTCTCATATGACAACCGATGGCACGATCTTTGTCCACTGGTCGTTTTGATGGTACCTTTGAACCACCTGTGGAAACGTTTGACCATCCCGTTGGATTGTGGAAGGTACGCCATCGTGTGCAGGTGGTTAGTGCCTAAAAGTGGCAGAATTCGCAGATTATGTAGCCTCCATGACTACGAGAAAAGAGCCTTGAATCATCAAGACCAGTATTGCCGGCCGGCATGCTGGAGGAAAAATTTGCTCGCTATCGATGCACGTCTTGAGGATTTTTCTAGTTGTCATTGAGAGATGTAAATCGCGCAAATACAAAAATTGCAGCGATGAATTAATTAATAAATTAGATCGTCC
This sequence comes from Diorhabda sublineata, assembly GCF_026230105.1. Classification (NCBI taxonomy): domain Eukaryota; kingdom Metazoa; phylum Arthropoda; class Insecta; order Coleoptera; family Chrysomelidae; genus Diorhabda; species Diorhabda sublineata. The sequence continues at coordinate 14,468,565 of NC_079485.1, read as the reverse complement.
ACTTTGGAACGATCAATTGAGTGAATTTTTCTACTTCGTTCGTTATATTGTGTGAAACCGGTAGTCGTTACATAACGAGTTTATTTGATGGTTGTCGAACTACCGCACCTGCGCAATTGACAACGTTACTTATTTTCGATGTTCGCGGTTTTACTTTTACGATAAACGAACTGAAGAGCTAACACTGCAGTTCTCATCAAGTTGTATATCAATTCATGTTAACACAGTTAACTGTCAGAGATTTTCGATGTGTTGGGTGTTAAGATATTCTGAATTTGGTACTCAGACACTTCCTGGAGATCCTTACATAGAGAATCCTGTGAATTTATGAAATAATTCATAGACAAAAGTTTTTAAATTTATGGTTTTTTTTCTCATAGAGAGATGATTGTTTTATTAGAAGCATTGTTACTTGCAATTGATAATATATTTATCTAAACAACCCGAACATGCAAAATCAATCGTTTGATGAAGGACAATTACCAGAACCCGTCGCAAAAAGAGGTTGATACGAGACGAAAGTCTTGTTGAATGTCTGGTGGAAGATACTTCAAAAGCATTCCAGATGTATTTAGTTGTCTAGGTTTAATTAACCGAAAGCGAAATATTTTACAAGAAGACATACTACGAAAGTTACGTGGAATGAGATATAAGAACTTGGTGGTAAAAAATTTGAATCTAGAAGATATGTTGAAAACGCAGAGGGATAATTTTTGGTATCTATGTCTAAAGAATGGTTTCACCAAGGTTCCAAAGAGCTTGGTGGAACCATAGAATACGATGGGCTTTCTTTTTGTTTGATTGCTTAATGAATAAAAGAAAAACATTGTAAACACTGTCATTATTTATGAGACACCTTATATATTTGATGAAATTTATTAGATAGCGCGCCGCTGTTTTACATGATCCCGGACTAGAAATATTGCCTCTAGCCACCAGCTCGTTCGAAGCCGGTTGACTTCATCCTCTTTCTCTAAAGAGAACGCAGCACAGGCAGGGTAAAGGATCCCTTGCGATTATTATCCTTGACGAAGGCCATTTTATGGGCGGAGTATCGAACGAGACCAGCCCCGAAATAACTTCCCCTACTTTCCTTTTTCTAGCTCTTGTAGTAGCTGGCGACCCACTCGGAGAAAAAATGAATAGAAGCCAGCTAAAAAATTTTTAGTTTTGCTACCGTTAAATAGATGGCGAATAGAGTATAAAAATAGGAAATTAAAAATATTTTTTTTAATTATTTCTTCTTAGTCGATTATAAAAGTATCCATACGTAACAGACGATTTTGGGATTTAAGTTCAAGACATGTAAACGTATTATTAATACGAGGTTTGTCTGAATATAATAAAGAAACAAGAGATTTTCATTCCACAATCATTTTTATTTTCCAAAACATTCTATTTTGAGTCTATACACTTAGTCCAATGATGCTCCCACATATTTAACCGTTCTAAATGGTGGTTGTCGTATTTCTCTTTGAAAATAAACGATAAAAAAAATATTTTTCCTGGTAGTGAAACTTTGAGGTTAGGAAACAGTCGCTGTGTATCAGATCTGGTGAAAATAGTGTCTGAACAATCAATTTGTGAATTTTGGCCATGGCGATCACACAAAGTGTGTGAAGGTATGTTGTCCTAATGGAAAAGCCTTTCTTTTTCTTAAAATTCGATCGTTTTTTGAAACTTTGAAGAGTTTATTATTTCATCTTGCAAATCATCTTACTACAGTCTTCCAGCCACTAAGTCATGAAACAAACCAAGAAGTAGAGCAAAACTTCGACTCCAAAAGAAGTACACAATGAAATAAAATTACTAAATATAAATAAATGAAATAACCGCCAAAATACTGAAATAATTGCTATAAAAAGGGGTAGTCATGCTAACATACATTGACATTGCAATTCTGAGACTCGGATACTGGCCAAAATCATATAAATTTGTACAAATCATATTGATTGGTGAACCAGGCAAAGACTCAACCAACGTGTCCAATAAGCCTGCTACCAACAATGTACAAACTTCTTGAAAAATTACTCCTACGTAGGATAACTGAAGACTCACGTACACAGGATTGGATCCCCTGCCATCAATTTGGATTCACACAAAAACATTTGACAGTGCAAAAGTTCACCGACTCATGCAGAAAATAAACAAAGCCCTGGAAAAAAAATACTGCTCTGCTGTTTTCCTTGAAGTCGCACAAGTTTTCGACAGAGTGTGACATCGAGGGCTGCTATACAAAATTAAAAGAACCCTTCCCCCAAACTACTAACCACTTCTGAAATCTTACTTAACCAACAGAACCTTCCAAACGAAAGTTAATGAGGAAAAGTCCGAAAATTTCACTAATAATCAGGGGTGCCACAAGATAGCGTACTTGGCCCGCTATTTTTCATACTGTATACATAAGATATACCAGAGATACACTATACAACAACAGGAACTTTTGCTGATGACACAGTCTGATCAAGAACCACAAACAGCGGCAAATAATGTCCAGGATTATCTTGACCAATTACAGGAGTGGCTACAAAAATGGAGGATTGAAATTAATGAGACCAAATCAATAAATGTAACATTCACGTTACTTAAAGGTACATGCCTGCCAGTTAAGTTAAACAATAAGGAGATACTACAAGCAGATAGTGCCAAAAACTTAGGAATCCACCTAGAAGAAACAAGGAAACAACTTGATCTAAAATCAAGAGAACTACAATGGTTGATAGGGAGTTCCACATGAAAATAAAATCCTTATCTACAAATCTGTCATCAAGCCTATATGGACATATGGAATGGAGCTGTGGGGTTGCGCTTCCAGATATAATACAAATATTATTCAGAGATGCTAATCTAAAAAACTCCGTCAACTAGTAGATGCTGTATGGTATGTAACAAATCACACCATTCACGTGGACCTGGGAGTGCCCACTGTACAAGAAGTTATCCAAGAGAGGAAAAAGACTGAAAAAAAGTTGGCCAACAGACCTAATATGAGGTAATAAGAGGTTACATCACTGGATGTAAGCCTCACCAAGACATTATAGATGTTAAATTATCTAACACTCGCAAGCAAATTAACCCATAGAATGTAAAAAAATATTCTGAATGTTGATAAACACTTGTAATAAAAAAAATAGTGTTTGAACACAATCCCATGACTAAATCCACTCAGATTTTGTTGTAACCGCATCAATAAGGCCGCATTCAAACGCGCTTTTGGTGCAAAGTGAGCAAACGCAGTAATCAACATATGCCGATATCTTCTTCAATCTCTCTAGCCTTAATCCGTCAACTTTTTGCTGTTTTTGGATGTCCAGAATGCTCGTAGTAAGTAAATTTTGAAGAGACGATCTTCGGTGTTAACAGTAGAATGATCAACAAACCTCGACATTCTTAAGATATCTGAAAATCCATTTCGAGACATCGTTTTCCCGAAAAAATGATGAAAATACACTAACGCAGCATAAGCCTAGGAACCTTTTTATTTCTTCAGCAGATGTATCCTGCAATTGTAGATTCTTTTTCTTCCGGGTAGATGGTGGCTGTTTATCAAAAAATTCTCAGGCTCGTCTGTTCGCTTCACGAACAATTATGTCAATGATGGAGTCATCAAAAAAAGGCTGAATCATTTTCCGGAATGTCTATGTTAATAGACTCGTCTGGCGCCAAAGGAAATATTGTGGGGTCTTCTTCTGTGTCAGTCCACTCGTTATCGGAATTGGAATACTAACCAGATTGTCATCTGCATCACTCTGTGATCCTTGGTTGCTGATCTCGGAATCTGAACTTGATGAATCATGTGGTTCAAAGTTCCTGTCATCGACAAAATCATCACTTGAAAACGCATCTACGAACAAATCGGACAAGTTTGACATATTTGCTAACCCTTCCAATTAAGCTTGAGTCAACGTAGACTTCGATTTCTTTTTTGTCGACACCTTAAAAACTTATAAACAAATATTTAAAAAAAAATTACCTTGCTTTCTCTGTGAAATCCATGTTTTGTTACAACACTGATGGTTGGAAAAAACATCTGCACGTAAAAGAAAACATTTATTTTGTAATAAAAAAACGCAATATCAAATGCATGTGTTCGCCTGTAAACACAACAATACTCAGCATACCAAAGGCCAATTAAGTGGTCGTGCGCGCGCCTCCAACTTCACGATAAACCGAAGAAACCATACGCGCCACCATTGGCAGCCCAGACGTCATCTGCAGAGCTTGAAAATGAGTTTGAATTCAGGGCAAGTATAGTGGCCGCGGTTCACAGTGGAAAAACCAAAAGGCCACTATGGTGGCCGGAGATAGTGAACGTGTTAAGAGAAACACATATGTTTTATTCAATTTGAAAATCATCTTATAAAACGACATTTAATGTTTATTTCTTCAACTCTTAAGTAAGCAATATTTCTTGACCTCTATTACCTTATTCTAATCAATCAAAATTGACACTTGTGACAGTGGCATTTATGACATCCATGACAGATCTATCATAGAAATCATAACCCGCAGATTAATAAAGTGAACCATATTAAAACTAAGGAAATACTATTTCTTCACATAGATAATTAAGTTTTGATTTCAAATTGTAAAAAAGAAAATGCTGAGAAAATTTTTTGGAGGAATTCAATCAGATACGATCACGTTTGAATCCAGCTACTGAAAAATTTACGGTCCTAAATGATGATGGAGAATCTCTTGTGTAGGTACATAATTCAAAATACGAAATATCCATTCCTGCAACTGTTAATTGAGAGATCAAAGGTCGGAGATGAGTCGGTAGATTGCATTACAAGAAGATCGCCTCAATTTTTTTAATCTTTACTATGATTCATTTATACAATTTTCAAAGAGAAGCTGAGCAATCGAAATCATTGATATTTCAGTTGGAATCTCTGAACGGATGTCCAAATATTTTGATAAAGATAGTTGCTGGGAACTTTGGGTCGAGGTCGGAAACATTTCAGACAATCCTCGTACAGCAGTATGCATTACAGTTTGCCGGACACAATTATCAATTTTGGAAAGTTTGCGATATTGACAGTATCGTTGGATGAAGTAATAACGAACATATAGCTGAAAATCTCTTGAATGGCGTCGGACATAGCCGGACCGGACCGTAGAGCTGCTAATCGGCGCACAGCCAGATCTAATAGTATCACTATTGCCGTTGCTCTCATTGTTTTCAATACATAAATTCGCCACCGAATCCGCTTTCCACTCTATAATGTTGTTTTATGGATGTGGATACCCACACCGCATATTAATTATAGTTCATCATTGATCTTTGCTATGTACAACTATCAGAATCATTTCGACAGAGATTTTCAAAATTTCTGTTATACAAGGTGGTCCAGAATTATGTGTATTAGTTACTGAAGGTATTGGTAATATGTAGGTTTCTCTACTGTGTTCCAAAAACAGGCGATACCGTCTCTAGATAGATAGAAAACTGAAAAATATTTGAGGTTTGTTCAGTAAAAAATTTTAAATTTATGAATCTGTTTTGGAAGCTGATACATCCAATGAATTTGTTTTTATGTCTGACTCTCATAGAGGGCGCTAGTTACACAAGTGAACTTGAAGATCATTTGATTTTACACCATCATGATTTGAAACTCATGGTATAATAACTGATTCTGGTATAAAGTAATGATAAAAACGAAGACCAAACCGTGTAATCCAAGGGAGTAAAATCGGATGACCGAGGAGGCTAATGAATCGGAGCTTCTGCAACTCTACCAATCCATCGATTAGGAAAATGGTTAATTAACCAATTACGACACCTTTTATCTAAGTGCGGTGAAGCTCCATCGTGCTTAAAAAATAGAGATCTTTGATCGTTTAGCTTTATATCTTTTAATATCTCGAATAAGTGAATTACTGAAACAAACAACAGTTTGAGTCCAAGAATCGCAATACATGATCATCAAATTGTTGTTTGTTTCAGACTAAAACCTCCAATAGCTTAGTGTCCATACTTATTTAAATTCAGAAAACTAGATCCTTTACTGAGTAGACTGGATTTTTGTGAAACATGACAAGAAACGAAAGCCCTCGGTCCCAATTTATGTAAATGTATCCGTTTTATCGATAGGATCTAATTTACGCGACAAAAAATTCACATAATGCTTACTATTAATAATAATAATAATTTTATCAAGAGTAATTTTTTGGTGTAAAATTAAATGATGTTTTAGTTCACTTTAAATTTTGCTTAATAAATCTAATATTGAAAAAATTATGTTCAATACTACTTGGTACGAATCATGTAACTAGCGCCCTCTATGAGAGTCAGACATAAAAACAAATTCATTGGATGTATCAGCTTCCAAAACATATTTCTGAAAAATTTCAGTACAATGTTGCCAGTAGTTGCGGCAAAATCGTAAACATGTGTATAATTTTGGCGTTACGAAAATTTTTTACTGAGCAAACCCTAAATATTTCTCACTTTCTATCTATCCTAGAGACGGTATGACCTTTTTTTTGGAAGCACCCTGTATAATAAACGTTAACTACCAGTTGAAAGTTTATGCTCACCCTATAGTTTGCGTGATACACAACGATTGAAAACAATACGTTCTATTTTGATATTTATATAGATAAGAATGTAATTATCACTAAATATTAGCTTCCTTCTAGCAAACACAATTAAATCTATTCTAGATACTATAATAAACTTCATTAAAGAAGTAAAAATCATATATATTCATTAGGAACAATTTAAAAAAATTTCTGTGGCCAACAGCTTTAGTCTCAATTTTTACCACGTCCAAGACATCCCCAAACCATCACCGAGTCTCCGCCACGTTTTACAGTCGGGATATCAAATGGAACTAACATCCGTTCTTTCTTTGACCTGCGCACAAATACTCTTCTCTTAGATCCAAATACCTCAAACTTTAAGTCATCACTTCATAAAGTTCTCTCCCAATCTTCATGCTTCCAATTTTTATGTTCCATGCAACCTTTTTTGACGTCTTAGAGGTTTCTTCATTGCCACCCTCCCAAAAAGATCAATTTTTCTCAATTACCTTTTCGCTGTAGAAGTACTTCTCCTAATCACTAGATTCATTGATCTGAATTGCTATCTCTGGGCCCGTGAATCCTCAATCAGGTTTATCTTCAGCGGTAGTGGTTTCTCGAGGCCGTTTTCTACAGCTAAAGCTTCTGGTGGATGCATATTTCTTCATGTTATAGTTTACGTACGTCGAGGTATTTCCAATTCTGCGACAATGGTTCGGTTAATTTTGCCTGAATCCCGAAGACTTGCAGCTAATGGACGCGTTTCAACTGATAGTTCCTTGGTTTTGACCATTTCAAAACTCACAATTCTGAATTTGCGAGAACGAAAACAATTCACTTTGCTCGCAAAAAATTTTTTATTGTTTCAGTTACTGCTCTGTTCCTAACGGTTTCTAATTAATCAAATAATTGTCTTTTCAGTTTTTTATTTTTATTGTCTCGCACTCTGAATAAATTTACTATGAATATAAATACAAGATATGTTTTGATATTTTCTTAAAATATATTTTCTTTCTGTCGTTTCCTAGAACTAAACGCTTTGTATAATTATCGTGCGTAATTCAATGTAATAGTTGGAGGGGTGGAAGAAAAAAACACAACTGGTTAGTAGTGTATGTAAAAGCAAAAATGCATCTGAATCTAGTTGAAGAGAGAAAAGCAGAGATTCTAAATTCGAAAGCTCGTCAAAGTTCTTCGGGTGATGAGTTTAAGTACAAAGAGGCGAACGGTCAGCGAGAGGGCGTTGGACAAACGGCGTCGGACGCCTTTTGTGTCGCTTTCGGCTCATTAGGTACGCGTCAGTTTGGAACTGATGATGAGCATTCTTATACACTCCGTTTGTTCCATAGCCCACTAACTGTGCAACCTCCGATTCGATTGCTCGGCTTCTATAAACTCTTTTTAGTCCATCAACGGACAATGAACGTGTTGCTAATGGTTAAACCGACGCTTGTTTTATAGCCCTCATACATTATTACGTAACTTACAGTCTCCATATAATATTTTTTCATTGGAGATGTAGTTCTGATGTCATTTCTCTATATAAAATCTACAGGGTGTAGAAGTATCAGCGATAACTAAACTAACCTATAATAATTCACTTAACACTATCACTTAACTAATTTATTTAGATTCTTCGATTACTTTTCTATTTCGTTCTATTCACTACGATTATTTATTGTAAACTTAACTAAACAGCGCTCTGAAGATTATGCATGCTCGAAGAGACTATCACTGACGAAGAATCCACAAAATAATTTCGGATAACCGTAAAGTGGAGATGATCGAGATAGCTGAGACCCTAAAAATATCAAAAAAACGTGTTGGACATATCTTGTATGAATATTTGGATACGCGAAAGCTCTGTTCAGAGTGGGTACCGTGCGACAACTATACATTGATGTGTTTGGTGCTGCTCTATTGCAATGAACCGAAATTTTGGTATCGAGGTATGAAGATGGATGAACCATGGCTCCAAAATTTCACACTGGAGTCTAATGGATAGTCAGTTGAGTGAACTGCACGTAATAAACCAACTTCTTCAATTATCTATACAGCAACACATAAGTATCAAATGAACTTACTCAATAAACTCCAAGAGCTTTTTGGTTCGAGTTACTTTATCTTTTTTTTCCTCATTGCTACTAACACTGCTTCACTGATATCCAGTTATTTTTTCATTTTGTTCATACCATAAACAGCGACTATTACGTAGCATTATTAGAGCGTTTTAACGACGAAATTGCTCAAAGACTGGCCCCATTTGAAGCTGTTTCGTGAAGCCAATGTCACAAATTAATGAAAACGATGGCACTATTATTCTTCTGAATCTTCCTGATCTGCGCCGAAGCGACTTTATTGTGATTCCAAAAATCAAGAAGATCTTCGCTGGACAGAAATTTTGCTAGGTTATCTCTGACACTTTATTGACGCTAAAGACGAATCGTACTATAAAAATAATATAAAAAATTTTTTTACCCGCTGTCGTCTTTGAAGGTCATTATATTGAGCAATAAAATGAAATTCTACAAGAAAAAAAGGTTTTTGTATGCAATTTTAAGACTAACTTTCTTAAATGTGTGTGATGAACCCAACAGAAATTTCGACTTTTCTTCATCCTCCTTTTTCTGTATAATGGGAGTAAAATTATGGCTTGCAGAAGAGCATCCATCTTGTCACAAATTTTTCACAACACTGATTGAGTCAGACTCAACAACCGACATATTCAGTGCGAAAGCAAATTTTGACGTGACTTGACTGAACAAAACTTGACTAGACGTGAATGGACTGGACTGGTTTGGTGCGAAATGGGCCTAAGATAGAAAGAGTAAAGGTATGTTATTGATTTTGTTATCATATTTTTGTTTGTCATCACATCACAATATTAGTGTAATTTCTTTCAATTTAGAAACATCTATCCTTCCTATAAAGCTATAAAGTTCAGTTGATTACCACCCATTTACCGACTAAATGATATTTATTTGTCTACATCAAAATTTACACAAACTTTCGAACTTGATAAGCAAATACATTGTACAAATCAATAGGTAAGTATAGTTCACCCCTTGCCCTCGTATTCGTTGAGAAACGTGATAGTTGCTAGAATATTAACTGGATATTAACCAAACATTTGAATTTCGTCCGAAATTTAATGCTATATTCTTTATTTGTAGATTAGAATATTCGAAAGCTGCTAAATAAGCTTTCAAGAATTGTTTTATTTAATTTTGTAAACGTCGTAATCTGCATAAGCATTTTTAAAAGGAATTTTCTTAGGAATTCAATTATACGTGGAACGTCGCCAAGCAGAGACGACTGAGTCGTAAACGGCACTACATTCAACTACATGATGACCCATAAATGGACCAAAGCACAAAATGTACGAACGTGCCGTTCGGGATCATTATCAGATACAGTAAGGAAGGAAATCGCTTGCACCGAAGCAGAGACGTTTCTCTTCAGATTTATCAAACATTATAGTAAATGGCTAGAGCAATATTATAACAAAAACTTCTTCTTCTAACGAAGAATTCTATAATTCCAGGGAATTCTCAGCATCCTCCAAAAGATCCACATTTCGGATAAACGCCTTAGTGAGTTCACCTTAAAGGTGATGATAATTGTCTGTCACTTTCCCTGTTTAAATAAATCATTCATATTTTGGTTGTTAGGTTAGGTTAGGTTAACTTTCCCTATTTAAATAAATACTTCATCTTGCATTTTCTTACTAGATCGTGACTATTCAAGTGCTAAATGGCCTCGATACTCCGGTTTCCGAATATCTGAATGTTCATTTCCATGTCTCAAATCGCAATTTTATGCAGTACCAAAAAATGTTATATGTCTAATACTTTGTTTCCAAATATCTGAATCCTGATCAGATTGCTTCGACTGGTACAGCCCCAAAACTGGATATCTCATTCTTTCCATTCTTATTTCAGGATTTGTTTGTACAACTTATTTTCAAGAATTAACAAAATAGAATTTCTCCCAAGCAGCGGACGCGTTATCAACTATACTGATCAAAATTGCTGTGTATTATGCAACTAGGTAGGCTAAAGACAACCTCTACAATGGACCTAGTCTCTCACGAGCAAATTTTTAGTTAGAATATCTAGGATATTTTGGCGCTACGGCTGTTAGAGAACCTTGTCCTCCTCGACATCTGACCTCCACCAGTTATTTTAGATCCTCTTCTAAGTCGTCCTGCCATCTGATACGTAGTCGTCCTGGTAGTCTGCGGCTTTTCGGCTCTTTCCGATATGCAACCTCCTCCCTTCCGAGAACCGTTCGACGCCATCTTTGTCTCGCAGGCTGGGTTCTCCATACAGATTGGAAACTTGCCTGCGGTCAAACCATACCAAAAATAAAAAAGGCGGTACCCAACAAATCTTGAGATATCTTGAGTCTACTAATATCATCAGTGACCATTTTGTAAACATAGATCCACCAGGGATCTCCTGGTCTATATCATCAACGTATGGATTGAAGTTATAGAGAAATATGGGGAATCCAGAGCCAGACTGGATATATTGAAGGCTTTTGACAGAATTTGACATGCCAACCTTCCAAATAAATTAAGATCGTACGGTTTGTCTTACTCATTGATTGGCTTTCTCAAAGACCGATCTATCCAGATCGCTCAGAAAGGCTTGAGATCAACGCTAGTGTCTTCCAGGGATCCAACTCGATCTATAGCATAGCCGACGCTAGGACACTGGTATCTTCGTTCTAATCAGCCACTGACAGCAAAATCCATGAGCAAGAACAGATCATAACCATCAATACCGATCTTTAAAACATTATGGAGTGGGGTTGAAACAATCTAATTGAGCTCAATGCAGCAAAGTCCCTGGGTGCTGTTTTTACAAAGAATGCTTGCACTGCAGCTCAGGATTTGGTCACCATCCCCGCAAAATATTGGAAATAATATGTCCTGGTTTAGTTACGTAACCGAACTAGCTAAGGCAGGTTCACAAAAACTTGGGGAGTATTGCTTAAGAGCAATTCGACTTATAGGCGATCTTGGACAGCTTAGACATTGATATTGGGTTGGGAATTAATGGAATTTATTAATATAAATCGTTGATTTTGTGCCAGGGGGATGAATTAAGGCTTATACTGGGAAAGAAATATGTTGTTATAACTTGTTCGAATAAAAAAGTGAAGAAAAGAAATGATTTGAACGAATTTCTTTATAAGAAAACAAATTCTGGGTAAATGTCATCAATAATATATTGGAGTTATTCCCGCCGACTCTGGATAGAGCCTCTAAGAGTATAAATGAGGCGAAGGGGTTGGAATTAAGCAACCGACTGTCGGGCTTAGGAAAGGGGAGGAAAGGAACGAAAGAGAGCGGGGAGTAAGGAACAAGTAGCCGATCAATACTTAGACAGGAGCAGCCGCCTTAAGGATTTTCTCTGCTTTAACATCGCTTCTCTCTAAGGACACGATGTTTCCTAAGGATTAAACATATTGAGTTCGGAAAAACTTCAACAAACGCTTTATATATTTTAAATTGAATTAGTTATGTTTTGGGAGAAACTTGAGACACGTTTTTAACATGAAAATATAGGAAAGAATATTCGAAGAATATATATTTTTAGATATACAGGGTGTCCTACGACGAGTTAAAACTATCGGTATATATATGGCAAAATACTATTATTTTAAATAGAATATTAATACAATTATACATTTTTGAAACCTGCGTGAAATTTTAGTATACTTTTGTCTAAAAACTTTTCTTGAAAAATGCATACTTATGAGTTCTTGATTTTTTTGGAAAAAATTTGACCCTTGCAGACCCTTATAAATTATTTTTTTACGAGGGTACCCTCAAAGATATGAAAATGGTTTCTATTCGGCTGCTTTTAGCAAGGTCAGACGTATGTGAATCTATGTTGAAAATTTTTTTATTTTATACAGGGTGTGTATAAAAAGTGTTCAAAGTTTAACTTCATAAATATAAAATTTTTTCACTTTTTTAAAGAGAACCACTCAGTTTTTTTAAATTTTAATGCATTCTAGGGTAAGAAATAAGGCAAATTCATGTTTACTTTTCTAAACCTAAACCTCACCGTTATCCAGATATTCAATGTTTTCTGTAAATTTTATTTATTCGTTCTTAAATTGAGAACGATCCGTTTTAACTATTATCGAAAGTGAACAATTGACTAATGACAGTTAAATAAGTGTCATTTATTACAAAGCCTACTACAACTATACAAAAAAATTAAAACTTGTTTAAAAATAAAATAATAATTTAGAACCTCAAATATCTCGGAAACGACTACTAAAAGTTGAAATAGGATTAGTAAATACAATTTGATTTGATTTTTTTACAGAACTTGACAAGATAAAAAAAAACTTTTTTATTTCTTCGTGGTTGTATCAACGGGTCAAAATAAAATTTGGACAATACCTGCATCTCTAAAAGTTTACAGAAAACAATAAATACCTGGATAACGGTAAAGTTTAGGTATAGAAAAAGAAAAAACAAAAAATAAAGAAATTTGATATTTATGAAGTTAAACTTTGAACACTTTTTATATGAACCCTGTATGAAATGAAAAATTTTTTAACATAAATTCAAATACGTCTGACCTTGCTAAAAGCAACCGAACAGAAACCATTTTAATATCTTTAAGGGTATTCTCGTAAAAAAATAATTTATTAAAAAAATTAATAATTAAAAAAGCATGCATTTTTCGAAAAAAGTTTTTTGACAAAAGCATACTAAAATTTTACGTAGATTTCAAAAGTGTATTAATATACAGGATGTTCCGTTCAAAATAACAAAGTTAGTTAAAAATATCGTATCCGAAAACCCAAACGCAGAAATTTTCATGATTTTACTTGTATAAGTATTTTGCCATATAAAGATAGTTTTAATTCGTCGTGGAACATCCTTGTATAGATAGATATATAATTTAGGGCGTTAAGGAAGAGTGAGGTCCTTCAAGGGTATTTAAGAGCGCAATTGTGTTTAAATCTATGTTTTACACTATTTTAATTAAACGAACCGAAGAATGATTATATCAGGATATTTTTTTAGTGGAACAAAGTAATGATTTTAGCTCTAAAACTCAAAAGAAACAAGTTATAAGATGCTTTAGATCATCAAATCATGTTCTAAGCTTGAGCTACTATTAATGTGTTTTTCATTAAAAAAATCCAAAAGTTTTTGTTAGCTGATTATCCACAATTTTATTGTCATATTAAAAATGTTATTATAACTTATTAGATGTTAAAAAAATGTGGCGCTGTCTATAGGATTGGAAGAAGAACTAGTTGAGATTCTAATTTTGTAGCTACCTATACCGTATCTGTAGCGTGAATAAAACAAGAAGGGACGTATATAATTCCTACAAAGTGTATTTACTAGTTTCTAGAAAATGAACATTCTAGCATCATTATTGATTGAACTGAGCTAAACTAGTTATGTATCCTAAAATGGGCAAATGCCCCAACATAGTAGCATCCCGTTCAGATCCGACCCCTTGTCAGGATAATTTACGAGCAAGACGGAAATTTTTGTTACATTGAGGTTAGGGTACACACGGCAACTAATATCCGAGCTGTTCAGAGTGAATAATGATCTCGCTGTTGCGTCTTACCCCCACCCCGCTCTCGCCACTACGATAAAGTTTGAACGAAAACGTCTTTTTACATCCTGAGAACAATTTCTTGCATCGATCGACTCGAGAGAGGTTTCATTGGTCTAAAGGCGGAGCTCGTCCCCTCTATTCGATCCAAGGAAATTTAGAAGTTGTACGGTATATTTCATTCAGAAACGATCTTTTTCGTATTTTTCCGACGTAAGGGAGCACGTGCTTTTATAGAATTTATTACGATTGCGCATATTTTAAAGTTTCATTCAAAATAAGAAGGGGGGAAACGCTGAAAAGAAAGAGAATAAGTAGGTCGTAGTCTAGACGAAAGTACGCGCTCTAGTTCTCACGATTTCCGTCGATTTTTCCCTTTTGTTGCTTGTCGTCACAAGGGTTTTAAGTAAAAAGTAAATTACTAATGGATTTAATTGCCCACTGGACACTTTTTCATTCTATTGGTTGTATCGAAATAGTTTATTGGCAAATGTTATTTTCTCACGAATGTAGAACCAAAAACACATATTATACTTTTTCCAGAATTGCACAAATTTGAAGAACACAATTAAAATAACTTGATATTTATTATTAACTTATCTTTATATACGTGGGTTGTCTGAAAAGTTTCCTACTTCAACTTGAAGATGTTAGCACTTATCAATATAAACTACGAAATATATTTTAGCCATTTGAAGCCATTTTGAATGCTTAATTTGTGTTTGACAACTGTACAAGTGAGTTCTATTTAGGATTTTTCTGAAAATAGAGAAAACTGAGTATCGAGCTGTCGTTAAATATTTGTTTTTAGAAGATAATACGGTCACGCAAATATGAACGAAAATTCTGCATCGTCATTTACGACACGCAAAAATTACCAAATGGTATTGAATGCATTGACGGATTTAAACTTGTTGCTGCTCTAGTACTTCTTTGATTAGATTTGATTCACTAATTTTGCTAATGGAAACCGTAGACAGATAATTACGAGGATGGTCCCAAAAGTACCTAGCCTAACCCATAGATGACGGTAGTTGCTTGCATTAAGTTCGAATAGTACTCGCCATTGATAGCATCCCAAAAAACCGACACCATGACCTTACCTGCCGATGGAACGATCTATGCCTTCCACAAAGGTTGAAGGAACTGGATGACCGTCGATTAAAAATACGCGAGCTACCAGACATAGTTGACATTTAAAAAAGTGCGCATATTAACTGGAAATTTGGACATGAGAAAGTTGTGCGCAAGATGGGTGCCGCGTTTGTTCACAATGGAACAAAAACAGTGTCGTGAAGATGTTTCCATCGAGTGTTTGGAAATATTCCATAGAAATAGCACTGAATTTTTGTGTCGTTCCATAATCATGAAACGTGGGTCCATCACTCCACACCCGAAACAAACGAAAAATCAAAATAATGGATTAAGGCTCCAGAGAAGGCAAAGGCCGTTCCGTCTGCAGGCGAGGTAATAGCGTCGGTTTTTAAGATGCGTGTGGGATGATTTTCATTAATTATCTTCTAAAACAATCAACGGCGAGTATTATGTGAAGAAATCAAGCAAAAAATACCGCGTTTGGCTAAGAAGGAAGTTTTATCAAGACGATGCACCAGCTTACACATTCTGAAGACACTTTTCAGAAAATCCTCGTAGTATATTTAAAATTACAGTTAACAGTGTAAGTCCTACAATTCTGTATCCTCAAGCCCGGAACGTCAATATATATTTCTATAGTGAATTGTATATGAGAATCGAAATTTTTAAGTCTTTAAATTATATACTAATAGATGCTCGTTGACATCACACGTTTTCTATGAATGTCATTTTATCAATTATGTATCTACCAAAGTTTTCACAATTGAGAACAACTTCAAAAACGTCTATTCTTAGAAACAACACATATTGCTCAAAATGATAATTGTTTTAGAACAAAAACTGATTTAAATAACCTTAGTGTAATCTATGCATATATTTTACGCCTTGAGGAAAGAAATTCTATAAAAGAAATTCTCCATCGACAACCAAATGACCTTACCCCGTATCAATTTGAATATTGTTTTTTGAAACTTTTGAATTTCGTAATTTTATTACAAGAAAAAAAAATTCAACACACAAAATCTCCAATTCTTCTTCTTCTTCTTCATCGTACGTTAGGAATTAGTCCTGTCTTTGTATCAATGGTTGCCTAGCTGCAGCTGGGATGATGAAGACCAGCTTTCATACCACCTTGCAGGTGGTTGTCTTGGTGGTCGGGATAAAGGATCTCTCTGTTTTAGTCTTGTGTTGGTATAGAAACAATTTGATATTCTTTGATTTGCCTTTAACTTCAATTTGTCTGCTCGAGTGTCATTTTCGTTAGATTTTTTTGGAATACTAAGACCGTTCATAATGCTGTACAAATGGTTTCTGTTACGTCATAACGACTGATTTAACCATTTAACTTAAATAAATATTAACGTTTATAATTTAATCCTTCATAATTTTTACCACGAAGATTATATTGCATTCTCTGTTTCTGATTTATCGTTAAATTTCATGACATTTCATATTTCCAATAAGACACCCTGTATATAAAATTAATAATAAACTAGTCATTCCATTAAAAATTGAAGAATCAAATACGATTCTAATAAAGATTGATTGATTTATGAAAAGCAATTTCCATTTCGGTATGTAAATTTTCGAAGTTTGTATAGAAATTTCGATAAACTGTCAAAAACAGCTTCAGATTCAGCGTAAATAATTACCACCTATTGGACCATGGTAACTAAATATTGATTTTGTTCGTGTTCAGACATGGAAAACTTCTCTTTGGACGTAACTTGCTTCGAGCATCTCCGACAAGCGTTAATAAAAAAATATTAAAAAGTGACGAAAGAAATTATTTAATTTTTCTTCCAACACACTAAAACGAAACGTTTCTCGACTAAAAGTAATTTAATGTAGATAAAATAAGGTGAAAACAAAACAAGTTTTATTCAAATTTTCTTTGATTTAAGTTAAATATGAATCAGCTAACACTACGTCTTTTATTAGGTTTTTACTATAATTTACTACTTTACTTTTATTTGAAAAAATTCATTTCAATTTTCAAATATATCCTGAATAATTCTAACATTTCCCAACTTAACAATGAGGAGAATATTGCATTTTTAGGTTAACTTCGTTACGTCAGTGCGTGCTCTATTCCTTTTAGATAATTTTCAACAGCAATTTGGAAACAAGTTTTTTGGTTAGATCCTAAATGATACTAGCTGTAGCTATCAAATTAAAAGTCTTTTTGTTTGTTTTTACATTAAATTATAAAATACCGAATCTGGTGTTTGTTCTTTTTTAATTCTTCATGTGTAGTTACTTCCCGATCTTCAGAATATACGTTTCGTTTCACATTTCGCCATAAACTCAATTGGCTTCAGTTAAGGCACTTCAGGAACAATGAAATAGCTCCCACAATGTTTTTTTGCTTCATGAGCAGTTGCCATATCTCGTCAAAACACAAAAAATTTATTTCAGGATAATTTTTCTTTATAAACTGCATTAATCTAGATCTAAGACACTTTTTTTCATATATTTTGGCGGTTATAGAAATTCTTTCAATCTAAATACCTAAATAAGTCAACAGATATCTGGCTATTGTCATTGTTACAAAATGATTCACCATAAATGATTTCTTCGTTACGTCGTTTGTTTTCTTTCAGATTTTCCATACTTGAAACTAAATTTCTAACAAATGTTTATAGTTACAACTGCCAAATTAAGAGATAATAAATAACATTATCAGTAGATGTCTACTGTACTTGCTAAGCTGTCTAAAAATGTTTTTAGTCCCCACACCCTTATTTTAGATTAACATTTATGTTATAGTTATGAATAGTCAAATTTATATATAATGTGTTTATAAAAACAAACGTCTATCATTACTGAAGTGGTGTCTTAAAATTATTATACCTTTTTGATGATCTTGTCTGCGTAAGACAATGAACAATTTGAACAGGCTTAACAACTCAAGTTGAAACATTTTTAAGTCCAAGATTATATACCAAGATTATTACTCAACTAATTCTTCAGTGTATATGTGTTGCTTCAATACTCCTGTCTGTTGAATCAGTTTGCGAATCTCTAACATCACAGTGATGAATCTGCTTATCAGGAGATGATTATTTCGGTCAATGCACCACTGTCAACCAAATGTGACAGTGTTGTTTTGATGAAATTGAATTCGTCTCTTTTTTTCATAGATCAAAATCTATATGAAACGATTTTATTATTGTTATTACTAATTTTTTTGCATTATTCCAGATACGTAAAACAGATATTAAATCATTATCTTTATTTTTTAATTATAACTTGTTTTTTACTGCGATATTGCAGATACTTTTCATTATTTTCGGTTGTGTGCGCAGATACGTTGTAGTTTTATAGTCTGAGCGTCAGATTAATATAAAGAAGCAAGTATGGGCTCTTAATATAGGTAGGAGCTCTCAGAAAGAGGCGCCACATTAGTAAACAAAATCGATCATCTAAAAAACTCAAGCGCCTCACATTGCGATCTAAGAAGTCCCTATATCCTCAATCCTGATGGTTTGAGCGTAACTTAAGGGATAGGAAAATTACGAAGCTATGAAATAACTCATAATTCAGTCCACTGAGAAATTAAACCAAAAAAAAAACATATTTTCTACACCTCGTATTAACGACTATATATCCTGTAGGCCTGTCCAATTCGTTTTAAAAAAGGATATCGGTTAAACAGAGTCAGGTCAGCGACCTTCCTTTCCAAGTTTCTGGTCACCTTTGGATTAGAGTTGCCGATAGATCGATAGTACATCGATAGTATCTTACCATCGATAGCTATCGATAGATAAAATGAGTTATCGATAAATATCCCCCTCGTTTGTTTTCGGCTTTTCTTTCTCTTTCATCTCTACTCATATCCCCTCTTCAAATAAGTTTCTGGGACTTTAGTTAGTAGACTACAATGGACTTTATAATTTCATGGAATTTCAAGGAAACCTTAAAAAACATCTTGAATAGGAAATTATATTAATATTACTTCGCTTGAATATATATATATATATATATATATATATATATATATATATATATATATATATATATATATATATATATATATATATTTAAGTACAACACTTTTTAATATGAGTCTACTTTGTTTATTTTATATTAATAAAATTATCCTGCAATTCACGTCACAATTTAAATAACATCCAAGACAAAAGCAGCGCGCGGCTTTGCGTTACGATACGCTTCTTAGAATTTTTGAAAGGGACTATGAGGACAGAAAAGTAGCAGAGATTCCACAAACGTCCATTTCTTTTACTAAAAGAATAACCTGAATAACTACTAGTATAATTAAATGACAAACGTAATTACGTTACTACTACGAATGAATTAAATATTCCTTGAAATTTCCATTCCTTGTTCACCTAAATGTTTCACAATTCGGAGAGCAAATTCTGGGTACGTTACCTTTGAATGGGAGGGGTATTTTTCTATGAAGTTCAATTTAAAGTTTTAACTCGGTTTTCATTTTCCGTTCTAGTTGTGTTTGTTCAGTTTCGTTTGACACATCTAAATTTTTCTCTGACGATTTTTGTGTAGTTTACATTCCGCCAAAATCAGACGTATGGGAATATTCCAAGAAGTTAAACCTATCGTGACATCTTTGATTTGCAACATTGCACTGAAATTTTCATCCAATATTACAAACCCCCGAGAGCATCTTGTCAGACGACACGGGGATCTTTACCTCCGAAAACGTACCCGGGATGAAGCGCAAGAAGACGAACATTCTACTTCAATTTTAGTGGATAAGAGTGTGGAAAAAACATATCCATTACATAGTGAACGGAGGAAATTAATTGATGCGGCTATAATGAATATGATTGCTCTTGATTTAGAATCATTTCATATCGTCAACAATCGCAATTGGCTTTCAAACAATATGCTCCCGGAAATGTACCACTCCATTCCAAATAAACTGATAGAATTTTTTAAAATTGTGGTTCATGTATCCGTCACGTCGGACATGTGAACATTAATTGCCCGTGATTCCTATATAACAATTACGGCACATTTTATAGATAGTAGTTGGGATCTACGTTGTTGTGTCCTTACCACATCCGGTATGAAAGAGCGGGATTCTTCGGAAAATATTTCTGTCACTCTACTCCAATGTTTCAAGGAATACGGGATCGAAAAAAAATGTCAAATGACAATGCCGCTAATATGATCAAGGCAGCAGGAATAAGCAAATTAAAGCATCTAAACTGTTTTGCTCACACCCTCCAGCTAGTGGTGAACGACGCTCTTAGAGCTTCCGAAATTGAAAATGTGCTGACTAAAGCTCGGGATTTAGTTCGCACATTTCGAAGCAGTATTGTCGCGCATGAAGTTTTGAAAAAAGAGCAACAGAAAGCGTCGAAGGAGCCGTTGAATTTAATTCAAGATGTCCCCACACGCTGGAACAGCACGTACTTAATGATTGTAAGAATACTGGAAATTGGAGACCCCCTTCTTGTGGCATCGACCAATTGCGACAAAACGTTTTTCAGTTCGACTGAAATTAAAATTTTACAAGATATGGTTACTTTATTAAGTCTTTTCAATGATGCGACTCTAGAAATTTCGGGGGAGAATTATATTACGGGGTCTATCGTGATTTCAATTGTGTATTGTTTATTTGATGAACTGGAAGCAAGGAGAAATAAATTAACATCAAAAGAGAAGAGAAAGCATGGCTAAGAAACTCTCTACAATACTTGATTCACGATGGAAAAAACGCCTTTCAGAAACTCTTCCAATATCGATCAAGCCCAGACAAAATTACAAAATGTTATCGCCACGTCATAATCAACCAGCAAAAGACTACAGTATCACAAGATTCCACAAAAAATATTCAGTCAATAGTGCCGAGACAAGCAAGCTTAGGGATTCTTGGAATCTTAGAAAAAAAGAAAGATGAGGCTCGATCTCGTAGAAATGCCACAGTAGACACAATACTGCTGACAAAATCATATTTTGAAGAACATTCGCTCTCGAAGCATGCTGACGTGCTTGCTTACTGGGAAAACTATTTCCCGAATTTGGAACCACTCAACTTAATTGCCAAAAAGTACCTTTGCGTACCTGGCTCCTCAGTACCTTCAGAAAGAGTTTTTTCGCAGGCCGGCGAAACTGTGTGCGAGCGTAGAAGTAGGCTGTCTCCGCTCAAAGCAAATATGCAAATTTTTATAAAATCAAATTTGTGGGTGTTAGAATAATAATTTTTTTGTTTATTTTTAGCTTTTATCAGCGTTTTTCGTTTAATGTAAATATGTATGATCTAGATAAATGATATTTTATTAGTAATCAATTTTGGTTGCTTTGTAAACTTTTATTTAAAAAAATGTCTGTAACTTGATTTTAAATTGTATTTCTTTTATTATGTTTCTCAAAATAAATATTATTATTCAAGTTCATAATGGTATTTTTTAATTCTCCCATTTCATATTGGTTTGGTGTGTAACAATCGACGCTTGAGAAGTTAAACTTCAAGTTACTAAATAATTGATACTATCGATAGCTTTCCAACGATAGTATCGGAACTATCGATAGCTTCAACTATCGAACTATCGGCAACCCTACATAGGATCGCTTATAAGTCGAACTACTCTTTTCTGTATTGAGACCTGTAACCTAACCGGTAAACTGATCAATGGACCCAGAACCCATTCTTGGTGTAGCCGAAAGTGTCCCTCAACGGTCTACTTGTAAAGCGGGCAGTTATAATAATTATAAATATGACTTTTGGGAATTCATAATTTTTTTAATATTTATCTTCTTGAAAAGCCTAAAGCTTTGTCACATCAAATTTTCAAATAATCCTAATTTATAGCATGATTTTTGGGTCCTTATTGGAAAAAACCGACGCGATTTTCTAAGGTCGTACTGCCTCTTTTAAACTCTTCCTCCTAATATTTTACAGTTGGAGCAATCTCACCCAAAGTAGAATCTAGTTCAGCTTCTATATTGGTTGGCCTACGCTCCTCATTAAAAGTATTATATCACACAACGATGACCAATATTTACAAATTCACTAAAAACGTTCAGTATTGATGATTGCCAAACAAATACTAAACAACTAAACAAATACTGTATAGATTGTGGTATTTTTAAACTAACCAACCTAACCAAACTAGAAAATTAAAATTATAACATTAATTCATCGTTTTATGTAATTTTTGTGATAAAAAATTATTATCAGTTGTTCCTCTAGAGGAGATATGCCTTAGTCAAAGTGTACCTCTGCATTTTGATTATCGTCATCAACAAGACGAATGCAATTAGTGACTTTATAGCTTTCGAACCTATAATTACTAATCCATTAACTCTGCTAACTTTATCGAACGCGCCATTCGCAAAAGTACCACAAATACTTCGGTGATTAGAAAAGGGAAAACCACCTCTAAGAAACAAATCAATTGCGGTCTAAAATTGAACAAGAAATTTGTTCCGGAAATGGAAATATCGATCATTATATAAATTGCTTTTATGACAAGATTGCTCAATTCAGTTTCATACAAAATCCGTACCTAAAAATGCAAATTGCCTTACATCAACAAGTTTTAACTAATTAATTTGTTTGAACATCAGTATTTAACACAAAAAGTTTTAAAAAAAAGTATGCAAATTCCGTTTTTTAACGCCAGAAAATTGTTTTTATAGAAATTTATATACATCACATTTACAAAAATATGAACAACTACTACAACAACTACCTGGCTTGACCTAGAGATAGTTTCTTGAAAAATGTTTGAAGACACCATGTTGTTTAGTATTTGTTTGACAGCCATCAATAGTGAACGTTTTCAGTGAATGAGTAAACATAGAAAAAATTGGTCATCATTATGTGATACAATTTCATTTCAGAGGTTTTAGTCCAAACAATATAAAAGCTAAACTAGATTCTACTCTGGGTGAGACTGATTTTTCATTATCAACAGTAAAATAGCAGAGTAGCAGAGTTTAAACGAGGTTGTAGGACATGCAAAGACCAGCAGCGCAGTAGTCGACCAAATGAATTTTTGCGCAGTTTTATAACGATGGATAATACGTGAGTTCATAATTTCATATTCGAAACAATGGACCAAAATGGAGAACCGCTTCAAAGAAGGCAAAGACCGTTTCATTTGCAGGCAAGGTCAGTTTTTTGGAATCTGGTTATCTTGAAAAAGGAAAAACTATCAACGGCGAGTAATATGCGACCTTATTGCAAAGTTTGAGTGAAGAAATCAAGCAAAAATGACCGCATTAGGCTAAGAAGAAAGTGTTGTTTAATCAAGACAATGCACCAGCTCATATATCCATTATTGCAATGGCCAAAATTACTGAACTAAAGTTTGAATTGCTACCTCATGCACCCTATTCGTTAGATTAAGCCCCCTCGGATTGTTTTCTGGTGAAAAAATGGCTCAGTGGTAAAAGATTTTCCAATAATAAAGAGGTGATATCGGCAGTTAAGGACTAATCTGAGGAACTTGACGATTCTTATAAAAAGGGTATCAAACTTATTGAACATCCCAAAATTTTTGTATTTCTTTGTTGGGCCAGATACTTCTGGAACTATCTTCGTATATTGGATGATATACTATATTTTTGGAAATATTGAAATTGTGTTTTCTTATTATCCATATCGTAATATACGTTATTAGAAAACTACAGTAACAAATAAAACTTTTCGGTCCATCAAGGAGTGTGCAAATAAATTACATTGCTGTGACGAAAAATTTTTATAAAGGGCATCCCAAAATTAACGCCAGATATAACTTTGCCGCTATTTATGTAAAAAAATATTGACAACCCGAAAAAAAAATCGACAGCTTATAGTTTAGGATTTGACGATAGAACAACGTGTCTCAATTATAGGCTGCCGCAGTACGAAAGTTTCATATAAAATATGGTCGAAATAGTGTTCAAAGTTCGTCAAGTGTCAAGAGATTAATTAGAAAATTCCGGGAGACTGATGACATAGTTCTTTTTGCCGCAATTGGATGACATAGATTTGGCCAATATGTGGTGTCCACAAAACGGTACTACGCTATGAAACATAATTACTACATCAAAAATTTCTAGATCGTGTACTCTATGAACTCATTGATCAGAAGCGACCTAAAACTTGTTGAAATCTAGCGTAAATTTTGGTACAGAGACCCAATCAAGTTTCCACCTTTCACATATTATGATATAAACTTTTCCAGGACATTGGATTGTCTGAATGGATTTAATATATAGAGTGAACTACATCAGCTTTTTTATTTCTCTCCATTACAAGTTTCATTGCCTTTTTCGTATCTTCTATCCATGGTTTTTTTGTACGTTTTTAGTTCACGTACCCATATTCCGCTGTTTTTCGGTGTCTTAAGCGATTTCCAACTTTTGTCTTTTCAATACAATCCAAAAGCTGTTTGGTTAATCAAACCTTTTTGTTTTATTATTTATTATTGTCATATCAAAATCTAAATTTAATTCTATATGCGATAGACAGCCGACACACGCACGATGAGCTAGCGCATATTAGAAGTATTCATACCATCACCTAAAAATCACCACATTCCCAGCCCTACAGAGTAAAAGTACTAAGATAAAAATGTACCATATCCCCCCCAAAAACCAATCACAATGAGCTTCTTCTACTGTGTTCAACTTTTTTGAAAATATTATATCTGTATTATCTAGTTTTTGCTTATCTTAAGCAATATTTTTGCCGTGTTTCGTTCTCTAAGTAATCATTGAACTTCTGATATAATTGAGCTCTAATATTTGAGCTTTCCATTTCGTTTCATGTTTTTCTCTTCTTCTTTTCTATTTATTGTATGCTTTTGTCGTTTCTTGTTTCCTTTTCTAAGTAATCTTTAAGCTTCTGATATAATTGAGCTCTAATATTTGAACTTTTGATTTCGTTTCATGTGCTCTTCTTCTTCTTTACTCATTGTATGGTCGTGTTGTTCCTCTCCTCATGGTTTTTGTTTTTTGTTTACTTTCTTCAATATTAAGCTTCTTTAGTTCCTTTATGTCTTGCTATAATGTATGATTATCTTTTTCATTTTCTAATATCCCATTTTGTATGGATGTCCATTTGCTTCGTCCACTCAAGAAAATGAACACGGAATAAATAAAAAATCTGAGAAATTTTTAGACAACCAACAAAAATTGTGGTACATGAACTACTTTTGTATGTTAAAAATTCATGAATAACTTTCTAAACATGTTAACTTGATCCTGATAAAGTTTTATGATAAAAGGGAAGTTCTGAGGCGAAATAGCATAAGAAACAACCCCGACAGATCAGAGAAATGTAACCGGTATCTCGCGAGAACAATGCATTATTAGACAATAACCCCCTTGTGGAATTAAGCCTTTATATTCCAATATATCCATTACTCATCTCAAACTATTCCCATCCACTATTTCGGCTTGTTCACCTCTATGTTCGAACTTCTTCAGACCCCTCGGGAACCGAACAGATATTTAACTTAAACTATAAATGACTTTCGGTGTTATTGTTCTCAGTTGGATAACAGCAGCGGTTCATTTGCCTGATATACGACGAAATCCTTATATTTATACAAGTCAGTTTAGATTTATAATTATCAACTTAACTGCCGTAGTTTCATTACGTACATAACTAGTGGATTTTTGATACAATCAAGTTTTCTAAGTTCTGTAGGCATTTGTTTTCACACTACATCAAACCAAATATTGAAACTAAAAAGTAGATTCATAAACTTAACTTTCCGTTTGCCGTTGGTGACTTTCAACGTAAATGAATTTTATGTTTCGTTCATAACAACTTTCTTAGCAATAGAAATTAGCCAATCACATCCGTTTGCGTTTGTCCCGTGATTTTGACGTATTTATTAGGTTAGGTTACACAAAATAACAAAATTTTTAGGTTAACACTAGCAACGTCAAGTTTATGAATAAGGTGTAGAATTTGTTACGAAAGTTATTTTGCAAACGTCACCCGCGAACGGTAACGGCAAACGGCGAGTCAAGTTTATGAATCGGCCTTAAGCTCAGAACTTAATCCTTTCGAGTGCGTTCTTTCGAATTATGGGACATTTACTTTTCGTAAAAATGTCTCGGCTTGTCAGGTTTCACAATGTTTTTTATGAGGTTATTATAATACTGCGCGTTGACAGTTGTTCAGTGAGAAGATCAACCTCAATTATTCCTCTCATATCCCTAAATACAGTACACAACATTTTTCCGCCGACAGTATAATCTTCGTTTTAACTAGCGCGCGTTTTGTTTTCTTCCTCCACTCCATAGAGGCGCGTTTACTCCCTGGTGGTGTACCCAAGTCTCGTCTGTGATGAATATTCCACAATAAATTTTACCTTTCATGTCTTGGCTCCCAAATAGCTGAAATTATTTGCTCAATACTACTGATTATGATGTCCAATTCTTCTTTCATATCGCGTACAGTACTGCGTCGCTCCAGAATGAGTTTTACTACAGCGTTGACGTTTTTATTGCCACCAATTTTGAGCTTCGTAACAGGCCAGTTTAACCATCCAGTGCAGCCACTTTTGAGACACTAAATTTTAGCGCGTACATTCAAAAATCTTAATTATATATCTTTTAATGTATTTCTTTGAAAATAATTTTATTGGCGAATCCATAGGTGAATATACTTGTTGTAGAGAAAGAAGACCGTGAGAGATGGTAGCATATCTATGAAGGTTGCTGCAAATTGTCTTTTCCCTTATTCTTATTCAACATATTACCCTTGGGGCTTATATCTCATAACCAAGTATACTATATGATGAAAATAACGCTGGAGTATGTGGTTTTGCTGGAAAATGACTTGGTTGAGATAAGGGAGTAAAGTTGTTTGGAGAACATCACAATATAACCATAGAAATCATGATTCGTTGATTCATCGTTCGACTTCCCATTCTATGCATCAGCTCAAACGTCGTTTGGTTATTGTTGATCTGGTTCACGCAATTGGAGATAAATTTAAACAAAACCGTGAGTTCACAATTAGTGCTCTTGCTGTGGAATTTTCACAAACGCGTTCGTCAAAACTTCATCGAGTATGACATGGTTTAAAATTCAGGCGACATCCTTATATGAAAAAGGCATACGAAAACTGAGAAGTGATTACAAAATTTCGGAAGCTATGTAGAAAATTAGTTTAATAGTTGTAGACTCTTTTAAAATAAATATTTTTACTTATTCATGAAAACATCGCCACGCAATTTTCAAGTAATTAAGGATCATAGCATGAAATAAATACAGCACGTAATCGAATACCAAATAAGTAATATATTAGTTAAAGGCCTAACAGGGTAGTAAATACAATAACAATACAATTGTTATAAATGTCACAAGGTGGCAACGTTGCGTATAAGTGTCAATGCCATATACATTTCGAAATGATCAGAATCGCTGTCATTGTAATAGTTTTGTTGTTTAACACAAATAGACACCCTTGTAACAACTAACAATATACAAGGGCCGCTACTTGAGTTTTGAGATATGACAACATTGATTTGAATATGTTTGACACTGCCATCAAAAAGATTGACATTTTTAATGGTGAACGTACTCAGTACGTGTTATCATACGAGTGGTCAAAAAATGTAATTAAATCCCTATGATTTTCTATGACTTTCGACGTAACCAACAGCAATGTGCCGATCAACTCGCTTCGACTTTTGGTCATGAAGCATCAACTCTACCCATGGTGTGGTCGCACTTCGCTACAGGATGAATTGTGTGAAGGTCGTTCGAAAACGGCTGAAATGGTGAAAAAAATCAATCGTGGATCTTCAAAAGACGCCTATAAGATCGTGATGATGATTTGAATCCGAAACTAAACAATAATCGACTGTATGGGTCTTTCAAGACGAGCTAAATTCATAAAAAGTTATTCTCAAACGAAAAACTTCGAAGTTAATGGTTTTTTCGGATGAACCATTAGAACAACGTAGAGCGTTCAATTCTGAATGGTATTTGTTTGCAAGAAGTGTTCGAAAAAATCAGGTCAAACTAATTGCAGAATACAAATCATTCTGCACCACGACAATGCGAGCTCTCACACATAAATTCAAACCAAAGCGCTTTGGACAAGTCATAACATCGAATTGATGAGTCATTCGGCATACAGTCCTTATTCGGCACCCAATGATTTCTTATTATTTCCGCAGATCAAAAATAAATTACGAGATCAACGTTTTTCTACACCTGAAGAAGCGGTTGATGCGTTCAAGTCACTTGTTTTGGAGGTACCTTTATCAGAGTTGGTTCAAACTCATGAAAACTGGTATTGATCTCAATTGAAATTATTTTGAAAAACAACAAAGCTATCCAATTATAAATATTTGTTTCCATTTGTCTACCTAAAATCTTGAGTAACAGCCCTCGTATTCACTATTCGACATCCATTTTCTTTCTAGTTCGAAATTTGGTCACGATATTACCAAAAATTACCAGAATTCTTCATCTGGATGCAGCGCTACTGAGTATATGATTGATAAGAAATAATATGAAAGAACAATGTTCAAGTTGAAGATTTTACTTTTGCAAATCTTTTTTTAAAAACTTTATTATTACAAAAAACACAATTTTACAATTTTTCAAGCGATCGAACTTAATTAATTTCACGAATTAACGAGATTCATTGAATGAACTAAATTCATTCTTTTGATGTTTACAATATTCATATTTATACTAATAAAATGCTGACAGTTGTTTATGTAATCTGATCTTACGAATCCTACTGTGACTGCGCCAGTTAAAGATTTTGGAAAGCTTTTTTAAAAATTTTATTATTACAAAAAACACAATTTTAAATTTTTCAAGCGAATGAACTTAATTTCACTATTGAATTAACAAGATTAATTATGTTGATGTTTATAATATTCATATTTATACTAATAAAAATGCTGACAGTTGTTTACGTAATTTAATCTTTAAGCGTTTCACTTTTTAGAATATTTTGGATTTTTCTTCACATAACTTTCAGCTTCTTTTTCATATCTCTTGAGGTTCAGGTTCTATATTTAATTATTTATCTAATTACGTAACAAAATATTAAATTCTTAACAAAAATTAACAAACGATCAAAATAATGTGGGCGACGAGTAAATTTGTGATATTAATTCGAAGGGTTTAAGGTGTCGGAAAGGAATTTAAGGGGTCGCTCGTGTCATTCAGTTGTGGCTAACTATTGGTTTAAATATCATTTATTAGACCTTGCTTCCCAATGGGAAATTCTATGTAATAAATACAATCGAATTAATAGTCATCAAATATATTTTTCCTCATAAATTATTTGAATTTATATCGTTATTACCGATAACTAGAAGTTTTGTCCCTTATATTTACCTACACCGGCGTCCAATAAGGTGCTTTATTAATGACCAGAACTGTACCACCAAATCTTATTGCGAACCGTAAGCTGATACCAAGGGACTCTCTGCCCGGACGGACGCCATCTTGGTTAGTCATACCCCGAAGCTTACGTATCTCTTCGTCCTTGTCTCTATCCTTTTCCGGTCTGCCCCTTCCTTGCTCTTGAGTCGATATTCTGCAGAGGCTCGCTATAAGAATCTGCCTGAAGAATTTGCTTTAGAGGTGGTACATTTTGGAACTGTTATTATTTTTTTTATTTCCAAATATTTCTTAAAAATTTAGAAAATTTCACTGAAACGTCGTTAGTTGTTATTGCCATGAGTCTTCAATATTACAGATTACAGAAATAGACATTATTCTTAACATAATGAACGTCAGTCGTCATATTGTCAAAATGTCTACCATCATCAACAAATGTTACCCCTTTAATAGAATTATTGTTCATTGTTAATTCAGATAGAGCTAGACATCAAAGACATCACCATGAAAAGTAATTAACTGGTGATTTTTTTAACCACGTCTTCACCATTTTACTGCCTTTGTGTTTTTTGTTCTGGCTTTCAAAATGATATAATTGTCGTCGAAAAAATCTTTTTCTATGATAGTTCAGGCCAATTATAACTTTTGAAGATGTTGTCGTCAAAACCGTCACTTTTGGAGAATGTAAAGGTATTTTATTTTGGGATTTTTTCTACCTCAAAATTCACAATTTGTTTTAATTTAAATGTATTTTAAGTATACGTGGTCTTCCGAAAATGTTATTAGAATGCTGGAACATCGTACTAATGAAGATTTTTTTGAAAAATTAAATCATTTTCTTTGAATTCTCGCATTGTATCTTGTACGGATGCAATGTTAATTCTCATTAAAATGTATGCGGCATCCGGTAGTTCAACTGATCCGAAGTATAAAAGCAAAAATTAGCCCAAAGTCAAAATATGAACAATGTATCTATTTTTGTGAATATTTTAGAGTTGAATTGAAAAAATGACAAATTACGGTTGTGTGTTTGTGACTTTGCAATATTCTAGAATAGCCACGTCCACCTCTACTAAGAATTCGTTCAAAGAATCTGATATGACCATTCATTAGAAATTCAGCATGGAGTTTCAGCCTTATCCAAATGGTATTTAGATAGGTTTTTGAACGAAAATATAGAAATTACTCTTAATATAAATTCTTCAGTTTAGGAAAATTCTCAGTTTGCATTTGAATATATTTAATAGTAATTTGAAGATAAATACAGAGTGTTCCTGGATAAATAAAACGACTCTAGGATCCCTCCAAGTCACTGTCGATAGATACACCTTAGAAATGTATGAAGTCAACGCTGGTATTCCCAAGGGATGCATCTTATCACCTACTTCCTTCCTTCTGTACATCAACGATCTACTTCACAAAACTGCAAACCCAATCTATAGTTTTACCGATTATAACAAACTATTCTCGATGAAATACGGCCCAATAAACTCGGTTAAAACGTAAATCCGTAAGTAGCATCAGATCACCACCAACAATACAGATTTAGACAACATTCTGGAGTAGGGTGAGTTTAATGTAGCAAGACTATGACCTGGCATAGTCACGTGGCCGAATTAGCTTCAGGCAGCTTTACAAAAACTTCAAACCCATCTTTAAGATCAAAAAACTATATATCCGGCAACAATTTCTAAATGTGCAAGCTTGTGGAATCAGCTACCAAGGTACGTCTTTATCAAATACTGCAGAAATCCAGATCAATTTCCACATGAGGCACCACTGGAGCTACTCCTGTGTGATACGGTTCATCCTCTTTGACCTAGGTCGTGAGGTGTTTTGAAAAACCTTGACAGTCTCTTGAAGTGTCGTGTTTTTG
The DNA here is from genome assembly GCF_026230105.1 of Diorhabda sublineata. Taxonomy (NCBI): domain Eukaryota; kingdom Metazoa; phylum Arthropoda; class Insecta; order Coleoptera; family Chrysomelidae; genus Diorhabda; species Diorhabda sublineata. The sequence goes on along the minus strand of NC_079485.1, from coordinate 14,437,149 downwards.
TCAAGAAGCTTGACAAACCTCAACTTCCCTTTCCAGGTTTCATAACTTAAATGGTAGATTCCACGCATAGGAGTACCTGTTTTCGAGATATGTGGTCTTGAAAATCCCCAAAACGTAAGTTTGCACAATATTTGAAAGATCTACTCGACAGGTAGACGTGGCTAATGAACACCGAGTTCACCTGTAGGCGCTCAGAACGTCTTTGGAGAAGTGCAGGCCTGTGGAGTCAGCTACCTCATCTCCACATGGCGGCACCACTGGAACTACTCCGACGTGATAGGGTTTACCCTCTTTGACCCACTATTTATCTATTCCAACAACTCTTCTAGGCTTTATTGGAGTAATGTCTTTGTAGACGTACGATTACTATGTTACCAACAACGTTTCTTGGCGTGTCTTTTTTCTCTACTTCTTCATTTGCTTATTATTGAAAACCATTTCTTGTACTTCTCTTTAAATTTTACTTTAATTACTTTCAAATATATTTTTATTTGGTTTTCAAAGTTTTTCTAGTATGTTATCACTAAAATTATCTTTTGTAAATATTTATTCCATCTTTTAGATAACATACGATCTGATTTAATAAAAAAGGAATTTGAACTCGTTAGTGAGTTGGGCCCTGTATAGATATTAAAGTTTTGTCGATCAAACTTCGGTAATTTTAGCATGCTCCTAGTCCGACGGCAATTGCTCACACGACGCCACATCCGAAAATTGATAAAGCCGAAAGTTTCTTAACTAATGTAAAAGTTTCAACGTGCATAGGTCATATTATACGTTATTAATGTTGAAAGTGGCGTGAGGTTGCCAGTTTGCAGTCGCTGCGCTGGTTACCCTGGTGGCAGCTCCGTACTGTTCAACAAGAGTAACTCCTTTCTGGTTATTAATGAAGGTTACAAACTCCTTTAATTAATTTCTCACTGTTATACCCCGCATATTAATCAATACTCTATGCTGTAGGGTCTCAAGTTATGACCAACTGCTTGAGTTTTCGTATATACCGGCTAGATGCGGCCAGACTGGAATGTCTATAATTATAAGGGTGGAAAATCGTACATTTCTTACATGGGGGTATGTACGATTCTTCATATTTTAATTGATCGTGATGAATCGGGATTTTGACTTCTAAATCTCAATCTAAAAAAAATTAATTAATTGTGAAGCTGTTTACATAAGACAGACATTTCAATATTTAGAAAATAGATTGAGAAGTCATCAATATTGTAGCCGGCACCTGATCGGCAGAAAAATGTATCTTTCAGTATAACAACGATCACAAGAATTCTTCGAAACTGTGCAAAGGGTAGTTGAAAGTATTGGAAAGGAAGAATGTACTGAAAATGAGGATATGGCCGTATCTCAATCCAATTAACTTGTAGTCACATCTTTGGAAAATCCATCGATGAATCAACAATGTAGTTATTATGAATATATATAAAATGGCTTGAAAGGTATTTTTCAAGTACTCCTCAATGATTTCAAACAGATATCTACACCTCCACATCAGAATATGATTCATGGAATGTTATGAGTGGTCAGTACTGCTGTACGGACCTTGAAATCTCAAATGATCGAAAAATTTGAGATTTGGCTCTATAGACGGATCCTGAAGATACCCTGGACTGACAGAATTTTCAACGACGAAGTACTAAGACGCATTGGTCGCAAAAGAAAGCTGTTGACAATTGTTAAGATAAGAGAAACATCTTACATTGGACACATCTTAAGCAACGATAAATACCTACTGCTACAGAACATATTGCAGGACAGATTAGAGGAAAAGAAAGGCATCGACAGGAAGAAGAAATCCTGGCTCCGAGAATGGAGAAATCTCAGCGGAGAATTGTTCCATGTTGCGAGGGACAGAGACGCATTTAAAAACATGGTTGCCAACCCTCAATGAGAAGATGGCATGAGAAGAAGAAGAGAAGCCAGCTCAAAAGTTGGTTTTGTTAGTGATCTTGACGCGGATTTGGTCAAAGGAGGTCTCGTCTGCCTAAGGTTATAAAACGGCTGCCAAGAACCGTTGACCTTCTGAAATTAGAACCTCAGAAACAGCATCTTTATGATGAAAAACCTTGACAATTTTTGTAGTGTCGTGTTCTTGTAAAAAAGATTGACAAACCTCAACTTCCCTTTCCAGATTTCATCACATAAATGGTAGATTCCACGTACCTATCTGTTTTCAAGATATGTGGTCTTGGAAAGCCCCAAAAACGTAATTTTTCACAATAATATGATTTTTTTTTCATTTTTAACATTCGGTTTCAACTATACCGAATTTGTTTTATATGTCAATCGATGCAGAATATAGTCCTATGTATTTTCGAATAAAATTCTTTTTCCATCCGCCGTACCTTTTTCCAGTTAAAATAATTTGGCGTTTTTTTGGCTACCAAAAGTTCCCTACCTAGAATTGTACAAATTCAGTTTAAACGCATTTAGGACCAAATAGAGGTTTTAAAATGAATTTCACCTTGCTGGCAATTAATTTATAATAAATATTAATAAAGTATAGTAATTTGATTGGCCTATTTGCTGAAACCCGTGATGCTACAACCCCCAGTAAATTTTTTTCAGGTACTACATCGATGACATTTATGATGAATAACCAATCTTGAGTTAGGTACTTCTGATAATTCAGTCTAATTAAACTGGATGTTAATAAATGGAAAAAAGTCTTAGTCCACTTAGTTGAAGCTGATATTAAATTCTAACCTTAAAAATCACGTGAAAACTATTTTCGCAACACGGTTAAATCATTAACCACAACTGCTTGGTATTATCAAAGTTATGAGTTTGTATTGGAGACGATTTTCTCAACTAGATAGGAAGTATTATAAATTTAATCAAACATTGTATGTTTTGCCGCGACCACCAAATTTAGTATAGTCTCATTCTCATAAATGATTAATTTGTTTCGGGGAAAATCATGTGAATTGCGTGTGAGGCAGAAACTTTACAATCACGGCTGTTTGTTTAGATAAATGAGTGCATTTTGCATATTATCTTGTTGTTTGTTACGTCCAAGTTGAGTAATTAATAACAAGTTTTTGTTTTAATAACCGTGTTTATATAGAATATTTTGTTTTATAATAAGTAGGTACTATTGAATACATTGGAAACAAAGTACGAGGTAAATTAAAGTTTTAAAAACTTTTGCAGATATTTTTTGAAAACACTTCAGTTTGGAGTATCATCAGAACCTGAAATATTCCAAGAAATTTTTATATAAGCAAAATGTAGAAAAGAACTACAAAAAACCGTTAGTGGAGTCATAGAAATACTCAAGAAATCAGGCTTCGAACTTAGTAAAAAAAGCTGCATTTTTGAATCGGAAATAATAAAATTTCTGGAGTAAATTGTTTCAGCAGAAGGACTAAAAGCAGACACCGAGAAAGTAGAACCCATACAGGCAATGAAGGCACCAATAAACAAAACAGAGCTACAGAGTCTACTAGGAATGATCACATATGATAAATTTATCCCGAAAATCATTTGAAAGATTTGTTACACAAAAATACAAAGGATTATATGGGAAATTCATCACGAAGAAGCTCCTCCAGTATTGAAACTATATGATGTAAACAAACCTGTTGCATTAAGCGTAGACGCAAGTTCAAAAAATCTTAGCGTTGCTTTTCTTCAAGAAGAACAACCAGAAGCCTATGGAACAAGAGCGTTAACCAAGTCTGCACAAGAGAGTTATGCACAGATTGAAAAAAAAGTGCTCGCTATACAGTTTCGATTTAAAATTCACGAATATGTTTATGGTACAGAGCTGACAGTGGAATCAGATCATAACCTCAAGATCTTCAGATCTTCAAGAGAAACATACAATCTGCACTAGCGAGATTACAACGTATAATATTTAATCTTGCACCATACGCACCAAAAGTTGTATTTAGAAAAAGCATAGAAATACCTTCAGCAGATTTTCTTAGTCGAGACTGCGCTGCATCTCACAACACAACTACAAAGGAAGATCCAATAATACAAGGATTTCCAGAAAAAGTCAGTGAACTTCCGACAGAATTACAACAATATATAACTAACTATCTAAAGGGAATAATTCTTAAAGGAAATAAAATAGTAGTACCAAAATCACAGATCCCTAAAATGTTAAAAAAACTTGCTCTGTCTGTGAACAACCACAAAAAGATACTCGTAATATTAACGATGTAGTGCTAGTTCAAAGGATTCCTACACTTCCATTGCAAATAGTTGCATCTGATTTATTTTAATTAAAAGGGAAAACTTACTTTGTAATCTGCGACAGCTACTCTGAATATTTAGATTTTCAGCAGCTAAAAGTTCAGTCTTCATATGAAGTTATAGAACAACTAAACAGATGGTTTGCTGTAAATGGAATACCAGAAGAGCTACAAACTAACAATGGAACACAATACATGTCTAGAGAATTCAAGATTTTTCAAAAAGAGTGGAAATTCAACCATGTAACATCCAGTCCACGCACGATCAAGGCAACAGGCTCGCCGAAAAAGCAGTTCAAGTAGCCAAGAACATATTAAAAAAATGTAGTATTGACAACTTACCTTATTAAATTGGAGATAAGCACCAAGAAATGGTCAGATTACTATTTATTCAAATACATAGCAGAATTATTCCATAAGAAAAATTTGAATCCAAAGGAGATGCGACAATTTTGCGAAGCTCAAAAACAAATCGGTTATTTAGAAGTGAACATAACCTTAAAATGTCTTTGGTAGTAGATCAAAGTACACAATCACCTGATAAATGACAATCAAATATCGACAAAAGCAGAAACGTCATTTCTTCCATACTTTCATAATTGACTCAAAGTTATATGTGATACTTTCTAGACTTTTTTGGAAACTAAAAATAGTACACATTCCTGGTAGCTGTAGGACTTTCCAATTTGTGGGAACGCTCAGTAACTTCCTTCTGTATAACACCTCAAAGTTATATGTGATACTTTTTAGACTTTTTTGGAAACTAAAAATAGTACACATCCCTGGTAGCTGTAGGACTTTCCAATTTGTGGGAACGCTCAGTAACTTCCTTCTGTATAACACCACAAGAATGAAAAGAAATTACAGCTCCTCTAAACTAGTGGTGGTGCTTCCAACATCGGATAACAAGCACTAGCAGAACCAGTCGAAGATAAGTTCGCATCAAGACGCATCTAATCAAACTAAGTTTAGCTGTAACTATCGTATGCAGGTTCTGTGGGGGCGAGAAGCCAAATTAGTTACAGAAAACCTTCCCAACAGAAGCTAACGCAAATAATATTTTGAAGGGTGGACGAGAGAAAGTGTTATTGGAACTCTGTAGTAGGTCTGATGATGATGAAAAAAAAGAAATTGGGTGTGTTGAAGCTGCGAAAAAATGACAGATTTGATGATACATATTGATTGCACTACGACGAATTTTCAGCTTATTTATAGTCTGCGTACCTCATCAACAAGAAGCAACACTTGAAGTAAAACCATTTTCGTTATCGCTTTCATGCTTCCCTATAATATTTATCAATATTTCACAAATGATAATAGTGAATCAATAGAGCGAAACTACGTTTCCTTTTACGGGTCCCTTTCGAAACGAGATCGCTTCGAATATATGTATTCAAATTCCCAAATGAACGAACATTTCGTCTGAATATATTTGCTTTGGGCCCTTACAACGTGGATTCCTAGATGAACCGCCTTTGATATTGTAATTCCGTAATACCGACTTCATGATTTATTTCCTCCGTTGTACTGATATTAATTTCTTATACTCTCTCATAAATTGCAATTATACTAATTGTTATGAGGAATATTTGAATCACGTTTGTACATCGGTTATACCTCTAATTGTAGTTTTAATATCGGAGGTATTAAAGGCATTATAGGGGATTTTATCTCAATTTCGTGTTATACTGATTACTATTTTTATTAATATAATGCCGCAACCTATATTTTAATTCAAATGAAGTCACAATGCTACCTAGGAATCGATAATTTCAATATCAAAAAGAGTCTAAGGTACGAGGTTGATACTATCGAAAAAAGAATCTAGAAGACATGTGATTCAAACAATCTTTCTAAGCGCTTTTTATACATCCTGTATATAGTTTCATAAATATACGATTTTATATTAAAATTAGCATGCTAAATACTATCTTTAATGCTCGTTAGGAATAGTCATATAATCATTTAATTCTCTATATTTTGATGTCGCAATTTCCCAACTAAATTTAATATTTACAGAAAGTAACAAAGTGTTAAGGAAATTCGTTAAAGGATAAATCTGAAGAAACGTCAACGTAACTTGTCCTTTCCAACGGGACGAATAATGGTTGACGAGAATTAAGTTATACCAGAGGGCGTTCCAGAGCCGTCACTAGCACAATTAGTATATAAAAATAACGACAAATATTTCATATTTACAACAGCAATGATTAAAGTAATCAAGAAAATTTTAAAACCAGAGACAGAAAGTAATGTAACGCTCGTGAACAGAAAAGAATCTGGCTGATCACCAATCTAGAATTAAATGAACGCACACTACATCTTGTACTACATCTTGATCTAGAAACAAAAGCATACGAGAAGTACCTCGTCTGAATTAGAGATGGCGGTAGTTGCTTGAAACATACATATTAGAAAGTACTTAGAAAGTACGTATTAGAAGTACTTAGAAAGTACTTAATCTATATAGTTGTGTGGTAGCCATCAATAGTGAACGGTCATTTATTTGAAAGGTCTTTGTCCAATCAATATAGAAGCAGAACTAGATTCTAATCTAGGTGAGACTGCTCTTTCGGTATCAACAGTAAAATATTGGGTACCAGAGCTCAAACTAGACCGTACGACCTGCGGAGTGGTCGACCAAATGAGGTGACGACTTCAGAAATGTTGAAGAAAATCCACAAAGCGGTACTGGATGATCATTGAATGAAGCTACGCGAGCTAGTTGGTGTAGTAGGCATTTAAAAGTACGGTACATCGCATATTAACTGAAAATTTGGACACGAGAAAGATGAGCGCAAGATGGGTGTCACGTTTGCTCCTAACCATGGAAACATGGGTCCATCACTTCACACTCGAAACAAAAGAAGAATCAAAACAATGGACTGAAAAGTTCCATCTGCAGGCAAGGTTATGGCGTCGGTTTTTTGGGAAGCGCGTGGCATAATATTCATTGATTACCTTGAAAAAGGTAAAACCATCAACAGCGAGTATTATACAACGTTTGAGCGAAGAAATCAAGCAAAAACCACCGCATTTGGTTAAGAAGAAAGTATATCATTAAGACAACGCACTATCTCACACATTCGTTATTGCAATGGCCAAAATTAATGAATTAAATTTTGAACTGCTACCCTATTTGCCAGATTTTAGCCCCCTTGGGTTATTTTCTTTTCCCAGACTGGAGAAAATAGCTCGGAGGTTAAAGATTTTCTAAGAATGAAGAGATGATGTCAGAAGTTTTGCGTTGGAAAATAAATATATTTTTTCCCAAAATTTTTGTGTTTTCTTTGATGGGCCAGGTACTTCTGAGACCATCCTCGTAAATCAAAAGATCAAATAAGCTTTTCATGCTATTTGTATACCTATTGCAAGATATGACTTGATATTGATAAGTATTGCTGGTTTTTCTTGAATTTTCTTAGATTTAGATGAATTTGGATATATTGTTAATACTGCAAAATACCGATAGATATCGCTTGACACCAATAGACATCCCAAGTTATGACTATATATTGATAAGTATTGCTTTATATTTTCACATTTCTCTTAATTTAGCCGCGTTTGTTGCTAAGTATTCTCGATGTTTATCGCTAAATATTGATAATGCTGTGAACATCAATAGATATCGCTAAAAATTGATAGAGATCACAAGATATTCCCCGATTTAGATCAATATTATTTGTTAATTTTGATATTAAGATTAATTTTGATGGTTTTTACTAAATAGTATTGATGTTAATTGCTAAATATCAATAAATATTGCAAGGCATCAATATACATCGCTATACATTAATAGATATCATAAAATACGTCTATACATATGAATATTGATGAGTAGATACTGTTTGATATTTCCACATTTCTCATAATTTGGCCTAGTTTTGATAGTTGTTGATATTTATCGCTTAATATTAATAAATATTACAAGATATCAATACATATCGCTAAACATTGATAAAGATCATAAGATATTCCTAGATGTTGATCAGTACTACTGGCTATTTTTGAGATTTAGATGAATTTTGATAGTTATTGCCAGATATTGTTGATATTTATCGCTTAATATTGATAAATATTGCAAGGCATTCACAGAAATAGCTAAATATTAATTGAGATCATAAAATACGTCTATACATATGTATATTGATAAGTACTGTTTAATATTTCCACATTTCTCTTAATTTGGCCTAGTTTTGATAGTTGTTGATATTTATCGCTCATTATTAATAAATATTGCAAGATATCAATAGATGCCGCTAAATATTGATAGAGATCATAAGATATTCCTAGATATTAATCAGTATTACTAGTTATTTTTGAGATTTAGATTAATTTTGATGGTGATTGCTAGATAGTATTGATGTTAATCGCTAAATATTAATAAATATTGCAAGGCATTGATACATATTGATAAACATTGATAGAGATCGCAAGATATTCTTAAAAATTGATCAACATTTCTTATTATTCTTGAATATTTCTAAATTTGAATGAATTTTTACAACTAATTAATGATTATCGCTAGATATTACTACAACTACTATTAATAGATTGATAAATCTGTATAAAAATAGTTTTATTAGAAATCGCTAGATAGATATTTATTGCGCTAAAGATCTCTAGATATTGAAAGGTATTCTATATTGATAATAGATAGTTTTAGATACTGGTATATATATTGATAGGTATTATTAGATTTTGTTGGTTATCTTATTATTGAGCAAATAAAATTAGTTATTAGAACTTTTATCAACTTTCATAAATTATTCTGTGTTCGAAAATATTATCTTAATAATATTGAATGTCTGTGATGTGGCGAGGATGACGGCTCTGGTTAGCGAGCGATGTAAAATAAAGGAAGAGGGTGCGGAAAGTGGCCGATAAATAACAGCATGAAAGGAGAGGAAGTTTAAGTAGAAACGAAGCCGCATTTGTCCAAGAGAATTCATTTCCTGATTCAATTTAAACAACAACTCATAACTCTGGTAGAAATTAAACTACTTTGTCTTTGTTACTATTTACCAAGTTATCCGTAAATATAACCTGGTTTTCGGTGGGATTTTTCGCGATTTTCCTTGAAAATCAATTTTATTTAAATCACAATAAAAAGCTGCTCGGGTTTTTGGATTTTCTCAAAGTTAACAACACTGTATTTTAACAATTCAATGATTGATTTTGAAGAAATTAAAATAATTGTGTCTTTTTGAATTTACAGAACGATTTAATTCAGTTTAAACAATATCAATTAACAATTTATTAATAGGAGAGAGTCTCCGTAATAAAATTACCGAGTGTGAAATATTTTTCTGTGAATTTAATTACAAATATCCTTTGTTCTACGAAATAACCCCATCAAACTAATCAAAACTTTGCCGTATACGAAGAAGACGAGCCCCGAAGTTGCAAGTATAGGCAAAACCGAGTTAAATTAGTGAGAATAATCCCTAGAGGGTTTCCTTACCCCTAGTGTATGTGTATGGGTAGAGGGGCAAGACGGGGAGGATGTAAGGGATGCTTCTTACATCCTGGGGCTGGGATCAATACAGATCAGGAGACGCCCTTACCCATGTCAGCCGGCCATCCCTCTCTCTTATTTCCCTGCAGCCTTCTGCCACCCCTCTGATGATGCTCCTGCGGAGGATCCCATCTTATGAATGTATACCGATTTCACTTCGGCACTGCATGAGAAATTGCACGATCGATGGAGAAGAGAGAATGAGTCATTTAGAGCTTGTTGATTTCGATAAGTTAATTTATTCCTCTATTTAAAAAAATAGTGCGTTAATACTGAGTTTATCTTTGGTTTAACAAATTGAATATGAAATTAATCAGCTAGGTTATCAATATTCAATAGCATTCGAGTTCAAGCGCCAGCGACGCAGCTGCTTACGATTTATTGGAATTTTTATATTTGTAGTTTTAGCGATAAAAAGATGAACTATTAGAGAACATAGAGAAAGTATATCAGTATCATCGTGTATTACGAGGGATGCTACACAAGTCTTGAGATAGATAAACATTTACAGTTATTGTTTTTCAAAATACTCTCTATTGAAATTTCGATTTAGATACTTCCTACTACTTTAGATACGTTGTAAAAAGGATTAGGTACAACAGAGAGTGACGAGGACGAAAATCTTCCAAATTTGATAGGATTATCGAGAAATTACATTAGGTTTGTTTCAACATACTTTTGTAACTAAAGATAATGAAAATTGCATTCCAACGATATGAAGTCCAAGTAATAAACAAAAAATTTAACGTTCCAGCAATAGATTGAACTTGTTTAGTACTAGTTCGAGACGAGCAAAAATGTTTTGAATACATTTTGACATATATGGTTCCGAGCATGTCAACTAATATAAAATAATCATTTTCATCTTTACCTTAATCGTGTCAAAAGTAGTGTTCCAGCAGAAATTGTCGGGACGTGTGTGTAATGGATTAATCAAGTCATGTGGAGTGCACCATAGCTCGAAATATGATCAGAGCATACTGCTGGAACAAACCTATTATTACCAACTTCTTCTGTTAGTTTGACAGTTCGTTTGCTTATCTAGTTATATGAAAATTTCCAATTCGATCCTCACTCTAATAAATTTATTGACTAGAAATTACATACTTTTCTTCGTTTTTATGGTCATTTACATAGAAAAAATAAAGCAAAATTCAAGGTCCAGAACTGAGATTTCTAAGGAAAATAAATAATAAATGAAGATAAGATGAAATAACATTATAATTAGATGGTTTGGTCATGTTATAAGAATGGGGGAAGAACGATAAACACAAAAGGCATCAGAATTAAGTGTGTCTTGGACCTTTTAATACGTTTATGTTTCTAAATGTTCTTGATTTTAGGTCTCTTCTGTTTTAAAATTAGTTTTTTTTCAATAATTTTTTAAAGAAACATAAAATTTAACGTTTTTTTGATTGAAAAGTCGAAACGTCAATGTTTTATCAATCTTTCAAAAATTATTAAAAAAACTAATTTTGGAACAGAATGGACCTAAAATCAAGAACATTTTGAGGAATTTAATTATTTATATGCAAAAGTGCTTTGCATAATGAGCAGTTACATCAAAATTGCTCTTTCTTTGTGAACTGCATTAATGTAAATCTAACACACTCTTTTTCATATATTTTGGAGGTTACAAAATTTTCAGGAGGACAAATGTAAGGTGAAAAACGACGAAAAAGATATTGTCAATCATATCAACACTTCCGAGTTGAAATTTTTGTGTCTTTTGAAATAAACTTCTGAATTTACTTCCTAGATTTCTGACAATAAGTCGTTTCACTCCCATCTAAAGTAAAATACGACTCGTTGTCGATTATGATTTCCAAACCTTTGTAGGCGAAGACTCGTTATTTGTTACTTCTCAGAAAGGGTGCCGATTTTCTTAATTTTTGAACCACATTCTGTTCCTTTAAAATGTTTCTTACATATTTCTTACCGATTTTCAATTTTCTGCCCAATTTTCACAAATCGATTCCCAGTTTTTCGTGTACTGCGTCAACCAAAGCTACTTTCTTCTTCTTCTTTTTTAGCATTTGTTTTATATTCTGCCTGATTCTGACAGATATCGCAAAATGTTTCTATAGATAACGCCGTTCTTTCAGAGTGATTCACCGTAAACGATTCGTGACGTCGTTCGTTTATACTCGGGATTTTTGACAACTGACTCAGTCAACGCCTACTTTACTTGTTAGGCTGTCTAAAAATGTACGGATTTTTTATCCACTCATCCTTATTAATATACTATGAATGTTTTAACTGATAAACTAACATAGTATTTTAAATAAAATTCTCACCACTATCAAAATAATATTTTCTAAAAATACTTCAATTAGATGTAACAGAAAACGGGAGTTTCTCAAGTGAAATAAGATATTTTAGTCAACTATTTACTCATTCGAGAGCCTCTTGATGAAGTATGATCGGGTTACGATGTTAATAGGGATTAGAACTAACAAATCTCCAGGTGCTATCGATATTTATTTCGATTATTTAATTAGTTGGTAGGCTATACCAAAATGAGTTATTTGATTAGTATATTGTGTAACTAGCGACGAAAGTTTTCTCACAAATATGGAAACCAACAGATGGAGGAAAATATGCACAATATGCTTTTTCAAGAATTGCACATATTTAAAATTTATTTTTATGGTTAGCAACATCGAAAGAATAAATACTGAGCGCAGTGTTAACACCAACACTCACAATTACACTATTTGACGCACGTTTCGATAACCAAGTTATCATCTTCAGTGACAGAAGGTAAAGGTTTACCTTCAGTCTATGAAGAAAATGTTATAACATAATATTGGAAGATAATCTAGAAGGTGAAGAAAAGATTGAAAATAGAAAAAAGACAAACGAATGACCAAAAAAAATATTTTTTATAAAAAAAAGAACAAAATAGAAAAAATAATACTATCGGAAGAATTTAGCATTAAATTTTTGAAGGATATCCATGATGAAAACCTTTGCCATATAGGCTATTCAACTGACGTACCCATAGTACGAGGATAGTCCCAGAAGTACCTGGCGCAACAAATAAAACACAGAAATTTTGGAAAATTCATTTATTTTTCAACGTAACCTCCTTTTAGATTCAAACACTTTTCCTTTCATTAAATGGAGACATCACCTCTACATTGTTAGAAAATCTTTGACCACTGAGGCATTTTTTCAAGTCTGGGAACAGGAAATAATCCGAGGGGGCAAAATCTGGCGAATAAGGTGCATGAGGTAGCAATTCATACTTTAATTCTTCAATTTTGGCGATTGCCTAAACGGACGTGTGAGCTCGTCCATTGTCTTGATGAAACAACACTTTCTTCTTAGCCAAATACTTGATTGCTTCGCTCAAACGATGCCTAATACTCGCCGTTGATAGTTTTTCCTTTTTTTCAAGATATTCAAAGAATATTATTCCACGTAAAAAACATGTGCTGTATAGGTTATGTACTTTCTATTACAGTGGTATTTAACTAGCGACTACCTCCATCTCTAGGTTAGGCCAGATACTTCTGGGACCATCTTCGTATACTGCAAAGAATTTAATGAAGAATTTGGAGAAAATATGTAGACATTTTACAATTTGAATAAAAAATAAAACAAGAGGACAGTAAAAATATGGCTTAATATCCCATTTGGGCTAAGACATAATACTTTTTGATATCATATCAATAGACACTGTGGGAGGTTTTTGTGGTTCACGATCTAGGAAAAAAATATCTTCATTTGCTAGTAGACCATTTGACAAGGCATGCATGGATTCTAATATCAAAAACACAAAAAGCAGCCGATCTTATTAAGCAGACCAAGACTGAAAAAGTTAATAAGGTTCTATCTAAACTTCTGCAACAACGGCCCGAAAGAAGAAGTGAATCAAACACTAGTTAATAGAATCAGATGTAAAATCCACGAAAAAAAACATGGGACACAAAAAGTCAGAATCGAATCTCATTCACATCATTAACAACTGAAGACTTAGAAAATAATAACAAGTAATGTATTTAGTAATCATTTTGTATTTTGGACTGAAATGTAAACATTTTCTTCTTCAGAAAGGATGATATAAAGAAAATATATTTTATTTAAGAATTACCGCACTCTGCAGAGTAGACATTGACATGCATAGTCAAACCACGGAACTCAATTTTGAGTTCAACGGATCGAACAGAATGACGATATGACACTAAATCAACGTAGATGTCGATGAACATTAAATGTCGTTTCTTCTATTGCAGGTGACGTTTTGTAAATAATATATACTATTAAGACTTTTTAATAATGAAAATATATTTTTTCCATTACAGAAACTCAGTGTATTCAGATTATTAGTGTCATATTTCCTAATTACCCAGCTTACGTTAGAAATCTACCTGAACTAATGCAAGTTTTCGGTCTTTTATTGATATTTTATAAACATGAGAAAAATATAAAAAAGTTTGGACTGGTCAAAAGCCCTTTCTATTAAAGATTACATAGCTGTACCATAAGATTTTGTTATATAAGTATCAATGTGCCAATAAAAGATGAAAAATTTTTTTATTTTAATTTCAAGTATCTATTGCCGACAATTTCCACGAAAATATGATTTTAGATTTAGAATTTTCGAAAAAATATTTTGCCTAGTGTCATCTTTATAATTAATTTAGTTAGGAATACCACTAAACATCAATAAATTCGATTCTAATATAATACACAAATTTTAATTCAGACTATTCAAAACTTTAACCAAAATATTCAAGTTTCCCCAGAGTGCAATTCACATGCAAGTCCCACAGAGACGTGTACGTCTAATTAATATGCACCCTTTCCCTTGCGGAGCGTTAAGAAATTTTGAAATGAATAAATAAAGAAATGACCAAACACTGACCTTTCGTTTGACCCGTGTAGAGAAGAACCTGTCCAGTCAGTGTGTGATGTTTTCGATTTTGGATGCTGCATCTTGAGATTTTCTCATGCAACTAGTTTATAGTTTGTTCGACAGAAAAAAATCACTATGTAACGGGTTTTCCATAACGTACTTTATGGAAATTAGTAAAACCAGAATATAGTGTTGTATAAGCTAGTATAGATCAGAAATGATCCACAACAATACTTTTTAAGCGGAACAAATTAAGAAAATATAATTTCATTGTTTAGGTATTAGAAAAACAGTTTTTGGTAATTTTGTTTAGTGGGTCCCTGAATAAAAGCTCCATGTTGACAGCTGACTGGACAATGCAATGTGTGAGGTTATCTCAATTTTAAGAGTTTTACAAAGTTATAGAAAGACCTAAGCTTAAAATGAATGCATAGTTTGATATATTGAAATTATCATGTGTCATTTTTTAAAGAAGTATTGTAATTATGGAGATACAATTCTGGTGGTGTAAATTGAAGTTATTCACACGAAATTTTGATTACAGGATTAGTTTTATTTCATAACTTAAGCAATTTTTTGAATTAAAATAATATTTCCAAAGTCAACTATCAAACATAAAACAGTGCTACCAACCGACCATCTACGTAATGTTGTTAATTTTTAATAATTTTTCGTTAAATCCATAATGTGAATACAAGCTTAAAAAGAGTAAATAGTATAAAACATTCGTAAGAAAGGCTGTTCCAGTAATCGTTGTGGAACTCTTGTTCGAATGAAAAATCCTCTGATATTTGTGTTTTAATATACTATTTTATACCATTTTTTAAAACAATATTCAATTTAGAAACAAAATTTCTTATTAAGAAATTATTTTGAAGTGGTCAACTGCAAGAACAAGCCCCGCTTAGGGTTTTCGGTAAATCACCACTACATCAACGGTCTCTGGAGATAATCGAATCGCCAGTCAAACAATCTAATAGAGTGTTTTGTACAATAACACCTACAGTTTTGGAAATTTCAACTTAATCAACTTCAAAGCCACATATTTGGTGAAAAAATATGAATCTTACATATGTTTCATTAGCCTGCAGATTATATTTTCTGCACTTTTTCCACGGCAAGCGAACATCTTCTCATCATATCTGGATTCCAAGTCTACAGCGGTTCTTTTTCGTTCAATGAATGGTGAGATAAGAATTCTGGTTGTCTGATTATAATAAAAACTTCTAGAATTGGACACAAGAATAATCAAATCTTTTATAAAAACCAATCTTTTTATCAATTATAACATAACATATAACTAACTGCCAAAGCTAAGATAACCAACGCAGCCTTCTCCAAGGAGGCAAATGAACCGATTTGTTTAATATCCTTTTGCGCAATAGTTTTAACAGAAACAAGACATTTTTTCCATTACAACTTTTATTGTTTAAACCTTCCGAGTAAGCTTTCTTCTTAAAGTAGGCGTTTACGTATACAATAAGGAAAATCCTTCTTCTTCAAGTGGAAATTTGAGTTAAGAGATGGCGTGGGGGGAAAATCTGGTGAATATAGTAGGTTGTTATCTTACTTTTTTTCAGAATGCGGTTACTTTTTCGCAATTTCTCCCTTCACATCATCAAGCGATGATGCTTAATACTTTCTTGTTAGAAAGTCGATGAACATAATCCCATGACTATCCTCAAAAACGGTTGCCATCACTTTTCGGGCCGATGACACCCTTATTGTCAAAATCAAATTAAAAAACAGATTAATTTTGATTGAATTGCGTCAATGAGATTCTGGAAATGTAAGTTCGAACGGGCTTTTGGTCAAAATTGAAAAAATACGGCAACCAACGCGTGGATGATTCTTCAGTTTTTTCTAGCCTTAATCCTACTATCGTCCAGTACTTGTTAGTGAAATTTTTTGCCTATCTCTAGCGTTGGTCAAACTGATACGGCTTGAATTTAACTGTCTTAATTCCTCTTTCATTTGCGTAGACTTACTGCTTTTCAAAAATCAATTTCCAATACTCAATTCTTTTCCTTTTTAAAACGACTCACTTATAAGATTGTAAAACAGAAACTAAGCGTCCAAAATGGCTGAAATTTTTGTGTAAATGTATGTCCAATTCATATTCAGTTTGCGGTTAGAAACTTCTCAAAAAACCCTCGTATATATTACCATTACATATGATAAACAATATTATATCATATTTGAAATTTTGGTTAGTATTTGACTCGACGATACCGTGAATTCAGAAATGGATTTTTATTGTTTTATATGGAGTCAGGAATAGAGAAAAAAACAAGAGAGAATATGATTTGTTTTTATAGGAATTTCGAGTGAATTATTATAAAAAGTAACGATATAAAACGAAGGAAAAACGATAAAAGTAACTTCAATTACCTTGCTGATTATTAAATCTATATTAAATTACTTTTCCACATCCGGAACTAATGAAATCGCTGTTTCAATTTACAATATTAGGCAACAACTTTTCATCGGTGTTATCAAATTATGAAACGCCCCTTAATTTACTGTTGATTTGAGCATTCAAAGTCGTACACCAAACTTTTAATTCAATCACCATTTCACTCCTATCTCTTCCTCTTTCTGCTATAATTCTTCGCTTCGCACGACCAGTTTGTTTTTTCGTTATTTTTGTCTGTTTATCGTTCTGCTTGTTGCATCAGTGTTGGTGTGTCGAGATTGAATTTCTAAAGTGAGAAAATTTAATTAATGGAATTTTGATAATAAGATGTTATAAATAGATTAAATATATAATTAGGAGGATGGAATTATACAAAAAGTGAACACACGGTAGATTTTTCACAAATATTCATGTCAAATGTTCAGTTTATTTTATTAAATAATCATACTAAGAGAAAACTTTAATACCCGACGTTCAGAAACTCTTTGAAAGCGTGGTAAAACCATTCTTTGCTCCACTTCCATTTTTTTCCCATCCAAAAATTTCACTATGGGTCTAACGGTGCAAGGTCTGGACTAAATGATGGATGTAGCAGGAGCTCAATACAACCAAGTTCTTAGATCTTATTCAGCGTAATTTTCTCGTTACTCCGATTTTCTCCGATACAATCTTATACAAGCCATCGAAATTAACATTGCGTCTAATGAAACAACAAATTATATAAATGTTCAACGACATTCGTAACGAAATAACCTTTCAAAATTCAACATCATTTATTACAATCTTAACTAACATAACTTTCATTTGGGTGGATTAAAACTTTGAAAAAAAAAACAACTAAAATCAATAAGTTTCATATAAATGTCTTATAATCATTTTGAAAATTGTTTTTATGAAAAATGTATTGCACCGCAATTCTCGTTTATTTAATGTAAGTAATTTTTAAATTTCTTAATATCCTCGTACGAAGAAAAACAATGTTATATTTGGACTATAATTTCAATTCCTGATGATGAATACGTAGGTATTCGAAAGCTCGTACATGTTAAGAAAGAGTACATTTTGATGTTTGATTGCCACAGTCCCACAATAATAACGTTTATAAACTAGTTGGTAAAGATTTCGTTCCAGTATATACACTACCGGACAAACAAATTTGCCGACCATATTTCAAAATTATACATTACACATACCGCAACAGGCAAATTTTAAATCAGATGAGACCTTAACCGATTTCTTCAATTTCTTATTTCTTAGACCTTTTATATATGATTATATTTCTAAATTGTCTTGATTTTAGGTCTCTTCTGTTATAAAATTAGACAGAACTAAATTTGACTTTTCGACTACTTTTAGTCTTTATGAAAATATGATTTGACACTGACCAATTCACTTGTTTTTATTAATCAGTATCTACATCTTGAATATCAAAATCGAAATCTGTTTTGATAAGAAAAAATTATTTTTCCTTAGTTTTTCATCTCAAATACATATCAGTAATCAATTAAATTATTTATAGTGTTATTAGAATTTACAAAATAGAGCTATAAATTTTACTTGACTTATTTAGGTCTTCTTTATCATTTATACCTTTTTGTTCTCATGAATGTGAACCATTTTAAAAATTCTCTTTTTCGTTTTGAATATCTATAATTGAATTTATGTTTTTTTTTTGATTCGCCGTTTGTTAATTCAAGTTTATTTTTTTCTAACGTATCGATAATATTTTAGTATATTTTCTAAATACTGAGATGTATGCCCTATGTAGAGAGCGTTCCAACCAGAACAAGGCATTTGATATATTATATTACATTTTTTGAATCAAGACGATTTCGAAATATAATTCTGTATAGTTTACAATAACACCCCTCTCCTAAAACCAACCACTATAATATCGATTGAATTCTAAGATGGCCGACATAGTGCGAAAATAAGAGATCTTATAGTTCGAGCACGAGGGAGAAATCGTGTCCATTACAGAAGTAATTAAATGTATGCAAATGTATTCGTGGATTATTTCCCACCCTTGCTTTCACCCCTTTACTCAGGAACAATTAAACGCCCAGTACCCCCTCAGATACCGCTACTATTATCTCGAATTATACCTCGATTCGCAATGCTGATATTATATCAAAAAGATTTATAAAAACTTGTTACTAAGGATGATTATTACGTAAATTGTTTTATTTCTTAAATTGGACCAAACAAATAATTTTAGGGATATATCGAACATAATACTAAAACTTATATTTAACAGTTAGTTGTCGAAAATGTTTTTCCATCAAGGGATTCCATTAAAAACAACAAGGAAAAAAAGATCGAAGAGTTTTTTGGGAAAGACTTATAAGTATTATAAAAGCTGATGTTCGATTGACATGGATGAAAGTGACATGAAATGACAATTGACAGAAAAGTGCACTGGAAACCAGCAGCTTGAGCTCAAAGAAAGATGTTGAAAAATTGTCTGTCGAGTTTATATTTTTCGTGTATACTGAAATTTTGTTATGAAAAGGATTTTACGATACGAGAAAACGTCCTCCGGCCATTGTCGCCAACAGTCGTTATTTTAGACTGTGCCTGAGTAATCATACTAGTCATAGATGCCGTTAGAGGCAAGTTAGTAACCTGGATTACCGACCTCGCCGTTATCTCGGTCGCCATTCCTGCCACTATAAAGTTTATTGAGTTAGATTAGCTATAGTTTACACACGTTTCCCTTATCAGGGGTCGTTTGCTTAAATTGTACATCGTGCTCTACCGCAGAGGTAACCTTCGCCACGTCTTTATTTTACATAGGTGGGGAGATACTCTCCAAGTGTAAGGATTCATAGAAAAAATTCAGTATCGTTTTATTAAAAATAGTAGCAGGTGGATTAGATGAAAAATAATATGAGTAATAGTTCGAATACTTAAAATATATTTAATCCCAGGCGATTAATACGTGATTATTCGGAAGCCCGGAAATATATTAGAGTCAGTACACTTGCTACAATCCCACTACGAAAACGCTTATAAATATATAAAGTTTGATTATCGTGGTACCTCTTCGTCAGCCTTAACCCTAAGACTAGATCTATAAATTAAACAAAATTTAAGATTGTACAGGGCACTCAGGTTCTACGGAAGACATGCCACAGTTAGTGGTCCTAGAAGTTATAGTTATGATTTTAATTGATTTAACACCAAAAATTGGATCCACATCCTTAGAAAGCACACGAGGTTTAACTAAGTTTATTTTCAGTCTCTGAAGACGATAGCTTGGTTATCGAAACGCGCGTCAGACGGTGTAACTGTGAGTGTAGTGCTCAGTATGATTATCACCAAGGGTTCCAAAATTACCTCTGTGGTAATCCAATCTTTTAATTCCTAAATATTGGCATGCTTTGATTTATAAAGATGTTTTTTAAGTGACCCCACAGGAAATAGTGTAAAGAAGTTGGGTGATCGCGGAGGCTATTCGGCAAAACCATCTTCTAGAAAACACATACGCACGCACATGGAGGGGGGACACCATTTTGTTGTAGCAAAATATTGATATTTGAGATATTTTTTTGTCTGAAAATTTCTAATAATGAAGTTTTTTTTAAATATAATTGAAAATACTTGCTTGTATTTGGAAATATCCGAGTCAACTCAGGTATAATACTATTTTCCAATAAATCTAAACACGTTTTTCAGGATATTGGGTGTGGGATTCACGCATCCAGGATTGTAACGTGACCAGCATCTACAATTATGCCGATTTAGATTTCCACTAATACAAAAAATGGCCTCGTCGCAAAACATTACTTAAAAAATTGGATTGTTTTGATTATAACATTTTTCAATCATTTGTTCTGCAAACTCTTCACTTCTATCAAAATCGTTATCTGAAAACTCTTGAATCAACGTTACTTTGTATGGATCATTAAAATTTTCATTACGGATGTTTGCGAAATATCAAGTTCCCTGGATATTTGTCTAGTACTTAAGTGTGTATCGTCTTCTAACAGGACACAAACATCTAAAAATTTGTTGATGCAGTTTTCCTGCGCCCTTTACTGACAGTAGATCTTGTTATGGGATTTCGGTTAGGATATATATTATTAAAGATATTACACTTTCTTGTTGACTTCTACGTCTATCACCATATCCTCAATAAACTAATAATAATAATAATTTATTGAAACGTCAAATGAAGTATTTCCGAACTATTTTCAGAATTTGTTTCACAAGGACATATTGAAAAATATTAATAATTTTGGAGAATGTAGTTTAACGCTCCTTTCGTTTGACCTGAACGCGTGGTCACTGGACTACATTCTATACGATCTCTTTGTTTTGCTTACTGAAGTAAGGGTCTGATGAACTTTAAGGCGTCGGTGATTATGCCCCTACAATGGCAAGACATTAAATAGGAGCAATCGCAAAAAGTTTAATGGAAGGTAGGGAGGTGTGAGAGGGGAGGAGGCGAGTATTTCCATTTACAAATGAATGCTGTTATGCTAGGGATCCAAGGAACTTGATTAGATGAAGGGATGGAAGAGAATCTAATTGTGAGAGCTACTAAATATCGTTATTTTTACTAAATTAAATATTTTTGTATAGAGCCCATCAAAAACGAAAAAATATAGATTGTGAGCTGCATGAAAACCTGAAAATCACCCATTTCCAATCGACATAACGATTACAAAGTCTATTGGAAAAAAAATTCAGAATAGTGGATTGTACAAAATAATTTTTTACTGTAACCTTCGGCCTCCCCCCGAATCATTATCTTGGAGTATTTTCTAACCGAATTGGAAATATTCTCTAGAGAAATTCGAAACTATAGTCCTATTTACTTAGGACAACTGGAGGTATATATATTCACAGCTTAGTTTTACACTATTCCAATTTACTTAATTCAAATCCTTCAGATATTTACCCTCTTTATATGAAACAACGGCTTAGACCTAATCTACGATTCTACAAATTATATCATCGACTGTTGGGACACAAACATACACAAACACAACTATCAAATTATTTAAGTAAAAATAATATACGAGACAATATAAAATAAAATTCATTATTATGAATGGTATTTGAAAGAGGGGTAGTAGGTAGAGAATTGGAAAATAATTGGGGTTTACTTTTCGTAATTAAGATAGAGGACATTTAAGCAAAAAAATCTATACAAATTTATAATTTTTCCGAAACTACTGGGAGTACTGTAATTATATTTTATACTAAAATGTTTTGGAACCGATGCTAGTATGAAGTGTAGCTCAAACTAAAAATCACAACAGGAAAATCAAAATAAAAGCCGAAAATATTGAATACATTTCGATTTGAGTGAATTTTTTTGGAATACACAAGTCTATCAAGGAATCCATTAATCTTCTAAACATTTGGGAATCATCTAAGGTGACAGTAAGGTTGAGTTCTTTTTACCAATTCTTGACGTGAATTTATCTCTATTTCCTTGAGGTATGTTCAATCCAAAGGATTACAATCGCATGACCAAGGAAGCTAATGATTCGGAGCTTCTGCACCCCTAGCAATTGATTAATAGGTAGGTATCTGAGCATCTTCATTGTCACAGCAAAGAACAGGGACACAATTGATTTTTTGGTTCATCAAAGTGGTCAAAGGGTCCACGGGAGACTCGAAGGGGGTCTTCGTTGAAGTGAGATAAATTTGGAGTAGTGAAGAGCTAAAATGCTGGATTGACTTCTTACCATTGCCATCCCGTCCCCAACGCTTATCCAGACGTGCAAATTAATACGACTTGAAGTGTATGTGCTTGCAATCTTGCATGAACTAGTTTGATTTCAAGGATCTGTATTATCCACCGACAACATCCAGTAGGGAAAAATTTGAGAGATAGAGTGCACCAATCGCTTCAATTTGTGATTAATGCGGTTACTGGAATTTCTGGATACTTTTCACTGTTTACCTTCAGTCTCTGAAGACGATGACTTGGTTATCGAAATCGCGTCAGACAGTGTAATTGTGAGTATTGGTGTAGTGGTAGTTTTAACAGTGTATTCAATAATTAATGCAGTTAACAATTTAAGAAACATTAAGACATGTTACATCTCGAAGTACGCTGGTTGCCGAAAGGTTCATGTTTATCAAGATTTTTTTTTACTTTTTGACTCAATTTTACAGTAGGCATTGCGTATTTGACAAATTTAATCAAATAAAAATTGCAAGAGGGTAGCTGCAATTTAATAAAAACAAAGAGTGTAATTTCAGCACAATCAATTAAAGTTTAATTGAAAATTTGTTTAGTTGATTTTATGAATTAATTAACGCTAGCAAGTAATCAATTCTGCCATTTTTTTTCAAAAATTGAAACTCAGCCATAACGTAAGTTTCCATAGATAGATCTAATCTCCACTTTTTTTCGTATCCAGCAAAATTTCCAAAGTTGTTTATGAAACAAAAAATTTCGGTAACCAATGGCTCAAGAAGTGTTAATTTGAGTTAAAGAAAAATATTTTCATGATTTTTTGATTGATTATCCTTTTCATACTAATTCAGTAATGTTTTTAGGTCAATTACAATGTAAGTCCGAATCGAATAATTTCAAACAAAACCGACAAAACATCTGAGTAAATTTGAGTTATTTCGACGATGTGGCATTCACTTTTACGACTCAAATGTATATACAATGAGTATTAGAGAGCGATAAGCTTTACTGAAACGACATGTTCTTACGACTTTCGTGTGAATATCAAACTGAATCCCATCAACTGAGATATCATTCGATAATAAAACTAATTTAATGAACACCCAGTTCAGAAATGTTTTAGCAAAAATCAATCGCTTAACGATGTTTAATGTTTTCGGTTTATCGACATTAGCACGGATTTGAAAAAGTTCATTTTTATGAAAGATTATTAGTTGGAAGAAATTCAACTTCAATAAATGTTCAATATTCTACTTATCATTAAAAATATCAACTAAAATTTAGGTATTGTTCAGTTCCATAACAAAAATAGGGTCGTTATAAGATAAATTCGAACTATTGTATCATTTTGGAACATGAGAATTCATTCCGCTTCTGTCTCACCCAAATAGTCACCTTCTAGAGCCAGTCATTTTTGGGTACCAGTGATGTTAACTCGATCAATATCTATTTTGAAACCATTCTGGGATGAGATGGAAGCAATCTGATCGAATTTAATGCAGCAAAAACCCAAGAAGGCTGGCACTACGGCCCATGATTTGGTTAGCTATATACTCCGTAACAGCTTCTAATCCTCTACAAGGTCCAAATTCGTTTATCTTTGGAGTATTGTCCACACATTTGAAGTATGTCCTGAGGATTATCGACTCAGAGAGCAATTCGACTTATAGGCGATCCAGAGTTGACCAGAAACTTGGACAGCTTAGATCATAGACGAAAGGTCGCTGATCTGATTCTGTTTTACCGATACTACCACGGCAAATGCTTTCCCAAGCTGTCCAGCATAATCCCACCTAGAGTAGTTTTTGTTCATCCGATAGGCAGACTTGGTTCATGAACTCCGAGTTCCAAGAACTTCAATTCATCGGGACTTCTTTCTGTGGATAAATACAGCTACCAAGGCTCGTCTTTCTCAAAAACTACAGCCTACAGACGTTCAAGATCAACATCCATAGGCATCTCTACATAGCAGACACCCTATTGTGCTTTTTTTCGAATAAAAACATTTATTGATTGTTTGGGTACTTATTCTGGCAGGATCGACATCTAAAGTTGTGATCATTAAAATATACGTGATGTGAAAAGGTCCTCATGTTGTTTTATGATCTCGCACGATGTTCCAAGAGCCAGTGATTTAGTCAAACTCGCCAGAATATAGTCATACAAGAGCTTTTTTATCGTTTCATTGGAGTTCCAAGCATACATTCGACTTCTAGGCGAACCAGAGTTGACCAGAAACTTCGAACATAGAAGAAAGGTCCATGAACTTACTCTGTTCCACTCGACAGGGAGACGTATTCGCCTGCAGACGCCTAGAACGTCAATTTATCGAGATTCCTTTCTTTGGAGAAGTGGAAGCCTATGGAATCGTCTTTCCCTAGCACTTAAACCGAAGACATAATCGTTATATGGTCTTTTAGAATGACGAGATGAAGATTTTGGTATAGTCAAATAACAAATCTTAAAACAAGTTATAAGTCAGATTTAGTCAGAAGATATAAGACAAAACCTTGATTCAACTATCTATATTTGTGATTTTATATATATATATATATATATATATATATATATATATATATATATATATATATATATAGCTTAGGCTATGAAGGTTGTCATCATATATGTACAGTTAGATGAGATAGTTGTTTAAAGCACTTACAAATTACTGATGATGACTGGAAGCATCTCAAAACGTGGAGTAGAATCACAGAATATGTCATGCGAAATGTTATGATGCGTTACTCATTTTGTGAGCTAAAAGAACTTGTAGCTATTCTTCGTCCCCATCATCAATAAATGTTCTATTTCTTGTCTGTAAAGTTTCCCACACTAGTTTTTCAGTAAACTCGACGTACTATAAGTTTTTATTTCTGAAGTTACACTCAAACCAAATAACAGAACGAAATATTCGTTGCACTTCACAAAATAACAGTAAGATTGGATTTACG
Organism: Diorhabda sublineata; assembly: GCF_026230105.1. Classification (NCBI taxonomy): domain Eukaryota; kingdom Metazoa; phylum Arthropoda; class Insecta; order Coleoptera; family Chrysomelidae; genus Diorhabda; species Diorhabda sublineata. Next base: position 14,411,527 of record NC_079485.1, on the reverse strand, counting down.
TATGTTTAGAGACATTCCGCGCCGGTCGTCAGATAAAAACTAAAATCTTGACGATCATCTCTGAAGAATCTACTCACCTGTATATCCCGTAACCCGATCTGGCTCTAAAAACTCTCAAAAGCAAATATCCCTTATGTTATTGTAATATCTTCGAGAAAAGAACGGCCGATAGTCAAAGGTCATTTTACAACAAACGCGGGCCGGGTTATAGGTGACAGGTTCGGTCAGTTGCTCCAGACCGGGATGCGAGGCGTCCCGTGGGAAATCAACGGGACCGTAGAGACGATGCATTGATATTGAAAAATTGTCGGAATAGAATTGAATTTTCGGTACGTAAATTCTCAATTTTTTCAAAGTTATGTTTGAGGGGGAATTACAAATATTTATTTTGGATTTCGGGCAATAAAACGATTTTTTTATATTCGATATTCGATGTACTTGATGACAAAATTTAGGAAGCGAGTGAAAAAGATCAAAATATGTTGTATTGAAGCTATTTTCTACTTATATTTGAGAATATTATACGAGGTGGAATAAAAAATGAATGATTTTTATAGCAGTTATTAATTACGTTGTATACTAGGGTTGTTGGAAAAGTTTCCGACTCTAATCTGAACATATCAGTCCTTATAAGGTGAGAGGTAAAGGTAGAATGGGAAAAGCTGAGTATCTAGATGCTACAAAAGAAATAAATTTGGTTTAGACCTGGTTTAGATTTGGTAATTTTATGTTGACAATATTCCTTATATTCGTTTTTCCTCAGCTGCCACGTTGGAGTTTAGAGCCAATCAAGGACCCACATCAATACACTACAAACATCAACAACCTGGAAATCAATTAAGGACAACAAACATCCCCGTTTTTCGTAGATAAGTCCTAGCTCTTATCTTTGATATGCCTAACGATTGTGAACAATTTACCTCTAAACCAAATTTCTTTGCAACACTTCACGCAGGCCTATAACACGGAAGTGATTCCCCTTCCACTCTTTCCTTTTTTTGCTTTCATTTTCCATTCCTGAATTCCTGTCTCTCTTAGATCTTACATCACCTCTACGTACCATCTTTTCCTTGGTCTTCCTTTTTTACTTGTTCCTCCTTATCGTTTTTTTTTGTTGCTCTAAAATCTGCCATTGTCTTTATGTAACCCAACCTTTCTTTTCTTTTGGATCTTATTGTTTCTTATTGGAATTCACGTTTCGTCTCCGTAGCTCACTGTTGGTTTTATTATTGTTTTGTACATATATAGCTTCTTCTTTTTGGGGATTTTTGGAATCTTATTATTTTTTTCAGCGTTCCCAACTGTCTACTTCCCCTCTTCATCCTCGCTCCCAGATTTTCTCCCTTATCACCATCGTCATTGATAACCACCCCAAGATATACATTACTCATTGCTTTTTCTTCGTGCAGTTGGTAGCACTTCAACTTCTATTCAAAATTTTGTACCATGTTTGAGTCCATTAAGGACTATCTGGTACAAAGTTACAAAAATGTCAAAACTTGGTACGAATTTATATATAAAATTTGTTAATTTGCAAATCAGTTCTATTAATTAAATGATTATGTTTTTTGTTAATGAGTGGAAAATTTCCAGCAGTTAGGTAGTGTACCATCCGTAAGAATTTTTTTAAGAAACTCTAAATAAGCAGCCGATTTGTTGAAAAAACTGGTCCATATAAAACAATGGTCGATAAGGCCGAACCAACCATTAATTCACGTTGGAAATGACGAGGAGATATTACATAAAGATCTCCAAGCCTTCCATTAGTAAAAAGATTTTCCTTTCAAAAGTGTTCATCTCGACGTAACATAAATCTCTTGCTCTTGAATCTTGCACTTTTTGAGCATGATGTGAATGGAGTGAATTACGTCTGATAATTCGGTATACAGATGATTTTTAGTGTTCTAGTGCTAATATGATTCTAAATGGTTCCATTTCGCAACTTCATTTCAACAAAAAGGTCTCGATTCACACTATAAAACTTTTCTCGGTGAGGAATCACGTGATATTCCTCCACGATTTTTCTACAGTTTTCTTCACAAAAACCTAACACCAATAACATTCGATTAGTTCGAGTGGTATCTGTATGAAGATATTGATCTTGAACTTCTATAGGTTCCACAGGCTTGCACTTCTCCAAAGAAAGGCGTGACGTTCTGGGCGCTTGTCTCTCGAGTAAATCTTGCAAATACTGCTCCTAGGTGGGGGGATCATGCTGGATAGCTCGGAAGAGCATCTGCTGTGATAGTATAGGTAAAACAGAATCAGATCAGCGACTTTTTTTCCATGATCTAAGCTGTCAAAGTTTCTGGTCAACTCAGGATCGTCTATACATCGCATTCCTCTCTTCTGTGTTGAGTCGAGCATCCTCGGGGTATACTTGGAGGCCGAGTTCCTAATGTGTGAGCGAAACTACAAAGATGGACGAATCTAGGCCTTATAGAGGGTTGAGGGGTATATAGCGTGTCGATCTGAAAGAGGGATTCAAACTTTTGTCGAACTGCTTTGGCTAATTAATATACGAGAATTTATTGAAAAATTCTTAGTCTACTATAGAACCAAACAAAATTTCGATGTCAAAATATTTTATTACTCGACATATTCTTCTCTTAATTGGAAACATTTATTACAGCGAACCTGCAACGTCTCTAGACCTTTCGAAAAAAATGTTTCTTCTTGCTCTCCAAACCAGACCTCCACAGCTTTTATTACCTCCTCGTTGGAAGAAAATTTACGACCTCCTAAACTTTTTTTCAGTTGAGGAAAGAGATGATAGTCGGACAGAGCCAAATCTGGTGAATAAGGGGGGCGTTCTAGTAATTCAAACCCTAAATCACAAATTTTTTGATTGGAAACATGAGATTTGTGTACAGGGGCGTTGTCCTGCAAAAACAAAACACCTTTGGATAGTTTCCCGCGTCTTTTCTTCTTAATTTTTTCCCGTAGAGTGGTAAGTAATGTCGAATAGTAATCTCCAGTTATTGTTCTACCCTTATCTAAAAAATAAAATCATGATTACTCCATGGCAACCTTCTCAGGTCTTGGAGAACCAGAGTGTAGCCATTCCATGGATTGTTGCTTTGTTTCTGGATCGTAGAAATGTTCCCAAGTCTCATTCATAGTAACAATTCGGCTTAAGAAGTCTACATCGTTTTCAAATCGAGCACAGATCCAACGCGATGCTTCTGCCCTTGCACGCTTTTGGTCAACATTCAAACATTTAAAAATCATAAAATGATAAAATCATGTCATGAACTGCATCGTTATTTTCGGAGACTGACACAGATGCTGGACTTCTCGATCGGTCATCATCTTCATTGGAAAATTTACCTCTTTTGAAGGTTGCAGTACAATTTTTCACGGTCGCATACGAAGGACATTGACCACCAAGAGTATTAATCATATCTTCGTAAATCTGCTTACCTCTTAATTCTTTTAAATACAGGTGGTTGACATCTTTTTCTTTCAATTTATTGCGTAACTCTGGTTTATTTTTTTGACGTCAAACTTTACACTGACACTTTTAATAAGTTATTGTTCGTTGCTATGGTAACACAATATTTTGTTTATGCATAGAACTGGTCTAGGCTAACTAGATATCAATACATTCCTTCCTTTTACTGCCTCTCTTTCGATCTTCCTTTGGGCTCTTTACACTTGTTGCTATCGCCAAATCATCTGCTTATGTCGATATTTAGACGTTTTAAGTAAAAATTCTACTAATATGTCCGTAATTGTAATATATGCATTGATAATCCGTCAACCTGTTTGACTCCTCGATTTATATAAAATTTTTGAGTTTTTTCATCTCTCGTGATTACATGTGATTTACATTCAGGCATCATTGTGAGCTATATTAATGTTTTTAGAACGTGTAATTTTGACATATCTTTTAGTAGTATGTCTTTTTTCAGGCTTTCGAAAGCTTGTTTGAAGGCTATAAATAGAATTCATATCTTGTTAGTGAAATTTTTGTATAATTTGATTTAAAATATGAATATTGTTAATTTCCCGAGCCCACATCTATAATGACATTCTCCAAGATGCGATTCCGTATACTTTTTTTTAAATCTTATATTATCGATGGAAGTAGACCGTTTTTAGTTTTTAGTTGACTGGTCTGAAATAAGCACACATTTTTGGATTTCCTTTTTTGAATATGGGCACTATTCCATCCGTCTGGTATTTGTTCGTTTTTCCAAACTGAAATATTCCACTAAATATATTTTTCACTTATAATTGCGATTGCAAATCGACCGCTCTAATGTGTATATTTTATTGGATATCTTCAACATATCCAGAAATTTAATATAAGCAAAAATACGTTGGTAATATTTGGGTATATGGTGAACAATGTTCCACAACTGAAAACCTCAACAATGTCGTTACTGAACAAGAATATAACCCGGAATGGTTGTGAGATGCACTCAACCGTTGTGTTCTTTATCTGCGTAATCTACTCTTGGCCCTTTGGCATTACGAGACTACATTTCGCTATTCTCGCGGATGAGTTTCTCTCTAATAGTTGGAAAGGTCCGCATAGCGTTTGCGTTTGGATTGCGAAACTGGTTGTAATTTTCTTAAATTGAACGCTCGTTATGTGGTCGCTTCAAATTTACATTGATTTAATGGACTACTTCCCGAATGTTAAATCAAATAGAACACGAAATATAGTTAGAATATTTAGACTCTTGAAAAAACTTATAGTAAAGTCATTTTATATTACATAATTTTACATTATTTCCATACTAAAATATATATATATATATATATATATATATATATATATATATATATATTAATTTCTTTCAAAATAAACTGTATTCTTAATTTATTTTTATTATTTTAACTCTAACGCCATCTATTTGTCGGTGGTATAGGTACTACGCGCCGTGATGTAAATACAATTACAGTTTCCTACTAGTTGTGTTATTGTAGAAAACTGTAGCGGTAACTTTAATCAAAGTCGATTAAGAGGGGAAAAATCTCCCACTTTTAAAAATATATAACGAGTGGTGGACTTTTGTGAAAGAGATGGAAAAAACGTGATTGGGCAAAAAGACCTATTTTATTTTTAAAAACTGAAATTGTAAATAAACAAATGGTTTCTTGTATTTTTTATTTCGTACTATCAAGGTTACTTTCACGTTACACATTGGTAAACTTTGATATTCGGCCGAATATATCGGTTGTAGAAAGTGAAAGAATTTGAGAGGTTATTTTTATTTCTGCGCAACATTATTAGATTACGTCTGTCATAAACAGTGTGTTTCAGCTTAATTCGATCATGAACAAATGTAGTTGCTAATTAGATAAAAACTTTACAATTAGATATTATTTAATTTTTTCGAAAAATTGCTCAGTTTATATAAGCACTATTTGTCAACTTCATCTTCACCTTTCGGTTAAATTCGCAACTAATAGAGATGCAAAAACGAGTTTAACGGTATCACAAAATGGAATACATACAGGGTGGTCAAAATATTAAATGCAGCTCCAGATGTTTTTTTTACGTAAAAAACAATCGCAAGAGGGTAAACCCCAAGTAGAGTGTGGAGATGCCCGTCGATGTTGATGATCTTGAACTTCTGTAGGGGTGTACGGGAAAAACGTGTCTTCTGTATCGAGTCAAGCATCTTCAGGGTATGCTTGGGAGTCTAGCTTCAAATGTACGAATTTTTACGAATCTGGGTCTTGTAAAAGTTGCAAGAAATATAACTTTTTAGTTTTAAATGGGCTCCAAGTTTTTGTGAAGCTGCCTCAGCAAATTCGGCCACGAGACTATGCCAGAACATCTTGCTCTCAACATTAATACCCAAGCGGTAATGATGATATTTCATATCCAAACAAAACCAAATCCTGAGCCGCAGCGCCAGTCTTTTCTGTAAAAACAGCAGCCTGGGTCTTGCTGCATTAAACTCAATCAAATCGCTTCCATTCCATTCCAAAATTTTTTCAAGATCGGTATTGATGGTGTTGATCTGTTGCCATCTACGGATTTGGGTGTTATCTGAGGATATTTCTATCGATAGCGACTTGGGTGGATCGGTTTTTGAGAAAGTTACTAAGTCAGTCGATGAGTAAGGACGACAAACCGTTCCATCCTAACTTATTTCGAAGATTGACATGCCTTATCCTATCAAATGCCTTCAATATATCCAGTCTGGTTCTGGATTCTGCATATTTCTTCAGCTTCAATCCCTTCAATCCATACGTTGGTAACATAGGCCAGGAGATCCCTGGTTGATCTAGGTTTACCAAATGGTCGCTGATGATGTTAGCAGACTCTAGGTATCTCAAGATTTGCTGGTTAACGACTTTTTCCATGAGTTTTTCATGACCTTGACAATGGCTGAGACTGAAGCAATTGGACGGTAGTTGTTGTGAACTATCTTTTTTGATTTTTCTGGTATGGGTTTAATTTGAGCAAGTTTCCAATTTGCAGGGATTATTTTATATTTAACCATTTGCACTGCCACATAATATCAAATAAAGATTATTATTGACATTTTGGAACCAGATTGAACAAAAAATCGATTGTTTGACAACTAATAGCAACAACAGTTTTAAATAGGCTCCAAGCTTTTGCGAAGCTGCCTTAGATAATTCGGCCACGTGACTATGCCAGGACATATTGCTTCTTACCTCAACACCAAACAAGCAAATTATGGTGATATTTTATATCCAGACATGACCAAATCCTGTTCTGCAGTGCCAGCCGTCTTCACAAGTTTCTGGTCAACTCTGGATCGTCTATAAATCGCATTCCTCTCTTCTGTATTGAGTCGAGCATCTTCAGGGTATGCTTGGGAGCCTATGTAGGAGTAATATTTTTCCTGTAAATACCGAAGAAATAAGGCTTATCATGAGGTTTAGGAGTTGCTCCCCCTTCTCCCATCATTCCTTCTTCGAGAAAAATATTACCTACATATATCTTATTTATATTCAGGAAATTTATTTCATTCTAATGCAATGTCTCAAGCATGTAAGTGTGAAGTTTTTAAGCTTGGAGATGGACGCAGGGGTCAATTTTCTGAATTATTGTTTTAAGAACAGGTTATTATGATGAAAATTTTGAAATCTATCACAATACTGAAGATTCGTCGAATATTCTCTGAAAAAAATACAAAAATTGTGGCTCCTTAAATGGTAAACAAATGTAGTAAAAGGCTCAATAACGAATAGGCTCATTTCTCGAGGTATCTAGTCACCATATCTACTATTTGTAATACTTCAAAATTCCTTACATTTTATACAGAGAAGAAAATATTCGAAAAACATGAAAAATCCTCGAAACTAGGCAACTTCCCCCCACTTCGACATTTTGAGCTCATATATACGTCTACTACTTGAATATCATATGGAAAATTCGATCCTGAAAAATATATTTGGTCTATTGAAGAAAAACCGCAATTTTGATGTGTTTTTCATAAAAATCGGAACATGGTGAAATTTTCAATTTCAAATATGGGGCACTTCTCGAGGTCGGATCTTGACAGTAATGAGATATTCATGTTCAGGAGGGTCAAAATATGTATAATCGACCCTAAGAACGTCAAAATTACTCACCCCATCTTTTCACGGGGGGATGGTACCTCATAATCGACACCCTGCCCCTCCTATGGCGAATTTTGAGGTGCTCTCGATCTCTAAAATTTTCTTTTGACATCATTGCCCAAAAAATATCAATATTCATGCTTCTGTCATCAATTGCCACTCTTTAAAATTCACTATTTGCCACTGCATTACATTCTCAGGCCTCAACTGTACCAAAGTGGAACAAAAAAATGCATGAAAATAAGGAAACAGGAAGGAACAAAGTACTAAACCAAAAAAGACCTAAAACCATGGTATGAATTTACTAAAGTTATTCGTGTAGTCCACAATTGACGTTAGCAATAGCAGAAGTGGAATACGAGGGTTGCTCACTTGTTTTGAGATAGATAAATAAAAACAAATATTTATAATTGTATGTGGCTTTATTATTTTTCAAAGTATTCTCCTCTGAGATCAAATATTTTTGTATTTCAACCAAATGTGACTTGAACGCTTCTTCAAGTGTAGAAAAACGTTGACCTTGCAATTTATTTTTGATCTGCGGGAATAAGATAATCATTGGATGTCAAACAAGTAATGTACGGCGGATAACACGTCAATTCGATGTTATGACTGTACAAAAACGTTTCTGTTTAAACTGTTATGCTGGTGTTCCATTCAGAAATGACCGTTCTACGTTGCTCTAATGGAACAGGGGTGAAAAAACAGGCGACCATTTGCTTCGAAGTGCTTCGTGCGCGATCAACTTTTTATTGGATTTGGCTAGCCTTGAAATACCCATACAGTCGATTTTTGTTTAGTTCCAAACAATCACACGAGCTTTTTTTTTGAGCGATTGGCAAATTATACGGTATCCAACGAGAGCAAATCTCTTTGACAGCCAAATGTTTGACCCAATATTTTTGGCACAACAGCTGATTTTGAGTGACCTTCACGAAATTCATTCTGTTGCGAAGTTCGATCACGAATTCAGAAAACCAGCGAAACACGGAGGCTCGATACGATTTATCACCAAAAGTGGAAGCTAGTTGATCGGTAGACTGCCATTAGTTCAATCCACATCGAAAGTTATACAAAATCAACGATTACTTTCATTTTTTGATCAAGATGCATCTTTAATCAATTCAAATAGCACTCGTATGACAGTACGTTCTGAGTAAAAATGTCAAACTTTACAATGACAACGTCAGATTTGACATATTCACATCAGTGTTGCCATATCTCAAAACTTTAGTAGCAACACTCGTTTATAAAATGAACAAAAGGATATGGAATAAATTTGGAAGAAACTCATTCATTTACTCAGATGAAATATCTGGTTTCAAAATCTTCTGAAGCCTTCAACAACAAAAATAAACCATTTCTATTGACTTTATATCAAAACTGCATAATACGTATTAGTCTTTCAGAAATTAAAAGAAAATTATAAATAATATTTTGGTGAATGTAATGAATGTCTTAAAAGCAAAAGGTATGTGTAAACGTGATTGCTATCATTAATTTTGTCGCAAATGATCTGGAGACATAACCAATAATCCAACTAATAGATAATTTAAAACTGCCAAGAATTTTGTAACCTCAAAGCTCTTGCTTGAAGACTCTTCCAATGAAATGGTATTTGGCATCAGTTTATAAAACTTATACTCAGATGGAATGAACAATTAATATTAAAGTGCAACTTTGATCTACTTCAAGCACTTGGTGGTGATATAGCAGTGTTCGTCTTTTCAGTGTTGACGTAACAGCTGCAGAGCTACGAAAAAAATACATTAGTAATTAATGTGAACAACTGACCTCAGCTATTTAGCCATTGCGCCTGATCCCTATAAAGAACAATTCATGGTTTACGTATGACGACCTAGTGGTGGTTTCCAGCCATCTATTCAAAAAGCTCTCTCTAGTTCTTTTGTCCACTGGACTTTCGTTGAAACCATTAGGTACGGGAATTGAAGAGATCAGTGGCGTCCTCGCTAACTCAACGCCGATTTATTTCTCTTGGAATATTCAGAGACCCACACAAGTTTCACATGGTTATACTTTTCAAGAAAGAAACAAGTAGATATACAACTACCAGGCATAGAAAAGAGTATAAAAAGGTATAAATAAATAAAAAAATACTTGCGTAAAAATTTTATTGTTTACTATATATAGAAATTTACAAAAATATATAAAAATAATTAATTCTTAAACACAAGTGTGAAGGCCGGTTGATCCTTTATCTTCATTTGATATTGCTCGAAATCTGTAACAAAACAATAAGATTATTGGTAAGACTTGTAGCATCAAAAGCTTGAGCAAATCAGGTGCAATTTATATACTACGAGGTTTGTTCATATAATAAGGTACCCAATTTTCACAATGAAAACATGTTTTTAAAGATTGCAGTTTAGATCAATGGATATTTGCGGTGTTGAGGAATAAGTCCTCTTAAGTGTTTGTTTAATTCAGGAAAGCGATGTTAATCACTGGGGACCAAGTCTCTGCTGTAGGAGGGTGTGAGGTAGTATTCCATCCAAACATGTAAGTTTGTCTTTAAATTCACTGCATATGATGAAAACTTTTTCCCACACAGTTGGTGTCCACCAGAGGAATGTTTTTTGCACACAAAAAACCAATCACAGAACGTAATTCATACCTGGCGCGATAATCAAATGGAAGCTTCATCTTTCACGGTTACCAAGATAAGAGTGAACGTTTAAGATAGCTCAACGGGGTGGGAACTTAGAGGAAGGGAGTCATGATATATACCAGTTTCGCTAAATCACGTCTAACAGCGTTCTTAGTGTCTGTCGCTCCTCGGGAACCTTATTTTATGGACATCCCTCGTATTACATTGTTATTCATCTCTCTTAAGAGCTTCATCATTCTTCTGATATTGTATAATGTTGGTTTTTCATTTAGTATTTTCTTAATCGTTTTTCAGTTCCTTTATTTTACCTCGTATAGCCGAATCTATGAGTTTTTATGTTTAAAATTGTTAAAAATCGAAATTTATAATCTATGATCTATTACCGATATAATTTGAGCTTTATATACTTTCGAATTTAGGGTCTTTACATATTTTTTCTAGATTATGAAGCGTCCGCTCGAGTGCGTTGTTAATGAAGTATGATCAACTTTGAGATATTGACATCATCTGGGATAAATTCATGAATATGTATTGTATATGTGTTTTCTGAAGGCATTGTTTATATTTTTTTAGAAAGCTACCAATCGTGGAGCTTGAATTTTCTTGAATAATTCATTATAATGCTTTGTAGCTTCAGGAATTTTATGAAGTAATTTACCAATGGCATGATCGATGGGATGTTATTCGAACGAAATGAGAAGCAATCCATTTTAATGATAATGATGCCTCGACATTATAATCGTATAGAACATTTTATTGAACGATATTTTCAGACGTATCGTATGTTTCATCGGCAGTAGGTTTTACATTCTCTTCTTCACTTTACTTCGTTGTTTATTTGTTTGGGTTTGAATCTGCAGAGCCAGAATAATTAATAGAATTAATTTTACTCTGAAAACCTTCTTGTTTTAATTTTTATAAGAGTGTCATTAAATTATTATGCAAATATTGATCATAAAGCAGATGAATTCTCAGATTTTTCCAGCGTTATATAAATTTCCTTCAGACGCCAATAATTTAACTACAATTGCACACCTATCAATTTGGATTTACTAATGTTTACCCCAAACAATTATCACTCCACTGCAACAACTTTCTGTGATTTTTCCAAGACTTTCGATTGTATAAATCGTAATATTAGTAAGTGTCTTTTACACGCATTAAAAAAAATTTTATATCTCATACTTTAATATGTGTACAAATGCATCCGCATCATATTTACACTTTCTAGACGACATTTCAATTTCTTTGAGTCTTCAGAAAAACAGTTAATTGTTGTTTAGCACTTAAATAACATCAGTAGAACCTGAGTGATAGTGACGCCATCTTAATTTAGTCGCGGTATTTTTAAAAACATCATGATTATTGAATCCTTTTTTTATATATAATAACTAAGAAAAAGGATTCAACTATTCATAAATAAAATTTTTTAAACTAAGTTTAAATTATAGTGAATGGACAAATCACAAAATGAATTTTAGAATAAAAACAATTTGTTTTATGTAAAGTTATGTCATTTATTAATTAATATATTGAATGTAATTCTTGATTAAATAACGTTCAATAAGTTAAAGTGAATATTTAACGGTTATTTATCTAAAAAAGTCTTCCCCATTATCAGACAATGCCCCTTTCGTATCTGTTTCTAGAGTACTAAAAGAGTGAATCTATTTAATATTCATACAATTGGCACACGATGTTTTGGTTAAGTCTGCAAGGCTCAGCTGTATGCAAAATTGTTATAGAACCCCTTCCAGTGTGTTATTTGAAGATTCGGAAAGGTATAGGGTTAAAATTGAAAGGGTTAACTGCAACAATATACTGTTGATTGCAAAAACTTGCAAAACCAGAGCTGCGTCTTTTTTTTACATGTAACGTTTGAAGGGAATTTCACGTGTGTTGCACGCTTCAAATAATTCTCATTATAAGCCGTTGGAATTCGGTTGCAGTTATGAATATGCATATTCTAGTTGGTTATTTTCATTTTACAAAAAGTGAGTTTAATACTATAAATGCTGAAAATTACATTTAAACGTATTTAGATGTTTGACAATATTTTCGAAATAACAAATATTATTTCGAAAAAACTGATGGATTTAACTGTTAACTGGAAAGATGGGACTTTAAGTACACTATCGGAAAGGAGGCGTCTGAAGATATAAATATTATTGGTGGACTAAATATCATGCCACTACATACATAAGTCATCCTGCAAAAAATCAGCTCTTCAGTAATAAGTCTAATAGATTCAAATTATTGCGAAATGCGGGAAAAGATTATATCGATTTCATTTCATTTGGCAAGTGATTGTGCACTTTTTTGCATTGTAAAATATCGAGCCCTCAACTAATTCTGAACGTGAGTAGGTAGATAAAGGTTGTGGTTCGCGTTCCTAAGTGGATAACCGTGCAACGATCTTTCTGAAATTGGAGAAGCGTGCTTACGAATCAGGCAAACGCATTCAAAGATGAATAAAGAAGGAAGAGTCAGAATTTTTAATCTTTTAAAGTAGTCCCTGCAGTGAGACCTGCTGTTTAGTCTCTCTTTAGTAGTTTGAAGCTTCGTTCAAATTGAGTCGCACCACACGTACCCAAAAAGGGAAGATGCGACTCAATAAAGACATAATGAACTGTTAAGAAGGTGGATAAGTTCAGTTATTTGGAAACTGATCTCAGCGCAAAACAGGAAGTACTTAATTTTTTAGATTAGGTGACAGTATGTAACCCCCAGCTCAAGGAATCGTCCACAACAAGCTCTAAGAATTTTACACCATGATTTAATGGTGATTAGGTCACTGGACATAGTCCTATTAAGTGCCATGAGATCAGGGATGCTTCAAGAGAGGGCAGATGATACATACTCAGACCAGTTGGCTTTACTAAGGTACTAATAGCTTTTGGCTGTAGCTGTGTTTAGTTATTATTATTATTGGATAGTGATTGTTATTGTGGAGATCATAGAAGGTCAGTCAAAAAATGAAAGGTGTAGACTTGGATTACCAAAGCATTGAAATATTAAGAAGGCAAGAGTAAGTTCAGTTTAGACTAGTTTCGAATGCGTATTGTGAGCCCCACGCTGCAAAATGGCTGAAGTAGCTAGCATATCAAATCAAGAAGCTCTTCTTCTTTTAGAGGATGATTCGGAGGAATATATGTAGAGCATTTGGTCAGTTTATCTGGACAATATGTCATTATAGCAACAGCTCCGAGTTCTGTAGCATATTGAAGCACCGCCATTAGATCTTGAGCACTTTGTCTGGATATAATGATCAAAGGATTTATGTTGCGGGGGATTAGTTGTTGTAAAGCTAGCCTACTGAGGATAAAAAATTTGATCCGTCAGTTGAAGTTGGATGTTGGATAGTACTTATATAAAAATTCGATGGCAGAAGTTATTCTTAGATTCAGAAGATTGTTGAGATAGATCGTTATCGTCATAACTGGAGGCGCATTATCAGTAGCGCGATCATCGATTTGGGGTAGGTGTAGAGGAGAAACATTATAAGGAGATCCTTCTGTTTCCTAACTATTGCTTAGAATCTACAGTGTGTCTAGTTTGTTTAAAGTAATGAATATTCGAAAGCTCGTGTTTTCATGTACGAAGTTTGTATGTCAACGAGTTCCTTATCGGGTATTACGAAGATTATAATCGGAAACTAAAGATATCTTCATCCTCTGGAGACTCATATCGGATAAAGAACATTAGAGAAGCAAGTTGTAGTCCAAATTTATTCTTGAGTACAGTTTATATAGTATAATTAGGGATAGAGGGACAAACTTTGGAGCGTAATATCTTTGCAGGAGTGATGGGTCTGCGATTTGGAATTATTTGTTCTTTGATTGTAATAGACCTATGATTTTTCGTAAAGTTATCAATTGCTGATACTGAAGATATGTAAATGCATATTCCTGTAGGAGTTATGATTTCCCGGATTGTTTTGATGTAATCAAAATTTAGGTCCGGCTGACTATGATTGGTTGATGTTTGACATTATCTGGTTATAATATTTTGGCCAGAAGTACTGGCCTATATTTTAGTAGTCAAAATATCTCGACTGACCAAATATAAGTAAAATGATGAGACTTGACAAAAAAGATACAATAAATATCTACTAACGCGTATTTAATGATTTTGTGAACAAAAAACGAGTTAAACAAAAGGTAAGTATTCACTCGTTTATCCACAAAATCGTACTCCACATGGAACATTGAATGTTTGATATTGTTAAATTTTTCCGATATGAATTTCACTTGTGTTATTTGTGCTGAATTATTTATTCCTAACGAAAAAATATATTTTACACAATGCGGACACGTTTTCCATTACACCTGTTTAATGAAATGGATGGAAAGGTTATAATTTTGTTACAATTTAATTTCAATTATAAATAAATTTTTTATTACAGATCAAGAAGTTGTCCTCAATGTAGATGCGCACTATCAGAAAAAAGTATACATCAAGTTTTTTTAAGTTTTTGCAACGAAAATTCCGATTTAGATGCCACTAGTTTAACGTACAAATTAGATAACGTGAATTTAACTTTATCGTTGAAAGAAAAAGAATTGAAAAACGTTAAGGAAGCCAAAAAAAAATTGGAAGAAATGAACGGAACCTTAGAAAGATATATTGCAATGAGAGATACCGAGAAAATATGTTTACAGAACATTTTAAGTGATTATATAGAGCGTGCAATTCATTTTGAAAATAAATCTAAGGAAAAGGAAGTTGAAATTTTGAAATTAGAAAATAACATAAAAGACATTGAAAATATAGAAATGGTTCTAAACGGATCTCGAAAACAAGTAGATGATATTTTGAAAGAAGGGCATAATATTGAGTTCTTGGCTTTGTTAACTGTTACTTTGAAAAAGTAAGTGTTGTAGCTTCTTCTAATAAAATTATTACAAAACAGAAATATTTGTTTATTTGGTTTTATTCTGGTTCTACTGGAAGAAATTTCTTTGATTTTATTCCAGGGCCTTAGTTGATTCTGAAAGGCAAGCCAAACATTTAGATTACACCTTAAAGAGATACAAGAATGAAATAACCAAACTAAAACAAAAGAATTCTTTGTTGGAATCTCAGAATGCGTATATGAGGTAATCGAAATTATTTTGGTGTTTATTTTAAAAATGAACATACTGTCCATAGGAGAGAAATGCAACAGATCAAAATTAAAACAGAAAAGGAAAAAGTTATATTGAAACAGGGAATAAAAGCCTCTGAGAAGAAGTGCACCAAGAGCGCTATTAAACCAGTGGACTTACTACAAGATAAAAAAAATTCTAATGATTTATCATCTTCAGTGGCAAGTATAAAATCAATAAAATCTTAGAGGCGAGCGAACCATTAATAGATAAAAATAAAATCCAAATAAAAATCAATCTACAAGCTCAATTCATATAAGTGTATATAATAATAATAAACACCAAAGTGTACTAACTCTAATTTATTTCCGAAATACTTATGTTATAATCGTCTGGGAATTAATTAAGTGTTGAGATGTTTGTTTTAAACATATTTTCATCAATTTCAGAAATCAATAACTCAAATTAACGCTTGATAGAAATTCTATAGTCAATCGATGAATTCAATGTTTTTTAGAAGAAATAACGAAATTTAAAATGCCGCAATTTTTAACCAATAATTTCCCAGACGTTGAATACATAAGTATTTGGAAGCTCTGAAATATATTAGAGCTAGTACACTTTGGTGTTTAATTAAATTTTGCCACAATCCCACTAGAAAACTATCATAATCTAAATGGCAAAAACTTACTTAAAGAAACAAAAGGCAATTTCTCAGGAATATAATATATTTTAATTAGAATAATAAATAATTTCACTAGAAAAATTGGGGTGAAATTTTCAAATTTTTTGATATTTCTTTATTTTTGAGTTTACAGAATTAGTTAATTATTAAACTAATTATTTATTTTTCATTATTTTTAAAGAATAAAAACCTGGAGGATTTGGTAGCTTCAGATTTGCCATACCTGCCTGTAAATAATAATGTCGGAGTATTTTTAAAGACGAAACTTAAAGCTCCAACAACCGTTTCATCAAGCAAATCTACCAATGCTTCATCAAATAAAAACGTGAGAAATTCAAATATTTTCGTTCAATTATAAATTCAGAATAATGTTCTATCTTTTTCTAGATAATTTCTTTCTGTATGATTTTTAGTATTCTTTATTGAATCGGAATCTAACGGCCGATAAGCACAAAGCATCTACTTCCAAGGTAGCTTACGACGTTTTAGGAGGATCTAGCAAGTAAATACAAAAATGATTGAAGAGGACCAAGGAATCTACATTATCGACTGCTGAAGTTGATTCTCACATTATGAGGAAATTATTTAATTTTACCATTTGAGATGTTTTTTTTGCTCCTATCCTGGATAAAATCATATTCTTTCCGATACCGGTAGAAAAAAATATTTTCATTGTTCTTGTGTGTTTTTTTATTGATTAAATTTATTTTTTCATAATTGTTTCATTCATTCATTTTACAATCCACTATTTTTCATTTTGATTAAATATTCGAAGGGGAAATATTCCGATTTAAATTGAATTTTGATCGACTATCCAAGATTTAAAAATTTTGATGGAATTTTCACGAAAAAATCAAAGATTATAGATTTTTGTAAATTATCGAATTTGGAAAAAACTACCAATCGAATCGATAAGTTTTGATTTTCATGGCACATTTAGAGGAGGAATCAACAATTATTCACTTTAGTGGAATATCTGGACGGGCATATCGATTAATCTTGAATTCTGGTGAAATATTCGCAGGACAACTTTTGCCACCTGCGCTCTCTGGGCATGCAGAAGGGCCTTCGGTTATACATGGGGTTTTTCATCTAATATCCTCCACTGAATTTCTACATCAATGGCCAAACCTCTACTCACATCGTGTGACGCCTCTGGACGAAGAAGCGTGCAACTGGAGTCCAGCGCCTCGCGTGTCTCATTATCACAGCGACCATGTGTACGGCCCTAGCTAGGGCCCTTGAAGTCCTACTCGTCCTCTCTCCCTTAGATCTAGCGATATAATTCGAAGCCATGAGGACAGCATACAGGCTGAACATCTACCAAAGGTGAATGCCCAATCATTTCGATGAGCAGCGACAAAATGACGCCTACAACCGTTAACAATAAGGGTTTTGAGGTGCACATCACTGAGCAGTGACTCCAAGCCTGCTATACTAAATAATGGAGCCACCTAGTACATAGACGGATCTAGGAGAACGACCCCAAAATAAGCGAATCTTTTTCGCTTGGTGAATATGCTACCTTCTTCCAAGTCGAGGTATTCGCTGTGATGGAATGCAGACCCGCAATACTCAATCGGCGCCACAGGAAAACAGTAATTTCGATCTGCTCAGACAGCAGAGCTGGAGTGTTAGAGAGTCCTTCAAAATTTGGTGAGTGATGGCTGCAAGATCCACCTTGTTTGGTTAGGCAACAACGAAGCGGACTTACCAGACGGGGATCGGAAAACTGATCGATGGGCCAAAAACTCATCCTTGGTGTAGCTAAAAGAGTTAGTATCGCGTCTCTTAACGATCTACTCGCAAAACGGGCTCTGCAGAGGTGGATAGAAACACCTGGCATGAAATAAGCAAAGATAAACATAGATGGACCTTGTGCGTCTCATACTAAACAACTGTTGCAATGCGAAATACGACTAGTGACAGGACTTTTAATCGGACACTGTCACCTAAGAGGACAACTGCAAACCTTGTGCATCCAGACCACGTCATCTGTAAGTGCCCAACAGTCAAGCCAATGCGCTTGATCGGATTATCTAAGGACATCAGTATTGGTTAATGTCAAGGGAGACATATTTGAAGGCTTGTATGCTTAATGACCCCTCGCCGCCCACAAAGTATGAACTATGAACCGACAATTTTTGACTTTGGTGGAATATTTGGAGGAGGAATCAACAATTCATTATTTTAGTGGAATATGTGGAGGGGCATATCGATTATTCTTGAATTTTGGTAGAATATTCGGAGGATGCTATTAAAATTATTGAAAATAAGAATTTTTAGCAGTTACTGTTTCTTCATTATTTCTGTTTATTTCGACTTATAGGCGATCTAAAGAAACTTTGAGCATAGGATTAGGGTCGCCGAGGTGTTTCATCGATACTCTCACTGTAAATTCTCTTTCGATCTGTCCAACATAATCGCCCCTAATGCAGTATTTACAAGATGTACTCGACTCCTTCCTTTGGAGAAGTGCAACCTTTGGAGTCAGCTACCAAGGCACGTCACTATAACCTACAGAATATAATCTAACCTAATAGGGTTTGCCCTCTTGTGGTTGATTTTTACATAAAACGAAATGTTATGATTATGTTTGCCTTCTCTGTTTATATCTGTGTCATCAATGGTTATAACTGGTTTTATTTCTTCATTTTTCGATTGTAATTTTTGCTTCTGTGAGTGGAAAAAAGATAAAAGTGGTTTTCATATTCCTAGCATAAATCAAAACTTAGTTTATAAATAGAATAAAACAAACGGTGGAATCGTTTAGAAACTATTATTATTAATTTAAATTATGTAAATGTATATTCGTACAAACTTTATGAAATTTGTTTTATTTAGACGTTGGGTGTGGTCCGAAAAATAACTTATGCAAAGTGAAAATGGCCGTCCGTAGTTAAAAACAGTGGGTGGAGTTACCCGGAGGGTCTAAGCCACAAAAGTTGTGCGGCAGCTCTAAAAACTTTTGCCCCTATAAAAAGGGGAACTCGCCCTCGTTCAAAAGCGACCTTTATCTCTCTCAACTTAGGGAGACTTTTCCTTTACATTCGAAGGCATTTCTCTCGTATAATTAACCGGCTTTTATACCATTTTGAAACTTATCTTTTCTCTGCAAATGATGCTTTTTTCAGGGAAAATATAGTCAAAAGGCGCCTTCGTGCGTATAGATTATGTAAGTTTTAATTTTGCCACCACATTTTCTGAAACGATTCGTCGGAAAGACGAAGATTTATTGGGATTTTATTGGATTTTTTTACACTTTTTGGAGGTTATGTTGGTAAGAGATCAACCGCTCCGAATATTAACCAAATAGTCAACTTAATTAAGTGAAGCGTAGCGTCGTTTCTAAACTTTTATAACATGAAATATTTTTTTATGAATTCGATTCAAGCACATTGCTCAAAATTAATATTCCATATAATTGGGTTACTCAAAATTTCTAACTGTTATTTCCCAATATGGTGGCGTGTAATGTAGTGTATGAGTACGAGTCCTGATTATAAACCTAATGTTAACCTTCGAACGCATCCTTGACGTAAAGCGTGAAGGTGATTCGATATAATTTTGATCTGATAACAGAACTTTTTGTTGAAAGAATTAATATCGTGTTGAAAATACAAAAGGGAAGGTGGCGGATAACCTGGTACCTTTTTTCAAGTCCTTTTTTGGAGTCAGTCGATGTATTGGTCGACACAAGTCCTGGGAACGTTCGGAATGA
Source organism: Diorhabda sublineata (assembly GCF_026230105.1). NCBI lineage: Eukaryota > Metazoa > Arthropoda > Insecta > Coleoptera > Chrysomelidae > Diorhabda > Diorhabda sublineata. The sequence goes on along the minus strand of NC_079485.1, from coordinate 14,391,848 downwards.
GGAATTGGATAAAGTATATTGAGATAGGGAACGTTGGAGTAGTATCCTTCCACAGGACAAGGCTCAAAAGCAGCTGTTATACTTGCGAAGAAGAACAAAGGCATTTCCGATGTAAATCATATGTCCTTTGGACTCAAAATAAAGTAGGACAATGGGTTCCAAGTGGTTTGTAAAAAATGATAATGATAGAACAATGGAAGATGTGTACTTCCTCAAGTTAATCATAATTTGGCAATTGTCAAATGTCCTAACTATAAACATTACGTCTCTGTTGGAAGTTTAGTTTCAAGTATGAAAAATTGGAGAAAACGAAAATTCTTTGAACAAAATCAAGATCTAAAGAGAGTTTAGTTCGAAAGTGTTGGTATGGTTGGCAATATTTTCTCGTGGTCGTTCTTCAGCAAACAGTGGGTGAGATCTAGATTGATGCGGTTCATAAAGGAAAAGCATCATGAAGGAAATTTTGGACATTATGCAAAGGATGTTGTGGAAGATTTTGTAGAGTTGAATAGTCCGTTAAATGAGGTCTAGGAATATTCCTAATGTGCCTAGACTGATGGCAATTGAACATTGAACACTTGAAAAAGCTCTGGCAAACGCCAAATTCACAATCGAGCTGACTGGGTGCTGATTCAGTTATGTAATTCCTCTAGTAGTGGATGTAGTGAGTTTATATGATTTTATGATGTTTGGTAACCCTCTCTTGGATATCTTCTTGTTCAATGGGTATTCCCAGTTCCACGTAAATGGTGTGATTTGATACATACCATGGAGTATCCACTAGTTGACGATTGGGATCTCTGAATGATATTTAAAACCCCACAGATCAATTTTATATATCCATATAGGCTTGATGACAGATTTGTAGATAAGGACTTTATTTTCTACTGAGGCTTTGGAGTTTCTCCCATCAACCAATGTTTGTTTTTATATTAAGTTGTTTTCTTTTTTTGTGATGTCATGTTGCCAGTTAAGATTTTGGTCTAGGTGGATTCCTGAGTATTTAACACTATCTGCTTATTCTGTATTATTTAGCTTTACTGAGGGGACATGTACCCTTGCGTGAATGTCACATTTGTTGATTTACCCTCATTTACTTTAACCCTCCATTTTTATAGCCTCTTCTGTAATTGGTCAAGATGAATCTCAACATTTTTTGTGGTCCTTGATTTGTAGAGAAGATGACTGTGTCATCGGCAAAACTTTGGTATATGTAAAGGAGAGGATCTAGTACGCCACCTTTTAGCCCCTTTTTGCAATAAAAAAACTTCGGACTTTTCCTAGTTAACTTTCGTTTGGAACGTTTTGTTGGTTGAATAAGATTTCAGATGTGGGTAGTGGTTTGGGGGAAGAGTACTTTCAAATTTGTATAGTAGTTCTTGATGACACACTCTGTCAAGAACCTGTCCGATATCAAGGAAAACAGCAGAGCAATTTTCATTGGATTTGTTGCCCTATCGAATAGTTGTGTCGGAATCCAAAGGTAGATCTTCAGTTATCCGACGTAGGATTTTTTGGATTTTTCAAAAAGTTTAGACATTGGTTGGTAGGGGGATTATTGGAAATATTGGTAGGGTCTTTGCCTGGTTTACCAATCAATATGATTTATGTGACTGTATATGATATTGGCCAGGATTGGGATTGCGTTGTAAATGTATCCTTTGTGGTAATTCTTTCAGCAAATGGGCAGTTATTAGATTGGTGCTCTGCGCTTTTTCCGGGCTTAGTAATTTTATTTCATTTTTTGGAGTCATTTAGTCATCATCATATTTGTGTTTATTGGATTTTTTGCCGCTTCCATACCACAGTTCGTGTTCGTTTTTTTCGTACAGGTAGGGCTGTTAACTTGGGCTTTGTTGAATTTTTTCTTAGCTTCAACACTATTGTTTGACAAATATTTTCTCCAAACAATTGCGATTCGGCATGAAACATTAGTCAGTTAGGTTTTGTCGAATAATGGGTGATTTACCGCCGCCGTCATCTGGCCTGCATTGCAGCAGCTTATATTTTAATTGAAGAGCCTCGTTCTCGTCGATGGTGGCAGAGACAATTGTTTTTACGGTGTTATGAATATAGTGGTGATGATTTCCGAAATGATTTGACAACCGGGTGTTTGCTTACAAATTTTACGAGAATGTCAAATGGGGATTTTGAAGTGTTAATATCGTTTATAGGGACAGTGATAAATAAACAAAATACTAATCCAAGCCAAGCCAAGCAATCAGCGTTCAAGATCGTCTGGCTATAACACTCAGGTTTTTGGCTTCTGGTGATTCCTATCATTCGTTGATGAATTTATTTAAGGTATCCAAACAAAGCATTTCAAAAATTGTTCAGGAGGTTTGCTGATTAACCATATCAAATTTTCCTGGCTCCAAAACTCTTTACTCAATTTGGGGAAAAACCACACACACACCTTTCCAATGAATATTTTCAATAAAAAAATACAAATAATAATGTTTATATCCAAAAAATCATGCCGGAAAACCCCTTCAAAATACACTAAAACAAGCCAAATATAGATAGCGTCCACACCAAAATCACCGGCGAAGATTGTTTTTCAAACAAAAAAGTTTGTCGAAATTTTCAACAAATGTTTGGCAAACAATGTTTGTCCATTGTTTGTCCAGTGGGAACGCGGCTTTATACAATAAATTTTGTTTAAGTTAACTTCCAGTCAACACGAAACGATGCAAAAAATACTTTTATTATAACTCTAGCAATAAAGTTGAATTAGCTAGGATATTTCCTATCGTTACAATGTTTTTTGTCCGCCGACCAACGAACAAAATCTCGATTGTACATCGCTAAAGACCGGACGAGAATATATTTATTTAAAGGGAACAGAGCATGCCCGTTGCGTTTTTGGCAGCGAATTGATTTTTTACTGCCCTTCCCAAACTTGCAATTCTTCGCAAAAGCCCACAGTCAACTGATAACAGGTTTCATAATGACCCTATCATTTATTATTCAAAGCTGGTTATTTATGACCTCGCATAGACCAGACTTCATACTCTTTTTAACGCTTCTGTCAGCTCTACATTCAATCTAGTTCGTTGGTTATTGCAAAATACACGTACAATAGTAGGGTTTTTGTGTAGGCTGGACTATTACGTCAGAAAAATAATGCGGAATAAATCATCCGTTTGATGGAATTATTTTTCGGACGATTTCGTATGAAGATCGAACAATAGTCCAATGGATTAAATCAAAATAAAATTTTACAAATTCACTGAAAGCTTAATTTTCGTTTATACCGATTCCCGATATACCGATATAACATTCAATGTTATTCACTGAAAATTTACGATGTCCAAATCAGGTTCCTTTATGCCACATTTCAAGATTATCGTTTTTTTTTAGAATGATTTCAAGATAATTCTGTTTATTAGATACGTTTTTTGTTATAAAACATTCATAGACTATTGGATTCAACTCAAGTCGAATACGCACTAATAATAGTTTTCAAACGTTTTTTCTTGGATTGAATATGAGTTTCTTTACTCGAGGTTAGTTATACTAATTCTAAAAAAAAACGATTAATCACTTTGTAAGAATTGGAATAGTTAAATGATTAACGATATCTGTCGGAAGGTATTTCGATTGAAAGTGAGTCAGGATCAGGCAGGAAAGCAAAAAAATGCAAAAAAAGAAGAGAGAAGCTTTGAATAAAACGACTTACGGAAAACTGCGGGAAATTTGCGAAAATTGGATAAAAAATTCAATATTGATAAGAAATATCTGAGCAACATTCTGAAGGAACAGAATGTAGTTTAAGAATCAAGAATATCGGCACCCAAATATTCTAAGAAGCAATAAATTTAACCAAGATGAAAGTTTTGAAAATTATTATCGACGACGTGTTATATTTCACTTCCTAGTTTCCAATCTACTCGATTTTGTTCGATGCTATCCCATTCTTTAGTAAGCGCCGTTTTGAAGTTCAATTTCGTGGCTGGTACAGGCCTGGTCTCTTGAGTTGATTCCAAAAATGGAAGATAGGATTTAACTACGGGTTACGCGCTAGCCAAAACATATCGACAATTTCAATAATGTAAATAATTCCTGCAGGAAACCTGCAGTATATGGGTAGGTATTGTCATGCATTAGAAGGAAGTTTTCGCCTATGAAACTAGGGTAAGGCACGACGTGATTCCCTAAAATTTCTTCTCTGTATCGGTTCTATCCACCCCCAGTTTTCATAAAAACCAACTCGATTTTTACTTCCATTGAAATTTCCACCCAAACCATCCAGGAAACTCCTCTAATAATCACGTTGTCTTCTATGCAACACTGCACGAATCTTTTTCCAAGTCATTTGTAGACTCATCTTATAGCGCTACCATGCAGGCAAAGTCTGCTTTTGTCTGAGAAAAAACGGAGCTCCATCAGTCCAATTAATGTTTTGGCAAATAGTAACGGGCTGCTTAGTGACCTGAGGTTAATGGGGTTAATTAGACAAGAAGGGTATTTTGCTGATCTATTCATACCACAATGAAACCATCAATGCACATGTTTACTGTAAGACCATTAGAAAATTGCAACTCGCAATACAGAAGAAACGGAACTCCCCGACTTCGGAGCGTCTGCACCTCTACCAATCCATCGATTCGGAAAATGGTTGGTAATGATAAGGTTGTAGCTGTTGCTCTTTAAGTATCCTCCAAGTTCTTGAAGAAGACGTATTTGTTTTGTCTTGTCACATTCCTTAGTTAAATAGTTGTTTGTTTCACACTAAGGCCTCCAATAGCTCAGTTCCTATACTTATTCAATTTCAAAATACACGATCCTGTACTGATTAAACTGGATATTTCTAAGCCGGTACACGGTATCGAGTTTTATTAAGAGTACTTTTTTGGTGTTTAATTAAATGATGTTTGAGTTCACTTGACGGTTTGCTAAACAAATCTAATATTCAAAAAGTTATGTTGAATACTACTTGGTACGAACCGTGTACCTAGCTCCCTCTATGAGAGTCAGACAAATTCATTGGATGTTTATATATATAAGAATGTAATTATCACATAAAAACTTTCCTTTCTCACTGAATATCAGCTTTTTTCCTGGCAAGCACAAATAAATCTATTTTCGATACTATAATAAACTTCATTAAAAAAATGTCAGAAAAATGTCTGTGGCTAACAGATTTAGTCTGAGATCTCCAGTCACACTTCCTCCGAGACAATCCCAAACCATCAACGAGTTTCCGCCTTGTTTTACGGTCAGGATTACAAATGGAACCAACATCCGTTCTTTCTTTGACCTGCGCACAAATATTCTTCTCTTAGATCCAAATACTTCAAACTTTGAGTCATCACTCCATAAAGCTCTCTCCAAATCTTTAATTTTTATGTTCCGTAGCCTACTACAACCTATTTTGACGTCTTAGAGGTTTCTTCATGGCCACCCTCCCAAAAAGATCAATTGTTCTTAATCATCTTTTCACTGTAGAAGTACTTAAAGGCAGATCACTAGATTCATTGATCTGAACTGCTATCTCTGGACCCGTGAATCCTCAATCAGGTTTATCTTCAGCGGTAGTGGTTTCTCGAGGCCGTTTTCTACAGCTAAAGCTTCTGGTGGATCCATATTTCTTCACGTTGTAGTCCACGGTAGGTATTTTTATTTCGTCGGTAATGGTATGCTTACTTTTGCCTGGATTATGGAGACTTGCAATTAATGCAACTGATAGTTCTTTGGTTTTACCCATTGTAAATCTGAATTTGCGAGAACGAAATTTTTTACTAAGCAAACCCCAAATATTTTCCAGTTACCTATCTACCCTTTTTTTAAACACCCTGTATAAACTTTTTTCTATAAACAAACAACTAGCTTTTCTGATACAACTATTATCATAAAAATGTTATTTAAACAATATATGGATGTTAAAACTTAATATTTCAACGTTAATATATGGATTTATTGCACCCAGTAATGCAATATTGGATCCATCGTCCATCGAACTTGTGCCATTTTATCTCGTAACGAAGTTTTCCATGATGGAAGCTGCGTATTTTAAAAGCCTACCGCATACTTTTCTGAACATGCCTTCTTATCGATCGCGGTAACCGCGTGAATGGCTCTACGCATCCTTTTAAAACCACTTTTTAAAATATGGCGCTAAATACGAATTTACAGACTCGTTTCGCGTTTAAAAATGTTTTTATACTATATTAACATGATAATATAATCTCAAAATCTACTTAATTATAACGATAATAGTAATTCATGATAGTGATGGGTGGAACTGATAAGTGGTGGCTGTCAAATGAAAAAGAAAATCGATAAAAACGTGCTAAAGAAAGAAGAACTAACCTCGTTATTTAAGATGGTAGCCATGTCCGATTTTCATTAAAGAACTGTCACTTAACACTCCCATAGGACACTAGAAACGAGCGTGGACATATCGGTGTGGTTCAAACAACATTGAAGAATCAATCGTTACATTTGTAAACAGGGTTGTCACGTTAACCCCTACCCTTAAATGTAACGTCCCCGTCCATTTGGTTATTGGCTCATTGCTATCGCATTGATTGAGTATTATTGTTTTTGCAATGCGCCTTTTTTAAACTCTGAACAAACATACATATATATTCAGCTTTTCCATGTGTAGACTGGTGACGTATCAATGTTGTTTTTTTCTTTCTTTTCGTTTTTTTTGTACTTTTTCGTTTTGTTGGAAACTTTTGACGTTGCGCCATTTGATGTGTTTCGTCGTACGGGATTCGGGTCGAATGTTTTTGTAGCATATGATTTTGTTGCGAGGTTTTGGGGTCTCATTGGGTTAATTAATTGGCTTTATTGGTCGGAAAATAGATGAATGCTATTGAATTGTTTTCTTTGTAAGAAATACAATAAACAAAAATAAAATCAGTCCACTTGCTTCATTTTATCAACAATACATGACGTTTTCAACATATTTGTCTACAAAAAAATATAAGAATTTAAGAATAAATTGCTAGTTTATATATATATATATATATATATATATATATATATATATATATATATATATATATATATATTTGTACGAAGGTTGCCTTTTAAATTTTTATCTTCTATAAGTAATAGAGTAGAACATAAAAAAATCATTAGGTGACAAATCGGGTTAATAAGACATTTATTCGATGTTTTGTCCTTCAAATATTCAGTTGTTTGACGTGATTCATAAAACCTGATTTACGTAATTCATCTGGAAAAATCTTTCGTCTGCTATATCCCAAAATATGCCTCTATCTGTCTGTAAGTGACATACCGATCATATTAAGAAGAGAATCAATGTTTCTCGCAATTTCAACCGATTTTGTCCGACCTTTTCGATAGTCCGGCAGACTAAGTCTTCTCTGATGGTGCTTCATTACCAAAAGTTGTGCGGAACGTCAATTCGCATACAATGGTGCCACAACTCATTAACGCCACCTATTGTTTGATTGTAAAAACTCGTGTAAGCAATATAATCACTTGGTGAAATCCAGATCCCAGTTCTTCCTTTTTCGTCGCCGAGTCGTAGAATTCTATGAAAGAAGTCGAGGTATCGGTGAAGTAAATGACTTGTTAGGGAAGTCCATTAGATCTGCTAGTACATGAACTTTTGGTCGAGAAAGAAGAAAATCGTCTGAGAGGACTAACGCAAAAATTATTTTGATCTGATGATTTCAGTAGAATCGAGAGGCGTTTTCATTAATATCATTATTAGAAAATGGTTATCGATTACTTACAAGAATAGTTTTAGAAGAATCAGTAATTTAATTTGGATAATTAGTTATTTATTCCTAAGAATAGAATCAGAAAGTAATGAGTAATTAAACGTCCCGAAATGCATTTATGTTTAAAATTATCTCCTTAGCTATTATTCGTTAGCGACCAAGTTATTTCAGTTTTGTAGTATGAAATAAACATTTAACAAAGAATAATTTTTAATTAATTATATATCTTCCATTTTGCTCATTGACCTTTTGTCATCTTTCTTTCAGCTTCATGATTCCGCGCTCATTAAATTTCTGGTCCTTATCAGCAATAAACTGAACCAATGTGCAATTGAAGATTATCGTCATCGTAGAAGTTTAACTATTCAAAGAATCTTGCAAACTTCAAAATAAATGGTAATCAGATGGTGCCAGATCAGGGCTGTATGGGGGATGTGGCATCACTTCCCATCCAAGCTCCAATAGTTCCCCACGAGTTGCCAAATATGTGTGATGCCTTGCATTATTAATTTTTTCGATTAGACAATTCTGGTCGTTTTTCTTTGATTTCTTTCGTTAATTATTGACAGTTAATATCAGAATTGATCGTTTGGTTCCTTGGAAGCAACTCAAAAAACACAAAATCTTTGTAATTTTACCAAACTGACAGCATGAGCTTTCTTTGTTGTTTTTTGGCTTTCTATTTGGTTATTGCTGTTTCATCGTGTTTGCTCCGTGATCATTTTCGAACTTTGTTACTGTACAGGACTCATTTCTCATCACCAGTGATGATTCTTTTCAAGATAGGGTCAGTTTCATTTCGTTTAAGGTACATATCGCAAATGTTGATTCTTTCAATTCGTGAGGTACCCAAATATCAAGCTTCCTAACTAACTCAAGACATTTTAAGTGTTTTCCAATTGTTGTTTGAGATATATGAAGCCTCTTAGTAACGTCTCGAACAGTTATATGACGATCTTCTTCAATTATGACTTTGATTTGGTCATCATTAACTTTAGAAGCAACCGACCAGAACGTTGCTCATGTTTGAAGGAAAAATCTCTAGAACGCAGCAGGTTTCTTTCCCTGAGTAGAATAAGCCGAAAATGTTCGTTTCTGCACTCCACCAACAACTAATAGCATAAATAATAATCACGCACTTGCTTCTAAAGTTATGTCAATATCACGTAACAAACAAAGTACAGCACTAACATAAGATATTCAAAAAATAAAGCAGCGCTCTCTATCAGTAAAAAACGAAAGTACTTACTTAGTTTCAACCTTTAATTGCAATCGAAGAAAATACTAGTTTTTTCTGTCTCATTTTTTCATTCCTTCAAAATTCTTTCGTTGTTATTCATATATTATTAGCTGCATCTGTTTTAATTTAATGTAGCTTCAAGTTTTGTTGATTAGGACCTTGAGTTGAAATTTCTGTAAAAAAATATCACGAAGAGTTGGATGGAAATGGATGGGACGAAACGCTCAATTTCAAACTTCACAACCAAATTATAGTGACTGTGATTTTTGAGTCGAAATATGTCAACGAAGTGATTCCAAAGAGATTCCAAAGTTTTTAATAAAAACATTAACAAACTTTCCACCAAAAGGCATTAATAATATATTTTTCTAAAACTACTTTTTAAAATTTTAGTTGAAAAAGGAAATCTCAAAGTAAAAACCGCTTAATGGAATCTGTTGTAGGAAATTAGCCATCGATAAGGTTTATGCCGGGTATTAAAAAGCTTCAATCCAGTTAAAAGATTCCTACAGTCGAAATCCTTCCACGACGGTGATTGAGCTTTCAAGCTTTAAATAAAAGCTTTGAGTTAAAACTCTCGTTTTAGCGGTAATCCTCTTTGATCAAAAGATAAGAGAACGCGATTATACATGTAACGACAGTAATACTTCCGATCTGGAGAATGTCAGTGTAGGAACTTCGTAAAATTTATCTCTAGCACAAATATGGTAAAACATATTTGAGGTTATTTAAAAATAATTCAATAATATGATTTTTTTTTTCAATAATCTCAACGTTTTTCATCGCTAACCGTAGAGATAAGCCTGAAGTATGGTTAACTTATGGTACGATGTAACAAAACGTATTAGTCTTAATCAAATGTTCCTAGATATACCACATCTTGAAAACAGACATTCAACGTTCAGTTTTAAACTTAAAAATGGTTCAGTGTTCAGTTTTTGTGATAGCGCAATAATAAACAAAAGCTTCTTCATAGGTCAGTTATTTAGAAATTGCTCAATAATTCGTATGTTCCAATTCAAATCCCGGGAAAATTACTGAATTGTAGTATCAGCTGTACTCGTTCGAAGTTTTCATTATTTTTTGTAATTTACTTGAAACTTACCCTTAATAAGTTGAGGTTAGTATATTTGACATATTTTTTCGAAAATATATGGTATACTATAAATTATAATTATTCATATTTTAACCCCAAATATTGTTCGGGATAGAACTAAATGTGACTTTTAAATTTTTATGTTGTAAACAACGTCTACTGCACAATTTTAGGTAACATTACATTAACAAGTCATACTCGTATTCATAATCAGGAGATTAATATCTTCTTGGGGGTGAGGTGCGAGGAGCGCACATGTATCGAGCGCACAGGCACATTTAGAAAACATTTATTACATCTAACGCACACCACCTGTATTGGGAGCAAAATTTTCCACAAAAAAACTTAAGAATGGTTAGGTTAGGAGATCACGACTATAATCGCATTGATGAGAAAGTATTAACTCTGTTGTTAACTCTTTTATAATTTTTCTTCTTTTATTTTTATTTCATCAAGCTAAATACAGTGATTGAAGATGCCGTCTTGATACCTGCAAATGTGCGCTATATAAGCTAATAGACTTTGTTCTATACATTTTCAGATGGAGATAAATCAGGGGATCTTAGAGGCCAACAAATGACATGAATTTCTGTCTGATGTGTTATCTTGCTGGAAAGCTAGATTTCGAAGTGTACTAAGGTAAAGAACCAGATGAGGTACCAATATCTCTTGTATGTATCGATGGGAAGTTATATTCCTTTAGATAAAGAACAAAAGTGGTGTAAAGCCACGCACCCAATAATTCCAACATTTGCCTCGTCTTCTTTTCACCATTGAGGCTGTTGTACAAGTCCATCCATCTATAAAAACTTTGCAGTCTAAGGACTAATAAGTTCCCATTGCCCTTGTCGATACGAAATGATTTCGTAGAGTCTATAATCTTTGTTGTCCTTCTCACTCATCCTGTGTCTCTAGTTCTCCATGCTCAGTTTTTGGTGTTATCCTTGATTACTACATCCATACTCATGCAACAACAAACAAGACATATACGTAGTGTAATCCATGAGTTATTGGCCTCATATAGTAAATAGAGTGCGTTCTCGAAAATCTTTTTGCTGGAATTATCTTTACCGTTCCCACAAAAACCGCTGAGCTGCTGTTTCCACGGAGTCGTGGTGCGAGGACCTCATCAGCATTTTGTAGTCAATCAGTCAGTTAATTACAGTTAGGTACAATCAATTATAGAGAATTCTATTTAGTTTTATTTGTGTATTTAGTTTTTAAAAGGGGTGGGTGCAAAAGCAGCATCGAGTAGAATATTGTGACACGAGGACCAAGAACATGTAATCCGATTACATGTAATGGGTGATGAAAGATGGTCTTTCATTATGATCCTCAAAGGCCACGAAAAGCACAAACTGCGAGGGTATCCTTTCGATTGATCGTAAAAGCGGCATATTATTGTGACTTACCAAAAATTTGAGACAAAACCAGCGTCTGCTTCATGGCAATGCTCCATTCCACATAGCATCGCTGTCCAAGGCTACTGTACACAAATTTGGCCTCACATAGATTGACACATCCACCATATAGCCCTGATCTACTATTGTCTGACTTTTTTTGCCGCAAAGCTGAAGTCCGAGGTTAGAAGTAAAATATTTAATAGTGACGATAAAATTATACGAATATTTTAACTCTAAGGGTGCGTCACATTGTTATAGTGGCATAGAACTAAGTTGGAATTTTTGGTAGCGTTAATGATATTCATACTGTTTACACTACCACTACAACCACACACTACACAATTACACTGTCTCAGGGGAGAATATATCGAAGAATAATCTACTTTTTTTTTGTATTTTAGGCTGAGAATTATTATGTATGAAAATTAAGTTGGAAGCTTTCAATAAATTAAAGCTTCTTCTTTGCGTTTGTTATGAGCTGGAGAATAATTAGTTGAATTATACTATACACGTAGACATACATTTGTCATGTGAATTGCTTCTTTAATTAACAAATGTATGAAAATAAAACCATTGAAATTCTAATTTTCAAAGACCCGGCCTAGTACAATTTATCCTTTGAAACGGACAAAGGACGCGTCCAAGTAATTTCCAACAAAAATGGCTAGTATTTTGCATAAAACCGCCATAATTCTACGAAATTTCCTGAAATTTTCAGGCCGGGTGTGCTGAAAGTCAAGACCAATTAACTGAAATATTCCTTTATGCTAATCGGTCGAAACATAATAGCCTTAAAAGTTTATATTCTGCAGTATAATGAAAAGTCCTTAACATTTTACTCTTCCGAAAATATTTATTCTAGTCCGCAAATTTGTGGCACCCGAAAAATAATGTTTGTTCTCGCTTCTCTTTTCTCCTGCAGAGGGAGTAGCAAGCATTTTTTTCAGACTATTCGGCCAATGAAAAGTTTTCCGACACGCCCAGTTTATCGCCGGTGCGTTTTACCTCTGTCTCTTTCGCCGTATTTTTTTAAACGTTTCGTCAACACTGTAAAAAAATGTTGGATGAGGGTGAAGTCTATGTAGAAAAATCGTCTCTCATTAACTCGAGCCGGATTAAAACCAAGAAGAACGATGTCCTGTGGTTTTTCTAAAAACGAAATAATGGGATTTTGTCGTACTAACGTACAGAAAATATTTACAAGTACAGTTGCTTCATGAATTTTTTCCATAGGTATCATACACTTTCTTTTGGTACTCTCTATATATTCTCGGAGCTCAAAATAAGCTTTTCACATTTTTTCATTTACTATCCCTATTAACAACTTCTGGACCTCATCTTTTTTACTCTAGTTTTTCAAACCAGTGGGAAACAATTTTTTATTATAATTTTCCAAGCGCTTTCCACTAAGACATTTCTAAAGTTTTGAAAACGAATAAAAGACCTTAATAAACCCTGTATGCTGATAAGATACTTACCAATGGAAGTTGTTGTTGTGCTTTGTGTTTTGCTGAGTAAAGTGACGCCGCTATAGAGCAAGTTCTAATCTTCTTTTTGGTCCCAAAAACCGTGGACATAGTATTTTAAGTTTCTAGTTTGAATTTTTGCGGTTGTGTAAGAATTTTGAATGATAAATTGATGCTTACTCTCTCATTAAACAGCTTACACCATTGACGTTCATTTCCTTTATTCATTTCACCGTCACCATAAACTGCTAGTGAATTCAAACAGGAGGAAATTTTTCGCATCACTGATTGGCATGTTGATGATGGAAACATTTGAACCATACAACCAACACCAGTAGAAACATGAAACGAAGAATTTTGACGGTCTGGCAAATTGGCCAACTGAACTAAACTGAACTGATGTTATATGATGAGCAATTGGTTTCTACTCTAAAAATCACCTTCTTATTATAAATATTGTTAATATGTCGGAATATACAACGTCTTTACTTGATTCTGTCAATAACTTATGTCAAATCTGGAAAAATGCCAGATATTTCTTCTTTTTAGTTTAATTTTTTATATTCTTTATTTGAGATATACGAAGTATCGTCACCGTTTTGCCTCTACGTAATATGTATGGTAACAGAAGTACCGGGACCAACAAAGATAATACACAAATTTTGGAAAATCTATCTCCTTTTAGATTCCTTCCCCTTTCCCAGCGAGGATCAATAAGTTCGATACTTTTTGTATAATAAGAGTCGTGAAGCTCCTCAAAATAGCCAAAATAATCCCAGGGGGCTAAATCTGGCGGATAGGGAGCAATTCAAACTTTAATTCATTAATTTTGGTCATTGTATTAACGGATGTGTGACCTGGTGCATTGTCAACACTTTCTTCTTAGCCAAATGTTTGATTTTTTCGCTCAAACGCTGCACTTCGCAACTTCGCATCATACTCACCGTTGATAGTTTTTCCTTTTTCATTATAGTCAATGAAAATTATCCCACGCGCATTAAAAAAAACGACGCCACGACCTTGCCTGCAGATGGAACGGTCTTATCTTCTCCGTTTTCATTTAATTGTTTTGGTTGTGCTTTTGTTTGGAATGTGAAATGATAAACTTTTTTGAATGTCTACTATGTTTACTTGCTCGCGCACTCTAGGTGGACAATTATCCAGTACCACCTTGTGGATTTTCTTCAACATTTCTGGAGTCGTTACCCCATTTGGTTGGCTAGTACGATGCTGGTCTTCGTATGGCCTCGGTCAAACTCATTCAGAGTAGTTCAGTTTTTATATTGGTAGGGCTACGGCTACTTGTATCACATAAGGATTACCAATTTTTTCAATGCTTCCAAATTCAGGTCTTTCTCAGCTTCGTCAGTATAAAATATCTAATCTTAACAGAAGTTGACTTGAAAATAACCTTTTCTTTATTATCTCCATAAAACTAGATAGCTAAGGATAAAATAGTTTTATAAAATGGTGAAATAATATACTGGATGTTCCATTTAAAACAATGAAGTTTTTGCCAATGAAAATCTCCTGATTTAATGCTTATCTAAAAAACACTCCGAACCCCAAACGATTCCTCTACTCTGTTCAGACATTTCAGACTAGGTAGCATTTATAGTGCACCAATTTTCGTCAAATCTTCATATTTTTCGCTCCAACTTGGCAACGTCACAATTTATAGGAAAAGAAAAGACAGGGCTAGATGCAGAATTTCACGCTGAATTCGACGGTAAACAAATATACCGGGTGTCCTATTTAAAAAAACGGCTGAACTTCCGAAAAAACGCCAATGAAATTTTACAGGTGACGTCGATATTTTTGAAATTCCCACGACCTCCCAAGGTCGAAAATCGCGGTCATTTCGTGCGCAGGTAAGTAGGAACGGAAATATCCAGCAATCAAGAGCTCTTTGTTGACCCTGAAACAGGGGCCAAAATATTGAATATCGAATCCAGATGGAGGCACATGAGGAGAAGAATATCGAGGGGGGAATTAGAAGTAATTTGACACTGCATCTTTGTGAATTTCTCTGGAGACGGCGAGTCTAGCGAAAAAATGTGGATCAATTCGATGTAGACATTGTATATACAAAATTTTTGTAGCCTGGAAAGAATTATCGACCTACAATGGAAGAGGACGATGAAAGTGACTAAATTTTTGTGGAATAAAATTACTTTTCATTTATTTCTATTGTTTTTATTGCTCTATCGGGTTAGGTTAGGTTTAGGTTAGGTTAGGTTAGGTCCGGTGCGTATACTGTCGTATTTCTATTTTTCTTTCCTTTTTCGTGGAACAAATAGGCTTTTTTTGACTGAATTTTTAATTCACGTTTTCCGCGCTAGCGCACGATCCCAGGTAAATTTTCTTAGTCCTTATTCGATTGTGACCATTCCCAATCATTTTTCCTTTCCAATTCCTCTTGGCGTTTTCCAAAAAAACTTTACTTCATGTAGTCACACTTATGCTGAATACCCTGTTCAAAATATTTTAGAAATGTGTATGTGTGCAAATATAACAACTTTTATTAAATTTTTTTTTGTATATTTTATTTTAAATAAGTTATTGCACTTCCACCCACTAATGGGCCATGCCTTTTCCACTGGCACTGTATCGAATGAAATTGACGTAACAGATATCGATTAGCAACAGGTGATACGTCAACAATAACTTTTTCATTCAAAAAAAATCGTATATATAATAAAAATGAATAAATTACGATTAAAATTATTTCTATGTATTTGATAGATATACGCGTATTTAAAAAGTTGTAAAATCGATGGAAACTTTCATTTATTATATTTAGAATTAATAATGTGCATAAAATCCACTTTTTATCAGTTTATATAAACGGCATCGATCTGTGGACTAACGTTTGAATGAATCTACTTTTTTTC
Organism: Diorhabda sublineata; assembly: GCF_026230105.1. NCBI lineage: Eukaryota > Metazoa > Arthropoda > Insecta > Coleoptera > Chrysomelidae > Diorhabda > Diorhabda sublineata. The sequence continues at coordinate 14,376,043 of NC_079485.1, read as the reverse complement.
TATTCGGCGACACACTTTCACTCCCGAAAATTAATTAAAAATAAAAAAATAAAAATAAAAAAGCTTTTTATTTATTTACGATTGTAGCTGTGACGCGATAAATGTAGGTTGTTTTTATTATAAATTCAGATATGTTTTTGTTCGGGTGGTGGATTTTTTCACTATCGATTTATCGTGAAGCTTTTTATACAGCCTCGACTTTTATGCCGTCGGACGCGTGTGTTTTCATTTTTCCGACGGTTTTCATTATTTTATTAGGCATGTGATCAGCATTCTATGCACATGCCAACATTCTCTAAAGCTATTTGTCATTTTTATCTTTCCGGTAAGTTCACATTATGAATTTCGGATAGTGGTTGCATATTTTTTGTCTCTTCTTTTTATTTTTAATATTGATTAAACTATGAAAACAAAAACGTCCCTTCGGAACGCAAACAAATTATTTTTTATAACTGTAAACAAAATGATTCAAAGGAATCTTGAATATTGAACTAAAATTATATAAAACGTGATCTTTTATGAAGTACGAGGTATCTATACACCCCACAAAAATTATCGCATCACACGTTATTTTTTAAATACTTTAAATGTTTTTCGAATTTTATTATTATTACGAATTAAAACACCAATAGATACGCCTTTTGCAACATTTATTAAGGTTAAGGTTAAGGTCAGGGTGGGTATCTCCACCTCTTCTAAGTACTGCCGAATCACTCTAGCAGCGTGTGGACGAGCATTATCGTGCATTAGCACAGAGTTGTCACCGATATGAGGCATAAAGGGCACTACATGGGGTTCTAGGATATCGGTTATTTACCTGTCAGCATTTAGTCTTCCATCATTCACTGGTACTAACTCCGTGCGACCCTCGAAAGAAATTCCTCCCCAAACCATGATAGAGCCACCACCAAAGCTTTCAGTTTGACAAAATTAACCTGATCGTGCCGTTAACCACGTCGCCTATATACTGGTACACGCCTATCTGATGAATACAGACAAAATCTTGATTCATCCGTGAATAAAATATTGGACCAATCTTGAATATTCCAATTTGCTTGTTCTCGAGCAAATTCCAATCTTTCTACTCGATGTTCTCTGGTAAGACGTGGACCTCTAGTTGACACTCTGGCTCGTATACATGCTTCTCTCAACCTATTTCGAACTGTTTGTACGCTTTTCGGACATTACGAGCAGCCAACAGATCTGTTTGCAGCCTTCGAGCGGTGGTATGCCTAATTCTTAACGCCTTTAACCTCAAATAACGATCATCTAGTACCAAAGTTACCCTTTCGCGGCCTTGTCCGGGTCTTCTGGTTGGCTGCCCTGTTTCTTGGTAACGAATTAGAACTCTGGATATGGTGCTTTGTTGAACTTCAATTACCCCGGCGACGTATCTTTGACAGCGGCCATCTTTATGAACGCGATGATTCTAGCGGCTTCTTCATTCGTCACATGTCTTGTTAAACGTTAAGGCACATCCATTATTAACAAAATAAATTTAAATTTTCACTATACAATAACACAATTTGCTTAGAAAGTTCTCAATCTCAATGCATTCTCCAAGACAGAATTGATTTACTCGAGCATTTTTGCTTCTAAAAAAATTTGTAAGAAATATTGATATTTTTTTACCTATGATAAGAAACCAGAAAACAGATCTATTAAGTTGACACATATACAGATTGTCCCAAACAACTAAAATCATGTATTAAAAATATCCTAAAATACCAGTGATGCGATAATTTTCAAGCATAAAAAACTGTGATTCCTTTTTTTAGTACAAAGAAAGCTAAACCAAGCTTTAAGCAAAACCGTAAGTTAACAATGAAAAACTGAAATTTCGAAAACTTTGCTCATGTTGGGTATCCAAAGTCCTCACTGAACAATAGAAAACCCTACGGATGGGCAGTGCACTTTAGTTTTTGACACTATCTTGGGTAGCATATTACTGATTGATGCTTTACCATGAGACCAACCAATGCACATGCTGCGGGAACATTTAGAAATTGAGCTGCGAACAAGCGTTAAGGATTAGTGTCAAATAATTTTGTTTATTTTACTATAATGCCCTTCGTGACGAAAAGCTCCTATAGGAATTTAAATGGAACGTGTTTGATCTAGAACATCGCTTCTATCGACTTTCATATCTTTTTATATCTAAAAAATCTTTCCTTGGTGGACAAAACTAAAACAATGATGATGAACTAGGACTTACAATAAATAACATGGAAGGCATACGAAAACTGAGTGATTACGAAATTTCGGAAACTATATAGAAAATTAGTAGATTTTTCTCTGTTCGAATCTACTTAGTTTATAAAATCTATAGCTGAGCTAGAGCTGAAGGCTTGGAAAGCTTTAATCTTTGTGATGCTGAATATTCTGTAGAAGATCTTTTGCTACCATTAAAAAATACGGAGTGCAATATGAGCACAAAACTCAACTTTCTCCACAGTCGCCAGGATATGTTTCCAGAAAGTTAAGATATGAGCAAATAGCAGGAAGATCGTATGAATCTGGACTTACACGTCCTACCAGGGCTTCTGGGATACGAATACGATGTCTGACTATTGTTAGTAAGTCATTTTCCAAAGTCTATAGATCGGAGAATTTCATTCAAATGAAATTTATTAAAATCAACTTTTTAACAAATTCTTTTAATTATATTTTTTGAAAAAGCGAATCATATGTAGCCAGCAACAGCTCTCTTTGGTAACAGATATACTGTAAATTAGTATAATTTATATTGGGGGTATAAAAAATTTTATACATAGTGATTTTGTTCCTAAAGATTACCAGGAAGAAGTAATTGCTGATATTCGTATCAAATTCTTGGTGTAGAGATAATAATTATTCTCCATTCTCTCCAATACAGTTTCCTTCTGGTTTGTTTTATTTTCTATTAAGCGCGTCATAATTTTGAGTACCACTATATGTCATTTCAGTTTAAAAGAACTGTGTGACTTTCTGCATCCTGATTTTCCTGTTCAATTTGTTCCACAGCAACTCAATAGTTTCGAAGTCGATCAAAAAATTACTTTCAGTACATTCTTCCTTTCCATTTCTTCCAAATACTCTTCGTACAGCTTCGAGGAATGCTTGGAACCGCTTGTCATACTCTGTCGATCAGGTGCTGGCCAGAGCGTACTACATTTTCCTTTAATATTTTATAGCATATTTATAGCATAAGCATTCTTTCTTCACAGTACCTCCAATTTTTACCAAGTTTCCTGTCGCCGTTTTTCCAAAACATCATCAAACCATCACCGAGCCTCCGCGAAGTTTGACAATCAGGATTACATATGCATCATTTGACCTGCACACAAACAGTCTTCTTTTAGACCCAAAAACCTCAAAAATTGACTCATTGCTTCATAAAATTCTCTCTCACTCTTCAGGCGTCCAATTTTGATGTTCTTTAGCCCACTGGAATCTCTTAATTTTATTTTGACGTCTTAAAAGAGATTTCTTAACTGTGACCCTTCCAAAAAGTCCAGCTTCTCTCGAAGGCAGATCCGTGGATTCATTGATCTGAGCTACTATCTCTGAGCCCATGGGTAGTCGATTACCCCTATAGAGATCAATACCATATGTTTATTTTCAGCGGTACTTACTTTTGTCCAGATTATGAAGACTTATTATGCAAGTTTCAACCAATAGTTCTTTGGTTTGACCCATTTTAAAACTTTCAAGTCTAAATTTGGGAGAACGAGGACAATTCGTATACCAGTTTTATAAAAATATGTCTTGGTCCTAAAAATTTGGGATAACTGGGACAATAAAGAGTTAAAGAGTATTATTTTGAAATTCAATGAATGTATTTATGGGGTGGGAAAACACTTTTGTCCGGTAGTGTATATCAGCATTGTTATAGATGTAATTGCTAAGGATTGTAAAGTGATCGTTCTTTCGACTATTTCTTGATTCATATCCTGAAGGCAAAGGCCCCAATTTTGAGACAGAAAAATATTGTTTTCAGAAAATGTACCAAAATTCTATTTTAGTGAGTATTATAACAAATATTGGGGTTTCGAATGATCAAACAAATATGTTATGAATTAAAATTCTCCAAAATATCAATATTCCAGTCAATCATTCGCCAACAACTTTCTAAATATATTATAATTATTATTTTGTATAATGTTTAAATCATTTTGGAAATACGCTGTGTAGTGTTTGAAATATTGTGATAACCAAAGTTCCAGGCGCTAGCTCGTATCTAGTTATAAAATTTTAGCAAAAACCATTAAACTTTCCATCGTCAGCCAACCGCATTATACAACCCCAGATAGACATCTCAAAGGAGCTATACCTTAGGTACACAACGTAAGCAAAGTTTTTAATGAATTTTCGCGATAGGACGTGCTTAGTTTGAGTTTGCTGGCAACTCCCGAGCCCCGAGGTCATCCATCAAGGCCCCCTCCGAAAGCCTCTCACACTCTCAAAGACCGTCCAGGGTTGTTGCCACCCCCAAGCAAGGGGAGAAACAGCCTCCCACCCTCCCACTTCTCATCCTTCTGCCGTGTTTCAGGAGATGGAGATACAGGGGGGACGGCGAATGTGAGACAAGCAGAATACATTAAAAAGTTCTCTGCCAAGTATGGAGCAATGATTAATAATGTACGGAGGATACGTATTCATTATATTGGAAAAGGGTCAATAATTTATTACTGTTCTATGTAGCTAAGATTATTTTAAAAATTATTATCGATTTATTTCTATTTTCATCATATAATATAATCATTTTTCTATTTCATGAAAAGTATTATGCTTTTTCAGATTCATTCAATAATTTGAATGAAACAATAAAAATAAGAAGTCCGTTCGTTTTTTAAGATCCAATTAATTATATACGAAGCGAGTTCGAATAATAAATTATTAAATATAAAATAAAAAAGTCAAAATCAATTTTAAGAATGAAATGACTTACGAGAAAATCGATATCACTGTTTTGTAGGGTGCTTGATGTTAATTGTTCAACTGATTTCACAGCTCTTCTCCGATTCTGTACTTTTGCGCACCAATTCGGTTCTACCTCTCCAATATCCTTCAATCTGCATCAGTTTTTCTTCGGTCTTCCCCTTCTTCTTGTACCTCCTTCCACTTCTTCAATAACCCTTTTTCCTAATTGCTAACTGTCTCTTCTACATCCATTTGTTCCTTAATTCTCTCATTAGTCACTATTTTCAATCTTGTTATCCTGGATGCCCTTCTCATTGCGTCTATTTCTGTAGCTTCTATTTTCCATTTCATTTGTTATTTTAGTCATATATTTCTTTGTTTGTCTATCTCTATTCCATAGAATTCCATCAAGTGTTTTTAGTATTTGTTTTATCTTGTTTATTCTCGATTTTATTTCAGAGCCATCCATTACTCCTTTATTACATTTACTCCTAAATGTCTGTACCTATCGAATTCATTCATTGCTTCATTATTTTCCAGAACATGATCCGTGGTCTCTTTAATATTGATTCGAAAAGCCCACTTCTCTTATTCTACTTCCAAGTTTTTTCGTCATTTCAGATCCTTTTTCTCGTTGTATATATAACCTGATTTTCAGCGACTTGTAGAGTATCATAGCACGTTTCATGTTTAATCTCCATGTCCATTCCTCTGCGTTTTCTTTTACACTTTTCCACATATAACCATCACTCAATAAGTCGTGTGATTAACTAAGAAAAACAAATTTTTTTGCTAAAAATCTATTTTATTCATCAATATCTCGATGCCGTGCTTGTAGAAGGAATTGTCTTTGCCTCGAAATAGGCTTCAGTTCCAGTAATTGCTTCATTATTTTAGCTGAGTTCTTACCAGCGAGCATTTTTTTGAGATCAGTAGTCTCTGGGGGCCAGATCTGGACTAAACGGTGGATGAAGAAACAATTCGAAATGTATTAACCATTGTTGCCATCTACTTGTGAATCGGTGCATTGTCTTTGGTTAAACTTCGATATATGAGGTCATTTTGATTTTTAAATTTAAACGATCCCACAACTCTATGTGGTACTCACTAATGATTGTTTCTTCCTTTTGGAGATAATCGATTAATGATATTCCATGCACATCCCAAAATACTGAACCCGTAACCTTCATAGTTGACTTTTGTGCCTTTGAACTCTCGGACATGTTTTATCCATTGACACATATCGATGTAAAAAATCTGATTTATTACGTGTAAACATGCCAAACACTGCTCTTAATCATTAACACGTTGTTGTTTTTGATCGACTGTGAGAAAACGCGGTACCCACTTTGAAAAAAGCTTTATTAAGGTCATATGATCACGCATTAATTGTAAACATACTGCCTTCTGATATCTCATGCAATTTGATATTAATATTTTCTGGAGTAACAACCTCAATTGGACGACCAGAACATTCATCATCATCGGTGGCTGCACGACCACATTAAATTCAGTAAGTAAGTAAGTAAGTAAGTATTTTTGTTTAATCAAGAAGGAATAATAAATTAACATAAGAAATTGTTTTTCATCCATTGTTTAGAAAAAACAACAGTAGTTTCACTTAAATGTCTTTTGACTTTGGATTTTGAAAGTTGGTACTTCATAAACGTCATATGGATTTAACAATGACAGCGCCATCTGTGTGTCAGTCACACGAATTATTGAGTGACGTAATATCCTGGAAAGCGTAAGAGAGATATCAGCATCCTTGTCGTAGACTTTTGTCAATTCTAAATGGTTCTGATATTTTATTACCTATTTTTACACAAGATCTCATATCAGAATATATATTCTAATTCGTTTTTAAAGGTTATAATTTATGGTTGTTTCTTGGAGTAGTTTACTGGTCAATGAGCAATAAATGTGTTGCCTTATTTCTTTCTAGTTTTTTCTCTATAACTCGTTTTAGACTTTACTGTTGGTATTAGTTACAGATAAGTCTCTATAGTTATTATAGTCCAATTTGTTGTCTTGTATTTTGATATTATAAAGATCATTTTCCACTTTTTTAGATATATTTTGATGAGTCTTCCAACAATAATTTCTCGATCTCCTTACCTCTACATCAATATTGTAACTGAATATCTTAAAACAGCGATGTTTTATGTATATATGACTACTTTGAGACTGATTTAGTACTTCATTTTTTTATTTTAAACAAAATTCAGTACAAATGATTATTTGAACATTTGTTCGTATCGCCAATTTTCGTATCACTTTGACCAATTTAATTAAACATTTATTAACAAAAAAACGAGGTGTTGTTAACTTGAACTCATTATAGGGGTGGTCATGATATTGTGAATCTATTTTCTGAAACGACATTTTCAATTAAACATAGGAAATTGAATACGAAAGCAAAAAACTCTTGAGCGCCGAAGCCATTAGCGATTCAAACTTCTAATTATTATAATTAATTAAATCGCCGAATAATACGGCGTCCTCGAGCCGGTATTCGCCGGAGTATTAATTAAAGACTACAATGGAACAATTTATTCGAAAGCTAACGCCGAAGTAGTTAGAAGTTTCCAATTTCGTCCGGGGATAATGAATTTTTATCCAGAATGAGGCAATTGGTCACTGTCAATGCCCCAAAGATACATTTACATTAACAATGTCTATAGAAGTGAGTTAATAGCTTCGCAGAATTGGTCCGGGGAGAGGGTGGACGCCATCGCCGTGGCTCGCCTTCCTCGCCATTTCCTCGTCCGCTAATATTCGAACAATACTCCAGACACTACCGCTTATTATACTAATTAAACTCAATTTACTTAATTGGTTTCATTTTTGTTGGCTGGCTTCGTCTACCTAACTTCACGTCTTAATTAAAATTATTAGGTTAAAACAAAAACTTCACAATCATTTTTATAAAGAATTCATCCGGTTTTTGATAACATTCAAATTTTCAATTCATAAAAGGACAAAAGTCGATAAAAAAATCAGTTTCACTAAAATAAAACCGTAATTCATTTATATTAAATAGCAATTAACCAAATTAGTTTTCTAATAAATGTAATGTACAACTTACAATGTTCTATTTTGTAAGTTAGACGAGATGGTGGCATGAATCCTATGCTTTCCAGCATATTTTTATAAATGATATAATAAATATTTGATTAACCAACTCGAAAAAGTATCAGGTGGATATAAGAACCTGCAAGCGTATGTCTTATTGCAAGAAACATGCAAAATCTACAAAACGATTTTGACATTTGGAATAATACACTAAAGCAGTTTGGTATGGTGTTCCCCAAGGATGCATCTTTTTCCTCAACATCAACGATCTACTCAACCAAACTGCAAGCACGATGTCTTCCCAATGAACTTTGCAAATCAGTAATCAGCAACAAATCACCACCATCACCGATCTTGAAAAAATTCTGGAGTGGGATGGAAGACCCAGATTGCTGTTTATACGAAGAAAACTGGCACTAACACCTTCACTGCAAATTCGCTTATTGGGTGATGAGTCTGAGAGCAACATATCCTGGTATAGTCACGTGGCAGCTTCACCGTTATTTTTTGCAACGTATAAATCTAATTTTTGTTCGAGTGTAACCAGAAAAATAGCTCGGTTTTAATATAAAATATAGTTTTCCCCCGAAATTACTATTTACAAGGGTTATATTCTCTTCCAAGCGCTCCGAAACTTAAGGAGCCGATCTTGGAAAAAACCCAGGTTAAGCAATACTGAATTACGAGAGGTAGGTCAATAATAGTACCAGATCGCTCAGGTTTAAATCCGAGGTGGGTTCCAGACTTCACTAGAAATTTGGACATTTAGACAATTTAGAGCATAAAAAAAAGGTGGCTGATCTGATTCTGTTTTACCGATACTCCACGGTAGATGCTCTTCTGATCTGTCCAACATAATCGCAATAGAGCAAACCTACTCGATAGGCAGACGTGGCTCATGTACACCGAGCTCATCTGCATATGATCAGAACGTCATTTTTTCGGAGTTCCTTTGTTTTCTCTTCCGAACATTAAAACCCACAGGCAGGCACCACTCGAACTACTCAAGTGTAATATGGGTTACCATTTTTTGCTTTCTTTTCACAAAAATGAAAATTTTGTCACTCTAACAAAAGACAATACAGAAATAGAAGAATAGAGGCTGAAAACGGTGAGCAGCACCTTGTAACTGATTTAAGTTTAATAAAAATCCTCCCTCTATTCCGTGGCTTTGTGGTCTACAAGAAAGAAACAACGAAAACTACATAAAACAAGCAGCCATAACCTCCAATTATTTTTACATTTTTGTGAATTAAATTCAGACTGTTTATAGTCTGTACCTCAAAAGCGCCATATTTTGTGAATAACAATAAAAACACCCCTTCATTACCCTACTAGATATTTACTTTACAGGAAAATAAAACAATTGGAATTGAATATATAGCACGTTTTGTTTAAGAAAAAACTTCGACCTAATCCTTTGAAAATCTCCGGATGCTGTAGAATCCTCTACCTGATCTATGCGATGCGATTTATCGACAAAATTATTTTTAAATAACTTTGAAACGGTTTCCAGTATCAATTTTTGAACGGTTCGATTCATTTGTAGGCGTTTTGCAAAACAAATCGTAATCCTTTGGTCCAGATTCACCTGGATTAAAGTGTACTATGGACAGACAGAGAGTTCTGATGTTAAATCCAACCGTGGAATGGGCTTAATGGAGAACAAGTCGCTTTAAATTTATTATAACATCTATTCCGAAATGTGTGCCGATACTAGAAAAATCTAGTATCATCTAGTTAAAGTCGTTTATGTAGAATCCTTACGATAAAAAATTTTCACTATCATAAAATAATTGATCTAATTTTAGTTAATTTACATCAAAAGTTGTTTAATTAATCTGCATGAATTCTGTCATAATTTGAAGCATCTGCGATTGTTGTTGATAGAATACCTTAATAATATGTTTATACAGGGTGTTTTAAAAAAGGTAAATCCGTCTCTAGGATGTACATTTTTCACGATTTTGCCTCAACTGCTGGCAACGTTGTATCGCAATTTTATACAAATATGTTTTGGAAGCTATTGCCTACAATGTATTTGTTTTTATGTCTGATTCTCATAGAGGACGCTAGTTACATGATTCGTATCAAATAGTATTGAAAATAATTTTTTCAATATTAGATTTATTAAGCAAAATTTTTAGTTGACTTGAACATAATTTAATTTTAGAACAAAAAGGTATTCGTGAAAAAACTCGATACTATGTACCGTTTTTGGAATATTTTGATTTGAAAATTATGAAGTAATAACCGAAAGTTTTGTTCAATTTTACTTGGTGCGAACCGTGTAACTAACGCCCTCTATGAGAGTCATAAATGACATAAAAACAAATTCATTGGAAGTATCAGCTTCCAAAACATAGTCATATAAAATTTTAATACAATGTTGCCAATAGTTGCAAATTTTTTAGCGAGTAAATCCTTTTGTGAAATACCTTATATAATGTTAATAGTAAAAATGAAAGTATCATTTCTATATTATGCATATCCAAACTAAAAATGTATATATTTAGAAAGGAAATACCTGTAAGCGAAATACTTTTAGCAAAACGTTGTTAACGTTGCATCGCAGACCATAAATAACAAATAAAACTTTTTAAATAGCGACAAAATACGCTGCATAAATTCCCGTTTTTAGATAAGGCCACTTTCTGCGCGTTCGTCGAGGGATGAAAAACTCGGAAAAACTTTAATTTTGCCCGTGAACCCTGTAAAATATTGCTTTAATCTCTGCAAAATGTGAAAAATAACACGTCTCTTCGCCTTAGCTGAATTTAAATTACTTTGGTTAATCCCTAGAAAGGCGGAATAAAACGGAAATGTTGCTTATGCACGTTTTAAGCTTCACTCCCGACTTTTTTTACTTTTTTTAATTTAAACATAAAATGGGAGGATTCTGTAAGCATTTAATGTTGTTAAAAGTTATTTCTAGTCTCTTAGAGTGTTTATTATCTTTTAACAACTTCACTAAATATTATAAAATCCTCTATTATACAGAATTGTGTGAATCTACGTGTAGAATGAGTTGACAACATTTTTAAATATTTCATAATCTAATAATATAATAATAATGATGATAGAAACATGAAACTAGAAAGTTAAAATTAGGTGGTCTGAAAATAACTTTAAATAAGAAAAGAATTATTAACAAAATATAAGTTATGTTTCCTCGATAATACGAGATATTAGAGTTACAGGAAAATTGTGGATATCTATACTAAAGTGAGCAAGCAGCATTAATATCAAGAGAGTTCAATCTTAGATTTGAAGATTGGTCTTAAAAAATCTCTCCATTACGAAAATATTTAAAAATTGGATATTCCTCAAAAATCCTTCCATCCAAATGTCAATCGAATATTTTGAGTCAATATTATTATATTTCCCAAAAAACGTGATTACCATTGTATACTTTTCAGTCATATTTAAATATTTGATATTCAGCTATATTTCAAACTTTAATCGTAGCCGGTGCTTTTGAAAAAGTTAGATCATAACATAAAACTCTCGTTCGTGTAAACGCAAAAATCAAAAGAGAATTTGTAAACTGAAATGGGGATGAAATTGAAACATTTTTTTGTGGTTGTAAAGCTGAATTCTTCGCCGTTTGTACGCTGACCAAAAACTCATTCAAATTCTATTTCTGGGAAATAAAACTCCTTAAATGCAATGTGCACAACAAAATGGTGTCTTTGAAGGCAAAATTTTGACTGTCCAAGTTTGAAATTATTTTATGACACAAATAGGTAGGACATGAATAGATATTATCTTATTTAGACCGAGAGAAGTGCTTTATTGTCAAAAAATTGTTACAATTTGTAGACAAACCACAATTAATGCCCTCAAATTATCACGAAATGTGGGAAAAGATGATATCGATTTCATTTCATTTGGCAAGTGATCGTGCATTTTTTTTGCATTCTAAAATATTGAGCCGTCAACTAATTCTGTACGTGAAGTAGATATCTGAAATTGGAGAAGCGTGCTTACGAATCAGGCAAACGCATTCAAAGATGAATAAAGAAGGAAGAGACAGAATTTTTAATCTTTTAACACTTAAACGTGTATAGTATCACATATTATACCATCTGTTGAATAATTTTTTTGAAAATCGGCGGTGAACCTTTGGACCTGGTTCTTTCTCTCAGTGCAAGGAAATTTCATTGTGAATGTGTTGGTAACACTGTTTTACGTCCAACGAAAATTGTTTATCAACAAAAACTTTCAGTAGCTCATATCTCATTAGTGAAATGGCGTCTCATCCTAGAAATGTAAGTTGTTAATTGTTATTGTACTAACAATTTAGTGTTTTTTGGAATGCTGTATTGAATGCAATTATGGAAAGGAAAAGTCCTGGTAACTGAATTTCTGTTTCAGAAAATGTATTTTGTGAACGTTATACTTTACCCGTTTACGGTAAAAGTTAAAATGACTTTTTTTAAACAAAATTAATACGCCTTTGATAACTAAATTGTTTATTGATATTTATTATATTATTTTGTGTATTATTATATTATTTTTAATAAAATTATTTTGAGTTTGTTGTCTTAATTGATCGCTCATTTAACTGATATGACTGAATGGTCATGGGGCTTGTTTTACCATTATTTAAACAAAAATTCTGTTATATATAACAAAAGCAATCAAAACTAATTAATATCTAAATTTAATAACTAGGGCAAAAATTATTCACATCTATTTCGAGCCGAGCATGTGTCATCTTTGTATGGTAATTTGGAGAAAAAAAATTAAAAAAACTATCTAAATGTAAAAAAAGGAAACAAGATGTGATTTCGGTTGAATTCTAGAAATTCTAGACTATAAATCTCAGTGCCCTCTAAACTCATATATGATACCTTATTGAAACATGGTTCAAAAATTAAAAAAAATTATTCTGACATCTTATTTGAAGAACAAAAAAGTCATTGGTTAATATCTTGCCTGTTTAAGGGTTAAAGAAGTCCCTGCAGTGAGCCCAGCTTTCTTTTGTAGTTTGAAGATTCGCTCATATTGAGTCGCACCACACGTTCCCCAGAAGGGAAGGGAGATGTGACTCAATAAGGGCATAATAGACTGTTGAGGAGATGGATAATTTCAGTTCTTTGGAAACTGATCTCAGCGCAAAACAGGAGGAACTTAATTTTTTAGATAAGGCGGAAATAGAATTTCTTTTACTACCGTATTTGTTCGTGATTTATCGTTTTAAAAACTTTAATATATTCCTAGATAACTATGGACTTTAACCAACCAAACAATAACCTATTAGCAATCTTAAAACACTCACTCTAAACTTGGTCAGCGTGAATCAAACCACAGCAGTTTTCATTTTATTTATTTCCTTCTCTTGATTTGAAACGGAATTTCTGTTTTTTTTCACGTATACTCATTAACAATGAAGGAAAGCTAGGGAAAATGCTCAATTTTTTTGAGTTCTAGTATGGCTTGACACCTACTGATACGTTGGAAATTTCTCATTCCAACGTCTACTAATCCAACGCATTATTTAAAGGTGCGAGTTTCGATAACCAAGTTATCATCTTCAGAAGCTCAAGGTTTAGTGTATGGAATCTACAGTATTTGTACAGGCATTGTCGTGTATTAGGATCAAGCTTGTTATGGGAAACCCCTAAAATTTGTTCATCCAGGAACCTCTTCCTGCGCCAATCTTTCTCCAGGTCTTCTATATACCCGTCGTTACCATGCAGGCACACGCTTTCGTATAAGATGAGAACGTAGACTTAAAGTTCGTTAGTCCAAAAAGGTATTATCTGGCTGCTCGGTAGGCTGGGATTAATTTGAGCCAGTAGTTGGCCTTTTTGGCGTTAGATAAACTACCTCAATTCTTCTTCGGACTATCCGGTCATTCAAAATCACTCCTCACGTGTCTCTGAGCTCTTGTTGGACTTGACTAGTAGTGAGTGCCCGATTTCTTAGTGATTCTTCCGAAGCCACGTTTTATTTAGCCTGTGACCAGATTTTAGCGAAAAGCAGGATTGATGGCGCTGCTGGACTTCTGCGGTCGCTTCTGAAAGCAGCAGACCTTCTGGCCTTGTCGCCACTTGAGTAGCTTTATTACTTGTGTCCATTTTCAGTTAGTTGACGTTTGATGACTAACTGATAGTGGTGGGTCAGGTAGATAACCTTCTATAAAAGACAATTACCCCTGATTAAGATTGTAAACAAGCTAAAAAATTGTGGATACCGAGCATAACATGTTGTTGGACTGTGAGAGTAAGAAACATCACAATATTCCATTAGTTTATATTTTAATAGGAAAATACAATGTCATGTTCAGTGTCTTGCGATTGCAGATTTATCGCATGTGTCAATTTTTTATATTCATAACCTATAGTAAACGATTATTGTTTGTATATTATTCAAGAAAGTAATTTTCCAGCTAGTTCAAATCGTAGTTCGTGTCTAAATAAAACTGTCAACTCTAACACACACATAAACGATAAATTAAACGGGAGGTATCGATCATCTACAATAGGGCCGTAAGTTCAAGAGGGCATTAAAAAGAGAAACGAGTGAATAAATTGTCAAAGGCACTCTATCTTACCCGTAAAAATTCTAAAAAATGATACACGACCTTTAATTGGCAATAAATTTCGAGGAATAAGTACCGGCAATTTTTCTCAGTTTTCAAGACTTCCTGAGCTATCTGAGGACCATCGCTTTAGTATTAATGATACCGCCGGCAAGCAAATCTAGCCCCTAGCGGTGACCCCGGCCACCCCATCCCAGTGCTCTTGATTTATAGGGCTGAAATTCGAGCGCGCGGTAAAATTCCGAAGTCTTAATGAGATGCGGAGCTGTAAACTTTTTCCAGCCAATGGCGCGGTCGGTAGGATTGCGAATAGGCGGCGCTTGAAGCCGGCGTTTTTTCGAGTGGGGAGCCGGCTTAAAAACCTCTCACTTGATCCAGCTTTAAAAATACATGGGGTGTTCCAATGGCGGGTCTAAATGCAGTTTTGGGCGGATTTTTAGCCTGTGACCAGGTTTTGGCGGAAAGCAGGATTGATGGCGCTGCCGGGTTTTTGCGGTCGCTTCTGTTTAAAGTGTAGATTTGGATGTTTTCTAGAGGATTTTCAACTCTTTGTCCGTTCTTATTTACAGCTTTGTCGCGTTGTATGGTTCAGTAAATTTTTAATTGAACTTAAACATTAGATCTGCTCGTTATGTAGATCCCCTTATCCTTAATTAATTCTTAAAAAACGTGAAAGAGTACAGCAAATTTTCCTAAATATTAAACAGACAAAATTAACAATGTTCCAAAGTATTTCCTCAATAAAACGCCAAGGATTTTGTATAGTACTAAAAAAAACGAGAAAAGATTCTCGATAGAAAAGCCACTAACTTCAGTGCTAGGCTGGGGCCCTACTAGCTAAGACTACACATAGAAGACTAGTAGTGAATGCTTTTATATTAAAGATATCAATAATGAGTCTAAAAGTGAGGTCGTAAAACTCACTGAAGATAGAACATCAATAATTATATGGAAAGAAGCCCTAGCTGGGAAAAGATCGCGACTTCACTGATTGTAAAATAATTATTACCCATCTAGGGTAGCTTTTGGACTCAGAACAGAAAATTTGATTTTATTAAAAATATACTGTATAATTTACAACAGTAGGAAGATTTGATCATGGATTAATTATTTTTGGGCATCTAAGTGTGATTTAAATTCGTATGCCACAAGTAAACATTTTCAGCAACTATTGGAACTGTTTATTAATTAGAATTATTGATCAGAATATTTTTACATTTACAAATCTTTCATTGCATTATAAAGTTCGACATTTTTAATAGTTAACGTACTCAGAATGTGTTGTCGTGTACGAGTGCTACTTGAGTTGTTTACAAATACTTGAAACATTCATCTTGCCAAAAAATAGATCGCTTAGACTTTTGGCAACATTTCGAGCTACCGGACTTCGCGTGTTTTCTGAATTCAATCGTGGTCACACCTCCAAAATCAGTTGTTGTGCCAAAAAACATCGATGCTGTGCGTAAAATGATATTGCAAGATCGTCATGTAATATACCGTAAGATTGAGGCATAGAGCAACGTACAACCGTCAATTCTGAATGTCAGAAGTGTTGGAAAAAATCAGGTGCAGAATACGAATCATTTTCCACCACTACCTCTCACCTATCAATTGATGGGTCATCCTCCGTACAGTTCTTGTTTGACACCCAATGATTTTTCTAGACCTGAAGAGCTATAAATCCAATTATGAATAATTGTTATGATTTGACCGCACAAGTATGATAAGGCACCCCACGACAATGATAATGAAACTCTATACATAGACGATTGATATTACGAGAAATCGACTTATCATATCTATTTACTCCCGGAGATACCGGAAGTGGTCATTATCTCAGGAAGGCTAACAGATATCGAACCATGGATAACTTTGTCCAATAGATCTCATCAAGATCTATCTGTGTGTGGAGAGTCATGATGATTGACGCATGCGCAG
This sequence comes from Diorhabda sublineata, assembly GCF_026230105.1. Lineage (NCBI taxonomy): Eukaryota > Metazoa > Arthropoda > Insecta > Coleoptera > Chrysomelidae > Diorhabda > Diorhabda sublineata. Next base: position 14,359,578 of record NC_079485.1, on the reverse strand, counting down.
AAGAGTTTCTGTGGAAAAAGTATGCAAATACATTATTTTCACGAAAAATCAATAGATAAAATGAAAGAATTTGTAATTTTTATAAGATTAGGTTAGACTAGGTTAGGTTAATTTAGGTTAGGTTAGGTTCTTTGACAAAAATACTGTTTTCACCGAAACTATTCTGCATATGGGTCAATTACCATGACTTTACACTCACAGATAGATCTATCGAACAAGTTATCCATGTTTCCGCATAAAATAGATATGATAAATCGATTTCTCGTAATCTCAATAGTCTATGTATAGAGTTTCATGATGATCGTTGTTAGGTTATACATATAACCTAAAACATTTCTGAAAAGCTTCCATCTGTTTTCTCGTGGTTCTAATGGTGTCAAAACGTTTTCTTTTTAGTACATTTTTCATTATCAGGAACGCCCGGAATTCGCCACGAGTTGCGCCTGTCTTTATTTTGATATCTCTTGTTTCTGTTTATCCATTATTATCTGTTATTATCTGGATAATCATCAATGAAAAAGCACATATACATATAGTAAACCCCTCGTAATAAGTCTAGTAGGTATATTAACAATTATTATAGGGTATCTGGGAAATATACAAATTTAGTGTGCGAGAATAACATAGTTTAAATTACGAAGGTGATGTAATAATGTTGATAAAATCATTCCATGAGATATACCTTGTAATCAGTTAATTAATGTTAATATTGAATCACGTTTAACACTAATTTATCTAATTAATAATATGTGATACCAGATCATACTCAGTTAGAATGCTTTAAACAAATATTTGTACGTATAAATAGACGGAAGTGAATACCTTTGCTTGAATTATATTGATCAATTTCCTATTTGTTAAATACAAAAAGGAAACATAAAAATGCGAAGATTGAGTATTTCCGCTATAGCTCTAACATAGCTCAACAACTTTCTCAATACAACAATAACCTTTTGACTCCTCACTGACCAATACCAGACACAGGGAATTCCAAGTTGTCTTTTTTCGAAAATTTCATGTCACCTTTCATTTATAACTTTATTAAGGTTTTAATAACTTAATCCTGGTACGCGTTTTAGGAAAAATCAACATAACTACATCCTTATACCTTTTCATTATTCCTTATTTAAATGAACCCCCCGAGAAACTTTCACTCTTTTCTACGCTGCTCCTAGAGATTCAACTCGCGCGACTTAGTTCAGTTTTGTTTGAGTATTGGGCACAACATTCATCTATCTGCTTCTCACTTCCTTGAATCTTTAGGTACGAGCGAAGCTGCGATAACTCGAAGACATGGTTATCTTGTGCCATTGTCATAATTCTGCATCTGAAAGCTACAGGGAGTCCAATTTCTATCAAATTGGGTTTTTTTATTAATTCTTCTTTTTTTCCAACTTTATCAAGACATGAGATCATGAGTCCTCGAGAAAATAATCCTTAGGATCTAGTAATGAGTAGAAATCTCAGAGCTTCTATCTTCAGAAGCTTCGGATTTTAAACGAAACCATTGAAGACAACCCGTATGATAAAACGTGGTGTATGCTATAGGATGTGGTAACAGCAGGGTGAGGAAGGGATAAAATAATGACAATTTTTTCCTTAAAAAATCTGAATATCTTTCTCCATTAACTATTAACTTAATTCAATTTCAATGGGATTATAAAAATTTGCTACAAAATCGGAAATAGGAATTAAACCTCCCAACTGTAAAGGACATTGACGTAATTTCGCTTGTCGTACTTCTATTTGCTGATTCTCTGCAACTACGTCAAATTGCGAAATATAATCTTGACCAGAAATGGAGTACAACCGCAAAATACGCATATTCAGCTCCGAAATTATTTTAAACAACGAACGAACAATTTTCCGCACTCAGAAAGGCGCATCTGCAAGAGTAACAGAGAGAAGCAACTGAAATTATCCCATCCCTTTTTGGGGCCGGGTATCGCACTTGTAGCCTAGGTAAATTTAACAGCTTAAATCGAATGTTTTTAGAAAAATATTTTACAAATACTGGAGTGGCTGGTTTAAAAAAAAACCACAAAACCACGAGTATTTTAGTGTGGAAATTGAGAAACTATACACACATTATGTCGCTCTGTAAATTGTTAATCTATGATACCAGGAAGCATATAAATCCTTTAAGGTTCCTTAAAACCATTGAAATCAGATTAATAGGTTCGCGCAAATCATTTCAATTTTGACCGATAATCTACAAGAAAATAGTCTTGTAACTCAAATGAGATTGAAAGATCATTTTCGTGCAAATCACGAGTTCATTGCCAAAATTGTAATTAACCCAGTGTTTACAGCTGATCTGTTAATCCTATTCCCCCCAGAATGTAGCTGCCAGAGATCTTCGTCTTTTATTTCAAGCGCTCCAAGGTATAGTGCTCTGGAGCTCCGTAGTGTCTCAACTTTCGAAAGAATGTGGATAGAAGCTGCAAATCTTCTCTGGTCATAGTTTCCCAGGGGATTATTTCCTTTTCTCAACCCCTGTAGATTGTTCCAGTATCTGGTTTTACCCCTATCTATCTTCGTTTCCAATGATTTTTTTATTGTTCCAAAGCTGATACCCCCAGAGAGGTTCAGGTCCTATGAAGGGTTTGTCAATCTCTGCTTTAGCGAGTATGTCAGCGTTTCCCTCAACTCCAATGCGTACCAAAATCCATTGCAGGGTGACTTTATTTTTCTTGCCCATTGGTGTTTAGATCCCACTTACTTCTACAGCTTAGTATTGAGGTATTTTTTTTTCAAAGCTAATAATTTTTGGTACTTCATCTTGAGCTATATATCTATATGGAGAGGTGGGAGATTTAGAATCATTTCTAGTGCAGCTGTTGGGAATGATTTCACGGGCTTTGGCCTTTGTACCTTCGAGAGATTATACACCGCGGTATTAGACCAGTTTTAGTACCCCAAACCACTACCCCATGTGTAATGATTGGTCTCAAAATTGTCGAGTATATCCACAGTATGATCTTTGGGTTACAATCCTAATTCCTCACAGCGAAGTTTTTGCACATCATCAGGACATAGTACGATCAAATTTTAATCTGAAATTGATGTTTCCAGATATATTTTCGTGAAAAATATCTTTTCATGTTGTATATGAATATTCAAAAGTACAGATAATGAATCCCTAGTTTGACTTCTCTGAATTCAACAACCTCATTTAAATAATTGACTTGAAAAGCTGCATCATGTCTGAATTAGTTAAAAACAAGTATTCTAACCAATTGCTTGTTGACCCTGGAACACCAGTGAGGGCCTGATTTCTTACCCGGATGTGTACCTTTTCCTTCCGGAACCGCGTTTTCTATGAAAGTTACCAGTCTTTTGGCGAGGACGGTAAACTCTGGAAACAGCAGGCTCACTGATGTTCAGTGTACTGGCACTTATCGCTGACGGTAGTCTTGCCTCAAAAGTGAAGTGAAGAAAGTGAAAGAATTATTGTTTGTTGTTAATGTTAAACGAAGAAAAATATAATTTCATGCTCAGTGTATGAGGAATATATTGTAGGGATTCAATGTGGTAATTGAGTATGAAAGAAAAAAAAGATTTGATGGTTGTATCGGAAAATGAACCGAAAGGAATATGAAAGACAACAATTACCTTTGTCGGTGCGCTTTTATTTCGAAAAAAGTCTAGTTTTGCTCGTTAAAATTTTCCCGTGCTATTTTGTGGGGCCAGCAGGCGCACTTTGTTAAAGAGTTACATTATTTATTGCCTCGAGCCGAACAATGCAAAAAATATGTCCGGTGCCCTACCAGAGGCGAAATGCAATTCTGTTGGTTGCAATATATTGGACCGAATTTATATATAAGTCGCTAACTGAAATGCCACGTACAATAATACGGACTACGTGGAAAAAATAAAATATATACATATACATATATTTACAAAGGGTGGTTTTTTAGCGCCGCCTGCTTGTTGTTAATGCGTGTTTTTCTTAATTTGAGAAAAGTTATACACGTCGTCGACAAAACGTTGTTGACAATCCTCTAACGAACATATTTAGCTCGCAAAATGCGTTTGAGTTGAGCTTCAAATATATATGATTTATTTTTTGATAATATATACCTCCCATTTTTTAAAACCATTCCTAATAATGTCATAAGCTCACAAAGATCAGAAATGTCATCACTCATATTAAAGGACGACATTTATAACTACTCATTTAGTGTCAAAAGGAGGGTTTCTTCAGAACAAAAACTGTTAATTTAAAATTGACAGAGACGATAGAAATTCTTTTCTACAAAAAAAAAGAAAAATAAGCGATCGAAATATCGATGATATGATGAAGAATGAGTAAATTATATATAACATCACTCAATAAGTCAAAAATATATTTTATTCATCACTGTAACGTCCTTCAAAAGCAATACAATCAGTCAAATGCTTCTCAATACTTTGCTTGTAGAAGGATTAATCTTTTGCTCCAAAATATGCTTCAGTTTCAGCAATTGCTCCTTCATTTGAGATGAATTTCTCACAAGCCAGCATTTTTTTGAGGTCAGCGAATAGCCAGTAGTCACTGGATGCTAGATCTGGACTGGATGGATGAGGAAGCAACTTTTTCAATTTAACCATCATTGCCATCGACTTGTGAATCGGTGCATTGTCTTGGTGAAAGAGTGGTTTTTCCTTTGACATATAAGGCCGTTATTTCTTGTTTTTGCATTCAAACGATCCAACAACTCTATGTAGCAATCCCTATTTTGTCTCTTCCTTTTGGAGAACAATATGCCATGCGAATCCCAAAATACTGAGGCCATAACCTTCTCAGCTGACTGTTGTGCCTTTGGACGTGGTTTACCGGCTGCAGTTCACTCCGTTTTAATTCAGGAGTGAAGTGATGGATCCATATTTCATCCATTGTCAGTATTGGTGCAAAAAACCTGATTTGTTAAGTGTAAACATTGCCAAATACTGCTCTGAATCATCAATACGTTGTTGTTTTTGATCGACTGTGAGTAAACGCGGTACCCACTTTGAAAACAGCTTTCTCGTGATCAAATATTTATGCATACACTGCCTTCTGATATCTTTATGACCTCAGATATCTCAAGCAATTAGATATAACCAATTCATGGACTTTTTTTATATTTTCCGGACTAACCACCTCTATTGGACGACCACAACGTTCACCATCATCGGTGTCTGTACGACCACGTTTAAATACAGCCAACCAATAACAAATGGTTCTTTTTGATGGAGCAGTGTCCGGATAACAATTTTGAAGGCATTGTTGGGCTTGTACAGTATTTTTTTATCAAGAAGCAATGATAAATCCACGAAATTTCACACATAGTCTTTTGAAAGCTGGTAGTTCATAAACGTCATATGGATTTGAAAATAGCAGCGCCATCTGTGTGTCAGTGACACGATTTATTGAGTGATGTAATACTGATTAGTTCCACTATTCTTGTTATTTCACAAGTCAGAAAGCTGAGTGGATAATTGAAATATTACTTTCAATTAGTTTATTTCACACGATTCATATAGTGAAAATTTGCAAATTGTGTTTTACAAAAATAGGCTTCAGTTGCGACGATTACGTCTTCATAGGCGAAAAATCTCTGTCCAGCGAGCGTTCTTTGAGTCTGAGAAAAGAAATAAGTCGTAGGGGCCAGATATGGAGAATACGGTGGATGCGAAGCTCAATCCATGGAATTTTGCCATCGTGGACTAGCATTTCTTCTTCAAATAAAGTCGTTTGTCCACAATTTCGTTCTTTAAACACGAGTAGGGCACATAACTAATGCAATAACCTTCCTAGCTGACTTTTGCATTCAGTTCACTCTTCTGACTGACGATTGGACGTGAAATGATGTCATTGAATAGCTCCAAACACTGTTCAGAATCATCAATTCGTTATTGTCTCATAGCACCCACTTCGAACAGAACTTTCGTATACCCAAATATTTATTCACGATATGTCCACACGTTCCTTTGATATCAGATATTTCAATCAGCTTTACTTTACGGCTATACACAATTTTTCCAATCTTAAGAAGATTACTTCATTCACAATACTATAACGCATAAACTAATAGTACGACAGCTGTCAAATTCGCATTTTTTTTGAGATTAGGTTTAACTAAAAATCGTGTCAATCCACGATTTTTCCAGCCCAACTTATAGTTATAATAACTATTATGTTTATTATATAAAAAATTTATTTCTGTCAATGGAAGCCAATCAGCTTTGACAGGTTGATATGACAACAACCTCAATTTTTCGAAAAGTTTCTGAGTCTCGTGACTCAACTGCAAAATTAATGAGTGATAATTTCCCTGGTTTGACGTTTCATTTACTGGGAGCATTAATTAAAAATTTCAAATGTTTATAAATTTGAATATGCACAAATTATATGAAAATTGAACACTGATTGTATGATTTCTCGTTTATTCAAGTTACTTTAATTTGTAAACTCTCTTTTTAAAAACGCAACATCAAAACAAAAAAAAAACGCATTTTAATACGTCAAAAATTCTATTTTTTATTCACAATTTTTGATATAAAATTTTCGTACCGAATTTCTTACGAATTTGAATTAATTTTCGAATATTTTTTTCGGTGATACTTCAACTTTCATTTCTTGCAAACTCTCTTTTTCAAAAAGCAACAACAAAACAAAAAAACGCATTTCAATATGTCAAAAATTCTATTTTTTATTCACAATTTTTGATATAAAATTTCCGTACCGAATCTCCCACGAGTTTGAATTAATCTTCGAAAATTTTTTCAAGGATTCCTCAGCATTTATTCCTTGCAAACTCTCTTTTTCAAAACGTACCATCAAAACGCTTTTTAATATGTCAAAAATTCTATTTTTTATTTACAATTTTTAATATAAAATTTTCGTACCTACCGAATCTCCCACAAGTTTGAATTAATCTTCGAAAAATTTTTTTGTGGATACTTCAGCTTTTTTTTCTTGCAAACTCTCTTTTTAAAAACGCAACATTAAAACAAAAAAAAACGCTTAATAATATGTCAAAAATTTAATTTTCAATTCAAATCTTCGAAAATTTTTTAGAGGCTCCATTTCTGCGGACTTGGTTCATTATAGAATGTTTATTTCTGAATCCAAATTGGTGGTTATGTTTTAATATTTTAATATTTCCCCAATTATTAGATACAATATTTTTTTTATTTTTTTATATCTGTAAATCTGTGTCTTTTTGATTTTCTTTTGAAAAAATGTTTGTTCTAAATGATTTGCAAAAATTTCTGACTTTTTTGTGTTGCTTCTAGCCCACTTTCCATAAAATTAAAATTGATTCCACTTGAAAATTGATATTATTTAACAAATATATAATTTTGAGGCTCAATATTAAAACTTTCATTCTTAGTTAATGTACTAGTGCAGTCCATAAGTTCTTAGTCTACTTATAACGAAAGATCAAAAATAAAAAAAAATGTGATTATTTTTCGATATATTTTTTCATTTCCACACACTTTTCAAAAACAAATCTATGCCACTATAAAAATATGATGCATCTTTAGTCAAAATATTCGTACACCGCCTGTTGAATTTCATCATCGCATTGTCATGAATCAAGCGCACACCTCGGCTAATTTTGCCGAACATTTTTTCGATAATTCAAAGTCAAAGTAAAATGCTGCGTTCAAGGATCTATTTGATTCCTGGAAGTCAATGAAAAAGATACCCTCGCAGTTCCAAAATATTGTAGCCATCACTTTTTTGGTATTTTTCATGACCTTTGCTTTTTTTGGCACGTGGTCTACCTTGCGATCTCAGTCCATAGCTTCTCTTGTGGGTCTCGGATACCTTTAAGGTGATATCAGATTGTTCACTTTCCGTTTCATTCGAATGAATGATCACTTTAGTGTATGTTCTCTTTTTTTCATTCCACGCTTACAAGACACACACAAAATGCCAAAAAATAAACTTTATTTGCTCATTTCCTCCAATATGTCGTCGAGTGAACCTTCTCTTCGTGTTGCCGAATGCCGAAATCCAACATCGCTGGATAGGCTCGCTAATAAACTCATTTATCACTTTTGATTCATTTAATGACTAGACGTTTCATTCTTAATGAAGGATGCTGAATGAAAGACAGAAATGAATAAAAAGTGAACCGTCTGATATCACCTTTAACCATTTGATTACATCACACTTTCTTGGTTCTCGTGGCAAAGCTCTAAATAACGCTCATAATATTCTATTAGACGCTGCTTCAACCCTGCGCTGAGAATTCGAGACACTTACTTCTTTTTGTCATATTCAAATGCTAGGACCCTCGTTTATATGTATGTATAGATTTGGGGTCTATGGTGTCTTGCTCGATACTGGAAAACCCAGTATTTACAGTTGATCTATAAATCCCACTCCTTTTAAAAAGTCTAGAATGTGAAATGGCTTCAATTGCCAAAGATCTTCGTCTTCTATTTTATACCCGTCAAGGTGTAGTGCTCTGGAGTTCCTTAATGTTTCACACTTTCACACAAAATCTGTACGCCGCATTATCTGCTGGATCTAGCTTCTTCAGGTGTTTGTTGAGGCAACAGTGCCCCGATAGAGCTCTTGTTAGTATTCGTAGATTGTTCTTCTTAGGGTTGATACATTCAGCAGATCTACTCTGGTTATAGTTTACCAGAAGAGTTTTTTCCTGCCTCAGCCCCTGAGGTTGCTCCTACCTTCTTTCCTGTGCTTTTTCCATTGTTCTGTAGCTGATAACACAGAAGAGTTCAGGTCCTATAAAGGGCTTCTCTCCTCCCTCTTTAGTGAGCTTATGTTTTGGTTCCACTTGCTTTTACAGTTTATTATTGATGTCAAGTGTTTCTCAAAGCTAAACTTCTTCGATGCAACGCCCTGTTCATTATTTAGGAACGGGCTTTCTTTGATGATTCCGTCTGCGGAGAGATGGAAGATTTAAAATTACTTCTAGTGCAGCTATTGGGCAAGATATCATGGCCCTAGCTGCACATAAGCAGCCCAGTCTTTGTACCTTTGAGAGATTGTTCCTTGTGGGGTTCAGACTAGTTCTAGTACCCCAAACCACTACCCCATATGTGATGATTGGTCTCACAATTACCATGTACATCCACCGTAGGATTTTTGGGTTACAGCCCGAATGTAGGACCCTTAGAACATTTGCTTTGGAAATGCTGGTCTCTGCTGCAATTTCTTTTGTTCTTAGGTGTCAGTCATTTTCTATCGCTAATTCAATGTTTTGGGTTATCTTCAAATGATTCCTGTCCTCAGCGAAATAACATTCACTATTCTATTTAATAAAACACAGCAGGCAAATTAAATTGATTTAACTGACTTATTGATAGAAAAAAATTTAACATTTAACTAGTGGTACTATTTTGCTTTATAGTTCAACCCATTTGGTACATAGGTACACTGCAATGCTCCCAGAACTTTTCCGATACATCTGTATACCGAAATAAAATTGTAAACGTCCTGCGTTAAGTAGAAAGTCAACACCCCTTCCCGCAATGAAATGAAGAACCAATAAATCAATACACACGATTAAATTATTTTATTTACTGTATCATTTTTTGCTAATTGATATCTGGTAGAAAATATCCACAGTTCCAATTGAATCATTTCATTAGCATACCAATTGCTGATTGCTCCGGGTTCGTAATCTAGGATAATTCTATAATTCTCTTGAAGGTAACTCCATTCAAAAATTTTAACGAAAATGAGTTTTAGTTTCTGTACAAACATATCGGGTTATTTGAAAATTTGGAAATAAAAAGTACATCGTTAGAAAAACCATAAAATGATGTTTGTTACTAATGATAAGTACAATGATCATTCCAGAAGTTTCTGGCCCAACAAAGGCAACACAGAAATTTTGGAAAAAATCTTATTTTTCAACGTAATCTCCTTTTCGCTATTAGCCGCTAGCATTATTGGAAAATATTTGACCACCGAGCCATTTTTTCAAGTATGGGAACAAAAAATAATCCGAGGGAGCTAAATCTGTCGAATAGGGTGCATGAAGTAACAATTCAAACTTTAGTTCTTCAATTTTATAAACTGCAATAACGGATATGTGAACTGGTGATAATGAAACACTTCTTATCCAAATGCGACCGTTTTCGCTTGATTTCCTTGCTCAAACGTTACAATAAGTTCGCATAATACCCGCTGTTGATAGTTTTTCCTTTTGCAAGAAAATCAATGAAACTTACCGCACGCGCATTCCAAAAAAACCGACGCCATGACCTTGCCTGCAGATGAAACTTTCTTTGCCTTCTTTGGAGCCAGTTTTCCCTTTACAGTCCATTATTTTGATTGTTCTTTTGCTTGTGAAGTGTTGGGCCCACGTTTCGTCCATGGTTCTGAAACAGCTTTATTTCTGAAATATTACCAAACACTCGATGAAAACATAGTCACAACGCTGTTTTCCATTGTAAGCAAACGCGGCACCCATTTTGCTCACACCTTTCTCATGTCCAAATTTTTTGTTAATATGCGATGTACAGCATTTTTTGAAACGCCTATTATATCTGCTAGCTAGCGCACTTTCAGTCGACGATAATCCAGTGGATTTTCTTCAGCATTTCTGGAGTCGTCACCTCAATTGATCGACCACATGCTGGTCTTCGTAGGTCATACGGCTTCGCTTAAACTCTGCTACCCAATATTTTACTGTTGATAACCCAGAGTATAATCTAGTTTATCTTTTATATTGGTTGGCCTACGCTCCTCATAAATTATTGTGTCTCATAATGATGACCAATTTTTTCCATTTTAACAGATTCACTGAAACTACCGGTATCTTTAGGTCAAATCAGGTACTTCTGGGACTTTCCTGGGACGTTTACAGCAGCTTAAATACATCTCCGCTTTGTAGTGATTAACTTTCAAACATTGAATTGCTCCAGGTCGTTCCATATCGCCTGAGCCCCAACCAACTTCACAGTATTCGGGACATGAAGTCGACTAAATTATATGGACAAACCTTCTAAATGTTAGTTGACAATTCTTGCACGATGGAGGCGCAATTTATTAATCATTAAAATTAACGATACTATAGATGTTGTTTGGAATAGTTGTTATGTGCTTGCTCCAGTCATAGAACCATAGAACATCCACAAGACCAAATTACGGGACCTGGAACTCATACCAAGCCAAGCAATAATAAGTCTCCTCGATACTAGATTCTTTCACCGTAATTCTAGTTTTCATTTTCGCTTGCAAAAGCAGGGATGGTTTTTTGGGTAATAAATAAGTTTCATTTATTCAATTAGATTTTAGTTTGAAATATTTTGTTAGCTTAAATGAAGTTGGATGCTCATTTTTTGATAATGAAACGATGAAAAAGCTCTTGTATGACCTTATTCTGGAGAATTTGACTAAATCACTGGCTCTTGGAACATCGTGCGAGATCATAAAACAACATGATGACCTTTTCAGAACTGTCGATCCTGCCAGAATAAGTACCCAAACAATCAATAAATGTTTTTATTCGAAAAAAACAGCACAATAGGGTGTCTGCTATGTAGAGATGACTATGGATATTGATATTGAACGTCTGTAGGCTGTAGTTTTTGAGAAAGACGTGCCTTGGTAGCTGCATTTATCCACAGAAAGGAGTCCCGATGAATTGGAGTTCTTGGAACTCGGAGTTCATGAACCAAGTCTGTCTGTCGGATGAACAAAAACTACTCTAGGTAGGATTATGTTGGACAGCTTGGGAAAGCATTTGCCGTGGTGGTATCGGTAAAACAGAATCAGATCAGCGACCTTTCGTCTATGATCTAAGCTGTCCAACTTTCTGGTTAAACTTTGGATCGCCTATAAATCGAATTGCTCTCTGAGTCGATAATCCTCAGGACAAATGTGTGGAGAAACCAAAGATAAACGAATTTGGGCCTTGCAGAGGATTAGAAGCTGTTACGGAGTATATAGCTTTTCATCTTAAAAGGAATTCTAAGCTTTGTTGGTTGTTTATATCTAGATATGAAATAGTGCATTAATCTCTTGATGATTATCAAACTCCATTTCTTTCATATATAAATTCCTATTGTTTATTAAACGTAACTTATGTAATTTGATAATTCCTAGCGTGTTCTTTGAGAAATGATCAATTTCTTGCTCTTCAAAAGAACTAAATCATAAGTTTTATCTAGTATTCAATATAAATGACACTATATATTATTACATTGTTTCCTAATTCGTATTTGGACTACAGAATATTGACAAGTTTCTGGACCAAGCAAGAATGTTCAGATTCATTTTTTTAATATGAAAAAAAAAATATCGCAAAGCGCCCAACGGTCTCTTTCAATGCAAACTTTGAAAAGCGCAACCCTGCTATTAAAAAAATACGACTTTATTCAAATGAAGAATCTTCTAGCTATTAGTTCTTCGCGACCCTCTGCTGGTAGAAATAACAACAAATTGTGTTCAGCTGCTTTCACCGGGATGGCGCTACTATACCAAAAGGCCGTATAACCCAACCGGCGATTTCGGCGCTTCGAACAATATATGAATACAACAGCACTTTCAGGATATTGCCGGGAATGAGAGCTTACAGGATAGGAAATTGTTGCACAATGATAAGGTAGTGTTGTTTTTTTTGGTTTTTTTTTAATGAACTATTATGGCTGCTTATTGAGATTTATTCACCGATGTGGCTGATTTTGGACCACAGATTCCGTACTGGGCGTTAAAATTAGGAAAAACTTGAAAATATTAAATCGTTTTATAAATCGAAACATGATTGAGACGTTGGTGGAAAATATGTCTCACTGTGAATGACATTTAATCAAACTCAACATAAAACAAAAAAAGAAGATTTTGACAAATATAAGAAATATATAGTGCGTCGCATTCATAATGAAGCTTAACAATTTTTGCAATTTATAGAAATTAATATTGGAATTTTTATACATTTATACAAGGCTTTTCCATGGGAGATGATGTGGGTTAAACTCTACAGCAACAGCTATGAGAGATAATGATGTCTTAATTCTAATTTAGAATTTAAGAAGCTATCGAAATATCAAAAGAACGGATTTCCCTTATCATGACTGAAGATTTGTGCATGCGCAAGCCATCTGCGCGCTGGGTACCGCGCTGGACACAAAGCGCATTTGAATGATCACTTCTAAAGTGATGGTAGAGAGTTTTTGGGGTAGTTAAGGGATTGTGCTTTTCAAAGAAGACAACGCACCGCTCCACACTTTTGTAATTATAATGGATAACGAATCTCACTTCAAACTGGTTGACAGCCCAACGTATTCACCAGATCTGACCCCTGGGAGTTTTTCCAGTTTTATAATCTTGAGGTTTCACTTACATGAGAGAAATTTTTATCAAACGAATTTGGATTCTATCATATTGGAGCTTAGAGCTCTAATGGCTGCTTGATCTCCTGTTTGCGGTAGTTCCTTTCTAGATTGAACCTAACACACTTTTCAATTATTATTGTAGTCTCTTAAAAGCAAACTTTCTACAGATCAAAATGTAGCGATATTCCAATATTCCATTCCTCCAAGAGAATGCTAGATCACATACAGCTAGGCTTCCGTTGGAAACGTTGAAAGAATTGTGTTGGGAACCATTAAAACACCTTCCTTATAGTCTTGATTTGTCATTATACGATTTTTTTTTTATTTATCATTGAGGCATTTGGCGGACTGCGATTCGAAAGCAATGCGCAGGTAGAATCTTTGCGCAAATGATACATGATACGCTGAGAGATTTTTACGATGAAGCCATCCAAAAATACAATTTTTTATATTCTGGTTTATATTCGAACCACCCCCGTGTGTATACTCATAGTTGTTCATGTAAAATTGAAAATGTTTTGTAAAATAAATTTTTCTGTTGTAACCATTTGGTTCTGAATATTTTAACTAAAAATTTTACTCACCATATATCTCCTGATATTCAAAATTCCTTCTCTGTTCAAAATATTTTTTTATTTTTTGGCTCATGTATAAAAAACTGCAGCTATGTTAGTTGAGGCGCATTCAAAAATGTTCTTGCAATCGAAAGAGAGAGATGAAATGTTTTAAATAAAGAAAAGTCTGTCCTTTTTTAAAATAAAACCAACCAATTAAGTGAATATTTGAATTTTTCGAGGTTATGTTAATTTTCCGGGAACAGAATCGAGCGTGCATATTCTATAGATATTACTTTCGTATTTATATGTTTTCAAAGGTGAAAGCACATTGTTGAACAAAAATTTCAAATTCAAGCAAATCAAAATCTAAAAGTTTCTTCATAATACTAAGCATGGGTTTATCAGGAAGCGGGATTAAAATAAGCAAGGGAAATAAAAAAAAGCAAAACAACAGAAGCTTTTAAATAAGATTTATTTGCGTTAAAAAGCCACAGCAATTACTAATACTTGTACGATTCAAATCTATCAATTCAACTACATTCTAACTACTCTCTATGGATTATTTGAATAAATATTATATTGAAACCTTTCTACTAATAATTATTAAGTAAAACGTTACATTGAAAGGTATTACAAACTACCTATAATGGATTTAATGGTAAATTAGTTAACAATTAATTCAGGAACTACTAAAAAGAGTTTCAGTTCTGAAACTATACCGTACAAAAAGTTTTGACCAGTCCATTTTTTTAGGTTAGGAAACTAAAACATGCTTTAAGTTAATTATCAATTTTAAAATGGATATTTAGAACTAAAGCTTTCTTAGAAAAATAAAATTTTTTTCATATTTTTTTCTAAAGAAAAAATTTTTTTTTTCAGAAAATTCGTCTTAGACCTACCGAATCGCTATGAGTGAGCCACAATCTTTCCCTATCATTTTTATCAATTGCGCATGTTCCCTACAATTTCTCTAACGATCCGCGCATAAAAGAGCCTTTCCATTGCGCAACACTTTTAAGAAAAATGCACATTGTCGCAGCGTACAGTCCTACAATAAATTCTCCTTTTTGGGGTCCTTAACGTATCAAGAAAACTACGATGGGGGTGGATGTTAAGACATTAAATCAGTACATGGGGGTGCTTAAGTGGGGGGTTGTAGGCTATTTTACAGTATGACGGAGCAATGAACTCTCGCGCGTTTATTCAAAAAAAGGGTCACGTAATGAACAATACTCAAAGCGATTTTAATTTTAGTTATCGAAATAAAATTCTTTACCAACAAAACGATAAGTTTTAAAATATGGCAATACTGATGTGAATATGTCAAATATGACATTGCCATAATTTTTAATTGCAAACGTACTCATAGGAATTATTTACAAATACTTGAAACATACCTCTTGACTAAAAAATTGATTTAAATCGCTAAACTTTTCCTGCGTTGATTGTCTAAGACTGTCGACGTGGATTAAATTGTGTTAGCACTTCGCTACAGAATGAATTTCGTGAAGGTCGTTCCAACATCGGCTGTTTTGCCAGAAAACATCGATGTCGTACGTACAATGATATTGCAAGATTATCATGAGACATACTGTGAGATTGACGCATACTTGGGCATTAGTTCCAATGACATACATAATTTGACAATCGTCAAAAGAACGCTCGTATCGATTGTTACAAAGAAATGATGAGAAAATTGAATCACGATGCATCAAAAGACGTCTATAGTATCGAGACAAGCGAAAACAACAATCGACTGTATGGGTCTTTCAAGAGGAACCAAATTCACCAGAAGTTGTTCACGCACGAAGCACTTTGAAGCAAATGGTCGCCTGTTTTTCCGGAATAACTGAAGATATCGCTGCCGTTCTATTAGAATGATTCTGAAGGTACACCAGCATTTGTTTGCCCAATCGCAGAAGACGAATCATTCTCTACCACAATAATGCGAGCTGTTCATCAGTTTTTGAACAGAAAAAGCATCGAATTAATGGTTTATCCGCCAATTTGGTACCCAATGATTTCTTCTTATTCACGCGGATCAAAATAAATTACGAAGTCAACGTTTTTCTATACTTGAAGAAGCGGTTGATGTGTTTTGGAGGTACCTCAATCTGAATCGAAAGAATGCGTCGACACTTGATGCATGCATTTGGAGTAGCTTAAGCAACTGTTTTATAAAATTATATTATATAAAATTAGAAGGGAAAATGCTTCAAAATTGGTCGTCAAGAATACCAGAGCCACCGCAGTGGCCATATTCCTAAATCATCTTCAAACATTAATGCTATATATTAATCTTTCGATTAAAAAAATTTGTTATAATTTTATTGTTCTTAATGATTTTTGACAATACAAAATTGCATGATCTTGATGACCAATTAATTATGTGAAATTATTTGTCATCAATTAAATCAATTATAAAGCTGTGTGGCACGTAGATCATTCCTGTTGGCACCACTTATCATCAAGTTTAATGCCAGATTATTAAGATGAGAAAAATCCCCATACCCTTCACTATTACCAGTAACATTTTGTCCATCATCAGTTTTGAAGACATACGACTCCATCAACTTATAGAGCGCACCAAAAAGTAAGTTTATGGATTATCTCCACTCCAATTGAGATACTGCTTATAATCTGGTTATATACGTCCATTCAACCAAATATTTGCTTCGGAGAACAAAATTTTGTATAACTATTCAATATAAATTTTTCTATTGGCATATTCTCAACATTAGAATCTTGAAAGTTTATAATTCAAGTTCGAATTGCTGAGATTAACGACAACTTGATTGTTTTGGATCTTCGTCCATGCTGCAAAAGGAGGCTACAACTTCTTCAGTACGCACTGCCCGGAGTCTTACTGGTTTGAAAACGTGAAGACTTACCAGAAGACGATGAGTTTGATAAAAAGTTTCAACAATTTGTAAGTTTTGCTTTCATGTAAGTGTATTCGTGATGAGATGTCCAATTAAACTAAACAAAAACTAACTAATAGCTGTAAAATGCGTTGTTAAATAAAGCGGTGTTGCCAACTAAAAAATGTAAATTTTATAAACAACCCCTAGTAATTTTCTGGTTCCTCATTTGGTATTCTATTGAAAATTTGTTAAATTTGAATCGTTTCATCTAATTTCAATTTCCAAATTTGATTTTGTTTTCAAGTATTCGGGTAGAAAGAATATAAAAAAGTGTGACAGTTCTCATCGTGAGAGAAATAATTATTTTAAAATGACGCTGAATGCTCTCGAGACATTATATTGCACCAGTTATGAATTCTCTCGTTTTTACTCACCCCCTAATGACGCCGTGCTTTCTTCATATCCTACATTTTTAATTAGACATATATTTCATCTTCCAGAAGGATATATTTTTACGATTTTTGTGATAACCAAGATTACCATAGACGTACCAATTTATTTTATCTACTAATTTCAATTTTTATAATGTAACGTATAGGTAATTGTCAGAAAATATTATCCCAGAATGACAAACTAACTTAAACATGCTAAAGTGAAAACAAATGTCAAACATATGATGTAGATATTAGAAAAAATCTGTCAAAATATTACAAATATTTAATTGCATGTCACATAATTATGTGCTATACCTCGTAATCCAAACAACAATTCTTATTTATAATTGAAAATTAATTTTCTTTTAAACCCTTCGGGAAATTATTCTATCTCGTCTCTGTGTGTGTAGGACTATCCCCGATGAACAACACAATTTACTAAATTAGACCCACCTTCATTTTCTGTCTTATCTTTGCCACACAGACTGTACCACTGTCAAGCAAAGAAACTTTGGGCATAGTTTGTTGTTTGCACCATAACTTCAATGAAAATCGAGTGACTCTCAAAACGAAATTTAAAATTATTTATTTGTAGCATTATTAACAAAATAACTGAAGGTAGTAGACGTTAGTCATTACTAGGGAAAACTGAGTTAAGTAAATATATATTTTCGTTAGAATAAGGAAGAGATAATGGATTTATCTGTGATAATTATCTAATAATTGTTGAAATAAAGAGTTTTTGATACTCTAGTGAGAAAACTAATTTAAAATAAAAATATTTTCAGCATTATTCAAATCTACTTATTCTAAAATTATGAACCAAACTGCATTTAACATGAATAGAAGTGGCGAAGTAATAACTTCAAATATATACGAAGCAGAGTGTACACCTCTATGTAT
This sequence comes from Diorhabda sublineata, assembly GCF_026230105.1. NCBI lineage: Eukaryota > Metazoa > Arthropoda > Insecta > Coleoptera > Chrysomelidae > Diorhabda > Diorhabda sublineata. The sequence goes on along the minus strand of NC_079485.1, from coordinate 14,341,530 downwards.
ATGAACCTTTCTGCAGGGACCGACGATCCCCTAAGGGAGAGGTCGGCATCGTGGTTAGGGGCGTCAGGGGAGACGAAGGGATGCCTCTGAAACTTGTAAATGCAAACTAAGCAAAAGGAGGGGAGTAATGGCTACTAATGATCCAAAGGGTGTACGAATATAGTCCTTATTTAACCAATAAGATAGATCACTACCAGCTTGTGACAAAATTACAAATTGGGAATTCGAAGGAAACGTTTATGTGTGTATACAATATGGAGCAATTGTTTAAGCAATCTTGTCATTTGTGACATAGTTATTTCTTGACCGTTTTCAATTTTCTCGGAATTCAAGGGGTTGTTAAACGATGACAGACGAAATTTCAAATAATTTTTACGCACTTCTAAACGCTGGTTTGGATGGAAAAATTCATATTTCAACGATACCTTCGGAAACAAAGTTAACATCTTATTTCTTGAATGTGTAGAAATGAATAAAGTTTGATGAAAATTAGTACCCCTGTTTTAAAATCGTGGAATGTTCAATATTAATAGTAATAATTCCTTACTAGTTTTATTCTTAATTATTAAAAAAATTTATACAAAGCTCCCCACAATGACATTTTCTCGTCAATTATTTAATTCTTATATTGAGAATTATATATTTTTTGGTATAATTAATTATTTAATAGTTTTTATCCGTTTTTTAAATCATCAGTAGAGAATTTTCCACAAAATTCTATCTTTATTCAGTTTCCGAACCTTTCTGGGCCATTTTTACTTTATATGTAAGATAACGAAATGAATAAAAGACAAAATTGAAAAGTTAAACACTATAATTGATTGGAAAAATCTGAAAGCAATCAATAAAGATAAATTCATTTTTATATCGATAATGTGCTATTGATAGCAAAGTTTATTCATGTCGAGTGTAGTGTTTATTTTATATTTGTATGTCTCTTTGTGTACTTTTTTTTCTATATATATATATATATATATATATATATATATATATATATATATATATATATATATATATATATACCTATTGCTTTGTCTTTTTCTTTGTCGCTTGCGTCTGAGTATGTCTGTACGTCCGGATTTTTGTTATCGTCAGCTAGCATTATGGTCCTATGGGTTGGGTGGGGTAAGTCAGTTGTTCGGATTTTCAGGTCTTGTAAAGTTTGTTTTCGTTGTATATTTCATATATTGTCGAAGCGTCAACGTCTAGCGGTGTATGGCTAGCAAAAATTCTTTCGGCAGCTGCAAGCTGTTTGGCGATTCTACCCCAAATCTCCGCTCCATATAGAAGCATCGGCTTTATCGCTTTTTCGTATATGTCCTTAGTATCGTCGGTTTTCGTCCCCAGTCTCGGCCAGCTATGATGAACCGTTTGTGGCGCTCGCTTCTTTGCAATTAAATTTGACGTGCTCTCGCTATCGCTGTCACGTGTCAATTGTCAGTCCAAAGTGTTTGATATCGTCTTCAAAAGTGATGTTTGCGCTTTGTATTTGTAGTCTAAGTGGTCTTATTTCTGTGTGTGATTGCGTGCGTTTTGTTATAATTGTAAGTCAGTTCGTTGCGAAAGACTCATACAGTTAATTGTTGTTTAGTTTGGGGTTCATATGCATATCATCAACAAATGTCGAAGTGAGTTAAAAAGCACATCGCTGTTGGTTTAACCCTCGTCGAAAGTCATAGCAAATTATCGCAAATTTATGACTGACATCCATGTTTTGAGTACCTATTAACAACTCAAATAGCTTTCGTATGACGTGCGTACACCAAATGTTACACTTTATGATAACAATGGTCAGATTTGACATATCCACATCAGGGTTGTTATATTTCAAAACTTATGTGGCAACCCTCGTAGAAATAATGACAGCAAGATGTGAGGGCACTTTTTAGTTCCTGGATATCTTCTTCTGGATATGGATGTCAAGTTGAAGAAGTTTTGCTGACAATAGTGGATATTTTATAATCTAATCTATTCTAATGTATGGTCCAGGATAAAATTTAAAATGAACCACATCCGTTCAATATAGGCGCAAAAATCATTGGCGGTATTGTTGAAAATGGATTTGGTGCCAAACTATTCCACAGATATCGACGTAAAACGGTAGATTTGGGTCGTAGTAATTAGTTAATCACGAAATCTCGATTTTTGAAAGAATGCGACGAAGGCGGTGTTTTTCCTCGTGGACAATATATCAGTAGACATCTCAAGCAGACAATTTAGTATTTCAAAGAGAAATACTGAACTTTGAGAGAGAAAAATCACGCGATGTATTAAAAAACGCACCAAAAAGAGTCAATCTCCACGAATACATAATTTAGATGAAATATTTAATGTATATAAAGAGATTATGACACACTAAAATCTAGGCTGCAGTTTTCACTGGCTCTGCGTTCAGGATTTGGTGCGGTTTGGACATAAAATATCACTATCAATGCAAATTTACCTGTTGGGTGCTGGGGTAAGGTGCAATATGTCCTGGCATTGTTACGTGGTCGAATTAACTAAGGCAGCTTCATAAAAACTTGAATCCCTTTTAAGACCAAAAATCTAAATATGACGCGCAACAGCTTCTTATCCCTTACAAGGCCCAGACTCGTCCATCTGTGGAGTATTGCTCATACAATGCTTCCCAAGCATGAATATAATCTCATAAAAAGAACCATATCCGTTGGATACAGGCGCAAAAATCATGGGCGGTATCATTGAAAACGGATTTGGTACCAAACTATTCCGTAGATATTTACTTTATCGACGTAAAACGATAGCTTTGAGTTCTAGTGATCATTTGATATCGATTTTTGAAAGAATGCGACGAAGGCAGTGTTTTTCCTCGTAGACGATATGATATACCTAGAGATATCAAAGAGCTATTAAGATTTTATTATTATTTTTCGAAAATGATTACGTGGTCGGGAATAATTAGCGAAACACGTACCTCAAAGCAAACTTTCAGCTTAGTTTTGGTTTGTGCGGCATTCATTTAATTTTTCAATATAAAATAGACTTCGTTAATATTAACATGGCACAGCACACGGTTTCAGAATCTGAATTTCGTGACATCGAAAATGCACACAAATATAAATTCGGAGAGTAACAGTTTTTACCCGGCCATGCAATGTTGCAAACACGCATTGCTACGAATATTAGAGGTGGGAAACGTTTCCAATAAAAAAAACTACAAAGAACAGAAAAAAAAATCGGATATGACGTTGTATCATCTCCAATACTTCGTTTCTGTACAGGAAGCTATTTAAGCACAATGAGCTTCAATTTAACGAAGCTTTAGCAACAAACTTACACATATGCCAGCTATACAGGGTGTCCATCTACTGCTACAGTTCCCAGTAAAATTGTCCTTCGATTTTTCATCATTTCATTTTCTGAAACTCTTTATGTTTTTTCGAGCAACAGAGTGATTTTTTTTATAATAATATATTGACGATCTTATTGAGAATACGTTAGATCTATGTAGTTCAAAATATACCTGCAGACCAATCTCATATAAAAAGTACGATTTCGAAGTCATTTAGCATTTCGGAAGATGACTGATGAAACCACAATTCGTTCTCTAATTCCATACTACGAGAGCCGATAGTTAAGTTTTGAATATCCAATAAAAACAAATATTTATACTTGAATATAATTGTTTTTCAAAATATTGTCCATCAATAACACTTTTACATGCGTTTGAACCAATTTTCGAAGCATTTTCTCCATTCGGATTTGAAGGCATCAACCGCTTCTTCAGGTGTTCAAAAATACTCGCAATTTATTTTTGATCTACATAAATAAGAAGAAATAAATGGGTGCCAAACAAGGACTGTACGGCCATCATACCGAGCAAAAATCCAGACTGCTGTTTTTACTGGCACTGGGTTCAAGATTTGGTCTTGTTTTGGACATAAAATGTCACAATCAACGCAAATTTACCTGTTGGGTGCTGGGGTAGGGTGCAATATGTCCTGGTACAGTCACGTGGCTGAAATAACTAAGGCAGCTTCACTAAAACGGGGAGTCCTCTTCATGACCAAAAAGCTAAATATTCCGCCACAGCTTCTAATTCTCTACAAGGTCCAAATTCTCTATTACCTTTCACTCTTTTACCGATACTACCACGGACAATGCTTTCCTAAGATGTTCAACGTAATCCCACCAAGAGCAGTATCTCTCGATAGGCAGAGGTGGTTCATGAATACCGAGTTCATCTGCATATGCTCAGAACGCCAATCCAGCTTTCTTTCTTTGGAGGAATTAAATTCTGTGGAATCAGCTACCAAAGAACTTATTTCCTGAGCACTACAACCTACAAAAGTTCAATATCTACAGGCATCTCCATATGGTAGGTACTACTCGAGTTTAATAGGGTTTATCCTCTTGTGGTTACTTATACGTAGAATAAATTCAGTTATCTATCAGTTCTACATTTGGTTGCTTCGCTCTTATTCATTATGCATATTCTCGTCTTCAATATTATTCTAAGATCTCTCTATTCTTCATTATAATCATGGCTACCTATACAGATATTATTTATTCCCATGAAAATTAAATTAACATAACAGTTCCGTGGGGTGGGATTTTTTCCGTCTCTATTCGAAAGTTGAATAACATAAAATCCGGATGGGTTCCAATGTGCAAGTCTGCAATCATTTTGACTATATAATTGAGAAGCATAATTATTTAATAGATTTTGCAGACGAATCACATTAATATTGTAGGTGACATGCCCTCCTGCAAAATCTCGTTCAACACATCTTTTTCTTTATTGACAGCTCTTATATAACTCGATGCTGTCTAATTGCTCGCACCAGAAAATGGATTCTTTAATTTATTAACTGCCGTTTTTGAAACTAACTGTCATTGTGAGTGAAGTTTTTTATTTGGAATAATTGTTTTTCTTATACGAAAAAAGAATGGAATTGAATCTTTCAGTTTTCCACTTTTTTATTGTATGAATACGGGACATGTAGCTTCCTTTTTGTGCCTTCTGTATAAAACTGATTCTCGCAGAAAAAAAACTAATAAATTAAATGCAGTGAAAGTACAGGTACAAAGAACAGAACATAAACTATTCCATGGTTCACCTGTCTGTTTCTTTTCCAATTGAGAAAAGCTTTAAGAGCAGAAGAGTCGAAATTGATGATTTTAGATGTAATTTCTGGAAAATAAATTACTTTTAGGGTGTATTCTCAATGATTACAAGAAAATTCCTAACAAGTTCCAAACACCGTTATTTATCTATATACAGAAAAAGTCTTTAGTTTTAATACGGTTTACTTTATTAATCTGTGGGTTATGATGTCTATGATAGATATGTCATGAATGTCACTGTCACAAGTGTCAATTTTGATTGATTAGAATAAGATAATAGAGGTTAGTTAATGTAGGTCAAGAAATATTGCTTATTTAAGAAAGAGTTGAAGAAATAAACATTAAATGTCGTTTCTTTGTTTTTTAGGTGAGATTTAGTTATGTAATACAAAACAGTTTATTAATATCACTTATGTAGTGCATTTGTCATAAAAATAAAATCTTTATTTTTTAGAGCAACATATGTGTTTATTTCGAATATAGTTTCTAAATTTCTCTTATTTAAGTATTAGACCAATATCAAAAGATCCTTGCGTGTATCCTGAGGACTTTACACTAGAACCATTGATTACATTCATAGTTAACACCACTACACCAAAATTCAAAATTAGGTACACTATCTGAGGCGCGTTTCAATAACCAAATAGTCGTCTTCGGGTAAATAGTTTACCTTCAAACTCTGAAGACCTCAAGACTATAACTTGGTGTGTTCAGCATTCTGGTGCAGACTTCGTTAACTCGAATTTTCACCAGAATAATCAATTAACTTCTCTCTTCCTCAGAACAAACTATTTTTTGAATCATTTTTTTTCCAAGTTCTTCAGTTTCTTTATATTAATAAGTATTTTCGAACCCTTCTGTTAAACAAATGGTGGTGTACCGTTCAGAATTGACCATTTTATGTTACTCTAATGGAACAGTAGTGTCCAGTTATTCCTAGAAAACATTTGCTTTCAAAGGGTTTAGTGTGTAAACAACTTTTGTTGGATGACTCGAAAGACCCATACAGTCGATTATTGTTTGGTTTCAGATTATTATGCATAGATCCATGATCTTATAGACTTGTTTTGAAGCAGCTCGAATTTTTCCAGCAATTCTTTGGACCAATCGACATGAGCTTTTTCGACGATTGTCAAATTATGCGGTTTCCTACTCGAACAAATCGAAGCGTGGTCATCGGCACATTGGTGTTGGTTTAATCCACGTCGAAAGTCATAGAAAATCAACGGTATTTAATTCCATTTTTTCACCACTCGTATGAAAATACGGTCTGAGTACGTTCACCATTAAAAATGTCAAATATCAATGTCAGATTCGACATATTCACATTAGTGTTGTTATATCTCAAACATTAAGTAGCAACCCTCGTATGAAGTATCTGAATGAAATTTTTATTTATTAAACATACTTTATAGATTTTTTGGTCAAGTGCAAAGCGAAAACTTTGTCATTGGTTTTAAAGCTATTGAAGCACTGTTGAATGTCGGTTCAAAACCCATATTTGCACACATAAAAGTTTATCAAAAGCTCATTAGACAGAGAGCAAAGCTCACGTTAGCACCTACGTTAAACGACAATTGCTCGTCGATATGGCTACAACGGAAAATAAAAGATAAATGATCATCTAATCGAGCGCCATAAAAACGAAATGTATGAAAAGACCAGCGGCGTACGAAACTTTTTCAAATCACGATTTCTATACTTATATCTATTTTCAATTAAATTTTTAAATGGTTCTAGTGAATAGCCCAAGATAGTTATTCTAAGAAAATATCGATCGAATGTCCATCTACTTGAGGCTCAATTCATAACATTTCGATTTTGGAAGATATTGGAAGGTAAAGCTTACCTTCAGTCTCTGAAGACGATAACTTGGTTAGGTTAGGAGAGTATTGTATCTGGTTGAATTATGAAAGTTCAGTGTACTTCGAAATCATTCCAGATGGTCAAATACTGATGTATATACTGAACAGTTGATGCGATGTATGAGGTTTTATCAGCCTTACACCAAGACAATGCTAAACCACATACTGTGAACGTTACTCGAAATAAGAATGAAAAACTTGAACCCTACAAATTATTTATGAGACACCCTCTATACCAGTTTATAAATCTCGTTGATAAAAATATGAGTTTTGAATTTTTCCCGAAGAATTTGTTTTTGTATTTGAGAAAATTTGATGGAAATATTTTAGTTTCTATTTGAAATAGTATTACAAGAATAATAGATCTTTCAAATAATCTTGTAGGTTTGAAGTAAATTTATAAAATATAATATATATAATCGAGCTTGTGAAAAATGGAAAACTCCACTGCAGTGGACCGATTTTGAAGCTTTTCCCATTTGGCGGTTTCCTCCATCCACTAAACCATTCCACTGATACAGATAGGATTTTTTGCGGATGCCGAAACATCGACTCTTTTCCATTGAATGTTTTGTTTCCTTTATGTTCGTAGTTGATGTTTGCCCTCATTCAACGTCCCCGTATTATTTCAATTTTCTTATTGTTGCTTATATAAGCACAGTCAAGATAATAATAATAGATGAGTGTCTTGATGAGGCTCTTGATTGTGTGAAATATAGCGAACGATCTAAAATATTTTCACACTATACTAATTAAAAATGTCACTAATTGTGTGACCTTGCGTCATGTGACAAACTCGTAGCATGTGTACAAGCACGATGGATTCCATGAAACGTTATTGGTGCGTCAAAACAGTTTTATTTGTTTTTATTTTTAAAAGTGGACATTTGGGCGATATCACACTAAGAAATTGAATTGAAGAAGATTATCGGTCATGGAGTGGAGTCATGAAAAATATTTAGACTTCATTGAAGATTTTGAGTATCAAAAGTAGTATCAAAAAGGAAATAAAGAACCTCAGAATTGCATTCTACAGGAAACATTATCGTCTCTCCACTAAAACAGCATTTTAGATCTACCAAAAACAGTAAAAAATTGTTTGCCTATGAATCGTTACAGTTTATACTCGATCTGACTGAACCTATCTGGGTAGTTAGTCCTCCCTTTGAATATATAGTGTAATTAATTATAGTAGGAATATAGTCCTGATTTGATATCATCTGCTCCCAAATTTGTTGGTAAACTGATATGTAGGCCGTTTTTTTTCAACCTCCGATAGACTATAATGACAAGTTCATATAAAACAATCACTTTATCACCAAAAGATTGGTTATACTTGAACCAGGTCATCTGAAACGACAGATTTGCGTCCTTAGTTTCCGCCCTTCATCATTACGACCATTCACTCACAACACCATCACTCATGAAGTTTTTCCCATACATACGACTTATTCTCCGATGGATTTCTGCAGTACTATGGCGTTCAGCCTGTAGAAAACGAATCACACTTGGCGGGAGCATCAATAATGGCGGACATATTTACATGGCTGTAGCACAACGCCGACTGATACCTGAATGTCAACAATGGCGGAATTGTAGCACGAGAGCTTCGCATTCTCCTACAGCATATGCCCGCTTTCTTTTGCCCGCGTAGCGTCTGCACGGAACGATCGGAGGTTGAAAAAAAAAACGGTCCTTGAATGTGGGCCGATCTGAAATTATGTTTTTTTTTCATGAACGTTCGTTCTTCCGTTGTCTACGTGCATAGTTTAGAACTGCATAAGCTGATGCTGAAGTAACTTGATCAGCCATATTCTATGGTTTCTATCTCCTCGATCAATCGAGTAAGTAGACCAAAAACTTTCAAAAAATAGCACAAAACTTAGAAAATTATCTAAGCACGATGTTGCTTGGGCGTAAAATAGACTGCCAAATGCTTTAGTATGCGACAAGGAGCCCTATACCTCAATTTGTAGCATGCCGTATGGTGTTGTCCTGGTGTAAAAGGGCTGTACCAGATGGACTGAAAAATTCGTAGAAGAAACATTGATTCTATTACTCAAATAGTTGCCTTTGAGAGTAATGCAATATTGAAGGCATTCAATTTTTTGTATGACTTGCTAAAAACAAGAGCAACGTATCAATCTTAAATTACTTGTTAAATTGAAGAAAACTCCGACTGAGTGCTATAAATTGTTGCAAGAGGCCTATGGGGACAATTCTCTATCTCGTGCGCGTGTTTTTGAGTGGTGTTAGCGTTTTAGTGAGGGCCTAGAGAGCACCGAAGATGACCAGCGCCCAGGTCGCTCAGTGACTATTAGACAAATTTTAAACGAGGAATTACACATGACAAAAGTCTGTGCGAAGTTGGTGCCAAAAAATCTCACTCCTCACCAAAAGCGCTTGCGTCAACGGGTCTGCGCAGATTTCCTTGAAAGGTTATAAGGGTTATAAAGTTTAGAAAAAGATCTGCTTTGAAAGGTTGAGTCGATAGAAACGGTAAAGCCCCACCTAAGAAGATTTCCAGCACTTCTGCGATCAATGGAAAATAACGTATGGAAAGGTGTGTGGCGAGGGGAAAGGAGTATATTGAAGGGGAGCATACGAATGTAGAATAATTTTTATAATATTATAATAAAACCCTTTTTCGTAACCAGTCTCGTTATTTAGTAGCCAGACCTCGTATATGCTTCAATTTAGGCAATTGTCGCTTCATAGGCGCAAAAATTTGTCTTTCGAGAATCCTATTGAAGTCCAAGAACAGATCTAAGAGTATTTGGAAGCGGCTGCAATTTCAAGCCCAATTCATGCATCGTTTTCATCTATTTGACACCATTGTCTTGATGAAACAGCTTCACTTTACGGTTGGTTATCCGAAATTATTTTGTCGACTTTTCTGATGTTCTTGTCTCATTTCATTTTTTTGCTTCATTCAAAATGTTGTAACTGACAAACTAATAATTGTACAACTGTCAAATTTATACACGTGTATTTTAAAGGTTGAGGCTAATTGAAAATTGATATGGTACTAGTAGCGCCATCTAGGAGTTAGTTAGTTAGTTAGTTACGAACTTTTCAACTCATTTTATGGGGTAATTTACATCACTCTTTAATGAGATAAAACTATCTTGGGATATTTAGTGATATCTCGAAAAGTAACATGATATAACAGTGAATCCTCATTATCATCTTCGATTTACTATATAATAATTATAAAGAAAGAATAAATAAAATTATATGAATATTTAGAATGTCTATTTTGTACACGTATCTACTTTGTTTATGTGCATAATCCTCCATAATATTAATGCAACAACGCATTGTTTTAATGACTTCGTTAAATAAAAAATTCATACATTAATTGCTATTTATTTGAAACGTTTCTGTGTTGTTTTATTTCATATTATGAACCTTATTGGAGTTATTAATAATTACAGAGGTGCTCGGGTACGTTTATTCAAATAATGTAATTCCAATGTGATAAAATATGTATACTTAGGACATGGTGAAAATAAATTGATGTATTTGTTTAACGTTTAGAAAACCTGTTTTGTGTCAAGTACTTGTTCATTATTATTGATGTTGTAATGTAACAATTATCTAATTACATTCTTTTCTTCACATTTCTTCGATGTTTCATTGTATGTCGTTAGTAAATCAGCTAGATACAATTTTGAAGTACTCAAACTCTATTCAAACTTCAACCACCAACTTCAAAAAAATGTATTGTTTGTCTTGATATTATATTTCGGTTATACCATAAACAGCTTGCTTATTTTTTAAGAAAAAGTTTTTTGTACTCACTATTATTACGGTAAGAAAATTTGTTTTATATTTAATACAGGGTGTCTCAAGATGAGTTAAAACTATCTGTATATGGCAAAATGCTTATAGTGAAATCATGAAAATTTCTAGTGGGCTTTCTATCGAGAGTCGACTATAACTTTGTTATTTTGAATAGAACACCCTGTTTATTAATTTTTCAAATCTAGGTAAAATTTCAGTATACTTTTGTCTAAGAACTTTTTTCGAAAAATGCATACGTTTTGAGTTATTAATTTTTTCATAAAAAATTTGTCCGTTGCAGACCATTATTTATTTTTTACGAGGACATCCTTAAAGATATGAAAATGGTTTCGATTCGGTTACTTTTAGCAAAGTAAGACGTATTTGAATCTATGTTGCAAAATTTTTCATTTCATACAGGGTGGGTATAAAAAGTGTTTAAAGTTTAAATCCATAAATATCAAATTTCTTTATTTCTTTAAATAGAACCATCCGGTTTTTTCTATTTTAATACATGCAGGGGTAAAAAATAAGGCAAATTCATGTATATTTTCCTATACCTAAACCTCCCCGTTATCCAGATATTAAATGTTTTCTGTAAATTTTTCTTATAAATCACTTCAATCCCTTGTTAACTGTGTTCAAAGTTAATATAACATCACAATAGACACATTTTTATAACAAAATTCGATCTCACTAAGCAGCAACAGTAATAAAATAACCAAACTTAAACTGGTTTCAACTTGTTATTTCTGGATCTTAACATATAAATCAAAATAGTTTCGGCTATAAAAATTCTCTAGCTGTATTTTTTATCAATCCTCGTATCTTCATTATATTGAAACAATTTATTTATTGGTTTGACATATAAGATTTTTGAGTGATTATTTGATATTCATTTTATTTTAGTTTCCATTAATTATTACTTAAATTAAAACCTACAATTTATTTCATCTTCATTCTTCTTCTTTTTCCGTTAAAACATCTATTCTTTACTTACTTCATTATATCGTAATAATAACTATTTGTATTTTGAAGAATAAAATCGATTAGTTCATTCATTTTCTCATTTTCTATAGCTTGAATTTCTAAAGCTTGAAATAGGTTTCCTCAATGGTTAATATCTCTTAATACATTCTTTCACAAAATACTGAACCAACCGGATTCATAGCGTATTGATGTTTATTCCCGGATTTCGTTCAATGGACGGTAGAAACTTTCGATAATTTTAGTCGGTTAAGTTGAAATTATTTGAGTACTAGGAGAGTCAAATTGTTTCTAGTACGTAAACCATGAAAGAATACTTCAAGAATAAGACAAAAATACTTGTTGCTAAAGCTCATGAAATAATACAGAGGCAATGCTGGTTCAGGATTAATGACAGTCCTAAACATCCGAGGATTGTCCCAGAAGTACCTCACCCAACAAAGAAAACACAAAAATTTTGGGATGTTCAATAAGTTCGATACTTTTTTATAATAAGAATCGTTAAGCTCCTCATTAACTGTCGATATCATCTCTTCATTGTTGGAAAATCTTTGACCACCGAGCCATTTTTTCAAGCCTGTGAAAAAAATAATCCCAAGGAGCTAAATCTGGCGAATAGGGTGCTATAACATTAATTCATTAATTTTGGTCATTGCAGTAACGGATGTGTGAAGTGGTACAAAAAAGCCACATTTGGGGCTGTTGCAATAAGTTCTCATAATACTCACCATAGATAGGTAGTCAATGAAAATCGTCTCACGCGCATCCCAAGAAATCGACACCATGACCTTACTTGCTGATTGGTCGGTCTTTACCTTCTTTGGAGCCTATTTTTCCTTTTCAGTCCATTGTTTTGATTGTTTTTTTGCTTCGGGTGTGAAGTGATGGCTCCACATTACTAAACACACGATGGAAACATCTTCACGATGCTGTTTTTGATAATTTGTGAGCAAACGCAGTACCCATCTTGCGCACAGCTTTCTCATGTCCACAGTTTCAGTTAATATGCGATGTATGGCACTTTTGGGAATACCTCCTATATCTGCTAGCTCGTGCACTTTCAGTCGACGATCATCCAGTGGTTTTTCTTCAACATTTCTGGAGTGTTCACCTCATTTGGTGGACCACTGCGATGCTGGTCGTACGGTTTCGTCTAAACTCTGCTACCCAATATTTTAATGTTGATAACGAAGAAGCCATCTCATCAAGAGTAGAATCTAGTTAATCTTTTATAATGGTTGGCCTACGCCTCTCAAATAAAAGTATTGTATCACATAACGATGATCACTATTGATGATGGCTGACAACCAAATACTAAACAACGTAGTGTCTTCAAACTTGAAACATATGATGTATATATTGTGGTATTTTTCAAGCAACTACCGCCATCTCTAGGTAAGGCTAGGTACTGGGACCATTTTCGTATTAAGAAGTTGGTGGAACATAATTAGAATTCAAATCGTATAACGTCTGTAATTATCTATTAACTTTTGAAGTTGAATGTTGTTGATAGAAGAAAATTAGAAAATCGTTTCAATAACCAAAAGATAATAAAATTACTCGATGTCTTCTGTTTTAAAATTCGTTTTTTTTAATATTTTTTTGAAAAACAGATAAAAATTGACGTTTCGACTTTTCTTCAAGTCTTTATTAAAATATGATATTGACAATGACAATTTAAATATTTATATTGATCAATAGATCGCCTACATTATGAATATCAAAATAAGAATAAAATCAAAATAGAAATTAATTAATGTTGTTTATCATTCTTTCCGGATAATTATTTTCTTTCAATGATAAATAACATAATCAAAAAAAGGATATACAGATACTAATCAATTAAAAAACAACACATCAAAACAAAAAAAACATTTTTCCTTGCCATATGTACAAGGAATTTCCTAAAAATTAGTTAAGTCATAAAGGACAAAATACATTATCCAAATATTTCAATAAATTAAAATCTAGAACATTAAAAAACAAAAGAAGTAATATTATACATCAAGTGCCTTGTACTAATTGTAACGCTGTGTGCATAGGGCAGACATCTCAATATTAGTATTTATACAATAGACTAAAAGGTCATCAATACGATAAAAAAATAGAAATGCATTAATGAACCATGAAATATCAAAAAAACACAAATTATAAAGATGCAAAGCTATAAACGATAGAAAAGATCTTAAATAAGTCGAAATGTCTTTAAAAATTATTTAAAAAGAAAAATCCAAAAAGACCTACAATCAAGAAAATCTAGAAGCATGAACAAATCAAAAAGTCTGAGAAATAAGAAATTAAATAAATTTAAATAAATAGTTCAATAAAAGTTTTTTCTTTCAATCTTAAACGTTTAGTGAAAAGTAAAATGTTGTACAGATATATTGATAACTCTATTTTGGTAGAATCTAATAGCTCTTTCAATAAATTTTCCAGTGGGAGATTAAAAATTCTCAACCGCTCGTAGTTCTGTGGGATAAAAGTGTTCACGCTTGTTTTTTTCTTTTCTTTTTCGGTTACGTTTTAATTTTCCCCAGAGTATTTACCAAGCCACATATTGGTAGATTAGAAAAAGATAATGTTTTCCAGTAAACTGTTGATATTGCCATATTAAAAAGGCGATTTTTATAGTACGGTCAACAAGGAAAAAAATTTTTAATAGTAATAACCGAATTCATATGAAAATGAGAGTTAAAATGAAAGCATTTAAGGGACTGAAATGAAGTAGAAAGTATAAAAATTTCTCTCTTCTGGCATTTTTCATGAGTAGAGTTTTTCTTTAATGCTATAATCAAAAGCTTCTACTATTTTCTTTCTAACAATTCTTCTTATAACAACCTGATTTAAGACCCAGCTCTCATCATCCTTCGGTGAATCGACATTTTGAATATATTCAGACGATTGAGCGACAAAAATATTGAGAAAATTAAGCATCTGACTTAAGTCTCGATGGCTTATAAAAAGTATACTTACCTGCATAGAAATCGACCCACTGTAAACTTTTGACTTTAACTATATTTGTTTTAAATTATTTATCAGATCAAAAAAAGAAATATGCTGTTTCTGTGGTGATTGTGAAATATTGAAATTATTGCATTTGCAATAGAAATTTACATAATTTTAATGCTGTTGCTAGAAAATTGTATATGACTCGCGCAGCGGTTCGAAGAGCGTGCCAGCGTTATGAGGATTTACAGCGATTTACAACCGCTCGTGATGACCGCTTTACTGTGTCAACAACATTAAGACAGTAGGACAGTCAACTGACCACTAAACCATCATCAGATCACTGGATCCTTTCATAGGCGACCTGAAACAGACAGAAAGCGACTTACAACCACTTGTGATGTCCGCTTAACTGTATCAACAGCATTAAGACTGTAGGAAAGTCACTTGGCCACTAAACCACCATCGGATCACTGGATCCTTTCGTAGGCGACCTGGAACATGTAGAAGGTGATTTACAAACGCTCGTAGTGTCCGTTTTACTGTGTCAATAACGTTAAGAAATCTTCACCTTTATATCGTTCAACGACAGCTCTGTGAGGTGCGAGGAATGACTATAAGTCAGTGGACAGCTAGACGAAGACTGTAGGAAACTGACCTGACCACTAAACCACCTGCGATTGGTCCAAATTTTACTTCAGCTCATCGGCAAGCACGTCTGCGTTTTTCCCAGGATCATCTGAACTTGACTTTGGAACGATGGGGTATGTTCTGTTCCCAGATGCGACCAGAATATGCCTTCATGGTAGCAAGGTGGTTCCTGCATGATCTGGGGTGCAATTTCAAGGAAGAAGAGGTTTAACGGCTTATAGATATACCAGGAGTTTTTAGCAACTCATGTGGTACTACATTATAAAATTTACCTTTATGCATGACAATGTAAGGCCACACACCACCAGAATCGTATAAGATTACAATGCAAAAGTTGGTTTTCAGGTTATGGAGTAGCCAGTATACAGTCCTGGCCTGAATACGATAGAAACTTTATGAGATTAGCTAAAAAGAAGAATTCGAGCTAGACTTCCAACCCCAAACTCGATCACAGAACTTATTGTTGCAGTCGATTAAGAGTAGTTGAACATCCTACAAGAAACAATAGCTAACTTGATTAGAACTATGCCTAATATTATGAGAGATGTTATTAGGGGAAGAGGGGGTTATGTTAATAATAAAAAAGCTTAATTCACTTAGTGCATTAATTTCATTACGTTGAACAAGAGTAATTGAAATTAGTTTTCATGAAACAGCATATTTCGTTTTCTGATCTGACGAATAATTTAAAACAAATATAGTTAAAGTTAAAAGTTTACATAGGGTCGTTTTCCATACATTTTATATTACAATCAATGAATGACTTAAGTTTCTCTATGATGAAATATTTCATTCAAATACCGATTCTATACTAAATTAATTAAACGAATCAACTATTATATTTAAAGACGAGAAACCCTTTGCGAAATAATATTAATGATCCTTTCTGTCGAAAAAAATTCTTAAGAAAAAACTCCCCCAGTTTCCGGTTGAACTTTCGTCCCTTTCCACGATGCCGCATCTTTCTTGTCCTCCTCCATTCCCCGGCTTTTCGTAAGGGTCAAGTCATTTCGGACGCGATAAAGCGGAGGAGGAGAAGAGGGTGTCGGAGTGATCGGAGGCGACGAGAAGGGACTAAGACCACAACCCACCCTTGTCCTTAGAGTTTCCACTACCCTCTCGATCGATACAGCTAGCTGGCTCCTGCAAGAACTAAAGCTTAGCTCGTCCGGGTCCGTTCCTTCAAGGAAATTTCCCACTTTCGACTCTATCCGCTCTAAACATACGCGCCACTTCTTTGTCCTGCTATCGGCGTAGCCCGTAAATGAGATTCTTTTCTCGCGAACAACGAAAAAGTCGTCGAGTTCCTTGGTAAAGAATAAGGGGAAGGGAAGTTGGATAACGCTCGTTTGTTTCGAAGTTTAGAGAGAGAACTCTGAGCTTTCAGCCTGAAAGATTTTTAAATGGATAATGTTCGTTCTTTCGCTTTCGCTCTAAATAAATTGTTTATCTTTGCACGCTTCCCGCAGTTTTGTTTGTGTTTTGGAGTTTTTCTTATGGAAAATTCATCTAGCATACCAGAAAATATTTGATTATTATTGAGGGGCAGTATTTAGGGGTAAAAAATATCACTTTATCTTCAAGATCAAAATCTTCACTAAGACATTTGATAAGAGGAAGCAATATTTTGTAAATATTGCAAGACTTGTTGATATGTTTGTTAGTATTTGCATTATTCTATACATCAATTTAAAACTTATTTCATTTTTTTATGCAACAAGCGTGTCAATCATAAATTTAAACATCGCGTCTGCAACAAGAATTTCTTGTGCATAGAGATTCGACTGCTAATCTAATTGGTGACAACGCAATGATTCCAAAAATTAATAGAAACTCCTCTTCGGAAAAGAATATGCTTTTTGGACACAATATCGCAATTGGTAAAACCTCTCCAACGTGTTATGACATCCAATTGCAAATTCAATTCTTTTCCAAATTGTAATTATATTCTTGTGAATACTGATCATTTTTTGATGGAGATCTTCTGAAAATTTAAATGACACTTCTAATTTTTGCTACCAGCGGGGATAAATTAGCATAATTCAAATTTATTTCCACCATAATCTGTAATCTTTATATCTTCTTCATTGTCAGTTTCTATATCGTTGTCATCATCTACATCACTATTACAATCGCTAGATTGGGATTCAATTTCAGCATCAACAGTCACTAACCTGGAGTTCTCTAACAGCTACTTGGATGCCATGTGCAAAACATAACTGATGTTCGACTTGAATCAAAATACCTAGTTTTACCATAACTGACACATCTGTCGATATCCAAACAATGTTGTAATTTTATTTCCAAAATTCGTCGAATGTTAAGAAAATTCTAAATGGTAGTCCATTACGCGCAACTATATGAGCTTGAATTTCACACAACTGTTCCTCCTTTTGATTTTGAAAATAATGATGTAACGTTTTTGGTAACTCTTGACTAGAACAAGATGCATCATTTTCATTATCTGCTGCTAAATTTATGTTGTCGAGTTTTCAAGTGGGTGTGAATGCCACTTGCGGATCCTCCCTGACATATGATTTTCTTGGTTAATTTTTTACATTTTGATTAGCAACTAAATAATTTTTTCAAACTGAATTAACATCGCTACTTTTTTTGTGTTCTGGAAATATATTGGATTCCGAATTTATACTTTTAATTCTAAAACAAAATTGCAAAAATCGTTGAATTGGCCAAGACAATCGACTAGAAGTGCAGGGCACACTGTCTGGAGAACTTTTTGATAACTATCTTCATTTGCTAAAGGTAAGTCTTGTTTTGAATTCTGAGTATGGTTTGCTCTAGCTCAGAAGTGATTATTTTAGAAGGGACGAGAAAAAAAAAAATCACGACTTGGATATACTTTAGAGCCAATATTTTTACTTTCACGAAAAAATCATTAAGTTCGTCTTTGTCGAGGTCAATAGTGTTGAGCGCGTTTTGTTCCTCAAATTATTGATAACGGATAACAAATAACGGAAAGTTACTTTCTAGGAGTTTTTAACTTTAAAGATGCGATTTTTGTAATAGTTTTCCGATACAATAATCTGATATAACTGAGTGATTTCATATTATTAGATGAAGTACGTGGTAGTCCATCATTTGTGATGATTAGTTTCACGAGGACGAAGAAGAAATACTATATTGAAGCACAAAATCGATGGTGATTTTTTGTTTCCATCTCTATTATTGCATATAATTAATAAAACCGTGTGAAACCAGCTTCATGGGTAAACATTTAAATATCCTAACCAACTAAATTTTTCGACATTTCAATTGATGTAAGTAACACGATATTTGACAGTATGTAGTTCAATAAAAAATGTTTGATTGTGTTTCAATACCTCTTGTCAAAAATTTAAATAAACAATTACAATTTATGATAATTTTCTTCAGACTGTCTCTTAATAGCGAACGATTTCCTTGCCATGTACAACGATTTAAAAATCTGCATATCTTCTAAACCATAAATTTTATTATAGTTTTTTTTGTTTTTATTCGATAAGTTGTAGGCTAATCAACTGAATTTTCCTATATCACAATTTTTTCGTTATCTAAGTAACACAATTTATGATAATTTTTTTCAGAATGTCTCTTTACAGCGAACGGTTTCCTTGGCATGTACAACGATCTAAAAATTTAAATATCTCCTAAACCAAAAATTTTATCGACTTAACAAAGTGTGTATTGTTGGAAAATCGATTCAAAAATTCATATTTGCTATCTTTTGTACAGGTTGTTCCATTTTTTTATGTCACAGCATTATTTATAAGTCACTACCACTCATTCCCGAATTTTTCGTATCAAGTCCCATAACACCCTATACAGGGTGTCCTACGACGAGTTAAAACTGTAAGTATATGGCAAAATACTCATAGTAAAATCATGAAAATTTCTACGTTTAAGTTTTGGGATACGATCTTTTTAACTAAAATATTTTCAAAGATGGCCGACTTCTGGTTCTACCGGAAATCGACTAAAACTTACATATTTCAGTATACTTTTGTCTAGAAACTTTTTTCTAAAAATGCATACTTTTTGAGTTATCAATTTTTTTGTAAAAAATTTGACTGTTGCAGATCCTTATAAATAATTTTTTTACGAGGATACCCTTAAAGGTATAAAAATTATTTCTGTTCGGTTGCTTTCAGAAAGGTCAGACGTATTGAAATCTGTGTTAAGTATGCATTTTTTGAAACAAGTTTTTCGCCAAAAGTATACTAAAATTTTATCTAGATTTCAAAAAAGTATGAATATACAAGGTGTTCTATTTAAAATAACAAAGTTACAGTAGACTTCCGGTTCTACCGGAAGTCAGCCATATTTTGAAATATTTTAGTTAAAAAGATCGTATCCTAAAACAGATAGTTTTAACTCGTCGTAGGACCTGTATTTTATATAAAAATAAGGTAGCCATAATTGAACAATTTTACCACTCATCCTCTTCATGTGATATGTATCTGTATCTGTATAAGTATAGGATAGTAAAATTCAAGAAAGTTTGGCTACGTTGAAATGCCGGTTGCGGAGAAGGGGCTAGTAATAAACCGCACTGTTCATCTAAAATCCAAAATATGTCTAGCATTCGGTTAAGCCATTATTAGAATTGCGGCATTATGTTGTAAAAGCATCAGCCGCTAGGGTGAGTAGTTTCTGTTGAATGCTCTAAGCCAGAAAATGTACACGGAACAGATCAGAAGCCTGCTGTTGCGAGGAAACTACGGATTTTATCCAAATCAGTAGCGCACTTCCACGAACGTATCAGAATTAAATCGAAAACTCTATCACATTTTGTATAATTTGATCATCGACACCGAGGGCCCGTTTTATTTCACATTTTAACAACGACATTTTTCATCTGTTAATATCGATATTGTTAATTTTCTATAAATAAATAGTGACTCTCGCATTGTATGAAATTGAAAATTAACAATGATATGATAAAAATATTAAAAATTTGGTTATACAACAAACGTGTATCCATCATTGGATAATCTATGGTACCTAACACACCACAGAGCATTTTTTAGACCACGAAAGTTGTCAAGTATTCATCCATAATAAGCCGAATGGATTGGATGCTTGGTTTGTGGTTAGGTTAGGTTTTTTGAAAATGGGAGAAATTCAGTAGACTTTGCAACATCATTTAAACGTGACTATATCACTTTGGCTGATGACGACGAGGATTCGGGCCAGCCAGAAACTGCGATATCATAAAAAAAATCAACAACTGGTACAGAACGATTGTAGAATTGAGGTTAGAAAGTTAGAGGAAGCTATCGGCATATCAGAAAAACGCATTTGCCATATATGTTAACTGTCAGCCGCTTTTTCTCACTTTAGACCAAAAGCGCATGCGTATGAACATTTCACAAGCCTCATTCCCGCGGTTTAAGCTGTAGATAGAACCTGGATCCATCACAGCAAAGATCGGCCTGCTCCGAGTAAAGCAAAGACATTAAAGTGAAGTCGATCATTTTTAGGGATAGTCATGGGATTGTGTTCATAGACATCTTCAAAAAGATCATTGCTAGGTGAGGTAAAGGGAGAAATTGCAAAAAAGCGACCCAATTTGAAGACAAAGAAAGTGATTTTCCATCATGACAACATCTTTCTCACACTTGGAATGAAGTCCATGGCCAAAATTCACGAATTTCACTTCAAAGTGATTGACAATGCAATATTTTCACAAGGGTTTGATCACCGGCTTGAAAATGGTAGTTTGGAAAAGGAAAGACGAAAAATTCAGAAGGTTTTATCAACTAGAAAAGTAATGATAAACGTATCTTGAGATAGTCATGAGACTGTGATCATCGACTATCTCAGTGAAACAATGAAATTAATAATTTCATACTGGATGTTAACCTAAGAATTTAAGAATAGGAACGTTCGTTAAAGCCGAACGCTTCCAAAATAAAAGCCATCTATTCGAACTCTATCCAACCTATCTGGCAAAGTTCTTGAAGAATTATTATTTTCCAGAAAGGTGACTCTGAGAGGAATTTGAATATGGTTATTTTGATATGATCCTGCTATGGACTTCGTGAGAATAACCTGACAAGAAATAATCTTCTTTACAGTAAGATCCTTAAGAGTTCCTTGTATGAACCAGAAAAACCTGAATGAAAATTAATGTATTCTAAGTAGAGTTATCCTGATGTAATCCTATTGTGGTTCTCGTCAGGATAACCTAGTAAGAAATATTCATTTTTCCAGTAAAGAGATCTTGAGGGTTTCCTTGCATGGACATGATATAAAATCGATTTATTTTCAATAGGATCAACTAATGTCATTTATTATGGATCTCCATAGGATAACATCATATTTTGGCTCCAGTGAGGTGATCCTGAGAAGCTTCTCGTATGGACATGATCAAAAATCAATTCATTTTAAATGGGGTTATCCTGATGCACTCCTAGCGTGGACCTCATCTGGATTGCAATAATAAGATGATGACCTGATTCCAGAAAGTCTAATCGGGGAGGAGATTATTGTCTTGTTTCTTTGTTAGGCCGGAAACTCAATTTTTTTGTAATTGAAATAAATCTCGTTACAAAAAATCTTGTCTGAATGAACAACGCTTCAAACATAAATTTTCCGTAACTTTGGAAAATTTTTATAATCATCGTAGATTGTAAAGACAATAGCTTGGCCGGATTCTCCCCAACTATGCTCAATGTAATATCTGCATATGTTTCATTCCGGACCACTACCTACCAACATTTTGTTTTTGAAAACTTTCACAATCAGTTTCGAGTTCTGGTGTAATTATTGTTAGAGTAGTATCTGATGAAGTTCGAAACTAGTTATAGGGAAACGATAAAAACAACAAACGTTTCAGTTTTAGTTAAACGCCGTAGAATAATTTCAGGACCTTGTATTTATATTTCAATATGTCACTGATTAAAATCAAAACGAATTTGTCTTGATTCGTTACAGATAACTATTTTTATAATGAAACTTTCAACATCTTTAAACAAACCTTTAAATTTGATCCTAATTGAGTACAACAATAACTAAAATATTTTCAAAGAAGTTCATTTATATACTTTGAATGGCTCACAGTTCCACAATGGAAATGACTTTCATAATAGAGTCTGTCTTTGTAGTGCTCAGTTTTGTGTTGACTTTGATCCTTAGGATTCCCAATCTTGCTACCTTATGAAATAATCTCCTACCGATTTCCTTTCCACGGCACCTCATTGCAATTAACATTTTTATGGATTATATTTTGATCTATTGCTGATATTCGTTATAATTTTTATGTTCATTTTTGAAAATAGAAACTCCAAAAAATTAAGTATTTACCGGTCTGGTACAATTTTGACAAATAGTCGTCTATTTAGTTCAATTCCTTTTTCAGGATATTCCAAATATGTGAACTGGAAGTAGGACACTGCATTCCGACTTCCATATTCAATTTATCCCACACCAACTCAATCAGATTGGAGGCGGGCGATCAATTCTTTGGAATACTCTTCGTACAGTTCAAGCGTCAGCCAGAACATACTAAATTTTCCTTCAATATTTTTATAGCCTTCTTTCTTAAAAATCCCTTCAATTTTTACCAGGTATACAGTCGCCTTTCGTGCAAAACACCCCCAAACATCACAGATCCTCTGACATGTTTTACATGAATTTAGCATCCGTACTTTGAAGTACCTCCAATTTTGACTCATCACTCCATAAAACACTCTCCTACTATTCAAGTGTCCAATGTTTTTTTTTATTTTGATTTCTTCACTGCCATCCTTCCAAAAAGGCCAGCTTTTCTTCATCTCCATTTCATTGTGGAAGTACTTAAAGTCAGATGACTAGATTCATTAATCTGAGCTCTTATCTTTAACTTATCAATCGCCAAAGCTCTTGGTGGATCTATATTTTTTCACGTTCCAGTCGAGATGTTTTTAATTCAACGGCATTAGTCAGGTTACTTTCAATCAATAGTTCTTTCCTTTTACATGTTTTTAAACTTACAAGTGAATTTGCAAGAACTTCACAAAAAGATGTATTGGTTCAAAAAGTATGAAAGACAGCACGTTTTTACGTTTCAGGGGGCTAGTTGGGACTAAACTACAAGCATAAACATTGAATAAATAATTCATAGCTAAAGAATGGTGAACAAATCAGCACTCACGGGCCCAAAGATAGCAGCTGTGCAAAGAGTTGGAAAGTAAATTGAAAATAATGATTTGACCGTCACAGTCGCCTGACCTCAACCCAACTGGAACAACAATTGGAACCAAATAGACGACGATTATTTATCGAATTTTTACAGATAATGCGGAACTTGTGCGAAATAATAAAAGTAAAAAGGGGTTCTTCTTCTTCTCCTTATTCATTTTTAAGATTTCATCATCTGTTAGTTTTCCCAGTTCCTCTGTATCAGTTCTTGGTGGACTGCCAGCTGTCCATCCATCCCTTTGGTGCTCGTCCGGGCTCTCTTTTCCCTATTGGTTTCACTTCAAGTACGATGCGTGGCAGTCTTTGTCTCCCCCATCTTACGATGTCTTACACCCCACATTGACCCCTGATGTTACTGTTTCTGATTCGATCTACTATAGTCCTGAGCGTTTTCATTTTGGGTACCCGAAGCATGCTTTTCGTTTTGTTGGTTTCCTCTCTGGTTTCTATTCTGTATGTCATGATTGGTCTGATACAAATCTTCTTGAGATCCTAGCCTTGCTATCCTTTAGCATGTATTCGTTCGCCCATATCATCTGCCTTAAGCAAGGATTAAGGTTACATCGATGAATGAAAAGTTCCAAAGTGTGTCAATTACAAACTACAGGGTGGGCAAAAATTTTTGTGTACATTCATACTTAAAATCATCAATTTGAAATTGTAGTTTAGTGAAATGTATGATTTCCAGTTGTTTTTAAGTGAACCGTAGAAAAAATACTGTTCATCTCGAATATATTATTCTTATCGCATTTGGATACGGCCATCATATGCGGATGAGTTGGTGAAATAAATAAATTGATATATAAAACCAAAAAACAAATTCTATTAAAGCATCAAAAATGCGAAAAACGCGGTTCTGATAATACAGTGTATTTTTTAGCAAATTTTGCGAAAGTTATTTCAAAATTGTCAAATAATTAATAACAAAATCGTTTTAGTCCAGGAGCCGGTACCACTGAAAGTCCCGTCATAGCAGAATCAAAAATTTTTTATTTAAATAAATAGAACATAAGTATAGGAATAAATTAAGATCGGTATGCGTGCATTATTAAAATTATAAAAAAAATGGAAAAATGTTTTACGTGGATATCAATTTTTTTTGTATTCGACAATAAATTTTATTGGCTTTTAGAAAAAAATCACGCAAACCATTTTTTCTTGCCGGAAGGGTCTGGCATACCTATTTCAAGTGTGTGATGAGAGCTAAAATTTCTCCATCATGCCGGAAACAATTTTATTATTTCATTAATTTTTATGAAAAAAAAACTGCCGAAAAATCCCGCATACCATTTTGAAGTGCATAAACTATATTAGTTAGTTAGTTACCGGCTCCCTGCCTATTTTATTTGTTCTTTTTTATGGATATTTGAGGAATATTCAAACTAGATAGAATCTTAATTACAACGAAATTATTGGGTACTTCTTGATGGAATTCTCCAATGGAGAAAGTATGTTTTCATTTTTTTTATATACAGCGTTCCTCTATATCATTTTAACGAAATTATAAATCTGAAATTTCCGTTCTATACTCGACAGGGAAATTAGTATTATTAATTATAACTAAGGAGAACATATTAATCTACAAACTTTGGCTATTTACTCTGCGCCCGCAAATTTCAAACTTACACGTTCTGTATGCACGTACATACCCGGTAATTTAGGTTCATTTATAACTTTTGACTTGATTCATTAAACTTTAAAACATATTCGCGACATGTTTTGTTCATAATGTTATCGAATAACAAAGTAACATTAACAATAGAGTACGTAATTTGATGCCTCGCCCGGGTTTATGTTAAAACAGATATTTTTCTGGACGGTTGATTAACGAATATGTATATCCAACGGAAAATAAAATTGTGGAACCTCCAATTTTGTACTTTTGTAAAAACTGACACGTTTTTTATTTGAATGTCAGCTTTTCCTCATATTTTGAAATTTTTTCGATAAATCTTATCTACCCGGTAGCATATTATCAAATATAATATCGAAACAGACATTTTTAGTATAATTTTCATGATAAAGTTTCTTAGTTTCTTATACAGAATTTTGTAAAATTCTTAGAAATGTTTAATTCACCCCTTCTTGTAAAAAACCTTGAATAAAATGAATAGGGTATTTGCATGGTTTGAGGAAAAAATAGTTTTGAATAGTTCATATACAACTTTTATTATAGTTTCTATTTTTTTAATCCTTTAATCAATATTTATAAGAAAAAAAATTATTGAAATATTCAAAAATTTTGTAGATAGTTTAAACATTTGAGTAAAGCCGCCATATTGCTCAACGTTATAAATATAAAATGAACACTGAACATATGATACAAAGTAAATACGATAGTTATTCTAAAAGAAATGTTATTATTAAACTTTGATTAATGGATCCTGCGAGATGTAATTATTTTTGTTGCCAGGATCATTTTAATGTAAGTAAGATTCAAACTTAACTAATTCTTATATTCTGAAGTAACTAAATTTATTATGCTTTATGTTGTATGTGTTCAAATTGATGCCCATCTTGATCCAAGTATTTATGGCAAAGACAGGTCTATCGAAGCAAGTAAAGCTGTCTGCGATGAGCTTGAATATCTTCCTCAATTGTTGGTCAGAGATCGGGAAGGGTGTGTGGTCCTCCTACAAAAACCCTGTCCTTGTGCCCCACAGAAAAAAATCACAGGGTGTCAGGTCACATGATCGTGCCTGTTTCTCAACGAATCCACTCCACATTACGCATAATGCAGCGAAGCTCCATCCACCATCAAATGACGGATTGTTGTCCATTTGACCACTTAAATCCAGGAGCATTTCTTGATAACTTTGGCATGTCACGTTGCCTCCAAAAGAGAACGGACCCACGTGGATACCTGCCAAACACAGATCCCAGGCAGGTTTAATTCTTCTTCAATTAAGACGTGAGAATTAATAATTGCATCCGTGGTACCACTCGCAAAATCCCAATCTGCGACAGAAATCATCCTCGTCAAGTGCATGGAGGAGACGTGGTCGGTAAACTAGTCGTAAAGGATGATCGGATATTTGAAGTTCTCCACTGCAGATCGGTTCATCTGCTTAACTAACTCCAATGCCTCTTTTTCCATATTTTCGTTAGTTGTTACAGATACATGTCATCCAGAACGCGACGCGTCGGCAACAGGGCCCGTTTTTAAAAATTTCTGGTACGTCTTCCACACTATTGAAGGATTTGGTAACGGTGAGTCCGAAGTTTTTGGAATTTGGTAAACATAGTATAGAATCCACGTTAGGTCGTAAGAAAAAAAAACTTGTATCGGTTATTCATTCTGGAAACGCGTCGACTCGACGAGCACGTGTTATCACAACAGAGACACGACTGTCTGAAGCAAGAACATGTTCGCTTTAATCGTTTTCGACAGCGTTACCAAACTTATGAGAGTTGCTGGAGTTATGCCGATTTTTCGAGAGCGTTGCCTGACTTATGCCGTCATCTGAATTTCAAATTTCTATCTTTACCACAATTTTTTCGCATGAATTGTCGTATTGTATAAATTCCAAAAAATGAAATATTCGGAAGTATATATTTTACAACAAAAACAACTTGTTGCAAAATTCCATGAAAAGCTGAATATTTTCTCTAAAAGCTCATTACCAACATCATTTTTTTTTATAAACCTGGAATCTTTAACACAATCGAGCATATGTTGATGTTGGATACACATGAAAAAGGTTTTCAGTCACAAAAAGGCTTAAAGGGATAGATGCCGGCAGGACTAACGAACCGTGAGGAAGATTATGCGGCGTAAAAATCAGGGTTACTTTGCCAGGAGTCGAATTAAAAGATCCTTGTTGGGTCAGATTAAAAGTCAAATAAAAACAAAATTTGCGGTCATAAACAGGGGATTTGATGAATTATTTTCAAAATATTGATATGATTTTAAATGAATTTTGTACTAAACAGTTTCATTCAACAGTTCCAACTAAATTTGGATTTTATGGGAAACATTATTTCTAAGAGAAATTTTTGATACTTAATGTGCCTTTAACATGAATAAATAAGACAATCACAATGACATCTCAATAACAACCATCAGTCGAGAAGTATATACATCCAGCATTCCAACGATTTGTCAAAAATATGGCGTCTGTGGGCAAGCGGAAAGTATTTCATTACTAAATACATTTTTTTAAAGTTTTTATATATTTTAATCAATGGAAAATACCACAAATGTGTCTTGTAGTCATTGCAATTGGGATGATGTACAGTTTTTCCAATTTCTCCCGTATTAAATTATTAAATATGTTACGAAGGGCACTCTAAATAACAGTAATCAAACGAGATGTATACTACTAATTTGACTTCTTTCCATGGGATGAACTCTGCTTGCTTATCCCATTTAATAACAAAAATGATAAAGTTAGAAAATTTTGACGATCAGAAATTCAAAAATAGAAGAAATATCGCTGTCAAAAAGCTTTGCGTAACATTTCAATAAGAAAAAAATAAGTTGGAATGAAGTTTTGACCTCAACTCAATCACAACGTTATGAAATTTAAGGGATGGTTTCGAATTTATTCATTGCGCAGAACTGTTCGGCCATGTCAATACTATTCATAACCTAAAAGTACAAATACAGGACGAAAGAATACCCACAAAAAATTATCTTTGTTTGAAAGGTTTTTGTGTCAGAGCTTCACATCTAGGTTCATCTTATTTCAAGAGAATTAATTGGGAAAATTGAAGTTTATTGATTTTTTTTGGTATTCCTGGGTTTGAAGCACGAGTTATCAATATTTTAAATTGAAATATCAGTTTTCTACCCAGAGATGTAGAAGTGATAATAAATGTTGGCACCGAATGGTTAGTACCTACTTCAGTTGTCAAAAAATAGTAAATGTGTCTATTAAATTGGAGCATATTGTTTAAATAAATGTAATTTCTGTATACAAATTATTTATCTGACATAAATCCTGACACATGATTCGTATTTTATGCAAAAAATAACTGCTTTCACTTTTTCAGATTGAAATTATGTTTATGTGTTCAATGAACACCCATACTTTTTGTAGATACCTCGTATGTATAAGTAATTCATTTGTTATAGTAACATAATCGATAGAATAGACTGTTTCTCAAATAATGACATGTTAACCTAAAATCGCGTGTTGTTTTCATTTAGAAAGTGAAATCTACAAAAAAAAACCAAACAGAATGGATTGAAAAATGAAAAACTAAGAAAAAAGAAAAGAAGAAAAAAAAACAAGCAGCGCTACCCATCGAATGTATTCCGATAGTGTTTACGTTTGCCAAACGGTGTACGAGCGCCGCACAAGACTCAATCGCCGGAGCGCAACCGGTTTCAGAAGCGCTAGAAAGAAACAGAAACAAGGATCGACAATGTTTCCTACGAGAAGTAAGAGTCGTGAAGTTGATTCTATGTGGGTGTAGAGAAGCGAGAGCGTAAGACAAAAATAGATAAAAGCATGCGCGGCGACCGAACCCTCCCTATTCTGCATCGATCCTCTCGCCGAGCAAAATGGCTCTAGAATCTAAAACCGTACAGAAAATTCACTAAGGCCGCCGACCGAACGATTTCCCAATGAAAACTCACCCCTATTGGTGTGTTTTTAGAGTCCACGCACCGTTGAAAAATTACGAGGTTTGCTGAAAATTCACAAGGAACATATTCGTTTAACCGTACCTTTGGTCAGTGTGCATTTTTCCATTCAAATAGTCCGTACGTGCACTTCTACCGAGGGGGCGAGAGAGCCCGCATAAAAACTATCTTTCAAAGCCAAGCGTCACTGAAAAATATGTGTACTTTGACGTGAATTAATGTGCGTACCCGTAAATTTAACTATTCTACGATAATTTTATATGAACGCGAGATTAGGAACTTCTAATTAAAGGATCGAATATGACCCTTTTTAGAACATACCCTTTTGCTTCACTAGGTTTATTTGTTCCATAACAACCTCACTTTTTTTTCCAGCATCTCATAACTTTTAATAATTGTTTCATTGAAAAATAAATTTTATCAAAAATAGTTTATTAATTCAGTTTTAGAACGCTATTGACATGCCGTTTTTTGTGATGAAAATGAAGGTATTCAGTTTAGTTTTACAATATGAGTTTGAATCCACATTATTTATTTACAATGTCAACTGCGAATTTACTGGTCTTATACCACCTTAACCACATAATTAATTTTGCGTGAAGAAATTTACTGAAACAACGAGAAACAACAACTATCAATTACTTCAAGAAAAATCGATAAAAACATATAAAATGTGGATATAGCACATTTTATAAACTAATACAAACATTAATGACGATCTTCGAATTAAAATAATTCTTAAACGTTAAAACTTAACACATCTAATGTGAAGAATGTCAAATTGTGACATAGTACTGGTAGAAACATCGGGTGTTTATACGGGGTCTGACTATTAAATAACGAAACTGCTCGCCTAGAGGGCGCCCTAGACGCTTTGGGTATCTAGATATCTTGTCTATGCACGTCCCAAAACATGTTTTCGTCACTATTATAGTACTTGTGCAGTAGCGGTTTGAAATAGGAGCAACGTTTCAATCTGAAATTTCTCGTTATATTGAAAAAAAAAACTCCGACTGAGTGCTATACAATGTTGCAAAATGCCTATTGGGACAATTTTCTATCTGATGTGCGGGTTTTTGAGTGTTGTAAGCGCTTTAGTGAGCGCATAGAGAGCACTGAAAATGACCAGCTCCCAGATCGACCTGTGACTGTTTCAACAGGGACCAAAATCAACCAAATTGTGCGTGCAGATTATCGAATGAGAATCTGAATCATTGCCGAGGTTGTAAACGCCGGTAAGAAAACGGTTAGAAAAATGTAACACGAGGAATTACACATGACAAAAGCCTGTGTTACAAAATCTTACTCCCGGCCAAAAGCTCTAGCGTCAACGGGTCTGTTCAGATTTTCTTGAAAGGTTAGAAAAAGATCAGCTTTGAAAGGGACCTGATTTGAGTCGGTGGAAGCGGTAAAGCAAAAAATGGCAGAGCTCCTGAAGGCCCTCACCAAAGAAGACTTCCAGCACTGCTTCGATCAATAGAAAAAACGTATGGAAAGGTTTGTGGTGAAGGAAAGGGAGTAAAATGAAGGGGAGAATTCGAATGTATAAATAATTTTGATAATAAAACCCTTTTTCACAACCAATCTCGTGCCAGACCTCGTATATATAGTTGAATTTTTTTAATTTTTTATTTCTTAGACCTTTTGATATATTAAGTTTTTTTTGATAATTTTTAAAAGAAAGATAAATTTTGACGTTTCGACTTTTCTTTAAGTCTTTATAAAATTTTGGTATAGACTTAAAGAAAAGTCGAAACGTCAATTTTATCTATCTTTCAAAAATTTAAGAAAAAACTAATTTTGAAACAGAAAAGACCTAAAATTAAAAAGATTTAGAAACATTTTAAAATAATTTCACCAAAGTATTGCCAAAAAAAAATATTTGTCACCGCTACGATAAGGATAATGTAGCTGTGAGTCAAGATTTACTTTATCGATTGCTTTAGAAATATCAATAATTTAGCTTGTTATAGCTCTTGAATATCTTTATTAAATACTTATATCCATAATTCATTTTAGAACGTTAGAGCGAATGTATAAGTTTGTGTGGTACAAATATTTCGCAAAAATCTTGATAATGGAAACTCAGCACCATGATAACATATGTTGACGTCTTTACATAGAAAAAAATTAAAGAAATCACGATTCTTACATTGAGAAAATATAGTGTGGACACTTCAAGTGATTTTATGAGTACCAGATGTGTACTAAGTAGCAATCTAGACGTATTTGTAGTTATTCAACCACAATATGGATCCGTCATAACCCACTAGACACCAAATGGGAATCAAATGAATGGATGAATCAGCATCAAAGGAGAACAAGTTTGATTTGGCGAAACAATTCATGACGATTAAGGGTGTGAGCATGGAAATCCCTACAAACTGTTTTAATTCAATTATTTACTCTCTACTCTATGAAACAATAGTTTCTGAATTAATCTAGATCTAACTTTCTCATATATTTTGGCGGTTACAAAATTTCCAGAAAGCAACGACTATACCAATACTTTGAAGTTGCTCTTTTTGTTTTTTTTTGAAATACATTTCGAACTTTACTTCCTGACAGTAATAATTTTTATTATTCGCCGTTTTCTCTCGTCTAAAGTGAAATATATCTTCCTTCAATTTTCACAACCACCATATTACGAAAAACAATACTATTCTCAAAAAAAAACATGAAAAATGGTACAGCTTAAAGAGATTTTACCTCAACGAAATGATATCACAAACCTATTTTGAATTAATAAAGAAACGTGTATCATATCTGAAAAGTCACACTGCCATCTTAAGTAAAAAGTTGATAATTCTCTAATCAATAAATTATGTGATTCCCCAATATCTACTAACCTAACTTTTTGTGAGGTATGACATACTCCACGTGTAAAGTGCTGAACGTGGATTTGGAGATTAGGTTAAGTTACGTTTTAACGAAATTGACAGATTTAATCAGATTAGTATTGACGCTGATACGAAGAAACGTTGAAAACAAATATTTACTTCGGCGTAAGTAGAACTGTTGCGAACAAAAAAAGCGATTGAACTTTTGCAACCAGGTTGTTGCTATACGAACATTCAGGCTCTATAACCTTTTCGGGAGAGCGAGTTTGTAGTGTTATCTCGCTTTTATCTACTTTCATCTCACTTTATCTACTTTCTCATTCTCTGTCGTTTTTCCTATAAACCAATGGCGTACCATCAATGGAGTAAATGATTTAATTTTTCATCGACAATTGAGCAATAATGAATATTCTCTACAATGTGTTGAATTGAAATTTTATATGAATATGTTTTGGAAGCTTATACATCCAAAGAAAATGTTCTTATGATTGACTCTCATAGAGGGCGCTAGTTACACGGTTCGTACCAAATAGTATTGAGCATTGAACTTTTCCAATCTTAGATTTATTAAGCAAAATTTCAAGTTAATTAAACTCGATACTGTATACCGTTTTCGAAATAATCAGTACAATGTATTGCAGATCTAGGACTTCAAACTGTTGTTTGTTTTTACTAAGGCCCCTAATAGATGAGAATTCAAATGTCAAAAGGGTATCATATTGTCAACACCCCTTTAGGGCAGCAACAAATTAATAGGTTATCACATTGTACCTAATCTAACCTAACCTAAAAATAACCTAAGCTTACCTGGAAATTTTAATGGTTATATGTACTTGGATTTTTTAAGAAATCACTTATCCAAGATATTAGAAGATTTAATGCTAAAGAGGGAAGATCTTTATTTTTTTGCACGATGGAGCTCCATCGCATTTTGATAGAAGGTATCGTGATTGGTTGAGTAACCATTTTCCGAATCGATGGATTGGTAGAAGAGCAGAAGCTTCGATTTTAATCCCTCGGATTACAAAGTTTTGTTGTATCTTAAGGAAACAGTTTATGCTACAGAGGTAAATTCACCTCAAGAGCTGAAAGGCAGAATTCAAAGTCACTTTTATGACCTCGAAACTGACTGCCAACCCTTTAGAAGATTAATGGATACTTTAGAAAAAACAGAGGACGCTTTGAACAGCTACTCTACACTTTAAATTTCGCTTAATAAATCTAATATTGGAAAAGTTACGTTCAATACGAACCGTATAACTAACGCCCTCTATGAGAGTCACAAATTCATTGGATGTATCAGGTTCAAAAATATAGTCGTATGAAATTTCAATACAATGTTGCCAGTAGTTGCGGAAAAATCGTAAAAAACGTGTATATATATTTTTTTTCTTCAAATTTTTTACTGAGCAAACCCCAAACATTATAAAGTTTTCTATTTATCTCAGAGATGGGATCACTTTTTTTCAAAACACCCTGTATAGTAGCGAATTTTGGAGGTTTTTATAATGAGAATTTTGTTTAGTTTTCACAACTTTATTTAAATTAAATTTATATCATGAGATTTTGCCAGAACTCCGCATATATTCTACAGCTTTTTTTAGTCCCTGTGTATATTTATTCGCTCATTTCACTACTTTTTAGTGAAGGTGAAAAAAAACATGCAATAATTATTTAGATTTAGATATAAAATTTATGAGTATGGTACTGAAAATCTACGAAGGTATCTTAGAAAAAAGATTGAGGAAAATAATAGACAACCAACTAGAAAAACGTAAAGTTGCTTTAGGAAAAGAAGAAGTACGTAGGAACATGTATTCACATTGAGACAGATGTTAGAGGAAATACTGAAAAGTATGATTCGGTTTCATAGGTAATCAAAAAGCATTTGACACCATCCGAAAAAATCAAATGTGCTTTAGTTCACAACAAAGGGGAAAATGCGAGGAATCAATTCGATAATTCCATGAACAAAGAAAGATTAAGACAGGGAAATGGACAAAGTCCGTCGTTATATAAAATGTATTGGAAGAAGTGACAACAATTATAAATCGGATTAAGAAAATGGAAATTCTGAATGAGTTGTTCGCTATAAACAAAGAAGAATTGAAGCTTAATTTATCAACAAAGGAGCAAGCATTGAAATTCACGAACGCGAATATCATTAAAAAGAAGACAAAAATAATAGTAGAGAAGAAAGAAGAAGAATAACCTCCACATTTTAATTCCAGAAGAAGAGGTGAATGCAAGAATCAGCACAGCAATTAAACTTTTCCTAGGAAGAAAATAAATGTAAAAAAACAAGAAAATGAATGTTTATAACATTCCGACCAGTTCTCTTAGTGTGAAATATTGGCACATTCAAACTCATTCAAAAGCAAAATTGAAGCAGCAGAAATGAAGTCTGAGACGACGAAACAAAAAAACAAGACTGAAATTAAATGGTTTGAATAGTTTGGACACATTTGTAGAATGGAAAACAATAAAAAAGGATTTGGAATAGCAGGAAATAGGCAGATTGGAATCAACTAAAAAAGGAGGGATTCATTACGTGGAGTTGGAAGATTCAGATCCTGGATTCGGATCACTTCTTATCAGTAAATGAATAACCATCCTACTACTTCAAAGTAGCCAAAACGTCGAGAAATTTCAAAGTTCCAACATGAATAAACCTTGTTCATTTTTTCTTAATTTTGAAGGTGTTAAAACAAGCTTAGTCTGCGGTCGAAAAACACACGGTAGAATATTTCAATTTTGAGCATTTTCTTTTTAAAAATTCTTCTATGTAATCAACTGAATCAATTGATTAATAATAAAAAAATAAAATTTACGACTCGAAGGATTTAGACATTGATATTAGCGTGGTTCTCCTTTTGGACATTTGAAAACATTTGGATAGGAACCGAGTAAAATAAAATGAGAAATATTGAAGATTAGATAACGAGGGTTACTTTGTCGATGGAAAAATTGTAAAGAAAAGCAGTTTATCAAAAAAAATCTCGCTAAGTGAAAATGTTTTGTACTGAACCTCGTTAAGCTTTTGTTAACAATTAACGTGTAAAAATAAGTGCGCCACTGTGAAAAGCCCTCTTTGTTTGCCGGTCATTAATGCAAACCTATCTCTCTTCTACGTGTACTCTGCAGAATTCCCTTCCCTACCATCACTTGCAATATCCCTCTCCGTCCTCGGGACTTTTTATGCAAATAACCTAATCCCCTCTCTCTTTCTCTCTCTCCTACTCATCCCCGAAACTTCAGACTCCATGAAACATATATACAATGTTGCCAATTAAGCGAAAAATCTCGTGTTGACCAAGTTTTTCGATTTTCTTCACAAAATTTTCGTAGCTGTTTCAACGTGAGATTAAAACGAGCAAACTTAAAAATTGTGTAAAACATAAAACCACCCTCTATATTTAGAACCCTATAGAAACTATGCAAAAATATGTAAAGACACGTGACACTCATTATCAAGGGAAACAGTTTGTTTCTTACTTACTAATTTTTGATTAGAAAGAATTGAGTTTACTCAAACTAGAATTTTTTTTAGACGAAAAGAATTGAAATGATATTTACTTTGGTATCTTGAAATTAGTTGAACTTGTTAATAATAATGACAGTAAAGAAGTCAATTTAGTTAAATCAATTTCATCCTTATAAGTGAAAATTCACCAGCCTTTGAAATACGAATGGAATTTGTGAAACAATAATGGCTCTTCTAAATGATAATCCTAATATTTTGTACAATATTTGCATGATTTTTCTTATTGTTAGATACAGAAGTGAATAAAACCCGCTACTTTGCAATGAAGTGCGGATACAATATCCCAAGAAAATAAACATTTTGACAACTAGTTTAGAAAATCAAATTGATGCGGCGACTTCCATTAGGTTGGATCTAAATACTTCCAGTTAGACGGTGTCTAAATGATCTTCGAAGAAAGATATCATTCAATCTTCAATATCTATTCGAAATTTGGGGGTTTAACACGATACGTGGTTTTAAAATTTTTTTAAATTACTATAAGGCTTTAAATCTAAATAATTATTCTTCTTTTCCTTAATCTCTAGATTGTCAATCCACCTAATTCGACTTATATTTTGGTTCCATTGTTTTTTTTCCTATAATATCCATTCGTTAATGTTATAAACGTCACGTAATCGTCTGATGTTTTAGCTTCTTTCTCGTTCTAATAGATCCTGAGATCCACCTGAGAATTGTTCTTTCTGTGGTCTCCAAAAGTTATTAATTTCTTCATGTTTTTGGTCTTATTTCTGATATACTACGTTCTAAAGACTAGTACCAAGAGCAACTAGTTACTTGTCCTCTTACCTCGTCTTCTACATCTGATTGTGTCAATTTCGACGTACTTGAATTTCATTATCTGTTGTTTTATTTCACCTTCTAGTTCTAATTTGCATCTAATTGTTTCTATATTGTTTTCCTAGGAGATTGAAGATATCTAATAATCTTTGAAGATCATTATAATCATAATAAAATTAATTGCAACCTAACGTGATCACAATCATTTGTTTAATACCAAATTTAGGTTCTAAAATGGTGGTATTCAAAAATATCTTTCCAGTTGAGATACTAACAATTTTTTTTATCAAAAATTTCATATTTAGTTGAATTTATAATGTAAAATTTATGTAAGAACCAATAAACATTAGATTAGGTATTTTGGCAACATGGCATATATACTCCCTCGTCTGACACATGTTTTTTCGTCCACCATCCTTGTCGCTCTTCTCTTTTTCGCAGGAAAACTTGTCTGTGGTCTCTTTTAGTACAGAGGGACGCTTTTCTGTTATTACTGTATGCAAATTCTGAAAATTTGTGTTTATGCAGGAGTATTTGAGTTTTTACTCCCGTTTATGTGCCCGGCAAATAGATGTTTTTGTTCTAGAATTCGCCAATTAACTAAATTAATTTCGTTTTAGTACGTGCGTTCCACGTAAAACAGATATAGTTCAGGAAAAACAGCAGTTCTGTTGAAATACTAAATATAAAACACGCCCCAGGGTAATTATAGATTACCATGAAGCGTTTGAACAAGTCATAAAACTTTTATTCAACAGAATACACAATGTTGAAAAAAAACGATGTTGCTAGAAGACGTGTTGGTAAAAATGTTTTCGAAAGGAATTAAAACAGTGGAATTGATTCGAAAACCGCTTATTTGCTTTTACGAATCGAAGAAAAAAAAAAACGTTTGATATTAAAAATTTTACGTTTTGAGATATCTGCGAACGTCATTTTACTAAATGAAATTCTACACAAGTTTGTCGTTTTTGGCAATTGCATTTATCCCATATCGTCGAAATATTCACGTTTTCCTGCCCATGTTTAATCCATTATATCAATGACCAGAATTATTACATGATAGGAACATGTCCCCGAATTAATTTTGAGTAATTGTAGGATGCACAGAGGCATTCATTGCCATTCTATTATAAATATGAACAAATCCAAGAGGTTCGAAAAAAAGATACCACAATTCGCAATTATCACGAGATTATTCATCAAATGTGAATCATATACTGTGTGGAAACCATTTACAGAATAAAATCTTTTTATGTTAGAGAATTATAAGAAATATTCGGGATTTCAAACATAAATTTGGACACAATATAGTCCTAACATCGTACTTTTAACGAAATATATCTTCAAAAAGTCAGATACCCGTGGTAGTTGATTCATAACACAATTTTTTGGAGGCTGTAATCTTCCTTTAGCTCCATACGCTCCCAGCGATGTTGAATAAGCTCAATACTCTTTATTATAAGAATCGACAATTGTTGTAAAATCTTCTACCACCGAGTTATAACCCGAGAGGGAAGGGAAGACAGCAATTCATTAATTTTGGCCACTGCAATAACGGATGTGTGATCTGGTGCATTGTCTTCAGCTTTTCCTTTTTAAAGACATGTCAATGGAAATTAAATTATCCCAAAAAAACTGACGCCATGACCTGGCCTGCAGATGAAACGGTCTTTACCTTATTTGGAGCTGGTTCTCTCTTTTCAATCCATTGTTTTGCATGTTGTTTTGTTTCGAGTGTGAAGTGATGACCTAATTTTAATGTATGGTTGTGAAACAACGCAAAAATTCAGATTTGTTTCTATGAAACATTGTCAAACACTCGAGGGAACCATGTTTTTGTTCCCTTGAGAACAAATACCGCACCCATCTTGCTCACAGCTTTCTCATGTCCAAATATTCAGTTTTTGAAATGCCTACTATGTCTGCTACCTCGCTCGTTAAGTCGACGATCATCCAGAGCCGCATTGAGGATTTTCATTAAAGTTTCTGGAGTCGTCACCTCATTTGATCGACCATTGCGATTCTAGTTCAGGTTTTATATTGGTTGGGCTAACGCCTTTCAAATAAAACTATTTTATCACATAACGATGACCAGACTTTTCCAAATTCACTGAAAATGTTCACCAAACAAATACTAAACAACGTGGTGTCTTTAAACTTGGAACATATGCATTATAGTTCGTGTACTTTCTAATACAGTGTTATTTGTCAAGTAGCTACCGCCATTTCTAGGTCAGGCCAGGTAGTCTTGGACCATCCTCGTCAACTTTCTTTTTGAAATAACCTCACAAGATTCAACACTCTAATGGTTATTAACTAGTATCTTTTCATTTTAGCCATTAAATCACAATTACGTGTTGTCGCATCCTGCTGGAAGCATTTTCATTCGTCTGCTTGAATGTTCAAATGTCTATCTAAATATAGGATCAATAATATCTAGGATACTTTTTAAAGATTCATTTTCTGAGGATATTTAGTACGTATCATCTAATACCAATATCTACAATTTAATCGCATTTTTACGGCCTGGATTATTTTTGTTAGCTACAGATCAAAAGTCACTTCATATGGATGAGGGTAACAAAATATGGTTAGATTTCTTCATTGATTCAATTCCTTGATGATAATTACATCCGCTCTAATATGGATAGTTTAAAAAAGACGGAAAATTTTCATTATCTGAAATTATCCCACCTAAAAGCAAAGACAATTGCAATAGACTTGCTTCGTCACCAGTTTCTAAACTGTAGGTTAGGCGTTCAACCCGGTGACAAAATTTTTACCAAACTCTCTTACAATATATGTGTGAAAGACTGAACTCAACACTAAGGGTATAAACGTGAATAAAGAAAAGCTGAACCATCTGCGTTTAGCCGACGATCTCAGACGGACAAGACGAGGCATATAAAACGATCTCAGTATCTACATATTTCCAAGAAGTAACTATAAATATAAACATTACCAAGATCCAATTTATGACAAATTTAGTTCCTTCCAGCTCGTAACGTAATATTAGAAGGGAAAGGGAATCAAATATCTGGAACATGAGATCCTGATGAAAAGAGACAATCAAACCTGAGAACTGAAAAGGAGAATAGGACTGACTGCATACTGAGACATGTATTCAAGTCAGATACACCGACGTGTCTCAAACAAAACCAAAATTGACGGAAATACCAGCATTGACACATAAACTGTGAATAAAATAAGTGACATTACCAGATAAAAATCGAAACGGATAATTGCGTAGACTAACAAAAGTTACGGATGCATTTGAAAGAGTCACACGTTTGAAATGGAACTGGGTTGCCCTTGTCGCAAGATTGTTAGGTAATAGACGAAGGGGAAACTAGAATGGCGTCCCATACAGAAGTAAAGAACTACCGCTGATGCGATAGACGGACGATTTTATATCTCCCAATTGGATGTGAGATGCTAAAGACCAAGGAAAATGGTCTAGGTTAAGAAGGGCTTATGTCCAGTAGTGGATGAGACAGGCTGCTAAATGATGATGATGATGATGAAAATATCCACACTGTATATTTTATACAGTGACTGAGGAACTATACGCGCAGTTGGGTCCTGCATTTGCTCTCTTTGAATCAAAAGCGCATTGGAATAAACACTTTCCAAGTCATATTGATGCGGTCATATTTTTTTGTCATACCTGTAGTTAAAACTGTGGCCACCACTACACTTCCGAGATGAAAAAACTGCCAAAACAATGTATTTATGAGGGAGAACCAGCGTCTAAGAAATGAAAGATGGAAGTTTCATCAGTCAGAAAAGTTTTTGGGATCATGGGATTGTATTCATCGACTATCATCAGCAAATAACAAGTATTGAGCATTTTCGCTTTATAGGGTAAAGGGGAAAACTGCAAAAAGTACAACGCACCTTCCTACAATGTCGCCATAGGTAAAATGCTCGGAGCGCACTTTATATTGATTAACCGTATTCATCAGATCCGACCCTTAGTGACTTTTACCTATTTCCTAATATTGAAATTTCATTTCTCATCAAACGAGGACATCGTCTACTTTGAGGATAAAAACCTCAACTGTTATTTGGATCAGATCTTAGCGACTTTTTGCCGTTTCCTAACCTTGAAATTTCACTTGCAAGACAAAGATCCTCATCAAACGAGGACTTTATCGTCTACGAGGTCTGGCTTTTAAATAACAAGACTGCGCGCCTAAAGGGCGCTCTAGACGGGTGGGGTAAAAAACGAGTAATGCGTTGGGTATCTAAATATCTTGTTATATTGTTGCAAATGGTCGAATGTGCATCCGGATGATTACTGAGGTTGTACACGTCGATAAAGAAACGGCAAGAAAAATTTTACACGAGGAATTACACTTGACAAAAGTCTGTGCGAAGTTGTTCCAAAAAATCTGACTCCTCACCAAAAGCGCTTGCGTCAACGGGTCTGCTCAGATTTTCTTGAAAGGTTAGAAAAAGATCTGCTTTGAAAGAGACCCGATTTGAGTCGATGGAAGCGGTAAAGCAAAAAATTACAGAGCTCCTTAAGGCACTCACCAAGGAAGATTTCCAGCACTGCTTTGATCAATGGAAAAACGTATCAAACGAAAACTTTATGGCTTATTTTGAAGATAAAAACCGCATCTATTATTTGGAAGGGTTAAAAAGGTCATAGCCCCGCTGTGTATAGATTTCAAAGAAGATTATGTTGTGAAATTCTCAGACAACCCTCGTATGTTAATAATTTGAAAATGAGTTAACTTGGCGATCAAGTAAAATTGAGGAGAAAATTGATGGTATTCATTTTCAAAACCTAACCATTGTAAGTTTAACCCGAATAAAAAATGAGACCAAACATAGTTGAAACAACAACCGCGCAAATTAAAGCATCTCCGAGGTTTCCAATCATCCTCGTAATCGCCGTGCACATGTGGTAAGGAGAGCAAACAACGCCATGACTTCACTTTCGAAGCGAAGCAAAAGAAGACAAATAAAAAAGATCGTCCGTACGGAGAATGAAAATAGAAAATAGAATAGGAAGTTCCTTGAACTCTAAACAGCGCGCAAAGCTATGCATCTCTCATTCACAAATTATTAATCGAAGCGACCTTGACATTTTTTCGAATATAAACTCCATATTCACTTATCCGGCGCCGCGCCGTACAGAAGCCGACGACGGAAAAAAAAACCGGCGATGGATTCGACGCTCGTAAAGGAATTGGTTCCGTCATTTATCAAATAGAAGGTAACTCTTTTACTGAATAAAAGGAAAATCTAATAACGTGTTAACAATTTAATTTCCATGTTCCATATGACAAAAAACAGATCAGTTCTATTGTTAATAATTTCCAATATCAGGGAGAACATATTAAACAATTTATTTCTCCAAATTTGTCAACTTTCCTGTGGAAGGAATTATGAAAAGCGCTTGGTGACATCAATTAGAACATTCGTTAGACAACATAACTTACTGTGTATTATTTCCTGTTAAATTTCATTTTTTTGATAATCGTTACCTTCGATCTAAAAATGCTCGAACGAAGCTTCACGTTAAAAACGATAAAACTGGTAGCGGGGACAGAGAGGCGGCGCACAAAATTGAACTTTTCATAACAGCTCCTAGTTTTTATCCGGGGTTGCGGGTATATGGCCGTGAAGTTTTGGAACGATCGGCCTGATAATATCATGGAAGGAAGTTGGAACTTGGTGTACGGCTGATGATATGACACACTTTTTTCGTGGTTGCTGTCGTAAGTAGAATAATATGAGGGTGTGTTTTTGTTGTATGGTAATGTTATATATTGAGCATGAGCAAACGTGTTAAGTAATTTCGAGATTAGTTTTGGTACATTTGCACCACAAAGTAATAGAAACATGAATTTGAATTTTTTTATAGGTTGCAGTATTTAACGAATTTAACAACATTTGGTAATTTTTTAAAATTATAATAACTCATTATTACTAGCGAATAATTATCCTAATTTCTTGCTCAGTTTTGCTGAGAAGCATTAACAAATTTAAAAATGACTTATTGTAACATTAAGTGAAGAATTTTCTGTTTTATGTAAGAAAATCACTGCAAAGAAAACTTATCACATCGTTATGCTGGATATTTTGAGAAATATTAAAATAAATCTCATTTCGACAGATATTTGCAATAAATTTTTCTTTACCTTTATAAATCAAGTTAAAACTTTAAATATTTCATTATGAAACATCATTTTTGAAACTCGTGGCAAAATCCGTTAAAACTAACCTCAATTTTTATCTGAGATTTCTATATTTGAAGTTATGTACTCAGAAATACTTTTATTTATATAAAATCATATAATTTAATTATAGATTAAATTTTTGTAAAATATTTATTTCATTGAAACGTGCTTACTATGTCAGACATACTTGAATCACCTTGTATATAAATATCTATATTTAATTGATTTGCGAGTTTTATTTTGGTTTTAATTACTAATTTTGAGAAATTGAAAAATCCAGTTATAGAAAAATAGTTTTTTTAATAAATTAAAGTTTATCATCTACTAACGTTCTATCTATTTCAACAAAATGGAGGCTTGATATTACGTCCGTCGCGACGTTGGATAAGGCAGAGCCTCTGCTGATCAATAATGAATATGTCCGACTTCGCCATCAACAACACTCATTCCAGATATTTGCTCTCTCCACTCTCCAGCGGCATCGGACATCGCCAGCTTGTTCAAACAGACTCAATGCCAGATATTTCACTAGTCGCTCCCTCTTACCCTCTTCGTTATCTATTTAGTATTTTTACCAGAGGTCAAATTAAAAACGATTGAATAAAAATAAAAAGAAGTTTGTAATTATATTAGGTTCGTTTTATTATAATTTATTTCAACTACAATTACGAGAATTTCAAGATTCTGTTGAATACACAGAGTTACTAGTTTAAAAGAATCGAATGCTTAAGCAACAGTTGATATTCTGGTAAACTTTGAACCTAGTTGACCAATAAATTTTGTGCAATGATCATCCAAAGTTGTAGAAGAAGATTACTAAGCTCCTATAGCAGGATGAAATAAAAGATCATGTCCTTCCATTCATGAAGCCAGTATTGGTGTTCAAAAACCTAAGCTAATATTTGTTACCTTTAGGTGGCATTGATCTTAAATTAGAGGTTAGTTAGAGTTCCGTATTCTACGAGCAGTGAGTTCCAGAAAACGATCAACAATTGCGGTTGAGACACTGGATCTTCCAGTTCAAAATTGTTGGAATTGATTCAGTAACTTTGAAAAGACACTTTGAGACAAATTTAGTCGATTTCCAACGTGGCCATGTTTTGAGCACCATTAGAGTAATTCAATAACTAAACAGCAGGGCTCACTGCTGGGACTGACTCTTCCTTCTCTATTCATCTTTGCATCCGTTGGATTGCACGCTTCTTCAATTTCAGAGA
Source organism: Diorhabda sublineata (assembly GCF_026230105.1). NCBI lineage: Eukaryota > Metazoa > Arthropoda > Insecta > Coleoptera > Chrysomelidae > Diorhabda > Diorhabda sublineata. Next base: position 14,297,858 of record NC_079485.1, on the reverse strand, counting down.
GATTACTGCACGACTATTCTCTTAGGAACGCGGAGCACGATCTTTACTTACCTACTCAACGTTCAGAATTAGGCTCAATATTTTACAATGTAAAAAAATGCACAATCACTTACCAATTAAAATCAAATCGATATACTCGTAATCTGTTCCCGCATTCCGCAATAATTTGAGGGCATATTTACTGGAAACTGCTTTCTACTCTTCTAATCCAATAATAATATTTAAATCCGGGTATACTGGTTTAATTTTGGACTTATACGTCGTCTCACGACGAGTTAAAACTATCTGTATATGGCAAAACACTTATAGTAAAGTAAAGAAAATTTCTATGGGTTTTCGGATACGATCTTTCTAGCTAAATTTTTGATGGCCGGCTCCCGGTTCTACTTTTTGAGTTATTAAATTTTTTGTGAAAAATTTGACCGTTGCAGACCCTTATAAATTATTTTTTACGAGGATACCCTTAAAAATGTGAAAAAGGTTTTTATTCGGTTGCTTTTATCAAACTCAGACGTATTAGAATCTATGTTGAAAAATTTTTCATTTCATACAGGGTGTGTATAAAAAGTGTTCAAAGTTTAACTTAATAAATATCAAATTTCTTTATTTGTTTAAATAGAACCACCCGATTTTTTCTATTTCAATGTTTTCGGGGGTAAAAAATAAGGAAAATTTTTGTATACTTTCCTATACTTAGACCTCACCGTTATCCAGATATTAAATATTTTCTGTAAATTTTTAGAGATGCAGGTGTGGTCTAAATTTTATTTATTCGTTATTAAATTGAGAACGATTTATTTTAACTATTTTCGATAGTATCAACAATTGACTAATGACAGTTAAATAAGTGTAATTTATTACAAAGCCTTCTAAAAAAATACCTAAAAAAATTAAAACATGTTCAAAAATAGAATAATAACTTAAAACCTCAAATATCTCGGAAACGACTAAAATCTGGAATAGTATTAGTAAATACAATTTGTTTTGATTTTTTTTTCACAGACCTTGACAAGATAAATGAAAATAATTTTTTATTTCTTAGTGTTTATATTAACGGGTCAAAATGAAATTTAGACTAGACCCGCATCTCTAAAAATTTACAGAAAACATTTAATATCTGGATAACGGTAAGGTTTAGGTATATATATATGAATATATATGAATTTACTTTATTGTTCACCCCTGGATGCATTAAAATAAAAAAAACCGGGTGGTTCTATTTAAAAAAATAAAGAAATTTGATATTTATGTAGTTAAACTTCGAACACACTTTATACACACCGTGTATAAAATGAAAAAGTTTTCAACATAGATTGAAATAAGTCTAGCCTTGCTAAAAGCAACCGAATAGAAATTATTTTCATATCTTCAAGGGTGTCTTCGTAAAAATATAATTTATAAGGTTCTACAACGGTCCAATTTAAAAAAAAATTAATAACATAAAAACTATGCAGTTTTCGAAAAAAGTTTTTAGACAAAAGTATACTAAAATTTTACGTAGATTTCAAAAATGTATCAATATACATGGTGTTCCATATTTAAAATAACAAAGTTACAGTGAAAATATTTTAGTTAAAAAGATCGTATCCTAAAACCCAAACGTAGAAATTTTCATGATTTTACTACAAGTATTTTGTCATATACAAATAATTTAAACTCGTCGTGGGACACCCTGTATACTTATTACCTATCACTATTATCTATAAATATAAATAATTTCAACTAAATGGATTTAGTTCATAAACTACTTCTTGTATTATGTTTTTTCTTTAAAACTATGGTTCTGTAGAAAAAAAAAAATATCCCGTTACCGTATTTTCTCTACAAATCAAATATAAATCTATTTAAGTCGAAAAATAGTATTTTATATCGACCAAAATTGCAAAGATTAAATTGAAATTAAATTAAAGTCTATGCTTTCTGCTAATGTTTTTATACTTCTATTGGGGACTGATCGTAAACTTCTGTGTTTTTAGCAAAACATAAACTTTTAGTATTTATAAAAATAAATATTTATGTTCAACAAGAATACAAACAATAAAGAAGATCCTCCTCAATAATATCGGGAGTAAAAAATTGAACAGAGGAAAATAAACATGCAAATCTAACTAAAATATTACTTACTTATTGAACAAATCTCATATTGGAATAATTACCATGCAATACTAAAACTAAAACCAAAAAAATGTTCAAAAAATCGCAAACATGTTTCTATATGAAACAATTTTCGTGAGTAACCGATTTCAATCACGAGATTATACTGAATTGCATTTAATAAAATTTCTTGATCCCCAAGATATCAAAACACCTTATTCTAACCGGTTCATCTTCAATTTGCACGTGTCCTTTTCTATCTCACAGCTGAGGTAGATGCATCATTCAGCTCCATCCCTTTTCGTAACTCTTTGTAAGAAGCTGGTAAATATATTTCTAGAAGTAAGGGATAGGGAAGTGGTTGTTTAAATTTTAATTTATCTAGGCGGTCACTGTGGGAATTTTCGGCAGGTTGCTAGATGACCTTTTTTTATGTAAATCGAATTATTTGAATTTGAACCGTGGACATAGAAAATGTATTTGGGTTTCTTTACTGACTTGTTTTATTCATTTACACAGTTGTTTCATTTAATACTCGTAAGAATATTTGGAAATAAATCATCAGATAAAAATATGCTGCTCTAAAAACGAAAAGCATATTGAGATTACAGACATTTATCTACAAACAAGAATAACAAAAATTCAATCTATAAACTTTATTAATATGGTTCAGGATATCCAAATATATCATAATAAAATGGTCTCAATTAAAAAAAAATGTACACTACTGATCGAAAGTTCTTGCCCATCCCATAATTTATTAAATTAATTTTTTTTTATTTCCTATTTCAATATTTAATAATTAATTGAAGAATCTCGGCTGTAAAACACGAGGGAGGCTCGATGTTTCGGGGATGCTTTGAAGGAAGGCTTTACAAAATATTAAAGTAGAATGTAGTACGTTCCGACCAGCATCTGATCGGCAAAAAATTTATCTTTCATCATGACAACGACCCTAAGCAAAGAAATATGAACTGAACCTCAACCTCAACTCGATTCCCTGAAAAACGAATGGAACCAAATAGACGACGACTATTCGTCGAATTTACTACAGAGAAAGAGAGAGAATCAAAAATTGAAATTACTGACTTCAATTTTATCTTTACTATATATTCTTTTAAATATAAATATCGAAATCGATCGTATTCTTTTTTTGTGTATCATGCAGACTACCATCATCATCATCTTCATCATCAACCCTTTCAATCTGTTGAATTAAGGCTATCGATTTTGGCGCTTTAAATCCTTTTTTTTTGAGGTGGATTACTGCTCGTTTTCTATTTTTGTTTACTTTATAGTTTATCGTTTGTCTTGGCTACTTTTGTTCTACTTTCCATTCCTTTCGGTTCCGACATTTTGCTCTTTAGTTCCTTATATTAAGTGCTCTTATGTACCCTCTATTTCGTTTCTTCAAGTCTTTCTCTTCTCCGTGCCGACAGTAGGGTCCATTGCGTTATTCATTTGATCATTTCAGTTCTTCTTTTTTCTTTATTCCCCTTTCTCCCTCCCGTGTTGTGTTTGAACCTGTTATAGTTCTTTTAAGTTCTTCTTCTTCCCTATTGTTGATTACTGTTCTTTCCATCGCATACGTGATTACTGGTCTTATTAGGGTTTTGTATATTTTTATTTTATTTTGTTTGGTTATGTTTTTGTTTCTTCCATAGGCTTGATAGCATTTTTGTATCCTTTTCTTTATCCTGTCTCTTGTTGTTTATTTCAAAGTTATTTCTCGATAGTTAAAGTCTTTTATTGAATCGAAAGCATTTCTGAAGTCAATAAAAACTATGGAGTATTTCTCTTTTATATTCCACTGTCTTTTGTATTATTTGGTTTAGAGTGTGGATATGACGTCGATAGTTAATGTTTCTGGTCTCAAGCCCTTTTAATAATTCCCTAGTTCTTTCTCATGCAGAATACAGGGTGCGTAAAACTTTTGATCATTATTGTAGATTGATTTTATAGATCATGTACAACTGGTCGCAAAAAATTTCTTCTTTGTTCTCCTACAAAACAAATATACGTAATGAATTCTTCATCATCTGGAATGAATTTGAGGGATGTTATTGGCGACGAGGAGGGATGAGACAAAGAAAATTCTACACGTCGTATGAGAGTATCCCTTACAGAATTACTACGTCATTCCGTCCCTTTGAAATCGTTTTCGGGATTAAGTTGGTGTGGAATTTCTAACAAGAGACGTTAACGTAAATTCGGGGTTTCTCGTCGTTTAATTTCAGTAAAGGGTTCAAATTACTCGAGATTATGAAGGCGAAAAATATTCATAGAAAGAATGTAGAGACGCTGCCATTCCATTTTATATATATTATAATAAAAGGAGTGGTGAGAAAACAATAACTTGTGATTTGTCCTTGATCTCTTCTCAATCAATATCAATACTGTCTTCCAGGAGCTCGGCGTTTTCACACAGCTCTTCGCACGATTTGGAGATCAAGGAGTATTGCAGGCCAATTGCTTGCAGGCAGGGTTTAACTATAGTTTCAGCCAGAAAGGTTTGTCAGAAAAAACCTTAATAGTGCAATTTTTAGGAAATTTTATGTATTTTCATTTTGCATAGAAAGGTTGATAGTTTCTTATTTTTAAGCAGAAAACTGCCTGGAATCTTTCTTCTTTTTGTTTCGTCACGAAATTTTGTTACCAAACTTTAGATTCAGATTCAGCACTCCAAAAATCATAAAAAATGGAAAAAAGCAAGCACAAATTGACTGTACTATAATAGTACGTATAACTTTTCTTCTTATTTCCTTTCTGTCATGCATTCATTGTCTCGTTATCTTTCTTCATGCCATGTTTAATACACTTCGTCTTCTCAGCTTTAATTTTCAGTCGTCGGTCATAAATTATTGGTTATATATAATTTCTGAAGGATTCTTTTGATACGGTTTTATTCTCTTAATTCTATTAATCTAAAAGATCTTATAAAATTTTCCCAATCATATACGACGCTTTCATTCTCTCTCTCTCTTTTTTTGTAATTCCATTACATCATACGAGTTAATTATTTCTGGAATTCACATAGTGAGCGAGAGGGAATAGAAAGCATAGTCCTACAATTAACCCCCTCGTGTGCGAGAGGCAAGCATATATCCACCATTGATCTTGTTCGCACTCGTCCTTCGCAAACAGACCAAGCAAGCATCTAGTCGGCCGTTTTATAAAATCTGAATGTACGCACAAGCCTGAAAGTCGATACGCGAACTAGAAGAGGACGACTATTGGTTCACGAGTCGGTCACGTGACCGACGGCGAATATTTTACCGCCGAAGACACATAATTCCACTTATACAGGCTCCTGAAATATCTAAAAATTGAGAATCGTCTAATTAAAGAAAATGGGGATAATTCAGGATTTACATTCATAAGGTAATTGTTTGTACTACCTTAAGAAATAATATTTTTTGTGACATTTTCACTGAAATGGTTTGGTAGTCGATACTTGTCCACCTAAATGACTAAAACTTGGTCTCGAGAACGTCAAGCCTCTTTTTTGGCTATCATCATCAGTGAAAGTACCTAGAGAACTCGCAACTGTCTTGCTTATGTGATTGACCCGAATTTGACAAATCTATATCATTTACTGGATCTAGAAGTCTAGGTTAGATCAGCTTTGAAAGTAACAGTCTATAATTTGTAATAAATCTAATTGTAGATTTTGTGGTGAGTCCTTTTTGCTTCCCAGCATTATACCTAGAAGATATTTTGTACAAGACTCTGCATCTCATTGTTAGTACTGCTCCTGCGAGATAGCTAAGCCTTTTGATGCAGAGTAAAAGCTCTGCGGTCTCTATGGCTTGCTCGAAGAAACTATCTTTTGTCTCAAGGTGGTATTCGACTAGTTCAATGTCGTTTCTGGACACCACGGGAAGCTCCTCAGACTTTTTAGCTGATATGGGTATGATTTTTTAGATTGTCTTTGGGTAGAAACATAACGATATTGGAATCACCGTTCGTCAGTCGGACGAATTCTTAATGCTCATAAACCGCAATCTTATTTGAATGAATGTTTGTCACCACTTTGTAAAAGTAAACTCTGTATACTATTGAATCGTTGCTGTAAAATTATGAAAATATTTGTTGAATCAGTTCCTCCTTTCCCTCTTGTCTGTTGCCAGACCCTATATGAACCTGAAACGTTTAAAACACTTTTCTCCTGATTCTCTTTTTCTTTTTTGACAGCTCGGCCACCTGCGATGGTACATTTTTTAATTGAATTATGGTTTTTGCGGCTTGTGCTAGGTCAGGAAATTTGTCCGAGCTTTCTTTTCTCGATTGTTTACGACCTTTATTTCAGTTTTTCATGTCAATTTAATTTTCTAACGAATTTTTCATATGACTAAGGAAAATAAGGTGTTATCAATAATTATATATATATTTTTCACTTATTCATATACTAAATGAATCGTATTTTGATATTTCTTTTTGTTTGCCCAATACTATAATAATAGCAAGAGGCAGCATATGATGAATAAAACTATTCCAGGAGAAGTATTTGCTATAAAAGCATATTGTATTATTATATCTCGCGTTTTCATTTACAGTTTTTACTTAAAATGAATTCTACATGTTATTTTATGTCTAGTGTGTAATATTTCTTCGAAAGGAGGAAACTACTACACTGAAAACTACTTGTAGAAATATTATTTCTATAAAGTAATTGTATGAGACTACTTTCTATAGAAATATCTTATATATACTTATACATATTTAATTTCAGCCCAATGTTTTCCAAGCTTCTCTTTTTTTTGTGTAAAATGATTTTTTCAGGACTCAAAATAGACACTTATCACACCGATGAATTTCTCATTTGATTTATATTTTTTCCTAGTGACTGATAACATTCAGTAGTTGCTGAGAGCCATATCTGGATGATATAGTGGATGAGAGAGCAGCTCTATGATTTTCACCATCGTTTTTATCAACTTGGGACATTTTATGATTTATTTTTTCAATAGGTTCAATATGGAACAGTCACTTTTATTTTCAAGCCGTCCGAAACGTTTTTTCTCGCCAAAGCACCTGTTGGATGGATATGTTTTGTTGTAGTCCAGGTTCCTCGTGACTGAGAACATTCATTAGTTGCTGAGATCCACATCTGGATAATATAGAGGGTGAGGGAGCAGTTCTATGATTTTCACCATCGGTTTTATCAAATTGGGACATTTTATAATTTATTTTTTCACTAGGTTCAATATGATAGAGTCATTTTTATTTCCAAACCGTCCGAAACGTTTTCTCTCGCCAAAGCTTCTCGTTGATGCATATGTTTTGTTGTAATCCAGGTTCCTTGTAACTGATAATATTCAGTAGTTTTTAGAAACGAGCTTTTTCGTGCTAAAATGTTTATGTATGAGAATGGTTCCAGTAAGAAAACGCAAAATTTTTTTAATAAAACATATTTTTTTCAACGTTACTTCTATTTACCTCATATACTTTTCCTAGCGATATTTAATAAGTTTTATAATAAGAATCGTCAAGCTTTTCTTGGCGTCTTCCAGCTTGAAACTTATAGTGTATATATTGTGGTATTTTCCATGCAACTACCGCCATCTCTAGATCAGACCAGGTACTTCTAGGACCATCCTTATAGACAGGACTATCTTCACGTTTTCTTATTAGCTCTTGTGATACTCCTACGACCATGTTGAAACTCCATTTAATTTTTTTGGAGATTCTTTGATTTACATACAAAATTCTAGCAAACAAACTAGTTTTTGCTATAATATAATTGATTCGATTCAATATTCAAGGGTTGATAATATTTTATTGCAAGGTTAATATTATGAGTATGATATTCTTTATTTAACCTACAAACTTTGATCAAAGAATCTTGAGGGTGCGTCAAATTTGATTTATAATGAACCATGATATAGGAAACAGTTATTGGTAGGTGAAATAAGTTTAGAAAATAAAAATAGAAGCGACTTATTTTAAGTTTCAATCCCTATGGAAATCAAGTTAAGTACGCTGATGGGCCTAATTAAAACTTTGGAAATTCTGGCTGTGTTCTGGAGAATAGAGGAAAATTGAATACATTATTAACGGGCTTTGAAAAGTCAGAAAAGAACCGTCGGGACGTGCATAGTATGAAAATATAAAGCCGCAGCCGTGAATCTAATTCACTACTACAAATGTAGAATAATAGAGAACTGGATATTGGAGTTTTGTTATCATGTAAACAGGAGATAATCGCGTATAAATTTGTTTATTCTTATTATTTTCTTGTATTCTGTTATATATCTTTTAATGCTTCTAAATTTCTCTCATTTCGGATTTCTCGAACGCCCAAAAACGTATTTCTTATTTAGATCAGTTCAAAAGCTGAGTATACATCAGTAAACCAATGACAACGTACTATATTATTTTCAATCTTTCCAGTTCAAAATTACGCCAGGGCGTTTACGAAATAAAAACACCAAAAAATCGGTAAAAATTTTGTTTTTTGCGTTTTGTGCTTTTGTGCTGAACCTATGCAAGACTCGTCTTTGTTACTATGAACAATATTGTAGAGAAATGAAAAATCTTCAAAATAAGCGTTTATAAATTAAATTTCGATAATTTGTTGCTTGGATAACTTAACCGAAAAGAGAAAATTTTTAATTTTTTAAATTGTTTATAATTTGTTTAATTTTTTTAAACTTTTAATATAAAGGTGTCTTATTCACTGAAAATCGATCTCGATGTACTTAATCAATGCTCTAAAGATGGGCCCTGTGGCCCCAATAGTTTTTGCAAAATGACAATTAAACCATAGGAGGCCCTTTTTTTCAAAGGGCCATTCCTACTCAACGGATGGTCCTATCATCATTTGGAAAGTCGCGTTGAAAAGAAGAAAAGTTGAACTAAAAATCCCTCAACTCGGTTTTTTGATTTTTTTTTGAACTCATAAAAGTGTTCAAAAAAGAGGTGAAAAAAATTTATAAACAATTTATTGTTTTTTAAACATTTTATAAAGATATCGTAATACCAATATAATATTCGAAAAGCTGGCTGTTTAATTTGGGGTGAAGTAAGTTTTTTTTTTAAATTCAGTGCGGCTTTGTTTTTCAATATTACGGAATGTTTTTTTCGTAATTTTGTAGGGGAAGCTCAAAATTTTTATCAATAAAAGTTTCTATAATCTATTATTGAAAATTTGCATTTAGTAACAGTATAAGTGACACTGTTTTTCTCCGTTGCTCCGCGAAGCTGCGACAGCGGAGGAGAGGGAATAATGAAAAGAAGCAAAGACGGCGCGCTCAAAAATGCTCCGATAGACTTCAAATCTGCGGAGCGCTGAAAAATATTAATTATCTCAGTAACTATTGGGCCGATTTTTATCTTTTTTTAAACAGGGCTAACTGGTCCAGCTAAAATTAGTGGTCACATTAGTTTTTTGCTAAAATTAATAATCCTCCCAGAATTTTACCCTCTATGAATTTTGCAGTTCTTTCTAAGATTTATTTATTAACTAAATAAACAGTTCTTCATACTGACATAAAATACTTTGCATTCTAGATGAAAATACTTAATTTTATGGGGAAATATTTCGTATTTACTGCTTTACTTGAACGCATTTATAGGTTTCATATAAAAAATTTTAAAATACTCCTTTTTTGTATGTTGTTTATAAAATATTTTTATTTGTACCCTAAGGTTGGTGTATAGGTTCAGCTCAAAACGCAAAAAACAAAATTTGTACCGATTTTTTGGTGTTTTTATTGTATAAAAAATAGCTCATATACAAAAAATGTTGAATTTTATGCATATAACTTTTATTCAACCCCTAGAAAACGATGGCGTTGTATTTTCTAATATTAATTTTGTCACCAAAAGCCTTTTTTATCGTAAGTGCCTTGGTCTAAATGAAGATTTTTTTTCTGTTGATAATGTCTTGTCTCTTCTTCTAAGTTAAACTTAGAAGGAAGTACACTGTTCAGTGGTTTTCTGGATTGAGTTTTTTGTGAATCTTATTATCATCTTCTTTTTCCTTTGTTGATCATTGGCCAAATCGCTCTATATATAAAACATTGCTAATAATGAGTAAAGATTCCCTTTGTAATTCAGAAAAAGTTGGATAATAATTTCGGTTTTGGAGTCTACAATAACGTTAATGACAATTATACGAAATTCGAAACGCAATTGACATACTAGCCTGTGAAATATTGGATGCAATATGAAAGATAATAAATAACGTCGAACGTATATTTATCTAAAGTTATAGATAGAATATATTCGAGTTTCTCAATAAAGTATTTGTGTTAATTTCCCTCACATATATGTAATACGCGATTAAACACACAACTGATGTATCAATACCATCAGCTGATTATTCTATAATTGAGGATAATGAGGTGTTAATGAGTCCTGACCTAATCTGCTATCTCCGATCCGTGTGTGTTATATTGTTGTAGGACGTAGAATGGCACACATTCCAAAGGCGAACATTAACGGCGTATATATCAATTAATTGTCTCAGAGTTTCCTGTTACGTACAACTAACAATTTTTTTTAGTCAGTTTTAGTCAACTTTGTAGTTTAATCTATTTGAATTTACGTATATCTCCAGAAGAATTAGAATTAGATTTGTAATATAATTAACAACACAGTCCAAATAAAAGGACTAATGAAATAAATTATTGAGACAATGAATTGGATATATACAGTGTGTCTCACGACGAGTTAAAACTATCTGTATATGACAAAATACTTATAAAATATTTTCAAAGATAGCCTGTAACTTTGTTATTTTAAATAGATCACCCTGTATATTAAAACATTTTTGAAGTCTACGTAAAATTTAAAAAACTTTTTTCGAAAAATGCATGCTTTAATTTTTTTGTAAGAAATTGCAGACCCTTATAAATTATTTTTTTACGTGGTCACCCTTATAGGTATGAAAATTGTTTCTGTTCGGTTGCTTTTAGTAAGGTCAGACGTATTTAATTCTTTGTTGAAAATTTTTTTAATCTACACAGAGTGTGTCTCAAAAGTGTTTAACTTCATAAATATCAATTTTCTTTATTTTTCTAGATAGAACCACCCGTTTATATGAATAGCACCAAATAAATTACATGTTCTTGTTGTAATAACTTTGTCACATTCACCATGTATTAAAAGCAAATTTACATAATCTTCGTTATTAAATTGAGAACGAGCTATTTAAAGTTAAATTTTGAACACTTTTTATACACACTCTGTATAAAATGAAAAATTTTTCAACATAGATTCAAATACGTCTGACCTTGCTAAGAGCAATCGAATAGAAACCATTTTCATTTCTCCAAGGAAATCTTCGTGAAAAAATAAGTTGAATGGGTCTGCAACGGTCAAATTTTTTACAAAAAAAATTAATAACTCCAAAAGTGTGCATTTTTCGAAAAAAAAATTCATAACAAAGTATACTTTTTTACGTAGATTTAAAAAATGTATCAATATACATGGTGTTCCATATTTAAAATAACAAAGTTACAGTGAAAATATTTTAGTTAAAAAGATCGTATCCGAAAACTTAAACGTAAAAATTTTCAAGATTTTTACTATAAGTATTTTTTCATATACAGATAGTTTTAACACGTTGTGGGACACCCTATATACATATATATATATATACATATATATATATATATATATATATATATATATATATATATATATATATATAGGCTTATATGCAGACCATTTAGGTCCATAGTCTTGTTATTTCTCTCTCTAAGGCTCTATTTTCCTCCACCGTTTTTTGGGTCTACGAGTAGCTCTTTCTCTCTTGCCCTCTGGTATCTTCCATGCAACCAGTTTCGAAAGCCTGTCTTCTTCCATTGACCTAGTCATTGTGATCTTCTAATCTTTATAAACGCGCTGATTGGTGCCTCGTGGTTTGATCTTCTCTCCTATCTTAACTCTGCTTTCTTCCATAAATTCTTCCCAATAGTTTTCACTCCCAGATATCCAATTTCTGTTTTGGTTTATTCATCATTATCCAAGTTCCACGGGATTGGATATACTTGATAAACAATTTTTTTACTGTACCATTTATTGTATTTACAAGTCCTATTAGTTCCACATCAATGAACTGGGTGATTTTGATAACATGATAAACCTTACAACAACTCAAATTGGGAAAGGCAATGCAGAAACAATCTGGGTTCAAATTTATGCACCTTCTAATTTGTTCAGAATAAGCAGTAATGGAAAGAGTGAATGAGGAAGTCAAATACTAAGAGTTATCTAAAATAGTTTGATGAAAATAAAATTTTTGAAATGAAATTGACTTTGCGCCGATTCATTTATTCTATCAATTATCACAATAAAGTGCATGAAGAAAAATTGGAATCTGCCGATAAAAAATTTTTGTCTATCTTATAAATCATTTATTCAAATTCAAAACAAATTACTTGCAAAAACCGGCTGGTTTCTTTATTATTCTATGAATTATTGCTTCGATGTTTATGATTGTAGTTTAGTCCCTATGAATGTGATTTATACTTCTTGGACCAAAACGTTTTTATTCCACGAGAAGCTTTGGTGATTGAAAATGTTCAGGGTCGCTTCGAAAATCCATAATCGCTAAAGATAAACCTATAATATTGATTAGCTGGCATTTTTGGGAAGGTGGCAATTTCGCTTAAGTCGCCAAAATAAAATTAAGAGGTTGCCGAGTTTGCAGTGAGCTTTCCTTATTACGTTTATATATATTCCTTTTGATATCTTTGTTATTATATAGGGATTCCTATTTTTTTATACTATTCAGTAGCAGTTTATTATCAATTGAGACGAATGCAGCTTTCAAATCGATGATGGAACATGGAATTCATCTCCCAGTTTTATATTTTTTTTCTATCAAGCCCCAAAAGACAAGATAGCTAAACATCTTATCAAATGTTTGAACAAGATTTGGTTAACAAAAAGTTTGGGAATATATAGCTTCTAAAAGTAGATGTACAAATATCTCATTTTTTAAATTATTTATTTGTGTGTGAGTTTCTCCCTTATTTTAAGATTAAACATTTTAAGAAGACGTCGTATAATTTCTTCAATTGATAACAAAACGATTAGACGTTTCAAATAATAGAAAGAAATATTAAATTCTTTTGATTGAAAAAATTGTTAATTGTTACAATTTGTAGTTCCACTTTCCTATCCCTTTTCGTTCCAATTTTGGACGTGTATATATATATATATATATATATATATATATATATATATATATATATATATATATCTATATATATATATATATATATACGGTTTAAGCGAGCTTCCATCAAATTTAATGATGTAGATGCCTCTGTCTGATGCGTCATTATTTTTCATTATTAACGTACCGCTAGTTTTCAAAATTGCATTTCGCAAATAATGGTGGCTGATGATGAAATTGTGAATTTCTTGCAAAGTCTCGCTCATAATTCTGTACATCAAGGCAAAATTGTCCGTTTGGAGAACGAGAGTAATGATAATGTTTGCAAAATGAAATTTTCATGAAATTAAAATTACCACCGATTCTCTATGATTACCATGGTAGTCAGACGATAAATTGTAACTTGTCTATGGAAACCTTATTTCGAATGCAGATTTTATTGAGTGTGATAAAATATAAAGTTTTTTGTTGTTGTTGAAAAGTTTTTAAAAATTACAGTCTAGAAGTTTTTATGTACACAATCGTACAACAAAAAACTTATTTCAAACCTCTAACGGAATATTCAAGAGATTGTCCTCAATGTATATTTGTTAAAGAAGTACGTATATTTCTTCCAATATCAATTGCAGAAGACAATTATGCGAGGAACAATCAATATTGTGGACCGTCAGTCAGTCATTTTAAATATATTCGATATTCAAAAAAGAATTGCTGAATTAACTAGAGTAAATAAAGTTTCCATTTTTTGAGTAGTTACGAAAGGGGTTGATGTGGATCATTCACAGAACTGAAAAACTGAAATCAGTTGACAAAGCTAGTCAAGATTTTGTACGTAAAACAATTTATAGTTTATTCAAGAACAGAGTTGCCAAATTAGAAGAAGCAGACTATCCAGAATACAAGTACAAATACAAGTTTAGAAACATTACGTCAAGTTTTGACAGCATGTGGTTTTAAACACAAAAAAATGAATGGCAATAACTGAATTGTCAAGGATAGTCCGATGGCGACAAGATTATTTGCGTCAAATAAAAGACTAACGAAGTTCTAATAGACGAATGTGGTACAAAAAGGGCTCAGTTCACGTCTGGTACCCTGTTTAAACCAAACGCGCTTACAGACAGGTACATTTTACACGTCTATTTACGAGAATAATGATTTTTTTCTAAATATTTATGTAAATTTATAAAATGAGGTATCTACTCCTGTGGTAGATCAAACAAAATTGTCGGTAAGGGTTTTTATAATCTGCAATTGATATTGGAAGATTCAAATCTACATGAGTGTAGCCTGTAAGTGGTTTCGTTATATTTTGGAGAAGGAAACTTGCACTAAAAACATTTGAAATATTCAATCTGTATCTCTGCAATAATTTTTTAAACAAGAATTTTTGTTAGTAACTCTAAAAGTAGCTAAAAAAATAAATCAATATATTTTTTGTTAATACCCAGATTTCTATAACTAAAAGTGTAAATTTGGAAACCACTATGAAAAAAGAACTGATTCTAGTTTCTGTTTGAATAAAAACGAACTCGGTTTTTTCCATTGAAATGCTGGTACAAACTATTCAGGAACCTCCTCTAAATAGCATGTTTTATTCTAAGCAACACTCCACGAATCTTCCTCCAGGTCATCTGTAGACTCGTTCGCTTCTATAGCTGCCATGCAGTCACACTCCAATTTCGTCTGAGAAGAGAATTGCACTCCATGATTGGACAATCCAATGTGTTGGCAAATCGTAGAAGGGTTCTTTGCAATTATTTCAAAATGTATGTGGTCTGAAACCATTTTTCTTTGAAAGGTTATATATTGGTACATTTTAATTCAGAATTGAATGTCTATTTTTTCACATGCCATTTTTTCTTCCGTTCTATATAGTTTTCTCAATATTCAAGAAATACTATTAGCCTGACCAAATAAATTTTGCAAAATAATATATTTATTTTTCTCCTCATATAATATTTCCCAGTGATGTTGGAAAATATTTTACCACCGAGCTATTTTTTCAAGTATGGGAACAAAAAATAATCCGAGGGAGCTAAATCTGGCGAATAGGGTGCGTGAGGTAGCAACTCAAACAACGGATGTGTGAACTGGTGTTTTGTCTTCATGAAACAACCCTTTCCTCTTCTCTCAAGCAATAAGTTCGCATAATACTCGCCGTTGATATTTTTTCCTTTTTCAAGATAGTTAATGAAATTTATCCAACGCGCATCCCAAAAACCTACGCCTTGACCTTGCCTGCAGATATAACGGTCTTTGCCTTCTTTGGAGACGGTTTTTCCTATTAAGTCCATTATATTGATTGTTATTTTGTTTCGGCGCAAAAATTCAGATTTATATCTGTGAAACATGGCCAAACACTTGAGGGAAACATCTTCACGCCGCTGTTTTTGTTCCATTATGAGCAAACGCGGCACCCATTTTGCGCGCAGCTTTCCTATGTCCACATTTTCAGTTAATATGCAATGTATAGCACTTTTTTGAATGCCTACTATATCTGCTAGTCGATGATCATCCAGTACCATTTTGTGGTTTTTATTCAACATTTATGGAGTCTTCACCTCATTTGGTCGACCACTGCATTGCTGGTCTTCGCAGGTCGTACGGTCTCGTCTAAACTTTGCTACCCAATATTTTATTATTGATAACGAAGAAGCAGTCTCACCCAGAGTAGAATCAAGTACAACTTCTATATTGGTTTGGCTAAGGCCTTTCGAATAAACGTATTATATCACACAACGATAACCATTTTTTTCTATCTTTACAAATTCACTAAAAACGTTCATTATTGATGGCTGCCAAACGAATATTAGACAAAATGGCGTCATCAATTCAAGTATAGATTGTGTACTCTCTAATATAGTGGTATTTTTCAAGCAACTACCGCCACCTCTAGGTCAGGCCAGATATTTCTAGGACTATCCTCGTAAATCAATTATTAATTAATTAATTAATTAATAATTTAATAAATATTATATTAATTATATTATAAATGAACATCATTGAAATCGTGATGAAATTCTATTTTAAATTTAAAAGTATTTATATAAAAAAACTTCAATCAAGATTAAAGTCATAACCATAAAAAACTGAGAAAATATAAAGTACACAAAACAGCAAAACATAGGTTTTACCAAAACACAGAATATTAATGTAACTTCTAATACTGTTGGATCCTTGGAGAAATAATTAAAGTCTGTCGCCAACTAACGAAGCTAAACATACACATTCATCACATACCCCCCGATGTTACCACCCCCGCAAAGCCGCCCCCTTGTCGCGAGTGTCTTCGCTACACTACAAAAACTTTTCGTTACATTCGACTAAATTCATCAAAAACAATTCGTGTGATTTAAAGGAAGATGCATTTGTTACGGGAAAAGAAAATCAAAAGTAGATACTTCAAAGAGTTTGTAAAGGTAAATAAACTTCTTTTCAAGACATTTTGTCTTGATTTAATAATTGCAAACCTGAAAGCTGTAAAATGTAAGAAGTGAAGTGTTGAATATATGCCTTCTACCTATACCTTTTGAGGTTACGGATTGGGACTTCCACTTTTCCCATACTTTTCTGATTTCCTCCACAGCTTTCCATTTATCTTCTCTTTGGTAAATCCATTATCTTCTTGATCTTGATATGTATGAAAATATTTACATATCAAAATAATGATGATACTTTCACCAAGTGCTAAGATCTGCTGAAAAAACTCATCTAATGAATTTTTGGAAAAGTTTTTACAGTGTAAAAAACCGCCCCCCGTCGTTGGTGTCTTCTGTATACCCGTATAATTATATACGGTGTGTTTACCCAACGCGATTAGATAATCAAACGATGGCTGTATTTAAGTTCAATCAGAGATCCAATGTTGTTTTTACTCAGTTGGCGTAAACAAAAGAGTCTGTTTTGGAGACGAGCGAATCAACTGATTTCCGCATACGAAAACCTCATTGAAAGACAATAGAAAATCAAGCCAACGCTTTTTAATTTGAGTTCAGGAATGTATCATTAGCGACAAATACTTTCAAATAAAATATTAATTCAATTAAAACTATAGTTTCTTTTTAATCTTCGCAAGTATTGACGGCAAAAAAGATCGCAGAAATAGTACTGAATGAAGAACAATATAGACTAGTCTAAATGCATATGAACATTAACATCAATGTACATACGTATCGTGATA
This sequence comes from Diorhabda sublineata, assembly GCF_026230105.1. Taxonomy (NCBI): domain Eukaryota; kingdom Metazoa; phylum Arthropoda; class Insecta; order Coleoptera; family Chrysomelidae; genus Diorhabda; species Diorhabda sublineata. The sequence continues at coordinate 14,280,450 of NC_079485.1, read as the reverse complement.
ATACAGGGGTTGAGACTGACCTGATTCTGTTAGACAGAGGACAAAACCTCTATCCACATTCTCTCCAGAGCCTTACATCTGGAAAACTACGTCATAGAAGACGAAGATCTTTGACAGAGACATCCCACATTCTGAACTTTCAAAGGAGTATGGTCTGAATGGTCATATCAAAAAGAGTGATGATTCATGATAAACTGGATTTCAAAAAACAAGCAGAGATATTAAGTGAAAAGGCATCTAGAATGAGGAACATCGTATCTAGGCTTATAGAGAACTTATGGAGATTTAAGACAATCGTTGATGGCCATAAATCGATTTACCATCTCGATCCATGCACTAAGGAGGTAGAAACTAGGAAGAAGATTCGCTTCAGTTTATAGATTGTTTGCTTTGAGAGTTACCAGCGCCTACCGCAAAGTGTTCGAGGATCTAGTATGAGTAATCACTAGAATACTGCTTATTCAATTGTTAACAGAAAATAACATCAAGTCCTAATATACGAGGTCTGGCTATTTAATAAGGAGACTCCGCGCCTAGAGGATGTCTTAGACGGGTGGGGTAAAAAACGAGTAGTGCGTTGGGTATCTAGATATCTTGTCTATGCACGTCTCAAAACACGTGACCGTCACTATTATAGTATTTGTGCAGTAGCGGTCGGAAACGAACAAGTTTTTTTTTCTCGTGGAGCAACATATCAATCTCAAATTTCTTGTTAAATTGAAAAAAACTCCGTTTGAGTGCTATAAATTGGTGCAAGAGACCTATGGGGAAAATTCTCTATCTCGTGCGCTTACTTTTGAGTGGTGTAAGCGCTTTAGTGAGGGCCTAGAGAGAACTGAAGATGACCAGCTCCTAGGTCGCCATGTGGTTTGATCTCCGGAAACAGTGATCAAAATCAACCAAATTGTGCGTGCAAATCGTCGAATGAGCATCCGGATGATAGCATCTTACTCCTGACCAAAAGCTCTTGCGTCAACGGGTCTGTTCAGATTTCCTTGAAAGATCTGCTTCAAAAGAGACCCGATTTGAGTCTATGGAAGCGGTAAAGCAAAAGCTCCGAAAGGCCAAAGAAGACTTCCAACACTGCTTCGATCAATGGAAAAAACGTATGGTGGGGAGCATATTGAATGGGAGCATTCGAATGTATTAAAAACCTTTCTTCGTAACCAGTCTCGTTATTTAATAGCCAAATCTCTACGTGACCGTATTTTTCGCCCAAACATTAATCATGATATAGAAGTTGCTTGTGGAAATGTTTCCTGTTTAACAAAGTATGGTATATTTGTAAAGTGTTCATTTCCATGCGTGTCTTTACGTCAACTTTTACTCAATTTTCGAATATTTATATATTTTAAATATGATATTTTTATATCAAAAACGAAAACCGCATATTAGATAACTGCGATAAAGTTAAAAGTTTGCCATAACAAAATTAGTTCTGTACCCCGAAATATTCCGAAGTTGTAACTTCCCCGCCGTTGTTAGAGAATATTTAAAAAGTTTCATCCAGTTATTACTTCCAGGTATTCATAATGTTCAAACTATACAATATAATTCGATGATAAGAGCTCTCATTACTAGCATGAAATGCATTTGAAAATTGAATTTTCAAAGCGTAGTTCCTGCTTTCGTATATGAAGGTATACTTACTGCAGTGTTTCAGACCACACCGGCAATGTGAGAACTTCTCTTATTGTTGTAGACTATGCATAGGAATTTAGATTATTACTGAAAGGATTCTATTTATGAATCAAAGAAAAATTCTATTAGAATCTTGATGTAAAGCAGAGTCAAACATTTCAGTGGTTGAACATTCCATTCTCTTCCTACTGATACCTTGATTTTCAATTTTATGATGAGCAGATGTTGTAATAAATAAATGGAATTTGACTCACTCTAAGTGTATTAAACCTTCGTCCAGAAGTATCTGACCTAATAAATAATACCAAGCCAACTTTTTAGTTGTTAAAATAAAAACTGTCTTGCTCCTCAAATTTCTCCCTTTCTTTGAATACTAAGCCTTTTTTTCGAAAAAAGAAACTATTTCAAGGAAACCAAGTCTAGAAAATATAATTTGCTTTACATAATTTAATTCTTTAATTTGGAATTTAATTTTGATGATGAAACAAAAATTCCTTCTTCGATTTTATTCAAATATAAGTAGCAATAAGTGCATCCCAAAGAACAGATGTCAGAACCTTGCTCACAAATGAAACGATCCCGTTCCATGTTCATTATATTGTTTCCTTCGTATTTCAGTATAATTGAAGTTCAAAGTTATGTATCCGTTGAGGTGGTTATCAAGGACGACGGTAACGAAGAAGGAAAACTAAAAGCAAGGATTACGAAAGGTAGTAAACAATTGTCAGTCCTGGATTGCCAAAAAGGCGAAGCTATATCTGTACAAAACAGTAATAAAATTAACAGGGAGCTATGGAGGTAAAATTGGATTCTCAACAAAGCAGAAGACGGGGAGCTAGATATATGGAAAAGGAAAACATTCAGAAGAATACTAGGGGGTAAAAAGGAGAGAGAAAGAGGGATAATTATCAAGAAGAATAGAAGGTGCCAGATTTTAAAGCTGCATAAAAAATAATGGAGATAGTTCAAGGAGTAGCAAGAAAAATATGGTACGCAGAGGTGATGGAAGATCCAAGAGAGGAATTCAGAACTAGAAAACGAAAGCTAAAAATAGGAAAGAGTGTAAGATGATCCAAAGTTGCCAATACCTATGTATTCATCGTCAGAGATTGAAATTATAGTCAAAGTTCAATTTAAAAATGTTAATTTTTAACTATTTCGTTAGCAACCAGATTCAATTAGTATATTCCTATAAAGCATTAATTTTAATATAGAATTCGATGAATTTAATGAAATTAGAAAATGAAAACAAATTTAAATCTCGCAATTATCAACTAATTAATGTAAATAATTTTTATTATTTTAATATTTTTATAGTTATTTTTGAATTGAACTTTGACCATAATTTGTATTTGGAAGCTTAGACATATATTATAATTCGTACACTTCAGTCCTTTATATAGGTGATTCCAGACTGTTTAATTTCCGTAAAAATGTGATATAATGGTTCACCCCTATATACACACACACACACAAAAAGTTGATGTATTCCTGGAAATGTTAGTATTTCTGTCCTATTTCCATAGGGACAGGTTTCCAGCTCATCATTTTCTTCCCGTTTTACAGAAGTTATTTCGTTATTCTATAAACTTTTATAAAGCCAAAAATCTGCGACAACCATGGAAAATTTTTACCATAAGTTGCTTCTGTACCCACCCTGTTTCACGTATTTTTTTTCACATGTCCTGTGAATATTCATCATTCAAATAAAGTAATTGACAACAAATGCATTCTAGAATTATCCATTTTTTTTTACTATTTCAAATAGTGAAACAAGTTTATCGCGTGCTTCAAAATAAGACTAATTTGTTCACTCGTGGGACCCTTGACATGGTGACACCTGTCGACAGAAGCGTGTCTGCATTTAATAAAGGGCGATTCCCAAACGGGACCCTTGCCATTCAGGTAGGTCGAAGAGCATTAAGGCACGTGTCATGTTTTTAGTTGATATGGGCCCGAAGGGAAAACTTGTTTCTCCACACTATTTTTATCAACTAATGGAAACTATTAACATTGCTAAATTTTTAATAAGGGATCTCGAGGATACTTTTGAAATTATTATTAGAACCGGCACCACTTTCTTCTGACTGCTATAATGATAAAACTGCTTTTAAACACTCAAAGTCTAAAAGCCCAATAGACAAATAAATATTCTTTTACATTGTTTATTTAGTAACCCTAAACCGAATGGTAAACGTTCTGATATGAAGCTTTCCAACAAGAACCTCTTAGATATAGCAATTAATAAAAATTTGAAAGTATTTATCAACCGCAGAAGAGATCACATATCGTTTAAATCGACCTATACGTAACCTTCACATTTTACAAAAGGCGTAGCTAGTCATTCATTTCAATTAATTAGCTTGGTTCTGATAATAAAAATCCTCTGTAATGGACCCTTCTTAGATTTCAAAATAATACTCATATTATTTATATTAGCCTGTCATTTTGACAGATACTAGATTTGTTGATCAGTCTCTATTCCATTGTCCTTACTGTTGGAATAAGGAACAATTATTTGAAAGACTCGATGTTCACTTTAATATTTGCGATATGACAGAGCTTACTGAATTGCTCTCCAGATTTTCATTATTGTTCCCATTTTCTATAATTTATTAAAATTGATCTTTTTCCAGTTCCAGTTATTTCTACTGTTATTTTGAATGTATTTTGAGATTTCCCAATAACTACCGTCTGATTGTATTAGTCCCAGACATTTCCAAGGAAATAGAGCAGTATATATTGAGTTTCCTAGGATCACCACTAACCTTAAAGATGGATTTAGTAAACATATACATATATGAATTGAAGCTATAGAGAAATATGGGGATCTCGAGTAATTGCACTGGACATATCGAAGGCTTTTGATAAGGTTTAGAACACCAACCACATTTCTAATTAAATCATTGTACAGTTTGCCATCTTCACTTATCAACTGGCTCAGTAGCTTCCTCAAAGATCGATCAATCCAGATCATCATCTATCTTGACCAGAAAGGTTTGAGGTCAACGCTGGTGTTCCCCAATGATGCTTATTGTCATTTACCCTCTTTTTCATGTCATCCAATAAAGTCAGTAAATATTCAAATCCATAAACAGCAATAGATTACCACCATCTGGAGTGGAGTGGAAGCGATCTTATTGAGTTTAATACAGCAGGATCCAGATTCATGTTTTTACTGGCATTACTGCTCGGGTTTTGATCCAGTCTGGATTTCACCTTCACCCCAAACTCGCTTTTTGGGCATTGAGTTTGGGAGTAATATGTCATGGCATAGTCACATGGTTTCAAGAAAACTCAGAGCCATGTTTAAGACCTCGAAGCTTTATACAGCTTCTAATCCTCTACAAGGACGAGATTCGGTAATCTTTGGAGTATTGTTTTCACATTTGGAGTTCGACTCCTAAGCATACCCGAGCCAATACAGAAGAGAGCAATTCGACTTATAAACGATCTAGAGTTGACCAGAAAATTAGATAGCTTAAAGCATAGAAGAAAGGTCGATGAACACCATTTGCTAGAGCTAGATCCACTCAACTAGGTGACGTGGATTATGAAAAGCGTGTTACGCCTGCAGACGATTCATAGTTGACCAGGACAGTTTAGAGCATAAAAGAGTGATCACTGACCTGTTATACCCAAAACTACCACGGCAGATGCTCTTTCGATATGTCCATCATAATCCCACCTAGAGTAGTAGCTGTAAGACCTACACCAAGGTCGCCTGCGGACAGACAGAACGTCGACGAATTGATCTTTCTTTGTAGAAGTGGAGTCAGACAGAGCACGTCTTTCCCGAAAACTACAACATACAGAAGAAGATCAATATCAACAAACTTGTGGATTGCTTGAGTGTAATAGAGTTTGCCCTCGTGTGCTTTAATTTGTATTTGATATGTAATTTGTAGCAACTAAAATTTGACAATTAACAGCTGACAATTGTCAGCAATGTTTATTTTCAACTTGAATCAAATGATTTCCTTTGAGAAGTTGCGATGGATTTTGCATAGCGACGAAAATTAAACCCTTCTAAATCTTATTTTTTTTTCATGAAGTTTTGGTAGGAATTCGTACCCTTAATAAACTAAATAAGATACGTCAGTGTGTGATCTAATATTTACAAAATATAAAATGTCTCTGATGAATATTACCAGGGCGACTGCGACTCAACCCTTCTTCTTAACCGTCTAGTCGGAGTAGGCCGTGTATGGGACCCGGCGATAGGCGATTGTTCTGCTCATTAATCACTTCTATTCGCGGCACTCTTCGATCTGTCAAATGCAGTCCGGTTGAAGAGTCGCGATGCTGCTTTGAGGGTTTCATCTAGCTAATTGCTGCCAAAACGACGTTTTTAATTAATGGAAGGGTATCACGATATATTTTTGGGATGTTTCGTCAAAAGCCCTCATTTTTTTATATGTATATTGGTGGGTTATTTTTGCCATGAAAAAATTTAACGATGTCACTGATTGTGTTTTGCATTACGCCTGATTTGTTCTCGACATATTTCATACCAGCAATTGCCGTTTTTCTATCTTATTCTCATTCTTTTATGGATCAGTGTAATATCATATACAACACGTAGAATTATTATTATTATTATATTGGTAATTACAAATTATAAATTCGAAAATATGTCTGTATTTTGCGTTTGTGTTGAATAATATCGAGAAGTGACAGTTTTAAAGAAATGACACGAAATCTATCATTGAATACCAGACACACTTTTAATCTTTGTCTTTTTTATATACATACTGACGTTATCTTGACCCTCAGACTGACCAAACCTGTTTTGAGACATCCGTTAGTACCTTAGGGTGCTAACCGTGAGAATCACTTGTACTCTGATTTAAAGTATATTCCAAGATCAAGGGTGTTTTATTTCATATTCAAACAATCTTTTTGATAGTCGACAACGAACGTTGACTGTTGAATTTATAAATATTTAATCAAGGTATCTTCCCTTAATCGAGTACATTTGAGGCCGCAAGCGCAGAAGTGGCCTAAACTAGAAGATAATGATGTGGAAAAATTATTATTCATAAAATAGCATCTTTTAAACTTTCAGTCAGTCAGTCAGTTTCAAATTTCAATGAAAACTTTTTATTATTTTAGCTAATTTACAATGAGAATTAAAAAGCAAATTCATCATTTTGTTCCTCGAGGTTGTCAATGTAAATATCATCAATAGCTGTTGAGGATGTTTTCAAATTGCTCTAAAAATTATGATGAATTGGGGGTATGTAAAACAATAAAACTATCAAATCTTATCAAATCTTTCTCTTTTCACTGATTGGGTTAGTAGTAGGATATAAGAGTTAAAGATTTTAAATGATAATAGAATTTCTCTTTTTAAGGTTCCTCTTTTTAAGGTCAACAACAATTATTATATATATATTGAAAAATTCTTAGCCTAATATAGAACCAAACAAAATTTCAATGGATACATTTATTACAGCAAACCTGCAACGTCTCTAGACCTAGAAAAAAAATGTTTCTTCTTGATCTGCAAACCAGACCTCCACAGCTTTTATTACCTCCTTGTTGGAAGAAAATGTAAACTTTTTTTCAGTTGAGGAAAGAGTTGATAGTCGGACGAAGCCAAATCAAGTGAATAAGGGGGGTGTTCTAGTAATTCAAACCGTGAATAACGAATTTTTTGCATGGCAACATGGGATTTGTGTGCAGGGGCGTTATCCTGCAAAAATAAAACACCTTTGGATAGCTTTTCGCGTCTTTTCTCTTTAATTTTTTCCTGTAAAGTGGTCAGTAATGTCGAATAATAATCTCCAGTTATTGTTCTACCCTTATCCAAAAAATCAATCATGATTACTCCATGGCAATCCCAAAAAACTGAAGCAAAAACTTTTCCAGCAGATTTTTGGACACGAAACTTCTTAGGTCTTGGAGAACCAGAGTGTCGCCATTCCATTGATTGTTGCTTCGTTTCTGAAACGTAGAAATGTACCCAAGTCTCATCCATAGTAACAGTAATAGCACGCTTTTGATCAGCATCCAAACATTTGGGGATCCATTTTGCAGCAATTTTTCTCATGTCCAAATTGACCTGAACTATATGATAAACGCGTTAGTTCAGATATCCGTTTTAGCCCAATTCGTCGGTCTGATAAAATCATGTCATGAACTACATCGATATTTTCGGGGACTGACACAGAAACTGGCCTTCCCGATCGGTCATCATCTTCAATGAAAAATTTACCTCTTTTGAATCTTGCAGTCCAATTTCTCACGGTCGTATACGAAGGACATTGATCACTAAGGGTATTAAGCATATCTTCGTAAATCTGCTTACCTCTTAACCTTTTTAAATACAGGTGGTAGACATATTTTTTCTTTTAATTTATTGCGATACTCTGGTTCACTTTTTTGACGTCAAACTTTAGACTGGCACTTTTAATAAGTTATTGTTCGTTGCTATCGCTGGCTAATAACGAGGGCTGGAAGTGTTTTCTTAAGATCGAAGAAAAAAAGGGAATATTACTAGGTACTAGATCGAGAGTGTATGGCTAGTGTTCAAAAATGTCCTGATGAAATTGCGGGGTTACACGGGCTATGTGAGGACGGAGATTGTCGATGATCGGAACAAGTCCAGAAGCCAGCATCTCTCTTCGTTTCGGTTCCAAAACACAGTTGTCATAATCTTACAACTGTTGAAGGTGCATTTGAATTTTGTGGGTCTTGTTGGAGAATTGAGTGTGTGCATCCGTTGTTGAGATTATCTTTTGGTTTCGGGCGCACTTAGTTTGGAAGTCATGATCATATCTATAGGCACCTTATATATTTTAGATGCCCAGTCAAGTCGCCGGGCTTGATTATATTCCTTGTACCTTTTTACCCCCTTCAGAAGGGGAAAGTCTGAAAATAACTTGTACTGCGTCTGTTGTTGCAAGGCAAACCGCCTGCAGCTTATCTAAGGTTGTTGCTCCAATTTTAGTTTTTGTTCTTAGTCATTATATGAAAGCTGCATAGCTTATGACAGGTCGCCCAATTTTTACCTGTAGCTCATTATTTTAGTATTCGAAACCATGCTACTCGTATATTTCATATTGAAAAATAATTATTAGGGAAATTGCGAGGAAAATGTTGTAATGTATCTTCGGGCCAACCAATGATGATTGACTAACCGTTCATTATGCAAGATAATAATTAATTGAACTTGATTTCAATAATCCGACTACCATATTCGACGAATGCCGGATTATTAAGAACCTCGAACCGTTTTAAATACCCATTGTACACAAATGCTAAAAATAATTATATTTATGATGGTGAGAGCCACCTCAATATAAAATAAGTGTCTAAGAGACACTTGGAATCGCTTAACTTTGACGTTGAATCCCATTAGATGCGGTCGTGTACATATCTTTTTTTGATCCTTCTCTTGCAGCATTTGCTTTAAGTGAATGCAAGTGTTCAAATAATGTTTTTTAATCATTATCAGCCGCGTTAATTTCAATATTAAATGCATCACACTTTTTGTATGAATTTGTTACAGGGAGATGAAAACTCAAGTTAAATACTTTGCTAAAAATAAACTTCGATGCTGGATTTCGAACTCTTTCAGCGTAAAGAGAATACAAAATCTTATGTCTTATGAATAGAGTAATGTTACTGTCAACTTATCCCGCTAAATTACAGAGCTGTTAGTGTGCAAAAATGATTTAACCAGGTTAGGTCGCTTTTGCGTTTTTGTCACAAGATGTTACTGCTATGGAAAAATACATTTAGTGGCGTCATCTCTTAATTATATGAGAAACTGAGATTAGGCCTCATTTATGTGAAAGAAGGATTTATAAGTATGATACAATCAAAATAAAATACAATAAATACACAAGAATAGTGTTGGAAGTCGGAAATAATCCACTTTGAAATAATATTATCGGAAGTATTTCTAGATAAAGTGGGGTTCTTGGTAGCCATATCATTATCAGATCTTCCGCGTTTATCTGGTATCATAAAACGGAATAGGTCCTACATACCGACTCATTCTCAGTCGGAGAGAGAACAAATAGATCGCAAGTTAGATTAAACGCAGAATTCTGCTCGATAAAACCGAGTTGCACCCCTTTTCGACCCCAACACCCTTAGGAGCGTTAATATTCCCTAGTATGGCGGCCAACATTTGCACGAAATGAGAACTCGAGATGACTTCGATTAAAACAATGGAGCTTCTCTCTCTACCTCTCTCTATTTCACTTTGCGGCTCTTATGGACCCCTCCACCAAACACTAGTTCCAGCTTAGTTCGGTCGAGCAGGATTAGGATTTCGGCTCAATAATATAAGAGAAAATAACCGGCCGATGGGGATATACTCTCTACGAAACTTGCCTGAATGCTAATTACTTCTCAAATTCTAATGTTTTGTTTCGTTTCGCCTAACGGGTTAAAATTAATATTGTATATAAGCGTATTTGCCGGACAAGCTTCAAACTTTATCTATCAACTGTACTTTGTGTACTTATATTTTAAAACTAATTTCGCTACACGATCAAGGTGATGACTTTTTTAAATCCCACACTCGGTGCTCTAGTTGTATAAAGGGTTTTCCATTAGGGGCTTGATAATTTTGAATTTAGTTTGTGAACGCACCTTTTCACTTAACATCGGACTATCCTTGTCAGTTGATTCAGTAGACATAACCTCTTCATAATGGTGAAGTATACGAACAAACAACGTCTGTAAATCTTAAAAATTTACTACAGAACTTCGGAGTCGGTGGCCGCTACTTTAAGAACGTTAACATCGATTTTCCCTCGTAAGAGTTGCGCATCGCCAAGACCACTTTATGGCGAATTTTGCATAAGGATCTTACTTTACACCCATACAAGATCAAGTTCACTCAAGAATTGAAGCCGATGGATCATTCGAAGCGACGTACGGGCTTTGGAAAAGAGGCGCCAAGATGATCAATTTTATCGCAAAATCATCTTCATTTCTCCTTCTATGGGTTTGTTAATAAAGAAATATGCGATATTGGGCGGGTGACACTATAGGTATAGTATGTGATTAATCAACTACCAATCAGAAACTCATAAGGCATTTGGGGGTTAACAAAAACCAACCTTATTTTTTTTATAATGAGAAATAATATTATACTTTTTTTGATACTTCCCATCTGTTGAAATGCGTTAGAAATAATTTTTTGGACAATAGTTTCATATTTAATGGGCAGTTCATATGTTTTTCTGACATTCAAAAAGTTTATGACCTTGATAAGGAGCAAAACAGGAAAGGCTTTATTGAAACTAGCTGATAAGCACATCAATCCGAATTCTTTCGAAAAAATTAAGGTTAAATTAGCTGCCCAATTGTTGAGTCAGTGTTTATTCTGCCATAATGACATCTTTGGAAACTGGTGAACTTATTTCAATTACAGCTAAAAACACGAACAATTTATTTGATGCCCTGAATAGTACACGTTTACATTCAACAAAACCCTATAATCGTGTTCCGAGCGATACGAATCCAGAAGTGCTAGCTGGATATGATTTATTGGAAAATCTATACAAAGTTGGAAAAAAGGGAAATTTGACCAGAACTGATAGCTTTGATGGTTTTCTTCTCACCATTAACTCCGTTAAACAATTTGCAAGTGATCAAAAAAATGAAGGTTTCAATTATTTATTCATAGGCAGACTAATTCAAAATCCACTTGAAAATCAATTTTTTGTTTATCTTCAAAGAGGAGGGTATAACAGAAACCCAACAGTGAAAGCATTTCGAGCTGCATTTAAAATAAATATTGTCGCCAATTTAATGAGGCCACCTAGAATGGATGATGATGATAATATACTGGTTTTACCAACAGATGGTAATGAAGCACTTGCTTCATTAAATGTTGAAGATTCATCATCCGAACAAACGGATTCATCCACCAATTCAATTTCTTCCGAGGTACATTCAAATGATATTGCGACGTTAGAAAATTGTCGGTTCGAATTTCGAAGATAAAGAAAACTTCACATTTAGTTGTGATCTTTCCAAAAAAAATTAGTTGTTGAAAATAATGCTGTTTATTTCAGATAGCACTAAGCTACGGGTCATTTTTATGAAGAACGAGCGTAAAAGTAACTAGATGGCGTGCAAAATTACCTCAAATGGTTTTAACATTGTCACTGTTCTACTATCCTATTCTTTATAAAATGGTATGGTCATTATTACAGAATAATCTAAATATGTTATGCAGCGGGTGCTCTATAACTCGGGATTAATTTCACCTTCATTTTGTTAAGTTGAAAAATCCAAAAATTAAAACTCTGAATTTCTAAATCCTTCAGGTTAGGTTAGGTTAGGTTATGTTAAGTTAGGTTACCTGACTTATATCCATATAAATGATACAGACATTTCAAAAACTGACCGAGGAGAATATTTTAATGATTTAAATAATTATATTATTGCATTTGAATCTGAAATGAATTTAAATTGGTATATGTATGGTACTTTTGAATACTGTCCAAAGTACTTTTTCCAGTTGTTCACCAAACATGAACATTATATTCAATTGATCTTTTGCCTTTTATCGAATTAACTTCTAAAATTCCGAGTTGCATAATCTTTCGACACGAGTTGTTTAATCTTCATGACAACCACGATCACGAGTTGGTACATTGTAACAGAAGTTAATATGTAGTGGCGGGTATTAAAATCACGAATAACCATAAGCTGAACAATAGAAAAATATTTGGAGTGGTTGAAAGCATTAAAAATCAATTCTTATTGGAAATTTAAGGAGCAAAATCGAAATAAAATATTTGTTGGGAGATCATGGTTATACAATTCCAAATTATGTACCATTTTTAAACATTCGTATTTATTAAATTACAAATGCTACATGAATAATTTTTATACCAATGAAAAAAGGAAGTTTCAAAGTTTTTTTTAATGTGTTACAAGTGTTCAATATGACCTTCAGCTGCTGCACGGCAAACATATACGCGGAGGCCCACACAAGTAAGTGTATATGCTGTTACTGAGGATTGATACGGTTCCGCAGATCGTTCAGAGTTGTTGATAGAGGGGGTCGAAAACAGCTTGCTTAACATAACCTCATAAGAAATAGTCACATGGGGTGAGATCAGGAGATCTCGGTGGTCAGAAGTGTAGAACCAGGTCTTCATTTCCCCTGCGACCAATCCATCGCTGAGGAAGGGATTCATTTAAAACATCGAGGTGCCAATGGAGTGGAGCTCCATCCTATTGAAAAATGAAGTCCTGAGAATCTTCCATAATTTGGGGGAATAGCAATTGTTCTAGCATGTCTAGGTACATTATACCAGTCACAGTTCTTTCCATAAACATTTGTACGTGATAAGGCACAGAACACGTTTATCTTCGGCGAGTCTCTTTCATTTTGCAATATTGTATGTGGATTTTGCAAACCCCATTTGCAAACATTGTGTCTGTTGACATTGTCACTAAGGTGGAAAGTTGCTTCATCGCTAAAAACGATACGCTGTATAAATATGACATACTCCATAATTTCTAGCACATTACCGCAAAATTCGAGATGCTTCTCTTTGTCATTAGGGGTTGAGAGTCTGCACGAGTTCTAAACTATAGGGCTTGTACAGCAAACGCTGTCTCAGAGCTTTCCATACAGTTGGTTTGGGTATTCCAAGTCCTCTATTAGCTCTATTGGTAGATTTACTTGGGCTGCGAACAAAACTGTTTTCTATTCGTCTGACATCATCTTATGACACACGCGGTCGGCCTGTGCTTTTTCCTTTACATACACCAGTTTCTTTAAATTGATTAAACCAACGAGTGATGCTTTTTCTAATTGGTGGTTTAATACCAAATTTAGCACTTCTTGCGAACTCAATAACACAGAACAATTTTTGTTCCACAATCGCCATCTTACTCACAACTGCCAGTGACAGATAATGGCGGTCTATTGCCGCGAGAACTCTAGCGGCCGCTTCGGAACCATCACCGCCTGCCTACACTTCTAATTAAAACAAACTTGAAGATACAGTCGCTGTTCCATTAGCAATTCGATTTTTATATATGAAGATTCATACGCCTCAATTTAAACATATTATGACTTGTTTGTTTAATAGATTCGATTCTTGAAAATCGTCGCGCTCAATTCATTCACCTGCTTGAGATATTGATGTAGAAAATTTTAAAAGAAACGTCGAGTAGAAATAGCTCATTGCCCTGCGAATGAAGATCATTTCATTGGACGGATTACCCGACTAAAATTTTTCCTCGTTTCCTGGAAAAATCGTAAGGACCTTACCAGGTTAGAACAAAATTGATGTTATTAGGACAAACTTGACATCTGTCCACGCTGGAAGTACATAACCCTTTTCAAAATAAAGTAATTTTCCATTAAGTTTTCCTCCTATATGAGGAATCTCTCAGGTTTACCTGGAAAAAAAACTATTTTCTCAAGAAATTTGGATAAGTCAATTCTTCAAGAATTTCAATACAACAGTACTCTCATTTTATTTTCAGTTTTTATTTAAATTAACACTTTTCACTTTTTTTGTTAGGAAAATTTAGTCATGTCTACTAATTTTCCTCAGTTTAGTTGAAAATATATGTAAATATTATTTTGTAAATAAACCTGCCCTAGTTCTAAGATGTTTTTCATCGTGAATTCAGGAAACTGCGAAATCAGAATTGGGTGGAAATTGAAAACATAGATATTCTGTGCTGTAAATTTAAATGAGACGCGAACATAGATTAATTCTACCACATACTATCGAGGGCACTAGCACTGAACCACTGAACTACAAACCCGATAAATGTCCAAAATCAAATTACCCTACCTGCAAAAATTGCGGCGATTGTCACTCCGCTTTCTACCCACGTTGACTGAAGAGGATAGACACCCCCAGGAAACTTCCCCAGTGACCCTCTTTCTACAGCTACAACTGTACCGTGATTAGCGGCCTGGATAACTGCACCCATTTCACTTTCACCCAAAGTATCTCTCTCTGAAATATGATGTTCTGTGGACCGTTAATTGCCAGAGTTTAGCCAGGAAGCGTCATCTTTTGAAGCATCTATTAAGCTCCTACAATATTCAAATTAAATTTATCACTGACACCCTCTCCAAATTACCTCCAAGATTCACTGGCTACACAACTTGCCACTTGGACAGGAACTTCATTATCAAACACTTTATATCCTCCTCGAATATGCATCCACTCTCCTTAGAGCCATCATAATGGGTGACTTCAGCTCCAGGAACTCTCCCATATCCATCAGATGAAACCTTACCACATACATGTCGTCGATCGTCGGTGTTGTAGGTTTTCAGTGGTTTCAATGTTACCTGGTGAACCGATTCACCAACCAAATGTAAGGAATAATGGAGCCGACGCTGTACCCTCCCACCCCACAAAAAAAATATCAAAAAAAAACCGAGAAAAGCCGTTTTTGCTTACTAGAGCTGTCTTTTCGTTTTCTTCTGGCCAATGGTCGTTCGTTTTCCCTCCTTTCCAGCCAGGACAGTAAACACAACCCGAGCTCTGCAGAGGAGCAGCTCCTATATCAGGACCAACTTCAATAAACCATCCTCCTTTACCAAATGTCCCTTATCCCACCAAAAAGTGTAGTGATTAACAAATAATATTTTTCTTATTATCTCAAGATTATTACGGTATTGATGTGTTTTGATGCATGGCTCATATATATAACGTTTTGTGCCTACAATGAAGGAAAATGTACATTTGTTTTAGTTCTTCTGGAAGTAATGGTTAATACAAGAAAATTTGTCTTCAACATATTATAACAAATTAGTTTAATTATAATTTCTTTCGTTCGCGTTGTATTCCGAAACAACCTAATCGATTAACTGCAATAATCGAATGGAAAATCGAGTTTCATGGATTTTCTAAAAGAATTTGAAACTTCTTTTTGACACTTAAGTCTTATGCTTTATAATAAAGAGTCGAATTATTTCACGAAAACTATTTCGAAACAGTTAAAGAACTTCTTAATACCGATATGTTGATTTTCAATAATTCACGCAAAAAATAACGTGCGTGATTACTTGAGAAATCCCCTGTGATCCGCCCTTCACTAAATCTAGAAATAGTTCTATAGTTGACCTTAATAAAAATGTTTGGCGCTGCTTGTCGGAAACCTTAGATGTACAGGATCGATAAGTTCGAGAACGGTAGATGCTGTCACTAGTTAATAGATGGCACCTCTATTCGTCGTAGATTAAGAATCCTAGACATAATAAGGTTGCGCTATGATATAAATTCTTAAAATTCTTTGAATGTGACCGTATTGACTTTATTTTTGCCATCCAAAAGAAAAAATTACATGTTTGATTACAAGTTCCTTCAATATAAATCTGATTGCAAAAATTTTTGCTTCAACTTTTTACTTCTTAGACCTTTTTATATGTTTTTCGTGGTGATTTATCTTGATTTTAGGTCTATATTTATTTTTTTATGCTTCTAAAAGTTCTGGATTTTAGATCTCTTCTGTTTTAAAATAAGTTTTTTCAATAAGTTTTGAAAGATAAAATTTGTCGTTTTGACTTTTCTTCAAGTCTTTATCTAAATATGATATTGAAACTGACAATTTGCGTATTCAATACGGCAGCCATTTTGACAGATTATCACTGAGTAGGGGGCTATTTGGGATAAAGCTTTGACTCTGACGGAAAGGTTTTTTATAACAAATTATTTGATCTAACATTAATTTAAATTGAAAAAATGATTAAAAAAATCCCAAGGTCCTATTTCCGATAAAAAAGTGGGTGCGTTTCGGTACGCTCTCCGTCAGTGGTAAAGGGATCAGTTCTCCTGTGTAGCGGCTGACTTCGTGACTTACCTTGTAACTAATTCGTTGTTGATTTCAAGACCAAGGAATTAAGCTACCAAAAAAAAATCAAAAACGACATTTGCAAAAAATGTAATTGTTTCTAATGATTACGTTAACGATTACTTTTTTTTATTGTCAATCAAATAAAATTGTTGTAGGAAATAAAATAAATAAACAACCTTTTACATTTTTTATGAAACATTTATTATATGTACAATCTTTCAAAAACTTACTCATTTACTGAAATTAACATGAGAAAATTTATATAAATTAAATTAAAATTATATTAACAATTAACAGTAGACTTATTTACTATGAATGGATTGATGAATAGATCACCTTCATCATGAATGTCGAAATAAGAATAAAATCAAAATAGAAATTTGTTCTTATAAGAAAAATTAGCTTTTCCGTAGTCCTTGCATCTCAAATATTTTATAAATATCTAAAATCAAGATACATCTTGAAGAAAAAAAATTATTCTGGTTAATGAACCTTTCTATAACAATAGAAATGGTTTTAAGTTTTAAATTCAGAAGTTTATATTTTTTGATTTTTTATTACATTTCCTCACAATACATTTTGATAGTTTATTGACAATATTATGGTTTGTCTTGCAAATCGACAAAAGGGCTCTTGAAGAGTTTCATGAAAAATTTAATCCTCTATATTCTTTGTTGGACATTTTTTTACATCAAGTTTTGGAGGTATTTTAAAAGTTTTTTACTACCCCCAAATAAAATCCAACATTTTTTGATAATAAATTTTTTGAATACATGTTAAAGTCAACTTATATTTGACAACACAGACTTGTAATTTGAATCTGTATTTTATTAGTGTAAGCTTAAGAAAAATATTCTATAGTGCAAACCAGCGCTCCCGCCAGAATTTTAAATTAGAAAAATGTGCGTTCTCAATTCACGATATACCAGATATGAAAATATGTAGTTAAATTAAACAGTTGTCATTATTACAAATGATCTTTATTTACAATTTCCATTACCTAGTAGCACATTGAAATAAATCACAGAATAAGCAATTGCTCTAGCAATTTTTGGATTCTTTGTTGACACTGACTGCAATAATCATGACTTTTGCAGCATAATGCAGAAGCATTTTGTTCTAAATAATTTCAATCTCAATAAATATTTCTAATATTCCGGCTGGATAACTACAAATAAGCATCTGAAAGCTATGGTCACAAAAAATAGACATATTTATTCCTGCTCTAGGGAGCACCTAAAAAAGTTCGGTTTGAAAAAACGGCTGATTTTGCTAGGAAAATATAAAACAAAATGTGTTAGGGAATAGTGGAATTGGGAAATAATATAGCAGGATATCAGGATCTGGGAGAGTTATCCTATTTTACCACAAGCTCTATTTCACCAAAAGCTGTATTCAATAAACTGAGAGATTAATTAATAATAATTGAGAAGCATGTTTTTTGTAGTAGAACCAAGCATTTATTTGCAAGATATAGATTGAATTATATGTAAAAATATAACGCTCAATTGTAAAAAAACATTGTTAATGAGACAGTATGTTTTCTGGATATGGTATATGTTCACTACTGGTCAAAAGTTTTTGCCCATCTTGTAGTTTGCGTGATACACACCAAATTAAAACATTACGATTGATTTTGATAGTTATATTTCGAAGAATGTATATAAAACATATCACACAATGTGACGAACTAAGAAAAACAAATTTTTGTGTCAAAAATCGATTTTATTCGTCAATGTAATCATACAATCATTCAAACGTTTTTCTAACTTCTCGATGCCGTGCTTGTAGAAGTATTTGTCTTTTGCCCCAAAATAGGCTGCACTTTCAGTAATTGCTTCTTCATTTTAGGTGAATTTCTTACCGTCGAGCATTTTTTTGAGATCAGTAGTCACTAGGGGCCTTATCTGAACTATACGGTGGATTAGGAAGCAATTCGAAGTGTAATCAGTTCAATTTAACCATCGTTGCCATCGACTTGTGAATCGGTGCATGGTCTTGGTGAAACAGTAGTTTTTTCTTCGATATTTCTTGATTTTTGTATTTAAACTATCCAACAACTCTATGTAGTATTCGCTTTTGATTGTCTCTTCCTTTTGGAGATAGTCGATGAATAATATTCCATGGGCAACCCAAAATACTAAAGTCATAACCTTCTCAGCTGACTGTTGTGCCTTTGGACGTGGTTCACCGACTACAGTCCACTCAGATGATGATCGTTTTGGTTCCAGGAGGAAGTGATGGATCTACTGTCACATATCGAAGCAAAAAATTTGATTTATTACGTATAAACATGACCAGACACTGCCCTATATCATCAATACTGCCATTCTCTCTCTCTCTCTCTCTCTCATAGCGATATTCCAAAGATGTAGAATGGAAATAGGACACTACTTTTTGACTTCCCTATCCAATTCGTTACACAACAACTTAATTAGGTTGAAGTCAGCCAAATAATTACTTTCAGTACAATATTACTTTCCACTTCTTTCATATATTTTTTGTACAACTCCGAGGAATACTTCAATCAAACAAAGGCCAGATCCTTCTATATTTCCTTGATTTTTTTATAGCCTTTTTTTATAGCCTTCGTGTATTACAGTCGGAATTAGACTGTTGTTGTTAGAATTGACCTAACTCAAACTTCGACTTATCAATCCATAAAACTCTCTTCCACTCTTCATGCGTCCAATTTTTAGGTTCTTCAGCCTACTGCAACCTCTTAATTTTATTTTGACGTCTTAGAACAGTTTTTTCCACTGTGACTCTTCCAAAAAGGCGAATTTCTCTCAGTCTGAGCTACAATCACCGGGCCCTTGTATCATCGATCAATACACTATGTTAATCTTCACTGGTTGTGGTTTTCCAAGGTCACCCTGAACGTTTTTTATCGTTAAAGCTTCTGGTGTATGCACATTCTTTCATATTGTAGGCCACGGTGAGTCGAGGTATTTTTAATTCGGTCGAAATGGTCTGATTACTCTAGCATAGGCTATGAATGCACGAGTTTCAACCGATAGTTCTTTGATTTTACCCATTTTGAAACTCACAACTCTGAACTTGCAAGAACGAAACATCGAAGATGTTTTGATCTAAAATCACGTTCTTGCAAATAACAGGGTGACCGGGATTAAACTACAATCATAAACACAGAAAAAATAAGTCACAGTTAAATAATAATGAAGAAATCACCTGGTACCTGCAAGTGTCAACTTAAATATAAACATGCCCTCGTATAAATTAAGTGAACAAATAACGGACATAATTATTTTAAGTTTCGACCTTTGATTGACAATTTGTTGCAGTATATTATTTTGAAATTTTATGAATGGAATATGGGGCGAGAAAAAACTCTTGACCGGTAGTGTATATAGATTTCGAAATTTTTTCCGTATAGTTCAAGATATTTGTGACGCTTTGGCTAATTTCAAGGTAATGTATAGTTAAAGACATTTGTCTATAGCCACATATTCATAATTATTCACAAAAAATCGTGTTTTCGCATTTTTAGGTTATGATGAAACCAAAATTGTAAAGCCGTTTTACATCATTTCAAAGAATTTATGAAATCAAAATTCGATCGAAATTATAATAATCAGTTCGATAAAATACACTCCTATGAATTGAAGTAAATTTTTGAAGGATTTATTTAATATCAAAAACAAATCAAACTAATTGCCGGTATATTTTACGTCATTTGCAATACGACCGCTTCATTGGTATTAGAATAGCATATCAAAAATTTATTATTCTTAATAAGATGATATTCATATAATTAATTTATATATCAAAATAATATATGAACAATTGAATATTAAATTTCATATTTTTGGTTAACATACACGTTCAATAACATGTAGTGATTCATGAAATAAAACGAGTCACTATTATAGTTTGAAACCAACGTGTTTTTTTCTCAAATTTCTCTTTAAATTGAAAAAAAACTCTGACTGAGTGCTATAAATTGTTGCCTATGCGCAAATTCTATATCTCGTGCGCGTGTTTTTGAGTGGTGTAAGCTCTTTAGTGAGGGCCGAGAGAGCACTGAAGATGATCAGCACCCAGGTCGCCCTGTAACTGTTTCAACTCCGGAAACAGTGACCAAAATCAACCAAATTGTAAGTGCAGATTATCGAATGAACATCCTGATGATTGCCGAAGCTGTAAAAGCCGTCTCAAAGAGACGGTTAGAAAAATTTTACACGAGGTATTACACATGACAAAAGTCTGTGCGAAGTTAGTGCCAAAAAATCTGCTCTTGCGTCAACGGGTCTGCTCAGATTTCATGAAAGGTAAGAAACGTTAGAGAAAGATCTGCTTCGAAAGGGACCCAATTTGAGTCGATGGAAGCGGTAAAGCAGAGCTCCTAAAGGCACTCGCCAAAGAAGACTTCTAGCACTGCTTATATTAATGGAAAAACCGTATGGAAAGGTGTGTGATGAGGGGACGGGGAGTATATTGAAGGGGATCATTCGAATGTACCCTTCTTCGTAACCAGTCTCGTTATTTAATAGCCAAACCTCATATCATATCATTGGAATCACAAACTCTCCAGAAATTATTTTTCTACTGATTTTTTATAAACTTGAAAAGCTGTTTATTCCACATACAAAAAATATTTATTTATTTAGTATTAGTAATTAATATTATGATATTCTCAACTTTTCTTAGTATTTGCATGATCACGTTGAGTGATGATTCATTTTATATCAAGAGAAAAAAAATTTAAAATTCAAAATAACTCTCCATTCTACCATTTTGCTCAATGATCTTTAGCCAACTTTCTTTCAGCTTCATCAAGGTAATCGTCATTTGTAAAAGTTTGACTATTCAAAGAATTCTGTTAACTTCGAAATGAATGGTAATCAGATGGTACCAGATCAGGACTGTATGAAGGATTTGGCGTTACTTCCCAGCCAAGCTCCAATAGTTTCCCACGAGTTGCCAAATATTTGTGAAGCCTTGCATTATCAACCTTTCCGTTTTGACAATTCTGGTCGTTTTTCTTTGATTGCTTCATTCAGTTCCATTAATTGTTGATAATAAACATCAGAATTGATCGTTGGTAATCCACCAAACTGACAGCATGACCTTTTTTGGTCGTTTTTTAGCTTTCGATGTGGTTTGTGCTGGTTCATCGTGTTTCCTTCATGATTGTTTTCGAATTATGTTACTGTACACTACCCATTTTTCATCACCTGTGATGATTCTTTTCAATTTTCAATTGGTTTCATTTCTTTTAAGGTGCATATAGTAAATGTTGATTCTTTGTATAAAATGATTTTCTTTTAATTCCTGAGATACCCAAATACCAAGCAACTTAACTATATAAGACATTTTAGGTGTTTCTAAATTGCTTCTTCGCAACCTCTCGAACAATTATATGACAATCCTCTTCAATTATGACTTTGATTTGGTCATCATCAACTTCAGTATGTCAACCAGAACGTTCCTCGCTCATTTTTGAGGAAAGAATCTCCAGAACGGAATTTTTATACCAATTTTGACAAGTGCAATCATGAACTTGACATATTTTTTTGTGACCTGCAGCATCTTTCTTTCCTTTACCTAATTTGAAACCTTATTATAAATAATAGCAATTCAAATTCAAATGTCAAGAGTATTTGTATGAAGTTAGTTCTCTTATTTCAACTAAAATTACACACTCGTGAACAAAAAAATCGACGCAAAACGAACGCTCGCGGTTAAAAGTATGTAGCTTACATTTTTCCTCTGATTTTAGCACCTCAAACCCATTAGTTTTATCTTTATGAGTGGTTTTTTTTACCAATCTCTTGGTAAGGACGGTTAACTCTGGAAACAGCAGACTGACTTAAGTTAAGCGCACTGGTCACTTCTCGCTAACTTAGTATCGCAATAGAGTGACCGCTTTAGAAGCTTTATCACTTGGTGTGTCCATTTTCAGGTAGAATTCTCATGTGTTGTGTGTGTATTAGTTAACGTTTGATGACTTACTGAGAGCAGTGACTCAGGTAGATAACCTTTTATAATGGTCAGTGTCTCCCAATAAAGACTATTACTAAAAAAAATACAATTTGTGTTCAGTTTTTTTGCCAGTGACTTTCAATCCCAGGAGTATCGCCTGAGTCGATTTTTTTGATTACGAGTGTATAAAACTTCACGTATGATCATTGACAGAATTGGTATATATTTATAATCAAAACAGATCAAAACATTTTTTGAAACATAATGGAGGAGAAACAACTACAAATCAAATAGTTGTGACCCCATTATAACTTGCATTTTGTATATTCTTTTAAATAAAAACTACAAACCACAAAGTTCTAGTGGAACTATTGATCTCACCATCAGTTTCCTGGAACAGTCTCCATGAAAGTGATTTCGACGAATCTTGAAAAAAATCGATGCACTTTGGTACACAATGATTTTTCGTGTTAGTACTTTCTGAGATGTTCGGTAAAATTGAAATTTCTTTCAATAAAAACTTTTTCTCGTGGTCTTGCTCCACTTTAAGTACAGATTTTGCCTCAGCGGGCAAGCATTTACGCTGTTTGGTAGACTGACAAATACGTTAGGACCATACATAATCCGATCCTGTTAAGGTTATGTTTAAATAAAAGGGTAAAGTCTATTCTATCCATATAGTAATACTTCTATATGGACAGTTTCTATAAGTGAAAGCTGTTCCGACTAAGGAAGACAGAATGACAAAGATTTCTCTATCCTCCGAGGTTCCAGCTCGTTTCTGCTCATTCTCAAGTATACGCATTATAGATAAAGTGTCTCGAACGAGAGAGAAAATGAATATTGTCGGGACCGTAGCGTAGGGACGTTTTTTCCCATAAGAAGTGTCCATATACAAGTATTACAAATATAGTGTAAGCTGTTCCCACTAAGGAAGACAGAATGATAACGCTTTGTCTATCCTCCGATGTTTCAGCTCGGTTCTGCGTATTTTCAAGCATGCGCAGTATAGATATTATCCATATTATTACATATATGATGGATAGTTTACATCTATTAGGGAGGATAAAACTATAGTGGAGATTTCGGTATATTATCATGTAGAATCATAATAAAAATCATTATTCATCGGATTCATGAAAAAAATTAATTGAAATAAAACGGGTTTGTTCGTTGACCAAAAATTCCAAAACCCTCGTCTATAATTGAATCTTCAGGCTATGCAACATAACAGGGAAAAACCGAATAAAAAAACAACAACATATGTTGTAAAAACAGTAGAAAAATTATCAACTGTTGCCAGAAAACGTTCGATGGCAATGTACAACTCAATAACTGATTGTTACGTCAAACCTCATTATTAAATCAGATCATCAAAAGGACCAAAAATATGGAAAAATACGTTAGCTTATGAAATAATGATCATATTGATTTTTCACCAAACGAAAAAAAAAATATGAACTGCGATATACGAGGGGCGAATAAAATTTTATTTGCAAAGGTCTTAAAATAATTCAACATATACACTGCAATATCCGACTCTTGATTTTGAATGTGGTTAATGGGACTCTTGGCAGCTATGAGGTTTTAGTTCGTGGATTTATGGATCATTTTTGAGTTTTCCAATTCATCTACTCTAAATATTTATTCATGGTAACAGTAAGTCAAGTCATAATAATATTTTCTTACTTACATAACCTCAAAAGTAACTCTTTTTCTTGGTACACAACCACTACTGACTCCAAACTTGTCAATCAAATCATAAAATACAAATGTTTGTATGGTTTCCATTTGATTTTTTTTCATTCCCAATCGGTTTCTCGAACTTAAGCCAGTTTGAGAGTTGACCGATCTCAGACGCTGATGTGTTCATTGATTTGTCATGAGATTTACCAATTAAATTACGAGGTGGTGTTAATAAGTTGTGGCACCAATGTATTTGTGAATATTGATGCTCCGTACAACTTTTGGTAATGAAGCACCATAAGAGAAGACTTGGTTTGCAGAATTTCACCATGATCGTGCGCCTGTTAGTGATGAATATCGAGAAGGTCTGCGAAAAGCGGTTGCCACTCCGAGAAACATCGATGCTGTTTACAACATGACTGAAGAAAATCGGTATGTCAGTTACACGGGGAAAGAGGTGTCTCTTAGGGTATTGCAGACTGAAATACAATTGATTTTATGATAGTAAATGTTTGAAGGAGAAAATATTCGCCTAATTAGTTTTTCTTGTTCCTCACTCTCAAATAAAAGATGCGTGAACAGCGATTTTCTTCATCTCGACAAGCTGTTGAATACTATCAAAACCACGTTGCTCTTCAGCTTCAAAGAGGAAAAAATGTTTCCAGAATTACTTTAAGTATATCCAAACATGTGTATATCTTAAAGGCGAATGTTTAGATGTTTAGAACAAAACACTTTATTTCAAAGTTGATCGTTTCTGGTCTACTTTTTGTAAAAATTTGAAAGTTTGCACGATACACGAAAAAAATAGTAAACCTGGAAACGATGCTTCAGTGCTTTAGAGCCAATATCAAAAAATATAAACTTAATAGGAAAAAAAACATTTATTTCATTGAATCATCGAAATTTTTGTTTTCGCTATATTTGATAATGTAATAGAAGTAATCTTCCTCGTCCAGTTTATCCCATGAGCTTTCATATGTTTGCGCGTATCACTAGTCTAGACGGGTACCTACAAAATGTCATTTCAAAAAAAAAACAAAATTAAATTTTGGCGTTATGCATCATAGATATTGCGGACGGAGATAAAAACTACGAAAAATACACCGAACATAAATCAAGGAAGCTCTGAATGGGCATATGTTAAAGCTGGCAGCCTTTGATCTATTGCACGGTTACCGAATCTAATTGGATATAAAAAAGGGTTTCGCTATTTTCTATTCCTAATATAGTGAAAAGTGATTGGATCAATGTATAAATTATAAGTAATTAGGGTCAAACTTGTTACGTGATATACAGTGTATCTAATTAAGTTGGAACCATTTGGAAAACTTTTTTATGGTTTTCCATATGATCTTATGAAAAAAGTTATTCTTGATAAAAAGTTTGGCATGGTCCAAAAGTTAAAATACAACCATCAGATATCAATTTTTTATAGTAGTATACGAGGCTTCTTTCTATTTATTACTTTTTTTGAACAACCTTGCAATTAACTTACGTAATGAATGCATAATAATTATTTATTGTAGAAACTGAAAAATCCATACAAAGAATATTTATTAAAGAGTAACAAACATAATTAAATTTTAATTCTATGTCCTACAGCTTCGACAAATCCACCTACTCCATTTAATTGTGCCTTTGTCAAACTCTTATTTTACTTTCCGTATCATATTTGGAGGAATTTTTTGGAATTCTTCAGAAATAATCCTCTCCAAATGGTCCACGCTGATAAACCAGCTGTTTCAATTAACCCCATAAAAAAAATCAAGGGGAGTCAAATCAGCAGACCTAAAAATATCTGAATACCTATCAATCACCTTCCTATTAAACATATTTTCGAGGAGTACTCTAACGTTTAATATACTATAGATAGAAGCACCGTCTTGTTGGAACCAAATTGTCATCGTTCTTGTAACGGAAGGTCGTGCAAAAAATGCTGCTGAGCATATTTTTCTAAACGAAGTTGGGTCTGAAGAGGTGTTTCAGCATCTCTCAAATCACTTTGTCGCCTTGCTTGCAGAATTCTAAACAAATTTCGTAATCCATTGGTAGTAACGTGTGTACAAGTTGCGGTTTGTATGCATGATATTTATTACCTTTCAAAATTGTCTATTATTAAAAATATTTCCGTCCTCTCTATGTGTTTTGTAATTGTTTCCAACAATTAACACAAGTTCTATTTTTTCTTCGCGATTTAGTAAATTCGCCATTTTTATTGTAATGTTATAAACAACAACTCACTCAGACATTCACTGTCACATACTTTATGTCAGGGCGAACTTTCAGTCGACGATCATTCAGTTCTTCTTTGTGGATTTTCTTCAACGTTTCTGAAATCGTCACCTCGTTTGGTCGACCACTGCGTTGCTGGTCTTCGCAGGTCGTACGGTCTAGTTCAAACTCTGTTACCTAATGTTTTACTGTTAATAACGAAGAAGCCATCTTACCCAGAGTAGAATATAGTTCATCCTTTATAATGGTTGTCCTACGCCCCTTAAATAAAAGAATTATATTACATAACGATGACCAATTGTTTCCATATTTAGAAATTCACTGAAAACGTTAACTATTAGTGGCTGCCAAACAAATACCAAACAACGTGGTACTTCCAAATAGAGTGGTATTTTTTAAACAGCTACTGCCACTCTAGGTCAACTCAGGTACTTCTGGGACAACCTTTCGAAAACTACTCTTTGACTGAGCCAACAAACTTCGGTGGAATTAAAAAACTTTCCGTCCAAATTTTGTAAGAACTGCCTGAACTATCAGTGATTCAGTCATCTGCACATTAATATCATATCAGACAGATTGCTGAACTTCATACCTTATTTTGCTATCTTTAAAGTAAATTCCAAAGACCTGATTATTGTTGTTCTGCAATTTCAACAATTATTTTATAATTTCATTAATTTTTTATGTAGAAAGCAAGTACAACAGTTCAAGAGATGCCTGTCGAAGATGAAGATTCCCTTGGATATTAATCTTGAGCTTCTGTAGGTTGTAGTGTTGGGAAAAGAGTGCCTTGGTAGCTGGTTCCATAGGCTTTCACTTCTCCAAAGGAAGGAGTCCCGTTAAATTGACCTTCTGGGCGTCTGCATGCGAACTCGGTGTTCATCAACCACCTCTGCCTGTCGCAGACACTGCACTTGGTGGGATTATGTTGGACAGATTGGAACAGAATTTGGTCAGTGACCTTCTGTATTGAGTCAAGCATCTTCAAGGTATGATTGGGGATGTCGAGCTACAAATGCACATACAATACAACAAAGACAAATGAACCTGAAACTTTTAGAGGATTAGAAGCTGTTGTGGAGTATATAGCTTTTTGTGTTAAAGAGACCTCCAAATTTTTGTGAAGCTGCCACGTGACTATGAGTACTCCTTCAATATATAATATATTCCATTAAATGTCTTAGAAGACATAACTATTTTTTATCAAATTAAGAAAATGTAAATATTTTTCTTGGTACATTTTCTTTAAATACTAAGATTTTTTTTTCTATTTCGATTTATAATACGGTTTCTAATGTACAAGGTGATTCAAAACACAAACTTTTGAAAAGTTTCCAAAATTGTTTGGGTTAGAACTTCTAAATTTGAATAGGATCAATTAAAACCTCCACGTTCTTTTACAAAGTAACTACGATTTTTGTTTTTGTGAATAACGAACTTATTTGACCTGCTTTTCAAATACTCTATCATGTTGTAATATAATTTTTATTATAGTGTTTCCACTGAAGCTATAAAAATCATATAAGATTTACCACTTAGCTTTATATTTTAGTGCCAGCAATATCGAATTATTTCTTTCTGTCGAAGTATAAAAATAATGGAAGAATGTCTACCAAGAAAACTTATTTTTATACTAATGTTGTTGACATTCTCAAATTTTCTGAATAAAAACTATTAGTGCTAATAACGAACCAATTGAAACCTTGAGTGGAACTCCTTCTTAAAAGTTTCCATTTCAGCGATGATTTTATATCACTTTTAATTAGCCCTTACTTACGACTTATTACAGTTAAAAAAACTGCACTTTAGACAAAATCCCAAGCAATTAAAAAACTTAAAGCTAACTAAAACCCGAGCCATTTTTAAAAAAGCTAATTTCCAACTTAGAGACTTATAGAGTCTTTCATGGAATTTTTCTGTCCCTGAAACTTAAATACGTTTTAATTAAAGCTACTTTGCTAGCGCATCGAGACTTAACGGGCAACCCTTTACTCACTCATATATCCCTACTTGTACTTTTAATCTTTTCGTATTTCTTGAACGGAAATACGAACGCAAAGATTATTAGGGGAATTAAAGACGATGTTAATGAATAGATTGAAATATGTAATTACTCCTTTAACCCTTTTTCTTTCTATACAGCTTATGTTTGTGTACACAAGAAGAATATCTGTACGGAAAACAGGTACGGAAAACATAAAAATGTACATATTGTCAGGGAAATAATTTCTTTCTGATATTTATAATAAGAATGAAACTGATAATGATTTATTTACTATAAGAATGGAAATGATTTTATTGAATTACTATGAGAAGAAAGAACACCCTTTTATCGACCCCAAATATCCGGGAGAAACTAAGGTATATCTTGGCCCAAGAAAAACGTCACCAAATCACCCGTTTTCTTGGAAAACTGAATGACTACCTAACCCAAATATTTCCTGGACTTGAATTTTTCAGAGAATATCATGATGATTCTCTGGAGTATCTAACTTGTGCGTGGTTTAACGAATTAAGTACCTATTCTCTATATATTTGCAGTCCATGATGGTTAATAGTTCCTTGGAGAGATTACCACTGGAAATAACTATTTTCGCATGAAGTGCTGGAAAAACTTTACTCTGAAAAGAAATCCACAATCCAAAATCACCATCTATTCTCGTAATTCATCTTATAGTGAATGAATTATTAGTTGAAGATATGGACAAAAGTTTTAAGAGATTGGATGAAAAATATCACAGTTCTTGTCGAAAACTATTTATGCCCTCTCGAGCGACAGAATATTGATATTCTTCAAACTTATCCTATCCATCTTCGTTCACCCTGCTATTTTCTTTAGTTGTTTCATCTCTGCTGCTACTATTCTACTCTGTGTTTTTTACTTTTTACTTTCCAGAGTTAAAACTTTTAATGCTAATATCCTAGTCCTAGTCCTATTGACATATAATAAACATTGTTCCTGAAAAATCAACACAAATGGTCACAAGCGTTAAAATGAACATTAAGTTTAAGTTAAATCCTGGATGTATTTCTTTATGGATTCCATTAGAAATAAAAATTTTATGAAGATGAAACTAAGGTGATGACCTTTCATATAAAAGTTTTACATCATCGTAAACTCGCTAGAAAATCCGATAGTAAAATGGAAATAAAATATATAGAGAAATTACCTCTTCTTTCGAAAGTTTGATATGCTAATATCTTTATTGGCATTGACATATACATGGTGCGGTCCATAAGTTCGTCTGACTAAAGCTTGTATGCGACAATTATGCATCTTTAGACTTGAACTGTTTTATTTCATAGTAGGTGTTAAATATTTCACCCCTTAACTTGTTCTTCAGCTTCGAGCATGTGACTATAGTTGCTTCCAACTTCATCGCGCAACAAGCTAATTTGCGTTGATAATATTTTATGTCCAGACAGGACCAAATACTAAGTTGCAGTGTCAGCTTTCTTTGTAAAAAGGCAGGCAAAGCGAAGCATTAGTAAGAAGCAAGCGCACACCTCACCAGATTTTGACGTGCCTTTTTTCCATAATTTTCTGTCTTAATATATTAAAGTAATATGCCGTATTCATGGTTGTATTTAATTTCTTGAAGAAAAAATTGTAGCCATCACTCTTTTTGGTACTTTTCACGATATTTCCTTTTAATTATAAAATTAATAAGAAATTTCGCTCCAATAACGTGGAACAGTTACCACACCTGATCCATTATTTGAAAACCATTGGTCCATTTGATGAAATATAAATTCTTAATGTACGTAATCCAAACAGTTTGTTAATGTTAATATTAAGATGATGTAGATACGAGGTCTGGCTATTAAATAAGGAGACTGCGCGCCTAGTGGGCGCCCTAGTGCGTTGGGTATCTAGATATCTTGTCTGTGCACGTCCCAAAACACGTTTCCGTCACTATTATAGTATTTGTGCAGTAGCGGTTTGAAACGAACGTGTTTTTTTCTCGTGCTATGTGCTATAAATTGGTGCAAGGGGACTATGGGGACAATTCTCTTTCTCGTACGCGTGTTTTTGAGTGGCTTAAGCGCTTTAGTGAGGACCGAGAGAGCACTGAAGATGACCAGCACCCAAGTCGCCCTATGACTGTTTCAACTTCGGAAACAATGACCAAAATCAACCAAATTGTGCGCGCAGATCCTCGAATGAGCCTCCGGATGATTGCCGAGGCTGTAATCGCCGATAAAGAAACGGTTAGAAAAATTTTACACGAGGAATAACATATGACAAAAGTCTATGCAAAGCTGGTGCCAAAAAATCTGATTCTTAACCAAAAGCTCTTGCATCAATGGGTCTGTTCAGATTTCCTTGAAAGGTTAGAAGGGTTAGAAAGCTTAGAAAAAGATCTGCTTTGAAAGGAATCCGATCTGAGTCGATGGAAGCGATAAAGCAAAAAACGGCAGTGCTCCTAAAGGCGCTCACCAAAGAAGACTTCCAGCACTGCTTCGATCAATGGAAAAAACGTATGGAAAGGTGTGTGATGAGGGGAAGGGAGTAAAATGGAGGGGAGCATTGGATTGTATTGGAATTTTAAATTTTTATACTAAAACCCTTTTTCGTAATAATTGTATCATAATTGTACCATGTGTCAATGATTTTAGTGATCATATTGTTTTTATTTTTATGATTATAAATTATTAACGAAATTTGTTAGTCAGCTCGAGACCCCTAAAATACGCCAAAGTAAAATAACGTTGTATATAGATGATATCTTGAGAATCTAGTCCGTAAAGAGAGCACGAATTGCAAACGAGCCCATTAGAACACACCGCCGGTGCAAATTCCACGATCTTCATTAGATAGCGCGAATAGATATCGTCGTGCCCTTTTGTTTTAAGTTAACGCGTACCTAGTACGCCTCTTCTTCTCGTTACGCATCATTTCACAAAAAAATACAAATAAAAAAACAAAAGTTTTTTTTTGTTAAATATTCAAACGTTTGGTTGTAAATTAATTCCAAATTGAATCTAATCTGACCACATTGTTTTAAAAATTATGTTTTATTGGGTATGCAGAATGTTCCGCATCTTTCGCGCTTCTACAACTACAACGAAATAGGTTATTCATCATTTATTTATGTTTTTTATGTCCATTAGAAAACCACAATATGAAATTCAGTGTCTAACACAAATCAAATGGTCCTACGACAAGGAGTGTCTACATCTAGAAAATATCTTGTAAAATCCTTTACATCTTATTGTTCAGCTTTAAAAATACGTAGATTCCTTCCAAGGGAGGCTATTTTTGGCGATTCTTCTGTGGGGTTCCCTAGGTGTTAGTGCCATTCATCCAAAGTACTTAAGCTTTTTAGTGAAATGGACAGGACATTCGCAGAATAGATCTGCTGTTTTCATAGCCTATTCGCAGAATCTACAGCTATCGTCCTCTACTATGCCCATCTTTGTATTTGATGAGACAAAAACCTATCAGCAGTTTCATGTCGTTACTGGTCAACAAATCTGTAGCAAAATTTCGAATCGATGTCAATTCATCTACAATATTGTCATTAAAATTTTTGAAAAGATTTCTTTAATTCCAACTTTTTCTTCTGCTTTGTCTTTGAGGGTAATACAAGCTTTATCAATGCTCACTCTCAATCATTTTTTCTTGGAATAGTGCAATAGAGGAATAACCTCACGAAAAGATTCTTGTGAACTTTCAATAATGTCTTCATTTTTATCATCAGTTAATTTCTGTTTTTCTCCTTTAGTTTTTTTTTTCATTCTCCTCTATTATGTCTAGAGCAATGCTTTTGCGAACTTGACATTCATTAGCTTCAATTTCTAGACTATCAACTTCTTTAGCATTTCATTTGAAGGAAAAATCTTCTGAAACCTTAGCATCTTTTTCAAATTCTGGAATGATTTTCCGCCTTTTCGCATTGTTATCTTTATGTTCATCTAAATTAGTTTGTCCCTTCACATTTTTTTCATGTAGTTTTCTATGTCTTTCTATTTTTGGCGTTTCTTTATTATTTGAGACGTTCCCCTCTTTTAATTTAGAATGAGAATCTACATTTTGTAAAATTTTTGCTGACCTAGATTTTTGTAATAAAGTTGACCAGTCTGAAGAACTTCTTAACAGGTTATGAATCTTTTGGATTGTTTAAGGTCTGGAATGTTTCTCCAACAAGAATCCATCTGTTTCTTTTACCTTCCTTCTAGTTCATTATTGATGTGGCATCTCGTGAGGCTTTTGGTCCAAGTTATGGCAAAGCTGTCTGCTTCTTTAGTTCCTGATATACTCTGGTGGCCTGGAAACCACATTAGGGTTACTTTGTTTTTGTTAGCTAGTGCTTTTAGAGTTTGTTTGCACTTCCACACTAGTTTGGTTGTGCACTCAATAGCTTTCGGGACCTTCAAGGCCGTTTCTCTATCTGAGATAATATAGATGTGCTTTTTAGAGAGGTTTCTGTCCAAACACTTCTGAATGCTAGTTACTCTACCTGAAAAATTGTATTCCTAGAGATATATTTTGAGCTTGCTGAAGATTGTTGTTGACCAAATATGCGGTCGTTAATTACCATTTCGAATAATGTATCTTTGTCCATTAGTTTGTCACGGATTTCTAGCTCTATTTGCTCTAGAATTCTTAGGTGACTTATCAAATTACCTGGCTTTAGTTTGGATGTTTGGATTAGGCTGTGGGCGTCGCTAATGCCTCTTTCTTCAATGTGAGGTGAAGAGGAAGCAGGTTCAAGACTGTAATAGGACAGGTTGATATTGCCCTTGTAATACCTAGACAGATTAGCCTTCAAATATTGTTTAGTTTTTTGAGAAGCGCAGTATATGTGATAATGGGTATGATGAGTGTATGGTATATCCAGAATACCATGTTAGGCTTTAGCCTCCATGTCTGGAGATATGACAACATGTCTGCCTTGTCAAGGTAATTCCTATATATTTTGCTTCATTAAAAAGTCTCAATTTAGTACCACGTAGAAAAGTTGGACTTATATTTGCCTTCCTTCTCTTTGTGAATAAGACTAGTGATGTTTTACTTTGGTTGATCAAGAGTTGCTCTTCATCACTCTAGTTTTTGATTGGGCTTAGAATCGTTTGCATCTCGTGGTTGTAAGGAGCAATGACAACCATTACTAGATCATCTACGTAGTTTAGAACTGTATATCCAACGCTGTTAAATTCTAGTGAGGACAGCCACACTAGGAGTAGTTGAAACATGGATAAATCCACCCTTATACAAATTCTAAATATCTGAAATTCGAAGATTATAATTAATTGTTTGTTTTATTTTGATGAGAGTCGTCAACTTTCGTTGTCACCCCCGTATCTTTGTATAATTTTTATAGCCTTTCATAGTTAAATATAGATTGTGTGAATATGTGAAACTCTTGCGGTTTTTTGGTACACTATTAAAGCTAAAAACGTTCTTTGTTGGATTGAAACGTCCGGTTTTTTTAAATTAATGTCTCCCTTTTAGGGAAATTCCAAAGAAATGGACATTCTCTACGAGATAGAGGCAAAAAAATTGATCTTTTAACAAGAGGAAATTCGCTAGATGACAAATTTTAAGGACACGTCCGGTTTTTTTGTAATATAAGAAAGACCTACATTTTAGTTGGCGTGACAAAGCCACTTTCCACATCCCTTACTTAATAATAATAATATTGGAAAATCGATTATTCAAAACCAAAAAATAACCGAATATGTACATGCAGAGGTGATCAGGATCTTAAGAAACATTAACAAGATTGAATCGGTCATCCGATGTTCTTATAAAATATGCAAATTCGAGATTGTAAATTAGGGACGCACTAAGCAAGCAATTTATGTGGAGAAAGGGGTTAGAAGACATTAGATAGGGGAGAAAATCTATACTTAATTCTACTCGCACGCATCGTGTATCGTTACCCTCCGTTCGTTTACGTTAAAAACTTTCAGATGGTCAAGCGTCCCTATTTCCGCGTGAAAAAGCATTCAGAGTTATTTGAAGACATTCGTTTTTACTTCATCACGAAAGTTTTATTAGAAAGGGTGTGAACACACGGTCGTGTCAACGTTTTAACTTTATAATCGGCATTTAGTATTTTAAGTCTAATAGAGCTTGAGACGTTTTATCAATCTTAGGAGAAACAAACGACATTTTTATGATTTATTTAGATAAAATAGATAAATAAACAATTTTTAGAATAATATTAATCTCTTCAATTTTTATTCTACTTTCCTGGTTGAAGATTTCTCTATTTGAGGATCTTATTGGTACATGGGATATATATATATATATATATATATATATATATATATATATATATATATATATATATATATATATATATTGATAAAAATAACATAACCTAACCAAATATTCTTCCTCAACGCGTCGTCAAATGGACTAAGAATAAAATAGAACTTATAACAACTATATAATTATATACAGGGTGTCCCACGACGAGTATATTGCAAATACTAGTAGTAAAATCATGAAAATTTCTACGTTTGGATTTTTGAATACGAAACTAAAATATTTTCATTGTAACTTTGTTATTTCATATGGAACATATATTAATACATTTTTGAAATCTACGTAAAATTTCAGTATACTTTTGTCTGAAACCTTTTTTCGAAAAATGCTTACTTTTTGTAAAAAATTTGATCGTTGCAGACCCTTATAAATTCATTTTTTACGAGAGTACCCTTAAAGATATGAAAATAGTTTGTTCTCAGTTGCTTTTAGTAAAGCTAGACGTATTTGAATCTATGTTGAAAATTTTTTTATTTTATACAGGTTGTGTATAAAATGTGTTCGAAGTTTAACTACATAAATATCAAATTTCTTCATTTTTCATGTTCAAAATTACTCCATTGAACTTCAATGCATTTTTCAACCCTTCTCACTTTATCTATGGCTTATCATCATCTCAGAAAGGGAATTAAAGGAATTTCCTATTCTTAGCTCACAATCTTCTCTAGTTGTTGAGGCTTGTAAGTAAATCTCTTGTTTTATGCGACCCCATATAAAAAAATCTAAAGGCTTCATATTGGGAGAACGAGGGTGCCACCCCTTGTTGATTCGTCCGGTGGCAAGCGGTCTAAATAATTTCGTTTTAAATTTCTTAAAAAATCAAGATATCTTTCACATAAAAATAAAACAAAAAACATAAAAAAATACAAAAACAGTGCTTCTTACATTATCAATTAAGAATAAATTAATTAATTAATTAACCGTAACCATTCAAATAGAGTGTTATTATTTGATTATTTCTAATAGCAGAAAAGACATTGAACTGCCACCGATCTTGAAAAGCACGTTCTTTGGTTGAATGAAGATTAGCTTGAATTCAATAATGGAAGTTTGTGTCTAAATAATAATTTTTTACGTGAATTTCGATTCGTCGCACCAAATTATGTCTTTTAAAAAATCTTCGTCTTCCTGGCATTTTATTATTAAAAATTCAGTTAAATCTAATCGTGCAATAAAATCAGTTAGTTTTAAATTTTGACACAAATTGTAAGAATAGGGATGCATTTTATGTTTTTTTCATTTCAGCATTATTATTGTCAATAACTGGTTTAATTCTATTAACTTTTGATTCAAATGAACCGCATAGCTAAAAATTGTTGAGGATTCTTTTAACAGTATGCGAGTTTGGTCGTGGTCTATATGGATATCTTAAGTATTTTTTTATTTCTTAGTGCTTGTATCAAGGAGACGAAATAAAATTTAGATCACACCTACATCTCTAAAAAATTACAGACAACTTTTAATATCTGGATAACGGTAAGGTTTAGATACAGGAAAGCCTTATTTTTCACCCCTGAATGCAATAAAATAGAAAAAACCGGGTGGTTCTATTTAAAAAAATAAAGTAATTTGATATTTATGAAGTGAAATTTAGAACACTTTTTATACACATCCTGTAAAAAATGAAAAATTTTTCAACATAGATTCAAATACGTCTTACCTTGCTAAAAGTAACCGAACACAAACCATTTTCGTATCTTTAAGGATATTCTCGTAAAAAAATAATGTATAAGAGTCCGTGGGTCTTATAAGGGTGTTCTATTTGAAATAACAAAGTTACAGTCGTACATGTTTGAAAATATTTTAGTTAACAATATCGAGTATCCGAAAACCCAAACGTAGAAATTTTCATGATTTCAAGTATTTTACCATATACAGATAGTTTTAACCTGTCGTGGGACACTCCGTATAATCTGTTACCTTTTCACCCTAACTTCTTATAAAAAGTTCACACTCCTTTCAATATTTCGCCAAATTTTTCTCTTCGACCCATCCTTCCTTTTGTTCATTTTTATTCTGTTTTCAGTATTTGGTTCCAGTTCATTAAATTTTCTTGTAGATCCTTCTGACTTTATGCTAAGATCATTACATTATCTCCAAAAACGCATTCTAATTAAGTGGTTCTGAACTTGTTTTGCTTCTAAAGATTAAATTTGTTTAGAAACAGAATTTATGATTCGAAGCAGTCGTAGCCATATAAAAGTGACATATTTGTCATCCAATACGACGGATTTGCTTCAACTTATCGACCAAGAAAACATCTTGATCTTGAAGTTTTATCAAACTGGACGTACTTTGAAAATAATTGGATAATATGGAATGTAATCCTGATATGAATGTTATGGAACGCTGGGAGAAATTTGACAAACACATTCAGCTAGGGAAAATATGGCCTACTTTGTTTGCGGAAAATTATGAACAATCTGCACCTTAACTGCATCACCATTCATATTTTACCTTAAAATATTTGTACAAAAAGGAGAAAATAGATAAATAATGCTTGCGGATGGTACTAGGTTCTATAGGAGCATCATCCTTGAATCATACTACGATTCATCTATGCCTGAAGGTTTCCAAAATTGGAGTTTTATTATATAAAAATACTTTGAATCCTCTTGTACTAAATAATAGATAGATAGAGTTGTGAACACAATTAATCGAACAGATCTCAATGGAACGGACACATTAAGAAAATGGAAAAGCGAAGTCGAACTAGAGAATATCGCCAGGCAGACCAAAGTAGATGGGAACATCAGATTGTACAGGAAATTAAAAGTCTAGGAGACATAACTTTAGCTCAAATTGCGTCAATAGAGTGTGAGAAATCTTCATACGAATACGCTTTTGGTCCAATGAACCTTTTCTATATCTTAAACCTTAATCTACAGTCGTCTATTGCCATTTGGTGAACTTTATTGCCGTTTTTACCGTACCGAACGAGCAGATGCGGCTACGTTTAAAATCAGCTGTCAAAAATTTGATCTGTGGCGTTTGTGTTGGATCGTCTGTGAATATATGTGGATCCAGATCATCTTAGTTCATTTCTTGAATCATTTATATCGTTTATGGGTGTAATTTACGTTCAAATATCCATTGGATGAAGACCAAAAAGATTTATTTTAGCGGGGTATGACTCGTGGAACGTTCATGTTTTTGGTCTAAAACCAATTTTTAATTAATTGTGAAATATACTGACAACATTCAGTACTTTGACAGTACAATTCAACTTTTCATAACCTTCAACTCATATAAAGTAGAAAAATTAGAAGATTGAATAGATAATGAAAGCAGCTTCAAAATGTATTTGACACTCCTGGTGATAGTATTGGGTACTAAGAGATTGAAAAAATAACTACGATAAAAATTTACTTATTTTATCATTCCAATTTGGAATATTGGGGGTGCAAAATTATTCTATGTAATGTTTATAGAAAATTAAATGTTACTTTTTAATATTTCAAATCGAGATGAGTTGAAACTCATTCTAACTGGCTTCAGCATAATTTTTTTCCAACAAGTTTCACCGATAATTTCGTATAGTGGTTTGCCCTAGCGGGCTTTGTGCAAACACCGTCGCCAACGGCAGTTATTAGTTCCAATAACAAGGGCAGCCAACTTAAACTCAGTGTACACTTGTAAAGTTGCTCCGGCTATGCTCTAATCACTCCTATTCATGGCGCGGTCAGGCGGATGGTCGGAGACTGCCTTAGGACTTGGTCACTTCGGTCCCTTTCTTAGCTTATCTATCATCAATTAAAAATATAGATAATCGAACTTAAATGCGAAATAATAGAGAAGAGAGAGTCTCCGAGATTGCTTTATAGAATTAAAGTGAAGAGATTGAGCTTGAAAATTAGAATAAATATAGAAACTTTCTGTGTTTATAAGCATTTTTTTCATATATCCACTAGTGGATATAATTTTTTCATCCTTATTTTATTATACACTAGCTAAGCCGTAGAACTTTCTTCCACCTTGGAAGCAATAAATGATTTATCTAACTCAATTATTTATAAGGATAATAAATAGGCTGCACTCTCCATTGAAGCACCTTGTAATAGACATTTTTTGTTTTTATTATCAGACACATAAACAAATAACGCAGATGGTATTCCCATTCGTGAATAATGACCATGAGAAAACAAGAATGTTTGTACTTTTAGACCATTAGTAATTTGTAGATGGTCATGGCGAATGCAAGACGGATCGGAAAGTTGTTGAAACCTAAACGGCAAATCGGTCAACGTGAAATTTTGAGGAAGAGAAAAGCGGTAAAGATGGAAAATGCAAAAATAAAATATGATTTATTGAAAATTATCACTTCCATGTGAACGAGTTTGTGGGAATTTTTTTAAGAAGATACGGAATCCAAGTAACGGATTCCACCAGGAGAACTGATGGATATGTGGGAGCTTACCCTACCCAACCAGAGACTATTGTGATATATCGTCATACCAGGCAGCCGTCTACAGTGTTTTGCCTATCTTTATATAGGTAGCAATCAGTTGCCAACATTCTACCTTGTGCAACATCACCTGGATGATATTATCAGGTATCATCTGAGTCGTTTCCACATTACATACACTTAGGTATTTTGTGAAGATACCATCCGAAGTAGCCGTGTCCACAGTCTATGGTTTTTTATTAGTCGTTGCATCCATTTAGCTGATTTCTCTTCTGTCCATCATTTTTACCACGTCCGTATTTTTCTAGTGCGTTCGATATATTCCGCAATTCTGTCGTCTTATGTCTGAGCTGCTTCTGACAACCAGGAAGTACACGCGAATTATACCCTGGGTATAACCACTAGGACAGCTTAGGAAGAGACAGCCCAGTAGAAGCTGGCGATTCTCAGTACACTTTATCTCTGTACCATCGTCATCACTTTGTAGTATTTCTTTATTCTCAATGCGTCTGACCAGACATTCGTCCCACAGAGAAGAATTAAGTGCCACTGCCATTAATCGGCTC
This sequence comes from Diorhabda sublineata, assembly GCF_026230105.1. Classification (NCBI taxonomy): domain Eukaryota; kingdom Metazoa; phylum Arthropoda; class Insecta; order Coleoptera; family Chrysomelidae; genus Diorhabda; species Diorhabda sublineata. The sequence continues at coordinate 14,240,876 of NC_079485.1, read as the reverse complement.
AAAAATGCTGTCCAATGTGGGGCCAAAAAGACATCTTCGTATCTAAGGTCACTCCCAAATACTTTATTTCGCATCTAGACTCGATTTCGTCTGTTCCGATTTCAATGGACAGTTTTGTCTGTATCCGTTTCCTTGTGAGAAAAAATCAACTCAGTTTTTTCGGTAGCGAGTTGAAGTCCGTGATCTGTCATCTATCCCTCTACTCAGCTTAAGCTGCGCCAATTCTGCAGATTATTCAGTGATTGACACCATGACATCATCGGCGTAAGCAGCGAAAAGCACATCAAGAGGCAATTCCAGTCTAAGCAGATTATCACATAGACTATTCTATTCCAGGTCCGGTCACAGTATAGATCCTTAAGCGAACCTGTCCTTCTGTCGTCTCGTAGATTATTATCAGATAATTCTCTACCACTTGAGTCAAGTAGTCTGGGATCTGGAAGTGGTCTTTAAATACCTTAAGGTGTCGACCACTTTCTGGATTGCTCCGGTTGTTTTTCGGCTCTTTCTGAAGCCGAATTGCAGGTCGAGGTTATAGTAATATTTTGTATTTAAGTGATGATAATCACTCTATTTGGCTTTATTAACAACTATCAATTTAAACTTCTATATTGTTATTAAAGAAATACTATATTTTCAGTAATACAAATTAGGTTATTGATTCTTTTTCCGGGAAGGACCTTGAGAATAAAAGCAACAAGTCTGGAGTGGTAAGGACCCGTTATTTCTAGCGCTGTTTCCTTCGATGGATTTTTCCTGTTTTCTATAAGACACCCGCTGTTTATCTTACCCTCTATTTTATTTACTACGCCCTTGAAATAAATACCAAGAAATTGTAGGTGCCTTTATGATTAAATTGATAATATTAGGTATTTAGAAAAAAAAACTTTAGAAAACGAATAATTTATAGCAGATTTACTTTGCTTAACCTTCCATTAGGCGCGCGGGTATTTCTAACGTATTTGGTCGCGTTGTATCTAGCAGATACATATACCAAATAAATTTTTTTTTGTTATTATTATTTTTAATATATTGATACAGCAAATTTTATATGAATACTTCTTTTCTCCACTTTTAATTTAATATTTTTGCAAGGAAAAAAAATAATTATTGTATATGTAAAATGTGTAAAATTTTATTTAGGTTATCGCCAGAACTAGATTTAAAGTTACATTATTTATTCAAAATATTTCACAAACTTATAAAATTAATCGGAGTAATCACCCTCTTCAATTTGTTTATTATAACATTTATTTGTATTGTATGGAGTTTTATACATAAATGAATTCCACATTTTTTACAACAATATGCAAACACTGACGTTTTCTTATTTTCTACATAGCATGGTTCGCATCGCTTTCTTTTACTTGGTCCAGGTGTTGCCTCTTGAACTTCTTGTTGTGCTTCCAAGGTTCTGTAATTTTTGAGCAAATCTTTGGTTTGTCGTGGAAGACTTTTTATTTGGGCCCTCACTTTAGTTGTTCGTCTAGCAAGGCTAGTCCTAATTTTTTCAAATATTCTCTTCTTGTGACAAACGTATTTTTGTTTCCAAGAAATATCACCCGCGAGTTGATTCCAGCTACGTTCAGTAAATGGTAAAAAATTACCATAAGCCACCTCTTAGTTGATCTAGCAACATTATAAGTAGCGCAAAGCTTGTCGACCACATCAACGCCGGATTTTGTGTTGTTATAAAATGATATTATTTCTGGCTTTTTTGAAGCATCTTCTTCCACTTCGTTCGACGCCACATGCGAACTGGAAATAAGGACTACGGTTTTTCCTTTTTTTGGGACATATGAAACTAACGTTTCATTTTTTGTATATCTAAATAAACAAATAAACACTTAAAAACAATAAAATTTACGTTTGAATAATTACAAAACCTCAACATGAACGAGAACTTATCCCAACTAAATCTGAATATAAACTACTGCTTTTGGTGGCGTTGTATCTAGCAGATACAAATCCGGCGGTCGAACGGGTTTAGGGTGGCCAGGGGTTGTAAAAGTGAAATCAGCCGATTGTACTTCTAGGAAAGACTTCGAGATACATCTGCCGAGAACTACTACAAATCTCCATTTTCTAGAACTATTACATAAATAAATATTTAGCAAAAAGTTAGCCATCTATCTCGTAGATACACGCGCGACTAATGGAAGGTTAACTCATTCGTAGTTATATCACATTCAAATTGGTACTGGGTGGAATAAAATAGAAAAATTTTGTTTCAAAATCTATAATTTACAGAATAATTGATGAAGAATAAACAGATACAAACAAAAAAATTATAATGACATCTAGATATAAGGTGAAATATTGTTAGGTAGAGACTGATGGATTTTGAAGTAATGATGATTAGATTCTGATACTGCTTTCGTATAGAACACTTTTCATTAACCCATCAAACTAACTTAAGGTCTATGATAATTAGGAAATTTTGAAAAAACTTTAATGTCAAAAGGGTGATGGTAGAAAATAAATAAGTGGTTTAGTTAACAATATCATGTGGTTCATACTGGAAGGGAATTGTTATAATTTTTGCCAGTTACCTATATGAAAACGGAGATAGGGAAAATATAAAAAACTACCTCTACAGCAGTAATGTCAATGATACGGCCCGCGGGCCTTATCAATAAGGCCCGCGATCGCAATGTGTCACAGAAAGTGGCGTTGCCCACTTCGGCACCATGTAGATCTCGCTTTTTGGATACCCACCTATCATCTGACAAAATTTTAAATGAAACGGTGCTGCATTAAAGAATTCGGAAGGAAAATGCTTGAATACCTGGCCTAATGGGGGGATTTGGTACTTGGGGATAGTCTGTTGCTACTGTTGCACTTAAATTGACGCTTAGCCTGTTAAATCTTTCCATGATTCTATGTTATTATGGTTAAGATAATCTGTTTATGAGATAGAGATCAGCAAAAGCTTTGAATAAAATTTGTCATTAACAAATTATCAATAATGAGGTAAAAAAACCAAATTTTTTATTAATTGCTAGTAAACAGGATGACTCATAAAAACATTGTTATTTTAACTGCATTTTTGTGCATCCTATCTTGATTGAATCGATTTAGGAATCATCTCAGCACGGTGCAATTAAAAAAAAATGAATTTTTCATTGAAATTGAAGGTTTTGATGTATGACCCCATACGGTGGATGAAAATACATTAAGACTTTTTGCTTTTAATGAAATATCAAATATCGACTTCAAATATTATTGAAACGAGGTTAATAAATAATAAATCAGACCGTGTGTAGTATAGCTTTGCGTGGTATGGTCCGTGTGTAGATTGTATTTGAAGATAACTAATGACTGTCTTATGATATCGAGGTTGTTTCTATATTTATAGTTATAAAAAGCAACGTAGCTTGTCCTTATACATTTTTAAAGATATAGTCGTTATGAAAATTATTCTTTAGAATGTTCAGTTGTTTATCCGTTCCGTTGATATTTCGAGATGATTAAGTACGATAATGACACGCGATTACCGTAAAAAAAAACGTGAAAAGGGTTTGACTCGTGAAATTCGAATACTGCTATGACAATGCTCGGTTAGAACTATTCACTGAGTCTTTTGTAGCTATTCGTTTTTTTTTCCTTCAATTCTTTTATTTGATGTTTTGATGAATTTATCAGAAAAAAGCGGAAATCAGAAATAATAAGACTGGACTGTATATTTTATACGAAATAGAACAATAATAACTGCTTTAACTCAAAAAACTGAGCTTATCCATCTCCTTAACAGTTTATTATACACTTATTGAGTCGCATCTCCGATGTGCCTTTCATATGTGGTGCCACTCAATTTGAGCGAATCTTCAAACTACAAAAAAAAGACTAAACAGCAGAGATTTCTTTAAAAGATTCAAACTATCGACTATTAAGTTCTTCATTTCCCTTCAAAGGCAAAAAATAATCCTGAATTGAGCTTCACAGTTTTCCAGTAGCAGTAAATTCTAAAGTTCTTGAACTGAAATTGGGGACAGAAAACTTGTTGACAGAAGTAAATAATCTATTAGACAACTGAAAATTAAAAAAAACGTGTTCAAGTATATGGAAATTTGACCTCTTCATTTCAAAGAAACTAATTTTTTCCAAAAAGGTTTGTTAATTTATGAATTTAGGTTATGTGTCTAAAATTTGAATAAAATACTTTAGAAAAGTTAAAATGTAGAAGACTACAATGTAATTTTCTTCCTTCCAACTATATACCAGTAAGTCATGTTCTTAGTTTATTAACATTTTCTAAAGCAACTCGTAGAATAGAACTAAAACTGGAGGATACTTTCGATTAAAAAGAAGTGTGAACATTGACTTGATTTTGAAAATAAAGAAGACAGAGAAGCTGCATTATTGTCACACTCGAAGATGTGAAGATGATGCAGGCCCCAGTCATAGAGATGTGCAAGTAAACACACCAAAGTTTTGAATTTATGTGAACTAATAACTAGTGATGAGCAACTCCGAAACTTCAGTGGGATAAATGAATTTATAACTGTGAATATCATTGTGAATAATAAATAAAATATCAGCGAATAATAAATTGATATAAGCTTATTTTATAGTGACTTACAAGTCACTTGAACTATCGTGCGAACTATCTCTAAGCGTCAAATCTTCACCAATTTTACAGAGATTACAGAGATTGTTTCTTTCACGTTTTATATCTGTATTCGGTTTAAACGTTATCGGGTAGTTTGAACTTCAGTTAAACATGAAACGGAGGATTAAAACCTAACTTTTCCATATTGTTCACATTTTTACAATATTATTAAGGGTTTTGTTAAAATGATCCAAGATTTGCACTTTGTATTTGATGAACTCGACGATGATGGAGAAGAAATTATCAACATTGTCGACACGTTGATAAAACAAAAAAGTTTTTTTATTTTTATGATTAAATTCCATTGCCAACTCCTCCCAATTTTTTGTTACCGTTTTGCATTATTTGTATTTTTTTATAAACCAAAAGCACTACTTCATAGAAATTGCATGATTTTTTGATTCTTTGTTCATTTTTGTTTAAACAAAACAAATATCGTAAAAAGTTTGGTTATATTTGTGACAACTGACAGAAAAATTTCTGCTCAATTTTAACATGTCAAATATAACAAATTTCTTTATTCTTGGTTCAAACTAGAAATCAAACTATAGTTAAAACTTTAGTTTAATCTCTAGTTTTGTAAAATTTGCCCTAAAATGATCAAATTAACGTTTGGATCATTAAGTAAATTCCAGCAATCAAATTATTAAAGGGAATGACAGCTGTCATTTGAAAGACAGTATTTCATGAAAATAGTACAAAAATATGATTCTTTGGTGTCCAATGTCAAATTGATTGACAGTTTTTACTAAATAAGAAATAATTTATGAGTGTTAGTGTAATTGGTATGAAGAGGTTCTGCTGTATATGGTTTTTTCCGTTTATTTTTTGGTGACTATAAAGCTGCTATGGTTGAATAGAGAACTTGAGTTTTAAGAAAAAAATACACGAAAACTCCAAAAACCAACATTCATAAATCAATGGAAATTTGAAAAAGTTTTTTACAAGGTAAGTTTTGTTGAAATAATTGCAAACACCTGGTTTTCCACGAACCGCCACTATCTCAAAGAAAAACTATAAATAACCAAAACCAATACTGATAACATGACATCAAAAACTTTTCTAGTTATCGAATTAGGATTGTATAGAAGTACTTTGGGCACGAGTACTATTTCTGTGGGGCCTGGATTTGACTCTGCCATTTTGTAAATTGATCCAAAATAAGTCGAAAATGAAGAATAAAATTTTTTGATATCACGCTTCGTTTTCCAGATATCGATAGTTGAGTTTGGAAAAATTTATTTTAATATTTGCATATATGTATCAACCTAATCTAACCTAACCTAAAAAGTGCAAAAATCGTGAATTTTTTAAAGCCAAAATTATCTAAAAAATTTTTTTTTCGCTTGAGGATTATTTTAGTTTTATTTTATTATTTATTTATGGGGGGCTTCGCCTCCTCGCCCTCACAGTCTGCTCAAAAACCACAGGCCGTGAGGAACGGGTGAATTTGAAAAGGGGAGGTTGGGGGCAGATAAATTCGGAGCGGGTAGATTTAGAACGATTTTTCACGGTCATTTTTCTTATTCGGTTGATTTTGTCGTTAATAATAGGATAAATGATGCAAAAATAATTGCTAGAGAACTTTTCCAGGATAATGTGAAATACTACAGTAGTCTGGCTTCTCAATTATAAAACAAACGAAAATAAATAATTTTTGAAAGCATTCAGAACGCACTGTTTGTTCGAAAGGGGATATTTTTACATTAAATTACTAATTAAATCTTCAAACTACCATTTAATATTTTTTTATGAATAATGAAAAACAACCGAGAATTCTTTAAGAAAAACATTAATTCATGTATGTCACCTACGCCATTGCCCTTAGGTGGACAGTATATTGTGCTGATTTAGAACTTATTTTATTGTAGAATTGCTTAGCTTGTGTTTACTAAAAGATTATTTAATTCACGATTGTAATAAAAAATATCAGTCTTGTAATTGAAGTTGATGGTAGAATTTATGTTAGAAATAAAGTTAGTTTTTAAAAACACGGTTCCAGTTAATTAAAAGTTAAGTGGCGCAGTCAGTAGGATAGTCAATCGAAAGTTAAAGCATATAACATTCGGTTCGTTCTGCGATTTGTTGACTATTCGAACAAGTAAAGTTAAATTATTGGAACTCTTAGTTGGGCGAACTGAGTAACTCAACTAGAAGATCTGTGTTGTGCCAGAAACAGGAAGAATCAAGAGGATATTGGTTGTTCCTGTGCAGTCCAAGCCAATGGAAAGGATCTTCATTCTATTGCTGATTCTGATTCAATTAACTCAAATTCAGGCTCAAACTCTGTTAATACTTAAATAAAATTTAACTTAGCATCACCAAAACTTTTCTCTACGATTAATTTTAATAAAATGACTGCTCCACAATTACCTATTTTTAAAAAGGAGTATCTTGATATGATACCCGAATTTGATTGAAACAATGCATTACTTCCTAGGTTTATAGAAATTTCAGAGAAATTAGTAAGTTCTATAATACTGTGGATGTAGGGGATTTTCAAAACGAATATTTGATGTCCAGCATCTTAGCAAAAATAAAAGGTGAAGCAGCCATAAACATTTCTTCTTGTACGATAAGAACTTGGGAAAATCTAAAAGATGTACTTCTTAATACTTACGTTGGCAAAAGAGATATTTACACTTTAAATATAGAACTTTCAGAAATGAAACAAGGTAATGAAACGCCTTTCGAATTTTATAATAGAAGTCAACATTTATTAAATCTTCAAATTTCTTATCTCATGACACATTCTAATGTTAGTGAACATTTAATTTTGGGTAATTACTTTAAAAATTTGGCTCTCAGAGTATTGCTACGCGATTTAAAAGAACCTTAAGGCACATTAATGCGTACGAAAAACCCAGAAAATTTGAATATTGTTTTAAATGTACTTACAAATGATTATCAAGTTTATATGACCCAGAATAATCATCCGAAAAATGTTTTTTCATCCTTGAATACGCAAAATAATTCACATAAAAATAAAACCACTTTCCAAAATAATGTGGCATATAGGCAGCCACTTCCTGGGCAAAATTATCAATATACTAATCGAAATTCCTCATAAAACCCGCAAAATCATCCATCAACTCCTTCTAATAGGAATATACAAACCTTTCTAATAATGGTCAAAACGTCTTTAAACCCAACCAGAACCAAAGATTTCCTAATCCAACTCCAATGAGTATGTCTACAAGAAATACATCTAGACCCCAACCTCAAAATTATCAAAATAGGTTCCAACACAATCCGAATCAACCTAGAAATTTTATCTCGGAAGAACTCTATAATATAGACGATTCTGATTGCACTAATGATGAATCCGATAATTTTTTAGAGACACCAGCCTCGGAACCAAACCAAACGTGATCGAATTATTAAACTTAAATAATTCAGAAAGCGTGTTACCCTATATAATTTTTCCAGAACAAAATCTTAAAGTTTTAATTGATACTGGTAGCACAAGACCCTTTCTGACACCAGCAGTTGCTGAGAAATATTTAAAAAAATCTTATGTCAAAAAACCCTTCCATATAAAATCTGCCTTTGGTAGCAGTCAACAAATTTCTGTACACTCATTCCAATCCCTAAAATGTTTAATTATAGAAAACCGCTCAATTTAGAATATTGCGTTTTCAAATTTCACGATCATTTTGATTGTTTGCTAGGATTGGATAATTTAAAAATACTTAATGCAATTATCGATTTAAATAATAATTTGCTTATGACTCCTTATAGTCAAATTAAATTGAATTACTTTGACATTAAAACTGGATCCACGAATTGTATAGTAGTGCCTCCACGTTGTGAACAAGTAATTAAATTAAATATTGAAAATGTAAAAAATGGTAATGTAATTATACCATATACACGAATTGAGAAATTAGAAATTCCGGAATGTTTAACAAAAGTTGAGAATAATATAGCTTTATGTACAATTTTAAATCCTTCAGAATCCAACTTTCGAGTAGATTTAAGCCCTTCTATTAGTGTTGAGACATTCAATGAATACGAACAAACTCTCAACCCAAATTTTAATGAAATTTATTGTGAAAATGCTAAATTTGATGTTTCGAAAGTTAGAACTGAACTAAATATCGATGAAACTAAATTACAATAACCTCAATGTTCTGAAAAATTATTAGTTTATATGGACAAATTTAATAAAAAACTCTCATCAACTCCCGATGATAATGTATCGCTAATAGTTGAAACAGATAATGAAAGTAATAATAATGAGAATGACGACGAAGATATAACTGTGCATACAAATGAGGAAAATCCTGTAATTGGTATACCAATTTCAGATTCAGCGATAAATGTTGGTAAAAATCAATTAATATTTTCAGAAGTAAATTTCGAACCAGCCGTACCTACTATTATGAAACTGTATGAAAAGAAACAAAGAATTGTTGTGCAATTATCTAAAAACAATTTTGAGCAAGATGTCATTAATTTCGTGAAAGAGTACATAGTACCAAAAACTAAATATTTTATTTATTTCGAAGACCCAATTTATGAAAATTTCAGTGTCGTTCTACAAAATCACTTTCAAGATTCTCAAATTGACTTTGTTAAATGTAATAAAAAATCAATAGATGTTCCTTTAAATGAAATTAAAGAAGTAATTCAAAATTACCACGAAGGTAAGACTAATCATAGAGGACTAGATGAAACTGAAAATCAATTAAAAGCTTTGTATTACTGGCCAAATCAAAGTGCATCTATACAAACTTATATAAATGAATGTGAAGTTTGCCAGTTAAGCAAATATGATAGAAAACCAATAAAACCATTTTTAAATATTACCCCCACAGCTACTAAACCTTTCCAAATTTTGCATTTAGACACGATAACCTTAGAAAATAGTAAATTTCTTACGATAATAGATTCATTTTCCAAATATGGTCAAATGTATGAATTAAAATCTAGACAAGGAATAGAGGTAGCTCATAGTCTAATTAAATATTTTACAAAACACTGTATACCAGAATAAATAATTTCGGACAATGGAACTGAGCTAAAAAATTCTGTTGTAAAAGAACTATTAGAAACGCATTAAATTAAAATTCATTTCATAAGTTCTCAACATCCAGAATCGAATGGAATTGCTGAAAGATTCCACTCTACGATTATTGAACACGTCAGACTTTTGAATAATCAAAAAGATTTTAAAAATGAGACTATTGAAAGTAAAATACTTTACGCATTATTAGCCTATAATAATAGTGTTCATTCTGCAACAAAATTGAAACCAAACGAAATAATTTTCGGACACATAAACCTCTCAATATAGAAATTTATCAACAAGTAGTTAATAATTATATACAAAATCATAAAGATAAAATGAAAATTTTATACTCGAATTTAAATCAAAAATTACAGGAAAACAAATCAAAAATAATCTCTAAAGCAAATAAAAGCCGTGAAGAATTACCAGATACAATATCCACTAAAGTGTACGTACGCACGGAATAAACAGGCACAAGGTAAAACCAAAAATAAATATAAAAGTGAAGAAATCAAAAGCAAAAATACCCGACTAAAAACAGCTAAAATCGCTACTAGACACAAAAATACTTCAGAAAATATTCTTCTTTCAAACATAAAACGTCCTAAAAAGACTCCCTATAAATTTATTTTAGGTTCGTCACCGCCGGAGACGCAACAGTCAATATAGAAGATGTTACCTATAACTTGGGAATACTTCCCATAAATCTTGGATATGCCAAGCTGTAGAAATCCAGTCATACTTTTGTTCATTTTTATAATTTAAGTCCACTACTCGTAGAATATAATAAGTTAAGTATACAATATAATCACGTTAAATATAATATGTTTAATAATACATTTTTTCATTCTGAAACAGAAAATATTGTAAATATAATAGAGTACACTAGGAATAGTATAGAATATATAGGGTTAGTAGTAGGAATAGTATAGGGTTAATTAACGGTCTTGGATCAATAGTAAAAACAATTACAGGAAACTTGGACTCTGAAGATGGAGAAAGAATTAATTCAATTATGGAACATTTAAAACAAAACCAAGAAAACTTGCAAAATCAAATAAGAATGCAATATTCTGTTAGTCGCCAAATAATTGATAATTTTAATAAGACAATTCAGGACATTCAGTATAATGAAAAAATATTAAAAACGAAAATATTTGAGGTAAGAGATTTTCTAGATTTTCAAGCAAATGCGGAAAATATTAAATATTTGAAAGAGTTATTCAACGAACTTCTTATCAATGTAATTCAAGACATTTTAGAAACGGTTGAAAATTCCTTGACCTTCTGTAAACTTAGAACATTACATCCAAGTATTATAAAATCTCACGATTTATTTGTAGAGTTGCAAAAAGTGCATTATTACTACCAAGCGGATTTACCCTTTGAATTAAAACATAAAAATATTTTAGATTTTGAAGCCGTCATAGACGTAGTTTGTAAAGTAGAAAATAACCAAATACAATATTTTTTATCGATACCCATTAACTATGATATTTTATTATTATCTTTTTTATAAGTTACCTATACATACAGAAATTGAATCAGAATACGTAACATTAATACCTAATTCAAAATTTTTACTTAAATCAAATAATGTCATTAAACCTCTAAATGACATTTGTACTCGCGACAATATTTTTCAATGTCTTAACCATTTGCAACACAATAATAATTATGGATGCGAAGGAACCATAATGTAAGCAAGAAACTGAAGTGAGAACTCTTAAAGGCATTTATTTAATAGAAAATTCATCATGTAAAATTATATTTAGGTACCAAGAGTTAATATTTCAACAAAAAACGTTTGGACAACCTTTTGTAATAAATGAATTAAATTTGAATTTAAATCAATTACACGTTTCTCCAATGAAGGTTGATTTAAAAGGGTTAAAATTAAAGGATATTCCAAATCAACTGGTAACGCCAATATTCACGGGAAACACTAATTTTCACATTCCCAGTATTTGGACTATTCTTCTTTATATAGCATTGATATTGGCCTTTTTGTGGATTTTGTATAAGAGGAAAATTTAAGGAAGGACAAGTAAGAATCACCCGCAGGCAACGAAAGATGGGATCCAGCTTCCAGGAGAAGCTTCCTTCTAAAGGGGGAGGTGTCACCTACGCCATTGCCCTTAGGTGGACAGTATATTGTGCTGATTAAGAACTTATTTTATTGTAGAATTGCTTAGCTTGTGTTTACTAAAAGATTATTTAATTCACGATTGTAATAAAAAATATCAGTCTTGTAATTGAAGTTGTTGGTAGAATTTATGTTAGAAATAAAGTTAGTTTTTAAAAACACGGTTCCAGTTAATTAAAAGTTAAGTTGTATTTATCGTATGTTAAGTTATATTCATCACAGGGTGATGGAAGTTATCAAAAATGGCTCATTTTGTTATAAAAATCTGTTTTTCTCAATATAATTTTGAGTATTGAACGCCATCTGTTCAATAAAGCGAATTTTGAACTAACGTTTGATTATAACTTTAAGTATCGATATCTCGAAAACGAAGCGAGATATCAAAAACTGGCGCCACGGAAATCGTACTATCCCCGTACTTTTAAAGAAACTGTAAATAAAAATGGTAAAGCGATACACATTTAAATTAGAAAAAATGAAAAACTCAAAAAAAAGACCGAATGGAGCACTAAACAAAAATTTTAAATGCAAATACGAATACATTACATTTAAGTTTGTTAATTAACATAATATAAAAAATTGAACTTCTTAGCTTTCGAATATTGGCCCTGACGGTGACAATATTAAAAATAAAATGAGTAAAGTTCATTAGTTGGTAGTTAGTTTACTTTAGCAACACGCTAAGGGACCCACACCTGTCCGCCGACGACGTCTGACCGCTCCTAGAGACACATCTCTTGGGGGCCGCACCTTCCAAGGCTCTACCACTAATTTACTTACGTTCCAGCTATCTAACCGAGGATCTCCAACTGGCTATTAAAAATGTTATTTACGGGGTCATCTGAATTATATGCTATATTGTTATATCCTCGGAGAGTTACTCGTGACGTGAGGTTTCTCCTTGGAGGATTTTTTTGGGGTCAGTCGGAAAATTATTAATTCGAGGAAAGAAATGAAAAATTTTTTCATGCTTTATACTTGGCGTAAAATATGGCAACTTAGTGTAGTAATTTGTATATTCACTAAATTTGTATCGAAAGTATTTTTGTATTTGCAATAGTCAGAAGTTTCTGGAACCGTACTGATTGCGTTATCGAATTTTTTCTTTTTTTATAATTATTATAAGTTTTGTGATAGACATTATGAAAATTTGAAATCTTAAAAATTAGTTATAATTGCTCCAAATTCAATAAATTTCACGTTGCCAAACAGAGGATTAACATCCCTATTCGACAAGGTGCCACACGATCCCTTTTCTTATTTAAAATTTTCGAGGGGATGCTTAAAACAATAATTGTTTTCTTGAATACAATATAGTAACAAATTATTCTAAATAATATGAACAAATTTAAAATATTATAATGTAACTTCTCTGTCCCTTGGGGAAGTTTAATGAGGGATAAATAAAAGGGATGACTCTCCTCTTGATGGAGATTCTTCTTGTTTTTCTTTTATTTTTTCCTTAAAACGCGTGAAAACGTTCAAAAACAAATTTTTACTTTGATGACTCTTCCGCGATTTTACTGACTTCGCCAATTTCGTTTTCGATTCAAAAACCAGAATTTATTAGAAGTGGAATATTAAAGTTAACGCTGTAAGCTTCATTCTATATTAGATTCAGATCAAACTCTACTTCGATCATGTTTTATATATACATAGTTATATTTATAAGAGATAATTGCTTGATTTGCACACTCACAGGCTACTGGAACAATAATAGTCTCGTTGAATACAACAAATTGTTATAATTTAACTTATATTGAATAGCTGGAGGTGGAGGACAAACATATTGATCAATACCTGTATAAACGCATTTAAAACAATTATGCTTGTCTCTGAAAATCCACGCGATCGTTTCACGCTACAAATTTCCTCTATTTGTGTCAATAATTTTTCACTTTACATATATATCATTCGTATACCTTGAGTCTACGATTCCTATCATGAGCATTTATGGGCAATTAGACCTACGGACACGTCGACCATTTACAGTGCATTTCCAGCGATTATCATCATCAGGAAATCTCACATGTCGATGAAGAATGAAGGAAACTGACACGCACCACGTGATTGTTTTTCGGTTTTATGATTAAATGTATTATAAATAAAGAAGAAACGTGTTGTATCGATTAACAAATATTTGTTTTTTTTTAACTTCATAACCATTGCTTGTTTATTTGTTTAAATACTAAGTATTTTAATTAAAGTAAAGTAGCTGCTACTATAGAAGGTCGTATATATGGAAAAAAAAATATAACAAAAATGATGAGCCGAGGTTAGGGAATCAGCCGCAATTGAAGAAAAACACATATTTTATATATGTACAAAAACTTATTGATATCTAATTGCCCTTGAGATTAGTGTAGCCATACTTGTCAATGGAGAATTCTCCCGCAAAACAATTCATATATCATAAGATCAATAAAAGATATAAAATGCTGGATTCACTATGTTGGAAAACATTTTAGGGTTTACATATTACATCACTCAATAAGTCGTGTGACTGATACACAGAGGGCACTGCCATTGTCAGATCCATATGACGTTTATGAACTACCAGCTTTCAAAAGACTATGAGTGGAATTTCACGATATTCCGATTAGTCAGAAAAAAGTGACAGCCATTTAAGTGAAGCTACTTCTATTATTTTCAAAACAATTTCGTGTGTTACTTTATCATTGCTTCTTGTTGAAAAAAATACTGTGTAAGCTCAGCAAAGGCTTTAAAAGTGTTATCCGGACTCTCTTCCATCGAAAAAACCATTTGTTGTTGGTTCACTGAATTTAATCGTGGTCGTATGACACCGATGATGGTGAACACTATGATCGTCCAATTGAAATCAGAAAACATCAAAAAGTCTACAAATTGATTATATCTAATAGTAAATTGAAATTGCGTAATTTAGCTGAGGCCGTAAAGATATCAGAAGGCAGTGTGCTTACAATTATGTATGAAGATTTGACCACGAAAAAGCTTTTTTGGCAGTGGGTGCCGCGTGTACTCACAGTCAACCAAAAACAAAAACGTGTTGATGATTCAGAGCAGTTTTTGGCAATGTTTACCTATAATAAATCAGATATGTGACAATAAATGAAATATGGATCCATCACTTCACTCTAGAATCAAAACATCTGAGTGGACTGTAGCCGGTGAACCACGTCCCAAGAGACAACAGTCAGTCTGGAAGGTTATGAATACAAAAATCAAGGGAAAACGGCTTCAAATGTAAAAAAAAAAAATACAATGCACCTATTCACAAGTCGATGGCCACGATGGTTAAATTGAACGAATTACACTTCGAATTGCTTCCTCATATACCGTACAGTCTAGATATGGCCCCCAGTGAAACTGATCTCAAAAGAACGCTCGACGTTAAGAAATTCGGCTCAAATGAAGAAGCAATTGCTGAAACTGAAGCCTACTTTGAGGCAAAAGACAATTAAGAATGATTGTATTGCTGTTTCCAGTTAATCACATGACTTATTGGGTAATGTGTTATATACGCCTCAATTCAATTATTTTTCAATTTGTTTATCGTTAAGACATTATTTGAAACAGTGCTAGCCGTGCTAGCAAGGAAAATATGTGGAATTGAAGGGAAAGATACAGTTGATGAGCGAATGATACATCGATGGATTAATCATTTTCCAATAATGGAGATTTGATGGTTGAAGGGAAACAGTAGGAAACCAGACAAGTATTGATCTCCTATGACCTTCATCTTCATTTGAAGTCATTTTTCTAAGCAACCTGAACATGGAAAATCAGTTGTTAGACAACGCAAGACAAGAACAATTACCAGAATTCGGCACAAGAGATTGATTCGAAACAAAAATCTTGTTGCGTATCTGGTGGAATCATGAAGACTTATTGTACTTCGAAATCGTTCCAGATAGTCGAGCTATCAATAACACGGTATGTAGTGGATAGATAATACGAATGTATGAGGTTTTATCCAATAAAAACGTCCAGCACATCTAGCATTCAGTCCAGACCTTGCACCGTCAGATTAATATTGATTCAGAAATATATTGAATAAATCTGAATCTAAACGAGATGTTGAAAATGTACACAATGGTTTTACTAATGCCTTAGAAAGCTTATTGAACATTGTATTCTTGTATTTAATAACCTCCAAATTGGGTCATTTAAACAAGAAATATATCATTTTTTCCTAATGGAAACCCATCCCAACACATTGGTTCAACCTCTAATGAGACCTCCCACCCAGTTAAGGCTTAGAAGGCATCTTCCGTGTGATCAGTTTGACGTTATATCTCAATCAAACGATTTTGTGAAGGGAAATTTCCACTGAGTAATTTTCTTACAAGACAGTTTATATTGCTTTAAACCATTTGCTCATTGTAATATTCTAGAGACCGCAAATTATAAAAGGAGGTTAAAAAAACTATGAGGTATATTCATTTTCTCTATTTATTGAGGGAAAAATTTCGAAATATGACAGTTTTACTGGAGACATAAACCGTACTATTGGACAGTGACAGTTAAATCACAAAATTAACTCGGTTAACACCACTAAATCTCTTCAAGTGCTGTAAGATAGGGTCGAATGTGCATTTCGGGAAAAACGATTTCACGTAACAAGGCAAGCAGATCAAATTAAGTGTGGCATTATGTAAATGTGAAGACCGCAAAGGTCCGAGATAGAAATCTTGGAGACTTCCTACAATAGTTCAGCCCTTTTAACTTACTAACGCCGTCTTTAACGAAATGACCCTAGTCATACAAGCTGGCTCTTAATATGTTTCTGCTAGTTTGCATAATAATTAGTTAGGAACTGGACGAACTTTTAAACTGAGCGTTGATATTGGAGAAACTTGACAGTTCTCAATACTTCTTGAAATCATAGTTTTTAAGAACAATAATTCGAAACTCACGATTTTTTCTAATAATATTTCTTTTAGTGTATATGAAGGACCACCTGGTTTACATGCAATACAATTAATTGCCTTAGCGCTGTCGAAAAGACGAAACTAAATGAAAAATAATGTATCTTGAGTTTCATTAGAAAACAGTTTGGGGATGGTAGACACCATGTGGTTAATGTGAACTGATTAATCTTCATTGTTTATTATTTTAAATATCTAAGGGTAAGTTGCATTAACTTATCTATTTTTTTCATTTCTATTTCTAATAATTTTAATGTTTCAATATACTTTTCATTTTGAATCAACTTTTATTTTCTAGAACTAATTTACTAGGCTGCAGTGGCTTTAGTTATTTGAATTATGTATTTGGTATCTATAATTTTGTCAATATTGATTTTTTTCCTAAAAAAGTTGTAACAAGATAATTTCAACGAAAAAGTTATTGAGAAAACATTGTAGCAGATGTAAATAGCTTCAATTTAAGTACAGATCGACGTCTGTAACCTCAATTACTACAAACATCTGGCTGAATCTTTTTGTTATTATTCTCTTAAAATCTGCCAAATTTGTGCTATATACACAATCCCTTAGATGGGAGTGTTTTTACAAGAAAAATCCGTTTAGTCTGTCTACTATCAACGGCGAGTATCATGCGAACTTACCGCAATTTTTAAGCGAAGAAATCAAGCAAAAACAGCAGCATTTGGCTAAGAAGAAAGAGTTGCTTCATCAAGACAATGCACCATCCATCCCACATCCCCACATCTGTTATTGCAATAACCAAAAGTTTGAATTGCTACCTCATGCACCCTAGTCGCCAGATTTAGCCCCGTCGGATTATTTTCTGCTGAGGCATGTTGGTATTTAATAGTTATTTGGATGAGCTCTTATTATAAAAAGGTATCGAACTTATTGAACATCGCTGGGAAAAGTTCATGGACCTAAAAGGATATTAAGTTTTCCAAAATTTTTGTTGGGCCAGGTACTTTTGGGACTAACCTTGTAGTGGCAATATCTCCTCATAGGAAATGTATAGCGAGAGTAGGTTTT
The DNA here is from genome assembly GCF_026230105.1 of Diorhabda sublineata. Lineage (NCBI taxonomy): Eukaryota > Metazoa > Arthropoda > Insecta > Coleoptera > Chrysomelidae > Diorhabda > Diorhabda sublineata. The sequence goes on along the minus strand of NC_079485.1, from coordinate 14,223,165 downwards.
TTCTGCATTTAATTTCTGTATAGCTGGAAATGTGCCAAAACGAAATAAATTTTAGATATTCGAAAAAACGATTTATTAAAAATTATAAGGACTGTATTTATTTCATATTTTGTTTATTAATGTATTTCTATCAATTGAAAACTATCACATACTCTGGTTTTTACGACTACTCTGACTTGGAGAGATGCAATCTCTATTTGTTATATATCACAAGAATTTTGTACAGACATTATTAAGAAAAAATTAATTAAATTAATAAAATGTGGATTCCATTGATCTCATTGGCGAAAGACCTCAAATGACATGAATTGACGTGGATCGACGTCAATTGACATCAAAAGACATCGATCAACATCAAATAGACGTCAATTGACTTCAATAGACCACAATTCATATCATTTGTAGTTAATTTTGATTCTATAAACCATAAACGTTAAATAAATAGAATTATTGATAAATTTTTTGTTTTACCTTCCATGGAAACTTTGTATATATACCCTATGTGATTACAAAAACTTCTCATCGATAGTATCGCTTCTTTTCTTTGAAAATAAATGACGTCGAGTTGCCTTAAACATGGTCATGCCCAAATTTGTTTTAATAATATTCTCTCAAGATGAAGTGACATTATTTTGGTACTTAGGAGATTTTTTAGCTTTGTAGACTCCATAGAAGAAATGCATTCTATGCAGTTTACAGGACTAGAAAAATACAGATTCTCCAATTTTTAGATAAACAAGATTTTTAGTAAAGTGTTCAATTTAGAGACGCTATTTTATATATACATAGACATACGTAATTATTATTAAAAATTAAAAATATAAGTTCTGATTTCGCAACTTTAAACGCCTATAACTCTGAAACTAGGGATCGTATGAGAAGGTTTAGCGTTATTTCCATGTCATCTATCACTCTCGAAACTGGCCTATATAATCTGATCCGCTCACAATATGTCATTTCAGTCATAAACATTTTAGTTTTCATTTTATTTCCGGTAACTTTCTTAATACTAATTGATAATAAAAAAGTTGATTGGAGACAACATAAATGACAGATAATTAAAACAGATAATAAAAAATATGGTCATATTAACGATGTACTATACTATAGATAAATCTTAAATCTGGCCGAGAGAGGTCACCACTAATTAAATTTTGAAAATCTTCTTTCAAAATATCAAATTTTGTGTAAAGTAAATAGTTACTGAAGCCTTCAATCTTTATTTAATTACATGTGTTGATGAAGCATTGTTTTTAACCAGAAAATTTACCGCTAAAGCTTTAAAACTATTATGAAAACTGTCTTTGGTTGGTATGTGGAAACTAAACTTGGCTGTACAAGAACTGATAATGCTCTATAATCAGGAAGTCCAAATGAGGAAGTAGATATCATTTAGAGATGTTCATGAGCACTTAAACATAAAAAACAACAGCGAATTATACCTTTTAGATGGGATTACTTTAATCAATATTTGTCCAATGAAACCATCATAAACCTGATCAAAACTGCACTCATCTTATTGGACTGGACTGAGACTCTGCACCTATTCCTAGAAGATGTTTTGTGCAAGGTTATTATTTTGAAATACAGGAGACATATTGTTCATAAATCGATGAAAACCATGTTGACATTCATTAAATTTCTCTTCGCGCACCATATTTTCCAGATTCACTTACTAGCGACTACAGGTTTGTTTGATATCTGGAAAAATGCTCTAAGGAAAGAAATGTCAAGTTATGGGTGGAAGGAAAACTTATTTTGGTATGGAAAGAGTGGTTATAGGAAATTATTTTGACGAATAAATCGTAATTTGTGTAAAAAAACTTTTAAATGTTAAAATGAATATTTCGAAATAATTGTATTATAATTTTGAAAGCCATCAATGAAGAATTGTAACGTATAAGGTGATTTTAATAATATATCTTCGTATCCGTAATAGCACGAGTACTTTTTCCATGAAAACATTTTCTGTATGTATGCTAATGACATATACCGTCTACTGATATATCGAAAGATAGCAAGATTCCATTTTACGTTATGTTTGTCAATAGAAATTGATCGGACCCTCTAAACATAGAGCTTGCTCTTATCAGATTACTGAATCGTTAATAAAGGGAACTTTGTTACGTTCATGTACACTAGCAGTTGGATATAAAGTGGCCACGGAGTTTATTAAATAAAGGAGGTTATACCGGGAGCTGCTTGGAATTTATTAATGAAAAATGTATCTTCGGAATCGATAGTTCGTTTTGCTATAAGCCATAACAACCATTTAATGATGAATTATGCTACAAATAAATTGAAAAATAATGTACTATCACCTCATTATTGAATTTCCAACTTTTATTTTTACTATCATGTAATAAATTGTAATTATCATGTAATAATTGTAACCACTTTTTTACCATGGAAATTTATGGTACAAGGCTCTCATATCATTTATTAAGCTTAGCTTTGAAATGAGTTGACAGGAGCAGTTTTCTTTTTCTATTCATCTTCTTATAGCGTTTTCTCAGATCTTCCCGACGTTGCCAATCACAATGACAAGCTGATTCCTGTTTCCCGCCACTCTAAGCAATTATTCGATGCCGAGTATCCATTCCTCAACCAGGTGATATTTTCCTGCACCCTGCGGCCTTCTATTTCACTCTTCATTATAAATTGTAGCAATAATAATTTCCTCTGAAGACTTGACGGAGATATTACAGTTTTCAGCATTTAACTGTTGTCAAAAGTTTTCTAATCACATTTGCTTTGTTAAAGACTGCTTCCAAATCCATCCATAGTATTCGTCTATGTAACCACATTCGAAATGCTTCTATACGGTTGATTATGGTGGCCTTCAGTGTCCAGACTTCACCTCCGTACAACAGCGAGGACCATATATAACATTAAATCATTCTTTGTCTCAATTTTAAGTTCAGATTATCGTTACATAACGGTGCAAAATTGCACGGGATGGTTCAATCCTGCATCTAGTTTCATTATCCTCGTGAAGTTGCTTGGTGATGTAACATCCTAGGTATTTAAAATTAGAGACCCTATCAACGTTCTGTTCATTTATCTGTAGTAACGCGTTGAGGTATTATTGGCAGCTAAAAACCATTAAACTTTGTTTTCGCCAGCAAAGCGAATAGTGTTAATCAGTTCACAGTTGATTCTTTCGAAGAAGACTTGAAGACTTGAAGACTTGAAGACTTGAAGACTTGAAGACTTGAAAACTTGAAGACTTGAAGACTTGAAGACTTGAAGACTTGAAGACTTGAAGACTTGAAGACTTGAAGACTTGAAGACTTGAAGACTTGAAGACTTGAAGACTTGAAGACTTGAAGACTTGAAGACTTGAAGACTTGAAGACTTGAAGACTTGAAGACTTGAAGACTTGAAGACTTGAAGACTTGAAGACTTGAAGACTTGAAGACTTGAAGACTTGAAGACTTGAAGACTTGAAGACTTGAAGACTGCACTAAATTCAATTAGATTGCTTCTACTACACTCTAGAATGTTCTCAAGCTATTGATGTTGGTGTTCTGTTTCTGTCTATGGATACGACGACACCAGAGGGCTATCGTCGACGAAGCTCTAGATCGGATTTGCAGTTTTGTTGAGTGGATCGTTAATATTGACGAAAAATATGCATCCCTGGGGAACACCAGCGTTGACCTCAAACTTTTCTGACGTTTATCTTTCGATAACGACTTAGATGGAGCGGTCTTTGAGAAAGCTTGAGAAAACCTGTCCCTGTATTTGATATGTCCAGTGCGATGACACGTAACACTTTGGGAGGAGAATATTCAGAGAGAACATTACTTCTATGGTACCAAGAGAAATTCTATACAATACATGTTTCTAAATGATGTACATAAGGCTTCAATCTTACAACAACAAATGTACCTTAGGTAGCACCTTTTGGTAAAGGGCATTTGACTCCCCCTAGACGGATATGATAAATAAAAATACTTACTTAGCTCTGTAACCTAGTCTTTTAGGTTTGTTATGACGGCTGGGTCTCGGTGTCTTATGGATTTTAGTTAATTGGCGATATTGCCAGACTCTCACTCTAATTAAAAATCTAAGAAGATCACTTTTTTTCCGGTAAAGTTCTTGAATATATTTGTAGGCTCCCATTATTTCAAGATTTGATATATTGGCATTTCCATTCGAACTACTCGAGTGTAATCTTGTGTTTGCTTCTTATATAAAAAAATCATTCATTCATTCATTCATTCATTCATTCATTATTATATATAAAAGTTGTTCTAATAATTTAAATACATTAAAACTGTTATTACCTACAAAAATTGACGTAAAATGAATTTCCACTTATGAAATAAATTTTTGACTCATTCAAAATTAATATTTTTTTTAAATCTGACAACAACGCCGGTTTACTAAAATTCCGCGTGTTCATCTTAACTCTACATGAATTAGATGGACGATAAACGTCAAAAAAATTTTTTATTTGTCGATCCAGCGTCGGTATTTCTGATTTACCTCAACATTGATTTTAGCTAATAAATAAGGGTGAAAAACTGGTTCGTCGCTTGTTCTGTGAGACTTGAAATGAAATAAACAGAGAATTGGACGTGATCGTCCCAATATTCAGCTAATAAATTAATGTACTCTGAGAGATTGCACATTTGAACGAAACGGGTAATAAATTCGGTTGCTGATTGAGCCGAAAGGGATGAATGTTTATTTTGTCAATTTTGAATTCTTCATTTGCGTGTTTGGTAACGCTATTAGACGTATTCAAGGCTTTTTTCAATAGTATGTAGAAATACTATAATTATTATTACATTTATGGACTCTGAAGAGAATAAAATAGTTAACATATTTCCAATAGGTGAAGGACAGTTTAAATGTACGTAGTACGGTCCATGAGGTCTTGGTATCATATAGAAAATAAAATCTGTCAGTGATAAGTCTCAGCAAGTTTGAAGCAATCATTTTATCATACTAGAACGACCACTGAATCAGGTCTGGTTTCATGACAATGCTCCAGTCCACACTACTTGGCTCCTCAGAGATTGACCATCCACCAAATAGTCCACATAACATCATATTTTTATAAAGGCAGAACTAGTCTGAATACCACGACTAAAAATCTCTCAAAGTTATAAAGACTGGCTCGCTTACGTACAGCTGAGGCCATGAAATCTTGCCCAACAGATGCACTAGAATTGATAAGTACTTATATAATATATAATAGATAGTATTGGAAAGCGTGGTAATGGTTTTGTTGCACAAAAGACGAAACCTCTATCCATATTCTCTCGAAGTGTGAAACACTACGAAACTCCAGAGCACTACACCCGGAGGCGCTTGAAGTAGAAGACCAATATATCTGGCAATTTTAGACTTTTTAGAATCAGAGTGGGCTTATCAGATCAGCTATAAACACAGGGTCCTCCAATACATGGGGACTCAATAGATCCTTTGGGTCGCAGTATATACGAGAATCCAAATCTATATATACATATACATTTTCTTTAATTTCTTATTTCTTAGACCTTGATATATTAATGCATCTAAATGTTCTTGAATTTAGGTCTCTTCTGTTTTAAAATTGTTTTTTTTTAATAATTTGTAAGAGATTGATGAAAAATTGACGTTTCGGCTTATTTTAAATCTTTATCAAATTATTTTGATAAAGATTTAAAGAAAAGTCAAAAATCATAAAATCAATAACAATTCTATTTTAAAATTAGTTTTTTAAATAATTTTTGGAAGATAAAATTGACATTTCGACTTTTCTTTAAGTCTTTATCAGAATATTTTGATATGTTTTAATATCTTTCTTTGAAAAAACTAATTTTTAAACAGGAAGTGTTGATTTTATGATTTTCCACTTTTCTTTAGGTCTTTATCAAAATATTTTGATTACAGTTTTATCTTCCAAAAATATAAAAAAAATAAATTTACTATTCAACCCTTGAAAACTATCCCTTTGAAGAGAATGAAATAAAAATAAATCTAACTGCCAACTTCTAGATTTTGCATTCTTTTTGGTATTAAACTTTCTTGTCTCTACTTGAGGTAATTTTTAATTGTATATTCCCTGGCAAACCTTAAGGACCACCCATTTGATAGAAAATAAAATTTTTAATGACTGTTAATTTTTGATTTTGAAGTCTTTCGGTATTCAAGTGTATTTTCCAAACACAAAATTATTTTCCATTCTCTACACCCCGACATCCCTTAAGAAACACCCCTTCAGCTCTGGGTACTCTCAAATGTACCTACAGGCAACTTAGCATGAACAGAAAAAATCCGTACACCAAAATTTAAAACTTTTTCATATCCTATAATTCACAAAAAAATTTCAAATTCTTATTTTTCCATTAATTTTGAAGCTATCATATCCTACAAAAAATCATTTTAAAGGTAATTTTCAGTGCTACAAGCCTATGTATGTTAGAAGGTCTTGAGACCCTCCGCATTTTATTAATAAAGGGTGAAGATAAGCGATCCTCGCACTATAGTGACAGATCAATTTGGTTACAACTCCTTCAATTTTTATGCTACAAAAAAAAAATAAAAGAAGCAAAATAATTGTCATGAAAAATGATTTAATTTGACTGTTTATTTGTTTTTGTATCTCTTATAGTTATGGAGAAAAAATGAGCAGAAAAATTTTTTTGAGAAATTAAAAGAAGTATTATTTGATGCTCATTTTTTTTAAAATAATGCATTTCTAATCAGTCAAACTTTCAGATGTCGTGAATAACATCCAAATAAAGTATTTGGTACAAGGAATAAGTTTAATTTTGATTTTCAATGAAATGGCATTAGTTTTAGTGCAATTTTTTAGCTTTAACTGTTTTACATCATATCTCACTGAAACTTCAGTCGAAACGACTTTTATCAGTAGTTATTTGAAAGGTATTTTTAAGCCCTTTAAAAAGTATTTAATGACTTTGTTGAAAAATGTACCGTTTTCCCGTTATTTGAGGTTAAATGCTCAATTACGTAAAACAGAAGCTCTTCCAGTATCTATATCTTGCTTTAGGTGGAACATTAAGATCTCAAATTTAGCTTGATTCCTTTGTTTTTATATCAGCTTCATTTTTGTTTATTATAGTTTTTTCGATGAAATGCATCATTACAGAGTTATACATAAAAAACTATTGAAAAATTTGGTTTTTTGACGAAAAATCGTACTTTTCAATTGCGAATAACTCAGAAACTATTGATCTAGCGAAAAAACTTTATATGTCATTTCTTACTTTAAATTTGCTGATCTTTCGATTTGTGGGGTTATTTTTGATGAAAAATTTTTTACTCCCGAAAAGGGGTGGCATCCCCTCAGGGTGTTTGCACACTTCGGCACCATGTAGATCTCGCTTTTTGGATACACACCTATCATCTGTGAAAATTTAAAATTTTTAAATAAATCGCCACATTATTATATACCAATATACAATGTTTCTAATTCTATTTTTTGTATAGTACGCCAATGGATCTAATTGCGTCAATATGGGTGACGCACATAGAAAAATTGTATAAATAAATGACATTTAGAGAAACGATGGATGCTGTACATTTTTGTAGTTTACGTACTACTCGTGCAAACGAAGCGGATTACACGGCAATTACAAAGTTATGATCTGAAACGTTCATGAAAAATAAATAAAGTAACAATTCCGGTAAAGCGTATGGTAATTATAAAAACAGTGTCTTTCTCCTGTTAATTAACACCAGCACCGAGACCACTGCCATTAATTTTCATTGTTGTTCGTATGTGTGGCATTAGTATAAGTAATTCTTGAATTATTTCTCTTAATACTTTGAAATATTTCAGCTATTAAATTTCATTTGCCCACCAACTAAGATAAAACTCGCCTAATGGATATTCGGGAAAGTTTTTAATTGCTAATTAAATACGTTTTTAAGCGGCTTCATAAACGGTTTCAATCCGCTTTTATTCAATAAAAAATCATTTTTTTGTTAATCGTTACCTACATATTGTTTCGGGCGGTCTAAAAAGTTTTTTCCGATTCTTACTTAGTTGTTGAATATATATTATTTACGAAGATTACCTGAAAATTTTCCCACTTAACAAACCATAATCAATTTCATCATTATATTTCTTATAGGGATGATTTTGATTTTTTTAACAATTTCTGTAACTACAAAACGTTGGGCCTGATCCAATATCAACATTTGATCCCCTCGTTATACAGACGTCAGAGACGGAACCATCAAATAAAACCCGTTCCTAAACAACCAGCACTGGGACATGCCTCAGGACATTTCATCGAAAAAGTTCAGCTTTGAAAAAAACTTAACATCAATAATGCCTAAAAAAATCGAACGAGCTAGGCAAGCCCTCCATGGGACCTGAACACTTTTGTGGCATCAGCTACAAAGCAATGGAAAAAGCACTGGAAAAGAAGGTACATAAGAGCAAAACCAAATATTGGGGGAACCTACAAGGGCTGAAACAGGTAAGGATTCTTCTGGGAAACTATAACCAGAGTAGATCTGCTGAATGTATCATATCAAGAAATAACAATCTATGAATACTAACAGAAGTCCCATCGGGGTAATGTCGCCTCAATAAACACCTGAAGACGCTAGACCTAGCACATAATGCGGCGAGCAGATTTTGTTGCACAGAGGACGAATCCTCTATCCACATTCTCTCGAAGTGTGAAACACTAAGGAGCTCCAGAGCATTACACCTGGTAGAACTTGAAATTTTTGCTTATGTGCAACTGGAGCCATGAAATCTTGCCCGACAGCTGAACTAGAATTGATTTCAAATCTTTAACATCAACTCCACATAGTATTAGAAAGCGTGGTAGTGATTTTGTTGCAGAAAAGACGAAGCCTCTATACCCAAATATATATATATATATATATATATATATATATATATATATATATATATATACAAATACAGACGTCAGCAGTCAGGCAACAATTTTGTATTAAAAGAAAAAAATGCATCGTCAAAATGAAATTATTGAAAGAAAAAAAAATTACTGCAAGTGCTCAAATTAATGCCCATCTTGATCAATGCATTTACGGCAACGTTTCTCAACAGAGAGGTGCAGCAAAGCATGTCAAATCGAAAACCCACACGCAGAAATTTTCATGATTTTACTAAAAGTATTTTGCCATATACAAATAGTTTTCACTCGTTGTGAGACACCCTGTACATGCCAATAATTGCCGATGCAGGTAATTTCATAATTCATGGCAACTTAATAAAACCCTACTTGAATATTGACGAAGAACATCATTATCAAATTATTAACAGCATGCGTATTGGGAATACATCTTCAACAGTTGTAAAAACTAACATGTCTGGGTCTTCACCTAACTTTTCTAATTATTTTTCCAATATTTGTTTATGCTCTGTAATTTTTCTATAATTAGCAAAAAATTTCCTATCCGAATAACTACTTTCTCAAGCTTGTTGCTTATAGACTTATAGTATCTAAGCAACAAGCTTTCGCTTAAGCTACTACTACCGAAAGTTAATTTCAAAAACAGGTTAAAATTGACGTTTCAACTTCTTATCAAAATAAACACTCATAATGAAAACAGACTAAAAATTAAAAAGCAATAGAAATCTTTTGAGTTTCTGTATCTTTAGTCTTTCTCAGATGATTCCAAATTGTTTGATAGTTAAAGGTCAGTGATAAGCCGACTGGAGCAAGGCAAATGTTTTACAACTCAGTTTCAAAAACTAATAACTTTTATCAGAAACAAAATTATGTAACGATGAATATCACCTATGAAATGTGAATCAAGTTTATTCAGATTAAAGGTCAACTCATGCATCTACAATAAAAGTCAGAAAATAAAGATTCAAAATATGGTAAAGAAATAACCACATGATACACCATACTTAACACTCGTGGATTATTATGAAAACCACTAACTATTGCCTAGATTTCGAATAATCCTATAATATTAATAATTTATATAACAATTCATCACATAATTTCCACCACATTGTATGACTGAGAACATTTCGACGACGTCTTAAAGACGTTAGACCGTAAGTTAAGACCCTTTGATTATGTAATTCCGGAAGTCTGAGTTACAATTCCGGAACGATTTGTCGGGGTAACAGACACGTGCCACAACAAATTGTTGGTTTGGGTTTCAGATATTATTAATCAACTGATCGTTGTGTCAGAAATTAGATATACAACGTGAAATATTTTTTGCGAAAGTACTGTTTTCGTACATTTATTTTTATACGACTCCACGAGGTATGAACAAAAAAACGACGAAAGAATTTTGTAGCAATTGCTACTATTAAAAAAAATGTTTAATCAATCAATTGACGTGTGTATTGGAACTTGGTAACAGGGGCCAACGGTTCTCTTGTCCATCATGCTCAAAGATATTTGATTTTTTGGCACTGTCATAAATATATTGAAGCATTTTGATATGTCAGGCCAGAATATTACTTTTGGAGACTGCGTGTTTTTCTACTGACTCGTCCATGCTTTAAATGAGCTATGTGCTCTTTAAACCTGACAACGGATGTCTTAGTTTGCCCAATATTCATTCCGTCACAATCACCACAACTAATTTCATATATATATATATATAACTAAATTTGGTATTTTATTCTTAGGATTGCCCAACCATTGTTTTAAGATATTGTTGGACTTATAAACTCTGCTAAATATTCTTTATTTCTGCGAAACATTGCCAAACATCCATCTTGCGCATAGCTCTCTCATGTTTAAATTTTCAGTTAATATGCGTTGTACAGCACTTTTTAATTGCTAACTTTATCTGCTAGCTAGCGCACTTTCAGTCGATGATCATCCAGGATCATTCGTCACATCATTTAGTCGACCAATGCGCAGGTCAAATGGTCTCTTCAAACCTCAAACATAGATATTGTGAATAGATTTGTACTTTCTAATACAGTTGTATTTTTCAAGCAGCTACCGCCATCTCTAAGTCAGGCTAGGTATTTCTAGGACCATCCTCGTAAATTAATTAGTCAAATTTGAGTTGCCATTAGCTCTGAAATGTATTTACAAATATCATTTACCATTCTTTAAATCGCTAGTAATTTTGACCTGAAATAAATATTCAAAATAATTGAAATGTTGGTACAATTGATCTTACCGCCATTTTGCGTAATTGATGATTGGAAAGTGTATATATACAAGGTATTATTAGATTAATTGTGCTGAATATGTTCAAATATTTTGTCAAATGGTATGATTGATTTAATTTTTTCCGCGTTTTCCGTTGTAAATTTCATTAAATTACTAATCTAAGACGGTTATAGTTAAGTTTGGAAAATTAAATCAAAATATTAAACCATATAATAATAATAGAAAAGTTCTGAGCATGATTTAACCTACAATCATGTACCACTGTATCTTACATGTTAGGGATGAAGCAAATTAAGTAATCAGTAGACCATGGTAAGGCACAAGGCAGAAATCACTCAAGGAAAACATCTTCTAACGGTCGCGTGCCTTATCTTACCAATGACATATGGAATTTTCGACCGTTAAAAAGTGGGGAGTAAGAAAAGACGCTATCAAAGGGAAATTCAAAGGGTAGTTGAAGTTTAGATGTCTTAGAAAAAACTAATAAGTCTGATTATGTGCTAATAGAATTTATGATAGGTTTTAAAGAGTAACAATGTGCAATAATTTTTTAAAAATATATAATTTAAGTTTCAATTCCACGTGTTATTATTTGGATTTGGTAAGTATTGAAATTTATTTGTTAAAACAATCAGTGTCGGATATGGATAATAAAGGGTTTATAAAGAAATTTGCTTCATAACAACACCAAAAACGAATAGAAGGAATCAAAATATCTCAAATTATACTTTTGTCATATACAGGGTTCTACAAAAATAGTTTAATATTTAAAATTAATAAAATTTTTTATATATTAAATGACAAATATGTATATGTTTCTATAGAAATTTAAGTAAATACACAATATACCCACGAAAGCTGGAACCATATAAAACCTTTTTTCTTTCAAGAAAAATTTTAACGTATGTTTAAGAATTGCGTAGAAAAACATTTTTATTGATTTTATTGTATTTTATGATAGATCGTGTCCTTATGTAGGATTGGTTTCCTCTGCAGGACTTAGGGGATGCTTGTGAAATAATATCGTGAGGAAACGAGTTATTTCTCATAATTTATAATGAAAAATAATTTTATTTCAATTGTAATAACAATGATTTTTATGAGACATATAACAGCAACTAGTGGAACTAAACTTAATTATTTCTCTTGACATTTCATCCATTTACTGCTACTTAATTTATGAGATATGGCAACGCTGATGTGAGTATGTCAAATCTGACATTGACATCATAAAGTTTGACATTTTTAATAGTGAAAGTACCCAGAACGAGTGATATTTGAGTTTTTTATAGATACTTTAAACGTTTATATTTGACAAGAAACAGATATTTTCGTGCGATAATTTTTCATGAATTTCTACGTGAATTGAACCAACAGCAGTGCGCTGATCAACTCGCTTTGACTTTTGGCTATAAAGCACCATCTCGATTCACTGTATTTAGCTGGTTTTCCAAATTCACTCTGGTCGCACTTCGTTACAGGATGAATTTCATGAAGGTTATTAAAAATCGGCTGTTGTGCCAAAAAACATCGATGCTGTACGTAAACTGATGTTGCAAGATCTTCATAACCTAACCTAACCTAACCTAACCTAAACTAACCTAAACTAACCTAAACTAACCTAAACTAACCTAAACTAACCTAAACTAACCTAAACTAACCTAAACTAACCTAAACTAACCTAAACTAACCTAAACTAACCTAAACTAACCTAACCTAACCTAAACTAACCTAAACTAACCTAAACTAACCTAAACTAACCTAAACTAACCTAAACTTCTTCTCATGCCGTCTTCTAATTGAAGGTTGGTGACCACGTTTTTAAATGCGTCTCTGTCAACAGCTTTCTGTTGCGACCTATGCGTCTTAGTTGGTGATTCTGTCAATCTAGGGTATCTTCACGATGCGTCTATAAGCCACATCTCAAATGCCTCAATTTTTTTTTATTATTTCAGGTTTCAAGGTCAAAGTTTCCAGCAGTACTGACCACAAATAACATTCCATGAATCCTATTCTGATATGGAGGTTTAGATTTCTCTTTAATAATTGTCAACAGCTTTCTTTTGCGATCAATGCGTCTTAGTACTTCGTCGTTAGTGATGTGAGTCGAGGGTAGGTGGTAGATAAAATTTCGATTTTATTGATTACTTTTTGTAAAAAAATTGGAGGAATCGAGTATAAATTAACAGCGTATTGAACAGATCAAAATTTCAGTATTTTATCGTGGAGCTTTTCATTATTGACCGGAAAAATGATGTTTCATATTTGACGTACGAGCGGGAATTGTAGAGAAATACATTCGAAACTTATTTACTTTCCATCCCAATACAGGAATGAATTTATTATAATTATTATAGCTGTATACGCCCAATGTCAATAAAAGCTTAACTGTTTGAAAATTGTTGTTTTTCAATTACGCATTTGTTCGAACAGAAATAGTTTGTTTGACGGTTACAAAATGGTTTTCAACGTATATTAAAGGAATTTGTTTATCCTGTATTTCTGATAAAAATAAAAATTCATTTAGTGATTGTTTAGTATACTACAGAATTATTTACAAAAGTATAAATCAAAAACAATCTGCTCCTTTTTGATAAATTGTTTATTTGCATATTATACACAAGGTGTATGAAAGTTCACATTTATAAAAACAATTTTAAGAAAAATAAATAGTTTATTAAAAAAATATTTGCTACAAATTAAAAATAATTACTTGGAAATTTATTTCTTAAAAACTACATCGTTCAAATATGAACCGTTGCCCTCAAGTCAAGCTTGTCACGAACACTGTCCACGTTTTCGAACGTTCTAGGAAAGCTCCATAGCGACTAAATTCCTAAAAGCCAGGCTAGCGATCAACAGAAGCTCTCGCACAAACAACAGCTAAAAACGAAACAAAATTCTGGTTGATCTATCTAGGTATCACAGAAGCAATGCCTCCCCTTCACCTTCACCTTATAGTGGAAAAAAGGCATTTAGCGAAACCAATAAACTAATATAAACAGAAAAGTTGATGTTCTGACAAGTCACCTAAGAATTCTTGAAAAAGCTAGAAACCAATGGACCAAATTGACAGCATGATGGACCATGCGAAGTGGTAAATAATGACCTCCAATCATGTGTAGATAAAGATCAGAATGCATCTTTCTATTATACAGATGGTTAGAAGTAAGAAGATGGATTAGATATTTGTGGACCTAAATTCAAGCTCTCTATACCACTCAAGTTGTTAGCAATAAACCAATGACGGACCTTGAAGGTCATCAAAACTAATTAGTGCACGTCCATACTAGCGTGAGAGTACTAGCTAACAGAAAGAAAGTAACGTGGTCACCACGCTACCAGGGTATACCAGGCAATGAGAACAGCATTGCCAAAGAAAGTACTAGAGCTGTATTGTGGCCTTATGAGATGTCACATCAATAAATAACTGAACAGATAGCTAAAGAATCATATGGAGTCTCATCGGACAAAACTCTAAGCATAAGACAATCCAAAAGATTCATAACGATATCAAGTCTAAAGAGCTTCTTATGATGACCAGAAAAATCATCAAACCGGTGGTTGGGCTTCTGACAGGTCACTGCCACGTCAAATTTAACCTTAAGCTGATAGGCATGTCAGAGGGTAACAGATTCTCTTAGCAAGCCATAAAAACAGCAGAGCTTTTACTCTGTCTTTCTCATTTTATCAAATGGTTTGAAAGGAATAGTACTAATACTTTGGGAAGTGGGACACAAAAAATCCTAGGAATCTATGAATTTCAGCAGAAAATGGAGATGCAAAGTGGCTGAAAAGCCATGATGACTCTGATATATCAGTTTTGAAATACCGATGGACTCTTCCATCGGATTCTTCCATCTCTCTAACCTCAATCCAACGGTAGTCCAATACCATTTGTGGACTTTTCGGATATCGCTGCCCATAATTTGAGGCGGAGTATTGTGTATTCAATAATAGCTCGATACTCAATTTTTTCCTTTCTTATAAAAATGTTTTCTTTTAGAATTAAATAATTGTTCCTAATCCCGGCCCTGTTCGTCTTCGTTACGCACAAGCACAGCCACGACTACGATCAAAATGCATTTATGCGTTATCAAATTCATCTCGGTATTCATGTGGGTTACCGGAAGTGAAGTCGTCGTTGATTACTAAATGAGACAAATCTATTGATTTCTATTAATAGCTGGAAAGCAACAACAGGTGGCCCGTACACTTCCATAAAAAATAAAAAAGTGCAACAGCGTTTTTTTTTCGATTCAACCGACCGATCCACTGACACCTATTAATTCGTTTTTCAGTTATACTTTTTTTTATACTATTATTCATTTGATGGCTATAAAAATTTTACTTTTTATTAATTATGTAACGAGTATTTATATATATGATTTGATTTGGAGAGCATTCATCAATAATTCATTTTAAATCATTTTCACTTTTTATTTGAAACTCAATTTTTTGGAATTTTAATTTAAATAATTCCCAGTTAATATTTTTGAGATTCGAAGTAGCCATTTTCAAATTATCTAGATTATCTCTTATATTTAACTTATTGAATGTATATATAAATTATCTAAATCGTTCATAAAAATATCAATTTTCAAAATTAATTAATTATCACTTCTTTACTCAATGATTTGATAAGGATAAATTAAAAGGAATAAAAAAAAATAAGAGACTTAGCACTTACAGTAATTTGAATTCCTGTCCCTCGACGTAGATCTCGTGCTGTAGTATTAAGATACTTGTCGAGTCTTTTACCGCACTATGCGTAAAAAATTGCGACGGCCCGAATCCTACTGACTGCGCCAGTTATATTTCCGATGTCCGAAAATTTATTGAACTCAAAATTACAATATTTTTAGAAAGTTAAATGAACATAATTAATTTCACAAGCGAATTAACTACAATTAATTACCAAGTGTTTACAGTTATCTTATTTTTATATTAAATGCTGACACATGTTTACAAAATATGATCTTTTTGGCGTTATTTTAAGAAATACTCTTCATTACTAAGTTGGAATTTGTGAAACCCTTGGCGATATTCATACTGAGTACACCACCTCTACACCAACACTCACAATTACACTGTCTGACGCTCGTTTCAATAACCAAAGTATCGTCTTCAGAGGCTGAAGGTAAACTGAAATCTAATGATCTAATTTATACTAAATTTTCTTACCAAAAAACTACTCGCGCGAAAATTGATGTGAAGATTCCCGCCAAGGAGGTTTTCCCGCTGGAATTAATTTTCGCCACAGCGTTTTTTTTTGCTGAGAAAATTTAGTATAAAACAGTCATCAGATTTTAGTATATGTTTCTGAAAACGAAAACTTGGTTATCAAAACGCGCGTCAGACAATGAAATTATAAGTGTTGGTGTAAACAGTCTTGTCGAAGTGAGTGTTGGTGTAGTGGTAGTGTAAACAGTGTGTTCAGTATACATACTCTCCATATTTACCGCAGGAATTTTAGCTAAAATATAAAAAAAAATCACAGGGTTTGTTCAGAATTTCAAGCTCTTTCATAAAATCACAAAATTAGAAAAATTGCAATGCACAATTTTTTTTCAGAGCTGTCAAAGCTTTCCAAATAATTTCGTCTGACAACTATTTTAAACCGGTTATTGTCATTGGTTATGTTTAGATCAGTTATTTGGCAACAGGTACGTGGTTAGAGCTGTGAAAATTTCTGAAAATTGTGCTTTTTTGAGTTTGCTAGCCAAACGTGCACATTTTTTTGTTTGTTCTTCTGCAGTTGAAATCGTATGCAGCTTCTAACATCATGATAGTACATCTTATGTGTTTTTATGACTATTTCTGTCAAAATTTTTCGGAAAAAACAACAATAAACATGATGCCAAAGATAAATACCTTGGAGCTATATTGAGTCCTTTGTTTGTTCACTTACACGAAGGGGCCATAAATGGGGGTTTGAAGAGAGACCTGATCTACCAAATTCGGTTGGGAGACGAAAAGTGATTGCTTAATCCCTGCGCCATCGGTAGATCCATCTGTGTCTGAGTGCATCCTCAAGATTCTTCGTAGTGGGGCCATGAAACTGGCTGTGGTTTTCGCACGGGGGTTTTCACCCGCAGTGATATTTGTACCAATCGGAGTAAAGTGACATTAGCGGAAGACGATGACGAAAATCCTTTAGTACCAATGAATGGAAAGACAGATCAGAAATGACTTGTTTTTTAACTCTCAGAACTATTAAGTTGCTTATTATTTTAAAATTTTCGCACCTTTATGCAATGAAGCAGTTGTATTAAGTGATTTATTTTTATATATAAATAAAATTGATGCTAAGAACATCCAAAACTAGGTTTGTAGCAATTATACGTGATTTGTAGCGTGTTTTTTCCGAAAAAAGACAGCACTAGTAATAAAAACCCATACGAAGTACTTTCATGATGTTAGAAGTTGCATACGACTCCAACTGCAGAAAAAAAAGTGCCCATCAAGCCAGTAGACTCAAAAGTGCATGATTTTCAAAAATTTTGACTGCACTATACTCTAGGGTGGGCCAAAATAACTTGCATCGTGATTTTTGTTTTCCCAAATTACACGAGATTTTTTTTTGGAATAATAATGTATTTCAACGAATTATTGAACAGTAGAAACAAATTTTAATTTTTGTATGAAACTAAACGGCCCATAAAAAGTGTCTGAAAAAAGTTATTCGTTAAGTCAACTTGGTTAAAAATTAGTCGCAGTTAAAGTTCAACTTAAAATAAAATGATGACTTTCACAATCTTTCATGTCTTAAACACATGAAACAACATTTTTCGTGATTTTTCTCATTTTATTTCCAAAATTTATTGAAACAAACTCATGTTTTATTACACAATTCGAATAAAATCATTGAAAACTGATTTCAAAGTAGTCGGAAACACCTTAAAGATTCTTGATGCGATTATATCTATTATTTAATAATTTGTTATTTGAAATCAGTTTTTAACGCTTTTATTCGAATCATGCTGTATAAACATAATTTTTTTCCAATAAATTTGGGAAATAGAATGTAGTTTTATTTATTTAAGACATTTTTTTGTATAAAACTATGAAAGATTGTAAAAGTCATCTTATATTGAACTTTAATTGCGGATAACTCTTAATCGGTTGACCGGTTGATCGAGGCCGTTTAATTTCCTACAAAAATATCTATTCCTTTTTACTACAAAATATTTCGTTGAAATACACTGAAATTCCAAAAAAAATCCCTGTAATTTAAACAGGAAATTAAAACGATGCATTTTGATGAGAACCGACATTTTACAAAAATTTTTTTTCATCATTTTGGACGATATTTTCGTTGAAACTAGAGAAAAATTTTTTTCATTCTGTTATGCTAGCTTGATCTAAAGACACGTACTGATGATAACTGTTCAAAAATATTGTCAAAAGAAATTGATTGAAAATTAATTTTGACAGTTGTAGAAAAAAGTTCAATTTTTCTAGTATTGCGATTTTCTGAATGGATGCATTTCTGAATAAACCCTGTAATTTTCACAACTACACGATTTTTTTGCATGTTAAAATCTATAATTAATTCAGTAGTTTACTCAAAAGCTAGTCCAATTCATTAGTATATGATGACAGTTATTATAATCTAACAAACAAAAAAAGAAATTAGTCAGCTATATTATCGTTAAGTGACTGAAAAAGAAAACAACAATAACTACTTGTTTCGACTCATGATTGTGTGTAAATACGAGGTGTGGCTGTTAAATAACGAGACTGGTGATTGGTAAAAAGGTGGAAGTCGCACGGTACAAGATCCGGCAAATAAAGTGGGTGGTCTACCACTGAGATGTTGTTCAAATGTGAGGTTTTAGTTGACGGTCAGCTCGAACTAAAATATTTTTATGCACCGATAATTTAGTTCATAAATATTATTTTTAGTGAATTATAGTTAAGAGAGAAACAACTAAAACCTAGAAAATTTAGTGATTAACATTTTTTTAAATTAATTACTAACATTGTTTTAAATTTAGCATTTTTTAACTATGAATGCAGTGTCTTTCGTATGGTAATTTGAATTCTTGTTTTATTGGTCTACAAGTGCGCGATGGTGTTAGATATCGATCGTTTTAATTGGATATGCTCCCGATGTCCATCTACGTCTTGGTTAACCAAGTTCTAGTTTAAGGGCCCATTAAGTCGCCATATACTTGAATTAAATTCTAATGGTCAAGAAAGAATAACGAGGTCCGTGCAGATGTCGAGTCAAATTGCTTTTGGAAATTGACAAACCATATATTTATTTCGTTAGGCTGCAAGACACCATGTGGCCTTCTTTACAGTTAATTCTCCCAGTCCTAAAAAAACAGTAGGATATAAATCAATCCATCGTGACAAATTTTAACAAAACCTTATATAAACATATATAAAAATTGATGTTCGTGTTTTCTACATATTATTAAAAACTAACAAACAGTAAAGTGAATTAGTATTATTTAGTTTTAATTAAATCTAATTTAATTAATATAAAATTGGAGATAGTCTAACAAATATGAACTACTAGATTACCAGATCTAAACTGTTTAGTTTTTTTTGTGGGTATTCTGCAATGAAATGATTTACTTTGGATCTGTTGTAAGACCTGCAGACGAAAACATGCTACAAGTCTTACCAATGTTTGCTAATTTTTAGCAATGTCTACTACTGCTATAAATTTTCATATATGAAGTGTTGAAGTTTTAGATTCACTTTGAAAAAGTTTAATGACCTCTTAGACCATATACTGAAATTCTTAGGTTATGCGAACTTATCGCAATGTCGAAGAAATCAAGCAAAAACGGCCACATTTGGCTGAGAAGAAAGTGTTGTTTTCATCAAGACAATGCATCAACTCACACTAAAAATTGCAAGACCCAAAATTAATAAATTGATTTGCAAAATCATGCACCCTTTTCGCCAGATTTATACCCCCCTATTCCCATATATGGAAAAATGAAACGGTGTTCAAAATTTTTGTGTTTCCTTTGTTGGGCCAGTTACTTTTAGGACCATTCTTGTAGTATACGATGAAGTTTTTTATGTCAGACTATTGAAATTCAAATATCCCTGAGTGGTTATTTATTTTCAATCAACTGATGCGTTCCCAGATATTTTGACTAGATGCTTCGACGGGCGTCAATAACGAAGTAGACTGATATGTTTTATATAGAATGTTCAATGAAATCGTACGTATTTGCACAGTTATCACCTGATATTTTAAGTATTAATCCCTTGAGCATTAATTCTATTTTTACTATGACCAGAATTATTCTGTTTAATAATAGTGAATCATCACTAAATTTATGTCAATTTCATCCATTTAATTAACGAATTGAGAGGAAATAATTTAAAAAAAATTTCATATAGTGTTATTATTATTTATTTTGTCGTTTTATGAACTGGTCAATTCGAATCTTTGAAATATCCAGAAACCACCCCGTGTTGCTGCCGCTCAGTCCACCGGAGCGAGGTCCCTCCGAAATCCTCTTTCACCGTATATGCGTGCAAAAAAGCTGCGTCGAAAGTTCTCTCCGGCGCCAAAGGATGTGTGAGGGCGCCACCGACCGGCATCCTTGGCGTCCCGACGCGACTTGCTCATGCGTCTCCCCACTCCTTGATAATGCCTGATAGTATCCCACAAGAAGAACATTCATTGCCATGTTCCCCAAGTGTTATGATTCCTACATAATTCCTACAGTATGTGCATTCGACTTTTTTAATTCTTAAGGATATTACTTTGAGGTAAGTGGGGTTTTGTTACAAAAATCGACGTTGCTTGTTCCTTTTAAATTTTGTTTGGAAGTTTTCATTTCAGTTGCTAAAATCATAGATATAAGTGAAAGTTACCGGCAAATTTATACTACTTATAGTGGACTGCGCATTAGAAAAAAATTTAAAAAGTTTGAAAAAAAAGTGCTACGAGGACTCCCATTCAGAAGACATTTCGGACTAAATATCATATAAAAAAGTGTAGTGCGATTAAATCAAGTGATAAGAAAAAAGTTGAATTCGATTCGAAGTTTTGCATGTAAATTTTGTTTCAAGTTTTTTGAAAATTTCTCCCTAGAATTAAGTTTTTTTATTATATATGACTTATCTCATTTTTTTTTGAATTCATAACATCAAATTTCGAAATTCATCTGTTTTAATTTCTATGCACGAATCTCTTGATTTTTCCATTTAATAATATTTTTTTCCTAAGGGAAATTTTTCATATTTGCGTTGAATAAAATTTTTCCATCTTCCGCCTCAATTCGTCTCTATTTAACTCTAAAATAGAGAACAAGTGAACCGTGATCTTGAGTATTATCTGTTCGAACTCTATGTTGATTCAACTCTTTATAATGCCCAGATTGCCCAGGTCAGATACGAACACAATGGAAAAATTGAAAGTTGTGCCTATGAAAGTTTTTTTAAGCTACAACTGCAATTTTGTTTCGATGCTTAGAATCTTGATTGGAGGAGTTTTCAATTCAAAAAAAAATTTATCTGCTCAATTATTGATGTTGAAACTGATTTTTTCATAATTTTTTCCTACGTTTTACGAGAAAGTGAAAAACTTTTAAATCGAGCTTTATATTGAAAATATTGGAAGTAATTTAACACAAAAATCAATTGAAACTTCTATTATAAGTTGAATTTTTTTAGTGGATAGATATAATGTCTTTCTTTAAAAATTCATAAAATATATAGAGGAATCTTTTAGAAAACATAGTTTTCATTTTCAAAGTTTTTTCCAGACGAAAATTGTCTTTGATTGTAATAATTTAAAATCGTTGTAAAAACCTCGATCAAGTCTTTCTAATATTTGTAGTAACTTTTAAAAAAAATATTAATGCTTCAAAATAGTATTTTTGAGTTATAAGTGATTTGAATAAAGTAAATTTTTGAAAAAATCCAAAACAGATTCAAAAATCTTTTTTACAAAAATCAACTATTCGAAACAATATCTAATCAAAATCTAATTTAATTAGAGTTTCTACTCGATAAGACGTTTTCAGAGATGAAAAAATAATCTACCCTTCTATATAATTCGCAAATCGTTATAAAAACACAGTTCTAATAAACAACGGGAGTATTTCTTTAAAAATCTTAGGAGATACTTAAAAATATCACTTAATTACCCACCTCCCCTCCTAGGAGGCGTGTCCGAGGGGGGAAAAGGTCCCGAGCGTCGGCGCGCGTTCTTCCCCTACGACGTCTTGTGTCAGTCGGCCGTCGGCGTCGTTCTACGACGCCTTCTTTATTCCAAGGAGCGCCTTAAACCCATGTCTTAGCTAGACGCCTTCACTTCTTCGGTATCATCCGTAGAGTAAGGACACAGTGTCTAGTCCTGTTCAGGATACACGCTATAAAAACGAATAATTTGGACTTATACTGAATCTTAGTAATAATAAGTGAACTTAATTAGGAGTTGGTGTTTAGTATTAGTGATGTGTTAATACAGAAGTGGTTTATTTTTATTTTACTTTTTATTGAAATGGATTAATATTATGGGTCTGAAGGTAATAAGTTTGCATGTTCGGTGTCACGCTTTATGTAATAAATTTTATTTTTTGGCTTTGTTTTATTTTATCCTTTTATTTCAATAATAAAATATTTTTCAAACCTTGCTGCTATTTAGTCTCTAGATATTTCAAAACTTTTGTTAAAAACTTTATACATATTAACGTGAGAATTTTGGAAATTTGTATGGAATATTCTCTATAGAATCTTTTCAGTAATTATTTTTTTATGGTGCTATAAAAGTATCTCTTTCTAAAGTAATTCAAACTAAATCAACTGAAGATTTATATTGTTATCAGATGTTTGACATTGTACGTTTTTTTGTAAAATTTCACCCTGGAAATAAATATTTGCTGATAAAATAATTTGTAAGCAGCAGAGCCCAGGGGAATTATATCTATTATTTTTATTTATAAAAATATGTTGAAAAAAGCGACAAATTATTATGCAATAGTATCCTAAGATCCAATTTCGATTTCCTAAATTGAAATAGTGGAAAGATTTATATAACTACCAGAACAAAATTCTGAATTTTGAATAAGGAAAAGGAAAATAAAAGTTAGATGTGTTAAAAATTTGTTTTCTATGTAATTAGGTTCACCATATAAATTCCCAAATGTAGCATGTGTATTTGAAGCTAATTACTCAGTTTTCGAACTTCAGAAAAACTAGAATTTCAATAATTTCTATTTTTTCCATTATTTCTTTACCACTGCTTTAAGACTTACGCACATTTGTATTATTTTGAGGGTTTAGCAGATACGAATTTTTAAGACAAAAGTACCAGCAAATGACAATTATATGAATATCAAAAATCGCCTTTATCCAACCAATTTCTTTTTGTCTACGTTTAGATTGTGGGTATTTATGATACAAAATTCCATTTTCTCCACCACAAGTAAATAGAACATTCAATATTCTGAATTTTGAAACACCAGTTAACACTTTTTTTTAATATCTCAAAATAAGCTAGAGGAAGAAGGAGAACTATTATTTAAAGCCTTTGTTCCTTAAGCAATCTGTTAAATTTTGATTTTATTTATATTTTATGTATGTAGGTATAATTAATAAACAAAATGTTTTTTGCTGTGGTTCTTGTTTCTTATTATTACTATTCTCACGAAAAAAAGATAAATCGTCATTTTTGTTCAAAAATTTTCGAAACATCTCCTACGTAAAACAGATAAAATAAAATTTTTAAATTTTCACATGAAACAGCTTTTATAAGGTATACACAAATTGTTTAAAATATTAAGGCGAAAAAATTTTTTTTACTTCCAAAACCGACAACCATTCTCTAATCTCTCTTTATTTTTATAAAAAAAAACTATTAAATTGCAGAAATTTATGATGATTTCATGTAGATTGCATCAAAGTGGGATTTAGAAAAGGTCTAGCGGGGTTGAAGCTCCAGGCGTAGGATCCCGCAAAATTACTAATTTGTTCATTTATTTTAAAACCAATATTTGCATTTTTTTCAAAAATTTTTTGGAAATTTCAATAAAATGAATGAATTCTACGCGTTCAAAATGTAAATAATGAATTAGAAAGGCGAGTAAAATTTCTAGTAAAAATATATTCAAATGATCTACAACTTGAATTATTTTGTCAATTACAGCAATTCATTCCTCTTATCAAACTTTAACCAGAATTGATTAATAATACAAATAATTTATTATAGTTCTTCCAATATCAATTACAGATTATAAAAACTTACTTGGAACTTAGAAAAAAATCATTATTATACATCGTTAACTTGCTACCAGACGGGAATTCAGCCCTTTTTGTACCCCACTTTTTTCTGGAATTTGAAATTTCAAAGCAAAAACCTTAAAGAAAAATAAATTCTTTGCAAATAAAACAAAAAAACATTTCAATTTCAAATAATGGTAGTCAGAATCGTCTGAACTAGAGTCGTTCTTTGATTAACGAATGAACTATCCTTGATGATTCGGCTATGGCTATCCGTTTATTCAGTTTTTTGTGCTTAAAACCACATGCTGATAAAATTTGACGTAATGTTTCTAAACTGGTATATTCTGGATAATCTGCTATTTCTAATGTAGCATTTTATTTCAGAAATGTAATTAGTTTGAAATTATTGGATCGTAATATACTTTTAATCATTGTATGATTCGACCATACTATTGATGGTTTTTGTTTGTTTCCCAATTACGAAAATTAGTCATTGACACCGTCTCCCAGAAAGTACTGCATGTTTGTTTATCCAACTTCTTTTCCATGAATTTTGAAAACGTTGTTTCGTAAATTGTCCGCTATTTAGTTGGCAATAATTGTTGTGACGCTACTTGGCTATTTCATCTAATTCCGGTGGATTTAAAGAAAGAAAGAAAGAAATCGGATATTTTTAACTTCACAATTTCTAAACAACAATTTTTAATAATAAAATAAAAAAATTAAATGTGATTTGGTTACTTTAAAAGTTTCTTTAGCAACACAGGTGTAATTGTATAAGTACAACTTATCCTACTAATTACAAAATTCAAATTTAAAACATACCTCAAATATACCTGGTCTGTTCAAGTTGAAATTCCTATTTTCGAATACGTATTAGGAGCTTTTATTAGGATGGTATCCCAAATATCGCGATTAACCATAATTGTTTGTTTTATTAATATTTTTTGACTGAAACTATTTTAATTTCCATAAAAAATGTGTCACAGAATGTTAATATTGATATTTAAATCAGTTAAAGGCTATCGTTTTGTTTATTTATTAATACAATTAAGAGTCAATTGAACAAATTCAATTATCGAGTTATGGCTTGTTTCAAATTATTTGTAAATCTAAATCTAATTACTCATATATAAATATAAATAGTACTACGCGGATTATTGCAGTGTATATACATAAATTTTTATTCGTAGTAAATCGCTCCACTCATTTTTTATGATGAAACAAGTATTCTGTAAATGTGAAAAATACTTAATATTTACAAGCAACACTGTATTTATACAAGGTGGGGGATTGAAAATTCGTATATAGACAGCTTAGCAAGTAGGCGTTGACCGAGAATGTCATTAATTGTTTTTCGTAATTTGTCAGTTGTTAAATGTCCCATGACGTTTTTGTTAGAAGAATTTAAAAGAAAACTAAAATAATTATCAAGTTTTATGAACAAAATCAAGATCTGGAAAGATCGTTTACAGTTAATCACTTTGAAACGATGGAAAAATACAAAAAAAAAACAATTTACGACATCTGTCGGCGTAGGTATTAGATAGGTATTTCGATAGAAAAAAGTCAGGATTTAGTTGGAAAAGCAAAAAAAGTTGTGACTAGAACCGCTCATGGAAAACTGCGGGTCGGTTTGCACAAATTGGGCAGAAAATTCTAAATCGATAAGAAATATGTAAACAACCTTCTAAAGGACCAAAATATTATTAAAAAATCAATGAAATCGGCAATAAAATACTCTGAAAAGAAAAATTTAAAGAAAAAATCAAAATTTAGAAGTCTTAATAGCAACGAGATTTAGCCCGCTAAAGGTTTTGAAATCATTAACGATGACGAATCATATTTAAGTTTTGATTAAAATGAAACGACTTATTCAGAAGTATATTTTAAATGACACAAAAAGTTCAAGTCAAAAATGTATAGTTGATAATATATTCTCGTGGAAATTCTTCAACGACATTTGTAGTTCTGGAAATTCCACAAAAATATGTGAAAAAGAGTGTGTTAGATGTAGATTAATGCTTTTATAGAAATGTTCCTAAGGTGTCAATTGATCGTTTTTGGCGAAATTTGAAACGAAACGTATATTCTGAAGAACGACGAGCAGCTACGCATGTAGAATAAAGTAGAGAATTTGAGCGAGCCCACAATTTGTAGGAATTTTTCTGTCCTCGCGACCTTAATAGATCGTTGGAAATTATTTAGACGAAAGCAGCAAAAAAATAATTTGGGAAAATTACAATATTCACAAACAAAAGTGGTAGATTTTAATAAAATTCCACATTTCGAACAAATTTCATCGGTTGGCGTTTTTTTAAGGATGATTAAGTTAGCCAATCAACTAATATAGCCAATATAATACAATCGAAAGCTCAAATTTCCCAGTTGTAGGAATTTCGCAATAGGAAAATTTGAGTTAATTAAAATATGATATATGGCGTTTCATATCAACTTACTACAATACAGAGTTCTGGTTGTCATATTAAATGATTGGAACTTGTTTCGAACAAATAGTTAATACCTTTAAAGTCACCTTTATATGAGTAAGAAGAGTCCTTTGGACGCGATTTGAATTATTCAAGCAACAAACATTTTAATGCAGGGTCGTATTAACTACTTTAACTCAAAATTGAGATATTTTGAGTTATTGTTTGTTAATAGATTTGAATAGACGATAAAAGTAAAAACTTTTATCAAGGAGAAACGTAAAAAAGTTGTAAGCGTCACTTGATCTTTCAGTTTTTTGCAAATATTAACACTATTAACCTAAAGTTAATATATACAATACAGGTAAAGGTGTATTACTTAGAATAATAACAAATACGTTTAATTTTTGCTCTACAAAATATGAACCAAATTTAAAAAACTGGATACGTAAAAGGAACGGGATGTATACGGGATAAATACACTCAAACTCAAATATTTTTCCGAAATCTAAGCGACCTAATACAAATTTTTGTTCCAAGTACCTCACTAAGTCCCAATCAAATTAGTCAATCAACGATTTCTAGATTTATCGAAAGAGAAATCTCAAATATTTAACTCACAATTTCCTAAAATTACTTCTAGTTTACGGTGTCAATTCAGAAGAAATTATGATGTACCAAAACATATTTTGAAAATGGCTTACAAGAGCTACTTACATCCCGGAGGAAGAGAATGTTATATTTGAGGATTTAGTTTAATAAAAAGCGATGTACATACATCAAAATTTTGCAGAAGTTAAAGGCCAGTTTTTAAATTTTTTCAAATATTTTCAATACAACAATTGGATTGGCGACAAAGTAATTTCTGTTTTGTAGTATAAAATAAAGAAAAGAATAGTTTTTAATCGATTACATATTTTCCATTTTGCTCAATTCATCATAAAATTTCTGGTCCTTATCAGCAAAAAAATGAACCAGATACGATTGAATGTCATCGTCATTTGTGAAAGTTCGAACATTCAAAGAATTCTGCAAACTTTGAAATAAATTATTATTATTATTATTATTAACCTTTCCAATTTGACAAGTTTTTCTTCGATTGCTTCATCCATTTTCATTAATTGTTGACCGTTAACATTAGAATTGGTCGTTTGGTTGCTTTGAAGTAGCTCAAAAAACACAAAATCTTTGTAATTTCACTAAACTGACAGCATGAGGTTTTTTTTGTTGTTTTTTAACTTTCGATGTGCTTGTTCTATTATCGTTTTCGAACTAAATTACTGTACAGAATCCATTTTTCCTCACCAGTGATGATTCTCTCATGATCTCTCGAATATGACGATCCTCTTTGATAATGACTTTGATTTGGTCATCATCAACTTCAGTAAGTCAATCATAACGTTGCTCATGTTTGAGGGAAAAATCTCCAGAACAGAATTTTTTACACCAATTCTGACACGTGCACTCTGTTAAGCAATCAGCGCCATAAACTTCAGATATTTCTTGTGAGCCGCAGCTGCTTTTTTTCCTTAAATAAAATATGCCGAAAATGTTCGTTTCTGCACTCCATTTAAAATTATCCCACAACTAATAGCTTTAATAAAAACACGCGATACTTGTTTATGAAGTTACGTCAATGTGACCAGTATCACGTGACAAACGTCAAAGTACAGCACTAACATAAGTTATTCAAGAAAATAAAGCAACGCTCTATATCAGTGAAAAGCGAAAGTACTTAGTTGCCAACCTTTATTAAATGAAAAAGTTAATTTACTAAGGAATTTCAAGTACCCGTAACATATTGAAAGTGTAAAATGAAACTTTACTTTCATATGAAATACGTAAGCTATAAAAATTTAGAACGATTCTACCAAGATATTATTCAAAACAGGAATTCAATAGAATAGAGCTATGCGGTTCTGGTAGACTACTGATTCGATTTTAAGCATAAAAAAATCAATTTCATATTCTTAAATCGAAATCACATAATAAATAATTGTTTGATATTAATTTGAATAAAAAAGCTTACCTTTTCCACAGTGTGTTTCACGAACTACAGCTTATAACTGAAAAAGTCCTCATGTTCTTTATAAACGCCTGAATCTACAGAAAGCCGTTGCAAAAAATTTCTAACAAAGCTTAAGATGAAAAAACTCGAAAGTTCATTTAATATAAAGATCGATTTTGCTTGCCACTAATTTCATTGTAATATGAACCGGTATTATTAGAGTCCGCTTGGACAACATTCTGTCTTCCCCTTTCGCTCTTCACACCATTGGGATTGTACAGGGACTATGTTGGGATTAAGTCATTTTTATCATTTTAATAAAAACCTTCTCTAACATTTGAAATTTAATTTAAAAAAATATTTTTTTAACACAAATTTTAAACTACACACATAGATCTGTGGTTTCTATTTCCATCACATATCAGTTCGAAAGTTCTACTTGTCCTTTTTAGAGTTTTTTCTAAAAAGAGGTAGTCAATTGTCAACTTTTGAGTAAACTCCCAATGTTTCGTTTCATTTAGAGTTATATGACGTGATGATCAAAATTCTTCTCAAATTACGAAAGTTATTTCAAAATTTGGAGAGCTTTTTCCCATTTTAATTATTTTAGAGAATTTTTTTGCATTTTATAAATCTATCGTAATCATTGAGCTAAAATTAGATGAAAGTTTATGTTAAAAAAAAGTTTCAATTTTTCTATATAAACTTTCGTGCGTCGTATTGACAACCGTAAAAAACATGACTATGATCTTGATTTCGACTTTGATTGATGGGGTTGTTTAGGGTGAGGTTAATCACTAGTTTCCCTTTGGAAACTCCAAATATTTCCTAGCCTAGGTTCCTAGCCATATAACCAACTTTCATTTATAATAACAATTTTTTCATTTAAAACTTTATCATCATGAAACACGATTAATATTTTATTTAGTTTTTAAAACTCTTGGGATATATCCGGTACTCACTGGTTTTTGAAAACTTTTGCATAAATCAGATGAAGATACGAGGGTTGCTACCTAAGTATTAAGAAACCAATAAAAACAAATATTTATATTTGGATATGGTTTTATTGTTTTTCAAAATATTCTCCACGCATTTGAACCAATTGTCGGAGAATTTTTTCCATTCCAATTGAGGTACTTTCAAAATGGATCAACCGTTTCTTCAGGTGCAATTTATTTTTGATCTTCGGGAATAAGAAGAAATCATTGGGTGCCAAACAAGGACTGTAAGGCGGATGACCTATCAGTTCGAAGGTTTAGGTTGTGGAAAACGTTTTTGTTTGAACTGATGTGTGAGAGCTCGCATTGTCGTGGTGATAAATAATTCGACGTCTCCGATTGTTGTCTCTGAACAATTCTGAACAAATGGTGAAGTACCATTCGGAATTACTCTGAAGCAGGGGTGGGCAAATACTTTAAGCGCGGGTCAAAATGAAATTTTCAAAATGTTTCCCGGGCCGAAGGACCTTACCGCGTATGCTGTACACACGCAAATGTTTTGGGTGAAGTTTTTTCCTTGTCAAAGATATTTTTCGCACCAAACCACTATAAGTATCATTTTGAAGCATTTGGACAGAGAAATTTGACAATTGATAGGAGATAATAGTATTTAATAATAAATTGTACAATTTCTCAATTTATCGGCAAGAAATGGGACGATTAAAGTAAGAAAAAAGGGCAAGAATCCGCCGGCGGGCCGAGTTTTGTCCGCTCCTGTTCTAATGGAACGGTGGCGAGCTATAAAGTTTCGGGTTCATGATCTTATAGATGTCTCTTTACACCAATCGACACGAGGTTTTTTTGAACGATTGTCAAATTATACAGTATCTAGCACGAGCAATTCTTTTTTGGACAGGCAAATGCAATTTTGAATGCTTAGGAGTGAAAATAATGCCCGATTATTCGTCAATCTCATGGTATGTCACATGACGATCTTGCAATACCAGTTTATGCACATCAACGATATTTCCTGACACAACAGCTGTTGGTTGAATATCATAGAAAATAATCGCAAGAAAATTTTCGGATCAATATGAATGGTTCAAATATGTGTACACGTTCTGAGTACTATTAAAAATGTCAAACTTAATGATGTCAATGTCAAATTGGACATATTGACGTCAGTGTTGCCATATCTCAAAATTTAAGTGACAAGTAAGTCAATTGCCTGATCAAATAAACAAGTTTGTACAAGTTTTGCACATGTTTTCGAATTATTTTGACATTAAATTTGTATTTTGTCAATAATTTAAAATTCATTTTTCTTTTATAAAACGGGATGTTTAAATATGTTTCCTATTTCGTTAATTATTTTGGCGTAGTAGTCACTGCTGTTGTATAGTCACGTCCAAATAAAAAGAAAAATGAAATTTTCGGAAATATCTTCTTTTCTACGTCGGACGCAACAACTAAAAAGTAAATTCAAACTAAATTGTAGTATGTTGACAACAAATTAATCATTTTTTGATATTAGAATTGATTATAAAACAGAAGTGACTACTGAATGAACGGTGTCGTGATGGAAAAGAGTTTTCCAAAATTTGAGACAACTTTCGTAATTTAAGGTGCCGATTGGCAAGTGCGCAACAATCAGTTTTAGTTATTTGGTATCAAAAACGTTTGCTATGTCCCACTTCAAAGTATCGAACCCCAATTACATTGTGATGAATTTGAAATGAATATATAACAAGTTCTCATCAATACTAATAGCAATGTACATATGACGTAATAAACTTAACGTGCTCGATATCTGCATAACTCGAAATATGTTGTTCATTGACTCTGTAATAACCGACATATTGAATAGTTAACGTTGGCCTAGGTCAATGTCAAATATGTGTGAATAATAATTAATGTTAATGTTTAATTGAAACTGATATTATACTAACCGATGATTTACCGATTCGTGAGCAGCAGATTATATTTTTAGCCATCGGAATCGATTCAAATACAAATTATTGTAATTGTTAGACTTATTATTTGCATTCAATTATTGTATCATAGCCACTCAGAAAACTTTTAATCGCTTTATAGGAAATATTAGCTTCGAATTTTTTTTTCTTTAGAATACAGATGTGGGAACAAAACATACATACAAACCGTTTGTTTCAATCTAATTATTTGCAGTATACTTTATAAAACAATGGTTACTACTACTACTACTGTAGCCACTCAAATCAAAGTTGACTCCATAATTTTCTATCCTCAGTCATGTCTACTTCTCCACCACTTCTTCACCCACTTGGTCATTCAATCTTGCTCTTGGTCTTCCAAATGAGCGCCTCCCTTCTGGTTGACCTCTTCACACTCTTCTCATTGTTGTCTCTTCTTACATGGCCCAGCCAACTAATTCTTCTACTTCTTATCACAGCTTCAGTATCTGGTCATCTATACTGGTCCTTGAGTTATCTGTTTTTCATTATTCTCCATACTCCTCCTTCGAAAACTGTCCCCTATATATGAAACAAGAAAAGCAAAGCTTTCCAATACTTTATTGTCCTACTCTTTACCAATAATTTCGTAAATTTTTTTCACCTCCATTTAATTAAAATGTATCTTGTTACGATTGTAGAGATTCCGAATTATGAAAAACAATTTGAAAGAATTATGTATTTAATCACCTCAGATTCGCCGATGACATTGTACTAATAGCAGAACGTATCGATGATGTTAGAAATATGCTTGATGATACAAATAAATGATATATGAAAAACCTTCATCGAACTCAAAACAAGTAATATCTAGGACACAAAATTCACATTGGCAGAGATAACCAAACTTGGTAATCGTAATCATGTCTTCAGATCTCAAATCCTTGTTAGATTGAAGAGAAACCTATTCGATTTATGCATTCTATTCATGCAGAAGCTCTAAGCTCAACAAAAATTACCATAAACAAAGTGCAGGTAATAAAGAGAAGACTGGAACGAGATTACGAGATAAAATTAAGGAAGAACACAAATTAAACAAATGCTGTAGTAAGAATAACTAGCTTGAAATAGAACTGGGTGAGCCATGTGGCCAGAATGATAAACAATTGAGTGGAGTCCCTTAGAAGTAGAGCACGCCCAATAAGACGTTGGGTAAAGATTCAGAGATGCCTATGTTCATCAGTAGACGCGATTGGCTATTTTTTGATGATGATGATGATGTATTTATACTTGATAATGTACTAGATTCGTCCACAGTTGACAAGAGAGGAATTACATCTGGAAGTAATTGGATTTTCCTAAGTGAGGATCATTGAAAGCAAGACTAAATCCAATGAAACAGCAGATCGTATCAAAGCATCAACATTATTTAATGATACTCCCGATGATGTATGACTATTGGAATAATTAGCTAATGGTAGTCCAAGAAGATACCATAAAAGCGTAGTTTCGAGACCACAGAAGCAAAAAGACTACAGAGAAATAAGCAAAATATGCATTCATATACGTACGTGTGTAAAATGAACTTAATTATTTAGTTTTTTTCTGCCTTTTTTCAACTCTATACTTTAGATAAAGTACGATCTAACTCAGAATCCGACATTTTAGTTTATAAATCAAGCCAAATATCAACTGACATTTCTGAAATAACTTGATAATTTAATTTGAAGTGAAATCTACTTTTTGATTGATCTATTGTTTCAAGTTTCAAGAACATATTATTTTTTTCACTTAATACAATCCTGTTAAAATTGTTTTTTGTATTAGTTTCACCTGTATATTTGTGACTTACTTTTTATTGCCTCACTAATTGTTAAAGGCTTTTAAAATCACGATAGAATTCACAATAGACTAAACTATCAAGAAAATACAATTTTTATCTTATCACTAAATGAGAAAACCTAAATTCGCATTTTTAATGAAATTGCTTAGAAAAGTTTTTTGAAATTGGAAAAAACAAAAAATTTCAAACAATATTATTAAATAGGTACAATTTGAACAAAATCTTATTATACGACTACGTAATCTTCAATACGGAGGGTTTTTGGCCTATCCAAACCTGTTTTCAATGTTCCATACAACTTATGGTTGAGAATTATGAAACTTTCATTTAATAAATTGATTTTTATAAATGAAAGAATCATTATTATGGTGACCGTCAGATTTCGTGTCACCCTCTTATAGCGACATGAGTTTTATTATTTATAATTTCTACTTAGTATAATAAAATCTACCTGCTATTTTTACACGTAAAAGATGTAGAAAAAAAACTCCATTTTTCGAGGTATTATTCCTAAAAATGTTATGATTTTTATGTTGTGGTTCACGATCTCTCTGACATCTACAAACCGCATTTTCATTCAATATAATTATTGTATTTATTCACATGAGTGCTGTCGATATTCCGATTAACGCCCCTTTAAATATTTAAATGACAAGCACAACCCTATTCTCTCAGCAATTATTTCAGATAATAATTTCATCTTCAAGAAACTAAATATTACATAACGTTTTAGTTAATTTCTATGTAGGTCGGTAGAAAAACAAACTTTTGGTTAAATAATTTCATATAATGTAGCCCTTATGGCGTTGAAACATGACAACATTGGATTTCTGTTATAATTGTTCGATTTTGTCGTACTTCGAGCGATCAAAATCGATTTCAACTTGCAATAATTCGATTAGAATATCTGATCATTCTGATCAATTCGCAAGGATTTAGAAAGATTTCTGTTGGGGAGTATTTTTCGTTACTAAAATGTACTCACAATTACACACAAAACTACAGGTTTTTCGTATTCTTTATTTTCCATTTTCCCAATAACTTAACCCGGTCAAAATGGTAGGACACTCATTACAATGTTTCATTCCGAAATTCCGAAAGAGTTTTTTAATTTTTAGTTTGATTATTGTGTACAGCGTGTTTTTAACTTTTTTTAAATTATAATTTATTCTTCTTTAACCTATAAACCGAAACGTTAATCCGTAATATATTTTGCTAAATATACATGACTATATCAATCGACAGAGTGCATCAATGACACCCCCACTCTGTGTACATAATTTGGTCACTAGTTTACACATTATGGTTAATTGTGGTATGCCGCACAATTGCTCATTAAATGTTACGGTCATACTCACGTGATCCGACACGTGGAGATTGCTATACGTACACACGAACACACGTGATTCGTTTGACAGATCTCTACTATAAACTATTAGTGCTGCTAACAAGGTTTCAAAGAAAAAATAGAAGATATCCGGTCGGGTGTTATGTCGCGGCACGCAGACGATTGTATGTTTGGTTGCATATACATCAGGGCTGAAATATTGATATTTCATATATTGATAGTCTCCAGTATTGAGTTTTATATATTATAGACCAGGGTGAAAGCCTTTAAAATAATAAATAGTGAGAAAAATATAATAGTAAGATGAAACTTATTAAAAAAGGGAGAGACTATAATAAAAATGAAATGGAAAGTAATTTACTGGAGATCTGAAGTCGGGAAGGAAAGGGGATCAGTTTTTAAGGGTAGAAAACGGTTTATCTCGATATTCGGCAAAACTACAAGTCTTAAATAGCAAAGTTCAAATATACTATAATTCATTTGAATTGAAATATTTATTTTTTCACGTGATTTTGACTAGAAAATCGAAAAATCATCCGATTTCGATGAATTTTTTTAATGTTCGTTTTTACGGCGGAAAAAAAATATTGAAAATATCTCATCTCGAGATTTTATATAGTTCATATATTTTTTTGTGAATCTACACAAAAAACGAACATTTTAGAAAAAAATAATTGAAAAATGTTTGTTCATTCATTTTTTGTCTCTAACAGTCAACCTTAGTAAGATACTGCTTTTTAATAGTGAAAATTTTCAATTTTTCAAAGTTAACTTTCAATTTTAAAAGAAATTCTTATTATTTTTAATTGTAAAAGTATCATAAATCAACATTTTTGTGTGAATTATACGTGAATGAGTGCATTTAAAGCCCTGAAACCAATGTAAGTTTTCATTTTTTTTAATCCCATAATTTTTCATGTAAATTCGCTGTAAAAACGAAGATTCCAACTATAAAATTACCAAAAAGGCAACTTTTCACAAAAAGTGAAAAAAAATGTTTTTTGTAAAAGATGAAAATTACAAACGAAAAACTTAGTTTTTGGAATTTTTCACATGAATTTTGGGGTTATGTGAAAAAAGTGTGGTCACAAAGGTTGTAGATCTTCTTATAACCTATAACTTTACCTTTTGACTTTTTTTCATAACACTTGTAGTTTTGCCGGAAATTGAGATAAACTATTTTTTACCTTTAAAAACTTAGATCACCCGTAAATTATTTTTCCTTTCATTTTTATTATATTTTCCTCTTTTTACAAAGGGTTGCATCCTACTATTATTTTTTTTTGGTTTCAAAAATTGCCTGTATGATAAATAAATGATTACACTAAGAAAACTGATTTTTTCTAGATTAGATATTCACTTTTACTTTTTATTTTTGGATTATAAGTAATATTTCCATAATTTTGTAATATTTTTATGTAGATTTAGAAATTTTATATACTTTTGGTTTCAATTTGATTTTTTAAAACTAGTATAAATATTCAAAAACGTCAATTTCAAATGGAACAATATAAAACTAAAACTACAAAGCTTTTTAAACTTCGCCCTCGCATTGTTTATATTTTTATAAATAGATTAGTACTTATCGTGAAATCTCTTATCATTTCATTTATCGACTGAAAAACTAACCCCCCAATGAATATTGAAAAGAAGAAATATTAAGATTAAGTGAAATCAGGTAGAAACGATAGCTGAAGTTAGAAGTTAGAAGGTTAGAAGACTAGAAATCGTGATATTAAAAATAAATAATTATTTTATTTTTTCTCTTATATACATATCACGTTAACCGAATTAAATTGTTAAAAACCGCACCCCTTCAAATTATTTACTCCCCCGACTATTATCACAGCACCTACCAAGACGAATATTATATAAATATGAATTTTATCACGTGTACGTGTGCATTAGTTGCAATTACCGGTGGACATATCCAAACGGAAATGCATATCGACACGCATGCGTATACTACTTACTAAATGCGGTGGCGGTCATCTCGCTAATTGTTAATGTACATATTGCATTTGCAGCTATATCACGACTTCAACACAATTTGATGCAGTAATCCTAATGAGATATGTGGTTAGCTTATTGGTTCGGGTAGGGGGTGGACTAATTTCCTTTTAACACCTACTTGTCTAAAGATTAATTAGCAATAATTATTCTTATTCAACCAAACTCTAAATATTGATCAATTTGAAATATCAATCGAGTTTTGGTAAAAAAAGTATAAACGATAAAAAAGATTCCAACTTGAGGAGATATATTAAATATGGTTTCTCTCCAGTATTCTGAAAATATAAGATGTCTCATAAATAATGTCTATGGCTTTAATCCAACGTAACAAGCTGGTTCCAGTACTATCGATCACATACATACACTGTGAGAAGTTATGAGTCAAACAAACGAATTTGAAGTACCACTAGCGATGGCTTTCATCGATTTCGTGAAGGCTATCGACTCTATATATCTCAAATAAATTATACAACAAGCCCTAATAAATCAAGGGGTCGGTAAATCATATAAACTCTCGCCAGTATATGAATTCCCGACCAGCAGAGGAATGAGGCAAAGAGACTCAATATCTCTAAAACTCTTTACAACAGCATTAGAAAGTATATTTGGTGAATTAGAGGTCTGGGCCAATTGATAGACAGCTCGGGATCTCTACTACCAGAAATTAGTTGAAAAATAAAATTGGCATGGAAGAAACTGATTAATATTCAAATCTAGAACGTCACTTTATCTAAAACAAAGAGTTTTTGATCAATTTATATCACCAGTTATGACATACAAATGCGAGACTTTAACATTCAAGGTTGATATTAAAAAACTCCAGGTTGCACAAAGATCAATGAAAGGCATCATGGTAGGTACAACAATAAGGGATTGTAAGGAATAGGAAAGATAAGGAAAAAGGTCCTCTACGGGATCAAATTCCTCAAACTGCAATGGGCAGGACTGTTGGCAAGAAGGAATGGACCACAAAAATTACATGGTACCTACGAGACATCAAAAGACCTAAATGAATGATATAAAGAAGCTAGCAAAAACAACTTGGACCCAATTAACCAATGATAAACATCAATGGGCTCAAATGAAGGACCAATACATAAACATGTAAAGGAATTGACTGCATATGATGATGATCATTATGATTATTTACAATTCTACAGGTCTTTAAGGCCCATGACTTATTTTTCTTTTCTCATCGGTCTAGTTTCACAATTCTTCTCTACAGGGTGTCATTCTGACCTTTGCAATTTATATATTTAAATATCTTGTTATAGATGGGTATTTATATTTATTTTCCCCCTAAAATTATCCTCAACGCATTCCTTTACCATATAACCAGTTTTGTTTCGCCTTTGGCTATTCTTCTATTTATTTTTCAGTGTTGCTTCTAGATATATGAATTAAGAAATTTTTATTTCGTATATTTATCGTTTTTTCCCGTTTCCTTTGGGTTTATATGGAAAGAATTGTGGCACTGCATTTTCTTCGTCATTTTTGGATTTAAATTTTGTCCCTCACAAGAATTTCACTATGGAATTGAGTGAATAGTAATCTAATGGAGCAAAGTCTGAACTAAATGCTGGATATGGTAATAGTATAATACCACCAAGTGGTATCTGCTTTTTCAGGTGTTGAGACCTTTTTCCAGTGGTTTTTCCATTGCTATGTAGCTGATATCACAAAAGGGTTCGTAACCCATGAAAGGCTTCCTCGCTTCCTCCGGTTTGTCTTGGAATCTATTGTAGGGTAATTCAATATTTCTAGACAAACTCAAATGATATTGGAGCTTGGAGCTCTAATGGCTACTAGGCTATCGAACAGGATGATGATCTCTTGTCTGCAATAGCTCCTCTCTAGATTAAACTGAATACATTTTTTTTCAATTACATAGATTTCTGCTTGAAAAATGCTTGGTGCACTGCCCAGACTTCCGGAATGTTTGGTTTTGGGCCCGTACATTCCTATTCCAGTTCCAACTGCTGTTATTGATCCATCCGTATACCATTTAATGGCAGTCTAGAGTCCCATGGTTGGTCAATATTTAGGAACGGGTTTTTTTTGATGATTCCGTCTCTGAACATTCTACTTCGCTTTCCAGTACTACGTGAAGAGGATGTAGGAGGTTTAGAATCACTTCTAGTGCAGCTGTTGGGCAAGATTTCATGGCCCCAGCTGCACATAAGCAAGCCAATCTTTGGGAGATTGTTCCTCTTGGTATTCAGACTAGTTTTAGTACTCTAAACCACTGTCTCATACTATTTGTTTTAGAAACTAGACTGCATCGTCTATTAACAAAGAGGAATGGTTAAAAAGCAGATTAGTCTTACGATGCGTTTAAATTGAGACGTTGGAATTTTCGACATATGAAAACTGATATTACTTATAAGACACCCTCTGTGTTTTGAATTAGATATGGATCAATAGTGGCCAAAAAAATCGAGAGTTATTGACAAATTAGAAGTATATCAGATAAACACGCTTCCTCATATTTTGTAACAGACATATCAAAAACAGAAACGTTTGTTTATCGAACATGTGTTGTTTAAATATCTTGGCTCTAACTTTATATCATAATTAGTATCTTCTAATTAGTAATTCAATATATAGGGTGGTAAACATATTCTTAAAATTGAAACGCCCCTTAATCAAATCTAAAACGATCTTTTTAATTCTCTCAGTTCAACTTGTTATCGAGTGAAAAATATCCGTTAGAGAAAATATTTCATCGGTCTTCTAAAAAATGATCTACATATATTGGTATGTATCGATTTTGTGTCTAATATAGGGGAAATATAAAGTAAATCGATTGGTTTATTTGATGGAAATTTTTGTTTCCATAACGTTTTCTTTCAAATTATACAGTAAATAGACAGATTCTGGTAGTCTTGAGCTTCATATTAAACATATTTTTATCCAAAATCATGGTGTGTTAAGCCAAAAAAGGCCAAAACTGCAAAATATTTGATGTTATTTTTGCAAAATTTCGATTAAAATCTGCTTTTGTTGGTATTTCAAATCACTAAATACAAATCAAAATTGATTGGAACTAGATCTACTACTCACTCATTTGGTGCTTCTGAAATGAATGTCTTAATGTCATCTCTCGAAAAACTATATGCATTTTTGAATTAATAACTAATATTTGAAAAAAGAAAAAGCCAGTGGTGAAAAAATTGCTAACGAATGATTTTTTTGCTGGTATCTTTTTGGCAGCACTGTTTTTGGCATATTACGCGTAAATCGTGTCTTGTGTTGTTTAGTTTGGTCTATAATTTAATCATGAATCGACTTACGAACGAACAACGCTTGCAAATTATTGAATTTTACTATCAAAATTCATGCTAGGTTTATGCGAACTTCTTCCAATTTATGAGCAGTTTAGCCGGCCTACTGAGGGAACTATTCGGAAGCTTGAGACTAAATTTCGAACCCAGTTGGACACTATTGGACATTAAACCACTAACACGCAAACGTACAGTGAGGACCGAAGAAAATATTGCGGCTGTGCGATAGCCATCTTTGGACCATACAAACATTTACGGAATGTCACCGCGTATTCAATAGCCAACTTGGGATCATACAAGCATTTATGATCCAAGAAAAAATGATGCCACTCTTTTTTTTAGACCTTAGAACTTGGACCTATGAATTGGTCGATCAAATTCGATTCCTCTCATATGACCAGAGTGTATAGCCAACAGGCTAATCTCTTAACAAAAAGATGAGACCTCCAGAATCTCCCATAGAACTCAGGAAAGAGGAAGGAGTCTAGGCGCGAAACTGAGATGCGAATGAAGATGAGTACCTGTCAAAATGACAGGAGATTGGCGGAATGTCCTTGTTAGTACCCTTCCGTGGATCTATCAGGGGATGGATGCTTAGAGGGACGGGTTTTCTCACGCGTACGTGTGTGAAATATGAAAGTCGTTTGAATCGAGATTTGTTTTGGAATATCGATTCAATTTCCCATTGGAAATAATTAAACATTTACCTCACACTTCTCAAGAAAATGAATGTTTGTATCCCGTAGAGGTAGTTTTTTATAATTAACTCTATTTCCACGTAATGTTTCTTTCCTCGCAGGATTTTTGTGTTAAGTTTATTGTTAATGTAACAAAAATATGGATTTTTTCCATATATTTTCGTTGTAAAATTGAATTTGGTTTGTACATATAAAGATATAGCAAAATACGAGTTTTTCAGTTCTTCGTGAACATAATTTTTGAAGTTACCCAAAACAACTACCGTCCACTATGAAATCGCAACTCTTTTAACATTAAAAGTTTCTCTAAAAACTAATAATATTTTTAAAAAATTCTGAATTGTCATGCAACTTTAGTAGCAGCTAGCAGACAATAATAATTGAATCTACATTGGTGCATAATTACTAACTATTTTCATTTTTTTTTTCAGACCAAGTAAATGGAATCACATCTATCATCCCCCTTTCAACTAAACAGTGAGTCGTTTTTCTTATTATTTTGAACATTTTGACAATGATATCTTAACGCAAAAAGCAAAAAATTCATTGATAAAAAAAAGTTTTCCGCATCTATAAATTACGTAATTATCTTTGAATTATAATTTTTAGTCGATTGTAGAAGGGTTGTTTTTTTGTTTTGCCATAAAAATAAAACAACGGATTGTTGTGAAATTTTATATGAAACTTGAAAAAATTGCGACTGAAGCTTATAATTTATTAAAATGACTATCGCGTCTGTTTTTGAATAGTTTAAACGTTTTCAAATAGTTTTACAAGATGTTGAATATTATTCAAGTTCGGGTTACCCTTTCACGTTAAAAATATGAAAACATCGACCGTCGGCTGAGTATTCCTACAATTGCTGAATCTACAGGAATTGACAAAGTATGTATGCAGCAAATTTTAACATACGAATAGTTTGTACCCGAAAACCTCACATTTGAACAACAAGAAGCTCGAGAAAATATTTAGAATGCAATTGAAAATGACTCAAATTTATAAGAGAACGTGTGACGAATCAAATCTGCATCAAAAGGAACAAGACTTGAGTCTTTTGAAGCTATGAAATGAAGTGTGGCGCACCTCCTGAAGAAAAAGACTTCTTGAAGGTACTGTTTTGAACAATGGAATATTTGTATTGACCGATATAAGTTTAGGATAAAGATATAAATATACATAATATCTAAATAAAATCTCTGGAATATCACGAAAAAGAGGGAAACAAAATGGTTAACGGGCAACAGTCATTAGCTTACTTAAGTGTCTGTTGAATTAATATCGTACGATTTTATAGTCTTAGTGAAATGGCTATTTTCCGATAATTTCTGGAAGGTAATAAAACAACAAATTTCAAAAAACACGTTTATTTTAAATGATTAGAGTAAAATTTAACGTTACTATTTATGAAACCATGTAATTTTCTAAATTTCGTACAGCATGTCCCTATCAAATTTACTTCTTCTCTCAGACTGTCGATTTTTCTAATTTCTTTCACACATTTTACCTGGACTTGAATTTCTGTAAGTTTTAAATAATCCATGACTTACATCCATATGTTAATGGTTTTGAGAACTGTTTTTTAGGTTAGATATATTCTTTTTTGAGCCATTGCGTAATATTATTTTACTATATTCCTAATTTTTTTCTACCAACAGTCCATCGTTTGTCATCACTTCGTTCCAATTATTTCAATTTACTTGTACGTATTTCTCATTTTACCAAATCATTTATAAAAACTATCTCTAATTTCACTTGTCAACAGAAATTTCAACTATTTTGTCACACGAAAGTTTATACCAAATTTTTAATTTAAAATGGCAAACAAACAATAATAACTAAAAAAAGTACAAAAATCACTTAGAAAAAATTTCCTTAATGTACAATAAATAGCGTGAATGTTTGGCTTTTAGTAGGCCCCTTTTTTCCTTAAAAGCGGTTCTCTATTAAGGAAATGACTTGATGAAACGTTTCACCTTGTTCGTGACTTATATCACCCAAATTTTCGCGAAAGATATCCAGATGAAAGTGCAGGATATATATTTTTAAAGATATATTACATCCCAAAGCCTTGTATGAAATTATAAGATTGATTGAGTGTTTATAATTTTCCGATTTAAGGTTTCCTTTTGGACACCATTTCCAGGCGACCTTTTCCAGATCATTCAGCTTTTCTTCAAAGTTTGTATCCTTCATTTGTGGACCAATAAACATCCCTTTTTAATTTTTGCCTCGCTGAGTTTGGGAAATTTCTCCTCCAGATATAAGAATCCACTGCATAAAATTTTTCAACAGGCTGAGCTTTATATGCAACAGTGGTAAAAGTATGTCGTCAGGGTTCACTAAAAAATCATTCTGCCCTGGTGTAAGTGATCCACGCTTGGGACATACTTTCTGCTGTCCCATTCGCAAATGAAACAGCAATATTCTGTGTGACCAAGCTCTAGCCCAAGCAAACGAGCAATGACTTCAAAATCTCCACAAATTTTTCAAACATGTTCAGTACATCTAATTTTTTCAAGAAAGAACTTCATGTTTTCGTAAGAACCACGGGCAACAGGCTCTGAAGGATATTTATTTTCGTTGTATAGCAATAATGCTTTAAAGTTAGTTTTTAGGAAGACATTTCAGGAATGTTATTAGAATAGACTAAATCATTTCATCGTCACGAAGTTGGAAATAAGAAATTTTCATAACAGGAAAAAGTAAATTCCAGTCGTTTAATCTAAAGTGCAGCATGTTTTTAGAAAAATTCAATTGGCAGTTCAAGCTATTGAACTACCTTATTGGGTTGTCTAAAAACAGACACAGAATCTTGACTTT
Organism: Diorhabda sublineata; assembly: GCF_026230105.1. Taxonomy (NCBI): domain Eukaryota; kingdom Metazoa; phylum Arthropoda; class Insecta; order Coleoptera; family Chrysomelidae; genus Diorhabda; species Diorhabda sublineata. The sequence goes on along the minus strand of NC_079485.1, from coordinate 14,179,545 downwards.
CTACTTGATAGAGGCTTTTGGACAGGTAATTGCGCACTATGTAGGATTGGTCTGTTGGCCGATGACAAGTTTCGGTACTGGACAGCTTGTGACACATGAATCAATCACTTACATGATCTTTTGGTTGCTTCCATATCATTCCATCAAAGGCAAATTTCTAGTTTCTTGTTTAGCCCAAACTAATATGAGTCCCACATACATTACACAACATTTATGTGGAACCCAGGGTTTATCTTGGTTGTGCACAGGGAAACGAAAAAAGGCTAGATAGCACTTTCCAATTAATGGCGTAAATTTTCGACACTTTCGCAGCGTATTTCCGTAACTTAGTAGAATACAATCGCTACAACAAAACACATAAAAATCATCACAATATTCCTAAAAATGAGAACAAATCATTGAATAAACCATGTCTCAAAATGTAATAAAAATTCTCAATAATGGATTAATCTGATTAAACCTAGTGGTTTTGGATCTGGAGGTATATTATTCTAATTTCAAAATTGAAAACTGATCATAGTGAATACAGAAAAAATATTTTTAGTTTTTGTTTCAACGTATTAAATTATAATTATTATCTCGAAGAAAATAAATAATTCATTATTTGAGTACCTCAAAGTCACCACATATATTTGTTAAAATGATATCAGCTTATTGAATATTATCAAGAAGAAATCCCGTTTTTATGACAGTGGGCTTAAAAGCGATAAAAAAAAAGACAACTGAAAGGAAACGGAAAACGTTATCAATGTCGTGTTGGTATAATTAGTTTCTTACATTGCAAAATTCCAGATAGATATTTGCCTATCTGCTGCCTCATTTATTCAGTGGTTCCCCACTGTACAATAATAAAAAAAATTTATTTCACTAAATTTTCGAAATAATACCAGAAATCAACCAAATATATCTACTCCACCTCCAATGCTCCTTCTATTTTGGATATATAAAAAATCTATATTATGGATGATTTTCGCCTGATTACTCTATTCTTGATAACTAAATACTCTTCATAATTTCACTTACAGTTAACTCGTTAAATTGTTCTATAGAAAACGAAAAAAAATTACTCATTTTCACAATTTTTTCTAAGGCATTAAGCATCTGTTTATATAGAGAGTGTTTCATAAATAATTTCGAACTCTATTTATTAAATAATCATACAAATTGAAAAACACCAAGTTGAGCAAGCCCTTTGCAACCTTAGTAGAATCATTCTTTAGATACAAAATATTGTCGCATAGCATTCACAACATCTCCTTAGGATTTTTTTCTCTAGCCATAGCTCTGAATAAATATTACAAGATCCGAATTAAATGCTGGATGTGGTAGAAGTCCAATACCACCAAGCTGTTGGATCTTGTTCAGTTTAGCTTTCACTTAATTAAATCTCGATATTTATTTAATAAAACTTCATAGATTCGGATCAGCTGTCCACTATATACCTCTGCATTGGAAGCTCGACATAAAATGATCTCGTAGTACACACTAAATCTTCATCATTCCACAGATTTTCCGCTCGAATCGATCTCTTTTTGCGATGGGCTCTGGTATAGCGATTTTTCATCGTAATAGTGCGTCTAGCAAAGAAATGGGGCTCTTTACATACCTCTGCTCGACGTTTTAGTGGAATTTGTGTAGCTGTAGATCATACCTTGATTGTAAATGACGGTTTATGAAACCTAAGATCAAAGGTAGTGCTTTTATTGGGTTGGTTTTCTACAGCTTTCTTTCTAATCTAAAAATCCCACGAAAGTTGACGATCTGAGTACGAACGAAGCGACGAATCTCTCCAACCATCGCTTTACTGTTCGTTATTTAACTGTATCTTCCTCTTCAGCTTCATATATTTTCCTTACTGCCACGACTGATTTAAACTTTTGTTTCCGTTAATGTCAATAAACGAATTCAATATTTATCGCACTTGATACTATTTTTTATAAAAACGTACTTTGTCAGTCTCAATAAACAAAGTTACTGCATGTTTAAATTTAAGCATACAACATTACTTAAGTATAATACTACCTCTGTAAGATTAAAATCTTTCGATTTTCTTCTTCTTCTTCTGCTTCTTCTTTCGGTATTTTTGTCATCCATCGACGTCATTGAAAAGATGTAAATGATTATGTCATCTGTCAATTCTTTGTGTCGTGTCAAACACATTTTTAGGTTATTGTGACTTTGTGTTTGGTGACGTCTTCATTTTGAAGTGCTAAAACCTGAACAAACTGTCTATGTATCAATGTGCAGGACAAATTACTAAACTTAAGTGAGAAGTAACATTTTTTTTATTCTAATGTATGTGTTTAGAAGTTTTGCAACTGCTGATAGACATTGAATAATTTTGATTCCATTATCAATGAACAAAAATAAATGTCGTCGTAATTGTTAGGATATCTTGAAATGATAGAATAGAAATTAAATAAAAACATTACGAAACCGATAAATAAATGTTAAATTAAAATATTTCTCAGTTTCTCCGAGTTCTCTTTCGCTATTAAATTGCCGGCATTTCAAACTTGAAAGTATTCGATTCACCTGTTTCGATTGGTGCTTTTTCTTCCGTGACTATGGGCGGGGCAAGATCAAGACTCTAGATTACCAACCAATATTCCTAAGTACATATTGATTTAACTTCTTACCGGTAATGAAAGGAAAAAAAAATAAACGCAGTTTGTTGTATATTGACGTTAGCGACATTTTATATAATAAATTGCTCACAGAATGAATGAATTTTTTTTATAGAAACAATTTTTACTTCTAGAACATAATGCTAAATCTGGTGAGGTAGCCGGATATGGATAGACAAAAACATGGTAAAAAAAGCGCTAGCTTATTTTTAAGATTTCGCGTATCCTCTGGAAAACTTTCTAGTACATCTTTTGTAAACTTTTCACTAATTCCAATTTGTTGTTGCAATACAAAGACATCCCTACCATTCCTCATCTTTAAATGTCTCAATTTATATCATTGGTAAAACAATCTTATAACAACAAAGTTATGAAGTAAATTTATCCTACGAGTAAATTTAACCAACCAAGAATTAGTTCTTTGTATTTCCGTGGCTTATTCAAGCTGATGAAGCGTCTAGATCCGTGTTGATCAACGTGGGGCTCCAGTTCCACAGACAATTTGATTGTAAAGGGGTGCAATTCGAAAATGGACTCGAAACGAGTTCTGGGCCATTTAAATGCTATGATATATTTCGGTACTCAATTGGAAGTAAAAAGCAAATTAGTGAATAGTTGCTGCCAATAGACAGAGTTAGTTTATTATATGAAACGTAAACGGCTTTTAAAATTTTTTGTGCGCAAGGGTCTTGTGATATGGACGGTATTAATAACATTGTTGTCATATCTTTCCTTTTTTTCGGAGAAATAATTAACTTTGTTATTTCAAATAGATCATTCTATACTGATTATGTTTCATGTAATATTCTTTATACCTAAATGCCATTATGTCTGAGTTATAGCTACATTTGCAGTATATCCAACAAAGCTACAATAAATATTGACATTTATATGGCTACGATTGAACAAACTCGTTTAATTTGGATATTATTTAATAATGTATATCCTAACCGAAATCCCATAACAAGATCTAGTGTCAGTAAGTTAGTAAACAGATTAAAAAAACTGGTGCAGTAAAATATTTATCCAAATTATGACGTAGAAATTGCAGACAAATCTTTAAATGTTTGTGTCATGTTAAAAGTAGATCTACATTTGGGAAGTAGAAAAATTACGATCCAGCAGATCCTCAAAATGCTGTCCATTAACTTCAATACAATAATCCATGCGATTTTTAAAACTTTGCAATATATTTTGCAGCATGCTTAGTTTTTCTTATCTCTGTGATAATCCCATCTTTTAATTTCTGAATATTGGCAGGTTTTGTTTCATAAACGATGTTTTTTAAGTGACTCCACAGGAAATAGTCTAGAGGATTCATGTCGGGTGATCGGGGGAACATTCGATAAAATCACGCATTCCAATTCATCTTCTGGATCTGGGAAACTATTATTGAGGTATTGCATCACCACACACGCTTAGCGAGGTAGAGCACCATCTTGTTGTAGCCATATATTGTCGTTTGGGATATTACTATTGTCTGAAAAGTTTTTTTCAATGTACTCCGGACCATTTCTGTTACCCTCAATGAAAATGGAACCAATTATTCCAGCCCATACATTCAGTTTTTCGGATTATTGGGTATGGGAATTACGCATTCAACGAGGATTGTTACGTGAACAGTATCTAAATTAAGCCGATTAACGTTTCCATTTATACAAAAAGTGGCCTCATCCCATTACTTAAAAAATTTTGAGCGTTTTGATTGTAGCATCATTAGATCTGCAGTATGGATAGAATTTATTATCATGTAAAATTTTACATAACGCATGTTTACGAAATATCAAGTTTCCTGAATATTTGTTTAGTACTCAAGTGTACAACAGGACACAAAATCTAAAGATTTGTTTTCAGTTGATGCATTTTCTCTGATTTAGATAAATCTTTTACTGAACCAGTTTCGTTAAACTTTTTTACTAATTTACTAACAGTAGATCTGGTTATGGGATTTCGGTTAGGATAGGAATTATTAAATATATTACACGTTACTTGTTGAGTTCTACGCCTATCATCATATCCTAATATCATTAAAATATCAATTCGTTCTTTTTCATATAAACGAATCATTGTGACTTTCGAAAAACTCAACAATAATAATTTATTGGAACTTCAAATTTGTGGAAGTCACAGCAAGCTAAATGTATTATTTTAACTTCGATGTACGAAATTATAGATGAATATTAGATGAAAAATAATACATATTTTTTAAGGATTTAAGATCATTAAATTTCCGAAAAAAAGTCAGATGTAGATACGACGCACAAAAATTTATAAAAATCGTACAAGCCGTTTCAGAGATAATTAAGGCGTTCCACACATAAAACTCACTCTGTATATTATAAATTCGTTTGACGAGACCAAAATATCAACTAAGCTTTTGGCGTTGTCAAGTTAACCTCTTTTTGGCAGACAGTAAGCTCCCCCCGGACGTTGAAGAATGTGGTTGCTCACATCTGAATCAAATAAATTCAATTTATGAAGACGACTCATGAATAATCTATGGTCCGATGATACCTAGCAAAAAAAGAAGCTCGCAGAGGCACCACTCGAAGTAATTGAGTCAAAGAAGTGGTTCTGTAAACCAAGATCAGTCTCAAACACACGGGTCAGATGACGCCAACAGTATGAGAAGCATTTATTTTCTTCACAAGTTTTAATTTAAATATTTATTTTAATTTGGAATTTTATTGTTTAATTATATGTTTGGAGAATTCACTTATTGTGTTTATTATTTAAACAATTCAATATTTTAATATTAAAAATTATGTATAAGTTACATAGGGGGGCATAATAAATTTTAGAAGGGCTTAGGTGGGGCAGAGCACAAAAAAAGTCGGGAAACACTGGTCAAGATGGACTTAAATTTTTGTTTTTTTTTATATTATTATTATTGTATATTAAAATAAGTCAAGGATTTTAATTTTGTGCTATTTTGTATTGAATTAATACGTATTAGTAACTTCTAGTGGCGAGGAAAAGAAATGAGCGGTAAATTTTGGTTGGATCACTATTCAATGAAAAGAATGTCAAATACAATTAATGTCCGAAACCCGAATTATCGATATACCTCAATACGTTGATGGCCCAGTCACTAATCAGTATAATTAATTCATCAAATAATTTTAGTCCGTTACAAATTTAATGCGAACTATAAATATGCCGATAATTTAGTACGGAGCCGAACTGTTACATTTCATTGAAAATTTCAACACGTGTTGTACCTACATCGTAGTTTTTCAATTGAATTCAGAAATACTAAACAGTTTAAAGATTCCTAAGAACTTAAAATGAAGAAGTTGTTATCATTTGAATAAGATTTTATTAAATTTTCACTGTTCTGCAATGAAATTTGGTGAAAAATTTTTTGTAGCTATTTTTGCCTGGAGCCCCAATTCTAAATTCCTTCTGCTTATAAAGCTTTAGGATCCAATATCAAGATTCATTTTTTGGACTCGCAATTAGATTCCTTTCCAAAAAATCTTGGAGCCGTATCGGATGAACATGGTGAAATGTATCATCAGGATAAAAAGCTGATTAAAATACACAATAGTGGGAAATGATCAGCAGCAAAGCTTATTGATTTTTTTAAGTCAATTCGCCGAGAAACGATGAAAAGGAAAAAAACCAAAAAATAACTTAAATTCTCTCACCATATAATGAGATAACTGATCCATATTTGTTCATTTTGTGACTATAATTGAGGATTTTTCACTATAAAATTTAAACCGAAATATTTTTTCCTTCCGTTAGGATAATTGATACTTTAATAATATTGTTTGTTAATTATATTGGAAATCTACGTGTGATGTTTAATTGTATGTCAAATTCCGTGTTTAGAAAAAAATATGTTTCATAAAACTAGTTTGTACGTAGAATGATTGAATAAATTCATCTCATTAATTAATTGGAATATTAAGTAATAATCTCCCGTACTATAAAACTCGACAATTTTGAGGGGCTTTAGTTATTATATTAACCTATAACGGTGTGTTGTTAAACACCTAAAGTGAGCAACACTATTAATTAAGACAACAATAAATGATTCGGTGTTCCAATATCCCTGTACGATATAAATTTAGCAAATTCCTATTTTTATAGCAATTCGTGACATATACACTGCAAGGATTATCGTGGATTCGAACATGGCGACACGAAATGAAAATACGAGTTTTGTTTTCCATATATCACCCATTTATTTACATTTTTAATTTGTTGTAAATACGGATTTCCATTTGCAAAAAAAACTGAAAATGTATTGCAACGATTCTCAGAACAGATCTTGTAAAAAATCATTTGATAAACTAAATCCGATTTGTATTTATTTCGTTGTTTCTTTATACTCAAATATTATTATTACAATTAAAATTTTGAATTTGATTTTGAAAAAAAAACACAAAAAATTTGAAAAAATTGATGAAATCTTTATTGGAATCGATAGAATGATCAGTACAACTCAATGTTTGGAGATGATTTCACGCAAATCTTGGCCGCGGCTCCGTTTTAGATAGTCCATGCGCAAGGTCCAATTTCTACAATATATCGGCCGATATTTCATGAATAAATGCTTCAATATTGGGTTCCAGTGCATTGCTGGTTTATCTCTGTAGACATTAGCATCAGCATACCCTAGTAAAAAATAGTCCAAAGGCGCTAGATCACACGATCTAGGCGGCCAATTGACGGGCCCCAAACGTGAGATGAACTGTTTATCGAAGGCGGCTCTGAATTTGACCGTGCTTTCACAAATTTAATATGCAATGGTGGTTTTGAGATCAACAATTGCTTTCTGTTTAACATTGTATTTTCCTACTTCGTGCTCAGTACGTGCAGGCCAATGATTTTATTGGTGGTGAGCTGCATCATTTTCACTATCCCACAGGCATAGATAATAGGAGTGTTTGCTTTCCTGTCAAAAAACACATCACCATAGAATCGCCAATAACTTCCCACTTGTATTCCATATATTTAATTGCAGTTAAAAGCATTTCAACACTGTCGTAATTTTCTTTGAGATGTATGGGATGGATGGAAATTTGTTCCCATTGTATATTAGAACAGCTTTCAGACTTTTGGTTAAACTGTCAATAAAAAGACGCCATTCAGATGTATAACAAAATATCGATTTCTTCAAATAGACCTTTCACATCAAGGCAATAACAGAGGCCGTCTTCCTTATTGAAGAAACAAGAAGATTCTTCATGGCGTTTCCTCTCATGGCATATTCGAACATCAGATTTAATTAAATTCCATTGTTTTAAGCGCGTTGTTAGTAACTAAGTTTAGATTGAGATATTGAGACTTGATGAGATATGCTATTTTTAGTTCAGATTCAAAAAAGAATTCAGAATATACGGATACAGATGAAATTGATTGCGAGCTGCCTTGAGAGAGTAGATGCTTTTCCAAATATAGCGCAGCAAGTACAGGATTCTCTTCTGTATGTGGTATTGAAGCAGATGTGGATGGAAGGTCAAGATAAGTTGTTTTCTTTGAATTTTTACCTCTAAGTGGATTCAAAATTCAAAAATAACAATGAGTGTAATGATCACTGGGTTCCCTCCAAATTCTCGGTACTGCAAACTCGGAACCTACCTACAATAAACCTAGTTCATGTTATTATAAGATGTTTAACTGAATAATATGAACTTATTGTCAAGATTATATCTGCAAAAGTTATATATGATACATGTGGAGCCAATTTTTTGTCTGGTAGATTAAAGTAAGTTTGATATTTCTCGCAAATTTGTGATTAAATCATATTTTTTTCTCTCATTTTAATAAGATTCAATGAAAATATAACAAATATAATATTAACCAACTGTCGTACACAAAGAACGATGCAAGAAACACTTTTCTACCCCAATAGCGCACGAAAACCGACATTGATTGGGCGCAAAAATCAAAATTTTTTGTTGACCCCTGTAAGCTCTGATTTGGCAACTTTAAAGTCCTATAACTCATAAACGAGAGGTTCTATGAGAAATGTCATCGATTCACTCCCGAATTGTTTGCATCAAGTACTGTATAATTTAATTTAATTGGATTTGCAAAAACTTTTGACTGGTAATCTCATATTATAAACTACATCTTCACCAAAAACCTTTTCACTGGCTCCACGATTCATCCGGTAAATAGTAATTCATTTTCCAATAAATTTCGTTCACAAACTCACATAATTGATTATTTCCTTCGAATAGTTGACATAATTTTCAACACCATTAAGAAGAGAAACTGCAAGTTGTCTAGAAGATCGTAAGGTATAGTTAGAAGTTCGTAGGGCACGATGATTTAACCACTATTCACATCGTCACCGTTTGTATGCTATAACAACCATTAATTTTGATATTAACTATAGTTCAAGGGGGAATCAAGATCATTTACAAGAAGGCTATTCACAAGAAAGACACAGAGCTGAACTTTCGTCAAGTATCTCTGGAGGTATAGACAGACGGTTATTAGTTCGCTGGTATTGTGATTAATTTAGTTATATATTCGAGGATGATCACATTTTGTACAGGGTGCACATATAAATCGAAATAATGTTTTGTTTCTGTAACAATCAGTTCCAAATTTAGAAGTAACCTCTGCTGTTGTGGAAGTCAGTTTTTTATAAAAAAAAATGAAACTGAACCTATTCATAATTTGATAAAAGAAGAAGACAATAACCTACAGAATTGACCGACCGCAATTCTTATCCAATTAAACTGAAACGAATAACAAAGAACTTGTTTGACCATAACGTAAATCTTAAAGTACCACCACAAAGGTATCAAACAATACGTAATCGGATATGTGGCATTTGGCAGTGCGGAATATATAAATTTTTGTTTTCTGGCTTAGAAAATAGCAGATGCAGATTATAAATTGTCTATTTTTTCAAATTGATGAGTTGGAAGCTCAATACGAACAAAGGCACGTTTTGGAATATCGGATTCCGATCGATCAAATATCTGACACTGATATCTGTAATTCTATTATAGTTTCGAGTTAAAGGAGGTTTTTGTGGTTGATATAATAAAGACGACAATTTGGATCACGCCACGATATGTTGAAGATTTCTTTTGTGTCACTTAAGAAAAATAAGAATGATCGATTGAGGTTTATTCTAAATTACACAATATAATAAATAAAATCCACCCCGAATCTATTTGTTAATGGTATTAATAATGTCGGTTATTGTTAGAAACATGCAAAATAGTACAGAAATTTGACATGGTTCAGTCGCGCTTTTGAACTGATTGGTACCTTAATTCTTTGGAGAATACTTACATTACAAGTACACCAAAACGTACGATTACACTGACACGCTTTTCGATAACCAAACTATCATCTTCAGAGATAAATTAAAACCTATTAACTCAAACATCGATTATATTCATCAATGTAATCTCCTTCACAAGCTTCTCTAACTTCTCGATGTCGTGCTTGTTGAAGGATTTGTCTTTAGACTCAAAATAGGTTTCAATTTCATCAATTGCTTCTTCATTTCAGCTGAATTTCTTAAGTTCGAGAGTTTTTCTAAGATCAGTAGTCAAATCAAGCATGTCGAAGTGTATTTAACCATCATTGCCATTGACTTGTGAATCGGTGCATTGTCCTGGTGAAATAGTGGTTTTTTCTTCGACATGTCTTCATTATTACATTCAAACGATCCAACAACTTTATGTAGCATTCGCTATTGATTGTCTTTCCCTTTTGGAGAACAATATTCCATGCGCTATAAGCCATAACCTTCCCAGCTTACTGTCATGCCTTTGGACGTGGTTCACCAGCTGCAGTCCACTCAGATGATGATCGTTTCGATTCTGGAGTGAAGTGATGGATCCATGTTTCATCCATTGTCAGATATAGTCGCAAATATAAGTGGTGAAACACTGCTTTGAATCATCAACACGTTGTTGTTTTTGATCGACTATTAGTAAATGATTAAACGCAGCACCCACTTTTAAGAAAGCTTGCTCATGCATAATTGTGAACACACTACCTTCTGATATCTTTACAGCCTCAGCTATATCAATTTACGATTAGATATAACCAATTTGTGGACTTCTTTGATGTTTTCTGCCTCTATTGGACGACTAGAACATTCACCATCATCTGTACGACCACGTTTAAATTCAGCAAACCACAAACAAATGATTGTTTTCGATGGAGCAGAGTCCGTATAACACTTTTGAAGCCGTTGCTGAGCTTGTACAGTATTTTTTTATCAACAAGAAATGATATTACTCCGAAATAGTTTTGAATCCATTATTTTGGAAATAACAAAAGTAGCTTCACTTAAATGGCTATGACTAAACGAAATATCACAAAATTTTACACATAGTCTTTTGAATGTTAGTATGAACGTTAAATGTGTTTAATTGCAGCGCCATCTGTGTATCAGTTACTTATTTAATGATGTAATATTTGTTTTGTACTAAATTCTCTCACCAATAAACCTTCTCTCGCGAAAAATAAAATGGTAACATAACCTATCACACTTTACATAAGGATGTTAATGTCATCACTTTCAGCATCTTTTAAGGTTTTTGTTCCCATTTCTGGTATCTGTTATTTGTTGTGAATAAAATTTCAGATCTCATTCAAATGAATAACGAATGTTCTATTTGACATTTCGACTTCTTTATCTAAATATCTATAGCAGAGGTGGGGAACCTTTTTACCATTAGAGGCCACATTTAAATTAGGCAGCAATAAGAGAGGTCGCATTAGCTGATTGACCTAAGAAAGTGACTTTTGTGAAATTATTATAGTTTTTCTATAGATTTAACAATTTATTGCATTATATAGAAAAAATAAAATATAATACTACAAAATTCACTAAGTTAGTGACTTATTTGGTGTTGTTTTTTGTTTGACAGTAATTGTATATTTGGATCAAGCTTCGTAACACACAGCTTTAATTATTGATCCTCTAAATGCGAATCTGTAATTTGCGTTCTTAAATTTGTTTTTATTTTGGACATGAGAGAAAATGTTGTTTCGCAACAGTAGGTACTTCCGAAGTAGGAAATTAAACGGCGAGCATGTTCTGGAAGGCATGGATATTCAACAGCATTTTTCCAGATATCTAAGGGATCCTTTTTAGCGTTAAAAAGGGATTTGATGATACTATCTTCCCTTAAATCAATTAACTCCATTTGTAGTTCTGCAGAAGCCTCGGATATATCTATTAAATGTGGTTCAAATGCCAGTTTCATAGCAGGAGTGTGCTCGTCAAAATCAGAAAATCTATTAGCAACTTGGGGGCGCTGAAAACTGTTTAAAAAATTAACATTGAGTGTTCAAGTCTGAAACGGATGGTCCGTGGGCCAGAGCCTCGCCCATGCGTGTTAGGGTCCGTTTCAGACTAATATTCTGACGTCATGTTACAATATGACTGTACAATAGTTGTTTGAAACGAACTCTACCATTTTGTACTAGGTGGCGAAGAGCCGCACAAGAACCTCGCGGAGGCCGCAGGTTCTCCACCTATGATCTATAGAATCTATTAACCCCAAAATCCAAACCAGTGAATATCATAATATTTCTACCATATTCCCTAAATTCGTTGAAGATTTGAAGGACAGATCTTGTCAGTCTTCCGTAAGCCTTAGAGCTCCAAGTGAACTACGACCAATCTAGATTCACGTTGCCCGTACTAACTAAACCTAACCTATATTGAAGAGTTCTGGTATTTTTAGGTTAAGATCGTAAATTTTCCAGACACCTCTCGTAATATCTCCAAATTGCCGTTCAATTGTCATTCATATTATAGTTAACACAAATTTTGTTGATAAAGGCTTGTTATAATTCAAAAAGAAACTACTATAAATTAGTGATTATTTTTCATCCAAAATATTAGACTTTAGACTTTATACTTTTCTAAAATTTGGCACAATGATAGAATGAAGGAAGCTGTCTAAAAGTCTCACTGGATCGTCATTGGGGTAAATAAATTGGATAAATAGCTTCATAAACATTCATAAGTCACTGAAGGCAAACTTAAATAGTCTCGGTCAATTGAGGTAAGGTTGAACATTCCCGGTAAGGGTATAGCAGTCCCAGCACTAAAAGCAAGGTTAACCTTTCTCAAACTTTCCATCTAATTGAGAAAGGTTGTTGATGGATAAGTCACATTAATTTAATGACTAGCATACTCCAGAGACCACAACACTGCTGCTGCGTGAGCACCACCTCCAAGAGTTCTTACCCCAGCTCTACATGTACAAAAATAATAAATATTCTTCATTTTCGAAAACTACCTCTTCATCTTCACCATTTTTAGCAAAGAATTAACCAAGAATACGAAGAATCTTATCAAATTTATTAGCTTGCTTGTTGAGGAAGACTTTGGGTGGTTTCACTAGTTTATAAGCTCATTCTCTGGGGCTTATTCTTGCCTAGTTCATTCAAGTACGCCCAAACAATTCTGGAAATTGTTACTGAAGAGCTCGGTGCTTTAATGACTTCTTGTCCATCCGACATGATTAGTATTCTCTTCCTTCCATATTTATTACTATAGACATCTCTAGATTGCATAAATTATTTTGTTAGAAGTTGCATGGAGCTTTAACCCAGCATTCAAGTCCATACAGTCACACACCAAATTATTTTCTTTGTTTTTGTACTGTATTATATTTTTTTTCTGTCTAGTTATTTTGATTCCTTTAATTTATGTTGCTGCTTTCAATTTTTGTAAATAACTATACTTTCCTTCATTAAATTCTATGGTACGTTCAAAATTCTTTGACCAGCTAGGGTGGTAACTGTATTAACTTATCAATTTTGGAGAATTCGCTCTCCTACACAAGTATAAATAAATCTTACATATGATTGGGCGTGGGAATCGTTTCTTTGTGTATTATTCTTTGTTTTTGAAATGAAATCTTGTGTTAGATATACATATTTGGAACAAAATAGAGTGAGTTAGATGGTGGTACGTGATAAAATGCGGAAACAGTTAATTTAAAAAGGAAATAATGGTCGTGTATGAACCATATTTAATTCGCAATTTCTTGCTTTTAGTCAATGCCGAATACAATATTTTCAAGTTCTACTTGTCGATAATAAAGTCTCCATCGTACCGTATCTCCTGCCGAACAGGAAATTCACATCTCTTACCTCAGATTTTAATTTCATCCCATTCTATAGAGAATTTCTGTATTTATTTTCGAATAATATAACTGACCGTTATCGTTTCCTGGCCATGAATCGAGTGTGATAATTTCTACATAGAGATAAGTACACAATCTACGTTAATTTTCTGATGTATTTAATACCAGGGAGGTACATAAAGTACAACAAATCTTCTCTATATCTACATTAGAATCACAGTTTCGGTTGGAAGTTACACAAGATGTCGATAAATTCGTATCGAATTGATTTTATGTCTTCCGTTAAAACCAAAAATACTTAAACTAGATATCTTTGTATACGGGGTGTCCCACGACGAGTTAAAACTATCTCTATATGGCTAAATACTTATAGTGAAATCATGAAAATTTCCACATCTTTTTAACTAAAATATTTTCTACCGGAAATCGACTGTAACTTTGTTATTTTGAATGTAACACCCTGTATATTAACACATTTTTGAAATCTACGTAAAATTTTAGTATACTTTTGTCGAAACACTTTTTTCGAAGAATGCATACTTTTTGAGTTATTAATTTTTTTGGAAAAAATCTGATCGTTGCTGACCCTTATAAATTATTTATTTACGAGGATAACCTTAAAGATGTATACCATGTATAAATATAAATATAAATATATATATATATATATATATATATATATATATATATATATATATATATATATATATTTCCTTCTTTATTCCTTTTGTTGTTTCAAACCTATTAGCTACTTTTTGCCTAGCTCTGACATAGCTTTTCGTCTGTTAATATGAAACCTTTAAACAGTGACATTCTTATTAATTTTGAAATGTAAAGTTTCCCTAATTATTTGTTGTATTTTTTGCTTATGGTTACAAACAAAACTCAATAATAGTCTATAACTATTGGTATACACATGGTATAATAATATATTATGTAGCAATAAACATTAAACTATGATATTCCATAGAAAATCATCGATTGTTATCGATGGATGTCTAACGCATACTTCATAATAGCACAGGATTCATAGCTTGATGCCCAACAGGTCCATAACCTTATTTTTACTACTGGATAGTAGCGATCGCAGCCATTTTTTAATTATAAAGTCCGCGGTTTCAGTCGTTACATTGAATTAGATTTCCATACAAAAATTTTTCAACATGATCGGACTAGCCCCTGAACAGATAAGACATAAATTGTTATACAAAATGATTTCACCAAGAAATAAATTGATGAAACTCCTTCAGAGCCTGCATATTTTGTCTTCCAGATATTACATAGTGCTAAAACTGGCAAGTAAGGTGGATGTAGACGAAGAAGATTTTAACGAGCAAAAAATCAAAAGTAACTTGTGGTAACTCGAGTTGTTATGTTAAAGGAAAAACAACCATTAAACCATTAAAGTCATGAACCCTTTAGGATTATTTTGAACCAGTTAGGAATATTATTGGAGGCAATCACGTAGGGTCATAAAGTAGTCTGAATTATAAACCGCAGATATTATATAGATGAATCTAAATTTGCATTGAAAAATCTATATTTAATCGATAAGGTGATTAAATCAGTTTTTATAACGACTGAATCCATCTCTGAATATTTTAAAAGAGACGATGATTTAAAATTTAAATGTATATTTAATGATCGTTTTGAAATGCTGTCATTCTTTCAGTTGAGGATTTTATTGTTGCTTTTTTTTTCTGTTGTACGCTTTAATATTATGTTCTCACAGCGTTCGCTGATTCGCGGATGTTGTCTTTTGTATCAGCCAATCGTGCTTCAGCGGAAATAAGGTGTGATTCTCGATCTTTACGCTTTATTACGTTTTATTGTTTATTCGTTTCAGATTACAGAATTAAGTTATATACAGAGAGAGCTAATTTTTTTATAATTATTCATCCTAAACTCAACTTAATAATTAAGTTTAGAAAACGAGGTTCTCCAAACTTAATTTCACTGTTATATCAACGGTCCCGAAATTCGAATATGATAGCTTATAACATTACTCAATAAGTCATGTAATCAAATCCATATGATGTTTAGAGTACCAAATTTCATAAGACTATGTGTCAAATCAAAAATACTGTACAAGCTCAGCAATGGCTTCAAAAGTGTTATCCGGACTCTGCCCCATCGAAAATAACGTGAATTTAAATGTGGTCGTACAGACACCGACGATGGTGAATGTTCTGGTCATCCAATCGAAGTGGTTACTCCAGAAAAGATAAAAAAAATATGGTTAGATCCAATCGTAAATTGGAATTGCATGAGATAGCTGAGGCCATAAAGAATGTAGTATGCTTAGAATTTTGCATGAACATTTGACCATGAGCAAGTTTTTTTGTGGGTGCTGCGTTTACTCAAAGTCGATTAAAAACCACAACGTCTTGATGATTCAGAGCAGCGTTTGGCCATGTTTACACGTTAGAAATCAGATGTTTTGCGTCGATATGTGACAATGGATGAAAATGGATCCATCACTTTACTCTGGACTCAAAACGATCATCAACAGAGTGGACTGCAGTCGGTGAACCACGTCCAAAGATACAACAGTCAGCCGGGAAGGTTATTATCCAGTATTTTTGAATGAGCATGGAATATTGTTCATCAACTATCTCCAAAATGGAGAGACATTCAATAGCTAATATTACTTGTAGTTCTAATGCAAAAATCGAAGAAAAACGTCGAAGAAAAAACCCCTATTTCACCAAGACTATGTAGTGATTCACAAGTCGATGGCAACGATGGTTAAATTGAACAAGTTGCTTCCTCATCCACCGTATAGTCCAGATCTGGCCCCCAGTGACTACTGGCAATTCGCTGATCTCAAGAAAATGCTCGCTGGTAAGAAATTTGGCTCACATGAAGGAGCAATTGCTGAAACTGAAACCTATTTTGAGGTAAAAGACAAATCCTTCTACAAGCATGATATTGAGAAGTTAGAGAAGCGTTGGAACGATTGTATTGCTCTTGAAGAAGATTACATTGATGGAAAAAATCTATTTGTGGCAAAAAAGGTGTTTTTTTTTAGTAAGTCACACGATTTATTGAATGATGTATTAATTTTGACAAAAAAATTACTCATCTTAGTTTCATTATTTCAAAAAATTGCTGTTTTAAATTGACCGATAAATAGTTTCTCTAATGCGACTGTCTTAATTGAGTTTTGTCAAAGGTGGTTTTTTCAGATTCATTGTGGATGTAGAATGTCTTTAACAATCTGAATCTTATCAAAAACAGGTTTTTTCCAAATTTGATGTTTCTCAAATAGATTTTTTTAGTTAAGTTGGGTGAAAAAAAGTCTCTATTTCTAAAAGTATCTACTCTTTTTTCAGTTTTCCAAAAATTGGATGATATGGGTCGAGTTGGCTTCTCCAAGTTCAATTTTGTCACAAAATATTTTTTCTTGATTCAATTTGGAAAAAAATGTTATTCATTTGTTAGGTATGTTAAGTCAAAAATGGTTTTTCTAGGTTTAATTTGTCACTAAAGTGTCCTTTTTGCATCTTTATTATCAAAAATCTTAGGTCTTTGTCACGTTAGACCAAAAAAGATGTCTCTATATTTAATTTTATCAAAAATAGCTACTCTCACTTCAATTTCTTCAAAAAATAGATTATCGAGATCCAGTTGGCTCAAAAAACAGCTTTTACAAATTTATTTTTGTCACCAAATGATTCTTATTGACAAATTTTGATCAAAAATGTTATTTTTTGCTTATAGATTCTGATTTAGTCGAAAAATAGCTTTTTCAATTTAAATGAGCATTAAATGACGTCTTCGAGTTTATTTTTGTTAAAATATCACTTGTCCTGGTATTGAATTTGTGTTTTTTCCTCTTCAAAAACGTTTTTGACCAGCAAAAAAAGTAATCTGTGTGATGAAACCAATAAAATTTCTTGTCAAAGAAAATTCGGAAAATGATGACAGCTTCTAGAAAAGCATTTATATAAACAAGTCTTACAAGATGCATCAAAGTACAAATAAGGCTGAAGAAGTCTTTAAACAATGGAAAGAATAGTTTTACCAAAATTCTTCGGCTTCTACAAATGACAAAGCTTATAACTATGTGTCAAATGAGCCATAAATCATTTTATTTTTGCAGAAAATTAAAAAACTGTCTCAATTCTTAACAGAAAATGTCAATGAACTCAATTAAAATTAACGTCTTGCTAGAAATGTCTGAAGAATAAACCTTTTATAAAAAATTGGATTAAAAATGATAAACTCTTTTTATGTAAGGAAAAAATATGAAACATATTTATTTTCTTATTAGCCCAACTCGAACAAGTTTTAAAAAAATGTTTATCCTGTAATTCGTTAGTTTTTTCGACTCATAATAATCCCAAAATTATATTCACCTCAATATCAGGTACATTTATGGTAAGCTTTACAACAAAAGAAAACAACCTTTAAGTTGTATTCAAGGTGCATATATGGAACTTGTCATTTTTCGGCAAATCCTTGAAGGTGTAGGTACCACATCTTAGATTAATTCTATACCGCAATACCATCGACTAAAACGCCATTTGCACCATAACAATAGGAAAACAATGAATACTTCGAAATTCCTGTTAGTACATCTTATTGGATGGTGTTTTTCCAAAACTATGTTAGAATCAATTCTAAATAATTACCATCTTGGTTAGGTTAGGATAGGTTAGGTTAGGTTTCATTGATTTATCATATTTAAGTTGTACCATGTAATGTCTAAAATAATGGAAATAATATGTCTCCTCCACCTTAAATTTACTATTTTTACCCTCATAAACAACCCCAAATGCGTGAAAAATTTTTTGGAACGATTTTTGCCTGGAACCCCAATTCTAAATAATTACCAATTCCACAAAATAGTTTAAGCTGTTATAAAATCCAAAACACAAAGTTTGGCATTAATCTACTAATAATTTGATATTTGAATTATCTTATTTAAAGTCAAATTGAATCGAAATATTTGTCCAAATGACTTGTTGTGATGTAAACAATTCCCAATATACGATTGTGATAAGAAGTTAGAGCAGTGCGAAAGTAGTAAAGCAAGGGGTTAAAAAGGTAAGGGTGGAATACATCTGCCTAGGTAACCCTCCTCTTGAAAGATACTGCCACCTGGCGTTTGCCACGGTCCGCAAACAAGGGCGATTCCGCGGCGTTGGATCAAGCCAGATGTCTTATTTGAATTAGTTTAAGCATATGCCACCGCATATGACTTTCTTATCGGAAGCGGGCGCTTAAATACCCTTGAAAAACAAACGACTTTTTTCAACTATTTTGATTAATATAGTTTGTATACATACACTACAGTTGCCGAATGCATTTTAAATATGAAGATATTGACGAAATATAGATTTTTTGTAACTATTCATCATTCTACCTGATATTTGCATACTTAGGACACTGGGTTGCATATTTTTACCGGGTTCACTAATTATATCAAAAAATTCACCTCCTGACAATGTTTATTTAATCGCTATCATGGACGTGACAATATTTTCGACGAACTTTTCAAGCTAACTTTTGAATCATTGATAATGTATTCAATTTTTAAAGTCCGAAAGGTCCGGTTATATTTTTTGGACGTACGTCACACTAAATTCATAACGCACCAACCGACATGATGGACCTGCCATCATGCATAAATTATTGGGATGTAGAGGATTTTCAAGTTTTGTAAATATGCTGTTTGAAAAAAAAAGAACATTGTGTGAGCGGAAAATTCTCTTAAACACGATCAATATAAAAAGCTGCTTTATAATAAACAGAATTTTGTATATTCACATTTACCTCAAAAAAATATTATTTCTAGTTTCGAACTCATATTTTTTGTTAAAAAAGTTTGTATTAACAATCAGAATATTTTTTACATTCTATTAGCTCGTATACCTCATATTAGGTCTATTGGCAAGTTTTTTTCACTCTTTTCGCGTTTCGTGACCTTGAATAAAAATTTTTCCATACACGGAAATAATGGGGAGTATTCAAATTCTATGTTCAATTGTATTTTAAACAATTTTACTGATTTTCAGCTTGATGGGAATTTATGTAACTTCATTCTTATTTTTTGATCTAATTTGACCGGACTATAATAAATCAAGTCTAGGTCTTATGATGATTCTTGTAGACATATTAGAAAAGATTGTAAGTAACTATTTAGATGCATAAAACTCAAGAATAGGGTTGTAAATATCTTTTTTTCGTAGTTTATTTTTTTCAAATTGAGATTTTCAACATATTGCAGATTTCTGAAATTATATGAAAGAATGAATGAATGAATACTTTTTTCTCAATAACGACGATAAAGGGTGTGTAATTTATGATGAATAACCCCCTACTATTATCCCCAATGTCAGTAATTAACTCAAGTTACATAATTAAATTTCTCTGAAGACTTGGAAAATCGCTTTCCTTAACTTCTGTAATTGTATATCTATTTGATTAATCTAAGTGAATGGCCACTATACTAAACAATTTCTAACTTATAAAGTAATTTATTCTCCTCGGACATCATTTAATTACCGATCGGAGGGTTCCTAAGATTCAACCATTCATGCGTTCATCATTCGAAACTTCAATTCAATCAAAAGAAAGTTTCTCAATTGAAGTTTGTTTACAAGAAACAATAAAAAAGTATCCAAATCAGGATTTTTTAAATAAGTTTGTTAAATTAGGATGAATAAATTTGAGGTTAGAACCAATTGAATCAATTATGGCACCCTAGAATCATTTATCTAATAGTCGAGATTGCCAGCTGAACCTTTTATGAAAAATTAGATATATAGTGTGAAATATTATTAGATATAGTTTTACATTTATTCATGCTACATCTACTTCAGGTGATATTTCTCGTATCCAAATATGTTTGACCCGTTCCTTAGTGTGCTATTATAGCCTCTTTAATACAGTATTCATCCTAAAACATCGCGTCGACTTTGAGTTTTGTTTAAAATTGAATGAGTGCCGATGGATCTTTCAAAACTATTCGCTAAACTTGTTCACAAGATTTTGACTAAATAATAAAAAAAAGTAACGTTTCAATCTGCGTAGGATCGCAAGATTGCCTTCTTGGACACAAAATATGTGAAATACAATCATATTTTTACGTGGAAAGCAGTGATTCACTATTCCTGACATCACAGAAATGTTTCCAGACGTGAAATAAACGTTATGATAAGTGCGTTGAGCTTTAGAGAAGATTATTTCAAATTTTCTTACTTTGTTTTCAATATAATAATAAATTTTTTATTCATTTAGTTTTGACTTTAAAATTTTCATTGCTGTTTCTTAGTGTATGGGAGAATGGAAAAAATAAATTACACGTATCTTTTCCTACGAATATTTAGTGTCCTTCGAACCATGCTACCAGCGGAAATCCTTACGTCCGAGCTATCATATCCTTTTTATACGGATTTACAATAAAATTAGTGGCTCCGGCTTCGCCTAACCGTATTTCATTTATTTTTTGTTTTATTTTTTTTAATTTTCCGGTCAATGTTTTATTCTTCTTCTCATTTTTGATTCTGATATAATAGAGTTATTTTCGAACGCATCTCGTATTTAAAATATCGTACACGTAATAATTAGTTGTGTGCTAATATTCTTTTCAATGCTCGAAAAGTAAAAAGGGAAACATAAGTTTCCATTGTATGAAAAAAAAGGACACAATATTCACGTATGAATAGAAAATAATGATTAGAAAGTGCAACAAGTCTAATCTGCAATTTTAATCATGCAAATCTCTTGATAAAGAGGATGTTTGCCGAACAGCAGCACACGTAAACAAGACAAATTTTGTAGAAAACTACACGCTTCACATCAAAAAGGACATAAAAGCATATGTGTGTGAGCTACTTGTGGCTATTATCGTTGACGAGCTCTCCACTAGTTGCCTGCTTTTCCGTCTACATTCTCGAGGGCGCTGCTGCTGGAGAAACCCATAAAAGAGCATTATAGATACGTGCACATACACACACACTGCATAACAATGGTGATTGCCTTTTACGTAGACATTTAATAAAATACTTAAATCATTGACCAATTAAGTGATGAATTGTTTTTTTCTTATAATTCACGTGCATTCAAAAGTAATGAATTCAAATAGATTTTTTAATTCAACATCACGGGGCGTTTAGAAAACTAATAATCCAGCATTCTATAAGTACACTCGTGAACAAAAAAACGACTTAAGTCGCACGCTCGCGCTCAAAAAATCTGTAACTTCCAGTCCAGTCTTTACTCTTTAATGAGTGGACCATGTTATTTTTTTGTGAAGAAAGAAATCTTAAACAAAGAAAAAAGGTTATAATTAACAGTAAAAGAAATACCTATCAATAATTCCGTGGCCCTAATAACAGCTTCCTATTGCTTTTCCATGGATGGATTTCCCATTGTTCGATGTTATCCCATTCTTCAGTGGGAACCGTTATGAGATCCGTTTCCGTGGTTCTGTAGGATTTCTAGCCTAAACTTCTCTGATAAGTTCATCCCATAAATTCTCAATAGGATTTAAGTCCGGACTACGCGCTGGCTAATCCAACTTGCTGTGGACGGGCATTGTCTTCCCCGCTCCATTGCTCGTCAGTGACAATTTTTTTAATAAATATAACACAAAACAAAATAAATTTTTAGATCAATTCATTATTTTTCTTCATCGCTGTATCTTCATTTCCATCTTCTTCATCGCTAGTGGCGTATGTTAACCGAAGAGTTGGTAACTGATCTATTATTCTATGTAGAAATTTCCACAACTCGAAGTCATCATTTTCTTTACCAGAACGTTGCAGTCAACTTCAGGAAGGAATCTGGATTGGGCTGGGTTTGATTTGGGGCCAGAAGCAATGCTTTTTGACTCGAAAGTAGCTGCTTTGAGTCTTTTCTGACTTTACAGCCACTTCTTACAGCGTATCTTTGAGCTCTTGTTGGACTTAAACATCAGTGAGGATCCCAATCGGTCATCTCTCTCGTATGTGCCGTTTTTGATTCCGGTATCGCGTTTTCTATTAAAGTTACCAGTCTCTTGGTAACCACGGTAAACTCTGACAACAGCAGACTGACTGATGCTCAGCGCACTGGCCACTTCTCGCTGATTATGGCCTTATCGCAATAGGGTGATAGTTTGAGTTGTTTTATCACTTGTTGTGTCCATTTTGAGGTAGAATTCTTGTTTGTTGTTGAGTATTGGTTGATGTTTGATGGCTAATTGATAGTAGTGGGACAGACAGGAAGATAATTTAGGAGTTCAATCAACATTACAATATTTTATATCATTTTGAAACTAATACTTCAATTATCTCAGAAATGACTTGCAGAGAGGTTTCTTAATGGAAACGTGGCAATGAAACACGAAACATGAAAAGTGATGAATATTCAAATTGACGTCAATTTGAATATTGAATTTTGAAACCTATGAATTTCAAAATTTTGTACAAAAATACGATTCAAAACCACCGAAAATCTTGATTAATTATTTCCCAGACGATGAATACATAAGTATACGAAAGCTTGAGAAATATATTGAAGTTAGTCCACGTTCCCAATAAGAAACCGCTCATAATATAGCTGGCATAGACTTCATTCATAGGAGTAAATTTTTTCTCAAACCTAACCTATTTTCAGAATTTCGTCTTGAGTCAAATTCCAGATTTTATCATTTTTTGAAGACGATTTTACACTTTCCACTTTCGAATATCATATGAGGAGGTAGGAGATTTAGAATGACTTCTAGTGCAGCTGTTGGGCGTGATTTTATGACTCTAATTGCTAACCAATCCTTGTAACTTCGAGAGATTGTTTCCCGTAGAGTTCAGACTAGTTTTAGAACCCCAAACCACTGCCCCAAACGTGATCATTGGTCTCACGATTGCCATATACATCCATGGTAGGATCTTTGGATTACAACCCCAGCTTCTCCCTGCGTAATTTCTGTATAGTATCAGGGCTTTCGTGAATTTAGTGGTTGTTTCCTTTTCATGTGTATTCCAGAGAATTTTGATACATAGTATAAGTCCCAGATGGTTTGCCCGTCTAACTTGATGAGCTTGCTCTACCGATCGACACCATCTTCGTGTATAGTTGAGTCCTTTTTGAACAGTGGAGATTTTCTCAACCATACAAAATAATTAAAGAAAAATACTTTGTATTTTAGAAAAAAATAATAATTTCAAGTAATCCAAAGGTAGTTTCAAATGTGTACTTATAATATAATAAACCATGTGATGTTTAAGACTTTCCAATACATTTTATCACACTCTAACCACTCAATTCTCTAACAGTTTTTTGTTTCATAAACGTTGTTTTTTAAATAACAGAAGCAGATAGACTTTCTTGTTTTTGGTGTCATACCATATAAGAGTATTTCCGCAATTTCCGGTTATTTGTGATATAAAAAGAATAAAATTTGTTCTCACGTTTAACAAAACCGCGCTACCTGGTGTAGGTAATTAATTAGACCGCAGGCAGGATAATTTCATTCGGAAACGATACAAAGAAAACCATTTCCCCTGTCTGCCTGAAAATCAAGATAACCCTGCACGAGCGGTATAGGTGTTTCATCGACTTTTCCCATGTCTCGCGAGAATACGAGGGATCTTCGATATTAATTCTCACATTAAAATAGCTATTATTTATATTCCTTTTTTTTAATAAGAAATAATCTATAATCTCTTGAATGAAAATCGAATTTTGGGAAAAAAACCATATTCCTTCTCGAAATTAATCTAATTGACGTAAAAAGACGTTTCTTGTGTGTTTTAACCGATTAATTAGATGGATTAGATGGATTAGATGGAGCAGTAGACTGAATATTATACATCACTAAAAATATTCTACCGAAGATCTGTAAATTATAGAAGTTGTGATTGGACAACGGCAGATAATCAGATTATAATCTAAAGAACTGTATAGTGTTCTAATAAATGTTTAAAATTTCAAATATTTTTGTTATTGTAATCAATCAATACATATATTTCTTTTGGTACAACTCTCGTATGTTGGTGTGTCGCGGTAGGCCGTGCTCTATGGGACACGAAAACCGGAATCGCTCATTGTAGTCTCTACTTAGCCACTTCCGGCGAAACGCGGCGTTTCCGCAGAAATACTTCCGCTGTTTCCTTACGATGCGACGCCCCCTTCGCACGACAGGTAAAAATATAGAGAAATGACTTAATTGTCTGTTTTTTATTACGATTATATTAGGACGGTAATTGTTCTACTATACCAGGTGACTTTGAAATTATAAGTTCGTTAATATAAATATGTTAAATTTGTATCCTCAATATCTAGAATACAAATATAGAAAAAAGGGGTGAAGTTTTTATCAATTATCTTTCATTAACGATTATTTGTCCACCAATAGACCTTAAATTCCTTCAATCCCGTCTATACAGGGTGTCTGACGACGAGTTAAAACTATCTGTATGAGGCGAAACTTATAATAAAATCATGAAAATTTCTATGTTTGGGTTTTCGGATACGATCTTTTTAATTAAAATATTTTCAAAGATAATAGAACCGGTAGAACCGGAAGTCGACTGTAACTTTGTTATTTTGAATAGAACACCTTTTATATTCATACATTTTTGAAATCTACGTAAAATTTTAGTATACTTTTGTCTGAAAACTTTTTTCGTAAAATGCATACTTTTTGAGTTTCTATTGGGTTGCTTTTAGCAAGGTCAGACGTATTTGAATCTATGTTGAGAAATTTTTCATTTTATACAGGGTGTGTATAAAAAGTATTGAAAGTGTAAATTCATAAATATTAAATTTCTTTATTTTTTTAGATAGAATCACCCGGTTTTTCTATTTTAATGCATTCAGGAGTAAAAAATAAGTTAAATTCATGTATACTTTCCTATACCTAAGGGTCTGCAACTGTCAAATTTTTTACAAAAAATCAATAACTCAAAAATTATGCATTTTTAGAAAAAAATTTTACGTTGATTTCAAAAATGTATTATTATACAGGGTGTTCTATTTAAAATAATAAAGTGACAGTTTAAAAATATTTTAGTAAAAAAGATCGTATCCGAAAACTTAAACGTAAAAATTTTCATGATTTTACTATAAGTATTTTGTCATATACAGATAGTTTTAACTCGTAGTGTGACACCCTTTATAAACACACATAAATGAGAAGCAAGTGATTCTGAAAAAGAATTTAAACACAAGAAAATCTGGGATCTCACTTTAGATTTGTAACGATTAGGACAAACAGCGATAGAGGTAAACGGAGGGTTAAAAATAAATTGCGGTCTTGGGTTGTTAAGAAATCCGTAAAGTCGACACCTGTTGAACGTTTCTTGAAAGGGGAAGGAACTTGTTATAAGAAACTCTCCTCGGATATTGAAGAAGCAACAGTTGGTCGGGAAATTGTTTGACTCGACAAATTGGCCGTGTAATTTGTGTATTTCAAAACCTGTTATTTTCTGTTTGGGGTCGTTTTATTCGTATTCCATCAATTCAAATAAAATTACTTATTTTAAACGAAAATATCGTTTTATTTTTAAAAAACAATTATCATTATTTTATGATAAAACTTTCAGTTAAGTTTGAATCTGTAGTAATAGACACATACATTTATTTATGTATTATTGACAAAAAATTAGTGGAGATAGGAATGTTTATAATCACAGCCTTTTAACATTGAATTTGGAACGAAAAGTGGTACAAAGTTCATAAAATTTTGTTTCAAACTATAGTAATAAAACAAGAAAAAGCAGCAGTGATTAAATACAACACAAAATGGTTTCCAAAGAACTTGATTAAAAAAAAGATAATTAATTTTACACGCAAACCTGCAATACTACAACAAATTTAATATAAAATAGATTAGAAATACTTCAAAAAAAGTTATTCAATAAAAAAATAATACACACGTTTTTGATAATCAGTATAAAAAACGTTATCATTTGGCTCATTTGAAATAAAAGCCTACATTTTCTAAAGCACTGTCAGATCCAAACTTTGAACGTTATTACGAGGATGATCCCAGAAGTACCTGGCCGAACATTAGCTCCATAAAATTTTCCCAGCGATGTTCAATAAGTTCGATACCATTTTATAATAAGAATAGTCAAGATCTTCAAAATAATCATTAACAGATCACCTTTTCATTGTTGGAAAACCTTTGACCAACGAGACATTTGCTCAACTTTGGGAACAGAAAATAATCCGAGGGAGCTAAATCTAGCGAATAGAGTGCATGAAGTAACAATCCAAACTTTAGTTCAGTAATTTTGGCCATTGCCGTATCGATGTGTGAGTTGGTGCATTATCTTGATGAAACCAAACTTCCTTCTTAGCCAAAATGCGGCAATTTTTGCTCGATTTCTTCGCTCAAACGTTGCAATAAGTTCGCATGATATTCTTCGATGATATTTTTTCCACGCGCATCCATCCCAAAAACGCTGCCATGACCTTACCTACCTATGGAACGGTCTTTGCCTTATTTGGAGCATGTTCTACCTTTTCAGTCCATTGTTTCGATTGTTTTTGCTTCAGGTGTGAAGTGATGGTTCCACTTTCCAACCATGATTATGAAAAAGTGCAAAAATTCGGCTCTATTTCTGTGAAACATTGCCAAACATCTTTCAGTAGACGATCATCAAGTACGATCACACAATGATGATTGTGTGTGACGACTATAATGACTTCCAAACTAATATTAAACAACTTGGCGTCTTCAAACTTGAAACATATGCTGTACAGATTGTGTACTTTCTACTACAGTGGTATTTTTCAAGCAACTACCGCCATCTCTAGAACCATCCTCGTATAAAAATCGAATAACAGACTTTTTCCTCGGGTAGGATCAGTCAAAATTTCTGTAAATATACACAAATATATGAAGATTTGCTTCATACTTTAAGACAATAAAAACTATTTAATCCATAATAGTTTCTAATCTCTTACAAGTCCCAAAAATTCGTCCATCTTTCTTGAACATTTGGAGCTGGACTCCTAAGTATACCTTGGAAATTTTCGACTGAATATAAAGACTCATAGGCAACTCAGAGTTAATAGAAACTTGTACAGCTCAGAGCATAGATCGAATCTAGCTGATCTGACTTTGTTCTACCGATACTACCGATAGAATGTAATGTTTAGTTGTAATTTAATTGCCCACACATACTAATTATTGCTATTGAGATTTTACAACCATTTTCATAATTATAATCGTTTATTGAATATACGGAATCAGTCTTATAGAAAATATAGATATTGAATGATAAATTATTTAGGAACCCTTCCTGAAATTGTTTATTCAACTGCGATTTTAATGCTTTTCTAATTATTTCCGAAGTTATGACACAAAAAAGATAAATGTAACTGTAAATACATTTTCTTGTATAATCAGAAAAGGTTGCGTGTCAACATTGAAATTTGTGTTTCTATAGTAGTTTATATTACTAACATACTCATCAACGCGGACTGGAAATACAGTTATAGAGAATACTTGAAGTCCGGTTATACGTTTTGATCTAATTTACTACACTGCATTTATTTAATTGACTTAAATATAATGCAAAACAAATACTGGAATCACTGCAAACGAATCTGCAGATCGACACGTCTCCAACAACCCTTCAGAAATCCTAATCGGTTTGATAATGATCTCATACAAGAATCTTGTCACTACCCAACATCAATCCCTGAATTTTTTGGGTAGGAGACAATAAGAAGTCTTCTTATTAACCACATTAAACTCAACGATTATAGATGATACTCAACCAACGAGTTTCCCAACGTGGGGCTCACGTAACTTTGAATGTAAAAGGGGGCAAGTCGAAATTGGATTCGATAGGAATTGAACTCACCACTCTGGGTTATTTAAATGCAATGATAGATTTGAAAGAAAATAATTGCGGTCGATAAATATTATAACTTTGTTTGACAACCTAAATTACTAAAAATTGTTCGCATCTGAATCAAAGAGCTTCAATTAATGAAGGTAAGCTGAGGTCACTCGTAAAGAATCTGTGGTCGGATGAAGCCTATCAAAAGAACAACCTCGCAGGGACTTTGCATCCAATATTAATGGATTTTTCTGATATATAAAATATACAGTATCAAGAAGAATGCAAAATGATGAGTCGGTTAAAACAATGGCGAAGGCTTGGCTTTGCGAGGAAACAGATATCAAATATGCAAGAAAACGAATATAACAGAACGAGGAGACTTGAGACTGAAGCTAACCAAATTGGAGACTAAGATGAAACCATGCAGCAAGTATCAAGCGCTAGGATCCCACTTAAATCTTTATTGAAATTTGAACATTTCGTTAACAATTTCCTAGTGATAAGAATCTTAGAAGGGCTTGGGTGGGGCAGGGCAAACCAACTGAAAACTAGCAAATACAATTTTGAAACAGTATCGACCTTTAACTATCTACGAATAACGTTGGGACAAACAAACAGAGAGAGAATAAAGGAGAGGAAGAAATAAAAACCTACCGAAAAACAAAATAATCAAACGAAACAAAATAAAAATGTACAAAACCCTAATAAGATCAGTAATGCGATGGAAACAACAGTAATAAACAAAAGAGAAGAAGAAAGATAATGACAAACATAACACAGGAAGGAAAAAGAACAGCAAAGAAAAACGAAGAAATGGCGAAGGACAATATAGTGAGATACATAAAAGTAGAAAGGCTCAACTGGGCCGGGCACATAATGAGAAGAAAACCAATGGAAATGATCAAAAGAATAACGCAATGAATCCCATTGTGGCCAAGGAGAAGGGACAGGCCGAGAAAAACTTGGAGAAACGGAATAGAAAAGGACATAAGAGCACTCAATATAGAAAACTGGAGAGCAAAATGCCGGATACGAAAAGAATGGAAAATAATAACAAAAGCAGCCAAAACAAACGACAAACTATAAAGAAAATAAAAATTAGAAAACCAGGAATAATCTATCTCAAAAAAAAGGATTTAAAAGCCAAAAGCGATAGTCATAATCCACATGGGATTAAAAAGCTTGATGATGATGATGGGTGGGGCAGGGCATAAAAAGTTTGGGAAATAATGTTTTACTGAATATCAAGCTTAATCTGTAAAACCTGTAAAAGCAAATATAACCGAACCTAACCTAACCTGTATAATTTATGCATGTTAATAGATTTAGTAACTATCGTATATGTAGTTGTCATTTTTTTTTGTTTTGTTTGTCGATGCTACGTTAAGCTGATTTTATAAAAGAAAAAAACACGAAAATTGAAAGTAAGTTTTCCCTATTCCTATTCTCCACACTTATCATCTTTGTTAGATTTAGCTGATTATCTCCAGAAATTCTTATAATATAAAGATGAAAAACGTTCTAAAGAGTTCAGTGACCTAGAAATATTAATACTACGTTTTATCTTGTCGCCGACCTTGCGTAAGGTGTCTCAGATATTATCAAACCCGATTCGATGTTTGGTACAATCCCACTTCCTTCCTACCTCACGCACGGTCGTCGTCGCAAAACGAAGGATAAGGAGATCTGACGTCACCGGACACAACTCAACCTTGAGACCTTTTTCTTACCTCGTTCTTGACGTCATAGAATGTACTTGAGACGCGTGTAATGTGACGTAACAACGGCAGATGTTCTAGTAAGGTACATTTGCATGATAAAGAGAATTAAGATTGTGCGGACCGGTGTTTACGTATATATATATATATATATATACGAAAAGAGGGTCCAATTTTCTTTTGTTGAGTAGAGGGTCAAAAAACGGGGCCCGTGCCTGACACGCGTTTGTTAGATTGTATTCTATCGGAAGAGAAGTTCAGATAAAAACGTAAACGAAATACATTGGCGTGCTAAGTATATAACTAATTTTTTAAAGAATCTTTTTAATACGTCACTTCAATTAATCAAATTAAAAGTAATCCAAAACAAATGATATATATTTATTATCTAATGCAAAAGACTAAAGACATAATAGCACATAATATAGAGAACTGGAGGGCAAAATGCGGGAAGCGAAAGGTACAAAAGCAGCCAAGACAAACGATAAGCTGTAAAGAGAAAAAAATAGAAAACGAGCAGTAATCTACCTCAAAAAACGATTTTAAAACGCTAAAAGCGTTAGACATAATCCAAAGGATTGAAAAGGATTGAAAAACTTGAGAATGATGATTATATTAGGAACTTTCCATTTATTTAAAGTTCTGTTTGAAGAAGATTTGAGGTGTTTAAATTCACTCACAAACAATCAAACAACGAAATATAATGATGTAATTGACTCAATTCTCACACAAGAGACATGAAGCAATATTTATTTATATTTTGCTAAAAAAGTCTCAAATCTTGTTTAAAAACTATTCAAAAAAGTTGTTATTAAAAAACCTAAAGTCGTTTTCAAAGTATTTTCTTAGAAAAAATTCAAATATGGCCTAAGAATTGCTTTAGAACGTTAATTTTTGGAGTAATCTCAACCTATAAATATAGGATGTCTCAACAAAATGATCCAACTATTTCAAGAATAAGTGTGAAGCAAACAGGGGCGACACGGGAGTCGTTTACTAGCGCGTTTCTCAAATTTTTCAGTTCAACGGTTGTATCTGCGCAACATTGCGGAAGCTCCTAACAATGCAACAATTTAAGCTTGGACCTCAATACTACTGGAAAAACTATTGGCGAAATTAATCACGATCTTCCAACGCCTGGAAACATTCAGTGTGTAGTAAGCTCAGTCTCAGAAAGCGTGAGTCTCAACTGAGATTTTCAAGAGCAACAATTCACCGCATAATGCGATATAATTTACACTTAAAGGCCTATAAAATTCGAATTGTTCAAGCTCTACATGAAAACGATTACGTTATAAGATTGAATTTTGTGAATGCAATTTCAACAACATGTTCTTCAACGATGAGGCACATTTTCATTTAGACGGATACGTAAATCGCCAAAATTGTCGTTTTTGGGGAGAAAAGACCTTACATCCAATAATGCTTTAATGACTTTAACTTCTGCATGCTACGTGGACACGATACGCAATTTTTTTGTGCTTCAACTGCAACAATGTATAAGAATTATAACCGGCTGACATGATTCCAACAGGATGGGGCCACATCGCAACAACTTTTCAGCTGAATTGCACGAGTTGTTCCCAGAAGAAGCAATTTAAATAATAGGTGATATTTAAAAGACACATCGTAGCTTTGATTTGACTCCACCTGATTTTTTCTTATGAAGTTTTGAATAATCCACGAAATTTAAGTTAAGAAACAATATTTAAGAAAAGATAAGGAGTACTCCTCGACTTCCTAAAAAGTTTTTGAAAATGTGTGCCGTCAACGTGATGGCCGTCATTTAAACAATGTCTTACATCCAATTAAGACTTATAGAATCAGTATATTGTATTCGATATTGACTGCCATTTTCAAACATCAAAGATTTATTTAAAAAAAACAGAAATATACATATATTTTTTAATTTGGAGATAAAATATATTATTTTATAGTGTTTTCAAAAACAATTTATTTTCCCTTTTTAAAATATTTCAAATTGATTGTACTTTTAATAATCTTTTCATAGTGTAAGGAGTAGAGGTACGCCACTGTATCCAAGTATATGTGACGGTGGCAACTCCGTCTAACGGACAGCTGCACCACCTCTGTGAGGGAACTGCACTTCTATAGCCAGCTGACTTATTCTCCAGTCCTAATAACAAAGACACTACCCTCCTTCTAACAAACAGAAACTGCATATTCTACCCTTCTTCCCCTTATTATTGCAACCTTAGTTCATTTCCCCTTCTTCGACGGTACCCCGCTGATGAACTTTGACAGGGCTGGCCCATATTTGAGGTCGAGTTGTTGGCTTTCGAACGATCACCGTGTAATGAATTATGTACATCTGGTAGTATTGCGCACAAGATTTCTTTTTGAATTAATATTAATATTTTCAATAAAACATCTTCTATTTACGTTAAAAGTTCTTCACTTTTTATTTTAACCTTTGTATGAAATAGAATCATGTCATTTCAGATATTGTTCTGTCCAAATATTTTTTCCTCCAATGCCTTTGATAAAAAGAGAGTTTTATTTTGAATCAAAAAGACTTCATTCCATTTACAGTTTGTTCAAATATGAGAAAAAGGAAATTTGAAATTTAATGAAAAATCTACAACGTTGCGTTTTTAAAACAAATACATCTTCATTTTATTATAAAATGTGTCTCTTTGTATCCGTTTTTTACCCTTAGCCCAGTCGGATTGACTTTAAGGAGGGGCTGAGATTTACGAAAATTCTAAGCAACAAATTTTCTTCGGAATTCGTTGGGGGGAGGGGGTTACTGGTAGTCTAACTAACTTCAAAAAGTAAAGGTAGCAGACTTGCTGCATCCACCATCTTTATTTAAAGGGTTATTTTTTATCTCTTGGATAACTTAAGAAATAGTTTCCACAAAAGTTGTGGAATTTTGATTGAACCAATTTTTTCCTAGGATCGATTTTTTTCGATTTATAATCGAAAAGAGGGTGAATTTTTGGTTATCGAATAACCAGTTTATTTTCAATTTTACGCGAAATATTGTAATAAACAAAATTGTTCAAAATTAAACTTTCTACAATTTTGATTGAACCAATTTTTCGTACGATCGGTATTTTTCGATTTATACCCGAAAAGAGGGGGTTAACCTAAGTATTTTATTATCGCGCTTATTATTGATGTTGTAAATTGGATGTGTTGAAAATGTTGTTTGCTACTATTATGATTCCGATTTCTTATAAACGAGTTGTTCGATAACCAAAAATTCACCCTCTCTTTTCGAGTATAAATCGAAAAAAATCGATCCTAGGAAAAAATTGGTCAGAATCAAAATTGTAGGAAATTTAATTTAATAACAACTTCTCTGATAACTATTTTTCGTGTATAAATGAAAATAAACGAGTTATTCAAGAGACAAAAAATAAGCCTTTAAATCAAGATGGCGGATGCAGCAACAATTCTGGTACCTCTACTTTTTGAATTTAGACTACCAGTAACCCCTCTTCAACGAATTTCGAAGGAAATTTGCTGCTTAGAATTTTTGTGAATCTAAATGACTAATTCGATTGGGCTACCTAACTTATACTCGTATATATTCTTTTTTTTTTTCTACAAAATCATGGAATATTCTTTTATCAAACATAAAAGCAATGAGCGAATTCAGATCAGACGTACTAGTGACCTACTACAAGTCCCTACATATTCGAAATTCACCCCAACGTCGTTGTTCGACAATACCTCGTTGATCGGGAGACTACACTTTTTATATTGGAAGATTTAGACAGAAAATAATTCCCATTTTTTTTATATTTTCCATGTTTCCGATTATATTTGAAATAAAAACACTATAAATTATCACAAATGTAAATATTTCAATTCTAATTGTAATAAAAATTATTGTTTCCAATACATATAGTTATCACACACTATATATACTTCCAATCAAAAGTTTTCGCCACCCTATAGTTTGCGTGATACATATTCTAATATTTATATTTTGAAAAACATATAATAGATTTTTAGATATATAATTTTTCAATCATCGATATAATCCCCTTTATTATTTCTCCCACAACAACTCAATTGGGTAGAGGTCAGGCGACTGTGATGGCCAAATCATTAATTTCAGTACATTATCCATTTCCAATTCTTTCAACTACCCTTTGCACATCTTGGAGGAATGATTTGTTGTAAAGCTAGAAGATTAATTGAATTTTAAGCTGATCAGAACGTACCACATTTTCGAATAATATTTTTTAAAGCATTTTTCTTTAAAATCATTTCAATTTTTACCAGGTCTCCAATTGCACTTCCTCCAAAACATCCCCATCACCGAGTCGCCGCCATGTTTTACAGTCAGGATTACACGTGGAACTAACATCCGTTCTTTCTTTGACCTGCGCACTAATACTCTTCTCTTAGATTCAAATACCTCAAACTTTGAGTCATCACTCCATAAAGTTCTCTCCCAATCTTCATGCTTCCAATTTTTATGTTCCATAGCCCGCTGCAACCTATTTTGACGTCTTAGTGATTCCTTCATTGCCACCCTCCTAATTTTTCTCAATCACCTTTTCACTGTAGAAGAACTTAAAGGCAGATCTCGAGATTCATTGATCTGAGCAGCTATCGCCAGATTACTGATCAATACAATATGTTTAGAAATTGTAGTTTTTCGAGGCCGCCCTCTTTCAATACGTAAATTAAATAAATCACATTTCATTTTCACGTTGTTATTAAAATTTCATCAATTTCCACTAATCTACACTGATATCACCTCTACACGTTGATTAAATATAAACTGAAAGTTTATGCACACGAAATCTAATTTAACTCACTTCACTTTTACATTCGAACAAAAATAATTGACTATTTTGAAAAAAATTCCGCAAAATATTAGAAACTGAATGAAAATTCGATAACAACCCTAGAATATTTGAATTAGCAGCAAAAACGAACAGTATTTCTGACAATCAGACATGGAAATTTTTCATCGTATGCTATTATTGTATATTGTTATATTTTTTTTTGTCGAAATAAAATTGATGAAATTTAGAGGAAAAAAAGTAGTAGTCATACATATGATATATATTGAATGTAATATTTGAAAGGCCGACAATCAAACTTCAAAAATGTAATTATTTCCACAAATATGAAATTTTTATTGCTAGTTTGGTGTCGTTGTGCAGACCTGCCGCCCCAATAAACTCGACTAACAACGCAACGTAGACAGAATCAGATAACCACCACTCAATACCAATCTAGAAAACCTTCTAAGAGTGAGGAATCTGATTGAGATAAATGCAGCAAAGATACAGGCTGCGGATTTAACGAAGACGGGTGGCACTACAGCATAGGATTTGGTCCAATCTTAACATTAAATACAACCATAATTTGCTTGTAGGGTGTTGAGATAGGAAGCAAATGTCTTGGCATAGTCACGTGACCGAATTAGCTTCACAAAAGCTTGTGCTTTATTATCAATTTTACTTTTGACTTATTCTTTAAGGCTTCATTTCTTACCTTTAGACAATGAAGTTTTTTTTCTTCTTCATAACTCTTTAAGAAAAGATTATTCACCTGTTTCTTTAACTTTTTGGGCCCGGAAAAAGCATACAACAAAGTCAATAAAATCAAACTATATAAGATAAAATATTCATCTATCTATTATCCCTTTCAACCACTTGAAAAGCATTACAACAAACCGGTCCGTTAGATTGTAAGTAACAAAACGTTTTTGTTTCCATTGACGCCGCTTATTCTCCATTCCGTAATCGAACAGACGCATAAGTGTGCCACAGATCTATAAGATAACGTTTCGATGGAGATTTATTATATACAAGTAACAATTAGAGGGGTTGAGATAGATACTCAAATACGCACATATGCGTGTAACAAAATATTTTTTTTTTGAATTAATCTAATAGCGATGGAAACGGTAATTCATTGTTCGCTTTTCTATTAAAGCATCTGGATCTTAGTGGTTTTTAAATGAACTATAAAATTCTCGTATTGATACTTTTATTTAGTCATAAAGATTTCACCTGTCTTAGAGAAAACGCAACTAAACAGTTCAATACTTCAATGGGGGTTTCAAATTTATTTATTGGTGTAGTAGTACTAAGTACTAAGTACTTTACTATCCTAACCTAACTTGACCTAACCTAACCACACACTATTGAACTTAGTTTTAACTATCACTACTCACAAAATTTCAAAAGGCTTGTTGTCTTTGAGTCTTAATTAGCGAGAAGTTTCAACATTTCATTGTGATTATTAAGTCGTTCCTCGTGATTGACTGTTTTTATATGGAGTTCCCGATGTACAATGTTGTTGACATGAGCTTCTTCCTAGTAACCAATGTAATTTTTTACATCTGAGGTTCAGTTTCTTTGTTTTCTTTTTGGAATAATCCTATTACTTTAGTTTGCTATTCAAATTTAGTCCTAGGTGTTGGAACGTTAACCTTTCGAGTTAACATGAGGATCTTTTGTTAATTTGAGGTTAGGTTGGGTACAGCAATAAGATCTGATTAAAAATTTTCAGACAATATTATTTGAAAAACAATTTTCAGCATGTTGAGAGCATCAACGATTTTTTTTGTAGACCTGATATTAAGTTTATTAGTAAATTCCTAATTAGCCAATTTACTGGTTCGAAAAAGTTGAGTCAAATAATAATTGACTAGTTTATGTGGTCAGATTTTTTTTCAGTAAGTCATTTATTAGTCCAACATGTATTCTTGACCAAGCAGATTAATATTATCTGTGTGTCATTTAAAATTTTCCTTCCTTCAGAACCTTGGGTGCGAGGTCCTGTCTTGTTTTCATCGCTTCTTCACTCTGGTTACGAGAAAGGGTTTTATTATAGAAATTATTTTACATTCGTATGCTTCCTTTCAATATACTCCCCTTCCCTCGCCACACACCTTTCCATACGTTTTTTCTATTGATCAAAGTACTGGAAATCTTCTTCCAGATGGTCTTCAGGAGCTCTGCCGTTTTTTGCTTTACCGCTTCCATCGACTCAAATCGGGTCCCTTTCAAAGTAGATCTTTTTCTAAACTTTCTAACCGTTATAACCTTTCAAGGAAATATGAGTAGACCCGTTGACGCAAGAGCTTTTGGTCAGGAGTCATATTTTTTAGCGCCAGCTTCGCACAGACTTTTGTCATGTGAAATTCCTCTTGTAACATTTTTCTAGCCGTTTCTTTATCGGGGTTTACAGCCTCGGCAATCATCCGGATGCTCATTCGACGATTGCACGCACAATTTGGTTGATTTTGGTCACTGTTTCTGGAATTGAAACAGTCACAGGGCTACCTGGGCGATGGCCATCTTCAGTGCTCTCTAGGCGCTCACTAAAGCGCTTATAACACTCAAAAACACGCGCACGAGATAGAAAATTGTGCCCATAGGCCTCTTGCAACAATTGATAGCACTCAGTCGGAGTTTTTTTCAATTTAACGAGAAATGTGAGATTGATACGTTGCTCGAGAGCTTACGAGAAAAAAACTCGTTCGTTTCAAACCGCTACTGCACAAATATATATAATATAATAGTGACGGAAACGTGTTTTGGGACGTGCATAGACAAGATATCTAGATACTCAACGCGTCTAGGACGCCCTCTAGGCTCGTTATTTAATAGCCAGTCCTCCTAGAGGTACTTAAAATAAAAAGAAAATAAAAGAATAATGCAAGAGGGAGCACCACCTCGGTTCCACATATTGTCCTAACGATTGATTCGTAGACGAAGTGATTGTTCACTAAGAGGTCCTGGGTATAACCCTGTGGGCTTCAATAATTTTTTAGATACAATTTTCTCGATATTCCATGCTTAATATAAATAAATCAATTGAACGAATTATTGCTGTCTGCACTCAATAGCTCCGGCAAATTATTTTTTATTCAAGTAGAATTGGTGATAGCAACAGGTAAATATTTTACATTTTTTAAAAGCCATTCATGATGCATTCGATATCTACAAATATATTTGTCAATTTATTAATTTGAAATATAAATACTGGCATTAATGGAAACCGAGAGTGATTTTTTCATTTTGTATTTTATTTGTTCATACTTTGATTGTGAATATTCTAACAATATCAAATAGGAATAAATGCCGTGTAATTTAAACGATTTATGCCTATTAAAATGCGTTGTTTTATTTATTTTCGTCGCTCGTATTTGATTAAGTAATTAATATATTCAATAAATTAACTAACACTCAAAACAACCCCGTTTTTACATATGAGGGTCAGTGACAATTGATTTACTATACATCAGCTGATACGTTATGAATAGATAATAACTAATTATAGTATAATTGACAGCAGTTTTTGTATAAAGACAACTCAAACTTGGTTTATGCAACCAAAATTAATAATAAACAAACAAAAATTAGTGTGGTGGTGATTATAGTTCATGTAGAAAATTGACAATAAAATCAAATTGAAATTGAACTAAAAATTCGCCAGCTTGCAACTTCTTAATTTAATTCCTTAATTTTGTGAGATTATGAGCACAGAGTACGTCAGATCAGTCTATATTGGTGGACTTGTTTTGTTTTTAACATCCTTACTCTTTGGTTATGAAAATATTATTTATTATCATTGTTCAAAAGTTCTCAGGTCATAAATTAATAAATTTGGTGCTATAACTTGGACAAGTTAAATACAACAGGCACTAGAAAAAGAAACGGACCTGTACGAACATGGAAATCAATTATCTAAAGAGAACAGATAAACTTAAAATGGAAAAAGGTTACAGAAGGAAATAGCCTCGTCAACAACATTAGAGGAAACCCACAAAACGAAACCCATAACGATCTCATCGTTGTTGAAATCGCTCCACTGGGAGTTATATGACAATGATGTCACTTCGTTTTGCGCTTCCATAACATTTAAGGTGCTGATTCGTTCGAGGTACTTCGGCAGGCATCAATAACGAAGCAGACTGATAATGTTTATATGAAATGCGCAATTAATTTGTATGTAAATGTATACTTATTACCTTCGATACCTGATTTATTTAACGCAAATAATATTAAAAACTCCTTTCTAAATAGTGCTATTCAAAAAGAAATGTTCAATATTAATTGTATGATATTGGTATGGAGGTGGTCGTACTGTATGATCCAGAGCTTTGTTTCTATAATAGTATCTTGAAGAGATCAGCTTTTTTGTAGCGTTTGATTCAATAAATATTATCGAATTTCTTTTTTTATTCTATGCTCTATGTGGTGCTTTTCAAAAATTTAGCCATGGAGGAAGTCTTCAATATTTTTTTGCTAATAATAACAACGCATTTGGGATTCAACTTTCCTTTGATATACCATGATTAATCGTGATTCCTTATCCTCTATTTGATTTCAACATTTGGTTCCATTTGTTTTTCAGAATATTCCAAAGATTTGACGTGGAAATAGGATACTGCTTCCTGACTTCCGTATCCAATTTGTCACACAAATCAATTGGATCGAGGTCGGGCGATTGTGATGTCAAGATCAATACATTTTTCTTTTCCAATTATTTCAAATATTTTTTGCACAGCTCCGAGGAATTCTTGGGATCCTTGTCATGCTAAAAGATGAATTTCACTCCATAAAACTCTTCATGCGTCTAATTTCTATGTTTTTTACCCCACGGAATATTGTATTAATAGATCAGACTTTTATTTCTGGACCTGGGAGACTATATAGCACTTTCAATGGATATTTCGTGGAATCACTCATTTTTAACACTTACAAGTCTAAATTTGCGAGATCGAAGACAATTCGTATACGAACTTTACAAAAAGATGTCTTGGTTCAAAAAATATGAGTCCCAGTATGTTGTTGTGTTTAAGCTACAATCATAAACATCAAAGACATAATTCACAGTTAATGAATAATGAACAAATCAACCCTGTAAGATTACAGTATCCATGCTTCATCTGTAGAAGCATTCTTTATAGGCAACTAGTCATTTTTTTTAAATTTTATTGTGAATATTGGTGTTTTCGTTAATAGATGCGTTCCTTAAGATCCAGCAGTTATTTTCTTACCTCAACCACGATTCAAAGAATCACACTTTTCACAAAACCTTGTTAAAATATCCAAGGAACATAATGTGAAATTTTTTATCAAAAATCGGTAATTTAAGAGCAATACAATCATTCCAACGCTTCTCTAACTTATCGATGCCGTGATTATAGAAGGATTTGTCATTTACCTCAAAATAGGCTTCAGTTTAATCAATTGGTTCTTAATTTGAGCTGAATATATCAATTTTTGAGATCAACGGATAGCCAGTAGCCACTTGGATCCAGATTTGAACTATATAATGAATGAGTGTAATTTGTTCAATTTGACCGTCTCCTGAAAATTTTGTTTATTTTATCAATTCTCCTTTTTTCGGTACGACAATCATATAGTTTATAATAGATAAAAATTGAAAAAATAGTGATATTCAATTTGTAGGTAATTATTAAAGATATTCCGATACTAATTGCAAAATTGTTGTTAATACAATCGCCTTACACCAAAACTTTCGATTTGTTAATATAGGAGTAGTTTATCCTGACATTCAAAATAATTTGAACAAAATGTCAGCTGTACAATTAATGAATAAAACATAATTCATATTCCGATCTAAATTTGCTAAATAATTTTGAATATTCTGCACAAGTGTCAATAAACCATTACTGATAAAATCATTTTTTTTTGAGCACAAAATCATTTTTGTGATAATATCAATCTGTTTTATCTCAAATTATTCTTAATAGAGATGTTGACACATACTAGAAAGTCATGTATGGGTGTAGAGAAATTTTATGTGTTTTTCTAGAAATTAATGATCGACAAAGGTTGTCAGAACCGATGAAAGCAAGCAGATGACTCAATTTTCAAAAATATTCGACTTTACACATAATGTTAAGTACAACATGTACATAAATTTAAACTATAACAATTAGTCAAAAACCTTCCCCACCTTTTGTAAAATATCCGTAACAAAACAGTCGTAAACTGTTGAAATCAGTTAGCGTGGAGCGCCATAAATTACCCAACAGAAGGGCATTTATTTCGTACTTGTGGCATTTAAAAGCCTTAAGTACCAAATTAAGGCAATTTCGTTTCTTATAATAAACCGGAAGTGTTGTATTCTGTTCCGAAGCAGTTTATTGCGAAAAACCGACCTGTGGGACAGGTGGGGCATCTTAAAGAAATTATAACACATAATAAACAGTTTCACAATGGTCTTCTGTTGCTTGTAAAATAAGAGATTTTCGAAAAACCAGGTGGTAGGCGTGATGTTTGATCTTCTGAATTTTCTGAGCCAATATAATTGGGTTAGAATTGTTATAAAGCTTTGTGTACCTTCTAAGTGCCTTTACGTGAGTGTATTTCATGATGAGTATTTTTAAATTTATTACTCTCCAACCATTGTAATGTGTTTCTTTAATAAATTATCTTTTATTACTTACAAATATTGAATAAAAGAAACGTTGTTGTACTAATATTACTTCACAATTTGCGGCAGTCGAATAATAAATCAAGTTTTTATTGATAAACGGTTTCGAATATAAAAAAATTTTCAACTGAATTTTGTGTATGCGTAATTTTTCAAATCTCCCTTCCGGGACTTAATGCAAAAAATTCGTGAGTGAATAGATGACGTGAAAATAATTCTACGATATTATAAAAAATTTTTCGTACGACCACTCGTTTCTGAGTTAGAGGACTTTAAAGGTGCGAAATCAGAACTTATATTTAAGTATATTTTCTAAATTATATATTAGAACCTTATGAATTTTTAACGGGTGATTACTTATGTCCACATAGTGTATTTGAGAGAATAAATTAACAAAGGGTTAACAATCCATAACTTTCACAGGGACAACTTGTACAATCTAAACATAGCAAAAGTGAATTTTTCTATCGATTCTTCAACAAACTATGAGCAATTTCCACTATCTGAAAACTGAACTACAAAAATTCAACATCAATAGAAATAATTATAAAAATCATAAAACCAGAATCTTGTATAGTTCTTCCAATATCAAATGCAGAAGATAGTTATGCGGGTCACGGCACTCATACCAAATTAAGAGATGAAAAATCATGTTTACGTCCCTTTAAACATCTAACAAACCGTCAGTCCACGTGGACTCGTCATCTCCACTGTTTACCAATGAAAATATCGAATCGTAAACATTTGTATTGGCCGAAGCTGTCGGAAGGTGTATGTACACAATTTCTTCGAAATATTCCTGCCAGACAGCCTGCGATAAGCATTGGCGTTCATAAATTTCTTCAAATAAATAGAAATATGGCGTTTGTTAGACCATGGGCGGATGAAGACAATGAAATTGCTCAATATAGGTATGAATTTAATGATAAAGATTTAGATATACGAACACAGCAAGTTATTTCAAATATAATCGAATATCTACGTCTATGGTAGATCAAATAGAGCTTCTATACAAGTTTTTATAATCTGCAATCGATATTGGAAGAACTATAATCGTGTGATTTTCTAGGAGCAAAGCAGCAAGAAAAATAATGTTTTTTAAGAAAAAATTACGGATAAGTTTAAAAAATTGTATTTGATGTAAATGATGTTAGGAGGCATTTGTCTCTCAATTACTTACTTCAAAATGGCGCCTGTAGTTCAACATTTTCTTTCGTAGCTAGTAGAAGTTCTTTTCAAATTGTTCAATATAATGTTGTGGAGTAATTTATAATTTCCAATTCAACTGAAACGAATTAAGAAAACATTATTGCGTGAGCGTAGTCAACAACAAAAATAACATTTCCGCTTAGTCTTTAACGCCCAATTTAAAGATCTATAAATAGATTAAGTGGCAGTCAAATTAACGAAGTTATTAAAGTTTTCATAATTATTAAAGTTCGATTTCTGTTTTGCGTGTTTGATTAACACAAGGAAGAAGCTTTGAATGTCTATCATATGTCTAAGAATAATTGGAATTATCACCGGCAGGAGCTTAAAAATTGTATTTTTTCCTTTTTTTAAGTGATAATTTACTTTTTAAAACTTATCTATTAATAGCTTTTCAACTGTTTGATAAAAAACATAACATAATCTCCAATATATTGTAATAATCCCAATAAATATACAAAATTTTGCGACTTAACATGAGGATCTTCTGTAAATTTGAAGTTTTACGGCAATTCTAAGGTATGATTCAAATATATCTCTCTAAAACAATTTTCTGTAGTAACGACCTTTTGTTTAGACCTAATATTGAGTTTGGAATAACTTTCTTCTTCTTCTTGGGAAAAAAATTTAATTCCACATTCCTAGTTAGCGAAATTATTGTCTGCTTTTACTATTAATGGAAAACTTTGAGCTGTGACTCTATTTGTGACTCAATCGTGGAAGACAGTGATCTGGAAGACTACGGATGTAGTAATCATTATTTCATATACCCAATTCAGCAAATTAAGAGCCTAAATAAGAGGTTTGGAGAGTTGAACTATAAATGGCGTCATCTGTAGGATGTTTGTCATCTCGCCAATTTATATTTCCTTATCCTTCTGTGTTTTTTTTTCAACTGGTTTGTATCATACATTATTTTTATCATTTTGAATTGATCAAAGTCTTAAGCTTAGTTTTAAATATTTGTTATTGAGTAGCAGTGTATGTAATTATGAATTCTTGGTAAGCCAGAGTTTAATAATTTTGATCGAAATCCGTAAGGATGAACAATTGGCGCTTGAATATAAAATATGTCGTTTGTAATTTAGCAGAGATGAAATACAATCATACGGTACACATCTCCCCACATTGTCCGAATTTTGACAGGGTGTTGTGATGGATGTCGTGCATAACATCGCGAATATTGACCAGTTCAACATTGAAGTTTGCATACAAAAACTGCACACATAAAATTACATGAGATTCTAGTGCAGGCATCATTCAATTAGCCCTGGGTGTGGCCACAGCTTCGCTGTATAAAACATCGATCGAACGAGCGGTCATCGTTTCAAAAGTACGCTCTTTGATTCCCTCATTGCCGCTTTAATTTCAACACTAGCACATGCGCTGGGATCCTCGACTGTTTCCTCATCCTCGGCGGCCGCTAATTTGCAGCAGGCCATGGAAAAACGTGTGCATTAACGACGACTCTATCCCGCTCCCGTAAACGCGATACTCCCGCCGCTATCCCACTTCTGATCGCTAATAATTCAACCGGAAAAAAAGGATCGCGATCGCCGCCGATATGATTTATATACATCGAGGTGTTTTTGAAGGGTGGTTTGTTTGTTTTCTATTCGCTGCTCGCTTTCTGTTCTCTGTACGGGCCCAACATGGTCATCGGCCAAATTACGGAATTTTAATAAAATTATTTCTACATTCTACTCTATTGTGTTAGCGGAAAAACATATTTTCATTTATCATTGTTCAGACCTAGGATCAACGTTCAATTTTTCATGCATTGACAGCAGATATTGACGGTCTCGGATAATTGTCATTGAAATTACGATTACGGCGGCAATACTCTGATCACCTGATCTACAAAATATGACAAAATAAACTTCAGGAACCCCCCTGGTCGAACATAATATAAAATCTATATTAATAAAAATTTATCAGTGTTAGTTTGAAATTCCTAAAGACAC
Organism: Diorhabda sublineata; assembly: GCF_026230105.1. Classification (NCBI taxonomy): domain Eukaryota; kingdom Metazoa; phylum Arthropoda; class Insecta; order Coleoptera; family Chrysomelidae; genus Diorhabda; species Diorhabda sublineata. The sequence goes on along the minus strand of NC_079485.1, from coordinate 14,134,721 downwards.
AGTTTAATTTACAGAAGAAATAATGGAGGTCTTTTATCACGTGACTAATACTTAACATCAACATATTTAGCAAAAGTTTTGTGATAAAAATATCTATATACTGGGTGAATGAGTTACAAAATCCAAAATTAATTTGAGCTTATTACTTGAGAGCTTTTTGTGTGATGACTAGTATTTTATATAAGTAGTTACATATATATAAACGAAATTGAAATAACACTTATAGTAAAATCATGAAAGTTTCTACGTTTGGGTTTTCGGATACGATCTTTTTATCTAAAATATTTTTAAACATATCCGACTTTCGGTAAAACCGTAGAACGGTAAGGTTGAGGTTTAGGAAAATATACATGAATTAGCCTTTTTACCCCTATGTGCATTAAAATAGAAAAAACCGGGTGGTTCTATGTTCTATTTAAAAAAATTAAGAAATTTGTTTTTTATGAAGTTAAACTTTGAGCACTTTTTATATACACCCTGTATAAAGTGAAAATTTTTTCAGCATAGATTGACATACGTCTGACCTTGCTAAAAGCAACCCAAGAAAAACCATTCTCATATCTTTGAGAGTATTTTCGTAACAAAATAATTTATGCGGGTTTGCAAAGGTCAAATTTTTTGCAAAAAAATTAATAACTAAAAAAATATGCATTTTTCTAAAAAAGTTTTTATACAAAAGTCTACTAAAATTTTATGTAGATTTCAAAAATGTATTAATATACTAGGTGTTCTATTTAAAATAACAAAGTTACAATGAAAACATTTTAGTTAAAAAGATCGTATCCGAAAAACCAAACGTAAAAATTTTCATGATTTCACTATAAGTATTTAGCCATATACAGATGGTTTTAACTCGTGTAACGTTGATAGCAGAACATTTAATTAAGACTATGAACTTGCAGCATAAAATATTAAATTACAAATTTTCTAAGTATTTCAGATACCACACTATAAGTATTTGGTAAAAATTCACACCGTATAGATAATAGTACATGCACTTTGATATGTACTCATAATTTTTCTTATTTTTATTTAAAGTGTAAGTTGATTTTAATCTCAATTAAAAATGATTTCTCTCGGGTACATACATGTTATTAGTTTTAATAGAGGTGTCCAATAATCGATCTTATGTTGTTAGGGGTTCGATAAACCGTAGATTAAATGACGCAATGGAAGACCTCCACCTTTTAGCCAAATATTTCCTTTTCAGAGGGAAATATTTGAAAATTTAACCCACCAATCACCGAACAGAAACTGATAATAGCGGTTAAAAAAAAATACCAATGTTTTGCTGTCAAATATAAAATTTTATCCCTAGAATTATTCAAATAATATTTAATTTTTCAAATAAATAATTCTCTTGAACGAAATTTTTAGTATATAGGCAAGCAGTGTTCTCTGTAGCATTGCAATAATTAGAAATAAACCGTCGTCTTTTCTATCTAACATCGTATACTCAAACGGAATATATTTTGCAATTTATTTTATTCAAGGTCACATCTGTCTGTAGATTTCTTCAAAAACTCTTTTAAGTTGTTCAAGTTATGTCTCACCACATCTAAAAGATAAATCTTTCCTCAAAGATATTCGGCATTCATAAGGAGGCAGGTAACTCTTGTAAATTCAGATACAGAAAATTTGTTTTGTAAGTAAAAGGGTGAATTTGTACATGCATCTGCTTTAAGAAGTTCTGCATCTGCATAGATTCTTTGTTCGATCAAAGGGTTCTCGTTGATATTTGTAGAAACTATTATGATAAATTGTAACATGAATTGTGACAGCTGGAGGTTCACTTCAAAACACGAATTATTATTAATTCTATGATGTACATATTTAGTTTCGTCCAACTTACGATATTCCTCGTATATTCTAATTCATTAAAACGTTTAGTTCATTCTTAAAACTTGCCTTGTCATCGTTGAGTTATCATAGAAACAAAAGTTAAAGAAATAGATGTCATCTTGTGATATCTTTTGTCAATGAACTGTATAAAGGGTGTTCTTAGAGCTTTTGTTAAATTTACACGTCATTTCCTTGAGCACATATGCTTCCGGAATGAAATTAGTTACGTTTATATGTTTCTGCGAGTTTTTTATTTATTAAAATTCACTAGTTGACCCGGCATACTGAGATGTAAACTTTTGTATATAAATAAACTTAAAACAATCAAAAGAAATTGTTTTTGTATTAAAACAAATAAAACAAAGGCTCGGTATGATTGAGTTAAGATAAAGTCTGTTAATAAATTTAAAGCTTTCTGATGAAGTATGATTATGTTTTTTCGGCACGCGTTGTATAATTGTCCATGCTCGAAACATGGAAACTCCACTTTCAACGACTGGTCTTGCGATTTATTTATGGTCATTGTAAAGGCCACACGTACATCCTCTCCTTTGTATTTTCTCTTTATGAATGTTTCGCAGCATGATGACAACTGATCCTTCTTTTAACTGAGGTGGTAATCCAGGCAAATTCAGTGAATTTCGAACTTGTGGCTTCGGAGTGCTTCGAGCGCTAACAACTGTTGTTGGATTTAATTCGTCTTGAAGAACCCATACAGTTTCTTGAAAGACCCGTACAGTCGATTGTTGTTTAGTTCTGGATTTCTTATGAATAGATCTATTATTCTTCACCTGTCAGGATCTTTCGAAGCACCGCGATTGGATTTCTTAAACATTTTTTGCACCAATCAACACAAGTTTTTTTTGAGTTTCCGAACAGCGTCGATGTATTATAACTTTGGATTATCTTGAAAGACCCATACAGTCGATTGTTGTTTAGTTCTGGATTTCATATGCATAGACCTATGATTTGTCACCTGTCATGATCTTACAGACTTGTTTTGAAGTAGCGCGATTGAATTTTTTAGCATTCATTGCACCAATCGACACGAGTTTTGTTTGCTTTGTATTCGAATGTAACCAACACCCAAATATGCTTCAGTCTGACGGTATGTCACTGATGATCTTGCAATATCAGTTTACGCACAGCATCGATGTGTTCTTGTCGATGTTGGATAACCACGATTGAATTTGGGAAATCAGCGATGACTCGAGATGGTGCTTCATCAATCAAAAGTCGAGGCATACTGCTGTTGGTTTAATCCACGTCTAAAGTCATAAAACGTACACGATTCAATTGCATTTTTTGACCTAGATGAATGTTTCAAGTATCTGTAAATAATTCAAATAGTACACGTTCTGGATACGTCACCAGTGATGTCAAATTATATGATGGCGATGTCAAGTTTGACATATTCGTATCAGAGGTACCATATCTCAAAATTTAAGTAGCAACAACCCTTGTATTCCCTATTTTCGTAAAATAAGATTAAATATATGAAAATACATGTTTCATTATTTAAAATTAAATAATTCCATAATCGTTCGATCTGAATAATTTTTGTTCTAATTGAATGGAATAACAGTTATCAGCGAGATAGGTAAAGAAAATCCACCCTAGCAACGTGAAAAGTGCGTCTTCATATAAATTTTAAAGCGAATAAATAGAGAACACATCAAAAGCGAAAGAGAGGCCGAAACTTTTTTCCATGTATTGAGTGAATATACTGACCCTTGGCTTGTTTTGTATAGGAAAAAAAGTACTAACTGTGAAACGCTCTTTTTGCTGCCAGCTATACATCCTATTTCTAATTAGCATATACGAGTAACGGCCTCGTGAAAATTAGTTTTTATCATCCAGTGTTTTGATGGAACTGGTGAATGCAAAAAGTTTTCTTTGCAGATGAAATCCGGATACACCGATAAAGATTTTAACAATTTATTCATAAATATTGTTTATTCATAATAACTAGCTCTACAATAATAATTATACTAATAAAATATAGGTACAAGATATGATTTAATTAATACGAAACAAAAAAAAGAAAATTTATTAAAAATGCATGAATTCTAACGTTGAAATTGCAAAGTAATTCTGCAAAGCTTTCTTTTCCTTAGCTAATTTTACATTTTTGGAAAGATCTAGAAAACTCATGGTGACAAATCTGGTAAAAGAGTAGATGATCAGACATTCTCTTTCTAAAGGCCCCATTTTTAGGGTCTTTTCTTTCTCTAGTTCAATATATGTAAAATTAGAACTAATTGATCCTACAATTGAAAGACCAGCAAATGAAAAAAATAAAAAAACCTTTCAAAGGCAGTTGAAGTCAATTATATACGCATCGGAAACATGTACAATGACAAAGATGACAGCAAACTGGGAATATTGGAAAGAACACTCTTCAGGAAGATATATGATGATGTATATAGGTACCTGGAGCAGATGTAGAAACAGGGAACTGATGATGATATACAAGAATCCAAAAATAAAACAATTGAGCACTAAATAGGACACATTGTAATTATGAGAATAGTGCTGGAGAGACGAAAAGATGGGAAAAAGACGAGGGGTCTCTCTAAAAAATGGCTAAAAGAAGTCATATTGATGAGATAGAATGATCGAGAAATTGAGTGTGCTACAATTATTAGTGCCCCTGCCTAATTCCAACCCTATTTCAGATTCGGCTTATCTATGCGCCGTAAGGGCAATGGTGCCTTACCCAAAATTTGTAGACCTTTGTAAGTATATTTGTTTAGTTTAACTCATCATTATTTGCTGTTAAGCCGTAAATAGTGTTCACAGTATTATGAGATTAATAATAAAATGGCGACATTTACACCAACTAAAAGATGTTCCAATGATTCTTCACTATCAGTGAATGAAAAACTTACTATTTTAAATGTACACGATTGCATAAAATACGATTACCCGAAATTTACTGTACAAGAAACTGTGGACCTATGTTCCCGAATGACTGGAGTTGGAAAGTCCACCGTTTTTAAATTATTGCGGAGAGAAAGATGGCAGGTCAAGTGAACTCCCAAGAAAAGTCCAGGCAGACCAGTAAAAGTCCTTAATGAAGTCACCAAAGTGTAATTCGAAGAAAGTTCACTTTTTTTTTATTTTAAAAAAGAAATACCCACACTAGATAATCGTAAAGCACTTTTACTGGAAAGCTATGAAATTGTTTGCTGGCGTCGAAAATACTTGAGAAGTATAAAGCAGTACAGAACAGAGCAGAAGAAAATCTGATGAGACGTGGATTAAAGAAAGATTAAAGAATGTGGCAAGACAAAAATATAACCAGTGCTCGCCAAGCATTCATGGAAGGCCTGTCAACGGGTATTAAGGTGCCTTCAGGTAAAGGGAAAAGACTCATAATCGTCCATATTGGAAGCGAAGAGGGATTTTTAAAAGAAGGTTTGCTAACCTTTCAGTCGTGCCATACGGGAAATTAACACGAGGACATGGATTCGTATGTTTTTGAAGACTATTTTGGTGAAATGATAAAATATCTTCCGACTGATTCAGTAGTAGTTATGGATAACGCAAGTGATCATTCTCGACGCATAGAGAAGACTCCAATTTCATCTTGGAGAAAACAAGAAATTATTAACTGGTTAGCCACCAAAAGTATTGAATTTGAAGATAATTTGATAAAAAAGAACTATAAGCTATAGCAAATTTACACAAACATCGTTTTATGGAATACGCCGTGGAAGATATAGCAGAAAAACAGTGTAACTGTGCTGCGCTCACCGCCATATCATTGCGAACTAAATCCTATAGAACTTATATGGGCGCTAGTGAAAGATTTGAAGCAAGACACAACACGACATTCAATATTAAAGACATTAAGCTACTGTTTGATCAAGCTATTAAGGAGGTTACAACAGAGAACTGGCGAAAAGCAGTCATTAAAGAAGAGGAGAAAATGTGGAATCTTGACTACAAGATTGATCGGACCGTCGACCCGTTAATTATAACGTCAAGAGGAGATAACAGTTCCTCAGATGACGAAGAATATTATGATTTTGTATAATTTAATTTCGGTAGAATGTATTTTTTGTATAAAAATGTACCTAATACTATGTACATAATGCCTAATTTTTATTCTGTTAAAATAAAATTCTTTCCTTTTTATGAGTATCCTACCGGCACGCCTTTGGCAGAATATTTCCAGTGTTGGTGAATGGATAACATTAGGCTAAACCCATAAATTGATCCTATCCCGGTTGGTACTACCTACACTAAAAATTTTTACAATGAAATCAATGCCAAACTATGAAAGTGGTTTAAATATTCGTTGGGTCACTCTGTGGTCCCTTTGAATACCTAATGAGATTTTATTACTCTATACATTTCTGAAATAAACTATAATTCGTTGAGATAAGGATGCGCCAACTCGGGAAGGAGATATTTCAGGTAAACGAAAAGGCAAATCGAGCATATAATACGGATTCATTTACAGTATTACATGGAATTTAGAACCTAATCCATTTTGTGAAATTGGACAATCTAAAAATTAAAACCTAGAATTTCTATTTTAAGATTTGATAGGTACCAAGCAATTCACAGTATAGAAATGAATTTTCAAAATTTGCGGAAGCCGTAAATGTAAAATTCAATATAACACAATAATGCACACTTGGTTAAAATTCTACCCCCAATAATGCCACAATTTTTATCAAATGAAAATAATAAATTCGTTGCTCTGTTCTTCAGTCTTCAAAGTCAGCAAGGAGATTAGGATTGGTTAGGTTAGGTTACGTGTTATTTGTTTAGAATGTAAAATTTTTTTCACTGAAAAACAATATAAATATATATTTAACTTTTGTTTTTGATTTCATAATTAAAATTTTGAGCTATTCAATCTTCCGTCGCGAGTTGTCTAATCTTCAAGACAACCACGATCACGCGTTGACATTTTGTAACATTTTATGGTTGGTATTGAAATCACGAGTTGACGTACACCTAAAAAATTTAAAAGGTTTGAGGGAAATAATTAAACGAGAATTGCGGTGCATTGAATATTTAGTTTTATTGAGTTATGTTGTTGGTAAATTCTTTTCATTCATGTTTTGGATTTGGTCTTACTTAGATTATCCAGAATTAAAACGAAATAATATTTTTAACTGTTATCTTTATCAGGAAAAACTACTTTGTTTTATAAAATAGTCTCAACGTTTAGGAAAACAACAAAAGAATTTAAATAAACGCGTAATTCATTTTTCTTTTCATTCCTCTAATTAAGGCGATCCACTTTAATTTTAAAAAGGATCGAATACTGCTCCTAACCTGGCAATATTCTCATAAAACCATCTCAATTGTATCAGTTTAATAGTTTAAATCTTGTGCTGACGACGCCGTAGTCGTTTAATCCGTTAATTTGGAACTCGTCTTCCGTTAATACTCCCTCTGTTCCACTCTCTCATTGCCTTCCTATGAAGAAAAAGACAAAGCGCCCGGCTCTACGAACAATGAAAAAACTAAAATTTAGACCAGTCCAAAATATTCGTTCATTTCGAAATGTGACAGTTGTAGAATATACTAAATTAAAATCAAAAGTTATGTACTGCTTAAAAACTATGATATAGGATACAAATCAGGTATTTCCGCGTTTGATTTTAGCCCCAACACTAGAGAAACATGGAATTTATGATGAGAAAACTAACGCTGATATCCTACTGGATTTGTTCCGATGAAACATCGCTCTCCTACAGCTCAGAATTAAAAACTACCTTTTTGAGTATAGTTACTTTGGAATCTGAACAAATCGTCAAAAGAAATTCAGCTTCTTTTACTGCCAGCTAGAAAGTACCGAAAAGGAAAGTTGGAAAAACTCGACTACCAAATCAATAGCAAACTTTTATCTGTACAGCATATGTTTAATGTTTGAAGACGCCACCAAAAATTGGTCATCGTTATTTGAAAAGCATTAGCCGGACCAGCATGAAAACTGAACTAGATTCTACTCTGGGTGAAACTGCTTCTATCAACAGTAAAATATTGGGCATCGCAGTGGTCGACCAAATGAGATGATGATTCCATAAATCGGAGCTGGATGATCATTGACCAGAAGTTTTCGAGCTAGCAGACATAGTAGGCATTTCAAAAAGTGTATCGCATATTAACAAAAAATTTGGACACGAGAGTTGTGCTCAAGTTGTGCTCAAGATGGGTGCTGCGTTTGCTCACAATGGAACAAAAACAGCATCGTGAACATGTTTCCATCAAGTGTTTGGCAATGTATCAAAGAAATAAGGCCGTTTCATAATCATGGATGAAATGTTGGTCCATCACTACAAAATCAAGCAAAAGAACAATCAAACCAATGGACTGAAAAGGAAAAACCGGCTCCAAAGAAGGCAAAGACTGTTTCATCTGCAGACAAGGTCATGGCGTCGGTTTTTTGGGATGCTCGTGCTAAAATTTCCATTGACTATCTTGAGAAAGGAAAAACTATCAACAGTGAACATTATATGAACTTTCATCACAAATGCACCAGCTCACATGGCCAATATTAATGAATTAAAGTTTGAATTGCACTCTATCCGCAAGATTTAGCCACCTCGGATTAGTTTCTGTTCCCAGACTTGGTGGTCAAATATTTTCCAACAATGAAAAGGTGATGTTTGTAGTTAATTGTTGTTTTGTTGTATCGTTGTTGGACAACATACTTCTGGGAACATCCTCGTACTGAAAAGTTCGTATACCGCATGTTACATATGCCTGGCCACCAGAATTGAATCCCATCGATCACGTGCGGGGTAAGATGGAAAGAAGACTGTTCAAACCAAAGGTCGATATAATTTTGATAGGAATCACACTTTTATGTAAACATTTCACTGTTTCGAACAGGTCTATAAAGCGGATTTGATATTTGCTTACAAACCTGGAGATTAAGGACTCTTAAGCTATCGATTGCCAGGTTATTAGCTACTGAACTTCACTAGCATCAACAATTGCATTTTCGAAAATGACATGCATTAAGTTTTCCATTTCATGGTTTTTAAGACAGTCTAAAAACACAATTTTTATTAAATTTGATAAATAAAATGTTTTATTCCATTATTTTGAGATAAACTTTGAGTGAATAAGAGATAACATTACAATATAAGTTGTAAATCAACAAAATTGATAACAATCAATGAGATGGATACTTATACAAGGGGTTAAGCTTTTTTAGTCAATAATATTATTAAATTCAATAGGATCGATATAAGAATGATTAAGAATTTTTTCGTGGCGACTTCTTGCTAGTTATTTCCATAAAGGTGAATGCTGAATGTCTTAAAAGACAGTAGACACTTTTTTCGATAAGATAGACAGTTTGATATCGTAGGAAGAAAACGTATTTCCTCTATTTTCCTCTTGAAATATGTGAATAATTTTTTCTATTATACTTTAACAAGAAATTTCTGAAAATTAAGCATCTGCAAATCAAGGAGGTTGGTTGTTTTGACAATAGATCAACAAAAAACTGTCACTAGTGTGAACGGTTTTTAAAATTTGGAACAAGAAAATTTAGAAATTACTTCTGGTTAAGCCGAAAATAATTTATCGAAGTACTTGGCTGAAGATGCAAAACTTTTGGCATTGAAACTTCCTCCTAACAAATCAAAGGACATGACAAGATGTGTTAATATATCGTTGAATTATCACAGTTTCCGAAGATGCTATTTTTTGCAAAAACACGCAAAAAATTGAAAATCTCGATGCTGTGGAGGGAACATAGATTGTTATTATCCACACTAAATGTAGAAAAATATAAATATTATATTCTCTAAATTAATAGCTATCCTGAAACGATGTCAGTGGATATTCTTTGACTTTTCTTCATCATTTTCCTCTCGAACTCAAAGGTTGAAATTACGTTTTCTAGTAAGGTACAAAAAATCATTTTGTATCCTGCATGTTCGAGTAATTTACCAGCTGGTAGTGGTGTACCTCAGGGATCAGTTTTTGGTCCAATTCTTTTTCTGGTATTCATCAGTGATATCACAGACTTTCGAAATTTTTTTGGTCTACATTTTGACGGTGACCTTCGATGGTCCATACATGTAGAAAAAAATTATCCTCTGCTTGTTTTGCCATTGAATCTGTATCTAAATAGCTCGATTTTCGTACTGCTTCAAAAGCTTACTACTCGTTCACCTTTCTAGTGATCTGCTCCTCTTCGAACTATCTTCAAATCACAAAAAAGTTATTCGCTACATTGATTATGAAAGTAGTAGAACAACTCTATTTTTATAAATAGAAAATTTTAATTTTCCCCGCTCTTTTCATTTTAAAATCCTTTTGTTTGGTTCGCTTCCACAACTCAACTGTGAGACCCATTCATAGTTTCCCTACTAGAAGAAAAAATTTGGACATTTACTTAACTATACCCACTTCCATCATCTCCAATGCCAAAAAATTATTCAATCAGCTACCTACCGGAATTAAAAGTGGCTAGTTCTGGAAAATGATAAAGGCATTTCTGTTTGAAATTATTATATGGCAAGATTATAACCACCCCATAATTTCAATGCATGTTATAAGTGTTAATCTGTCGTACATTTATTCAAAAAAACTTAGATTTTTTTATCTGGTATTATCCGGATGCCGCTGGGTCCAAGATACGCCGTATTCCAATTCAAAAGTTTAGCTTTTGGTAAGAAATGAGTTGGTGTCGTATTTGAAACACAAACGTTGTTTCACTATTGTTTCGCACTTCAGAAAGCTTTTGTCATCGTTCTGTCGATTTCTAGCGACTCTTGAATCGAATCAAAAGATTATTTTTTACAGCATAAGATTTAGGTCAAGTAGTAATCGAAAAAATAGACACTCAACAAAAATATGGTCAGCTAACAACTCAATTATTATTTAAACACAAAACTATAGAAAAATATGGAAAGTTCAATTCATTATAATAAATAGGAAATAGAAACATCAACGGATATTAAAATATTATTTTATTATATTATTACCCCTATTAGGGTACTGTCGGCTCAACAAACACCCGAAGGCGCTAGACCCAGTAGATAACGCAGCGCGCAGATTTTGATGCATCTCTATCCACATTCTCTCGAAGTGTGAAACACTACGAAACTCCAGAGCACTACAACTGGAAATTCATGGAATAGAAGACGAAGACATCTGCCAGCTTTACATTCTGTAATTTCTGGAGGGACTGGGATTCACAGATCAGCTATAAACGCTGGGCTCCCCAGTATCGTAGCAAAAACATGGGACAGAATAGATCATTTCGGTCGCAGTGTATATGATACCCCAATATCCACATACATATAACAATAAGTGAATGAACTGGATTTAACTTTGTAATTTGTTTGACTACCTCTTCTCTTCCTCCGTCATAGATGTTCGGTTGGAAATAGCAGATGTCTTCCTCTTCTATTCCATGAATTTCCAGTTGTAGTGCTCTGGAGTTTCGTAGTGTTTCACACTTCGAGAGAATGTGGATAGAGATGCAACGAAAAATGAATTGAACTTTCCATATTTTTCTATAGTTTAAATAATAATTGAGTTGTTAGCTGACCATATTTTTGTTGAGTGTCTATTTTAATCTGTGGGAGATCTAGCTACACGGCTCTTCCGTCGATTGCTTCCTTCCTCTTAACATTGCTTCTTCCTCCTTTTGTTCTCTTAACACCTCAGCGGCGAACAGCCATATTACTTTCTGGAATAAGTCGGTGGGTCCATCTTCGCTTAGTGGAGGCATCCCATAGTATTTGCCAACGACCTCATGCTTTTCCTTCGCTAATCTCATTTTAACAACTCTTCACACTCACAGCGTGCTGGGACACTGTGTGATATACACTGGTAACTCCCAGGGCGCTCAACCGATAGACTGAAGGGACTGTTCTTCTCAGTTCCTGCCTCTGTAATGCATGGGCCCAGATGACAAATCCATAGTGACCAACGACGAAACAGAGCTTTCCTTCCCTGAGATACCATGTTCCTAACTCTATGAGCCTTACCTCTTCAGGGTTGATTGTTAATATATGAAAAAGAACCAGATTGATGCTATCGAAATACTTTAATATATAATTGAAATCAATTAGTCAAGTTATGTATAATAAGTATAAGTATAATACGATTCCAGATATGAAAAGTATTTTTTGAGTGGAATCTTATGATAATATTTGAACAGTGTATCCTAACAAACACGTCATTCTCTAAAAGGATAGTCTCTTTCTGTATATAAATTAAACAGAAAACATCTTAAAATTTGTAATAACCACAAAATGGATCTGACATGTTTTCGTCCCGTTCAAAGTAAAAGCAAACCAGTTAATAACAGCTTGCCTTCGAATTATCCCTCGTTTTCCATTTTCTCCGAGCTGACTGACTACCGCGATGATAAGTGAGTATGAATGGCCTTAGGTCGCAGGGGCGGAAGACGCAAAGACTGCATCGGAGTGCAGTCTCGTAAGAAGGGCAGCCAGACTTCCCTAACCTGCCTCACACCATCCTCGAGAGATATTGATCTCTATGTTCCCTTTCACGAGGAGCACGGAATCAATGGACTTTGTCTTTTAAGTCAGCATTGCATCCATTAACATGCATTTCTTAGGATTCGTATTCGCGGATTGAGGAAGGGGTTGACGAGCCCTTAACATCGGAAATACGCCCGGATTAAAAATTAATTAACTCGAAAGAGAAATGAAAGAGTCGAACAACGTTGGAACTTGTTTGGAGTGTTTTTAGAGTATTGGAGAAAGTAATAAAAATTTATTACTTTTAGCTTCGTTATAGAATTATTTTTTGCTCTAATTAAATTTGTTTTTTTTCCACATTTTCAGTGTAAAGTGATGTATTATCAATCCTCAATACTTTTTCTTATCGTTTTCAAACGTATTGATCTACGTTTTATCAAAAATATCAATCAACTTTTGAGTTTAGTGACATTTTCTTATCAGACATAGACTCGGATTAAAGTATACTCTATTTACTGAGAGTTATTTTATTACTTACATTCAAAATAATATCTAAATATTTAATTAAAAATCGCAGAAATTGTGCAGTTGTCTGCTTGACGATCACGAGGTTGTCGTTGCCAGCAACGTAGCGTGTACTGTTATAATACAGTTTTTATTTATTAGTTACGTATAAATAAAACCTTTTAAAGGTTGAGTTCTCAAATCATTTCTTCAAAAATTAAAAGCATAATAAACTTAATTGCTATAAAATATCAAAATAATTACATCTCGCAGGATCGTCAAAACGACCAACACATTCAAAACATTTTTGTTGTATATTCAAAGTTCTTGGCATCATAAAAAAACTTTATCATCATTTATTTTCACATTCTGGTACAAGACACGATTTATATAAGTACTTGTATTTTTCAGATTAATCAAAGTTCACTAATAACGCTTATTTTAGAATAACCGATAGAATAACTTTGGAATTTATCATACTTTCAGTGCTCATTCTATACGAAATATGGCGGCCTTACTGAAATATTTAAACTACCTACAAAATTTTTATATTTTTCTCTATAAATATTGATCAGAGAATTAAACAAATTATAATAAAATTGAATATAAACTATCCAAAACTGATTTTTCTCAAACCCTATTATTTAAATTACATATCTTATCAATGAAATTTGAAATTTATAGTTTGAGAGCTGAAGCTTCTCGTGAAATCTTTGATTGATTTAATTATATCTCAGAATTTTTTTTCGACTTTTATTTCTGTGAAAATTTCGAAACCCTTTCCCATCTGAACAATATATCTTTTAAAATTTTGTCAATCTAAATAAATGAAAATTTTGCCGCTCCTTAAAATTTGCAGCCCTTGGCTACAATCTACTCAGTCTGCTAATAAATCCACCACTGTTAAGACTAGTTTCTAATTCTATGCTTCACCTTATTTTAATCATTTGTTTATTGACAACGCAGTATAATTTTATAATAGTATGGAGTATGATAAATATTAAATTCGTGTATTGTCGAGATATTATTGGAAATAAATCAGTACCAAACAAACCTACTACCATAACAGCATTAGTCAATTATCGAACTCTCTTGGACCGTCGAAAGATACCATACATAACCATTAAAAATCAAATCATGGATCAAGCGAGATTCAAGTGAAACGTCTAGTAGAGATCTGTTAACAATTCTACCAAAATAGTTTTGAAGAACTTGATGCTATTGAACTCTTACCACATCCAGCATTTATTCCAGACCTCGCACCATGAAATTACTAAGAACGGTTTTACCAAGGTCTAAAAAAGTTGATAATTGTATCTTAACCCTCACCGCTCCGATGACCTTGCAGAGGTGATCATGCTGATACTGATTTATTTCCACACAATATTTCTCACAAATGGTTTATTGGAGCCATTATCAAGAGAAGGGTGGGGATAGGGTGGTTATTCGTTCATTGGTACGAAGTGATCTGATTCCGCGGTCTCAATCTGCCTGCTCCGCGCAACGAATCACCTAATAGACACTAACACAATCACTGCTGGTCTTGAGCTAACTGAGGAGCTAATCGCCTGGATCTTGTAGTTACAGAGGACCTATTGGCAGATATTGGGGTTTTAGCGCGCGTGGGAAGTATATCATTAGCGGGAGGGGTAATAAATTTGTGAAGCTCAGTTTCTCGGGGGGTTCTTAGAGGAAATGTTGTTGTTGGTTGGAGTGGTATTGGAGCGAAGTGGATGGAGAAGGTGTTTCCAAGTTGCCAGCAATCTCTGACTATAGTCCCTTGTATTCAGATAGTGTGGATGTTTGTCTATTTCGATAGGTTCTCGAATAATCCTGAACTTGAAGGAGCGGAGTAGTTCTATGGAAATCGATTGTGTGTCCGGTATGGACACGATGCTGGTCAAGGATGGAGGAAATATCAGAATTGGTGACAGACAACAAGTGTTCTTTGGCTACGTCGATTTGTTTGGCCAATATACGAACGGAGGCAATTTGAGCAGGGGATTTCATACACTCCATGATGTTCATTGGATATTTTCTCTTTGACGGATCTGATTAGATGGGAGAGTTTCTGATTGGATTTGAAGATTGTGCAAATACCGTAGGGTTTGAAAATTCTGCAAATTTTGTGTGTTACATCTTCGATGTAAGGAAGACACCCTCAATTGATCCTCCAAACCAGTGGAGGAGCTGAAGTTGAAAATTTGTGGATGCACCTATAGTTTTGTTGTAACCATTCTGAATCAATGTTTATTCCAAACAGATGCTTGACTGGATTCGTCAGTCAACGAGATGGATCGTGATACGAGTGTATCAATAACAGAGTTAAGTTTTAAGTTTACGTTAAATTTTCATCAACATATCGTAGCCATTAACTTGGTCGGTTGTTTGTTGTTACAATTACCAAAAAGTTTATTAAAGGTACAAATCATATAATATTATGGTCTTCACTTCGAATATTTAGAAAAAAAAATGAACATTCAAAAATTCGTGAAAATTCGTATTAAGTAATATCAAACCTTCATAAAACATTGTGAACCCCAAGGAAATACTTTTAAGAGAGTCATGTGAATGATCATCGTGAGATACACCAAATTTCTAACCACCATGTCTCCTAGAATCGTATCAGATAGGGTTTCCTTCCTTCCGTACCGAAATCCACTTCAGTATTATGTAAGTTTCATAATAATTTGCATATATATATATATATATATATATATATATATATATAAATGTATGTACTTGGTGAAACCTACTTGACCAAACAATAAATCAAATTAAATGACTGTAAAAGTATTCGATAAGATGAATAACTTTAAAAAGAAATCACTTTCAATATTCATTAAAACTACAAGCATAAAAAACGTAATGGCATTTTCAACGAGTGAGTCTGGGATCTTCGTATATATTTCAGAAGTTCTGCTTTTATAAGATTTTCTGTTTAAAATTCAACCGCATATTATGAATAAATTTCGCCTAAGAATGCTGCATTTCCCTTAGAACTCGACTAGTGAAAAGAAATGCAATGCATCTTTGCATCACATAGTTAAGACTGGAAGGGTTGTGAGTGGTCTTGAGGGGATGTAGGGGGTGAGGTTCCTCGAGTGGAAAATGTGATTTCTTCATCTACCGCTTCGGCGCACGAAAAAATTTAATTGTCGATTCTATTCATACCAGGACCGATCGAAACATTCTAAAGAAATATCTTTTGATTTGTTGCTTAGTCAGTTAAACAAAATAGTCACAAATCCTTGTAATGCAATGATAATGATGACTGATCACGTATAGTTTATCAATAAACAGTCATTATTTGAATTTTGTGATTAGTGTGTGTCAATAAAAAATCAATGCTTAGCGTTTACGATGATATATTTCATTAGCCATCATGGTGTGGTACAATATTTTTATTCAAAAGGCATCAGTTTAACCAATATAAAAGTTGAACTCTCTCTTTGGTTTACAACAGTAAAATATTTGACAAAAAGGACAACAAGCTACCAAAACCGACAGTGTCAACGGTTTCAATTCCTCGCATATTATTTCGAATATGGGGGACGTTATACCTCAATCTCAAGCAAAAACAGTGTCATGGATAAGTATTTGTAGCCCAGTACCTGGCCTAATAAAGAAAACACAAAAATTTTGAAAAAAATTATATTTATCTCCTTTTAGCTCCATACACTTTTGCCAACTATGTTCAATGAGTTCAATACCCGTTTTATAATGAGACTCTTTGACCACCGAGCATTTTTTCAAGTCTGGGAACAAAAAATAATCCGAAGGGTACTAAATCTGGTGAATAAAACACTTGAGGTAGCAACTCAAACTTTAGTGAGCTGGTACATTGTTTTAATGTTTTTGCTTGATTTCTTCGCTCAAACGTTGCAATAATACTAGTAGTTGATAGTTTTTCCTTTTTTCAATATATTCAGTGAACATCATCCAACGTGCATCTCAAAAAACCAACGCCATGACCTGCAGAGTTCTGGAGCCATTTCTTCCATTTCAGTCCATTATTTTGATTTTTCTCTGGCTTCGTATGCGAGGTTATGGACCCACGTCTCATCCACGGTTATTTTTGCGAAACATTGCCAAACACTCGACGAAAACATTTCCACGACGTTGTTTTTGTTCTATTGAGAGAAAACGCGGCACCAATCTTACGCACAGCTTTCCCATGACCAAATTTTCAGTTAATATGCGATGTACCATACTTTTTGAAATGGAATCGTCACCTCACTGGGTCGACCACTGCGATGCTGGTCCTAGCAGGTCATACGGTCTCTTTTAACCTCTGCTACCCAATATTTTACTATTGGTAACGAAGCAGTCTCACCTAGAGCTAAATCTAGTTGAGCTTCTATATTGGTTGCGCTAAAGCCTACCAAATAAAAGTATTGTATCTTATAACGATGACAAATTTTTTCCATGTTTACAAATTCGTTGAAAACATATTCAATATTGATGGCTGCCAAGCAAATACTTAACAACGTGGCGTCTTCAAACTTCAACCATATGCCATATAAATTGTGTACTTTCTAATAGTATTTTTCGAGCAACTACCGCCATCTATACGTCAGGTACTTCGTAGCCTGGTGTTCAAATGTTTTTCGTTTTAAGACGAACTATAGATCTAAAATGAAAATTTGTATCAACGTATTTGCTTTATCTCTTGTGTTCCGATATTGTTTATAAGAAATTTTCACAATTATTGTATTTCGAACCACCCTCGTATCGATGTCGACTATCCAGCTGGTCAACTGTAAATACGGCGATGTATTTAGTGTCTTGTGGAGCTTTTAATCATATCTCCACGAATAATTCAGTGAATGCGGGATGAACGGTTACAAGGTTTTTCAGTAAAGGGAAAGCCCTAACAAGATGCAGGAAAAGGATTGAGTTTCATTTTAGCGTTAGCTCTCATATTCACAGTTCTTAAGAAATTCACTTCATATTTTGTCACGATCCGTTGAGACTATGCCCCAGCATTGATAAATTGATGGTAAAAAAATTAAATTATTCAATGGGCAAATACAAGTGAAATGACTTTACTATGGGTTGATAAAGATAAAAGAGAAGTTATCAAGCTCGTTCAAGAAATCATTTCCTTTAGATTTATCTCGTGAAGATAATTCATTAGGCAGTTTGTCATTCTGTGTTTTGTTGATAAATCTCTAAAGAAATTGTGATAAAAATATGGTTTCCATTCGCGATAAACTTTTAACTGAATGAGTTAGATTAAAATAAATCATAACTAATTGGCAAACAAAGCCCTAAGGAAATTGTTATTATGTTGTACGTAGGAGTAATGCACTTCCTTATATCCGGCTTTCTACTACTTAAGAGCGAATTTACGATGAAATATTCCATATTAAACATACATGGTTAATAAAGTAAAAAAGCTGCTAGCATTCCCAGACGACCTAAATGAAATAGAAAGAAAAAAATTGCAGGGACTGAGACAGGCAACGACTCTTCTGGGAAACTATAACCAGAGTAGATCTGCAGAATGTATCAATATAAGTAAGAACAATCAACGAATACTAACAGAAGTTCTATCGGGGCACTGTCGTTTTATCAAACACTTGAAGACGCTAGACCTAGTAGATAATGCGGCGTGTAGATTTTATTGCATAGAGGACGAAATCTCTTTCCAAAATCTCCCGATTTTCCAATAGGGACCGTTAATTTCCAAAGTTTAGCCAGAAAGCGTCATCTATTGAAGCATCTAATAAGCTCCCACAATATTCAAATTTAAATCACTGACACCCTCTCCAAATTACCTCCAAGATTCACTGGCTACATCACTTGCTACTTGGATAGGAACGGCAACGGATTTCTCGTCCGTAACGTAAACTTACCAACTCCCTCCCCGTATGTCATAACAGAACCTGGATTGCACAGCCATCAATATCTCGTTGAATAGAAAAAACAGGTTTTTTGCGGTTTCCCTGGTGAACCGATTCCCCAGCCGACGATAGTGGATAACGCAACCGCAGCTGTACCCACCCGCCCCCTTTTAAATTTAAAATTTTCAAAACTGAGAAGAACCGTTTTCACTCGCAAGTTCTCTTTTAGTTTTCTTCTTGCCAAACATCCTAAATCTTTGCTTTTCCTCCACAAACACAACCCCAGCCCTGCAGAGAAGCAAACAAAATTTCTCCTGTAAAAAATTTTCCTCATCCAACCAAATTCTATCCAACGAATCTCTCTCTGTTTTTTTGGAAAGTTCAGAATGTGGGATAGTTGAAGTTGCCAGAGATGTTCGTCTTCTATTTCATCTCAGCCTCTGTTGGTTGTCCCAATAATTGATTTTCCTCCAATCTACCTTCTTTTCTAATGATTTCCTATTGTTCTGTAACCGATACCACTGAAGGGTTCACATAAAGGGCCTTGCCTAGCTCGTTTTTCTAGGCAATCCCAAACGAGTTTGGATTTTATAATATTGGAGCTTAGAGCTCATAATCGGACAGAATAATGATCTCCTGTTTGCGATAGTTCCTCTCTATATTGAACTGGATATATTTTCTAATTTCTGCTTAAAAAATGCTTGGTGTGTTGTCCAGGTGTTTAGAGTGTTTGGTTGTGGGTCCATTTCTTGTGTATCCATTAACTTCTTCTTAGCGTGCCGTATGAAGTCCCCTTCACCTTAGCGATCATCTTGGCAAAACTCTCTCTATCTTGAATTGGTCTAAATAACAGTCCATTCTCTAATATTCTTCAACCAAGAGGCTTGTTTCCTTCTAATTCCTCAACTTTACCCATCATAATCAACTGGAGGATACTAAACGTGCTACCACGCATTTGTGTCCCAAATAAGCTATTTTCTATCAACTAACGAACCGCATTTGCTCTGTTAAGGACTGCATGGTTTGTTTGCATAGCTGTCCACGGTATCTTGAGCAAGTATGCATTACCTGCTAAAGTGAAAAAATACACAAAGCGAAAGACTGCCATAAATATCCACTAACTGAAAACAATGTCAAATAGTAGTACCAGTACCAATTAACTAAACTAAATAAGAATTGGTTTACCTTGGAATATTTTATTTGAATTTATTTAACAGTGTATAAAGGATAATGGGAAATATATGAAAGTACAAAGATGAGTTTCTATTTTTAGAAAACTTATTTCTGTTCAAGACAATATTTTCACGACAGTGAACTTGTAAACACAAAGAATACAATCTTTGGAAACTAACTTCACACAGTCTCCTTAGTTTCGCGGAGGTTCATTCAACAAGGATATTAATCAAATATACAAAGATGAATCTGTATAAAAATAACCCAAGTAAACAAATGCCTATAATCCGTTAATAATATTTTTATAACCCTTTGAGGGATCTAAAGAAGCGATTCGATATGTTTATGGAGAGCACATTGACTGGAAAACTTTTTTTGTTCAAAAAGAGGGTAAAATAGCAGCGGTTTCTTTTATACCAGAATTAACTATAAAAATTCTTATAAACGTAAATTCGAAATTGCTACGAGCCGTAACTGAGAAAATATAACAAACATGAAGTTTAGAACGTTTCTTTTTAAAAGTCGTATATCTGTTGTATCACAGATTATAAAAATCGTAATAAAAAAGAGACACCTCTTGATATAATAAAAAAATATCGTTTTCGGGAAGGTATAACACCTACTTGATATTTGTTCTTTACTAGTGGTAGTATAAAATGTGTTTAAATTGACTTAGAAGTTAGTGCCTAAGAAACACATTCGTTTAACCTACAGTATTACAAATTTTATAGTTTTTATAACGAGTTCCTTTGATATGGGAATGATATGAGGTGCTTGTTTATGAGATTACCATACTTATTGAGGATTACGGAAAAATAAACGTTATTCCCCATACACTGAATTTGAATTATAATAATATTGTAATGTTTTTATTATTTATTCACAATATTTCTATTCGTGGTGTGAATTTATACTGTCTATTACTTACATAATTCATTTACACACTTCACACTACACTTAACTAACTTATATAATAATTAACTTATCACTATCACTTAACTAACTTATTCAAATTCTTCGCTTACTCTCTATTCTTCTTCTTCTTTTCACTATGACTATTTATTATAAACCGCCTGCTATGATAAAAACATATATTGGATTGGCGACAAAGTTATTTCGGTTTAGTACGAAATAAAACACTTTTTTCTGAATAAAGAATAGTTTTTAATCAATTATATATTTTCCAATTTACTTAATGATCTTTTGCCATCTTTCTTTCAGCTTCATGATTTCGAGCTCATAAAATTTCTGGTGAACAGGTACAACAAGTTCATCGTCATTTGTGAAAGTTCCTCCATTCAAAAAATTCTGCAAACTTTGAAATAAATGGTAATCAGATGGTGCCAGATCAGGTCTTTATGGGGGAAGCGGTATCACTTCCCAGCCAAGCTAGTTTCCAAAGATATGTGAGGCCTTCCATTATCAACCTTTCCGATTTGACAATTCTGGTCCCTTTTTTTCGATCGCTTCATCTAGTTTCATTAATTGACAGTAAACATCAGAATTGATTGTTTGGTTTGTTAGAAGCAGCTCAAAAAATACAACCATGACAGCATGAGTTTTTTTGTTGTTTTCCAGATGATTCCCAATGAAGTCCCAAATTACCCACGTCCTTAACAAACTAATTTCCTCTCTCATATTATAAAATGATCCCCGTTGTTGAAGATGCCTGTTATGTGGGAGTCAAAGCAAATACACTTTCACTAAAAGTACATTCGTTAGAACAGTACGCAGTGTATTGCGCATACGTACAACAGAATCAGTCCTTTACGTCAGTTTTCAGTCAAGTGGTTTGTTAAAAAAAGTAATGCCCGTTGTCGATGTTTGAAGCAAATGCTGAATATTCTCTAATAAGATCTATTAATTGATCATCCACGTTATTAACACAGTTTGAATTCACCTGAACGTCCAAATCAAGTATTGACGCGCACAGTCCATGGGTGTGAGTCTGCAGAAGAATTTATTTGAACGTACTAAACGCTGCACTAAGCTGACTGTGAGTTATTTGCTGCACAATGTTCTAATAAACCGCACCTTAACGCGGCTATTGTAGCAGTAAAAATGTCACAATGTACTGATTGAAATTGCTGCTATAGAAAATCAGCATACCCTGATGATGCTCAACTCAATATAGACGAGAGCAATTAGATTTATAGGCGATCCAGACAAGCTTAGATAGCTTAGAGTCGACTTGACTCTATTTTTACCAATACTACCACGGCATACGCTGTTTTGAGCTGTTTTTGCAAGATAAATTCGATGCAGATGCCCAGAAACTCAATTCATCGAAAGTGCAAGCCTCTGGAATCAGCTACCAAAGCACGTCTTTTCCCTACAAGTTCAAGATCAATTTCCACAGGAATCGTCACACAACAAGCACCTCTTGAATCACTGGAGTGTAAAAAAGTTCAACAATATAATATTTGAACAGTCCAAAAGAAATTTTTCACTGTTTTGTAATTTCAGTATTCATATTTTGCAACTATAAAATTGTTTTTTCGAATCTTTATGCATTATGAATTATTCCAATTTAATTAACCATTTAATTATTCGCTTTTAGTTCTCCCTACTCATTAATTAGAGCTTTGACTGTGCAAATTACAAAAAAAATTTGTAAATTGAGTATTTATTTTTTTTATTTATCACTGTTCTATCACTTTAATCGGACGTATTCAAACAAATAAATGAAAACGGATGGACGTTTATTTTGATAAAATCGTCTCCGACACATTCCCATCGACCGACATCAATCTAACGACGAATGGGTCTAGATTGAAGCAAACATTACAATCTAGTGGCTCACTTAGCAGAAATTATCTAATTTTACCCGAGTTAAAATAATGACTTCGCGTCATACACATTCACACTTGACGCTAACGATGTTTATCCGCCAAGGGAATTAAAGAAAACGGAAGAAGCATTTAAGTTTATGTGAAATAAAACTAAATATAACATTCTCATAAGGTCGCTCCATTTAGCTAACGTTAATTAGTTAATTACTTGCTCATAGGCCAGATATTAATTTTTTTAAGCTAGTATTAATCATTCATGTCCTACGCAACGTCTTTTTTCTATACATTATAATCTTGAAATATGAAATATGCATAGAAAAAAAGACTAAAGCCTATAAAATAACTATTTATAGGGGGTGTCTCCCTGAAATTTTGAAAATTTTGAAAAGTATTCGGTGGTGATCGAAAGAAACTGTGAAATATATTTCCAGCGCATAATAATGAAATTTACACTTTTTCCAGAGATGTTCAATAAGTTCGATATAATAAGAATCGTCAAGCTCCTCCACTTCTTCATTGATGGAAAATCTTTGACCATCGAGCTAGTTTTTCAAGTCTGAAAACAGAAAATAATCAGAAGGTAGATTTCGGGTAGATTTTCTTCGACATTTCTGAAGTCGTCACCTCACTTTATCGACCACTGCAATGCTGGTCCTGGCAGGTCATACGGCCTCTTTAAACTTTGCCTTCAATATTTTACTGGTGACAACGAAGGAGCAGTCTCACCAAGAGTAGAATCTAGTTCAGCTTCTATATAAGTTGGGACTTTTCCAACAATTATTGAATTTTTGTCAAAAATGACATAGTATATTATTAATTTCTTAGTAATCTAGAAGGGTGCGCTACAACTGGAGACGAGTTTTAATCCATTTAGATAAGGATGCCCCAACTCGGGAGGGGGATATTTCAGGTAAACGAAAAGGTAGTCCGAGTGCATAATAAAACTCCTGATGGATTCGTTAAGAGTATTACTCGGTATTTAGTAACTAATCCACTTCGTAAAGTTGAGAAATCCAAAAATTGAAACCTAGATTTACAGGTTATCTAGCCTAAATTCACAAATAATACAGATCTCTTAAAAACTGACCGAAGAGAATATTATCTATTGGATAATGATTTAACGAATAATATAATTATATTTGAATATGAAATAAATTTAAATTAGTTTAAAAAAACTCAACATTTTACATGGATGGCACTTCCAAATACTATCCAAAGTACTTTTTCTAGTTGTTTACCAAACATAGCGTTCACAATGAACATTTTATTCCACAGATCTTGCCTTTGACCGAATATACTTCCAAAAACGTTCTTAATCAAAATCCCGAGCTACATAATCTTCCATCACGAGTTGTATAATGACATGACAACCACGATCACAAGCAGGTGCATTTTAACAGAAATTAAAATACTAAAGAAAAATATTATATGATAATAATTGTGATGATATTTACATAGAACAGAGATCTCAATATTTATAAAATAGATTAAAAAGTCATCTATATAGAAAAAAACAATATAAAATATTGGAAAATCTATATCTAGTTATAAAAATTATTTTTCGTATATATTAAATAAGTTTTGACTCTAATTTATACGTTAAAAAGAGATTTTGATAATATGGAAAATTATCTATTTCATCATATCCCCGAGACGTATTTTTTTTTTATTAAAATCAACCTAAAACAAAGTTCATTCATTTACAAAAATAAATATATAAAGAAGTAACAGAATGAAGAAATTTCCCTGATTTTTTCTTCTTTAATTGTTTGTTGATATAGTGCTGGTAAATTAAATTGAGCATTTGAGGTTGTAGCTTGATAGTGAATTGTTCACGTGAGCATCGATATAACTTTTTATGTTGACAAATTGGAAGATCGTTGTCAACAGAATTTGTTGTTGACTGGACTGTTAATTTATCGGTAATTAAACATATGTTTAAACAGCTCACGGTTTGTAAAGTATGTCAAAAATATACCGGATGTGTTTATTAGCGGTGGTATGAGGCGAAGTTTAGTAGAATGAATCACGTGAGAATATTTTTTTTTATTTTGAATGTTTCAATTAAATAAAACAAAAGACGTTTATAACATTACAGTTCTAATAAAAAATTGGATCTTCGAATTACAGAGAAAAGAAGATAAAAACTGTATGAAAAGAAGCAGTTAAAATATTAATAATACTATATATATATATATATATATATATATATATATTGATGCCTATTTAGACCTGGATATAATTTGTTTTAGTAAAAACCGTAAATAAACTGTCGGCGTGCTTCCTGTCGCACTCGTAAAGTGTGCCTCTAATTACTTAGGAATGATCCGAACCGTAACTTCCAAATTGATTAGAAAAAATGATGAAACTTCGTTTAACCCGACTCGACACATAAAAAATATCAATTACATACCTTCCGACTTTTTGAAATTAGCTTCCTTCCGTTCATAAGAAAATTATCGATAAGCGATAAGTTACACGAGAAAAAATGTTTTGTTTTTAGCCAATCCACGAAGAATAGGTGAAGTTACAAATCTCTATTCACGTGATTTAAATTTCATTAAAAAAGAAAAAAATTCTTCATTTTCTTTATATATTTATTTTCGTAAATGAATGATCTTTGTTCTGGGTTGATTTCAATAAAAAAATATTGGTCTTGGGGATATAATAAAATAGAGTCAAAACTTATTTTATATATACGAAAAAGAATTTTTATAACTAGATATATATTTTCCAATATTTTATATTGCTTATTCTATATAGATGACTTTTTAATCTATTTTATAAATATTGAGATGTTTGTCCTATGTAAATATCCTCACAATTCTCCTTAGAATTTTATTTTGTTAAAATGCACCAACTCGTGATCGTGGTTGTCATGAAGATTAGACAACTCGTGACGGAATATTATCCAGCTCGGGATTTTGATTATGAACGTTGTTGGAAGTATATTTGGTTAAAGGCAAAAGATCAATGGAATAAAATGTTCATTGTGAACGCTATGTTTGGTAAACAACTAGAAAAAGTACTTTGGATAGTATTTGGAAGTGCCATCCATGTAAAATGTTGAGTTTTTTAAACTAATTGAAATTTATTTCAAATCCAAATGTAATAATATTATTAGTTAAATAATTGTCCAATAGAAAATATTCTCCTCGGTCAGCTTTTAAAAGATCTGTATTATTTGTGAATCTAGGTTAGAAAACCTGAAAATCTAGGTTTTAATATTTGGATTTCTCAACTTTACGAAGTGGATTAGTTATTAAATACCGAGTAATACTCTTAACGAATCCGTCAAGAGTTGTATTATGTAGTCGGACTACCTTTTCGTTTACCTGAAATATCCCCCTCCCGAGTTAGCGCATTCTTATCTCAAACGATTAAAAATCGTCACCAGTTGTAGCGCACTCTTCTAGACTACTAAAAAATCAATGCACTGCTATGCTATGCACTTTTGAAAAAAAATCAATAATTGTTGGAAAAGTCCTACTAATTATGATTAATAATTATCATGCAGGGTACCAAATTTGTTATATTTGAGTTAAAGGATTGCAAATAAATTAATTGTTTCTAACGCCAACTCACCTTCTGGTTTTCAATCACGTTTTGTGTTAAAATGACTAATTGTTTGCAAAAAGGGCAAGAGATTACTTTAATACGAAATTTAATATATTTTCAGTGAATAAAAATAGTTTTCCGTATTCAAAGTAAAATTTAAAAATGCATTTTATTATTTTTGGCTAACAATTTTTTGTCTTCTGATAAACAAATACTTATCATCAGGAAAATGTTTCCAAATTTTGGGCGTATTACAACATTTTTTCACCCCCATAATCTCATTTTACTGTACTATATTGTCAGATACTTAAGGTCATCAATAGTTGACCTCGACCCTGTGGTTAATAATACTAACTAGTATGAATACCACGAGGAACAATCTCTCAAAGGTACAAAGACTGTCTATGTGCAGCTGGGGCCATGAAATCTTGCCCAGCAGCTGCACTGAAATTGATTCTAAATCTCCCACCTCTCCACATAGTACTGGAAAGCGTGGTAGAATGTTCAGAGACGGAATCATCAAAGAAAACCCGTTCCCAAATAATGACCAACCATGGGACTCAAGACTGCCATTAAATGGTATACGGATGGATCAATAACATCAGATGGAACTGGAATAGGAGTGTACGGGCCCACCACCAAACACTCTGAAAGCCTGGGCAGCGCACCAGGCATTTTTCAAGCAGAAATTTATTCAATATAAGAATGTGCTCAGTTCAATCTGAAGACGAGCAAACAGGAGGTCATCATCCTCTCTGATAGTCAACAGCCATTTGAGCTCTAAGCTCCAATATAATAAAATCCAAAGTCGTTTGGAATTGCCTTAAAAAATTGAACAAGCTAGGCAAGAAAAATATAGTTACCCTATAATGCAGTGAAGGGGAATTAAATAGCTGATAAGCTCGCTAAAGTGGGGGCAGACTAAACTTCATGGGACATGTGGTATCAACTACAGAACAATGGAAAAAGCATTAGAAAAGATGCTAGATAGGAGCAACCTATAGGTGTTAAGACAGGCAAAAACTCTTCTGGTACACTATAAGCAGAGTAGATCTGCTGAATGTATCAATCTAAGTAAGAAAAATCAACAAATACTGACAGCAGATAATGCGGCTTGCAGGTTTTGTAGCAAAGAGGATAAAATCTCTATCCACATTCTCTCGAAGTATGAACCACTACGAAACTCCAGAGACCTACACCTGGGGGCGCATGAAATAGAAGACGAAGATCTCTGCCAATTTTAGAATTTTTAAAATCAGAGTGGGATTATTGGATCAGCTGTAACCACTGGTTTCTCAAAAAAATAGGGGACTCAATAGATCTTTTGGGTCCCAAAGTATACGAGACCCTAAATCAATATATACATATACATTTCAAGATTTAACAGTTCCCAATTCAATTATTATTCAACTACCCTGTATATTACCTTATTTTCTGTAAGAAATAGAAAAAGAGTTGGTGATATTAGTAGGTTTTTATGGACTACCGGAAGGTTAAGTGACGTCACGAGGTGTGATTGTCCACCGGAGATGGGCCCGTTGATTGTTGAGCTTCCTCTTCCGTTTTTGTCATTCTACCTTTGATTGAGGATAGGCAATTTACAAATTGATTTTGCGATTGTGGTGCTGCTTTTACACAAACTAAAATAAGTTTATTGACCATTTCGACACGGATGCACCAAATTACTTAATAGTTAACAATATTTATTATACGGCCGAATGGAATAAATTCGTTGATAAATAAATGAAGGCTTGAACATGTCGATGTGTATTTTTTTTTCTAAATTTTAAAAATTATTCATAGTGTGTCTTGTTGTCCATACCAACTCTCATTTTGAATACAATCCATTATTTGGATTATTCAGAAAGTTTTTACATAATTTATGTACAATGTATCCTTAACTGTCTTGTAAATTGAAAGTGAAAGCTAAGAAATTTTTGAATTTGCCGCCTATCTCGCGAGGGGCAATTAGCAATTTCGTGAGCTTGGTTATATAAGACATACAAAAAAAAGTTTTCCACGCTAGCCACATATCAATGTGAAAAGAAAGTTGAATGCATCTCTATAAAATGATACATAGGAGCTCATGGAGGACGTTTTCGATAAGAGATAGTATGTTTGTAAACATATTAGATAACCATGTGATCCACTTGAAGAAGATGAGGGCACATTTCCAATTTACGGTCATGTTAATCATGAAAAATATACGAAATATCTTGGAATTGTTGGAAATCATATCGTAGGTTTTTATGTCCTGTACACCGAACCTACAAGTTCCTGTGAATGTATGGTTTAACCAAAATGGGGCACGATCCCATTACCAAATGAATTTCTGGAAGTACTTGAACCAAATTCCGCCAAATCGGTGGATAGTGAGGCGCGGATCAATAGAATGGCCAGCACGATCTACTGATATGAAGCTATTAGATTTTTTTTATATGTTAATATTATTGTCTTCCAAACTAAACACGTCAAATTCTATGGTTTGAAAGACGAATCACGATCATATCATATTTGGATATTTTAAGATACATAGTCATTCAATTATTAAAAAATCACTGTTTCCTCGAAGAAACTTAAGTAAAAATACATTTAGAACCATTAAAAAACGTTCTCGAGAAACTTGGAATGTAAAAGCTAAAAAAATAAATTCTGGTAGGCCAATAACAACAAGAACCATTGATAAAGAAGACATGATTATTTATAAATACGTCTTCTTCAAGTACTTGGAGGATACTTGAAGAGCAACAGTTTCCAAGAGCTCTTGCCAGACGAACTACCGGTTAGAGTGAATTTTTGTCAAACATTACAAAAAAAGACACCCCTCAATCCAAGGCCACTACTGGTGTGATGAGAATCTTAATGTCAAAAGGGTTTCACATTATCAACACTCATTTAATGTTTGGACAGCAACAAATTGATAGGTTATCACATTCTAACTAGAAATTTAAATTTTGATACTTTTATAGAAGATGTAGTAATTGGTTAAGTAACCATTTTCGGAATCGATGCGTTGATAGAGGTGCAGAAGCTCCGATTCATTGTCCTCCTCAGGCATACAATTTTAATCCATTGGATTAGAGAGTTTGGTCGTATCTTTATGCTACTTCTTTCTAAATTCTTTGTCATATACATACATCAGAGATGCTTTAGACAAGGAACCTGAAGGAACGAAGATTCAACCTTTTTGAAGCCAGAACACATATTGAAGTTGATTTATACAGAGGAATAATTAATACTGTGGAATATTCAGTATGTTTTATCACATATTGGATTTTCTATAAATCTGTTGAGCGTTTGTAATCAACTCGAATATTTAATGTCGAAATAGTATTTTTAGTTCATATGATAAGAGGAAGTAGCCCGAGATTGAGCTTCGTAATCACGATTCATTCAAATTGAAGGTCAATTTCGATAACGTACACTAACTATACAGTTGCACTAACTATCATATGAATATTAACAACATTTCTTATACTTAATTCGCTTCCAATCATGGTTCGAAAAATAATGACCACGTATGGTAATAAGCCGATGGATTTGCTAAAAAATTTTCTCTATAAAAGCTTAATGAAAATGCGGGACTTTTTTTCCTAGATTACACGTTTTAAAGATGTGGAATACAAGAAAATTATGAGTTAGAAAGGACCCCATAAAAGTAACGATTCAAGTGAAATGTAGGTGAAATGACAGGTTCGGTAACTAGCTATTAGCTTTTTTGAGACTTTATTCATTTAAGGAATCGAATAAACCCACGATTTGCAACACGAAACGATAATAATTGAATTACCCCTAAAAATTTTTATATCAGTAACATGTCAATCAATTAACATGATTTTGAATACATTTGGAAGAGAAAAAGTCACTTTTTGATTATAATAAAGGTTAGGTCGATAAAAAATCATTTTTTTCTCGTAGGTACCGTCCGTAAAAAACATACTTTAAGCAGTAGTGCGTAAAAAATGTGTAATTAAGGTCTCCGCCAGGCTCAAATTCAATTAATAATACAACTTCGTCTGTTGTTTTGTTAATTTCAAATAATCAAAATATTAATAAATTTATGTTTCTAAATGTTTTTGATTTTAGGTCTCTTCTGTTTTAAAATTAGTTTTTTTTGATAATTTTTAAAAGATGGATAATATTTGAAGTTCAGACTTTTCTTCAAGTCTTTATGAAATTATGATATCAACACAGGCAATTTGCGTATTTAATTAAACTAGAAATTTGTTCTAATAAGAAAAATTAATTTTTCCTTACATGTCAAATATTAAATTATTTGTAGTTTTATTAGAATTTATAAAATAGTGCTCTAAATTCCACTTAAATTATTCAGGTTTTTTTATCATTTATAATTTTTTCGTTCTTATCAATGAGAACCATTTCTAAAAATTTCCTTCTTCGTGTATTATATTCCGTTGAATCTTTGAATCTTATAATTGAATTTATATTTTTTTGATATTTCGTGGTTCGTTCACGCAGTTTAATTTGTTTATCGTATTGATGATCTTTTAGTCTATTTTCTAAATACTGAGATGTCTGCCCTATATAGACAGCATCACAATTTGTACAAGGCACTTGATATATAATATTACTTCTTTCATTTTTTGCTGTTTTGGATTTTAATTTTTTGAAATAATTCCATAATTGTTGGGAAAGTCCTTGTACATATGGTAAGGAAAAATGTTTTGATGAATCTGTTTTGTTTTTTAATTTATTTTAGTACCTGTTAATACTCTTTCTTTCAATGTAGTTTTTGCTTTTTTAAAAATTATTAAAAAAACTAATTTTAAATCAGAAAACCTCAAAATTGAGAACATTTAGAAACATAAACATATCAAAAGGTCTAAGAAATAAAAAATTTAAAAAATATCAATAAATATATGATGTATGTTATGAGAAAAAATATCATTAAACTTTTGTACTTGCTAGTAGAAAAAATATTGTGCGCAATTCGTGTATAAAGGCCTTTTTTCGACGCATGAGATAATATTCACATTCGTCGTCAAAAGTTATATAAATAACCATTATTTTTCGTCGTCCAGCGTTTCCCTAAATAAAAAATAAGTTTTTTCGACTTTTTGTTAAAAAAAATTAACATCTGTGGAGTTAAATCTATCTCCGCCTAGTTATTTGTTCAGGTTTGGAAGTAAAAATAGTCACTCGGGGCCAAATCCGGATAATAGAGCAAATTAAGTGGTCAATGCAGTTACAGATTGAGTCCACATAAATAACTCACATTGGACTTCTTTGGCCTCTATTTGCCCCAACAAACCCTTTGTTTAGGCTTCTCTTCCGTCTCGGCTCTTTCACCCAAATTTACGTAAGTTTCCACAAATTTGCTTTTATGATTTATACTTATATAAAATAGTCACGCTTTCCAAAAACTACCGATTGCCAAACAACATTTCGTGATTTTTTTAAAAATTTTTTTCGAGTATAGAAATCTAGAAAACTTCGTGCTTATATGACCTCAACCAAATTGGCATTGTGGCTAGAAATTCAGTCTTAGCAACTCTTCCTCGTAATTTTTTCTCAAACGAACGATTTCTGTGTAAACTATTCTCAAAAAAATTAAATTCTAGTGTTCATTATCGCATTATATCCTTTTGAAAATACCAACACCCATAATTAATTGCCCTCACAGGTGTGAGAGATCTATAATTTGATTACTAAAAGCCAAGGCTCGTAGAGCTTACGGTGGTGGCATATGGCCCTTTCGAAGATGAACTTCCTGTAAATCGTGAACGTATGAGTATTTCCTGCTCGTCATGCGAGGTGAACACATAGGTATTGTTCCCATAGTTGATACACTCTTAATTATTAAGAAAAAAAATATCAGGTGGTGCTTTATGGGGGTTAATATAGTAATAATGTTTAGATGATAAACTGCAGATGTTTTTGTTTTAACGGGAAAGATGAATTAGGTCATTTCTACACAAAAGTCATTTCCAATATTTGAAAATTTCAGTTTATTATTCTTACTAAAAATAAATTTATTTCAATAACATTAATACGCTAATTTTGTTCTACACTATAAATCGAAGTAATTTGTTTCAGTGAAAACTGCCCGCCATTAACTAGAATTTACATTCTTCGAATTTCCAATCGCTTCGTGTGCATATTAAGCGGGTACCACATGATCCGTTCGATACTTTCAACGTTGGGCGCTGGTATGATTGAACGCATCGTGTGGTCGTAGTGCGAATGTCATTCGACGAATGTTTTGCTTCTAGGCATTGGAAAGTTGGCAGTGGAAAGTCAATAATTTTTGATCCGCGTACCCAACATTAAAACGAAGTTGGAACCAACACTACATACAATTCTTAACCTCTTGCCTTTTATTGCCACTTTTTTTGTATAAAAAATCAATGTTGCCATTTAATCAGTTTTTTATCAGATTTCCATTTTTTTAGTTAAGTTTAATATTAAAATTTTATTGGTTTTATTTTATTATCATCCCTACCACGTTATCTAAGATCCTAGAAAGATTGGTCAAAAAGACGCTTTAATCATGAACCAATGCACAAATTATGGTATATTCTTCCTCCTAAATAATGTCAAATCTAGCCTAAACAACCTTGAGTCCACTCCAACAACTTTCTGTGATTTCTCTAAGGCTTACGATTGTGTTAATAATAATATTTTAATTCATAAATTTCGCTTGGTTTAAGTCGTACCTTACCAACAGAAGTCAGCTTGTAAGGGTTGTTACAACGATGTCTTCTTGCAAGTCAATAGAATGTGGAGTGCCTCAAGGTTCAGTACTAGGCTCCATTGTGTTTCTTCTGTTTATAAACGACATCGACTATCTAGACATCAGTGTCAAGTCTATTTGCAGACGATACTAGTTTCTATTGGAACAACCCTGATCTCACGCCACTTCATAGGTCCATGACCACCATTAAATCATGGTGCAATTCTAATTGAATCTTTAAAATTCTTAGGGCTGGACAATTCCTTCCTACATATTGCTGCCTTAACAAAAAAATTAAGTTCTTCCTGTTTTGATTTGAGATCAGTTTCCAAAGAACTGAACTTATGCACCTCCTTAACAGTTTTTTATGCCTTTATGTCTCAATTTTAGTGAATCTTCAAACTACAAAAGAGAGCTGTTAGTTATTTACTCGGACTAAACAGCACGGATCACTACAGGAACTCCTTTATAAGATTAAAAATTCTGACTCTTCCTTCCTCATTTATCTTTGAATTCGTAAACACGCTTCTCCAATTTCAGAAAGGTCGTGCACGGTTACTTAGAACGCGGAGCCCGACCGTTATCTATCTACTCCACGTTCAAAATTAGTTAAATGCTCAATGCTGTACAATGCAAAAAAATGCAAAATCATTTACCATTTGAATACAAATCTATAACATCTTTTCCCAAATTTCGCAAGAATTTGAAGAAAAATTTACTGGAAAGTGCCTTCTACTCTATAAACGAGTTGAGTTCTAATAATAATTTTCAATTCCTGCATGTTGCATACATCAAAAACAACAATAATTTATTGAGAAATATTTGGTAATAATCTTTTAATATTAAATCTAACATTATTATAAAGAAATTTTCTGTTTTCCGTGAAACTCTACCCCGTATAATAAATCAGTTGAAAATAAATACAAATTTTTTTAAATCCATTTACAAACTTTTTTTTTATATTATAGACGGTGTTTTTCTACAAGAATCTGTTTGTTTTAATAATTTAATTACGTGATATATTAGTAGTAATTATTCAATATCCTGATTCGTTTGTATGAGAAAGGCACAAATCAAAGTAAACCCTTGTTGAGAGGAATCAGTGTAAAGGAAGTGCATAATGAGGAAGCTAGGGAATGAAATAAGGCGATAATCACAACTATAGTTTGACAAAGACAGGATACCAACGCGGTCGAAGTCATTATGTAGGGTATGAGTGCCTTCTGTCTATTCGAAATGTTATGAAGAAATTACAACGAGGCAAATCTTTTAGGGAATTTAATGAATTTTGTTAACTTGTAAAAGATTCTTATATAATCGAAGTAGGATGGAAATTCTCAATTATTTTTAAAACGACTTGTACGATTTTTATAAATTTTCTTCACACTTTGACATTGTGGTATCGTTTACGCTGTTGTCAAAGCTTTCATCATTTTTATAAATACATAAAGAACTTGTAATATTAATAGAAATACTGAATATTTTATATCTAACTACCCCAATTTCATCCAAACACAGATTCAGAGGTTCGTTCGGTTATTTGTGAATGAGATGGAATCATTATTTATTTGCGATAGGGAATATTTTAAGTTTGGTCCTGATATAGGAATATTTCCCTCTGCAGAACTAAAATTGAGTTGGATTTGGGTAGAGTGATTCAAAAGATTATAGGAAAACGATCGACGAGGTTGGGTTCCACCTAATAGCGATGGAAAGGCAATTAAGGGAGGTCTAGAAGTTTAGAAGTGATCCAAGGGTGTTTTAGGTATAGAAATTGTTTGATTCGTTGTTGCAAATAACATTTCGCCATTAATACATTTTGTTAATTTCTTCCGTTATCCTAACTTTTAAATCAGTAATATTGTTTGGTTTATTGAAATATACTTCCAAATAATCCCATAATAAGTAATCGAGATGAGTCAAATCGCGGGATCTAGCCGGCCATTCGATTGTTTTACGTCTTCCAATCCACCTATTGGGAAAAACCTCGTGCAAAATGTGGTGTAGCTTGCACTTTTTTAGGATATCGAGTCTGAGACTCACACATCCAGTGAGGATTTCCTCTGTTCCAATATCTAGAGTTCTGTTTGTTGACCGTTCCGTTTAAATCAAACATCGCTTCATCAAAAAACTATTTTGTTTATGAATTGCAAATCTGCGTTCATTCTATCCAGCATCAATTCACAGAATTGTTGCTTTCGATCAGGATCATCTTCATTTAACTCCTGAACTTTGTAAGGGTGGTTTTTTTCTTTGTGAAAAACTCAAAATAGATCATTGTCTTATGCGGATTTTCCTCAATCTCTAGAAGTACATCTAATTTTTTTTATCAGTAAATTGATCATTTCTACCTGGTGTTTCAATATTTTGTCTAGTTTCACGGAAGAAATTACCAAAATAACCCTCGAGGTCATACAAAATGTACGAGAACTCCAAAATCGCCTCGGTTATTGTCAATAAGTGGATGGTGGTCATTTTGAACATTTAATTTCATTCTACATAAAGTTTACATCTTAAAAATTAATCTTCTCAGTTATGATTGCACCAAGTTTTAAGAAAAACTTAAGCCTACCAACAATTAAAATTAATATTTGTGAACAGATTTATATGAAAAGTTTTCTTTTTGGTATGCTATTAGCCTTGAATAGAAGATTCCTAATCATCCTGAAAATCAACGTTTCGGTAAATATATTAGCCTCATCAGGGTAACACAGAAATAAAAATATCCAATACAGACGTCAGAAATAAAATTTAAGCACATATGGTTAGTTTTAATCGAGATATCCGACTAAAAGGTCTTGAGAAATTTTTATTATTCTTCTTCCTTTTTTGTAACGGCACATATCGTTTTTATTGATATTTCCAGGGCAGATGCCACTCACTGAAATATGTAATATAAATAGAAATAACTTTTACTAGATGTTAACTTTAGTCTAATAGTAAATGAATACATTAAAGAAGTTGAAAAGGTCCGAAATTATTTTTTTTTGCATCTCAAATCATTTAAATTAATTTCCAGTTATTCTCTGGATATAACTTTTTGAGAGTATACTATTACGATATGAAATTGAATAAAAATCAAATTAGTTATTGATATAATAAATACACGTTAAATCCAAAAACTCGCTAAAAAAAACAAAGTAAACAAAGCTCACGTCAAACTCAACTCTCAATACAGTCAGTTAATCACTTTCCGCCAAATATATCGTTATCTCTTTTTACGATTAGTACTGTTAACTACTACGTATGTCTTGTAGTTAAGTTAGATCTTGTGAAGAAGACAATAGAATTTATGGTTATGTTTGATTTCTATTGATAGAAGAAGATAGTGGGAGATGGAAGAGCTCCACCATTTATACTTTATATTACTTTTCGGTAATTCACTGTTAATGTTTAATACAAAAAAAAACAAAATTTGATCTGATTTTTAAAAAATATATAAAATTAATAGTTGAAAATTCGTTATAAAACAAACTTTCAATATTGAATGTCTCCTACTCTACATTTGTATCTAGTAGTATTAGTATCTAGATCGGGCTTGCAATACCTGCTTAACCTCTTGTCAGTATTTTTCAAAAGAAGACCTTGCACTGATTGGATTGTTGATACGCCGGTTTCTTTTAATGTCCTACCTACAAAACTGAATTTTACTTTGCAAGGTGCAAACAGAACCGGCTTGTAGAACCATAAAAGTTTTTAAAAATCAACTCATACAATTGAACAAATTGTAGTCATGGATATCACGTAATCAATATAATTAGTTTTGTAAGTAACTGAGTACAAATTGTCTAGTTATTTAAACATATTTAAACAGTTAAATTCCACTTTTCTCGTGCTATTTTCAAATTTTTGGTACGGCTCTGAGTCAAGGTCAATATTGAAGTAACAAAGAGGGTTGAGGAAAAAGTTACTTAAAGACGTACCCTTAGTGCCTTTCTCGTGAGAAAATTTTTCTCGAAACATGTAAAATACGTTGAAATAGTACAAGGAGTACGAGATAATATATTTGGATAGTAGATTTGGATGAAATTTTACAGATAGTTTATTACTTGGAATTTTTTGTTATCCAAAAAGGTTTATAATCATCTACATCATACTTTTAAAACAATTCAAGAATAAACCATGAAGAAATTTAGGTCATTATGCTTCTAAATATTGTTGTTCGTGACCAGAACGAAAATCAGGGCTGTATGGTGGATGTTCCGACAATTTAACATTCTGTTAAGGTGTATATATGAATATGTGTTTGCTGTTTTCTGATTCCCTCAAATAACTTCTTGGAAACAAATGGTTGTGTACAATCAGAGATAGGATTAGAGCTCATATAACTGGCAACACCAAATAAACATTTCTAACAACTTTTGTTTCATTTGGATTATTGTGAAAGTTGTGCAGATGTCATATTTTTAAGAAATGTTTTCATGACTTCAATCGAATCGTCATGACATTTCCATTAGTCAGAAAAAAGTGGCAGCCATTTAAATGAAGCTACTTTTATCATTTTCGTAACAATCGTTTCAATTGGTGCTCAATTGGTCATTGCTACTGTACAAGCTCAGCAATGGTCTCAAAAGTTTTATCCGAACTCTGCTCAATCGAAAAGAACCATGAATGCATGAATGAACGCTCTGGTCGTCCAATTAAGGTGGTTACTCCAGAAAATATCAAAAAAAGTCCACAAATTGGTTACCTATATCTAATCGTAAATTCAAATTGCAGGAGATAGCTGATGCCTAAAGATATCAGAAGGTAGTGTATTTACAATTATGTATGAACATTTGACCATGAAGGAGCTAAATGGTACCGCATTTACTCACTTACTCACAGTCGATCAAGAACAACAACGCCTATTTTGAAACAAAGCACAAATTCTTCTACCAGCACGGCATCAATAAGTGAGAGAAGCGTTGGAATGATTGTATAGCTACAGGAGATTACATTGATGAATAAAATCGAATTTTGGCAAAAAAATTTCATTCTCAATTAGTTACACAACTT
This sequence comes from Diorhabda sublineata, assembly GCF_026230105.1. Lineage (NCBI taxonomy): Eukaryota > Metazoa > Arthropoda > Insecta > Coleoptera > Chrysomelidae > Diorhabda > Diorhabda sublineata. The sequence goes on along the minus strand of NC_079485.1, from coordinate 14,096,869 downwards.
ATTGAGTAATGTGCTATTATATCTGAAGATACCACCTGACGCTAATTAAAATTTATGCTATATTCCACAAGTAAATTAATAGAGAAGAGAATTTTACACTTTTTAGTAGCCAGTGCTCTACATATGGTTAAAGTATGTAAAGTTCCTCATGACTCACTTTGTATAAATAGAAAATAAAGTGGACGAAATAGACTAATAATAATAATAATATGATATAATCAAAGTAGTTTGATGAAAGAATGACTCTCAATAATAAATCATAATTGTCTACAATAATTAATGCAAAAGAAGTTATTTTAAAATATATACGATAAAATCGTTAAATGTTTAGAAGGAACTTTTTTCATACGTCCCCCCAAGTAAACGTTATCGCTCGCTTTGTTTTTCGTTTCTAATCATCAATTTTATCTATCCAGTAACAGATGGTGAAAATATTGTGAGAATTCGAGTAAAGTACAGTAAATTTCAATAGCATATGGCACCGAGAGAGGTGCATGTGTAAAGAAGTGAAATTACTGTAACAGTCCTACACGATGGGGTGGCTCTTTACCAGATAGTCACCCTCTAAGAAACAATCGACAGGAGACATCACTAATGATGTTAGAAATAAACTCTTTCCTTTCATTTCTCCATGAGAAATAAATTTTATTTCGGAAAGAAGTCAATTATATTTATAACGTCCATTTAAAGGATTCGTATTAAATTTATTGCTAAATCTTTCCCGTGGATATTTACTTCTGGTAAATATCCTTGTGAAACATTTTGCTTTAATAATCACTAGATGTATAATAACAGTGTAGAATAGGTGTGGAAGTCGTATTCTTGAAACAAGAGAAAAAATGCTGGGTAGGTTCGTAAGTTTGTGCATATGCCTCGCTTCGCCCCCATTGAATACGTCACATCTTAGAGGGTAAAAACAAAAGACCAGACTGCTCAAGTACGTACTTTGTATACCTCACAGACATGCTTATTAATATCTGAATATGTCGTTACTTTCTTGCTGAAGCAATCGATATTTGTTCACTAGGGATATGTGTTGTTTCCAAACATACATTCTCTCTTCAACAATTAATGATTAAAAAAATACACCTTCAATTTAATATTTTCTAGTTGTTATATTTTTCAATATCCAAAAATATGAAAGAATTAATTTATTTATATCAAACTTCGTCTTAAACCAATAATTCCTTCTTATTTTCGTTGCATATGATGCGAGGAAATTCATTTATGACCTACTAATGTAAAGCAACTTTCCTTCTAATTTTCTCAGGGGTAGGGTGACTTATAACTACAAAACGGGTATAATAAAATGCTGTTTTAACTTCTATTCGAAATTTTGGTTTTCTTGGAGCTTTAAATACTGTATGAAACGTAGATTTCCCAACAACAAGCGTGCTACTGACTAATTCAACTCTATCATCGATACTTTTATATAAATTTTTGTCTGTTAATGATTTAAAACAATTTTATATTAATGTTTTTTCATTAACCTTAGAAAGAGCGTTTATCACACTAGAATTCACAATAGAATGAACTAAACTTTGAAAATACACCACTTGGACCTTCTTACTAGATGGAAATACTTAAAATCGTATTTCCGCTAAAATTTCTCGAGGAAAAATCCTTTTTAAATAAAATATAAGAAAATTTCCAATTTTTTGGGGGGTTTTTGACTACTCAAAACCTTTTTCTAGTATTCTCTACAGCTTATGGTTATGAAAGATCGAAAATTTGTATTAGCTCAAGTACATTTATGGGAATAATATTTAAAATGACCGTACAAAGTTTTTGATTAGTAAGTAGGATCGCCTAGAGAGGGGAGCATCCCCCCAGGTCACACAAGAAGCCTCAAATTTTTTATTTATACATTTTCTGAAGCTACATTAAGTTTCAAATAAAAATTTCGAACCAAAATACAGCACGCAACAGTTAATAATCACGAAATTTAGAGTTCAGAGGTTAAACTTTCGGCATATACTTCACAATTCACGTACAGGTAGGTCTGTTTAGACAGTTGATGCGCAGTAGCCCAGATCTCAGTGACGTTTGTTTGCTGAATTTTACTCAAATTATTATATTATTCAAACCTTGACTTTAGACATGTTATTTCTAAGCAAAGTATGGCTTTGTTTGAGTTAAAAAATGGAAAACCTTACCTAAAAATACAAAATTATTAGTTACCCCTCAGCTTCGTGTTTTGTAATAATTAGTTAGTTCAAATATTTTGTTTACAAGTACTAAAAGCAAATAAAAGCAAAACTCAATTAAAACTAATTGAAATCAAAACTATAAATTGATAGTAATTAAATTTTTTTATGTACCAAAATTTACTTATTTAAAACATGGACATGTAACAAACATTTTCATACTATATTGCATTTTTTAGTCCTGTAAGCCTACCAGCCTATTGATCTAGAGAAAATCTCAGCAAATACCACGAATTTTCATTAAATTTTAGACGGACTTTGGAAAAATGAAGCATTGGGCCAGATCAAAACCAAGGTTACTTACCAATTCCCGATTTTAATCAATTTAGGTGACCTTAAGACCAAACAAAAAGACTACACTGTATTTAAATCTCCTGCAAATAAGGAAATATATAGTTTTTCCACTTTCTTTTTTCTTAGGGACCATCATGTAATTAATAAATACTTCCTTTCATAAAAAAATTTAAGAGTGTGACCCAATACGATTTTGCGCCGTACCCCGTATATGAAACGTGTTCACATATTTCATATACTTCAGTTACTCCCTCCAGGATTCATTCATGACTCCTTTTTATCCTTACTTGCGTTAGATTTTAATTCCTTGAATCTAATTTGAAAACTTCTTTCGAGTTTTGCTTCATTGAAAAGCTTGTTTATTTTTTTCGTTGTTTTCACCAATGTTTGGGATTTTCCCATCAGATAATTATAAAAAAAAATATTCACACTAAATATTGTTTTTATGGAAACCACAGAAATATTTTCTACACATTTTTTTTTTTATTAAACTCAGTTCGAAGTATTTTTTCTACTGTATTATTCCGTAAATATTATCTCGTGAAAACATATCGTAATCTAGGAAGAATGTTTTTCGACAAATATAAAGAGATGTACGAAATTTATATAAATTATATGCGTCATTGTTAAAAATGGATGAAATTTCGTTTTGAAAAATTTGTTGGAATACTAATATAATAATAATAAAAATTTAAATATGACCTTTTTCCGATTTATTCGTAGTAGATAGAAAAAGAATGTGTTGTCGGATTCAGATCGGCAAACGACCGTCATAATATATATATATATATATATATATATATATATATATATATATATATATATATATATATATATATACAATATCAACAGTTGTGCTGAGACCGCAGGTGTCGGCAGTCTCAGCCGACGCCGTGACGATGCCTCATGCTCTCTCTGTTTCCAGGTATTGACATGGGTGACTATTCTTAAAGTGGGGACGATAATCTGGAGGGGGACCTGCACGACCAATAACGCTCCAACTTATGATGTCATCGGAGGAGGAGACAGAGTTCGGTTTGTATACAGATAAGCTCCTGAAGAAATCCAAAAGAACTAGACAGCGCGTGGACGCCGGCGAGCCGCGTAATTCGTATTCCTCGATCCCGAACTTTAGTTCGCGACCGGCTTTTCTCGGTGGTGGTAGTAATTTATACGGCGCCATTTTTACCCAACAGCAACAGTTCGGTCTTTTCGGACCGGGGTTCGCGCCCGCAAAAATGTTGAACGAGCTTTTAGGTCGACAAAAGCCCGAAAATGCCGCGGACGGTGAAGACGCGAAATTCGATAACGTTATAAGATGTGATAATAGTCCTCCGAGTGGTGAACAACTTGCGCATCATATGCTTCGAGATATTCTCCAAGGTAGGAAGCACGAACTTTTAGCATTAGAACAGGATATGCGTAACGGACAAGAACATATTATGAATAACAACAACAACGAACCAAAGACAAGTCCAGAAAGAAACGACGTTAACGTAACTATGAAAGAGTGTTTATCAGCAGAATCTGGTGAAAGACAACAAGAACTCATGGAAGAAACCCTCAACGGTATGGAAACTGAATCACTTCCATCTCCGAAAGTAGAACCTTCGAGTCCCGCAAAACCGGAAGACGCGAAGAAAGCACGAGTGGAAAATATAGTAACAGGTATGAGATCAAGTCCAGCACCACCTCAAGTAAACGGTTGTAAAAAACGAAAATTATATCAACCGCAACAACATGATAGTAACGCCGAAAGATACGTCGATGACGACGAAGAAGAAATAGAACCGATTCGCCAAAAACGCGTAGAAAAGAATATTCTCAAATCACAATTGAGATCTATGCAAGAACAACTAGCTGAAATGCAACAAAAATATATGGCGCTTTGTACTCGAGTAGAACAAGGTTCGGAAGAAAGTCAAGAAATCGAAGAAATACCGAGCGATAGTGAACAAAGTAAGAGATCAGCTCCACCTTCACCGGTAACGACAAGTACTCCTACACCCATTCCGCAACCGACACTAGCTCAAGAAGTGAGCAAGATGAAGATAAGTCCTCCAGCTCCTCCGTTCCACAACGGATTCCTACATAATCCGCATCAGCACATGAGCAGCGCCGCAGCTATGTATCTAGGGGTAAGTCACAAACTTTTCATGGAACAAGAAGCTAGATTGGCCAAAGAAGCGGCCGCTAACAATGAATCTCAACAAATACAATCGGCTCAACAACAAACTCCTCCGAAACCCGAATCTAATCATATCGCAGAACGACTGAACATAATAAGACATTTAAATCCGAACGGTACGGATTTAGAGGGTCTCGCTGACGCTCTAAAAAGTGAAATAACGGCGTCGCTATCGAATCTCATAGATTCTATACTATATCGATTCGTTCATCAAAAACGGTGTAAGCAACAAGACGCCGCCACGGCAGCGGAACAATTGAACAAAGATTTGATGATGGCCTCGCAGTTGTTGGATAGGAAATCTCCGAGAACTAAGGTGGCGGAAAGGCCTCAACCTCCTCAAGCTCCACCACCCAATCATCAGAATCACCTGGTGAACGGCAACTCCAGCGGTCCTACCATGATGCCTGTACCTAATATGAATAATATGCAGAAACCTTCGGAACTTCACATACGACCTCCGATGTTTCATCCGCCGAAACCTCCGGGAATCAGCGCCCCTTTATACGGCATGAACCATCCGTTTTGCGTTAATAAACAACAAGAAACTCCAGAGCAAAACGAAGCGCTCAGTCTAGTCGTTGCTCCGAAGAAAAAACGCCATAAAGTCACAGATACCAGAATAACGCCCAGAACTGTTAGCAGAATTTTAGGACAAGACGGTATGGGTATGTCGCCAGCTGCTATGGAACCAAACACATGTACATCACCTAGACCGCCCCCATATCACCAGCCGCCGCCGATGTTGCCCGTCTCCCTTCCGACGTCGGTGGCGATTCCCAACCCAGGCCTACACGAATCTCAGGTTTTCTCACCCTACAGCCCCTTCTTCCATGGACCAAGTCACGGCCACCACATGGCAATGCAGGTAAATTTTCCATTTTATATCATTTCATTACGTTGATTATTTTTATTGTACATTTACATTTACATCAAATCGTAAAAAACTATTTAAGGCACGAGAAATTTTATGATATCTAATCTATTTAACCTAATTTTTGTTATTAATTTGTCTTTTACACCTTTTCTATAGAAACACGTTATTGAAAATATTTGACGTATATTTAAGCACATTTTCAATAATCGAAAATTCACTTCTATGTCTTCTATCGACTGAAAACAATAGTCGTGTTTCAGTTATGGAATAAGGAAATTATTATTAGAAAATTTCAGCATATCACGATGTTTCTAGTCATCATTTGTTTCAGTAAGGTGAAATAATCAACCACGGCCGCGGCATCTCTATCCATTCAAATTTCAAAATTAATTAATATTTTCATCAATTTCAGGAACTGGATCATTGTAAACAATTTAAATCTGATCACTTGGTTAATGTAAAATATAGGTGAACTAATTCGTTGACGAAGAATTGTTTTTATTTGTTTTAGGCTTCCTCCTCCCCGCCTCGAATGCACAAGATCGAACGAGAATCACCGCCAATTCATCATCCCCCAACCTTATTACACCCCGCGTTATTGGCGGCTGCCCAACATGGAGCCTCCCCGGACTATGGGCATATGAGAGCCCCATCTAATGGGTTAAACATGGACAACGGTGATAGAAATTCAGACTGTAATTCTGGAGATATTTCTTACGATGGAATGCAGCCTACTATATCCTTTTTATGCAAAGATTTTAGTAAAAATCTTAGTGCGCATCATGTATGTATTTCAACTTAAGAAATTTTCATTTTTTTCATGTTAAACTAAATTATTTAATTTGCTAAAATTGGCGAATGCGCTCTTTTCAATTCTTTGTTTCACCCTCGTATTGAAAGGGTAAAATCTGCAAGACTAGAATTTAATCTTTATAGTATAATACCCACTTTTGTAGGTCTTCTTATACAATCTCCTACTTAAGGGGGTTAAGTGGGTAGATATCAAAACCAAATCTAAATAATACCTTATTAGAATCCTTAAAGTTACGAAGAAATTCACTCTTACACACAATATACTTCAATTTTCAACCAATAAAATTAGAGTTATTATGAATTTCTATTATTTATGTGAGAATTTTTTCGAAATATGTTAAGAAAAATAAGTTAAAAGTAGGACAAAAAACAATATATGATTTTTTATTTTGATCTTGAATCTTTTCGTGAAAAAATATTTGTTTTGCACACTAGCCCGGTATTTCCTTAACTCCTGAGCACTCGTCAACATTAACACCGATGCACCTCAGGAAAGCGAAGCTGATGTTCTTCTGGGTGAGGTATCCGAGCTCAGCAGTCCTAAAAATGTACTTCCCCGATATCAAATTCAATAAAAACAACACTGCCCAATTGGTGAAATGGTTTTCTAACTTCAGGTGAGTTATTTTGAAAATATTTTTCAAAACTTTCAGATATTTATATAAATTTAAATCCTCTGGCAACAAATCATTTTTGTATAGGATTTTGCAACTATTTGTTTATACAAGGTCTCCCAATAAAAAGTTCCTTCCCCAAATTAATACGAAAGTGATAAGTTTCTAAAACACTCTGTATATTAAGTTCTTCAGGACCTATTTAAATGCAAACCTAATTCTAAGAATTGATATTTAATATGGAAATTTTTATATAGGGTGTTCAATAATTTAATGCAAAAATGTCGGGAGCGATTAATAGATGTTCAAGGTCTCAATTTTTGGAAATTCATTATAATTTACGTAGTTTCCGAAATTTTGTGATTCATTGTCTGGACATTCTGTATAGATTCTATTTTTACTTTATGATTTCAAAATGTGCTAATAATGGTTTACGCACCCTTAATATTGAACCCTTAGTTATTGTACAGAACCTTCCCTAACAGTTTTTGAGTAAAGCACTACTATCAAAAATCGATAAAACATATCCCCCGGTTTTTATTTCCTAATCTAAAGAAAGTAGGGGTGAGTTTGCCGGACTTTAGCGTTACGGTAAAGAATAAAAAAAATACATAGTCACCTTTTTCATTTTTATTACTGCTGAGATTTAAAATGAACTTTATCATATCTACACGTAAAGATCAGTTTTCTTCGGAATCTCCTTGTGATTAGAAAGATATATATGAGGATGGTTCCAGAAGTACCTGGCTCAACAAAAACAACAAAAATTTTGGAAAATTAAATATCCTTCTAGCTCCATACACTTTTTATTATAAAAATCGTCAATATCCTCAAAATAGTCATAACTCTCTTCATTGTTGGAAAATCTTTCACCACTGAGCCATTTTTTCAAATCTGAGAATAGAAAATAATCCGAGGGGGCATTAGGAAGCAATTCAAATTTGAATTCATTGCAATAACAGATATGTGAGCTGGTGCTTTGTCTTTATGAAACAACACTTTCTTCTTAGCCAAATGCGCCCGTTTTTGTTTGATTTCTTCGTTAAAACGTTTCAATAATAGTTTTTCCTTTCTCAAGATAGTAAATGAAATTTATCCAACGCGCATTCCAAAAAAACCCACACCATGACCTTGCGTGTTAATGGAACGATCTTTATCTTCTTTGGAACTAGCTCTCCCGTTTCAGTCCATTGTATTGATAGTTCTTTTATTTTGAGTGTGAAGTGATGGACCCACGTTCCATCCATGGTTATGAAACGGCTTTATTTCTTTGATACCTTGCTAAACACTTGATAGAAACATCTTCGCGACACTGCTTTTACAGCAAACGCGGCACCTATCTTGAGCACACCTTTTTCATGTCCAAATTTTCAGTTAATATGCGATCTAGGCACTTTTTAAAATGCCTATTATATCTGATAGCTCGCGCACTTTCAATCGACGATCATCCAGTGGATTTTCTTCAACATATCTGGGGTCGTCACCTCGTTTGGTCGACCACTGCGCTGCTGGTCTCCGCAGGTCGTATGGTCTCGTTTAAACTACGCTACCCAAAGAGCTGTCTCACCCAGGGTAGAATCTAGTTCAGATGACCAATTTTTTCTATGTTTACTAATTCACCGAAAGCGTTCACTATTGATGGCTGCCAAACAAAGACCAAACAACGTGGTGTCAAACTTGTACTGCACAGATTGTTTACTTTCTAATAAAATGGGTATTTTTCAAGCAGCTACCGCCATCTCTAGGTCAAGCCAGGTACTTCTGGGACTATCCTTGTGAAGTAAATTTTTTCATGTTATCATTACAGGTGACTATATAATTTTATATTTGCTGAATGACGATCTATTAAGTCTAATGGTAGGTAACAGGTATGATCAAATAAAGCTCAGATAATGTATATGATGCGGCAGCTTTTCGTAATCTTAGATTATTAACAAACACGTTTCCTAATATTGAACGAATAATTTATTTATACACCCCACACGACTTCATTTCAGTATGTTTAGACAGATGTTCCTACATAGATAAGATAAGTAATTTTTCCAATATAACGTGTCCTAATCTATACCAATTTTGGTAATAAAAAGAATATAGAAAATGACTTTACGTTGTTTTGTAGGCTCTTATCAGACACCAAAACGTTTTTCACTTCACCTCTGATCGATATTCCGGTTTATACTCCAGAACATTCCAGATACTTGAAACTATCGAACTTTTTATTGCATTCGCAATTGGAGTAGTTTGAAGTTAATTACTATTTGGTAATTAAAGGGTTGGGGATCATGATACTTGAATTGATAAAAACCAAATTCATTCATAGGTGAAATATAATTCTTAATATATTAAAAAAAAATATAGAAAATTAATCATTAGCGAAGTTGATTGCAGATTCGGATTTTCAGGAGGTATATAAAACAAGGTGTGTTGCTTTAATTAAAAATTAATTTAATTTGAAGCGTATAAGGAAAATTAAATAACCGGAAGTAATTTGCGGGGTAATAGTGAGGTACACCCATTCCGTTAGTAAAATCATAGATGCTACAATCTTACCACATGCTGTATCAATAATTAATTAATCACATCTAATTGATGAATATTGATTTCAAAAGTTAATTAATAATTGCTGATATTCACTTTATAGAAAATATTAATGAATAAAGGATTATATTTAGAGCATATTCTGTAAAACTACAAAATATATTTATAGAAACCTATGAATCCCGGCGAATAATAAGATTTTTTTAACGAATTATCAAAATTTCGTCAATTTTTAACAAGCATACAAGGTTTTAAGTAAACTTAGATTGCTCAAAATAGGACAATATCGATATGAAACTAATAAAAGCGTGTTAACAAAAATCTTCTTTATCTATGTATAATTTAGAGTCTTTTCTGAAACATTTGGAAGATCTTTTAATTGCTTATTTTTACTAATTATCATATATTTACTATTTCTTCACTTATTTTTGCTTGTTATTCAATGAAGCTTACGACTTTCTCAACTCATACAACTCATCATTATTTTCTTTTTTTTTAATATTAATACCAAACTTGAGACAGTTATTTAGTCAGTAAACGTCTCATTCGTGTGGTTCCATCTAAAACTCTAACATAAATTTCCATAAGTCATTAACCAGGTGTCGTCGTTCAAAGCAGCAGCCCCAATGAACTCGGCTAACAACAGCAGATCTCAGGCAGCTTCCAACCTTCTATAAGGCCCAGAGTCGTCCATCTTTGGGGGAGCTTGGCTCCCATAAATAGCTGAGGATGTTCGATTCAATACAGAAAATAGCAATTCGACTTTTGGGCAATCCAGAGCTGGCCAAAAACTTGGACATCTCAGATCATAGAAAAAAGATCGTTGAACTGACTTTGTTTTTTTATTCATTAACAATTAGCAAAAACTTTCTATCGACGTTAAATAGGATGTAAAAAATAATTTTTTCATTGAGTAGTAAGCTGTAATTTTTTGAGACTTCTGTTCAAATTTCGAGGAGATGTACGTAGAAATGACATGGTGTGAGAACTGTTCCTCATGGCTTTCGGCAAATTTTCCTATATTCTGGACATAATAATGAAAAAACATTGAAAACGCTTCTCAGTGCTTTTTTAATATAGCTGAAGTATTTATAGATTATTATCTTAAAGACAACCCCACAGCTGAATGCAATATGGACATAAGAACTTATTTTTGAAGAAGTACTTCATAGATTTATCAGAATTTTATGTCTAATTTTTGTTTTTGATGTTTGTTCTTCAACGTAGCTTAGTATCTGATGTCATAACCCAATATTTTGAGGTGCCCCAATCGCTTTTACATCTGCGCTTCTTCTAGGAAGACAGTTAAATAAACGTTTCTTTCGTTTGTAATATAAAAATTTCAAATCAAGTTTATAATAAATTAATTAGTTATTTTAACTCACATCGTATATCGATTTGTTTTTTTAATTAAAGTAGGTAAACTGATTAATGTTTATTGTTTTTATTTTCTAATTCGTATATGACTGAACTAACCGCCAAAAGCACACTGTCATAACTGTCAATGTCATAACTTGTTTATAATTACTGCGTTCGACTATGTACATCTGATTAATCTGACTTTTCGGTGACGTTCGGCAATCAACTTTGTTTCGATCTCACTGCTCGGATCGCGTTCTTATTCCTTGGTGTACCAAACTGTGGACGATGTCATATTTGATAATAACTAATAATAATAATTGTTTCCATTGTTAGAAAAGTTGCAGATCATGTAAGAAGCGAGTGTCTTGCAGACAGTATTCTCATTTTAAAGCGAAAATTTCAATGTTTCATTATCAAAATTGATTTTGAAATTATTACATTCGCTAACGGTCACGGAGAAAAGTCTTAACGATGTTGACAAACTACATAATGACTTACGAGTCATTATACATGTTAACAAGCTAAACTGAGATAACAACTAAGCAAAAGTAATGAAAAAACATCCCTGGTTGTAAAGAAAAATACCTACCTACCCCACTAATTAGTCTCAAGACCTTAATTGAATGATTTTTAATTAAGTGTTGAATGCAGTTAACGCGAAGGGAAATTTTTAGAATTATCAAGGTTGCATATAAAATTGTAAAATAAGCTGGTAATTACGTCAGAGAAAAACTGGAAAATTTTGTTAATATCTGGTGTTTTAAAACGTGGAAAAGTCTAAAGTATTCGAATCTTCCTAATCATACTGTACGATGTGTAGTGTACAGACTATCATTCAAAAATTACTCCCCTTTAACAATAAAAATATCTGAAGACCAATTTCGTTTCCGTTTTTTTTTATTTCCCAGAAGAAAAACACCGGCGAAAAATCAAGGAAAAGTATTTATAGCGATGAAAATCAGATTTAGCTTGCTCGATTTTGATCTCGATTATTCACTTCCAATTGGTAAAAAAATCGATTATATTCCTCAAAAATATGTATTTGATCGATATATATTCCATCTCGCGACATCGCTGTGGTACTAAAGATTCAATATAAAACAATTTTGAATCATTTTTGAAAATGTGAGTCACGTATGGCAAAAATATCCGAAAGAGGTTAGTTGAAGCCTAAAAATCATCACCAAATCATCGTGAGGTGTATGTCTACTTAATTAGGATTTTAAAAAAGTCTTAATGTTATATAAAAAAGACTAAAATCTAACCTAAAAATTGAAAATACACTTTAAACACATATAATATTTTATCGTAAAAATTTCTCTTCTCCGCCACTGTCTCCAAAGAAAGCATATTTCCCAAGGTAAGTCACAGAAGGGTCCTTTAAAAAGTAAAAGACGTTAAACAGACACAAAAGATTTCAACAGCTGTGCCTTTTGATTTACACTCCCCTTTCTTTTTTCTGTGGGATACCTTCGTTGTCGACCCTTCTTAAAGAAATTCCCTGAACGTCTTAAGACGGCACGCGTCTTTAACTAACGAACTTTACCGCTGAGATCCGGCGGAGAAAACCCAACGGTTTTATATCTTTTATTTAAACAACTGCGCGTCTATAACATCTCCCTCGGAGCGAACCCTAGTGATGACTTGAGACAAACTTCTTGGTATATAATTCATCATGTATATATTTTCTTAAGAATTACTCATAAATAAAAAATGATGATATTATTAAGAAGAAGAAAATGATGTATATACACCCTTTAATTCGGCCCGGAGAATGCGCCTTTTAAGTTAGGAATGTAGAAAGTTTGGAATCGAATTCCATCTGTTGGCATGTTGACTAGTTAATATATTCAGTTGATGTTAACCGAGTTTTTACTTAAAAATTTAGAAAAAAGTGTAAACATGTTGTATAAAAGCCATGCAGAGCCTATAAGTAAAAGTGAAAAAGGATATCGCGTCTCTTTCTCGAAATATATTGAGATTTATTTTTTTTTTTTCAATTTTACTTAAAGTTAAGTAGTGTAGTTTCGTCCAAAAATTCCTAACGTTATATCAGTTTCCAAATCGAAGGAACATAATTTTGAAAAATTAATTTTTCATGAATATTACCGTATATTTCCTTTGTTTCGAATTTTTTTTAAGAACCGATATCTTTTTTGGAATCCTCTTATCAAAAAATTACTTTATGTGGGATTTGATCAGAATCAGAAAAAAAAATTTGATTCATAAGTTCAAATATTTTATAACTCGCAATTTATAATAACAAAAATCGGGGATGTTATAAATTCTATAACATATTAAAGCAAAAGTATTATAAGCACTTTTTGAGTAACTTTAAGGAAGTGAATACAATCATCACTGAGGTAAATCACAGAGAGATCAAAGACCCACCATATAGTCCTGATCTGGCTCCGTCCGATTATTTTTTGTTACCAAAGCGGAAGGACCAGTAAAGTGGTAAAAGAGTTAATATAATAACGATGATGAAATTGAATAGGTGATATACGTACATTTTGCATCATCATATTTTTATAGTGTTCTTTCCTCGTTTCAGCAGCATTAATAATGTAAAGATTCGTCTACAGGTTTTCCTTTTATTATGCTGTTCATCAACTTCTTCTACCTCAGATACTAACATCATCTTCCACTTCGTAAATTTTTCTTATATCGGACAAAGTCTTCGCGTTTCTGTTAGTATTTGGTGACGCTAATAAAGCAGTCGAAATGACAGTATTGTGATAATGAGTTTAAGAAAGGTTTTCTTCGTCTTTTTTCATGTTTCCTTTTTCCCTCGCTAGGACATTGACGTTTACAACAAACAAATTTGTAACAATAGTCAGCTATACTTTCTCAATTTTCGAATGATGATATTTGGTTGTTTAGGTGGTTCAGACGTGACGGAATCAGAAGAATGATTCTTCTCAAGGAAGTTCTGTGTTGAAACTTCGTATTCCAGTGTTTGGAGAACAAATGAAATAGGGGGAAGTGGTGTGAGCACATCCTTATTAAAAATTTCTCAAGACAATATAACGAGAGATGACAAACGAAAAAACTTCCCAGAATCAGGTATATATTAATAAGAAATTCTAACCCAATTTGTCGGTTTCATTTTATTCTTTCCAGTTACTTCTGTTTTTTTAATTAGCATTGACATTTGACATTGCCTAATTAGCGTCTAACTAACTTCAAGTTACAATTCCGAAGCGAACTTAGATACAATACGATTTTTTCGTCCTTTGTTTCAGGAGCACAAGCTCTTCGAAGTATGATCTTTTTCTCATCGAGAAAGAAAGTTGGGATTTTAATTCCTAAATGTATTGTTACCAGAGACTATAATAGGAAACATGCATTGTCGTTAATTATTTAGATAAGGGTAGGAATTTGCGATGCAAACCCAACTACAGTGGTAATTATCAGACTGTAACTGATTTAACACTTCCATTGAAATTGAGATATGATGCTCACGTCGTCAAGAACTTTCCACAATTACATCGAAAAAACAATAGTTATTATATTTAACAAGACATTTTCCATTTCCGTAAAACCCACTGAAACTGTATAATGATATATGAGACATAATTACGATTTGTTATTTTTCCACAATCAAAAAAAAACTGTTCCAGTTTTCTAATTCAATGTCAGTTGTATCAAGTTATGGGATCCTTAATAACAATTAACAATACCATATCATTTTAAGAAACTTTGTAATGTAAATTCTTCAATAATAGAGGAACAGACGATTTTTCGAAACAAGATAGTTTTGAAAACTGTTTAAGAGTTAACCATAATCGTTTAATTTTTCCCTACTTCGATTATTCGTCATATAAAAAAAGGAAACAATATATGTTCATAGAAAGTCCTATTGATCCTTTTTTTGTGTTTCGATCTTGTCTTGACAAACTGTTATCATCATGACTCATTATTACATTCTCTTCTTCTCTTTTCTTCATTGTTTGTTAGTATATTTGTTTGTAAGAATATTTCGCGACACATCTCGAGTTTAAATTTGGAGGTACACACTGAATAATAATTTTCAAGGAAAGTTCACTTTTGCATAAATAAGAATTAACACAGAGCGGCCCAAAATATGCCAATCAGGGGCACATTTACCTCTAAACTAAGCTGCATTCTGAGGAGTTAGTAAGGCCCAAAAATTATTTCTTTGCAACCCTTTAACTTAAATATACCAGAGACTACTAAGGGCCTTAAGTAATGGTAAATAGAAGGCGATCGAACTATTCTGTGTGAGTGATAATTTGTTTGACATAACCTTAAAATTTCACAGCTTTTTATGTGTAAGTTGAATTAAGAAACTTCATTTTTCCACATCATGGATAATTTAGTTCAAAAACTTTTTTAATTTTTGATGAAATTTTATCATTTTCAAAGAAAAGTCGATTAACCAAAGAGATATTTGCAAAAATATCAAAAGTTAAACATCAAATTTGATATTCCAGTGATTAAATTGTTATAATCGTTGAATAAGTGGAAAATTCTCATTTAGTGAATGTTGTTGGTTGTCTTCACAAGCCCTCGACAACGCAATAACTAAATCAAACTTTTAAACACAGAAATAATTATTTATTTTAACAAAAGTAATATTTAATTAAAACATAACCTGCGGGGATTTTTTGCAAAACTTTCTTCTGCCATGGTGCTTCTTAGCAGGATCACTCTACTGTACAGGTCGTGCATGGTAATGCGATCAAAATTTTCAATGCTTTTTCCGTTTCGGGAAAGAAGAAATTTGTTTCTTTTAGAACACCAACAACTGTTAGATTTGATAGATCGTGCTACAATTGCTGCTAAAGTTCGATTTCATTCTTTATGTTTGGTAAATCATAAAACAGGTCAACAGATTCAGATTCAGATCTGCGCCGGGTGTAACTTAGATAATGCGAATGATGGCGTGTTTTCTTCAGCAAAACGTACTTCAAGGAAAGTGATAATCGAATTCAAGTATGGTATTACTAAAGACCTCTTTCAGTATTCTGAAGGGCTTTCTGCTGGATTATTGCTTCTAGGACTTTCTCTGGAACAACAGCAGCTTCCTTCATAATTTGGTCTGTCTCTTTCTCCGGATTTTCACGGTGGTTTTTAATTAGAAGTAAATCCTTTTAAAGTGTTCCGAGGCTTTCACCACGTCCAAAGCTACAGGTTGGAGTACGTTGACAACGGGTTAGGAAATTGTTCACTTTTATATTCTATAAAAATATTTATTAAATCGATTTTCTAATAATACAGTATGTTTTTTTGTAGCAGTAACTTTATCACGTTGATAATTTGTAATTACTCCTTAGCATTCACGAAGCGATTATCAACCTACAGGTGGTTTTACGTGATCTTAAAAATGTAGACAGTTAAATGCGGGTTTGAACTTTTAGCGGGTCATAATAAATTAAGGCAACACACTTTCCAAAGTAACAGAGTTTTGAAATTTCTTCTATCTTATATAAACAATGTGAAATATATTTAATCCTATACTATAAAACGTTAAAAAAGAGCCTTTTAAAGTATAATGAAACTTATTAGTTACTAGTACGATTCGATGGTTTAACTATAATTTTATGAATACCACAAAAGGGACCTTTTGTCAGCAGTTCCAGAGAAATCTGGTGAAAACTGTAAACAAGTTACAGTTATCAAAAACATGATATTATTTCAATAAATCAAATGGAATTTCAACACATAACGATGTATTTTTAATAAACAGCAACAGCAACAAAAAATATTCAGTCTCATCTAAACGAATTATAAGAGTGGCTACAAAAATGAAGGATTAAAATTAATGAGAGCAAAACACTCTGCGTAAAGCTACATGTCTAAATATTTAGGAATCCACCTTGACAAAAAGCTTAACAGGAAACATCACATCTCAAAACTTGTTGTAAAAGCAATCATTGGTTGACATAGAGGAAATTCTAAGTCTCAGTAGAAAAGTCCTTATCTACAAATTAAGCCTATATGGACATATAAAATTGATCTGTGGGGTTGTAAATATCATTCAGAGATCCCAATCGTCAACTAGGGGATGCTCCATGGTATGTATCAAATCACACCATTCACGTGGACCTGGGAGTGCCCACTGTACAAGAAATTATCCAAGAGAGGATTACCAAACATCATAAAACTATATCAACTACTAGAGGAATTGTTAAGACCAAGAAACTTAAAGAAATGGACAATAGACCAAGGGGGTTACATCACTGGATATAAACCTCATCAAGACATTACAGATTATCTAATACTCGCGAGCAAATTAACTCGAAGAATGTAAAATATTCTGATTGTGTTCTTAAAAACAAATTTCTTGTTGCCAAAATTTGCTGCTGCAGAAAGTTGTACGTTCATCATTTTTTCAATGGTGTCCATATTTTCACAAAGAAGTGAAATTCCCATTACTGGAGGAATTTTTGTTTAGTAAAAGATATGTGTGATTCAAATCCGAAATATATATATAGCAAACATCAAACGCATCCAATATAATTTTTTATTCACAATAATTTGAAGTCAGAACCGCAGAAATTGACAAGCAAGCTTTTTGTACACTTTGTTCATTGAAATTGTATACAAGCTTTGGGACAGATTCTCATTTTTTGTTTATTTCCATTTCATATTAACTGTTCTATTTTCCTTCATTCGTAGTTGTTTCAAAAATATAATTGTATTAGAAAGTATTGGTCATCGTTATGTGATACAATACTTTTATTTGAAAGGCTTTAGCTCAACCAATATAAAAGCTGAACTAGATTCTACTCTGGAAGAGACTGATCCTTCGTTATTAATAGTAAAATATTGGGTAGCAAAATTTAGACGAGACCGTACGACCTGCCAGGACCAGCGAAGCAGTGGTCGACCAAATGAGTTGACGACTCCAGAAATGTTGAAGAAAATCCACTGGGTGATCGTCGACTGGAAGTGCACGAGCTAAGCAGACATGATAGGCATTTTAAAAAATGCGATACATCGTATATAAACTGAAAATTTGGACATGAGAAAGCTTTGTAAAAGATGGATGCCGCGTTCACTTAGAAAGGAACAAAACCAGCGTCGTGAAGATGATTCCACAGAGTGTTTGACAATGTTTTTTCCACAAATAAAGCTAGTTTCATACCCATTGATGAAACGTGGGCTCATCACCTCACACCAGAACCAGGAACAATCAAAACAATGGACTGAAAAGGGAGAACCGGCTCTAAAGAAGGCAAAGACTGTTCCATCTGCAGACAAGGTTATGGCGTTAGTTTTATGGGATACGCGTAGAATAATTTTGCATTCACTATGTAGAAAAAGGCTAAACTATCAATGGCAAGTATTCTGCAGCTTATTGCAACGTTTGAACGAAGAAATCAAGCAAAAACTGTCGCATTTTGGCTAAGAAGAAAGTTTTTTCAAAACAATGCACCAGCTCACATATCCGTTATTGCAACAGCAAAAATTAATGAATTACAGTATGATTTGCTACCTCATACACCCTATTTGCCAGATTTAGTACGCAAACTTGAAAAAATGTCTCGGTGGTCAAAGATTTTCCAACAATGAAGAAATGTGAATAGTTAATGGTTAGCTTGACATTTCTTATTATAAATAGGGTATCGAGATTACGTTGAGAAGTAAATATATTTTTTCTCAATATTTTGTACTTTCTTTCTGTTGGTAGAACAGGTACTTCAGGTACCATCCTTGCATGTACAAACTATCTGAACTGTTTCTTAGTATTTTTATTTCAGCCGTTATTATTTTTTGTTTCACTTTGTTGAACACCCAGGATTCGCTACCATAGATCAGCATTGGTGGTAGTACCTTATTGGCTACCCCTTCGTCAATTCTCCCATCTGGTCTTACAATTGATACTTCAGCTTATTAATTCGTGTATTAACACCCTTATTTATTTTGGTTTGTTTGATATTCTCATTATTTCCGTATTTTCTATGTTCTCTTTAATTTTATCATTCAACTTCTGTATTCTGTTTTGTACCTTTTATTTGTAATAGCGTAAGATGAAATATTCTTAAATTTCTAGTCAGTTGTTTATAATATACATTATTTCACTGATATGTAATGGTTATTATTCACTCAGTCATTTAAATAATATACCATCATATTGTTATCAAAATAATTGGTGAAAAATATTCAAATTTTAGTATTTTATCTCAAATAAGCAGATTTGAAAATCTATTGAAGACCAATAATAGATAGAACGTTAACGTGGAATTCGTATTAATATTACCTAAACACGATAGTGTCATGTCATTGAATTCAAATGCCAATTATAGGGCAATTGGGCATACATAATTAACATGGCTGTATTAGAGCTGGTAAAATATTAACGTAAACAAACTGTTGATTCACAATTGCGTAGCACAATTGTTTATGCGTGAATCAAACATTTCAATAAGAATAATCATCTTCGAGTTATAATTAATCTAGTCTAACAAACTAAAAATGAAATTAGACAGCAAAAGCCAAGAAGGGATTTGAATGAATTATTTCAAATATATTTTGAAATATAAAGCAGTTGACTGTTATATCGGAAAGTGTATTTTCAAAACTTGTTATAGGAGACTGAAAAGAAGAATACAAAGTTATCTGGTTCTATAAAATTTATGTCGAGGTTTCTGTATAAACTAGTTTTTAGGTAATTTTTAAATTAATAGTTTCGTTTCTACTTCGACTTCGGCAAATATTTGGGGTCGACGTCTCTGACAACATAATATTTACCTGAATTGCTTGAATTACCTTTAGTTATCAAAGAGGGTAAGAACAGATGTCCACAAACGCAACCGTTACAAAAATGTACCTGGTGCATTGACTTACTTTCACTAGCCAAGTTTATTCACCCCTTATATCGGTAACCAAATTATTTGAAAGAAAAAAAAGGTTTTAGAGGTTATGTTTTCACGAAACTATATAGTATGTTCGAAAAAAATAAGCTTTGTTTGGAGGTTGACACTAGTACGTATTTTAGAAAAAAGTCTTAACTCTCATCTGGGTTTTTTATCAAAAATGACTATTTTGAATTTGAAATATAGGAATGTTTGAATTGGTTATTTTGTTTGTTCCAGAGAATTCTATTACATTCAAATGGAGAAGTACGCGAGACAAGCCGTCTCTGAAGGTGTCAAGAATGCGGACGATCTTCACGTCGGTGGTGATTCCGAGTTGTACAGGGTGCTCAATTTGCACTACAATAGAAATAATCACATCGAGGTATGCGGCCCGCAGGTTTGTGAATTTTACCGAGACATCTCAAAAACACGCTTCTTATTTTTGTTTTTTTTTTCATGGTCGCTTCAAATATTATTATTCATGGAAATTATAGAAGCTAATTTTATATTTTTTATCGTTTTTTAATGTTCTATTTTTCACTTCTCACTTTGCTTTCCTATTTTATTTTCTCTACATTATTTCATTATTATACAAACATTTTAGATGATCTCGGGGCAATTCACGATCTATAGGTTTTCTATTTTTTTTTATTTGCACACTAAATACACCACATTATAATTTCATCATATTTGTTAATTACAAAAGTTCCTTTAATATCAAAACAAACCTAAATAACAAATCACTCAATAAATCGTATGACCAATGCCAAAAATCGATTCTATTCATCAATTTTTTCTCCTTCAACAGCAATATAATGATTCCAGCGCTTCTCTAACCTCTCGATGTCGTGTTTATGGAAGGATTGGTCTTTTGCCTCAAAATAGGCTTCATTTTTAGCAAATGCTTCTTCATTCGAGCTGAATTTCTTACCGGCGAGCATTTTGTGAGATCAGTAATCACTGGAAACCATATCTGGACTATACAGTGGATGAGAAAGCAATTCGAAGTGTATTTAACCATCGTTGCCATCGAC
The DNA here is from genome assembly GCF_026230105.1 of Diorhabda sublineata. Lineage (NCBI taxonomy): Eukaryota > Metazoa > Arthropoda > Insecta > Coleoptera > Chrysomelidae > Diorhabda > Diorhabda sublineata. The sequence continues at coordinate 14,076,114 of NC_079485.1, read as the reverse complement.
TTGTGAATCGGTTCACTGTCTTGGTGAAACTTTTCCATTCAAACCATCCAACAACCCTATGTGGTATTCGCTATTGATTATCTCTTCCTTTTGGAGATAGTTCCATGCGCATCCCAAAATACTGAATCAATAACTTCCCCAGCTGACTCTTGTGTCTTTGAACGTGGTTCACCGGCTGCAGTCCACTCAGATGATGATCGTTTTGATTCCGGAGTGAAGTGATGGATCCATGTTCCATTAATGTCTGATTTATTACGTGTAAACATGGTCAAACACTGCTCTGAATCATCATCATTTTGTTGTTTTTGATCGACTGTGAGTAAACGCGGAACCCACTGCCAAAAAAGCTTTCTCATGTTCAATAATTGTAAACACATTGCCTTCTGATATCTTCACGCTCTCAACTATCTCACACAATTCCAATTTACGATTAGTTATTACCAATTTGTGCAGTTTTTTTATATTTTCTGGAATAACCACGTACAAAACGTTCACTATAATCGTTGACTGTACGACCACACGTTTAAGAAATTAATAAAACCAATAACAAATTATTGTTTCCGATGGAGCAGAGTCCGAATAACAATTTTGAAGCCATTGCTGAGCTTTTACAGTATTTTTTATCAAGAAGCAATGATAAATCCATTGTTTCCATGTAGCTTCGCCCAAACGGCTTTTTTCTGTCTAATCGAAATGTCATAAAATTCTACAAATAGTCTTTTGAAAGTTGGTACTAAACGTCATATGAATTTGGCAATGGTAGCACCATCTACGTGTCAGTCACACTACTTATTGAGTGATGTAATATGTATGTAGAGCATAACTTGGTCAAATCTGATGAAATCTTCTCCTTTCAGCGACATTAGGTTTGTTTTGTTATTGATCAAGTTAATATGAGTTAAATCGCATCAAAGTCCATATAAATATATGTGTTTCAGGTACCTTCAAACTTCAGGTTCGTAGTAGAGCAGACCCTGAGAGAATTCTTCAAAGCGATCCAAGAAGGCCGCGACGCCGAACAATCCTGGAAGAAATCCATCTACAAGATCATTTCGAGGCTAGATGATCCTGTACCGGAGTATTTCAAATCTCCCAACTTCTTGGAACAACTAGAGTGACGGGTCAGTGATATCCGATCAAAAGGAGTACCGGTAGGTACTGCCTGTTAGCGGTTCTCGACCAACAGGTCTTGACACCAAAGAGAATCGGTGACAAACTGTCAACAATTTCCGTTATTTCCGTTGGTTTTGAAGACGTCGACGTTCGACAGAACCTCGACATCTTTGAATATGTTCGGACATGTGTTGAGAATAGTTGTGTTAAGTTGGCAGAAAGACTTAATAATTATACGCCTATGGCTTTGCGTTCGTTCCTAACGAACAGTGAATATAAATCAATCAATTCTACAGTGATTTGCCGGATATTTATCGAAAAGTCAAGTCCTAAGTTTATACAAACCAGCAGTTAGCAAAGTCCAAAATCTGCACTTTTTTCGTTTACTCTAGAATCAACTCATTTCTATTCAACCATACAAATCTCCTAGCATTTTTTTACTAAAATACAAACATTGACAATGTAAATCCAAGATGAAGACAAATTTCTAGACTGGATAAAGAACAAGCTTTGAAAATTCAACCTAGGCTTCTATTAGCATTCCCATCGATTCCAGGCTATAGTTTCGCTACAACCAGTGCTAGATATTTAGTCCATTAAAAATTTTCTTTTCACTTTGTGTTTCTTAAAAGATACAATTTTAATATTGGGATATATAGGGTAAGTCACTAGGAGTTTAACTTCAGGTTTATGGAGCTGCAGCCCTTGTCCTCAGATCGCCATCTTGAAATAAACGCTTTTTTCACTATATATCCATAACTACAGTTCTCACAGAAAATTCGCGAAGACATAATTTATAGCGATTTCATTTTATACAAATTTGTTAATATAATTTGTTTTCGTAAAATTCTAAATAGAGAAGTTATTAACAAAAATAAGATAATACCTTTTAAAAAGTTCTCTTTTTTGGTATATAATTTTTTATTTTATCATTTCACAATGAAATTACTTTATAACTATTTTGTAGATGATCCTGTAACGAATATTTTTTTTATTGGTGCAGTTTATGACGATTTTAGGGTGCTCTAAAGCTCGTCCATATTAATACCCATCAGTGGAAACGTGTTTGTCTTAATTTTTTATTATATTTTTTTCACGCTTTTTCTGCAACCCCCTTTGAAACCGTGTTTGTTCTATGAGTAACATTTTCTGGTGAAATATTGAAAGAATTTCTCTTACTTTTGTTAATAACTTATTTATTTATAATTGTATTAAAAAAAATATATAGACACAATTTTAGATAATATTATTTAAAAATTATTAAATTTGTATAAATTTTCTGTGAGATTAGTGGTTAGGGAAATATAGCGAAAAAGGCGTTTGAATAACTTTTTCCAAGATGACGACCGCAGGATAAGGGTTGCAACCCCCACACAGACACAACCCAACGATAAAATTACGTTCTCTAAGAAACGCAAGGTAAAATTTCAATGCATTATTTGGAAATTTTCAAATAAAAATATGAAGACATTTTTTTCTATTTTTCGCATGATCTACAAGGTCATTAACATGATTTCTTCATACAAATCAAAATTAGAAGCTACATAGTAACATTTTCTTGATATTTCGTGAAAAAAAAAATAGCGAGTAATCACGTTTATATCTGGTTTGTTCTAGATCTAGTCGAGTGATGAATACCCCCTTCTGTTTGCATATATGTTTATAGTTTATATTAATAAACCATTTATTTTTAAATATTTAATAAATGAGTATTTTTTATCAACTATTTAAATAAATTTTTGTAAAAAATCGCTGGAGATGGTAATAAGTTGATTAGATCTGTTTTGGTTCTTTTCGCATGTTATTTTTTGCTGCCACTGTAAACTGTACTGTGTGTATATCTGTCTGTATATATAATCAAATGTATATAGAATTATTTATCATTTCATTTTTTATTTAAATCAATACATTCCTAACCAAAGTTATATTTTTGCTAGTCGTCCTAATTTTTATTTGTTCATCGGTATTACACATCGAGATTTTTGTACAATTTTTCACATATAAATATATTTATATCTCGGTGTTTAATATTGAATTTTTTTATAATTTCTCTAATATATAATAACTCAATTGGTATTAAATACAAAGAGGTATTATATATTTTTTTATTAGATAGATATGCTTATTTTTAGATATTTTGAACGTCTTATAATACAAAAATTTGAATCTTATAATATCCAATATATTATTTCGGACATTATAAGATAATTTTCAAAATTTTGTTCAAAATATCTCATATTTTTCATTTTTTTTTCTCATTTTTGTATCAGGACTAGTTGCTATTTTTATTTATTCGCAGCATATCTACCTAATAATATATTTTGTTTATTATTATAATTTTTTTTCAATTTAAGACACGTGTGCACAATTTTAGTGTAGCAATTACACAATTTCCCAAACACTGTGTGAGGCAACTAGTCATATATTAAATATATTTAGTTTCAAATATTTTTTTTGTTTTTTATTTTGTTTATTTTACCACATTTCAGGGGAGTTTTTCGGTTGTAAGAGTTGTTTGATATTTATTCGGTTTTATCGTACTCCAACGTATACAGTAAAAATTTCTAAAACGGTATGAAAAACGCATCTCTAGTGTATATCATATTTTCCCTTATTTCTTGGACTATAATATCGGGCGAAGGGTTGAAAAATCGACAAAATGATGGATGTAACTTCCAGTAAAAGCATTGTAAGGTAAGAAAATAATATTGGAAAATAAGAATTTAAGTCAAAACACCAAGGAAATTTCTGATTATACCGAATGTATTAAATAAAACAACTTTTAAAACCAAAATCTACTTTTTTCAAATTCCGAAATGTGGTATTTCATCCTTATTTATTTTTTTGTCGATGTTTGATGTTCCCCAGCGTCATAGACAGTTTACAGTGTGAAGTAAAATATTTCGAGAATATTTTTGGTATTTTAGAGCTGCGGCAATAAGCCGGATGAAAGAAAAAAAACACATTGTATATAAAAATAGACAAGAGCCCAGTATTCCTTCTCATCCCACAATAGTTACAGTCACGTCATTAAAAAAATAACAATCGGGTCCTGAGGGAATTTATCTTAGTCTACAGCTAGACTACGAAATCGTGATTTTACTGTTCCTAAAATTATATATTAGAAACTGCCGAAATTCGAAAGACTGCCATTCATTTAAGATTCGTTTGGAATTTCGTTGACCGTTATAAAACTTAGTTTCCTTTCAAAATTGATCGTTTGGATGTTTTCTAGAAAATTTAAGTTGAAATTTTCGTTTAACTCGGGACCTCAACAGGTACATTACACTAAAAAACGTTTTTTGAAAATTTAAATATAAGATAGTTATTTATTAGATTACAAATTATATAACGTTGTCGATTGTAAGGTACCCAAATAAATGCTATTCAGTTCTCGAACCAATAAAACGCTCGGTTCTTCAAATCAAATCTGTAATTAAATTTTTCAAAACTATTGAAACACCGAGGATTTCCAAAAACAAACAAAAAATATTATTTACTAGATATATACATATATATAGTACCCTAATATATATAATACATACATTCCTGTTTCGTGTCTAATAGCTTATCAATTACAACGTTTTGTACATTATATAATATCCAATTTAACACAAAATGGGGTAGTTTCCAAATTCACCACGAAAAAAATATATATAAATGCACTTAGAAATATATCCTAGAACAACATTTTCCAGCCATCTTTGAAGGCGTTTCATAACATCCCTCAACTCATTTCACTCGATCTTCTATTAGGAAAAACCTCTGCCTTTACTACAACTCACTCAATAAGACACCAATAAATTCGTATTAATTCTCAGTTTAAGCTAAACCGATCAGAAAAACACTCTTTATATATCATCCTCCTTCTCGCAGATAGAATTTGATCAATATCAGACTTTTTAAAACCAATTTCTATAGAAATTTAAGAAAAATATTTGATAATACAAAATACTTGAATAGACTTATTTATTTCTTAAGGATATAGTAGTATACAAGGTGTCGTATACGTATGCCTGCGACATTTTTCTTAAGAAGAATGCTTCAAGAAAATTTCAAGAAATTACAAATACTGGAGGTTAAAATTAGTTGTATTTCATCAGAAATAAGTGTCTTGTCAATTGAAAACTTAGAATACATACATAATAATTATCTGGAGTTAAATGTGGAGAAAATGGTGGCCAATTCAGAACTCCACCTATCCCTAATAGTTTCATATATATTTCATCATCATCATCATCATTTAGCAGTCTATCTCTTTTAACCTACACTATTTTCCTCGATCTCAGACATCTTGGATCCAGTTGGAAGGTATCCATTACATCGGTAGTCTGCATGCTTCATCTCTAGGACGCCATTTTAGTATTCCATTGAAAATCTTGCGACACATTTCATTTTACTTTCAATTGAATCTGTAACTTTCGTTCATTTGTTCGGATTTTATCTCGTAATGTCTTTACTAACATGAACCTATCCAGGTTTTTGTATCTATGCTAGTATTTCCGAACCATAAGTCAGTAAACATATTTCGTTTGAGACATGTCAGTATATTTGATTTGCCAAATGCGGCCCAAATTCGAAAATTTGATTGTCTCTTCTCATTCAGATCTAATATCCTAGATGTTATGTATCTGATTTCTTTTTCTTCTAACATTAGGTTACGATATGGAACTAAATTTGGAATGAATTGGTTGTTGGCGATGTTTATATTTGATCCCACTTTTCCGGAAGATGTAGATAGATCTGAGATTATTTGTTTCGTCTGAGATTTAGCTTTTCTTCACTTCAATCACTTTTATACCCTGTCTAGTTCGGTCTTTTGAAATACATATTCTACGGGAGTTCTAAAAAGCTTGGGAGGAACTATTTCTTTTTGAACCTGTATTGTCTGTAAACAACGCTTTTTTCTATGGTTTTATCACCTGGAGATGATTATTTGTTCTGTATCCAGCTCTGACGTCTGCTTTTTTTCTAGACATATGTATTTACTTCATTTCTGGATCTTCTTTGGTACATTATTAAGTTTTTTTTGGTCGACTTTAGTAACCCTTACAAAAAAATATTTTCCTTATCAGCCAGCAAAGCTATGAATTACCAGAAGACATCGACGATAGCAAATGCTGGGTAATTTGGTATTGGACAGAACTTATCAGAAAATATTATTGAGGATTTTCTTCTTAAACTCGAAATACCAATAGCGTATCAGTATAATTTGTTATGGTTTATTGTAAGGCTAGGATAAATCATGGAAAGTTAAACTTTCTAAATTATTATTAGATTATTTTGAATACTAAAGGCTATCGAGGTATTTTAGATTTGATATTATTAGTATTTATCTAATTGATAGTACTTTTTCATGTCAGTTTTCAGTATGGGGTATTTTATTCAATTCCAGTATAATTATTTTTTGAAAGGTTCTGAAAACATCAATTGACTATATCATTAGTAAAATCCCATGAGTCGCTTTGAATCAACTGCATGTGAATTCACTTTTTTCAGTATTAACAATACTCTTTTCCTTACTAATTACTACTACAGCAACATTCACAAGTAGACGCGTCAAAGATGGTGATAGTGGTTTCGTCTTCTCTAATTTCATAATTGTATTCCAATGTTCTTGCTACATTATCTTCTATCATCTTTTTTCTTTACTCTACAAGTTAACGGGTGGTTCAGGAATGAATAGTGTTTTGTAAACTACCCCGTTAAGAAAAAAATGCGTCGTCGTTCTTCGGTGTTTCGAAAATGTGTATACATATATGTAAATAAGCTTATCTCCATACAATAGATGTAAAACCGGTAGAATATTGCACATATATTTGGTGTTACTTTCGAAATACGATAAAAAATAGCGGATCGAGTATAAACCTGAGTACAAAAGTTTGGGAACTGGCAAGCATGTGACAATGGGATAATGAAGAGAATACCCAAGTGCTTTACTTTTAAGTGTTATTAGAGCAGATTTTCACTTGGCTATGGACTGGTGTAATAATAAGTAAGAAGCAAATAGATCGTCTGATGAAAATCGGATCGTGTTGCTATTAGTTCCTAAACAAATCTCTCCACAAATGGTAAGAGATGGCAACTTTGGAACAGTTACAAACCTAGTTAATAGTAGCGGTTTCGCATGTGAATTAAAAGGTATGCGGATATGATAATGTTAACTGGTGTCTCATTGATAGCCTTTTTTATTCGAAAATGTTTTTTTACTATCATCTATACTCATATTACTTAAAAGGAGTTGAAGTATATGAAGTATACATTAAAAAAATTATATAACAAATAGTAATTTTGAAATTTGACTTCTTAAAAAAATATGGTATGGCGTTTTTATTTGGAAAACTGAATCCATGGCATACAGATTCTTAAACTGAATTTTTGAACTGTCAAGGAAAGTCAAATTTCGAAGCGTTGTTTTTTTTCCAGCTTATTGCATATAATTATATTGAAGCAAGAAAAACGTTTTCAAATGAAAAAGGCGCTTAAAGTTTCAATGCTTCTTGTTTATGATTATGTTAGTCCGTTAACTTGACAATGAAGACCTCAAAAAGTTACTGTTGGTTTTAACAATTCACCCAACTATAACTTATCACAGATTTTAACTATTTATGACGTACTTTCTAAAGCGGGAGGTATTAAATAACCACAACAAAAAAACACACTTTTCCAATAACAAAAAAATGAATTCGTTTTTGTATAATTTGATTAACAAGAATAAGAGATGAAGTTGTGTGATTAAATTTTTGTAAGACGTGGTGTAACATGTCTCTCGCCTCAATTCGCGGCTAGCCGAAGAAAGTGAGTAGGCTAATGTCCGAATTGTTGAAGACAAACCCAACAGATGAATTCAGAAAAGACCTGAGATAGGTCCCGGAGGAATTACATTGCTTTCTGGATGAGACTGTAAAAGTAATTTTTGAGGTCGATCCAAAACCCGAAATAATCGGGATGTAGGTAGTCGCCCTTCTTAGGTAGGATCCCCGCATAGTACTTTTTCATTTTTTTAATTTAAAAAGGACAAAACCGAATCCAACTCTTCATATCTCGGCAGCATTGGCGACGGTTCCAAAAAAAATTATTAGTGAGAAAAGAATCAAACTTTTAGATTAGTGTTGACGATTGATATATTTTATTGATTTGGGAAAAAATTATCTCTAAATTGTTACAAATTTTGACAAAATTTTTCTATCAAAATCTCGCGAAAAATTGCTGAGAATTGAGATATGGGTTTGGTGAAGATCCCGTGTAATATTTTTGCAACTATTTGGCAAGTTTTTAATCTATTTTACAAGAAAGATCTTAAATTAATTGAGCCACTAAGCTTATTCATTAATCTTCTTTGCATCTAGAAAATTTAATGAAAACAATAAATCATATAACAAAATTAATCATATCCAAAAAAAAGTTATTTTAACACCAAACGCTGATACGTTGATTTTCGTATATTATTTTTGAGAAAAAAAAATTATTTCAAAATGGTGGCTTATGAATTTAAGGTAGTTCGGAGATTTTTCGTTCGCATCGTTTGGTTTCAATGCACACACATTTGGACAACATCTTTGGCAAAAGCGGCTTCTCGAGCATGCTAAAGAACTTGCGTGTGGAGGTTGACCATATATTTATATATATATATATATATATATATATATATATATATATATATATACATATGTATAGTTATTGTTTAGTTACAGGAGGTACACTTATACTTTACACTGTTCGGAAGAAAACATTTAGGTCACCGGTTCAAAAATATCACGAAAAAAGTACAAGCTTATTTTAAGCACCTCTGCGCCTTAAAAAAATTAACTTTCGAAGCAAGAATGATATGAGTGTGTATAACCAAAATCTGCCTTATTCTATTTTCTTATGACGAAAATTTCCTACCGTTATAGCGCTATTATTTGCCTAGTATATATCGTTCTTTACCACTGATACTGACGATTTTTAACCACTTCTCCATAAAAATTAATTATCAACTAATCTAGTCCAAATATTTAATACATAGAATTTTGTGTGGGTTGTAGGATACATGTACAATTGTTGGTAAACTGCCCGGGTGTCTTCCTTGACTTCGCCTCGGTTAGTATTGTTTTACAGACTACGTTCCTTTTTACCGTTCGACATTGCTTTACAGCGACAATAGAAACATTCTGCGAACGACTCTCTTTTAAAATCAACAGAACAAAAACTAAACTACTGAAATTCGATAAAGAAATCCTCATTATAACAGCTGACTAAAAAATTATATCTCTCCGAATCAAGATACTACAATTTCTTTCCCTTGGCTAATTCTTTCATATTAACACCGTTTATCAATTTTTTCATATCTTCTTTTCCATAGACGAGTATTTTCATATCTTCTAGAAACCTTTATGGTCAATCATTCACTTTTTTGGTTAACATACCTCAATCATGTTTTCAGCCAACAAATCACTCAATAAGTCGTATGACTAAGTAAAACACATTTTTTGCCAAAAATCGTTTCTATTCATCAAAAGAGCTTTTCTAACTTCTGCTTTCTGGAGGCCCGATCTGGACTATACGGTGGATGAGGAAATAATTAGAATTGTAATTCGTTCAATTTAACTATCTTTCCATCGACTTGTGAATCGGTGCATTGTCTTTATGAAACTTCGACATATCAGGTTGTTTTTTCTTGATTTTTCCATTGAAATTATTAAAAAACTCTATGTAGTATTCGCTATTTATTGTCTCTCCTTTTTGGAGATAGTCGATGAACAATATTCCATGGCGCATTCCACAATATTGGACCCATAACCTTCCCAGCTGACTGTTGTGCCTTTGACGTGGTTCACCAGCTGCAGTTCACTGAAATGATGAAAAGCTTTCTCATGGTCAAATTTTCATGCATAATTGTAATCACACTGCCTTCTGATATCTCCACGGTCTCAGCTATCTCACGCAATTCCAATTTACGATTAGACACAAACAATTTGTGGACTTTTTGTGTTTTCTGGACGACCAGAAAGTTCACCATCATCGGTGTCCATACGATCACGTTTAAACCCAAACAAACAAACAACAAATGGTTCTTTTAGATGGATAACACTTTTGAAACCATTGCTAAGCTTGTACAGTAGCAATGACCATTCGAACACCAATTGAATCGATTGCTTTGAAAAAGCTTCACTTTTTTCTGACTAATCGAAATGTCATGGCATTTGACACATAGTCTTTTGAAAGCTGGTACTTCATAAACGTCATACGGATTTGAAAATTGCGGCGCCATCTATGTTTCAATCACATGACTTATTGAGCTATATGCTTCTTTTGCTGTGAAGCATATAACGAATATCTGATCTGGTTTTAAATATTTCTATTGTTCCAATAGATATCCCGAAGATTTAATGTTTAAATTGCTCTGTTTGATTTTAAAGGTCGGTCGTTGAAAGATGATTCTATAAAATAGCCACTAGTTATTGGAGTTTTTGCGTTGGTACCAATGGGTTTACCACACTCTATCAGCGGTTTTGGTACACTTAGCCCTCTTTGATCACGACAGTTGTAAGGGATAAGAAACATCGGGCCGCTGTATCACACAATATAACAGAATCTGTACAGAATAATTATGAAGACATATTGTTTTTTTCTTATAATAGACCGAGCTAAGACTGCAAATATCATTTTAAGTACGAAGATCCTTTAAAGGAAATGGAATTTACTTATTTTCTACAGTACTGAGTTAGTTGAGTCCGAAATGATAAAAATAATTATTTGGTTCATACTATATCTTTATTATATATATATATATATATATATATATATATATATATATATATATATATATATATATTATCAATCTGAAAAGATATTTGTCTATGATGACTTCTAGCTGTCGATGTTTGAGATAAGTAGAAGAAATTTGCAGTTTTAGTTATGTTTATATCAAAATCGTTACTTTAAGGCAGAGAAAGATCTCGGAAGTGTTCTCAATCCTGAAATAGTCATTTGAAAAGTCACACAAAATCTGAAACAATAGAAATGAAGGCAACCGTTCAAAAACTGCAGTTTTCGAAATTTGGTAAACCGGCTAATTCATACTCATTCAAAATTCCACTGGGCCAATTCGTCCGTCAAAAAAGTGCCTTCAAAGTTGTTTTTACGAAAAAAAAAAAATTACAAATTAAGGGCCCTAAATAGACACAACGCCCAACCAAAACTCCACCTAGATCCTTCTCTGTCTATTGTCATTTTACTCCGTTTAACCAAGAGACACTCGGTTACATAAGATTATTTCTTAAATATTATATTGTTATGCTAAGATGGCCGACAGGGGTGTTTTGTCCACCCAGGCTATACTATTTGTGGTATATAGTAATTTTCATTAGAAAGTAGATAATAACATACAGATTCAATGGTTTCAGTTACCCATGTTATATGAACACAGGTTTTGTTAGCTGTTATTATTGTTATTTGTTAAGCTATTACGACTACCGCCCTCTCTGTGTCTTACAAGGAAACTAGCCGATTAGCAATTTTAACCAATAGTGGAGGAAAATCATTTAAACATATAAATAACTGAAAATCGGCGCGAATCAATTATTTCGATTAGCAGTTCAGTAAATAATTATCAAATTCTAATTTAATCAATTACATTCTCTTAGTTTTAAATTTTTTTTCGTAAACTGCTCTAGCGTTTCGAGAGAATTTGTTTTTAGTTTATTTACTTCTATAACTTATTTCTTTTGTTTTTTTTTTCAAGTATAAACAAAAAATTAATCATCATTATATACGAAATAGATTATTTCCCAAAACTGTTAAAAAAAAATTGAAAGATTCGTTCTAGTTTGTCAGAAAAACATGATATTTCTCTACTAAGACAGTACATACACTGTATATATACACACCCCCCACACGTTTTGTACATTAATTCACTGTCACATGTTCATTGTAAAATTCAAAATTTTCACAGATTTTCACCAAACTAGTTTTCCTCAGACGTGCAATATAGCAAAGGGGGCGCTCGTTGAGATATGCTACCCATCTATTAAGTTTAATTTTTGTCACCAGATGACTTCTCTTGGTCTTCCTCATTACAAACTCGACAACGATATCGATGACAATCGTGTCATAATTTTGAAAAAAAGCCACTAAAATGTCAAAATTTGGCATCTAAATTTCCGGAAATGCAGCTGGAAAAGTTGCATGGATATATTAAATTAAAATTTCTCACTCATTTGGCAATTATTCACACATAATTTTCGATTAAAATTTTAATAACTCGCTTGGTTTCAAATAAAAATCCCAACTAGTTCATTATATCATTTTAATTTCAATTTGTTTTTATAATTCATTAAATCGTATTATAAAAATTTAGCGACAAACATACAAATATATTATTCTGCATGGAAATTGAATAAAACATTCGAATACGGAAAAAAGCGAAGATGAAATACATTAGATCAAATCGTAAATTTCACTTCATATCGCGTGGAAAAGAAACTCATCGATTAAATGAAGAAACAAGAAAATACAGCTAACACTTAAACTAACTGTACGGAAAATGTTTGACCAAGAACACTTCAAGATCTAAAACAATCACCTGAGATCTCATACGTACAAGCGACGACTACTAAACACACTGTATACACTACCAATACACACTCTCTCTATCTCTCTCCCTGACGTGCGTTTCAATAATCAAGTTATCCTCTTCAAAGATAACTTGGTCAGATAGTGTGATTGTGTTAGTGTAGTGGTAATGTAAACAGTCTCCAGTCTCGTCGAAACGCGCGTTAGACAGTGTAATCGCGAGTGCTGATGTAAACAGTGTGTTCAGTATGAACATCACCAGTAATTCCAGCTTAGTACTCAATGAGGGCAGCTAATGAACGGACTATAGTTCCCACAGAAGGCAGATACTAAAAGAAAACCACTCTTGTTAGTGGAGAAATTTATTGAAAATACTTTTCGAAATATAGTCTTGAGCAGATGTAGTGACAGTTTAATTTTAAATTCTATACCATGCAGAAATTTTTTTGTGGGTAAATATAGACAAATTATTTTTTTTTTAGTTCGTCAATAATGACACATAAATATATCATTTTTATTATTAAATTATTAGTTATTTTGTCAAAATAGTATGTACTTTTCGAAATATCAATATATAGAAAAAGGAAATGGGCTTGGTCAATGAAGATCCTTGGAAATTGCGGCATTTTGGCTTTAGCTTGTTCTTTCCAAATTTCAAAATCTTCGTTGATTGAACACATTGACTTTATCGAAATTTTTTAGGGAAAGTAGTCGGTGGTTACTTCAGATTCCAAGCTCTGATAATATTAATCAGCTTTAATTAGCTAGGAAAGATTTAGAAAACAATTCAAAGAAGAATATTGATTTGTAACATTTAAATTCATATATGTGAAGAGTGTCCTATATTAATTAAAGACAAAATTGTTCATAGTCCAATCATTTTAGGTTTTATCTTCGGAAAAACTCCTAGTGTGCTGAATTTTTATATACAACTTTTTCCTAGTAGAATTATCTACAGAAAATCTGTTGAATGTTTTAGTAAAATCAACCTTTTTCGGAGTAGAGCACTGAGAATACTGAAAGTTTAGTGTCGCTATTGGTGATGGTAATTTCGAATTTTTAAATACTGTCAATTTCGTAAATGTAGATAGTAATTGTTGTAAAAATTGTACAAATTGCGTATTGCGATTGTTTTGTGAAGAAGAAGAAAGTGAAGTTATTGATAGAAAAAAAGTACAAAATATTCCAACGAGAAAAATATTTATCGAGTATTTTATAAAATACAAACCTGGCTAGGAAGAGAAATCGATTAAGAACAGTGGGAGTTAAAAAATAATAAACTACAGCCAATAATGACTTTATTACCATCAATACCTGATGATCTATTGAACATAATCTTTTGTAATTGTATGTGGATGCAAAAAAAAATTGGATTGAGGTGCTTAAAAGTTTATGGACATATCCGTGCTTAAACGCAGAGTCAACAAATGATGGAAATGATTAAGATGTAGATGTAGAAATTAGTCCCCACGACGTTTTGTCTAGAAACTGAAGATGTCGACGATGAATAAAAAAATATATATAATGCGTCTTGCACTGTACTTCATATGTGGTGAGTAAACTTGTGATATAATCGCTTTCTCAGCGCTTCACTTCAAATACGGTTGATTTTACAGAAAAATGAAAGAGACTTTTTTGTAGACAATTTCAATAGGAACAATTTTTATAATAACCGCTATTGACCTACGAGCAATGTATCGGGAGATATTTGCAATAAACTGATATTCGTGGACTTTTTTAACTGGCTTAATATCGATGTCGATTTTTCACATTTTCGTTACAACAATTCAATAAAAATGTATACAAAAATTCAACTCACTAGGAATTTTTCCGAAGATAAAACCTAAAATGACTGGACTATCAGTGGACAAAACCTGATATTAGAATTTTTTCGACGATAGATATTGTTTCCAAAAAAATTTTGTAGTAGCTAACAAGGGGTGCGTTTATGTTAGACCTGCGATAAACGATAAGGGCAGTAATGAGAGCAAGGGCTCTGCGAAATCCGTTTCTATGATATGCCATATAGTGAAACTTCGATATAGCGACGACCTCTGCTATGTAGTACACGTGAAGCCAGAGATTGATCAAACCAATCGATTTAATATGGAAAAGAAATACTTTAGATTCATATGCAGTTAAAAATCGCAAAATCTCTGCGCACCCTACAACTACAAGAAAGAGGGTTGAAAACCAAGACCAATTCTATCCGAAGAACAAACCTATTTTGGTTATTTTTATTTTTTTGGTCCCAAAAAAGGGCTTTAGCGAATATTTTACTGATTAAACACTTAATATAGAAGCAAAGAAAGTAGATTAAGCAATTAGCACCGCTGTTATCGTTGCTCGGCTG
Organism: Diorhabda sublineata; assembly: GCF_026230105.1. Classification (NCBI taxonomy): domain Eukaryota; kingdom Metazoa; phylum Arthropoda; class Insecta; order Coleoptera; family Chrysomelidae; genus Diorhabda; species Diorhabda sublineata. The sequence continues at coordinate 14,061,092 of NC_079485.1, read as the reverse complement.
CCAAGCATGTCCAACGCGTCGCACAATGGGACCCCACTGGGAGACTCGACTTCTGAATCGATGGCATGTAGTACCATGGATACTTCTCAATGCCCATCTCGGCTGTTTTATTTTAGAATTCTCTCCCGTCATTGCACTTGCAATTATTGAAAAAACGTCCGGCAGTGTTGTCATTATTTGAAGATCCGTAACCCTGCTTAAGGAAGTCTACTTTATTGCCGATTTTTTCCAGAAAATTTTTTTAAATACGTTTCTTTTCGTTTTCGTGCGCATGACTGGCTTATCTTTTGTAGTCCTCAATTTTTAGGCTTTTACTGATTATTTTCAGTTAGTTGACAATATTTATTCAATTATAAATTGTTTCTTATTTGTTACATCCTGTTTTAATTAACCTCAACTTTTTATCTAGTTCTGATAGTCTATTAGCGTCTGTTCTTGCAAAACCATCGTTTTATCTATTTAATATCTTGTTGAAATCTGGTGAATTTCCGGTAATCGAATGGAAAATTGAAGGGATAGTATATTGTCATTTAGAATGATCGCCCCATCACTACTACATCCAAGTTTTCCAAGATACTCCACTTCACGACGTTGGTTGACGTTTTATCCTTGGTGAATTCTTTAGAAACCTTGGTTTCATACTAATAAACATATTTTATCGAGTTAAAACCATATCTTTACTTTTTAATGCACTCGTTTTTCCGAAAATAGAATTGTATGGGGTTTAAGCAACCTAATTCCGCGTGGGATTACAGGCCCATAGAGAAATAAGTGGAGTGCTGCGAGTACTGGTTAGCAGGGTGGAGCTTTCCCTTCAACCCCAATAAAAAAACACTTCAAAATGTACTTCAACCTAAACGATCTAGTGATATTGAGCTATGGGGTGATTAGGTTAGGTAAATAAATGGAGTTGCCTAAATCAAAAGAAATAAACTTTATATTAATTAATTAATTCAATAAATGATCCCCAAAAACGTTTATTAGGAAACAAATATCATTAATGAATAGTACATACTATGTGTTAGTTTTGTTTTGCGAGAATTTTTTGTTAGAATGAAGGATGTTGGGAAGAAACTTGAGTTATATATATATATATGTATAACGTGGAATGGAAGTGGCAAAATGTTGTCGAGATTAGGTCGTGTCACTGGTGTAACGCCACGAGGCTCCTTCTAAGTAGAAAATAAGGAAATTTGAATCGAATAAGAATGTATATTTAGTACAAAAAAAAGCGAGATAGCTCAAAATTATATGATCTTTCCCACCGGTCGTCCACGCCTAAAAGTTTATATGTGTAAAAATTTAAGAGTATTTTTATATTTATATTGGTGTAAATCAAAATTTGGTATTGACAAAATTATTGTAGAAATTTTAGGTTGATACAATTAATAAAAAATAAGCTTTAGGGATTTTTAAATGAATTTGTATATAAAAATTTATATAATATATATAGATCGGTTGGTCGAGTGGTGGGGATAAGATTGGTATATTATTGCGTTTGATAGGACGCGTGGCGACGTATACTATACTATATACGTACAAAGTACTCATAGTTGTGCGTCAAGCACTTTTCCTACGTTGCTTTTTGTTTATTTAGCGTGTGCCCGTAATACATGTTACATTAGACAATTTTACTATTTGGTGTACAGCAATTGTTTCGGTCCCCTCAAGGCGCATCACCGCCTATGGGATAGCCGAGATGTTGTGACTGTGTTTTCATTGAGCAGTATAATAAATATATACATTTATTTGGAAACAAATGTCTTTTATTTACCTACAATATTCCTTCGCTTTCATCCTCTATTTATTTTACAAATAAAGGGTTGCTACTTAACCTTTTCACTGATAATACTATTTTCTTTTATGGGTTTATGGCAGATAAGTCGATCGAGTACAAATCAGCCTACATGTGTTTCATAGATCTGCAAAAAGCATTTGACCGAGTTCACTTAGAGGATGTTGTACATTTACTCTACGACAGACCTCTTAATCAAAGTCATAGAGAATCTATACAGCGCGAACAAAATCCAGGCCAAGATCGATGGAGAACCAATCTCTGTGGAAAGAGGAATACGTCACTGAGTCCAATCCTTTTCAACATAATTATGGATGAAATAATAAAGCAAGTACGCAGATTGAACGGATACAAAATGGGTGAGAGCAATATTACAATCCTGTGCTAAGCCGACGATGCTGTGCTGTTTGCAGAAAACGAAGACGACCTCTGAAGGCTGCTATATCGCTTTAATTGCACAGCAAAATCTCTAAATATGATGGTTTCTGCCACCAAAACAAAAAGCCTGACAAAAATACCTCGTAAATGCAAGGTAGTCGTAGACAACAAAATAATCCAGCAAGAAATGAAATTCAAATATCTGGGTATAGAACTATCCGGATATGGTGATATTGAGACAGAGGAAAGGCAGCAAACAATAAAAGCAGCAGCAGCAGCCGAAAGTCAGGAAGCTACAAAACTGTAATCAGACGTACACAGTAGAAACTCGGCCTGATACAGCAAAAACAAACATAATGCAAAAATGCAGAGTGGAAAATATTAACGAACGGGTACTGAGCAGAAAGCGCGAATGGAACGAACACACAAGTAAAATGAGCGAGGAAAGAATAGTCAGGATAGCACCTAACCACTGGGAGAAGAAGTATGAGAAGGCCACGAAAAAGATGGTGTGATAATCTTACCATGAATTGAGGCAATATGCATGCTGCGAAGAATGAACAGGTAATCTGTCTAAAATGGAATAGGAAGAAGAAGAAGAAGGGTTTATGGGCTTATTTTAGTCAATGACAGCAGTCAAATATTGAAGTTCTTGTTACCGACTTTAGAAGTGATCCGCAATCACGGAATATTCTTCTAGACCTACTAAAATGGAGAAAAAGCAGGGTAAGCTTCACTAGCTTGAGTATAGGAGGGCGACCAAGTGAAAAGGTTAAGTTTTGAAATGGAATGTACGGTGGATCACCTATCAATTCGATGTTTTGAATGTTCAAAAACGTTTTCGTTTGAACTGATGTGTCAGAGCTCGCATTGTCGTGTGATTGGTTTCCCTGATTTTTTCAAACACTTCTAGGAGAAAATACTGGTGTACTATACAGAATTGACCATTCAACGTTTCTCTAATGAAACGTTGAAGACATGTCCAATTATTTAGAAGAAACAGGCGACCATTTGCTTCGTACGCAAACAACTTTTGTTGGAGTTAGCACATACAGTCGATTGTTGTTTCCATGATCCATGATTCGTCGCCTATCACAATCTTATAGACGTCTTTTGAAACACTGCGATATTTTTTTTGCACCAATCGACACAAGCTTTGTTTGAGCAATAGTCAAATTATGCGGTATCCAAGGCACAGTATAGAGAAAGAGATAAATGCTTCATTGTCGAAAAAATGGTATAATTTCTAGACGAAAACCTGTAAAAACTAAAAAACAAACATAAATATAACTAAATAAAGATACAAATAAAATAAAATTTCAATATACAGAAGAAAACCAACAAAGTTGTAGGTATTAGTAATAGGTAATAATTAATATAAGTCCATAGCAAAAATTGAACCAGAATACCCGGAATTCAATATTTTATTAGAATAGAAGTCGTTCATAGAATAGAAGGCACTTTCCACTAAATATTCCCTCAAATTATTGCGGAATGCGGGAAAAGATTCAATTGGCAAGTGATTGTGCATTTTTTGCATCAAAAATTATTGAGCCTTCAACTGATTCCGAACGTAAATGACCGACTTAGACAAACGGATTCAAATATTAATAAGGAAGAAAGAGTCAGAATGTTTAGTCTTTTAAAAAAGTCCCTGCATTGAGCCCTTCTGTTTAGTCTGAGAAAATATTTAACAGCTCTGTTTTGTGGTTTGAAGATCAAATTGAGTCACATCACAAGTAAACCAGAATGGATGTGCATATCGGAGATGCGAGTCAATAAAGGCATAATAAACTGTTAAGGGGGTGGATAAGCTCAGTTCTCAGGAAACTGACCTCAGCGCAAAACAGGAGTACTATGAGATCAGGGTTGCTCCAAGAGAAACTAGTATAAACATAAGAGCCTAGTACAGAGCCTTGAGGCACTCCATATTCTATTGGCTTGCAAGAAGACGTCGTTAGATCAACTATTAAAAGCTGACTTTTGTTGGTAAGGTATGACTTGAACCATGCGAGAGGTGTTCCTCTCGCAATATTATGATTAACAATATCGAAAGCCTGAATCACAAAAAATTATTGCAGTGAAGTGATGGCTGTTAAGGCGTAGACATTATTTAGGGCGAAGAAAATAGCATCATTTGTGCATTTGTTACTTAAAAACCCAAATTGTTTGATAGTTAGTATTTTAGATTTAAACAGAAATGATAAATGCCTCTTTTTGACCAATCTTTCTATGATCTTAGATAACGTGGGAAAGTGTGCAATTGGGCGATAATTCGATGCTTGATTTTTATCTCCTCCTTTGTGCAGAGGTATAATTATAGCCATTTTAAGGCAATTGGGAAAAGTGCCATTTTGAAATGAAACGTTAATTAAAGTGGTAATAGTTGACTAAAAGTACGAGCAACAGACAAGTCCAACAAAGTATTATTTCAGCCGCGGCGTACACAACATTTTTTAGACGACGCATAAGAATGTAACAAGAATTCTGTTATATTTTCTCTGGTTAAAGTTTTTGATTTTTTTGCAGTGCACCCTTTGTTTTGTTTCTTCAGGAAATTGATGAGTTTTGGATTTTTGTTGATGTGAACATTTTGTTATATTGCGAGAATACTTTTAATCATCGAGAATGTAGACCATAAAGTAGACATTTTCCAGATTTTAGATTTTTCTGGAAAATGAGCGAGCACTACGTTTTTCGTTGGGTTTTTCGCCTTTTTCTGGTGACACCACTTCATAAACGGCTCGTACTGTTTTTCGTACCTTACACGAGATTTATCCGGCAACGAATTAAAAACGGCCGCATTGCTTTCTTCGGTGAGATCAGGTGGCGTGGATTCGAGTATTTACTCTTCATCGATGATGTTTTCTTTTTCAACATTGTTATTCACTAATTTAGACAAAACTTCGGATAAAACAAATAATTTCAGAAAATTAGAAATTAGGTTATCCAAAATCATCGAAGTGATACTTTCAACTGTCAACATTGAAGTGGCTAGAGTCGCTACAAAGCGTCCCGAAAGTGTTTTGCAGTACGGAACTGTCATTTTCAGTACATGGAACACTCAAAACGCAACTTTTCGTATGTAAATGAATAGAGAACGAACAACTTTTAGATGGCGTCGTCTAAAAGAACATTTTAAATGTAAGTCCATCAATTCCAGTAACAGTTTGATGTAACAAGTATTCATTCCCTGATGGTAGTCACCTGAATGAGTAGATTCAGAAGTCAATAAACCACCTTTAACAAAATACTTTGAACAGTCTATGTGCACTATGACCAGTCCGCGCCCCTATCCATTGATTTCTTCTCCATACAACAATATCGTTTCTTTCTATTGAAATAGACTTTCTGTATTGCATTTTCCAGCGGAAATCTATTTTATTTAGATATTTCCATTGTATGCTTTGACAACAGCTTTGTCTCCTGTCGGAAATTATTAAGAAGAATTAAAGAAGGGTTGGGGTTACCAGGCAAGTTTAGAAAGCAAACCTCGGACTCCCTTGGACCTTCCATAAATACCATACATCATCAGTTGATATTGATAGGTAAGATCTATAAAAGTTGTCGAGTAGAGATTGTAAACAGCACTTCGCCCTGCAGGAAGATATGGTTAGATAGAGGACACGAAAAGAGTTCGATTCGAGTCTTCGAAGTCATTCCAGATAGTCGAGCCATCAATGTCGAACTATATGGATAACTGATGCGAATATATGAGGATTTTTCGGTGATATATCCAGGTTTAGTTAACCGAAAGGGGGTTGTAGCACAAGGTATGGTTTTGGTTATGGTTTTGGGTTGAAACCATATTTGACTATTGAAGCTTCCTTCTTGTATAATTATTTGATAAACAAAATATTATTATTAATGATTAATGATTATTCTCTGTATTTTAAAATTTTAAACTTCATTTGGAGTCAATTGTCATTTACCCAATGGATGGCTGGAAATAAAATATGCATTGCATGATATACTACAATCGTTTCGATAAAAAATGCTAATGGGAGCTATTAATCATAAATCTATATAAAAAAAGACATTTTTACACTATTTTGTAAATTTATAAATAATTTTATGAACTTTTTACTGCTCCATCTCTACGGTAAAGTTGAATAACGTTTGATGTAATTCCAGAACTGAAATCAAAGTTATGAAATTCACTCAATAGATAGCAGTGTATGGGATGCAATCATATTGAGTTTATATGCATTCAATATTAATTCCAATTTTTTTAGCAATTTTCATCGTAATAATTGTTATCCATATCAAAAGATTATAGGAAAGTATTTTTACATATTTATTGACTAAAATTAAAGGTTTTGAAAACTTTTTTTTAAACCTTCTTTACAATGAAAGAGGTTTCAGTTATATAGCGGAATTCCTATAATACGATTAGCTCAATAGATGGCGCAAATTTGAATCTAGTGGAATTTGAGTTCAATCACATTTTGATTATTTCGAATATTTAAATATATTCAATCTCCAATATAAATAATCATCAATAATAAGTTATTATATTTATGAATTTTTATTTATTTAATGATGAATATGATTTATTTTGAATATTTTAAATCGCGCTATCTTAACAAGAAAGTTGAAAACCGATAGATTAATTTACAGTAACTAATGTAGGGTTCTATTGTTCATTCAATAGATGGCAGCATATAAAAGATTATCGATAATTTTATTGAATTTATGTAATGATACTGATCCTAATATTTATAGATTTTATCGTTACTGCTGTTAATACTGTAGGGTGAGAAATTTTTCATATTTGTTATGAGAAGTTGAAGTTTTGCGCCATCTCTATAATAAAGTTGAAAGCGGTTCGATACTTAATTTGATATAGTTCAGGTATGTTCACTATTAACGCAATAGATGGCAGAAAATTAAATCTACTGGAAACTCATTTCCATCATAATTCTGTTAATACATATTTTCATTTATTTAATTGTTAATCTAATTTATTTCGAATATTGTATATTGCGCCATCTTGACAAGAAAGTTTAAAAACGATTAATGAATTTACAGAACTAATGTAGGTTTCTATTTTTCATTCAACAGATAGCAGCATATGAAAGATCATCGATAATTTCATTGAATTTACATAATGATATTAATCCTAATATATTTAGTTTTTATCGTTATTGCTATATTAATGTAGGGTGACGAATTTTTCATATTTGTTCATCATTATAAAGAAAATAAAATTTTTCACTTCGCCATCTCTATAATGTAGTTGAAAGTGGTTCGATATGTCATTCTATAGTTCTGAGAAGTTCACTATTCACGCAGTAGATGGCAGAAAATTGAATCTACTGGAAAATTATTTCGATCACAATTCAATTAATACATTCAAATATTTACAGCACTTTTCATTATGAATTATTATCAATAATACGACCAATATATTTTTAATGATTATTAAATATAAATCATGTTAGAAACATCCCTTCGCGCCATCTCTACAGTAAAGTTCAAAAAAGATTAACTTGCATACAGAAATTTGGGATATATTGTACAGATTACATGCGAGATTAACGTAATAGATGGGACAAAACTAAATTTGAGAAAATACTATTCTTTGCTTTTAATAAAATCCATAGAAGTGTTATATACATATAAACGTTTGATGAAGATTAAGTGATTTCAGTGATTTTGTCTCTTAAATTATTTATTTCTGCTAATTTATAGAAATCATCCTATGGCTACAGGACTTAATGATCGTTCTGACTACTAGAGTTGAGCTATTATTAAGTAGATGTCGCTACTGTTATTCACTTGAGTATCTCAAATAAAACAGACATACAAAATCCTTGATTTGGGATATATATCTCTTCAAAGATCTATTTTGAAGGAGGTGTGGCGTTTATTGCCATTTCGAATATAATATAAGTCATTAGAGAACGTTGTCAATTTTTTAAAACATTTGATGTATCTGGAATATTTCATTTCTATAGAGACCAAGTCGTAGAGAGTAGTTGATCGAATACATGGTAGATGTCGTCACTAATACCAATTTTTAAATGTAACAAAACCATTCCTGTTGGATTTTGTTCACGTTTGAAAATAATAATTATAAGTCACCCACTATTGATTGAACATGTTATTTTGTATGATGTTGTCCATTTGAAGATATTTACACTATGAATGTTTTTCTACAGTTGAAGAATATAATTAATCTTTTGTAAAACAGATGTCGCAGCTAATAAAAATTTTAATATAATAATCATTCTTATACAATGGTCTTCAAATTATTGAATACCTATATTATGTAAAAAATAATTTAAAGTTGTTTCATGGAGTTTGGCTCACGTTTGGTACGGTTTTTTCTTTAACAAAATAATCTGGTTGTTAGCTCACCTTAGTCGATCTATTGTGTAGTAGATTTCACCACTACTGCCGACGTAAAGGTAACAAAGCTAATTGTAGAGGATGCTCAAATTTTTTAAGAAATAATTACATATTGTTTCACCAATATGGATTAACGAAGCAATCACGTAAATATTCAAAGAAGATCATTATTCAAGTCTTTTTTACTTTTCTTAAAAAGAATTTTATTCTTATTAATTTTCATCTAGGGTGACTTAAATTCATTTTCTAAAAAGATATTCCGGCTCAATAGGAAATTTTACGATTAAAAGATGCGAACTAATTATTTTAGCATGGACACCGACTGTGAAAAATCCAAAACGGCTGTTATAAATCTTGTCAAGTTTATGGTTGAAACATAAAACTCCCGACATTTTTTATTCGAAATCGATACCGTAGTCAGTGGAAGCCGTATAATTTAAAGTTTCGAAGATTGTTGGTATGACGGGTCTTTCAATAAGCAAGGAGCCTCTATGTTTGAGACAGCAGGAACATAAAATTATAGTTAAGACGTAAATATCGTTTTAGTACAATATCACTTCAGTTAAATTTTTTGTTGTGTAGTGTATGTTATAGTATAATACATTATACATAAAATAGAAATAAATCGTTGATACTTTCGAACTACATACATGCTTTAACCAATTTGATGGCAAAAACCTCAGATTTAGAATTATGAATTGAACAGCTGAATAAGTTTATAGAATGGTGACTGGTTTTTCAACCGGACTTGGTCAATTAGGACCTCATCTCCATGGGTCATAGACGGAATGCCGCAATCAGCACTCACATGTGTGTTTGTAGTTTCAATTGGAGTACGATGGGTCTGTCAGAAGATCCTGACCGCTTACTAACTCAACCATGAGATATATTTTGAATGCAAAGCCCCAAAATTTAATTAAAAATTTTTTAGTTCTTCAAGTACATATTAACGAAAACTACACAGTGTAGTGTACAGGTTCATGTCGCTAGAAAATGGGTGAAACCTTTTACTGATGGTAAATTTTGGGATGGTTCTATCTACGAGATTGTACAATACGACAACAAAATCAATTTAAAATGCAGATGAAATGTATAGCGTATTGATATGAAATAAACAATATCAGTTAGCTAATAAACGTGAACCGATACATATCTTGCTTATTAACAAACCTGAAAATGGATAAAAAAAAGTTATAAAACTGTTCAAACGGTCACCATATTGAGATAAGGCCAAAATCAGCGAGAAGCGACTAGTGCGATGAACATGAGCAGTCTCCTGTTTCCAGAGCTTACGATGGTTACCAAGAGACTGGTAACTTCAATCTAAGATGTAATTCCAGAAGAAAAAGGTGCAAATCAGTGAGATGACTGATTCATTGTCAGCATATCAATGCGAAATCAGCCCTCACTGGTGTTCAAGTCCAACAAGAGCTTAAAAAAATGCGAGGAGTGGCTGTGGATAACTGGACAATTAGAAGAAAACTTAAGGCCTTAACTTAACTTAACTTTGATCCAAAAAGGCCAGTTACTGCCCCCAAATGAAGCCCAGTGCACCGAGCGGATTGTCTACGATTTGCCAAAGAATACGTTAATTAGACAGACGAACAATTGGATGAAGACCTAGAGAAAGATTCGCGCAGTGTTGCACGAAAGCAAACGCGGCTGTTTCAGGGGTTTGTGTGGACATTTCAGTGGTAGCAAAAGCATCAGATGTTTGGTCGATTATAACAACTTTTCGATAACTATTATCGAGTTAACCCAATCATGATCTGATATTCGCAGTGCTCTTCAAAACCTATGACCATACATTAGGTAGATCACTTATTATCTGATTGGTGATCCTAATCCAGAAAACTTAACTCTATGTTCATAATAAGTTGATAAGTGATCTGTCTAATTCAGGGTGATTGTTTCTAAAGGTCTATAGGTTTAAGACGTCAGTCAAAAAGTAATTAAATGAAAATGTCTCATAAATAAATTTAAACGTTCGAAGAGAAATGTAATTATTAAAGATAATAATTCATAAATGAATAAATGAGAAGAAGAAGAAAGTGAATACATGAAATTGACATAGTTTAGTTGAACAAAAACATAAAATAAAATGAAAGAAGCAGTTCATGAAGTCAATCAAAGCTCGCTAAATATTTTTATTTGAATACTTAAGAATTGTTTGTTAAACTTATACAGAGTGCTCCTGTAGTCGACCGACAATGCTCTACCACACAGAGAGATCTCAATAAATGATTCTTAAGGATTCGTGTTCCCAAATCAAAATGAATGATTTATTGAGATCTCTCTATGGTAGAGCGTTGTCGATCGAATATAGAAACACCCTGTATAAGTACATGGAAGTCGATTTCAAAAATTTCTGTTAATATTTTCCAACAAAAACCTCATTAGAAAGTTGTCACAGCTCAATATAATCACCATTTATAATTTTCGCATTATTTGGATAACAAGCAATATAATTTAGACAGCTGTCAAACATGATCGAATTATCGTAATTAATTTAAATAATTATCTCTGAAATATTCAAGCGTACCGGTATAAGTGAATAATAACATGAAAAAACGATAATTAAGTCACATTTACACAATTCAAATTCCAATAGGGGAAACTATTAGAAGATTTTAGAGTAACATCAAAATTACCCGCATAATTTGAATAAGGAGTTACTACATTTTTTAGGGGAGTGTCTACCGACTAGTAACAAATAAGACGTAATTTATGCAAATATAAAATGGCGACAAGCAGCTAGAAAAAAGGAGGTACATGTATTTAAAAACGAGGTTGACGGCTTAAAATGAAACTGATCAAAGTCTAAATTTGAAAAGCTTCGATACTTCAATTATTATTTATACATTCACTGAAAGATAAAATAAAAAGTGAAGAAAATATTTCACGGTCTATCTGTAAAGAGTATTTCAATTTCATTGATAATCCAGAACCGGATTTCCTTAACTTGAATTACGGATTGCAATTCGATAAAACAAATCCGGTATTAACATACCGGATCCAGTGCAAGTAATTTTTGGCAAAATAATGGATCTGTTACTTGAGTATGTACTTTGAATGAGTTGCGATCCTGTTATCTGTTGAAACAACACTAAAATTTGATTTAGAGGAGTTTTTCACTCATGACGCGGTGTTAGTACTGAATCATATGAATTAAAGAATGCACGTCGCACTATGGTCACAGAAATATTAATAAACTTGAATCCAAAGAAATATCACGTAAACCTATCTGAGAATAAATTGAACATGTTAAAGAAAAAAGTCTATGTTTGAAAATGAGGAAGTTATTCAAGATGATAATTCTTAAAAAAACATTGAAAATAATATAGTCTTTTTTTATGAATGAGAGAGTAATAAAATGATGAAGAATTTGTAATTCATAGGCGTATCACTTTTTTCAGTGGACAGTTAAAATATTTTTTCAAGTTATATATCGAGTATTTTCGTATGAAATAACTTAAGACAGTTCAGGGCAAAAAAATGCAATCTTTTCTAAATTTTTTCATTTTATCACAAGGTATTACATCACTCAATAAATCGTGTGACCGACATACAGAAGGAGCTGTTATTGTCAAATCCATATGACGTTTATGACTGTGTGAAATTTCACATTTCGAATTGTTAGAAAAAAGTTACAGCCATTTAAGTGAAGCTACTTCTGTTATTTTCAAAACAATGAATTTATCATTGCTTCTCGATGAAAAAAAATAATGTACAAGCTCAGCAATGGCTTCAGTTTTATCCGGACTCTGCTCCATCGAAAAGATTAATTTTTTATTTGCTTAATGAATTTAAACGTGGTCGTACAGACACTGATGATGGTGAACGTTCTGGTCGTCCAATTGAGGTGGTTACTCTAGGAAATATCAGAAAAATACAAAAATTGGTTATATCTTATCATAAAAAGACATAGCTGATGCTGAAGATATCAGAAGGCAATGTGATTATAATTATGCATAAACATTTTACCATGAGAAAACTTTTTTCAAAGCAACAACGTGTTGATGATTTAGAACAGTGTTTGGCCATGTTCACACGTAATAAATTAGATTTTTTAGCATCGATATGTGACAATGGATTAAACATGGATCCATCAGGTCACTCCGGAATCTCCGGAAACGATCATCATCTGAGTGGACTGTAGCCGGTAAACCACGTCCGAAACGTCCAAAGGCACAACAGTCAGCTGGGACGATTATGACTTCAGTATTTTAGGAATATTGTTCATCGACTATCTCCAGAAGAGAAATACAATCAGTAGTTAATACTACATAGAGTTGTTGAATCGTTTGAATGCAAAAATCTAGGTAAAACGGCCTCATATGTCAATTGAACAAATTACACTTGGAATTGCTTCCTCATACACCGCTTAGTCCAAATCTGGCTCCAAGTGATCTCGCCGACAAGAAAATCAGCTCAAATAAAGAAGCCTGAGGCCTATTTTAACACAAAAGACAAATCCTTCTACAAGCACGGCTTCGATAAGTTAGAGAAGCGTTGGAATGATTGTATTGCTTTTGAAGGATGAATAAAATCAATTTTTGATAAAAAAATGTGTTTTTTTTGTTTTTTAACAACCTTACGGTCATAAATAATAATTTTGATATAAATACTCAGTATAAGTAGAGCTACTTCTTACGAATCAAAATCAGAATCGGTATCAGAAGATGAACTGTTGCAACCAATATTGTCCAATTTCCATATGATAAATCTGTCCTGTTTAATATCATACATTTAAAAAGAAATATTTTTTCTTAAAACTGGAGACCATTTCGGCATACTTATTTTGGTCCTGAGTGGTGCGATTTAAGCCGATGTCTTCATACCAATCCAATCGTGTATGTTTGTAACCATGAATGTTATCTGCGAGCAGGTCCACGTTTTCCTTCGATTTTTCCTTCTATTATCAATTTCAGTATATCATACTTGTTACTACATTATATGTAGCCCAAATAAGCGATCTTTCTGGATCTACTCACCCAAAAGAAAGAAGATCATATCGTTTTTAAGGTACTAAAGGCATTCCATTCTGTAGAAATCAATTCTTAGTTACCGTGGATGATATTTGGGAGTTTTCGTTCTTATTCAGCTGTCTGAGTACTTCTACATCACTGGTATGTGCAGTCCACGGGATCTTGAGGATTCTCAGATAGCACCACATCTCGAACGCTTCTATTTTATTAATTATGTCATCTTTAAGCGTCCATATCATACTGGATACGCAGGGTAACTGTAGTTAAGTCATGGAGGCCTGGGGATGAGATCACGAGAGTAACGATTGGTCACACAAGGTATTTGATGGACCGGAACCGTTGCAAAATCAATATCTAAGATATGGTGGACAAAACTATACATATTGGCTATGTTTTAACTTCCTTTTACCAGCGTTGCCTCAATTTTCCTTCATCGATGTTTTGATCCGCTTTAAATTCTCGTTAACGTTCAATATAAACTTTTGTTCGCTTTTTGCAGCTCATATTAGTACTAAATCGTCGGCAAATGAAATTGTAGTACAAATTCTTGTCAGTTTCATGCTAAAGTTTGACCTAGTAACGAACCCTGAGCCCACATTTAGAGATGTATCTTTGCGGAAGCTCGGTTATGATCAATTTATGACCAGCAGTATTGGAAGCTTTTATTACCTCTACTGCTTTTCGACGATTAAATGGCGAAAAATTAATATTTTTCACGGAAATTTAAATATTTTGCAGCATATTGTGAAGACAATAAAACTAGTCCGAAATCCCCAAAGCATTTTACATTCGAACAATAATTTTTGTTTATTCAATTTTGGAGATTTTGTCTGTACAAAGAACTAATTGATACTTGAATTACGAGTTTTAATTAATACTCTGAAGGTTGCAGGAAAAGATTCCGACCTCAACTTGAAGTAAGTAAGAAATATATTTACGCATGCGTTGAGAGATTCTGATTGAAATTTCAGACATTTAGAAGCAAGCTTTCCGTATACATTTCCAATTCCAGTGCTTTCAAAGTCTCCATGTTGTTTAGCTGTTTGGCCAAACTTTGGCACCAAATGTCAAATTCTGTTTCTAAAGATAAATTTTTTTGAATGCTATTTAACTTATTAATGGCTTCTCCGATATATGATTGTGGAGCACATTGATTCTGCTGTCGCCTCTTTTTTGATTGAGCTGTCTGATATGATTTTGATAGAAGTTTGAATGTTTCACCAGACTCTATTTCTTTTGACAAATTTATTTCGACTTGGATATTGAGTTTATATTAGATTAATTATAATCTGAGATATGGTTGAGGATTTTAGTGATTTTGTTGATGAGACAAAAATAATCCGCAGCATATTCCACAGTTTAACAAAGATGCTGATCTGCTACTAAGCATACTAAGATACTGACAAGGTATAACTGGAAAAATTCGATATTATGGAGATAGATTTCTTTGAAATTTATCTAGTGATATCCACAATTTCGATAAATCGCTGCCTGTTTTGTACAATACTTGATAGTAACTTCGTTTCTCATCTTCGCCCTCTAGTATAAGTTTTAAGCACAGGTATGTGTACCTACCAAATAATTTGTCTATTGATCCTATTTTTCTTTGTGATTCTTCCATTGGATATATATTTGATTACGTTTTTTATTACTCATATCAATTGCGTCAGTTAATTGTCCTTTCGATTAATATGATAAGAAATATGTTTTTGTCGAGACTGGGTGATTTTGAGGCGGAAAAATTGATTTACTTAACCAGCTCTTGTAGACCTATGTTACTTTTTCTGCAGACAATATGCAAATATGTGGTACATAATTCAAGCTACTATAAACTATATATCTGTACCAGTATCTTTATGGTCGTATCTTGTGGATAAGTTGAATTTACGTTCATTGATAGACGTAAAGTTGGATATGAGTGTTTAATTAAGGACAGAAATGCATGTATGCGAGAAGTAAACGGCATAAACATAACCCTACGTCGAGACATTAAATTTCGAAAATTTAATATCTGAATAAGACTATAGAAAATTTTAGTTAAAGGTTGCGACACATTCACGAATTATAAGCCATAAACAACCATGTACGCGGCATATACAGAGTGAGTTTTATGTATGGAACGCCTCAATTATCTCGGAAACGCCTTGTACGATTTTTACAAAGTTTTGTGTACAAGGGTACACTGTGTGATGTAACGTAGAAATCAATGATTTTTTAAAAGTTTTTTGTTTTAGTATATTTTTAATTTATTTCGTTCCTCACGTACACACTGTATACAGAGATGGATTTACGCCTAGGTACGCGAGGCCCGTTTATTACTGAGATTAATCATATGCTTTTAAAAATTACCAAATCTTAATAATTTGGAAAATTTGAAAAAAAATCAGGTCAATTTAGACATTCGAGGTGACATAAATTCCCATCAAGCTGAAAACCAGTAGAATTGTTTGAAATACAATTGAACATAGAATTAGAATGCTCCCCATAATTTCTGTGTATGGAAAAAATTTTATTCCAGGTCAAGGGCAAAAAAAATGAGTTTTTCACAATTTTCAACAAAACGGTGAGTTATATCATAAAAATTGTAGATCACAAAATTATCTACAAAAAATGGATCAATACTTTTTTTCCTACAAGGTACCGTTTCTGAGATATAATGATTCAAAAAGTTGTAATAGTTGGTTTCACCATTTTCAGCAGTAAACTTTTCTTGCAACATTGAAATGAACCGAGATTTGTTGTGTGTTTGTAAGAAATTTATGGTGGTAACTGTCATAAGTTCATCAAATAAATTATCAATTGACGAAGATGTTGCTAAAGTTCGAAGTTGTTGGTATACAGCTTTGATATCATTATAGCCAATAAATACGACAACTTTTACAACTTTTTGAATCATTATATCTCAGAAACAGTGGCTTGTACAAAAAAGTATGGATACGTTTTTTGTAAATAATTTCATGATATACAATTTTTGTCTAAGGTTTTTAATCATAGAACTCACCATTTCGCTGAAAATTGCGAAAAACTCATTTTTTTGACCTTTGACCTTGAATAAAATTTTTTCCATACACGGAAATGATGGGGAACATGCAAATTCTATGTTCAATTGTATTTTAAACAATTTTATTGATTTTCAGCTTGATGGGAATTTATTTATTAGTCTAATTTGAGTATGTAGAGTACACCACGAGCATCAAAAAGACAGTTCGTCATGATTTTAATGCCCAAAAAATCTACTTTGGTGCTGATTCATCCTAAGTAACTGCTATGATATATTATGGTGGATCTACGTTTCGTTTATGGTGCAATTGTCTATAATGATGTTAAAGAGCGTCAAGCACTGGAAAGTTATCACGCCAGAACCAAGTAAATTACACAAATTTTGATAAAATTGCATCTTGGAGTAGTGTTCAAGCTATTACAATTTTTTCATAGAGGTTTTCAGCAATGTAACTTTAACCAGACTAAGGGGGGAAGAAATTGAACCTAGGGGCCTCAAAATGTTAAATCCAGCCCTGACTGTATACAGTTAAGCAACAAAATTACAGTAGAGAAGAAGATCACTAAGTATAAACAGAACCGGAGCTACCAAACAAAAGAATGAGATGCCTTAAAAGTGTTTGTATCAAAACTTAAATTTAGATTTCGGAGATTAATTTATAAAATTTAAGTTCGCGCTCGCGCTCGCTCTGAAGCCTCGTTCGGGTTCAAGATAAATTAAACGAAGTGTGATCTATAAACACAAATGCAGAATTATTGGAAGTTAGGTTAATGTACGTGAACTTCGCCATAGAATTCTCATCAAGATTAGAAAAAAATTGGAATAGAAATTGAATCGTCAAAGAGTTAGAAAAGGACCTATCTTTTCACTTCTCTATAATTACAAAGCAATAGTTATATCATATAGACGCATCTTGAAGATACTCTGGACTGACAGAATCACTAGCGACGAAGTACTAAGATGCATTGGTCGCAAAAGAAAGCTGTTGACTATTATTAAACAAAAATCTAAACCTCCACGTCAGAATAGGATTCATGGTTTGTTATGTGTGGTCAGTACTGTTGTATGGACCTTGAAAGCTCAAATAATCAAAAAACTTGAGATGTGGCTCTATAAATGCATCCTGAAGATACTCCGGACTAACAGAATCACCAATGACGAAGTACTAAGACGGTCCTATTGATGGTATAGTTAGTATGGATAAAAATCTAAAAACCACCCCAGACTTAAACGACGGGGCTTAGCTTGGGCCAACGCTGGGAAACAACCCGGCCTTGGCAAACCAATAATGACCCAAGCCTGATTGAAGTCTGGGTAACTTAGCGTCGGCCAGCCTATGGTCAGCCAAACCTAGTTGAACTCCCGTTAACCCAACCTCGATCATCCTATAGTCAGCCAGACTTCGCTGAACACTATGTAACCTTACCTCGGCCATTCTAAAGTCACTCATGACGGGCTAAACTCTGGGTAACCATACCTCGGCCATTTTATTGTCAGCCAGGCTTGGTAGAATTCTGAGTAGCCCCACCTCGGTCATCCTATAGTCAGCCAGGCTTGGCGCAGAACTGTGAATAACTATATAAGGTGCTAATATCTTATCCATAAATGAAAGTAATGTTTATCTATGTATAAAATTCTTTTATGCATCAAAGCCAATGAAAAATAGAATAATAAAAAATAGTATCATAGTGCATTGATATAAATTTTTCATAAAACTATTTTATTAACAAACAACCAGCCTGACCAAGGGTTGCAGACTAGTGTCTTGGGTTTATCTAGGCAACCAGGCCTGGTCTAGGCTTGCAAACCAAGCAAGGGATATTGTTATGATCCCAGAGTCTCACCAAGTTTGGGTCAATAACGGCTTCCAAGGTAGGGCCAGAGTTGTACATATTTGGCTCAAGTCTGTGCCCGTACTGGCTCCATCGTAAAATTCTATATGGAACGGGGTCGAAGTAAACATTTAATTCTTTATCATGCGTATTTGTTTTATGAAGGGATAGACAATATATTAGTTTTGAGCAGTATTGTACACGTGATAACTCATAAACAACAATGCACGAGACATATATAACAAACTGAACAAGTATAATATCATAAACGGCTAATATAACCCCATGGTATTCGTCGAATTGTAACAAAACTACTTTTGAATACCTGCCATCAAAACTCACTTCCCTACTTTATTACCACATAAAACACGGTTCTAAACTGCAGTCCTGCACATGCATTTACCCCACCGCTTAAAGTCGTAAATGACTGCCCCTCCGGCCCCGCTGCACAACGAATGCAACTTACTTTACATCGCCGGTTGCAAGACTGACAGTTCGACAGTTGATTTCGCGAGGAATCGGTCGACACATGGTGAATTTTCGTGTCGGTACACGTGGAATCGCAAACGAACCTGTTGCTTGCAGTTTTCACGGTCAGTCTGAACGAATGTGCGAGTGCAGTGACTCCAGTGTATGAATTATTATGAATTAAAATATGTCCGACTCACAAGAATTTGATAATAAAATGCATGTGAACGCTTCTAGTACTTCCGCGACCCCGAGAACTCCGCCGAATTGCGCTCGATGTAGGAATCATAGAAAAAAAGTCGCTCTTAAAGGACACAAAAGATACTGTATGTACCGTAATTGTATTTGCGAAAAATGTAGATTAACATCGGAAAGACAGCGGGTTATGGCGATGCAAACTGCGCTGAGACGCGCTCAAGCTCAGGACGAAGCCATGCTAAGAACCGGAAACGCAAATCAGGAGGATTTCGCTCTGGATCAGCACAGCCCTCCGTTAGTTACCTCTTTGAAAAAACGCGTTGATTGTGATTCTTCCGGTTCTTCGCAATGCTCCGAACAACCGCTTCCTACCAAATTAATGAAATTGACGCCGGTTCCTTTAGCTGAACAAAGTCCGCCACTCATTACCTCCATTAAACGTAGGATGGATTGTGATTATACCAATTCGCATTGTGTCGAACAACCTCAACCGTCTTCTAAAGTTGTTAAATTAACTTCGACCAGTGAAATGCCCTCTACTAATTCCGCCAACATGAGTTCCATGAACGAATGTCATTCTTACTCAGAACTTAAAGGTAAGTCATCAAATAAATTTTATTCAGATCAAGTTGATATAGATTGCGGAAAAAACTCAATATAAAAGATTTAGCGAGGTAATTATGTAGACGGTGCCGCGAAAACAGAAGTCTAGGAAGCGTAGAGTTTTTTAAATAATATTCTCAACCAACTCCCGGTGTTAAATTGTTTCATTAAAATAATTTATGATTTGGATAATTTATAATATGAAGAATATAAAGTGAAAATAATTATAATACATTTTGTAGCTTATCTTATTGAAACTTAGCGAATATTATTATCAAATTGCTGCTCTGATGGTTTTATTATTGGGGCTTACAGAGATCATTGAACGGATTCGTCTTCGGTCTTAAATTTCAACAACTACGCTTTTTTTGCTAATCACAATAAAACTTATCTGAGTGGCATTTTCAGAACAGCGTACAGAAGAATTTTCCCGATTTTTTTCCGTGAGTTAAAATTAATTGTGAGACAAATTATAACATTTTTTTGAAAACAACATTATTAATATATTTAGGAATCGTTGGTATCGATAGTAACAACTATTGTAGAGTTGTATTCAGTATTTCATTCTTTAGAATTAATGATGTTAAAGTAGACGGTTCGCATATGTTTTGATTTCCCTGATGGAATATCGCAAGTGATAAGGGTTAAAAATTTATTTATATGGATTCATTTACATTGGACAGCACTTTTTAATTGCTAACTTTGTCTGTCAGCTCGCGCACTCTCAATCGACGATCATCCAGTGGATTTTGTTCAACATAGCTGAAGTCGTCACCTCATTTGATCGACCACTGCGATGCAGGTCCTAGCAGGACGTACGGCATTGTTTAAACTAACCAATATTTGACTGTTGATACTGTTTTGACGAAATGAAATAGAAGAATATGATCAATTACAGTTTTTGAGATCTCGTAATTACATGAAAAATTAATACTTGACATGGATTTCGTAATAAATCACTAAATTATTGGCTTGTGCCGCTAGCTCTAATATGTTTTTAATTACGATGTATTATCATTACTTTGAAAATACAATGTTCTGAATTGAATTCTCATACTTTTTGCGTTGTTTTCAGATAAGTATTATAAAAAATATCGTTTATTTAACGCCCAGGAGTTATTTCCAAACAATTACATGTCAGTTATTCTACTATAATTTGATAAAGGTGGTAACGGTGTTTTCACTCGCTTCTTCCGTGGGATTTATTTAATTCTGTCGTTTTCAATTTATGTTTCTTTTTTTGTAATTCTTCGCGTTTCTTTTAACTTGCCATAAGACTTATATGAAATTTATGACTTCGTTAAGCTCCTTTATATTTTTTATAACCCATTGAAGATCTAGTTTCACTCATAATTAATATATTGCAAAATGGATTTATATAGTAAGTAATATCTAATTATCTTTTTAATAAATAATTTAACCATTTATCAATATTTTATTTATAAAATTGTATACTTTGTCATTCACATATCTCAAGCTAGTTGGTAACTAGATTTATATTGAAATTACTGATGAAAATTTATTATTATGATTTATTTTTTAAAAAAATTAGTGCTACCAACCTCAAATATAATTAGAAAATTGAGATGTCAATTGAAACAACTTCGATAAAGTACGGATCAGTGCAGAAACTGCACACCAGACACTCATTTTTGCACCATGTGAACTTCTGGAATCTCATCTGGTCTAAAAAGCCTATAAATCGATTTATATTTCCCGACAAATGAAAAGGTGATGTTGGCAGTTAAGGAGCTAGTAGAGATTACATTGGAAAATAAATAATTTTTTACCAAATGTTTTATATTCTCTTCGTTGGACCAGGAACTTCTGGGATCATTTTGGTACGTCAACCGATTCCGTATGAGCTAAAATAATGCTCTACACTTTCTCTTCTGTATTGAGCACCATTTTTAATCAATAGTTTCTAGTAATCAATTATTTAAGGTTTACGTGACAGGTCTGTACTAGTTAACTTGGGTATGACAGCGCGCACATAGAGACACCTATGTTCCAGTTTCATTACTGTTTATTTCTAGCTGTACTGTACTAATAGTACTTCTTGAGTAATAATGCCTTTTGTACACATATCCTAAATCTGTTTTAATACTTCACCCAAATTAATTTCTATAGGTAAGTTATTAAATCTATTGGCACATGATGTCATTTCGCAGTAAGGGCCCGTTCTATATTTCGTCTCTATAAATACAATATAATACTATGTGAAAAAAAAAACGAAACATGTCGATTTTTATTCTTAAATTGACAATTTACAGTATGAAAATAATATTTCCATCCTGCACATCCTCTGAAATATAAGCAACACCTCGAAAATTTTAAATAAAAAAGAGGGTCGTGTGAGGCCTCGCTGGAAAGGAATTTAAGTCCTCTGGTCATCAATATAAAGTTGTTTGAATTTGGTGCAATCATAACTGAGAAAATTGAATTTGGAGATTTAAAATTTTGATAATGTCTCTATCACAAAACTTTACGTAGAATGAAGATAATAATGATAATCTTCCAATGTACTTCACAATTAAATTAAATGTTCAAATTAACTACCATTCACTTGACAATAACCGAAGCGATTTTGGAATTCTTCTTCATTTTGTACGACCTCGGGGATTATTTTGTTAATTTGTTGTAAATTATCTGGTATATTAAAATATAGTTAAGATTTTAAATTTTAAATAACCTCATAAGAAGTTATAGAGTCCAATCGGGGGATCTAGCTGGCCATACGATCATTTCACGTCTTCCAATCCACCTATTGCGTAAAACCTTTTCTAACTGTATGCAAAATGCGGTGGAGCTCTATCTTATTGATAGTAAATAGATCTATCTATCTCATTTGGATGATTAACATCAGGAAAAAGTCTTTGTATTGTAGGCTAAGAAGTTAATTAAAACTATTCAGATAAACCTCACCATTAACTGTACCCTCAAAAAAATAAGGACCAGTAATTTTATTGTTGATGATACCAGGCCTAATATTCACTTTTTATTATATTATTATATTAAATGTGATTCTCATACATCCACTGAGGATTTTCTTTGTTCAAATATCTACGGTTTTATTTGTTAAACGTTCCGTTTAAATGAAACGTCGCTTCATCAGAAAAAACTGTTTTGTTTATGAACTGTGAATCTGCTTTCATTCTATCCACCATCAATTCACAGATTCCTTGCTTTCTATCAGGATCATCTTCATTTAACTCCAGAACTAATTGAACTTTGTAAGGGTGGTTTTTTTCTTTATGAAAAACTATCAAAATAGATCATCGTCTTATGCGGATTTGCCTCAATCTCTAGAAGTACATCTAATTTTTTTTCATCAGTAAATTAAACGTTTCTACCTGGTTTTTTAATATTTTTTGCATGTCCAGTTTCAGGAAACTTTTTTCAATTTTGCTAACTGTAGACTACGAAACGTGTTGACCATAGTATTTATTATTAAAAATTGTTTTATTACAATAACCAATCATAATTAAAGTGTCTGTTCTTTGAGTCTCGGAGAAATGAGTCATAATTAAATTTAATACGCGCTTAAATATTATACTAACAACTTTTAGTAACTTTAAATACCTAAATGACAGCAGCCTACTAGATTCACATCAATTGTTTATTTAGTTTTTTTACTAATATTTTAGTATCTTCAAAGATTTTTTCCTGAACAGATACAACAAGATTATTTCTAAAATATAATTTAATAGACCAGGTAATACTGATGATTTAAAAGTTAGGATAAATGAAAAAATTAACAAAATGTTGTACGAGATTTCCAAAATCGTCTCAGTTATTGTCAAGAAGTGAATATTGGTTATTTTGAACATTATATTCATTCTACGTAAAATTTTTTTGTAGATATTATCAAAATTTTACATTTTAAAAATTTTTTCAGTTAAGATTCCAACAAATTTAAAAAAGAAGGACTAAAATCCCTTTCCAACAAGGTGCCACACGACCCCCTTTTCTAGGAGATACTTATAATTCAGAGGGGGTGATGGAGGGTGATAATATTTTCATACTGTAAATTGTCAATTTAAGAATAAAAATTGACTAGTTTCAGTTTTGTTTCACATAGTACTTAATAACGCTGAAATTGAATTTATTCAAAACATATGAACCGCGTAGTATATTCAAAGCTGCTTTATACATATTTTTACGTCAAAAGAGAGTTGACACTCATTTCTATTTCACATTTTAGTGCTTGTTTTCGCCTCCTTTAGAATATGGGTGGAAATTTCATTCAAAACCAGCAGAAAAACCGTTCCTTTCAAAAATAAGTGAAAATTTTCCATAGAGGTCAAAATTAAGTTTTTAAATTTACACCCTGTATAATTTATCATGATTTTCCATTTTAATATGTTCACATTATCAAAAAAAAACTTTCAATCAAAATCAATGTGACCAAAAGATGAATAGGTGTCAGCCATGTTGATTTTACAAGAAAATGGATATAAAAACAAACAAAATCAATAGAATAATTAAAATTGATAGTTTTTGTTAGGTTAGGTTGAATATAAAGAAATTGTATAATTATTTTGGTATGTAGAGACGCCTTCAATTGTTTTCTTACATTTCCATACATAAAAGGAAGGTAGTTTCAATTCATTTTATGTAAAATCAATTGCCAATCTTCACAAATTAAGGACGTAGATAACTCCATAGAATACATTTTCTTTTCACAGCCTCGCTTACAACATTTGTATGAAATTTTTCTTTTTCTTCTTTCTTTATGTAATATGCTATTCATATGGGCGATAATGAAAAATGAATCAATGATTCTTGCAAAAAAATTAGAGTGAATCCGAAATTTTCATATATTAAAATTGCACCATTAACTGATCTAGATCGATTAGCAACTACTGTTACAGCAGAAAAATTTTAAATTCATTGGAATATTGTGGCGATTTCAATAGTCCAAGTTAGGAAACCATAGATTACTAATCATGGATCGATAAACATATTCCGTAAGCTCCAAATGGATCTCTTTGAAATACAGATGGTTCAAAATTCACTTAAACGAAAATGCAAACTCTTTATACTACTGTGGAAATCAGTCAACGAAGTGGCTACCAGGATAACCAGGTATTAAGGAAGCATAAAGCTTTGCCTAAAAACGGGTATATCATATCATATCATATCAAGAACGAACTAAATGGATGGATGGAAGATCAGAAAAATGAAGTTAGTCGTCTGCTTCGTCTAGTACCATTGTTTGAAAGTAGTCTTTTGGAGGCATATATCTTTTTAGATGGTGAGGGGTTGGAAAGCCAAAACGATTTCCTAAACTATTTAGGGAAATATTAAAATGCAAAAGTTTTTCAAGCAATCCTGTGATTAATAGTATTAACTGAATTATAAAACGTATTTGGATCGAATAGTTGAAGATGGATAGAAACCAACTTATTTCTTAAGATACTGTATTAGCTTCAATACTTAATGGTATATGGGATCTATTTGTATAATAATTCAATCCTAGTTGAGAATATTGAGGTTAGTTCAAAATTTTAGAGTACGTTCTATATTTTCAACTTCAAAAGTATATATTATATTCTATTGAATGTACTTTTCTATTCTCTCTTATGTGTTCAATTTCTATCAAGAAATTTAGACCAAAAAAGTTTTTTGCAGAACAGTTTTATTAATGCAAATTTGGGACAAACTGTATAGTTTTCCGTTTATAGAAATTTACTTAATAAAACAGTAAAATCAACATACTGCGAATCTCAAGCGAATTAGTATTCAAATGAATTTATGTACTTACATTTGTGGGGCTTGAAGCAATATTTATAAATCGATCTGTCTGTATCCTGTAGAATAAGAATATGAATTGTGTATGTGTGAATTTGAATTCCAAATTTTCATAAATGGAATAGTCTAAATTTCAAGTTATAGGAACTAATAATATAAGAAAAAATAATATGAATGTTTCAACTTCAACAACTTTTGTGAAATCAATATCAATGGATGACTTGAAAGGTTTTCAATTTGTAGAAGTACTACCTTGTATATTTTAGAAAACACAAAAATATGTTAAGCTACATTGGTATCAAGAATACCCAACGTTTCAATTCGTCACTGTCTTCTGCTAATCTTTTCAACTCAATTAATTTTGTCTACTTCTTTATCAATAGTTTCTGTATCGTTTCTTTGTATAAGTTTCGATTCTCTCGTTTTTTTTATATTATTGTTTGTGCTAAAATTTACTGTTCTCTATTCGTACTTCTTTTTTTCTTTTTTCTTTTAAGATCTGCTGCATTTCCTTTCAATCGATTTTTAATCATCTTAGTTTAGCAATTGCAACTTCATCAGCTGCAGTTCTAGAGAAAAATCTAGTGAGGGACATATAGGTTAAGAGTCAACCAAATGTCGATCAGATCAGCTGATCGATCCAACCTCTTCGTTCTCTGTGCATATTTCCTTCGATTATGGCAAATGGTGGGTAAAACACCAATGCCAATAATTTCTTTCTCGATAGCACAGTTAATTTATACCCCAGGGGTCCACGGGAGACTCAACGGGGGTCTACGTTGGGCGTGACAAAAAACGGGGGTCCACAATCGAATCCAAGAAAATTTATTTGGTTTTGATAGTGAAGAACTAAAATTTTGGCTTGACTTCTATCAATACTGTTACTTGTAAAAACTCATTTCATATTCAGTAAAACGTATCGAGTGATTTTTTAGGGAAAAAATCCATTCCATTTAGAAACGATGGCAACAGATGGAGCTTCCTCCGTGGTCGGAGTTTATAAGCAATCTTAACAGAATTATACCAGGGGTAACCACCATCAACAACTACTAGCGATAAATTTTGAGTGATATATTGCACCAATCGCTTCAATTTGTGATTAATACAGTTAACAAAATAAGAACCAGTGCATTGAATACGCGCTTATTTGCATAATTGTGTGTCAAAATGAAGAAGATTTCCAACGATTGCTGTTACATACTGCTGGTTGTCAAAGGGTGCAAGTTTATCAAGATTTTATTTACTCTTTGACTCATTTTCAGAGTTTCAGGGAAGTAAAAATCCTGATTTGAAAAAAAACCTGATCAGTTTCAAAGCAGACATCGCGGACACGGATGGACTCAATTTAATGAAAACAAAGAGTTTCTTGGTAGATGGAAATTTATGAAGGAAAATAATGGTCGGCGCGAATTTTCACAGTTTTCAAACTTGTCACTGATAATGGGCTAATGGGAATACAGTAAGACACATTAAAACCTACTAATTAGATTGTATGGAATATGAGTCTACGCTAAACTGTTGGTTTCACCATCAGGCTAGATACCAGTTTGTTTGGGTGGAGCCTTAACCTATTTTTATATCTTATGGATGAGTTTCTTACTTCTGCTTCAACTGTTGGAACTCACGAGTTATGACAAAGTTTGGCACAAACCAAATTCGTAGGACCTCCGATTGGAATCACTCCAAAATTTCAATAATGGAGTTGGCTGCTATTCCTCACAATGGGACCCAGTAGGTCCATATGGGCTTGAGGATTGTTTTGTATATCAGTAGTTTTTAAAAGATAAATAAAGATAAATCCCTTAGTTTCAAACCCAATTGTTGGTGTTTATATAAACTGCCTTAAGGAAATTCGGCGTTTATTTTGTAAAGTGGTGTTTGTTCATCATGGTAGTTAACACAGAAATGAGGTGGAATGAGGGATTTGGTTGTAATTAATAGGCAAGGATTTTCTGATTTTCAATAAAAGGCCATCATGCTAAATCTTATCAAAGGCATCAGTGATGTCTAAAAATGCTGCAGAACAATATTTTCTGTTTTCAAAATCTTCGGTTCTTTTAGTTACACGATGAACTTGCTCATTTGTTGCGTGCTCGTATCTGGATCCAAATTGATGATTTGGTATTAAAGATCTTTGGTCAATGATTGGTTGTAGTTTTCCTAACAACTTGCCCATTATATGTAGCAGATTTATTTATAGGTCTGTATGATTTGACGTATTCCAGAGGCTTACCTGGTTTGGGAAGTAGTATAAATTGAATTTAATTCTTTCAGTATTTTAGCTGTTATTAGATCGTATCCAGCGGCTTTACAAGGATTTAGCTCTGCCCTGATAGCGTTTGTTTCTGGCCCTATGGTGATTTTTCAATCAGAAGTTCTAGCTGTAAAAGGGATAGAAAAAATTCAATAATTTCAGCATCTTTGTTTTCATTGGGATCCATTGTAAACGGCTTTACAGAACGGGGAACCTGGCGGTTATTCCTGCCAATCCACCAAGCACATCCCTCTAATTAAAACCATCCCTTACAAGTTTTATAAGTATTTCATTTTGATTATACTACGACTGTTATAACAATAATGAATAATAGTGTAATTATTTATATATTTGAATAAATACCTACAACACAAAAAAATTTATTATATGGGACGTTTTCTGAATCAAAATTGTGAAATTTGATTGGTTCTTTAGCTGTGAGTCACTGTGTACCTCAAAAAAGTAAATTTAGATGAATTGATTCTTTCGATTTACCAACTTTGTTTTTTTAATATTCACTCAGAGCATAATCACTTAAGATTTAACTTAAAAATTTGTTTATTTAATTATATTATCAATTGTTTTTCGAAAACTGTTAATTCGTCGTTGAAACTCAGCCGCAACGCAAGTTTCCATGAATAGATCTAATCATTTTTTTTCGAGATTTGGAAATTGGTAGTTACGTATTTGCACAAAAAACTTTGGAAACCAACGATTTATACTATCATGTATAATTGATTTACGCCTTAAGTTTTACAGCAAGAATAAAAATACTCGATATTCTCCTTGAGAAGATTTTTCTATGTAATCAATTTTGCATTGAACTTTGTTTCTTATTCTCCGGTATGTATCACGAAGTATTGATAAGTGGTATGATTATTATTAGTCAGTTTGTTCTATGCAGACGTTTATATTTCATACAAGTGATAAGTCACGAAACTTAAGAGATATTAGTGAGAATTTATTAAGATTTAGGACGGTATGTTTGGTAAACAAAATGACTACAACAAGCGCAGCTGCTTCAAGATGAGTTATACTTTTAAACAAATAATGTCAACTAAGTTGAAAACAAAACATATCAAATATCACATGGTATCTGTTGTAAATAATCTGCAACACAAAGATTAATTAAGGGAGCGATGCGAAGGAATCATCAGAAGAAATAGATCACTGGATTCACTGGCCAAATGAGAGGAAAGAAAGTTTTTAATCTGCTAACTATCAATTTTAATTAGCTTCAACCTTACAGCTAACAAAAAATAAAGATAGCAATATCAACTTAGAGATATTCGAAAGAGAAAACAAGTACTCATGAGGTTATGATCAGTACACAAAATCAGATTAGAATTTACAGATCGTGAAGCGACAACAAAAAGAATAACGAGGACGACAAGTGAAGCCTCAGTGACAGAATGAGAGTCAGGATAGTGGACAAGAACTAGGAAATTAAGATTTGATGAGATGGTTTAGAGAACGTTGAAAGAATTACAGAAAACAATTGAATGGAATCAGGGATTAAACAAACAAGGAGACCATAAAAAGATAGTATGGGTCTAGAAATCCAAATTCATAACCAAAATAATAACGTCCAAAGGACTGTAGCGACTATAGACTGATAAGTCTTATGAGTCACACTATAAAATATTATTAAGAATCATCTACGGTAGAATCAGAAATAAGTGCGAAGAAGATCAAGACGAAATTCAATTCGGCTTCAGAAATGGGTTGGGAACACTTTTTGTATTGAATATATTGCCGGAACTAACGGAATAACATGACAAATTAATAAATATATTAAGGGAAAAAGGAGTTGACAGTTCCGACGTGAGAAACATCGAAAAATTATATTGGCAGGAGTTCGAATCAACGGAAAATCGACAGAATAATATAAAATCTGAAGGGGGGGGGTCAAACAAGTTTGCATACTTTCACCATTTCTGTTTAATTCGTATTCAGATAAGATCTTTAAGCAAGCTAGACACACCTTATCATATGGACGGTAAAGTTATAAATGCAATCAGATACGCGGACGATACAATTGAACTGTGTGAGAACTTGAATGGACTGCAATGCATTTTAAACACCATTGACAGAGTGGAAAGAGAGATGGGTCTAAACATCAACTGTTATAAAACAAAATATACGGTATTTAGTCGCTTGTCTTGCTACAGGAAAACAGACAAACGATTCAAAGAGTGTCCAGTTTCAAATATCTTGGTTGCTACATTACTAAACAACTGGAAATAAAATGTAGAATTGGATCATCAAATGGTACATATGGTCAGTTCTCTAATATGGTGTCGAACCATGGACTTTAAAAATATGTACCATTAATCGTTTAGAGGCTTTTGACGTGGTTATATAGACAGCTAAGAAAACAAACGATGCAGTCCTTAACAGAGCAAATGCGGTTCGTGAGTTGGTGGATAACATGCGTGGTAGCCGGTTTAGTATCCTACAGTTTATTATAATGGGTAAAGTTGAAGGAATTGGAAGGAAACAAGCCTCTTGGTTGAAGAATATTAGAGAATGCACTAGGATAAAAGAAGCAGGACAGTTCAAGATAGAGAGTTTTGCCATGCTGATCGCCAACGTCAACGGGACGCTAAGAAGAAGATAAGTTTACCGTCTCAAGAAGAATTTAAATATTCGAAATTAAACAGAACATGCTCCTATTACAAAACGGAGAATACAGCTAGCAGAGCTGAAAGAGGAGGACCGTTGTTGGTGGTATGCCAAAGAAATATCAAATATTTTGAAATTTTTGGCAATTTCATGAAAAAACTCAATGCGATTTTCGCAAAAGTCCTCGATGAAGCGGTTGTTGTAGTAAACTGACAAAACAGAATGTTCAAGTTTGTTACTAACTTAAGGATGTAAGCGCTGTTATAAAAATTAATGGATTTTTTGACTATACCTTGTATATAATATTAAGTTACGTTTAATCTGGTACATTTATTGTATTTATGATATGATATCTCTGTTTTATACCATTGACTGTTTAAGGAACAATTCCTTATATGGAAACTTGCTCATGCTTGAGATTCTTAAATTGTTTTTGGTTCTTCACATTCTGACAAAGTTTTTGTATGAAAGGCGTTGAAGTAAAAAATTATAATCACAGAAAATGCTTACTATACTATTTTTCAAATGTATGTGGTTCGTATCAAGGTAGCAATCAGTGAAAACAATTTTAAACAAGTAATTATCGATACTAAATAATTGCAATATTCACATAAAACTACTGAGAATGTTTTCTTCAAATTCCAGTCGGTTGCTTTCTTGTAGTAATAATAAACTACCACTTTTATTAATTGGAAAATTGATATATGAAGGTATTCCAGATACTTATTGCTAGAAAACTTTCAAATACGAGAAACGAACAAAAATAATTTCATTTGAAGTGTATATGGAAAAAAATTAATATTCGTATAAGCTTTATCCGCGGGGGTTGATGTTAACACATTACTAGTAAATTCTGAGTATCCTCTGAAGGTTTCAAATAACCATGCTTTGTTCAGAATATGCACTCCGCTATGAACGCCCAGCTTAACTTACTGCATAGTAGTGAACACACTGTTCACACTAACATAAAACCAACATTTATAGTTTCACCCTAATCTAACCTAATCTAACCTAACCTAATCTAACCTAACCTAAACTAACCTCAACTAACGTAACATAACCTAACCTCACCTAACCTAACCTAACCTAAACTAACCTAACCTAACCTAACCTAACCTAACGTGCATTTCGATAGTCAAGTTATCGTCTTCGGAGAATAAAGGTAAGTATATGATAAGTTCATTACCCTTTTTATAATGAGAATCGTCAAGCTCCTCAAAATAGCTATTAACTGCAGACGTTGCTGGAAAATCTTTGACTACCGAGCCATTTTTTCAAGTCTGGAAACAGTAAATAATCCTAGTGGGCAAAATCTGGCGGATAGGAAGCATGAGGTACCAAAAAACCGAAGCCATGACTTTGCCTGCAGATGGAACGGTCTTTGCCTTATTTGAAGTTGGTTCTCCCCTTTCAGGTACTTTTGGGATCATCCTCGAAGGTGCGGTTTGCCAATGAAAGTGGCCTAGTTTTTTAAAAAATGACTTCCACTTCACAAGAAATTTGTTGCCGAAATATTAATGCAAATGTGCCATAAAATGTCCAACTAATTTATTTGAAAATGTGATAAAATGATCAGAAACTTGATTCAAAATCACTATGTAAGCACTTAAATACTTATTTTCCTAACAAGTGCGGAAAGTGATACTTTCCCGCACGTGACTACAGTTATTCCGAACGACACGGAGCGGAGTTCGGGCAAGCGGTCAAGTGCGGGAAAGACACTTTACGCATGAGTTAGGAACATTATTTTTTCTACGACCTTATATACGAAAAAGTATACCAACCCATTTTTCAAAAATTATTTTATTCTAACAAACTAAACAACATACAAAACTAAAAACTACTAATTATTATAAATATTAATATTGAGAACACAATTTGTTGCATTCTGTAGACTAGTAAGAATTGCCGGTCCAGTGGAGTTATTTGGTTTCAACTGGAAGGTAGATGACGTCGATGAGGATGGCATCAGTTGCAGGTTGCATAAAGATGACGATGACGGTGACGGCAACGGTTTTAAGTCATTTGTAGTTGTAGTACAGAGAGTTTTATTTGATTTTTTTTCCTTCTGAGTCCTCCAAATAGCCCTCAGCGACAGTAGTAGACTTCCAGCCACCAAGGCGCTTTAGGTTGGTTATTTCTTCGCCGGAGTCTGCTAGGAACGTTGCTGAAGAACGTCTGAAACTGTGTCTTTTAGTAACAATTACACGCCTGGGTTGTCATAGCAACTGATATCAAACCCGGTTTGATAGTTGTTTTGTGACACTCCTTTGAAGAATGTACATGGTTATATAAAAAATATCTTTATTATTTTATATTTTCAAAAAATTAAAAATGCTACAAAAAGGTAAAAAAGGTTTAAATTTTATTAGATGCACTATTTCGTAAATATTTATTTACCTGTAGTAACAATAGTTATAACCTCCGAGGTAAAAAACTATCTAATAAAGTCTAAATTTGAATATTTTTACACTTTCAAAACTAAAATGCGTGCGGAAAAGGGGGTTAAAACGATTGGTCGTAGAAAAAAATTTTTTCATAATTTTTGATTTAGTTTCAGTGTTTAGTGCGTTTTTCCTTTTCATTAAAAATTTTTGAAGAAAAGGTAAAAAATAAAAATTGAAAAATTGAATATCGTTAATTTTTTTTCGTACATCGGGTCCCTTTTTTTTAGAATCACTCCTGTCATTTCTTGTTATTCAAAATTGAAGTAATTATATTTTTAATGAAACGGTTACTCTTGTCCTGATAAACGTGTGGTTTTTTCATATTGTGATTCAGTTACTTCCAAGAGAACAGATTCATCACCAAATTACGATCGTCACCTCTAGGTCAGGCCCAATACTTCTTCTACATCTTCTTCTACATCTTCTTCTATATCTCCTCCTACATCTTCTTCTACATATTCTTCTACATATTCTCCTACTTCTTCTTCTACATCTTCTTCTAGATACATTATTTGCAATTCTTCGCATGCAAGTTGTTCTGATTTATGTCAAGCAGCCTTTGTACAAGATACTCTATTTTCGCTATTTTCTCTTTCTCTTGTATTTTTTAATTGAAATTATAATTTAATATTGAATTGCCTATTGCACTAATCAATTAGTCACCGAGTTAATTTGAATATTAAACTGATTAATCAACCCAAGTACATTGGAAGTACATTTGTTAATTTGCGGTACTTACCTATAAAATGTACACTTACCGATAGTAGGTACTCCTAATTGGTTGTTTTCCGCCATTTTCTAATAAAATATGCACCAGTAATAGAAGGTTGATAAAAATGTACATTTAAATGGTACAATTATATGTGAAGTAACTGTCAATCAATTAAAGTCAAAGTAAATGTAAAAACTCCACCCAGTTGACTTAAATAGATAAAAACCACGCCTTCTTCCCCCCAGTCAATCAAATATTTGGATAAAATTCCGTATTTTGAAAACTTCTTTTAAAACTACACCCAGTATATATATATATATATATATATATATATATATATATATATATATATATTAAAATTGTTCTTTTCGTTATTTAGTTAAATCCTTCGTCCACGGTGGTTAATGTGAACACATTACTTATAAATTTGCAGTATCGTTTAATAATCTCTTATTTAACCCCTTTGTCTCTATACACCACTAACAACGTTTCTTTCCTTTCTATTTTTCTATCAATTTTTTCCCAAGCGCTGGAGTCTTAAAAAATCTGATTAGGACGGTTAAATTGATACACGCTAATTTAAATCTGAAGATTGATGGAAGGAAGATAGACAGAAAGCTTTCCAGAACATCCTTTTGAAACAGACAAATAATATAAAATATTTATGATTTGATATGACTGTATTATTTGTTTCAAAAGATTCTCCATTAAGATCAATACACTTTGGCTCGAGTTTAAATAAATTCCGATTGAGGTACCTCCAAAACATGTGATTTGAAAGTATCAACCGCTTCCCCATTAGTTCTAAAATATCTCCAAGTCGGGAAACTCTGTCTTTTCTCGTTCCTTTTAAAGGAATCAGTTGATTCTTCCTCAGACCTGTAGATAGATTTGAGCTAGAGTAAACCATACTCAGCATTCAAAACAAGACCTGCGGCATCGATGAATTATCGGCTAAGTTATTTTTGAATTTTTCAGAAGTGATGATTAACGTTTTATGTTTTCTAATCAACGAATTCTTTAGGGGCTTTTCTGTCATTTTCCTTTCCTGTCGAAGGTAATTGAACGACTAATGAAAAACCGTCTATTACTCTTTCTTTTTAAACATAAAATTTTGATAGTGCAACAATTTTATACGGTTGTGATTTCCCTAAGGCATTCGATGTTGTTGATGATGAAATTCTGATTAAGAAACTAGAATATTATGGGATCCCAGGTGTTCGTTCGTACAACAGCCGATTTTTGATGACATTCACGAAATTCATCCTGTAGCGAAGTGCGACCACGATTGAATTCGGAAAACCAGCTAAATACAGTGAATCGCTTCACCAACAAAAGTCGTAACAAGTTGATAGGTACACGACGAAACTCATGGCATGAGAATTTTCGCAATTTAAATCTATTTTTTGTTTAAGATTAATGTTTAAAATGTGTTGCCATATCTCAAAACTTAAGTAGCAACCCTCGTAGTT
The DNA here is from genome assembly GCF_026230105.1 of Diorhabda sublineata. NCBI lineage: Eukaryota > Metazoa > Arthropoda > Insecta > Coleoptera > Chrysomelidae > Diorhabda > Diorhabda sublineata. The sequence goes on along the minus strand of NC_079485.1, from coordinate 14,026,211 downwards.
TGAAGAGATAGATACTTACACACAGAATATCGCTATAAGGTTGAATTTGAATCAAAAACTATAACTTAAACTAATTGTAACTTGTAATTACATAAAGAGTAGCAAACAGAAAAATAAGAGACAGATCAAAGAAAAATTTTTTCCCATGTCTCTTCTTTGAAGCAGCTTTTTACTTTCTTGTATGTAATTCATGTTCATTTTTCCAAAATCAAACCTGGTAAATGGAATGAGACATCGAAAATATTTCTGGTAATATTTGGGTAAACATAAATTGTATGATGGAGTTCTTTATCGGTAGCTTGTTAACCAGATGTAAGCTTACATCTTACTGTAGTTGGATATAAATATATTTAGATAAGAAGCGAATGTCCTTGACATTACTATCTCACGTCATTCACATTGATATCTAAACTTAATGTGTCAAGTGTTTGATTTTGATAAACATTAAAAAACTAGCTAGTTAACAGGTAACTGGTAACGAACTTTACAGCTCCGCAAGCGAAGAGCCCCATTGTAAATGTATCGATATCTTAGTTATTTAGCTATAACCTCAAGCATATAAACCTCAATTCCGAAAAGATACACCAAACTGAGTCTAGTAGCTATTATCATGTTATGGATGATTACATATCTTTGTATACAATTTTCACAAAAAATTAGAAAAGGCTAATCTAAAAATAGATAAAATTTTCTTTTTCTGTATTGTGGAAACGATAACACAGTTTCTTTATGGAAATCTACTGTGAGAATACTATTCTTATCTATAGATAAATATAAACATAAACGTAGTGGAATGAACCAAAGAAAAAGGATTTAATTCAGAAAAATTCACAACCATATTCACCGACCATCCAATAGTTCCAAAACATGACATCTACCAAACTCTCAACAGTCTCTCTTATCTGGCTTCAATCGCACACTGGACTTGCTGGAAACGAATGTGCAGATCGCCATATCAAAGAAGCTACAAAGAATCATCCTGAAATCCCAGTTCAGCAGTTTTGAAAATAAGAGAAGCTATGACAATAAGAAGACTTCGCATTAACCACACGAAACTTACTCACGGCTATTTGATGTCGTCAGAAAGCCGTCCTGTCTGCCGAACTTGTCAAGTTCCTGTGACTGTTAAGCACGTCCTCACCGACTGCAGAGAATACTCTACCGCATATCAACAGTTCGATATGAAAACTAACCTCAAGGAGACACTTAACTGCCCAACGGAAATGAAGAAAATCGTGGAGGTTCTTAAAGCCACCAAGCTGTATGAGAAAATATAAATAATTTACGTATTGTAATAGATTTTGTAACAGTCCTTTATTTAACTTATGATTGTTTTTATGTGCCAATGACCAGCGCTGTCGAGGCACGTTAAACTGAAATAAAAAAAAATCAGAAAAAAATTTAGTAATAGTTCAATTAATTTGTTGCCTCCAGTATTTCCAGTCTTTGTCTATTTCTTCTTTCTAATCGGTTGCGTTATTGAATTTCCTTAATTCGTGGTTCATCGGCTTGACCCTTCTCAATATTTTTCTTTCATTTATTCTCATCTGGATCATCGAAATGAGGTTAGAAAGACAGCAGAGGTTACTGGCTATGTTTTAACGAACTCAAGTATCTTGAATGGTTCCTTCTTGCTCTCATAAGCTCAAAATATTCTTTGTATTGCTTTGTTATAGCAAGAAACTCTGTCACTAGGTAATTCCGAGTTATTTTCTAACAGAACCTGCGTTATATCTTCGGCTTATATCTACTTTCAATAGATACTTCCACTTCAATGAGAAAGTTCAGTTTATTTCTTAGCTATTTTAGTATTAAACTTTTTGAACTGATCTATATTCGTTTACACAGTAATGTTCTGGCAAGCATATCAGCCTCCTTGGTTCGCGAATGAGCAGGACTCTAATTAAAAATATCTAATTAGTCTTGCCTACTGAATACACCACCACTACACCAATATTAACAATTAAACTATCTGTCGCGCGTTTCGATAACGTTTCGTCTTCAAGGACAGTTTCTTCAGTCTCTGAGGACGATATCTTGGTTATAGAAACACGTGTCAGACAGTGTAATTGTGAGTGTTGGTGTATTCTGTATAAATATCGGCAACGGTTGCAGAAATTTCAACTTAGTCTTGCTAGATTATTCTACGGAATTATTTGATCAACTTTGAATTGGTATCCAGGAAGCTCAAAGGATTGTTTTAGGTTTACAGGTTGGAATAGATTGCATGTCGCTTTTCTTGTAGTTTCACTTCGTACTTATTTCAACGTATTTTTTAAGTGAAATAGCTTTCGCCTGTGTACTATTTAATGGTGTTTTCCATTATAAACTTCTACTTCTGTCTATTTACCATAATTTTTTTCTTCAATCACAATTCTTTTTTTCCCAGTACCAATTATTTCTATCTCTTAAACTCGATATTAAAAATGTAATTGTGAAGTATTTTCAACGCCAATAGATATTTTTAGTGTCATTTCTACGCCGCTGGCGCACGCGCAATAAATCGTTATCATGTGGTTATAATATGTATACAATGATAAGTGAGATACTGAATTTAGTGCTGATATGTCTAGCGATATACTTAGACTCCAGGATTTTTATTATTTGAAGAAGATTAAATTTTTTCATCTCTCATCATTCATAAACCGCCATTAACAAGCAAAGAAAATTTAACAACAGAGCTAGTGACGTTGAGTTTCCAAATCTTTAATTCTTCTTTTTACCTTCTTCTGCTGTCAATACGAGGATGGTCCCAGAAGTACCTGGCCCAACAAAGAAAACACAAAAATTTTGGAACACTGGAATACACTGGCGAGCAAAAAATTGAGGTGACCTTAAAATTTTCATGTTCTTTGATATTTTACATTTTAATTATTCAATGATTTATTCTGAAAAAGCAACAAATTAACATTTTCGGCGAAATTCAACATTTTGTTGTTAGGGAAGATATGGAATGAACAAAATAAAAAAAACTTGACACTAATAACGTGTATTCCCTCCTCTTGCATTGATGACTGCTTGAAGTCGGCGCGGCATACTTTGAATTAAGTTGCGGATCACATTCTGGTCGATGTTATCCCATTCCTGCAACAGCAACCTTCTCAGGTCCTGGGCTGTTCTTGGTGCTGGTCTGTGTCTACGAATCAGTCGTCCCAATTCGTCCCAGACATGTTCTATGGGATTCATGTCTAGGCGGCGGGCTGGTGAGTCAAACCTCCTAATTTCTACCTCGTCCATATACCCCCCAACAATTCTGGCTGTATGTGGTCTCGCATTATCTTACATAAAAATGCCACGTTCCCCCATAGTCACCATGAAAGGCATAATATTGTCTTCTAGCACCTCCGTAAGGTACTTGTGAGAGGTTAGGGAGCCATTTTCTATGAAGATTAACTCTGTACGAGCTTGTGCAGTGATTCCCGCTCAAACCATAACTGACCCACCGCCAAATGGAAGACGCTCGTCTATGCAAACTTCAGCATATCTTTCCCCAGGTCTTCTCTACACTTGTCGACGTCCATCTGACACAGTGAGGCAAAAATGCGTCTCATCTGAGAACAATACTTAGCTCCAGTCATCATCATTCCAAATGAACGCCATCTCTGGCAAATGTCAATCTTGCAGTCCGATGGTGGCGTTGCAACGGGGGCCTGTAGCCATTCTTCTGCATGACAGTCCAAAAAACACCAGTGGACACCAAAAAACGGTCATATCGTTGAGTGGTAACTCTTTTTCACCCAGACCCTGGTCTTCTAGTGATCCGGTCAGTCTCCAGAAAGCGCTTTGCATACCACAAAGACTCGCATCAACAATTCTTGCAGTTTCACGTTGTCCTCGACCATCTTGTAACAGCGCAAGAATTCTTGCCACAACAATCCGATCTAAAGGCATTATGGGCCTGTTAAATCACCACACTTTGCAATCGCTAAAATTTGCTTTAACGCCTACTAATACTTATCAATATTGACGCTAAAATTATTCGCAATTCTTGAATTATTCGTAATTTCTGAAGTGACCGCAATTTTTTGCTCGCCAGTGTATATTTATTTTTCAACATAATCTCCTTTTAGCTCCATACACTTTTGTTGGAAAATCTTTGACCACCGAGTCACTTTTTCAAGTATGGGAACAGAAAATGATGCGAGTGGGCTAATTCTGGTGGATGTGTGAGCTGGTGCATTCTCTTGATGAAACAACACTTCCTTCTTAGTCAAATGCTTAATTTTTTCGCAAAAACGTTGCATAATACACCCCCCCCTCCCCGGTTGATATTTTTCTCTTTTTCAAGATAGTGAATTCAAATTATACCAAACGCATCCCAAAAAACCGACGCCATGACCTTGCCTGAAGAAAAAAAGGTCTTTGCCTTCTTTGGACCCCATTCTCCCTTTCTCATGTATTGTTTTGATTGTTATTTTGTTTCGGGCGTGAAGTGATGGACCCACCATTCAACCATGGTTATAAATCAACACTAAAATTCGTCTTTATTTCTGTGAAATGTTGCCAAACACTCGATGGAAACATCTTCACAATGTTGCTTTTTGTTTTATTGTTACCAAACGTGGCACCCATTTTGTCGTGTCCAAATTTTCAGTTAATGTGTGATGTACCGCACTTTTTGAAATGCCTACTATGTCTTCTAGCCCGCGTACTCTTAGTCAACAGTCATCCAGTACCGCTTTGTGGGTTTTCTTCAATATTTCTGGAGTCGTAACCTCATTGGGTCGACCACTGAGATGCTAGTCTTCCCGGGTCGTACGGCCTCGTTTAAACTCTGCTATCCAATATTTTACTGGTGATAACGAAGGAGCAGTCTCACCCTGAGTAGAATCTAGTACAGCTTTGATATTGGTTGGGCTAAGGTTTTTCAAATAAGAGTATTGTATAACGATAACCACTAAAAATGTTCACCATTGAAGACGTCTTCAAACTTGAAACTTATGCTGTATAGATTGTGTACTTTCTAATACAAGCAACTACTGTCAACTAGGTCAGGTCAGGTACTTCTAAAGTTACGATTAACATACCATCTTAAGCATTGAATTGCATGGACTCCACGTTACCCTAAATTAAATAAAATAGACTCATTTTTTGGGGGATATATTAAAAGCTTAGTATATGCATTATCAGTAAACACAAATAAATGAATCATCGATTCAGTTATTTGTGACGCTATAAGTCAGAATCTTGGAATACTCAAAGAAATATCCTCCGTAGACTCCGAAAGTGTGTAGAAGTGCCCACTTGTGTTTTAATACCTCCTGTTAGTATTTTGAATAAATAATTACAGTTTATGATAACTTTTTTCAGAATGTTTCTTTATGGCGAACGTTTTACTTAGAATGTACAACGGTCTACCAAACTACATATCTCCTAAACCATAAATTCTATCGAATTAAGCTAAGAGTAACTTTTTGTTGAAAAATATATTGAAAAATTCATTTCTAGATTGTACAGGTTGTCCCTGTAAAAGTTACGGATTGTTAACGATCGGGCTTTAGCCGCCTCTGGCCTTCATTGATATCGAGTTTAAACAAAAATTTACCACGGTCTTAATAGTCAAAAGAAATAATCTTAATTGATAGCTTCTGTCTTAACTGTAAATATTTAGGAATTAAACGTGCTGAAAAAACAATTTTTCCCTTCATTAGATGGAGGTGTTGATAAACGGTTGGTTTGTTCGTAACATTTCTTGGTATTCACCTAAAGTTCAGCGTTCAGCAAAGTTTTATCTAAAATATGTCTGCAATACCATATTAGTCCAGTCAATAAATCAGTGAAATCGGGCTTTTGGTACTTAAGGCTGAAATTACGAGAGCGGTTCATATATAAGCGAGACAAACGCTTTGACACATTCATTTATTATCGAAAATATTCACAAAAATTTATAGCTTTCATATAACCCTCACTAATTGCAAATTCATGCCGGTATGGAAAAATTCGTCGAATGTTGAATTTTTAACATCCGAGAACTTCTTTCAGTGGTTCAAACATGTTATAATTGCAGGGTGATAAGTCCAGACTATAAAGTTTCCCTTAGTCAAGTTCTGAGGGGTGAGGGAAAAATTGGACATGTATTTTCAGTAGTTCAAAGTAATTTGCAGTAACTGCGGACTTGGTTGTCTTCGCTTTGACTGCCACCTCTTCCTCCTTCTCTTTAGTCGACATCTTGCTTTCAGGAGTGTAATAGTGTATCCATGTATCGTCTGTAGTGAAGATTCGCGGTAAATAACAGTACCTCCCCGCCTTAGATTTCTCCAGCAAGTGGCGAGGAACTTCAAGCCGTATGAATTTTTGCTCCAACAATTTGGGAACCTATCGCGCCGTTATTTTGGGGTCGTGAAAGAGTTCGTGGATGATAGAACATACGCTATCAATACTAATACCGATTTCAGCACAAAAAACGAACGATAATGCGTTGCGCAATGGTAGTCGGCAATTGACGGCAATCCACTAGTCCACGTGTGAAACATGCATTAGCTATGAAAATTGTGTCACAATGTTTTAAGAGACCCAGTTAACTTATAATCAAACCGCGATCTAAAAAACCTAAATACCAACGTCGCTTTTAGATCTTTGTTCTTAGCCACACTAAATGGCACTTACTTTGGTAGGCTAAGAAGAAAAGCAATTTCGTTTATTGCCATTACTGGCTTCATGACGTTAAGAGAACCCCATGGAACCAAATCATTGAAGCTGTTGGTAATTTCTTCACAATCATTTTTGCAGTTGCAAATGACCTAGAAAAATAAAAAAACTGATAATACCAAAATTTGTAGAAGACGATCTTCATAATATCAAAAACTACAAACGAGTATTCAATTTATAATGAATTGGCTATCAATTCTAACATGGTTGATAGGTGAACGTTTCCCTTGTTTATATGGTTTTCCATTCACACGAGCTTCATTCTCTTGTTCCCTATTTCTTTTAATTTTTCCAAATTCTTCAAGAGACAATGCTTTACGGTTCATTTTGAAAATGAAATAATTACTTAACCAACAGGTAACAACGAACAAATTGAGGGAAGTTAGCTGTGGTTGTTGATACCTCGCTTTTGAACTACGATGATTTGTTTAGTGGACTTGAACAAGTATTCAATGCATTAGCGATTATTTCCACATCATTTTGCATGAGAAATTTTCTGGTACCTAGATCACTTTGCTGCGGAACGCTTGAATTGCAAAAAAGAAAAACTGTATTGAAAATGAAGTGGTAAAAACATATTTCACTGGATATTTTTATTCATTTTAAAGTCGTATCTCCTAGAAAACGCATTTCAATCTTTCTGATGACTGCATATTTTGACAATTTGTCTGTGAACATTAAGAAACTGTTGTTTATAGCATTGCAGCTGGTTTTGAAAAAATTTTAAAATTTATACACAACGTCTACGTGTTATTTCACTCAAATAATTAACCTTCCTCCAAAGTCAGTTGTTTTAGTGCAACTTATATTATATTGCCCCACGATTTCCACGAGGTTTTTTCCGCATAAAAAATGGGGAAACATTACAAAAAAATACGGAATTCTCGTTTATTGATTCCCAGAGACATTTTGCCAAATATTCTGACGATAAAGTCTATGATGGAATTTTTTTCGTATGACAACGAAAATTAGTCAGATTACCCAAATAATAAATTCAAACTGAGCATGCATTATTTGAAGGAGAATCAGCTTGTAAAGAACTTTGAAATTTATGTTTTAAAACTATAAAATTTAGAGTTAAAACTGTTTTTACTAGTAGCAATACTGATTAAATACATGTTTCACTCCCTAAGCTTCTAAATAATCAATTAATGCATTCTAGAAAACAACAAAAAATCCTTTATGGCATATAATCAACATTAACATTTTATTTTGGATTGCTTTCTATACAGAAAACAATTTTTAGATGTTTTGGTAGATGGATTTTCTTCAGTTGCGTTTTTACACCATCCTCTTATCCGCTTTGGCACTCTTCTGAAGATTTATCAACCTTTTTTCAGATAACGAACATTTGGAAAAGCTTTCACGACAACGAAAAAATTTTTTATATCTGATCTTCCATACAATCATCCTTTCAAACAATTTTGAGCTAGATTTTTGAGAAAGATTAGGTTAGGTTCGGTTAGGTTAGGTTAGGTTAGGTTAGGTTAGGAGCTTCTGAAGATTTGTTGCTTCCGATCATTGAGTTTTTAAGATGTAAACATCCCCACTATCGGAAAAAATCATAAAGTATTACGGAAGCAAGTGTAGTGGTAGTAGCAATTATTTATTACATTTAGAGGTCGATGTTTATTAATAAATATCTTTAAATACCAAGAATAGATTTATTTACGATATCCTAACTAATCATAAATTCTGAATTTTATAGAGTTGTTCAAATAAGATTAAAAACGTATAAAAATAAACGACTGACCGAGTCACATATTTTGTAAGATTGTCGTATATATTTGCTCTCCCTCAGTTTGATACCCGTTGCAAACTTTACTTAGATTTTGTTGTCTAACGTTAAATAAGTCATGTTTTTTTTCTTATTTGTACATGAAGATTCATGGTTTCAGCAGCTGTCCACTTCGACTTTGGAAGTTCAAGGGAATACGAACATATTTATAGAATACTTAACTATGTAATACATACGGCAAGCTTAATACCAAATAATCGTCTTTACAGACAAAAATTGTTGAATTTCCAGGTTTTTATACTTTGGATCAAGTCGCGTCACCACTGAAGTGAATAGCGAAAATATTATAAATTAGTTATAACTTCTGTGTCTGCTGTCTTATCTAATTGTTAAAATTTTGTGCAGTCTATTATTACATCGTATCTTGCATAATTCATATATTGCGATTCACTTTTAGTACGAGAGAGGCTCAAATGAAACGCTAGTTAAACAACTTAATTCACAACTTAACAAAAAATATAAATAAATAAAATGGTTTCAATAATCTGACTACTGTACTCGTTGGATGTCAATACTACTAAGAACACACTATGCGTGTATACGCTCTATTAAATACTAATCCTATTATATAAAAAAGTTATAATTAATTATATTTATGTTGGTTAGACTCACATCAGTACAAAAATAAGAATAAGTAATTTGATAAGTTAATGGAACTTCAAGTGTCTAAGAGACATATGGAATCGCTTAACTACGAGGTTGATTCCCGTCAGGGGTGGGTCAGTTGACAATAAATCTTAACGAATACAATAGTAAGTAGAAGTTGAATAGGTAGATTTATGATTTTTCACAGTCACATTAATATAAAATAGAAATTAGAGATAATTCGCTGTAGATGGCGTGCCTATATGTTTTGAAGTTCGCGGATCTAGGTCTGTTACAAACAGTGTGACATAGTTTTCGTCGTGAAATCACTTTTCACGTGCGTGCTACAACTATTAGTGAACGTCAAGTGCCGACCGCCGTTACGCAACTTATTTTAATTAGTTTGTTGGTGTGGAAAGGCATTAAAAAAATGGAAACTCTTCAGTAGTGAGTGCCTGAGTACGTCCGCTATATTTAAATAGCTTAAAACTTTCAAAGAAAGCTGCGAAACTGTCGAAGATAAATCGCATGGTTGTCGAGCTCGTACTAGCATCATACCAGACAATATTCGCTGCATGGAATTCGTTTTGAAGGTCGAATATTTTGAAAATGTCGGGTAAGCTTCGGATTAATATGGGCAGTGTGGAGTCTATCCACGAGTATATTCAATATTGTAAAATAACTGCACGGTGGGCTCCCAAACTGTTGATCTTCGAGTAAAAATTCATGCGGTTGAAAGTTGTCGACGTAAGGAAAGGAGGAAATCACAAAAATTTTAAAACAAATATCTTGAAAAATCTTTGACCACCGAGCCATTTTCCAAGTCTGGGAACAGAAAATAATCCGAGAGGGATCAATTTGGGGAATTTGCATGAGGTAGCAATTTAAACTTTGGTTTATCAATTTTGACCATTGCAATAACGGATTTGTGAGCTGGTGCATTGCCTTGATGAAACATCACTTTCTTCTTAGTCAAATGCGACTGTTTTCAAGTTTCAAGATCGGTTTCAAGATCTCGAGCGCATACTTTGCCTGCAGATGGAACGGTCTTTGCCTTCTTTGGAGCAGGTTCTCCCTTTTCAGTTGATTGTTTTGATTGTTCTTTTGTTTCGGGTAGTGTGATGGATGTGATGGACCCACGCTCAATCCATGGCGCAAAAATGTGGCTTTATTACATCATGCGCACACAATGTCCAAATTTTCAGTTAATATGCGATGTACCGTACTTTTTGGAATGTCTACAATTTCTGCTAGCTCACGCACTCTCAGTAGACGATCATTCAGTACCACTTCGTGGATTTTCTTCAGCATTTCTGGAGTCGTCACTTCATTTGGTCGACTACTGGGATGCTGGTCCTGGCAGGTCGTACGGTCTAGTTTAAACTTTGCTATCCAATATTTTTCTATTGATAACTAAGGAGCAGTCTCACCCAGCTATAATATTGGTTGAGCTTAGGCGTTTCAAATAAAAGTATTGTATCACATAACGATGATCACTATTGATGGCCGCCAAAAAAATACGAAACAACGTGGCGTCTTTAAATTTGAAGCATATGCTGTATAGATTGTGTACTTTCTAATACAGTGGTATGTTTCAAGCAACCACCGCTATCTCTAGGTCAGACCAGGTACAGGAAGGAGAAAATAGGAGGAAGAGGCGCCAGTTAAAGCGAAGACCGGTGGTAAGAAGATCACGTATCTCAATACTTTTTTGAAAAGTCATTACTTATATTATGCATTTCAATTACTTAGTGTAGAAGTTATTATAGTTGAGACGCCGTGTATATTATTTGGGATCACACATATTCATGATTGACCTATTTTTCTTGCTTCATAACTAATATATCTCAATTATACTCTTCGCAAACCTTCCTTGTTTTCTTTTTGTTATAAAAAGCTATTCGAGAACAGAAACCGGTTTTTGGAAGCGGATTTGAAGTCGCCAAGTATTTAGATGCAAAATTTTTGAAAAAAGACATAATTATGTACTATAAGACTCAAATTTTAAGGTAGGACAAGAACTATGAGTGTGGTCTATATACAGGGCATCGATTTCAAGATTAAAACTTTCTTTTGGATGTATTAGGAAAATAGTGAAAACGATTAGAATTTTTCGAAATAGCACCGTTTCGCATTTCTAGTTTTCGTACACATACAGGTCCTGCATCACGGCAGGTTGGACCTGTCGAGATCTCCAAAGTTAAGGTTTGAGCAATACTCAATTTATAATTCTTATAATCATCCTACGATCATTGTTCAATAAATTTCTTTCTCGCGACACATATTTGTTCTTTCCATTCTCTCCTTCTTGGAACAGCTTGTGCCACTCAAAAACACGCGATTTAGCCATGACAGCATCACCGTAGGCATCCCTAAGCATTTGGTGAGAGTATTTGCGCCCAATTTATCAAACTTTACACAAAATTTCGATTGAACAACGCTGCTCCAGTAAACGCGTAAAACAGATTTTCTCTGACTACACGTTTTCGCGGGGGTCCACAGTAGAAGCGATCTGATCTTTGGAGCTGACAGCCGATTTTTTTCTCTCTCCACCAAAACTGTGTCCATACACCGCATGTTCACTCAGTCATATATATACTTTCAGAAGAGATCATATTGATATTTTTTTGAGATTCTCAAGATGGTAGATTTCAATGAAATTTGCACTTTTTTGTATATTGATTTTATACTTATTAGATAGTATGAAGTGAATCTATCCCAACATTACATCAAAATCCCATTAACTAAAGTCGGTATTAAATAGAAGAACTAACTAAAATTTTCAATACACTTGCAGAACTAGGTAGAAACCAGTAGTTTTCTCTTGTATAAATAAAATATTCAAAGTACAACGTGTATATGATAATGAGTCTGTCGAGGCATATATGTATGTTGGACACGCTTGAAAAGATCACGAATTAACATATTTGTACCACCTAGAAACATATTCGAACGACAACTGGAAAGTAAGGTTATGTCATTTAATTAAACTCACCTGAATGTATGAGATCGAGCTACCGACTCTTTTTGTGAAATCGAGTAGTAGATACAGAAAATCATTCATTAAATGTTTATTTAGGATTTTTGTCCACTTGATTTTCTTCCAAATGATGCATTATAAGTGTGATCATAGTAGATCAGTTACATCTGCTCAGTAAAGGAAGTGCGTCATCAATGGGTAATGTGGAGAGGTGTCCGCCATCTTGTGTGTCATATGTCCACTGTCGTCCATCAACCATATTGAGTCATGTGATGTTTATGACCGCATCATGAAGTGTAAAGAGGTTGCCTAATTAAAAAATTCAATATAATTTTCGACTCAATTAGATCATTGCAAATTTCTGGTCAAACCAATCGATATTTTTCTTTATCTTTTGTACTAATGACTTTCTGCGTTGCATTTATAACACTTTTTTTAATATCTTCCCATTGCTCATCAATAGTATCTTCTTTATTTGCTCTTTTGTTATTGCTTTTCTATTTCTATTTCATTTTCAGTTTTTCACCGTCTTGTTCGCTATATTCAATGACACTTGTTCCCTTGTATGATCTTACATCTTGAATCATCTTTCATCTTCTTTCTGATAACAAAACGTGAACTATTTGATTTCCCTTGGTATCAACCACGTAATTTTATGTTTTAAACTAATATAAATATTGAGGTCCTCGTCTGGACTACATATTCGCCCTCCATTATCGTTAGTTGTTTCATGTGAGGTGTGTTTTCTTGCCACACGGCTTAAGTAGTCCTTCTTTTCGTATTTTTGCATTAATATCTTCAATAATTATTGTATCATGTCTTGTGACGTTCTCGCATACTTTAACCAGGTTTTCACTGAATTCATCTTTGTTTTGCTGATTGAATTCTTGATTGGAACATTTCAGGGAGGTTTTTTTGGAACGATTATAATTTGCTCTGCCTTGGACAAAAGGAAAAGCGTTTCTTTTCTTCTTTACTATATTTATCTCATGGTCCTAACTCTGTTTGTGTGTACTGCCATGATAAAGAAGAAAACCGAATTTCTTGGGGTTGCATCTAAGACAAAATTTTTTTTAGCAACTTAGAATTAATTCAAATTTTTGAATAGTAATGATGTTGTTCTATATAGGTAAATTATAGTATCTTCCATTCCTGTAATTTACCCTGTATAACATATTTATTGGTAGAAACATTCGTGCTTATTGTGATATTTCGAATATATGTGAATTTGGACCAGGTGTGTAATAACAGACAGAAAGCGCCTCGTGTAACATCAAATTAAGTGGAATGGAATTTATGATGCATTTATTATCTTAAGTATAGTGTCGAAAGTAAGAATTTTCAACAAAAAGTATAATTTTTACTGTGTTTTAAAGATTATTGAAGGAAATAAATTACAAGTAACCATCTATCTGGATGGTTAAAATTCGCCCCGTGTGAACAGGGCGCTACTGTAGATAAATATTTCAAGTTTTATTAAATTATTGGTTATAAAAATACGTATATATTTTCTTTGGGTATTCATAAACATCCGCAGACGTGACTTTGTTAAGAAACTTGGACGTGTAATCGATCTATATTTGATTGGTAAATGTAATGTTTACATTATAATTTGTCCTTTTCGGAGCGAAAGACTTGAGTAGTTTGTTACAAATTGACGGTTATTTATGGTATTGCGAAAAATCTTTTATGAGAAAACACACTCGACAAGATTTAATGCTGATTTTTTTGAATTGGCCCACCCAATACGCGAGAACAAATTCTTTCAAAACAATTACTGAATTATTGCTCTTGAAATGGAATTTCAGTTCTGTAATGTTTCACATACAAAGTATAATTGTCGCATTGATAAGAGAAACAGTTTGAAAGCGGAATGGAGTTAAAAGCATACATGAAATTCGATTAAGTATTATAAATCATAAAATTATCTTAAAAATAACTCAATATTTTTTTCTAATACATAAAACGATTTTAGTTGAGGCGTTTCCTACAAAAACGACCATAGACTTAAAATTCGAATTTCGCGGTTTAAATTGACACTCGATTTTACAAAAAGAACCATAGTACGAATTTACAGCCTTCAAAAGGTCAAGTAGTTCTACAAAAACATTCATAGTACAAGCGAATTCCTTCAGATAGCACCATTGGCAGAAAAAGAAGAAAAAATATGTAAAGAAAGGAACAGTTATAAAGGAAAATAAAGTACGTGGTTTGGCACATATAAATCATGTGGGAAAACTAGTACTGCCTAGAGTTACTGGCGATGATTGTAGGTATTCATGTTATTATTATTAGTATATCTTTTTCCCCATGCCTGCAGAGGAGCTATTCCTATATCAGGGCCTACTTATAAAAATTCTCTTATCCTACCAAATTTTAACCAAAGAATATCCAGGCGTTTTTAATCATATTTGGTGTTACTAGACGAAGACTACGAAATAATATTTTGCTTCAAGGTAAATCGCCAGACGATAGAAGATGAAGGCATAATAACAGGCACAAGAAAATACCGAAATCTGTAGCTAATTTGATAAAAATCCAGAGTTGATTTAAAGCTTAGCAATTACATTATTCAAGACGAAAAAATCCAAATAGATTAAACCTTCCAGGAACACTTTCTGTCAAAGCAATGTATATAATGTTTTTAGAAAAGTTTCATATTAATGAATCCTACAAGGCATAGATATTGGTCAGTTTTAATAACATCATTTAATATTAAGTTTGGACTGCCGGAATCTATATCAAAACTAAATTTATGCACTGACTTGTTAGTACAGAAACAGAGAAAAATCTTCATCTATGTAAGGCTGACAAATTCTATGAGATAAAAAGTTAATGTAAACTTAAAGCAAAGCAAGGCCTTATTATGTGCTTATCGTGTGATTACATGGAAAATTTGCCATTGCCCCACATTCAAACTGGTGAAGTTTTGTTTTGGAGTGCATGATTTGGCAACCAATGGTGCAACTATGTTCGTGTACGATGAAATTCTTGGCAAAAAAGGGCAGAATGATGTTGCATTATTTTAACAGAGCAGATATAAGTAACAAAGACTTAGTGTTGTTTGGTGATGGATTCCCGGAGTAAAACAAAAATTAAACCATTAAATATTATTTTCCTATTCGAGGACATTCCCGAATGCCCAACGATCAAGATTTTAGTTCAATTGAGGGGAAAAAAAAGGAAAAACACTGCAGATGTACAGTCTGACTAGAATAGATTAATATCAGCAGCAATAGAGAAGCCTTATCCTTTTAAAATTGTGAAAGCAGAGCAAAAATATTTTTTTTGATATGGCTGAAGCTCTGAAGACATTTTCTAAGCCAAATCCAAAGCCGTCTATGAAAATAAAATTAGTAAGAGTTAAAATAACTGCTGAAGTAGATTATATGTATACAGACAAAGCAATCTTACACAGTTGCCTGCGAAACCGGAAGAAACTTGGTACTGAATTAACATCAAAGCCTCTGTATCAAGGTGAGATTCAAAATAAACCTCACAAACTAGGTTTTCTACGAAATCTTGCTAAATATCTGAAAGTTCCCGAAAATGTCAACCATTATCTCAATTTGCAATGAAACCTTGCTCAGCCCAGCACCAGTACTAGTACTGGACGTGAATTTGAAATAGACAATGAAGACAATAGCAGTGGCGCAGAAGATTAAACAATAATGCCGATTTTCTTTGTAGTTATTACAGCTTAACATTGTTTACAAATAAACATTTGCATATTGAAATCCTCAGTTCCATAGAAATTCCCGTAAAAACAACCATTGTTCATAAAAAAAGAAAAAACTACGTTGTTATTTGAAATATTATCAAAATTTTGATCAATTTTTTTTGGCCGACATTCGCTAATTATAAAATAAAATATGTCTTACATAAGAAAAAACTGAATTAAGCAAAACGTTGGGCGACATAAAGTTTTTTCCACTTTTCCAAAAAAGTTAAAATGGATTATGGTGGTTTTTGTAATAGTAACAATGCACGTCACGTGAATGAATTACTGGGGATGAAATTAAGTGGTAAAATTATTAAAGAAAACTAACTTTCAATACTTTTGTTCAATAATGATTTAAGCCAGTAATGTCAAAGATACGACCTGCGGGCCGATTCCGGCCCCTGGGGCGTGTCATTAAACTTTGAAATGATTTTTAACAACCATATCTTATATACTTACATAATTAAATAAATAAAATAATGACTCAGTTCATTTTTTTTTTATTTTCAATCTGACCTACCTACGTATTCAAAATTTAACATATGGCCCTCTGCAAAATTAAGTTTGACACCTCTGATTAAAGTTGTTTTTGGCAAATGTCATTTTTTTTAGAGGATACTTTGTGCTTGGAGACTACGGTCTATTGTGGCATTTTTTAAAAGTTTTACCTATTGAAATACCTCTCCACAACCAATTTACGAAGAAAGAAATGTATATAGTTTGTTTATCTACACAAGAAATTTTTTGCGGTTACGTTGCAGCCTGAAGCTAAGAAATGTTACAGAATGCAACCAAACCACAAAACTTTTGTGAATCTATTTCATCGATTGGATTTGACCGGGTCATTGCGTGGGTAATATCTGACTTTGAGGTAGATCGTACACCCCTGAGGTCGGTAATTGAGCCAGCAGAAAATGAAGAAAATAATTTGTTACCGACTAAATCATTTCCATTTACCAGATTAAAAAAATATAAAAATATGCTGAAAAGTATTAAATTATTTTTTTTTAATTAAAACAAGGGTCGTATAAGAATTTTTTTTATGTCACAGCATCATTTTCACGTCATCTACTGACTCACGAATTTTTTGTTTCAAATCCCGGAAAACTCTGTATAAAATTTTGTCTTCTAGATATTTTCAGACATCCTAGAATATTTGAGAGCATTATATAATATTCTGGAACATCCTAGAGTGTTGTAAAATCTTCAAAACATTCTTGATGATTTAGGAACAATCTGAAATACTGACAAGTTTTGTAGAATATTCTGGAACGTTGTAGAACTTTCGTATGTTGTCTGGAAAGACACAAAAACTGTACAGGTCTACTCCTACAGATCATTCGGTGAACCATAACGTGTTTAGAAACCATTTGATGCAACTAAACATAGGACCTCAAATAGATGATTCTAAATAATAATATTATAATTTATGATCGATTTTGAATTGAAATTTGTTACCTATTAGTAGAAAACTTCATAGTTTTTTGCATAGTTTCCAATTTAATAATGTCTTGACATGAATTGTGCAACTTGTCTCAATTTGGTTATGTTTGATATGTAAACTTGTTTATAGAATTATGTTGGGATAATATAAAATTTAAATGTATGAAAAAATTCAATTTATACGCAAAGGTTTATGGAATGAGGTATGTACATTGTTAATAAAATAAACTTAGTGGGCATTTCCTATACAGAAACGCCGAGCAATGAATCGCCATTAACCGGTAGAACGTGTCTTCGTGGGCGTCATATAGTCTGCAATATTCCATAATACTTCCAAGAATAATAAATACGACAAGAATCTAATAAAACTCATCGCCGGAAGGTTGAATTACTATCAACGGAATGTTATGTCTGACAGACTGAGAATTTGTCTGCTAACAACGCTCATTTTGTAAAGGTCTTGTTAATTACTAAATAAAATGGCATTCAATGTAATTTCTATAGTGGAGATGTTATCATTTTATTCACTATAATACTGGAATTATAACAGTTTATTGCATATTTTATTTCGTTACCATTAAAAAAATTCAAATCATTGAAGAAACAAATGATGTAGAACAACTCTGCGCCGTTCAACCAGCTAGTGACTTTTTATATAGCAGACCACTTTAAATTTTGATAAAAATCAATCCCAAAACCATAATACTGTAGGTATAACATATATGTTTATAGATATTTCGCTAAATTCAAGTTTCTTGATGATAGCCTGATATGTTTTGTTGGTACTTCATAAACGTCATAAGGATTTGACACTGGTAGCGCTATCTGTGTGTCAGTCACACGACTTATTGATTGATGGTTGAGATTAACCTGGTTTATTTTAACCAAAAGTTGAACAAAATTAGAAATATTTGGGGATGTTTATTTTAGTTGGATTACAAGATTTTATCAACAATACCTTCTTCTCTAAATTCATCTTAATGGAAACAAGTTTCATTTTATATTTTTGTATACTCATATTTAAAGATACTTTAAGTAATATCATCTTCATCTACATCTGACTTATTCTATGTAATATCAGGATTGGATCTGACATTAGAGTTGCTGTTGTGATGATACCTACTGGTTTGTGGCAGTTATAGCAAATCACGATCATATCTATAAGAGTTTTGTGATAATCAGATCAGTTAACTATGATTTTATCCGTAAGTATAGTCGCGTAAATTATTTCGCCACTCCTGATGGGCACCATTTAAAATCTGTTAACCATAATTTCTATTTTATATTAATGTGACTGCGAAGAATCATAAATCTACCTATTCAACTTCTACATACTATTGTATTGATTAAGATTTATTGTAAACTGACCACCCCCTGATGGAAACCATCCTCGTAGTTAAGCGATTCCATATATCCCTTAGACACTTGAAGTTCCATTAACTTATGAAATTACTTCCTCTTATTTTTGTATTGATATGAGTCCAACCACCATAAATATAATTAATTATAAATTTTGTATATAATAGAATTAGTATTTAAGAGTGCATATACACGTATAGTGTATTCTTAATAGTATTGACATCCAACGAGTACAGTAGTCAGATTATTGAAACCATTTTATTTATTCATATTTTATGTTAATAAATAGTTAATACAAAGTCAACTAATAATCAGCTTTTAACAATTGGATGGAAAATCTTACGAGGAGGATTCTATCCATATGTGGCATTTTGAAAAAGAACACTACCTCTAGTTGCTGCAATAACTAATATAATGTCGGATTAAAAAAAAATTGATGTAAACGTTTTCTAGCTTCATAGGTTCATAGACAGAGCTGTACTTAGGAACTACGGAAGAAATGAAATGGATAGAGTGAATCAAAGAAAGCCATATGGACGAAGAAGTTAACAGTAATCAAGTCTATAATAAAAGCCAGGTTCTTGGAGTGCAAAATAAAAGCAAATCAAATCAAGAATCATATTCTGTTAAAGCTCTAAGGAATTCCGTTCCCCAAACCAGGCCCAAGACAGAACAATGTGAGAAAAAAAGAGAAATTAACAGATTTTTTGCATTAAAGAAAGAAGATGTTAGAAAAAGGAGAAAATGAGAAGAAAAATAAAAAAGTGTGAAATCTGAAGAGGGTCAAAAGTTTCTTATCTGTGAAAAAAGTCCAGTCGCGTTGACATCTCGTCTTACGACATACTCATCATATTGAGAATTAGACGATGAGATTGAGTGCCATTTTTCTACCTTAAGAGAGTAAACGTTCAGTTCCTTTCACTTTTTTTAAAAAATCAATCAAAAATTCCGACGTATTTCGGCTTTCATTAAAATATGACTTGACACTAATAATTTGCATAATCGTATGCATGCAGCCATCAATTAATTTATTCATAGTTGCTTAGTCTACTCAAATTGCTTGAATTCTTTTTTATTCCTTTGTATGTGAATAATTTCTAGCTTCTTCTTGTTGATTCCGCTTAAACAATTCTCATAATTGGATGTATGATCATCCTATTGATGATATTTTAGTATATTTTCTAAATACTGAGATGTTTGCCCAATGTAGACAGCGTCATAATTATTAAAAAGTAGTTGATATTGCTTTTTTTGGTTTTTGGAGTTTTAGATTTTGGTTTAGTGAAATATTTTGATAAAGTTTTATGTCGTTCATGACATGTCATGGGACTTGTAACCAGAAGAGATCTATATCTAAGTAATAACAATCCACGAATCTCCACAGGAATCTTCTTGAATAGACACCTGTAGACCTTGGGCTTAGTAGATTTAACGTGCAAATTCACCTCTGAAGTTTCAAGCTAATAGCCTTTGGGTTCATTTTAGCGGTTATTTGGTGGTGTCCTGACAATATTAGACCAAGGACTGCAGCCCCTAAATAATTTAAATACAAATATTTAAAATAGTCCTCTATACCTATATTCCTAGTTGTTGGTTTCTTATACCTTGTGGCATAATTTTTTGAAAATTGATTAAAAAATTTTCATGAAATGCTGTAAAAAACTGAAAATCAACTAAAATACTTTTATTGTTTCGATGAAAAAGTATAAAGTCTGAAGAGGCCGTTGATATTAACCAACGAAACATGGGGTAAATTTTACAATTTGATCCTGCTAGAATATTTAAGTTGATTTATTAGGTAAGATTATTTTAAATTTTAAACCAATATCAAAATAATTATTTCTACAACACTGTTCATAGTCACATCGATATTTCAAGTCAATATTCCCATAAAATTTTATTGTCAGCGACTGTGAATGATTCGAAAACAAACATTGTGACTGGTGTTGTATTCATGATAAATTTTCTAAAATTTAATATGTGCTTTTTAGTATTATGATAAACAAATAAATACATACATACAGAGTAATTCTTAATTATAATGAGTTTAATTGCTTTAAATATATTTTCTTATTAATATATTTCTTATTTTTATGATATAGAGTATTTTCAAAAATTCTGCTATGTGATACTTTTTAGAAATTTTCATACAAGGTGTACCGATAATCAACAAAAGATGGTTTACGGTTGAAAATAGTCAAATGACTAGTTAATGAGGTACAGCTTTTTAAAGCTGAATTTTCTTTTGATTAAAACCAAGTTATTTATCAAAATATATCAAAAGTCAAGAAAATTGATTCGAAGTCTTCTTATTCTTGTAGCTTATACTTGAAAAAGCTCAGGGAGAGTTAATAATTACTAAAAGTTTGGAAGAAGATGAGATTTAAATCATTTGCAAGCCTCATAATGATTTAAGAAGTGTCATTCATCCGACTATGAAAAGAAATCCAGATGAGAGACAATTCAAATGACGTATAAAAAGAGAGATTATATATATATATATATATATATATATATATATATATATATATATATATATATAGTTTATTAAAAGGAGAAAAGTGAGTGAAAGCGAATACGAGGATGGTAGTACGAGGAAGTACCTGGCGTGACCTAGAGATGGCGGTAGTTGCTTGAAAAATACCACAATGTATACATCATATGTTTCAAGTTTGAAGACGCCACGTTGATTAGTATTTGGTTGGCAGCCATCAATAGTGAACGTTTTTGGTGAATTTCTAAACATGGATAAAATCGGTTATGGTTATGTGATAAAATACTTAAATTTGAAAGGCATTAGTCCATAGAAGTATAGAAGCTAAACTAGATTCTACTCTAGGAGAGACTGATCATTTGTTATCAACAAAAAAATATTGGATAGCGGAGTTTAAGCGAGCTCATACGACTTGCGAAGACCAGCATCGCAGTGGTCGACCAAATGAGGTGACGACTCCAGATATGTTGAAGAAAATCCACAAAGAAAAACTGGATGATCGTTTTCTGAATGTGCACGAGCTAGCTGACATTGTAGACATTTCAAAAAATTGCGGTACATTTGGACATGAGAAAGCTGTGAGCAAGATAGGAGCCGCATTTGCCTATAATAGAACAAAAACAACGTCGTGTTTTTGTTGTTTTGTGTTTTGTTTCCATCGAGTGTTTCACGAAAATGCAGCCAAATTTTTGTACGTTTCATAACCATGGATGGAACGTGGGTCAAATACTTCACCTCCGAAGCAAAGAACAATGAAAAGAATGGACTGAAAAGGGAGAACCGGTTCCAAAAAAGACAAAGGCCGTTCCTTCAGCAGGCAAGGCCATTACGTCGGTTATTTGGGATGCGCGTGGGATAACTTTTATTGACTTCCTTCTTGAAAAAGGAAAAACTATCAACGGGGGGTATTATCCGAACTTATTGCAACGTTTGGGAGAAGGAAACAAGCAAAAACGGCCGATTTGGTCAAGAAGAAACTGTTGTTTCATCAAAACAATGCATCAGTCCATAAATCCATTATTGAAATTGCTAAAATTAGTTTGAGTTGCTACCCTACTCGCCAGATTTAACCCATTGGATTATTTTCGATTTCCAATGTTTCGGTGGTTTTTCAACAATAAAGAGGTCGGCAGAGAATAATATAGGTTTTTCCAAAATTTTTGTGTTTTCTTTGTTGGGTGAGGTACGTCTGGGACCGTCCTCGTACTCGAAGATTAACCAAATAAATCTCAATCAGAAAATATATATGATTTTTCATTTAAAATGATTTTAGAAGCTTCACTGTAAGTTATAAGAGACTCTAATTAGTTGAAATGAATTTTTAGAAAATTTTAAAAATCCACACACCGAAACAACTTATCTAGATTGAATCTAATTCCATGAGATTCGCCTTGTATATTGAAATGTAGCGCTCGAAGGTTTCATCGAACCCTTTCTTACTGAGGTACAAATTATATATTATTATTTCTTCTCTTTCACTCTCTGGCCTTATTTAAAGTTGGATAGTATGTTATCTGTTTTAGAAATAATACATAGTAGCATAAATTAGGGTTATCTGTTTGAAAAAGCGGAAATACAGCTACGCCTTTGGGCTCTGGCTAATCATGAATCGAGAAGAAAAAAGTAGATTAACAGAATTGATTTTATCATATAAATATTTCAAATATCATATTCAATTTTCAATTAATTTATAATTTTTTGAGACAGGTTAAACTGCAATGAAATGTGTTTAATCAACCATATTTGAAAGTAGTATTCGATAATTAAGTAAATATTTATAATTTTTTTGTATTTTATCTCTCTACCACATCCGCTCAAATAGTGTCATAAGTCAAAAACCCAAATTATCTAGTAATAATCGTTTGAAATTAATTCTAACTTTATTTTTCACTTTACACATGATAACTATTTGAGATGAG
The DNA here is from genome assembly GCF_026230105.1 of Diorhabda sublineata. NCBI lineage: Eukaryota > Metazoa > Arthropoda > Insecta > Coleoptera > Chrysomelidae > Diorhabda > Diorhabda sublineata. Next base: position 14,003,264 of record NC_079485.1, on the reverse strand, counting down.
ATTTTCAAGTTTTCTAGCCCCGATATTAAAATAAAGGTGATTTTCTTGAGTTATGACACCATTTGAGCGGAGGTGCGATATGTTTTTGGCATTGAACTCGATATCAAATGATAAAAGCAACCAAAATTGACATTTAAACCACGTGGTAAGAACCTTTATAAACGGTGGAGTGCAGGAGTGCACAGGCACATTAAGTGCATCTAGCGCACACTACCTGTATCGAATCCGAAAGGTCATTGGACGAGCGCAAAAGAAAATTTCATCTTTCGAAGTAGTCCTAGAGGCAAACATACGAATTTGAATAATTATTATCATAAGACAAAACGAAAAATCATCAGCAAAAGATTTTCAAAAATGAGCTAATGTTCAATATAATATAAAATATTGAACAAAAATAATTTTTTCTAAGAACGAGTGCATGTTTGGAATTAGGTTCAAAATAATTAAAAAATTCCGTATTTTCAATTTTCCACCAAAAAGCCTTTCAATTTAAGAATGGTTAGGTTAGGAGACTTATGAATTTTGTTCTTTTATTCAAGTTCTAAATACAGGGATTGAAGATACCGTTTTCATAGCTGCAAATGTGCGCTCGATGCACCCTCCTGTGCGCTGGAACCACTGTACGCTCGATGCACGCATTCTTATAAACGACTAAACATTTTACGACGACAAATTTCAACATCACCTGAATTTTTAGAGCGCCCTCCTATCATTTTCGCTCAACCTACTGAGACACTTAAATCAAAAAGAAACAAAAAAAATATAAATTTCGTTTTAAATTTCAATGAGATCTGCATCTTTCTACAAAATACTATTAATGCTGTAAACCCTGAAATAATCGCACCAGATTATTGAAACGAACCATCTGAATTACTGGAAATTCTCAATTTTATCTATAAAAACGTTCAAAATAAAACCTTGGAGATTTTTTGAACAAAAAAGACTAAAACATTGTATAAAACCTGTCCTTCATAATGTCAAAAATTGATGATTTCTTAAGAAAATTAGGACAAGATATGAAAAAGGAACATCAATAAAGAGCGAAGAGACATTGTAGACAGGAAAGGAGCAAAAAGGACTCAACACACCAAGCTCTATAACCTAAAACGAATGCATAAAACGATAAACGATAAACGATAAAAACTGGTTCTGATTATCTCCACTGTTTTTTGGAAACAACATTGACAGCATAATAAGATTTGGTGATGTAAAAGTGAAATTAGAGGAAAAAACGAAGAGGAAAGACTGTGCGGACAGATGGGGGACAAATGCTCAAAAATACCTAAAAATTCGTCACGGGCCCTTACAGAAAAAGTTGCACGAAATCAAGAATTTTCGGTTCATGTAGAGCTGAGAGACAGCAACAGCAAGCAAGACGACAAAGTGATTTGGAGAGATGCTGAAACACCTCTTCAGACCCAATGTCGCTTAGAACCTGTTCAGCAGCGGGTAGCTAGAAGAGCGATAGAAACTCCAGAAAAATCACAGGCTAGGAGCAGAAATAGAGACCACGCGCCGTCGAAATTTCATATGTAAGAAGTGGGCCGTATTTAATGATACTGGATTTGAATATGACACTACAATGGAATATCACAATCATCCTCTAATTGTTATTGGCTAAATGAATAAAAAATGTCAATAATAATGAAATTGCTCGAGAGCTAGATTATGATTTCATAAGATTACAACATCAAGTGACAGAATTAGTCCCTCAATTACTGCCAGAGCAAAATGTAATAGTATGTCATTGTAATAGTGAATTATCTCCTTGTAATTAAGTTTCGAAAAACAAAACCTTTTGCTTATTGACGTGTATTAAAATAAACACAAATATTTGTTCAATGTTTCATACATTTAATTGTTTAGGACAAATCAAAGATTATATTAGCAGATAGTAACTTAATAGAAAATCAAAACTTTTTTAATAGAAGAAAAACATTTTTCTTTTCTGGAGTTACTTCACTGTTAAAGTGACATAAGTCAAACATAATGTCATTTCGTTTAGTATTTTAATCGTTTAATCGTTTTTCGTTATCAGATGAACGCTCATCAGCATTACGTGTGCTTGACCGAGTTGGAATATCTACTGGCAGATTTTTGTAAAATTGGTGGTGTATTGGAGGAATATACGGTAGAAGATCGAGCATATCTTTTTCTTAGCGTTAGTAATAGGTCTTTTTGATATAGTGGATCTTATTGAATATTGAAAAAGTAGACAGGTCGTCCTTGTTGCTTTTTAGATAGATCTACTCTATAGAATGGCGTATCTGGGTTAAACGTCTCTTTAAATAGAAATTGTAACGAATGATTTCTTTCAAACCTCAGCCATCTAATGTTCAGCCAGCTGAAGTCGTAACCGCAAGTTTTTTTCTATTGGTTATAGATTTTTCTAAGGCCGCAGTGCTTATAAAGTCAGAATTTTTTATTTCGATAACAACAAAGTGAGGTTCTTTGCGCTTAGCATTTTTTATAATATCCATCCATTGTTCCGGGCTGTAAATTTGTCCATGATGGCGACTTGCACTTCAAAAGTGAAAGAGTGGTCTTTATGTTTCGATTTTGTCCAGTGCAAGAATCTGAATACATGACTATGTGATTTTGTAGAGCCGCGTAAGTTTTCAAGTGTTTGACGAGACAGACTGCAATGTCTTGATAACCTTGCCCAACTTTTTATTATTAAAACAATGTATTCCCAAATTACATAAATATAGATTTCTTTCATAGTATGCCACCGATGTAGTTAATTTTGCAAATCAAATGTGAGTATGCATACCTCATTAGTCTTTTTAGCATCAATTTGTAGGTTTTCTCTAGCCGAATCTGCTTTTCTTTGGTGTAGTTCCTTTTGAACTTCAAACTCTTTCTTTGCGTTTTCGTCGTCAGTTCCTTTTATTTTAAATTTCAAGCTGTCACAAAATACTAAAATATTCATGGGAAAAGAATAAACATATATCTGGGACTGCGAGGGTATCTTTCTAATTAACTTTAAGGAATCAAATACCACTGTAAACACATACTCGTAACTAAAGCAATCGCTTCACAAAAGTATCAAGAAGAGGTGCAGGATTATCAGCCGAGGTATCTGCTTGCTTCATAGCAATGCTCCAGTCCACAATGCTTTCCTTTCCAAGGCTACTGCACTCGCACGAGTTTCACAGACATTGAACACCAACTATATAGTCCTGATCTTGCCTCGTTCGAGTAATTTTTGTTCGCGAAGCTGAAGGGTCGACAATGGAATTGAACACAAGGTATATTTTCCATTCCGATACCTCCAAAACATGTATGTCAGCTTCTTCAGGCTGGCCTCGCAATTTATTTTTGATCTGCGGGAATAAGAAAAAATCATTTGGTGTCAAACATGGACTGTGGGGTGATGACTAATTGTTTCAACTATTTTTGTTTCAACCGATCGAATTAGTTCGAATACTTCTGGTTGGTGTACCAGAATTGACCGTTTTACGTTGCTCTAAATGAACGGTGGAGACATCTCGCAGGTATTTCGTGAATTAAGCGACCATTTGCTTCGAGGTGCTCCATGCGCGAACAAATCTTGTTGGATTGACTTGTCTTGATGGATCCATACAGTAGATTGTTCAGTTTATATGCATAGATCCAAGATTCGTCGCATGTCACGATTTTATAGAAGTCTTTTGAAGCATCCGAATTGAACTTTTGTAGCATTTCTTTGCACCAATCGACACGAACTTTTTTTTGAGTTTCCGCACAGCGTCGATATATTTTAGCTTTGGATCATCTTGAAAGGCCCATACAGTCGATTGTTGTTTAGTTCTGGATTTCATATGCATTGATCTATGATCCTGTCACGATCTTTCGAAGCACCGTAATTGAATTTTTTCAGCATTCATTTGCACCAATCGATACGAGCTCTTTTTTGAAGCGATTGTCAAATTATGCGGTATCGAACACGAACAAATCTTTTTAACAGACAAAAGTTCATGTAATATTGAATGTATGCAAGTGGAACTAATGCCAAAGTATGCCTTAATCTCACGGTATGTCGCAAGATGCAATATCTTGCAATATCCGTTTACGTACAGCATCGATGTTTTCTGGTACAACAGCCGATTTTGGGCAACCTTCAAGGAATCCGAAAGGTCATTCGACGAGCGCATAAGAAAGTTTGATCTGCTGACGTGAGTCCTAAAGATGGGTAGTCTTTTAATTTAAGAATTGTTAGGTTAAGTTAGTTTAGGCAAATATCTGTGAACAACTTTATAAAGGCAATGTTAATTAGACATATTCACATATCTTACACCTTAACTAGCAACCCTCGTAATTTTATAGTTGCGTAGAAGCTTTAGTCAGACGTTCTGAAAAGTGCGTGGAAATGAAAGAAAAATAGATTGAAGGTTAAGAACAATTTATGTAATATATCTGATACTTGGAAATCTCAAAGAGAGATGATTTTAGGATGGAATATGGTGGTATAAATATTTTTTCATCACTTGATTATAGCCTGATGTATTAAATCGAGTTAGATCGTTCATATAGTTGAAGTAGCTTCCTTCTCAAGTTTTCTAAACTCACTATACAAAAACTCACTGTTTATTATAATATTTAAGTATATTTATCGTCCATAACGATAATTTACTAATAATTATTAATTATTTCCCATAAACGGTCAATTATTGATAAAATCTAAACAAAGTTTAAATAGTTTATCTGAAATTGGTGTGTGTGGTCAATGGGGTGATGGTTTCAATTGGAACTATCATCTTTTAAAAGCGAACTTATGAGATAATTGCCAAGTTGTCACTCGAAGAAATTTGTTTTCTTAAAATATGTTTATAGTAATCGAAGTTATGAGGCCAGAGATAAAGTGCACTGCTCGCTTAATTCCAAAATATAAACAAATACGTTATTATTAGTAACATTAAACGTATATTAATGAACGATTTTCAATTACCATTCATCAAATCAATCATGTGTGGGTATGAAAATACAGGGTTCCTTGAAACTTAGACTTGTTCGAAGTTCATATTTATCGACTAATTTGTTTATAAATATGATTAAAACGGTTTTGAAGATAGAGCGACGTTTGAAAGAAGCTCGCTTAATCGTTCGAAACTGATGAAGTTACAAAGTGTTACAAAATATATGAACGAATTCATTCAATTTTAAAATATTTAAAAAAAAATTAAAAAACACACCAAACGATAAAGTTGAAAATATTTTTTGGTAAATAATGTTAATGAAACTTTAAGTGTCTAAGGGACATATGGAATCGCTTAACTACGACGTTGGTTCCCGTCAGCGAACGGTTAATTTATAATAAATCTGAGAGCACTGCGTAGTACCGACTTTCATTGTTTTTACTGGATATCCACAAAATATTTATTTTATTCTGTGGTTTAGAATTCAGTACTTTGATTATTTACCGTACTAATTTACCAAGTGCATATTACCCTCTTTGTCATACGAATATTTTCTTAACTTTGTGCCTCTCGTACGTTACTCGAAATTTAATCCTGTATTTGCCAAACTGTAGATTTCTGATTCTTCACAGTTAAATCAATATAAGACAGACAATAGGTAATTCGAGACGATACGTTATGGAGCATAAAATAAGAGACATATTGTATAATTTAGTATTTGGTTAACAGATCTTGAATTTTTTTTATAATTTTTTTTGTTTTTCTCAAAGTAGAAAACAACTACTTTCCGGCTAATACCAGGAAGAATATTGAATTACATCTTCTCCGAAGTTATACCTCAACAAGTGGCAACAAATTTTATATGAAGATGTTTTTGAAGCTGATACATCCAATGAATTTGTTTTTTATGACTGTTTTTCATAGAGGGCGTTAGTTACATGGTACGTACCGAGTATTATTGAATATAACTTCATTAATTGGATGTATCAGCTTCCAAAATTTGTATAAAATCTCAGTACAATGTTGCCAGTAGTTTCGGCAAAATCGTTAAAAATGTTTTTTTCTTCAACGCCCTTTATCTTGAATACGGATGAAGTTAGAAAATTGTTTAGTAAACCCCAAATATTTTTCAGTTTTTTATCTATTCTAGAGACGGGATCACTTTTTTTGGAAACACCCTGTAGTATATATACTTAATAATTGTGTAGTTTTATAATATGCTAGTCGTGCGCTACCTGATGTTATTCCAATTAAAAATACGTCGTTTATTCCTAATTTGCGAACCTTACCTAACATTTTTAATCTAGACACTTTTGGAGTTTTTTTACGACCTTCTTTTTCCTGTTCTTCGTCTCGTCTCGTAAAATGTGACGTAGCGAGACGACGGCAGGATGAAAAGAAAACAATAATATCGTCGCTTAGAATAAAACATAAATTATAGGTACTATAAAATTTTGATCTTAAATCGGGTTATTTTGTATAATTTGTTATTTGTTTAGATCGTAAATTTTAATTAGTCGAACTAATTGAATATTTTTATTTTCTACCACTAGATATTTTTGGATAAAACGTAGACGTCGTCATGCAGTTTTTGATATTCCATTCACCATATTTTGACAGTCATCAGTTGAAATCTATGGAGCAGAACCGTATTAAGCTCTGATTTTTTTTATTATTTAAGTTCGGAGGAAGTTTTTCAATTTTGGAAAAATCTTGATAGAAACGGTTTTACAAAGATCAATTTGGAAAAACGGTCTTTAGAGACTGTTTTCTGTTAAGGGCGGTAAAAAATTTAGCAAGATAGCAGATCTATTGGCGTGGTGAATTGAATTAGAAATTATAAAAATATTTAAATCAAGTAAGAAAAATTGAGATATACAAGTGTCAGATTTCCAAACATGCATAAATTCATACAAATACAAGAAATTTAACCTAACCTAACTTAACCTAAATCTGTATTCAAATATAAATTAGAGCGTACAGTTTTAGTGAAAACCATTGGCTTCCATTTAGTATTTGGAGCAAGTGGACGTAAATAATTCCCAGAAATTTCTCTTTGGAAACTGTTTTTCAACTCTCCGTGGAAGCATATTTCGACAATATTGCAAAAAACAACCAGATATACTAAAAATTTCCTCAAATTACGAGGTGAATTCTTTAAAGAGCTTTTTTAGTTATGTTCCTGAGTTTATTTGAGGGGGAAAGTACTGATACGAGGGAGGTTCAAATATAATCAGGAATTTTCAATTAGTAGCTGCACTGAATGTTAGATTTATCTGTAACGAAGCGTGGAGAACATCCTATAGATAACTAACTGGAGTTCTCGTTTTAGCACCATCTTTTGGTTCATGAGCACTACTAAACAATTTCCTTTCTGATTTTGGCGGCATACTTCAAATTCAAATCTTTCGTCCAGTTATTTTTCAAAACGATCACGATCATTTTTTGGTTGATGGAACTTCATTCAATTGTTTCGAAAAATGACTGGCAAAAGTTGGTTTTGAATGTACTCTTATTTTTAATTATAGGAGAATGGGGCTTTGGAAATGAATAAAAAAATGGAACAAACGATGGTTTTTTATTACATTCGAAAAAATACAAAATTAACATAGTAAATATACGTACGTTTGTATAAGAGTATCATTTGTAGAGAATGTGGATAGACGTTTCGTTTTCTGCGCATTATCTGCTAAGTCTAACGTCTAACCTAACCTAACCTAACTTAACCTAATCTAACCTAACCTAACGTCTTTAGGTGACTGTTGAGGTGACGGTGTTCTAGATTAACACATAATCATTATAAAACTACCATTATATCGTGTTTATTTGTTTTTTCTTGAGTGTTTGTATGTCTTTATAAACCATCTTCTAATGTTTCATCGACACCTTTCAAAACTCTATCAAGGTTTACATCGAACTCATCTGAGTCTTTGAAGAACTGTCCTCTTAGACCGTATTTTCGTATAGTGTTTGAATGTTATATTGAAAAGGTTCTTGTGGTGGAAACCAGTCTCCACAGTTTATAAATTGTGTTTACTGACCTCAAACCTTTGCTATCTTGTCTTAAACAAAAAGAGTTGACAATTTTAGGACAAACTTTCAAAATCGGTATATTATGTCAAATGTCAATGCTGTTCTGTGATTGGCTTTACATAATAGTCTCTAGTGTTAACTATGGTCATATCTATAAATGTATTAGTGGTGCTCATGAACCAATAGGTTAATTTTCCCCTCCCGCACAAGCGAGTTTACATACCCTGGTGGAGAACAGCCGGGACCTCGCTTTTTAGTATACTTATAGCTATGAGCTTGAAGGATGTGATATAAACTTGCCCCAGAGCGAGTGTAAACTCTAAAAAAATACAGCTCTGTAAATCAATAATTTCTTATAGTAAAATACCGGTTTATATTTGAACCACCCTCGTATAAACATTTATAGTGAACCGTTGCTCTGCGTACTTTGTAAAGGGTAAATACATGACTTAAGGGTAGAATAAGACACTATTAATTATAAATCCAAACAATTAAATGGGTGATTGCGAAATTTTATACACAATTTTCATCACTTTAGAACTTGAATTTCCAAAAAGTCTGAAATACGTAGTTATTAATTTATTATATTTAGTCTAATCGCAAAATTTAGAATGCTTAAAAATTGACGAATTTTCATACAGATTTCCATTCCATACAAACTTTCAACCCTTCGAGATTTGAATTTTCAGGAACGCTCATATACTTAGTTATTATTTCTTGGTCTTGGTTTAAACAAAAAATTTGATCCTAACTTCAAAATCGACGTACAGGGTGCGGCAGCATAACTTCCTTTTTTAAAAAGTTCGCCATTTAGTCGGTAGATGTCGTAACGGAGTGCTAGTGGTCTCGTTCGAGAGGGGGGACTATAAAGTTTTGTCCCGGCACAGTTCAGTCGCCATCATGCGTTGGAACAGTGAGGAGCGTGCGTTTGCCGTTGAGGTTTACTTTTCGAGCGGATGTTCTGTGATCGCAACCCAGCGCGCCTTTCGGAATCGCTTTAATTTAGCCCCCTTGGCCCCTGTCCCGGACCGGAAATCAATTGTTACGTGGGTCACTACGTTCAGACAAACTGCAAGTGTGACAAGACGAAGAACTGGAGTCCCTCGGCCCATTAGATCACCGGAGAACATTGAGTTAGTTAGAACTTCAGTGTTGCGATCACCACGGCGTTCTGCGCGCAAACATGCGTCTGCCCTTGGACTTTCCGATCGTTCTGTGAGGAGAATACTTCATGATGATCTTCATTTTCATCCATACAAGATGGCAATTGTGCAGGAACTTTCTGAACGTGACTTCAATTCTCGGAGGAACGCGTGTGAGGTTTTTCTGGAAGTCGTTCCTGAGGACGCTATTGTTTTTTTTAGTGATGAAGCCCATTTTCATTTGTGTGGATCCGTAAACAAACAAAACATGCGCTACTGGGCTGATACCAATCCTCGACAATTGCATCAACGGCCTTTGCATTCACCTAAAGTCACAGTGTGGTGTGCAATTTACTCACGTGGAATTATTGGTCCCTGGTTCTTTGAGGAAAATGAAGTCACAGTGACAGTGAATTCGCACCGGTATGTAAACATGTTACAGGAATTTTTTTTCCCACGGCTAGATGAGTTGGACTTAGGGGACACTTGGTTCCAACAAGACGGAGCAACGGCACACACTTCAAGAACATCGATGGCTGTTTTGAGGGAACACTTCCCAGAGCGCCTTATCTCAATTAGGGGCGATTTGGAGTGGCCAGCCCGCTCTCCCGATTTGACCCCTTGTGATTATTTCCTATGGGGTTTTTTGAAATCCCGTGTGTATGTGAACCGTCCAAGGACCCTACAAGATTTGAAGACGAACATCCAGGAAGAAATTGCCAACATAACGCCTGCTATGCTGGCAAGAGTCATGACAAACGCCAGAAATCGGTTTACTCAGTGTATGGAGAATGGGGGACGTCACCTAACTGATTTGATCTTCAAAACTCAGTAAAACAAAACTTTATGTATGTGCCTGTATTATAAAAAACGAATAAAAATTTTCTGATTCATACAATAAGTTTTATTAACTTTTGAAGTTATGCTGCCGCACCCTGTATTTTTATACACATTTAAAGTCCAAAAATTCTTTTATAGTGATAAGGAATTTCCAGCCCTAAACTACAAGATTATTCTGAAATGAATTATATTGAATCATATGGATATAGAATCACCATAAACTGGCCTAAGTTCTGATATTTTCAAAAAATTTTAACTAGAATTGTTAATATGATTGATTTAGTCGATTTTTTTCGTCACGTATTTCAAAATTAATATGGAAATACTGAAATTTTAAACTGCTGGGTTTAATGATTATAAAAAACATCAGACTCAGATGATATGTTACGAGAAACTATTATTAAAGATAATTAAACTGTCAGATAGTCAAATGGGACGACCTTTATTATTATAAACAAATCAGGTACCTAATTCTGAAATGAATTTCTATGGAAATATTCTTTGAATTCGCTATTTTGGATTTATAATTAGTAATCACACATTAAAATGTATCAATTTTTATCAAATTTTCATTACTGCAAATCTACGGAAACGATCGAGATGGGGTAGAATATATCCTCTTCCTAGCTTACCATCAATAATTGAATTAACGTCTCTTAAATATAATAAAATATCAAAGATAGGAGGGAAAATATTAACGATAAATTTCCAACTTGATCTTATTCAAAAACCACTTACTCCTGGTAAATACTGCCTAATTCTTATAATGATAATTTATAACTTACAATCTCCACCCTTCCTATTTATGTTACTGTTCATTTTTGACATTAGGTACACCATAACTAACGTACACAAAACTAAAAATCACAAACAGTTTGCTTTTGATTGATGACTAATAAATAGAACCATAAAACGAACCATCTTGTTACGTTGCGTTTAATATTCATATTTACTACTTAGAAAATTGAAAGGCACTAAATCAAACTTTTCCCTTCCTTACTGACAGTTATTTATAGATAAATCGTTATTTGAGGTCAATCCAATTAAATAAGAAAATATTATCCACTTTTTCGACCCACCCTGTAAACACAAAAAGGCGATAAAATTTTAGAAAAAATAAAATGAATTAATTTAGAATATTCTGAGTTTCTTTTCCACAAATATCGCTGAAGCAGTGTTGGAAGTGGAGCTTCAAACTCTTTATCATCAATTGAATGGAAATTTCCATAAAAAATGGCAAGTAGCTACGTCGTGACTGTATATAGCTGCACATGCAGCATGCACTCCACGATAAAATACCCAACACAGATACCTTAAGAGAACTGGGAGTACAAGATGTCGTTAGATGGGTAAGAGCAAGACGCCGACAATGGAGAGACCATGTAGAACGAATGGCTCCAGAATGGATTGCCAAATGGGCCAAAACACAGAAACCAGACACAAGACGCCCAATCGGTAGGCCCCCAAAACGCTGGTACGATAGCTGGACATCGGCGTCACAAGAGGGCAGATGACAGACCTGAGAGGACCTCGTCCTATTACAAGAAGAAGAAGAAGAAGAAGATGCAGCAATGAATAACAGAATTAAGTCTGTGCTTTAATATTTGATTATATAATGTATTTTTGATACGCACCAATCAGTGTTTATAGTTTTTCCAATATCAATTGCAAATTATAAAAACCCTACGTAAATAGACGAGTAGAATATACCTGCCTGTAAGGGAGTTTGGTTTAAATAGGGTACCAGACGTGAACTTAACCATTTTTGTAACCAAAAGGGAATTTCAAAGCAAAAACCATAAAGGAATAATTACAATTCCAAAGTATCTTTATAAATAATAATGGTAGTCATTATTCGACTGAATTATGAAGAGTTGTAAAGAGGGCGATACCACATACTTATCTTCTTCTTTGATAACATGTTCAATACAGTTTTTCCAAAGCTCTTGGCGGTCTAGAAGTTTCTTAACGAGTTTTACAACCACTTTACCCAGTTCTGGAGACTGACTACATTTTCGTAATTCTGATTGTACGTTTGCCCCCATATTAACTCTATAGGGTTAAATATGCACTAGTAAGGATGTAGTCTGAAAAGAGTTTGGCCCAGTTTTTTGCACAGCTTGTTAATATAATAAATTTCCTCTAACTTTACACCTTTAATAAAAGTAAGCAATTTTTTGTTTGTTGGACCTTACAATCGCTGACAGAAATAGGAATATCTTTTTGAGAAATAAATGCTAAAATTTCTTACTACTATTATTTGGTATCTTAAGGATTACCGATTGTGGTGGTTTGGTAAAAGCTGTTCATTGAATCCCTTTTCGAATAATTCTGTTGTCATATCTTCATGATAATCAACTGCACAGTTTTTCCATTTATACAGCAATTTTTAATTTTGTCCTTCAACCTAAGCTTTAAGAATGTAGCCTTACTGATGTTAATTAATCCAAACTATTTAAAATAAAGTAATTCCATTCAATTTTTCAGTGGGAAGTTATTGGTGATTTCAAGATGGTGTGTTTTTTGACAGGAATGCAAACACTCCTGTTATTTATGCCTGTGGGATAATGGAAATGATGCCGCTCTATACCGATAAAAACATTGGCCTGCACGTACTGAGCACGAAGTAGGAAAATCGAATGTTAAACGGAAAGCAATTGTCGATCTCAAAACCAAAATTGCATATTAAATTTGTAAAAGCTCATGAGTCTGAAATATTTGAAAAATTTTTTTCCAAAGCTCTCAGAGGCGAAAATTGAAGCTAGAATTTTTGTTGGCCCTCGAATGTAAAAAAATATTAATTGTGTTATTTTTGTAGAGTTCCTCAGCATTAAAAAGTAAAAAGCCTGGATCTGTTTTAAGGTAGTAGTTGATGGTTTTCTTGGAAACCATAGAACTGAAAAGTACGAAGAGCTGATCACTGACATGATCACGAATTTGGGATTCTCTAGATAAATTTGAAGATAATATGGTAGCTTAATCGGAAAAACAAGCTTCCATCAAGACATAGTGGAATTTGAGAAATCAAAAGCATGATGGGAGACTAGATTTGGGGGTTAACAAGATAGACTTCTACCGAACATCTCTTTGTGGATTTTTTTGTACTTCCAATGATTTTCTACTCATAAAAACAAATTTAGAAGTTTTTTTTGTTCTAATTCTTATTTCTAGGTATAAAAGCAATATAACGCGTGCGCAAAAATATTGTAAATCGGTATTATTAAATAACAAATCTCGAAATTTCCTTATCGCTTTGAAGAATCTCTGAATTTCGTTCCTATATCGAGGCAAATTGTACATTTCTAATTATTTAAATGTCATTTTCTGGACATTGGAATAAATAATATTGAGTGAGCAAAAAAATCGTGTTTAAATTATAACAAATCGTTAAAACCTTGTTTATAATGTGTTACTCACATTTAACGCGATTTTATTACCCCATTATATTTTTATAACGAGGAAGGAGGGAAAAAAACGATCATTTACGAATGAATAATTTTGTCAGTCACTACTTAGAGGTCTTTTTTTTGTACTCAATTACGGATCGTAAATTTGCCATGTTTATAGCTACAAATTTGATTTTATATTTTAATATCGGAGACGGTTTCAACTTTACGACTTATTTTCCGCGAAATAAATATTTTGTACTCTCCCGAAACGATTGATATAAAACTAAATTAGACTAGAAACCGCAAGGTTGAACAAAAATTTTATTCTCACGAATAAAATCTCCAACTACTGGTTATTTTTCTATTTTACGAGATTTTCTAATCACTTAATCTCTTTTCTTGAATCCTTGAGACACATACAAAGATTGCTAGTTAAGTGTTTGACAAATTCCGATTGAGGTACTTCCAAAACACGTGTGAACGCTATTGGATTAGTAGTCTACAGGCCACTACAAGTGCAGTTGCAGTTTTCCTCAAACTTTTTTTGTTCAAGGAACACCTAGGAAAAGGAAGATTTTTAAAGGTATACACCACAAACAAAAAAAAAACATTTTTAAGTAATATTAATCAACGTTTATTTATTAATCATTGAAATAATATTATTAATCAACTAAAGTTTGAATAAGATAGAAGACGTTGTCGAAAGAGGCAAAAGAAGAAGTAAAAGATGAAGATAAAGATGAATTCAATCAAAACTTGATTAAGGTGTGCGAGGACGTCACAAGACATGAAACATTAATAATTACACTGGTCGACAAAAAACGTTTCTATGTTACATTTATAGAACCATATTCATTCGTAAATTATTTAATATTTATTGAAAAAATAATTTTTAAATCGTGTATATTAACAATATTTATAGTTCACATCTAATAAACATGCTAAAAAATCACTTAAAATATCATTTTGATCTACTTTTTCCTTGTATGAGAGGTTGCACTTTCTCTTATTAAAAACCAACAGTAATCACTTATCATTGCCGAATCCCATCGTACTTGATACCAAATTTCCATTTTCCTAATATCTTGGTGACAGTGACATCACTGACAGCCCCCAAATTTTCGAGAAAAACTGTCAGATGGGAATGGAGGAAATGAATTTTCAATGACACTCGAGCACCAACGAATTTTTAGGCATCTACAAGTTTATCAACTAACTGTTGGTATTTTGGATCCATATTGTTGCCCAAACATCCCATCACTACATCCCATCACTAACAACTGCCTTCCACGCTCTAAGTTCCTGCCTGTTGAGGTTTTTTGCAATATTGTCGTTGACGAACAATTTTCTTATTTGTGGCCCAATAAAAATACTTTCCTTTAATTTGGCATCACTCAACTAGGGAAAAACTTCTCTAAGGTATTTGAATCCATCGCTCTCTTTAATCACACCCAAAAGATTAACATTTTAGGTTTTGATATTGAAATAAAGGGTGGTGCGTTATTTATGGCCACGAGTTTAACTTATGGTGAAGCCGTTTTTCTTCTTCTTCCTCTTTTAATAGAATATCAGGTCCTGTTCAATCCTATACGTTTTGCCTTCTTCCTGGATCTTCCTGAGAATTTGAAATCGTACCACCTCTTTGGTGGTCTGCCTACAGGTCTGTGTGCGTTCGGTCTCCGAGTTTTAGCCCATCTGTCTTTTGGCATTCTTTCTACGTGACCCTCCAGAATATTTTTCGTGCCATCTCACCACATCCTGTACGCTCAATTCTTCTTTTATGTCATCACTCCTTACTAGGTCCCTGAGGGTGACTCCCTTGATGGTTCGCAGTATTTTCATCTCTGTGGTTCTCGTTATTCTTTTTGTTGTTGATGTCTCGGCTCTAGTTTTTGAGGTCTCACAACGTTTTATAGATTCTGGTCTTGCTCTATGAGTTCATCGCTTTGTTTGTCCACACTATATCTCTCAGACAGCCGCTGAATTTTGATGCTTTCATCGCTTGTGTTCGTGCCTCTTCTGTCAGGTTTCTTTCACTAGATATATTCACTCCCAGGTAATTGAATCTTGATACCTGCTGTATTATTCCGCTATCGACTGCCAATTTGCATCTAATAGGATTTTTTGATATTATCATTGATTGTGTCTTGTTAAATGATTAAATTTTTTGACAGAAATTCTCATTTTATATAGTAGACGTTGTGAGTCTTCATTTTCTGCTACGGCAATACCATCGTCTGCATAAAACAATACCTTTAGGGAGCGGTGACCCATTCTGTATCCTGCATTGACTTTGTTGACATCCTTGATAATTTGATCCAATATGATGTTGAATAGGGTTGGGATAAGACTGTCTCCTTGCCGAACACTAACAGATTCGTTGGATGGATCGAGTAGTCCGGCTCTGTTGCCGGTCCCAATCCCGGACAAAGGAAGAGGCTAGCAACCTGCCTTTTAGAAAATCCACACTGCTCAAAGAACCGATACTTTGGCCTTGGTGGAGCCCTGATATTAGAAAATAGATCAGAACAGCTAACAATAGACAATGGGCTGAAATTCAAGATGAATATATACATTATGTATATATTCATCTTGATTTAGGACCTTTAAAATTGAGTATGAGTTTACCCTCACTAGAGACTTTATGTAATTTAATTTAAAAAACTAATATTCAAGAAA
The DNA here is from genome assembly GCF_026230105.1 of Diorhabda sublineata. Lineage (NCBI taxonomy): Eukaryota > Metazoa > Arthropoda > Insecta > Coleoptera > Chrysomelidae > Diorhabda > Diorhabda sublineata. The sequence goes on along the minus strand of NC_079485.1, from coordinate 13,987,283 downwards.
TAAGATTGACGTGTTTAGCATATTTACGAATCCGTTCTCCTTTTAAGTAAACGTACAAAATTCTTGCATCAAATATTTTAATAATATCAATTCGCTTTTTTTATTCGATAAAACCGGTTCTGTTCATACGTAGATGGCCGATTTAAGATTCTGCAACGTTCCATCGTAAAAGCCCCATAAAAACCGATCTAGTATAACGCATCCTAATGACTAAGTTATATTACCCAGGATGCATTGTGCAAGGGAGCTTGCAATATTTTCATGGGTTATAATTCATTTGAGCAAAAAAACGGCCATTAAAAAGTATAGTGTTCGAGCCGACGTTTTTAGTAATAAAATATGCAGTAACTGCTTTAAATGGTTTAAAAGTAAGTATATACCACTAAAGTGTAAGAGTAGCAATCAAAGAAACTTTGAGGATGTTCGCGCACTTTAAGAGAACTCTTGCTCTAATGTAATAAATTATATGGGTTGTCAGGAATAAGGAATCCTTACAGTGTGATCTATAACAAAGTACAGCGATTCACTATAAGATTAAAAATAACAAAAGTATGTTACATCCATTATAAACAGACCAAGAAGTTTTTTTTTATAATTATATTAGACCTTTATATCTCCTAGGACTTACAAGCAGCTATAACAACTTATTTAACAGGTTTGACCTTAAATAAGTTTAGATTCTTTCTTCACATTTCAATATGTTCACTGGGTGACTTAGATCTCGCAGCGTTAGGTTTAAAGGTCTTAAAGGTCAGTTGGCAGTGTCTATTTTGGTACCATGCAGCAACATACTTACATCCTTGAGCTGCTTCAAGTAAATTTTGTTTGTATCTCGTTTTCAGCATTGGGAAGCATCGTATAAAGTCAGTTTATATTTCACGTAGTGTGCAAGCAAATTTGATGTAATGTCATGTGATGTGATGCAATTCTAACTGAAACTAAACAACCTCCTTTAATCGTTCGCAGACGATACCTTGCCAATAAGCGCATAATTTCTTCACTTCACTTATTAAAAAACGTACATCACAATTATGCAATCTTAAGCACAGCACGATGATTCTTTGACGAATAGTCAGCAAATTCTTGATAAGGAGTTTTAGCCAAAGGTATATTTTTCTACAAATCAGGTGTCAAGTAAGCACAAGTTTTAGCTATGGTTGCATAAGTAGCTTTAGCGAAAATTCCCAATGTACCAGTTAAACCTCTAGCTGAGGTAAAACAATCTTCAATACCAGCCATTTGAAGATGTTTTTTACAGAAAATATTTACTTTACGTGGACTAAAGGAGATGCTGGTATTAAATGGAATAAAATTGCTGATCAATTCGCAAAAGAAGCAGTTGAAGAAATTTTACAACACCAAAAACATACAACCCATTCTTAAAAAAGAGCTGAATAATAACTGGTATACACAATGTAAAAAATATATCCAGAGCTGAACTAACCACTTCACTTTTAGGCCAGTAAATAGAGCAATTTTTTTCCCAAAAGTTCAACTTGATTGTTCCTGCGATTTTTTTTGATTTATGGTCGTCACAGTGTGCTGAATCATGGACCTATTTTTTGTAAAATTTTGTGCCCTTTCTGAATCTAAAATTTTTTTTTATAAAACAATGATTTTCTGAAATATTCTGAAATTACCTCAAAAAACAATTTTGACGCATATTTTGGGGGAGTTGCACCCCCCTTAGGGGGTGATAAGATTCTTCATAAGTGATGTGCACGTTACGACCCACAATTTGGAAAAAAAATATCGAAGGAGCAATTTAGCAGTTCCTAGCCCTTTTTACTAGCCTATTTGTTAAATAAATAACTACCTCAAAACATCTCCCACATATTAAAATATAGTGTCAGTAAAAAATATTCTAATAAGGTATAATAAGCTAATACTAACTATCTACTACCCTTAAAAACCCATAATATTTCTCATAAAGCAGTGATAATATTTATAAAACGATGTTGCTTGGGAAGCTATAAACTGATAGGCATGCAACAATCAAATTGTAAAATGATACAAAGTGAAACGATTTCAGTAGATACGGTAAACACAAAGGGTCCACTTGAAACTTAGGATTAACAATCAGTTTAGCATCGATTTTCCAAACCGATAATCTGATAGGATGATAGAAAAATGAAACACCGTCTACCATTGTTCACTAGAGTCAAAGTGAAAATTTATAACATACAGACACGATCGTAATATTTACCAACAGGTCCTTGATGTGGGTCGAAAGAGCCCATGTTAACAGAGACAAGTTTGGGGTTTTCAGTATCCAATAAAATTCATTTCCGTGTGAATCAATCCCGATTTTATGTGACATTAATATATACATTGTTGATTTAACAAATTAAAAACGAAGCTCGATTGAATGTTAATTTCGTATAGTAGAAACCGATTCAGAGAACTGGGTGAAAATTTCAGGAACGAACAAAAATTGAAAGATCGAAAAAAGGTTCGTCCAATGGAATGAAAAAATATAATTCACCCTCAATTTTTGATAAAAAACGTTGGTTTGTCTATATGATATTCACTGTCGCCTACAAATCCTCAGATGGAGAAGGAGAATAAAAAAGTTCTTTTCTCCAATAATAGCTCACTTCAGACTATCCAACACCTATAAACTAAAAATCCTAGGTTAAAACATGAATCTAGAGTCTTCTATAGCTAATGATGAATAGTGGTTTCAAAGAATAGAAAAAAAATGTCTATTTGCAATGTTTGTTGAATAATTATACACAAAAAACACATTAATATTTGATTTATTGCCCATACGGCTTTAATCAAACGTTCAGCAAGAGTTTCGTGCACTTAGATACGAGAACTTCGCCACGGATCTGAATAAATAGTAATTTGCCGGTGCAATGTCCGGAATAAATGTTGGATGGGATAAAAATTCAATACCACCAACTTCTTCAATCTTATTTTGTAGTATGTGGTTTAGCATTATCTTGTTGTAGAATAACCTGATTTAGATTGACTAAATCTGGATTTTTCTCCAATAAAACCTCATCAGCTGACCACTATATACCTCGGCATTGATGATTAGACCATCTGGAAAGATTTCGAAGTAAATTAAACTATTCTAATTCCACCAGATACAATAGGCGAGAAAAATAGGAGTGGATAGTGAACCCAGTGCATACTGGTACTATTAAATAGATTTTAAGGGAAAAGTAACTTATATTACTTCATAGAATTAGTCGTGTAACTGCCATTGTCAAATCCATATGAAGTACCAGCTTTCAAAAGATACTTGGCACGTTAGATACGTCAAATTTATGAAAATAAAAAATTTATCACCTCACAGCTGATTATAACAAAATTTACCATAAAATATTTTTGCAATTATGTTGTTTGACAAATTTTATGGGGTATATGCGCAGTCAGATGCACTAAAGTTGTCAATTTCCTGCAAATCCTTTATTTACTAATACATCATTTAAAATGTTATGTGACTGACACACAGATGGCGCTATTGTCAAATCCTTATAACGTTTAGAAAGCACCAACTTTTGAAAAACAATGTGTCAAATTCCATGACATTTCGATTAGTCAGAAAAAAATTACAGGCATTTAAGTGAAGCTACTTCTGTTATTTTCAAAACAATAAATTTATCATTGCTTCTTGATAAAAAAAATACTGTATAACCTGAGTAATTGTTTTAAAACTGATATTTAGACTCTCCTTCATCGAAAGGAATTATTTGTTATTGGTTTGATGAATTTAAACGTAGTCGTACAGATACCGATGATGGTGAACTTTCTGGTCTTCCAGAAAACATCAAAACTAGGATCTATCACTCAACTCCGAACTCAAAACGATCATCTTCTGAGTGGACTGCAGCCGATGAACCTCGTCCAAAGGCACAACAGTCAGCTGGAAAGGTTATGGCTACAGTATAGCTCACCGGTAAGAAATTCAGCTTAAATGAAGAAGTAATTGCCGAAACTGAAGCCTATTTTGAGGCAAAAGACAAATCCTTCTACAAGTACGGCATCGAGAAGTTAGAGAAGCTCTCGAAGGAGATTACAGTGATGAATAAAATCGATTTTTGGCAAAAAAATTGTGTTTTTGCTAATCATATGACTTATTGAGTGATGTAGTTATTCAAACATAATTCTTCAAGCCTCTACATATCAGGAAATCATCAAGAAACATGTCTCTCTCATGTATCTGAGCGGAATATCTAAAAACATAAATTTCATACAATTAGTCACACTACTTATTGAGTGATTTTTTATCTGTCAATCTGTATTATAATTAACCAAACTCGAAAAGATCATAATTTAATCAAAATTGAACATGTTGCAATTTAAAAATAAATAATAAAGCAGTACCTCACTCAATGAGGACGAATGACGGACAATTAGCTTAAAAAAGAATCACGAAAAAATTTTATAAAGTAATATAAGAATTATTAGTACTTATCTCAATTGTTTTTCATATGCCAACAATATAAAACAAACTTATATTGATCCACAATTGTGAAGCCGGTCCTTATTATACTATTAAACGAAACGCGCTACCCACATGAATCAATGAAAATTGATGCGTTAATTCCTGACTGGCTCAACATCATCTTAACCCACTGATCGAGTGACAAGCTCTTGAAACAGGGGTCTTTGGCATTCTCGGTCCTGGGGCGGCCTTGCCCATTGAAAGCAACATCAATTTAATTCAAAATACGAGTTAATAAGTTAATAGAATTATGCTCAAAGAGCTATAGGTCACTTAGAAGAAAATTCCTAAAACAAAATTTCCTTACAACATTTAATTTTTTAAACATTCTATTCCTTCAATGGGCCAGTTAAATAAATTGATCTCGCCTATTACATTGTCAGAAAATGTATTAATTATTCTATATTATTAAAATTCATTAATTCACAATAATCTTCTTTATAATTTAATTTAATTTAAATTTTTCAAAATTAATAACGTCTCGAGAATATAAATTAACAGCAAAAGGTAACAACAGTTTTGGAAATCCGCCATTGATAAGCTTCATTGTTCATTAATGCTTTTTATTGTTTCTTCATTATTTTCGTTAAAACTTATAGAATTTAAGTGCAAAATAAAGGTTTCTAAGTAAAATTAATACTAAACAATTAATATATACAGAAGTCGGTAGAATTCTCGAAAAATCGACTTAAGCCTGGCAACACTATAATCAGGATAATCTTATGGTACTAGAGGATACGGGAGTACCTCAATGTTAATTTTGCAGAATGGATAAGTAGACAAGGATTGGTTGAGTGACACTCTGTGATTTCTTCCTGTTGGGAATTCTCAAGGATGGCGTTTTTGGCAAGAAGACCACGCACCTCCGAACTGCAATTGGAGAAGCATTTGAACCAGCTCTTGGACAGCTTGACCTGCCTCTCTGTTGAGAAACGTTGCCGTGATTACATTGATCAAAATGAGAATCAATTTGAATACTCACCCCTTTTGCATCCCTCTAGTAATTTCTTTTATTAAATTTATTTTGACCCAGCATTTTTTTCTGTTGATGTATAATCTGTATAATACATCTCCAAAACAATGATTCCAGAATTGATGTAGTTCGGTGTTCCTGAGCCATGTCTCTCTGTTGAGTAAATCTTGCAAATACTGCTCTAGAGGATTATCTTGGATAGTATTTGCCGTAATAGTATTGGTGAAACAGAATCAGGTCAACTCTGTATCGACTATAAGTCGAACTACTCTCTTATGTATTGAGTCAAGCATCTTCAGGCTCCAAGCTGTTGCAAATATATAGGCTCCAAGCTTTTGTGAAGCTATTTCAGCTAATTCGACGATGATATGTTATGTTCAGACAGGACCAAATCATGAGCTACAGGCTGGGTTTTTGCTACATTAAACTCAATCAAATTGCTATTGTCAGTGTAGCTATAGAGCGGGTTTGCATTTTGGTGAAGTAGATCGTTGATGTAAAGAAGAGTAAGTGACAAGATGCATCCCTGGGGAAAACCAGCATAGACCTTAAATCTTTCTGAAATGTGACCATCGATAGCGAATGGATGTATCTTATGCATCAAATAACAATATTCAGAAATCAAATTGCTATTGTAGAAACGACGGAAATTCAATCAATGATTGTTCATAGTTATTTTGAGTTTACATCTTCATGAGTGGACCTTAGACAATGCTGCTTAACTTATTTATTTCTTAAAAAATTCGATATACGGAGTTATTACAAATATGTAATAAATATAAGAGAGAAAGTGGATAATTGTTTTCACAATAAAATTACCATTCATATTATTAGTATTGTTCTAAATTTTGTAGGTTGCTGTAGAGCGGAGTATCAACTACATATATATCATTCAATTACATAATAATTTTTTTCTTATCGATACTAATCAATTATCTGAATCTGAATACTTTCGAGAAAAATTTATTTCTCATAGTGTAACAACGATTTCACCGCAATCTAATCGAATTTGTGTGTGAATTTCTTTGATAATTAATTTTCCGTAATATAAAAATGTTTTGTATATTTTTGATTATATGAAGACGAAGAATCAATATGATGATTTTTTGGTAATTTTATACTTTCGCGGTCCCTTCGTTTTTTGACTCTAGAAAATCGAAAAATCATCGGATTTCGATGATTTTTTTTCAATTTTCGTTTTTGAAGCAAATTTATGAAAAAAATTATGAGAATGAGAAAAAATGAAACTTTACTGGTTTCAGGGCTTCAAATGTTCATGAAAATGCACTCATTCACATATAATTGTTCATAACTTTTTTCCAAATTATAAAATGAAGTTTTTAATATATTTTTTTCATAATCTACACAAAAAAACGAACAAATTGGAAAGAAAATTTACACAAAAATTTTGATTTACCATGTTTTTACAATTGAAAATAATAAGAATTTCTCTTAAAATTTACCTCACATATAATCGTTTGTACTTTTTATTTATTTTTTCCAAAATAAATTTCTTTGTGCAAATTAGAAAAAAATATATGCGTTTGATGATTTGTAAAAAAGTTAAGAACGATTATATCTCAAGAAGTGTATTTATGACCACATTGAAATTCATAAAACCATATAAAATCTTCAAGTGAGATAATTCGCATATTTTTTTCATAAATTCGTCATAAAAACGAAGATTTAAAAAAAATTCATCAAAATAGGATGATTTTTCGATTTTCTAGAACGAAAGCGAAAGTATATTTTTTTTAATCTCGAAAAAGGTCTAGAAGTAAAAATTAAAAAAAATTGAGTCTATTTGACCATAATTCAATTGAAAAACTTTCATTCCAGACTTGATGCAAATGATAATAGAGTGAGTAGATAACGTGAAAATATTGCTGTAATATACAAAAGAGTCTTCGTTTCTGAGTTACAGGTATTCAAAGTTGTGAAAAACTTATATCTAAAGTATATTTTCTATATTAAACATTCGAACATTATGAATTTTTAATGGATGGTGTGTTTGACGGCATAAATAATTCTAAACTACTATCTGAAAACCAGGAGCGACTCATGCTCAGTGGTTAACAATCCGTATCTTTTACAGGGTACAATCTAAAGATAGCAAAAATGAATTTTTCAATCAATTTTTTATTGGTTACTCTTTATTTAACTTGATAAGATTCATGGTTTATTTATTAATTTATTGAAAATACTTAACGGAGGTGTTAAAACACAGTAAAACATTTATAATTGAACTGTAGAAAAATTTGGTTAGCCTAGAACTTTTTGTATAATAATCGCCGTTCATATTTTTTCCTTTTCAAGATAGTCAATAAAAATTATCCCTTGCGTATCCCAAGAAACCGACGCCAACAACTTGCCTGCAGATGGAATGGTCTTCGCCTTCTTTGCAGCTGGTTCTCACTTTTTAGTCCATTGTTTTAATTGTTGTTTTGATTCGGGCGTGAAGTGATGTGAAACATTGCCATAAACTCAATGATCAATTGCCGCTTTGTGGATTTTCTTCTGCATTTCTGGAGTCGTCACCTCATTTGGTCGACCACTGAGTTGCTGATCATCCTATTTCGTACGATCTCGTCTAAACTTTGCTACCATTATTTTACTCTTGATAACGAAGGAACAGTCTCACCCAGAGTAGAATGTAGTTCAGGATTTATATTATTATAAATAATATTACAATATTATATATAAGGCTTTTCAAATAAAAGTATTGTATTACATAAGGATGATCAAATTAACTAAAAACGTTCACTATTGATGGCTACCTTCTTCAAACTTGACAGAATGCTGTATAGATTATATACTTTCTGATATAGTGGTATTTTTCAAGCAACTACCACCATTTCTAGGTCAGACCAAGTCTCATTTTTCCAGTATCCTCCAAAGGATGAAGTGACACCATTTATATTTGATTCAGTAGTTATTTCCATGCTTGCCTATCTTGTTTAATCTTTTCGACATGGTGCAGTCTCATATTTATTGAGGGTTTTGTTTGGTCTACCCATCTAGTTGGAGATCTGCCTCTAGAGCGTTTCCCTTTTACTTTCCCTTCTGTGATTTCCTGATCTTCTAGATATATGTCCCAGGTACTGCAGATCATTCAGTTTATTCTGGTTAGTAGCCTTATAGGTGGACCAATTTCTTGTAATACTGATACGTTGGTTCGATGTTCTGTCCATGATACTCGTAAGATTAATCCATAAACCCACATTTCGAAAGCCTCTATTCGGTTTTTATCTGCTTTGTTGCAGTTTGGGAAGATAAAGGCATCAACTAGACGGAGTTTCGTTGTTTTCATGATAGATTTGTCTTTTGTGTTTGTGGAGAATTTTTGTCTTGTCTATCTACTATCATTATTTTTCGCAGATAACAGTCTGGTCATAATTTCTGTTATTGCTAGTATGGTTGCCGCTATGGTCAGTGTGTCGTCGACGTGGCGCAGGTTCTTGATCCTCTTTTCGCCAACTGATATTCCGTCTTACCACTCATCTACAACACCTCTCATGACGTATTCGCTATAAACGTTAATTAATTAAAGTCATCCAACAGGCATAGACATCATCTATCCAACTATTTGTTTGTCATTTGAATAGTATCTCATCTGGATTTCTTCTCATAGTCGGATCAATGAAAAAGAAACTGCCTATGACACTTCTTTGATCATTATTCGGCTTGCGAATGACCAACAGTGATATTGTTCAATCAACCACCGCCATCTTTAGGTCAGGTACTTCTAAGACCATCCCCTTAGTATACTTTCTTGATTGTAGTGCATTACTTCCAAAAATAACCAGAAGTACAAATAATAAAATAAGGCTTTAAATAACGCCGGGGAGAATTGTGTAAAGTGTTTTTTTGCGTCAAGAAAACTTACCGAATTATTTCTCAGGTAGGATTTGAATTAGTTGATCGTCCACCATACGCGCCAGATTTTGTTGTAAATTATTGGTTTGAAGATTGGGAAATTGTGTTAACCTTGAATATTTCATTGTATGCAGTGTGTCCCACGACGAGTTAAAACTATGAAAATCATGAAAATTTGGGTTTTCGTATACGATCTTTTTTCAAAGATGGCCGACTTCCGGTTCTACTGACTGTAACTTTGTTATTTTAAATAGAACACCCTGTATTTTAATACATTTTTGAAAACGTAAAATTTAAGTATCCTTTTGTCTAAAAACTTTTTTTGAAAAATTCATACTCTGAGTTATTAATTTTTTTGTAAAAAATTTGACCATTGCAGACCCTTGTAAATTATTTTTTACGTGGATACCCTTGAAAATGGTTTCTATTCGATTGCTTTTAGCAAGGTCGGACGTATTTGAATTTATGTTGAAAAATTTTTCATTTTATACAGGGTGTGTATAAAAAGTGTTCAAAGTTTAACTTCATAAATATCAAACCACCTGGTTTTTCCTATTTTAATGCATTCAGGGGTAAAACACAAGACAAATTAATATGCACTTTCCTATACCTATACCATATCGTTATGCAGATATTAAATATTTCCTGTAAATTTTTAGACATGCAATAAAATTTAGACCACACTTGCATCTCTAAAAATTTACAGAAAATATTCAATATCTGGATCAAGATTCAAGTAAACATGAATTTGCTTTAAGTTCACTCCCGAATGCATTAAAATAGAAAAAACCGGGTGGTTCTGTTTAAAAAAATAAAGAAATTTGATATTTATGAAGTTAAACATTGAACACTTTTTATACAACTCCTGCATAAAATAAAAAATTTTTTCCACATAGTTTCAAATACGTCTAACTTTGCTAAAAGCAACCCAACAGAAACCGTTTTCATATCTTCGTATCCTCGTAAAAAATAACTAATAAAGGTCCGCAAGGGTCAAATTTTTTATAAAGTATGTATTTTTCGAAAAAAGTTTGCTAAAATTTCAGGTAAATTTCAAAAATGTGTTAATATACAAGGTGTTCTATTTAAAACAACAAAGTTACAGTCCATTATCAAAAATATCGTATCCGAAAACACAAACATAGAAATATTCATCATTCCACTATAAGTATTTTGCCACATATAGAGATAGTTTTAACTCGTGGTGGGACACCCTGGTCAGGGTAGGAGCAAATTGATTAGCCTTCGTATTGTTCACCAATGTGAAATTCTCTATTAATATAACAAAAAAATGTTTACTTGTTAAAATTTCTTAGATTTCACATAACATTTTCACATTTCAAAAGCGTTAATAATATGATTTATATAGAGAAATAAATTTTTACTTTATTTGCACTTATTGTTAATTAAATGGAATTCCAAATAATAACCTTATATATTTTTACGAAATTCTAAATATTTCGTAATGAGAAGCTTGATATCTTAACACGCTAGCATTCCACAATCCAGTAAATCCAACCCTGGAATTATAGTGTGGCAATTACGATAAAAAGATGAAAATATAAAAAGTTTGTTTTGTGTCTATTATCAATTTCAGGATGAAATACTACGAGAGAAAATTGATATTGAAGATGACGAAATTATTGTCACATATTCTAATTTCAATTAGCATTATTGGGAAAATTTGAGGCTCTAATAATCACTTCCATTTGACTGAGAATACTGTTTCGGAACGAAAGTTATGAAGCAGTAACACCGAATAATTTAGGAACTTATCTAGTTTATAGTGGAAAACAAAAGTTTGAACATAAGAGATGGGACGGGAGAATGAAAATCTTATCTTTTATGCTTTGCATCTTATCTTTATGTAAAATTATACAATACGAGCTCAGATATTCCTTCATATATACTAAGATAAAATGCTGTTTGTTTCTGAAGTACGGGGTGTTGAAGTTGGTCACTATCCTGTATAAATCATTATATCATTGTGAAAATATACGACGTTTCATAAAAAATAAACTCAATTGTAGGGAAACATATTTTAATGCACTAGTGTGTAAAAAAATTACCATTAAGCTTCTGTACTTGCTAGTAGAAAAAATATTGTATGCAATTGGAGTGTAAGGGAATTTTTTCGACGAATGTGATTATCGCATTTGCCTGTGGCTCATGGCAACCAAAAAAATAATAGTGGGATGGAACCCATTGGCGTAAAAAATACTACCAGTACCATAGCGAATTTTCTCAGAAAAAGCGAAAAAAAAATGAAAAGAAATCGCATGCGAACATTTTCATTTGTACAATTTTTATTTATCTATCAAAATTTCATTAATCACAAGAAAAATGTGAGATTTCATATGACATTCATAAGTAATTAGAGTAATTTTTGGACGGGAGAATTTTCGATTGAAAATTAGGATGGTTTTTCGATATTAACTCAAAACGAGACTAAAAAATAAATATTTCAAAACAAAAAAATTACAGTGTATTTGGGACTTAGAAAGGTAAGTTCTTATCAAATTTCGTAAAAAAATGCTTTTTGGAAAAGGAAAAATAGAAAACCAAAAACTTGGTTATATCAATTTTTCACATAAATTGTGAGGTTATGTTAAAAAAGTTTAAATAAAAAAATTGTAGATCGTTTTATTACCTATAACTTTACTATTTACATTTTTAGTATAGGATTTTTAGTTTTGTCGGAAATCGAATTAAACCGTTTTTTCACTCTTAAAAACCCACCCTCTTCCTCTTGATGACCTCAGATCACCCATAAATTATTTCTCCTTTCATTTTTATCATTTTTTCCAATAGGTTTCATCCAACTATTTTTTTTCACTTTTTTTCATTTTCAAAGGCCTCTACTTTGGTCTAATAGTTTCCGAAACTTTGTAAACACTTGCCATGGCATGGCATAAGTTTTTGTATGCCCTTTTCATAGAAGGTTGCCGCCAGGGCTTTCAACCATACGGTTGAAGTTGAAGTATTAACCACCAAGGAAAGGTTATAGGTACAAGAAGAGATGGAACGTCGCCAGCAGTTGTACGGCAAAGTTCCTGTAGGAGTTTGTTGTTATGTTCGAAATACGGATCGGGGGAAAAAACAATACCTTTGGATAGTATTCCTCGGCACTTAATCATTAATTGTTTTTGACTCGAAGGAATCAATCATCAAAATTCCTTTTCTGTCCCAAAAATGGTGCACGTGATTTTTGGAAGTGTTGTCAAGATTGTCTTAACTCTTGTTGGAGGACGAATTGATTGCCATTTAGTTTCTGGGGTATCGTTAGATATCGAAGCTTCGTTCCCCGTGACAATTCACGTGCAATAACTCTCTTTTTGTTGATAAAAGATTAGATATATTGAACATATCTAAGGTTTTCTTCCAATTCCATTCATTTTTGGTCTTTAAAAGATATAATAGGCACACATAATCGTCGAGAGATTTGAATATTTCTTATCTATTTGCAAATACTTCGGGCTCGTTTCGAAAAGTTACCAAAAAGAATCTTGAAGCTGGATTGAAATCATTACCGGTAAAATGTATATTCAATACATACATTAGTAAATATAATTATATATATCATATATTGTCGAAAATTGAGTAAAAATATTTTTATTTTGAAAAATACAATCATTCCAATGCTTCTCTAGTTTCTCGATGCCGTGCTTGTAGAAGGATTTCAAAATAGGCTTCAGTTTCTGAATTTCTTACCGACGAGCGTTTTTTTGAGAAAATTATTCACTGGGGGCCAGATCTGTACTATAAGGTGGATGAAGAAGCAATTCGAAGTGTTTTTAACCATTTTTGCTATCGACTTATGAATCGGTGCATTGTCTTGGTGAAACTTCGGCCGTTTTACCTAGATTTTTGCATTTAAACGATTCAACAACTCTATGTAGCCTCAACTATTGATTGTATTTCCCTTTTGAAGATAGTTGATGAACAATATTTCTAAAATACTAGAGTCATAACCTCCCAGCTGACTGTTGTGCCCTTGGACGCTTCGGACGTGGTTCACCGACTGCAGTCCACTCAGATAATGATCGTATTGATTCCGGAGTGAAGTGATGGATCCATGTTTCATTCGTTATCACATATTTATGAACAAAATTTGATTTATTACGTGTAAATACTGGTGTGAATCATCAACACATTGTAGTTATTGATCGAATGGCACCTACTTTGAAAAAAGCTTTCTCATGGTCAAATGTTTATGCGTAATTGTAAATAAACTGCCTTCTGATATCTTTTTTGATGTTTTCTGGAGTAACTACCTCAAATGGACGACCAGAAGTTTAACCATCATCAGTGTCTGTACGACCACGTTTAAATTCAGCAAACTAATAACAAATGGTTCTTTTCGATGGAGTAGAGTCCGGACAACACTTTTAAAACCATTGCTGAGCATGTACAGTACTTTTTTCATCAAGAAGCAATGATAAATCCATTGTTTTGAAAATAACAGAAGTAGCTTTACTTAAATGTCTGTCACTTTTTTCTGACTAATCGGAATGTCATGAAATATTACAAATATTTTTTTGACAGTTGGTACTTCATAAACGTCATTTGGATTTGACAATTGCGGCGCCATCTGTGTGTCAGTCACACGACTGAGCATGTGCCTAAAACTTTTTGTTTTCATAAATTTGGCATATTCGACATGTCAAGTGACCCATTATTTTTGTCCGACAACTTTTTTCGTTAATTGCATACATATTGATTGTGGTAATAATTTTTTTTTGTATAAAATTGACAACTTCGTGATAGTTTGACAGACAATCGCTCCACTACCATAATGCGCCAAATCCGAAATTTATCAAATCCACCAAAATAACAGATAAAAAGAGCCTCAACGTTGTGGTGGTTATAAATAAAAAATTCTTGCTGGACTATTACTGATACGAGTGGAATACGCGATAAAAAATCGACGAGAAGAAAACAAACGGATTGAAATTAGTGGTACCAATAAAAAAATCATTGAAATTTTGGTGAATTGCATTAAGGAAATGAATCTGACTATTGCGGACGTTTGTGCACGTTTAATGGCACAGCTTTAGAAGTTGGACCTCGTACGCCCAAACTTAACGACAATCCATTAAAATTTTGCAGTCGTAACAACTCCGAGGGACATAAAATTTTATTTCGGTTTATTTCTCACGTATCTCGATTTGGAATGTGTTTGTTGTGGTCAGTAACGAATTCAGGAGTAGATACGAGTACTTATCTCGAGATGCTTCCTTAATTGAATCACTAAAACTATGATACCATCGATTGCCTATAAAACTATTTATTACCGGACGGGCACACACGTTTGATATTTTTTGCATTTTTTAATATAAAAACAGCCGAAAGAAGAAATTATATATATATAGGTGAGAGCTTATCCAACATTTGCACCAAAAACAAGGGTGGATACACATGAAAATTCGACCCCGGAAATTCCAAATAACCTCCTCAATGTTCTAATAGCATGGAATTAACTTAATCCTCTCGGAGTTATATAGTAGCACGTTTATGGAAAAACCAACAACCTTCCATACTATTTCATAACACTCCCTTTCATTCTGGACTAACACTATACCATTTTGGATCGAAGAGAAGTTCACTTTTACTATTTCAGCGAAGCTACGCTGCTCCTAGAGATTCGACACGTGCGATATCATTTTTTAAAATCAAATCACCAAGATATTCAACCAAAATAGTATTAAAAAGGATAATTCATAGGACCATTGATACTGGCATATTGGATGGTGTAGTACTGCTGTGAGCAAAAGAAAACGAACTGCTATAAATATAAATTGATGAAAATTGAAACACCTCAAAGGTAAACAGCAATTAGGAATTCTGTAATGATTCTAAAGGTACAACATTTATTTACCTTTGTGTGGTTATTTACGACGAGGAAGAGCATTTGGAACCGAGGTTGATGAAAGGAAGTAAACAGCAAAGAATATTAAATAAAACAAAAAAATTAAAAGATCTAAGAGAAAATTCCTCAAAGAACCAAAAAATGATGTACATAAAACAAGCAGTAACAAGAGGAAAAGGTAATTCAAAGAAATGATAGAGAGATATGAAGAAGATATAGAAAACAAAATAGAAATGAATGAAGAAGAAATGAGGACTAGAAAACCAATGGGAAAAAGTTATATGAGTGGATGATCAAGTTAAGGCGTAGAAAAAAGTGTCATTCGAAAATCGAAAATTTTGTGCTTGGATCTTTCGAAGAATTTGAGGCTATGTTGGCAGAAAACTATTTATTTTTAATTTAAAAATACTATTTTTGCTCTTCCGTATATTGATACTGAATTTGAATATCAAATATCCATTTTTAGCTTAAAATTTTTGATTTTTGGTATTAATTATTTTGCAAATTTCTGAAATTTTGTTGATTTAAAACGTTAGACTTTAATTCTTGGCCCCTGTATTACTATATGTTAAATGTATAGCTTCGGGGCTGATTCTTCTCTGGAAATTCTGGGCAAATACTTCCAATTCTAAAGCTCGGCTTGCACTTGCAGCATAGTCGTAAAATGTATAGTGCACTTTAATGGTTGTAACTTTTCTACCTGAAGTGGCATTCCCGAAACACGAAAAAAGGTTAAAGGAAGATTTTTTTCTACCAAAATTAATTCGATTTTGATAATGAATCAGAAAGTTTGATTTGAATTTCTCCCATTTTCAGATAACATTTATTGCAGTCCCTGTATCGTTGTCGTGCCCTCTTAACGTTCGTTCTCCATTATTGACCCATTGCGCCTACTCGATGCGTACGCAAAAGAATATTACATAGGCACGACTGACATTACAACCTCGCACCATTCGAATGGCTTTGACTTGCCTGAAATGTAAAACACATTAATCACTTCCTTGTATCTAGAGACATAACCGCTGGCATTTAACCAATAGAAATTTAGATAGTCGTAAAAGGTGGAGCCTACGCACGCCTCGCTATCGCTATTGGATAACTACAAACGGAAACTGGATTCAGAATAAAAAAATCGGAGGAAAACCTCTGCCTTCTTTTATAATGACCCTATTGTTGTACGTGCTTTTCTATAGGCAGACACAACAGTGGGACGGTTCAATTTTAGCCAAAATATTTTCATTGCTTTCATTGTTTAAATTATTTAATAATATATACGAGGGTCGTTCTTTTTATATTCGATGAAAAAAACGTACTCAAGATTTAAAAGTTTAAAATTATTCAGAATGATTCCTCTTCCTTCTAGCACACCAGAGCTCAGATCTACTAGAAGACTGCCAAAAGTTATTAGAAAGGTTCAAATATCCCTGGGAGATGATGCCACTGATGTATGCAATCCTCAAAGACGCTAGAGCGGATCTGGAAGAAGCTTCCAGGAGGATAGACGAAGGTAAATATAAAATAAATTCAATAAACATTTCTAATTATATAGAGTGACTCATTTATATTGAAAATTCTCGTGTGAAATCTTACACTTTGTGTAAACAATTATTTATTTATAATACTTTTCTGAAAACAACAACATAATTAATATATTCAGCAATCGTTGGTATTAATGAGTACCAATATTTATTGTATAATTGGAGGTTGAAGTAGACGTTTTTATTTTTTTGATGGAATGTCGCAAAGCTTGTTTTTTATGATACTTTGTATGGATTCTTCTACTACCTACTTTGGAAGAACTATCCTTCACGTCTTTTCAAAGTAAACAAACCAACGCCGCTTTCCAACCAAAATGGTCGCCGAAGTTGTTGTCCAACGCATTAGTTTCCAGTGTATTCTCCAAGATTTTCCAGTTTCAGGTATTCGGAGCAGCGTTGTTGGTATGGCACTCAACATCTTCAGTTGACCATATTTTTCAGATCTGTATATTTATGGTAAAGTAAACAGGGCTCGAATGTACATTCCTCATTGGTAATGGTAAAACTTCTAGAGATTTCCACATTGTCTAAACTCGAACGTATTAAATCATTTCTACGACATGTATCAAAGATCCCAGGAGATATTCTTCATCTGAAGCTTTGTTACTTTTTGTGCCGTTATTACCCTGAACTTTTTTGGTATACAGAGTGTTCCGGGACGCAAACAATTCGGGAAATGACATGAAAATAATGTTGTGACATTTCTCATACGACCCGAATTCTATGGAGGATATTTCGTTGAATTTGGCATAGTGTTCGAATATTCTGCCTTATAGCCTCACAATGGAGGTTTATTCTGTCAACTGGTGTTGCAAATTGCACCAATATTTTAATATATTCTCAAAAAAATGAATCGATTGTATTTAATGCACGACAACGTGGTGGACATGAAAATCGACCTCCCCGACTAATGCACCTTAGATGGTTTTTTTCGTCGTTTAGGAAATGGGGAGGGGCTCCATCATGCATCAACCACACGTATCTGCGAATTTTTGGAGAAATGTCACATAACGTGAGTGGGAAATCATTTGAGAGAAATTCCAAGTATCGCTGGTTAATCATTTTTGGTACAATTATGATGTATTATATTCACGTTGAAAATAAAATAAATTTGATTGTTATCATTTTTTGCGTTGTTTTCAGGTAAGTATAATAAAAATTATCGTTCATTACACGTACAAAAATTGACTTTTCCGTCTCCTCCCAATTGAATATCTTATATTGTGATAAAATGTGCTATGATTTTATGAAAATTCACTTACTTATGTTACTTTATATCCTCAAAAGAAAAAAGCCTCACAATATGGTTCAATGAGCGGATACCAATATTTCAATTTTTGGATTTTGTAAAGCAAAAGGGTTAATTGAAAAAAACCAAAAAGCAAGTTTTAAAAATAACTTCTTTGCTAATTATTGCAGATTAAGTTTCATTTTAAGCACTTTCCGATAGAGGGTGCTCTTTTTAATTGTTAATTTAAGTAGTTTTCGAACTCTAGGTTTTGTGTAACGTTCATAATAATGACATTTTAAATAACTGTTCAAAGCGTTAGACATTCGTGTTAAAAATATTTTAACACTGATATCAAAACGTTACTTTTAACACTTATAAAAAGCTTAAGGAAATTTTGGTGCCGGCTATTCGGATATATGGAATTTCGAACCCAATTAACAAGTAACCGATATAAAATCCGCGTTTCCAGTGTAAATGAGTCATACTGTATGTATATATATATATATATATATATATATATATATATATATGATAAAAATTGTAAAATTTGTATAAATGATTGATTAAAACAATAATTATTTAATATTCACAAAAACTGTGTTCTGTACTCTATTTTTTATTGGATTGACCAAGACATGGAGTTGAGTGTGCAAATATAGATCGTGAACTTTTTATCTCAAATAATACTACAAATTATCCCTCCCTGCATTTCTAGATTTTTTGTTCAGATAATTCAATCAGAATAGATGTTTCTGAAGTGCTGATTCTATGTCTAGTCCAGTGATCACAGCTCCTGACCCCCGAAAATTAGTTATGTCGCTGATTTTCTGGATTTAGATAGTTCTGAGGGGGTGCTCTATTGATACAGTAGAAACATCAAAATTTTGGCCGCTAAGCGATATATTTTTGTTTAAATTTTCTAATATCTGAATTTTGCAAATAACTCGGAATCTATGCTAAATTTCGAAAAAAGTGAGAGGATTAAAAATGTAGTTCAAGCAATTTCCTATCAAAAAGGTCTCTTGTAATTTTTCGCTAAGAGCTGTCATTTTCTTGTGAAATACGCTCAAACTTCGGGGTCGCATCTTACTAAAAAGTTTTCGCACCACAGGGAAATTACGTCCCCGGCTGAAGAAGAAACTGCTGTATCTCCTCAAAAACTTAATATTTCGGGACAAGAAAAAGTGAATTTTACTCGTTAGAGTCTCTACTTTTCAACTGCATCTGCAAAAAAATTCAGACTTGTGAAATTTTCTTGGAAAACAACACGAACGTGAATGTTTTTTGGTGGTTCCTGGGTGAGTTTTTAACGCGTGTTTCTGTGACTCTGCTACACCCAGCAGCGAACCCTTGCTTGAGGTCGTCAATAAGACGATTACCTTCAAAATGAGACCAATTATTTCTTTGAACTCACTCTGTGATGGAAAAAAACTTCTTTTACTAATGCTAGATTTTTCAGATTGTTAGATTGTCGAGCTTCAATTTCCTCCCGAATAAGTTCATAAAACCTTCGGTTTCCCATCAAAAATTTGAAAACTCGCCAAGAGCTCCAAAACGACAACTCTAAACCCTGATTAATTAACTTGTATTTTTGTTTCAAAGTCGATGAGAAATTGAGGTTTAAAGTAAAAATTGCCTGAAATTTGTCATTATGTTGTCAAAAACAACGTAATTAAGTTATATTTTGTACTAATTACCCCCCTTTGTCAAGATCCTGGATCCGCCCTTAAATACGGTTTCAAGTATTTTCATTATACCAAGTTTACTCATGTGTTTTTTGGATTTTTCAGCATCTGAATGATGGACTCTACTATGTTGAGCCATTATCTTAATAAACAAAGCTGATTTGAGTTTTTAGAGGCTCTCTTTCACAAAATTGATCAGCGAGTAGGAATTTTGGCTTTGCTTGAATACGGTTTCAAGTATTTTCATTGTACCAACTTTTCAATGTGTTATTTCGATTTTCAAACTTTTCAATGGCGAACTCTAGAATTAGAAAGCTTCCCCTTGATAATCAGACCAATTTTGACCCTGAAGAGTTTTTTATTCTTAGTATATTTGAATCCGGTTTCCGGTGTTCTTATTGTATGAAATCGACTAGATTGCAATTGATTTCTTATATTCGATTTTTAATATTTCCTCTATTTTTGATATTTTAAAAGAGGATTTCTGGTATTTTAGAGTTTTTTGTAGCTTCTTCAAAGTAATTTCTTACTCGGCATTTTTTTCCAGAAATTTACCTCTAAATTTCAAAGCTTTTTTGAGTTATCCGCAAAAAATGCACTGTTGAAAAAATCGAAATTTTGATAGGAAATTGCTTAAACTACATTTTTAATCCTCTTACTTTTTTCGAAATTCGACATAGATTCCGAGTTATTTGCAAAATTCGAAATTTTGAAAATTCCAACAAATATATATCGCTTAGCGGCCAAAAATTTTGATGTTAACTTTTACTATATCGATAGAGCACCCCCTCTGAACTATCTAAATCGAGAAAATCAGTGACGTAACTAATTTTCGTGGATTTTGGCTCTAATTGAGCTGTACTCACTGGAGTAATCTGCTTTCCGTTTTTTCTTATAACGACTAGATTTTGTACAATTTCACTCGACTATGATATTTTATGAAGAAAAACACGTTTCTTCACATTTCTCCAATACAAATTATATTTACGATATTTGTTTACGTTCACAGAGATATTTGAATGAGAATGAATAGTTGAATGAATTTTTAAAAACATCATAAAGGCATTTTGAAGTATGTTAAATTAGATAAGAAGATTAAGAACGTGGAATATTGTATTTCAGCCTTCAAACTTTCGTTTTTTTGATATCCTGCACACGTATGGTGTGTGGTGATGATAAGTTGCCCTGGGTACTTCTTTTTCTGCAGTTTGATCAGGGTGAACCGAATCAGTTCGTTTTAAATTTGACTGTAGGAACAGATTGTGAATTGTACACCAAAATCGTTTTTTGCCTTTCGTATTCTACGAATCGAATTCAAAGACGAAGTATCACACCATCAATGTGGAAATATGGAAGTTTAAAACATCCTCTTGTTTTCACCACAGTTGTTTTCAATTTCAATCGTAAAATTTTTTAGAAGGAGAAAGTTCGTGTTTGACTCTAGTTGATCAGCCAATGTTCTTGAAAGAGACCTTTTCCATACTTTCTTTCTTAGATGCAATTAAGCAATTGTTTAAAATACTTTCCACTTCATTCATACGCAAGTTACCTTAGAGATGGAAAAAAGGAAAGGGAGTAGCTCATCTGTGGAGGGTATACTTATTTGATATCTCAGATAAACGAATTTGAGATAATTCTCGTATTTTGCATACTCAACTTTCTTTAGTCGTCAAAATATTTCTGCGTTTCATAACAATACAAGGTGTTTAAAAAAAATGATAATCTAAGATCGAGAGAAAACTGAAAAATATTTGGGGGTCAATTAGTAAAAAAATCCCATCCGTATTCAAGATAAAGGGCGTTGAAGAAAAAAGCATTTTTTACGATTTTTTCGCAGCTACTGGCAACAATGTATTGAAATTTCATACGAATATGTTTTGGAGGAATTTCTTTTTACGTTTGACTCTCATAGAGAGCGCTAGTTGCACGGTTTTTACCAAGTAGTATTGTAAAAAACTTCATTCATTGGATGTATTAGCTTCTAAAACATATTTATATAAAATTTCAATACGATGTTGCCAGTAGTTGAGGCAAAATCGTAAAAAATGCTTTTTTCTTCAACGCCCTTTATCTTGAATACAGATGGCGTTACAAAATAAATTTTTTACTAAGAAACCTCAATTATTTTTCAGTTTTCTATCGATCCTAAAGACGAGATCATCTTTTTTTGCAACACCCTATATTAGAGTATATTTTACTATATCTGTAATTTGCTCTGTTGATCTAGGAGATTTTAGATAGATCGAAATGTACATCAGACATTTTGTAAAAACTATATTGCTAGGTACATCTGTTTTATTTTTTGAATATTTTATAAAAGAAATAAATTGATGTTGTTGTTTAGATTTGAACATATTTTGAATCTATTTTTCATTGAAAAATAATTATGTGTTTATTTCTTCCCAAACAAAAATAATTTGAAAAAAACGCTATTAAGCTAATTTATTACACAAGGTGTTTTTAAAATAAGAAAAAAAAGCCACTGACACTAATATCAAAAGAAGTGCATTGCTAATATATCCGAAAATGAATTATTCTTACATAATAATTAAGTCTGGTCTTATCTACAAATGTTTATAATTAAATAAAATGTCAATTTCGAAAAAATCAGATCATAAAAAAGTTAAGTGACGTAATATATCAATTGAGATTATATTTTACAGATGATCGTTACCAAGCTATTCAAACCTTGCAGATTATGGCCAATTGAAGGTTATTGTTTATGTCTTACTTTCTGAGTTTTCCTTTCCTCAAGGGCAGATCATTATCCACCATATCATTTAATTACATAATGTTTTCACCTTTCAAACTCTTCATCACTTTTGTATTTTACAGTTGCATTTTCCCGTACTCGGAATTATCCTCATCAATTTTCTCCGACCATAAAGTTGGTTAGTTCCTTTCTCTTATCTAGTAAGCTGGAATTCCTGAATATTCATTATCATACTAATCACACTGTTTGCACTACACCAACACCCACAATTACACTGTCGAACGCGCGTTTCGATAACTAATTTA
The DNA here is from genome assembly GCF_026230105.1 of Diorhabda sublineata. Lineage (NCBI taxonomy): Eukaryota > Metazoa > Arthropoda > Insecta > Coleoptera > Chrysomelidae > Diorhabda > Diorhabda sublineata. The sequence goes on along the minus strand of NC_079485.1, from coordinate 13,964,634 downwards.
TCGTCTTCAGAGACGGATCAGACAGTGTAATTGTGAGTGTTGGTGTAGTGTAAACAGTGTGTTCAGTATCATATCCAGCAGATTCAGAGTCCACTCTAGATGTGGCTAGACTAGATGAGAACACCTGGCTTAATGCAATTAAAACAGGTAACAGGTCTTTTTACCTGACTCTAAGATAGTAACTTCATGTCATAAGCATCATGGACGATACAGAATGTTGCTCGTGCATGAAGGAGAAAGATACTGCGGACCATCATTCACATGTACGAGATTTAAACACATGGGCAAGATCATAGGACTTTGAGAGTTTTAAGTGAGACTATTTTTATGTGCGAGAGAATGATAAAACCTAAAACAACTTTTATAAGCTGTATAGAATAATAGAAAAATGTTTGGACTGGTCAAAAACCCCGTCTATTAAATATTACATAGATTTTGTTATATAAGTACCTACGTACCAATACAAGATAAACTTTTTGTTTTATTTAAATTTCAAGAATCTCTCCAGACAAATTCCACAGAAAATCCAGGTTTTCTCAAACTAAAATCTGCATTATAAATCACCCTACTAGGATGTTTTTCTCATTTTTTTGAAACCTTTTTAGGTTAAGACAAGATTAATCTTATCAGAGGAACCTGACGAGGTCCATGCTAGGACGCATCAGGATTTCCTTATCATGTCCTATTAGGATCACCTCATTGAAAAGAAAAATATCATCATCATACAAACAAGAAAAGAAATCTAATTAGGTGATCCTGATAAGAGTAGTCCAAGGCAATCCTGATGAGGACCAGTATTTAAAACATTCGTAGAGGAATCGAATGAAGTCTAAAAGCTCTAAAGGACAAAAATTCTTCTTTCTGTGACAAATTGTGATCGCGGGCCGTATTTTTGACATGACCGATGTAAAGTTATGCTGATCAAAACGATATAAAGTAATCCTGATCATATAAGGTAAACCTGATCAGGAGCTCATTACTGATATGCATTACATTTTCATCGGGTCCTTAACAGGCTACGGAATTACCTTCAAAAATTACAAAACGCAATATTGTAATTTCCACGATTAAGATTTCATTTTTTTATTCAACAATTAAAATGTTGAAAGGCACTATGCTGTTTTCGCATAAATTGAATATATAATAGACCGAGAAGCAAATATATTATTTCAATTATTATATGGGCTCCAATTAGGATTTTTGTTCGTATTATTAATGCTAATTTTACGAATGTGACTTTAAATGTGAAATTTAATCATTCAATTGAAAAAACTTTCTTCTTACTAGTCTTTAATTGGATCAAACCAAAGACTTATTCTTGTTTCAAGTGTATTTAACACTCGTTATTGTTTTGACGTCAGCTCAAATGTCTAAGTCATGCTGAGGTTTGGAATTAATTCAAAATCAGTGATTTTCCATTTTTTCATGTCTTAACCATAATTTTTACAATACAATTCAACGTCCTTGATTCCATTTAATGGAAAAACTTCATCATGGTGTATACCAAAAGCAAGTATTACATTTTTAGTCTTTCTCGATGCATAAGACATCAGAGACTTTTATCTACCTCATCAACTCCAGATTTGATTGCAATGTAAAAAATTACGATAGAAGGCTTGGCTTTCTCTTTTGTGATTGGTATACAAGACACCAAAGTCTTATTATATATTAGATAACTAATACCAAAAAGCTTCAGTCTATTATCTCATACAAACTATTTCTCCCCGTTCCAGAAATGGGTTAAATCATTCGTAGGACTCTTTGCGTCAAAACTTAGCCGATAGGGCCCATTGGTTTGCGCAAAAATCTTGTTCACTTTAGACGGTACATATTATACTACACCGACCTCTGGATACATCAAGTTTTTCTTCTTTCTCGAAGTTTGAAACACTAAGGAAGTCTAGAGCACTAGACCTGGAAGTTTATAAAATAGAAGACGAAGATCTCTGGCAATTAAAGCCATCCCACATTGTTAAAAGGAGTGGGATTAATGGATCAGCTGGGTTTTGGTACAACACCTCAAATCCATACAGATATACATACAACAATTCAGAGATAATTATGTAAGAAAACGAAATCGCTTCAATAACATGGTAACTCAAAACATACCAATCCCAGTACCGTCTCTATTCAATACTAAACCCACTACCTTCGTGAGTACCGCTCATAAAATTTCTGGGCGCGGAAACTTCCAAGACAGGAAGTTTAAGGTGTGGGTTGCTTCATGCGGATGAGGTGCGTGAAGGTGAAAAGCATCACGAAGAAACGCTGCAAACAAGATGGTACAAAACGTGGAAAATAGAAGTAAATTGACGAAAAAAGTATTGGAAATCATGGACGACGGGGCAAAAAAACTATTCGAAGAGCTGGCAACACTTCCTAACGAGGAATTAAGGGAAATGATCAGATACACCATTGAGGATTATAGGAAGCACGCATTTCATAAGCAAGTTTCGAGTTATACATCAGGGGCAGTTGAGGGCCACTCGGATTAGATCTTTTCTTTCCGAAGACGGCTGGAATTGGCAGCGAAAACAAAACTAAGAAGACAAGAGTGTAAAGCCAACAGACTAACTCTTAACAAAAAGATAAGACCTCCAGAATCTCCGGCCGGGTTTTATCACGCTCGTGTGTGTGTAGGAAGGTAGAGGGAATGGTACGCTCCCCGACGTTGCGACATCTAAATTACAGTATAAACTAGAGTCTGGGTCTAATGGACCCTGCTCGACTACTCCACCTTTAAGAAAACCTTTTGAACCGCCGATGTTATGAGTCTTCGTCCCATTTCTGTTGGTACATTCAAACCAGTAGATAAATTATTCGAAAAAGTCTGTCTTTGACTGTTTAAATTGCATTTTCGGTGAAATTTGTCCAGAAGAAATCCCTGGAATTCAAATAAAACACAGGACTTTTGCCCTGTCCAAACCTTTTTCTATTGTTTTGTATATAAAAGGAAATATTTAGATTATACTGTAATAATATTTAGAATGACTAATGTACTAACTTTTGGATTGGAAATTGGGTTTTATTATTCTCTCATGATAAAATATAGACTATACGATTTATTTTAAATTGGATGATTATTCTTGAAACACCCCGTATATTAAATTGTTTCGTTATTACTGGATTAACACATCATGAACACTCTTTTTATGAATGAACATCAATTAGCCCATATGTATCAATTATTTGTTCATACAGTGGTGGTAAAAAAGTCTCTTACACTCAATAACATGATCTAATTAGGACCCGCATCACAATTAACATATTAACTGATCACAAAATTAATTAAACCCAGCGTCACAATAAATAATCTCATTACTGCCGTTTAAGATATAGAAAATAATATTTTTTTATAATTAGGTGTCTTAATTTTTTTTCCGTCTTCAAATTGGTGTAATTTCTGGGGCCGTGACAGATATTTAATAATTAATTATGCCTTATTTGAATACTAACTAGAATATAACGACTACCAGCTGAATACATTCGACACCATATATTACACGTTAAAAAGGTAGATTTTTCATTTTTGAATGAAGTTAATTGAATGACGAGTTCATGAAATTACCCACATTTTAAATAAAATCAGTAATTACGCCGTACAAATCATGATAAACGACTACAACGTTTGGGGTCGAGAATTGTTATTTGAAAATCTGAAAGATGTGTATCCAAAACACAAATGAAGAGCTACAAAACTAAATACAGGAGCGGAGTGATTAATGATGAAACGAGGACTGCAGATAAACATACAAAAGAAAGTAATAATGAAAATATATTCAAAAAACAAGAAGAAATAACTGTGCAAATACAAGAATTAGGAAAGAAGAGCGAACTCTTGAAAGAATTGACTAAGAGACACCCAAAAGGGCGATTAAGGCAAAATTCTCATATTGGAGCTCTTTACAAAGTATTGCTTAACAAAAAAAAGATAACCAAATGTATAAAAACGAAAATCTAAGAATCAGAACTACTATCAATTCTGATATACGAGATGTGGCTATTAAGTAACGAGACTAGCGCTGCTACAGCCAACGACTGTCAGATATTTAGCCTGAAGCCTGCTCTTTCGAATGCGATGTCTACTGTGTCTGTGGACAAACCAGTGTAGTCTTGAAAAAACTGCAACTGAAAAAGAAAGCATTGGATGCCAAACAAGATCTATACGGTGGATGAAGCATGAATTCGATGTTTTAATTGCTTAAAAACTTTTTGGTTTGAACTGATGTATGGGGCACGCATTAATGTGGTCGAAAATGATCCGTCTTCGGAGATTGGTTTTCCTGGAACAATTCTGGCAAACAAATGCTGGTATTGGTATAATCCACGTTGAAAGTTATAGAAAATCATCACACGAAAACGTTGACATATTCACATCAATGTTGCCATATTTTAAAACTAGAAACAAGTGTATGGCAATGAGTGTTTGTCGTGTCCACGTATTTAAGTGATTTACGCGTTCTCCAGGAGATGTTAAAGATGATCCACGTCCGGGCGACTTATCCACGTCAAAAACAAATAACAAGGAATGTTTGCGGCAAATTTTACAATGAAAATATCAACTTCCTCCAACCTCCTCTTTCCCAAGCTCCAACAAGATTTGAGTCAGAGCGCGCATCCTGGAGGAACTAACAGAAACAGACTTCCTGTACTGTTTTGAACGATGGAAATTGAAGCAGAAAATACTGAGAAAATTATCTGGTGCAAAGGGAGTGGATTAAATAAAAAAATGATACAATCAGACGTGAATTAAAAGTACTGATTGAACAACAACAGTTCAGAGGGTTTCGACACATAGTGAGCATGAAGGAGGACAGAACAGTCCAAATGGAAAAGACAGGACTGAACCAGAGACGGACTAGGTAGGAAGCAACTGAATCAAACTATATATTAAATATTATCTAAAAATGTTTTATTATAAGAGAACTGAAAAAGATTACCCACAATTATCTTACATTTGTTTCAAGGAAACTAATTTGAATATAAAAACCCTTTTGTCTTTAGTCTAGTGTCACATAGTTGGGTTCATTACTGCAATTTTGAATAAGCTATAACTTCAAATGTTATAACCAGTCGTGGCTATTTTTTCTCTCTAAAAACATCGATGTAAATTTGTTTAAAAAAGTAGTATAAAGAATAATGTATAATATTCTCGTTATACCTTTTTGAAATCTATACTTACTCCAATCGGTTTTCTTTACTTATTACTTACTTTATTGTATCTCTTCAGAGCAGTACATCAACCACTCGTTCCAACTCTCTAATCCGAACTAGTACGACTATTAGTTTCATTCTTGAGCTGACGCTCTTTGGTGCGATTCATCAGCTATTTCGCTTATCATATGAAATAATAGAAAAAAAAAACGAGGAATATTAAATTCTATATTTTCTCATACTCTGATCGATCTTTTTATGAATAAAAGTGTCTTTAGTGACTCGTAAGTTTTGTTTTCAGCTTAGATTAGATATCCTGAAGGTGAATGTATTGCATCGCATTGATGAGATACAACAACATCGAAACCGGTCATTAATTTCATGAATATTATTCATTTTGAAATATATCTCGATTTCCTGTTATGACTTTTTGGAGTCATTAATATTTCTAAAATATTAATGTTTCGATTTCAAAAGGTCTAACGAAAATATAGTTATGATAACACTGGTCAACGATATTTAAACTTTTTTTCACGAGAGCATATACCAAATTTTGAATGTACTATAGCAACAAAACAATATATCAATCGAAAAAAAATTGAAATTGACACATTAGGTTTTTTGTGACATCAAGATTTATATAAAAAGTACAAAAATGACATTCCTTAATCTACAATAGATAGTTATGATTTACGTGAATGTTTGGCTTCTGCTAGGCCCCTTTCAAGTCTCTATCAGTAATCTGCTAGCATTTCTGGACTTCGTTTCCTTGAAAGCGGTTTTCTATTAAGGAAATGACTTGATGAAACTTTTCACCTCGTTCGTGACTTACAGCACCCAAATTCTCGGGAAATATATTCAGATGAGAGTGCGAGATATATATTTTTGAAGATATATTACATCCCAAAGTTTTGGATAAAATTATAAGCTCATTGACTAAGTATTTATAATTTTTCCTAGGAAATTTTCCAGGTGACTTTTTCCAGATCATTCAGTTTTCCTTTAAAGTTTGTATACTCCATTAGATCCTCTATTTGTTGACCAATGAATATCCCTTCTTTAACTACTGCCTCGTTGAGTTTGGGAAATTTCTCCATCAGATATAAGCATCCACTGCTATCTTTAGGCATAGCTTTTGCTTAGCATTTACATTTTTCATGAGGACGAGTTTTATAAGCAGCAGTGGTTGAAGAATGTCACCAGGATTCACTAAAATATCATTTTGAACATTTTTCTGCCCTGGTGTCAGTGATTCAAGCTACTTTCTTTATGTAGTGACATTTTCTGTATCTGCTGTCCTATTCGCAAATGAATCAGCAATATTCTTTATAACCAAGTTGTAGCCAAAGCAAAATTTTCAAGAAGGAACTTTATGTTTTCGTAAGTCTCTTTCACATCAGAACCATGGGTAACCGACACTGAAGGATAATTGTTTCCGTTGTATAGCTAATTTTTTGAAGAGACAATGAATAAGAAATTTTCGAACTAGGAGTAAATTCCAGCCGTTTAATCTATACCCCAAAAACTCTGCTTGGCTTTGTAGAAAAATTCAAATCACGTACTAAATTGTTTAAATCACTTTGTATCAATAAATGCGGTTCTTTTGAAGTTGATGGTTCATAACTTGGTCATTGTCTTGAGATACCGGACTGTTTTGTTCTCTGGCATGTACACCTTGTCAAGGCTCTAATATTGCACCACAAGCAGTGGAGGATTCATTTGATTCCAATGAGACGACAAGAAGAAGAACAATTTGAAAGTTACGATTAAATTTCATAACTATTTTTTTAATTTAAATCACTTTTATCTTTTCAATATTTGCTAATTTCCATTATTTTGCAATAATTTCAAATTAAACATGATCGCAACAGACCTTTCTGGGGAAACCACGTTGAAAAACGCGCTACTACACTACATCTCAAAAACGGTGGCTCGTAGGAAAAAAGTATGGACACATTTTTCTTGAAGATAATTTCATGATCTACAATTTTTGTCTATTTTACTGATTTTTAGCTTGCTGGGAATTTATGTAACTTCTAATGTCTAATTTGACCGGACTAATATAGATGTCACAAAAAAACTGGATGTGATTGAAACAAAATAATAATTTTTTTTTGAATGAGTGTGCATCAAAACAAATAAAATTCATCACAAAGATCTTGTGACAAAAACAGTGTTTACCAGTGTAAATGTTGAATATTACGAGGTATTTTCAAAAAATATGGTGAAATATATCTTGAAAGTAGCAATGTAGTTATCTTAACGTTGAATCTATAATCGCAAGGCTTATTTCATAATGTCCTTTTCAATGTAAGGAATGACGTAAATACGTTTTTTTATTTATTTTTTGGAGAATCCGGTCGCATGGTGCTAATTCTGTTGAGTACAAAACTTTTAGCGGGTAAAAAATCAATAAACAACGGTTGTGGTTGGCGATTTTTTATAATGACATGAATAAATATTGTTTATTCTTCACTCCAATTCTTTCGCACATCTTTTCACAAAATTACGCAGTTGAAACGAGCTTTAATCAAAGAAAACAATGACTATGATGAGTGCTTAGAGATCACTCAATTCCCCGTATTTTTTGATCACACCTCGTATTTATCTTATGTTAAGTATGATGTTTTATAATTTTTTTTTCTATTTTTGCAATAAGGCAAAAGAGTGGTGAACGAATATTCAAGAATTCACAATTTGAACATGTACGATGGAGTGGAACTACGAAACTCAACCCGTCAGTATGGATGATTAAAAAATTAATTAACACCCAAAGTTAGATTTCTTTTTTTTTTCTTTTTTTTTCACTAAAATCAATTATTCAATATATACTCAACTATTTTCTTTTAACTAACGATTTCATGGGTGACTTTTTCACTTAAATTTAGCTTCACTTAATTTCAGCTCAATTTATTTATTTTTTTCCGAAATAGATCCGAAGACAAGTACACAAGACAGAAGAACGCAATTCAACAATTCAACGTTCAAGTCCGTTAATCTGCAGTTTAAGTGTAACGTCCTCATTTAAATCTCAGTTCCATCGACGTAAGAAATCAAAGTATTTTAAATCTGGAGAATAAGTAGTTAGTTATTTTTATGAAGTTCCGTATTAGTTAAGTTAAGACACTTTAAAAAAGACATTGCGTAAATAAAAGAAATAAATATAATGACAAAGTACCTTAAATTTTTTCTATAAGTTTTATTAACGTTGTTGTATTTGTAATATAAATTGTGAAGTATTTTGGAAGAGAAGGTTGAATATCAAGACTCAACTTTTGTTTGGTGAGTATGTTTTTTGTTGAATCTTTTTTTAAATTACTCGTGATTTAACGCTATGATAATCACCAGCATCGTTATTTCAATAGTGCTCCTTGTTCCATGTCCTCTGATAATAATTTCTTGGCTAATAAACTAGTTTCAGAAAAAAAAAATATTTGTGAATAGTCAAACATCAACTTATTAGTGGACCAGGGCCGATAATTTTTGAAACTAAAAAAAAAAATAATAGTAAGATGAAACTCATTGGAAAAGGAAGAGAATAAAATATAAATGAAAGGAAACATAATTTACGGACGGTCTAGGATGGTAAAGGGAAGAATTTTTAAAGGTAAAAGGCGGTTTATCTCGATTTTCAGCAAAACTGTAAGTCTTATGAAAAAAAGTTAAATTGCAAAGTTGTGGTTAACAATCACACTTTTTTCACAACATGAAAAAAGGTTTTGGTTTTTTATTTTCATCTTTTATACGAATTTTTTTCCACGAAATTTTGTGAAGACTTGCCTTTTCATGTCCCAAATACACTGTAGTTAATTTTATTTGAAATATTTATTTTTTCACATTATTATGATATAATATAGAAAAAGCACCCTAATTTGAATTCTACCGTCAACAAAATCAGCTTTTTGTAAAAAGTCGGTGAGATTTTCGTTCCTTAAAATCTCTACTTTCTAATGGTAAAAAAATATTATTATCACATTATTCAATTTTCCCAGAAAACAAGTCATGTCCGAAATTTTTTTCAACATTATACACAATTTTTAGTTATTTATTAAAATTTTTCATTGTAATTGAACGAAAAATGTGAGATTCCATGTTGCATTGGTGTACATAAGTAATTAGAGTGAAAAATTTTAATAAATAACTAAAAATTGCAAAAAACCTGAAAAAAACCTGATATTTTGACGAAAGAATTTTCGATTGAAAATTAGGCTGCATTTTCGATATCACGTCAAATTAACGTGAAAAAATAAATATTCCAAATCAAATAAATTACGGTTTATTTAGGACATAAAAAGGTGAGCTTTCATAAAATTTTGTGAAAAAATTTTTTTTGTAAACGAAATTGTTTTTGTGGATTTTCCATATGAATTTTGAGGTTATGTGAAATAATTGTTAATACAAGAGTTGTAGACTTGTAGACTTTTCCTACAACTATGCTATTCAACTCGAGATACATTGATTTTACCATTAAAAACTCACCTCCTTCCCCTTCCCCAACCTCAGATCGCCCGTAAATAATTTTTCCTATTATTTTCATTATATTTTTCTCCTTTTTCAATACGTTTTATCCTACTATTAGTTTTTTTTCACTTTTTATTATTTTTAAAGGCATCGACCTTGGTCATTAGGCAGTTTTTTAAAAAGTCGGTGACATTTTTGTTCATTGAAATCTCTACTTTCTAATAGTATAAAAAATATTACCATAAACAAGCTAAATAAAATAAGGCGAAAGAAAGTAACATCCGAAATTTTTTTTAATCATTATGCACAATTTTTATTTATTTATTAAATTTTTTCATTCTAATTAAACGAAAAACGTGAGGTTCCATGTTGCATTGATAAACATAAGTAATATGGGGGAAAAATTTTAATAAATAAGTAAAAATTTTAGTTTTTTTTTGCTTTTTTGTGAAAATTTACAATGGTGATGGTAATAATTTCTTACACCATCGGCAAGTAAATATTTCAATGAACAAAAACTCGCCGACTGTTCAAAAAACTGATATTTTGACGAGAGAATTTTCGATTAAAAATTAGGGTGCATTTTCGATATCATGTCAAATATAAATATCTCTAATCAAATAAATTACGGTTTATTTGGGTCATAAAAAGGTAAATTTTCACAAAATTTCATGAAAAAAATTGTAAAAGAACTTGGTTTCGTGAATTTTCCACATTAATTTTGAGGTTATGTGAAATAATTGTAAATACAAATTGTAGACCTTACCTACAACTATGCTATTCAACTCGAGATAAACCGTTTTAATGCTTAACAACATACCTCCTTCCCCTTCCTGATCTCAGATCACCCGTAAATTATTTCTCCTTCCATTTTTATCATATTCTCCTCCTTTTCCAATAGGTTTTATCCTACTATTATTTTTTTTTCACGTTTTATTAGTTTTAACCTAGGCTTCTACTTTGGTCTATAGGCAGTTTCTTCGATTCTAATCACGCTGCTATCGATGAAGCAGTTCCTTTATCGAAAAAAATTGATGAAAAAGCCTTATCCATGTGGTCCTTGTTATGATTATTTTTTTCTACTTTGATGGGGACGCGTTCGATCAATTCGAATACAACGACAGCCAAATTATAAACTGGAAAGAGTTTAAACAGCAGTTTATGAGGAACTTACCTACATACTCTTACCCTCGGAAAGAATATCATCATCTTTTCATGTACACAGTATTTTTATCAGAATATTTGACGTTTGACAACTTCCTATATGTGGATTCCTAAATCTCAAGTTTTACCACGAATTATATTTCTGAACGAAATATTTGACATTTGACAACCAACTATATGGAGATAGATAAATCTTAAGTTTTGTCACAAATTAAATTTTTGAACGCAACCAGAATATTTGACGTTTGACATCCAACTATATGTAGATTGATAAATCTTGAGTTTTGTCACAAATTAAATTTCTGAACGCAATATTTGACATTTGACAACCAACTATATGTAGATTGATGAATCTTAAGTTTTATCACAAATTAAATTTCAGAACGCAACCAGAATATTTGACGTTTGACATCCAACTATATGTGAATTCATAAATCTTGAGTTTTGTCACAAATTAAATTTCTAAACTAAATATGTGACATTTGACAACCAACTATATGTAGATTGATAAATCTTGAGTTTTGTCACAAATTAAATTTCTGAACGAAATATTTGACATTTGACAACCAACTATATGGAGATAGATAAATCTTGAGTTTCGTCACAAATTAAATTTTTGAACGCAACCAGAATATTTGACGTTTGACATCCAACTATAAGTAGATTGATAAATCTTGAGTTTTATCACAAATCAAATTTCTGAACGTAACCAGAATATTTGTCGTTTGACAACCAACTATGTGTAGATTGATGAATCTTGAGTTTTATCACAAACTATCCAAAATCTAAAGTATATCTCAATAGACCAGACAATATTACTGATTTAAAAGCTATGATAATGTAAGAAATTAACAAAATAACCCCCGAGGTTATACAAAATGTTTTAGAGGAATTCCAAAATCCTTTTATTATTGTCAAAAAGTGAATATTGGTCATTTTTAATAATTTAATTTAAATTTAAAGTACATTGGAAAATACATTCTAAATATTTTTTATCTTTATTGTACCTAAAATTTTGTGATAGAGACATTATCAAAAGTTGACATCTTGAAAATTAGTTACGATTGCACCAAATTCAATAAACTTTGTATTGCCGAACAGAGGACTAAAATCCTTTTCCAACATGGTTTCACACGACTCCCTTTCTTATTAAAAATTTTTGAGGGAGTACTGGAGGGGGATAATATTTTCAAACTGTAAATTGTCATACATATGGACCGTATTGTTTGAATAATTAATAGTTTATGTTTTGATATGACAATTCTTATTTTGATATTTGATAATAGAAATTCTTCAAATGATTAAAACTGTGTTTTTATTTTCATATTCATGTATATATTTTTTACAACAATAAACGTAAGTAGTTGAATAGACTCTAGACTATTTATTCAATAATATATATAATGTCTAACTAGGTCATTACTACCTAGTTTACTGAATTCAATCATGGTGTCAACAACCTTGGACTTATCCCAATGAATTTATTATTAAAACCTTACTTTCGAATATACAATCTAAACAGCACGCCACTGTGACTTGGTCGACCGTATAACCTTGCCATTGAACTTGATTGCAACAGAAATAAATTTTGTATTACTTTACATAATACATAGTATAATATTAATTTTGATAAAATACCTTTCATTTATTTTTAATCAATTTTTAAGTACGCATTAATTAGGTTATAAAATGATAAAATGATGACGAATTGTTTTATAAAATGTGGGATAAAACTAAACCAAAAAACAAGATAATTTTAAACATAAATAATTATTTAACTTTATTTCAAAAAAATATTAGAATAGTATGAAAAAAACTACTAAAAAGCACCCCATTTGGTGCTCATTTTGGTAACCTACATCTACAAATTGACGAAGAAAAAACTGCTGCATTCCTTTACATGTTTAATTTAGTGATTGACCACTTCATACCAAGCATCCATATTTTTGGCAACCATATTTTTGTAGATTTATTACTCCTGAATTTATGGATAGTGGTAAACATTAGTCAACATCTTCCCAATCATACCTAATACCTGAGGGATGGTATTTAAATCTTATAAACGCTAACTTGTCGAAGAGTTCATCGAGCAATATGCCAAAATACTTAAAAGGAGCTTGTGATATAGCAATAACTGTCATACTGCCTCATAAAAGCAGTAATCGGCTCCCCAAATCATTGCTGCAGCATTCGTGGATGTAAGCTTCTCAATAGCAAAGTCAAAATCACGTCGTCCACGTTTTATTCTTCTATAATCGTCATGCGCTCTTAAATAGCTTCCCAAACCATTCAAAACTTCTTACCGTTATCAGGACTAGCTCAAGTTTTAATGACAATAGTCCGCAGTCAAAAGAATCCTGGATGTGTTAAAAAGATTGAAGACCCAGAAGCTGTACACAGAACAGCTTGAAGCTTGGTGTAATGTCTTGGTTCTTCTTCTTCTGCTTATACACTTTTAACCGTCATTGCAATAGTGTTAACAACAACAACTCTGTAAGCGAAAACATTGATGTCTTCTAACTTTAACTATTATTGAAACCAGAGGAAAAAAAAAACATCAAAAACGCTGTGAAAATTTAATAATTTCATTTTTGCGTTGAGAAATGCTTTTAATGAGTACAGCAGCTTTCTTTTTTCTTCTGATCTATTCATTTTAAACTCGACTTCAAATATTCAAGTTGAAGAGTTTTTGGATATTTCAAACATACAACTTAAATGCTGTATACATGTTGTCAATTATTTTAGCTAATATTTCATAAATTCACCATCGGGTACCATACCAAATGGAACAAAATAATATTTTTGTGGTACCAAATATGAGAACGAGAAACTTTAGTTAAAAAATAAATCCTGGTAAACATAGAACATTCAAATGAAGTTGAATCGAAACGAAAAGTGCTTAGAGTATTCTAAGGTTAATTTATCTATTGTAGTACTTGGTAGACGCTCCACGGATTTGTACCCAAATAAGTTTCACAAAGTTATACAAAGAATAAGTTTCCTTTTGGATTGACATGCTGCAAAACGCACTCAAACCATATTTCGAAGCGATCTGCCGTCTTGTTCTCGTGGTGATCTCTGATCTTTATCTATAAACTCTCAAGAACACCTGTCTGCTTGTAATATCTGTCTGGATGTCTGACTCAACTGAAGTCTCCCACTCTTATTTCTCCAAATCCTTTATAGTTAGATTACTACTTCTGATAATATTAATGCCGAAGAACTTAGCAGAGTTTATACAGACAAGCCAACTTTGACCTGGCTCCTGTTTTTTAGACAAGGTCATTTATTCACGGATTTTTCTTCAGGTGTGCACAGGTTTGAAGAATATAATGAATTCGCGGCAAAGTTGGTTCAAAAAGAAATATTTGAAGAACATTTCTACACCATTAAGAGAAAAGTCGATTAATATATCATGAAAAAAATGAATTTTAAATTATTCTCTTCCTTGAAGACATACAACATATAAATTTTACTAACTTGGTATTGCAGATATAAATTCTTTGGTTTACTTTATCCTTATTATCGATGAAGCAGAGAAAATCATTAAAACCATTGGAATTCTAGTAGAGGAGGCATCGCTGGTAATAAGAATAAACAGGTTTCGTATATAAAGTAATCATTGGCGGTTATTAGCATGTTGAATTTACACGACATGGTAAAAAGTAGCCGTCAATCAATGCAATTTTGTTTTAATTCAAATTCAACATGAGAAGAACAGAATAATTTGATAAGCACAAGTACGTGATAGTTAACAAATTGTGGGTTCGAGGGATGAAAAAAATAAAAAATCTGATATCAATCTCAAACTGGTTTCGCAGTCACAGTTGATGAAACGCAAAGAGAGCGACACGCATGGTCGAATCAACACAAATAATATGTTATCAATATGATTATAGAAGATTCCATACTAAAATTGATTGTACCTGATTTATTTCTTTTAAATTAACAATCAAATAAGGTATAGTCGAAAGTTTATTCTGTTTATGTCTTGATTTTAGGTCTGGTCTGATTTAAAATTAGTTTTTTTTTTATATTTTTCAATACAGGTAAAAATATGATGTTTGACCTGTTGAGGTCTTTAAAAAAATAATAAAATCAATTTACTTGATGTCACATTATATAAAATTAACAATAAAATAACAACAGAAGATATTTAAACTTCAATTCATGTCTTCCTTTATCACAAAATAGATCAGTGATAATAAGTTTGTGCTGATAGATCTATCGAAGATCCTGAATTTAGCTATTAAATAAGCAAAAACGGCTTTTAAAGGAAATAATTATCCGGAAAAAATGATAAACAACATATTCAAGAAAAGGATAAACAGACACTACACTCAATTAAAAAACAGAACAGAAACAGAACATCAAAATATAGAACATTTTTCCTTACCTTTTGTACAAGGACTTTTCAATCTACCATAAAGGACATTATACATATATTTTACTAAATTAAAACACCAAAAAACAAAAGAAGTAATATTATATATCAAGTGCCTTGTACTAATTGTGACGCTGTCTACATAGGGCAGACATCCCAGTGTTTAGAAAATAGACTAAAAGGTCATCAATACGATAACAAAATAAAACTGCATTAACGAACCATGAAATATCAATAAATGTAGGGGATCTCATAACTTGTCAGTATCAAGTCATAATTTGATAAAAAGACAATGAGAAACGTCAAATTTTTATCTGTCTTTTCAAAAATTATAAAAGAAAACTAATTTTAAATCAGAAGAGACCTAACGACTTGGAGACCTAAGCATATCAAAAGATTTAGAAATGAGAATTTAAAGATATCAGTTGAATACTTTTTTGGTAATCACGTTTATTATAAAAAGAATTAAATAAATCAAACTTCATGTATCAGCGATATCAGTTGCACTTAGCAGAAAATAAATTCAAGATAACCACGAGGAAATAAAATTTGACGAACATTTCCTGATTAAACTATTACATAATCGATATTCATAAGTCTACTAACACGTGTTATTAGATTCGTAGTAATTTATATGATTTATGATTCTATACAGGCGGCTTTTAAAGAAAATTTCTAAATTTTTTTGTCCGAATTATATTATGATTTTTTTTTCGTTGAATATTTTAATTTTCAAAACTGTCATGTTAAAAATTTTAAGTTTTAATTATTATTCAATTATGTCAAAAAACCACTTGTACTTTTTCTTGATAATGGTTTCTCAAAATCCTTTAGAAATGCCGATTTAATTTCATCTGGTAATATCTTTACCTAATACCCTTCATTTAAGGTAAGCTACGTCATATTTCCAAATTCCTTTAATTTTTACCAGGTCTCCAGTCGGATTAAACACGGATCTAACATCGTTTGAACTGCGTACAAGACTTTGTCCAGTCCAGTTTTGATGTTCCTCAGCACCCTGCATCCTATTTTGATGTCTTAAAAGTGGTTTTTTCACTGCCACATTTCCAAAAAAACTATTTTCTCTCAATTCCCTCTCCACTGTAGAAATATTAGAAAGCAGATCTCTAGATTCAATTATTTGAACTGCTATGTCTGGATCCGTGAGTTGTTAATCGCGTTTATCTACAGTGGTTGTGGTTTTTCGAAGCCACCCTGAACGTTTTCTATCGCCAAAGCTCCTGGTGGATGCATGTTTTTTCACGTTTTAGTCCACGATACGACGAGGTAATTTTAATTCGGGTACGGTTGCTTTTGACTAGTACACTTATACGAATATCTTCACGTTTTTTCGTCTAACTGGGACTAAACTACAACCATAAACACCGAAGAAATCATTCACAGTTAAAGAATAATAAAAACAAATTAGCTGCAGTAGCTGCGGATAAGGTCAGTGAGAGTTAACAATTGAATAGATATTCTCAGTTCCGCAAATACGAAAAATATAAAATAAAAATTTTGGAAGGAAATTGGTCAATATCGAAAGTTAATCCAATTGACTATAACCTCTGTTTTAAAATTTTTCCACTCCCGTTTCTGATAATCTGCTGTATTTAGGAAAAAAATGGAATCATTAATGAAATTTCCATATTCAAATTATTATTTTCTAGTCAAAAATGTTTGTTGAATTAAAAATTCTATTTTCAATGCTTTGAATCCAGAAAATAGAAAATTTATTAAATTATAATAAAGTTTGTTACAAATTCCGAAATTTTCAAATATATTGTCGAATTTCCATATATTTTTCATTCCATGTACCTATAAAATTTCTATGTTTTATAACAATCAAAATTTATGAAAATATTGGAATAGATAGTTTATAATTACGAGCAGACTCAATTTTTTTTGGCAAAATCTAATATCAAATTTATCCGTATTAATCTATGTTCACTTTAGATAAATGGACGCATATCAAAACTGCTTTCTACATACATAAATTAACATTATAATAGATGACCTTGCACTTGGTTCTCTAATCATATAGTAGACTGCACGTGCTGAATTTGTTACTATGTTGAATATCAGCTGTTAGCTTTAGTCATTCCAGTCGATTATAATTTTTAATTGGCAAGATAACTAGAAAAAAAAAGGTACAATTATCATTTGAGCTTTTTTTCTGATTATAATGTTTGATGTCAATCATCTCAATTTAACTGACAACAAAGTAGGCTAGGTATTCACAATAAATACGAAAAATTAATATTTTAGTTCAAGAAAACATCTAATTCCAGTTATTGATTGATTCCAAAAACATTTCAGTTGCTAAATTGTCTTCATATTAGATTAAAAATTAGTTTTTGAAACAGGTAAAAAATTTGATGTTATCACGAACAATTTCGATATTTATTATAACGAAAAGAGATATAATTGATCTGGAAAAATACTAATCAAGATCTCAATAATATGATGGTAGTTTTAATAAAATCCCATAAGACATATTTCCATTAAATTGGTTTGAAGAATAAAAATCGAATGCTTGTGGTGGACTGTCAAAAAGCTAAAATGAAAGTAGTCCCTTAAAAGAACTTTTGTCCACATTGGTTGAACACCATAGACAAACATGGAGTGGACGTCCGAAGTCAAATTTTTTTCAAAATGTATTACTTGTAGATTCGCAACTATCTATCAACAATTTTTTCCATTCTATAGCTTGATACAAATTTCAAATGATTCAATACAAGGACGATCTATATTTTTACTTCACCCACGAAAAGATTTATATATTTTCCAACGTTATCTCCTTTTAGTTCCATAGAGTTTTCCTAGCGATGTTCAATAAGTTTGATACACGTTTTTATGATAAAAATCGTCAAGTTCCTCATTAACTGTCGACATCACCTCTTCATTGTTGAAAAATATTTGACCATCGAGTCATTTTTTATAATCTGGGAACAGAAAATAATCCCAGGGGACTCAATCTGGCGAAGAAAGTCATGAGGCAGCAATTCAAACTTTACTTCATTAAATTTTCCATTGCAATAATGGATGTGTGAGTTGGTGCATTTCTTAATGAAACAACACTTTCTTCGTAGTCAAATGCTTGACTTCTTCGCTCAAACGTTGCAATAAGCTCAAATAATATTCGCCGTTGATTGTTTTTTCTATTTCAAGATAGTCAATGAAAATTATCACCCGCGCATCCCAAAAAACCGACGTCATGACCTTGCCTGAAGATGAGCTTTGCCTTCTTTGAAACCGGTTCTTCCTTTTCAGTCCATTGTTTTTATTGTTTCAAGTGTAAACTGACGGACCCAAGACTCTGTTTTTGTTCTATTGTGATCACCCATCTTGCACACAGCTTTCTGATGTCCTAATTTTTAGTTAATATGTGATGTACCTCACATGTGATGCTGGTAGGAATGTCTACCATGTCTGCTAGCTCCCGCACTTTCATTCGACGTTCATCCAATTCTTCTTTATGGAATTTCTTCAGCATCTCTGGAGTCGTCACCTCATTTGATCGACTAATGCGAAGCTGGTCTTCGAACCATTCTTCTACTCAATATTTTACTGTTAACTGTGAAGGAACAGTCTCTCCTGGAGTAGAATCTAGTTCAGATTTATATTAGTTGGGCTAATGCCGTCCAAATAAAAGTTTTGTATTACGATGATCACTATTGATGGCTTCCAAACAAATACTAAACAACATGGCGTCTTCAAATTTCAAATTTTCAATCTCTAGGTCAGGCCAGGTACTTCCGAGACCATCCTCGTACTTAGTAGCAATGTTTAGAAGACTTGGTTCAATGATATGGGATTCAGTGTTTCTCAGGATAACACTGTTTTGGTATGTTTCATTAGTCAGTTAAGACTCATAGAACTACTTATCTGACTGATTTCATGAATCCATTTGTCGACAAATTCAACTATCTAGAAATTGTCTTGAATAAAAATTACTACGGACGAACCAACGAGCTAACCTTGCGTATATAGTGTACAAGATGTATATTCGTTCCATATTGGGTGTATATTATATGGGGTAACATATAAAACAACAATATAAAGCTCAAAAATTTGTATGAGCCTAATGATGATATCTCCTAACCAATCAGATTTGACAGAAATTCAAGAACCACCATTAAATAATCGTAGACAATTTTACAAAGCGTTTTATATCAAAAAGTTGCCTTTATAAATATTTGTAATCTTATAGTATCTTATTGGAGAATAAAATCATACCCTCCCTTGGAAGAGGTTTTTGTTAGAACCAAAAGGCTCCATCTCAAATAGTCCATAATATACTTAATGGACATGGACTAGAACCAGCATTTTTTGTCTTTGTTGAGG
Source organism: Diorhabda sublineata (assembly GCF_026230105.1). Classification (NCBI taxonomy): domain Eukaryota; kingdom Metazoa; phylum Arthropoda; class Insecta; order Coleoptera; family Chrysomelidae; genus Diorhabda; species Diorhabda sublineata. The sequence continues at coordinate 13,945,124 of NC_079485.1, read as the reverse complement.
CGTTGCTCTGTTGTAGTAATGACAGACTCAAAATCGAGGAGTCTCCAATAAATATTTATAATCAGGAACCTATGGTTGAATGTATTAATTATAAATTAATTAATTAAGGAAACGCAGGTAAAGAAATTACCTGTCTATGTAGACAGGGTACTAAAGTGTCCCGTTCAATTTCCTTCTATTGGTATCTCACAAAGTTGCCGCAAACAGTACCATAACGATTACCGATTGTCAAGGAATATAAAGTAAAAGTCAAATCAATTTTTGATTAAATTTGCTGTAATGTCTTCATAATAATCGGCAACATAGTCTTCAATAATAACACATTATGTACAAAACCGATTTTAATTTCAGCAAGCGTTATTATAAAACATGGACCTCTTAATCAATAATTTTCACTTTTATCCAGCGGTAAATTACTACATCAAACTCTTGAACCATAACCGTGTTTTATGAAAAAATAATGGGTCTATTGGAACGTCTGAAAATTTTATTTAACGCAACTAATTTTGCCACTATTATTCGGTAAAAGCCAAGTTTTATTAAGTTTTTTTTAGTTAATATCACAACTTATGAGAGCCCAATTTCCACGCTACGCTGTCATAAATGCAACATTGATTATCTGCTTATTTTTACTGCAACTGCAACTGCAACTATGATTGCTGATTTTTTTTCAGAAAAACAAATATTTTTAAAATTATTAGTTGGGTAGTCTTCGAATTCATTTTGTCATGGTCAAAAAATAAACATTCACTTTAATCCTTATGCCTCGTCTTTCCGTCTTGCTATACCAAACTTTTTTATATTCGCCTTCATCTCTTCTATCATGTTCTTCCTTGGTTTTCCTTGTTCTTACTTGCTCTTCCTTGGTCTTTCTTCATCTTCCTTCGTCTTCCTTCATCTTCCTTCGTCTTTCTTCGTCTTCCTTCGTCTTCCTTCGTCTTCCTTCGTCTTCCTTCGTCTTCCTTCGTCTTCCTTCGTCTTCCTTCGTCTTCCTTCGTCTTCCTTCGTCTTCCTTCGTCTTCCTTGGTATTCCTTGATCTTCCTTGGTCTTCCTTTTTTTCCTTTTACGGTATTCAAATTCTAAAATTCCAAGCAGTAGAAGACCGTTGGATGAAAAACAAATATTTCTAAAATTACTAGTTGGGTTTTGTAGTTGAATTCATTTTGTCATGGTCAAAAAATAAAAATCAACTGTCTTATGTCTCGTCTTTCCGTCTTGCTATAACAAACTTTTTTATATTCGCCTTCACCTAAACTAATCTAACCTAACTTAACCTAACCTTACCTAATCCAACCAAACCTAACCTAACCTAATCTTTTTCTTTGCCTGAGGTGGGGTGGAAGATAATGCGTTCCTCACAGCGGGCGCGTGCATTGCTGTGAGTTTGTATGGGAACAAGTTGTCATATCATCTGCGTATCTCCTCTATTTCCATACTCCTATTTAACCTTCAGAGTTCATGTCTTCTTTCTCCTTTTTGGTCATAACGTCGGTCATGAATTACGTTATCGCATTCCAGGTTTCTTTATTGTTAATCATATTTCCTATGATCTCACCTACCGGTGGCAATTCTCCTATTAGATCTTCAAGTTCCTTTCTTTCCTCACTCCATCGTACACATTCGTACTGGAGTTGGCCCGGGTCGTCCCTTTGGCCACATGTTAACCATGTGTCATCCGTGGTTTTCTGGATTCTTCAGCCTAACCTAACCTAACCTCTTCTTTTGTGTGGGTGGTAAAATCCTCCAAAGACCTCCGGGAAGGTGATCCAGGTGTGCTGGATCCGGACGCCTACCAGCTAAAAATCTACCCTCTTCTCCACCAACGCATGTGAAACTGTTTTTAGCGAACATCACTTAACCTAATCTAATCTAATTGAACCTAACCTAACCATACTCAAATTGAAAGCCTTCTTCGTGGAAAATTCAAAATACGAAATTTTCTAATTATTTTGAACCTAATAAAAAGCTTTCGTTCTTAGCAAAAATAATTTTGAAAAATCATAGATGTTGCTGATGGTTTTTCATTTTGTATGATGATAATAATTAATCAAAAGATTGTATGTTCCCCGTTTCTTTCGTGTGTGCGCTATATGCACAAAATGTTTTCTAAATATGCCAGTGCGCTTGATGCACGTGCGCTTCTCGCACTCCACCTTAAAGGGTAGTATTATTTAGAAGACCAGATATTCGACAGTAGATTCATATATACTAAATCTTCAAAATTTTTTAGTAGCTGTGAACAAATAAAACTCCAATTCTTACTCAACTTTAATCAAACTCAAAATGTTTGCACAGAATCCTATATGGGAGAAGAAGATAAAAACCCAGCCTACTAGTTCAGCAAAGTAGTTTTACTGCAATTGGTACTGTGATTATCATAACGTTACAAGCACAAGTATATTTAAATTAGAGATTTCAACATTTCAAAAAACCCCTTTGAGATTGTTTTATATGATTACATACAAGCAAATAATATTTTTGATTCCAATTGATTCAATGCTAGATACTTCAATTCAGCTCCCATCAAATGAAGATTCAGATCCTGATACCATTTACTCATCACCTAGTTTACTCACGACGTTTAGCTAAAAACACTTAAAGGTTTTTTTTTAATTTTCCAGTGTCTCTTCAATAGGTATCATCTTGAGCCATATTACTCTAGGAGATCTATCTATGCAACGTTTTCTTTTTCTAAGAGCTCTGTAACTTAAACAAGCTTCACATATTTTGATTACCTTGATATATCCAGATAAATCCTAACTAGTGTTTATTTTGCATCGAACTGTTTCTAATTTTCGATTCATTGTATTCTTGTTCTTCATCAGATATACCAAGTACAAAGATGAAGTATTTGAATGGAGTATTCTACATGAAGCTATTGCTGGACGAAATTATCTCTCCATAATGATGATATGTTATCTTTTTCAACAGGTCAGACTGCAGAAACTCTCCTCAACCTGTGTCAACGAGTGAAGGATTCGTTTCAAGTGTCCTGGAAGATGATTTCATTGGTGGGTGTTATTTTGAAGTATTCCAAACAAAAAGAAGAAGACGCTTTTATTAGGATAGAAGAAGGTAGTTGTTTCGTGATTTATTTTTATACATTTAGATTTAGACTGAAAGAAATTAGACTGACGAGGGGTTTGGAACATTGTCTAAAAGATTGGCTTAACTGTAAACAAATGGATTCTTAAGTGTTTCCAAAAATTTGGCAAGGCATCATTTGTGACATTGCTAATTAGATTATTAATTTATATCGGGTTGGCCATCGGCCATATTACAAGCAGAAAAAAATTAACGTAAGTCTCCACAAAAAAATATGGATTTTATTTTCAGAATTTTTAAAAAATTTAACTTATTAATTGGCACTTGAATACGATAATGGAATTCTTCAATAAATTATGGTGCGTTTTTCATTTGAAAAGTTGTAGTCTATCTCTTCAAATAACAAGTAGGGGAGAGTAGGAATCGTGTTATTAAACAATGTCTGTAAGTCCGGTTTTGTTTAGCCGATTCTTATAAACTTGATGTTGCTTGAAAGAGCAAAACAAAAGATATATTCGAAGCAATTCAATTTGCAACGTGAATACTAGAGGGCGTTGTTTCATATACGGGGACCGTTTTTTTTTCAAATTCCGATAAGCTATAAATAGAAGACAAGTTAATATAAAACAATAATTTTATTGATGAATTTGCGGTTTTCTTCAATATCATTTTATCAAATCGTTGAACCAGGTCATCTGAAACAACAGATTTGCGCCCTTGTCCCCCGTCATCATGCACATCTTTAAAATTTCGATACTATTCACGCACAATATCATCACTCATTAAGTTTTCCCCATACACACGACACGGCACACGAATAATGGCGGACATGTTTACGCGGCTGTAGCACAACGCCGACTGACGCCTGAATGTCAACTATGGCCGAGGGTGTAATGCGAGAGAATCGCAGTCGCAGACAGCGCACGGAGCAATCGGAGGCTGAAAAAAACACGACCCTCGTATTTCGTGATTTCTTTTCTCTCTGCCCGAGGTATCTTCAGAAATGTATTGCAAATGGCGGGAATTTTTGTTCAAATTTCTAATAGGGGGGATATTTGAACAAGAGCTAGGACAAAATTAGAAAGAACATAGAAGAAGCTGCTAAAAAGGCGATAGGCGCAAACATTGTTGTAATCAACAACAAAAACGCTAACACAATCCATGGTTTCGTCGAGAAGTGAAGACAAATGTAAGCAAGCTTTTTCAGCGTATAAAATGTTACTAATATACCATAAGCTCGCAATAGATACAGCTTCCAAAAACAATTATTAAGAGTGATAACAGAACAATGGAAAGAAATAACTTAACTTTGAAATTTCTAGAACCATTGATGAGATGCGCGTTTCGATAACTAATTTATCGTCTTCAGGTACTGTAGGTAAGCTGAAACCTTATACTGCATTTTCCCACCAATAAACCTTCTCTCGCGAAAATTGATTTCAGCGGGAAAACCATATACATTTGAGAGTAGCTTAAATAGGGACAAAGGGCCAATTCCTTACAGCTCACTCTATAGTTTAGTAGTCAATGAATAAATGGAAAGATTTCCGTCAAGGAGGATTTCCCGCTGGAATTAATTTTCGCGGGAGGAGGATTATTGGTGGGCAAATCCAGTATAAAAGTCAAGTAAGTCAAGTCATTAGGTTTTAGTTTTCGTTTAGTCTTTGAAGGCGATAACTTGGTTACGCGCATCAGACTGTAATTGTGAGTGTTAGTGCAGTGGTGGTAAAAAAAGTCTTCAGTCTCGGCGAAGAGCGCGTCAGACAGTGTAATTGTGAGCTTTTGGTCAGGAGACAGATTTTTGGTTGATTTTAGTCACTGTTTCCGGAGTTGAAACAGTCACAGAGCGATCTGGGCGCTGGTCATCTCCAGTGCTTCCTAGGCTCTTACTACACCACTCAAAAACACGCGCATGAGATTGAATTGTCCTCTTGCAACAATTTATAGCACTCAGTTGGAGTTTTCTTTCAATTTAACCACCCGTCTAGGACGCCCTATAGGCGCGCAGTCTAGTTATTTAATAGTCACACCTCGTATTTCAAAAAACTTTTTTTCCGCCACAGAAAAAACTTAGTTTTTTTGGAAATATCTTTGTAAGGAATGGTAGGAAGTTTAATTTGTTTTGAGTTAATTTTATGGCAAAATTGAATCGTATCCACTTCACAATTTGTACACAAATACAAAAACCACAAATTGCCACATATGTGGTTCTAATAAGTACGAGTGTAGTTTCAAGAAACGAGTTGATAGACCGGAAGATTTACACCATATACTTGTGATTACCTTTAAGGTCATAAAGTGATTTAAAAAAGCTTTTTGACGCAAAAAGTTTACATAAAATAAATCATCTAATACTTTACTATTAATGTTTGTAAGATTTATTTTATGAGCGATGGTATTGCGTATTTTTCGTTTAAAAATTTCGGATTTTATGCGTTAGTGAAATATTATAATCATAAAACTCATATACCTACGGTGAAAATTTTTTTAAAGAGATACATATAAGGACTTCTTTTGTCCCGCGTAACAAAACAGAATCGTAAAGTGGGTGGAAAGCAACTTAAATGAAGTTTTTGTTTCTCAACATACAACTTTTATTTCTGAAACATTACTAGGTAGCTTTATAGATAATAAAACGAAATTTTGAAACGATTCGTTACGGATTTTTTTCCGAATCTAGTACCGAATTCTAAGAAATGTTTATACTTCAAAACAGCACATCAATACAATTTTTTTTAATAAATTGCTTTTCTTTGGAAATATGTACTTTAAATAATATTTTTCAATACCTACGAAAAGTTTTGTTACAAAAATTTATAGAGAAAATGAAGGAAAAACAAACAACTTGACATTGACCTAAATAATCTCTATACTGGCAAACTTCCCAATCCCACAAGTTAGTTGCAACATTGCTTGGAATATAACTTCTTTTTCTCTATTTTCATCGATTCAACAATTCCTATGTTAATCTCCTCCAAAACTTCGGGCAGCTGAATGCGATAGATTTTTTAGTTCAACGTATACTTAACAAATTAGTTAAAATTATAATTGTAAACAATAAATTTGTATTTTGTGTGTGTTGATTAACATTTTTATTTCTAAATTTCCCAGTTAAAAAAATTATTATATGATGGAACCTGTATATAATTGAATTTTCAGTTCAATGCTCTTTTCATGATACGAAGTCTGGCTATTAAATAACAAGATTGCGCGCCAGGAGGGCGGCCTAGATGGGTGGGTTTCTAGATATCTTATCTATACACGTCTCAAAACACATTTCTGTTACTATTGTAGTATTTGTACAGTAGAGGTTTGAAACGAACGTGCTATATATAAACTGAGTGCTATAAATTGTTGCAAGAGGCCTATGGGGACCATTCTCTAACTCTTGTGCTTGTTTTTAAGTGCTGTAAGCGCTTTATTGAGGGCTGAAAGAGCTCTGAAGATGACCAGCACCCAGGTCGCCCTGTGACTGTTTTAACTCCGGAAAAAGTGATAAAAATCAACCAAATTGTGCATGCAGATCGTCTAATTAGCATCCGGATGATTGCCGAGGCTATAAACACCGATAAAGAGACGGTTAGAAAAATTTTACACGAGGAATTACACATGACAAAAGTCTGTGCCAAAAAATTTGATTCCTCACCTTGCGTCAACGGGTTTGCTCAGATTTCCTTGAAATGTTAGAGAAAGATCTACTTTGAAAAGGACCTGATTTGAGTCGATGGAAGTGGTAAAACAAAAAACGGCAGGGCCCCTAAAGGCTCTCACCAAAGAAGACTTCCAGCACTGCTTCCATCAATGAAAAAAACGTATGGAAAAAACTCTTTTTCGTAGTCAGTCTCGTTATTCAATATCCAGACCTCGTACAAACTGCTTTTGCTTTTATAACAAAAAAGTAGTTCAGAAGCCAAGAAGTTTGTTGAAAAAAGTTGGTTGAATATTTTAGCAGTTATTCTTCTTTTCATAATTCAAGTCTGACAGGTCTACTTTCAAATTTCTAGGCATTATATTTTAATAATATTTCTATATATTTCTACGTTTTTTTTACCATCATAATTATAACATCACACGTGAAAAACATGTCGAAACTTTCATGTGTTATTTGTTGTATTTTTTCCTTCCATCTGAAAACAATTTTCAAAAATATTACAAAAATCACACGGTTTTTAATATATTTTCGTTTCTAGACGCTTTTTCAGTTTATTTGGTTTAATGCTATCTGCTTTAAACATTTTTATAACACAAAGTAAGCTTTTTCAGATTTAAATTAACAAGTACTAAATCAATCCCAGCAACAGCGTTTTTATCAAATTTATACACACCACCAATGATTCACCTCAATGTTTCTGAAAAGACTTCGCCCTCACCAAGGGCATCAATTTCCACGGGCTTTCGCTTTATTGCGAAACCTCGAACTCAAACTCCATTCCCGCAGTTCCCAAAGACTGCATCCGCTGCTCTTCACCCCGACCACTCCGCAGATATTTGCAATCCTACACCTATCTGTCCCTCTTGCGGTGCATCTGATCACAAACTCGATAAATGTACTAAAACAATTCCACTAACTGTTATTATTGCGGCGCTTTCCACCCCCGTTGTCCGAAGAGGATGTAAATCCCAAAAGTCCCCAAGGAAACTGACTCAGTCACCCTGGAAAACCCTAAACTTCCTACGACATTCCAACTGACACCCAAAATTCTTGAAATTCTGGCAACTACCATCATGAATGCCATCCTCACTTCACGTGTGCTAGTAGCCTCATTCAGCTCAATACAACTGTACCGTCACTAGCCGCGTGGGTAACCACATCAACTCCACCTTTTTTGGTGATACTAAAACCAACCTTGCCGATAGACTTCTCGCTGGCTCTCCCAATTCAATCAGATATACTCCACCCACCCTACACGTCGAGTGTCGGTATTGCAGGTTTTCTGCGGCTTCCTTGCAACCTAATGAACTAGTTCTTCAGTAAAATGGCTTTCAGATTTTTCAAAAAATCAAAAAAAAAACAAAACGAGAAGGACTGTTTTCACTTGCAGGCTCTTTTTTCGATTTCTTCTAGCCAAAAATTCTAAAAATTCGCTTTTCCTCCTCAAGAAAAGTTTGGAAACATAACCCCATGCAACCATCACAACCTCGACCCTACAGAGGAGCAATTCCTATATCAGTGCCCACTTCAATAAGCCCTCCTCATATGAAATTTTCATTATCCTACCAAACTTTATCCAACGAATCTCTCTCTCTCTCTCTCTCTACTATCCTGGACTACTACTAGATGGCTCTTTTCCTTAAAAACTAAGAGTAAACTTCCCTATTCCCTTTTGGATTAACAGCAGAAACTTTTATAATAATTCCCCTGTCACCTTCTTCTTCAGGTGCCATCTCCATTTAATTAAGGTTGGCGACAATTTCTGCATACTTATTTCGGTCCTGAGTGGTGCGAATTAAAGATGATATGTTCATACCAGTCCAATCGCGTTTGTTTTCTAACCATGAATGTTGTCTACGACCAGGTCCAGGTTTTGCTTCGATTTTTCCTTCTATATATTGTAAATATGTCCCAGATAAGGGGTTTTTCTTCTCTTTATTGTTGTTAGTAACTCTCTTTTCTTTCCCATACTTCATCGTTGGGTATATGTTGAGTCCATGATGGTCTGTTCCACTTCCAATGTCCATGTCTCTGCTTCATACATGAGAACTGAGTGCACGTACGCCTCTACACCATCAGGTGAATTTTGGACCCACTAATGGTGTGACAGACTTTTTGCCGCTTTCCTCATTCATCATTCAAGTAGCTTTGATTTGTCTTGTATTTTTTTTACAAACTCCACAGACTGGGCGAGCTTCACACTAAAAGAATGTCAACCCAATCACATCTGTAGACGAAAATTTTTCCTTTATCTAAACTAAACCATATCCTACATCCAGTCAAAGCGTTACAGACAAATTAACATCCACTCGCACCGTTACTGCTACGAGTCTTTTCCATAAAATAAGGTTCCCAACGTTTATTCATCTATTTTTCGACATTTAGATCAATACATTTTGGCATAGGGTGTACCATCTTCTATACGCGTAAGCTGTATCTTTCACGGCAACGCGAATACAGCTTAAGACCTCTGAGATGGGAATCACTAGGAGCCGCTTCCATACGTTGCCGTTTGTTGTCATCAGCTGGTCTTGCTGACATCGAGGATCATCTTGCTGAGCACCCGAATCGACACTCTTTGTTCTTACAGTATCGCTTCTCCCGCTTTCGCCATCACTTCATCCGAACGTTGTTTGTCATGGATGTCTGTACGTCCGTCTTTGAATTCTCTTGTTGGTAATGAACCTCTACAGGAGGAATCTTTTTTGAACACAGAAAACGAATCATGAAGCGTATTTCTTATCTGGGGTAATAATTAATGTTGTAGATAGCTCGTTGTGGCGGAAACTGGGAGAAAGTAAACCAATTGCACCAAATCTCGCTTAGCAGCGTTTCTAACGTTCGTAGATTATTGGGAACCCATTTATTATAGAAAACCCTCGTATGAAAATCATTAATTATTTTCTTAAATTACATAAAAGTCAAAATTTAGGCGAAGAGCTTCATTAAAATTCTTCAGGGAATCTAATTTCGTTCCAATATATGGTTGAGTTGTGTCAGGGTAGAGTATAGGTCTTAAAAAGAAATATCTACTATTTATTTTGACTAGAATACAATACAGAGAGCGATTTCATTATTATTTCAGGGTTTACGGAAGACTGGAAGTAATCTTTCAACCGTCTTAGAAATTGTGGTTATTTTTACGACTCCTAATTTAAAAAGCAAGCAACCACCGTGCTGAGTCAAAGCGCATAAAATTTATGGCTTCACTGTAAGATTGCAACTGGATCCAATAAAGGTCACGTGATACCTACGGAATAAAGCTCTTATCTGTAATGATTTCATCGCGTATCGATTTCTCATAAATGCATTTAAGTCTATTGTATGTTTGGAATAATATCGGGGCAATAAAACTATAGTTTCATGAATACCGACGTCTCAACATACGCATTGTAGTCAATACTCGCCAGGGTTAGGGATTTTTACGACCGTCAATGTCACTGACTGACTGCCGAAGTGCTTGGAAAACATTTTTATCGATTGCAACTAAAAAAATTGGCGCAATCCACAGGATTTCTAATTTATTTAAAACGTTTTTTCAATTGGTTGCATTTTGAATGCGCTTTGAGACGTATATGTATGTACAGGGTGATACAACCACGTCTAGAATAGCCCATAGTGCTAATAAAACATTTTATGAGTTTTCATATTTCTGGAAACTCCCGATTTCTATGAATTATATGCCGTTAAGGCAAACTGTAAAGGTAAGTAGCTGAATACTGTGTAGATAAACCCATAAACGAAAGAAATTTGAATAATATGGAGTATTATCATTTGATATGTGTTGACGACATTTCACATTTCAATTGTTAAATTTTTATTTTTTCAGAATTGATGATGAGATATTTCCACTAGGTCTGAAGGTTTTATCTTCTTCAATCTTCTCTTTAGGTCTTGTTGATCAAGTCTCTGCCCTATCTAAGTGCTTTCGGTTTTTACCTTCACTGTTAAGACTCTTTTACAAATTTGGATTTCGAATATAGTATGTTTCTTGATCTGCAGGGGGCTGTACTCCGTATGTCCAGATGGGTTTTGAAATTTACTTGTATATCAACAATTTGTTATATGTTGACATTTAGGATTTTCTGTCTATAATAATAATAATAGCTCACCACCCCTGATGAGGTTGCGCCGCAAATATGATTTATTGATCCTCTTGTTGGGGTCGATAAATCCCCATAGTTCATGTCTACACCTCCCGCCACAACTTCCTATTTCCTGGTCATATTGAATGCTATAGATGAACCATGTCTACCTGTCGAATATGTCTTGCAGATACTGCTCTAGGTGGGATTGTGTCTGGTCAACGATGTTTTTTCTATGCTCTAAGCTGTCCAAATTTTTGATTAGCTCTATAATGATATATGATAAGTCGACCTGTCTCTTCTGTATTGAGTCGAGCATCTTCAGGGTATTCTTTGGTTAGGTTAGGTTACCCTATACACCCTTTCACTAGTTCTTTGATTTGATTTGATACTAGCTAGTCGTTTTTGAATTAATGTTGATAGAATGTTAGACACAACGTTTAATGGAATGATCTCCCTATAGTAACTGCACTGGTATTGATAATCTTTCTTGTTTATAGTAATAATTTGTCCTATTTCCTCAAACAATATTTTCCTAATTAGTATATTCTTTCTTGTAGTTTGGTTCCTCCATACTTTATCTGCTCTGTGCCTATTTCATCTTCACCAAGTGTTTTCTTTTCATTTCTCATTTATGATTTCTTTCTTCTCCTGTTCCTCGTCATCTTTTGTGCTTGGTTCAGTTAGCAAGTCCTTAAAGTAATCTACCCATATTTGTTTGTATTGGTGGTCTTCTTCTGTCAGTCTGCATTCTTTATCCTTTATTCCTTCGACTTTGCCTTTGCTGTTTTATTAGATTAATTTACTGTTTTGTAGAAACTCTTTGCGCTATTTTGTAGCTAGTTCTTTCCTTTTTTTACTCCTTCCAAGTCATATTAGCATTAGTAGCTGTTTGTAGCTTTCGGGTATCTTCTTCTACTTTTCTTTCCATTGAAAAGTAAAGTGCAAATGTGGCGATTTTTACGTACCTAACCTGCTGATAATTTTAACACGCTGAACACCAACCAAAATTGATAAACTTTCTCCAGGGCCAAACAATTTTATTGTATTTTCACACTCCATAAAAGATATGCATCCAAGAAAAAATAATAAAAAGTGCGAAAAGGACTACTCATAGACATTGTACAAAACAAGCTGAAGAAACATGAACTTGTTGATGTTTTTTATAAAGCATGATGAGATATTAAGCATTGACATGAATGGTGTAGGAAAGTTGCTATTGAGCTGTTACTTGGTATAGAAATGGCTCATATTCTTTATTAAAGAATATAGCAATTACTGAATCTCAAATCAGTGTAGCAAAGAAGTTACTGACGAAAGAAAATACGGCTGTGGCTGATAGAGAGATGACAAAACAAAAAAAAAACATTTCCTAGTGAAGAAAGAAGGTACAATTCACAACGTGCGAAGAGCTTGTGAGGGTGTAGTAGAAAATCATGAAAAAAAAAACAAAAAGACCAAGTTTAAGGTAATGATTCTAGGGTCTAGGATGGTCAACCAAACCGTGGAGAAGGTTCGAAATAAAATACGTCGTGCGATCCATATGACCACTGTGGACTGTGAGGAAAGTGCAATTACGAATCTATGGACCGCACCGGGGCTGAACATATTTGTTCTTGATGCATTTTCCTTCTTATCAAAAAAAAAATAGGAAGATCAGAAAATTGGTTTTGTAAACATTATCCAAATATTGTCATGGTGTTACCAAAGAATCAAGCTCCATAACTTCCTTCCAGAAGTCATACGTTATCACTGAATGCATGGTGGATGAGCAACAGAAGAAAAGCAGGTATGGAAAGCGCCATTCCAAATATTCCCAATTGATTTTGGGACGAAAACTGAAAAATAGAAAGTAGTATGAAGAAATTACAGAAAAAGAAATTTGACTTTATATAATGAGAATAAGTGAAAGATGAGATGTCAAAAAGAGTTGCATTAAGAAAACTATTGAAAATTGAGATGTCTATTTTTATATTTTTATTATTGAAAAATATCATCGCCAAATTTCTATACTTTCTTATACTGTTTGAACAGATGAATTATTGATTTTCTGAAAAATCTTTTGATACTTATTCATTTATTCTGCCACCAGTTTAGTTAGAATGAATATTCATCGAAATATTCCAACACAATGAGAATTAACCATACGAATTTTCACATAGTATAGAATAGACAATTAATACACGTGTGTACATATTTCAATATAATTAAGATTTTAATGGTATTCATTTACAAAATTACAAATTAAATTAAATACGTAAGTACAGTCGCTACATTATATTTAAACTTAAGTAAAAAAGTATCTATACTCAAGTTTATTTGGAAAGTGAATACTTGAAGGATAATTATTTTAATTGTATGAGTTTTATTGTGTTGCAAATCATCGAGAATGATGAAATACTGATGACATCAAAGTAAAATACGATTTGAAACTTTTTCATCTACATTTTATATATTAAATATTTTGAATTGATTTGAAAAGTGAGAATATTAAATTAAAAATAAACTTTTCATGTTGTTTTTATACGAGGATGGTCCCAGAAGTATCTGGCCTGACCTAGAGATACACCATATGTTTCAAGTTTGAAGACGCCATGTTATTTAGTATTTGTTTGGCTGCCATCATCAATAGTGAACGTTTTTAGTGATTCTACTCATTCGTCATTAACAGTAGCAGTGTTTGAACGAAGCTGTAGGATCTACGAAGACCACCATCGCAGTGATCGACCAAATGAGATTAAAAGTCAAGAACTATTGAAGAAAATCCAGTGGATGATCGTCGACTCAAAGTGCATGAGCTACCAGACATAGTAGAAATTTCAAGTCAAGAGTCAAGAGTCCGTTCCATCTGCAAACAAGGTCATGGCGTCGGATTATTTTTTGTTTCCAGACTTGAAAAAAAGACTCGGTGGTCAAAGATTTTCCAGCAGTGTCGGCAGTTAATGGCTATTTTGAGAAGCTTGATGATTCTTATTATAAAAAGAGTCACGAATTTATTGAACATTCTGGGAAAACTGTATTTTTTCCAAAATTTTTGTGTTTTTTTTCTGTTAGGCCATTCTCGTATCTCACGGTATGTCACGTGACAATCGCGCAATATGATTTGATGCACAGCATCGATGTGTTCTGGTACAACAGCTGATTTTGGAGGACTTTCACGAAATTCATCTTGCAGTGAAGTGCGACTACGATTGAATTCGGAAAACCAATGAAACATTGAGGCTCGAGATGGTGCTACATCATCAATAGTAAAAGCGACATCTTTTGACCAAGATGCATGTTTCTCTAGTATTTCTAATCAACTCAACTAGCACTCGTATGACAAGTTTTGAGTACTTTCATCATTAAAAATGTCAAACTTGGCAATTCAGATTTGACATAATCACATCAGTGTTGCCATATCTCAAAATTTATTTCTATAACTTTCTCTTTATTCTTATTTGGTAGAGTTATCATGGAATTCTAGAACTGCTGTATTAATTGATCTCGTATTTTTGTGTATATATTATTTACACTTCATCTAAATTTACTAAATTGTTTATTTGTACTTTATAACTTTAATTGTTGGTCATTTTATATTTTCGCAGTACCCTCGTTTTTTTTTTGGCTCTAGAAAATCGAAAAACCATCCGATTTCGATGAATTTTTTTTTAAATCTTCGTTTTCACGGCGGATTTATGAAAAAAATATGGGAATAGAAAAAATGAAAACTTAGGTTAGGTTGGTTAGGTGGAAGACGTAGTAGACTAATGCAATAAACTAAAGTTATATTAAACACGAGCGATGCTCTACTTCATTCTACTGTGAGTATTTAAGTGTCTAGCAAAAACAGTTTCACTTGTTCGAGTGCAGAAACATTTCACCCACAACTCCATCGCTGCGTCTTCTGTGTTCATGCGCGCGCATCCACAGACTTGGGCCGCATATTACATTTTTATTCAGTCGATGCTTCTCGTAATTTTAATAATTCTTTGCATGATAAATAATCAAAAATATAAATTATTACAAGCTTAGGAAATAATGTTGGATTTGGTGATTTTATACTTTCGCGGTACCTTCTTTTTTTTTGGTTCTAGAAAATCGAAAAATCATCCGATTTCGATAAATTTTTTTTAAAATTTTCGTTTTTACGGCTAATTTATGAAAAAAAAATATGAGAATAAAAAAAATGAAAACTTATGTTGGTTAGGTTAGGTTAGATTAGGACAGGCTAGGTTAGGTTAGTCTAGGTTAGGGAATTCCTAATTCTCTTTAACAGTCAACCTTAGTAAGATTCCATTTTTTTAATGGTGAAAATTTTCAATTTTTCAAAGTTAACTTTTAATATTTCACACTTGATTACAATGAGTGATTTTAAGAATGTTTTTGTTCATATAATTTGAATAATTAATTAATAAAGGTAAAAACGATTGTATGTGAGAAAAGGTCAGTTTTAAGAGAAATTCTTATTATTTTTAATTGTAAAAACATGATAAATCAACATTTTTGTTTTTGTGTAGATTATGAAACAATAATAGAATAACTTCATTTTATCATCCGGAAAAAAGTTATCAACATTTATACGTGAATGAGTGCATTTTCATGAACATTCAAACCCCGAAAACCGATATAAGTTTTCCGTCATAAAAACATGATAAATCAACATTTTTGTATAGTTTTTCTTGCAGTTTGTTCTTTTTTCTGTGTAGATTATGAAAAAAAAACGTTGTTTTATTATTCGGAAATAAGTTATCAACAATTATACGCGGAAGGGTGCATTTTCATGAAAATTTAAGCCCCGGAACCAATATGAGTTTTTCATTATAAAAACATGATAAATCAACAGTTTTGTATAGTTTTTTATTTCAATTTGTGCGTTTTTTTGTGAAGATTATGAAAATAAAAAAAAACTTCATTTCATTATCCGGAAAGAAGTTATCAACATTTAGACCTCGGAAACCAAAATAAGTTTTCCATCATAAAAAAATGATAAATCAACAGTTTTGTATAATTTTCTTTCCAATTTGTTCCTTTTTTTGTGTAGATTATGAAAAAATATATATAAAAACTTCATTTTATTATTCGGAGAAAAGTTATCAACATTTATACGTGAATGAGTGGATTTTCATGAACATTTAAATCTCTGGAACCAAAATAAGTTTTCCGTTATAGAAACATAATAAATCAACATTTTTGTATTAATCTTCTCTCCAATTTGTTTTTTTCGTGTAGAGTATGAAAAAAAGTATATAAACTTTATTTTTTCATCCGGAAAAAAGTTATCAACATTTATACGTGAATGAGTGCTTTTTCATGAACATTTAAAGCCCTGAAACCAATATAATTTTCCCATTATAAAAATATGATAAGTCAACATTTTTGTATAATTTTTTTCCCAGTTTTTTTCATTTTTCTGTGTAGATTATGAAAAAAAATATAAAAATTCCTTTTATTATTCTGAAAAAAGTTATCAACAATTAAACGTGAATGAGTGATTTTTCATGAACATTGAAACCTGGAAACCAATATAAGTTTTCCATTATGACATGATAAATCAACGTTTTTGTATAATTTTTTCCTCCAATTTGTTCTTTTCTTTTGTGTAGATTATGAAAAAAATATAAAAAATTAATTTTTTTATTCGGAAAAAAGTTATGAACAATTATACGTGAATGAGTGCTTTTTCATGAACATTTAAAGTCCTGAAATCAATACAAGTACGTAAAGCCGCCCAAGTAAAAACAAAGATTTAAAAAAATATATCGAAATCGGATAATTTTTCGATTTTCTAGAGCCAAAAAACGTGGGGACCGCGAAAGTATAAAATTACCTAATTGTTAACTCTCATGTATGTCTACCTTACCTTTTAATTGGACCTTGGGCTGTAGAATGGTGTAAATAAATAAATAAAAAAATAAATAAATACGTCGTAAGAAATTTTCTACTACTCTTACTCTACATAACGAAATTTAATAAACAATTCAATTCAATATGAAATATAAATATTTTGTAACGGCTAGTTCTGTCCGTGGTTCGTGACAATGATACAGAAGTATCGATTGTTTAATTTGCCGCTAAAAAACAAAAAAAAATCACGGTCATTTACAAAAGGCAACCACGGATGCGAACCCAGCTACAAATAAACCAATATAAGAATAAAGTGTGAATAATTTTTTGTAAAACACAACCGGTAGGTATAATGCTGTAAAATGTTTAAAACAACTGCACAGAATCATTAAAGTATAATTTATGGCTACATAAATGCGAAAGGTTATAATACTTTTAGTATGTGCATATGCGTGCTTTCGACTTATTGACGTATTACGCGATACTCGCCATTAAGTATCAATTGGCTGAGATCGCATTTCGCGCGATCCTTTACTACGGTCATTATTAGTGAAGGTAATTTCGAAAATTTTGTTTGCATTTTGGACAAATTTAATTCTTCTCTCTAATAGTGTTCATACTATGCTTGTTAAGACTTATAGTCGCAATTAAACGCCAACGAAAATACAAACTTTAAATAATACGCTTAAATTGAGTGGATATTGAAGGAAATTATTTTTGCTGCACGGCCATTTTAACGACAAATAATTAGGAACTGTTTTAATCCATGAAATGAACTCTAGCAACGGTATTTAAAAAATACAAAGTAAGATGGAGGAATATTTGAATTTCGCGCTAAGAAGCTCCTTTAATCGGTTGCCCATTATTTCATGTTTAAACCATTATAGTTCTTACGATATCAATTTCAGAAGATAATTATACGAGACACGGCACTCATACTAAATTAAGAACTGAAAAATAATGTTTACGCCCCTTTAAACATCTAACAAACACCGTCAGTCCACGTGGACTCATCATCTCCACTGTTTACCAATGAAAACATCGAGTCGTTACCATAAATGCATTTCTATTGGCCGAAGCTGAAATATTCCCGCTTGACAGTCGGTAAGCAGTGGCGTGACTTGGTGAGATTAATTTAATTCATAAATTTCTTTAAATGATCAAACTGAGCTTATTAATGTATTTTTTCTCTTTACGTTACTTTTCCAGCCCATGTTGTTTTTTGGTTCAGTTTCTTCAAATTTTGTGTGATGAAAACATCTTAATATTGTATAATCTCTTCGCGCTTCAGTCGCCGAATCACTATTATTGCAAAATGTCGACTTTCCATTCCGCCACGACCCTCAGATGCGACATCGTGTATATATTTTAACAAAATAAGTGACTTTCTAGCTTAAATGTGATAAATATTGGAGTTAATTTTTATTTAATTCAACAAATATTTCCAATCCTATTTTTAGTACATTTTTTTCCACTGTGTTAATTTCATATTTTGACTGTTTCAGCTTTCCGGGAAGTCCAAACTATATTAGCAGCTAGGTAAGGACTTAATGAATTATTAATTTGATTTGATTCGGAAATATTTTTGATAAAACAAATGAGCAATCAATGATATTCGAAAAGAAATGTAGAGAATTTTTCTTTGAACTACTACTATTAATAAAGTTCAAAATATCATTAAAAACTATTTTTAAGATATCCATTTATTTGATTAAATATTAAAGATCTTCTTTTTCAGAGCATTGCCTAGTATCTCGCTACAATGCAGCTATCAAACCATTCCATATCCTAACTTGTATCCATCAGCGCTGTATCAGCCCTGGTTCTTACCTCCAATCTGTCATTATCCCTCGTCGACGCTCCTCACTACGGCACCAACAGTTTGCTCTTCACCAACATCTCCAATCACACCAACCTCGCCGTTAGCCAATTCTACGCCAAATAGGCCAAGATCTAGCCCAATTAGACCAGGAAGTCGTGCGTGATGAGGTAATAATAATGTTGTTGTTACTTATTTTTTGTATGCGTCAATGCGTCACATATATATATATATATATATATATATATATATATATATATATATATTTCTGGGGTTAATTCATAGCAAATTCATTCAAATACATTGATATTAGAGAAACTTAGTGATAATAAAGTTTCTCTGAATGTTGATCTCTATTTTACCAGAAAAGTCTTTGAAAATATAACGCTCAACCATATAAAAAATTTCAGTTTTATCTTTATAAACCGTCTTGACTTTAGGTCGAAACGTCAATTTTTGGAACTGTTTTTTTTTTCAAAAAGGATCTAACATCAACAAAAAATCTAAGAAGTTATAATTCGAGTAAAAGTCAACTATGGTAGAGCAGGTCATGATTGAGAAAGCTCTACAAATGAATTATAGATTAGATATCCGTGAGGGAGCAAATATTAAAGTCACAATTTGAATGTTCTTCATTCAAAGTAGATTGCTGTGGTTTCTTCTATATTCGCTGTTACCGATCTAATCCCTGCATTTATTGCTTTGATCTCAGTTTCCATTCCACCCTAAACTATCGCTGATCGTACCTTGTTAAACACTTTCCCATTCTCAATATCCTTGAGATTACAGGTAGTAATAAAACACCTACACCTATTTTAGTTCCTCAGTATTTTATGGGATCGAAATATAATTGATGCATTAGTTAATATCGTTAATTTTGGTACTACTTTTGTATGTAATTTCTTCAATGTCTCAAGTTGAAACATTGATTGTTTTCTCCTTATTTTCTTTGGTATCTCACGCACCTTTTTGGTCTTCTTCTTTTTTCTTGAATCTCATAGTATATGCGAATTTTATCTTTACAAATCGTAACGTCAATTTTTTTCTGTTCTTTTAGAATTGGTTCTTCATGAAAAGAAACAAAAGAAACATCAACAAAAACATGTTAAAAACTCTAAGAAGGTATATTCAATTATAATTCGAATAAAATTCAACTATGTTAGAGCAGGTCATGACTGAGAAAGCTCTAGAAGTAGGATATGGAATAGAGATCCGTGAGGGAGCAAATACAAAAGTCAAAATTTGAATGTTCTTCATTCAATTTACTATTTCTTAATTCATATAAATTTGGAACAGGTATTCACCTTGAAGAAGGGGATAATAAAATTATCAGTAATTTTAAAGAAAATACCTCACTAAATTCTCAAAGATGAAAAGACTGTTGTACTTGGTGGACATTATAATTGTAGGAAATCTTATGCCCTTTACCAGGGATCGGCAACCTTTTGAGCCCATTAGGCAAACAAATTCAATAGCAGCAGGTTTTAGGAAGTTTTGAGTTTCAAACACGTTTGTTAGTTAGATTCTTATATTCGCCTGCTCGCACGAATATATCGATCCGAGTCTCAAATATTTCGACATTTCTTTCAGAGCTGTACACTTTTATCGCTTTACGTACATACAGTTCTGGATCTCCAGCTTTTCTGGCTAGCTTTTCAACTCTGTAAAATTTCTATTCCACAAAGCTTCACTTTTTAAATCGATCAATTGCATTTCTAGAGAGACTTGTTTTTGAAATGACGAAACAGTTCTTCGACGTGTGTCACGATGCCTAATAATAGATTAATAGATTTGGAACGATTTTTGAATATTTTTTTTATAAATTCTACCGGAAGTCGACTGTAACTTTGTTATTTTAAATAGAACACCTTATATATTAAAATATTTTTCAAATCTACGTGAAATTTTTAGTATACTTTTGTCTAAAAACTTTTTTCCAAAAATGCATACATTTTGGGTTATCAATTTTTTTGGAAAAAATTTGACCATTACAGACCCTTATCAATTATTTTTTTACGGAAATACCCTTAAAAATATGAAAATGGTTTCTATTCGGTTGCATTTAGCAAAGTCAGGCGTATTTAAATCTATGTTGAAAAATTTTTCATTTCATAGGGTATGTATAAAAAGTGGTCAAAGTTTAACTTCATAAATATCAAATTTATTTATTTTTTTAAATAGAATCACGCGGTTTTTTCTATTTTAATGCATCCAGGGGTGAAAAATAAAGCAAATTCATGTATACTTTCCTATACCTAAACCTTACTGTTATCCAGATATTAAATGTTTTCTGTAAATTTTTAAAGGTGCAGGTATAGTCTAAATTTTAATTTGACCCGTTGATACAAGCACTAAGAAATAAAAAATTATTTTTCCTTGTCTTGTCAAGGTCTGTGAAAAAAATCAAATCAAATTGTATTTACTAATCCTATTCCAACTTTCAGTCGTTTCCGAGATATTTGAGGTTTTAAATTTGGATCTTCTGTAAATAAAAATTTACAGAAATAATTTAATATCTGAATAACGGTGAGGTTTAGGTATAGGAGAGTATACATGGATATGCCTTATTTTTCACCCTTGAATGCATTAAAATAGAAAAAACTTGGTGATTCTATTTAGAAAAATAAAGAAAGAAATTTGATATTTATGAAGTTAAACTTTGAACACTTTTTATACACCTCCTGTATGGAATCAAAAAATTTTTTCACATAAATTCAAATACGTCTGACCTTACTACAAGCAAACGAATAGAAATAATTTTCATATACTTAAGGTTATCCTCGTAAAAAAATAATTTATAAGGGTTTGCAGCGGTTAAATTTTTCATGAAAAATAATAACTCAAAAAGTATGCATTTTTCGAAAAGTCGGTAGAAACGGAAGTCGGATATTTTTAAAAATATTTCAGTTAAAAAGATTGTATCCGAAAACCCAAACATAGAAATTTTCATGATTTTACTATAAGCATTTTGCCATATACAGATAAAAAAAATGTTTTTCAACCATAAATAGTAAGAAAATAGTAAAAAAAATTGAAAATGAGTTTATTATTGAAACATTAATAAATTCGAGATTACATTAGTTCACTAAATAATAAGAACAAAATTTTAACATTCGATTTAAATATTTTTTTAACGCTTAAACTATATTTTTTCAGTTTTTCAAGATTTTTCGTGAAAAAATTAGTCTCCGTTATGGATTACAATTTCCTGATTGATTCGTTTGATTATTAAATCCAATCTGTAAATCCATCATTTATTTTTCAATATCATTGTACCACTGAATATGTATTAAAAGGGTAACTATCTTTTACGGGGTGAACTTTCTCGGAATAACTAACTTATAATTATATATATATATATATATATATATATATATATATATATATATATATATAAGATGATTTTCAAATTAATTGAAATAAACACATGTGTTGCTCTAAAAAACAAAGATTTTATTTTTATGACAAATGCACTACATAAGTGATATTAATAAACTGTTTTGTATTACATAACTAAATCTCACCTAAAAAACAAAAAAACGACATTTAATGTTTATTTCTTCAACTCTTTATTAAATAAGCAATATTTCTTGACCTACATTAATTAACCTCTATTATCTTATTCTAATCAATCAAAATTGACACTTGTGACAGTGACATTTGTGACATCCATGACAGATCTATCATAGACATCATAACCTGCAGATAAATAGAGTGAACCATATTAAAACTGAAGAAATACTATTTCTTTACATACATAGCCTAATTTTCTTTAACTTTGATGATTTGTCATGATTTTAGGTCTGTTTTATATGGAAATCAGTATTAAATCATATAGTACATATAAAAATTTGACGTTTCGACCTACTTCTACTACTATTGACAATATCTGTACTTCTATTAATTAATTTTCATCATCATATGGGTATAAGGGTGAATTTTGATAAGATTTTAGACGAAATATTACTGAGGGAGTACCAGAATGTTGAGAAATTAGTAGAATTTTTGAATTTTTTGCATTTGAAAATTTGCATTTTTACATTTGAAAATAGTCACAATTAGTTATCGTTCCTCCTGTATATGTTTAGTTCCGATGCAATATTTTACGGATGCCATAAAAGGGATATAAAGTGCGTTTTATGACGACAGTTAATGTTGTGGTACGTAGAATTCCTAGACGGGATTACTCCCAAAGCTCATTTCGAAATTTACTATTTTTGCATATATACGTTCCCGTTAATTAAATGCGATTTCAGTGTGAAAATTGTCAAATTGTTAGAAACCGCTCCTTACCAATAAAGTTTGACAAACAAATCGTTTTATAAATCATAACTCAAAAATGAAAGACATTTTTATTCCTAATCACAGCGGACATTAAACATTGGTATATGTTCAAACCACAAAATCTCGGATCAAACTTCTCACTTTTTGTATGAAATCATTTGGAAAGTTTCAATTTATTTATTTATAAATATATATTGAATTGTACCAAGTGGAATTTGGATAAATGAAACGAGACGCTGAATCAAATTCATTCTCAGATTGTCCAATAAACATTATAAAATAATATGAAATAATATAAAAGTACTCACGGCACTTCTTAGGATCATATCTAGTGACCTAGCCACCCTTAAATCATTGTGCGATTATAATCTTCTATACGTTGCATCTTTTTGTATTAACTAAAACTACCATTGACGTCTTTGAATCTGTAAAATTCTTAGAGCTTGTTGTGGACGATTCCTTGAACTGGGAGTTACTTATTGCAGCCTTATCTAAAAAATTAAGTACTTCCTGTTTTGCGCTGAGATCAGTTTCCAAAGAACTGAAATTATCCACCTCCTTAACAGTTTATTATGCACTTATTGAGTCACATCTCCGATATACCCTTTCCTTCTGGGGTACGTGTAATACGACTCAATTTGAGCAAACTACAAAAGAAAACTGTGAGATATTTACTTGGACTAAACAGCAGAAAGATCGTTGCAGGGCTATCCACTTAGGAAAGCGAAGCACGACCTTTATCTACCTACTCCTTGATCAGAATTAGGCTCAATATTTTACAATGCAAAAAAATGTACAATCACTTGCCAAGTAAAATCAAATCTATATCATCTTTTCCGGCATTCCGCAATAATTTGAAAGCATATTCACTCGAAAGTGCTTTCTACTCTGTAAACGATTTAATTTTTACAAGCTTTTGTTTCTGTATTGGCCCGTGCGTGGGCCAGGCTACTTAACTCAGCCTTGGCCATACCAATGATTAGGCTTGGACCAAGATTGGGCCAATCCTGGTTTACCCAGCCTTGGCCATTCCAAGCTTCGGCTGTTCGGTCACATACGGCGTGGTACGAGTATTTTCGCTCAACACCCCGTCGCAGCCATACTTTTTTTGATTATAGGTTTGATCAATCCAAACTCTAGTTTATTTAGTGTGTGTTTCTTATCACATTTTCCATTATTGAATACTACTAAAAGTAATCATGTCTCATGCGTATCTTCGAGTTCAAAGATGGCAATTCAATTATGAACGGGTAAAGCTTAAATAATTTAAGGTTAACGATAGTGGTACAGACTTAGGCAATCTACAAGCGTTTAATAATCATAATTTGGATAATTATGATAATAATAATAATGATTCTATAAATTCTAGTGGTAGCGATTTTGACAGCAGTAGTAATAATAATTTAGAAAGTAATAGCAGTGATTTTTTAAAACATAATATTGATGACCAACTTCCATCTAGTTCTTCACAGCATAATAATATTAATGAAGTGCCAACGAAAAAGACTTTAAGTGAAAAACTTTGCTGTTAATTACAGTAATAGTAAGAAAAAGTTATGTAATGAATAAGTCTTGGTATTTACCTTGGCCCGGTCCTGTCAGTTAAGCTTGGCTCAGTTCTGGCAGTTAAGGTTAGCCCAGCACTGGAATTTAAGCTTGGCCCAAACCTGGCGACCAAGCTTGGCCTATCGTTATCATTCCAGAGTTTTACCAAGACTAAGCTTGGGCCCTTGGAACTTTCTTCTATGGGTTCTTTTTCCTTCAATGTAAGCAAAATGCTTATTTTCCCTCGTATCCTTTGCCGTTTAATTATTAGATAGGTTGTAGCTTCATCTCTTGCGAGGTCTTTCAACGCTTCGGCGCCCTATAAGGGCGCCTTGTCTATAGCTATTTTGACCATTCTTCCTGTCAAAAAATGTTTTTCCAGCGATTCTGCGCACTATTTTCATTTAGGTGGTTTCTAATATTCTCTTTGTGTTCGATGTGTCTGGTCTGGTTTCCTTGAATTTGGTCTCGATTTCGATATATGTTGATAACTTATGACGTTAATTTCTGCAATTGGGTCTTGGATGAATTGATGTATTTGGCGAACTTTATAGAAATTTCTATGAAGTAAAAGTGCTAACAAATCTTTAATTGTACGAGAATGATGTAAATTAGGGGTAAAGTCCACAGGTATATCATTTTGATGTAGTCAATTTTGAGTCGCATGCAGGGAGCAAAGTTTAGGTATCCTTTTTGTCGAAATCGCTCACCAGACCAGAAAAATTTGGGAAGAAATAATAGTCTCTGAGTTTGTGTTGTTGAGGAACAGGATTGCCTCGATGTTTACATGTTTCAAGTGCCGCTGTTTTTGAGTCTTTACGAATTTAGTGCATACCTGCTCTACTGTGTTCAGGTCTCAATTAAGATCGCTATTTCGATAGTATCAGGATGCATCAACAATGCTCCTTAGCACTTTCTTGGAGAGTGGATTGTCTTCCCAGCAACCAATACATTCTCTTGTATCTAATACATCATTTCTTTTTTATGTGAGGTTTCCAACTTTGCATTTAGTGTTAGCCTCAGATATTTAACGGTACTAGCATATGGTACTTATTCATCGTCCATTCATACTTGTACATATTGCTCATTTTTATCAATTGATGACTGTAGGTTGATTACAGCTTCTTCGAGAGAATCGCCTGTGTCGTCCTCAAACATGGCCATAATGTTTTTTTCTAATTGAATGTGTATAAGAGGTAAAGGACTGGTCCAAGAACTATACCTTATGGTACACCCGCGTTGATTTCCTTAAGGCTAAGTAAGCATCTTCTTGCTTTATTCTGAAGGCTTGTTCTCTTATATAGGACTCTAACAGAGTTTATTCAGTTTGTATTTGAGCCCTTCATGCCAAACTTCGTCAAATGCCTGGGCATCATCTAAGAAAACAGAGGAGCATCTTTACTAGTGATTTTTCTATGGTTGACTGGTTTTCCCTGAAGCCAAGCTTATGTGAATGTTCAAGTTTTCTTTTCCATTTCTCGATTGCCTTTGATATCGATATTAATAGTGATATTGGTCTGTATGAAGATACTAGGTTTGGGGGTTTTCCTGGTTTGGGAATCATTATGATTTCAGCTACTTTCCCCAAGGTGGGTACATACTCAAGTTGGAAGGTTGCGTTTATAGTATGCGTAGATGTTTTTGGTATTTCCCCTGTGATTAAGTTGAAGTAAGGAGCTTTCATGGGGTTGATATTCACTTTAATAATTGTAGATATTACCTTTGGAGTAGTATAAATTATGTTCAAACTGTCTTGATTTAGTACTCCTCCGTTTATGAACCTACGAAAAATAAACGAAACTTTTCGACTATTTTGATTATTGTTGATAAATTTTCCTGTAGTCAAAGTTTCTATTTGGTACGTTGTAAGTAGACTTCTAATTACATCCGTTGACACGTAATGACTGGATATTCTACAACCTTCATTTGAATTAAATTGAGAAATTTCATTCTGTTAATCCAAAAGTCTATAAACCCAGTATCCCGAATTTAAAACTGGTGCAGTCGATGGGATAACCTGCGGCGTATTAGAACGTCGCTCTCGGAGTGGTTACGAGTTTTTACGACCGGTTTAAACTTTAGTGCTCTTGCTAGTATAAAACATGCAAAATCTTCTCTTCGGTATTAATTCTACCTATGCATACGTTCGTTATCAAAACTGATGCACCTCTTGCAGTTGAAAGTGTAATGAAAAATTTTCATACTTGTATTATTCGAGCTTACACATTTTCACGCTTTATGGAGGAAATATTTTTCACTATAAAAACGAGACATGTGACAGAAACTACAAAACAATGTTTATGTGGCAGATATTTTCCAAGTTAAACTTTAAGTTTATTTGTTTTGACATATATAAACTGTAAATACGAATAGATGTTTCAAAAAATCGTAAAACAGAAGTTTTTAGACGGCATTTTATGTTTTATAATTTCATTTTGTTATGTAACCGGTTTTACTGAAAAACAGTGATAATGCATATATATTTTAGAATATGAGTGTAAAAAAAACGTTATAATAAACTTTCTGAAAGTATATACAGGGAGTTAAAAAAACTTTTTCTCTTCTTTTTCATCGAAAATTATCTAGTTAATCTCTTAGGTTTGTTTGACTATTTGACATTACCAACCGAGCCGTTTCACGGGCATTTTTGCTTTGTTCTTGTGATTTACAAGCACCGAAGGTGAAGTATCCAACTTCAGTCTCTGAAGATGATAACTTGGTTATCGAAACGTGCGTCAGACAGTGTAATTTTAAGTGTTGATGTAGTGGTAGTATGAACACTTTATTAGTTATAAATGATGTAGAAGAATCTAGGAAATAATGAATCTCAAATAGATTTAACTCTTGTTTTTGAGTGCACAATTTGAAGATGAATAGTCCAGTGAACAATGGTAAAAATATGGTCAGAATTCCATCAAGACGTATGAATTTATGTGAAATTTTGAATTCAAGATCTATTTACTTGAAAATTCAAAATTCGATAAAATAAAATTTAAAACATTTAGAAAGATAAAAAAAATATTTGTAGGATTAAACGCATGATATTTTATGCTATTATTTATGTTTTTTCACCCTCAATTTGAACCAATTTATCTCGAAATTTTCAGAAAGGGAAACATTCAAAGGGAACCTTGAAAGGTTATATTTCGGTTAATTCTGAGGTTAAAGAAAAAACTTTTCAAGCTTCTTGATCCTATTATTTATATTCAATTAAAGTGATCTACTAATTTATAACATTTTATTTTAATTAAGGAGGCAATTTCAAGGGTAGAAATAATGTTTTGTACCATGAAATGAAGGGATTCTTAATTATTATTTTCGTCTCAACTCCCTTATTTTATATATTACAGTCTTATAAAATCTCATTTGAATAGATTTTTTAAATTTGTTAAAAACGATACAATACATTTTTTTCGTCGTGGTTTTCCACTTATTCAATTTTCAATTTTTTAAAATCTTCGATTCACACCACTCGGTTTCTATTGTTTATATTCATTTAATTTTTTTAATAGCTACGTTTAACTTTTTTACAGTTTTTCTGATAAAAAGTTTTTGAGTTATTTGTGAAAAATCGATTAAGAATATACTCATTTAGTTACAAAAATTCAAAATTTCAATCACGACTAGGTCAAAAAGTATTGATTTTCCGGAAAAACTCGATAGAATAATTTGTGCTTTGAATGCTTTTTTCTATCGATTGTTACGGTTTTTGCTTTTTAAGGTATTTGTTGAAATTTCAAACAAATCAATCTAAATCTGAGGTGAAAACCGTTGTTCACTAGACTATTATATAAAATACGGGGTGGCGCAATAGAACGTGCATATTTGGAGGGATTCAGCGTGGTTGGAGTTTAAGTAGTCACTTCGACGGAAAGCGTCGCGCTTTTTGTGTTCGCACGTTTTACTAGAACAGTCGTTCATACAAGGAGATTGTATCGTTTAGAATATGGTTTAAGACACATTAATGAAGCTCCGAGTGTAAATTTAATTAAAATATGGGTTAAGTATTTCGACGAGAGCGGGTCCACGTTTAAACCACCAGCAAAAGGTCGTCCAAGGACCACAGACTATATTGATAGCGATCAGCGGCTTCAAACTAAAGTTTACAACGAATTTTGAAGTTGGAACTTAAGCTGCATCCTTATAAGTTCCAGTTAACACAGGAATGAAAAGTACACCGTTGGTATTTGCTGAAGAAATGCTTAGTCAATTTTCCACTTTAGAAAACATCATTTCTATTTAAATGGGTTCGTAAATCGACAAAGTCGTCGTTATTGGAACGAAAAAAATCCAAAAATTAAGCATGAAAAAACACTGCACATTCCGAAAGTAACGGTATGGGCAGCAATCTCGAGCAAAGGAATTATTGGCCCTTTCTTCTTTGAAGATTCACGAGGACGATATGTTGCGATGTTAGAGAGACATTTGACTCCAGAACTTGTGAGATCAAGAATAGCGAATACGAGAACTTGGTTTCAACAAGACGGAGCGACTTGTCACACATCAAATAGCGGTTGTGATGTTTCCTGCAAGACTAAGTTCCAAAAGAGGTGATATCCATTGGCCCCGACCTAGCCCTGACTTGACGCTTCTTGATTTTTTTGGTGGGGACACCTCAAACGTAAAGTCTACATGAACAATCCGAGGAAAATCAGTCAGATAAAGAAAAATATCCGCAAATCACCCCAAATTTATTGATAAGAGTTTTCACAAATCCGCGTTTAGAGGACTGCTGTCTTCCAGAGGATCATCATTGAGATGATGTTATTTTTAAAAAATAAACTTTATTTCATCACCTAAAAGTAGTAGATTTTATTTCAATAATACCTTATGTATTTATTTTTTTATCCCATACTTAATAAATGCGCTACCTTAAAATACCAAGAAATTATTCAATAATGTTTAGCATGGGAATATTTATAGAATAATCCACCTATTTTAAAAGCAGTAACATGTGATTCTACTAATTTACGATACAAAACTAGTAGTATAAATTTTATTTATATTTCATACGAGTTTATTGCCAATAGTAGCTACCCCATAACGTTTATATACTGAAAGGTGCTCTCGTGGTTTATCTTTCACCTTTTATAGACCATTTTAGTATTGCTGTCTCTCAAAATCGGATAACAGTCACGATATACGTCAAAGTCTATAATAAAATTAGTTCAAAACAATACGAAAGAAAATTTTTCAACGAGTTTAGGTATATTACAAATAAAGAGCAACCATTTTGGGAAATATATTTCCTTTTTTCGAAAATCCAAGTAGACTAAGAGCCAGTGACCAACTGGAAATGATTGAATCAAAAGTCATCGAACGTTTCACAATAAATTAAATAAAAATTAGACTTCAATAAAACTGAACTACCCTAAAAATTTAGGGGAAGGTTTTATTGTGATTATAACTTAATTCGTGCGATTTTTTTTCAAAAGCTGAACGTTTATTTAAGAAAAACATATACAATAGTATTATTAAGTATTGCCCATCTGAAGCTACGATCTTTTCCCACCTGGCAATTTGTGGATCCTATCCCAAAAAAAACTGCGCCGGCTTGGCAGCCAAGAATGAATCAAGCCAATTTTTGAAACCTTGCTCTGATGTAAACTGTATTCTGGTGAGTGCATCGACCGGAACAAATGGTAGTCAGAAGAAGCAAGGTCTGGGCTATAAGGCGGGTGAGGTAAAACTTCCCATCCACTGTTTTCCTAATAATTCTTAACAGGAATAGCAACGTGGGGCCGAGCGTTGTCATGATGGAAAATTATTGCCTCGTGTCTGGGCGTTTTTCGGCTACTGCTCTCTTCAAACGGATTAATTGTGTTCGGTAGCGTTCTCCATTGATGGATTTAGCAGCTGATAATACAGCACACCCTTCTGATCCCACCATTACCTTCGCGCCATGGATAATCGGCTTTGCCGTTGAATTGGCTGGTTGGACGTATTTCACATATGATTTTTTCCACTTGAGGTTATCGTAATTGATCCATTTTTCATCATCAGTAACAATCCAATGCTAAAATGACTTCCTTCTGTGGCGTTCCAGCAGCATTTTGGACATGCAAAACAGCCTTTCGACTTATCTCGGCTTGAGTTCATGTGGAACCCAATTTCCTTGCTTTTGAATATATCCAACGTTTTGAAATGGCTGCTTGAGTGACACCCAAAGATTCTGCGAGCTCTTCTTGTGTTTGGTAACAATCTTCATGGAGTAATGCTTCCTGTTCTTCATCTTCAAACTTTTTTGGCTACCCAGGACGATCATCGTCTTCCAAGCCAACATTACTACGCCAAGACCACCACTTTCAAATCTGTCAGAAGGAACGACATATCCGTGCAAATACAAGTGAGATATAGACCTGCGGGTAGAGAGAGTGTTTATTGGGCATCTTTGGTGCATTAAGAAGTAGGAATCTTCTAACAGTTTGGAGTATGGCATACGATTCGACATCTCAGTAGTCTCTCACCAGTATTTTTGGAGTGTGGTTAAGTTTTACTCGCTTTTGTTATACAGGGTGTTTTATAAAAAGGTGATGCGGTCTCTAGGATAGAAAGAAAACTGAAAAATATTAGGGGTTTGATCAGTAGAAAATGTTTCGTATTCAAGTTAAAGTGCGTCTAGAACAAAAAAATTATACACATTTTATACGATTTTGCAGCAACTACCTGTCAACGTTGTATTGAAATTTCATACGAATATGTTTTGGAAGATGACACATCCAATGAATTTGTTTTTATGTCTGACTCTCATAAAGGGCGCTAGTTACACGATTCGTACCAAGTAGTATTCAACATAACTTTTTCAATATTAAATTTATTAAGCAGAATTTCAAGTGGGCTTGAATATCTCTTAATTTTACTCCAAAAAGGTATTCGATACTGTGTACCGGTTTCAGAATAATTTGATTTGATGAGACCCTATCGATAAAATGGATACATTTAGAAAAATTGGGACTGGGGGCTTTCGTTTCTTGTCACGTTTTACAAAAATCCAGTCTAATCATTATAGGATCTTGTTTTTTAAAGTTGAATAAATATGGGCACGGAGTTTTTAGTGGCCCTAGTATGAAACGAACAATTTTATGATCGTGTTTTGCGGTTCTGGGACTCAAACTGCTGTTTGTTACATACCAAGACCCTCAATAATTGAGTTCCCATAATTATTTAACTTTGGATATTACACAGCAATAGCATTTTCTCTGAATTTGCCATGGAAAGCTGTCATTCATTGGTAGTTATGACATTGAGTCAATCATGATTATATTTCTGAAACCTTGTTATTTGTTAAATTAGATACGAGGTCTGACTATTAATTAACGAGACTGGTTACGAAAAAGGTTATTATTATAAAAATTATCCTACATTCGAATGCTACCCTTCAATATACTTTCCTTCCCTCGCCACACACCTTTCCATACGTTTTTTTCATTCGACGTAGTGCTGGAAGTCTTCTTTGGTGATGGTCTTCAGGAGCTCTATAATTTCTTTCAAAGCAGATTTTATCTTCAGAAACAAAAAAAAGTCACGCGGTGCCAAATCTGGTGAGTACAGCGGGTGTTCAAGCACTGGAGTGCGTTTACTGACCAAATATTGCTTCACAGATGGCGTGTTAAGGGCAGGTGCATTATCCTGGTGCAAAATCGGACCTTCTGGTGCCCATTCAGTCAACATGATATCGTTAACGTCGAAGAAAACGATCAATATTGCCTTAAATTTTGATTTGCGTTTTCGGCCCTCACTAAAGCGCTTATACCACTCAAAAACACGCGCACGAAATAGAGAATTGTCCCCATAGGCCTCTTGTAATAATTGATAGCACGTTCGTTTCAAATCTCTATTGCAAAAATACTTTAATAGTGACGGAAACGTGTTTTGGGACGTGCATAGACAAAATATCTAGATACCCAACGCACTACTTGTCTAGGGCGCCCTTTGGGCGCGCAGTCTCGTTATTTAATAGTCAGACCTCGTATTGTGAATCAAAATGTACTCAAATTTCGAATACACTAACATGTTATTAACCTTGGACGAGTGTTCAGAAAAATGTAGTGCAGGTGTTAAGCGTTACGCAGAAAAGTTTCCTTGAAGAATCAATAGGTTATCACATTCTACCTGGAAATTTGAATGGTGATATGTACCTGGATTTTTCAAGACATTAGAAGGTTCAACTCTAAACGATCTCTATTTTTTATGTACGATGGAGGTCCACGGTACTGTGACAGAAGTTGTCGTGATTGGTTGAGTAATTTTCCGAATCGATGGATTGGTAGAGGTGCAGAAGCTCCGATTTCAATCCCTTGGATTACAAAGTTTGGTTGTATCTTAAGGAAAAAAAAGATAAATTCACCTCAATACTTAAAAGACAGAATTCAACGTCCCTTAAATGACCTCAAAGCAACCGTTTAGAAGATGGATTCTTTAGAAAAATGCATGGGCTTATGTATTCGTGAAAACACATTTTGAACATTTACTCCAATTGAATTCTATTTTATATAATTTCAATACAAAATCGTGAGTAATTTTTTAATTAAACTTATAATTTTTTTGCTGCAACTCCCTTTATCTATTCTAGAGACGGAATCACCTTTTTCTGAAACACTCTGTATATACTAGAAAGTGACATTTTCACGACATCACAATCTCCTCTTAATTCTATATAAATTTTTTTATAACTTCCTCTTTTGGGGAGTTTTTCATTTGTCATATAAACGAGATTAATTTTAAATTCAGCTCAAAATTTGACAGATAATGGAAAAATATGAAAATGTTTTTTGTGGAGACCTCCAACTATCAGATCTGGGAACTTTAGTATACATTAGGTTATACAGGGTGGCTCCAAATTCAGTTAAGTTGAATGGTCTATGTCTAACATATGAAATTCATGTGTTAATATGAGAGGAAGCTCAATATTTTATTCATGTCAAATTTATGATGTACTAGACGAAATTGTAAAATATATTTATGAGGACTTTTATGTATTATGTGATACCTAGTCTGCAAAGTGAGAAGTGTTGAAGATCAGAGAAAACCAAGGGTTCAGTTTTATGTTAGGATCTCATTAAATATTCATTTAAAGTAGCGATACTATTTGAAATATCTCTCGAATTGAATGTCATAGAAGAATAAAAATTTTTATTATAAACGAAACTTTAATTTGAACTATGACTTCTTCGAGAGGATTCGAGGATATTTTAGTTTTATATCGCATAAAGAACCGAGTAGAAGGAAATGAAACGGAAATATATTTTTTAGATTACAGAAAAATTGATTCGTTTTCATTGGCGAAAATTGAAAAGAAAGAGCAAATTTATTAAAGTTTGATAAAATTAGATATTTACGAGGAGGTTCATGAGACCGTGACTTTTTAAATAACCAACGTTTTTCCAAAAAGTTGTTGAAGTCAACGAATTAATTATTAACTAAAACTCTAAATACTGACGGCCAAGATCGCATCTTTTATTATAATTGATGAATCTTAGGAAAGGACACTACACATTTTGCTTTGTCTAAAAAACTATTTACTCTTCCAAATTCCATCTCGTAATGAATTTATTGGCCGCCTGCTTTGATACCAATTCGCCTTTACAAACCCATTGTTTTGAATGCTGTTTAATATCAACCAATGTAAATTAAACCTTAATACACCACTACACTCTAGAAACAAAAAAAACAGTCAAAAAACACAAAAACAGTTTCATGACAACACATTTACGTACACTAAAGCATTCGCCTCTCCTTCCGAACACAAACCTGGACCTGGAGAAGTTTTATTTGAAATTCATTAACACAGATTATGGCAATTGTTGTTTAGGGCCAAAAAGGTGTGTTGCTTTTGAAATTTATGCAGCCTAGAACAACAAGTGAAGTTTGCGACGCTTACCGAGAGCTATTCAAAATAAACGTAGAGGTCTGGAATTACTCTGATCCACAGCAATGCCCGTCCTCACAGTAGTATAACCCATGGACTCTTTCAGCACTTTTAATGGAATATTTTCGACCATCCACCATACACTTTCGACCTAGTACCAAGTGATTTTCATCTTTTTCCTCAATGATGGCTTTCAAATTGAAGTGGAGCCCAAAGAAACCGTCCCAATCCACTTGCAAAGCTTGTTGTCTTGATCTTCAAAGTAATTAAGTAGAGAAAAAAAAACTGTACCTTAGTTTTGGTAATAAAACCTCTTTTATATTTTCCTATTTCCAATAGGAGATTGACAAAAAAACCTCGTATTCTATATTAGAATGAATAGACTTTGTGTTTAATCCCTGTAATTAATAAGCTGCACTTTGCGATTTGTACAGTGTCAAAATGTGTGATTTCGCTAAAATTTATTCAACCTAACCAAACCCAACTAAACTGAATCTATGAAGTATGAAATATCTTACCGAGAATAAAATATGATTCGAAATGTCATTCACAGTTGTAATATTGCTACCTGATCTAGATCTAGATTCCAGTGGTTCAGCATCTTCATCATACTAGTGCGATTCCAATTCCTTTTTGTTCACTTTCCATCGCATGCAGAGCATCATCCAGCAGAGCATCGCAGTAAGCGTATCCTGGATTATCCCCATTATCCATCACGTGCAAGTAACGTCCAAAATACCTATTTTAAGATAGAAATTGTGACAGGTTATATCCAGCTTTACCATGGTACCTTTTTAACCAAGGTCGTCGTTTGCGATGTTCCAAAGATCCAGAGTATTGAATCCTGAGCAGCTTATGCTGTTCATTGAATTCTGTGCTTTTTCTTTGCGATGCCATACACCAGGATTCGGTCCATTATGTAACTCCTCAAAATCCTTTGAATATACCTTGGCGTTGAAAAATTCGCACTTTTTATATCCGAGTAATTAGCAAAACCATCCAGCGCGTCTATGGTAGACCAGCTTTCACTAAATCCAACCAATCATCTGGCTTCCTCTAGGAAGAATTTTAATCTCGATTTAATTAGATTCTCCAACAATTTTCCAGTTGTATCCATCATATGCAATGGTCGATGTGGTAATCACCTTTAGGTAATCTTGCACAAAAAACGCACCATGAAGTTCGCAAGCAAGGATTGAATACAACAGAATAGAACAGCAAAAGAGGATTATATTGAACAACCACTTCTAGCGTCTTCATCCGGTTTCGAAACTTTCTTTCTACGCAGAGACTTCGTAGCGCCCACAAGTTCATTGTGAATGAAGAGATATTCTCTATATGTTTAAAATCGACGACAACTCGATGGGGTGAATTAGAAACAGAGCATGAATAATTCTCTTCATATACTTCTATCATATCCATGGTATACATTCATGAATTGCTCTTCAAAGAAGGGAAGAAAGGTGACATTTGTGGTTTGGTTGTGGTTTCTTTGTTAGATCTGAAACTTTCCAAACAACCCTTGTATTGTTTCCCTACTCACTTGGTAACTATACAACTTAGACGGAAATAGCTATCACCGATCTGGAATCGCTTAATAGTATCGCTGAATTAGATTTTGCTTATTCGAAAAATCTACAAAGGCACAATGAAAATAATTATATTATTACTAGTATAAAATTCGTGGGGCATTTTAATTGAACATGATTAAAGCGGTACTCGTAGCATTCTCCAGCTGAACTAGATGCTACTCTGAGTCCCAGTGCATAGAATGAGCCGCCACTGTCTAAAGATCAATCTAAATTGAAACGAGTCGACTGAGTCAAGTGATATGCCTACGGCTCTCAAAATCTCCCGCACTCCCAATCCCCGATGGGCCATAATTATGAATTATTTCGGGTGTAAGGACCTAAACTAAGCGTCGGCATCTTCCGATTCATTAAACCCACTTTTTACCATTAAAAAATATGGTGTGGGGTTCCCATATTATTTATCAATGTACGTGATAGTTTTCGTCTCAAAATAATTTTAAAAACAAACTAAATAATGCAGATTTTTCAAATTTTTACAATAGTTTAATGTCGAATACTCATCAACAGGAGCAGTGTTTTATAAAAATCGCGAAATTCGAAAAAATACACAGAAATTCATTTCTGAAAATATAGGGTCCATGAGTGAAGTGTGATCGTAAAAATAAACGCATCAGCAACTTGTTGGTTTGGTCCATTTTATTAAAGTAGAGCTCGAACGACCACCCAGTTAAATTGTTTTGAAAAATTGATCAATAGCATCATAAATCAAAAACAAAATAAAGGCTGTGTACGGTGACTTATGTCCACCATCTTTGGTTGTTTGTTACGGACGAAATTCATTCGAAGATGACCCACGTGTGGAAGGTCCTAGTCGAGAAAACAAAATAGATTCTATCGGAGTGTAGAGTCCGTGTAAAAAAAGCAAAGATCAGGAACAGTTCTTCAATATTCCAAGTCTGCGAGAGCTTCTTTCTGATTGACATTAAAGAATCAAATAGAGCCGTGAACATGACATATTTTCTGACTTACTAAGGCGATTAACTCAAAAAATTAACCAAAGAGAGTGAGTGCAGTAAAATCATGACATTGTTCCATTCCGTACTTTTTCGCTTTCCAAGGCTACTCAAAGTTGATTGGCTATGGACGAAATTCATTTGAAGATGACCCATGTATGGGAAGTTCTACTCCAGAAAACATTGAACATAGTGCAAGAAATTGTTTTGAATAACTGGTGCCATTGCCAAAAAAAGAGTTCTAAGGGTTCTACATGAACATAACATAAATTAGTGCGAGGTTATTAAACTATGGGTTTTCACTATGATCCGAAATCCAAAATAGATTCAATCGGAGTGTAGAGTTCGTACCAAAAAAGCAAAAGTTACGAAAATCTCTAAAATATTTCAAGACTGCGAGAGTTTCCTTTTGATTGGCGTGTGCTTGCTTCATGACATTGCCTCAGCCCATACTGCTTGTCTTTCCAAGGCTACTGTACACGATATTGAATAGCAATCACCTAGCCCTGATTTGGCCCCGTCCGAGAGCTATTTAATAGCAACGATGAAATTGAACAGGTAGTGTACGACTCTAAAGACATAGAAGCTCTAATCAAACGTTTTGAAAAATGTGTGGAAGTTAAGGGAGAAGATATTGAAAAATAAACACAGTTTTTTTATTTATGATATGTGTTTCTATGTTAGGCTAAGAACACTATGAAAGTACAATAAATTCTCGAGAAACGATTATAAACCTTCTTCTTCTTCAGCGTACGTTAGGACTTAGTCTTGTGCTTGCATCAATGGTTACCTAGCTGCAGCTGGGATGATGAAGATCAGCTTCCATACCATCTTGTAGGTGGTCGTCCAGCCTGGTTCAACGTGGTCCCTTCATTCCCTTCTCTCTCCACTACATCCTGGATGTCACATGTCTCCTTTATTTCTCTTGTGGTCAAATAATGTGTGTATTGCTTGTTATGGTTCTCTGCTCTGGTTCCTTCCGGTTCCCCGCGTATGTCATCACTGGTCTAACACAGACTGTCTTCAGGGATATCTGCCTATGAAAAGCTTTCACTATTTGTTCAAACCTTTACTGGAGCCTTTGAAAGTTATTTTCGTTTTCTGAGATGATCACTGCGTCATCAGCATGACTGGTATCCCCTTCAATCTTGCTTTACCTCGTTTATAATCTCATCCATTATCGTTGGTTTAGAATCCATCAGACAAGGATTCTAAATCAACGATTTTTATTCTGGTTAATGGTTTAATTTTAAAAACTATAGGAGACCAGTAAGCATGTGATGAAACCTGGACGTTCCGGTCTACTTCCAAGTAGATGTTAGTGGAAATAGATGGTTAATATACACATTGATACTAAAAGTTATTTATCATATCACTTTTATGTAATACAAAGAATGAAATTTACATTTAACTGCCCACTCAATTAACCCGAGTGACTCTCTGAAATTTTACCGCTTATACATTAACAAAATAATAAAAGGTTGTTTTATCGACCTTTTTCCAATCACGTGAGCATGTTATTAAAAACATTAATAGTCGTTAACTTCTTGCAAAGACTTAAATCAAATTATTGAGACAGGCTTGCAGTAGTAATTTTCTTAATCCGTTTCCATTTCGTGGCTAAACTATTTACCAGGTTAGGCTCGAGATTTTTATGGCCGCGCTCATTAATTGTAATAAAAATTACTTTGTTTATTCTAGCTTTAAAACCATAAAAATAATATTGAATTATGCTATTAATAATTTTTCATAAAAACAAGCCTTAATCTAATCAAGTAGTACGATGAATTTACATCTAATATAACTTACAAGTAAGAGGTTTTGATCATATTGAGTTGAGCTATTAAAATTAATAGCATATTACAGGTGTTCTTTGATACGTAACTCACTTATTTTAAATAATGTAAAGATCATGTCGACAAAATACAAGGACAATTATACAATGCGATGTTATCAAAAATTTTCGAGGGGGTGCTCATAATTCAGAAGGGGGATAATACTTTAAATTTTCAATTTAAGAATAAAAATCGACTAGTTTCAGTTCAATTCCAAACATATGGACCGCATTGTACAAATTCTAAAACGAAAAGGAATATATCACGATAATGATAACGGGAAAATGATGATGGTGAATGAAACTATTAAAAACTTTGTTTTATTAATAACTAATGACTAAATAGAACAGATCATGTTCCTCAACGTCTATTTTGTGTATATTGTCTCCATTTTCGCCTCTATCTTAATATTTACGAGATAAAAGTGTCCAAAAATCTTCAATTGGAAGGCCAAAACATTATATCTTTTCCAACGTTATATTGCTGTACACAATAAAATTCAGTAAGGCAGATTCCACCCTTAGTCGACCCATATAATAATTAGAGATTCCTCTTGTCCAAATCTCCCACTTTCGTTTTATTTGATTTCCGGATTGACAAATGACTGATATTAGCAATCATAGGAGACCAGCACTTAAGATTGAGAAAGGTCGGTCATATATTTCGATAATCTACTAAATGACAACAAAAAAATCTTCAATATCGTGGACCAGATAGAGCAGGAAATATGACAAATATGGCAAATGAAAGCTGCATAAGAGGATCTACATATTGGTTGTGTCCTATAAAGTTGTGGATAATAAGATAACAAATTGGAACGATTACACTGAAACTAATCCATAACCATGAAGTAGGCGAATAACAGAGAGAGAAGCTTTAGAAAGTGGAGAAAGCACAATGGAAGAGATTTTTACTCTAAAAATGATACAGAGCAATAATCACAACCAAAATCTAGAGCTAGATCTACTGCTCATAAATTATAAACAAGCTTACTATACAATAGAAATAACGAAGTTGTATGAGGCTTTAGAGTTTTTAGGTGTCTCCAAAGAATGGTGGAACTGACTTTGGATAGAACTGAAATCAAAGTATTATCTGAAGGAAGGCTATCGAAACGTTTCTAACAAAAAGGAAGGGGTTCTAACCTCACATTAGAGGTAATCATGAGGGAGCGCACACTCAAGGTTGAATCTATCACCAGAAGCATCAAATTTTAGCAGATGCAGATATTGGAAAAAGTCTATAGTAGATTTGAAGAGGAATCAAAAAGATTTGGCATCAGGGTGAATGAAAATGCAATGGAAAATGAAGAATCGGGTAGAAAACAGACATTTCATGACGTAAAACAAGGAATATTATTTTGGAAAAGTTGAGTCCTTCGAAAATTTAGGTGTGCTGATTACGAATAGGGGTGATGAGACGAAAGAGCAAGAAAATTAGATAGCAGAAAGTACTAGAATAATGAGGTCCTCAAATAATAATAATTTTGAACAAAAGCAATCTAAAAAGCAACAAAAATAAGATTGACCAAAACAATGATTAGACCGACTGTACTGTACATTATCTTGCTATCCGTTCTAATTGGTTAGACTCCCGCGTTGGATTACTCTTTGTAATATGTAATTTACGCGATAACTTTCTTGTAGAATCCTCTACTCTATATTTTGATTTTCTCAACAATCTTCATAATCTTTCTCAGGAAGAAATTCCACTTTTTCGGAGCTTCAAACATGGTTTTCATTCTCCATATTCATGTGCTGTCAGATTCAGGAATTTGTTCAATTAAATTAGAAACATTCCAAAGTAACTGACATAAAAAAGGTCTCATCTAACTAATATCAAGAAAATAACAATTTTTTGATTACAAAACCTTATTGTGAAATTGGTGTGATATAATCCAGATATTTGAAGGATATGGACTACATCGTAGTTCAACACCTACAAAGGGAAATTGATTTTTGTTCATAAAACTTTTCAGTATTTTTTTATAGGAGCTCCTCAAAATTGTATTTCAAAGCTGCAGAAATTCAAAAAAACTGAAAACTATAAATCACATAACATTGGTTTCTTCTCTATTGACGTATAGTTCTTGTGAATGTCATGTACACTAGGATTCAAAGGATTTCTTCACTTGCTGTGACACTGGTGATGCTCTAGCTGTTAAAGATCTTAATTTGAAACGCCTTTTCGAGAGAATGTGGATAGAAGTCTTATTCTACAGCCTCTACTAAACCTAAAGTCTTCAGGTGTTCAATGATGCTGTAATGTCTATTAATATCCGTAAACTATTTTAACTTTGATTGATACATTCAATAGATCTTTTTTGGTTATAAATTTCGAAGATTATCTTTGTTTATTTAACCCCTGTAGATTATTTCAATAACTGAGTTTTTTCTACTAACCTAACCTCAAATACGTCCCAGTATCTACTTCATCTTTTTGCCTACCTTATCTAAATTCTTCAGGCATTAGCAAGCCAGGTTGGATCTTATGATATTGGAGCTCAGAGCTCTAATGGTCGCTCGGCTATCGGACAAGATAAAAATATCCGTTTGCCGTAATCCCATTTATAATTTAAGATATTTCTTTGAAAATACTTCGTGTATTGCTAAAGCTTCCAAAGTGTTTGATTCCAGATCAAAACATTTCAATTTTCTCTGCTTTTATTGAATCATCTGTACACCATTTGACGGAATTTCGATTAATTTCTGACATGCTTAGTTTTGAGGCAATTTCTATATCAACGCTAAACTTTTCCAATATCTAATACTGAGGCTTGGCCTAGATTTGATCATTTCTGAAAGAGATCTATTCCTTTATCTCTAACCATTTTAAGTGAGGATATGTCCTCCACGATCTCCAAAAATACCAGGTGTTTCAAAAAAAGTTCATTTTGTATTGCTTATTGCGTGAATGAATATTGTTTCAAATGTTTCTTTTGCGACACCTTGTATATGGAATCATTTCTAGTGTAGCATTTTGTTTCACATATGCTTGCCACTCTTTCTACTTTCGATTTCTATTATTTTAAAATTCCAATGTTGTAATGGTTGTCTAGGTTTCCATCGATGTTTCGCGAGTGATGCAGTTGGAATTCCACTTTTGAAATAGAAAAATTGAGTTGGATGTACCTACAATTAGCATTAAAATACCTGTTATCTTTAATAGAAACGTGTAAGGGAGTTAAATTATGGAGTGTAACCGAATAGGTTATTGCCAGTTGGCAAAATGACAGAAGGTTTTTCACACACGTCTGGCAAACTAAGAGCTTTACACCGACTGCGATGGTACTATTTTTGATAATTGATTCGACAGATATTAGTGTCTACCAAGAGAAATTCATTTATATTTAGATCACACTAAATTATAATTTGTATGAAATATCCATAATACGAAAGTATGACATACTGACTTAACCGCAACTTTTTGGCAGTGTTACAATATACTAACAATATATCAATCTCAAGATTATTCAAATTATTAACATTGGGATTTTTGGTAGAATGTTGACACAAGATTTATATTTTAATTCTGATTCCCCATTGGCGTATAACCAAATTTAATTATATAGAATTTTGATAAAAAGGGTGGAATTATTACCATCACAAAGTATTACGAGGTTTGGCTATTAAATAACGAGACTGCGCGCCTAGAGGGCGCCCTAGACGGGTGAGGTATCCAGATAACTTGAGGTTAGAAGATCTGCTTTGAAAGGGACCCGATTTGAGTTTATGGAAGCGGTAAAGCAAAAAACGGCTGAGCTCCTAAAGGCACTCGCCAAGGAAGTCTTCCAGCACTGCTTCTATCAATGGAAAAAACGTATGGAAGGGTTTTGTGGTGAGGGGAAAGGAGTATATTGAAGGGGAGCATTCGAATGTAGAATAATTTTTATAATAAAACTCTTTTTAGTAACCAGTCTCGTATAAGTAAAATAGACACAAACATTGTCGTCATAAAGTATGACATTTTTTAATAGTGAACGTACTCAGAATATGTTGTCATACGAGTGATATATGAGTTGCTTACAGATTCTTAAAACTTCTATCTTGGTCAAAATATGAAAATAAATTATAAACAATTTCATGCGATGTTTTTCTGTGACTTTCCTCGTGAATTAAATTAACAGCAGGTCGTCCATAATCGGCAGTTGTGCAAGAAAAAAACGATTCTGTGCATAAACTGGTATTGCAAGATCGTCATGTGACATACAATGAGTTTGAGACATACTTTGACATTAGTTTCACTCGCATACATTCAATATTGCATGAATATTTGACATCCAAAAGAAGGCTCGTGTCGAATGGTGCAAATTCAATCACAACAATCGATTGTATGGGTCTTTCAAGATAAGCAAGTCCAACAAAAGTTGTTCACGCACAAAGTACTTTGAAGAAAATGGTCACCTGTTTTTTTGAAATAACTGGACATGTCACCACCGTTCCATTAGAGCAACGAAGAACGGTCAACAATTCTGAATGGTACACCAGCATTTGTTTACCAGTAGTGTTAAAAAAATCAGTGAAATCAATTGTAGAAGACGAATCATTCTCCACCACGACAATGCGAGTTCACGAGCTCACACATCACTTCAAACAAAAACGTTTTTGAAAAGTCAAAAATAAATTGGAGGTCAATGCTTAAATAGCAGCCCTCGTAAGACAAAAAACAAACTACACTCAAAAATAGCTGCTACAGTATAAAACTATAATCGAGCCTATCTGGATGTATGGTATGGAGAAGCCAATCCAAAATAGTTCGAAAGCTAGCTGATACATCATGGTATG
Organism: Diorhabda sublineata; assembly: GCF_026230105.1. Classification (NCBI taxonomy): domain Eukaryota; kingdom Metazoa; phylum Arthropoda; class Insecta; order Coleoptera; family Chrysomelidae; genus Diorhabda; species Diorhabda sublineata. The sequence continues at coordinate 13,901,835 of NC_079485.1, read as the reverse complement.
TGTCGAAGCTAACCCAACATAAAGTCTTGAACATCATGAACGACTGGGTAACCATGAAAATAGGTTACCCCATCTACTCTTGAATTACAAGATGTGTAAAGACTAAAAAGACCTTCAAAATGGGTAAAGAAGACTTGTCGCTGGAGAAGACCTCAACACGTCATATATAGAGGTTATATACTCTGAAGTAATCCCATGATGTAAAAGAACTGAATATGTTTTGATGATATAATAGTTTAATACTATTTTGATATTTTTTTATAGCTTTTTTATATATAAGCTCGATGATATCGTCGATTCCAAATTGATTGTAGAATCGCTCAATGCCGTCCTGGACTAACCCGAAAATCGTATTTAGAATTACAATAAAATATAGAAGAAGTAGACATAAAAGTCTAGAAACACATATATCACCCAGTTTATATGGGTTAGACTTAGTCTGGGAGAGAACAGACTATAAAATAATCGTGAACAAAACAAAGGTGAAAAATTGTAACTGCCATAAAAAGTCTCGGCCAAAATGCCAATCGTAAACTTACACGAGTTGAGAACTATAAAGTAGCCGGTTGTTTAAAAGCAAAGACGTAACTAAAAATTAGTAAAAAAATATAATATGATAAGACTGCATCAAAATATTAATTGAACAAATTGATTTATCAAAAACTAAAACTGGAAATTAATTGAACATAAAAGATTTTCTGATAAATTAAGAGTTTTAGAGTAAAATGATTGACTATCTTGTGAATGGAAAAAATATCAACGGCGAATATCATGTGAACAAAATTTTTGGTTTCTACTGCTTAGCCACCCAGACAAACTGGTCCATCTCCGAGATTCAAACTCTCCAAAAAATAATGAAAATAGTGTCTGTAGATCAAAATTTACTTCTACAATCTTTTACTCAAAATTTTTGCAACCATCTCATAAATCTTTAAGAAATCCTATCGGAATTGAAATATCACACACAACGGATTTCCTTTAAACCGAAACATCTCGATTCCTAGTAGTCAGATTTGGATGAAATATCTACCAAACCTCACTGTCCCAAAGACATTGGATGCTAACTCTTCACAACCCACCCAGTAACCTCTCATAATGAATTTTTTTATATCAAAAATCATATCAAAAACACAAATGACAAATGGTTGTTTTAGATAGATACTTTTGAATCCATTGCTGAGCTTGTACAATGTTTTTTTTCATCAAGAAGCAATGATAAATCCATTGTTTTCATAAAAAGCAAAAGTAGCTTCACTTAAATGGCTGTCACTTTTTTTCTGATTAATCGAAATGTCGTGAAATTTGACACATATTTTTTTTTAAGTTGGTACTTCATAAACGTTATAAGGATTTGACAATGGCAGCGCCATCTATGCGTTAGTCACACGACTTAATGAGGAATGATGCATTCTCGTCTGATGAAAATATATATCCTGCAAGTGAAAGTTTGAGGTTAAGAAAAAGAGGAAAGTCAGTCGGAGCTAGTTCAACCAATTCCAAGTGCATTTAGTGAATTTTAGTTATGGTAATGGTCACTTTCTCATTTTACTTTATCAAACAATGATAGGCACGTGATAGTTTCGCGTTATAATTATTTCAAAAAACAAAAATTTTGTTTGTAATATGAAATTATTTTGTTCGATTGTACAGAAAAATTAAAAATTGACTCATTGAAAGAAAAAAAGTTTCAGTACGTTTTCCAAACTTTCCATAAGATGTGACGTAGATTCCTTGACCTTTCTGAAAACCAAAATCTGTTAAAGCGGATTTTCCCGTCAAGTATTCTTATTGAGGTTATAAAAGATCGGATAAATATCTAGATGTCGGATAAAAAGAAAAGAGAAAGAAAATTGTGTCAACGAATTCAGTTCCATTGTATAGGGTGATGTAAAAATGTACCCATAATATTCATACCGAGTAATTTATTCTTCGTTGAATATAAAACCCAGTTATTTTTTGTTGTTGTTCGATTTGAATGGTGTTATGGTTTTCATTTAAAAAACATTTGTTGGTCTTCCATGTAATCTTATTGTTCCTCATATAGAAATTACGAGTGCCTAAAGGATCTCAACAAAATAATACATAATAGCTTATCCGAACATAAAAATCATGGAAGCTACTGTCATAATTAGGCAATAAAATATAAATATATTCATAGTTCGTTTAGGAGTTTTACGACTGTGAACAAATGAAATCTGGTATTATTCCATAGCCGCCTTTAATGTTTCTTCGGTCGTTGGGATCCTCACCCAATTTGTTATGTAGCGTTAATAATGGTAGGGATAAAGAAGTTGCTGAAAAAAAAGGCGAACAAACACGTGTTTATTTTTATTACTTTCTTTGAGAACGGTATCAAATATTTTTTATGCGTCCTCGTAAAATTTTGAAGAGGGCGACGTGTTGACCTCCATATTCATATCATTATGTGAAACTATTGGAATATATTAACTACAGTGATAATTCTCCATGTTTTTGCCAAAGAATTCTAATTTAAAATAATAATAGAATAATCTAAAACTATTTTGGGAATTCTTAACTCTTAGTCAGTCCAATTGTAACCATTGATCACTTTGTTTCACTTCTATAAGGCCGTTTGTCATAATGCAATACAACATACAATGCAATGCAAGACGCAATATTTCTTGATCTAAAGCATGCGCAGATGAAGTTCAGCTGAAAGCGGCTTGACATGATGCAATACAATGCGCAATATTTCTTACATGCGCAGATGATGTTCAGCTGATTGTTTCATGGAAGATCTCGCAGTCATTTTTATTGCATACAAGTTGTAATTTTAGAGAGAAATAATCTGATGATATTACGTTTTATTTTGCTTAGGAAATTTTTAGTACATTTCTTCATCCATTCTCAATTATTTTTCTGTTTTCTCATCCAAATCTCCAGCTAAACTGTCCATTGGACTCCAAAAATAAAAGTAGCAGCATAATTATTGTCAGTGAAGCACTGACCACTTTTTTCTTGTTTACTTCACCTAGTTTTGTTATTTTAATTTTAAAACTGCCCACAAAATATCAAGTTTTGGAAATGTTGTACTTCTACTTATGGAAAATGAAAAAATATGAAGTTTGTACAAAATAACAGCAGTTCTGGATGACAGCTAAGGTGGCCGTGTAAATCATGTAATTAGTCGTAAGCCTAAGAAAATTTGGAAGACGTTTTTTCAAAAAATATTATGAAAGACTTGACTGAACATGAAAAATAACCAACACAACAGACCAAATATTATATTTTCAGGAATATCCCGAGAAAAAAATTGAAACTCATTGTAAAATTGTCTATCAAATATTAATTTGAAATTTCAAATAAATTATTCTCATAAAAATTATTGTTTTAATAAAAATATTTTCAAACATATCTCGTATATACTGACAAATCTTTATAGCTATACGTTGCATTCAAGGTTTTACACTATGCAGAACTTTTTATGACAAATATTTTTTTTCTTGTAATGTTAATAATAAAAAAGATTTCCATATGCTGTGAACTTAAGTGGACACATTGTATAATAAATTTTATGTTGTAACTGATAGATAATATTCATAAGGATTATATTATACGATGAGATCACATTTTGCTATAAATTTTACGGTAATGAAATGAAATATATTCACATATAATTATTAGAAATTATATATTCCTAGATAAAATATGGTTAATATAAATCTCCAGCAATTATTAACTGAAACGAGTAGATTGTCAAATTATGGACACGTGTACTTTTTCTAATATATACTGTTGAATTTTTTCTTTGCAAAAATGTAATAACCTAGGTAAAAATTTTTAGGTTAGGTTTACACGGTGAAACAACTTAAAAATATTTAATATTTCCAGTTGAGAAATTGTCCACTAAATATGTTGTTATATTTTTAGTTCTTCATATTTTAAGACCACTTGATATGATGCTATACAACGTGCAATGCAATACAAGACGCATGCGCAGATAAAGCTCAGCTGATTTTTTCATGCAACATCTTGGTGCCATTTTGACTACGTGCAGTTGCAATTTTAGAGAGAAATGAGTTTCTCATCTGCTGATATTACATCTCCCGCCAAAGATTTCTAAGTTATTTTTGTTTTATTTCAATTAGGAATTTCTTCATCCATTTTCGAATAATTTTTGTATGTTTTCGCAGGTCGTATATTTTACTGTTGATAACGATTGATCAGTCTCATCAATAGTAGAATCTAGTTCATATATATAATGGTTGGCCTAAGCCCCTCAACTAAGAGTATTGTATGACATAACGATGACCAATTTTTTTTCATGTTTACAAATTTACTGAAAGTTCTTCACCCGAAATTCTGCTTACAGGATTAATTTTCTGAGCAAACTTCAAAATTCAAATAATATTTCCAAACTTAACTGTCAAACATGAATCAGTGCTACCAACAGACCCCCTAAATGATGTGAATTAAAAACAGAACAATAGACAGAGTCATTTCAGCATCGTTCTATCGGGATTTTGAACTCTTGATGGAATGGAAAGCCTCCTGTAGTTTGATATACTATTAACCTATGACGTGCTGTAATATGCTGCACTTTTTATTCAAATCGTCCTCGTATAGTATCAAGTTTAGAACTGGTTCTTGTTAGTTTCGTTTGCGTTCCTGAATATAATTATGATTAAACGGTATTTTTTTAACAATGAGATTAAAAATATTTATCTTCACATTGACTTTAGATATACTATACCTCGATTTGTATATTTTTTGTCACATATTTAGTTTGTTTTTTATAACGCAAAGGACTTTTTTGAGAGTATCTATTCGAAATATCAACATACTTTATATTGAGAGAAAAAAAATCTGCCAACAACGTAATCGTGTACTTAATATCGATAGTATAAGAAAATTTTTTACGAACCGAAACAAATAAAAGTCATTCAAGCCGTTTAGCACTTAATTGAAATTAAAACTCAGTTCCATTCTCAAATACTTTTGTTAAACATTGTATATTGAAGCTATTTTTACTTGTTTCCAGCACTAGGAAGTATGTACTTGATTATTTAATCCTCTCTACATGTTATTTGTTTGTGTGGTTAGTTTATTTGCCAATAAATTCTGCTCGCTAGAAATATCTGACATGTGTATTTCATTGAGACGTGAATATCTGACTGCAGAAAGTGAAGTACCAGATCATTTTCTATAATTCGCAATGTGATATTAGACAATGGAAAAGGAAACGAAAATCCTAATTAAATTAACATAATAAAAAACCAGAAAACTAATTAACCAAATTGAAAATTATATTGAAATTCGTTAAACCACAATTAAAATTCGATACAATAAAGAACAGTTCTTAAGAACCGTTACAAAAATATCGCTACATCGGTATAAATATTGAATATACAGGGTGTTACTAGTTTCATGCGACAAATTTCAGGAGTTATATTGAAATTTGATAAATCACAATTGAAATTCGCTACAATAAACAACAATTCTTAAGAACCGTTACAAAAATGTCGCTACATCGGTATAAATATTGAATATACAGGGTGTTACTAAATTCATGCGACAAAATTTCAGGAGGTGATAGGTTAAAATGAGTCTTTCCTATAACAAAACTCCTGAAATTTGTCGCATTAATTTGGATACACCCTGTACATTCAATATGTATACTGATGTAGCGATATTTAAGTAACGGTTCTCAAGACTGTTCTTTATTGTAGCGAATTTTAATTGTGGTTTATCAAATTTTCATACAACTTCATGAATGAATTCACAAATACTCTGAATATTCGACATGTATAATGATATAGCGATATTTATGTAACGGTTCTTAAGAACTGTTCTTTATTCTAGCGAATTTTAATTGTGGTTTATCGAATTTCAATATAACTCCTGAATTTTGTTCCATAAATTTAAAAACACCCTGTATATTCAATATGTATACTGATGTAGCGATATTCAAGTAACGGTTCTCAAGAACTGTTCTTTATTGTAACGAATTTCAATTGTGATTTATCAAATTTCCATACACCTCATGAATGAATTTAGAAAAATCTTGTATTAATATCATTTGTTGATTTATGTGATTGTTTACTACACGAATCTATGGTGGTGATTTTAGATAATAAACAATATAAAACTCTGGAGATAATATTTTATTAATCAATGTCTAATTTTTTCTGAGTAAAAAGTGTTCGTAGAATTTTTAAATAGTTCTTCGGAAGTAAAGCGGCTAAAGGAGATGAAGTTTTAAAAGTGTAGCTTTGACTTAGCCCAGAATGGGGCTGTAAAACCCATCTCAATGAGCAATTAAATCTTCGCCACCCAGCTGTAGACCACCGAGAAAAGATAATTTATGCATTCTTGTAGTTTTATGTATTTCTATGAAATACTATCGTTAATATTCGGATTTTGTTAAGAAGACGCGCGTTAAAGTGTCTCACGATTTCGCCATCTTAACTTTCCTTTTATGAATTTCTTTGTTTAGTTTGCATATAAAGTGAGTTAAATGTCGTTTATAATCTACTGAATATGAGATAATTTTAGTTTTACGACTATAAACTGTTGTCAAAACTTGCTGCTATATTTATAGACAAGAATATCATGTCGAAGATTCATTAACATCATTCATTTGCATTCAAATACTATGCATTTCCTAGAGAATCTCCCATAAATGATTTAGTTGTGATTTAAAATGAGCTGCAAAATTTTCATTTGTGCTACTTCCCCGAATCGTATTAAAAAATAGTATATTGTGCAACAGATGGGAAAAGGTCAACTTTTAACATTTCTCACGAGTGTGGAAGTAGATTAGGGAGAAAAGTACTTTTTCCACATATTCACACTATACTTTTTCTACAACTGCACAAAACGAAAAAATAAAAGTAGTGGAACTAATAGAATTATTTTTACGATTAATAGAAGCAAAATTATACTGAATAACTGTTGAATAATATTAGTTAAAATAAATACAGCTATTACACACAACTTGAACTCCTTTGCAAAAACATTTTGAAGCAGTTTCTGCATGATTATGTCATACTGGTATCGAAATAACTTCGCGTCCAATAAAACCGCTAGAGCGTCTTCACCTGACATAATTTGTTTCTCAAGCAACTTCTCAAATTCTGTATCGGAGTTGTGCTGGTAATATCATCAAACATTTTTGAAGCTTGCGTTTTTCCAGTAGCTCTTAAACTCATTTGAGCGGCTTAATTTACTACATTTATTGATGTAGACTCGATCAACTGTTCTGTTTTAAGTCGGTTCGGAACTAGATTCAAATGGTATTTCTGTGCGACCTTTTTCAAAGGAGTTCCTACATCTTCTCTTGTAAATGAAATTGATGTATCAAAACATTCAGTATTATTTTTGAGAAACCTTTTTTCTATCCTGAACGCTTTCATCCAACGATATTTGAACTGTGATTTGTAATATGATAAAGTTTTATTTGAGCGCTTTAAAAGCTCTTCACTTTCACATTTCGTTCACTTCATTATTTCATCTTTTAAATAATCAAATTGATCATCAATTTCATTTTTTTTTTGATATTCTGAGAATATTGAGAAGTTCTCTCCTTGAAATATACACGTTCCTGAAATAAAATAATACACAGACAAAAAAGAAAAGTGCAGACTATATTTGAACCCACCTCAAAACCTACATATATTATGGAAAATGTTAAGATAATATGTTACATACCTGAAGTTGAAGGTTTCATGTCGAAATTCAAACAGAAACTATGAAAATAAAGCTTTAAATCCACACAAAAAAATCAAAATTCAAAGCTACAATTTCATATTTCACATTCATCGAGTACCAAGCTACGATTTACGATTTATAAATATATCAAAATAATGAATTTCTATGAAACTAATTTTATTTTCTCTTTTTTGTTTCAGGATATGAATTCCAATGTACCTAAAGAATCTAATTTCACTAGTGTAGATATATATATATAAGGTGTTGTGATTGAAATTTATTCTAATTTGTGAGTAAACATTCGTAAATGTTCCAATCGAATCCGTCTATTCAACATATAATCGTCCTGGTAATAACAATAATTTATTAATTGTAGCAATAAATATTCGGTGCATTTGAGCAGTATAATCATTAATTAAGGAATATCAATCATGTTATTCATTAGAAAAGTACCGAAAATATATTCGACAACAATTTTAATGAATCCTGAGATAATTTTACATCAAAGTGAAGTGCACGTAAAAGTTTTTCCTCTCAGTTATTTTCGTTATTGTTCTTTTCTAGGTAAAATCATGGAAATTGCCCACATAATTCATTCTTTGAATTAAAAAAATTTTTGACGATATTAGAAAGTTATTTACATCGTATTTGAGGGGTTTATACAAACCTTCGAGAACTTATGATTAAAAAATCATTTTAAATATATTTAGACATATTCCCAACGTGAGTTATTCGCAAAACAAGCTTCATAAGTTGGTTAGTCATCTATAATAGTATATAAAGTTATGTGAAAATAATATTACACTTGTCATTTATTCATAATAAATTGTGAAATTACAAGAGACAATGGAAATCTCAAACTTATATTGAAATTAATTTAACACTGATTGAAAATATATATTTATACAACGGTTCTACAGCTTCCTTTGCCGCATCCCGCAATCGTCTTCCTTGATAGCTCTGTCTTTCATGGTGTATTCAATTCCTTTCTACCAGGTCCTTGAGGATCTTCTTCGTCTTCTTCTATTCTGTAGTTGATACATCAATGGTTTTTCATCCAACTGTTCTGCTTTATCCTCTGTACTGGATATCCTCCACGATCTTCTCAGGTAGTCCAATTCCACGCCGTTATTATTTTCTCCTATATTCCTGTGTATTCAATTTGTTCCTTTCATGTCTTTGAGGATCTTCTTCGTCTTCTTCTATACTGTAGTTGATCCATCAATAGTTTTTTCGTCCACCTGTTCTGCTTCATCCTCATCACATGTCTGTACCAGAGAAGTTGTTTAGTCTGTAGTCTCTCTGAATTTATATATAATTGACCTGGTCATCGTCGCATATCTTTCGAGTATGCTTTTTGCTGGATATCCTCCACGATCTTTTCAAGTAGTCCATTTCCATAGCTTATATTGTTTTCTCCCGTCGTCAGTTGCCAGCACTCGCAGCCATACGTTAAAATGACTTTTCAATATTTTAATTTTTGTATTTAGTTTAATTTTTTTTGACCAAGCAATGTTCAGAAATTGTGTAGCTTTTTTCCATTGATCGAAAATAATCAACGAAACTCTAGTTTCTTTCAGACTACCTATGACAGAAATTTTTGAAACTACAGTACGTTAAAACAATTCAAAAAATTGTGATTGAGAGTGGTCAATAACTATACGAGGTGAGGTTATTAAATAACGAGACTGATTATGTAAAACTTCTTCTTATTTTGATATTATGTTTATTTATTGTATTTGTCGTGGAAGAGCAACCCGAACGTAAATCATCTTCTCGGCCATCTTGAAAACATTTAAACGACTCAAAAACCAAAGAAACGTGGATGCGACAAACATTCATTGCCAAACACTTGTTTCAATAAATTTTCGAATACAGTTTTCCCAAGTTGCTGGATTTTGACGTCGATCGAAACCAAAAAAAAGGACTTATACAAACGAAGGCCACGACTACACTGGTTTGTCTACAGACACGGTAGGCATCGCATTCGAAAGAGGAGGTTTCAGGCTAGACAGCTGACAGTCGCTAGTATTTGGGGCATGCGTACTTTTTCAGTAGCAGTGCCACACCTAGTATTATAAACTTAAGTCATTAGCTTGTTATGCTGTGGACTAACAAGAAAAGGTATTGCACGTTATCATAACTTTAATTATAGGGAAGAAAAATATTTATATTCGCATTTGAAAAAGCAATGTTTCATAAAAAAATTCGATATGTTAATAGCCAAACCAGTTTGAAATTTTTGCACCTCACACTTAGTAAAGCTGGAATTCTTACAGGGTAAGCTAGGTGTCTTGATATTATTCCCATTGACTTTTGCGCTTAGGCACATACATGTGAAAGAGATCCGAAATCGAAACTATTCACACTGGTTTCAAATTTTTAACATTTCTATGCTTCATTGACCTTACAAAAGCATTTGATTAGACTAGACCATTTAAAACATATACTCAAACCTGCAGGTGTGAAATCTAGTACGAAATTGAATTAATAATTTGTGCAATTTCAATTTCGAACATCATGATATAATTTCATCAAACAAAAAGTCAAATGTGGGTAGTTACCAAGCTAGTTTCTTAAAAAAATTACATCGAAAATATCATAATTCACAAAATTCCGTACTAAGGTAATTATTAATAATATCTAAAAAGTTTTTTATTTTTTATTGTAAGGGTTGAATCAACCCACCAAACACCATGTACATAATATATTAAAGTACTAGATGATATTACGGGGGAAGTTTGAATACTATGAATCGTTTCCCGTAAGAAAGTGAATACATAAAATATGGTTTTTAATTACATTGAAATAAATGTTTTTCATTGTTGGTAATAAAGAACCCCCTTCGTTTTTAATCATAATTCTAGCTTAAAAGCTGCTCTTTCCCTTTCATTGCATTGTTTAAACACTTTATAATCCCTATTTATATCTATTTCGTATCTGTATTAATGAATATTGTTAAAAATGATTAATTTTATACCGAAATATCCAAAACTCACAAAAATTCTAATACAAAATCTATGTGACATTCATTAAGTTTTATTCAATCCATTTTCTCTAGTTAATTTAGTTGAATTGATTTGTGAGTTCTCTTTTATAGAAAAGGAATGTCTCCAAAATATTCTTTGAACATCGGAAAAAGTTTCCTGGAGGAAATATATGCATTGGATGTTCCTTTTGAAGCGATACATCCCATATTCATCCCTTAGCTTATCTGCACTTAGACTCTCTTTATATCAATGAAAATGACACTTCCAACACTGATTAACAACCCCCACGTCTATAGTATAAAGTCAAACCTTTTTTAAATTTGATATAAATAAATCATTCAGTAAATCCGTGACTTTCTAAATGGGTTTTTCATTTTTTTAACGTAGTTCCCTTTGAACTGCATATTCTTTCCTCACAACAAGTTTTTGCTAGAAAAAGAGTTAAAACTCTCACCGCCGATGCACTTCTTCAGGTCTTGGTACAATGAATAGTCATTTGTTTTTAACAAATCATTAGTAACTCCAAATTTTGTTCTTGTCTATTATTCTCGGCTGTTTTGTCTCTATTATGTTGTGAATCTGCATTTCGTTAATAAGTAGATCCTGCATAAATTTTTCGAGAAGCTTTCTGATATTTGATAATTAAGAAATTAAACTGCGCAAGAATGTAAGATGGCTACACAATCTGCCCATTTCTAATACTATATTGTGACGTTTATTAGATTTTTTCGAAAGTAGATAAATGAATTAGGCGTTTGGAACGTTCACCATCATTAGTTGACGGTGAAAAACTCCCATATGATCTATCAACAGTGATGTATAATATATATATATATATATATATATATATATATATATATATATATATATATATATATATATATATATATATATAGTTAATCAGTGCATGAAATTTCCTTTGTCTTCTCAATTTACCATGAAATTGATTATTGAATACAAGCTAAATGACACAGCCTATTCAAATTGTGACAGAAGCTGAGTCGCGGATTTACCCACCCCTTTATTTGACCAAAAAGTGAGTTTTCTTGAGAAAGAAATTAATTTATTTTGTTTTATTGTGACACATTTCATTTTATTAACTATCTTCTGGTTGTCTCAAATTTGTCTAGGAACTTTATCAGGAATTGGATTGGAGTTGAGGTTATGTAGTTGGAATCATCTTATCTCATTATTTTCATAAACGGAATCGAAATATTAAATTGATACTAGTATAAAAAAATTAACTGTCATTTACCTGTGAAAATGATTTATTAATTAACAATTAATTTTGTTGATTTGTATAAATTTGAAGACGTCATGATTTATTATTTAAATGACAGTTATTGTAAGCACGTCTTAAACCAAAATCATAATTATAGATATAAGTGATGTATGTTATAAATGTATAATTCAATGAATAAAGTTATGTTTAATAATTTTTTGCGTTTTAATTTTTTTTCCTCGATCTCTGCAGTTATTAAAAAAAATTCCTCGAATTTAGTGGGTCCACACAGACTTTTGTTCGTACAGATATCTGTATAGACTATGAAGTCGGAGTGAAAAATTTTACCCAAACACTTGGATATAATGTCTGTACAGACTTTTCATTACTTCAGACATTCATTTTCATGTTTCAGTCTTGTAAAAATTTCCGGTATCAGAAGTGTCGAGGAATAGTTTTGTATAAAGATGGATAAAATTTTATTGCAAAGAAGACGTTGGTTATTATTAGCAGCCGCAGCTTGCATTAGGGCTGAAGAAAAAAAACTGAAAAAAAATGTATGGAGTACAAAATGTTTATTGCAGCGATCTAGGTATTCGTATATAAATTTAACTAATGAATTTCAAAGACCTTTATCGATCTTCTTGAAAATTTGGAATTAAGTTCATCTTACCCTCCTCTTCAAACCTGACTTGGTCGCAAAGTATGCTTTTTATTTTTAAGTGGTAAAAATCGCCCCTTACTCCAATAAATTGAAAAGTAATGAACTAAAGCGGTAATGGGCTATAGTTATGTTCAAATATAATAAATGTTGATTGTTTTGTATCATGACTTTAATATTTTGATGTTTTACACCTCACCTACCCTTAAAAACAACCCCTCACACAATGATTATTCAAAAAATGTAGTAAACATCAGAATTTTTTTCTTCAAGTATAAGAAATCTAACCCTCAATATTTTTAATAATGCAACCACCAAAAACCACTCCTTAGAATGGAAAATATTGCAAATTACTAAATAGATGCAGTTATAGGGCTCATTAAGTTCAAACATGTGATATGATTGTTGTTTTTTTACAATGTACCTAAGTAATATTTCTATTTTGTATATGTAACTACCCTTAAAAACTACTCTGATACAATTATTTAAAAAACTTAAAAACTCTCTCATGGAACGTGTTGTTAGGGCTTAACAAAGATAATTTTACATGGGCTACGATTAATTTTAATTTTGCCGCACATGGTGTCAAATTTACCGACATTTTTTTTTAAATTCGAGTTACTCAACTTATTGTTTGAAAACATTGGCTTTCAGTAAGTCATAAGTTGCTGAATATTACTTAAAAAATTTAGTATAAACTGACTAATTTCTTTGCTTTTTTTATAAGGTTCAATTTTAATAAGAATAATTTTTTCCAGAAAATGCGTAATTTTCGAGATATTCGTGAAAAAATGTTGAAAAACGTGTTTTTTTTTTAATTTTCAATCGCGAATAACTCAGAAATTATTGACTTAAATACAAAACTTCATTCTACATTTTCATCGTATAATTCATTCTCTATCGAGTCCTGGTGTTATTTTGGAATTTTAAATTTCCTACCCCGAGTAAGGGTGGCATTCACCCCTGGGGTAGAAGCATACATTGGCACCAATTGACCTTTTCTCACATATAATCGCTTCCAACTTCATTATTCTTAAAATCACTTATTGTAATCAAATGTACAATATTAAAAGTTAACTTTGAAAAATTGTTAATATTCACCATTAAAAAAATGGTATCTTACTAAGATTGACTGTTGAAGAGAATTGGGAGTGGGGCGAGGGTCGGGGGGGTGTTTGAGAAGCAGACATTTAAAACTTTCACCATTAACACGTTGTCAGCCAAGGCAATTTCCACAATTCCATTTAATCGCATTAAACCATTAAAAATAAGAATTAAATAAAAAGTTATCACTGAAAGGTATAGAAAATGTAGGATTTTTAAAAAAACTTTCATTTCTTAGTTGAATTATGTAAAAAAAACTCTTCAGGGGAGATGAATTATGAGTTATCCATTTTGTAGTTGGCAGTCAACGTGTTAAAAAAATGGTATCTTATTAAGGTTAAAATGAATAAACAAATATTTTTTTTCAAAAATGTTTGTTTTTTTGTGTAGATTAACAAAAAAAATATACGAACTTCGTTTGGTGCTTTGTAAAAATGTTATGAATATTATATGCGAAGAAGTGCGTTTATATTTAAACTCACAAAACTATATAAAATCTTCAAGTGAGATATTTCCCATATTTTAGAGATTTAAAAAAATTCATCGGAATCGTATGATTTTTCGATTTTCTAGAACCAAAAAACGAGGTGACCGCGAAAGTATGAAGTTACCGAAGATGGCGTTCAATTATCAGAAACGGTTGATAACGTAGCTGAAAATGTTCACATTTTGAGAGCGGTTGTTATTTCATAAAACCAACTCTGACAATTACTATCTTGGGTTTTATTATCCATTGAATTCTCCTTTAGGACTTGGTGAAGTACATGGGAAAATATAATTTATCTAAATATGAAAACGATTCATCACCAAGAATTTACGATAAACATCTTCTTTATCAATTGATGGGATCATAAGCGTCATTGCGTAATACAATTTTGGCACATTTTCAAAATGCCGGATGAAATTTAACGACTGACATCTAACATTTACAGCTTTATCAGAATAAAGTTATATAGCTTGAATGAAATATTTTATTACTCTCTAACATAAGAAAAATAATACATTGAATCACTGACAAGAAAATACAAGAACTTAAAATATTATAAGTTTCACGATAATATTGTTTTATTGCTAATAAATTCGGCGTTGTTGAAAGTTTTTAATGCACAAATCTCAGTAACAACTTTTGCTTTCGTGTATATATTTTTCAGAACGTAGCAGCTTCAGGTCAAACCTATTTTTTGTAAACCCACTTAGTGATCTATAAACCCAGAAAGTCATAGGAAATAATCAATAAAAAACACTTCAAAATAAATGTATGTAAATATGTTAATCTGCCTTCCTTAAACCTAAAAGTTGAGACCTCTCACACAGAGCTTATTCTGGAAGTATCCTTTTGTTCGTCTACTGCTAACATCCACATAAATGGGGACGCGACTCTAATGGGCATTCCCTGTTTGTAAGGATTGAAATTTCTGTTGTTCTAGTAGATAGTAGTTGTTCCATCCATCTGGATGTTGTCTTATCTCGTCCTCTTGTATCTAATGCTCATTTGACAGCGTCGTGAGGAGTATTGTCCAAGGCGCCTTCCATGTCTAAGAAGGCACATATCACGATTAAGTTGCTGGTCAGAGCGTTGTGAATTCCAGTTGTCAATTGTACCAATGCAATCTTCGTAGATTTGCCTGTTTGGTATGAGAATTGACATGGATGGAGAGGTTTCCACTTCAGAATATCTGTTCTAATATGATTATCGACAGCTTTTTCCATGGTTTTTGGTAGAAACGATTGATTGATCTGAAGGATTTTGTTGTCCTTCCCTACTTTTGGTATGAAGGTTACTTTGGGGGAAATGGTACTCAGAATGTTTTTAGATATAACAAAAAAACTATCAACAAGACAAACATCAAAAGATGACGGTTGTTGGTCAACAGTATTGCCCAATGTTTTTTTCTGTAAGCTTGGCTAATTGTTAGTTTAGACGGACGCCTTTCGCACTTTTCACTGTCTCTCTCTCATTCTTGATAATATTCTGTAGCTCTCTCTTTCTTTATCTCTTTGATTACTAGCATCATGCGGCAATGCTTTTCATGAGTTTTTAATTTTTATTCAAGATTAAACAACCTAAAATAAACGTTTGGCAAATAAATTTTAGATTGTTTGATCTTCAAAAAACACGAAATACAAATTACTGACAGTCAAAAATGTTTTGAATTTTTGCAACAAAAAAATAATAAATTTGCGTAGGGCACATAATTGACAACACTGAAAATGTCTGGAAATAAAAAATGTATGTCTGGTAGGAACGTGTGCATCGAGCGCACGTAAGTCGAGCGCACGTAAACCGAGCGCACAATGATTCGAGCGCACAGATTATACAGGAGGGTGCAGATATAAAGACGGTTTCTTTAATCCCTATATTTAGTTTGAAATGTTGATTACCTAACCTAACCTAACCTATACAATACTTAAATTAATAGGCTTTTTTGTGGAATATTCAAAATATGAAATTTTTTAATTTTATCGGGTGTTTCAAAACGTTTGCATGCGAGTTAGATCACTGCAGCGAAATCACATGTCTATAACGCAAATTTCAAAAATGCGGCAACAGCTAAAAACTTTTATGCTCGATAGGAAGGAACTTATTCGTTGCACAAGCTTTGATTTGCTAAACCTTTATTGTTAATGTGCGATTAATGTATGCGTTATAGACATGTGATTGTTTGGTAATTTTTAATCGATTTTTAATGCACTCAATGCACTCATTCTTAGGAAAAATAATTTTTATTCAATACCGAACATTTGCTTATGTTGTTCAATCTTAAATGTTGCTGATAGTTTTTCGTTTTGTCTTAACGATAATAATATAGATGCACTAAATGTGCCTGTGCGCTTGATGCACGTGCGCTCTTCACACCTCACCGTTTGGTAGACCTATCTAAAGACAAAAATATTTATTTAAAAATTCAAGATTATTACCTGTACAGGTAGGATGCTCATTAATAAACGCCAGCCTTACCACCAGCCAGGTAGCCCAGACTCTATCCGAAAGAACAAAAATGGCGGTATATCAAAAAATCAACTGACCTTAAATTCTCTCTCAAAACCGTTGCCAGCTCCTATACTGAATTATCTTGTTTCGAATTGATTTAAAATTTCTGATCGTTTTTGTTAAGTTTGTGGACAAAGAGAAGACACATTGCAAATTCTTCAAAAAGTCAATATCTTCATTACTTTGGATTCTCTGTTGCAAATCAAGATAAAAAGTGAGTTTCTCATGTGTTTAAGCTATATAAATCGTTTTACTCCAGTGGTCACCAGAAGAAAACGTTCACCTTCCATTTGGTTCAACAATACTACCAAGGGAACCTAATAATCATGAAAATTGTTGTTACTTTGGTGTTACAAAGACAGTGAGATCCAACAACAAAAAATCACGTCGAAGCTAAGCCCATATTTCAATCGAAAGATCTACCACATCCAATGTGTCCCGGTAATTTAACTAAGAATATACCAGCTGACAATGAAAATTATGTTGAATTCAAATTCCCTCTGATAAGTTACACTTCAAAAAAAAACTCCACATTTAATTAGCCAAGCCGAGTTGAATGATCTTATAAGAGATTTGCCATTATCCAGATATAAAGAAGAACTTCTTGGTTCCCGCTTACAATAATTGAACTTATACCACCAGACACAAAAATAACGTTTTTCAAAAACATAAGCAAAGTTTACTCAGAATATTCAAAAGAGCAGATGATTATTATTTTTGTACTGATAACTCGTATCTCGATTAATTTAAATATTACAATCACTGAAAAATCATTACAATTATTTGATTCTTTAAACGCAAAAACTACCTGAAGGGATGATTTCCGCGCCCTATATCTTGTTCAGCGTAATTTTCTTTATAACAAACTAAAATTTTAAGAAATCGGAGGGGTGTAACCTAATCTAGATAATTACCAAACTAATTCTAATAGCTATAAAAAGAAAGCAAAAATTGGTCATATTTATTTATTATATTATTTCAGTTAAGTTAATAAATATTTTTTATACTAGATGTGATTTTTTTTTATAATTTTTTCTGGAAAATTCTAACTGAACAAATAACAAATCAATAACTTTCAGCTGGGGTGCGTGATACAACAATGAACGGAAAATGTCCCATTCACAAACCTAAATATCTCAACGCTCTGTATAATATAGAGAATAAATGATTGAACTACGCCTACTTTACATTATAATATTTTATATATGTTCATTTGAAAATGGCATCACCAATTTCTTGGATGTGATCCAATATAAAATCCACGTCCGTTTTGTTTAAAGCAGAATTTTGTGAAACAAATCTAAAGAAATTTGGGAATATTTTCAACGGCTGATAACCTAACATGACAGAACCGTGTTGGATCATCACAGCTCGTATTTGGGGTGCCACCTAAAAATAAAAAAATCTCGATTTCAGTCCAACAGAAATTTGTATTTTGAATGACTATCTATCGAATTTTCACTTAGAGGTTTCCGAAATATATCTATCAATAATTTTTTATAATTATCTACCGGGAAGGGGTAGAAAATATTATTAAAATGTGTTCTCTGAAATTTTTTGATATTACAGATTTAAAGAAGCATAATATGCTGAAAAATTGATTAAACACTTTGCTAAATGGAAATTTTTTAATTAACTTCTGGATTATACAATAAAACGTTTAGTAGCATTTAGATAAAAGTTTCCATTGAAGAAATTGTTTTTCCCAATTCTAGGAACACACTTCAATAAATTTTTGACCCCTACTCGGATTTTATTTCACACTTTACGTGAGTTAGATGTAAGTTTTATTCTTTGTTTAATATGTTCCACAATATAATTACTTTTAATTTTGAAAAAGATCTAAGGAAAAGACCGTAATGGAATTGTGGCAAAATTAGGCACCAAAGTGTACTAACTTTAATATATTTCAAAGCTTTTGAATACTTATGTATTCATCGTTTTTTTTTTCAACCTCCGATAGAGTATAAATAAAAGACAAGTTCACATAAAACAATCATTTTATTACAAGAAGATTGGTAGACATAATCAACGAAGAGATTCAGACATTTGTCATATCTGTGGACAAGCTTTTCAATCCCTTTTTCAAAGAAAGTTACCGCAAATTAAATCAAGTAGAGTACAAAACAGACCTTGAAACTTCTGGAAATTCAAAGCAGTAATGCTGAATCTGCGGTTTTCTTCAATCATTCTGTCAAATCGTTGAACCAGGTCATCTGAAACGACAAACGACATCTTTGGCACCTTCCTCATGACACTACGACCATCTTTAAACTTTCAATACCATTCACGTACAACACCATCACTCATTAAGTTTTCCCTATACACACGACTGATTTTCCTATGGATTTCTTCAGTATTATGGCCTTCAGCCTGAAGAGAACGAATCACACTTGGCAGGAGCATCAATAATGGCGGACATGTTTAGCACAACGCCGACTGACGCCTGAATGTCAACAATGGCGGAGTGTGTAGTTCGAGAGCTTCGCAATCGCTTACAGCGCATATACGCTTTCTTCTGCCGGCGTAGCGTCTACATGGAGCGATCGGAGGTTAAAAAAAAACGATCTTCATAATTAATTAAGATTTGGGGAGTTTGAAATTATGATATTTCTAATAAAATATTACATTCATGGATTTCAAATATTCAAATTGATGCTTGATAGGAATATTAAGTTTATATATATATATATATATATATATATATATATATATATATACGAGTACCTTTTGAAGTTGTGCGAAATTTTCCGCAATATTAGATTTGCCTCTCAAATATCTCGGTATATACCAGAAGCAAACGTTCATATACTGCCTCTGAGAAACTAATAGAAATTCCGATCTGTGGTTAACTTGTTTTTCAAAGTACTCAGCTATGTCCATCAATGCATCAATGTGACTAGCAAAACCAGAGGAGCCCTGAAAATTATTCGACCTTATATGGATTATCCAAAACTGAATACAAGAAAAACAAAGACATTATGATTTCAGAAAAAGCAATTTCAGAAACCGGTGAAACGTATTCAATATGAAGATCCACATCACCTTTGCCTTCCACATGAACCAAAATTTGAATACATCACATTTCCTTCCACATTGCAAATATTTATCGCCCAGATCGTAACTTATGTCATAATGTTTATCCTTTTGGAACAGATATTCAGCTTCTCTTGAATAACACTTGTACAAAATATCGCTGTCTTTCACTAATAAAAGTGAACATTGTTGAGGAACTGCTAAGAGTTTATGTGGATTGATCACCTGAAATTAGAACCTTCTATCTATCAAGCAATCTAAAAAACAACTGATCTACGTCAAAATGACGGCCGTGGGGTTAAAATCGACTTTTTCGTATATTTTAGTGAAATTAACACAGCGAAAACTAATATTTTTGGAAGTTTTTCAACAGTTGACAGCATTTCATTAGATGAAAAGAACTTTAGTTAGAATACTGCTCGTTTTCCACCAGTTTTCAATATGCTTACTTCTATAACTTACTATATTAACCGCTTATCTACTATGACCACAACACTCCACCTTCGAAAAAGAAAAACTAACTGACGTTTCCGAGAGAAAATTTCCCACTTCTAATAAAACTGGTCTAAATTTCTTCAAATAACTTCACAGAAACTAGCGGTAAAAGGATTTGTTTACCCTACGGCGGTCATTTTCAAATTGATTTTGACTGACTGACAAATTAGATTGTTTATGAGCTTCTACACAACACAACTCACCATAGAATCAGCTCGTTCGATACCATTAAGCTTAGCCCTGTGCTTTTGAGAAAAAATAAGCCCACCACCCCATGCGGCATCGATATGAAGCCACATCTCGTATTTTGTACAAATGTCAGCTATTTCATTGATTGGATCGAAAGCACCACGAACTGTCGTTCCTATGAATAGACAACTCCTTTTGTGAAAGCGGATTTGTGTTGATAAAAAGTACAATTAACATACCTAAAGTCGCGATTACTAATATCGGAATATTTCCTTCTTTAACAGTTTGTTCGATTTTCAGTTCTAGGTCACTGCATATGACTCTTCCTATGTCATCTGTCATTATACGACAAACGTTTTCTTCTCCGATACCCAAAAACGCGGCGAATTTGAAAATCGAATAGTGACATTCTTCAGACGCGAAAATTATCAAATGTGGAAGGCGAAACATTCCATTTTCCTGTGATAAAACTTTTATACATACTCGTATAATTCAACGTACTTGAACTAATTCGAGAAATAGATACTTAATCGCTTTGATGAGACAAATGACATATTCTATTGACAGATTAAGGTACGTTACGTCTATTTTTTTCACTGGTTTTCAATTGCACTTTTTATATAAAAACTACAGATTTAGTCAAATGCCAAAAAGTTCACAATCAATATATTTATAACGTTAACAAATAACAAATTGAAAACTAAGCGTTATCTAAATACCTAAGTGAGTTGTTATTTATCTTTTCGACCTTAGTAACTATTTCTGACATGCGGATGTTAACATAACCTCTACCATGACATTTGTTATGTCAATTGTTTGCAATTAATTACAAAGTGCAGTCTCTAATAAAGAATTCAATTGACGAGACAAAATCTGTTACCTAAAGGTACATTAGAGAAACGTGGAACCGTCAACCCCGAATGATATACAACAATCTAAACGTAAAACTACGACTAAAAAATCGCCCTCCAAAAATGAAAGATACATTTTGGGAAGAACTTCCTACGACTCCCTATCTAACTCTATGAGTTCGCCAGACTTTTCTACTTGCTCTTTCTTCTACTTCCATGACTTTAATGAAAGTGTACGGCTATCATATTGTTTTCTCTGTTTCTATTAGGCAGTACCATGCATTTTAATCCTTTTCCTTCAGTTTTGTTTTCGTTAATTTTGGATTTTCATACTGCCTATTGTTTTTTGTTGTTATTCATCGTGGTCTAGCTGTTTGGTACTTGGCGTAGCCTTCTTTCAGTCCTCGGCTCTTCAAATCTTTTCCTAATGCTGTCGTTCATGATTCTTAGATCTTCAACTCTACTGAACTAAGAGACGTTCACTGCGTACTTCAGACTCACGTTTTGTAGGCATAGAGTTTCTTACGATGGCTTTTGACAGTAGTTCCCTACGTTATAGATGCTAACAGCACATTGAAGATGAATGTGGCACTGATAAAGCAAAACT
Source organism: Diorhabda sublineata (assembly GCF_026230105.1). Classification (NCBI taxonomy): domain Eukaryota; kingdom Metazoa; phylum Arthropoda; class Insecta; order Coleoptera; family Chrysomelidae; genus Diorhabda; species Diorhabda sublineata. The sequence continues at coordinate 13,880,017 of NC_079485.1, read as the reverse complement.
CAATCTAATTCTTAATTGTAAAGTTTTCCCACTTGTCCTGTTATCTTCTTTTTTTTTGAACTAGGTTCTTGAACGTCAGTTTTTGGTTTAGGTATATTGTCTTGGTGTTTCACTTTCTGTGTCTAGCTCGATCACCCTCGAATATTCGAGGCCCAGAAACGAGAGAAATTAGCTGATAATTATTCTATTGTGAGCATTAGTTAAAAAGCAAAACAGAGTGATTTTTGATACCCGTACAAGATGTTAATTTCGATGAGATTATCTAGTAGTACCATGGTATGACTAATACTACACCTTAACTTTCGAATAACGCTGATATCGAGCCAAATTCATCGCCAGTCCGTTTGCAAAAGAGCCTCCCGGACAAAAAAGTCCATCTTTCCAATTCGGCCCGATCATACGACACACTTCCTTTATAATTTGCTTTTCCTGGAATCCAAATGATGTTTTAGACGATTTGAAAGATGTGGATATGAAATGTATTCAACCTACCATGAGAGTAAAGACCGGAGCTACTTCGTAAGTGTAAGCACTAGCATTCAGCGAGTCTGTCAACCATTGCGCAGCTAATCCATATGGATCAAGTCTGGAACAGTAGATAGATTAATTTAGTACGTATCAAAATAGAGATAGGAAAGTGAATATAACAAAAAATTTATTACGAAAATATTTACCCAGAGAATAGTTGATTTATAAAATAAGGATGTCCTGTTTTAACGCTAAATTTGATTGTATTTTTCAGGAGATTTATCAGTTCTTCGTGCGTTTCACCATTTTGTTTTAAACTTAAATCAAATTGTTGCTGCAGTTGATCAGGATTTTGCCACAATAAGACCTTATCTTGTCTTGTGGTGAATATCACGTTTTTAAACATCAGTTCGACAACTTTCTCCAAGAATTCCCCATGTTTTTCCAATTGGGGTATGGGACAGAAATCCTCATCCATCGTTAGATAAATCTCGAAAACAACTAAATCATGTCATTTCATTTTAATTCAATTATAATTTTTAATTATTTCCTCTTTAAGAGTATCTAATTAACTAATATATATTAATTAATTGAATTAGGGGAAACATGTGTGATTAATATACGAGGAGCATATTTGCAAAAAACTTTGTTGGTTTTCATAATAGTTTTTTGTATAGGTACAATCAGGGTCTGTGCACTGGAATAGGAGAAGTTCAGGACGATTTTCAACGCCATCTATGTTGCCGGCTTACATCTAAAAGCTTACTTTTTAGTGTTTTATTTTTGAATGTTTGTCAATTTGGATTCTGACACTAAGTTGCAATCATGCGTCGAGAAACAGCCAAGATTATCGAATGAACAACGTCCATCTTGCAAACGTGTATAAAATCTTTGCAAAGATGTTTGATATTGTTTGTTTATTAGCTATTTACATTTTTGTGCATTTGAAAGGTATTATATGTTGCAAATTGTGCGTGGTCGTGTTTACTTAATCAATATGAGTAAACAAGTAAAGGCCTGCTGTGTACTAGTATATACTATTACTTATACTACTCGAGTACATAATCTTAAGGTACAATGTCGAAACTAAATTGTTACTTCATAAATGAAACAATGGCTACTAAAAACATCCTTATGTAACTAGTGAAATATTTCCCTGTTAATAACAGCTTAGACTTCTCAATGCTAGATGGCAGGGTAAGTATTAAAATGAAATTATAGTATAATATTATTTACACCTCAGTATATATCAACGAAAATTCATAAAAAATAAAATATATATATATATATATATATATATATATATATATATATATATATATGCAAATTATCATATTTCTACAAAAATATTTGAAAAGTCGCAGCAGATATCTGCAAAATGGTTTCTTTTGTTGTCAGTTTCCAATCGTTATACTTTTACATTATGTTAATAGATGACACAACTTTATGAATTTATATATTCATTTTGAGGAATGGATTTTGGAAAATCATTTGGAAAAGTTTGAACTTAATAGAGTTAATACGTTGATCAGATTTTCAAAATTGTATTGCTAATTTCGTATATTGTTGAATAAGTAGACACCTTCTTGTTGTTATTTGTGGCTTTCAGTTCTTAACGAAAGATGACGCTACAACTGCTGAATTGCAGATTCTTAATTGTTTTTTTATATTGTTTACTTTCCGTAATTATTTGAGGAAATATAATTAGGAATTGGTCCATTAGTGAGTTTTAGAAGTTGGTTTCAAATTTCAATTCTTTGTCAGAAAAGGGATAGAACCAGATCTCTCTAACATTATAAAAGCGACTTTCTGGATAGAAAAATCTTTTGTGACTCCAACTAAAAAGCTTTCTAGTGCTTCGTTTCAGTCCTGTGTTAAAATGTGGAGGGTCAGTTCAATATTTAATTCATCTTTAATTTCTTTCTGAAATTTTTAAAATATGTTTTTAAATTGAACGTCTTATCTTGTTCAAAAATTTGGGAAAAATCTTTTTTCTGCTAAACCATCGTTTAAAATCGCCGAGTGGAAACTCTCGAAGCTTTTTCGTCGAATAAAAAGGTTTTCCTTTACCACAATCTACTTTTCCACAGAGAATTCTGCTCGCTGAAAAATGTTAGGACCGAAAAATTCAATGCCGAGGAAAATACCCTGAAATACAAAGTGTGTTTTGAAGCAAGGCGGTATCTGAAAAGCTAATCCTATTAGCAGAAACTTTGTGCAGCATTCTAAGTAGCAGGTGTTGGGAAAAGTAGAGCGTTTTATTCATTTTTTGAATACTTCACAATGATAATTGAAAAGAAAAGTTTTTTACAATCAGATAGATAATGAAGGGTACAAAACAAAATTTTTATCTCAAAATTAGTTTTTAAATTATTCAAAATAAACTTTAAATGTATTTCGAATTAAATGAGCACATAATAATTCTTTGATGAAATGGATTCTGTTGACAACTCGCTTTGAGTAACGTTTATACTGTCTGTCAGTATTTATTCACCATTCAGTTACACGTTGAATGTGAAAAAATCCATACCACTGCGAATTTGTGAATAATTAACTTGATTACCCTCACACAGTCACCTGAATGATTTATCCTCCATTTTTCCATCAAATTTCATGGAAAATTACACTCTCCAATTAACGTATTGTAGTTTGCAAGGAAAAGTTGAATGATCCTTCACAAAATGACGTCAAACTTTGGGAGGATTTCAGATACGAGGAATGTGAGTGGAATATTTTTATTTTGTATTGTATTTGTACAATTTCCTATTTTTCCAATACAATTTCTTACATTTTTTTTGTTTTAAAAAGGAAATTATTTTAATTGTCCAAAATTTCATTCAAATCCAAAGAGATTTTTTCAACTTTTTTTTTATTTACACCCAAAGATAGTTTTTAATTAATGCTGCCACCTCTTATTTGAAGAGATAGAGTAAAACTTGTGAAATCAAATATACGCTGAATTTCTTGAGGAATACGATAACCATAGTTTAAATGCATCTTAATTGGGCCGGGATATGGCCGGGAGCAATTCTTATTGGGACTCCCGGTACATTTTTACCTTAGCGGAATCCATTTTGTGCATCATTCAATGTATTTTCTACGTTTTGTCATAAAACATCGATGTTATTCCCTATAGTTGTTACATTGCTTGTTGTACCAGTTTTTTTGGTATCTTTGCAGTATTTCAAGCTATGTTATAATACATGTTTCTTTGAACAATTTTATATATTTTCCTTTCCAGTAGGTTTCAAGCATTCCGCAGCTTTTCCATTCTTTAGTCATATGTTTACTTTTATAACATCTTTCTTCATTATCCTTCCTTCTTTTTCACCGTGGTACTCTTTATTACTTATTTTATCAATTTCTTCATCTAGTTTCGATACTATAAAATCCTTTTTTATATCACGAAATTGCTTATAGTATAAATAGAAAAAAGTTCAATTTTTATACAATGAACTCCTTTTGACGACGGCATCTAAAGCATCACACTTGACGAATTCATTGATTTCGAAATCCTATCTTCGTCTGCCCAGATATATACTATTCCCTCGGGGAATAACAGTGAGCTTTTAGAAATTCTTGATGGTTAGAAATCAGTCTGGGATATATACAAGAGAAAACTATTTGGATATAGTATGTGCTTTAAGTGATTTTACGAGGCGCGATCGGAAAATTCGGTAAACAGTAAAATATATTCAACACTGATGTGAATACGTCAAATCTGACATGAAGTTTGACATTTTTACGTACTCAGAACGTGTTGTCATACGAGTGATATTAGAGTTGGTCAAAAAATGGACTTAAATCGTGACCATTTCGTGCGTTGTTTCTCTTTAACTATCGATGTGGATTAGACCAACAGCAGTGTGTAGATCAACTCGTTTCTTTGATTTTCTATATTCAATCGTGGTCGGCTCTTTAGCTCAAACAACATCGATGCTGTCCTTGTACTGATATTGCAAGATCATCATGTAACATACCGTTAGATTGAGGCATACTTGCGCATTAGTTCCAGCCCATACCATTGAATATTGCACGAACCTTTGGTTGTCAAAAAGATTTAATCACGTAAGGTTAGGTATAAAGAAAAATAAGTCTCAGGCGTGACAGGCGATGAATCATGGGTCTATGAGGTTCAACTCAAAACTAAACAACAATCGACTGTATGGGTCTTTCAAGACGACCAGAATACTATAAAAGTTGTTGACGCACAAAGCACTTTGAATCAAATGGTTGCCTGTTTCTTATGAATAACCGGTCATGTCATCACCGTTCCATTAGAGCAACGTAGAATGGTCTATTCTGGTACACCAGTCAGAAGTTTTCCAAAAAAAACCAACCGAATCATTCTCCACCTAGACAATGCGAGCTCTTACGTTTTTGAACAGTCAAAACATCGATTTTATAGGCAATCCGTCGCGCAATCTATGTTTAACATCCCATGATTTCTTCTGATTCTTGCAGGTCAAAAATAAACTGCGAGATCAATGTTTATCTAGATCAGAAGAAGCGATTGATCACATGTTTTGAGGTACCTCAAACTAAATGAGAAAAAAACCGTAACCAATGATAAATATATGTTTTTATTTGTTTATCTCGAAATTCAAGTAGCAACCTTCGTATTATTTTTAGTTTGTACTAACCCTTTTGATGTTAATACTCCCGAGCTCTTAAAAAATTTAATAGAGACTAAAATCGATAAAAAAGAACTGATAACGTGATGTTTTACCATTCATATTTTATAGATCCTGACGTTCTTGTAAATGGGTCATTGTTTGAGATAGTTTGCACCCTACTGCACATCATGGCAGATTTCCCAATCAGCAATTATGTATTTGCAGTAACATTTCGTACTTATTTCATAATGTTTGTCCGTTGAATTTGGTTGGTTAGAAATAAAAGTAAACAAAAATACACTATGATTTCCCCCGTGACTTACCTTTGATATACTTTATTTCAGCGCCAGATAGAATTCCACCAAGAGAAGACAGCTTATTTTACAGGACTTTCTACACTGAAACTATATTCTACATTGTGAGTTTCAATGAAATAATTTCATATTTATAATAATAGATGGAGTTTTAAGGGGTTCATCATACTGTTTGTTTCCCTCATGAAACTATCAAAATTTCTCATAAAACTAACAAATTGATTGTCTCTGAAACTTCCACTACTGGTCAAAAGTTCTGCTCACCTTATAATACATTATTTATATCTTTAAATAATACAATTCAACAAATTTCTCTTTCATATTATCAAAAGGAAGTCGGAAAGCAGGAATAATACTGTCCGTTATTTGTTTACTTTATACGTGGGACAAGTTAAAGCATCAGTTATCAAGGCCACGAGATATTTGAATTGGTGGAACAAAGAAAAGCGATTTTTTTTTACTTGAAACATGGTTTGGGAGGTCGGGTTCCTCATGTAAACGGCTTTCTGTTTATTGCTGTCGAGTCCTTTTGCTTTAGCTGCTCGCTCGAGCTCCTCAACCGCTTCTCAAAGAGGTGCCATGATGAGAACCCAATGCTGCTTGAAAAATAGTTCAGGTAACTACTATTGTTGTTTGTTAGCTTAAGTTTGAAGATGACTGAAATCAATTGAAAAGCCAACATTTGAGTTTTTGAAATGTTGAAATTTCAGTGAATGAAGTGATGAATTAGCTCCGAGTAAGTGGAAACATTGGATATTTTCAGTTTTTCAGTGTAAATTACCAACAGAGACAGTTAATGCTTGAAAAATCTCGAGAGAGAACGTTTCGGGATATTAGAATTCATCAATTATTTCATCTCACTTAAGAGGCAGTTCACTTGGGATAACAGAAATACTAAAAAAGACAGCTACTCACATCTTTGTGGAAATATTTAAGCAAGAAAACTTCATTTACATAGTCAGCGGCCTTTTGGGAAAAGTTATAAGTGGCAAACAATTTAAGAGCAATTTTATTTCATAAGTGGTTTCTTCAATGCACATCGGAAGTACTGTGAAAAGATAAGAAACAACTTTTCTATATTACTTTGTAAAATGGGGGGTGCATATATTCCTGGAGGGAAAGGTATAGATTATCATCCCTACGAAAAACGTATAAAGTATTATAAAACTCTAGTACGTCATGCATGAACTTTTAATACCCTGTTTATTTAGCTTAATCACTGGAGCGAACAATTCAATACATATTATCTGTTAAAAACTTTATTTTTATGTTGAATATATAAAAATACCTTTTCAGGTAACAGTTCGACAACTAACAAGACGTCAATTTTCGATTTGCTTCTACTGTTTCTTCCATATTCGGGTCACGTAACTTTTATCGGCTTCGATCCAGATAATACGTTTCGCCGAATGAATTTACTGGCCAGATAAAATTCGGAATATTGAAATTTATTGTTGGAGATATCGTATAGGATACTACCAAAATGAGGACGTAATCCGCGAAAGTGAAATATCAGGGAAATAATTCAAATTTCGATAATGGAAGGTTTCCATCTTTCATACGAAGATACATATGGAAAAGTTTGTTCAGTTATCTTAATTATAACTCAATTTACATTAGCATATGAAACCGATATTTTTAAAAAATTTCACAAGATTTATCAAAATCATTATCTTTAAAAGTAAACCGCAACTTTTCAATACACTTTTCAATATACTTCAATCACCCATTCATTTCAAATCTCTTTCCTTCGATTAATTTTTTAGGTCTAGTATTCACTAGAGATCAGATGTGGAGAATATATTGGGTGGTCAAGCAATTTAATCAATTCATCCATTTGTAACATAGTGTATCGTTTTTTTTTCATTTATGGATGTTTCTTTGCATTCAAATGGTTTAATAAATCTAATTATAGTCCATTATTGATAACTTTATCGATAAACAGAATCTCATGGCCGTGAATGAATTTTTACGAATGAATTCATTTGAATATTTCTAGGAGGATGGTTCCAGAAGTACTTAGCCTGGTCTAGAGATGACGGTAGTTGCTTGTGTTAGAGAGTACACAATCTATACAGTATATGATTCAAGTTTGAAGACTTCACATTGTTTGGTATTTGTTTGGCAGTCATCAATAGTGAACGTTTTCAGTGAAATTGTGAATTGGTCATCGTTATTTGATACAACACTTTTGTTTGAGGGCCGTAGGCCAACCATTATAAAGGATGAACTAGATTCTATTCTGGGTAAGACTGCTCCTTCGTTATCAACAGTAAAATATTAGATAGAAGAGTTTAAACGAGGCCGTATGTCCTGCGAAGACCAGCATCGCAGTGGTCGACCAAATAAGCGACGACTCCAGAAATATTGAGGAAAATTCTGAAAGCGGTACTAGATGATCGTCGACTGGAAATCCGCGAGCTAGCAGACATATTAGACATTTCAAAAAGTGCATATTAACTGAAAATTTGGACATGAGAAGGCTGTGGGCAAGATGGGTGTCGCGTCTGTTCACAAAGGAACAAAAACAGCGTCATGAAGATGTTTCCATCGAGTGTTTGGCAATTTTTTACATGAATAAACTCGAATTTTTGCACCGTTTCATAACCATGGATGGAACGATGGTCCATCACTTCACACCTGAAACAAAAGAACAATCAAAAAAATAGATTGAAGAAGGAGAACCGGCTCCAAAGAAGGCAAAGATTGTTCCATCTACAGGGAAGGTCATGGCGTCGGTTTTTTAGGATGGGCGTAGGATAATTTTCATTGACTCTCTTGACTATCAACAGCGAGTATTATGCGAATTTATTGCAACGTTTGAGCGAAGAAATCAAGCAAAAACTAAAAATATATCCGTTATTCCACAGGCCAAAATTAATGAATTAAAGTTTGAATTGCTACCTCTTGCACTGTATTCTCCAGATTTAGCCCCCTCGGAATATTTTTTGTCGCCAGACTTGAAAAATTGTCGGACAAAGATTTCCCAACAATGAAGAGGTGATATCGATATCATATTATAAAAAAGGTATCGAACTTATTGAACATCTCAGGTAAAAGTGTATGGAACTAAAAGGAGTTAACTTTGAAAAATAAATATATTTTTTTCTAAAATTCTTTTTTTTCTGGGACCATCCTCGTAATTTTTATTGTTTTACTCATAACTTTAGTTTATGTTAAAAGTTAGTGGAGTCCAAACGAATGTTGTAGTGCCTAAAAGGATACGAGATTCGTTTTTCATTACTAAATTTTCTAAAGTTTCTCAATACAATAAAGAAATTCAAATTCATCTCACAAATCGACGTAAATTTCGAGCTTTATATTATTTGGTCTCTTTCCACAATTCCTCTCCAACAGTAGACGCAAAAACGTTAAAAGGTTTCGACACAGTCTATTTTTAAAAGGCTTCGACGCAAACCCCTGAAGCAAAATTTCATATTTTAAGACCATTCCCATTGGTAATTCTTAAAAGCGTCTAAAAGCTTCCGCTAATTCTTCTATTCAGGAAATAAACGTCCATCATTATTGCTAGAAATAGATGAATAACCATTTTCGAAAACGTGTCAAATACAAAATGTCTCAAACGAAATTCACTACTACTCCTACTATTCGGAGAGGCGCTGAAGGTATGTCAATCAGTAGCGTACCTCTTGGTAATTTAGTCGTTATGGAGCGTCAGGCGCTCAACTGATTGGAAACTGAATTGAAAAGTTTAAAGAGACCTGATCAACCAAATTCCGAGCGTCCAAGGTCTTCTAGAACGGTCGAAAACGTAAACAGTGTTCATGACGAGCCTAATTTGTCTATTCAGATGCGTTCTATTGCTTTGAACAAGCATAGATCATCATTATTTCACATTTTACAAAAAGATTTGGGGCTGAACCCTTAAAAAATTCTTCAGTTGGTGCGAGAATTGAAGGCCTTGGAATGCTGGGCGGAGGTTTGACTTTTTAAACCAGATAAATGAACGTCTTACAACTTCTTCCAACATCTTGTATCAGTTGAAGCTGATTTTCATCTTAATGGAGACGTCAATCAACTATGGGAAAGCAACAAATTCAAAACACAAACATCAGAAACCCTATATTCGCCTAAATTGACCATATAGGCTGCGTTGTCAATGCGTTTACTTCAGTTATAATTAAATAACATGGTTACAGCAGGATGAAGTACCTACCCACACACAATTGATCTCCAGGAGAGGTGACATAAGTTGACCTCCCGATTTAGCACCTATTTTTTTTCTCTGGGTTCTAACAAATCTATTTCCCTGGCACGTTTAGTTGAATGTCGTGAGCGCTCAATTACTCAAGTTCAGTGTTTATGGAGATAGATCGAGAATCTAAAGGGAAGGTGAAAAGTTTTAGCAATTGATTTTGAATAATTTCTACAGTTCTCTACTTATTTTTACCCCGTTGACCTAGTGATTAGATCCCTAAACGTGCTGGACCTTGCAGCTATCACTCACTAATTCTTATAGGACTTTTTTGCTTTCATGGCTTGAGCGACAGCCTTGAGTATACATTCCTAATGATTAACAAACTATAAAATTTTTCCCAAGCGTGTTGGATTCACTTGATTTGGAATGTCCTTCGCAAAAGCCTGTTCCTATCAAGCTTTTCATACTGGTGCTATCTGTATCCTAGGTGGCTCCTTTATACAGTATTGCGAACCTAGAATCATCCTTGTACTGTTCTGTGTTAGTAATGTGTGCTCGCAAACTCTATTTGATCACTGCTCTTCAAAATGATAGGACATTCATCTGGATTCTGCGTCCAGATTTTTTATCATAGCCAGTTACTCTAGTCTGCAGTTCTTTGTGGATGTTTAGCCTTTGAGCTAGGTCTAAAGGTAGACGATCCAGTGGGGCGTTGAAATCTATCTAATTGCCCTCTAGTTTATACTTTTTCTGTACATAACCACTAATTGTATATATAGTAAAGGATTTTTGATAACAGACTACTTGTTCAACCGAAGGCTCGTGCATGTACATGGTGATATTTTCGTAAAAATAGTCCTTTCCAATCGTTAATTTGGAGTATTCTGCATTTTGATTTTTTTTCAGTTATTTCTTCTACTGTCACTGGGATAGTGAAATTACATCAACTCCGTTTAAGAATTGATGTTATTTATAAGGAGTTAATTGGACTTATGATGTGACTGTGATTTTTTTTGCCACTTTCCCATTAAGTTTCCTTTCCTCTGCGTTGAATATTTTTTTCAAAACTCAGTTGCCTGAGAATTTCCTGTTTATTTTATCAAATTTTCAAGTCATATTTAGTGAAATGCGCATTATACGATCTTTAGTATACAATGAATGTTGAACAAGGATATGAAGTAGAAAGGATACATTTATTATACACGCGAGACGAACTAGAGACTCGTATAACGAAAACTTGACTAATTAACATGTCTTTACTTCAAAGTATCAGTAGGTGCCTGTATATGAGGCAATTTGTCTTTGTAACAGAAAGTTGAGGTCATGTATACAAAGTTTAAACTCGATATGAAGTTTTTGTGGTTCTCTTCTATTGCTGCTACTGAAGTTTTCCGAAGGTTGATGACATAATATAGTTATAATTATCTAAAAATTGCGTTAAATTTTTTTTATTATTTTGCATTATTTACACGATGTCATTGAGACTTTTGACAAATGACTATACTCAAACTCTCTTATAAACAGAAATTTTTTCATTTCGATTACTGTTCTGAAAATTCTCGTATGTATCATCTTTTTTCTTCACATCAAGCTCAACTATAAATTCCTCTTAATGATATTTTTCTGACATTCCTTTTCGTTTATATTTCTTGTTCATAGTTAACGGTGGCTCTACATTCCAGATTTCACTGTTAAGGACGCAGTTAAGGACGTAATCTTCCAGAAAAGTTCTTTTGTATTATGGGCCTGTTGAGTGAAATGCTCAGCGTGTGAAGTTTTAGCAATCCTATGTTTGTAACAGTTTGAGAGAGAAAATTTTTCACTTAATGATGTTCTACAAGAAATCGTTAAAAAAATCAAAAAGTTTTAGTACAATTTATCTAAATGTTTTTTTGTTTTCTATTAATAAATTTCAATCAATATTTTTTTGATAGTAACAGAAACACTTATTTTGAAAAAATAATTTAGAAAAGTACTTCTTTCTGTTCCATCGACAAATGTCCAAATACTCAAAGAAAATAGTACCATAGATAACAAATTTGATAAATATTTGACAAGCTTTTATTTCGAAGTTTCATCTAAAGGACGATTCATAAACTTTGCCGTTGCCATTGCCGTTGACATTTGCTGTTACAAAATTAAAAGCATTTAAATACCTACGACCATTCATGGTTTTATTTTTTCTTGTCAGCCGTTCGTTGTCATGTGATTTTGCCTAATGCTCCTAATAAAAAAACTCTTCGTTTTTTTCCATAATAAATACCTTAAATACCGTCAAAAAGGATCAATTCGGGAAAATTACGAAGTGGGCGACATCTGTTGATTTTTTTTCAAATTTCAATAGAGTTGAACAACAAAGCCAGAACACGAATAGTCCGGTCAATTTAAAATAACAAAAATTCTCGAAAACCAAATATTGGTGGTTAGCTGGGTTTTAACATAATGTTTCAAAAATCCCCATCGATCCTATGTGTTCTACAAAAGTTATTCGGAGTCAAAGGTCAAAATTTGAGGCTTCTTAGACTTTTCTTAGACCAAACCAAAGCTGTAGATCTCAAAATTTTCTATAAAACATTTTCTCAAGATTTTTTTTCTAACCGTTACCATTCTTGAGATATCGCAATTCTAAGAGTCACATTATACCTGATATGCACATATAAGCCACCTATGTCCATATTAGGCACTTAAGAGAAGTTTTTTTTACAGTTTTCCATAAAAATAAAAAAAGAACATCAAATTTTGACTCGAATAACTTTTGTAGCACTTATAGGATGGATGGGGATTCTTAAAATTTGTAATGGTGAACTCCAGCTCTCTACCAATATTTCATTTTTCGGGAATTTTTATGCGTAAATTGACCGGACTATAATTTGGTTGTTTGATAAACAATAGTGTTATTTGAAGTTTTAACCTAATTAGGAAAAAAACAACCACACATCCATAAGGTGCAGTTCGAAAATAATAAAAACGTGGTAAAATTTATAGTGCAAGAAATGTATTAGATATTAAAATCCTATGTCTCGCTTTAAAAACCTTTTCACCTTCTTTTATTGGTTCGCTTCTGACACCAATATATACCACGATGTTAACAGGATTTACTTCAATTTTATTCATTTTTAGACCTATTCTTAAACAAACCTTTTTGTTCTAACCACACAAACGCGTTTAGGAAATAACGGATATTGAAAAAAATCTCTAAAAACACATAAAAACACTAAACAGCCATCACAAGTTATATACCCTTTAAAATTATATCTCTATTTTCTTCTACATACACTACCGGTCAAAAATTCTTGTCCACCCCATAGTTTGGGTCATACACAACAAATAAAAATAATACTATCGATTTTTCGTTCTTTCCTTCTGAGTTTTCTATCCAATTTACTTACAACAACTCAATCGGATTAAGGTAGGGTGATTATGACGGCCAAATCATTATTTAAGTACCTACACTCTTCCTTTCGAATTCTTCCAAAAAATCTTTGCACAGTTTCGAAGAATGATTGAGACCGTTATCATGCTGGAATATAAATCTTCTTCTAGTTCTCCAATCGATCATCCTCCAAAACATCCCCAAACCATCAACGAGTCTCCGCTGTGTTTTACAGTCCGGAATACAGATGGAACCAACATCTGCGCATAGACACGCTGCTTTTAGACCAAAAAACCTCCAATTTTGACTCATCACTCCATATTACTCCCTTCCACTGTAACCTCTTATTTTTATTTTTCATTTTCACTATATAAATCCTAAATACTCGCCAAAGCTCCTGGTGGATGCATTTTTTGACGTTGTAATCCACGGTATGTCGAGGTATTTTTAATTCAGCGGCAAAGGTATGGTCTTGGTCCAAAGAGGGCTAACTAGGATTAAACTACAATAATAAACTCCGAAAAAATAATTCACAGTTTAAGAATAATTACATAAATTCGATTTTTCCTGATAATATGAAAGAAAAATTTGTTAAAGATGTATTATTTCGAAATTAAATGAATGGATTATTGGGTGGGCAACACCTTTTGACCGGCGATGTAGTTCGTTTTGTATGTACTCGAAACTCTATATTGAGGAAGTGAAATTTGGTTACTGTGAAACTTTTAGCTCAAAAGTTCTCCATTGTTATATTGACAGATTATAGCTCGTGGCTTAAACTCTCGTAACTTCCACTATAATATCAAAACTCTCGCATCTGGTAGTTTGATTTTATGTCCAAGTCATTTAACCTTCGCCTTTCCGAAAATTGACGTCGACTGAATCTGAAATATATTTTTTATTCATACTTTGTCCCAAAATTTTGGAGTATTCGGGCTGTATTGAAAATATTCTTAAAAAATTGGAACATATTTCGTAAATTTCACAAAATTCAAAGAGAATTACGCATAAATACCCAATTTCTTCACTTTGCATATCAATTTCTGCGATGAATATTCCACGGATGTCCATCGTTCGGGATAAGCTTGACCTAACACGTTTCATTTGACTGATTTTAGCGTCCAATTTTATTGTGTAGAAGCTTAACGATATGTAAAATATTATGCTAACAGAAACAAAAGGGAATGTTAAATTTTAGAATATTATTGACATTATTAAATATTATAATATTGGAATCTACAGGATTTAAAAGAGGCTGAAAAATCTAAGAACCAAATGATTTTTTTATTATTAGGCCAAGAGGCGGTTTTTTTTTGTAAAAAACGTATGGGAACAAGTATTTTTTTTAATATGTTCAGGGGTGTCCCCTGAAAGTAAATCCGCCATCTTGAAAAATACATTTTATCAAATATCTCGCGAATCACGCATCGTACGACAGGAATTGAGGAGAACCATATTGTAGATAATAATATTTGACATCTTTTTTATTTGAAACTTTTTTTTGTTTAACGCATATGCTTTTAATTATAGCGCTCCAAACTTTTTTCAATAAGGTTTTTGCTAAATATTTAGTTAACGGTCGATGATGAATTACAAATTGTTATAACTGAATTGCAGAGCATGAAATTTTCTATAGATTTTATTAGAAACTTTTTTCCGTACCATTTATAGTTTAAGAGCTATTACACTGTAAATGAGATTATAATGCTGTATATTCAATCAGGCGCCTATAAGTGTAGTATATATTTCGGGTCGTTGAAAAAAGTTTGGAACAAAACAAAGTTTCAAATAAAAAAGATGGCAAATATTATTATCTACAATAATGATTTCTACAATTTTTGCCGTACGATGCGTGGTTCGCGAGATATTTGATAAAACGTGTTTTTCAAGATGGCGGCTGAAGTGACGCCCACTTGGATTAACATTCAGGGGACATCCCTGTGCATATTAAAAAAATACCTATTCCTGTACGTTTTTTTAGTTTTTTTTTATTGGGGTTATAGAGTGAACACCAAAGATTTTGCATGTTGACGCAGGTGTCTAGATTGATTAGGGTGTCGTTTTGGCTGAAAATATTTTGTACAAGACTCCACATTTTATTGTTCTATCACCAAAATACGTAGACTCCTCCCAAAGGACGCTATTTTCTGAGATTTCTATGTTCTATTTCCCAAGCGCTTACTACTACTCCTTCGAGGCCTTTTGGTGAAATAGGCAGGATATTCGCAGGGTTGAAGCTCTGCTGTTATCATAGCTTTTTCACCAAATCAATCAATTCATTTTAAGCTGTGGCAAAGAAGTTTCGTAGCTTGTAAAATCTATTTAAGAAGAATATGGTCCAAAAATAGACAAACTACTGCCTATATCCGCCTGACTCACCATATTTAGTACTATGAGACGTTTCCCTGAAATAAGGAATGTGCTAAAAGAAAAAAGTTTTAACGCTATTCTTCATTTTGAATAGCAGATAAAATGCTTCCGGTCATTGGGATAAGTAAATTACTAGCAAATGGTTCTAATTTGGAAATTGATTAGGATTTTATGCTACCTTTCTGTTTTGTTTTCAATGAGAAAGTTTTTTTTATCACAACTCGATAAGTCCTATTTTGTGGATAGGTAATTCTTCTGGAGCTATACAAGAAATGCAGAAAAGTATTCATCAGGTTCTCCTATTTTTTTCAGAATATAGATGTATATCATCTTCAAAAGGGCTTTTGGCAATGTACTACACTTACCACTGTGATTCAATTGGAGAGCTTTTAAATAAAATCTTTAATTTGGGACGTCCATTTCCTCCCTCTTCTGTTTTTGGTTTTTGGTATCCATATAGATCCTTCGATTAGAAAGGGGAAAATAAAAGATCAACAAGACAGAGCCCCGCTTTTCAAGGTTGTACAATTTAAACGAGGGGTCGCCATCTCCTGCATAATATCAGTTATACACCCCCTCAATTATGCAGTTTTGCTCTCGCTGTTACATACTAACTTGTTGGAATAGGAAGAAAAGTCCTTATCAATCACCAGATTCAATTCTGGAGATTTCCACTGAGAAATAATACATGAATTCCTAGGGATAAGGCTGAGTCGGAGCTTTCCTTCAAGCTGGGGTCTATATGACTAGTTGGATATACTTCCAAAAAACGCCAAGAGGAATTGTTAGGTAAAAATGGAATAAGGACTAAGAAAATTTACCTGGGATCATGCGCATGCGCGGAAAACGTGAATTAATAATTCGGTCAAACTAATCTGACCGAATCGATAGCATCGACGTATTTCCCGATCCCAAAAGAGCAATAAAAACAATAGACATAAATGAAAAGCAATTTTTTTCCACAAAAATTTAGTCACTTTCCTCATACTCTTCCATTGGAGGTCCATAATTATTTCCAGGATACAAAAATTTTATATTCACAATGATATCGAATTAATCCACATTTTTTCGTCGGACTCGCTTGCAATGTTTTATCTACCACTAATTCAATGAACGATCAAAATGGCGGATATTTCTGCTCTTACTTTCCTGCGCACGAAATGACCGTTATTTTCGACCTTACGAGGACACGAGAATTTCAAAAATATCGACGTCACCTGTAAAATTTCATTGGCGTTTTTCGGAGGTTCAGTCGACTAGTTTGTGCAATGTGTGAAATAGAAAAGCTAAACAAATCTTAAGACAACATATTAGAAATTTTAACATCAAGGTTCATGACTTTCTTGTCATTTCAAATAATTTTTGTATGTGAGAATGTTTTATTTTTCATTTTTTTTGATAACTTGAATCTTTTAGTATGATTTATAAATCACAGAATTTTTCTATGATGGTCGACTGCAACTAGTTTTGTTTAGAATGTAGAAAAAACACCAGGGGGCGTTTGGTAAAATACGACTAACGTGTTGCCTATAAATATCTTCCTGACACATTCCGGTCTGCGCTATTCCGGATTTTTGTATGCTTTTGACAGGGAAGTGCTGATTCTACATAGTATTTAAATTTTCCTACGTGTTTGTAGTTATGACATTTCTTTTTTTATTTTTGTCGAGAATATATTGTGAGAAGACATTTGCAAAACAATAAAGTGTGAATAAATAGTTTTTTTCACAGATATACTCGTAAAAATAATTAATACTAAGATTAGTTAATGCAATTTGTGTTTGATGTATCTTATAGTCTTATAAAGTTTTTCAAAAAATCAACAAAAGAGATTAAGTTTGTTGATTAACCATTGTTTCTTGGATGGACAACACCGATGGCGATTGAAAAGTGTTATGGGGACTTTTATGTAAAACAAAATCGAATTTGGACGTTATAGATTGTGCTGGAATATCAGAATGTTGGAAGAATACATGGAGAATCCTGGAAAAGATATCATCATACCATTTTACGATTTTGGGAACATAAAAACCTTCTTTTTGAATGGACTCCTTATTTTCACAATTCAATAACAAAATAACAACAAATTGGTGATTCAAAGCGATTCAAAAGTTAAGTAAATATATTTTTGTCGATATACAACCATGAAAGAAACTACTACGTTCCAGTGTCAGATATGAGAAAAATCTGTATGCCTTATATGCTGTCTTTTATAAAGATTGTCACACCCAATGGAATTAAATTCAAATCGCTTCCTTAATCACCATATTCTCCAGACTTTACTGAGTTTACGACGAGATATCATCGAGTGAACACGTGTGACGTCTGCAGAAATAGAAGAGAAGACCACCTCCGACAATAATAAAGTCCCAACTCATGTGGAGAGCACTACGAAAGCAGCTAGTGCAAAGGAAAAATCGATACCCAATGTAAAATGGGGAAGATTTCAACAAAATTAAGATGCTTCTGATCGAGTATAAAGAACTGCCAGTAAACACCCCCACGTCGAAAAATGGATTAAGACCAAAAAGAGTATAGCAACTAACGAGCCGTACTCAAAAAAACGAGGACAACACCCGAAAATTACTACCGATATACATGGTAGTAATAAAGCCCGCTAGAAACAATCTTACAAGAAGCTGAGATACTTATGACACACCAAAATAGGTGTGGTAGAACAAAAAAGGCATGACAGACAAAGCACGTGCACTGCGTAAGATGCGCAGGCGCGCTCAGAGCGGCGGATTGCACCCTAAATACGACGGAGAAATCAAATTGTAGGAACTGCGGAGGAGAGCACCCTATAGGAGTTTGAAAGAAAACGGAAAACAAACCAGCCATGAGCACCACACAAAACGCAACGTCCAGAACAAGAAGCCAAGAGTTTATAGCCAACAGTGTGTGTGTGTGTGTGTGTGTGTGTGTGCACTAAACCTTCCCTACCACCTCTAACCATGCTCCTGGAACGGTGGTTCCCCGACGGCACTGTGTGTGTGTGTGTTTTTTTGTGTTTAGATTAATGATGTGCAGCAGGGAACCTTCAAAAGGTACTCGCTTGGATGAACCTTCTACCTGCCAGGCGAGTTATGTGGGATTCTTACCGCACTAAACCTTCCCTAACTCCAAGGTACCTAATATTGGGTACCGACTGGATGTCGTGGTCGCCTACTCTAATGGTGATGGTCTCCATTTTCTTCTGGCTGCTCACGAGAAGTGCCTCCGTCTTGTGCTCGAGTGTTGTGTTCTCTGGTAATTCTAGGTGGAGAAGACCGTCGTACATCACGTTCCACAAGAGTGGCCCTAGGATAGAACCCTGAGGTACCCCTCCCGTGACCCGATGCACCGCTGGTCCTTGTTCCGTCTCGTAGTGTAGTAGTCGATGGCTGAAGTACAATCTGACCATCCTTTGTAGATAGTAGGGTACGCCCATTTTATCAAGATCCTCCAAGACTCGATCCCAGCGGGCCGAGTTGAACGCGTTCTTGATGTCGAGGGTGACGATGAGACAATACTTTTTGGAACCGCCTTCTCATCTCTTTTCTGAGATGGTTTCCTTTGTGATGTTCGTGACGAGTTCCAGTGCGTCGATGGTAGATTTGCCCTTCCTAAATCCGAATTGGAATTCGGAGAGTTGAGGGTCGATGTACTGCTCCAATCTGTCAGCCAACATCCGCTCCATGTTCTTTCCTTCGGAGTCTAGCTTGCAGAATGGACGAAAGGATGATGGATCGTCCGGTGGTTTCTTACCTTTTGGGAGAAGAACCAACCTTTGCCGGTTCCATCGGGATGGGAATACACCTTGTCGGAGGCAGGCGTTGTACATGTCTATGAACATGTCCGGTCTCGTGGCAATTGCACTCTTGAGTGCGATGTTGGGCATGCCGCTTGGACCTGGTGCCTTGCCGTTCTGCAATCTGCTGCAGGCCTTCATGAGTTCTTCATGTTCACTCCTGGGATATCCATTTCTCCATCCTCTGGGTGGTCGGGGAGTTCTGGTTTCTCTGGGAATAAGTGTGCGATTATTCTGAGCAGCATGTCAGGACATGTTGGTGTTGTGTGGGTAGGCTTTTGATCCTATGCATGACCGTTTTGTACGGTCTGCTCCAAGGGTCCCGATCAACTTCCGCGCAGAGTTCTTTCCAGTAATCTCGTTTACTCGAGTTGATGGTGTTTCTAAGGAGGCGCCTCTTCTCTTCATAGTTTCGTCTCAGTTCCTCGGTCGTTTCCCTGTCTCTCTTACGGGCCCTCTGGTGTTGCCTTCTTGCCTTGAGGCATTCTCGCCGATGTTGTGTGATGGTCGAGTTCCACTAGTGGACTGGTGTTCAGCCGTTACTTGGGCGAAACCTTGGCATTGACGCGTCGCTAGCTGCCTCAATGGCTGCTGCTACCTCCTCTGTGATGTCTTCAGCAGTTGTTGACTGAGGCGCTGCAGATTCCCTCATCACGAGGTTGAAGGTCTCTACGTCCAAGTGTTTGCTATTCCAGCCCACTGTCTGCCTCCTTATACCTCTTTGACGCCGCCCGTTTCTGGAGTTGATGTTGATTTCCCAGATTATAGCCCGATGGTCGCTATTTGTGAACTCCTCATCCACCTTCCATGCACAGCCCCCTCTCGCGAGGGCGCTGCTAATGAACGTCAGGTCAATGATAAAGCTCGCGGCTTACGAAAGGTACTCGTAGTCCCCTCATTCATCAAAATGAGGTTCAGTGTCGAGAAAACTTCTTGTAGGGTTTCACCTATCCTGTCCGTCTCGCGGCAGCGGAGATGGCGGCTGGCTCGTGTCTTCTCAAGTCCTCTGTTAAGATGCCGAGAAAGTTCTCGAACTCTTCGAATGATGCACTCGGTGGCGCATAGCAGCAATATAGGTGAACCCCCCCCCCCCTATCTTGGCCCTGACGAACCATCGGGTGGGGTTAGTAGGTAGCTGTTCGAACGACAGTCTACCACATGACCATATTGCTGCATTTTTGGTGGTGTCTGAGACCCAAGGTTGAGTCTCAAGGTCAGTGTGTTGTTCACACAGCATTGTTACATCAACGCCCAGTTCTCTAACTCGCTGTGTAAGTAAGTCCTGGGCTGCCCTGCAGTGGTTGAGGTTAAGTTGGAGCACTCTCATTTTCCGTACAGCTCTTCTGGCGTTGTGGAAGATAGGACATCTCCATCCCCCGGCCGTATGCCCACTCTGTGGATCCTTCTCCCTGCAGAGAATGCAGCTAGGAGGATTTTTGAACACTGTTGCGTTATGCCCGTCTTGCCCGCACTTTTAAAGCAGGTCTTACTGCGGTTAACTTTCTTCCTGCAGTCAAGTGCTTTATGGCCGAAATGCCAGCACTTGAAGCATCTGCTCGGTGACACTTTCTCACGGATGCAGACTGTGCCCCAACCTACTCTGATCTTAACAAGCATCGCCACTTTCCTCGCGTGGACGGCCCGCAAGCAGACCACCGCAATTTGCGACGAGGACCAGCTTTTTCTCAGGGATTTCACTGCGTCGGTGGTGAGATTCTTCAGGTCTGAGATGTGGTCTTTCAGAAGTTTGATTACCTCATCTTTGTTTGCCCATTCGACTTCTATTTCAGTCTCTGAAATCCTCATCTCTACTGTCGTATCATCCTTCAGCGTTTCTATGATGGTCGCCCGGTAGCCTTCTATCTCCGTCTCCTTAGTTTTAGCGAACAAGATCAGTAGGTTTCCAGCTGCTGTGCACCGAATCTTCTCAACTTTTTCCTCCACTTGTTTGAGGTTTGGGTCTGTGTTTACTTTCTGGATTATCTCCACGTAACTCAACGTATCTTCCAACTTGTGGAGTACCAATGCGTTTGGCGGTAGACCCTTATTTCGCCTTTTGATGGCTTTCTTATTGGTCCTCTTCTTGTTGTCAACCTTCACCCATTCGTGGTCTCCATCTTTCCCGCGCGGTTTGCGCTGGTTGCGCTCCGTGTCTCGCGAAGATGGTGACGGGATTATGTCCTCTGTCTCCATTCTGGTGTCTACATCGCTAGGTTTCTCGTGGCCACCTCTTCTCTAAACTTGGAGTGGTTTGCGTTCCATGGGAAGCCAGCTCCAGATCTGTGTCTAGTCTATCGTAGGCGGTTTGTATCCCGGCCACCAAGGTCTTTATCTCCTTATGCACATTGCTTTAGGCCCAATAAACTCCATCAATTTTTTAAGCAGATGGCCAATCTTCTCGTACTGCGGTGGTTGGAGACGAAGATCTATGCTGGTCACGTCACCTTCACTGCAGCTCTTCTGCTTGTTAAGGCGTATTGTCAAGCCCTTACCAGACGCTGTGAGTTTCGACGGTGTTAACGCGAAACTACCAGTTTTCGCCGCTTGGCTCTTGTTGTTTGCTTTGGCACTGACGTGTTCTACTTGCTGCTTGAAGTTGAGTCGGGCATCAAGCATCACTCCCAGATATCGGATATACGGTTGTATATGTGATTTCTTGTGAACCGACTTTCAGCTTTATGGTCTCAGTCTTGTGCTTCGCCATTTCGAGATTCATTTCGTCCATCCATTGGTTGACTTTGTCAAAGGTTATGTCGAACATATGGCTTATCTCATCAAGATGTTTGGTAGAGCTTGCATGATGCAGTTCCAGTTGGCGGAATTGAAGGCGTTTTTGATGTCTAATGTCACCACCAGGCAATACTTCTTTGTGCCGTCTTTCCATCTGGTTCCTGGGATCGCTTCGTTAGCGATATTAACAACCAGATTAATCGCGTCCAGTGTTGATCGTCCTTTCCGAAATCCATACTGTTTTTTCCTTTCGGAAGCAGTACCAGTCGTTGCTGTTTCCACTTCTTTGGGAAGGTCCCTTCTTTGAGGCAGATGTTGTACACGTCTAGGAACAATGTCGGTGCTGCCTTTAAGATGGTTCTCAAGGCAATATTAGGGATTCCGTCCAATCCCGGCGCTTTATTATTTCCTCCATCAGCTCCTCTTCAGTGACAGATGGTATGTGGTCCAGTTCACTTGGAGCCAACTGGAAATTTCTTTGCTGTGGGAACAGCGCAGTGACGATTTTTTGAAGGAGATGAGGACACGTAGGTGTTGGCATTTGTTGCTTTTTCCAGTGGGTCATGACCACCTTATAAGGCCTACCCCATACGTCTTTGTCTACCTCGTATATAAGTTCTTTCCAGCATCTTCTTTTGCTCTCTTTGATAGCTTTATTCAGCTCATGACGCGCTTTTTTGTACTCTGCGATTAACTCCGCTGAGTTGGGCCGTTGATAGCCGCGCTGAGAGATTCTTCTCTTCCTGTGACACTTTTTACGAATGCTGCTGATGTGGTCGTTCCACCAATGCACTAAATATCTTGAGTTCATGCCACGTTTACTAGGCATACTTGCATCACAAGCATGTGTAACTCTCTTCATCAGGTCCTTAGTCTTCCGCACATTCAAAGTAGATCGGATCACTGTCGAGAGCTATTAGCAATAATTCTGAGTCACAAGACTTTACTTTCCAACCAACGTTGTTAGATAGCTTGATATGCCTCCTGAAGTTCTGGTTGCTTGATATTTCCCAGAATATTGCATGATGGTCGCTGGCGGTGTAGATATCCAATACTTCCCATTTGTCGTTACCTTTAGCAAGGCTACTACTGACAAAAGTGAGATCTACAATCGAGCTTGCGTCGCCCTTGGTGTAGGTCGGCGTATCACCGCTGTTGAGCAAGACTACATCTAGTGTAATAAAAGCCTCCAGCAGTGCCTTCCCTCGTGCGTTGGTATGTTTGCTACCCCAGTCGACTGCCCAGGAGTTGAAGTCTCCGGCTATCGCTACTGGATGGTATTGCTTCGCATCTTCGATTAGTCGATCTAGGAAATCAGTGAAGTCACCAATAGAGAGGCTAGGTGGTGCATAGCAGCTATAGAAGCGGATGCCCTCTACTGATGCTGCTACAAAGCCGGCATTGTTGTTGTCGACTGCGTTCTGGAAAGGGAGCTTGCCACATGACCAGATGACAGCCTTGGATGTGCTGTCCGATTTCCAGGGTTGGGTGCTTAGGTGTTTATATGGCTCCGCTATCAGTAAGTCAAGCTCTAATTCGCGCACCGTCTGCATGAGCAGGTCATGCGCAGCCTCACAATGATTGAGATTGAGCTGCAGTATCTTGATGTTCTTTTGCTTGTCATCCTCTGAAGCCTCTTGGAATACCGGGCATTTGTTACTGCCGGCATTGTGAGCAGCATTCTCTGCGCCTTGGTTCTCGGCGCATAATGCACATTTGGCTGGATTTTTACACCCGGCGATCTTGTGCCCTTCATGTCCGCACCTGATGAAAAGCTTAGAACGATCTACTTTGCTTTTGCATTGAGATCCATGATGCCCAAAGTGCCAGCACTTGAAGCATTGGATAGGTCTCTTCGTTACTCTAATTCGGCAGTTTACCCAGCCGATCCAGATTTTACCGCTTCCTTCTTCTTCGCTGCAGCTGCTGGTAGAGTCACAACAGCAATCTAAGTACCTCTGTAGGCTTTTCGGATCCTAATAGCCCCCAGTGGTATCTCGCAGGACTCTCCAATTTCCATCTGCAGGGCGGCTTGGATATCCTCCCTGGTTGTGGTATCGTCAAGATCTCTAAATTCGACATCTTCCTGTGTTTTCTGCAAGGCCTGGCCTTTGTCGGTACTTTTCCTAGAGAGCGTTATCAGCATATTTCCGGCCCTGGTTTTGTGGATCTTATCCACGGTGGTACGGACCTGCTCTTCGGGGACGTCCTTCTTTATTCGACGTAAAATCTCTGCGTACTTCGCCGGCTCAGATGGGCGGATGATTAATGCATCTGGCTTGATCCGCTGACGCGGTTTTCTGCGCTTAGGCTCCGGCCGGGGCTTCTTCGTTGGCTTCTCCTTCCGTAGCTGTTCTTTCTTCTGCTTCTTCAAGTCTTTCTTGGACTGAACAAGCTTCCAAGCCGTTTTGGTCTGATTCTTGTCCGCGTCGAGCGACGCTGGTTTCGTCGGCGGACTTTGTTTCGCGTCTTCGTCACTTGCGTGTCCACAGGATGAGGTGAACTCTGTACCCTTTTGTTATTCTTCTTGGGGACATTTTTATTGAGGTCACCAGCAACTGACTCTGTGTCAGCTTCTGCTCCGGTGTCCATCGCTTCAACAGGTGGTAGTTCCGCTTGTTTTGGCGTCAGCGTGTGCAGTGACTCGCTTGGTTTTAGGGTGACGTGGCCGTGCCGCTGTTGCATTTGCTGCCATTGTTGATCCTGATTTTTGAACCTTCTCAGGGCACTGCAGAGGTTCATTGACGTCGATTTGATTTCCTTGTGGACATTTAGCTTATTTTGAAGGAAATCTTGCAGTCCATTGACTAGCTTTTCCAAATGTTCTAGCGCATCTGTTCTCTTCTTCTTCACACTGAGTAGTAGTGCGTCTTGCTGAACATGAGGCCCATTTCCTCTATTCTTTTGTGTTTGTTGATTAAAGTTCTCCATAAACTATGATATGACTCCAAAGCAAAAGGTCGTCTCCGAACGCGATGCCTCCGGAAGTGGGGGGGAGATCCCTCCTACAGCTACCCTCATTGCTGTGAGAGTTTCTGGCCCTGAAGCGGGAAAATTCAACCGCTTCGACCCTGCACCTGCTCCCTTCATCGGCTTCCTCTTGCTTCCATGGGTGCGGCACGTAGATGCCGGGAGTTACCATATACACCGCGCTATAGGGATCATATCGCACATCTCTTTAGAGTAGCGTATCCGTTTGTGTATGTGACCCGCTGGCCAGATGTATTTCTGGCCCTCCTCGGTCCGATGGTGATGACAGACCCTTTAAAAGGGCAGTTTTGTCCACGGGAGCGTATTTTATTTGGCTCCTACCTTCTGCCCTCGTCAGCTATGGAAAATAAGCTTCATCCAAGGACATAGGGCATCTTCCCATCCGCTCGGGGAGACGCACCTGCTAGCAGTTTCTCCTCTGCTGCAGGTGTGTGTGTGCGTGTGTGTGTGTGTGTGTGTGTGTGTGTATGTGTGTGTGTCTGAAAAAAATGTGTAAAATGAAGGATATTTAATTTCGATAGACATTTTCAATCTCTCTAATTTTGTTTTTTGTTACTTCTGGTATTGTAGTATTGATATTAATAAATATTATTTATGTTTACTGTTTTACTGAGATTCTTAGTTACTATTATTAATTTTTAATATTTGAATTTACATTTTAGTCGTTCTTCTACCTATTTTTTTCCTATTTTATTCATAATCATTTTTTCAATCTGGCAACGTTGTTCGAATGTGAAACGTTGTTCAAATGTAACTTCTATTAGTAAATAACTTTTCACAAATAAGTGAGACTCTATTTCTTTTAGTAGAGGCATTCAAGCTCAACATGGTGTCAAACCTCATGGTCGCAAGATGTGCAAATTGTTGTGGGTGAAAACCACCCCTTACCGAAAAATACCAATATCATAGTTTTTCCTACTTTTTTTTCAATTCAAATGTATTTCATTTATAGTGTTTAACACATTGTATAATAGAAGATTCATATATTTCGAAGTATCAACTCTTAAAAATCTTTAAAAACTACCCTTCTGATGAAAATAATATAGGAAAAAATCTAACGATTTGAAACATTGCAATTTCATTATTTTATTTTTAATGTGAAAAATTCATAGCATTTTAATAAAATTTAATTGGTTATCAATTTTTACTATTGAACTCTTGAAAATTACTCCTTAAGAATTAAATAAAAATAAATATAATGACTGCCAACTTTTAGATTTTGAATTTTTTTGGTATTAAATTTTCTTGTTTCTACTGATTTTTAATTGTCTATTCCCTCGCAACCTTTAAGAACCATCCCTTTGATAGAAAATAAAATTTTTAATGACTGTTAATGTTCTAATTTTGAATTCTTCCGGTATTGAAGTGTATGTTCCAAACCCAAAATTATTTTTCATTCTCTACACCACGACATCCTTTTACCTCTTGGTACTCTCAAATGTACTAACAGGTAACTTAGCATCAACAGAAAAAATCCGTACGCCAAAATTTGAAACTTTTTCATATCCTATAATTCACAAAAAAATTTCAAATTCTTATTTTTTATGTAACTCCTTCAATTTTGAAGCTATCATATCCTACAAAAAATCATTTTAAAGGTAATTCTCAGGGCTACAAGCATATGTATGTTAGAAGGACTTGAGACCCTCCGCATTTTATTAATAAAGGGTGAAGATAAGCAATCCTTGCACTACTATATGACAGATCAATTTGGTTATAACTCCGCCCAAAAAAGCAAAATAATTGTCATAAAAAATGCTTTAATTTAATTGTTTATTTGTTTTTGTATCTCCTATAGTTATGGAGAAAAATTAAGCAGAATTTTTTTTTGAAAAATACAAAAAAGTATTATTTAATGCTTATTTTTTTCAAAATTATGCATTTATAATCAGCCAAACACCCAGATGTCGTGAATAAGATGCAAATAAAGTATTTGGTACAAGGAATAAGTTTAATTTTGATTTTAAATGAAATGGTATTAGTTTTAGTGCAAGTTTTTTAGCTTTAACTATTTTACATCATACCTCACTGAAATTTCAGTCATAATGATTTTTATCAGTAGTCATTTGAAAGGTCTTTTCAAGCTCTTTAAGAAGTATTCCATCACTTTTTGTTGAAAAATGTACCGTTTTCCCGTTATTTGACGTTAAATGCTCAATTATGTAAAACAAAAGCTATTCAAGTATCTATAACTTGCTTTAGGTAGAACATTAAGATCTCAAATATAGCTAAATTCTTTTGTTTTTTTATAAGCTTCATTTTTGTTCATGAGACTTTTTTCGATAAAATGCATCATTACAGAGTCATACGTAAAAAACTATTGAAAAATGCGGTTTTTTGACGAAAAATCCTACTTTTCAATTACGAATAACTCAAAAGCTATCGATCTAATGAAAAAACTTAATGTGACATTTTTTACTTTAAATTTGATGATCTCTCGATTCATGGGGTTATTTTGGTTGAAAAATTTTCCACTCCCGAGAAGGAGTGGCATCCCATCTCGCTTTTTAGATACACACCAATCATCTGTCAAACTTTCAAATAAATCGGTACTGCATTAAAGAATTCGGAGGGGAAATGCTTGAATACCTGGCCTATTTAAATTTGTTTTACAAATACCAAACTGGTGATAAGAAGTAAACCAATCGATTTGGTTCCATAAAAAATTGTCGAAGACATTCCAATGGTATATAATTTATAGTCATACTTTCTCATGCACAGTGAGATAACTTGGAGATGATGTTAGATATTTCAAACATAAAATGAGCAAAGAAATTTGTAGAATTATTTTTCGAAGCTTGGAAAAAACACATAAAACAGAACATGGTACTGAGTCGTAGTTTTTGACTGAAAGCAAGTTTTATTGCGAGGTAGTTTTGTAAGAATTTTCTTGCAGCTTATAATGAAATTGAAAAAATAAGAATAGACAATAAAAATAATTGAATATAAAAAAGGAAGTTGGTTAAAAATCTTCTTTTTTAATTCTTCATGTGTAATTTCAAATTTTGTTCAATGGGCTTCAGTTGAGATACATTAGGAAGATTCCTAGACTCAATAACCGAAATATTCAACTCTGCGAAAGCTCCACAACGTCCTTAGCATACTGAGCAGTTTCCATATCTTGCCAAAACATGAAAAATCCCCCCTTTCTTTTTTGAATTGAATAAATCATGATCTGAAACACCCTTTTTCATATATTTTGGAGGTAACAGAGTTTCCAGCATGACAAAAGTATGATGAAGAACTACCACGAGAGCACTTTCGATTTGAACAGTTTATGTCTTTTGACATACACTGCCAACTTTCGCCCTTCTTCAAGTCTTATAATTCACCGTTTCATCCTCTTCGTTGATAATGATTTGTAAGTTTTCATTTTGGTTCCAGTTGATGTTTTACAGGATATTTGAATACCATTTTTAAACTACATTATGCTTCTTTAGATTATTGCCCAATACTGCCCAATTTTCGCACCGAGTTTTCCGTGAGCCGCCTTAACCAAAACTTTTCTCTTGCTTTTTGCCTGATCTTGACTTTATTTCAATCGAAACACCTGTCTCTACACACCGACAGGTATCATAAATTGTTTGTCTGCCTAATCCCATTCTAATTTCTGATTTTATTCGTAAAACTTGGTAATTTTTTACGTCTTCGTTTTCCATACTTGAAACTAAACTTCTAACAGAGACTTGATGTTTATACTTATGACATACGACAAGTGACAACCTACCTGCTAAAAGTGATCATGTTCTAATTTCTCAAATTCAAACAATATTAAAATTGTAATGCCATGAAGATATAGAGGACGTGAACCATGGATATTCTTATAGAATACACCGTTCAAACTACACCAACACAGAGTGACCTCAACTCGGTTTTTCATCAGCCTCTGAGGTCAATTACACAATATTTTCAAAACGTAGAAATAGACTTTGCTAAAGATAGAGGGTAGATCACGGAACATACAGAAGAAATGCAAACTTAGTTGTTATTTAGTGGAAGGCAGATTTTCGTAATTTATCTCAATTGAAATAAAAGGTTGTAGAGACTTCTTTTGTATGTAGAAAGAGCAATAGTTTTACCCTGTATACTCCATCGTTTTGCTGTACCTTGTCTATGTAAAATCCTAACTGTGAATTAATGAATTCTTTGATTACGTCATTTAATTTTTCTTCTATTTAGTCAAATATTCCAATTTCGAATATTTTCTTCAATATCTTTAACTGATCTTTGTTATCCTTCATATTGTTTTTCAATTATGGAACAACTGTAATGTTCATAAATGAAAGTAGACAATGGAGAAAATAAGTAGGAATAGATTTATACTTCAAATGGTTTCTATTGAAATTTGTGAAATCACTTTCCAGAAAATGATTTTTCTACAAACGATGATTTAGAACGTAAATCAGGAAAGCGTTTATTTAAACAAATAATTATTCATCTTGACAATTGACATTGACAATATTGACACATTTTTATTACACTAGCGTCACGATTGGTAAGTGACAGAACTAAATTCGTGTTGCTGAAATTTACTTCCAAATTAATCTTCTTATAGGGCATGTTTTGTGGAGTATATAATGATGAGAAAGTCGGGATTAAAAGAAACTAATTATAAAATAGAATCTCTGGAAATATATTTCAAATTACATATATTTCTTTAAAACTTTGGTGAAGATTTTGATCTATAAATTAATTATTCAGATACACGTAAATAGAATTAAATACCAACGTGAAAAAGTAAATTTCTGCAGTTACATCGAGTTGACGTCTGCATTAATGTCTTCTGTTAAATGTGAATTGGCATGAATTGGAGAGTGTCTAAATGGAATTAGCAAGGTTCAATTGAATATTTCAACGGGAGCTGGTGATGCTGACTGTCTCGCTTAAATGTGGATGTCGCCTAAATGAGACGAAACGTTGTCATTGATAGACACTGACGAGATTGGATGAATTCCATCTATAGCATATCGATTTCTGTTAAATAAAAGAAAGATTTCAATTTACCTAGGAGAATCTTCTCGATAATACAGTTATACACAAATTATTAAACAATTTTTTATTAATAACTTGATATTACCTTACATAATGTTTGGTTGAGAGCTGATAAGGCTTTTAATTTTTAAAAGTTAAACTATATCTCAATCGAAAACAGCTCAGAATTGCAAGATTCTATTTGATATTCTAACATTATTTTGATTTTCAGACCAAAGATGACTTTAAGATTGCAATATTTAAATCAACAACCACATTCTCAGATCTGCTATTTTGTGATTTGGATAATCTACACCTATAAACTATTAATCAACTCAAACAATTACATAAAAAGCAATAAGAAGTTTTAAATATCGAGAAATTTCGTCCTCAAAGAATTGCTGCTAGATATACTAGAAAACTTCTTTCTGTGGATAAAGACGATGATGACACAAATAATGTTCCTGACGTTAACAATAGAAAAAAGAATGAAATGGCTGCTATATCAGTTATACATAATTAGAAGAAGTCAATGGACTCAAAATTATCAGGTTTATATCTTTGATTCATTAATATTTTTTGTTTTGTTAATTACTTTTAAAAATTAATATTATGACCCCAACGTTCATTTCCAAATTATATGAGGTCCCTCAACTCTTACGATTTATATTCACTTGAAGCTCTAAGCTTTTCAAAACTGTACTTCTATTTTTGTGGCGTTTCTATTTATTTTTTTTGTCATGATCAAGTATTTGATATTTCTTTTGTTTTTTCTTCTAACGCTTCTTTTTGTTTCTTCTCCTAGGGCTTGTTCATTTATTCCCACGTGGTCTGCAAAAGCAAATACCTATAAGATCAGTAGACTCATTCCCTCCTATCACTAATATGCAGGCACACTCTGCTTCAGTCCAATTAACGTGTTTTCTGCCAAATCATAGCTCGGAGGACTGAAAATTATTTGCTGACCTTTTTGGTTCAAGACTAAGTCTTCTTTTGACTGTTCTACTACTCACAGCCACTCTTCGCAATTCTCTGAGCTTTCGTTGGA
This sequence comes from Diorhabda sublineata, assembly GCF_026230105.1. NCBI lineage: Eukaryota > Metazoa > Arthropoda > Insecta > Coleoptera > Chrysomelidae > Diorhabda > Diorhabda sublineata. The sequence goes on along the minus strand of NC_079485.1, from coordinate 13,849,187 downwards.
CTTGAACACCAGTGAGAGCCCGATGCGATGTGCTGATAATTGATTGGTCATCTATGAGTATGTCGGGTGTCACTTTTTTCTTCTGGAACCGCATTTTCGATGAAAGTTACCAGTCGGTTACAGCACTGACCATTCTCGTTGATATGTGTATCTGTTTCAGTTTTATGGCTAATTGATAGTGATAGGTAAGGTGAATAACCTTTTATAAAGACTGTGGGAGCAAGGAACATTAAGAATTAAGCAATTTTGTGTCCAATTTTATTGCCAGTGCCATCTCAGTGGTCAATGCTGATATTTTTTAATATAAATTTTTTATGCAGTTTATGGAAAATCGAGTTATAATCTTTGATATAATTTGAAATCTATGACAAGTTTTCATTGGTTTTCATGAAAATGTATATTCAACTCTGTTCAAGATGGAATAATTAGAAAAAAATGATCAAAACCTTGTCTACAAAAAAATCACGTAGGTCAGATTAATAAATTGAACCTTCCATTCGATATGATATCATCATTCATTGCAAAATGGAAGTTTAGGGATCAAACCTCGATTTACATTTTATAATTGAATACCGCGGTCCATTGCATTGGTGTGTGGATACCAATTAATTAATACATTCAAAAATAGGAATAATTAGTATCTATATGCTTTAGAAACTCTCATGGGCTTAACTCTTAGAATTACTCCAAATAGTAAGTTACTGATTACATTTTAATCCACGTACACGACGGAGTGGCTCCTCGATTTCGAGAAGTACTCCAAACTTGTAGTTCTCCTACCTAATTAAATACGTGAGGACAGTTAGCAAATTAGATCGTTTCTATGGGTACACATTTTAGGCCAGACCTTTGGTGAATGCACTGGAGTGTTAACTATAATCACAAAACGTTATACCACATCACAGGAACTAAAGAATTTTCTTCAGCTTCTTCGTTTTTTTCGTCACTAAATCTATCTCTGTAGTTGTCATCGGACTCTACTACTAAGCAGCTCTATCAACAGCCGAGATGGAAAAAATTGGTCATCGTTATGTGATACAATACGTTTATTTCAGGTCTTAGCCCAACCAATATGAAATCTGAACTAGATTTTACTCTGGGTGAAACTGCTCCTTCGATATCAACAGTAAAATATTGGGTAGCAAAGTTTAGACGAGACCGTACGAATTGAGAAGACCAGCAACTCAGTGGTCGCCAAATGAGGTGATGGCCACCAGGAATTTTGAAGAAAATCCACAATGGGATCGTCCACTGAAAGTGCGCAGGCTAACAGACATTGTAGGCATTCCAAAAACTGCAGTAAATTTCATATTAACTAAAAATTTGGACAGGAGAAAGCTGTGTGCAAGATGGGTGCCACATTTGCTCACAATGGAACAAAAACAGCGTCGTGAAGATGTTTCCATCGAGTATTTAGTGATGTTTCATAGAAAAAAAAGCCGAATTTTAGAACCATTTCGTATCCACGGATGAAACGTGAGTTCATCACTTCACACCTAAAACAAAACAATGGACTGAAAAGGTAGAACTGGCTGCAAAGAAGGCAAGGACCATTTCATCTGCAGATAAGGTCATGGCGTTGGTTTTTTGGGATGCCTCTGGAATAATTTTCATTAATTAATTAATTAGTTGCAACCTCATACACCCTTTTCGCCAGATTTAGCCCTCCCGATTTATTTTCTGTTTCCAGATGACTCGGTGATCAAACCATGAAGAGGTGGTTTTGGCAGTTGATGACTATCTTGAGGAGCTTGACGATTCTTATCATAAGAATGGTATCGAACTTGGGTCAGGTACTTCTGGAACCATCCTCGTACGTAATCATATGGAATTTTGTAAAAGTGAAATAGAGTCAGCTCTATCTCTTGATTTTCCATTGATTTTCCAACTCTAGCTTGACATCAATGTCATTTTCGTCTAGTTTTAATCAACTAATCAACCTAAAAATGCGCGTCATTTCTTCTGTCCCCAACTTGATGTAGCAATTCCATGCTAAAGCAAATAGGTTCACCTTCCAAGTACCAAAAACAAATCTAGCAAAACAAAAGATATAAAAAAGTTTCCAAATTTCACTAATCTTGTCTCTAGCTGTGAATAGAGATTTGCTGAGGAAAGCTACATTGGATATTTCTTTGAAAATAGAAATAAAATCAGCTGATTTTACATTATCTTCACTGATTAAGAATGTTTAATCAGCAATTAATGAAAGAGCTTTATATTCACTCCAACACCTCGTTGCTCAATTTTTTGAAATCCGTAACTTATTAAAAACTGAAATATCACTCCAAAACCACACAAAATAACTTCTAACAAAAGAATTTTTTGTAATTGGGCTCTCCACGGACCTGGGGATCTGATCAGGATTCATTTCTCAATAACCACCAGAATAGAAAAATGATCATGGCTTTGATAGAATAAATGAGTCTAGTATACCTTGATTTGGATTTAGATGGGCTAAGGTTCTAGAAAAAATCGTAAAACTTTTGATTGGAATGGGGCTTGCAAATGAAGTATCAGAATATCCCCTAAGTGATTGCAGTGAATTAGAGACATAATAAATATTTAGGGAGACACTTATAACAATGGACGTATTTAAATTATTTTGGAAATATTTCAACCGGTCTATTTTATTTTAAAGTGGCTACGCCATGACCTACTTGCGAAACATCGAACGAGGGAAAATGGCCGGCTACTATGACACTTTCCAACTAATAAATCATTACTCGTTTCATCATGTGGCAGAAGTTGTATGAACCATTTGCAAGAGTGCTGTTGAATCCGGAATTTTTTGCCGCAAAAGAAATACTTTTGTGAATTTAAGCGCTCGGAGCACATTATACAGGGTTTTCGACGGATTTTTTAATCCTAAGACGATTAAATTTATTTCCCTGATTTGATATTTTTATACAAGGTGATTGATTAGTGTGATAAAGCTCAGTACCTACTTCGTCCTTTGAAATATCAATTTAAGGAATAATAATCATCAATCGTCCTCATATTATTTGTAATCTTACAGGGTATTCATTCCAGAATACTGTGATATACAAAAGTTACATTTTCTTTGAATTAAACACTCTGTATTTTATTGCATATTTGTCATAAAAATCATCATACGTTCAATACAATGTAAGAGAAATTCGAAATTGAAGATCTGTTGCGGTCAAAGCAACTCTTACAACAGTGTTGACTTAGCTACAAGGCTGCTGGGAACTGACACCTATTGCACCTGCACCCTAAGAAGTGACCGAAAGCACAGTCCACAAGACATCATGGAGGCGAAATTAGAACGAGGAGAAAACGAATCCAGGTTCTCTAATGGTATTCATATTGGAAAATGGAAGGTAAAACGCGACATCAATTATATAAGCACTGAATTTGGGAAAAAAACTGAAAATCCTGAAGCGATTCTGAACTATATGTGAGGAATTGATCACCAGGATTAAATGTTGTCGTACTATCCTTGTAATAGAAAAACGATAAGGTGGTAAAAGAAACTTTTCATTCATGTTCTGCAAATGAATTTGACTGATGCACACTATCTTCAAAGAAAGTATTCTGGTTGTCGTCGCCTTTGTTTTTATGACTTTCGTTTGGAGGTGATTGGAGATCTGTTAGAGATCTGTTAAAAAAAAAATCCGAATTGCCTTTCAAAAGACGAGAAAACCATGAGTGAACCAAAGGACGTATTGAAACTAGAAGAGGGTCTAGGAAGGAATGTAGAACCTGCAGGTAAAACAAAATGAGAGAACAGACGATGTAAATAATGCCCTGGGAATCCTGGTTTTTGTGTGAACTGCTTCGAAGACTTTCATAGTTTTTGTCAGTCTGGTATTTCTAATATTTTCTGTCACTTGTTAATGTGATTTTAAATTTCCGTAAACTAAGCAATTAAGAAGTTAATGAAATATAATTTACATGATTTATGACATAAATAAATGCGACAAAACAAATAAAACCTAATGGCGTCTGAGAGTAGCTCAAAAATCGATTCATAAGTGAAAATTTTTGAATCAAGATAGAACTAAACTAAATACGAAATATTTTACAACAATTTACATTTTAAACAGCCCCCTCGCTTGACGGCGGTGTTCGAAAGGATTAGTGCATGCGAACTGTACTACTGCAATGTTGAATTTTCACGAGAAAATAACAGTAACAGTCATTGAACATCCATCACCTGATTAGATTATGTGTGATTTCTGGTTATCGTTTAACGTAGAGAAGCGTTTACGTGATTGACGTTTCATGACCAAGAATGAGATAAATGAAGCATTTGATCAATTTTTCGATTTACATTGATGTAGGAAAATGAATTGAATAATTTTCCTAAAAGCATTGGCGTTTTCTTATATTTATATATTTAATTTCCAAACATACTTTTGACAGTATATGTTTGTATTTATATGAATTTTATTAAGATTCGAATGTGTTTTAGTGATATATCATTTATTTTCAGGATATTCTGTGTAGAGAAAATGATAATGCGGAAAACAAAGGCGAGTTGAAGCACTGAACAAATTGACTTTTCGATAGCATAGCTTGTAAACTAGCGTACAACGTTTTATGAACGAGTAATAACTGCAAATATTCCTGTTAAACTGACTTTCGAACTGGTTGTGGTAAAAGTTCTCGAGTAGTTTTATTTATGTTATACGCGATCAGAAGGGAATGTGAAACTTGTGATGTCGAATAGAAAAACTTGTAATAAGGAGAGAATGTATTGCGCTCAATAATGTACTTGAAAATAGAAACAAAAAATGAAATTAAGAGCAGAAATAACATGAAAAACATTCAGTGTATAATGAAAATAAGAAGAGAAACTAGGAAAAGCAATAGGTGGTGGTGAGAAATCATTTGACATTATTTCCAATCCAAAAAATACGAGGGGTTGTTACTTAATTAAATGTGAATATGTCAATTCTGATATTGTCATCATAAAGTTTGACAGATTTTTGAAATATTCATTTTGGTTCAAAAATGGGACTTTTGATGATGAAGCACCATCCCCAGCGATCACGTTTCGCTGATTTTCTAATTCCAATCGTGTTTGCACTTCGATACAGGATAAATTTCGTGGAGTTCATCCAAAATCTAATTCATGAACATCTCTCGGACACATCACTCGGACACGTTCAATATTGCATGAACATTTGACTGTCAAAAAGATTTGTTCGCATAATTTGACAATCGTTAATAAGAATCTTGTATCGATTGGTGCAAAAAAATGATAAAAAAGTTCAACCTCGGTGCTTTAAAATCATGAATCGATGCATATTAATTCGAAATTAAACAACAATCGGTCTTTCAAGACGAGTCAAATCCAATAAAAGTTGTTGCTGCACAAAACACTTCGAAGCAAATGGTCGACTGGTTTTTCGGAATAACTGGATAATGTAGAAAGATCACTTCTAAATGGTAAACCAGTATTTCTTTGGCAGAAATTTTCCAAAAAAATCAAGGAAACCAATTGCATCAGACTAATCATTCTCCACCTCGACAACGCGAGCTCACATGTTTTAAAACAGTCAAAACATCGAATTAATGAGTCATCCGCCGTACAGTTCTTGTTTGGCACCCTTTGATTTCTTGTACAAATCACATGTTTTGGAGGTAGCTCAATCAGAAAGGGAAAAATGCATGAAAATACTGAAATCAGATTGAGTCGTTTTTATCTGCAGTCACTATTGTGAAAGTTGAAAAATCCCATGATCTGCATAATCAACAGTTGGCGGATGTGGACGGAAAACCAAAGGCGATTTTTAGGTAGAATCATTTGCAAATCCTGGCACATGTCCAGGCGCTACGTATCGAAAGAAGGATTACTGTGGTTGACCCCTTTTTGGGGTGCAGCATAGAGGTGCGATAATATTTTCAAACGGTTATCAAAATGACTTTTTTCTCTACAGCTTTCCTTAGTTTCAAGTAGCTTTCTCTATGAGTAAAATGAGCTAGAAAATAACAATTTTTTTATAATTTCTGGATATTTTCAGTTTTCAGTACTTCTCCAGAATATGTCGAGAAGTTTGATATTTTTTACTAAGTAACTTCCTCTATATTAGTCGAATTTATTGAATAATTTTATCATCCAGATACTTTTCTGTTCTTAGGGAAACTTTGAGTTCTATATTTTGTACAAGATTTATCACGAGAATGATGGCTAGTACGAGGTTCTTCAATAAGTGCAGGTTTCCATTTGCAGGAATTTCTTTTTTTTTCAAATTCACCACCCTTTTTTTGAAATCGATTCAAAAATTACATTGGATGCTTCTGGAAATATGTAGATTGATGGTGATTATTTAATTTTTTGCTGTTTCGGTGAAGAGTTGCTTCCAGGAAAACTGTGTTCTATGTTTTTCCATTTGCTTATTTTGATAATTTAGTTATTTATTAAGTAACCATTTGAATAAACTCGTACTACCTCTCGTTCTGACCAAACTGTTTCCATTACAAAGCATGAATAACATGACAAAAATTCGATTTTATTATTTTGAAACGTTGACAAAAACTCTTTGTTTACTCTCTGTTTTCCTAACAAATTGAACGAATAATTAAAACCAGTGGTTTCTTTAAAACTTCGCGATTTCAACATCCCCAGGATTATTTCCTTTGTTAAATTTCTTTCGCAATTCTTTTGGGAAATAGGGGGTTTCTAATTATTTCTAATTAAAAGATAACTCTTTAAGGACTATAATAATAGTCCTTCTTCTTTTCACATTAACTTGTAACCCAAATAATTATCCGGAGAAAGACGAGAGTTTCGTCCCGAACTTTGCTCCTTATTGCTCTCATTTATAAATCGTGCTTTTATCTCACTAGATTGGCATTTGAGACTTTTTTTTTCGATTGCAAGCGCGAAACGATTTCCTTTATCTCCAATTGCAAAAAGAAAACGAATTGTTTGAAAAAACAACGCATTCAAATAATAATCTTCAAAAATATGAGTTCCAAGACTTGTACAAAATTTATTTACCCTGTATCTAGATAATTATTTGTTATTTTTATTGAACAAATAATCACCTGAATACAGTAGAACATATACAGGAGCAAATTCTAATAGCGACCATTTTTTAGTAACCTCAAAAAAGTGAACAAATACAGTTTAATCAAAATCTCGGACCCAAAAAAAGACTACAGGTAGAAAAGCTCTTAGATAATATAACAAACGACAACCAAAATATTAAGAAAGAAATTAAAACAGGGAAAAGAAGACGAATGGTTAGATTCTCAAACAATCCAAACAGAAAATGTGACATTTGACATGTGACACACAAATGTGATGAAGACAAAAAACTGTATGCTCTCATCGATATAATTTTCACGCAATTTTCGTTTTTTTCTTATAATAGAACCGGCATTTTCAATTTCATATAGGGTGCATTGGAGATATAATCTGTATTTTGAGGGTATTTATTTTTTCTTAATGATATTCATCCTTGATCTACTTCTTATAGTACGTTAACATGGCATGTATACATCCCTGAAGGGAGATAGTTGTCTTTCGTTTACCCTTTCGCAATTTGAACAGTATATTTATTGCTGATTCATCTCCCTCGCGACGTAAGCATCGATTTGGCAAATGCCTATAAGATTCGTCCAATTTTATTTTATTTCCCAATGGTATCCGAAACTTTGTGATTTAGCTGTCATTTGAAGAAAAAAATTGTAGACGTGGGGTACGAGATTGCAGAGACTGAACTAATTTTTAGATATAAATAGTTTAGAAATTACTGATTTTCGTAAAAAATATTTTGTTTAAGATTGAGTACGTAATGTATATGAATTTTACTTGTTTAAGTATATTCATACTACTGAAAATGATTTCTATTAGTTCCATTTATCGAAAAAAGTGGTAAAAGGGTCTCAACTATGTCAACAATGTTTTTTTTATAAATAACCGTGTACTTTAAGACATTTCATGTAATCGGTTTATCCTAAAACCGTTGGAAAATGAAATATTAGATTGCAACAAATCACGAACGAATGCAGGCGTCAGACCTATTTAAAAAGCGACACGAAATATTTCAACAAAGATTGAGTTCAAGGAAAACATGAAATTTCCTTGCTGGACTAAAAAAATAATCGACTACAAATAGTTGCAGAAGAAATACTGAATACATGAAGAGACTATTACATAGAGAAATTATACACAAATCCTGGAAGCAGTTCAAAATATTAGGCACGGACAAGTTGACATTGCTTAGTGCTTAATGGTAGTACAATGGGATCTCCCATTTTGTCCAAATTTTAATGGAATATAAAGAAGAAAATCCAATCCAATCCACCATAATCTATAATATATGCTACATTTTCATGGACCATTTTTAAAATGAAGCTCTATCATCCTCTTCTCTTCGACCAAGTTGTTGTCTACGATATGTTGATGAAACTTTTCTTATTTGGCCCTTTGAAGTGATACTCCAGACTATTTCTAGCCCCATCTGGATGGCACACATCCTTGTATACAATTCACGATGAAGGTGAAGAAGGACTCTGCCGTTCCTTGACGTCATAATAAAAATAAATTTCTCGGTTTCTCTCTACACTACATATATCGCAAAACCTTTCACACCAATGGTTTCCTCAATGCTCAATCATTCAGCTCAACTTAGTTCTGTTATTTATACACTCGTATCACGATCCATCTCGGTGACTGACGAATCCAGTCAAGCATCTGTTTGGAACAAACATTGTTTGGAATGGTTACAACAAATCTCTAGGTGCATCCACAAATTTTCTTCTCCAGCTCCTCCACTGGTTTGTAGGATCAACTGAGGGTGAAGATGTAATAGACAAAATTTGCAGAATTTCCAAACCTGATAGCATCCGCACAATCTTTAAGCACAATCAACAATTCTCCCACCTAATCAGATCCGTCAAAGATAAAATATCCAATGAACATCATAGAGTGTATGAAATCTCCTACTCAGATTGCCCACGTTCTTATATTGACCAAGGAACACATTTCCTCCGTCTTTGACCATCATCGTGTTCACGTTCACATTCACATTCAATAAAATCAAAACCATCGCCCGTCTTCGCTCCTTGAAGTCTAGGATTATTCAAGAAGCTGTCGAAGTAGAGACACTTCAAAATAGTTTGAGCACAAGGGATGATATCCAGAGATTACCGGCAATTTGGGAACATCTTCATGCATTTCGCTCCAATACCACTCCGGCTAACAAAAACCGCCAAGTGGTCCTCTATAATAACAAGGTCCAGGCGATTAGCTCCCCAGTTAGCTCAAGATCAGCAGTGATTGTGTTAGTATCTACAGTGCTGTCGATATTTTTTTACATTATCTGTTTTAATCATTTTAAATTTTTTTGTTTCAGTTTTTCATTTCCTTGGTGAAGTTCCAAGAAGTAGGCAGATTGAGGGCTTGAAATCAACCAAGAAAAGGGGCGATTCGTTGCGCCACTTTTTACGAATCAGTAACTACCCTATCCCCACCCTTCTCTTGATAATAGCTCCAAAGTAGAAGCCAAAACATCGAGAATGTATTAAAATAAAATATTTCTACTATTCACCTCTGAAATAGCTTCGAAGCTTAGTCTGCCTTAGGAGAAAACAACTACTTTCTTGGCTAATGACTCGACGCATATTACAACTCCTCTGAAGAGCGTTATGTCAATCGACGTTTTTTTCGATATCAACTTCCCCAATGATCTCACAATTGCAAGGAGGGATTTGTAGCCACTGACTAGTTTCGACGTTATTACTTCTCATCGGAGTGGTTAAACAACCCTCGTTCGGGCTTGAGAACCGGATTGAGGAAAACGTCAAAGAGCGTCGCTAATTGGTTCATGTAGTTAATCATTCCCCAGAAAAAGCTAACAACTCATTTACAACTGCGAAACACTTTTCAATCGAACAGAAAAGAGAAAAATTGATTTCAATATAAGTATAAAATGAATACAGATAAAATAAATGTCATTGTACTAAAAGCGCAGGGTGGTATGTATGACAAACCCTCCATCTTGGAATAAGTCCAATAAGAAATTAAAACGATTGATATTGAAAATTAAGGAAAGTTATATAAATTGTTCTGTCTGTGATTTATTTTAGTATCGAGAGGTTTATATGTTTTACATTCAATTTAATTAACAATAGAAGCTTGTTTTTAAACTATATTTCATATTAGTCAGCCATAAATCCATCATTTCAAGTTGATGATAAATCTTTTTCTGTTTTTCCGTCTTAGTGGCGACAATGGTATTTACGTAAAATGAGTAAATAACTTCGTCAAATGTGCTTTCCTTCAATTTACTCATGTTAGTTCGACATAAATTTGTTTTTTTTATGCACGGAGCATTAGAATGAACATAATTGTTTGTTGTTGTTTTATTTCGTTCCAAATTAACATAGTTCAAATTTTATAATCTACTTTTTGATCTATTCAGTAAATATAGCAAACTATTCGTTTTCAGACCTACTAGTGGGTATATTTTAGTTATAAAGTTTATATCGAAATTTGTGTGAATAAGTGAGATTTCAGACTGAAATTTTAAAGGATGATTTAATGATCGAGTAGTTCCAATTACACACATGGGATTCTATAGGCTCTTATTTTTCACAGTCTGGTAATAACAGAGAGAGAGTTTTTCTGCAGCCAAATGCTGTGATTATATAATAGTTAAATGAGTAAGGATTCATTTTCAAATACAAATTTCTCAATGTATCTATAAATTTGCTTGTTTTTGTGTTATATCTGTATGAAATATATGGAATTTGGTTATTGTCCTGCTAGGTCGACAGCCAAAATTACAAATTCACATTCGGTTTATTTATATTCGCGAGCAGGAGCATTTTAATACAGAAATCAGATTTTTTACGGTTTCAAATAACAAAAAAGGAGAAGATTGCTTGTGGGTAATGGAGCTGTGTAGAAGAATTTCTCTGGAAAGCAATAAATATTGAAAAAAGTGTCTAGGAATGGCTAAACATTTTAGAAAAGTGATTAGGAAGTTGTGAATATTTACAAAGTGCTTAGAAAGCAATGAATTGCTAGAAACGTTATCTGGAAATCAATAGATATATGAAAATCGATCGTTTCGAATGACATAAAATGAAAAAAACTGCTTGTGGGTAACGGAGCTGTGTTGAAATGCAATAAATATGTGAAAAAGTGTCTGTGAATGGCTAAATATTTCAAAAAAGTGTCTATGAATAGCTAAATATGTTTAAAAAGTGTCTAGGAACGGCTTAACATTTCAAAAAAGTCATTAGAAAGTTTGGAATTGTTAGGAACGTTATCTGGGAATCAATTGATATATGGAAATAAATTGAAACATGTTAATTTTTAACGAATTTACATGGTTTCAAATGACATAAAAGGCTGTTTGTGGGTAACGAAGCTAGATATCCCTGTTGTGGAAAACTTTCTTTGAAAAGTAATAAATATCTGAAAAAATATCTGGGAATGGCAAAATGTTTTTAAAAACTGTATAGGAGTGGTTAAACATTTTAGAAAAGTCATTAGGAAGTTTTGAATATTGATAAAGTGCTTAGAAAGCAATGAATGTTTAAAAACGTTATCTGGAAATCGAAAGATATATGAAAATCAATTGAAAGGAGTTAATTTTTAACGATTTTCTACGGTTTCAAATGATATAAAAGTAAACGACTGCTTGTGGTTAACGGAGTTAAAAACAGCTCACTGTTGTGGAAAACTTTATCTTGGTATCAATAAATATTGGAAAAAGTGTCTGGGAATGGCTAAATATTTTTAAAAATCCTCTGGGAATAGCTACATATTTTTGAGAAGTATCTGGGAGTGGCTAAATATTTTTGAAAAGTGTCTTGGAATGGCTGAACTTTTCAAAAAAAGTCCAGCAAGGAATGAAAAGTGCCTACAGAGCAATGAATTGTTAGAAACGTTATCTGGGAATCATCAAATATAGGAAAATTGATTGAGACGTATCAATTTTCAACGATTTTTTACGGTTTCAAATGATATAAGAGTGAACGACTACTTGTGGTTAATGGAGATGTGTTGGAAAAAGCTTAATATTTTGGAAAAATTTCTCTGGAAAGCAGTAAATATTGAAAGAAGTATCTGGAAATGGCTAAATATCTTTAAAAATTATCTAGGAATGGCTAAACTTTTCAAAAAAGTGTCTAGGAATGGCTAAACATTGCAGAAAAGTCATTAGGAAGTTGTGAACATTAATAAAGTGCTTAGAAAGGGGAGTCAATAAATATATGAAAATCAATTAAAACGTCTCAACTTCCAACGAATTTTCACGGTTTCAAGTAATATAAAAGGAAGAAGACTGCTTGTGGTTAACAAGGATGTGTTGAAGAGAGCTCTCTAAAGTCTAGGACAAATGGATATGATCGTTTGTTGCTCTTGTTCTTATAAATATCCAAAGCAACTATACAATCCCCAAACTTATCTCTCCTCATAGGAGCTACTGACTTGAATATCCATAATACCAGATCGTATATATTAATCCTCAATTTCCCCCTTCTTTCCTAATTCAAAAGTATTTTCTATGTTTGTAATTGAAACTTAATAAATATAAAGTGTTTGTCAAGCAAACAACATAAATTATTACCACCCAAGAGTGATAAATTGACTTACAAACGGCAATCGATACATTTTACCATCTCGTCTAATGAGATAGAAACTGGTAGCAGGAGGAAGAAGAAGAGTTTAAGAAGACGATAAAAGATAGAAGATAAAGGAAAACAATTTCCATGAAATTATTTCATTTATTATTTATAGACAGAACTTTTGACATTCATTCAGTTCTTAAAAATATTTGAAGCCAGTTCATTAATATACACTTCATTACAGAATAAAAAGTAGATTATTCATGTATTTTTAGTAAATATTCAGACAACTAATGGACTTGAGTGGAAGTCTCTTTTGAACGAAAGAACGATGCCAATATTCAGAGCGAACCTTTTTCCATTCTCTTCTCCTTGAGTCTGAGAATAAATACAACCGGAAAAGTTTACAGTACATGTCTAAACAGACATAGAATTCTTCCTTATAATTTATGTTAAGAGCTCCATTGTAAACATGTATTTTTCGTACAGTTTCCAAAATGTTTGCACAAAGCTAAATTCAAATGTATATATACACCGTTGGGAAATGTAAATTGTTTTTCCTTCATTCTTTTTACTCTTGTATTGAGTTTGCAATGTTGGGACGGTTTCCACGGCGATTCTGGTGATAAAATTATATATAAATATACTTATTTGAAAATTCAAGCTACGTTCATTATTTACCCGACAAACAGAAAACCCTGTTTTGTTTGTTGGACTCATTTATTGTTGAGATTGTATGCAACATAAATACTGAAACAGCCACTTTACTTTGAGTGAAAATGTTACATGAGGTGGAACAAACTTTTGAAGTTTATTTCTTATAGATAATATAAACATTTCCGAAAATTAACCTCTAATCACCATTTTGAAAAAAAAATTGATTTAGTACTGAAAGTCCGAAGGATTGAGGTCTAAGTTCTACTTGGAAAAACAGGTTCCAGGTAATAAATCAATATTATTGAAACTAGATGTCACTATTCGAGAAGAACACTCATATATTTTGAGATGCCACTAAACTAAAGAAGTTAAAGCTGGCAACACTTCATTTTTTCAGCGATGCAATCCATAAGTAATAAGCTACTCGCTAGAAGAGCCGTGTGAGAAATTTTCCACACCAACATTGGTGAAAAAGCAAAGGTGTTTCAAGGTATGTATATAATTTTCTTATCTCATTATCTTAGTACAGTATCATTGATGTGCTATGTGTAAACTAATGAAAAAAATTATCAACAGATTGTTCTGGATTCTAGAAAAACGAAACCTTATTATACCGGAAGAAAGCAGATTTAGACAACATAGATCAGCCCTGGATAATATCATAGACTTGGAAAGTGAAATCAACGAAGCAATTGCCCTAAAAAAAGCTATTTTCTTTCACAATAACCGAGCTTTTGACATTGCATGGCATGATTACATCATAAAAAAATTATACGAATTCAATATACAAGATCACTGCTGGTTTTTATTGAAATCTTGCTGAGATATCGAACATTTGAAGTTGAAACCAATGGCACCACTTCCGAAAAAACATATTTCGAAAATTGTATTCCCTAAGGATCAATCAGTCCCTCACTCTTTATCATCGCAATCAATGACATCCTAAAAAACTTAAAGTTACCAGTAAAAGTTCGACTATACGTAGATGACTTGGTTGTTTATTGTAACGGAAAAAATATTGAGAATATCTTCTCACAAAGTCAGGATTTTATCTATAACTTGGAGCTGTGGGCACAAAAAACCTGTATTACCTTTTCAATTATAAAGACACGCTACATTCTTTTGTCAAGACAAAAGAACATACCAAACGTAAAGGTATTTAAACTTTATAATGAAGACCACACACTAAGCTGGAACTATCATGTTAAAAATCATCTCCTAGCTTGCAACAAACTATTACACTTACTGAAAACGCTAACGAACAAAGAATAGAGTGTAGATCGACAGATATTACTAACATTACAAAACTAGACTATGCATCAATTGTATATTTAATAGCTAACAAATCGCTTCTAAAAAAACTCGACAGTTTTCACAATTGAGCCTTACGTTTGATAATAGGTGCACTCAAAACAACACCAGTGGAAAGTTTGTACTGCGAATCAACGGAACCATCCTTAGAAGACAGAAGAATATATTTGAGACTTACGTATGCAGCCAATCCTTCCAGCCCTCTTCTCCAAAAAATTCCCAAATCTTTTTTTAAATAAACCCAGATCCCCCAAAACCTTCTATGCTAGAGTTCGATCATATCTAAGTGAATTAAACTTCTTCCTTCCTGAATGCTTTCCTATCGAATCTTCTCAGAATCCAAAATGGACAATAGAAAGCACCATATTCATTACCCAGCTCACCACACGAACCATACGCTGTTCAAAGGACACTTTAATAACATATTCAATGAGTACACCAACCTCTAAATATATGCTAAAAGCTCCTTCAACCCCATTTCACTACCTAAGTATATGCAATATATCGAGCTACCCACTTCGCCGCTTCATCAAACGAGCCTAATCATGTCATACTCACAGACTCTCTTAGCTCAATCCAAAATCTTCAAAAAATACACACCACAAATTCCTTAGCTATCACAATCAAGCAACAACTACAATATATACAAAACAACAACAAAAAAATGGCATTCTGTTGGATCCCCTCACACAATGGAATAAAAGGAAACGAAGAGGTAGACCTGGCCGCTAAGGAAGCTGTGAATAGTGATAGTGCGTGAACTTTTTAATTACTACCGATATTAAATAAATCCTAAAGCGTAAAGTGTTCAATGAATGAGAGAACAAATGGTCAAAGTCCTCACACAAACTTCGTGAAAAACCATGGTCAATACTACTGAAAAATCGCAGAGATGAAGTCTCCGTCTAGGCCATGGGGACTGACCCATAGCAACTTATTTGAAGCTAAACCTGAACTAAAATGTAGCAACTGCAATTGCAAATTGACTTTAAAACACATAACGCAGAAAGATTGTTATCAAATCTACCACTCGGAACAATACGTGAAAGTATAGGACCTAAATACAATATTACTTACTTTAAACACATCTCGATCATAAACTTAATTTAACAAATATTTATAGATAAAGCATTTAATTTTTACTAAATCGCTAATAACCAGTATACGGTTGATGCGAATTTTGTAACAAAGAAAGGGTGTGTATACAATTTTCTATCTTAGTTACCGTATCATTGATTTTCAAATTGCAAGACTAGTTCTCGTAGGAATTCCTCATTTCGTACTTCGTCTTAAGGTGCGTACTGATCCGAGCATTCGTTTGCGCACAAAATTTTTGCGGTCACAAAATATTGTTGCACAACTGCAACAATTTTTAGGTAGGATAAGGGAAATTTTTATATGGGAAAGGTTTGTTGGAGTTGGCCCTGATATAAGAACTGTTCCTCTGCAGTGCTCGGGTTGTGGTGGTTGCGTGGTGTTGTGCTGTCTTAGCTGAAAAGAGTAAAGCTACGACTATTGACGAGAGGAGAACGAAAAGAGAGCTCTAGCTAGTGAAAACGGTTTATAAGTTTTCAGTGAGTTTTTTCTTTGTTTTTTCAATATTCTATGTTTTGGTTCTATTTTTTTGGAAAAATTTGAATGAGGAACGAGCGGGTTAAGCTGCGGCTGCACTTTTCCCTATCGTTGGCCATTTGGCTGGTGAACTGGTTTACTAGTAGAAAACCTGCAGCACCGACGATCGACGATGTGCGTATGGTAGGGTTTTATCTGATGGATATAAGAGAAGTATCTAGAAAGAGCACATAAGCCCAGGATACTTCAAAAGTAACTACCTGCCAGCCTAAAACAACGCGTTAGTTAGGGTCTAATTGGCGCCAAGTTTAAATTCTCACGCATCTAATTTAAATCGAATTTGTGTTCATATTTTGCACACAACATGCTAACTGGCTGTAGTAAAACAATTTTTCTTCTAAAAATTAGGCGCATACTAATTTAAACTTGGCGCGAATTACAACACCCCCCCCCAAAGCGTTATAATAGGCTGGAAGTTGCTTAATGTAGCCTCATAATCCGAGATAAAACGACAAATGACGGATCGCGTTCATGCGTGTATATGCATACCCACACGAAAATTTGTCATTGTACTCACTTGAGTAATTTTACGCATGCAGATCATTGCGCAGCTTTAGAATAATGCTTCATAACCTTGTCCAAACACTTATTTTTTCTGTCCAGTCTTCTATTGAGATAATTTTGATATCTTCACTAGATGGCAGTTCTTATACGCCCAACCTACAAGTCTGGATATGTTTACATTTGGGGTCTCCAGATCCAATCAATTATTCGCATTTCATCCATATATCATAGTTTAATGAATGAAGTCCCTAATAATCTTCTTATTCAATATTAATTTCAAAATAATCGATGTTTGTAACTTCAAAAACTAATGATACACATACAGATACAGACATATACACATACAGACGAAAATACCAAACAAATTACAATAAAAACTGGATGTCCCAACTACCCCAAAGAAATTTGAGAATAGTTGCAAGAAAAAGGGAAACCAGGCAACTGAGGCGGAAGGATTTTGAGCTATTGATAAACAACTAAAGGCAAATGCAAGATGATGGGAATATTGATGATTAGGTAAATTGCTAACATCAACAAAAAATAGAGTTTATTACACCTAAAGATGCAATGAAAATAATAGAAAATAGAATTGATGTCTGGAAAGATTCAGGATTTGATCTAATAATCGAGAAAAGGCTCTTATACTTACCAATAATGTAGAATTATTTAATAATTATTTGAGAAGATACTATTGATCAGACTGCAAGCCACGCCAAGTTATTCGATACCACCATTTAGGCTTCTGCGACTGGCTCTCAATAGTAGATCATGTATATCGTATAATGAATATAATAGAGAATTCTCTATGGTCACTTGTTTTTCAAGTATTTCAAAATCATTCGATGAAGTGTGACATGATAGAAGGAAATAAATCATCTCAACCAGATGAACACAGTCCAGAGGCTCAAACGTATCAAGTTTCTTGAACTTGTGTGTGGAAATTGACATTATTCCAAATTTCAAACTCATATTTTATAGGTTATAACTATATTTCTCGGTCTGTCTGGGTAAGGTCAAGCCATGTCCTGATCCTATCGTAAATCTTTACACAGACCGAGATTAGGATAAAATGGTAATTGAATTGCTTAGCATATGTCCCTCTAATTTATATAGTTTTAACCAGATATCCGAGTCTCTAAGGGTTTATCCGAATTACGAGTGGAAAGAACATAATTTTTGATTAGTTTATTTGATTTACTTCAAAAAATTTGTTCTACAAGTTACAATAATAAGACAATTTATATACAATAACTCTTATTTTATCATCATATAAGTTTTTTCTGTCGAATTTCCAAATATGTGGTTTGATAACAACCCAAACATCTTGGTACATCCCTATGATTTCGTCAGTAGTAGTTTGATATGTTTTATCTGTTCTAAAAAGCATTTATTGGTAACTCTTAGTTTTTATCACCTACAATTTTGATACAAACTACATCCTGAGTCGTGTCTTTCCCTATTGCAAGACATAATTTTGAATTCACAGCTTGTTGGTTCTGATGAAAAATGTCGGATTTACTGCAGAAACATTGCGAGTGACAAACTTGTCACGCCTTCATCATGAATAAAAGAATGTACGAATATGACGACGACGACGATTCAAATATGGTCTCGCGGAAATTGCTACACTATTAAAAATTAAAAATAATACGGAGAATCGACTCGAGTCGCACGCTTGCGGTCAAAATTCTTTACCAAAAAATCTGTAGCCTCCATTCCTTTTTGTGATTCAAAGCTATCAGACTCTATGTTATTTTTGAGCTTTTTTTTGGAAAAAGAGAAAATATTAAATGAAAATGATTCTCAAACAACAGCTTCCAATTGCTTTTTCATGTTTATTGACTCGATATTATTCGATACTATCCAATCCTTCCGTGAGGGCTGTTTTGAGCTCTGATTTCGTGAGTGATGCAGGATTTCTAGCCCAAACTTTTCTCTTAACTTCACCCCATCAACGTTCGATAGGATTTAAGCCCGGGCTACACGCTGGCCGAATCATAGCAGCAATTTCGACATCCTGTAAACACTGCCTTTCTCCAATAATCTCGTTTTCTTTCATACAACACCGCGCGAACCTTTCTTCGGGACTTCTGTAGACTCGTTCACTTCTATTGCTACCATGCAGGCATATTCTGCTTTCGTCTGAGGAGTTCCAATTAACGAGCTCACTGGAAAATCGTAGATAGACTGCTTGGTAATCTGGAGGTAATTTGGAACCAGTAGCTGGCCTTTTTAGCTCTAGGTTACCTACTTTGAATCTTATTCTGACTGTTCAGCCAGTTACAGCCACTCCTTGGGTTTTTCTCAGCTTTTCTTGGACTTACACAACAGTAAAGCGATTTTTTTATTTAGAATCTTATTTTCTAAATATAAGACGCTAAATGTAAATTGGTAGAGGTATATAATATATTATATGATTGAAAATTTAAAATACAATATTCTGTCAATGGAAAGACACACTGTGAATGTTTGGAGGCCTTACATTGGTGTCCAAAATGTGTTTACATAAAATTAACATATATGTTATTGGTTATTCTAATACCATGAAGAAATGCATGCAACATTTGTACTGATTTTGACAGAATAAGTTACAAATCACTACGTGACTATTTGATTTTAAAATGATACAGTTTCTCATTGAACACCAAAGTTGTTACAAAAAATGTTTGTTTTAGGCCACGTGGATAGCAGTCCTAAATATAATAATGGATTAACATAAATTAATCTGCAAAAACTTTGGTTATTCAGTATATAAGGTTTGTGATAATATCAACAGTTTGCACCATAGTTCATGTCAACTGTCAAAATTTCACATTGTGTGAATAAAAGTGAATGATGTACAGGGTCCTTCACGAAGAGCTCAATCGGTTTGCATATGAGAAAGTACTGCTTTTAGTTTCAGCTAAAATAATTTCAGTTTTCTAAAACTTCCGGTTATACCGGAAGTGGACCCAAACTTCGTTATCTTTGGAATATACGAGAAATTTTAACATAATGCCTAAAGTCCACCACTTAATTATTTCGCATTTTCGAAATTTTTGGATACATACAGCCCTCCACTAAAAAAATTATATTTCTAAGTTTAAGTAAATAACACTTACAGCTTTCAAAATCTGTGAAAACCTTGGGCAAAAATTTATAAAGGATGTTCAGAAAATGGTGCCAAATTTCAGTATCTAAAAACTTCGAAAACTTATTTCAAATTATTCCTTTGTTGATAAAATTCTTTTCCTAGATCAGCGCAATGGAAGACATAACCTAAAAAAATCTGTAAAAATAACTTCAATTGTTAATAAAAAACAAGTGTCGTAGTCTAAGCTTCACATTCTAACTTGATAATGCTACATTCATATTTTAAGAAAGAAAAAATATTCATACCATTATAGCTCAGATGAAGTTGAACCAAAAACTACTCTCATAAGAAAGCAAAAACTGTATAATGACCAATAAGATTATACGTAAAGTTTAATATTCATTTATTATTTAAAAGGATGGTAAAAAACAAATGGCTAACGATGGCATATGTTGACAGAAGAGTTTAAGTTCGTTTCAACAATGCACCTGCTCATTTGTCCATTATTGTTACATAAAAATTGCAGCTTCCGCCATATACATTTGATTTAGTTCCCTCCGATTACTTTTTGTTGCCAAAATTAAAAGAATGGTTTGTTAAAAAGCAATTTTGAGCAAATAATGGGATAAGCACCCCTCATTTATGATATAATATCTATAGATTTTCCACTACATCAACTTAATTTAACAAGTATTTGTTTAAAAACGAGTTTCTTTAAGAATCTTGAAGCATTCAAATAATCACGGGCATCTAGATGCCTGTTTAGCTTCTGTAATCAAATATCCCTCATATATGATATAATATTCATAGATACAAGATACCTATTTTACTACATCAACTAAATCTAACCTTTATTTATTCAAAAATGAGTTTTTTGGAGAATCTTGAAGCATTTAAATAATCGTAAGCATAAAATGTGTGTTTTGCTTATGTAATAGAATTTCTGTTTTAAATTGTTAACTAAATGATAATATCCAATAATATTGCTTGAAGCACCGCTTGATTCCAAATACACAACTTTTTTATCTTCAAAAAAATACCTAAAACATAATTAATTGTGGACCCTAATTTAATGCCGGTTATCTCCACAACGCATAACCCAAAAAAGTTGCAAAAATATCGTCGTGGAAAACTGGAAAACGTTCTGCTATCTAACCAATTAACTTGACAGAATAATGGTTTTTTTTACTAAAGTTGAGAAAACTATAACTCAAGAAGATATATTGGGATTTACTACTAGGGGTTACATTTTATAACATGCGAAATCTTGATTAAAATCGATGAAGGGGAATTTTGTTTTTATTATCAAGACATTTTTATAGTGTAATCTAGGTAGAGAAAAAAAAAGGGAAATGCAGTGATGATATAGTATGATACTCGTGCGCTAGGGTGGAAAATGAGACTCGCGATTTTCTCTACAGACAGTGACCTGAAAAAAATTAATTCCGCGTCATTCCTTCACTGTAATTAATATGTAAACTAACCATGTACAAATGTTATGATATTTTCGCAGCTCTCTATATATGCAAGGATATCCATCGTACTATAATTCACTAATTCATACACTACCAGTCAAAAAATTTGTCTAGCTCTTAATCCATTCTTTAAATTTCGATATCATACACTCTAACCAATTTATCGGTCTTATGTCAAACAAAAAATAACAACGTCAGTTATTTGCTTACTTTATAATTTTGTCGATGAGATTCTTTAACTGTGATTTATTTCTTCGGTGTTTATACTTGTAGTTTAGTCCCTGTGAAACGCGAGAAGTGCTGCATTCATAATTTTTGGACCAAGAAATCTTGCTCAATACCTTTTCTATACATGGTGATTAAATTGAAAAAAACTTAGAAAATAATGTATCAGTCTTTTGATTCACCATATTTTGTCTACAACAGATCCTCATTCTTCAATTTCTCTTATATTGTACAGGGTATTGAACTTGAACGACGATTTTTATGGAAAATTGGTTATAACTTCTTAAATACCCCGTAGAACACATCACAACACACATTATCTTAATCAGGAAGTCAAACTGATTCCCATTATATATAAATGGGTGGTTATAATCCCCTCAAATTTTCGAATTTATATCTCAAAGGACAAAGGGTGGACTGAACTTTATCGAACTAATCAATAATCCTATATATAGGGAGAAACCGAATGGTAAGGATTCCCAAAATAAATTATGTATATTTAACATAATTCGATTCCTTTCTTATCTGGAATATAAAATCTAATGTATGTAGTAAAAAACGAGAACTGGAAATGATAGCTACTGTCGAAGATATATTTGTAGATCGTCGATTTACTAAATTATCTCGATTGCCGCATAATAGTGACCAAATTGGAAAATAATATTTTCACAAATATTCTGAGAATAACTTGTCGACTAATTATAATTGAATTTTTTAATATGCTAGTCACATTTTCTCTATTCCACTGTCTGCATTTTAAAAGCAGCAGAAGTTGTATTAGTGCCAGGTGAATCCATTTGGAATTTTCGAAAGTCATTCTGTCGATGCGCTTCTCTTTTTATAAAAATTGCTGACGCGTGATTGGCCTAGCAAGCTGCCATACGATGACACTCCTACTAAAATAACGCCTAATCATAAAATCGATGTTATATTCATATTTTCTCTGAAAGCAGGGCCGGCTATTTTTTTTCAAATTATATCTAATTCAATCGAAAAGTTATTGGGAAAAACAAAATTCAGAAATATGATAATTAATTCAAATTCTCACCAGAAATCAGTCCTGATTTCCGCAATTAGTCGCTTGTCTTGTATATTTCTTCATTTTTATCAAACAATTTTATGTATTACATGGGCCGATACGGGTCTGTATCTGTTCGGTTTTTCCAAGGAATATTATCAGTATTTGCGAGCTGTCTAACATTTATAAGAAAAATGGTGGGTGCATTTTTATTAAAATGAATAAACAAAATGCTGATGTATGATTGACGCACGGACTTCAAAAGATGTTAAGGAAGAGCCCAAATGACCCATGAATAATACGATAACACGGCGGATGTGTTATATCCCGACTACGTGAGTGATCTGAGTACATTTATATTTTTGGTCGTTTTAGGTATATACGTGTGAAAAATGAGATGTTTTATAAATAGAGAGATCGAACGAAAGGACTTTATTCAGTATGAAAAAAGTGGAAGCTCCTTGGAAAATCTCAATAATATTTTCGAAGACACAGTATTTTTTTGGTTTATTGTTAATGATTCAGAAAACAGATTCCTTGGTTAGTAGATTAGCAAATAATTGGAATAATTATAATTTGATGGTTCAAACTTGACAGCTATGAATATACGTGATCCAACAAGAAACGAATAGTGCCTGAATGGATGTAAATGCAATGCGACCTTGTCCACAGATGGAGTGCTATATCTCAGTATCTGTATTGATATACTTTTAGAAAGAACACAAACAGGGTCAATTCTAGTGTGCAAAGACCTAATCTATCTCATAATAATGATTACAATTTGGAAAAACGGATCCCACATAATCAAAAGGATCTGGCGCCCGGATCAATGGTATCATATCACTTTTTTCTTAAGCGTATAAGCCAGGGATGGCCACAATGCATGAGGCTTCAGTCGACATCAGAAAAAGTTACCGTCGATTTAGCAATATTGCACTAGCTACATTATTAGTCAAATGCCTGCTAGTGAACAAGCAATTTCAGCAAGAACTTTTGTTAATGGTGACGATATTTTGATAAAAACTGAAAGTAGTCGAAACGCCAAATTTGAAAAAAATATATATATGAAAAAAATTAATTTGAAATCAAAAGAGACCAAGAATCAAGAATCAATTTAGAAACATATAAGGAATAAGAAAAAAATTATTTTGAATAATTTACAACAAGTACTGTGTATCTGTTCAGCTACGAATCTAAGGATGGGCTCACACGCAACAAGCACTTGCAGCTTACTGTAAGCGCATACAATTACGTGCAAATGCTACTAGTTTGAGCTGTAGTTTATTTTTTTTTATATTATTTTTGATAGAGAATGTTGAGGTAAATAGCATCATATACATTCACAGTTGAAATCGGATAGATGCGAATGGATTTTAGAACTTTCAACTATATTGTAGAGAAAATTGAGGTACTGTTAAAAAAGAATTAGGGGAACTGGCACAAGTAACTTATAACTATATCGGAAGAACCTCTTATAGTTTGTTTTAGAAATTTTTATATTTTATAGTTAAAATTCTATATCAGAGGTTGGGAACCTTTTTACCATTAGAGACCACATTTAAATTAGGCAGCAATAAAAGAGGCCGCAAAAGCTGATTGACCTAAGAAAGTGACTTTTGTGAAATTATTATAGTTTTACTATAGATTTAATAATTTATTGCATTATATAGAAAAAATGAAATATAATACTACAAAATTTTAAATATAATATACATATAAAAATATTATAAAAAATATTTTTTTATTCACTAAGTTTGTGACTTATTTGGCTTTGTTTTTTGTTTGACAGTAATTGTATATTTGGATCAAGCTTCGTAACACAGCTTTGATTGATCCTTTAAATGTGCATCTGTAATTTGCGTTCTTAAATTTGTTTTTATTTTTGACATGAGAGAAAATGTTGTCTCGCAACAGTAAGTACTTCCGAAGCAGGAAAGTAAACGGCGAGCATGTTCTCGAAGACATGGATATTCAACAGCATTTTTCCAGATTACTATGGGATTCTTTTTAGCGTTAAAAAGGGATGTGATGATCTTCCCCCAAATCAATTAACTCCATTTGTAGTTCTGCAGGAGCCTCGGATATATCTATTAAATGTGGTTCGAATGCCAGTTTCATAGCAGGAGTGTGCTCGTCAAAATCAGAAAATCTATTAGTATACTCTTATATTAAACAATCCAAGACACCTACATATTCATCGAATATTTTATTTTCACAGTTCTGTTCATTTAACGTTTTAGCTAGCTCCGGGAAGTGTTGTACAGATATTTCCGATCGACAAAGCAATATTTTGAAAAATTATAATTTTTTTCTAAACGTTTGGATCTTTTGCCACATTTCATAAATATACCTCGTTCCACCTTGCAGGCAAATATTTAAATTGTTTTGTTTTGTCATCATATCAGACAAAAATGCAAGGTTTCTGAAAGATACTTCATCTGATAGATCGCATTGTTTTCCTTGTTCTTGATAAAAGTTTAAAATTTGTCGTCGCAAAGACAAAACTTTTATCAAAATCTGATCTGTTGATAGCTGGTGAACCTTGCAGTAGTTTGGTAGGTCAACACTATACGTTTCCTCATCTAAAGAGAGCATCTGCCGAAATTCACGATGACGCATTGCATTTACGCGAATATAGTTGACAATGGCAATGGTTCTATCCAGAGTGTCTTGCAAAATGGTAGATTTTCCGCAAAGATTTTGCTGATGCAAAATGCAGTGAAATGATATCAATTTTTTCAAGTTTTCCTTTTTTAACAAAGCAACCAATCCTTCTTCTTATATCGGCTCCGCGAGTTTTTCCAGTTAGTGTACCCAACACAAGTAGTTCTTCGTAACATTGAAAATCTTTAGTTATAGCACGAATAAAATATAAAACTTGTGCCGAATTTGTTTTATCAGTGCTTTCATCTGAAGCAATTGAAAAATGAACATCTTCATTTTGTATAATTGTATGAAGTTGCTCTGTTACATTTTGGGCTAATTCGTGCTGTCGATCTGTTACAGTTCTTCTTGAAGGAGGTAATTGTTTGTATTTGTCGACATTTCTTGGATCTAACATACTCACTGCTTCAACAATACATTCTTTAATTATTTCAATGTCACTAAATGGTTTGCCCCTTTTCCCAAGTATATGTGTTATTTTATAGGTAACAGCAACTGCAGTGGAATTTTGATTTACAAAGGCACTAAAAGATGCCTGCTGATGATACTTCTCATTTTTCAGCTTTTGAAGTGCAGCTTTTCGTGATTCACTTTCTAAAGCGAAATATTTATGTTCTTTATGAGTCAAGTAGTGTTTATTTGCATTCGCTTTTTTTAAAGTACTTAAAACTATATTGCACAACAAACACATCATTTTATCTTTCTCAGCAGCAAGGAAAAAATCTAACTCCCATTCTACATTAAATGTTCTGTTTTCATCACCTAATTTTCTTCTCTTACCATTTGACATGATGGATAAAAAAATGAATGTGAAATAATATCTTTAACAAAGTATATACTTTCTAGAGATACAATAAAACCGTGTAACTGTTATAAGCACGCACTGTTAACTACAGTTTGCTGAAGATCGCAACAGGGAAGCATTGAGAGATGCGAGTCAGAGAAGCCAAAGCAAGGCGTGACACTCAAATGGGAGATCTGAAAACCGAGTTTTGCTTACTTCTTAGACAAGGTAGTTGGCGCTGCTAGCGCTAATTTGAATTTTTTGCAAAGACTATCAGCTGACTAATGAATTGCTCTGTGTAATCGATGATGCAATCAATATCGATGTAAACATATCGAACATATCGTCTGCTAGTATGTGGCTGCTTTGTATGACAAATTTTGTAAATAGTATTTTGTAATTTCAATTTATTTTCAAATAAATATTACATAGAACATTATTGGTTTCTTTATATATATGTAAATCACATAAACATTGTGGAATTTCAGTAAAGTGAAAAATTATTTATTTGGATATAAAACCAACATTTCGGCAATACTCTGAAAAAAGCATAATTGATTTCTGAAATTCTGAAATCTCCAAATAAATAATTTTTCACTTACCTGAAAATTCTACAATTTTTTAATTCCCAATATTCCTTCTGAATAAAAAAAGAAAAAAGAGAAAAATAGGAAAAAGGAAAAAACACACACACATAGCCGGCTTTTTATGCTTTAGTTCATTCTTATTGCAACTTGGGGGCGCTAAAAACATCGAGTGTCAAGTGTGAAACGGATGGTCTGTGGGCCAGAGCCTCGCTCATGCGTGTTAGGGTCTGTTTCAGACTAGTATTCCGACGTCATTTTACAATATGACTGTCTTTGGCAGGATTTTTCGCGCAACTGTCATGGCCTTGATGTACAATAGTTGTTTGAAACGAACTCTACCATTTTGTACTAGGTGACAAAGGGCCGCACAAGAACCTCGCGGAGGCCCACCTATGCTCTATATTTAACACGTTCCTCTTTAAATTTCGTCCAAATAACTTGTAAAACATCTGAGATATAGACATTTGAAATGTTAAAATGACCACTATCTCCAAACAAAATGGCGGACCTTGAGGAAGTTTTATACTCAGTTAAACCTTCATAATTTACACTTTATTTATAAATTCTGTCAAAATATCTTGGAAACCATCTAAGATATGACCATTTGAAATTTTAAAATGACCGCTATCTCCAAACAAAATGGCGGACCTTGAGAAAGTTTTATACTCAGTTGAACCTTAATAATTTATACTTTATTTATAAATTCTTTCAAAATATCTTGGAAACCCTCTGAGATATAGCCATTCAAAATGTTAAAATGGTCGCTATTTTAAAACAAAATGGCAGATCCTTAGAAAGTGTGATACGTACTTAAACTTTCATAATTTACACTTCAAAGTATTACAATGGCCGCCATTTTGAAACGGCTCAAGCGATTCATATACACACACAAACACTCTACTCTCATTCGAATATATATTTCCTTCCAGTACTTTTCTACATTCTATTTGAATGAAGTTTAACTCGCTTTTCCCAAGTAGCTTCTCTTTGAAAAACTTGGGAAATTAACTCTTCTGAATCCACAATTTTTGACCCTACTATCTGTCAACTAACCTACTGCTTGAGTATACGAATCAGCATCTTCCGGCTTCCAAAGTCTTAAACAAAAATAGTTCAGTTTTTGAAGTAATTGAATACAATGAATAGTGAAATTTCTTGCGTATTTAAAGGCAGTTAAGCCTTCAAGTTGAAAAATACGCCCTATCAGTTTAAATTGATTTATGATTTCTTAGTTTACATTGAGGGATTCAAATTAATTTTAGTTTATAAGGATAAATTAGAAATTTTAAAAAAGTAAATTTATTGTTTAATAATTTGTTTTTCTTTGTTTTTAATTTCAGTGGGAAAAATTTGACAGACAGAAAATTTATTATGTGTTTATTTAATTTTATTTTTTATTTAAGTTTTATTTTAACTTGAAAATTAGGTATTGTATATTATTATATGTAAATTATTTTATAGAAGAATTCAACAGTGATTGAAATTATATATTAAAGTATTATTGATACTAATTTAGATAACACATAATATGGTTAAGAGGAGCTTCCTCTGTAATCTAAATATACTCAAATAAGAGTTTTCCGTTTATTTAACAAGTTTAAAAATGTAAAACAAACAAGTATGGAAATACTAGTTTAGTTCAAGATTGAACAAAAAATCACCTTTCAAAAGTTGGTTATTGACGTGGTACACTTCACACTACAAGAACATCATTTCCAGCCTCCGTTTTTGGTCCCGAAATGCACAATTCAGTTTTAAATCACGTTTTAGCGATTTTATAAAATAACAACAGCGGCGTTATGAAAATAGGAAAAGGAATATTATCCGTAGCAGCTGGGTGAAACGGTTATACAATGATTACGTTAAGTTTATTTTACACCGTAAACAGATTTATTGCTACACACTGTCGTCAATTATTCAAGAAAGATTCCTTTTCATAACATGGTTGACAAATGAATAACTATACAGACAGGTTTTGTGGGAAAAAAACTAATTTCAAATATCTTTTAAACTATCTGAGATATGGCCATTTGAAATATTAAAATGGCCTCTATTTTTAAACAAAATGAGTTTTGTTATTTAGTGATGTGTGTGTTTGTGTGTGTGTTTTTTTTATTTATAAGAGGGGGGAATCCTTTTTACGGATTCCAGGCAGAGGTGGTACGCCTGAATATGTGAGACTCGACTCTGCGGCGCTAGTGTCCCTACTCACTAAACCCTAAATCTCTTATCTTCTATCCTCTCATCCCCCGCGGACCCGCCTTTTAGGCATTACATCGCAGAGGGAGGAATTAGCTGCTGCTCTTCCTTCTGGTAGCTAAGATTTTATATCTTCTTTCTTCTAGTGGACGTCATTCGCTCTTCTTCTTTCAATGGAACGCAGTTCCGTAAGGACTTCCGTGACAAACGAATTGATAGCGTTCCAGGCAGCTTCTGATGACAGCATTTCTTCTACTATTGTCTCTGGCTGGATTCTCTTCTTTAGGATCGTCTCCAGCTTATCTCGTTATGGATAGAATCGTGGGCAGTCAAAGAAAACGTGCTCTGCGTCTTCATTGATTCCTGGGCAGGACGGGCACTCCGGTGAATCATCATGCTTGAAGCGGTGAAGATATGTCCGAAAGCATCCATGTCCTGACAACATCTGCGTTAGATAATAGTTGACCTCGCCATAACTCCGATACAGCCAAACGTCGATCTTTGGTATGAGCCGGTATGTCCATCTTCCTTTTGTTGCGGCATCCCACTGCGATTGCCATCGTGTGATGTTGTTCTGCCGTTCTTCAGCTCTGAGTTCCTCAGCACTTAGTGTGGTTGACTTCTTTCGTTGGTAAAGGTTCCTTCTTTCCTCAGCTAGAACTCTGAGTGGCAAAGTTCCGGAAATGACACAGATTGCTTCCTCCGATATTGTGCGGAAGGCGCTGGCTACTCTTACAGCATTTAGACGATATACTGGTCCAGCCTTTCTCTATGACTCTTGCAGCTCCAGCGCATCTACCCAAATGGATATTCCATAAGTGAGCACCGATGTGACAACTGATGATAATAGTAGTCTTCTGCTCCGCTTTGGGCCGCCGACGTTAGGCATCAGTCTTGCGAGACTAGCTCTTACTACCGATGCTTTGGCACTGACGTGTTCTACCTGCTTCTTGAAGTTGAGTCGGGCATCAAGCATCACTCCCAGTTATCGGATATACGGTTGTGATGTGATTTCTTGAGTACCGACTTTCAGCTTGATGGTCTCTACTGCTTTTCTGCTGCTAATAAGCACTGCCTCAGTCTTATGCTTCGCCAGCTGGAGATTCTGTTCGTTCATCCATTGGTTGACTTTGTCAAAGGTGATGTCGAACATGACATTCCACAGGAGTGGGCCTAGAACAGAGCCCTTAGGTACACCTCCTGTAATATCGTACTCCTTAGGACCATTCTTCGTGTCATATTTAAGAACTCTATCGGTAAAGTAGCTGGCTACTATCCTACACAGATATTCTGGAACGATTTTCTCTCGTAGAGCTTGCATGATGCAGTTCCAGTTGGCGGAATTGAAGGCGTTTTTGATGTCTAATGTCGCCACCAGGCAAAACTTCTTTGTGCCGCCTTTCCATCTGGTTCCTGCGATCGCTTCCAGAGTTGAAATCCATACTGGTTGTCTGCTAGGAGTTGATCGATTACTTCTTCTATTCGTTGATGAATTATACGTTCTAAAATCTTACCTGCTGTATCTAACATGCAGAGTGGACGGTAAGATGACGGTTCATCCGGCGGCTTTTTCCTTTCGGAAGCAGTACCAATCGTTCCTGTTTCCACTTCTTTGGGAAGGTCCCTTCTTTGAGGCAGATGTTGCACACGTTTAGGAGCAATGTCGGTGCTGCCCTTAAGATGGTTTTTAAGGCAATATTAGGGATTCCGTCCAATCCCGGCGCTTTATTATTTCCTACACGGTTACAGGCCTCCATCAGCTCCTCTTCAGTGACAGATGGTATGTCGTCGAGTTCACTTGGAGCCAACTGGTAATCGAAATTTCTTTGCTGTGGGAACAGCGCAGTGACGATTTTTTTCATGACCACCTTATACGGCCTACCCCACACGTCTTTCTCTACCTTGTATATAAGTTCTTTCCAGCATCTTCTTTTGCTCTCTTTGATAGCTTTATTCAGCACATGACGCCCTTTTTTGTACTCTGCGATTAACTCCGCTGGGTTGGCCGTTGATAGCAGCGTTGAGAGATTCTTCTCTTCCTGTGACACTCTTTACGAAGGCTGCTGATGTGGTCGTTCCACCAATGCACTGAAGATTTGGGTTCATGCCACGTTAACGAGGCATACTTGCATCACAAGCATGTGTTATTCTTCTCATCAGGTCCTTAGTCTGTTCTTCCGCATATCCAAAGTTGATCGGATCACTGTCGAGAGCTATTAGCAATAATTCTGAGTCACAAGACTTTACTTTCCAACCAACGTTGTTAGATAGCTTGATATGCCTCCTGAAGTTCTGGTTGCTTGATATTTCCCAGAATATTGCATGATGGTCGCTGGCGGTGTAGATATCCAATACTTCCCATTTGTCGTTACCTTTAGCAAGGCTACTACTGACAAAAGTGAGATCTACAATCGAGCTTGCGTCGCCCTTGGTGTAGGTCGGCGTATCACCGCTGTTGAGCAATACTACATCTAGTGTAATAAAAGCCTCCAGCAGTGCCTTCCCTCGTGCGTTGGTATGTTTGCTACCCCAGTCCACTGCCCAGGAGTTGAAGTCTCCGGCTATCGCTACTGGATGGTATTGCTTCGCATCTTCGATTAGTCGATCTAGGAAATCAGTGAAGTCACCAATAGAGAGGCTAGGTGGTGCATAGCAGCTATAGAAGCGGATGCCCTCTACTGATGCTGCTACAAAGCCGGCATTGTTGTTGTCGACTGCGTTCTGGAAAGGGAGCTTGCCACATGACCAGATGACAGCCTTGGATGTGCTGTCCGATTCCCAGGGTTGGGTGCTTAGGTGTTTATATGGCTCCGCTATCAGTAAGTCAAGCTCTAATTCACGCACCGTCTGCATGAGCAGGTCATGCGCAGCCTCACAATGATTGAGGTTGAGCTGCAGTATCTTTATGTTCTTTTGCTTGTCATCCTCTGAAGCGCCTCTTGGAATACCGGGCATTTGTGGCTGCCGGCATTGTGAGCAGCATTCTCTGCGCCTTGGTTCTCGGCGTATAATGCACATTTGGCTGGATTTTTACACCCGGCGATCTTGTGCCCTTCATGTCCGCACCTGATGCAAAGCTTAGAACGATCTACTTTGCTTTTGCATTGAGATCCATGATGCCCAAAGTGCCAGCACTTGAAGCATTGGATCGGTCTCTTCGTTGCTCTAATTCGGCAGTTTATCCAGCCGATCCGGATTTTACCGCTTCCTTCTTCGCTGCAGCTGCTGGTAGAGTCACAACAGCAATCTGAGTACCTCTGTAGGCTTTTCGTATCCTAATTGCCTCCTGTGGTATCTCGCAGGGCTCTCCAATTTCCATCTGCAGGGCGGCTTGGATATCCTCCCTGGTTGTGGTATCGTCAAGATCTCGAAATTCGACATCTTCCTGTAGGTCTTTACAGATTACTTTGGCGTCTTCCTGTAGGATGTCCACGATAGTTTTCTGCAAGGCCTGGCCTTTGTCGGTACTTTTCCTAAAGAGCGTTATCAGCATATTTCTGGCCCTGGTTTTGTGGATCTTATCCACGGTGGTACGGACCTGCTCTTCGGGGACGTCCTTCTTTATTCGACGTAAAATCTCTGCGTACTTCGCCGGCTCAGATGGGCGGATGATTAATGCATCTGGCTTGATCCGCTGACGCGGTTTTCTGCACTTAGGCTCCGGCCGGGGCTTCTTCGTTGGCTTCTCCTTCCGTAGCTGTTCTTTCTTCTGCTTCTTCAAGTCTTTCTTGGACTGAACAAGCTTCCAAGCCGTTTTGGTCTGATTCTTGTCCGCGTCGAGCGACGCTGGTTTCGTCGGCGGACTTTGTTTCGCGTCTAGCTTCTTCGCCACTTGCGTGTCCACAGGATGAGGTGAACTCTGTACCCTTTTGTTATTCTTCTTGGGGACATTTTTATTGAGGTCACCAGCAACTGACTCTGTGTCAGCTTCTGCTCCGGTGTCCATCGCTTCAACAGGTGGTAGTTCCGCTTGTTTTGGCGTCACCGTGTGCAGTGACTCGCTTGGTTTTAGGGTGACGTGGCCGTGCCGCTGTTGCATTTGCTGCCATTGTTGATCCTGATTTTTGAACCTTCTCAGGGCACTGCAGAGGTTCATTGACGTCGATTTGATTTCCTTGTGGACATTTAGCTTATTTTGAAGGAAATCTTGCAGTCCATTGACTAGCTTTTCCAAATGTTCTAGCGCATCTGTTCTCTTCTTCTTCACACTGAGTAGTAGTGCGTCTTGCTGAACATGAGGCCCATTTCCTCTATTCTTTTGTGTTTGTTGATTAAAGTTCTCCATAAACTATGATATGACTCCAAAGCAAAAGGTCGTCTCCGAACGCGATGCCTCCGGAAGTGGGGGGGAGATCCCTCCTACAGCTACCCCCATTGCTGTGAGAGTTTCTGGCCCTGAAGCGGGAAAATTCAACCGCTTCGACCCTGCACCTGCTTCCTTCATCGTCTTCCTCTTGCTTCCATGGGTGCGGCACGTAGATGCCGGGAGTTACCATATACACCACGCTATAGGGATCATATCGCACATCTCTTTCGAGCAGCGTCACCCGTATCCGCTTGTGTATGTGACCCGCTGGCCAGATGTATTTCTGGCCCTCCTCGGTCCGATGGTGATGACCGACCCTTTAAAAGGGGAGTTTTGTCCACGGGAGCGTATTTTATTTGGCTCCTACCTTTTGCCCTCGTCAGCTATGGAAAATAAGCTTCATCCAAGGACATAGGGCATCTTCTCATCCACTCGGGGAGACGCGCCTGCTAGCAGTTTCTCCTCTGCTGCAGGTGTTTGTGCGTGTGTGCGTGTGTAGTAGTAAAAGAAGACGAAACAGCTCGTTGAAAACTTTCAGGCATTCATCAACATTTTATAGACGATTGAAAATTGATGAGAAATTATCAACACATAGCCTCGTAGATACTTATACTATAAATTTGTTCCGACGCGACGCCATCTATAAATGATGCCCATTAATCCGATCCCTAGAGAGTTCTAAGTTGTTTTCTGTGTTTGTAGGTCAATTTGTCGGGTAACAGCAGTGCTGTCATTGATGCGGGATGGCAGTCAAATTAATCCTTTTGTTTTTTCTCGTCGAAACAATCTTGAAGGTGTGACCGACACCACATTGACCATCGAAAATAACTGTATATGCGCCATTTTGAGGTTACATTGCATTTGACAGAGGCGAACCAAAATGACCGCATCATCTTTGGTCACTGACATTTACCACTTTCAAGTAGCTCATCTTCCGATTGGTTATCTTGTTTTATTTACACAGCCACTTATTCAATAAAAATCACTTTGAAGTTGAATCATCACTATTTTTGTCATCATAGTGCAGAATTTTGATCACTTCATACATTAGTCCATTCTGTTATTCTTCCACCTTCTTCATCAGCTTTTGTTAAATTCATCGGTTTTCCTCCATAAGCTACTGTTGGCCTTATTGCTGTTCTAGCATACAATAAACTTCAGAATGAATATTCTAATACGAATCACTAGTCAGCTTAGAGGTGATACCATTCAATTATCCCGAATAAAAAGCATCAAAAGGATTAAGATCAGTTCACATAATAAGCTTGCGCACTGTGTAGCAAGCATTCAATATTGCAGCCTTCTGGATATGGATAAAAGTGTTTTTTGGTAATCTCAGTTTGGCGATTACGCTAAACGTCAGTTGCAAATATAATAACTAGGACTATTTCCACATCTTCTTAATCTCAATGGTGAGATCTGCGTACTTGGCCAGTTTTTCCTGGTGGTTATTGAGAACTTTCGATATGGCTACGTCGACAAGAAGGACTGAATTGACACTTCTATCAACCACCACGATGTCAGGTGTGTTATTAGAAACCTGTCTATCAAAATATCCATTTTTTTTACCAGCTCACAAGGAACTGCAAAAGAACTTTCCAAATAAGGAGAGGGTGTTTGCAAGACATCCCTCATGCGTTTTGTTTTAAGCTATCTAAACAAAGTTTATAGATACAGCTGTAGATCTTTCTTATTGTAATGGTTATTCTTTTATTTAAACATTTGAACTGTTTTTTTACACTGGGGTGGATTTATAAACACGGCTTGTCATTTTACTTACCCAATTTATTTACACAATATGTTTCTTACTTACTTATAAAACTTATTTATACATTAACCCTAATTTCACTTCTAGGACTGACATTTCACTGAACACTTATTAAATTCTCCATACACTAATTCATTTACATAACCGTTTACTTACTGACTTACTGGCTGACAAACAAGCGTCTATTTATACAAAACGGATTTCTCGATAATTCGATTTTAGAATGTAAACAAAAAAAGGTTTTCCTAGAAATTTATACAATAAAAACGGCCACAATATACTGTAAATAAGTTATAAAAAGAACATCAAGAAATTGTCGCTTTATCTTAAAAATTGGAGATAACAGGACCGGCTTCGCGTCAGTAGACAAGTTTGTAACATTTTTATTAAAAGACTTTCTCATAACATCCATTAGTAAACTGGTGTTACATAAGTCACTGGCATTTCTAGTTTGTTCGCATTTAAATTGTGCACTAAATGGTTAATCGCCCTGTATATTACCGGGAAAAGCGGGTAATGGGGAAAATTAACCCCTCAATTGCTCTAGCTACAACCGTATCGTGAATAAAAGTTTCGAAACAAGACTTTTGACAAGTTTTTATTTTACTTTTGGTGAAAAAAAGAAATAATTATAAAAATTGCCTCATAAATTTGTCTTTGCAGCCATTTTTTGATAACGGGGACGTGCAAAAAAGCATAGGTTCCATTTTATGGTGGGTGATGCAATATTTGATATTTTCACAAGATTTTTGGCATTTTTGGTATGCCAGAAACTAATCAATACATTTTAATTCGGATTAAATATTTCAAAAGTACGAAAAAATTTCTATATAAATGATAAAAAAATTAATTTCAACAAGCCATTAATCGCTTGTTAATTGAGATCAGATCAAAATTGTTGAAGCTGATTCGACAATTTAGATCCAAAACTTGTTAATGATTCTTGATGAAGTGAGGTTAGGGTCACTTCATTTAGTACAACAGAGCATCACTGAATCGATGAGAATATTATTGAGATATTGAGACCTAATTATTATCTCGTGATTAAACGTAGAATTTGAACAGAGGCAAGTCTCTATTTGTCGAATGCCACGGTCCATTGATTGGATGATTGATAGTGATGATTGACACTAAGGGGCAATTTTCATGTCGAGGTTTATTCGAAGGATAATGAAGTGGAAGTTGATTTTGTGAACTATTCCAATAAATTAGTAAGTAACGTTTCTTCACGTGTTTCCATAATTATTTTTAGACTTCAAAGAGATTTCTGATTTGTATTGAATATAATTCAATTTGTGGTAATCGTATTTGAAACAGGAACTTTTCTGGACAAAAGAAAAATTGAATAATTGAATAATTTGGTATCAAAATTATTATTTTTATTGTACTGATCAACAGTAAACACAAATTCTGGCAACATCGAGTTATCGCCGTTCAAAAACGCATTTTTATTTTACATTAGTTCTGTTTTTGGATGACGATTCAAAAAAAGATCGATTTTTAAATCTATTCGAATGATAACCTGATGAATCGATTCATAAAAAAACCGACGTCTAAAAGATAGATTTCTTTCAAGTTTTTATTTACAATGTACATATGAAACTATTTTATGGAAAACAAGGAAGATAACATAAGAAACAATCTCTTATTACTAAAATCGGAGATTTTCTAGTTCAGGAAATTCGAAAATAACAATTATCAAAGTATCAGATCATGCTTAAAAGAAGACTTTCATTTTCCATGTATTTGTTACATTAGAAAGTTTAGAAAGTAAAGAAAAAGGTTCCCAATTCTTAGTATATAAGCTTTAAAAAAAAACATTTTGTCAAGTCTACTGTGATTCGAGCGTTTACGCTAATCACTTGCGATGTTGCCGGCATTTCAATTGAAAAAGGACGCTCAAAAAGAACAGATGATCCCATGATATTCGTATATATCAAGGCTATTGAGTGAATATAATAATAATAATACCAAAGCAGAAAAAATGTCGTTTCAGTACAATATATCCGATCAGAGGAATCGATTAATCGATTTCAAATCACCTTCCCTAGTACAATTGTGAATATATTTTAATAGAATAAAGTTATTGTTGTAAACAAAAATCAAGATTGAAACCAAAATGTATGTCAAGTGAAATTTGAGAATAAATTTTTTGCCACAAAAAAATTTAGTATCTACGCCTATGGAAATGGAATTCCAATATAAGTACAGAAGAGAAGAAGAATTTTGATCCCGTTATGGGAGAAACGGGGTTCTCACTTCATAATACAAATCGAAATAGGAGAAATCAAAGTTTAAAAATTTTCCTATACTTTCTAAAAGTCAGCTGTAATTATTCAAAAGAGCGTTATTGCCATGGAAACTAACAAAAAT
The DNA here is from genome assembly GCF_026230105.1 of Diorhabda sublineata. Classification (NCBI taxonomy): domain Eukaryota; kingdom Metazoa; phylum Arthropoda; class Insecta; order Coleoptera; family Chrysomelidae; genus Diorhabda; species Diorhabda sublineata. The sequence goes on along the minus strand of NC_079485.1, from coordinate 13,812,056 downwards.
CTGATGAATGTTCGCATTTCCGGTTCTTATTGTTAGTTAAAAACAATGTATGGTACGTTTCCTTTACAAAATTACAAAATAAGAAGTAGAACGTTTCAATGAGATAATTAGATCTGTAAAGACAAGACAACCAAGAATTTTTCAAAAATTCATATTTATTTTTGATCTATAACATTGAAGTTCTGGGAAAAGTAGGGATATAATCTTATTTATACAGGGTGTTCCTAATACCGTTGATATCAACTATGGGTGTCATGTAGACTAATGATTCAAGCTAACTCGAGAAATCGCAACGATTTAACTCTGGAGATCGAGGAGGCCAATTTTGGGTCTCTACTCGACCAATCCAACGGTTGGGATATGTTGCTAAATAGAATACATTTCACATGTTTACTGTTTTTCACACATATTTTCATATAAATCAATATTTAAAGTTAAAATTTTATTTCATGAGACTTGAAAAAAGTGAGGGTAGCTAATTCCACCCCCGTATAATATAACAGGAATCTATGCCCCTGGTAAGTCCTTCCAGATCCTTCAGGACATTAACATACAACTATTGGATTGGCAGGGATAAATTCACTATTAATTATACCGGGTATTCCGATAAAAATGATCAATATCGTTTTTTATTTTAAAAGTTTCTCAAATGTTTCTATCTCTTGTTGGTTATATTTACTGGCCTTGGGATCATCTCCACGATTATATTCATAGTTTAAAATATCTGTCCATCATCTTAGCGCAAGAAGTTCGGATGTTTGATATCTTCTTTCGATGATATATAACTTATCAGATCATGTGATCAACGTACTTTGATATACTTCTTGAAACTTTATGCTCATTCACTCAAAATTGAATCGCTGTGCGACTAAATAGTTTCTTTATGAAAAACTGTTAACTAGAATTTTAAGTCAACGTTTCGGAAATTTTTTGATATCTATAATCGTTCGTTGTGGAAAAACAACTACAGATTTTGAATAAACTAATGAACATTTGATATATTTCTTGAGCTCGTCCCACAAAAATTTGGCAAAATCTGAAATAAAGTTTTTTCTATTCCCAGATTTTCTTTGAAAACCGAAATTTTGTTTGTTATAAACTCGCTTTGTATAAGGGCTTTTGTATTTTTTCTATGATAGTATCAACGTTTTTCATCTGATTTTCTCGTATTACAACATTGCCGTTCCACAAATGTAGTTACTATATATTTATATAGTATTATTTAAAAAAATGTTCTTCAACTTTAACCCTGTATATTTCTTACAAATATCAAACCGAAGAAATGAAATATGAGAAGTCGATAAGAAACACGTTTTTTCAATTGATTCATGTCAAAAATAAATCGATACCTCGAATGGTTTCGGATATATAAAATTTTTTATACAAGGATATCAATTTTTTTTCAAATGTATGTATATTTGACGTATTAGTTGAAAATAGAACGTTATGGCGGAAGTATGAGAGAAACCATGGAATATTTTATATTTTTGACCAAAAAATTTCAAAACTCATGTTATTTTCCAGATCAGATGTATAATTTTCAGGAAAATCCAATTTTCATGAATTTCCCGCGAAAAATGATTTTTTTTCTGAGAAACTGATATATTTTTCGAATATCCTTGTATCAAAAAACACCTTTCTATAAAAATTCAGCAGAATCTGAAACAATGTTTTATTTACAGAGCAAAGGGGTCCCCTTTGAAATCTGAAATTTTTGTTTTAGAACTTCTAGCTTTGAATATGTCTTCGATGAAATCCAATTGCCATTATTTTCAAAGTTATAAACAAAAGGACAATTTTATCAGTAATAAATTGTGATTTAACACATTCTTCTGCATATCAAATTTGACGTGGATAATGTTTAAAACTACGTACAAAAAAGCTTCAGTTTCAATAATTTAATTTAATTTCTTCCCAGCGAGAATTTTTTGAGACCAGTAATCACTGGGGGCCAGATCTGGACTATACAGTGGATGAGGAAGCTATTTGAACTGAAACTCAATTTAACCATCGTTGCCATCGACTTATGAATCGGTGCATTGTCTTGGTGAAACTTCGACATATGAGGCCGTTTTTCCTTGATTTTAGCATTCAAACGACTCAACAACTCTATGTAGTATTAACTATTGATTGTATTTCCCTTATGGAGATAGTTCATGAGCATATTTCAAAAATACTGAAGTCATAATCTTCCCAGCTGACTGTTGTGTTTTTGGACGCTTCGGACGTGGTTGACTGTCTGCAGACCACTCAGATGATGATTATTTTGATTCCAGAGTGAAGTGATGGATCCATGTTTCATCTATTGTCAAAAATCGAAGCAAAAAGTCTGAACTATCACGTTTACTACTTTGAATCGTCAACACGTTGTTGTTTTTGATCGATTGTGAGTATACGCGGCACCCACTTTGAAAAAAGCTCGCTCATGGTAACATGTTCATGTATAATTCTAAACACACGGACTTCTGAATCTTAGCTATCTCACACATTCCAAATTTACGATGTCACCAATTTATTATGTTTTCTGGATTAACATCTCAATTTTCCGACGACCAGAACGTTCACCATTAATCGACCACGTTCAAAACTTTTGAAGCCATTACCCAGCTTGTATAGTTTTTGTTTCCATCAAAAAGCAATAATAAATAAACAAATGAAATATTTTGAATCCATTGTTTTGAAAATAAGAAAAGTAGCATCACTTTTTTCTGTCTACTCGAAATGTCATGAAATTTTACACATAGTCTTTCAAAAGTTGGTACTTCGTAAACGTCATATGGAATTGACAACGTCAACGCCATCTGTGTGTCAGTCACATGACTTATTAAGTGATGTAATATCTATGTTAGTTATATATTATATATATTCAGTAGAATGTGAAGCCAGAAAATAATAAAAAAACTTCCTCGAGAAAAATAAGTGAATGAAGTCGAAACTGGAAAAAATTATTGATATAACATTATATGTGTGTTTCTAACATCATGCAAAAAATTCAACTCGTATGAAATTAAAATTTTTACAACATATTTTGAAATTGGATTATAGGGTAGGCTAAAACTTTTGACCGGTAGTATATTTAAATTATAAGCAAATCAGTTACTTTGGAAACATATTGAATACTCATAAATACGAAAACTCTCCTAAAAATGAGTCCGTGGTTATAAAAAATATTTTTGAAATTGTGAGCGTTTACAAACTTATTTTCTATCTCACTGAATATATATCTAAATAAAGGTGAATAATGATGAATTATGAAAAAGTTGAGTATTATTTTTCACTTTATGTTGATTATCTCATAATACTACATAATTATTTGGTTAGATTACTAGAGAGTTCTCAACATTGATTGTTGTTTTTTTATGATTTATATTCTTAAGTTGAAATGGAACTGTATGCCATAAAGTTTAACGACACTTTTTACTATTTGAAAACGTACAAAGTATCTTAAATGATTTTATACACGAAAGTGGTGCGGTTCAGAACGTATAAAAAGATCGTTAATTTTTAATACGTGACAACACAACAAACCTTTTTAATTTTTTCGAAATTATATGGACTGAAAATGTCCTGAATGAATTAAAATTTTTTGCTTTTTACTCATTTTTTCGATACATATAGTAGGAAATTATGCACATATTATTTTTTACACCAAACCGTTTTTGAGTAAGAGGGTGGAGATCTGTAGATGTGCTTCGCATATTTTTGGCAACCCTATAGCTAAATACCATCCTGTACATGTCTAGGTATAACTGAGTAATAAGTTCTGAGTCCCTGGTGTATCTTAGTAAATTTTGCGATCAAGGAAAGCAACTAATCCATCATTTTTTTTTATGGAGGCTAGTCTAAAACATGACTGGAGTCAAGCGTTTAAGTTGTAGAAGCTTGAGGCACATCATTCCAAAGTTGAATTTTCAGACCAATAGCTAGTGGTCATTTTAAAAGTCACGAAACTTTCTACAATGAATCCTCTATACCTACATCCTTCAAAAGTGATTCAACAAGATTAAGAAAAATATATTACATGTATCATTCTAAATCTACGTCTAATGAAATCCATGGACACATAGACACGTTTTGGGCTCTGGCAGACTGTTGGTGATGGAATTTTGCTCTGGCACAGGGATATCAGAAGTGGCTTTCCATTTTTAGTAGGTATGGGTCAATGCGTCTTCCTCTATTTGTAAATTAACTTGGAGTCTGTGCAAATTGTTTACTTCCCATGATATCTGATGAATGAAGGGACCAATATAAAACTTTATCGCTAGCTTGGAACCTACCAACACTCACAATTACTGAAGATAAACTGCAGTTCACTTTCAGTTTCTGAAGACGATAACTTGGCTACCGAAACGCGCGTCAGATAGTTGTAATTAGTTTTGGTTTTGGTGTTCCAGAAATTTAACCTAGTTCAGAAAGAATTCCAGAAGTCTTGTTGAGTCGTTTCTAGTTTTTAACGATAACTTTTCATTTGAAAAGGGTAAAAAGTTTTTTATTTCACTGTATAAAATGATGTTTCAGTATCAAAAAACCTTTAGATTTACTAATGATATAAACAACAAGAATCTAGATGATTCCTCGTATTATTACAAATCGCTCAAAATGCATTCGATGTAAAATCAATAAATTATTGTCGTGTTTCCATATCGTTTCCGCGAAAGTTTCCAACCATTATTTCCGTTTTAGCGTAATATTTTAACATAGGTACACACAACCAAACTTATATAAACAAAATCTAGCACAAAAATGGAAACTTCAAGAAAAATCGAGGAGTTTTTTCTATTCTTAGTCTTGAAATAGAACTGATATTCTGGAGGTCGAAGACATCGATTTAAAATGTCATTCGATCGCATCTTGGTTGCTTAATATCTTCACAGACCAAGTGCCTCACTGTTCATGGATTAAAAAAGTTTCGACGACATGATATCTGAAAAGGCACAAAAATAATAAAAAAACTTGTAACTGTCTTCTGCTCTACAATCCTCAAATCAGAATTGTTCTCAAGTATGTCTTATGTTATGTACCAGAAGTTTTGTAACAACAATGTCCAACATTTCATTTTTAATAAGAATACGGATTTTTTTAGTATTTCGCTCTCTTTGTTTGGGAAGACATAACTTGCTAGCGGGAGAAGAATCTTGGGCCCTTCCATGTTATATCGTTTGAAATGATAACTTGAAGAACAACAAAATTCTTTCCATACAGACCTCCTAGCGATACCCCTACAGAGAGCTGATAAAATCGTTTACCTGTAAAGAAATCATCCAAGGTGATTGAATTTTTCCAACAGAACTGACAATAAACGGCAGGAAGATGAAGATTTTGCAGTCATGGACTGACTCAACTTATCAAATGAACCAACTCGGTGACTTATAACTGTTTCCAACAACAGACCTTGATCTGTACAACGCAAAATTGGAAACATCAGATCACAAACTCATTACAGAAACGTGTGATTTAGAAATCCAAACTCAGGATACCCCTAGGCCATATAAAGTTTGCTTCAATTTCATCGACTCTTCAGTGTTTGAAAACGAGATTTTGGGAGTAATCTTGACAGGAATGGAAGCCTATATATCTTACTATGTTAAGGTTTCTGCATACCACAATCCATGGTTGATGAAAACTGCACTAGAGCAATCAACTACAAAAATGGCGCTGAAATTCTAGTGCTGAAAATCGTATAAACTGTCTCCAGAATTACCTTCAAGCAGACTTAGTCCTGGCTATCAAAAACTTGGAGCCCTCTTTGAGTTGAAAAAACTATATACAGTTTCTAATTCTGTGAAAGACCCTGATTAGTCCATCTTTGAAGTAACTCGGATCCCAATACAGAAGAAAGCATTTCGAATCATAGGCGTTGATAGGTTTGATCAGAAACTTTAACAGCTTGAAACATAGAAAAAAAGTAGCTGATCTGACTCTGCTTTACCGATATTACCACGGTAAATGGTCTTCCAAGCTGTCCATCATAATCCCGCGTGGAGTAGTTTTTGCAAGATCTACTGGACAGGCAGACGTGGTTCATGAATATTGAGCTCGTCATGCAAACGCCCGCCCGGAACGTCAATTTATTGGGATTCCTTTCTTTGGAGAAGTGCAAGCTTGTGGAATCAGCTACCAAGGCACGTCCTCCAGAAGATCAATATCTACCGGTATCTCCACATGGCAGGTATCTCTCGAATCACCCTCTTGTGATTGCTTTTTACATAAAAGAAAATAGAGAGTAATTCCAAATAAGTTTGGATGTGTGTACTTTTGATACTATGCGCAACAAAACTTGAACTGATAAAAATTCCTTTCTGATTTTCAACGCTGTACTTTTCGATAATGTATTCTGTTCGATTCGGTTTATTATTAAAGGCGACGCTTTGCAAAAGCCGAAATTATTGCCGACTCACTAAGTACACGATTCAAATTTACATATTGAAAAGGAGTTTGACAAGTTAAATGCTATAACCAGTTGAAGCAACTCCGCAAATCTAAAGCTAATAGCTATGAACTATACCAGCTTCGGTGGATTAAAGCTAAATCTCTGTTGCATATTTATCTATACCTCAATAATATTCACTATAAATCCATCCTAATTTTTTAAAAATCGTGGTAAAAAATCAACTTTATACATTCTCTATAACTCTGTAATTATTTGATTGGAATTTAAAAAGGATTTTGATGGGAAAACATATATTTGGCATCTATAGAAAATATAGAGTTTCAAAGACAAAGCCCCTCAAACTTCCAATGGGAATGGGGGTTGAAATATATCTTTTATTGACAAAAGAATGCCAAATTATTGATGAAAAGTAACTCATTTCATTGAATTGTCAAAATTTGAACCATTGTTTAGGATTGATATTATTTTACTTGAAATCAAACCCAATTTTACATCTACTAAAAATCAGCTATATTTTCTAAGGTTATAATCAAAACTGTATTAATAACATAACGTTACAAACTACTACGTTTCAGTACGGAAAACAATCGAATCTCTTTTTGCACTCGTTGTTCGCACTTTTTTAATAGGTGGCCTCGCCAAGAAGCTCTTATTAAGCGGCGTTGCCGATACGCACTTTTCCGCATGCATACTGGGGAAACTGAACAACCATCAAAATTCGAAAATTCTTTTCTACCAGCAGCTTTTATTCTAGAGAAAAATCTAGAGGCACTAGGTCAGGCGATGTTACAAATTTTTGATTTTATGCAGGGTGGGCATAAAAAGTGTTCTATTTTTCTATTTTAATGCATTCAGGGGTAAAAATAAGGCAATTTCATGTATACTGCCGACTAAAAGTATACAGAAGAAATTAAAACTTGTTAAGAAATATAATACTAATTTAAAACCACATATACATCTCTAAAAATTTAATATATGAATAACAGTAAGGTTCACTTATAAGAAACTATACAGGAATTTGCCTTATTCTTCACCCTTGAAAGCATTGAAATTGAAAAAACCGGGTGGTTCTTTTTGAAAAAATAAATAAATTTGATATTTATGAAGTTAAACTTTGGTCACATTTTATACACACCCTGTATAAAATATAAAATTTTCGATTCGAATACATCCAACCTTACTCAAAGCAACCAATTAGGAATTATTTTAATATCCTTAAGGGTATTCTCGCAAAAAAATAATTTATAAGAGTGTGCAACGATCAAATTTGTTAGAAAAAAATTAATAACTCAAAAAGTATACATTTTTCCAAAAAAGTTTCTTGACAAAAGTATACTGAAATTTCACGTATAATTTAAAAATGTATTAATATACAGTGCTTCACTTTTGAGCCTATTTTATGTTTGTTTTAGAGCGAAAAAAATCCATTATAGGATTAAATCAGTAATTTATCAACATGAATTATAATCTATACTGCTTCTGAGTAGGATTATTGATCGAGAGATTGTTTTTCGGTAATATTCGAACGAATTTCTCCAAGATAACCTTCGAAGGTTATTTTTTATGTTTCCGTTTCCACTCAAAAGGGAAAACCCTCTAATCCTGCCTACAAAGCCAACAAAAGTAATCCTCATCGATCTTCAGCGGATATATAAACGATGAGGGAGAGTGGAGTAGGTCAGGGTTTTTATGGAATTTCAGACTCAACCGCTATTTGTCCGGGAGTTCCATAGCCCGAATATCGAGAATATATTTGGGTTCAGTTGATATTTCGGGAATGAGGCTCTAATAATGTCTGTTTCCAGAAATGAACAAAGCATTAATAGGACAGAATACCTTGGACGTTCAAGTTCTAATGGAAGCATGTTTTAGATACGAAAAGTATCAAAATATGTTATAGGAAAAAAAGATGAGAGATAATTCATTGAAGAACACAAAAACAAGGAATATATAGAAATAGAATAAATTTTAAACTGTAAAATGGAAATTAGTATACAAATGGTGTCAATTTGAACAAAAAAAACACAAAAGTTTTTGGGAGAAATATATTTATTTTTCAACGTAATCTCCAATAAGTTCGATACCCTTTTTATAATAAGAATCGTCAAGCTACTCAAAACAGCTGACATCACCTTTTCATTGTTGGAAAATCTTTGACCATCAAGTCTGTGAATGTAAATAAATGTAAATAGTGCATGAGGTAGCAATTCAAATTTTAATTCATTAATTTTGGCCATTGGAATAACGTATGTGTGATCAGGTGCATTGTCTTGATGAAACAACCCTTTCCTCTTTGCTCAAACGATGCACTAAGTTGCACCGTTGATAGTTTTTCCTTTTTCAATGAAAATTATCCCAAAAAACAGACGCCAAAAACTTGCCTGCAGATGGAACGGTCTTTAGTATCACATAATGATGAACAATTTTTTCCTATTCACTATTGATGGCTGCCAAAGAAATTCCAAACAACGAGGCGTTTTCAAACTTGATACGTCTGTTGTACAGATTGTGTACTTTCTAATACTTTCAGGCCAGACACTTCTGTATCACCCTCATCCTTCGAAAGAAATTGGAATAATTACTACTACAATAAAATACAGAGGGATATTTGTCTAATTTAGGGGAAAGCGCTGAACTGGAAAAGAAGCAGTTGAAATGAAGCAATAAAAATTATTTAATAAAAATAATACAACGAGATGTTTTGATGTATCAATCAAATTATTAAGAGAAAATGCTGAAACCTGACGAGTTTTGCTTTGAAGAGAAAACATTTTCACAAATACCCATCTTATTCCACTACCCTCGTTACCATGAAAATGCCGTCTATACTTTGTGTGATATATTATTAGAAAGATAATTATTATCAATGGATTTTTCGATATCCACAACGTTTTATTAAAGACAAACAGAATCTATTGAATTATAGTGAGAATAATTCACTTGTCGACAAAAAAAATGTTTTGTAGTAACACAAGAAAGGATAGCATTGTTATAAAATAGATACAAATACGAAAATATAAAAAAATTAATAATTGTAACACGTAAGGTTTTTAAGTTACATTTATAGAACCATATTCATTGGTAAAATATTTAATATTTATAAAAAAAAATAATTTCACGTTTCTTAAATCGTATATATTGACAATATTTATAGTTAACATCTGATAAACATGCCTCACATCTATTAAAGACAAAAAGTTTAAAAAAAATCCCTTTAAATATCAATTAGCTCTACTTTATCCTTTCATGAGCGGTTCTACTTTCTCTTGTTAAGAGTCAACAGTAATAACTTATCATGACCGAATCCCATCGTCCTTGATACCGAATTTCCATTTTCCTAATATCTTGGTGGAACCTTTCACCTTGCGCTCATCACTGAAAGCTCCCAAATTTTCGGGAGGAAATGTCAGATGGGAATGAAGGAGATGAATTTTCAATGACATTCGACCACCAAGGGATTTGTAGGCGTCTAGAAGTTCTGTTAGGTAGTTTGGATCTATATTGTTGCCCAAAAAACCCTCATTACAATAACAAATGCCTTCCATGCTCTAAGTTCCTACCTGGTGAGTTTTTTTTTGCAAAATTGTCATCGTCCGGCAAGTTTCTTATTTGGGGCCCAATAAAAATAACTTCCCTTGATTTGGCCTCACTCAACTGGGAAAAGACTTCTCTAAGGTACTTGAATCCATCACCCTCTTTATTCATAGCCTTCACAAAGTTTTTCAACAATCCAAGTTTAATGTGAAGGGGAGGGCAGAAGGACATTTTTGGGATCTAAACTTAACATTTTGAGATCCCGGTTGAAACTCACTTCTTGTTTACCAATTTTTTTTCTTATAGTGTTGATCTACTGGCCGACTGTCCCATAGACAAAGAAAACAACAATGTTTCATAAGTCCTCCCTAAAGTCCTATAATTGTTGTAGTTAATTTTGTTTAAAAGCAAGCGAATATTTTTATAAGTTTCTTTCATCTTCACAGAATGAGCAACTAGTATAGACGGTTTTGAATTTCTATTGTGTAACAACATTGCGTTTAAACTGTATTTAGATGAGTCAATAAATAGGCACCACTTACTGGGATTATGCTCAATATCAAGTTCATTCATTAGACCATCAATATCTACACACGCACACAACGAATTTTCTATATTGTAGAATGCAGTAGATGAAGCATTTCTTTTTCTAAAGGTCGTAGTTTTTGTCTCTTTGGCTAACTGGAAGCTCCATTTTTAAAGACGGGAAGCAAGAATTTCAGACTGTTACTTTGATAACCCCAAATCACGTGCTAAATCATTCACTTTGAACAATCAAATGTGACTCTCCGGAATTGGTACTTGGAGTAAAAATAGGGTCTTTGCATTGTTCTTCGGAGCTTCCTGATAATATGTTGTCTCCAGTATCTTCTAAAACAATATTTTGCGGATCTAAAGGCGCAACCGGTACTGGTAAATATTCGTTATTATATATTATTATATAATTTTGATACTTGATCTTGTGCTTTCCTGTTAGGGCTTAATAAATCTTTTTTCCATAATTGGACGGGTATTTCAATTTTAAAAATAAAGTTCTCGCCTGGGTTACGAAAATATTGTCGGCCAGTGTAATTAATGTGGACGAAGAAATTATTACCAAGTTCCACATTATCTTAAGGGAAGTTATCCAACATCTTCTTTTCGCCGGATACACCAACACTGTCTAATGCGCGTTTCGAGTTATCGTCTTCAGAGGCTGAAGTACAAATAACGTGTCACACAGTGTAATCGTGAGTTTTGGTGTAGTGGTGGTGTAAACAGTGTATTCCAGAAAATGTAGCACCATAGAATATTCTATATTCGACCTTACTTTCACTATAATACAGAGTGAGTTTTATGTATGGAACGCTTCAATTATCTCGGATACGGCTTCTTACTAATTTACTCACAGTGGATTTTGTTATGGGATTGCAGTTAGGATATACATTATATATACAGATATTACACGTTCCTTCCTTTTCTTCTACGCCTATCAGCATATCCTGATATCATTAAAATATCAATTCGTTCTTTTTTAAATGGACGATTCATTGTTTTAAACGTCTAATTTGTTATTGTACCAGTCATATCCACCTAAATGTATTATTTCAGCTTTCGGAGGAGATAACGCAAATGTAGTAAAGCAAAAAATATACCTAGTGATCGATTTGAAATAACAAAGTTTTACCGGAAGAAGTGAATATTTGACAACAATGTGAATACCATCGAATTACCGGCCATATCACAAACTCTTACGCACAAAAATTTCCAATTCGACCAATTCCGCTGAGATGAGAGCCTATGAGATATTATGATGGAAGAGCACTTTTTTTGCCCAATTTGGTAATTTTTTTCCATTTCAGTAGAGTACAGCTATGTATCCGATTCGCCTTCTTCCAGGTAGTCACATCTTGTGAACCATAGAAAACAGATCCTTTAATTTCTTGGCCTATAGGAGCCTATAGGTTTACTTTGGAGCACCTCTCTACTGTTTAGATTGTTCCTCAATCTCTTGTGTATATCAATGGACACATATTTTGGCAACCAAAGCTCGGAGTTGCTGAAACACTACTCTGATTTGGCCTTATGCGATTTTGTCCAAAGTTAGGAAACACGGCACCTACAGCGCCAAAAACTTATATGAGCTACATGACCTTTTGAAATGCGTACATCACGAATCTTCAATCGACAATCTGCCAATTCGAAATCGTTAATTTTTGTCACGTTATCTTTCGCGCCAGAAGATTTTGGGATAACTGAACGTGACTGAAACTAAAACTAACATGCGACTACGTTGAAACTCCAACAGCATTCAAACGATCTTTGATTTTTCTGCGCGATATCTTCTCTTTTCCAATGTCCCTACAATCCGCCTAGTTCCACTCGCAGACATTCTCAAATTTCGGAAAGAGCCATCTACAAATCTACTCTATGATAGTAGATAACTGGCGCTACTTATAGGATTGCCCTCTTACAAAATTATTCAATATTCTTAAGCCGCTTTACTGACCTGAACTGAAAATAAATCCAGCCCGGTTGTTATTTATAATAACCTATATACTTATATGAATATATAGTGTGACTAATATAGATTGGAAAGGTACATGTGAAGTTATGCCACTTGATATAGAATGCTTCCAAATACATGTCACAATATAAATGAATTGTAATGTATATAACAATACAATTCTCGCTATATACTCATTGTTTTTTATTTAAATGCAATCAAGAAATAATATGATGAATGTCTGATTGGTACATGTTTATTGGGTTAACCGTCGCTTGCGAGTAACATATCACAGAGATGTGGTCAGTTTTCAAAATGAGGAACAGCATCTTCCTTTGAGTACAATCTGCATACTACAGAATAGGCCAGTAATTACGTATCATTCCACACAAATCCGTAATGCATTTTAGTTGTTATACTGAGACTATTCACTAATAGCTGCTTGGAATAGCGGAAAACAACTAGATATTGCATGAAATTTCATGCAGCGTCAAAATTTTGAATAGATGAATATTGCACGCCCCTTGATATGCAAGTCTCTTCCCACTTCATTATGGCTGCTACTACTCAAAATTTCATTAGTAAAAAGTTTACCAACTCTTAACCTTAATTTTTGTTCAATATTTTGTGTTTGGTTTGAATATGAGAATAACAAAACTAAGTAAGTGAGTAACGGAGTGAAGTGAAGTGCAAAGTGCACCAATGTCAATAATTATTTATGCTGCTGTCTTGCTTTTGGAGCCTGAAGGAGAAGTTGGCATTTGTGCCGAAAAGTAACTAGATTTCGCCTTGGAATTGTGGATTAAAATGACACCAAACAGATTATCGTGCAAGTGCGAGATCTTTTACGAAACAATCAGCTGAAATTCATCTGCGCATACTTTAGATCAAGAAATATGGCGTCTTGCATTGCATTGTACTTTGTCTTGCATCATGTCAAATGACCTTAATATATTATCTCCACGTTCCCACGTTACAGAATATCTCACTATAACCTCTATCCCACTATAAGAATATGATGATGTGTTTTTATAGTCCAAATGTTCGTACAGCTCCTTCAATTCAGACTGATATTCGGCAATGGCATTAGCAATTCAACTCTTAAAAATGAGACTTTGTTCCATAGATGGATCAATTTCCACAAATAAATCACGAAGCTCATTTGCCATTCTTACTTGTTGCTTTTTGAAGCCTCTTTTTCAATGGGTTGTGAATTTAACATTCCATTCAAATCAGTTTCAGTCAAATCATCATCATTCATTTGAGCAATTCCTAATTGTATCTTGATTCTATCTGTTCGAACCCATCTTGTCCTATTCCATTCGCAATTTCAGCTATGTTTGCAGTCAGAGCAGACCACACTTTTTGCCAGCATGATTTCAGTTTTTCCAATGACTTTTTTATATCAAATTTCTTCCAGAATTCCATAACATTCATATCAAGATTACATTCCATATTATCCAATATGATTTTGGAGGTTCATCTAATGACAAAGAGCTCAAATGCCTGGATTATTCCTTGGTCCATAGGTTGAAGTGAAGCCGTCGTGTTGAGGGGTAAAAATGTTCGCGAGGATGACCTGATTCATTGTCCAAAATAAGAACTGCTTCTCTATTGCTTTTAATGAATAACAATGAATTGTAATATAGGGATATAGGAGCTCGACCCGGCCTATTAAACTAAACCTCTCATAGTGATTAGATACTTGCTGTAAGCTGCGGAATCAAGTCGTACTTGAAGCGGTGGTATTTAATAGAAATTCCACGAATGCGGTGAATAGAACTCAATTCCGTCATATTATGATACTTGTATATGATAATGTAATATGCAATGACATATTTACTTACATTATAAAAAGACAAAATCGTGAGATATACGAAAATTAGAAATTTATGTACATGAGAAAAATTAGAATCCCACGTTGTAGAAAGAATAATTGTGTTTTACCTTGTGTGAATTGGATTTGGTCGAAAAAAAAAAATTAGTTTATTGACAAATGAAGAATTCATACAAACGCGAAACCATTTATTTGGGAAGAAAAAGCTGCTTCAAGCACTTATTATCTTTCCCTACATTATTGCAATAAAAGTCTTGAGCAAATTGATTAAATTATTTGCCTCGACTCCAGGAGGATAATGAACGGAAAGAGCAAGAACCAAAACAAATATTTTCGCGCTGGTAATTTCACAGGAAGAAATTTGTTAGTAGAGCATCATAATGTGCTTATATCGACTATTTGAGTTATAGTTTCTATAATTATGAACGATAGAGCAGCAAGAAGTTAAGAAGGAGAAAACTTAAGCTAAGTTTTATAGATGGGAAATTATGGAATTGAAATGATATTCATATTTAGATTATCATTATTGGAACATTTTTCACAGAAATATAGCTTGAGTTTGGTGGTATTTCGAATTAAATATAAGAATTTATTCTCATTGATTTGGACGAAAAAAGTGTTTTCAAATAACAATTTAAACAAATTTGATTTTGGGGAATATTTGACATGGAAAAAGTTTTCTAATAATAATTTTAAGAAATATGAACAGAAACTAATAGGTTCAATTCATTTAAAATAGCTCTTCCAATCCTAATTTGTATGAAATATGTACTCTAATTTCTTAAAAATCAACTTTCCAAGTTTATCTTGGGAGAAGCTCGATTTTTCCATTGAAATTGGAGCGAAAATTAATTTTTGATAATAATTTTAACAATGACTAGCTTTTCCAAATCTATTATAAACTAATTTGTATAAAATATGTACTCTAATTTTTCAAAAATCACCTTTCCAAGTTTATTTAAGGAAAAGCTCGTTTTTTCTATTCAAATGAGAGCAAATTGATTTATGATAATAATTTTAACCAAGAAAAACTCTTTCAAATTTAATATGAACTGAAAAAGTCTTCTCAATGTCTGACTTCCATCAAAAAATGGCTTCTAAAATCTACTTTGGTCAAACAATTAGTATTCATAGGTTCAATTTATCTAAAATGGCTCTACCAATCTCAATTTGTGCAAAATATGGACTGGAAACGTATAACTAGCGCTTCTATGAGAATCAGACATAAAAACAAATTCATCAGTTGTATCAGCTTCCAAAACATATTCGTATAAAATTTCAATACAATTTTCGTAAAAATGTGTATCTTGAACGCCCTATATCTTGAATACGGATGAAGTTTTTAAGAATATCATAGGTCCCCGCAAGCTTATTTCATGCAATTTATATATTTCCTCGATTTTTTTCGTAAAAAAGGTGTGTTATGTGGAATGAATACGTATAGAAATTACAAAAAAATATAGCTGTCACTAAAAAACATTATCGAGGAAATTGGAACAGCACATACTCCTGGTTCTTAACCTTCCATTAGGCGCGCGGATATTTCTAACGTATTTGGTCGCGTTGTATCTAGCAGATACATATATCAAATAAATTTTATTGTTATTATTATTTTTAATATATGATTACAGCAAATTTTGTATGACTCCTTCTTTTCCCCGCTTTTAATTTAACATTTTTTCAAGTAAAAAAAAAATAATTATTTTATATGTAAAATGTGTAAAATTTTAATTAGGTTATAGACAGAACTAGGTTTAAAGTTACATTATTTATTCAAAATATTTTACAAACATAAAATTAATTGGAGTAATCACCCTCTTCAATTTCTTTATTATAACATTTATTACAAATCATATTTGTATGAAGTTTTATACATAAATGAATTCCACATTTTTTACAACAATATGCAGACACTGACGTTTTCTTCTTTTCTACATAGCATGGTTTCGCATCGCTTTCTTTTAATTGGTTCAGGTGTTGCCTCTTGAACTTCTTGTTGTGCTTCCAAGGTTTTGTAATTTTTGAGCAAATCTTTGGTTTGTCGTGGAAGACTTTTTATTTGGGCCCTCACTTTTAGTTGTTCGTCTAGCAAGGTTAGTCCTAATTTTTTCAAATATTCTCTTCTTGTGACAAACGTATTTTTGTTTCCAGGAAATATCACCCGCGAGTTGATTCCAGCTACGTTTAGTAAATGGTAAATAATTACCATAGGCCACCTCTTAGTTCATTTATAAACATTATAAGTAGCGCAAAGTTTGTCGACCACATCAACGCCGGATTTTGTGTTGTTATAAAATGATATTATTTCTGGCTTTTTTGAAGCATCTTCTTTTACTTCGTTCGACGCCACATGCAAACTGGAAATAAGGACTACGGTTTTTCCTTTTTTCGGAACATATGAAACTAATGTTTCATTTTTTGTATATCCAAATATACTGTCAAATACTTGACGCTCTTTTGGTAAGACGAAGTTAGCTGGAAGTTTTTATTCTTCCGAACTGTCTCCACGTACGATAGCTTCTTTTCTTCTAACTTTCTCACCAGATCTACATTTATGAACCAATTGTCTGCGGTAATATTTCTACCCGACTGAAAAATTGGTTCAGACAATCTCATTACTACGTCAGAGGATGAATTGCTTTGCCGAAAGGGTCCTTCTGGCTGTTGCCCACAATAGATTTCCAAATTCGAAGTATAGTAAAGTTTGACGACACACAAACAGAAAATTCTGATACCATATTTGTTTGATTTCGACGGTATGTACTGTCGAAATGCACATAGATCACGATATGCTGGCAGCATTTCATCTATGGTCACGTTTTGCCCAAGATGATAATTTTTTTTGCAGTTTTCAATGAAATTACTCAAGAGATTCCTAACAGCTGCTAACTTGTCAAATTGACGTCTTTCTTCTCTTGTAGACCGATCATCAAATCTAGACATCTGAGTAGAAATCTGAGGCGCTTTTTAGTCATTGCCATTTTGAAAAGATCAATTCCTAGCCCGTCAGATGCCCAAAAATCTTTGAAATTGCGGTGACCTCCTCGAAATACACCTGCTAGGTATAACAGGCCAAACAATGCTCTTATTTCAATCAAGTCTGTAGGACGACAATTTCTTTCACGGTTGAATTTGGCTTTTATACTTTCTATATATAGATTTGTGGAATCAACTATCATGTTTAGCATATTACTAAAAAATAGATTCCAGCAGTCTAATTCAGTTTCGGCGTTTATGGCTGTTTGACCAATTACACCAGGTAACTTCATCATAATATTATGAGGACGGGCTCGAGTTACTCTTGGTACAATTTCACTCCATCGTGTTCCGTCTTTGCCTACAATGACCATTTCAATGTAACACAATACAAGTGCATAAAATAGCTTCAGCTTATCCAAAAAAATTACTGTTTTCTTGGTTTCCACTGTCATCGTTTCCATCGGCATCGTTTTCATCGTCATCGCTTACTTCAAGTTTATGATTAGTCTCGGAATCAACTGTCTCGACGTTTCAGATTCATCAGAGTCATCCACATCTTCTTGTAAATGTTCGTCCTCGGAAAAAGCGAGACTAGTAAGTTCTTCAATATCTTCTGGTTTCGAAAAGTCGTAAATTTTTGTACTCATGTTTTAATTTGACACTCGCACAAGCACTTTTAGAATACAAATAAACACTTAAAAACAATAAAATTTACGTTTGAATAATTACAAAATGAACGAGAACTTATCTCAACTAAATCTGAAGATAAACTGACGCTTTTGGTCGCGCTGTATCTAGCAGGTACAAATCCGGCAGTCGGACGGGTTTAGGATGGCCAGGGATTGTAAAAGTGAAATCAGTCGATTGTACTTCTAGGAAAGAGATACATCGACCGAGAACTACTGCAAATCTACATTTTCTAGAGCTATTAGATAAATAAATATTTAGCAAAAAGTTAGCCATGTATGTCGTAGATACACGCGTGACTAATGGAAGGTTAATTAGGAAGCCCCAATCACAGAATATCAACAAGAAACAAATTTAAAATGGATTAAAATGGAAAAGTACAAACAAAATTCAAGTTTAAATATATTAGCTTTAATTTATTTTAGTTAAATTAATAATGTGCGTGTCCTACACACTAAATAGATATGTAGAAGATAAATTTCAAAGAAAAGATGGGTTTGTCAAAGTTCACATCATTTTTGTTCCAAAAATCCCATCTCGTTAAAGTATGTGACGGTTATAGTAGAGCAGTGGCTGCAAAACTTTTGAGTTGGTGAGCCATCCTACCATTTATAAACCTTGCATTGAGCTACCTAGGAATACCATGTATAATTCGTTGGGTAAAATATTTATAACCATTTCTTTATCGACGTTTACAGCCTCGATAATCATCCGGATGCTCATTCGACGATCTGCACGCACAATTTGATTGATTTATGGCACTGTTTCCGGAGTTGAAACAGTCAAAGGGCGCTGGTCATCTTCAGTGCTCTCTCGGCCCTCACTAAAGCACTTACATTACTCAATTGTCTCCATAGGCCTCTTGCAACAATTTATAGCACTCAGTCGGAGTTTTTTTCAATTCAACGAGAAATTTGACATTGATACGTTGCTCGAGAGCTGACAACAAAAAAAACTCGTTCGTTTCAAACCGCTTCTGGACAAATACTACAATAGTGACGGAAACGTGTTTAGGACGTGTATAGAGAAGATATCTAGATACCCAACGCGTCTAAGGCGCTATCTAGGCGCAGTCTCGTTATTTAATAGCCAGACCTCGTATTTTGATTGTAGATCGAAAATTCAATGTTTTATGGAATTAATTCTTCATCAAGACGATTTATTGAGAAAAGTATTTGGAAACGTCTGAGAAATAATTTCTTTTAGATTATATTAATACTAGGATATTATTAATAATCTAGATCCATCTTCTGCTTGCGCTTGATGTGAAATGTTTTCATGCTGCGATATTAAGGCAGATTAATTTCGTCTTTACTTTGTTAAACTAGTGTCAGCTATAATTTCGGTATTCATATAAACATTATACTCCGTTGAAAACATTCAATTCAAAATCCTTCAAGTATCTTTAGCCAATTTGGTAACAGTAGAACATAACTCACAAATCTCACTGTATGTCGTTGGGGTTTATAGTCGGATCCCTAGATAATACAAAGGAGAATATTAAGAACACCTGGGGTACCTAAAATTTATAGGATTAATACATATAATAGATCATTTAAATTGTACATATCTGGAAACTGTAGGATTTCGCAGCCTCTTAACGTGTGCAATTTCGTAGCGACGTTTATGGAGAATTATTAGGTTCATAACGGCCAACTGTGAAAAGATGAATATTTTTGAAAACTTTTAATATTCACACAAGAAATTATGATGTGCAAGAAACAGACTGAAGTGTAAATAAAAAATATCCACTTCTTTGGAAACGAAAACGTCTTATAAACAACAAGATAACCATCGAGAAACTTTGGAATGAGTTTTCTCATTTTGTATAATACAGTGCTTTTCAGATAAAAGTATCCACCTTTAATAACTTTTGTCATACTGGTATTTAGAAAAAATCCAAAAACACGTCAATTTATGTTGGAAGGGGCAAGCATTATGGCTTATTTAAACTTACTGGAAAAGCCACCCCCTCACCCCTAGCAGCATCCCCTTTATTTTTTTAAATTACTTTTCATATTTTTTATGTAAAATTTGGATACTCCTCTTTGAGCTGATTTCAAAAATGTATAATACTTGTAGGTTAAAGTGATTAGTTTATGAGATAAACAATTTTTCTTTTAAAAGCACAAATTTTACTTATTATTTACTTTCACCTTATTTGCCTGTACTAAAATGGGTTGTACAACAGTTCAAACTCTTTAATCTTTTTAACTGTGCTATTTATTATGAAGTTACAATAGTTACAATAAGAAGTTACAATAAGGTGAAAGTAAATAATAAGTAAAATTTGTGCTCTTAAAAGAAAAATTGTTTATCTCATAAACTAACCACTTTAACCTACAAGTATTATACATTTTTGAAATCAGCTCAAAGAAGAGTATCCAAATTTTACATAAAAAATATGTAAAGTAATTTAAAAAAATAAAGGGGATGCTGCTAGGAGTGAGGGGGTGGCTTTTCCAGTAAGTTTAAATAAGCCATAATGCTTGCCCCTTCCAACATAAATTGACGTGTTTTTGGATTTTTTCTAAATACCAGTATTACAAAAGTTATTAAAGGTGGATACTTTTATCTGAAAAGCACTGTATAATAGGAGCAATTATAAGGGATGATCCACAATTACACATTGTTGTCTAAACTCCTATCTTCAGTTAATGAAACCTCCAATTAACTAACAGATATTATCAAAATGTTTCTAGCAAAAACAATAAATTACTGAATATAAATACTTCATTGATGAATTGATGCGAACCAAATTTTCCGAATTGTTTTTTTAAATTACGATGACTGAATAACGCCAATACGATCTTACCTGTACATGTGTCAACTTACTAATTCGATTTATGATAATTCTTTAACACAATTTTATGAGCTCGATTGAGATTGTGGTAGTGGTTGAGACTACATGAGCCAGAGTTGAATTAGACCCTCATAAAAATACCATAAAAGCTGGATTGCTGCCATTATACATTCGTGGTTAGGTCGTTGCTGATGAGAGTCTCTCTAGTATGTACTCCATCAAATGACTTTTTTATCTTGCTTAATTTTTAGAACGCTGTAATTTTCTTGAGATTTTCATTATATTATAAAAAAGTGACAACTGAAGAATGATGAAATTTCGAGAAAAAAAAGTTTTATTTTCCTAAAATTCCATCGAGACTATAATATAAAGTGTATCAGACACATTTCATGAATATTATACGTGATACTTTGGAAGAAGAGATTTTAGTTTTTTTTTGTAAAAAAATTCATCACAACTTTCTTAAAGTTTATATGAAACTTTGTTATATACAAGTAACGAATCGAGAATAAGTTTACTATTCACTTGAAGGGAATGTACGAGGATGGTTCCAGAAAAACCTAACGCAATAAAGAAAACACAAAATTTCATACTTTTCCTTTGCCGCATCCGGTGAAATAAATGATAAACGTGACTGGAGATTAAGTAATGATCTTTGAATCGGCCAATCCGAATCTATTAGACAATTAGAAAGCAGAGAGCGATAACAAGTAGGGTCTGGCCTAAGGGATTTTGTCCTAATTTTATTCCCAGTCGGGGTTAATTATCGACCATCACTGGGGAAATTAATCCTAGCCAAGTTGGAGATTGTCGGCTACTGAAACTAATATCCACTACAGGGCATTATTTGTAATAATTATGGCTAGGCAGTTAAGATGCTTACCGCTTTGATTGCGATTCGACGGAGCATGGAATTTGCACATTCGACAAGTTCAATATTACATCGAGGATTATTATTTTCGAAAAAAAAATCATTCCCAAGAAAAACTAAAAAAAAAATTAAAAGTATTCTTATTATCGATTCAAATTTTCACGGTAGATGGTGTTGTGGAAGTAGCAGTAGCATTTGAGGTTATATTCCTGTGAAGAAAGTGTTTCTGTTGAAAACTCTGAAGCGATACATTTAGCAATGCTTCTTTACTATACAAAAGGTTACATCGAATCACAAACATGCATAGAAATTTCTGCTGTTTACAGTGAGAAGTCTGCAACTTTATCATCAGATATTTTGCAGCCGTTTGAAAAAATATGGATACACAAAAAACTAGTTTGTTGAACTTGAATAGTTTCTCAACGTACCAACATCTGGAGCTCAAAATTTGATGGAATATGAAAACGATGAACGCAAATGATAGTGGCGAATTGACTTGAATTGGTGAGGTGATTATTTGTGTAAAAGTACACCCGTTAGCAAAAAATCAACTCATAAATATTTCGATAGGATTTAACTCCCGGCTACGTGCTAGCCAATCCATAGCGACAATTTCGACATCTTGTCAACCGAAACCTGCAGTATGTGGATAGGCATTGTCACACATACATACGACATGATCCCCTAAAATTTCTTGTATGTGTCGGTGAATCCACCAGTTCAAGTCAAGTGTCAATAAAAACCAACTTAGTTATGGCCTTCATTGAAATTCCTCCAAGAACCTCCTCTAAAAGCCATGTTCTCCTCTATGGGATAATTCTTCTAATTGTCCAACCAATTCTTGCGTTTCTCAGAGCTCTTGTTACACTTAAACATCAGTGAGGGCCCGATGTGCTTACAATGAATCGATTATCTCTTTCGGACGTGTACCTGCAGGTATTTGATGAAAATTAACAGTTTCTTAGTGACAACGGTGAAGGATCTGACTGGAGCTGACTTCTATTCAGCTCACTGGCTGACTATGGCGTTGTCGCAATAGGGTGACCGTTTGAGCGACTTCATCATTTTTTGTGTCGATTTTCAGGTAGAATTCATGTTTGTTGTTTTTTTGCAAGTTTCTTCTCCAAGACTACTACCAAACTGCATCATATCAAACAACTCCAATCTCAAGAAATTTTACTTAATTTTGTATCCGTGTATTCCAATATATTCTAATCAAACATTATAACATGATATTTACTTAAAATTCCTTCTAATTTCATCCAACCAAATTATTTTCCTGTAAAATATTACGTATTGATACAGCCGATTCAGTACTGTTAACATTTGACCAGATTACTGAAGGAAGCTCCAAAGAAGTGAACGAGATGGTCAATAGAACGCGCCAAGACACACACCTTCGATCAATTGCCAATTTTCACAAAATCTTCTTGATGGAAAAAATTGAATTAAGTTGTTCTCACCAAACCATCGTTCAAAGATGATACGAGGATGGTCCCAGATAAACCTGGCCTGACCTAGAGATGGCGGTAGTTACCACCGTTTTAAAAAGTACATAATCTATACAGCATAAGTTTCAAGTTTGAAGACACCACGTTGTTTAGTATTTGTTTGGTGAAAATTTTCAGTAAATTTGTAAACATGGAATAAATTGGTTATTGTTATGTGATACAATACTTATTTGAAAGGCCTCTTAACACAATCAATATATAAGCTGAACTAGATTCTACTATAGGTGGGACTGCTCCTTCGTTATTAACAGTAAAACATTGGGTAGCAGAGTTTAAACGAGCCCGTTCGAAGACCAGCAGCGCATTGGTTGACCAAATGAGGTGACAACTCTAAAAATGTTTAAGAAAACCCTCAAAGCGGTTCTGAATCATCATCGACTGGAAATGCGCGAGCTAGCAGAGATAGTAGACATTCCAAAAGTGCAATAAATTGCATATTATTTGAAAATTTGGACATGAGAAAGATGTGCGCCACGTTTGCTCACAATGGAACAAAAACAAATACTTCTTTCGAGTGTTTAGCAATGTTTCAAACAAATTTTTGCACCCTTTCGTAGCCACGGATGAAATGTGGTTCCATCACCTCACAACCCAAGCAAAAGATCAATCAAAGCAATATATTGAAAAGGGAGAACCGGTTCCAAAAAAGGCAAAGACTGTTCCATCTGCAGACAAGGTCATGACGTCGGTTTTTTAGAATGTCCATGGGATAATTTTCATTGACTATCTTGGAAATGGAAAAACTATCAACGGAGAGTATTATGTGAAATTATTTCAACGTTTGAGCGAGCTTGACGTTTCTTATTATGAAAAATTGAACAATTTTTGTGTTTTTTTGTTGAGCTGAATACTTCTGGGCCTATCCTCTTATGTATATGAATAACAACGATATTTATTCGAAATATACTGTATTCTACATGAGTGAAGTACTTTCTATATAACCCCATATAATACTGATTGAAAAAATTGTTCTGTCCAATCATATCCACCATATATTATCATATCCAAATGTGAAGGACGCAATTTTGGTTCTAATGTACTTGAAATCGTTGCTCCGATCATTGTGACAAACTACGAACCTAATCGCTGGGTTGTGTAAACACCTTGATATTCACATGTTGTCAATGTATTTGCCCATAAAGCCCTATTATTTCTATTGAGCAATCTCCCGAAGTGCTATTGCATTCGACAATGGGTAATCAATCAGAATGTTCTACATCTTTACGGTCCAAGTTGCGATAAATTCTGAATGTGTCAGATGCTGACGAACGAATTGGGTTTTGTCGATTTGATAGATATTGAATTTTATGTTGCGATATAGGTCTAGCAACGTAGCCATAAATTTATTCAGGAAACCAACTTCTCTTTATTGGTATAATACGAGCCAGATTTGTAAACTAAGAACTGCATCGAAATTAAAAACAATAAAAAATTTTCAAAAATATTAAGTGTTAAATGAAAATCTGCACTTCAATATATTTCATATTATCATCACTTCTACTTATATCAAGTTTATTGTCTTATCATAAAATTGGGATTTGAATTTGTTCACTGTTTTGGCATTGTATTTTGGAAAATGTAATCTCGTTTTAGCTCCATACACTTTTACACACCATGATAAGAATCGTCAAGATCTACAATATAGCCATTAATCTTCGACCACGGATTCTTGGAAAAGGAAATAATACGACGGGGCTAAATCTGGTGAATAGAGTACATGAGGTAGTAATTCAAACTTTGAGTCATTATTTTCGGTCATTCCAATAACGAATTTGGGAGTAGGTACATTGTCTTGATGAAACAACATTTTCTTCTTAGCAATTTTTGCTCGATTTCTTAGCTCAAACGTTGTAATGAGTTCGCATAATACTCGCTGTTGATAGTTTTTCCTTTTTCAAGATAGTCAATGGAAATTATCCCATGCGCATCCAAAAAGACGCCATGACTTTGCCTAAAGATGGAACGGTCTTTGCTTTCTTTTAAGTGTGAATTTATGAACCCACGTTTCATCCATGGTTATGGAACGGCAACAAAAACCTCTTCACGAGGCCATTGTGAGCAAGCGCGGTATCCATCTTGCGCACAGCTTTCTCATATCCAAATCCGTACTTTTTGGAATGTCTGTTAAGTCTGCTAGCTCACTCGTTTTCAGCACACGATGATCCAGTACTGCTTTGTGGATTCTATTAAACGTTTCAGGAGTCGTCACCTCATTTGGTCACCCACTGCGATTCTGGTCTTCGCAGGCCTCTTTTAAACTCTCAATATTTTACTGTTGATAACGAAGACTCAGTTTCTCCAACAGCAGAATCTAGTTCAGCTTCCATATTGATTAAGCTAATGCCCGTAGTATATTGTCTAAAAAAAATCTGATTTGTAACCTTCATATTACTTTCTGCAGGAACATGCTTTGAAAAAAATTTGGCTATTCTTAGAGGTGGAAAAACTCCGATAAGAACGTGTCTTCTTGTATACATTGTTACGACTACATGAATCCAAATTTAATGGAATTTCACAAAGGACCCAGCTATCCTTTCAGAAGCATCCGAATGCAGAACTAACCAACTTGCAACGGACATTCACAAGTTTCTGGAAGTTTAAGATCTTAGCGACTTAGTTCTCAATTAAAATTTTCCCACTTCACTGATAAATGTTCTACTCGACACAGAAGTTTAAGATAAATTAAGAATTTCGGCTTGTAATTGAATTCAGTTGTATCGCGAAAGATCTCGTTTAAATGATAAATCGAACGAAAGTTTTAGATTGTAGAAAATATATCGTGAGTGGGGGACTGAATTAAAACGTTATGTTTAACTTAACTATAAATCTTCCAGTTTTGTTTTTGTTTTTGATCTCACCAAGTAACGAAATTCGTTGTTACGTAGGAAAAAGGGTTTTTGAGCTTAAAAATAGGTTGTAATAATATATAATATCAAAGTGGCTTTCTAAACAAAGAATTGCTCATTTTCTTGACATTAGTTAGACAAGTCAGTTGTATTAAAATGTCTTTGTGAGCACAATGATAAAAAACTCACCAGCGAATATAAGGAATGAGATCATCACAATTTTACTGAAATTCAATTTGATTTGAACACTTGATTGTAGATAGGTAGAGGACGATTTACAATACATTCCAAGGTTCGATAACAAATTAATCTCTTCCATAACTCTAACCTTAAAATAAATAAATCCATAGTGGTTACTGTGCCAAAATATATTAACAAAGAAATGTTACATGGTTTGTATCAAATACTTTCCCTGACTATATCTATGTTAATTCGAGATGGTTGCATCCCTCAATTGAATTCCGAGTTGTTGGAGTTGAGTTAAATTTGTTTGTTTGTGGTATACTAGTTGAATCCTTCTGGTGTAGTTAAACCTTCCGCAAAGTGGAAAATCAGAAGAAGACAAAAGATAAAGCCGAGATTTCAAAAAATTAGTATCCTTTTTTTATAACAAACTTTTATTAACAAACACAATATTTGACATCTTTTGAGTTAATTTGCTGATGAGGTTTACATCCGTTGATGTAACCTCTTATACCTTTGTCTATTGACGAATTTTTTTATTGTCTTTCCGCCTTTCTTGGTCTTAACAATTCCTCAAGTAATAGATTTGGGTGGATTGACGTGAAACTGAATTTTATTTAAATTTTCTGGTGATAAACTTAGACTCCAGCTAAAGGTTACAATGTAGTATGGTTTACTGTACTGAAGTTTACTTTTCCTTTTATTTTAAACACAATAATCTACGCCGGACCAACCTACTTGATTCTTTCACTTGTATATAAGTTAGGTTCAGAACGTGCATTTCTGTAATGAGTTTCGACTTTAATTTGGTTAATTAATTGAAGTGAACTGGGTATAACATAACACATCACTGCATAAGTCTTGTGACTAACTAAAAAACACAATTTTTTGTTAAAAATCGATTTTATTCATGAATATAATCACCTTCAAGATAAATACAATCATTCCAACGCTTCCCTAACTTTTCGATGCCGTGCTTTATCCTTTATCCTTTGCTTCAAAATAGGCTTTAGTTTCAGCAATTGCTTTTTCATTTGAGCTGAATTTCTTCCCGTCAAGTAACTAATAATAACTTGGGGGCTGATCTGGCCTATACGGTGGATGAGGAAGCAATTCGAAATGCAATTTATTCAATTTGAACATGGTTGCTATAGACTTGTGAATTGGTGCATTGTCTTGGCGAAACAGTGGTTTTGTCTTCGACATTTGAGCCATTCAAACGATCCAACAACTCTATGTAGTATTCGCTTTTGATTGTATTTCCATAACCTTCTCAGCTGACTGTTGTGCCTCTGGACGCTTCGGACGTGGTTCATCGGCTGAGATGATGATCGTTTTGATTTCGGAGTGAAGTGAAGGATCCATATTTTCACCATTGTCACATATCGACGCAATAAATCTGATTTATAACGTTGTTGTTTTTAATCGAATGTGAATAAACGCGGCACCCACTTTGAAAACAGCTTTCTCATGGTCAAATGTTCATGCTTGATTGTTAACACACTGCCTTCTGATATCTTCATGGACTCAGCTATCTTATTATTAGTTATAATAAATTTATGAACTTTTATGATGTTTTATGGAGTAACCATCTCAATTGGACGACCAGAACGTTTACCATGATCGACCAAGTTTAAATTCAGCAAATCAATAACAAATGGTTTTTTTCGATGGAGAAGAGTCCAGATAGAACTTCTAAAGCCTTTGCTAAGCTTGTATGGTAATTGTTGGAAATGGAAATTGTTTTCAAAATAACTTTTATCTGACTAATCGAAATTTCATGAAATTTCACATAGTCTTTCGAAAGCTGGTACTTCATAAACGTCATATGGATTTGTCAATAGGTGCGCCATCTGTGTGTCAATTACACGACTTATTGAGTGATGTAATATGATACATTTTTCAGAATTTTCTGATGTTTTGCAGTTAGTTCATGTGTTTTATTTGTGAAATATTGTCAATTTAAAAACCACGAATTCAGTTTATACCCAACACGAATCAATTATAAGAATTTACAATGGAATCGAAAACAAAAAACATTGGTATACATTGAATTGGTGTTCATAATCAAATTCCAATGCGAAGCTCGCTATTTATAGTCTATATATTCCAAAAACAATATTTGTTGTTTTACATCTCATACAAACAGCACGTTTTGAAAAAAATAAACATAGTCCGAACAATTTCACACGTATTGCTCACGATATTTCGCTTTAGATACACGACCGTAGCCAGGTGAGCGCCCCTGAATTCATTTGATTATGAGTTTCATCGACAATAGCAGATCGATGTTGAATATGTACTCTTGCATGCTCGAAACTCAGGATGCGGAAGCGGTGTGTACGTTCTGATCGAACTCGTTCGAGCAAAAACTTCTAACGATGTTATTTTTCCGGAAACACAAAGTTTACCCTGAAATTAAGCAGCAACAAATTTTACTGTGCTTAAACTATTTATTGCCATTTTATCTTTTTTGAATATTTTCCTTTATCTTCGGTACGCTGCTCGAAATAATTGGAGAAAAAAATATTTACATGAAATTATAGGTGAAATCAGTAATTTTAATTCAAAAGAATCATATTTTTTTTAAACAATAATACTTTCCTTGGATAAATCATGATTTCGATCGTAAACATCGTATAAGATTTTTATATCAATCTGTGATATCAAATTATTCTTGTCGAACAAACAGATTATAGTTTATAGTAGGAAAGTGGAACATCAAGGACTGTTAGGCACATTTGTCTTCTGATAGACATTACCAAAACTAATGTCCTTTGAAAATCCAATCAGGCGCTTTAGCTCTAAACTTCGTACGTCACTAGGCAACCTTTGAGGCTTGTTTGAGTACTGGATAATCACAGATGACTTGGACTACAGTTTATGTACCAGCTACATCCTAAATCATGGATGAGGAATATAGTATGGATATAACTTCGTAGATGACCGTGTCTGATTAAAGTCCAGATACCAGTCGAATTTCGCGCTTATTTACGATGAGCAGTTGTTTGGATAGAGACGCAGATGGTCTATCTATGTGTGCCTTAGCTTGTATAAGCAGATCTTGTAGTAGTTTCCGGAAACTTGAGCGCCTCAATTGATCACCATTGAATCCTGATCTTTGAAATGTTTGTAAAAGACGCCAACTTCAGATTTGTTAACAACTGGAGGAAGCTCTAATCTACGAGAATGGAATCTATATTAACAAGTTAGCTTTTCTACAGGTATCTTCTTTGTGCGTATTGTACCTCTATGGAGATGAGTTCAGAGTTATATTATTTGTCGGGATCTGATGCAAAATATAAATTTTTATTTTTATTTCAACAACCAAAAGTATTTTGAATAATATCAATCAATATATGATATGAAATAACAAAAGCCATTTTCAACATTATTATATAACTTCCTATGTATATGTATGGATGATATAATTATTTGTTGCAATCAAATATTAAATTTTCGATGAATTGAATGGAATTGAACAAACTATTGCTGCTGTGTAGCAAAATATATTTATATATTTTGTGATTGTATCTACTTTGCTTAACAATAGAGAAGAAACACCCTCATTCCTCAAAAAATTTGCTTTTGTGATAGTGAATCCGTTTTTGGGTTATTTCATTGAAAAATTGAAAAAAAGGATTCAATTGTTATGATGCTTTTAGAAAAACCGCGAAAAAATTAGGATGAAGTAACTATCACACAGATTATCAAAGATAATTTTCCTCCTCCAGAAGAGTAAATGGGATTGTAGGCGACGATAAATCAAAAACGTGCAATTTGAGTCGATCAACAAACACGTACCATACTTTATTCAGCATAATGAAAAGAGAGACGGAGCCAGAAGGTCGTTAAAAACTAGTAAAGGTGATTGTAGGTCACGATAAATCAAAAACGTACAATTCGAGTGGGTCAAAAAACAGAAGGTCGTTAAAAACTACTAAAGGTAATTGTTAGCCACGATGAATCAAAAACGTGCAATTTGAGTCGATCTGCTAACACGTACCATACTTTATTCAGCCTAATGAACAGAGAAACAGAGCCAGAAAGTCGTTAAAATATAGTAAAGTTAATTGTAGGTCACGATAAATCGAAAACGAGCAATTAGAGTCGATCAAGAAACACGTGCCATACTATATTCCGCATAATGAACAGAGACACAGTTCTACCTGTGGTTGTCAAACATAAATGATACGGTTACCGACTGGTTGTCAGAAGTTGTTAAATATACCAGTGATTTTGTAGATATGGCTTTTAGTTCTTACTAATTGGAAGCCTCTTCCATCACCTGTGACATCTACGAAGCTTATTTTAAATACCATGTATATAATTTAAATGAGCCGTGGGCTCCATATGCTGCTTGCGGTAATTGCAAACGATGTTTAGAAGGTTTAGAAGGTGGGTGAACAAATTTTTAGTGAGAAAAAAGTTTCCTCTCACAAAATCAAGTTTTTTTTATTATTTCCATATAATTTAGTTTGGTATCGAGGTGAGAGATGGAAAATGACGAGAGCCAAAAGACCACGTCGGAGAATGTAATTTTTGCGTAGTTAATCATGCTAAAAGACGTAAAGGCAAAAATGTAAAAACCATTGAATACCCAGCTTTTGCTTTGTCTTCGACCCCAATCTTTCATAGCTTTAAACTGCCAGTATCTGAATAAATGGTCTCGATGAAGCTTGTCGCAGAGTTAAAAAAAAATATTAGAGAAGAAGATTTGTACTGTCATAGGAACTACCATAACCTCATTTTCTTACCTCAGAGAATTTTAATTGCTCAATAAAAGATTTGAATTTGCCTAAAATTGAGGCACAGCTTTTGAATTTTTTTATATTCTTTACCAAAAAAGATGGACTTTGTCAATGTAACGACATAAGAGGTTTGTTTCAAGCAATTGGGATGCACTGTATTCCCAGTGAGTGCCGTTGATTTATTGACAACTCAAAGAAAAGCTTGTAAACAGTTTTATTACATAACGGAAATAAATTGCCTTCTGTACTTTAAGTTGGTAGTATTCTTAATGGGATTGTAGAGTAGATGCTCAACACTATATCCAACGATCATGGCCAGTAAAAACTGAATTTTGTATTGAGAAACAAAATGTTAAACGTGAACCTTTCGCTGAAACTGGAAATGTAGCAATGTCCCTTTTACACTTAATCGTTATGGAACAATTCATAGAAACTCTAATGAAAGATCTGAAGCTTTCACATTTTTGATAAACTTTTTCGGAAGTTATCGGAAGGTTTAGCCTGGAATATTTGTTGGTCCAAATTTCCAAAATTACTTACCAGTGCTTAACTGGAAAGTTATAAAAGTTTCAAATACATATACTGCAAGCTCATTTAAAAAAAAAATTAAAAACAAAATAGGGGCATAATGAGAAGAACAAGGAGAATGCTTTTTTATCACGAATTGGATTCGATGGTTGAATTTATACATTTACACAAATTTTCTGTGGAGTGAAAGACTATTATCGAAGTAATATTTTACATATAATTCTAATTTATCTCTGAATTTTTAAGGTTTTGTGCTTAATAATTTGACAAGATGAAATATAATTGGAAACATTTTCTTATCTCTTCTTCTTTTGTTGTAATCAGAGAAATTTTAAAGAATAATATTCCCTCTCTTTTAAATTATATATTTCTATCCAAGAAAAACATGTTTTATAAAAAAATGGAAACTTTCCTTTTTTTTTTCGAAACGCTAAACATTTAGTTGTGTAAAATACCAAGAATTGTTCATGTTTGTTCTACTAAAATAATATGAAAAAGCCCTAAGGTCTTGTGCATTGCTGCGTACAGTAAATTAAGTTGAGAAGCTCTATCAGTGCATATTTTTTGAGTTTATTTTCATTAAAAAAATGGAAGCTACGGGATATTTTATAATTGAAAATAAAAGCCACTGAAACAATTTTGATATTCCATCCATCTTTTGATATATTTAATGAACTGAAGGTTTCAATTTTTTCATTGAAATAGTCCCAAGGAAACAAAACTATACCATAAATTTTCATATTTATATTTTCTATCAAGAAATAAACGTGTTTAGGCGATTCTTTGATGTTATAATCCTTAAAATCATTATCGATTCACTTACTAGCAACTAAATAATTTAAAATTTCATATAGATATGTAGCAAAAACTA
The DNA here is from genome assembly GCF_026230105.1 of Diorhabda sublineata. NCBI lineage: Eukaryota > Metazoa > Arthropoda > Insecta > Coleoptera > Chrysomelidae > Diorhabda > Diorhabda sublineata. The sequence goes on along the minus strand of NC_079485.1, from coordinate 13,779,779 downwards.
ATAACATGCTAATGAAGTTTTTGGATAGTTTCTTAATATTAAAATCAGCGTTGTTGTGGTTGAATAAAGTGGAAATAATGGATAAAAGCTCCTTAACTCTTAATGCTAAAAGTTAAAAGTTAAACACTTCGACTATGCCGGTTGTGATAATCTGTGGTTGGAAGTCTTGCGCAATAACCCCAAGTACCTTTTAAATAACATAATAGAATTATATGAAAATAAATTGATCGCAGATGACGAACAAAGAATAATAAACTTCTCGTATCCTTTGCTGCATAAACCTTTACTTTGCTTTTGTCTGAAGATAATAGTTATTTGCGCAGATCTCACTCCATATATATAATCAGAATAATATCGATCAAACTATGCAGTTTCAAGACTCTAAATTTTTTCACATGTTGATCAGTTTTTGAAGTTGCAATACTTTTTGAATAAAGTTAAAAATTGCTTCTATTTCAAAAAAATTGTGGACTATTTTATGGGAAAAAATGTTGAAAGAGTTAATTTAAATGAACAAGCTGTGGTATAATTCAGAGAACGATGTCAATACCCAGCTTCTATAAAAGATGAAAGCTGTAAAATTTGATTTTCAAAAATTTGGAAAGTACGATTCAAATTTAACGATAGACTATGTTATAATTTCTACTACTATGAAAAGTTATTACTGGTCGACAAGATTTTTGTAACAAAGGCCACAGACTTTATTTTTAAAATGGAAATACCCATATAGAATAATAGAAAAATATTTATTAATCTCTAACACGTTCCACTTTTCAATAGCTTAATTATTCCTGTTTACATTAGCAAGTAGGTGATTTTATAAGGGGGCGGTTAGTATTGGTAGATTTTATGGCCGAAAATATACCTAAACTGTATTATTCAGAATAATAAACATAAAAATAACATTAATTAATATTAATTAGTATTCTGTTGAGTTTCATGGTAAGTGGTTCTCAATTCATAGTGAAAAGGGATTATAAAAACGAAAATCTCGAGTCAAACTACTCCTCACAAATTTTGGTATATTTCTGGAGAATTTATAGTGAAATCGCAAGCCAGTCCATTTTCCGAAAATGTGTAAAAAGTCTATTTCAAGGGAGGGTTTACGAAACATTTCTTTGTCTATGGGACAGTTGGACAGTGGATCAAAAAATTGGCAAGCAAGAAGTGAGTTTCAACCGGGATCTCAAAATGTTGAGTTTATACCCATTGTAGATCCCCTTCACATTAAACTTGGATTGATGAAAAACTTTATAAAGGCTATGGATAAAGAGGGAAGTCCTTCCCCAGTTAAGTGAGGCCAAATCAAGGGAAGTTATTTTCATTGGGCCACAAATAAGAAAGTTGCTGGACGATGGCAATTTTGCAAAAAAAACTCACAATACAGGAACTTGGAGCATGGAAGGCATTTGTTAGTGTAGTGAGGGGTTTTTGGGCAACAATATGGAGCCAAATTACCAACAGAACTTCTAGACGCCTACTTGGTGGTCGAATGTCATTGAAAATTCATCTTCTCTATTCGCATCTGACATTTTTTCCCGAAAATTTGGGAGCTTTCAGTGATGAGCACAAGGTGAAAGGTTCCACCAAGATATTAGGAAAATGGAAATTCGGTATCAAGGACGATGGGATTCGGCCATGATAAGTGATTACTGTTGACTCTTAACAAGAGAAAGTAGAACCGCTCATGAAAGAAAAAAATAGAGCTAATTGATATTTAAAGGGATTTTTAATAAAAGTTGAACATATTGTTTCAATATCATCTTCAACTATTTTATTAAATTTTTGATTCAATATGAACTCGATTACTGAATTCCGCGAATCCTCCGTTTTGGTTTTCAAGTGAAATACTTCACCGATCTATCAATACTTTAATATTCATGCTGGTTTATAATGAAAATAATACTGAAAAGTCGTTACCGCAAATATTTCAATTTAACAAAGTTAACAGTAATTTAATTTCCGTTTTATCAAGGGAACATTGTTGATTTTCAAGTAGGTTCAAAATAGCTGTTTCGTATTGAATTAAAAACTAAATTAATCGAGTTGTATGAAATTCACTACCCGAATATTTGAAGAATCTTTTTATATTATGAGTCGAAAAAAAAATCATTTCAGAATACTAACATAATCTTAATTCAGTATCATGAATTTTTATAATCATTATAGTCATTAGGGCAAAAATGTAGTGGGCATATACACAGTGAGACCCTCAAAGAGCTGGCCAAAACTAAAAAAATCACATTATCGACTCCCATTCGGAGGTTTTTGAGGTCGCTGATTACAAATTTGATGTCAAATGTACACAAACTTACCTCCTACACTCCCTTATAAGAACCCTCTTGCATTTTAACCCAAACTTTCTTAATTTTGTTCGCTCGATCAAAACAAAAACATAGGTGATTGACCTGACAACACCTTTTATTACCAATTTACTACTTTCAATCCTCCTACCTCCCAGTTCTTATTACAGACCGACATTACTTAGTGCGTTATCTAAATTCAGATGAGGATACAACAATAGAATCGATAGATCATTTATCACATTATCCTGATTTTATCGTCAATGAAGATCCTTTATCGTCGTCAAAAAAAAACGACGACTTCTTAACCGTCAAGCTCTGCTTTTGCTACCACTACTTCTGGAGATGAAGAAGTGAATGAGTTGGTGAGTGAACCTTTCAATATGGCAACCACATGAATTTTGATTTAGAAATAAACTCTGGTATAATTTGAAGGAGACTTTGTCCAGTGCTACATCTAATCAGGTTTTTTGAAATCTGGTTCGTCCAAATTGAAATGACAACGACAAATGAGAAACTTTCTAGGCCTGTTTCAATCACTTCCCGCTTCTGGCACTTCGCAGATGATGCGCAGTGTCCTCCAGGTGATAGACTCTCCAAACTATGGAAGCTGGGAAAAAATTGATTCAGTATTTTCAAAATATTCTAGTACCGTCTGTATCTATCTGTATTGACGAATCTCTAGTATCCTTAAGAGGTCGATTTGTAATGGGACAGTACATACCAAATGAAGCGAGTACATACGGCTTGAAGATCTTCTAACTTTGTACTGAGCATGCATATCTATGGATTTACGCAGAAAAACAAAGAGATTCAAGTGGTACTGTGCCATAAACGTGGTAATTATTTTGGCGGAATCTGTTGAATTAGAGCCGAACAGTAGTCAATGATAACTTCTACTCCAGTGTAGGTTTAGCACATAGATTATTAAATAGAAAACTCATCTGCTGGGTACGGTCAGCTCCAACAGAAAAAGTAATTTCTAAGAGGTTGAGAAAATTGAGGAAGGGTGAAATTGTGGCCAGAGAAATGAATAGAGGGATTAATTTCGTGATAAAACGTCAAATGGTCATCAAAGTAAAACTACGATTGATACATCAGATAAGATGTCGCCATATTCATCTAGTTCACGACGTTTCGTGAAATGGAATTACAAATTAGCATTCGATTTTAATTTTGGAACCTCGTTAGTCAACGATTTGGTAATTTTTAATAACCTTTTTCAGGCAAAAATGTCCATCACCAAGTTCAAGGAAGAAATTGTATGACGACTACTACAAAAGTATGAAGTCCTTGTAGAAGTGCAAACGGAAGCTTCAACATGAATCTCTCCAATCATATAGATTCTGCAATAAAGAATGTCGTTTCTATAGAATGAGAGAGTACCTCATTTCTGTTTGCCTTGCTTTGGCAAGTTTCATGAAAATTGATTAATGATGATGAATGAATAATGTAAGTTTTTTTTTGATAAAATAAATCCCCTTGATAAGTTGCTAAACGGGCTATGTGCCTGTTGTGTGTGTTAAAAAGAAGAAAAATCTGACACAATGTGAAGATCACCAAATTAAAAAACTTCTACCAATCAATAATCATAAAAATGAGAGTTGTATTAACAGATATTGTATTAGATTGGATATCTTTCATACAATACAATCTCAGTATTGTCCATCAACTTCGATGTTGATACACTCCTGTGTGTACTAAAGAAGTGAGAGGATTTTTTTCTCGGAGATCTTCACATTTTCCAATAACAGTGTTCTGTAACGTTCGTTGAGGCGTGTGATGAGGAAAAAGTTCGGACGTAACAGTCAGAAATCCAAGCTGCATCATTACAAGAGTGATCCAGTATTCGATTTTATCATTTCTTGCAAGAAACAAGCACAAACATATTTCATGTAAAACGTTACGGAACAAAAGAAAATTCTCTTTTGAAAGGGATGAGGAGGGTTCATTCTCTTATTTTTTGTTTTTACTAACTTACTTAAGGCATTTTTAGCACGAGTTATGTGGAGTTATTTTGCCCACATTATATAAAAATCTGTGACAGCATTTAACGATAGAACTTTATTTTATTATTATTATTCATTCTGTTTGTAACTCTGAATATATGAATTTTTAATTTACATTAAATAAAATTTATTATTAGGAAGATATTTTTCGTATAAAATATTGCAACTGGCGCAGTCAGTAGGATGAAGATATCCTATGTCCGTTTATGAACAACCTCTACTTGTGCCAAAATCATGAAACGTCAGTGCAGATTCTTGCATCTTTACCTTATTGAAAACCGAAAAACCAATCTGTAAACCCTTTGATACTTCCAAAATTTGATTGGGAATTCACTGGAGCAAAAAAGCACACAAAACAACCAATTAAATTCCCGTAATACTCCCGGACTTCTACTATTCATCATATTATCCATGTTGGAGATATTTCATACTGAAGAAGATTAAGAAAGTCAACCAACAACCCAAACGAAACAATCCCTTTGGCATTGTCGTTTTTACTTAAGGAGAGAGGAGTTATGTGGAGTTATTTTGCTCACATTATATAAAAATCTGTGTCAGCATTTAACGATAGAAGAACTTCATATTTTTATTATTATTCTTTCTGTTTGTAACTCTAAATATGTAGACTTGTATTTCACATAAATACATTTTGTTATTAGAAAGATATTTTTCGTATAAAATATCTTAACTGGCGCAGTCAGTAGGATGATGATATCCTATGTCAGTCTCTGAACAAACTTGTGCCAAAATCATAAAGACATCAGTGCAGAAGTGCCGATTAGATTCACCAAGATTCGTAAATTCCTTTTTTTATCCTTCATAGAGTAATAGAGGTAGAGCTAGTGGACGAAGTAAGCTCGCAGTCTCAGATATACAAAATCGGGACGTAAAAATATCAAATTGATTTTCTTGTAGAACTGTTAAAGCAGTAATTAAACTAGAATAGTTTTTTTTATGAGTGTTTTAATGACAAATGAGAGTGTTAAACATGAATTTCATACACGAATTACAAACAAAGTTGTTTGTACAACAGTAACATGGAGCATATTCGAGATTTTATGCTGGAAGTAATTGTTTGAACTTTACTATCTGTAGTATTGTATACAAATTAGTATTCAAAAATTAGTTTTAATATTAAGCCGGTTCTACACGATTCGTCAAACATTTGTGACTGAATTCGCGTTCCAACGTGCGGCTGAACATGGAAGAAACCTAAAAAAATGAGAACGCGCAAAAGAACAAGATATTTTAGTGCTAAATGATCCTAAAATAGGACATAAATGCCAAGTTTCTTAACTTTGAAGCGTGACTGAAAGATTTAACTATGATACTAAATTATACTAAATCTTTCGAAATGCCCTAAAATCTTTTGACTGGTTAATTGTTTCTATATTTGGTGTTGATGAAAATTACTGGGTAGCGCAGAAATTTCCGTTTATTTTGGATTTTCAGAATATTACGAGGTTATAAGTTGAATCAGAAATATTGATAAATATGCAGTTGTAAAATAGCTTTTCGAATCGAAAATTTTGTTATAAACATGAAGGAGTTTTCACATGAATTATTTACCCTCAAAAATTGTTTTCAATTTTTGATCGAATCGAAATACTGAAAGTATATTTTATGGAACCTTCAACGTATTTGGTATTTACGTGCGACCTCTTCCACGAAAATTGTTTGATGATTTTTCCAAGAAAAAAAAATCTTTTCACCCTCTACGTCTCCCTTTTCCATTTATATGTTTGTTTAATAAGAAAACTTCATTTTCTTAATCGAGTCTGAAGTTTATGTTTGATCTTTTTTAGGATCAGTTCTAATATCGGTGAAAATATTTCTTTGGTAACAAGTGCTCAACAAGTTTTGCCGTTAAGACCTCGAGTATGGAATTTGGTTCAATGAACAAAATTTCCAACTCGATTGAAAATGTTTTGTTTTTCTTTGTCAATATAATCCATAAATGAGTACAAAGTATTCTTTTGCTGTTATCATGACTTATAAAAAGTAGACAATTCGATAAAGTCTCACCTACGCAATATTTATCATCACCGTCAGTCTATACGGTATTTTCTTTTTTCCTAAATACCAGGAGGGCCATAAATTTTAATACTTTCATGTGAGAATGAAATTGCCCTTCAATGGATTCCAGGATACACCGGAGCAAATGGAAATTAAAGAGTTGATAAGCTCGGCAAACAAAACCTTCATGGGACTTGAATTTTGCTGTGGTATCAGCCACAGAGCAATGGAAAAGAAGGTAGATAGGAGCAAAACCAATTATTGGGATAACCTATAGGGTTGAAGACAGACAAATACTCTTTTTGGAAACTATAACCAGAGTAGATCTGCTGGATTTAGAGACTTGTAGGCGTGTAGATTTTGTTGGATAGATCGACATTCTTTTGAAGTGTGAAACTCCAGAGCACTGCAGCTGGGTCAGTAGGAAATAGAAAACGAAGATCTTTGGCAATTGAAGCCATCCCATATACTAGACTGGAGTGGGATAGATGGATCAGCTGTTAACACTGGGCTCTCCAGTATCGCAGGAAAAAAATGGGAAACAATAGATTCATTGGTGTGCAATGTATACGAGACCCCAAATCCATACATATATGCGAAGATTCGTTTGGTTCCTAGCTTTTGGAAATGTAGTTACAATAGATTGCTTCACGGGAGAACAACACGCTTTCTGTATGGAACTATTTTAGAAACATAATTCTAATTACATTACATTACATCACTCGCTGACTACTTCTTTGGTTTTATTAACAGTGATTGATGAATGGATCCCACCGAATCACATCAATATTGGTTTCTTATTTTTTCAATGACTTCCAACGAATTTGCAATCTTTCAACGTCTCCCAAATATTTTGATTATATTTTTTAACTTCCTGGTTCAAGCCTCGTTTGACCATTCGAATGTTCTGACTCTATTCCCGTCGGCCGATTTTTTCCATCACTTCTAGAAAAAACATAAAAACAAGATTCTCCTATCTGCAAAGAGATCTATTTCTCGTGGAGAAGGCCCTTCACTTATAATTCCACTAATAATTAATGAAAAGTGGAAAATAAAAATATTTCTGGTCTACAATCTGAATCGAGTTTTCTTTTTGCCAACTTCATTTTCATACACTTTGTCTGGATCTTCCAATCCATCTAAAGAACCTCATTTAGTTAAACAAGGTGAATCAAATGATCTTGCTAGAGACTTGGGACCTTCAAAATTTCAAAGGCGCAATCACTTGGATCAAGATTAAAACAGTGGATATCGGATAAATGTACTAGAAGTTCCATATTTTAGTACGAGGCAAGAAGATTTTACGAGTTAATTTTCCAATGAAGATGATTTGGTACATTGTATTGATGCTGTAGGGCTTCATCAAGAACTGAGTTTTCCAGAAGATTCTAGTGAATGAAGACTTTTTATTGATAATTCAAAATAACCTTAAAAGCCGTTCTACTTCAAAATGGTGATAAATACCTTGAGGTATTAGTCGAGAAAATTGAATATTTGAATATATACCTATGGAATATTTGTAGCTGAAAAGTGACACCACTTCTAATAAAGTTGCGACTCATGAAAAACTTTGTGAAAGGTGGTGCAGGTTTTCAATAACTAAAAATGGAATTTCATCGAATCAGTGACGCAAAGTTGGAGAGAGTTTTTGATTCGAAGCTTACCAAAGCGGAAAAAGCTTTTGTGAGAGTTTGATATAATTTTCTTAGGAATAGAAAAGCTCAGATCTACCGATAAATCGGTTCGGGAGCTTCTTTCTGCTTATAAAGCTTTAGGATGCAATATCAAGATTTATTTTTTGAACTCGCATTTAGGTTTGTTTCCTGAAAATCTTGGAGTCGTATCAGATGAACACATGGTGAAAGGTTTAATCAGGTTAAAAAGCAGATTGGAAAAACGCTACAGTGGGAAATGGTCAGCAGCAACGCTTGCTGATTTTTGTTGGTCAATTTGCCGAGCATCTACAATAGAAACGATGAAAAAGAAAAAAAAAACAAAAAATAACTTAAACTCTCTCACCATATGAGATAACTGACCGATATTCATTCATTTTGTAACTATAATTCAGGATTTTACTGTGAAACTAAAGATTCCGTGTTTAGAGAAAAAAAATTGATGAAGTCATACATGCAAAAAAGGAGAAAAAGACTAGACAGCGTGTTTGTCCTATGGAATCAACGTTCCAATTCTCAGCGATGATAATAATGATAATTTGAACGACGTTAAAAACGAAGTGAACACATCCTAGGTTGTGGTTGGGGCCATATTATGTGAATACTATAATATTATCTACTATCATATAGTCAAAGCTTCAAATGAACATTTATCAGTCCCATAGGAAACTAAAATAACTATCGACGAGATCAAAATACAGTTTTTAGAATGAAAAACTATACTAAATTACTGAAATTATTGTTTATTGCTCTATAATTTTCAAACCGAATAAAGTTGTGACGTCGCTGTAATAAATAATCTCTAATCTACTCTAAAACATGCATTACGTTATTTTGTTGTGATAAAATATTGGGAAATGGGGTGCAAGTCGTTAACAAGTGTTTAGCTCTGATTTATATGGGACTTTTTCCAACTAATTTTTATCAGTTGTGGACACAAGAAATTGATATAAATTCCATATCCACAATACGTTCGAAGGTACTTACTCCAGTGATTAGTATCACTTAAAACTCTCGAAATATGAGATTGGATCAGTTTTAGAACCAGCGGCAGCTCGCGATGAAAAGTTTTAGGTTTCTGCATTGTTTCCAAAAATACTTTTATAAGGTTTGTCGTCTTTGACTTTACTATGAAAATTTTATTATTAAGTTAGAGAGCTGAATATGTCTTGGTTAATAGAAGTGTCCGCTTTCTGTCTTTGTTTTAATTCTAGAAATTTTTCCCGAAATGTGTTTTTTATAAAAAGTATTTCAATTTATAATTCTGGAAGGCATTGTGAGAAATTACAACAAATTAGAAGAAGAAGAAGCAAGAAATTACGGACTGGAAATAAATGCAGAAAAAACAAAATATATGAAAATAGGAGGAAAACCAGAACAGAGAACAAACCAACTGAAAACTGGCAAATACAATTTTGAAACAGTATCGACCTTTAACTATCTAGGAATAACGTTGGGAGAAACAACCAGAGACAGGATAAAGGATAGGATACAAAAGGGCTATCAAGCCTATAGAAGAAACAAAACCTACTAAAAAACAAAAACATAACCAAACAAAGCAAAAAAAAATGTACAAAACCCTAATAAGACTAGTAATCACGTATGCGATGGAAACAACAGTAATAAAAAAAGAGAAGAAGAAAGATAATGAGAACTATAGCCCGAACATAACACAAGAAGGAGAAAGAACAGCAAAGAAAAACGAAGAAATAGAGAAAGAGCTCGAGATACATGAAAGGACAACGACTCAACTGGGCTAGGCACATAATGAGAAGAAAACCAATTGAAATGATTAAAATAATAACGCAATTGACCACATTGTGGCCAAGGAGAAGAAACAAATTAGAGGAGGATATAAGGGCAGTCAATATAGAAAACTGGAGAGCAAAATGCCGGAACCGAAAGGAATGGAAAGTAATAACAAAAGCAACCAAAACAAACGACAAACTATAAAGGAAATGGAGTTAGAAAACAAGGAGTAATCCACCTCAAAAAAAAAAAGAATTTGAAGCCCCTAAAGCGATAGCCATAATCCACATGGGATTGAAAGGCTTGATGATGATGATGATTTTATGTAGTAATAATAATTGTGTATGAATTAACCTGTTGGTCACCTTACCGAAGGCAATTTTTGAGCGCGGTTCTTGAGAATCGTGGGACCCCATTTAATGTTGGGGTTTATAAGAAACTCCCATGCAGTTTTACTGATAGCTAGTTTCTGTGATTGGGCTGTAACAGCTGTGGATTGGATTTTGGAGCCCAGTTGATAGAAACTTGTGGCGCGGTATAAATTATTTAGTCTAGGTTCTTGTAAACCTCCCCTCCCTCCTCCACTGTCTAAAAGTAATGATTATTTGATTAAGATATAATTAATTGACTTGGCATTCAATTCAATTCGATATTTCCTACTTATATTTTCCTTTTTTTTGCATGACATCATGTCCTCAAGCACCGTACACAACACATACTTGATATTGATAGAATACAATGTCCGCCAGCATCAATTCCAAATAGAATCTAATTCGGAACATCGAAATCAGAGTCACGATTGGAATTTTTTTTGTGCACGCGTTGTTTCTCAGAAGACTCCTATCTTTCTCTTTCCTGACTCCTCACATCGCCTTCGCTTACGAAATTGTCGCTGTCAGATAAATCCCTAAAGTGCACCTCAATTCAAATGACCTCTGGACTTTGTGCTCTCTGATACATTATATAACATGACGTAAAAATGGAAAAATGAGATGACTCATATTTTATTCACTGTCGCTTTTGATGTTGAGTGAATGGGAAGTTTTAGGGTTTTAGGTACGCGGTCTTTTCTCCAGATGTATAAGTGATGATGATTCAGCTCGACTTGAGGTATTAGAGTGAAACATATCATCATTTTGTAAATTTCGTGGAAACCAGAAGAAATTAATTTGCAGTGTAATTTAAAGATACTTTTCCTTCAGTATATTCTAGAAGCAAGGAATATTTGACGGTTCACGAATAAGACAACTCATTAAAGATCCTGCCTTCGTAAATTCAAGGAATAGATACTTAACCCTCAACCCTTAATTCTTGGGATGTAGCATAAGGTGCATTATTTACGTAGCCCTTAAGATCTATTTCTAGAAAATTTAGGAGACACCATTGAAGAACAGGGTGAAAAATTTCACCAAGAAAGGAAAATTAGGGATAAACTGGTGAGTAGTTTGTTTCAGTGATGACTCTTTCTTGTGTCTTTATATCTAATGAAATATTTGTATCGTATAATAATGAAATTTCATTTCATTCGACTCAGGAATTTAATTTTGTGATGTATATTTTATTGATGATTTTTATAAATATGAGCTGCTGGACAAAGTCTAATGCCTTTTTTGAATACAAGACACCAAATCCATATGGAATCAGCTGCAAAAATTCAGGCACCAAAAAGATTGTTGTTGGATCCAGAAGTATCTGGCCTGACCTAAAGATGGCGGTAGTTGCTTGAAAAATACCATATTAGAAAATAAGCAATGCATACAGCATTTGTTCCAGATTTGAAGAAGCCACGTTGTTTAGTATTAGTTTGGCAGCCCTGAAAAGTGATTTGTAAACATGGAAAAAATTAATCACCGTTGTGTGATACAATACTTTTATTTGAAATGCCTTAAACTGCTCCTAGCAGAGTTTAAACCGGGTCGTACGAAGACCAGCATCGCAATGGTCGAACAAATGAGTTGAGGACTCGAGAAATGCTAAAGAAAATAATCCACTGGATGATCGTCGACTCAAAGTGTACGAGCTAACAGACATAGTAGTGCGGTACAACGTATATTTACTGAAAATTTGGCATACTTGTAAAAGATTTTCCAGCAATAAAGAGGTGATATCGGCAGTTGATGACTATTTTGAGAAGCTTGACGCTTCTTATTATAAAAAGTGTATCGAACTCATTAAACATCTCTGGGAAAAGTCTATAGAACTTGAAGGAGATTACATTGAAATATGAACATATTTTTTCAAAATTTTTGTATTTTTTTCATTGGACCAGGTAATCTTTGCAACTTTGAAATGCCCTGTTTCAACATTCCCTGTATTTATATATAGCGACAGTTTATTATAAGAAAATATTTTGCATCATCGCCTCAGTGTGGAACGAACACCATAAGGTCTATAAATCGTATAGTCCCTTTGCTTTCTGAATTGGATTCCAATTCGATGAGATATAAACCTTCTTTCAGTATAAAACAGTTTTTTGCTTTCCACAAAAGCATATGTCTACGCAATCGAGTATCAACAACCTCGGAAAGTGTTGTGTTTCGGTTATTCAAATTCCTTTGGCGAACTATTCGAATTTCCAAATATTTCTATGGTAATATTATGGTTGAAGTAATGTAGACACGTAGAACTTTTTGCAATAACAAGTTTTTTTACGGCATTTTTACTATTTGCGAAAATAGCACGAGCATGCATATTTTTCGGAGGCAATAAAATGAAATCTTTGTTTTTGAATTATAAAAAGTGAAGTATAATGTGATTCACGGTATTTATTTCACCATCGTAATAACCTTTTACTGGTTTTGCGCTTTCTGATTTATAGAGCGAGAGCTGGGTGAAAAAAACCTGACCTATCGAGTTACTGGATGATGTATTTTTTGAGTTGTTACTATTAAAAAAAATCATTGAAACCTATATATGGAATAGGGTACTTGCATGGTTTGAGAAAAAAATTTCATTTTAATTCTCCCAATATTAATAAAAGAAAAGTTATTGAAAATTCAAACATTTTGTTGGTAATTTAAACATTTCAGTAAGGCCACTATATTGCGTGACGTTTCAAGGTATAAAATGAACACTGAATATATGAAATTCGAATATACAACAAAAATGGCTTGGAAGTGCTGATCGTCATCCTGCGGGATATAGTTATTGCCAGGATCATTTAATGGAAGTAATATTTGAATGTAACTTATTTCAATATTTTATATTGATTAAATTCATTCTGGTTTCAATTTTTAACGTGATTAAGTAAGAACTTAGCCGATAAAAGGTTTATTCATAAAATAATAAATAAAAACTGTATTACAACAGCACAAGCTACAATGTCGGAAACGATAACCTCGTGATCATCAAGTAAACAACTGCTCAATGTTTTATTAAACCTATTACGTCACAACTGAAAATTTTTTTGATATCTGATATTATTTTTTCACTTTTAATCAATTATTTTACTTTCTGACACAATTTCGTATCAAAAACTTCTTAAAAAATGTCCCTATTAGTATTATTAATAGTACCCTATTATTAATAAATGTCATCATCACTAACGTCATGTTCATCGTTACTACTATCATGATTATCATCATGGTCACCTCTATTTTAATAATGATTATCATCTTCATTATCGTCATGATCATTGTCATTATTTTTGTTGTTATCATCGTTATCATAATAATCATCGTCACAATTTCATCAACCTCTACATCACCAAGTTCTACCATATTCAAAGAGAGCTACATTAGGTCTATTTCAAAATAGTGAAATATTGGTTTGCTATAGAATAAATTGAATTAAAACAAGTGTGGTGCCATGGGATTAGCACCAGATTTAACGTACATAATTTTTTTTTACTCACTCTAAACTAAATTTTGAAATCAGTTTTAAGCGATGAGTAATCACGTACATATTATAGTGATAGAAACTTCACATACTATGAATGAAATTGATATCGAGAGTCTAATAGTGAGAAAATAGCAACAGTAGAACTTGAAAATTATGTAACTGCCTAAATAATATAGAATTTAATAAATTAAATTGATTCAAACAGAAAATTCAACACGAATAGAATCCAAAAAGAAAACAAACGAAATTAATGATGTGAGGAACTTAATTTTCTGTTTCTCTGGTTCCTTTTTCCTAAATAAACATAGCTTCTTCAAAGGTGGAAATACCTTAACAGACTTCTGAAACTACAAAGTAATCCAGTCTCGCTTTCAACACAACATAATGGTAGTTGTAAACAAAAACTGATTTACCGTCCTTTCAAATCGTTTTAACCTGCCAAGTTTATGAAATTTCACGATTTAACTACATTAAACAGAAATGTGAATAATACAACTTTGAATGGTGAATGGATTACTTTCTAATGAATATTTGTTCTAATTATGAGTTTTTTTTGTAAAATACTTCATTATTGTCATGATGACAACAATAAAAAAGAAAATAGCTGAACACTGAGGGTTAGTTTGAACAGTTCAAACAGTCAGAGATACAATCTCTTGTGTGTAATGTTAGTCATTAAATTGAAGGACATCATCTCAGATTTCCAAAATTTTGTGTTATATATTAATGTGACTGTGAAGAATCATAAATTTAATTACTTAAATTCAAGATTTATGGTACACTATCTTAATGGGGACCCACATCTTAGATGAGTGATTCCGGGAGTTCCATTGAAGTATCAAATTACGTACTTCATTTTGTATCGATATATAGGATTTTAAAAGTATTTAAGAGCAGTCTGCCTTATGTTTTAACGAAAAATCTATTACTGTATTTGAATTTTAATTTTGATGTTCATGGTGGCCTAGAAGACACTTTTTTATAATTGGCACCCTATTATTTGACATCGTAAATTGATTCCACGCCCTATTTTCATGATATGTTACTTATGACAATTTTTTTGAAGGGAGCAACCGTATAAAGGGGTAAATCAAAACTCCCCTTATAGTTATTTCCTGTGGAGATGATTTCTGAGCGATATTAAGCGATTTTCTCCATGAAAGTTTCGAATTTTTTTAAGTTTCTCATTAAAAAGAAAACTATAAAAGTTTAAGCTGCAAATTTGAATCAGCGTAGTGGACATGATTCATTGATTTAGTTCATCAAATTAGTTGTGGAAGATATTTTGGAAATGGTTATAGAAATTAAGTGCAAAAAAATATATGGGGAAATTCAAAATACCTGATATTGGTCCTATGTCCACCAAATGCATAGGTTTGTCCCACTATGCAGCGCCATTTCCACTGTTGATAATATTGTTGGAAGTTGCTGTTCAGTTGTGGTGTCGTTTATCTCTTGATGGCTTCCACATCTTCCAAGCGCCACCCCAGAAGCACCATTTTCCATTTCGGGAACAAGAAAAAGTCAAATTTCCACTTTCATATTATAACGAACTTTAAATATGGAGATTATAATTTCTTAAAATTTTCACTGCGAGCTGTTCTTCCGGAAGTTATATCGTTAACTTGCTACAACTGAATTTTAAATTATAAAACGTAAATAGACGAATAAAATGTTCCTGCCTGTAAGGGTGTTTGGTTTAAACAGGGTACCGGACGTAAACTGAACCCTTTTTATATCCCATTCGTCAATTAAAACTTCGGTAGTCTTTTATCTGACGCAAATAATCTTGTTGCCATCAAAGGATTCGGTTATTGCCATCCGTTTATTCAGTTTTTTGTGTTTAAAACCAGATGCTGACAAAACTTGATATAATCTGGATAATCTGCTAGCTTTTGCTGTATTACTTCTAATGTCTAAATTGTCCTACGTATAAAATCTTGAGTAGCTTTGTCATGTGATCTCAATTCTCCTTTACATCTTTTTCGGTTCTGTGAATAATCCATAGCAACTCCTTTCGTGACTACTCAATAAATGGAAAATGTATTCACTTCAGTTAAGTCAACAATTCTTAATTATGATTGGATTATCAGATAGCTGAATATTTTCCATTTTTAAACATTAAATTCACACCTATACTACGCAATTTCTTGTCTTCATTCGCTCATGGTCTAAAAAACGCCATATTTCTATTTATTTAAAGAAATTTATAGATTAAATAAATCTCACCAAGTCACGCCACTGCTTATCGGAGACTATCTAGCAGGTATATTTCGAAGAAATTGTGTACATACGCCTTCCGACAGCTTCAGCCAATAGAAATGCATTTATGTTAACGATTCGAGATGATGAGTCCACGTGAACTGACGGTTTGTTAGATATATTTTTGTTAGATATGCTAGAGTTTTTATCAAAATCTACTCATAAACAATTTATTCTGATGAATATTTACTATAGAGAAACCAAAATACAGAGAAGGAACGAAACTTGTTCATACATATGCAAATAAAAATCATCAGTGCTACGTATTGAAACTCCTAAAAAACGTTGTGATGAATAGTCAAACTTGTCAACCACCATCATATTAATGTATATTTATGGCGGAATGAATGCGACCTCGTGAATTGTCTGATATCAAAATATGTGTAGGAATGAACGTGACGAATGGTGAATTACACGTTCCGAAAAACTAAAGGTAAAACGTTATGATTGATGATTCATAAACGTTAGAGGTGAAAATAGTGTTTTCAGCAGAAAGTGATTAAAAAAATGATTTGGAGGACAGAAACAAAAAATAAATGAAAATATTCGACAACTATGAAGCGTAAAATCAAGAAAAACATTCAAATATTTTAATCAAAGAAATATAGACGACTACGGTAATATTTTTATTTAATACATGTCGTTTATAAATAATTATACACAAAATCAATATATGGAGTTGACCAAAAAACGAAGACTATACAGGGTGATTAATTAGTGTGGTCAGTGCCTTTGTTATTTGAAATATCAATTCAAGAATTTGAGGGATTATGGCCATTATTAGTATTCACATTTTGAAATTATTTACAATCTTATAAGGTGTTCCAGAATGGTAACCCATATCGAAGTTACATTTTCTTAATTTGAACGTTCATTGAATCTGATACAGTGAATCAAAATTCTAATACCTTATATTCTCTTTTTTTTTTTTCAACTAATCACCCTGTATTTTACGTGAGTATCGAAACGTACTACCAACATACTTCATTTCTTATGAAAGATCCCCTAAACCTAAAATTATCAGTTCATGCTTCTAAATGTTGTTGATTTTAGATTTCTTCTGATTTAAAATTACGATAGATGAAAATTTGACATTTCAACTTCTCTTAGTGTTTATCAAAATATGATTTTGACACTGACAATTTGCTTATTTATATTAATCAATAGATCAAGATAGATTCTTAGTTTTTATGTCTAAAATATGTAGCAGTCATCAATTATTCATATTTGTATTAGAATTTACATAATCAAATGAATTTTATTTAAATTATCATTTATATATTTTGTGTGTTTTGAATGAGAACAAGAAGTTTTGAATCTTTATAATTGAATTTATGTTTATTTGATATATCATGGTTCATTAATGCAGTTTTATCTTTTTTCTTCAAAGTGATGATCTTTTAGTCTATTTACCAAATACTGAGATGTCTGCCCTATATAGACAGCGTCACAATTAGTACAAGATACTTGGGGATATTGGGGAAAGTCCTATATGTGATAAGGAGAAATGTTTTATGTTTTGATGCTCGTTTCTGTTTTGTTTTTAAATTGATTGATACAACTACAAATAATTTTACTATTCATTGCTACGTATTTCAATATATAAAATATATAAAACCGTTTCATAACCATGGGTGTAACATGGGTCCATCACTTCACACCCAGAACAATCAAAACAATGGACGGAAAAGGGAGAATCGATTCCAAAGACCGTTTCATCTTCAGATAAGGTCATGGCGGATCCGCGTGAGATGATTTTCATTGACTAATTAAAAAAAGAACAAATTATCAACTTATTGCAACTTTTGAGCGAAGAAATCAATCAAAAACGGTCGCATTTGGCTAAAATAAAAAATATATTTTTTTCCAAATTTTTGTGTTTTTTTTGTTGGGTCAGGTACTTTTGGTAATGGTCAGGAGTTAATGAGAAGCTCTTGCGAGTGTACTTCGATTTCCATAGTTAGATTTAATTTTTTGACGAGATATGGGGTAAATGTATCAAACGTATTTTGATAGTGTTCACTAGGAAAAAAAGTTTGGGAACTTCTGCTCTAAAGGTTAGTTACCTTTTTATAATTTGTAGCGTTGAACGGCGACGTGAAGAAAAAAATTCAGCAATAACTATAGTTCGTTGAAAGCAACGTTTCGGTATTAACATAATTTTTCCAGTGCCCGTCGGTGGTAGAGAGCTTCCAATAAACAAAATCGCAATATACATTAACACGCTAATGTTATGTTAACATGTTTTTACTAGTGACTGTTCTACATTCATTAATAATGTTTTACTCGACTCGTATTATGGAATATCAAATCGATGAACTGTGTTTATATTCCATAATAAAGTTAATTAGTATGGAATTATTATGAATACCGCATTAACATTTGTTGTCACTATAGTGATGAGATCAAAATGAAGTAAATTAAGAAAGAGTACAGACAATGCCTGAGAACCTATTCAGAACAGGCATACAGAGACTCCAAAATATGACGATTGTGGACAATTAACCACCATATCAAATTACATTCGTTAATTTTTTCATCTGTAAACTGATTTACGTAATATAGTACAGGAAAACTAGGAGAATTTGAGATAAAACCTTAAATTGAATTGAGCGGTTGTGATTTTCGAGATTCTGGGAGGATACTGAATAAGTCCTAACAAAATTACGGAGTTTCGAAATTTGAGGACTTGAAGCTTGAAAAGTACGGAATTCTCTAATAAAAATGTTCCCAACCTCAAAATTTTCATCTTAAAATGAGTTTATACACTCAAAAATATTTTGCATCACGAATAACTCAAAAATTTCGAGGAATTCGGAAAAAAGTGCTAGAGTAAAAATGTAGAGCATAAATTTCTTTACAGATAGGTCTTAAAGCTTTTTTTCCTAATCTCAACATTTGCACCTTAAAATGGGTTTATACACTCAAAAATATTTATAATCACGAATAACTCAAAAAATACGAGGAATTCGAAAAAAAGTGCTAGAACAAAAAATGTTGAGCACAAAATTCTCTACAGATTGGTTTCAAAGCATTTTTCCTAGCCACAAAATTTTCACTTTGAAATAGGTTTACACACTAAAAAATATTTTGAATCGCGAATAACTCGAAAACTATAAGGATTTCGATACAAACTGCCGAGACAAAAATTGTGGAGCACATTACAAAAAAGGTTCAAATTTTTTCCTAACCTCAAAATTTCCATTACAAAATGGGTTTGAACGCTCAAAAATATCTTTAATCACGAATAACTCAAAAACTACGAGGAATTCAAAAAAAAGTGCTAGAACAAAAAATGTAGAGCACAAAATTCTCTACAGATTGGTTTCAAAGCATTTTTTCCTAGTCACAAAATTTTCACTTTGAAATAGGTTTATACACTAAAAAATATTTTGGATCGCGAATAACTCGAAAACTATGAGGATTTCGATACAAACTGCCAAGACAAAAATTGTGGAGCACATTACAAAAAAAGTTAAAATGTTTTCCTAACCTCAAAATTTCCATTACAAAATGGGTTTGAACGCTCGAAAATATTTTGAATCGCGAATAACTCGAAAACTACGTAGAATTCGAAAAAAAGTGCCAGAAAACCAAAACTGTTTGGGCACTGAGCTATTGGAAACAAACAATTTGATGTTCATGTATTGGGGTTCTGGAACTCAAACTGTTGTTTGTTTCATACTAAGACCTCCAATAGCTCAATGCCTATTTATTATTTTATTCTACTCTGCAAAACAAGATCCTGTACTGATTAGACTGGATTTTTGTGACAAGCAACGGCCTTCCGCCTCAATTTTTTTAAATGTATCCGTTTTATCGATGGGGTCTCTTTTACGCAACAAAAAATTTTCAATTCACAAAATACCTACTAATTAATAATATTTATGATTAATAACTTCATCATTACTGTGTACCAGCATGTGTAATTTCTTCAAAATTTTCAAATCAAAATATTCCAAAAATTGGTATACAGTATCGAGTTTTATCAAGATTACTTTTTTGATGTAAAATTGAATGATGTTTAAGTTCTCTGGAAACTTTTCTTAATACGAGTAAATCTATTATTCAAAAAGTTATGTTCAATACTTCTTGGTACGAACCATGTAACTAGCGCCCTCTATGAGAGTAAAAACAAATTCATTGGAAGTATCAGCTTCCAAAACATACTCGTGTGCATTTTCAATCCTATGTTGCCAGTAGTTGAGGCAAAATCGTTAAAAATATTTTTTACCTTTTTTTGACACACACTGTATTTGTCTGTGAAGTGATTTTATAATTCTTTTCAAATCAACTGCTGAATAATCAAATCCTTCAATTCCTTGCAAAGGAAGAAATTACATTTATTGAGGTCTGGTAAGCGGAGAGGCCTTCGGGACAATCCAAAACTGCGACAACCAGCGAAATCATCAAAAAGGTCAGAGAAAAAAAGGCTATCGACATATTTGTGTTTGTTCATTTTGCTCCAATCCCACATTCGAATGAACTTTTCCCATGCCTTGATACAGATGGTTTCAGCATCCGTTTTCCATTTGAGATTTTAGAAATTGGATACAAAGGATGAGATTCTGTGATAGCTGGACTTATTTTTTGTCTTGATTTTTCTGTCATTGATTCAAAATAATTCTTAGGTTTTTTTTAGCCACATTTTTCGATAATATCAAAAATATCTATTGTGGTAATTGGAAACATCGATTTCACATTTAAACTAACATCTTCCACTTCCATAACTTTTAAATGGAACTGAAAAAAGAAGCGGAAAAAAACTTGTTTGTATATTGAATTTCGAAACATAGAAGTATGATGAGAATAGGGAATTCATTTGGGAATAATCAAATTAAAAGAAACATAAAAAGTAATGGATTGGAAAAAACGATCGGGAGAGTTCACCGCGACGTGGTAACAACAAATTAAGGGAGGATTACCCCAATCTCCGGTGAAACGATTACGTTAATGGCCTTTTAAAATTCTGTCCGGAGTCGTAAACCAGTTTTTTTGGGGAATAATTTCATAAACAAAATTTCACAGCATCAATCTCAATAGACGTGTCGAAAAAAGGTCCGTTGTTTTGTCAAAAATTGCGAAGCAGGTTGACAGAGAGAAAAATTTCTATAGGCGTGAAATCGTAATAGCAATACTTCCTGTATATTTCGAATGAATCTGTATTTACGACCAACAATGTACAGGGTTTTTCAAAAAAAGGTGATCCCTTCTCTAGGATAGATAGAAAATTAAAAATATATACACATTTTTTACGATTTGGCCGCAACTACTGGCATCATTGTATTGACATTTTATAGGAATATGTTTTGAAAGCTGATACATCCAATGAAATTGTTTTTATGCCTCACTCTCATAGATGGCGTTAGTTACATGGCTCGTACCAAGTAGAATTGAACATAACTTCATCCATTGGATGTATCAGCTTCCAAAACATATTCCTATAAAATGTCAATACAATGTTGCTAGTAGTTGCGAAAAATCGTGAAAATGCCCTTTATCTTGAATACGAAAACTTTTTACTGATCAAACCCCAAATATTTATCAGTTTTCTATCTATCCTAGAGACGAGATGACCTTTTATTGAAACACCGTGTATAAGCACTTAATCAAGGCTTAAATAACAACCCATTCATTTTGCATGATTCAGGGTCACATGAATCACTTTGATGAGGATTTAATTTTGCTATGTAGTAAGAATAATGTATTTGCGTCTCTGCTGGGTAAAATAATTTGATTCACTATATTGGTTGTATTAAGTTTGACCCAGTTGCTTGTGTGTATCTCCCTTTACAAAGCATTCTGATAACAGCTAGTTCAACGTCAATATTTGCTCTCAATATTTTGTATTTTCTCAGTTGTATTGCGTACAGTGGCATTTCATGAGATATTTTCAGTGTAATTTCGATCCGAAAAGCCTGCGGTGAAACGAAATGAAAATGCAAATGCGGTATTAAAAAACAAATTTCGTCATGTTACTCAATTCTTTGTGTGGATGTTTGTTGTTTTTTATGCAGTTTTATTGTTAGAGGTTCGAGATTTATCTTTTTGGTGAACACATCAGTCAAAGCTACGTACGAGGGTTGTCCGAAAATTTCCTGACCTGACAAGAGAATTAGACACCCCAGTGTTTTCCAAACTGTTTTGTACTATCTAATAAGTATGAGAAAATGCTTGTCCTCATGGAAAACCACACATCTGTCGTTTCATTTTCATTCGATCAAATACCAAAATCAATTTGAATTGGATTAGATGGAACTGGACATAAACCAAAATACACTGTACATTCATAGACTATTGATCAATATACGTATAACCTGCAGTGTATATTTGGTATAAAACGAAAATTGAATGGAATAGATTCTGATAAAAAGATGTTATTGTTATTGTGCTATAAATTCCATTTTGTATAAAACAGATTTGTTATTATGGCTTCAGATAGTGGTTTTTATGTTTTTATCACAAGAAAATCGCATAAGCGAGTTTATATTGCAGGCATAAAAGGCCATTCCATGGACAGAAATGTTTTAGGAGTCACGATCTGATAACGGATTCAAATCTGAGGATACATCCAAATCCCAGGTGGAGAGATCTCGATCAATATAAGTTGTTATAAGGACTCCGTTATCTAAATGCAGTCAAATAGATAATAATTTTCCACTAGAAAATATATAATCGAAATTTTGGGATCGCTGATTAAGAAAGTGAAGATAAAAAACTGGAATTTGATCAATAAATACTGATTTGATTTTCAGTAAAAATGATCGAGTCAATATAAGGAAAAAAACCATTTTTGTGTTGTTGAATTAGAAAAGAAATTCCTGAACTAATCCTTTCAAGTAATCTCATTGGTTAGATTTATATTTGGAGACTATCATCACAAAATGATGTTAATTGATGGGACTTACCATCGGGTGTTAGCTTGTTTATGTTTAGTCATTACGTAGGTTCCTTTTTATTCTTTCCTATCATATGCCGGTTACTTCATTCCCTACCATCTCATTCTTTTTCTCTTCTATATTAATTCCTTCTGCAAGTCATCCTTGGTCTTATTTCTCGCGATGTATCTTCTCCGAATTTTATCGTTTTTCTCCCATTCTCACAAATTGACCCTCTTAAATCTCCTTGTCGATTTTGTTTTAAATGCATTACAAGTTCAAAATTTCTCTTATAATATTATTCCTCAGTCTCAATTTGTTTTATTTCCTATTTTTCTTAGAAAATCTCATCATTGTACTTTGCCTGTGTGTTTTCATATCCATGTTCGTGTAATTTTGAGAATAAACCATAAAGATTATTTTCAATTTAAATAAGTAGCTTTCCATCAAAAACTCTTTGGTCTAATGTAGAAAAAAAACAATTTCATTCAAGATCAATTCCTTGGAGAGTGATTAAATTAAATTAGATAAGAGCTGGGGCATGCAGGAAAAGATTATATCGATTTTATTTCAATTTGCAAGTGATTGTGCATTTTTTTGCTTTGTACAAAAATTGAGCCGTCAAATAATTGTGAACGTGGATCGAGCTCCGCGTTTATATGCTGTGCAATGATCTTTTTTAAATTGGAGAAGCATGCTTACGAATTAGGTAAGGCCCTGCAGTTAGTCTTTGAGTCGCATCTCACGTACCCAGAAGGAAAAGGCATATTGGAGATGCGACTCAATAAGGGCATAATAAACTGTTAAGTTCAGTTCTTTGGAAACTGATCTCAGCGCATAACAAGGGAAAACGCTCTGATCCAAAGAAGGGGAGCTAGGTTACTTCTTATGCCTTTTTAACCGCTGCCTCTACGTGTTTCGAGAAGGTCAGTTTGTTCTCAAAAGTCACTCTCAGGTATTTAGAAGTTTTCGCGGGATAATGATTTGTGCGCCGAGATCAAAGTGAATTTGATCCCGGGCTCTAGGTCCCCTCAATATTATTGTTTCCGTCTTCTCTACTGCGATTTCTATATCCATCAGCTCTCTACAGCTTTTTATTTCTATCTAACTTTCGTTTACTATATCTACGATGCCTCAATTAGTATCGCTCTCCGCTAAAATAGCCTTAGTTCGAATACTCTATTATAAAGTATATTCCAAATGATCGGTCCAAGCACCAAACGTTGGGATATTCCTGCAGCTAGATTTAGATGTTGTTTTCTTGATACGCATAGCACCCTTTCAATCAGGTAGTCCTTGACTGTATTAACGATGTAAGCTGGGGCTCCTATCTCTTGTAATTTTTTTATGATTAGACCCCAGTTGGCTGTCAACCATTATTAGGACTACCCATCTATTTTGAAGGTTATCGCCGCATCGCCGTACTATATGAAGTATTTGTCTTCATTCCAATTTTCAGTTTAGGAACCAGTCAATAAAAAAATTTGGAATTGAACACGTATCAGTGCGTTGGAAATGCGTTGCGTGTAGTTGTAATTATATGTGTCAAGAGGTTGTTATCTCATCTAAACTTCATAAAACACACATTTGAGCTACCTATTTGCACATTAAGGAAAGTTAATTAATGGGATTTCACGACAGGAAGTTGATAATAAATCATTGAACGTGATATGTCAGATATTTATTGTTACTTGATATATCCCAATTAAATATCAACATCCTGTTAACAGTCACGTTTTCCTGTTTATTCACTTCTGTTAAATAACCACCTTCATATTTTTTGCGTGTAAGGAAATTTGATTCGATACAAAATAGTCAATAGTTATTGTTTGTATTGAGTAGAAGAATTAAAATTAGCGTTCATCAAACAATACATCGAAATCACCTTGAATAGTTGAATAGTCATATTTAGCTGGTACAAGAGAGTGAGGTTGTTTCAGAACAACTGGAATTGGAAGCTTAAATCTTTTCGAAGACATCTTGCGAGAAAAAAACGTATACAAATTTTAGATTTCTTGATCCAGAAAAAATATAAATCATAGCACATTTTTGGGTCTCATAGGGACTAAACTACAATCATAAACATCAAAAAATAATTCGCAGTGGAAGAATAATGAACAAATCACCTGGTACTTGCAAGTAGTGTATGTTTTACTTCAAGATTAGAAATTTCCATAATTTCTCTCGCTCTATTGGACAGTCATGATTTCATCTCGATCTCTGTTTCCACGATTTTTCTACCATGACATAAAAAAATAAAATGGAGCAGTATCGTTTCCATTTCCTGATAAATGTATATCGAAACGAAATAATATATGTCCATATGAATTTTTCAGCGGAATTTGTACAAGAACATCGAAAAACATCATTTCCCATCAACTCCAAAATCGAGCGTATCAAAACTTCCTGAATTCTATATTACGACTTTTACTTGAAATGTAATTTATCACAACTCCGTCGAAATCCAATAAATTCAGTTCAGAAAGTTTTCTGATGAAAGAATCAATGCAACATGTTCCAACTACTCGCAGTAGCTGAAACACACTCACAAAGAAAATCTTAACAGAAAAACCGATCGGTTAGTCAATTTATATCAAGGACATTGTTGTTTCAAGAAAATACATCGCTAGTATCCTGAGGATATAGTTTGTAACAAGATAAATTTGGTATTCAGATTCTCCATCTTTAAAGAAAATTGAGAAGAGGTTTAACGATGAAATGATTATTATTTCTAACATTATTCTACGCATCAAGAAAACTATGTCTGTATTCGTTTATCTACGCTAAAAATGAGCTATATTAAAATAATTGTCTCTATTGTACGAGGCATGATCAGAAAATTCGGTTAGCAGCATTTGAAAAGTACATGGATGGTAATGTAATTTCCAGTCGATTCAAAGTTCAAGAAAGCTTCACCATTATGAAGAGACTCATTTTATCGATCACATATTTATAGGGAATGAAACTTGAAGTCACTTTTTTGTCTCAACAAGCAAAAAGAACACTAAGAAGAGGTTATATTCTGGATTCCTAAAGAACTTCTAGCTACACCTTCTGTCGGTAAAGTTATAAAAACAATATTAGTTTCAATTAGCATCATGTGAACTAAATATTGTTTTCTGTCGTCAATGTCTTCGTTTTCTAAAATTATAACTAGTTGTAGTTAGTTTTCTTTGATTGTTTGTTGTAAGTATTCAACAGCCACGTAAAAACAGTTTATAAAGAATGTTTCTCTTCATATGATCAGGTTAAAATCGAAACAGTATCTTACAAACCAAAAATAACAATATTCGTTATTTGTTTAATTGAAACTTGCAGCTGTCGCTACTGTGAATTATTTCTTCAATGTTTATGATTGTAGATTAGTCCCAGTTAGCCCTGTAAGATGCAATAACGTTATATGATTGATACTTTTTGCACCAAGACATCTCTTTGTGAAGTTTGTACACGAATTGTTCTTGTTTTCACAAATTTAGACTTTCATGCGTCAAAATAGTGAAAACCTCGGAACTATTGGACAAAGCTCGTGCTTTAGTTTCAAGTCTTCATTGTATAATACGTACCGTGGACTACAATGTGAAAAAATATGCATTCATCAGGAGCTTTAGCCTTCAGAACGATCTCGAAACACCACAACGGCTGAAAATGAACGGATTATATTGATTAGTAACGTTGCCCAGAGATAGCACCTCAGATCAATAAATCTAGGAATCTGATCTTTTTAGAAGGGTTCTAGTGGAGAAATATCTTATAAGACGTCAAAATAAGACTAACAGGCTGCAATGGGCTGGAGAGAATATAAATATTTGACGCATGAAAAAGAGGAGCAAGTTTCATGATGGGTCAAAGTTGGAGGTTGTTTTTGGGTCTAAAAGTGTTTGTGAGCAAATCAAAGGAAAAACGAATGTTAGATCTATGTATAATGTAGAGCATTGGCAAGAGCTCGATGATGATTTGGGGATGTTTTGGAGGAATATCTGGTAATGATTGAAGAGATTTTGAAGAAACAACGTTATAAAAAAATACTGGAGTACATTTTAGCAGTTCCTGATGGGCAGAAAGTATATGTGAAGCATGACAACAATCCCAAGCATTCCTCGAAGAGTATTTGAAATCATTAGAAAGGAAAAAGTTACTGAAAGTAATGATTTGGCCGTCACAGTCACCCGATTTCAACCCATTTGAGTTGTGAGACAAATTGGAAAGTAAAGACAAAAAGTAGTATCCAATTTCCACTTCACATCTTTGAAATGTCCTAAACAACGAATCGAACCAAATAGACGACGATTATTTATCAAAATTGTTACAAGGAATGCCAAACTTGTGCATCGAAATAATAAAAGTCAAGTTGTATATCGTGCAAACTAGGAGGTCGGAAAAAATATTCCACCGGTAGTGTATATACCAGGATAAGTGCAAAACATACTTTTACTATTCTGTTTGAATGGATTGGTGATACCAGGAACCGTTTCAAGAAGATTATATTTGTCTAAGAAAATGGTCAGAATACTAAAAAGTTGTTTTAAAGTGTTTTTAGCTGTTATAATTGCTATGTGAAGTCGAATATTCCTCTTTAGAAGAGGTAAAGTATTTGTTCTTAATGAGCATATGCCTACGGCAGTTAGTGTGAGAACATTTCAAGAAAATTTAAAATTTAGGAATCGTTTTTTCAAGAAAGAGAATCAAAATGTTCGCGCAAACGAAGAACTAATGAAATTTCAATGAAAAACCAAAATTACGGAACTTCTAAGAGATTTCCTGTAATCTTGTAGAAGCAAGTGCCAAAACTATCGATCATAGACTGATTAGAAAAAGGTGATAAAACACATATATTGGACAGGATTATCAATTAAGTGCTGTTGGACGAATTGATACTGAGATTATATCCGTTAGATCATCAACCACTCTTCATACTTATGTTTTGAGGTTGTTCAACAACAATTTCTATTAAATGCATTTTACTCTCCATTTAAGGAAACACTTGCCTATTCCAGCATGACTTCAGTTAGCATTTGGCATTGATTCAGGCTTTTATTTTTATTCGCCGGACCAAAGTCCTGTTGAGAAATGATGATTTATTTCCAAGAAACGTTCAGCTAAGGTGGTTTGCAGTTCAAAAGAAAAATGAGATGAGTCAATAGTATGTGTGCCAAGCTAGTGAAGTCAATAGCAAGTAGTATGGCTGAGGTTAATTCTGCTACAAGATGACATAGTGAATACTAATATAAACTAAGTTTCAGAAAAATATGGAGAACCAATCAATAGTTTATGAGACTACGTTGTCTCTTGAAATGATGTCTTATGATTTGTTTAGAAAGATATTGACATATCTGCAGGAATTTTTGCAATTTAAAATAGGAAGGGGTGATATATATTTCCCTAATTGCTATCCTCACGATAATTTCTTCGTTGATAAATTACTGAAAATAATCAGGAGTCAATATCATCCATGGAATAAAATGAAATGAAACGGTATAAAAAATCCGTAAAATAATAAGAATCGTGGTTTTAATTAAGAAGATACGATAATATAGAATCCAATTAACAAAACTAATAAAAATGAAAAAATCTACTGAAATTCTTAACTACTCCATCCAAAAATCCGGAATCCGTCTAATTTTCGTGGGTTTCTCCACCGGAGCTTGTCAGACATCGCCCCGAGACAGCTGAGAGATAAAAAATTGCGCCACTCAACAATCTTCACCGATCAAGAAGGTATTTATGTACACTATGCCTCAGGATAGATCAGTCAAATATCGGATCATTCTACACGTCTGCTCTTGAGGGTAATAGAGTAGAAACGCCATTTCTCACTTGACATAATGGGAACGACCCAACACACATCTGAATCTAGATAGCCGTGATGTATAGCTAAACTTTGGCATGAATAATTACGGGGGACGTGTTCAAGTGTAACCTACTGCCGGTTTACACACGATATTTACGGCAAAAACTCAATTACTAGTTGTAATGGCGTGGTTAGCTGGCGTCGGTTTTTGATACGATGAAGAAACCGCAACTACTACACAGTTACTTCATGCTAACGATATTTAATTAACTTGGGAAACGTTACAATCACTTGTACTTCCTTAAAAATGATTAATTTCAATTATTCAGATGGCACTTTATATGATCGAAATGCGTAGAAGAAATTACGCTTCAGTATTACCAAACCACGAAATAAATCTACGGGTTTTGATTAACTAAAATCATTCGATAAACACGATGTGATATGATACAGATTTCTTCTAGATATTTTTTCTATTTCTCTAAAATTGGTTCTCAATAATGAAAACCAAAATCAAACTTCCATCGACTCTAGAGGCACCCTTGTAAATCGCAAGACAAAAAAATACAGAATACGAATTTGTATTATTCTTGAATATAATTGTATTAGCTTCAAAATGATATAACATATTGTGATGTTTCTTGCTCAGACAGTCCAAAAATTTGTTGGATAATATGATAGGTAACCAGCCTTTTAATGCTTGTTTGTAATAGTGCTAATTAGGACTTACTAACCATTATTAAAAAGTTATCTACCTGACCCACCCCTTATGTGAACAGCACTACCAAAGCAGCTAGTGCAGAGGAAAATCGATGCCCAGTATAAATTGGGAATCTACAAAATATGAGCATGAAACCTTCAGAAATAGGGAGAGACCCTATGATAAAGAAACGACAATGGCGTCGATGGAAAGACTAATTTAAGCGTTGGAAGCTAAAATGACTAGTTTAGAAGATGAGATCAGATTGAGAGATGAGAAAATAGATATCGAAAATGAATACCTTCAAACCAGTCTTTAATGGACATAAATCAAAAGTTGGAAGAAAGCAATCCAATGATGAAAGCCAATATGGAATTGAATTATTCAACGAAAAAATTGAAAAGTTGGAATGGAACATCATTTCTACTACAATAGAAGTAGAGGAGCCAAGAACTCAACCTAGAGTGAATGAAGAAAAACAAAATGAAGACAGCCCTATGAAAGGATACTATATAGAAGTGAAAAATAAGGAAAAAGGGAAGAAACTAGAGAGGCAAAAACAAGTGCAAGAAGAACTAGAAAAGAAAAGAAGAAAAGAACAAAGAAACATAGACAAAACCGGAGAGAAGACCACCTCCGTTAGTAATAAAGTCTCCACTCATGTGGACAGCACCTTGAAAGCAGCTAATGCAGAGGAAAATTTCAACAGAATTAATATGCTCCTGAGCGAGTATAAAGAGATTTAGTGATATATCTACTCAACGAAGAGAAGGAAAGGAAGCTAGTCGTAAAAGGACTGGCTGTCTGCCTGCCTCACGTCGGAAGTAGAGGCAGAGCTGAAGGAAAACGGATTAAAACCAAAAAAGTATGGTAACTGACGAGCTGTATTCAAAAAAAAAACGCCGACAACACCCGAAAATTACTACCGATTTGTATAGTAGTGATAGAGCCTGCTGGAAACAATCTTACAAGAAGCTGAGGTACCTATGCCACACCAAAATAAGTGTGGTAGAGCAGAAAAGGCATGGCGGACCTATACAATGCTACAGATGCCAAGGATTCCACTACGGCTAAAGCACGTGTAACACGGACGTGCATTGCGTGAGATGTGTCGTCGTCTTCAGGAAATGACCCTCTTGTTCATGCCAAAATGGGTGCTGAGCAAAGCAACTTGCTCTTACCACCATCTTAACTAAAGAGTCTTCTGGTGTCGGAGGTCTTCCAAGGAAGATGTCTGGAGGAATACTCTATGGACAGGCATTACCGATTGAGGGTAAGTTGAGAATTTCTAGTTTTTTTTCTCAAAACTGTGTTTTTCAAACTCTCCTCCATCGTATCTCAAAAACGGCTTGACAGAATGACATGAAATTTATAGAGCACACTCAACACATGTAAACGCATAGAATGAACTATTATCAATCGAAAATTTCCAAAATTTCGATTTTTTTATAGCAAAAAACAAAAAAAAATCGCAAAGTTCGCAACTTTTATTTCAAATAAATGCGAGCTCATTTCTTCAACGCGGGGGTGTTCAGAACGCTGTAACTCAAGTTCTACACAATATTTTTAACCTAAAATTTATATTTATATGTCGAAATATATGTTAATAAGTGACAATAAACTTAAAGTTTTATTTACTGGTCGTAGAAAAAAAATCCTAAAAAATCCCTAATACACAGGTCGTCACATGGAATGACCCCTTAAAGAGTCATCTGGTGTCGGAGGTCTTCCAAGGCTGTTGTCTGACTTTTAACCACACCATAAGCAGGACAGAAACGCCACAATGTAATAACTACAGAGGGTGCCCCAAAAACCCAAATAAAACGAAAAACAAAACCAGCCACGAGCACCACACAATCAGGAGGCAGCTGTGTACTAGGTACTAAGAGAACGCTGGGCTTAACAAGACAAGGAACGCCCGAGCTACTGAGTGTGCTGCAGAACATTCAGACACTCATAGCAACACTCATCGCCCAACAGGTAATATAAAAAGGAAGACAACATAACAACATAAAAAGGATCACTAACATTTTTCTAGGTTAACCGAGAAAGCCCACAAGAGAACACACCCCGATGCGGTAACTCCGCATTTTATAAGCAATTGCAGAGTTATACATCGGGCAGAGCTGTGGAAAAGGCGAAGGACCACTCGAATTAGATATTTCTTGCCGAAAAAGGTTGGAGTAGGTTTACCGGAGGCAGCGAAGCACACACACATTAAGACGTCCAGAGAAAGCCAAGAGTGTATAACCAACAGGCTAATCTCTTAACAAAAAGATAAGACATTCCATAATCTCCCATAGAACTCAGGGGAGAGGAAAAAGAGCCCAAGTGAAAAAATCAATAGAGTATTCCTGAGAATAAATATTCACTGGAATTTCGAAAATGATCACTGGTATGATAAAATGCCCATCGGAAGAAATACGATTCAAAATTGGACAAAATCGTCTATCGAGGCGATTGGCTTGGGAATCACAAAGAAAAATAAATTCTTATCACTCCAATGAATCGATCGCAGTTAGTGGATATTTCACTCTTACACAAAATTCAAATTTTAACAAACCTTGTATACTGCTTCAAAAAATTGATAGTCGATGGTTGCATTTTAACTTTTGGACCATGCAGAACTTTTTATCAACATCAACTTTTTCATAAAACCAAAAGCAAAAAGTTTTCCATATGGTTCCAAATTGATTAGACACACTGTATATTAGTAATACGTTTCAATTTTCAATTTTCTCCACTCGGTATTTTTTTTTTTAATTTCTTTTATTCATAATTGGAAGAGTTTACGTATGCATTTATTTCTATGATAAACGATATATACTCCTCAATATTATTTTCACGGTAATTTTTAGGTTATGAAGTTAAGTGCTGGTATTTTCGTATGGAATCTAGAATATTCATTCCCTCATATATCAGATAATAGTTCTAGCAGCCTGAATGTGAAACGGAAATAGAAGCATCACAATATCTTGATTGATGATCTAATTACTTAAAGAATTTTAAGAGTTAAAAGCAGATTAAACGTCCTTCATTAGTTGTCGACGGCGAGTTTTATAAATGTCTTCCCCATCAATTCCCTTTATACAGCTTAAAATTTTTATGACTATGCAGAATGTTGGGTTTAGACGGCAACGTTTGGTTTTAGGCTGATTGTTAAAAATAATAAATGTGGTTAGCAGAGGATGTAATAAGGGACATCAATTATCACGGATTCTAGCAAATAAAGTAATGTTTGTTCGAATTAACCCCAATTTTTCCTGATAATTGATTACACATAGTGGAGGTGTAATATTTTTTTAAGAAATATTCTTGTGTTTCATACAACAAATATCAATACCTACTCTACATATTAATCTAATTCTCTTTTTCCCCTCATCCTCGTGGAAATCTCAATCTTCTATAATCCTATGCTTTCATAATCACCTCTAATTTCCACATGTCACACTTCTTCAATAGTCAATCTATTTTTTACTCCTCAATAAATCCTATTTGTAGTGGGAGATATATATTGAGACGTGTGACAATCTAAAAAGCTCTAGCACATCAATCTCTATTTTTTTAGGCGTTTACGAACGTAATTTTTTCATAAAACCACATCAATCTTATTGAGGAATTTCAAATAACAAATTCGAGATCTTCCTCTAACGATTCAAACAAATCGTTCATTTGTCCCAATATTGTCTCGATAGGATTTCAGATTAACTACGGGATCTTTTGTCAAGTTGTACCAGCTCTTCAATAATGCCATCTGTCAACAAAAAACTTAATGAATATATTTGTTCAACAAATATAAAATAATAAAACGATTAAGGAAAATTGAACTCAAAAGTGCTGCCAAACATGACGTTTTCCTTTATATAATTCGTGACAAGTTTCCACTATGTTCATGAAAATAATAATACTAATAATAATCTCTCTCACCCCTTATGGGTGGGATCTCTTCGTAGAATATCCCCAACCTGTCATAAAAGGCGATAAAACTGAGATTTTATTCTTCGATCCTTACTATGTTTCACTGGTCTCTTCAACCAGCCTTTATGGGGGATCACATCTTCATTTCCTGTATTTGGTCTCCCTTAGCCACCTTTTCAGTTTTCATATCTTCTCTATCCCTTGACAGAGGGGTCAAAATGCAAAAAAACATTTACGGAGTAAACGGGTGAATGGGCATTGTACCACAATAACCTTGTCCCGTTCAGGATTTAGGTTGTGTTCGAAGAATGAGCTACAGACTCCCTCCGCTAGCGGCAATCGCAGCGTGACACCGAGTAGGGCTACTGTGATAATTAATACAATAGAGGAACACATCACTAACTCTCGTCCATGTTTCTACCGCGACGCAAGGAACCACCAGGAAATAATGGTCAAGTACGCAGATCTTGCCATTGAGATTAAACGAATGTTGCACAGCGGAAATGTGGAAACAGTCCCAGTTAATATGTCAGCAACTAGCGTCTTGCCTAAGTCCCTGCATGATAGCATCCCCAAAATGGGATTACCAGCGGCAATCTCTTTCCAGAGACCGAAGGCTTCATGATGGCCATCCGAGATCAATTTATTAACACGAATAACTATAAGAAAAATGTTATTAAAGATCCAAACACTCAATTTAAGAAACAGAGAGTGGCAACAAAAATTAGACACTATCCAGCATATAACATCTGCAGAAAAATGCTATTCGCACCGTGCGAGATGCAAAAAACAACCACAAAAGAATAAACTCTATTAAACTCGAGTAGTTCGCATGGCGACTATATACCGTATGGAGATGCCTGTGAATATTGATCTTGTACTTCTGTAGGCTGTAGTGCTAGGGAAAGACGTTCCTCGGTAGCTGGAACCAGGAGGCGGAACATGGGAGATGCCTGTGGATATCAATCTTGAACTTCTGCAAGGAAAAGACGTGCTTTGGTAACTGGAACCAGAAAGCGGAGCACAGGAGTTGCCAGAAAATATCAATATTGAACTTCTGCAGGAAAAAGACGTGCCCTGGTAGCTGGCACCAGGAGGCGGAGCACGGGAGATTCCTGTGGATATCTATCTTGAACTTCTGTAGGTTGGAGTGTTGAGGAAAGATGTGCCTCGGTAGCTGATTCCACAGACTTGTACTTATCCAAAAGAACTCGGTATTTATGAGTCGCGTTTGCTTCTCGGATTATGTTAGAAAGCTTGGAAAAGTATTTGCCGTGGTAGAATCGGTAGAACAGAGTCTCTAAGCTCTCCAAGCTTCTGGTCAACTCTGGATCGTCTACAAGTCGAACTGCTGTCTTCTGTATTTAGTCGAGCATCATATGTGTGTAACAGGCCTTAAACAGACGATGTACGAACACTTTGACTCTAAAGCTGCACCATCATATTTTTATAGAGGCATAGAGATTTGATGAGACGTTGTGAGAAGTGTGTGGAAATTATATATTGGAAAATAATCACAGGCGTATCTAAAAATCATTCAGATTCGGGGTCGCTACTCACATGGCAAACTTCAAAACATTGAGGTATAATAAATTAAGTTGCTTACAGCTTTCCAAATCTATTGTTAAGTTCAGTTGATGAGGAATTACCTTAGGATATAAAATGAGAAAGTTTCATGTAAATCACACAAAATCTATTTAAAACAAAATCGAAATTGTATACTTATGACCTCCATTCGTTTCCAAAAGATAACATCTCAATAAATTACGTTTGGTATTTAGCAAACATGCTCCATAGGGAGAATAAACAAAAGTAGCATATTGCGGTACACCTGCGCTGCTGGAAAAAATTTGAATATCAAAATTACCTACACCAAACAAACAAGGTATCAAATTTTCAGCCATTCCATCCATAATTTATGATTTTTGGTTTATTTTAATGTCCTTTTTCACATTTTACGGATATGGAATTGGTCAGGGTTGTATACAAGGTTAAATACGAATTATTCCTGACACAGATAAAGATATATGATGAAAAGATGAATAGTAGATGTAATAGATATCATAAAATTCGTTGGCTTTGATTTAAATTTTAATAAATACTAGTTTTGAAGTAGCATCATTCTCGATGGCTGTGAAGTTACAATCAAAATAATATGAAAATAATTTGGCAACATAATAAACAACACTACTAATATCTACAGGGTGTTTCTATATTCGACCGACAACGCTCCACAACAGAGAGATCTCAATAAATGATTCGTGTTGATATGGGAATACGAACACTTACATTTCCCATAAATCAAGAACGCTTTGACATGAACAAAAATATAAACAAACTTTGGAAAAATTTAACCAGTGGAATCAAATCTAGTCCTGACCTGTCCAACATAGACAAAGAAATCTCGATTACTAATTTGAACAATGACTCATTAGTCTACGATGTTTATTTTTCATAGAATTTTTCTCCAGATTCCCATAAAACGGTTTTAATAATTAAGTTTATTGTGATTTTACACTATTCACAAATAATTGAATGTATTGATTCACTTGTAAGCATCAGATTGTAACATAACCTCGAAAACATTACCCATCACGTTCATTTATTAAAAGGGAAAGAAGTTTTTACATCATTCATATACAGGGTGTTTCTATATTCGAACGACAACGCTCTACCACAGAGAGATCTCAATAAATGATTCATTTTGATATGGGAATACGAACCCTTACGCAGCCCAGTTGTCTAGATATAGGGCGTTTAAAATTTTGAATCAAAATCAAAAATTTCCGATAAATCAAGAGCGCCTTGGCATACACAAAAACATAAACAAGCTTTGGAAAAATTTAACGGCGCGCTGGGTAAGTTGTCACTTTTTTTGTTTCAAATTATGTTTTGAAGCTGGTACATACTATGAATTTGTTTTTATTTCTGACTCTTATAGAGGACGCTAGTTACACGGTTGCGTACCAAGTAGTATTGGACATAACTTTAAATATTAGATTTATTAAGCAAAATTTTAAGTGAACTTAAACATCGTGTAATTTTACACCAAAAAGGTACTATTGATAAAACTCGATACTCGATACCGTTTTTGAAATATTTTGATTTGAAAATTATGAGGTAATAACCGATGTATAAAGTAAAAATATAAAGATATTTGTATAAAATTTCAATTCAATGTTGCCAATAGTTATGGCAAAATCGTAGAAAATGTATAATTTTTTTATCAACGCCCTTTATTTTGAATGCGAAAATTTTTTACTTAGCAAGCCTTACCAAACACTTTTCAGTTCTCAATCTATCCTAGAAATGGGATCACCCTGTAGAGAAAAACAACTGAAATGGTGAAGGCACATACAAGGGTTGAATGAAGAACGGCCTTCTAAAACAATATGGAAAGTGGAAATTGGGAAAAAAACCACAAAGAGAGGTAGATCAAGAACAATGTGGGATGAAGTTATAACAAAAATATTGAAGGAACGTGGAATAAACTGAAAGGAATCAAAAGACCCAGCTCATAATGGGAATGAAAGGAGGACATTTGAACAAACGTAACCATCAACACCCTCCACCAAGTGGTCGAAGGGCTTACTTAAAAGAAGAATATCAAGAAAAGTGGGGAGTTTATTGAAAAAATGTTTGTTACATATTGAAATACAATGGTTGAGCATTTATTTTTCGACAACAACATCGTTCAGTTGTAAACCGTTGCACTTCATACTTCCGTAGACTCCGGAAGTGTGTAAAAGTGCAAGTTGCCCACTTCAAATATTTATTTTTGTTTTTATTTGATAAGTTATAGGGTAACCAACTGAATTTTTCCTACTTTTCCTTATGTAAGTAACACGATGTTCGACAGTACGCAGCTCAATTAAAAATTTTTCATTGTTATTCAATACGTAAGTATTTTTAATAAATAATTACAATATATGATAATTTTTTTCAGAATGTTTCTCTATGGCGAACGGTTTTCTTGGTATATACAACGATCCATTAATCTGCATATCTCCTAAACTATAAATTTTATCGAGTAAAAACAAAAACATTTTTGCTATCTTCAGTTGTACAGGCTAAGAATTGTTAACCATTGGGTATGAGCCACCCCTGGCCTTTAGATAGTAGTGTAGATTAATTTATTTCGTCAAATACAGTACAAGGACATACGTGATCATCCATTGAAAATTCATAATGTTCGAATGTATAATTTGGAAAATATACTCTCAGAAACGAGGGGTGGTATGAGAATTTTTTATTATGTCACGTCATCTACTCACGAATGTTTTGCATCAAGTCCCGGATCAACCTGTATATTATCTACCATTCAAAGTTATAATGAAGACAATGATGCAGTTCAAACAAAGAATGATCCGATAAGGAAAATATCGAGAGCTCTCCATTTCCTTCAATGGAATTGGAATCATCTATTGTTGACCTCGAGCACCAAATTCCTTTCGTCATTAGTGTGCCGTATGCCCGACGAAAGCTGAAATTAAAGTGGTAGTTAGAAAAAGGATAGATTCTTTCCGGACTTTAATCAATCTCTGTCTAGAGAGGTGTAAGTGGAATTGAAAACCGACACGAGAATCATCCTTTAACTGGGGAAATTCTCGCTGTTGTCCCTAACGAAACCGTTCCCCCGAATACCCTGCCAGATGCAGAGAAAATATTATCTATCCATTGCTTTTTATTTTTCTATTTATGGAATGAACTTAACGCCTCTTGGAATGAGTTTTCTTAATCGATTGAAGTATTTGGATTTCGATATTTCCCAACGATCCCAAAGTTATTTGAGATCAAACAGTTTTTATTTTATTCTGAAGACTATTACAGCGCAATAAGCCCATCACTGTCTAATACTAAAAATTTTTTATGTCTTTGTATGCATTCCATTTTTTTATCTCCTTAGAAGAGCTTTAGATTGATATGGACATCTAGTCAAAAAGTGTGCTCTTTTTTATTAGAAAAAATCCTCATAGTGATCTACAATAAAAAAAAAGAAGGTGAAACGATGTGTTATTACCAAAAAAGGTACTAGATGTTTTCTGAAGTAACCACCTCAATTGAACGTTCACCATCATCGATGTCTATAGGACCTCGTTCAAATTCAGCAAACAAATGAAAAATGGTTTTATTGATGGAGCAGAGTCCGGATAACACTTTTAAAACCATTGCTGAGCTTGTACATTACAGTTTTTTCATCATTCAAGACACGAAATTTTTTGAAAATAACAGAAGTAGCTTCACTTAAATGATTGTCATTTTTTTGGCTAATCGAAATGTCATGAAATTTCAAACGTAGTTTTCTGAAAGCTGGTATTTCCTAAACGTCAAAAGGATTTCACAATGGCAGCGCCATCTGTGTGTCAGTCACACGACTTATTGAGTGATGTTATAGATACTTGAAATTCTGTAATTTCCGTGCATATTATGAAATAAAACAAGGAGTTTGAATTGAGTAATTTTATTTCATAAAACTTCAACTTGAAAGAAAGTTTTGATATAAAATAAAGTGAGGGGTGCTAAATTCAATTTATTTATTATTCATATATCAGGAATAATGAAAAAATAACCATGGTTATGTCGATGCACGAAAATTACAGAATTTCAAGTTTTTAGCATCATCTTTTGAATGAGATATCTTAAAAAAAACCTGGGATGAGGAAATTTTGTTATAAAAAAGACCCATTCTAAATTCACTCGAGCAGGAACCTCCTGAATTTTGTCGCATGGATTTAGAAGCACTCTGTATATGTTTTTTCTCCTAATATGTGAAAATATGAATCAATTTTGATGAAATATGGTTTTAAAATCAAAATATGTTTTTGTTACTTCCATAAACTAACTCAAAATAAAATAGAAAGGAGAAAATGATTTGTATTCAGTTCCATGATTGTGATCATGGTGAATTTGTACAGTGTAGTGTATATAGACATGCATATGCAGCTGATTCTAAACGAATGCGTGACAGCTTCAGCATATAGGGTCGAACGTATGTTTTCAATATCGGAACCCGATATATTCCAAAATTATAAGCAGCCGGCTTCGAAATGGGACTGTCTCGTTCCATTCGATCAATTTCAAATAGAAAATACATTTCCGA
The DNA here is from genome assembly GCF_026230105.1 of Diorhabda sublineata. Taxonomy (NCBI): domain Eukaryota; kingdom Metazoa; phylum Arthropoda; class Insecta; order Coleoptera; family Chrysomelidae; genus Diorhabda; species Diorhabda sublineata. The sequence continues at coordinate 13,740,543 of NC_079485.1, read as the reverse complement.
GGCCATCAAATTATGCAATAAAATACTGAACGTACGTATAATAATATCAAATCGAATAATTTGCATTATTGGAGAGATTGTGACCAATAAACATGTTCGAAAAACTATGTATGAAAGATTCATGTAGTGAATACACTGGTCTGCAATTAAATCCTCCCTTTTCTCATAAATATGACGATCCAAATATTCTGAATCTATTCCCGTGAATCGATTTTTTTCACCACGTCTAGATTTTTCGATATTTTAGAAACAGTCCTATCATACGACAGTTTAAACAAAATCGTAACTTTTATCGATAAACATACATTAAAACAAATAAAATACGAACTTCCTGGAAACTATTAGTTTTGGTTTATCTGTAATACGATTGGTTGATTATTGACATGCAGCTAATATTGTTTTGAATGTCTTGTATTAGAGCTCGATACAACGAGCTTATCTAGATCACATCATTTAATACAAATGACAATGTTGATATTAACGCGCTGTGTGTGGATTATATCGACATTTTATTTTCAATTAAAATCATTTTCATAACGTTAAACATACGAGGGGTCATCGTGAATGTTTTCACATCTTTTCTTCTCATGTCAACTTCTCATTGGAGGTTTTTAAATGCGTCTCTGTCCCTCGCAACATGTAACGCAACATGCATTTTTTCCCTCTACTTTTTCCTGCATTATCTTCTATAGCAGTAGGTATTTGTCGTTGCGTAAGATGTTTTTCTTATCTTAGTAATTGTCTTTTGCCTCCAATGCGTCTTAGTACTTCGTCGTTGGTGATTCACTCAGTCCAGGGTATCTTTAGAGCCACATCTCAAATGCCTCAAGTTTTTTGATCATTTGAGCTTTCAAGTTCCTCACTGACTACACATAATATTCCATGAATCCTATTCTGACGTAGAGGTTTAGATTTCTGTTTGCAAACATTGAGAAATACTTGACAAATGCATTTCGAAATGATTATATCTTTATGCGAAGTGGAAAATTCAAAATTTGGGGACATTCTGTATTTAGGGATCCTACTCAGATGATGTGGAATATGGACAATAGTATGCTGCATTATGGAATTATACGAAGGCTGCTTTCAGATTTTTACAAAAGTGAATACACTTTAATCAATTTTCGAAAGCATATATTATGAAAATATGATTTTAGAAGTCTCAACGTGTTTCACCGCATTTTGCACGTACAGGTAGAAATGATTTAAACGAGGTTTTTCCCAAAAGGTGGATTGGAAGACGTGGAACGATAGAATGACAGACCATTCAAGAATATTGTTAGAAATAGGATAAATAAAATGAATGGGCGCAAATTTTCTGATGAAAAATGAAGTATTATAGTCTGTAATATCATATAGTTTTGTTTTAGATTTCAATTACAGAACCTTAATAACAACCCTGGACACTATTTGAAGTCCTTTTGAAACTCAAAAATTCAAACAGATATTATTTACTATTTCTATTTTTTACCCCGAAATTTTGACTGGAGACATCATGGCTGTTGTAAGTCACATATAAAAATTGCTTGTCGCCTCAAACATATTTTTGGAGAAGAAATTATATTTTTAAAAATTTAAGGGTTGATTTAGCTCCTCTACCCACAAGCCAGGTCTGCAGTTGTGAGTTGGGGCTTCAATTTCAAGTGTTATAGCATAATTGGTAATGGAAGATCTTGAAGAAACTGTCCAAACTTGATATGAATATTCTGCCGTACCAAAGTAATATTATGTATCAAGTGCCTTATACTAATTGTAACGCTGTCTACATAGGACAGACATCTCAGTGTTTAGAAAATAGATTAAAAGATCATCAATACGATAAAAAAAAATAAAATTTGTAAGTTCTAAAACTACAAATAATTTGATATATTTGAGATGTAATGACTAAGGAAAAATAACTTTTTCTTATTAGAAAGAAGTTCTATTTTGATTTTATTCTTATTTTGATATTCATAATGAAGGTGATCTTTTGATCAATCAATAAATACGCAAATTTTCATTGTCACTATCGTTGATAAAGACTTAAATAAAAGTCGAAACGTCAATTTTTATCTATCTTCTGAAAATTATTGAAATAAACTAATTTTGAAACAGAAGAGACCTAAAATCAAAAACATCTAGAAACATAAACAATATCAAAAGATTTTCAAGTTTTCATTTTGTCTCAAATATCTACCCAAAAAATAGTAGCTCTCCTACTATTATGAACCAAATACAAATATTTTGAATAAGGAAGCAGCTTCTAAGAAATAATTCTACTATAGAGAGAGAAAAATAATTCCATTTTTCTTTAATTTTTAGGTTAAATAATTTTGCAACCGTTTTTTCTAGATGTAACACGCAATTAATAATTTTAATGCTTGTTAAATATGGATCGGTTGATCGAGTTAGAATTTAAATTTATGTATCCTAATGAGATTTGTTCTAGATTTACATAATCAAGTAATTGCGCCACCTAATTTCGCATTTCCAACAATTGACGCTTTTCATTGAGTTTCTCGATAAACTAATTTCGAATATCAATTTTGAATATCCTCTCTCAGGAACAACAAGCGCACAATTTCTAGAAGATGACAGAGAGAATATCTCGAGATTTGACGTGAAATATTGATACAGCTTTGGTAACAAAAGTAATTGATGAATCCCATCTCGGTTTATAACTTATTCAAAGGGAGTACCTTGCTGGAAAGGGATTTTAGTTCTCTGTTCAGCAGTATCAAGTTTATTGAATTTGGTGCAATCATAACTAATTTTCAAGATGTCAAATATTGATGTGAGGAGAGGTTTTATTTGATGGATATTAGAGAATTACCGAGAAAATTAGGGTAAATTTCAGGGAGGTCATTGTATGCTGTTGCTAGCAGCCGAAAGGGGAAATAAGAGAGTTTCCTCTTAGGTTTTGAACTGAAGAGCCGTTTATTGTTGACCCAGAAGGCAAGAATTCTGTGAATTGATGATGGATAGAATGAATGGAGATTTGCAATTCATAAACAAAATAGTTTTTTTTGATGAATCGATGTTTCATTTAAACGAAACTATGAAGAAACAGAACTGGAGATATTGGAGTAGAGTAGAGAGTTTGGGTTTACTTAGTTTTTTAACAACTTCCCAGTTCCTACATTACAAAGACTTTTTCCTGATGTTAATCATCCAAATGAGATAGATCGATCTATTTACTACCAACAAAATAGAGCTCCACCGCATTTTGCATACAGTTAGAAAAGGTTTTACCCAATAGGTGGATTGGAAGACGTGAAATGATCTGCCGATTTGATTCCTCTCGATTACTTCTAATAAGGTTATTCAAAATCTTGATTATTTCAATAGACCAGACAAAATTGCTGATTTAAAAGTTAGGATAACCTCTGAGGTCATACAAAATCGGTTATTGTCAAGAAGTGAATGGTGATCATTGTGACAAGGTACATTGAAACATAGATTCTAAATATTCATTTCACGTAAAGTTGTGTGATAAACATTATTAAAATTTGACATTGAAGGGTTCTCTCATTAGTTTAGAAGAAACCCAGGATTTTCGTATGATTAGTTTAGGTTAGGTTATCCTTGTATGACGCATGTGCAGAGACGCTATTGTCAACCTATCGAAACAACTGTATATCAATTTCCCATAGAGTTGTAATAATGACATATAATTGCTTTCTAAGGGATCGTTTTCTAAAAAATCTTTTACATTGTTCGACACAGGAGACGGTCTCTCAACAACATACATATACGGTTACTAAAAAACCCTGCTGGTGGTCCCTAATAGAAATTATAACATCAAAATATCTTTTTCCATATATTTCCAATATGAAATATATTCCTGGTATCAAATGGAATCGAGCTTAGACAGAGAAGCTTCTTATTTTTTCTTCAATAAATTTTTGAATTATTTATGCATAAAACGGACCGTTTTTCTTCTTCTATTTTAATCTCACTGTACCGACTACTTCAAGGAACATTCTAAAAATTCCCAGGAGGATATTTTAATCTTACTGCTGAAACGAATTTCTACTGACATATGTAGTCTTCAAGATTATCAGCTTTACTTCTTTCAGAATAAAGAGAATAAGTTAAATATTTTTATATTATCAAGATGTACGTTTCAGATTATATTTCTCTTTATTGTTGCTGCTACTCGAGTTTTCTTGAAGGATTTTCTTGGAATTACTGGGAAATGATGTAGCCGGATGTCCTCTATTGTCATTATTTTCTAGTGGGACGTATACGAAGTATCTAGGGTGATACAGCCGTATTTTTCTAATCTTTTATCAATCAATTTTGGTTTCACAGACTTTAGTAATTAACTTTTCCATTTAAACCAAGTGAGGGGCCATCTCATCCGACCCAGACGTGTCAGAGATGGCTATATCATTTCCTCGTCCTTTTTCCTTTTCCTTTCCACTTACTTTGGTTTTTCCTTGTCTTCAGTCTTTTCAGTCCTTTGACTTTTATCACATGTGACACAAGTATTTACAAACAGAACACCATTTTCTCCATTCTTCAATCTTCAATACTTTCCACCACATCTTCCACTATAACATTTGTAGTCTTCTCCAGCTGAATCTTCAGAAGTTTTCTGCTTTCTTTCTATATAAACGAGGCTTGGCATTTTATATTTTTTAGTTTTTTCTCTATATTTTGTTCACTTTTTCTAATACTTTCTTTTGAAGTTAATATTTCTGCTACTTTTTTTACACGTTTCCTTGCGGCTCTTGCAATTTTTGGAACTAGCCTCAATTCACAAATAAATTTAGAAGGAGTTTTGATAATGTCTTTAACAGATTTTGAGGTTCCTGGTTGGGGTGACTTCAACTCACGACCCAATGATTCTGTGATTTGATTTCCATTAGAAACGTTAGGTTGTATTGGTCCTTCATTTTTATCTTCATAGACATCTGACATGAAAGCATAATCAAGGATAATGGATGGGTTATATTCCAGTAGAGCTGAAACCAGAAGAGGAATGTAGATTTGACAAAAATGTGCCAAATTTTGTTGGGATGATCATCAAGCCAACTACGACATTGTTCATGAAAAAGGTCTGTCCAAGGATTGGAGATATGGGTTGGTAAAAAAAAGAGAATAATGTCATTTGCTTTGGCTAGCTTAAGAACCGAACAATGCGATGCATGTCCACCAACAATTAGTAGGACCTTACCAGTCTTCAAACCAAGCTGTTCAGATATTCACAGTTATATAGGTTGATTTTTGCGACATATGGAGCACAGAGCCTGGAGGTGAGCCTTCTTCATACTCCGCTCCTTTATTTTTGCCCTTATTGATGCAAGCAGGAGATGAAAATATTGTCAGTGGTAGCTCTAAGTTATTTTTCCATTGCTAAGCATGCTTTTTGGTTCTTAACATGCTCAGTTCAAGTTTTTTTATCTTCTGGGCGTTTTGTTCTCTGCAAGATTTGACATAAACTATGTTTATGAGCAATTTTTTCTCTGATTATTGTAGGTAACTCAGTTTTCACACCTGACTGCACTTTGCATTTAGTAGAGATTGTTGTAGAAGACTGTTTTTGTGGCCATATAATGTATGTATGTAAAATAAAACATATGGCGATATAAACCTCTAAATATGTAGTCATGTAAACCATAACTTTAGGATAAGATGGCCATACAAACAAAAGCGCTGACAAAGTAAAATGATTTCGACGATTTTGAGGTTATACTAACAAAAAAAAACATCAATCTACAAGATAAAAATAAAACTGATACAAAATCTATTATTAAATCACGTTCACAGGTGTTAACAATTTTTGAGTTAGGTTTAATATAAAAATGATAAGATATTTTCTCTTTTGTTTTTTTATGCGTGCGATGTTTCACGAACGCTAAGCGCATTTTAAGCGACTGGTTATTTCACCCTGAATTACCCTATACTCTCTGAAATTTGCCATATTTAGAAAAAAAAATTGAATCAATACAATTAACCTGATCGGATAAGGGTTAGAAAATATGAGAAAAATTTATCAAAAAATTAAAAATATATCGTAATTTCTTGCGCAATTGTGAAACTGTTGATTAAGTTTTTCCCACTACCCTTGTTTATTATTGATGAATAACGATTTGTCATGGATGTGATTTAACAAAATTATGTTATTCGTTATTCTAGTTTCTCTGCTGTTAATCAACAAGGTCCAAATGCCTGAGCAATTAATTAAACAGCCTGAAATACATAAAAGCGTTTCCCAAAATGCGAGGAAATAATTTTTGTTAACGTCTTGACTAATTACTGCAATTATTTTTGCCATTAGGCAACAATTTTAGTTGACAAGTCGAATAACTGGAGTTAATAGTAATGGGTTAACGTCTAAAAATTACTCGGTCTAGATATACAATTCATTACGAAAGATGTTTATTACTACATATGACTTGATTTCTTTTATTATTATTTTGAACGTAAAAATATTGTTTTAGCTCTACTTTGTGATATATCGTCAACCAAAGCTCTTTCCTATGTTTTAGCACCGTGATTGAATTTTTTGAGCATACAAATTCCAATTTTTTACCAATTTAGACTAAAAGCTCAGACCTTTTTCCTAATAACTCAATCTCAGAAAATTTTGTTCAGAAGAGATATTTGTTGACTGAATTCAATTAAGTCAAATTAATTTCAGACCAAATATAACTTTGAAAAACAATTTTTGAATTGAATTTTTTGGAGACCTTTTTTAATAAATTGATCTTATAACAACGATTTTCCGACTAAATTAGATCAAGAGAAGTACATTCCATAGAATTGATGCTGGAAAAGCCTTTTTTGACCGAATTAAACTCAGTAGAGACATTTGTCGACTGAAACCAATGTGAGAACAAATATTCCTTGAAAAAACAATTTTTTAATCGATTTAAGATCAGGAAAGGGAAACCATAATGATCCACTAGGTTTGAAAGAAAAACTACTCACCACTGAATGACAAGTGGCAGCCCCCTACCGTTGTCAATAAAATCACCGAACTCTTCAGAAAGCATGGAAACCTCTAAAGACATCAAAATTCCCAGTTCACTTGAAACTATTCAAAATGGCAAACAGAAAATTGTAGATACTTCTAAAGAAACTGCCGTTAGAGAAGGATCAGAAGATTTGTCGTTATGGAAATGGCCCGGCAACCATAATCGATTTACACAGGTAATTGATTTTTCCAATTATAGAGGGTGCCTCATGAATAATATCAGTTTCTAATGTTCACATCGTTTCTTTAATAGTCATACAAAAAGAAGCCTCAGTAATCGAAGCAGAGATGTAAAATTTTCTCCCACGTAATTCCAGTATGGATCTGAATAGTGGACACGGTGAACCAACTGAAGCTGTCACAGCTCGGCACCAGCGCCCTGAGCAGTGCTTAAAGTAAATTGTATCAGTAAAATAACGGATCTTTCGGCCAGAGGGTTAATTCAAAATTTAAGTAGAAACTCTCGTATAGAAAACGACATTTTGAACAACTAATTAGGTACATTATTATTTAAGTTGTTAATTGTTACATTTGTTACATGGTTGATTCAATGATGTGTTTTTATTGTTAGCAAGAGAACCGTTGGTCTGAAATTGTGTCTACTACCAAATTCAAACCTTGTTGAAAATGGAATCCTAGAGTCCATAAGTACGTTATTACCTCAAGCATCAGCCGAACTACTCAACATAATATTTTGTAATTGCAAAAATGGTTGTGGATCCCGCTGTGGATGCTGAAAATCATGAAAAAATCTCATTTGAACGATACCGAGACATATAGGGTTAAACCGATGAGCTTTTACCTTAAATATCTCAAGTCGCGGACACGATAGTAATTGCGACTTTCAACAATATTTAGAACAATAAAACAAAGGTTTATACCAATTATTTTTAGCTTATTATCTTTCATTCCTATGTGAAAACCCTAATATGACTGGGCTATAAATATTTTACTGCACCAGTTTTGTAAAACTGTTTACTAATTTACTGACAGTAGCTATAACTTCGAAATTATGACATTTAGACATTGAAACACAAAATATAGGGGGTGAACCATTCGAAATAAATTCTTTATTTTCACGTAAAAAGAAAAGATCTAACAACAATGTAGATACCACTATAATACCGGCCGTATCATAAGACCCTTGTATTTAAAAATCGTACAAGCCGTTTCCGAGATAATTGAGGCATTCCGTACATAAAACTTACTCTGTATATTTAACTTTGCTTAGCTGTTAATGTAATATGAGTATTTCAGACCCAATAATCTTCATATTAACATGCAGATATCAATAATGATCATAATATTCCAACATAATTTTTCTAATGTTTTACGTAATCTTATCCTAAAAGTAACACAACTTTTCACTAGATACGATTTTGGTACTAAAGAAGAAGCTATCATAAACATTATCTTGATATCACTAATGTAGATCTGATCTCGTCCAAGGATCTTAGTGTCTAAAAAAAATTTATTGACTTGAAGCAGTTTCAATGTCTCTGGTATACATTATAGATAAAATAAGGAAGTTTTAAAACCAATATTGCGATTTTATGAAACTTCTTGAAAAGATTCGAAAATAAAACAATTTCTTCTTGAGCTAAAAAACTAGTGAGTCACCATAATTAATCAAAATGTTTGACGAAAACCCATGCAAAATTTTTTATCATTACTAGCTCATAACCACCCTTAAAACCGAATTACTGAAACAGTCAAAGCTTTTGTTTGGTTTCTTTGAAACAAGATCATTGATTCCTACTATCTTCAGAGTGTCTCCTGGCCTAGATCAAATAAGCTGGAAAGTCTGTGATTGATTCGTGTTTATCCAAAAATATAGGCTATAGTGAAGTTATGCTCATTATAAATACGTTCAGAAAGAAGTTTTAAAACATATTATATCTTAAAAAAGAGTTGGAACATAAGTTTTCTAGATTCATAATGGAAAATTATTTGGGAAAGAACAGAAAGTTTATTCTTTCTTTTCTTGTTTCAGAGAAATTGCCAAAAAAGATTCTATATAATTGTTTGAAACTTTTATAGTTGTTCTTTTATTTGAAGTGTCAATTCTTATTTTCCTACAAAACTTCTTAGACTAGTAACCGTGACGTCAATCCGAATTCGTATTTCCACCGAAATTTCTCAAGTGTTTATATCATTACGAAATTAGTGGCTCGTGTCAGTATAACTTGGAATTGCCATACACAATTGAAAATATCTTCAAGAATCACTTCTTAAGTTCGTTACTTCAGATAATGTTATCCTGTATGAAAACTATTCCACTATTCAGATAATTAGGGGTAACTGACTCTTATAAACTGTTATCTACTTGATCCATCACCATGAGTTAACCATCCAACGTCAACAACAAACAAGAATGAAGTTGCCTCAAGCGGTTACCCTGCTAAACATAAGTTAGTCTGCAAGGTTTATCGTCGTACCAAGAGACAGGTAACTCTAATCGAAGACATGATTCCGGGAGAGAAAGATGCACATGTCCAAGTCCAACAAGAGCTCAGAGAAACGCAGGTGATGGCTGTGAGTGGCTGGATAATCAGAAGAAGACTTACTTTAGCCAAAAGGCCAGCTATTTGCCCCAAATAAAACCCAACCCACTAAGGAACCTGTATTCGATTTGGAGAGGGGAGAAATGGGGTTCTGTTGTCTTCTCAGACAAAAACAGATTGTGCCTGTATGATATCGATAGGAAAGGTCGAGTCTACAGAAGATGAGGAGAAAATTCGCGTACTGTTACATAAATAGAAAGGTATTTTTAGGGAGAGGTTCCTGGAGGAGGGTTTGTGCGTGCAATTCAGATTGTTTATATACTGAAGGTTCCGTAGAATTTACAGGATGTCGAAATTACCGCTATGGAGAAGCCAGCGCATTTATGAGATGAATTTAATAGAAAAATTAAGCTGAGAAACTAAAACAATAACATTATAAAGCTAATATTAATTATTAAAGTTTCAGATTTTTTTGGTGTAGATTTTTGACCACAAGGTTAGGATTTTTTAGCTCGCAACTGTAGTAATCAAAATTATTACGCGATGAAATATCCAGCATTATTTTTAGCAGTGTAACTAGTTAAATACAGTATATATAATCAAGCTTTTGCAACTTAATCAAACCTTGGAGCTGTAAGGCCTAATTGTGAGTGGTTTCACTTTGTGGTTTGGGTTATAATTTTTGGTAACTTTGTCTCTCAAACTTCATCACTGTCTACTCGTTATTAAACAATAAATTAATTGTCATGTTATATGACGTTGAAACTAATATCAAATCGATAGAGATGTCAACAGACACTGATTCTGAATCTAGCAAAGCAATTAATGAATCTAATAACTAACTTGCAACCCCCAATATTTAAACTACTAAAAGCACTGGTATAATCTCGTGTGGAAGTCCACTGATCGTGCATATTCAGCAATACTCATTCAATTAGTTCAAAAACCAGTAACTGATTCTTTGCTTGCTCCAGCAATAATGATTCATCCAGTTTTCAATGAAATTTTCTTTTTGAGGTCTGTTTGATCTATACTGATACAACACACGCTGATCAATCAATTCTTCGAACTTCAATTGAACCTTTGTCTGGTTCATGAAGAAAATTAACACGTGATTCTATTTGCAGTTTTAATATCAATTACTTTGAATATATTTTTGAAACAATAAGGTAGAGTTATAGTTTATACAAAGGGTGACATCAATTGTTTTTTCTTTTAGACAGTGGAAGGATTCACAATATATTCAATCAGATTTCTAAAATTATATTTTTTTATGAACCAGAAAAGTTATTAGCCTCGTCGTTTCTCTGAGGTCCCAGGAACCTAAATCAACAGAATTTTATTACTCTTGTCTCAATTATTTGATTGAATTGTTTTCTACAAATACGGGAGGAAGTTTTATCTTCCGCAAAATATTTTTCCCTCATCAATTCTTGATCAAAAGGAGCTACATATTTTCTAGTTACAACGCCATGATAAATCTTCAAACTGAAGCAATTAACTGAGGATACTGCTCAGTCACAATGTTCATGATTATCCAGAAGGTTTTCGATTAGGTTTGGCACGCTGGACTCGTTAGGAAGCTTCAGTCCATTCGACTACCAAAATGTTCTTAGGTGGCTCTCAATTGTCAAAAACATTCAAGCTATCATGTTAAAGCATCTCTATACCCATGGCGTACATATCCTACCTCAAAATTTCCATTTCATGATTTGGAGAAACAGGCTCAAGATCCGTAGGGAAGACTTCTATTCTCATTAAGGCACTCGGATGAAAATTCGGGCACACCTATCTCCTTATCACATTTCATACGTAGAAAACTTCTTCATCTTTGAGTTCTTATCTTGCAATCAGTCCATTATCTGCTACTGTCAATACAAGTGTCAAATCCGAGCTGCCTAAATGATCTCAAAGTGCGTACCATCGAATCAAACAACTTCTTTGCCGAAAACACATTTCTAACTTCATAGATTACTACTAGAAGACTTTTTTCCTCATATCCTTTTCCTGCAAACTGGTGAACTGTCTAAATGTTTGTTGGGCGATTCCCCTTCGTTTTCTTCTGTTTTTCATTCTATTGTGATACAATCAACCTTAGTTCTAACCTTGCAAAGGAATATGAGGACGAAACCTAATAGCCCCTCATCAAATCCATAAAGGACTCAACTAACCTCACTCTCTCTCTATTTTACGTTACTAGGAAATGATTTTCATACAAACTATATACTATATTTGAGGTAGTAGCTAGTGAGAATTGTAACAATTAACAACTACAATGATTGCACTAAAATAAGATCTAGTGCGACTCATTTCACAAACCTTTCCAGACGTTTTTCCATTGATAGAAGCAGTGCTGGAAATCTTCTTTGGTCAGCGCCTTTAGGAGCTCTGTAATTTTTTGCTTTACCGCTTCCGTCGACTCCCTTTCGAAACAAATCTTTTTCCAACCTTTCAAGGAAATCTGAGAGGACTCGTTGACGCAAGAGCTTTTGGTCAGGAGTCAGATTTGTTGGCATCAGCTTCGCACAGACTTTTGTCAAGTGAAATTCCTCGTGTAAAGTTTTTCTAACCATTCCTTTATCAACGTTTACAGCCGGATGCTCATTCGACGATCTGCACGCATAATTTGGTTGATTTTGGTCACTGTTTTTGTAGTTGAAACAGTCACAGGGCGATCTAGACACTGATCATCTTTAGTCCTCATAGGCCACTTGCAACAATTTATAGCACTCAGTCGGAGTTTTTTTCAATTTAATCTCCCGTCTAGGGCCCTCTATGCGCGCAGTCTGTTATTTAATAACCCAAACTTGTAAGAATAACTTTCAAAATAGTACACTGGGACAGTTATTGATTTCTACAGCCACAAATATCACTTGCTGATTCCTAATATGTCTAGAAATTTGAAAAGCTGTGGAAATACTAGGCGATATCAATCGCATAATACATATTTATGAAAAATTTTTCGATATAACAATATTCAAATTCGCATTGCCTTCGCTTTTTCTATCAAGACGTCTGTTGTGACCTGTTGTAACAACGGACCCTTAAAATGAAGCAATATCCTTAATATGTATGTGAGCAGAAAGGGCCCCATTTATAAACATGGGTAGCTTTCAGGTCTAGATGAATCTTCGAGTAGGTAGAATTTTATATGGTTGTTCGTTGTCGAAAAAAAAAAAAGTATATGGATGAGATGTAAATGAATTAAGAAGCATAAAATAACGAGGATTAGGACACAAAAGATATTAATTACTTAGAAGCGCCAAACAACTATCACGGTTATTCAGTGAATTTTGAATATACGAATGTGTCATAATAGTCTTGGCACAAAATTCATTAGTTTGAAATAATATCAAAATGGCTTTGTGAATAGAAAAAATGTTTATTTTCTTGACATCAGTTGGATAAGTCATTTTTTATGTTAGTTAAAAGGATAGAAAGAAAACGAAAAGTATTTGGGGTTCGTTCAATAAAAAAAATTTTCGTTTCATATTTTTTACGATTTTGCAGCAGCTACTGGCAACATTGTATTGAAATTTCATACGAATATGTTTTGGAAGATGACACATCCAATGAATTTGTTTTTATATCTGACTCTCATAGAGGGCACTAGTTGCACAGTTCATACCAAGTAGTGGTCGGTTATAACTTCATGATTTTCAAATCAAAATATTCCGAAAACGGTACACAGTATCGAGTTTTATCAAGACTACCTTTTTGGTGTAAAATTGAATCTTTAAGTTTTTCTGAAATTTTATATAATAAATCTATTATTGAAAAAGTTACGTTCAATAGTACTGTAACCGTGTAACTAGCGCTCTCTATGAAAGTCAGTCATGAGAACAAATTTATTGGATTTATAAGCTTCCAAAACATATTCGTATGAAATTTCCAATGTTGCCAGTAGTCGCAGCAATAATTTATTTTCTCTCTATCCTAGAGATGGGATCACCTTTTTTTGAAACACCCTATAAAATTTCGTTAGACAGATCACTAAACCTGAGAAAGTTTACTTTCTCGAAACCAAAATAACCAAAAAATTTGCCCTTTAATATTTTAAAATGAACCGTATTTAGCAAAAAATTGTTGGAGATACCAAAAAAGAGAAGAATGTGCTTAATTCACCCCAAACCAACCACATAATAAATCGTTGGTTTCCATGAAGACAATATAGAAAAATGCCTTATCAATGTGGAATACAAAAAAAGCAAAATTCGCTAATAATTTTCTCGTTTATTGTGCAATTTCCACCTGCCTTACTGAATCAGTTGATTTTGAACTTGTTGCTGCCATCATGCAAAGGAAATCAATTTGTCTACCTCAAACTAACATACCTGTGGTACCAAAACAAGATAACCCCCTCAATTTACTTTTAGACCCCTTCAACTGAAGATTTTTGGGCACTTTTATATCTCCAAATGTATGATGTGAAGTGACATACCAAAAGTGAGAAAAACTTTCAACGTAGAATTTTCCAGAACACCAGATTCATCTAAGTTGGAATTTCTAGAGCTTAAACTATAGAGTGGGCTGTAAGGAATTGGCCCTTTGTTCCTATTCAAGCTACTTTCTCATTTAGCAAGTTCAATGCTTTCAAATACATCCAAAAAATTATTATTGTATACATTTCTTTGACAATTTTATATTATTAATATTTATTTAATGATTATGACTGCAGCGGATCGACAATAATACACAATTTTCCGGTCCATTCATATTTTAAATGAGCCATGTGCTCTTTAATCCGGACAATAATTAATTTCTTAGTTTGTCCAATATATTTTCCGTCCCAATTTCATACATAACACTCTTTTCCAATATTGGTATTTTATCCTTAAGATTGCTCAGCAATATTGTTGTATAAACAGGATTGAAAGGTATTAAAGCAAATTTTCCTTGTTTTCCATTTTGGGTTTGGAAAAAAGTTGTTTCACATAGAGATTTCTTCAGTTCATGATATTAATTGATCTGTTTACAGTCCTTTTATCACAACCATTGAGTAGAGTCTCAATCCAGATTCTTCTAATCATCTTCCAAGGAAGGAGATCCCCGGTGTCCATTTTATAGGTTTTCTTCTATTTCCCTCAAACCACACCAATAAAACTCACGTGAAATATGCAGGTGCATCACTTTGGGTATTGACGTTTGAATATAAAAAGAAAGTATTGAATTTCGATAAAAGTCTTAGCTGAATTATAAGGAGAGTACCAAATTAATTATGTCTAAAGTTCAAACATTTAATGTCTGTTGTGGATCTCCAAAATAACTCCAGTTATCTAAATTAGTAGAATTCTATGAAAATATCAAGTAAAGTAGACAGAAAAGATGAAGAACTTCCAATACATAGATACTGTCAAATATCAATCACCACCAATACTTTAACCATTTCCAGAATTGTACGCTTACAAAATGTCCCAGCCATTATTAAACCGATTCTCCCTCGACGAAAATCAAGGATTCTGCGGTAAACATAAGAAGGGATCTCACTCTGCTTTCCTGGTGTGGCTTTCCATTTATCAAATGTTTATTGTTTCCTACACCACCGAGTTTTCTTTCGATGTTTATCAGTGAGAAAGTAAATTGGATCGTGTCCGAAACAAAAATATAAGGAAAATGTACTGTTTTGCTGATAAGGAAGGTAGTCATTTTCTCTTTATAATTTATAGTTGATATTTGGATTGGAGAGAATATAATTATCATATATATTTCATCTCCAATTCTTAGAATTGTATTATGTGGGTGGTGTGGTCATAGATCATTTTTTTACAATGTATCTAATGAATATACAAGATGCATTGGATAACAACCAAGGTTTAAATATAGAAATACAGATTGTCTGATTTTTTGCTGCAGAAATTGTAAGCTTCTTTCCATCTAATCATTTCTAACCATCGCAAATTATGGACTACAAAAAGAACACGTACTTCATTTGTACCTAATATGCAAAACTAGGCTACAAATGTCAGTAGACAAATAAACTGATAGTGAAGTGAATTTAATAAAATATATACATGCTCATCGCCATATTTTCTTAAATTTCATGTCTCATCATTAAATACTGAGTGATTCGATATCATTTTGAAGTTTCAGAAATTATTTCCAGAACTACTCCATGCTCGACCTCTTTTCCCAAATTTTGCATTAGAAGCTTTCAGAAATTTCTGTTGTTCAGTACTTAGATCTTCTCTCATAATTATTCTGTTGTTTTTAAGTAATTTTTTGTTGAAAAATACTAAATTTCCTTGCTGGTTATCATAAAATTTTACCAACACTATCTGTTTACTTCTGTTTATATTATTACCAAGTTTATGAGATCCTTTAATATCAGTGTCATGAATTCCTGACTTCATCTTCGTCATTTTTATTAATACAACTACTAAGACATCTTCCTCAATTGTAGATTATATAGTGTCAGACTCCCTACCTCATTATGTGTATTTAATTAATTCAGGTCTTTTGACCCAATTTGTAATACCCTGTAGATCTCAGTTGGTGTGGGTTTTCTCCAAACAAAACTTCACCATATTTCATAAGTTATGTTTAGCTAATGATTGGATTGACTTTTCAGAATTCCTCTCCACCCTCGTGAAACTAATCATCACAAATCATGGACATGAAGTTCACAGACAATCCTCACATCTTCAACTATAGATCTCGAGAGCCCTGAAAAAAACTTGGTCCGTTTGATTGATTGATTTGAGAAACCAAACCGGTTCATCGAACACTATTGACCTCAACCCAGACTAAATTAACAATTTCTTCGTGAAATTAGTAAAAATGTTAGCTATGATTCTAAAAGAATCACAGACAGTCTCTTCCTCAGACCTGTAGATATATTTGAGCTAGAGCTTTGGAATACTCAGTATTCCAAAGAAAAGGCAACGATGAGACTTTTCCCTAGCTGTCCAGAAACAGCCCTCTACACAAGAGTGGTGAAAAAAATGATCTAATAATGACGCTTTGTTCTCTGTTCTCAATTTTATACGGATTCGGTCTTTTGTGATTTCGTCAAGGCCTTCGATTATGTTGACCATGAAATACTGATTAAAAAACTAGAATATTATGGCATCCCAGGTGTTCCCTTAAAGTGGTTTATATCTAACCTCAAAAGTCGAAATCTATTGGTACGAGCTAATGGTAATGTTTCGAGTAATTACCAGTTAACAGTGGTGTACTTCAGGGTTCAGTTTTGGGTCCAGTTCTGTTTTTGCTATTCTATAATGTTGCCACAGACTTACGAATTAATGGTAAATTTACTTTATTCGCAGATGACACCAGTTTAACCTGGAGTAGTCCAGATATACAAGATATATATTCTACCATAGACAAATATCTCATTAAGTCCTGGTCTGACGCAATCGGTGTCTGTTTAAACACTGAGGAAACTTTAGTTTTATCCGATAAAGGAGCTTTAAAACCTCTAAAACTGAACAATGACTTAATACGATCCTCAAATTTCTTGGTCTACATATTGATGGTGCTCTTCAATGGTCTGTAGGAAACCTGGCAAAAAAATTATCCGCTGCTTGTTTTGCCATTAAATCTGTGTCTAAATAGCTCGATTCTCGTACTGCTTTAACAACTTACAACTTCGAATCGCGTCTTCGGTATGGTTTGAATTTCTGGGGTTCTTATAGTTTGCACCGAATCTGTTTTCAAATTACAAAAAAGAGCTGATCGTTCTAGCTTATCTCTTTGTCTCTCATTAGAAATGGATTCAACTACAAACGTAATGTTATAAATAAAAAAATATATATATTTGTTTGTCTTTGTATCTTTACGACTCTGTTCATAAAGTTTCTCGAAGTTTGGGGTAAGTTCCATCCCATACATTATTTCGAGAAAATTATAGTTAGAGCAAATATATGTATCATTAAGCTATATAAATACCTTGGTAATGTTTGTGCTGAAGGTGTTATTCCACATGGGATGGAAACTAAAAGCATCTTTGAATTTATTCAAGTCAAACATAATATCAACTTAATTGAGAAGTTCTATCCTCATTAACTCTCTGAATTATTTACAATTTGCTGCAGGTGTGTTTATGCGACAGACATTTGGCTTCGTAATCTTATATTTCAGGTGCTGCGTTTGATTTATTATAAACTACATGTATTATAAACTACATGAATATTATGGTATAAGGATGTCAATTATGCCTCAAGGATGATATAAATACGGGATAATAGCAAAATATGCTGAGTAAGGAAATACGAAGCTACTGATCTCAATTCTTGATGTCAAATCATATAATCACATAATATATCATAAAAATATAATGAGATATAAAACTAATTTTATTTTTAGCTTATGTCATAAGTTTGTTGCTAGATAAGTTTTGAGATATGGCAACACTGATGTGTATATGTCAAATCTGACATTTTCATCTAAAAGTTTGACATTTCTTAATAGTGAACGTACTCAGAACTTGTTGTAATACTGAGTTCTTACTCAAAACATTCATATTTTTCTTTAATTTCTTACTTCGTAGACCTTTTTATATGTTCATGTTTCTAAATGTTCTTCTTCTGTTTTAAAATTAGTTTTTTAATATTTTTGGAAAGATTGATAGAAAATTGTTTTGACTTAACTTTAGTCTTTATCAACATATTGACACTGACAAATTTCGTATTTATATTGATCATTAGATTATCTACATCATGAACAATCAAAGAAAATTCAGAGCGACTATCAGCGTCTTTGCAATCTTATCTCTTTCATTGGATCAGTGTAAAGCTATAAGTGAATTTTGCTAGTTTTCGTTGAGGTTTTTGTTCCTTATCGCTGAATAACTTCATTCATGGTTGAAATACCGAGGTCTGTGTGTAATGTGTGATTGCTTATAAACCATGGAGCATTAGCTATTATGCGAAGTATTTTAAATTGAAAAGTTTGAAGTACCTTGAGTGTTTACTGCAACCCCATACCTCCATTCCATATATTCATAATAGTTTTAGGATGATTTTGTACATAACTATCTTATTTTCCATTGATAACCGCGATCGTCTGCTTTAGTTTTGTTTTTTAGCTTGTATGTGTTTCTTTCGAGTTAACTTTTGGTCCAAATGTAGTTCGAGGTATTTGACTTCTGCTTTCACTGGAATCGTTAATGGGCACTTGCGGAGAGGCACCTCGTTTTGTGGTGAATGTGATTTGTGTGGATTTGTCAGTGTTGACTTCATTCTCCACTGATGTAGCCATTCTTTTAGAACATTTAGGTGGAATTTTAACTTTTCTGATGCTCTTGTGGGGTCTGTATCTGAAGAATTTATTTCAGTATTATCTGCGAAGGTATCGTCGGTAGTTGGAATATCAGCAGTATATAACGTACAGATAAGGGCCAAGGAAGTGTCCTTGGCCCTTGGGCTTTATCACTGACCTTTTTCGTGACATAGGATGTAATTCAATGATTAATGTAATTCAATATAAATAATCAAATTGTCGGTGTCAATATCATATTTTGATAAAGTTTAAAGTAAATTTGAAACGTCAATTTTTATTTTTCTTTTAACAAATTATTCAAAAAAATCAATTTTGAAAGAGATCTAAAATCACGAACATTTAGAAGCATTAACATTCATATTGTTCAAAAAATGGAATTAACCCTGTGACCGTAACATCCGTCATTTTCACTGATATGGTTTACTTTAATCACTGCTCAGGGCGCTGGCGTAGAGCTGTAACAGCTTCAGTTGGATCACTGCGTCCACGCAGGATGCTGTCACTCGTCATTCAGCGGCAAGTAATTTTTGTTTAGAACCTAGTGGATAATTATGACTTCCCTTTCCTGATCTTAAATCCAATGAAAAATTGTTTCTTCAAGTCATATTTATTCTCAAATTGGTTTTCCTTCGTTAAATTCAGTCGACAAATGACTCTACTGAGTTTAATTCGGTCAAAAAAGGCTTTTCCAACAATAATTTTATCAAATGTACTTTTCTTGGTCTAGTTTCGTCGGAAAATCGTTCTTATAAGCTTAATTTATTAAAAAAAAAGGTCTCCAAACAATTCAATTCAAAAATTATTTTTCAAAGTTATTTTTGGTCTGAAATTAACTTGTCTTAGTTGAGTTCAGTCAACAAATATCTCTTCTGAATACAATTTTCTGAGGTTGAGTTATTTGGTAAAAGGTCTAAGCTTTTGGTCAAAAATTGGAACTCAAAATTGGATGCTCAAAAAATTCAATCATGGTGCTTCAACAGACGTCTATAAGATCGCAACAGCCGATGAATTATCGATCTTTGCATGAAGCCACAACTAAGCAAAAATGGATTTCCAGATTAGTCAACTCTAACAAATGTTGTTCGCACATGAAGCAAATGGTCGCCTATTTTTTTCGAAATAACTGAACATATGGCCAATGTTCTATCGAAGCAAGGTAGAACGGTCAATTTTGAATTGTACACAAGCTTTTGTTTGCCAGGAGTATTCGGGAAACCAATCGCAGAAGACAAACCATTTTGCAATGTAACAATGCAAGCTCTCACACATAAGTTCAAACAAAAACGTTTTTCAACAGTCAAAACAGTCAAATTGATGTATCATCCATCGTACAATCCTTGTTCAACACCTCAAGATTTCCTCTTATCCCCGATAATCAGAAAGAAGCGGTTGGTACTTTCAAATCACATATTTTGGTTACCTGAGGTACCTCATTCGAAATGGAAAAATTGGTTCAAACACATCTAAAAGTATATTGATTTGAATGGAGCAGCCCTCGAATTAGTTTGACTGACAAATCTTTCTAGCATATACTGTGTCACTTAGGATCATAGATACCGAAACACAATTTGAAGAAAAGCTACAGGGTGTAAAATCTAATCAGTTATCATCTCTTGAAACATCAGATTTGACGTAGCAAAACACAAAAATTATAGAGACTTCAATAGTAGCTCTATATTAAAATATCATTACATATCCGTTATTTCAAAATACATATAGTAGTTTTAATGTAATGTTTAGTAAGTTCTGGATCAATTTGGAACAACTGAAATCCAAATTTTTCAGTATTTCACGTCTAATTCAAACAC
This sequence comes from Diorhabda sublineata, assembly GCF_026230105.1. Lineage (NCBI taxonomy): Eukaryota > Metazoa > Arthropoda > Insecta > Coleoptera > Chrysomelidae > Diorhabda > Diorhabda sublineata. Next base: position 13,720,045 of record NC_079485.1, on the reverse strand, counting down.
CGAATAATTATCTTCTTTATATTCCGGTCAGAAATTCAAGACATACACACTTCAACGATTTTTGTGTACTTCCACCGTATTTGAGATGTTATCCCGTGGGATATCAACGTCAGGGAATCTTTCACAATGTCGGACGACGAAACAAGTTTCAATGCAGCAAATGTCACTCATTCACACGTGCTCAAATATGTGTTAAGGGCACGCGAGATGAAAATTTTTTGTTGAATAAGGGTTTATAGTACAGTGAACGTTAAAAAAATTATTAATACAAATTTCAAATTTTTGAATCAGGATTATAAAAAATTATTTTATAGTCATAAATAGGAATATATCATTTTTTTACATAAAAACTGTTATATCACGGGTTCTGAAAAATATAGTTTAAAAATTAGATATAATTAATAAGACAAGCTGTATACAATACATTCTAAACTAACATATGGAATGGAAATTATTCAATATGATTTTAAAATATGAGCGTGATGAGACTAATTCTCATAAAATTTTGAAACTAATATCCTAGCAGTTTTTCTAATAAACCTAATAGACTAAGGATGTTTTTTTTTGAAATAACTGAACTGAAGACTGAAAATCTTTGTAATAACTTTGAGATTAAACGAGCATTTGTGAGGAATAAAAAGTATATAGTACTCTGAAAATCATTCTCTCTTTATGTTCCAATATCCAGATTAAAACATTGTTTTTATCAAGAAGTTTCTAAAAAAACTGTTTGGAACTATGATTTGTCTATTGGAAATACAAATGATTTCTTTGAATTTAGGATCATAAGTCATTAAATATTTGTCTCTTATATAAAAACAATATTTGTGAGAAATTTGATAATACTCGCATTAGTTTTTGACAGTTGGTAGTACTTATCCGGAAAATTGTCTTAAAGTTAGAATAGTTGCTGGAAGAAGATTTTTTTTTAAAGATTACATTTTATTCAAAGGATTTATTGCGTCCCCCTTTCTTACTGCGAAACCTAGAAACACCAATGTCCACAGCTGATCTGTTTATCCCTGAAAGACAGAATGTGGGATTGCTGTAGCTGCAGAAATCTTCTATTCCATACGCTCCCAGTTATAGTGCTCTGGAGTTCCTCAGTGTTTCACACACTAGATTTCGTCCTCTGTACAACAAACTCTGCACACAGTATTATGTGCTAAGTCTAAAATCTTCGGATGTCCATTGAGGTGACAGTGCCCCGGTAGGACCCCTGGTGGTAATCCTAGGTTGTGCTTAGTCATCTTATCTTCTCTGGTTATAGTTTCCCAGAAGAATCCTTGCCTGTCTTAGCCCATGTAGGTTGTTGCAATAATTGATTTCACTCCTATCAACCTTCCAGTGCGTTTTCCATTGTTCTGTAGCTTATACCGCAGAAGGTTTCAGGTCCCAGTCTCCGCTTTAGCGAGCTTTCATTTCCCTTCATTCGGGTGGGTCCTAAGACCAATATAGGATAACTATTTGTTACTTAGCTTCTTTAATGTTTTTCAGACAATCCTGAACGAGTTTTAGCTGCTTAGCTATCGGACATGATGATGATCTCATATTTGCTATTAAGCTGGACCCAGGCTATCAGAGTGTTTGGTTCTGGGCTTCTACACTCCCCATTTCTTTTTGCTGTTTTAGATGCAGATACCATTCAATGCCATTTCTGTTCATATCATGTGTTTTGATCCCATTTATTTCTACAGCTAAATATCGAAGTACATTTTTTTCAAAACTAAACTTTTTCGAAGCATTATCTTGAGGCATGTCCCAGGTTTGGTTATTATTAAGCGTTTTTCTTTGTTAATTCCGTCTCTTAACATTCTGAGTGCTGTTTTCTCTGCCATGCTTTCCAGTACTATGTGGAGAGGATGTAGGAGATTTAGAATCACTTCTAGTGCAGCTGTTGGGTAAGATTTAATGGCTCCAACTGCACACAAGCAAGCAAGTCTTTGTATCTTCGAGAGATTGTTCCTCGTGGTATTTAGATACTAAGGAGGAAATTGGAATTGTGAGAGAGAAAGGGCATCGGTTTACTACTATCTAGCTCTACATGATTTTGAAGTCAAAAATTAATATTCTTCTTTACTAATGATCCGATCAAAATAGAGTAGAGAGAGATAGAAATTGGTACCCCGACGTTCTTTCTCTCTTTATAAACCTACTTAAACTAGATCCCATATCTTGCTCTCTCTTTCTCCAATATTAAATCGATGGTTTTTATCAAAATTCATTGAAATTAAAAGTTTAATTCGTATTTTTTCTTCGGAATTTTGTTTCTCTGATATAATAGAATGGTATACAAAAAAGGTTATTTTTTTTGTGCAATTGTAGCCTTTAGTTGCATTATGCTTTTCACTCCAGCTACTGATCTTCAATGTTTGTTTACATCTCAAGTATCTTATTTGTCTCATTTCCAAATGATTTGTCAAATAAATATTCTATAATCTTTGCTGTATATTCTCATTCAGCCCTAGTAAACAAATTAAGTAATAAAATTTTCCTGACATCAAATTTATCCTGAATATGGTAGCTACAATCCTAGTGTGAAAGAAAATAAGTGACAAGAGTGGTTTATCTCTCAAATACGGGCAATCCTGTAACTTCCAATGTCCGCTATCCTGTAGCAAGCGATCATTAATCTTGCAATTTGAAACCGTTTCTCTCGACGCGAAGTACAATAAAACGAAACAGACAACCGCAAAAGTGACTCTGGTGAGCTGTAAGTTACAAGAACTTCAACTAGGACGAAGCTTTAAGTTTTCTAGACAAGGGTCAACAACCAGATTAACTGTGAATCTATTTTCTGGCTAATGATTAGTAGATGTAACTCAATTTTCGATCAAAAAGAGGACTTTTTTATAAATTTTGAATAAAAAGTTAACTATTTCTTCATTTGCTATGATTTTTATGTGATAATTGATGATTCACATTGAAAAATCAAGCTATTGAACAGAGCTCCTTTATGTAAAAAGACAGTAACCCAGTGAGACTTCGAACGATATCTTTTGTGGAATGTTTAACAACCTTGACCTGTAAAACAATTTTAAAATAGAAAGGTTTTCAACAGAACAATATATACAACCGAAGATTAGATTTTATCGCGCGAGATGAATCTTTAGAAACGGCGTAACTTCGCTGAGATCTCGGCGTTCAAGATCTGATTGGTTCGCTGTGTCGAGACAGGATGGATTTCTTCTCGATTTCAAACGTCTCTCATGACTTTGTGTAAGTATGGAACAATGAGAAGGTATATTGGTTTTTCCTAAAATGTGTGTTGGGTATATCGAAGAGGATTGATTAATTGTATATTCTTTGAATATTAAGAAGGTTCCTTGGAATTTCCTGGTTCAGATATCGGTCAGTTAGGGGTAGAAGGATTATTGTTTTGTTGGGAATTGCTGGAGAAATGTGTACCTGCATTAAGGGCATATGGCGTGGTCATCTTACCAAGTATATCTACCTAGCTTGATTCTAAATTATTGTCAGAAGAACTAGAATACACCAATAAGTGTTTTTGCAGTTTGTCTATTGACTAATTGCATTTATAAAGTATGAGTTTTTAAAAATTATTAATAATATTATGATAATATTCTTTTTCATAAATAATCTATACATTTTTATTTATTTAGGTATCTAGTGGACATCCAAGTTCCTTAAAACCTGAAGAAGACATTGATACTATGGTTAAACATCTTATAAAATCAATTCAGACAGCAACTTATAGCTCAGCCTTGATTGAAAATAAAATTACTATAACCAAAATTCTTCCGAGGATAATTAAACAAAAAATTATGGACATACGGAAATTAGGAGAAATTTAAGTTGTATCGAGCAACTATAAAACTAAAAACTCTACTCAACAGTAATGAAAATCCAAAACTACCTCAAGAACTTAACCGCAACAGAAGCTAGTGATTATGACATAGTAAACAACGAAGAAACTGAATGGACTGCAACTAACGAATCATCCTATCCGCACTAATGAAGGTCAATGGACAAAAAGCAGCCAATGTATTTACCAAACACTTAGAACAAGTTTTTAAGCCCAAACTCATAGAGAACAACTTCAACGTTGAGACAAAGATCAACTAGAACCTTTCCTAGAAAAATTTAAATCATTACAGCATTTGAATTCCAAAAATTTTTCCAGATATTTCCTAATTACAGCCGAAATCCTGAGGGAACTATCAAATAAGGGGTTGAAGTTTCAAACCCACTTGTACTTCTTTTCAACCTTCAATCGCTCCGTGCAGACGCTACGCGAGCAGAAGGAAGCGGGCTTCCGCTGTAGGCGACCGCGAAGCTCTCGCACTACATATTCCGCCATTATTAACATTAAGCCGTCAGTCGGCGTTGTGCTACAGCCATGTAAACATGTCGGCCATTATTGATGCTTCCACCAAGTGTAATTCGTTTTCTACAGGATGAAAACCTCAGAAATCCATCGGAAAATGAGTCGTGTGTATGGGAAAAACATGATTGATGGTATCGAAAGATCTGTCGTTTCAGACGACTTGGTTTAACGAGTTAACAGAATGGTTAAAGAAAACCGCAGATTCACCATTACTGCTTTATCTACGGAGTTTTCGGTTTCAAGGTCTGTTTTGTACTCTATTGCTTCTGAACGGTTAGGCTACATTGGCGGCAACTTTCTATGAAGAAGATATTGAAAAGCTTGTCGACAGATATGACAAATTCCTAATCCAGGCAAATCTCTTGAAGATACTACATCTCACAGACCAATTAGCCAATCATCTCTTATGTTAAAATTTACTGATTGAGAGAATAGAGTCTATTCTAAAAGCCAGCAACATGCCCCCATAGAACAAGTTCAACGAGTCACAAAAAAAGTGTATCAATCTTTTGAAGAATATTGTTCGGCTGCCTTTTCTAGATATCGCCAGTGCATTCGATAAGGTCGGCAAGACAAACTACTATACAATTCATTTGGACCGACGACTAACCTGGAGCACACATATACCAACCAAGAGAAGGCAACTTAGTCTAAAATTTTCCTACAAGATAACATATATATTGCTTTGAACTATCCCAAATAAAAAAGGTGTCAACAAAAGGTATTGCAAAAAATGGGGTTTACAAGTCGCACGTACCTTATTATATGTTTTAGAATTTATTGGGGTGTGCTACTCAATTTTGGTCCTCTCAGTAGAACGTAGTATCGATTTGAGTAGCTTATTCTCTTTGAATGCTACCGTTAACGAGACCTCCGACACTAGGGAAAAAAATTCGGGGTTGTGAAACAGTATAAAAAACGTATTGGTATTCGCTGAGGTTGATTCTTTCAAGCTTGATTGATGGGATTGAGGAAACCTGTACAATAATAAAAAATACCATGATCTGCATTATCGACAATTCGGTTGAATAAATTTAATGAGTAGCATACAATGTTGTCAATTTTATTTCTTTGCTAATATTTATCTGGATCTGTTATGTGATTTTTTATATTGAGAACATACAAGTAAAATTTATATTTATTCAACGATTTTAACTATTTAAATGCTAAATTTCAAATATTTATCACAATTTCATGGTTTCGATCCCGATTTTATCAACATTTTTTCCAGAGCTTATCCTTGATTGGACAAGATATAATTCCTTCAAAGTCCCCTTCAAAAAATCATCAAAAATATTGATTTTAAAAAAAGTTTTTGAACAGAAAATAAAGTTATTAAAAAGTAAAGGTTAAAGATTTTACGTAAACCTTTTGTTTGTTAAGACTCAAAATAACTCGATGAACGTCAAATTTATCAACCTAACCTAATCTCACCTAACCTAAAGTCCTCCAGTGTGGAAGAGAGCGGTAGCGAGCATTAGCCAGCCCCTGTAACCAACATCAAGCACAAGCTTTGGTAAATATTTCAAAAAACCCAACTGCACCTAAATCCGCCTATAAATAATTAATTATTTGATTATAAGTTTCTTAAAAACCAGTTTCTCCCTACTGGACTATTTTTGCAGCTCACTCTGTATTATTTGAAATAACACACGCAAATATGCATATTTATTTGTGATCTTGACTGATATAAAACAAGTGTTATATACAGGGTGATTGATTAGTGCGCTACAATTCAGCTGAGACATCAATTTGAAAATTTGACTGATTATAGTCACATTTTAAAATTATTTACAAGCTTACCTCAACGCTATGCCAAATCAAAGTTACATTTTTTTAATGACACAACCTATATTTTATTGGAATCTTGAAGCTTGAAGCTTGACTTCCCCATTACAGTAATTTATGATTGTGATTTACTTTATGGGATATTCAATGATTATTTCGATCAGATTCAATTATTTGTATAATTTGCAAGAATTTTTAATGCTATGTCTGCCACAGATCTTCATTCTTGAATGAAGAGTTCAAGCTGAATCCAAATGGTCAACAAAATATAGGATGCTCTTATTAAAAAAAATACTTCAATATCACATTCAACATTGTAAATTGCTTTAAAATGTGAAGACTAATGATGACTATAATCCCTCAATTTTTCAAATTGATATCTCAAAGGGCAAAGTAGGTACTGAACTTTATCATACTAATCAATCACCCTGTATAAATATTGAAACAATCATCTTGAATATGTTGTATAAAACAAAATATGATGTGTTTGGGAATCGATTCGAAACTTGCGATTAAGCTCATTTGTCAGTGTCCATTGAAAATCACTTTCAAGACTGTTGCTCGCCTTGTTTTCCATCGAATTCAAGTTATACTGAATCGGGATTTTACTTTTTGCTGATACAGTGAAAATCCCTTTGAAATTCTCAACAGAACTTCTCCTGGTATAATCTACTCGAGATTTACTGTTTTGTTTACTGCCTCAGATGCTCTACAGGGCGATCAAAGCTGAATTTATATGAAACAAATAATTTTTTTGTTATCGGGGTCTTTGAATAAATTAGTGTCATCAATTCTGAGTCTGGGGCAGATGGCAACACTGTTAAGCTTCTTATGGCTTCTTTCTTCAAACCTCACACAGTTGCGTGTTCACATAAGACATCATAAGTTCGAAATGGAGTTATTTAACCTCTTCTACAACTAAATTATCTGCCGTTGCATTATGGAACTAAACTATTTGCCGTTGCATTGTGCAACTGAATTATCTGCCGCTGCATTATGCAACTAAATTATCTGCCGCTGCATTATGCAACTAAATTATCTGCTATTATATTATCCACCTAAATTATCTTTCGTTATATAAAGCAACTAAATTATTTGCCGTTATATTATGCAACTAAATTGTCTGCTGTTACATTATACAGGGACACAAATGCCTCTCGGGAGGACTCGAAGTTGGTTGAACGCCACTGGGGCGGTGCCGGCGGTGAATGTGTTAACTCTACTAAATATTGTTTATAGACACTGACACGGCAATATATGTGGATACTTTGCACACAATTTTGTAATATTTATATGTAGTTGATGTATTATAATATTTTCAATCGATATGGCATTCTCCCCAAAAGATCAATCTTGTATTCAGTCTGTCTTGCTCGACAAAAGGCAGCATATTATGGGGTTAATGCGGTATTTTTGTACCGAGAAAGAGCCAAATAAATAACCTCCTTTGAGTTTACTTCAGCAATTGTTGTAATTTTTCAATGTGGAAGGTCTGTGAAAAATACGTGGCCAGGCAGATGGTATTTCTCAGTGATTTTTCAGGATAATATGTACAATTCATTGTCCAAAATCGTAAAAAAAAAACAATTTTCTGTTAAAACGTTCATAAATGTATGAAATGATTCTTCAAACTTTTCAACATTTTCTGTTTTCGTGCATAGCCAATTAACAATTTGTGATATTTTTTTGAGTCCAATTATTAAATTAGTATATCCTCAAAACTAAATTCATTAATTTTAAAAAAATATTCATATGATTAGTAACAATGACATTGATATGACTAACTTTGACTATGTTTACTTTTTACTATAACTTATGTTTACTCGGAGCGTCATTTCATCAATTATGTTCTATAAAGTTATCTGAATAGGCCTCCACGAATCAATTTTCAATTCAACAACACTTGCATACATACGAGAGTTGAGTTTTTGTTTGAAGTGATGTGTGAGAGCTCGAATTGTCGTTGTGGAGATTGATTCGTCTTCTGCGATTGGTTTCCCGAATACTTCTGGCAAACAAATGCCGATGTACCATTCTACGTTGCTCTAATGGAACGTTTTTTACATGTCCAAACAAACGACCATTTGCTTCGAAGTGCGAACAACTTGTGTTGGATTTGGTTTGTCTTGAAAGACCCATTTTGTCTAATTCTGGGTTCATATCCACAGATCCATGAGTCTGCCATGAACTTATAAACATCTTTTGGAGCACCCTGATTGTTTTCCAGTCTATCTTTGTACCAATCGACACCAGCTTTTTAAAGACTAATGTCTAAGAATGCTTCAATCTCACGGTATGCCATATGACGATCTTGCAATATCATTTTACGCACAGCATTGATATTTTCTCGCACAATGGCCAGTTTTGAAATATTCTCATGAATTTCATCTTGTAGTGGTCGAAGCGAGTTGATCGGCATGTTGCTGTTGGTTTAATCCACGTCAAAAGTCATTGACCAAGATGAATGTATCTATAAACAACTCAAATAGCACTCGTATATCAAAACGTTTTGAGTACGTTCACCATTAAAAATGTCAAACTTCATAGTGGCAATGAATGATTTCACATATTCACATCAGTGTTGCCATATCTCACAATTCAAGTGACAACCGTCGTATGATAAAATTTGTAAACGACAATTACCTTTAACAGTAATAGTAACTGCCTGGGATAATCGGCGGCCCTATACGGTGGGTTTTAGATACTTTAATAATTAGGAATAGTAATAGGCTAGAATTTGATGTATTTAGGAAAAACATCGCTACGTGCTGGTACATCCCGGCTGATTCTTTTCATTGTATCCAACATAAGATGACAGACTTCATTTCCTGATATATCGGTTAATCCACTTTCTACTAACCATCGAGAGATACAATAAGGAAAAGACCTTTATTGAGGATGTAGCTCTACTCAACGGATATGATAAAAAAATTGTGAATGGATTAATCAATCAATTTGCTTGAAACAACAAAAATTTGCTCTGATACGGTTCAATCCTCTTTATATAAAAGTATTGCAAGGAATATTTAACAGAGGGGGCTTCAAATTGGTTTATAAATCCAACAATGCATTAAAACATTTGTTGGACAATCATAAGGATAAAATGTGACGTAAAGTATATTGGGCAGACTAAGAGATCGTTATTGTCTGTTATTATGGTTTACAGTGCACATAGCTCATTTGAAATATGGACAGACCAAAAAATCTGGTATCAAAAAATTCTTAAGCATTGTATCCAATCATAAATTGTTGGGTGCATTTGGAAGCATTATAGGAGTAGCTTAAATAGGGACAAAGGGCCAATTCCTTACAGCCCAGTTTAGTAATTAAAAATTATTCTTACATACAGAAGTCTGACGATTATCCCGCGGAAAGATTCTATCACGTATTTTTAAACTAAAGGACGAGGTCCGTGCATTTCTTCTGGAACAAAATTTTGAGCTGAAAGATCGATTATTCGATAGAAATTGGTTGTTCAAAATTGCCTATTTGACTTAATTTATCTCTACAGGGCAAACTGGTAAATGTATTTTCGGCACAAGAAAAGGTTCTTTTAAGAGAAAAATAGGATTCTGGAAGACTTGCGTCATCTCCAGTGACTTGGATTTTTTTCCATCTGTGAAAAGCTTTTTAGAAGAAGCTGGTGTAGAAATTGAAGAAGAAAATATAGAGGAAATTATTAAACACTTAGAAGGTTTGCGCGAAGACTTTAATTATTATTTTTCTAAGGAACAAGATATCTAATATAAAAATTCATTGTTGGTGAAAAATCCTTTTAGTGTCCACACAAAATCGTCTACTTTGTCAGTGGAGAATACCATAGAAATGACTAATATGACTAAGAATAGATTCATCGTTGGCAGAAAATTTTGAATTTAAACCGTAAAAAGAGAAAATAAAAAGTAATAGTCATCTCATTAATATTTTCCTGTTTGAGTTCCTTATTTAAATTTTGAACCAAATAAAAGGAAAATTCTAGGTAATTATAAATACTTTTGTTTGAAATTATTCATGCAAACCATGGAATTGAAGCGCACAAAGGACTACACTCATCAAAAAATACACATAAGCTCAATAGCTTACTAAAACCTATAGTACTAGAGAATGTTTACTAGATTTGGAGCTGAAAATAACACAAACTCTGAAGAAGCTAACTTTGTTATCGAAACGTGTAATTGTGAGTGTTTGTGTAGTGGTAGTGAATCAAAAATTTTGCAATCCAAGTCATATAGAATCACCCTTCTTTGTATGTTTTATATTTTGAATTCACTACCCCTACTGATATATACAAACACTGCTTTTCTATGGTGCGTTATTTTTATTAAATAAAATATGGAAACACGTCTATGTTTATTCATATATAAACCAAATTGGATTTTATCCAATCTTAACCTTACAAAGTCTTTTCAAAGACAAAGTTGCTGAGTATACAAGTGAGATTTTTTTGCACGTCGCAACTTCCACATCAATAACTCCAGATACATGTAGGTGCGAATACCACTTTAGGTGGTGAAGACCATAAAATTACTTTTATGTCAGTAAATAAAATTTCAGAAGGTAGGTAAATAGACGAACAAGGTAATCTCGGAACCGTGAAATAATCTCCAGTGATAAATTCGGAGTTGCTAATCGATTTAGTTGCCACAAACGAATTTTTACGTTGGTGAAAATATATTGCTGTTATATTCCGGTATTAAAAATCGGGTTGGAAAGAAGCTAATTCTACCTACGTCATAAAGCTAATTTATCCAAACAAGAAAGGCTCTAATTTATTCTAAACGACTCTATTAAAGAACTAACTTTATGATGATTTCGTTTAATAACACATGCCTTCATTTTTTCACACATTAATAGTTACTTATGATGTGAATGTTTTATTTGCCGAGCGGTTAATAGGTTTGTTAATAGAACAGTCGAATTTGGAATGACATTAAATAGTACAGATATTTGGTTGAAAAAATAAAGGTTACCTGGAAAGCTTTCCATGAGTTTTGAAAATTGGCAATTTTTTAAACTTTGACGTATTCTTATCGAATTTCAACTTCACCACCTCGTATCCATATTGGAAAAATGGCGTCTAAAATAGTTTGTATGTATGTTACAGGGAAAAACATATCCATATAAAATAATTGTACAGAAAATATCCTACAATTTATATTATTACCTTGTTTTTCGTAAAATCTATAGTTTCGGTGTAGTTAACCACCCTTGTGAATATTGTGTTGATGTTAGTGAAGGTTATGACATATTTGAAACAGAAAATTGAAAGTTACATTCGTCATGTAATTTCCAAATACAAAAAACAAAAATCGGTAGTTGATACTGATACTACGAGTATAGTACCAGAAGTACCTGGCCCAACAGAGAAAACACAGAAATTTGGAAAACGTAATCTCCTTTTTCTTTCAATCAGTTGGATACCCTTTTTATAATAGGAATTGTTGAGCTAGCCATTAACTGCCGATATTACTTCTTCATTGTTTGAAAATATTTGACCACCGAGCGATTGTTTCAAGTTCGTATAATAGTCGCAGTTGACATTTTTTCCTTTTTCAGGATAGTCAATGAAAATTATCCCACGCGCATCCCAAAAAACCGACGCCATGACCTTACCTCCAGATGAAACAATCTTTGTTTTCTTTGGAGCCGGTTCCCCATTTTTAGTCCATTGTTTTGATTGTTTTTGTTTCTGGTGTGAAGTGATGGATTCATTTTTCATCTATGGTTATAAAATATTACCAAACACTCGATGGAAACATCTTCACGATGCTGTTTTTGTTCCTTTCTAAGTAAACGCAGCACCTATCTTGCACAAAGCTTTCTCATGTCTAAATTTTCGGTTAATATGAGATGTACCGCACTTTTTTAGGGCTATACTATGGCTGATAGTTCGCGAACTTTGAGTCGAGTGGATTTTCTTCAACATATCTGGAGTCGTCGCCTCATTTGATCGACCTCTGCGATACTGATCTTCGCAGGTCGTACAGTCTCATTGAAACTCAATAAAGTATCAACTGCTACATTTTTTAGAGATAGTTAGAAAAAAGTAGGGAGTGAAAAGTAGAAAAAAATCTCTTGGTCTCCCACATACGGAACAGATAAGCAGTGAAAAGAAAAACCTAGGGAATAATAGAAAAAATTCTTTTAAAAAAATTTCTTGAAAGAACTTTTTTTATTAACCAAAAGTGAAGGAAATGGACGACGAAACAAAAATGAGAATAAATATGGGAGCATATCCATTTAATAGATTAGAAACAGAAGATGTTAAGAAAGGAAGGAAGAGAAATTCAGTTTTTATTACTATAATCCTTCATTTTTTTCTTTTGGAATTCAGTAATAGTTATGTAAGTTATAAGTCTGGGAAGTGATTAAGTACGGTATGAGATAGATGTTTATGGACGAGGCGACGAAAGAGCCAAGTCAAGAATATCAAATCGAGTATCCGAGCCAAGTCAAGAATATCAAATCGAGTATCCTAATAATAACTTCACGGACGTATATCGTATGTTTTCGGTTTTAAATAAAACCAAAATCATATTAAGATATAAAATGTCATATTTGATAATTCCACTTAAAAATAGCTCCTTTGATTATTCTCTTATTATTAAAAAAATAAAAATTTGTCACTAAGGTAACATTGTGAACAAAGGCAGGCAAATTAAATTTCTGGAAAGACAAAAAATATTTTCCGAAAGAATGGCTGATAATTCAAATAAAATTGCTGGGAAAACTGCAGAAGCACGCAAATTATTCTAATTAAGTTTTCGGTTTTAAGGTTCGAAGAAGATTATGCGATTTAAAAAATGCTGAAGGAAATGTTGGTTTTTTTAATGTGTGTTATTTTTTAGAAGCATTCTTTTCAAACCTTAAATTTTCAGTCAAAAACATCAAATAGCTCTTCATTATAGTCTAAATACTCGATGGTCAAATCAATGATTATGGTTAGAGAGAATATCAACATTTCTTTTTATTCTAAGTTAATAGCTTTAAAAAAAACAAAATGTAGACTACCATCCAAACTAGTTGAAGGTATTAACAAAGGAAGAAGTTGAAACATTCATGAGGGAGGCCCCATAAAAACCGGAGGTTGTCAAATGGAAGACATTCATAATTTAGAAGTAGACGACGTAGAACATACTGGTTCTCAGTTAGTGGTTCGTATTAATCACAAAAAAACACATGTTCGACGGATTTTTACTTCAACACGGTGTAATATTTGGATGTTAAAATTTGCAAAGACACCTTTCACTAAAGGAGGCCCTAGACTATCAAGAGGCTTGATCAAATGCTTGAGCAAATTGATTGTATAGAGCGTGATTGATAGTTTAGAAACCCGTTTTAAGCTTGAAGCAAGCATTGACGGTGGTTGATAAAATGTTTGAATGACTCAATCGGAGCCTCAAGCCGCTTGATAGTGTAGGGCACTTTTGGTGCGTTACAGACTATGCCTAGATCAAAGAGCAGTAATACACCTAAAAAAATTGCTTCAAAAGGACTTCGTCAACGCTGTTGGTCAACGCTGGGGCTGATATCAATGTTTTAAAATGGCATGGTGGATGGAAAAATCCATCACTGACTGAAAAATATGTGGAAGAATCCGTCGAAAACAAAAAGAATAATGCAAGGGGGTGAAACTTTTGTACAAGTGCTGAGCAAAAACCACACATCTTCTAGAATTATTGAAAATAAAAAACTACATCAAGTAATTCCTACAATAAATGTTTCTGGTAACAGTAGCTGCACTATTGCCAAAATTAGAATAAAAGTTTAGCTATTTATGTTAATTGACTTTTTATTCCTAATTAAATCAAACTTTCCATTTTCCGTACTCAAATTAGTACTGTAAAGTCGACTTTACAGTACAATATAAGAAAAAAATTAATTTCCCTGTCTATACAACTGAATTTTATTTGGTTTGTTATTGATGAATCATTTTCCTGTTCGAACACGTCTCATTCCATCAATACAATATTTGATTCGGTATGTCATTCGTGCCAGATTAAATGTGAATAAACTTTTCCGGGCGATTATTCACAGTCTTTGAACTCATATGTTTTTGTTGTATTACAGTGTATATAGTTTGCGGATAGGGGTTGCTGCTGTACGGTCAAACGATCCATTATCTAGTGACATTTGTGCGCGACCGATATATTTCATCATACGTCATTCTCAACGACAACCATATACGTATCCTACAACCTATAACCTGAGTATCTTTATATCTATCAACCATGAAAGGTTATTTTTAACACGAAGATATTTTCAAAATAGATAAAATGGTACAGGCTCTCCATTATTACATCGAAAGGGCGAACGTAATGGAGGTTTCCGATGGAGGGTAGTTTTTTAACCTTATTCTGAATATGGGTCATCATAAAATCGAATATAAGACGAATTCCTGAATTTAATTGAGTAAGAAACAAATATACATTTTATACTCTTCTTATTTGAAATAACCCTTTATGAGCCTACAAATCCATTTATTGGGGTGGATTAGTCCCCTTGTTTTTTTCTGGTACAGTTTTTTGTTGGTCTCCGTTTCTAGCTTTTTCCATTCGTTTCTATTTCAGCATCTGGATTTTCAATCTATCAATTGAAGGATTCTGGTATCTCCTTCAATTTTGTATCTCCAGGTATTTATTGGTTTTGTCTATACCTTTTGATCCATTGTGTTATCTTCCTCACCATTTCTGTAGGTTTCCTTCTCATGATGTGTCCTTCTCAATTGAATCTTTGTATTTTTACATACCTTATTATATTTTCTCTTTCAACTTCTCCTATTTCTTTATTTTTCTTCAATCTTCTCTCTCCACCTTCTGTAACATTTGTTTCTAGTATAATTTTCAGTATTTTTGTCTCGATTATCTTCACATCTTCTTCTTTTTTATTTTTGACAATTGTTTCCGAGGCGTACGTAATCACTGGTCTTATTATTGTTCCATATATTTTTATTCTGTCCTTGTTTCTAATATTCTCATCTTTTTTCCCAGATACAAATATAGCAACGCTTAAATACATGAAATAAGCTTTTTTCCTATTTTCAGATTAGATTATAAGTTTATAATCACCAGCAATCAAATTTCTTAATATCTATTACTCCTATATAAAATTATACATAGTTATATACACTCTGTATACCACAACTATAAATAACTACATATTATATATTATATTATGTCATATGACTTGATAACTATCTATATATATTTTCTTTGTTTATAATTATGAATTCCTAGTTGTACAAAAACTACCTTTTAGATGTTTAACAATATTATGAACGTAATTTTGATTCTATATTAACCGTGTGTAAGTTAAACTTAATTCATTGTGGCTTTTTATGAACTTCGAGGTCAATAATAGTAGGATTTTCGAATGGCAAGGACTCGATTATTTTTGAACGCGATCAAAATTACTTTCCAAACATTTAGATCATGATCAGGTTAACAAGATCTTAGTTTCTCAAAATTCGTTTACTAATTACAAATAGATTCTCTTCTTTTTGACAGAATAATTATTAAATATTTTTCTGATATATTCTTTTGTATTAAACGCTTCGTTGAACACTTTTTCTCGATAATTTCTACAGAAAATCGAAATAAAGTTGTGAAAAGTTTTTATTTCCAACCATTAACAGACAATAGAAGTTTCCAATAATAGACTTTGTGAACAATTTCCGCGCCGCTCGAATCAGTTGGGAGATCTGTTTTTTTTTCTACAACACACACTTTTTTCCGAGGAAATAAAAATTGATTCGTTCAATGTTATTTTGATTCAATTTATATCCTATGTTTGTTGTGATATGAGGTAAACATCGCGACTGGTTCAAATATGAGTTAGGAAGTATTATTGTTGTTTCTGATTAACGTATATCCGAAAATAACTTTCACACTTCTTAGCCACTCACAAGTTGAAAGTGGAAGAAAATTCAATATCATATATAAACAAGCCGAGGAAAACAATATATCAAAGCATCGACATCATCTCCATCAATTTCCATTCTATTTGTAGGGAATTGAAATTTACCACAACGTCGATTATGTCCTGAAGTCGTCGTAGAACAACAATTTTAGAAATTCTTTGACTTGTTTTTTTGAAAGAAGAAGACCATAGAAGATAAAGGAATCCGATTTTCATTTTAGCAATATGGAAAATCATCGATGTGTCGATTCGGACGTCATACGTTTTTATATATTTGGATTTTACATGTACCGGGTGTCCCAATAAGAATGGCTCTCGGGAATCGTTCATAGTACAGCTTCGGAAAAAAATAATTTATAACAAAAGTGACCTCCAGAAAAACCTGGAAATTATTTACAGAGTTGTAGGTCCACCGCCAGAGGGCGTAATTGAATACCAAAAATTATAAATTGAATAATTTACAATTTACATTTTGCCTGATTAAGATGCATTTAAACTATGATTATCGTATTCTTCAAGAAATTCAACGTATATTTGATTCTACAAGTTTTAGTCTATCTCTTCAAATAAGAGGTGGGGGGAAGCGGGAATTTTATTATGAAAAATCGCCTTTACGTCCAGTTCTACTCAACCTATCTATGCAAACTTAGTTTTTTTGAAGAGAGCCCCTTTCTACCAATGTAAGAGTTATAATTTCGAAACAACCTAATGAGTACCGTATACGCTAGAGGGCGCTATTTATTTATTTCTTTTATTCTCGCTATCCTATGCAGTTTTAGTTGAGGAATATAAAAGTAGACCAAATTAGCAGCATAATAGCGAAAACCGCATGTCGATATCTTTTTTATTACCAGATATCCTAAGAAATGTGTAAATTTTAAGCATTTTCCATTAAACATAAATTACTCCGGGTTGACTGAACGGATTTTAACATTTTTTGACTCATCAAAATTGTCTGTCCTTGTTCTTTTAATAATAGTTACAATTATTATGTCAATATTTTACTTATGCCACCGGGAAACTGCGTTATGGAAGTTAAAATGGAAATATAACTTAAAGTACCTTAGTAGTGACGATCTAAATGTTCAAATTGTCGCCCATCATTTTCGATACAAGCGTTTATTTTTTGAAGAGTAGATTGAACAGTAGTCTCAATTTCTTTTCTCGAAATACTCTGAATGGTGTTTCGTATTCTCTCGGTCATGTTATCTCTAATAGTGAGTCTAACTGCACAAACAAGGTCTTTAATTTGGCCCCAGAGATAGAAATCTAAGATGGCTAAGTCTGGTGACCTGGCTGGCCAAAAAATAGGCCTCAACGTCCCATCCACCTATCAGGGTAAGCGTTATCTAAAAATTCTCTAACTTGTTTGGAGAAATGCGCCGGACACCCATCGTGCTGAAACAACAACTACGAGTTGCTAGTGATATATCTTTTACAAGAAGTGGTAATTCATCCCTTATAAAATTTAGGTAACGTTCCCCGTTAATTGTGTTGTCAAAAATAAAAGGTCCAATTATTTGATCATCTACAATACCACACCATACATTCACCGACCATCGCCCCTGATACTGAACTTCTTCCATCCAGTGTGGATTATTCTGTGACCAATAGTGCATATTATGCCGGTTAATCGTACCATCACTACTAAATGTAGCTTCGTCTCACCACAAAATACGTGACAGTAAATGAGGGTCGTCATATACCATATGCAGTAACCAGTTGCATTAATCCAACCTTTTGCCGTAATCACGATTAACCAATTGTTGATGAAGTACTATATGATATGGATGAAATCTAAAAGAAATATAATGTCCTATTAAATATCTTTCCGGAATGATAAATAAATTATTATGTTAACATATAACCATGTCCACAAATAATATTATGCGGGTATATTTTGTTTAAGAAACATATCTTTTTACATAATAATTTACCTGTGTTCTGTCAAAATAAGTTGAATGGTGGTTCTGCTTATTCCCAAGTCTCTACTTATTGCTCTAATACTTAAATACGGGTTAAATTACACATATGCCAAAACATTTATTGTATTTTCCTCTGAATGATCTCTGCCGCGTCTTCTGAATATAGGAAGATTTACATTTCCATTTACATTAAACCGTGTATGAGTCGACCAAAAATTCTGCTACCGCGATGACGTCTTTGGGGATATTGTATGGCATATACCCTAGCCGCAACAGTTGCATTCCTCATACATTAAAAGTAAATGCCTATCATATAAAATGCTTCTTCGTTTCTAAGAAGCATCTTATAGCATATAACTTTTAAGTTAATTTTATATCGAATTGCACAAATTGCAATGACACCTAAATGAACAATTTACTAGGTTCATTAATTTGACACAAGACATATCTTTCTGTTTTATTTTTTTCATGGTCCATTTTAACTTCCACAACGCAGTTTCCCGGTGACAGCATAAGTAATATTAACATAATAATTGGAACTCTTATTAATAGAACAAGGAAAGACAATTTTGAGGAGTCAAAAAAGTTAATTGAATTACCACTTCTTCTAAAAGATATATCACTAGCAACTCGTAGTTGTTGCTTCAGCACGATGGGTGTCCGGCGCATTTCTCCAAACAAGTTAGAGAATTTTTAGATAATGCTTACCCTGATAGGTGGATGGGACGTGGAGGCCTATTCTTTGGCCAGCCAGGTCACCAGACTTAGCCATCTTAGATTTCTATCTCTGGGGCCGGATTAAAGACCATTCAGAGTATTTCGAGAAAATAAATTGAGACTGCTGTTCAATCTACTCTTCAAAGAATAAACGCTTGTATCGAAAATGATGGGCGACAATTTGAACATTTAGATCGTCACTAGCAAAGTACTTTAAGTTATATTTCCATTTTAACTTCCACAACACGGTTTCCCGGTGACAGCATAAGTAATAATGACATAATAATTGGGGAACTATTATTAATAGAACAAGGAAAGACAATTTTGAGGAGTCAAAAAAGTTAAAATCCGTTGAGTCAATCCGAAGTAATTTATGTTTAAAGGAAAATGTTTAAAATTTACACATTTCTTAGGATATCTCGTAATACGAAAAAGGTATCGACATTCGGTTTTCGCTATTCTGTTGCTAATTTGGTCTAAATTTATATTCCTCAATTAACTGCATGTTTCCATTCAACATTTTTCAAAGATAGCTAGATTTAAAAAAATAATTAAATAGCGCCCTCTAGCGTATACGTTATTCATTACGAAACTTTTTTCGCGTAAACTAATTTTTAGACACCTGATATTCAAAACTAGATATATGGACTACCACATAAATATCTAAATAGAATAGGTTTCAATTATAGAAAAGTATTTTATCCTCAATTTATTATATCTGGAGTGTATGGTTATATAATTATCATGATATTTTAATCAACAAATTGCAGTACTACGATTTCAGAGGAACACCTCTCGCATGGTTTGAGTCATACATTACCAACAGACGTCAGCTTATAAGGTTAAATGCAACGATGTCTTCTTGCAAGCCAATAGAATGTGGAGTATCTCAAGGTTCAGTAAATGTAAATGTTCTTCTATTACATCAGGAGATTAAAATTTTCCCATCCTCAATTTCTGTAGTCTTCACTTTGTTGATAAATTCTAATGAATTCGTCACTGAAAAACTCTCATGTTTGATAGATAAGTTTTTAAACTCCTTCTTTAACCACCTGGAATACCAGGTCTACAAATTTTTGGAGCAATAGGTCTTATTGCCTTCCCAGGTTTCTGAATTTTATAATCATTTTGGGTGACTTACGGATAACTTATGCCTGAGGGTACCCGTGACAATGTTCTTACAATTTGTAAGTGTTTTTTTTTTTCACATTTGTGATCATTTCATTCAGCGGATTCTTTGATTTGATTTTGGTGTATGGTCCTCTTTCGATTAAGTGATTCACTCTCTCGAAATTGTCCTTATTGTCCATTATAACAATCTTGTTTCCTTTATCTGCTTTCAAGTTGAAACAATTTTTCATTCTCAAACTCCTGAGAGTATTTAGATCTCTTTTGCTGATTGATGGTTTTTTATTCTTAGATGATATATTTTTCAAGATTTCACTTCTGCACGCTTCCTGGACGGAGTTCCTAGCGTCTTGAGGAAGATACTGAATGGAACTTTCAATACATCCAATCAATTCGCCGAGATCGCCATCGCCCAAACTCTCATTCAACAACTCCATTTCTTTTCTGTCAAACGTCTGGGAAGAAAATTTTTTCACCATGTTGATTGGCTTCAAAGGAATTTTCTTAGGCTGCGTTTCATTCACGTTTCCATTACTCAAAAAATTTGAATCGTTTTGATTGTAACATTTTTCCATCATTAGATCTACAAACTCTTCACGTCTATCTACAACTCTTGAACCAACGTACTTTGTATGGATGGAATCTATTATTATGTGAAATTTTACATTATGGATGTTTGCAAAATATCAATTTCCCTGCATATTTGTCTAGTACTTGAGTATGGATTTTCTTCTAACAGGACATAAACATCTAAAGATTTGTAGAACTTGTTATGGGATTTCGGTTAGGATATAAATTATTAAAGATATTACACGTTTCTTTTTGAGTTCGACGCCTATCATCATATCATAATATTAATTCGTTCGTTTCCAGAAGAAAGATCCTATTTGATTTTCAATAAAATTCAACAATAATAATTCATTGAAATGTCAAATTTGTTATTTTTCCGGAAAATGGAAAGATTTGAGAACAATTAGGCAACGTCAATACCCGTTGTCTCTGGCTATGTTATACTATTTAGTTCAATTTTGAAGAGAGGGTAACTTACAATCAGTAATTACAGAAATTTATCCATAACTGGAAGACTCTTCACAAAAATCGTATATATCCTTCTGTATACCAAAATCAAAAGATTTCAGTGAAATGTTAGAATAGACCGAGATATGAAACTGGAAATCACACCCTTCTAGGGTGAAATACTGAAAATAGAAGCAATAGGCAGTAAAAAGAACCTTTAAAACCCCGAAACAGGAAGTGAAACCAAACGTCATTAAGTAAAGATCGTGAAAACTCGGCTTTACTTTTGGGAGAGCCCGATAAGACTGAGTCTGGTTGTTTTTGTAATACTAAGATTACTCTCATAGTGTATTTGGTTTTTTTCCCTTTTCATCGCTTTTATCTTTGTTTTATCATTAAAGAGAAACATTTCTCGTATACAACTTAATATACGAGGAACGTTTTAATAGAATTAGTCGTTGAAAAGGTAACCAAATATTACAAATCAATTCATTCATAACTACTAGTTTATTTCTATAAGAAAAACTACACATGCACCAAAGGTTAAAAATTATTGAGCTTGAAGCTTTCTCTTTCGATTATAGATAAACCAGTAGTAGTTGAAGCCTTCGTTTTTTTTATTTTGTCGTACAAATAGAGCGACAGATTATTGTAAAATTGTACATAAAACTTTGAAAGACTATGACTGAAACTTATAATTCATTGACACAATTGTATAACAAATAAATGTTTGTCGCATCCACGTGTCTTTGAATGGTTCAAGTGTTTTCAAGATGACCGAGAAAATGATTAACGTTTAGGTCACCCTTCCACGTCAAAACCAGATGAAAGTAATAATCTTGTTCGATTTGACTGTCGTGCGATAGATCAATCCATTCCGCACTGTCCGTCAAGAGGTTTCTAGCCAATTACAACCCGGACCTTGCACAGTGCGACTTTTACTTACAAATTTGCATCAATAGCAACAATATTTGAGTCTGTTGAAGCTGCAAAAGGAAACCGGCTGGCGTCCTGAAGGAACTGACAGAAAAAGACTATTTTGAACAAAGGAAGATTCTAATGGAACGGTATATATTGAAAATCTCTTTTTTTAATTGCTAATCCTCGTATTTTCTAGCATTTATAACATTAACAATAACGTAACATTTTCTGAATCTTCAAACTTGATGCATTTATTGGGGGAACAGAAGTGGTGTCGTTTCTGCTCCTGATTACTTTTTGTCAATAACATTTTGACTTCTTCACTTCTAAATTATCAAATATTAGAATTTTGTTGTAATTTGTGATGAAATATAAGAAAATTTTATTCGATACTGTTTGTGTTCAAACTTTGCAAGGGTAACAATGCAAGAAAATGTTGAGGATGTTCAACCAAGTACACTGAACGCTCTTAAATACGACAGGTGGTTCTATAAGTTCGGATCCAGTTATTTTTATCAATCTGATACCCGTCAATCCGGAAGATCTACAACATTCGGTAACGATATGGTAAAGGCACAAACTTATGTACATTTGAAGTAGATTTAGCGAGAAGAACAAAGATGTAGATGTTGAAAGATATCTAAAGATAGATGTTGAGGATATCGTAGACAAAAACAAAAAGTATAAGAATTGATGACTCTCAAGAGGAATAGAATTGTCGTAATGAACTGAAAGGAAAATATATTCAAGGAAAGTTGAGGGGATTTCAAACAGTAATGGTGAAAAAGAAAACGTGAAATTACCATTTTATTTTTCTAAAAATGATATTTAGAAACTGTGACATCATTCTTAGTAATCTTGTGGTTCAGAAGTTTCCACTGTGTATAAGTTGATTTGTATCTAGACACCCAATAAATCGTGTTCAAGCAATTTTTGGTAAATAAAAAGTTGATCAGATTATGTATTATCAGAGTTCCGTGAAGTAACATAAAAGCCGCCTTTGTCGTCTTATCTCTTCTTTCAGAATGGGACTATAACCCAAATTATTAGATATACTCTCATATTTTTGACCAAATATAAAGATAATGTTGCCAATTTATTCTCTCGTAAAAATCCTCTCTAGATTCGATTTCCCGACATAACAAGGCTCGGGTTACTCTTTATGTTCATCATATCAATGATTAGCTTTCCCTTTTCAGCGCAATAGTCAAGAACGCCAAGGTGATCAACTTAGCTATAGCTATAGAATTTGAACTGAGAAATTTTTATTCTGATTACAAACAAATACATGTCGCTGGATATCTAATCTTGTAAATATATTGCAGATTATTCCAATACAATTTTTGGAAAAATACAGTGTGCATCTCGAAATTTTATACTTTCGCGGTCCTCTCGTTTTTAGACTCTAGAAAATCGAAAAATCATCTGATCAGTTTTTTTCAAAATCTTCGTTTATACGGCGGATTTATGAAAAAAAATATGAGAAATATCTCACCTGGAGATTTCACATAGTTTTATGACTCTAAATGGCCATCGGTAATATTTTAAAGGAATAGAGCTGAATCAAAACAATGGACTGAAAAGGAAAAATCAGCTCCAAAGAAGGCAGAAGCCGTTCCATCTGCAGACAAGGTCATGGTGTTGGTTTATTGGGATGCGTGTCGGATAATTTTCATTAACTATCTTGAAAAAGGTAGTACTATCAACGGAGGGTATAAAAAATATAAGAAAAGTGTTGTTTCATCAGGATAATGCACCAGCTCACATATCCGTTATTGCAATGGTCAAAATTAATGAATTAAAGTTTGATTTGCTACCCCATAACCCCTATTCGCCAGATTTAGTTACCAGACTTGAGAAAAAGGCTCGATAAATGACTCCCAAATTCTTATTATAAAAAGGTTATCGAACTTATTGAACATCGCCAAGAAATGTATTTGGAGCTAAAAGGAGATAACGTTGAAAAATAAATATATTTTTTTCCAAAATTTTTGTGTTTTCTCTCTTGGGCCAGATACTTTTGGGACCATCCTCGTAAATAGTTGACAATAGCTTTGGGAACCTTCTTAAGCTCTCATTTCGAACGAAAAAAGTTTGAACTACGTTTCACAGCTTCTTATAGGTTAATTTCTTTGGAACTTTTTCACAGTGAGAAGCTTCAAATAAGACGCAATCAACAGCCATGTGGTTTTTACCCCGTTCTTTCAGCTCTTCATCATTTATGTTGACAACCAAGAGAATATTTTAGGTGTAAGAAGACATGAAAGTCGTTAGGAGTGAGGTCCAGGCTCTAAGGCCAAATTCCACTAGGAGTTATTCTATAAAGTCGCAGTGCAATTTGAATCCTATCGTGAAAAAGACAACACTTTTTGACAGAAATCGTCGGCGATTTCTGCATAAATTTCTTGACGTCGTGGTCCTGTTAAAAAAAATGGTCCACATATATGTTCGAGGTGTTAGGATTTTCTTAGGCCCAGTGATTAATCAAGAGAAAAAATCGTCACCGTTTCCATTATAGCCTATCAAAAACTGTATTTTCCCATCTGTACTGAATTAATTAATCTGTATTTTTCTTATGAAAAAAATAAAAATACAAGACTTTTATCACGATTTCTGTCTATTGATTCATGAATGTCAAGAAATTCTAGTTTGATGCAATTTGGTATGTGAAATCTCAATAAAAAATATTAAATAATGGAAAATGGTAGTTAAATATTCGTCTCCATGTATGATATTTGTAGTTGTTTCCCATTTATTCAAACGTGCCCTCATTCAATGTCTGATTTATATGTGAAATATATCTAAAGATACTGATTTATCTATATTCGTATACAAGCTTATGGACTATAAATCAATGATTGTTTCTTTTTTCTTCGACGTCCCGCGAAGTGGAAAGCAAAAGAAAATGGAAGAACTCAGTTACTTATTGTATAGGAATGTTTCAGTTAACATTTTGTTCTTGTCACGTCTGGCTTTCCAAACTACAAGATATCTTTAAAACAAATTCTCACAGAGCGTGAGCGCCGATTTAGATATCGAACTTTGCATTCTTTTTGAACTAACGCCGCATTCTAAAGACATTGAAAGTTCAGAGCAATCATATCGACAGCTTCATTGTTTGAAACAATATAGTTTGAAATTGAAAATACAGGGTATTCCGGGACTTGATACGAAAAATTCGGGGGTCAGTAGATGACATGAAAATAATACTGTGACATGAAAAAAGTTTTAGGCCTCTAAATAATACATTAGAACATTATGAATTTTTAATGGACAACCTGTATAATCTATAAACAGCATGCATTTATTGAAAATACTTACAGGAGGTATCAAAACATAAACATTTCCTGCAAGTATTTTTAATGAATCTTCAGAATTCATGATAATTTTTTTCAGAATTTCTCTTTATGGCAAACGGTTTCATTAGAATGTACAACGATCTATAAACCATGGCATGAGCCGCCTCTGACGTTCAGGTAGTAGTTTACAATTATTTACTCCGTCCAATACACTATATGGACATACGTAAGCATCGATTAAAAACTCATAATGTTGGAATGTGGAATTTAGAAAATATACTTAAATATAAGTTCGGATTTCGAAACTTCAAAGACTTATAACGAGAGGGTCGTATAATTTTTTTGCATCAAATCCTGGAACACCCTGTATAATTCGAATGTTCTCAGTATGGTACGTCTGATTATTTTGAAAACTGCAGCAGTGAAAGATATATTTCGAATTAAACTACAGAAAACCTAAAATAACTGGGATGTTACAGCAAATATTCAAACCATCCCTGACTGTTCAAATCTTATCTATAAAGTAATACTAATATTAAAGGGGATTTTTTTTGGTTTCAATTGCCTAGGTATTCCCTCGCTTCAACTAATAGATGCTGTCTGGTGTCACTGGCTTGAATGCAAGGTTTTTTCGCTAGGTTGGACCCCATTTTTTTACTTGTTACGTGTTAATGAGCTGGATAGCTACAGATGATGTGTGTGGTAGCTCCCTCCTCTAGTTCACATAAGCAAGAATCGGTATCAACAATCATTCATTTGTAATATATGGTCCGTGTGCCCCTACAAGAGTCTCTTCCTCCCCTTTGCTTATATGTGGTAATCCTATCGCCTAATGAAGGTAGCTATATGAAGGTAGTATCCCATATTGAATAATCTGAACATTGGTGTCCACTGAGAATTTAAAATCGTAGCCATAAGGCATGTTGAATTGCAGTTTTGCATTCAATTTCTTCAATTGTACTTATTATAATAACAGTTTGAACGTATCTATTTACGAAATGTTTTGTATGTAGTGAATTTAGACCTAATTTATTCCAATTTCAAATAATAGGATCTATTATTCACATCTGCTGATCGTTAGAACACGAATCTAATATGAAAATATCCATAAAAAACTATTGAAATAATCATTCGATCAAAAATAAGAACGAGACCAGAAATGTCAGATCTTAAATAAATTTTATAACGAAAGTACGTTTTTAATTAACCCTTTCAGATGGATAGTAGTGTGACTGTTCATTTTATGAATTTGGAAACTTTTCCTAAATTCAACTTAACTTATTAGACCAGCGTTGCCAAAACCCAGCAGCACATAATCATATTTTAACCATTAAAGTACAAAGCACAACATTATTCAGATTTATTGATACGTTTCATGAATATTTATTCAAAAAGTTAGAGAAGAGTAGATTTATTCGTGTTTATTGGGAAGAAATTGACTGCGTCACTTATTCAGTTTTCATTCAAATATAAATGGGTGGAAAAATCGATTTGAAACAAGGATTCACAAATTTAGGGACTAGTACTATTGGAGATTCAAAATATCTCTTTCATGAAACCAGGAAATTAATCTATGATCCTCATTGCAATTCTAATCAGACCATAGATTGTGTCTGCACGCAATTAGTAGTTGTAATAATACTCTCCCTCTATTTTATAGGGGTTGAAATTACATAAAGTGCTACTTTGAACAATCTCTTGGTACACGTTTCTGAAACAAAGACGTACTTATCAGGACAAGGCTGCTCAAGCAGCAACAAGTTTCTCATGGCTTTGTATGGGATTAGTTATTTTGAACGGGACGATAAACAGCTTCTGCGTGAAATTTTCTGTTTTTGAAAAATGCGAACTGTGTCAAGCTTAGGGATTTGTCCAGCATAATTGAAAATGTTTCTTCGTTTTTCTAATTCATGAGACATTTCAATGTAACTGACATAGAAGTTTTGTTCACAAAGAAGGGGAACAGAAAATAGTCCAAGGGGGTTAGATATGGTCAATAAGGTGCATGACGTAGGAATGATATGGAATAATACTCGCCGTTGATAGTTTTTCCTTTTTCAATATAGTCAATAAAAATTATCTCTCGAGCATCCCAAAAAACCAACGACATGACCTTGTCTGCAGATGGAACGGTCTTTGCCATCTTTGGAGCTAGTTCTTTCTCTTCAATCTATTGTTTTGATTGTTATTTTGTTTAGGATGTGAGCAAACGCGACACCCATCTTGCGCACAACTTTCTAATCTTCAAATTTTCAGTTTTTGAAATACCTACTATACCTGCTAGCTCACACATTTCCAGTAGACGATCATCCAGTGGATTTTCTTCAACATATCTGGAGTCGTCATCTTATTTTTTCGACAACTGCGATCCTGGTCTTTGCAGCACTCTGCTATTTTACTGTTGATAATGAAGAAGCTTCACTATCGATGGTTTCCAAACAAAAACTTTGCGTCCTCAGACTTGAAACATATGCTGTATGCAGTGGTATCTTTCAAGCAGTTACTGCCACCTCTAGGTCAGGCCAGGTAATGAAACAATCCCCGTAAAGTGTGGAAGTAGATCTGAAATTGATACTGTCAATTTTTTTCAATTCTGGCTATCATCATCATCAAACAGCATTCTAACAATCTGTCCAAGGAAAATTCTAATGGCTAGATGCTATATAAAAAAGTAGATGCTCCAAGTACTTTATTTCAGGTGCACGCATATTATTAGTAAGCTAGTAAGTGATTTAGAACAACCTAGAAAAGGTTTTTTTGGAAGTATATGTATATTATAAAGCAGTCCAGTCTCTGTGTCTTCCATCAGGAAAATTAATAGATTTGGAGGATACAATAAACCCTGATTGTGTCACCAGTTCAAATATGGGCTACAAACTAGAAACATTTATACGAAGAAAACAAAAGAACGAAAAAGTGGAAAAACCTTAAAAAGTACACAGTTTGATTATGTCTTTGTAAATAGAGCCTTCTGCTTTTCAAAGACTACTGCTTCTTGTAATTGGGCAATTTAATATTATTTTCTCATTGGTGAATTTTACTGATACTGAAACTTCACACACAAGTATCGAAAATATTCAAGTAGAATTTCCATGTGAATATACTCAAGATCTGCAGACAGATTTATCAAGATTTATCATCAGAAGACATATCTTTCACTAAGTTACCTCAAACATTATTAAAACCCACCTCAAAATCAAATATTTACAGGTCAAAATAGCTGAGCTAAATTATTACGGATTTACTGAAGCCATGCATAGTTTTTAATTTTCACAGACAAATATTAATAACATTACGTTAAAATGTGGATTATCAGATTTGAGATATAGATTTGGTTAGGTTAGGTTGTTGTCCAATGCGAAATTATAATATAGCCTGACCCAACCTAGGCTAATAACAGTTTGAGAAATTATATCATCCGCTTCCATTTTGGAATGTACCTAGTAGTCCAGTCATTTAAGGTAGTTCACCTAGGAAAATTGAGACACCCAGCTATGAAGTCGCTTAAACTTGTTTATTTGACATCATAAAATTCTCCTCAACACTCACATATAATTCGATGTGAGCAGCTTCAAAAATCGGGGGTCAAAAGTAAAAAAATCGATTTCTTGCAAATTTTTTGCAAATGACTCGTTTTCTATTGATTTTACGCTATTTGTATGTATTATCAATATTGTAGGCGATTAAATTCTCTACAACTTTTGTTTGAAAAATTTTTTCATACAGTGAATCGTTTCTGAGATTAGAATCCAGTTTGAAATCAACTGGTAGTCCCGAACAAAATAATTTCTTATAAAGTTTATAAATTATTGCTAAATAAATAATTTTCATTTTTTATCAATAATTACATTATATATGAATATTTTTTTCAGTAATGAACTTATCTATGAATTCAAAAATACTTGTAATTGAACAATCACTAAGGGACATACTTCAATTATATTTTAATTGAATCATTGAAGAAAATAATGAAGACGACGACGAATTTTAGAACTGCGGGAAGACGACGACGAATAAGAAGAAGAAAATTGAAATTAGAACTCATTGTCCTCATAATTATTTTTTAACTGTTTTTTATTTAGTTTTCACAATCACAAATGTATGGAATGAGATTTTTTAATATACATTGATTGGATTTCCATTTCTTTCCTATTATTTTTTATTTATTTAAGAATAATTACTATAAATAAATAATATTTGAATTATAATTCAATTAAAATTTACGATTTTAAAACTACACTAAGTGCTATTGAGTTAATTTATACTTGATTGGAAATAAATAATTAGGCAAAAAATATTTAAATATAATGTAATTGTTGATAAAAAATTAAAATTATTCAAAATTATATATTTAGCAATAATTTATAAACTTTATAAGAGTTTATTTTGATCGGTACTACCAGTTGATTTTAAATAGGATCCCAATCGCTCTCTATCTCAGAAACGATTTACCGTATAAAAAAAATTTTGGCACAAAATTGTTAAAGAATTTTATGTTCTACAATATTGATCAGAAATACAAATAGCGTAAAAACCCATGGGAAACGAGTTATTTGCAAAAAATGTGCAGATTATTAAAGTTACACAAATTGAATTATATGTGAGTTTTAAGAGGACTTACTGGACTATGGACATTGAAAGCTCAAAAGATCAAAAAAGTTGAGACATTTGAGATGTGGCTCTATAGACGCATCCTGAAGATACCCTGGACTGACAGAATCACCAACGACGAAGTACTAACACGCATTTGGTCGCAAAATACAATAATTGAGATAAGAAAAACATCTTCCAGAATGGTTTCATGTTGCGATTAACAGAGACGCATTTAAAGCGTGGTCGCCAGTTTTCAATGAGAAGACGGCATGAGAAGTAGAAGAAGAAGAAGCCTTCATTTTGACATCTCAAGAATCCCACATCACTTTTCTAATTAGAGATAGATCGATATCTCATATATGATAACTTTGCTTTGCATCTTTCTATTTTTGTTTAGGCCGAAATTCAAAAGTTGTGGGCAAATAACGGACTTGACAATAAAGGGACCTAGTTAGGAGTTACATCTGATAAAAGATAACATTCAATCAATTTAAAAGACGAGTTTATTATAGTTTTCTTTTTCGACTTGACTTCATTTTTCATAGCTGGACGCTATGACAACGAAATGAAATAAATAAACACAATGTTACAAAAACAGAAACTCCGATATTTTCTGTTGTGGAATATCTAACGTGATCCGGTTGAAAATACCGAGCTCAACTATAGTAAGATAAAGGATATAATTAAGTTCAAGGTTTCATACAAAAGTTTTTACGATTTAATCACATAAAGTCTCGAAGCAATGTATAAAACCTTTGTAGAATGTAATGAATTTATGTGTTGGAATATTTGAAAATTCCAGATGGAGGTTGGTGGTATTTGCGACTGGTGGGACAGCTTTAGATCCGAATATCACTTCACTAGAAAAAAACGTCAAATTCCTCGACAAAATCTATATTGTAGGGTTGAAGCTAAAAAAATTGAAAAATCTGCGCTGTCAATGACCCGACTTGGCGGAAGAACTACATCAAATGCTGAAGGACAACACAATAGGTTAATCCAGAAAATAGCAGGATTAGAAACCTTATTAACATAACCTAACCTTAATAAGCTGCATACTTCTTATGAAAAATATGAAAATGTTGAGATTCATTGACACAGTTTTTTCGACAGTTAAGTTTGGGGCTTCATGAAACTCCTAGGATCTAAATTAACCGTGCCAGTTCTATAATCGTCGTATCATCATTGTTTTGTAAAATTATGATGAAATAAAACGTTTTGGTTGAAGAATAAGGATCGAATTGACAAAGGACGAACAACCGCATGAGCCACGACTGAATCAAAGAGCCAATTACCCACAGGAATGATTAATTACAGAAAGTAATCAACAATCAATCAATCACTAATTTCCAACAAAATATATTTCCGTTGGATAATCAGTATTGAATTATTTGAAAACCAAGCGCTTCGTTTTATTGATAAAAACATAAAACTATGATGCATCTTTAGACTGAAGATGTTTTACGAACAAAAAATAGTCGGACGGGATGAGGTTGAGTTTGAAAGGTGGTTATTCATTCCCTGTAAAACTATATTGGTGTATAGTAGCTCTGGAAATCGAAGCGAGCAAGCAAGCGTACATCCCCGATTTTACCACGCCGTTTTTCGATAATTTTCCACCCAACTGTCTTAGTAAGTCAGATAATATGCTACGTTCAAGGTTGTATTTGATTTCTTGAGTTCAATTTGAAGCATACACTCGCAGTCCTAAAACTCTTCAGGTGCTTTTTTGGGCACGAGTTGTTACTCCATGGAATCTCTTCTGTATGTATGATCATAGTGATGGACCCACGTTTCGGTTCTATTTCTGTGAAACATTGCCAAGCACTTGATGGAAAAATCTTTATAACGCTGCTTTTGTTCCATTGTGAGCAAACGCAGCAGCCATCTTGAACACAGATCTCTCATATCCAAATTCTTAGTTAATAGGCGATGTACCACATTTTTTGGAATATCTGCTAGCACACTTTCAGTCGACGATCATCCAGTGGATTTTCTTCAGCATATCTGGAGTCTTCACCTCATTTGGTCAACCACTGCGATTCTGGTCTTCGTACTGCTTCGTTTAAACGACCCTAGCAGTCCAAAAACTTTTCTGGTGCTTTTCTTAGCACGATCAGTCTTCACCGATGTTACTCTATGCAATCCATGAACACTTTTTTGGCGGTTTGACTGCAATTTACATTTTGTTTTTGGCGCCGATCACTTAGAACGATTCCTTCCATTAATTTGATGTTTTTGGAGTAATCACTGTCACTAGACTTCCCGTACGTGAGTCATCTTCTAATGAGCCTTATCCTTAGCAAAACAACTGATTTTTGTTGGTGTTAATCTTCTTTGATCAAACATTTTTTAACTTGAATGTATGGTAATTCGAGCTCTATTATAATAAATTGGATCGAAGTATCAAGTTGAAATTTCGTATAAGGCTTGTTGAGACATCCACATTTATTCCAATTCCAGTTCGTTCGATTTGCTGTATCAGAATTTGAAAACTATAAGATCTTGTTCCTATTTCAAAGAATTTTGATCAACTTCTTCATTTAATTCAATTTTCTTGAATAAGAATTCAAATAACTCAACTTAGAAATTTCCAATTGAAAAATGTTGTTCCTCGAATCATTTTTATCTATAATATTAGTTGAATTTCCTCATAAACTCATAAAAAATATTTATAAAAAAATTTTGAATATGCATCTTGGTGCACCGCTACCGATAAATAAATTATTCATGGAGCGACGCTTCCTACCACTATAAACATAATTTTTCGTTGCGGACATCTTACCCCGACACATTTATATAACTTTTGAGTTCTGGAAGGGGTCAAAACACGTCTTGAATTCGTAAATAACCCTTTACGAGTGGTTAAAACCTCATACAAATCTTACATTTCCTACGTCCCAAACTTGCAAAAGCAGCAACACATGATGAAAATTACGAGGTCTAGCTATTAAATAACGTGACTGCGCGCCTAAAGGGCGCCCTAAACGGGTGACGGGTGGGGTGAAAAACGAGTACTATATCCGCATACACCATTGGGTATCTGGAATGAGCATCCGGCTGTAAACGCTGATATAGAAACGCTTAGAAAAATTTTACACCAGGAATTACACATGACAAGAGTCTCTGCCAAAAAATCTGACTGCTGACCAAAAGCTCTTGTGTCAACGGGTCCGCTCAGATTTCCTTGAAAGTTTAGAAAAAGATCTGCTTTGAAAGAGACACGATTTGATTCGACGGAAGCGGTAAAGCAAAAAATTACAGAACTCCTAAAGGCCCTCACCAAAGAAGACTTCCAGCACTGCTTCGATCAATGGAAAAAACGTATGGAAAGGTGTATGGCAAAGGGAGGGTAGTATATTGAAGGGGAGCATTCGAATGTATGAATAATCTTCTCGTTATGTATTAGCCAGACCTCGTATAATAATTCTTATGATAATATTAATAATATAAATAAGCATTTCTGAATTTTAAGATTTAGGTTAGTGAATTCTATAACCAATTATTCTAGATTCATAAGATATATTGAAATGAATATATTTGATTCTCAACATTTGCTGTCAATGTTTAGTACACTTGTGCTCTAAGAAATGTTGATAGAGCAATGGGAAGAAAAGAAAAACTTGATTCTATGTCTGTGAGCTTCTATGTAATCAAAAGCTTGGATTATACCATACCAAATAATCAAATTTAGTTCACGAGAAAATTTATGTCACGTCTTTATTATAAAGTGTCTTATGGCGCAAGGTATTTCGTTTATAATCCTGAAAATATGCAAAAATACTGGATATCTAGTTTGCGAAACCGAATATCAAACTTTAGATACATTTTAAATTCAATTTTGTAAGCCCCTGTATAAATTGATGACTTATCATATTATTTCCATTCTCTAAATAATATGGATAAATATGTCTATAATATGAGAAAATAGAGGCTTGTTTCTGGTTAATATCACAAACTTAAGAAGTCTTTTTTTTTGTTCGTTTTCTAGCCCCATGTACGAGACATGAGTATGAATTTAATAACATTTCCCTTGATTCTCGCGAAATCCAATTTCAGCACCTGCACACAGGTCGTTCACATGACTCTCAAGAGATTTAGAGCACCAGAGAAAATTTCGCATGAAGAGAGCTTCCGCAAGAACATCCCTCCATCAAAGGGTGACGATAGCTTTTGTCGTTCCAATAAATTTAATTAGTACTATATATATTTATATATACAGGGTGTTTCAAAAAAGGTAATCTTGTCTATAGGATAGATAGAAAGTTGAAAAATATTTGGGGTTTGCTCAGTAAAAAATTTTTTCGTGAAAACGGAGGCCATTTTGAACACGTACTCTAATTAAATTCTATTTTATGATATTAGCTTTTTTTATTTTCATCATGTGATTTTTTGTATAATTAATAACTTCAACAATATTTTATACCAGCATCGATTATTATTAATATTAAAATCAAAATATTCCGGTACATAGTGTCGAGTTTTATCAAAAGTAAATTTTTGGTGTAAAATTAAATGCTGTTTAAGTCGACTTGAGATTTCGCTTAATAAATCTAATATCGGAAAGGTTATGTTCCATACCACTTGTTACGAACCGTGTAACTAGCGCCCTCTATGAGGGTCAGTTATAAAGACAAATTCATTTGATGTACCAGCTTCCAAAACATATTCGTATGAAATTTCAATACGTTATGGAAATATATGGATTGGCTGATTGATAATAAGATGTATTTTCTACATTATAAATATCAATAATTTCATTATATATATATATATATATATATATATATATATATATATATATATATATATATAAAGTATTGATGGAAATTATACATACAGCATTTACTTGTATACATAATAAGATTATTCAAATAATAGATGATTAAGATAAACTTTCCAAATATAAATGATATTTTATCATGAAATTATTTATTTGATAGATATTAAAATAATAAAAATAATTTCCGAGGTCAAATTTCAATCAACATAACCTTAAAACAGTAATAAGTCTTCTTCTATCTTTATCCAGCTGTCAGAATATTGACAGATTTGTCATAGAATAAGGCATTAGTTTGTAATTTCGATGAAAATAATTGAAACGAGTTTATTGGAAATGAGTTATGTATAATGTGAAAAAATATAAATAAAAAGGGTTACATATGATAAATTTAGAATTTATTTTGTAAAAACATAACGAACTTGATTATAACGTTAATTAGGATCATAGAATATGAATTAATTTAATATATAATTTGTTGATTGAATGAGAATTTCGAATATGGACTAATTATGTAATTGTAGAAGTTAAAAGATACACAGTTAATCAAAATAAATATATTTTGGTATAAAAAAACTGGAAATTTGTGATTGTGTCATATCTATGATTTTTATAAAAAATGATATAGTTTTACCCGGGGAATTATAAATTTAGATACCAGAACAAAGTGGGCAACACTTTTTTTTGTTCTCTTTTATGACTCTTGTGGGCGGTTTTTGTGGGGCTATTTTTTGAAAGCTCTTTAGAGATCTAAAAATCAAGAACACTACTGTTTTAAAAATAGTTTTTTTTTTCAATAAATTTTGAAAGTTAAAAATCGAATCGTCAGATTTTATCTTCCAAAAATTAGCAACAAAAAACTATTTTTAAGACAGAAGTGTTCTTGATTTTTAAATCTCTTCTGTTTTAGAATCAAAATATTTTGATAAAGATTTAAAGAGAAATCGAAACGTCAAATTTTACCTTTCTTTTAAAAAATTATCAAAAAAACTATTTTTCACACAGAAGTGTTCTTGATTCTAGGTCTCTTCTGTTTTAATAGAAGTGTTCTTGATTTTAGGTCTCTTCTGTTTTAAAATTAGTTTTTTTAATAATTTTTGGAAGATAAAACTCGAATCGTCAGATTTTATCTTTCAAAAATTATCAAAGAAACTAATTTTAAATCAGAAAAGACCTAAAATCAAGAACATTCAGATGCATTACTATATTAGTATCTATAATTTTTGATATTTACTTGTTATCTATAAATAGTTTATAAATAACTTGAGACATAATAAGAATATTCATATTTTATAATATTAATACGCCATTACAGAATTAATCAAGTTGACAATATCGAAAATAATAGATTAATATCCCATTTAAATGAATCTGACAAGAATATTCTACAAAAACTCTCTAATTCATATATTTTTAAAATGTCTTAGATTTTAATGGAGTTCTTGAAGAATTTGGAGTTGAAAGACGCTTTAGGCTGCCCAAATATATGGTCAACTCTGGATCGCCTATAAATCGAATTGCTCTCTTCCGTATTGAGTAGAGCATCCTCAAAGTAAGCTTGAGAGCCGAACTCCAAATAAGCGATCACTACTCCAAATATGGACGAATTTGGACTTTGTTGGGAACGAAAAGCTGTTACTTGGTATATATAGTTTATTGGTCTTTTGTGATAACAGCAGCCTGGATCTTTACTGCATTAAAGTCAATAAGATTGCGTCCACCCCACTCCAGTATGTTTACATGGTGATCTGTTGCTGATAACGGATTTGGGTTTTAGTAGATGAAGTTATAGATCAGGTTTGCAGTTTTCACTTTAAGTATTTATGGTGTGTGATCATCGATAGCGATCTGTATGGATCGGTCTATGAGGATGTTACTGAGCTAGTAGATGAGTGAGGATTACATATCGTACGATCTTAATTTATTTGGAAGGTTAGCATGTTAAATTCTCTAAAAAGCATTTGATATGCTCATATTTCTCTATAGCTTCGGTCCATACGTTGGTGATAAAGGCCAAAAGATCCTTGATTTATGTTTGCGGAAGCCTTATTATATCGTTCCTTGCAACGATCTATGTTCTGCTTGCAAGTATTTTTTAAGTTTATGCTATTTTCGGTTCTAGGATTCAAGAACTATTTGCGAATTTTGTTGTTGACTGCTCTAGTGCCATGTAGGCTCAAAATAATTCCAAGAGTATACTGGACAATCTGCCAAAAACACAAGAAATTCATAAATCATTTTAGAATAATAAGTAGATCATAATTTCACAAAAAACTAATTTCCAAGTTGGTAATTTTATACTTTCGCGGTCCTCTCGTTTTTTGGCTCTAGAAAATCGAAAAATCATCCGATTCCGATGAATTTTTTTTAATTTCCGTTTTTACGGCGGATGTATGAAAAAAAATATGAGAAATATCTCACTTGAAGATTTTATATAGTTTTTTTGACTGTGAATGTGATCTTGTTCGCATATAATCGTTCATAACTTTTTTACAAAGCATCAAACGCAGTTCGTATATTTTTTTTGTTAACACACACAAAAAACATTTTGGAAAAAAATTTTTAAAATGTTTGTTTATTTATTTTTTATCTATAACAGTCAACCTTAATAATATACCATTTTTTTAATGGTAAAAATTTTCGATTTTTCAAAGTTAACTTTTAATATTGTATACATTTGATTGCTTTAAGTGACTTTAAGAATGTTTTAATGTTCACATAACTTCAATGATTACTCAATAAAAAAGGTACAAACGATTATATTGGAGAAATGGTCAATATTATAAGAAATTTATTTTTAATTGTAAAAACATGATAAATCAATTCTCAATTTCGTGTAGATTACAAAAAAGAATATAACAACTTCATTTGATTATTTGGAGAAAATTTATCAACAATTATACGTGATCGAGTGCATTTCTATGAACATTTAAAGCCCTAATACCAATATAAGTCTTAATTTTTTCATTCATATAATTTTTTTCGTAAATCCGTCGTAAAAACGAAGATTTTTGAGAAAAAATTATCAAAATCGGATGATTTTTCGATTTTCTAGAGCCAAAAAACGAGTGGTCCGCGAAAGTATAAAATTACCTCCAAATTTGATATTCTCATACGAATTTATAAATTTATTCCGTCAGAAATACTACACTGCTAACCACCTCATATTACTTCAATATTGAAATAACTGTGCAGCACAAACTTTTGGAATAAGAAAAATTGAATAAAAAGTAGAAAAATCTCGCTCCAGTAAGTTTCGATAATTCTCTGGAATTCCTATTAAAAAGTTAATAATTAATAACGCTTCGCCGTTCCGCTCTCGAACAAAGTAAACAAAAAACAATAATTTCTGGATAAAAAAAGACAAAAGGTTTCCTCCTCTCTCAGGCTTCTTTATTCGTTGTTGAAGAAATTCACAAAAGACCCACTAAAAAGGGATTAGACAAGAGAACATTCCACAATATTTTAACGAACGCAAAGTTTACGCTGGGCGTCGAAGACGCCCTACAAGGTGAAACGAATTTGATAATTTCCACTAGAACTATACAAAAAATAAAAAATTACACATGAGAATCAGAACAAGTATTGGAGAGATATTATTCGGAAAGGGTACCTTTGAAAAGAGAATTGTTCGCCTTCTATTTTCCGATTTCTCATATTCTAAAATTGATACCCAGTATAGATCTATGGAAATATGGCAACTGCAAATGTAAACATGAGTAATATAAGCAAATTTAAAATTTTATGGACTCCCTGTTGGTATTTCACGTTTCATTTCACCCGAAATTAAAAGAAAAAGTTGACGTAATTGGAGACGTGTTTCCAGCAGAATGCTTTAGAGGGGATGAGATATGAATTATTCTTCCATCAATTCCATATTTTTACGATGCAAAAAAATCGTTTACTCTTTGATTAAATTCTTTTTGAATGTGTAGTCTCGTGGCGTGGTTGAATTGTTCAAAAAAAAGGTTTGGAGAAACGTTCGTTATTATTACATGGATTTTTTAATTCATAATTTTTATTATATAACTCGAGTTTGATTAAATCGATGAGATCTGTGAATTTCGCGTAGTTGCCACTTCTGGAGAAAAATATTTCTATGACCTTTAACACAATGAAAGGTCAAGCTTAATGTTATTCCATCCAAAAATGTTTCAATTTGCATCGTTTTTGCAGTAGATCAAGATTGAGAAGGAATTGAAAATTTGACAATAGAAATTGGTAAACACTAGAATTACAAATTTTTTGATAAAATTTCGAACGAAAAACTAGAAAATCTACTTTAAAAAATTCAATGGTTTACATGAAACGTACATTTGGTACAGAATATGAAGAAAGTTAAAATATGTTTGTGATTCCTTACAAAACTCAAATTGATTTTTGAAGGAAATTTGTAATCTGCTAGTTGAAATTGAGTTTTATTACTTTTTTCATCTATATTCAACTTCCAGTATTAGATTTCATGTTTCCTTCAAAGCAGGGCAACCATAGAGCAAATCCTCAATCGTTTCTATTTCATAGTTTAACTTATCTTGTGCCAATAGTACAAAGTGGTGCAACGCCTACCGCTCAGTATCAGTACCAGCAGTTTTAGTCATTGCGGTAGATCAGCTAGCACTAGAATGCAGGAGACTATACATAACGAAGAAATGGCCAATGAAATCATCGACTAAGTGAACAAAGCAAGAGACCAATGTCAGTAGAGGTTTGATGCGGATCAACGAGGTAGATGGAGTACTGGCACCTCTTACCATTTTTCTAGATTCACTTCCAAAAATATATTAGAGATAATGATAATGAAGAAAGATAATTAGGATGGCAAAACTGAAACAATTTTATGGCCGAAGAAACGGGACGTTTGATCGTTGATTCAATCACGTGAGGGGACAACTGAGAGATCACAGAACAACGAATGAACAAAACGAATCAGAGCTTTTGATGGAGTTACAGGCTTCAAGTACATTGGAAATCTGATAGGCAACAATGCAAATTGCTCAATATCCATCAGGAAGCGAATACAAGCTGGATTTAGGGTATAATTTGCAAATCTGATTCTATTGGAGAACAAAACGCATTACCAAAATATAGATCTACAAAACTTTTATTCACCTAATAGTCTTGGATAATTGGAAGCTGACGGAGTGCGATAAAGAAAGATTGATAAGATTTGAAAGAGAAGTTATCAGGAAAATTATGGAGGAGATAAAGTGTGAAATGAAAGCTCGACAAATGCAAGGGAAAATTCCCGAATGTCAAAAAAAACTGAATGGTGAAGTTACAAAGTCAGGAGAAGAGGAATTTCAAAGAGGTTTAGATTGAAGAGTTCCAGTGGGTCGTACAAGTCTAGTACAGCCCTGCACTGATGGTGAGAGTGCTTATTTCACTCTTCTTTGGATAAAAAACAATTAATTAAAAAACATTTAATCTCGATTTAAGATAAAATATGATAAATTGGATTCATAGGACTCAAAGCATCGGAAGGAAAATAAAATTTTAGAAAGTAACAAATCATTCGGAGTCTTTAGATAACTAGCGACAATTTCCTCATTATTTTTTCCTTCCTCTCGCTTATATGCAATGCAGTTCCATTGAAATTCAAATAGGAACCAGAATTTATTTTCTAAACCATTTACCTCGGATTCGAAGTTTCGTATATTTGTGTAGAAATAGCGGGTTGAGGGTGGTCAACTTGAGACCCCCGCAAGCAAACATCACCTCAAAGCTACTGGAGTATACTTATTTATATGCAGGGTGCAGGATTTAAGTAATGGCAGATGTTAAGAACTTAGTTGCTAGGCTTATGAAGAATAAAATAAAGAAAACAGTGACGAAGAAGCTCATATTAAATAGTAAAATGTGTCAGATGGAATCGTACTAAGATTGAATAAATAGGCATCTTGAAAAATGCTATTAATTTTCCAGAACTATGTTCAAAATATGAATCCATGCAAAATAATTTTGTGAAGAAAGAGATCTTGAAAATGAACCATCAGGAAAAGAATGATATGAAGTCAAGCTTAGGACCATTCTATATTCATCGTACATACCTGATCTCGTATCATGCGACTTCTGAATCTTCTAGAAAATTAAAAATACGTTTTGTCGCCATTTCTAATATTGGAGAGACCACGTCAAAACTGAATGATTCAATTTGGACATATGTTCAGTCCTAGTCGGTGTTTATTCTATTTTTCGGTCGCACCTCGTAATAAAAATATAAAAACAACAATTTATACAACGGTCATACTGAAAATAGGTTTATTTTGAATTTCAAATAGTATTTGTTGTGAAACATAATTGATGAAGTCTGTGTGAGATTAATCAATTCTTTGTTCACGCATCTACCCTTTCAGCAAGCTGCTCGTCTTAAATCAGTCAGTAGTCGATTCCTGATGGATTCATGTAAATCCTCTGATATTTTAAATTGCAATTTCGAATTCTCGAATGATTCGGCGCCGCTTCCAAACCGAGTAGAGCAAAAAGTCGAAAGCGAGTAAAAATGTCAACACAGTCGTTTTAAATGACATCCCACTTTATACTTGAGTTATTTACACTTAAATCAATTAGAATAAAGAAAAACAACTCGGCAGTGGAGTGCAAGACAATGTAGTTTGAAGTATTCGTTACATATAAAGGGTGTCCTACGACGAGTTAAAACTATTTGTATATGACAAAATACTTATAGTAAAATCATGAAAATTTCTACGCTTGAGTTTTCGGATACGATCTTTTTAACTGAAATATTTTCACTGTAACTTTGTTACTTTGAATGGAACACCCTGTATATGAATATATTTTTGAAATCTACGTAAAATTTTAGAAACCTTTATCTAAAAACTTTTTCCGGAAAATGCATAATTTTTGAGTTATTAATTTTTATTAATTTTATTTACGAGGATACCCTTGAAGATATGGAAATGGTTTCTATTCGGTTGCTTTTAGTAAGGTCAGACGTATTTGAATCTATGTTGAAATTTTTTTTATTTTATATAGGGTGTATATAAAAAGTGTTCAAAGTTTAACTTCATAAATATCAAATTTATCTATTTTTTT
Source organism: Diorhabda sublineata (assembly GCF_026230105.1). Lineage (NCBI taxonomy): Eukaryota > Metazoa > Arthropoda > Insecta > Coleoptera > Chrysomelidae > Diorhabda > Diorhabda sublineata. Next base: position 13,678,558 of record NC_079485.1, on the reverse strand, counting down.
ATATAGAACCACCCAGTTTTTTCTATTCTAATGTATTCAGGGGTGAAAATTAAAGCAAATTCATGTATACTTTCCCATACCTAAACCTACATCACTACCGGAAGTCGACCATCTTTGAAAATATTTGAGTTAAAAACCGTACAGTTTAAAATTGAAATCGGTGTTGCGAGAAAAAGAAAATTAGGTTAACTCCAATTCGAAAAATCAACTGATACAATTATGGTTTAAATTTTGCTAATAATCGTAAAAAAATTGTTAACTAGGAAATATGTTTTATTATAAATTGACTATACCGATGGAATTTCCTATCTCTTGAAATATGATGGTCGGAGGGTGTTTTCCATATATACCACGTTAACGATTTAACGAAATAGTAACTTAACCCTTAGTGGTTGTTATACATATAACCGACATTTACTTCAAAAAGCCACATACCCATGATAAAGTCACCCTAGAGACCCTTTTTCAGAAACAAGATGTGAAACTTCGGCAGATCTTTTGAAAATAATACGGGTTCATATTAATGAATAGAATGATAAAGCTGAAACATTTTAAGAGCTAATTAAAATTATACTGTTATGTATTTAGATATTTAGTAATACTCTTCGAATTTCATAACCTCACTTTTTAAATATGTTCGTGTTATATTATTTAATAATCAGCTTTTGTTTCATTAAGGCTATGGAAAGAGGAAGATGATAAGATCAAAGAGAAACATATAAGATCTAAAGGATCTCCAGAAAAAAAGTAACAAAACACAGGAAACTGGAAGAATATCAGTGAAATTTAAACTTTGAGTAGAGAAGCTCAAAAATGTAGTGAGTACAAAAGACAGTTTAGTAGTGTAGTGGTGGTGTAAACAGTATATTCAGTACAAAATAATTTGAAAAAAAAAATAAGTCTGGTAAATGAATATTCGTATAAGATCCGGACACTTTAAATCTGGATATCCAGGTGGAAATTAATGTCATTAATATTGTTTCCAATTGCATTTCTTATCAAAGTAACTATTCGATTTCAATTTCAATGTTCTTCTTATTTATTTAAACTGTTTTTCAACCATGGGGTTAATTTATACGCACTGTGTTTTACTTACTCAATTACAATAGTATTTCCAATAAATAATCACAATTTATGTTAATTTTTTTCAGAATGTTTCTCTATGGCGAACGGTTTCGTTGGTTATACAACGATATATAAATCTACGTATCTTCTAAACCATAAATTTTATCGAGTTAAGCAACGACTAAATTTTGTTAAAAACTCATTTCTGCTATATTTAGATTGTACAGGTTGTCTCTGTGAAAGTTACGGATTGTTAACCTTTGGGTATGAACCGCCCCTTATGAATCGCCCCTGGCCTTCAGGTAGTAGTGTAGAGTTATTGATGACGTCATACCATATGGATATACGTAATTATGCAATAAAAATTCCTTAAATCCCTATAACTCAGAAACTGGGGGTCGTATGTGAAAATATTCCTCATGTCACATTAAAATTCGCCGGCTACTTACTATTTCCTTCATTCAATTATGTACTGACTCTGGCTGCTAAATATACACGTATTTACTCTCAAAAGAATTCTCAAATAATTCTAGAAAGTGAATAAATAAACAATTGAATAGAAATTGGTTGAAGAAAATCGATATCAAACACCAAATTTTAAACTGTTCCATCATAACCCAACAGAAACAGCTTCATTCCATGTCGGAGACGAGTTCCTAAGTCAATCTACTTATTTAGAATTATTATTTTTTGCCAAATTTACTTTTTCATTATTAATTAGAAATATGCGGTCTTAACAATTTTATACAATTTTATGTAATTTCATAGTATATGAAAATATATAGAATGTTTACTGTTTAAAAAAGTGGGAATAAATTATTTTGGATTCACGCAGATGGGTTAAAAAATTGTTTCATTATAAATACATTGTATTTACTGCAAAACGATTTAATCCAAAAGTTGCTAAATCCATGCTTTAACAATAAAATCGCCGGGTGTTTTTCTGTAGAAAATCCTGATCCTTCAAATAATGACGGATAAAATACGTATTCATATTAATTCTTTTTGAAAATATTTAAATACGTACAAAAACTTCTGAAAAACAAACAGGAATAGCTTATGTCTCGGGATATTCGTATTTTATGGAAGTTGAAAACAACCCAACGAAGCTTCCAAATTCCTCTCACAGGACTACCGGTCGTTTTAAATATCTGTTAAAAGCTCACGTAGCATTTGGGACAGAGTTCGCTAATGAACTAATTTAAACCATTTGTTCAGAGGAGTGAGGTTTATATTTTGAATTATTTCTAAATAAGTTTCTAGCTTATAAATATGGATAACTGCTTTTCTTTTCATAATTCACCGAGTTGGAAGTACTATGAAAGGAAAAATACTAATAAACACATTTTTCAAACTAGTATGAAGACAATAATGACACTGGTCTGCACGAAATCATTTTTTTAATCGAAGAACGCCTCTTAAGCTTATTTTTCAACCATCAATAAAAAGTCTCCATTTACTAGAATCTTCTAGAAAACTCAGTACTTGAAGAAGCCTTGCAGCATCATTACAATGTACTAAATCATCTTCTTATTCATTTTTAAGATTTCATGATCTGTTAGTTTTGCAGGTTCCTCTGTATCAGCTCCTGGGAGGTGGACTGCCAGCTGTCCATCCATCTCTTAGGTGGTCGTCCGGGTCTATTTTCCCTATTGGTTTCCCTTCAAGTACGATGCGTGGCAGTTCACTCTTCTCACGCGGACGTACCAGTATCTTTTTCTTTGTCTCCCCCATCTTACGATGTATTGTTCCCTGATGTCAGTGTTACTGGTACGATCTACTCTTGTTTTTCCCACTATAGTCCAGAGCGTCTTCATTTCGGCTACCCAAAGCATTTTTTTTCGTTTTGTTAGTTTCCTCTCTGGTTTCTATTCCGTATGATCCTAGCCTTGCTATCCTTTCGCATATATTCGTTGTTCGCCCATATTATCTGCCTTAAGCAGCCCGATATGGCGGTCGCTTTGTTGATCTGGCTTCTTAGGTCCTTCACTGGGTCATGATAACTCGATAGGTCCATACCCGGCTCTCAATCGGTATCTCATAATTTGTGATGAGGTTGTCGCCCTGCCTGATGCTTTCTGGTGTTGATATCTCTATATAACTATCCCCTGCCTTTACTTTGGTCGTATTGCTGGTATTGAGTTCGCGGACTGCTCTTACGATGATGTCTGGCGTTTCTTTCGATATCAGTATATTTATGATGTCGGATAGGCGGACCCTATCAAATGCCTTGGTCTAATCGATGAGGCAGACATACACTGGTGTATTAAATGGGATCGATGTTTCTTTTAGTTGTTTAATAATGAATATGGCGTCGGTCGGGGATCTATTTCTTCTGAAACCTTATTTTTCTTCCCTGTTCTATATTTGGGTTTCAAGTCTCTCCTTTAAAATTTTCATGCTTGTGTTTTGCAGCGTTATGCCCCTGTAGTTGTCTGGGTGCGTCTTTTGTCATTTCTTGAATATAGGAATAGTTATACTTTTGTGTCATTCCCTAGATATTTACGATGTCTCTAACATTTTATTATAAAGGATTTTTCAATGTTTTCCTAGCTCGGGACCAGCATATTTTGGGATGAGGTCTGTTTCGGCTTTTCTGTTTCTCTATTTTTTTTTTCAATTTTTACCATCACCTCTTCTTAGTTTAGTCATATTTAATGATTTGTCGCGTATTTTTCTATGCTTATGGCTTCTTAGGTGTTATAAAGTTTCCCATACGTCTTTGGAAAAGTAACTGGAATAAAATCTTTTTGCCTCGTACTTAAATATGAAACTGTAGTACTGTTATCCGATATACACTGTTTTAATCTTAATCCAAGTGTTTGCGCCTTAGATTTTGAAAGTCCCAAGTCTCTAAGTCAACAAGATCATTTAAATCACCTTGTTCAAGTAAATGAGGTTCTTTAGATAGATTGGAAGATCCAAACAAAGTGTTTGAAAATGAAGAAAACTCGATTGAGATTGTAATCCAAAAATATTTTTATTTTCCACCCCCTCATTCATTGGTATACAGTTCCACCGGTGAAGTGCCCTCACAACTAGGACGTTCGAGTATACACTCTTATTTTTATTTTCCTTTGAGAAGCCTCATGTTGATGCAATGCTAAAATAAGAATCATTTTCATGACTCTGAAGCTCAATCCAAATCGTTGACATTGTACACGGCATGAATTTGAGGCTTCCTTTAAGCCAGCCTCTCAAAGTTCTCGAGCAACTAATTTTTGGTTTCCCAACTTTTATCTCGCTAATCGATAGAAAATCCAAAATATTGAGTATAAGCTGTTTTAACAAGATATGAGATTTCTTAGTACGATTTCCCTACAAATGTGGTAAAAACAATCTGTAGAATTTCGTGTCATTTTATAACCTAAAATTACATAAAATTTATGTTAAAATAACTTTCTAACATTTATCTTATATTCATATATATTTATAACTCGCTATAACTAATTTTGTATGTATATATACTGTTTCTAGCATTGACACGGAAACAAAAATTTGAAATTTGAAAAAAAAATCATATCGAAAAATCTAGACATGATAGAAAAAATCGGCCAACGGGAATAGATTCAGAACATTCGAATCATCATATTTTTGAAAAAATGTTTTAAAGGAGGATTTTAATGTAGAGCAGTGTAAAATTCAAATTTACTCAAACCAAATCTGTTGCATTTGATTGATAGCGCCTCAAAAATTAACAAAAAAATCAGTTTTTGTCATTTATGTTTTAAATCGTTTCAACATTTACTTTTACTAAATTGTCACCTTTTGTTTGCTAGTTGACAGCCGAATCGTATGAAATGTCTGCAAATGTGTCAATTTTCTCATCTTATTTTTTTATATCTGAGGTGAATATATACCTGAAAGCCAAAAAAGGCTATACACTTTCAATTAAGAAGTGTTATCTGATATCTATGTTTTTTTATGTGTAAAATCGATTTTTGGGGGTTACGAGACCGGCACCCTGGTCAGTTTTTTGTTATTAACAATTTAGTTGTTTAAACGGCCATAATTTTTTATCTACAATAGTTACGGGGTTTCTGATGAAACAGTTTGGTTGCAAATCTTCAAACGAATATTTCCGTTTTTGAATTTTGAAAACATATTCATTAGAATCAAAGTTATAGGCAGAGTAATGTAGAAAATATAGTAATAATTTGTGTAAGATGTTATTGGAAAATGCAAAAGCAACTAACAAGTGTAGTTTAATTGATATTTGGTCAAATATATATGCTACAGACTGCCAAAGAAAACGGTCGCTTAGATTCCAAGCTGCGTAGAACGGCAACGGTAGTTTATTAACCAATTGTCTTTTACTATGCGGAATAAAATGGTGCTGTTTGTTTTTCGAAAATGTTTAGTCTCCTTTGCGCGAATGGCCTATACACAAATAAAAGTGTCATTTCCCTATTAAAATTTTGTCTTCCAAGTGTTATAAAACTGCTTGAAAATGTACGTTTGAGGGCTTGTTAAGAAGGGAAAAGTATTTTCTTTGAAATGCATCCCCAAAAGTTTCTATTGAATTAGCTCAGTCCAAAATACGACCGATTGGAAGAGAAATAAACGCATTTTTCCATTTTTTTACACTACTTTCCCTATAACTTTGATTTTAATGAATATTTTCTCAAAATTCAAGAACGAAAATATTCGTTAGAAGATTTCCAATCAGATTGTTTCATCAGAAACTCCGTAGCTGTTGTAGATAATAAATTATGGCCGTTTAAACAATTAAATTGTTAATAACAAAAAACTTACCAGTGTGTCGGCCTGGCAGCCCCCAAAAATCGATTTTACGATACTACGGAAACCCCTGCCAGCGCCCGGACTAATATTCGCAACCATAATAATTATTGGGTGTCACCCATCTACTGTGTCTCATGTTACAGACATTTGACCGGTTGGTTTGATGCACAATACTCATCAATGCCTTTTGATAAACCAGTGATACGGCATGAATCTTCTTCTTCAAGAGAATGTCGACGTGGAACAAAAATCACGTCGACCAGGAGTCTTAGTGAGGAGCGTAGTAACCCCCCAACGATGCCCTTTCCACTCGGACCGACGGGCCATTTTTCTTTACCTATTCTTGTGTCGTTTTAACCTTGGTGCTAGCAGTTATCTTCCTACTCCTAGGAGGAAACAAATTATTACAACAATACAGAAACCAGGTTCTAAATTATCACAATGGTTATATTTCACCAATTATAATATATAGTAGGAGCTAAATTTTTTTTTTTTGGTTTGATCACCAATATAAGTCAAGTAAATTCCATTTTGACTTCGAATTATGTCGTTTTAGTCAATAGTAGAGATTTATTGGTTCTGATTCACATACATGTATCTTACTGATGAATAGCTAATTGACGTTATCAGTGGTTTGTTAGCACGATGTTTCCTATACAAGAGCACACATCAATAAAGTCCATCATCAAACTAATGGCCGTTCTCCGTTCATTCAATGGAAGTTTTAATGAATATTAACCGCCGTGTTTGCTCTACCCCGAGGATTTTCCTTTGATGACCGATTGTTTATCTTCTGTCCCACTAATCGATATCAATATTGCTGCAAGATCCAACTAGAAAAGTTGGTTTTGAACTATTGACGTTCATAACTCTTGATTTATAGTATTACTCCATTTTCCCAACTAAAAATCGACAATTTCACCTTTTCACACCAAATAAAATCGTTATACAAGCAGAGATATTCCCTTCTGACAACTTAGAAAAGGAAAGTACCTCCAATAAAACGAGCGTGGAGTCTATGTGGAATTTATAACTTCTTGTTTGCATTTTATGATGATATAAAACGAAAATTTCGCTTCTACATTTTTTCCGTTTTATTTATCCAGAGTAGATTGACTTACGTGTCAATAATATTCTGATTACGTTTTAGCCTTCAAATATTATTTTTATCTACAGGGAGTATGAGATCCTGTAGGAAAAACAAATTAAATTAAAATACAGAAACTTATACATTAATATTAGCTTAGAATTCGACTTGCGACTGGCCTTCTAGTCGAACACGTTCATCTAAGATATCATATCTACGAGAATGATCCTAGAAGTATCTGACTAAACAAAGAAAGCACAAACATTCTCCTTGTAGCTCCATATACTTTTCCCAACCATCAAACTCCTCAAAATAGCCATTAACTGCTGATATCACCTCTCCATTGTTGGAAAATCTTTTACCACCGAGCCATTTTTTCAAGTCTGGGAGCAGAAAATGATTTAAGGGGGCTAAATATGGCGAATAGGATGCATAAAGTAGCAATTCAAACTTTAATTCACCAATTTTGGCCATTGCAATAACGAATATGTGAGCTGGTGCATTGTCTTAATAGAACAACACTTCTTAGTCAAATGCGGCTTGATTTCTTCGGTCAGATATTGCAATAAAACTCACCCTGGATAGTTTTTCCTTTTCCAAGATTATCCCACGCGCATCTCAAAAAACCGACGCCATAACCTTGCCTAAAGATGGAACGGTCTTTGCCTTATTTGAAGCCGTGATTTGGCGGAATAAATATATGATTACCAGGAGCAAAATCAAAATATACAGAAGACCTGTATGAGACCAGTAATGACTTACGCGATAACGACCAGAGCAGAGAACACCATAACTAAGCGGCTTTTAAGACACACATTATTTGACCACAAGAGAAATTACGAAATAAGGGAGATATGTGACATTCAGGATCCATTGAGATGGGCAAGAAATTGGCGATGTGAATGGAAAGACCACGTGGACAGAATCAGATGACAGGCTGGCAGAAGAAGAAAATACATCTCGACCACCTATAAGATGGTATGAAAGCTGGTCTTCATCATCCAAGCTGGCAGGCTGTAGGCAACCATTGATGCAAACACAAGACTAAGTCCTGTACGACTAAGAAGAAGAAGAAGGAGCGTTCGTCACTTAAATAGTGCGCCAGGTACTCGACTGATTGAAAAATGGGTCGAGAAGTTTGAAGAGATTAGATCAACACTAAATAAACCAGAATCCATGCGTCCAAGGTCGTTTAGAACGTTCACAAACGTGCATAGACAAAAACCAACTATAACGAGGAATTTTTTTTAGACTTCTACTAAATTTCTATATTACTGAAATGATTATCTGTGATTTCTATATACTGGAAAAGATTTTAACGTTCACAAAGAAAAAATAATGAAGTTATATCAGTTCGAAGGAAGGTCAACTATATTTGTATAACTCCAAAATCCTATGACACTAACAATGCTAGTGAGCTCTGCTTATCCGGCTATCCCTTCGGTAAAGTCCCGATTAAATTAAGTTTTAACAACGTTGTGAATACAGACAGCCTAATTACCATTTCCTTAGCTGTTGGTTGCAATTCTATTATTTTATAATGGAATAACTCTGAATAATTTCGAATTGAAGCCGTTTCCAAAGTTCGTTTATAATAAACTTCAGAATTAATTGAATTTACATGGGACAGCTCCTAGTTATGAAACACGATAATGAGCTTTGTTAGTTTTTCGTCGTAACGACTTTCAATACTGATTTTTTTTTTTTTTGGAAACACCGCAATTGCAGTCAAATATAATGGAAGATATGAATCATGAGAATAACTTGATTTTTAGCACTTGATCATTTTTGCGCACAGGTTATACATTGCCAACAGTCAAGGCTACTGAGGTTGACCGACAGTTTGGCCACTTAGAGTCTACTGTATTAGGAAAAAAATTGAGTTGAGCTAAAGCGATTTCTTTATATTTCAACCTTCAACAGCAAGAAGCTCTTCTGCTCTATCTTCGTTGCTAGCAATGGCTGGCTTAAAGAAATAATAAGACGATTGAATTTTTATAACATTCGTATAACTGACGATGCAACAAGCGCAGATACATCAACTGTGTCCGAATTTCCTACCAAGCTATACAATTATATACTTCGAAAGAAACTTCCTGCTTCCTTCGTCTTCAATGTAAATGAAACCGGTCTTTATTGGAAACACATGCTATTCCGAACTTCTATTTCCAAAGAAGAAAGACAGATAAGTGGTTTTTGAGCAGTCAAAGATCGGTTGACTCTTTTTCTGGGTAGAAATGCCACTGGAGACTTCGCTGGTATATCAGTTGGGAACACCTCGCACTATGCGCGGCACTGATAAAAATAGCTTACCAATTGCTTGGTGATTCAATCTAAAAGCCTGGGTAACACTGTTTTTGCCCAAATATCAAAGTGGACTGCCTCCAAAAGTTTTATTACCTCTTGTTAATGCACCTGGTCATCCACCAATATTGGAGTCACCGCAAGGTTTGAAAGTAGAGGTGATATTTTTGCCACCAAATATCACCTCCATTTTACAGCCCATCAACCAGTGGGCTGTAGCAAGTTACAAGGTTTTTTATCACCGCTGCATACTTGGCCCGCTGATTCGTAAAATAGATTATGAATGCTGTACAAAACATTGCTGCAGCTTAAAATGAAGTGAAGCTGAGCTTAGAGAAACCTTAGACCTGATGTGGTAGAGACACCAAGCAAACGTTTGCGACTTCAAGATGGAGGGGTCTGAGCGATGAAGAATTAATGACAATGCAAAATACTCCACAAATAGAGAGAGAAGAACCGTCAGTAGAAAGAAGTGTAATACAAGAGACACTTTCAAAAATCTATTCTGATCTAGAGGTGTTGGGAAGTTTGGACAGTGGTACTAACTGTTTCATATCTGCGGCAATCCATAGAAAATTTTATTTGAGCGCAAAACTCATAAAACTCATTGTAATATTTTTTATTTATTTATTCAAAGCAGTGATTCTCAAAGTGTTCTTGGGATTCACGGGAAGCTATGCAAAAGGAGTGTACTTAAATTTCCATTTTTTGGCGAGTTGGTAATATGGTATGAATGTATTAACCAAAACTAGTAATAAGTATTTTGAAAGTGGTTTACGAGGAAAAAAAGTTTGGGATCTTTTGATTTCAACTGTTCTTAACGGGTATCTTACCAACTCAATTATACACTTATAATTAACAACTAAATTATACACTAAGTACTCTAAACTATGCACTAAAACTTGATGCTTAACACTTATATAATTCATTTAAATTCACCGTTTGGTGAATTTTTGAATATTTGTTTATCCCGATGTGTCTGTAAAGACATCAGATTATCTACTGACTCTACGACTGTTAGAGACACTTTTTATATACATTATCATCATATTTCATTCTAGAAATCTCTAATTTTCCGTAAATAAACACAAATTAGAATCCTCTCTTTAGAAAGAGCTCGCAAAAAATATGAACAGATTATAAAAATCATACGAAGACTTTCCAATTAGAGAATTTTTGAAAATTGCAGGTCCGCGAAACTTAAGTCTCAATAAATATAATCGAAAATTATTGGAAATACCGGGTATATGATATAGTTGTATTTCAAATAGATGTGGGGTAGTTACCACAAGTCTGTCAAATATTTTTTATATGTCATTGAAAAGTGAATTCAACGATATTCAAACTTTAGATCATTATTTCTCGAAAAATTGGAATATTTAATTAGTTTTTTTTTGAGAGTTTATAAACAATAAAAGTATTTGGATTGATATTTCATCAATCTTGTTACACGCTTAGCACGAATCCTGAATAAAATTTCTATATTATCTGTAAACTTTATATTCGACAAATTTTTGCAGTTATGTCATTGTTCTTTCGGAAGAAATTGACTTTTTTCCCACTCTTTCAGATTAACGCATCCAAATTTCATCATACCAATTCGAATTCCTAGCTCAGTTTTGTGTGAACTGGACCGTAAACGCATTGTTCATTAATTGATTCTCTATTGTTAAACACCGGCCATTACAAATTATATATACATGGCATATAAATTGAGGTTGTGGAAGTTGCTCTTATCCTTTCTCTCTAGATTATATTCAGTAGATATACGCTCCGATAAATATAGAGGCGTGAAAGACTATTCAAAGGATAACTACTATTTTGCAAGCACGGGATACAGAAGGAGGCGCATTTGTGGATGTTTCCCTCTGGAGAGGAATAAAAGACATCGACCGTTAGAAATTTGCTTTTTGGTGTTCGTGGTTCATAGTTATAGCTCGTAATATACAATTCATGTTTGTAATTATATCAATAATCATTATTATATGAGAAAATTTAAATGAAAAATTTCCACCCCACATTACGTGAAGGAGTTATACATCTTTCAGTTATTTAGAGAGTTTTTGATAAAATATTTGTTTTACTTTTTTCCCATATTAAAAAATTCTTGATTGTAAGGTCTGAGAATCTAGAAGGTCTCATTCTTTCAAACTGATTATTTAGCCAATCAGTAATTTGTGCATGATTTAGCATTTCTTTGCAGATTGCTTTCGTTCTAACAGCAATAGTTTTGGCAAAACTGAATAAATACTATGTATACTAACCAGAATAATTATTGTATGAGATTTTCTGTTTTCTAAAGTCTATAATCTCAAAGTAAGATTCAGCTGCTGTCCCTATAAATAAATCTCAATGATCCATTTTGACTTAAAAGCGACTTTGTAAAATAAAAATTGTTACAATTTGTAGACAAAAGCTTATAAAAACAAACATAAAAATAAATAAATAGAATAAAATTTCGATATACGGAAGAAAACCACAATAAATAACAAAATTATAGGTAATAGTAATAGACAATAATCGATTTGATTCCAGTTGACAAGTGATTGTGCATTTTTTGCATTGTAAAATATTGAGCCCTAAACTAATTCTGAACGTGGATCGAATAGCCGTTGCAACGTCCTATCCGAAATTGGAGAAGGGTGCTTACACTTAGACAAACGAATTCAAAGATGAACTAATTAATCTTAGAAGTCCCTGCTGTCTAGTCCGAGTAAATATCTAGCAGCTCTCTTTTGTAGTTTGAACATTCGTCTAAAATGAGTCGCAACATACGCAACAACTGATCCCAGTGCAAAGCAGGAGGAACTTAATTTTTCATATAAGGCTGCAAGATGTACCTCCCATTTCCAAGAATGACAAAAGGTGACATCGTTGTAACAACCCTTACAAGCTGACTTCTGTTGGTAATATATAACTCGCACCATGCGAGAGGTGTTCCCCTGGATTTGTAGTACTGCAATTTTTTTATTAAAATATTATGATTAACACAATCGAAAGCCTTAGAGAAATCACAAAAGTTGTTTCAATGGAGTGACGGCTTTTTAGGTTAGAGTAGACATTATTAAGGATTAAGATTATATCATAATTTGTGCATTTAAAACCCAAATTGATGGGTAGTAAGTTTTATATATTTAAACAGAAATGATAAAAGCCTCTTTACCTTTGTTTGTATAGAATCATTTTCGGTAAACCTGAATCTTTATCATATATTTTGTAGGAATTTCATTATTTACTCATGAAATACCTTTCTTGCAAATATGATTTTGATATGAAATATATTGTATGTGGAAGCTGTTTGAAGTTTGAAGAGTGAACCTTGGAGCCAACCTGATCAAAGACCTGGATCACATCTACAAAGGCTGCTACACAATAGCTTTTGTTCTCAAATGCACGTTTTATAGTGTCCACTATCCTAAACACTTGTTCGAAGGTACTATTTTCTTGTCTAAATACGAATTGGTGGTTTAGTAACATGGTATTTGTTTGGATTATTGATATGATCTTCGTTTGTAGTAATTGCACAAAAAATTTTCTGTTTTCCTGTAATGTTAACAATGTAGTTAAAAGTTTAATGAAATACAGATTAATTTTGTTTTGGACACAACTTTGTTTTTCCATGACAGTTTTGGTTACAAATAAAACTTATCTTAATAAATTCTGGTCGAATTTGCTAAATAAAAGGCACTATACTGCAGAGAGAAATAGATTTTTCGAAAATTTTCGAATACCTGAATGTTCAAAATTTTAAATTATGTCGGCAATTGATTTTTAACCAAACAGGGCTAGACTCTAAAATAATTGATCCAACTATTCTAGGACACAGTATATATTTACAGCAAATTCATTCTTTCCAATGTACGTGGATGGTCCTAGAAGGACCTAGGCTAGCAAAGATAACTTCTTTTAACTCCTTTATACTTTTTCCAGTGATGTTCAATGAGTTCTATACCCTTTTTATAATAAGAAGCGTCAAGCTCCTCCACTTCTTCAATGATAGAAAATCTTTGACCACAGAGCCATTTTTTGAATAGGGTGCATAAAGTAGCAATTCAAACTTTTATTCGATAATTTTGGTTATCGCATTAACATATGTGTGAGTTGGTGCATTGTCTTGATTTTTCAAGCAACTACCGCCATCTCTCGGTAAAACCTGGTACTTATGAGAGCATCGTCTCATATTTTAATATAATTATTCGCCTCCTAATCTCTTCTGTAATATGGGTGGTTATAATTCTAGAAAGAATATATTATTTGAAAAAATTTCATCTATTTGTATGATTTGAATGGCTTGAGCTCTAATAATTCCGTTTATATGAAAAAATAAAACAGAAAAGAAACAAAGAGAATAAATTGCCTCTTCTGAAGTCGAAAGACTGAAGAAATCAATCTAGCCGTCTCATAAAATATTCTAAACATCTTGATGATAAATCTAGCTAGTAACGTTTCCATCAATTGAACACAAACCCGCGAGAAAATGTTCCGAACGAAAACATACAAGGTGTTTTATACGTGACTGGCTTGTTTTTCGTAATTTGGCAGTTGTCAAATGTCAGAAATATAAACATAACATCTCTGGTAGAAGCTCAGTTTCAAGTATAGAAAATCTAAAAGAAAACGAACGACATCAAATAATTTTATGAAAAAATTCATGATCTGAAAAGATCGCTTAGGGGTAATCACTTTGTAAGAATGGGAATAGCCATACAAACAATTAACTCATTTTTACTCATTTCCTTGGAACCTTATAATGACCTTATCAGGTTAAGACAACCTAACCTAATTAGTGCAAACATGATAAGGTCCACACTAGGAGTTTCCCTGATCATGTCCATATAAGAATCTTAGGATCATCTTAATGGGAAGAAAAATTTTTCTTATCAGGTTATCCTAATAAGGTTCATACTAAGATTATATTAGGTTGATCCGTTTGGATAAAAATTAATTTTTCTTCAGGTCCTGACCATATAAAGAATATATAAGGTTCACCTTACTGAAAAAATATTATTTTTCCAAGACATTTGGATAAGTCCATTCTTATTATCAAATCACTCATTTTAAACCATCTAATTGATACCTACTAAGGATTCAATACAGCAGTACTGTCATTTTACTTGCTTATTCATTTTAAAAATAGTTTAGAAAATTTAGTCTCTCCCAGCAGTTTCACCGAAACGGCAATTTTTCTAAGTTTTTTATGTGCCGAATTTTTGCACTTTTTTCAAAAATGAACGTAGTTTGTTCCATGAATTTCCAAAAAACTCTGTATATACAATACGTCTCATGTGTCATATATATACAGTGGATGGATTTGAATAGAAAATTCGAACTTTTTCGTATTTATTCAAAATTTCATGAAGCACACCGAAACAATCAGCATAAGAAGCGACGAAAACACCCATCAAATAAGCTGAAACAAGCAATATTATGACTAAAACTTTATCTATGAAACTATGTTAAAGAGTTTTCCGGATCCAAAGTAATAGTACACTACATCCGCTTTAAATGCAAGTTAAATAACCTAAGTATCAAAAACGGGAGTTATGATTGTTTGTGTTTGTCCTATACGACATTAAATTCCGGAGTAGTTGAATAGACTCCTTACTTTGTACTTATTTGAATCGGTTTTTATAAACTCCAAGAAAGTAACCATTCGTAAAACTAAAAAAACTGTTCAAATCAAAATATTCCACTTGAGATATTTTAAAAAAATGTCAACATGTGAAGAAATTCAATTTACAACAGGATTCAAAATTTTGCATTTATATCTTTATCCATAATGTAATTATATAACTCTAAAAATGTGAATCGCCCTTTAAAAAAAATCAAATTGCAAAGAGATAAAAAAATTTCGAGTAAAAACTGTTATTTTCATCGTAAGACAATGTTTTCAAGTTACTAAAAAGATAGTAAAATCACTTAAATGAGTTCAGAATAAAAAAAATCAAAGATGTAGAGTTGAAGCCATATTTCTGATTTATGGGTCACCGTTGGTTTCTTCAACCTCGAAATCGCTTGCAATCTCTTGAGATCTGTCATCAGTTGGCCAGTCACAAATATCTTAGAAAAATCCACGATGAACGTCAGCAATGAAGATTCTCAGTTCCATCTTTGCAGTTTTTATTAGCACTTCGACCTTGGTAAGCCTTAACCGAAGGTGGGGAGAGAGTATCTGGTTTTGCCTTAGCCAGTAAAAAGTTGTGATGAATAATATCATTTATTGTAGGATAGGCTTGAAGATATCCTCTTAACTTCTTCCTTCCTTTTTCCTTCTTATCTGTGTTTTTTCCTTTTGTTTTTTGTAATATACATGATTTTTTGTAATTTGCCATTTTTGAAATCTATGTCAGATGATGTAACTTCATAAACAGTGAACTTATTGAGCCGTGATGAGCTTTGCAAAATTATGTCAGTTATTTCATGAACATCTTGGGACTGATTTAAGGTTTTTATCAGAAAAGAGCAAAATGCTGATTAGATCCATTTTCACTCACCCTTTTAACAAAAATCGATGTACTCTGATGTTTAAACTACAAAACCACCAACACCAAAACGTACTATTAGTTTCTGTACTGTTTTTAGTTGAACATTTTGGACAAATGTTAAACAAAAATATAGGGGGATCTTGTTAGAAGGAAAATCGACTAGCGGCCAAATTTTTGTGGTAAAAACAATACAGACTAAATTTATTTATTTTATTATTATATTATATATTTATCTATCGACTATTAACAGGTGAAAAGGCATATGATTATATATCAAGAAAACACCTGTACAAACCTCTAACAAAACTTAGAATACCGAGGAAATTAATACAATTAGTGAAAATGATACTAAACAAAACCGAAAATCCAAAAAATTCGAATCCGAATCCGAAAAAGCAAATAAGGCATAAAAAGGTTTGTTAAGTTTACTACCGGAAATGAATCTCAAAGGTTATGGATTATGATCTCAAGGAATGATTCATAACCAGGAACTACAAAAACTGTTTGTACTGTTCGAAAACACAACCAAAGGATATAACTTAGTTATACACGCATTAGTTTTTTTTGATAGTTTTTAAAAAAAAGGTAAATTTTGACATTTCGACTTTTCTTAAAGTCCTTATCAAAATATTTAGATCATTAATATATCAAAAGGTCTAAGAAATAAGACCTCTATGGTATCTTAGGCTTCCTATAAGAATCACTATTGTCTCTGGAATCTCTACAGATAACCCTCCAGTTCCAGAGATCTGATGAACCCCAATTTATGGTATTGCTTCAAGAAGCTCATGTTTACGTTCTCACAAGTTACTAATCCACAACATTTTCTGTGTGAACATTCTGTAAATAGATAATTCGGAGTTTTTTCCTTACCCACAAAACCTGCACTAGTTCTACTAGAATCAGTTATAACAGTGGGAGCAGGTACCAGTGACATTCTGGGAAATATTTTTATTGAGATCAAAAGTACTTGAGTTTTAAGATATGACAACACATGAACGTACTCTGAACGTGTACTATTTGAGCTCTTCACAGAAACATTCATCTTGGCAAAATTGAATAGTGAACATTTTTGTCCGATGATTCATCCAACAGAAGTGTAACGATCAACTCGGCTGCTGTATCAGAAAACATCGAGGATGTGCATAAACTGATATCGCCAAATCGTCATGAGATTGAGGCGTATTTGAGCATTAGTTTCACTCGTATATATTCAATATTGCATGAGCATTTGGCTGTCAAAATATTTGTTCGCGTTGGATACGGCATAATTTGACAATCGCTCAAAAAAGCTCGTGTCGATTGATGCAAAGATATAGTGAAAAAATTTAATCGTGGTCTTTCGAAAGACGTTACGCAATAAGGCAACGTAGAACGGTGAAATCTGAATGACACACTAACATTTATTTACCAGAAGTGCACGGCAAAATCGAGGAAATTAATCATGAAAAACGAATCATTCTCACACATCACATCAAACAAAAATGTTTCCAAAGTATTGAATTGATGGATCATCCAACGTACAGTCCTTGTTTGGTATAAATAGCGAGATGTTGATGCTTTCAAATCACATATTTTGGATGTACCTTGATAGGAATGGAAAAAATTCTTAGACAATTGGTTCATACACCAAAATAACTTTGTTTTTGTTTCTTGAAATCTTCCTTGTAGCTTCATATTATCATTCCACAGAAAGGGTCCGTGCCAGGCTTTTGCCTGACAATACATTATCTCCTTCGTTAATTTCAAATTCGTCGAAAATTATTTGGCTTGCTGAGGTTATGCTACGACATACCCAGATTGAAATAATGGAGAGTGAGTTCAATGGGAAAAGAAAGATCCAAATAATTATAGAGGGATCAGCCTCCTAAGCACGACTTCAAAATTACTAACAAAAATTATTGCAGAAGAAATCTCAAGTAGCGGCATGAGCGAAGAACAACAGGGATTTAGAAAAAATAGATCAACCATAGACGCTATATTCATCTTAAGACAGATTGCCGAAAAGGCCATAGAGTACAATAAAACCGCGTTTATGTGCTTCATAGACTTAACAAAAGCATTTGACAGAGTGAGATTACATGACGTCATTGAGCTACTAAAAAAACGAGGCGTAAACCAAATGACAATAGACATCATTCGGGACATGAACAACGGAAATAGCACATATGTAAGAGTAAACAACGAACTCTCCAGTAAAATGCCAGTATCAACAGGGATCAGACAAGGAGATAGTCTCAGCCCAATACTCTTCAACATTGTAATGGACGAAATCATAAAAGAAGTCAAAACGGCAGGCAGAGGATACAGAATGGGAAAACATGAGTTTAAGAGTTTGCTACGCTGATGACGAGGTTGTGATATCTGAAGATGAGGATAATCTGCAAAAACTGCTACACAGATTTGAAACAGTTGCAGGAGAATTCAATATGATCATATCGAAACAAAAGACACAATCCTTGACAATAGCGAGAGAACCAAGAAGATGCAAACTGGCAATTTATAATAAAAGTGTAGAACAGGTTATGTCTTTTAAATATTTAGGGGTTAACATCACGAGCAATAGGTACTTGAAACAAGAAGTCAAAACGCAAACAACAGCAGCATCTAGGATATCAGGATTCCTTCGAACCGTAATATGGAGGAATAAATTTTTAAGTATCGAAAGCAAAACACGGATATATAAAACTTGTGTCAGACCAGTAATGACATACGCCATAGAAACGAGGGCGGAGACTGCAACTACTAAACGGATTCTTAGAACAACCGAGATGAAGACATTACGCTCAATCACAGGGAAAATACTAAGAGGCAGAATAAGGAGCAATGAAATCAGAAGAATGTGTGACGTTCCGGATATAGTGAGATGGGCCAGAACTAGAAGAAGAGCATGGAGAGATCATGTCAATAGAATGAACAACGATCGACTGGCGAAAATCGCAAAGGAAGAGAGACCCAATACAAGTAGACCGACTGGAAGACCACCAAAGCGCTGGTATGAGAGCTGGTCCTCGCAGTCACAACTTAGGCTGCCTCTTTGAAAACACAAGACACAGTCCTAAAATAAGAAGAAGAAGAAGAAGAAGAGTTCAATGTTATAGCAGCCAAACTACCTGTGAAAAGTTTTTCTTTATTTGGTGTAATCTCCAATTACAATATCTTGGTTGTTAATGGATTTTTCCTTAAAAGTTTGGAAAGATTCCCTGCAAGATGTATTTAAGCAGCTCTCTGTTCTCTAATTAAAATACCTTCATATATCCTGAAATATCTTTAAGAACTGATCTCCACAATAGACAAGTCTGTCCTCGGGCTACTCCAACGTTCTTTGGTATGCCATACTACCACTTGATATCTAATTGTAGATCTCTTAATATTGAAGTACACACGCAGTATTTGAGAGTTTTTATTTCAATACGAACGTATAATACATGAATCGTCAGAAAAGTGTATTGGAAATTCTGTTTTTCTAGGTTTGTTTGTGTTATATCTACAATTCAATCCACGACTGTTTATGACTATCAAAACCTCAGGACGATCGTTTGCAGCATTGAAAAACTTGAAGCCAGATCTTCATATCACTTCAATACTGATGAACGAGGTTTGGCTATTGAATAACGAGATTGGTTACGAAAAAGGGGGTTTATTAAAAAAATTATTCCACATTCGAATGCTCCTTTTCAATATACTACCCTCCCCTCGCCACACACATTTCCATACGTTTTTTCCATTGATCGAAGCAGTGCTGGAAGTCTTCTTTGGTTATTACCTTTAAGACCTCTGTAATTTTTTGCTTTACCACTTCCATCGACTCAAATTGAGTCCCTTTCAAAGCAGACCTTTCTCTAACCTTTCAAGGAAATTTGAGCAGACCCGTTGACGCAACAGCTTTTAGTCAGGGGTCAGCCACCAACTTCGCACATCTGTAATTCCTCGTGTAAAATTTTTCTGACCTTTTCTTTATCGGCGTTCACAGCCTCGGCAATCTGCTCATACAATTATGTTGATTTTGGTTACTGTTTCTGGAGTTGAAACAGTCACTTGGCGATCTGAGAGCTGCCCATCTTCAGTGCTCTCTCGGCCATCACTAAAGCGCTTACACCACTCAAAAACACATGCACGAGATAGAGAATTGTCCTCATAGACCTCTTGCAACAATTTATAGCACTCAGTCAAAGTTTTTCTCAATTTAACGAGAAATTTGAGATTTATACGTCGCTCCTGTTTTTGGAAACGAAAAAAAAACACGTTAACTTCAAACCGCAACTGCACAAATACTATAATAGTGACGGAAACGTATTTTGGGAGGTGCATAGACCAGATATTGCATTAATCGGTTTTTACTCCACCCGTCTAGGGCGCCCTCTAGGCGAGCAGCCTCGTTATTTAATAGCCAGACCTCGTATTTTGAGACTGCAGTAAGTGCGAATATCCTGCTACGCAATAAGTGATTGATTATTCATTTCAGCAGATCTGGAAGTAGATAGAGTTGATTACTGAAGCACTATATTGAAGAAACTAACAATCTGAAAACATCTCGTAGCATTGACTTAGATTCTTAAAAATGATCAGGCTAATTTTGTGTGTAGTGCTGAGGATGAAATGTCGTGCAATGAATTGCCACAGATTCCGGTTAGTTAGTATAATTTTTAGACGAATTTTAAATTGTTTATAAACTCAAACCTTGATCCAATTTTCCAGTACTATCCTGTATTTGGCATATTTTCTCTATTTTGCGATTATTTTTTTTTCATGGATTAACCTCTAATATTTGTTAAAATGCATTTTTTACTGCGTAATAAATACAAGTTCCTGAATCAAAATTAATAAAAGTCTGCTTTTCACAAAAACTTTTCGTGCAATATTGCAAAAGTTTCTGAATATTTCCAAGAAATACCCTTGTACTTATTCTCCTCATATCGCTCCATAAAACATTGTATATTTGCTATGTATAATATGGACTCACGTCAACACTCAATTTAAAGTTTTATAAATATATTCCTCAAACTGTATACTAATATAAACCATTTGTTCCGAAATTGATTCTAATATATATGTGTTTGTGAATTGGATATAAAATGAACTCTAAAGCTTTAGAATGAAGTCGAAAAATCAGGAGAATTGATCAAAATATATTGAGAAAAACAAATCGTGAAATATCTTATTCAAAACAAAAACTGATAAACCATACAAATTATGAAGTATTTCCTATCTCTGTCATCTCCCTTTTCACCCTTTAATGGGTATCCCTGTAAAAATGACCTGTCGTTATATGATCATTATATCGTCTCTTTAGATCTTTACCCTCATCGGAGTTTGGGCTTGCTCAACATCATCGTGGACGTTGGCATTACGTTCGACTTCACGTTACATAGGCATTGGAACGCGAGCGCGAGCATTTATAATCTGTTGAACGCGATCGAGAGCACCCACGTGAGCGCGAACATGGAAACTTATAAATTGACCTTATACTACTTAGTTCGTGTTTTTCGTGGGAATATATAGAAAAATTCCTAGTATAAGATAATTTGTATATAAACAATTCGTTTGTATTTTCATTTCTATTATTTTGGGCGACAATCGAAAAATTTTGATTTGGTACTCCAAACTTTATTTCAAAGCGAGAAGATTGATATATGATATTGAAATGACTTAAAATCATCGATTAAATTCAAATTGTTGCAAAGAGAATCACAATTATTATCTACTGAGTTTATTTCCTACGCTGATTACTACTAAAAATACGAACTGCCCACATAATCTTTTCATTATTGGAAAATCTTTCTGGGAACAGAAAATATTCCGACGTGGCCAAATCTAGCATAAAGAGTGCATGAAGTAGCAAATAAACGGATATGTGAGCTGGTGTATTGTCATCTTGGCCAAATGCGACTGTTTTTACTCAATCTTTCCGCTACAATGAGTTGATAGTTTTTTCTTTTTTAAATTATTCAATGAAAATTATCCCAAGCGCATCCCAAAAACCAGGGCCATGACCTTGTCTGCAGATGGAACGATCTTTGCGTACCTTGGAGCCGATTCTTCCTTTTCAATGTATTGTTTTGATTGTTCTTTTATTTCGGATGTGAAGTGATAGATCCACTTTCCTTCCTTAGTTATAAATCGGTATCTTTTTTGTGAAACATTGCCAGACACTCGATGCAAACATCTTCACAATGCTTTTTTTGTTCCATTTTGAACAAACGCGGTATCTATCTTGAGCACAACTTTCTAATATCCAAATTCTCATTTACTATACGATGTACTGCACTTTTGAGATGCCTGGTATGTCTGCTAGCTTGCGCACTTTCAGTCGATCATCATCCAGTGAATTTTCTTCAAAATTTCTGAAGTCGTCACCTCATTTGGTCGATCACCGTGATGCTGGTCTTCGTAGGTCGTAAGGTCTCGTTTGAACTCTGTTACTCAATATTATACTGTTGATAACGAAGGAGCAGTCTCACCCAGAGTAGAATCTAGTCTTCAGCCTTCATATTCGTTGGGCAAAGGCCTTCCATATGAAAATATTGTATCACATAACGATAACCAATTTTTTCCATATTTACAAATTCGTTATTGATGGCTGCCAACCAAATATTAAACCACGTGGCGTCTTCTATCTTGCAGTATACATTATATACTTTCTAGTTCAGTGGTATTTTTCAAGCAACTACCGCCATCTCTAGGTCAGACCAAGTACTACTGGAAGCATCCATGTGTTTTCATCCAAGGCTTCTATCAATACCTTTATATGCATTGAACATTAGGTAAGCCAAAGTGGGGATTTCGGGAATTACTTTGACGTGCAGATTAATATTCAGGGGAATTCTTGAGTACCTTAACCAAATATAAGCCCCATATGTAGGCCGCCTGTCAAAGGTAAAAGATTGGATTAGTAAAAAAAATGATGATCAGAATTTCTCGATTGAAATAAGGGAGTTGATCACATGCCTAAAAGTATCTATCCCACTAATATGACAATTTTATAATGTCCTAAAGAAATGGAGGACCTACAAAGTTGTGAAGAAAGTGTCATACTCAATTTATACATCAAATATTTGGGCAGGTATACTGAAGGATCATATGATATGCCTTTTCTTCATCAACGGAAATTTAATTGGTTACAGACACAAATAATCTCTGTAATTAATGAAGTGGTAGGAAACAGTCTAAGCGAATTTACTCAGGATGTTATATTTAATCAGAATGGAGCTTCATCCCATTATGAGTAAATATTTTTCATAATTTATATATAAACAGATGTATTGGGCGTCGGGGGTTGAATAAATAGCCACCAATATCACCAGATCCTACTCCTCTATATTTTTACCTATTGGTTTATCTTAAATCCAAAGTATGTGACCTATTTGACGAAACTTGCTTAATTGAATGAATGATGTACTTTTGCCAGAATGTAAATGGAGAACATTTCTAGCATCTCCTGTAATAGATCAAGGTTACTTTGTAATATATTATTTTTTGCTGCTTCTCAAATCCTT
Source organism: Diorhabda sublineata (assembly GCF_026230105.1). Lineage (NCBI taxonomy): Eukaryota > Metazoa > Arthropoda > Insecta > Coleoptera > Chrysomelidae > Diorhabda > Diorhabda sublineata. Next base: position 13,655,378 of record NC_079485.1, on the reverse strand, counting down.
TCCAATTATCGCACGACCCCTCTTACTATTTAGAAAATCCAGTATAGGGTTGAAAAGAATAAAACACCTCAATTAAAATAATTAACAATTAACGGTTCAAAGATTTTTGATCTTTGTCTATAATAAGGAGGGATATGAGAATTAATATACGCACCGTAGTTAGGTACATTACATGCAATGAAAATTTAATTACCGAAAAGGAAATCTCTCCAACAGCTGCAGCTACATGTTTCATGAAAGTTTGGTAACAGACTTCGAATTTTATTGGAAAAAATATATTAGATTTTGACGGGGAGTAGTTACAATATGCTTGACGGAAAATTGATTCAATCTTTTCCTACAAATAGCGAGGAACTTATAGACATACATTTAAATTTCTATCAACGTTATGTTTAAACGAAATAAAACCAAAAGTAAAAAAGTTTCGAGATTCTAGTTGCGGTGAATGATACTAGAAAACTTCTAATCAGAAACTTAATCAAGAAGAAATGAACCAACTATTTCAATAACGATTCGATACGAGACTAGACCGAACAATGAAATTGGAAGGGGTAAAAGTTCCTCTAGAAAATAAATAATTAAGCGGAAACGGAAGAGCGTCGGCTGTATACGATTGTTTCTAGTTTGAGAAGTCCATTTTCCACTCTCACATATAGTTTTCCATGTCTACAAGGCCCCTGGGAAATTTACCTCTGCCACATCGTGATTTTGTTTCGTAGCCTAAAATGTTTATAAATGTTGGAAAATTTGTTTTTTTTCTCGTTACTGTATGGGTATAGCGGCTTTAAGAACATTATTTTTTATCCACCTCATAAAGAGGTATACTTCATCTTATGTAAATTAAAAAACTCATGGACAGTTTTATTTTGAATCCTCAACCTGCAATACCATTCAAAACTACTTATCCATAGTTTTAATTCACTTCACTGCAATAACTTTTGTGATTTCTCTAAGGCTTTTGATTGTGTTAATCATAATACTTTAATTAATGAATTGCAGTACTACGACTTCAGGGAAACACATCTCGCATGGTTCAAATCATACCTTACCAACATACATTAGCTTGTAAAGGTTGATAAAACGATGTATTTTTGCAAGCCAATAGAATGTGAAGTGCCTCAAGGCTCAGTACTAAGCCCTATTTTATTTACAAACGACATCGCATATCTAGACATCAGTGATAAAATATTTGCAGACGATACTAGTTTCTCTGGAAGCAAACCTTTGTAAAACTCTTAGAGCTTGTTGTGGACAATTCCTTGAAATAGTAGATACATATTGCTGCTCTATCTAAAAAATTAAGAGCCTTTTCTTTTGAGCTGAGATCAGTTTCCAAAAAACTGAACTTATCCATCCCTTTAACAGTCGCATCTCTGATATGCCCTTCCCTTTTGGGTACGTGTGACTCAATTTGAGCGAATCTTCAAACTATAAAAGAGACCTGTTAGATATTTACTCGACTATATAGCACGACTCATTGCAGGGACTTCTTTTAAGATAAAAAATTATGACTCCATTCGATGTCATCTTTTCCCGCATTTCACAATAATTTGAGGCCATATTCACTGGAAAGTGCCTTCTAGTTATTCTTATGTTTGTTTTTTCAGTTTTTTCACAATAGAGCATTTTTCTCTGTCTCTAATATCCATACTGAACACTCTACCACTGCACCAACCTATACCCCAAGTCTTTAGAGACTGTAGCATTAAGAACACTGTCTTGAGCTGGTAATGCTTTCCATTTCGGTTAAATTCCAAGGAGTGGACATATTGAATTGGAATTAAACAAAAAAAAACCGTGGATTTGTAGAATGGAATAGGCAGATTGAGATCACTTTTTCTAAATAAACGAATAATCACCCTACTCCCATCCCTCTGTTGATAAGTGGGAATCGAAACGTTGAGAATTGTCAAAACTGCAACGCGGTTCAATCCTTGAATTTTTTTTTTTTCATAATCCTGACCACGGAAACCTTTCCGTATCATACTTTTCTCTACTTTCAGTGGAAATAGAATAAGAGTGATTCCGGGGGAAGTTGGCCTTAGTAAATTTAGGACTCTACCAACTTCATTTATAACTTTATCACCAGTACTTATTTTGCGATTCCCTTTGCCCTTAAGATATTTTAACTATTTTTCCTCAAGCTCGGTACAATTTTCTGCACAAAGAATGGGATTTCATCTATTCCAGAAACATATCGGATCCTGGAGGCAGTCCAACTTCAAACTAAGGTTTGTTACTTTGTACCTCAATCATGCACGTGAGATACATGAAATTACCTTCATTGTTTCAGTTTTTTCTGTAGAGGTTGACATAGTTTTGGAACCATTTCAGCCAAATCATGACTTAGTCAATTATTGGATCGCAATCCGGACTCTTTTATGTTTTTAAATATGGCCAGGTTTATTTATTAAGTCATTGTTAGACTCTTCTCAAGCATTTCAAAATAGGAGCTTACTCATGCTTCATTTATACCTTGACTTCTAGTATATAATCTTATAACTTCTGATTTCCTCAATGAAATATGGAATTTCTTTTTGAAAATATTTGAAACCAATCATAGCGCGCCTTATCTGATGTCATAATGAATCTTTAGTCAATTTTTATTGCTCATCATACTTGAATGCAACTGTTCTCTAATCATTGATAGTTAAAGGAAAACCTCGTGACTGCATGTCTTCTAAATGCTTGCTCAATTTATTTTTCCATCATCATCAACCAAAGGTTGACCTAACCTAACCTAACCTAACCAAAGGTTGATGATGATCCCTTAGGTCCCTTCATGTAATTGTTTAGTTTTAATCTTCTTTCTAGTGTTTTTCGTGTAATATTGTAGATTGAAGAGGCCCCATAAGCCAGCATCCCCTCATTTCTTTCATGTCATTCTTCACTCCAGGCACCTGAACTACCAACAGCCTTCTGTTTGTATTGATTTCATTTTATGGTACATGAACACTGTTGCCATCACTCTCGATTGTACCAGTAAGATGAAAATATTAAGTGATTACAGCAATTTTTTAAATTTGTTCGTAAATTTGAGGTTAGAACACCAGGCAAATCTTTCACCTCATAAAGAAAGGACACAAGCAGATAAAACTATCAAAATATTTTTCTGATCACTTAATATGTTAATTTTTCATTTTAAATTAAACGTTTGATTAAAAAACAAAGTTAAATTACATATTTCACCAGTGCAACGTGTTAAAACAAAACGAACTAGATTGAAAGTAGTGCCATCTATCTATTAATACTAGAGCTTTTTTCTATTGGCCTTTTCCCCTGGAATTACACTGTTAGTCCAAAATAAGTAACAGAAATTAGATAAATGATTGTATTGATGAAAATATTTGAAACCATAGGAAAATTTCACTCTGTATATGATATCAACAGATATATAGACGCAAATATATTGTACACTAATAGCAAAACATCCGACTATTAATTCAACAATAAACCCTCAGAGTTAATGAAATAATTGTTGAAATGGATAGGTTTTCACAATTACATCAAACAATGGCTTTCTAATTATGCAGCCGCCAAAACTTACTTAATTAAGGGAATTAAAAATATTTACGTTAATGAATTACCTGGTTGCATGTAGCTCAGCTATAAGACTTTTGAACGCAAATTAGGCCGATACAAATACCGACAGCTAGATACCAGTCTAAAGCTGGGAAAAAGAAGGAAGCTTGAAACTTTCAAATCTAGTTTATCCGAATTCAGTAGATATAACACATCACTCAATAATTAGTTTGACCACCTTTTTTTTCGAAAATCGACTTTATTTATCAGTATCCCTCTGTAACTTCTCGACTCCGTGTTTGAAGAAGGATTTGTCTTTTGCTTCAAAATACGCTTCAGTTTAGGCAATTGCTTCTTCCTTAGACCTGAATTTCTAACAGCCGAGCATTTTTTGAGATCAGTAGTCACTGGGGGTCAAATCTGGATAATACGGTGGATGAGGGAGTGATTGAAAGTGTAATTTTACCATCATTGCAATCGACTTTTCAATCGGTGTATTGTCTTAGTGAAACAGTGGTTTTTTTCTTTGATATATGAGACCGGTTTTTCTTGATTTTTCCATTTAAACTATCTAGCAACTCTATGTAGTATTCGTGTATTCGCTATCGATTGTCCCTTATTTTTGGAGATAGTCAATGAATGTATTACATACGCATCCCAAAAAACTGCAGTCATAACCTTTCCAGCTGACTGTTGTGTATTTATACCTCGTTCGCCGACTGCAGTCAACTCAGATGATGATCTTTTTGATTAAGGAGTGAAATGATGGATCCATGTTTCATTCATGGTCGACGCAAAAAATCTGATTTATCGAGTCTAAACATGACCAAACATTGTTCTGAATCATCAACACGTTGTTGGGTTTGATCGACTGTGACTGAGTGAACGACAACCATTCATGGTCAAATGGTCTAGCATAATTGTAAACATACTGCCTTCTGATATTTTTGCGGCTTCAACTATCTCAATTTACGATTAGATGTAACCAATTTTTCTTTGATGTTTTTTGCCTATATTGGACGACCAAAACATTCACCATCATCGGTGTCTGTACGACCACGTTTAAATTCAACAAACTAAATCCCTTCATATTTGATAATCGATAAAATGATAGAGACTCTGCCCAAAACAGTTGAGTTCAAAATGTGAAAGATATTATTCCACGTCGTCTGCTATACTGATGATACTGAAGATAATCAGAGACTGGTTTACCTTCAGTCTCTGAAGACGATAACTGGGTTAGCGAAACGCGCGTCTAACAGTGTAATTTAAGTGTTGTAGTAGTGTAAACAGTATGTTCAGTATGAATATCGCCAACGGTACTAGAAATTCCAGCTAGGCTGAAAAATCTTTTCTAGCTTAAAATTAATGAGTTTTGTCGTTGTTACATGGTATTTGTTCCATCTGTATTGAAATGAAAAAGTGCTTCGAAAATTTACAATTAAGGTAAATGGGACCATAAATTTTTCGGTACATTAAAAGGAAAATATAAATAGTAATCCTCTAGATAATGACGGGCCTAACTTAGCTCCTAATACAAATTAGAACACTTTGTTGATTAGTTTCTATAATTATCATTCGATGGTATAATCGTAATAATATTCGGCATGGAAAACATAGTTTTATAAAGTTATGAGCATTCAACAATTATTCATTATAAATGACAAGAAAATGTTCAAATATAAATCAGCTTTAATGCGTTCCACGAAACTTTTTCTGTCATTGACAATGGATACTGGAACGTGTTTTATCGTGTTTTATCAATAACGCGGAGTATCGTGGTCGGTTTTTGAGCAATTTATTATGGTTAACGAGCGAATGGGAGTCAATCTAATAAATTCATAGAATATGTATATTTATGTACAAATGAATAGAATAAATAAAAAGCTAAATAGTTTTGTCACGCACGAAGTTATCTAATGCTACAAGCTTTTTATAAGAGTCAGTGGCGAAGATAATTGATTCAATTTCAAAGGGATAATTCAGCATGAAGTAGAAACGATGGAAGTATTCCATCACATGACATAATCTACGATTTATCGAATTTATATCCTCCAATCGATAGAAATCAAACTTAACATCATAAGATCCTAAAATAGGATACTGTGGTACAACATATCCCAATTATTTCCAATTATATGCAGCACCACCTATTGTCCAATTAACCCAATACTTCCTATTAATGTATGAGTAATCATCAGCTGTTTGACCAAAATTGCGAATAGTGCAAATTCAAATTGATGAAAATAAGTTTTTTGTCTTCATAGGCAATCAGATAACTGCTAAATATTTTTTACCAATCACTGAGACATAAGAGAACTATACCTTTGCAATCAGGTACCGAATACCACCTCCATGATCTTCACATTGGATCTCCATAATGCCACAATCAATACCCACCCCTCCCATCGGGTATTTTTATCAATTTCTTATTGGACTCACACTCTACCAATTTCAAAATCAAATCATCATCATGAGTGAGACGGCTGCTACTTCAGTGATAATGATAAACCTACGAGGGTTGCCGCTTAAGTTTTGAGATGGACTAATAAAAACAAATGTTTATAATTGAACATGACTTCACTGTTTTTTCTTCGACATATAAGGTGTTTTGCATTGATTTTTCCATTCAAACTCTATGTAGTATTCGCTATCGATTGTTCCTTCCTTTTGGAGATATTTTATGAATGATATTCAGTAGCAATATAGTACAAAACAAAGTCTGCGGTTTTTCTTCAACCATTCTGTCAACTCGTTGAACCAAGTCATCTAAAACGACAGATCTTTCGATACCATCACTCATGAAGTTTTTACCATACACATAACTCATTCTACAATAGATTTCTGCGGCACTATGATCTTAAGCCTGTAGAATCACTCTTGGCGAGAGCATCAATAATGGCAGACATGTTTACGTAGCACAACGCCGACTGACGCCTGAATGACAACATTGATGACGAGATAATCAGAAAGGATGCTTTCACTTATTTTTGATACTTCACAGTGACAGGCCGTCATTTTCAGCATTAAAATTTTTGCATATCGTACTGACAATCAAATTTATCATATCATTTCTGGATACTAAATTTTTGGAAAACATCTCACATTTCTTACAATATATATATATATATATATATATATATATATATATATATATATATATATATATATATATATATATATATGCAATTATAAAAGCTCACTCATAAATATTTTATAGCATTCGCTGAGAGCTTTCCCAGCTTTTATGTTTCCGGTTCAGTACCTGGAAGTGTAAGATACGCGTTCGTCTGTGATAATGATAACAGAATATGACTTAATATTTGAATTTGAATTAATTCCATCTTCATGGAGTTTGATTTGGTATGAATCCAATATTTGATAAATAGTAATTAAGTATCTGTTTATGGAACCAACTCTGTATGTGAACCAATCGCGATACATACGTTCTAAAAAGTGTGGAACTAAAAATTGGTCGTGAGTTTTTTTCTTTGAAATCTCTTAGAACCTTAGAATTCAACAATATAAGTGAACATTGAAGTATGTACTCAAGAACCTTCCAAAACATGCCTGTTCAGAAAGTGATCTTGTAAAATAGACATATCTCAGCGGTTTTATGTTTTTAACACGAAACTTCTATTTTATGATGATAATAATAAATAAAAGAACAAAAAATTTTTGACAACAACCAAAGAAAAAAATGTAGTCACGAGCTATGATGAACTATAGAAAATGCGAAAACAGTGAAAAAATTTAGCTTTAAACGTCAAAATATTTGATATTTGAGTAGTTATTACAAATCTTTTCAAAATAACGAGTAAAATGGTGAGTATGAGTTTAGATCTCTTCTGATTAAAAATTAGTTCTTAGAACAGGTGAAAAATTGTCGTTCAAACCTATTGCAGTCATCAAGAAATTGATTTGATCAAAAAAATTGACTACAAGGATTGCTTCTTAAGATTCGAGGTTCATCTCGCAATTTATTTTTAATCTGATGGAATAAAAGAAATCACTGAAATCCAAACAAGGATTGTACGATGGATGACTCACCATTTCAATGTTTTGACTGTTCAAAAACATTTTTGTTTGAAGTGATGTGTGAGAGCTTGCATTGTCGTAGTGGAAAATGATTCGTCGTCTGCGATTGGTTTCCGTGATTTCTTCGAACACTTCTGGCAAACAAATGCTGGTCAACCATTAAGAATTGACCATTCTACTTTGCCCTAATGGAACAGTGGCCACATGTCAAGTTATTCCGAAAAAACAGGCGACCATTTGCTTCAAAGTGCTTCGTACCTGAACTTTTTTTGGATTTGGCTCTTCTTGGAAGACCTATACAGTCTACCGCCGATTGTTGTTTAGTTTCGGGTCTATATGCAGTGATTTAAAATTTAATTTAAAACCGCTATTGAATTTTTTTAGCGTTTTTTTCCATCAATAGATCCGAGCTTGTTTTTTGAGCGGTATCCAGCACTAACAAATCTTTCTGACAGAATAGAATATTGATAGTATGCTAATGGAACTAATGCCCAAATACGCCTCAATCTGACGGTATGTCACATGATGATCTTGCAATATCAGTTTACGCATAGCATAGATATTTTCCAGCAAAACAGCTGATTTTGGAGAACTTACATGATTTATCTTGTAGCGAAGCGCGACCACGATTGAATTCGGTGGCTCTATTACCCAAAATCGAAACGAGGTGATCGGAATATTGCTGTTGGTTAAATCCACGTCGAAAGTCCTAGAAAATCCATATTGTAGATGGTTTCAGATGGTGTTTCATCACCACAAGTCGAAGCGATTCAATCGGCACTGCTGTTGGTTGAATCCACGTCGAAAGTCCTTGAAAATTCATATTTTCGATGGCTCCAGATGGTGCTTCATCACCAAAAGTCGAAATGAGCTGATCGGCATATTGCTGTTGGTTTACCAAGAGGAATGTTTCAAGTATCTGTAAACAATTCACAAAGCTCCTAATGACCACATATTTTGAGTACGTGCATCATTAGAAATGTCAAACTTTATGATAACAATGTAAGATTTGACATATTCACTTCAGTGTTGCCATATTCCAAAGCTTAAGTACCAGCCCTCGTATTCTCATATTAAAGAAATCACAAAGAAAGCGCGTATACTTTCTTTGCCAAGTGGCGACAGATACATAAAAAAATAAGATGACGAAATCCCCGGACTCATGATATACAGTGTTTCCCAAAACTTTACTTGCCCCCCTCTATAATTATAATAATACCTTTCGAACGAGGTGTCAGCTGTGTTAAGGTGGGATTGAGGTTTTCAGTGTAAAAAAAACACTTTCTTCGAGATTTTTTTCCTCAAGTATGGATTGAGTAATCTCATTCGAATCTTTCGTACATTATTGAGCATACTTTTGACAATGTTGTGTAAACTTAGCATGCGAAAGTAATTAAGTATAAACAGGTGATAGGGCATTGGTTTTAGTTACCTGGTGACGTCACCTATGAATATTACGTCACCTGTTATCACTAGTAGAGAAGCTTATGATCGTTCATTTTAACGCTTCAATTTCCATCAGTGTACGTATCATTGTTCGAAAGAAAACGGAAAGAAATATGATTTTTGGGAAGCACTGTATAGATTTTTCTAAAAAATCTTCTAGAAGAGTAGCTTTTGAGTAAATACCAGTTATATAATCCGTATTTTTCTCTACACTAAACACATTAAGCGAAAACAAGCTATTACAATTCGAAATCTATTTCATTACGTTTTGAAATATTTACGAAGTTACACCACTCTCAAAACGTTGTGTATAAAATAGTAATAAACAAAGGGAAAAATTCGAGGAAACACCATTTGCATTCGATCGAAATTCTCTCTGTTTTGAATCACGTACATTTTCCTACAATACTTTCAAGAACGGGACAAAAGCTTTTCATAATCTGAGAAGAATCCGAATACATTTCACACTCGCGTTCTCCGTTTAAAATGAAAATTATATTCTGATGGAATTGAATTACAAAATTAGAAAATAACTACCTAGAACGGTAGTTATTTTCGCCATTTTAATCGATTGTCATTAGAAGAAATTTGTTGTGACGAACTCATCTCTTTCCTGAAACCGGTTCTGCTTGGATGAGATACCCGGAATTCGATCTTTGTTTTCATATCAGCTTTTATAGCAAGCGGTTTATTTACATTATTTCTTTTTAATAATTTCTAGAAAGGTCTATGTAGCGCAGTTTAGTTCAGTTTATAATAAATAGTCGTAGTGAACATTCCAAAATAAGAAGTAATCGAAAAATTTAAATAAATTAGTAGTGATAAGTGAATTATGATAAGAAATTGTAGTGTGAAGTATTTAAATTAATTAAGAACGTAAGAGACAGAGATATTAATTCATCCCTCGAATATATATCGTGTAAATAAATGACAAAAACATTACATAATGCTAGAGTGAGTTTTAAAAAGTTAAGTGCTAAGTGAGAGGTATTAATTCACCTCCTTATTGTGGTCAAGAGTATATCACACAACCAAATAAACTTTAATTGGTTTTTCACTAAAATTACGAGCAGTGACTCGTAAATAATTTACTACGTTAACTAGGTTAGTCATAAACATACACAGACTGCAACGAAATGAAACTTTCATGCTTTTCTCATTGGATTCAATCCACATACTTATTATTCATTCGCTTTATCTAACATATTAATCACGATCGTAAAAAAATACTAAAATAAAGTTTTTTTACTATAAAATGCTACCAATACCTAACAATTAGATTTTTATAACCTTGAACCATAAGCAAGTATTATGCATGAAGAGTTTTAGATATTTTAGAGCGAACAAATATAATTTACTTCATTCACAATCTTGGAGAAAGATTACTCCACAATTTTGATAATGTCATCTTATGCGAAAAAAGAATGTCGATGAGGCTAGGTTAGTTTTGAAACAAAAACGGAAACGCACAAAAATGCGGACTGTGGTCTAGTTGGTGGTGTAATGTATTTTCGGTCTAACCAATGATAGTTGACAATATTCTTTGTGTTAAAACATTAAAACTAGTTTGGAATAAATCATTCTTTAAACAATTAACTATGTGAGTCCCCATTAGGATCGTGTACTATAAATCTCAAAATCCTAATGGTTTTCACCAGAAGGTGAGTCAATTTACACCCAAGAGGTTGTATCTCTGTCTGGGTTACGTTTGTGCAATGTTTTTAGAAATAAATAATTTCAAATAGGAAATTATTATGTCAAAAAAGATGGAGATATTATATTTAGTCACCGATGTCTAACAGCTATCTGGAACATTCTCTTTGGTGATCTCAATCTTATCTAGAGAAATTCTTTCAAAATTACATGAAAAATAAATTCTGTTTACTTGGCGCTGAGATCACTTTGCAACGAACTAAACTTATCAACTTCTTTAACTGTTTATTAAGCCCTTTTTGAGTCACATCTCCGATACGCCTTTCCATGGACAATTGACTTGTATTCTAGCACTAATATTTAATTTTAAACATTTTACCAATATAAGATTTGATTTTAGTTAGCACATGATTGAATATTTTTTCGCATTGTACAGTATTGAGCTTTTAACAAATTCTACCTAACCTAAATAATTATGAAGGTGGCGTAGATGGATAAAGATCGTGCTCCACCTTACTAAGTGGATAGAGGTGATATAAAGGAGTAAATATCTAACAGCTCTGTATTGAAAATTCACTTGAATTGAGTCGCACCACACGTACCCCACCGGAAGGGTCAATCGGAGATGCGACTCAATAAGGGCATAATAAACTGTTGAGAAGGTGGATAAGTTTAGTTCTTTGGAAGCTGATCTCAGGAGGAACCCAATATTCTACTTAAGGCGGTAATATGTAATTCGAATTTCAAAAAATTGTCCACAACAACAATTTTACAGATTCAACGACATCTATGGTGGTTTTATTTAATACAAAAGGCTGCAATGTATTTTCATGTGATAAAATCTTGGGAAAAATATTGATTAGAATCGCTCCATGGTAGCTTCAACCTCTACATTATGATGCGTGCGACAGATTTCTACCAAAGTTCATCAAGGCTTTTGATTGGCTACATCACCCTCACAACTTTGTACTTATATGGAAACAATTAAAAGGATGCGAAAGGCTCTAAGCAGATCTTGTAGTTAAGAGATACAGCAAAGAATTTGCAAAAGTAAATTATTTTGAGAATATTAAGAGAAATTGTTAAAATTTATGTACCTATATAGTTGAACCCACAGTATATATATCTTGAGTCATCTAGAGTATCGTTTCCATTATTTTAACATGCCCCAATAAAAATATGTCTCTGAAAAGTAATAATATATAATGTGATATAGTCTAGACTTTTTATTAATGTCTAGTAGATTGCCTTGAGACAAAGACGTCACAATTGGCGTTTCAAACTTCACACTTTTTAAGTCCTCAGCATTTTTTTATGGAACGAAAGTAATTATCTTGGTTAATAATGAAGATAAGCCCTGAGGATTGAGACAAAAAGATGAGCAGCGCTTTGTTAGCAGTTATTCCACAAATTTCATCAGAAATAGGGAATTCCAACAAAAAGTAAATTATAATGATCAAAATTCCGATACCGTGGAAAATAAACAAGGTGGATTCTACCGTCCTAAATTTTAAGCTTCTTCACAGTTGTTTTAGTAGAAATTGCGAGTCCCCCTTACGTTGATTTAGATTTTGGAGGATATTCATAGTTGCTTTCTATTTGTTTTATACTATTCACTCTGTTTCGGCTTGTATTCGCATCATTTATTAATGGAAAAATAATTAAAAGTATACATTAGGGAAATTACTCCCTAATGTTGATGGCTAGTTGGTAGCACTGATTCATGTGTGACAGTTGACATAAGAAATATTATTCGAATTCAAAAGTTTGGTCAAGTCATGAAAAAACTCATATTGTAAGTGAAGAACTTGTTACAAAATCAATTATAAGTTATAAATGCTCAACAATGTGGAAGACTCATTCCAAAATATTGACAAATCCGAATTTCTGAAAAAGCAATTGATATTGATAAAATTATTAAAGAAGCGCCTGAAGTTTGCAATAACAAGTGACGATTGGATTGAACTATATTCTTGCTTAAGACCAAACCATACTGCCCACAAAAAGATTCTTTCTGAATTAACGACAAGGTCGTTGTATATCTCACTCTATGGGAATTAATAAAATGGATAAAATGCCAAATAATCCAATTACCACATCCTTTTATAGACACTGTTTTCTATAGTCATCTGCATCACGCCTGGTAAATGTCAGTGGAGATTTAATCACCCTCAAGCGTGATGGAGCTGGAAAAGTTCCAATATCATCAAGGGGTTTGTAGGTACAGCCAAGAAAAGGCACTGTTATCAAAACTTCATCTTCAATGCAAGTGCAATTGGTGTTCCAATTGAAGGACGCAAAAAGGCCACCATCTGTTGATGATATACGATCTGGTGTTATGGATCTTCAAGTAACGTAACTCCTTTGAGGAGAGATGAGCTCTGGGACTGCACAAGTTATCCCAAAATATGTTCAAAATCGAGTTTCAACTAATATAATACCAAGTAGTTTGGAATATATAAAAAAGAGCGGTAACGAATAGAGCTTCACTCTGAACCATTAATAAAAGAAATGGGATTTTAACTATAGTTGATCAAAATCCAACAGTTAACTCAAGGAATGTGGCAAGACAAACAAACACGTCTTCTTCAAGTAGTTGGAGGATATTTCAATAGCAACAGCTACATTCTTATCACAAGCTTAAGAGCTCCTGCCAAGCAAACTACCGGTTAGAGAGGATTTTTGTCAAACATTACAAGACAATCCAAATTTTTTTGAATGCACACTACTAATGTGATCAGAATCCTGAAGTCAACCAAGATATTGTTTGGGCAGAAACAAATTAATAGGTTACCACATTCTACCTGGAAATTTGAATAGTGATATGTACCTGGATTTTTAAAGGCTTTAGAAGATTTAACATTGTTTGAGCGAAGACTTTCTATACACGATGGAGCTCCACCGCATTTTGATAGAAGGTATTGTAATTGGTTGAGTAATTATTTTCCGAATCAATGGATTGGTAGAGGTGCAGAAGCTCCGTTTTTAATCCCTTGTATTACAAAATTTGGTTGTATCTAAAGGAAAAAGTTTATGCTGCAAAGGTAAATTCACCTCAAGAATTGAAAGTCAGGATTCACTTTAATGAACTCATAACTGACTTCCAAACCAGCATCGGTTATTACTTTATAATTTTCAATCCAAAATATTCCGAAAACGGTACACAGTATCGAGTTATATCAAGAGTACCTTTTTGTTGTAAAATCAAAAGATGTTTGAGTTAATTTGGAATTTTGCCAAATAAATCTGATGAATCTCTTTAATTTCTTATTTCTTAGACCCTCTGACATATTAATTCATCTAAATGCTCTTCATTTTAGCCTCCCTTTGTTTTAAAACTATTTTATTTAATACTTTTAGTAAAAAAAATAAAATTTAACGTTTTGACTTATGTTTGAGATTTAAAGAAAAGTCGAAACGTCAAATTTTATTTTTTTTTTAGTAAAGTAAAAAGTAAATAATTCGAAAGGAAAGTAGATGCGTTCTTCTTTAGAAAAAAATTTTGGATAGTAAACAATGCTTTTGTCACGGTTCGAAATAATAAGGATTACCCTGAACTGAGTCGCATACCAGTTCTCTTCTGATACCAATTCTGATTTGGATTCATAAGAACTAGCTAAACTAACTCGTATATCACTCACTAATAAAAGTCGTTTTTTCGCCGCTGTTGCAATTTCAATACCAGCTTCGAAGTTATCTTGGATTCGGAATGGGTCAAGAAAATTGATTGCTTCAGTAGAGGTAGCTTGAATTAAGTAAAAAGGAAATATCAACAAACTAGATCATATCAAAACATGATGTCAAGAAGATCCTGCGAGCCATAGAGATTTAAGTTTATAGTTATCACCCTATAGATTTCTTATAAGTCAATAACGCGATGAAAATAACGGTGTGAAAAGTTTACTACTGAACAACTGTTGCCGAACGAAATTAATCGGATGGATAAATTTAAGTTTGAATCGCACGACATAAAATGTATATTTCAGGAAAAAGTAATTTATTTCCGGTTGGAATATAAACACAACGTTGCACGAAAATGGTGAGTTTATATTACAACAAATACATTTTTAGGTCAATTTTTCCTCCGAGATAGCTTTCTTCTTCCCCAACATGGGGCGCGGAAGATTTATAGATCCCTTGTGAAATGAATAGGTTTACGTTGTCTCTGTTTCAGTTAGTTTCATCAGCCGATAATTTATCTCGAGGAAAAATTTTAATTGCCCTGAACGTTTCTTCTAATTGTGAATGGAGCTATCTCAACAAATTGGCCCGACCTGCGAAATTAAAAAGAGCTATCAACGTCACTTTATTTACTCACAAGTTGTCTCATTACTCCGGGGTTAATAGCTCCATTTCAAAATGAATCTTTCTAATAATCAAGTCAGTTGAATGAATTAGAATATCATCAAATACTTTGTACAAATATCAAGCATCAAAAGTACAAATACGAATTTTTGAATAAAAGTGCTAAAAATTTAGTGTCGTCCAAGTGGCTGCGCTGGATTTTAGATTTGTCTGTTACGAAGCATAGAGAATACCCAAGACTGCGAAACTTCACTGTTTAGAGTAGTTATAGCAATGAAAGGGGTGTGTGTAGTAAGTGTATGAAGGGTATTCAGCGTATTGTCCACTCTCGCTGACTTTTGCCTTGTAGCCATAGGGTGGGTCAGGGAAATAAATTAGCTTGCCAACCAAAGAAAATATCATTCTGGTTAATTCTTCTACGAGGATAGTCCTAGAACTACCTTACCTTATATAGAAAATATGAAAAATTTTGTTGAAAAAATGTATATTTTTAATCGTAGTCATCTTTTAGCTCAATACACTATTCATAATGACAATCGTCAAGGATCCTCGGAATAGTCATCAAGTGTCGACGTTATCTCTTCATTTTTTGGAAAATTTTTGATCACCAAGCCAATTTTTTCGTGTTTGGGAACAGAAAATAATCTGAAGGGGCTTTTTCTTCTTACGTCGCCGTCTCCCTATGGAGATTGGCGATCCAAATAGCTATTGTAGCTATAACTGCAGCATCTGATAAAACAACCCTTTCTTCTTAACCAAATGTAGCATTTCTTCCTTGATTTCTACGCTTAAACATTGCAATAACCATTGTTTTAGCTTCATTTCTATGAAACACTCGATGAAAGCATCTTCACATGCTGTTTAGGTTCCATTGTGAGCAAACACGTCACCCGTCTTCACACAGATTTTTCATATCCGAATATTCAGTTACTATGCGATGTATTATACTTTTTCAAATGTCTACTATGTCTGCTAGCTCACGCACTTTCAGTAGATGATCATCCTGTGGATTTTCTTCGACATTTCGTCGTCACCTAATTTGGTCGACCACTGCGTTGCTGGTCTTCGTTCGGCCTCGTTTAAGTTATACTACTAAACGTTTTACTGTTGTTAATGAAGGAGCAATCTTATCCAGAATAGAATCTATTTCAGATTTTACATTGGTTGGCCTACGCCCTCATCAAAAGTATTGTATTACACAACGATGACCAATTTTTTCAATGTCTACAAATTTGCTATTGATGGCTACCAAACAAATATCAAGCAACGTGGCGTCTCCAATTCCAAGATAGAAATTCCATAAATTTTGTACTTTATGATATAGTGGTATTTTTTGAGTAACTACCGACATCTCTAGATCAAGCCATGTACCTCTAGAAGTATCCTCGTAAATCAACTTAGCGTTTGACAGAGTTTGTTGTCTTGATTTACCCACTGTGATAATGCCATTTCGGCTAAAGATTTTTTGATAGAATATCTAATAATTGTCTCTGTAGAATTGTCTAAATTCCAGTTAATAATAAATGTAAATAATTCAACTCGTTTATATAAAACTTATATTCGCCCAATTATGGAGTATTGTGGAACTGTGTGGTGTCCGGAACTAGTGAAGGATAAAGATCTTCTCGAAAAAGTTCAGCGTCGATCAACCAGATTATCCCTCGGGCGTACAAGAACTAGTTATACAGAAAGACTAAATATAATGGATTCACCGACCTTTGAACAACGTCGTCTTCGAGGCGATATGATAATGACCTATCGCATTTTAAATTTCAATTATGGTAACTTAAGAAACATATTTAATGTGGGCACTGATAATAGGCTTCGAGGACACAGATGGAAATAGAAAAAAGAAAGATTGACTTGTCGGACAAGGCTACATTTTTTGTGTAATCGAGTTTTTTCAGCATGGAATCATCTACCTGAGGATATTGCAACGGCACCATCTGTCAATATTTTTAAGAATAAACTGGACGCTTTTCTATTTTCTAGTTAAATCTTTTTTTTCCCTTGTAAATTTTAATTTTCCAGCTAGGTACTTTAATTACTTTAATTTTTGTAATATATATAGTATATTTCAGGCTTATGGATCTTAGGGTCCCTGCCCGTACCTTTTTGTAATAATAATAAATATCGGATGATTACGAGTGATATCTATTTCCTCTGGAAGGGTTTGATTAGTTTTCGTTGAACAACTGAAGTTGACCAGGCAACGTAGATGTTTCTGTACGAAAAACCTTTTCGCATCACCAAATATATATAGACTAAAATATAACGTCACAGCAACCCCAATCATAATAAGGTCTCTAATTAGATTGTAGGCTGACGTGAAGGAAGCAAATTGTAACAGAAAAACAGCCACACTAATGACTAATTGGTATCACATCTAACCTATCTTCAACAAATAAACTACTGATCCTATTATTTCCAAACAAGCTTAGTAAAACAAATTAGAGCTGTGAAGTTTGACTCACAACTCTAGGTTGTAAGTTATATGAAAGTTTGAAGCTATAACAGTATTTTTCATAAGAACATAATTGAATAAGATCTTAAAGTGGTAACAGCTCTATTGTTATGGACCTAATATAATTAGTGCAACATAGATTCCTAATGACTCTTTGTTGATATATATTTTTTCCTTTTTTCAGATTTAGGTAATACTGAAACTCTTACTCCCAAATTTAAAAGTGGATTAGTCCTTAGTGGAACCCTGCAACTTTTCTCGTTCTCCGCCCCGTTATTTAGCAGTGCTTAGCGCGAGACGAATTCCATTTCTCATAAACAAACAGATTTTTTGTTGAAAACTTCCAGAAACTTTCTCAAAGAGGACGAATGAATAAATTAGTACAAAATAAGTTTGTTGATTATGTTGATTCCTTCCTCTATTTTTTGCAAAAGGAGTCTAATTAATGAAGTTGTCTGAAAATTATGAACGCCATTTAAACAAGAAAATATAATTTTAGTATATTTACAGAGTTTGCTCGGATACCGATCAAGCGATCAATGAGTTCATTTCAAAATCTGCATCCAATCATCTATTATTGGATTGGTTCTACTCGGGTTGTCGAAAACATTTTTTTAGAGATTAGACATTTTTTTACATGACACTATTTTTATCACTCAATATAGTCTTCTTTTTAAACTTTTCAAACCCTTTTAAAAAGTAGATGCCATTCACGTTTGCTATAAGGTTCTTGTTTGATAAAAAAATCTCTAACAGGCGAAACCTTGGAGGCTAGATCTGGTCAATACGAAGGGTGATTAACCAATTCGTGTACGTTATCCTGGAGTCATTACTTTTTTTTTTTGATTTCTCCTTTGCAATCTTCTATCCGAACTGTTTTTTTATTTTAAGAGCGTAGTGGTGAATCCACAGTTATAATTCGACTCAAATATCCAATTCATTTTGCTTAAACCAAGTCAATAAGGCCTGGAAATGTTCATCTATCAGCGTATGAAAAATGCGTTATTTTGATGTGCTATATTTTTGTACGACGTCACTTATCATTTGGTGGACTTATTTCATGATATTACTAGTTCTTGCAGTATTTGGTTGTATCGACAGTCAAGCTGATCCTGCCACATTTGAATTTAGCTACCCAGAACTTAAAGGTAGGGGGATTGTTGGATAAATAACAAAAAATAGTTCTTCAATCTTTATAACAAATATTTCAAACTACAAATTTTGACATTTCTAATATTGTAAATCGAATAGATTTTTCTCCATCAATTGTTCTAAAATTTATGCTGAGGAATTGATATTTTCTCCAAAAATTGATAATGATGATGCACAGTCTTAGTAAACAGTGTTTAGCTCAACTTTCATTTTCGTAGGCGTATTGCTTGTTAAGAAAATAATCTCGACATTTAATTTTTTCAGGGTTTAGAGTTATCTCCACAGCTATTGAATTATACGATTGTGAAGTCATCCATATGATGTATCAACAAGATGTATAAAGAATATTTTGGCCATTTGAAAGAGCAGAATTAACCTCCATAGGTTAATAGAGATTCTCAAAAATTTTCACTAGACTTATCTGGGGTTTAGAATATACACAAAAAATTCCACTTTTGACCCCAAAATAGCCGAGAAATTTACTATAGACGCTAAATCCATATAAAGTTGTTAGGAAAACTACAACCAATCATTGACCAAAGAAATATAATACTAAATCATCAATTTGGATCCAGACACGAGCTCGCAACAAGTGAACAAGTTCATCGTGTAACTAAAAAAAACGAAGATTTTGAAAATAGAAAATATTGCTCTGTAGCGTTTTTAGACATCACTGATGCCTTTGAAAAGATTTACAACTGCCTCAAATACATCAACAACAAGCTAAAAAAAGAAGAAATGGCGCATTAAATCAAGCGAATCAATATCAGTCTAGGTAACCTTCACCAACCAAACAAGCAAATACCCAGAAGTCTTTCTAAATAATCGAGCACAGCATGATGATGTCAAATATACACCTGGATAAGCGATTAACCTGGAAGAAACACATATTTACCAAACGCAAACAATTGGATTTGAAACTGAAGGATTTATACTAGCTGAAAGGTAGGAAATCCCGATTATCTTTAAAAAACAAAATACGGATCTACAAAGCAATCTTCGAACCCATATGGATCTCTGAAGTCCTATTGTGGGGATCAGTAGCCAACTCCAGTATTGAAATTCTGGAGCGATTCCAATCGAATCTTCTACGAATTTAGTTTGTGCTACTTTGTCATAACTCGTGACCTCCATGTGCCAACGGTTTAAGCGGAAATATAAAACTTATCCATGAGTTATAAGAATAGGTTAAGCCTCCACCCAAATAGACTGGTTTTAACCTGATGGTGAAACCAACAGTCAAAAAGTATATTTCATACGATCTAGTTAGTGGGTTTTAAGAAATCGAAATACCCTTTTATGAAAGATAATTCCAGATGGATTTGGCAACTTGGAAATCACGTTTTAACAAGATGGTGATCCTGCACAGTATTATTTTGCAATAAGATGTTATCTAGATGAGGAGAGCTCAGTCATTGGAGGTTACTTTTGATTTCCACAAATTTTATCAGTATCAGTTTCACTGTTTAAAAAAAAGTGAGATGGGGACTGTATAGTTGATATTGTCATCAATTTTGATATGTCATGATTGTGCTTTGATGGAAAGAAATAGTTATTATTCCCTATAATTTCTCAGGAAATGGTTGCTGTGAAAAAATAATTATTTGAGTCACTAACGCAATGAACTCAAAGTAATTGTAAGGTAAACTTTTCAATTAGCAAGGTTGAAATAATTGTAGCATCATACTGAATGTGTTTGATGGACTTGATGAAGAACTGGGATAATTAACTCACTTTGCATGAATATTTCATCAACTATCAGTCATTTATTCCACTTTTTTCAATTATGAGTCCAATCCACTATATAAATATGTTTTTCGTGATTACAAATCGATCATCAACAAATAGTTAGGGAAAAATATGGAAAGAAAGCGTTTACTTTTAATAGGTCACTGCCAATTATCTCGCGAACCATCTGCGAAGAAATTTGCATAACGGTCGATTCAATTAGTTTGACGAGGGGCGAAGGAGAGACAAAAATTTTCCTCGAACGGTGAAACTCAATTACACTTGCAGAAAATTTTTTATCGTTGCCCCAATTACCTCTGACGTCTATTTCTTCTCATTAGAATATTACATATCCATTATGATTATTCCTACTCTGGATAAACCATTAACACGTGGTCAAAACGACTAGGAGTCTCTTTCGAACACTATACCGAACACATACACTAAAGATTTTATACTAAATTTAATACAGAAGAAAATAGTTGAACGTATAGGCGACCTAGAGATCATCAGAAGCTTGGACAGCTTACTTAGAGCCTAGAAGAAATGTCGCAGACATGCTAAGAACGTCATTTGGAGGAGTACAAGTACAGAAACCTATGGAATCAGCTACAAAGACACGTCTACAGCTTACAGAAGTTCAAGTCAATATCCACAGGCATTTCCATACGGTATATAGACGCCATTTGAGTTTAATAGGGTTTATTTTCTTATGGTTGCTTTTTATATCGAAAAAATCATTGAGATTTTGTTTTTGTCATTGATGAAGAAGTTTATACTAATATTACATTTTATTACTACTAATGTATAAAAATGGGGAGTGATAATGTAAAAGCACGTTTATACGAGGTGAGTATTTCTTTATCACATTTAGTATTTTTTGTGTCAAGTTTGTTAAATATTATTTGATTATGATAAAACTATTCTCGATCGATTAATTCCATGTTGTAGGACTGAATTATATTGTGTCATGAAAACAAATTGTTTGTATTTGATATAAATATGAAACCAACAGGAAAGTCATTATGGAAATTGAAGTGTAATTATATTCGGACTTGTTACTTAGTTATTCTATAATAAAACATATTTTTGTAAAGTATTCCATCATTACAAACAATTTTTACAACATAGGGTACTTTTCTATAATTTTTTCCTGGGAAAATAAACATCAAAATTCACTAACGCTGAATATAATATTTCAAACAATATCTGTAAATTAAGGGAGCAAAAAGGCGTACCCCACTTTTATTATCTCTGCCTAACGAACTTCGTTCTAATGCGCAACTCATTTGAATATTCTTTTACGTCGTTCTTGCTAAAACTCACACGCCACATCAGATACACAGCTAAAATTTATGAATGAATTATCTCGACCAAAACATACCTCCTATTTTTGAGATCTTCTTCATTTACATTTATATTTATCACTAATAAAACCTTCGCTTTCATTGACAACGTATACGATATCACTAATATCCAACATATCTAAAAGACTTTTCAGAAATTTATCAATTTTGGCCATTACAATAACGAATGTTATGTCTTCATGAAACAACCCTTTCCTACTTAGTCAAATGCGGCTTTATTTATAATAAATTCTCATAATACTCTCCGTTGATAGTCAAGATAGTCAATGAAAATTATCCCACGTACTTCCCGAAAAAACGACGCCATCAACTTGCCTGCAGATGGAACGGTCTTTGTCTTCTTTGAAGCCGGTTCTTCCTTATTTTTATTCTTGGTTTCGGGTGTGAAGTGACCAGGTTTTATCCATGGATATAAAACAACATTTCTGGTAGACCACTGCGATTCTGGTCACCCACTTCCAGTAGACGATCATCCAGTACCGCTTTGTGGATTTTCTCCATCATTTCTGGTAATCATCACCTCATTTGGTCGACCACTGCACTGCTGGTCTTCGCATGTCGTAAGGTCTCGTCTAAACTTTGCTACCCATTCTCATCTAGAGTAGAATCTAGTTTAGCTTTGATGGCTTCTAATCGAATTCTAGACATCGTGACGTCTTCAATTCAAGTATAGATTTTGTACTTTCTATTACAAGCTACCTCCATCTCTAGCAGTGGCCACGTACTTCTGGGATCATCTTATCATCATTTCTACTCTGGTAGACAACACCTATGGGTAAATGCGATCAGCTGATTGTTTGTTTCATTTGTTTGTGGGTTTTTTAAACCTCAAAAATTATTCATTCTCCTTAAACAGCTGTCTATTATTAATTCTCTTGAGCAACGTCATTGATACTGAAATTAACAGTTTTGATACTACTGTATAAAGAAGCTTATTAGTATTAAACTCCAGTACAAAATCCGTGTTTTCATAACAATAATTGAACATCTAGAACTAGATAAATATAAAATATTATCTAGCGATAGAAATCAAAATTTCTTCTAGATCCACCGAAATTGAACGCATTCAAAAACTGTAATCCAAATCTCGTTCTAGGTTAGGATCCTTAATCAACTGATAAGTGATCTAACCCGAACACGGGTTATAGTTCTACAAAAACCCTTATGTTGATTGGAACTGTAGAACATGCAACGTTGTCAAGTTTGTAAAAAGAATTATTGATTGACGATCCATCACAAGAAAGTGAAGCCGCTACAATTGAGGTTAGGTTATTCTCATAGGAAATATAAAGTTGCTCAAAACTGTCAAACGACCATTTGTTAATATTTGTAACATGATAGAAATTCTTTCAAGTGACCTATTTCACATTTTTAATCGTTAATGTCTCAACATCATTTGAGACCTGGAGATTTCCAAAGAGTTGATAATGTGGCTGTAAAGTTTCTAGATATGTTTCTCAAACGTCAATGGCAGCCATATTAGTTGAAGCTTTTACTATCGTGGTTTTACACTAAAAATATCACTTGGAAGTTTGATCAAAATTCATCTGCATTAAATAACATCGTTGTTACTAAACCTTATTAAACAGTAGAAAATCGAATCCTTTGCTATATAGCTTTCATTTGAAACTATGATAGCGCGTTTATGAGTCATTTTATCGACAAACTTCAGCTCTTAACTGGCTCGATGCTGTCTAATTGTTTAACTAAGATTTAACTGCGGTTATATTATATTCAATCTGCTTTTCACGTAGCCATTGTTGTATTCCTACTGTTTCTAGTGGGCTCGGCGACTATGATAGGAAGTTATTCATTAGAATAATAGACTAACCATACACACAGCTGCCTTATATCCTAGTGATACGGGGTGAATTCTTAACGTTGACATTTCCATTATTTCCAAATTATTGAGAGACAAAATACTCCTAGTTTTTGTGGGTTGCTGATGCCGATAACCAAAGGAAACTTATCAATTAATATAGTAAAGTGTTCAAAGAAAAATCTATCAGCGATACAATCGATGAAAGATATGTTTAGACAAAATGATGATTCTTGAAAGTCATATTTGACTAACTTCTGTATAGTTCATCATTTTGATCTGGATTGTCTTCTTATTGTTCTACCTCATAGATCCCATTGTAGCATTGATAAAGCTACTGAGTTTTCCCCAGCTGATTTTTTATATTATCCCTTTTTCTCTTTTCTTTATTATTGTTGCTTCTGCGCTGTACATTAGTATCAGCCTTATAATATTTTTGCGGATATACATTTTGGTTTTTTTGTTTAGTCTTTAGCACTTTATTTATTTATTTATTTATTTTCTTCTTTCATCAATACATATATCATGTTCACCATATTTTATTTGTTCCATGTACATTCTGATGACTCTATAACTTCATCTTGCCTACTGGTACTTATCCAAAAACACCATTGTGATGGTTATGTCAATCTACACTTCTTCAACCGTATTTATCTATGAATTTTTTTTGTTCTAGTTGCAATGTTTGTTTTCCACGTTACAGATATCTGTCATTTCTCATTCTCTTTCCATACACTTTATAAACCACTTGGCTGACAAGTGACGGATGTCAGTAGATTTGTTTTTTTCTGACAAGTGACGGATGTCAGTAGACTACTCTGTTTTTTTAAACGTGTGTGACTCAAAATTTGGAAGCTTTCTACATAATTAATTAAATTTCAAATGTTATTGATTGAAAAAAAGAAAATTTAATAGTGTATATAGCAATTTCGTTATAACCTGGTCTCTCAGTATTCACAAGCGGACTGTAATTTCCAATGGTTCGTAGTATTGTCTTGGTTAATGAGTGTCATTGTGAGAACATCGTTGTAAAATTTAATCCATTGCATACCTTGTTAACTACAAATTTAGCGGCACTTAATTATTGCCCGGGAAGTCGGTTATTATGGTATCAAAGATGAATACATGAATTATTACCAATCGGGAATTATGTGAATGCAATTTATACGCTTCGTATTTTCGTTTTCATATAAATCAAAATTTAGTTCCGCTCATTTAGCTATTGGTAATTATTAATGGGATATTGGAGACGAATTTTCATGTTTTACATAGCTTTCGACGAATTAGGCTGTATTTTCAATAATAATCAGTCTTTGTAGTAGAAAATACAAAATAATTTTGGACCACCAATGTTCATAAACATAACAGATACAGAAAACTAGATCATAAAATACCGTTTTTCGTAAAGGACTCTGTGTCTATTGAGCTGAAATTTCTGGAACCATTGGCGATATTCATACTGAATACCTTGTTTACGCGCGTTTCGATAACCAAGTTATCGTCTTCATAAACTGAAGGTAAACTAAAATCTAATAACTTGACTTACCTGTTTTATACTAAATTTTTCCTTCAATAATCCTTCTCTCGCGAAAATTAATTCCAGCGGGAAAAAACTCCATGGCGGGAATATTATTTGACTACTAAACTATAGAGTGGGCTATAAGGAATTGGCCCTTTGTCAGTTACTCCTATAATGCTTCCAAATCCATCCAACAATTTATTAATGGATACATTTTTCCACAATTTTCTGATATCTGATTTTCCGGTCCGTCCGTCCTCTTTAAACCAGACAATAAAGGATCTCTTAGCCTGCCCAATATACTTTCCGTCACATTTTATCCTTAGAATTTCCCAACAAATGTTTTAATGTATTGATGAGTTTAAAAACCAATTTAAAACCCACTCTGTTAAATATTCCTTTCAATTCTTTTGGATAAACAGGATTGAAAGGTATCAGAGCAATTTTTTCTGGTTTTTTACTTTGGGTTTGGAAAAAAGTGGCTTCACATAGAGATTTCTTAAACCTATGACGATTTAAGAAATCTCTATGTGAAACCACTTTGAAATCCAAAAGTGAACATTTTTGTTTTCGCCTTGTATTTTAGGAACAAAACTAGTTGGAATATTTCTGTTTATGGCTTGAAAGCTTTCGCAAAAAAGTGATACAAGGTCGCGAGAGCCGCATGTCTATATCTTTGAACCCTTGAACGAGTACTAGTATTTTGAAATTGGAAGCATAATCAAAAATCGTTACTTTCAAATTATGTTTTTTTTTAATCTGTATATATTGATGACACTAAAAAATCATTTAGAAGCTAAAGTCAATAATAATAAGTGAGTTAGAATGTTTGCAATTCCAGAAAGTATAGTACGAAAAATATTTTTTTCTACTACCGTAAAGTATGTACTTTAGATACACTTTTGAGTGCGTAAGACTTAACTAGTGCGTAGAGAAACATATTTTTAGCAGTAGTGCTTAAAAAACGTTTATTAAGGTCTCGATTTTTGTTTTTCTACTTATGTAGAAATAATTTCTAAGCGGAATGCCGAAAAGAATTAATTACTTTTATTCTTTATCAAAATATTATATTGATAGGTACTGACAAATCAAAATCCCGGGGATCTACCTGATCTTAGATCATAGTTTACGAAAAGCCTTGTAGAATTGGGAATATAGATTTGAACTTTTCATCAACTGCGAAATATGTGAGCTCTAACCATTAATTAGTGTGGAATCACCATTGAACTTCTGTATTCCGATAAATTTTTGGCTAGTTGAAAAAATATAGTATGCAATTCGTGAGTAAATGCGTTTTTTACACTCATGTGATTGACAATGTTCACATTCGTCGAAAACTTATAGGACATATAATAATGTGATATACACTGAAAATGAGGCATATTTGGGCATTAGTTCACTCTCATACATTCAATATCTCATGACCATTCGGCTGTCAAGAAGATTTGTTTAAAAAAATTCAATTGCGATGCTTTAAAGCACATCTAGGAAATCCTGACAGGCGACGAATCATGAGTCTATGAGGTTGAACCCAAAACTAAACAACAATCGACTGTATGGGTCTTTCAAGATGAGCCAAATCTCATAAAAGTTGTTGGCGCACGAAGTAGCAATTCTAAGTAAATGTTTTTTTGAAATAACTGAAAATGTCGCCACCCTTCCATTAGACCAACGTAGAAGGGTCAATTCTGAATGGTATACCAGCATTTGTTCTCCAGAATAATCTTCTTCTCACGACGCCGTCTGAAAATTTCTGTAGACGTCTGCCCGAGCCATCTGCGCAAACCTTTTGTCTACGGTAGACCGACCGTTTTCCTTTAATCTGCCAAGATATCCGCAGCATTCGCCTGTAAGCATAGATTTCGGACGCATAAATTTTCTTCTCTGTGGTCGCATCCATGATCCAATTTTCGCATCCGTATAGAAGAAGGGGAAATATGTATCAGCGAAGCACTTTGGTCCGGAGTTCCAGGCTGAGGTTGCGGTTTGTCAGAGGTGTCCTCATGTTATTTAGAGTTTTCCGCGCTTGCTCAATTCTTGATCTGATTTCGAGTTTTGGGTCGCATTGCTGGTTGACGAGGTATCTAAGAAATGACACTTGTCCAATGCTCTCTCTATGGAGTATTGGGTGGTATTTTTGAGATTACCATTAGTTTGGTCTTGGACATATTCATATAAAGGAACCAATCGCAGTCAAATCGACGACAACGCGAGCTCTCACACATCAGTTCACACCAAAAGGTTTTTGTCAAAACAAGTCAACGTTTATCTACACCTAAAGAAGCGGTTGATGTGCTCAAATCACATGTTTTGGAGGTACCTCAATCGAAATGGAAATTGGTTCAAACTCGTGCCAAAATGTATTGATTTTAATTTTGAAACAATAAAGTCATATCCATTTAAAAATAGTTGTTTTTATATCAAAATTTCAGTAGCAACCCTCGTATTAAAAGCAATATTGCCTTAAAATAGTATTCTAAACCAAAATTGACATAAACTAGGTACCTAAAAATGCGAAGAAAAATATTGTGGAGCGAAATCTGAAGGTGGAATTCATAATTTACAACTGACTCAATTATTTCATTTTTTGTTCCAATTAGAAACCTTCTCAAGTACCGAAAGTCAAAACAGTGCGAACCACTCAATTAAATAATGAGTTGTGAAGTTTTTTTCCAAACAAAGTTTTCTGTTTTTCGACACATAATCAATGAAAATTTGTTTTTTCTCTCATCGCCGCGTCGATTTGAATTATGTATAGACTGAAATTATCTGGGTGTATTCGCCGACGATACCGATCCGTTTATAAACAAATCCGAAATTCAAAAGTGTAATCGAATCCATTTAATCTAGAAACACACACACAAAGAAACAACAAAAGCGATTTAAAGACAATGGTACAGTGAAAGGAGACCCCACTGCGACATAATTAAACATAAAACGTTTCCTTCTAAAGACCAGGGTCGTAACGGGGTGAGAAAATATCGATGATGATATGATGATATGGGTTTGCTTAAAATCAGTAAATAACAGCGGAAAAATATTTCTTAGAAGTGTAGAAAAAAACTACAAACAATTTTAAATTTAAACCTACTACTACGAACGAGCTTTTGGAAATTCGTTTAGCACTCCAATTCAGTACTCAAACTTGACTATATAGTACGGTCAACTAGATCAAAACTATAAATGCAAAACTTCCTTGTTGGCAACTTGAATGATAACAATAATAATGGGTGAATTAAATTAAACAAAGCAAAAATAGAACAAAACAATCCAAAATATAGAAATTCAGAATTGGAAAAGGAAGAAAGGCAACAGGAAGCACAAAAGCAGGTCACGTTCCAAAATGTCAATAGTCATTGAAGCGAAAAATAGCTTACTGTGAAGCGATTTGCATGAATTTTTGGAATTAGGCTTATCTTATCCCTAACTTCAAAAGTGAACATGATCTGAGCTCGTCTCAGTGTTTTTAAGGAGTATAAATAACCCCTTAATAGAAAAATTGACATTGAGTCATTTTATCGCTATAAAACTTGTTTAATATTAAGGGGTGAAATTGTAAAGTGTTTTTGAACACAATTACCTCATAATAAAATCATTTTCAACCCCTTGAAAACCTTACAACCCTTGAAAACAACCCCCTAAATTGAAAAAAATACTTTGGTGTGACATAAAATGAAATGAAA
This sequence comes from Diorhabda sublineata, assembly GCF_026230105.1. NCBI lineage: Eukaryota > Metazoa > Arthropoda > Insecta > Coleoptera > Chrysomelidae > Diorhabda > Diorhabda sublineata. The sequence goes on along the minus strand of NC_079485.1, from coordinate 13,626,682 downwards.
GTATAGAGTAAATAATATTTTATGTTCTCTATCTTGATTATCGAATTTTTTCCCTCTTTCGACTCTTAAAAACAACCCCTTGTTAAAAAATTGTTTAAAAAAATGAGACAATAGTTTTGGGTCTCTATTACTGTGTACTTTTACTTTGCTCCAAATATTCACACTCCGAAATTTTCAGTTTACTGAGTAGAAAAAAATACGATTAGTTTTTGGACCATAACTCCTTCAATTTTGATGTTATGACAATTTATAAAAAACTATTTTGAAGGTAATTAAAATAGCTACAACTTTTTTCTTTACAATGTATAGTCGAAAATCTTTTATTTTAGAACGGTGAAGGGTCAAGGGGTTCGAGAGAGACTGCAATTGCGCTCTTTAAACAATCATATCTCAGTCAATTTTTGTGTGACAGAAAAAACAAAAATCAAATTTTTTGTCAGAAAAACAGACGTACATTTTTCATCATTATACTTTTATACGTATCTTCCATCATTTTAGAAATATTATGAAAAGAAGGTGATTTTCTTAAAAATTCGAAATTTTTTCTCCTTAAAATCGTGATTTTTTTAAAAATATGTGTCCTTGAGCAATCGAACTGCTAGGATCCATCAAACTCTTTCTATTGAAGTTAATTCTGGACGGAATACGACTAATTTTGATTTTGGTGGAAATGGCACTTATGAAACCGATTAATTTAAAAGAAAAGAAAACCATTAGATGTTCCTCATAGTTGCATTACAGCTCACTCATTTTACGTCCAAAGGACTTTTAACAGTGCTCATTTTAAAGCTTATTTCAAGCACTATAAAACTCTATTTCATTAGAATGCATAATATGTATCTGCTCGCCGCTAGACGGCATTGAATACATCGATTAAATTTCAGACAAATTAAAAAACGACTTTGATCTTCAATATCTCGCTTAATATTACATTTAGAACAATTTATAAAAAACCGGTTTGTTCAGTATTTCATCTGCTATAATTATTCAATTTCAAAATTTTCGTTGAAATCTATATTTTTAGAGATATTTGCATAAAACCGATGAAAAACGTGAAAAAAAAACAACTACACAAATTTGTTATATCTAATCGTAAATTGAAATTGCGTGAGATACGTGAGGCCATAAAGATAGAAGAAGGCAGTTTATTCACAACTATGCATGAACATTTGACCATGAGGAAGCTTTTTTTGAAGTGGGTGCCGCGTTTACTATTAGTCGATCAAAAACAACGGAGAGTTGATGATTCAGAAGAGTGCTTGGACATGTAATAATCAGATTGTTTGCGTCAATATGTAACAATGGATGAAACATGGATCCATGACTTCACTTATGAATCAAAACGATCTTCATCTCAGCTAATGAACCATATCCGGAGCGTCCAAAGGCACAATAGTCAGCTGGGGAGATTATAGCTTCAGTATTTTGGGCTGTGCATGGAACTTTGTTCATCGACTATCTCCAAAAGGAAGACACACTTAATAGCAAATATCACATAGAGTTGTTGGATTGTTTCAATACAAAAATTGCAAAAAAACGGCTTCTTATGTCGAAACAAAAACTGTTTCACCAAGACAATGCACCTATTCACAATTCGATGGTTGAATTGAACTAATTACGTTTCGAATTGCTTCTACATCCACCATATATTACAGATGTCACTCCCAATGGCTAATGATCTGAACAAAATGGTCGCCGGTAAGAAATTCATTTCAAATGCTCAAACTGAAGCCTATTTTGAGGCAAAAACAAATTCTCCTACAAACACGAAGTCAAAAATTTAGTGAAGCGCTGGAATGATTACATTGATGATTAAAATCGATTTTCGACAAAAAATTTTATGTTTCTTAGTTACACGACTTTTCGTGAGATGTGTTATACAGCTAGAAACATTTAAAGATTCCCATGATTTTAACTTTTATTTGGCGTCAAGCGTGTAAAGCAGAATGCAAAATTAGAGTAAGAACTTTTTAAATACCACCCTGTTTGAAAATGCCGCACGGCAATTCTCCGTATTCCACTTAATCCGACTGCCATCGAATTGTGAACACAGTTTTGTGGGTAGACTAAATACACACACGCGCGCACATAAGTAAACAATGGTTGCAAAAAGGGCGTAGTTGCTCCTATATCTATATCTTTCTCTCTATTCTTGTTTAGTCACTTTCGAAACAGTCTCAAATCAAACAAAGCAACAATAAAACAGAATTAATTTAAGCATTTCTTAGAGAAATAAGTTGAATGTGAAACTTTTCGAATTTCGTGTCAGTCCTTGACAATAAAACTGCTCCGGAGGTTCTTATACTAGCTTTTGGAAAATTTTCTCAACCGTGGTATAAAGTACTTTCTTTGAAGTTAATTCAGATCGGGTTTTCCTTTATATTATACGTCAGGTCTTATATATCTGTCTCATTTGAGGTTATATCTTGTTAGACATAGAATAAAACATAAAAAAATTACTAGCACTAGATTGAATATAACGAGTTAGCTTTCAATTTGAAACGACTCCATTATTTTGAAAACAGCTTGGATTTTTAATTATGTTTTAATATAAACGATCTCATAATGATATTAACATGGTTGCCAGATCTCAAAATACTTTCAAGAAACTGCAATTTTGTCAATAAATTTATCTAGAATCAACCAAAAATTTATAAGATTCAAATCTAGCTACGACAAAATATTAACGCCTAAGTGGGTTGTAGTGAATCATAACGAAGGTTGCTACTTAAATTTTAACATATGGCAACACTGATGTGACATGGCCACAGCTGTCCACAGTATATATGATTGGACGAAGGATGTTTAAACTTAATGACATTAAATTGAAGCTCATGTTACAAAAACTTTGACTGAAATATACGAGAATATGCTGGGTAATTAGAAGAGATTCCACTTTGTCTCACATAATAAGCTTCTGGTTAATAACCAGATACTTAAGCTTGTATGGTATCCAACTAGGGGTATGCACCAAAGCAACCAGCCTAACAATAATCCAAAGATACCAAAATAAAACACTTAGAAACTAGTAGATGTCGCTTGGAACATTCGCATAGTGACCTCCTCCGGGCAATGGACATGTAGACCAGAATATCAAGAGTTATGAAGAAAGATTCCATCATCATGTCAATGTCGAGGCTATCCATCCCCTTGATAATACTGGGTTAGAAAGAAGTCTTATGAGAATGAAGCCCTTCGAGTCAGTATATTTTTAATGTAAAAGCACGTTAAATTCACAGCAATTGATTCTGCAGAACCTAAGGGATCTGATGATTATATCTTAGTTTCAAGTTTCAAACTCTATTAGATTGAGTTACAAATAAATTTCTCATTGGTCATCGTTGATCAGATTGATATACCCCTATGGGGGTATATAGAATAAAATTTCCTCTAACATTTTTACTGTAAATACGAGGATGATTCCAGAAATACCTGGCTTGACATAAAGACGGCGGTAATTGCTTGAAAAATATTTGAAATGTCCAAACAATATAAAAGCTAAACTGGATTCTATTCTTGGTGAGTCTGAACAAGGCCATACGACTTGCGTCCAGTAACTACCATCGCACTGCCCGATCAAAAGGGGTGACGGCTTCAAAAATTGAAGAAAATACACTGGATAATCGGCTACTGGAAGTTAGTGAGCTAGCAGACATAGCAGACATTTCAAAAAGTTCATCACCTCACATTCCAAACAAAAGCTCAACGAAAACAATCAACTGAAAAGGGAGAACCGGCTTCAAAGAAGGCAAAGACCGTTCTATCTGTAGGCAAGGTGGTGGCGTCGGTTTTTTTGGAATTTGCGTGGAATAATTTTCATTGAATATCGTGAAAAAGGAAAAACTATCAACGGCGAGTATGATGCCAGCTTAGTGCAATGTTTGAACGAAGAAATCACGCATTTGGTTAAGAAAAAAGTGTTGCTTTATCAAGATAACGCACCAGCTAACACATCCATTATTGAAATAGCCAAAATCAATGAATTGAAGTTTCAGTTGATACCTCATTTACCCTATTAGCACGATTTAGCATCGTTGGATGATTTTCTGTCGCAAAAGAGGTGATGTCGACGGTTATTGGCTATTTTGAGAAGCTTGACGATTCTTATTAAAAAAAGGGTCACGATCTTATTGAACATCGATAGGAAAAGTGTATGGAGCTAAAAGAAGATCACGTATGATTATGATAAAGAACAATAAATCTCTTTTGTCACATTATATAGATCAAAAACTGAATATATCTTAAATATAAGCAATTATCATTCAAATAAGTGATCATCATTGTTTATCTTGAACCAACAAGAAGAGAGAGGACCTGGTGGATAATCCATGATATGTTCGCTCTGAAAAGAGGCTTCGGTAAATAGAAGGATTCGAGAAGTATCTAAAGTTATTCAAAACTCCATCGAATTGTACATCGATTTTGCTGTATTTGGAAGTCAAATAATTCTAATGAAAATCATGAATAATTAATTAACTCTTCAGCACACTTTATGGAGTTGTCACGACTTTCAACCAATTAAGAATAAATCAGACACGGGAGTTCAAATTTAGATAACAAATGTTCAATATTCTTTCATTACATCAAGAGTTACGTTGAGAAGTGAAGCAGAAAGGAAATGTGGGACGAAATGGGAAAATGGTGGATTTAAATAAGGGATAAAATATATATTCTTCTCATATATTAAAGTACCTATGAAAGGAGTGCAATTACACTGCAGAAATCGGAAATTACATCACAAGTTTATACTGTTGACGAAACATCAAAGAAGATTTTTATCGATTCCAAACTCAAGTGAGTCTTTAAGTCACATAAGCTCTTCCTTGTTGACTTCATCAACCTCCATGTCTGCGACTTTGAAGCCAAACATTTTCATTGTATTTTCATCCCTTTTAATTTGTTTCTATTTTATAAAATATTCGAAATTGCTCGATTTGAGTCCGTAATTATTTAAATAAACTTGTAAAATCAACCCCCATACAAAATTATGAGAAGAGAACAATCAATTGAATAATTGGAATTTCTGGAAAATATTTAATTGAAATAAGTAATTAAATAAAGATCAAAACTTGACATATTTTGACAGATGAAATTTTTCAGTTAAGCGTTGCTGTATCATCCATTTCAAAATTTGAAACGAACTTTCCTACTGAATTATTTATTAACTTCTGAGCTTGTTGTAATGTCTACGTTATTACATCTTTTGACGTAGTTATCAATTTACTATCAGCAAAAAAACACTTCAAAATACTCAATTCGATTTCTATATAAACTATAAACCTTCCCATGTTATTTTTCTTTCCTATATGTACTCACCGCTCCAATATTCTAGAAAAACAAGAACTTCAACACTCCTTAGAGTTTAAGAGTGATATTTTCAAATTACATCGACCAAGTAACTGAACAAATGGAGCGCCTCTAAAGTTTTTAGCTTTCGAACGAGTCTATTCTACCCAAAAAGTGACAGGTTCCATTTTGAATCTTAAACACGCAAATTTTTCAAAATCGTATCAAACTTATATAAGTTAGAGCCGTCCTTAGCACAAAGGTGATCACTTATATCTTTGGATACCAGAACCTCTTTCTGGACCACGCAATTAGTGTAGTTTCATTGCAGAGATTTATCTGTCACAAAAATGTAGGGATCATCTCTCATCACAGGGAAACAATTTAGACCAATGTTTTAATGTCAAAGATGATGGATATAAGTCATCGTAAACAGCCACCATTCTGTTTCTGATTTGTGTTGTTTTTTTTCAAAACAATTCTACTATGATAAAATGGATTCACTAACCACTAATTTATACTGCTTGCTGCTACTACTACTCACAGTAGGCTACTATGTACACCGCGATCTTCCTCCCATGCAGAGGTTCACAGCTGAACTATTAATCTCACTCCTCTTGGAAAGTGGGCTGTAGCTGCCAAAGATCTTTGTCTTCTATTTGATGAGCTCCCAGGTGTATTGCTCTAGAATTCCTTAGCCTTCTACACTTCGAGAGATTGTGGATAGAGGTTTCATGCTTTGCGCATTATCTAGCATCTTCAGATGTGCGTTGAGGTGACGGTGCCCCGACAGGACTCCTGTTAATTTTCTCTTGCTTTAGACATATACATTCAGCAGATCTTTTCTGGTTATATTTTCCCAAATTTTTACTCTAGGTTGTCCCAAAAATTGGTTTTACCCTAATCTATCCTCTTTTCATTTTCTATTGCTCTGTGGATGATACCTCAAAAGAGTTCAGGTTCTATGAAGGGTTTGTATGCCCCTAATTTAGTCTATCAGTTATTTCGTTTCTCTCTTCTCTGGTGAATCCCGGAATATATTCCATGGTAACTCTATTTTCTTGCCTAACTCATTTCGCATTCCCAAACTAGTTTGAATTTTATGTCATTGGAACTTAGGGTTCTAATGGCCACTTGGCTTTCGGACGTAATTTTGATCTCCTGTTTTTTTTTTCTAGATTGATCTGTATCTGTATCTTTCAATTACATGCATTACTGCTGAGAAAATGCTTGTTGTGTTGCCCAGGCTTTCAGAGTGTTTGATCTGTTTGAGCTTCAACCAAAACGAGAACTTTGAAATCCATAGGTTTCCAAAAAACCAGCTCCACCACTGCCGATATGCCATCATTTAATTGAATATTGATCAATGAACGTCTTCATTTCTTGCTTAGACAAGCTAAGGGGAATGAATTCATCAGGAACTTCCCGTTTTTTCGTCTATATAACCAATTTGATTGCCAAGAGAAGCTTTGAAAAAGGTATACATTGTAATTATTTATCAAAATTATCTCAAAACGTAACACCAATGGTATCATATATGGTAAGTTCATCTGTCTCTTTGAAAAAGACAATTGAAACTTTTTATTTCATGAGGTTTCATATGAATTTTCGAAGACCTATTAGAGCCCTAGGGCACTAACACTAACAACACGCTCCAATAAGAGGATTATGTTTGATATTGAACCAAGACGTCGTTTTTATTATATTTTTTTTCATTATATTAACATGGAATATAGAGGGCGTTGTAAAAATTAGATGTCTTCATTGAAGGGTTGTTATTTATTTTGATTATATCACTTCTAATTCAGTTTTATGGGAAAAGTGATGTTCTCTGTGTTGTTTCTGTTTTAGTTTCGTATGCATTAATAACAAAATTCATTAATAATCCACCGTTACGTTGAATTGTTGCCTTTTCTAAAATTCAACCTTCAACACGTTCAACTTGCACGTCAGTAATCATATCAACCTCCGTCTCGCAAGCTTCACTCACCCTCGCAGTCGGACTGTGTCGACTTCACCCTCGCAACATGATTACATCAAAATTAGTCTGATTATGAGAAATGACCGTATGCGTGGACTAATAAAATGTTGGTTGGCACGTTCTATCGCCATTCCGGATTATTCCGGCTCAATATAAATACTTTTACTTTACATCACGGAAACAATACAAATGCCATCTGCAAATCTTGTCAATTAATCATTCTGAAGTGAAGCAAAGTTATTATTTCTTGTTTTTTGTGGTAATCCACCCTTCCGATATTTTGGAATATCTTCCGATACCCTTCAGGAAATTTTAATCCCGCGTTACCCCATAAATTTATAATGAAGCATTTCTACTTTATATATAGCTGATTTGCACTTCAGAGAAAACCATTTCGAGCCGATTCAAATTGGGCATTACTCACAAAGCTTTCGATACTGCTAGAAATTAACCGCTTAATCATAGTTCGGTAATTACTTGAAAGCCTCTTTGACGTATTTTGAAAGAGTCGAAATAAAACTCGATAATACGATGATTGAAATTGGTGCTTAATTTCAGCTTTCCAATATTAATTGCGTCAATAAAAATATAAAATATAAATAAATATAAAAATATAAAAATAAAAAACACTTTCAAGCTGCATACAATAACTTTGCGGAGGATTACGTAGAAGAAGAATCAAATTTTTTGGAAACTAGAATTGTGGAACTCTATCAAGTTCTCTATTTAAATGGAAGATATCGTCAAAAACTAATCATAAAAAAATGGTAAATGGGGAAAAATCGTGCACGTACAACACGAACATGTATGTAGAAATAGTGTATGTAGAAAAAGTCTTAATTGAAGAAGATCGTCATATAACTGTTTGAGATGTTGCGAAGAGGCTACATTTATCGCAAACAACAATTAAAAAGACTTAAAATGTATTGGACTAGTTAAGAATATTGATATTTGGCTACCTCACAAATCGAAAGAAATTAAATTGAAACAAAGAATTGACAGTTGCGATATGCACCTCAAACGAAGTGAAACGGATCCTTTCTTGAAAAGAATCATCTGGTGATGAAAAATGGGTCATGTAAAGTAACATAGTTCGAAAACGATCATGGAACAAACACGATGAACCAGCACAAACCAAGCTGAAAAACAACGAAAAAAGCTCATGCTGTCAGTTTGGTGGGATTACAAATTTTTGAGCTGCTTCCAAGGAACCAAACTATGAATTCTAATGTTTACCTTTAACAATTGATGAAACTGGATGAGGCAATCGAAAAGAAAAACGGCCAGAATTGTCTAATCGGAAAGGTTCCATCATGATGCAAGGAGGCTCCACCTCTAGTAACTCGTGGAAAACTATTGGAGGTTTGCTGGAAAATGATGCTACATCCCCCATACAGCCCTGATCTGGCACCATCTGATTACTATTTATTTCGAAGTTTGCAGAATTCTTTGAATTGTCAAACTTTCACAAATGACAATGACTTTCAATCGCACCTGATTCAGTTTGTTGCTGATAAGGACCAGAATTTTTTTGAGCGCTAAAAGAGAGATGGCAAAAGATCATTGAGCAAAACTATTGTATTGTCAAACAATAATAAAACAAAATGTGTGACATATTACAAATATCATTGATATGTATGTTACTGATAGGAAATGACTAAAGTTTCTGAAGATCTTAATCTTCTATTTCATACGCTTTCAGGAGGAATGCTCTGGAGTCTCGTAGCCTCTTATACTTCAAGAGAATGTGGATAAAGGTTTCTCCCTCTTCATAACTGAACTTTACGTCTTCTGGTGTTCATTGAGTCAAAAATGCCTCGACATGACTCATTTTGGTATTCGTAGATTATTCTTAGGTTAATACATTGAATGAATCTTCTTTGGTTATAGGTTCCCAGAAGTGGGTCTGTCTGTCTTCTCCTATATACATCCTTTTCTAGTGTTACTCTATAGCTGATTCCCCCATCAAGGGTTTCCATTTCCCTCCATTGCAGTGTGCTCCCAAACGTATTGAAGGGTAACTTCATCCTTCTTGCCTTGCTCATTCAACTTGTTCAGGCATTTCCAAACTAGATTGGATCTCATGACATTGGAGCTTCAGTGATCTAATGGCTTTTTGGCAATCGTAAAAGTTTATAATCTCCTTTCTTAAACTGAATGAATATCCCAAGCATAAACATGCGACTAGATATTGAAGCAAAAGCTTTTATTGATCTAATATCCACTTAAACCCGAAGCCTTTCCATTTTTTTAGATGTGAGGCATGCTGGAATTGAGTCATTTTCCACAGCAAATTCCATTCTGTCCTGTCTTGTATCTTTTGTTATATTTTCTACCCTCGATTTTCCCCTGCCATCTTCCTTTCTTGTTTTTATAAGTTTGTGCTTCATATATCTAATCGAAAGTACATATATTCAAAATCAGTTCAAAGAAGCATCAAAATGCGTAGAAAATAAAAAAAACTTTCTTCGCAAAATTTGAAAATAATTTTTTAAAAATTTATAAAAAAATTTCTTCTTCATATCCAAAATTTGTTCTCCACTCTCCAAAATTTGACTCACTTGACGAATACGAGGTGTAGCTATCAAGTAACGAAACTAGCGCTGCTACAAAAAAGTACGCATGCGCCAAAGGTTAGCTACAGTCAGCCTGTAGCCTACTCTTTTGAATGCGATGTCTACAGTGTCTGTGCATAAATCGGTGTAGCCGCGAGTTTTGTTTGTCTGTATATATAGGAAAAACTATAACTGAAACTCATAATGTATTGAAATGAATATGTCAATGAATGTTTATCGCTTCCACGTGGTTTAAACGTTTTCAAGATTGTGGAAAAGATGTTGAAGATGATTGACAATCAGGTCACCCTTTTACGGCAAAATAGATGAAAATATCGAACGAGTTGGTAATTTTGTTTGATCTGCAATAGTGCGATTGTTTAATCTATAGCAATTAATAAAAAATGTGTGTGCCAAATTTTACATGAAAATTTTGACATGCGACAAGTGTGTACCGCAGTTTTTTAGACAAGTATAATATCCCAGTGCTGGACCACCCACCTTATTCGCCGGATCTTGCACAGTGCAACTTATAGCTCTTTCCTCCACTGGAAAGAACAAGATTCAATTCTTCAAAACAATTGTCATTACAGAATAAATGACAGTCAAATGTGTTTCAACATTGGTATCAACTGAACAAAGATTTTGTTATTCCAAAAGTCAAATATTTGTAGCACACTTTCCTGCTGCATTCCAGGCATATTAACCAGTCAGGTTTGATGCATTTATGACGTGTCCTCCTCTCCTTGGAGCAGGTCACTTGGGATGCAGTCATCGGGGTTTTGAGGATCTTCGTTTCCAAAAATTCCAAAAATGGTAACCCTGATGTCACGTGGTAGGTTGTAGTAGGATGTGACTTTATGAGCTCCATTGCTAGGTCTCGTACGAATAGATATTTAGTCACAGAGCTCATAGCCAACTGAAGGTTACCAATAATTAGGGGGAAACTACTGGACAGATACCGATCGGGAGAAAGCGAAGGAATCATCAAGTTTGAAGAGCTAAATTTCTCGACCATTCTCAGAGACCAGTGATATGGTTAAAGTGTTGATCAGCTTTCCACATATTTGATCTGTAATAATTGATTTGCTGGCTAGCTTCATCTCTTCTACATTTCTTAGTACAACCATTCAACACCAAGTTTCTTGTCTAAAATATCATATAGAATTTGAAAATGAACTAAAAGTTACCATAGTACTATTTAAAATAAACAAAATGGAGTATATTTCCGTTTGTAGCTCGAATTTTCACAATCCAGTTTCATTTTTACATACAACTTTTCGTGACATACCTTGTATATTGAAGTTCATTTCTATAAAATTCTTTTTTGGAGGAAGCTAGCCCTGAACATATTTTTTTGATGCAGGCACTAAAAAAAATGGGGAAATCAAACGAGTTTGAGTCACATTTATCGATAAACGAATATATACGGTATATATCCGAATGGGACTACACAGAAGGAAAATCAAATATGTTACCAAACATTTGAACTGTATTGCAATTCTATATCACAATGTTGAGGACTTTTTCAATATCTCAAGGGTATCAAATATATTATAGATTGGAGTAAAAAGTTTTAGAGTGATTCCAGAGATGGAGCGGAATCGAAGTTTCCATTCCGCCCTGGGCGGCCGCAATAGAGCCACGAAGAGCGGGGAGGCGGCTTTTTTTCACCTCAAGGGAAGGAAACTAGAGATAGTAAGACGGGATTGGTTTTGTCGTAATAACACGGAGAAAATTTTCGAGTTAATTTATCGGGTTGATCCCACTCCGGATGGGAAATTGATAGCAACTAGGATTGAGCGAAACGAAAAGAAGTAAATGAACTTTTTGTATCATTTCAACGGTAAAGAAGAAGACGTGGACAGTTGAAATAACTAATAATTCTAGTGGAATCTATAATTTTATATATGCCGTTGATAAATAAGAAAGGATTCTTAAAATTATTTACAGAATATCAACTTTGTACCAAATTAATTTACGAACGACTTGTGGGGTTTCCCTTTGTGGGGAAACCCTGTGGTTTTCCCTTTAATTGTATAATTTATACAACCACTTAAGAGCCAATATTACAAAATATGTTTAAATACCAAGCAATTTGCTAAATTGCGAAGGGTAGTGTTTGAACTTATCATACATTCGTGAGCAAAAAAAAACTCAAGCTAAAGACACGCCATTAATGCCGATCAATTCCTATAGTTTCTGGCTGCGTTCAAAGAGGAACAAAAGAAGCTTCTAGGCACGGTGATTCACTGTCGCTTCGACTGCCGCTATTTCTGGTGATGATCCTAGTCCTTCAGATCAATCCAATATTGCTCTTATTCAATCCTTCGAACATTTCGACTCAAAGAAGAAGTCCTTCAAAATCTATCTCCACGGATTCGAAAACTACACGAAAACGAAAAATATTTAAGCCAATCCTAAAATGTGTGCACAATTGCTTTTGAATTCTGTAGGCCCTTCGACTTATGACTTTCTCAACTCTCAAATTTCGCCCTAAAAACCTGCTGATTTTCACTATAGGTCATTGGTCGAAGAATTCGAAAAATTTTTGTGCCCTAAGAAAAGTATGTTTTTCTCTCAACTTAACATTAAGATGAGCCCATCGCTGAATATTTGACCAAATTACTCCGACTTGCAATTGACTGTCAATTTCAATTGTGGACATATTTCTCCGTGCTCATTTAATCAAGGAAATCAAAGACAATCCGATTAGGGAGCTGCTTTTGCAGTCTGACGATATTGTCTCTAAAGCACAGGCATTGGAAGCTTCTAAACTAGATATTCGGGAGATGTCAACCTCAAAGAACGGGTCAACTGAAGGAGTACACAAGGTTTCTAAGTACCCCTTTAAAACTAGCCTCACGTTACGCACTCAAGATGGGTTCCGCCATCGAGACACTCTATCTAAGCGAAACCAGTCAAAATCACGCTTGGATCTCGACAAATTTGGGATCGCCAACCTTTACCTGCGGTGTGCTAGAGACAAACACTCTACCAGCGAATGTCGCTCTAAAAAATCTAGCTTAAATAGTTCGGGATGTAGCAGTAAAGGTCGCATTGTCAAAAATTAGAAACGTGATTTCAAATCCAAAAATGTGACGTCTACAAATTTCGTTGAAGATGATGACCCCATCAGAAAATAGGGCCGCCATCTAATCATTGACGTTTTTCAACACTAAAGCTCCCGCACTACTGATTCTGAGAAGTATATGATCAAAGTTAATGTGGTACAGGATGAAAAAGTCGAAGTTCAAGTAGAATACCAAGGGAAGTGTTCCACGGAAGACTCTACGTGGTTCCAGAGGAATTCGACGTTCTTCTCGCCATTTGCAAATCAACGATCTTGACAAACACAAGATGGACAGATTTTTAAATTGACACTATTGAAGATCTTGCTGTAAAGTACCCTCAAGTTTTCGATTAAAGTATTGCCTGTGTTCCTGACGTCAAGGTCTCACTGCACTATTAAGGTGTAGACAAATTTTATTACTGTTCTAATTTCATGATGGCACTACTTCTTAATAGGATTTAAGTCCAATCTACGCGCTGGCCAATTCGTAGCTGTGATTTCATCATTCTGTAAATTCTGTAATAAACCTGTGGACGGGTATTGCCTTGCGTTGAAATGAATTTTCTGCTAATAAAACTGGTTTAGAGCATGACGTGATCCTCTATGTATCGGTTTGCCTTCAATCCCCCGCTTCACCGTTACAAGTTTTAATAAAAACCGATTTTTGCTTCCGTTGAAACACCCGCCCAAACCTCCCAGGAATCTTTTCAAAACCCATTTTTTCTTTTATTCATTACTTCCTTAAGGTCTTCTGTAGACACGTCCTCTTCCATGGCTACCATTCAGGCTTTCGTCTGAGAATCAATTGGAGCTCCATTATTTGTTAGTCCAATTGAAGTGTAGATCGTGGATGTGATGAATTTGGAGCCGGTAGCTGACTTTTTCAGCTCTCCAGCCATTCACAGTCACTCCTCGCATTTCTCTGAGTTCTTGTTGGACTTGAAGACCAGTGAGAGTACGATTTCTCAGCAGAAGTACTGAACCGCATCTTTGATGAAAGTTTTGAGTCTCTTGGTAGCGACGATGGGGTCCGGAAACAGCATACTGATTCATGTTCAGCGCATTGGCAACATCTCGCTGACTCTATCCTTATCTCGATAGGGTAACCGCTTTATCCCTTGTCTCTTGTCTAATTCTGGGTAGAGTTCTTGTTGATTGCTAGGTGATAGCGATAGATCGATCATAACTTGTGATTGCAGGGGTGTCGATTTTTTTACTAACGAGTGTATTTAGGGTTTACTGTTCTAAATCGCAGAGCTTGCAACTTTCGTGGACTAAGGAAACTACCATTCATAAAGCTGTATTTCATCGTCTCAATGGTGGTTGCATTTGAACTTTCAGTCAACCGAATGAGGAAACGATTGGGAAAATTGTTACCGAAAATATAGATTCAGTAATTTGCTAGATACTAGATCTGATAACCATATATTTTTTCACCTGAGAGCTTTTGTTTGCCTTTTTTGATTCTGAACCCTTATTTTTAACAATCGTTTGTACTTACTCGTGGAATTTAACACTTTTGTTATCTTTCATTTTATCAATATTGTTATTGTTCGGAACATCAACAACAGAAACCTATGTCGAAATTTGTTTGGAGGATTTTTGATGTAGTTTGAGGACCTCGGTGTGAAGCTAAGATGCAGGAAAATCGATTATATAGAAGCGAATCCAAAACTCTTTAATTAGATGTATTATCTAGTATTCGTCTTGATACTTAGCCATCGAATAACGATATTCAAAGTAGGAGAGAATTAAGAAAAAAATTGAACAAGGAGTTTGCTGGAAATTTTGTATTTCCAATGGAATCGTTGGAAGTGTTACAAAAATGTTTTTGGGACTCTACTTTATCCCGAAAGCAAATATTCCAAGGGCACGAAAAGTTCAGAGAAGGTCGTGAAGTCGTCAAAAACAGAGTATCACACCTTTCCATTTAAAATCTAAATGAAAAAAAGTTAACAAATGGTTAAATGATCAAATAAGTTTATGGTGTTTTTGAATATTCAGAGGATGAATTTCCAACTTATATAATATTGCTTTGCATAGCTTAATTATTAACGTAAAGAGAAAAGCGTATCAAATATAGAATACATCATTTATTTAAACTTGATTAATTAATAGCAAATTCGATCCCTTTAATACCATGTATTAAGGTTTCTATGGAATTCCACCCTTTGAAGTAGAAATTATTATTTCACATAAATCGATCACAGTTTTTGATAGGCATCGGAAATTATTATACTTTATTTGTCTATTGTTAATGGATTCTTTGTTTATTATAAATTGAGCCAGAATTTATGACTAATCATGAATAATTGAATCGCAAATAGAATAAGTTGTTGTTCAATAATTAGGGATGAAAAAAACTTCATACCATTCCACCATTTTGCAGCACTCTACCCTTCAACGTAGGTTTGTGGAGATTTAATCGCTTATAAAAGACTCTATGAAGTCAACGTCCTGAAATCATCCAATAATCCTATTTCAGTGAATAAGTACTCAAACGAGATGATCTCCTCCATCTTTTCGTTTCCCATAAATCATCAACTTTATCCCCTAAATATACGACGCTTCAAAAACCAGAGCACAAATATGTGGAAGATACATAAAGGCATGTAGCATTTATATAAAGTTAAACCATGAATTATTTCCCCTTTTACTCGATCTAATTCCTCCAGATTTATAGGAATCGAAAATCCTAGTCCCCGCGAGACGTTACTACGGATTTTTTCATCCCGAACACCGTCTGAGGTATTTCCAGCAAATGTAGATAGGTAATTTGCATACATTTCTTAAATAGAGCATTTTGGGTATCTGGTTGCTATAATATTTCAGCTCTCTCGCTTCCCTTTGGAGATAAATGACCTCTCGGGAAGGATAGGGAGATTATTTCCGAGCTTTTTGTCTTCCTGGTAGGTACCATTTCTGTAAAATATTTTTTAATGTCGAATACGTAGCTTTCACAACCGATAGGAGCCTAATTTCATCTTTCATCATGATTTTCCATATATTTTTAATTAATATGTCTATTTGTCTATGGAACTCATTGATTCAATAGCGAAGCTACCATATTAACCTTCCTTTAGCCCCACATTATTCATTTTTATGACATCTTGGAGTTATCTGTTTACAAATATTTTTCTAAATCCTTACTTTGTAATTCTAACCGTTTCCGCCAGAGATACTTTTATTACAAAACTCAACGTTTTACTAGCGATTAATATAATATTGTTACAGAGTAGTTTTCTCGATAAGAGGATTCACTGAACTGAGTTCTAGATATAGAGATAATTTTATTGTTGGCGCTGCAGTTAGTCTCAGTTCCAGGTGGTACATTGGAGGATGACGTTTAATGCCGTTCATCAAATAGCTGAAACGTTATAACTTTGTCAATTCATAATCGGCTTATAAACGTAGATTATAGTTATACTACAAGCGAAGATAATTTCAGTAAAATTAAATATAAAGATAAATCTGTTTTTTCAAAGTTTTATTTGTAACTTAAAAACTAGAGTGAAAGTTGCATACCACTTTTCAAAGAAAGCTAAAAATCATCAGTAGAAAAAGCCTTTTTTGTATTTTTTTTTTTTAGTTTTTGTTGCCATAATATGGAAAACGAATCATGTGACTAAGAGAAATATATTTTTGTCAGAAATCGATTTTATTCATCAATTTAGTCTTCTATAAGTGATACAATCCTTCTAACGCTTCTCTAGTTTTTTTATGTCTTGTTTGTAGAAAGATTTGTCTTCTGGGTCAAAATGAGCTTCAGTTTCAGTAATTGCTTCTTCATTTGCGCTCAATTTCTTACCAGCGAGAATTTTTTCGATAATAGTAGACACTGGGGAGCAAATCTGGACTATACGTTCAATTTAACCATCGTTGTCATCGACTTGTGAATCGGTGCATTGTCTTGTTGAAACAATGGTTTTTTCTTTGCTATGTGATGTAATTTTTCCTTCATTTACAAGGATTAAACCAAACCAACAACTGTGTGTAGTATTCAGTATTGATTGTCTCTTCCTTTTGGAGATATTCGATGAACAATATTCTTAAAATACTGAAACCATAACCTTCTCAGTTGACTGTTGTGCATTTGGACGCTTCGGACGTCGTTCATCGATTACAGTCCAGTAAAGTGATGATCGGTTTGATTCCAGAGTGAAGTGATGGATCCATTGTCACATATCGACGCAAAAAACTGATTTATTAAGTCTAAATATGGCCAAACACTGCTCTGAATCATCGAAACGTTGTTGGTTTTGATAGACTGTGAGTAGACAGGGCACCCATTTTGAAAAAAGCTTGGTCAAATGTTCATGAATAATTGTGAACACGCTTCTTTCTGATATCTTTAGGGCCTCAGCTATCTCACGCAATTTCAATTTATGATTAGATATAACCAATTTGTGCAGTTTTTTGATATTTTCTGGAGTATCCACCTATAGAACGTTCATCATCATCGGTGTCTATACTACCACGTTTAAATCCAAGCAAAGAAACAACAAATGGCTCTTTTCGATGGATCATAGTTTGGATAATACTTTTGAAAGCATTGCTGAGCTTGTACAGTAGCAATGACCAATTGACACACGAAATAGTTTTGAATTAAATGGCTGTCACTTCTTTCAGACTAATCGAAATGTCATGACATTTCACACATAGAATTTTGAAAGCTGATACTTGATCTGTGTGTTAGTTACATGACTCAATGTATTAGAATACAGTGAATATTTTTTATCATTAAAATCATACTAGACAAAAACTTCTTTAACTCCATAGGTATAACAATTTCCTGGAAAACTCCAAAGTTTTCCTCAGTGGTTTTCATTTATAATACAATTACACTGTTTGCTTGTAGTGCTGTTACGTTTTTTCTTCAAATCAAGCACTCGAAGAGGGTTTCAATATCCTGGTGGTAATATAAAGAGCTATCCTTAACTTAATAATAATGCATCATTCACCCAAAATCACGCCTCACCTCTGGAATGGGGTGCTTCCGTTTTATATTTCTAATTATATTATATCATATTATATTATATTACATATTCGTTTCTCCACTTTATCAAACAACTTATTTCCATCAGTGTTCACATATCTAAAACCATCTTCCTACCGAACAAACCTCAATAATATGTTCATTAATTAATTCTTCAAAAATACCTTTGAAGATTTGGCCTTATGTTTGATACGAACATACTATAGATTGTTTCGCATATTTGAGCTAACTTAATTTTAGAAAAATTTGCCCAAATATACCTGTTTTGACTCATTGTCACACCTTGAGTGTAGTCTGAGAAGTATTTGTTAAAAACATTGATTCCTGGATCTCTTCTGGACATTCCTCGACTTCAAAGTCGATTTAAAAAGTCAAAATCACTTTTTGAGCATCTGTTGATAGATGTTTTTATGGGTACAAAAACTGCGCAGAAGCCTGATCATAATTAAAAAAATTGTATCAAAAATAAAAAAATTAGAACGTATCTTTCATTTCTTAATTTTTTGTTTACCATTGGTCATGGGTCACATGTGAGCTAAAAATATTCGAAATTTTTGATATACATTTAGTACGGTTATCAAATCTTTGATATCTGATTTTTTAGTTGTTAAATTGTCCTTTTACTCCCGTTTATTCTAGTTTATGTGAATTTTTCGAATAATTTGGACAAAGCCAACAACAGAAAAGTAAAAAATGTTGTTGATGATAAACTACTACAAACAATCTTTATCAGCTTGTATCCCACGAACTTAGAAAGTTAAAAAAAAGATTGTCACTTATTTATCTCAATTTTCACTATCAGTATAAATTATTTATTTAGTTTAGGTCTATGATTTGATATTTTGTACGCCAATGCAATCAGATAGCTGAATATATAAAGCTTTTCCACATCAGCTCTGAAAGCTTTCTGACCGGAAGCACAACAACTGAAAGCGTAGTCTCTTCCTTTTTCTGACCCACGGAAAACAAAATATGAAATTTTAAATTACCAGAACGTTACTTCACACCGACAAACGGCTTTGCTTCAAGCGGTTTTTTCCAGTTTTTTTTTTTTTGAATACCTGAATTATTTTAAATATTGTTGTGTTTTATTATGAATGAAACAAGTTTAACAATAAAAGGATTTTCATCAAAACTTATCAGTATTATGAATAAGTATGATGTTATTATAATAATATATACAGGGTGTTACAGAAAAAGGTGATCCCGTCTATAGGATAGATAGGACAATGGAATAGAAAAATATTTGGGGTTTACTCTTTAAAAAAAAAATTTACGATTTTGCCACAACTACTGGAAACATTGCAATGAATTTTTATACAAATATGTTTTGGAAGCTGATACATCCAATGAATTTGTTTTTATGTCTGACTCTCATAGAGGGCGCTAGTAATTTCAACCCTCAAATTTGTTATTTACCATTCAGCTGCGTCACTACTTCTTTTGTGAAATCTAACAAAATAAACTGATATCGTGGGTGAAACCTTTGTTTCACCCACTGTCCTAAATTACGGGAATTACAGCTAAAAAAAAGATATAAAATGACATAACGACGTCTCCAAGTAACACAGAAAACTATTTAGTATAAAAATGTAGATTGTCGTGGTGGATGTTCGTGTTAAGCATTTTTTATATCTTAGTTTTCATATGAAATTTATGATTCGGAAATTAAATGTGCAAAAAATGGAAATTGATTGAAATAAGAATGTATATAAATGATAATTAGTGATTATGTAGTGACATTATCGAGAAAAAAAACACAAAACAAAGACGACGAGAATCCTTGATAAATTATTTAAAAAAAAATAAGGTATATGGTATATCAAACATATATCATATCAACATATCAAACAAAATTGTCGGCAAGAGCTTCTATACAAGTTTTTATAATCTGCAATTGATATTGGAAGAACTTCCTTCTAATAGACAATCAATTCAAAACTTTCATCTTCAATAGAATTCAAGTTCAGTATCTTTTAGATCTTACTATTTTTTGATATTCATCTTACGTAAAACCAAATTAAACAGCATCTAAAACGAACTAATACTAATAAAATTGATTACATGAAGCTTGCAATGAAACTAATAATTTCCATCAGTTATTTAAATTTTTTTAATTGAACTTTACAACATCATAATGAATTATTCATTGCAAATTTAATTAAATGTAAACCGAAGCTTCGTGTTGTATCGAAATATTTTTATCGGGTTTAATGAGATTAACTAGATTTATCGGATTATAGAAAATCATTTCATGGATTTCGAACGTATATATTTCCATGTGAACGTTCTACAAAGAATAATTTGTATCGGGATTACAATAAAAATAACTTTGCTTATTCAAAAATCAGGAACTTGTTTTATAACAAAAAAATCACATTTTTTTATTATTTTTATTCATAAATTCATCACATTACCTACCACTTTCTTTCATTGATTTTTGAATGGTATTTGACTTTCTATACCCCAAAGCAGTAAAGAAAACTTATAAATAGAAAGTGAAGATACCATAATCAGAAGTGAATTATGATCAAATTTGGATGGAAAGATATGAAGGAGGGATCTGCGAGGAGGCCACACCGTAACTAACAGTTGAACCTAGCTGAGTTTCATGATGATGACATTTCTTTTGGCAACAAAGACCGTAGAAATTTTTGATCATCTTATTAGAACAAAAATTATACAGAAAACATATTACGAGAGCTTGTGCTTGTGCTCTTCGTCTATATAACTTAAAATATTATGATTATGTACGGTCCAATGGATGATGTATCATAAAGTAACACCAAGATTCTGATATAGGCTATACACGTCATCTCAGTTCCTAGACTAAATAACTTGGTAGGTGATAACTTCCTAAAAAAGTGGTTAAATACTTTCTCATCCATTTCGCATCTCTAACACAGTGATAGTCATCCCTGAATGGGGTAGGAGCTCAATACTACCAAGTTCTTCGAATTTATTGTCTCAACCATTAACTAAACCCGAATATTTCTCTGTTAAAACCTCAAGCAAACGTATTATCTGCCCACTCCGTATTGGTAACTTGGTGACGGGCTCTGGTGATTGTCCTTTGTCCAATCACTGATTTCTCATGTTTGGGACATCTATTTGTCATATTATCTGCAGAGCAAGGATCTGTTTACAAAACATTGGTCTTATGCTGGAATTCGTATGGTACTACGTGGTTTTTTCACTGATTCCCTTATAACCTCAATATCCCAAGTAGGTGAACGACTTGAGCGCGTGCGATCTACAAACGCCAACTTGCTAGAATTGAAACATGTTTTTTCCTCATATTACGTTTTGACTTATTTTTGAGTAACTGCTTGTGTGCTCTCATCACTACTTTGTGAATTGACTGGATAAGCTTGGTCATCATGGTCCTCAACACGATGGTTTTGAGCTGCTGCGGTAACATCGGTATAATTATAAGCACCAGGAGGTCCTGTATAGTAAGCCCGGTCATTAATATCTTCAATACGATGTACTTGGGCTTCTATAATTACTTAGGCATCATTGGGAGCATCAGGAGCTTGTTGAACTTGAATTATTTGGTTCTCTGAAGATTGGGTATTCCTGTCTATCTCAACACGGTGCAAGGGACATATTCCTGAAACTCTAAATCCACTTGCAGCTTTTTCAAGGTTACTGCAAAGAGTTGGTGAACAAATGAGATGTCGTATTGTGTAAAAGGCTGTCCAAATAGTGACACTCACATTCTTGATTGTATGCTGTCTTTTTAGGGTCAAGGGATGGATTACCCTCTTGGTAATCTAAAATAAGCAAAAAGGGGCTTTCCTTCGAAGGTTTTGGAATAAAGTGATGTAGCAAATTCATAAATAGGCTTTCGTTTATCCATCCATAGTCTGAGACAGCACCAACTATATTAAGTTTATTACCTTTTAGTAATAGTAGATTCATAACTCTGTTTGAAGTATAAAAAATGGAGGAATGTATGGTCAGCTGTGCTAAAAGTTCAAACAAATGTTGTTGACCTTCCAGCACTCTGACCTTTTATTGCTACTAATCTCTGATTTCCTTGGATCGTTGGTATGCCTGTTTAATCGAAGTTAAATATATTATCAAGCTGTACATGATAATTGTTTTGTTCGGCTTTCAAATTCTCATAAAAACTTTCAACATAAGCGAAGTTGCTTGCCTCAGGTTTCACAGGTATGGTGAGATGTCTTTACATGAAATTGTAGTACGAGCCACAATTTTTTTCAACCTCTGATAGGGTATAAATGAAAGACAAGTTCATTTAAAATAATTATTTTATCACCAAAAGATTGGTTACTTTTCAACAGTTGTCGCCATGAATTTAAGTAGAGTACAGAACAGACATTGAAACTTCTGGAGATTCCGTAGACAAAGCAGTAATGGTGAATTTGCAGTTTTCTTCAATCATTTTGTCTACTCGTTGAAACAGGTTATCTGAAACGACAGATTTGTGTCCTTGGCACCTTTATCATGCACTACGGCCATCTTCAAACTTTCAATACCATTCCCGTACAACACCATCACTTATCAAGTTTTCCCTATACACACGATTCATTCTCCGATGGATTTCTGCAGAATTATGGCCTTTAAACTTGGCGGGAGCATCAATAATGGCGAACATGTTTACATGGCTGTAGTATAATGCCGACTGATGCCTAAATGTTAACAATGGCGGAGTGTGTAGTGCGAGAGCTTTCCAGTCGCATGCCCGCTTCCTTCTATCGGCGTATCGTCTGCACGGAGCGATCGGAGGTTGATAAAAAGAAACGGTTCTCGTATCAGTCTTTTCCGCCTAGCTGTTTCACTCGATGAAAATTGCGCAGAGCTTATTGATACCCATAACAGAGTTTACTACATTTTGTGAAATAATCGACTGTGAATATAGTTTGTAAGTAAAGATTTTCGTCCAGACGTTAGTAGTTTTATACTTTTTTCTATAGGGGCTCAAAAATGATTGTTTTATTATAAATATTATAAAGTTTCTGCTGCTTTACCAGGAGTGAGTTTTTGGTTTTAACATCGTTTATAGCTTTTATTGATGATAATAAAAGTAAGCTGAAGGATAACCCAACAAAAGCGAGTGGGGTTATGTCTAAGGTTTCAAATTGCCCGACATGAAGTGTTCAGTTTTACCCCACGGAATCGAAGACAATAGAATGGTAAAAAAAAGTTCGGTTGTATCTATTTTGTCAATTGCACCATTGACAATTAGCTGATAATACGTCTTCCGTATTGTTGACGTGATGGCGTGATCGTCAAAATGGCGGCATGTCAAATATAACTATCTATTTCTAGCATATTAGAACTGTCGAATTCGGTATTACCCCGCGTTCGATTTTCCTCCACTCCCCTAGTTGATTTTGAACTTTCTTTTCTTGTCTTTTCTTGTCGATATTCATTGCAAATTGAAACAGCCTGTACAATGGAATAACCACATTATTCTGCAACAAATAAATCAGACCAATCAATCAGCTTCAATACTGATAGAATGCTCTCGATTTACAAGATTTTGTGAGGCTTCATTTCAACATTGAGGTTTCTTATCGGATTATCCTCTCTGCAAGGATTATAATAGATGGCTGTAAAGATTACTTTTGAATATAAAAATGACGTGTGTTGATGGATGATAATACTTTCTATATACTTACCCATTATACAGAGAACGTTGATATTATATTATAGACGAATGGAAATTTGGATATATCCATCTAGAATATGGAATTAGGAAAATGTACAATATGGATGATTTCTATAGACTTACGTTGTTAAAAAAATTGTTTGATCATTTTTTTATCATTTAAAATACTCTTGTTGTACCAGATATTTTCGAGGTTAGTTTTTCCACCTAGGATTATTTGAATGTAATAATTCGGAAACTCACTAGTCAATTGAAAATTAACTTCCGTGACCATATGAAGCTGATGACGAAAAAAAGATGAAAATTTAGTGATAGAGGGTGCTACTAGTTAGTCTAGCTTGAAGCGCTGGTCTCGTAACTATTTAACTAGCTTTAGAAACTAAACAAAGGTCATGGGGATGATAAAATTGTGATTATTTTTCAGTATATTTTCCCTTCATCACTACAGACTTTCTAGAAAGTCTGATTGAAGATTCAATGCCACTTTAAAAATACTATGCATCTTTATGGTTCCAGAAGCACCTAGTCTAACATAGAAAAAAAAATTTCAATTTTTAACGTAATCTCCTTTAGAGTAACTTCGATTCCCTTTTTATAATAAGAATTAAGCTCCTCCAATTCTTCATCGATAGAAAATCTTTGACTTCCGAGCTATTTTCTTAAGTCTCAAATAATCCGAAGGGGCTAAATCTGGCGAATGGGGTGCTTGAGGTAGCAAATCAAGATTTTATTCATGCATTGTCTTGATGAAACAACACTTTTTTCTCAACCAAATTCGGCCATTTTTGCTTGATTTCTTTGCTCAAACATTGCAGTAAGCTCGCATGACACTAGCCGTTGATAGTTTTTCCTTTTCTCAAGATAGTCAATGAAAATTATCCCACGCGTATTCGAAAGAAACTGACGCGCCATGACCTAGTTTGCAGATGACAATTGTTTTGATTGTTTCGGGGGTACGATGTAACGCACGTCTTAAAATGCCTACTGGGTCTGCAAGCTCGTGCACCTTAAATCGACAATTATCCGATCTGTGGACTCCAACCTCGTTTTGTCTACCACAGCGATGCTGGTCTTCGCCTCGCCCCTCAACTAAAATTTTGTATCACATAACGATGACCAATTTTTTTCATGTTTACAAATCAGTTTTGATATATATCGTACATATCGTATATATTGTACACTTTCTAATACAGTGGTATTTTTAAGCAACTACCGCCATCGGTCCAAGTACTTTTAACCCTTAACTCGGATTTCAGATCAGGTCTATATGGTGGATTTTCAATCTCTGTTAGGCCTCGAAAAGTGAAGCAGTGTGGACTGGAAAATTGTCATGAAGTGAGCACACCTCGGCTGATTTCACCGCGTTTTTTTATCGATAATCTATTGACGCAACTGCTTCAGTCCGTCACGAATAATACACTGTGTTCATAATTGTATTTTAGTCCTTGAAGTCATTCAAAATGATACTTTCACAATCCTAAGATATTGTATTGTATACTAGTAGCGACATCTACGAATTTTCCAGCTCATCAAATACGATTTACCACTTTATATTATAAGATTGAAGGTTTGTGTGGAATTTTAATTTGTTTATTCGTTTTACGCCCACATTATTTTTTTATACAGAGTGGATCGAGTCCAAGATTGTCCAGTAGTTGAAATCAAATCAGCAGAAAATTCGATTTATCCCATGTAGTTGTTAATAAACAAGTCTCATTGTTATTAATTATTTAGATTCTGTCTTACGTCGATTATAGAAGTTTCCTTTCAAATGTCTTTCTTTGTAAACTTACCATCTGTCTATACAAGACATAGTATGAAATTTCTGAAACTTAGTCAACAAAACGTTCGTTTGACGGTTCAATTCAGAATGTTGGTGTCTTAGGAAACAGTGTGTTCACCCTGGTAAGAAAAACCTACAGTGTGTTATTCATCCTTCTCAATACGCGAATATTTCATTTTCTGTCTTATTTCAACTTTTAACAGGTTTCAATTAAGAAATAATAGAAAAATTTTGATTAGACGTTCATTTTAAACAAAATTATTAGATTTCTATTTTGATTTGTTTCGAAACGTCAAATTCGACGTCTTTAAAAAAAATTAATTATAAATCAGAAGAAACCTAAAATCAAAACAATTTGGAAATTAACATGATCAAAATAAATTTTATTGTTAATATCAAATTATGTTACGCTAAAGATCGAAATTAGATCATAATTTTGAGAGTATAATTGATTGAAGAAGCGTTAAATAATTGGAAAAACCTGAAATCAACAAAAGTTTGTGAAAAAATGTTTCAAAAGTGAGAAATATTGGAAGTTTTATTTCAATAAATATCTGAATCACGATTGATATTCATAAATTAAGTATATTTCGCTTTCGCATCAAAATGTAAAAACTGGAAAATGAAAAACCAATTTGGTTGAAAATTGAAAAAACGAGCTGAATCAGTATCTTTTCAATCGGTATTTCGGTGTCGAAACAGTTTTATTGATCTTATTTTTTAAGGAGCATTTGTAGTATATCCTTAGTATATATGCCTTTTCCTTTTAGACCAATTACTTCAGCCACAAGACATAAATCCAATTTCAGATCGAGGTCCTGGATCCCTTGCTGTTTTTAACCCATTCCAGTCACTCTTGTATATAACCGAGACATATATACATAAAAAAAATAGAATGGCAGATTCCGTGTGACTTGTTTCATCTATAGCAAGATCTATATTTAACTACGACCATTTATTTTGAAATATACAGACAAAGTTTTCAATATTAATACCTAACTTTCTCGGAAACAGCTTGTACGATTTCCATAAATTTTGTTTTGTCAATGATTTATAATATATTCAAATAATGGTGATATCTACTTCGTTGTCAAATCATATATTTTTTTTTTAATTAAAGTGATATTTCTCAGATATGTTCTATAATTTATTCCCATGATTTTCTCCTTGAAAATATCAAGAACAGGAGGTTATGGGTTCCAGGGAGACGGAGAATAGGAAGAAGTCCTTTGACGACGAGTGCAAAGCAAAATAAACAATAAGAGATGGCGATACCTCCAGAGAGGAGCACGGGCTAACAAGCAAGCTTTCACCCGGACCCAGACTAACGCAGCATTTGGAAAAGGAAAAGAAAAAAGATAAGATAGGATTCGAAGGCAAATCCAATGGTACAGAGCAGTTACGAAAACATGGAAGGTAGCAGAACGTTAGGTTGAGTATTTTGAAGATCTACTCCACCTTGAACATGTAAAAACAACATCCACGTAGCCGAGCCTACCAGGAAGGAAGTAGAGTCCATCAAAGGATCGAAGAAACACAAATCCCCAGGTGAAGATCTCACATCGGCAGAACTTCATAAGTACATAACTTAAGACAAGTATCCATGGAAGAGTGAGCAGAAAAGTGTGGAAAGAAAAGTGTCCTATATACAAGAAGAGGCTGAAACTAAGGTGCACCAACTACAGAGGCATTTTCCTACTGAACGTCACCTACAAAGTAATGGCCAGAATAGTGTTTATAGAGCTAGAGGTGTAAGCAGAGCGAATTGGAGACTACCAATGTGGTTTTAGAAGAGAAATAGCAACGATAGATCACATATTCACCATCCGTTATATGTACTATGCTACGAATACAAACATAGAAGTACATCAACTCTTTATAGGCTACCAGCAAGCTTACTACAGAATCAGACATTCAATGAAGAATCCATTCGAGCAGGGGTCAGTGCGAATGAAGCTAAAACAAAGTACATGCTCATGTCGTGCAGTCGAAACCACGCAGACACGACAGAGCTTACTAACTACATCTTCGAGCGTGTTGACAACTTCAGATACCTTGGCTATCTCATAAGTGAAAACAACGAGACTGTACTGGGGATACAGAGTGAAAGCTGGAAACAAAATGTATTACAGTCCCCAGAGGATGCTGAAATCCTGTCTACTCAGCTGGTGCGCAAAAAAGAGGTTCTACCGTACTAGTTGACATGTAGGCTTCTGAAACGTGGAAATGACTGTTACATACGGACTGAGACTCTACTCGAGAAAGAGGAGAGTACTTCGGCACATCTATCGCAATCAAAGACCAATAAGAATGGCGCATCTGTACTAAGGTAAGATTTAGGCCCTGTATGGAGAACCCAACCTGGTAGCAGAGATCAAGAGTGCGAGACTATAGGTTTGAGCTTGCATACCGGCAAAAGCCGTTGACTACCAGGTCGAACACGCTTAAGATGGCAGGGTCTGAAAGAACTAGGCGTCAGAAACTGGCAGAGAAAAGTCCAACATTGGAAAGAATGAAGGACAGTTGTCTAGGAGGTACTTCAAGGACGTTAGCGCCAATTACTGCTGCAGGTCGTAAAAGAGTTGATTTAGGTGCAAACTAATCTTTAGATAGAAGTTCATGAGTGAGGTCTTCTTTGATTTCTTCAATACAACGATTTTCATTGCTTAACACATCTCGATAGTATTTAAATTAAAACCAAAGCTGTCTGTAAGATCTTATTCATTTTGAATATCGAAACGTATCGAAAATGGAAACAATGAGAATTTTAAGTTTAAATCAATAATTATTATGAATACATTGAATCCACCATCTGCTTTAATAACCTCTTGTTTGAAATAAGTCAATTAACGAATAAATTTGTGTTCACAAACTACTCAACAAAAACAAAATTATTATGGATACATTAATAAAAAGGTGAAATATGAATGAACCTCATTACAGCAATAATTTTAATTGAATCAACAAGAGAATATGGCAGCTTAAGCATTTGAAGCCTCCTAGTTTATCTAGAGGGGGTTAAAAAAATTTAAATGACCCCATCTCTAGGTAATAGATCGTATGCAATATAAATGCCTTAGAATTTGTTTATGTGCAATGAAATCAACACCAGTGAATATATTATTAGCAGAATTAACGAACCTCATTTGTTTATACGGCGGAAATTATTGCCTCAAAAATATTTAATTAAACCCTTAAGGCAGACACGATGAACAATTTATGTAGGATATCCACAGAAAACCTCACAAATCCATATTGGAGGATTAAAAATACACCCCCACTTGCAGAAGCCTTCATTCAAACCAATGAATTCAATAATATATACAAAATCAACAGAACTTTATCGATATATAATATTCCTTATCAAGATATATTTAAAGTCCACAAAGTCATAATCCCTAATTATAAGGAATATAGTCGCATTAACTCAATCCTGTTGAAACCAAACTAGCAGATTTTACTGATAAAACCATAATATGTACTGATGGATCCAAGACAAGGGTTGGAGTTGGATGTGCAGTATATATTCAGAATTTATACGAATCAAATTACCCGATATTTCTAGCATACATACTGCGGAGCTGTATGTTATCTTACAGGGTTTTTTTCTTTCCTGGTGAAAAGTCAAATAAAAAAGATACAGGTGTGATTTTATCTGACTCTAGATCAACTCGATGCCATAAAAGAAACTCATCTTGAAAGAATGAAAAGTCTGATTTTATGTGACATCAAAACTATATTATTAAATTTGAGTGTGAAATTAATTTGGGTAAAGGACATCCCATGTAGGACCCCCAGACTTGAACGACGGGGCCTAGCTTGGGCCAACGCTGAGAAACCCGGCCTTGGCAATCCAATAATAGGCCAAACCTAGTTGAAATTTGGGTAACTTAGCCTCGTCCATTTTATAGTCCGCCATGTCTGGCTGAAATCTATGTAACCTTACCTTGGCCATCCCATATTCGCCTGATTGAACTCTGGGTAACCCGACCTCGGCCATCCTATAGTCAGCCAGGCTTGACGGAACTTTGAATAACTACATTAAGTTATTCAAAGAGTTATAAAAGTTATAAGAAGTTATATATATTATACACTCTTTTTAGTTGTCTGGACGTCTTAATATGCGTTTTCGCTGCCTCGGGTAAACCTTTTCCAACCTTCTTTGGCAAGAAAGAACTAATCCGAGTAGTCCTTCACCTTTTTCATAGCTATCCCCAATGTATCACTTGCTTATGAAGTGTTACCGTGTGAAGGGATGTCCTCATGTGAGTTGACTTCAAAAGATCTTGGATGAAAAATTTTTGTTTACTTTTATTTAATTTTTTTTCAGTGTGTAGTTTTTTGACCAACCCAAATTAACGTACTTAACCTATCGATCTAGTTGCCTTATGGTTAAGGTGTGTTGCCAACTCTTCGAATGGCTCGCCTGCCCTGTCGTCCATGATTTCCAATCCTTTTTGCGGTCCTGTTTTTTCGTCTATTTCATCGTTTCTTGTCTCTGCGTTATGTTCTTTTGGGGCTGTAATTTTTTCCTCTTCGATTTGCATGTGTGTCCCCATACAACCCAGGCATACATCATATGTTTTGTTTATATTCTTAACTTGCTTTTTCCACCGATTAATCCGCATAATTTTGCTTTGGTTTATCTCCTTTGTCCACAGTATTCGTAGAGATTGAGACCTTGATTCAACGTTATTTGTTGAGTTGGTGGCTTCTTCTTTTCTTGTAGAGCTTTTCCCGCAATTTACTTCTATTTCCCACGTTTTGCACCATCTTGTTTGCAGCGTTTTGTCGTGATGCTTTTCACCTTCACGCACCACATTGTTATTGGCAATTTTGAGAAACTTGACAATTATTATTAAAAAAAGGGTATCAAAGTTATTGAACATCACTGGGAAGAGTGTATGCAGCTAAAAGAAGATAACGTTTTGGGCCAAATACTTCTGGATTTATCCTTATACATACCCCGTATAGAAAGTATTAATTATACGCCCCAATAATGAAATTGATGAGTTTTAAATTGAAATTTCAGGCTTTTCATACACAATTTCATCCTCTTTTCACCCCTTAGCGGGTGAACTTACTCGGAAACCCGATATACATGTCATTCAGCTTAAATAAAAAATTTGGTATTTTAACTTTAACATTCACGGACTTCCATACAAATTCACATACCATATCCATATTAAATTTAAAAAATGCTTTCTTAGGGGAAGGTTATATTATAAAAGAAACCTATTGTTCAAATTTCATGATCGCAGCTTCAGTTGGGAAATGTTTTTCATATATTTAGATATAATTTCAACCACGAGTAAATAATACACAAGGGTGAGTTTGCTTCGTGAGTATTATAATTAGCTCTCGACATGAGAGATGTTTATTTTTGATATCAGAATGGTGTGTTGTAAAATTATATATACAGAGTCGTACACGATTTTATGATGTTCAATTATATGTAGGAACGTACAAAGAGAAGACGAGATGATATTCGCGGCATACTTTTCCTAGAGAAGGCTTTGAAGGGATACGTCACTTACTTTCAGCATAAAATTTTTGTTTGCTCTAATTTTAAATCAAAAACACTTAATGTTTTGGAAACTAGCACCTCAGCAGCTAGAGAACTGTTTTTACATCAAGGAGAAAAACAATTTTAAAATGTTTGTATGCACGCGTCTTGTGATACGGTTAGTATCATGTTGGTATCTAGATTGTTATCAGATCCTTCCTTTTTCCGAAAAAATAATGAACTTTGTTATTTGAAATAGATCACGTGACAGAATGTGTAGCTATGGCAACTTAGTGTATCGGCTTGTCTTTTATGCAATACCCTAACTTGATTTTTTATGTGACACCCCTGTGTAGCGGCGCAGTGTTGAGGTTGAAATCTGAAACGTATAATTTGTACAGAAAATGTGTAGACAGAATGCAGTTTAATTAGAAATCTTTGATTGTCTTTTAAGTATTTCCAATAAATTAGAATTTATGATAATTTTTTTCAGAATTTTTCTTTATGGTGAAGCGTTTTTTCAGCACGTACAACGGTCTAAAAATCTATATAGCTCCTAAACCATAAATTTTATCCAGTTAAACAAAGAGTAACTGTTTGTTAAAAAATCGCTAGAAAAATTCATTACTGCTATCTTTAGATCACTAGGATATTTTTAAAGTACTAAGTGTGATAGTTATGGTTCTTTCAATATCAATTGCAGATTATAAAAAACCCTTGCCGACATTTTTCTTTGATCTACCATAGGCGTAGAAACCTCATTTTATGATTTTTTAATTTATATAAATGCTTTTGAGAAAATGAATATCTTACAACCGAATATTCCATTAGAAAACGTGAGTAGACGAGTAGAATGTACCTGCTTGTGAGGGAGTTTGGTTTAAACAGGATACCAGACGTGTTCTGAGCCCTGTTTGTACCTCATCCTTCTTGTCACCCTCGAACTATTCGGTTATTGCCATCCATTTATCCAATTTTTTCAAATGTGTTCAAAACCACATGCTGACAAAACTTGACGTAATATTTCTAAACTGGTGTATTCTGGATAGTCTGCTACTTCTAATGTGGCAACCCTGTTCTTATATAAACCATAAATTGTCCTACGTATAAAATCTTTAGTAGCTTTGTCAACTGATTTTAATTATTCTTTGCGGGGGTCATCCCATGTGATGGGCTCAAAAAATCGATTTTTTTTCATAAATTGCTTTCTTAACTTGTCTACGGTAATGAAGTGATTTTTGAAAATTCCAATTCGTTTTAAAGATACAGCAGGTAGAAGAGAGAGAGATGTTCGGAGCACTGAGTTGGCAGTTGAGGTCCGGGCCTATTGTGTACCGTCGACTTTATACCTGGCCCTCCTTTTATACATATATACATTTATACAAGTTTAGACAAGTTTCTACAGGCTTTAGAAGAGTTTCAAGGGGAAGAGGAAGGAATACTGTATGGATCAAGCATCGCCGATTGAGGCTAAGTTAAGATTTTCATAGTTTTAGATGGACTTTAAACGCGTTTTTCTCAAAAATGTGTTTTTCAAACTTCCCTCCATCGAATCTCAAAAACGACTTGGTTGAATGACTTGAAATTTATAGGGCACATTCAACACATGTAAACACATAGAATGAACCATCATCAATCAAAAATTTTCAAAATTTAGATTTTTTTATAGTAAAAAACAAAAAAAAGTGCAAAATTCGCAACTATTATTTCAAATGAATGTCTACCAAAAGTCAAATTTTTTGTGTTTTCATTTGATAATAGTCCATTCCGTGCATTTAAGAACAAATTAGAACGCCGTTTTTTTTTTTCAGACAAGTCAGTCAGCCGGAATCATGGAGGAAGTACGAGCTCATTTCTTCGACGCGGGGGTGTTCAGAACGCTGTAACTCAAGTTCTACACAATATTTTTAGCTTAAAATTTATATTTATACGAAATATCGAAATATATGTTAATAAGTGACAATAAACTTAAAGCTTTATTTACTTGTCGTAGAAAAAAAATCCTAAAAAACAGGCCGTCACATGGGATAACCCCCTTACATGTTTTTCGGTTCTGTAAATGATCGACAGCAACCCCTTTCGTGACTAATCGATAAATGGAACATTTATTTACTCTAGTTAATTCAGCAATTCTTAATTATGATTGGATTATCAGATCGCTCAATATTTTCCTTTTTCAAACATTCGAATGTATTTAAAATAACTTGCTGTATTTGTATATCTAAATCTTCATTATTAAATTCATTGTCTTCACTCGCCTATGGTCTACAGAACGCCATGTTTCTATTTATTTAAAGAAATTTATGAATTAAATGAATCTCACCTAGCCGCGACCCTGCTTATCACAGGAATATTTTGAAGAAAACGTACATACGGCTTCGGCCACTAGAAATACATTTATGTGATGTTTTCATTGGTAAATAGAGTCCACGTGGACTGACGGTTTGTTAGATGTTTACCGAATTTTATACGAGAAGTAAACAATTGTTATTGGAAGAACTATAGTTTTTAAACGTTTGAATTGATCGCCATGTACTTTAGTGAGGATATTTAAGTGAAATCTCAATATTTGGATGGAACCTTGTATATTTCTGTCAAGTTATAACAGTCACGAAACGAAAACTTGAAGCAACTTCATCAAATATTCACCAATCTCTAATTTCACATACAAACATCTAATCTACAAACATCATCAATTTATAGACAGTCTTTACAACCGACAACGTCGCGGTTATAACCACTGCGCCGTATCTGCCAGTGGCGTGGATTGGCGCGGGTCTAAGCGGTTGATCGATATAGAACTTGAAGCATCGAGAATCGGGAGTGTTGGTTTATCGGTCTCGGTACGTTAGATGGAATTTATAGTTTTCCGCATATTACGTGCTTAAACATAAAAATTAACGTTACCGACAAGTTAATTTATCCAGGGTATTGAGTGGAGTACGGAAACTAGAAAAAAAGGATGTTGATAATTGTCACGGAAGAGATAAAATTCACAGACTATAAATGTTGGAGCGGATTGAACAATAAGGAATCACTTGAAGTAGTTTTGATTTGAATTGGAGCATAAAAATTTTATGATGACACACTATTATTTATCTAATGAATAAAACGTCCGATTCCATAATTGATAATAAGTTCCAATTACTCATGTTCCATCACTCATTTTGATTTTCGAATTTAATAAAAAAGTTCAATTCAGATTTAATCTTGGATACACTGTCGAGCAAAAAATTGAGGTCACTTCAAAAATTGCGAATAATTCAGAAATTGCGAATAATTTCATCGTCAATATTGATAAGGATTAGTAAGCGTTAAAGCAAAATTTTTCCGAGAATTGACAGCTGTCATTAGCTGCGAGACCACAAACAGCCCTAATTGTCAGGGAGTATCTGGATAGGAAGGAAATTAGGCGGTTTGACTGGCCAGCCCGCAGCCCAGACATGAATCCCATAGAACATGTCTGGGACGAGCTGGGACGACTGATCCGCAGACACACACCAGCACCAATAACTGCCCATGAGCTGAGAAGATTGCTGTTGCAGGAATAGGATGTTGAATTTCGCCCAAAATGTTAATTTGTGGCTTTTTCAGATTAAATCATTAAATCCAAGAAAAAAATGCATTTTTCTTCAGTATAGAGTATCACATTCAGCTTACAAAAGCATATGCAATGATATATAGTTTGCGAATACTATCAGAAAACGTGAAATGTCAAAGAACATGAAAATTTTAAGGTGACCTCAATTTTTTGCTCGCCAGTTTATA
This sequence comes from Diorhabda sublineata, assembly GCF_026230105.1. Taxonomy (NCBI): domain Eukaryota; kingdom Metazoa; phylum Arthropoda; class Insecta; order Coleoptera; family Chrysomelidae; genus Diorhabda; species Diorhabda sublineata. Next base: position 13,592,093 of record NC_079485.1, on the reverse strand, counting down.
TAACAGATGTTGGGTACCAACTTTCTTTATGCTCTTTCAAACGTCTGTATAAGTTATCATTCTTCTTTCGTCGATTTCTTACACCCTCTTCGATATTTTGCTAGTTTATTCATCTGATGTATTGTTTTCCTGGGTCTTCCTTACCTTTTTTCCTTTTATCTTTTTTCTTATCAGGCTTTGTAGTGGTCCTCTCTATATGTGTCTATACTGGTTTCGACACTTTCTAGGAATTTCTTTTCTTAATAAATTCCTTCCAAGCCTATAATCAGCCCATTTATTATAGTTTAATTTGATATTTTCCTTAATTGTTCCATCCATCTTGTAGTAATTGGACTTGATATCAGTTTTTATTTTTTTATAGAACATGCGGAATCCAAGATTCTACCAAGAGAGCTTATGTATATGTGGGAATCTCATAGTCTTACCACTAAACCGCCATCTTCTGTCATCTCCGTCCAACCAGAAACTATTGTGATATTACTTCTGGTTTGTGGATCCGTCCGAGTATGTTGTTGTACAGAGGACAAACCTCTATCCACATTCCCTCTCCAGAGCACCACCTGGGTGCGTATGAAATAGAAGACGAAGATTTCTGCACCTACAGTCATCCAATATACTAGAGTGGAGTGGGATTGATCCCAAATCCAAACATACATATTTTAACGTTTCCTTTATATTGTCCACATTATTCTACCTAAGTATTCTTTAGGTAGGTAGCAACCAGTTACCAGCATTCTACCTTGTGCAGCATCACCTGGACGATATTTTCAGGACTTATACTCCTCTACTTCCTTTTTTAAACCTCTCCAGTGGTTACCCATGAAGAAAATGTCTTCGGCATCATCTGTTCACAATACGGACATTTAGGTGTTTGTACTTTCTTCATTTTGTGGAGATACCGTCGTAGAGGTTCACATCTCCGAACTTCCTTTCGGTCAACTGTAGTGTTATATCTGAGCTGCTTCTGTATATCCTCTTATGCTCGTAAACCAGAAGGTCCAAGGGGATAAGATCCCCATAACTCTTATTCAGAGCAAAGTATATTTGATTTGCGTTTCTTCCTTTGTTCTCTATATCTATTTTCCATTTTCTGTGCAGCTGATTCCCAGGTATTCAAATGTTGTAACTTCATAAATTCTTTGTTCTTTGATCATTAAATTTTTCTTGTGTTCTTTTCACTATCATCATTTTGCGTTCCAAAATAATTACTTCATTTGCAGGTCTTCTATTATCTTCATCCTTACTTTTATCTCCTCTTCCATTCTGTTTAATCTATCTGCTACTATTCCTTTATATCCTTTATCTATTTTCACTACTCCAATGTTTTTATTATCAATTATATTCTTCAGTTTAAAGTTCTTCTGTTTTATTATTTTAATCGTCCTATTGATGATTAGCATAAACAGAAGAAGACTTAAAATGTCCACATCGCGAATGTAATTATTATAAATAACCAAGTTATCATCACTTAGACACTGAGGGTTAACTTTTTCTTCTTACCTTCAGTCTCTGAAGACTCATATCAAACAATGTAATGGTGAGTGTCGGTGTAGTGGTAGTGTAAACAGTCTGCACTCTCGTCGAAACGCGCTTCAGAAAGTGTAATTGTTAGTATTGATTTAGTGTAAACAGTGAATTCAGAATTAATATCCCCAACGGTTCCAGAAAATCCAACTTAAACAGACTCAATTATATTTTTTATATTGCGTGCATTTCAATAAACAGTCACTATGACTTTTTAGTAGACCATGACTTTCTTTGACGTCTATTCATCCATTATGTCGACTACTGTTCAGTTTCTGGGATATTATGGTGGTTCCACGCTCTATCTAGGGTTCCGAAACGTCTGTATAGCTTTGGTTTAAATCTGGCATTGCCTTGAATCATATTTTATGGTTATTATGAGAAAGAAGCCTAATATGCCTAATGGTATAAAAGGGATCTGGAAATTTTGGTAAATCGATTGATCAACCTATCAAATAATGACGAAGATAATAATACTACCAGGTTCAGTTCGAATTTCTAGTCTAGTATAATGATTGCATCGAGTCTACAAGATTTTTATTTTTCTTGAATTTTAAATATGTAACTTGACTGTATTTTGAGAAATATGATAAATAAAGATGGACCAGTAAACACTGATTATTATTTTTCCCATTATTAAACATAGGAATTGTCCTTTTCCATTCGAACTAACCTAATATTTAACTACACAAGCAAATATGTTTCTCCATCAATAGAAACTTTCCATATGCATCAAACTTCTTCTGGTAATTGAGATGTTTCTCCACATAACCATTTTTTTTAGTAGATTTCAACTTTTTTGCACAGAGAAAATTTTTCAACACTTTTCAATAAACGAAAAGTTTCCAGACAAGTTTAATTTTGGACAGCGTACCAATTTTTGTAATAGTAGTGATTTTAGTAGTAGTAAGAAAAATATGAGTGAGGAAAACTGCGAATTTTCTGATAATGTCGGTGGAAAACTAGTGAAACTAAGTTTCGTGAAACCCAGTTATTATATAGCAATTCCAATGGAATGGTCCATAGAATTTTCACTGATGTCGGCAACGTCGCTTTAGACTCGAATTTTCCGACGCAGCCGATCGTGGTGGATGCGACGGTGCTGCCGTCAGTGGTTCAGGTGTCGATAAAGAGGGCGGTCGTCGCGGCGTTCAACATCGTATTCAAGCTCTGGCGGAATTTTTTCCAACTTTTCTCCCCGCGTCTCGCATCTCATCTACATAATGTATCACGAGATCCTGCCATCCCAGCGTGCTGGAAAATTCATTTCGGCCAATTGTTTTTGCTCTCAAGAGTTGAATAAGTAAACGAGAAGGTACCAACTGAAGTAGAGTGATTGAACTTTTGAAGCGAAGTTTTTTGAAAAAATAATTAACTGAAAGAGTTCCATGTAAAGCGGTTTGGAAATCGGTTTTCAAGTGGAAAGTGAGGAAATTGTGGTTGATTTATTTTCTTGGATTAAGTCAGTAGCTCTGTTATATGTATAGTGAATTGAGAAAAAATAAAATTGTGTTTTATAGAAATACCAAGTGTGTTTCAAGAATGTGCAAATTCAAAATTTGAACAGAGTACTTGGATACAGTTTAATTCAAAGTAAGTTTCGAAGTTTCTTCTAGTGGAATACGAATTTAAAAAGTTTCTACTTTTGTACGTTTGAATAAGAAGTTTTTGCATCTTATTTGAATAATCGTTTTCTCTTAGTTAAACATTTTAGTTCACTTCATGATACGCAATCAACCATATTCTTGCTAGTTTTTTTATGTTTGAACCCCAAATTTCCACACCCATACGTCATAGGTTATCTAAAGATAATTTTTTTAAACCTTTTAGGAAAACTTTTACAGCTAGTTTAGATCTCATTTTGTCCTATTTATTTATACTTTTTGTACATTCAACTATTTTGATTTCCCAAATACCGTGAAAATTTCCATTCCTTTCATATTTATTGGGTTTTTTACTTAATATTTATCGTTGGAATTGCACTACATGGGTCCAAGCATATTCTGCATGCATTTCAGAACTTTCCAAATACAATTTTGACATTGAAATGTACATATATTCAAAATCTATAAAAAACGTGTGATTTTTAGAAGAAAAAATGACGCTTCTATGGGAAATCTCGTAGAGAATTTTGCTAATTTGAATTTTGATGCGCGAAATTTACATTAAATTGTGAAAATAGTGGAATATTCTCAGAAAATCCAATTTGTATTAGAAATTTCGAGAATATAGACGGAAATTTCCGAAATATAATGAAAATGAACAAAAAAAAGTGAGAATTTCAAAATTATCCACTAATAGTGAAACTTTCCATAACGTGATGGACAGAAAATAGAGAAAACAAAACCAAATTCGTAAATTCAATTGGGGAAACCAAATAAGAAGAAAATCCTCAAAATGCTGACAAGAGACTTGAAATATAGTAAAAATTTTCAGAAAATACTAGAATTTAGAGCAACCAATTTCTAGTAGACATTTTTGGAATTTACTAGAAATTTTTAATGACAATTTTTGATAAAAATTGTGAAATCAAACACATCCATGGAAAATCTAGTATACTATTGAAATTCCCACAACATAGTAGAAATTTACAAAATACAGTGAAATATCTTAGAATATTGAGAAAATATTTGAAATATAATGGAAATTGACAGAAAAATAGTGGAAACTAGAAGAAACGTCATAAAACCTCCAGCATATAGAAAAATTTCCAAAATCTAGTGGAAATTTTCGAATATTTAGAAAATCATGCCAATTTTTAAAACAGTGACAACGTTGAGAAACACATATTAAATATAGTGGAAATGGCCAAGAAAAGATGAAAATATTTAATATTCATAAAACTTTCAGTAAACTTTTGAAGATTTTCAAAAACATAGTGGAAAATTTGAAATACTGAGAGAATATTTGGAAATTCATGCAAATTTACAAAAGAACAGTAATTATTATAAGTAATACATCTAAGATATAGTGAAAACTTGCAGCATACAGTGAAAACTCATAGAAAAATTGAGTAAATATAAACCAAGTTCTAAACAACTGAGATATTTTCAAACTATAGTGAAATTTCTCAAATTGCGAAAATACTCGAAACATAGTGAAAACTGATAGTAAAATAGTGTAAAATGGAGGAAATCCATGAAACTTTTAATGAAGATTTCCAAAACCTAGTGAACATTTTCGAATACTGAGAATATATTTGGAAATTCATGGGCATTTTCAAAAGAAACAGTGACATCGTTGAGAAACATATCTAAAATATAGTGAAAATGATCAAAAAATGGTTAGAATAAGAATACTATATTAATATATACTTGAAATAGAGTGAAAACTGACAACGAAATAATGAAAATTATAAAAAACATCCAGTATATAGTGAAGAATACAAAAATCTTGTGAAAATTTCCAAATACCGAGAAAATATTGGGAAAATAATGACAATTTTTAAAAGAATAAAACTAAAATATAGTGAAAATGATCATAAAATGGTAAGAATATAAAATATTCTTGAAACTTGCAGTATGCCGTTAAAATTTTCAATAACAGTGAAAACTCATAGAAAAATTGAGGAAATAAACCAAGTTTCGAAAAAATTGAGTTGAGATTTTGAAACCACAGTAAAATTTCTCAAAATGTTCAGAAAATACTTGAAATATAGTGAAAATTGACAATTAGAATAAAGCAACCATTGAAAATACAACATTTTGTATTCACTCTAATAATGATTTTCTTTTGCTTTTTCACAGTATTTTCATGCGATTTCCACCATATTATGTTCAGCTTCGACATTTCCACAATATAATACCCCCAAGTTCTAAGTATTTAGATCATGTTTCGTGCAGTTTAACGTTTCATTTGTTGGCCATTCGTTAGTCTCTATTTTGAAAAACGCACTTTGAATTTTAAAATAAAATGCTCCAAATTGAAGGGCTTGATGAAATAAATGAATGTCACGTTTTTCTAGGGAAATGTAATTGAATATTTGTCATTGTATAGGGTTAGGAAAATTATCTTTTTTTCTTCAGGAATCAGGCTTTCGCCGACTGCCTCACAAAGAGCGACAAACCTTTTCCTAAACGTCATTCGATAGAATATAAATCTGAAGGAAAAAGTGTGAGGAGTCGTTCTCTGTTTTGTCAGGAACATACAGATGGGATTTCAAACTAGAACTTAAGGCATTATTCAAAATTACAATCGGTATGGATTATCTACACCAACCCCAATCCATTGAGTAACGATATTTTGTGAAAAAATAGAATATTACAATGTTTAAATCCTTTTCAAATAAGTTAGGCGATTCATGTTATTTATGAGGGGTGTAACAGCTTAGCTCATGGAGCTCTCACAAATTATTTTATGATGAAACATAAATTGAAGTGTCATAGCTAGAAATTATGAAACAAAAAAAAACTCGCTATATTTGTAGTATCCCCAAATTTTGCAAATCACTGGATATGTCGTAGAATATAGAGCTGTTGAGTACGTCCCCATTAATCTTTTCATACTATACTTATGGGGATTTTCTATACGTTTCTAGTCATTCTAATAGATTTTTTTCTTTACAAATGCAGTCGATTTGATGTTGGGATATCTGCGTTCTACACTAACTGTAGATTATCTTTGCTGTTAGCACGTTATTCATTTTGATCGAATTTTATTTTGAGTCCACGTTCTACTGACTCACTATTGCAATTTTAAACCTTGAAAAAGATTGAAATTGTTTTCATAGTCAGGATATCGTTCTACAGAGACCTGACTTGATCTAATGATTTTTCAAAAAATAATAATTGATATAGTATTTAATATGTTTCCACAGGTTTCTGGAGCTGAAAAGCTAAACTTTCGATGATAAAATATAAACAATCAAAATAAAGAATATGAGAAATTATGTTAAAATATTCGCAATTTTTTTATTACGAGAATTAAATGTAGCATAGTGGCAAATTTAGTGGATAACGCAATTTTGGTCAATCAGAAAAACATTTAATGACCAAAACTCGACGCGTTAGCTCATTTTTTAATACTCTTTCTTTGCTGATATCTCAAATAGTCAATCATCTATTTGAGCGGACAAATTTGTCTACTTTTTGCAAATTTTCATGTGTTTTAAAGGTTAAAGATCTCCTAAATAATTCCAAGTCTTAATCTCTACTTTTGAAGTTTCACCATACATAAGTTGCGTCCAATCTTCTCATTGAAGGTATGTTTTGTAGCTGTAGGTATTTGTCTTGTCCTTTATAAGATGTTTTTCTTATCTTAATAATTGTCAACAGCTTTCTTTTGCGACCAATGCGTCTTAGTACTTCGTGGTTGGTGATTCTGTAAATCCAGGATATCTTCAGGATGCTTCTATAGAGCCACATCTCAAGTGCCTCAAGATTTTTGATCATTTGAGCTTTTAAGGTCCTCACTGAACACACATAACATTCCATGAATCCTATTCTGACGTGGAGGCTTAGATTTCTGTTTGCAAACATTAAGGAGTACTTGCCAAATACCTTTTGAGCCTTTCAATTCTGATCTTGATTTCTTCGTCTGGATCTTTTTGAGCGTTTATAACTAAACTAAGCTACTCATATTTTTGCACCCAATCTATTTATTTTCCAATCAGTGTTAGAATAGAGTTAATATCAATGTTTTGGTCTTTACTTATAACCAAAAATCTAGTTTTTGAAGATGAAGATTGTAGTTGAGCTTAATTTCTTAAATTGTTTCTCAAGAGCCATTTTCATGCACTGAAGCAGCTATAGCACCAACCGGCAAATTCCGAACTTGTTACAACTTGTATTAGCACATGAGACGTACTAGATGTATAGATCATTGAGATGAAAGTATCTAGAATGATCGAATTAAGTCTGGTAGGTAGCAACGTTAAGTTTTATAATAAGACGATAATAGTATATAATTCAATGAGTAATGGCTATTAGCAATGAGGAGTGTGACTCATCCGAATGAGTGATAGCCATTACTCACGACTAAAATATTCACAACTACGGTTATAAAACATCACATATTATCAATTGTTATGATAATTGTAATGAAAAATAAAGACTTTGAACTGATAAAGCCTTAGACTAGCTATCAGCGACTTTTACATGTTTCTTTAGCTCAAAGACCTATCGTTAACAGGAGATCATCATTCTGTCCGATAGCATCCTGTCTAAGCTCCAATATCATAAAATCCAAACTCGTTTGTGATTAACTAGAAAAATTAATGGATCTAGGTAAGGAAAATGAAGTTATTCTGTAATGAAAAGTGGGGGCAGGCAAACCCTTCATGAGATCTGATCCCTTCTGTGGTATCAATTACAGAACAGTGGAAAAAGGATTAGAAAAGAAGGTGGATAGGAGGAAAATCAATTTTTGGGATAACCTACAGGAACTTAAACAGACAAAGACTCTCCTTGGGAAACTATAACCAGAGAAGATCTTCTGAATGTAACACCTGAAGGAAGACATTAGACCTAGTAGATAATGCGGAGTTCAGATTTTGTTGCGCAGAGGACTAAGCCTCTATCAAAATTCTCTCTCCAGATCACTACAACTGGGAGAGCTTGAAGCCATCCCACATTCTAGACATTTTAAGGATTGGTATTGATGGATCCTCCAGTGAATGTGGACAGAATACATTCTTTGGGTCATAGTTAAACGAAACACCAAATCTATATAAAGGGGGAATACATTAAGTTGAATATACTTTGAGCAGGTTGTGAAATTTTCACCACTAGCTGTCAATCCTTGTCATTTCACGTCAAGAGCTAGTTAGTTTCAAAACTTTTTTAATACGTATATATGATTTTTCTCATAATAATGAGCAATTAGTGATTCTTGGGAAAACTATTTCAACAGCTATGGAACTATTATGAAAAATAATCAATCGTTTATAGTAACTGAGGTACGTCAAATAGATCTATGTAGAAACATTTATTGCATAATCTTCAGAACGCTTTGTATATACGGAATTTCGATTTCGATTGTCTCTCTATATGTTATTCAATATGTCGCGTGTATTTCTTAAAACCCGTTATTATCCAATATTCAGTCCGGTTTTGAATTAATTATTTGTTAGGATGATTTATCGTGGGGTCTTTATTTCACACGCAAACCCTACCACAAAGGAAGTTTGGATCAGATGTTGGTCAATTATTTATGAATTACTATCGATGGTTTTTCCAAAAATACGTGATAAACTGAGAAAATTGTTGAAAATAACGTCAAAATTAGCATCATTGAGAAAACAACGTATATAATGATGTATAAGGACTAAAATCCCTTTCCAATAAGGTGCCACACGACCCCATTTCGAGAGGGTGCTTATAATTCAGAGGGGGTGCTGTGAATTGTCAATTTAAGAATAAAAATCGACTTATTTCAGGTTTTCTACATAGTACGTAATAACGCTGAAAGTGAATTTATTCCATAAATATGGAACGCATTGTATGTGTGAGAAAAATAATCAGACCGTCAATACTTTGAACGTTTTGCCTGTGATAACTTTTTTCTATGTTTCTACTCCATACTGTATATTTTACACTACATCTGTAAGGTTGTGTTCATGTTGTTTATTACAAGAGCATTGCAATTTAGAGCAAAGTTGTGCAATCTAGTTTTGTGTTAAACTAAGTGAATCCGAAGTGTGAGAAGCTTAAATAGTTGAAACTTTCCTGAGATTTATAAAACGACAAAAAATTTACCGTATAAAGCACAAAAATTAAGAAAGTTATAATACAAACATAGATGAATTAAAAAGACCAGAAATAAGATAGAAATAATCAAAAACAAAAATTAAATAAACTTTGATTTGATTCATACTCGAATTTTTGTTTGAAATGCACTGCTACCCACCTCTTATTCATACCCTTTAAATTTAATAATTTACTCCTATTCTAAGTGTGTTTCTTTCTCTTCTTGACAAATAGTTTCTCCAAAAAAATTTTCGATAATATCTTCATAGTCAATGACACTCAATTTCGAAAAATTCAAATACTGTTAACTATTCATTTATTCAGTGCTTTTTCTTAAACATATAGTTGACAAAAAAATACAATTTAAATTATACATACTTAAAAGGCACACCAGACCACAATTTTATTTTCAAATTTCTTTTTGGATTCATTTTTCACGTCATTGATATAATTTTCTATGTCATCATTGCCTTCAATTTCTGTTTTCTGTTCTCTGTGAAATGGCGTCTTCTGATGTTTAACTCCCTACCTCTTTAGCTCTCGTGTGAGGAACCAAGTTGATGTTCCTAATTTGTATTTTGCACATTCCACCAAAATCACTCAATAAGTGATGTTAATGACACAAAGATGGCGCTGGCATTGTCAAATTACGAAATACCAACTTTCAAAAGATTATGTGTGAAATTTCATGATATTTTGATTAGTCAGACAAAAGTTACAGCCATTTAAGTAGAATTACAATTTGAAAATTTAGTTTGCTGAATTTAATCGTGGTCTTACAGACACCAATGAACGTTCTAGTCGTCCATTGAGGTGATTACTCCAAAAAAGTCCACAAATTAATTATATCTAATCTAAATTGAAATTACGCAGTATGTAGATACAATTATACATTTGACCACGAGAAAGCCTCTTTCTATGTGGATACCGCGTTTATTCACAGTCAACAACGTGTTGATGATTTAGAACAGTGTTTTGCCATGTTTAGACTCAATAAATCTATATGTGATAATGGATCCATCACTTCACTCCGGAATCAAAAACATCATCATCTGGGTTGACTGCAGTCGGCAAACCAGGTCCAAAGGCACAACAGTCAGCTGAGAAGGTTATTGATTCAGTATTTTTGCCATATATCCCAAATGGAGAGACATTCACTAGCAAATACTACCTGAAGTTGTTGGGTCGTTCGAATACGACAATCAAGGAAAAAACGGCCTTAAAGATCTCAAAAAAATGCGCGCTGGTAAGAAATTCAGTTCAAATGAAGAAGCAATTACTAAAACTTGTGAATAAAATCGATTTTTAGCAAACAAAAATGTGTTTTTCCTAGTTATTGAGTGATATATTTGACTGGGCATTACAAGAAGCTTCAACACGAACTGTATATTCTATGTCGAATATCTAGCTTACTGAATCAAATTCTGACAAAACTTGGAATAACATATGGAAATTGAAAATGAACATTATATGTTTTCCATGGTAACTAGATTCTAAGTTATTTAGAATCAAATTGCGAGCGACAAACTTTTTTCGAAAACTTAAGGTTTGAGATATGGCAGCACTGAATCAGTGTAATTAATTTTTCACTAAATTGACTTTTCTCGCAACAATACGAAATAGTGAGATAGGGGAGGTGAACAAAGAGTTCATGGAAAAGTAAGACATTTTGAAAGATGTAAAAACAGTTGGCAATCAACTTTTCAACAAGTAACATAGGAGCAAACTGAAAGTATACACTCCATCGGCTTTTACCGAAGGAGAAGATAAAGGAATATTTAATTATCTCACTAATTAAGTACTCTCTAACTTTTTAATTTGATATTTGAAACAAATATGAATAAGGATTTGTTACTCATACTAAAATCTGCTAGCGAATATAAACTGGAGCTGCATTCGTACATTCCACTAGTTTTCCGTCAAATACAAAACAATTTTCTCGCTGCTGTACGGAAACGTTTGTCAAAAATTAAACTTCCCATTCTCGACTCCCAAAACAATACCAAACACCATTTTGTATTTCATGCAGACTTTCGCGGTTTCAATTTATTTGTGTTGCACGCTGCAATTACTCATATTTGTATTGTTTAATGTATTTAGGTTGTTTGGAATGTGCCCAGATTGACTGCTTTGTTTCTATACAGCACTGCAGAAGATTTAAGTCGGAAATTTCACTGCAAACACCTGAACTCACTTCGGAGCTACCCCAATGTTGATTTCAATAGAACCTCGCGAAAAATTATTAGAATAAAAATAAATCAGTATCGAAATAAGACAGCCAACTGAATGTCAACAACGTGTTTTGTTCATTTGAAAATGTTTAACTCTCCAAGATTTGTTGTTCATTGATATCAAAAGATCTCAGCCTAAGTATTATCAGTTCAGTAACCTTGAGAGTGGTAGAATAGAAAGAGAAAGAGAGAGAAATGAATAACAAAATTATAGGTAATAATTAGTATAGTACGTTCCAGTAAATACGCTCTCAAATTATTGCGAAATGCGGGAAAAAATGATATAGATTCAATTTCAATTGGCATATGATTGTGCATTATTTTTGCATTGTAAAATATTGAGCCCTTAACTAATTCTGAACGTGGAGTAGGTGAATAAAGGTTGTGCTCCGTGGTCCTAAGTGGATAGCCGTGCAACGATCTTTCTGAAATTGAAGAAGCTTGCTTACGAATTAGGCTGTTTTGTCTCTCTTTCATAGTTTGAAGATTCACTCAAATTCCCAAAAGGGAAGGGCATATCGAAGACACGACTCAATATGGGCTTAATAGACTGTTAAATAGATAGATAAGCTCAGTTCTTTGGAAACTGATCCCAGCACAAAACAGGAGGAACTCAATTTTTTAGTTAAGGTAGCAATATGTAACTCAAGGTGTTTTTTCAAAGACATCGCTCTATATTTGAATACGCATATTTATATCTACGTTGTTCGTTGTTGGAAGATGGAACAATTCATAGCGAAAACCAACAGAACAAAGAAAACCGGGGGGGAATCAGAATACAAGAAACTTATAAATATGAAGGTCTAATAGCATAGGTCAATAGGAAATGATTACGTGGTCAAAAAATTTGCTGTTCCAATTAGTATATTATAATTAGGAGTATCTATGATAGTTTAGTCATGTTTAGACGAGCAACATATTTAACTAATTGGAGAGCTAAAACATCCGAGGAAATCTGCGTAATTTAGAAAAAAATAGGGAATCGAAATAGTAGTTCTCATTTTCTAGCATATTTCGAATAATTTGATATTGGGTAAACGAATACAATTTGTAATTTGGGAAGTTGAACAGCTACGTCTCAAAAAATCTAAATTAATGAGGGACTACACATGAAAAAAGTCTGTGTAAAAAAATCTGACTCCTGACCAAAATCTCTTGCTTCAACGGGTCTGCTCAGATTTGATTGGAAGGCTAGAAAAAGAGCCCGGACTGATGATAAACGTTATTACTTGCGACGAAACGTGGATTTTTCAATACGATGTTGAAACAAAGCGTCAATGGATGCCTTGGAAGACGACTGAATGGCCCAGAATCAAAAATACAAAGTCCAAAACAAAATTCATAACTGAATGGATTCCAGAGGGGGACAGACTGTCAACCAGACTTACTATTTGTCAGTTTGGCAACACTGCGAGAACGAGTTCGTCGAAAACGGTCCGATTTTGCACCAGCGCAACGCACCTGCCCATAACTCGCCATCTGTGAAGCAGTATTTGGCCAGTAAACGCACTCCAGTACTTGAACACCCACCGTACTCACCAGATTTGGTAACGTGCGATTTTTTTGTGTCCGAAGATAAAATCTGCTTTGAAAGGGACTCGATCGGAGTCTATGCAAGCGGTAAAGCAAAAAACGGCAGATCTCCTAAAGGCACTCACCAATGAAGTCTTCCAGCACCCCTTCGATCAATGGAAAAAACGTATGGAAAGATGTGTGGTAATGGGAGGGGAGTATATTGAAGGGGAGCATTCGAATGTAGAATAATTTTTATAATAAAACCTTTTTTCGTAACCAGTCTCGTTATTTAATAGCCAGACCTCGTATGTCGTTAACTTCATACCTTGTTTTATTTATAATGAACGAAATTCCAAATATAGGTACAAACAAAACCCCTAATGTTTACTTATAGGCTGAGTATTAATGGTAAATTACGATTTGGCGTTCAGCCATTTAATTTTGCGCTTTCCTTTGCATTGTTAGGAATTATCCTAATGAGTGAATATATTTTCCAAACAATTCATTTTCGCTTTCTATTCGCCTTAATTTTCGTTCGAGAAATGTAAATATTCCAACTGAGTTAGAAATTAGTTATACTAAATCAATTTCCAAAAAAAAATATTCATTCAAGTGAGAAATATGTAGAAAAATTTTCAAAATCCCTCTTGGATCTCACTTCCCTTAAGAGTAGTAGTAGGTAGAACCAGAAGTCGGCCATTTTTGAAAATATTTTAGTTAAATAACCCAAACGTAGAACTTTTCATGATTTTACTATGAGTATTTTGCCGTATACAAATAGTTGTAACTCATAGTGGGACACCCTGTGTAAAAATTGTTTTTCCAGTACTTTTCCATAAGTTGTTGAAGATTCTCAAATGATCTTGATGATACTAGAACATGATTAAATCTAATAGTGCGCGCTAATTTTACTTTTTCTGATTGTCTAATAGTTAAGTTACAAAATTTCTTTATAATAACTTTGATTGTCTTATTAAAAGGATGAGTCAACACTACTTCCTCTGCTCATAATTCCTTGATTAACAACTCGTGAAAAACAGTGAAACATTGTTTTGTTTACTAAATCATGTTCATGCTTTGAATCAAGATGTGGGAATTTGCCCTGACTTCAACCGTTTCCTAAGTGTTGCTTCATTCTCTGGCTAAGGATCTTTTGGACAGTCCATTGTAGATTTTTTTTCCATTTCACCCAAAAATTTTTGTGTGAATTTCAATTTTTGGTCAGTTTTTATCTTATAGAAAAGACCCATCTACGACAAAATCCAAAAATAGTAAACCGTAAAAAAGAAACATTCAAGAGAGCCCACGCGTAATCTGGAAGTCTTTGCGGACTCTTGGATTTCAATCCATCTCGAATTAAAACTTGATTATTCCAAAATGTCACGATTTGGTTGTAATACTGACAGAAATATCAATGATATCATAGAATCAAATATAACATAAAAAATATATAGTGAAAAATTTGTATGGAAAGCATTTGACTTTTGCAATGATAGTATTAATTAGATGAAAATCGGACGGTGGATTGAGAAGAATTGGGCTGTGAACATGGAAATTAAAACATGGTACAGAGCTAGAAGAAACTACGATCAAAACTATGTAGAACAAGAAAGCTGTTACAAAGAAAATACTATAAAGAGATGAGAGTTGTTATGGACCCATGCGAAAGTGTTGTGGTTCAAGTGTCCTTTAAAAGGAAGCTAAGTTTACAGCATCAAGTTCCATAAAAATAATGGAAATGATAAATGTTGAAAGGTAAATACCACTGAAGGACTGCAACGGAAATTCTATCACATAGTCGTGATAGATATAGCTTGATGAGGCGAGGAAGCTGCTGGTGGACATTTTTTGTATCGAAACAAACAACGATGGTTGTAACAAATCTGAATAACGATTGGCTTGGGTATCACAAAGAAACAAAATTCTAATCACTCCAATAGATCGATCGCGATTAGTAACTGTAAGTAACTAAGTCAAAAGTGTTGTACAACTTTCTGAATCGATTATAACCATTTTTTAAACAATTATCAATGTCCTTGGGTTATTATTACTTATAATTGTATTATTTTACTGATAA
Source organism: Diorhabda sublineata (assembly GCF_026230105.1). Classification (NCBI taxonomy): domain Eukaryota; kingdom Metazoa; phylum Arthropoda; class Insecta; order Coleoptera; family Chrysomelidae; genus Diorhabda; species Diorhabda sublineata. The sequence goes on along the minus strand of NC_079485.1, from coordinate 13,577,061 downwards.
CATTTAAATTAGTAATAGAGCTTTCAACATTTGTAGAGGTTTGGAATTAGCGGCTTCACCCAATGAGTTGATGGCCAACTAACATCTTGATGACGTCGATATCTGTAGAAAATTTCAATTTTTCATTTTCGTTAGAGAAAAATAACAAAAAATCATATTTTTAATTATAGAGAAGATAAATCATAACCAAATTATTGTCTATTAATATCAGTTATAATACTACCAGGAGGTTTGGGTCTAAATTCCAACCTAAACTTCATTTTCGATGTGAATTTATTCGTTGCCTTATCGGATGTTACATTTAAAGATCAATATATAAATTCTGTTGAGTCAGAAAACTGGTGGATATTAATCAAACCGAAAATGATGTAGAACGGGACGTGTTCGGTTCGAAGGATATGTGATATGATAATGGAAGCGCAACTCTTGAAGGAGATCTTTTCAAACAAGATCAACCCTTAAAGTATTGTTAAGTACTCAAAAGAAAAAAATATAGCTACGATGGAAAATTAAGTTAAAGTTCGACTACAGAATGTCTCGAGCTAATCGTGAAAATAATTTTCAATATTTATCAATTATTCAAAAAAGATTTAGAATTGTTGATATAACTTTAGTCCAATTCAACAAATTTGTCCTCTTCTTTTCTAGGCTGCTATTTCCGTATTCTTCTTTTTTCTTGTTTTGCCTCTTCTTTTGTTTTGTTTCCCTTTCGCTCATCTCCTAACCATCTCAAGTGTTGTCTTCTCCTTCATTATCTTTCTCAGTATCTTCATTTGACGCGTTATTATTTTCAGCTTCTTGGTTAACACCCGGAATTCGCAGCTATAGATAAGCATTGGCAGTAGTACTGCATCGTTTATTTCTGTACGGTTTATTATTTTTTCTCCTCCTAAAAATTACTTTGTAGAGTGTGGTTGAGGAGTTCTTGGTCTCATATACATTCGCGTATGGCGTCACTGACAAGTCTTCACAAAAAGTTTCTACTTCGATCCATCTTATTTTAGTATAGCTCGAATGACCACTGAATCAAGTTGGTTGAGAAAAAGTCTCAAATTGAGTTTCGCGGTTTTAATTAAAAATTGTTTTGCTGTGGACAAAAATCTCAAGAAGATGATCCACGTGCGTGAAGTATTGGGACAGTTACTACTACAGAAAACATTGAATTAGTGGAGGAATTTGTTCTAAGCGACCGACGCCTGAAAAAAAAGGAATTGCATTACAGATCAGTATTTCCAAAACAAGGATTCTACATGAGCAGAATCAGCGTCGAGTAGAATATTCTGATCGATTCTTAGAGGTTTGCCGCGATTACCAAGAAAATTTTATCCAGTTAATTACAACGTGTGATGGTCTCTTACTATTTTCTGACCTTTCTTTGTGACCTTTGTTTGTATTTGTAGTCATCTGCATCACTATTTTATTTCGACAGCTGCTATACAGGACGTTCCGACACTTGATGACGTGAAAATAATGCAGCGACATGAAAAAAATTTCCTTTTTGAGTTATATAAAGTTTCGAAATAAGAACTTATATTTAAGTATATTTTCTAAATTATAAATTCGAACATTATGAATGATTAACAATTTGCAACTTTTACAGGAACAACCTCTACAATCTTAAAATAGCAAAATGAATTTTTCAATCGATTTTTGACCAAAGAGGTACTCCTTGTTCAACTAGATAAAATTTATGGTTCAGGAGATATTTAGATTTTTGGATCGTTGTACATGCCATGTTAACAATCCCCAACTTTTACAGGGACAACCTGTACAATTTAAAAATATTGAAAATGAATTTTTCAATGGATTTTCTTACAAAAAGGTACTCGCTGTTGAACTCGATAAAATTTATGGTTTAGAGATATTTAGATTTTTAGATCGTTGTACATGACAAGTTACTTTTACAAGGACAACCTGTACAATCTTAAAATAGCGACAATGAATTTTCAATCGATTTTTGAACAAAAAGTTACTCTTTGTTCAAGTCGAAAAAATGTATGGTTTAGGAGATATGTAGATTTTTAGATCGTTGAAAACTGTTCGTCATAAAGAGACATTCTGAAGAAAATTATCATAAATTGTGTTCTTACATAAGGAAGAAATTGAAATGTAGAATTTCTAGATATCTAATACAGTTTAAAAATAAAAGAATGGATAGTTTTGAAAAATAGAAAATTTCAATGCATCAATTGATTGCTGAGTAGTAATTTCTTCACCATCTCTATTTATAGACCGAAATGATGGATATTCTTTTTCTTACAACGGAACGAACATAGTGAATCGAGAAAACTTTTTCGATTGATCCATTTCGTGGTCACGTTCACCGTTATCTGCATAACCTAACTGTCAATATACACTTCAACAAATGGAAAATAAATGTAGAGCGAATTGCAGACACAATAGAATTTCGTTTAACTCCATTTTATGTCTTTGTATCCTGGGATGAAACTTTGCCGTTGCATCGGTCGGTTCGATCTAATACTACAAACAAATGAAAATCTTTGTTCGCACTGAAATCGTAGATTCTTTCATCGATTCCTGATGCGGTTGAATGCCGTGTTTCACATCTGTGGAAATAGAAAATTCACATGTACATTTGTTCATTTTTATATGAAGTTAAACTGCAACTGTTGAAAGATCACAGAGAGGATCGATACTTGCTGAAGATAAGCAATCAGAGGAAACAACTTTCAATTGATTAAAGATTGAAGTGATACAAATCCTGTTCACAATTTTGTACTTTATCAATAAAATAACAGAAATGATTAGATTGAAGTATTCTCCATGATGCTAGTTTTATCTCCAAGCAAGTTTTCCTTTGTGACTTTTACTAACTTACAGTACTGGTCAAACGTTTTTATTCGATCTATTATTCATCACAATCCAAGAGATTGAAAGGTATAATGATGGAGGGAAACACAACGATCAATTTTAATATATACAGGTTGTCCTTCAACAAGTTAAAACTATCTTTATATGGCAAAATACTTATAGTAAAATCATAAAAATTTCCAGGTTTTGGTTTTCGGATACGATCTTCTTAACTAAAATATTTTTAAGCTGTAACTTTGTTATGTTATATAGAACACCCTGTATATTAATACATTTTTGGAATTTACGTAAAATTTTAGTATACTTTTGTCTAAGAACTTTTTTCTAAAAATGCATACTTTTGCGTTATTAATTTTTTTGTAAAAAATTTGACCCTTGCATTCCCTTATAAATTATTTTTTACGAGGATACCCTTAAAGTTATGAAAATGGTTTCTAATCGATTTCTTTGAGCAAAGTGAGACGTATTTGAATCTATCTTGAAAAATTCTTCATTTTATACAGGGTGTGTATAAAAAGCGGTCAAAGTTTAACTTCATAAATATCAAATCTCTTTATTTTTTTAAATAGAACCACCCGGTTTTTTCGATTTGAATGCATTCAGGGTTGAAAAAAAAGGCAAATTCATGTATACTTTCCCGAACTTAAACCTTTCCAGATATTAAATGTTTTCTGTAAATTTTGAAAAATTGTACAGAAACAATTCCAAAATTCAACTATCGGATAAATAAATTATCTAGTAAACTGCTTAAAATGGAGAATATATTAATAATAAATACGATACAAAACATAAAGTAAATGATTGAAATTAGGAAAACAATAGACGCTGTCCACAATTTTTCATTCTGAAGCAGTTAAAATCCAGCTTTACTCCAAAAAAAATCTCATGCTCTACCCATTATTTCAGATGTTATATTCATTATATATTGTGTTTTAGAATCATTAAACTTTTTAATTGCATTTCTTTTGTAGTTGTAACGCTTAATGTGAACTAAAAATTTAATTTGAACAAACATAACTCTACGTTCCAGGTCAGAATTTATTTCGGGAATAATTACAACGTGTTAAATGTTGAACGCAATCATTTAAATTGGAATTTTTTTCGTTAAAACATCGTTCTATTAGATATCCATTCAATTTAAATGTAATTCTAATTTTTATAATAGAAGATTAATGTAAAAGTAAAAGTAACGTAAAAGTCGCAAACCTATATTTTAACGATAAACAGGATCAACCACAGAAAACTCTGAAAAACATTTTGATGAATTGAACTGAACACTTAATCTTATCCAATTACCTAAGATCTCTTAAGAGGACTCCAATCGAAAGTTCAGAGACCTAAAGCAAAATTTATCAATTGAAATGATGCAAGATCGACAATTTAGCCTCGTAGTGCAACTTCAAACACTTTAGACAATAACTACTGGGAAATTCAAAATCTGGGTCACATTTAATAGAAAAGTGAACCAACTCAAGTGAGATACATCAATTAATCTTAAGGACTATTGAAAATTCAGCTTCTCAAACGAAGAATAAGCTGAAGCAATATATAACTAACTAACTAACTAACAAAAACTTAGCAATCTAAGTTATATATCAATTGATCTGAGGCAATATCGATAAGTCAGCCTCTCAATGAATCTTCAACCACATAAGGCAAGATTTATGGATCTCCTGCTCAAAAATTGTCGACTTATCTTCTCAATTTACATTTAATCAAATTTTTTGTCACTTCAAGCAAGATATTTGAATTAATAGCTCCTCAAGGCAAATCACATCATAGATTCAACAACTTGAGGTTATATTTGTGGATTAACCTATAGGAAAATTGACAATTGTCACTCTGAACTATCATTAAATAAAAAAATCAGCTACCACAAGTTACATATATCTATTAACCTTCGGTAAGATGGCTAATCTAGTCTTTCAAATCTGATTCTATCGAAACTATCTGCAATGAAATTTATCAATTAACCAGAAACACGAATAATATTTCAGTTTTTTATGGGAACATGGATCCATAGTTCTGCATCTGCAAACAAAATGTCAATTAACCTTGGGCAAAATCAATATCCCGCTATCTTCAACTATATAACCTTTGGAGATAAGTTATCTAAGGCAAAAAATATCGATATATCTATGGCAAAAGTGCCTGTTAAGGCCAAATCACATTAGTGAAGATTTGTGTGGCTCAGATGCTTGATTGGAAAAGAAAATGTTTAAGTCAGCATTAACTAATGATTTGCCCTTAGACTTGGAAAGGAAATCACAGTGTCTAGGCTGCAAATTGAACAAACGTGATCTAGCGATATCAGCAAACACGTTTTTTTTGATCTACAGGTTGATATACAGATTCCAATAAATGTAAATCAAATTTTCAATTATATTTTACAGAATATTTCTTAATTGTGATGATAATTTTGTGTATATTAACATAAAAATGATGAAATAGTACATTTTATTATGTATATAAACCTGAAACTGCTGGATATTATCACAGTTCATGAAACTATTATAATAAAAGAAGTTATCATTCAGCTTTGGTCTGTTAAACTTCCATTAAAACTTTGGTCATTTGCTTACGAATTTGAAATAGAACTGCTCCATAAAAAATTCAATCATTCTCAGTGAAATTACTGTATTATTCACTATGATGAACTTAGATGTATTACTGATGTTATAAGAGCAATTCGGCTGGATTTAAGCCAATTTTAAGCAATCCCTTGTTATTTTTTGATGTCTAGCTATTCGTCTGAAATTTTTGATAAAACCCACCGACAGTACTAAATTATGAGTTCATAGTCCCAAAAAGTACAAAATCGTCTGAATTTGTTTCAAAACTAGCTCCATCAGTGGAAAATTAACGTCAATGCTAATAAATCAGTGGAAATAACATTCACAAAATGCCAAGTACTTAGGGTTACATTTAGATTGAAAACTTACATGAAAGACACATATCAAAAACAAGTGAGAGCTATGAAATTAAGAAATATGCAATGGCTACTTCCGGAAAGGTTAGCTGAGACTCGAAAATTAATTACTTCTCTACCATACCAATTGCGATCGACATCCAAGTAAATCAAATATATTGTGGTTAACCAGGCCCAAAATAACAGGTAAGTCGCGGTGGAGGTGCATCGCGGTGCCATCCAGGAGGTCTACAGCGATACTTCGGTGCCATCCAGGAGGTCTACAGCGATGCTTTCAAAAACCAAACTCATTTGGATACGAACAGAAAATTGGGTGGTGGATGCCGCGGTCGATGTCGACTGCACATAGCGAAGAGGTCACTCGCGCTGTCATGGCAGATCAGACTTGGAGAGTGATGTGTGTCAATCAAAACAAAGATACCCTGTATTTTGTGCAATGTTGTTGGAAACAAGTTCGGATAGTGATGAAACGTCAGCTTCAACTAACTATGGTGGATGATAAGAAATCTACAAGCGGTTTTCAGTCCACCCAATAAATAGAAGAAGTAACAGTCTAGTGGAATACCACCACCTTTTCAGTGAGCTAAGAAACGACCCCGATTTATTTCATTCCTACATGAGGATAACCCCAGAACGGACCAATCACAGCAAAGCAGGCAGTTGAACCGCGCGGTAAGCATCGATGTGAATCAAATGAGTTTTAGAAGTATCGCTGAATACCTCCTAGATGACACCACGATGCACCTCCACCGCGTCACTACTTTAGTGACTTATAGACAATTCACTTATTGCTTTGCTCATAGAGTAGATTGTAGAAATGCTGTATATTGAGGAAAAAAATGTTAAAGACCTTTCTATTGAGTGTATTATACTGAATACATGTCTGTTACCGAATCTATACACTGTGCTTTCGCTTATAAACATTCGCATTTTCCATGTTGATATTCTACATTGTTCGCCATTCAATTTGAGACAAGAAAGTCGGTTCTTAAACTTCTAACTCGAATTTGAAAAGAAAATTGAAAAGATAAGCGAAATGGAATAATACGCTTCCAGAAAACGTTCTAAGTTCTAAGACAAACTTCACAGAAGCTTAAATAACTGAAAGTTGGGATATTAAGGGAGTATGTAACTTTGTATCTGAAGTTAAGTGGTTAAATAAGCAAACGACAAACAAAGTGTTTTTTTCTTGATGTAACATTATTTTCTCCAATTCTTTTTCCTATTTCGTTAATTATTATGAAGTAACTTCTATTATTGTGTCAAATAGGATACAAATAAATCAGAGCTTAAATTTATCCAAGTAGCAGCATTTGATCAACTATTTTGTTGCCATCCCATATAGAAGCCCCCGGACTTGAACGACGAGGCTCAGCTTGGACCAACGCTGGGCCTTGGCTATGACAAATAATAGCCTAAGCCTGGTAGCAGTCTGGGTAACTTAGCCCCGGCCATTTTAGAGTCTGCCAGCTCTATATAACCTTACCTCGGCCATCTCATATTCACCAAAGCCTGGCTGAACTCTGAGTAACCCGATCTCGGCCACCCTATAGTCAGACAGTCAAATAGAAATATGTCATAAAACTATTTTATTAACAATATATTGAAAATCTGTTTTTACAAACAAACAGCCTGGCCCAGGTTTGCAGACCAGTCTTGGGTTTATCTAGGTAACCAGGTCTGATCCCGGCTTGTAAACCAAGCGAGGGACATTGTTATCATTCCAGAGTCCCACCAAATCTGGGCCATTAACAGCTTCTAAGCTAGGTCTTGTTGGCACGCTTTTTCGTAGATGTAAGTATTGCTTGATGTTAAAGCTCTTAGATAATGGAAATTCATAACTTATTCTTTTATTTTATCGTCTATCGCTAAGTTGCAGTGTACTGGGTCTTTACTTATTGTCATAGACTTTGTCTCGTCAATGGAAATCCTCATTTTGAACTATTCTGTCATTTGGTTGTATTTGAAAGGCATTCTTGTAGATTTACTTCGTCTGATGCTATGAGGACAGCTTCTTCCAAATCGTAAAGTGGACAAGCATCTCTGGATTTGTTAATTATAATTCAGTTTATTTTTTTTTTCTTCTAGAACTAGATGAAGTACTTCCGGGACGAACAATGCTTAGAAATAAGACCCAAGTTCATGAGTATTTGATACAGGGTCGCCAAGAGACTTTTGGTGGTCTGGGGCAGAGTTTAACTGACCCAATATCTCGTTTTTCCAAAGTCCGTCTAAAATTTAATATAAATTCTTGGCATGAGCTGAGCTTTTATCGAACATTTCTAGAAAAATGTTTAATAAAAATACAAAAATTTTGGTATATGAAAAAATATAGTTTATAAATATTATGAAATTTGAAATTTTTAATTGAACTATCAATTTTTAGTTCTATTTGACTATTTCTTATAGTACGAGGATGGTTCTGGTACCTGGCCCAACAAAGATAAGACAATAGTTTTGAAAAAAAAATTTCTCTCTTTTTAGCTCCATACACTTTTACCAGAGATATCCATTAACTGCAGACATGACCTCTTCATTGTTGAAAAATCTTTGACCACGGAGCCATTTTTTCAAGTCTGGAAACAGAAAATAATCTGAGAAGACTAAGTCTGACGAATAGGGTGCATAAGGTAGCAATTCAAACTTCAATTCATCAATTTTGGCCATTGCAATAACGGGTGTTTGAGCTGTTATATTATCTTGAAGAAACGACACTTTTTTCTTAGCCAAACGCGTCGGTTTTTGCTTGATTTCTTCGCTGAAACGTTGCAATAATACTCGCCGTTGATAGTTTTTTCTTTTTCAAGATAGTTAAAGGAAATTATTCCACGCGCGTCCCAAAAAACCGACACCATGACCTTGTCTGCAGATGGAATGATTTCTGCCTTCATTGGAGTCGGTTCTCCCTCTTTAGTCCATGTTTTTGATTGTCCTTTTGTTTCAGTTGTGCAGTGATGGAACCACGTTTCATCCATAGTTATGAAATGTCCAAATTTTCAATTGATATTCGATGTACCACACTTTTCAGAATGCCTACTATGTCTGCTAGTTCGCGCACTTTAAGTAGACGATCATCCACTACCGCTTTGTGGAATTTCTGGTAGTCATCACCTAATTTGGTCGACCACTGCGTTGCTGGTCTTCTCAATTCATACGGTCTCGTCTAAATTTTGCTACCCAATATTTTACTGTTGATATTGGAGAAGCTGACTCACCCAGAGTACAATCTAGTTTAATTTTTATATTTGGTGGCCTACGCTCCTCAAATAAAATTATTGTATCACATAACGATGACCAATTTTTTTCTATTCACTATTGATGGCTAACAAACATATATCAAATAACGTGGCGTCTTCAAACTTGAAACATATGGTGTATAGATTGTGTACTTTCTATTACAAGCAACTACCTCCATCTTTAGGTTAGGCCAGGTACTTCAGGAACAATCCTCGAACTTATCAACAAAATATTAGAGCTATTTTGATATTAATTAATAAAAAACACGAATCTGAGGGATAACTCATAATTTCAAACTTTTCTTTCACGTTTTTCATTGTCTAACTGAAAAAACACTATGCTTTGTTTGGGATTTATATAAATAAAAAAATGAGGCCTCTTGTGGACCAGGGGCAATCTGCCCCTTCTCTCGGTGGTTCATTCATTCATGAAAAATTTTTTCTTCCACGCTACTTTTTTCTAATCGTATAATCAAGAAACTAAAAGAATAAAAACTACTAGATAGATATATGAGTGATTTAATTACAAACAAAAAAAGAAATTTACAGCGTACATTCCTTGGTGTTAAGTAAATTACACCTTAGCTGAAAAAAGCGTTACCATTTTGTAAATTATTCAAAACTAAACGGCCAGACAGGTCGATATTTAAACTATGCTATGACACAAAAGTTTCTCTCTTCACGTGACAGTCAATTTTTCACATCACGCGATATCCTTCACAAAAAACTCAATTATCAAAACATGAGCAATTCGTTTTAAAACGTTTCTTTTTTTTCTGTTTTCGTTTTTATTCCATGCGCAAGTTTTTATATTTGCTCACTTGAGTATGTATGTAACAGTTCTTTTCGTGTTCACAAGTTCCAAATTCAATGTCCTAATAATTGTCTGGAGATAGTTTTCATACAACCACATAACGATGGGGGTTGTCCATAAAATAAAATTTCCAAAGAACTTCAGAAGCTGTTAGGTGGGAATTTGGCGTGTAACCTGGCACCCTTTCTCCCATTTCCAGCCCTTAAAACGTTTATTATTGTCTTGGTAACCAGGAAAGATGAAACTTTCAGATGATTCTAACACCAAAGACGTCCAACATTTTAGCTGGAGATCATTTTCCTAAGAAGTAATTGCGGCAGTAAGATCGAAGAGTGACGCTTCAAGACCTCACCGTCAGTATCAACATTTTGGGAGTTCGTTTAGGTTCTGCCAAAGTGGGTCCAGAAAATGCTGACGGATGATAACAAACAGCAACGTGTAGAAGCGTCCTTCAGTGATTACCACCCCTTACCTGAATCAAATAATAATTTTGAAGAGACCCATTCCACAACCGATAAAGATCTGATGATGATGCGTATCTGAATACAACATTTCGAGCAGACCAAGGAGTTTGAGAAAGATTATTAACACTAAACGTGTTTGCAGACCAAGATCTTCCAGCAACTCCTTCTGCTAGCGATTGAACTGCCTACCTAACAAATTGAAAGAATGGTTGGCACAAGGAACAAAATCTGCTGGATGAATGATTATTTTGATGCGATCTGAAAGCCTGAATATATAATTGACATATTGTTTGCATTATTATATGATTAACCAAGAAAATTCATTTGATTCAAAGAATTATTTTCTAGGGGTTCAGTTAGTTTAAAACGCTTTGTACACGTGTTATTTGATCTATTAAAAAATATTATCTCACTCATAGATTAAGGAGTAAATTGATGGACTGATTTATGATAAACTGAAAAAATTGTTAACTTTATTCAAGGAAAAAATCTTGGCTTAAGAAAATATTTTGTTTCAAGATTTTTTCTCTTGAGTGTACTTTTTTTAACGTGTATATATTTTTTGAACAAACTTATTTTTGTCTACTGTTTTTTCCCATTCCATTTATACTACCTTGGGCCTCAATGGTCTAGAAATTAATCCATCACTGCTATTACTTGACACACTTTTTGAGGCTGAGAATTACTACCATTGAATTTTAAGATATCTTCTCGTTTTGCATTCAAATCAGTCAATAAATAAATCTAATAGGTGTAATATATCCAGGTGAAATTTGAATTCCGATTTTTGAACGAGGAAAAAAGTATTAAATGCAAAACCGTTTTGATTTTCCATCGTCACGTTCACACTTAAATCACGGCTGTCGTCTCAATGGAAACTTAAATATTCATGAGCGGTATATACCCCTCAAGCTATTATGAAACCTTATTCACGACCGAGAGGTGAGAGGACGCTCTTAGTCTTACAAGATCTAATAACTCGGCCAAGGAAACAAAATTTATTCACCCTATAGCAACTGGAACACTGTTTTTTTTTCTTTCCACGATAGAAACCACGCGAAGATTTCTTAATTGATATGTGATGAATGTATTCAAAGTTATAGGTGAAAAAAATCAGTTTTTTGCTTATCCTTTGAACGGTAGATGATGATGAATAATAATTTTTTATCATTTTCATCATTTTAAAGCAAAAACCATAAAAGAAATGCAAATAAAACAAAAGGACAAAAACATTTAAATTCCAAATTATCTTGTGATTAGTTTGTTTATATTATGTATGAGCAATATTTTTTATGATCAAGATCTAGAATGAAAATGCAGTTAACATTAAATTTATCATAGTTTTTATCAAAAAAATTAGCATAACAAATTTTTTTTTGAACACAACTAGGTTATATTATTAACTTCTGGGGGTCAGTATTTTATAAGACATTTATGAATGTTTTCTTGTGCTAGAGCTTCCTCCACCTCAAATATCTTTCCCAAGATATCCTCAATAATTTTTATTACTAATGTTTGTCACCTCTTGTAATCGACTAGTTTGATGAGCATCTCTGTATATCCCATATCAAAATTAGCGATGTTTGTATCTAATTTACTAAACTTGTTTAACAAGTGGCATCAAAGATTTGAAAGCTTCGAAAAAAATGACTTCCTTGATGTTAAATACCAAAATAAATAGACGACCACAATTTAATTATAATGTGTATCGAATATTGATTTCAAACTATGATTTCTCGTTATAGTAATAGCTCGTACCAGCTGGTTACGTGTCTACTGATATAATTAACATCCCAAAATTATATTTGTGGTTAATATCACACGTTCTGCTAAGCAGACGTTGTTCTACCAATTGGAATTACCATCAGTGGAATATCGTTCTAACTAGTTATAATCAATTAGCAGCATTGTCAATTTGGATACCTCATTACATCGAAAACGTCACTTGAAAAGGATATAATTTAATTTTGTAAAATAGTAATTTCATAATTATGTTTACTTTGTTTTTCAAAAATTCAGATTCGAACTATAGCCCATCGTATTTCATATATATATATATATATATATATATATATATATATATATATATATATATATATATATATATATATATATATATATATATATATATATATATATCGGTTGGTTTTGATTCAAGCTCTTTATGAACTTGGTAGAACCATTTTTCAGATTGAAGCTCAAGAAATTATCGCAGTGTATTCTCAATAACTCTTTGCATTCAAATTTTTTCCCTTACAAGAATTTCGCGACGGACCTGCATTAATAGTAATCTACAATGTCCCGACCAAAAGCTGGATTACGTTTACATGTTGCCAAAGGGAAGATATTTAATATTTCACACTGACCACACACTGGTATAAGAAATTCCCAAGCGCACCCAGGGAATTTTCTAACTTCCTACAAAACCCAGAAGATATTCCAACGTTTTTAGCACTAGATTCCACTCATTTGCTTCCAAAAATATCCCAGATGGATGACCCCACTCAGTATAGACCTATCACTTGCCTACCCAACAGAATTTATGGGCACGTCAAGGAAAATAGAAAACTACATTGGTTAGAGGTTATTTTGTGGTAAATAACACAAAAAGGATGAATGCACATGCGCCAAATTAAAATATTCTTACGCAGGTCTGAGGATACATTGGACGTTTTCAGAGCACGTTCAGGACAAGAAATCTGTGCACCGCGAATCCACAATTTTAAACTGCGCATGAATCTGATGACAGAACGAGTTCAGGACTAGAAATCTGTGCACAGGAACGTACTATTTCAAACTTCACATGAATATGATGACAAAACGTGTTCAGGATTAGAAATCTGTTCACAGGAACGCACAATTTCAAACTGCGCATGAATCTAGTGACTGAATACGTTCAGGATTAGAAATCTGTGACTGCGAATGCACAATTTCAAACTGCGCATCTATCCGAGATCGATAAATAATACCGGGTCTAGGTTGAGTAGTGCATAAGTCATAATAATAATGATAATAACAATAAATATTATTATAAAATGATTTTGTTTTGTTACAGGCATTCGTCATGTTGACAGAGTATTGTAGAATCATATTGTTCATCTTAGTTAGTCCAATTCTAGCATCATCTATGGATACAAGTGAGTAATTAATATTTTTTATTAATATACCTTTTAAAATTTGAAGTTAACAACGTCGTTGAGTTGCTCATCATAATTAAATTGCTCGTATAAAATTCAACATGCTTACGTTTTTTTTTTTATCATCAAATTTCAGTACTTCAACTATAATTGGCCCTTTTGACGTGCTTTGAAGTAACAAATGAAAGATGAAGGGTTTCATGCATCAATTAGCATCTGAATAAAAGTGTATCTCTTATTAATTAGTGCACCATTCAAAATATTCATAGAAAATAAATATTTTTATTAGAAATTTCAGCTTCCCGGATTATCTTGATGAAATTAACGGATATTTGGAAAATTAAGTATTATATAGAAATCAAAAAACTAAAATTTGTACAAAATCTAATTAAAAGAAAAACGTATCCAGTAGATCTGTCTTTGAGGACAATTCTCTATCTCGTACGCGTGTTTTTAAGGGGTGTAAGCGGTTTAGTGAGTCCCAAGAGAGCACTGAAGATGACCAACGCCCAGATAGCTCCAGAAACAGTCACCAAAATGAACCAAATTGTGAGTGCAGATCGTCGCATGTGCATACGAATGATTGCAGAAGCTGTAAACGCCGATAAAGAGACGGTTAGAAAAAGTCTGTGCTAAAAAATCTGCCTCCTGACCAAAAGCTCTTGCGTCAACGGGTCTGCTCAGATTTCCTAGAAAAGATCCTGGACTAATGAGAAACGTTATAACTTTCCACGAAACGTGAATTTTTCAATACTATAATGAAACAAAGCGACAATCGATGCATTTGAAGAGGCCTGAATCGCCCAGAATAATAAAACAAGGATGTCCAAATCAAAATTCAAGGCAATGTTGATCGTTTTCTTTCGACATTATCGGTATCGCAATGACTGAATAGGTTCCAGAAGGTCAGACTGTCAATCAGACTCATCATTTGTCAGTTTTGGCAACACTGCTAGAACTAGCTCGTTTTTGCATCCCCAGTGCTCTAACACCCGCCGTACTCATCAAATTTAGAACCGTGTGACTTTTTTTTGTTTCCGAAGATGAAATCTGCTTTGAAAGAGATTTGAGTCGATGGAAGCGGTAAAGCTCCTAAAGGCACTAACCAAAGAAGACTTCCAGCAACTCTCCGATCAATGGAAAAAACGTATGGAAAGGTGTATGGCGAGGGGAGGGGTGTATATGAAGTACCTAGAAGGTTTTTTATTACAATAGAATATTTTCCTTATCTCTTTATACCCAATCTAATCTTAAAAAATTTGATTCATATCATTTTTCTATTGAACTTTTTTCGAAATTTTCTTTCCATCTGATTATTTACCTAATCATAAAATTCCAATATTTTTTGTTAAAGTAAATGAAGACAAACAACTTTCTATCGTATCTTAAAAATGTTATTTTCTACTATTTTTATTTTCACAAAGTTCCACTAATTTATTTCCGTTTTTAAATCCGAGTTTTCACGTTGTGGCGCTTTTACTTTGAAAAAGAATAGCTGGAACTTTTCACGATTCGAGTGTATTTATTTACACGTGATTTAAAGCCTACGAACGTCGCAGTTTTCGTTCCAATCAATTGGAATCTGGAGCACACGAAATATAAGAAATTGATAAATATATTATTATAATGTATCTAAATAGATCCTTAATGTATCATCTTTTAACCGAAAGCTGTTTCATTTTCAACGCATTTCCTACGTTTTGTTTGATGGGAGTTTTTAATTGGAAAAAGATATCACATTATGTTTATTAAGCAAGAATCAATCGTTTACTAGTATACAAAGTGTAACATAGCCCAGGAGCATCAAATATTGAGCTAGAAAGACATTTTAAGTGTTGTACGAGAGTTACCACTCAAAATTTGAGATGGACAAATAAAAACAAATATTTATAATTGGATATACACTTTTGCATGCGTTTGAACCAATTGTCGAAACACTTTTTCTATTTCGATTGAAGTATCTCCCAATCATGTGATTAGAGCGCTTCTTCAAGTGTAGAAAAGTGTTGACCTTGCAATTTACTGTGGAATCATTGGGTGCCAATCAAAGAGCACTTCTAGAAAACAAATGCTGGTGTACCATTTAGAATTGATCGTACTACGTTGCTCTAATGGAACAGTGGCAACATGTCCATAATTCCAAAAAACAGGCAACCATTTGCTTCAAATTGTTTCATGCGCGAACAACTTGGATGGATTTGGCTCATCTTGAAAGACCCGTACAGTTTTTCACTATCCATTACTTCTATCAATGAACAATGGTAGTAGTGTCTCTATCCAAACATGGAGCAATTCCTCACAGCTTGTGAAGATATTCTTCAATGTTCAAAAATCTTCACTATCTAAGCCTTCTATTAATGTACAATGTTTCTATTCAACCTTGAAGCAATCTCTTTCAGTTAACAACTTCTCCCACGTTGTCATATATGCAGACATCCTCCAATGTTTCAAACTCTCCACAATCTAATCTTTCCATTAATGTACAATGTTTCTGTTCAACCTTGAAGCAATCTCTTCCAGTCAAGAACTGGTCCCACGTTGTCATATGTGGAAGCATTCTTCAGTGTTTCAAACTCTCCACTATCCAGACCTTCCATTAGTAAACGATGTTTCTATTTAGATATGGAGTGATTTCTTTCAATTGAGAATTTGATTTACGCCATATGTAGAAATATTTAAGAATTTTAAGCTTTGTTGATATATTTTCAATGTCTTCTATTGATTGGAAAGTGAAACCCGGATGTAGTAGTTCCAGTTTTGGGGTAGATAACTCCACTAAATCTGTACTGTCTCAATTCATCATTCCCTTCCAAATATCAGTTTACGTATTTAAAAAATCGTTTACTCAAATTAGCTGTACCCCAGGTGATTTATCAACGTCAGGGAGACAGTTAATGAACATAAAAACAATACTTACGAAAGGAGTTCCCTGGTCTTTTTAAAATGGGGGACTTTCACGAAATGGTAGTTGAATTAGTTCCACTTCGGGACTAAAGTAACACTTTAAACTTTTGATAAATGTTCTCCTCCAACTTCTCTAAAATAACGATATTATAATGTAGTGCTTGTGATCCGGAGTAATTCACGTCTTGCGAACTAGGAGGGTTTCCACGACTTCCGATTAAAATTTGAAATTCGTGAAGTTTCTCAGATGTTATATACAGTGGTTATGTGCTTACCAAAAATATATTATTGAATTACATTTGTTGGAACAGTAAAATGCACAGCTGATACCTTTTTGTATTCAATGAGCAGTATCCTATGCATTTTGATATAATAGAAATCACAAATAATTCAAAAAATAAGTATTTGAGTATATATAGTAAAACAAGTATATGAACACGTCTCATTTGAAAGAAAATAGAGTGCTTGTCAAAAATAAATGAAATCAATGGCCAAATCGCATAAATTGGGCTTAGAATGGCTTCCACATCCACCATAGTCTCCAGATCTATCTCTAGCGACTTTTTCCTGCTCTCGTACCTCAATATGACTCTTGCTGGACATAAACTATGAAATATTATACCAATAAAAAGGTTATTGCCAAAATTAAAGTCTATTTTGAAACTAAAGACGAATCGTACTATAAAATGGTACCGAAGAATTGTATTACTGATGTAATGCTAGCAAACCTGTGTATTATACTGTAATCAATAATTATACTAATACTGAAGACTTTATTCACTACACTGACACTCACAATTACAATAATTGATAATTTTTTCCGATTCGAAGAACCATTATGTAAGTTTGGAAGTTTGGTTACTTTGATCACTCTATATATTGTTTCGTCTTGTTCTGTTTGATTTTATTTCGGAAAAAGCGTGATAATATATATATATATATATATATATATATATATATATATATATATATATATATATATATATATATATATATATAATAAGTGAATTACCGCCTTGCGGATAACTGGTAAATGGAACTCACGCTTCAAAACGAGTAATATAAAACTCATTGTCAGTGTACCTACACGTTCTAGCACATGAAAAATGTCCATAATGGGAAATTCGTGTAGCGGCCGTTAAAGAAAATGACCAATTCGCCCTATGGCGTTATGAAAATACCACAAAACCGACTGCTCATTTTCTTTTACTGCTACGACGTGATACAGAAATAACAGTCAACGTATATGCGTAGAAGTATAAGTCAAAGAATTTTTTAATTTTTAGTTAGACAAAGTTGTTTCTATGTCAGTTACATTAAAACAAGGAAAGACCTGGGACGACAATGAACCCTGGAAGATATTGAGAAATTGAGACGATAATGGACGTAGGGGGTAGTCAATTGAGGGGCAAAATCTCAAAAAGCTTGTCAAGATTGAAAAATCTCACTCTTTGAGGTTTTTATGGTCATTGACTACTAATTTCATGACAAACTGCCCTCTTTCATACCTCAACAACCACCTCCTTGCATCAAATAGCTCATTGTTCATAAAGCAATGTAGTTTTGTATTGATCTCATGGTTTCCGGGATTGCTGATAACGAATTTGATGCCAAATTTATAAAAACTCACCCTCTTAACCACCTACTCGCATTTCGACCCATACTTTATGAAGCAATCAAGTTACATATCACTCACAAGGTTTCTGTGATCTTCGATAACGAATTTGATGCCAAATTTATGAAAACTCACCCCCTTAAACACCCAATAACCACCCACTCGCATTTCGGCCTATACTCCATGAAGCGATGAAGCAACATATCACTCACAAGGTTTCCGTGATCGCTCATTAAGATTTTGATGTTAAATTCACCAGAACTCTTCCCTTCAGTAGAAATCAACGCTTTTTGAGTATAACAATGAACATACATTCATATACCTGCATGGGTAGTCTTCATATTTCAGGTAAAACCCAAATTACTTCTACTTATGACACAAAAGTTGTTGAAAGTACTGAAATGTTTAATTATATTCACCAACACAAAAATTCTTGAAGACTATTGTGGACTACAAACTGGCCAAGATCAATTTCTGGTCCAATTTTGTAGGTTCTGGGCATAAATTGGGTATTTGGTTCTAGAGTGCGTTCCTAGTCAAACGCAAAAGCTTTTGGACTATGCACCATCCACCATACAGCTCGGACTTCGTTCTCATCGATTATCCTCTGTTCTCCAACCAAACTTAGGTGGCAACCGCTGCAAAATCACATATTGGAGGAGACTTCTTCGACTTCGTATTGAAATCGTCTTCAGAATTAGACAATATTATAAGCTTTCCAATTTAATAACATAAACAATGTTTTCTTCCTTTGAAAAGTCTGGGTACATTAATTTTGGTACAACTCATGTATTCAAATTGTGATTTAACAAGATATAAGTCAAATTTGAAGTGTTGAGGAATTACATTTCTTCGAGAGCTTTTACAGTTGTTATTTGCACATTCTGTATAGTGATGGCAAAGAACAACTGGGTTGAAAAATGAAAACTAATTAAATTTTCTATATTCCTGGTGTATTTTTCATACAAATTAAACGTTTACAGCTTGAAGATTGTAGAAAACATCTCGAATTCTTCGTTCTCAGAAATTATCATGATTAGCACGTTTTTCCATCTACCAACAAGAAATTTCCGACATCTTCTCGTTTTGGGGAATTACCATATCCGGCGGTGTCTAAAAATTATAATAATTTAATTTGTTCCTTTTGTTTTAAAAGAACGCCACCAGGAATTCAATGAAGGCCGACGAAACAATAAAAACATTGTTCTCCTGTACGCAGTAGCTGAAATTTCGCATAGGTATGTGAAAACACACAGAATGCGATAATATCTCTTTTTCAAGGAAAGCATGAACTTGTCACGACATGAAACTGGTGGTTGAGTTATAGGCCAAGCAACAAGGATGTGTAATTTATTCCGAACAACGATTTAACCATCACGATCACTTCATACTTCGTTTCTGTAGTTTTTTCTTCATAGTTAAACAAAAAGCAAAAATTAACCCGTCAGTGACAAGTCTCACCAAGCCTTACACAAAGTTTCAACTATCTATCTATCTATATCTATTTGATCAGAATAGAGCTCGAATTACCTCTTAATCAAGATGTTTTGAATTATATTTCAAATTGACTATAAAATTCACTCCATCACCTATTTCTAGCAATTTGTACAATTTATTATGAGCTGAAACTCCAAATTACACAGAAAAACGTCTAGAAAGACAAAAATTTATTGTCCGAGGGCCCTCTGCAATCGTGGATCCACGGATCTGGTCTGCTTCACAAAATACTCCTCCAGCAACATAATGTACATAACCGTTATATACATTTTTGGTGAAAAATGATTCATAAACGTTGTTTCCATATAAAAAAAATATTCAAAAGCTTCAATCTCACGATACTAAGAAATAATGACCATTTATAAAAGTATAAGGTCCTAACGAGTGAGTCTCGAATGAAAAATGGAGTAACTTATTGAAGAGATGAAGTTTAGATGGAAATTTATAATTTCATTCAATGATTTTGACCATAAATGTTCTTAGTTTCTAGAAATTCAGGAAACCCGCTTTGGTACGGTAATAAAAATTTAATTAATCCATTACCATAAACCGCTAAAGCTTTATTAGTTTATATCCAAGACTCTAATAAAAAAAATATGGGATAAAACGGGGGTTGTAGTTGTTTTTACAGTAAGTAGATTTTCTTATAACGTTGCTATAGCAATAAAAGATATAGCTATATAGCTTTTATTCATGTCAATATAAAAGCTATAGTCTTTTTTGAAAGTACACGTTTTTTCAACCTCACTATTTCACAAAAACCGTTTTTTAATTTGCATTTTCTATTGATCTAAAATATAGAACTAATGCTGATCTAAATTGTTTTTTATTTCGACATTACTAGCCTCTTAGACGTGTTGTAAATAAAAACAACAGAAAAAGATGGTTTCCAACTACCCTCCGATTGGTTCAGTCCCAGCCACTGCTGGTCATGAAGTATATCGTTAACCAGTAGATCTTGAGGCTGCTAACATCATCAGCGATCATCGATACTACTTTCCTGAACATAGATCAACCTGAACTTATGGACTGAAGCTATAGATAATTATGGGGAATGGAGAGCAATTTCTCTTGACATATCAAAGACTTTTGACAGGATTTCGCATGCTAACTTTCTAATTTTCTCAAAGACCGATCCACTCAGGCTGCTATCGATGGATACAACTCAAAATGGATTGAGCTTCGCTGAAATTAGCGCACTGGTTCAAATAAATCGTTCCAATAATCTTCGTAGGCACCAACAGATCACCACAATCAATACCAATCTCAAAAATAATTGATTTGATACAGCAACAACCCAGGCTGTTGTTTTACTTGTTTTTACTAAGGGATTGTTTACTATCAAAGCAAATTCGCTTGTTGGGCGCAACATGTCTAGGTATAGTCACATGGTGGAACTAGCTAATGCATCTTCACAAGAACTTGGAGCCGTCTTTAAGACCAAAAAGCTATATACTCATATGCAACAGCTTCTAATCCTCTACAAGACTCAAATATTCGTCCAACTTGGAAAGTATTGCTGGCACATATTGAGCCCGGTTTCCAAGAATACCTTGAGTCAATACAAAACGAAACAATTCGAGCATAAAACGTAGAAGAAACGTCGTTGACCTGACTCTGTTTTACCGATACTCTCTTTCGAGCTGTCCAACATAAATCCCACCTGGACAGCCTAAAGCATAGAAGAAAGGTCTAGAGCCGTATTTGAAAGATCTACTCGACGGGCAGACGTGGCTAATGAACATCGAGCTAACCTGTAGATGCTCTGAACGTCAATTTACCTTGGAGAAGTGCTAACCTGTGGAATCAGCTACCAAGGTAAGTCTACAACCTACAGAAGTTCAAGATCAATATCCACAGACAACTCCTCAAGGTAGGCACTACTGGAACTACTTCTTGTGCTTGATTCTTACATAAAAAAAGAATAAGGCAGCGTCAACTATCCGTGCAATGGATTCCGTGTATTAGGATTGCTTTATTAACGAGGTTTCTAGCAAAATTTATATCTGTACATGAAACTTGGACCCATTACTACATACCTGAAACGGAAAAACAGTTAAGACAGTGGATTGCAAAGGCGAATCAACTTAAAAAATGCAAGGACAGTTTCATCAGGCAAGTAAAGTCATGGCGATGAATAGATACAAAATTGGGCTTATCAACTTTCTTCAAATAACTAAAATAGTAACAATCATTACTTGATAAGGTGAAAATGAGAAAAAGCAACGACATTTGTAGAAAAATAAAATGCTTTTCCATTAGTTCAATGCACCTTCTTGGAATTGGTTCGCAATATCTGCCCCCTATTGACTTTTTCCTGTTTCTTAACCTCAACGTTTTAGTAGCAGCAGATGGTAATTATGGAAAAAAATGTCTTGTTTCTTTGTTACGTTGAAAACTTTGCATACAACCCTCATAATATCCATGGCCGTGTCGTCTATGAATCTGTCTTATGTCCTAACGAAAATTCCGGATTCATTTAACTCAAAATCACCCTGTAAATGAAAGTAAAACTGAACAAATTCTCGGCAATCTGAAATTCGTATTCGTAGCCATCAATTTTTATATCCTCTGGCAGCAACAAAGTGGAACTAGTGGCAATAGCTCACAGCGTGGCGCTGCCGAGATGTCCCCAACTGGCGGAGAGATAACAGCGAGGGGTTTATAGTCGTTTTATGTCATGTTGGTGTAGCGATCGAGCCCCGGGTTCCATTTTCGAGACTATTAATACTAACATGATCATTAAGTTCATATATATATATATATATATATATATATATATATATATATATATATATATATATATATATATATATATATATATATATTATATAATATCACAAACTCCAAGCCCGTGCCCTGTGGTATGAATAGAGTTTCTTATAAAGTTATATAAAATCAATTTCCAGATTTTTTCAATTAGTTGAAGCTCAAATCTTGATGGTACACCAGTATTTGTTTGTTAAAAGTGTTGGAAACCAATCATAGAAGACGACTGATTCTCCACCACTACAATGCGAAATTTCACATGTTTTGGAGACACCTCAATCGAAATGGAAATTAGTTCAAATGCATGTTAAAGTTATTGATTTTAATGGAGAACATTTTGAAAAATAATAACGTGATCTCAAAACTTGAGTAGCATCTCGCCTACAATATTGGAAATGTCTTTCTAGCTCAATTTATGATGCACCTTGCATACTAGTAAACGATGATTGATTTGTCTAAAGAAAAATCATTCTTTATAAACATGTGTAATACATTATTCCAATTGAAAAATTCAAACATACAAACTATAGAAGGAAATGCGCTCAAAATAAATCGAATGAAGAATATTTTGAAGAATATAAAGTCGTATCAAATTATAAATATTTGCTTTCATTTCTTGTTAAATAGCAACCCTCGTATCAGAATCAAGACTAAATTACAACCAGAAATATTTTACTATTTAAAAAATATAAATTTCTTTAATTTCTTATTTCTTAGACCTTATGATATATTAATGCATCTAAACGTTTTTGATTTTAGGTCTGTTCAATTTTAAAATTAGTTTTTTTTTCAATAATTTTTGAAAGAAATATGAAAATTTAGACGTTCAGAAAATGATATGGACAGTGACATTTGCGAAAAGCCAAAACGTCTAAATTTTCATCTATCTTTCAAAAATTATTGAAAAAAAAATAAATTTTAAAACAAAATAGACCTAAAATCAAAAACATTTAGATGCATTTAATATATATATATATATATATATATATATATATATATATATATATATATATATATATATATATATGTATGTATATGTATAGGTAATTGAGTGAGAGACTAATAAAAATTTATCGAATTCCAATTTACATTATTGATACGATAGCCCCATAAAAAATTTACTACAATTCGAACTTTGGAAAGTTTCGAGCAAACGATGCTGTTTGTGATCATGTATACGAAAAAATAACGAAATAACTTTTTTAACGAGACACTCCTCTGGTACTTCGAGGAAAAAACTGAAAATTTTATGTAATTCAAAATTGATACTAATTATATTAGAATGTTTCTGATTCCACTTAAATCAGACAAAACCAGTTAAGCAATCTAATAAAAACCGAATCGAAACCGCATCTTCACCTGTATAAAACTTATACAGGGTATTTCTATATTAAACCGACAACGCTCTACCACAGAGATATCTCAATAAATGACTCATTTTGATATGGGAATACGAACCCTTACGGGGCCTAATTGCTGAGATATAGGGTGTTCAAAATTTTAAATCAAATTGATGTTAATCAAGAACGCCTTTAAATCTGTTCATTTTGCTGCAACGGCAAGAAATTACTTGAACAGACGTTTTAGAGAAAAATGGATTGGTCGAGGTGGATTCTCCAAGGTCACCTGACTTAAATCCTATTGAGTTTTTCATGAACACTTTCAAATTTTTGGTTATCCCATCAATATTTATTGTCAAAGACACGTTTTTCAATGACACAACGGTGTAATAAGTTTTTGAGATTATATAATATATATATATATATATATATATATATATATATATATATATATATATATATATTTCCATTTTAGCTCCATAAAAAGTTTTTTAACTGAAAATAATCAGGCAATTTTAAAACAACATTGAATAAAGAATATATTCCAGTGGGGTAGAAAATAAGGGAATAAAAGTGACAACTAATCATTGGTTAAATTTTTAAAGTTTTTCTTATGACTATTACTTTATTAAGGTCACCAAATTTGGAAAAAAAATTCTTGATTTATGGGAAATTTTTCATTTTGATTTCAAATTTTTAACACCCTTTATTTCAGCAACTAGAGTTCTTAATAGTGTATCAAAATGAATGATTTACTGAGATCTCTCTGTGGTAGAGCGTTGTTGGTCGAATATAGAAACACCCTGTATAAGTTTATGAATGGTAACCAATTTCTAATTTAAAAACTTCATCAAATACCCATTTCGTAATCAAGATCTTCATCAGTTAAGGAAAACAATTTCCAGAATCATTCCATCAACACTGTTCGCATGACTAATAAAAATCAACTGCCACACATCCAATTTAAACCGAAGAGGCTTTCTATCTTAATTGGACTAGATAGACACGAAGGACTAATTGCCATTTTAATCCAAAGGTTTCTTTGATATCAGTAGAAAGCATATTTATTTATAGAAGGGAGAAAAGCTACCAAAAAGCAATTTTGAATAGATGTTGTAATCAGTTCATATATTTAAAAAAATTTTCTATTAACATCGAAACAAATTTTACAACTGCCTGGCCTCTCCACTACGAGTTAAAACTATCTGTGTAAGTTAAAATACTTATAGTAAAATCATGAAAATTTCTACGTTTGGGTTTTCGGATCGTTTTAACTAAAATATTTGCAAACATATACGATTGTAACTTTGTTATTTTAAATAGAACACCCTGTATATTGATACATTTTTCAAATCTACGTAAAATTTTAGTATACTTTTGTATGAAAACTTTTTTCGAAAAATGCATACTTTTTGAGTTATTAATTTTTTTGTGAAAAATTTGACTGTTGCAAACCCTTATAAATTATTTTTTTATGAAAATACCCGTAAAGATATGAAAATGGTTTCTATTCGATCGCTTTTAGCAAAGTCAGACGTATTTGAATCTATTTAAAAAAAAATTTATTTCATACAGGGTGTGTATACAAAGTGTTCTAAATTTAACTTCATAAATATCAAATTCTTTTATTTTTTTAAATAGAATTATCCAGTTTTTTCCTTCTTTAATGCATCCAAAGGTAGAAAAATAGGGCAAATTTATGAATATTCTCCTATAACTAAACCTCACCGTTTTCCAGATATTAAATATTTTCTGAAAATTTATAGAGAAAATTAGAAATCAACATAGACAGAAAACATTTAATATCTGGATAACGGTAAGGTTGAGTTATAGGAAAATATACATAAATTGGCCTCACTTTTCACCCCTGAATGCATTGAAATAGAAAAAACTGGGTGGTTCTATTTAATTCTTTTTGTAAAATTTTTTTGGATTCTATCATGGTAGGGGTAAATTAAAATCAAAATCTGCTCTATTTCAAAAAACACGCTTTATTAAATATCGTCTTCAGAACACAGTAACAATGATCAAATTATAAAATAATAAATTAATGAACATCAAAATCGTTTTCAAAACGTAATAACAAATAAACAAACATTTAGTAACATTTTTGACTACTAGTTGACACCACTCATCAAAGTAATACAGATACTGAAGAGGGCTTCGCGTTCTTTATCCCATTCTTGATATTTATGGCCCAGCATCTGTGAATATTCTGAGAGCGCCAGTTCTGCTTTGTCCCATATATCCTTGGAGTACATTTCAAGATTAAACCTGGCAAACTTGAAGGCACCGAGCTTCTCTGTGAAGTTCTTAACTTCAGTCTCGAAGGCTGCTTCGTCGATATCTGAAGAAACGGAGGACTTCATGTCTCGGAAGGCCAATTCGAAGCTCTGCTTTTTGCTGAAGTACAATTCCTCGATCAAATGGAAGTGCTCATCATGTATCAATGCAAGGAACTTCAATTTGATATACTTCAAGGGAACTAGTCTTGAGGGTCCGTACAATCTCTCCAGCGAGGTCCAGGTTTCCCCATTACCGATGTTTTGCTCGATCAAGACTCCCTTCATACCTTCCCAAAGGAAAACAGATGCGCTGATATCTGAAAAATTAAGAAAAATGTTGGGGAATGACATTAAATTTCGAAATTGATATTAGAATGATATACCCCGGATCAAATTATCCACACAATTCACCAATAATCTCATCAAAACTCTAGCGTGGTCGCATTTGGCCAATTTAGCCTTAATAATTAATACGTTTATAGCTTCTTCATTTTCCAAAACTTCCAACTCCTTTTTCATTGCTTCCAATCTTGACAGATGAGTGGTATTCCCAGATGATTGAGCGTTGGAATCAGCATTTGATGCCATTATTTCAGCGCAGTATTCCGTTTCTTAGAAATGTTTGATGAAAATCTGCTCTAACGATAGATTCGATGCTGTCAATCAACCTTTCTCCACCCGACTGAAACTTTCAACAAACAAAAGTGTGATATGACAGAAGCAATCACATGAATCAGTACTTCATCCGTGATTCGGATCAAATAATAATGATAGTCGAGGAAACAAATTATATTTTGGATTTATTCACATTTATTTTTTAATTGTTTGTATTAATTAAAATTTACGTTTCAATTACTAGAGTTGATATGAAATATTATACATATTTTTCACAACACATATTGATTTGTAACAGCAAATAGAAATGGAAACCTCCATTTCTATGGTTAAAAATGACAACTTTGACATCCACGTTATTTATTTCTATTAATCTTAAGTTTGTTATGAATTAAATGCATAGAAAATACGTAATAAATTACTCATTTCAATTATTTTGAACTATTGATCATGAAAATTGATATTTTCCAAATCGTTGAATTATCTGAATATACCTTTTAATGTTTGTACTTAACATTCATTCTACTTATTCAATATTTAATTTCGTATTAGGACTTTCCATATACCTCGTATATATTACAAATAAAAAGATTTAATTTAATAAGTTTTGTCAATATTTCCTTCTATGCAAATAAAAAATTTTATACCTGGACTATATATCAATATGTCAAAACTCATCTGTCTTATTACTAATGATTATTCATCCAATTCTTCTTCTTTTTTATTAATTTTTTTAATAAAATTTTTTATTATATGTCACAATACACGAAAAATGGGTTTGAATGCAATATTATTGAAAATTATAACCCTCCATATTTCATTATTATATTTAGATATCGTAGATAAAATTTTTGAATCTTTCATCTTTGTGTTAGCTTCTACTTACGTATTTCGCATATAAATCACGAAGTTTCCCGATGTGTACCGAATACCAAATGCGTCTCGGTAAACTTGACGTTTGCTGCACCGTATATTCACGTATTTTATTTTCGTAATAAAAAATTTAATACTATACAAAGTGGATCAGAAATAATCAGTATTTGATAGGAAAATTAGAATTTTTCATATGAAGTTTATGTTTTGATGGAATGAATATATGAAATAATTCGAACTTTGAATTGAACTGAAGAATTTCGCGATAGATGGAAGTTCAATGTGGAATGCCTTCGTACACTATGTAGGTATTACTATTGATTCAATACAAATAATATTTTTAATAATATATAATTATTTAACATATGATATAAATTAAGTTAATTCAATTGAAATAATCGTTAAAATTGTAATTGAAGGAGGTGTATAGGCAATTTAAATTACACAACCCTCTAGCGGGGTTGATACTACCCTTAAAATCTTAAATAGAAAGAGATTGAGTGATATCTCATTTTAAAAGTCGTTCAAGTACCTGTTTAAAGTACCATATATTTGACCTTGATCAGCTTATTTCGACAGCTCGTCAGTACTGCTGAACATTATTTTGAAATAAAATGGCGGATTCGATGAGTGCATTCGTCAAAAATAAACATTCGTTTTCTACTAAAAAGTAATTTAAAAAAAAACAGATATACGTCCTAAGTTTTCGGAAAACGGAATTCACGATTTTTATACGTGTATTTACATTATTGTCAAATCTTCCGTTTTCAGACAATATAAAAAACTTTGTTGTTTCTAATACAATACAGTATTTCGAGAAACAGATATTTCAATATAAAAATTCGAATCGAAATCATTCAAAATACGTAGACGAGGTGTGTGATAAAAGTAATGACATTGCCGAGAAGTTCGGAACGTATCTACCAGTATATGCTAGTATATGCAATGATCTTTTTATCCTTCACACGTCCTTAATCTTAATCTTAGTTTGAAATCATCAAAAGTAGCATCATATTATTTTTAACAGTACTAACTATTATGTTAACTTGTTGCTTTTTTTGCATCTTATTATTATCTAACATCAATTTTCATGCCTTCTTCTTCTCAATGCTTGTCTGCATTCTTCATCAAACCATTCATTTTTGATTGTTTGTTACCCTCTGATTCTTTCATTGCTTTTTTCTATTTCCCCCCATTCCATTTCAACATCTTCCTATCGCTTATTTTCTAAACTGGTCATAACATTTTAAAAATGGTCAGCTACAACTTAGTTCTTTGAGCTGTGTTCTTTATATTCCTTGAGATCTTGTGTAATGAAAGAGCATAAACAAATGTAGAGATTGAGAGGAAGAATAAGAAATAGTTGTTATGTACTCGTAGTTGTTCAAATTTGGAAAATGTAAGTAATTAGTTTTAAGCAAAGAAACTGTCATTTTCACGATGCAATTCCTACACATTGTAATGGGTTTTCCAATAGGGACTTGACAAATTTGAATTTAGTTTGTGAACGCACCTTTTCACTTAACATCTAACTGTCACTGTCAGTTTATTCAGTAGACATCTTCATCATGAAGTACACGAACAAACAACGTCTGCAAATCTTAAAAACTTACTACAGAAATTCGTTACTAGTAACAAGTTTAGTGAAAAAGTTTGGGTCTTCATATTCGTTGTGTGATGTTGCGTGCCAGTGAGACTACGGGTTGGTTGAAGTGTCGAAAATATCGCCGCTGTTGAAACATCCGTAGCAAATGATCCAAATCAGTCAATTCCTCGGCGTTCTCAAGAGTTGGGCATCGCCCAGACCACTTTATGGCGAATTTTGCGTAAGGATCTGACTTTACAAGCATATAAGATCAGGCTCATTCAGGGCCGGATTAAGCTAGGGGGTAGGGCCCCATCATTTGGAAATCATTCTGTATTTTTTGATGTGTTGATACCACAAATCTAACGTATTGATATTATTTTGTGAGTTTTTCCGGGTTTTCGAATTCCTTAAGGGGGCCCCGTCATTATTTTAGCCCCGGGCCTTATAAATCTTAATCCGGCCCTGGGCTCATTCAAGAATTGAAGCCGATGGACCATTCGAAGCGACTTACGTTTTCCGATTGGGTTCTGGAAAAGATGCACCAAGATAATCAATTTCATCGCAAAATCATCTTCATTTCTGGCTCAATGGGTTTGTCAATGAACAAAATATGCGATATTGGGCGTGTTTGTTCAATGAAAAACCACTTCATCCACAAAAGATAACTGTTTGGTGCGATTTGCATATTTTTTCGCCGACGATAGTGGTCGCCACGTTACTGTGAATAGTGATCGTTATCGCGCCATGATTATCGATTATTTTTGGCCAGAATTGGAATATATGAAACTTGGACAGCATGTGGTTTCAGCAGGACGGCGCCACATGCCACACAGCACATGTTGCAATCGATTTATTGAAGTTTAATGAGCGTGTTATAGGGACTAGTCGATTGGAGAAGCTCAAAGTGAAATGAATGAATGAATAAAAGTGAAATGCAGACGTTTCGGCCTAAATGTGTGACCGAGTCATGGAAAATTGGGTCTAACGAATCAACCGCTGCAAACTTGAAATATCTTAAATGGTTTTCGTTTTATTTTGAAAAATGTTCTCAACTTCTTATTGGAAAACCCCTTATGTATAAAATAATTTTCTGACATCACATTTACACTGTTAAATCATTTTTCCATTATTTCAGAAATCTTTCCCGATAAAACTATTTTATTACTCAATACATCTTCATTTAGAGTTTCTATTTCACAAAAAAACCTTCTAGTATCCATTCCCCTTTAATGAAATTCCAAATTGCCTTCATATCCTTCCGTATTAGCTAATCTTGGAATAACGATTACATTCACTCTTTCAGAGATTGAGAGCGTTACTCAATTTGCAATTCAAATCTCATTTCCGACATTTAGTATGTATGGCAATTCATGAAAATATTATGAGAAGTTGCTTCTTCCAATATCAAATCGGCTAGGGGCTATCGAAAAATGAACTCGACTGAAAAATTTTCTGAATAACAAGGAAAACATCGGAAAATTTACGAGTATAATATAGAGTCAAGAGATATAAAAGACTAAGTTAGTCAGATATATTTTCTAAAATTCTTTTTCATACAGTAAACTGTTAGTTCGTAAGGTTTGTGGAAAGATAGTTTAGAAATATTCTTTAACATCATTTGAACTGATTAAATTGGATCATTTGGAGCTGTTCATATGGATCGAAGCAGTGCTGGGAGACTTCTTTGGTGAGCGCTTTTAGGAGATCTGCCACTTTTTGCTTTACCATCGACTCAAATCGGGTCCCTTTCAAAGCGGATCTTTTTCTAACCTTTCAAGGAAATCTGAGCAGACCTGTTGACGCAAGAGCTTTTGGTCAGGAGTTAGATTTTTTGACACAGATTTTTTCTAACCGCTTTTACAGCTTCTGCAATCATTCGGATGCTCATTCGACGACCTGCACTCACAATTTGGTTGCTTTTGGTGCTTTATCTGCTCTCACTAAAGAGCTTACACCACTCAAAAACTCGCTCACGAGATACAGAATTGTCTCCATGGTTATTTGTATGTTTGTTTCTTAGTTTTTACAAGCTTTAGTCTACAAATTGTGAAAATTTTTTGACAATAGAGTATTTCTCTCTCAACTTTCTCTAACTCAAAAGTACTGGAGTTGGAATTTGCAACACCCTCCATCTTTAAGTAGTCTCTGACTTTATTTAAGTCGCTGTTAACACAGAATATACAGTAACTATTCTTTCAAGGTCAGTTTAAGTGCTCGTATTTGGTAATAAAAGTCCTTCAGAAGCAGCTGTGTTTCATTGATATAGCGAATTTGAAAAGGATACTGAGGAACGTGCTGCAAGCTCCCTCTCTTTAGTTATTATTGGAAAATTGAGGGAGTGAGATGTATTGTTTAGAATATCCAAGCCTTGGAGCTGAAACCATAACTTTCTTTTGTTTTATCGCTGGAATCTATCTCTTGCTTTTATATCGACTAGCAGCTTTTAGTTCTCCGTTGTCATCATCTTCTTATAGTTTCCTCTAATGTTTTCTAATCAGGTTATCTCATTGAACCAAAACTCAAGGCACCGACACTCCACAATCACAAGGACTTACCGGGAAGAAGAATTTGAGGATCAGCTTTGAAAAAAATAATCCTAATGAAGCAAGAATACTGCATGTAAATATTGAGATAATAAATTGGCCAGAAAACATGTTTGAAAGTTATTCGCCTACTGTAATATCATTGGAAACTAATCCATAGATCTCATATGGGCCCAAATAATAAATCCTCAGAAAGAAAAAAACATTCAAAACGGCTAAAATTAAAATCTTGTGGGAGCTGATGCCTTTCAAAACTTCACGGAAGGAACATAGCAGAAAGCGATGCATTATGTATTGAAAGAAGAAAGTCCAGTGTGAAACCCATGATGCACTGGAAATGATTTTTTCAATTGTGGGTACGTCATATTCTACTTATATCATTTACTTGTTGAAACCACAACAAAGTAATTAATTGATTGATATATTTTTTACTGAATAAAGGAAGGTACTCCACCCTACGAAATAATAATTTCCATGTGCTACAAAATGAGGAGATTGATCTGATTATTCAGTTTGAGTAGTACCTCAGATGCTTTTTTAGTTTTCGTTTTCTCGCTTCCTCAAGAACTCACCTAGCTCCCTCACATTCTAAGGTTAGTCCCATTAGAATGACCAGCACGGCGAAAACCCATTGAGATTAAACTTGTTTCTTTTATTTTTCCATTATATTTATTTAAAATGAAGGTTCGAAGTTGACGTCAGTTCAACGAAACGATTTGATAAGACAGAAAATAAATTTTAACTTAATATATAGCTGTCTATCTATCTCAGTGTAGTTTAATTAAGTCCATCTATCTTTCGAAAAACACAAAAAGTTATTGGAAAACGTCTCGCAAGTTTTCCTTGCGTGTACAAGCAATTCAACTAATTATTTTTAACAGGCTTCAAAATATGTACTAGAGAATTTGTGGCAATACAACTTCAGAATTTTATTTGTTTTTTTTCATTCATTCCTGCTTCTTATTTATTTGCTGTCAAGAACATGAAGTATTTATACAGTGCATCCATAATGATTTATAAAGTCATTTTTTCATGTAAAAAGCAAGCACAAGATGGCAAAAACCTATTACACTGAAGTAGTGCCTACCATATGAAGATGCCTGTGTATATTGACCTAGATTCCAATGTAGACGTGCTGATTTAACCGGTTTCTACTTGACGTTTTAGGCGTCTGCAGTCCAAATTTATGAGCCTCATCTGCTTGTCGAGTGGGTCTTGCAGATACTGCTCCAGATGATATTATATTGGAGTGAGCATCTGCCGTGGTAGTATCGGTAAACCCAAGTCAGGTTTGTAACTTTTTTCTATGCTCTAAGCAGTATATGTTTCATGTCAATTCTAGATCGCGTATGAATCTCTTCAGTATTGAGTCGTGCATCCTCATGATGGGAAGCTGTTGTGAAATATATTACTTTTTGGTTTTTGTTAAGCTCCCTTAGCTAATTCAGTCACATAACTATTCCAAGAAAAATAGCTCCCAATCTCACACCCAACGAGCGAATTTGGTGAGCTGGCGAGCTGGTGAGCTTCAA
Organism: Diorhabda sublineata; assembly: GCF_026230105.1. Lineage (NCBI taxonomy): Eukaryota > Metazoa > Arthropoda > Insecta > Coleoptera > Chrysomelidae > Diorhabda > Diorhabda sublineata. The sequence goes on along the minus strand of NC_079485.1, from coordinate 13,544,088 downwards.
ATCCTGAGCTACAGTGCTAGTATACTTCTTAAAAACATCTGCCTGGATTTTTACTGCATTAAATTTAGATTGCCTCGATCCCACTTTAGAATGCTTCAAGATCGGTGTAGATGGTTGCGAATATACCGTTGATGTCCAGGGAAAGAGAGTAGGTGACAGGATGCATCCCTGGCGAATAGCAGCGTTGACCTAAAATATTTCTGAGATATTTCTATCGATAGCGACTTAGGTGGATTGATTTTTGAGAAAGCTACTAAGCCAGTCGATGAGTGAGGAGCATAAACTATACAATCTTGTTGGTATGCCAAACCCTGTCAAAAGCCTTCGGAATATCCAGTACGATTGCTCTAGATTCCTCATGTTTCTCTATAGCTTCAATCCAAACGTTGATGATATAGACCAGGAGATCCCTGGTTGATCTAATTTCACTAAAGCCTTATTAATATTCACTGATGCTAGCAGACTCGAGATATTTTAAGATTTGCTGGTTAACGACTTTCTTCGTGACCTTGGGAATGGCTGAGACCAAAGCAATCGGAAGGTAGTTGTTTAAAACCGTATTTTTTCCATACTTTGGTATGAGTTGAACCCTAGCAAGTTTGTAATCTGCAGGGACGATAGGAAAAGAGTTCGCATAGAGGAATTGTTAGTTCAGTTATCCATTTCTACAATACAATGTGGGGTATACCATCTGGGCCATTGGTTTTATTAATATTTGAGAACTTTTGTCTCATTTTAGTGTCGAACTTATATTTCTAGTATCGATTAACCAACTCCTGGATAGTAGTTTTCCCCGTGAATTAATAATTATCAATAGTTGAATTTGAAGCAAATATGCTTTCTCTTCTCCAGTGAAGGGAAGAATTTTTGACTTTCAAAAGCCTTGGTGGACCTCCTTTTTCACAGACCAAAAAGACCTTGATCCATTTGAGCAATTGTGAATCTCCTCATTGTATCGTTCCCTCAAAGCATCTATAATCTGCTTGCAAGTATTTCTCAAGAAAACAAAGTTAATACGATTTTCAGCACAAGGATTTGAGCGCCATTTTTGTTGTTTTGCAGTTTATATCAAACCATGGATTGTTATCTATAAAGCACTTGAAAGAGTTAGGAATAAAGGCCAAGATTATTATCAAAATCTAGTTTGGACACACAGGGTCATTGGAGATAGATCAAATATAATTCTAAAAAAAAAGGTAGATACTGAGTTTGGATTTCCAGTTCACACGTTCCTGAAATTAGTTTGTGATCTGTACAATCGCGTTACATAAATCAGGTTCTATTGATAGAAACAGGTCTAAGAGGCTAGAAAAGTTACCATCTCGATCGGGGACTTTGGATGGTTCATTGATAAGTTGGATCAGTCTGTGACTGTTTTGAAAAATTACAATTTTACTAGCCAATTAGACCACAAATATGGAGATGGAAAGGGATCTGAATAGCTACAACCAATTGAAAGGAGTTGAGACCAGGGAAATCGACAAAAGACTAGTGACAAGGAACAAAACGTTTGGAGTTCTTGGAGGACTATTAAGATCAAAAGATGTTTCAAGAGCCGCCAAGTTACACATTCATAAGACCACCATCGGTGATGTATGGTGTTGAGTGCTGGATCATGAACAGAAAAGAAGGAAACAAAGTAGACATATGGGAGAGAAATGTAATAAGGAGGAGAGGGCGTCCACGGAGAAAATAGATGGAAGCATGGGGAGAAGATTTAGAAAGAATAGATGGAGGAAAGCAGTAAAGCGACTCCAGACAAGCCTTGGGCTTGTTCAATATCCATAACAGAAATTCCAATTCAATATAGCTTAAGTGACTATCAATTATAGCTTAAGTAAGCTATAGTATCAACTAAATTAACAATATATATCATAAGAAATATCTTATTGACTCTACTATTGTATTGAACCTGTCACAGAAACGCCCTCTATACTTTATGTAATCCTGAAGTTTTCGATAGGAAAACTTCATAAAATGCGTTATTCTTTCATAATACAACGAGAAAAAAATATCCAGTTAACGTTAAATTCGAAAATACCACTACCGACGAAGTTATTCGAACTTCCAAACTTCAGTCATCAACTTTGTTCCTTGTACGTGTATTGGTTATTATTACATTCTTATCCAAGTGGGATCATGACGAGCATTTCTAGAGGATCAAAACTCCTCATCAAAGCGAACAGAGGTGTATGGAGGAATTTCTTTTATACAAATTCGTGATTGGAATGACCGTTAGTTTATTTTAGACTTGAATGTATGATGATGATTTTTTCGCAAGACTACTTGTATATGTATATATAGATTTGGGATCTCGTATACACTGCAACCCAAAGCATCTATTGCCTCCCCATTTACTGGAAGACTCCTTTTAAAAATAACATGAGATGGCTTCAATTGCCAGAGATCTTCATCTTCTATTTCATGAACTTCCAGGTGGAGTACTCTGGAGTTCCTTAGTGTTTCACAATTCGAGAGAATGTGGATGGAAGCTTCGTCGTCTGTGTGGTGTTTGTTGAAGCGACAATGCCCCGATAGAACTTCTATTAGTATTCGTAGATTGTTATTACTTATATTAATACACCCAGCAGATCTTCTCTGGTTATAGTTTCCCAGAAGAGTTTTTGTCTGTCTCATCCCTTGAAGGTTATCCCAATAATTGGTTCTGCTCATATCTACCTTCTTTTCCAATGCTTTTCCTACATTTCTGTAGCTGATACTACAGAAGGATTCAGATCCCATGAAGAGCTTTTCAACCCTCGGTTATCAGTTCGTTCAATTTTTCTAGTTAATTTAAAACGAGTTTGGATTTTATGACATTCGAGCTTAGAGTTCTAATTGCTGCTTGACTATCGGACAGGATAGAAGTTTTATAGTGCTTATTGTTCATAGTAACAGCGTCAATAATGTCTTCTTCCTATGCTCCATCTACATCCACAAAAATATCAATTTCTCCCAAATAATTAAATTAAAGCCTATGAAACTTTTGGAAATTGGTCCAGCAAAAAAAACCCAATCTGTGGTCTATTATTCGATATAAAGCGCCATGCTTTTACTTGGAGACAAATTCGAAATCCAAATTTTGCAGTTTTAGTTTTATTTAGAAGATAAAATAAAAATTAAAAACCTAAGAAGTCTTCTATCTTCTCGCAAGAAGATATCATAAAATTTTTAACACAAGCACCTGACTAATTGCAATTTATTTAACTTTTCTCATTTCATATAAACCTCATTCTAATATTCAATAATTTCAGGCTGTTTTGTCATAACGAGTAGCCTATTCTTGCGTGATGAAGACCAAACTGCTTTCCAATGTGATAAAAAAAGATGATATCGAAGAGAAAAGGCAGTAAGGCAGAATATTGGCCAAAACAAATTTTACGAATGCTTAGATTATCTGAAATTATCAAATCCCATATTTTACACAAGTCGCATTTCTCTAGAAGGTCCTCTTCTACTATTTCAGCTGCTGATGAAGAAAATACTCTTCAACTGAAACAACAAGGGGGTAATAGATTAGCAGTGGCAGCGAAGGGGTATGTTAAAGACATCATTGTAAAGAATATCAAGTTATGCATTAACCTCGCTGGCTCAATTGCAATACTACCTTCAACTTCTTCTTGAACTCCCGTGGTATATGTCGTCAATAAATCCACTTCTAACCTCACTTGGCTATAATGGCATCTTTGTCCATATAGAGTATTTCTCTAACCTATCTTAACCTCAAAACGAGTATTTTTGACGTTTATTAACAATGTGTACAGAATCCAATCAAGCGGGAATTTTGAATTTATCATAATTTTAAATGAAATTTTTGTCTTGGAGTAAGTAAACTCAATACATTGAGTACAATCTTGTAGATTTACTACGTTCTATGGGCTTTGGTACTAACCTCAAAATTGAACAGAAATGAGATTAGTTCATTATCAACTGGCGGTTAATAATAAAATAATTAGATGGTGAAAATGAACTGACATGCTGAGAACATGTATATGATTAATAGTGAAAAAACGTACATTTCATTCATTCATTCATGCTACAAAATTTTTGTTTGATATACGTTTTGTTCATATTTAATAGATTACATAGTGATTCATTCCATAATCAAATGAATATGGACCCGTCACATGTCAGTTATAACGAAAAACAATTCTAACTGAAAATTATAGAAAGTAGTTTTATCACGAATGGAATTAATTCAAATTTCACTAACACATTTATCATTCAATGGGAATTTGAGTGCCGAAGGCAGAAGAATCACGTGACTGATGTGGAATTTGCAAAAAATCGCGAATACGATATTTAGTATTTTATTTGAAACAGGGCTGGTTCCAAATCAATCATGAAAGTTAAGATTAAGGAAAAGGAAATTTTTTCAACCCCTTTGATGGCAAACACAGTTTTATGCTCAAACTAAAATTAGTAATTGAAATTAACGCGTATACCGAATATTCTTAATACAATTTTACGCTCATTTTTACAGTGAATATGGAAAAATTATCTCTCTAGAAAGAGTTAGTTTTAGAAATGTTGAGACAGAGCAGATTAGAATCACATCATGATTTAAGGGTGATTAGGTCACTAGATATGGTTCTATGAATTGAGGGCTGCTCCAAGAGAAACTAGTATCGTCTGCAAATTGACGTATTTCACTTCTGATTTCTAAATGGGTGTTTATTAACAAAATAGGGTCTCGTACTGAGCCTTGGGGCACTCCACATTCTATTGGCTTGCAAGAATACATCGTTGTATCCACCCTTATAAGCTGACTTCTATTGGTATAACTTGCGAGAGGTCTTTCTCTGAAGCCGTTGTACCGCAATTTATTAATTAAAATAAATTCCAAAATGACTTCCAAAAATTCTAACTTCTCAAATAAACAAGATATTGATATTCCGTCTTTTGCAAGTATTACTGCAACTAATTTGTTTTAGCACAATTCAACATGCGCACAATTGGTGCCCCTAAGCACTTCCAGTCTGTAATCAATTTCAAGCTAGGAAGTAAACAATTGGATGTAATTCTTTTAACTGAGGAAGAGCAAGCATATCCAGGTAGTTTCAGCCAGTAACCGTGGCTTCTATGAAGAAGAAAGAACCAAATTCCACACGTTTTGGTCGATCTGTTGGTAACAGTGCCTGCAGCAACTGTATCTTATAGGCATACAGATACAACTGTTTATGAAGAGCCTTGCGGATTGTGGTTGTAAGCATTTGGACTTGTGCTGGGTCGTCCGGCTCCACTTTTATGCAATACTGATCCGGTGCTCATGAAGCTTGTTTGCCACGCACGGATGGAGGGTCTGGATGTTGAGTCTCTTTGGAATTTAACCCTGAAGTTCCGTTGAACTTGTGTATCTGATTTCGTCTCTATGAACCATGACACGCATTGAGCGTTCTGTTGTGGTGTCCACATCTTCACTTATAACTATTCAGCCTATTGAAAAAAACTTTATTAGTTGCAGTAATACATGCAAAAGACAGAATATAAATATCTTATTTATGTTCGAAGTTATGAATTTTTAAAGGTGTAAAGATAATTTTGGAAAACCCTATATTATTACATATTATTAAGTTTTAGAGAAATCACAAAAAATTGTTGTAATGGAGAGACTTTAATGTATATCTATATTTTCAATACTTCTATTTCAACTTTGAAAAAAAAAATTTGTATAAAAATGTTCCTTTTTTTATTCAGTTATTAATATCAAATTCATACCTCAACGACCTTTTTATGAAATGGACTTGATTTTTAATTCAATGCTTAGGAATTCTTGCACTTAATTTAAAACTGATTCTTCCCAGAGACGACAGTGATTATAAAAACGTTCCAATGAAACTTTAAAGCAATTAAGAGTTTGAGAACGTACTTTAGGAGTTGAAAAACTAAGTCTACTAAAGTTTCAGTTTCTCGTGCTCGCTTATTAATTTTTTTGAAGTACTGTTGAGACGAAGTGCAGCTATCTCGACGTTTTTCTTCATTCCGTTAGAGTTAGGTCAACAAGGAAGGAATTGTTTTATACGATTTTAAGCGAAATTAGGTGACTCAAGCAACAGGGTTAACTAACTTCGAACTCTGAAGACCTAACAATTACAGGGTGAACCGAAACACGAAAACGATTGAAGTATCTTTCGAAAACCATCTCGTTTTATCTAAACTTCATTGTTTTGTTAGATTAACTAAATATAAAGAGGTTCATTATCAGAAACGTTGCTTGTAATCAGAATAATTGTTACTTTGATGAACCGCGACGAAACTTATTGATACCGATCATAAACTTTGGACTAAATTGAATAGTTTTGTGTAAAAAGTTATTATAAACACGGTCTAGTCGAGAGTTTAATTAAACTAGTGAATTCACTAGAAACTCCTGTCTCGACAACAATCGAAGTTGTTTGAGTAATATTACATCATCTCAAGATATTGATTCAATAAGAAATAAGTTTACAACAAACACAATTTGTCATTTATCCGTAAGGAAAGTTAGTTTTTAACAACATACAGTTTACAAAATGAGGTTATGATATCAGAAATTTAATACATTTCTATTAATAATTTTAAAAATTACTATGAACTATGAAAAGTATTGAAATTAGATTGGTTTTCTGGTAGAAATTAATAACTTCTAGGACCCTTGAAAACGAGAATAACGCAGAGTCTGGAGTATTGTTTATGGGGATGAATTAAGAGCAACTATTAAACACTGTGATTATTTTGTAATTTAATCTGATGCGAGCTCAAATAATTTGATCAAAAATAAAAAATGGACATCTATTCTAGACAGCAACAGAAATCACGATCAATATTAGTGTTTTTACATCACTCAAAAGCTGTCGATTTGTTAGTTTAAAAATTGGTTTTCAAAGAAACTCCTTCAAAACTCGATGGTAGGACCTCATGTGAATTTAAAGTTATACCGTCTCCTAGAGGTCGAATTCAAAAAGGCTGAAGATTCTCAATTTGCATTTTCAAATATTGGATCATTTTAATCTAGTATGAAAAACAGGCAGGAATTATTTAGGATTCTTGAGAACATGGTACAATTTGTTCAAAGACAGTCCTTCCAGACGAGGAATGTTCTTATCCATTACTCTGAGTTTTCTCCTAAATTCTGTTCAGTTAGTATATCTGCCTTTAAAAAAATTCATATCTTATTTGGAAAATACGAATCAGCAGCCATTTAAAACCGTGGAAAACTTTTCTGGACTAACATTCTTTCAGTTCTTATCAGTAGAACTAGAGGCAATTCTTGAAGAATTTTAGAAAGTGATTGGCCCTTAACTAACTCCATTTCTTTATGTAAACCTGCATAACTTAATAAGCAAAACAATTCTATTTATAAAATAGACAATGGTTTTTTCTGCAACCTCATAAAGTGCAAGATATTGATTTAGGATATGAAAAAATGCATGTTGATCTTTCACAAGGATTGTAAAAACTGTTTGATGTATTAGGTTTCCAAACTCTTGTAAAAATCCCCCTTGGCGTTCAAATTAACTAAAGCGATAAGTTTCCTCAATTACAATAAGACCTAGAACAATCTAGAACTGATGTCTAGAGCATTCAACATTTTGTTCACTGCAAATAGATGCAACACCACTACATTGAAATAAGCAAATAGGAACTTCAGAGATCAGTTTAAATCATATGAAACACCATTCTAGATATGATAGAATAGATGATCTTTGGATTGAAATCATTGGAAACAGTGATGCTCTGTGTTTCCTTCGGATACTAAATTACTATTGACTGGACTAACATTCTTTCAGTCCTTGTCAAAAGAACTAGATCTAATCCTTGAAGATTTTTCGAAATGATTGGCCCTTAACACCATTTCTATTTCTTTATGAAGGCCTGGTTTCTTTTCTGAATAACTTAATAAGCAAAGAAACTCTATTTATAAAATAGACAATGGTTTATTCTGCAACCTCTTAAATGTGCAAGATATTAATTTAGGGTATGAAAAAATGCATCGGAGTCAAAGTTGAGGACATGTTGATCTTTCGCAAGGATTATAGAAACTGTTTGATGTATAGAGTTTCCAAACTTTTGAAAAGATCTCCCTTGGCGTTCAAATTAACTTAGGAATAATCTGTGCAACTGATGATGATATTTGGATGGAAATTACTAGAAACAGTAATGCAACGGATGATACAACTTCTTCTAATAATTTCTCACGGCAATATGACAGCAGAGTGAGATTTTTCTGTCAATAAGGAGATTTTGGTTTGAATTGTAGAAGAAGAATCACTTTTAGGCCAAAAATTAGTGTGCGATTCTCTACAAAAAATTGGTGGACTCAAACATGTAGATATTTCCAAATTTATTATGCTCTCCAAAAGAATTACCCACTCAAGATACGAGGACGTACCCAAAAGTAACCGGAATAGTATTGCCATGGGAGGAGCTTTTGTAGTACTGATTTCTGCCACTAGGGCCTGCCTAGCGTAACTCGTCGCCAGTTCAGTGCCGGGCGGGCCGTTGTCCTACCACGTTCTGTTCGACATTAATGACCGTTTTTGCTAGAGCTGTTTCACTGCTGTTTCGTTTTTTTATGATGGTAAATTAACGTGAACAACGTGCCACTGTGAAATTTTGTTTTCTACTCGGCAAAAACGCTGCTGAAACTGTTTTAATGTTGAAAACTGCTTACAAAGATAATGCTATGGGGAAAACTCAAGTGTGTTAGTGATTTTCTTATTGATTTAAAAATGGTGACATGTCGAATTGATGACAAACCTCGCTCTGGACGTTCATCAACTGCCCGAATAAATGAAAATGTTGAAAGAATTCGAGAGCTTGTGCGTACAGACCATCAACAGACAATTGATCAATTGTCTGAAATCAGTGGAATATCTTGGAGCAGACAGGTGACTGGTTCTTCCACCATAATAACGCACCTGCACACACAGCCATCATTGTTAGCCAGTTTATGGTTAAAAATAACATGGTTCCGCTGTCCCATGCACCTTACTCTCCTGACCTGGCTCCATGCAACTTTTTCTTGTTTCCACGCATGAAAATGGGCATGGAGGGACGCCGATTTCAAGACATCAAGAAAAGAACGAGACAGAAGCTTGCAGCCATCTCTAAAAATGAGTTCAAGCAATGTTTCGAACAGTGGAACAAATGTATTACTCGTAATGGAGAGTATTTTGAAGGGGATAAGGTTGTTTTGTAAATATATAGCATTTAAAAAATAATTCCGGTTATTTTTGGGTACCTCTTCGTATGGAGTACCAAAAAAAGATGAAAAATTATAAAATTTCATGGAAACTGGAAAAAGAAAACTAAAGAAACAAAAAGAGAGCCTGAAAACAAAAAAGAGGAAAATCTTTGAGGACTTTCATAAACAGCTTGCAATAGTGACGCAAAAATTAGTTGAAATAAAAAAAAGAACTTGGTTGTTATATTATGCATTCATCAACATAAGTGTAGTAAAACAAACCTGGAAAAAACGGAAGAAAGATGAGAATTTGATTTTCAATTTTCACCAGACACTCTGTAGAGTCTCTCTACAGTAAACTTATTATTTGGAGCTCACATTTTAGACTATATCCCGCAAAACAGCTGACTTGATTGAAACTGCAATCTTCATACAGGGTATTATCACCCTGCGTTTTCTTAATTCAATCTTTCAGTCTATCAGTTCAATTCATCCTTCTAACCGAATACACCTGAAAAATTCTTTATTTTCCAGCTCGCAAAGATGTATATCAACAACAACAGCAACAAAAATATTCAGAATGGCGGCAGTTGTGGTATCCGAATTTCGAGGAGTTCTCCAGGGCGGAGGCTATGGCCGGAGCCGAAAATAATACAATCACTAACGTAACGGTCCAACTGGGAGCCACTGCTTACCTACATTGCCACGTCAGGACCACAGGAGATAGGACTCTGGCCGGAGCAGAGGTAATAACGTATTTTCTACTTCCTTAAAAACGTTTGCCCGTACGCCATTAAGAGATTTGAGTCGAAATGATATCTTGTTGTTCCATTAGCGTTAATTAAATGTTGTATGTTTGATAAAGTTTCCGTAGATTCTTAATTAACGTTAAAAATTAAAAAAATAATTAGTTTTTCTTTTAAAACCAACAATCAATTCGTTAAAAATATAAATATATCAGATAAACAAATTAAAAAAAATCCAATTCAATCACAATCATTTCAAAATAATTTTGTACTAGTTTTACTTCAACCACCCCTCGTAAACTCCTGTCGGTACGATCCAACACTATTTTTTAAGAGAACTCTGTCAAATTTATTTACGTAAATTTTCATTTGATGAACATTTAGCATTACTCTATGTTTATATATGTGGCTCATCAATCTAACTTTAAAAAACACATTTTTTCACCACAAATCGATTTTATTCATAAATTTAATCTCCTTCCAGAGCAATACCATCAGTCCAACCGTTTCCATCGACTTTTTAATCGGTGCATTGTCTTGGTAAAACAGTGGTTTTCTCTTCAAAATTCCTCGATTTTTGCATTCAAACGATCCAAAAACTCTATATAGTATCTCCCTTTTGGATATAATCGATGAACAAAATACCATGCGCATCCCAAAATACTGAAGACGCTTCGAACGGGGTTCACCAGCTGCAGTCCACTCAGATAATGATCGTTTTTATTGAGGAGTAAAGTGATTCATCTATTCTCGAATATCGGCGAAAAAAATCTGATTTATTACGTGTGAACATGACCAAATTCAGTAAACCCATAAAAAATGGTTGTTTTTGGTGGAGCAGAGTCCGGATAACACTTTTGAAGCCATAGCTTTTATCGAGAAGCAATGAGACTTTTGAAAGCTGGTACTTCATATGGATTTGACAATAGCAGCGTCATCTAGGTATCAATCACACGACTTATTGGTCAAAAAATTTCGCCCACTTGCCTGATACATAAGAATAAAGTGATAATAAACTACAGTCTCCAGTTGTAACATATTTTTGATTCAACGATGTAAATTCTTTTTGCTTTCATTATCATGGTGCACAATTTTGGCATTATATCTACCAATTTCGACCAATAATCGTCTTCTATTTTGTTCCATTCGTATATATTTCAAAGATGTATCCCCTTATCCCAAAACAACTTAATCAGGTTGATGTTTGTCGACTGTGACATCCAAATCATCACTTTCAGTACATTTTTCCTCACCAATTACTTTTTACACAGCTTCGAGAAATGCTTGGGATCGTTGTTGAGCTAGAAGATGTATTTTCTGCCGATCAGGAGCTGACTAAAATCGTACTACATTTCCGTTTAATATTTTTATAGCTTTCTTACTTAAATTTTGACAAAGTCTCCAACCACCCTCCCGACAAAATATTCCCTAGCTATCACCGAGCCTCCTTCATCTTTTTTCTTTAATCTGTGCCAAAAATTATTCTATTAGACCCAATAACCTCAAACTTTTAATCAATCCCATAAACCACTCTCCCATTCTTCATGCTTCAAATTTTTTATATTGTTTAGTCCACTGCAAAATTTTATTTTAGCAGTCTAGAAGAGCGAAAATACGAGCAGTCGTGCAACCACTCTGTAAAAAATCCATCGAGGAAGGAAAGGCTCAGAGGAAAAATAGTTGCGAACAACATCTAAGACTGCGACGACGTCGAACGGCATGGGCAAAGTTAAGAGCAAACATATTGGAAGCAGCAGAGGAAGGGTTTGGAAGAAGAACCATAAAAAACGGAAGAAGACCAAATACTAAACCTTTGTTTACTAAATCTGGTGAACGAGGGTGTAGAATCAAAAGAGATCATCTACGGTGTGAAAAATAAAATATGGAATAAGGGAAATAAGGGATGTAGTGGAGAGTGAAGAAAATGGAGAGACCACTTGGACAAAATGTCAGGTGACAGGCTGGCAAAAATTGCAAGAAAATTGGAAGAAAAACCGATTACATCCAGGACTATCAGGACGATCACATACAAGATGGTATGAAAGCTGGTCTTCTTCATCCCAGCTGCACCTAGACAACCATTGACGCAAACACAAGACTAAGTCTTAACGTACGATGAAGAAGAAGTTCTAAAAGAGGTTTCTCCACTGCCACCCTTCCAAAAAGGCCTTCTCTCAAACTCTCTTTCACTGTAGAAGTATTTAAAGGCAGATTACTAGATTGATTGATCTCTGAGATTTAGAAAAAACTGCGCCCTTGGAATAATGTGTGTTTAATTGTCTATATAAAAATGAAAAATAATTTTTGGTTTGATATGAAATAGCGTGTACTTATGTATATATAAAGGGCATAAAATGGAATTTCTGCATTCAATTACACTGACAAACAAGATCACTTCATTATGATACTTCCTCATCCTTTCGAAGAATATCATATTCGATTCGAGAGATTTTACTTGAAAAATGGATTTAATACAGAGGAAAGAAGTTGCAATTTTTTGTATTTATTGCTACCTATGAATCATTGAAGGAAAAAACATTCCGCCGTTCTTTCTGCGATGGGGTGAACCTACAGACAAAAAAAACTTCTTTTTTAAATCGAAAAAAAAACATAAATATTTATGAAGGACTAACAATATTTTTTACCGGCGAAAATACAAAATTTGATTCAGGGAAATCAAAAATATTTTCAAATACGTTAAGCAACAGAAATTCGGTTATATAGTATACAAGGATGCTCGCAGAAGTTCGATACCCTTCATTGTTGGAAAATCTTTGACCACCGATCCATTTTTTCAAATCTGGCAACAAAAAATAATCCGAGGGAGCTAAATCTAGCCATTGATGTTTGAGCTGGTGGATTGTATTGATGAAACAACATTTCTTAGCCAAATGTGACCGTTTTAGCTTGATTTTTTTTTGGAACAGTATCTTGTATGTGGACTGTATATATGTTCTGGAAATCGCTATCCCGACCTTCTGCTTTCTATCATTAACAAAGTTTTTCTATTAAAATTATTAAATTATTCGCTTTTCCTCTCATCCTAATTTATTCAGTCGCATTCTATGATTGACAGTGTCAAAAGCTTTTGCCACTAGTTGCGACAAAATCGTGAAAAATGCTTATATTTTTTTATCTTTAACGCCCTCTATCTTGAACTTCTTTTATTGAGCAAACCCCAAATATTTTCTAGTTTACTATCTATCCTGGAGACGGGATCGCCTTTTTTTGAAACACCCTGTATAATTCAAACATTTCAGAAATTCTCTTACAATTTAGAAAATCTTATACTGCCCCACCAAAATAAACAAAATTCATAAATTCTGCTGAGATGTTTGCTAGTTCTAGTTAATTAGAAAGTTTTTTCTGGTTCGAGGAAATTATTTATCTTTTATTTTTACTTTTCCACAGCAAGTCTCGTGGGTAAGAAGACGAGATTGGCACATTCTTTCTTCTGGAGTTTTCACATACACCAACGACGAACGTTTCCAAATTTTACACGCAGAAGGCTCCGACGATTGGACACTTCAAATCAAATACGTTCAAAAACGGGATAACGGCACTTATGAGTGTCAAGTAAGTAGATTTTCCATTCCTATATTACTTACACTATTTATACATAAAAATATCTCAAGATCTTCCTGATTTTTGTTATTTCTGCTACTTTTCGCTTTATAAATCTAATTTTCACTTGAAATACGCAGTGAGTGAAATTTCTTGCTTAAAAAGAGAGGATAGACCTACCACCATAGAATAAGCAAAAGGGGTAAAATAAAAGAGGAAGGTGGAGGAAGCGATTAATACCAACCTTATCGAGAAATTCAATAAAACTTCGGAATGTATGCTAAATCGTCCTCTATCTACCTTCACTCAAATGTTTAAATCAAAATTTGTGGCGATTTTATTCTTTATATACAGCTGCTAGGTTAGAGTTACAACAACACCTATAGGACTCAACCAGTACAATATAAACAAATTCAACTCAACTCCAACGACTGGGAATCCAGTTGAGAGCTGCAACCAACCCGAACTTCCATAGATAAGTCCCAGTCTTATCATCAACATTTATATCAATCTGAGTTGTTTTTCAATTTATAACCTCAACTTCCTCGGCAGGAAACTCTTCCTCAGGAGTGTTCACGAAATGTGTTACATTAATCACTTTTGACTTATCTATTCTAACGAGTTTTTGAAGAAATCAATTTGTTAACGTTTTGTTTCCACTTCATACGAGAAATTCAATAAAACCTCTGAATGTATGCTAAATCGTCCTCTACCTATTCACACTCAAGTTTTTGAATCTAAGTAGATTCTAGAGAATTTGTGACGATTTTTTTTTTAATTCGCTGTTCTACAGCTGCTAAGTTGAAGTTGCAACCACACCCAAAGGACTCAACCGGTACACTACAAACAAACATCTCAACTCCAACAATTGGGAATCCAATTGAAGACTGCAACCATCCCGGACTTCCATAGATAAGCCCCAGACTTATCTTTGATATTTATATGAATCTGAGTTGTTTTTTAATTTATAACCTCAACTTCCTCAGCAGGAAAGTCTTCCTCAGGAGTGTTCAAGTATTGTGGCACAGTAGTCACTTCCGTTTTATCTATTCTAACATCCGAGTTTTTGGAGAAATTAATTTGTTATCGATTCGTTTCCACTTCATACGAGAATTCAATAAAACTTTGGAATGTATACTAAATCGTCCTCTATCTACTTACACTCAAGTGTTTGAATCAAAATATTTTGAATATTCCTTTGTTCACGTATTGTGGCACTGTAGTTACTCTTCATTCGAGTTTTTGAAGAAATTGAGATACAAGATGGGCAAATGGGATTCACCTAAATGCACCTATTGCGATGACGTGAAAGATGATGTTCTTCGTACGTTTTTTTTTACTGTGAAAAACAAGAATTACGGTAAACGAATATCGCATACATTCAATATTACATGGACGTTTGGCTGTCAAAAAGATTTGTTTGCATAATTTGACAATCGTTAAAAAAGATCTTGTGTCGATTGTTGCAAAGAAATAGTGAAGAATTCAATCGCTGTGCTTCGAAAGACGTGACGAGCGACGAATTATGGATCTATGCATATGGATTCGAAACTAACCAACAATCGACTGTATGGGTCTTTCAAGACTAGTCAAATCAAACAAAAGTTGTTGCCGCTCGAAGAAACACTTCGAAGCAAATGTTTTATCGAAATAACTGAAGCTATTGCCACCGTTCCATTGGAGCAACGAAGAACGGTCAATTCTAAATGATATAGCAGTAATTGCATGTCAGAAGTGTTCGAAAAAATCAGGGAAACCAATCGCAGAAGACGAATCATTCCCCTATTTGCTTGGAATCAGGTTTAAATCAATTAAGAAGCCAAATTAGCTTTGAAGACCCACCTTAGATCTGGTCCAGAGAGAGAAAAAATTACTAAAAATGTGTAGACAAAAGTTTATCAGTCAGATGTCAGTTTACCATGACTTCAAAGAGCTTTCTTCAACCAATTAGCAGGCTTTTTTAATACGACACGAAAACCAGTTGATCTTGCAGTGGTTTTGCAATCAAAATGAAACTTTCGATAGGATTCTTAATCAATTGGTGCAGCAGTGAAACGTAATTTATCAATGTATTCATACTCGAATGAGGAAGACGTCATTGATTATTATCAATACCGCAAACAACGCAAGGTACACAGAGAATGTCTGATCCATCCATACCCAAATCAAAATGTGAACTCTATACTGTTCGTAGCAGGACAAGAACTGTCTCGGCCTGATAAAGCGTTTATAGCTTTCTATCAAATGTCGGAAGAATTCTAGAATGGTTAGCCCCCTCATAGAAATATTATAGCCACTTGTTGCCATGCTTTCTCTGTCGAATCTTTTCTTGAGTACTAAGTACTCAGTAGGTACTCGTGTTTCGTCACTTCTCCCAAAAATTTGAGGTTTACTGGGGAACAGAGCTGATCCCTCAATCCCACTCCTTTTTCCATTGGTTTGTGGCTTGTGGTTCGGATCTCTTGTTCTCCTGAAATATTTTAGCGAGCTTATCAGCTATTTCATTTCCTCTCGCTCCGGTGAGTCCCGGAATCCATTGTAGGGTAATTTTAATTCTCTTATCTACCTCGTTTAATTTTGGAGTTTGGATTTTATGATATTGTAGCTTAGAGCTCTAATTTCTGCTTGACTATAGGACAAGATGATGATCTCTAGTTTGCGATAGTTCCTCTCTAGATTGAACTGAACAAATTTCTCAATTGCATAGATTTCTGCTTGTAAAATGGTTGGTTAATGATGCCCAAATGTTCAGAGTGTTTGGTTCTGGACCTCTACACTCCTATTCTAGTTCCATCTGCTGTTATCGATCCATCCGTATACCAAACCAATTTGAAGTTCAGTTCTTGATCACTCATATTGAAGAGAACAAAATAGTAATCAAATGACGCAACTACGACCGCAGAATCATGGTCACGAACAACCGATTGCAGACTAGTTTCATTCGTTGCTGTCAGACGTTGCCAAACTATTGCAAGATCAGCTGGGTTGCAACCTTTGTTTAGAAAAAGTAGCATCGTATGCGATCGGCCTTACAATAGCGAACAAACCATGAAATTCGAATACTAGTAGTCTACTTCGCTGAAAAATAATCAAATTTCGTACATTTGATACAAATCCAATATATAATTCACAAAATGAAATGAAATTTCATAGTTTCTAAACTGGATGGAAACTTTATTCGTCCTGTAGATGTTTGCCTAACCCGAATTATTTGAAATCTTACGATAAATTTCTTATAATAGCCTGATCGAATTTTCTGCAGTAATTATCCTGATAAGAAGCTGCCAAAATGTCTACTGACGAAACTGCGGAAAATTTATTAAAAATCGATAAGAAAAAAATTATTTGGTTGAGTTTATAGTCCGAGTATTAATTTTGTTAGTCGATGAATGAGTGAAACAGGATTTTCAATTTATCGCCACGAAATATGTGACTATACAGGTAATCTCAATATTGACAAAGAGTCTATATTTCACGCTTACCGTGTTAACACATCCTTCATAATTCTTTGAAGTATATTCACAAAAAAATTACGACATATGAATAAAAAAAATCCTTTTCTATTCCAAAAAACGGTGTAAATGAATGTCAAATTTCATCCCCCGGAACTATCTGAGGAAGAAAATCGTCACTCCTGCACGAGGATTGTCCTAGAAGTTCCTGGCCCAACATAGAAAACCCACAATTTTTCAACGTAACTTCGTTTTAGCTCCATAAACTTTTCAATATCTTCGATACCTTTTTTAAAATAAGAATCGTCAAGCTCCTCAAAATAACCATAAGCTGCAAACATCACCTCTTCATTTTTGAATAAATCTTGTCCACTGAATCATTGATCCTGGCGATTAAGATGCATGAAGTGGCAATTTAAACTTTAATTCAATCATTTTGGCTATTGCAATAAAGGACGCCGTCTCCCTAAGGAGGTTGGCGATCCAAATGGAAAGTGTCGCACGACCGCAGCTCTGAAAATTTCTGTCCGGGCCATCTGCGCAAGTCTTCTGTCCACGGCCGACTGACCGTTTTCCTTCGATTTTCTCTTCTATTATCTCATATCGCTAGCCTCTCATTATATGTCCCAGGTACTGCAATTTTCTCTCCTTGATTGTTATGAGAAGTTCTTTATGTTCACCCATTTTCTGAAGGACCTCTATGTTTGTCTTATGTTCCGTCCAAGATACATTTCGAACCCATCAACTTTCTTCTCTGTGGCCCCATCCATATTCCAACCTTCCTGGTCCGGAGTTCCAGGCTGAGGTTGCGGTTTACCAGAAGTGTCCTCATGTTGTTCAGAGTTTTCCGCGCTTGCTCAATTCTTGATCTGATTTAGGGTCGCATTGTTGGTTGACGAGCGTGCCCGGGTATCTTAGAGATGACACTCGTTTAATGATCTCTCCATGAAGTCTTGGAATGGCGTTTCTTTATATTTTTGAGAATACTAATAGACGTATTCATTGTTTATAATGTTTCCATTGTTCTTCACGCCGTTGATAGTTTTTCCTTTTTCAACCCACGCCCCTCCCAAAAAAACCGACGCCATGACCTCGTCTGCAGTTGGAACGGTGTTTTCCTCCTTTGGAGTTGGCTCTCCCTTTCTAGTCCATTGTTTTGATTGTTTTTTTATTTGGTTTCTGGCGTGGTGGACTCACGTTTGATCTATGGTTATGAAATGGCCCAAAAATTTCTGCTTTATTTCCGTGAAACACTCGATGGAAACATCTCCACGACGCTGTTTTGGGTCCATTGAGAACAAACACCACACCCATCTTGCACACAGCTTTCTCATATTCAAATTTTTCAGTTATTATGTGATGTACTTGCACTTTTTGAAATATCTATTATGTCTGCTAGCTCGCACACTTCTAGTCGACGATCATACAGCTCCGATTTCTGGAATCATCACCTCATTTGGTCGATCACTACTATGCTGATCTTCGTAAGGCTCGTTTAAACTCTGCTACCAAATATTTCACTGTTAATAACGAAGGAGCAGTTTCATCCACAGTAGAATCAAGTTCAGGTTTCATTGGATCACATAACGATGACCACTATTGATGGCTGTCAAAAAAATACCAAACAACGTGGCGTCTTTAAACTTGAAACATATACTGTATAGACAGTGGTATTTTTGAAGTTACTACCCCCATTTCTAAGTCAAGCCAGCTACTTCTTGGACCATCTTCATAGCATCTCAAATTTTAGGTAAACATCGAGGATAAACCTCTCGAAATTTCAGTTTTCTATCGAAAAGTTCATGAATTTGTAATTTTGAGATCTTCCACAGCAACAGTACTAATTGTAAACTTACATTTTTGTTCAAACTTTTTATCAATTACGTCAATTTGCTCTCCAGTAATCAAAATGGACGTCCAGATCGTGCATTTGATCACGTCCTTCATTATCTGACCTGTCTTCTAGTCATTGAATCACTAATAGCAATTTATTCGAAAAACTATTAGATTTGATTATAAATTTCACTCTTCGAATTTAAAAAACGAATAACAGATTTGATTTACCTCGTTAATGTATTGCTACGGCTGTTTTCCATTTGGTCCAATTTTTTATCGAGAATTCTGGTTTACATTTCGTATACTGTAATATCTGGAAAAAGAATATTCAAGTTCTTGGTGGTGAAACTATCAGAATCTAACCGTTTTGTATTTGTTCGTTTCAAATTTGTTAACGGTATAATTTAGGCTCTTCAGTGGTAAACATAAATTCTATATGAAATAAGTATTAGAGGGCTTAGCTAGCTTTATTGTTCCGGAAACCCTTCGTTACATCAGAATATTTCTGTTTCTCTTTCACATTGTTTACAAAGAGGAAATTAATATTCAGTTCCCAAATCCCGGAGTTTCCCTTGCTATTTCAGTAGCAAGAAAATGTGTTGTTTGGACAGCTACACACAGTGCAAAAAAGTTCAAAATGAGGATGTTCAAATTATTCGCCAGCACATTCCAATAATTTTCCGATTAAGTTTGGAGATGAACAAATACAAACAAACATTTATAATTGTTTTTAAAGATATTCTCCATTAAGATCAATAACTTTAGCATGCGTTTGAACCAATTTCCATTTCGATTGAAATACCTTTAAAGTATGTGATCAACCGCTTCTTCAGGTGTAGAAAAACGTAATTTACTTTGATCCGCGTGAATAAAAAGAAATCATTGGGCACCAATAATTAAATGCTTTTTTTGTTTAAAAACTGATGAGCAGCTCGCATTATTCGGTTGGAGAATGATTCGTTTTCTGCAATTGGTTTCTGGTAAACCACTTTAAATCTTGGAACATTGTCCACAATGGATAAAACATTATAAATCTAATGATCAGAAATACCTTAGTGATCATTGAATTGTCAAAACCAAGTACAACCCGAAGAAGAAACATCTTGTCTAGCAAAAATGATTTTCTAACTTGTTTGGAAGAATAGCACTGAAGTAAAAATAAAGTTAAGAGTCAAAGTAAGAACAGATATTGGATGCAACTGTAACCTTCACTGTAAAACACTGCGAAAGCTCGGTGATTGTTTGGCGATGTTTTGGGGGTGGAACAACTAAAGACCTGGTGAAAACTCTCGAAGCTGTGACAAGAGTATTTGAAAAAATTATAAATAAAGAATGT
Organism: Diorhabda sublineata; assembly: GCF_026230105.1. NCBI lineage: Eukaryota > Metazoa > Arthropoda > Insecta > Coleoptera > Chrysomelidae > Diorhabda > Diorhabda sublineata. The sequence continues at coordinate 13,523,988 of NC_079485.1, read as the reverse complement.
ACTACATAAAACATAGAACCTAATGGACGACAATTATTTGTCAAATTTATTACAAAAAATCGTTTGGGAATGTTTTGGAGATAGATCTACTGGAGACCTGGTAAAAACTGAAGGGATTTTGATAAAAGAAAGCTGTATACCTGATCTTCCAGCTTGTCAACGATCCCAATCATTTCTCGAAGCTGTGCAAAGAGTATTTGAAAGAATTGGAAATGAAGAATATACTACATAAAACAAAGAATCTAATAGACGACTATTATTTGTCAAAATTATTACAAAAAATCGTTTGGGAATGTTTTGGAGGTAGATCTACTGGAGACCTGGTGAAAACTGAAGGGATTTTGATAAAAGAAGGCTGTGTACTCGATCTTCCAGCTTGTCAACGATCCCAAGCATTTCTCGAAGCTGGTGTACCATTTAGAGTTGAAACTTCTACGTTGCTAATGGCACGACGTATCCAGTTATTGTTATTAAAAAAAACAGTCGACCATTTGCTTCGAAGTTGCTGGAAAACCAGCGAAACACGATGATTTGAGATGGTACTTCATCACCAAAAGTCCAAACGAGTTGATTGGCACATTTTTTGACCAAGATGAATTTATCTATAAACACTCAAATAGCACTCGTATGACAACACATTCTGAGTACGTTCACTATAAAAAATGTTAAACTCTATGATGGAAATGTCAGATTTGACATATTCACTTCAGTGTTGTCATATTTCAAAACTTAAGTAGTAACTCTCGTAGTATTCCTGAAATTTGATGAAATTATTGTCGATTTTACTAATAAATATTTTCTATAGGGTGAAAAATGTACTATCACGATATACAAGTCATATTTTTTATTGAAAAAGTTAAAAAAAAGAGTGGATCGAGTCATAAAAAAATTTTCTCTTTTGATTTATTTTTCGCAAGAAATAGTTCTTCATAAAGCGGTTTTCTATAATTAATGGTATAATTGATAAAATGTGTTATATCACTTTCAATTCGATTCAAAATTGGAAAACACAATGCCGAAATCTAAATAAATGTAAAATTAATCGAAATCATTATTTGGTTGGTTCAAGTAGCGAGTAACGAGGAAATGAGATCGGAGAAACCTCATTTCAAGACTAGATGAGGTGAATTAATATGCCCCAGGTTGTCTCATTTACACCAAATACGTCTCGGCGTCACTAAATTTAGCGAAGCAATACTCTAATATGCTAAACTGAAAATTTATCAGCTTTCTAATAATGTCAAGTTATATTTGGAAACATGACTGTTGGTGCTGTTCGTAAAATATCACTATTGTTAAGAAAAGAAATTATGTGATGTATTAGACTTATCAAATTATCTACTTAGGACGATATAGTTGATTTATTCTCTTTTATTCCTTCAATTTCAACAATCATGTATACCAAAAATCCTTGAGAAAAATTTTCTATCAAAAACCAAATTAGTTTTATTCTACTTCATATGCAAGGTACTTCTAAAGAAGGGAAATGCATTATTATCAAAAAATTGTTCACAATTTGTAGACAATACCTTGTAAATAACTTAATATATAAAAAATAAAATCTGATTATAAAGTAAACAAACGAAAAATAAAATAATTAAGAATTTGACGGAAAGATATTTCATAGATTTTATTGGCAACTGATTGTGCATCTTTTTCACATTGTACAGTATTGAGCCCTCAACTAATTCTGAATGTATAGTAGATTCCTAAGTGGATAGTATAACAACCTTTCTGAAATTGGAGAAGCTTGCTTACGAATCAGGCATTCGGATTAATAGATGAATAAGGAATAAAAAGTTAATGTTTTGAGAAAATATCGGCTACATCCCCTATACCCAATGTTCATCAATCTCTTTGAATGCAAAAAATTGACGCTCTGCATTCTCAATTTTTTCCCAAGGAGGAATTTCACTATGGATGTGAATAAATTATAATCTGACGGTGCAAAGTCCGGATTGAAATCTGGATATAAGAGAACTTGCTTTCGATCAAGTAAGCCTCGATATTTCACCAATAAAACCTCATTCACTCACATTAGTTGTCCACTATATATCTATAATAGCTCGACCAAATGATGTACACTAAACCTCCATAATTTTATTACACAGAAAAATACTATCAAAACTGTATCGTTCGCTTATTAACTGTGAATAACATATTTTTCTTGCTATCACGGCTGCTTCAGCATTTTCTTTTCAATTGTGACTGTTCTTGAATCTGAAGGTGAGGTTAATTGTAGGCCACGATAAATCAAAAACGTGTAATTTGAGTCAATTCAAAATCACATCCCGTTAGAAACGCGACGCTAATAAATAATAAACAAATTATAACATTCGATTAAGTCGATGTCATGTTCATAAAATCCAAGATTAGTCTTAACAAGTTGTTAGTTGTGTTGTCAGACATACTTTATAGTAACTTTCACACACAAAAGCTCCTATGATTAAAATATGGAAATTCAAATCAAAACAGTTGAAGGAAAAACTTTTACTGCATTACTTCTTGTACATTTAAACTCAATGGAATGGATTTCCAAAGGGTTTTCCATTTACTCATCAATACAAGTCAACACTATCTAATTAAAAAAAAAACGTTTTTCTATTGAACATCCCCCTTGTTCACCTATTGGATTTTACCACAATCAGAAGAAACCTCAACAACTGCATGCTGTTATAGGCAAAGAACAAGTTTAAGGCACAAAGAAAAAACCTAGCCAACTCAGAAACAAACAGTTTTTCCGAAATTTATTGGAAGGGGGACAAATGTTCATACAACCCCCTACAGGTCACAGTATACTCTCAAAATTCAAGTTTGAAGGTCTGCAAAGTAGGCCTCAGTGGTAGTCAATTCGAGTCTGACCAATGAGTGACTTTTTCAAATTTCAAAAAAAAAACAGAAGTCACAGAAGAATACGGTGGATAGGATAGAATGTCATGGTCACATTTGATCAAAATGGACGAGAAAGGAAGTGTGAACCGGTACATTTTGTCTTCAATTTGACTTGGTTAATGATTCGGTATATTACAGCCCAGTGACCATTCTGCCTTTCTCCTGGTAGTGGACGTAGATCACACTATTATGAATCTCAAAAAATGGTAGCCATCACTTCACAGTCTTTAGTACAAGTTTGCATCCACTGTTTCGACCGTTCCTTGGCTATTCTGAAACTCCACTAAACTCTTCTTCATATTATTGCTCCACTTGTTTTTCACAACGTCAAACGTGACACGAGAGTTTTCTCGTGCTCAAATTTTCATGCAGGATATGATCCACGTCATTTCTGACAGCAATCTAAACAAACAAAGAAGCCTAGCGCACTTTGATTTAAAGATTTCCTTCTCAAAAATAAAAAAGGATCACAAACGATTGTTTTTTTTTCAATTTTTTCAAAATACCTTTTAAAACAAAACGAGCTTGATCTGGTGGAAATTCTGACAGTGGATTATCTTAATATCAGCTCTCTAATTATCTTGAGCAGTGTATATTACATAAGTTGTTCGTATATTAGTTAAAATAAAAATAAGTAACTCCCTTTACTTGGAACGGAGATAATCCAAACACCAAAAGGTGCTTCAACATTCTGTATTAAGTCATTGCAAGTTCTCCACCTTTGGAGGCGAAAATTCAAATGATCATTGTGGCCTAATGGCCACGCGAAACTTCCAAAGACCCATGTAAATCTGAATAAGGGAATACCGCATTACCTCACAAAATACATCAAACAATTAGTTGCATGTAATTCCGTGGAAGTTCTAGGAAGTTACACCAGAAACTTGTAAAAGGTCACGTTAAGTTTAATTGTTTAGACTTTCTTTTCCCAGTGTTAGAATTAATGCAGGAATCAAATTTTCTAAAAAATGATTTAACATAGAAATACCATTCAGCTAAGGGTTCAACTCGAATAATGAGCAGTTTGATATCTTCAAAACGAGCCTCAAATTATTGTGTAGCTTATTCCCAAAGGGACTAGCTCTGGGGAAAGTAGCTTTATTGAAATAATCAAAAATTAAGCAGATGTTTCATCTTTTCCCTTCCCTTGACTTCAATTCCCTTTTGAGAACTAAGTCGAGACCTAGTTAAATTACAATGTCAGAAATACGAAATTGAAATATCATGTCATTACGTAGGAACAAGAAACACTCCCCTTACGGTGATAATTTTGGTTTGCAATCCCTCTGAACCGTCCTTTCATTTTCATTTATTGTAATAAGATATCGAATTATTCTTGAGGGGTCTATTCAGTCACCCACCGCACTGATTTTTACTATAAAAAATCATGAATCCGTAAAATCGGTGTACGAGGCGTGGTTATAAAGTAAGTACTCTTATGGGATAATACCACCTAATCAGACCGCTGCATTGGTCGTTTCAATTTCATCATCGTTATGGCCCTCGTCCGCCAAATTCGTCTTCAAGTACATAGTTGCTTGGTGCTAGATCGATACTGTGTGGGGGATGGTACAATTGTTCCAAATCAAAATAGGGGATGAGTTTTATGATAAATTTACTAAATATGGCGGAAATGATCATTTAACTAAATTAATGTTTTGTTTAAATTGCGCGGCTCAAATTTTACTAACAGGCTTCCAAATTGCGAGGCCACAAAATCTGGCACATGATTTTCTGGTATTATGCTGGATAGTTCGGAAGATTCTCTGCCTTGGTAATATCGGTAAAACAGAGTAAGTTCAATGACCTTTCTTCTAATATCTAAGCTGTCCAAGTTTCTGGTCAACTCTGTCTGTATTGAGTCTCGATCATCTTCAGGGTAGGACGAAGCTTCAAATGTTTGAACAGAACATCAAATATGGACGCATCTGGACATTAGAAGCTGTTGCATATGAGCATATAGTTTTGTGGTCTCAAAAAGGGGTGCAAATTTTAGTGGAGCTGCCTTAGCTAACTTGGTCACGTGACTATCCAGGGATATATCGCTTCCAACCTCTATATCCAGCATTTGCGATGATGCTGATATTTCATATCCAGAAAAGTCTAAATCTTGAGTCACGATGTCAATTTTCTTTGCTGCATTAAACTCGATCAAATCCAGCCCACTTCAGAATATATTCAAAATTCAAACTCAGTGACCATAAGACTTCTAAATATTCATTCTATCGTTCCCAAAAGGTTATTTTAAGCACCTGCGAAGTAAAAGAAAAAAAAAATAATAAAGACTCAAATCAAGAGAAGTCAACAAAATTTTTATGGTACCTTACAAATCGTACATAACCTCAAAAATCTAAGAATTATGACCCAATTTTCTCCACGCATGCGCAAATATATTTTCCAATTTATATCGAGAATTATTGGGTTGAAATCAGAATCTTTTCAAACATCCTTCGTAAATGTCCTTTCCGTTTCCATTATATCTAATGTTGATGAATAATGGAAATGTACCATTTCTAATTAAACTTTATCAAAATATTGAATCTCGTTAAAAAAAAATATTTGTGTTGGGAATACTGTCTACCTTTGAAGTAGACATACATTTAATTCCCTTTGAAATATATTCCATTATGAATGAAGCTCGTTTGGTAATAATCGAACCTTACCGCTCCTTGCCAAGCCTCGCTTATATCATAGTTCAAAAATTGAGTTTATTATCTCATAAAAATTAACTTTTTATGTACATCATTTGGCAAACAACATACGAAAACAACCATATTGATAAACAGATTTGAAATTCTTTTCATGAAAAGCTCATTTAACAAATTAGAATTTCTTGAACCTTTAGCAATATTCAAACTGAACACACTGTTTACACGAAAACTTACAATTACACTGTTTGACGCGCGTTTCGATAACTGAGCACACGGTTTACACCACCACTACACTGTTTGAGGTGCGTTTCGATAACTGAACACACGGTTTACACCACCACTACACCAACACTCACAATTACACTGTTTGAAGCGCGTTTCTGAGGACGATAACTTGGTTAGAGAGAGAGGGAGGGAGGGAAAGAAATAGGAGAGAGAGGACAGAAAGGACAGAGAGAGATCAATGTACACGACTGCTCTAATCTCCAGGTTTTTTTGGTGGATATTTTAGGAAATCGAGGAGACATTTCTTAGCTTAGCACAAGGAGTAGATCTCCATACTTTTTCAAAATTTTTTCTTCATATTCAACTATTTTTCTCTAGGATTGAAATTTTTAACGCTTCGGTTAACAAGTCTCCTTTCGTTATTAGTGATTAATAAACATAGGGAAAATTGAAACAACTACTTTCATAAACAGTGTTTGGAAACAATTAGGAAACTTTCCATTTGCAGCGCTTCAGTGTCGGCCATCTGCAATAGGCGTACCGTAATTCCATACTACATAAACAAAACTTTGTTAATTGATATTACTAAATAACCGAAATTTTCGGTAATTAACTAGTTTATGGGATCAAATTTATCGAATAAATTTCCTCAAATATTTCATTAACCTTTATGAAACATCAATCAAAACATCTTTCACTATACAAATGCTAGACTTAAGAAGGAGTGGGATTGATGGACCAGCTGTATATACTGGGTTCTCCAGTAAATGGGTGCACAGTAGATTATTTGGGTCGCAGTGTATATTATATCCCAATATGTACATACGTACATACATGTTACTTCCAATATCCACCTGAAGGTACCACATTAATTAAAAAATAAACATCAATAATTTCCACGTAACGTATACAGGGTGTTTCAAAAAATAAAATATAATAAAAATGGAAGGAAAAATAATTTACACCTGCCAAAGTACTGAGAATGGTGAATCCCTGTATAAGACGAAGTAGAATTAGAATTAATTAAATACAGTGGAACTGCACTGAAGATAAGAATTATTTGATAACTAATATATGGGAACAAGAAATAATGCCATAAACGACGAAAATGGCAATACCAAGAAAGGAAAGAAGATTGAAGAAACTACAGAGGAAATGTGGAAGCAAGGATGACAAAGGGATGTGAATAATTGGGAGGTCTGAATGTTATAATAAGATCCAGAAAGATGAAGCTACATCTGTGCAAATCAATGATAAAACCAGTGAGCTACGAAGGTGAAACGTGGATTCTTAATAAAGCAGAAGAAGTGAATTTAGAAATATATCAGAAAGGAAAATATCTAGAAATAACTAAATACCACAAGTCAATTTCTGATGTTCCATTTATAATCAAATTGAAAGGTATATTTGACCGATAATTTGGTATAAAGATCTAAACATTTCTTTTTGGAAAAAAGTTTTCAAAACTTCAAGCACAACTTTCTGGAACATGCTTTCTGGTGATGTGGCTTCCCCCCTAAGGTGTATTAAAATTAAGCAAAATAAACCCTGGTTTACGTATATTTGCAAAGAAGAAGCGATCTTTATCTCACCTAAGGAAATTCTCGGATAGTGCCTTCTTCAGAAATTACGTGAAACTATACAAAATAATTTATCTTGAGACAATAAAAGCTGCCAAAGATATTTATTGCAATAGAAAACTCGCAAATTCTCGAAATGTTCCACTACTATCGAATGGGAGTTACATATATAAAAAATTGAGTTCCTCCTGTTTTGCACTGAGATCAGTTTCTAAAAAACTGAACTTATCCACCTCCTTAACAGTTTATTATGCCCTTATTAAGTCGCATCTCCGATAGGCCCTTCTCTTTTGGGGTACGTGTGGTGCTACTCAATTTGAGCGAATCTTCAAGCTACAAATTAGTTAGATGTTTACTCGGACTAAGCAGCAGTGACTTCTTTAAAAGATTAAAAATTCTGACTCTTTCTTCCTCATTCATCTTTAAATGAATCTGTTTACCTAATTCGTAAGCACGCTTCTCCAATTTCAGAACGATCTTCACCCTTCTACTCACGTTCAGAATTAGTTAAGGGCTCAATATTTTACATTCCAAAAAACTGCCCAATCCCTTGCCAATTGAAATCGAGTCGATATCATCTTTTACCGCATTTCGTAATAATTTGGGGCATTAATTGTGGTTTTTGTATATTTATTTAGTTATTTTTATGTTTGTTTTTTCCAGTTTATACAAGCTTTTGTCTACAAATTACAAACATTTTTTGACAATAAAGTATCATTGTAGAGATTGAGAAATCTCTCTAGATGATTCATGACATACTTTACAGGGAAAGTGACAAATAGAGTGGATAGAGTACGCTATGTATAAATATATTTGATTCGTTCCGAGGTTTACGGCCCTTCTTTCCTGAATAACGTTATTAGAATCTTGATTTCGAATAGACCCTTTACCAGATTTAAGGAGCTGAACGTCCAACTAAATCCTTTAAAATAGATCCTTCGGTAAATACACCAGCCACGTACTTCGTTATAAGCATCCAGGGATTAGTGAATTTCAAAGCAGTAAGGAAATTTGATGAAACACATCAAGGCACACTAACGAACTTTGTGAAGTTAGTCAATATTATTAACTAGATGATATTCAACAACAACAAACTCACTTATATTCATTATATTGAAGAATGAAATACATTAAGTTGATTATAGTTTGAACGAAATTTGTACTAACATTAGGGTACCCTATATTTTTCACGAAAATCACATTTAGTGTACTTTTGAAGATTGCGTCACCCAGTTTGAGGGATTATGAGCCTCAGAAATTCGCTATTCTACTACAAAACAAAAGCTGATGGTTGAGAGTCGATTGAGACGACGTTGACAAGGGTTGATGGTTTTTAATATAGTGATGAAACGAGTCGTGTTACTTGTAGAAATTGCGCTATTCGCTTGATGAAATTACGAAAAGTTTGATATTTATTGGGACTGTTGGGATTTGGGATATGAGGTTACTTAATGAACTTACTGCTAATTCAGTTTGAAGTTCATAAAAGGAACCGTTACTTGGATATTATCAAATACCTAAAACTTTCTTGGCTCAAATTCCAAGAGAAAGTTTGTCTCATGAATAATGAAATAAAATGGTTTTCTCATCTTATTTATGGGTTATACAAAAAAACGAAACAATTTCATTTTTTTCTGTGGTTCATACTTTATACTAGTTACATTGTGGGCGGCCAAGGAGCCGTTAAGCACATAGGACCATCGTGCCTCAGGGAAAACAGGGAAAACAAGCACAAGATGGCAAATCCTATTACACTCGAGCAGTTCGAGTGGTACCTACCGAGTAGGGGTGCCGGAGTATATTGACCTTGAACTTCTGTATTTTCTAATGTTTGGTAAAAACGTACTTTGGGTGATGATTCCACAGGCTCGTACTTATCCAATGAAATGAAGTTCTGGGCGTTTACAGACAAACTTAGTGTTCATAAGCCCCGTCTGCCTGTCGAGTATGTCTTGCAGACACTGCTCTTGGTGGAATTATGTTGGATAGCTCAGAAGAGCTTCTGCCGTGGTGGTATCAGTGAAAAAGAATCAGATCAGCAACGTTGCCTCTATGCTGTAAGCTGTCCAAATTTCTGGTCAAACACATCTATGAATATCATTTTCTCCAGTTTTTACGCTAATGTTTGTTCCAATGCCTATGCTAATTTTTGTTGTCCATGCATATATTTTCACTTGAGATTGAAAGTGGAAATATTTAGAATTCTGGTGAAGTGTATAGAAAACGAAGACATTGTTGTAAAAACAGAACACGAAAACAACGAAAACTTATCAGAATTAATATTATTTTCACTTCTGAAATATTGAGATTGAAATTTTGGAACTAATTCAAACATCCAGTATAGTTTCTAGCTTTGTAAAAAGTTGATAACCGCCTCTAGTATTACGGTTACCGCTCGTGAACTCAACCTCTCATAAAGAGAATGGATATTGTCAGGAAAAGCCGATCACTTAAATCGATTGACTCTTAGTAACGTGATTGTTGGAACGTACAAAGATATTCGATTGATAGCCAATACTAACAGGTGTCTCCATTGGGAAACCAACAATTTGCCGCAAGTAATGACAGTAATTCTCCGGCAACAGCAATTTTTTCAAGTTGTCCAACCATTTTATTTCTTTGTTTGATAATAGTGGAAATTTTTATACACGAAATAAGCGATTTTATAGTAGTTTTTTCATAAGTTTCCAGAATAGATAAGCTAATATTGTATATAGATTTTATTACTTTAATTTTTTCTGCGCATTAGTTGACTCACCTTCCACAATAATAGAACGCGTATATTTATTAAATATACGTTTTTGTTTTTATTTAAAACTATTTGCAAAAAATGTTAAGTACAATATGTACAGGTACGATACTGGCCGTTGTTGGCGGCAGCTAACAACACGATTTTATTTACTTGATAGTAGAAACTGACTTTTCAGTTATTAATAAATAATTATTGCACTAGAACTTGATGATAAATTTACGATAAGAGTAAAATTAACATGAGAGTTGCACAAAAAAATGAAAATTATTTGATCGATATAAAAAGGAAATTGAAATTATAAATAAAAAAAATAAATACCTTGCCAAAAAAATTAAAGTTAATAATTAACAAATAAAAAATAGAGGTTGATAGTAGAGGGTTGAAAATTTAGGGTTGTATGTATTTTTTATGATACAGCATTAAAAAGTTTTATCTAAAAAATGAATATAAAAAATTATGGATTCTCGATACATACAAGAGGGATCCATTCATATTTTTAACAACCAAACCATATTTCATGTAAGCAGAGATCTTTTTCTTATTCCTCCAACGACTGTTTTTCTAGTGTACGTTCGTTCCCTTTATCCTCCTATAACTAATTATATACCTTGTCACCTGGAAGGCGTTCATATAATAATCGTTTTTTTTAAGTCTTGTAACTAACTGAGAAAAACATATTTTTTGCCAAAAATTCATTAATTTTTCTCCTTCAGGAGCAATACAATCATTCCAACGCTTCTCTAACTTCAAGATGCCGAGCTTGTAGCAGTTTTAGCAATTGCTTCGCTATTTGGACTCATTTTCTTATCCGTGAGCTCTTTTTTGAGATCAGTAGTCACTGGGGACTAGATCCGCACTATATGGTGGATTAGGAAGCAATTCGTAGTGTAATTCAGTCAATTTAACTATTGTTGCCTTCGACTTGTGCATTTTCTTGGTCTTGGTGAAACAGTGGTTTTTTCTTCGACATATAAGGTCTTTATCCAACAACTCTAGTATTCGCTTGTCTCTCCCTTCTGGGAGATAATCGATGAACAATATTCCTGAAATACTGAAGCAAAAGCCCTCCCAGTTCACTGTTGTGCCTTTGGAAGCTTCAGACGTGGGTCACCGGCTGCAGTTCACTCATATGATGATCGTTTCGATTCCGGAGTGAAGTGATGGATCCATTATATGTAGATGTAGAGGCAAAAAATCTGATTTATTAAGTCTAAACATGGCTAAATACTGTACTCAATCATCAACACGTTGTTGTGTTTGATCGACTGTCACCGAGTGAGCGACAACCACTCATGGTATAATTGTAAAGACACTGCTTTCTGATACCTTTAAAACCTCAGCTGTCTCACGTAATTTCAATTTACGATTAGATATTACCAATTTGTCGACTTTTTTTATGTTTTCACCATCACCATCATCAGTGTCTGAACGACCAGGTTTAAATTCAACAAACTAATAGCAAATGGTTGTTTTCTATGGAGCAGAGTCCGGAAAACACTTTTAAAACCATTGCTTCACTTAAATGGCTGTCATTTTCAAAGCTGGTACTAAATGTCAGTGATACGACTTATTCAATTATGTAGTTTTTTCAGCTTATCGTGACAGAACCACTGAAATAAATGGACTCACTTTAAGAGTCGGTATGTTAGGACAGTGCGCAGCGCACGACATATGCAGTCAGCGAAATGAGTCATGCGCAGCTCCTGACAGTATTGTGCCGTTCTATCTGTGTATGTGGCAAATGTTCTTGTCGACGATACTACTATCTTTGTAATTAAATCTATCGATTGCTCATATTCCTCAAAAGATAGTTTTGACTTTTTTATTATCGTCATTAACGCAATTATGAGTTCACCTGAATGGCCCCACGTTGTGTTTCTAGGGTTATTATTGGTGCTAATGATTTTTCTTTTTGCATGATTGTACCTATACGTTTCGTGGAATTTGGGAAAATGAATTGAATAAAAACATTTATAAACACACACAATTTAAAATAAACTAATTTCTGTAATAATAAATGGAAAAATTAAGCTTAAAATTAGACATATATTTACGATTGATTGATTTTTTTCAGGTATCAACTGGTCAAGGTCTCATATCCCATTTCGTCAACTTGCAGATAGTTGTTCCTGAAGCAACCATACAAGGTACCAGATCGGGTGAACACCATGTCGATGTTGGTAGTATTATTGACCTGGTGTGCATCATTGAAAGAGTGAGTATTTTTTTCTTCTGTCTTGAAAATAAAAAATTTCGTAACTGATTTGGAAACTTGTTGTCGTCGTAGTTTTACTAAATCAACTTCAACATCCTATTCTCAGAAGTTAACATAGTTTGTTGATGTTTAATTTCTTTTTCCTGTGTATCTACGCAGAAACCTCATCGGGAAATAGTTTAATCAAATACAGCATCTTCTTTTCTTCTCTAATTTCCTTTAGAAGAATTAGGCTTTAGTGGTTTACTCATTATGTGTTATTTTTTCCCATAATCAACCCAAGATATATATTCCGGAGTTGATGATTTGATATTTTCAACAGTATCATGTTTTCTGTCAAAAGTATCCTAAATATTTATCTGGGAAAATAAAAATTAACCTAGGGCAGACAAGCCCTTCATGGGACCCCTCTTATATGGTGGCATCTACAGAACGATGGAAAAAGCATTGGAGAAGAAGGTGAAACCGATTACTGGAAGAACCTACAGAGGTAGAGACTCTTCTAGGAAACTATAGCCAGAGAAGACAGGGAAGAACGATCCGAGAAGACTAACAGAAGCTCTATCGAGGCACTGTCGCTTCAACAAACACCTGAAGATGCTAGACTTAGTAAATAATGCGTTGTGCAGATTTTATCGCACAGAGAACGAAACCTCCACATTCCCTCGAAGCGTGAAACACCAAGGAAACTCCAGAGCATTATACCTGGAAGAGTATGAAATAGAATACGAAAATCTCTGGTTTTCAAAGTCATTCCACATGTGTAAAAGGAGTGGGATTTATGGATTAGCTGCAAACACTGGATTCTCCAGTATCGCATATCCTTTGGGTCACTGTGTATACGTAACCCCAAATCCATACATCATGGTGTGTAGAGTTGCCAAATGCAAAGTTTTTATTCTTTATTTTTGGTCTTTGATTTGGTCTTTAAGCTTTGTTATTCACCTATTTACGTAAAAGGATTAATCTCTGGAGAGCTTAGTGGCCATTCAGTAGATCCCATATCTATCTGAACTGTATTCTATCGAGATCATCTTCTAGTCTATGAAGGATTTAATGAAGGATAATTTATGAAGGATTATAAGTTTGTGAAGATGATATTTATAAACTGCTCAGTACATCTCTAGATATTTGCATTCCACAGATAATAGTACATCTATTTTCATATCTTCATTAAAAGCAGTAATGAGTAAGCTGGAATTTCTGAAACTACACCAACATTCACAATTACACGTTTCGATAACCAAGATATCGTCTTCAGAGACTGGAAGTAAACTAAAACCCAATAACTTGACTCAATTCACTCTTATACTGAATTTTCTCATAAATAAACCTTCTCGCACCAAGCAGGTTTTCCCACTGGAGTTAACTTTCTTAGGAGAAGGTTTATTGGTGGAAAAATTCAGTATGACAGTCAAGTGAGTCAAGTTATAATGTTTTAGTTTAGTTCAAGACTATTGACAGATCTGGTCAACGGCTTCTATATCGAGGTTTCTACTGCAATAGTACCGAGGTGGATCTACGATGTATCATCTGAGTGTTGATTTTACTAGCATAGCTCCAAAGCTGTTTACCATAGGTCTCACCAGCGAAGTCTACCACCAAGTGCCATTACCAAATTCTTTGCATTATTAACATGAAGAGCTTGAGCATTATTGATTGTTAATCAGTTCTATCGATGTTTGTAATTTCATATCAACTTCTTGGTGATATTTTCCAATGACCAAAATGGCAGTATCATCATTAAACATTGCAGTTGTACTGAGGAATCTAGAGCAATCGCACTAGACATATCGAAGGCCTCAGGCAGAGTTTGGTATACAAATGAATGAAGAGGGTTTGTCGTCCTAGCTCATCAAATGGCTAAGAAGTTTTCTCAAAGACTGATCCGTTCAAGTCACTATCGATCTTGTCACCTACTCTCTTTCTTTTGTACATCAACGATCTACTCGACAAAAATGCAAACCAGATCGATAGCTGCACACTAGTATCATCGTTCTAATCAGCAACGGTTCACCAGCATCAAAACACACCATTCTTAAGTAGGATGGAAGCAATCTGATTGAGTTTAATGCAGCAGAGATCCAGGATGCTGTTTTTACAAATAAAGTTTACTTTGAAGTTCGAAATTAGTTGTTGTATGGACATAAAATGTCATTATCATCGCTTATTGGCTGTTTAAACTTGGAGAAAAATGTCCTGGTATAGCCAGCTAAGGCAGTTTCATACAAATCTAGAGCCTAATTCAAGACCAAAAGGTATATACTCTGCAACAGCTTCTAATCCTCTACTAGGCCGAAATCCATTCATCTCAGAGTGTTGCTTGCACATTTGGAGCTCGGTATACCATGAGGATGATAGACGCAAGTCGACTTAGAGGTGATCCAAAGTTAACCAGTTAACTTGGACAGCTTAAATAATGAAGAAAGGTCGCGGATCTCACTATGTTTTATCGATACTCTTCCGAGCTGTCCAACATAATCTCGCCTACAGACGCCCAGAACATCAATATATTGTTACTCTTTTCTTTGGAGAAGTGCAAGCATGTGGAATCAGCTCCCAAGGCATGTCTTTTCCTTGCAGAATTTCAAGATTGATATCCACAGGCATCTCCCGTGCTCCGCCTCCTGGTGCGAGCTACCAGTATGTATTCCAAATGTTTCATATGAATGTGAATTGCAATTATTGAACTGAAACAAATTGAAATTGATGACCACGTTTGAGTAAATTTTGTCATTTCTACGTAATCGTAAAAAATCGTTAGACCGCAGTGAAGCATTATATAATGAAAAGCTGTTATGGTTATGAATAATTAACAAACCTCCAATCTTCGTTGACCCCAATTCTCTCTTATGAAGCTTTGAAATAAAAAAAAACTTCGAGGCTCGGCATACAAGAAAACTCAACTTTCGTAGAGACAAAAAGTAATATTTCAAAAATATTTCACCGTAATTAAAGATCTGACTGTAATTTCGAAATTAGTCCTCCAAGCAGTAATTAATTCCTAGTTTACAAATCAAAATTAAAATAAAACTTCGACAAGGCATCCGAAATTAGTATTTAATTCCGAGAAGCTTTCCTCCATCATGCAACTTACATAAAATGGTTTAAAAACTTTTCATTTTAAAATATCTTTGGTTATAAAAGGAAAGCAACATAACTTTCCATAATCGTCTAAATGTTTACTTGATTGTATATCATTATATCATTTCAATTTCAATTTTTACGTTGTTGAAGACAGAAATATCTCAACTAGACTTTGATAGCATTAATTAACATAAACCTAGTGATACACCTAAGGGTTACGAATGCCTCATCATTTTATTACTCTCTCATTCATAAAAATAGACTATACAAAGAAGTCCACTATAAAAAAAATGATATAGAAACGCTTAGTATACAGTTGAAATCATTTTTGATTCTCTTAAATTATTAATGAGAATTTTTTGTCTATTGGAATAAAATTCATCATTTAGTTGGTATACTGTACAAACACCTGGATACAACTCAATGTGTGCAAGTTCTCTCAATTTACAAATTGCAGCTGAATGCCTCAGCATAATGAGCATAATCTCTTAATAAGCTCCTCGTCGTCTAGACATTTCTCCTTGTAGTATGATGGATTTAAACGTTGAATTCGGTGCCAGACTCGGATGAAATTCCTGGCAGGTACATTATGACAACCACTTATTGATCAAAGTGGGATATTAGATAAGCTTCCCGAGACTACATTTATAGTCGTCAACGACGGTAAAAATTAGGTATGCAACTCCCAAATTTATATTACCCAAAAAGTTGTCTTTATAAACAAAAGTTTAGGTTCGACGCTTCCGACGAAATCTGTATGTTTGTAACTAAATTTTTTACCTTCAATTTACCCTAATTCGAGCGATCTTTTATCAAAAACTAACGACAAAATATGTGATTATCCTGATTAGATTGACCAGGATTCATAAATTGTGAGCGCACATTCCCAGACTTACAAAATCGAAATGCAACCATCAACACAACCATATAACATTTTGAAAACCTTTAATCTCAAACTCTCAACATACAGCTGTTATTTTTATCATCAAAAGTTTCAATTTTATGTTTTATACAAAATCTATTTCAGTTTTCATTCAAACAAAAGCCTCCTAGACACTTTTTTAACATCTCAGACACTTTTTTTATTGATTGAAAATATTTTAGACATTTTTCACAGACACGTTTATTTTAATACATCTCAAACACTCTTTTATTCAATAAAAGCTTCCTATATAATGTTTAATATTCTACCATATCCCACATACTTTTTTATTGAATTATAATTGTTGTTAATATTTTTTACACGGTTTTCCATATCAAATACTTTTTTATTCAAATAAAAGCTTCCTAGACACTTTTTCAACACTTTACAACATTCCAGATACTTTTTTCCATTTATTGAATATCTTTTAGACACTTTTCTACAGTTTAATCCATTCTAGACACTTTTATATGTATTTAACACCTTCTCAAATACCTATTTTCACTTCATCCTATCCCAAACGCCGAAAGAAAAGATTTGAATTTAATTGGCAGATGATTGTGTATTTTTTTGCATTGTAAAGTATTGAGCTTTCAATTTAATTCAATTCTAAACGTGCGATATGTGGATTGTTCTTCACGTTTCTAAGTGGATAAATGTGAAATAAAATTTCTAAACTAGGAGTAAATATTTAAAAGCTCTCTATTGTAGTTTGGAGGTTCTCTCTAATAGAGTTGCTCAACACGTACCCCAGATTGGAAGGGAAGGACCTACCGGAGATGCGACTCAATAAGGGCATAATAAACTGTTGAGGAGATGGATAAGTTCAGTTCTTTGGAAACTGATCTCAGCCTAAACAGGAGGTACTAAGAATTGTAGAGATTCGATGAAGTCATTGTTAGTTTTAGTCACTACAAACTACTGCAATGTATAGAAGACTGGACACGCATCATGATTAATGGTGATTAAGTCACTAGATATAGAGCTGCTCCAAGAGAAACTAGTGTCGTCTGCAAATAGATAGATTTGGTCAAAATATGGCCTAGTTCTCAGCTTTGGGGCACTCCACATTCTATTGGTTTGACAGAAGACATCGTTGAGTAAACCCTCATAAGTCGACTTCTGTTGATAAGGTACAACTCGAACTGTGCAAGAGATGTTACCCTGAAACACTATATTGTCATTTATAGAAACCGTAATTGTTTGGTGGAATGTTTAGTTATATTTAGGTTTGGAAACTTCTTGATTATATTGAAACATCAGAACGATCTTTAACATAAAATGAGCTTACGTTCAAGAAATGCAGCTCTTTTGATTTGACCATATTTTTCAGGATTTGCTTATTAAACACAACATGGTGGAAATAGAATCGCCGACAAACCCCAAAAGAAGTGAAGGGTTGAGGTCGAAAATAGTCTAAAAGGGAAGGGATCGAGTGGTACCAAACTCGTGATCTATTCTTCTTTTCTATTCAATATTCAAAATAAAACTAATGTAGCTATTTCCAAATGTTAGAATTTCTTTGATTATTTTGAGCAGTGTATTCCAAATTTTCTTAAGTTGATGATCAAATTTCACGATATTGAGCTAAATTTTCTTATAGGCGGATTGATTACGTTAATATTACAATACTTAGACAGCTACTTGGAATTAGACACTTTTACTCTAAAGGATTCTAATAAAATTCGTAAGGAAAATTTTGTTCAAACTGACAAGAAAATGAAACTTAAAACTGAAGGATTATCAAATTTGATAAATTAATAATTGAAAAACTGAGTAGACTCAGCTAATTTCAGATAATAGAACCATTCACTTAAAGAATTCCTCCAATTTGAAAAGCAGACATATCGTGAGTCCATGTAAAGCAAAAAAGAGCAATTGAATTCACAAAATGGAACATATAAAATAAAGCAGGAACAGAAACTCTATATCTGATGTCACCACTGTCTAAACTCTTCACGATAAAAGAAGTGAATACAATAATTAAAAGCAGCTATTATCCAAATAAAGCCCCAAATTGTTACCTCTTCACAGGAAAAATAGTCAAAGAACTTCCTAGAAAAGATGTAGTCTTACTAACTATTATTTTTAATGCAACCATACGTCTAGGATACTTCCCCTCCTCAGGAAAAGTTTCCCAAAATCACCCTTATCCCTGAACCTGGGAAACCTCCTAATGACTTCACCTCCTACAGACCTTCTTCCTATCCTCAGCAAATTATTGGAAAATTACTACTAACGAGAATCATGCCATTGCTACAAAATCATTAATTCGTATTTAGACAAGAAAATAGTATCATCGAACAAGTGTTTAGGATAGTGGACACAATAAATTGTGTATTTAAGAACAAAAGCTATTGTGTAGCAGCCAACATACTTCTATTCTATGGTGGAATGTGGATGAAAAACAAATAAACTGTTCCCAGTAAAATCGGTAGGTGCTTGGACCTATTCTATGATCTCCCGACCACAAAGCAATATTGGCAAACCACACAAACCCATACGTCTGATCAAAATAAACGACTGGACAAGAATCTGGAGAAGCATAATTATCTCCAAACCACCTACACAAAGTGTGGAGGATTTGCATCTACAGTAATGCTAAACCACAAACAGACATCGTTAAGTTCCTGGGTATCCATCTAGACAGAAGATTAACCTGGAACAATTAGTTTACAAAGTTACCTTCAAGCCAATATGAATCTATAGAATCCAGTTAAGGGGATAGCAGCCAAATCTCACTTCGAGATTATAGAGAGGTTTCCGTCTAAAGTATCACGGACAATCGATCAAGGCATCTTATGCCCAATAATGAAATCAGGAAAGATCTTCGAGTGAATTCGGTGAAAGAAGAAATGAGTGTCTTCAGTGAACGCTACTTAAAAATACTCAACAACTATCCGAACTAGCTAGCATTGAATCTACTTGACAACAATGAACAGAGATGGAAAATCCTAATAGACATACAAAATAATGATCATAAGTTATGGATGATGTCGAACTCTTTAAAATCTTTCTGCTTCTAAATACCAAATACCATTAATCTATCTCGTAGGACGTATGTATCCCCAAGAACATACCGGACAAATTTGAAATATTCGACGATCTGGAATCCGTAGCGTAACCGAGTTTCGTGCTTCCCGGATGATAACAACATCCTCAACTTATTGATATTTATGCACCCATCTAAATTACAAGGGATGAGTCAATCTTATGCTACGGAATTTTGGTGCACTATACACCACGACAATGAGGTATTTAGTCCGCAGTGAAGCGTCTTGAATCATAAATTAATTATTATGAGGTTCGAGGAACATTGAAACAGATATACGAGGTCTGGCTATTAAATAACGAACTGGTAACGAAAAAGGGTTTTATTATAAAAATTATTCTACATTTCACCTTTCCATACGTTTTTTTCATTGATGGAAGCAGTGCTGGTTTTGGTTAGCGCCTTTAGGAGCTCTGCCGTTTTTTGCTTTACCGCTTCCATAGACTCAAATCCCTATCAAAGCAGATTTAAGGAAATATAAGCAGACCCGTTGACGCAATAGCTTTTGGTCAGAAGTCAGATTTTTTGCCACAGACTTTTTCTATTCGTTTCTTTATCGGCGTTTGCAGCTTCTGCAATCATTCGGATGCTCAGTCGACGATCTGCACTCACAAACACGCGCACGAGATAGAGAATTGTCCCCATAGGCCTCTTGCAACAATTTAGAGCAATCAGTCGGAGTTTTTTTCAATTTAACGAGAAATTTGAGATTTATACGTTGCCCCACGAGAAAAAACTCGTTCGTTTCAAACCGCTACTGTACAAATACTATAATAGTGACTGAAAACCGTCTAGGGCGCCCTCTAGGCACGCAGTTTCGATATTTAAAAGTCAGACCTTGTATGTGACATAATTTTGGTTAAAGTAAAGATGTTTATAATGAAAAAAATATTTAGAAAAGAATATATCAGCTTTGTATTATCGTTAATTTAGATCCATTCCGAAATTATGGCATGGAAAAAAATTTCCATTCATTTAAACATGCAGTGCGAGAATTTTCTGCATCCAAGCTCTAACTATGGTTCTAACCAAGAACCTGCTATTGGTTGGGTTGAAACTATAGATTACGATTTAATGGGGAAAGTGATGAGATACCTTATACAGATGAAGAGTGCCTGAATAGAGATAGAAGATTCCACGTGCTTCTAGATCTGGATATCTCAATGATCTTACTCCACATGTTTAGATATGTGCAGATTAGATACGATATATCAATGTCAACTGACTTTATATTGAATCCAAATTTCTTGAAACGATTCATGTTGAGAAAATACAGCTCCATTGATTTAATCATGTTAATTCAATGCAGTAACCACGAAAAAGATGACACATCGAAAATAGTTCAAGGGTCGAAAAAGAGGCTTTTTGGAGTGCCCCAATTCTTAGTACTAGACCCTATTCTGTTTATAAACGCCTATCTAAACATCAGTGGTGAAATATGTCTTTTTGTAGACGATACTAGTTTCTCTTAGAGCAAACCTGATCGCACAGCACTTCATAGGACCATAGACCACCATTAAATCATAGTGCGATTCCAATCTTCTCTGTCTCAACGTTTCTTAAGCTCAAATTTTATCATATAAAATAGATAACTTAAAATGAGAATTCCAAAGAACTGAAATTATCCCTCTACTTAACAGTTTATTATGCCCTTATTGAATCGTATTTTCGATATGCCCTTCCATTCTTTGGTACGTGTGATACAACTCAATTTGAACGAATCTTCAAACTACAAAAGGAAGACCTATTAGATATTTACTTAGACTACTCTGAAATTGGAGAAGCGTGACCCAGCATGCTTCTTCAATTTCAGAAAGATCGTTGCACGGCTGTCCACTTAGGAACGAGCAGCATGACCTTTACTAACCTACTTCACGTTCAGAATTAGTTGAGGGCTCGATATTTTACAATGCACAATCACTTGCCAATTGAAATCAAATCGATTATTTTATATATTGTATATTGTATATTTTATTCTATTTGTATGTTCATTTAGTTATTTTAATGTTTGTTATTTAGTTTTTACAAGCTTTTGTCTACAAATTGTACAATTTTTTGAAAATAAATAATTTCTCTATCTGTATCCTATACGAAACATCGACAAAAGTAGAGGAATTAGTGTGTTCTAATTTATTTTTATTTCTCTAGCGCCTAGAAATATTTTTGAAAAAATTGAATCCCCTGTAAGTTAAAACTGATCTATTTCGGTATTTGTTCAAATTTAAACTAAAATGTAAATATTTTCAACTGTTTGGATCGCTCGATATATTTTGAAACTATAGATGTCTCACAAGAAGAAAACTTCTTTTCGATGTCAATTGTTTTAGATTTTTTTGTTCCAAATTTTGTTTTCATAGTTTATCAATCGAACAATCCACATCCCTACATCGTTGAAACAAAACTAGTATAGTGAGAAGACTATTCCCAACTTGTTTTATTATCAAAAAAAATATGCTAGAACAAATACGAAACAATAAATTTCAAAAGTTTTATAACGGAAACAAAAATTCAAAAATAAAAAATAGATTTGTTACATCTTCCGGCTGTAGCTGCGCTATTCCCCGGAAGATGAAAATAATTTCTTATTGTCTGGAGAATTAAGAGTATCGATTAGTGCCGAAATGAAAAATTGGGTCAGTACGATGGTCTGGCGGATAAATATTTTTCATGGCATTCGCTTGTGTTTACTTGATAGGCCCAAACAAATAACCCACGATGGAAATACTGTGATGAAATTGATAAACACTTTTGCACTCCACGTGGTTTCGTATTTATGTTACGAGAAAATTCGTTTTTGTTAACTGTTATCTTCATTAACAAATTACGAATAGCGAAAATCATCACAATAAAGAGATAAAAGTCCAGGTCCGCATCACAATATTTAATTTCCAGAATCATTTAAAAGTATAGAAAACAACAAAATTTATACCTTGAAATTCCTTGATCAAAACCTTTATTGGTATAGGTACTTTTAATTGGATTTTTGTTTTACAGTCAGTATTTAGTTTTGAGCTGTAAAAGTGTGTGATGTATTGAAAGTTAAATCATTCTCAAATGAAAGTTTCATGAACAGTGAAATATGTGGCAACAATGGCTTCAAGATCAACCATCAACAAGTCGATTTGCAGATTCTTTAAACGTCTTACTTGAGCTAAGCAAAGAAGGGCTAAACAGGAAGGGTAACATCTATCAATAGATGTTCAAAAATTGTCAGACTTTGTACTCGAGGAATGTCCAGAAGTGATTCTATTCAGGAAAGTGTTTCTGGTAAATACTTGTCAAACTACAAAATTGTAAGTAAGATGTGACTATGAGATTTTTTTGAAAATCAAACAAATAGCAAGATTCTGGTTTATGTTTGAACCACCCTTGTACAAAATAGTAAGAATACAGAGATAAAATAGGCGTTTCAGCCATTTTTGAGTGGAGATTTCTTTTGAAAAGCGCAAGCGACAAAAACGTTGAAATTTGGTGTATTAAAGCTTAATTTTTAGAGGCCACGCTCTCGAAAAATCGGCATAAGTTTGGTAACGCTCATAAATCTGACAACGCTGTAGAAAAAGATTAAAACGAAGCATGTTTTTTCTGCTACGTCGTATCTGCGCTGCTACGCGTAATTTCGACAACAATTTCCGAAGTTGCCGCTACCAAATCGTTCAACAGTGTGGAATACATACAACAAATAAATTTTTATAGCGGGCTCTGTTGACGATACGCCACGTTCTGTAACAACTAATATGGAAACAGGTTTATTTCTCCTGTGGGACCGCGTTTTTGCAAGAAGACTACGACCTCCGAACTGCAATTGAAGAAGATTGCTTGACATCCTTCGTCTCCTTTGAGAAACTTTGTCGTAAATACATTGATCAAGAAGGGCATCAATAGAATAACAGGATTGAGACATTCACGTCCTTTTGTCAGAACTCCATCGATATGTATGTATATCTAGCAATTCATCATTTTTTGGGATGAAATCCTCATTATTAAGAAAGATGAAAACAATGAAGCTTGTCGATGTATATCAGAAACAATGTTTGAATTATGAGACTATACTATAGGATTATTAGAGTTTTTCTCTATCTATCTCCTTCTTATTTTCTCTATTCCAGTCCGAAATTTAAACGGCTATCTCAGTCTAAGCCAACATACATAACAAGTTTTTGTTCAAAATCTTCTGCGTTAAGCTCATTTGTAGAACTGTTGATTAATACGATATCATTTACAGGAGGTATTGACACTCACAAAGGATAACGTAATTGATGTAAACAGACTAGTCGTGTACCACTACCGAGTGCTTTAACATTATAATTATGTCAAACAATTCAGTTTTGACAAGATAATCTTCCTATGTATATCAATTTCATGCTATTTGATATTCTAGTTAACAAGCATCTTGACAAATTTCCATATTTCCTCAAGTTGTTAATTTGGAAATATATCCCTATATATTTTAATTTTTTTTCATTTTAATAAAGACTAAAAGTAGTCGAAATGTCAAAATTTGTTAAGCAGAAGAGACCTGAAATCAAGACAATTTAAACATTGAATAAAAAACAACTTCTTTCCTAGTTAATGCCTCGGCGAATATTGAATTACATCTCCTCTGAAGAGCATGATGTCAATCGACCTTTTTGTCGATATTAACATCCCCAATGGCTCGCTATATTATTGGCAACTACGCTAGATTTCTACCTGATCAGTGGTTCGCAATAAGAAGTGAAGATGGCGCTAGTTAGCGTTCGCTGGGAAATATTTAACTACATGAACCAAATAGCGATGCTCTTTGACGTTGTCTTCAGTTCGGTTCTCAAGCCTGAACAAGGGTTGTTATACCACTCTGATGAGATGTAATAACGTCGAAACTAGTCAGTGGTTACAGACCCCTCCTTGCAACATAGTCAAAAACTGCTCTGAATCATCAACACTTTGTTGTTTTTGATCGACTGTGAGTACTTTCACTTAAGTGGCTGTCACTTTTATCTGACCAATCTAAGTCCATAGCAAAAATTAGAGCACTATACAGCATATCTGTAATTAATTAATTATCATTAGAATAGAAGTCGTTTAAAGAATAGAAGGTACTTTCCAGTAAATATGCCCTCAAATTATTACGAAATGCGAGAAAAGATTATATCGATTTGATTTTAATTGGCAAGTGATTGTGCATTTTTTTGCATTCTAAAGTATTGAGCCTTTAATTATAATGATGGCAATTTGTTTAAAATAATTCAGACGCTATAACCATGATTCTTGTAGCTAAAAAAAGGTAACAGAAAGATGAAAATTAATCATAAGGTCCTTTACAATAAATTCAGAAGTTATTTTTTATAAATATGTTATTAAGTAGTACTGTTATTATGATTGTATCAATTAATGAAAACAAATGTTTTGTTTGTAGCAAAAAAATCTTGCTACTAAAGCTGTTCCGGCGTTTCACATGAAATCATCTAGTTTTTATCGAAGTTGGCCTAATGATAAACCAAACCCAACCACATACAACGCGTCAGTTTCAACGTAAAATTAAACCAGAATCATTAATCTAAAGTAATACGAGGGCCCTTTTCGGATAAATAGCGGCCTGAACAAATGAACTCGACATTGGGACACCGACCGTCAAAAGTTTCTCGCATTACTGGTTGGATAAAATTCCGAAATGGAGTAATTCTAATGTAAATGATTAATTTTCAGTTGAAGTCGATTAGATTAATAGCTAAAAAAAACGAATATTTGCAACTACAATAATTGTGTACATTTAGAATGAATCAAAACTTACGTAAACTTCTTCCTGCTTCAAATCAACATTGACAAATTTCTGGTAATGAAATAGCAACCATATTCACCTGATATGACTACGTGTGATAAATGCAACAAGTAAAAAAATTAAGTGTCTATTAAACGCAACGTGATTTCTTCTAACGACGCCGTTAGGCCGAGTGCGACAACACGTCAAGTGCAATAAACACTTTTTGCACGAGTTGCATACAATATTTTTCCTACGTTCATAATAAAATGTTTTATTAGGCGCAGAAAAATAAAAAGCATAATTTAACCTTTTTTTCTATATCAGGCTAAAACCACCCTACGTACGCTTACTTACAATTTCGGTTCAAATGAAGTACTAATTTTTTGTTTATTTCATTCTTGATATGAAATAATGTCAGAAAGTCAAATATATAATTAGTATAATCGAATTTCATATGTTCAGTATTTATTTTTCCCAAGACGTCACGGTCTTACTGAAATGTTTAAACTACCTACAAAATGTTTGAATTTTCAATAATTCAAGAATTGAATTGAAGTACGATATTAGCACCATCTATTTCGTTCGTATTGAATAAATCAAATTATTTTCAGAGTCCAACTCCTCCGCAGTACGTATTTTGGTACCACAACGATCACATGATCAACTATGATACAGCTAGGGGCGGTATCTCTGTGGAAACAGTTCCGGGACCAAGAACGCAAAGCAGATTGACCATCAGAGATACGAACGACGCGGATTCCGGAAATTATACATGCTCTGCATCTAATACGGAGCCGGCGTCTATATACGTCTTTGTATCTGAAGGTAAAATGTCGTTTTTGACAAATTATTCAATTCATGTCAAAATAAATTTCTACTATATAGTCTAAAAATTGAAATAAACGTTCCGAGATAAAATTATACAGGGACTTGAACACATATTGGTATATTTCGAAAAAAAAGCATGGTTTTATTAGTAAATACGAGGGTATTTACCAGATTCAACCCTTAATGATTATGGAAATAATGCTTTGTCCAAAACTTTTGAGACACCCTCGTATAATTGAAAATTTGTATTGCCAATTTTGATATTATACAAATTTTCCTTTGATTTTTACCATCAAATTTTTGTACGAATCTGATCGTTGTTATTGTATGAATATTTTCATGGTAAATTATCGTTTAAAGAAATTCATCCCTCTGTATGAAAACATACTATTTTTCATGAAACGCGGATCTTTGTTGATCCATACCATCATACCTGCATTAATTATTTCTTCATTGTTTACGCGCATCATCGATCATGTTTTTGTTTTTCTAATCGGGCGAATTCCAATTACATTCCGGCCGAAACGCGAGCGTAAACTGTCAAAAATATATGAAGGTAAAAAAAAGATAAAAACAAACGGAATATAAAACGCGGCCACTCATAACCTAACAAAATTAGTCGTGACATGAACACGGGTGTAACGCTGTCATTCAAGCATTCAATATTAGCCGCGACGGATATGCATCATTTCTGACAACTGCGCAAATTACAATAAATGGATTTTGCTAAAAGCTATTCTTTATTTAGAGTTCGATATCCGGTTTCTTCATACAAGTCGGACGAACGGGATAGAAAGATATTCACTTGATAAGTAAATCGATGTTGGCTAAATCTAAACCGCAAATTATTGAATGCCCAATATTTACATTTATCAATTTTGTTATTTGTTACAAAAAAAAAACTGAATTACACTCGGGAGCAAAAATAACGACTCAAGTTGAACTTCCGTGATCAAAAGTCTCTAGAGAAAAATTTGTAGCTCCCATTATTTTTCTGATTATAACCATTAATCTTAACTTGTTAGTACAAGTTCATACAAGTCGGACGAACGGAACAGAAAGATATTCATTTGATAAGTAAATCGATGTTGGGTAAAACTAAACTACAAATTATTGAATGATTGCCCAATATTTACATTTATCAATTTTGTTATTTCATATAAAAAAAACTGAATTACACTTGGGAGCGAAAAATACGTCTCAAGTCGCACTCTCGCGTTCAAAAGTCTCTAGAGAAAAATCTGTAGCTCCCATTCTTTTTCTGATTAAAACCATTAATCTTAACTTGTTATTAAGGAATTTTTTCAGTAATAATAAATAAATTACAAGCTTAAATTCGTCAGAATAATAATTTATTTGAAATTAACTTATTAATATACAGTGTTTCTTTCCCTGGACCTAACAACATTTTCAATCGCTTTTTCATGGATCTAAAAAGTTTATTCACTGGATCTTGTTCGATGCTACCCAATTCTTTAGTTAGGACCGTTTTGAGGTCCAGTTTCGAAGGTAGATAAATGATACGATTTAGGCCAAATCATTGTGGAAATTTCGACATCCTGTAAATATTACCGTACAGAACCTGCAGCTGGAATGAAGTTATCGCCGATGGAACTAGGGTGATCCTCTTAAATTTCTTATATTTATCGATTCGTCATTAATCCCCTCAGTTCACTTACAGTTTCAATGAAAACCAACTCAGTTTTTGCTTCCATTCCATCTAGAAACCTCCTCCAAAAGCCACACCTTTGTAGAGTCGTCCTCTTCTATCGCCTCCACGCAGACACGGTCAATTTGAAACCTTATTGACTAAATGTTAGCTATCTTAAGTGTTCTTCTGATTGTTCAGCTCCTCCTCCCGTTTTTGCGAGCTCTTGGTGGACTTGAGCACATGTGGGTGCTCGATTTCTCAGTTATGTGCTCACAATGAATCGGTCATCTCTATCGGATGTGCACGTTCTATTTCCGGAACTGTGTAACGATGGTAAACTATGGAAACAGAAAACTAACCACTTCTTGGTCAATTTATTGTTTCCTTTCGATAGGATTGACGATTTGACTTGTTAAGCAAAGCAAGGGAAATTAAAATTTGCCTTATCATTGATCCAATTTGGCCAAAGTTGAATTGTTTAAAATGTATCAAATAGAAAAATCTAATCATACCAAAAAATGTTAATAAATCTCACACAAACACAGAAGTTCGAGAAATGTGGTCCAAATATAAATTACAAGCAAAATTGAACAAGAATGGCAAGCAGGGACTAAGAACGAATCTAATTTACTACGTTTATTTTCCAATGGAAGTGATGAAAGTATTCTGAGTATGAGTATGAGAAATATTAGAAATCAAAAATTTTCTTCTCATATTTTGTCAAAAAAAAAACCTCAATTTAAACATTTAATGATTGCCGGATATTATGTATTCTGTATTCTGTATTCGTTGGACTGGAATCCTGGCTTATAAGCCTCAAGAAAAAACACAAATCATACAACCAGCTTCAATTTCCAAGACATAAGAAGAAGACGACATAAACCTCACAACAGCAAGGATCAAACACAGAAAATATAGACTTTGAAGCAAATGGTCGCCTGTTTTTCTTGGAATAACTGGACATATCACCGTTCCATTAGGGCAACTAGAATGGTCAATCCTGAATGGCAAACCAGCATTTGTTTGGCAGAAGTGTTCGGAAAAACAATCGCAGAAGACAAATCATTTTCTACCACGACAATGCGAGCTCTCTCTCATCAGTTCAAAAGGAAACGTTTTTGAATAGTCAAAACATCGAATTGATGGGTCATTCGACGTTTCTCCTCATTACCTCAGATAAAAAATAAATTCCGAGGTCAACGTTTTTCTACACCTAAAGAAGCGGTTGATGTGTTCAAATCACATGATTTGAACACAATTTTTTCATATCTACAATTATATCTGCTGCTCATGTATCAATGAAAAAAACGAATATATCAAAAGAGAAAAATGTATTGAAGGTGAAGTAAAAGCTTTAGTTATTTTTGCTGACATGGAAGTGTATATAATTGTAGTAAATCTTCTTACGTAATATTTGAAATGCCCTGTATGTTTCAGTTTTCCACCTATCTTGTCGATATAACAAAAATTTAGTTTCATAAATTATTATTTCGTATTTGGTAAAATACGTTGATGGAACTCGCTGATTTTTACCTTGATATAAATGTAAACATCAATATAATCCAATTTATTTGTTATTTAGCGTACCGTATCCTTCTGTTAAAATTCTATTAAAATGCAAATTAATACAACACCCATACATACATTCCAACCATTGTT
Source organism: Diorhabda sublineata (assembly GCF_026230105.1). Lineage (NCBI taxonomy): Eukaryota > Metazoa > Arthropoda > Insecta > Coleoptera > Chrysomelidae > Diorhabda > Diorhabda sublineata. The sequence continues at coordinate 13,494,731 of NC_079485.1, read as the reverse complement.
TTCCAACGCATGGAAGCTGTGTAGAAGAGATAAACTTTCTAGGAAATCAAAAGGCTTGTGCGCTTCCATCATTGTTCGATCCGAGCTTTGTGATTCTTTGAAGTGTACATCTCGATGTCCCTTCAATTCTCGCTTTGTCCCTTTTTCCAGACAATACACATCTTATTCTGTTCTAACGTTAAAGTTTGCTTTATTCTTGAGTAGTAGCAATGTGTGTTTATACAAGCTTCAAAAAGAAGGCTCGATGTTGGGTGTACACATTTGCTTCGTTCCCAGAGAGGAATAGAAAACAAAAGAATTGCTAGGAAAAGCAGGAACTTGTTAATGTCATTTCAACGTAGAAACTGAGACGAAATTTTTTGTCAACCGAAATTTCGAACGATAACAAAATATTGACATGGCAAGGAAGTTGAAAAACATTTAATTTGATTCTTTGTTTGTTTTTTTTTTGCTGGTGTTATTGACACGGTTCATTCACTACGAGGATGTCCCAGAAGTACTTGGCCTGACCTAGAGATGACGGTAGTTGCTTGTATTAAAAAGTACAGAATCTATACAGCATATGTTCGAAGTTTGAAGACGCCACGTTATTCAATATTTGTTTGACAGTCATCAATAGTGAAAACGGTCAATTTGGTCATCGTTATGTGATACAATACAAAGATGAACTAGATTTTACTCTGGGTTAGACTGTTAGTTCGTTTTCAACAGTAAACTATTGGGTAGCAAAGTTTAAACGAGACCGTACGAATTGAAAAGACCAGCAACGCAGTGATCGACCAAATTAGATGATGACTACCAGAAATGTTACAGAAAATCCACTGGATGATCCTCGATTGAAAGTGCGTGAGCTAAGCGTTTCAAAAAATCGCATATCAAGTGAACATTTGGACATGAGAAGGCTGTGCGCAAGAGGGATGCTGCGTTTGCTCATAATGTAACAAAAACAGAGTCTTAAAGATTTTTCCCTCGAGTGTTTGATAATATTTCACATGAACTGGAAAGAGATAATCAGCTCCAAAGACCGTTCCATCTGCATAAAAGGTCATGGCGTCGGTTTTTTGGGATGCGCGTATAATAATTTTCAATCGGCGAGTATTATGCGCTCTTATTGCAAAGTTTGAGTGAAGGAATTAACAATAAACAGCCATATTTGGTTAAGAAGCAAGACAATACACTAGGTAACATGTTATTGCAATGGCCAAAATTAATGCATCAAACTTTGAATTGCACCTGTTTCGCTAGATTTAGACCCTTTGGACCATTTTCTGTTCCCACACTTGAAAAAATTGCTGGGTGGTCAAAGATTTTCTAACAATGAAGCTTGACGATTCCTATTAGGTATCGAACTTCCGGGAAAAGTGTACGGAGTTAAAAAGAGATTATATTTTCAAAAATTTTTGCTTTTTTTTAGTTGAGCGAGGTACTTCTGAAACCATCCTTGTATTACAAAAGTTATGGTCTATTGGATTGTCAAATTTTGAGATTACGTACAGTGTATGAATTCTTTTATCTCCTTCTAACAGCATTTCAATCTAAAAAGACGTTTGAATTATTTATTTACGGTTTTTTGAGAATTAAAATATCTTTTATATCCAACATGAACATCATAATAGTGCTAAAAAGTGACTATATCTCAGAAGGGGCTCTAATGGAATATAATTAACGTTTTACAGCTACATCTAAATTTGTAATTGCTTTTAGAGAGAGCTCCATCCCGCTTCCATCACTACCCTGCCTGTTTCTAATAAAATATTATATTTATAGCCTCATTTTATTCCATAGCTTTGTAGGATTCGAATTATTATGATATTATACAGAGTATTCTATAAATTAATGATGATAATTCAAAGAGAGTGGATAGAAAACTGAGGTATTTTTCCACAAATCGGCGGAGGTGCTGATGTAGAAGAATTGGTGGATGCGTAGGGATCTCACCTTCACCATTTCCCCTTTTTTTATAACTAAATTCTCGTAACTAAATATAGATTATGCGAGAAAATTTTCAAAAATGATAGCCCTTTCTCTTTATATAATAATTTTGACCATGAAATTAGTCGAACTAATCCTAAACAACATAGAAAACTTGGTAATTATCTAAATTAGGTTACACCCCTCCGATTTCGTTAAAATTTTAGAATGTTATAAAGAAAATTACGCTGAACAAGAGTGTGGAAATCATCCCTTCAGGTACTTTTTTGCGTTTAAAGAATCAAATAATTGTAATGATTTTTCAGTTAACCTAACCTAACCAATGTCTGATTGTTGGCGAGGCTATTGAGAGGGGTGGAAAGGGTCGGGGGGTATTAAAACTTTAAACCCACTTCTTATATTGCCTTTTTTATCCCTTTTCATTCCTTCCAACGATTAATTTAAATATTACTATCACTAAAAAATTATTACAATTATTTAATTCTTTAATCGCAAAAAGTACCTGAAGGGATGATTTCCGTGCCCTATATATATATATATATATATATATATTCTTGTTCGGCATAATTTTCTTTATGACATACTAAAATTTTAACGAAATCGGAGGGGTATAAACTAATCTAGATAATTACCCAAAACTTAATTAGTTCTCCAGAATGTCTGAGAAAAGAGAAAATTATTAGCACTTGGCAATGCCGCTATATAGAATCGATATTTCTGTGGCCAAAATAATCATGATGAGAAGTGCAGGGACAAAAACTCTTCACAGCAAAAGACAAAACCACCGTCTTTAAGAAGAACCTTCAAACTGTCTTTACTCTAACTGACAATCCAAATTTCTTAAAGTACTTTGTTGAATTCATAACCCAACATATATAACCCGGAACCCCCATAAAATTACTCCCTTAAATCTTAATCATCTTACGCTACTTACCCTTCACATCGTGGTTGTTAAATCGACGTTCCGAGCTAAGAATCTCTATATAAACATTAAAGAATCTGTTTCAGACAGACTTCACCAGCTCTGCGGCCTATTTAGCGTTTGCTTGGAAGAAAAATGAAGGTCATAAAAAACTTTTTCGCTCACACACACGCAAATCAGCTTTCTTGTAGAGCTTTTCATGAGCTTCATTTTTTTCCCACCAAAATCAATATTTTCGGAGATTTTTAGTTACAACTTTTGAAGTGGGCGAACGAAACTTGGTGGATGAAAATATTTTCTCTAGCCAAGGAAAATTTTAGCAGAATCGGAAGTTTCATATCTTTGAAACTGTTTCCTAAATAAGTTGAATAATTTCAAATTTCTTTTGTTTAATAATAATGGGGTGCTAGAGGCTGAAAAACGCTACCAAGAGGCTATGAAAACGTGAAATCGATTTCTTTTTCCAGGAGACAACGTCGACGCTATTCTAATGAGAAAATCGTGCGCTATGTGCATAGCAAGTCAAATAGCTATCATCTTAATCAGCATGTTCACTTCGGCGATGCGATAGAAAACTTCATAATCACTGAAGATGAACCGAAGCTTATGTGATTGTGAATAATTTCCTTTCAAGTGATAAAAACTAAGCTAAATATATATTTAATAATACTGTTATGTATGATAAAAGACTTTTCATCGATAGGTATAAGAGGAAATTTCCATGGTAGTTAATGCATTCTTTTCAGTGACGGAATTCACTATTACCTTCTCTAGTACTGAACACACTATTCACACCAATAATTAAACTTTCTGAACACGCGTTTCGATAACCAACTTATCGTCTCCAGAGACTCAAGATAAACTAAGTTTCTGTAGACGATAACTTTGTTATCGAAACGCGCGTCAAACAGTGTAATTTTAAGTGCTGGTGTAGTGGTAGTATAAACAGTGTGTTCATTATGAATATCATCAACGGTTCCGAAAATTCCAGTTATTTCCATCCTATATTAAAGAGAAATATATGGAATTATTCACAATTCGGAATGGTATGAAATATAAACCGATGATTATATCACAACATGAAATATATTGAATGTTAATTTTGGCACAAAAATTCTCGTTTGATTGACGTCATGTTATTTTTTTTAGTGGCTTATGTTATTTTAAAAATTATTGGTTTTTGCTGAACTTGTGAAAATTGGACGTGGAATATTCAGTAATTCATAGTGATAATGGATACCAGATACGATGGATCTAATACAATATTTCTTAATGATGAAAAAATGTTTCATTATATAAATATTATAAAAGGTCCATTACCATAAATCAATCTTAGTTCAGTTGAATAACAACTAGATTATGATTATTTTTTTCTCAATTTAACGCGCTGGTCATTGGTATACGAAAACAATCAAAAGAAACATATAGTCCAGTCATTTTAGGCATTTTAAACCTCAAGAACAGAACAGAATAAGTACGCATGCGCCAAAGGTTAACGTCTGTCAGCTGTTTATTTTTAGTCTTTCGAATGCGTCTCTGTAGACAAACCAGTGTAGCCGTGTCCTTCGTTTTTATAGGAAGTGAATATTTGTCGAGTTCCCGTGTTTTTGAACTTCGTGCGATTGCTGAATCTACAGGAATTAACAAAAACTTTTTGCGTCAAATTTCAACACGCGAAAAGTATATGCGAGACTGGTGTCTAAAATCTTCACATTCGAAAAACAAGAAGCTCGCAAAAAGATTTGTATTGGCACTTTGAATGCCATTGAAAATAACTCGTATAGTGTGACGAATCTTGGTTCTTTTCATGGATGATCCTGAAACAAAAATTATTTTTTTAGATGTTCATGGAATTATATACCTTCACTAGCTTCCTGAAGGTGAAACTATCATTCAACATAATTATCTTTATGTTCTTATTGAATTCTGTGTGAGAATTGTCGATGGAGAAGTTAAATGTCAAACTCATTTCGCACTGTTCGTCAAGAGATTTCTAGTCAACTATAACCCCACCTCAATCCAAACTCTTTGTTAACATAAAGCATAAAATGCTCAGTTATTTCAGTTATTATCAAAAAATAAGTTCAAAACATGGTTAACTTTTGGTCTAGAACTCAGCGGGTTTAATAGCGAATTGCTAAAAGAGTATTACCTAAAACTGATTCATTCATCGATTTCTTTTAGTTTGCATTTCGGCAGTCACCCATAACTTAAAAGCACTCATCGGCACTACATAATTTTTGATCTGCCGTATCCGTGGACAAATTAGTGTAGCCGTAACCTCCGTTTTCATAGAGGCTGTTTTTTTGTTTAACTGTAAAACGTATTGTTGTGAACTTTCACATGAAATTTGGAAAAGCTCTAACCGAAACTTATAATTTATTAAAACAAGTGTACTATGAATATTTGATGCGTTCACGTGCTTTCGCGTTTTCAAAATGGCTGAGAAGATATTGAAGATAAGTCACGTTCTGGTCACTTTTCTACGTCAAAAAGTAATGAAAATATCGAAAAAGTCCTTAATCTTGTTCGGTCTGACTGTCTGCTGAGTATTCGTGCGGTTGCTGAGTTCACAGGTGAAACTGCTGAACAAAATTATCATCTTCATATTCTAACAGAACCCTGTGGAAGAACAAAAGAGAAATTAAGCGAATTGTGGAAAGAAACGACACGACTTCTCCTTCAAAACAATGTGCCAACTCATTCCGTACTGTCCACCAAGAAGTTCCTAGCAAAGTACGACATTCCAGTGGCAGACCATCCAACTTATGCGCTGGATCTTGTAACCTGCGACTTCTACCTTTTTCCTAAGGTCAAATCTAAAATAAAAAGATAAAGCATGAAATGCTCATTTTTTCAGTTATTATCAAAAAGGTTCAAAAATATGCTCTATTTTTGGTCTAAAACTCAGCAGGTTTAATCGCGAATTGCCAAAAGAGTATTATCTAAAATTGATTCATTTATCAATTACTTTTAGTTGCATTTTGTAAAAGGGCACCTTCAGGTTGAAAGCCCTATATAATTATTCAATTGTCGTATCTCTGTAGACAAATCAGTGTAGTCGTAATCTTCGTTATTATAGAGGCTGTTTTTTTGTTTGGCTGTGAAACAGATTGTTGTGAAACCAAACTGAACCTTATAATTCATTGAAACAAGTATATGGCAAATAAATATGAACTATGAACCTCGCCTGGAACTTGTTTGTCGCTTCCTCGTGTTTTTGGGTGTTAAAGCCATGTTAAACGTTTTTAACATGGCTAGGAATATGTGCGCAGCTCTGAAAGAAAGAAGATCGTGAAATATTAATATTGTTAGATCAACCAACTTTTTTGCTGGATCTTACACACGATAACATTTTTGGATAGAAAATGAAGAACTAATTTCAAACAATTCATTTCCTATTTAAAAAATTTTATGTTGAACTTGTGATTCGAACTGGTTTGAAGATCGCATATTCACGTTAAAGATTGTAAATTTATAATTCAAAATTCACATTTTTGGAGATTTTCAATAAAATGTTTCCATTTATCCGTTTCGACTTCAAATCATCGCTGTGTATATCCATTAGATACCTTGGAAGTTTCCTCGTAGTCGGTAACAACTTCTTATTACTAATTATATAAATACCAAAATCATCAATAGATCTACTGAAATATTTATTTCAGTCATCTGTAAATAATTATTCAATGTATTTTCATTAATTATGTAATTCTTAACGTAAATTATAAAGTGCATCAAATTATTATACTGAAAACTTTGGTCACTGAAACTCTGTCAACAGCTTTTCCACTACATTCGAATTTACACATCACCTTATATCAATACTACATCATGTTTCATTTCACTTCTTTTCCACTTAATACAGTGTATTTCACAATATATTTCACTCTATTTCGCATAAAGAAGAAAATAAACTGTAACTGTCCGGTTCATAAACTCTAAAGTGAATCTCTTACTAGAGCAAAGAATTTTTGTTATGTGCTCAGTTTTTTCAATCTCTAAGTTATATATTTTCGAAAAAAAACTGATGTTAACATATTCTTATCAGATTTCTAACCCCTAATACGCTATGAGGCCGAAGTAACTATTTAGTACCACTCCCTAGTTTCTTCATATACTTCAAGATGATCGTGGTAGATTCAATGTCTCATTTACAGTTCTAAAACGATAATTAAATCCCTACATCTCTTTGGACTTTCACTTTTCAATGCTACTACCTATCATTTTATTGTCCAAACTTCTTACAATTGAAGCTACTTCTCATTAATATCTAATTTCCTGGAATTATTACATTCATTCTGGATTTTTCATCTTACAGTTAGTTATAAAATCTTTCCACGTGAAAACTAAGTGATACATCTGCTTTTTTGCTTCTTCTACGATACGAGAAGAACTATCGCAAACATCCTGTCCGATAACCAAGCAGCTTATAGAGCTCCAAGCTCCAATATCATAAACTCTAAACTCATCTGGAATTGCCTAGAAAAACAAAACGAGCTAGACAAGGGACCATACTGGAGGAAAGAGAAATAAAATAGCTATATTGAGGGCAACAAGCCCTTCTATGGTATCAGCTACAGAATAATAGAAAGAAGGACTAGAACAACCTACAGGGACTGAGACACGTCTTCTTATTATGGAAAACTATAACCAGAAAGGAGCTCCATAGCACTACACAGCGATTAAAATGAAATAAGAAGATCTCTGGTAGCTACAGCCAACCTATTATCTAAGAGGAAAGGGATTAATAGATCAGCTGTAAACACTGGGTTCCCAGAAAAAGGGAATGCAATAGAGCCTTTGGATTACACTGTATATGATACACAAATATGTAAATACGTACATACAAGGCCAGTCGAGAGATATTGCAATGAGAGTAGAAATTGTTTTTAGAACCTAAATATACATCGACGTTTCTTGTTCTGATTTTGACCATTGATTTTCTTCCTGCTGTCACCTAGTTTATTATTAGGGTTGTAATGGATGTAGTTTAAAGTCCAGAGGGTGGAAAGTGGAAGTTTTGAAGCTCCACACCATAGAAGTATAGACTAAAAATTGATTTACTTCAATTTCTTAAACCTTTTCATATGTTTATATTTCTAATCGTTTTGATTTTAAGTTTCTTCTGATTCAAAATCAGTTTTATTTAATAATATTTGAGAGATTGATAAAAAATTAAAGATTTGACTTATTTCTTACTTTATCAAAATGCTCTAAATTAGAAGAGATCCAAAATCAAGAACATTTAAAAGCATAAAAATTAATTTCGAGTTTCACGTTTCATGGTTTCATTGAGTTAATTTTCTCTAGTTTTAAGATAGCAGGCTTTGAATAACTATGAATTTTACCGATATACAGGGAAATTAACAAGTGTGATTAAAGACTTAGTAAAACTTTGAGAATACCAAAACGATTAACCGTATAGTGCCATCTTTTATTCAAAAACAGAACTTATTGAACAGCCGGTTACTTTATATATCTCTATAAATATTTTCTCCAATTAAGAAAAATTATTGATCCCAAATTACTAATAAATGGAAAAAATTTTATTTACATTAGAATATTGGAAAAATTACGTGTAAATATTTTTTATTTTGTGGTTGTTTACAGAGATTCAGTTGCTTATAATGAACACATTGTCTTGCACTTCCCATTGTAAATAAAATTTCGAGACTAGAATATGATATAACTCAAAAATTTAGAAAGCTGTTAAGTTTTTTGCTAATATTTCACCTCAAAAACATGCTCATAATTTACTTTAAAACAATTTTAACCCTCACCTGTGTTTTTTTGTTGATTATTTGTCAGAATTTCTGAAACCGTTGGCGATATTCATACTGAACACACTGTTTAAACTACCACTACACTATAACTCATAATTACACTGTTTGACGCGCGAAATTTACCTTCAGTCTCTGAAGACGATAATTTGGTTATCGAAACGCGCGTCAGACAGTGTGATCGTGAGATTTGGTGTAGTGGTGATGTGAACAGTGTGTACAGTTTGATTATTTGTTATTAAGCTAATTGAATTTGAGTTGATGAAATGTTTATGAGGTAAAATTTCTCAAATTGTACAATATCATTCCACTTTCTATAGCATGGTAATTCAAATTAATATTTATATCAAAGCTACTGTGGAGAGACCAGCATGATTAACAAAATAATAAATAACATATTGAATTTTCATCATCAATTTGGAAATACGTAATAAATTCCATGGCACGTAAACCAAAATCATCATTATTTTACACCATTATTTCTAAAAAACCACCATAATCTTGAAAAAGGTGAAATGAAACCTAACCTAACTTAACCTAATCTAATCTAACCTAACCTAACCTAACCTAACCTAAACTAACCTAACCTAACCTAACCAACCTCCTTTTCTCTCCATCTCTTCTATTGTGTCAAATTTTGAACTGGTGGTTCTGCTTAGAATATTTCCGCGATTTGTCACAATCGACATGGAAGATAGTGATAAATCTACCAGTTCAAACTTTGACACAATAGAAGAGTTGGAGGCAAAAGGAGGTGGATTAAGTTAGGTTGGGTTAGGTTAGGTTCTAATCTTTGTTTTCAAACCTCATGTGCTATTGCTTTAAAAGAATGCCTATTCCGATATGATTGGAGAATTATTGGCATAATTACTATTGATGTCTACCTCCCACCTTTGAAGTAGGTTCAGAGCACCAAAAAACAACCCTAAATGCGCGAAAACCTTTTTGGAGTAAGTTTGTGGTGGAGCCTCACATTTTTTGCTTTGAATGACACAAAATTTGTTAAATTTTTTAGTTGTGATGATTACAAAATTGGATTCGGTGGTTAAACATGTTTGAATATCATTATTCTTGGTACTTATAAATCCGAAATGAGGTTATAAGAGTAGTTTCAAGCCTTTTCAATTTAAAAATGGAAGAATTATTGATGCAGTGGTCATTTTATGAGGCAGTAATCATTTTTTGGATACGAAAACGTGGAAAACTAATTTTGTATGAGACAGGAAAATTCATCATAACTATATATCAAAATTTTTAAATTACTAGTTGTTACAATGGCGATAGGTACTTTGTATAAATTTTATTGTAAATAGTTCTGGAAAATATGAAGATAAAAATAGTGTAATTAAAAATAAAACGGAAATCTACAGATGATCTTCAGAAAATATTCCGGAAAATAATTATTACGTGCTAGCTTATATTACCTTCCTTTCCTTGAACCTTTTCAGAAGTCGAATTTTAAAACTGTCTTTCTTTCTTATTGTGCGGACCTCGTAAAGAATTTTTCAAATTCTATATTTTCACTTACTATTGTAAAGTCCCCGGTATAACAGCAATTACAAAATCAATAAAAATGCATATAACTGCAATTTTCTTTATACAATTTTCGAATCAACTTTTCTAGTGGCTACTAGATGGCGGTAATAATGTTGAAATCAAAATTTATGTAGACCACTGCCAGCTTGTCGAGAAAAGACCAAATAAAGTGTTTGTAGGTAAGAAAGTTTCCTATTTTTTATTTGTATTTGAAGATATATCGACAGCGCTGCTTACGGAATATCCTATAACGACGTAGGGTGTTACCGTGGGACTCGAAAAGTCGAATGAAAAGTTAAATTAAAAATTTTGAGTTGATACTTCATTTATATATTGAATAAGTTAGCACTTGATAATATTAGTACATGAAATAAAAAAAATTATATTCAATTGAATGTACATCTTCATCTCTTTCTAATTTATGTAATAACACACTATTTGCCTCCGAGGGTGGTTATGTAAGATACAAATAAATAAATTTTGTTGTTGGTTATAATACTTGGTTTAAATTAAATAAATTTTTCGGAAAATTTTGTATTTCATATTTTTCCTCATTACCAAAAACTCCTGCCTATTGCCTACCACACGACTCCACGTCTATCCACTCCTTACATCCAGGGTTGCCAGCTCCAAGAATCCACGCTCTTATCAAATCCACGCTGCAGTGGAATCTGAACTGCATGTGAAAAAATACCCTGTTGACATAGGGGTTAGGAGGAGGGATACTCACTGCGCAGGTCACAACGGTTTTTAGCGCATCCATATTCGCTTCGTTGGCATTAGCGAAAAAACTACCCCCGTTTCTCTTGAACTGTCAAGCTTGAACGCTTTCTAGCTTCAGAAAGAAATTCGGAAAATCCGGGACAATTGGCAACCGTGCATACATCGTCAAACACTATTTTGAGATACTGCATAAATGGTGAGGCGTATAACGATTTGAATAACAAATAATTCGATAAAACAATCAACGTTGATGTTATTAACTTTGAAAATCATTGGAGTTATTCAAAATATGTTAGGTTGAGTTCAAAGAATAATGATAAATGATATTTTCATCACCATCTAGTAATCCTAATAAAAACCAACTTTATACCCAAAACAATTTTCAATACAACGGAAATATGTTGTGCCCTCTAGTATTGGATGTTTTATACCAACGTTATTAGTTGAAGTAATTTTACAGTTATCTATTTGTTCAAATTACAGTTTAAGTATATAAACTTCAAACCATATTTCATTCCTCATTAATATAATCTAGATTCATTTTATCCACGTATTATTTCATGCGAATATTAATTGAGAGAAATATCGCCCTTTTAATGTAGAAATTTCGCATAACTTCTACAGGAAACTGTAAACACATAGTTGAAGTATACACTTAAGGTATCGTTTTGAGATCACAGATGGTGCTCAATTATTGTAAAATTTCTTATTCATAGTTTATTCATAGTTTGAATAGAAAACTATGAGAAAAAGCTTTATAGTTGTAAATTTCGTTATAAAGTATTGCTTAAACCTTCACAACTTGTTTTTTAGTATTAAACCAAACTATTACAAGGACATTTTAATTTACTTACTAAAAAAAGTGTTGAAAATTGAATAAAAATGTAAGAAAAATAATGCAAAAGAAGTGAATCAACTTACTTTTGTTAGTTTTTGTTATATTCGATCTATACAAACTTTCTTTTATACTCTGTTTTTAAATTGGAAGGACTGATTTGAATTTAAGCTGGCAATTCTGTAGATTCTAATTGGTTAATCGTAGCCGGTTTCACACAGCACTTTTTACATATAATTATCGAGAATCGTATAAATTGTTTACAAATAGTTTTCATTTTGATCTTTTTTGTTAATCTTCTATTTAAAATATAAAAACAAGTCTTGTCAGGACTAATTTGAAAATAAGTTCATATAATAATCCAAATATTAGCATACATCATTCACTCCCAATCTCCGAAAAAGGACCATTGTAATTTTACAACTACTAAACTGTTATCAAACTTCTTGTAAAGTAGTCACCGAATTTGTAATAACTTGTAATTCATTATAGATGCAATTCTACAATGCATTGTATTTTTTTGTTTCATTTTAAAAAAATATGCATTACCGTGTGTCTATTAGTTATTATAATTATTATTTAGTTTGTGATTTATTATATCTAGACTATACAATTATAGTAGTTTATGTCATCGTTTCAAATCTTATTTTTTTAGTGATTTTTGGTGGTATGATTCAGGTTTCATAAAATGTTCTTCCTATTATAAAAATAGGAAGAAAACATTTGAAATGAAGGAACTCGATCTATAAATTTTGATGCCGCCTATGGCCACTAGATGACGACATGTATATCAATATATCAGAATTTAACGAGAAATATAATATTGAAAACTCATAACGAATTTTTAATTATTCCACTAGTACAATTGACTTTGTCTTCACTAATTTCCATTTTTCAATAATTACCTATCTACTGCTTGACAGCACCATCTATTCGAAGGAGAACCAAGCGTTCATGTATTTTAATTTAAAGTTGCCTTTTTAGTCTCTAGATGACGCCCCTAGTATAAATAAAATAGAATTTAACAAGGAATATAATATGGAAAGCTCACTAAAAGTGTGGATATATCAAAGTGGATTTTCAATTCACCAAAAAGATTAATTGGCTCATCATTTTTTCGTAGTTGTCAACGTAGTATTTGACAGCACCATATCTTTAAACGAAAACCAAGCGTTAATGTATCTTATATTAAAGTTGCACTTTTAGTTTCTAGATGACGCCACTAATATTATTAAACTAGAATTCAACAATATAATTTAGAAAGCATACTAAAAGTATAGATATACGGAAAAGGATTTCCAATTCATCAAAAAGACTAATTGGCTCATTTGCAACCCATTTTCGTTCTTTCGCAGTTGCTAATATAGTGTTTGACAGTACCATCTCTTTAAAGTAAAGCTAACTGCTTACAACAGACCACCTATATTTAGATGGATCACAACAATATTTGTTTCCATCAAATTGACGTCGACTGGAAATTTTAACTTGAATTAGGAATATGAAATATTTCATAAAATACCGGCAAAATTAAATCTTAGTAATGGCGCGTGATTTGAATTATTTGATGTAGACAAGAAAGCTTTTAAAAGTAATGTGATAATCCTTCAATTATAATAATAATATAAACATGACGTTTGTGTATTTATTAATAAGATAAAAATAAAGCTTGAATGTAAGTATATATATGTTATAAAACAAAATATTGCATACAAAAATAGCTACTTAATTAATTTCATCACTTGAACTTCATATTATATCCCTTACAGTTAACTTATTATTGTTTATAGACGGTAGTTATCTACTAAAATCTCATTGTTATACTCAACAAAATAATAATTAATCTCCAAGAGAAACTACGCAATGTCTACAAACATTAAATTATCCAATTTCGTTTCAAATTTGCCAAATTGATTATAGTTATGCTAGCAGATCCATCTATGGCTTTGAACTTGAATTATAAAAAGTATTCAAGGTTGTTTGTGCTGTTTACGAATCATCTAAAAACTATAAAAATGAGATTATTAATAACTAACAAATGTAGTGAGTTTTGAGATGTGAAATGTTTTATTCCAATTATTTTTTCCTAAAACCGCCATTTATTGAAGAGACGATCAAACATTCAAATATTCAAATTTTAGAATGAAGTTTCCTTTTCTCATTTCGCCATAGTATAGGATATTCAAAAAGTATGATGTTACAGTAGACTGCAATAAGTAATGTTTTATTAAAAAAAAAATTCGTGATTGATTTTGGAGAAGGTTGAAATTTTTTTCCATATAACAAAATTTATAGTTATTTTCTGTGTCTGAAAGACAAGGAATTTAATTTATTTTCGTTTAAAATTAAAGAACACACAGGATTTTTTTTTAGTTGGTATTGGATTAAGAATTGAGCACTTTGGGTTTTTCTACAACCATATCTTATAGACAAATAATTATTTAATAATATGATCATTATGATTAGTAGTTGTTTTTAGTTTGAAAATATGTAAAACAATAAATTTATGATTTAAGTTACGAAATACGTTCAACAGGGGCAAAAAGGTCCCCCTACATACATATTTTAAAGTTGATCTTGAGATAAAAAAAGTAGTTTAATCTTAGCTGTCCGTGAAATAATCCCCAGGAGTTACTTTGCAACCCTTTCCTTCCACTTGCCGTTGGAATTTATATCTTTCTGCTACGTTGAGTTTTAATAAAAATCGAATGAAATTCAAGCTTTAACTCGGACCCGAGCCTCGGGACATAAAAGCCGAAAGAAATTCAGACAGACTACGAGATTATCTTATTATCGCGCCAGTTGTCAGGATAGAACACAAAAAATGGGCAGACATCTGGATACTACATAAAAATGTACTGAATACGGTCGGGTATTGAACGAAACCAAAAAATTTATGACCTCAACTGTACTCATATATAATCTGTTGTGTTTATTAAAATATAAACGTCGACCCGAGCTTATAATTTGAATTTAATACCGAGAATTAACAGAGAATGGAACCGTGAGATTATGAATGTCCTCGTTGTTGTTTGTAGCAGCTGGAATAAAGCTGTCAATTGCATATTTTAGGGGATATTAGAAATTATTTATAAGGAGGGTAGACCAAAAGTTGGACCCATTTAAGTGGTTAACAACTTTGAAAAAAGAAATCATTAAATGTTCAAACAAATCACTTCGTATTCAAATGCAAATATACAATTCATTTATCACTGTAGTATGTTCTAGCTTTTGAGAAAGACATCACTACATTTTTCGATGTCAACCAGAACTACCTGGCCTGACCTAAAGATGACTGTAGTTTCTTGAAACATACCACGATCTATACAGCATATAATTCAAGTTTGAAGACTCCACGTTGTTTAGTATTTGTTTGGCAGCCATCATTAGTGAACGTGTTCAGTGAATTTGGTCATCTTTATGTGATACAAAGGCTTAGTCCAAGTAATACAACTAGATTCTACTCTTGGTGAGATTGCTTCTTCGTCATCAACAGTAGAAGATTTGGTAACAGAGTTTAAACGAGGTCGTAGGGCCTGCAGAGACCAGCATCGTAATGGTCGACCAAATGATGTGATAACTCCAGAAATGTTGAAGAAAATCTACTGGATGATCGTCGATTAAAAGTGCGTGAGCTAAGCGTTTCAAAAAATCGCATATCAAGTGAACATTTGGACATGAGAAGGCTGTGCGCAAGAGGGATGCTGCGTTTGCCCATAATGTAACAAAAACAGCGTCTTGAAGATTTTTCCCTCAAGTGTTTGATAATATTTCACATGAACTGGAAAGAGATAATCAGCTCCAAAGACCGTTCCATCTGCATAAAAGGTCATGGTGTCGGTTTTTTGGGATGCGCGTATAATAATTTTCTGAGCTAGCACACATAGTAGGCGTTTCAAAACAGAAAAAAAATCAAACCAATGGACTGAAAATGAAGAACTAGATCCAAAGAAGGCGGCTCCATCTGCAGGCAAAGCCATGGCGTTGGTTGTTTGGTATGCACGTGCTATAATTTTCATTGACTATCGTATCAAAGATAAAATTATCCACAACGAGTATTATGCGAACTTATTGCAACGTTTGAGCGAAGAAATCAAGCAGAAACGACCACATTTTGGTAAGTTGTTTCATTATGCACCAGATCACACATCTGTTATTGCAATGGCCATAATTAATGAATTGCTATTTAATGCACCCTATATACCAGATTTAGCCCCCTCGGATTATTTTTTGTTTCTAAGACTTGAACAAATAACTCGGTGTCAAAGATTTTCCAACAATAAAGGGTATCTAGCTTATTAAACATCCCTGGGAAAAATGTATGGAGCTAAAAGGAGATTACGTTGAAAAATTCCAAAATTTTTTTTTGGGATGAGTTGAAATTTGAGTTTTGGGTCTAAAAGAAACGTGTTTGGGAACAGGGCAAACAAAAATGATGAGGATAAGGTATCCCGACTATAAAAAAATAGAGGAGGCTCGATCATGGTTTGGGAATGTTTTGGAGGAAAAGTGGAAACCTGGTGAAAATTGTGTGGTTTTAAAAATAAGAAGACTATGAAAAATATTGTACGTCCAGCTCAGTATGACGGCATGACAACGATCCCAAGTATTCTCCGAAGCTGTGCAAAGAGTATTTCAAAGAATTGGAAAGTAATGATTTGGCCGTCGTAATCGCCCGACCTAAACCCGATTGAGTTGTTGTGGGACAAATTAGACTGAAAAACGAATGGAATCAGACAAAATTGTCGAAATTGTTACTGAGAATAACAAAATTCGGCAATGAAATAATAAAAGCAAAAAAGGGTTACATCGTTACATAAATAATTTAAATATATAACTGTAACTAAATTCCTATCCATATTTGTTTATTAAAATATTGTTACGAACTCGTTTTCGAAATGGACCGTGAAATCGGTCATGTCCGTTTACAATGAAATTATAAACTTTGGCAAAAGCACAGCACGTTTGATAGACTTTTTATGAACAATGGCGAGTTTTTTTATATTTTTCTCATAACTCATTTTTAGGAATGTCCATTTATTCATTGGTTCTGTTTGTTTATTTTATAAAATTTCTTAGAAATTCGTTTTGGGCATATAAACGAGTTTGTTCAGTTTAGTTAGTTTATAATAAATATTTGGTAGCTTATAACAAATAGTGATATTAAATGGAATGAAATAAAAAAACAACAAGTGAATTTAAATAAATTATATAAGTTAGTTAAATATTAGTTAATAATTAATTATTGTAAGTAAATTAAGTGTTTAAATAAATTGAGTGAAAAAATAATGTAAACAAATCGTCGTCATGATAAATTAATATATGGTAAAAAACCTCAAACGAATTACCCTTTCATTTCAACCAGCTTCACGGCCAATGTCAGTAACGAGTTTTTAACAATATACATTCATCTTATTGTTTTTATTTATTGTGTATCCTGTACTAACCAGGTACACTTCAATGGTTAGTTTCTTCACAATTGATTTTTTTTTCGAATTCCATATTTTGTAACAAATTAATTCTTCGCAATAAAATTAATTATCTTATCGGATGAAAGAATATTCCACGTCAAATATTTGCACTTTTTACATAGTCTTGATCTAGCATCTTACTATTCATAGACGTATCAAAAAAATAACAGGAAACGTTTACCAACACACAACTATTATTGTTAATGCTATAATTTGCTCTCTGTATTATTTGAACAAATTGCAAACTTTTCTTGTAAGTTTTTTACGAGATATTATGTAATATATAATAAGTAAATAATTAAACTACAAATGATTAGTAATTACGATTTGTCGATGACGATTATCAATGCCGTGGTAACTATAATATTACAAGGATGTAAAGGAAAATGGCGAAATAACGATGAAATCGACAATATTATACTAATATTTAGTACTAATCAAACTAAAAAGTCAAAAATAATCCTTGGCGTATGGATAAAATTACTGATGAGATAATAAGACAATAGACAATAAAGTTTTAACTAACTTCAGTCGATAACTAAAAAATATTAATTGTCTTAACGTCTTTTTTCGTTTATTCTTTTCTTTACTCATTTTTTCAATTAGATCTCAACGGTAATATAGACGGTAAATGGGTCTTTTACTTTGTCAATAATTTTTTACAAGAAAACAATTGAAATGATCAATTTCATTGTTTTTGCATCATCTTTATCAACATAAAGCTTCACGAATTTTTTGAAGTCAAAATATATAATTGAAAATAAAACTTATGGTGGTCGATAGGAAGACATCATATTCAAGACTAGCGATTGAATTAGAGTGGATTCTAAATTACACAAATTGATGTTTTCATACATTTTGAAAATTACATTCTATTTCTTACTCATTTCCATATCGAAGAGATCATCATGATTCTAGTTCAATGGCTAGTTTATAACATATTAAAGATGCTGTATTAATTTGAACAAGATTGGTCCAGTAGCTTCTGAAATTTCCAAAAATGGTGTTTCGGATAAAACGCGTTTGAGAGTTCGTGCATGTGATTTCGGAGCAGTCCGGCGCACGCTCCGAAATCGAAAAATCATCTGGCACACATGTTTTAAATGTGATTTATGAAGAAAAATCGATTGTTTCAAAATTATGAAACTCCCTTAACTGGTATAGCTTCCAGAGCGTAACCAATAGGTTCGATTCCTATTCTGGGTCGTGGCAATGTTTTTCCATTTCCCAATTTCCATCCGAATTAGTTTAAATATGTAATAGGAAGCACTCAACGCTTTCATAATAGTGACATTCCTTTCTTCATCAGTATTCAACGCTATTTTGAATCTGTACAGATGTGTTGATAGTTGCATCTCGATTTTGGAAGTCTGGGACTGTACGCTTACGTAGATTGTCTACTAGTTCTATCTTTCTTACTCTACTGCAAAGGATACAAATTTATCCTAGTGGAAAGCTAGCAAAAACAAAGTTTAATCAATATCTCGAGATGGGATCATTGGAAGGGTTTTTTTGTGTGTGAAAATGCCTCTCTAGAACAAAGTTAATAGATATAAGAGCGGCTACAG
The DNA here is from genome assembly GCF_026230105.1 of Diorhabda sublineata. Taxonomy (NCBI): domain Eukaryota; kingdom Metazoa; phylum Arthropoda; class Insecta; order Coleoptera; family Chrysomelidae; genus Diorhabda; species Diorhabda sublineata. The sequence continues at coordinate 13,475,967 of NC_079485.1, read as the reverse complement.
CTGCGGCTGTCTCTTGTTTATCAGCTCACAGTCAAACCGTAGATAATCTGGAACATAGACAAATGCCGAGGAAATCATAAGTAGAAGTAAGTTAGTTATTATGAAGAACACTGCTAGGGAATAGGCAAGTTTTTACTTCGTGAAAAGGGTCATCTGCTAGACTAATTACATATGGGTCTTGACGGTCACAGTTTGGACTAGGAGTGGCTCGAGAATTGATTGTAGTATCAGTTTTTATATTCGATTAGGTAAGTAGGGTTGAAGGATGGTTTCGTTCGGAAAATCCTCTATCTTGATAAGATTGACTGGTCTTCGTACTCTACCAAATTAAAGACTTCTCGTGGATCTCTAGGTGTTTTGTCCACTGAAGTATCTAGATGAGTTTGACTGGTCTTCGTACTATACCAAATTGAAAACTTCCTGTGGATCTCGAAATGATCTGCTCAGTGAAGTATCTAAATTGTTTGGCTTATGTACTCTCCCAAATTAACGAGTTACTTGCAGATTTCGAAGTTTTCTGCACAAAATATTGAGCGAAATTATTGTGGTAAAATTATTTAGACGATTTATAGAACGCTATCCATATAGGAAGATTACCTAAATGTGAGTGGTGGACTAAATAATAAGAAAATGGTTTCTGATTGTGTTTTATTAAATTATCTATGGAAGTATTGAGAGAAGTTCATAAAAACTGTCCACTAGTAGTTTATATTTAGTTTTATTGTGAACGGTGATGATGTATCCTTCGATTATCATTTTTAGAAAAGATTTAGTGAGTTTTTCCATGCTACGCCAATGTAGTATGAAAAAATATAGATATAAATAAATATCCTCACTATTGCAACATTTATTAACTGAAATTCAATGTTACATTTGAAATGGGTACTACTGTAGATAACTTACATTTTTGGATCAACCAAATGATGGTTGAAAAACATATTAACAAATATACTGTGGAAATATCTGGTTCGTCGTCTAAAGGAGACGGTTATTTGGGCGAAATTAATTTTGTTAGAGTTGTTTGTGAATTAGAATCAGGCGAAGGTAAAATTTATGACATTGTGGTAAAAGCAGCTAAGATTGACGACGATGACAGAACAAGTTTACCTGTTATTGAAACTTATCAAAGGTGAGTTCTTAATTTAAAATTTAGTTTTAAAAACATAGCTCTCGGTTTCTATTGGTCAAAATTTTATCTGATGATAATTTAAGGGAAACACTGATGTATACCGAGGTCTTTCCTATAATCGAAAATTTTCAAAATGAAAATTCGATAGAAAATCCTTTCAAAAACTACGCGGAATGCTATGGCGTTTGCTCAATAGATAGAAAGGAAGCTTTGCTATTGAGTAACTTAAAAAGTTTAGGTTACTCCATTCACGATCGAATGGTACCACAAAATTTGGACCATATAAAATTAGTCTTCAGAAATTACGCTCTGTGGCACGGATCAACCATAGCTCTGAGAATTAGAAAGCCGGAAGTGTTTGAAAGAATTACTAAAGGTAAGCACAATCAGTTAAGAATTCAGTACTCACAAATAATATTTTCGAAAATAGGCAACCGATGTTGCAAGACCTATCACTTTACATAAGCAAATTTTTAGGGAGAAAGTTCACAGCGGGGTGAACCATAAAAATGAGATGGGAATATTGTAGGAAAATATATACCCCTTGGTCTCCAGTTCATAGATAAGGGAGTTTGGTCGCGGTGGGTGGAAGTAGATAGTTGTGAGTGGCTAAAACGTGAAAACATATATTTCTGCCCTTTTCTAACGCATTAGAACTTCTGGAAAGATCTCAAAGTTTCTGAAATGGTCTAGAAAGCTCTAGAATGTGTTCAACTATGTTATAGAATGTTATAGAAAGTTCTAAAAATTTCTCGAACGATCTGGCAAGTTCTAAAATTAGTGCAATCTATTATAATCGATTTAGAATGTTCTAGAAATTTCTGAAAATATCTGGAAAGTTCTAAGATGAGTGCAAACTATAGAAGATTTAGAAATTTTCACTGTTAGTTCTACATAAAATTAGGATTGCCTCGTTGGTTGCCTAAAACTGATTTTCATATTTTCTGAAACATCAACTTTATAAACAAATACAGAATAATTAACAACAAATGTGAAGGAAAATTTTGAAAGGATCTTCTAGCTCTTTCTTTTAGTCTAAAATTTGCGTAGAAAAAATTAAAAACATAGCCAGAAAATGAATTATTTGTTTTAAACATATTGATGGCTCAAGCGAAACCAAAAGCATTTTTTTAACTAAAACAAATTGATGATTCTCATAGTACTGATACTAGTTTTAATTCATACCAATCATAAAAGCCTATATGATATTTTCATGATTCTAGATGTTTTCTAACACGTTTTTTTTTACGAAAAACATCCCTAAAGTTGAGATTAATTGTATTTTTCTAGTGATATTTATCCTTCGAAGCGATTTGATATCTTTAATCGTATTCAAGAATGGGCAATTAAAAAAATATCGATTATGATCAAAATTGTCAAAATATTTGAACGTGAAAGACATGTGTTTTATTATATTATCATATAATTTATATTTTTTTTTCTATTCCGCGAAATTTGAGCAATTAGAAAATTACTTGAAATTCACTTTCTCTATGGAGATATCATGAAAGAAGTGATTATGGCCTAACAAATCACATTTACGAAATTTCTAAACAGCAAAAGTGAATAGCATGAAATATGCAAAATACTGCATAAAGGTTGATTCATAAGCTTGACACATTGTTCGCCGTTGCCGCTGGCGATTACGTTCTCTCCCAATTAAATACATTGAAATGTGCAGGAGGTTCCTGAAATGTTAGCTGATGAAGTTAACGCTCTAAATAGTCTAATTGAATTAATATTTTGTCGTCGGTCGTTGGTGAAGGAAAAAGGAAATTGCTATATACAAATTTGCAAATAATATAGATGGAGAATATTAAATTGTTTACTTTAATACCCAGAGCCACACACAACTTATGGAACATAGAATATATTGAATGAAAATATAACGAAAATATTAAAAACCAATTGATCTTTCTTGGAAAGAATTCTGGTACATGTGAAGGAATAATTTACCTACCGTTTGGAAGTTAAAGATAAGATACTAGATTTGCTCAAACCATGGAATATGAGGATGATATACACTTGGAAATGGCTGTAGTACCACTGTATATATTTCTGTTTCAAGTTTTAAGACACCACGTTGCTTAGTATCTGTTTGGTGAACGTTTTCAGTGATTTTGTGAACATGGAAAATATTGGTCATCGTTTTGTGATATAAAATATGAAAAATGAACTAGATTTTACTCTGGGTGAGACTGTTCCTTCGTTATCAAGAGTAAAATAATGGTAGCAAAGTTTAGACGAGACCAGCATCGCAGTGATCAACCAAATGAGGTGAAGACTCCAGAAATGTTAAAGAAAAGAAAGAAAATCTGGAAGATCGTCGACTGGAAGTGCGCGAGCTAGCAGATAAAGTAGGTTCAAAAAGTGTGGTACATAGCATATTAACTGAAAATTTGGATATGAGAAAGCTGTGCGCAAAAAAGCGTCATGAAGATGTTTTCATCGAGTGTTTGGCAATGTTTCATAACAATTGATGAAACTTGAGTCCATCACTATACACCCGAAACAAGGCAAAGACCGTTCCATCTGACGTTGAACAATAAATATACTTTTTTTTTCAAAATTCTCATGTTTTCTTAGTTGAATCAGGTACTTCTGGGACCATCCTCATATATAAGGATATTTTTGGTCATGAGTCAAATCGAAAAGTTTCGAAGGTACAAAAAAAATGACTGAAACTGTCATTTATCACTTCTAGTTGCCATAGAAAATTTTTGTTAAATTTAAATTTAGTTGAATATCCGAAAAAGTCTATACAGTTCAGTCGGAGTGTTGTCAAAAACTGATATTGGGAATATATTTGGAGAAATTCCGTTTATAAAACAATAAGTTAATATTAGCAAGGAATAAACCTCTCAAAAAGTTAGCGGCCTCAAGCTTTTAATAATGCCCAGTGGAATAGAATGATGGAATATGCAAAAGACAAATTAAGAACATCAACTCCAAAGTTGGCTGACCGATTTCGGGTTTCCCACACGACCATCAGCCGAGGACTGAAGAGAAAGTTAAACATCGAAAAAAGAAGAAATTTCTAAAATATATTGAAGATCAGTTGCGCAGAATCCTAAACTGCTGCCGTGCATAAAGAAGACACCTCTTCACAAAGAACAGAGTTGTCATCATCGATGACTAAAAATATTTCACCTTATCACACCTTAATACAAAAGAGAGCAGTTCGACTTATAGGTGATCTCGAAATGACCAGAAACTTGGACAGCTTAGACCTAACTCTGTTTAACCGATACTACCACGACAAATGCTCATCCGAGCTGTCCAACATGATCCACAAGACCTACTCGACAGGCAGATGTGGTAAATAAATACCGTCCAGAACGAATTTATCTGGGATCATTGTTTTGGAGAAGTACAACCATGTGGAATCAGCTACCAAGGTCTTTCTTGAACACTACCATCTACAGAGGGTCAAGGTCAATGTGCACAGGCATCTCCATACAATAGGTACCTCTTTAACTACTCGCATGCAACCAAGGGCTGACCAGAAGCTTGAACAGCTTAGAGCATAGAAAAAGGTTCGAAGAACAGACTTGGGTTCACCGATACTACCACGATAGATGCTCTTCCGAGCTGTCCAACATAATCCCACCTACAGCAGTATCTGCAAGACCTTCTGGACAGGCAGACGTGGTAGATAAACTCCGTCCAGAACGAATTTATCTGATATCATTGTTTTGGAGAGTTGCAAGCATGTGGAATCAGCTACCAAGGTCTTTCTTGAAAACTACCATCTACAGAAGTTCAAGGTCAATGTCCACAGGTACCTCACGAACTACTCGCGTGCAACCCAGAGCTGACCAGAAACTTGAACGGCTTAGAGCATAGAAAAAGGTTCAAAGACCAGACTTGGGTTCACCGATACTACCACGGTAGATACTCTTCCGAGCTCTCCAGAATAATCCCACCTAGATCAGTATTTGCAAGACGTACTTGACAGGTAGAAGTGGCTTATAGACGTCAATCTACCAGGACTTCCTTCTTTGGAAAAGTGCGAGCTTGTGTTCAGTGTGTGCGAGTGCAATAGGGTTCACCCTCTTGTGCTTGCTTTTAACATAAAAGAATTATCGCATTTAAAAATTGATGAAAATTATGGATCACACGGATTAAATAGAAAATTGTCTGAATGACGTGAAATATAAATCCAAAAAGCAATTTGAAGAGCAAGTTTTGATCTGGTGTGCCATATCCGAAGCGGATATTTCACGTTTTTATGTCGGGCATGTGAGAGATGAAGCGTTGTATGCACATAGTTTTTCCATTGAGACGTCATCCAAAATTGGTTGATTTTATTAAAACGCATAATACAACCCAATAGCTTCTTGTCACTGCACCAGAAAAACCATGGTTTGGTTACAGGCTCACGAAAGATAATCCCCAAGCTCACCCTATTGAAGAGTTTTGGGCGTATTGAGTAGAAAAGTGTATGATAAGGGTTGGGAGCCGTGTAAATGCTTCAGCGTAGAATATTTTAAAAAATCTGCTAAATTAACAGTTACACCGTCCAGCATAAGATGCAAAAATTACGAGAAATTGGAAAAAAAATTGGTTTTCAAATACAATTTGAATAGTGTTTTTTTTGTTAATTATACAGAGTGAGTTTTATGTATAGAAAGCCTCAATTATCTCAGAAAGGGTCTTGTCATACGGCTAATATCACGGTGGTATCTACATGGTTGTCAGATCTTTACTTTTTCCGGAAAAATCATGAACTTTGTTATTTCAAATGGATCACCTTATTATTTTGTGTTTTACCCTTAAAGAAATACTGATTATTTCTAATGAAATATTCTCTATACCTAAATGCCGTAGTTTCAGAGTTATGCGTGAAAAAAGTAACAGAATTTCCTACTAAATTTCATTGATACGTTCTACGCTCAAACATGATAAATATGTTTATTTCAAATAATTTTTTTATAGATATGACTGATATTGTGGGAGATTTCATAATCCAAACGAATATGTTACCTGCTTTCAAAAAATTCGTTAAAAAATCTATCGATATTTTGATAAAACGTGGTGGCACAGACGCTGCCAAAAAAATTCAAAATATAGTAGAAAATATCTCAACGATACTAACAAAGATGACGATAATTGATGATAAAGATGCAACTAACGAAGCTGTTATTTTGCATGGGGATTGTTGGAATAACAACATGATGTTCAAATATAAGGTAAGTTGATGTTTTCAAAATATGTGACAAAGAAAATTTACTATCAATTCTGCTATTATCAATGTAATTAAGAAAACTTACTTATTGGAAAGAAGTCAATTGAAATAAGTCATATTAGATCAGTTAATGTTGACTTAATTTTGGATCCAGAATAGCGTGGGTTAAAACAGGCTGATCGAGCTATGCCTGATCTCGTTTTCCTATGTAATATCCGCTATATCGTTAGTAATTAATTTTTTGAGTTGGTAATTTCAGTACAAAAGTATAATAAGGGTTTTCATTTCATTTCATTTCACCAGACAAACAATTACCATACTAAAAGTAAGACTAAAATCGATCCCCTCCAAATATTAATTTTCAAATTGGGTCATGCAACGTACCAAACATTCCCATAGAAATTTATAATACGGAGAATTCTGCGCATGTCGATATTTAACTGTCATTTGTCAGCTCATTGTATACGTCGAAGTCGTGTCAAAAACTTCATTTCTATGTAATTGAATATTCGACTTTGTATGCATTTTATATGTTTGTAAAAATCAAAGATGGTTTTCCATGTTTAGATCCAGCAATTCCTAACTTTCCACGTACAAAGCGAGCACACCAGCCCAAAACTTTATCTTCAAATTTCTTTTTGGATTTATGTTTCATGTCTTTGAGACAATTTTCTATGTCATCCGTGTATAATCCATAATTTTCTCCAATTTTGAACGCGATATGGAAAAAGCAAGCACATGCATTACAGTCGAATAGTTCTAGTGGTGCCTGACGTGTGAAGATGCCAGTGGATATTGATCTTAAACTTCTATCGGGTGTTCGAAAAAGACTGCCTTGGTAACTGCTTCTTCAGGCTTGCACTTCTCCAAAGAAGGAAGTTCTGGTAGATTGACGTCCATAAACCACTTTTACCTGTCAAGTACGTCTTGGAAATACTGATCTAGGTGGGATTATTCTGGAGAGCTCGGAAGAGCATCTACCTTGGTAGTAAGGTCAAAAGAAAGTCAGGTCTTCGAACTTTTTTCTATGCTCTAAGCTGTTCAAGTTTCTGGTCAACTCTGGGTTGCCTATAAGTCGAACAGCTCTGTTCTGTATTGAATCGAGCATCTTCAGGGTACTCTTGGGATCCAAGTTCCAAGTGTGCGAGTAAAACTCCTAATATGGACAATTTAGGTCTTGTAGAAGATTAGAAGCTAAATAGCTTTTTGATCTTAAAGAGGGCTCGAAATTTTGTGAAGCTAATTCAGCAACAAACGAATTTTGATATTTTATGTCCAGACAGGACCAAATTCTGAGCTGCAGTACCAAACTTCTTTGCAGGTTGGCTTTTTGTTGCATTAAACTCAATCAGATTGCTCGTACCCCACTCCAGAATGTTTTAAAGATCGCTATTGGTGTTGGTGATCTGTTGCTGTCTACAGATTTGGGTAGTAGTCGAGTTTATCGGGGTGGTTGATTCAAACAACGTCACCAGTTTGCTATCGTCGACGAAGATATAGGTCGAGTTTGCAGATTTGTCTATCTGAAGAAAACGACTTGATAGGGGAAGCAAATCTACGTCAAATAATCGAGGAGGTCTAAGACATTCTCAACTAACCTTGATCGAGGATAATCTGTCTAAAAGAACAATATTAACTGCTTCAACAGTTTCATACAGAAGCGTTGTTTGATCACTTGATTAGCTTAGTAGACGAAAAATTGGTCATATATGATAACCCAAGATGCAAAAGACAGTGGATCTACCCAATGAATCATCATGAAGTACTGGAAAAACTGTTAATGCAGATTTTTATCGTAAACGACTGGATTGTATGAGAGAATTTTCATTCTGGTCAACTGAAAATGCATTATTATGCAACTAAATAAAGTAATACGAAATTAGGTTATATTATTAATGGATTGGAGTAGGGGATACTGCCTAACCCACCGTTCTTGCTGGATATTCCACCCTCACATGTTAATTTATTATTTCGGTAGAAATAAGAACTTGTAATAATGAATTTAATTGTTATAACTTCTAGATTAAATGATTTGTCATTAGTTTCAACTTTTTTCAGGGAAATGGGAAATTAAAACCAGTCGATATGAAATTTCTGGATTTCCAATGTTCCAGAGTAGCATCCCCCATACTAGATTTATCTTATTACCTTTATTCGGTAGCTGATAAGGTAGTTTTAAATAAATTCGATTATATTCTAGAAGAATACCACGAAACTTTGAATGGCTATTTACGACAGTTCGGTATAAATTGTGATGATATTTTAACGTTAAATCGACTGAAAAATTCATGGAAGAAGTATGGTAAGTTCGGTTTGTGCATGTCTTCTTTTCTTATACGAGTGGAGCTGTCACATGAGGACGAAGTTATCGATTTCGGTAAAGAAACTGCCAATCAAACAATGACTGATATAGACATCGACAATATCAAATATCAAGAAGAATATGATAGGAGGGTTTATGATGTTTTCAGCCATTTTGCAGAGAAATTTTTATAATTATTGGTCAGAGTACATTTTAAAAGAAATATAGTTATTGGAAATGTCGAAAATGAAAATAAAATTGATAAGTTATTTGTTACTTGAATCATTTTTCGGATGTTTTCGAATCCCAGGGTACTTTAGTCTTAAATAACATACAGGGTGTTCTAGCACTTGATGCAAATGATTCTAGAGTGAGTATATGACGTGAAAATAATGCTATGACATACATACGATATCTCGTTTTTGAGTTATAAGCCTTTGAAGTAGCGAAATCAAAAATTATATATTTTCTAAATTATACAATCGAACATTATGAAGTTTAAATGGATGATTTTTGTTTATCTTTTAAATCGCTGTACATTTCAAGGAATTCGTTCGCTATGAAGAGATATTCTGAAAAAAATTATCATAAATTATAATTATTTATTATTTTCTACCGAATTTTTTATATCAAAACATGGAAAACTCTGTAGAAAATGAGGTGAATCCAACTGGGAATATCCCTGAGGAATATAATAGACTGAAAATTTTTTAGACCACTTATTCGTCGCATAAAATATGAAAAGGAAATTCGTGTGAAATGAAAATACATACGTAGTCTAAACAAGGAAAACACATTTTTTCTTAAAAATGTAACTCCATTCATATCAACATAATGCATATGCTATGACCTCTAATTTCTATTTTGTATATTCAAAATAGACTTCAACTTCAGCAGTTATTATTATAGTAGACAAATTTCTTTTCCTGGAGCAAAATATTTTCTCTATCTTACAAAAAAGGTTTCTTTCCAGCAGATTGGAAGCTGTGTCAAGAAAAAGAGAATAGTATATATTTCACAATAGCTTTCAATCCTCTACAAGGTCCATATTTGAAGTATTGCACCCTAATGCTCTGAAACATCTCTAATTTCTATTTTGTATATTCAAAATAGACTTCAACTTCAGAAATTATTATTATAGTAGCCAAATTTCCTTTCCTGGAGCATAATTTTGAAATCTGACAACAGCCAGTAATCACTGGGGGTAAGATCTGGAGAATACGATGGATGTCCGAGAAATTTCAGCAAGGTTTTTATCAATTTGTTTCAAAGACTCGGAATTTGCTTCTATTGCATTCAACGTTTAATTGATTGCTTTAGCTTCATCAAAATGGTCCATGAAGAAATATCGTGTATGCCTATTTCAATTAATGATTGAGTTTTTGGTGGTTCTGGCCAAATGGTGTTCATTCAGCTGACAATCTCTTTGATTTAAAAGTGCAGTGATGAGTTTATAATCTTGTTCATTTCATTTAATCAGTTCGTTAAAATACAACTTCAAACTGTATGTTTTCACATCAAAACAAGTTTAAGCAATAGACTAAACTCGTTTTCATCGAACAACTAATTAGCATTTTGTTGAAATGATCTGACCAAAAGAACATTTTTTGAAGTTTGGTACTACCACCTAAACTGCCTGGAGTTGGTATATCAATTCCAGAAATAGAATTTAGTAAGATGTGGCAAAACTTGGACAATCAATAAAGCCACTAGCTCAAACTCTTTTCTCTATCTTATAAAAAAGGTTTCTTTCCAGCAGATTGGAAACTGTACCAAGAAAAAGAGAAGATTATATATTCCACAATAGCTTTTAATCCTCTACAAGGTTCATCTTTGAAGTTTTGCACCCTAATGATGTTACATTCAATACAGAAGAGAGTAATTCGATTTAGGGGCGATCCAAAGTTAACCAGAAACTTGGATAAATTAGAGTATAGAAAAAAGTCCGAAGACCTGACTTTGGTTTACCGATACTACCACGACAGATACTTTTTCGAGCTGTCCAACATAATTCCACCTACAGTTGTATCTGCAAGACCTTCTGGGCAGACAGACTTAATTCTTGAATATCAAACTTGCCTGCAGAACGTCTCTCTTCCAACTTGAACTACTAATGTAGATTCAAAAACGGAATTTAATTAAAAAAAATAATAATCATGATGTGGGTGTATGGTCGATAAATTACATCACTAATTATTAACAATTAATCAACAAATATATTCCAATATTATCACTGATATAATAGAAACCCTCTTTAAATATATATTATGACCTGGGGGTCATCAGATATTTCGCAGTGAAAACATCGTTTCCATGTTTACGTTGTCACTTTCGTGTCGCGAGAATTTTGTCCGTATTTTGGGTATTTAGTGCGTGTGAAATAAAAATTTTTGATAAAAATTTAGAAAATAATTCATCCATTAGTCATACAATGGATTTGATGAGTTTGTGAAGTAAGTTTTCCATCTATTATTATATTTAGAACATAAAACATAAGACAAATTATTAGTTCAGATAAATTTTTTTGTAGAGGTGCAAAAAGTTTTTTTTTCGAAATATTTACTTCGAAATCTATTATAATTCACTATTTATGATGTAATATATACAGTGTGACATATATATGATTGCGTGTGACCAAATATAGATCTAGTTCAACTGATAACACAAAAAAAAATATTGTTTTTCTTCTTATTACAAAACTGATAATTGACTTGTTTTCAAACACGTGTTATAGTCCAATGAAATAATAGATGATCAGAAATGCATGCTTTTATTCTCTAAAATATGAATTAATTTTAATATACATTTATTAATAAAAAATGTTGAGGTAAAAAATACTACAAAAATTCCTTTTTTAAAAATAAATATTCAGATTTCGTACACTGATTCATTCTCTTATTCCATGCATTCATGATAATTTTAGTCTTCTTCTTCTTCTGTTCTCCTGTGAGATCCACTCCATTATTTTCTTGGTAATCTCTCTTTCCTCATCCTCTGCACGTGACCGTACCAGCTTTTCCTTAATATATTCTATAATTGTTTCTTTCAGGTTATTTCCTCTTCTATTGTGTCGTTCCTTTTTGATCTAACTTTGACGTTCCATTTACTCTTTTTAGAGCGTCGTTGTTTCAAATTTAGTCGATAAAAGTCTAACAGTTAACTTAAGGAATGTGGCAAGACAAACAAATACGTCTTTTTCAAGCACTTGGAGTAGACTTAAAGAGCAACAGCTACATCCTTATCATTATAGATACTTTTACACGACAAGGTTTAATTACCTTAATGAACACTACTGGTGTGATGAGAATACAAATTAATAGGTTATCACATTGTATCTGGAAATTTAAATGGTGAAATGACATAATATAGAGCTCCACCGTATTTTGATAGAAGGTGTCGTAATTGGTAATTCCGAATCGATGGATTGGTAGAGGTGCAAAGATCCGATTCATTGACCTTCTCAGTTATACGATTTCAATCCCTTGGATTATATTTTGATGGTATCTTTAAGAAAACGTTTATTCACCTCAAGAATTGGAAGACATCATTTCAATGACCTCATAGTTGACTTCCATTATTACTCATACCAGGTTATTACTTTATAATTTTCAAATCGAAATATTCCGAAAACAGTATACAGTATCGAGTTTTATCAAATGATGTTCAAGTTCCCTGTGTTGAAACTTGTGAAGACTACAGACTGATAAGCTTGATGAACCACGCAATTAAAGCTTTTTTGAAAATTGTATACAAACGAATATTTAAAAAGTACGAAGAGGTTAGTGGGTTCCAAAACGGGCTAAGTACAAGGGAAGTATTATTATGTATGCAGTTACTAATTCAAAAATGCTATGATCAAAGAAAAGATGTCTTCGTTTGCTTCATAAATTACCAAAAATATTTATTTGGGACACATCGTGATATTCAGCTCCCAAGCTCATACTGACGGGAAAGATCGACCAGGGCGTAAACAACATCCCTGGTTACGGAATATAAGAGAATGGTATGGCATTAAGGGTGCGGCAAAAATTTTTTTTCGTGCAGAAATGGAGTGCTTTCAGATAATAGATTAGAAGTTTTGGATAAAAGAACACCTAGACGCAGCAAAATGTATGGTACTTGAACAAGTTCAAGTTCACTTCGAATTTTGCTTAATAAATCTAATATTGAAAAAGTTAAGTTCAATACTACTTGGTACGAGCCATGTAACTAGCGCCCTCTATGAGAGCTAGACATAAAAACAAATTTCATTGGATGTATTGGTTTCCAAAACATATTCGTATTAAATTTCCAATTTCCATAAGGTTGCCAGTAGTTGCGGTGAAATCATAAATCTTATGCAGTTGGCTTCAATTCTCTGGAAAAACTTTCATTCAACTTTTTTTGTAAAACGAAAATCGGTATATTTGTAAGTTTATGATGGATGAAACTCAAACTTTGTGGGAATATAGAGGACAATTGTGCCAGCTTTTGTAACTTTATTTCTACGAACAGAGTGCAAAAATAAAAAAAAACCTTCGGAATGCATTTTCTCAAAACGTTCTCGGGTAATAACCCGGAAAGTTTCCCCTAAAAACTTTTTTATGTGACCTGTAATTATTGTTAGTCGAACCCGGGGAAAATTCCCCAATCGCGGAAACTTTTCAGATGTACAAGAAAAAGCTAAACTTATTAAGGAAACCGTTAATTAGACTTAATTGTTTCCTTGAAGTGTTAAAGTGTGAAAAATGCAAGAGATACAGATTTGGTTCGAGGGTTAGAGTCAATTATTCACGTTTCCCTTTAAATATTTATATTGAACGTTGCCAAGTTCAAATAGATTTTTAGTTAAAATGAACGCGGTCGAATTGCGAATTCATTTTTCATCAATGAAACATCTTATCATTCACAATATTTAGTGTAGGTAAATTTTTCTTACTTGAAGGAATGTCGACCACAAAATATGATATACACGACTAAAATTTGTAATTTGTTCATTCCAACATTCAGATCAAAAAAACCGACTGATTTTCCCGAAGAAATTTTCATTAAATAAAATATTTCTTTTGGTTTCGATTTCTGACAGTGGCAGCTCAGTTTACGTATCGTCGTAGTAATTTTTTTATATAAAAAGCAAGCAAAAGAGGATGAAACCCTTCACACCCTAGTAATTCTAGTAATCCGTGTGAAAATGCCTGTGGATGTCAATCTTGAACTTTTGCAGGGAAAAGACGTATCTTGGTGGACGATTCCACAGGCTTGCACTTCTCCAAAGGAATGAGTTCGGATAAATTGAAGTTGTGGGCGTCTGCAGACGAACAGCTTAAAAGAGCATCTGCTATGGTAGTATCGGTAAAACAGAGTCAGGTCTAAGCTGTCCAAGTTTCTGGTCAACTCCGAATCAACTGCTCTCTTCTGTATTTAGTCGATCATCAGGGTGTGCTTAGGAGCCGAGCTCCAAATGTGTTTGTCTATTGCATTATTTAATGAACTCCCTGAGCTGTTGAAGCGTGCACTACCACAAATAGTCATCGACTGGAAAGGTCGTGTGTACCTGGTCAAATTCCCACACGTGGTTCACTAATAGACTGGTATAAAATCTACCGTTCGAAATCGGTGTGTGTGCTACGAGATTAATTGATTTTAAATTTGAAAATATAAATTTTGCCAGGCGTTATAATAATCCGCATTTCTATTAAATTCTTGATACGAATTTCCATTTTTTCTTGAATCGCACCTTTAATTGGAATTTTAATTATTCAAAGAAATTAATTAGCCTAAAAGCTGATTCGCAGCCAAAATTTTAATATCCACTTTTAAATATAATCTCCATCAAAACGATTTCTCGTGTACTTTAAAACTTTATTACAGCAAATCGATATGGAAAAGGATGGTAAATCTTAGGTTTAGCTAAGGGATGTTCGGTTTTAAAAAATTGTCACGGATTTTAAGCACGACGCAGTCTAACGGAAAATGGGAAAAAATTTAAAATCTGTTGAAAGCATCGTCAAATAATCACCAAAGAAAATTAGAAAATAAATTTATTTTCAGAGAGTTACTTATAATATACGCGGTAAATTAAAAAAAAATATACTTTGGTGACATAATACTTGAAAACAAAACTTGAATATAAGAAATTGATACTGAAGAAATTTTTTGATATATGTAATTGATTTATTTATTATAAATGCCTTATTGTCAAAAAATTTGTAGATAAACGCTTGTAAAAACTAAAAATAACTAAATAAAGAAACGAATAACATGAAATTTCAATATATAAAAAAAACTGCAATTATAGATAATATTAATAGATAATAATCGATTTGATTTCAATTAGCAAGTGATTATGCATTATTTTTGCATTGTAAAATATTCAGTCCTTAACTGATTCTGTGTGTGAGTTGGTAAAGATCGTACTCCGCGTTCCTAAGTGGATAGCCGTGCAACGATCTTTCTAAAATTGGAGAAGCGTCAGAATTTTTAATCTTTTAAATATGTCCCTGCAGTGATCACTCCTGTTTAGTCCAAGTGAATATCTTACAGCTCTCTTTTGTAGTTTGAAGACATTTATTTTACAGATTCAATGAGAATCGCACCATGATTTAATGGTGATTAGGTCACTAGATATGGTCCTATGAATTGAGATCAAGGCTGCTCCAAAAGAAACTGATGTCTACGTAGGCGTTTATAAACAGAATAGGGTCTAGTACTGAGCCTTGAGGTACTCGACATTCTATTGGCCTGCAAGAAGACATCGTTGTATCAACCCTTGCAAGTTCACTTCTGTTGGAAGGTATGATTTGAACCATGCTAGAGGTGTTTACCTTAAGTCGCAGTACTGCAATTTGTTGATTAAAATATTATGATTAACACAATTGATTTGTTGCTAATACCTGGTAATTTTGTTGCTTCAGCCGCTCCCAAAAACCGGAAATCATCTGGCAGACTAATAAGCCAAAATATTTAAAAATTATTTGTAAACTTAAAACTTTGAAAAACCTGTGATGCAGTGCTTTTATGAAGCCGAAGATGACGCAAATGATATAGACGAAATCCTAGAAGATGACTAGTCACAATCCGTACATGAGAATGCTTCTGAAAATTCAGGAAACGAAGAAGAGGACACATAAATTTATAAATAGTTAGAGGTGGTAGTAGTTATATTCCCACCACAACAATAGTAGCCTCTCAGACACCACCTTTCCACTGGTGTACTAAAAATCTCGGTTAAGACTTAATTTATACAAGATCTCGGTAATAGATAGAGATAGCGACACGAATTAACAACAGAAGTTGTTATTTTGTTTTCCAGAACTCACCCAAACATATCCAACTCACCATGGCGACTACCTCTGTATTAAGTTTCGATAACCAATTGACACGAACCAGGTCTTATATTTTGTTGCCATATTGTTGTTTTATAATAATATTATTCAAAAACCTCAAAAAAATTTGCAAAACCCACATTTTTAGATCTTGCACTTGGCTACCCCAAGTTAATATTACAATAGGGGATCACGCATTTCTTGGGGGCGGCTGGAACAACAAAATCAATAACAAGTAACAAATTAGCAACAAATTGTGAAACAGGTTCGAAACGTGCCCACCAGAATGACAAAAAGTAAAATCTATTATGAATTTAGCTTGAGCTGATAGTGATTTTCCATGAATGGAATAATCTGATGGAAGGTCTTTCCAAATACGACTCTAAGAAGTGAATATTGAGTAACATGTTGCCAAAGACTGTTCCACAGAAAATAGAATCCATTCTTGTGACTTCACAAATTACAATAAGAGTGCCAAGACATTTATCTTCGCGACAACAACGATCATATTTCTTCAATCTTTTTAGCTTTCGTTTTTGGGTCGGTTACTTATGAGTCAAGTCTTCTTATGAAGTGAGGTTAATATGAATCAAACCACTTTCATTATTATGTTGTTTTCTTACAATTTATTTTAAAACGAGCTAATGTTGGGTAAGTTGTGAAGACAGAAAACAGTCTGACAGGTTGGTCGAGTGGACCATTCTACGCTAATGGTTTTAAAAGATGATCATGCTGGGTTTTCTGGATCGTTCAAGTACTAGATCTTTGCAATCAGTCGTCTTTACAAAACTTATAATTAGACATATAAAAAGCAGCAGAATTTAGTATAACCCAGATGAAGTTTGAATTCTAGAGAAAGAGTTTTGAAATCACCACAGATTTTGATTGTACATTGGATCAAGCTACAATAAAAAACGATGCTTTTTGATAAAAAAACCGCCTATTTTGTAATATTAGTTTTTTACTTGTATCTGAAAAACGATACGTCCAGCAAAGAATGTCAAATACAGAGAACTAAATTTTGCGTCGATTGACATATAAATTCGATTAAGTGGTATACCCGAAATCGATTGTTGAAAATGAAAAAAATGCGGCTCTCCAAGACCACATATGTCGAAAAAAAAAACGAGTATTTCATTTACGTCATAAATCCTGGAAAGGGAAGTTAAAGTTTGTCAAGCTTCTTAAGAAGAAAACGACATTACAAGAGACTGTCAAGATTTTTCATCGTGAAGATGCTGAGGTCCTAATTTCAGAAGGTTAACGGTTCTTGGTAGCCCTCTATTCACCTCAGACGAGACCTTCTTTGACCAAATCCGCTACGAGACATTTCCAAAGCCAACTTCCAAGCTGGCTTCTCGAATACCAACAAGTGCAGCCGTCGCCCAACATATTCTACAGGTGTACCTTCAAATCCAGAGCTGGTATGATAGACCAGAGGATCCTCTGAGCTGGTGATAAAGGTACAAACCTTGGCATTTTTCTCATCAAACACTAAGGAGCCAGCTCCAGTTGACCAAACCAACACTGCAAATAGGCAAGGTCAGTTCAAAGGTCAATCCGCGGCGGGCGGGGCAACTGGGAAGAATATACTTCTTATCACGTGACGTTAAAACAGACTGTTGGAGGCAAAATTATACTGGGCGTATCGTAGCTTCTTGTTTACGTGGAATTTAAGGACGGCGAACTATTAAAAAAATATAGAAGAATAATTGAGAAATATGCTTATGACGTTTCTGCGAGATGGAAAAATATGTTTTACGGAGCGTATCGTAGCTTCTGGAGGCTTTTACAAAGAAAAAACTGATTGGTTTGTAAAATGATTAGTATACAGGTAGAGATAAGATAGTGACATATACGATGGTGCCAAAAAGTAAGCGTGAATGTTCAAGAATATGCCGCAACTTAGCGACCTTTGAGGATAAAGATGTGGCTGATATTGCCAAAGAAGCAAAAATTGGTAGAGATAGTCTTGTTGAAGATTATTCCAATGAAGAGGACTTTGATATACAACTGCGCCGTCCGAGATTCTCACATGAATGGTTGAATTTTGTACTACGCACCTATCGATTTATATCAACTTTATATTTAAATTTTCATCAATAAAAATCATGTTATTTCATGTTACTACATGGTAATAAAAACCTTTGAAGAACGTAATATTGATTTTTATTTGTACTAATCGTATTTCTATTGAGGTTATGTATATTCCTTTCATATTACAGAGTTTATATATTTTTTCACTCAAATGACATAAAATTTTTCAAAACTTTGAAAAAACGACTTCGAATTGATGACAAATTTCGAATTTAAAATAACTAAAAGTCGAGGTCACCACCTGGAAAGGTGCGAAGTCAGATTGCACGCATTTAAAACCAACCAATGATCTCGCTTCCTGGGTATCAATTCCTCTAGAAGAATTTTTTCGAATTAATTTTATTGGTCTAGTTTTCGCACTGAATATTGAAATATTTTGATGCCCCCTTTATAGAATAGTTCGCATAAAAAAATTATCATCACCTTTTTTTAATGTATGAATTTGATACAGTATAAAATCTAATACAAATTAGTTCAAAGAACGTTTATCAGTGAGACACCATCGACATTTTTTATGCTATTCCTATTATTAGTTAATATTCAACAATGTGTTATTTTTATTTCTAACTGTTTGTTATTTTTAAATATTCTTCCACCTGTGCGCAAAACTGTGTCAACACGATGACAAAACTGGTTCGTATTGTACCTGCGTAATATTTGTAAACAAGATATTTCCTTGAATTAGAATTTTTTTAAGTAATACTAATTTTTACTTGGTATTCAATATTCTATGTATATGGAGTTTTTGAGCTTTGACCATTTATTCATCGGATTCTTTGAGATTTTGGTCTATGGTCCTGTTTGCATTCAGCTGTCGAAATAGTTCCTATTATCCATTATAACATTTTCTCCTTAAAATCCTCACAGTATTCTAATATTTTTTGCTAGCTGATGGATTTTTATCCTTAATAGAAAAATTTTTCAAAATCTGACTTCTGCACGCTTTCAGGACGAAATTACTAACGCCATGAAGATACTGAATCGAACTTTTAATATATTTAATCATTTCGTCAAAATCGTCATCGTTAGAAACAGCAAAACCCAAATCCTAATTCAACAAGTCCATATCTTTCTGTCAAACAAACGTCTGGGAAGAAAGAAAAGAAATTCTCTTGGCTTGTGGTTTCAATTAATTATTTGAAACAGACATCTTCTTAAATTTTGATCAATGAATATGAACATGTTTCTCTGAAACTCACACCAGTTTTCGAATTCTGAATCGATTAATTTATATGTTAGTTCGTATGCTTTTATTTCAAAGATACTTCGTTGCAAACTCTATCTGAGAGCAAACTCTTGCTTACGTGAACTTCAATAAAACCTGGAAAAACACTTGACCTACCAATCTGATCTTGATACTAAGTTTTTAGTGCAGACATTCAAGCTCAAAATGGTGTCAAACCTCCGCATTCTTTAATGCAGCTCCGATTTTCATGAAAATTAGGCTCATCTTACCCTCCATATCCATATCTACATGGTCGTAAGGTGTGCAAATTGTTTTTAAGGGGTGACAACCATCCCTTATAGAAAAACACCAATTTATAGTTTTCCCTACTTTTTTTCAATTCAAATGTTTTTCGTTTATGCAGCATAAATATCTTAACATATTGTATAATAGAAAAATCATATATTTTGTAGTATCAACCCTTAAAAATCTTTAAAAAATACCCTTTTGATGAAAATAATATAGGAAAAAATCTTTTAACTATTTAAAACATTGCAATTTTATTTTTACTGCGAAAAATTTATAGTATTTTAATGAAATTTAATTGGTTATTGATTTTTATTATACAACCTTTCAGAACTCTCTTGGTACTCCCAAATGTACCTACAGACAACTTAGCTTCAACAGAAAAAATCCATGCGCCAAAATTTAAAACTTTTTTATATCCTATAATTCACAAAAAAAAATGTGAAATTCTTATTTTTTATGAAACTCCATTAATTTTGAAGCTATCACATCCTACAGAAAACCATTTTAAAGGTAATTTTCAGGGCTACAAGCCTATGTATGTATGTTAGAAGGGCTTGAGACCCTCCACATTTTATTAATAAAGGGTGAAGATAAGCGATCCTCGCACTATAGTGACAGATTAATTTGGTTTTATAACTCCGTGAATTTTTATGCCACAAAAAAATAGAAAAAAAGAAAAAGTAAAATAATCGTCATAAAAAATGCTTTGATTTGACTGTTTATTTGTTTTTATGTCTCTTATAGTTATGGAGAAAAAATGAGCAAAAAAAATTTTTTTTAAAAATAAAAAAAAGTATTATTTAATGCTCATTTTTTTCAAAATTATGCATTTCTAATCAGATAAACTCCCAGATGTCGTAAATAATATCCGAATTAAGTATTTGGTACAAGGAATAAGTTTAATTTTGATTTACAATGAAATGGCATTAGTTTTAGTGCAACTTTTTTTAGCTTCAACTATTTTACATCATATCTTACTGAAATTTCAGTCGAAACGTCTTTTATTAGTAATCATTTGAAAGGTCTTTTTAAGATCTTTAAAAAGTATTTAATGACTCTTTGTTGAAAAATGTACCTTTTTCCCGTTATTTGAGGTTAAATACTCAATTACGTAAAACAAAAGCTATTCGAGTATCTATAACTTGCTTTAGGTAAAACATTAAGATTTTAAAATATAACTTAATTCCTTCGTGTTTTTATAAGCTTGAATACCTGGTCTATTTAAGAACCTGTTTTCTTCCGTTGGAGTCTTCACAACTAAGTTGGAATTTTTGGAACCCCATACTGAGTACATTGTTCACATTACCACTACACCAACACTCACAATTACACTGTCCGATGCGCGTTTCGATAACGAAGATATCGTCTTCAGAGACCTTCAGTCTCTGAAGACGATAATTTGTTTATTGTGAAACAATGTCTTGATTTTCCAGGATGATGTGTTGATTTAACTTTTTCTAATGAGTTCGTCATCTTCAGTTAGACTATTAGAACATTGTTTTGTAATTTCAGTACTTTGTTCTTCAGTAAACTTCAGTCACAATAAGGACTTTCTCGATTTCTCTGAACAATTACGCAAGTCCTAATGTTTATTCATTAGTAGCTCATGTACAATAATATTTAGTACAAGAAAATTCTTTATTATTAGTAAAATCATATATAAAATATCACTTGTCATCATATTTTCTTTCAAGATACTACTATGCATATACTATCCCACTCTAGTGACTACCACAAAGACTCTCATAGAAATATAAAACTTATATGTGTCCCTTATGATGAGTCTGCAAAGAAAAAATATTTTTTGAGGTTAGTTTGTCAAGAAAATATAATCAAATTTCATATTAATCCGATAATGGCTCAGGGGTATCCATAGCTTCTTATTTTTTTTAGATTAGTGATATGGTTTCGTTCTATTGCTAAGTGGGAAACTATTGAATAAATTAGAGCCTAAGCCATATAAACATGTGAGCAAAAAAATCGACACAAGTCGCTCGCTCGAAAGTTCCTAGCAAATAATCTATAGCTTTCAATCTTTTAATGATTTTATTAGATATAGAAGTGGTATATGTTGTTATTGGCTGCCCAAACCATCCAGGAACCTCCTCCAAAAGCCAAGTTTTCTTTTCTGCAGCACTAGGTGAATATGTCTCCAGGTCTTCTGTAGACTCTTCCTCTTCTAGAGCTTCCATGCAGGTACACTCTGCTTTCGGTTGAGATAAGAGCTGAGCTCCATTGTTGGCCAGTCCAATTAACTTGTTTTTTGGCAAGTCGTGGGCTTAGAGTTAATTTGGGGTGAGTAGCTATCCTTTTTGACTCAAAGTTAGCTCCATTAAGTCTTCTTCTCATTGCCCAGCTACGTCTCGCGTTTTATAAGCCTTTATTGGACTTGAACACCAGTGAGGACCTAGCGTTTCATAAATTTCTCCAAAATTTGGTCATTCATGACAAACTGCTTCACGTAGATACCCTAAAACAGACTAGTAGAACTCATTATTGCCCATTTGACCCCGTGGAACGTCTTGGTAAACCACACCCAAAGTAATTGTATAAAACGATAAGCATCTTATTTGTAGCACCCTTCGCAGCTTCGACGTCTATTGAAAAACCCATGTCTTGACATAAGTAATGATACATTTGATGTGGAGATTTTGAGAGCCTCAACTACCTCTCGGATGTTCAAGCATCATCCTCAACTTTTTTAACTTAGTTAACTTTAACGAATTTAAGACAATATTCTTTGCGTACTTACTCAGGTTCTAGGAAGTTGAGAATTGATATGTGACCTAGTTTTACTAAATGTCAAAGTGACATAGATGATGACCCAAATTCAAGTAAACCTCAAGCAATGGATTAACGGAGCCTAATTGTTGGAAATGGTGTTAGGTACTAGGTGAGAGAAATCATAAAATGACTTAATGAACGTTCTCCAAATGATTATGTGATTTTGGAGGTTACTGAAAAGTAGAAATACGGATAATGTATTGTGCAAACGAAAAGGAAACTCGAGACGTACCAAGACTTACAGCATTAACCATGAACGTGAGTGAATCTTAGAAAATCCGGAAGCTAGTCAAAAAAGGACAGCGTGAATTTTGTGAAACTTGGCTTAAAAAGGACTTTCTTGCAGGGAATCCTAAATGATCTGGGTGCGTTTTTGTATATGATTCAGGTACATCAATAATTGTATATATAAAGATTACGCGCGCCAAAAATCTTGCGATACAGTATAAAATCCTGAATGGCTCTCAGATGGAGCATATTTTTATTTATGGGCCTATGTATATGGCCGCACAAATAGATTTCTAGGCTTTGCCAGACCGGATGAGGTTTAAAAGTTTACATAGTGCAAAAGTGTCGGGTGTGCAGTTTTTGGACACGGAATCATTGATCGGTACTTCATCGATGAGAATGATAGACAAGTCACACTCAATTAACAAAGATACATACAAATTCATCCCTGATCTACATCAATTCTGCCGTGCACGAAATTTTTACAGCAGAACGGGGCAACTTGCTATACTGATGCCGTCTATTTCTTCCGAAAAACTCTTCTTCTTCTTCTTACGTTAGGTCCTGTATTTTCATCAAGGGTTTGCCAGGACTAGTTGGGATGCTGGGGACCAGCTTTCATACCACCTTATAGGTGGTCGTCCAGGAGGTCGAGTTGTGTCTGGTTTCTTTTCCTTTGCAATCTTTGCTAACCGGTCATTTGGCATTCTGTCAACATGTTCTCTCCATTCTCTTCTGCGGCTCCTTGCCCATCTTACTACATCCTAAATATCGCACATGTCCCTTAATTCTTCATTTTTCTTCCGATCGAGTAACGTATGTCCTTTTATTAATCTCAGAGTTCGCATTTCTGTTGTTCTTAGGAGCCGTTTAGTGGTTGTGTTCTCCGCTCTAGTTTCTATTGCATATGTCATGACCGGCCTTACGCAAGTTTTATATATTTTAATTTCACATTTTGTGCTCATGTATTTATTTCGCCAAATTAAATATCTAAGGTATGCTGATATTAATGCTGCCTTCGTTGTTTGTGCTTTTACTTCTTTCTTTAGATTTCTATCGCTTGTTATGTTTATCCCACTTGTTCTACACTCTGATCGTAGATCGCTAGTTTACATCTTCTCGGTTCTTTAGATATTGTCAGAGATTTTGTTTTTTTTTTGTGGATATTTGCATGTTGTACGTGTTCGCTATTTGTTGGAATTTATATAGGAGCTTCTGTAGGTTATCTTCGTCTTCCGAGATGATTACTGCGTCATCAGCATAGCATATTATTTTTATCTCTTTGTCTCCCATTCGGTATCCTCTCCCGGCTTGCTTTACTTCGTTGATGATTTCGTCCATTATAATATTGAACAGGATTGGGCTTACGCTATCCCTCTATCTCATACCAGTTGCCACAGGTATTTTATTGTTTGCCGTTATCACAAAGCTATAATTATCGGTGTTAAGTTTTTCGGTAACTCTTATTATATTGTGGTGAACGTTCCTTTTTTTTAGTAGAGTTATAACATCATTAAGCGTATCTTATCAAACGCTTGGGTGAGATCAATGAAGCACATAAAGGCTGCCTTATTAAACTCTATGACTTTTTCAGTTATTTGGCGCATTATAAATATAATTTCTACAGCAGATCTATTGTTTCTGAAACCTTGCTATTCTTCACATATCCCGGTAGACATACTTTTTCTGCTAAGATTTTAGTGAATAGTTTCAGAACCGTACTCATCAGGCTAATGCCTCGATAGTTTTGGGGATCGGTTTTATCTTCCTTTTTGAAAATCGGTATCAGAATACTTTCTTTATTGAAGAGGGATTGTAGTTCATCATACAGTTTGTCGCCTCCATATTTGATCATTTCGTTAGTTATTTAGTCGATGACTGGGGCTTTTCTGTTCTTTATCTTGGCTATCATTTATTGTATTTTATGCAGGGAGAAAATCCTATTTTGTATTCCATTGATGATGATGAACTATAAAGTTTTTCAAAATGTCTTTCACATTCGTCTGTCGTGATTTTTGTATTTTGTATGTATTCGTTTATTGGTTTTCTCCTATGCCTCAGAAGATTCCACATTTTTTTCTGTCCCCCATATAAGTCATGTTCCATATCATTTGAAAACTTCTCCCAGTGATCTCTTTTAATCTTTCGAATATTTTCTATTTCTTACAGCTTTATAATCGTTATACGTTGTTGCATTGGATCTGTATTGCAGGTACAATTTTCTTTTCTCTTCGACTAGTATCTTGACTTCTTGTCTAAATCATGATTTTGTATTTATTCTTCCCCCTTTTTTTATAGTCCTTCTTCCACGGGCTTCTTCTGCTGCTTGTAATATATTAGTTCTAAGTTTTGTCCATGCTGTTTCGATGTCATCTGTCTCTTGTATATTATTAGCAGCAATTTTCTCTCTGAGCCTTTGTTGATAAAGGCAGTTTGTCGACTCGTCTGATAGGGATTCTATATTCAATTTGCTTACTTCTTTGATAGGTTGAATAGTTGTTCGCATTTTTGCCATTACAAGCTGGTGGTTTGTTCCTGCATTTGCAGAAGTTAGAGATCTAGTGTCCTGTATTCTTGTCGGATGGATATTTTTATTTGTAATTATATAATCTATAGTTGATTTATGTCCTCGTGTATTTTCGAATGTATATTTATGTTGTGGTTTATGTGGGTAGAAGGTGTTATTAATTCTAAGTTCATTGAGTATGCATAGCTGTATCATTTTTTCACCACTCTCATTGATTGTTTCTGCGTTAAATCGATTTTTGATACCGGGAATAAGTTCATCGCCAATTCTTGCATTAAAATCCCCTAAGATTATTATTTCATCATGATTGGGTATACCGTCTAAGACTGTTTGTAATGTCTGATAGAATATATCTATATCCGCCTGTGTTTTGCTGCTGTCGGGTGCGTAGATACTTATTATATGCGTTGGTCTTGATTTTTGTAGGTTGATCGTTACCTGAAGTATTCTGTCGTTAACGTATATTATATTGCTGATTTGGTTCTCGTAGCTTTCATGTAGCAGTAAGCCAACACCTGATGTTGCTCTTTCATTTTTATTCTTGCCGCTGTATATTAGAATGTAGTTTCCATATTTGCTGTTGCCTTTGCCCTTCTTTTTAGTCTCCGAAAGGGCGCATATATCTAATTTGTGTCCTTTTATTTCGAGTAAAATTTCTTGGTCTTTATTATTAAATGATGTTACATTCCAGCATCCAATTCTAAGTAAAGTCGTTTTCCTTTTGCGCTTAATCCTTTTTTTTCTTGCCAGGTTGTCATTATTTAATCCAGTCATATCCGAGGCTAAACCGTTGGATCTCTGCACACTTTGTTTTTTTTTACCCAAGCAGGTCGCTAGCCTCACTTGGAACCCTCCTCTTTTACCAGGGCTTGGGACCGGCTATGAAACCACTGAGCTACTCAGTCCACCCAGCGATATCACAGGCAGAGTCCTTATTCTTCACATTTTCCAGTCGCATTTGTGGAATGGTTAAAATTGGCTAAAACGGGCACCATAAACCATCGATGAATTAAAAAATGCCATTATAGTCATATTAGCAGACCTAAGACAACCCTTATTCTATATGATGACATGGAACATTGGTATAAAGTCTGTCGTGAGCGAATAGGAGCACATTTATAAAAGTAAAGAGTGTCAATAATGTTTTTCAACATCTCGCCTTTGTGATAAAAACATGTGATGAAAGAAACATAAGAAACGCCAGTACAACAGAATAGGACCGCCTCATGGACCATGTCATGGACGAGTTAGTAGCAGTATGTATTATTACAAGTTCAGTACTGTTTATTTCGGGCTATACTGTACAATATGTGCAATTGTTAAATGGATTACGAGGTATTTGTAATAATTATAGTTTTATAAGTATCTCGCATATTACTAGGTTATTTTGAATGTCATTATTTTGATCACACTAATAGAAAATTACTGCTGTTACTAATACAGATCGATGCAGATTGAAATTTAATACTATATAGATTCAATTTTATACCCAGTGTAACTTATGTAAATCAAAGAATTGACCTACTAATACAACGATCTTTTTTTATGAATTCTGTTGATTATCCTTAATTTTTCAATTCAATTCATTCCTTCATTATCCTTTCCCATATTTTCGTTTCAAGGGTTTGTTTTTTTTATCACAAATTAATTTCCATCTTAAAATGCAACTACAAGAAAAAATATTGATTATTAAATTTCTGATTATTTTTTCCCATTTTTTGATAAACAGAGTATTTTTTATCACAATCATCCATCCATCCAAAAAACTAAAAACGTCTTTTATTGTAGCATAAGGATTTAAAGCTACAAATTTTAGAATTAGGAATGAGAATGTTAATTTGTGAGATATAGAGTGAGCTGCATACTTTCTCAAGGGATTAGAAAACAAATACACATTCGCAATCCATTCCATTTCATTTCAAAATGGCAATTTTCTCAATTGCCTTGAGATGGCTTTAATTGTACCTCTGCATAAAGGAGGGTTATTGCCCAATTGAAATCTTTCCCATGTTATGTAAGATCATAGAAAGATTGGTCAAAAAAGGGCTTTTATCATTTCTGTTTAAATATCATCATCATTTTGGGGTTTTAAGTAAAAAATGCACAAATGATGCTGTATTCTCCCTCCTAAATAATGTCTACTCTAACCTAAAGGTTAGAGGCTTTCGATTGTGTTAATCATAATATTTTAATTAACAAATTTCGCTTGGTTTAAGTCGTACCTTTCCAACAGAAGTCAGCTTGTAAGGGTTGATAAAACGATGTCTTCTTACAAGCCAATAGAATGTGGAGTGCCTTAAGGCTCTGTACTAGACTCCTCTGTTTATGAACGCCTATCTAGACGTCAGTGGTAAAATATGTCTATTTGCAGACGACATTAGTTTCTCTTACAGCTTGTTGTGGACAATTCCTGGAAATAGGAGTTATATATCTGAAAAATTGAGTTCCTCCTGTTTTGAACTGAGATCAGTTTCCAAACAACTGAACCTTTCCACCTTCTTAACAGTTCATTATGTCCTTCTTGAGTCGCATCTTCGATATGCCCATTTCTTATGAGAAACTAAGCAGCAGGGACTTCTTTAAAAGATTAATAATTCTGACTCTTCTTTCCCCATTCATCTTTGAATGAATCCGTTTGTCTAATTCGTAAGCTCGCTTCTCCAATTTCAGAAAGATCGTTGCACAGCTTAGGAACGCGGAGCACGACCCACGTTTAGAATTAGTTAAAGGCTCAAAACTTTACAATGCAAAAAAATGCACAATCACTTGCCAATCGGAATTAAATCTATATCATTTTTCCCGCATTCCGCAATAATTTCAGCGCATATTTATTCTATTCTGTAAACGACTTTTCTAATAATAATATTCAATTCCGGCCAAGCTGGTTTTTGATTTTTACTATGGATTTAAATACTAATTATTTTTATAACTATAATTTTGTTATTTATTGTAGTTTTTGTATACAAATTGTAACAATGTTTTGACGATGAAACATTTATCTCCGTGATGAAAGTAAAACGAGATTTTTTCATGCTAATTTCGAAACTACAACTTTCGGATGAAGTAATTCAACTTTCAATCACCTGCAACTCCGGTATCGCGCAAGCACTGGTAAAGTTTTTAACTCCGGGACGTTAAATGATGCTTCATTCTGCCACCGACGCAACGTTCTGGAGTTTCTTCTTGCGTGCCACTACGTGTTGGAGTTGAATACGATCATTTCGGAAATTTGAAAACAAATTCGCGTGTGATAAATATCAAGAATTAACTTCATTTGGTTTCGAAGAAAATTTTTGATTTTGTTTGATTTATTTGGTGCAATTTGTGTTTTTTTTAACCAAAACTTATTTCAAATAAAATGTAGTGGTTTCCAAAAAAATGGTGAGTCTCTTAGTTTATTATATCCCATTACTTCTAAGGAAATTTACACACATATAAATTGAAAAAAAAATATTTTATTCGATTGCAATATTTCTTGTTTTGTTGGCCTAGTTAATTAAGAATACAAGAATAATAGTAGTGCGTGCCTTTCTTTTATTACATACTGCTGGGAAATTGGTGTCGAAGGTCAATCATATACATTGAGATACCGGAGAAAATTTGTTAACAGAAATAAGGAGGAAAGTTCTTCGAAATAAACATTGAAAATTTGATATTTATTCAAATAGAATAAGTAAACAAAGAAAAATGTTACAATGAAAACATTTCTTTTTCATTTACAACTCTCAACATCGAATTAACCTTAAATTATTTTTATATAATGATCAAATTAATCAAATATAAATAACAAAACTAACGAGGTACTATTAGGAGCATTCTATAGTACACATTTTTTATAAACTCAAAAATAAATAAATTATCACAAAAACCTAATAAATTTTCGTATTTTTTGATAAAATTAATAATCCGCCATTAATATTAAAACACCAATCAAATCAATTCACGGCACGATTTGAGAAACGTCTTACTATATGATTATTACTGAGGCAGCGTTGTCAGATCTATTAATTTTTCAATATATGATTGAATAACAAGGATAATGACGAAACCGATTCACTTTCCATGATCAAAATCATCAATGAGCATAGAACCTATTATTGTATTATAGTCAAAAGATGAGATCGAAAAGATCTTACAAACCAAACCACTTGGTATCAGTTAAAGCTTGCAACCTCCGTTCACTATTCTCCAACCGTGAATTATATCTTCGGTGTTTATAATTGTAGTTTAGTCCTAATTAGCATACTTTTTAGACATCCTTATGTCTTGTTCGTATACGAATTGTTTTCGCAAATTTAGATCAGTTTGGTTGATAACCTAGGTATCTGCTTTCGAGTACGTCTACAGTGAAAAGGACATTGACGAAAGTTTTATGAAATGATGAGTTGAAGTTTGAGTTTTTGGGTCTATGAAAAGAGTGTTTGTGCGTGGGCCAAAGAAAGAAAGGATGTTACATCCATGTGTAATCCCGATTGGAATGTTTTGGAGGAAAGGCAACTGGAAACCTGGTAAAGATTGAGGGATTTTGAGAGGGGCTGGCTTTATTGGAAGGGTGGTAGTGAAAAAACATCAAAATTGAGAGGTTGCAATGGGATGAAGAACATGAAAATTGTACGAAAGTTTTATGACGTGAAGAGTTAAAGTTTGAGGCTTTTGGGTCTAGGAAAAGAGTGTTAGTGCACAGGCCAAAGAAAGAACGGATGTTACATCCATGTGTAATCCCGATTGGAATGTTTTGGAGGAAAGGCAACTAGAAACCTGGTAAAGATTGAGGGGTTTTGAGAGAGGCTGGCTTTATTGGAAGGGTGGTAGTGAAAAAACATCAAAATTGAGAGGTTGCAATGGGATGAAAAACATGAAAATTGGACGAAAGTTTTATGACGTAAAGAGTTAAAGTTTGAGGTTTTTGGGTCTAGGAAAAGAGTGTTAGTGCACAGGCCAAAGAAAGAACAGATGTTACATCCATGTGTAATCCCGATTGGAATGTTTTGGAGGAAAGGCAACTGGAAACCTGGTAAAGATTGAAGGGTTTTTTAAAGTAAAAGACTATAAAAAATATACGGAAAATTTATCTGACATGACATGACAACGATCCTGAGCATTTGTCGAAGCTGTGCAGAAAGTATTTGTAAGAATAGGAAAGGAAGAATTTAGTAAAAGTAATTATTGAGCTGTTGTGGAACAAATTGGACAGGAAAGTCAGAAAGCACTGTCCTACTTCCATTTAACATCGTTGGAATGGTTTTATTTGTTATCTATCACTCGAACTATATAGTGGGCAAAATTTTTGACCGGTAATGTTTGTTGGGAGATGATACAATTCGTGCGAGGTTCATAGACCCAATCCCAATGAGGTTAAATGATTCAAGGCAAAGTGCTTGTTTGGCTCAATGATTTTCTTTTCACTTAATTCGCATGGTGCTAAATCTGGTGAGTTGTATGAATGTGAATGAAAAGGAAAAATCGAATAGGCAAACCTTTTCATTTTACTTAACTCTCCAATACCTCTTTGTAAAAGATCACTTCAGTCGACTTTGTTAGTTAAAATCGAACGAAATCGAAAAAATGATTTTTTTTCTGTGACTAAAAGGGGTGAAGTGATTTGAATTTTAATATAGACATAGATCTAGCTTCCTTCTCAAATAATAATTTTAGCCTTGGAATTTGTATCTTAATGAAATCTATTATATAACTTGAGAATAGTATATGAATGATCTTTTTTAATTTTTTTAGGATTGTTTTGTTCTCCACATTTTTTTGTCCCGGCAGCTTGTATCGAAATCCCCATAGTTTTGGAGTTATCCGCAGTTCAAAATATTTTTGAGTACTAGAACGCATATTACGTTGCAAATTTTGAGGTTAGGAAAAAATACTCATAGATAAATCTCTAGGGAATTTTGTGCTGTAAATTTTTTGTTCCAGCTTTTTTTCGAATTCCTCATAGTTTTTGAGTTATTCATGATTTAAAATATTTTTGAGCATCCAAACCATTTTTATAATGGGAATATTGAAGTTAGGAACAAATACCTAGGATACTTTTTTGTAGAAAATTATGTATTCCTTATTTTTACCCGGGCAGTTTATGTCGAAATCCTCATAGTTTCCGAGTTAACAAATTTTTTTTGAGTTTCAATTCCCAAAATTTCGAAAAACCGTGCACGTAATTTTGTTAAGAGTTGCTGCTAGATCTATTCAGACCTCCCAGAATCTAGAAAATCAAAACCGCCTAATTTAATTTACGGTTTTAGCTCAAAATTGCCTAATTTGCCTGTACTAATATATATGAACCATTTTGAAAGACAGCAAATCAAAAAGAGACTCATCATTTATATAAAAACTGTGAAAGATTCTAGTTATAAGTGGGAATTGACAGAGGCAGGAAAATCGGATGACCAAAAGAATAGTTAATGAGAAGCCAACCACCAGAAAATCAGCAGGTGGACTTGCAAAGAAATTCGAAAGAAAATCGACCCAAAAAATCCGATTAATTTTGATTGAATGGCGTCAAAAGTTCTTGGGAAATCTTCTAGCTTATTAACACGATAAATGGATTGTAAACAAACAGAATTCGTTAGTTTTTCTATTTATTGTAATTAAACAAAAATCAATTATCATAGCTTTGTTCTAATGACGTACAGTTGTTAAACTTGTGTTAACGTGTTAATTCATTTGAGTAAGGTATAAAAAAATTCCGCATTCAAATATGCAGATTTTTTCCACGGAAAATGGTTTTTCTTCTTCAAACTATATTTTTATTTTGTTATCAGGTAATTTACAACACTTATGGCTTCTATAAACAGTCCTTTTGTTGGGCTTATTGAGCATTTTATATTCAGCTTGAACATCTCTATAGAATCAAATAATTTATAGGAATATGATATCTTTTGTCAAACATTGTAATCCTATACCCTCATAGGACCCTTTTAGTCCTATCTTTATGACCGGCACGTTTTTTTGCAGTAAAATTTCCTATAACGATAGGGTTGTGACTACTCAACGTACCTAACCTCAATTTCCGCTTCATTGTATTTGGTAGGGCTGATATTGTGTTCAGTTCTACAAATTTTTGTATTTTCAAATCTCCTGATGAAATAATTCGTTATAGACCTTGTAACTATTTTTTATTCACAAGATCGTGAAATAAGGATCATATTAACTAAACGTGTTTAATGCAATTTTGAAAATTTCTCACATAATTACAAATTTTACGGCATTTTAGATATCATAAAATGACAAAAGTTTCATCCAAAAATTCGTTAAAAACAAACTGTTACGTAGTTGGTCTTCTGAAGAAGATAGATTGAGTCATGTGATAGAAGATCTCCAACGATTCTACTATACAGTTTCTCACGTACTAAAAAAACTAATATTCATTGCATCCAAACATCCTTAAAAAAACCTTCAATTTATTCTTAAAGTTAAAAAAGTAATTCAACAACAACAACGTCAGTTGTCCAATGTCGTTTTTGAGAAACGACATTTGCGTCAGTTGTCAGCAGACATTTACACAGAGTAAAAGAGAGAGATGCTTTATTGTCAAAAAATTGTTAAAGTAGACAAAAGCTCGTAAAAACTAAAAAACAAACATAAAAATAACAATTAAAATAAAATAGTTATTTATGCAACAAGTGAGTAAAGTAATTATTTTTTTCCACAAGTAGGACGGTTTGAGCAATTTCTACGAAGAAAGGTTACTTTACTCACAAGTTTCATACAAAATTGTTTCTACATCCGTAGTCTTAAAAAAATTCGACAAAAATTTAATCAATTTTTATTTTGTAATAGTAATACTGGAAGCACAACTGTGAGCATTATTAATTTTAAGTGAAGAAGAAATTACATTGAAATTGATAATTGAATTGGCAGCATTTAATAAATTCAAAGAAATAACATCGTCTATAGTTGTATTAGTACTTATTGGATTGTTGGTAAGATCGTGAACATTTACAATGTTGCTTGATAGTTGTTAAAATTGTCACTGTGGAATCTATTTTGTTTTTTATTGAGTCGTATACGTAACCCTCCGCAACTGTGCTGGATTTCCACCCACCGAAATCCACTAATAGAGACGTCAAAGAGCGTCGAAATGTGTGCCCAGTGAAGTTTTCTTTGGATTAGGTAAATTCAAATATTATCTACAACTTGAGTTTCGCATTTTCCATTTCTATACTGCAAAAAGAAACGATCTGTTTTGACATTTGTGGGTCATTGGTTTTTATATTTTTTACAAATGTTTGTTGTCAGATATTTCACCAATAACAACGAATCGACGTTGTACATGAGTTTTTATATCAGTTATTATGATAATTAAAACATTTCCGGTATTATTAATAACGTTAGACTTCATTTTATATAATTCCTTCCTCCGCAGAGCTCCTGCGATTCCGAATATTGAAGCAACCTAAATAGTCCAGTCAAATTAGACCAAAAAAATAAGAGCGAAGCTACATAAATTCCGATCAAGCTGGAAATTATTCTAAATACAATTTAAAATAAAATTTGAATGTTTTCCATCATTTCCGTATATGGAAAAAATTTTATTCAAGGTCAAAGTTCAAAAAAATTAGTTTTTCGCGGTTATCAGCAAAACTGCGAGTTTTATCATAAAAATTTTTGAGACAAAAATTGTAGATCATAAAATTATACATAAAATATGTATCAATACTTTTTTTTCTACGATCTATCTAAGATATTTCAGATTTACTGTCGTATTTAAGTCATCGAACTTTAGCAATATCTTCGTTAATATTAATAATTTATTTGATGAACTTATGACAGTCCCAGTCAGTCAACAGAAATTTCTTACAAATACTCACAAATCAATTCTCGGTTCATCTCGAGTTGTAAGAAAAGTTATTGATGAAACCATTAAATACAACTTTTACAACTTTTTGAATCATTATATCTCAGAAATAGTGACTTATAGGAAAAAAAGTATTAATACATTTTTTGTAGAAAATCGGATGGTCTACAATTTTTGTCTGAATTATTTTTGTGATAAAACTCACCGTTTTGATGAAAATTGTGAATAACTTATTTTTTTGACTTTTCACCTTGAATAAAATTTTTTCCATACGCGGAAATGATGGGGAACATGCAAATTCTATGTTCAATTATATTTTAAACAATTCTACTGATTTCAAGCTGGATGGGAATTCGAATGCCTAAATTGAACAAATAATATCTAAGCTTACATTAAAATTTTTTTCTGTCATATATATTTTGAAATAGAAACAAGCAAATGTTTTAGATTTATTGATTCTATAGCCGATTGATTTATTGTTCAAATTTGCAATGAGTTTCGAGTATTTACTATAACTACTACGTCGTTATTTACCATTAGGGTGCCTTTCAGTTTGAATAAATCGACTAAAATGTTAAAGACTTCCACATTTTGGATTTAGTTTCAAAGTAAGCTATTAATACTCTTTCTGTGAAGCTGTTTTTTAGTACGCCACTCCATAAAAGAATTATATTCCTTTAAATACTGATCCCTGGATTTCTCGGGGAGAAGATTCATAGTCGCTGCAGTGAAGTTATCGATTAAACAACATCTTCTGGTGTGCAGTTTACACTTTCACTTCACTATAACCCTCTACCACTAATAATAATACTACACTCATTGTATTTAGACACAAAACGGATTTTCTTGAACTAATATTAATACATAAAAGTGTGACAGTTCGAAATGATACGTTACGGCATTTTTTTAACGCAAAAGCGTGAAAAAATGAACCGCTACGGTATTTTTTTTTCACCCTTTTCGACCGATCCAGAAATTAATTCTTTATGAATTCAAATAAATAAAAAAAATAACGTAAATATCATATAAAAAAATAATTTAACTAAAAAAAGTACTGTTCTTAATAGGTGACATTTGGTAACGTACTGTAGATGATTCCAACTCCAGCGGATATAAAATAAGTTATGAAAATGATGACAAATATGTGTCAGGTTTGATTGAACATTTGGTTTTATCTTGAAAAAATCATGTTTATATAATATTATATGAAGAGTATTATTATAATATGTTGTAGTTTTATTTGATTCGGGTTTAATAAACCAAACGCAATGATAATAACATCATCAAGATATTTGATTAGATTATAATTTAATCACGCATGTGACTGAGTTCTCACAAGCACTCTCTCGAACTGATGATTCGCTTGCTTCACTCTAACATATCTCAATTTCATAATTACATTATTTGACTCAGAATATGACAAGATTTCAATGAGAATAAGCAGATGAGTAAGTTCGTTAATTGTCAGAAATCATCGGAGAAATATATTTTTTCGACGATCAATTGGCAGAAGAAGTGATTTTGAATGGCCATTAAAACGTACTGAGAACTACCCTTCTGATTTTTTGATTGCTTGTCGCTATAACATGTTGTTAGATTAACTACCTAAGTAATAACTTAAGACAGAGGGTCCCTTAAATAGGGACTGAATAAATCAACCGATTTGATATTACGTGGATCTCACGACTTTTTACGATAGAAAAACTGAGTTATGAGACTTTTTTTCTGTTTTGATGGCATCTCATTTCTTTTTTCCTTTCCAGTACCCTCTAGTTCTTATATACCAACAACAAATTTTCTTAAAGCCCATGGTAGTATTTCTCTTTTTCTTTTCCGGTACTACTTCTTGAGCTTCAGCTGAAGTTTCTCTCAAAGCCCACGCTTAGTCTATTGTATCCATAAATTGAGGATTCATGCGCTTTGATACATCCAATGTCGATATTTATTAGATGTAACTCGTTCAGACTTGTAACTCTCGAAAGTGCCGCGTAATCTTGTCCGGATGTGAATACTGCAGAACCTATATCCACCAGCACATTATTGAGGCTCTGATTTTTGTGTATATATCTAATAAAAACGGTTTAAAACTTTGATGCTCGGTCAGTTAATCAATCAGTAAGCAAGTTAAGAACTTTTAGTTATAATTCTTAATCTAATGCTAAAATAAAATTTGAAACATACCGTGTTTATACAATGCTTGCTTGGTTACTAGAAATATCTGCCTCTAGATTAAACCACGACGAAGCTTCCTTTTGCTCGACAGTGCCACCAGATATTTTGATAGGGAGACTATTCATTATTTCCTTCCTTACCAGTCCTGGACCACATTGACATGTGCCAGAAGTTGCTGGTAAAGAATCTTAAATTTAAAGAAAGAGTCTTAAATATATGGATATTATTATATAGTTGACATTGGTCGAAAAACGTACTTCTTACTACTATCTTACCACTACCTAACCTAACTTTATGTTTCTTTTTGTATGTATGTATGTTTTGAAATCATAAATTTCTTTTTTTATTTATTGCACCTGATTTTATTATTACAGAATTAAAATAATCATTGAAATGTGAAGATACACTGAAACAAATCATTGAAACCCACCGAATGCTTGCTTACTGTTAAAAAATATGATACAATCGAAGAAACCTTCGATCGTTCCGTGCAGACGCTACGCGGGCAGAACAAACCGCTGTAGGCGACTGCGAAGCTCGCACTACACATTCCGCCATTGTTAACATTCCGTCGTCAATCGGCGTTGTGCTACAGCCACGTAAACATGCCTGCTATTATTGATGCTTCCGCCAAATGTGAATTGCGCAGTGTGATTCTTTTTCTACGGGCTGAAGGCCAAACTTCTGCAAGAATCCATCGTGTGTATAGAGCAAACTTCATGAGTGATGGTGTCGAAAGTTTAAAGATAGCCGCAATGATGTGCATGAAGGGGGCCAAGGACGCAAATTTGTATATTCAGGCGACTTGGTTTAACGAGTTGTCAGAATGGTTAAAGAAAACCACAGATTCACTATTACTGCTTAGTAATTTCCAGAAGTTTCAATGTCTGTTTTGTACTCTTGAACGGTAAGGCTACATTGGCGGCAACTCTCTATGAAGAGGGTATTGAAAAGCTTGTCCACAGATATAACAAATGTCTCAATCTCTTCGGTATAGTGTATCAATCTTTTGGTAATAAAATTATTGTTGTATACGAGCTTGTTTTTTATTTATAGCATATCGGAGGTTGAAAAAAAATGGTCCTCGTAGTTCTATCACCTTCTACCAAACCTGTGCAAATATCATATATCATACACCGAAATTTCATAATCAGCTGGTTTCTAGAAGGTATTTTTTTGCTAATGCTTCAGCAGGAAATGAATCCCATGCTAAATCGTGATTTTCGTTTTGTTTTCTTAATTTCTGTCCTCTCAGAATTCGTGCTACTGTTCCATTCCATCTTCTACAAATAATATCACATTCTTGGCAAAAGAACGTCGACCAGTTTCTAATGAGTATACTGCAGATGTTGTCGAAGAGCTGCTTGTTCATACCAGAAAAACTGTCTTTGTTTATTATTGGTAACCGATTGTTTATGAAGATTGACATTCTATCGATTCTATTTGAGTAAAATAACTTCGTACGTCAAATGAATGGACTATAAAAAAGTTGTAGAAGTTAGGGAAGGCCACGTAGGGCATTTAATTCGTTCTTTTTATGTTTTTAATTCTGCTTTATCGTTGAAATAGGAGTCTTACCTCACAACTTTTTTCATTGTCTGTTATTTGAAATCTCCCTCTTCTCAGAAAAAGTTTTTTTTTATCTCGAGAACGGGTGATATCATCAAAAGTATCATTAGTATGTAGACATGAAGCTAGATTTTATAATCGAAAACATTAGAAAGTTTTCTATAAAAGTGGTGTAGATAAAATTCATATCAAGAATAATGCACGTACTGCCCTCTCTGTAATTCTAAATGTACATAAAATAATTAACATTCACAAAAACAATGATTCCAAACTTCCAATATCAGTGAAAATTCTATGGAGTCCCTCGATGAATAAAAACGAAAAACTTATTCAGAACATTGGCATGTCCAACCCTGTCAAAAGCCTTTGATATGTCCAGTGTGATTCCCCATATTGGTGATATGGGTATTCGATGGTCACTGATGATGTTAGCAGACTCAAGTTATCTCAAAATGTCCTGGTTAAGGACGCTAGAGGTTGGGAACCGTTTTTTTTTTTTTGGTATGTGGTGAATCCGAGCAAGTTTCCAATCTCCAGGAAAGAAAACTCTTTTATATGATAGATAGTTTTTAGTTCACACGTTGTTGTGATAAGTTTGTGATCTAATATTTCAAGTGGTGCATGTACATATCAAGTTTGTTGTTAGAAACAGCTCTAAGAGGTAAGAAAGTCATAATCTCGATCAAGGACGCTGATTTATTAGAAAGTACACTGAAAGTACACTATTTGAAACTGCAGTAGTACCAACCTTTGTTTGGAATCAGTTTTTGCTGTATTGACACGTTGCTTTACACCTCTTCTTCATTTTTTCAGCAGCAGAAAAAAACAAGAAATATTTGTTTATTATATTTCTCTTATTGTTTGATAATAAACTGTGAGTTTAAAATAATAATGCTTTTGATGCTTTAGAAAGTGAAAAGTCTCGAATTAAATGAATAAAAATCTTTAACTATTTTTTACCCCCAAATAACAAGGACTATTTTATAATAAAATGATATTTTGTGCATTTATAGAGAGGATATTCGATGTCATTTAATATAATATCATTTTACATAGCCATTGCTTATATTTTTGGGGTCGGATGTTATTACGGAACGTTGAATTCAAATTAGATTGATACGGGGGTATTTATGACAAACGGTTGCCATTTTGAATGTATTAATGGAAGTTTGCTTCAAAATAGATACGAACAATACGTTATAGTATACTACGGACGCATTGAAATTTTTAATAATTTCTAAATTGAATAATGGGAATATTTCGTTTCCGTTGTTAGAAATTCCAATTTTGATTGGCAGAATTTCTAAAATTAGAATTAAATATTTATTACCATGGGTTTGCCTGGATGCAAAATATCGATCCAAGTTAACAATACAAATCAATTGATTCCGTACTAAACACCCTCCTATCGTTTCAAAGTAGATATATAAGCCGCAATGTTCTTTTTTACTCATATTGCGTCATAAACTACCAACCAAGTCATTGCGTTTTATTAATGAAATAGATTTATTTATTCAACCAATAAATCACAATTTTAGATCCAAAAACGTGGGGTGCTTTTTATGGTTTCAATGTTTTCTTCTTGGAGACTTTTACTGTTTATTATCTAATTTATTAATTGATGTACACGACCCTATGTTTTTGATGGTAAAATTATTCAATTTTCTTCATCACTGAAGCTATATATTTTAGCTATCACGGAGATGATATTTTCAATTAAAATCATGTCAACCTAACCGTGTTTGAGGTTATTTTTCAAAATGTTGTTTCAAAGACAATTTAAAATGATTTAACAGAAATTTTTTATTATTTACATGAATAGGGTATTTGACAATTAAAAACTTTACACTAGATCTAATCAAGTTTCTTGGGGGATGCTAAGGTACTCTTCTGTCTAGATCGAATTCTCCTTATCAGCTCATCCCATAAATGTTCTATCGGATTTAGGTCAAGACTGTATACTGGCCACTCCAGTCGTCAAACCTCTCCCTTCACTCGCCCCTACGAATGAAAACAGAGTCGGTTCGTGCTCCTATGAAAATTGCATCCCAGATCATGCTTTAGCATCTCGCTTTTCGAAACAGTAATCTTCAAATCGCTCTCTTGGTCTTCGGTACACTTTCCTATTTTGGTTGATAGTACCAATCGCAGGTTATTTTCCTGAAGTCTTTGTCTTATTGTCCACTGACTAATAATCACTCCTCGCATCTCACGAAGATAATGGTGCACTTGAACTACATTAATGCAATTCTTAATAAATCGGTTGTAAGTCGCCTTCTGTCTGTTTTAAGTCGCCTATAACAGGATCCAGTCTCCTTTCAACGCTGGTACACCAAGTCCATTTTCAATGACATCGGCGGTTTTTTGTTGTAGTATGCATCACTACATAAGGCCACCACGATGAGCATTGCTAACATATTTTTACTCACATCGAAGCGTATTAAATTGTATTTAAAACAGCGCATTTCTTTTTTTGTCCGCATTTTCTTCAAATGAGAAAACAATTACTTTCCTGGCTATCCCTAATGGATCGCAATTGGAGCAAGAGGGCTGTAACAGATTAGTTTCGACGTTATTACGTCGCATTAGGTGGTGTAACAACCTCTAGTTCGAAGTAGAAACTCTAAACTGAAGGCAACATCAGAGAGTGCTGCTATTTGGTTCCTTAGAGTAGATGTAATTCAATATTCGTCGTGGTATTAGGCAGGAAGTAGTTGTTTTGTCCCTTGATATTGATATTGAATAGCGAAGAATAATTTCGAAATACTTGACTTGGGAATAATATAATACTAGAAAAGTAGATTATATATAAATATATATATATATATATATATATATATATATATATATATATATATATATATATATATATATATATATTGAAAAACAAAACATGGTTCCTGCAACAATTTATAGTACTGAGTCGAAGTTTTTTTCAATTTAACGAGAAATTTGAGATTGATACGTTGCTCGAGAGCTTACGAGGAAAAAACTAGTTCGTTTCAAACCGCTTCTGGACAAATACTATAATAGTGACGGAAATGTGTTGTGGGACGTCCATAGACAAGATATCTAGATACCCAACGCACTACTCGTTTTTTACCCCACTTGTCACGTTATTTAATAGCCAGACCTCATAGATTTAGCCCTAGCCACACTATATTGACATAATCCCCATGCCTAACCACCTAAATGACCTTCAAGCCCGCTATGTGATTTGTACCATTGAATTAAGTCATTCCGCTGCCAGAAAAACCCTTCTCATTATCTGGGTCAACAATATACGACCCCTAGGCTCAAAACCCAAAAGGAAACTTCCTTATCCGCCCCTTCGGCTGCTAACAACAGCGGATGATCCCTGAAATCTACCCTAACTTCCTTGATGATCCTCCTATATCATGAGATAAAACCCTACCCTCCACTTCCACCCCACACACTCTTCGTTTTCCGCGGTTTCTCTCCAACCTGGTGAACCGGTTCTTCAGCCGAATGGCCGACGATAGAGAATAACGCAGCCGCAGCTGTATCCACTCCTTCTTCATTCAAATTTAAAAAAACAAAACGAGAAGGACTGTTTTTGTTTGCAGGTTCTCTTTTCGATTTCTTCTAACCAAAAATCCTAAATCTTCGCTTTTCCTCTTCCAGAAAAATTCGCAAACACAACCCCACGCAATCACCATAACCCTGGCTCTGCAGAGGAGCAATTCCTATATCAGGACCTTATTATTTCCTTATCCTACCAAATTCTATCCAACGATTCTGTCTCTCTCCATCTTCCAAATATCTTCATACGTGATTTTTTCAATAAATTTTGAGAAATCATTTTGTCGAAAATTAGTTATTAGTCTTTGTAGAAAATAGATACTATGTATAACATAACTTAGTTGTAAATCATTCGAAAAAGCTTCCGAATATTTAGGGGATTCATAAGCGCCCCTTCTCCCTCTTTGTAAAAGCGAAACAAACATAAATTGTAACCGAAATTACCCGTTTTAAAAGGCGTAATTAATCTTGGCAAAACGCCGACTCGAAACTGTGTTAATTGTTTTTGACGCTACTTTATTCTAAATGAAAAAATTCTCAACAATTAAAACTGTAAAAAGTAAGTAAATTGGATAATAGGACAATACATATGCTGTAATTACTTTTATTAGAAGATTTAGAAAAATCTAAATGTCTGTAAAGGTTGTATCATCATAATTATCATCGTCATGTAGTTTCCACTGGAATAAAAAACACCTGTAGGTGTCGCTTTGCAGGTTTCGTCCAATTTACTTGACGATAGCTTCTCTGTTTTTGGCTATTCAAATAGCCCCTTTCCACGTTAACTCAACAGTTACGATAGTTCTTTTCCATATTCGTAATGATCTGCATCTTCTCTTTCTGCCTCCATTGCTGGTTTCCTCAGTGTATGAACTATCCATTTCCATATTCGTTTCGTTATCATCGTGTCTATTTCCTCTTCTTTCGTTATGTTCTAAAGTTGCTTATCAATCATCCTGGTTGGCCATTAAATTAGACAGACAACCCGTAGGCACCTGTTGATAAAAGTTTGGATTTTACGAAACATATTTCTAGTATTTCTGAGGATTTCAACCTTTCTATTTGTTGTTAAAGATTCAAGGACTTCAAGGTTTAAGTTGATTCCTCATTATCCAATCTACTACAAGGTTCAAAAGGGCTGGCGATAGATCATATCCCTGTCTCAGTCCTTTTTCTATTTTGATTTACTGTGATAATCGTCCTATATCTTTGCGTTGTTATAAAAAAATCGTATGATCGTGGTAATATTTTAAATTTTGGTTATTTAACTATCAATTTGGATATTAACTACTTCTTCTGTATCGTTTTTTTATGTATCGAGGATTCTCATCGCTTTGTATTATCCGATCCGTGAATGTTTTTTTTTTGGTATTTATTAGTAACATCAGTTTCA
The DNA here is from genome assembly GCF_026230105.1 of Diorhabda sublineata. Lineage (NCBI taxonomy): Eukaryota > Metazoa > Arthropoda > Insecta > Coleoptera > Chrysomelidae > Diorhabda > Diorhabda sublineata. The sequence goes on along the minus strand of NC_079485.1, from coordinate 13,433,454 downwards.
GATACATTTTTTATGATTACCACGAATAAGATTATGTCGGTGGAAATATCGAGAATAATTTTTCACCCAATCCCCTTTATGGTCTATCGACAGTGTCACTTTCTTTGTCGTTCTTTGTAATTTTTTTATCTCCGAAAATTTAACGCCAAAAATATCATTTGTGAGAAGATTGATGATCTTTATTATTTTATAGAAATTTCATAACAAATTATTTATGAATTTATACGTTTTGGTGTTGGTTTTCTATATGAGGTGTTTCAATATTGATGGTCGTATTTTGTGAATGTTGAAATTAACTTCGTCGAAACAAAGGAAAATAATGAATTTTGTCAATTTCTAGTTTTTTTGGTTCCAATACTGAAAAGATACAAACCTTGGGTGATAAAATGAACGCTTCCATAGTTATTTTATCTAAAAAGTGAAAAATTTCATATAAAAATAAAATATATGACGATAAAAATAATGTTACTGTCATAAAATGAATCGTTATAATAACTTACTAGTTTTATTTCCAAATGCAGTTGTAGTTTTAGACGAAAAATGTCGTACGCTTTTATAGTGGTGAAATTAATTTTCCAGTTAGACATTTTATTTTATTTTCCTCTTTCCAATTCCATAAAAGCTTGTTTAGTGTTTTCTTACTATACAGGGTGTGTCAAAAAACTTAATCCCGTCTTTTGGAAAGATAGAAAACTGAAAAATATTTGGGGTTTACTTGGTAAAAAAATTTACGATTTTGCCGCAACTACTGGCAACATTGGATTGAAATTTTATACGAATATGTAGAGGGCACTAGTACGGTTGGTACCAAGTAGTGTTGGACATAACTTTTGGAATATTAGATTTAGTAAGCAAAATTTTGCTAATTTTATACTTTCGCGGACCACTCGTTTTTTGGCTATAGAAATTCGAAAAATCATCCGATTTTGATGAATTTTTTTTTCAAATTTTCGTTTTTACGGTGGATTTACGAAAACAAATTATGGGAATAAAAAAAGAAAACTTATATTGGTTTCAGGGCTTTAAATATTCATGAAATTGCACTCTTTCACGTATAATTGTTCATAACTTTTTTCAAGTTATAAAATGAAGTTTTTATATTTTTTTTCATAATATACACAAAAAAATGAACAAATTGGAAAGAAAATTATACAAAGATGTTGATTTATCATGCTTTTACAACAATTTCTCTTAAATTCGACCTTTTTTCATATATAATTGTTTTAAGTTTTCTTTTATTATGATTTATATGAACTGGGGTAGGGGAGACGGTGTTTTAGAAGTAGACCAAATGTGAAGATTTGTTCTGAATTTTTAGCACACCACCTCACTCCTAACCTAACCTAAACTAACCTAACCTAACCTAGTCTATCCTAATCTAACCTAACCTAACCAATATAAGTTTCGATTTTTTTTATTACCATATTTTTTTCTCATAAATCCGCCGTAAAGACGAAAATTTGAGAGAAAAATTCATCGAAATCGGATGATTTTTCGATTTTCTAGAGCCAAAAAACGAGGGGATCGTGAAAGTATAAAATTACCAAAATTTCAAATGAACTCAAAGATCATTTAATTTTACACCAAAAAAGTTTTAAAAAGGTCAATTCGTGTAGCATTTTTCGGAATATTGAATAATACCGGCGCTACGAAAATTTTTTACTGAGCAAACCCCAAATATTATTCAGTTTTTCATCTATCCTAAAGACGGTATCACTTTTATATGAAACACCCTGTATATAACAAACGTAATTTATCTCGTCTTCACATGGTACTAGTTAATGCTATACATCTACCGTCTAATGACTAGTGCTACTACATAAGCTCGTCCAGCTTACATCATAGTTAAACGGAAGCATTATTCATCGCCATCTTTCGGTAATTAAGTGAATTAAAAAAAATCGAGCGCTAAGATTTGGTTACATGTTATTATGGTGTCCAGGTAGAGATAAAGGTAGAATTATTGAACAATATCCGTTATTCTGGTGATCCTAGTGACGATAGTGGTACTAAATTATGAAATTATTACTATCCTGCTAGGATAAATGTGGAAATTTATGGAATTAATGAAGAAATATTTATAGGTAGTAATGCAGATGCTTTATTGGTATTAGAAACTAATTTTCGTGAATTGATAAAAAATTGTTTTCTTTTCAGATGTACCAATCCAACGCGTCGAATCGACACTGCCAAAATATAATGGAAGCGCTTGATTTAGATCGTTCATCTGGACAATGGCCCATATCGAATACGACAAAAAACAAAACCATCCTCCCACTGTCTATGCAATTCAACGAAGGGCATAAAATATCTATTATAGGTTACAGTATCTTAATGGTGTTTTCGACGGTAGCCAATATCACTGTATTGGTTTTAATTTTGAAAAGACGCAAGAAAAATCCTTCAAGAATTAATACCATGCTGGTGCATCTGTCGATAGCGGATCTTCTGGTAAGTGAAAGGATTAGAGGATATCATGTAGAGGGAGTATCAGATTTTTAATTGAGGGAAATCGATCTCGGACCTTTTTTTTAAAATCTCTTTTTAGTCACCAAAGGTTTCTGTCGAACACTGATTACTGCAAAATTTTCCATGGAAGTTATAAATATCTTTAGGTTCAAAATTATGAAGTTCTGATGTGTGCTTTTAGCCTGGGGATGACTGCCGAAATGGAAACTAACAGAAATCGTTAAGTAAATCAATTTTAGGCAATTCACGATTAAACCCGCTGAGTTTTAGACCAAAAATAGAGTGTTTTTGGATATTTTTTGATAATAACTGGAAAACTAAGCATTTTATCTGTAACCTTAGAGTTTACTTTACTGACCTTAGGTAAGAGTTAGAAGTCGCAGGGTACAAGAACCGGCGAATAAGGTGAGTGGTCTAGCACTAGGATTTTGTACTCGTCCAGAAACTTCTTGAAGGACAATTCGGAATGAGTTGGCACATTATCTTGATAAAGAAGCCTCTTCCACATAGCTCTGTAAGAATGTGATGATAATAATGTTGGTTAGCAGTTTCACCTGTAGATTCAGCAATCGCACGAATACTTAGTCGACGGTCAGATCAAAAAAGAACTGCGGAAAAAAATAAAATGGGAAAAGAAACGGGAATACGGATGGAAATTACTCAAAAAAGAACGAGTAGGTAGAGCAGATTTGATAAAAAGGAGCATTCGAAAGAGTAGGTTTCAGGCTAAACAGCTGACCTCTAGCGAAGCAGCTCTCGTTACTTAATTAACACACCTCGTAGTTATTAGAAGGTTCAATTTAATCTTTCTTTCGGCTTGAGACTCTTCATAAGGAAGTGGTATTGGGCCTAAGTAAAAGTATAGAAATAACTGGCACTTAGATGGGGTAAACACTTAATATCAAACTGGACACCACCAGCTTTATAACGAGCTACGTTAAAAGTGAATAAAAAGGGTGGAAAAGCTGGAAACTCCTTATGAATTGGATTAATAAAAGCTAAAACCATCCCCGGAGAAGATTTTCAAAATTAATGTTTATCGCTGTTATCAGTAAAGAAAAGTTTCAGCAACAAATAAATTTATTGAAAATTTTCTTCAAGTGCGTGTCCAAAAGAGCACAACGAATAGACAGCAGTTATAAATTGAAAAACAACAACAACAACTTTAATATACAGTGCTTTTCAGATAAAAGTATCCACCTTTAATAACTTTTGTAATACTGGTATTTAGAAAAAATACAAAAAAAACACGTCAATTTATGTTGGAAGGGGCAAGCATTATGGCTTATTTAAAGTTACTGGATAAGCCACCCCGTCACCCCTAGCAACATCCCCTTTATTTTTTTAAATTACTTTTCATATTTTTTATGTAAAATTTGGATACTCCTCTTTGAGCTGATTTCAAAAATGTATAATACTTGTAGGTTAAAGTGGTTAGTTTATGAGATAAACAATTTTTCTTTTAAGAGCACAAATTTTACTTATTATTTACTTTCACCAGTACATGGGTTGTACAACAGTTCAAACTCTTTAATCTTTTTAACTGTGCTATTTATTATGAAGTTACAATAAGTGTTCAAAATGAGTACCATTCACTTCCATACAATAGTATAATCTATTTTGAAATGCCTCTCTGACATTGCTTAATACGGCTGGATTTAATTGTCGACATTCATTTTCTATCCTCTCTCGTAAATCATCCAGAGATTCTGGTTGGGTAGCATAAACTTTTGTTTTTAAATACCCCCATAAAAAGAAGTCTAGGGGTGTTAAATCCGGTGACCTAGGTGGCCACTCCATCATCTGCCCCCTTCTACCTCTCCAACGAGCGGGGAATGTTTCGTTTAAAAATTGTCGGACAGGCATAGCATAGTGTGGGGGAGCTCCGTTTTGTTGAAATACCAGGTCCGACAATGTGGTCAGCACAATATTGTTTAACAATTGTGGATTGTTATTGATAATTTGCGTCATTGATTCGCAAAACTCTAGACAACGATCAAAATCATCTTCAATCAACTCGTGCACCAACTTAACTTTGTATGGGTGGTACTTGAATTTATGTAGAACTCGGAAAACTGTAGAAGATGAAACACCGATCGCTCTACTTATTGTTGACAACGACTATTTACGAGTCCCTCTCGCTTATGCACTTTATTGCAAACAGACCCTATTGTGGTAAATATCTCCATCAGTTGAATTACATACTTATGAGTTGCATGTCTTCCGTCATGTAATTCGTTAAATATTCTAGCAGCAGCTCTTGCACAATTATTATTTTGGTAGTATAAACCTACAATTTCAATTCTTTCTTGCAAAGAGTAAACCATTTCAGAGAAACAAAATAAATAATGTATCAAATAACACTATCAATAGCGACTACAAATTCTAGTTGACAATGTCAAACTTTAATAAAAAGTAGAGTTTTTTGTTGTTTGGATTTTTTAAGTAGAATAAATAGCACAGTTAAAAAGATTAAAGAGTTTGAACTGGTGTACAACCCATTTTAGTACAGGCAAATAAGGTGAAAGTAAATAATAAGTAAAATTTGTGCTCTTAAAAGAAAAATTGTTTATCTCATAAACTAACCACTTTAACCTACAAGTATTATACATTTTTGAAATCAGCTCAAAGAGGAGTATCCAAATTTTACATAAAAAATATGAAAAGTAATTTAAAAAAATTAAAGGGATGCTGCTAGTGGTGAGGGGGTGGCTTTTCCAGTAAGTTTAAATAAGCCATAATGCTTGCCCCTTCCAACATAAATTGACGTGTTTTTGGATTTTTTCTAAATACCTTGCAGCCTCCAACTAGATTCCCAATTGTTGTAATGAATTGAATTTGTAGACTGGTTGAATCCTTTGTTGAACTTCTTAAAATGGGGAGAAAACGGGAACACAGATGGAAATTACAAAAAAAAAGAACGAGTAGGTAGAGGAGATTTGAAAAAAAGGAGCTTATGCTCTAGCATATAAAAAAATTGAATTTATATTTTTTTTAAATATAACCAAATAGAAATCTGTTCTATTATATTAGTTCTTTTTCCCAAATACACAGAAAATATTAAAATAAGAATATAATAATTGCTTGAAACAAAAGGCAATTCATAAGGATAACTAGAATTTTGTGAAATATAAAAAGCAAAGTTAAAAAGTTATTTGACTTACCAGCGAATATAAATAATGATATCACCATAAATTTAATTATGATTGTTGTAGAAATAGACAGATACAAAATGATTTATAAGACATTCCGAGGTTTTTATGAATTCTTCCATTGAATTGGCAGGTCCATAACAAATTAATTTCTTCAAAAACTCGAATGTTTAAAAAAATTGAATTGACTACTCTGCGACAAAATATGAATGCGGTATGTTACATGGTTTGTATTAAATACTTCAACTGAGAACGAATACCACTTCCTGAAGAAGAGTCTCTTGCTGAGGAAGTTGGGGTTATAAATTGAAAAACCACTCAGATTCATATAAATATTAAAGTAAAGACTGGGACTTATCTATGGAAGTTCGGGATGGTTGCAGCCCTCAACTGGATAGAGGACGTTTTAGCATACATTCCGAAGTTTTTTTGAATTTCCGTATAAAATGGAAACAAATCGATAACAAATTGATTTCTTCAAAAACTCGAATGTTCGAATAGATAAATCAAAAGTGACTAATGTGCCACAATTCGTGAACAAAGGAATATTCAATATGTTTTAAGAAAAACGTAACAAGCCGAATGACATCTTACATAGTATTTAAATGGCCTTCGCCCAGCTATTTTCTATCAAAAATTATCTTCAAGATAGTTATTTGAAGGCTCGGATACCTCAAAAATTAGGAAAGCCAAAGTCGATAGACAATAATTTTTGGTGATCATTTTCTGATCACATTTCGATGTAATTATCATCAAGATACTTATTTGCAATTCATAAATATGAAACAATATCTAAGGTGTTCTATTCAACTTTTATTTTAACCATTCAAGCGATGTATTAAATGTTGGATTTATTCATTTTTATCTGAAGGGTTTGTTTCCACGCCTGAAAAGGAGGATGCACACATCGTACAGGAAAGACACGTGTAATTTTATCTTTCTAACGCCTCTTCAGTATGTTTATAGAGGTCTTATTCTCTTATTGTGAAGGATTTTTGGGTAACAAAGTATTTGCTGTTTTATTTGTTCCGAAAGCGATAGTAACTTTCAAAAATACGTGAAATTAGCTCGTCCACAAGGGGTTATATTCAGGCGTTTCATTTTGTAGTCGAATGACCAAAATAATTGACGTCGGGTCGCAATCTGTGAGCCATACAACTCTATTATTTGTAATTTTAGAAACCTCTTCGTCGCTTTCAACAATATTTTAGAGACCAATAAATTCACCCCTTTTGTATATGTCTGAATATAATTATACGTGGTAAATAAGCTCGGCGTTGTGTTCTTTGTTCACATAAATGATTTTATGTTGAGTCCTCAAAATCTCAACTTTCTATTAACCAATTAGTGCGTTTGACGACTTTCTATAAAAAAATTTCTTAGTTTTCACATTCGTATTTTGCGCCGAATCGACGTATTCATGAATCAAATGTTTTACATTCCTGCATTGCATAGCAACAACTCAAGTAAACCGTCTTAGTAGTCCAGTAAACAACGTAAAAATATAGTATCACCTCAGAATTCCATCAAGACGCCTAGATTTTGGAAATAAGTTCTATCTACCCTTGTAAGGGTAGATAAGATAAGACAATTTTAGGATCAAAATAAAGATCGTCTGATATTCTAGAATAGTAATTATGTTTTTTAATCCCTAATGAATGTATTTCAACCCCCAAAAACCAAACTCTCCGATAATAAAATTAGGAAAAAAACAGTTATAGTACTTTATCTCAACTCTCTTATTTTTTGAGTTGGGTAGTTGATTGAATAACCAAATTATGACCTATTAGGCTAAAAAGATTTGGAATACATCGAACTTTTTATTTTTAAAAAGGAAAGGAAAGGGTTCCAAAACGGTACCAATCACACCCTACTGTGATTTTTGAGAGGTTATATCTCGGTTAATTCTGAAGTTAAGAATAAAATAAAAAAAAACTAATGAAAAAAACTTAATTTTTTGTTTTCTATGACTTTTAACGTATCTTTCGTATTTTTAAGTTAAATTTAATAGAAATTTTTTTAAAAAATTAAAAAATGCTTTCTTCATTGTAACCATTTTTTTTCAGAATCAAACTCTCCAAACCATTCAAAATTTTTGATCCCATTTTTTGTATTCGACGTGATTTAATAATTTATTTCAATTAAGGTGGCAATTGCAAGGGTAGAAATGACGTTTTATTCCATGAAATGAAGGGATTCTATCTTATTTTCGTCATAAATCCCTTATTTTATGTATTATAAGTCTTATTCTGATAATTTTTTAAAAATTTTTGGAAAAGATTCAATACGTTTTTTTCATAAAATTGACCGTTTTCTACTTATATAGTTTTCAATTTTTCAACATCTTCGGTTCACCAAATAAGTTCACATTTAATAAATAATATTTCGGTTTGTATTAGGTCTATAATAAAAAAACATTCTTTTTATTTTTTCAAAACTACATTCGATCTACTCACAATTTTTTCGATGAAACCCAAACTCAGTTCTTTGTGAAAAATCGATCAAAAATATTTTTTTGGTAACAAAAATTTCAATCACGAATAAGTTAAAAAGTAATGATTTTTCGAAAATGTGATAATTTGTGTTAAAATTGCTTTGTTCTATCGATTTCATGGTTGCTTTTAACAAAAATATCACCACCTCTTAGCGGTGGTGATATTCTCCTCTAGAGTGAAAGCACATAGGGTAAAAGTTGCTTTTTAAGGTATTTACTACCTTTTGTTAAAATTTCAAGCAAATCGATAAGTCTTTAAGGAAATTGAGGTGAAAATCGAGTTCACTGGACTATAGAGGCAACTAATCTGAGTCTGAGGCTTGTGTTCAATATACACTTTTTTATAGAAATATCTTGAAAATAAATCATACGCCACATATCTAGTAATTTGTGTTGAATATTTAGCAAAAACTAAAGCCTTTCTAAAAAAATTAAAGTTACGAGGGCACTTCTCATTGTTATTCTCTATTATTTTGTAAAATAATACGTATGATTGAATATCACGTTCACAGTGCTTTAACTGTCTTTATCTTCAAATTAGTAGAATTTAAAACCTAGGAAAGTCACAGGGAGCTACGTCGGGACTGTTCGGAGGTTGTCAAAGCTATACGATGCTTTTAAATATTGCTACTACAACATAATCATGGTAATCAACGAATCATTAGATATTAGTGATTGTCTAGCTTCTCGGAGGATATTTGTAGAACACAACACCTTCATATTTTCACGTTCCAATTTGGATCAAAAAGTTCTCGGAGATTAATTTTTGATCATAAACGATTCATAATCATTAATACTACCTAGAAGTTTAAACTTTAATGATTGTAAACCTTAATGATGGTAATGATTACACGCGGTCGATGCGTATTATCAAAAAAAAAGTCGAGTCGGTAATATGTAGATAGGTAAGCTCGATATTTTTGGGACAAACCTGGTAAAATTTCGATTTTGAAGAGTGAATTTGTTTCTGGGCCACTCTTTAGATCATATTACGATTTGGTTTTGATTAATAACACGTTTGAGTTGATAAGATAATTAATGGCGACTGGAAGAAAATTTTGAAAAAACAAACAAAATTTCTATATTTATCCACTTAATTCATGATTTAACTGATTTTTATTTTTCATTACTGTATTTTGGTGAAAAAATATGTTTCTTTTTCACAAAAAATGTGGAAAAGTCGATCATTTTCTAGAATGGCTCTTGTTGGCATTGATTTATTGGGGCATGTCACAAGTCTCGCCCTGTACAATTTCAAAAGTCAAAAAAGGTCAATCAATTAGGTTCTTTTTTTTCCTTATCGATCGAAATAACAAATAATCCTACATCATTAGTAGGATCATAATTGTCTATGAGGACCTGTGCAAAATTTTTCGGGAATCTTGTAATTTCCATATTTGGATTAGTTTTCATAGTATTAAAAAAATCAATATTACAATTCAATTCTCGTCAAACTTTAAGTGAAGTCCTAATTATTGTACAATTAATACTTATTTCAATTCCATAGATGTACAATTTGTTTATCAAATTTTGTTATGAAAATCCTTGCAGCAACTTTCACTGTATAATTTATACAAATCTAGAATTTATAAAAATGAAAAAAGGTTGAAATATTAGGTCTTTCTTGCATTCTACGAATGAAACTAAAAACTACCCCACAATTTTAGTCAGATCGGAATTATATAAACTTTTATGGGAACAAATCATGGAAAAGATTTATTTATATTTTGACTCTACAATACTGGAGACGATTTTATTGGTCCAATTACTGTTTTCATCCAATTCACGACAGACTTTTCATTATAATAATATGACTTTTCGTATGAAAAAAAAAAATATGAATCAACTATTCTATTTCGGTTGATATACAATCCCCGAAGAATTCAAAACAAAAATATATTTCTGAAAAGAGACAATCACGTTAAATATACCATACAAAGTTATCATAAGCGTGGCAATCTCGGCTGCACATGACAGTTTTGTGTCATTCAATATTATTTGTGTATATTTCGTGAAAACCTCTCGAAGAGAGAGTGGTGAATAAATGTATGAAAAATCGCTGGTGTGGCTTCTAAATTATACAAATTTTTTGTAGACATTTTTTCGTAGAAACTCCGGCGTGAAGGAGAACGATCAGCGAAAGTAATTTTGAAGGGGACGCGTAAAGACGAAACTTTGATATATCTCAACCAAATACTTCCGCGTACAAGAAGTGAACGTCTTGCGTTTATACTGAGTGTCCCATTAGTCTTCGTACATCCAGATCCAAAAGAAAAAATTTATTAACTACAAAAAATGTTCTTCACCAATTGTTAACAATCACTCCTCCCATGACCTAAAACTCACCGTCCCGCTGACAGTGTAAACTTCGCTTTAACTGTCACTTCATCGACGCGTGTTCACTCTATGTGAAAAGCAAGCGCAAGAGATAAACCCTAAGAGGATAAAGACGTGCTTTGGTAGCTTATAACAGGGTCTTGGACTTCTCCACAGAAAGTGTCCAAATAAATTGACATTCTGAGCACCTACAGGTGAACTTAGCGACACTTGCCTGAGGAGTAGGTCTTATAAAAACTGCTTCAGATAGGACTATGTTGACAAGCTGGGAAGACTAAGGTCAACGACCTTTTTTCTATATTCTAAGCTGACAAGGTTTCTGGTCAACTCTGAATCGCCTATAAGTCGAATTGCTCTCTTCTATATTGAGGAGAGTATCTTCAGAGTATGCCTGGGAGTCGGGCTTCAAATATTCACGAATTTGGGCCACGTGATTATAGTAAGAGATTTTTCTTTAAACTTCAATACCCAATAAGCGAATTTGCGACTGTCCAAGTTTCTGGTCAACTCTGGATCGTCTACAAGTCGAATTGCATTCTTCCGTATTGAGTAAAGCATCCTCAGAATATGCCTGGGAGCCGGGCTTCAAATTTTCACGAATCTGGGCCACGTGATTATGCTGACATTTTTCTCCCAGCTTCAACACCCAACAAGCAAATTTGGGACTGTCCAGAGTTTCTGGTCAACTCTGGATCGCCTATAAGTCGAATTGCTCTCTTCCGTATTGAGTAGAGCATCCTCAGAGTATGCTTGGGAGCCGAACTCCAAATTTTCAAGAATCTAGGCCACGTGATTATGCTAGGACATTTTTCTCTTAGCTTCAACACCCAACAAGCGGATTTGCGGTGATAGTGATTTGATCTTCGACTAAAAATCGATTAATGATGCGTTGCGCAATAGACACTTGTACATCCTTTTTTCTTGTGGCTATAAGTACACTGAAAAGCGAAGTTTGCGGTCATGGCTGTTCTCTACGCTTCGTAACAGATCAGTATCAAAAATTTCGGTTCATACCTCGTATAAAATTACTCTGAAAAGGATATGTTTATTTTTTAACAACTTTAGCATATGAAAATATGTTTATTAAATGTCCATATTTCATGCTCAAGATTTTCTATGTAAAATATTTAGTTCTATGGCCTATTTTCAATTTAGCCAAAAACTGTTAGATTTTAGCGAAGAAAATAAATTTCTAGTTTTTACCAAGACATAATTCTAATCTTGTGATAAATTCCATGCACTCCAACCATTTATTAATTGCTCCCGACATTAAAAAATCGTTTCTAATTTAAATCCAGCCCTTGGTAAGAGGAATTACACGTTGGATGGAAATAAGAAATTTGAGTTTTATGTTGAAAGAAAGCAGCTGAGATGTTCTCTAAATTTTTTATAGGAATATCGTTCGTATTCATTATTTAACTAGTGACCAACAGATAGAAATTTTCTTGATTATGTGCAAAACGTTACTTAGAATAATTTGAAGAAATTAATTACAATTCCTGTTCACCCTTTAATGGATGTGATCATTCATTATTTAAGACGACATCTTTACACTAAATTTCCTTTGGTGTGCACATTTCAACGAAAACCACGTCGCTGGTTTCTCGAAACATACAAACATAATTCAAGTTTCTGTAAATTCACTGGTAAAATATTAAATAGACTTCAAGCTACTTGTACGAGACACCCATTCCTGTTTATTCAAATTAATACAAATAATACGTTTTGAGCCTCAACAACATCATAGGCGACGAAGAGTATTTCGAAAGTGACAGGTTCTTTAGCACTTATCATTATTTTAATAGCTAGAAGTAGTTTCAAATATTACCACTCACGAATATCCAAATTCCAATAACCTTGAGGATTGGAATTCTTTCTCAAAAACTATAAATAAGATCATTAATTTGATCCTAGAATCAAGAAAAGTGTTTGAATCACTAAAATTGCGAGAAAAAAAACTGCAAAACCATATCTTAGTTTCAAATATTTGTTTTTGGAAAGCAAATGAGAGAGGAAAAGTGTCCGTATCTGGGAAAAGTGAACAATTGCATCAACCTGCTATATCATCGAAATCTTCCATCAAATGGTACTACTACTACGACGCAGGTGCGCCTAATTTCTCGATGACAGTCACAACAGTCTCCCACGCTTATTAAGACGTTATTTACTCTTTCAAATAAGAGGGCGCTTTGCAAGGACGGTCGGAACGTTTGATATCAGTAGTGGAAGGCTCTGGAGCGGCCCCTGCAACTGGAACCTCTGGTATTGGAGTCTAGCTCAGGCCGGAAGGTAGGTTCCAAATCATCTCCCTCTGGTTCGGGGGCAAAGTTAACCTTCTTCTTTGGAATTGAGGCTTTATCTCCACTTGTTGATCGTCGAAGTGAACGATTTTGCATCCAATTTTGTATACATGGGGTCTGAATCGTCAGCAATGGTTTTTAATCGATGTTTAAGGATCTGAACATTACGTTCAGGCACACCGTTCGTAGCTGGATAACCCAGCGCAATGAGTTTTTGAAAAATCACTTTAATTCTTCAGTTAGATTGAGCTTAGAGAGATAGAGAGATAGAAGGAGCAAAAGGCTATAGGCATATCGAGATAATGCAAGTCTTCTTCTTTTACTTATTTTAGGGTTTGTCCTGTAATCTCCAATTTCTTCAGTCTCGATATTGAGATGTCGATGTTCAGATTTAGCTCATTTCTTTGAAGGTCTGCCTGCCGATTTTCTGGTAGTTGGCTTCTCCTTAACTGCTTTTTTGGTCATCCGATTTTGCTCTTTTCAGTCAATCTGTGCCTTCCTTTCTCATCTTGTTCTTCGTACGTATCTGACTATATCTGTTATTACACTCGAGTAGTTCGAGATACCTGTGGATATTGATATTATAGTGTTCGGGAAAGACGTGCCTTGGTAACTCATTTTACAGGCTTGCAATTCTCCAAAGAGATGAGTCCTGATAAATTGACATTCTAGTCTTCATGAGATGCATTTGCCTGTGGAAAAGGTAAAAACTGCTTCAGGTAGGATTATGTTGACAAGCTCGGAAGACTCAAGTCAACGACCTTCCTTTTTTGGGTCTATTTACAACTGTAGATGAAACCTGGACCCACCACTACCAGGTTGAAACGAAAGTTTAGTTTTCTTTTTTCACTTATCTTAGGGCTTTCCCTCAAACCTCCAATTTCTTTAGTTTTGATCTTGAGATGTCGATGTCTAGATTCGCCCCATATCTTTGAAGGTCTGCCTGCTGATTTTCTAGTGATTGGCTTCTCCTTAAATGCTCGTTTGGTCAACCAATTTTTTCCCTTTCAGTGGACCTGTGCCAGTTATTTCATCTTGCTTGTATCTGCATCTTGCTTGAGGTGGACATAATATTGTCTTGCTTGAGGTGGACGCTCAAACTTCCAGCGATTCTGGTGCTCTTATCGACTTCTAAGCATGCTGGATCTTTACTACTAATTGTCTTAAATGTAGGAAGTGTCTTTCCACTTTTTTCTAGTTTAAGAAAGTGTTCAAAGATCAATTTTTCTTCGATTCAGCTCCAATATTATTTCATGGTTTTCTCTGTTCCATAAACCATCATTCCAACACCTTAATCGCAGCATATTGGTTCGTGCCGTAATATACGAGGCTTATAGATTGATTCTGTGAGTTTGAGTGTATTTTTACTATAGGTAAATTGCTTGCCTTAGCAATAATCTCTTTATCCGAGCTTGAGATCGGTAGAAACAGCAAGTAGACTATTCAATCCACCTAGTACCTAAGTCTTCTTGCTTTCTAGGTCGGTAGTAATACTAGGTCTTGTATAAGTATTGCAATGCTAGGTTTGGTCTTTGTCTTGTAGAAGTAAGACCAAAACCCCAAGAGAAATACCAGGCTCGCTCATTACTAGTGTTTGGTGGAGTTTTATCGAAAAACTAGGGAATCACAAACACACAAACACAAACTATTTAATGGATAATAAACATAATAAACCCGTGCAGCCGTGAAATTCATAATTAGAGAAGTGATATTCTATTCAATATAATCAGAAATTCTTTTTCTGATGAAATATTTTAGTAAATCGCTCTTAGTATTAAATTATTCCAATGAAAACGTTGAATTTTCCAACTATTGAAATCAAATTTGAATACGATGAGTATTTGTTGATCTTTTTATGTAAATATATTTTTCATTGGATTCTTGACGATTTTCTTTTCAAGGGACGCCTTGAAAACATGTAATCAAACATCCTACGAGTTCAAAAGCCGAAATTGATTGAATTTGAATACTAATATTCCATCTATTTTCGATCCCACTGCCAACATGAATCATTTCTATACGATTCCGACAACGTGACAACTTTTTAGTATTAGAAGGGATATACGAGAAATGGATAGTAATATTTGGTAACTCTTATTTTTAAACGGTATAATTTCCAACGGTTTGATTGAGAGAAAAAAGTTCCCTTATATAATAAAAATCAAAAATAAATATAGACCAAGAAATTTATGGGATAAAGTTGAAACCCTAAGGATCTTCGATAATATATTCAAAATAACTGTCAAATCTAATGATATAATTTCCATACTATTTTCTTTACAGGTTGCGTTCCTGATGATGCCTTTGGAAATAGCGTGGGCTTTTACAGTTCAATGGTTAGCTGGGGATGCATTGTGTAGGATATTGATGTTTTTCAGGATATTTGGACTGTATCTGTCCAGTTTTATACTCGTTTGCATCAGTATGGATAGGTATGTATCAAATATACCATCCTCAAAACATGTTTTATCTACTTCTTAGCGTATAAGGTTGCACTGGATGTTGTAGATTGTTTTGGTGATCGTTTGGACTTAACTCTGCACCTATACCTAGCGTAAACTCGTTCTTATATCCCACACAATGTTATTACTACTACTTCAAGGTACTTAAGCCTCTTAGCGCGAAATGGGCAGGACATTCCCATACTATTCATGCTCTGCTGTTTACATGGCTTCCTCGCAGAATCTGCAGTTGTCCTCTGTCATGATCATCCTCTAAAGGTGATATTTAATGGAGCAGTGATCTATCAGAAGATCGACTGCCAGTTTAATGCCGTTTCTAGTCATCAAGAGAAGTTATTGGCTCATATGGTTATGAATCTTTTGGATTGTCTTAGGCCTGGGGTGTTGCTCTATGTTTAGCTATTCATTCAGTTCTATATTGATGTAGCATCCGATGAGGCCACAATAGGGCTCTGCTCCAAGAGCACTATATGCTAGAATGGTCTATTACGAAGCTTAAAGAGCAGCCGGGACCACGTAACCTCGTTTCTTAGTATACTTATAGCCATGAGTGAGTAGGATGTACCAGTATCTGTTGAGGATTATTATTTTTTTGGTCAAAGATAATGTAAAATCCGCAGAAATTTATCGAAAAATACTGAAGCCATTCGGAGATGAAGGCCTCTTAAAGACTCAAGTGTATGTATAACTTAAGGCGACGCCCCAAAACAACTGTTAAAGATGAGAAAATCTGCGCTAAAGAAAAATTCATTTTAGAGGTTCGACGAAGCGATATAGCTGAAGAATTGAAGGTACAGAAAAACTATGAAAAAATTTAACTTTATAACTTAATAACAAAAATTTTTATAGCAAAATTCCGACTTATATTTGAATCACTTTCCTATATAAACACGCAAACTTTTAACGTGAATTTTGATTCAATTTTTTTCGTGTGCCTATTTTTTCAGTTCATTTAAAGTAAATTTTACCAAAATTTTGCATATATCGTGTTCTTTATTGTGCAAGAAATAGATCTGGCAACACAGCATCTTTAATTAGTAAATTCAGTTGAAACGCTGCTATGAGAGATTAAATAAAAGGAAAAGTGCAGGCGGTCGTTTATAGGAATATTTATGGGCAGAAGTTCATCATTTATCTTCAAAAATAACGTATAATGAGCTTATGAGGTAAAGAGAGCGACGAAACAGCGACAGCGTTCGAAAACAAAGAAATTGCTTATTCCTCAGTGATCGCTATAACTTAAGTTTCGCATTTCAAATTGCTTCACCACTCCACCACTAGATCTGGCTTCCAGTGAGTTTTTCCTGTTTCCTAACCTCAAAGTTCCACTTACAAGAGAGGTTTTAGAGAGAGAGATTATTATTTGGAAAGGGTATAGACTTAAAAGGAGACTATACTGAAAAATATCTAGGCTGGGAACTTTTAAGACAACCCTTGTATATCTCACAGTATATAGCGTCATGTATGTGATTACTAAAACTTTATTTATGTTTTCAAGTCGTCTTGATTTTAGGTCTCTGATTTTTGAAAGATATATAAAAATTTTGGCGTTTCGACTATTTATCAAAATATGATATAGATAATATTTTTATTTTAATATTCATGATTTGGGTGATTTATTCATTAATATAAATGCGCAAATTTACAGTGACAATATGATATTTTTATTAAAGTAATCGAAACGTCAAAATTTTTAATCATCTTTCAAAAATTATTTAAAAAAATTAATTTTATAACAGAAGAGACCTAAAATCAAGACGATTCGAAAACATAAATAAAGTTTTAGTAATCACATAGATATACTGTGATATATACAATGGTTTTCTTAAAAGTTTCCAGCCTAGATAAATATATAAAATATATAAGAAATGAGAAATTAAATAAACTTTATTTATTATAGATACTATGCGGTATTAAAACCATTGGATATGGGTGGTAGAAGAGAGAAATTCATGGTTGCTGCTGCTTGGATAGGAGCCTGTATTTGTAGCGCTCCCCAGGTAAGTTAACTTTTCTCTCGGAGTAATAAATAATTGAAATATTTCTTAAAAGTACTAAGTAGTAATTTAACGAAGAGTCAAACGGTGTATGTTAAAACGTTTTTGGGAACACAAACTTGTCTTTAAAGCTGGATCCACACTATAAAGTCGATTACGGTTCGTTCGCGGTCAGATCTTGGTCCGGTGAAATAGTATTAGATGAAAGACAATGTGTACATTCATTATATCTGTAAAAGTTCCAGTCGAATCCAATTCCAATCGCGATCAGAAATTTTGTCTGAGCGAGATCGAACTTGTCACATTGTGTTGATATTATTTTCTTCATCAAGATTAAAAGATATAACATCTAATTCTTCAATCGAAATGTTTAATGACATGATTTTAGATCCTTTTCTATTTTAAAATTAGGTTTTTTTAATAATTTTTGAGAGATTGATAAAAAATTATTAATAAAAGCTAATTTTAAAACAGAAGAGACCTAAAACCAAGAACATTTTTTCGTGAACGAAGTCAAATTGTCGAATGTGAATGTGATTGGAATTCACCAGACCGAGATCGGATCGCGAACGAACCGTAATCGACTTTGTAGTGTGGATCCAGCCTAAGAGTGATGTAAAACATTGTACGAAATTGACACGACGAGGAATTTCTATTTCCATGACAAAAAGTAGCTTTCTTGCTTGACTGATGGTGCGAAAGGAGAATCCAGTTAAATATTCAGTTGTATTTGCATGTTAAATTCTCGTTTTTGAGCGACTCGGGTCACTCGAACCGATAAGAAGTTTTCTTTCACTAAACAACTAAAGTCTAATTAACCTTCCTATATCCGAGCACGGTGTGCTATGCTTATTTTTCCAAAAAAACGTTTATATTTTTTTCATTTTACAGGAACTATAGGATGTAATAAAACAAAAAATATCAATTGTTAACTATTTATTACTTCAATGACTATTAGTATTTTCACAACAACCTAAAAAAGTTACATTTGTTTCTTATAGTCTAGGAAACAAACATAAAATATTTTTTAATTCTTAAAAATCACATATCTTGAAAACATTATAACATAAATTTAGTTACATATTGCAGTTTGCTCTAAACAAAAATATTTGGTACAATATTTTTATTTTTCTTTGATGCGCAATATCCACATCGGCCAATTTTATTGTTGTTAGATGCAGCTGTAGATTCAGGACCATCGAATTTGCGTATTTCACTGAGTCTTAACCTCAGTGTCCTTGGCAGTAAGCATTTTTCATTAGATATAAAATAAACGAATTTATTCATGCCATGTTCATCAAACTGTAAAATAACACCATAAACCAACTATTTGTGCCTCGAGAACATTATACGTTTCAGATATTTTGTTGACCGTGTCGCTTTATAGCCCACAATGATGTGTGGTTTGCCAATCTCTTCATCAATATTTTGACCATCGTACATGTTGGACAAAAATAAGAAATTCTTGCCTTTTTTAGGTATATATGATATAAGGCTGCGGTTGCCGCGATGTCCAAATACACCAGTTTTTTCAGCTCGACCTCGTAATTCAATCAACTGTTGGGAAGCTCTTTTTTCGCACAGTTGCATAGTTCTTAAATTAAGTCATCAATATTATAGGGACCTCCAGGTTGTTTTCCTACATACAGTTCCATGATTTGTGGATACGAGGATATATTTAAAAATTCTGAGCCTACTATAGAACCAAACAAAATGTCAATGTCAAAATATTTATTACAGCGAACCTGTAACGTCTCTAGACCTTTCAAAAAAAATGCTTTTATTACCTCCTCGTTGGAAAAAAATTTACGACCTTTTAAACTTTTTTTCAGTTGAGGAAAAAGATGATAGTCGGACGGAGCCAAATCTGGGGAATAAGGGGGGTGTTCTAATAATTCAAACCCTAAATTTTTTGCATTGCAACATGAGATTTTAGCAGGGGCGTTGTCCTGCAAAAACAGAGTGGTCAGTAATGTCGAATAGTAATCTCCAGTTATTGTTCTACCCTTATCCAAAAAATCAATCATGATTACTCCATGAAAATCCCAAAAAACTGAAGCAAGAACTTTTCTAGCAGATTTTTGGACACGAAACTTCTTAGGTCTTGGAAAACCAGAGTGTCGCCATTCCATCGAATGATGCCTTGTTTCTGTATCGTAGAAATGTATCCAAGTCTCATCCATAGTAACAATTCGGTTTATGAAGTCTACATCGTTTTCAAATCAAGCACAGATCGAACGCGATGCTTCTACCTTTGCACGCTTTTGGTCAACATTTAAACATTTGGGGATCCATTTTGCAGCAATTATCCAAATTGACGTGAACTATATTTAGTGCTTCAGATATCCATTTTAGCCCAATTCGAGGGTCTGATAAAATCATGTCATGAACTGCATCGATATTTTCGGAGACTGACACAGAAACTGGCCTTCCCGATCGTTCATCATCTTCAATGGAAAATTTACCTCTTTTGAAGCTTGCAGTCCAATTTTTCACGGTCGCCTACAAAGGACATTGATCATTAAGGGTATTAAGCATATCTTTGTAAATCTGCTTACCTTTAAGGTACGTCAAACTTCATACTGACACTTTTCATAAGTTATTGTTCGTTACCATGGTAACGCAATATTTTTTTATGCATGGAACTGGTCTAGGCTAACTAGATAGCAATACACCCTCGTAAAACATTTTAGCGTCTGTCAAAGTTGTTGTCATATTTGTTTGGCTTCGATATTGCCTAAAAGGGCAGCGATCTCTAAAAGCTTCTCTACGAGTATCCTTGTCATCAAACCGAAGGTAATAAATAGAATCGGTTCCAGCTCATAGGTAGTTGAAATATTTCCGAGGAAGACCGTCAGTTTTGAACAAATCTTTGGTACTTAGTCGACCATTTCTTCTTACTCCTGCAAAGATTAAGAAACCCAACAACGCTTCAATTTCTATTGGATCGGTCTCTACGCAGTCCCTTTCTCGTCAAAACTTATCTTTTAGGCGGTTTATTTCTTGATTTGTGCACGGAACAATCCGAATATAAATAGTTTCCAAGATTAGCTTCACCCTTAAGATCCAGGAGTTTTATTCCACTAGTCTCTGTCATAATCTTCTGAATCTGATTGAGAATCATTCTTTCTGTCCGTAGATTAATTTTCATCTTTAAAATCAGGTGTTTCTTCTTGGGGTGGACTACCATCTTCAACTTCGCTATAAAATTCATTATCGTAATTGGAATCTGAATTTTCCTCCTCGAACAACAATCGAATACGTTCATAATTCATTTTCAAAGCATTTATAACCTAAAAATTTCATCTCAAAGTCTCAAAGTTCTTAGAAAAAAAAATGTTTACAAAAAACTGTTTTTTTTGTCTCATAGACATGTGCGCGGGTGTAGGAAGGTTGATAATCGATTTATTTTGTGAACTATGGAATGAAAATAATTTAAAACAACATAACTTCGATGAATAAAAATTTTTAATCAAACTTTCGAGGGATTAAGTAAAAATATCAAAAACTGATTTAAACTAAGCACTGAATAAACTTCTAACTGTTGTTTTTGTTTCAGATGTTGGTATTTCATGTAGAAGTTCATCCTAACGTAACGTGGTATCAGCAGTGCGTCACGTACAACGCTTTCCCCACTTTCGCCCACGAGTTAGCTTACCTCATCATGGGGATGATGATGATGTACGCTTTACCCTTGGTTGTTATTATATATTCGTACGCCTCTATTCTACTCGAAATATTCAGGAGAACGAGGAATCCTACGAGTGGTATGTACTTAATTTGTTCCACGTTTGAGTGTTTTTAGGTAAAGTGAAGATTAGGCCAATCAACAGGGGTTTTGTTGTGACATGTATATCAATTTTGTCATCTAATCGAAGGTGCTTCATATTTTATTCATCGGTTTGGATAAGCCGCGGTGTTTATTGATTTTTTCTATCACTGACATTGTATTTGAAAGTTATTCAAGGATTTTTTTCTCTTCTTTATTTATTATCGCATCAACTTCAAAGGTTATTAGCGACACTATACAGTTGAGTGTCTTTTAGATATTTGATTTGTGATATAAAACTATAGCTCAACATCTATTTCACCCCAAGAATATATATATTATCTTAAGAAAAATAGGTATTTTACATTAGTATTTTGAGTTCTTAAAAATAAATTTGAAATTGACCGCGAAAAATACCAAGACTATCATGGCGTCTTTAATGACGTCACACCTCGCGAAACAGCCGTAACAGTCAATTGTTTTTTTTAATAAATAATGAATTCCTCGTATTATAAATTCTGGATAGTGTCCCAATGTGAAAGTATTACGATGAAAACGCCAAACAAATTATTCATATACGTTCCAAACAATAAACAAATATGAAGAAGGTTGTTAAAAATGTAAAGGTGATAAGATGCTCGGGAAGAGTACGATTTTCGTGGCTATTTGGCTTAATTAGGTCAAAATAAATCGAAAATAAAGAATGAAATTTTTTGATATCTCGCTTCGTTTTCGAGATATCGATACTTAAAGTTATAATCAAACGTTAGTTCAAAATTCGCTTTATATATAACAGATGGCGTTCAATACTTCGTTTCAAATGATTTTTTTATTTAATTTTTATATTATTCACCCTGATACTCATTTTTATAACAAAATGATAATTTGATATTTTTCATAAAGAATTGTAGGTTGTTTTTCATTATTTATAAAATAAAAAAAATATTCAATGAAGATTTAATTAGTAATTTTATGTAAAAATATCCTCTTTCGAGCAAAAAGTATGTTCTGAATGCTTTCAATTAACATTTTTATCAACCGACAATCCCTCGTATAGTTCTTTTGATCTTTATGGTGTCAAATCCTTACGCACATTTCAATCTGTAATAGAACTTGCATAATCCATCATGTTTGATGGTTTTTCATATACATAATATTAAAATAATCGATAAGAAGTGCCAGGCGCTAAACGAACAATTTATTTACAAACAACAAAAACCAATTTCAAACACAAAACCGGATGGAAAAAATCAATTTTAAATCCAATAATAATAATACTGAATACACTGTTTACACCACCAATACACTAACACTCACAATCACACTGTCTGAAACGCGTTTAGATAACTGAACACACTGTTTATACCACGACTACATTGTTTAACTTGCTTTTCAATAACTGAATACACGGTTTATACCACGACTACACTGTCTGAGGTGCGTTTCGATAATTGAACACACTGGTTACACTAAAACTCACGATTACACTGTCTAAGGTGCGATTCGATAACTGAACACACTGTTTATACCACGATTCCACTGTTTAAATTGCGTTTCTAAAATTGTTTACACTGTTTACACTACCCCTACACCAACAGTCACAATTACATTGTTTGACACGCGTTTCGATAACCAAATTATCGTTTTCAGATACTGAATTTCCTTTCTGAAGACGATAACTCAAATCCAAATAATATTTCCGAAGTCAAATGTCAAACTTGAATCAGTACTACCAATCCACCATCTAGGTTACGAAGTAATTTTCCTAATGTATATTTTAACGTTACGCGCTCGTGGAACTCGTTGCTGGAACGTAAAGCCTTATGTTACTTGTATTTCCATAAACTATTCTTATATCCATTTTACTATGGTAAGATTTTCCTTTTCAGCTGACAGCGTCACTAGATCAAGTCTGCCATTTTTGGGAAAAGCAAAAATTCGTACACTGAAGATGACTATTATTATAGTCTTTGTCTTTTTCATTTGTTGGACTCCTTACCAAGTTATGAGTATTTGGTAAGTAAACTTTCATTTTTCTATACCTAACAACCGACATAGAATTACAGGGTGATGCAAAATTAACTCACAAATTTTAATATCAAACTATCAGTGAAGAGAAAATACCAGTGCTCGCCAACGACGCCATTTTATAAAAAAGATAGTCTATTTGTAATAGAAATGGTGCAGTGAATAGTACAACCTCACATGTTTGTTATTTGAATCGAATGAATCACCTATTGTTGGACAAATTCTAATATCCGTGGTAACTTTAGCAGAATGAGTCACCTTATATTTTGTACTGAAAGGATCAAGAAGGCCGAAAATTTTATCCGCAGTTGACTCATCTTTAAATAATTATGTGCAGGTATAATCCCTGACAACTGTACTTGTTTAATAAAATCAATGTTCCGTATTCTCCATTATTCAAATTAGCGTATAATGGAAATACTCTCCAAGAGATTCGATATCGTAAGTTTTACTAATGGATTTTGTTTCAATAGAGTGAAAAATTTATATGAAAAAGAGTACGGTTTGACTCCATTTAGTTAATAGAAGAGAAATGACAATTGAAATATTACTATTATTATAAGAAAGAACATGGTTTTAGATACGATATTTGTCAAAAAAAAACCATAATATCAAGTGAAATGGAAATCAGCGAGTCATTCACATGGAAAAATAATACAAGTTGTGGCTATCAAATAACGAAACTGGTGCAGAAACCGTCAGGTCGATAAAGATTAAGAACTGTTTTGATGTTTTCTTCATATTTTGACGTGGACAGGTGATCCGAAAGAAAAAACATTCTATAAAAACGAAGCTAACGGCTATACTGCTTTGTTTACAGACACGGTAGGCATAGCATTCGGAACAGAAGATTTCAGGCTAAACAGTTGATCGTAGCTAACCTTTAGAGCATGTGTACTTTGTCAGTAGTATTGCTAATACAAAAAAATGTTATTATTAATATTATTATTAATGTTACCAAGGTTTCTCTCCATTAAATTGTAGGACGGTGTTGTGGTACTGAGCGTTCTCCATAATAATCCTACTTCTATTTTCAAGAGAATATCTGAAAACCATTTTTCACAATGCTCTGCATCCATTTCCTCGTATCAAACGCCAGTTTTTTTAGGACAAATGTTATTAAAAGTACTTCAACGAATCTTAAGTCACTTCCTCTTTCAATAGGACCAAGTCCTGTTCAATCCTGTACGTTTTGCCCTCTTCCTGGATCTTCCTGAGAAGCTGAACTCCAGCTCTCGTACCACATTCTGTACGCCCAATTCTTCTCTTATGTCATAACTCCTTATTCGGTCCCTGAGGATGACTCCCTTGATGGTTTGCAGTATTTTCATCTCTGCGGTTCTCATTATTCTTTTTGTTGTTGATGTATCGGCTCTGGTTTCTGAAGCATATCTGAAAATAGGTCTCACACACGTTTTATAGATTCTGGTCTTGCTCTGTATTGTTTCTCCAATAATTACTTCCTTCTGTGGTGTTTCGACGTCTCTCGGCTTGAGTTCATGTGGAACCCAATTTCCTTGCTTTTGAATATATTCAGCTGCTTTTAAACGTTTTGAAATGGCTGCTTGAGTAAGACCCAAAGATTCTACCAGCTCTTCTTGTGTTTAGCAACAATCTTCATCGAGTAATGCTTCCAGTTCTTCATCTTCAAACTTTTTTGGCTGCCCAGGACGTTCATCGTCTTTCAATCCAAAATCACCACTTTTGAATCGTGCAAACCACTTTTGGTACTTTCGCTCATCTAGAGCATGTTCACCATAAACTTCCAATTACGATGACTTTCGTAAGCATTTTTCTTTATATTAAAGAGAAGAACTCCCAGCAAAAACACTTTTTCAGGAACAAGTTTGACATATTTGAGTGAAAAAAAATTATTGTTGTTAACGCTTCAAATGAATGACATATAGAAAAGACGTACAATAACAGTAGCTTTCCAAGGCAGGTTCGGAATATTGGAACGATGTAATATTATACAAGTTACGCCATCTCTTATCAAACCGCACGAATTAATTAAGCTAGCTAGCTATATCAAAGTTATAAAAGATGGTGTGGGTAATTATGTTGAGCTCGAGGATCCAGATACCTAACTTTTCTTGTTTTTGACAAGATCATTGATGTCAGGTATCATATTCGTTGTAGTTATTTTAAGAATTGATTGTAAGTGCACGCGCAGGACACAAACAAATGCACAATACCTTCACAGTCACTATTTCGAAGTACAATTAAAATCCTTCTCCAACCGTATCGCTTCGATTACTCGACTCAACTGACTCACGTCGCGTCGACGAACTCGTTTTATATGGTTAAGGAAGGTTCTAGTCAAGACTCAAAGCGCGTGGAAGATTCTATCGTTCTCGACAAATATAATAGGATATTCCCGCTTGCTCCAAAGAGATGACGATAGTGTCTTTCTCTCTCGCTTGTCTAGGCACGCGCTGTCCTTCAAATTACTTATAAAAATCCGTAGATTTGAGAATACGAGTATTTAAAACACATTTAGACAAATCGAATGAAGTCTAAAAGCTCTAAAAAACATGACTAGTTTATCACTTGGAGAGTGAGTAAAAGAAAAAGATTTTTGTATATTTGTAGTAGATTGAACCCACTTATTTAGTTATTAACTAGCATTCAATCTTTTTGTCGCTATTTAAAAATTTGATTATAAAAAACAATGTGAACATCTAATTTGATTGTTTACAACAAGGAAACTTAACTTCTAGAGTATGAAGAACCATCTGGTTGTATTGCTGCAAGTTTGGGACCCTAATATGTTATTATTGACGTGCATCAAGTTTTAAAGTATATGATTACCTATAATTACAATTCGACTGACCCTCATATGTTTTTTTCTTTACTTAACGTCGTAATAGAAATCGTTGCTTCGCAGGACAATCTATTAAGTCATCTAATAAGCTGTCCACGTTCTTTTTATCGTTAGAACAATCTGATTGATGTACTTGTTTATCAATATCAATCTGAAGGTTGCTTGTTAATCCAAAAAAAAAATCCTACGGGAATTGTTAACAAACAAAATATAAACGATTGATTTTGATTTTATATGATTGCGACAAAATTGTTTTTGTGTTAACTTTGTAACGGGATGGGATTTTAATTTCAAATAAAAAATGTATAGTTCTCAAAAACATTGTGCCCTGTTGACAATAATCAATTGCTTTTTGAGCTAAATATCTCGAAATTACATTTTTGACATGTTCAAATCTTCAAACTTTTTACCAATAATGATTGTTGAGATAATACCCAATTAATCAATTATATGGTGTGTATTTTGTTAGTGTCCAATATTCACTTTGTTCCACACAAACTGAAAAATTTAATATACGACGTATTGTATTCAATGTTTCCAGCATATTCTTTGGATTCAAATTTTTCCCACACAAAAATTCCACTATAGAAGTGGATAAATAGTAATCTGACGGATGTAAGTGCTGACTAAATGGTGGATGCAGTAGGAACTCGAAACTGCCACGTTTATCGATTTAATTTTGTGTAACTTTTGCAGAATGTGTTTCATCATTGTCCTGTTGTGAAAAAAACCTGTTTTCGGGTAAACAAACCTAAATATTTCTTCGATGAAACCACATACTTTCGCATTAGCTGTCTACTATATAGCTCGACGTAAGCTTGTCCATCTGGAAAGACTTGCCGCTTGAATTGGCCTTTATTTGCAACGGGCTCTGGTGATTATCCTTTGTTTTACCACTGATTTTCCATAAATCTATTTTTCATCGCAATAGACGTCTCAACAAAATTTTTAGATTAACGGCAGCAACGTCAAGTTTATGAATAAAGTCAATAGAGGGCAAACGTCATTCGCGAATGGCAAAAAGTCAAAATGTAACTTTTCAAATAAGAGATTTTGATACAGTTTTGATTTCATCACTTTATACAACGATAAAAAATTTTTAATCGTTCAGATATTCAAAATAAATACAGTCGTATTTTTTCAATGAAAAACTTTCTAATTTTAATGCTGAAAGGAAAAATGGTTTAAGTGCTTTTAAGATTATCCCAGATGATAATGGATTGCATCAAGTTTTTTATTTCAACTTGAATTTGATTATAATTCTGATATAGTAGAGGTCTATTTTTTTTTTCAACCTCCGATAGGCTGTAGATAAAAAACAAGCTTATTTAAAATAATAATTTTATTACCAAAATATTGATACACTATAACGAAGAGATTGAGACATTTGTCAAATCTGTGGACAAGCTTTTCAGTACCTTCTTCAAAGAAAGCTGCCGCCAATATAGCCTTACCGTTCAAAAGTACAAAACAGACCTTGAATCTTCTGGAAATTCCGTAGACAAAGCAGTAATAATGAATCTGCGGTTTTCTTTAACCATTCTGTCAACTTGTTGAACCAAGTATTCTGAAACGACAGATCTTTCGATACCATCACTGATGAAGTTTTCCCCATACACACGACACATTCTCCGATAGATTTCTACAGTTTTCAGCCTGTAGAATACGAATCACACTTGGTGGGAGCATCAATATGGAGGATATGTTTACGTGGCTGTAGCACAACGCCGACTGGCGACTAAATGACGCGGAATGTATAGTGCGAGAGCTTCGCAGTCGCCACAGTGCTTTCTTCTGCTCGCTTAGCATCTGTATGGAGCGATCGGAGGTTGAAAAAAAACGGCCTTCGTATATTTAAAGTCAACGTAAATAGGTTATATAAAGCAAAACTGTTGAATCACCTAATGCGGTCTATGAGTCAATAGAAAAATAAGTCATGAATAAATTATTTTCCCTTAAATTCCATACACTTTTCAAAACGTCTGATTAAAGCTTCTCTTTAGTCAAAATATCATCGCCTGTTTAATTTCATCGTCGCTGTTGAATCTTTCACCCCTAAACTGGTCCTTCAAATTTGCTAACAAATAGTCACACGGTACCAGATCAGAGATATATGGTGGGTGTTCAATCTCTACGTAGTCACATTCATGTGAAAAACAAAATATTGAATCAATCTCATGCCTCGGGTTTTCGATTTTGATGGAACTGCCTTAGTAAGTCAATTGAAAGAATACAAAATGTAGCCACCATTTTTTTGGTTGCTTTTTTTAGAACGATCTTTTTTGAATGCTGCATCATCACATTTTCTGGGTCCTCGCTCCAAATACAGTTCACAACTTCACACTTGACCTTGCTTTTGCGCTGAGAATGCTCATGTAGGATCTTTAGAACACTTTTCATGGATATGCAGAGGTGTGCTGCCACTTCCTTTGTTCTTAGATCATTTCTTCCACTAATGTGATGTTTTCTAATATAGACCTTCCGCACGGACGTCATCTACTAATGATTCTCTTCCCCAATGATACAACTCAGACCAACAACTTGACCTGATTAAATATTTTGATAGAAACCAAGGCGATCGAATTATTAAATATTCTTTGAACGAGTCCACTCGTTCATTTCCAGGATTCTGATAAAGTTCAAACAATAAATCAAGAATAGATCCTCGAAAGGCGCTATTTTCAATTTTTATTTTGTAAAAATATTCGAACCAATGAACCTTTTCTCGCTTTTCCATTCTTTTTTTCCACTATAAATTAATCCGTTAATACGAAGAAATATGGCGGCTCACAAAAAATATCTCAGGATACAATGATGGCGAAGGACGTGTCTGGAATATTCATTCCATAACTTTTTTTCCGAGGAAAGTTTTAGCTGCTTCTTCACGATCCAAAGTGATATTTACCGATAAACTGGAGGTGTCTTATTTCAAACAAAAAATTAGTATAATATAGAAATCTGAGGTAATTTTTTATATACAGAGAGTATCTTATAAGTAGTATCGGTTTTTATTCGTCAAAATTCCTACGCCTCAATTTAAACATGTCGTCACTTGTTGAGTTTAGGCTCTAATTTTATAGAGAATACAATTCAATTCATTGAGCATCATTTTGAGGTCCGGTTTCGTGATTTGATTGGACGTTAATTTTAACATCTCTGTAAATATTGCCATATGAAATCTACAGTATATGGACGGGCATTGTCCTGTATTCCCTACAATTTCTTCTATAAATCGGTTCGCCGTTAATCCCCTCGCTCCATCGCCAGTTTCAATATAAACCAACTTGGTTGTTGCTTGTTTACAAATCAAGTGCTGGAGTTAATTTGGAGCAACTAGTTAGCCTTTTTGGCTCAAGGTTAGCTGCCTTAAGTCTTCTTTTAACTGTTCAGTCCTTCCTCGCGTTTCTGAGCTCTTGGATTTGAACACCAATGAGGACCTGAGTACTCTGCAACGTCATCTGTCATATTTCTCAGATGTGCACCTTGCTCTCTCGGAACCACGTCTTATTTTGAAGTTACCAGTCTCTTGGTAACTACAGTAAACTCTGGAAATAGTAGACTAACTCATGTTCAACGCAGTGGCTGAATGACTCTGCTCTTGTCGAAATGGTACGATCGCTTCGTCATTTGTGTCCATTTTCAGAATTCTTGTTTGTTGGTTAGCTGTTAATGGCGGTTCAGGTAAATAACCTTCATAAGGATTAGTTACCTCTAATTAGTGCTACAATCTCAATTATCCGACCTAAAACGGCCGCACCAAGGTTGAATAAGTGAAAAAAGCGGAATTGGATAAACTAAAGAATTTAAAAGAAAATTTAATTTAGAGACTATAGGTCATTATTTTCTTTTGTTTGCTCGCTGTTTGTCCTTTTCTGGCCGCAGTCTCCTCTGAAGTGGAAGCTCCGTAGATGTTTCCTCCAGCTGCTCTGCATACTTTAACGCCTATTTTAGAGCTTTGTGTCTTTTCTGTGTACTTTCTTCTAGTACCACATCGTTTTCTTCTACTCTTGCGTTTACCGTATTCAGTATTTCTTCATCTGTCACTTCATATTGTTATCTTGGAGCAACCACTAATTCACATCCTCTGCTGCGCCTGTACAGTCAGGTGTGATGGAAGGAGCTGCTTAGAGCACTATGGAGAATCATTTTATTGTACTGTACATGGCATTGCCGCAAGAGACTCAACTGTATTGAAGACAAGCATAGAAAGGGTGCTAACATAAATACTGCTGGACTGTGAGAGCTATATCTTATATCATTTTGAAGCTAATGTTATTAGCTTCAAGATTTCACTGAGAAAAATATAATTCCTTGTTTTCAGTGACTTATGATTGCGGTTGTGTTCCTTGAGTCGTTTTTTTTGTTCACGAGGTGTATTTCTTATTTCCAAACCTGAAGAAGTGGCTGATTCGAAAGAAATTTGGCCCTAATAATGAAATAATTTCATCACATATGATGAAGGATGGAAATCTAGGATAATGCGTATATATCTCAAACGAAACTACGTTGAAAAAAATATTTATCCAGCAATTTGAGCTTTTTTTACGAAAAAGTTACTTATTGGCCCCGTCTCGTATATTGTTGTTTCCAAAAACTTCAATAGAATTTCATTTTCTACGTTTTAATTTTTTGAAACAAAAATATGGAAAGTCGCGTTTGTTTATTTAATTAAAATACGTTTTCCCAGTCACAAGAACAACAATTTTCTTGTAAATACTGAACATATTTCGAAAAGTATTTTTTCCCGGGCAACTGTTCTCATTTTTTTACCGATTAAATTTTTTCAGTATCACTTTTTTATTGCTTTGGATCCGGATTCCCGTCGAAGCAACATATGCCAGTGAGGCTGACATGAATAATAATTTTCCAAACGATAACCTAGATCTACATTTTTCTTTCAAAAAAATGTGATTTTTGAATTGAAACATGTATAACATTCATTCCAAACGTTTTCAGCAACATGTACGAAATATAAAAAAAATCTTATTACCAATTCTGAGCAAAACACATCCCAAAATGGAAAGAGGATTTCCAAGAAACAATAAACGCAGAAAACGAAGGTGGACAATGGAAGGATTTTACAACTCCGAGATTGGAATAATATCAAAAATATGTTTCCACCACTGAGGGAGGAAATACTAGAAATAATTCAGGGGCTAAACAAGGAGGAATGAGGACGAAATAGAGCCGGAACTAATCAAATATGATGGAAATGCAGAAACTACAAAATTTTGACTAACTGAAAGATCTGAAAGATCATGGAGGATGAATACGATCTACCAATTTATTCAGTTTTCATAGATTTCCAAGAAGCGATGAACAAAAACTATTTGTACAGCATTATGAACGATCTTAGTATTCCAGAAAATGACACTCGAACAGACAAAAACGAAGATAAAGGCGAATCAAAGAATATTAAAATGTTTCCAGATCAACACTGAGCTAAAACATCCCTTATCCATTACGCTGTTCAATGTAGTACTAGAATGGATAGTACGTGGAATCGGTTTGCACAAAACAGGGACACTAACTCCAAGGATAACGCACCTACAGGTATAAGCAGAGGATGTAGTAATCCTTTCAACATTGGAAAGCGAGCTTAAGAAAACCTGCAGAATCTTCATAGAAATGACCGTGAATCTACGAGTCAACGAAGATAAATCGAAGTTAATGATAATGACAACACCACAAAGGAAAAGAGCAGTGAGAGAAAGCAATGAGTTTAGAATAAGTTCAAAGTTATGGATATCTTGGGGTGATTATTAAGGACGACGGTGATGAGGGAGAAAATCTGGAAGCGAAGATAACGAGGGAAAGTAAACAGTTGGGAGCGCTGAAGGAACAGTGAGCTGCGGAGGCGAAACGTGGGTTCTCAACAAAGCAGAGGAAGAGAAGGAAAAGAAAAATACTTGATGATGGACATAAAACTAAAAAGAAGAAAAAATAGGAAGACCAAGGAAAAGATGGTACACAGAGTAGTTGGAAGACCCAAAAGAGAGAGGAATTTAGGAAATTGAAAGAAAAAAGATAGGATAGAGTGGAAGGGAATCACTTCCATGTTATGGGTCTAAAAGACATGCGTGAAGCACCTATATATACACCTATATAATATATATATATATATATATATATATATATATATATATATATATATATATATATATTACCAATTCTACTATGAAAACTAAGTAATAATTTCGGAAAAATGCGAAATGTACGGTTTTTGGTGTGTTCGGCGGTCGTCGGTTGACGTTTTGCCAACACGAGATCCTCAGTAACTAGAAGTTCGCAACTTCTGAAGTTGGTAACCTCTCGTATTGGCAAAACGTCAACAGACAACCGCTGAACTTCACATATATTAGACGAAAACCTTTCTTGAGAAAGAAAAAACTCTTTGGATTAATTTTTGTTAGATAAAAGGACTTCAAACTGAACAAACTCTCTGACGCGAGTTTCAATAACCAAGTTATCGTCTTGGGGGACTATAGTCTTCAGTTTCTGAAGACGATAACTTGTTTCAACGGTTCCGAAGATTCCAACTGGGATTTGGTAACCGACCCAACAAAAAAAAATTTGGAAAGTTTGGGGGCAAAATCTGGTGAATGGCATGAGGTGGCAATTCAAACTTTAATTCATTAATTTTGGTCATTGCAATAACGGATGGATGAGCTGGTGCATTGTCTTGATAAAACAACACTCTTCTTAGCCAAATGCGGCCGATTTGCTTGATTTCCTGGCTCAAACATTGCATAATACTCGACGTTGATAATTTCTCCTTTTCCAAGATAGTTGATGAAAATTATCCCACGCCCATCCCAAAAAAACCGACACCATGACCTTGTCTGAAGATAAAACGGTCTTTGTCTTCTTTGGAAGCCATTCTCCCTTTTCAATTCGTTGTTTTGATTGTTTTGTTTCGGTTGTGTAAGTGCTGGATCCACGTTTCATCCATAAATATGAAATGGCGCATAAATTCAGGTTTATTTGTGGGTTTTCTTGAACATTTCTGGAGTCGTCATCTAATTTGGTCGACCACCACGATGCATTATTTTCTATGGTCGTTCAGTTAGCTTTTGAACGAATTCATGTTTTATAGAAAAACTGCGGAAAACCTGCAAAAACCTGAAAAAGTTTCCTTGATATGCCGTTGCTAGTTACTTAAGAAGAAAATCGAGGAAAAGGAGGATCACCACCAAATGTATCGTATAAAGATTGATAAATCAGGTAGTGGAATGCTGATAGATACATCAAGATATGTAATAATACAAGGGGTGTCACCTTTATAAACAGAATACTGTAAATAACAAAGTTTGAACTGATTTTAGTCATAACCAGAAATATTAGGAGATTTACAGATTTTTTTCTCCCAAGCAACGATCGTATAGAGAGTGGGAAAGTGAGCCATGAGCCATCTCTTAGGGAGGATATCACGTGGCTGGTAAAAAGTATTAACTCATCCTCTTTATTAATTTACAGGGTGATTTGTAAAATTTTAAGTATGCTAGATGAGTTAGACTTGGACTTTTTTTACTGTGAAGCGATTTGCATGAAAATTTGGAATTAGTCTCATCTTACCCTTAACTTGAAAAATGGAAATGATCTAAGCTCCTCTTATTATTTTTAAGGTTTATAAACAACCTGTTAATAGAAAAATTTACATTGAGTCATTTTATCGCTAGTGTTTAATATTAAGGGGGGGTAAAATTGTAAAGTGTTTTTTAACACAACCTGACAACCCTTGAAAACAACCCCTGAATTGAAAAAATCACTTTGGTGTGACATAAAAGGATTTAATTGTAGAGAAAATAATATTTTATGTTATCTATCTATCTAACAACCACTTGATAAAAAATTTCTTTTAGAAAAAAATACGATTAGTTTGTGGACCATAACTTCTTCAATTTTTATGCTATCACAACTTATAAAAAACTATTTTAAAGGTAATTAAAAGAACTACACTTTTTTTCATTACAATATATAGAGAAAAATCTTCCATTTTAAAACGGTGAAGGGTCAAAGGGTTCGAGAGAGAGAGAGGCTGTCATTGCGCTGCAGCGCACTTTTTAAACAATCAAATCTCCGTAAATTTTTGAGTGATAGAAAAAACAAGAACCAAATTTTTTGACGGAAAAAAGGACCTGAATTTTTCATCATTATACTTTTATACGTATCTTTCACCATTTTTGAGATATTATTGAAAAAAAGTTGTTTTTTTAAGAATTCCAAAATTTTTTTTCTTAAAATCGTGATTTTTTTGAAAAATATGTGTCCTGAAGTATCCTAACTGCTAGAATCCATCAAACTCTTTATATTAAAGTTAATTCTAGACGGAATACGATTGATTTTAATTTTGGTGGAAATGGCACTTTGATTTAAAAGATTTAAAAGCATTACAGCTCACTCATTTTACGTGCAAAAGATTTTTAATAGTGCTTATTTTGAAGCTTGTCTCAAGCACTACAAAACCCTATTTCATTAGAATGCATAAAATGGATCTCCTCGCCGCTAGATGGCGTTGAATACATTGATTAAATTTCAGACAAAATAAAAAACGAATTTGATCTTCAATATCTTGCTTAATATTGCACTTGTTCAATTTGTTATCTGCTATAATGTTTATAATAAAGTTTTCAATAAAATGCATATTTTTGGGGATATTTGCAAAAAATCGATGAGAAACATGAAAAAATTACGAGTTTTTAATCGATAATAACTTGAAAAGTATTGGGTTTTTTGAAAAGCTTCATAGAACATTTTTTTCTAAAAATTGGGCCTCCTATCGATATCCGAGGTCATTTTGAAAAAAAAAAAGATTACACCTCGTAAGGGGTGGCAACCACCCCCAGGGTGGGTGCGGAGTTCAGATCATTTTCATTTTTGAAGTTGAGGGTAAGACGAGACTGATTCCGAAATTTCATGCAAAAATAACGCATTAATGACTGCACTATTAGGGGAAGTTCTGACAACTGCTCGGTTTAAAATTCCAATGGCGGTTCGGGCTCGAATTGAAAAACTAGAAGACAAATCGTCTGTCTGCTTGTTTCGCTCAACATAAACGACCGTGATGCTTTGATTGTTTCAGAAATCGTGTTTTTGTTAAGGAATATGGGTCAGGCAATACAAACGGGAAATATTTAAATGAATGTTAATAATAAGATGTAGTGTAGATCCTCACAATTTACATAGTGTATTGTTTAAACCGAATTTCTGCGTATTCGAATTCTATAGAATCTATAATCTATCGTTAACCTACCGGGGTATTTCAAAATGAACTATTAAAAATTTGTATTTGACATATTTGTTTTGTGTTTCAAAAAAAGGTCCCGTCTTTAGGATAGTTAGGAAAATATTTGGAGTTCTTCGCCGTAAAAAACGTTCGAAACACCATCCGTGTTCAATATTATCTTCTTGGCTTGGGCCCTTGGAACTTTCTTCTATGGGTTCTTTTTCCTTCAATGTAAGCAAAATGCTTATTTTCCCTCGTATCCTCTGCTATTTCATTATTAGAGAGGTTGTCGCTCCATCTGTTGCAGAATATTCCAGGGGCCTAGGGGGCCCCTTGTATCTAACTATTTTGACCATCTTCTAATGTCCTCGCTTCTCTTCCTGTCACAAAGTATTTTTTCAGCGATCCTGCGCACTATTTTCATTTCGGTGGTTTCTAATATTCTCTTTGGGTGTGTCTGGTCTCGATTCCGATAGATTTGTGTCGGAAGATTGCAAGCTGAGGTTCGTGCTTCTTTTGCCGCTTGGTGGATATTTCTATGCCTAGATATTCAAATTTCATCTCTGGTATTATTTCATCATTAACCAATTTGCATCTTCTAGGTGTTTCCGAGGTGGTCATGCATTTTGTTTTTGGTGCAGATATTTTCATTTTCAAACTTTTTGCCATTGGGTTGAATTTGAATAGTAATCTCTGTAGATCATCTTCGTTTTTTGCAATCAGAATTTATGCAACATCGACATAGCATAGAATCTTGACGTCTTCATGCATAACTATGTTGAAGAATACGGGGCTAAGAGTATATCCTTGTCGAATACCATTTTTTACAGGAATTTCTTCGCTATTGATTTTGGCCGGTATTTTGTTTATCTGATAAATGTTTTCGATGGTTTTTATGATGTTATATGGGATTTGCCTGTTGTATAGAAGGTATATCAGTTGTATTCGGTCAAACGCCTTTTACAGGTTTATAAAACACATTACCTTGAAACAAAAACAATATTATCTTGAATACAACAATTTTTTCCTGTGCAAACTCTAAGTATATTTCAGTTTTCCATGTATCTTAGAAACGTGATGGTCTTTTTTTGATTCACCCTGTTTATTGGAATAATATCCAATATATCTCAGTTTAATTAAATGTCACGTGTTATTTTTTCCTTATATGTAATGTGGTTTTGGCCACAATAATTAGTTTTTATCCATGTTTGTCTTTTCGATTCTTAGTAGGAAAAGTGTAAGTTATATCAAGAGGAAAAACTTCCACAGGAAACTCCATTTAATTTCATGACAAAATATTAGCAGAATTTGATAAATTTGGAATTTGTTCATTTCTAATATTTTCCAATTATTGAATTTTTGTGTTGATCTTTCGTTATTATGGTTTCAGAAAATTTTTATTGGCTCTCATGGTGATTTTTTCCGTTGAATTTCTTACAAGTTTTCCGTTAAAGTTTCTAGTGGTTTTTCACAGTTGTTAGTATTTTCGTTGGAATTCTTGGGATTTTTCATTGAAAATCTTCAAACTTTTTCTAATAAGTCAATAAGTGGTTTTTATCTTTGGTTTCCTTGCTACCTTTTCCTTGGAAGCTTTTCAAGATTTTTGGTAAAATATTCGTCCAATCAAATTTTTTTCGTTCAGAATTTTGATACTTAACACACTGTTGGGACCACCACTACACCAATTACACTGTCTGACGCGCGTTTCGATAATCAAGTTATCATCTTCAGAAACTGAACGTAAACTGGCTCTGAAGAC
The DNA here is from genome assembly GCF_026230105.1 of Diorhabda sublineata. Lineage (NCBI taxonomy): Eukaryota > Metazoa > Arthropoda > Insecta > Coleoptera > Chrysomelidae > Diorhabda > Diorhabda sublineata. The sequence continues at coordinate 13,396,637 of NC_079485.1, read as the reverse complement.
GATAACTTGGTTATCGAAACGCGTGTCAGATAGTGTAATTGTAAGTGTTGGTGTAGTGGTAGTTTATACAGTGTGTTCAGTATGAAAATAATTAACGATTCCAAAAATTCCAACTTTTTTGATGTTTATTTGCTACGAATTCAATGATGTTCTTTTTTTAATTTCTATTTGACATTTTGGCAACGTTTTTTCCTAAAGTTTTTGGTGTTTTTCCGTCGAAGTTTTTTGGTAATATTTCGTTGAGATTATTGGAAATTTCGTTGAAAGTTTTGATCACTCCGCGAAACAGTGTCATAAGTCAAAAAACAAACTATCGAATAATGAGCATTTGATATTCATTTTAACTTCGTTTTTCAGTTTTCTGATGATATATCAAAAACTGACAAAGTAACATTATTTTACTTAGAATTTTCAAATTTTCTACCACCAACGTATAACAATAGAGATTTCTTTTAATTTTTTGATTTATGACACTATTTGAGCGAAGGTACGATCTTAGCTGCGTGTTTTAGTCCAGGCGCTGTAACCAAAATTTTACTAAAACTTGACATGAAAACCCATAGTAAAAATTTTGTACATTCCTAAAAAAAATCAGACATTTTTCAAAAGACCGTAACGATTCTCCTAAAAATGCTAAAAATTTCTGACGTATTTCTAAAAATCTGATGTTTATTGGCACAGAGTACTTTAAGGAAGCGAGCGGCCGTGGAAAATTGGAAAAACCATCGGAAAAACTGTAAGAATTAATATTCCGTCAATAACGTGGAAAGAATTGAAAATTTCGAAAATTATCACAAAAAAGGTATCTACATGTTTTTTCGATTCGTTTTTGATATTTGTGAATCCGCTCCCCGATTCTGGAAACACCTTTGACAGTTCGAATTATTTTTTTCCTTCACTTTTTGGTCATTGTTTAAGAACGGTTTTTCTTCGGTGATTCCATCTCTGAACATTCTAAGTGATGTTTTTTCTACCACGCTTTCAAGTACTAGATTTAGAATCACTTCTAGTGCAGCCGTTGGACAAGATTCCATGACCCCAACTGCACAAATGAGAGCCAATCTATGTACCTTTCAGAGATTACTTCCTCGTGGTATTCAAGATAGTTGTAGTACCCCAAACCACTGCCCCATATGTGATGATTAATCTCACAATTGCCATGTACAACTACCATAGGATCTTTGAGCTACAACCCCAATTCCTCTCTGCAAATTTCTGCACACCATCAGAGCTGGCGATTAACTTCTTGATCTAATCGACAATCCGGTTTTCTTGTTGAATGTTTCGTTAAGTCTGCTCAATAGATTCATTAATCTATGTTCCAATTCAAAATCGTATCACCGTACAAATTTCCTTATATACATGCAATTTTGAGGTTATGTTTATTAGCGAACCAGCTTCATCTCCCGTTCATTTTGTGCACTCCTTTAGTCGAGCGTCACTGTCGTATAAGGTTCGTTCGTTTGTGAACGGTTTCCGGTACGGTCTTGTCGATGCTTGTTCCAAAAACGGTCCAGATTAGCAGATTGGAACAAATCTCTATTATTCTGAGTGGTTGATACTTGGATCTGATGATGCCATTCGCGTGCGGAAGCTGCATATACCAAAAATCCTTTCTATTCGTTTAAGGTGTCAGGTTAAAACACTTAGTTCCTAGACAACTGTCCACATATCTTGGTTTTTAAATAACCTCACGTTAAAATGGCCGAAGTTTCAGTGAAGAATATTAATAAAATTTCGATTGTTATAGGTATTGGTATGATAAAGAATCCGCTGATGCAGTGGACGAAAGAATCAAAAAAGGACTCTTCCTATTCGCCTGCACCAATTCCTGCATGAACCCAGTGGTCTACGGTTTGTTTAACATCAGACCTCGACGAAGAGTCAAGGTGAGATCTAGAACGTATACAAACGTGAACGGATTGTCGATGACTAGTCGCACCGACACTCGCTTATCAATCAAAAGTTGTTCCTGATAGCGTCGTGAAACTGTAGTTTAGGACTTATTTGTGTACAAAAACTGTGCTATCTTATATATATATATATATATATATATATATATATATACATATATATACATATATAGAGTCCAATGGTATTTTTAACCTCTGAAATAATTTCGAAAATATATTCTGCCGTTCTTCAAAGGAGAAAACAACTATTTTCCTGGCTAATACCTAATAATGTCAATCAATATTAACATCCCCAATGGCTCATAGTGTCAAGAAGGGATTTGTAATTACCGACTAGTTTCGACGGTATTACTTCTCATCAAAGTGGTTTAACAACTCTTGAGAAGGCTCGAACTAAAGAAAACATCAAAGAGTGTCGCTGTTTGGTTCATGTAGTTAACAAATGCTAACTGGCGCCATCCTCACTTTCAACTTCGAACCACTTGTCAGGAAGAAATCTTTGTCTTCAGTTCGGGTCTCAAGCCCTCTCAAGGGTTGTTTAACCACTCCGATGAGACGTAATAACGTCGAAACTAGTCAGTAGTTACAAACTTTCATTGCAATTGCGATGTTAATATCGACAAAGAGGTCAATTGACATAATGTAAGTTGTAATTCAATATTCGTCGAGGTATTAGCCAGGAAAGTAGTTGTTTTCTCCTTTGAAGAACGGAAGAATGCATTTTCGAGATTATTTCAAAGGTGAATAGTAGGAATCGTTTATTTTGATATATCCTGTCCTTAAATTCGACTGCCAACGCTCTAGAGGAAATTCCTAGGGTCGAATTATGGCATTGGGATAGGGAACCGTGAACGCATCCTTTCCAAGATACAGGGAGTTGAAGTTTTAAAAATGAAACGATTTTTTGTCCATAAATTTCAAATTTATGAATAGATCACAAGAGCAGGTCACAAAATGATGTTTTTTCTCGAAAAATTCTAGCACAAATTATCGTTTTATTTTTAAAACTTCAATACCCTGTATCTTGGAAAGGATGCGTTTGTGTACATAAATGGGCAATCGAATTTAGGGACCCTGTATATATATGCAAGGATCGCTTGATATGATTTTTATAATATTCTGTATTTGGTGATATTTGAGATACTTTAGGCATGTTTAAAATCCAATATGTCAAATTTTCATATCTCAATTCTGTCTGTAAAAAGAATCATCCTGTATAGTATAAATAGATTTCGAAATTTGCTTTTGCTTGAAATAATTTCATATAAATATCAATGGAATTACGAATAATTCATGGATTAATAGATTGGAGGGAGGAAATAATTTTGTTTTTTCATGATAGATGGCGTTGTACCTGACAGTGTGACCGCCATGTTTAATCCAAAATTGGCTGATTTATCATTTGATTTTCTCATAATAAGGCTCATATAATCGTAATTTATATTCTTAAATATTCAATCAAAATCTCTTAAGAGCTATGATCCTTTGATTCTTTCCACCCTGGCGGACTGGTGGATAAATGTGATCAGCTGACTTAAAACTGACTGACTGACTGAGCTTAAGACATTTTCGTGTGAAGGAGGTAAATACGTGTAAAAAGACGTTTTCCTGATTTGTTGTGCTAAGGGGGAAAATATGTAGGACAAGTTTTCATGGTGTTTTCCTATTTTTATGTTGAGGGGATAAATACGTGTAAAAAGACGTTTTCCTGCTGTTTTCCTGACATTTTCGTGTTAACGGAGGAAATATGTATGAAAAGACGTTTTCGTGCTGTTTTACTGATATTTTCATGTTAAGGGGGAAAATACGTGAAAAAAGACGTTTTCATCCTATTTTTTTATTATTTTCGTGTTAAAGGGGGGAATCCGTGTAAAGAGACGTTTTTCTGCTGTTTTATTATTATTTTCATGTTAAGGGAGGGAATCCGTGGAAAAAGGCGTTCTCATACTGTTTTTATCAATTTTTACAAGGTATAAAAAGCAAATATCATTTATTCCATCTATTAGGTTATTTTCTATATATAATGATGAGTATATTTCCATATTTCACATTTAGAACACACATCAGGAAAGCGTCTAGGAAATTTAAGCAAATAATTATTTAACTTGAAAATTGACATTGACAGTAATGACACATTTTTATTACACTAACCCCACGATTGGTAAATGGCAGAACTAAATTCGTGTTGCCGAAATTTACATACAAGTCGATCTTCTTATTGGGTATGTTCTGTGGTTGCTCACTTTCACACACATTACCACAACAGGTATATAGGTATTCATCATAACACATTACAAAGGTATTCACACATTTGGTGTATGTAGAAAACTGGATTAAAATTGGAAAATATTTTAGTTTTTCCGTGATTTACACAGTAATAATTATATTGAAAATTTGAAGCTTCTATATTTATTAGAAGTGCCTTATAGTTGTCGGTTAATCAGTCAGTGACAAAATTAAGAACTTTGATTAGTTATAATTCTGGTTCAAATTAATTTTCCTCGCTTCGTTTATCAAATCTGGACTGCGCGTGTGTGGAAAATGGCACAACTCTCTATCAATCCAATATTATTTTTGTCGAAAATGGATCCGAAAGGGGCACCGTCCATTAGTTCCGGTTTCATTCTCTTTCTGGTCTGGGGGATATTAACATTGGGGGGATGTAGTGCCCGGTGATATTCGTTTCAACCACATTTAGTTAAGATTTGTTTTTTAATCAAATTGTCAAAATTTCCCCACCATATACTTTGTTTTTTCTTGGTTTATTCTTAATCCATAGTTACGTAATGCCCTTTCCATTTCTCTCTTGGTTCTGGTTTTTAGAGTTAAATCGTCTTCATACGAAATTATTTGCTGTTTATGGTGCTAAATAAGTCTATATTGAAATCTCGTGAAATTTTGTCCAACAACAGATTAAAAAAGCAACAATCAAATGTCTTATGTCATTTTGACTAGCTTTACAGCCTTCTTAAAATCTATAAACATATAATAAATACTGGGAAATTTAACGCGAAAAAATTGTCATCTGTGAATTTTTTCGAAATTTCATGTAATTTTTTCAACACAATTATACAAACAAAAAAAATCGTTATACTCATTTTTTTGTGTAAGCTTCATTTTCTTCTTTTACATTTTTCATAAGATATCAATTTTTGTGTTTCTCGGGAAAATCGGCTGAAAATGTTTGTAACAAACTTTGATTAGAATGAATATTCTTTTTCAATTCCCTAGAGGGAAAGCGTTTTTCTAAAGAATATTTAATCAAGAATTTCGAATTTCCTGCTGATTTTTCCTTCTTTGTATGCTTAACATTGTTGCTTGAATTTGATCAATTTCATGTATATAATTTATTTATTTTTTTACGTTATTTTTTGTAAAGTTGTGTACATTCCATAATAAAAATTCATTAATGCTTGTTATTTTTTTGCTTATTCATAAACTTATCCCATGAAAGTACAGGGTGGACAACTAAGAATGGCCGTCGACTATATCTCAGAGTCACTTTTATTATAATTTTTCCCCTGTAGCTGTAATATAATCTGTTCCTAAGACATGTCTGATGGCCGTTCTTAGTTGTCCACCCGGTACACAGTCCATAGTTAAGTTAGTGCCTTTTTGATTAATGAGGTAACTTTTCCTTGTTAGATCAAAAACGTTTCAAACAACCCTCGTATGTAATTTCATAATCATATTATTAATCTCGGGACAGACTGTAAGAAAGTTTGACAAAAATTTTGAATAGGACATAAAGAAAAAATTTAAATCTTTAAATTATACATCGTGGTATATTGAATTTAAATTTTTTTTAATATAAATTTCGAAAAATAAATTGTATTGTTTCGTTTAATTTAATTTTAAAAGAATTTGAAATTAAGTCACAAATAATTTTATAAGGAAATTAATTGAAATTAAAATGTTAATTTGACAAGGTGTTTAGAGCAAAATTGCACATTTCCTAGTTCAGACTTGAGCCCGCGACCATTTAACTACAATGCGACGACCTAACAACGCTACCGCTATTTTTCTCGTGAAATATTAGGTAATTAATATAACCTAACCTAAGTTAACCTACTCGAAGCGAAAGTAAATCTAACCAGATCGAATTTAAGTTAAACCGAACCTAAACTAAGCTAAAGTAAAGTAAACCGAATCTAAGCTAAAGTAAAGTAAACCTAACTTAACATAAGCTAAAGTATAGTAAACCTAACCTAAGCTAAAGTAAAGTAAACCTAACTTAACATAAGCTAAAGTAAACCCAACCTGATCGAATTTAAATCAAACCTAATCTAAACTAAGTTGAAGTAAACCAAACTAAAGCTAAAGTAATTCTAACCTACTCGAAGCTAAAGTAAACAACCCGATCGAATTTAAATTAAACCTAACCTGATTAAGATAAACTGAACCTAACCTACTCGAAGCTAAAGTAAATTAACCTACTCGAAGCTAAAGTAAACCTAACCTGATCGAGTTTAAATAAAACCAAACATAAACTAAGCTAGAAAATGGTTCTTTTCCTTTTTCTGCTTAACATCAATATATTTCAATTCATATATTTCAATATATCAATTTGATTTAATGGTACAATCGTAATTAGTAATTTCTACACCATCTGGGACCTCGATAAATGGATTCTACGGTTTCTAAAAGTATAGCCAAGAAATATAATATGGAAGATTTGTGACACATTTTGGACAACCGTAAGAATTACGTGGTAATTTTGTTCGTAGTCATCCTATTCTCCAGATTTCATCACCAGCGACTTTAATCTATGAATGGATTGATAAAAGGGAGTTTCCTAATGAAAAAGCGTCTAATAAATGTGCTTATTAAGCTAATTTTAATTTTTTATAAGATGTTTTAATTTATTGTTAACTTAGTTACAGAGCGGGTCGATGGATGGAGCTAGCGTTCGCGGTAGAGCTGAATTCGTGTGTTTCGTTTCATGGAAGAAGCCGCATACTCGTCTGTCCATACACCATAGAGAAATTTGTCCGAGTTGCGGGGAATCCTTCGAGATTGTCGACGCGAACGGAAAATGACGAAAAGTTTGCTGCCATGAGTGAATTTTTTAATCCGATAAAGAAAAATAATGTCCGCCACCAAAAAACATTTATTGGACGGTTGTTTATTAGTCCACCTTGTACTATTTGAATCTGGAAAACTGCTAATCGTATCAGAATTGTAATTGATTAGATTTTAATATTTTTTATCGAACCTTTGTATAACAGAAAAATACAATTTTTGATTTCATTAAATATTCGATTGAATTTTTTTAATGAATTCATTGAATGTTGGTTCGATTTTAATGAATTCATCGAAAATTGGAATTGAATTATTATTCTATTAATTTATCTAATGTATCGATTTCGATGTATTTATCGGAGACTTATCGATTTTTTATGAATTCATCGAAAAAATTTTCGATTTAAATGCATTCATTGGAATTGAATCGATTTTATCAATGAATTCATCGAAATTTTTTTCTTAATAAAATCATCAAACATTGAATTGAATTTGTTACTGATTTCATTGAATATTCTTTTCATTTTTCTAGTGAGTTCATTGAAAATTGTATCGATTTCGATGAATTTATCGAAAAATCTGTCGATTTTTTCACGAATCCGTGGAAAACTTTTTCAATTTTAATGAAATTAAATCGATTTTTATGAGTTCATTAAAAATTGAATCGAATTTGTTAAGAAGTTCATAAAAATTGTATCGATTTTGATAAGTTCATCGAAAATTGAATCAAATTTGTCAATGAGTTCATTGAAGTGTATAAATTTTTTTAATGAATTCATTAAAAATTGAATCAATTTTTTCAATAAATCCACCGAAAGCTGAATCACAAAAATATTTTATATAAAAATTAGATTAGAGACCTAAAATCGAAACCATTACTTCATATATATACCTATCCTCCGATTTACACGGTACATGTTTTACACGTTTTCGCTTTTACACGGTTTTCCAAATAAGTTTTTTTTGTGTTTATCGCACTCTACTAAATGCTACTGTGATTGAACACGTGCACTATGTACACACCTCACGGGGACTCCCGAGCTTTTGTGCTGACTTGCTGCACACGCACACTGTGTCTATATCTCTTCGCATAAAATTAAAGTTTTATTTACGGAAAATTGTATTTGAGTGAAAGTTTCACAGTTTCAGAAAGATTTAATTTTCCATATTCGTAAATTACGAGTGCATAATTTAGATTATTATAAATTAACGGCTGTGATTAAAGTAAAATTCAGAGGGAAAAATGATGGTAATTTACCAAATAGGTTTTTTTAAAATAAAAAAATTAAAACATTTTAATTTGAATGAAAATTAATCATTAAACTTTTGTTAAACAGTCTAGTTATGGTGAATTGAAACAACTGGTTCTTTTATTAAAGGTATAATTTTGTTCTTATTTGGCGCTTAGTACTTGTAAATTAATATAAATTAAAAAAAATTATAGGCTTATAATGAAGAAGAAGTTAAAAGAAAAGTTATTTCTTTAGAAACTAAAATCGAAATTTTGGATCACTTACGAGAGGAAGATAAAGTAGTAGATGTTGCAAAATCATATAGCATGAACGAAGCTACACTAAGAGTTATTAGAACAAATGAAAACACAATTAGAAAGAGTGTGGCAGCTGGCAATACCACGAGTATGGGCACAATATCATAGACCAGAAATATCTAAATAGAAAAAATGGAGAAAGAGTTAATGCTTTGGATAGAAGATCAAACACAAAAAAGAGTACCTATTGATACAAGCGCAATAACAAATAAAGCATTATGAATTTACAAAAAAATGTAGAGCAATTACCATCTTTTTCAACTGAAAAGAAGCCAAATTTTTTGAAAGATTTAAAATAAGACATTCTTTACACAGCTTAAAATTAAAAGGTGAACTTGCTTCTAGCGACGTAGATGCAGCCCAAGAATATCCAGGCAAATTTTGCAGAAATTATTAACGACAATTCGTACACCCCTGATCAGGTTTTCAATGCTAATGAGTCAGGGTGTTATTCTGGAAAAAATGCCTGATAGGACTTATGTCTCAAAATTTTATAAATCGGCTAGTGGTCATAAAGCATCAAAAGATCGCATAACAATTATTTTCTGTAGCAATGCTTCAGGAGATTATATTATGAAACCATTAGTGATTAACAAATCAAAAATGCCCCGTGCCTTTAAAGGAGTAAACATCAATAATCTTCCCGTTTATTGGAGGGCTAATAAGAAAGCGTGGGTTACTGCTGCAATGTTTACTGAATGGTTTCATCCCAGATGCCAAAAAATATTTAAGTTCAAGGGATTGCCTTTTACAGTGCTTTTGTTAATTGGCAATGCGCCAGATCACCCACAAGATCTAGAATATGAGAACGTTGAAGTAAAATTTTTACAATACAACTTCATTATTACAACCATTGGACCAAGGCATAATTTCTACTTTTAAAGCTTTGTACATAAAACGAGCCTTTACATACATTTTGGAATAAATGGAGAACAATGAATCTGTAACAGTTATTAGTGCTTGGAAAAATTTTACAATATTAGACTGTGTGAAGCATATCGCCTTATCATACACTGCGATTAAGCAAACAACGCTCAATAGCTGTTGGAAAAATTTGTAGCCAAATGTAGTCAAAAATGAACATTCCATTTCAACGTTAAATGATGAATATTCGCAGATAGTACAGATTCATTGGTGAGAGAAGTTTTTGATGATTTTACTGATAAAAAACTAAGTGAGAATGATTTAGTTAACTTAGTTTGCGAAAGTGAGTCTGACAAATATGATGAAGAGGAATTAGTACCAGTAACATTCACTGCTAAAGTCATCCGCGAAGGACTCGCATTGGGAGAAAGCTGGATAATCATTTTATACAAAATGACACAAACGTTGAAAGGGCTTTACGATTCCAACGTGACATAAATCGCTGCTTGACTCAATAAGAAGAAATTTACAAATATCTTACAAAAAATTCGAAGCAATTGTTAATAACCGATTTTATTACCATCTCTCATAATGTAAATATTTCTGCTTCAAACATCGAATCTGCACAAATAACTTCGAGTGATGAAAGTGAATTCGAACCTTTGATTCCGAAAAAAAGAATGAGAGTAATTTCTGATAGTGATGAGGGATAATAAAACACCTTTGGTTTTATTTTTTGTTATTCTGTTTAATGTATTGTAATTAACTAAAGAAAACAGTGTTTTCGTAATATATTACATATTTTAACCTGTCAATGCATTTTATTTCTATTTCTGTGTACACCTAAAAATATTAAAAAAAAATCACAACTGTTAAATAGCAAAATTATGCATTTTCTGCAAGCTTTTCGATTTACGCGGTTTTGACTTGAAAATTTTCGATTTACACGTTTTTCTCAGGAACGTATCTACCGTGTAAATCGGGGGATAGGTGTATTTGTAACATTGAACTAGGATACAGCGAAAGTAATGATTAAATTCAAATGAAACTCAGAAAAATAGTATACATTGGCAACATCTAAAATGACTTATTTTAATCTACGACTTATATATTTAAGTTTGCCATGGGTGTGGTCAATTATTTTAACCTACAAAAAATATTTTTTCATTCGAATTTTTTTTAATAAAAAACCCAAGGTACTGATTTGACGTACCCGAATTTGATATACTTACCATGGGCGTAGTGAAAATTCTGTTTATCTAATACTTTTTTAGTAAATAAGAAATTGATAAATCGAATTAACATCAATTTGATGTGGAGTTCAGAAAAAGTTGAATATTGGCAACGTTCGAGTTTATTTGAGATTAAAAATTTGCCACTTTGTTTTAAAAATATAATATTTCGAAAATAAATTGATAAACTGTATTAGTTACTATTTTTTTTTCTCGAAATTTATTCTCCAAATAAAATTTAATAAATGAAAAAAGTTAAATATTGGCAACATCTAAATTAGGAACTCAATAAAATTGCCAGGGGCGGCGATGTGAAAAACTAAATTTTTGACAATTTATTTTTATATTTTATAAATGAAAAGTGATATTGTTTTGATTTTTTCCCAAGCAATAATTTTTTAAATAAAACGAAAGAACATATCGTATGATTTTTGAAAAATAATAAATTTTTTATTGTGTAATTTCGACTTTTTTTACTATTTCTTTAATTAGATTCAAATATTTTTGTATGAAAAAGCGCCTTTATCCTAGAACCAGCCCTGCATTGACGTGGTCATCAATTTTTAACAAAATATTTTAGAAAAATTGATTAAATCTATTATTAAAAAAAATTTTTTCATCTAAATTTATTTTTAAGACTCGGAAAACTATTAAATATTGGCAACATTCAAATCATTGGTCATGTAAACAAACTTACCATGGGCGTAGTCAGTTTTTTTTAAATTGAATAAAAAATATTTTTAAATTTAAATACAATCATTACATTTATTTATCGCTACTGTAAATACATTTTTTAATAAAGAATTATATTATTAACTGAATTTTTTATTTCAAATATTCAATATACGTACTAATTTAAGGAAAATCTCGGAAAAATACTGAATATTGGCAAAATCTAAAGACCTATCCTACCACAACCTCCGATTTTTTAATCCAAACCCATTTATCATGGGCGTAGTCATTTGTTTATAAATTTTCATTTAATTTTTCGTATAATCGAATTCGAAGCTAATATACGGGGGGGAAATTACAATTTCATATATGGAACAAATAAATAATAGTATATATGTATATAGATATTTTTATTAAATAATAGCATTGATAAAATTAATTTAATATGTATATATAACCAATATGTAAAAATATATTTAAATAACTTGGAATGATTGAAAAAAAAAACAATCAGATCAATTTCAGAAAGAAAAAATCGAAAAAATATGTATATAGAGAGATTGCAACTAAATAGCAAGAATATAGGGCGGTGTAAGCTACTCACACGGTAGAACCTGATACTATTCATTTACTGAGGAATTTCCTTGGAAACATCTAGATAAAAGTCCCTAGGGTATTTATTCTCCTTTCGATTTGGTCTTATCGTCGTCGAGTTCCGGATGCAATTGTAATCCTTTATATGCGTCTCTATCGCCGTCCGGTGACTCAATTCTCAATTTCAAATGCGCTAGGGTATTGTTGAAATGTTTCGTAATCTGATCGGCTTCGTCCGAAGTCTCCAAATTTGATAGTTCGATTTTAATTTTTTTAATAAGTTGATTTAGAACGTCAGTATCCACCTGAAACAAATTATTTTAGAAAAAATAACTACAACAGTATATTAATTAACAAGTGCAAAGTGAAGAACGATGGTAAAAAAGAGCAATTACAATATCATGAACATATTTGAGCGCCCTCGTATTACAGAAAATTTTTAGTCGATGGCAAACTGCGCAGTTGTTTATTTTGTGTTCTTTTAAGTCAATGAATGCAATAGATGCGTCATCTTGAGATATTCTGTATAATATCAGTAAATAATGGCTGTAGATGCGTTCTTTTGAACTTTTTTTTTTCTAATGTCATCAAATAATTGAAATGTGTGCGTTCTTTTGACAATTTTCGAATTTACACAAATGAATAATAAGAATAAGTGCGCTCTTTTGACTACAATCAGTATATAAGGGTGATAGGTGCGTTCTTTTGAATATTTTCAAATTTACACAATTAATAATTACAAGTGCATTTTTTTAAATTATTATCCATCTAGAGTTAAGGAATAATAACAATGGAGACGTTCTATTGAACACTTTCTTTCTAATGTCATCAAATAATTAAAATGGGTGCGTTCTTTTGACAATTTTCAAATTTACACAAGTAAATAATAAGATCAAGTGCGTTCTTTTGAGTACATTCCTTCTAATACCATCAAATGAAATCAATTAATGAGTTCTTTTGAATATATACAATTTGACGCAGGTTGGGGTGCGTTCTTTTTAATATGTTCAATTTGACGCAGTTTGAGGTTCGTTCTTTTGATTACATTCAAATTAGCGTAAGTTACAAATACCAATATGTGGGTTTTTATAAATATAATCAAATTGACGTACTCTCAGGCGATTTTTTTTAAATATGTTCAACTCGACGCAGTTTAATGTGCGTTCTTTTGAATATATACAATTTGACAGTTTGAGGTGCGTTCTTTTGAATATTTTCAATTGGACGCAGTTTAAGGTGCGTTCTTTTGAGGATATTTCATCTAAAATTCGAAAATTATTTCAATAGGTTCGTTTGGTTGAATCAGCATAAGTTATAATAAAATCCGGTGCGATCATTTGATATTTTAGTGTTAAACAACAAAATGCAACAGGTGCGTTCTTCCATGTCTTTCAAGTTCACATATTAACAAAAAAAACGGAAGATACGCATCCAGAATAAATTTTATAAAGAGAAATAATTTGGATACTCACTTGATCGTTGCCTTTTTCGAAAAAATAAATATAATGGTTCAAGAGTTCAACAAAAAGTTGCACTTGCACGCATACGTCCATACATTGTTTCGCCGTTCGGATTCCCTTCTTCAGACATTCCACCACTCTTTTGCCGTCGTGGGTCTCTTCCCCGTTATTCGCTAAACTTTTCCCGCTCCAGAAAAGATGCGAGCAAGTCGCCACTCCTCGACACTGGTCCGGCTTTTTTAGCAATTTACTGGCGGCTAACGCGCACTGGGACCTTTCGAAACAACAAGGTTTTAGTAAGCAAATAGGTAACAATCTAGAAGACCTTAGAAAGATAGCGGTAGGATGGCAGAGGAGATCAAACCATGAAATTTACACACTTTTCAATAAGTAACCAATCAGAGCCTTTATAAAGACAAGGTTACAATGGCTGGGTCACTTGAAACGGATGGACAAAGAGAAACTCTTGAAACGAATTATATTGAAGATACCAGAGTGCAAGAGGAAAATAGGGAGACCAACAAAACAGTGGAGGAAAGTAGTAGAAGACTTTGGATAGAAAAACATACAGAACTGGAGAGAAAACACAAGGGACCGAAAGAAGTGGACAGAAGTTACAAGGCTATGGACCTAAATGTTCTGTCATTTCATATCATAGAAAATATTTTTAGCTAACATAGAGAGAGATATAGATTCGTTGGATAATTTTTAGGTAGGATAAGGGAAATTTATTATAGGAGAAAGGTTTGTTAGAGTTGGCCCTGATATAGGAGTTGCTCATCTACAGGGCTGGGTATAAACAAGGATTGTAAGTTAAGTTATAATTTTATTTCTTAAAAAAAGTTTCCAGCTTTTCTGAAATTTTAGAAAAGAATTGAAAACTTCATTCTAATCACCACATTTTAAGAGTGATATCTCTGAAAGGGTTGTACTAAGGAAATTTTGTTATAGGAAATACCCATTTTAATTTCACTTCCTGAATTTTGTCTCATGTATGTTTCATTTGATGAGATTTCAAAATTTATTCAAAAAATAGAAAAACGAGTTAACCCTCGTATATACAAAAAAATTTGATACATTTTGGAGATGAATTATTAGAAAATTGATAAGAACTCACCTTAAAGGATCCGAACTTTCATCTGAGAAGCAGCTGATCTGCTCCAAGGTCCCAACAATCAAGGTAATAGCGGCCAATTGAGCCTTCGAATCTGAAATTTCATCTTCGTACAGGGAAAACGCCTGCGACATAAACTCGTAAGCGACAGTTTCGTGATTTTCGAATCCGATTTTATCAATGGCTAAAGCCCCTTGGAGGAACAAACGCAATGGCAACTCGGCCAATTCCGCCTTCACCAAAGCCGTTATAGTCTGATGACAAAATTGGAAAATCTTCGTACACTTCTTCTCCCATTTATCATCTTTCACTTCCTTATATTTGTAAGCTAATTGATAAGCTTGAAACACCAAAGGAGGAAGAGTGTACTTGATCCTTAAAGGACCACCAGTACCAAGAATCTGGAATGAAATATTCATCAAATTTCAGTAAGTAAGGGTGTTTGTGGGAAATTCACCTTTCTAGCCGAGGTTAATATGTGGAACTGATCATCTGGTAGATCTGCTTTCATCTGGTGTATAAATCTAGCCAAAAGGCACTGCTCTTCAGTAAGTTCTTCCATATCGAAATCACTGACTGGATGATCGTTTTTATCTGTTACTAACGTACTAAACAGAGTTAGAGCTTGCTCTGATTCCTCAGATGATGGTATTATCGTTTCGTTTTCCAAAGCATTGGTCAAAATATAGATACTCAACGATTTGCGACCAGAATAATCTAGATGTTCCATCAAACCGGCATAATGTTTCAATTTCAACACTACCAAAAGATTATTATAATGGTCTAAAGGTATTTTTAGAAGTTTTTGTAGTTCTTTGGCTACAGAAGAATGCGCTTCGATGTTCTCTATACCCAATCTTTGGAATATCTTGGAAAAAAAACTTTTACATGTTACAAAAAAAAACAAATATAAAAGTTATTTTTTACACCACTTGTAAAATACATTCTTATACTAGCAAGTCTTTAATTTTTTTTATGAAAAAATGATAGAAGAAAAGTTAATAGAGGCGGTGAGGGAAAACAGATACAAAAAATGGTAATTATATGAAGACGAAACTGAAGAATCAGATTTGAGGTGATCCATGTGACTCAATGTCTTGTCAGATCATCTCATATACTTCAGAAAACTGAAACTGGTTTTGATTCATTCCTAAATAATTAGCAAAATCAGTATCACTCATTTGTGTTGTAATTGCACATTGTCCACTGTTTTTTATCTTCAATAGAAAAAATTTAAATTTCTCATCGAGGAATAAAATCTTTCCTCTTCAGCATCATCCGATTCCGATTCGGAATTTATTTTCAATAACAACAATTGTTTTGTTCCATTATCAAAAATGTCGGAACATTTTATTATTGTGAATAGCCAAACCCACCGTGTCCCAATATGCGGATCACTACGAGGCACGTGTAGCATGTACGAATCGTGTCTCTCTCATGTGTCTCAATTGCCATAACATTGAAACTAAAAATTATTCGTAAAAATAATTTTTAAAATGAGTTATTTGAATGTGTATGTAAAAGAAAATGGCTTAGATTCAAATCCTTTAGCAACAGAATTTTTTAATGATTTCAAAATGAGCAAATCAGCATATCATCGCAGCTTTGCAAGATGTGTGGAGTATCTCCCATGACCAGTCTTCATTCTAAGTTTACTTAGGGGATCATGAAGCGACCAGGATACGTGCATTTTATCTTCCAACGAATTAATGGCTTTTTTTCTGTATATACGTTACAAAAAACTCCATCAAGTATTGAATTTTTTAGTAATCAATCACTATATATTCAAATGTCTTTTAACCCAAATGAATTTCAAACTCAAATTTATTAATCTAGTTTTGATGTCACATATTTCATTCTTCTGAGATGAGTTTATTTTAAAGCACACAATGCTGAACTAGAGTCAAAAAAAAATTTATTTGGATAATAACACTACTCACCTCGACACTAGATAACATAACTCGATCTATATACTCTATTTTATCAGGATAACACTTCAAAGCCAAATTAATTAGAGCCACTTGTAGAGCTATCATATCTTCTGGGGGCAGATGTTGTCTATTAGCAACGATAGTTGAAACCTGATCAGAAAACACTTCAAAAAGTTGAACTTCTTTGAGAATATTTGTACCTATAATTGGGGAAAAAAAGCAGTTTGGAACAATTTTTTGGATTTAATAATATACCTTCGCAAACTATAGAATCGGATCTCTGGCTGAAAGAAGCCAATCGCTCCATTAGACAAATCACGATGTTTTTAACATTCACCCCTACTTCAAGTTCAGCGCAAGATTTCAAAAATGGATTAAGCGTTCGAACGTGAAACTCATCAGGGAACACTTGAATTATGCATTCCATTAAATATTCTTGAGCAATTGCATCTCTACAACTAACCACCTGAACAAACGTAAAAATCATAAAAAAATTTCACTGTCTAATCACTTATCAACAAACCTGCTCTAAAATCCCCGGTAAAACCATTTTTTGATATTTATCTAAAGTCACAGATTCCAATTGACTCAATCTAACTAAATTCGTACCTACAAGAATCCTAAGTTCTTCTCTTTCCCTTTCTCTGTTCTGTCTATCTCTCGAATGACCCTGGTGTTGCATTCTCACCCACAACTTATTCATTTCTGCAAAGTTCATTAGGACGAAATCTATAGAATCCTTAACGGTTCCTTCAGGACAATCTGTATCGTTATCAGGCGTATCAGGTAACACATTCCTAGTACACTAAATAATGAAATAGATACTTAAATAGAAAATACAATATAATTAAATAGATTTACCTGCAATAGATAATTACGAAGAAATAATCCCCTTAAAGGATGTTGTACTCCTCTACACATTTCTACTAAATCTTTCAAAAGATCTCGCCTCAAGGAACTATTAGTTTTTATATAAACTAAACCAACTGTTATAAGTAAATAGAGACGAGGTACTATATTTCCAGCATATTGTACTAACTCGTACAGATCAGGCACTTTCGTACTTTTTTGAAATTCGTCGACGAGGAAGAGTTCCAAATGTCTGAGTTCGTCCGATATCGCCATGTCTGGAATTTTCACTTTCAATATGAATTTTTTTCTTATATAACTTTTACTTACAAAGTTCGTAATAGCTTTTTGGCGACAATAACGACGTTCGAAGTTCCGCTAACATAGCAGAACCATTTTTAAGGGCGTCCATCAGTTTGTTCTTATCTAATGATCTCTTCATTTGGAAAGCTTGTGCTTTCACTATACCCAAGGCATCATGTAAATATTTTTCCTGTTCTTCTACGGGAGATATTTGAGGCGGTGTTGTAGGCTACAATATAAAATTAGCAAAAAAAGAATTAATCAAACAATTTCTTCTTACCATTTTGTCTATAATAATTGTTGACTTGTGTCAATCAACAATTAATTGATTGACACCTACATTCACAGAACACAAATTAATAAATAGTTATATACTTATACTCCACCTAACCAATAACAGCAATTGTCAACTGTCAATAAGGTGAATAAATAAATAATTTTTTTTTAATTAAAGTTAACAATCAATGATAATAATTATGTATTACCATATTATTATTCCAATTCAATTAAAATTAGTATGATAACTTCTTGATATACTAATTTTATTCTCAAACTTACCTGCCCTCTTACAGTTATACAATGCATTTATCTGTCATAAGCATTGTATAAAGAATAGGATAGTAGAACAGTGACAATGCTAAAACCGTTTGAGGCAATTCTGCACGCCATCTAGTTACTTTTTTGCTCGTTCTTCATAAAAATGACCTGTAGCTTAGTGCCATCTGAAATAAACAGCACTATTTTCAATAACTAAATTTTTTTGGAAAGATCCCAATTAAATGTGAAGTTTTCTTTATCTTCGAAATTCAAACCGACAGTACTTGTTGCCGATTTTACTTTTTATTACGAAAGTGACACAAATTACCTATTCGATAGGAATCTTTACAATAGATAGATAGAGCGTATTTTGAAATACCATTTTTCTAATAATGTTATTCATCGCGAACCGAAAATAAACTTCAATGTATAAAAAAAAGATTTTTGTAATGAATTCGTGTAGCACTAGCAAATGAAACAAATAATTTTCCATTAATCTGTTAATCACTTAAATTTGGGATAGAAAGAAGTATCCTTGCACAAAGGTATATAAAATATGTATACTTTCCTTTGGTGGCTGAAATAATATGAATTTGCGATTACAGAACCTCGGTCATGTATGTATTTTTGAAACATTCAATTTTGAAGAGGCGAAAAAATGAATCCTGGCTATTTTGTATGTTTTTTTTTAACTTTCAGTTGATTTATGTGATTTATCCATTTTCCCCTGTCTTCCTGGGAAAAATATTTTTGATTTTGTTCCGCTTTCGTACTGTATTAATATATTTGATAAAATCAAAAACAATAACTTGTAAGAAGTTCTGACTATACTAATATTTAAACGTAACGAGATAAAATATACTAAATGTATCATAATACAATATCGTACTAATAATTCAAGTAATGAGATTGTAGAATTCTTCATTTGTGCAATATGTCCTTACTTGAAGAAATGCTGTTGTCGATATTCGGAACTTACTAAATCTATTTGTTGCTTATAATTCTAAAGATACCTAGATGATAATTTTTTAGCATGAAGGTTCTAACAGGTCAGAGGTGGGTTGGGCAATAAACATCTTATGGCTTTATGTAATGCTTGGACTATTATGAATAAATTGAAATAGATGAATGTAAATAAAAAAAAATGTTAGATTTTGGCATAAACGTCAGGAATCACAGATTCTTGCTCTGAGGTAATTGCATCCTTCATATTAGATAACTAAATAAAACACTCAACGTTTTAGTCAATGAATTTATTAGAAAATATGGAACAGAAATATTAAATAAAGTAACAATAATAACTGCACTTTTTATGAAATTGTTGATATAAAATTATAATAATTATAGACTGAGCGTTTTAAAAAATTATCAGAAACTACAAGTAGTACGGTCCTGTATATATTCCTTGTGAATTTTACAGCTACAACATTGTTAGTGGGAAATTCGAATGGCCAACAAATTGAGTAAATCTATTGTAATTTGAAAACTTTTTCAAATTCTCAAAATGTTTGTTTGATAGTATTGCTTCGGAACATTATTCACATTCTAATATTTTTGTTTTCTGGAAATTATTTTTTTTATAACCAGTACCCGACCCATTTGGACTATGTGTTATCAAGAAAATATATACAAAGTAGCTCTTAATTTTGACCACATAAAGAAATGGACAAAAACCACTAAACAACCTGAATCTCCGTTAAGAAGACTCTAAAACCCCAAAAATGTAGTACATGTAGAATCTACTCGCGATGACCTCTAGATATTCTTGGGTCAAGTTGGGTCACATTTACTATTGAAACACCTACTATAAATAAAAACGTTGATTATTATTGGTTATTTATTATTCTTTTTGTTGTTGAATATTGGAAATTAAACCACAATCCACACAAATATTTCAATATTCACCTTTTATCGAAAATATAATCTACTGTAAATGGACCTTGAAAAACGTATGACAATTTTTTACATCAGTCTTAAACCATCTTATTATATATAATAATATATAATATTATTGATGTTCTAGTTTTCGAAATTTTTCATTAATGTCAGCTAAGGATAAAAAAATTTATAAAACATTATTCTTCATAACGGTAGCTGGATCAACGCTACCGAAACGTTGACATGAAAATATTGTGTATTGATTTACCAAGAAAAAAACAGAAAGAATATACCATAAGAAACATGCAAAATATATTGGTTGTTCAGTTATGCCGAATTTTTGATAATTTATCATTTTTTTTAGTTTGTCTATTTTTTAAAGAACTTGAAAAAGTTTTACAATATTTGAAAATCTGAGTTCGCAATAATAAATTGAAAATGTATTGCCTATGACTACAACAGATTGCATTTGTTGCATACCACTCGGGAAGAATTTTTCCAACAATTTTCTTTTTCAAATTTAATATTATTTTATCATCTGAAATTTTCCCTATATTTTTGTCGAAGCTATTAAGTACTATCATGGTGAAATTTTTCAATAATGTTGTTGGAGTTTTCAATGCACACTTATCATTTAAATAATAATTCTTATAGAATATAAGAAGCTCTTGTCCACTGTTTATTTCATCAGAAGCTTCTAAACTGACATTACAGTCTTTGCAATTGAGGCGATCTAAACATTTTTCAATTAAATAACCCACTTCTAACATCGCAATATCATTTGAATGTACCTCGGAAGAAATTGAATTGGTGGATGAATCCGTTTGTTCGGATGATGATTCTTCTTTAACATTTAATGAAGCGAGTGCTTCATTGTGATCTGTTGGTAAAAGCAGTATATTATCATCATCATCCAGTTGACTGCCTGCATCAGCACTTCTAGGTGACCTCATTAAATTGGCGACAATATTTATTTCAAATGTAGCTCGAAATGCTTTCACTGTTGGCTTTCTGTTATACCCTCCTCTTTGACGATAAACAGAAAATTGATTTTGAAGTGGATCTTGAATTAGTCTGCCTGTGAATAAATAATTGAAACCTTCATTTTTTTGATCACTTGCAATTTGTTCTATAGTTTTAAATAGACTGTTTCTATTATCACTGTAGGAAGTTATGGATAGCAAAATCGTGAAATAAATAACTAACATCAATATTTGTTGGGATGATAAATTCATTCATAATGTGTGACTGGAAAAATGTACTTGAGGAGCTTGTTGCTACCTTCAACTTTCAGAAATTATATTTTACAATGAGACCATAAATGCTTATAAAACCATCTGTTTGTTTAATGGTATAATAAAAGCAGATAAAAGGTCTACTTATCTGAACCATCTCTTGTTAAATGTGTTTTTTGCAATATATATAATAAAATTGAAACTAAAATTCATTTTTATTGAAAGTATTTAACAATCATGAGATGGTATATGGCATTACTATATTCTTACCCTTAATAGATATGAGGACAAAAATGAACAATGGACAAAAATGGTGATTATGATTAAAGTTCTTTTGATAAGTTTATAAGATTGAATGGATTTGGAGTTTGTAGTAAATCATTGTACTCGTATAATATGCAATGGGACCATAATACAAATAAACTCATTATCAGAAAAAACTATTGGACGAATTATCTTTTATTTGATGATAATTAAATACCTACGTATGTTTAGTATTGAACATTTGTAAACAGTCATTTATTCACATTCACTATTTTTTATTCCTTTATGAAAAATAATTGTCTTAAGAATAACTCACCCGAGTGTATGATCCATTTTTGACATCTGGTAGGGTCATTCACAGGAAATCGGTACATTATAATTGTAGGATCTGATCTCTTACTTAGCCCACACTTGAAATAAACACAATTATTTCCAGCCATTTCTAAAAAATTGAAAAGAAGAAGTGATTATTTGTTATATAAATACATTTTAATAAGTAGTTCGCTAAATATACAGCTTTTTTTCGAAATTTATACATCTAGCGCCTCTTATAATCTGAATATATTAACTAAGAGAGTAGTGATGTATATTAATTGTAATAATACCCACTTACCTCAAAAATGAAATATATATCCAAGTTCAAATATTCTCAAATAAAAAAATAATCCAAGTGCACAACCAACGAAACTCAACAATAACACAACGAACACAATACAATATTGAACTCAAATTGCAACTTTGCTATAGGCACCCAAAATAAGAAACTTTACAACACAGCTTAAGGGCTGAATATATTTTAAATAATTTTGGCGCCATCTGTTATTGGGGTAATTCGGCAACCAAAGCTAAGAAAACACGTAATTCATGCTAGGACGTACAGTTAGAAAAGACGTGCTGTGGACGCCAACTCTCCACTGCTATCTATTGGTGGCGTCCACCTCGTCAAATGATATCCTCATAAGACTAACCTACTATCCTATTCTTTATACAATGGTTATAAGTCATTAGAATTTACAGGTTTCTGTTCTTTTTATATTGAAATATATTAATATTTTTATATTTTATTTAAGTAATAATAATTCATTATTATATAATTTTCTCAAAATTACATCTATTTTAATGTTTCTCCCATAGCAACGTCATGATTCGAAGGAAATGGATTAACTTGTTATACCTGCTCCATCTATTGATGAAACTATGGGGAGTAATAAATTTATATTGATAAGAAAAAACACTTTATCTTATTATTTGAATATTTGGATTTTTATTATTTAGTGGTTGAGTGAATAAATTTTTTCTTAAAAGAAAGATATTAATGGTGATGATGTAATCTTTGAATTTTATATAAAAAGGAAACTGTAAGAATTCATCAGGTCTCAATATACACTGTTACAAGATGGTACTAGCAGCTCAATAACACAATATTGTTGATAATAAATAAATAAATAAATAAAATAGCATTTTCATTCATTCAGCGTATGAAACTTCACCCTTGTCAATATAACAACGTCATGAATAACAATTTGAAACAACCTTTATAAATCGGTCGTTGTCAGAACATGTGTCAATTTTTAAAAAACTAAATTTAAAAGATGAGCCGCGCTGTTTCCCGAGCATTGAAATTTATTTTGGCAATAACGGTAAATTATTTCCTTCACTTTATTATTTACATAATATTTTGCAGAGACGTAGTCAAATCTTGCGTATTGTTCCCGTGATTTCTACAAAATGAACAAATTAGTCAGCACTCCCAGAGAAGTGAACGTCTACGTAGAGATAATCCACAAGCAGCTGTACTTCGCCGTCCTCAAAGGAAAAGACATAATCAGCTTGAAAAACAACTCCAACACCATTTATTTTTGTATAGACGATGAACTACATTACGATAATTTCTTCAATGATTTCGGACCGTTGAATTTGTCTTGTTTATATAAATATTGCTCCAAATTGAATAAATACCTGAAGGTTTCGAAGGGATTGAAGAGGGTGGTCCATTATACGTGCAATCAACCCAAAAAGAAAACCAACGCTGTATGTTTGATGGGATTATTTTGCATCATGTATCTCAAGTTCGAGCCGGAGACCATCTGGGGCGTTTTGGAAGATCTCGGACCTTACAAGTGAGATATCGATTTCGTATATACTGAAAAGTTTTTGCCCACTCCATAATACATTCATTAAATTTCATAATACACTTTAACGAATTTCTCTTTAAACAAACACACCACAACTTCGGAGGAACGCATGTTTATAATTTGTCGGTGAGTGCGACAAGTTAAAACTTTCAATCACCGGCTGATTTGGTTATTATTCTTTAATTCTGAATTATATCTTGTTTGTAGTTGTAGTAGATTGTAGTTTATTCTGTGATTACTACTTTATGAAGTTCGTATACAAATTGTTCTCGTTCTCGCAAATTTAGACTTGTAGGTAAAACCAAGAAACTAACGGTTGAAACTCGTGAATTAATCGCAAGTCTTCATAGTCTAGGTACAAAGGGAGAAAATATGCAACCACCAGGAGCTGTGGCGATAGAAAACGTTCAGAGTGACCTCGAAAAACCACCACAACTTAAGAACGTATTGTTTTGATCAGTAAACGTGATCGACGACTCACAGGCCCGTAGATAGCAGCTCAGATCATTGAATCTGAAGATCTGCATTCCACATTGAAAAAGGGATTGAGAGAAACTGGAAGTGTGCCAGTGAAGAAACCTCTTTTAAGACGCCAATATAAAGTTAAAGGTTGTAGTGTACTTAAGAACATGAAAATTGGATGCATGCGGAGTGGGGAGAGTTTTGTGGAGTGATGAGTCAAAATTTAAGGTTTTCAGATCTAAGAAAAGAATGTTTGTGTGCAGGTTAAAGGTAAAACGTAATACAAGTGAAATCCTGACTGTAAGACAAGGCGGAGGGTTGGTAATGGTTTGGGAATGTTTTGAAAAAAGGGCGATTGATTATCTGGTCAAAATTGAAGGAATTTTGGAGAAAGAATGCTTTAAAAATGTATTACTTTCTGGCTATCGCCTGATCGGCAAAAAAATTTTCTACCAGTATGACAACTTCGCAGGGAGGAATTGTGAAACCAATCATCACACAATGGTTTGTGGTACTAGAACTAGTCCAGATACCACGAGGAGGAATTTTTCGAAGGTTTGTTCAGTTCTACGGATTTTGTTTACATAAATTCCTGTACGATAATTACCTTTTAGATTTTTAACAATATTATTAACGTAATTTTGACTTCTATCAACCTAGTCCTTCGCGTAGGTTCATCTTATTTCACATTTACATTTTATTATCTTCGGGGTTAATATCCTCAATGCAGTGGTTTGAGGTACTACAACTATCTTGAATACCACGAGGAACGATTTCTCGAAGGTATAAAGACTGGCTTTCATTTGTACAGTTGGGGCCATGGGATATTGTCCAACAGCTGCTTTAGAAGTGATTCTAAATCTAGTACTGGAAAGCGTGCTAGTAAAAACATCAATTAGAATGTTCAGAGATGGAATAATCAAAGAAAAATCGTTCTTAAATAATAACCAAATCTGGGACATCTTCAGAATGATGCATCGAAAAATTTTAGCTTTGAGAAAAAAATTACCTCAATTCCAAGCTGTAGAAGATAGTGAGATCAAAAGACCATACAAGAAATAAACAGAAATGCCATTAAATTGTATATGGACGATCTAGAGCAGCAGACAGAACTGGATTTGAAGTGTACAGGACCAGAACCAAACACTTTTATATTGTGGTTAACTGAAAAAATATGTCCAGTTTAATCTATATAGGAACTAACGCAAACAGAAGATCATCATCTTGTCCGAAAGCCAAACAGCAATTAGAGCTTTAAGCTCTAATATTATAAAATCCAACGTCGTTTGGGATTGCCTAGAAAAATTAAACAGGCTAGGAAAGAAAAATAAAGTTACCCTACAATGGATAGCTGAAAAGTTGATAGCTGATAAGCTCGCTAAAGCTATAGTTGACAAGTCCTTCATGGGACCTGAACCCTTCTACAGAACAATAGAAAAAGCATTGGAAAATAAGGTATATGGGAGCCAAATCAATTATTGGGGCTAAGAGCTGAGATGAAATAGAAGATGAAGATCTCTGGTAGCTACAACCATCGCACATTCAGTACATTCTAAGTATCGCTGCAAGAAACGGGGATATTATAGATCCTTTGGGTTGCAAAATCTACGTACGTACATACATCACGCAAACTATAAACTATAGTGTGGGCAAAAACTAGTGACCAGTAGTAAATATCTCAATATGTTCACAGGCCTTACTTAGACGTTTCATTGGGTGATTGTGGTTTTAATTTGAAAATAATTGACTGTTTTAATGCTATTGGGAGAGCTATGACATTCAATTTTGTGGATTTTAAAGATTTCAACGTCGACGAGTACGATATATATAGCAAAATTGAATACGGCGATTTGAATTGGTTAATACCCAGGAAGTTCCTCGCTTTTATAGGACCAGCTGATAACCGTACAGCCCATCCGCCGGAATTTTACATCAAATATTTTTTGAAAAATGACGTGAAGACCATTATAAGGTTGAACGGAATCGTATATAACGCTTCTGCGTAAGTAACAATTTTGTTAAAACACACTGCCCAGCATAAAATTCACCACATAATCTAAAGAAATTTCAATTTTCTTTGGTTTTTCTTCAGTTTTACCATAGTTTTTTAACTGAACAAAAAAGAAACACTAATATTTTTTGTTTTTGTCGTTTTACTTGCCTATCGCAAATAGTTCATGTAGTATTCACAGCGACGGCTTTAGAAGATGGCTACTGTCAGCAGTTCATGCGAAGACCTGGTTCAGAACAGTCTGCAGTTTCCCTTCGAAATCATCTACAAGAACTGAAAAATATAAACATGAGTGGACATCTAGATCATGTTCTCGAACTAGACCTACTGGGCTGTTGCTTTCTTGTAAACACCGGATCGCTAGATTGAATTTTGCACTGGAGCACCTTGTTTGACAACGATAGATTGGGGTCACGCATTGTTTTACGAGTTCTACGAGAGCAAGGCGAGGGATACGTTCAAACTTGTACTACTGAGTGACTTTCATTTGTTGGAGAATAAGTTATAATATGAGGAGGTATATGTTTTGACGCTCGCACGGCTTTTATCGAGAATGGGACGTTGACTACGCACTTATACCTAACAGAGGTTCTAGAAGAGCATGATGTATCATTCATGGTTATTCTTGGAGACGACGCAACCTTTCTGAATGATAATGCACAACCCCACACTGCTCGGATAGTCACAAAATTTATTATTATTATAAAATTATAGAGAGTTTCGCGACATCATGGTGCAGGAATGGGGCAGTTTTCGATCCTATTCATCAATGTAATCTTCTTCCAAAGCAATACAATCATTCCAACGCCTCTCTAACTTCTCGATGTCGTGTTTCTAGCAATTACTTCTTCATTTGAGCAGAATTTCTTATCGGTGAGTGCTTTTTTTGAGATCCGTAATCACCATATCTGGACTATACGGTGGTTGTGAAAGCAATTTGAAGTGTAATTAGCTCAATTTAAAAATAGTTGCCATCTACTTGTGTGTTGGTGCATTGTCTTCGTGAAACAATGGTTGGTTTCTGCATTTAAATGCTCCAATAACTCTAGGAAGTATTCACTATTGATTGACATGATGGATCCATGATTCATACATTGTCACATATCGATGCAAAAAATTTAATTTATCACGTGTAAACATGGCCAAGTTTTCTCATGGTCAAATGTTCATGCATAATTGTAAAGAAACTGCATTTTGATATCTTTACGGCCTCAGTTATCTTCAGCAATTTCTATTACGATTAGATATTACCAGTTTGTGGACCTTCTTGGTCAATTTGAGAACCAGGACGTTCACCATAATAGGTGTTTGTACGACTACATTTAAATTCAGAAAATCAATAAAAAATGATTTTTTCAATGGAGCAAAGTCCGGATAACACTTCTGAAGCTATTGCTTCACTTAAATGGCTGTCACTTTCAAAGTTGGTATCAAACGTCGTATGGATTTGACAATGGCAACGCCATCTGCGTGTAAGGCACACGACTTATTGAGTAATGTATTATTGATTAATTAGAGAATTTCAACTGATAACATTTGACAGGAAACCGGATAAAACGTTTTTATTTAGTCGTCATAACTTCAATTTCAGTTTCACTAAAGTTGGAATAAAGCATTTCAATTTAATTTTCCCCGACGGATCCACTCCTCCTCGAGGGGTTCTATTGAAGTTTTTATCTATCGCAGAGGAGGCACCTGCTGCTATAGCTGTACATTGTAAGGTAAACTATTCAAACTCGCTGTTTTAACGCGAATTCAATTGATTTTACGTTTGCTTAGGCCGGTCTTGGTCGTACGGGCTCTTTGATAGGTGCTTACCTCGTGAAGCACTATTTGTTAACGGCCAGAGAAGCTATAGCTTGGCTTAGACTATGTAGACCAGGATCAGTTATAGGACGCCAACAAATATGGCTGGAGAAGATGGAAAGTTGGTTATGGGATGCCGGAAACCAATACAGGTGAAGTTTTTCCATAATTAATTAATTACAGTAATAGTTTTGTATGTTAAAAATTGCAATTTTCAAAATATACTGTTGAGCAAAAAAATCGACTCCTTGTAATCTCAAATCACTGACAAAACAACTGTATTATATTGTTTCTTGCTCATACAATCCAATAATATATTATGATCGTTAACTACCCTTTTTATGTTTATTTACAATAATACTAATTAGGGGTAACTAACCTAACCTAACCACTATTAGTTAGCCGTCAAACGTCAACCGATACACAACAAGAAATCTACCTAAAAATGGACACAACAAGTAATAAAGTTCCTAAAGTCAGCGATAGCCCAGTGGGCTGAACATAAGTCTGCTGTTTCAAAAACTCACCGTCGTTACCAAGATTGGAACCTTTCGTCGAAGACGCTTTTCTGGAAGGACATTGCTGAGAAATTTCAAGTCCCATAACAGAATAAGACTTAAGGCGGCTAATCTTGAGCCAAAAAGGTTAACTACTGGTTTCAAATTACCTCCAGCTTACCAAGCATCTCATATAAGATTTACTATGGAACACGATAAATGGACTAACAAAAAATGGGGCTTCGTTCTCATCTCAGATCTTCATGGTAGTCATAGAAGATGACCAGTCTACATAAGATCTGGAGTGTTGCATAAAAGCTGAGACTAATGGTGTCGAGATGCTAAAACCACAAATATAATGGAAGTTACAGATTTTTTTAGTAGAGATTTTTGAGCGTGCGACTCGAGTCGATTTTTTTGTGTATGTGTAGAAACGATAATTTTCCATTCGCTTTAGGATTGAACGTTACGGAGCGGTGGATGAGATTCCGACACACAAATACGGAATTTACAGTAAAAAGTGGCAGGTGGAACGAGAAAATATGTTGAGGGAAGCGCGAAAAAAAGTACAAGTCAACGACGTTCCTAAATCTGATATGACGGCGATATGCAAAAAAAAGATCGTTTCTGCGAGCATCGATTCTTTTACTAAAAAAGTTAATTCGCAAAGAAGTAATCGTAGAACGTTACCAGAAGACAAAACGAGATTATTACATCCTAAATCGACGGAGAGAGTGGAAAATAAAACGTACAGTCCAAAGCAGAGCTATCTATCGACGTTGCCAAGTGTAAGTTACGATAGATCGACCTCGAGATCTGCTTGTGAGCAGAAAAGAATCGATAGATTCACCCAAGGAGACGAATTGAATAGGATAAAGGCGACTTGGAATAAAAATAAGACACCGATTGGTAAAATAACTAGACCCCAATCGGAAAATGGGAAATATATACTATTTTCACGTAATTTTACGTAAAATTGATTGTTTTGTTCGGGAAAATCTATTTTATCGTAATTCATCAGAATCCTCGATGTATTCTTGATATTTACTAAATTTTCTGTATATCATTTGGCAATAAAATAATAAATAAAACTGGAAGTCTATCATTTATCACTTTCCTAGTTTTCTCGCTGTTTTTATAACTCTTGCAATAGCGCTCTTATATTCCGTTTGAATAGAGTATGCCTCCATTTTGATCTTTGCATAAGTTACAGCGTTGTCAAATGTCTGTCATGAAATTATAATGCAGTGGTGCCAAAATAATCAGATTTTCACAAAAACTATATTAAATAATTAATACGTCAGAAAAAGGGATGTTTTCAATAGAATAAAAGATGCCGATATCATATTTATAGTTTGAGATTGAAATGGTGTGGTCAGTTGATTCGGTGTTGAGGATTATTTTCTAAGGCAACTTTCTCGTGTTTTCAAGGTTTTGTCATAGATTATGGAGTTTTAGAGTCGGTTAGTGCAATAAACGTTACGTCTCTGTTAGAAGTTTAGTTTCAAGTATGGAAAATTTAAAAGAAAATGAACGACGTTAAATGATCGACTTTGTAAGAATGGAAATGCCAAAAAAGAAGAAAGAAGCTTTGGTTAAAGTGACTAACGGAAAACTGAGGGTCAGTTTACGAAAACAGAGTTCAAAAATCAAGAAAATATTCTAAGAAGCAACAAATGGAACACAAATCAAAATTCAAAAAGGTGAGGAATTGAATTCAGAAGTGTATTTAAAAAGAAACAAAAGTTTTACTTAAAAGTGATGGTACGTTTGGTCGATATCTTCTCTTGGTAGTTCTTCAGCATACATTAGTCCTTCTAGAAACGCTGTAACCTGGTACTGGATCTAGATTAATGCAGGTCATAAAGAAAAAGCATCCTGAAGGAAATTTTGTGTTTTGGCCAGACATATCAACTGCTTTTTATGCAAAAAACGTTGTGGAAGCTTCCACGGAGTGTTCCTAATGTGCCTCAACTGAAGCCAATTCAACCGTTTCGACGAAATTTGAACCGAAACGTATATTCTGGAGGTTTGGACGCAACTTCACATGAAGAATTGGAAAATATTGAATATTTCATAATTTAATGCGACATTTGTAAAGAAAAATTAGCATAATTTTTATAAAATTAATAGTTACTTTGTGAATGTTTAGTTGCCAATTGAAATCGAATCGATATAATCTTTTCCCGCATTCCACAATAATTTGAGAACATATTTACTGGAAAGTGCCTTCTACTTTGTTAACGATTTTTATTTCTAATAATAATATTTAATTCCGGACATGCTGCATACTGGTTTAATTTTGTTATAGACTCATACGAGGTCTGGTTATTAAATAACGAGACTGGTTGAGAAAACGGGTTTTATTATGAAAATTATTCTACATTCGAATGCTTTCTTCAATATACTTTTCTTCACTCGCCATACACCTTTTCATACGTTTTTTCCATTAATTTAAGTAATGTTGGAAGTCTTCTTTGTTAAGGGTCTTTAGGAGCTCTGGTTTACCGCTTCCATTGACACAAATCGGGTCACAAGATATTTTGGCTAGGAGTCAGGAAAGACTTTTGTCATTTGTAATCCCTGGTGTAAAATTTTTCTAACCGTTTCTTTATCGGCGTTTACAGCCTCGTCAATCATCCGGATGCTAATTCGACGATCTGCACGCAAAATTTGGTTGATTTTGGTCACTGGTTCCGGAGTTAGAACAGTCACAGGGCGACCTGGGTGCCGGTCATCTTCAGTGCTTTCTCTAAAGCGCTTACACCACTCAAAAACACGCGTACTAAATAGAGAATTGTCACCATAGGTCTCTTGCAACAAGTTGTAGATAATATTTTACAATTTTCAATATAATTATTTAATAGCCAGACCTCGTACACTAATTATGACCTATTACTATAACCTATAATTTTGTTACTCGTTGTGGTTTTGTTTGTATGTTTGTTTTTTAGTTTTTTCGAGCTTTCGAATTTTTTCACAATAAAGCATTTCTCTCTTTCTCTCGAATGCGAGCCGATTGGGTGAAGATTCAATTATATAAAATGTAGTACAATAGTAAAATAGTAAAATAAAGTACAAATAATTAAATTTAAACAAACAGTTTGTCCCCACACTCTTATACGTTAAAACGCCGACTACACTTTGTGAAAAACATACTATACTAGGGCGTTAACACAAATTTCCAAAAAAAGTACGACGTCAAAGACCTGCACATGTATGCAAGTTCACTTATTTTCTATATTTTCATGTTTATACGTAACGTCTAAAGTATATAGATTAGATAATAAATACGAAAGTCGTTACGTCACTTTTAGATATTTAAACAGCGTTGCCAAACCAAAAAAAAATAAAAGCAAAGAAAGAAGTAAATATATTTCACTAATAACCTTTTGTATCATCCATATTTTCTATTTAATTATTAGATAAGGAAGAAAAAAACGTCAATAGAGAAATTCATATATATATTTATATTACAATGAAAAAATCATTTATTTTTTACAACACGTAATATGCTCATTATAATATACAAACAAAAAAAAATTTCAAGCCAATTTTTGCTGACATTGCACAAAGCTTAGAAATTAACAATTAAACAGAACTAGGAACGATGTGATGAACAAAATTAGGATAAGCTTGAATAAAATCCTTACAACATGATGAATTATGCTTTTTGTAAATTTTTTTAAGCGTTCAGTTCATCTAATATAATTTAAAAAATGATAATAATAGTCAATTAATTTGAAATTAATTACTTCGACATTAAGATTATTCCAAGTTACGAAGGCTGCTACTTAAGTTTTGAGATAGATAAATAAAAACATATCATTGGATATGGCTTGAATGCGTTTGAACCAATTTCGATTGAGGTCCTCCAAAACATGTCATTTGAACGCATCCACAGGCTTCTGAAAGAAAACGTTGATTTCTCAATTCATTTTTGATCTGCAAGAATCAGAAGAAATCAATGAAATACAAACAAGGACCTTTCAACTCGATGCTTTGTTTGTCCAAAAACGTTTTCGTTTGAATTGATGTTTGATAGCTCACGTAGGGGTGAGTGTTTCGTCTTCTCCTATTGGTTTCTCTGATTTTTTCTAACACTTTTCGCAAATAGGTGCTGGTGTACCATCCACAATCTTTCTACGTTGGAACGGCAGCGACATCTCTAGTTATTCCGAAAATACAGGCGACTATTTGCTTCAAAGTGCTTCCAGCTTAACGAACTTTCGTTGGATTTGACTTCGTCTTGAAAGACCCATACAGTCGATTGTTACTTAGTTTCGGGTTCATATGCATAAATCCATGATTCGTTACGATCTTACAGACGTGGAACTAATACCCAAGTATAGCTAAATCTCAAAGTATGTCACATGACGATCTGGCAACATCAGTTTACGTACAGCATCGATGTTTTCTGGCACAACAGCCGATTTTACACGACCTTCACGAAATTCATCCTTTAGCGAAGTACCATCTCTATTAAATTCGAAAAACCAGCGAAGATGGTGTTTCATGGTGCTGTTGGTTTAATCCACATTGAAAGTCATCGCAATCACTCAAGATGAATGTGTCAACTTAAATAGCACTCGTAGGACAACACGTACATTCATGACATATGACAGATGACAATGTCAATGTCAGATTTGACATATCCATATTAATACTGGCAAATCTCAAAACTTAAGAAGCAACTGATGAAGCTTGGTCATTTTTGAGCATATAGGGTGACCTCAATTTATTAGTTTGACTAAATAGATACCACCAGTGGTTTTTTCCAGAAATTGAATCTTCTAGAATATTTTTTAAATATAAATTTAAGTAGAACATGAATATGAATTAGTGTAAAGAAAATACGTTGTGTGTTTTAATATATCGTACCCTTTTGTACTACATACAATTGTTTTCCTTTACCTTTTAGTTTATGATATAAAGGAGAGAGTAAAAATATACCTTTCAATTCGTTCAAATAGAATACAAGTCTTGTGACAGATTTTTGAAACTTTTAAACTGTGGAAATTTACTTGACATTCTTTGTCATGTTTATCAATATTAAGACAAGTCCAATGATCTTCCTATTTGACAATAATGGCAACTGTCTGAATGTCAGTTAACTTAGGAGTCATTAAATAGAAAACAGTGAACAGAAATGAGAAATGAGAAAATTTTCTCACATATTTTCTCGGGCTGAAAAATTCTGATTTGGCATTTATTCTTGAAACACCCTATAGTTCTTTGTGATAACTATAATTATTCACTAAATTATCTGAGAAAATCTACAAGTAATAAAAATGTAGTGAAGTTATGGAGACATAAATTATTACCCTAAAGTACAGGGTGTATACTAATGTCGTTCGTAGCAACTTTAGTAGCGTTTATCACGTTTATGAATATGGCGTAGAATTTGCTACGAATGTCAAACAGCAAACATCAATCGGAGACAGCAAACGGAAAGCAGAGTTTATGCACCGGTCTGTAATCTAAAAAAAATTAACTTTGATCCATCAATAATATATGCAATTATTGTTTGATATGAAAGTTGTGCATGAAAAATCGATTTAAAGATTCGATTTTACGATTGTAGATCGAATCGTCCTAGCCCTGCGCATAGACATAGTACTTAGAGGTTAATTCTTAAAATTTAACTTGGATTCTAAATAGTTATTGTCTTAACACAACAATCTTAATAATGTTGGAACAAATTATTAAGTTTTGAAAATAATAAACTATTCTACGACAATTTGTACAATTGCTGCCTTTGCTTAGACCCCTATGTATAAAAAACCCTTTTAGTTAACATTTTATTACCTAATTTGATATAATTAATTTTGTTAATTAATTTCTCATTATCCATTTAGACTAAAATATTCATTTTAGTCTAATATGTGAGTTGGAAACGTGCAGTTTTCGTATTGAAATTTTTTATACATCCGTTAATTTTCATTTTTCATAGTTTTTGGTGAAAAAATTGATCTGCAAGAGACCGATTCTTTTCCACCACAACACAAATATGGAATATTAAAACATCAAATACGTTCACCCCATGAAAATTATTTATTCAAGATCTCACATGGTGTTTAATTTTAGTATTTTTCACAATTATTAGGTCGTTTCTACAAGTACTATTCCAAAAATACCTTCCACATCTATAATAAAGCCCCAAAATAAATACAGTAGATATAAAAAAATAAAATATTGACCACAAGTAGGAAGAAGATATAGAGTAAGAACAATAAGCTATTTACAATATTACAACACTTTATACAGGTATACGAGGGTTGTCTGACAAGTTCCTGATTTCAACTTGGAAATATATTCATTAATATAGGTTAGGAAATATATTTACGCATGCGTTGAAAGATTCTAACCAAAATTTCAGTCATTTTGAACGAAGTTAAAGAAGCGTTGTACGAATACTGGACAAATGGTTTTGGAAAATTGTCGAATTAAGTTTAGAGAGATAAAAGAGTTTATCGAAATATCAAAAGAGCACATTTGTGGTATACTGACTGAAGAAATATACATTCGTAGTCATTTGGTGTGTTGGGTACTGCGTTTGCTCCCATTGGACCAAAAGCGCATTCGAATGAACATTTCTCAAGTCTTATGGAGGCGGTTTAAGCAAAATAAGTCGAATTTCTTGCATCAATTGATAACTGTATATAAAAAACCAGTCAAGACAATGGGTTGCAAAAGGTAAAGACGTTTCAACTGGAGGAAAAGTCTTCATCGAGTATAAAGAAGAAGATAAAATAATGACAGAAGGGTATTGATAAGGTAAAGAGAAGCGACCGCACTTCGATGAGAGCCATGACTGAAATTCATGAATTCATTGACGACCAGATCTGGTTACCGGTGACTTATTCCTCTTTACTAACCTTAAGGAGAGAAATTTTCATTTTTATTTATTTAGATTAGGACATTATTGCATATGTAAACGCTTATTTTGGAAAAAAATTAGTCTATACACTGAAAAAAAGACTACGTTTAAAATAAAAAAATATTGTGTCTTGTTACTTTGTTAAGTTGGACACTCTTCAGACAATCCTCGTATATAAATACTAGAACAAGTGATATTATATACACGATTGGAAGACTTAGTGACTTTGTCGTAATATACGATGGTGACTCTAAAAGTAATTACCGTAAAAACTACTTTTATTTATAGTAAAATAAACATCTGTCACAATCAATTTTATATTTGGTTAAGGCGAATATCCTGATTGGCAGAGTATATTGGGAAAAGATTATCATTGTTAATTTGTAAATTTTTGAATATGCATTATACGGAAAAATTACCAGCGACCTCATCTTCTTATAATGGGCCATATTTGCATAAACTTACCAGTTTTTCGAAAAAGTGTCCGGACATATTTGGTTCAAAATACATAAGAATATTATTTTTTTCTTTTTGGCCCTATGATTGCATACGGCAGCATTGACCCCTCCC
The DNA here is from genome assembly GCF_026230105.1 of Diorhabda sublineata. Classification (NCBI taxonomy): domain Eukaryota; kingdom Metazoa; phylum Arthropoda; class Insecta; order Coleoptera; family Chrysomelidae; genus Diorhabda; species Diorhabda sublineata. Next base: position 13,360,859 of record NC_079485.1, on the reverse strand, counting down.
GTCCCATCACGAGTTAAAACTGTCTGTATAAGGCTCTACCGGAAAACGACTATAACTTTGTTATTCACCCTGTTATTCACCCTGTATATCAATACATTTTTGAAATCTACGTAAAATTTTAGTATACTTTTGTTCAAAAACTTTTTTTGAAAATAGCATACTTTTTGAGTTATTAATTATTTTGTAAAAAAGTTGACTATTGCAGACCCTTATAAATTATTTTTTACGAGGTTACCCTTAAATATATGAGAATGTTTTCTGTTCGGTTTCTTTTAGTGAGGTCAGACGTATTTGAATCTATGCTAAGAAATGTTTCATTTTATACATATACCTCGTAAAAAAATAATTTATAAGGGTCTGCAACGGTCAATTTTTTTACAAGAAAATTTATAACTCAAAAAGTATGCATTTTTCGAAACAAACAAAAGTACACTGAAATTTTATATAGATTTCAAAAATGTATGAATATACAGAGTGTTCCATTTAAAATAACAAAATTAAAAAACAAGATTGTATTCGAAAACCCAAACGTAGAAATTTTCATGATTTTACTAGAAGTATTTTGTCATATATACAGATAGTTTTAACTTGTCGTGGGACGATACAATATAATATACAATATAAAAGAAATACTTTTCACTGAGATTACTTCTAGAGTCGTCCTGGTAGAGATACTATACTTTTTTCATACAACTAGTTTGTCGTAAAAAGCGAAAACTGGATATATATTACAGAAACACCTTGTATTCTGTATATTTTTTCGCACACAAGCGATTCATAGAAACGAAAAAGTAAAATTATGATATGTTTTTCTACAGATATTCTATGATAAATACTGCGGATTTTACAGATACAGTTTTTCCCAGAAATAGTTATATTTATAGTCCACGAAATGAAAACTTTTCTAAAAATAAAAATTTGAAATTCAATTTTCACCCTCATCAATATTCAATGAGATGAAATTTGTATATACAAAATGTGTGGTTATTAAATAACATGACTAGTGATATAAAATATTTATTGCCCTCCTCCATCCCTATATCGCTCCATTCGAATCTTCCATTGTTCGAAAATTTTTTTTCAGTCAGATCCTTCTGGACGTGCGCCGCTTTTTATTCCACAGCTTCAACAAACTCGAATCATATTAATTTTAATGCAGATTTGAACTTAGGAAAGAGGTGCAAGATCTAGTAAATCAGAGGGTTGATCTAGCAATACGAGCTTCTTGTTGTTAAAATGTAAATATTTTAGACACTAGCTTTGAACACAATTTTCGCATGGTGAAATTTTCCGCACATAAACTTTGTCAATTCCTATAGATTCAGCAATCACACAGATCTGATGTAAATCTTCTTGGTCATGTTAAAAACGCTTGAACCATGCAAAAAAACGTGGACGTGTCAAACATTCATTGTCATAAGCTAAATACAGTTTTTCCAAGTTCCATGTGAGGTTTTAGAACAATTTATTTCTACATCGATCATTTTCATGGCAAAACAAAAAAATCTTCGTCGTTCTATGCCGTTTGAGTTACCCATGATCTGGACCGATTTTGAACTGCTAAAAATGTAAAAAATAACCGCAGGAATTATTGAAAACTTCAGTAATATCAATGTAATTCATTCTTGATATTCTCCTTAAGCTGTGTCAGAGGTATCTAGAGAAAAAAAGGACTAGCTGTCAAACCTGGACTACGAAGGTTCCATGGAATCAACTCTTTTCGAAATAAGTATGTTTAGGGACATCTGTTCCCAACCACCATGGTGTTATTTGACGTATGCTTGGTAGCTCTGTCTTGTTCAAACCAAATCTTTGAATCCACTATTCTTGAAGGAGTTAAGACACCTTCCAACATCGCAGCATAGCATTCGATATTAACAGTGACGTTCCGCCCTTATACAGTGGTTTATGCTGCTCAAACTAGCGATTTTCACTAGTCCAGTAATGACAATTTTGACCCTTTACATACTTATTGATTTGGAAATACGCCTCATAATATCAATCATTAAATTTTTTATCATTTACTTATTTTTCGTGTGGCCCCACTGATTTCAAATATTATTATTCATGACGATTGATTGCAAAGAGCAAAACGTACCTAATTTTTTTTACCTATTCCCTGGACTATAAGTAGTAATTAGCGATTGTATCTCCTCAGTATGGAGGGTGGAGATTAGGAGATAGTGTATGAAAAAGTGGCCGTTGAAAGGGATGAGATTGTTATACATACTGTCGAAAAAAAGACAGAGGTTTCTTTAGTTTTTAATTTCCAACTGGACAACTTCTCATTGAGCACAGCTTTCCCATTGTACATAATTTTTTCATCTCCATATTAGCAACAATGAAGTCAATATATTTACAACAATATAATAACGAAAGTTTATAAAAAAAGCGTGTTAATACAGAGGTTGGCAAGGCTTTCGGAAAGTCGGCATAAGTCTTTATCATAATTACACGTCTTCCTCCAGTTTCCGAACTCGCCGCTACAAAATCGTTTAACAGTACCAAAAATTCTTCAAAACGGGCTCTGGACGACCGATATTTGTAAAAACTAACAAAAATATGGAACTGGCGTCAGTTGAGTATCCGAACCAATATGCAGTGCGACTGTGGGCAGGTGTTGATGCGAGAATTTACGTGGGTGAATGGATAACGATGCAACCCTTCATGCAGTACGGATAGACAGACGAGGATTCGTTGAGTAGCCCGAACTGTCGTGTGACCTGACACGCTGTGATTCCTTCCAGCCTCTCCGTTGAGAAACGTTGCGGTAAATGTGTTGAACAAGATGGGAATCAACTTCAACACTTACAGTAACTCTTTTTCGAGTATCTTTTGTAATTTTTATTGATAAATTCATTTCTTAAAGACGGTTCTCCTAGCCTCAACTCTCTGTACTCCCCAGACAACAACAAGAAATAATTTTGATATCCGGGGTTAAAGCCACAAAAAGAAAATAAAACATTCCTTCTATTAGTTTTTATTTTAAAGAAAAATAAACAAAAATGAATCTTTTTTTCGACTGATAGGTCAGTTTTGAATTGTTTAATGTTTAAATAAAAATTGAATAATGTTAGCTGTTGATAATTATTCCTGGCAAAACTAAATATTATATATATATATATATATATATATATATATATATATATATATATATAAACCAATTGTAACATATTACAATATATTACTTCAATTTTTTTCATCATTTTCGTTAAACAGTTTTTATTTTTATATGATATCAATTACAAAATAGAAACAACTATTTCTATACAGTAAAAAACCAACACTTTTATATATTTAAGTAAGAAAGCTGGCCATCAAAAGGATCCAGGATAGATTATTTTGATCCGGTTGGATATTCTCCACTATTTCCTGAAATAAATATTCATTTGAAACCTGTCACTCTATCTGCAATCTAAGAAAGAAAAATTCATCTTTCTATCATCGCTACTGCTTACAAGATGGCGCTGGTTGTTTTATTATTCAGATTAAAAGGTTGGTAATGGTGAGTTTACAGATGCATGGATTTAGTGGCGCCATGGTCTATTTGCACGCCAGTGAAGTTTGGTGCCATGAAATCTTGTCCAACAGCTGCACTAGAAGTGATTCTAAATCTAGTACTTGAAAGCGTGGTGGAAAAACATCACTTAGAATGTTCAGAGGCGGAATTATCAAAGAAAACTCCAATGGCCAATACTGAAACATGCCTCAGAACGTTGCATCGGACAAGTTGAGAAAAACTCCACGTCAATAATAAACTGTAAAAGCAAATGGGGTCAAAACACCATATCAGGAATGAACAAAAATGCCATTAAATGGTATAGGGATGGATCAAAACACCAGTGGGAACTGGTGGGAGAAAAAGAGAGAGTGAGAAAAAGATTTATTGTCAAAAAATTGTTGAAATTTGTAGACAAAAGATTGTAAGAACTAGAAATAGGGATAGGAGTGTACGTGCCCAGAACCAAACACTCTGGAAGTCGGAGCAGCTATTAGAACTCTAACCCTTCTTTGGTGTCAACTACAGAACAATATAAAAGCATAGAAAAAGAAGGTAGATAGGTGCAAAACCAATTATTGGGATAACCTTCAAGGGATGAGACAGACAAAGACTCTTCTGGGACACTATAACCAGAGTAGATTTGCTGAATGTATCAATCTAAGTAAGAATAATCTTCGAATACTAATAATAGTTCTATCGGGGCACTTTTGCCTCAATAAACACTTGAAGACGCTAGATTCAGCAGATAATGTAATGTGCAGGTTTTGATGCACAGAGGATGAAGCCTCTATCCACATTCAAAGGAATACTAAGGGAGCACTACACCTGGGAGGGTATGAAATAGAAGACAAAGATCTTTGGTAATTGAAGCCATCCCACATTTTAGACTGGAGTGGGATTTATGGATCAGCTGTTCTCCAGAAATTTCAAAAACTTATAATTTAGTCACTAAGTTTGTGAATGTGTTAGGGTTAAACCATGGATTGGGCGTCAACTTACTTTGGATGCTTCTGTAAAACTTGAGGGTATGAATCTTAATACCCTTAAAGAAATTTGAGGGTTGTTGATCATTGTTTTTAGCTTGATTGAGCTCTATAAACACAATCAAGAAAAATTAGAAGCTCAACTGAAATTAATATCAAACTCGAAATTAGGGAGCAGACGCAGACGACCTGCACGCACTTATTTACAATTGTAAACCCACCATAACTCTACTAGATGGCGATACTCTATTATAGATATAATGTACTTATCCCAAATTCTCAATAATTTGTGAAAAAGTTTTTGGATTTTTTGTTGGCCAAGAAAATGATTTTTACCATTTTTATATCAAATCCGCCGAAAAAAATTAGCAAAATAAAAAGAAGTATTGATTTGTTATTAATTAAGAATCTCCCGAATTAAATCCACGTGATTTCGAGTATTTTTAAACGTTCTGTTGTTTTTTATAACAAATGATGTCAATTCATTAATTTCTTTGCACAAGCCGCATTTTTTAAACAACTTTTTGAATATCCCCCGTACGATAAAGATAAATGAAACTATACTTAATATATGGGTAGGCGATCGCAATTGCAAGCAGCTCCTCCATCTCCTTTTCCGCACTGATTTTGGCACCAAGCATACCAGTCGATTCCATTATAACTGCTGGTCATGAAATTTGTTTGACCGAAGTTGTCAGTTTCCGAAGAAAAAAGGGTTTGGTAAATGCTGCATTTTTGACATCCGGCCAATCTGTAGCTGTATCTGATACAGAAATCACTGCAGACTGGAAAATAATTGATCGTTAGACAAAAGAAGGTTTTTTTTTCAGTTAGTTTTGATTCATCCTGTAGGTTCTAGGAGTTTTGTGAATCAAATTTTTCGCTTTTCAAAATCCTTAAAAATATTTATTATTTTTCATCTTGTGTTCCTTATACCTAAATGCCATAATTTCGGAGTTATAGCTCGCCGAAGATAAAATAATACATTTGGCTATAACTGCTAAAATAATAAATTTGATGTTTTAATAAATTATTATTGTTGAAGTTTATTGAAAATCATAAAAGATTGTTTATTTAAAAAAGAACGAATTGATATTTTAATGATATCAGGATATGGAACTCAACAAGAAACGTGTAATCTTTTTAATAATGTATATCCTAATCGAAATTCCATAACAAGATCTACTGTCAGTAAATTAGTGAAAAAGTTTAACTAAATTGATTTAGTAATAGATTTATCTAAATCAGAAAAACTGTATCAACTGAAAACAAATCTTTAGATGTTTGTGACCTGTTAGAAGACGATCCGTACCAATCCTCGATGGATGCGTGAATCCCATACCCAAAATCCCGAAAAACTGAATGTATGGGCTGGAATGATGGGCGACTGAATCATTGATCCCTTTTTCATTGAGGGTAACTTAAATGGTCCGGCGTATTCCTTTAGACTATTACCTGTGGGGTCACTTAAAGAACATCGTTTATAAAACAAAACCTGCCAATATTTAGGAATTAAAATATTGGATTACCACAGAGATAAGAAGAATTAATCAGTCAGGGATGTTGCAAAGTCTTAAAAATCTCCTGGCTCGTTGTATTAAAGTAAATGGGCAACATTTTGAGCATCTGATGTAATCGCCTTCACCGTATGTTTTCTAAAATTCGTAATTTTTCCAATTCACAAATGTTGATCGTCTTCTAACAAGACACAAACATCTAAAAATTTGTTTTCATTTGATGCAGTTTTTCTGCACCATGATTTAGATGAATATTTTACTGCACCAGTTTCGATAAATTTTTTACTAATTCACTAACAGTAGATCTTGTTATGGGATTTCGGTTAGGATATACATTATCAAAGAACATTCAAGTTTTGGTTATTGGATTTAGATATAGAGAATATTACATGAAAAATAATAAATTTTTCTTAAGGATTTCTAAAACTACACAATATATAGGGTGATCTATTATGTGAAACAACAAAATTCATAATTTTTCCGTAAAAAGGAAAAATCTAACAACAATGTAGATATCACGCAAAAAAATTTTGAAAATTCTTACAAGTCGTTTCTGAGATAACTGAGAGGTTCTATACATAAAACTCACTCTGTATATTATACTAAACACCTTGTATATACTAATAAATAAGTTTATTTGTGGAAAGTTGAAAATTTAGTTACAGTTAAAGCAATCATCTTAATTATATGATAGATCGACGACCTCTACATTCAGAATATTTTAGTCTACTACAATTTCTTTAACAACAAATTAGAAAATTAATCAATTCAGTAATCGGAAAATAATTAATATCTACAAAAGTGTAATAGAAAAACTCACTTTCCACGAAGTTCACGTTATTTTGATCCTTCTCCAAACCAACATTGAGGTTGTCGCACGAACACAAAGGATTTCCCAAATTGTTTTTACAAAGAACGGGACATGAACTGTTCCGCATAACGTGTCTTTTATCAGAATTCGAGTTGGTCATGTTGTCATCCAACTGGATGGGAAGATTATGAGGCATTATATCGATACAATCCGAGCCGCACGGAGAACCGCCTAGTCCCGTCAGGCACAATTCCACGCAAACTCTCCGTTTGTCAGACGTCGTCATGAATGGCTGGAAAGTGTTTCCATCTCCTTCGGCATCCAACGATCTGCTCCAAACTACGCCCACAACCAGCAAGAGAGGCAGGAAAATCGATGTCCTGCGGAGAAATGTTGGAAGCTAGTTACTTGTTCAGGACCGTACTGTTTTTTTTTGTTTCTGAATCTAGTGTTATAATAATTCGAACTAAAACTTGAATCTGAATTTTTCCAGTTTCTTTTCTATGGTAATTGATAGAAATACATTTAAATGGACTATAAAAGGGCAGTAGACATTTTTGTAACCAATTCTAATTACGAAAATTGTAGTATCCATGTCTATAATCTATTTTTTTTAATTCATACGCGTTTCACTCATTGTAATAGATAGGTAAAATATTTTTTCGTATTAAATAACATCACTAATCCTCCCCAGATAGTAGAGAGGGTTTTCAGGGGCTGCAAAATATTAGGGAGTGAGAAGATGACGTGAAAATGCGACATAAAAAAAGTTTTTTCATTAGAACTTATATTTAAGTATATAAACAATCCGTAACTTTTACTGGGACAGCCTGTACAATCTAAAGATACCAAAAATACTTTTTTCAATCGATTTTTTAACAAAAAGGGACTCTTTGTTTAAATCCATAAAATTTATGGTTTATGAGATATTTAGATTTCTAGATCGTTGTACATGACAAGTTAACAATCCGTAACTTTCACAGGGACAACTTGTAGAATCTAAAAACATCAAAAAGGTAATTTCGATAGATTTTTGAACACAAAGGTACTCTTTGTTCGATTCGATAAAATTTATGGTTTAGGAGATATTTAGATTTTTAGATCGTTGTACATGCCAAGTTAACAATCCCTAATGTTTACAGGGACTTTTACAGCCTGTACAATCTAAAGATACCAAAAATAATTTTTTCAATTGATTTTTCAACAAAATGGGACTCTTTGTTTAACTTGATAAAATTTATGGTTTAGGAGATATGTAGATTTTTAGATCGTTGTACATGCCAAGTTAACAATCCGTAACTTTCACAGGGACAACTTGTAGAATTTAAAAACATCAAAAAGGTAATTTCGATAGATTTTTGAACACAAAGGTACTCTTTGTTCGATTCGATAAAATTTATGGTTTAGGAGATATTTAGATTTGTAGATCGTTGTACATGACAAGTTAACAATCCCTAACTTTTACAGGGACTTTTACAGCCTGTACAATCTAAAGATACCAAAAATAATTTTTTCAATTGATTTTTCAACAAAAAGGGACTCTTTGTTTAACTCCATAAAATTTATGGTTTAGGAGATATGTAGATTTTTAGGTCGTTTTACATGACAAGAAAACCGTTCGCCATACAGAGACATTCTGAAAAAAATTGTCATAAACTAGCTGACCTGGTAAATTTCATACTAACCTAACCTAAACAGAAGGATTTTTTTTATTAAAACAAATAAAAGGAATGTTTGGTATGAAAGAAGTTTTATTAATTATTTTTTTCGATTAATTACACATGATATTGTTTAATTACAAAACAGAGTTTTCCTGAAACACTGGCTATTTATAAGGTTTCAAATTGCTCTTGACAGACACAAACAGTTGTGGTACAAACAATTTAAAGCTTTCTGATGAAGTATAATTGTTCTATATCCCATACGCGAAACAGTTGATTCTGTAAACTTCCAACGACTTGCCTTGCGATTTATTTATGGTTATCGCAATTACAGCCAACCGTACCGGAAATTTAAAATCGAATGGTAAGTCCGTTGCAATCAAGACATTCTCTCCTTTGTAGTTTTTCTTTATGAATGACGTTATTCATCACCTTTTTCACATCAAGTCTTGTTCCATTGCACAGTCGAAGTTGATTAAAGTGATGATGATAACTGATCCTATTATCAACTTCCTAGTGGCACAATCATTAAAGAAGTCTCAAAAAAGGGATGATTTAGGTGGTCTATAAATACAGGCAAAATATAAATCTTTGGTTTTGTTGTAAGTTATGGAAAACTCAAACATTTTCTACTAGTAAAACATCGTATCTTATTACAGCCAAAGAATCTTCGCATGTACACAAAATATCTGTTAATAACTATATTCTTCAATAAAAACTCCTATTCCTCCAAAAACAAATACAACTCGTCCGGTTTGTTACATATAGATTGAATATTAAGTAGAACCATTCTCCATTTACAGTCCTTAAAACTAAATGAGGATTCTAGTTTCCCTAGACATGTACTATTAACTAAACATTTTTCCGAGGTGATGTAAGTTCTGTAGGTAGAAAGATCATCATCCTCATCGGCTAGGCTCATACCGTAATAGTCTTGAAACTGATAGTAAATTGCCTTCAAAGCTGTGGGATCAACGAGTAGACCCTAGGATGTTAAAGCACCTTTAGACTTAAGGAAATCTTACCATTAAAGCTCACAGACGTTTATTTGTCCTGTAGATAAGTGAGGAATAACTTTCGACGATTCCCTTAGTAACGATTGTCTTCACTAGAGGAATTCATTGTACAAATCTTTTTTGAACTGAAATTATTTATCAGTTTGAATTTCATACTCTATACCCTGTTTATATTATTTCTGGACGCGAACCTGTACTTACAGGATGTATCATTTGATTCAGCTCCTCAGACTCTTGTGTATCTACTGGAGGTGGTGGTGGGGCTTCTCGGGACATTAAAGATTCAACAGACCATATAAATGATAATCCAGGTGACCACTTATCTCTGTTAAACAATTTGTTTGCTGGAATTTTTGATCGTAAACCAAGTTTAAATGATGTCGTTTTTGGTTCAGCGCCTCCATTGAATAAGGGAAAGCAACTAATAAACGGTGATGTAATATAGGTTGGGCGTTCATCTTTTTCACTAGACTAGATAAATGACTTAGATTATTTTTCAAATTTAACAAATCTTGTTTCGACTCATCAGTTGGAGAATTGTGGGTATGAATTATTTTTGTCTCTTCGGAATCGTTGAAAAGCATTGCAGATATATTGAAAAGATTGTGTTCTATATCCCGTACTGATTTAAGCAATAAATCTGACTTCAATACAGTAAACATGTTAGTACGCTGTCTGTCATCTGTCACTATGACAAAGGATCATCGAAGTAAAGAAAGTTATCGCGCACGTAATGGTAATCGTCACTAACAAAGATAGAAGGATGCACTCTTTGTCTGACATATTAGTTGGTTGTCAAATGTCAAGTATTATGGTTGCGTTGAGAAATTTAATTTGTAAAAAAGCTTGAGATTTATCAATCTACATATAGTTGATTGTCAAATGTCAAATATTGCATGGAGAAATTTATTTTGTGACAAAACTTGGAATTTATTAATCTACATATAATTGGTTGTCAAACGTCAAATATTATGGTTGCGTTCAGATAATCTGTGACAAATATTAATCATTTTCATACCTTTAAAACGTTGATTTTTCCATATTACAAGGTTCATATTCCAAAATTGTAGATACTATGAATTTCTATAGTGTTATTTAAAAAAAGTTGCTTCAAGTTTCACCCTGTATAACTCCTTTAAGAAACAAAATGAAAAGATGCAATTCGAATACTATGTAAGATACATGTTGTGTCTATTGAACGATGTAATCGATATCTTTTGAAATATTTTGAATTTTTCACACCAACATGTCAGGAATTTTCGGGTGCTTACCAAAAAATTAGGTATATTATAAAGGAATCTATTTTTTGTTGGAAATTTCGAAAATCACATCAGATTATAAATTGGAGGTATTGTTTCAAAATTAGCGATTTTCGGATCCCCTCCAAATTTTTCAACCCGCTACGGACTTTTTTTCCAAGAATTTCCCTCATGAAGAAATGTGCGATGTTTTCACTGTTTCTCGTACATAAAAAAGGACTATATAAACAAAAAATGTTGTAATAAATAAAATTGGACAAAGGAATATTTATATTACAAGGGTTGTACGGAAAGAAAGGTTCCCAATGAGATACAGCTTCGAGGGAAGGTGCTCGGCTAAATCTAACAAATCATTGGAAATAAAGTGCATTTAATTTTAGCGAAGGAAAATTTAGATCATTTTAAACAATTTGTAGACGTGGTGATATATTTTAACATTATTTAAACATAATAATTATCATAGCATACATTAGATAGACATGTTTTACAAATGACATTTAATAATGAAATCACTGCGTGCCGAGTGAATTGAGTCTTGTACGCAGGTCCATAGAACTACAATTTTTCACAAGGATAACTATAAAAATATCAAAAATGTCAATTACAAGATAAATACTACCATAAGTTGATCGAACACATTTTCAAGGTCGAATGTAGTTCAATATGCGTCGAGGTTTATAGCCATGTAGTAATTATTTTCAATTCTAAATATATATGATTCATGTTTATCACAACAACTATTTTCGATGATGCTTCATTTGACCGTTTCAACTAATTATAACCAATACCTAACACCTATTTCCAGGAAATGATTATCTTGTGTGCATTTCAACAATTAAGTTCAATTTTTTCGCTAATTCGACGACCGCGAAAGTTCATTAGGTAATGAAAGCTCGTGTTGTAAATAACGGAAAACGAATTGTGACCGGGTAAGTTTATGATTATACAATAATAAATTTTTGGTATCTCAATTTCCCTGATTTGAATTGGGGATGATCTGCGAGGTATATCCAGAAAGTAAGTTCCGTTTGGATATATAAAAAAACGTGTACAAAAATATTAAACTTATTTTCTACATAGCTACTGACATTTTGTATGACTTCTTCATAGAAGGTTGCCGCCTGTCTTTTCAACCATGTTCTTTCAGCTTGTCGTTGGCAACCAAGGAAAGATCTTAGGTATGAGAAGATTGAAAGTCACTAGGAGCGAGGTCCTGGATCAAACACGTCCCAGCCAAATATCCGTAATTTTTTTTCGTGTGACCTTTGGAATTATCGTGATAAAAATGACAGTAATCCTCGACACTACTGTATTTTTTGCCTCAATCAGCAAAATGCCTTGCCTGTCTCAAAAACGGTGCATTTTTTAAAGTATCAAGATTTACTTAGATCTTCTTAGATCTAGTTTCATCCCCCGTGACTATCCGAGGAAGAAAATTAACACCATCTTCATATGTTTGTATATATTCTGTATCTTCTGCACGTTTAATGTTAACGTCCAATTTTTCAATATATCTGCTAGTTTTTCCTTTAAATAACATTGAATATTTCCATTTTAAGATGATGGTTTTCAAGTATGTGGTATTTTCGAATGTCAAATTTTGAATTTCTTGACCAGAACTATAATTAACTATAATTAACGCAATGTATATTGAAACATTGAAGGTTGACTGTTAAATCGATTGGAAGAATGTTGCTAGGAGGTGACATGACTGTACAACGTCGTCAAGAGATACTAGAAATCACATATTCTATTGCTACATTTGATAAACTGCGCTGAAATGATGGAAATTGACAATATTGTTATATGAACTGTACCAGAATGGAACATATTGACGTATATTGTTTGTAAAACGTTCTAGTATAATACAAACTTCATCAGAATGATGTCAATTGACATATACAACTTTTAGGATGATCTAGATTTATATGGACTGTGCAAGAATGGTAAAAATTTATGTTTATACTATCTAAAACGATCTAGAATAATTTGACCCTCACCAGAATGAAACACATTGATATATATTATTTGTGAAACGATTTAGTATAATATAAACCGCATTAGAATGATGTTAATTGACATATACAACTTTTAGAATCATTCAGAATTATAGAAACTGTGCTATAATGATGAAGATTCATGTTTATAATGTCTAAAATGATCTAGAATAATTTGAATTGCACCAGAGTGGAATATGTTGACATATATTGTTTGTGAAACGATATAGTATAATATAAACTGAATTTGATTGATGTCAATTGACATATACAACTCCTAGAATTATAGAAACTGCGCTAGAATGGTAGAAATTTATGTTTATAATGCCTAAAACGATCTAGAACGATCTAAAATTATCTAAAACGATCTAGAATAATTTGAACTGCACCAGAATGAAACATATTGACATATATTGTTTGTGAAATTATTTAGTATAATATAAACTGCATTGGAATAGTGTCAATTGACATACAATTTTTAGAGTGATCTAGAATTATAGAAACTGTGCTAGAATGGTGGAAATTTATGTTTATAATGACTAAAACGATCTAGAATGATTTGGACTATACCATAATGAAACACATTGACATATATTATTTGTGAAACGATCTAGTATAATATAAACTGCGCTAGTTTATTAAAAATTGACCTGATCTAAATTTATAGAAACTGCGCTAAAATGATAATCAGTCACATATATAGTTCCCAAAACGATCTAGAATGATTAAAATCTAGCGAGAATTATAAAAATTGATATATATATATATATATATATATATATATATATAGTTGTTAAAACGATCTGGAATAAAGATAAGTTTATAGGATGAATGAAAATTTGATCTGAACATATTAAGTGAAGTAATAATGATTAAACAGTTGAATTTCATTTTTAAAATCTTTCTGATGGCACTACACATTAATCCGACCTATTTTTTTTCTATGCAAATAGTTTTGGAAACGATCCGCTAAGTGTTTAACCAACCGGAAAATGGCAACCTCTGGCGTTGACATTCGATGTTCAATTGTTTGTGCGGGAAAGCAAGAGGAAGGCTGTCGGTACGCCGACCGATGCTCCATGGGTGGATTTTCGAAAGGATCCCATCAATAAATAAAATTCCATAGATATCAAATCTGTAGTTTATACAAATTTGTTAATTTCCTTGGTAACTTATTATATACATCTTGGTACTTTGAAAAACTGTGGCTTTCAAAGAAAATGGACATTTTAGATTATAACCTCAATTTTTTCGATTTTTTTATACATATAATAGATCATTTTGACGAGAAGAGGTTACTACGAATCACGGTTGTATATGTCAAACTTCAGCAGTCAAAATTTGTTTAAAATGGTTTGTTAGCATTGAAGAGGCTCATGATATGGTCTAAGGTAATCAAAATTTCCATTTCCAGCGAAAGTTTAGTGTCAAAATTTCACGTTTCGATACCAGAATCTTTCAAACTTTCAAACTTCCAATCGTCCAATATGTGCCACATCTTCCGTTATTATTATAACGTTGAACTGAAGTTTTGGTTTCATTTATAATTATTGTTAAAAAAAAATTAGCTGGTAAATGTGGCCGTACAAGTACCGATGATGATTAACTTTCAAAACATCAATTTCACCAGAAGAGAAGTCCTAACAAAGTGTTTACAGCCTTTGAACTTCTTAACGAACTGATGATTCAAAGATCTCTTTAGAGTTAAGGCAAAGTCAATTTGATAAGAGTAGATGAATTAAATAATGAAGTTACAAAAATAGAAAGATATACAAATGTCGAATTCAATTAATTTAACTTCAATGCCACCATTATCTCCAGATCTTAACAAATGTTTTAAAGAATCAATTGCAGAAATAGAAGGAAATGAAAATATGATTTTAAGAACTTGCTTCGTATATTTTCAAAAATATCTACGTATAAAATTTGAAACTGTTATTTCTCCGTTACGTTCTTATTCGTTTTTAGTTTTATCTGTATTGGCACGATTGAATAATTTCATTCTATATTCTGATACCTCTTGACAAACGCCACTGTTTGCTGCAACTGACTGAAATTTATGTTGTAGGGGGGAGCATGATAAATCTGTTTGGATGATGACACTTATTAAATCGTTTACTTTACTAATGTCCCTGAATCCACTCTTGTCGTGTCGTTAAACCTGTGTTGTAGCAAACTTTTAGCATAAATTTTAAAGTATTTTCATTAATCAAGCATTTTTTAATTATTACAAAGAATTTTTTTGGAAGCTAGATTAGTAGAGAGATATACGTACGCAAAATTGTTTATACACGCGTCAGCGACAAGTCTCATTAAGCCTTAAGGCCGTTTGTCATGATGCAATACAACATGCAATGCAAGGCGCAATATTTCTTAATCAAAAGCAAGCGCAGATAACGTTCAGCTAAAGGTCGCTTGAGATGATGCAATAAAACGCGCAATGCAATGCAAGACTCAATATTTCTTGATCTAAATCAAGCGCAGATGCAGTTTAGCTAAAGACCGCTCGACATAATGCAATACAACATGCAATTTAATGCAAGAGGCAATATTTCTTGATCAAAAGCAAGCGCAGATAAAGTTCAGCTAAAGGTCGCTTGAGATGATGCAATAAAACGCGCAATGTAATGCAGCACGCAATATGAAGCATTCAATTCTAGTCTTTTTTTTTTCGAAAGCTCAGCAACCACGCAAGTTTCCATAGATAAATCTAATTTTCACTTTTATTCGAGATTTAGAAACTGGTAGGAATGTATCTGCAAAATTTTGAAAGTGGTCTATGAAACAGAAAAGTTTGGGAACCAATGGTCTAGTAGAATGTTATGAGGAGCTTTTCCAGGAGTAGTGATGAAACTATGGTAAGGAGAATCCGTGACAAGGTCACGAAAAACAATAAATAATTGATGGCTACAATATTTTTCGACTGTAGAGTTATCCTTTTGATTGACTTAAAGGAATTAAATACAACCGTGAAAGCAGAAATTGCATCAATAAGTTATAGAAAGAAAAATGCGACAAAATTAAACGAGGTGTGCACTGGCTTCATGACAATGCTCCTGTTCAAAATCCTCCGCTTCCCATGGCTACTGTAGTAGTTTCACATAGATAGAACACCCACCATATAGCCCTTATCTGGACCTGTCAGACTATTTTCTGTTCCAAAAGCTGAAGGCCGAGATAAGAGGTAAAATATTAGTTGCATAGAAGATTTAGTCAGACGTTATGAAAAGTGTATGAAAATTAAGGGAGAATATATTGAAAAATGATGACATTTTTTTTAAATTACTTTTTCTTCTGTTAGGTTAAGAACTCATGGACCACGTACTTTTTTTATCTTTTTCAACGATCCTAAATATTTGAAAAATATTTTTCACTGTCAGTAAATTCACACATTGCATTTATCTAGAATCTGTCAAAACTTCTTATTAAAATATTTTGTCGATGTTTTTTCGACCTAAAAAACCTTTAAATTATATTAATTTGAATATAAAAATGTTTATAATTTAATAAAAAATATTTACAATTATTTATTGATAATTTGTTTATTTTCAAAAAGTTTAATATTGTACTTACATCGCGTTTGGCATAATTTTCCACTCTTATTTTTTCAACGAACACAATCAATTCCACAGACCGGAAAACCGATTTAAACGTCTAGTGACACCCTATATATTATATTCTATTATCAGGTTATCTCCCAATTAGATGAAATTCCTTTTAGCAGCATATGGATACGTAGAGAATAAAAAGTGTATTTGATAGATTACCCAAATGATTTACATAATAATTACTAATAAAAAAACTATACAATAACCTCCAAAAATTGTTTTCAATACACTTTCAAACCAGCGCAGGGTTCAAAACAAAAAATTGTCATATCTTCAGAACTATTAAATGGATTGAAAAGGCTCGTAGGCTGACATGTAGATGGCGCTACTAACATTAAATCCATATGATTTTCAGTTAGTTCTAACCTTCAATTTGACATCTGTCATATTATTTGTTTGTGAGTTTGGCATTTGGCGTGAAGCAGCTTTTGTTAGTTTACAAAAATGGAATTTCGTATCTTATTGGAACATAAATTTTGGTCTATCTTCAAATGATTCTCTTTATCTTCTTTAAAATTAACTCACAATCGACTAAAAACAGTCGTGTTTGGAGCTCCCAAATTTTTGGGTCGAAAGGACGAAATCGTGGTAAAACGGTTCAATTTGAAGGAGAAGGAATCACTCTTCTCTAAAGTTTAGCATCTTCTCTAAACAAATCAATAAAAACTATGAAAGAATTATATGAATTGGAATTCGAATTGCTTCAGTATCGATCGTATTTTCCAGATCTGTTCCTCAGTGACTTATCCTGTCTCTAGACCACAAAAGAATAAACAAATAGTATAGGAAAATTTTATATTTCTTATGCTAGAAAATTAACTTTTCAGCCCACCTGTTATTAGAAGCAGAGATATTCGCTATTGGGAAATTGCGTTATGGCTTACGAGAATTTCATATTTAAATTAACATTATTTTTTCAATTATAACGCCTTGAACATTATGAACTGATTCGACCTATTCTTTCACAAAAGGGAAAGTGGAAACAAGAAGTCAGAAGCAGGAGAGGAGAAAGAAGAAATAGCAAGTGAAAAGATATAAAGGAAAACAGAAATTAGAAGGGAGAAGCGAGTAAAAAGAAGAAAGAAAGTAGCAAATGACAAGCAAAAATGAAGAACAGGAATTAGAAGAGACAAACGAAAAAGGAGAAGGAAAAAGTAGCTAATAAAAAGCAATAGGTAAGAAAAGGAATTAGAAGGGAGAAACGAGAAGGATAAAGTTACAAGTAAGAAGCAAAAAAGAAGAAGAGGAATTAGAAAGAAGAAGCGAGTAAAAAGAAGAAAAACGTAGCAAATGAGAAGCAGAAAAGAAGAACAGGAATTAGAAGGGACAAGCAAGAAAGAAGAAGGAAAAAGTTACAAGTAAGAAGCAAAAAGAAAGAACAGGAATTAGAAGGGAGAAACGAGAAATAAATGGGTAGCAAATGAGAAGATAAAACGGAGAACAGGAAGTAGAAGGATGAAGTAGCAAGAGAGAAGCAAAAAGGAAGGAGAGGAATTAGAAGAGATAAGCCTTAATTGTGACACAAGAACTGAGAATAGAGAAACAGATAAACAGGGGAAATAGTCGATAAGGGTGGAAGTAGAAGTGGGAGAGAAATCAAGAAACTAGAAACGAGATATTAAAAAGGAGAAAGGGTCGAGACAGCAGAATCAACAATCGAGTAACATGATATAAGAAACGAGAAGTGAGAAGCAAGAAGCGAAAAGTAAAAAATCAGAAGTTGTAAATGTAAAACACTGAGAAGCTCGAAAATGAAAATTTGATATCGGAAAATCGAACAAGAAAAGTATGTAGTCACTGGTATAAGAAAATTTGTCAAATAACAAGACAACTTTCTTCCCGAACAAAATAATTTTTTAATATTTAAGAAAATACGTGAAACGAAGACCATGTTGACCTAGATACTCAAGGGAGGATTTGTGTGGGGGGCTATAGCCACTCTGTTACCACCCCGCAAACTATAACTCCCTGGGTAACGGTAGCTCGAACGATCGGTATAACTACGGTTCTCGGTAACGGATGTGACGTCACTGACGGAAGTTGGAGGCGGCGAGTGGACACGGAGGCGGTGGAGAAGCCGCCATTGGTGTTTCCGTAATTGATTTAAAACGTTTACTGGAGATAAGTAGCGCGAGGAAGCTTTGTGGCAGATTTGTACTTTACGTCTAATGCTTTTGGTGATTATGATCCTGTATCACAGATAAAACAAATATTAACATACAAGGTGTTTTATAAATAGAAAGGAATGTCCGAAATATTTGAACTTATTTTTTTTTATCCAAAAATTCTCCACGGTAAGGTTTAGGTATAGGAAAGTATACATGTATTTGCCCTATTTTTTACCCCTAAATGCACTAAAATAGAAAACACCGGGTGGTTCTAGTGGAAAAAATAAAGAAATTTGATATTTCAAGCTGAAATTTGAACACTTTTTATACACACCCTGTATAAAATGAAAAATTTCTCAGCATAGATTCATATATGTCTAACCTTGGTTGAAAGCAACCAAACAAAAACCATTTTCATATCGTTAAGGGTATCCTCGTAAAAAAAATAATTTATAAGGGTGAAATTTTTTACAAAAAAATTAATAACTCAAAAAGTATGCATTTTTTGGAAAAAGTTTTTAGACAAAAGTATACTAAAATTTTACGTAGATATCAACAATGTATTAATATATGGGGTGTTCTTTTCAAACTAACAAAGTTACAGTCGACTTCCGATAGAAGTTAAAAAGATGGTATCCGAAAACTCAAACGTAGAAATTTTCATGATTTCACTATGAGTATTTTGTCATATACAGATAGTTTTAACTCATAGTGGGCCACCCTGTATATTAAAGATGCTGGATAACATACCGAAGGGTTCCTGCAAGCTGAAGTCGCTTCTATATTTCTTATTCTTCTAGAATGTGACTATATCCAATAATATTTGAATTTTCTTCCTAGATTGCTAATGCTAAAATTTTGGTTATTTTTTTTTAAAAATATTTCTTCTCGAATCTTCTGCATTTATCCCATATCAGACCAATCGGGTTTAGTTCGCAATAATACGGTGGAAATCTAACCACCACCATTTCACGATTTTCTGTAATTCCATCAGTTTCATATTGTTTAACCATTGGTCGAGGGGAATTTTTCCAAAAGTCTCGAGGGATAATTTGAATTATCAATTACTATTGTGAAGTTCTGATGGAGAAGATTTTTTCGAAACATTGTATGAAACCATCAGCATTCATGTCCTGATGGTATTAACCAGAACCAGTACCTTAAAAAGTCAATCACCTAACCAGATATGGCTCCTAACCTCAAACATTCACTTGTAGGAAAGATATTTCCATGAGACGACGACGTTAACGTCTATTTTCAGTATGCAACTATTATTTGTAAATATTAAAAAGATTGATGGCATCGAAATTATAACTGAGCTAGAATTTCTGAAACCGTTGGTGATATTCATACTAAACACCCTGTGCACCCCACCACTACACCAACACTCACAATAACTCTAACTGACGCGCGTTTAGATGAAGGTATTTCCAGTCTCTGAAGACGATAACGCGTGTTCGTACAGTGTAATTATTAGTGTTGGTGTAGTGGTGGTGTAAACAGTCTTCAGTCTCGTCGAAACGCTCGTCTGACGGTGTAATTGTGGTGTAGTGACGGTGTGAGCAGTGTGTTCAGTATAGAAATGATACACAACCTCAAATTGTTATTGTGAGAACCACGGTCTACGGTTTGCCTCAAATCTATGTAAAGAACTGCATCGTCTAGACTAGAGTTTGAATAGGGATAGTAGAGTTTATTTTTAACATTGTTCAACCTATCGGAATTTAGTATTTACATAATTTTGCCTTAACAAATATTATTGAAGACACTCAGTGGTTAATCGATGGTTCTCATATGCTTTTATTTCTCTAACCCTTCAATTTCTGCTTGAGTGTTTACCTCGGGGTTAATGAAACCATCGACAAAGCTCGATGGTTTCAGGTTAACGGCCTGTCGTTGAGAATGTTAGCTAGAAGAAATGATTTTTCAATTTACAATGTAGTTATGGAGTTTAATCACCATCTTAGCATTTTGAACTGATTTACCACTATTGTTTCTAAAGTTTTCCAGTTATTTGTGAAAAATTTATTGAAAATACATGAATGGTTCCATGAGCACTGAGTTAACAAAGAAAACACAAAAAATTTGGAAATTTTCCAGCTTTCCAATTTCCAATCTCCATTTAGCTCCATACAATTTTCCCAGCGATGTTCAATAACTTCGATACCCTTCATTGTTGGAAAATATTTGACAAGAGCCATTTTTAAAACAAAAAATTATCCGAGGGAGCTAAATCTGGTATATAGGATGCATTAGATAGCAATTCAAACTTTAATTCATTAATTTTGGTCACTGCAATAAAGGATTTGAGAGCTGTTGCAATGTCTTGATGAAACAACATTTTCGTCTCAACCAAATAATTGCAATAAGTTCGCATAATACAATGAAAAATATCCCACGCGCATTCCAAAAAACCCACGCTAAGAACTTGCCTGCAAATGGAACGTTCTTTGCGTACTTTGGAGCAGATTCTCCCTTTTCAATCTATTGATTTGATTGTTGTTTTGCTTCAGGTGTGAAGTGTTTGACCCACGTTTCATCCATGATTATGAAACGACGGCTTTATGTCTGTGAAACATTACCAAACCCTTGATTGTGAGCAAACGTGAAACCCATCTTGCACATAGCTTTCTCTACTATGTCTGCTAGCTCGCGCACTTTCAGTCGACGATCATTTGGTCGACCACTGCGTTGCTGGTCTTCGCAAATCGTATGGTCTCGTCTTAACTTTGCTACCCAATATTTTACTATTGATAACGAAGACTCAGTCTCACCCAAAGTAGAATCAAGTTCAACTTCTATATTGGTTGGGATAAGGCCTTTCAAATAAAAGTATTGATGACCAATTTTTTTCATATTCACAAATTAAATGAAGGCGTTCAGTTTTGATAGCTGTCAAACAAATAATAAGCAACATGGTGTCTTCAACCTTGAAACGTATGGTGTATAGATTGTGTACTTTCTCATATTTTTCAAGCAACTACTGCTATCTCTAGGTAATTCAAAAACTTTTGATATTTCGAAAAAACTCCATTGGAATAATTTATGCTTTGTTCTATCGATTTATATGGTTAGTTTCAAGAAAAATATCATCAAATCAATTCAATTTATGGTACCGTAATCTAGAAACTTCCTGTATTTTAAGATTATAATTTTTTCCTTGTTGGAGTCCTGAAAATACTTTTCATTGCATTGTGACACTTTTTCACCTTGGAACTTGCAGAAAAAGTATAAAACCATTCGATGTATTTCATATTTGACAGGCAAAAGGAATTGAAGAAATTGTGGGTGTAATTAAGTTCCTTCAAAACGTAATACAGCTCCAGGGGTAACTCAAATTTATACAAAATGAGTTATTAGAAAATTTTCGTCTAAGACAGATATAAAAGAATCCTAATTCAAAAATATAATTTTCTATCAAATTGTTCTCTTCAAAAAGACTTTTCCATGAACTAAATCCAAATTACTTTTCCAGATACATTCACCACCTTAAAAAATTTCCCCTCAACATTCACACACAAAAAAAGAAACTTTGAAACTATTAAATTCATCCAGCCCTCAATCCACGAAGTTTATTGCTAGTAACTTCGGCGGTATTCAGAGATTACCCGAAAAATTTGTAATATCAATTGAAAAATCGCCCTTCTACGAAGGGCTGTTACGTCGACAGGCTCAACCCTTGGCAGGGCTCCACCCTTGGACACGAGCCTCCCTCGTGTTGACGTCACGGTGCGCGCGCTGTACTCGAAACTGGGTCACCACTTTGTGGATTATTTGGAAGAAGTTACCACCGGGAGTCGGGAGTTAGACGTCACACACGGTTCTCCAGAAGGTGCTCTTTGGGTCGAAAATGGCGAACACATCAAATTACAAATTGAGCACCGCAGTCGCAAATCTCAAATATAACGGTAAGTCATTTTTTTCCAATAATTTATAAAAAAATTTCAGTCTCTATACAGGACATTTAGTATCATCTAAAACATTTAAGCATCAAATTTATGGAAGAATATGGAAGGGAATCGATTAGGTCCGCCATTTTATGTGATTGAAGTATGACAGCAGACTTACATAAAATGGAAACGTTGCCATGGTACCGGTATCGATTTTATCGAAATTCTTAGCGTCGTCTGCTGAGGGAATAGGAAATATACAGGATAATTCGTTAGAAATGACAGGGTTTATTGTCTCCCAAATAATAGAGATATAGTGTTTAGTAGCCAGTTAGATCACCATAGCTTGGATTTTTATGGCACAAAACTAAATTTTATGCGATATAATCAATATTTCGAAGCCTATAGAAATACTAGCTTTATTCATAGCATTTGGAACTAGGATAGTCCTAGAAATACCTGGCTATAAATGGCAGTAGTTGCTTAAAAAATGCCACTGTATTAGAAAGCACATAACCTATACAGCATATGTTACAAGTTTGAAGACGTCACGTTGTTTAGTATTTGGTTGACAACCGTCAATAGTGAACGTTTTCAGTGAATTTGGAAACATCGTTATGTGATACAAAACTTTATTTGAAAGGCATTAGTCCAACCATTATAAAAGCTGAACTTGATTCTACTCTGGGTTAGACTGGTCCTTCGTTATAAATAGTGAAATATTGAGTAGCAAAGTTTAGACGAGACTTTACGACCTGCGAAGACCAGCAGTCGACCAAAAGAGGTGACGACTCCAGAAATGTTGGAGAAAATCCACTGGATGATCGTCGACTAGAAGTGCGTAAGCTAGTAGACACAGTAGGCATTTCAAAAAGAGCAGTACATCGCAAATTATCTAAAAAATTGGACATGAGAAAGCTGTGCGCAAGATGGGTACTATGTTTGTTCCCAATGGAACAAAACAGCGTGTTGAAGATGTTTCCAGAGTGTTTGATAATGTTCCACTGAAATAGAGCCCACATTTTGCGCCGTTTTGTAGCCATGGATGGAACGTGGGTCCATCATTTCACACCTAAAACAAAAAAACAATCAAAATCGACTGAAGAGGGAGGACCGGGTTCAAAGAAGACAAAGGACGTTTCATCTGCAAGCAAGGTCATGGCCCCTCGGATTATTTTCTATTTCCAGACTTGGTGGATTTTCCAGCAGTCAATTGTTATTGGATAAACTCTTATCATGAAAAGGGTATCAAACTTATTGAACATCGCTGAGAAAGGTATAATACAGAGTTTTCCATAATTACATCAGATAAGAAGTTAAATTAACAAACTATATTTCCTTGTTCCATTTTTGTTTGGTTCGTTTTTCCACTTTCCAGTCACTGATTTTTTTAATTCGCTGTGTGCTCTTCAAAATTTCGAAATCCATTTCACAAATGGAGGCACCGGCGAAACAATGCCTTAGAAAGCGAGAGGGAAACTCATTAGAGATAATGTCAGACGATCTCTTCAAAATATTATTTCTGCATGACCTAATCTTTAGATTCTCATCAAAAACTCTTTTAATTAACGTATGAGATGAAAACGCAATTCTAGATATAACCCCGGTATTAATTCGAAAAAATAATGGCTCAGTTGTGCCGTTTAACATTTTAATGTTTTCTTCTCTTATTAAAATCTAATTTCAATTCTTGTTTTTTCCATTTTATCATTTTTTTTATATTTTTATATACATAGACATAAAAAATCGACTTTCAGTATATTATTGCAATCGAGATTTCAATGAGTATTGGCAAACTTTTATCATGATCATTCAGTGGTTAGGACTCCACATTGTGGACGTAGTAACCCAGATTCGACTCCTGATCACGATGTTGTACATTGATCAGTGTGAGCTAGGCAATGTTCACGAAAAATCAGTGACGCTAATAAGTCTGACTAAGCTGTCGAAAAAGATTAAAACGAAGCATTTTCATGCTTCAGATGTTCACTGAATTTATTGCCTGACCTCTGTATAAAACATTGTCATGGGGAGACTAATTTTTTTTTAAATTCTCGTATTTTATGGATAGTTTTCTTGGTCAGCTTAATAAATCTGATTTTGTTAACTGTTCTATTAAATGTTTACTTCTTTTCTATTTAAAATATTCGGATCATCGACTGTTGGCAGCTTTCGGTTCAGGTGCAGTAAACCAAACTTTAGCCTTTAATAGAGGTTTAAACACCCTCATTAATCATTCAAGCGCCCCATGTGAATGTCTAGATATATACACGGCTGTTGGATTACTGTGAAATACTGGTTTTATACCCATGGGATATTGATGGAAACGTAGTTAATTTGTCACTTTTTTTAAGTTTCATCTAATATTGACGGCAGTACTGCCTCAATTGATAAATAAAAGTCCTAAACTTTTGTATACAATCACAAGGAATCTTGGGTATGAAGTTTTATTATTTATTTTTTTCGATTAATTACACATGATGTTTCTTAATTACAAAATAGACTTTTTCTGTAATACTGGCTATTTATAAGGTTCTAATTTGATATTGACAGATACAAACAGTTGTGGTACAATCAATTTAAAGCTTTCTGATGAGGTATAATTGTCCATACGCGAAACAGTTGATTCTGTAAACTTCCAACGACTTGCCATGCGATTTATTTATGGTTATCGCAATTACAGCCAACCGTACCGGAAATTGTAAACGTTTAAAATCGAATGGTAAATCATCGGTATACGCGCAATCAATATATAATCTCCTTTGCATATTCCATCTAGGTCGTTGCCTCAATGATGTTAAGCATCACTTTTTCCATAGCCAGTCTAGTTCCATTGCACAGTCGAGGTTTATTAATGATAACTGATACTACTTTTAACTGCAAATTGTGAGGTAGTAATCCAGGCAATTCCAGTGAATTTAAAACTCCAGGGGATAGTTGACTACGTCATTTTGGTTCTTAAAGGTATCGACTGGTTTGAAGGATACCAACTACTCCGGAAAAAATTTTGAATGATCGCATTGAGATCCTCGGCATGGTTCGTTCACCCAGCAATTACGGTTATAGAACTGTTACGCAATATGTGGGAAAACACGCTGAATAAGCTCCTCTTTTGAGTCTGTGACGTGACAGAAAACTGTGGGTAATGTGAAGAGTCAAGTCGAAGTGTCCATTGCAACTTTACTATTTCGAATGTTTAACAACTGTTTCGCACATTTGCACCAATCTCGCATGTTAGCAGTGCAGTGTTACTACCACAAAAGATCAACAAAAACGCACATGACTTGAAATATCACTATCACACACAGATAGAAGGATACACTCTTTGTCTGAGGTATCGATTGACATATTAGTTGGTTGTCAAATGTCAAATATTATGGTTGCGTTCAGAAATTTCATTTGTGACAAAACTTCATATATGTAATACTTCTAAATGGGCAGTTTAAAGTGAAAGCTGTTCCGACTAAGGAAGACAGAATGATAACGATTTCTCTATCCTCCGATGTTTCAGCTCGGTTCTACGCAATCTCAAGCATGTGCAGTATAGATAAAGTGTCTCGAACGAGAGAGAAAATTAATATTGTCAATACCTTAACGTAGGGACGTTTTTTCCTTTACCAACTGTCCATATAAGAGTATTACATATATGCAAAATTTAGGATTTATCAATCTACATATAGTTGGTTGTCAAATGTCAAATATTATGGGTGCGTTCAGACATTTAATTTGTGAAAAAACATCAAGGATAAACAAAATTGTTTTTATTTAATTTCATATTCATTCACATTTTAAACCTTCTGAGAACTTCTACAAATAATTCAATGCCAAAATAATCCAAATCGGTCCAGCCAAGTTCAGTCGGTAGAGCATTGGACTTTTAATCCAAGGGTCCAGGGTTCAAGTCCCTGCTCGAGCGATCATTTTTGCATATGTACAAAATTTTTTAAAAGCGAAAACCAAATTTTTTATTTGTAAAATTTTTTACATTCTGTCGCGCGCGTTTTATAATAGTTTTAGCAAAGTTTTATTTAATTCCGTGCTTCCATAATATTCAATAGAATCTGCAATTATTATGAAAATATTAATGTGGAATCAAATGGTGTTAGATAGAAGTATCAAAATAAGTAAAAAGTAATCACTTGAAATGTCTTCAGATAGCCCATCAGACATTCCATTTGAAGTAAGAGGGTCTGCAAATGCTGCAGGGGGTAGTTTAATACCTTGGTCTACCAAAAATTTGAAAAACGGTGCGATTTGAAGAACTCTGAAGAACATCATCGAAAAGGCGTCGACTTCGTGGACTACATATTCAACGTTGAGATCTGAACTCACCATGCTCAAAAATGTCGATGTCAAGAAGTACACCATGCTTTTGGTTTGGCTGAAGAGACGATCACAGGATACCAGGCAGAAAAATCGAAGATTTTGACCAATAATAATGTAGAAAGTTTTATAAAAGAGGCTGAAGATGAATTATTATTAAATAACTCTGTTTCTTAGGTTGCAATGATAAAAGGGATTGTGGGAGCCTGCAGAAAGGCTGAACTTATGTTTCTACGAGAAGGACACGTATTTGATGAAAGCACTATTTTTAAAATTACAATTCCAGAAAGTAAAACACACTGTGATCACTGTTAAAAATATTGCTTGTTGATATCTTCAAAAAGTATAGAAATATTAGACCTCCTGCTGTGAAGCACGACAGATTTTTTGTGCTATATTCTAATGGAAAATGTGGCATACAACTCGTGGCAATGGCTGCTCAGAATAAAGCAACATATCGGATGGAAATGTGTAGCCAAAAGCTATATTAAGAGTTCATAATAAAATAAAATACAATTTCAGAAAATATTCTGGTCCAAGTCGTGGCATACATGTAGCTTCAAATGAAATTAACATTAGACAAGAAGTTTAAGAGAATATTCACCTAGAAAATGGACTTACTTTATCTTAAATAATATTGGTTTCAATGTTTATAAGTTTAAAAATATTATCGAATTAAAATAATGAGTTAATTGTCAGTTTGAATAATGAAACATTTGTCAGATTTTACAGTTATTAATAAATTATTCATTGAAACTTAAACAGTTACAGTTTTTACATAATTACTTTTTATAACTGAAATATTATTACAAGCAAATTAGGTGATTTTGAGCTAAGACCTTAAATTAAATTGGGAGGTTTTGGGATACTGAATAAGTCTTAACAAAATGATGAGCACAGTTTTTCGAAATTTTGAGACTTGAAACTCAAAAAAATTTTTAAACGCAAATAACTCGAAAACTATTAGGAATTAGCAAACTGTCGTAACAAAAAATTGAGAGTACAAGATATTCTACAAAAAAGTATCCCAAGTATTTGTTCCTAACCCCAAAATTTTCACCTTAAAATGGGTTTATACACAAAAATATTTTGAAAAGCGGGTAACTCGAAAACTACGAGGAATTTGAAAACAAGTATTGTAACAAAAAATATACACCACAAAATTCTCTATAGATTTGTTATCACGCATTTTTTCCTAACTTTAAAATTTTCACCTTAAAATGGATTTACACACTCAAAAATATTGTGAATCGCGAATAATTCGATAACTATGAGGAGTTCTAAAGCAACTGCTGTAACAAAAAATGTAGAGTACAAAATTATCTACAAAAAGGAATACCAGGTATTTGTTCCTAACCTCAAAATATTCACTTTAAACTGGGTTTATAGGAATTCGTGAACAAAAAATGTACAACGTAAAATTCTTTGCAGATTGGTCGTCAAGCATTTTTTCCTAACCTCAAAATTTTTAACGTAAAATGGCTTAATTGGCTTGAATTCTCGACCGGATGCTCGGACTTTCGGTGTTGAGGGAGACTCAGAAATAGTGGCTCAAACGAAAAAATGACTGGAGACCTTTTTTGTAAAAAATTTTGTGTTCTACATTTTTTGCTGCAGCAGTTTTCTTTAATTCCTCTTATTTTTCGAGTTATTCGCGTTTCAAAATTTTTTTCAGTCACAAGTTCCAAAATTTCGAAAACACGTGCCCGTAATTTTGTTAAGAGTTGCTAAGCTTATTCAGTAACCGTAAACCTCCGAGAATCCAGAAAATTAGAAGCGCCCAATTTAAATTCGGGCTTAATCCTATTTTATTTAATGTCAAAGAGTGACTTAAAGTGTCACATTTGATAGCGGAATTAGATAAAGAAACGAGTTGAACAAAATTTTCTTATAAAACAATCGTGAAACAAATTTTTTGCCCCTATTTTCTATTTTGAATTAAAAAGTTGTGAACATCATACTAGGAATATTTTGGTAACTATAATTGGGTGATGAAAAGTCGCGCTAGTTACATCTAGTAAAATCCGGACTACTTCGAAAATTAAAACGTAAAAAAATTCATTTCATAAATAAAACAGCATTTATTTCAATATAAATAGAAATTTAGTTAATTCAATCGCTTGAGATCGATATAATTCATTCAAAAACTTGTGATATTGTGTTGATAAAATTTTGAAAGTAGAAGTTATAATTTACACCATTTACTTAAGAGATTTGATGATTATTCCATTTCGTTGAGAAGATCATTAAAAAAGAAGTTAGGTTAGGTTAGACTATAGGTCGTCATTTCCATCATGAAACTTTGTGTATCGTGCTGAATGTGTTATATAGGGTGTTTCAAAAAATCAAATCAATTTCAAAAAATTTAGGGTTTGCTCAGTAAAAAAATTTCTTGACGCCAACCAGATTCAAGAAATGCAAAATAAATTTATTCCATACAATTTTCAATGTAGTTCACATTTTAGTTTGAAAATAGTATGAGTTTTCACTCAAAGTTGGAATTGATGAAAATTTTCTACATAGTGTGGGAAACTGCATATATAAATGTGTTAACTAAAGAGTTTTAATGAATAACTTTAATTAAAAAAAACTGAATGGAACTCATGAACATGAGCTAAATAAATTTGGATTAATTCAAAAATTAATAAAAAAAAGCCTTCTCGTGACAATGTTTTTACATTGCCGTGACCAGGATTCGAACCTGGGTTACCACGGCCACAACGTGGGGTCCTAACCACTAGACGATCACGGCTACGAAGACATGTAAAAACGTATTCCAAATTCAGTTTTTATAATATTTTCAAAGTGCTTGACAACGAAATACGAGGGTGGTTTAGGTATAAACCAAAATTTTCCAAAAAAAAATCTATTATTAAATTACTGAGTTGAAATTTTTTTATACCTCCGCATTACTTTCGAATCGCAATCCGTCACGTGTCTCTTTCAATTGACCAAATAAATAATAGTCGCATGGCAACAAATTGGTACAATTAGGAGGATGCTTCCCGATACAATTCGTTCAATTTTTTTCATCGCAATCCGAGTTCTATGCGGTCTGACGTTGTCTTCAAGGAATATCGTACTACAAATTGAAATATCGCGTCGTTTTTATCTGTAGACAGGTTTCAACGTGTTTTTTAGGAGGTTACTTACTGCACGTTCACAGTTTGTTGTTAAAGTTGAAAGTTGAAAAAATTAACCTTCAACTGTCGCGCCTTTGCTTTTCTCCCTTCGTTTTTCTCATTCCATAGATGCTACGGAATATAGTGTTTCTAATGAACCACCCTCGTATGATTTGATGAATGAATTTTTAGATCCAACATAGATTTTTCTATATTTGATAACAAAGGTTCGTTATCAATATCAGTTCAAACAACTGACAGCAGCTTTCACGCGAGTTTGAATTTCCAGACGTTTAAAACATTCAATTTCCATTTTTCTTCTTTGAAAATAACCCGCATTCTACGAAACCGTTTTTATGCACCAGAGTTTGATACGTAGGGAGAAAGATATGGAGTTCGACTTCAAATCCAGTAGCGTAGTCTAGGGTAATTTCAAGTAAATTAAAAACTGATAATAAATATGTGAATATTTTTATATAAAAAATGTGCTTTAAGAGCAGCGATTAACTACTTTCAAAAGATTCATAGAGAGAGGGAGATAAAGCATTCATATATCACTCCCTGCATTATCGACAGTCATGATTACATGTAAATTACATTTACAGATACCTAGAATCAACAAATTTGCTGACATGAAGTATTAATAAAAAGAAGAGTTTATGACATAAACAATAGTTTTTTGAATAAAGGGTATCCGGGCAAAAAATTCGTGAATAGATGACTTGTTTCTTGAAGGAGTTATACAGGGTGAAACTTGAAGCAAATTTTTTTTCAAATAACACTATAGAAATACATAGTATCTACAATTTTGGAATGTGAATCTTGTAATATGGAAAAATCGGAAGAAGAAAACACACATACAAAACTCTGATTCCTATCAAATTTTTCATATGAGGGTTCCAAAAAACAAACAAACAAAAGGAAAATTCGGAAAAATTCACTCCTATTTCAAAACTGATATGATTTTCGAAATTTCCAGGTGACAATATACACCGTTAATTAATTCAAAAAAAGAATACACCAAAAATTGTATATATCTTCAATATCGCAACTTTGAAGGCCTATAAGTCAGAAATGAGGTGTCATATGTATGTCAATTTTTATTTTCTCGTTATCTACTCACCCCTGTACAGTCTGTATATTATTTCATGTGTATTAATTCAGATTTATTTTAGAATTGTCTATGAACATGTCACGTGATAAAACGCATTTTATGTACGTCAATGTATGACAGAAGCGAAATATTTCAACACTAATCCCTTTTCCCTTGGTTTATTTAGTGTGGTATTACCCGCATTAGCCTTGTCTCGTTTCGAGAACGAAAATTGTCCCGCGAGAGATTTTGCCGAAAATGTGCTATTAATAATAATGCTATGTGAAGAGGGCTTTATTTTTATGAAGAATTATTTCACTCTCGATGATATGAGGAATATTTTCTCCAAGTTTATCCAAGCGTCAATTACTAATTGAAACAACTCACATTGTAAACTGAAATATATTCTCTGTTCTTATAATTTATCGATGGTCATTTGTTAAATGATTACTTCTTTATTAAGTATAAGGAATTTTGTTATTTCGAATTTATCGCCCTGTAGAAATGTCACTAATCAAGAAATTTTTCGAATCCCAATGCAATTATTCAAACATGAATGGAAATTCCGAAAAGGACAAGTTCACATTGTTGCGTATAGTTCCCATATAATCGTCTAAAAAGGGCCCGGGGGATTTTTAATTAAACCCAACCTACCCTCGATGGTTTTCATAGGGTACAGTGGCATACAGATAAAATTAAACAAGGAAATAGAATTATTTAAAATAACATATCTAAACATGTAATAACTAATTCGTTATTGGATAATTAGATAGGCAACTCAATATACAAATGCGATCAAATGATTCGTTTAGTTCGTAGATAAATAGCATGATGTTGTATGATAAGGCAACTTATTATACAAACATTATATGATTATAATACACAATTTTTTCACTGTATATAAAAACAATATGTTAGAATCTATTTCGCATGATTTAGATAGAAAAATAATACGATATGAGATAAATCTGATCTATTTTAAAGATTTTTTGATACCGCCACTGTTTTGCGTACAAGCTGTGCCTCGCTCGGTAGCAGATGTTGCCCGTTCGATTCCCGGGGAACATCTCATCCCGATTCCAATGTAGGGTTTGAAATTATTCGTCGATGTTTCCAGATTCGTAATTGAAATACTTCTTGGGTGTTTGCTTATTGTGAAGCCGGTGTATTTAGAGGAGAGCATATGGTTACCGGAATTTTTGATTAATTTTCTATGGAACGTAGTCAATCCGAATAAATAATCTATTTTATAAAAAAAAAATTTAGTTTAAAATATGGATAGTTGAAATAGATTCAAAATTTTCTTACAACCGTGTTAGTTTACGAGAAAAATATATATTTTCTGTGAATTATCTTAAAGGAAGAATCTCATTGAATTTTGATTTTGTCGAATTCCGAAAAAAACAGTGGCGGGGCTAAATTGTGAAAACCCCGTATATCGATTTTGTCTTCATTAAATTTTAGGTAATAAAAACTACAAAGTGTTTCAAGATTATAATAAAATAAAATATTACGAAGTAATAGTACCAAGAAACTTATTTTTCTTTGATGTCAAGATCCTCCTCACATATACCTGGTGTTAAGCAAAAGGTAACACATACATATACTTTTCTGAAAACCTGTAAGAGTTAGCAAATACAAAAGTTCTTTGTTTTCAAAGGAATTTTAAGATTATTGACTTTTGGATTATACGGGGTATCCCAATTCTTCATTATCGACAACTGAAATTTTAAATGGAACACCCCATATTTTATTACGTTTTTTGATTTAGTGGTAAAAATGAAGGTAATTTTGATGAGACCGACCTATTTGATTTCCGCACGGTTTACGAAATATTTGAATTTTTATTGAAAAATCATTATATTTGGAAAATTACGAAAAATTAAAATGAGGATAACTACCTAAATAAATTTTAAAACACAAAACTTAGTTTTATTGAAATTTCGTGATTTTCCAGTCTAGAATCATACTGGGTGTTTTTTACTGTATGAGCTTCGAATCTTTTTATACATACTTTTTATACTTATATACAATGGTTGTGGAATTGGGACACTCTGTATAATCCAAAAGTCAATAATTTCATAATTCCTTTGAAAAAAATGAACTTTTGTAATTAAAGTTTTTTGATAACTCTTACAGGTTTTGATAAAAGTATATAGGTCACTTCATGTTTGATAACCTGTACGTCTGATACGAGCTTATATGATTCTTAGGAATGCTTTTAGGAACATGAAGCTAATTAAGCCTCAATCACCACAGTTTTTGGCTGATGTTTTTCAGGTAGAACAATAAAAGTAAGATCTCTGGATTTTTTGCATTAAGTCTTAGAACATCCTGTATGTTATATTTTGATTATCATTTAACGATTTATTATTCCTTCAAATTGCACAACACTCTGTATGGAAAAATAAGAGATTTTCCAGTGACTGATGTATTTTTTTCGAATCGAGACAAAAAGACTCCTCAGGGATATCTTTTTATCCGCTTTGATGGATAGATAGATATATCACCCTGAAACGAGTAGGTCGTTTCAACATTTATTATATTTATCACTATATCGTGGTTGGTTGAGGCCATAAATAGACGAAAAATGTATTGAATTCTGATTTTGTTATCTAAATTTAGAAATTTATAAACATAACCTACCTTTTGCTTAAGATGCAGCCTAATAGATGCATAATCATTAGTCCTAATATTAGTTGCTCGTTTACTTATACAACAATGTCCTCGTCTGATGAAATTTGAGGTTAAGAAGCAGGAAAAGTCACTAATAGTACTGAATCTATTGGCAGAACAATCCTTGAGTTTTTTAAAAACAAATATTTAATGACAGCTCGATACTTTATTTTTACTATAAATACAAAAATATTCACAACGATTCACTGATAGCATTGTCATACAGAAATTAAACGTTCAAAATGGCTGATATTTTAATGATAATAACCTCTCAATGCATGCGCAAATATATTTCCAGACTTTTATGACCAAGTTTCGCAGGTTAACCAACATTTAAATAAAAATGTGATAGGTATAATTCTAAATATGGCGTTTTCTATTTCTTTTTTATTCAAATAAATGAAATATGTACTAATATGCATACTATACAGGGTGTCCCACGACGATTAAAACTATCTGTATATATGACAAAATACTTCTAGTAAAATCATGAGAACTTCTACGTTTGGGTTTTCGGATATGATCTTTTTAACTAAAGTATTTTCAAAGATGGCCGATTTCCGGTTCCATCGTAACTTTGTTATTTTGAACAAAACACCCTATATATTACTACATTTTTGAAATCGACGTGAAATTTTAGTATACTATTGTCCAAAAACTTTTCTCGAAAAATGCGTACTATTTGAGTTTTTTTTTGTAAAAAATTTGACGAATGCAGGCCCTTATAAATTATTTTTTTACGAGAATTTGCCTGTATATCAATATATATATCAATATATATTGAAACAGTAAATATAAATGTTTGATTATCTTCTTGTCAATCTCGACTGTGGAATTTGAAAGCGTAGATGATAATATCAATTTTTTCTCTTTTACAGATCTCATCCCTTACCCGAACGCAAACGATAAAGTCACCCAAGAATTCCTTCAAAAGGTCGCTGATATCCTCATGGATTACGTAAAGAAACAAAATGATCGAAACGAAAAGATCCTCGACTTTCATCATCCCGAAGAAATGATCAAATTACTCGACCTCAAAATACCCGAAAACGGTGTTACTTTGAATCAACTTGTTCACGATTGCGCCACCACATTGAAGTACCAAGTCAAAACTGGTAAGTGTCACATTCGATGTTCCATTACAATATTCTGACAAAAATTTCAAAAAATGTTAATAAGACACGGTATAATATTTGGAATCTGCTATTCTTATATCTAATGTAAGCCTTGTAAGTCCTAATTGCCTAGGTAATTTCTTGGTTGCCCTAGCATTATCCCATGTAGGCTCTCCAGAATTGGAGAATACTCTGAGCATCTTTGTTTTTGGAGTGGAGCTTTCCCCTTAACCCAATCTTAGAATTTTCTTACGTTTACTCCAACTGGTGGTCCGAATCAGCTAGTCCATGTTGTATCTTTCCACAACCACACCTTTGTTTTGTTTTTCCCTCTCTTACAACTAAAGTTGTTTCTTAATTCAAGAATGTGTTGTCAGCTACTTGGTCGAGTCGTCAATTATTTTATATCGCTTGGGTGTCTAGACCCAAATATCTAGAGTAGCTCTAGGTTAGAACCGTTGCACTGCCCATACTAATGTAGTTATTGTGTAGTGGATATCTTGGTCAGTATATCAAGGAGGTCTTTCATCCCCTTTGTGCTATATACTCATAGTCCAGCTCTCTCGTCTTTTTGAAACTATTCAATTAGTAAATATCACGATTTGAAGGTCCTCTCTGGTACATTTTTCTCTACTGGGAAGGTCCACATTCAGTTTTCTGTAGAGTAGGTTCGTTCATTGGATCTGGCCAGAGGTTATGATAAGGTTTTCCTCCACCACAGGATCCTTTGTATAGCGCTATTAGATATAGTCTACAAATCAATGTTTCAAGACCAATATAGAATTAAGACAGAGAGATCCGCGATCCACCAAATTCGATAGTTCTAGGAATTTAAAATCCACAAATCGTCAAATTTTTTTTATTTTTAACTATAATGTATAAAGACGTGGTTAATTATTATAAATGACAGACCCTTTATCATCATAATTCAATTTCTCCTTGACATAATATCAGAATTAATCTTAAATATCAGATATTATGTAACTGAATACCTGATTTTCGACACATAACTAGGAAAATAATAGAATCAAATATACTCCCTCAGGCTACAAAACAAACATTTCCTAAACACTCCTGCAAGAGATAGTAATTGAATCAGTGACAGATATCTGCGGGCGATCTATTAACAGCCCATTGAAGACCCTAGGGGGGACTATATTCTAACCACCGACTCGAGTAGCTTCCGGCAGAGGGTCGTAGACGTCAAAAAAATGATAGTGCTCGATAAGATGGAAGTGTTCAGTTTATAGATCGTATTTCATATTTCACAATAATTATTATTAAAAACCTAAATATCCAAATAAAAATAATTACAAAGAACCAATTTGGGGCCGTAGTCTCGAAAAAAGTGCGCATTCCTCCGCTTTTCAGTCGCTGGAATGTCAGAGGGTGGTTTTAATCCGGCGTGGGACAGTGACTGCCTCACGGATAGAAAAGAGGGTCGCTCCAAGTGCCCTTAATTACACTTCTCAAATCCTGGGGTGCAAACTTTGCTGTTTATATTGTTTACAGTACAACGAACACAATCAGCTTCGACATACGTCACTATTTCAATATAATACGATTCACCATGGTACCAGCTTAATAGAACTTAAATTTTGTTGATTTAGTTTATAGATCGAACTGTGTATTGTGACCTAGAAGTCTACAATCTCCAGTAATAATGTCTCGTCTTGTCAGAATCATTTCTGCTACAACCAACTGAATCTGCAGCAAGATCTCAAAGAAATACTTACTGAGAACATACTAGATGCGTACGAATCGAGTTGCTTTAAACAAAAAAACAAAAAAGCCAGCGGTGGAATGGTCATCTGTCCAAGTTAAGAACTTTAACAGAACAAACTGCCTGAGCTTCACCACAGAACTCAGCTTCAGAAAATACTGTGAGGACATTAACTCTACACCTGCAGCTTCAAGACTTCACAAAGTCTGGCACTGTGGAAACTTGATGACAGGTTCGCAGAGGGTGAGGAAAACAGAGCACAGCTCTTGCTAAAGATTCACTTTCGGGAGAGTGGTGTTCGGCATCAGGAAACAAAATAAAGAAACATAACAAAGCTACGAGCAGCAGAAACATTTTTCATCCGTTAAAGTCGCCAGGAGTGGACGAAATCTTCCCAGTCCTTCTTTAAAGAGAACAGATATAATGCCACATTTGATCCGTTTCAGTAGAAGCGGCTTAGAGCTTGGGTATGTACCAAAGCCTTGGATAAGAATCAAAGTAACCTTTACAACAAAATCAGGAAAGCAGACCAATCAGCTTGACATCGTCTTTATTTAAATCGATGAAGAAACTGCCAACAATTACATTAAAACAGAGATTGTGAAGTGGAAACTTTAACATCTTTGTCAATTTGCGAATAAAACTGCAAACAAAGAAAACTTGGTATGTGTCTTATTAGACATCTTTAATGGTAGTCTACACGAGGTTGTCAAAAGAGCATTAGACGCGAGAGGAGTAGGTAGAGCAAGACGCCATTTCAAATACTGTTAACAGGGGATGTTCATAAAGGGAAGTTGCATCACCACTTGCTGTCAATGATACACAGATGATCTAGTTATCTACTCAAGAGATTTTGAAAATACACTCTGTGACATACTTGAAAAAGGACTCAAGTATACAAGAAGATGAAGCGTCAACCCAAATGAGATCTACCTAATTTCCTTCACTACATAGAAAAACTCAGCCTTAAGCCTATCAAAATAGACGCGGAAATTATTGAATGGAAAAAGGGGGAACATATCATGGTACATACTTCTCTGGTATAAACATCATAAAAATATGGTGTCCAATAGTCAAGCAACCATTAAAGCTTCAAATTCCAATCCAAACTTATTTGGGAATTACTGGACAAGCTTAATGAGCTAGACAAGAAGAATGAAGTTACCCTGCAATAGATTCCGAGATTCACCGGAATGGACGAAAATGAAATAGTTGATAAGCTCGCTAAATCGGGGACAGAGAAGCCCTTAATGGAACCCTGGTATCAGCTACAAAACAATGAAAAAAACACTGGAAATAAGGTAGATAGGAGCAACCTACAAAGGTAGAGACTCTTCTGGGAAACTATAACCAGAGAAAATTTGTTAAATGTGTCAATCTAAACTAGGACAATCTATTAATACCAACAAGAGTCCTATAGGGGCAGTGTCACTTCAATAGGCACCCGAAGAGAAATGAAGCCTCTATCCACACTCTCTTGAAGTGTGAAACACCACGTAACTTTAGAGCACTACAACTTGGAGGGTATGAAATAGCAGAAGAAGATCCCTGGCGACTAAATTCATCCCACATTCTAGACTGGAGCAGGATTGATGGATCAGCTGTAAACAGTGGGTTACCCAAAAATGTTGGGAATACTAGGAACCGCCAAAGCGAAGTATTAGTTGATTTATTGAATTTATCTCAATTTACAAACTCTCTCTGTATATTTATAGCGATATAACGTATGTGGAATCTAAGCTCGTGACGCTCAGATCTGTCGTGTTATTTTCCGAGCCGCTGGACATGCGATTCCTTCTGCATTCAGACAAAGATTAGTGTAGGAGAGCGCGATTCCTGCCACTCGACTCTGCAGGACTCCCCTTTTACTTTTACTTAACATTGTAGAAGCTTTTTCTATCTCTTCTAAGCCGGGGATTAACTAAATGATGCCATATGTTGCATTCAGGAAGAATTAGAGCTTACGACGTTCGACAGCTACGTTTCTATTTTTGTAAAATGAATTCTCGCAATTTGATCGATCATACGACGAATTAGAATATTTCCAATATCGAATTTATTATTTTTAGAAAAATACCAATCAGAATCTATTCATCAAGTTTTTCATTGTGTCACGTATCATATTTCGTGAAAGGAGTTTGTTCGGCTAGTGGGGATTCAAATTGAATGCAATCAGGATCGTTTTGTGGCAAGAAGGGCGATAACAAACCAACAATAGTCCTAAGTAAAGATTGACGCGTGCCACTGATCACCCTCGAGTATACGAGGGTTGTTACTTACAAGGGCTATCCATAAATTATAATTTCAAATTTACATCGAATTAATAATAATACAAAAAGAGAATTTTATAATGAAATGATGAAAGTCGATAATAATTAATTAAAAAACCTTCGTAAATTGAATTCATAAAATATATGTCTGAAAGGAAAATAAAGAATT
Source organism: Diorhabda sublineata (assembly GCF_026230105.1). Lineage (NCBI taxonomy): Eukaryota > Metazoa > Arthropoda > Insecta > Coleoptera > Chrysomelidae > Diorhabda > Diorhabda sublineata. The sequence goes on along the minus strand of NC_079485.1, from coordinate 13,322,016 downwards.
TATTACTATTAGCAGATATTTTAGGAAAATTTCGAAATTGAGCAGAAATTGGAAATAAAAGTAGGTGTAGAAAAAAACATATCTAATATATTACATTTGTATTATGGAAAATGAACTGGAATTCATATAGGTGGATTTACTGATCTCTAGAAGACCTCCGAAATGTCGCAAAACGTTTTTTCATCAATCTGAATGGTTTTTGTCCATTCAAATGACCTTAGAGCTACTACATGATTCCTCACAATCTCACTGAACACATTCTACTCCATCAACTCTAATTATAATGCCAGATACCTAGTTTTAGTGTCTTAATAGTGAAATTATTGTTGAAAGTTGATTCGTCTATGAAAAACTATGAATTTGAAGAAGTTTTCTTGCTCTGCGACTCGATCAAGGGCTTAGAATTGACTCATACTTGTCAATTTTGTTTGTTCATATTTTTCTCAACTACTAATCTTGGTGGAATTTATTGCAGACGTATCTGAGGAAAGATAGATACTTTTTGCGCTGTTTCATAACTATGAATGAAATGTAAGAACATCGATGACTGTTTCATCAAGAATATGTTATTGGAATTGTTAAAATTACTAAAATAAAGTACCAATCGCTACTTCACACAATCTATTTATCAGATTTACCTTCTTCAGAATATTTACTATGCCAAGATTTAAATCCAGGCAAGTACTGGAAGAAAGACGGTCTTAGAGAAGTTAAACTGAATGGTTATTACTGGAAAAAGTTTATGGAAGATTATGTTAATTTTTTTTCTTCTATTTTTTTTTCGCGACATATACGTCTCTTCTACTAACATTTCCATTGTACTATACTCTATCATAGAAAAAAGTCTCTTCCCTGCAGATTGAAAACTTGGTTTCAACACTTACCAACAGATAAAGAGAAAAAGACGGTTTCCAAAAATTACCGTCCGATTGCTTTAGTTCCATCCAGTTCCAAGAAGATACTCCTAAACCAGTAACTCTTGAGAAATCTTGAGTTTGCTAGCATCAGATCAACCAAGTGTCTCCTGGGCTATGTAAACAATGGATTAACTGAAGTTATAAAGAAATATGGAAAATCCTGAGCAATCGCACTATATATATAGAAGATTTTGACAGAGTTTAGCATACCAATCTTCTAAATAATTTAAGATCGTACGGTTTGTCGTCGTAATTCATCGACTGACTTAGTAGCAGCTCCACGAAAACTTGAAGTAATCAATACCAAAAATATACTCCATAACAGCTTCTAAACCTCGACAGATTCGACCATATGTGGAGTAATGCTCGTACATTTGGAGCTCGGGTCTAAAGCATACCCTGAAGATGCTCGACTCAATACAGAAGAGAGTAGTTTGACTTATAGACGATTTAGAGTTGACCAGAAACTTGGACAGTTTAGACCTGACTCTGTTTTATCGATACCACCATCGCAGATGCTGTCCAGAATAATCTCGCCTCCTAAAACAGATCTATTCGACCGGTGGACGTGACTCATTAACATCGAGTTCGCCTGCAGACGCTTAAGACGTTAATTTATGGGGATTCCTTTCTCTGCTACCAAGACACGTGAAGTAATTTATTAGAATGACAATATGCGTTAGGTGCATTTTGGATTATCGTATCATTCTATCTTTTATTGAATTTATTATTTAAAAGCTAAAAAATTCGAATAAATGTTGATGAAATCTATTTTCTTGTCTACCCCCTTTGATATTTCTAATTAACGCGGTGTCGTTCTGTCACGTCAGATATTATCTCTGTAATTCTTGTTTCTCTATGAAATGACTGTTTGCTCTTGTAACCCGGCGGTTGGTAATACGAAGATAATATGTTATCTACCCTTGAGCAGATTGTGGCTGGCATAATAATAGATAGAGGGGTGCATCTTTTTACCGCAGCCCACATAAATTTTCCAGATTATTTCAGCGGCTCAGATAAGCCCGCCGGATGTGGCTGAGACTCCACTTAATTGAAAAATTCAATTATTACGATGAATATCACTATAAATTTAAACTAATATTTTTTAACATCGCAGTCTCATTGATCTACACTCTATATTAGAGGACTTTTTTTAAGATTTTGGTAATAAAGTATTTCAAATTAGCTCTTTTTTGGATTTCACGATTTTTCACGAAATTCCTTTAATTTATTTGACATTTGACGAATATTCAAACTCATTTCTTATTACTTTGAATATATTACTATGTTTTTAAAATTGTTGAATATAAAAAATTTTAAAATACTATCTATTCTTGAGATTATTTTAAATCTGTATAATATTACACATTACAAAGGTTGTCTGAAAAGTTTCCACTCGAAGATGTCAGCGATTACCAATATATAATGGGACATATTACATCACTTAATAAGACTTGTGACTGACACACAGATGGCGCTGCAATTGTCAAATTGATATGACGTTTATGAAGTACCAGCTTTCAACAAACTAAATTTCGATCAATTAAAAAAAAGTGCAGCTACTTCTGTTATTTTGGAAACAGTGAATTCAAAACAATCTCGTTTGTTAATTTATTACTGCTTCTTGATAAAAAGAAAATACTGTACAAGTTCAGAAATAGTTTCTAAAGTTCAATCTGGACGTGGTCGTACAGAACCGATGATGGTAAACGTTCTGGTCGATCAATTGAAGAGGTTACTTCAGAAAACATCAAAAAAGTCCACAAATTGGTAATATCTAATAGTAATTGAAATTACTGGAGATAACTGAGGCCTAAAGATATCAGATGGCATGAACATTTGACCATGAGAAAGGTTCTTTCGAAGTGGGTGTCGTGTTTACTCATAGTCGATCAAAAACAACAAAGTGTTGCTGATTCAGTGTTTGGCCATGTAATAAATCAGATTTTTTGCATTGATATGTGACAATAGATTAAACATGGATCCATCTCTTCACTCCGAGATCAAAACGATCATCATCTGGGTTGACTTCATCCGGTGAACCACGTCCTAAGCGTCCAAAGACACAATAGTCAGCTTGAAAGGTTATGGCTGCAATAATTTGGGATGCGCATTGAATATTGTTTATTGACTATTTTCAAAAGGGAGAAAAAATCGATAGGGAATACTGCAAAGAGTTGTTGAGTCGTTTGAATGTAGAAATTAAGGAATGTCGAAGAAAAAACTACTATTTCGCCAAGACAATGCACCTTTTCACAAGTCGATGGCGAAGATTCTAATTGCTTCCTAATCTACCGTATAGTCCAGATCTGGCCCCCAGTGATTACTGGCTATTCGCTGATCTCAAAAAATACTCACTGGTAAGAAATTCAGCTCAAACGAAGAAGCAGTTGCTTAATTTTGAGGAAAAAAAAACAAATCCTTCTACAAGCACGATACAAAAATTTCATCCATTTTGAATGTTTATTTTCTGTTTGATAATCGGGATTTTTCTGGAACTATAAAAAATTGAGTATCGAGTTGTAACCCAATATAAAATGTAAAGTCATATAGACCTATAAGTCTGTTTTCTATAATGAAGAACTTGACCAGAGAAATTTACTACCAAAGATCGCTACTTGTAGATTCAATACCTTGATGAACAAACACGATTCTTCAAATTAAGCTCCGGAGTTCCAAAGACAGTAGATGCTCCATGGTTAGTGCCAAATTTTAATATAGCCCATGATTTTTAAGTAAAATCGATCAAAAAACTTATCAGTGAATAATCTACCGAATGATCTAATGCCTATTTAAAAATGGCCGCCGTGGACAAATGCTTTTGGCGTGAACTTCTGTGTGCAGATTCATACACTTTGTGGAGTTATTTGTTAAGTTTTAAACCTCATTATTTCCAGTTTCACTGCGAAAAACCTTCGTAATGACCTGCTACTGAAAGTTCCAAATTTCCTCCTGAAAACCTTGCTCTGTTGGTTTCTTCTTTGGACTTTTCGGTGTTGTGCTTATAGTATAGGTGAATGGTACAACTCATAAGCACATATCAGTCAGATAATCTGCAGAATACCTCTTTAGCCTGCAAAATTACGTAAATTAGAGGATAGTACAACCAGCCTCGATTTGAAATTGGTCGTGGTTAACTTGAAGGCTCTAGACCCATTGTAATACCCTTTATTTTCAACGATTTGGAAACTTAGTTAACTAGCTAGCCTAACCTAACCACCAAAGATAGAATATCTTTCCTCTTTTTGTTAGCATATTTTTACCAGCACAAAATAAATTTTTCTATTTTCCTATTTATAATTCAGCAACAAACATTTGACGTCGTTTCTCCGCCTTGGAAAAGCAGCGACATAGTAACTGATCGATCATTTCTTCTTCTATGTTAAACTCTTTGCAATAGTCACTAACAATTTATGAAGTGCCAACAATATAATGTCCAAGGATCGTTCTAATTATGTTCTGGATTAATTGTTGTCAATCTCATTATCTTTTGTTTTATCATCTTCATTTACCTTCGATCAAATCGGATGGATATCGTGCTATTACCTGACCATATATCCCGATGTTTGATGATGCTGATTCCTGTGTCAATTTCATCGGTAGTAGCGCTGTTAGTGTCTTTTTGACATTCATTTTCACTTTCTATTTTATCATTTTTGAAGCAATTGCTTTCATGACTTCCTGGTTATTTATGTAGATTGTTGTGTTTCTGTTCGATTCCTATATTTTAATGTTATATTTATCGTTATAAATCTCGTAGATTTTGATTTGGAATTGACTTATTTTCGTTTGTACTCTGTATATTTCCTGAAAAATAGAAGCATCTTTGTGATGTTTATATCCCTTAAAACGAATTAAGTGTAATCTGAGGTCACGTGCGTCGGCAAAAAGGGTGTGCATGGACCTGCAATAATGTCTTTGTTTCAAGTCCACTGACATTCAATTATTCTGGGCAATAGCCCGAAATAATGATAGATTGATAGCTTGGTCGTTTCAGAACGTCAAACGATCTTCAAAGTTGATATTTTCCTGTCCGGGAACGTTTTTTATTGTTTTTATTTGATGTACGAAAAGATTTCTATGATATCTAAAATCACTGGTACGCAAAAATAGGAAAGTCCTTTGGAAACGAAAATGTTGATACTCAGATGTTTCTAGTTTGAAAAACGAACCAAAATTCAATTAAAACGGTGATTATTTTCTTGTTGTTAAAGCAAAAGCTGAAGGAAATTGCTGAAATAGGTTTACGTTGGTTCATTAAAACAAAATTACCCCAAATTTAAAGTATGCTCTTCAAAACTTGCTGAAGTTCATCCATCTCATGCTACGTATCTTGCAGAGGTTTCATCACTGACAGCTTCTCTCAATCTCCTTCTCACTGTAGAAGTACTCAACAAAGGCAGATCCCTAGCTGAGCTTGATCGGAGCTGCTATCTTTTGACCAGTGAGTCCATCTTCAACGATTGTTTTCTAGTCCCAAAGCTCATGGTCAATAGTGTATAGTAGAACTAACATCGACCAGTGCAGATTTTCGATTCGCTTTCTTGAAAATCGGTTAAAAAAACTATTCTAAGTCATACATTTCAACGACCAAAAGAAAATAGATCACGTTTTGATTTTTATTATTAAGAATTTATAATTAGACGAAGAATCTAGAATCATTTTCTAATTATAAAAGATTTTCCATTTTTTTGGAGTTAAGGAAATTTGAAATCTTCTCGACATATGTCCCTTTCGAAGTACTGCCAATTTTTCGGCCAAAGAAACAACCATTCTTTTGGTAAGGTCATGAATATGATGGCAATATCCATAATAACTAAGACCAGTTCTAGTACTATAGATTATATCGTGGCATCGTATGATTTTGAATCTACATACTGTCCTGTTTTCAATTCAGGTCTCTCTGATCATGAAGCAGCGTTAAAAAATTTTCGGTTAAGTCCAATACTAAATATGCTTCTCGCAAATTATGCTTTTTATTTTTTTTTTTTTTTAATTTTTAAAGCTTCAAGCACCGTTGTCAAAAAACTGAAAACACTAACTGATCTGGCATCCAATTCTTTTTTTCTCAGGCGTATTAAAAATTAGCAAAATAAACCTTAGTCCACTAAAGGTTTACGTATTTCTGCAAAGAACATGCGATCTTTATTCTCGAATAGTGTCTTCTTCAAAAACTACAAAGACAATAGAAGCTGCCAAAGATATTTATCGCAATAGAAGACTCACTAGCTCTCGTCATGTTTCTAAAGAGTTGTGAATGATCTAAGAAATAAGTCTTTTTTATTGAGCATAATCTCTACTTCACTTGATAACTTTAATGATCACTTTGTGAATGTAGCCAAAAATTTATCAAATTCTATTAATTTCAATTAATTTATTAAAAAATTGCAGTGCTACGATTTCAAAGAAACACCCCTAGCATGGTTCAAGTTATACCTTACCAACAGAAGTCAGCTTGTAAGGATTCATACAACAATGTCTTCTTGCAGGCCAACACAATGTGGAGTGCCCCAAGGCTCAGTACTAAACCCTATTTAGTTTCTTCTGTTTATAAACGACATCGCATCAGTGATAAAATATACTAGTTTCTTTTGGATCAACCCTGATCTCACGGCACTTCATAGTAGTAAAATTCTTTTTGGGCTTTTTGGGGATAATTCCTTGAAATAGGAGTTACATATCTCAAAAATTAAGTTCCTCCTGTTTTGAACTGAGATCAGTTTCCAAAGAACTGAACTTATCCACCTCCTTAACAGTTTATTACGCCTCTAGTGACTCACATCTCCGATATGCCCTTGCCTTCTATGGTGTGATGTGACTCAATTTGAGCGAATCTTCAAATTACAAAAGAGAGCTGTTAGTTATTTATTCGGATCATGAAGCAAGGCTCATTGCAGAACTTCTTTAAATGATTAAGCATTCTGACTCTTCCTTCCTTATTCATCTTTGAATCCGTTTGCCTAATTAGGAACGCGCAGCATGACCTTTACCTACCTACTCCACGTTCAGAATTAGTTGAGGACTCAATATTTTACAATGCAAAAAAATGCACAATCACTTGCCAGTTGAAATCAAATCGATTATTATCTATCACCATTACCTATAATTTTGTTATTTATTGTGATTTTCTTCTGTATATAGAAATTTTATTCTATTTGTATGTTATTTTAATGTTTGTTTTTTAGTTTTTACAAGCTTTAGTCTACAAATTGTAACAATTTTTTGACAATAGAGCATTTCTCACTCATAAATGATAAATGTATCATGGAAATGTTATGAGAGATACGAAAAATGGATTTAAAACGGAGCTTAATACAGTAAAACAATAAAGAGAGCGACATATCGAAATCAGTATCAATATGTTTTGTATAAAACAACATATTTTCACTTATCTCGATGTTATTAACAATATTATCGATTCCACTTAACAGCAGTGCTTAAAAAACATGTGTGCCTCTCGACAACCATTTTGTTATTTGAACACACAATTTACGTAACTTGATAACTGACAATGGATATTAGATAATACTTCAAATTGTACACAAAAACAGTTTATATGAAAAATAATTATATAAATCAATAAAAAGGAAAATTTTTTAAAATCAGAACTGATTTAAATCACTCCAGTTCACGATTTAACCGAAAAGACAATACGAGACGAGAAGTTTTACAAATTCTTTTTGAAAAACAAGTTTTGAAAATACCTTAAACAGGACTACGTATCCCAAATGTAGTTTATAAAGCCCGAGGATATTTTATTCCTCCCGCTTCCAACTTCAGGAGTCGTTTCTACAATCAATCTCTACGGAGTTTTTCAAATATACTCCATGTATTATAGACAGATGGAAGTTTTAAAAAGGAGATAAGGGCATTAATTGTAGATGAATGTAGTTGTGGAAGGTTTCAAAAAAGACGTATATTTATGTGGAAGTTGTGGGAAATTATTGGAAAAAGAGAAATGCTTTATTGTGAAAAAATTGTTACAATTTATGGATAAAAGCTTGTAAAAACTGAAAAACAAACATACAAATAAAATAAAATTTCAATATATAGAAAAAAACCACAATTATAGGTAATAGTAATAGGTAATAATCGATTTGATTTCAATTGGCAAATGATTGTGCACTTTTTTTAAAATTGCAAAGTATTGAGCCTTAAACTAATTTTGAACGTGGAGTAGGTTAGTAAAGGCTCCGCGTTCTTAAGTGGCTAGCCGTGCAACGATCTTTTTGAAATTAGAGAAGCGTGCTTACGAATTAGGCAAACTGATTCAAATTTACCTCTCATTTGTAAACATAGTAAACTCAAAACACAAAACAAACTAATAATTAGATCCATTTTAACATAAGCAGCCCTAGTCTACTACACAAGTACCAAACAAAATTTCCACACCCTGCAGGTGGTACAAAACAAGTGCCTCCGTATGGCCATTAAATATTCATGCTACTCAAAACTTCCTAGAACCTCGTCAACCACTGTCAAAGACTTCGTTACCAACATTTCAACAAACTTTTACAATTTCTGTCTGCCAAAAGATCTTCGAGAAAAACTCAAAGCCGCTAATCGCGCCTGCATGGTTCACTAATCACATGGTTTGGCTGAAAAATACCAAATTTTATTAATACCGAAATCATTCAACGTCAGCCACGTTGCCTTCTCGAAAACTAAAACCCTGATCGATTTTTGAAACCATGTTTTTCAGATGCTCTTCAGGAATATTTGAGCCGAAAGATTCTGGAAGTCACAACTATATACCAGGGACAGAGTTATTGTAACTACGTCAAACTTGTGGATAATGCCACGATGCAAGGAACCACAACATTTCTTCCAGACGTACACACGACATCTAGGGATCGCCAGAACAACGGCCAACATACTTATTGTTATTCTTTTAGATGTATTGTAAATAGGGAATTATAACAGAAAATAAAGACATTCTTAATAATATCTAATAATGAACAAGGAAGGAAAAGTCAGAATTTTTCAAAGAAGTCCTTGCAGTGATTACAGCTGTTTAGTCCAAGTGAATATCTAACAGCTCTATTTTGTAATTTGAAGATTCGCTCAAATTGATTACGTACCCCAGAAGGGAAGGGCATATTGGAGATGCGAATCAATGAAGACATAATAAACTGTTAAATAGATAGATAATTTCAGTTCTTTGGAAACAGATCACAGCTCAAAAGAGGAGGAACTTAATTTTTTTAATAAGGCAGCAATATGTAACTCCTTTATCCACAATAATCCCAAGCGTGGATCCAGGGAGGGGTCATGGGGGTCATGAACCCCCCCCCCAAACCCTGCATAAATAACTTAGTTTTTTCTTTCAAAGTCGATGAGGAATTGAGGTTTAAAGTGAAAATTGCGTAAAGTTCGTTATTATGCTGTCAAAAACAACGTAATTTTGTGGGTAAAAGGCTTAAAAATCACTATGTCTTTGGGGTAGGTCTCGTCCTAATACCAATGAACCCCTCAAGACCCTGGATCTGCCCTTGAATAAGCTCTAAGAATTTTACTATTAAGAAGTGCTGTGAGATCAAGTTTGCTCAAAGAGAAATTAGTATCGTCTACAAATAGACTTTACCACTGATGTCTAGATAGGCAATGTCGCTTATAAACAAAATAGGGCCTAGTACTGAGCATTGGGGCAGTCCACATTCTATGGGCTTGCAAGAAGACATCGTTTTATCAACCCTTAAAAGGTGATTTTTGCTGGTAAGGTATGACTTGAGGAGTGATGGCTGTTTAGACTAGAGTAGACATTATTTAGGGGGGAGAATATAGCATTATTTTTGCATTTGTTACTCAAAAACTCAAAATTGGTGATGATATTTAAACAGAAATGATAAGAGCTTTTTTTTGACCAATCTTTCTATGACCTTAGATAACGTGAGAAGTAGTCCAATTGGGCGTTAATTCGATGTATGATTTTTATCTTCACCTTCAAACAGAGGTCTTTAGGCAATTGAGAAAAGTGCTATTTTGAAATGAAACGTTAATTAAAGTGGTAAGGTGATTTAATGTGCAATCGGGTAGACATTTTCAAAGTAAGTCCATCAGTACCAGATGAGGACTTATTTTTGTTACCTTTAATTGTACTGCGAAGCTCTGCTAAAACTACGGGTATAAAGAAGAAACCGTGTAAGTTAGCATTAGTATCAGGGAGATATTAAAGCGGGTCAAGGATAAAGGAGTTATGAAATTTGATAAATTTTGGCTACATCATTAAAATCATTAGATGTAGTCGATGAAAAAGCCTTATTTCTTACCTATTTTGACAACTTTGGTTGAAGTTTTGAAAACGGCATAATTTGCGAAAAGCATTTTTAGTATGTACTTCGAAGCACACGCTGGAAAATTTGGAAACGTAAATCTGCGAAAATATCCAGATAGTCTTGAAATCAATAGATCAAAAAGGACAAAGGACGAGTTGTTGCGATGTATTCTGCTGGGTACTTGGACGCCATGGAAGGAAACTCCATGCAGATAGGTTTCCATTTTCAACCAATTACATTCCCAAATAGTTAGAAATTACCTAAATTAAAGTCTTAACGAGATGTGATAAAAAATCAGTAATTTGCAGTAATTATTTCCACTTGTATGTATAATGAAGAGGTTGAGGTTGTTGAAAAAAGGTGCCAGGTTTATGTACAAAATCCTATGAAACATTCAATGATTAGAAGATGAGTAAGACAATTCAATGAAGGATCTTGTCGAATGAATGATGAAGAACGTTGTGGACACTCGTCTTTGTGTACAGGAGTTTGTAATTAGTGCTCATTATATGGAATTTGTAATGAATAACACAATGAATTAGTTAGTAGAATAACACAAAAAACAATGGACAATGAAGACGATGATGATTTTCTTTCTTGGATAATCATAAAGGTTAAGCAACTAGGATTACTGACAAAAAACTTCTACAGGGATTCGGCCATACTTCACTTTTGGCGACTTTGATGTCTTCTTACACCTAAAATATTTCCTAGGTAATTAACATTTCAACGTTGATGACGAGCTGAATAATCGAAAACAGTATTAATTTTTTATGAATCGAGTGTCCGCAAAATTTATATAGAAAATTAGTACTTTGTTTGATAATAGAGGTTTGGATTGGTCAACTATAAAGATATGATTTTATAGGTCATCCGCATTTCTTCAATCAGCTATCCACTGGTCTGGATATAGTTTCCATGGCCGGAGAATGGTTAACAGCTACAGCAAACACCAATATGTTCACCTACGAAATTGCTCCAGTTTTCATTTTGATGGAAAACGTTGTGATGACCCACATGAGGGAGATTATTGGAAAAAACTGGAGAAAAGGCGATTCCATATTAGCACCAGGTGATTTTTTGATCCACAAAGATCATCTAACCAACCTTTTTTATAATTTTTTCGTTTTAAAGGTGGTTCCATCTCCAACCTTTACGCCTTCTTAGCCGCCAGACATAAAATGTTTCCCAATTACAAAGAAAAAGGAATCGCTACTATTCAAGGCCAATTGGTTATGTATACCTCAGATCAGGTGATGTTTAACAGCACTTTGGTACCTTAGCGATGAACAATAATATTTTTTTGTATTCCAGAGTCACTACTCGGTTAAATCATGCGCATCTGTTTGTGGTCTGGGTACTGATAACTGCGTGATGGTACCTTCAGACGAATACGGTCGTATGATACCCCAGGAATTGGAAAAACTTATTATCGATAGAAGAGCTAAAGGGCACATCCCGTTCTTCGTGGCTTGTACCGCTGGTACTACCGTGTTAGGTGCTTTCGATCCCATCAATGACATCGCTGATATTTGTAAAAAGTACGGAATGTGGCTACATGTCGATGTAAGTATCTATTTATTTCACTTTTTAAATAAAGATATGTCTCTAATTTATAATACAGCAATGGGTTTCTAATCAGTTCTTCTTCTCAAAATTTGATTTCCATTCAAGTACTCGGATGATTGATGATTATTTTTTTTTACAGGCAGCTTGGGGTGGAGGACTTCTCCTTTCGAAAAAATATCGACATCCCCGTCTCTCCGGTATCGAGCGGTGAGTACAAGCTTTCTAAGTTAAATATCTATTGAAACTTCCTCTAATCCGGGGAGAGAGGGCAATAATAATTTCATTTTACTTTAAAGTACACCGCAATTAGGGCTCGACGGCGCCCTTATTAATTACCCTATCATTAATCACGGCACGACCTTCCGGGAAGCTAAGTGCAAATGGGACTTCACTGAAGGGGCGATTTTTTAAAATTTTCTCTTGTTTTTGGTGTGAATTGAATGATTTTAATGATAATAAAATATTTCTATCTTAACTCTAGCGTGTCTCCATCGATGTTCGTCAAGCTCCTTAAAATATCCATTACCATCACAGAGCCATTTTTTCAAGTCTGGGAACAGAAAATAATCCGAGGAAACTAAATCTGAAGAATAGGGTGCATAAAGTAGCAATTTAAACTTTAATTTATTATTTTTGGCCATTGCAATAACGGATGTGTGAGAAAATATATTGATGATTGATGAAACAACACTTTCTTCTTAACCAAATGCGGTGGTTTTTGCTTGATTTCTTTCCTCTAACACTGCATCATACTCGTCGTTGATAGTTTTTTCTTTTTCATTATAGTCAATGAAAATTATCCCACTCGTATTCCAAATAACCAGCGCCATAACCTTGTCTGCAGATGGAACGGTCTTTGCCTTCTTTGGAGCCGGTTCTCCGTTTTCAGTCCATTGTTTTGATTATTTTTCATTTCGAGCGTGAAATGATGGACTCACGTTTGATGCATTTCGCTTTATTTCTGCGAAACATTGCCAAACACTCCAAGGAAACATCATCTCAACGCTGCTTTTGTTGCATTGTGACACCATCTTGCGCACAGCTTTCTCATGTCGAAATTTTGAGTTAATATGCGATGTACTGCAATTTTTGAAATGCCTACTGTGTCTGATAGCTCAGGCACTTTCAGTAGACGATCATCCAGTGGATTTTCTCTAACATTTCTGGAGTTGTCACCTCATTTGGTCGACCACTGTGTTGCTGATCTTCCTATTTCGTACGGTCTCGTCTAAACTTTGCTAACCAAATATTTTCTGTTGCTAACGAAGGAACAGTCTCACCCAGAGTAGAACTCAGTTCAGCTTCTATATTAGTTGGGATAATGCCTTTCAAATAAACGATGACCAATTTTTGCACTGTTGACAAACTCACTATTGATGATTGTCAAACAAATACTCTTAGTACAAAATAATAATTTTTGGTAGCCTTTCAGGAACACTTGTCACTAAATCAATTAACGCGCTTTCGGCTAGTTTTCCTCCTTCTTTGAGCTCATCAATATGTTGGATTTCTGGTTTCTGAAGGTCATGCACTTCCCTTGTCATAATTTCTCGCAGGTCAGCTACAAATTTGTGTCAATTTAAAAATGGTAAACATTCTTTTTGATAAATAAAGCGATTATATTAAAGTTACCTGTCTTTGGAACAGTAAAGTCGAACAAGTAAAACGAAACTGGTCCTTGAGTGAAAATATGGAACCTGATGAGGAAAATACAGTCCAGCATTGAAGCAGATATGTTTTATGACCCCAAATTGAACAACTAATACTCAATTTAGAAATGACTGAATTAGAACTAAAGGCTTGGACAGCTTTCTTTTCTGTAATCTAGAATCTTCTCTGAAAATTATTATGGAACGTGTAGAAGACCTTCTGCTACATATAAAAAGTATAGGGTGCAATAAAAACATAAATTCCAATTTCTCCATAATTACCTGCATAGGTTTCCGGAAAATTTTAGATTTGAACAAAGAGCAGTGAGAGCTTATTCATCAGGGCTTACGCGTCACGGAAGAGCTTTACCAGAATGTATGGTATACAAATATGGTGTCTGTTTATTTTTGGTCTCTAATACTCCATTTTCGATGTCTTTAGATATATATTTCTTATTTGTTGGCAACTAACAGATAGACAGGATAAAAATTTAGAGGTTGCGGACATGGACTAAGTGAGGAGATCGTGCAGGATATCCAGATCATTTCGATTATAAAAGATTATGATTGTGCAAGTTAAGCAGTTTTTATCTATGAATATGAAGATGTTATAAAAGTCGATGTAGAAGTCAAAGTAAATCACTTTTAAATAAATTTGTGCTTTCAAAAATAGACTATTAGAAACCAAAAACGAGATTATGCTAAAAAGGAAATGTATTTAGCATAATTTTATGATCTCCTATCATCATATTTTGGTCAAAATAACCTACCCTTTCAATTGAAAATTGTCCTGTATATTTGAACCTACTTAAAGTACTTAAAACACGAAATATATTAAAGGCACTCATAATTATTAACTCAAAATCCGCTGACATACGATAATGGATGGAGTTTAAGTCAATAGAGAGTGTTTTACCCCCGAGTGCTTTCGACACTTTGATAGAGAGACGAGTATTTTTCGAGCCCCCGTAAGTAGTTTCTCGATGCAAATTGATGCACACTTTAGGGCTTAACCGGGATTTAAACGTGGGGAACCTTGATCCGATTATTGATTTTCCCCTACGGGGAACGGCGCGTGTGTTTAATGCCCTTACGCAACAAAAGAACAACAATGTATAGAGAAGAAAAAATAGAGAAGCCAAAGGATGATTTGGGGATTATTATCTGTGTGTTTATTTTTATTTACTTTGTTTTTGGGTATCGCCAATTGGCGTTTTATCTGTCCGGCATCAAATAATTTGAAAACGTGGAAAAAATTTCATTCTTCAGCTTCACAAATCACCCTGTAAATTAATAATGTTATGAAAAGTAATTAACTTTACAGTAGCCACATGATATCCTTCCTAGGGGAGTTAATATATAGTAAAAGAATGTAAAGCTCCTCATGATTCACCCTGTATAAAGTTTTGGTCCATAGTAATATGGTGTATGGTTACGTTAAAAGATAACGCTTACGTCTTATGTCGACTCAGTGATTAATGTAAATCGGGAATACAGGGTGGAAAATGAACAATATCTTCTGGGTTTATAATTACACTAAATACAATTTTACATAATTATATATACCCTCCTGTATACAATTATATAACTATATAACCATATACTTCATTATCTTACACGACTTGATAACTATTAATATATATTTTCTTTCATTGTCTCTATTTGGCACTCCTGAATGTACAATAACTCTCTTTTAGATGTTTAACGATATTATGAACGTAATTTCGATTTTATATTAACCTAGTCCTACGCGTAGGCTCAGCTTAGTTCATATTGACATTTTATGATCTTCGGGGTTAATAACCACACCGCGCAGTGGTTTGGGGTACTAGAACTAATCTGAATACCACGAGGAACGATTTCTCAAAGGTATAAAGACTGGCTTTCATTTGTGCAGTTGATATCATGGAATCTTGTCCAACAGCTGCACTAGAAGTGATTCTAGATCTAGTACTGGAAAGCATGGTAGTAAAAACGTCACTCAGAATGTTCAGAGATGGAATCATCAAAGAAAACCCGTTCCCAAACAATGACCAACCCTTGCAAGGAAGTTGTAACGAACAAGTTTAGCTTTGAAAAGAAGTTCGCCTTTTTTTATTTACATTTAATTCCTGAAACAATTTCTATCAAAAGTCATATCAATTTTCCGACTTTCATTAGGAAATTCTAACCAGGATAATCTCGTCGCAATAAAACAGCAAAATTAGATTCCTAATATTTTATTAATCAATAACTTAAAATCTACCATTAACACCTAATCCAACACTAGCTTGTGGTTTACCAGTACCGCCAGGTCCTCCGAAATGACGGTTATAACCAGCGGAAGCCCCCGCGTTCCAATTTTTTCCACCAGCGAAATTGTATCTACCCCCAGCTGAAACGTCAGTCCCATATCCTGGAGCTCTATTTGCTCCTACAAACGCCGATGAACCTGATGGTGTGTGGCTGTAGCTAACACTGCCACCAAATGAGTCGGGTTTGATACCGTGTGATCCCCAAGATTTACTAGCTCCTACGGTTGTGTCTACTCTATGTGGACCGTTACCGTACGTGCTGGAATGACCTAGGTTGACACCGCTTTGACTGGCGCCGACTTTCACTTCTCTGGAAAAAAAATATTTTCTCGAAATTCAGATGAACAACTTATCGATTGACATAAAGTAGGAGTTTAAATCTTTCAAATGAAACTTACCTTCTTTCTCTATGTAAAGGAACGACCAGGTACTCTTGACCTTCTTCATCTTCGACTATGTCCAAAGGGATAGCAGCGGAAATCGCTAAACAGAGCGCTAGTACAATGAAACTTTTCATTTTTGGTTTTCTTATGTGATAGTCTTGAAGTAACTGTTGAATATTGTTAGCAGTCGTCGGTATTTATATCATTCAGATAATGTATTGGGATTTACAATGTTCTGTAGAGAAAAGAAAGTACCGATACCGTTTGTTTATTTCTCGGAATAGTGGTTTTTGTTTATGTCAAACGCGAGCGTATTTATTTATGACTACTTTATTTATCCAGATCATTAAGAAATTAAATATCATTCAGTTTATTTGATAATTTGATGTGAATCACATTCTCCTTTAACTGAAATGTGAATTAAATATACATTCTACTGACATTTTTTAATAATTTTTTATCATTTTAAAGACATCGAAAGTTCAATCTAAGAAAAAATTAACTAAAAACAA
Source organism: Diorhabda sublineata (assembly GCF_026230105.1). NCBI lineage: Eukaryota > Metazoa > Arthropoda > Insecta > Coleoptera > Chrysomelidae > Diorhabda > Diorhabda sublineata. The sequence continues at coordinate 13,305,417 of NC_079485.1, read as the reverse complement.
TTATTTGTTTAATATCTATCGCGGAACACCTGTCTATCCCATTTTGAAGGGGTTGAAATATCGATAGAAAACGAGTTAAAAATTTTTTGGGGATCTTCTTTTTCACACTACAAAGGTCATCATGAATTAAGTAACAAAAAATGAATTGTTGAAAGAAATTACAAAAAAGATTCAAAAGAGATTGTTCAAAATGATGCATTTACCGCAACGTCTCTCAACGGAAACGCAGGTCAGGCGAATCCTGTCAAGCTAAAAATTTGCTGGACAAAAAAAGCAGCATAAAAATCAAATTATTGAAAGAAATTCCTGTCTGTCCGCTTCAAATTCTTCTTCAATTGCATTTGGAAGTCTGAAAGGATGCGTGGTCCTCTTGCAATAATGGAGTTCTTGAAGAGGCCCTACAGGAAGAAATCACAGGATGTCAGGTGACTTGACCGTGCGAGCTACTCAACCAACCCACTTCTCCCTATCTATTCTCCAAAATGAACATACTTCCGCAGACAAAACGTGTAGTTCTGCTAAGCTCCATCTTCCATGAAATGACATGGATCGTCGTCCATTGGTCCACGTACATCTTCGAGAATTTCCAGATAACTTTGGCGCTCGTCACGTGATCCAGGAAACCTCCTGCATGGATACACATACCTCAGACAAGTCAATTTCTTCTTAAATGAAGACGTGATGATTCTGGTCGTTCTAGTACATGCCGATTAGCCCCGACTACAAAACGGAATGCTAGAACTGCGGATCATCTTACTGGATCTGGGATACCACTCGCCAAATTCCAATCTGCGATCGAAATCATCTTGAAGTGTGTGGAGGATACGCGGACGGTAAACTTATTAGCGCATGCATATCAGCATTCGGATAGTCGCACTGCAGATAAATTCAGCTGCTCAAATAACGCCGGCGCCACTATTTCCATATTTTCGTTAGTTGCTACTGATACCGGTAGTCCAGAGCACGGCGCGCCCGTTCTTAAGAATGAATTGTACGTCTTCAACACTGTTGAACGATTTGGTAGCGGTGAGTTCTAAAATGGTTGAAGTTTCGTACGCAGATACGACTTAACAAAAAACACTCTTCTGACAGCGTTGCAAGACTTATGACCATTGCCGGACTTATGCGGATTTTTCGATGTGTGTTGACTGACTTATGCCAAACTCTGTATAATGTATTTATAGACGAACTAAACAAAATTAGATTATTTCCCGGCAATCCAAAACAAATATGATTTTGATGAATTATAATTTGATTTGTTTTATCCCCATTTTTCACCCTGTATAATGTCCATGATTATGGTAGTGACTGAACAAAATATACTCGAATATTTGGATTTTCCATCTATTGGCATTGGAAAGAAATAAATATTTCCCATTTTTTTAGAATAATTATATTTTTTTTGGATGTGTCCTTTCCTGAAATTTTTTTTTTGATTTAATTTTTCGTATAATTAAATTTTTATTATACGCGAAAAATTCCTACACAAGGTGTCCCATACGACGAGTTAAGACTATTTGTATATCGCAAATTACTTTTAAAATATTTTCAAAGATGGCCTGTAACTTTGTTATTTCAAATAGAACACCCTGTATATTAATACATTTTTGAAATCTAGGTAAAATTTTAGTATACTTTTGGCAAAAAACTTTTTTCGGCAAATGCATAATTTTTGAGTTATTGATTTTTTTCTAAAAAAAATTTGACCATTGCAGACCCTTATAAATAATTTTTTCACGAGGATTCCCTTAAAGATATGAAAATGGCTTAATATATGGATAACGCTAAGGTTTAGGTATAGGAAATTATACATGAATGCTTTAAAAACCGGGTGGTTCTAGTTAAAAAAAATAGAGAAATTTGATATTTATGAAGCTAAACTTTGGACACTTTTTATACACACCCTGTATGAAATGAAAAAATTTTCAACATAGATGCAAATACGTCTGACCTTGCTAAAAGCAACCGAACAGAAACTATTTTCGTATTTTTAAGGGTAATCTCATAAAAAAATAATTTATAAGGGTCTGCAAAGGTCAATTTTGTTTTAAGAAAAAATCAATAACTCAAAAAGTATGTATTTTTCGAAAAAACTTTTTGGACAATATATACTAAAATTTCACGTAGATTTCAAAAATGTAGTAATATATCGGGTGTTCTATTTGAAATAAGAAAGTTACAGTCGGTAGAAAATATTTTAGTCAAAAACATCGTATCCGAAAACCCAAACGTAGAAATTTTCATGATCCTACTATAAATATTTTGCCAGATATAGATAGTTTCAACTCGTCGTAGAACACCTTGTATATATACAGCTAGTACTTTCTTTATTTTCACATTTCCTTTCCATAAACGTGTACAATGTAGATTTTATAATAAAAATCTTCACAACAACTTTCACCCTGTGTAATTCCCTTAAATATAGAATTTGCAAAAATCCAAATATGGTCAATCAATAGTAGAATATTTTATTATAGGAAAAAGTAGAGGAGAACCCCATATCTCCCATTGTCTAAGAAATATTTAATTTTTTATGAGAAACTGTAAAAATATTTTCCAATTTCTTTCAAAATCGGGAAAATTTTAACTTTGAAGTCTTATAATTCGGTTTGGATGGTGTCTGAACAATTCTATAACATCTTTTCAGATATTCAAAACATTCTTTTTCCAAGACATAGACGTACGTATCCCATAGACGTACACATTTCAAAGTACGTGCCACAAAAAGGGTTCCTCCAAGCAATATGTACTAAATTTTCTAAAACACCAAAAATTCAGACAATATTTTACATAACCTCATAAAATTTTTGTTAATTCCAAAACTTTCATACATACACATTTCAACTATAAGTCATACGATAGTGAAAACATGGATCTAAATCACTGTTATAATTAGTTCTGTTTACATTCGTTATTTGTGTATACTATACAGGGTCAAAGTTATAAATATATTTTTCAACATTTCAAGAGATCTGACTATGAGGGTTAGAAAGAAGAAATTAAGCACAAATTATACATCATATTTTATTCTTATCATAACAAATTATAATATCATTAATGAAACCTAGATTCTCCATTCAAAAACACTTGCCCTTCGGGCTTACCAGTACCACCAGGTCCTGGTGCATAATTGACCAGTCAGATCGACGTTGTAATTTTTCCCTTCAGCTATACTGTATTTCAATCCAGCAGACACGTCAGTACCATAACTTGGAATTTTACTCGCAACAAAAACTGTGGATCCTGAAGGTTTATGTGTGTAAAGCGTCTCTAAACGAATCAGATTTAAGTCCGTGTGAATTTCAAGTTTTCGACGCGTCGATTTGGTGATGATCGTTGTCTCAAATCGTTTCTTTTTGTCCCAACGAGTAACCAGCTTGATTTGCGCCCCATGTTAAGTCTCTGAAATAAAAATAATTCACGAAAACCCTCTAATTGAATTGAGTGCAATCGCTAAGTATTCTTGATCAATTTTATCTTGAAATATATTAATCGGTGGAGAAAAAGCCACGGAAATTAATTGAACAGTTTATAGATGTTATCAAAGTGTGAAATTAAATTGATATTTCACTTTATTTTGATATAAAGAAATAGGATTATTCGTTACTGGGAATTACTTATTACTAAACATTGAAAAAGAGATAAGGTTTGTTTATATTCATAAAATTATGTTTATATAGAAAAGATAAAACTGAGATCTTAACAAACCGGTAAATTTGAAAAAACGCTTATAAATAAATTGTTATTGATTTATGAAAGATGTTTTAAAAAGAACCACCCACCCTCTATAGAAAATATATGCAGTCACGTCAAACTTATTTTTAAAGACACAATCCCTTATAAGCCAATATTTCAACCACCTCTTTAAATATATCAAATACGAGAGTTGTTTGGAAAGTTTAGGATCTACTTCTAACATTACAGAAACATTTAAAGATTTGTTTTCAGTTAATATAGTTTTTCTGATTTAGATAAATATTCTACTGCACCAACTTTGTTAAACTTTTTTACGAACTTAATTACACTAGATCTTGTTATGGGATTTCGGTTAGGATATACATTATTAAAGAATATTCAAATTGAGCGAGTGTATTCTATCTAAATGTAGAATATTCGTTGTAACTTTACATACTGTAAATGTAGCTTTAACTATAAATTATGGCATTTAGGTATATAGAATAACTGACAACAATGGAAATACTACCATAATACCGGTCGTATCATAAGACTTTTAAGCATAAAAATTCATAAAAATCGCTTAAGCCGTTTCCGAGATAATTGAGGCGTTCCATACATAAAACTCACTCTGTATATATCAATACGCATGCGTGGAGAAATTCTCACTGAAGTTTTGACCATTATATCGGTCAAATCGGTTATATCGGTCGGAAAAATGATAGTGAGCGTGGTCACCAAGGTGAAACAGTAACTTTACACATAATTGCTTATTGAGGTGAAGAGATGAATTAGAAAAAAGGGACCGATCGAAAAAAAATAAAGTGCTAAATTCAGAATTGTATTGACTTTTTCCTGATTCCTTAAAGTTTCGTCAGACGATGACATTAGTGTATACTTAAGCGTTTATTTTGATTGGAAAGACAGTAACTGTTATTTGGAAGGCTCAGAAAGGTTATAGCCCCGATGGAATACATAAAATAATTTAAAAGGAGTCTTCATCGAAAACTTTCCAGACAAACCTTGTACTTCAACTTTTTCAACAGCTCGCGATAAATCTAGTGATAATTGAGTTCAAATAGACAATTAAATGTTGAATAAATCCCCACGCCAAAATCTAAATTCACAACTTGGTTTTTTTCGATTCCGCTCAACTAGATACATCTTTCTCATTGGAAATCCTGAATCATGTCATATGTCTCCACAATATCTCTCACAACATATCGTGTATTATACTGAACACACTACCACTACACCAACACTCACAATTACACCGTCTGACGCGCGTTTCGACGAGACTGAAGACTGTTTACACCATTACTATAGTGTAGTGACGGGATAGTCAAATGACATTTGCTTGTACATAGAAGCAGTATTTACCTTTCACTTAGGAAGCAGTAAATTCAGAATGTCAGAGGCCTGTCATTGTAGTAACATAACAAGAATTATTGAATATCTGGAAAACACTATTTTATGACATTGGTGCTTATCTAAACTCTATTTGATAAAGTGATAGAGAATGTAGTGTATCGATATCTATTAATTCAATTTATTGGGAGTTGCTGAAACAATTTGTCTTATTTCCAGAGCTGATTCCGTCACTTGGAATCCCCATAAACTAATGGGGGCTTTGCTGCAGTGCTCGACTATTCATTTCAAAGAAGATGTAAGTTTCCCACACATATTTTTCAATATTTTTTTTAGTGAGAAACTTTCGGCACCTTGTTTCATTATAAATAGGATCGAAGCTAGCGCAAGGAGCTGGATTGGGCATTTGTGGACCACTAAATAACACTCACTATTTATGAGGTAGAGCAGCTAACAATAAAAGAATGTGTCTAAGAGTATTTGGATACAATCTAAAAAGCACAATCACATTCTCTCGTAATTAGCCAAGCGACCTTGAAGGAAAGCTATTGAGTGCACGTCCAAACTAGTGTGGGAGTGCAAACAAACTCTAAAAGCATTAACTAACAAAAACAAAGAACCCCTAACGAGAAACAGACAGCATTGCCAGAAAAAAGGCAACGACTCCAAACCTACAACCAGAACCCAACTGTGGTAGGTAAAGATTCACAACCATACAAGCTAAGAAGTCTCGTGATGACATGACATTAAACTAGTTGGTGGTCTTCTAGCACAAAACCTCTAAAGTGCAATGAGATGTAGAGTCTTCTAGATATAGGTGCAGAGTGACTGGGATAGTTAAACGACTCCCCGACCAATCTACCAATCATTATAAATAATAGAATGATCAACTTTTTGTTTGGTGAAATTGTTTTAATAGATTAGGAATGACAAAAGTAGCTGTATCGAAATTGATATTAATGATTCTTTTAAGGGTCTCTTGATGAGCTGCAATCAAATGGCTGCTGATTATTTATTCATGCAGGACAAATTGTACGATATCAGATATGATACAGGAGACAAAGTAATCCAATGTGGACGCCATAACGATATTTTCAAGCTTTGGTTGCAATGGAGAGCGAAGGTAAATTTCTTTAATGCTCTATTTTCTAAATAATTTTCAATTTAATTCATTCTGTATTATATTACTACTCTATGCGTTACTTTGTTCAGTTTTGTTTATGTATTTGAGTATTGATTCAAAAAAAATTGTGATATGTGACCAGTAATACATGAAATTACTTATAATCAAACGTTTTTTAGTTGAACTGTTATAGATACAATTTTGTATATTCATAATATCGGATTATGAAGTATTGAATTGAAAAAATATAGAAAGTGAATTGAAAAAATTCTTCCCCAGGTGAGGCTCGAACTCACAACCCCGGCATTGCTCACAACTACTGTCTTATAAGTACCGTGCGCTAACCAATTGCGCCACTGGGGATATGACACGTTGATTTCCGGGACATATTCCCAATAAAACAAACCTAATTAAAAATTTCATAGATAAATGAAATTATTTTTAAATGTATTAAATATGATATGATAGATTGATTTCCGAGACATATCTTCAGAAAAATGTTGATATTTATACTTTAATATGTAATAAATTAATTTATTATCGTTTTTCTCATTCTTTAGGGCGACGAAGGTTTTGAACAACTGATAGACAGATTGATGGAGCTAACCGAATATATGGTCAAACGCATCAAAGAACAACCCGATAAGTACTATCTGATCATGGAACCGGAATTGGTAAACGTTTGTTTCTGGTACATACCAAAACGATTAAGAAATGAACCTCACGGCCCTGCAAGAGAAAAGAAATTGGGAGAGGTAAATTAAAAAAGATTTTGTTTGAAAAACGTTGTTTTCATAAAAGTCGAAAGTTAATTGTAAATTAGGTATGCAACACTTTTAACGTCTGCGTCAGTTCGAGAGACATATTTTTTTAAATTGATTTGACATATGACATATGACGTATGACAAGAAACGAAATTTTTATTATAGATGTGTCCACGTCTAAAAGCCAAAATGATGGAAGAAGGAACTTTGATGACCGGATATCAACCTGACGACAGAAGACCGAATTTTTATAGAAACATTATTTCTTCGGCAGCCGTTACGGAAAAGGATATCGACTTTTTATTGGCCGAAATGGATAGACTGGGTCACGATATGTAAAAGTCTCCAATTAAAAACAAATATTTCTAGTTTTTATTCCCTGTAGGCACGTTATTGTTGAGTTTATGGAACCTCTTCAACCAAACCAATCCAATTTAACCAAATTTCGTGTATACTGAATTTTCTCCTTATTCCCATAGGAATTGAAGGTTTTCTTATAAAATTATGTTACAGATAGTCACTTTTTTTGCGTATAGTTATTTAAATATGGCGCCAAGTCAATTATAAATTAGATTTTCGATAATTGTATTTGTAGGTGAGTCAATTGATAGCATTTTATAGAATTTGGTGAAAATTTGGTCTAAATGTGATGTGTTTAAAAAAAATCAAAATTCACTCTCATCCTAACTGTAAAATTTTTAAATGTGTAATATATTCAAAGAAAAAAATTATAGAAATGTACGTATGTTAGAAAATCTACTACCAAACAATTTTTAATCGAGTTAATAAAGCAATGCGAATCCTGTCGACTGCGCCAATTACATAAAATCGTTACCTAAGGTTGTTTGGTAGTGAAATAGGACTTACCCATATTAGGCTGTACTTCTAAATGGTGAAAATGTGTAGCTGACGCAATAATTCAAATGTATAGAAAATTTCGTTATCATCATAAATTTTATTCGTGCTTAAAATTGGCGGGTATATAGATACCTTCCAAAAAAAAGGTGATCCTAAATATTTATTAAATGTATATTTATATACAAATTGTTAACATTTTACAGGGTGTACCATAAATTAAAGGAATATCAGATAATTGAGATACAACTCTTTGAGACAGCATCTTCAAAACACAATAATTTTCTGAAATTCTAATAGGTTTGTGACGTTTCACCATCCTGTATTTCGAAGTAATAATTTCTGTCACACCCTGTATGTATAAAACATATTTCTATTTATAAAATGTTAATTTGTTGATACAGGTTTTGAGGTATTATATTGTTTAATGATATATTTTTTTATACAGAATGGATAAAAAATTATAATTATTCGTTTTGAATATTTGATATCAGGTCTACAAATATATCAGTTTATCCCAGCATCCAGATGTCGTCAGATCAATTTCAACTTTACAATGTTTGGTTGATTTTTATCTATAAATTCTTGAAATAAAGTCAAAATGTATTCCCATCTTGACCCTTCATTATTAAGCCAATTAATTTTTACAACTACGATCTTAATAGCTCGATCAACCATGTAAAGTTTCCGCTACCTCATGTTTTGAAATTTCTACTAAGTCTATCAACAATCTTCTTCTACTGTGTCCAGAAACGATGTCATCATCATGGAACTATTCTGAAATGGGTAAATCATCATCCTAAGAAACGAAATTTTGAAAAATCCACTGCTGGTCGTCTTTGCTACATGTACTAATTATTTTGTTCCATTTTGGAAACGTTGCACAGATATTTATCTCCTCTTATAGGCTCTGAAGTTAAGACAAATTCGTCACTTGTTCGTAGCAATTACTAAATTGTAGTTTTGTGGACGATGTTTTGAAACTAATTAGATTCGTTGTAGTCCACAGAATTGGTGTTTCGCCTTAAATATGTTTGATTTATACATCGTTCCGGTTTTTAAAGACCTCTAACCATCAATTACTGCCAGAAAATGATACGGAGCTAATTTGGAATTTTCGAAATTTGGTTCGCTTTTAGAAATATTATTATACTGTGTACCTGCTCAATCCGTATCGAGAATCCTGGTTTGTGGGTTAGAAAACAAAGTCAAATGTTTGTGAAAAAACGCGTCAAATTCTATTCCATCCTGATAAAATGTCTGGTTTATACAGGGTATTGAATTATAGAGTCCTAATTGTAGAGGCAAACATCGAAAAAATAATATAAATCGGTTCTCATTCAACTAGGTTCGAAAAATGTCATTAACATAGACAAAGATTGAAAAAGGTCGAGACCTCATTGGAATTCTCACCCCACTTAACCATACTTCACTTTTCGAACACCCCCCATAAATTTAATCTCGAAAAACTGACTATTTTCAAGCAATCATTGTAGTTCCACTTTTCGAATACACCCCAAAAAAAAACTAGATATTCTCAAGCACTTATTTCAACTAAACTTTTCGAAAAAAAAATAATAAAAAACTGGCCATTTTCAAAAATTATCTTTGTTATACTATTTGAGCGCACTCAATAGACTGGCCATTTTCAAGCGAACATTTCAGTTATACTTTTTGAATGCACCCTATAAATTCGTTCTCGAAAAACTGGCTATTTTCAAGCGGTTTTATCAGCTACATTCTCAGAACACACCCTATAAATTAGATATCGAAAAACTGGGCTATTTTTAAGCGGTTATCTTTTTTATAATTTTTGAACGCACCCCGTAAGTATGATCAAGAAAAACTGAATCTTGTCAAGGGGCTAACATGCTCTGTAAGTTAAATGTTCATTGCAGGGTTAAAAATAACAAAAAAAAATACCGAAAAATGCATGAATCACAATAATATTGTAACAGTGATTAACCTTGAATAACAAAACGATTCTATGTTAATTTCGACGAATGTATGCAGATGACTTGACATTGAATTGTACGAATAATATAACTTGATGGAATATTTTGTATAAATATAGTTTCTACATATATGTAATACTTCTTAAAGGACGGTTTCTGTAAGTGAAAGCTGTTCTAACTAAGGAAGACAGAATGATAACGCTTTCTCTATCCTTCGAGGTTCCAGATCGGTTCTGTGCTTTCTCAAGCATGCGCAGTATAGATAAAGTGTCTTGAACGAGAGAGAAAATGAATCTTGTCAACACCGTAACGTAGAGACGTTTTTTCCCATACCAACTGCCCAAATATGGAAGATTACATATATGAGTTTCTACAGAATTTTGATTTTAAATTAATTGAATAGAAATATATATATACAATTCAATTAGAAAGTATTTATATACATATATGTTTAAATGATTTGATGCTTCTAATATACAGGGTAATTCGTTAATCGTCCTAAATAATGTCCCAAAAAATCTTTAATTTGTAAAATATTGGAATGCGATGTTTCGATATCTCACATTCGAAATCAATTTTTAGGTTTTTGAAAATTAATTTACATCATTTTTGAGATATTACAAAAGTATGAAGGTGAAAAATTACTAATATATCGATTAATTTAGGAAAAACTAGCAATGAAATTGAATTTTCCTTAGAGTGTTCTTGTTTTGAATTGGGAGATTGAAAAAAAATTAGATGTGGGACAATCTGTATATTAGAAAGTGGATTGATCTATTTCTTGTTATTATTTATTTAGAGCGAGTATAAACCTGTTACTACTGCCAACATTTTTAATGTTTAAAAATTGTTTAAATATTATGTAATGTTGATAAATAATTTCTGTTATATATTCATTATTTATATTTTCGAAATTTTTATAAAGGAAATCCCGTAAATAAGTACAATGAATTTTAGTAGATATTATAAAAAAAATAATATCTCCATAGGGGAATTTTCTTTTGTTTCCTCAGTTACTTAAATACAGAAGGGTCAAAAATACAAGGTGTCTAGAGACTATTGGAATCACGAATTTGATGAGAATTATGGACGAGCTCAAAGGTTTGGTCAAAAAATTGGTAATCATGCGCCTCGCTATTTCCAAAAAAAATCTCAATCGTGGGAAAAGCTCACCAAACAGTTAGTAACTGCTTTTTGGTGATTTAAATAGAAAATTCAAAAAGAAAATGATTCACTGATGATTTAGAACCATTTTCTGAGTAACTTATTCACGAGAAACCCTGTATCCTTTTATTGATAACAACAAAATTATAATCCAGCAAATTGAAATCATGAATTACAACTTAGATGTATCTAATGTGGGAAAAAATCTAATAATCACGGTTTTCCCGACGCCACTGAGTAACTGCTTCGTCAAACATCACCAAGAAAACAGCAGAGATCTACTCAAGTCCTGCCCACTTCGCTAAAAGGCTTAAGTACCTCGAAGGAGTACTAACACCTTGGGAAGTGGGACTCCAAAAAGATAGTTTGCTTTGAGAGGTGTTTGCGTATTTTGGTAAAACTTCAATATCCACGGTTTTCCCGACACCATTGACTAGCTGCTTCATCAAATATCACTTTGGAAACACCAGAATATCTACTTAAGTCCTGCCCATTTCGCTAAATGGCTTAAGTACCTCGAAAGAGTACTAACACCTTGGAAAGTGGGACTCCAAAAAGATAGTTCGCTTTGAGAGGATTTTGCGTATTTTGTACAAAATATCTTCTAGATATAAATGCAGAGTGACTTTAAAATCAAAAAGACTCCTCAAACAATATACAAATAATAATCAGTGGCAACTAAATCTGGAGAATATAGTGGACATAGAAACGATTATATTATTAAACCGTGGTTGTTGGTTTTCTCCTTTTATTGGTTCACCTCAAATTGTTGAATTTAGTTAATTTGTAGGATAATTGATAGATTAATAAATATATATGGCTTCCAATCACAAACCATCGAATTGTAATAAATGTGTATATGAAATTATAAAGAGAATATTAACAAATATTATTCAAACAGTTGATTTGTGTTTTATATACAATTCCCCTAAGCAAATTATTCCTTTTACATCCACAAAAACATTGTTCAAAGGTCGAACTGATTGTATTTTCTTCTTTTTCTATACTATTAAATTTTGTCTCTCCAACGATGATTGAAAGACTGAGCGCGGAATCAAAACCAACACATCAACTATGATCTCTTCCAAAAACAAATTACAATGAGCTTCTCTTCATTGTTCAAAACTTAACGTCAAAAGTAGGACTTTTCTTCATTTTCCTCGTAAACTACGAGTTTTATCCCGAAATGTATGTAGACAAAATTGTACAAAATGCCAGTTTCTATACAAGTTGTCTCTACACTTTAATGAGATATTGCGAATATAAACATAGGAGACGTTTCTTGTGAAAAATTTCGTTGAAAAAACATTTTCAGTATTGATAATCAAAGTCTCCATTTTCTTCACATTTTCCTTTCGTGTTTTACTCTATACCAATTCCGATTACTATCAAAGGACACAACATTGAGCTGATATCACATTTCAAATATTGGAGCAGCTAGCTGAACAATGAATAACGAAGATTGAAATTTCATGTATGACATTCAACAAATGGAAACCAGCTCTCACTAATAGAAATCTCTTGGTTCAGACCTAACCTAACCTAACCTAACCTTTTATTTTGGTGTGGGTGGGAAAATCTTCGAAAGACCCCTGGGAAGGTATCACAGGTGAGCTGGATTCGTCCGCTATCCGGACGCCTACCAGCTAAAAACCCACCCTTTTCTTCACCGACGCGTGCGGTACCGCTCTTAGCGAGCATCGCTTCACACAACCTAACGTAACCTAATCACGTAATTTCAGCACTGATATTTTGTGCCTATATTTAGAGACAGATATAATACGGGTGAAATTAAATTGGGCGCTTCTGAGGTTTTCTGTTACTGAATAAGACTAGCAACTCCTACAACATTACGGGCACGGGTTTTCAAAATTTTGGAACTCAAAAGAATTTTGTAACACGAATAACTCTAAAACTAAAAGGAATTCGAAAAAAACTGTTTGGACAAAAAATATATATCCGTAAATTTGTTAAGAGCTGCTAGATTTATTCAGTATCCCAAAACCTCCCAGAATCTAGAGAATCAAAACCACCCAATTTAATTCCAGATTCTAGCTCAAAATCACCTAATTTCCCTATACTAATATAGGTACAAAATATCAGCAGCTTTAAATACGTGATTAGGTTAGGCTATAAAAATTTTTTTTCATCCCTTTTCCTTGCGAGATGTCAAAAATCCTTTTAGATACAATCATCTAATGTGTTATAGAGTATTTGGTGGAATTTTGAACCTAATCGTTCGGTTCCCGTTTTGGAACTTCAGTCTAAAATAGGAGCTTTCGAAACGTGGTGCTATCTTAGAATCCTCAAAATTCCGTGGACTACTATTTCCTGTAATGAAGAGGTACCCAGACTACTAGATAAGGATCGAGAAAAATAAGAAATGTCAGTTATTTCGGGAATATAACGCGGGGTAAAAAATATCACATCCCTTTCTTGACCATTCAGGAATAGGTTGATGGCAGATAATGGATAGGTCGCAAAGTCAATTCTGAATCTAATGATAGTAAAAACAAAATAACAAAAACCTTTTAAGCAACGTCCCTGATAGAATCTAATTTTGTTTTCAATTTAGCAATTGATATTCATGAATCGTTACATATTTATTTTCATTGTTATATATATATATATGCAAAACTTACGTACAATCGAATTCATAAGTTTCCTGGGAAAGTCGAAATGAAGTCTTTTTTGAAATACTCAAAATCTTGTGATTTCCCTATAGAAAACCTCCCGTATGGAGTGTTCTCAACACCGGAAAAGGTCAGTGACATATTATTTATCAGTCTCATTTTGCAAAAAAAACTCACAATAACTATTTTTGTAAGGTTTTTTTCTGTATTTTTACGTACAAACCTATTTAGGTTTATCTATCATGAAAAGATTTTCATTGCCAAAAGCGTGTTTCAGCCTTCCAAAATTTTTTTCTACCACTATATATTCAATAGAATAGACCATGATAGTTTAAAAAATTGCCAAATTTCTGGAATAATATACAAAAACGTGTTTTATTGAAAAAAAAATAAAGTACAACCATTCTATTTATAGTTTGAGTTATAGTTTTGTTTTAAAACAAGTTTTTTATACAACTTGTATTTTTGTCACTAGTAATAATCGTATATTCCATAGAGTGAAGAAACTGTCATTATTCTTCTTTCATCACCTCGTTCCCCTCCACGTAATTTATTCAAGTATTGAATACATCGATTGCGACGTCATGACCAGCTGAGTAAACAGCAGAAACTTCGTTCTGTTTATCTTAACCTTCTTCTTCTTTCTGACTAATCGCTCTATCGATTATTTCTTCATCATAATCATAATCTACCCGTTTCCTTGTTCCTCTCCAGTTACCCAGATATCTGCATTTTCTTTTGTAAAGATTTGGCTTTCAATTTCAATAATAAGTTTTTTCGTCAATTGTCTCACGCCAAATTTCTGTTTCCCTTTGGAAATCTTCTTCTTGTACTAGTCTAACAACATCATAACCAAAAAATCAGCTTTTTCTGGTAGGTTCGCAAATTAAAAAACTACATCCTTAAGGATTGTACCCTACAACGACTTGTTTTCCCTGGACAGCATTTTGACCACTTGAATCACATGTTGGTTAATGTATTGTAAGAGATACCAAAACTTTTTAATTCATCTTCATCCGGTTTTTCACTGATAAATATTCTATGAAACCATTTCTTGAAAGCATTCTGGATCCTCCAATCATCGGTTTGGTTTTTATACACAAACTCTCCAGATTTTTCGCCTTGCCAATCACTAATAGGCTCAATTTGTGTGTGCTACTCCCATCTGAACATGTCATAAATGTTGTTCTAGCTAGTTTTCGATCCAGGACATTCGCTTCAGCACGATGAACATATGATATTTTTAGTAAAACAAACTTCTGTCGTCTGCGTTATAAACTTGATCGTTAATCAGGATTAGCAAACTTTCATTGTTTTATAGTAATTTTTTCACTCATTTGAACAATAAAAAACATTTTTAGACTAATCCTAGAATAGGCGTCGCCATTGCGGATTCCATTCTTGACTTAAGTGAAGTGTCTCATCTATTCACTGGACCAGAATTAAAAAGTAATCAACACGTTTTCAAAGCAGTAAGTTTTTGATGTAGAGAAAATATATTTAATTCAAATTACAATTTATTTTTAGTATAATAAGTAAGAATTTTTTTGTAGCCAACTTTGAACCTTTTAATGGGATTATCCCCTAAAGCTTGGAAAGAAGCTAGAGAAACTATACAAAGCATTTTATCTGAGAATAATAAAATTTTACAAAATGATCATAAACTAAGAGAAAGGTAAATAAATCTGAATACGCACTCTCGACACGACAATTTTGATTTGAATCTACTATAGGTACTATAATCTTTGAACTTTTCCATTTGATAAATGATATACACGAGGGTTGTTTGAAAAATTTCCAATATATCAAAAACATAACAAAAAATTTTGAGATTTGAAAACAAAAAAACGTCAGATATTGTAAATACGGTGAATACTCAACAAATTCGGAAATTCAAGGCATAGCAATCACCAAAGTGTAAAAAATTGCTCCATCCTAGTGGAAAAACAATTTTTTTTCCTTAAAATGTAGTAGTTTCCAACTTTGCCTAATGAAGCAATTTTCCATAATAACCTTCTGTTGTTGTTCCACATTTTTAAACATAATCTACAGTTTTGACAATTATTTCGTTTCAGGTTTCATCTAAAGTTACGAATTGACGCAAAAACTGCCTCATTTTGCTTAAACCGCGTCAATAATGCCTGCAAAATGTTCATTAGTATCTACTTCTGGTCCAAAGTGAGCAATCGCTGCAGCCAACGTGCCCAATTTTTTTGATCCGGCGTTTGAATTCAGCTGCCCAAAATTGTACCCTCGTAAATGATGCTGCACAGTATCTAAATCCTCTGCCATGTTCGTAGACACAAAACAACTCACTTAAGCGATTTTCAAACAGAAGCTAAGCCTCTAAAATAGCTGAAATTTCGAGAAAAATATAGAAATGTCGTTTGCAACAATAATTGCTTAATGAGTTATTTGATAAATTTGAAATACGTTTATTAGAAATATCTATGGCAAGATTATCGAAAAGTTAATGTAAATTATTCTGAGAAATATCACTAAAAATCCTCATAAAGGGATAAAAAGGGATATAAAGGGAAAAACAGGATGATCACTGATGATTTCCTCAGCATGCTCTTCCTTCTGTTATTCTGTTCCCAGGTTCGGTGAACTCTCGTCAAACAATTGAAATTGACCAGGAAACGGGTACGAGAATTCTGTTCGCAGCGCCAGAAATATCATTTGCAGCACTTGTCACTTTTTAAAAAATAATATTAATTTCAAAAATACACTTATTACAAACTTTATGGAATTTGAATAGTACTTACTATTCAAAAGTCGTGAAAAAACATGTTAATTTATAATATCTCGTCTTCTTATTAAGCATGTCGGCCGGAAATCGTCTTCTGTTTCTTTATGCTTACATTTCTATATCCCAATTTATATAACATCTTCAAGTTGAAATCATAAACTTTCACACAACCCCAGTAAATCATACGTATATGTATGTATATTTAATTAACTGATATAATGAATAATTATAAGGAATAATTAAAAATCTCTTAAGATGAAAATGTTTAATACAAACAATATGAACGTTTATCAATTCCAAAAACTTCTAAAATCTATTTTTTAGAGCACTTATATCTCAGGCTTGTGCAACGATGCATCTTCCTGTGAATATTGGAGACTACACTGACTTTTTCTCCTCAGTTTACCACGCTACCAATGCGGGGCTTATGTTTGCTGACCCTAATAACCCCTTGACACCGAACTGGTGAGATTCTTTCAAATTGTAAAAAAACCAATTCGAAATTTATTTCATAAATTTTAGGAAACATCTTCCAGTTGCCTATCATGGTAGGGCAAGCACCGTAGTCATATCCGGTACGCCCATTCATAGACCTCATGGTCAAATGATACCACCAGACGGTAAGATAACAGAGATTATTCATTTATCTGAATTTTTTAATATCTTGTTGGGTGAGTATCTAAAAGTTGTTCAGTTGGAAGAAACTTATAAAAAGTAAAGGATTTGATATGTCTCAGCCTCTGTCTTTTTTTTTGGACCAACAGTATATATAACTGCTGCGGAATGATCGAAGGAACATGGGGCTTAAGACTCAAAATGATGAACTGAATGTACAAATCCATTATGTGACCTATCATAAGCTAAGCAGCTTCCATATGGTGGCCAAAAACAAAAACCAAAACTGGGGAAATAACCCTAGATAAGTTGCAAAGGGTGGACTGCCTTGCGATAACAGACACGACAAGGCAGCACTATAAATCATTTTAGACTTACCCCCTTTGAAGACCTTCATAGAAATTGAGCAATAAAAGCATGCAGGACAGAACATGAAGCCCGGTGAGCTGATAGGGCATCTTAGCATTCTAAAGAGATGTAAGGTGCCCATAGATATGGTCACGGAAACACCCACGAGGCTCACGCAGCCCTGTGAAAACTTGCCTCTTATAAAATTGAGTCAAAGCTAATATGGAACAGTGTCGAATCTTTAAACTCAATTGGAGCAAACATAAAGTTACTCTTATATCGGTACCATGCCACATCGCAGTAACATCAATGAACAAACCGATCATCTGGGGAAAAAGGTAGGACAATTCATTTCATTGGACCATAACCTTACATAGGTTACCCAAAAAGCCTTGGTCATAAAAAAGTGGGTAGTCTAAGAAGATGAGCTAAGTGGAGTAGATGGTATGCTTTCTGGACACTGTCCGGTGAACTAACACTTGAAAAACATCGTAGAAACTCTCGACAGCTCTTGTCGCTAATGTAAAAAACCGAATGAAGCGGCCGAACATCGTGTGAGTGCGAGGCAGAAGAGGTAATCCGCATAGTTCCCAAGCAGGTAGCTCACTATACAAAGTTGTTGTATTCTGATTGATAAACAGTCTGGGGTACACAATAGATCAATAGGTCAAAGTATTGGCGAGATAAATTCACGTCCCAC
Source organism: Diorhabda sublineata (assembly GCF_026230105.1). Lineage (NCBI taxonomy): Eukaryota > Metazoa > Arthropoda > Insecta > Coleoptera > Chrysomelidae > Diorhabda > Diorhabda sublineata. The sequence goes on along the minus strand of NC_079485.1, from coordinate 13,287,465 downwards.
GTCCTAGCTCTCATCTAATCTAATCTAACTTAAAGCACCACTTTAATTTGCACTTTTTGATACATTGAGACGTTTCTCGTAACCTCTATTCCCCATTATAACAATATTAAATTGAAATCTCCGTATTGGAAAGTTTGGATACGAGCTATAACGCCCTTGTGTGAGAGAGAGAACTCTTTTCTGTTCTCTCCTTCCACCCGTGCTTGTGCGTTGTCACCTGTCATGTGATCTCACACCAAACCTGCATTTGCTTGTTTTGTATTTGATTGTATTAATATTAATATCTCAGCTCGAGGCCAACCAATTGCGTGAACGACCGCTCGTGTCCAGACTTTCTAATACAAGTTATATTTAATTATCCAATTTTGCCAAATTGACATCTGATTATACTGGTTCATCCATCTAGAGCGCTGATTCAACCTTGGGTCATCTATAAAATAGGTGGTTTATGTCTACTCTCGTCGCTTACCTTTCCCGTAGATATTTCTTCTGACTTTCATATATATATATATATATATATATATATATATATATATATATATATATATATATATATATATATATATATATATATATATTTTAGCAACTGATCCTGTATTTGGTCCAAGTCAACTGATGGATTTCGAATTGGAAATGGCGTTTTTCGTTGGTGGTTCCAATAAACTAGGAGAACCCATCAAAATCGAAAAGGCTGAAGATCATATCTTCGGTTTCGTTCTAATGAACGACTGGAGCGGTATTTATTCGATTCCTAACCACATTCTGTATAATATTAAGAATTTTTTCAGCAAGAGATATACAGAAATGGGAATATAGACCATTGGGACCTTTCTTGGCTAAAAATTTAGGTACCACGATATCTCCTTGGGTTGTTACGACGTTTGCTTTGGAACCTTTCAAAACCGATAATTTTCCACAAGATCCACAACCTTTACCATACCTGAGGCACTCTGATAAGTGTAATTACGACATAAATCTACAAGTTGACATAACACGTGAGTGTTTTAATGTTATTAAAGTGAAATTATTGTAATTGGAACGTCTCATAATGAGACTAAAGATGAGAGAGAAAAATTAAAAAATTAGAAAAGCAATTCAATGTTAATTTTAATTATTTATTTACAGCTAAAGATGGTAATGTTTCTACCACGATTTGTCGTTCGAATTTTAAATATTTATATTGGACTCCCAAACAGCAGATCGCTCATCACACCATAACTGGTTGTAAAATGAATCCTGGGGATTTGTTGGGAAGTGGCACTATAAGCGGAAAGGTATTACTGTTATTATGGAATCAAATTATTATTTATTATTATAACAAAAATTTACTATTCAATCAATAGAGGAAATAAAAAAAAATTTTCTCGGTGTAAATCTCGCGGATTAAAATGAAATTATTTTTGCAGACACGCCTTTGTAAATTGATTTCAGTTAAAGAAATGTTTGTTTTGTAGACACCTGATTCCTTCGGATCTTTGGTGGAATTATCATGGAAAGGAACGAAGCCTCTTTCTCTACGAGACGGATCTCAAAGGACGTTTCTTCAAGATGGCGACACTGTCACAATGACAGCCGTTTGTAAAGGAGATACCTACAATATCGGTTTTGGTTCTTGCGTAGGGACTTTACTTCCGCCCAAAAAATTGTAATAATTTCATAATAAATTGATTCTAGAGAAAACTGCATTTTTTTACGTTAAAATAATGAAAGAGCCTTGGTTAAACGTTAACTAATAGGCAGTTTCATAACCTCAATGTTGGGTTTCAATATTTCACTGTAGTAATGTCAACTAACATAGAAGCTGTTCAGATTAAAGAAGATAGAATGATAACGATTTCTCTATCCTCCGAGGCCCCAGCTCGATTCTGTGGATTCTCAAACATGCGCAGTATAGATAAAGCGTCTCGAAAGAGAGGGAAAATGAATATGGTCGTAAAGACATTTGTTTACCATACAAACTGTCCAAATATGAGTATTACAAATATGGCGGGAACTGTTCCAACTAAGGAGGACATAATGATAACGCTTTCTCTATCCTCCGAGGTTCCAGATAGGTTCTGCCCATTCTCAAACATGCGCAGTATAGATAAAGTGTCTCGAAAGAGAGAGAAAATGAATATTGTCGTAAAGACGTTTTTTCCTATACAAACTGTCCCAATATGAGTATTACAAATATGGCGGGAACTGTTCCAACTAAGGAGAACATAATGATAACGCTTTCTCTATCCTCTGAGGTTCCAGATAGGTTCTGCCCATTCTCAAACATGCGCAGTATAGATAAAACATCTCGAAAGAGAGAGAAAATGAATATTGTCGTAAAGACGTTTTTTCCCATACCAACTGTCCAAATATGAGTATTACAAATATGGTGAGAGCTGTTCCGACTAATGAAGATAGAATGATAACGCTTTCTCTACCCTGCGAGGTTCCAGATAGGTTCTGCGTATTCTATTAATATCTCATAGAATTCTCAAGCATGCGTAGAATGAACGAGGTATCGGGAAAGAGAAAGAAAATATTGTCGAAACCTTAATAGTGGGACATTTTACTTCGTAAAAAGAGTTTGATATGCCTTTAATACGATCGGTATAATAACGGAAAGTCCGAAAGTAAAATGAAAAAAAATGTAAATGCAAAAGGGAAATCGCATTAGCAGCAATCGCACTATGTTGAGACATGTCTCAAATCGAAATACCAAAAAAGTTAAACTTTGTGATAAAATTTACCTCAATACTAAAGTATAGCAATAAGTAGGTTCAAAAATAAGAATGTATGAACATGCTATCAAATAGTATAAGTAACGCAGCAGATATAACTGGAATAGGAGTGTAGAGGCCCATAAACAAACACTCGGAAAGCCTGGGCAGCGCACCAAGCATTTTTCCAGCAATAGGAGATCATGCTGCCTGATATCCACGCAGCCATTAAAGTTTAAAGCTCCTATATAATAAAATATAAACTCGTCTTGGATTGCCTTGTAAAACGAGCTAGGCAAGGCCCTTTATGTGACCTGAACCCTTGAACCCTGTGGTATCATCTACAGAATAATAGAAAAAGCATCGGAAAAGAAGGTAGATAGGGGATAAAACCAGTTACTTGGACAATCATAGGGGTTGAGGTAAGCAATGACATTTCTGGGAAAGTGTAACTAGAGAAAATCTGTTTAATATCAACAGGAGTCCTATCGGGGTACAGTCGCCTCAACGAACACCTGGAGAAGCTATAGCAGAGCAGTTCACTTGGGAGTGTATGAAATGGAAGATTCCCAGTATAACAACAAGAATGTGGGATACAGTAGACCATTTGGGTCACGGTGTACTTGGTACCCTAATATACACATACGTACTCAAAATTGAAGACCAAAGTTATGGTTATTGATTGGGCTGTTAACTCAGAATGGATCTCCTGAGACTTTTGGATCTTCTTGAAACTGTTAAAATGATCCACCGAATTTTTTGATCATATCTCATAGACAGATACTTTTACATCAAAACGCAGCCGTATTCGGAATATCTTCTTCTCATGGTACTATCATTTTTTACTATTTTATTCTTGTAATTAATGAGAAAATGTAAAATTTTTGATATAATCCTATCGATTGTATAACTTTTATTTTCAAAGGTCAAATGTTAACAGCCTCATTTTGAATTCAGAATATAGATAACTTATCAGAGACAACATTTGCTTAAATTAAAGCCTTGACAATCCTTATGTATGAAGCATTTTACATTAGAATTATTCAATTTACATAAATCCAAATACAAAGGAAATTATTTTTTAAGCAAAGTCACTATGAGAAGCTTCCTTAAATACTGTAAATTTTCTGATTTTCCCATAGAGAATCTCCCTTATGGTATTTTTACTGCACCCGGTAAGGTGAGTGGAATATTTCTCAATAATTATACCATCATTAAACTCCCAATTGAACTCAAATCATATAGATGGGGATGAGATTATTGGTCAAAAAACAAAAAACTGTGGTGGAAGACTTGATTGTAAAATCCCCACGTCTTTTTCTGTGATTATTTCATTTTTTATTATTTTTTAGCTCAAACCTAGAATAGGGGTCGCCATAGCGGATTCTATATTAGATTTAAATGAAGTTTTTGACGGTCCCGAATTAAAAAAACATCAACATGTTTTTAAAGAAGTAAGTTTCAGTTGCTTAAATTTGTTTTCACGATCATTTCATCTGCGCCGATTATTTTTCTTTAAAAATTAATTTTTCATAAATAAAATTATAACTGGCACAGTCGATAGGGTCTCCAAATGAAAATTGTAGATTTTTTCATAAGTTATACTGCAATAAATTGATTTTATTTTCAATTTTTGGTTTTAAATACATTTTTTAGTCGACATTAAATCGTTTCATGGGGTTAACTCCCAAAGCTTGGAAAGAAGCTAGGAACACTATACAAAATATCCTTTCAGAGGACAATCCAGTTCTCCAAAACGATGATATTCTTAGAAAAAAGTGAGTATTGATAAAAAAATGAATATCTTTATTCGTCAAGTCATATTTTCTTCCATGATTGTGTTAGTGTTAATTTAAAAGATATTTCAAAAAAATTGGGTATCTTAAGTATGCTGAAAGGAAAGAAGCAGTAGAATTATTGAACATGCCAATTATTAAGCTCACATTGTAGCATTGAACAATTCAATATCTTGTTTGCGTCTTTCTTCCTTATTGAACCTTGCTAAGCAGCTTGTTGACATATTCCTGTATAATATTCTACTTTTTAGGTCTTGAGTATCCACATTTTGTATTTCTTGTAAGAATTTTTCATAATTTATGAAATTATGTGTTTTTCGACAACCAATTTTTTTTATTTTAGAGCTTTTACGAGGCAATCCGAAGCTAAGATGCACCTACCAGCCCAAATCGGGGATTTCACTGACTTTTCCTCGTCCATACATCACGCGAAAAACGCTGGAAATATTTTTAGAGGGAAAGAAAACGCAATAGCGACAAATTGGTAAGTAATTCTAGGCTCCGATTGAGAGAATTTATTGCGATGGGTGGAGGTCCGAATTCAGACTCAAAATAGCTATCGCCTATCTCATTTATTTTCAACGACAAATTGAACCTATATGGCTTAATATAAATTGAAATTTCTTTCACGAAATGCTAGGAAGCATCTTCCAGTGGCTTATCATTGTCGAGCAAGTACCGTGGTCATATCTGGTACTCCAATTCATAGACCATATGGACAAGCAGTGCTAGAAGATGGTACTAACTTTGTATATGATAAACATGTTTAAATACTTATTATTTTATCTTAGGTGGACATCCAGTATTTGGTCCAAGTAAACTAATGGATTACGAACTAGAGATGGCGTTTTTCGTTGGTGGAACCAATAATTTAGGGGAACCCATCAAAGTAGAAAATGCTCAAGATCATATTTTCGGTTTCGTTATAATGAACGACTGGAGTGGTAATTGTTAATATTTTTTTTCTATTATTTCAATAAAAATTCGTTATTTCCAGCTAGAGATATATTATCATGGGAATACGTACCACTAGGACCATTCGTTTCTAAAAATTTTAGTACCACAATCTCTCCATGGGTAGTTACAACATTTGCTCTGGAACCTTTCAAAACTGATAATTACCCACAGGAGCCAGAACCTTTACCATACCTAAGACATAGTGACAATTTTAATTACGATATTCATCTTCAAGTTGATGTAACACGTGAGTAAATGAATACGTCATAAATTTACTTTTCGTCATCAAAATATTGTACAAAATTTCCAGGAAGTTCGTATTACTATATTCAAAGAAGTTTAAGTTTTAGGAACTATAAAAATCAGATTTTTACGTTTAAACAAAGAACTATTGAGGAATAGATCTTCAAAACACTTGCTTCATACTACCTATTATGTTTTTTATCGTCAATCCAATTCCAAGATAATTTTCTTTGTCCAATATATGTCAAAATTACGCTTAAAATAACGCCATCTAGTTAATAATTGTATCATTAAATGTGTAGTTATTATCTGTTTCAATTTTCGTAGTAATAGTGTCCTGAACTTGTATGACCTTGAAGACATAAAGATCTTCATGTCTACCAATAATATTTTAATTTTTATTATAGCGAAAGGAGATACTATGTCCAGAACTGTATGTCGTTCAAATTTCAAAAATTTGTACTGGACGCCCAAACAACAGCTCGCTCATCATACCATAACTGGTTGTAAAATGAATCCTGGTGATCTACTAGGCAGCGGCACCATTAGCGGAGAAGTATGTATAGGTTAGGTTAGATTAGATTAAGTTAGGTTAGTTTGTATCACACATTGATAAATTTAAATCAACATTTTGTTACAGTCACCCGAATCTTTCGGTTCCACATTAGAATTAGCTTGGAAGGGAACGAAACCTCGAAATCTATTAGACGGATCTCAAAATAAATTCCTACAAGATGGCGATACTGTCACAATGACAGCCGTTTGTAAAGGAGATACCTACAATATCGGTTTCGGTACATGCGTTGGTACTTTACTGCCACCCAAAAACAATTATTAATATGTTAATAAATTATTTTTTCATCACTTTGGAAATTTAAATCTTTTCCTATCAAATAACATCGTAAAAAATTGTAATATACGAAACATAAAGTTTAAAAACATTTTAAAAACAAAAAACGCTCAAATTGTATTTATAACTATCAAGCTCCCCCTGTAAAGATCAAATGTATTTAACCTTTCGTTGCATATTACGTAAATTTATAGATAGCGTATCAAATACAAACAACAATTGCTTAAATTAAATTATAAAATTTTTTTATTTTCATTCTACTGCATAACTTTCATTTTACACCATAATCATTGGGTAAATACCAGTAGAGAAGTTTTGACCTTGAATGTCCTTACATTAGTAAACAGAATTGACTAATTTTTTTTTCCGACGATAACTATGAAGTGTTTTTTAAAATATTCGAAGTTTTGTGATTTTCCCATAGAAAATCTACCGTACGGAGTTTTTACGTCTCCAGGAAAGGTAAGTAATTCAAAACAATTGTCCTAACCTTCTATTTCTTGTCGATTTCATTCTATTTGATCAACTTTCCTCGGTTCAAACTTAAAAATTAAATAAAAAAAAATAAAAGGTGATTCTTTAATCTGGTACGTCTAGCGTCGATAGGTAGGCAATATGATTTACACCAAAACGAGGTTAACTTATAATCATACTAATTAATTCATATTATTATTTCTTTGTAATAGATTTATTATTTCGCCACAATAATTTCATGTGATTTTTTTAATAATAGTTGATAATAAGAGAAAATTATTCAAATTATATATTAATTTAAGGTACATAGGCAACATATTATACATTAAAACGTTGCTACTGGAATAATAATAAGTGGATATTATTATTTCTTTCCCTTCTGTATATATTATTAAATTTTACAAAATGATTGTTTATAAAAGAAAAAAGGATTTGAATTTTAAATCGGGCAAGAAACTTGTTGCGAACTATCTCCATTACAGGAAACGGTGATACTAATATTAATATTTTGTATATACGAAGTGTGGCTATTAAGTAACGAAGGGGTTATTCTTTTTTTTGTTTAGAGTTAGAAATAGTTAAACTTATATTCTATTGGAACAATGAATATTTGTCGCGTGCACATGTTTTTTAGTTAACCGTTTACAAGATGGCCGAGAAGATGTTGAACACGTTTTACTTTCAGAATCGCCCTTCCACGGATGAAAATATGAAAAATATCGGTGATTTTGATCGATCTGACAATAGGCTAAGTAAGGAACTGACAGAAAAAGACTGCATTGTTTCGAACAATACGATGTAGAAATAGAGGAGGAAACTAAATATTTCATATCTCTAGTCTCATTATTTGCTAGCCACACCTGGTATATTTGAATATTTTCTAAAATATCATACAATTAACTGCTGCTTTTCCTATTCTGTTCCATATGAAAAATAAAGTTTTAAAACTGAATACAGTGTTTTTATTTTTCAGAAGACAACTAATTAATTATTTTCAATTAACTATTTTCAGCCTATTCCTAGGATAGGAGTTGCCATAGCCGATTATATACTAGATTTAAACGAAGTCTCCCATCTATTCAATGGACCAGAACTGAAAAATTATCAACATGTGTTTAAAGAAGTAAGTTTTAACTATTCAATAACAATTTTTTGTTTAATGGATTAGTTCTGATGATTTTTCTTTTCAGCAAACTCTGAACCGTTTAATGGGGTTAACACCGAAGGCTTGGAAAGAAGCCAGAGAAACTATACAAAGCATTTTATCTGCAGCTAATCCAATTTTGAAAAATGACGAAACTTTATGTAGTAAGTGAGTGTATGATAGAAACTTAATTGTAAAGTATCTTTACATTTGATTAATTTATTTTTAGAGCTTTCACGTCTCAATCTGAAGCGACGATGCATTTGCCTGCACATATCGGCGATTATACTGATTTCTACTCATCCATACACCATGCTACGAACGTTGGAATTATGTTTAGGAGCAAAGAAAATGCTTTGATGCCGAATTGGTGAGTGATTTCGTTGTTTTGAGTTTTTAGATATATTTTACGATCTTTCAGGAAACATCTTCCAGTGGCTTACCATGGCAGAGCAAGTTCCATTGTAATTTCTGGTACCCCTATTCGAAGACCAAATGGACAAACATTAGTAGCTGATGGTAAATGTCAAGATGAATAATTTGATTTATAATATTTCATATTATGAATTTTAGGAACTGATCCTGTATTTGGTCCAAGTAAACTAATGGATTTCGAATTGGAAATGGCGTTTTTCGTTGGAGGTGCCAATAAACTTGGAGAACCCATCAAAATCGAGAAGGCTGAAGATCATATCTTCGGTTTCGTTCTAATGAATGACTGGAGCGGTATTTATTCGATTCCTAACAATATTCTGTATAATATTAAGAATTTTTTTTAGCAAGAGATATACAGAAGTGGGAATACGTTCCTTTAGGCCCTTTCTTGGCTAAAAATTTAGGTACCACGATATCTCCTTGGGTTGTTACGACGTTTGCTTTGGAACCTTTCAAAACCGATAATTTCCCACAAGATCCACAACCTTTACCATACCTGAGGCACTCTGATAAGTGTAATTACGACATAAATCTACAAGTTGACATAACACGTGAGTGTTTTATTGTTATTAAAGTGAAATTATTGTAATTGGAACGTCTCATAATAAGACTAAAGATTAGAGAGAAAAATTAAAAAATTAGAAAAGCAATTCAATGTTAATTTTAATTATTTATTTTCAGCTAAAGATGGTAATGTTTCTACCACGATTTGTCGTTCGAATTTTAAATATTTATATTGGACTCCCAAACAACAGCTTGCTCATCATACCATAACTGGTTGTAAAATGAATCCTGGGGATTTGTTGGGAAGTGGCACTATAAGTGGAGAAGTATGTTTTTATGTCTATTTATGAAATATTTCAATACTAATTCTCATTAAAATGAAATTACCACAAAAATTTATAAATAACATTCACGAAGCTAGCCGCGTATTTTAGAAAAATAACCTACTTTCAAAGTCTACCACTGTCTAATAGATGTCGCTACAATAAGAGCATATTTTGAAGACGATAATAAAGCTGAAATATATACAAATATTGTGTATTAATCAGCTCGGGTCAAATTAAAATGATATCGTTTGGTGAGATTATATAACCATCCATAAAGAGAATCGTCTGATTATAGAGAACCCAGCATACTATTCGAAGCAATACTGGTTGCCGATATTACTCCGTGGTGATTTGCATTTATTCATTGCAGTCAACTGTTTTAAAGACCGCTTGGCATGATGAAAGACAACATGCAAGGAATTGCATGCAATTCCTTGCAAGATCAAAATATCACATAGAGAAATATTGCCCGTCGTTTGACATTAAGGCCGCTTGACATAATGCAATACAACGTGCATAAAGTCTCTGTAAACAGTAAAAGTAAGCAAATTCCTAACCTCAAATTTTTACTAATATTTTTTACATAGTTCAACAATGAAAATAAGGTAAGTTTTATGAAAGTCAGTTTATCTGCATGCTTTTGATCAAAAAATATTGCATTCTAATTCCAAAAGTAAATTATATCTGCCTCTGTTTTGCTTTTGGAGTCTAATGGACAGTTTAGCTAGAAAATTAGACGAGATAACATAAAAAAATTAGTTGATAATAGTTGAATAAACATTTTAAACACTCCCGAGGAAAATAAAACGTAATATAAGCAGTATAGAAACTCATTTCTTTATAAAATTGAAACTTAGACTCAATAAAAATAGCACCCAATCGATAATATTGCAAGTGCGACATCTTGCATGAAACAATGTTTGTTTCATGCAAGATGTCGCAATTGCAATATTATCGATTAGGTGCTAATTTTATCAGCAATTCCAAGGATAAATCTAATTTCTTTTTGGCTCAAAAGCCAACTTCTCCTTTAGGCTCCAAAAGCAAGACAGCAGCATATATAATTATTGACAGTGGTGCACTTAGCACTTCACTTCATTTTGTTACTCACACAAAATATTGAACAAAAATTGAGGTTAGAATTTTTTTAGCTCTGTGCAATATTCATCTATGCAATATTTTGACCTGAAATTGCATGTAATTTGCTGCACGTTGTCTTGCACCATGTCAAGCGACCTTTACAAATGCACAATTTCATTTTATTATAGCAAGGTCAGAGTTTGAATTTTTGAAATTATTTGAATCTTGTTTTAAATATCTTAAAATTATATAAAAATTATATAGTTTCGTCGTAGATTTATAAAAAACTGAAATTATGAAAAAATAGAAAAGAACGATCAAAACTTAAAAATTTCATTATTCTTGACAGACTTCAGATTCTTTCGGGTCTATGCTGGAATTGGCATGGAAGGGAACGAAACCACTCACTCTGTTAGATGGTTCTCAAAGAAAATTCCTCCAGGACGGGGATACAATTACCATGAAAGCCGTTTGTGAAGGAGATGAATATAATATTGGATTTGGTACTTGTGTAGGAACTTTATTGCCATCTATAAAATTGTAAAAGAAACTTACGAATAAACTGATTTTATACCAATTTTTGTTTGATTAAAAATTTCACGTACATGGGTCAGTATTTTCCATAAGCACCCCGTATAAAATTTTTTGTCTTTCATTATTGATATAGTTCGAACTATACAATACAAACATAGATACAGAAATAAAATCGATTCGGCAATTTTCCTAGAAATTAAACTAGAATGTGAATTGAAAAGAGGAAAGATTTTTGTGGAAACCATTTTAGTGATAAAAAAGTGCTATTATAGATCTAAATAGATCATACAAAATGTTATAAATATATAAAAAGGTAAGTAGATATAATTATTTGTCGATATCATTATAAACTATTTACTTCTAAATACTTTTTGTGAAAGAAATTCACCGATTAAATTAATTACTTGAATAATATCAAGAATTCATACATTTTTTTGGTTTGAAATATTATTTGGACGAAAAATGGTTGCTCCGTAACAATAAACTTAAATTATTGGATAGCAGATGGCAACAATATCAAAAATTTCTTTACGAAATAGAATTTTACTTAATTAGGTATTTTAATGAAATGATATTGAAATCGAATAATGTATTAAGGAATCAAAGTTCATTTTTAAATATTTTTGGAAGTTTCATTGGAATGTTAAATAATTTGAACGAAAAATGGTTGCCTCATTAGACCTGATTAGTACATGGCGTGAAATATCAACAATGTCTTTTTGAAATTAATTAATCTATATAATCGTATAAGTTAATAAAACTACATTAAAATCGATTAATCTATTTTGGAATTCGAGCTCATGATCAAAATGTGTTAAAATGCGAAATAAACGGAATCAGGGTTCTATCTTTGAGCTTGAGCTATTAAATTACAGATGGCGCACAATATCAAAAATTTCTTTCTGAAATAAAACTAAAACTAAATCATGTATTAAACTAGAATATTATATGAATAAATTAATGTTACACGATTCCCTATAGCGTCTATATCATTTTAAAAATTGAAACATCTTGTTGAAATATTTTGGATGAAAAATGGCTCTCTATGACTTGACTTATTGAATGTAGATGGAGCACTACCTCTAACATTTTCTTTTCAAAAAAAAAAAATAATTCGTATAATTCAATAATTCTACAAAATTATTCATATTAAAATCGAACAACTTATTATAGCATTCAAGATAATTTGCTAACTTTTTTATAAACTTGAAATAATTTGGACGGAAAATGGTTAAATTGGATTTGAGTAAATAAATAATAAAGAAAACAATATCCAAAGCGATCTATTAGAAACAAATCAATTGATTATAATCATATCAAAATTGATAAGATTTATTTAGTACTGTAGCTCATTTTTAAAATTTACTGAAGAAGTTTCATTTTGATGAAAAATCATTTGGACGAAAAATGGTCGTCGCGTGACATTAGTCTTCAATGGTTGAACGCATGATGTAAAGACTACAAAGTGTGCTATCGCGCACCATCTGGGAAGCAGCCAATGAGAATTCGTTTCAATAAAAAATCATTTAGAAAAAGTGGACATCGCGTGATATTGGTTTACAATACCTACAAAATTGCAGGGCATTAATTTTTTTATTAAGAAACTATTAATGCTACACCACTCCAGAGATTCTAGTTCTTATACTTATACAGAGGGTATTCAAAAAATCGTTATTTATTGATATACACTTTTCTAGATGTTATGAATCCAAATGGAGGCCAAAAATGCTTCACTAGAAAAATCAGAATCACAAGAGAGGAATAATTTGGTAGCTTATTGGAGTGTTCCATTATTAGATGGTGTTCATACGGTCGAATTCGAACATGGAACAAAAAGCGGGAAAAGAGTCTTAAGAGTTGATGGAGTCGTAAGGTCCTCGTGAAATAAGTTAGTGTATATATCAAATTTCGTTTGTTTTAGGAAATTTTCAGGAGAGATTGGATGTTTAAGCTAGTAGGAGACGAAGAATTTTATTTAGGGAAACAAGAAGCGAAATGTCTTTTGAAAGTCGACCCGATACCAAATTTTGCATTTTCTTATAGTCTTTTAGTAGACGGAAAACCTCTAGAAAAGTTCACAGAAAAACAATCTCAAGCTATAAGAAGTTGGGCTGTTATAACCGAAGGAAAGCGATACAGGATCGTCTTCGGTATTATCGAATTTCTTATACAGGATGTCCCTAATATAAAAAAAAACGAAGAATACAAAATTTTTTCTGCGTTTTATAGTTTGTAAGATTCACAATAATATAATGCATGAAAATACAATTTATTAATCAATATCAATACCAATATATTAGGTTTCCCAGTACCTCCAGGGCCTCCAAAATGCCTTCCATATTGCCCGGTGACGTCATCGCTCCACTTTTTCCCCCAGTGACTTTTTTTCCCTCCTGCGACAACATCGGTTCCCCATCCGGGGGTTCTATTGGTACCTACGAAACCAATGAGACCAGTTGGATTGTGGATATAATCCAAACGTCCTCCGAAAGAATCAGGTTTAAGTCCGTGGGATTCCCATGCTTTAGACCATATGATCCATCTAATTGATCTATTCCTCATGTTAAGTCTCTGAAAAAAAATATCGTTTCAAGAAAAATAAGATCCAAAAGAACTATTTCACATATTTAATCTTTAATGGATTTTAATTATATTATCAAAAATATTTTCAAAAAAGTTACCTTCTTTCTCTTTTTATTGGAATATACTTATAGCTGACCATTTATATTTTCTAAAGATTCGATTGGAAAAGCAAAGGCGACCGTTACCAAATAGGTCAAAGTTAAAACAAACTTCCATTTTCTTAATTAAAACGTTTTTATTTCCAATTTGATGCATCCACATTTCTCGGTTGCCATTTATACTCGATTCATCTTATAAACAATGGAACTTCACATTTCGTTCACTGTTTAGGTTCTCGAAGTAGATAACAGTCTCTTATCTCTACAGCTTTTATGTTGAAGAACAGAATTAGTAATTCACCGTGTTGTTAAAGATAGAATTTCGAAATTACCAAGAACAGTAAATCAGTGTTTATTTATTTCAGAAATTCTATAATTTGGATGATAAATTCCAAAATCTTGAGCATGGGAATAAATTTCTAGATTTATCGATTTAAGAAAAATTATTTCATTAGTAAACGAGGATTTCACTTTCGTAGGCTCACTAGTTTTTGAGATACAGTGCCTCAAACTTTCAATTATCAAAAATAACGAATATGTCATTAAGCAATAATTTAGCATTTATTTTATGAAACTTTTCAGTCTACCAATTTGAATAGAGCTTTTTCATAAACCAGTTGAATTTTCACGTTTATATCATCACTAAGTTTTGAGATACACCGTCTCAAAGTTTCATTTATTGAAAATTACGAATATATCATTAAGCATTAATTTAACAATTATTCAATGAAAATTTCAATTTACAAATCTACTTTTCAGCTTTATCAAATTAAAAAGAGTTTTTCTATGAATCATTTGAAGTTTCACGTTTATATCATTGCTAGTTTTTGAGATACACCGTCTCAAAGTTTCATTTTTAGAAAATTACGAATATATCATCTAGCAATGATTTAGCATTTATTTAATGAAACTTTTTATTTACAAATCAACTTTCCAGCGTTATCAATTTGAAAAGTGCTTTTCTATGAGTCAATTGAAGTTTCGCGTTTATTTCATCACTAGTTTTCGAGATACACTGTTTTAAAGTTTCATTTTTTGAAAATTACGAATATGTCATTAAGCAATAATTTAGCATTTATTTAATGAAACTTTCAATTTACAAATCTAATTTTCAGCTTTATCAATTTGAAAAGAGTTTTTCGATGATTTAGTTATAGTTTCACGTTTCTATCATTACTAATTTTTGAGATACACTGTCTCGAAGTTTCATCTATCGAAAATTACGAATAAGTCATAATGCCATACTTCATGAAACATTAAATATACAAGTCGTTTTTTCAATTTTATTCATTTGTGAAAAGCTGTTCTTTAAGCTGGAGGCTCTAACATTCGTAGTATTACTTTTTTTTGAGATACAGTACCTCAAACACTCATTTATTGAAAATTACGAATTTGTTATTTTATTATTATAGGTAAATATAGATAAATAGATATAGATAAATATAGATAAATTTAGGTTTCGTAAATTGATTTTAGTTGCATTTTAGAAAAGCAAACGCTGAATATATACGTCAATGGCGAATTGGTCGAAGCAGAATGCAATTTCACCTGTAACGGCACGGAGATGAGCTTCCTAATGGGCACTACTCTTGCTGTAATACGAGCCGAAACAACTCAAAAAAAACAAGGTGTCGTTCATCAACTGTTCGTCGATGGTAAATGCGTAGAAGAAGATATAATTTTTTAAAATACTAAATTTTGTGAAAAATTAATAAAAACAAAAAAAAATTAGATAACTATAATAAGTAGCGTCATCTAGCACTTTTATATTCAAGTATATTTATGCAGTTAGTTATATTACTATTTTATAGATGGAAGAAGTTTCAATTTGTCTGTATAGATACAGACAGTGTGGACACATCAGAGCGGCCGCCATGTTTAAACTAAACTACGACATAAATTATTTGAAAGAAAAAAATGCAGAATCAGTCGAGTTTGGGCTAAACATCGCGGTCACTCCCATGTGTACACACTTTCTCTATCAATCCACTGCATTTGTTTGAATGTGCTAATAAACTTATTAAGAAAAAAGACTTTCGACTATTTGTTAATAGAGCAGTCACATACTAAAATACCATGAATAGAGCAAGCAAGAAAACTAAACAAAATCGGAGCTTCACATCTTCATTGGAATATTTAGAAACAGAATGTCTGTACTGCAGTTATTCGCATTTACAATCGTCAGAAGGCTGAATTCAGTATAGGGCTTTGTGCAAGAAAGGAAAACATCTTAAAAATTAATTATAGTAGCACCAAATTTAAAAAACTTTATATCACTGAACAGAGGAATAAAATCCATTTCCAATAAGGTGCTACACAACCCCCTATTTCATTTAAGATTTTCGAGGGGGTGCTTATAATTTAGAGGGAGTGCTGGTATTTTCGTACTGTAAATTATAAAATCTATAGTCTATAATAACGCTAAAATTGAATTGTTAAACAGAATTTTTTGTTATTTTCACTTTTCTGTATTAAAAATCGAATCGATGACGTTTATTTTGGATATATATTTCATAGAAAATTAAAATTTGTGTGATCCGTCCCTGTTTATTCCGAAAACCGACCACCGCCCGAACGCGACCGATCCTCAAGTTCAGTGACAACACTGACAGCACCAAAGCAACCTAACCGCCCACTGCCCACTTGATCAAACAACTTTTCCTTTCTATATCGCGCGGAGAATACCAACAACCAGTTGACGTCGAGTTGTTCAGGTGGCTGTGGAGTAGATTTCGGTTGTTACAGCTGTCAAAATATCCAAAAAAAAATGTTTAGTGGCCTCAACGTGTAGTGCCGAATAGAATTTTCATTTAAAATAGAGAGTGAAAATTTTTGAACTAACGTTCTGGAAGTGTGGAATAAATCGTTTATAAGTTCTTTCTTCTATAAATTAAGGCCCACAATTTGACATTAAAGGTAAGATAATTCGAAGAATTTTATAAAAAAACCTTGTAGGCGGTTGAAAACGTTTATTTAATCATTTACGACTGCAAATTTATAGACGTTGACCTTGCAGACTGAATCTTTTTTTTGTTTTCAAGATTGTTAGTGGGAATTTTATATACGTAATAACTGGTAGACGATGATTAATTTTACTTAAAAAAAGATATTCGCCAAAAATTGCCTAAGTGGGTTTGTACTTTAATTCAGCGTTGATGTCTTTAGAAACAAAATTTCCAATAATTGATATTCCACCAAAAATAAACTAATTTACAGGCTAAAAGTCAAAATCAAAATGAAGTCTCTTAACATTGACCTACGTCCATCATTTTCAACAATTAAAAACTGTTTAGCTCTTGATAAGAATCATCATAAGATGATCCACGCGCGTGAGGTCCCGTAATGGGACTACTCCAATAAGCATTAGTGGATTGGCACCTTAAAACAAAAGAAATTGCATAACAGATCAACATTACCAAAACAAGTTTCCTACATGAGCAATCCCAGCACAAAAGCAACACCGAGTAGAATGTTATGAGCGATTTTTAGAGCAAGAAAGCGTAATCCAATCAATTATAATGCGATGAAACACAACATCCAAAAGATATTCCATTGAGTGGCAATGGAAAGGAGAGCACGTGCCAAAAAAAGCAAAGAAAACCCATCAAAAAAGTAATTGCGAGGATATCCTTTTGACTGACTTTTAGGAATCAAACACAACCTTAGTTACTGAAGCATTGCGACAAAAAATTATCGAATAAATAGCAAAATCAGCTGGTGCGTGTGATTGCTTCATAATAATGCTTCAGTCCACACAATTTCGCTTTCCAAATCTACTGTACACCAATATGGATAAACAGAGATTGAACACCAACACATATGGCCTTGATTTAACTCCGTCTGACTATTTTTTTGTTCGCAAAGCTAAAAACATAGTTAAGAGGTGAAATATTTAAATGCGACGATAAAATAAAACACGCGGTGACTCTAAAGATGAATCATCATATTTTTATAGTGGTATGGAAGCTTTAATGAGACGTTCTGAAAATTGTGTGGAAATAAACGTTGAATATATTGAAAAATATATATGTGTTAATGTTCCAATGAATCAGGGGTCTCAGGTGATATCTATAAACAAATTTCATGTTCTAATGTTTTCTCAATTCTACCATCTACACCTTGTCTTCCACTTCGAGAGTCCTCTTGAAATCTAGTATCTGTGTTGGTTCTAAGAAATTAAATCCTAGCTTCTACAAAGGATTTTCGGCGTTGGCTTCTAATGGAAATGCAATCTATAAGTCATTCGGAGTTTCTTCTTTTCCCCAACAGAATCTGCAATCCTCAATTAATGCTAGATCCATACTGGATACACTGTTCATTCTACCACTATACCAACACTCAAAATTTTAATGCTGGATGCTAATTTCGATAACCAAGTTATTGTCTTCAGAGACTGAATACTGAACCCAGTTTCATCATGTGTTTCCTGATACGACAAGTGCAGCATAATTTGCCTAAGGCCCAGATATTGCTTAGATTTCACAGCATCAAAATTCCGAAAGAGCTGTCCAGTCTTTGAAGCATCTTCTAGATTAATTTTCCTTCAAGTACATTTTTCTTTATCACTCAAAGTCTGCGGTCCAATAAATAGGTAGTATGTGTCATTTTTTTCAAGCATAATGGTGCATCTAATATGGCACAGATTATCATCAAATCTTTCAAATAGCTGAATTTTTTAATGGAAGTGTGTGGTGCTTTTCCATCTACACCGTTTGACGTTAGTTAATTCTTTGGTACACACAAGAACTTTTTTAAGTATCTATGTTGACTGGACTATCTTCTAAAATGAACAAAATGTGTCGTTAATGGCGACAAGGAAATATTAAAATAAATGACATAAGCATTCATTATAACGTAGGTAATTAGAAATATAATTTTTATACAAATACATGAATTATGTAATGATTGCGTAACTGTTATTACTATCGATATTGGAAGAAAGTGACCTAACCTATAATTTGGTCGAAAACAACCCACCATAGAGGGCGTTATGTTTATAAATAATTTTTGTATTTTCAGATGGATACACACTCTATTGGAATTTTGAAGCTGTTTCTCTTCAAAATGGTCGTATTAGTCCTGGTAAGTTATCTAGATTTAAGATTTTTTGTATTGAATTTTTTAATATTTCCAATATATTTTATTTATACAGTCGTGCCTCTCTTCTGTAGACTCGTCCTCTTCTATATTCACCATACAGGCACACTCAGTCCAATTAACATTCGAGACGGACTGCTCGGTGGGCTGTGATTAATTTGGGGTCTTTCTGGTTCAAGGTTAGCTACCTTAAGTCTTCTTCTAGCTCTCCAGCCACTCACAGCCACGCCTCGCGTTTCTCTGAGCTCTTGTTGGACTTGAACAACGATGAAGCCAGATTTCTCAACAACATCTTGGATTGTCACTTTTTCTTCCGAAATCGCGTCTCTTAGTAACAACGGTAAGCTCTGGAACCAACAGACTGACTCATGGTTAGCGCATTGACCACTTCTCGCTGACTCTGACCTTGTCTCTGACCGCTTGAGCAGCTTGTTGTGTTCATTTTCACGTTTGTGTTCATTTTTCTTGTTTGTTGTTAATGATGTTGTTGACGTTTGATAGCTAACTGATAGTGGTAGATAACCTTTTATAAGGGTCAGCTAACCCTTATTACCTAGTACTATTGTAATAAACCGATCATAACATATTGTTGGACTGTGAGATCAAGCTGAAGATATTAGTTCGTCGATTTTTTTGCTCACGAGTGTATTTAGTTTCTTAATCACAATCAAATCTTTCTACTAAACCTCATTTCATAGATAAATTATAGAGGATAGCAAAAATTCCAATAGATTGTATTGGGAGGTGAACTTTCGATCTCTGAAGACGATAATTTTGTTATCGAAACGCGCGTTAGATGGATAGAAAATTTACGATCTGGAGTGTCTCAGTTCCCGGGCCGTTATTCAACATTTATATTAAATATTAGTGATGCTTCTAGAGTTGCCAGAATGTGACAATGATATAGAATGTACTATTCTATATGCAGAACTCTTTGGGTATTTTTTTGAACACTATCTCTAAGATAAAAAAAAATTTACCGTTTTGCCATTTTCTCATATTGGATTTCTCTGATCTCGCTGATCTCCAGATTTCTGGAGATCAGCGAAACGTTCTAAGATAGAGAATATCCCAAATAAAAAAAGAGATTATGGAAGCGACCCAAACTATCTCTTGTGTTCACTATGGGGTGGGGTGCTCAGTGTTTATAACCATCCTTCCTTACAGGAAGTTTTTGAAAGTGGAATGGTTCTATCTACCAAAAATTCTCATTTTCTGCTTAATATGTCAACATGTGTAAGTCTCTGGAGTACCGTAGTCACTTCGAGAGAATTTAGATCATCTACGTACCAGAATCTTTGGTTATAGTAACCCAGGAGTATCTTAGCCTCTGTAGGCTATTCCATTAACTGATTTTTGATATTTCTATTGCTAGTGGGTTCCATTATGAGGTCCCATCCATCGACACACTACCTCATTGTATAATCAAGTTCTTTTTGAACTATACAGTAGATGTTTGAATGAATATATCTTCGATTTACCCTGAGGCCGAACATATTATAACAAAAGATATTAGAGATGAAAATTTGGTTATGTTGAGTCACGGCTACCGGGGGAAGGCATATAATGGAAACCAGGAAAAAAAAGACAGGGAAAACCTAGGAGAAGTTGAATGAAACGGAAATATTGACAAAACACATTTTTAAAAATAGTAGTTTCCCTTGGAAATTATAGTGGTACCCGCTATTGATACTAAGTGTTGAACGTCGAATAGATAATTTTATGAACGTTCTACAGAGCCCTATAAAGGCACTGTAAAGAAGGCCGTTGACCGCTAATTTCTTATTCTTCTACGTCGATCAACACAAACATGTTCCTTCGATGAAATCGTTTTAAGCGATTGTTTCCTAAATGGTAAGTTAATATGCTGCTAGAATTATATACGCATTTGAAAATATTCTCATTAAATAATAATTTGAAAATATATCCTTAAGGAATCCAGGACGTGTTGACATAAATAATTCCACCATATTCTACTCAATTTTAAGGTTTTGTTCACTGTTCTATTCAGTTTTATAACCTCAAACTTCGTTTAGTGGGTAGATATCTCTACAGGGTGACAATTTTAAAAAACCTAATCAGATGTACCTGTAGCTCTTAATGATGATTCTGTAGATCGTTTTTACCATAAATAATTAAAGTAATTAAGTAAGTAATTTATGACCAATCTATTTCGTATTAATGAGGAAACGACAGGACCGGACTTGCTGCTTTCTTTCGGTAATTAAATTTCGACCAATACTACAGAAAAATTACAATTCGGAAAGAAATTGAGGTAGAAATGATAGTTGGCCTCCTAATTTGGTTGAAAATTGGTTTTAATAGGTTCACTTAAGTGAAAAATTAGTTTTTCTGCGTTTAAATTAATAAAAATTGGATTTTCAATTTTGTTAAAGGTTTTATTAAAAATTGGCTTTTTCGAGTTCGATTATGTCAAATATAAATGTAATTTGATCAAAAAATGTTTTTTTGTACAGTTGTATCAAAGAAAATCATATTTTAATACTCCCAAAAATTATTTTTTTTTATTTATATTTAGCAAAAACATCGGATTTCATGTATAATTTGGAGTTTAGTTTGTCAAAATAGCTTCTTTGGGTTTAATTATTACAAAAAGTGACTTTTTTGAGTTTAAATCTGTCAAAAATTGACTTTTCTAATATTAATTGGTTTTCAATTTGGTCAAAAAAAGATTTTCTGAATTGCTTACTGCCAAATAATGGATTTCATTACTACCGCTTTTCTGATTTTGATTTGTTCAAAAAATGGTATTCAAATTTATTTAGCCACAAAATAGGAGGAAAATTTAGTTGGTCGAGAAAAGAAAAAATTTTTCAAAATTTGTTTTTTTCGAATTATATACTGAAAAAATTGACTGATAAAAAATTGGTATTCCAAGTTTCATTTTGCCGAAAAATTTGTATTCCAAATTTTATTAAGCCAAAAAATGATTGTTCCCGATCCAGTTCTGTCAAAATTTTATACTTCTAAAAACTTGTTTAAATTATTGAAAATCAAGTTCTATGCGGAATTCCAAGTCTTATTCCATGTTTTATTCAATCAAAAAATGGTTTCTCAATATCAATTTTGTCAAAAGAAGCTTCACAGAATTTCATATTACCAAAAATTAGCTCTTTTGATATATATTTTGTCAAAAGATAGTTTTCCAAATTTAATTGATCCAATATTAAGTTTTATTTGCTAAAAATCGGCCCTCTCAATTAAATACTATCAAAAAACAGCTTTTTCGATTAAGATTTTGTTAAAATAGACTATTCCATTTTGTATTTGATCGATTATTTCGTTACATTTTTTTATCAACCAATTTAACTATATACAGAGTGAACTAAATGTATTTATACGGTTTCTAGTGGACAAACGGTGATATTTTTAGAAATTTTTATCATTTCGAACCATCAAAACAAATCAAAAATACGATTATAATGACGTATTCAAATATTAAATGTCACTTTGGTCAAATATAAGGTGATTTATATAAAAAATTGTACTTTTCATTTGTTTAACTACATCTGAGATACCCTGTATAGCTGGAAATTATTTAAGATGATAATAATAATTAATATTCATAAAACTGTGAGGAAAAAAATTTAAAAAAACATCATCACAAAAGGTTGTATGAATAAAAGTAACTCTCTGTTTGTGCTCAATACATTTTTATTTATTACGTTAAGATTTATATTTACTTGTAAAGGCGGCAACGTCGCCTGGTTGCGAGCTGGTCGCTAGGCCGGCAAGGTGTAAAAAAGAATAAGCAGAGTTGAATAAACATCAGAAGTCACATGTTTGTATTCATTATCCGCACAATTAATGTTGATTTAAGTTATTTAATAATGCAAGTATAAACTCTCAATACTCTCCCTGTATGATTTTTCGGTCTTAAGACTGAAATTTTTTGTTTTTTATAACAAGATGTCCCCATATTATGTCTCACTAGTATTTGATCAATTCTCAGGGCTTTTAATTGATTTATAACGGATCAAATTTTAAAAAAAGGGAGGTTATAATATCTTTTAATCTCATAACTTTTTACGGGGGATGAACCATTAATTAGATGTTTTGACTGTTCAAAAATGTTTTAGTTTCAGCTGATGTTTGAGATCTCGCATTGTAGTGACTTCTGCGATTGGTTTTCTTGATTTTTTCTCTGACAACAATTCAAAACTGATTCTAATGTCCAATTATTCCAAAAAAAAACAGGCGACGGAGTGCTTCATGCTTGAACAACTTTTGTTGGATTTGACTCATCTTGAGAGACCCGTATAGTTGATTTGGGGTTCATATGCATCCATGATTTGTCGCCCATCACGATCTTATAGTCTTTTGAATCTCCGCAATTGAAATTTTTCAGCATTTCTTTGCACCAATCGACACCAGCATTTTTTTTAGAGATTGTCAAATTATGCGGTATCTGACGGGAACAAATCTTCTTGATAGCTAAATTTTCATGCAATATTGAATTTATGAGAGTGGAATACCTCAACCTCAATGTTTCAAATATTTGTAAACAACTCAAATAGTACTCGTAGGACAACACGTACATTCATGACATGTGACAGATTACAATGTCAGACTTGACATATTCACATCAGTGTTAACATATCTCCAAACTTAAGTAGCAACCCTCGTATGTGCTATGATCTTTTTTTTGGAAATTTCAAAGAATAATAGAAAAGTAACCTTGACGAGACAAAAACACAATAATGAGTAAGATTTTTAATTTTAGATGAAGAGATGTGCAGTCGACTAAAAAATGTTTATGGTCGAGCAGCAATCAAACGTGATTTATAAATTAACAGTAGTATCAATAATTAAAAAGTGGTTTACCTTCAGCGGTAATTAGAATCACTAAAATCATTTCATTTCTATTGAAATCGAATGCTGGGGCATATTTTATTTTGTACTCAACGATACTACGAATATATATAGGGTGTTTTATAAAGTTTTAGCCAAACTAATCACAGGAATAGTTTGTGCTAATATTTTTTCATACATCAATGAACCAAATGTACTTCAGACATGTTTTCGATTCGAATCTATACTTCAGTTTGAAAAATTTTCGTTGGTTTACATGTGGATAGATTATAACTGATCTAATAGTATAAAATAAAGCACAGTAATTAAATTCTACTGTCATTTCAATTTTATCATTGTGGTGACAATAAAAGTCATGGTGATATTCGTTTCAGCAGCTACCAATGATTAGAAAAGAGTAAAAAGTCTGGTATCCAAAATCTATTTATTATTTCAACTCAATTTTCATCTATCACCAAGGAACCAGTCACGATTCACAGCTATAAATTTACCGTTCACTCCCAATCATTGAATGCTGTATTAATAATAAATGTAAGGGTACAAAAGTATAACTAAATCTACTGTAGTTGATGGTAAAAGAAGAAGAAAAGACAAATTGAAAAGCAACTGCTTTGTTTTTTTCTTTGGTTAGTTTGGATCAAATTTAATTCATAACGGAAAATAACGCGTGTTTTAATTAAAGCCATTTTGAAATATGATAAAATTCCATTTTTTTCGTGTATTTTCATTAATTGTTTGATTTTTTTTCAGTGTCTAACTTCCACAGCCAGTGCAGCGAATCTCCCTCCATCGACAAGTAAGTTTTTCATTTGAATTTTCCCTAAACAAAAAGTATCCCTATCTTTAATTTCTAAAAATTTGAGAACAACTACGTTTGGCTACTACTTTTATTGTAGTACATAGTTTAGTTATTATTTTGGATCTTCAATTTTTCCTAATCTGGGTTAACATAGTTTGGCAATATTGCAATCTTCGTATTATTTTGTATGACATCAATAAATTAGTTTTATCGACAATTTCCGTATATAATAACGATACGTAAGTTAGGCACATGAACCACGAATAATTATGGTAGAAAATGGTAGATGTACTGGAAAACTGTGGAAAGAATGTGAGGAAATATGAGATGCCGATGGTTTAATTTTTCTCAAAATTACATTTATCAATTCATTTAGAAAAATGTTCCATTTTTCGAAACATTTCAGGAAGTTTTTTTCTGCGAGTTCCTTCAAAACGCGCGCCGCTTTTTCATATCCATTTTAATGCAGATTTGACCTTAGGAAAGTCGTAGTCACACGGTGCAAGATCCGGCGAATAAGGTGGCTGGTCTAGCACTGGGATGTTGTACTCGTCTAGAACTTTCTTGACACACAATGCGGAATTTTGCACATGCATAATTTGCCCTACACATCCTTTGTCAATTCCTATAGATTTGGGAATGGTACAAATACTTAGATGGCCAGAAGATCGAACAAGATCACCGACTTTTTCGTTGTTTTCATTCGTTTTTGACATGAAACTTGAATCATCTTCTCGGCTAACTTGAAAACGCTTAAACCATTCAATAACACGTGGATTTGACCAAAATTCAATAAATTATAAATTTCAGTTGCAGTTTTTTCAAGTTTTATGTGAAATTTCACAACAATCCGTTGATCTATTTTATCTCAAAGCAATAAAAAACCAGCCCCTATACAAACGAAGGCCACGGCTACACTGGTTTGTCTACAGACACAGTAGGCATCCCATTCGAAAAACAATTTGCTGCTTCGATCCATTCTATTAGATCGAATGACCCCTTAGTCAAGTTGTTTTAAAAAATTGAGTTTATGGTGAATTATGTCCATCATTTTCAATAATTAAAAGTTGTTCCACTGGGGACGAGAATCATTAGAATATGATCCACGTGCGGAAGGTCCTGCGACAGAAACTTCTCCAGAAAATATTAAATGAGCATTCTCAGCTAGTAGTTCTCAGTAGAATGTTGTGAGCGATTCTTAGAACTCTGCCGTGATGACCAATCAATTGTGAGTGATGGCAACTATCTTTGGTGACTACGCTACACTCCACACGGCTTCGATTTCCAAAGCTACTGTCCACAAATATGGCTTCACAGAGATTGAACACCCACCATATATCCCTGATTTATCACCGTGCGACTTGTCTTTGTTCGCAAAGCTGAAGAGCGAGTTAAGATGTAAAAGATTTAACGGCAACGATGAAACTAAACGGGCAGTCTAAGAACATGAATCTAAAGATTTAGTATATTTTTATACAAGGATGATCCCAGAAGTATCTGACCCGACAAAGAAAACACAAAATTTTGGAAAACTTAATCTCTTTTTAGCTCCATAGACTTTTCCCTCTTCATTATTGTAGAATCTTTGACCGGTGGTCAGCCATTTTTCCAAGTGTGGGAACAGAAAATAATCCGAGGGGGCTAAATCTGGCGAATTTGGTGCATGAGGTCGCAATTCAAACTTTAATTCATTAATTCTTCTTAGCCTTGAAATATTTGGTATATAGATTATGTACTTTCTAATACGCCATTTCTTGTTCAGGCTAGGAACTTCTGGGACCATCGTTGTAGTGGCATAGAAGCTTTAGTCAGACGTCACATTTTTTTATTCACTCATGATCGCACTGCGTAATTTTCGGTATTTGTGATGGCACAAAACTAAAGAACTGTGAACTGTTCATACTTCTAATCAATTTTATTGTGAAAAAATAGTTTATTTACTAGAGTAAACGTATTGTTTTTATTTGTTTATAGATGCGCGATTATGGATAACAACAAATCGTCGAATTATAACAGCTGCTCAGACGTGATTTAACACAAAAATAAAAGTGAAAACACATTCATAGTTGATAACTGTGTTGTTATTTCATATCTCTATCGATATTTTCATCTTGACCTGAATTTCACTTTCGATTTAAGCAATACTGACTTATTTGGCGCGAATAGGTGGCAAATAAATGAGAATTTCAGGTCGACGTTAAAATTATTTACTGTTTTTTACATCAGAGCTGTGACCTAACAAAGCAAATTACTTTTTATGCAAAATTTGAAACTTGAAAATTCGCGATCTGACTGCAATTGAACAAATAAAATATTGACAACTTAGCAACAACGCTAACGGCTCAAATTTCGAACAGCTTTGTTCGCAGTTGGGCACATTCTGATTTGATTATATTTTGAATATGCTCTGGACGTGTCAAAGCTAACTAGGCGAATAAAATTAAATAATTAATTTACCGAAGGCTTATTCTTGATATTTCTGAGTATAAAGTCAACTACCACGTTTTTTAAATACAATTACGTAGAAAACCACATAGGTTAGATGTTATTTTGTGGTAAATATCACAAAAAGGACATGAAAGCACACGGGCCGCATTGAAAATCCTTCTCAAGTCCGAGGATACATCCACGAACACAAAATTTCAAATCCCGAACTTGCTTTATTCACACCGCGAACGTATTATTTCAAACTTCGCATTAATCTGATGACAGAACGAGCTCAAGATTAGAAATCTGTGCAACACAAACGCATTATTTCAAACTGCGCATGAATCTAATGACAAAACGTGTTCAGGGTTAGAAATCTGTGCACAGGAACGCACAATGTCAAACTGCGCATGAATCTGATGACAGAACACGTTTAGGATTAGAAATCTGTGCACAGGAACGCACAATGTCAAACTACGCATGAATCTAATGACCCAAATTACAATACAAAATAAATTATTCTCGTATTTTTTTTCCAGTAAAAAATATCAGTGAGCCCTTTAAAAGTTTTTGAGTAAGTATTTTAGATTATAAATTATGATTTTGAAAGCGTTATTATGGAAAGAACAAATGCTAAATCTCAGCCAGTCAAACATGACGGACACTCTCGTGTGTCTGCACTGTCTCTATGAAGTCATTGCAATGTAAACAACCTAACCTCGCCATCTATTACCTTGATAACACTAATTAGCAGATATTTCCAATTAATTCCAAATATTGACATCAGCATATTATGATTTAACTCAGTATTATTAATAAATCCAATGTCGTGAAATAATGAATACAATAAATATGACACAATGCAATGGACGTTGCCTCGCTGTTTATAAATGCATGTCCTCGTGTCGCACTGGCATTGTATGAATTTAGTAATGAACTTAACATATTGTGTGATACCCTGTATAAAAGATTGTATATACATTTATTACTTTTATGCAAACAAAGATCCCTCATGGATTTAAAACGAGAATGTAAAGTTGACGATTATGGTTTGAAAGATAAATTATAATTTGAAACTCTCAATGAATATAAAACAAGATTTGTTTTTTTAAATTGAATGATGTATTGTACTTATTACAAAAATCTCTCTTATTATATCATCATAGAGTTGTCTATGATATCTCATACAGTGTTGCCAACTCTACATATTTTTACGTAATTCTACGTATTTTAGGCAGTTTCTAACATAACCTACAAATGCAAATCTTAGAACCTACGTATTTTCTTTTAATTTGTAGAAATTTGCAAAATAACATTACTCATCAGACTCGTGAGCAAAAAATCGATTCAAATCGCATACTAGTGGTCAAAACTCTCTAGCAAAAAATATGTAGCTTCCATTCTTTTTCCGAGTACAATATCTCAAAACAATTAGTCTTAATTTTGTAATGAGTAGCCTTCGTTGATAATTAGTTGTTTTTTTTTTTGGTAAAAAAATATCAAACGAGAAGAAATCTCAAATAATGAAAAACAGTTAAGAAGGTTGAATTCGTCAAAATACAAATAATAATGGCTTCTAAACGGCTTTTGAGGTCCGATTTCGTAGCTGATGTACAATTTCTAACCTTGTTTCTTAATTTCATATCAGAAATGCTGGATAAGAATTAAATCCGGGCTTCCATAACGGCAATTTCAACATCTTGTAAATTCTACCGTACGGGATCTGTAGTATGTGGGCGGGCATTTTCCTGCTTTGAAATGAACTGTAGGAAACGACGTAAATTTCTTCTATATATCGGAATTAATCCTTCACGTTCCATTGCAATACCAGCCCAAACCATCCAGAAACACTCGTCCAAAAACCAGGTTTCTTCTTCTAGGTCTTCTGTAGATTCGTTCACTTAAATCTCTACCATTCAAGCTTTCCTCTGAGAAGATACCGGAGCCCCATTAATCGTGGTGAATCGTAGACGGACTGCTCGGTGGGCTGGGGTTAATTTGGAGCCTCTTTCCCTCAAGTTTAGGTGTCTCAAATCTTCCTTTTGCTGTCCAGCCACTCCTTGCGTTTCTCTGAGCTCTCGTTAGATTTAAGCATCAGTGATGTGCTGACAATTAATTGGTCATCTCTTTTGGATGTGCGCCGTTTTCTTCTGAAACCGCGTCTTCGATTCAAGTTACTAGTTTCTTGGTAACGATGGTAAACTCTGGAACCAACAGATTAAATCATGTTAGCGCTGACCACTTTTCGTTGACTTTGACCTTTTCGCAATAGGGTGACAGTTTGAGCGGCTTTATCACTTGTTTTGTTCATTTTCAGGTAAAATTCTTGTTTTTTGTTTACGGAGATCTGTGTCAGTTGATGTTCGTTGTCTAACTGATTGTGATGGGGTTGCAGGGTATTTTCTGTTACTTTATTTAAATATAGTGGACAGTTTATACAAAACTTATTCACATTGTTATGTTACACGTTTTTCACGATCAATTTGATGAAGACTTGTAGACATAGATCACTTTTACGAAAAGTGGTTAAAAAATAAACAGCGAGCGTACACGGAAACACACTCAATATTTTGTAAGTTTTATCTACCTTAACTTCCCCATTTCACGTATATCTACTAAATTCTTATATGCAATTCGTACTAATTATACAGGGTGTCTCACGACGAGTTAAACTTATCTGTATATGGCAAAATACTAGTAGTAAAATCATGAAAATTTCTACATTTGGGTTTTCAGATACGATATAATATATTTTCAAATGTGGCCGACTGTAACTTTGTTATTTTAAATAAAACACCCTGTATATTAATACATTTTTGCAATCTACTTAAAATTTTAGTATACTTTTGCTTAAGACCTTTTTTCGAAAAATGCATACTTTTTGAGTTATTAATTTTATTGTAAAAAATTTGACCGTTGTAGACCCTTATAAATTAGTTTTTTAAGAGGTTACCCTTAAAAATATGAGAACTTATTTAACTGTCAATAGTCAATTGTTAGATACTTTCGAAAATCGTTTGGTTAGGTTATAGTATACATGAATTTGCCTTATTTTTCACCCATGAATGCATTAAAGTGGGAAAAACCGGGTGGTTCTATTTGAAAAAAATAAAGAAATTTGATATTTATGAAGTTAAGTTTTGAACACTTTTTATACACACCCTGTATAAAATGAAAAATTTTTCAACATAAATTCAAATACGTCTGACCTTGATTAAAGCAACCGAATAGAAACCTTTTTTTATCTTTAAGGGTATCCTCGTAAATAAATAATTTATAAAGGCCTGCAACAGTCAAAGTTTTTTCAAAAAAATTAATAACTCGAAAAGTATGCATTTTTCGAAAAAAGTTTTCAGACAAAAGTATACTAAAATTTTACGTAGATTTCAAAAATGTATTAAAATATAGGGTGCTTCATTTAAAATAAGAATTTTACAGTCGATCTTTGAAAATATTTTAGTCAAAAATATCGTATATGAGAACCCGAACGTAGAAATTTTCATGATATTATTTTTGCCATATACAGATAGTTTTAACTCGTCGTGAGACACCCTGTATACTGGCTTACGTCTATTTCATAATCTGGACTGGCAATACTGGTGTCAACTGTCACTGAATATATTTTCAGAATTTGTTTCGTTTTATTGGAAACAGACCAAATGCAAAGCGATACGAAACTATCGATAGTCGGTACTATCAATTTTTATCGATAGTCCACTTATAAACCATCGATAGTCCACTTATAAACCATCGATAGTTTAATAATTATTTCAGAGGGTAGGAGTATATTCTTTCTACAATGAATTTGTCATTTTATTGACAATTACGAATATATTGAATCACACAAAACTGAGAATATGACTTGATACATGATTTGTTTCAGCTTCACTTGAAGTAGCATCGGATATTCGAGTTCAATGTAATAACGATGAAATTGTAGTGAGTATAACTACTAAATCAGGAAGATTCAATGGAATGGTTTATCCAAGAGGCCTTTCGAAAAACAGCACTTGTATGGGAGAATGGATTCACAAGAAATCACCTATTGAATATACTCTACCTCTTAGAGGCTGCAATACCATGAGTACTGACCTGGTAAGTTTGTACAAAAATACTTTGTCCATGTATTTATCAGATAGAGAATCATTTTTATTCTAATATTAAGGAATGAAAAAAAAATTATTGTCATCCCACATAAAACACCTTCGAAGTCAAACAACATATTCGCCATGTCTTTATATGGAACCTTGTAACATGACGTAATTGAAATTTTCTATGATTTCTTGTTATTTAAAAATTTATTTTGTTCGGCCCTGAACATCTCGTTCATGTAATATTTTTTTTACTACAAAGAGAACTTTTTAAATCATTTCTACTGTTGGCGGCC
Source organism: Diorhabda sublineata (assembly GCF_026230105.1). Classification (NCBI taxonomy): domain Eukaryota; kingdom Metazoa; phylum Arthropoda; class Insecta; order Coleoptera; family Chrysomelidae; genus Diorhabda; species Diorhabda sublineata. The sequence goes on along the minus strand of NC_079485.1, from coordinate 13,256,202 downwards.
ATTGAATAATTTCTTAGTGATGATCCACGCAACGTGTTTCAAGGTGAGGCTGTTGGCCGATGAGTAACTCGTCCTTAGAATTTTTTTCTATATTTCCAATTTAATTTTTTCACGTCTGTATTTTACAAATCAAATGAGTTTTTAATTAAATAGTCGCTTCTGGGTTAGATAACTGTATTTTAAGTAACGGTTTTTCAAAAAAAAAACCCCATCTATCACTCAAGGAGATTTTTAGATATATACAATACGGTTCATTTGTATGTAATAAATTCAATTATTAAGTATTATGAAAAAAAAACCTGAAACTTTGTGGATTTTTATTCTTAAATTTCAATTTACAGTACGAAAATACCAGCAGCCTTTCGAAAATTTTAAATATAAAGGGGGTAGTGTAATGATTGCACCAAATTTGAAAAACTTGATTTTGCTGAAAAGAGGACGAGAACCCCTTTCCACGCTACCCGGTTTCTATTTAAAATTTTCGATTATTTTTGGCATGTAAAGAAGCTTTAATATTTAATTGTTCAGATAATACTTATTTAAATATTATTAAATGATATAGGAGGTATACTCGAAAATATTTTGTTTCTATTTTCGCAATTTATATACAAGGGTTCCTACAAATATATCTAACTATTAAAAAAAACAAATATTTCATTATTCCAAAGTAACTATACAAGGTATGTTCGAGAAATTTTTTTTTCAAATTTTGCATTGTATACATGGTTGCAACTAATATAAATGAAAATTAGAAAATATTTCATTTTTCTTAATAAAACTTTTCTTAACATTATCAGGTATTCATAATTATATTGTATTATATACGAGGTATGTTCAAATTTTGCATAGTGTATACGAGGGTTGCTTTATATTGAAGTAGAAAAGATTGATAATTTGATGACTAAAGGGAATTTATTTTTGGCATACGAGGGTTCATCATTATCATCATCAACACTTTGGATTATGGCCATCGCTTTTGGCACTTTAAATCCTTCTTTTTTTGAGATGGATTATTCGTTTTCTATTTTTGTTTTCATTATAATTTATCGTTTGTTTTGGTTGTTGTTGATATTATTTTCCATTCCTTTCGGTTCCGGCATTTTGCCCTCCAGTTTTCTATATTAAGTGCTCTTATGTCCTCTATTTCGTTTCTTCAAGTCTTTCTCTTCTCCTTGGCCCCAATGGGGTCCATTGCTTGATTCTTTTGATTATATCATTTGATTTTTTTCTCATTATGTGCCCGGCCCAGTTGAGTCTTTGTGCTTTTATGTAACTCCAGCTCTTTCTCTATTTCTTCGTTTTTCTTTGCTCTTATTTCTCCCTCCTGTGCGTACGAGGGTTACTACATTAATTTCTGACAAAGTATTAATGTTGTATTGTTCATATGAAAACTATTTATTTTTTGGAAGATAATTTTGAATCATTTCCACTCTATTTATTTTATTTATCGAAGAAAAATAGTAAACCAAAACATATTCACGCATAGTGCACGTGATTAGGGTTGAAAACTCCAAAGGCGAGCATGTAACAGGATCGCACTTGGCACAAGAAATAATTTGCAGTTTCGTACTGCAGATTAATAATATAAATTATAAACGATTATTATCACAAAAATATACAATATAAACGTGAAGTTTCGAAGTGAACAGCTAAAAATGGAACACATTCATTTAGAAATTAAAAAATATGTGTATCGAAACATTAAATTTTATTTTTCACCCCTTTTTTATTTTCAATTTGTAAAATTCTACATTGAGCATTAGAGGTGGAACCAATGTTTTGGGATGGGTTTCCATAACGCTGTTGGGTACATACCAAGGAGCATTTACAATAATTAGTGTGATTTTTCTATATTAGCAGCTTGTTGTCAATTATTAGTTGGGATTTTCGACCTATTAACCAATATAGTTTGCTGACGTTTAGACCCAATTGGTTAGTATGTGTGTGCTCCAGGTTAGTCGTCGGTTCAGATGATTTCCAAGGTATTTTGCACTCTCTTTTTGTTGCCTGTTCCTCTCCGTTGGGTGTAGGTAACATGAACAGATTTATTTTAATTTACTTTTCTTCTCCAAGTTTTTAGCCACAAGAAAATGGGGTCTAAGTTTGTCTGCAATATATGGGAGGCCATATCTGGGTCCTGGTGAGATGCTAGAGCGGCAGTGTCATCTGCATATGTTGCGGTAGTTGTGTGTTTGGGAATACCAGCTGTGTACATAAGATAGAGGAATGGGGCTAAGTGCACTTCCCTGTGGAACTGATTTTCTATACCGGTCCATAGTGCCAGACATTGTTGAATGCCTCATTTCCTTATTCCTTCCACTGTTGTCAATATTTATAATAAGGGACTCACCTTGTTAATCAATGACAATATCTATATACCAGATTTTGGTTTCAACTTTGTCCTAGACATGTTGAAAACACGTTTTCCACTTATCTAGTGTAATCATATGAATATCTTCGTGAAAAATTCAAATGTTTTATTTTCTGTTGTAATTGTACATATTGTACAACATCTTTCCAGATCAACTCAATGGGATTCAGTCCACAATGGTAGGGCCATTTTATCAATAATGTTAGGGGTGTGATAACTTGTGGAAGCTCTGTCTTAGTTGTAGTTTCATCAAAATTGATTTTTTTAGAAGTAAACCATTCTTGAGAACCTGCTCCCGTTGTTGCCATTATTGGAATTTTGGAAAACCAATTTTCGAAAGAGGCTCCGTCCATTGAATCGTGATAGTCTTTGTTGTTTCGATTCGATTCACTGCAGATGTGACAAATTATTAGTCTGAATGAAATTACGGGGTTGTATGGATGATGTGATATTTATTATTTTCAGGACGATGGAGGCATAGAATACTACAACACGATTGTAGTACAGCCTCATTTGAAACTGGTGACGAATCAAGGTAGAGGTTTCCATATAAGGTGTCGCTATAATACTCGGAACAATACAGTCACCAATGATTCGCTCAAAGTCGAGTAAGTAGAAAATTAGTTATCAATTTTATGTCAAAATCGAATTACGTAACGAAAATTTTTTACCGAGCAAACCCCAATATTTTTCAGTTTCCTACCTATCTTAAACTTTTTTTTGTAAAACCTTGTGTAATATAGAGTAGAATATAACAAATCGTAACGTTTTATATTTCAGTTTACAGGGCGCTGATCGTTTAACGGCTCTGGCTCCTATGCCTGGCTGTAGCATGCGCATCTTTTCGGGAGACCCAACCAAAAAAGAAGTGGCGGAAAACGTTAAAATCGGGGATCCCCTGACGCTCGTCGTAACTTTGGATGAACAAGACACTTATGGTATCCACGTAACCGATTGTTTAGTCAGAGACGGTCTCGGTTGGGGGGAACAAAAATTGATAAACGACGATGGGTGTCCCACCGATCCGGAAATTATGGGAATGTTCCGGTATTCTGAAGACAAGACTAAAGCCTATGTGGAATTCCAAGCACACAAATTTCCTTATACGGCTTCCGTTTATTATCAGTGTAATGTCAAATTGTGCTTGAAGGCAGATAAAAGTTGTGACGTCGTAAGTATTCAAATTTGATTAATCGGTTGATAATTTTTGAAAATGAAAATATTGAAGAACCTGTGATAAATAGCGTATTTGAAATTGTTAGAATTATCGAGAAAATCGACCATTTTGGATAATTAAATTTTCAGAAATAATGTAAAATTGAATTTTGGAGACAAATTTTGGGAAATAAAAAATTTCTAAAAACCACTAAAATATGTTTTAAAAATTTGGTGGATTCCAAAAAATTTTTCAATTTCTGTTGGTTAAAAATTGAACAAATTAGAAACTGCTCCACAAAAAAATTGAAAATATGATAGAATTTAGAAAAAAACAAAGTTTTATTAGATTCTGAAAATTCTCATAAATCTGAGAATTTTGGAAAACAAAACGAGCCTAATAGAATAATCCAAAAATTACAAAAAATTGTAGAAAAATTTAAAAAACGTAAAATTTACTCAAAAAATTAGCAAGATTTTCAAGGATTTGAAAAATTGAGAAACCCCCCTGAAAAACTTTACTTACTAGACTTTTTTGTGAAATATCGAAAAAAAAAAATTGAAAATTTGGAAATTTCTATGAATGAACATTTTTTTTAATTTGTATGAGTTTCGCAAAAATTATGAAATTATTGGAATAAAAAAAAGTATTTCTAAAAATACTCAATTCAATAATGTATGGATAATTCAAAATTTCAAAAAATTTGTAAAATATGAAAACTATATCATTTCGAAAATCCATTGCAATTTCAAAATTAAACCACAAAAAATTTTGAAAAATCTGAAATGTTTGAAAACTTGTAGAATTTAAAACCAAATTTTAAAGAGTTTTTATAAGGTTAGGTTAAGTTAGGTCTGAAATAAAGGTAAACAAAAATACTTTTCTTCAATCAAGTATTTTAATTGTACTTAAATCTATATCTTTTACATTTGAAAATGAAACGAATGGGGCATTTTTGGTTCAGACTTACGACATTCTCGTCACCATGTATATATTCTAGGATTACGTCCTCCCAATCTTCTGAAGGTACATGCCAATAGCGGAAGAATGCTCTCAGAGATCTCCAACTGGCCTCAATTCTTTGGGTATGAACCTCGCTATCAGAAACAAATATTTCTTTGTGATTTACCCACTGAGGCATGGATAGGCTAGCCAGACATCTGTATGAATTAAGCTTCCTGGACCAACGTGCTTGTTTTGATAAAAATGATGCATTTGCATACTTTTTTCACAAAAACTCTTCTGCGCATGCGTCAATCATCATGACTTTTGACACACAGATATTTCTTGAGGAGATCTATGGATCAAGGTTATCCATGGTGCGATATCTGTTAGCCTTCCTGAAATAATAGCCACTTCCGGTATCTCCGGAAGTAAATGTTTCCGCATAAAATCGATTTCTCTTAATATCAATCAATTTCATGATGATCGTCGTGGGGTGGCTTATCAAACTCTTACCAAAATTTTTTAAATTCTATTAATTTTTTATTTGAAAAACTAATGCACGCACGTCTGATAACTTAGGGGAATGTTCCTCTTAAGAAGGTGATTTTATGGTAAAAATATCAAATTTTCCAAGGGTCACATGACCCATGCTTAACCTGCCATATTCTTAAAAAATTGATTATCTAGATTCGATGATTTTTCGATATTTTCTAGGAAAATTTGTAAAATTGTTTAATTTGCAGATGGAAATACATTTAAAACTTTAAAAGGTTAGGTTAGATTAGTTTCTTCAAAAATGAAAAATTGGTACTGGCGCTAGATTCGATGTAGTTGTAGTTTCTGGAAACGTCTCTATGTTGAAAAGTTTTTTAGCAAAAAATAATTTAAAATGAAAACATGAGATAACTATTTAAAAAAAATCTGAAGCTTTCCGTTTCAGTCTAACTTTTCCCTTAGGTTATAGTATGGCTCTTAATGATGAAATAAATTTTCCAGGAGCCCACTTGTTGGAATTCCAATGGTAACAGAATCCGGCGACAGGCGCGCTCGCAAACCACAGAAGGAGAAGGTACACCAGCCACCATAAACGTATACAGTGGTTTATATGTGAATGAAGCCAACGATTCCGCAAAAACTGAAGAAGATTCCGTATTTAGCGAAAAAGTAAGTAAGTACCAATCAAGGTCTTCGTTTATCTAATTTAACAAATTTAAGACTTCAGACAGTATCTGCATATCTCAGAAGAGTTTCGCCATCGGAATATGCATAGCGGGTCTCATTTTGATGCTGTGCGTTGTTGCCGCCATCTTATGTCTCCTGGCCAAGAGAAGGAAGAAGACGACTTCGCATTCGAGCGGTTCAATTTACAGCGGACCTTACACTAATACCGCTTACAGCCATACTAGTTAAAATTTTAACGATTTAAATCATTTTTTTCCCTTCTTTCGATTCTTAATTTTTTCACTCGTTTGTACTGCCATGGTTTTCGATCCAAGTTTTTTTTGAGGTAGCTCAAAGTGCCATAAACTTGGTAGAAACTAAACTTTTTTCGAAAAAAATTAACGCTCTTATTACCAGAACCTATAATTTGGTATTTATCCTATTGATTGCGCCAATTTTCTGGAAATATATATCAAAATACAAAATTTATGGGACTTTTTGAGGTTCAGCTGCAACATTTGTGATATTAAAAATCGAGTGAACATTTTTTTCGTTAATATACAGGGGTAAGGTGGTGGGTTATTTGTACTTCTAAAAATTGAAAAGGAACTATCAAAAAACGATTTTTCATCTATTGTAAATCGTTAAAACATATTTTTTATGTTTCTTTTCGTTAAACGGAACAAACCACTAGTGACTTACTGCGCCAATTTAATATTCAATACTCAAATTCGTTAATTCATAAGAATCCTATTGAATGCGCCAGTTTTACGAATTTCATTCGCGCACTTTTGGTTTGTTCCTCGTTTGAGTACGAAATTTTCCTGGGACTCAGAAGCCGTGAAAATTTCGTACTGGCTTCACTTTTTTTCCTTTATCGAATTTTTTTTCATGATTTTGAATCACAATCTCATTGTTATAATGTACATAATTTACAAATGAGAATCTGGTTCCTAATCGTTTAGTTAAAAACATTTTAATAAATGACACTTCAATTATTTTTTTTTTCACTACCTACCCTACCCCCAAAATATATGTAATTTCAACTTTGGTATCTTGTAATTTGTATCATACCGACATTATTGACAAGTTGGAATTTTTGGAACCGTTGGTGACAATCATACTGTATACAACAGCCACTACACCAACACAATGTCTGACGCACGTTTCGATAACAAAGTTATCGTCTTCAAAATGAAGGACAGGGTAACCATGAAAAAACGTTATTCCATCCACTTATAGACGAGGGTAGACAATCCCTCAATGGAGCCCGAACCCTTCTGTGGTATCAGATACAGAACATGAGGGTAGATAGTAGCAAAACCAATCATTAGGACAACCAACAGGGGCTGAGACAGGTAAAGACTCTTCTAGGAGACTATAAGCAGAGTAAATCTTCTCAATGTATGAACCTAATCTTCGAATACTTACAGGAGTCCAATCGAGGCACTATCGCCTCAACAAACAACACCTGAAGAACTAGACCTAGCAGGTAATGCAGATTTTGTTGCACAGAAGACGAAACCTCTATCCACATTCTTTTAAAATGTGAAGAAGTACATCTTGGAGCGCTTGAAATGGAAGAGGAAGATATCTGGTAGCTACAGCCATCCTATTATCTAAGAGGAAAGAGATTAATAGATCAGCTGTAAACACTGGTGGTATACGATAGATCCTCTGGTTCACATTATATATGTTAGCCCAATATCCACATACATACATCCACTTATAAAACCCCAATATGGTAGAAAACTGAAAAGAAATTGTCCAGCGGACATACAAAACGGGTAAAGACTTGTCGCTGGAGAAGACCTCATCACGTCATATACTCTGAAGCAATCCCATTATGTAAAAGAACTGTATGTTTTGATTATAAAGTGGTATAAGAAAAAGGAGGAAACTGAAGAAAAAATGATTGGATGTAGTTTTGAAGGATATTGGAGGTAGAACCGAATTGGAGCGCAAAAGTACAGAGTCGCAACCCGCGGAGAAGAAAGGTCGATGTCGTTTCACTCTCATTTGCATGTAAATAGACAATTCTAACCTATCATTTATAAAGGATTGTACTAATTGATGATCTTCTGTATATTGGACTGCTGGAATAAGCTGTTGCAGAGCCCCACGGAGTTGTTTTAAGAAACCCTTTAATTCAACTCAGTGATGACTAATTTAAAAAAAAATTTGGGTAACCAATGAAACTTTCAAATTTATTTTGACACAATAAGAATATATTTGGATGAATTTCAGTAGTTAAAACTTTTTATTTAGTTTTGATTTATTACAAATATAAATTTAACTCAGTTGAATATGAATTTGAAATGTTTGAGTTTCTTTTTGAAATATAATGTACCTCGGATCATTGGATGCATAGACTGCACTCATTAAAATAGTTTTAGGTTAGAATAGACTTCTTTGCGTTTAATTGACAGCACAAGCACAGAACTAGAACGTGAATATGAAATAGTAATGAAGATGGGTTGAATTAAAATAGTGACAAATAATGGAAACTAGATCCTTATTCAAACAAGTACAATTCCAAAAGTACTTTAAACAATAAAACATGTCAAAATGAAATGACATACATAAAAAATTTAAATAATAGTGAAGCTATTTTATATATCAAATAATAATTTCAATCTTTTCCATCGACTTATACAACATATCAGTTAACATCGAATTATTAGCAATTTATATGTTCTTTATTTGCATATCCGAAATTCTTTTGTCTATGGGGGAAAATTCGATCCTGCGTCTGGTGTTCTAATTCGGGATTCCAGTGGAGACCCAATAGGGTCAATTGATTTGTTCCAACCAAATTTAAATCAACTTCGCCAACAGTTGAAGATAACGATATCCGCTTTTCGTTTTTGCGGTCATTGAATCTGAAAAACCACCAATTGTTAACTTATTATATTTATGTGTCTTAACGCCTTTTTATTGTGCATTATAAAAACGTAGCTGTCAAAAATTAGTGTCACTATCAGTAAAATGAGCTTGAAGTTGTCATTACGCTGTTTTTTCTAGTTTAGTTTTTAATTACTTGACAAAATAAATTCAAATCACAAGCAAATCGGAATACAAGAAGTCAAGATGACAGCCGTTGAAAAATGTCATTAGCAGGACTGCCACCATTCATAATGAAAAATAATTGTAGAGTCGGGATTCTTCAACAACTTACTTGTTCAATTGGTCAATATAATCCAATGCAGTATCTGATCTACAATCATTTTCCAAAAATTCCATTTTCTCATCAAGAATAACCGTTATAAGAAAATTCAACAGTTTTAAAAAATTTGTTGGTTAGGTTCTGATTCTACAATTTCGTCATACCATTCCGCATCATGATTTCATCAGCTTTTTGATATCAATATTTGACAAAAATATTAATATTTTGTTGTAATCAAAAAGTACTACAGATGTAACAGAAGGTTTCAATTTACCAAATGATAATAAAAAATAAATAAGAGAGGTTATAATAACAGCAATTAGAAGAAGTACGGATTGAGTCACAAGCTTTATCATGGGAGAAATTTTTTAATCAAAGATTTCTGGAAATGGAACTATTATAATTCTGTAATAGATAAATTAAAAGAGTTGCATGGTTCTTTGGTAACTTGTCCAAAAGATGATGATTTTGCTGAACCTACAAAAAGTTTACAAGTAGATTTAATACCACAATAGCTTTACACATTTTTATGGATTATGTGAAGTGAAAAAACAAAAACCTCCTGGAGGTATCTTAGCAGATGAAATGGGTCTTGAAAAAACATTTAAAATGCTGACTTTGATGTTGAAATGCTATGAAATGACAGTGGAAATCGAGCATAAAAAACAATATAATGGAGGTTCATTAGTCGTTTGTCCATTTAATCTTCCGAACTAATAGTCAGGAGAGTTAGAGCAAAGGACGGACCTAACCTAAAAATATTAACGAAATAAGATTTGATTACAACTTCATACGGTATAATAAATAGAAGTGCTGGTTTTAAAGTGAAATGAGGAAGATGAAAGGACCTAACCTAGAAATATTAACATGAAATGACAGAGGAAATCGAGTAAAAGAGAAAAACTAGATATAAAATAAATCAAAATTATTAATATCGATAATAAATAGAAAAAGTTATGAACAAAAATACAGACCCGGACTGAATCTAAATAGAATATTGGGTACTGAACTGAGTAGATGATAGAACTAGCGAAACTTGTTAAGTGAAGAAATGAATGATAAAAAAGAAGATTCAAGATAAAAGAAAGCCCTAAGAGCATGGAAGAAGAAATAGACAGAAGAATTGAAACAATAAAATCAAAAGCTTGATCAAATGATAATTGAACGAAAATAAAGACTGAAAAATGTAGAAAGATAAATAAAGCACAATAATATGAAAATTCAAGGAATCGAAGATAGAGAAAATGAAAGCCAACAAGAAATAAATGATAAGGTCTAGATAATAATGAAGAAAAAGATTTAGTAGAATGCAACAGAGCATTTAAAACGAATAAAAAGAGACCAATTATAGTTATATAAAAAAAAAAAAGAAAAAAAATTTGAAATTATGGAACAAGATAACAATTCATGGATACTAAATAGAATGTATACCTTTGTATATGTATAAGAGCGTTTTCATAGTGGGATTGTGGCAAAATTAATCCCAAAAGTGTACTAATTCTAATATGTTATACAAATAGAAATCTTTAGGAGTTATTTTAAGTTAATGCTTTCTTATAGAGATGGCGATGATTTGTAGAAATAGTAGTTTAATGTTCTATGTACATAGTTTTGTTTTTGTAATTGATTATTATTGAGAAAGGTAAGGCTAAGTGAATATATGGTTTTACCGGGTTTTTAGCACATGGTTGGTTTTATAAGATATAAGTGATAGATGATGTATATATATGAAGATGTAAATAAAATGTATGTAAAGACCTAGATTGATTTTAATCAACACTGCTGTGTAACAAATAACAACAGGTTATGGGCCCAGGTCACAACTCAATATTGAAAAAGGTCGTTATTATAAAAAAGGAAAAAAAATGGAGGTGAACAGTAACAGTATTATTGGCATTAAAAACCATTTTAATGTAGAATTATTAAATGGATTAAATTATCACACATGGAAGTATCGTATGAGTATTTTGTTTGAAGAAAAAGATGTGTTGGAATGTATCGAAAAGGAATTTAATGATTCTGATTATAAAAGTGACAAACTTCGGGCTGAAGCAAAGAAGAAGGACAATAAATGTAAGTCTATGATAGTGCAGTGTTTGGACGACTCGCAAATAGATTTAATTAGAGGAAAAGATACAGCTTTTAGTATATGGACAGTTTTAGACGAAAGATATGAAAAGAAAGGCATTCCGGGCCAGTTAATTCTAAGAAGAAAACTAATGTCTATGAAACTTCAAGATAGTAGCAAATTAGAAAAGTTTTTGTCTGATTTTGATGAAACCATAAGACAATTAAATACTACAGGCGCAGACATGAAAGAGCAAGATATTGTTTATAGTTTATTACTTGCTATGCCGAAAGAGTTTGAAACCGTAATAACCATATTAGAGAACATACCACCAGAAGATCTAACAATAAGTTTAGCAAAAACTAAATTAAGAGCTGAAGTTGAAAGAAAAAGTGCATTGTATGAAGCCAATAGCGAAAGCAGAAATTATCAGCAAGATAGTGTAAACTCATCAGCTTTTTCAACTTATAGTCCAGGTGTATGTTATACTTGTGGAAAAAGAGGTCATTATAAGAAAAATTGTCGAAATCAGAGAGGAGGAAACAGAGGTTCAAGCAGAGACAGTTTTACTAGAGGTCAAAGTAGTTTTCGGGGTTATGGGAATTTTAGAGGAAATTTTCAAGGAAATGGTTATAGAGGAGGATTTGGTTACAGAGGAAGAGGATATAAAGAAACAAGCTATAGAAGAAATTATGACCATGAGTATCAGGACAATAACAATAAGGGAGCAAACTATATGGAAAATGAAGGAGGAACTGAACTTGATGAGGTACAAGATGGACAAGGTATTTGTTTTTTGTCAAATTTAAACTCTAATTTAGAAGATTGTTACCAAACTGTAAGTAAACAAAATTTAGTATTTTATATCGATTCAGGGTGTACTGATCATTTAGTAAATGATAAAATGTATTTTCATGATTTTATGAAGTTGAAAAAACCCATTAAAATAGCGGTTGCAAAAAACAACAATTACATGGAAGCCATTGGAGTAGGAAATATTGAAGTTTTTAGTGAGGTCAATGGAAAAGAAATCAAATGTAAAATTAAAAATGTTCTATATGTCCCAAATTTAAGGCGAAATCTATTGTCTGTAAAAAGGTTAGAATGTTTAGTTAGAATGTTTCCGAGAATATGTGAGAATGGTTCAGGCTAAGTTTAATTTAAAATTAGCTACATTGAGAACAAAATGGTAAGGCAGAACGCTTTAATAGAAGCTTGGTGGACAAAGCAAAGACCATGATGCAAAACGCTAATATTCCTAAAGAATTTTGGAGTGAAGCAGTTCGAGTAGCAGCATACGTTCTAAATAGAAGCCCAAGTAGTGCTTTACAAGTTACTCCGGCTGAAATATGGAATGGGAAGAAACCGGACATTAGTAATTTAAGAGTTTTTGGATCTACAGCATATTGCTACATTCCAAAACAATTTAGAAAAAAATTTGATTCTAAAGCGAAGAAGTGTATGATGATTGGATACACAATGACAGGATACAGATTATGGGATATCATGGAACAGAAAGTAGTCATTGCAAGAGATGTAATGTTTAATGAGAGCGAATTTTATTTTAAAAATGAAGGAATGGAGTTGAAGGAAAATGGAAAACTTGATAGCAAAAATGCAATAATAGAAGAAAGTGACGATGAACAAGAAGAAGTAAAACAAATACAAGAAGAGATGCAGGTATTACAAGAAGATGATTTACAAGACAGAGGACAAGAAATACAAGAAAAACGAACCAGGCGAAAACCTAACAGATATAATGAGTTTGAAATGTATATGGCCTTTGATGCAATGTCATATGTTGAGAATGTACCCGAAACAGTGGAAGACTTGACTGATAGAAGAGACAATGACTTATGGATGGAAGCGATGAAAAGAGAAATAAGTTCAATAGAGAAAAATAAAACTTGGATAGAAGCACCAATGCCCAAGAATGCAGAAATACTAAGTACAAAGTGGGTATTTGCTAAGAGGCCTTTAGAAGAACAAATAAGTGACAAATATAAAGCTCGCTTAGTAGTCAGGGGTTTTGCGCAGAAGGAATCTTTTGATTATGATGAAATTTACTCACCCGTGGCAAAAATGACTTCAATAAGGACATTATTGTCAGTGGGTCTACAATTTAAATTTTATTATCAACAGTTGGATGTGAAAACCGCATTCTTAAACGGCGAATTGAAAGAGAATGTATATATCTATCCACCAGGAGTAAAATGTAAACCAGACAAAATATTAAAACTAAATAAATCCCTTTATGGCTTAAAACAAGCATCTAAATGCTGGAACAACATGATAAATAGTTTTTTAATAAACTTAGAATTTTGTAGATCTGAAACTGATTACTGCTTGTACTATAAAAAGACTGGAGAATATGTAATTTACTTATTACTTTATGTGGATGATATTATATTGTGTGGAACAAATTTAACAATAATTAATAAATGCAAAAATGAATTAATGAATAATTTCGAAATTAAGAACAAAGGTGAGTTAAAAAATTTTTTAGGTTTAGAAATTTGTTATGACAGAGATAATGGAATTTTGGAAATAAATCAAGAAAGATATTTACAGGGAATTTTGAAAATTCTAAACTATGTTCAACTCCAATAGACCCAAAATTTAGAATAGATCTAAACAAAAATGATACAAATGGAAACTAGCCAGTAAGAGAATTGATTGGGTGTTTGATGTTTTTAATGTTAGGGTCAAGACCAGACATCAGTTTCAGAGTAAACTACTTTAGTAGATTTCAAGAAAGAAATTCAGAAGAAATTTGGATTGGACTAAAAAGGCTGTTAAGGTATTTAAAAGGAACATTAAAGGCAAGATTAAAGTATGAAAGGAGAATGAATGAATTACCATTGAGCTGTTATGTAGATTCGGATTGGGCAGGAGACGTGAATAACAGAAGATCAGTGTCGGGGTACGTTATTAAAGTTTTTGGTAATACAGTATTGTGGGTAACCAGAAAGTAAAACTGTGTTGCATTGTCCAGTACTGAAGCGGAGTTGATAGCTTTATGTGCTGCTGTCCAGGATTCTTTGTGGTTAAAAAGATTGTTGCTAGATATGAATCTTGATGTGAATTTTTTTAAAGTATTTGAAGATAATCAGGGTTGTATTGCACTTGTTAAAAATCCTGAGAATAATAAACGTGTCAAACACATAGACATAAAATATAACTTTATTCATGAGAATGTAAAAAATGATTGTATTGTCCTTGAATATATAAATATAAAATGTCAGTTAGCAGACTTATTAACAAAAGGATTGCAAAAACCACAATTTTACTCAAACCGTAAACAATTATTTATTTTATTTGTTAATTTCATGTCATATAGGTGATATTTTGAATATGATTATATATAAATTTATAGACTCATATAAGATGCGCATTAAGAGAGGGTGTTATAATAGAAATCTTTAGGAGTTATTTTAAGTTAATGCTTTCTTATAGAGATGGCGCTTGATTTGTAGAAATAGTAGTTTAATGTTCTACGTACATAGTTTTGTTTTTGTAGTTGATTATTATTGAGAAAAGTAAGGTTAAGTGAATATATGGTTTTACCGGGTTTTTAGCACATGGTTGGTTTTATAAGATATAAGTGATAGATGATGTATATATATGAAGATGTAAATAAAATGTATATAAAGACTTAGATTGATTTTAATCAACACTGCTGTGTAACAAATAACAACATAATATATACCCAATTTTCCAATACTTATATTAATTCAGAATCAATACTCTTAATATTTCTATCAAGAGGTAATTTAACTTTTGTATGTTGAAGTTAATGAATTTTTCTTTTTTAAATACATTACAAAATTTAAGTAATTTTTAAGTAATTAATTCCCAGACCATTAATACATAAGTATTTAATATATTAGAAGTAGTACACTTCGGTATTTAGTTTTGCCACAATCCCACAAGCATTTATAATATAATACTGATGAATTTTATCTTTATATTTCGATTCTGTAGTTTCCGTTAGCATTTAAATGTTAGGATAAAGCTGATTTGCCTGAAATAAGTTCGAGTTAGCGTGTGTTAGCAGCGACAAACAGAATAGGATATGTTTTAATGTAAAAAATAATATGAGGGAGTTAAATTACTCTTCTGTCCAGTTAGCATTCTGAGGCAGAGTCTTACTGTGGATCTAAAAGAGAATCTAACCTAAAAATATTAACCGAATAAGATTTGATTATAACTTTATATGGTATAGTAAATAGGGAAAATAAGAAGTGCTGTTTGTAAAGTAAATTGAAGAAGAATAGTTTTAGATGGAGCACATCAAATTAGAAATTACAGATCTGCCACATTTACAGATTGATTAGAATAACCAGATGTATGTTAATGGGAAAAATTTTTGAAAATGTTTGGAATGATGATATTTTCAAGATTTTTACCATGGCGAAAAATATACAAGAAAATATTAATATTTTGGTATAAACAATTTTTAAATCAACAGATACAACTTTCTGTTTGCTACACAGTAGTTCCTTTCCAATTAGTTCAGTTTTTTCTTTTTAACATAAGAGATGATGTAATCTGCAATAAAAAAGAATCAATTTTTCAAATATTTTCTTAAATTGGAAAAATATAAACCATATATAGGTGTTCAGTCTCTCCTGTAATTTCATCCTCAAACATGTCAAACTCCTTTTCCTGTTAACATCCATGTGGTCGATCTGTGAACATTAGCAAATGTAACAGATCTGTAATTCCTTTCATCTTCCTCATTTCACTTTAAAACCAGCACTTCTATTTATTGTACCATATGAAGTTGTAATCAAATCTTATTTCGTTAATATTTTTAGGTTAGGTCCGTCCTTTGCTCTAACTCTCCTGACTATTAGTTCGGAAGACTAAATGGACAAACGACTAATGTACCTCCATTATATTGTTTTTTTATGCTCGATTTCCACTGTCATTTCATTGCATTTCAAGATCAAAGATAGCATTGTAAATGTTTTTTCAAGATCCATTTCATCTGCTGAGATACCTCAAGGAGGTTTTTGTTTTTTCACTCCACTTAAGCCATAAAAGTGTTTAAAGTTTTTGTGGTGTTAAATCTACTTGAAAACTTTTTGGAAGTTCAGTCAAATCATCATCTTTTGGACAAGTTGCCAAAGAACCATGGAACTTTTCAAATCTATTATCAATACTATTTCAGCATTATAAATTGTCGTTGTTTATATTTCTTCTAATTTCTTTTCAGTTTTTTGTTGTTTGGAACCTAATCTTTGGATATTCTCTTGTCGATATTGTCCAAAAAAAACCTAAAATGGTTATTTACTTTTGAATACTGCAAAATAAAATTTGAATAATTAATTGTAATTATAAATATGACAGTCAGAATATATCAGAAATATTAAGAGTCTAATTATTTATCAATTTCACGGATATGTTGATTTATGGACGTTGATGTTTTGAACAAAAATAATAAGATGAAAAAGGATATTGATTAAATAATTATGAACAAAAATACCTCATTAGTACAATTTGCACCAATCAACTGTTCACTTTTCTCGGAACTAAAAGTTTATAACTAAAATTATTATATGAATATTTATAAGTCTTAATATGAAATAATAAATAAAATGATAATAGAAGATGCTTTACAACTTATTAATTTTAATTTTATTACTACAATTAGTATTGTTAATAGAAAAAGAAGACTCACTGTGTTATTATGTATGGAAACTTTAAAAATATTCATGTTAACCACATTTACCCTAATTATTAACAATAAGTACGAGGATGATTCCAAAAGTACCTAGCCCAACAAAAAAAATTTTGGAATTATTCAACATAATCACCATTTTTATAATAAGAATCGTCAAGCTCCTAAAAAAATCTTTGACCACCGAGCCATTTTCCCAAGGAGGCTAAATCTGGCTAATAGGATACATGAGATAGCAACTGAAACTTTAATTCGTTAATTTTGACCATTTCAATTACGGATGTGAGCTGAAGCATTGTCCTGATAAAACAACACTTTCTTCTTATCCAAATGCGGAGGTTTTTACTTGATTTCTTCTCTCAAACGTTGCAATAAGTTCGCAGAAAACTAGCTTAGTTGATAGTTTCTCCCTTGTCAAGATAGTAAATGAAAATTATCCCACACGCATTCCAAAAACCGACCGCAATTTTTGAAATGCCTACTAGCTAGCACACTTTCAGTCGATGATCATCGAGTACCTCTTTGTTGATTTTCTTCATCATTTCTTTGGTTTACCACTGCGTTGCTGATCTTCCTATTTCATACGGTCTCGTCTAAACTTTGCTACCCAATATTTTACTGTTGATAATGAACAAACAGTCTCACCGAGAGTAGAATCTAGTTCATCTTTTATATTGGTTGGCAAACGCACCTCAAATAAAAGTATTGTATCACATAACGACCAATATTTTACTGTTGATAATGAACGAAATGTCTCAACTAGAGTAGAATCTAGTTCATCTTTTATATTGGTTGGCCTACGCACCTCAAATAAAAGTATTGTATCACATAACGATGACCATATCCACTGAATACGTTCACTATTGATGGCTGCCAACAAATACTAAACATGGCGTCTTCAAATTTGAAACTTCTGGTACCATCCTCGTACATGCTATGCATTAATTTCGTTTTTAGTACTAATATGCAATGAAGTTTGTATTAATTTAATTAAATCTCCTTTTTTCGATTTTATTTACTTGAACACCTGACGGGCTTCCAAGATAAACGTGAAGAAGTAAGAGGAACTTGATTATTGTGTGGCTTTACACAATCAGAAAGAAACTTTGTTTCTAAATCAGATTCTAGTAAAATAATTTCCCTATTTAGATAAATTCTGAGTTATATTAAGAAGGTCCATATGATCGTTTTTAAATATCATTATATTATATAATTAAACAAAAAATTTGATGTTGACAAAGATTAAAAGAGCCCAGTGTATTAAAATAATCAATTTTGAAAGAAGAATTAATAAAAGAAACTGCAAATATTTCCAAAATCGAGTAATTTATATTTAACTTTTAAGGATTGACCAAAAAACGAAAATACCTCATCTGAAATAAAATATCAAACAAAATGAACTAAAATAACCTCAAAAAGAATAAAAAATGATCTATAATCTGTTGAAGCTAATAACTGTTCGTACTTAACAATAACTTCAAGCAAATTTTGTATTTAATACTGATTTTCAGTATGACGCGAATGAAAAATTGTTTTAAATAAATCGGGAGAGTAGTTTATAATTCTAAATGAGATATCATTATCTAAGGTTAAGATTTAATATTACATTGAACGCCACCAGCTTATTAACAAAGTTAACAGCAAAGAAAAAGGGTGAAAAAGCTGTTATTGAATAAATATATGAAAATCAAATAAAACTATCCTAGGTTATGATTCTCCAAATTCACATTTAATCTATCTAACAGAACAACGAATAAAAAGCAGTTAGAAATTAAAAACAATTTAGACTTATATATTTTCAAAATATAACTATACAAAGATCTGTTCTATTACCAAAATAAAAAAAAATATGAATTTTTATTGAAATATAAATTAAAATCTTGTAAGCACTATATATAAAAAGTAAAGTAAAAAAAGATGTAAAAACTTACCAGTAAATATTTGAAATGGTGGAATCGACGAAATCGATACGAGCTTTTATAGAATTTTTCCAATGGAGTAGGAGGTAAACATCAGATTATTTTTTTCCAAAATTTGTGCATTATAATGAAAGTGACTAATGAGCCACAATTCGTGAATAAGAGAATTCCTCACCGCCTCCATATCAACAAACTTCTCCATAATTTAACTTATACACACTTAGGAAGCAGTCAATTTGCAACTAATATTCAAAAAAATGTGTTTTTAATAACACATTAGGCAAACTAAGAAAACATCTGATCTACGTCAAACTGGCAGCCGTGGGTTAAACAATTGATATTCTCGTATGTACAATTCTTGGTTTTCCGGTAATAAAAGTTGTTTCGTATTGTTTTATTATTTTATGGTGTTAGAAGGACTTCATAAATACATTTTTATTAATAAAATACATGTTCTTATTCAAACACCTTAACTTACATTATATTCATTATAGGAAGTAACATTTGACATGTCAAATAAAAAGAACACAGAATACAAACTTATAATTTGATTGTCTCAACAAGAAATTTATTCTATTGAAGAGAAAAAACAGTGGACAATTTACAATTAAAACAAAAATGAGTGATATTGATTTTAATAATTAGTCACCCACATGTGTGGTACAGCAAACTGAGTTTGAACTATAGCGGGGCACGACTGTGAGTTCACGCTTGCCGCGTCAGGTCGCGTTGCGTCAATGTACCTATATAGATTGTCATCTCACACGTGCCATACCTTTCCCAATTTGCGTCTTTACGAAGTGTATCACCAAACACAAACTATTTCAATTTATGTAATAAATAAAGCTCTTACTTATTAGTCTTCTTTATTACAAAATTCGCATCCACCGTATACAGGTTATTGACGATTCAGTAAAAATTAAATGTTTTATCTCTATAAATATTTGTTATATTAAGTTTATGATAGAGATCTGTTTAAAGTAATATTGTATTTAGGTCCTATAATTTCACGTACAATTCCAAGTGCTAGATTTAATGATGATCTTTCTGCGTTGTGTTTTATAATCAATTTGCAATTGCAGTTGCTACATTTTGGTTTAGGTTTAGCATCAAAGAAGTAGCTACGTGTTACAAGAACTTAATCTCTGCGATTTTTCACGGTTTCACGGAGTTTTTAACTTCACAAAGTCTTTTCTAAATTGCATTGTTTCCATTTAACATTCAATTAAATGTACTCGCTAGATAAAATTTTTCTTAAATTCAAAATTTCATAACTTGGCTTAAGATCAAATACTAAGATTGAAATTTTTGCTATATGTTGCTACCATTCAGGTACATCACATATATAATTGGATTTTTATATCCTGCCCAAACTTTGAAAAAATGAAAATTGATTTTCAAAAATTTAAGGAGACCTCATATTTTGACATATGTAAGTATTTTACTATATCGTATAGTATAAAAATCATTAGCTATGATATTTGATTCCTTTATTGTAAAACTAGGCTTTAAACGGGGCACGTCGTTCAAATTTTTCTTCAAAATAAAATGAAAATTTCTAGGTACTAATGCTTGTTTTAGAAAAACATTTGTTAAGGACCTTATTTATAAAGGGGAATTTATAGAAAATAACGGTATAAGTCTCATGGTGTACAAAGATACTCAATTTACTGCTGATGTCTACAAAGCCCAAAAATACCATGCGCGGCTTAATCAGAATGCCCGCCTCTCCAAGAAGGAGCTAGATAAAATTGTTTTGAAGAGTTATAACATTGTCAAAATAAAAAATTGTCAAGTTACCCTCATTGGATCACTTCGGGTGGATCGACTCTCGTTGACGATTATTCTATTTTTCAATTTTCTGACAAAAAAAATATAGAAATTTGTTGTAAAACAGATGTTCATTGGTAAATTTATAATAATTATTAAAACATCTAGAATCTACTATACATCTGGACAAAGGTCTATCATCACAGAAAAGTTATAGATATAAATTAATTCAAAAAAAGTTTTCATAGACTCGGTTGTAATTTTAAATTTTCCATGAAAACTTACAAGTAAATAATGTTTTAAAACTTGTAAATAAATAATATTCTCGATTCGGATACACAATCAATTAATTCAATCAGAAGAATAAAGTAATCCATCGGATTAAGAAATAGTGGCATTATGTACATAGTATTAGGTACATTTATTTTTTATTGAACATTATACAGAAATTAAATTATAAAAAATCATAATATTCTTCGTCATCTAAGAAACTGTCATCTCCTCTTGACGTTATAATTAACGGGTCGACGGTCCGATCCATCAAGTAGTCAAGATCACATATTTTCTCCTCTTCTTTAATGACATGCTGGACTGCTTTTCATCAGTTCTCTGGTGTCACCTCCTTAATGGCTTGATCAAACAGTAGCTTAACGTCTTTCATTTTGAATGTCGTGTTGTGTCTTGCTACAAATCCTTTCACTTGTGCCCATATAAGTTTTATAGGATTTAGTTCGCAATGATATGGCGGTGTTTGTGTTAATTTGCTACAGCTAATAGTCCTTTTTTTTATTAAATTATCCTCAAATTCAATACTTTTGGTGGTTTACCAGTCAATAATTTCTTGTTTTCTCCAAGATGAAGTTGGAGTCTTTTCTATGCGTCGAGAATAACTTGCATTATCCATAACTACTACTGAATCAGCCATGAAAACTTGGGGAGCACTGCTTATATTTTTGTCTTTCCACATTTTTGGTACAGTATAACTTTCATTAATCCACGTCTCATCAAGATAAAAGATTTTCTTCTGCTCTGTTCTGTATTGCTTTATACTTCTAAGTATTTCTGTCACCAGCAAACAATTTCATTGAGTTTCAGTAAAAGTGCTTCACTGTTATCCATATTTCTCAAAGTGGTCATCCTGGCCAAGCTCCATTAAATTCTTACCTAGGGTGAGTATTTCTTTTTTAAAACAAAGAGTGAACTTTTCTTCGAATTACACTTTTGGTGTCTTCATCAAGGATTTTTACTGGTCTGTCTGGACTTTTCTTGGGAGGTTCCACTTGGCCTGCTATCTTTCTCCCTCGCAATAACGGAATTTTATGCAATCGTTTACATTTAAAATAATAAGTTTTTCATTCACTGATAGTGGAGAATTATTGGAACATCTTTTCGTTGGTGTAAGTGTCACCATTTTATTATTAATCTCATAATACTGCGAACACTATTTACGGCTTAACAGCAAATACTGATGTGTTAAACTAAACAAATATACTTATAAAGGTCTAAAAATTTTGTGTAAGGCACCATTGCCCTCACAGCGCATGGTTAAGCTGAATCTGAAATAGGGTTGGAATTAGGCAGAGGCACTAATAGAAGGTTAAACGGTACCAGTTAAACGCAAAACGTAACTGTATAATCTACTACCCAAGTAACCCCTACACAATACAAGACGTATACCTATGGCAGACACCGAAATTGAGCCGAACTGGACGGAATTCTGTTGTAGAGAAATAAATTCCATTTTTAACTTTTGTTTCGTTTCAATTTCACTTGTCATGGCTTGAAACTAAATATTTAAATTTATAACACAATTTACACTTGTGCAAACTAATTATGAACTGTACAAATCATTATAAATTCCACAATATGTACAAGAATATAATGTTGGATACCCCCGCTTTATAAGGAGGATTACTGTATATGGAGGAATTAGAATGATTGAAGAATATACAATCCGAAATAATGGAGAAATCAATGAAAAAACTAATATGAGAAGATGGTTAAGAAATGACTAATTTGGAAGTGAATTGGAAAGATGGTAACTTAATTCTGGATCATAGTTTCTGAAAAGCACTAATTAAGTAAAGTTTTTCTTAAGCTCATTTCATTAAAACAATACCAAGAATGTTGTTTTAAAACATATAATAAAACCTTACCTTTGATTTTTTTCAAACTTGAACCATTCAATTCCTTTTATTGCAGTTCAACAATGCCAATTCGTATGCCAATAAAAATTTCCTAAGCATTCATCCAATTTTCCACACTTTCACAAAATAAAACAAGAAAACTAACTAAAGTTTCAGTTTATATTCCATTTAATTTACATTTTAAGCAATGCTGCTGGCATTTGACGCTATCCTAGGCCATAGATCGGCACATTCTTTAGCCACTGGACCTGTAATCGCAGATCCTTTCATTTCTCCTTTGTTATTTACTATAACTCCTGCATTGTCTTCGAAATAAATGAAGACTCCGTCCTTCCTTCTAAATGGCTTCCTCTGCCTGATAACCACCGCAGGCATTACTTTCTTTCTTAGTTCAGGTTTACCTTTCTTTACGGTTGCTACAATCATATCACCGGAACCTGCAGCTGGTAAACGGTTTAGACGTCCACCGATACCTTGTACAGCAATTACATATAAGTTTTTAGCTCCTGAAAAAGAAGGTGAATGTAAAATATTCACTAATTCTACACTACACTAATTCACTAATTGTTTAAAACAAAAATATTAATGCTCTGAAATCAGTTGAATAAACAACTTCTGATGTATAATAAAAGGAAATCTGATCTAACTCACGAAAAACATAAGGCACATGTCTTATTATGCATAGAATTCATATAAAACTAACAATGCAGTATTTATGAAATATCTCTGAAATTTCTTCAATTTATACACACAAACAACTTCTGCGGTATAATGAAAAGAAATTTGATCCAGCACGCTATAAAAATAATGCAAACTTCATGTAAAACTAACAATTCTTTTGCCCTGTCTTGTTGATTAAAACTTTTCTATACCAGTATTTCAAACCAACGTAAATTAAATATTACTTAAACAAAATTTACCTGTATTGTCTGCACAATTGATTACTGCTCCAACAGGAAGAGCAAGGGAAATCCGGAATTTAGCTCCCGCTGAACCACCACGTCCTGAAAAACATTAACGAACTTAACCAATTTCGGAGGAAGAAATATAAAAATATATATTTATGCCAAAAAATTTTTAAATCAATAGCACGTAAATACTTCATTTTAGTTTTTAATATAAAAATATAGTATTTATATGTTAGGATGGCAAATAATTTTAAAGATGACAATAGAAACTATAAAAACATACCTCTCTTAGACATTGTGTATTTGTGAAAGAATGTGTTTTGACAGATCGCGTAGTATCGAAAATATAATCTTCTATAATGTTATTGCCTCTATACGGTGAGCTAAACAGCTAAAAGTCTTTAAAAAAAGAAGAATTGTTAATTTATTGGAGTGATAATATATTTTTGTTAAATATGTGACGTTTAATATTTGATGTATTGTTTAGTTATAATAATGTACCTTCTAAAATAATAAAACAATAAAGAAAATTAGAACAAAAAAAGAATTCTATTATTTTTATAATTAGATAGATAATTGATTTTGAATGAATTGAATATTTTTCAATACCATTTTTCAATACCATTACATAAATAATCAGCATTTTATTACAATTTTTCTTTAAATTTTAAAAGCTGGATAACTAAAAATTGAGCTAATAAATACAAAGAAAGAAGAAGATATCAGCTTATTTTTATGATTGACAGATTTAATTAAATTTAGTTATCTAAATTTTTACAAAAAACTAACAATGACTTTAATAGATAGAATTTCGCTGGAACTTGGAGGTATGTATACATATATACTTGTGAGAAATTCATTATATCTTGTAACTATTAAGCTCAAGAACCTTGGCCTAAAGATGTTAAACTATTCCAACCCTACGAAGTCGAACAAATTTTATTACCTGATAATGCGAATTGTTTAGCGATACAGGCATATCTAAAAATGTGCCAATTGGATTATAATGTTGAACCTAGACCAAACGCCGAAGCGATGTCTCCTACATTAAAAGTGCCTTTTATAAAAGCAGGAAGATTCGTTATATCCGAAGTGGAAGGCATTGTTCAATTTATCAACGGGAAAGGTATAACCCTAACGGACACTTTAGATAGTGAAGAAAAGTCCAATATGAGGGCTTACATGTCTCTTATACACAACGTCCTTGAAATGGCAGAGGTAAATGTTCATAATTATTAATAAAGCGATTTCTCCTAATCTATATTGTAGTTGTATATATGTTGGGTAGATAACGAAACTTATAACGAGGTAACTAGTGTTAGAAACGGTTCTGTATATCCATGGCCGTTAAATCACATTCAAAATAGAAAAAAAAGATCACAGGTTGTAAAGAAACTTAATACTCTTGGTTGGTATAATAAAAAATTGGAAGAAGTATATTCTGAGGTTGAAACTTGTTGTGAATCTTTACAGACTCGTTTAGACGGAAAACCCTTCTTCTTTCAACATGGGTAACATTTGATTTTAATCAAAAATCATTATCAAAGTATTTGTTATTATTTTTTTTTCTAGACCTACTGAATTAGATGCTTTAGTATTCGGACATCTATTCACCATTCTCACAACTCCTCTACCAAGGAGTGATTTAGCTAATATCATCAGAAATTATCCTTCTCTTATTGATTTAGTTAAACGTATTGAAAAGGATTATTTTAAAAAAGAAATAAAGTCTTAAAATGTAATATCATCATTCAGGATTATTTATTAAATATTTTTTGTCGTTTAAAGGAGTGAATATTATTTATAATCCCAATTAATATTCTGCATCCTAGTATTTCATATAAATCCATAGCCCTAACCTAACCTAACCCTAATGTTTGTTTAAATCGGCCCATTTTTTTATATGAAAAGCAACCACAACAGGGTCAATCCTATTAAACTCTAGTAGGTCCTGTCATATGGAGATGCATGTAGATATCCATCTTGAACTTCTATAGGAAGAATACATCCCTTGGTAGCTAATTCCACAGGTTGCACTTCTCCAAAGAGAGGAGTCTCGATAAGATAACGTCCAGGGCGTCTGTAGACGAAATCGATGCTTATAAGCCACGTCTACTGTCGAGTAGGCCTTGTAGATAAGTAGAATTGTGTTAGACAGCTTGGAAGAGCATCTGCCGTGGTGGTGTCCGTGATCGGCGATTTTTCTTCTATGCTCTAGACTTTCAAAGTTTCTGGGCAACTCTGGATCGCCTATAAATCGAATTGCTCCTTTATGTGATTAAGTCGAGCTTCCTCAGAGTATGCTTGCGAGTCGAGCTCCAAATGTGCATCCTACAAAGATTGACGAATCTATAGAGGGTTAGGAGCTGTTGCAAAGTACAGCATATTGGACAAGCGAATTTGCGGTGATGGAGATGTTTTAACCGCTGACACTACTGCTCTCAAAGAGCCTTGGCCTCGTCCACCACATTCCTCCAGTCATCACGGTCTAACACTCGGCGTCTTCACCCTCTCACACTTAACTCCTGATGATCCTCTTCGACATCATCCAGCCTTTGTTTGCGCGGTAGCCCAGGTAGTCGCATTCCTGGGGCTTTTGCTGGTACGCTTTGCGCACTCCCCCGTTCCCTAAGGCAAACGCTCCCAAGTGGACGATCCATCTGAGTCTGGCCTTCTTGACTTCTGTTACCAGGCTGGAGTCCTCATAGAACCGGTGGAGTTCTGCTCGCACGGTTCATATATTCGACGTAAGATCTTTCGCTCCTAGGTCTCGCTAGTGTACATGACAACCAGGCGTAAAATGGTGCGATAGATCCGCTATTTCGTTACCCAATTCAGTAAACGTGACTCTAGTATTCGTTAGAGACTGATGTATGCTCTATTTAGTATTTAAACGATACATTTTCTGACTTATAGCGGTCTACTTCGAAAACCCTCGGAGGAGTTCTTCTCTTCCTTGAAGTAACTATGTTTTTTGTTTTGGACTCATTAATGGTGAACCATTCCTCCTCCAGCTGCTCAAAACTTCCCTTCAGTTCATGCTCTCTTCGACTGAGTAGAACAATATCATCAGCGTTTACCAGGAACTACACTATTCTGTTAAGCTGAGTTACTCCTCTATTAACTTCGATATTTCACATATAGACGGGAATCTTGAGCTGGAATGTCAACTTTCTTTGTCAAAGCAACAGCTTCAGAATATTTTAAAGATCGGTATTGATGCTGGTGATCTGTTGCTGATTGGTACAACGAGACCAGTGTGCAGCTATGGATCTGGTTTGCATTTTTGTCGAGTAGATCGTTGATGTACAAGAGAAAGAAGTTCAAAGTTGACCACAAACCTCTGTGAGGTGTATCCATCGATAGCGATCTGAATGGATCGGTTTTTGAGAAAGCTACTAAGCTAGTCGATGAGTTAGGACGACAAATCGTACAATCTTAACTTCTTTAGGAGAAACAAATTTGAAAAAAGTCGGTGTTTTTTGTTGAAAATAAACGGCTACATTTTCCAAAATTTCATTGTTATAATATTATGCATCGAAAAGCGTAGACGAAACGTGGGTCTAATTAAAAATAACACCGGTCAGACGGCGTTCTTCCCGATTGATGCAATCATGGAGACAGTTTCTGATTTTGTCATAGAATCAATATTAAAGATACAGAAAGCGGCATATAAGTGGATAAGTACTAATGGTAGAAAGAGAAAAAGCATCGGTCTACCACCCTCAATGGCGGGCTCGGAAGAGATGGATGGAGACGCCCGACAGAGACGTACAGAATGGCATACCGATGTTCCTTCTTTCTCTATCAACAAATCAAGTTCCGTTGAACAAACTAATATACCTGGCACTCTATGGAAATTGTCCATCAAGTTATGAAGCATTCGATGATGAATTCTCAGGATTTTCAATTCGATTCTTTACTCGAATTCTTTAACTGTACGTTTTTCGTACATTTTACTTTTCTAGAATCCCCAGAAAAAGAATCACATGGTGTGAAGTCGTGTGAACGAGGAGGGCAAGGATTCCCTCTGTTTCGAGATTTTACACGATTTGGGAAGATCTCATTAAAAATATTCAAGCTCACACTGTGTGGCTTGTGGTTCCATATTTTGTGCCTTATCACTCATCCAGAGGTTGTTAACAAGATCCTCATTTTCTTCAACCATGCCCAAATAAAAAAAATGTTTTATAGAATTGTCGCAAAATCGTTTTCGTTGAATGCTTGAACCACTTGACTTTTGGGAGGGTGATGATTTTGAAACTCACTTCAAGGTCTTTCGGAAATTTCAAAAGCGGCCCTTCTTCGTAGCGCTGAACTTCCTACAGCAATCCTCATACTTTCAACTTTCCCAGAAGTTCGAACGGATCTCGTACTGCCACCTCTTTTGTTGATTGTTTCACCGACATTTCTAAGCTGGCTGATTCTGAGTTGTTTTATTTTAAATCATTATGAGATCAGTTGATAAATCCAATTCCGAATGGAAATTTACTTGTTTTGGGCGCCAACAAGTAACTTTATGACGCTGAAATGATAACGTGAAGTTTAGGTAGTTTGGAGAAAAAAAAAAACGATAAGAAAATGAATATTTATATTTAAAATAAATTCTTGAAATTACACTAGGATTTGCATTCTTCTCTATCAGAATTCGAGGGCCAATCACAAACGTTGAGACCAGTATGAAACACAGTGCCGGGTTCGCAATTGAAAACTGTCGCTTTACCATGATCACAACGAATATACTGTAAGAAATAGAAAAAAATGTTTAAAAAAACAACAAAAAATATTACCAATCAGCATTTTATTTTAAAGGGTGTTTAGGTTTTCATATGTCAAAATTTAAACGTGTCGTACATTCTATAATCGAATTATCGAGAATTCCTTCTTCTCCTCATTCATTTTTAAGATCTCATGATCTGTTAGATTTGCATCCATCTCTTAGGTAGTCGTTCACTTTTCCCTATTGGTTTTCCTTCAAGTACGATGCGTGGCAGTCTACTCTCTTCCATTCTTCTTACGTGGGTGTACCAGTATCTTTCACTTTGTCTCCCCCATCTTACGATGTCTTTCACTCCATATTGTTCCCTAAAACTATGTCAGTGTTCCTGATTCGATCTACTCTTGTTTTTCCCACTATAATCCTTTCATTTCGGCTACCCGAAGAATGCTTTCCGTTTTGTTGGTTTCTCTTCCGTATGTCATGATTGGCCTGATACAAGTCTTGTAGATCCTAACCTTGTTATCCTTTCGCATGTATTCGTTGTTCGCCCATATTATCAGCCTTAAGCAGCCCGATATGGTAGTCCCTTTGTTGATCTGGCTTCTTAGGTCCTTCACTGGGTCGTGATAACTTGACAAGTCCATACCCAGGTATTTAAATTGTGAAACTTGTTCGATGATTTTGTCCTGAACTACCAGCTTACATCGTACAGGCTCTTTAGCAAAGGTTATGCTTTTCGTTTTTCCTGTGGATATAGTTATGTTCATCGCTTGGTTGACCTACCAGAATTTGTGTAGTTGTGTCTGTAGGTCGTCCTGCGTTTTCGCGAAATTAGCTGCATCGTCGGCTGCTGATTGTTTTATTCTGTCCCATTCGGTATCCCATATTTAGTGATGATACTTCCTTCATTAAGAGATTGAACAGAAATAGGCTGAGGCTGTCGTCCTGTCTGATGCCTCCTGGTGCTGGTATCTCTTCCGTATAAGTATCTCCTGCCTTTCCTATGGTCGTGTTGCTCGTATTGAGACTGCGGACTGCTCTTACTATGGTGTCTGGCGTTTCTTTCGATATCAGTATATTTATGATGTCGGAGAGGATCGAGAATTCCGTGTTGTATAAATAGTCGTTTGTTCATATCAAAACTAAGGTGTAAGATACTAGTGTTTAGACAACTAAAAAAAGTCCTTGGAGGTCTAAAATTTAACATCGAAGACGAGGTAGAGCAGATTCCCAAGGAATTCTTCGATACCGGTAGCTTCCGGAGAGGTGGCAAAAATATGTATTTAGTGAGGCAAATTACCGAAGGAAATTGTAGATTTTATACAGGATTTTTCGTTATATTATACTCACTTTATCACAGTCTTTGTGCGCCATGAAATCTGCTTGACAATCGGCCAAATTATCGGTGTCATCTGGATAACTGAACGTGGAAGATGGTGAGCTATTCCTTGGTGTCGTGGTGGTGGCTTTTGGAGTAGTCGAAGTTGCTGCAGTCGTATACGGCTTCGATGTAGTCATAACCGACGAAGTCGTACTCTTAGGTCTGTCCCATTCCGGCTAAATTGACAAGTTATGTAATCAGTTCAATATACAAATGCGTACACTAATTTGCTAATTGCGCGGTTATCATTATTTGACCTGCCGCCTTTGCTAAGTTCAAATATGTGTAAATAGGTTCTTACCCTGGGGGTGGTCGATACGTGTGGTTCGGGTACATCGTATGATTTCATATTCGCGTGTAAAATATGTATCAGAGCATTTTCTGGTCCGCAAAGTCCGTGGAAATCGTCCATATCTATAGCCCAGGTCATTGCTCCTGCGTACCCTTTCGATTTAATCCAATCCATTTTTATTTGGATGGATACCGGATCTTCATAACCCACCCATTGCGTTCCTGAAATATAAACTACTGTTATCTCACGTTCCCCCTCCCAAATAGAATTTTGTATATACTTGAAAACCAATACTAATAAATCACCCTAATGAATAAAGAAAAATGTGTTTTTCCTACTTTAGAGTCAAAATGTTCGTAATTTCATAGTCGTTGTTAATTCTTTTACCACTTGACTAGATCAGGGCTATATGGTGGGTGTTTTGTGAAGCCACATTCGTGTACAATAGCCTTGGAAAGCGATGCAGTGTAGACTGGAGCATTATCATTATCACTTCGGCTGAATTTTTTCGATAATTTTTTGAACTAATTGCATTAGTAAGTCAGAATGATATGCTGACGTTTACGGTTGTATTTGATTTCTTGAAGTCAATCAATTACATTCACAGTCCCACAATATTGTAGTCTGGGCTTTTTTTGGAACGGATTCTCCTTTCCGATGCCCTTCCATGGAATCTCTTTTGGATATCGGATTATAGTAACAAACCATAGTTTCATCACCCATTAAAATTGGTTGGATCACATTTTCTTGGTTCTCACGGCAAAGCTCGAAAAATCCCCCAGCATTCTACTCGACGCATTCCAATTTTTGTCATATTTAGATTATTTAGATCCTCATGTAGGATCCTTAGAAAATTTATTAT
Organism: Diorhabda sublineata; assembly: GCF_026230105.1. Taxonomy (NCBI): domain Eukaryota; kingdom Metazoa; phylum Arthropoda; class Insecta; order Coleoptera; family Chrysomelidae; genus Diorhabda; species Diorhabda sublineata. The sequence continues at coordinate 13,225,650 of NC_079485.1, read as the reverse complement.
GGAAATGCCGGTACGTGCTGCAATTTCTGCCGTTCACAACAATTTCTTCCACTAATTTATTGGACCTTTCGCACGTGTTCATCTTTTAATGATTCTCGTCCCTAGTGAAACGACTTGACACGAGTTTGTGATTTGTGTGTTGGGGTTAATCCTTTAGTCATTTTGAGACATTTCTTACAACAGCTTGACCGAATAATCGTTCGAGCTCTACTATACTAAAATTGAAGTGAAGTGAAGTGGCAAGTTGAAACTTTGAGTCGAGATTTTTTCATTCACTATTTTTGCATTCACTATATGAGGCAAAGAACTCTTGGATCGTACCACATATTATATATTAAATGTGCAATTTGATGGTATTCTTGTACGAAAAATGATGAACAAGTTCAAATTCCACGATTGGTTACCTTTATAAGCGTAAGGTACTTTTCCTAGCTCGTCCCACTTCTTGGTCCACCCTTTATTCTCATCTACTAACTCTGTGCAAATCTAAAAAAATACGAAAAATGAAAAAATTCTCTAGTGAATGAAAATGGTTATTTACTTCGTAATAAGCTAAAAATCCAGTGGAGTTTGTGTATGGTCCTGGAGCACCGCCACCAGCTTCTTTGTTTATGTATGTACCCAAATCATAGTTCGTATTTCCGGCACTTAGAGTAAAGCTTCTACCATAAAACGGTATCCCCACGACGAGCTTTTTCGGCGAACAACCAGAATCCACCCATAATTGTAAACCATCATTCTACAATAAATAATTAAAAATTATACGCGATTATATTTGTAAATTTCAATAACTTACGACGTTCAATTTTTCGTAAGCCCATTGGTCGTGTAGTCTTTTATATAGAGGACTATGTGTGTCGGCGAATCCTGCCCAATTTCCTCTTAAATCATAAGACATCACGTGAATGGCATCTACCAGCCTGAAATATGAAGCAAGTTACTAAAATCGAAAGTTACAAGCAGACAAAAATAATACCAAAAGTAATTGAGTAATTGAAAAAGTGTTTGGAAAATGATGTTGAAGATATGGTAGAACGAGGAAAGGAATAAACTACCGGACGGAAAGATAACAGCTCAGATCAATGAATCTAGGTCTTTGAGTACTTCTATAGTAAAAGGAAATTAAGAGGTTGCATTGGGCTAAAGAACATAAAAAATGGACTCACGAAGAATGGAAGAGAGTTTTATGGAGTGATGAGTCAAAGTTTGAGGTTTTTGGATCCAAGATTGTTTGTGCGCGAGTCAAAGGAAAAACGGATGTTCGATCCATAAGTAATACTGACTGTAAAACACGGCAGAGACTTGATGATGGTTTGGAGGAAAAGCAAGTGGAAACCTGGTAAAATTGAAGGAATTTTAAATCAAGAAGCTATAAAAAAATCTATACGTTCTGGCTAACGGATGTTCGATCCATAAGTAATACTGACTGTAAAACACGGCAGAGACTCGATGATGGTTTGGAGGAAAAGCAAGTGAAAACCTGGTAAAATTGAAGGAATTTTAAATCAAGAAGCTATAAAAAAATCTATACGTTCTGGCTAGCGCCTGATCGACAGAAAATTTATCTTCCAGCATGACAACGTTTCAAAGGATTCCTCGAAGCAAAGAGTATTTTAAAAAATTGGAAAGTAAATTGAAAGTAATGATTTGGCTATCGCAGTCGCCAGATCTCAACCAGATTGAGTTGTGAGACGAATGTGTTACAAAAAATGCCAAAATTGTGCATTGAAATCATAAAATGTGCGTATTATACAGTTTATGGAAGGGGCAAAAAATTTTGACGATGATTTTAACTTACTCGCAAAGTTCAGGTACATAGTAACCTTCTTGAAGTCTGAATTTGGCTATGGGAACCGCCATCGTGATCTCCCAACCTTTTCCTGCTTTAGTGAATGCCGTTCTAAGTTCTTCAACGAAATAGAAGAATTTTTCTTTATCGGAATAACTTCCACCGCGATCAGCAGCGCCGGGGTATTCCCAATCCAAGTCGAATCCATCCAAGTTGTACTCGTTCATAAAAGCTAAAAGATGATAAGTTTCCTTAATGCTTTCAATGAACAAAAATAGTAACTTACCAACAACGCTGCCGATGAAAGTATCTCTTCTGGATTTCTGAGCGACCATGGCGGAATATTTAGAGCCTCCCTCTGCCCATCCTCCAACGGCAACTTCGAGCTTCACGTCTGGATGCGTCTTTTTAATATCGCTAAAGTTTCTAAAACCATTTTGTTCGATGTCCAACTGAAATTTATAAAAAAAGTTTCAAAAAAGTTACTCACTTAAAGTGAGGGAAACAAGCCTATAGCAAAAACTGTCATCCAAAATTAACTCAATCATTCAAAATAATCCCTTACCTAATAAAAAAACTGAAACCCAACGAGCGTGTTCGTTTCTTTTTCGTGGTAATGTGGATGTATCTTACCTCAGAATCTATTACGAGTACACTCCATGATGTTTCATCGATACCAATAAACGAATAAATGATGTGGGTACAAAGATCGACTGGAACGTCTTCCAAACCATACCTACCAATCCCTGGTCTATAGACTGCCCAGTTGCTGAAGTAACAAACGACCCTGGCGGGAGTAGCTTCTGTAAAGATATACGAAAAGTATTTTTTTGCCAAACATTGAGTAAAGAAAGATCTAGACGTGACCCTCCTTAAATCTCATTTTTGTAATAATTATATAGGGTGAAAGTAGAATGCACCGGAAAATTCAAAATTGGAAAGCAATTAGCATATTATTTCCTTTTCGTGACGATTTGCGTTAATTTAAGATCAAAATACAGCAGGGCCTCTTTAATCCGAACCCCCCACCGCTCGCTTTTTCACTTGTTGTCATACGCATGCGTTATTTGTGTTTTTATATCATGGCTTCGACGTCAAAGATTAACCTAACTTCAAAACTTGTGACAATCCAATTATTTGTGAATTTGAGTAAAATTTTATGACGCTCAAAGTTTTCACGTGGAAATATACTGGGTATGTCGATTTTCCGAGGTCTACTCCCTATAATGACTGGACTAACATGAAATCAAGACAAATCATCACGGAAAACAGTAAAAGTTGAAGATATTATAGATTATTTTATAGAAATAAATCTTACCTAAACCTTGCAATGTGACGAAAAGTCCAATTAATATCACAATGAAAAACATCCTGAAAATAAGTCGAATAAAATAATAAACATCAAGCCAAAAAAACATTCTTTATATAAACACTATATATTTGAATATAAGTCATGATATTTAAATACAATTGAAAATTTATTTGTGATAAAAAGTTTTTTGAGAATCAAAAACATCATCTTGTTTACATTATTAATCTGATAACAGTTTTAATCATTTTTAAATACATTTTATAATATTTTCGAGAAAACTAATTTGTCATTTATAACGAATTTCCGGCTTATACAGGGTGATTCTATCAAAATAGACGACGTAGTCTATTCCCGAAACATTTAATGAAGTTTCAAGTAATAAATTATGGAAATTACGATGTTGCCGAACGTATTATTTCTCCAAATATAAGGAAAATTCTATAGGAGCTCAAAATATTTTTTGAATAAAACAAGGAACGTCACAATTCAAATATTATCGACTTACCTTTCGAATCGTGATTGCCTTAACTCAAAATCGAAAGAAAAAGGTTGTTAACTTTTCGATATCGACTCGAAGACGCGCAGTGTTATTTATTCAAAGCGACTCTTCTTTTTATACCGTCCAAAGACGGTGGACACTTTTTTTGTGTCAACGACACCAACAGGAACATTGTGTAAATAATAATACATCTATACACACTGAGAAAAATGGATAATGTAATTTGTGTTGTATGCGAATGAATATGAAAAAAATTGATGACTTTTGAACAATAACAATGAAGATTACGTTGTAGTCAAACGTAATTTGTATACTTTCTAAGGAAATTTGATGGTATATAATATGGTGATGTATGGAGATTAAGATAATGTCGGATAAAACGAAATTTGTTGACTTATATGGATAACAGTGATGCTAATTATAATTTAGATCTTTATATCTACTGAAATTTGTTAAACGTAGTGTTTTTCTTTTCATTTTTTGATATATGAACAGTTGCAAAAAAAAATTGCAGTGTTGCTAAACGTAGCTTTTCTTTAGATTGGGACAAAATAGATTATTTGAAATTTTTCTCTAGGACGAGGAAAATTTATTGACCTGCTACGGTAACTTACGGGAATACCGGTGTTGCTAAACTAAATTTTTCTCCAGATCTATAGAAATTATTGTACAGTTCGATATACAGATATTGCGATGTTGTTATGCGTGGTTTTTCTTCATTTGTTGATGTATTAAACCGCGAAAACCTAGAGACGGCGGTAGTTGCTTAAAAAATATCACTGTAGTAGAAAGCATCTGCTTGAAGTTTGAAGATGCCACGTTGTTTAGTATTTGATTGGTGAACGTCTTCAGTGAATTTGTAAACATAAAAACAATTGGTCATCGTTATGTGATATAATACTTTTATTTGAGGTGCGTAGGCCAACCATTATAAAAGATGAGCTCTGGGTGAGACTTTTCCTTCGTTATCAAGAGTAAAATAATGGGTAGCAAAGTTTAGACGAGACCGTATGACATGCGAAGACCAGCATCGCAGGGGTCGACCAAATGAGGTGACGACTCTAAAAATGTTGATGAAAATCCACAAAGAAGAACTGGATGATCTTCTTCTGAAAGTGCACGAGCTAGCAGACAAAGTAGGCATTTCAAAAATTGCTGTACATCGCAAATTAACTGAAAGTTTGAAAATAAAAAGCTGTGCGCAAGATGGATTCCGCGTCTTGAAAATGTTTCCATCGAGTGTTTGGCAATGCTTCACAGAAACAAAGCAAAATTTTTGTGCAGTTTCATAACCATAGATGAAACGTGGGTCCATCATTTTACACCTGAAACAAAACAACAATCAAAACAATGGATTGAAAAGGTAGAAAAGGCTCCAATGAAGGCAGAGACCGTTCCATCTTCAGATAAGGTCATGGCGTCGGTTTTTTGGAATGCGCGTGGGATAATTTCCATTGACAATCTTGAAAAAGGAAACACTATCAACGGCGAGTATTATGCCAACTTACTGTAACGTTTGAGTGAGGAAATCAAGCAAAAACCACCGCATTTGGTTAAGAAGAAAGTGGTGTTTCATCAAGACAAAACACCAGCTCACACATCGGTTATTGCAATGGCCAAAATTAATGAATTAAAGTTTAAATTGCTACCTCATGCAGATAATTCGCCAGATTTACCCCTCTCGGATTATTTGGAGGAACTCTAATCATAAAAAGGGTATCGAACTTATTGAACATCGCTGGGAAAGTTATATGGAGCTCTTTGTTAGGCCAGGTACTTTTGTGTTGCCAAGAGTAGTTTTTGGGAAATTGTGGATTTCTTTTTTAAGCGTATAGAGATTACGGTGTTGTTTTCATCAAATACATGTTATAACAAGATCTTGGTTTGGTATTTATCTGTATAGATCTATCCAGCAAAATATCAGATATTTTCAGCAATGGAAATTCGACGAATCAGAACCGAAATGTCTTCAATCGTTTATCATTTTCTTCATTAACCAAAAAATATTTGTGAATAACATTTCAACCCGTAGAACTTCCAGTTTATCAACGTTCTAGTGCGTCACCATGATTTTTATCAGTGTAGATTCATAAGCTGAGAGGACAGGCTCAACATCGTCGCTGCACTCAATCGGAATGTTAATCCCGACTGGTTTAGGATTTAAAGTTTTCGAAGTGAGTTTTTATTAGAAAAATTTTATGTTCGAGCTAATGAACTTTCTGGATTCTTTCTGAATTTTACGGCTTCGTGGTAACTGAAGTTTTGAGGAGTGAAAAGCTAATAACTTGGTAATTAAAAAAAAAACGGGATGTTAAGAAATTGGGATGTATTGAAATAGGAAAAATATCGAGACTGATGGTTTTACAAAAATATGCAGAATTCAAATACTAAACTTTTATTTTATCATAGATTTGATCAATTTCTGTGTAAGGTTTTGTGTATTAATAATTTGGATACTATTGGAAATCGCATAGATTAATTCTATGACCTTTATAAAGACTATCGAGAGATTTGGATACAGCAAATCATCTATGGAACGCGCAGCACGAACTTTATCTAATTAATAATGTAATAAACACGTTAAGAATTAAATGTTCAATACTGTACAATGCAAAAAAGTGCACAATCATTTACCAATTGAATCTTTTTCCTCAATTTGAAGGTATTTTTACTGGAAAGTGCTTTCTGAACTGTAAATATTTAATTATGAGCATTCTACACACATGTTTAATGTTAAAGTATTGATTTTAAGTACAAATTATTATATATTTTCGTTTTAAAAGATAATAATGTAATATTTCGTGTGTGTACTTTATATGTAGATTTCATTTGATTTCTATCTTTATTTAGTTATTTTTATGTTTGTTTTTTAGTTTTTTACAAGCCTTTGACTACAAATTTTAAACAATTTTTTAACAATAATGCATTTCTCTCTATACTTTAACATTTTCAATTGGTAAGTCGACGTTACCTACAGGTCATTTTTCAAAGCGAATTTATCACAATACAATGAAAACAATGACTTTTGTCATAATAAAATAATTTTGTGTGTAATGAAAATTACACAAATTACGCAACTTTTGAGGTCATATGCTGATTTTATCTATTAACTATGATCGAAAATCAAAACTGAAAATTAATTTCATCAGTATTGAATCAACGTATTATCCTTGCCGTCCTTAATTGTTTCGATTTCCGAATGGCTATTGCGAAGGATCTTCCTTTAACAGAACCTTCTTGCAATATTAATATATCACACACACACACAAGATATACAGGGTGAATGAAAACTTATGATTAATTAATTTCACGTTTTATAATTTGCTATTTTTCAAAATTTCGCTGTTTGTTATTAGAGGTTTGTTATTCACGTGAATCAAGTAGTAAGAAAGCGTTTTTTTATCAAAATGAGAAAATTTTTAAAGGTGAAAGTTGAAAAACTATTGAATTCGATTAATTAATTTTAATCGAGAGTTTCCTATCCTCTTGAACCTATTTCATACAGATCATAATTTGTACATGCACCAAACTAATTTCAGCAAAGAGTGAACTGAAAATCCAAACTCAGGATCCACCTAGACCTCATAAAATTTGACTTTATACATCGACCTAATGGAAGCATCTAAAGGATTTTCTTTTTGTTTGTGCAAACGAGATTTCAGAAGTGACAAGTATGTAAGCCTATATTACTTACTTCTTCAAGTCCTTTGCAGACGACAATCCATGGTTTGATGAACATTGTACTAGAGCAGTCAACAACAAAATGGCGCTCAAATCCTAGTGCCGAAAATCGTATAAACTTTGCCCAAATGGATCAAGGTCTTTCTGGTCTGTGGCAAATTCAACTCCACAACCCCTCAGTTGCCTGGAGTTGGTTTATCGATGCTAGAAACTTCTCAAAGGCTTGGACATCAATAAAACCACTGGCCCAGATGGAATACCACCAATCGTATTGAAAAAATATGCAGCTGAACTAACAATCAAACTCATATCCAAGAGGTCTTGTACCCTACAGATTAGAAACTTACTCGAGTTGAATCCAATAATCCGAATAACTACCGTTCGATTGCGTTAGTCCCAGGCATTGCTAAGGTCATGCAGAAAGTCTCGAACCAGTAAATATTGAGTCCATTAATACGGTTTTCGTGAACATAGATCAATCGAGGATCGCTTGGCTCACTAATGTATGGATTTAAGCTATAGAGAAATATGAGGAATCGCACTGAACATATTGGAGGCTATTGACAAGGTTTGGCATATCAACCTTCTAGGTAAATTAAGAGGGGTTTGTCGTACTAACTCAACGAATGACTTTTCTCAAAGAGTAATCCATCCAGATGGCTTTCCATGAACACCTCAGAGATGTTTGTGGTAAACGCTGGTGTTCCCCAGGGATGCATCTCTCTCCTGTACATCAACGATCTACTCGACAAAACTACAAACACGATCTGATTGACTTTAATGATTTTGTCTGAAGTGCATGCTTGTGGAATGAGCTACCAGAAGTTAAAGATCAATATCTACAGGCATCTCCACACGACAGGCACTTCTTGAGTGTTATAGGGTTCACCCTTTTGTAAATCTTGCCTGATGGTGCTTTAGGGGATTCCACGTTTCTGAAATTATGACGTAATGTGTGATTTTGAATTTTCGACGGAATTTTGAAAATAAAACACAACCAGACGTATATTTTGATTTTTTGATATATTATTGAAAAATACCGTAAAATAGTGACGTTTTCCACAAAAAAAATCATAGATCTTCCTAAGAAGAACGCAACAAAAGGATTTGAATAATTTATTCAACATGTCAATCAGTCAACAATAACAACACCAAGGTCTTTGATCTCTTAAAAGGATTTAAAAAAAACATACAAACAAATCATATCCCAGTAATAAAACAGTTATTGTAAAAATAATAACGCAGAGGTTAATTCAACGGTGTACATATACAGGGTGATACATTAGAAAAATCAATTAAATCTCATCCCACTTTGAAAATAAATTTCTCTTGACATTTTTCTCGTTAATATTCTGTTGAGGTGTGTCTTTTCGAAGTAATGGCCATTATATTCAAATACTTGAACGAAATATTCTCGAAAGAACCGGAAAATTTAATAGCAGGTGTCATAGTTGAGTCACGTCTTTTGTTGCTCTAAAAGGCAGTCGACCGATAAGTCGCAATGTCATTCTGTTAGTGTAAATACGTCCATACCAGTTTCTGTTAATATATCAGGACTGTATCGAGGAATTATTTGGTTGATATTATTATTTACACACCTAATCCTGAGCATTTCTACCATTACCATTCCATGTTCTTCTTGGTGATTTAATTTGATTTTTTGCTGTGCCGATGTGTCCGATTTATGGCACTTTACTGACCAAAATATTCCGGGTCAAACTTGCCTCCAGTTCGGATCTTAGCTGCGCTTCTTCAAGTTCAGTATCTATTTGTTTTCGTATTTTTCCTGTATGTAATGTATCCTTTATCTTCCATCTCCATGCTATCAATATTATTTCTTTGGTTTTGTATTGTGGTAAAGGTCATTAAAAATCATTACTAATGATTCACCCTATATGAATACAACTATTAATAATTGTTGCGTTCGGCTTTGTGAATCTAATGATTCGTACTTTTTGGTATCGTTCGGCAATTCACTTTATTTCGTTCTATCTGCTTGGTACGCGTTCGGTTATATCAATTTTTGAACACTCTCAGTTATGGCTTTTGACGTTTGAATGCTTATCGATTTTTATCGAGAATTATTTGTACTTTTGTGTTGTTTGTATAAAAACTGTCACGAATTAATATCCTAATTCGGTACGAACTAGTTTCCCATTGCTATACAGCAAACGAGCATTTAAAAAGTTAAGTTTTGTACTTTCATAAGGCTCACACTAGATAATGAACTTCTCTGGAACAAACAAACACGAAAAAGAGTCACAAAAGCTTGTTGGTTTGAAGAAACTTTGTAGGGAGGAATTTGGGATCCTACTGTAGATGTACATGGTAATTGTGAGACCAAGCGTGATCTATGGGGCAGTTGTTTGGGGTACTAGAACTAGTCTTAATACCACGAGAAACTATATTTCAAAGGTACAAAGACTGGGCTGTTCATGTGCAGCTGGGGCCATGAAATCATGCTCAGAAGCTGCACTATGAAATCTTCGACCTCTCCACATTATACTAGAAAGTAGTAAAAATGGTTAGAATCACCAGAATAATGACCAATCCTTGGATATGCCTCACGATGATTCATTGAAAAAAATTAGCTCTAACACTAAGCTGGAGTAATAGGTGGGGTCATAACACCATGCAAGAAATGAGCAGAACTGCCATTAAATTGTAGATGTATAGATCTAAAACAGCAGTACCGGATTGAAAGGAAATGATAGCTGATCTAACGCGGGGGCCTGTACCGTTCCATAGTATCAGCTACAGAACAAGAAGGTAGATATGGGTAAAACAAATTATTGGAACAACCTACAGGAGCTGAGACAGGCAAAGACTATAAAGTATAAAAAGAAGATTTCTTGGGGCATGATTAGTCGACCAATAAGAGGTTATGGAAGGCATTTGAACCAAACCCATTAGCATAATACACACCCAAGAAATTATTCCATTTCTTCACGACTGATTTCCTTTCAACAATGAATACGAGCTCTTGATTTTGCCGCTTGAAGAAGCTTCTGTAGATCAGCGTATAAATTAGTTTGTTCCACAAAGAAATCAAATAGTTCGTTAGTACACATTATTTAAGGAAATTGATTCAAGTTTTCTCCTGTAACAGGCGACCAAATAATATTTCTCCTTCGTCTGCGTTTTCTTCAATGTAGTTAAGATTTTTTCGTATAACTTCTTCTATTATATCATCTACATTGTCAGTGTCATCTGGCTAATTGAGAATTAGAAGCGGAACTGGATACTTCTGGAAAAACTACACGCTTTGCTGAAGTACTTGGAACACTCACTGTTTGAATTGCAACTTTAGGTGAAACGGAAAGTCTAATTTTCTTCCTTAGGCTTTCGGGGTCCTCTTCTGAACTAGATAATTCACTGTCTGATGGTTCATATTCACACACTTCGGGCGAAAAACCGTCTTCACTAGCTGGCAAAACATTTTCCCATAATTTTCTCAACTCTACCTCCTATCTTCTCATTCTGAACACGATACAGAATTCAAATCACGTCAATATAGAGAGTCAGTACAGATCCTAATTGCAATCGCTGGCAAGAAACGTAAATGACGTGAACTCCACCAAGTCAGAACAAATACTAAGCGGCAAAGGCACCAAACAATACAAAAATCGTCAATAATGCGCGTCGGTTGGCTTTCCCCCCCGCGACTTATAAAGCATATTAGTCACTTGAGACCGTAAGGGATCCCATGCAATCCGACGACGAAAAGGCCGTTATTTTGAAAAATATTGAATATTTCACTGTATTTCATATTTTTATTATTATTTGACTAAAAATAAAGTTATACAAGTGTTAACCCATTCAATACGGAGAGCGTGCCGGTGCGCTCTTCGATTCCTTACCCACTGATGGTGCGCGTACCGGCGCGCTCGTTTCCCTTCACTTTACAACTCGACACCAAACTATCCGTTACAACCAAAGGACTCAGCTTTGTACTCCCGTCCTTCTCGAAGAAACAGTGTACAATACGTCGTTTACCGTTTTAAAATCGGACAAGTGGAAGTATGCCTTTTTTTCGTAGATTTTACTTTTGTTATAGCTATTAATTTCTAAATTCCACATGTATATAAATAAAATCATGTTGAAAAACAGATATGACAACTAAATAACTAAATCATTAACATAAGTTGACATTTTTTCTAATTAAAAATATTTAATTTCAACATTTCGTTCAGTCTATTTTATGAAACTCTTTTGATAAATGACTTTTAATTGAATTTATATAAATTTTTTGATGTTAATTTTGGTAAATAAGCAAGTATTTGAAAAATTGTATATATAATAAACGTTTTATAAAATAATGTGAAAGGTTGTTTATTTATTTTATTTCCTACAACAATTTTATTTGATTGACAATAAAAAAAAGTGAAATATGTATATGATTTTAAGTAATCGTTAACGTAATTAATATACACAATTACATTTTTTGAAAATGTCGTTTTTGTTAGTTTAATTTCTCGGACGTAAGTCACGAAGCTAGGCTACCCGCTACACAGGTGAACTGAACCCTTTACCACTAACGGAGAGCGTGCCGAGACGCACCCGCTTAATTATCCCAAATAGGACCTTGGGATTTTTTAAATCCTTTTTTTAATTCAAATTAATGTTTGATCAAATAATTTGTATCAAAAAACCTTTCCGTCAGAGCCAAAGGTTTATCTCAAATAGCTACGTACTAAGTGATAATCCGTCAAAATGGCTGCCGTATTGAATGGGTTAATAGAGTTTGGGTCGCATTGTATATAACGCTCCAATATTTACATGCATATATACATAAGGCTCCATACTTCACTTTTACTGCTCTGACCAGCTGACTGTGTACAACCTATGATCACGTGATACAAATCGCTCTATGCTCGCTCTGTTCTTCGAACAACTTTACCGAACGCAACTATGTACATACACGCATACCGAACAATGTCATTATATTTTTATTGATATAACAACAAGCAGTTCTCTATATTTATAATCTGTTATACCATCAGCTGTTTCCTCCGGTTGGTAGATGGCGCGGTATACATAATTTTATAAACAATATTGATTTCCAGGTAAAAACGTTCTACTTTATGAATATTTTAACACTATATAATGAAACAAAATAATCCCTGCAACGTTAAAGTTATGAACAAAGTCGTTCTCCATTTTCATTAGAGATTAAATGATTTATGAAAGTTCCTTATATAGATCGCGACATCTCTCAGGAAGTATTATACTTATTTTACTTTTGGAATAAATCGGATTCTTATGAAACTATTTGTAAATTGATATAATGCAGATGAAGAGCAACTTGAATTGTACATTGACTACTCCTTGAATATAAAATACGTCGAGACAGAATACTTGGAAAATTGGAAATTAATTGCGAGATTGCCAGATTGCACCGGAAATATGAAATTATAAGAAAAATAAACCATCATTTAAAAAATCAATCGATTGAAGTAATTATCGTGTATAAAAGTATTTGTGGACGCATCTACAATTATAAATCGACTGCCTCTGGTTGATATTTGCTCCTCGGGTGTACGAAAATAACATCACAAGAAAAGACATTTTCGTATACCTGCATTTGAATAAAATAAACGTTTCATGAATATATTCATATCGATCCATAGTCTGCGGGGTTCGGTGCGTCATTACACGTCACTAATACCACGCGACGACAAAAACAACGACTAATTTCCTCAACTTATCATACAGTATGTCCCAATAAACTTTTTAATCGTAAACAACTAAATTTTCGCACTTTGCCAGGAACATAACCGTGTATCCGCAAATAGATTGAATTATTAAACACCACTCTAGCAGCAAGCGGTTAAGTAATGGCCTAACGACATTAATTTATATAAGGTTCCGCATTAGAACGAAAATATACAAAAGGTAGTGCAAAACTCAGAAAGGTAACGTTAAACGCTGTACACTCTGTATTTCACGCACTGGAGTCAATAACCACAACAACAACAACAACTACATTTTAACCTCTAGATTAGGTTGGTATGGACAACCTCGATGTAGATTGGTTGTGGTTCACACGTTGCCATTTCCGACTAAAACAGGAGTTTATTCACTGTTCCGTACCATAGTTTATGACGTCAACTTGGAACACCTGCAGATTATATGCTCAACCGTCTCTTCTTTTTTTTAAACCCTTTACAACAGTTGCTTCCTATTTTTGATGTTTTGTGTCGACGGTACCATATCCAGTGGTCAATCCAATGCTTTTTTGGATTGAGTGTTTTATTGACCTCATCTTGTTATTTCCTCTCCAATGATTCTTGATCAAATAGTTGTGGATATTGTGTAATTTTACCATATATCCTGAGATTTGACTCCGAATCATGTGTCAATGGCATCTAGTTTATCTACTGTAGAGTTTCCTTCCAATTCATAACCAGGTACCCAGTAGAAGTTTACTTTAGTGTTAGGAATCCAGTGCGTGGCAACAGCTCATTTCCACTTTTGATTTAGTTGTTTTTGATGTTGGTATCACCACTTTACACCTAGTTTTAAGTCTATACGACTTCCGGATGTTCGATTCCTATGAAGACATACCGGTTCCTTCTCCATTTTTTGTTACCAAGTCATCTGTGTAGATTGAGATCTTTTTATGCTTTATGATGGATGTTTCATCTTATTTTTCTCTTATAGAAATCTTCATTTTTATCCTTTTTCTATTATATTTAATATCTTTCTAGTTTCGAGAAGAAGTGATCAAAAAAAGTCTATTTAGACCTCCGATTATTGATATGAAACTATCGATTATCGATACTATCAATATGTATTAGAAGTATTTAATTGTAGTAGCTGCATAATTTCTGGTTTTTTACAGCCAAAAATTTAAAAAAAGATCTAATTTTTTAGAATTACTAACACAACTGTTTGACTTCCTTCAGCTCCTTGATTTGTTTTATAGTTTTTACTAAGCGATTTGGAGTTTTGGAACCCAATTCTCTTGAAGTTTGGATGTAATATGATATCGATTCTCATATGAAAAAAGTCGAGATATCGTGAATCCAATCAACATTTTCCCAAGGTCTGTGCACATACTACCAACATTTAAATAATTGGTTACAGCAATAATCAACGTCATATTTGTTTCCTGAAATTTTTTTTGCATCATCATGAAATATTATCAAGCATTTTTCTGCAATCAGTTGAGGAGGTGCGTTTTTAAGTTCAAGCAGTGTAGCGTTGGGTGCGTTAGCTGTTAGAAATACTCTTTTGATAATTTGCAGCTAATCCATCTAGTAGCAACTTCCTGAATTAATTTATATAGTTTTATTTTCATCTAACCTATTAGTTTTCTGTTTTATCAATTTTCGTTAAGCAATTTTGCAATTGCAACATAGAAAGGTCTTGGCACCTGATGACTTGTCTATTATCCTAGAACTAAGAATGACGAAAATGCCAGGTTAGGTTAAAAATCACTATCACTGGTCGATAGTAAATGACAGCATAACAAAACATCAATAGTTCAAAATATCGATAGTACAATGGATAGTTTCGTACCACTACCTTCATAGAGTTGTTTTGACAATTGACAGCATAAAACAAAACATCGATAGTTCAAAATATCCATAGTATAATGGATAGTTCAAAATATCGATAGTACAATCGATAGTTTCGTACCACTTACCTTCATAGAGTTGTTTTGATAAATGACAGCATAATAAAACATCGACAGTTCAAAATATCGATAGTTTCGTACCACTACCTTCATGGAGTTGATTTGACAATTGACAGCATGAAACAAAATATCGAAAGTTCAAAATATCGATAGTATAATCGTTAGTTTCGTACCCCTACTTTCAAATTGACATTTGTATCAACTTAAAAATTAAATTTTCAAAAAGTGAAAATATTAAATGTAGATGAAAATGAATAGAATTCACTTTGATTGAATTTTATTTATTGGTTAGGTCGTTAAAAAAATGTTTTAATGAGTAATTTGGTTCAAATTTGAGTTGCATTCATATAAAATATTTCTTTTTGGCGTCAGGTGCATTATCAATCAACTTTTATCCGCATTAGGTATCCCTTTAACTCTCAGACACGCATCAATCTCCACATAGAAAACCCCGTTGGGTGTTAAAGAGAATTCCTTCCTAGAGGTCCGTTTTGCGCCTGTCCTGACGCCGTTCGGCGCCGCCGAATCCAGTCTACCGCGAGCTCTCCGCCATGTCGTTTCGTATGTCGAGCTTTCCTTTCGAATAGATGTCGGATCCTAGCCAGGAAGCCTCGGCGTCCACCGGACATGACAACCGCGTCGACGATGATCTACCGCGACGACCCGTGTCGTATCCCTGCGGACCGGAGAGTAACGTCGAGCTCGATGACGTTATTAAACCGCAGAAGAGGCTTTCCGACCCGTTACGGCCGCCTCCGTATAGGAGTAAGACCCAGGTGCGACCGTTCACCAAGGAATCGCTGGAGAAGCTACAGAAAAAAACTGTGCAGTTGGTGCGGGAGTACGGTTTCCAGCCAAGGAGGAAGTTGAGTGTAGAAGATGGGTCGAGATTGCCGGCAAAATTTGAACCTTTCCCCCCCAAGTTGTATGGCAGGCCATTGGAGGAGATCGACAATTTCATCTATGACGAGGTGGGTTCGTGTGCGCGCGCTTTTCTTTAAACTTTTGAGTTTTTGAATGAAATAAGCATTATTCTAATAAATTTTTGTACATTTGTGCTACAATTACTTCTATACTCATAATTTCATCATAAAAAGTGCTTTTTCTATTTTTGTAAATAGAAAAAAATCACACGATGATAAATCTGGCTAATATAGAGGGTAGTAATCTATAATCTTTGTTTGTTGTAGTTTCTCTGTTTTTCTGAGAATACGATCATTTTTCAAGCTTTGTTTCGACTTGATGCTCATTATAAAGTTGTCCCGGTGGATATAAACGAATAAAAAATCTATAAACATTGCTTATATTTCTAATTTATGGATCATAGGGTTCCGTGGCTTTCACACAGGGAAAAACTGTGAAAAAAATCGGTAAGACAGATATTAATACCTTTCTCAACATAAAAAGGTACCACCCTCCATTTTTCAATCATTTATCTTTAAGGTGGTGTACGTTTCAATTCACTGAAGCAAATATCAAATGGAAAGAAGTTGATTGATACTAAATTATTTTTTTTGTTGTTTTATTTGTGAGTAAATCTGTAATGTTTTGGATAAAACACGAAAATAATTAACTTTTTGACACAGTTTTTGGTGAAGTTTTTTATTTGACGGGCATGTTAATAAATAAGATAATCGTTACTATCTGCTTTCAAATTGACCCCGTAGAACTTTAATTAGAGCGACCTATAAACCACGATCTTTTTGATCATTTGTGTCCTCCAATTATCCTGTCATTTTAAGCGGGTTGTAATCAATTGATAGATGATATCATTAATGGTTACCTCCAGCGATACTTCAATTTTAGGCTTTTCTTTTTTTTCTATTTGGAAAGGGATGAGGGATTATTGGATTGGGGCTTTTGTATGTAGGGCAAGCAACAAAGAGTATGCGATAACTGATTTTTGACGTAATTAATTCGGAAATTACATATATTTCATTTTGCGACAAGGGATGCTATTCCCGTTAGTTTATGGTATCGCACAACCGAAAGTACACACAACGAAGTTATCCTGATGTTAAATACATGTTTGAAATAAGCAATGGCTTTTTTATAACAAGACTTAATTATTTTCATCATTTTAATCCCGTCACTAGAAAAATATGAAATTAAAAAAGAAAAAAAATTTTGTTACGAAGAAATAGAAAATGTAAGTCCGATTCTGCTTATCCAATTTTTATAAATTTTATCTTGTTCGAAAGAGCTTTTGTCCAGCAATACAAAATATATATATTCCAAGTAATTTAATTTGTAACGTGAATGCTAGAGGGCGTTGTTTCATATTTTTACATAAGGTAATTTCTATTCACAAATATAAATACGAGGATGGCTCCAGAAGTACCTGGTCTGACCTAGATCTATACAGCATATGTTTCAAGTTTGTAGACGGCACGTTGCTTAGTATTTGTTTGACAGCCATCAATAGTGAGTTTGTAAACATGGAAAAAATTGGTCATCGTTTATCTGAAAGGCATTAGACCAACCAATAGAAAATCTGAACTGAATTCTACTATGGAGGAGACTGATCATTCGTTATCAGTAGTGAAATATTAGGTAGCAACGTTTAGACGAGACCGTACGAAATAGGAAGATCAGTAACGCAGTGGTCGACCAGAAATATTGAAGAAAGTCGACAAAGCGGTACTGGATGATCGTTGACAATGGACTGAAAAGGGAGAATTAGCTCTAAGGAAAATAAAGACTGTTCCATCTGTAGGCGAGGTCATGGCTTCAGTTTATTGGGATGCGCGGGGGATAATTCCTATGGAATATATTGAAAAAAGAAAAACTATCAACGGTGAATATTATGCAACGTTTGAGCAAAAAAATCAAGCCAAAACGATGTTGTTTCATCAAGCCAAAATTAATGAATTAAAGCTTGAATGGCTACTTTATGCACCAAATTCGCCAGATTTAGCCCTCTCGGATTATTTTCTGTTTCCAGACTTGGTGGTCAAAAATTCCCCAACAATGGATAGGCAGTAGATGGTTATTTTGAGGAGCTTGACGTTTATTATTATAAAAATGGTGATTACATTGAAAAATTCCAAAATTTTTGTGTTATCTTTGTTGTGCCGGGTACTTCTCGGACCATTTTCGTATCAGCATAAGAGTTTAAGTAGATCTTTCAAAAATAAACTAAATTAAAATTGAAATAGTGAAAATCCCATGTCGATGTGTCAATATGATAACCTAACCTAACTTCAGTAATTTAAACTGTTCTTATAATAATCTTATTATTTCCGTTAGATGGGGTTATATAAATTTGTGGCTAATGTCACAAACAAAGAGAAGATATTATTAATAAACTATGGAACAAAGAATATATCACGACGAATAGCTAAGGGAATGTCTTCTTAAAGAAGTGGCAATTCATTTCTCAGAAAGTTTTAATAACTTTTAAATTAAATTCGTTAAAAGAAAGTACAATAACTAAAATATATGAAATAGCGCCATCTAGCATCGGCGTTACTAATGAAATTGTTTAGAATCGGATAAGAAATAAGAGAACGGGGTAAATGCATGTGAGAGGGTTATCAAAAAAAATTTTTGGAAGGATACGAGTGGAATAAGATAAATTGAGAAGGAGAACGAATGTAGAGATTGATGGCCAGGCAGGGATCGGCTATATAGTTATGGCAAAAAGACGGTTTAGGCATATACCCAGAATGGAAGAAAACATGTATGAAAAAAGGGCTTTAATAAATGGAGGAGACGCAAAAAGAAGAAAAGTAGATATGTCCACATACAAAATGGATATGGATATGGATAGCGAACTGGAGCTGTGAAAGGAGGAAATGAATAGAGAGACTTCTAGCTATGAGCCTATAAGACCTGCTGTACTGTTTTATTTATATATATATATATACATATATATATATATATATATATATATATATATATATATATATATATATATATATATATATATATATTGTGGGATAAAACATCTTTTAAACAACCTAAAGTATACAAAAATCGACTAATCAGAACTGCCACTGTATTAGTTATATTTACAGCTGTTCCAGTTGCCCATCCGGTATGAAACCTCATTCATATGTAAATAAAATTAATTTTGAAATTATTGATACAACAAAATGATCAAAATTTTTTAATTCCACTAAAAAAACGGAGTAAATTAATATTTAAACGCGTTCTTACGGAAGGAAATATCGTTCTTTACAAGTTCTATTTTACTTGCATAAAAGCATCGTGTCTGTGTGTCTGTGTATGTGTGTGTCAGTACGTGTGAGTGTGTGTGTAGATCGAACAAAGAAGTATGACTATCGTAACGCATTGTTCCTATTGTCATTCGTCTCGTTCCTATTGAAAACCTTTTGAGAATAGAAAACGCGCACTTAAATGGAACTGAGCTTTGCACTGCATCGATCTTTGGTTTGTTTGTCTTAGCTCCGTTCAAGAATTTCAATACCACGTGTTTCAATAGATATTTCGACGAAAAAGCTCTTTTAACTGCTCGATTATTAAATGGGCGAATGTAAAAACTCAAACTAATGATGAATTTTCGTAGATTTGGGGAAAAACTTAATCTCCGTATGCATCGTTTATCAAAATTCGAAAAACTGTTCTTGGCAACGTATGAGGATGGTCCCAGAAGTACCCGGCCCAACAAACACAAAAATTGTGCAAATTTTTCAACGTTTTAACCCCATAAACTTTCCCTCAGCGATGTTCAATACATTCGATACCCTTTTTATAATAAGAATCCTCAAGATCCTCAAAATAACTATCAAATGCCGATATCACCTCTTCATTGTTGGAAAACCTTTGACCACCAAGTCTGGGAACAGAAAATATTCCGAGGTGACTAAATCTGGAAAATAAGGTACATAAAGTAGCAATTTAAACTTTAATTAATTAATTTCGGTTATTGCAATAACAGATGTGGAAGATGTTGATGAAATAACACTTTCTTCTTAGCCCAATGTGACCGGTTTTGCTTGATTCCTTCGCTCTAACATTGCATCATACTCGTAGTTGATAGTTTTTTTCTTTTTCAAGATATTCAATGGGAATTATAACGCGCGTATCCCAATAAACTGAAGCCATAACCTTGTCTGCAGTCTTTGCCAGTCTACCGCCATCTCTAGATCACGCCAGGTACTTCTGGCATCATCCTCGTGTTATTTTATCCATTCGATAAATATGTGATTGACAATGATGTTATATGCTTTTGTATGGAATTTCCTTTAATTCTATGAAATTTGAGAAAAATTACATCCAACACCATGGAAAATAGCGCAACCTCTAGGTTTCTGTATTGAGGTTCTTCTATATCTATTTGGAATAATAGACCAAATAGATATAGAATATCTCTATATATTTTCGAAGTGGATAAAAATGATTTTTCTCGAAACGGGATAAAAATCCCTTTGCAGACGAACATGTCATAAAATACTGAAATAGAATTTTCCCAGGTCGGTCGAGGTAAAAACCAACGGGGCCATATTGATTACTTAGAGCAAGTTTAGGCCTATATATGTAAATTTTCCACTCGAGTTTTCCGTGCTTTTAGGCAATTCATCAAAACATCCACCCTCTGAACCGTCCTTTTTCTTTCCAACGAAATATTTTTCTCTTAATAAGTTCTATCAAGATTTTTTCAAATCACACTGTGTTACTGACAACTCAATTTAACTTGAACATCCTCACAACCGATAATGATGATACTGTATCAAAATTTTCAATATCTCTAAGTTTGGGAGAAACTGCTGTACGGAAGATCACAATTTTTTCAAATGTGAGTAAATAATAAATCTGGTAACACTACAATTCGAATCTAATGAATAGACAACAAAGTACAGATTTGTTGTGAGACCTAACAACGTTTTGATTTTTCCTCACCTCCAAAAACATCTCTCTATTATTTCAGCTCAATTTTCCAATTATTTTGGCATGAGGTGATTTTTAACCTTGCGTATGTTTTTTCTTAATAATTAAACAAGTTTGAAGCCTCGTATTTTCTATTATGTCAGACTTATAAACGAGGATGGTCCCAGAAGTAACTGGTCTGTCCTACAGATGACGGTAGTTCATATCAAAAATTAAACCAGTATGCAACATGCACGGAATTGAAAATTATTAGAATAGAAGTTGTTTACAGAGGAACTTTATGTGGCAAAATATGATATCGATTTGATTTCAATTGGCAAATGATTGTGCACATTTTGGCATTGTACAGTATTGAGCCTTCAACTATTGCTGAACGTTGAATCTGTTCCCAGACTTGGATAAATGTCGCTGGTCAAAGATTTTCCGACAATGAAGAGGGAAAAGTGTATGGAGATTAAAAGAGATCAAGTTTTCCAAAATTTTAGTGTTTTCTTTGTTGAGCCAGCTACTTCTGGGACCATCCGAATATATATTACCTTCATAAACACTTCTCTATCATTTCAGCTCAATGCCTTAATTATTTTGGCGTGTGTGAACTCTTAAATACGTTTGTATGAAAAGAACCTGCAAATTTAAATATTGAATAAATTGGAATTACCCCGTATATTTAATTCACATAAAACACAATTTCATTGTACGTTGATGAATTCGACTCAATTTTCATAAAAATATAAAAGAAATATTTTCTCCATATATTTTTTTTTCGAGTGGTTCATCATTGCAGATAGAAAAGTGGTTCGCTTCATGAAAGCTGGAAAAAATTTCGCGATTCACTCGCTATCTCGTTTCAGATCTTTCGAGAAGAGACTGTCGAGGGCTCTTTTTCCGAGTTTTAATTATTTTGTACAAATGGGGGCAGTTCTATGGAAGAAGGCCAAACAAAGCATTCTCCTTATTAAAATAGCCTAGCACCTTGCACCTTGTGTAAGTAGATTGCAAACGATAATTGTCCTTATAAAAGAAACTCCTTCGAATTTACTTGCCATTGTTATTATTATTTGAATTACATCATAGTTTCAAACGAATATTAGTCCAGAAAATAGATTGCCACGTTGCCGAATGGACTTTTATTCCTTCGCATCAGAGACATATTGAACCTCTATACTATAACTACAGAAAAGTTGTAGTATTGTCAGACTTTTCGTCACTCGCCATAATCTGATGATTTTTATAAGTATAGGTGTAGTATTGATATAAACAGTGTGCTCAGTTATCGAAACGTACCTTAAACAGTGTAGTCGTGCTGTAAACAGTGTGTTCAGTTATCGAAACGCATCTCAAACAGTGTAGACGTGGTGTAAACAGTGTGTTCAGTTATCGAAACGCATCTCAAACAGTGTAGTCGTGGTGTAAACAGTGTGTTCAGTTATCGAAACGCACCTCTAACAGTGTAATCGTAAGTGTTGGTGTAAACAGTGTGTTCAGTTATCGAAACGCATCTCAAACAGTGTAGTCGTGATATAAACAGTGTGTTCAGTTATCGAAACGTATCTCAAACAGTGTAGTCGTGGTGTAAACAGTGTGTTCAGTTAACGAAACGTGCGTTAAACAGTGTAATCGTTAGTGTTGATGTAGTGGTAGTATGAACAGTGTTCACTATGAATATCACTAAAGGTTCTAGAAATTCCAGCTTAGTTCATAGATTTAAAACACTTTGTAGATAAAACCTACTTGCGGAAAATTGATGATTTTCTAGGCAGAAACGGTCAATTTTTTTCTCAAATATTCGATGATTTACAAAAATTGTGCCGATTGCATATTTGAAATCTAGGCATTTTATTACAATGTTGCGAAAAGAGTAGATATAGGGGAATTTGCTTATTCATTATATAGTTTGACATATGAACATTACGTTATATTTAACCAAATCTGGGGAAATTTTATAATTAGAAAATCGATTTTTTCGCTATAAAAAAATGTGCGACGTTGCCTGAAGTAGGAAATTTAATGATTTATAGATAAATAGAGCGATTTTAGTATTACCAATTGTATTTTTTCACATAAACATGTAGAAAATTCCGATGTTGCCAAACGTAGTAGAGATATTTGATGTTTTACCATGAAAGAAGCTATATTACTATCAAATATGTTTTTTTTGTTTTGAAGCATTTCTTTTAAATTTGGATATGTACATAGAATGGATGTGGAGTTTCCAAGGCCTTATTGACACGGTTTAAACAAAATAGTCGATCCATAACTATAGATGAAACCTGGAACCATCATTACACTTCTGAAATAATGAAAACAGTTAAGACAGTGGATTGCAACCAATGAATTTGCTACGAAACGATAAAAAGTAATGATGATCGGTTTTTTTTTGGAATTTTGTTTTGTATTAAAGTGTTTGTCCATCAGAACCACGTAACTTTTCAAACTCTAAGGATAGAATTCACCAAATTTGGACTGTGAACAGTTTACCTTCTGTTTCCGAAGTCGATAACTTCTTCTTCCAAATACTCTTCGCTCAGCTTCGAGGAATGCTTGGAATCGGTCCGATCATGTGCTGGCTAGAGCGGACTTTATTTCTTGTAGCCTTATTTTTTCAAAATTTCTCTACTTTTCCTCAGATCTCCAGTCGTCCTTACTCCAAAACATCTACAAACCATCACCAAGCCTTTGCCGTGTTTTATAATCAGGATGACATATAGATCTATGATTCGTTCCTTCCCTGACCTGCGCACAAACACTCATCACTCCATAAAACTTTATCATGCGTTCTGTTTTTATACCCTTTAGCCCACTACTAAGGATCTACCCTTCCAAAAAGGCTATATCTCTTAGGTTCATTGCTCTGAGCTGCTATCTTTGGACCAGTGAGTCGTCGATCACGTTTACTTTTGCCTAGACTATGAAGACTTGCGATTAATGAACGACTTTCAATTCATAGTTCCTTTGTTTGACCCATTTTAAAAATTACAACAAACAATTAGTATACGAACCTCACAAAAAGATGTTTTGGACCAAAAAGTATGAATCTCATAGGAACTAAACTACAAGCACTCACCGACAAAATATAAATGGTAGTAAATAAATAACGAACATTGTTGTTTTTGTTTGTAAGACGCCATTTTGACCTTCGTTTGATAATATGAAAGAGAATATTACGTGGGTAAAAATTTTGACTATGTCAATAATAAATTTTGAGTTCTACAACTACCAAACTGAGCTGAAAATCATCTGAGCATATTATTCAAATCGTGATCTCGTAGAAACCAAACACCTTATACAACTCTTGTGGTGGTTTTATTGAAATAAATTTAATGGAGAATAGGTAACGATAATATAAACCCAGCGTGTGGAAAAGTAGGTCAAGGGGTGATATGCAACAACTTATAATGTCACAGTTCGACTTTGCTCCATTAATCGCACTATATTTTCATAAAAGCATATTTTAGTTGAAGGTTAAACAATTGGTTGCTCGGAAACGTTAGAAAATATCACTACGTGTGTTTGTATGTGAATCTGCAATACTTAAACACCACAAATCTATTTTAATCTTGAAACATAAACTTCCAATATATTCTTTATTCTTGATTCAATCATAGAATCTCATTTAAACCCTAATAATTAACCAAAATAATCACTAGAATTCAATATATAACACTAACTAACTTTGTTCCGATTTAGAATCAAAGAATGAATAAACTTTGGATTTTATTGAGCTCAATTTTTCATTTTGATGATTCTTTATTGACCAGGTGTCTTAGTAGGTACATAGGCTGGACTCTTCATTGAAGCACCTTCTGATAGACCGATCAGTGAACATGCCACATATAAATGATTCAGGCCATAAACGCTTAAAAATTGGCCTTGCGATTTGTTAATGGTCATGGCGACTACAATCGGTAGATCAAAATCGTTCCTCATCTTCGAATTTTGCTTTGAGTGTCTTCTCCACATCTTTTGGGGTCATATCTACTTGCCAATATCCTAACTAAGATAGAAAACAACTTGCTGTCAGCTAAAGTGTCCAGTTTATCTTCAATTCGGGGTAGAGGATAGTTGTCTTTCTTCTTGACGATAGTCCACACAGAATATAGTACTTCCATCTTCTTTTTTGACGAGCACTACTGGAGACACCCATGATTTAGTAGATGGTTCTATTACTTTCTCCTCTTCCGTCTCTCGAATTATTCTTTCAACTTTCTCTTTCTTTACTCTTGATAGTCTGCGAGCTGATTGTCTAATTGGCTTGGCACCACCAGTATCATCGCGTAAATCACATTATCAATTTACTCACCACCAAGTGTTGGATACTTCAAGTTGGACCATGTTTCGAAGCTTGATTAATTACAGAGCTAACCTTTTGTTTTACCTTGATATCGGATTTAATCCTCGTTCTTCGACGATGTCTACCCCAAATTAGGTCATTTAGAAACAACCAAGTATCTTCGTTCGGCTGTTTCGCCACAATGCAATTAATGTACCACTAACGCATTAATCAGTGCTGCAATCGCAAATCAGTACAAATTATCTAGTTGTTAATCTCTGAGATTTGCTCGACAATTTTTCACCGTGCGTGGGCTGTCTCGCTTTCTTCTTGCTCAATCTCTTATTCTTCTTTATTCCTTCATTCCAATGTTTCGAATGTTAGTTGCGTTACGGATTTGTCGGATAGATTTCATCGTCTTCGCATTTGATCGCAAAACTTTTAATAGGTGCTACACGTAGGTCTTTTAAGCCCATAGCTCGGAAGTGATCGCCTTCGATTCTTTCCTATTTTTTGCTTTCGTTTTCCAGAATTCTTCTCACTCTCTTGGGTGTTCCATTACCTCAGCGTAATATACTTTCTTTGGTCTTCCTGTTTCACCTTGTTCTATGTCAATAATTCCTTCCATAAATGAATTCCGTATTTCTTTATTTGCTATTCTCATCATCCATCATTCTTTTCACCCTCTAGTTTCCTCCTGAGTATGCTCCTTTACCATGTATCTATCGGTGCTCTTCTGGTGATCCTTGCTTCTATATTTCATCCCCTGTCATCCTTGATAACCACCCACCCCAAGATATACATAACTATAGTTCTTAGCTCATTGAATTTTCTTCGTTGAGTTGCATTGAAAAACTTCGGGACTTGTAGATTCAGTCTCTATGCTGTTTCTATGGAGACTCTACAAATTTCTTTCCTCTTTTTTCCCTTATTTTGCAGACTGTATCTAGTAGCGCTTTACCTCTGCATCAATATTTTTTCCCTTTCTTGTGTATTGCTCTGAAATTGTATCTTGCTCCAATGTATCCCCAAAAAACTGAAATACAAAGTACAGAAATGAGATTTCTAAGGAAAATTGATGATAAATGAACATGAAATAAAATAAGGGACAACACTATAAGAGAAAATTTGAATTTAAAACCAATTCAATTGATGTGGTTTGGCCATGTTATGAGAAAAGGAGAAGAACGATTAATAAGGAAGATATATAAAGCACAAACTTACAAAAAATAAAGGAAGACCAAGAAGGAGCTGGACAGAAGAACTCCAACATGCCTTACACCTGAAAAGGTAGAAAGGCATCAAGATACATTAAGAAAGTAAATAAAGAGGATTCTCGTCTTTAGTGCAGTTCCGCAGTTCCATCTTATTTCATTGATTCTATCTCGTCTTCTTCCCGGGGTTTAACATTTTTTAAACCCTTTATTATTTCTAGTATTTCCTTCCTCAATGGTGGGGCAATATATTTTCGTTATTATTCCAATCTAGGGTTGTAAGTTTCTCTTCTATCGTTTTCTGCAGCTCTACATTTCGTTGAATTGATTTTACTATCTAAGAATCATTTTTGTTTCATCCATTGTTATTATTTTATGCTTGCCCTTCATTCTATCTAATTTCTTTTTAGACATTATTCATTTCTTTATATACAAGTGCTCTCAATTCGTTTTCGTTTCTTTGTCCCACACCCTTCTTCTTTGCTCCTCATTGTTTTTTGTCTTCATCTGTACCAGTCTGTAACATTTTTTGTCGGTTTTTTTCAATTTCTTCTTCATTTAGCTTCGAACTATTCATCCGTTTTCCCTATTTTATTTTCTTGCTGCTTTCTCTACAGTTTTCTCTGAATGTTTACATTATTGGGCTCTCTCTATTTCTTCTTCTGATTTTTTCTTTGTTGATTTAATTCTGAAAAGAATAGAATTTGAAATTTTTCTATTCTTAAATGAGATCCTTTGGATCCCCTCTATCTAGATTATTTTTCAAAGTAGGTCCTTCGATTCCTAAAACTAACCTCTTTTTGTAAGTAAAGATGTCAATGCACCCAATTCATTATTGGGTTTATAATTAATATTTTTCATTCTACTTCATAATCACATAACATTGAAATTGCAAAAAATTATCTTAGATAACGTAAACGCGCACTTAGAAACTTCTTAATGGTGCAAAATGGGGTTGTAAGCTCATATGAAATAGTTGGTGAAAGGGAATTCAATTTAACATACTTAAAACATATTATTAGTGATAAGAATGAATTTAAAATTGAAATATAAATTGATAACATTGAACTCGAAACTGTGACTTAAATTTTTCACGAAAATAGAGTTAATTAAAGACAGAAGTTGATTAAATTTTACGATACTGTTGAGGAACTTGTCTACAAAAGTGGAAAATACTTTTTTCCTCGTATACAGAAAAATACCGGGATTAGTTCATGAAACGAGCAATCAGGCTGCATTGCGGGAATTTCAAAGAACGTTGCGTGATGATTACAGTCACTGATTACGGTCTGCGTCACACACTTTCCTTTATATACCTAAACTTTCCATAGCCTCATTTCCAATTGTCGAAAATAGAAAAAAATTCTGTCTGTAATAAACTTTTTTGGTATTTTTTGTAGTTTTTTTTAGTGAATCATTGAATTTTTGTTTATAAAAGATTTTTCTACGTCCATATAATAATCACAACTTTATTAAATTATATTTACTGGTAGGTAATTATCTAGATTAGGTTACACCCCTCCGATTTCGTGATTTCGTTAAAATTTTAATATGTTATAGATAAAATTATGTTGAAAAATTTGATATATATATATATATATATATATATATATATATATATATGTAGGGAAATAATCCCTTCACATAGTTTTTCAATTTTGAGGTTCCAGAAAAAGAAAAAATAATTTATACATTATAGTTTAGCTTCGCATGTCTTCATTACATGATATGATTACATGATTTTATGATACATGATGACATGTATTATAAAATTTGCAGAGAATTTCGTCTAGTTTGCTTACATACGACTATAGTTAGTAAATCTATCAATATTTGTTTTCTTTTATTCGTGTTTGACAAAGAGAAAGATAAAATTCTATGAATTTGTGTGTATTGTTGTTTATTGATTGATATTCTATCAATATTCTCAATTAAAATTAGTGGTTAGGTTAGGTTAGATTGTTTAGGTTAGGTTAGGTTAGAATAGGTTAGATTACGTTAGGTTAGGAGAAAAAAAAGTCACTGTAGGAACTTCGTAAAATTTATCATTAGCACAAATATGGTGAAATATATCTGGGGTTATTTAAAGATAATTCAATAATACGATTTTTTTCATTCCTCTTATCAAATTTTTCAGCATAATTTTCTGTATAACATAGTAAAATTTTAACGAAATCGGAGGGGTGTAACCTAATCTAGATAATTACCAAACAAAGTATATAACAATAAATAAAACGTTTTATTTTTCATGAACATAGAAAAAATATTGTATACCACTCGTGCAAAAAGTGTTTATTGCATTCGACGCGTTGCCAAACTCAGTTTAACGGCCTCGTTAGACAAATTCACGTCGCGTGCGATAAATACTTTTTGCATAAATAACTATTATTGAGGTATATCATATCATGTTTAATCGTTTAATAGTAGAGAAAAGTTCGAAAGTGATGAGCCTACAGGAGTCCATAATTTCAAAATCTTCTAACCCTCCCTAATTTTTAACTTTTTCAATCCCGAAACATCCAAAAACTAATTCTTTAACACTCTTTTGAACACTGGTAAGTAATTTTGTAAAGTCTTCACTAGCATAAAGGTCTAACTTGATATATTGAAGCAACATTTTCAGGTGCAGCAATAGGTTCAAATTTAATGTTTTGTTTCCCAAAAGAAAAGTCAGTCTTATTGGCCATGATCTTTTATGGTGGTTACGCCATGGCGCATTCGCCAAATATTGAAGAGAGTGAAATTTTTCAGAAGTCCAGCAATCAATGGAGTTCAATCAAATTTTAAAAAATAGACGATTTTTAAAAATATTATATTAATATGCATATTATGAAATACGTGGAAATTATTTTTATAATTTTAACACCACCACTAAAAGGTTTTTTGGCTCTGGAAAATCGAAAAACCATCCGATTTCGATGAATTTTTTTTTAAATTTTCATTTTTACGGCGGATTTACGAAAAAAAAAATGGAAACTCACCCCCCTTAACATAACCTAATCTAACCTATATAAGTTTTCATTTTTGTTATTCCCATATTTTTTCTCATAAATCCGCCGTGAAAACGAAGATTTAAAAAAAATCGGGATCGTATGTTTTTTCGATTTTCTAGATACAAAAAAACGAGAAGACCGCGAAAGTATAAAATTACCGAATATATGAAATTGAGAAAGCATTTTTTTTTCAAATTCACCCATTTAAATGGCAGTTTATGTACGATAATGGAATTCAATTAATATATTAAATATATTAAAAAAAAATATCATTCACTTAAATTATTTCATTATTTAGCATATACATGATACATTTTAATTCCAACGTAACGTCACATTGTGTGAGAGAGATTGCGCGTACCTGCACAAAGACATACTGATGTATTTGTATCGTGAAATGAAGCATGCGCAGAATATTTGATTATATATAAAATGCTACTTTAATTCTATATTTTCAAATACGCCCTCTAGTAGTGTCGAATTCAACCAAGCAATTTTTCATATTGAAACGAATTCAGAACTGCAGTTAACTATACTGGAATTTCCAGAACCGTTAATGAACACACTGTTTACACTACAACTACACCAACACTCACAATTACACTGTCTGACGCGCGTTTCGACGAGACTGAAGACTGTTTACACTACAACTACACCAACACTCACAATTAGACTGTTTGACGCGCATTTCGAGAACCAAGTTATCGTCTTCAGAGATCGGAGGGAATTAGTAGAAAATAGAGTGTTCAATATAAAAACTACATAATAATTTTGTTCCTACTGTACGTATGAATGGACTATCGTTTCGTTTTCGATTCTCTTTGCTATCAAGAAATAAAACCGTTATATGAAAAAGTGGGTGCCAGATTGAAAGAAAGCAACGTATCAAACTTTAATGTACTTTTTGACAGCTAAACGCTGGCTTTTGTTTTCTCAGCTATCATTTATTTTTGAACCCTTAACTGGAAGTTTTTACTATACGATTTATCATCTTGTTTCCGATCCAGTCGAGTGATTTTATAAGACAAGGGGAAACTAAAAATCAGATGATATTCAAAAAAATGTATCTGGATCATTACACACTTTACGATGTTTTTTTTAAAATTCTTTAAACTCTCTATTTCATATTCTAAAGTACCTTAGCTCACTAAATGGCACTATAGCTCGATGTGAGCCTTGGATTTCTCGATAATTCGCCTCTAAACTGGTCTTTAGGTATCAGCTTATCCTCCAGTTGACAGTGAGATTTTTGCTGAATTTACTTTTTCGTCCGCAAATCTACAGCTACCAGGCTGGGAGCTAATCATACTCAAAGGACTCAACCGATGCATCGCAAACAAACAAATTCAACTGGGAATTGAGAATTCAGTTGAAACATGCATATAAAATAATAAAATAAAGAAGGGAACTAGAGCGCAGATGAAAATTACTGAAGAAGGAACGAGTAGGTAGAACAGATTTGAATAAAAAGGAGCTTATAGCATATAAAACCCAACAGAAATCTTTTCTATTCGTTGTTTTCCCCAAACAAATAGCAAATACGAATTTACACGGAAATTATTTTGAAAAAATTGTTTAAAACAAAAGGAAATTAATAAAGAATTTAGTGATTACTATATATAAAGCAACGTTGAAACGATATAAGTAAAAATTATCAGCGAATATAAACTTAATATCACTACAAATATCTTTGAATTTGATTTGATTTAAATACTTTTAGAGTGCAGATAGATAGAGGACGATTTAGTAACGAAACTGGAGTTTTATAGATTATTGATCAATTTAGTGATTATTCCCATTTCACACATTGGTTCTTTCAGTTTACTGCGATGTACGCTGTCAAAAGCTTATTTGAAATCTATTTAGAGCAATATCATGTTCGAAGCTTCTATGATTCTATGTTTTAATATAGTTCTAACCAGTTCGAGGTCTTGTACTTTTCATTCATCATCAGTACTAACAATAACAATAAAGCTCGTTATGAGTTTTCGCATTTTCTCAATAATTTGTCGTTTCTTCATCACCTTTAGTTCCTTATGCACCCTGTATGTCTTAAGCTAACATTTGGGGGAAAATTATATTTACTTATTTTGAATATTAGTTAACGATTTGCTAGCCTTTAATTTCCGTTCTATAAAAGCGGATCAATGGCTTTTTTTATTGATTTTCCACGAAACTCACAATCACATGTTTGTATCCGGAAAATCGATATTATTTCCGTGACTAAATTCATTGAAAACGCGTATCGATGTTGTGAAGGGTAAAGGTATGTAAACTAGGTAGCTGTTATAATAAGTGCCAATGGCGTCGTGCAGGGATGAATCAATTTCTTTGTTTCAACTTATCATTTTGACAATACCAATTGATGATGTATTTGTAGAATGAAACGTGAAATCTTAATAATTCGATAATCGATAACTCGTTTTATTTTCGGAAAATATTAACGAAATTTTATTAAGAATCTTCTCTCGATCTGCAGGATCCAGTAGTCGGAATAAAAAAGATTTAATTTTCTAAAGTGTAAGATGATTTCCCAGTGGAACTTCTGAGACTTCTCGCTTCCCAAATACTCATATATTTATGGACCTTAGGTCCGTAGTTGCCCTAACTTCCTACTTTTATCGATCCGTGTAATGACAATGATTGAACATGATGTTTATAGAAATACGAAAAAAAAAAATTAAAATTATAGTGATAAACAACAATTAACTGGTTTTTACAAGACTCAACCAGGTTATAATGTCATTTAGAAAGTATAAATATGATGCTGACGTATTTTATTAAACAGGTTCCTTCGAAAAAAAAGTGATCCCGTCTCTAGGATAGATAGAAAACTGAAAAATATCAGAAATAAATTTGTAACGCCATCCGTATACAAGATAAAGAAGAAACAGATAAACAAACTAATCGACGAATTTAATAAATTAGTTAAGTGTTAGTGATAAGTGAATTATTATATGTTAGTTAAGTGTAAAGTGTTTTTCCACTATTTTATGATTTGATATGATCCGATAAAAAATTATACTTACGTAAAAATTAGGTGTTTAGTCGCCTTACACCAAAACATCTCTACACTACCACCCTTCTAGCAAGGCCAGTTTCTCTCAATCTCATGTTTACTGGAGAAGTACTCAAAGGCAGATCTTTAGATTAATTGATCTGACCTGCTATTTTTTGGAGAGTGAGTCGTTGATCACGTTTGTGGTTTTTCAGAGCCATCCGCCAAAACTTTTGGTGGATTTTGAAATTTAATGAATCCATTATGGGGTGAGCAAAGTGTACATTATATACTGTGTTTTTTACGCATATAGATCAGTTTGAATGTAGTTTCGAATCAGAATAAACTTGAGAAATGAATTCCAAATAGTTAATAGAAAAGTTACAATCTAAAATTGAATCTTCCAAAATTAGATCCATGATTAAAACTAATACAAAAAAAAATCAATTCGAAAAAAGCATCAGATGAGATTTTCAATAAAAAAACCTCTTAAATATTGATTCGCTTTGAAAATTGAATAAAATTTCTGATTACGTGTTTCAAGACTGTCGGGTCATCATTATTGGATTGGAATACCTAATCATAGATGCCGCCAGCTCCGTATTCATGAGAAATTTGATCAAATAGTCAAGTCGCGAACCCATCAAATGTAAATCGTCGAAAGACGTCTTTTCACATCAGCACTAACTCCGCGTCAAATAAAATGGGACGTGGTATACATGGAAACGTGGAAAAATCCATTAAACACGTTCAGTCAACAACGTTTCGGCTATTTCAGCGGAAGTAACCAAATATTAATAATTCCGCTATGTTTGTCATCGTGTTATACCACCATAGGACACGTGGCGTGACTTGTGACTTCGATATCATTATGAACTTTTGATTCTTATATATACAGTGTTAAAAAATATGATAACTCGTTCCACTGAGGTAAATTCCCATGGACCTTCAGTTTAAGCATTATCAAATTTTCTTCATTATAACAAAATTTTATTAAAAATCGAAATGATGTAATTGGTTCTATTGTTTAATTTTTTTCAATCCTTTTGTGTTTCTTGGTCTTAATAATTCCTTTGGTATTGGATTTGGGCGGGTTTCTATAGTTTTGTGATGTTCGATGATCCTCTCTTTGATAACTTCTTCTACAGTGGGCACTACCAGGTTCACGTGAATGGTATGATTCGATACATAACATGGAACAACCCCACTGCTCAATTCCATTGCTTGATGACAGTTTTGAATATAAATATATAGGGTCAACTATTTAAATTTATGCGGATCATTTCATCTGATGGTGTAGCCAGCGAAGTTGATTCCTTGACACCATTGCTTCAAGGGTGTCTTCGACATAGCCCTTTTAGTTGAAGAGTATTCCCACCACCAGCAGCCAAAATAGTAGCAGGGGTTCTTCTAAAAGTGTGGCCTGTGTTTTTATTGTTGCATCAGTTTTCAAATGTGTCATTGATTTGAAGCTACAAACCTTTTGATATTTCCAAAAATAGTTTTCCAATCAGCTAGTGCTGCTCATACAGCGTTGCCGGACTTATGTCGACTTTTTTGTGTAACAAACCGCCTGTTATTGGTGAAATAATGACTTGTATCTCATATTTTGAATGTTTTTTCTATTATTTCACAGCTTGAACGTACCGTCTCGTTTAATATCCACACCTTGTATAATTCAATGAATAATTGTGTCAAGTGACTTTCCGTACTACTGAATATAGCTGGGAAATTCGCATGTTTGAAAAAATGCTTCTACAAGGACTTTAAATGACTAGTAACGTTTATTTTCTACAGCGCGCACGAGAGGAAGTCATTAGCTGATAATCCCCCGCCGTTTTTTTCCGGAAGTAGCTATCTTATCTTTATGAAGGCTAGGTGGTGACTAGAGTCGTTAAATGAGCATGATACGCTCTAAAAAAGGCACTCGACTTCGACAAGAGGTAAAGCACTAAAATTATATATGATTCTGCTCTCAGAACATAACTTTTTGTTTCAGTAATTGGAATTAGATTTAATTCTCTATTCAAAACCCTAAGAACTGAGGTAGCTCTATTAATTTTATTTTATTCATTCTATAAAATAGTTATTTCAACTAAATTATAAAGCTCTAATAAAATATTCTTCAAATTATTCTATAAATGTTTGAAGTAGACATCTATTTAATACTATCTCCTCCATTTTCTATTTTTAAATTCAAATAAAATAAAATATGTACGAAATATCATCAAACTTCCTTGTTTATTTAAAACCGTGAATCCCAAAGTGGTAATTCGTCCCAAAGTTTCCATAGATAGATCTAATGTTCACTTTTTTCCGAAATTTGGAAATTAGTAGAATGTATCTGCAAAATTTTGAAAGTGGTGTATGAAAGAAACAAGTTTGGGAACCAACTGTTTACTAAAGCCACAAAAGCCCTGATCATGTGCAGAAACTTCGCAGGAATGAGTTGGGGTTGTAACCCAAAGACACGGCAATTGGAAGACCAATCAACACATTTGGGGTAGTAGTCAACAAAGACTAGCTTGCTTATATACAGCCAGGTCCATGAAATCTTGTCCAACAGCTGCACTAGAAGTCATTATAATCTAATACTGGAAAGCGTGGAAGAGAAAATATCACTTAGAATGTTTCACCAAAGAAAAACTGCATTTTTCAAACAGAAATTTATGCAATTGGAAAATGTGTTCGGTTCAATCTCAAATAGATCATCATCCTGTCCGATAGCAAAGCAGCCATAGGCAAGGCCTTTCATGAGACCTAAACCCTTTTACAGAATAATAGAAAGCATTGGAAAATAAGGTAGATAGGGGATAAAACTTGTTACTGGGGCATCATAGGGGTTGAAATAAGCAATGACATTCCTGGGAAAGTATAACCAGAGAAGATCTGCTGAATGTATCAATCTAAGTAAGAACAATCTTCGGATACTAATAGAAGTTTTATCGGGGCACACTTTAAGACGCTAGACTCAGCAGACAAAGCAGCGTGCAGATTTTGTTGCTCAGAAACACCACGACTACTACACATCAGCTGATGCTATACATGATGTGCAGACTCTTCGTGGTCAAAGCGCACGATCTAGTGATCCACGTTAGATATCATGTCCTCGAATCGATCGTCATGAACCAGTAAGGTATCAGTTCTGTGTCACTTAGCACCATTATTTTGTAATCACATCAGAAGATGACGCCAGCATATCAGAGTTCACACCAAATAGTGCTGTTATCGTTCAAATTTGACAATTAGATAGTTTAAGTTCATATTCATCTCATCTCTTGAGAGATCAGTTTTCCAATTAACGAGGTCGTTCACCTTCAAATCTTGGATCAGTTTTTGTATGGATATGGGCACGAGTGCAAAAGGCCGATACAATAAACCTTTCTTTATCGGCCAATTTGACGGATGTAACTTCATCAACATCCCTGCTATCCGTTATTAAAGTTGGAAAGCTCAAGAAAAATCTGTCAAATACTTTAGATTTCTAATAAATTTTTCAGTTTGTTATTATTACCCTTGAAATTAAATAAATGCTGTTTGTGTGACTGAAATATTTTATAACAATTTACCGTCACGTTTGTTGTGGTTCATTTAGGTTAGATCAGCATCTCATTTTCATAAAGAGTAAAAAATGCATTTTGTAGGATTAATAAACAGTTTCACCTTGAAAAAAGTTTATCATTTTCATTATATGCGAGTGATACACTTCCTAAAACGAATAAACTCTCTCCAACATTGAAAAATGTTCGTTAAATATACGAGTATTAAATGGAAATGATTAACCAACCATTTGTTTGTTCATATGTTGTTGATGAATAAAAATTAGCAAAAACTTACGTAGCTATGAGATATATGTCATTTCCATTAATTTATTGTTAATTAACATTATGTGCATTAAATATTATTACCTATACCATGTAATTAAATGAACAATGGCAAGAGGTAAAGTAATTGATTATAGAATCGGGTCAATTATTATAAAAGTATCGGATTCATATTTCGAAATTGATTTCGATGATATATATCGAATACCAATTAATAAAAAATTTATTCTAAAGCATTAAAAAAACCATATTGTTAATTTCTGTGATTCATTAATGACTGTTTTTGAACTTTATTTCCACTATTTAGGTTGTCTATGAATTCTTAATTTTGAAACATCGTTTCACTTATTATTATTCATTTTATACATTTATTTCACTCATAAATTATCGTTTTATGAATTTTTATCATTTATTTCACTCATTCCACTTATATCTCAACTTTTTATGAGTTTGTGTCACTCATTTCACACATTTATCATACTTTTTTGAATTTCTATTTCCATTTTATGACTATCAACTATTTCACTTGTACGTCACTTTTTATGAATTTTTGACACTCAAATATTTCATATATAATAGTTTTCCAGGTATTTCACTAAAACGTCAGGCTTTTATAAACTTCTATCACTGATTTCACTTTTTGAAATTCATATCACTTTTCTCACTCATGTATCACAATTTTATAAGTTTATATACGTATTTCGCTTACAGATCAGTTTTTAATAATTAATGCCGCTTATTTCACTACATACCATTTTTTTATGGATTCGCATCACTTATTCCACATATATTTCATTTTTTATGAGTTTATATCACTCATTTCACTTATGGATAAAATTTTATCCCTTATTGCACTCGTACATCACTCTTTTATTAATATATATCGCTTATTTCTCTAAGACTTCATGCTTTTATGTATTTATACCACTTATTTCAATTATATTCTATAATTTCATGACTTTCTATCAGCCATTCCAAATATGAATTAGTTTTTAATAAAATTCTGCACTTATTGCATTCGAATATCACTCTTTCATTAATTCATATCGCTTATTTCATTGTGACTTCACCTTTTGATGAATTTATATCACTTATTTCACTCATATTCTATCATTTATGAATTAATATCACTCACTTCACTTATGGATATCTCTTTCATGAAATTTTATCTCTCATTGCACTCACACATCACTCTTTTATTAATTCATATCGCTTATTTCATTGGTACATTACCCTTTGATGGATTTATATCACTTATTTCACATATACTTCATCATTTTATGAATTTCTATCACTTATTACATATATGAATTAGTTTTAAAGGAAATTCTGCCCTTATTGCACTCGAACATCACTCTTTCATCAATTTATATCGCTTATTTCAATGCTTGTTATATTTATATCACTTATTTCACTAACATTCTATCATTTTATAAATTTATATCACTCATTTCACTTATGGATAACATCATAAAATTTTGTCCCTTAGTGCATCACTTATTGCATGGTTTTATGTATTTATATCACTTATTTCACTCATATTCCATCATTATGAATTTCTATCACTTATGGTTCAGTCTTGCAATGAAATTGTGTCCCTTATTGAACCTGTACATTATTCTTCCATTAATTTATATCCATGATATCCATTTCATTGAGATATCATGGTTTTAAGTATTTATATCACTTATATTCCATCATTTTATGAGTTTCTATCACTCCTCATACTTATGAATTAGTCTTTCATATAATTTTGCCACTTATTGCGCTCATACATAACCTTTTTATGAGTTTCTATCACTAAATCCACTTGTACATAATGTTTTTATGAATTTATGTCACTTATTTCGATGATGTCTCACTATTATATGAGTTCCTATCACTAAATCAACTTGTACGTGATGTTTTTATAAATTTATGCGACTTATTTCACTGATATTTCACTATTATATGAGTTTCTATCACTAAATCCAATTGTACGTGATGTTTTTATGAATTTGTGTCATTTATATCTCACTATTATATGAGTTCCTATCACTGAATCCAGTTGTACGTAATGTTTCTATGAATTTATGTCCCTTATTTCACTTATACTTTATTCTTCTATAATATTTTGACACTTGTTTCACTTAATATCGTATTTTCATCAATCAACATCATATTCTACTACTTATTCCACTCATATACTATTTCATGATTTTCTATCTCTCATGAATTTCGTCTAAAATTATCATTCATTTATTCCACTTCTTTGCCTTGAATTCAAATAGACAGGGGGTGATTTAGTGATTTAACGTATTCGATATTTTTAACACATATATTCAAAATGTGATGACAGTGATACATAAAGTTTGCGGTGCCCCAAAAATTAAATAATAAAATCTAAAATATTATGTGAATACTGAAAAAATCCCACATTAAAAATCAAACGGTGCAAAATATGGAGATCTATCTGGCCATTTGATACTTTTATTATATAGTGTATTTTTTATATGAAATGTGTTATTAAAATGTGTCTATTTTTGTTAGGTTCCAGTAAGTAAAATCTTTGGTATTGGTGAGTAGATCCAAACGACATAGAGAACGTCAAAGAGAGTTTGCCTTTAAAAATTTGAATAGCTATCGAAAAGAAAATATCGAATTTTTGGCTTAGTATAACTCAAAATCAAACTTTTACCCCCTGTTTAATAAATATTCCGTTGATAGGAAAAAATTCGTTATAAAAATGAGATTTTAACAAAAATAATGGACGCAAACTCTCTTTACACTTTATTATTAAAAGCATCCGAGTAGGAACTTTTTTTCTACAAACTAAAACGTAGTCGTATTTATCTTTTGACTTCCTCTTGTAGATACAAAACCTGTATCGTGGCACATTGACACCAAAATACCGTTTCTTCACATTATATTGCCTGAGTAGATGCAAACAAAAGGTAAAGTTATTACTTACTTTCTTACTTTTCATTCTCCCCCCTTAACACCCTATTATACAGAGTGCTTCAAACTTGATCTGAAATTTTTTTATTCAGTTAATAAACATTCGTTCATGTTATAAACGAAAAGAAAAAAAAATGACGGAGGAATAGTTTTTAAAAGGAGATGAAAAATGTAATGGAGATAATACGAGAGATGTGATTGGAAACAACAACGGAAAATTCACACAATAAAAACAGGAAGACGTGAAATTTGAGGGAAAATATTCCATTTAGAAATGTTTCAGATTATTTTGAAGACACCCTGTATTTGGTAGAAAACAATGCATGTTTCATAGAGAAATATATTTCTACACAATTGACTTTATATATACTCAAACTAAAACTAAAAATCTATCATTATTTATATATTTATTATCATTATTATTTTCATTCTAATGTTGACAGTATCCTAGTTATGGAAAAAAAGAAAAATCGTTAAGCATGATAACCTTAGTCCATGAAATTCCAAAGACTGCTTTTCCTTTTATTCTAAATAGCAAAAAAAAGTATTAGGGCAAACGTCAATAATTAAATTTAAAAAAAAATGATTTCCATTCTTGTATTTCTATTTTTTCTACATTTCAATTATTAAAAATTGTACATAGTCGTGCAAGATCGTTTTGACAACAGTCCTTTTAAATGTTTTGCGTCTTTCTCGGCCAAAATATGCAGGGTCTAAAAATAATGAAAAAAAATTCCTCATATGACCACTCGTTTCAGAGTTATAGGCCTTCAAAGTTACGAAATCAGAACTTACCTAAGTATATTTTCTACACTACTATCCGAGGGCCAGGGGCGGATCATGCCCAATGGTTAACAGTCGGTTACAAGAACAATCTGTGCAATCTAAATAGAGCGAAAATTAATTTTTCAATCGATTTTTTAACAAAAGTTACTCTTTGTTTAACTCGATAAAATTTATGATTTAGGAGATATGTAGAGTTTAAGATTGCTGTAAATTTCAAGGAAACTGTTTGCCATAAAGAGACATTCCAAAAAAAATTATCATAAATTGTTATTATTTATTGGAAATACGTTTTATCCATTGGGCATAAGCCGCCCCTGGTCTTCAAATAGTAGTCTAGAATTATGTATCCCATCTAACATACTAGGTGGACATACGTAATTAAATATAGTTTCGCAATTTTAAATGCCTATAACTCAGAAACGAGTCATCGTATGAGAACTTTTTTTTCATGTTACAGCTTTATTTTCACGTCATCTACAACAACGTTTTGCATCTAGTCTCGGAATACCCTGTATACGTACCAGATGAGCAACTGAGAACGGCGTTCTCCATATCTCAGGAACGGATTGTATTAGTGATTCAGGGAGAAAAAAATTATAACAAAAGTGACCACGACAAGCACCTAGGAATTAATTTCAAAATTCTAGGTCAACCAATAGAAGGCGTATTTGAAAATATGAAATTAAAAAGGAAAATTTTTCCAAAATTTATTGAATTAAGTGACATTTTATACAGTGCTTTTCAGATAAAAGTATCCACCTTTAATAACTTTTGTAATATTGGTATTTAGAAAAAATCCAAAAACACGTCAATTTATGTTGAAAGGGGCAAGCATTATGGCTTATTTAAACTTACTGGAAAAGCCACCCCCTCACCCCTAGCAGCATCCTTTATTTTTTTAAATTACTTTTCATATTTTTTATGTAAAATTTGGATACTCCTCTTTGAGCTGATTTCAAAAATGTATAATACTTGTAGGTTAAAGTGGTTAGTTTATGAGATAAACAATTTTTCTTTTAAGAGCACAAATTTTACTTATTATTTACTTTCACCTTATTTGCCTGTACTAAAATGGGTTGTACAACAGTTCAAACTCTTTAATCTTTTTAACTGTGCTATTTATTATGAAGTTACAATAAGTGTTCAAAATGAGTACCATTCACTTCCATACAATGGTATAATCTATTTTGAAATGCCTCTCTGACATTGCTTAATACGGCTGGATTTAATTGTCGACATTCATTTTCTATCCTCTCTCGTAAATCATCCAGAGATTCTGGTTGGGTAGCATAAACTTTTGTTTTTAAATACCCCCATAAAAAGAAGTCTAGGGGTGTTAAATCCGGTGACCTAGGTGGCCACTCCATCATCTGCCCCCTTCTACCTATCCAACGAGCGGGAATGTTTCGTTTAAAAATTGTCGGACAGGCATAGCATAGTGTGGGGGAGCTCCGTCTTGTTGAAATACCAGTAAATCTTCGGAAAGGTTATCATCATTTTCTATTATTGTTGTAATACGTGGGTCAACCCCTTCCCTGAGTAACTCAAGATATGATTCACCATTTAAATTTCCGTTGATGAAGAAAGGTCCGACAATGTGGTCACCTAGAATACCACACCAAACGTTTAACTTTTGGGGATGTTGTGTATGGAATTCACGCATAATATGTGGATCACTTTCAGCCCAATATCTACAATTATGCCTACTTACTAAGCCATTTAATGACCATGAGCATTCATCAGAAAAGCAAATATTGTTTAACAATTGTGGATTGTTATTGATAATTTGCGTCATTGATTCGCAAAACTCTAGACAACGATCAAAATCATCTTCAATCAACTCGTGCACCAACTTAACTTTGTATGGGTGGTACTTGAATTTATGTAGAACTCGGAAAACTGTAGAAGATGAAACACCGATCGCTCTACTTATTGTTGACAACGATTATTTACGAGTCCCTCTCGCTTATGCACTTTATTGCAAACAGACCCTGTTGTGGTAAATTTCTCCATCAGTTGAATTACATACTTATGAGTTGCATGTCTTCCGTCATGTAATTCGTTAAATATTCTAGCAGCAGCTCTTGCACAATTATTATTTTGGTAGTATAAACCTACAATTTCAATTCTTTCTTGCAAAGAGTAAACCATTTCAGAGAAACAAAATAAATAATGTATCAAATTACACTATCAATAGTGACTACAAATTCTAGTTGACAATGTCAAACTTTAATAAAAAGTAGAGTTTTTTGTTGTTTGGATTTTTTAAGTAGAATAAATAGCACAGTTAAATAGATTAAAGAGTTTGAACTGTTGTACAACCCATTTTAGTACAGGCAAATAAGGTGAAAGTAAATAATAAGTAAAATTTGTGCTCTTAAAAGAAAAATTGTTTATCTCATAAACTAACCACTTTAACCTACAAGTATTATACATTTTTGAAATCAGCTCAAAGAGGAGTATCCAAATTTTACATAAAAAATATGAAAAGTAATTTAAAAAAATAAAGGGGATGCTGCTAGGGGTGAGGGGGTGGCTTTTCCAGTAAGTTTAAATAAGCCATAATGCTTGCCCCTTCCAACATAAATTGACGTGTTTTTGGATTTTTTCTAAATACCAGTATTACAAAAGTTATTAAAGGTGGATACTTTTATCTGAAAAGCACTGTATACTATAATCGTTTTGGTTATCAAATTTTGCGCAATTTTCATCTTACAAGTTTCAGTCTATTTCTTCAAATAAGTGATAGGGGAGAGTTGGAACTTTAATAACAAAGTTTAATAACAAAAATGCCTGTAAGTCCTGTTCTGCTTATCCGATTTTTATAAACTTGATGTTTTTTAAAAGAGATTTTGTCCACCAATATGAAATATATTAATTAAAACCCAAACATTAAATAATAATTAATGTAAACAAAAAAGATAGTTAATCGAGAAAGATATTTAGACTTTTTAAGAAACGAAATGCCACTTTTTTTAGAAGACATTCTTCGTGACTTGGATTAAACACACCCTGATAGGTGGATAGGAGGCGGACGCTTATTTATTTGGCCACCCATATCTCCAGACTTAACTTGCTTAGATTTTTATTTGGGGGGCCAAATAAAAGATGATATGATTGATATAATACGACCCACTATACGAAGTATTTCTATGGCATAAATTGAAGCTTCTGTCCTAACCACACGTCAACTACTGATTTCATAATGATAAGGTTTTGAACAGTTTCAGTTACTGCAGATAAGACAATTTGAGAACTTTCCATCCAGAATAACGTTTTGGACGTAATAGACGTTTAAAGAAAAATTCTCCCCGTTCAAATTTCGATATCTCTATTTTTAATTCTCAAACACTATATCTAAAATATATGAAACAACGTCCTTTAGTGTTGCTAGATTGCTTGTAATTTATATATTTTGTATTGTTGGGCAAGAGCTCTTTCAAATTGAACCTAATTTATAAAAATTGGTTATGCAGAACTGGACTCAAAATGGAAATGCACAAATGGTAAAAATACAACTTTTAACTCGGCCGTTTTGAGTTTATTTGTGCCTTTCTGACAATATCTTGTCAAAAAATCAAGATATACAACTTTAACATACTATAGAAAATTTTAAGTTTATTAATTTTTTTTGATCCCGTGGTCCAGATATCAATTTATTCAAACTATAGCTTTAGTTTTCATGATTAATTGTTCAGATGTCGTCCTCAGTTACTCAATTTCTTGTCATATAAGTTAAATAAGCTTTTATTCAGAGTAAATCATTGAATAAATAATTGAAATGATCAGATAAGTTGACGCAATATCGTAAACATTCTCGCTAACGAACTCAACAGGTTGGACTTTAATTGTTTTGTTTCCTCCCTGTATACAACAAAAAACGGAGTCGGTGAGGACCGCATCTGAACAATTATGTTCCCGACAAGTCAAGTTAAGGGCTGAGGGTTTGAGAGAAAATTAACTACAAACTACAAACTGAATATCCAACAT
The DNA here is from genome assembly GCF_026230105.1 of Diorhabda sublineata. Taxonomy (NCBI): domain Eukaryota; kingdom Metazoa; phylum Arthropoda; class Insecta; order Coleoptera; family Chrysomelidae; genus Diorhabda; species Diorhabda sublineata. The sequence goes on along the minus strand of NC_079485.1, from coordinate 13,181,862 downwards.
CATGTTTTTTGCACAGAATCACTTCTCAATGGAAAATCAGCGACAATAATTAAAAGTTTTTTTCTTTAAAATATTATTTCATATTTACACAAAATGAATCGAATTTTGAGAAAGTAACTTCTAAACGTATACTATTAATTTAGATACTGGGTGGACAAACACATTTCCTTAGACTACCCCGTATATCTATATAGTCCGATCAAATTTGACTCGGACGTTAAACTAAATAAAACCAGTAACATTTTTTTTAAATTACGGCTACTGAATAGTCAAAAATGTTGGTAAGGTGTTTTGGGGAGTAATCTTAACCTAAACGCAAGTATTTGAATAGCACATAATACAGGTAAAAGTTAAAAGTGACACCTCGAAAAATTAGATTGGTATCCATGCGGGAGGTCTCGTGGATCACGTGACGGGCTAACATTCGTAATTTCATGGAAGATGGAGCTTAGCAGCACTACACGTTTGTGTGCTGGAGTAACTTAATGTTCATTTTGGAGAATGGAAAGGCAGACGAGGATTCGTTGAGTGACCTGCACGTTCATATGATCTGACACCCTGTGATTTCTTCTACGTTTCGGCAACAGAACCACGTACCCTTATCGACCACCGTTTTGCAGGAGGAATTTGAAACTCTTCGTGGATAGCTAGACACACTTCGCCTTTTTATAAAAATGCCTTCAATTCAACATACCCAAACCATCATCGAACCTCCTCAGTTTTCAGCCGTCAAACTTTGGCTCATCACTTCATAAAACTTCCTCCTAGTCTTCATGTGTCCAATTTTCATGCTCTTTAGCCCATGAAGAGGTTTCTATGCTGCCACCTTTGCCAAAAGGCCAATTTCTTTCAATCTCCTGTAGAAGTACTCAAAGGCAGATCACTAGATTCATTGATCCGAGCTGCTATCTTTACACCAGTGAGTTGTCGATCACGTTTACAGTTTTTCGAGGCTGGTGGCAATAGTACCATTCTTTTTACCTAGACCATGAAGACTTGCTATTAATGCACGAGTCTCAACCGATTGATTATTGGTTTTACCAATTTTAAAACGTACAAAATACACACACGCTCTTGCATCTCTTGGGGACTAAACTACAATCATAAACATCGAAGACTTGCGGTCGTATAAAGTGAAAAAATGAATAGTTTATTGGGTGGGCAAAAACTATTAACCGGTAGTTTAGGTTGTGAGGTCGAGAAAAACTTACATCATGCGAATCGCTCTCTATTAACGGCAATAACAACAAAAAACTTAAAAAACGTTATATCAGCATCCGAGAGGTAGCAAAGGCTCTCAACATCTCTCTCTTGGCATATTTTGGTTATTGTTTTGGGTACGAAGCATGCAAATGTTAGAATCGTACTAAAACTCCCAAATCTTTTGCTGAAACAAGATCGAGTAGAGATCGATTAACAACTTAGCTGGTCGTGAAGGTTACGTTCATCGATTACAGAAAGCAATTCACCATAAATTCATTATAGGAGGTCAATCGGTCAATAAGGAATAGCACTAGGTCATTTTGGGGCATCTATGTGAAGCAATTAATCGTAAACGAATGGATTTGAAAGCAGACAATTCATAGATATTTCACTACGATATGAAAGCAGACAATTCATAGATATTTCACTACGATAATGCGCTGACCCATTCCAACTTGTTTAAGACTGATATTTTGGTAAAACTTGAAACCAGGGAGTGATTCGTCAATTTGGGTTCTCTGTGATGTTTTTCTTGTTGGGAAACTCAAAAAACTTCAGGGAATGCGCCATTGAAGTCATATGTGCATGGCAAATTAGATTAAACTTCACCATGCTTGTATTGGAGGAAGCTTTTATATTTTTGGTCAGTATAGGTCAAATTTGAACACAAGTCTGATCCGCGTTTCGATAACCAATTTATGATCTTCAGTGACTGAAGGTAAATGTAAAACGACTAAAGGTAAAGTTGACCTCTGGTCTGCGAAAGTGGTTTTATTGGCCCGTGATCATCTTGTTTTTATACAAACGATTGGGAGGTGTTTACTTTTAAATACCTTTGAATCAATAGTTGATCAATGAGTTAACTGGTAGATTTGGTATCGGATGTTCTTGGAACTCACTCATTCGCTACGATAATTTTCTGTTTTGTTCAATTGGCACTACAGCTTGATGTAAACCTCAGCCTTCTCTTTAGACAATTCGGGTATGTTCTTCACCATCCTCTCACATTCATCGTTTGTAAGTCTTCGTGAACTTGATCTGATAAAAGATCTTTCCCTTTTTCTACTGTTGTATACTTTGGCTTTCATGATTCTTTTAGGTTTCTGCTTAACCTCCATTAGTTGAACGTGACCAAACCATCTCAAACTCGAGGATTTAATGATTCGTAAGATGTTTTCATTGCCTGGTTTTTCTCTATTACTTCGGATTGTACACTCTTCTGATAATTCTTCTCTCAAATATTCTCAATCTTTCTTGGTTTTTTGTGTAGTAGAAATCAACAGAAATCAGCTTAGAGGGGTTGATACAACGATGTCTTCTTGCAAGCTACTAGAATGTGGAGTCCTCTAAGGGTTGCAGACGATACTAGTTTCTCTTGGAGCAGCCCTGATCTCTCGGCACTTCATAGGACCATGTCCAGTGACCTAATCATCATTAAATCATGGTGCGATTCTAATTGAATCTGTAAAATTCTTACGGCTTGTTGTGGATAATTCCTTGACATGGGAGTTACATATCTAAAAAATTAAATTCTTTCTGTTTTGCGCTGAGTTTCCAGAGAACTGAACTTATCCATCTCCTTAACAGTTTATTATGCCCTTCTTGAGTCGCAACTTCCCTTTTTGGGTACGTGTGGTGCGACTCAATTTGAGCGAATCTTCAAACTACAAAAGAGAGACTAAACAGTAGGGTTCACTGCAGGGACACGCTTCTCCAATTTCAGAAAGGTCTTTACACGGTTATCCACTTGGGAACGCGGAACACGACCTTCGATCTGCCTACTCCACGTTCAGAATATATCAAAGGCTCAATACTTTACAATGCAAAAAAAGTGCACAATCATTTGCCAATTGAAATCAAATCTATAATATATTTTTTCGAATTTCTTGATAATTTGAGGGCATATTTACTGGAAAGTACCTACTCTGTAAACTCATTCACTGTCATCAGTCTATTAGAGTCCTCTAGCTTTTGAACTTAGTATTCTTTCGTGTATAGCAATGTAGAGATATTTAAATCTATTCGCACCATCTATTGTTGGATCTTTCACTCTCCTACAATCTCGTACTGTTTGGGGCATCTGCTTCTGGATATAACATGTTCCATTAGGGATCTTTTATACAACCCCTTGCTGATATTGGTAATAGCGACGTTTTAACTTTTTTATACAGAAAAATGAGGTCATCCTGCACTGGAATACATGACATTGAGATATTTTGCACGTAACCAAGATTGGAATATCGTGTCGTTTTGATCTGTAGACAGGTTTTTACGTGTTTTTTCTTAGGAGGTTACTTTAATACTGAGTGTTAACAGTTCACTGTAGTTTCGATAAATTTCCGCGGGTTTAAGGTTATCTTTCACCAATCCAGTACATCCAGTGTACTAAATTTTTGTGTTTATTCCGGTTTATATTTCTGTACCACCCTCGTAAATATGTTGGTAAATATTTTGGCTTTTTCATTCGACCCTCCGGGTATATCATACCGTCGGTTTAGCTTACAGTGACAGCTTAATGACTAAATTTCCATTTAACGATCGTTTTAATTGACAAACTCGAGCACAAAAGCACGCAATTCGAATTCACGACCTCTTGACACATGTCATTGAAAACTGGTTCGAGTTATCGCGTAGATACATCGAGGAAACGATAATTATGGAAATCGAAATAATTCAGAAAATAATGTTGCTGAAAATGTGGTTCAATTTATGAGCAAAAACATTAATAACGGGATACAGAACAATCAGATATTAGAGCAAAATCGATTTCAAACACATACAATGTGTTATACCCAAAATGAAGACAAGAATTTTTTAATGTCTTAGTTAGTTAGGATAGTTATGCTTATGCTTCTGGACAAACTTATGTAGTAACTATTAGCGGTTTATAAATAGAAGAATTAGTTGGAATAATTCATAAGACGATCTGATATTCTACTTTTCTATTATTTAAGAGATAGATACTACTTGTGGTCTATTATTATCTTTTTTGAGTTTACGATGCCCTATAAACAGAATCAAAACATTTATTAAATGCAAGACACTGTATATTATTATTGAAAAATGTCGAGAAAATTGTGATACAAACATTTTCCATTCACAAATTAACAATCTGCCAGATGAAAGCTCTTTTAATCCCAAGGGAAAACAAATAAAGAGTAAACAGTGATTTATGAGTCTCTGAATAATGCAGGAGATATTTTCCGCATGCAGAATTACATTTCAAGCTGATAGATTTCACCTGTTTTCGTTGTTTGTTTCCTATACAATTTCCAGATATTTTGAAACAAATAATACCTGCTATACAGGGTGCCTCCGATTGTATCTATACAGGGTGCTCCAAGACGAGTTAAAACTATCTGTATATAGCAAAATATTTATAGTAAAATCATGAAAGTTTCTACGTTTGAGTTTTTGGATACTTTTTAACTAAAATATTTTCAAAGATGGACTGTAACTTTGTTATTTTAAATGGGACACTCTGTATATTAATACATTTTTGAAATCTACGTAAAATTTTAGTATACTTCTGTCTGAAAATTCCTTCCGAAAAATGCATATTTTTTTTTTAAATTTTACCGTTGCAGACCCTTATAAATTATTTTTTTACAAAGATATCCTTAAAGAAATGAATATGATATCTATTCGGTAGCTTTTAGCAAGATCAGACGTATTTGAATCTATGTTGTTGTTGTTGTTTTTATTTTATACAGGGTATGTATAAAAAGTGTTCAAAGTTTTACATAAATATCAAATTTATTTTTTTAAATAGAACCACCCGGTTTTTTTAATTTTAATGCATTCAGGGGTAAAAAATAAGGCAAATTCATGTATATATGTATAAACTATAAGTATAATGCTTCCCCTTACTCACTGTGCAAGGTAGAAAAAGAGGGATTATCTGAGAACTAAGAAAGTATTTGCAGGAGCCACCAACGGTCTAGTTCTTGGACCAGAGCTCTGCAACATTTTCTATGACATTATTTTCAGACTAGAGCATCATTGGGAGGTACGAAGAAAAAATTTAAGATAAGCTAACCAACGCCATGCATATTCTGAGAGGATAGCTCGTTAAACCAAGGACTATCACTAGTGGGAGAAAAGACCAGGAAACAGAAAGCAAAGTTTGACAATGAAAATCGAAGAGCTTTCCATCGAATCCATGAAATATTTAGAAGTCACATTAGATTCGAAAATGGGTTTTGGAGAACATATGAGAAAATAAGCAGTCAAAGCATGAACAATCGCTAAGCTAGGGGTCCGATTTCCATTAAAAGGAGACTGTTGATGTCAGTCACAAATTCAATACTTCTAAACGTCACGGAGATGTGGTCCACCGTAAAAGAGTTCCGGTTCTACCGGAAGTCGACTGTAACTTTGTTATTTTAAATGGGACACCCTGTATATGAAATGAAAAGATTTGTGAGCTCCACAATATTTAAGATTTCGTATTCATAAAACCTGTTAGACTGGTCAGGGTGTCAGGACGGTCAAAATACCACCAGCCGGAAGGGAGTTTTACAAACAATCGACGTGGTCTCAATCTAAAGCCATCGAGTTTTCAAATGCCTCCAACCGCTTGCAAGTCTGCCTGGAAAACCATTTGAAATGACTAAGTTTCTAATTTTTCGAGAAAAAAGAAAGATCTGACAACAATGTAAATACCACCATAATACAGGACGTATCGCTAGACCCTCCTTTATATAGTGATTGATAGTGATAGTTATTATGGAATAAAAAAATTTATCGTTGATTAAGCTTCTTCTTATTGCGAGTGAAAAGGCCCCATTCGATTAATTTTCCACAGGCCTCGAAAGTTTTTGTGTGCAAAGATTCATTCGATAATTTTTGTGCAGAACTTTCAACAATTTTATGTCGAGCTTTTTAATAGAGGATCGTAGTTATTCTATAAAAACATTACTTATAGTTCCAGTAGCGGTTCAAGAAAATTTTATATATATGTGGTTGTGTACGAAATCTAAAATCCTTTCTCCTTAAGCCGAACCTCTTTGAAATTCCGCGTTAGCATTACACAGAACGGCGTGATTTAATTTTGTTTTGTTAATTCATTGTTCTTTGATCTCTTCAGCTGTTGCGTCACGTGATTAGGTCATCGACCTAACTGTCCCGCTTCTTCGTCCGTAAAATTGTTCCTGCGTAATCAGCTATGGCGTCCTGGTTCTCTTTTTTCATCATCATAATCCCTTCGAGTGATTTTTCAGTTTGCATTGTAAGCTCCAATTCTTTTATATGAAGAATGTATCTTCTGCGTTATCCGTGGATTCTCTACTAGCATGACAAGTGAGATTCTCTACTCTTCCTTATTTGAACAGTTAAGATCGTGTTGGGTCAAATAATCGTTCACCTCCCCATGATTTCTCTCTATCTAGCATTCGATACATAGAACGAGACACGGAGTCCATCTACCTCGTTGATCCGTATCATACCTCTGCTGCCATTGGTCCATGGTCACGACTCTTTTTTTGTTCGCTTTGTCGATGATTTCATTGAACTTTTCCTCGTCGTGTATCTCTTGCGTTCAAGTGCTAGGACATCTACTAACCCTAAGAGGGTTTCAGCGTTGCAATCTGGCTACTGACATCAACAGTCTCCTTTTAATGGCAATCGGACCCCTAGCTTAGCGATTGTTCATGCTTTGACTGCTTATTTTCTCATATGTTCTCCAAAACTCATTTTCGAATCTAATGTGACTTCTAAATATTTCATGGATTCGATGGAAAGCTCTTCGATTTTCATTGTCAAACTTTGCTTTCTGTTTCCTGGTCTTTTCTCCCACTGGTGATAGTCCTTGGTTTAACGAGCTATCCTCTCAGAATATGCATGGCGTTGGTTAGCTTATCTTAAATTTTTTCTTCGTACCTTCCAATGATGCTCTAGTCTGACAATAATGTCATAGAATATGTTCCAGAGTTCTGGTCCAAGTGGTGGCTCCTGCAAATACTTTCTTAGTTCTCAGATAATCCCTTGTTTTCTAAAGCAGCTGTCTGCTGCTTAGGTAATTCTCTACCTTGCACAGTGAGTAAGGGGAAGCATAATACTTATAGTTTCAGAAACTTTTATATTATAAATATATAAATATAGTAAAACTGTGGAAACTTGTGGTTTTATTTGTTAGTAAACATTTTGGAAGCAAATTTCAACGTATTAGAGTTGATTTTACTACACCATTAGTTTTTTAATAGTAAAAACTGTTTACCTACTAAAATATTCTAGAATAACCGTTATATAACCTCAAACAAACATATATCGCTATGTTTTTAAGGAATTATCCAATTCTAATTTGTCTACAACCGGTTTTGTGGGAATAGAACTCGTGTAAATGTAAACCCATTTACACAAATTCTATTTCTGATCCGTAGAAATTGATGTTAAATCGGAAAGTCAACTCATGAAATTTATTCCTAAGTACCCTACAGAGACTTTCTAGCTTGCAGTATTGTGACATGTTTATCAAACTTTTATTTTTCATCAACGTCGCATCATAATTTACAAGCAATTTAATAAATGGAATGAGCAATAATTTGATCTGATACGATCTCCAAAAGCTGATTCCGTTAGTTTTTATTGTTGTGCTTTGGTGGAAAAGAACCGGTCTCTCATTGATTACCAAGATCGATACTTTTCCATCAAAACAAAATATAATAATGATAAAGTTTCGAGAAGTAAGTTTATCGAGATCGTTGCTAGACTTATGCTTTGTAATATATTCAAAATTATCTATTACATTTTCAAAATAATCGATAATCATTATCTCGCAGTCTCCATGGTAATCCTAAGAAGTTTCTTGGCTATTTTCATTTCAATCTGATGTTTTTGTGAATCTAACTGTATGATTTCTAACCACGTTATTATTTTTCAAACCTCCAGTATGTTATTAGTAATACCGATCAAATAAAACGTTTATTTCAATATTTCATGGACGCATTTCTGCCTTTTAAGATGAATTGGCTTAATCGGAATATTCTGGGGAAATTATAGTCATAAACTTGTCGAATATGAATTATAAAACCCGGAGGATTACAGAGAAGTCGTTTCGTTAATCCAGGGCTACTGAAATTATGTAAAATATTGAATCATTTTTATTTGAAAAAAAAAGGTAAAAATATTGAAAATTTGTCAAGCGTTCAAAATTGTTAGGCTGGTGATCAGATACGTCGCACTTGAACCTTTTCAAAAGTTTTTTTTATCTTATTGGCAGTACAAGACCTAGTGTATTATCATAGATGTTGGATAGATATGAAGGTGACTCAAATATAAAGCGGAATTTTGGTATAAAAAATCTCATTATCAAATTGTAGAGCCGAACTTTTGCCACATCTTTCGGATGCCTTCTTTGGCTTATCACGTAACCATTCGCGCACGAAGACGCATTGCTTTAGAATCCCAGTCTACCAACAACCTCTTCCAATAGACCAAATAAATATTAATCACATAGCGATAAATCGGAACTATAAGTGGGTGTACTGGTGTTTTCCAACTCAATTCATCATTCAACATCGTACTGCGGATTGGGATATCACGTCTTTTTGATCTGTAGGCAGATTTAGCCATGTTCTTTAGGGGGTTACTATGATACGGAGCCTTTAAAATTTGTTGTTTAGTGAGAAAATCAACTGTAAACACTGTGTGAATTTCTGCTCAAAATTCAGAAGTCTTGGCATCCATCTGTCTGAAATTTTGCAGTATTTACCTAATACTTCTAATTTTGATGTCCAGTTCTTCACTCATACCTTGTACAGTACTGCATCGAACTTCCTAAATGAGTTTTTCTACAGCGCTGACACTTGTTCTGCACACGTGGCAAGCTTTTCACTTTCAGCATTCATCTCCGAATTTATTGAGTAATTTCCATTGTTTTGGATAAAAAAAAAGAATAATGATGCGTTGCGCGGCGTCCTTTTCACGAAAAAGGGAGGTTATGTGATTTACGATTCGTGATAGACTAGTCTAACATCTAGTGTTGGTTTACGGCAGTAAATTTTCGCACGTTCAATTGAAATTTCCTTCATGGTGATGTATACAAATAAAAATCATGGTGTGATGCACGTTAAACTGATTTTCCCATATATATTAATTCAAAAATGAATTAATCTCGGGCAAAATTTTATGTGATCCTTACTAACTTCCAATCAAATATTGGATAAAAAATAGATATAATTTGAAAATTATCTTGATACTACATTCGTTTTTATTACAGAAAATTTACAGGGTCTGGAAAACCAAATTTCACGTTCCAAAATTTGGGTATTGAGTTACGAGATACCCCATAGATTTAACTTTATTAATTTGATTAATAACCGCATTCATAGTCCGTTGTTCTGCCACTGGTAAGCTTCAACAACAACAATCAACAAGTTAATTTCTAAATAACCTTCAAGTTTAAAACTCTGTATATGAATCGTTTGTAACAATGTGAGTGACTTAATTTGATTATAATCATGGATAATTTGATTTTAATCGAGGATCCTGGATTAATTAATGAAGTGAGTCTGTGATAATTTTATTAGTTTTTTTTTGAGATCATTATTTAGTCTTTAATACTCCACATGCTACGAATATATCGATAATATGGTTATTTTTTCACCTCACGACCAATATGTTCCAGTAATTGTAACTTTTTGGGTTTTTGTAGATCCAAAATTTTTTCATCACCTAGTTTTTATATTCTTGAATGATCCCCCTATAAAAAACGTAGCATAGAACGGTAAATCAAAATACTAAATTGAACTTTTATTGTGTCTTATTCTTAAAATATTTTTTTACATAAAAAGTGTTTTTGTTAAGTCCTGATCATATCGTACCACTTTCTATTGTTCAATCCCTATAGAAACTATGCAAAAATATACAAAGTAACGTCTTATTACATAACGAGTCCTATCACCCAACTGTGGTCATTGGTACTGGACAAAATCCTGGTCTAGTGCCATCTACAAACAGTAAAATTGAAGCCAGGAAATCTGAAGAGCGAAGAAAGCTAGAAATCAGTGACAAATCGATGGACCAAATGCATAGATTGTTAGGCAAAGATACCTCATTCGAATGGTAAGTAACGACAACCAATCATGGGTCAATAAAAACCTTCCGCAAGCTCAAAATGTATCTCTATGGTAGAAGCTATTTCAAGGAGCTGGACTAGGTGTTTCTGAACCATACCTCTAAGAACATCACGCACCATTTTTCAGGTAGAAATGTAAGCAATACATAAAAGTTTATTCTCTTAGATAGCCAAGGCCTTGAAGGATCTGAAAGCTATTTAGTGCCCTATAACAGTAGTTAACAAAAACAAAGTAACCATAATGTGATTACCAAGCCACTAGGGTATAACAGGAAATGAGGACGGAAACAACATTGCAGGTCTTCAACGACTCCATACCTAATGAACGAATTGCTGAAATCTTACTGTAAAAACACTCCAAATCTAATACAAGCCAACAGATTCATTGCCACATCAGCTAAGAGCTTCTCTTGATGACCAGATACGACATTGAACTGGTGGTTGATTTTCTGACAGGTTTTGCGAGCAAGCCATGGAAACAGCAGACACTGCGAATTTCTTGGGGAGGAGATAAGGTATTTTGGAAGCAGAATTATAAGATGAATATCTTCTAGGTGCCCCCTAATGTATATTTTCTTTATTCTTCTATAAGAGACGAAATTTAGGGAATGATACGTTTTTAAATTACTCTAAAGAGCATGGTGGAAAGAAGAATGTTTACTGTAAATGTTATTATTATGATTTTTTTTTCAGACGTTCTGCGTGGTGTCGAAAAGGTTTAGAAAAAACTACATCCACCGATTCACAGCTACCAGTTCTTTCTTCTATTTTAGTCCGTTCAATCCGGTCAGAAAAACATGTATATATTTGTGCACCAATCAATACTTCGATTATTTGGTTATGGCAACCATTTTGCTCAACTGCGTCTTCCTCGCCATGGCCGAAACGATTGAAGAAGCCGAGTAAGTCTCTAATAACTATAACATCGTAAGAACCTTTATAAGATCGAAGACTTTAGTTGAATCAATAAATTATTAGAGACTTTTCTATATTTGTCATTTGAAACGACCCCTTATATAATGAAGATAAATTTTGAATTTTTCTTAAAACCAAACGTGTTAATTGAGTGATTGATTAAAAGCATTTTTTTCTCTTTTCAGGTATATTTTTTTAGCGATTTATACCCTCGAAATGATAATAAAAACGGTTGCGAAAGGTTTTATATTGAACAAATATACATATCTAAGGAATCCTTGGAATTGGTTGGATTTCGTTGTCATCACCAGCGGTTACGCTACCATCGGTATGGAGGTGGGCAATCTGGCTGGTCTGAGAACATTCCGAGTGTTGAGGGCATTGAAAACTATATCGATATTACCAGGTTAGATTTCAAATATCAAATTATTTATACAGTTTTTCTCTATTTTTTGTTAGTAAGATCATTAAAAATGTTAACAATTGGAACCAAAGATCTTAATGAAAGTTTCCAGGAATAATAAACGCTTAGTCAAAAAGTATCTAAAAAACAATATCAAAAAAGTACGTAAGATGTCAAATTTTAATCATTAAAAGTGTCTGAAAATTATAAAATGTTTTATTACTAAAAAATTGCCTTCAGTTAGAAAAAAAAATTCAATGTGGTGCTTAGGAAAACAACAGTTAGTTACAGATTATTTTCACCTATAAAATGGTTAAAAGACATTATTTCAAGCAAAGAAAATTTCAATAATGTACTACATTTAAAGTAAAGAAGATATACCAGGATAGTCCCAGAAGTACCTGGCTTGACCTAGAGATGGCGGTATTTGCTTAGAAAATACCACAATATAGCATATCACTTCACACCCGAAACGAAAGAACAATCATAATAATGCAAGACCTGCAGGCGTTGGTTTTTTGGAGTTTGCGTGGGATAATTTTCGTCGATTATCTTGATAAAGAAAAAACTATCAACGGCCAATATTATGCAACATTTCAGCCAAGAAATGAAGCAAAAATTTGGTCCATAAGAAAATGGTGTTTCATCAAGATTATACACCAGCTCATGCACCCTATTCGTTAGATTTGGCCTCCTCGGATTATTTTCTGTTTCCAGACTTGAAAAAATGTCTCGGTGGTCAAAGATTTTCCAACAATGAATATATGTCAATAGTTAATGGCTAGCTTGACATTTATTATTATAAAAAGGGTAACAAACTTGATTGATAATCGCTGAAAAAAGTGTATTTTCTCAAAATTTTTTGTGTTTCCTTTATTAGACCACGTACTTCTTGGACTATCCTCGTATTTCTATAACACTCAGAAATAATCATTTTTTTCTCAATTATTTGCTGATATTACTTATTAACCCATAAATGCCCAGAACTATGAAAATAATTACAGGATGACTCAAGAAACGTTTGAAACAATTTTGAATTGTAGTTTATGATGTTGGGTATTGGGCAGTTATGGAAATGGAGAAATAATAATGTTATTTTTATGTAAAACAACGTTAGAGTGGTTTTCTTCTCACACATGGAGCATCTTCTTCCAATGCTACAGTAAACAAAAGCTCTTTCAAGTTCAGAAATTTTTGGTTAGTTCAATTCAAAAAAATTCAGCAAATTCAAGCACTTACGCCCTTTCTTTGTTTTTTCGTCGTTCGTTCATGCACAGCCCTTATTTTCAGCATCTGCTCAGGAGGGTTATGTATATACCTACTAGAAGAATTTGAGAATCATCTATATCCAAATTTTCGACTTTCTTAAACAGTTGAGCAGTTAACAGGTCAGCCAAAAAAAACACACAGTACATTCTACTTAACACGGAAGCTACTAAGCAATAAAAGTTTGAAGACATTATTTCTTCTTATATTTACGTTTTTTTAGATGGACGCATTTAGATTTTCTTTACTCAATATTTATAAACTTGTTTTCTTCGTGTAAACAATAAAATAAAAAATTTTCAGCCTCTTGAAATACGCCGCCGTATGCTTCAGCCTGTTGATAAATCCACCAATAGTTTTGTTCAAAGTTTTTTTTTGTGATTCAATCTTGTTACACTAAAATTTAAAACCGTAATCAAAATTAATATCTGCAGCTGTTCCTTCGGCTAAATTTCCAAATATTTTCCATGTTCGGGTCACCATTCACAATTTATTTCTTAGAGTTTTTAGAATACTTGACTGAGAACACGCACAGGGTAGTTTTTTCTTCTTGTCTAGTGTTCGTGTCAGATATGAACTGCACACTGTATTAAATTATTTAATAACCGTCAATGCGCCATAAATACGGCACGAATTCAAACGGTAAGACTGCATTGTTTCAAAATTAATTTAATACATAGTCGGCCACTGGGAATATAAAGTTTAATCTTCTGAAAATTACTTAGTAAAGTTTAATTGCTTTTCGTTAGGGATAAATGTCGTGCAAACTACAAGAAACGACTTCTGTGTAGTTAAATAAGATAGTTAAACATTTTTCTCCGGATTAACTCCCTTATTTTTTCAAAATACGTATTACCTTTTTCTTTTAATGAAACTTTCTAATAGCCTCTTCTTAAGACACTGAGTTTGAGCTTTTTTGGTGGGCCACCTAGTAGTGTTTGATTCCTGGTTTTTTGTACAAACTCCATAAAACAAAAAAATTTCTTCCCTGTGGCTCAACTCATACAAAAAAAAGGAAAACGGTTTGCAACAGCTACACAGCTACTGTCGGATTGTTTTAGACCGAAATCATGGAGAAAGTCGTTACCTCAAGTCCTAGAATCATCAGCGTCCATCAATACGGCGTCTACGTCGGTGCAACCAAGGATCTCTTGATCTATATCATCAACGTATAAGGAATCTTGAGCAAATGCTCTGGATAGATCTCTTGGAAGGATCCAATATGCTAATCTTCTAAATAAATTGAGATCATACTGTTTGTCGCCCTTATTTATAGATTGATTTAGTACCTATTTCAAAGATCGGTCTTCATTTCAAAAGGGATCCAAGTTAACGATTGTTTTCCCCAGAGACTCATCAACGATTCACTTGACAAAGCTACCAACTCGATTTACAGCTTCGTCCACACCAATATCATCGTTTACTGCCAGATTTGATTTAACATAAAATATCACCATCATCGTAAATTCCTGGCCTAGTCATATTGAACACTGTCTGACGCGCGTTTCGATAACCAAGTTATCGTCTTCAGAGACTGAAGGTTAACTCGAAGGTAAAGTTGAGTTCAGTCTCTGAAGACTTGGATATCGAAACGCGCGTCAGACAATGTGTTGGTGTAGTGGTTGTTGTATACAGTATGATTATGACCAACGGTTCCAGAAATTCTTAACTGGCTGAAATAGCTAAGGCAGCTTCACAAAAACTTGGAGCTGTCTTGAAGACCAAAACGCTGCATACTTCACAACATTTAATTAATTATAAGGCCCAGACTCGTTCATCTTTGGAGTATTCCTTACATATCTGGAGCTTCAAGCTTAACCTTAGGATTCTCGACTCAATAGAGAGCAATTCGACTTATAGATGAAGAGTTGGTATTTTCGAAGTTCAGTTATTTAATAATGATACGAGGGCGGCTCAGATATAAACCAAACAAACGCTCAGACACATTTATTTATAATAATATTTAGAAAAATGTACAATTTGTCTCCTCTTCGGAACCTTGATCTCTGTATCAACTTCCTCCGAGGTCTTCTTTCAACGGTTATGGTCCAAACATATAGTAATCGCATAGTGATAAATCCGGACCATAGGAGGGATGTTCTAGTATCTCCTGCCCCAGTTCTGATATTGTCTCGAGCGTGTATGACTGCGGTGTGGGGGCGCGTATTAACCTGCAGAGGAATCGCATTTCACGCTGGAATGCTCCTACGTATCGAACGATAAGCAGGTTTTACATGTGTTTTCAGAGGGTTAGAGTAGTGCTTGCTTTCAAGGGTGTAATAGAGCACCCACACTTTGTCTATAGTGAAGATTTGGAATCGTTCTCCCCTAAGCCTAGTATCGAAGCGACGATAAACCTTTAACTGCATTAATGTTTGTTCCAAGATCAACAATTATGGAACCTATAGCGCCGTTTCTCGGGTCTACAATGCCAATACTAATGCCGAGTTAAGCCGAAATCATCTTACGCCTCTTCAGAAAGGCGAATGTTGTCTGGTGTGATGCTGGCTGGAGTTCGACGATCTTGCAGCTCATGTCATCTTTAAGCTCTTTGGCACAGCAGATCTACTAAGGAACTCAATACCGAATTGATTTCGTGGAATCATTTCGAATAATTTCCATGTTTTTAAGCCCTTCCCGCACCAAAGAACGAATGATAATACGATGTGCAACGGCAGTCGGAACTTGACGTTAACTCATGGTCGTTGCACGTATCTTCAAAACGTATAATATTGCTTAAATCGGTCACCTCATATTTCACAACGAATTTTATGAATAAACTATTGATCAATAATTGTTTTTTCTTTGTCATGTCAAATTTTAATTTTCCTTCCAGGCTTGAAAACCATCATCAACGCCCTCTTACATTCCTTCAAACAGTTAGCCGAGGTTATGACCCTCACAATCTTCTGTCTGATGGTTTTCGCGCTGTTCGCCTTGCAAGTATACAAAGGGGAACTGAGAAACAAATGCGTGCTCAAAATGGACGATCACAACGCTTCCTACGAGGTCTGGTATAAGTAAGTCATTAACTTTTATCATTTTTCGTGATACATAACGATTAAAAACAATACGATCGATTTTGATTATTATATTTTGAAGTAATTGCTACATATTTTTTGATTTTATTATTTTGGTGCACAATTTTGGTCTTATCTCTAACAAGTTCGACCAATAATCGTCTTCTATTTGGTTCCATTCGTTTTTCAGGATATTTCAAAGATGTGCCTTTGTGCTTTCTGACTTCACTATCCAATTTGTCCCACAATAATTCAATTGGGTTGAGGTTGGGGGACTGTGACGGCCAAATCATTCTCCATTTCCATTGCTTTCAAATATTATTTACACAACTTCGAGGAATGGGATCGTTGTCCCGCTGGAAGATAATTTTTTACCGATAAGGCGCTGGATAGATTCATATTTTTTGTAGCCTTCTTTCTTCAAAAGCCTTTCAGTTTTTACTAAGTCTTCAATCGCCCCTCCCCCAAAAATCTCAAATTTTGACTCATCACTCCATAAAACTCTCTTCCACTCTTCATGCGTCTTAATTTTATTTTGACGACTTAAAAGATGTTTCTTCACCGCCATCCTTCCAAAAAAACAAAAAGATTTATTGATCTAAGCTGCTATCTTTGGACCGGCGAGTCATCGATCACGTTTACTTATCTTCAGCGGTTGGGGTTTTTCGAGATCGTCCTCTATCTATCGCTAAAGCTTCTGGTGGATGTATTTTTTCACGTTTTTTCACGTTGTAGTCGATTACTTTTACCTAGACTACGAAAACTTGCAATTATAGCAGGAGTTTGAACCGATTTTTCCTTGGTTTCACCCATTTCAAAACTTACAAGTCGGGACTTACGAGAAAAAAAAAACACTTCGTATACGAACTAGACATCAAGATGTCTTGGTCCAACAAGGATAAATCACAGGGTCAGGAGGACTAAACTACAATCATAAACACCAAAGAAATAATTCATAGCTAATGAATAATAAATTAATTAACCGGTGATTGCAAGTTTTAACTTATCCAACTAAACATGCGCTTATATAAAGTTAACAAATAAAGGACACTATTATTTTTGGTTTGGTATCTTCTTTTGATGACATGAAAGAGAAATTTAATTAATGGATTACAGGGTAGGCAAAAACTTTTGATCGGTATATATTTTATTTTTTTTTTGTTTTATTTAAAAATTCTTGTCTACAAAATGTTAACAATATTTTGACATAAAATCATTTCTCTCTCTTTCCGATATACGCAGTGATAGATTTTTTTATTTTAAACTTTCTGCGTGGAATTTTTGTAGTTTATTGCCTTACGGTTCGAACACGATTGAACTTGTTTTGCTTATTCTATAAAGTATCGTCAAACCAAAAGTGTAAACATGAAGAATTTGCTAGTCAGTTTTGTAAGATGTGATGTTAATAAAACAATTTTCTGTTCCGTATATTTGCCGTAGAAAAATTTTGTGAATGTTATGTTGTAGCTGGACTTCGGACCCTTCGAATTGGTTACGACGTAACTCAACAGGAGAGCCGTATCTGTGCGGGAACGTCACCGGCTCCCGACATTGTCCACCGACTCACACCTGCCTCTGCACCGGCGGAAATCCCAACCACGGTTACACCAGCTTCGACAATTTCCTGTGGTCGATGCTAACAACGTTCCAGCTCATCACTCTCGATTATTGGGAAAACGTATATAACATGGTTAGTATTATCGTTTATTTCGACGCCGTTCATGATTAATACAATATTTTGAACTACAGTTCTTGACTTCTAAAAAAAATAAAGATAAATACGAAATAAATATTTACAGCCCTCTAAACGTTAACATTTTTTAATAACTTTCTAGTTATCTTTAATATAAAATATCTTCAGCTAATAAACAATAGATGGCGATACATTCCAATATATTATGGCGGATGAAGGATCTGATTTGACAGTAACATTTTTTTTTATTTTTTATAGAAAATTTATAACCTCAACTTTATACATAAGTTTTATTTTTATAAGATAGTTGCTTGGAAAGTTTCGAAAATGTCAGCACTTATTAGCGTAAGTTGAAAGATTTCCTTTACAATTTCATCCATTTTGGACGCTTAGTTTCTGTTTGAAAATCTTATAAGTGAGTCATAGTGAAGATTTGTTCCATATAAGGATTTTTTTAAAGCGTTTGCTCGCTTTAGACCGAAAGTGTATTGGAATAAACATTTCCCAGGCCTTATTGTCGCTATTTAAAGAAAATAAAGATTTTCTGGAAGATGGTGTTGTGGTTGTTTAATATGACTACTGGCAGTTTTCGGTCTCGTAAAAAATGGATTACGTAGAAAACTTTTCAGAAAACTCTCGTATAATTTTGATAATTTTTCGTTGAGAATTTCAGCTTTCCTAGCACTTTAAAATATGCCTTTTTAAGTACTGTTCATTATGCAAAAAAGCACAAAGAGCGCGAACCCTTCACCAGATCGTAACCTCGATTCATTCAACATACAAAAGCGTGTTTATCACTAAGCGGTTTTTAATTAGATGCATCATTAAACCCTGTGTAAAAAGTGGCGAAATTGTAGGGAGTTCCACCAAATATCCAGGATATATTCAATTGATGATATTAAGTGGCTCGAAAAATACCCAGAATTGAAAAACAGGAACGAATCACATGCATTTAATCAATTAATTATAATAAGTGAATGGTACAGGACGTGATGGCAAACAAGCTCAAAATTGTCCACCTTCGAGCGAATTTTTGAGCAAAATTAAAGACACATCACTCAATAAGTTGTGTCACTAACTAAGAAAAACAAAACTTTTTGTCAAAAATCGATTTTATTCATCAATGGAATCCCCTTCAATCATTCCAACGTAACTTCTCGATGCCGCGTTTGGAGGAGGATTTATCTTTTCACACCAACGAGCATTTTTTTTAAATCATTAGTCACTGGGTCAGATCTGGACTATACTTTAAGTTTGACCATCGTTGCCATCGACTTGTGAATCGGTGAATTGTCTTGTTGAAACTTCGACATATAAGGCCGTTTTTCCTTGATTTTTGCATTCAAACGACCTAACAACTCAATGTAATATTCCCTATTGATTGTCTCTCCATTTTGGAGTTAGTTGATGAACAATATCTCATGAGCATCTCGAAAAACTGAAGCCATAACCTTCCCAGCTGATTGTTGTGCCTTTGGAAGCTTCAGACGTGATTCACCGGCTGCAGTCTACTCAGATGATGATCGTTTTGATTGAGGAGTGAAGTGATGGATCCATGTTTCATCTATTGTCACATATAGAGGCAAAAAATCGACTGTGAGTAAACACACTGCCTTCTGATGTTTCTTGATAACCAATTTGTGGACTTTTTTTTGTTTTCGCCATTACCATCATCGGTGTCTGAACGACCACGTTTAATTTCAGCAAACCCTTAGCAAATGGTTCTTTCCGATGGAGCAGAGTGCGAATAACACTTTTAAAACCATTGCTTAGCTTGTACACTCTTTTTTTCCATCAAGAAGGAATGATAAATTAACACACGAAATTGATTCAAAAATAACAAAAGTAGCTTCACCTAAATGGCTTCCACTTTTTTTTGACTTATCAAAACATCATGATATTTCACACATAGTTTTTTTAATGTTGGTACTTCGTAAACGTCATAAGGATTTGACAATGACAGCTCCGTCTTTGTGCCAGCCACACGATTTATTGAGTGAAAATTCAAACATAGTTTGTTGAAAGTTGGTACCTCGTAAACGTCATATGGATTTGACAATGACAGCTCCTTCTGTGTGTCAGTCACACGATTAATTCAACGATGTAATATGTGAAGCTTTTAATCGACTTAAATATTCCTACTACAAACTGTTGATTAATTTTTTTCAGGTGCTGTCAGCGTGTGGTCCAATCAGCGTTTCGTTTTTCACGGTAGTAGTTTTTTTCGGATCGTTCTATCTTATTAATCTAATGTTGGCTGTGGTAGCTCTTAGTTACGAAGAAGAAGCAGAAATTACTCAAGAGGTAGCTATAGTACTATATATATATATATATATATATATATATATATATATATATATATATACCGATATTTTTCATTTTATTATTATTATTATTATTACAATAAGGTACGGGTAAGGACCTTAAGATCCATAAGCCCTGAAATATACTATATATATTACAAAAATTAAAGTAATTGAAGTACCTGGTTAGAAATTTAAAAATTACAAGGGAAAAGAAAGATTTAACTAGAAAATAGAAAAGCGTCCAGTCTATTCTTAAAAATATTGACAGACAGTGTCGTTGCAATATCCTCAAGTAGAGGATTCCATGTTGAAAAAACACGATTACACAAAAAATGTTGCCTTGTCCGACAAGTGCATCTTTCTTTTTTCAATTTCCATCTGTGTCCTCGAAGCCGATTATCAGTGTCCACATTAAATATGTTTTTTAAGTTACCATAATTGAAATTTAAAATGCGCTAGGTGATTATCATATCGCCAGGAAGATGACGTTGTTCAAAGATCGGTAAATCCATTATATTTAGTCTTTCTGTATAACTAGGTCTTGTACGCCCGAGAGATAATCTGGTTGATCGACGCTGAACCTTTTCGAGAAGATCTTTTTCCCGCACTAGTTCCAGACACCACATAGATCCACAATGCTCCATAATTGGGCGAATATAAGTTTTATATCCGTAGTAATTGTAACACCGAGATCGTTATAGGAATTCACTTCATTTAAGGCTTGACCGTTTAAGAAGTATGTATGTCTCGGATTGTTTTTGCCTAAGTAAAGAGCTACACACTTATCTGCACTGAGAGGCAACATCCAGTCTGAGCACCGCTTAGAGATCGAATCCAAGTCCTCTGGAAGATTTATATGAAGAGATGAATCAGCGAATATTTCCGAATCGTCGGCATAGAAAACTTTGTTGCATTGAGAATATGAAATTGGAGGTCACTTGCGTATATTATAAATAAGAGAGGACCCAGTACCGACTTTCTATTTGTTAAGATTGAGTCCATCCACTCCAGTAGATCACCTCGTATGCCAATATGTTCCAATTTATACAGTAATTTCGGTTTTGGCACTCGATCGAACGCTTTTGCAAAATCTAGGTAAATGATGTCCGTCAGGATTTTCTTGTCTAAAGATTTTGTCCATTCATAAACACACCAAAGTAGATTCGTCATTGTTGAACATCCTTTTACAAATCCCTGTTGTTGTTCAGGTATTATTTTGTCGATCAAAACAAATTTACTGACATATTCTGAAACTATAGATTCCATAACCTTACAGATGATTGGTGTGAGGCTAATGGGGCGATAGTTCTTGGAGTCAAGTTTATTGCCTTTCTTGAAAATTGGTGTTACTGAGGCTGTTTTCCAGATAGGAAGTAGTATGTGTGTATTAAATGACAAGGATATTATTATAGACAGAGGATGAGTGAGAGCATTACAACATCTTTTTAGAAATAGAGGAGAGTTTAAATCAAGACCGGGAGAAGAGTTGTTTTTTAATTTTTGAAGGTGACATTTGACAGTTTCAGGAGTAAAATGAAGTTGCTCTAAGGATGAAATTATTCTTGTGGGCAGAATCTCGGGTAAATTATTTTTGATATTTTCAGTAAAGAAAACCTTAGACAAAATGTCTGTCAAAACTTCGGCACTATCAGTGTCATTTTGACAAACCATGCCGTCATCTTTAACAATGATGATCGAATGTATTTATAGACTTTTTTAAATCTTTGGCAAAATTTTTGTGAATTTCAAAATCAGCTTGACTGACCGTGCGCTTGTACTTCCGCCACAATTTGCTTTTATATCTAATCAAGGAGATTATTTCACCATTGATCCATGGTTTTACTTTATTTATGTACACCACACCACTTTCTTGGTAGAATACTTGTTTTTAAGGTCCGCAACAGTAGTTGTAAATGTATCCTATACTATAGTGGGATCCAGTGAGACATCTAAATTTTGTCCCCAATCAATACTAGCTAGGTGGCGGTTCAGGTTTTCAAAATCGGTTATTTCAAAATAGGACTCTCCAATATCTCATACTAAATTTCACGGCTTTATTTTATTCGTAGAAGGAAACATTTTTTCCACTATTCTATTACAAACAACAAAATCTGACAACATTGTTATCTACTAATATTGATCGAAAGTAAAACTTAATTAATTTTTCGTGAATAGGAGAGAAAGAAGGAACTGGTGGACCACCGAGAGGATTCCACGTTTAGTTTCGATCCTTCGACGTTAAACGTAAAAAAATTGTCGAAACAGAAAATAAAAAAAATCGACGCCAGAAAAGGAGTGCTGTTATCGTCTTACACGAGAAAGAAGACGCGACGCAGAAAAAGAAACAGAAGTTGTACGAAAACAGGCGCAACTGAAAACAACGGCAATAAACAAGAGACCAAAGACTCCAATATATTTCAGATGTCTCCAAAGAAAAATAGTCGGAGGTAACGCAACTGTTTTTTATTTATTATTAGCTGGAACAAAGGAAATATGAGTGCGGTAATTTTTTTTAATAACATAATGTATTTTCAAAATTTCTGTTACGTTTTATCGTAGAAGAATCGATTTTCTTCGAACTTGACATTCCGAAAATTTGCGGTAACTTTAATGTTTGTATTGAAGGGATTATGTAACTATCAATTGCTAGAGGAGACTGTTGTACTTTGAAACATTTTTTTAGTATCTTCACACAGAAACAATCTTAATAATTATTGCAAGAATTTGAATAAGTCATTTCAATTTGTGTCCATTTATCAAATTCGAAAATTAAATTTTTAAAAAAGTTATGTGAAAACTCAAAAACAACAAAAAGTTTTTTTTATAAAAATTCTGCATTTGAATCTTCATCTGCACTATCTACATCATCTGTTGACGTATGGGGCAGAGGTCTCCACTACCTTATATTTTTTATTGTTTTGGTTCCATTTTTTTGAACGGCAAGACTTTTGGATTTTTTTTCCAAATTTTTGTTACCGATTGTGATTTTTGCTTTTGTTTCTTCTGATTTCATCCTTCCCAGGGATGTCGGCTGTTATAATTGTTTTTCCAGTCTTTCTTTGTATTTATCCTGGCTACTGCTTTTGGAAACGGCTGGCGAAATAAATCCTTTTTGGAGGGTTTCTGCATTAACATTTGAAGGTCTCAATGGTGAGGTTTTTACACCTAATGGTCCAGCTCTTGGTTCATCTGTTGTTGAGGTTAAACACTGAGTCTGTTTATCAAAATCATGATTCTTTACATAGGAATCCATAACATCTTGATCTGAAAAACCTCTTAATATATTGTTAGGCAGGAAACGTCGAGGAAAAGCAGTTCCCAGAACTTCTGCTACTGAGTATATATCAAGACTCTACACCTCTGTAAAATGGTTTAAGAAGGCTATATAATAAAATGGTCAATTTCTTTAGAGGCCTGTCTACTGATCTTCTGGTAGTTGGCGTCTCTTTGAATGCTTTTTTCATAGGCCGATCCTTCTCTATTCTTTCGACGTGTACCTTCCCCTCTCATTTTCTCTGAACCCATCCGACCACATCTGCTATCTGGTAGCGGGCCTTTCTAATTTTGGAACTGCATTTTCTGACCTAGAGGATTACTCTGAAACAACATTTTTAAAAGATTGTCTTTGTCTTCTGTTATATGGACAACATCATCTGCGTAGCATACAATTCTGAACTCGCTGCCTCACGTCGTGTATCCTCTTCCTGCAATTTTGACCCAGTTTATTTTTCGGGTAAGGAGAAGGTTACAGACAGTTACATTGTCTAATTCCTGTTGTTATTGGAACGTCATCTTAGAGTTTGTTGTCGTGCTGTATTCTAAATGGATAAGTGAGTTCTTTAATGATTAGTATCACTTTTTTTTGGTTTGTTTTACCCTATCGAAAGCCTGAGTTAGATCAACAAAGCATAAGAAAGCTTTTTCTATAAAGTTGTTATCTATTTATTTCTATATTTCGCGAAATTGTGAAAGTACCGCGTTAAAAAAAATCGTGTTGCAGATCTGTCACGCCGAGTCGCAGTCCTAGTCCAAGACATAGTAGCACACATAGTCAACAAAGTCAAGAATCGCCTCGACCTCAAGCTTTGCCCCTTCCCCATCCTCTTCCGAAACACGTGCAACTCAACGATCCTAAAAGAACAGATACTTTACATCCTCATAATACATTGGGTAAGTGGTGGAATCAATCATAATATTTCCGTTCATCCTGTATATAGATTCTACAAAATTTTTTCCATTCACGACAGGTCCAAATCCGAATAGATTAGGTCTGCAAAGTAGACAAGCCAGTAGTAACAGTGGCGAAGGAAACAACAGAGAGTCTTCCCTTGATGATTCAGGTGTAGTCGACGACCACGAACCGGAAGGGGATGCTACGTCGGAGGAAGTTACCTCTCACCTTACTCCAAGCAGTAGGGTGAGTTTTTGAATAAATAATTCAATACAAAAGTTTCAATTCACCCTAGTCAACGATTGGTCTAATCCGCCTCTGTGCCCTTTAACACATTGACGGTTTTGAAAAATTCACGAGTCTCATTTTACCCAGATATGTTTTGATCACGAAACTTTTCACGGCGTAGATACTCATTTAAAATCCGACTTGGAGTTTCTCAAGACTTGAATTTTATTCAAAGCCGTGCGTAAAATTTTCATACATCATTTTCTAGGTAAAAAGAATGTCGTGTGAATTTTTTTTCGGTCAAATTTATTTTTGTCGTGAGATGTGTAATGAAAATTATTTTATAACAGTCATACTTTTGCTACAAAGTGAGTTTTTTAAAAAAAATTTTTTGTTTATATTCAGCAACGAAATACACAATAATAATATATAGTGCGATCTATAAAAAACATGATTTTAAGTTCATTTCACTATCAGTTATCCAATATTATCTCAATGTTTCATTTTTCTTTATTCCGCTTATAAATGAATGAATTAAGGAATATGCACAATTCGATTTTCCAAACTACACTGCCGATCATAAAATTAGGGCCATCCCATTTAATTTTTGAAATATAGTACGCGAACATAAAGGTAGGGTGGATGGCGAGCCTGATTCTGGTTACAGGGCCTGCAATCAAATGTCAATGTCAAATGCCACACTACACCAACTCTCACAATTACACTGTCACTATCACAATCAATGTACGTTTTAAGTTTCTTTTATATCTAGAACTATCAATTCATGTATATATTTTCTTGCTCTATACCTTATAAAACTTATTAGTGCAGTCTTGAATCTTTTTAGTGTATTTGTTTTTTTCATATCATCTGATATAAAGTCCATAAGTGCAAATAATAAATTCTTTGTCCCATATTCTCGTTTTCAATTTCAAATTGTACCAGTTTGTTGTTTTGTAATATTGTTATACTTATTTTGACCTGTTGTTTTCGATTTTCCTGATAAAAGGTTTTTAGTATAACGTCGAAAGTTTTTGCCAAATGAAAAAATATCCTTATTACTGGTTCATCTTTATCTATTGCATATTGCATCTTGAGTTGACTTACGATTTCTAAAACCAAATTGTGAGGTTGAAAATAAATTAGGTTTTCTCATGAATTTGTTGACTCTAGCTTCCACAATATTTTCTAATACTTTAGCTAGGCTTGTTATCAGGAAAATTGAGCGATAATTTGCCACATCATAGTTGACTTATCATCACAGGCCGAAAGTTTTTTCTATATTTTCGGTTCTACGCAGTGACTTTCCAAAATGATCGTGTAGTGTTCACATACAATTTCCTCTGGATCTTCTCCATTTTCAGGACATGTATGAAATTTGTTATCCTTATTTTCCGTACAAAATTTCACATTTAATCCTTATATAAAGTTTAGTGGTAATAAAATAGATTTCATCCACCTAAACATTCGGTATATAAAGTAATATATCGACGACGCAGTCACAATAATTTATGTCTTCTGGTTGCATACCTCGAGTTTGAAATGTCAATACTTTATGTTACCTCGAAACAGTTATAGGATATCGTAAATATAACAAACATTTTATTGCCCTTACAGAGAATTGAGGTGACACCTGTCACAGTGGCAGTAACTCCCAAGCAAATAAAAGTTATCAAATGCAACGGCGTGGGTAGCTGTAAGAAGAAGGAGATGTACACGCTTCAACCTGATTATCTCTCGCATATCGTTGTTATTAGTGAGTATTAGAAAGTATTATTTTTATCACCAGATGTCACTACTTTTTTTATACGCAGATCAAGAAATTCCTGATAGAAATTGCAACGGTTGCGAGCAATGTTGTATAGATTACGACGGTTGGTTGCAGTTCCAGCAAGGGCTTTATCAGATCGTAAAAGATCCACTGTTCGAACTGGCTATCACGGTATGTATAGTCCTGAATACCATGTTTCTCGCGATGGAACACCATGGAATGAGCGAGTCTATACTTAGAGCTCTAGATATAGGAAATAAGGTAACGGAAATAATATATATAATATATAATCGTACAAAATCAATTTTTCTTTTTTTTCTTTCCCAGGTTTTTACTTCCATATTCACCTTCGAATGCTGTCTGAAAATAATGGCTCTGAGTAAAGACTTTTTTCATTGTGGATGGAATATTTTTGATCTTATTATTGTTTCTGCTAGTTTATTAGACCTGATATTCGAACTGGTTGATGGACTGTCGGTATTAAGAGGTCTACGTTTGGTAAGTACTATAACAATTTCAATTTTATAAATCTTGATTACTAAAAGTTAGGTTATGTCGTAGATTTTATATTAGTCGAAATTGAAGAGCCAAAATTTTCAAAAACAGTTATTAATAAACTTGTCATATCTTTACTATCTAATTAAAATTACGAAATAAATAAAAATCGAAAGATAATTTGCTATACCATATATGGGCAGTCTCCGACTTATTTTTTGACCAAAGGACATCCTTCAATTAATTATTTTAGTATTATTATCGCATTAGATGGGTTAAAAATAATTCAGATTTATTTATATATTTAAAATAAGGCCGAAACTCATTTATGGAAATCCGAAATGGTTACAACCCTCAACTGGATTCCCAATTTATGTAGTGAATTGAATTTGTAGTATGGTTGCTGAAACCTTTGTTGAAATTCCTAAAATGGGGAAAGGAATTACTAAAAAAGAACGAGTAGGTAGAGCAGATTTGAAAAAAAAAGAGCCCATGCTCTAGCATATATAAAAAACTGAATTTATACTTTTTTACCAAAGAGGAATCTGTTTTTTTCTATTTTTTATGCTCCCCAAATAAATAGCAAATACGAATTTACACGGAAATTATTTTAAATTTGCTTAAATTTGCTTAAAACAAAATAAAATCCATAAAGATAACTGAAATTTTTTTGAACACAATAAAAAAAACAAGGAAAAACTTACCAGCGAATGTAAAGAATAAAATCACCACAAATTTATTAAAATTTACTTTGATTCAAAGTGTAGGTAGATAGAGGACGATTTAGCATACATTCCGAGGTTTTATTTAATTTCTTGAATGGAATGGGAGGGCGAGTTTCTTCAAAAACTCGAAAGTTAGAATAAATAAATCCGTAGTGACTACTGTGCCACAATACGTAAACAAAGGAATATTCAAGATGTTGGAAGAAAAAAGTAAAAAGCCGAATTTCAATTAAAATGTATCGCCCACGCCTATGGAATCTCAAAGATTAAATATGAAAAAATAGAAATAAAATTACCTATACTAGTGTAAAAAAAATTGAACTTTCATTCAACACAGATTTTAAAAAATATTACGTAATGTCCTCATATAATTTTTGATGATTTTTCATTTCGATTTTTTGTCTATAATACAAAGTTAGCAGTGAATTTGTTTGTGACAAGTTTTCCGTATTATAAAAAAATGATTAATTATTCTAGGACAATGTAAATGGTACCTTTTAGTTCACCTGTATCTCTTAAATCTAGCTTAACAATTCATTTTACTAACAACTAAATTTTCAAATCGTTTTATAGCGAAAAGAAAACCGAAAATCTATTTTTACCTAACAAATTTAAGCGAAAATCAATTTCCAGAAACTTATTCTACTCTGGGAAAATTGTGGAAAACGATACAATGGATTTACCGGAATTATTTTCCGGGAAAGTGGTTTCCGCAGTTAAGCGCAGCTGAAAATGGTCCCAATATATTGTTATTGGGGTCAATTAACCACCCCATTGAGAGAACTTATTTTCTCTTTTTATAACCGGGTGATTCTTTAAGATTTCATATATACCATTTCAGGTATATGATTTTCAGGTGTTATATATAATAATCTAAAATATTTTAAGCTTCCTATCACATTTATATACAATATAATTCTTATTTATTTACTCTCTTTCTATTCGTAGGGTAAATTAATAGACACTGTCTATTACGTTCTTAATTTATTTAAACACTTTGTATTTCGGTCTGTTCACTATGATTATTTATTATTAACTGACCTAAATTCCGCTACAAAAGTTCTTTATATATATTTCAAAATTTTAATAGTTCTAGAAAATAAAGAAACGAAACAAATAAATAAATAGACCTTTTTAGATAATTATTCAAAAGAGACAATGTAAATAAACGATCTGCTATAACAAAAAGTTATATAAAAAAAACAAACATCCGCCGAAATTTATAACTCTACCAGGCAGGACCGGCTC
Source organism: Diorhabda sublineata (assembly GCF_026230105.1). Lineage (NCBI taxonomy): Eukaryota > Metazoa > Arthropoda > Insecta > Coleoptera > Chrysomelidae > Diorhabda > Diorhabda sublineata. The sequence continues at coordinate 13,153,342 of NC_079485.1, read as the reverse complement.
CAGGGCGGAGACGCGTTCCTAAAAATATTTTTCTAATTCATGAAAATACGGGATTTCAATAAACTGAATATGATAATATACAGTGTTCTACATAAAATGAGTAAGCTCAAGTTAACTCTCATCAAAAGCAAAGGCAGGAAAAAATTATAAATATTCAAGATTAATTTATTATTAGAAACTAATACGACAAATTTTCAATTTGTATTCTATATACCAGAAAAATCACCCTGTATCTCAAATTCATATTCGATGCATTACGATTTCAGTTGATTAATTCAATTTTCCAAAATAGTTGTTTTTGAAGTTTTTCGATGTTTTATATTTCATTTTTTCCAGTTGAGAGTATTGAAATTGGCTCAATCTTGGATAACAATGAAAGTACTTCTCAGCATTATTATAAGTACCATTGGGGCCCTAGGTAACCTAACGCTGGTACTAGCCATAGTAATCTATATATTCGCTGTAATCGGTATGCAACTGTTCGCCAAAGACTATACAGAGGAAAAGTTTTTTCCCGATCCAGTACCAAGGTAATTTATATATAAAAGTGAACAAATAAAACACTGATATAATCTCAATTTTCATTATATTCTATTTTTTGCTATAACTATTGACCGTTTTTGGCATTCTTACACCTCGTTTGTATAATATCTCTTATTTCAGTTTTTTTAAACAATTACGTTAATTTTTCAGATGGAATTTTACAGATTTTTTTCATTCCTTCATGATGATTTTTCGTATTTTATGTGGGGAATGGATTGAGCCACTTTGGGATTGTATGAGAGCCGAAAAAGCAGAGGTATTTATCTATTAATTCCGCCGAAAATATAATTGAATTCACTAAAAGATCTATAAACATTTTCCAATTCACATATATATTCTGGAGTTGCCTCCAGAAACACTATATTTGGTTATATCCAATTCGGGGTGATTAGTAATAGTTTTAAATGTTGTACAGGGTTCGGGAACTTGTTTGGCTGTTTTCCTACCGACTTTGGTTATGGGCAATTTCATGGTACTGAATTTGTTTTTGGCCTTGTTACTCAACAGCTTCAACTCCGAAGAGTTAAAAACAAGAAAGCAGGTAAAATTCCTTTTTTTTGGAATGTTTTATTTGATTTTTTGACCTTACTCTTTCTTAGATCAGAAGCTAAATTTGATTTATTTCTAAGATTATTTGATATTTGGTGGAAAAGAATCGGTTTCTATGCTTTCATTTCTACCAAAAAAACTGTTGAAGATGAAAATTGATGAATAATCTTTTTGATTCACAAACATAGGAAAAAGCTATAAATGGTAAAATTTATAGTTATTTTAAAAATTTTTATGCAACTACGAATAATTTAATTGATTTCTGCTAAATATTTTTGAAATGTAAAAACTAAGGAAAATTATTATTTGTGACCAATTTATCAATATAAACGCAAATTGTCTTTTGAGAAAAGTCGAAACGTCAAAATTTAGCCTATTTTTGAAATTAATTTATATTGTGATAGGAAGTCGGTGATGAATCCAAATTGGCTCAAAGTTTTCAACGTATCAGAGATCTTGTAAGAAGACGACGATTGGAAAAAGAAAATGAAAACAACTCAAGATTGGAGCAAATCGTTAGAGAAGTTATGCAGAGACATGCCGAAGAAGAGGCTTTACGGGCAGGTAATTCCATTTAAAAAATGTTTAATTTTTGATTGAACCACTTTGTCTAATGTTTTTTTCCCGAATTCCCGGAATTTAATTGTTTTCCCCGCATAATATTATGGGTTTTAAAATCTTCATTCATTAATTATAACTCGTGAAAAGCAGTTTGTAAGAAACATTACACACCTACCAACTTAAACAAAATATGCGTTTCAACACGGTTTTTATAATTTAATGAACCCTTCTTGACATGTTCTATTAAAATTAATGGTTTTTAGCGGAGAAGACGTTGAAATCCTCCCCTCAAACAATCGTCGGATTCCCAAGGGATAAACGCAGCTATCAAGAAGCTATGAACCGTCCCATCTCCATAATCAGCTACGATCCACCGGAATATCAAGTGAGTAATTATCAAAAATAAACTTTAAATTTGTTATATCCAAAACTCTTTAATCATCTATTGCATATCACAAATTTAACAAGAGCAAAATTTTTAGGAGAGAATTCCTGAGGGCGAGAGGAGTAAAATATCTTCCAAATTATATAGGGGTGTAGCGAATACGTCAAATGAAGGAGGAATGTCCTTGAAAGGTGATAGAAGAGAAACAAAACTTTTGCAGAATATGTCTTCGGGATTAGGTACAACTAACAGTAGCAAAGGTACCTATTTTATAAATAATATTAACTAATTTTTTTTCTCTAAATATGTTTTTTATTTTAGAAGAAACCAGCGAAATCAATCCGAGCGTCAACAACCAATGCGCGACAGCGGATTCGGAAAACGAAAATACGCGCACGCCCAAACAAAAAAACGCTGATAACCCCTTCGATGGTGGAGATAAACCATGGCAGACTTTGGTGTCTTATGTAGACGAACTAACAGTTGGCGGTAGAAGAAATTCCAAAGGACAGTATATCGACAGTATGGGAAATTTTCCTGGATTTGGAAAGAAAAAACCGCCCAGAGTTGCTCCCGATTGTTTTCCGAGTAATATATATGAAAAGTAAGTTAAATATGAGGAAAAATCGTATGAAAAAAGAATCTTGATCTTCTGGAATATTCTGTTGTTTATGTATGAATGAACTTATTCAAAATTTGATTTTTTTAGGTGCGTATGTCTGAACAAATGCGCGAATACTAAAGTAGGAGTAAAGTGGACGAAACTAAGGCAATACGTGATGAGTATAGTAGATACTTCGACGTTCGAATGGTTCATATTAGTTTTAATATTCGCTTCGAGCGTAACGTTATGTTTTGAAGATATCCACTTGGATAAAAGTCCTGATTTGAAATTGGTTTTATACTGGACTAATCTCGCTTTCTCTATCATCTTCATAATTGAAATGTTCCTTAAGTGGATCGCTTTGGGTTTCCATAAATATTTTACCAGTTTTTGGACTTTATTGGATTTTTTGATAGTTTTTGTAAGTATAACTTTGGTACGTTCAAAATGAAACATGATGATTTCATACTTCAGTTATGTAATGTGATCGCAATTTACTAAACTGATTGCTCATTTTGGTGGAAAAGAAGCGTTCTAATTGACCGCTTCTTTTATACTAGAACAGAACCGTGACAAGCAGCCACCAATCAAAAAGGATGAAGGCACAACTGATCACCATTCAATGCGCTCCTATTATTTTCAGGTATCTTTATTCAGCTTGTTAATAGAAGAAAATGAAAATCTAAAAGTACTACGATCTCTTCGAACCCTAAGAGCGTTAAGACCTTTGCGAGCAATAAGTCGATGGCAAGGCATGAGGATAGTCGTCAACGCACTTATGTACGCCATTCCGAGCATATTTAATGTATTATTAGTGTGCTTAGTATTTTGGTTGATATTTTCCATAATGGGCGTACAATTTTTCAGCGGGAAATTTTATAAATGCGTGGATGATGAAGGAGAACGTATAGACGCTTCAGTGAGTATAAAATTTATTTTAAATTAGCAGCATTTTTTCATGGAAACTATTATTATTTTCCTTTTTGCTCAATGACCTTTGCTATCTTTTATTTAGCTCTTTCTGGTTCTTATCAGCAAAAAAACTGAACCACGTGCAATTGAAGGTCAGCGTCATTTGTGAAAGTTTCACCGTCAAAGATTTCTGCAAACTTCGAAATGAATGGTGTAATCAGATTATCAAACTATCCGATCTGACAATTTTAGTTAGGTTAAGTTAGATTGCTTCATCCAGTTTAATTAATTGTTGACAGTAGTCTTTGGAAGCAGTTCAAAAATTTGTAATCCCACCAAACTGATAGCATCATCTTATTTTATTGTTTTTTGTCAATTTTCGATGTGATTTGTGCTGGTTCATGATCGTTTTCGAACTATGTTACTGTAAAAGTGATTATTCTTTTCAAGAAAGGGTCGATTTCATTTCGTTTAAAGGGCATATAGCAAATGTTGATTCTTTCAATTCGTGAGGTACCCAAATATCAATCTTCTTAACTAACCCAAGACATTTTAATTGTTTTTCAATTGTTGCAGTCTCTACGTAACCCATATGACGATCTTCTTCAGTTATGACTTTGATTTAGTCATTATCAACTTCAGAATCAATCGACCAAAACGTTGCTCATGTTTGATGGAAAAATCTCCAGAACGGAATTTTTCTGACACGTGTGCTCGTTAAGCAATCAGCACCATAAAAATATTTCTTTGTTCTTCTTCTTATATTGCTTATAAAGTTACGTCAACTTGACAAATATCACGTGACAAAGGACAGTACGGCAATAACATAAGTTATTCAAAAACATAAAGCAACACTCTCTATCAGTAAAAAGCGAAAGTAATTAGTTGACAAACGATAATAAAGACGGATGCGCAACTAAATTTTCAAAAGTTTTAGGGAAACTATTCATTTTGATATTAAATATTTTTTTCCAGATTGTTGACACAAAATGGGACTGTTTGAAACAAAACTTCACATGGATGAATTCCAAAATATCATTCGATCACGTGGGCATCGCTTATTTAGCTTTATTTCAAGTAGTAAGTATTTAGATTTTGTTATAGGTCGATCACACCATCGAGATTAATCGCGAACAACAACGAGAATTAATTAATCGATTACAGGTGAGATTTATCTATATTATTGATTGATTCATTTATATTTTTATAGGCAACTTTCGAAGGCTGGATGGAAGTTATGGCGGACGCTGTAGATGCTAGAGGTGTGGATTTACAACCGCAACGAGAAGCCAACCTCTATTCTTACATATATTTCGTCATTTTCATAGTTTGTGGTTCTTTTTTCACGCTAAACTTATTCATAGGAGTAATAATAGATAATTTCAATATGCTTAAGAAAAAGGTAATACAAATTTTCAAAGCTTCTGTAAGTTTTAAATCGTTATTTTGTTTCCAGTATGAGGGAGGCGTTTTGGAAATGTTCCTCACGGAAAGTCAGAAGCATTATTATACCGCTATGAAGAAATTGGGTAGGAAGAAGCCGCAAAAAGTTATAAAGCGACCGATGAACCAGTGCCTGGCAATGTTCTACGACCTGTCGAATTCTCGCCGGTTCGAGATAGCCATATTTGTTTTAATTTTTTTGAATATGCTCAGCATGGGTATCGAACATTATGGGCAGCCGCATTCCGTGTTCTTCGTTCTAGAAGTCAGTAATGCGTTTTTTACCACGGTTTTCGGATTAGGTAAGAGACATTTTTTTATACCAATAATGCACTTTTATTAAAATATTCTTTCGAAAATGTCTTAAAAAAGTCGTTAATCTGACAGTTCCTTAACGTTACCGGGAACCATTTCGAAAACAACACCTCCAGGTTTCTTAATTTGGTTAACTGTCATTTCGAAGGTAACTCTAAAAGGTTTCTTAATTCAACAGTCATGTTGAAGGTAACTCTAAAATGTTTCTTAATCATGTGAGCACCAATTTTCAAGGTAACTCCGAAAAGTTCCGTTATCGGTTTCACAGCAATTTGAAGGGTAACTCCACAAAGTTTCTTAATCTAATTGACACAAATTTAAAAGGTAACTCCACAGAGTTTCTTAATTCAATCAACAATAATTTTGAAGGTAACTCTTCAAAGTTTCTCAATCTAATTGACAGAAATTTAAAAGGTAACTGCACAAAGTTTCTTAATTCAATCAACAATAATTTCGAAGGTAACTCTACAAACTTTCTTAATCTAATTTACACAAATTTAATAGGTAACTCTACAAAGTTTCTTAATTCAATTACAACAATTTTAAAGGTAGCTTTGCGGGGTTCCTTAATTTAACTAACATCAATTTCGAAGATAACTCTGCAGCTTAGCAAGAATCATTTCGAAGGTAACTCTTTAAAGTTTCTTTATCTTTTTCGGAACTATTCCGGTGGTATTTCTACAATGTTTTTAATTTTTTCCCAAAGTTCCTTGATATGAAATTGGAAAGGAAATTTTTAGCGGGGCTTTCGAGATATTCGAGTGAAGCAATAAGTAGTAATTTTGATTTTTCTATTTTCAGAAGCAATAGTGAAAATAATAGGATTAAGGTACCACTACTTCACTGTTCCATGGAACGTTTTCGATTTTCTATTAGTTCTGGCTTCCATTCTTGGCATTCTCATGGAAGATATCATGATAGACTTCCCTGTCTCTCCAACGCTTCTTAGGGTAGTTAGAGTTTTTAGGATAGGAAGAATTTTACGATTGATCAAAGTAAGTATATTGTTACATATTTTAAAATTTTTTCAAATAAGTTGATTGTTCAGTATTTCCTTCCTGAAGGTTTCCAAAGATTGAACCAATGGTGGCTTTAATTTGTCATGATATAATTATCAAATTAAAACCTAATAACGAACAAGGAAATAATGAACAAGCAAATAATTTATTATTTATAATACACACTTATTCAAAACCCCGCTTACTGGTCTACTGTGGCCTTTTGTAAGTATAACGGTTTAGGTGTATCATCCTGGAGTTGTGGTCAGTATTTTTTTAAGTATTATCTGTAACTTGTTTTCCCCCTATCGGTTGTTTTTAATGTTGTCTTGGTGTTGCATTCTGTTATTTCTCCTCGGCTGTATAAAGTCGGGATTAAATAAAAATTGTTAGGTAGAATTAGTTTTGTAAGTTGGTATATTCTATTCCCAAAATTTAATTGGGCAGATTATACCTAAGTGATACACTAGTCAACAGGTATTTTATATTGAAAAATACAATAGTAGATTATATTTTTAAATAGTATATATCATAAAAATGTACCTCCAATTCAAGCCCTCTACAATGTCCACAAATAGCAAATAAAAAATCCAAATTCAGTCAGTCGGTTAGATTCTTCCTTTCTCTATCGAATGACGCATATTTAAAATCTGCAACAGTTTTGGAATTATCAAAAAATATGAGTATGTCGAAAGATTTTTTCATATTCTTCAGCTTTGGCACATAGTATATTTTGAAATGTATTATAACCAATTTTTTAAATTGCATAGGAGTATCTCCAAATTTGACTTCTTGTAAATCTGTTTGGTTCCGGAATTATTTCAGATTATGTAAACAATTTCGCGATTTGAACAAATTAGTTTTAGTTAAAGTTACCACAAAATAAATTTCATAAAAAAAAATGTGTAAATAAATATAGATATAAATAATGTTGACTAGTGTTATCATTATCAATATTAGCAGATCTGCAATTCGAAAAATCTATTCTGATTTAAATTACCTTCAGAATTTCTAAAAAATAATAAGTGACTGTTCAACTCAATCTTTACATATAAAATGCACGACTTTCGTCAGTTTAAACAAAAAATTATATGTCTAAAGAACGAAGCTGAAAATCTTGTATATTCCACATTTTAATTATATCCAAAAATACTATAATTTTCGATGCCCCTCACTTTTTCTTTCGTAGGTACGTAGACATAGAAATTTCGAAGAACCTTTTTTGTTTTAACTGTTAATACATATTGAATTATACATTCTTCCTAACAAAATAAATATTTATTCTCTTCCAGGCTGCCAAAGGTATAAGAAAACTCCTTTTCGCTCTAATAGTATCGCTTCCAGCATTATTTAACATCGGTGCTCTTCTTGCTCTCATCACTTTTATCTACGCTATTATCGGCATGTTTCTTTTCGGCCACGTCCGCCAACAAGGCGCCCTAGACGATATGGTGAATTTCGAGACGTTCGGTAGATCTATGCATCTGCTTTTCCGCTTGATTACCTCAGCAGGTAAAATATTTTCATTGATTAACTAATGTAAAAAGTATAAATAGAAAATAATTCAAATAACTTTATAAAATCTTAAATAAATTTTAGATAATCTAACCTTTAAGATGGAACGTTTATGATATTCATACTAAACACACTATTTATTACACCACCACTCACAATTACACTGTCTGACGCGCATTTCGATAACCAAGTTATCGTCTTCAGAGCTGGAAGGTAAACAGTGTGTTCAGTAATCTGAAGTTGGTATTCATACAACGAGAGCTAAGAAGCTAAATATTTTTATTTCTATTTTTTTATAAAAAAATTGTTGTTTATCTAAATTTATTCTAGGTTGGAACGACGTTTTGGAATCGTTGATGATAGAATATCCAGACTGTGATCCGCATTATAAAAACCAGAGTAACGGTGATTGCGGTTATCCCCTGTTAGCAATAATATATTTCACCAGTTTCATTATTATAAATTATATGATAGTTATCAATATGTACATCGCCATAATACTCGAAAACTTCAACCAGGCTCATCAAGAGGAAGAAATCGGTATAGTAGAAGATGATTTAGAAATGTTCTACATCAGATGGAGCAAGTAAGTGTCGATATAATCGTCATTTTATTATCTAAAATCCTATATCTTCCAGATACGACCCTCACGCTACTCAATTCATCAGATTTACTCAACTGTCTGACTTCATAGCGTCTCTGGATCCTCCTTTAGGGATATCCAAACCGAATACTGTGGCCTTGGTAAGTTTCAACTTACCGATAGCGAAAGGCAATAAGATACATTGCTTAGACATACTACACGCGTTGGTGAAGCACGTTTTAGGACACGTGGAAGAGACCGAAAACTTCCGACAGTTACAAGAGCAGATGAGCATCAAATTCAAGAAGCAGTTTCCCACTAGGAAGGAACTGGAAATCGTTTCCTCGACCAGAATATGGAAGAGGCAGGACAAAGCTGCCAGACTAATCCAGAAGACTTACAAGGATTATCAGAAGTGAGTTTTACATCTTTTATTTATCTGTTACCTAATTTTTTTCATTTTCTCTCCGTCGTAGACGCAAGAAGGAAAGAGACCGCGAACAAGAAGACGAAACGACTCAAACTTCATCGCCCGGTACTGGTTGGCAGGGAAGATTATCCGCTTTTTTACACGTACATCGAGGCAGTCGCGCCTCTTCTCGCAAATCCTCAAGGGCGTCTGACGCTAGCGATCTCAGCGAACTCGGCGGCCCTTGGCTGAACTTACCGTTGCTGCTGCTCTCCAGCGCCACCAACATGTCCCCCGAGGAGTTGGATTTGACGCGCGACGCCGTCGATGTCAGCATCAAAGTCAGCGAGGCTACCCCGGAATCTGGTAAGTTACTAGCGGCCTACATGATGTTTTACTGCTCAAACGCTTCACCACAATAAACTTCTAACAAATGATACTTTCAATTTTTGATCAAAAATCAACTTCTAGACTCAATTTGACTTGTTTCTTCTACCGTATCGTGCAATTAAACAATTCACGATTGGCTCAACTGTATCAAAAATATTTGTTGATGTACTCTAGATGCCATAGTATCGAAAAACTCACTCTATATATACACGCAATATAGACACATTCCAATATGTTATTGCATTTTTGTATCACGTACGACACTGTACAGCACCGATTTACCATCACTATCGAAGATTTCTTACCTACTACTACAAGTAAGTTGGAATTTGTGGAACCGTTGGTGATATTCATACCGAACACACTGTTTACACTACACCAGCACTCACTATTACACTGTTTTACGCCGTTTCGATAAACAAATTATCGTCTTTAGAGACCGAAGGAAAACTTGAGGCTTTAAAGACTCAAGTTTACCTTCAATCCCTGAAGACGAGTTAGTATTTCTACAAAATTTAAAAAAAATTCATTTATCCATTCTTGATCTACCTATTTTCTTTCTTCTTCACTTTTATATATTTTTGTTTTTACTGTCTGCATTCTTCTATTCCTCATCATTTTTGTTATTATAATAAACATAAAAAGTAAAAGTAAAAAAATTCTTCTTATCTACTTTTTTTCTCTTTTTATTTTCGTATTTTTATCTTCTTCTTTCCTTCCTTCTTTTATGCATAATAAGATACAAATAGTATATCCTTCTTTACATCTTTTTATTTATCTGCTTAATATCCTTATCTTTCCTAACATTTATCTTCATGTTTTTCTTTTTATCTTCTTCTCTTTCATCTATAGTGGGTCACATTTCTCTTTGTTCCAATCCGATGACAGATATAACTACTAGAATTTATTTTGCTTCTAGGTACCACTCCCGTCACCCCCGTCCCTTCATCCCAGCCCCGACGTAGAAGTATTTACAGTTTTCCTTTCTTTTTACGTCATCAAGACGCCGTAGAAAAACCCGACGATAAGTCGTCTTCCCCTCTTCTCGGTCACAAAGAATTAAAATCTTCTCAGACTCTCCATCCAAGCGTAGCAGAAGAAAAACCGAAAAAAGGCAGCATTATTAGAAGAAAAAGGGCAGGGTCTGTGAAATCTCGTCCTACGTCGATGACGGGTAGCGGGTGTCAACGAACTCAATCTGAAAAGTGTACCAGGTAAGTCTCCCTATAATTTTTTTGTAATGTTTCCGTTTTTAATAAACATTATTGATCAAATTTGGAAGTACAAGTCGTCGAAAACCCTAACGAAATAACAGAGCATTCCTTCGCGTCAGGAAAATGTTTTTCGACCTCATCAAAAAATCGATTATTTTGAAGCAAAAAAACGAAATCAAGCACTGACCTGATATCCTATTCAGATGATACACAAAATCTTAAAAAATAGTATTGAATTGGAACGAAAAGGATAAAACTAACAAATTATTCGCTATTACGTCACTCACTTGAACACAACACTGCATGACAGCACAATAGAATAAGTGAATGTCCGATAAAGGTATATCACGTTTCTAAATTAATTGCAACTATATCGTTGAACAAACAAAAACGAAGAATTTCCTGCCTACTAATTTCATGACCGAATTATAATTGAATAATCGATTTTCCAGTTTCAGTAGTGACGTAAGCATTCTGGTGACGGAAGCGTCGCCCGAGAGCCACTCGACGAGGCCACCTTTAAATCGGCAAAATAGCGAATCCACCGTAATTCAAGTATTGGTACATAGAGAAAGCGAAGAATACAATAACGAAGAAGAATCGGGAACTAGTTGTCCGATAATAACTGAACCTGCGCACGAACAAGAATCGACTGACGTAGTTGTAGACTTAAATGACCTTGAATCGTGCAGCTGATCTTTACCCAATCGATAATTCGATTTTTCAAACGAAATATCCGGAGGCATTTGATTAATAGTGGGTTAGATTTTTTCGTCTTCTCTAAAACTCGTGATTGATATAATTATTGTGGAAAAATAGCTGAATAACTAGGAAAGTAGATTGAACTAAAAGTATACGAAAAGCCTTCAATTTTTAATTTTAGTAATCGATACAAATATAACTATGAATCCATGGGCAGTAAATAACAACTAACCATACTTTGTATACTTATAATCTTCCTTATTTGAAGTCTTCCCATCACTTCTAGATATTTTGAAAATATGTTATGCCCCTTGTATAGAGTTTTAATCAAAATATTCTTCCAGGAAATCATATTTTGTCAAATTTTTCATTATCTATTCTGTTTTATGATATATAATGGTGAAAATACAAATGGCCCATGTAAATAAAAGCACTAATTGCGAATTTACTTATTTCAATTTAAATTTTTTACTTACTTCTTTGCTTCCATTCTATAGACGTGTACAGTATATTTTTTGAATAATGCACGTGACGAAATTAGTCAAATGAAATTTGAGTTGTGCCTTTCTAGGCCTTATCATTATATAATGATAATTAATATTTTAATAAATTATAAACATAACCTAAAATATTTATCAAATGCCAAGGATATATTTGTTGCAATAAAAATTTGTAAAATACCAAATATTTAGAAAAGAGCATATTCGTATTACATTATATTTATTTCCAAAAATGACAATCAGTAGAAAAATATAAACAAAACGAAAGCTACTTTTATGAGACGAAATTTATCTATATATCTTTTACTTTGGGTCCAATTTTCAACTATATATAAGCTTCGATTCCAATAGATATCAGTTAGTTGAAAACTAGTATTATAAAAACACACTATAACGTAATTAAAGTCAATTGAAATAAACTCGCTTGTAAATGCTTCAAATAATAGCCGTAAACTTTCCACACACTTGCGCATGAGACATCCATCTAAGCAACCACCCCCAGAAATAGAACCCCCACCTAACATTTCGACAGGTCCTCATCTTCTTTAACGTCGCAGTTTCGCGCTTAGACTCTGGACGTCTTAATATGTGAGTATTTTCGCTATCCAACCTCCTTCGGCAACCGAACGGTCGGTCCTCCGTCTTCTTTTCATCTGTCCCCAATTCATAACTCAGTACTTGCTTATGAAGTACGGAGTTACCGTGTCTTCTTGTGGATAATACTTTCATATATCAAAATTTAGATATTTATACGTTATAGCGAGATTTTTGTCGTTTGACACGCGTCAAACGTCACATGTCACTTTATAATGTCAAGTAGTTTTAAATTAAAAACGTCATACGATATGCTCTATGATTAGTGGGAAGATAATGTGGCGCAAGACAGACACGCATATATATATATATATATATATATATATATATATATATATATATATATATATATATATATAAGCAATAATAAACTGGGAGTAACGTTGTTAGATCATTACAATCAGGTTATGTTGTCAGCGTATTGTATTAATAGTAAACGCTGTTTCCTTCTTCCTAATTCTTATTGTTTAATTAAAACAATAACTTAGTCTCGAATAAATAATAATGACACAATACGGGAAAATGCATCTAAATTGTAAAATCCGGCAACATTGCCGTGATAAAAACTTTTGAATCAATCAATAGAAGATTTTCGAAAGTAAAAAATATTGAATCTGACGACGATATCAGAAGTGCATCCCCATTTTGTGTCGATTATTTTTCTATATATATATAAATAAATAAGAAATATAGGTGTTTGTTTTATTTTCGATATTTAACTAATGTGCGTGCGCCGAATACAGTCTGCATTTTATATTTTAAAATTTCGTTAATACTAATTAATAAAAGTGAGATTCGGCGAACGCGACGCACTGATTTGAGTTGATTTGTATAAAGCAGTAGGTTAAATTCTAAAAAAATTTAAAAAAAACGCCGAATGGTGCAGTCAGAGATTTATATATAAATAATGTAAAGAAAAATTTTAAATCGTTATTAGATGATAGTTCATATTTTATAAGTTGTTTCGTTTTCGATTTAGTACATTTAAATGGAACGTCTAAAATTTTGTAAGGAATTTAGTTAAAAGACTTAATTATAAGTAAATTGATTAAATTGTGTCTTTTTCGTGTCATTAAGTGAATAATTAAAAGTAAAAAAATAGGAACAAAGTCCATGTATAAGGAAATCTGGACACGAGCGGTCATTAACGTGATTGGTTAGCCTCAAGCTAAGAAATTAATGGCGAGTCCAATAAGAGAAGCGCGCGAAACAGTGATGTATTCAAATGACCTATAGGGACATATTTTAAAACTATAGTTCTATGGAAGTAAAAACATTAATAGATTTAAATAATAAAATTACAAGAGACGATTCAAATGACAATGTTTAAGTAAAACACAAGTTTGGTTTGTTTTTGTTTACATTCGCGAGACCACATGACAGGTGACAAACGCACAAGCGCGTGCGCCATTAATTAAAGAAATAGACCCAAAAATCTCACTCTTACACATCAGCGTTTTAGCTCGTATCCAGACTTTCGAATACATAGAAACAATCGTCGACGCCATCTAGTTCAAATTAGTAAAACTATTATTTTAAGTACAGTAACAAAGTCAAAATAAGGATTATCATACAAAATAAAAATGCAGTAATGTTTTTTGGGTAATTGTTCGATATAGGTTCCAACCCTCCGATGACCTTGACCTTAGAATAACCTAACCTAGTTTCTATCCTTCAAATAAAGTTATTTTTGCTTTTCCGGCGTGGGTCAAATCTTGCGTTGATACTTACCACCTCCCCCCTTGACCAACATATTTCAAGGTCAAGGTCACCAATATCATCTATATCGAAGAATTTCCGTTGTTTATTTATTACAAGGAAATGTTTCAAATAAAATATAATTCAATTAAAATAGGGGGTTTATAGATTTCGTTTGCTGTTTGTTATTGTTTAAAATTTTGATTATACACCGAGAGGATATTTGTCTTTGAACTAATTACATTGAAAATATTTTATACTTAAATGTACTGATATTCGAGTTGTTGAAAATATATCATATAGATACAGGTTATTATAAGGTCAATTATTATTAAAAGCATATTGTTGATTTATATGGACTATAAAAAGATGTACCCATACAATCATAAAAGTATTAGAATAGATTAAAAACTTAAATAAAAAAATAGTATTTCAATTAATATCGTCTTTTTATCGTTATTAAATTATAGATATATATATAGTATGCTTCGTTTTTTTTACAAATTTTCGTTTTTATCTTTATATTATATGAAAATGACAAATAAAATTATAGTTAAGTTATGAAAATTTATTTTTCTAACACCTACACCTAAATTATGTAGCTCATCTGGAGTTTACGATTTTTGTTATACGAATATGTTTTTTTATTTATACACTGTCTTTACCGTTCTTAATTCATTTAAACGCTATACACTACACTTAACTAATCTATTCAAATTCTTCAATTACTTTCTAGTACAGTCACTATGACCATTCATTATAAACTGAACTAAACTACGTTACACAAACTCCTTACATATATATCCCTAACCAAAAGAATTCAAAAAATTCTAGAAAATAAAGAAAAAAACAAATAAATAAATACACCTTCCTAGAAAAATGTAAATAAACTGCCTGCTATAATAAAAAGTTATATAAAAAACAAACATGGCAGTTTGAAAAAATCCAATATAATTTACCCCATCATCGCTATTTTCTTGTCCAGTTGCAACCCCTCCCTATTAGCAATTCGATTTAATGGAGAAATAAAACAAACAATAACTTGTTAATCATATATCTATATATTCATATTTATATAATTAAAAGCTGATAAAATATGATACGGTTACAAACGGAAAGCCGTAACCTCATCACAGATCATCTGCAGCAGAAACTTTTACACAAAACAAAACGTGCCACCAAATTTTTGTACATTGATTTTCAAAAGCTTTACGAAAACACCGGCGCATCGATCTGTCATTTTTTTTTATTTATCCAGGAAAAATCCGAGCTATTCAGTCGAGATTTTTATTATAAAAAAAGTAGACGAACGCTCGCGTCATCTGCCGGACGATTTTATTTTTCCCCCATTTTTCCGAACGAGGCTTCAACAAATTAACGATACATCGACTTTTTTCAAAGTGCTTTGTTACTTCCTCGCTCTCGTTGGATCCGTCGTCAAACTGGAAGAATTCTGAAAAACAAAATAATACTTTATTTCATAATATTTTAAAATGACCCACTTTTTCATTCTCTTTTACATCGTTCACTCTCCTCCATGCGCTCATTTCTTCAATCTAATTCTATCATACTTAGATTTACCTTCTCATTCTCATTCATTTGATTTCTATTTCCTCAATCATTCTCTTTAACGCGCCATTTTCATTCACTCTCATCAATGCAACATCAAACCCATTTTTCCAATCCTATTTATTTCGACTTTCATTGTTTCTCCCTCCATTTATTCTGTTCTCTTACTAACATCAACGCACCATTAAACTCATTTTTCTAATTTATGTGTTCTTTACTTTTCACTTCATTATCTCTTCAAACATACTCTTTTCTTCATTCACTCACATGATCAAAGAGATCAACCTCAAATTCATATTTGTTTAATTTGTCTCCCTTTGTCTGGTTTCGATTATTCTTCTTCCCTCTCTCTCTTCAATATTTTCCCACTCTAGCATGCATTCTTTATTCACCCGTCGAGTTTCTTCCACTTCCCTACCACTCTCTTCAGTTCTTACAAACATTTCCTCGTACTTTTTTATTATTATTTTTTACCACTTCGCATCACTACTATTTTTTTTCTTTAATTATTTTTATAATATTTACTTACCATTTCAGTGGTAAGACAGTTGATAGCGTGTTCTACGGTCTTTTTGTGGTGTGATTTCATAGACGAATGAGTTCCTTGCTTCAATGGAGTCGTGGGACATCCTGTTTTGATTAAATTTAATTTGATATAATGTCAATCTGATAGATTTATATAAAAAAGCTAAATTACTATTGAAAAAAAAGTTATTCAAGCGCTACAATGTTTTCAAATTTATTGCGAAACGAAGGCGACTAGTTTTTGGGTGCACTATCATCAATAGAGTGAATAATTACATGAATAGGGGAATATCCTAGTGACTGCGCCAATTGTTTTTTTTTTGTTTTTTGAAATAAAAATATAATTGGCAAGGTGAGTATGGTTTTTATCGAAATCTATTGAAAAATTAGCCTCACTTATAGTTTCAATTGGATTTTATCGGATTCCAACTATACATTTGAGATATGGATGAATTTAATCGGAAAATCGAAATGAACGATTCAAAAAAATATACGCGAAAACTATATACATTTTTCATGTTTTTTTAATATAAAACAAATTTC
The DNA here is from genome assembly GCF_026230105.1 of Diorhabda sublineata. NCBI lineage: Eukaryota > Metazoa > Arthropoda > Insecta > Coleoptera > Chrysomelidae > Diorhabda > Diorhabda sublineata. The sequence continues at coordinate 13,136,790 of NC_079485.1, read as the reverse complement.
TCCGACTATGCCGAAGATTTTTGATATTAAAATGGTCCGCATACAATTATTTGAAAAAAAATCGCCGAAACGGGGGGCTATTCAGAAGTAGAATATTTCGAAAAATGAAAATTCTCCGAGTTTTATTGACAAAAATAATAGAAAAATAAAAATAAATAAAACTCGAAGCCCTGATAGCAGCGATGGTATCTCATCACTCACCCATATCTCCACTACTTGATGATTCGGTAAAAGAGGGTGTACCTTCAGTCCAGGTCGGTGTGGAGCCTTCAACGGAGGTCGGAGGCGTCCATGCCAACCCCCTGGAATGACTCGAGTGTCCACCCGCACCCGAACTGCCCGATTCTACGCTAAGCGATGACGATTTATTTTCTGGCCGAGATTCTAACTTTATGTCACTAAAGCTACAATAAAAAGACACATACACAAAGTGACAACGTAAACGCAACACGTGATCTACGAAACGAAACTTTAAATATTGCACTTCGTACTATTTACACCGACGGACATTGTTTTAACCTGTGTGAATAAAAATTTAATGCATAGATCACGCGTATTCGATTCGAGAGCGTACAATGAAACAGATTTATAAGCGAAGCAAATGATTCAAATGAAAAATTGCTGGAAGTCTCACCTTACAGGATCGTCCTTGTAATTTCTAACGGCGATATGATGTAAGGATGCGTACGATTGGGTCGAATGAGAAGAATGCGAACCCGAATGTACTTGGGAAGGTAGTGACGAGGCCGCTCCCATGGCCAGTCTGACGTGAGACGGGTCGTCGTCAAGGCCTTCGTAAGTCGGCGGCGGCGTACTGCAGCAGCTCGGCGCTATACCTTTAAAAAATTGGAAAAAGTTGATTTGTAGATCGGAAGATATCGCAGTTAGTCATTTCGCGTGTTAAATGACAGTTGCACAAAATTCAATTATACAGAGTATCCGTTTTTATAACACCGCGTAACTCGAGGTATTTCAAGTAGAAAGATATAATTTTTGATTGAATTAACTATCATCATACACGAAATAAATACTGTAAATGTTTTTGTAAAAAACAAATCAACACTACCAAATTCTAAAACGGAAAAAATCGAAGGCTTAGAGTGTCTAGTGTTACTAGATCGGGTTTCTAAGCTAACGAACACGGCACAACTCAACACAACAAGCATAATGTCAAAATCGAAAAAAATAAAAACGTACGAAAAACAAATTTACGAAATCGAACAGTGCCATCTTCCTTGTGCCGTGCTTGAACCTATAGCAAATAAAAAAAAATGAAAATAAACAACGACATGCAAACGCACAAAAAATAATATTCTAAACCCTAATCACGTTCTATCAGGATTCCTTTTTTTTAGTGTATACTATTTGATATTTCATACATATCTTCCCGGTTTATAATCATAATTAAAACATGTTAATTTGGCGTTTTTGAAATCGTACAATCCATTTATCGATGTCTCAGATGTAGGGAATTAGTACTACCGGTTTTAGCGGATTGATGGACTTCCGGTTGAGTATTACAACTCGATTTATAAATTAAACGAAATGGCAGTTATCGGCCAATTAATATAATCTAACCTAACTAGAAAATACATCAACAAAAGATAGTTTTCAATTCGAAATAGTCCCCCCTCGGTAAAACCGGAAATACTATATAGCTGACGTATTTTCGAAAAATTGACACCTTTACCACCACTTAAAAAAAAGGAAAATCATAATATTTCTTTTTATCAGCGTTAATTTCTATTTTTGTTAGTTGTGTTTTGGTGGAATAGTAGCGATTTCTACGCTTTCCAAAATTCTAAAAAAATGACATGTATGTTTTCAAGATAGTTAAGATTTAAAAAAATACAAATTTTTTAATGAAAATAAACACTTAGTAGATTTACAATGCTATATTTTTTTTATTTTTAAGAAATTTATTTTACTCAATCTATTCCACCAAAAAACTGAACACAATCATGTCCAACTGTTCCGCATCTTGAAGAAGATGTTAGATTTCCACCAAAAGTTAACAACGAAAGATAACATAGAAATACGAAAAAAATAGACGCTCAAAAATCTACCGTAGAGATAAAAAAAGGGAGCAGAAAAATCGAGTAACATAACATAACATAACATAAAATACAAGTAACTTTTCATTTGTCAATGGTATAGTACCGGGTCGAAATGAAATATCGTGAAAAGATAAAAATTAATGGGAACTAGTGCATTAAATTGATCAAAGTATAGGTTAAAAACGGCACAAATCACTAATCTACTTCATACTTTAACAACTAAATACACTAACTATACTCAATCTTGAGATCACGTAATTCTGGCGCATGCCAATCAGAAGCGTCCTCTACCGTCAACATCGCACCTTTATTCTGTCGTTCGCGCTTCACTTTCGGAGTACCACGAGGCGGTACTGGTGGCGGTACTTTGCCTTTACATTCGCCGTTCGATCGCCCAACCAAAACGGCGGGATAGGCCGATGGAGGTGGGGAAGAAACGGGCGAAAGCGGAGTACAGGAAGCCGGTAATTGCGCAGCTTTCGTCGATTCTACTTCGGATTGGACGACTATGCAGATTGTCCAAGTAATAAAACAATTAGGCGAAGGTAAATTCTTATGTGTACAGAAGTTGATATAAGAGGAATCGTAACCGAAGGGGCAAACAAACACTTTTTTAATTCCTTTTTTTTTAGTTATATTAACTTCTGTAACTATATTTATATTTCGATCACAAAATCAATATAAAAGAAAGGAAATTTTCCGTGAAACCACTTCGCTCCTGATGACGAAAAAGTTTTAAAGAAACTTTAGTCGATTCTGTTCTTTTTGTGGAAATAGTCCCTCAACGTAAGACTGGTTTTCATAGTTACATATTGGAGGAAAAGTGAAGGTATCCTTTCACCAAAACTTGAAATGAAAGTTAAGAGAGATACAATTTAATTTTTAAAATTTTTTTCCATTTTTAATTATGTGATTAGATCGAATGATAGTTCATTTTAGTCATAATTCAACTGTCTACAAATTATTGGTAGGTACAAATAATTTCAATTACTAATAGAATAAACCGAAAAAAATTAGAAGACTTGATCAGATACTATCTGACTTTTGGTGGAAAAATATTGGTCTTTCAAACAAAATATATAGAGTTATTGTTCCACTAAAACTCAATTATAAATGCCTATAAATTATTTGTTCCTATCATTCATAGTTTTTGTATATTTTATCTTGATTCAATAAATAGTGGAGAAAATTTTAAAAAATTGATCAAATAAAATTTCTATAATTATTTCTGTCTTTTGGTGGAAAACTGCTCGTATATATTTTGTTTAAAAAACCACTTTTTTCCACCAAAAGTCAGAGAAAATTATAGAAATTTTATTTGATCAATTTTTTAAAAATTTTCTCCACTATTTATTGAATCAAGATAAAATATACAAAAACTATAAATGATAGGAACAAATATTTTGTAGACAGTTAAATTACGACTACTTAGAAGGTGGAAAATTCTTAGAAATCAAATTATATCTCTATTAATTTTCATTTCAACTTTTGGTGGAAGGATAGCAGAATTTCCAAAAATATATAAACGGCTACTTTTCTACCAAAACACAGAAAAATATTAACAACGATATTTCGCGAAAAATTAATTTTTCACCTATAAGAATTATCTCATTTTCACAACCGAAATCGAATGATTTTTTTCAATCTTTATTTTGGAGCCAAATGTAGGACAAACATTAAGTATTATCATAAACATGTTTATAATAAATATACAGGGTGAACGAGACAACCAACTTTGGATTACCCTGTATATATATATACTACAAGTATAAACATAAACAGCACGGTTAACCACAAACCCCACTTACCGGTTTTGTTTCCAACAGTGTTACTCACTTTCACCTGAATAGCTGCATATAACAATAAATAGAAAATTTGAGGGACGGAATAAATACAACACCCTGTACTTACTTTCTCTTTCATTAGTTTCCTCGTGCCTGCCCAACGGTCTCGACAACGACTTCCTTTTAGACGGAGAATGTTTCAGAGCTGAAACAATTTTAAAATTAAATTTTTCGTCCAATAGAAACGAATCATTGTTTTTTCCTTAAAATTCAATATCCTCCAAAATTCAATTATACAGTGTGAATTATAAATAAAAACATATCAATTAAAATGAGTTTAGATTATTATACGTTTACAATGTTATCGGATCTTCCCGGTATTATAAAATCATCTCTGTATACTTTTTTATCCTTATGATATGATCTCGAAGGAATGTTGATAAAACAACGCTACAATTTCCCAGTGGTCAGTCTAGGAAGCAACGACTGTTTCAAATATGAATCTAGGAAGATAGAAGTTCGTAAAAGTGAATATGGACGACAAGAACTTTCAAAAAGTGAGTCTAGGAAGCAACGGATGTTTAAAATGTGAATCTAGGAAGAAAGAAGTTCGTAAACGTGAATATGGACGACAAAAGCGTTCAAAAAGTGAGTCTAGGAAGCATTGATACCTTCAAATGTGAATCTAGGAAGCAATAAGTTCGTAAAAGTGAATATGGACGGCAAAAACTTTCAAAAAGTGAGTCTAGGAAGCAACGACTGTTCCAAATGTGAATCTAGGAAGCAAGAAGTACGTAAAAGTGGAATATTTTTCAATAGTAGATCTAGAAAGCATTGATATTTGGATCAAAGAAGCATAAACTTCTCTAAAACTGAAAGTAGAAATAAAATATTTCTCAGTAGTGGATCTAGGAAACAACGAGTGCTTCAAATGTGAATCTAGGAAGCAAAAATTTTGCAAAAATGAAAATAGAAAAAAGAATTTTCCAGTAGTGAATCTAGCAAGCAACGTTGTCTCAAAACTGAATATGGGAAGCAAGAATTTTTTATAAAAGTAAAAATTTTTCAATCGTGAGTCTAGGAAGCAAGGATTATCCGAAACTAATGGGGAAAAAATTATGTAAGCGAGAGTTGGTTTCGTGAAACGCTATTTTATCGGAGTTCCCCACAATAAAAAGTATACAGGGTATTTCGTTTTTAAATAGAAGAAGCTCGTAATGTTTCTGGAAGATCTGACAACTCAATTAGATGGTCGCTAAAATAATTCTACAAAAGCCATTTCCAAAATGAGTCGATGTCAAATAATTCAATGAGATTTTCAGAGTTAGAGCAATATTTACATAAAAGAAGCTCCATCATGCAAAACATGCTCGCTTCAAAAATAGCGTTTCGATAATTTTTTTTTCAGATCTGTTAAAAAACTTCTGCTATTTCGAATGGGAAAAAGTCATCAAAAACCGTATACGAGGTGCGACAATTAAATTCTTCTTTCCTTGAAGGAGACTTCTACATTAAGAATGAAGGAACAATATTGGGATCATCTAAATCAGAATTTTTCACCGGGTCGATTAAGTTATCAGAATTTAATCGCTGCACCTCGTATATATTATACGAATATGAGAAATTGATCATTCCATTTTTGCTATATGAAAAAATCGGCAAATTCACAGGCGCATGCTCATTCAAAAATTTGTCATGACGTAAAAGCTTGAACAAAACGAGATAAATCTGCACTAAATTACTAAAGGTTGAATTACCTATGTAGCTGGTTACCAGATTACGAAACTTGCGATGATTGCCTTTTATTTCGGGTAAGTCCACTACGAGAAGCATTGAAAAATACGATCCGTTACTATTTTAACTTAAATATTTTTTGTTTATTCACGATACCCGGTACATAGTGTCGCCTGTAATGTCTCTCGTTGTGAAAAAATGATAGTAATGCCAAACGATCAACTGTTATTTGATTCGAGACTTAGGGAATCAGTAGAATCGTCTTTTGGAAAAATTATTGATAGAAACCTAAAAAATGGTAATCTTTGGGCGGAATGAGTCATAATAGTGTGAAATGACAAAAATTTATGAATTGGTGATCGTTAGACGAAATGGTGATAAAAATTCATGAAATGGTAATCTTTAATACTATCAAGAGACAACATGTCAATCTATAAATGACGGAAATTCATTAAATGGATATCTTTAGTCAGAATAATGTAAAAAATTTGAAAAATCGTAATCTCGAGATGAAATTAAGTGAAACAATTTATGATTAATTAACAAACTGAGTGATACAAATCATGAAATTAATCCAGGGGTGGAATAAATGACAATAATGGTAATCTTCAGATAAAATAAATTATAGGAATGTATAAGATGGTAATCAGCACTAGAAATAAAGCCCATAAATTAAAAAATGATAATGTAAAAGAACCATTTTTGGACGAATAGAGTGATAAAGGTTTATTAAAAAAATGGTAATATTTAGTGGAAACCACGAGAAATGATGAAAACGTGAAATAAATCACAATAATTTACTAAACAGACAGTATAAATTATAGATATATATGAAATGGTAATCCATAGTAGAAATAAATTTCATTAATTGAAAAATGGTAACGTATATTGAAATAATTAATGACATGTTAAATTTTTGTCGGAGTTAATGTCAAAAATTTGTAAATTCGTAATAAACCAGTGAAATTTAAGAAACGGTGTTTTTTAGACGAATTGAGTGATTAAAAGATGGTAATCTTTAGTAAAAATCATGATAAAAACACTATACATAGATTAAATAAATAACAATGATTTAGAATCTTTGATGAGTATAATTGAGGAGAATTCGTAAAATTATAATCTACAAGTAAAATAATATTTATGGAATATAAATGTCTGGACAAAATTATGAATACGTGAAATAATTGATATAAATTCATAAAATGGTAATCTTTACTCGCAATGAGTAATCTAAAGTCCAAAAATGGTAATCTTCTTATGAAATGGGTAACAAAAAGTGAAACAACTGTTTTAATAACAAAAATTGATAAAACTTATGATCTATAAGTGATAGAAAATTGTAATCTATCAGTGAAATATGTAAAATAAAATATATTTATATATATAAACAATATTTAAAGAAAAGACTAGCTAAAATGGCGAAACTATAATAGAATCAAAGAGAAATTCATGAAATGTTAAATTGTGAGTGAAATAATTGATAAAATCCCTGGTATGGTAATCTCAAGTAAAATAAGTGACAGATATTTATAAAATGGTTATCTATGAGTGAAATAATTAATAGATATCCCAAAAGTGGTAATCTTCAATCATAATTCGTTATTAGTTAATGTTTAAATGAAATAAGTGAAATAAATCCTTAATTTTTTCAGGAATTAAGTGACAAATACATAAAAATGTTGAACTATAAGTGGAATAACTGACAAAAATATCAAAAATGATAATTTAATCAGTATAAGTGATAATGAAATCACTCAATTTTTTAATGAAATCAGTTACAAATTTGTAAAATAGTAATCTATAAGTAAAATAAGTGGCAGGAATTTTTAAAATGGTAATCTATAAGCGAAATAATTGATATAAATACATAAGATGCCAGTCTTCAATTAAAATAAGTAACAAAAGATCATTATTATTGAATTTATGCTTGAGATAAGTGATAAATTTTATAAAATGGTAAACTATAATTAAAATAAGTAACAGAAATTCCTAAAAGTGAAATAAATGGCTGATATCTATAAAATGGTGAGCTTCAACCATAATAAGTGACAAAAATTCGTTATTAGTTAATGTTTGGATGAAATAAGTGATATAAATCCCTAAAATGGTAATCAATAAGTAAAATAAGTGACGGAAATTCCTAATATGGTAATCTCTTAGTTAAATAAGTGACAGAAATCCCTAGAATGGTAATCAATAAGTGAAATAAGTGACGGAAATTCCTAATACCGTAATCTCTTAGTTAAATAAGTGACAGAAGTTCCTAAAATGGTAATAAATAAGTAAAATAAGTGACAGATATTTGTAGATAAATTATTTTTAATCAGAATAAGTAACAGAAATATTTTTTAGTCAATTTTTGAATGTAATAAGCGACAAATTCGTGAAATGGCAATCTGTAATCCCCAAAAAAAGATGGTTTATACCAATCGATCCTTACCTTATTTAACTATAATTTGTTTTTTTTTTTCAGTACTGAGTAATACAAGATATTCCGTTAATATTTTTTAGTTCTATAAAAATCACACAGAACTCCACATACATATTCCGATTTAGCTCCATAACAAACCCGAAGGTTATCTTAACAACCATAACCGATAAAAATTTTCAAAATAGTTCGAAACGAAAATACATTAAAGGGTAATTCAAAAAGCACACTCATAGATTCATAGCTCTACAGGGTGTATTGTAAATATCGTATCGACAGTAAAAACAATATTTTTAGACACCCAACCAATAGTTTGAGTGATTTATTGAAATAATTTCGACTTACGTGACGGAATTTTTTTGAATACAGTTTGCGACATGAACTTTTGGAATCGTTGGGCGTAAAAACTCGGTCTATGTACAGATACTGTATCCTAAAGAAAACAGAAGATTTCAAATGGATCGTACTAAAACGGGTCGTGATATACTTACACCGTCGTGAATCATCGACTTCCAAGTGTGTTCCAATTTTTTCTTTAACCTATAACTTTGTAAAATATCTATGATCCCTATAAATAATAGAAGACGTTCCCCCTTTTCGTTCCTAGCTGGGATACCTCCAGGTCTAAAATTATGATAAAAAAATAGAAAGAAATATAGTGATTCATATATGATGGTCTTTAAACCACCCTGTATATTGACATATAAAAGTAAACGTTGGGAAGTTTAATTGGAAGAGGGTTTCTGTATAAAAAATCGAATTTTTTCTATTTCATCTCATGGAAAAATTGGGAAAATTGTTGGGAAAAGTTATGGGTTCTAGATTAATAAAAAAAGAAAATAATTATTTTGGTAAAATTAAATCAAAAGCCATAACCGTTTATTGTTATCCGTGCTTCATAATTTTTACGGATTTTTAAAAAATTATTTAAAAAAAAATTTTTTTTAAATAGACATATTTGATAATAATCAAATACAATTTTTCGATTTCCCTCGTATTTTACTAGAAACTCAACTTTAGTGACCAATTTTTAGAATCCTCCACCATATAAAACATAGTATGTTTAAACCCAACAAAAAACAAAAAAAATTAATATTAAATATACCGTATTTTGAAATGATGTTTTACCTGCAAGAAAAACCCAAATTATATTCTCCAAAAAGAAAGTGGACATCGCTGGACCACCCAAAATACCTAGATGCTATCATGGACCAAGGACAGACATTAAAGAACCACCTACTGATCAAAAATAAGACAAGTAGACGACTTATAGAACTCATTGGAAGATGATCCAAGCTGGAGCTGAAAACCATCAGAGCCATCTTTATCCACAACATACTGAATGCTCCAAGTCCAGTAAAATATGAGTCAGTGCCAAACATTGAATACAGCTTGGTATATCAGAACCCAACAACCTAACCAAAAAAAGATAATAGAAGATACTCCAGTCTCCATGAACTACTGCAGGCATCAAAGGCCTTGACATAGCTAGAACAGAACTAGCAGTGGCAAATAAGAATAAAGAAAAAAAAAGGATTCATTAGAGATTTAACCAACATGAGGATTGGGAAAATCACGAGTAGGAACAGCTTCAACAAGTGGATGCAAACCTCAAGAATTTGTTCAAAAAACAGACACCTAATGTAAAGGTCAGAACTGATGGAAAATGAATGAAGTACATGTCACTATTTGAAGCAAAAAAAGAAAATAATTTCAATAAATTCACGGAAGTAGGAAGGATGGAAGGGGCGGATTTGGACCAGGTATAAACTTCGTTAAAATCCTTGAAAATTGACGTTAATTAAATCTAATCGAATTTTTGCTACCCCAAAACTGATTTAAATATAAGTGAATGTTACTTACGGCGTATCATCATCTTCGTCTATGGGTTCAGATTCAGCCTGGATGCTCTCCATGGCCGTGGAATGCGCGACAAGTCTTTGCCTATTTATCGACCTACTGCGATTCAAAGCACCGCCACCCGCTGCTGCAGCGGCGGTACTCATTCTGTCTTCTTTTTCTCTCTCTCTTTCTTCGAGTATCATATTCGAACTCGTATCACCTGCCTGACCTTCGGACACCAACTTATCCAAGTGACTCTGAGATTTCCTTTCCTAAAAAAATTTCAATCAAACCCGAATCAATCGGCGCGGTTTTACCGACCATTTTTTCCTTTTGCGCCTGATCCAAATTATGTATAGCCAACAATAAACTGTAATCCATAATTTTGAAACTTTCCAATACTCTACAGTCCCTCTGGATCGTCTTGGTTAGGGCGTTATACGTATCAGCTTCCATGAAAATACCTTCCGGATGGTGTTCCATAAAATCCAAATCTTTGTAGGTGGGCGCCCGTTTCGCCCTTTCCGCTTTCGAGGCCTACGAAAAATCCGCCATTCACATAGTCGGATATAATAAACAACTACAGATCTGTTAACTCACCTTCCTTTTATAAGTACTACCTTTCAGATCATACTTTTGGTGCATGGTGATGTTGCTAGGTAGTAAATTATTCATAACGACCAGTCTTACGTTTTTACTATTACATTGATAACAATAAAGCCCGAAGAATTTCGGTAACAGTGTCCTAGGATTCTGATTTAGATTCATGTAATAACCTGTAATAAATAACACGAATATACAAGTTCTGTTCCATCAAAATTTTCCCAACTCAATACCCAAAACATCTTGTAAAAGACAACTAAGTTCAATGGTCTGGGTATCGGCTTTTATAAAGTAAACTCAACTTCATAAACAATATTGGAGATTGCTAAAATGCCAATTATGACAGTTTAGCTCATTTTCGACGAATTATTTAATGCTTATATTAAGTTCATGATAAAGTGTGTTCCAATGTTTTTAATCCATAACTTACAAAAAAAACAAGACTGCCAGGTGGCTACGCTACAACCTTTATAGGAATGACATAAAAAGACCTCACAGCGCTGTGATAAGACACCATAGAAACACATTAATCTCAATCTGCTCAGACAACAGACAGCTTGTGCTGTAGTGAGTAGCAAAACGGATTCGTTCGCAAGATTTCGGATCGGCAAATCCACCATTTGGTCCAGAACCTATTCCTGGTGTTGCTATTACGTCTCTCCACGATCTGCTTGCAAAACAGGCTCCGCGGAGATGGATAGAAAATACCTGACATGAACTTCTCCGCTGAAACAGGCGACAAATACGATTCTTCTAATTGTAAACGTTCTTCATGCTATAGGGATAATGCACAATTCGAAATGCTGCTGGTGCATGAAAGAGGAAGAAACCACAGACATACGAGAGCGGTTCAACTACTTGGATAAGCCTCACAACATGCCTAATGACAAGGTTCAAATCAAAGCGCTCGATCAGTTTTTCAAAAGACATTAAGGCACGACAAGTCTATTTAGCCGCCCACTGTTGGATGAACTATGTATGATGAACTATGGAGTATGTATTTTCCAACATGATGCTGCTTGTCATACGGCCAAAAAGTGAAATATTGGATGTCAAAATATTCTAAAGTGGACATCTAGTAGATCAGATCAAATCCATTAGGAACCCTTCCAGAATTACGAACTCACCTCTAAGCAATATGCAACAGTTTTCTACTATGTTAGTTGATAGTTCGCCGACCATAGAGTTAATATTAAAGATAAAGAAAGCGACATATAAGTCGTAGACTTTTTTCTGATTCGATCGCTATGACGTCGAAGTTTCGAGAAGTGGAAACCGCAAAGGAGGAGAACAAGTTTTGATTTTATTGGGGAGAAAGGGAGATCTTTTTTCTTCTGTTTTAACTGTCACTCAATTTGTAATATTAATTTGATGACGCCTACACGAAGCAGATGTCAGTGATTTGATTTTATTTGATTTTGCTTCAACTCATAAATTATATCTTCCCAAAAATTTGAGATTTTGCATTAAAATTGTATATATTTCATCAAAAATACATTATGATTAATAGCTTCCGTTGAAAAAAGTTTAGTATACGTTGTACTCGAAAATTTGTTAACTGTCTTTTTTTATTTAAGATCGGGGCAATTATACTATAGGAAATTTGTTTTTGAAATAAAATTTAATTCCGAAAACTCAGTTTTATTTACGATTCAAATTTAAATAGAAATAAAAGTGTTTTGAACATACCTATCGTGAAGGTATTATAAATATTTGCGTACCCAAAATTAATTATCTCCCGTGTCACTGTAATTTAGGTTTTATTTGTTTATTTTGAGTCAATTTATAGAAAATAGATTTGGTTTTTTAGTGAAATGATTGAAAAAGTTTTTCTCAATTCATTTGAAAGGAATGAATGAAAGGATGTGTTGATAAGGTTTTTTATTGATAATTTATCTTTTGACCTTGTACTAAAATATAAGTTGTTCCAAAAAAACAGCAGCTCGCGATAGTATATAAATTTCCGCAATTTAATTGAATATAAAAAAAATGGTTATATTTAGTTAATGGAAAAAATATTATGAATTTTGATGAATGATTCCAATTTTATTCATTATACCACATTTTAATGGTAAATTGCGTACATAATTAATTCTTTAATTAGTTTTCAGAGTCCAAATAACTAACCACGAATATAATACATGTTTATACTGTTTATTTTATAATATAATGAATAGCAAAAATTACGAATATAAAAACAAATAAGTTGAAAATGAATCAGAAAAATGAGAAAATCAAAAATAAATATAGGATAAAATAAGAAAAATAAAGTGGTAAAAACAAAAAAAAAGAAAATTATAAGAAAATGATGAAAAAACCAACAGAGAAATGAAAGTGTATTAAAGTAGAATAAGATAAACAGGAAGATGAAAATAAGGAAACAAACAAAAAAAGAAAAAATGAGTTGAAAGAAAAAAAACTAAAGTAAAGGATAAAAAAGTAGAAGAAAATGACATAAGGGAAAGAAATGAAAAGAAATATATACGAAAAACGAGGAATAATAAAAATCGAGGAAATTGAGATAAGATAAAAACAAATAAAAAAGCTGAAGCAAAGATAACACACAAAATAATGAAAAGAAAAAATGAGGATTTAAAAAAGAGAACGGAGAAATAATAAAGATTTTCTATTACAGACACCAAAATGGAAAAGGAAAAAACAAAATTAGAAGAAAATATGAAATTGAAGCGAAAGGAAAACATTAATATGAAAAAGAATAAACGGAAAAATTAGAGGAAAAAATATAAGAGCAAAAAACAATAGAAAAGTGAAATTACATCAGAAAAGAAAAACCAGGAGAGAGTATGTAAAAAGGGGAATAATAGGAATGATACAATAAGAAAAACCAAAAAGACCAATTAGAAAAAAAGAAACAAAAGAAAACAATCAAAAAAGGAAAATGAAAGCAAAGAAGGGCAAGTAAGAAAAAAAAATGTGAGAGTAAGAAAGAAAAAAGTGCTAAAATGAACATGTAGTTAAAAAAAGGAAAATACTGATAAAATAAGTAGGAGTTAGAGAAAAAAAGCGGAAAAGAAAAAACAGGAATCAAGAAAAATAGAAAGAGAATTGAAAGTCATCATAAGGAAGAAAAAAAACAAGAAGAGAACAAAGGAAAATTCAAAATAGAGAAAAAGGAGGATAAAAAAATAAAAAATGAAGGAGACAAGAAAAAGAATAAAAAAAATAATGTTACATTAATAAAAAAGGAAATAAAGAATAGAAAAAAACCATATAAACAGAAACAGAAAATAAGCCAGGAATAAATAAACTAAATGAATATTATATCGAAAAAGGATAAAAACATGAAGAAATGGAGGAAAAAAAGAGGGAATACAGTAAACCTAGAAAATGGTCAATAATAAACTCAAGTAAGTAAGTAAGGAAACGGAATCGAATCAAAAATATTACTCACCAGCTAACAGTTTCTGTAAAAATTCCCCCTCTTTATGTTGTACAGTCTTAATGATGAATTCGTCGTCGGCGGTGACGTAAAATATGGAACCGCTGGCACCGGGATTGGACAATTCCCTTAATCTTGTATTGCACATCGACATCTGCAAACAAGATGTCAAAGAAGACGGCTCATGTAAACAAATTTATAAATTAATGGAATTAGCCGCCTCTTTGGGTTCAAGTTTTACTGATACCAATGAAAATTTGTATTACTCACCAAAAAGTCGTCCGGTTGGATACCGAACAAGTCTCTAAAATACCTGAAAGCTATCGGAGCGTAATTTTTGAATTTGAATTCCGAATAATGGTGAGCGGGCGTGTGATTGGAGCCTTCGCTAGGGAAATTTGTCGTTTCCACGGTCATGAAATCCTGCATCAACAAATCTCTTTCCGGTTTAGAAGCCAGTCCGCCGACGGCGTGTTGGATACCTGAGAAAAATTTATGTTGCAACCGATTCATTCCAAATCAAACAAAAATCAAATCAAAAAAGGATACGCATATGAGAAAAAAAAATAAGAGAAATGTTATTAGAAGAATATATAAAATAGAGAAATAATTTCAGATTAAAAAAATTAGTAGAATTAAACAGAAGATGAGGGTATAAAAGGGAAAATAAGAGTAGTGAAAAAGAAAATAGAAGGAAAAAGATAAAATTAGAGAAAAAATAACTGAATTAACATGAAAAACGATAATGACAATAATAGAAAACTGCGATAAAAACAAGAAAGGAAAATGGGAGGAATGGTGATGAAAAAGAAAACGAGAAAGAAGTAGAAATCAAGAACAAAAACAGAAAAACGTTGAAAACATAAGCAAAAATGGAATAAAACAGAAAGAACGATGAAAAAGGAGGACGGAGCAAAAACAAAGGAAATAGACATAAAAAAATAAAGTATTATGAAATCTACACAGATGTAGTAAATAATGAGAGAGAAGGGAACGGGAAGAAATGAAAGTGAAACAGCGAACTCTATTATCACAAATGCTACAAAAAGCAACGAGAATATTTGTAACATTTGTCGATTATAATAAGACCTTTGACTCTTTGAATATATCTCCAAGTAATATGAAAAAAATCGTCTAAAACTGAGATAAAAACAAAAAAGTAAAAATTATAGTGAAAATGAAAAGAAGAAAACATAGATGGAAGTTAAAGAAAACAACAAAGGAATTTGAAAATGAAATAAAAAAGGAATGATGATGCAGCAAGAGGACAGAGCACAAATGAGGGAAATAGACGTGAAAAAATAAATAGAAACAACTAAGTATTATCAAATCTAAACGGAATAGAGTACAAGGAAAAAAAGGAGAACAAAGTAAAAACAAAAATAAAGAGAGGGATAGGAAGAAAAAGTGGAAGTGGAAAAACGAAATGTTTTATCACCAATGCAATAGAAAAATATAGTTATATGAATATTTCTAACATTGTTAATTATAATAAGACATTTGACTCTGTAAATATACCCCCAAAATAATATTAAAAAAGTCGTCTGAATTTCCAATAAAAAATAATGAACATGAAACAAGATGACAAAAATAGAAAACTGCGATGGAAACAAAAAAGGGAAAATGGGAAAATGATGTTTAAAAGGAAAAGAGGTGTCTAAAAAAGAAGAAAAAATAAATGGAAGTTAAAGCAAACAAAGGAATTCGAAAATGAAATAAAAAAGGAATGATGATGCAGAAAGAGGACAGATAAAGAAAGTCAACCTAAAAACATAAATGAAAACAACGAAGTACTATCAAATCTACAATGGTATAGGGAAAAATGAAAGAGAAGGGAATGGGAAGAAATGAAAGTGAAAAATCGAACTCTTTTATCACAAATGCTACAAAAAACAGAGTATTTCTAGCATTTGTCGATTATAATAAGGCTTTTGACTCTGTAAATTTTTCCCCCAAAATAACTTTTCCTATACAAAATAATAAAGATGAAAAAAGATGACAAAAATAGAAAACTACGATAAAATCAAAAAAAGGAAAATGGGAAAATGATGTGGAAAGAAAATGAGGTGTCTAAAAAAGATACTTATATGAATATTTTTAACATTTGTCAATTATAATAAGACCTTTGACTCTGTAAGTAAGTATACCCCTAAAATAACATTAAAAAAAGTCGTCTAATTTCCTATAATTTTTTTTTCTAATTGAACCATTCACCACCAACAGTCGAAACAAATACAAAAAGAAATAATGTTTATATTTAGAATGTATTATTGATAAAACAAATTATCTATAGTAGTGACGTAGTTACTTAACATTTATCAAATAGGAGGTTTCGATATGCTAATAGTTTATACTAGTTTATACGTACAGATATTGTTCAAATTATTTTTTCACTAAAATCATTTTTTTGTGTTATATGAAGATAAATAATTTACGTGGGTACCTAAAAAACCGATTATACGATTCCTCCCTGTTAATCTCTGGAATTTTATCAATGATAACACATGTAAAATACGTTAAATTAACTTACCCAATTGGATCGAGCCCATAATTTGTGTTGATTGAATTTTTTTATACGTAATTTCTCCCCCCACTCCGACCCTCCGATGACCAATCTTCCGCTCCCTTTCATTTTTTGGTTTGTTATCGTTCGAAAGTGTTTTTTGATTAAGCTAGAAACAAAAGAAATAAAAAACATGTTGGTAGGTTGATTTTTATGGAAAATATCTCAACTGGCACTACAGACAACAAAGATGAAATATACGATCAGATTTTGAGTATACAGGATGTCCCGCATTTGTACCTTCAACTTAAATATACCAAATTTGGTACAGTGTAGACTGTTAAGGGCATTAAGTAACAGTAAGTAGAAGGCGATCGAAATGTTCTAGGGGTTAATTAGGGGTGACAGAACCTTAAAATTTTAGCGTTCTTATCTATCAGTTGATTTTAAAAAAGTATTTTTATACCATAGATAGTTTTATTCTAATGCTTTTTTACCCTTCTTTATTTTTTCATTTTCCATTGACTTAAGGTGATCTACCCTCGATCGCCATCTACTTAATGCCCTTAACAGTCTTATACTAAATTTTTTTTCAAAATTTTGGGCTCCACTTTGACCTATAATTCCTCAGGGAAGCAGCCTGGTAGTATAGAAATAAATTACCTCCAAATGTCCGTTTTTATATGGGAAACCCTGTATATTTTATGTTATCCATTTTTTTTTTCAAATAAACGTGATCAATACCAAAATTGATATTGACACTTTTCCACTTTTCATGAATCAATCATGAGGAAAATACTTGAATATTTCGAGAAATTTACTTATTCCCAAAATTGACGATATTTAGGAAATATTTAAGCAGAAATTAAAACAATTCTCAAAAAAGCAAAAATTATCATATTTTCTAATATCAAGAAACACGTTTATATTCAAAATTTACAAAGATTTTCAATACCGAATAATAAAAATTATTTGAATTTGAAAATTAGGAAAAATTGTCATATTTTAAAATTCCAAAAAGTCCAACCATTTCCGAAACGGATAAAATTTACATTTTTCCAAAAGCAAATTTCAAACAATTTAAAAACATTAACAAATTCTGTTATTTCCGAAATTCGCTTTATTCTGCAAATCAAATTTCCATATTCATAGTATTACACAAACAATTCACATATACCGTAAAATCCCGAAAATTGCCCCTCCCTCGAATATAATACAAAGGGGAAACATCATATATAGTTGAGTGTTAATTTCTTTTTTCGTTTGAAGATGGCGCCATCATGCAAACATTACGATAAGTGCAAATTGTTTTCAATTATATTTCAAATTAATGAAATTAATGAAAAATAAATTAATGAAAAAAAAATGTACTTATAACTTATTTTATACATTTTATTTATATTATTTATCTTTTATACTCATTTTTTGGCACTGAAACATGTTTTAGGGATTATTTTATTAAAAAATCCCGACTATAACCCCCTATCTACAATACATCTGTTTTAATTTGTAAAAAAGAGGGGGGTTACTTTCAGGATTTTACAGTACCTACTACAATGATACGAGGTTACTTTATTTGCTTAATAACGCAATATCGTTCTAAATATACAGTGTGTCTCGATATTATTTATATAATTCAAAATCGTAAAATTTCCAAATTTTTAGTCAGTCTCCCGTATATTAAATTGTGAAATAAATTACAGTAACGTTCGAAGTATTTAATTTAGTACACGTCAACGAGGTCAATAGCAATGAAGAGAAAGTTTTGGTCGTCCCTTACTGGACGTAAGTGAAAACAGAAAAATAAATTGTACTTACATCTTGTATACTTTTGAACGCCACTGATGTATCATCTTTATCTAAAAAAAAACAAGAAGAAAAAATAATTTAAACGCCA
Source organism: Diorhabda sublineata (assembly GCF_026230105.1). Taxonomy (NCBI): domain Eukaryota; kingdom Metazoa; phylum Arthropoda; class Insecta; order Coleoptera; family Chrysomelidae; genus Diorhabda; species Diorhabda sublineata. The sequence continues at coordinate 13,118,542 of NC_079485.1, read as the reverse complement.
TTAATCAGAGAGGTTTATCAAGAAATGAGTCTGCTTAATTTATTTCAATTATAACGATGTAAGTACGAATTGTCAGATGTTCCATTTTCGAGACATCCGCACGCCTCGGCGCCGTATCGATGTTTTTATTGTCCAACTCTTTTAATTTATTCAACTACATACTCTGATAATCGATATTAGAATTTCTCTAAAAATACGTTATTCAATTGTTAGAGGCATGAATTAATGAAATATCAAGAGGGTCGTGAGTATGATTTTATGATATAATTTCAAAATAAAACATCGGGATAAAGTCATGGAATGAAATTAAAAGATAATTATCTACAAAAATGAGATATAATATAAACAGCAAAATGAAAATACGAGAAAATATCATCGTTGAGAGAATAACTGCCTAAATTTTACAAGAGAGGATAAAACTGGTTAGCTTGACATATGACAGATTGCAATTTCGATTTATACGATACATGATAAGCAAATTCAATAGATACGCACACGCAATGACAAAAACAAAAATGAGAGAAAGAGCGAGAAAAACTGAAATTGATATAAAAATAAAATAATATAAAGTAACCATAAAAGAACAAAAAAGATAAAGAAAGAGGTGAAAATAATATAAAATGAAGGAGAAAGAAACAGAAAACCAAGTTTATAAAAAAAATAAAGGCCGAGAAAAGTGAAAAAAGCAAAAAGGAAGTGGAAATAAAAGAAATCACATTAATAAAAACGATAAAGAAATTTTGAAAAACCGAGAGAACGAAATTTAAACAAAAAGGACAAAATTATTAAATGAAAAATAAGATAAGAATGGAGGGAGAGAGACCAAAAACATAAAAATAGAAGTAGATGAAAAACGATAAAGTGTAGGAGAAAAAACAAAAAATAAATAAGAAACAAAAGGAAAGAAACGAAATAGTGAAAGTGAAAGAAGAATTAATTTGTGAAAGAGAAAAAACATTAGAAATTTTTTGTGCAACAATTAATATGGTAAAAAAAGAACCATATGTTTGTTTCCAAATTATTTTTAAAATATTATTTGGTCGATTAGTTTACAATTTCCATTTTAAACAGATAATAATATAAAATTCGTAACCTCCAAATAGTAACAAAACATATTGTTTTGACAGTTGATAGGTGCGTCAAACTTATAAAAACAAAATTTCCTATAAAGCTGAGTATTCAAACTATAATAATTTTTATATGCTTCTAAATGTTTTTGATTTTAGGTCTCTTTTGATTTAAAATTAGTTTCTTTTATAATTTTTGAAAATCTGTTGAAAATTTGACATTTCGACTTTATATTTATATTTTGATAAAAACTAAAAAAAGTCAAAACGTCAATTTTTTATCTATCTTTCAAAAATTATTTAAAAGAACTAATTTTAAAACAGAAGACACCTAAAATGAAGACAATTTAGAAATAATAAATATATCTAAGGTCTAAGAATCAAGGAATTAAAAAATATAATTTTTATATAGACATAAGAACTGGCTCATTTTTATCCCTTAACAATATTTGCTAATTTGTTTTCAAATTCAATTTACTGTGAAATGTGACCAAAATATCACACTTACTATTGAATTTGATTGTTATTTACTTACATGTCATTGTAAACTGTCAAAAATTTAACACATTAGACAACAATACATCTATGACTAGATGTCCCAAAAAATATATCATCAGTCAAAAATGTTTGCGTCACTATCAGATAAAGATTTATTGCTTGATAAGTCGATAAATATTTGTTTAGTTCATATACAGCGCTGCTAATACAACTCAGCTTTATCAAATATTATTTTCAAAATGATGTAATAATTTAATGGAAATTTGTTATATTCTTCGAAATTTTTTGGGATTTTTACTTATTCCCAAAAAATTCTACTACAAAATTTAGTTTTTGTAAATTTTCATTTAGACTTCTGTAAATAAGAAATTGACATTTTTATATTGTACCACATCTAGACAAAATGTCTTCGAAATATACAAAATTTTAACATTAAAATCAATTATAAAACAGGATATGCATGGGAAAAAAATTCATTTGAAGAATATTGTGTTGCTTATTTTGGAAGCCACTAAGAAATTAAAAGAATGTCTTATCGAGGAAAACACATTTCAAAGTTATTAAATTAGTTCAAAATGAATTTAAAAGAAGCTGAATTTTATTTCTTAACACTTTTGTTATGATTGCCAAGAAAAGGGATCATATCATATCATATTTTGATACAATAGAAACAATATAAAATTTTAAAAAGAAAATTTTTCTGTTTGATCTCAAAGTAAACAAATAAGGGCTCTATCAAGTTACTATAACTATTAGTTATAATTTTAGAAACCTACATGTTTATACAATATATATAATAAAATACCTCCCAAATCGAACTGAATAGTACCAGATTTTTCATTTCATACCATAAACATGTTCCTTTGGTTTTCCTATGGCTACTGCAAGTTCTCATTTTATTAATACTTGTGCTCCTCATTTATTTGAGAATCTCAAAATAAACTCGAAGTTTATATTAAGGCACATGTAATTGTTGCCTTTTTCCTTAATTCCTTTAAAGAACTTCTTCAACTTTTCACTTTTATAATATTCTTTCATCATTTATCTGTTTTATTATCAAATATAAATCAATATAACATATGTTGTATTTCTTCTATTAATCTTATTCATCTCTAAATCACTTTCTGTTTCCTTTGAACTTTCAACACTTTTATCCTCAAATTCTAGATACACTTTTAAATAGAAATATTAAATCATCAAATAGATCATCAGTTTTCTTATTATTTAAATAGAAATATCATATTCCAACACAATTAGCCATAATTATACCAATAAAAGGTCTTTTATTACAAACAAACATTACAATTTCACATGACTCAAACAAAATAAATGGAGCTACTTATAAAACTACATATATTATATCAAAAGAATATTGAACAATACTTGCGTATTGTTTGGCAATGAAACAAATAAAACTCTGATTAAATCCATACTAACTTTAAAAGTGTGTCAAGAATGTAGACAAACCTTGTAAAAATAATGATTAAAATTTTCGACATGAGAATTAATAATTTTCTGTTACTTTGTTTAAAGCAAATATATTTCCAAATTAGTTAATACATGAAATTAGTACATACCATCATTATCTTCGGTTTCTGATGATTCACGATATCCCGGAATTTCCTTGGAACTGTTCATATTCGACAATTGATTTGCATCAATTTCGATCGTGTCTCCAGAAGCCATTTCGCTATTAATGGGACTATGTCCGATTTAGAAATCGAAAAATTGTTTCATTGAAAATACTTTACTGATGTATCATTTAAGAATAACTATTGTACGGGGAGTACATGGAAAACTGTAAATTCCATTTACAATCCACACCTTTCCTCTGACTGACCTTTGACATGTCAATATTGACTTTAAGTCGAACTGTCACAATTCGCCTGACGTATTTTCGTCTTCTTTTTTAATTACTATCGGTACGTTTACCAATATAGTGCTCACAGCTATATAGTAGTAATCCAAATAATCAACCTTCCATTAAAAAATTTTAGACTATTCAAATATCGGACAATTTGTATTGTTTGGGTATTTCAAGGAAATAAGCTATATTATATACCATTTCAATTGAATGAAAAAATACCATAAAGCGTCCTCTATTGTTCTACATACACATCTGTTTAAAAAAAAGTAAAGGTTTCTCTCCACAAAGTAATTCTAATTGACAAAAACAGGAATTCATCGTTTAAAATTTGTAAATTTAGTTTTAATTGGCACTGTCAGATAATTTATCGTGAACGAAATACTGAAAATAGAAAAAAGAGAATGTCATGCCCTCTATGTTTTGATGTTCTCAACTTTATTCAAAGCAGATTTCTATTCACGACATTCAGTTGAATGTGAGGAATCTCTTAGTGTATTGTGGCGACCTCTATATTTTAATAATCGCAACCTTATTTTAATGATAAACAAATTTCTTTCTATTAGGTATGGATCTCCTGAGAACATACAATTAAAATAGTTTAGATGTCGACACAATTTCTTTAAGATTATTCTAAAACTCATTTAGTCAACCAATAAAATTTTATAATAAAAATAAATTGAAATCCAAACTTCCATGAACTAATTATAAATATTTCCTCATAACAGAGGATTGCGCTGTTGCGATTCAGAAGATTAGCAATATCGCGTTACCTGCATAGAAAATAATTCATCTACGATTAGATCAGTGCTTATTAAACAGCTCGTTTAATATATTGTTTTCATATCATTTGAGTCTATTGAATTAGTCTTTCATAAATAGAACACATTCTTGAACAAAGAGAATATTTGCTCTCATACAACTAACACCTTTTGAAAAGGAAGATCCTTCGTGAAAGCTGTGGGACATCATTTATCTGCCATGTTTACAATCGTTGTAATCAATTAGGGAGCAAAAGAAAATTGATGGCGTCTGTGTAACAAAACGAGCTGAGAAAAGTCTTTTGAGAATGTACATCTGCTACAAACTCAAATACAAAATGACGATCGTGTTTTTATACTTGCATGAAACGGATCGTCGTCTCTTGACTTCTTTTATTTATTTTTTTCTGCTTCCTTTTTACTTTACAAAGAAATTACAGGACCGTAGTTATATATTTGCAATAGGTGGATTTTTATACTTACACTAAAAAATAAATACAGTTTAAATTGTGATCCGAACTAGCATTTTTGGGAAATTGAATTTATTTAAAGTGAAGAAATACATCAAGAAAAGTTATACAAATCCATCTCGAAGCTTGAGACTTTGAATTATTCATTCCTACATGAAAACTTTATTGAATTATCAAACAAATGTTTGTTATTGAATCAATGTAAGTAACGAGGGCTATTTTCGACTGAAAGTCGTGTTCCGGTTAGGTGACAAAATAATGATAGTACACCGGATATAATCAAAGAAAGTAATAGATGGTTTCCCTGTTTGTTTGAAGAGCTTTTAATTAAGTTTCTTCGGTACTATAATTATGGGGGCTTCTTTTCTCTTCATGACTAATTAGCTTGTCCAAGACATTACACAAATGTAGTATGACGTAATCGTAAATATCGACAAAAATCATTTTTTTTTTAATTCCAATTCTCACAGTGCCTAATTTGTTCGATATTGATCATGATGTGAGTTTTATTTCTTTTTCACATTCATCATCTGTAATTTTGCCATCGGTTTTAATTTAGGTAATCACGATGCGTGTGAAAGAAAGTTTCGAAAACTTGTTCGATTTCGTAATAATCACGACCAAAAGTATTTGTTTACCGATCAAAATATACGGTGTGGAACAGCCAAATGGAATAAATTCGTTAATAAATAAATGACGGTGTGTCGAGTAAAACGCTTGGACACATCTATTTATATTTTTAAAAATGTTTAAAAAAAAACAATATACAGGGTGTGTCATGTGTCATGTTTCATGTAGCAAATGCAACTTCTTGTATATTATTAGTTTTTTGGATTCTTCAGAAAATTCATGTATCCTCAACTGTTTCGGAAATATTTAGTGTCCTATTATTTTTTTTTGGCCCACGGTCAAATTGAATCCATTAAGTTAAACATGCAAAACGTGTGATCTGTATCATACTTGACCCTCAAGTCACTAAATAGTCACATTGAGAAGATCCATACAAGTGTAGCTGATGATCGTTCTAATGCATTTATGCGAATTATCTTTTCAAAATTTAGAATATTAAGTTTTTTTCAAATATTCTCCATTAAGATCAATACACTTTTGCGTGCCAAACAAGAACTATAAGGCAGATGACCCATTTATTCGATATTCGACTGTTCAAAAACGTTTTGGTATGAACTGAAATTCCATGGTGGAGAATGATTCAGCTCCCTAATTTTTTCGATCACTTCTGGCAATCAAACGCTTGTATACCATTCAGAATTGATCATACTACGTTTCTCTAATGGAACTGCAGCGACATGTCCAGTTATACCGAAAAAACAGGCGATTATTTGCTTCGAAGTGTTTTGCACGACCTGTAACGAAGGGCGACCACGATTGAACTCGGGAAACTGTTGTCGAAAGTCATGAATCATCACATGAAAATGATGACAATGTCAGATTAGACATATCCATATCAGTGTTGCCATATCTCGAAACTTACGTATCAGCCCTCGTATTAGCGCTACCCTCTTTTATTGCTTTTATTGTGATTCAAACTAAAACTTCCGTAGTTGCAATTTTCAGATAATTTCGAATACGATCCTGTGAAGGTAGAAAAAAATAATGATCTCTCTGTGGGATTCGAACAATTCGAAATGACAGAGGGCAAAACCCAAAAATTCTCTAAATTACCAGCAATATGGCGTCCGGTAGGCGGTGAGCGCTTGATTGGTCCATGGAAAAAATAACAGCTGCACTTCGGGGTATTAATGAGACCCATCAAGGCACACTGAGACCAATATTTGGTTTAATGTACAAAATATGATCGAGCTTTCGCCCCTCGCTAGGGCTGAATACCCTCGAAGGCCCATTTTTCCTGCGGGGCTCAACACCTGTCTACTAGGTAGGTTTTTTTTGTTTGGAACATTAAAGCCGCCGTGGTTTTTAACTTACAAATAATTAAGTCCATATACAGGGGTGGTAACAAATTTATTTCGAACGCAAAAAGCCCTAACTCAATTTCTCGTTTTTTTTTATATGACAGAGAAAAAGTACTGCTGTGCAAATTCTTAGTCATAGGATAATCGAAGGTAATGGAATTATCGATGATATGCCTAAGTTTAGAGCCACTCAACCGCTGACAGGACAAGAATCTGTGAATCCCTCGCAGATTAAATATTATCTTAAACTTTGGGAAATTGCATGCTTAGGATATGGCTGGAGACAGGTCTAAATCCTCATAGATATCAGCTTATGGAATATCTTTGGTGTTCATGAGTCCAATTGTGCCCAGAACTTGACAGTTATCTTGTTATTAAAGCCTATTCTGCAGCTGATGTAGGTTCTGGATTTGTTACAATTGAACCAGCAATATTATTTTTAAAATAATGTTCTATATTGTTTTCTTCAGCAAGTTAGTAGAAGGAGAACTCCTTGAAACTTTTGTATCGAGAGCAACTTTCGTAAATTCGTTCCTCATTATTCACTGATTGAGCAACGTTTTTCATGCTTTCAGCATCCCAGTTTTGTCTGGTTGTTTCTCTAACTGAAAGTCGAACAATAATGTAGTGAAGATCTAGGTTACCACCCGTATATGCACCACAGTCTTTCAAAGATAAAACCAAAAATTTTAATATTCTAACTTAACCTTAAAGTTATGTTTGCCATAAATTGTATTAAACTAAAAATATATCCGGTTAATGAAATCCCAATATAAAATATTGAGGGCAACGATTTTTATAGAATTTCTAAAGAATTAGGTATTTTTAGAGTAGAATGGTTCACAACGGGATTCAACGATTGATTATGATTTATGCATAATAAACAAAATTACGGAGATCGGTAGGTACTTCGAGCAATTATTTTTGGGACGTCCTGTAAATTGATATAAATTCGCAATATCATTCGAAACCGTCGAAGATGCGACTTGGAAAGATATCAATGTAACAGTTGCACATAACGACCTTCTTAAAACCACTATACAGTATCAACATATGGTGATAATGTCCCATGCGACATAAAACAGAAAAGAAAAAGCAGATTCATCTAATAAGAATTACGCCAATAAAAATTTTAGTTTTCGTAGCAAATGTGAGGAAAATATTTACTTTGGTTGGTTATGAAACAATACAGCATGTCCGTATTCGCTTCAATAAATTTCAAATTACTACAGATTCCGCAGTTTGATCAGTTGATCATTTTAAATTTTCTGTTTTTTTTTTGAAAATTTTAGTTGCTCCATTTTCCAAATTGTTGCCAATCCTGAGAATAAGGTTGATGTACATTATCAAATTTTTACTTTATCATTTTGATACCCTTAGGCGCATTTAAAACAACGCCCCAAATTAGTATTTTGTTAATACAAATATAATAAAATCTAAATTTGAAGTATACACAAGAAAACTACAATGAATAACGAAATTACCTTCGAAAATTTTTATATGTATTACACACAAATTATTTGTAGAGTGGAAGACACTTTCTAGACAATATGCCTTCACATTATTGTGGAAAAAGTTGTTATAGATTTCATTTCCATTGGCAAATGATTGTGCATTATTTTTGCATTGTAAAGTATGAGTCCTTAACTAATTCTGAACATTGATTAGGTAGATTAAGGTGGTGCTCCACGTTCCTAAGCGGATGTCTGTGGAATTTCCTGGAGAATTTCCTAAGATGCGATATAGATCGCACATTCTTTGCACATATACGTAAACCTTTACTGGACCCTTTACTGGATCTAGAAAGTCCACACACCAGAAAGAATGTTTCAATCAGATGTTAGATAACGTTGCTTGAAGTTTTGAACATTTTTTTCCATATTTTGCGAAAAGCATTTTTAGTATTGGACTTTAGCGAAAAATTTGTTAATACTGCTTCATAATTGGAGAGACCTAAATTGAAAACAGTACAGTCAAGGAATTATGAATCATACGATACGCGACATAGTCTATACAGGGTGTCCCACGACGAGTTAGAACTATCTGAATATATGACAAAATCATGGAAATTTTTACGTTTGGGTATTCGGATACGATATTTTTAACTAAAATATTTTCAAAAATGACTGTAACTTTGTTATTTTAATGTTATTTATTGATACATTTTTGAAATTTACGTAAAATTTTAGTATACTTTTGTTTAAAAAGCACCACTTTTTTCGAAAAATGCATATTTTTTAAGTTATTAATTTTTTTGTAAAAACTTTGGACTGTTGCAGACCCTTTATTCAATCATTTTTTTACGAAAATACCCTTAAAGATATAAAAATGGTTTCTATTCGGTTGCTTTAAGGAAGGTCAGACGTATTTGATTCTATGTTCAAAAATTTTTCATTTTATACGGGATATGTATAAAAAGTGTTAAAAGTTTAACTTCATGAATATCAAATTTCTTTATTTTTTTTTAATTGACTTTATCCTGCGCATTTACGTCGAACTTTGTTAACGCTGCGAAACCAATAATCAGCATTGATTTCTTGGCACACTTCGGACTCTCCTTAGACGCTCAGGACGAACAGCTCATCAACAAAACTCATATATCGGGGACGAGGGTTTAGCAGTAACGTACCAAGCTCTGGTGACGCGCCGTATCGTAAAAAGCTCGCGAATTTTACAGAGAGAACTAAGTACATCAAAACAAGACTGGTACAGTCGGCGACGTGCAAACCTCGCCGGCTCGCTCTGGATAAGCTCGCAGCTGCGATCTGAGCACTTAGCAGCCGAGTCGTACCCCTACAAATGGCGACTGCGGGGACCATCGCTAACTCAACGCTCGCAGTATATCAGACAAATATCCCGTCCGATATATTCACGATTTCTCGCAGACTCTGCACGGCAAGAAAATATATTAGAAAAACGACTTGGCTAAAGCTTACAATCAAATCGCGGTATACAACTACGGTCTCGAGACCACGAAGAGATCAGATCATGAACTCCGAGATCTTAATGAAGCTGAGCCGTTTCCAGAGACTTAGCTCGCGCTAAGTTTAAATTATCGAACTTTGTTTACTGTGTGTGTAATTTTTCACGTTATTAAGTATGTCTTTCTTTCGTCCAATGAGGATTCTCATTAGACCAATAACGGCAATTTTGACGATTAACTTTACCGTGAATGGTTCTAATCAGAAAACAAAACATCTTGTAATTGAATATATTGTTAACATTGCCATTGTTCAAAAAAGTTCGTTCTCTTATCGAAATATTCTTTCATGGGCTCCTGAGCAGTATCATTTTATAGGGATGCATTTTGTTTCCCTCTAATATTCGAAAAATTGATTTTTGACTAACGTTGAACTGCTGGGTTGATTTTAGTCAAGAATATTGAAGATTCTTTTTGACTTACCAATCAAATCCAAAGTATTTATCGTTAGTTTTCCCCGGTTACCGCTTTTTGTTTAGTTGGATGTAAATTCAAACAATAATTTAAAAAATTTTGGCTGATGTCGGTACCTCTTTATATGAAAAATATGACGTTTTTTCCGGTAGACATCCTGTCAATTTACAGTGACATTCTTGTACTCTATTTTTCTTTTAGTTTCAAAATAAAAACATAAAATTTGGCTTTTAGTTGTTTCCCACATCATTTTTTCGACATTTCAAGTGATTTTTTTTTCTAAAGACAATCGTATTTTTATTACTACCAATTCGATTGTGAAGACTTTATCGTTTCTGTTCTCAGGTGTAACGTTACAATTAAATCAACTACTTCTTCTTCTTTCTCTCATAACGCTTATAAACCAGTTTAAAAAGCCGAAATTAGTGGAAAGAATTCGCGTTGTTGAATGTCTCATTTCGCAGAAGGCGATCACACGGGATCACCTTCGACAAATAACTATAATAAGAATCGATGGCAGTGTCTGAATGCTTCTTGTGGTCCAGCCCCTCGCGACTTGAAAGCAAATGTTGCCACTTTTTCATCCTATAATAATCACTCACTCCATTATCAAACGTTTTTTCCCAGTGTACATATGTCGATGTCGTGACGAACCGGTTCGATTCGCGACTCGATCACTTATCAGACAATTATTGGTAAAGTACAGAAATGTATAGTATATACAGGATGTTTCATCAATTGGATAATTTAGATAGGGTAACGAGAAACGGTCAATGTCATGTTAATTTGCGAATGCTTAGTTTGTTTTTACAGAAAAAATTTACGTTCCAATTTATTCTCTCATTCGTCAGTTTGATCTAGCTACCCTCCGACAACCTTTTATTTCATTATTTTATATAATGGCATGGTAGAAAAAAAAATTCCCCTGAATGCCACTCAAATAAGACGTTCGAAATATTTTTATTAGTATAGTCTGTTGTATGGTTCTTGAGCTACAACGTCTGAAGGGACAGAGGGTGAAATTCGCCATTGCGACGTTGTCATATCATAATAAAATTAAGAGAAAAGTAATAGTGCAAAAACTTCAAGACTGTATTCAGTGGGGTAGCAGGGAAAAAACTCTTCATAACCATCAGAAGAGGTTACATCCAACAAATATAGGGTTTGAGATGGAGAGACATAAATGACGTTGATTTAACTGGGATACCACCCTGTAACAAAAAATCTAGTGGCTTAAAAAGGTCCTTTAACCATCAAGATCTGGTAAAAATTTTACAATGAATTTCTTGAGCTTTTACGAAACGATATAAGAACATAAAATTCTGATAAATTGATTTTTCTTCTTGGTTGGTTCAATGCGTCATTTCGCGAATTATTGGGCGGCAAAAATTTTCCTTTCTGGCTATATACTTAGTAACCAGATTTAGCTACTATTTATGGAAATCAAATATGAGTTTTAACAACTTTCCTGATATTTATAGCAGATGAAAGCCATTGCGAAAGATAGAGAAATACTCCTGTATATATTGCTAGTAAAGAACAGTAATTTGTGGCCACCATACCATGTGACCTTGCATTTAAAAATACTTAATACTGGTAGACATATCTCCCTCAGTAAAACGATAACCCGTCCACACCCGACTGACCGATACCTTACCCAGAAAATTCCAAGTTACCTTCTTGGCATACAATAAAATTAATCCTCCTCGATATACCTCACTTGGGAAAAACCTTCTACCTACTTATACGAGGAGAAATTGATTCTTGACACAGCTAATTTCCAGACATTTCCAGAGACATAGTTTAATATTTCGATGTATTTATTTTTGTGTATGAAAATTGTAAAGAAGTCTTTGCCAGCTAAAGTATGAGCGTTTAATTATTGGGAACGTGGCAAGGAAACACCAAACACCTAACTTTGATATATTTTCCGAGCTTTCGAATACTCATGTATTCATCGTCTGGGACTGAAATTATGGTGAAATACTTACAATATAACAAACATGTATAAATTTATGAAAATAATAAAATTTACTTACAATAATTAATTAAGATTTGCGGCGGTTTTGAATTGTATTATTTCTTGTAAAAACTTGAAATTCATGGTATTCAAAATTCAATAATCAAAATGAGGTATGATAGTTTATATTGATTAATTGAAATATTGATTCTGATTACTATAGGAATTTCCATTAATTCTTAATTGGTTAGATTATGAATGACGTTGAATTTTTATAGACTAGATCGTTATGAATATAGCTGAATATTCTATGATTCGAATATAAATGACAATAAATTTTATAGGTTAGGTCGTTTTAAGGGAAGTTGAGCTTTATAGGTTAGGTGAGGTTAGTTGGTTGTTAATGGCGTTGAATTTTTTATAGAATTTGTTTGTTCGAAATCTAAAATATATGCATATGTATATATATATATATATATATATATATATATATATATATATATATATATATATATATATGTATATATATATATATATATGTATATATATATATATATGTATATATATATATATATATATATATATATATATATATATTTTTTTTGTTGATATGTTATAGAAAGTTAAAATTCCAATTTAGTTTATGTACGAATTTGAAGAAACTTGTAGATGGAGTTTCAACAAGAGCTTTCTTGATTTCACCTGTATAGTTGTAACGTTGGAACAATCCAATAAAAAACCGTTTTCGAAAACAACAATCTATAAATATAATCACATCCCTATCAATGCACGTTGTTTGTGGATGTGGACGTTGCTGTCATGTGGCATATAAATAATGCAAACCGTTGACAAATTGCCCTTCTGCTCAACATGCTCTTATTGTTAAATTCGCAAAAATTGCTTGGCTGATTTACATACAATTAACGTGAGGCAGAGGCGAACTTTCGAAATTTGAAAACCATAATAAGATTCAGAATATCATTTAGGAAAGTCGAGGCTATTATAGTTTAACAGTTAATGAAAAAACTTCATTCAAATCATTCGAAGACAAAAATTTATGTAGAAGTATTAGTGACACAGTGGACTTAGCTTGGTGTTGGGAAATTTGAGATTTATGGAGCTATTAATGAAAAGAAATGTGGCGAGCTTCAAACAGCACGTGAAGCTCCACTAAAACCACTATTTCAAATAGCAAATCAATCGAAAGAAAGACCTCGAAGGGAAGTACCTAACTACTTGCGCTCTTCTTTAGAAAATAATTTCCGACAATAGAGAGGCCCAGACTCATAATAGTTACACATCGGCGGTTCAAATGGTTTTGTTTAATTTGGTTTATAGACTTTCGAATCTAAGTACTTGTTCTGGTAAGTTCTTACCATGAGGACATGAATGCTGATGTTTTTAAAGAATGGTTCGAAAAAATAATATCTAGATCTCCTTCAGAACGGAAATTATCACTCTTTTCACAGAATTGTATGGATTCAAAAACTAACAAGTTCTTTGAGAAAAGAACTGTATTTATTGTGTTCCCTTCTTGAAGAGAAATTCGAAAAATTGTACTAAAACCTGGAATTAAGCTTTGAAGGTACCACAATCGTAATAGATTTTGACATCGATTATACTAAAATCGATTAATTGAAAAAGACCGAGAATATCTCAATCGAAATAAAATTTTGGGGAAGAGTACGATTTCCGTAGCGATTTAACAGCGGATTTGGCTTAAATAGGCCTAAATTAATCTAAAATGAGGAATGAAAGTTTTTGATATCTCGCTTCGTTTTCTAGATATCGATACTTAAAGTTGTAATCAAACGATAGTTTAAAATTCGCTTTATTGAACAGATCGCGTTCAATACTTCGTTTCAAATGAATAGCGAGGAGGTGAAACTCCCCCATAAGAATAAATAATAATAATAAAATAAAACTAAAATAATCCTCACACAAAAAAAAATTTTTTTAGACAATTTTGGCTGTAAAAAATTCACGATTTTTGAACTTTTTACACTCAAAATGTACCACGAGAAGGTTAGGTTAGATTAAGTTAAGTTAGGTTAGTTTGATATTGAATAAAAATAAATTTTTCCAACTTCAAGTATCGATATCTTGAAAATGAAGCGAGATATCGAAAAATTTTATTCTTCATTTTCGATTTATTTTGAGTCGATTTACAAAATGTCATGGTCAAGGAACTCGTATTAGTGTCAAATTTTGGCATAGGGGATTTTTAAATAGAAAAAAAAATCATTATAAGAAGAAAATAATTGTACAGAATGTCTCATAATCTAATGACATCAATAATATAAATATAAATATTTTCAAGTAATATCACATGATTTGAATAACAATAAAAAGATTTTTTAAATTCTTTCTTTAGTTTTTTGATGGCGAAAACTTTTTTTTTTCGTATCAATCCCGCATATCATACACATCAATAACTCATCTCACACTAAGCATATTTCTCGAAAAGCAATTTAGCATTTTATTAAAACCTCCAAACGACCGACCAAAGCTCTTTCCGAGGTTTTTTTTCCACCATAGCAAAGTCATATGCCACACATGGTGTTATTGCGGCAGACTGTGTGATAATGGGCGTGGCACTAACGCTCCGGCCAATGGAAGGCGGATAACCCGACTCCCTTCTCGCCCGCCAGGTACGACGCTATTATTCAAACATCTGTTAATCACCCGGTCCAGTTTATCGTAGCAGGCTATTATGGAATATCAACCGTATAAAAAAGTCGTTTGGTATAATATTTCTCGAGTTTACCTAATGAACTGCAAAATTTATTCCCCATAATAACCAATAATAAAAAACCATTTCATTTTTGAAAAATAATCACAGCATACAAATTAAATCACTCGTGATATTTTATTTTGATTTAAAACAAGGAGAAACTTGAATTTTATAAAATTTTTTTCAGAAATTTCAAAAATATCAATTTTTAGCATAAATCCAATATGCAGAAAAATTAGTATTATTTATCAAAATAAGCTTTATTATTAAGATTATGTATCCACGGGCGTTCTAGTATATTCTATATACTATATCCCGCCTACCACCCATATTTGTAATAAAAATAAAAAGTCACTAATATTTCATAAAGTTACGTGCCAAAATTTCATTATTTAATAAAAAAAATCTTATATTTGTTAATTTCTTTAGAAGTTATATACCAAACGGTATTCTAGTACAAGGACCACCATCGTTAAGGTAATTCTTCATTTTCAAGTTTCATATATAGTATATGTACACTAATTTAGAGTGCCTACGTATTCTTATTTTGATGAGGTTATTATACATGCGGCCGAAGAAAATTAAATTTATTATTGAGACATTAGCAGCGGATATCTGAAATCTTCAACATAAATTCGCATTTGGTACATTACATTTCGAATTGGTTGCAATCGATTCTTTCGATCGTATGGAATAATTGATGTTTATTGTTTACATAAACTGACGTAGATAATTTTAAACGCGGAAAACTGTGTTTGTCAATATATTTACCAGGGACATCCGTAAATATTTATGATAAAGTAATTCTGGGTCATATGGTGGTTTGGATTAAATAGCGATCGGATCTAATTTGGCTAAAAATTTTGGCAATTAAAACAATTTCTTCCACTGTTTTTTAAAGTACCTAGTCACATGATACCCGTCCACTTAGAGTCACGAATCACCGTAAACAGTCAGAACCATTTCTACCATTTTTTTCTGGACTAGAACCTTCCGCACGGGGATCATCTTTTGATGATTCTCGTCCCAGGGAAACAATTTAGACCAATTTTTTATTGTTCAAAATTATTGACACTAGTCATCGTAAACAACCTCCATTCTGTTTTTGATTTGTGTGTTTAGTCAAAAATTTTATAAGAGCAGGAAACTCAATCTAAGACATTTGTCAAAAGAGCTTGTCACTTAAGCGTGCATAAAGATACGTAGGTACTATATTTTTCATAAAAATTAACACAAAAAATTGATACGATGGCTTTGTAGAGAAAGTTTTACTTTACTGTCAATAAAACTTCTCTAAAGCCATGTTGAAATGGAGATAAATTTCGGACAAATGAAACTTCATTAACACAATGAGTGATAATGTTAAAAACAAAATTTGGCAATTCCTTTTCTCGTATTGTCATTTTTATTGCATCAAAGCTATAATTGAAGGAAAAAATCGATTTACATTTGATTTAACAACCAATCGACTGTCATTAAGATCATTAAGATTCATTTAAGCACTTTGGAGGGTTGGCAGGCATACAGAAAATCAAAGTTTTAGTTTTGATTAGTGGCATAGAAAAAAAAGTCAACCAAAACGTGCAATATCTTGATTTCACAACTTAGTTTTCCTGAAAACTTACTTTCGCCGCTTCTATGATTACTTTGCGCGTATAGTTCTTCCAATATGCAGAAGACAATTATGCGAGGAATAATCAATATTGTGGACTGTCAGTCTACGTGGACTCATCATCTCCCCCGTTTACCAATGAAAACATCGAATCGTACCCATAAATGCATTTCTATTGGTCCAAGCTGTATGTACACAATTTTTTCGAACTATTCCTGCCAGAAAGTGTGCGATAAGCATTGGAGTGACTTGGTGAGATTTATTTAATTAATAAATTTCTTTAAATAAATAGAAATACAGCGTTTTTTAAACCACGGGCGGATAAAGACAAAGAAATTGAATTTAATAATAAAGATTTAGATATACAAACACAAAAAGTTATTTTAAATATATCCGAATGTTTAAAAAAGGAAAATATTCAGCAATCTGATAATGCAATCATCATTTCCATTTATCGAGTAGTTAAAGAAGGTGTTGCTGTGGATTATTCACAGAACCGAAAAACATCTAAAGAAAAACTACAGTTGAAAAAACTACTCAAAATTTTATAAGTAGGACAATTTTGGTACCTACGGATGGCAATAACCAAATCCAAAGTATAGTTCGATAGCGACAAGATTATTTGCGTCAGATAAAATACTAACGAAGTTCTAATAGACGAATTGGGTACATAAAGGGATCAGTTCACGTCTGGTACCCTGTTTAAATCAAACTTCCTTACATCACTTAAAACTGATAATATATTTTATATTTGCAAATACGCGTAACTTGATTAAGCATATTTTCATACAATAAAACACTTTACTTTCGAAAAGAAACGGTATCGAATATATGAGGAAATCAACCTGAATACACCCTCAACAGATTCATTCGAAAAGCAACGAGGGTAGAAAGAGAAAGGAGAACAAAGCTCAGAGCCCATCAAAAGTAACATCTAAAACGAATTAGACACCTCGAGTCAAAATATATTCACAAGGTAACAATAGAATGAGTTTGCCTTGTATCGTTAGGCGACAAAGTGCCGCTTCTGGTTGAAAAGTCAAAGTCCGGGTGGCAACGCTTTATCAAACAAAAAAGACGTACAATACCCTAAAAATCAAACGCCGATACCGACTCCCATTATCTATATATATCGCTTGTAGTCGCTTTTGTACATGGATATAAGGAGATTAGTTCGTTTTGACATATTGTGGTAAACAAGGTTAAGTAATTGTTAGACCGTGTATATATATATCACTCCTTTTCAGGTATATATCGAAAGGAAGCACCTAAAGAGATCGTTTCAATGGGCGGCGAAAATATACAAAAAGAAATTTCGAAGCTTTTAGTTGAGGTCTCATGGGGATTTTCACTTGTATGAGAGTTACTTCGATTACATTCATTGTTGTTGTCATTTTTCAATCCGAGAATATTTTTTTGTTACCGATAAAATAGAAATTTTCTTAACTGCATCAATACTCAATTTTATTTTTTATAAACGCAAAGCTATATCGCGTGTAGGATCATTTAAGAGGCCGTGAAACATGCTTAGATCTTCCCCAACGTTTTGTTATTAACGTCAGATAAAATACTTGCAGATTGGACGACGCGGTATAATTAAATAGCCACAAGAATACCCAGATTTTACATTATCGCATTGCAAACCTGGAAGACAAGACGATGAGATGGAAGACATCTTTAACATCTGTTAGGTTAACTCAATCGTCGATAACAAGTTTTTGTTCTCAAGAAAATTGTTTTCCATTCCCCAATAATCGCATAAACGTAGTGTGGTTTGTGAGGGCTATTAACCCTGAATTTCAACGCGAGGCTAAGATTTATAGAAACCAAAATTATGTTCATAATATTGTTAAACATCTAAAAGTTAGTTATGGTATATTTAAAAATTTATTAAACGAACAAGGTCTATAGTTAAACTAAGCTCGAATTTTTTACTGCTAGTCTCAGATATTCAAAATTCTTATGTTGACACTAACACAATCACTGCTGGTCTTGAGCTAACTGATGAGCTAGTCCTCTGGAACTTGCAATTATAGGGAACCTATTGGCGGGTTTTGGTTTTTTGGCTTTAATGGGAAATAAATTATTCGCGGGAATTCGCGGGAAGGGTGATAAATTTGTGTAGATCGGCTTCTCGGGGGGTTTTAGAAGAAATGCTATTGCTGGCCATAGTATTGGAGAGAAGTTGATGAAGAAAGTGATTACAAATTGCCAGTAATATCTGGTTATCGTCTCTAGTGTTTGGACGTTTCTCTATTCCGATAGCTTCTCGGATAATCCTGGACTTCAAAGAAGGTTTTGGTTTGGTTTGGTATCGAAATTAGTAACAGACTACCAGTGTGCCTTGGCTCTGAAATACGTCGATTTGTCTAGCCAATCTCCAGTTCAGATTGCTCCCGTTCCTATATTGGTCAGACAGTGTTATCAATGGTAAGCATATAATTTTTATTTTCTATTTTTTTTGCTCCAGCTTTTCAATTCCAATTCCAAGGAGTAGGCAGATTGAGACCACGGAATTGGATCACTTCTTATCAATGAGCCAATAACCACCCTATCTCCGCCCTCCTCTTGATAATGGCTCCAGAACGGGAGCCAAAAAGACGAGAATTTTCAAAATTCCAACGCGGCTCAACCCTTGAAACTAGTTCAGTCTTTATTTATATTAAATCGGTATATCCTTCAACATAACCATACACCACAGGTTGATGAGCTCTTGGACTCATATAGTAAATGACGTTAGTGACAAGTCTCGACAAGCTTTATACAAAGTTTTAACTTGCTGCTTTGATCCAGTTCTCTCAGATTGAGTTTCACGCTGTTTTTACTAATTTTTTTACTAAAGAAGGGTAAACACCAACACAAATAAAAAAAATGGAGGCTGTTTATAGTGACTTATGTTACTAATTTTCCATGGATTTTACATGGAGAGGCCCAACAAAATTTTGGGACTGCGAGGGTATCCTTCTGATTGACTTTAAGAAATCAAATTCAACTTTGAACGGGGCATATTACTCTTACTTTCTGAGACAGTTGTGTCAAAAAATTATCGAAAAAAAAAAAGGCAAAATCAGCGCTTATTTCGAAACAAAGTCCACGTTGCTTCGCTTGATAAAAAAAGTTTATTTGGTTAAAGTTTGGTAGGATGAGGAGAATTTTTTTGAGGAAGGTGGTTTGTTTGAGTAGGCCCTGATATAGGAATAGCTCTTCTGCAGGGCTGAGGTTGTGGTGGTTTCTTTGGGTTGTGTTTGCCTTTTTCTAACGGGTGATTTTTGCCGAATGAAAACGTGAAGCTTGTAAGCAAAAACGGCCCTTCTCGGTTTGTTTTTTTTTTATTTGTTTATTCCCTATCGTCGGCCATTTGGCTGGGGAACCCGTCTACCAGGATGCAGGGAAACAGAGAAAAGTAATCAGTGTTTTCAGGTTTTTATGACCTTTCTTTCTAGGCTAAGAACTCATTCACTACGTTCCTACCAGCTAAGGAGTTTATCAAAAATTACGTTTTTTTTTTGGTATTACATTCTTGCATTATAAAGTTATTTCAAGTTCCAGTTACTAGTTGAACAATTTTATTCCAAGCTTTCGTTCAACACCATATTATACATGGTTATTTCCATATCTAAGTTTTCCGTTCAATCAAATTCGTCCTCTTCATGGTAGAAAATTAATTAAATTGTTGAAATTTGAAAGGGGGCATCCATTAATTACGTGAGTTCAGAATGGGGGCAAAGGGGTTGTATGGAATTACACCAAATCTCATATAAACCAAGGGGAAGGGGATTATCGAAAATCTCATATCAACTTCAAAGAATAAAGAGTATTGCAGATATTGAAGAAAAATTATTTCAAAAATTCATTTTGCCAGCTAAAATAAATCTCATGGCTATTAAAATCATTCAGTTTGAGAGTAATATAGAAAATTATACTGATAATCTATTGATAATAGATGTTCTAAGACACTTGGCACTTATCTAGTTTCGTATGTAAAGCTGCAGAAACACGGATCAGCTCTTCAAACGTTTCGACGAGAAACTGCCGTCAGGATTCAACCAATACGTGTAGTCAAGCGTTATGCTGAAGAACTGCTGTGCGTTGTGGATGAAATTGATAAACGAAGAAAACGTTGACATTCCCCGTGATTGTCTTCCAGCACTACCAGAAATCCCACATGATATGCGTCCACTTATTTCAATCAAGTACCTACTCTAGTTTCCATGGATTGAGTAATACTAAAGTTGCAGTTTTTTGCACCAAATAACACACAGGAACGCGCAGCACGATTTTTATTTACCTACCTTACGTTCGGAGTTAGTTAAGGGCCCAATATTGTACAATGTGAAAAAAATGCACAATCATGCCTTTTAATACTAATATTTAATTGTGGAATGATTTAATGTTAATATTGATTTTTAATACACATTTAAGGATTCTCATATATATCACAAATAAAAATTTGTAATATAAAAAGAGTAATATAGTTTTTATTGTATTATTGCATCTAAGTGTTCTTGATTTTAGGTCTGTTCTGTTTTAAAATTAGTTTTTTTAAATAATTTTTGAGAGATTGATAAAATTTGACGTTGCGACTTTTCTTTAAGTCTTTATTTAAATATATTTTGAACTAAATTTAAAACAGAACAGACCTAAAATCAAGAACATTCAGGTACTTTAATATATCAAAAGGTCTAAGAAATTAAAGAAAGTTTTTATTGTATATATTGATTTTTATTTATATTCCTATTAATATTTAGTTTCTCGGTTGTTTACAAGCTCTTGTATACAAATTTTTGACAATGAATCATTTTTCTTTTCCTCTATTGAAATCTATAGAGTTTTGTTTTTATCTCTTTTTACGTTGAATTTTATTTTTTTAAATGATTTATTGTATCGTAGTATTGTTTATTGTGACATATTCTTTTTAGTTCAAAGAAAATCAACTAATCTAATTATCTATTTATACAAAATATTATCATTTTCACGTGGAGTGTTAATTTTAATTAATTAGTGTGACTAAATAGAGCTTTTTCATTGAAAATTGAATATTCAATGTTAAGTGTTTAAGTACTTTATAATTCAAATTATAATTATAACTAGATTCCTAATACAAAACCAAACAAACAAAGAAGAAAAGTAAATAAAATAATGTAAAAAAGTGCGACAAATTTCTAATATCCAGATGGATAGACGAATGATTTTTTCGAATTATTTTCATCATTAGTTGCTTGTTTCGGTCTCACAAAAAACCGATTAAATTTTGAAGCCAAATACCGTTTTATATCAATAATGTTCATTTCTTTTAGTTGTATCTGATTGTTCATTTGATTCGATAGAAAAAGATATTGTCTCGAATTGAAATTCAAACACGTACAGTGCGTTGTATCTAAAATGAAATCTAGAATTCCCCAGATTTGTATTCAGACACAGCTTAGTTCATATGAAAAACAGAAATTGTTACCAAATATTATAATAGAAACAAATATTGTAAAAAGGAGATACACTCAAAATATTTATGGTGAAAATGGATTGATTTTCCTATTTTCTTCAATTGAGCGTAATTTTTGCTAAACGCGTTGCATCAGATAGTGTCATAAGTCAAAAATCCAAACTATCCAGTAATAATAATTTAAAATTAGCTCCAACTATATTTTTCACTCTTCGGATGATAACTCAAAACCTGACGAAATCACTGCAATAGCAGCTATGTGATATAATTTGAGATAAAATTTTCAAATTTTCTAGTACCAATAAAAGAGATTTTGTAATTTTTCGAGTTACTATGACACTATTTGAGCGGACGTGTGGTATGCTTTTTAAATATTCTACCTCGAGTCCTTCTCATACACTTATTTATGCAATATCGCCCAAAGGGTAAGCTTGGGGAACATTTGGGGGGATTATCCTCTTTCGATACAAATGTTAGGTATGTCGTGAGCCTCTAACCTAACCATGGTTATTTTGGCGTAGCGACAAGAGGATCCGTCCAAAATATGTGCAAAAATTTCTATCCAAATTGCTTTTGGATTTATATTTCACGTCATTGAGATAATTTTCTATGTCATCCGTATGAAATCCATCAATGCCTTTAATTTTTAAATGTGATAAGGTGAAACAAATAATAAAACTCTGTTCTGTTTGATGTGACTAATACACAGCAGCATATCAGGAGATTGCGGAATTGATCTTCAATATATTTTGGACATTTCTCCTTTTTTTGATATTCAATTTCATTCCTCTTTAGTTCTCGACTGATGGTCGTGTGGTAAACCCGAAATCCGCTAGCCAACTTTCGAATTGATCTTCCTCGTATATCTTTTGCACATTTTATTAATCTGAATTTTCGTCATAGATTTAGATCGTTCACTTTTTGGTAGGTTTAAACATGTCTTCGGGACGCAGTTAATATACGATCCTCACAATATTCTGTATGGTACAACTACAAACTCGAAATCTATAGACCAATCTTTGAAATGAGGAAAAGAAAATTATTAGAAAGAGTTGTTGCAGTTCTCTAGCTTTAATTGGTGATTTAGCTTGATGAGTGCTGCTAGAATGTAGTTTCCGTAAAGTGGGACCTTAAAATGAATTAAATGGCCTGAATCTGAAGTGCAGAATGTGAAAATACCAAATAGAATAAATTACTTGATAGCCGCTTTGATAAAGTTCGCAGTAATTTGAAAAATATGACTTTTAAATTATATTTTACTGTTACATGTGAGAACTTTTATATTATTTCCAAATTGAGGGTAATTTGGATTAATATCTGATTAAAATACATATCATAATTATATTTTAGTCACGTATTCTATTATTTAGTACTTACTTTCGAAATTTGATTATGAACTACAATTTTCATAGTTAGTTTTAGCGAATTGCAATTGTAAAGCGGGTCGTATACAGGGGAAAATATAAGTATTAATGATAATAGTTTAGAAATAAATTTACTCGCCTTTCTAATGAAAGCGGTGTAGCTATAAACACAAAAAAGTCCCTGTATAGTCGTATACAACCGCGACGAAACCTCAGACTATCGTTGTTCATAATAGAGGTCGAAAACGAGATAATTTACGACATGGGGTGCTTCTCCACCTCCCGACCCAACAAAAACTTAATAGCTTATTTATTCAAAACGCGAACGTTTCAAGATGGCCGCTTATAGAGAAAGAGAGAGACCAGGTAACCGGTTAATAGCCGAAGGATCTAGCCTCTACCATATCGTCTTCGATATAACTGGTTCGTCTTCTTTATTAGGCCAGTTGTGATATCATATACTCAACCAAAATAATTTCATCATTCAATTGTGGTCCCCAACCAAAATAATTATCTTATGTTCATGTAATGGAAGTGGTGCTGTACTAGCTGCGAATGAACTGTGTTACGAGAAGTGTCTGTGGTAAATACGTTGACAATCGCTTTTTTAAAGTTTCATTCATAAAATTCTAGGCCTTTCCAGCTCAAACTTGGACGCATTCGCCGTATTCGATATAATTACGAAAGCTTTCATGGATGGTCATCGGATATAACTATCTGTAAACTGAAACCTGACTCTCTTCATAGAGTAAGATGAGTTGATGCATTGGCATCCAAGGAGTTATGACGCACTTATGAAATATTCAATATTTTGTATCATGTAGTCAATTATCAGATATCAGGTGCTATAGACAAGCCAACGAAGTACTAAAGATACACCAGGAAAGATAACTGGACACTAGAACAGTTGACAACGAATATATGAGTATTCGCGAAGCAGTTGGTATTCCAGAGGGTACAATTCGCCTTGTGACCTTCTTCTACATAAGGATTTCAGAATGAGCTGAATGAGAAAGTGGTTTTGCACCAACACGGTCCTTTGTACGTTTGGTGGCCTTTGAATTAGTGAAAAAAAAATTAATTTACCAGATAAATTTTATAAAATATCTCGTAAGTTCAGTTATCTATGGCTAGATTCTTTTTTAAGAACGATCAGAGAACTTGCCATAAGAAAATCTAGAGGAGTTTCTGCTGCACGTTTATTAGGTATAACAAAACAGAATGCTTCTCCTTAATTCTCACTTTTGGAACGTACATTGATTGAAAACGACTTAATGAATAAGTCTGGACACATTTTTAGTATCGACGAAACGGGCTGACATGTTCCTGGATCTACAGTCCACATGTCAGAAAAATCTGTATATGTCAAGAATAAAATCTTCTTCAAATGGCTCAAAGAACAATTTGCGCCCGGAAAACCCGCAAGAAAAGTCCTATTACTTTTGGATAGGCATTCATTCCATTGCAGTAACGTGGAAATTTTTGCAGCTATTAGATAGATGTTCTTCAAGACATTCAAATCATTCTATTATGAAGCCTGTAATTCATTTTTGAGGGCCAATTCCCAGGTTACTGGCTACTGCGTGGGAGAAATCTGCTACTATAAAAAACGCAGGGTCATCTACAAAAGCAACGGATGTAGTTCGATCCCTCAGTAATTCCTGACTATTCTTATCTAGCAGAAGAAGAACCCCAACCGCTTTTGGTACGTGAACAAACCTCTACAAAGACTGCAGTTGACTCCAATACCAGAGAACGCTCAATAACTCCACGGCCAAGTTGTTCATATGGACCCATTGCGCATTTACAAGATCCTACCCCAGAAAAAATGTTGGATAAAATATTTCCAGTGCCGGTGACGTGTGCTGTTTAGTCAACAACAAAACACAGTGAGCAGCTTGCTGAAGAAGAAAAGTTTAGTGAAAAGAGAAAATATATCTAACGAAAAATCAATTTTCAAGTAAAAAGGAAATACTGTTCTGGAATCGTCAGCCGAAGAAGATGAAGAATCTGCTATTATCTACGATAATTGTTCAAGTTGTGAATCAAATATTTGTTAAGTAGATACTTATATAGTGAAAACGACGAAATAAAAAATGGAGAAGACTGAAGTTTAACATTAATGGTATCTATAAGTACCGTGCCGTCTTATCAGGAGGTATGACGCGATTTGCAAAAAAAAGAAAAATTGATTTTAAACCTTAACTGACACCTCCATCTCATTAACGGTGATGAATCAGTAGAGCTCGTCAATATTGCATTAAAATGTGAGTTTTCTTCAGTTATTTCTAATCACCTGTATATTTTATACGAAATTAATGTAACTGTCCTCGATTCACCCTATATCTTATGTACAAAGTTTCGGTAAAGGAAGAAAAACAAAGAAAATAATCAATCAGTTTGAAAATGAAGGGAAGTTGTTAACTTAGAGAAGATTGAAGTTTTTCTCAGCCCGTTTTATTACGAAATCTACTTAAGTACGTTTTGTGTTGACACTTGGCTTGTTACAAACCGAGATCTTCAAAATCCTTTTGAGGGAATCTTTATCGAAAGATATATCTATTTATTACCAATGTTCTTTTTGATTTGCTACTGGCCTAAGTAGACATCAAATCAACTCATTTCCCATTGTGAACGCGACTTGTTGAAGGTCGAATGTGTTAATTATACCATTTTTTTTGTTCTTTCTGTTCTGTCATAATTCAACCAATGAGATCTTTATCTCCTTTCAGTGCTCTTCTTCGCGGCACATACATAATTCAATTCGTTTTTTTCGTCAAAAAACTCGTTGTTTTCCACGAGTTTTTCGAACAATTTAATAGAATACTGTTCGTACGGTACTGAAAAAATAGTCTTCGAGGTATGGATCTATAAAAGGAGTTGGACACTAGCTGAAACATTCTTTAGGTCGCGACATGATATTAAATTAGTTTATAAGAAGAGAAACTCATATTTGGTTGAATACAGTTTAAAATTAATGCATTTATAAACAGAAATTAACCAAAAACGCTCGGAAAACTTTCGTGCCTTACGATAAAGTCTGACAATGGATTCTGGATTAGCAAAGAAAGCCTCCTATTTTCTCCAGCAAAATGAAAGTGGCGAAACATCTTTAAGGGTTAACATCGATTCGCTTTCTCAAAAAAGAAACTTCGATTACAATTCATTGTACAGTTTTTGCATTTCAATAATCAAAGGGAAACAACAGAAGCATTCCTTTCTCATTTTTTTTATTTATAATCAATTCGTTGAAAACATGTTATATCATTGTACAAGAATCGAAAACCATTTTCTAACCATAAGTTTAAAGGCATTGAAAATTCGTTTCGATTCTTGTAAAGCAGCCAAGGTAATATAGAATCGTGGAAATCGTTAGTCCTTGATGAGGATGGTGCTAGAAGTGTCTGGCCTGACTTATAGATGGCGGTAGTTTCAATGTTTCAAGTTTGAAGACGCCACGTTGCTTAGTAGCAGCCATTGTAGTGGTCGACCAAATGAGGTGACGACACCAGAGATGCTGAAGAAAATCCACTGAATGATCGTCGACTGGAAGTGCGCAAGTTTTGGGCCGTTTCATGTAACGTAGGTCCATTACTTCGCACTCGGTAGAGAAGATCAATCAAAACAATGGACTGAATAGGTAGAATCGGCTCCAAATAAGGCAAGACCGTTCCATCTGCAGGCGAGATCATGACGTCGGTTTTTCAAGGTGCGCGTGGAATAATTTTCATTGATTTCGTTGGAAAAAGAAAATAATATCGACAGCGAGTATTCTGCGATGTTTGAGTGAACAAATCAAGCAAAAACCACCGCATTTGGTTAAGAAGAAAGTGGTGTTTCATCAAGACAATGCACCAGCTCACACATCCCTTATTGCGATGGCCAAAATTAATGAATTGCTACCTCATGCACTCTATTGACCAGATTTATCTCCCTCGGATTATTTTCTGTCCACAGACTTGACAAAATGGCTGGGTGATCAAAAAATTTTTCAACAATGAAGAGGTGATGTTGGCAGTTAATGGCTATTTTGAGAACATTCTTACGATTCTTAAAAATAAATATATTTTTTTCCAAAATATTTGTGTTTTTTTTGTTGGGTCAGGTACTTCAGGGATCACCCTTGTTTATGAGTTATTACTTTCTTGACTAAAGTCGCCGTTCATGTAATTGTATGATCTGAAAATGTGAGTATCGTAAAACGGGACTACTTGGGCCCCTTTTCGATACATTTTTTCAAAACGTGGTTTGCAGAATATCCTGAAAAAAATTAGTTGTACCGACATGACTAAAAGGCATCGTATGACACAATCAGTACTATACCCATGCTACCCCGGATTTTGATAAAATTAGACCTGGTACAGACACTGCATTATTTTTTGTAAATAAAAACACAAAACGGAGTATTTTTAAAATTTATAGAAGGTGAAAAAATTTATAATCATTTTACCCAAACAGTAAAAAAAGCTTTAGCTTAGTTAGAACTAAACCTGATATATTTGTTTCCTTATGTCTTGTGCGTTTTTCGACATGCAACAAGATTTTTGAGCTCTTGCTTTTCTTAAGAGTACATAGACTTAAGTCTGAAGTAGATGCAACCTCTGACATTGACACAGGTTTGTCGATGTCACCAGAGTCTTCATTGAAACGAGTTGGTGAATCTCTGGGTTCGGGAACTCTCTTTCTCCTTTGACTCTCGGAGTCTATCACTCGGTATTCTCTAAGAAGACCATCGGCAATTTTCTTAAGAATCGGAATGATATAAACCAGTTAAACCAGTTGCTTTGAATCTTGATTGAAGATTGGTTCACTTGATCAATTTCTGCACAGTAAAGATCTGTATTAACAGTTTTGGTAGTTCACCAAATACACAGAAGCGATATTTTGGAATGTGAAATCACTCTCCGATGATCAAGCAATTAAAAATTGGTTCTGTATAGTCCCGTTGAAGGTTTTTTTTCTCCAGACAAACTCCAATCTTCTGCAAGTGCTCTTGGACGGTTGATCAAAGTTTTGGTTTTTTTGATCGTTAGAAATCAAAACTATCGGATCTAAATTTATAAAACCATGTCTTTAATTGCGAAATTATAAAAAAAACAATTCCGAATATGATTATTTAGTACTTCGCTGGTTATTTCTATCATAGTAAATATGAATTAATAAAGAAGGGCCTAAGCCATCCCTAAACAATATCTATCTCCTCGTATCCTTGGATTTAGGTAACACAAAAGAAAAAGCAAATATACTGTAATTATAGGAATTAAAGCTGACCCTAGACCTTGTAATTTTTTGTTTACGACTAAAATTGATTTTTTTTCAACAAATATGGCTTCCGAGATCACCTATTATAACGTTCTGGCTTTTTTACCTCAAGTTTAGGAGAATAATGAAAATCATTACTTGCTTTATTAGTTTGTGAGATATAGGGTGATAAATGATTAAGAAGTTAAGTCGGGTTTGGTTTTATTTCTAATAGATTTAGTAATAACTTCTATAATCTATATTAAAGGTTTAATTCTGTGCTAACTTTATTTTTTTTTTTTTTTTCGAAAATAACATCACAAATTGACAACTACACCTTTTTCGAAAGCCTAGTAACGTTCGGTTAATTATTTATGTTTCTCTGACACAAATTATACAATCAGATATGGTAAATGGTACTGCAAAGTACCGAAAAGTCATTCTTAATAAATAGAAAAGAAAAAAGACATTTATTTCGGCGCTGACAATGTCGATTTGTGCGCGATAGCGAATACCACACAACTTGAAACCCCGGGACGTCGTCCGTCACTAAATTACGACCTACCTTTTGTCTGTTTTGACATTAAACGATGCTATATACCGGTACAGGTGAAGAGCTAGTCAAAACACTCTTTATTTTCGTACCGCCTTTTTGTGCGTATTTTTATGTGCGACAGTGAAAAATTAACTGGAACGAAGCGAATTAGACAGAAGATATTTTCTATTTTGGAAATTTTCTGAACCGTTTTAGTTACAATTTTATTTAACTTAAAGTTAAATAAAAGATTTCGCGACTTTTCGTTACCTGGAAAATACTTTTATTTCCTTAAATATTTCCTGTTTATATCCTATATTTGGTTTTCTTGGTTTACCTACTTCTTTCTAGCCTTTTTTTGCTAATTTATTTTCAATATTTGTTCATACCAATTTAACTGTTTCCTTTTACATCCTTTTCTTCAGTTTGCTTCGTTGTTTGTTTATACATTTGCTTGTGAGTGAATGTTCAATCTTGCAACACAATTTCTGTTTAAATTTTGAAATACGTAAGCAACTCAAATCTTTTATAAACCTAAAACTAGAGTTGCTTCTTAAGTTATTAAGTTAATATTTATTATTGGATATGGTTTTATTGATTGTCACAATATTCTCCATTAAGATCAATGAACTTTTTCATGAGTTTGAACTAATTGTTTTGTGTGTTTTTCTATTCCGATTGAAGTACCTCCAAAACATGTGATTTGAACGCATCAATCGCTCCTTCAGGTCTAGCAAAATGTTAAACTCGTAATTTATTTTTGACCTACGGAAATAGGAAGAAATTATTAGATGCTGAACAAAGACTGTACGCCGAATTACCCATCAATTCGATGTTTTGTCTGTTCAAAAACTGTTGTGTGAGAGCTCGCGTGGTGGAGAACGTTTCGTTTACTGCGATTTGTTCGAACACTTCTGGCAAACAAATCCATCCACAATTGATCTTTCCACGTTGGAACGGCAGCGACATGTCCAGTTATTTCGAAAAAACGGGCGACTATTTTGTTTTGTTGGTTTTGGCTCGTCTTGAAAGAAATATACGGTTGATTGTTGGTTAGTTTTGGTTTCATACGAATAGTCACGATCTTACAGACGTAGAACTAAATCCCAAGTATGCCTCAATCTCATGGTAAGTATGTCACAATACCAGTTTACAAATACCAACGATGTTTTCTTTATGAAATTCATTGTTTAGTATATGTAACGAAATATTTATCTTTTGTAAAGTCCCTTGTAACCCATTAAGCGGGATAATCCTCGAGGTTATCATCCGAGGCAACAACATCGAAAGGTTTTTTTGAAATGTTGACTCGTACAAATGGCTACCTTTCGTATAATCTATCTGACGATTATCGTCGAAACGTTGTCGAGCATTAATAAGTTGAGAATGAGTTGAAAAGACTTTTCGGAGTGGTTGGGAACGAAAGCATCTGTGGTGGAGTGGATTCGTAACTAATAAGCTTATGATCAGAGGCGTGCTAAAATTTGTAACTCGAAACATACACTTATTACTAAAAAACTTGACTGGAATGTTAATAGTATAATAGTATAAAAAGTGAATTTCAACGGAAGTTCTTAGTTGCCTACCCGGTACCAAATTGAGCTGGTTCGCAAATAAAAATCCAGAGGATTGTGATCAGATGAGTACGAATCCACTGGTTTGTACATACGTTATCTAATATTCTTCGTAGGAGATTCTTTTGTAGAATAATTGATCGTTTTCAATTAATCACCTCGTATATTACTTCTTTTATCAAAAAATACAAAATCGAATCCAGTTTTTCCTCGATTTCATGATCGCTAGAATGACATATAAATGTCGTAATTCTTTATAAAAACCGATTGGTTTCTCAAAATCGATTAAAGTACCATAAGTTATTTCCGACATTGTTTATGAGTCGATTGAATGGCCGTTTAAGAACTAGTCACGTACGTATAAATACGTATATTAATTCTAAACTTGAGAAAAAAATAAACAGGCATTTGATACCTTAGTATTATGTTTTTTTAATGAACGGAACTCCTACATATATTCTTCAAAATACGTTATTAATGTAACACTGATCGTTTTTCTCAGTATTTATTAATAAATTTTTCAAATAATAACAATAAAATTGAAGGTTTCTCTCATCAATTCTCGGAGTACTTATGGACTAAGGCCGTATCTAGAAAAAATTCAGTACTAGATAACAAAAATTCAAGAGAAAGACCTGAATGTGCATAAAATGTTGTAGAAACGTTGATGCCGATTAGTAACCCAAAAGATGTAGTCCAGTGTTGAAAGATGTGAAAATCTAACCGTTCTAGCTTTCATAAATACTATAGGATAATACATAACTCCATTTGCTCAATTCAAAGGAGTGTATAAACGTGACAATTTTCTCCTAGGTATGCCACCTGGTACCAAACTTGGCTGGGTCACCGAAGTAGCTTTTTAGTTGTGGCTGAAACATTTCAATCACTACCGGACCGCAGAAAAAGTAGCTCTAATTTTGGATAAGCTTGCGTCTTACACTAGATACTCGGTGATAGACTTGATTAAACTTGTACTTTTTCCTATACAGACATCACGTGCCCTGCAGCCACTCGATGTATCGCTTAAAACCTATTATCACCAACAAGCTACAGAAAAATTTACATCCGAATCAAGGAATCCAACAAGATTCCAACAGCTACAACTGCAATCAGTAGCTGTTTCAGTGTAATCTGGAAGTTGACGATAGTCTGACAAAACCTAGTTTCAAACGTGTGCAGATGAAGAAAGAAATAAGAGAGAGAGTGTCAAATGCCCCAAGCTCAATCCACGAGCTCCCAACAGGTGCAGCCATAAGTGCAGTCAAAAATAAAGTCCCAGCTACAAATACCAAACCACTTGATAATATGATGCTATCCACAAGTTCGCAACGATCTGAAGAAGCCCAGCCTCCCACCTGAGCAGAAATAATTGAAGAAATTCTTCCACTACCATTTAAGTTACCAACCTAGTGGTTTTGGTGGAATATTGTGTATTAAAGAGGCTCTATAAACAGTCATCCCGCCATTTCGTACTCTTTCCATGGCATTTCAAATCGTCTCCTAGTACGTCACCTCGACTAGTAGCCGCATTCTGTTTATATTGAAGATTAAAAATCAATCAAAATTACCACATTAAATTTTATAGCCATCTCTCCTTTGATCATATTAAGTATTAAAGCAATTTCTCAAATTTGCACGTTATTTTGATCTTTCACGGGAAAACCCGTGGAAGACTATACGGAAAAGATGTCAGAACTTTATAATAAGTCCAGGTAATAATTTTATCACCACACGTTAAATAAATTAGTCGAGTATGCACCTGTCTTTTATGAACCTGACGCAAGTCACAGATCTTGATTGATTATCAACAAGGTGTTTAGGAAATATCAATCTCCGTATCAAAACCTTAATTTATCTTTGTTATTGTCGAGTGGGGGGTCTTTTGATGTTTGAAAAGTCGAATTTGATGGGGTTACAATAGATGTATGACTTCTGGAGGTTTTTTTTTATCCTCATCGATTTCGATCAAATATCGAAGCACTTCTTCGATACCTTTTTCCGTTTAAACTTTCTAATGAAAGAAGGTTGCTTTCTAAATTTTATATTTTCAAATACGCCCTGTAGCGGTAATTTTCATTCTTTATATAGTGTGGCCCAAGAATTTGTATAGAAATGGACAATTTTTTATTATCAATTTTAGGAGAAAAGATTGTATTTTATAAAAATCTCTCCATAGCTTATAATCCACAATTTCAAAATTTTTACTATTAAAGCGCAATAAAACTATACAAGTCATGTTATAAATTTGCATCCCTTATAATATAGTGTGTCCCAAAAATATGTTAATGAACGGACACCTTTTTTTATTATGAATTCTAGAAACAAAGTTTATATTTATATTTTTTGACATACCTTGTATATGAATTAAAATAATAATATCCAATCATTGTTTTGTGCGTTTTAGGACATGCAGAAATTTATGACAAAAACTTTTTCTTCTAAAAATTCACAATAAAAAAGTTGTCCGTTCATCAACATATTTTTGGGACACACTATATTATAAAGAATACAAATTTATAGCATGAAAAGGATATTTTCCATTTAATTGAAAACTTTTTGATCTAAATGGATGTAATTTGATTGTAAAAATTGTTAAATTTAGGGCCAGAAATTGAATAAATGAAGAATGATAATTGATGATGGGGATATTATTTTATAAGTTATAATACAAATTACATGAACCCTCCAACACAAATATACGCAGTATAAGACATTAAAGTTGAAATTTCAAAATGTTTTCCGTTTCCAGAAATTATTTTACAGGGCTTCATAAAAAAGCCTATAATTGGAAGACTATGAAATATGTCGAAGTATTATTAATGTCATTCCATAGATAAAATCTAGTTCTTCATAAATGACTATATTCGATTCTTTCAATTTGGTATTTGTGGAAATAATGTAGGATTAAATTTTTGGAGGGTTTCTTAACAAGTATCCTTCCAAAAAATTATAGGATCTACTACTAATGATAAGAATTAATAATGTACATGGTCCTTCATGACGAGCTGAATTGATATGTATATGGGAAAGTACTGCGACTAGTGTTTGCATGGGTTTTCCGAAATGCTAAAATAATTTGAGTTTTCTGAAACTTCCGGTTATACCATACTTCGTTATTTTAAAGGGAATGCTATGGTTTTTATCAAATTTTTGGAATCTACGCGATATTTCAATATATAAGGCATCGTATGCCTAAAGTCCACCAATTTTTAATTATTTCATATTTTCGAAATTTTTGGACACGTGCAGCCCTCCACTAGAAAAATTATATTTCTAAGTTTAAGTGAGTCAGGTTTAATATTTTTGGGATTTGGACAAATAACACATACAACTTTCAAAATCTGTGAAAACCTCGACAAAAATTTATATAGGGTGTTCAGAAAATGGTGCCGAATTTCGTTATCTAAAAACTTCGAAAACTTAATTGTTTCAAATAGCAACCCCCATTTTTGTCTTTACCATTGGATTCTACGCTTTAAATTAAGGGGACTTCGTTGATACATTGATATATCTCAAATTAACGTTTTTGTAAAAAACTTGAAAAAATTAAAATCTATAGTTCAGGCATGCCTTATATAAAGTTATATTGAAATTTCGCGTAGATTTCCAAAATGTAATAAAAACCATTCCCCAAGCATTCCCTTCAAAATAACGAAGTTTGGGTCCGATATTATTTTCGGAAAACCCCTGCAAGCAAATTTTCAGAATACTATTCGCATTATGTACGAATTATGATATATACCGAGGTCGTTTTGAATTTTCTCAAGTCCAAAGGTATTTGAAAAAATGTAGAATTATTTCTAACGACATTCAATACATGAAATGTAGTTCTAGATAACTGACCATATTTGATTGTTTTAATTCTATATTTGTAGGAATTATACAGGGTGGAATTAGAGCAAGAAATTTTCATAACAAATATAAATGGCGATAAAAATTTGATGTATGGAAATTGGTAGATTAAAAATATACCTAAGTATTAATAACAGTAGTTTCTTATGAACTTATCGTGAAAAGAACAATAAAAATGTTTACAAAGGCCTTCATATCCAAAAAGCACGCCATATATATTTTATATAGTTATCAATTTGGTAATTCCCTAATTACAATACGCTTTCGTGTATTCGAGTTGATTAGATATTCCTCAAAACCATTGTTTCGTTTGTATGTTGCGGTAACTCAGCCCCCGAACAACCTAATTTACGACGGAGGGTGTTCTCTACCCGAACCCGACTTAATGGCTTATTTATTCAAATCGTCCTAAGCACGTTTCAAAATGGCTGAATAGAAAACGCAGGTAGTTTCTATAGACTAGTCAAACCGTACAATATTAAAGCATATCATTAAAAAATATGTCAACAAACGTTAAATAACGTTTGTCCCTCGTATACTAGATTTTCTTCAAGAATCGACTGAAAAACAAAGTAAATGCAATTTTTTATTATTAAAATGTATGGAAAAAAGATAGTATGGCACTGATCATGAGATATTTATACAAGGTTGATCATATTTTTTTGCATTATCTACGTTCTCGAAATACTTCGAACTTCACGTCAAATATTGAAGTTGTACTTAAAACTCTAGCTCTTAGGTAAAGATCTTCAACTTCTGCAGGTTGCAATGTTCTTGGTAGCGGATTTTACAAACTTGCACTACTCCAAAGGAAATATTTCGAATAAATTGACGTTCTGAGAGTTTGCGTGCAAATGAGCCACGTCTACCTATCGAGTAGGTCTTACAAAAACTCCTGGGATTATGTTGAACAGAGCATTTGCCGTGGTAGTATCGGTAAATCAGTATCAGATCAGCTTTTTTCTATGCTCTAAGCTGTCTAAGTTTCTGGTCAAATTTGCATCCTGAGGATATGCTTGGAAGCCGAGCTCCAAATCTACGAACAATATTCCAAAGATGGACGAATTTAGATCTTGTAGAAGCTGTTGAGCTTTTCGTTCTTAAAGAGGGATCAAAGTTTTTGTGAAGCTGTTTTAGTTACGTGACTATGCACATATTGCTACTAACTTCGACACCTGATAAGCATAAACTCCATTTCCTCCATATCTACTCTGCTAGATAAGTTTCCGAAATATTTAAGATGTATGATCAAAGAATAGGGAAAGCGTATGCATTTGGACTCATGGAAAATCACCACCAGGGTTTTTGGATGACAATTATTATCTTTGATACGTCTATACTTCAGAGTATAGATTTAAAACGTATTTGTAAAAAATTTATTTAGAGGTTATTTTCTTTTGAAATCAGAAGAAAAACAAAGTGACAACTATTTTTTTATTATCGTCGTATGAAAATGAGATCGTTCTGTATAATAAATGAGAAGACATGCTGTCTCGAAACGAAGCAGGTAAAAATAACTTTATAGCTGATGCGATCTTAATAATAGACCTATTAAATGTTAAGAGGAAACTTGGGTCAACCTTGAGAATATTTATAAAAAAGTCGACATTCGTTATAATAATTGGATTTTAATGATATTCTTTTTGTTTGGAATTCGACTCGATAATATCGAAATTGAATTTCAGGAACCGCTAATGATATTCATACTACACGTATGCGCGTTTACCTTCAGCATCTTAAGATCATAACTTGGTCGTCGAAACGAATTTATTCATAATAATTTATAAATAAGGTGCGCATCCACCAAAAACTGCCGCTTTTGAAATTTAATTCCTGTTACTTATCATAAAAAAAAATAATCGCCGAGAATTTTTTTTCTCGAATTCCGGCTCTGTTAAAAGCGGTTGCGCCGAATCGATTGGTCGAAACTCGATACAGCATAATTAGATGTAAAAGGGAGCGAGATGAGGTGATTAGTAAGAGATAGTGCGCGTCTTCGGCCTTAATTCGGCGGCCGGACCGGCCGCGTTATAAAGCGAACCGAGAGTAAAACAAAATGCAGACCACCCAAGTTGAATATGTGATTGTAAAACAGGAGAATTCCTATTGGTTCGTAGGTAGTTAACTGAGAACGTAACGTTCGGATCTCGATTAGCGTTTGTTACACGCCGTATTTGATAGCCTGCTAGAATGTGCAGGGGCGTATCGCGAACAATTACGAAAAGGGTAAAATTGAAATTTGATCATCGTTTTCGGGGTAATTTTGTGAGTCAATTGAATCGACAACTTGTTTCCCACAAGAAATTTTGTAATAATACTAAATCAAATTGTATAATTTGATACATCATATACAGGGTAATCCAGTGAATGTAGAAAATCAGATATTCCACAAATTCATACACAAAACATCGGGGTATAGGGGAAACCAAAATATGACGATCAATGTGCCAAAATGCATCCATGAGGTGTTATAGTGCCTCAAAGTCAGACTAAAAGTACGAGACTTTTAGGAGCATCAAGTGATGATAAGTATAAGTGAGGAGAAGACAATCGAGAAGTTTCTAATCTGTCAGTTGATATAAAATTTTTTTAACCGTGGATAGTTTAATTCTGAAGCTTTTCCCTATTGTAATTTTTCGTAAAAATTAGTCATTCTAGAGGAAAATCTAATAACCAAAGAACTGATTTCAATAATTTTATTCGAGGATGGTCCCAGAAGTACCTGGCCTTACCCGAAGAAGGCGGTAGTTGCTTGAAAAATCCCACACAGTCTATACAACATATGTTTCAAGTTTGAAGACACCACGTTGTTTAGTATTTGTTTGGTGGCCATCAATAGTGAAGAGAAATTATTGAATTTTTTTTAATTGTATACCAACTAATCATAAATATATGTGAGATATATACAATATAAGCTTTAGTGTATGGAAAAACATGGAAACTTGGTCATAATTATGTAATGCGTTAGCTCAAGCAATATAAAACGAAGCCGTAAGACCTGCGGAGACTTTGACCGTAGTGGTCGATCAAATGAGGTGACGATTCCAGAAATGTTAAAGAAAATCTACAAAGTGGTACTAGCTGAACGTCGAGGTAGCAGACACAATAGACATTTCGAAAAACAAATGAAGAAAAGGGGGAACCTGCTCCAAAAAAGGTAAGGACCGTACAATCTGCAGGCAAGGTAATGGCGTCGGTTTTTTGGATGTGCATGGGATAATTTTAATTTGGGAGAAGAGATCAAGCAAAAAGGCCACATTTGCTAATAAGAAAGTGTTTTTTCATTCAGAGAACGCACCAGCTCACACATCGTAACCTCGTAAGATTTTGTTATGGATTTAGTGCATTGAGTACCTCAAACTTGACAAGCTATAATTCAATTGTCACTGCCCAGAGTGGTAGCAGCACCTAGGGAAGTGGGTCACACAACCCTCCAAAAAATAGTCTTTTTGGGAGGAGTCTATGTTTTGGAAGCAAAACAATAAGATGTGGAATCTTGTACAAAATATCTTCTAGGTATAGGTGCAGAGTGGCTGTAGAGACAAAACAATCTACAATTCTCATCATTTTTATATTATCACGTATAACTTTTCAGGGATGCAACATGGTATAGAGGTAAATTGCCCCTAATTGACAAATTGCGCCTTTGTTCTCTGTGGATTCTTATGCGGCTCATCCTACATATAAAAAACTGTATATGCAAAAATCGTCTTCAATATCTGTTCTCAATTTAGGTTATGAAAGACAAAATTCTCATGTCGATTTGTTTTTCGCTTTCATTTGTTTTCGGAGCAACAGGAATGCCAAAATGGTGTCCTATTTTTAACATTCAATACCTTTCTGTGCAATATGATATTATAATAAAGATATAAAAACACAGATGGCGTTTGTATTAACTTAGATAACGAAATATTCCAAGTTACCTGCATTCCAAATAGGATTCAGGTTATGTAAGTACCTTATTTCTTAATCTTATTTTAATTTTATTATTCTTTCTCAACGGACTCTGTTTCTCTTGACTTTTTATCTCTTTCCATATCCTTTTCCTTACCTCTCTATCCCCGTTTCTTTTGCGATCTATAGATCTATCCCTATCTCTATCTCGTGATTTCGCACTTTCTTTAGATCTGTGACGGGATTTTCGTCTTGATCTAGATCAGTATCTTCTAGATCTCACACTACATGATCTTGATCTCCTAGATCTAGACCTTGTGCGTCTTCTCCCCTTGATCTGTAAAAAAATAATGGTGAATTACTTCAATTTCCCTATTATAAAATGAAATAAATATAACTTCAAGCTCATGAATATGTCTGTGATTTACCTCGATCTTTTAGATCTTGAGGATGATCTACGTCTTCTTTCTTCTACTCCTTTCTCTGGATCTAAATCTTCTTGAGCTCCTTTTATCTTTAGTTAACATACCAATTATTGGTTCAATTGAGGCATTAATCATATTCTGTGCTTCTTTTAATCTACTCATAGCTTCTTTAATTTCTTTCCAGGCTGCTTCATTACTCTTTGCTTGTGGTTTTTTTATTTGTTGAGTGGCATGTTCAACTTTAATTACTTGACTTTTTAATTCTGTACCATTAAGTTTGAGAGCATTAAATACAAAAGGTTGTTCAGAAAACTCAACAAGCACTATCATCAAATTCATTTTAACTTTTATATAATCTTAAGTACTTCACCTCACCTGCACGTCTAAAGAAATTGATAATATCATCATGACTCATGGAAGAATTATAATTCAACGTAAAAACTGTTCTTTATTCCACTTTTGTATTGAATTTTGTTCCCCTACGCCACTGGTATTTTTCGTTTTCGTATTCCTTTGGAATTCTTAGGGTTTTTCATGTTCTCATGGAATTTTATTATTTACCTATTCTTTACCTACCAAACTAGAATTTTTTTTGTTTTTTTTCGCATTCGTATTGAATGTTATTAGGTACATTTCAGCTACGCCCTTGAAATCATAATTTTTTTCCACTTTCGTATTTAATTTGATTATTTATCCTTCAACTACGCCACAGGATTTGTTCGTTATCTCCTCATATAATATATAATCGAGATTGCCGCGCCAGCTGATGGCCACCTCAGGTTTTTATTAGTTTATCGAAAAACGTCAGTCGTCGGTATGCGGTGACCTGCTCTCCAAAAACGACGATAGGGCCTCGAGAAGAGGCCGAACGAGCCGATCATAACCGCCATTTTTTCAAGCGTTTTATTTCTGGGAAAGTTAAGATAGCGGGACGTTGATTTTAAATTATAACCTCAGATATTTCGAATTTATGGCTAGGTAGACATTTTCCTAAACGAAATGATCGTAAAAAAAGTTGATAAGGTTAAGCGGCGTGTCAGATACAGGGTGTATCTGAAATCACTTATTTACCTTATAGTAATTATATTCAGATATATACGTGGTGTTTACGGCTATAAATTAGTAACGCAATCTCTATTTTAAACACGGGTGTTGTTGAAAAATGTCTTCACTTTCTTTTATGATTATGTTTAAGTCACATTTTGATTAAATATTGTACGATAATCTATGAGTATTAATTCATAAATCTCTAATATAATTTTTGGACTTTAATGTTTCAACAAGGTATGAAGAAAATTGTGCTATACTGGTTTTTTTAACCACTTGGTTGAGGGTAAGTTTTCTAGAAGTCTCGAGTGATAATTTTCATCGAGCGTTTCACGGAAATGAAGCCAATTTTTTGCGCCGTTTCATAACCATGGATGAAATGAAGATCCATCAATTTACACCCGAAAAACAATAAAAACAATGGACTGAAAAGGGAGAACCTGCTCCAAAGAAGACAAAGATTGTTTTATCTAACTGTCCACGACGAGTAGGTATTATTGCAACGTTTGAGCGAAGAAATCAATCAAAAACCACCCCAATTGGTTAAGAAGAAAGTGGTGTTTTATTAGCTCACACAACCTCTATTGCAATGGCCAAAATTGATTAATTAAAGTTTGAGTCGCTACCTCATCAACTCTATTCACCATATTTAGCCCCCTTGGATTATTTTCTGTTCCCAGACTTGAAAAATATTGCTCGGTGGTCAAAGATTTTCCAAAAATAGCGAGGCGATGTTGGCAGTTAATAGCTATTTTTTGGAGCTTGTTTTTTTCTAAAATTTCGTGTTTTCTTTATTGGGTCGGGTACTACCTCATTAATCCATGTTTCTCATTTCTTTTATAGTCCGCAGCCCTAATGTCTTTTCCATACTCCGAGATCGTTCCTTTAAATTAAAATAAACTTTCTGGAATGCGATTTCCTCCAGCGAAAACCTATTTCTTTTCAAAGTTTCCAAATTGTGCTTCGACTCAGTTCAGGATAATCATTATTATCTCGAACTTTATCTACTGTCTTAAATTCTTTCCTTTGAAGCCTTTCTTTCAAATTTTGGTTTTCCTGTAGATTTATATGCCGTTTAAAACTCTACGCTTTGCTTTCCTCTAATAATTTTGTAAATCGTAGATGTTCCAAGGGTTTTGGTCACTCCAAACCTTTTTCTATGATTCTGTAGACCTTAGATTCGTAATTAGTAAATTGATTTCTTCATTTTTACAGTTTTATCGTCTTTTTTATTCGTTGTTAAGATATTTGGACGGTTCTTAAGGGTTTTATTTAGCACTATTTACATCTAACTACATCCCATCAACTAAATCGGGTTAATTTAAATGAATTCTTTTTCAATGTTGGATATTTCATTAAATAGTCCCCACTGTTCGTTTACCTACATGTTTTTTTGTTTATATAATACTTCGAAAATAAGAACCCTTTTTGTACGTTTCTACCTCCAGTGTTATTGTGGGAACAGCTCATGTCTAAAATGAGCTTCATGTTAATTGAATGATCAGTACGAGTCGAAGAAGCGGATCTATTTACATAGTAATTTATTTCTGCTGTATATAAAAGAAGCTTCTGTCGAGAAAGAGAGAGATTATATATATTAAGTGGAATTTGTCCTCTGTGTATTGAACGAGTTTCAAACTGGAAGCTCGTAAATGTAACGACGAGAAGATGGCTCCTACGCCTCCTTGAGAACTTGATTAATATTCTTACTTACAGATTTGTGACGTATTACACATATTTCAAGATGTAAAGCTCAGAATCGTTAAAACTGGAAACACTGAATTATTTTTTTATTGAGAAACAGATTTACGTCTTCTTAGTCATATGATGTGAACGGCCATCTACGCTTAAAACTAAGTACCTTAATTTTTTAATCATGACATCTGCACATTCTAATAGTACTCTGATGACGCAAAAATATTGGATTAAATTCCATTCAAATTCTTTAGACAAACTGGAAATTTGTTTGTTGCGAATGACGGTGATTTCAGTATGATCCAAGATCCAACTCTTCACGATGTAAGTACTTGAAAATTGAGCTTAAGTTAGAGGAAGCGCGATGTGGCTTTACAAAAGCCTTAACCTAAAAATCTATTATGTCACCTCGCCCTGTTCAGCATTCAGGTCACTCTACAACCTTACTCGGTTCTTTCTCGTTCTACTTTAAGTCAAAATATCACAGCATCAGAAGTATCATCGGGAAAATTTCTAATACACTTAGTGATTGGTCTAACTCTGTGCTATTTGGATGACTACAACATGTATATTTTTCGATCGCCCTATATAGTTTTAATCCTAGAAAAGATAGTCCCTTGTTTTGGACTAATTAATGTCTCACAAATTTGTTAACGTTGATTCTTTTTATAAAGCGTTAT
Organism: Diorhabda sublineata; assembly: GCF_026230105.1. Lineage (NCBI taxonomy): Eukaryota > Metazoa > Arthropoda > Insecta > Coleoptera > Chrysomelidae > Diorhabda > Diorhabda sublineata. The sequence goes on along the minus strand of NC_079485.1, from coordinate 13,076,504 downwards.
ATATATATATAACATAATTGATTTGAAAAGTGCAAATATCACATAGATCTTTAGTAGATTTTTAGCTTGTATAATGGAAGTGGCTGTTAACGATATTCTAAATAATGTTTAATAAGATATAACAAATATTTTTGCAGAGCTATGAGGTTTGCTAATTTCAAATCCTTCTGACCGCGCCACTTGGAAATCGCGACACGAGAAGAAATGTATTGTAACGTATTATACGTAAAAATTAATTGATATACAGCAGCATTAACAAATTTAATATCTTATCTTATTCCACAGCGATATTTATTGAGGTCTAAATTACCTATCCTATGCCTCAAACGTTTTCATATTCATCTAATCAACCGCAGACTGAAACTAGTGTGGAAAATAACTCGTTGAATTGGTAAATGGTAACGCAGAACGAGTTGGAGGTTCAACATTTACATGCTTATCTCTCTCCACGCAAAGCGTGGTGTGAAGGAGGTGGCAGATAAGGCACGAATCGGCCATTACTCCGAGAAACGTGATGGTTATTTCTTGTGCCACAACGCGGCGCTCTCGATGATAATTTCCCATGCAATATGATTATGGATTTGTGTAAATATTTAGTTGGTAAAGCTGCGATATAAATTTTTCAAGAAAATACTTCGTATATAGAATAGTTAAAATCAAATTTAAGCAAAAAAGCTTATGAATCCTAGTTACTGCGCCACTGAACAAAGATAATCCGAAGTTTAGTAATTTTTTCCGTTTTTAATAAAAAATAAGTTTTTTAAAACGTCATTAATCATTCACTTTCATACCATAGAATACAGACCGTGTATGATAAATTACTATTTAAATTTTGAAATATGGTGACACTGATGTGGATATGTAACGTTTTTAATGGTGGACGTATTCAGAACGTGTTATGTGTTGAGTTGTTTATAGAAACTTGAAACGTTGATCTTAGTTAAAAAATGGATCGTGTTTTTGACTTTGGACGTAGATTAAAGCAACAGCAGTGTGCCAATCGACTTTTGGTGATGAAGCACCTTGTCAAACCATTAGTATACATTAAATATTTCATGAATATTCCTTGGCTGTCAAAAAGTTTTGTTCCCGTTGGATACCGCGTAATTCAACAATCGTTCCAAAAACCTCGTGTGGATTGTTGCAAAGAAAAGCTGGGAAAAAAAATCAAACGCGATGCTTTATGGATCTATGAATATGAATACTAAACTTAACAACAATTGATTGTGTGTATTTTTCAAGAGAAGCCAAATCCAACAAAAGTTGTTCGCAAAAGAAGCACTTCAAAGCAAAGGATTTGTTTTTTCGGATTAACTGAACAAGTCACCCCCGTTTCATTAGAGCAATGTAGAATGGTCAAATCAGAATTTGATGGTTTGATTGTTCGAAAATAATCAAGGAAACTAATCGTACAATACGAATCATTCTCCACCACGACAATTTGAGCTGGTACACATCAGTTCAAACAAAAACGTTTTTGAACAGTTTGAACATCAATTCGATGGGTAATCCGCCGTACAGTCCTTGTTTGTAACCCAATGATTTCTCCTTATTCCCGCAGATCAAAAGTCGAAATTAGTTCAAACTCGTTCAAAAATTGATCTTAATGGGGAATGTTTGGATTTGTTTTTATATGTGTAAGTATCTCAAAACTTAGGTACCAGCCCTCGTATAACATCAAACACTTTTGTCTGTGACTCGTATATCTAATTTCACTTTGAAGTATTGTGCTTGGTATAAGCCTTGTGGAATCAAACTAGTTTTTTAAAAAAATAGAGAAAAAAATACGAAATTGAATCATTTTTCGTCAAATTAATGTAACGACGACAAAATAAAAAAGAAAATTCATTGAGTGTTGCTTGTTTTGAAATGTACAACGTCCTACAAAGCGTAATACTATATAATCACGTTCGTAAACGCTGAAAATAACACCATACATCAAGTTTAGGCAGGTCATTACGAAAGCCGTAATTGCAGGCAGCCAACAATAGCTCTTATAAATAGCAAAACATCAAATTTTTGATAATAATGCCATTCCACATCGCCTATACCACATATTTATGCCGGTGGTAATGAGATGCCGCTCTTTTTACCAGATTTTTTTCTCTCCGCAGGATTCTCCGTGATCGAAGTTTTATTGACATCGTTGCCGGAGTGATTAGAAACAACGAAGTTCTCGGGAATTATCCATCATCAAATACAGATACAAAAAAAAATAATGAGAAGTACGTTAAGACAAATAGATAAGCGAATTACGGGGTGTTTAAATACCTAGGTGACGTTATATACCAGGCATATCCGCAAAATAATTTTGATTCTATAAAATACAGAATATATTTTTATTGTACAAAAATCTACAATTGTTATATTAGTTGTCTACAACTTTCGTAAGTATGGCACAAGTTTTTGTACACCTTCTTCATGGAAGATTACCGCCTATGTTTTCAACATGTTATTTCAGCTCCTCACCATCTCCTAAGGTAAGAAGGGAGAGATCAAATTATAATTTTGTTTGTCACATTCGCAGTGTCGGGCTGGGCATTATCATGAAAAAATAATAGCTGTTGACAATGATCCTCGGCACTTGTATGTCTCATCGGTCTGGCAATGAATAAATCTTCAAAATAATTTTTCTCTCCCAAAAACTTTGCACAAGAGTTTTCGAAATGTCAAGATTTGCTTAGGCTTAACTTTCGTTGCTATTTACTTTCTATAGTATTGAAAGATACCAAAGCTTCATCCCCTATGGAAAGGAAATCGACATCGTCTTCATTGTAGGTTGTCAGAAGCTAAAGTGCGTCGTCCATTATTTTTTGTACTGTTCAGTAAGAATTTTGGATACACAAATGTTTCAATTCATGAATTAGTGTTCATGAGATTTGTATAAATTCTATAGCAAGAGCACTAATTGTAAACTTATAGCTTTGCTTATATGCGTGAACTTCACCAGTAACCAAAGACTAGTGTCAACATCGTTCTTTATCATGCACTTGGTCACATACTTCATTGAACTCGTTACTAATCATGAATCACTCGCAGATTTGGCGATAAATTTTCTTGTTTGAACTTGATTGCACCGCTATTGTTGATAAAAATAGAAACAAACATTGTGGATATACCTCGTATTTCGAGATACAAGAAAACTACAATCTTCATCAATCCACTTTTGTAACTAAACATGGAAGATTGAAGTCAGTCATCTCAAAACATTGATGAATTGCTTCATATAGGTACATCATCCTCAAACGTCTACCTGATTGTTATTTTAGTTTCAATAATAACACATGGTCAAATCAGGAGAATGAGTGGATGTCTATCTGCGAATATTGACTGTGGGTAAACATTTTTTTGATGTACAATGTTCATCATTATTTATCATTTCTAATATTTCCTGAACAGTTCGACTCGATAGGATTAAATAGAAAATTTTATCTGTTAAATTTGATTTCTAATTAAATAATATTGGTTAGTTTTTCAATATTTCGCTTGAAAGTTGATTTTGTAAGAGAAGTTTTAGTCTAGTTGCCATTACAATTTTAAAATACAAGTTTTCTGAATTTTTTTCAATTATATGATCTAGTTGAATGACAGCTCATTATCAGCTGATTATCTTGTAAAATTCCTAAATAAATATTATTAAATTGTAAATTTTATTAAACTAAACCTCAATTTCGTATGTACATATGGCAATGCCGCGATCGTTAGAGAGAGAAGTTGAATAAGCGGCAGTTTGTTTTATACAGAAAAGAGATTGTTAACCAGCACTCGTGAGCAGGCTTGCTATGAAGACCACACACGTTGAATGTGCAGTTCAGGACTCGAAATATTCAAATACCTTTCAGAGGAAAAAATTATTTTCTCGGTACTTGTAGAAGAAATAGGTTTTCGCTGGAAAAAGCATTCCAAAAAGTCTATTTCAATTTAAATGAACAATCTTATATTATGGAGAATAAATCACAACAGGAAAGGGGCGCAATCAGATAATTGTACGCATCGGCGGCTTAAATGGTTTTGTTTAAAGTGGTTTATAGAGTTTTGAATCTACTCGGTGACTACCATGAGAACAAATGATAGATCTTCTTTTTCACAGCTTCATTATAGTACCTAATGGATAATGCGAATTATCATTCTACCACAACCAATTAGTTAAAAAAGATTCACAGAAATGACCAAATTTGAAGATTATTAAGTTTCATCCACGATCTGTGAGAAAAAAAGTATATGATTTGTGTTCCCTTTGAGGCATGACGATGATTAGATCGAACTAAACCCGATTGAAAGTTTCAGACAAAAATATTTTAAAACTAGTGATGCTAAGCAGTTCAGTCTTAACAGAAAAAGAAAACTGATCAGCTCAAAAATCTAAAAAATGAATAAATGTCCCCTAGCCGTACTACTTCAATCGATCATAGATCTAAACTTTCGTATAAAATAAAATTAAAACAAACACATTCTTTTTTTTATTAAAAAAAACATGATCGGTATGAATGAAGTTTTATTATTTATTTTTTTCGATAAATCACACATGATATTGTTTAATTACAAAAGAGATTTTTCCTGAAATATTGGCTATTTATAAGGTTTCCATTTGATATTGATAGACTCACACAGTTATGATATTTAATTCCGAGCATTTTCATATTTATTTATCTTTGGACTTCCACAAATAATTCAAGACTAAAATTGTATTTTGTATTATATTATCTATTTCTTTAGTTTTAATATGGTTTACTTTATTTATCTGTGGGCTCTGATGTTTATGATAGATCTGTCATGGATGTCACAAATGTCACTGTCACAAGTGTCAATTTTGATTGATTAGTATAATATAATAGAGGTTAATTAATGTCATAAATTTCCTATGAACATCATCATTGCATAATATTCTATTTAAGTATTTTTTACAACCTTGAAGAAAAGTTTAATTTTCAAGAAAATTTAGAGTTTTTTACAATTTTTAATCAGTGTTTCAGAAATAACTGCGAATCTCAACTCGAGTAGTTTGTAGGATAACGAATTAAAAATAATAATCGATTACTATAGATAACTCGAACTGTATTTATTACTATTATATAATGAATTTTCGATATGCACAGGGAACCGCGCTCAGGAGTATTGAATATCCAATTACTTCGCTTATTTATAAACTTAAATCTTTACTAAAGTGATTCGTTGCGATTTTAAGACAAACATTTTGTTGGACCAAGTGAAATGATTAAACCACAATGAATCGTCTATATAAGTATTAATTAATAACGTTTTAGAATTGATTCGGTTGAATAATTTGAGTGAAGCCGGTCCTTATTAATGCGCCGTTCCACACACTTCATTAAAGCTTGATGGGAAAACGTGTAGATGGCGCGGAGTGTATCTCTTTCTCTATCGTAACGTTAAATGATGGTGATATGACTGGTTTCGATTTAATTAAGGCTATTATCGTTCAAAGTCGGTGATATTCTTGCGAAGAGAAATATTTGCATTTGAAAAAGCTTTTATATTTTACGTTGTAACAAGCATTTTAATGGTATGAATCCATACGAGGGCGAAAAGATATATACTTATATTTAGAACTAGCGTATGTAAAATAAAGTTTACTGAAAAATATCTGTGTAAGCACAGAGTAAAACACAAATAATAGGATATGTGTACATCTTATACTTGATGGTTAGAGAAGAGGAAAGCGTCGAAAAAGCCTTAAGAAAGATAAATAAGGAAATAAGAAACCAGTAGACTAAGAATTGACCAAAATACATGGTATGTAGAAAACGATAGGTATATGGGAAATGACAATGAATAAAAATTAGGCAATATACTTCACCATTAACTCCCTACCTTGGAGTAATGGAAAGAAATAAATTTTTCATTCAAATACCTGTTACTTTTACAATACTAGAACAAAAATAAACTTACTTTACCTATTACCTACGGTTTTTGAAGAACCTTGGCCTCCCATACAACTGTCCTCCATTCTTCTCAATGTTGTGCCAGATTCGGACACCCAGTTCATTTAAGTCCTTTTCTAAGTCGTCCTGCCATCTTATACGTGATCATCCTGGTAGTCTGCGGCTTTCTGGCTTTTGCCGATATATAAAGTTGACTCCTCGACCCTCGACGTAGCCAAACCATCTTAGTCTCGCACTCTTGATCTCTACTACCAATCTATAGTAAATCTCGCGTTAGTACAGATCCGCCATTCTCCTTGGTCTTGGATTGGGTCTCCCACAAGATGAGTCTCAGTTCGTCTCTAATAGTCATTGTCCAAGTCTCAGAAGCATACAAGACAACTGGTCTTTACAGCTTCGTTCGCACTGAGCCCCGTTCGATTGGATTCTTCATTGAACGTCCGGAAATCCTCTCTAAGCTCTATTTCCCTTCTACTTGGCAGGTCAACATCGTCTGCGTAGGCCACCTTCTGTCTTATTCGGTTGAGTAGGGTTCCTTCTAGGATGGTCTGCAGCATCCTAAATATCCTGTCCAAGATCAGGTTGAACAGAATACAACAAAGAGCATCTTCGTTGAAACTAGATGAAAGGAAAAGACATGGTTCAGATATATACTAAGAAAAGGGCGACTTGTACCTATTAGACGGATCATAAAGTGGTGGGCAAATGAAAATAAACCGAGCGGAAGACTGAAATCTACATGGAAAGAACAAATATACGAATACCAGTGAGTGCTGGGAGCAGATAATTGAAAGGAAATAGTAAGAGTTGAGGAAGTTGGTATACAAACTCTAATACCCAAGAAACATGAAGTCCATTCTACTTCTAGTAGGTACACTATGAAATTTTGAATAGGTATCCCAAGTATAATCGACGACTTGTACCGCAAAGTCGTTTTTAAAGCTGAACAAGTACAGCTCGCTCATCTGGATCTGTTATCTTTTGACCTTCAATCTCTCCGCGTTACTATGAAAATCATCAATATTATTACCCATTTTAGGGAAAATATTTCTACCAATATCACATTACTAGTTAATTTTTTTCTTATTTGTACAATGTGACTTTCCTTTTAGTATAACTGGGCATTTTCGTTGTTTTTCAAACGCTTTAGACATTTCATGTTGTTGAATAGTTAAATTCATAGATTTTTTTCTATCACGACAATTTTTTGACCCGATCGTGTTGTATAGATATACATAATTCATCGCCTGGTCTTGCCCTGGTAATTACTGTCCATTTATACCCCGTAGTGCTCGGATTTGAATCTAACCTTAAAGTTATGTTTTTGTATGAGTTGTGAGTGAATATAACAATCCATATACACCTATTAGAATATTAAAGGCAACAGATTTTGAGGAATGTTCAAATAAACACTTGGTACTAGATATATTTAGTGAAAATTGACATTAACCCTCGTATTATTTATAGTAGTAACATTAATATGTTCGTTGTGGAACTGCTGTTTGAAGATCATCAGATAAAGAACAATAGCTTGGTATGAGGCATTACTAGCTGCCTAAATTCGATGAAAAAGTACTTATTTTTTGCATATTTCATTTGAAAAACTTCCACCATTTCGATGGAAAATTCAATTACGTTATCATCGTTTTCAACAATTTTTTTATATTCTACTTGAAACATTTTCTTGTCAGTAAATGAAAAATCCCAGTTTTTCACTCAACTTCCGAGCGCGCTTCCCACCCTAGTCGATTGATCGGGAAGGTATAGAGACGGGGGCGCTGTTGCCGCGGAGGGATAGACGTAATCTTACACCTTTTTTCTGCCGCCGCCGCCGCTACCGAGAGACGACGAAGGGGAGAAGAGCGAGAAATTCAATTTTCTACATCACTTGTGAATAAAATCGAAACGAAACTTCGGGGAGAAGACCGACATCGATTGCCTTGAAAGTGTTCGAGAGAAAAGAGTGTGAAAATTGCTAAATGAGAGGAGAAAATCAGGGTCGAACTAGTAGGATGAATAGTTAATTTGTGGTCAAAAATTATTTTTTTCTGAACAAAAATCAATGAGATTTCAAGAATATAATGATTGTAAGATACACTGTAATCCAAAATAGCTAAAAGTGGAAAATTTGACAAATTATTTTGGAAAAATACCACGTTTAATAACGTAGCATATTCCTGTTCTATATGAATATCGCTATAATTTAGTCTTGTACTTATTTACAAAATATCGAAATAACATGAGGAGCCTAACGTAGTAGAAGTTTTAATTTTGAAATTATTTCATAACAAAAAACTTCTAATGGAAGGGTTCAATTGGCAACATGGCACTAAAGTAAGTACTTACATATAGATAGTAGTTTTACCTACCAAACGTATTTCTCGCCAAATATAGCAAACTTGATGATGAAGATCATTGAAAGACGGGCATAAACTATATCGTTCGATAATAATCGATGAAAAATGTGAAGTACGGATCTGACTAGTGTATAGATTAAAGGGTGCTATCCACAACGTCATGAATCGTGAGAAGAGAATGTTTGTTTCCACTTTCAATTAGATGTCGAAAATGGAAGTTATTTACATACTCTCTAATCGAGATTTTCATCATCGTCTTTTGGTTTCCGGAATTGTAAATACATTTTTGACATGCCCCCGTATAAATCCATAACTACACGAAATTTAGATTTCTATTTTAAATTATTCAATAGAAAAAATATCTATTTTGATAAGTGATTATATATGTCGTATTTGTGGAAAATATACAGGGTGAAATTTTGCAATTTTTTAATGCATGTTTCATTAAAAAATTCTAGTAACTACGCCTATGTATTGGGAATGTCAAATTAGACGTAAAACGGAAGAAAATTATTCAACCCATGTTTAAAAAGTACATCAACTTTCTAGTGGTAATAGAATAAGAATTATAAGACATCAAAGTTGGAAGTTTTTATGAAAAGTGCATTTAGGCACAAAAAATGATTTTCTTTTTTTGTGATTTTAATTTTTGATTTCAGGAATAAAAAGAATGTTATGTACACAAAATACAAATTACGACAACTGAAAAATTTAAGAAAATAGGAAAAAATCATACTTGTCTAAAATTTATTCCTAAAATTCACGATTCCAGAAGCTATGTAATTATTTTTTTCACTATTTGTACAAAAATAAGTATAACCAATTGATAATGAAATCATATATAGAGGGTGACTCATAAATAATGCCGGTTTCCAAAATATTCGAAACGTAGTCCATTCTGTCATCAATTTTACGTCAATATCAAGGTCCGTTAGTAAAACCGTTCTTTGGGCTTATAGTCTATTCTTATGAATAAGAAAGTAATAAAGTGATAAAGCACTCGTAATAAAATATTTTCTCAAGTTTTACCTTAAGTATTCCCATATTAAATAACATTTGTAAGTATAAATATAATGAATGAGTATATCGGGTGTTTACTTATATTTTCACTTAATTAACATGGTCATAACTTCCATTTTTCCACTGGTTATATAGATAGATATGGGGGCTTATTTTTAAACAGCATTACGTTCATAAATAATAATTTGTCTAATTTCCACATCATCTCTTCTTCTTTAACCGTTAATTAACTACCTTTTCCTAGTTTTCAGGGTGGTGATCTAACCACCGTCTTCTTCGAATCAGTTCAGGGCAATTCTTATCATCTCGAACCGTGATAAAAACTATCATAAATCCTTTTCTAAAGAAGAACGAATGTATTTATCTGCTTTTCTTCGAAGCCTTCTTCCAATGTTTCTCTAATGGAAATTTTGGTTTCACGTTCTAAATTCAACTGTTTGGAATCCACAACTTACTACTTACTATAAGAAAAAGCTGCAATCGGTGAAGTTTGTTGGGAAGAGATTCTTTGAATAAAATGAGATCAGTATTTTCTCTTAATTGTCATATTTGTTTAAAATATATACTTAGCTAGAGTAAATTTTTCGTTCGACATGTTCCAATGAAAAACAGTGTAGCTATGGGATCAAAATGATAAAATAGGTGAAAATCCAAAGATAAATGTTTATACTTTCATTACAAAAATTAACAAATATTTGATTGATGATAAAAGATGCATTTAGAGACATTAAAGTTGAGCTTGAAGTCTGGAATTATCAAACTAGTAAATTTTAATTGAATTCTTGCAAAAAAAATATTTTCTAAATCCAATAGGTGGGTACATAGAATAGAATTTTCAAATGCTAAAATTAGCGACGGCTATTAAAATCATACATTATTTGCCCCGTTTGTGGTTAAGGGATGAAAGAGATCCTAAGGCCCTTCTTCTCCGCTTGTCAACTCAAATTTATGACGTTCCACTCCAGTCCAAATATTGACAGACTAAGTCTTTGAAATCCGATTTGAGCACAACGGGGACACGATTATTCCACGGGGGCACCCGGCGTGTCGTCTTGTTCCTAACTGTCGAAATACAATACCCTCGACAACTATTTACCTTTACCTGAATCGATAGAAAATATTTCGTTTAAAATGTAAAAAGGACCGTATACAATTTTGACTTTCACTCATACTAATTTTCATAAAATCTTTAATCTTAGTAATACCTATATATTCCTTCATCTGATTTCCTTCAATCTCTAATAAAATTTGACTTTTTGACTTTTGGTAATGAAGCACCACCACACCACAAACAACGTTTCGCTAGTTTTCCAAATCCACTCGAGGTGGAACTTCGCTACAAGATGAAATTTTATATTATAATTTATACCTAGTTTACCTCAATTTTTTTATATTCGCGATTATAAAAAACATTATTGCTAAAAAATAAATTTGAGATGCTTTTTTTTTCAACGTCCTTTATCTAAATAATAAAATGGCAACCGATTTTTAGAAAAAAAAATCGGATCTTAATAATATTGTGAATGTTATAATAAAACGATATTAATTTTACACTATTTACTGATCATATTGAATTATCACATTAACCCCGCCTATATTCTGCAAAAACTAACAGGTGTACATCTCAATCTGGTCACTTACCTCCCCACCAATACCGTCATACCAATCATCCACCAACTAATGTTACTCCGCCCAACCACCATCGGCGAGTACGTCGATTTGAGTGAGACGTATCGCAAACGGAATAAAGATGGGAAATATTATTTTGAACAGTTACTTTTATTAATATACTACATAAATGCATAGAAATTTACGAGAGTAAGAAAATAGAATTGTTCAAAAATATGTCGAATAAATGAAATTCAATAATACTCAAGTGAAGATTACGAATTTTACGATGTCTAGTAATTTTGATAAAAAATGAAATAGTGAAAGAATATTGAACAAATATGTTATAACACAGACACGAAATGATTATGTACGTTGGATACGATACCAATCAAATAAACAGAACAGTTTATTATTTACTTTATAATAGAAGAGAGATATTGTTCCATCTCTATTAATTAATTTAGAGTAAAGTCGTCAAACAATAAATCGAAATATCAAAGAAAATCATTATATAAATCAAAGTTATTTATGTTAATATAAAATTTTGAAATAATATACTGCAAAAAAATGAATTTTGTGCATTTATATGCATTACTACAGTAAGTGAGAGAGATAGATATAATATAGTACGTGGCGCATGTCTTGGTAGGCGGGGTTAAGCAGCGCCTCCCTGATAAAGATGACTATTTTGAAATCTCACTCAGTTTGACAGCGAAACTAGCGAGTTACACTGCGTTTTGTTGTGAGTGTTGGCGTGTTTGAGTGTCACACTTTTTGACATCTTGATGAATTTTAATTTCACGTCGATGGCACTGGAAGACCGATCAAGTCCGAACGCGGCATCCAGTCCGAATCACATTGAACAATCCGACAGCCCTGAATCCACCAGGACCTCCTTTACATGCACGACAATAAATAATCACGAGGGAAGTACGAAAAGTTGTTCGGATTTGGAGAGATCTTTTTTCAGAATAACTTCGTTCGCTCTATCCAGTCCGAAAAGTGATTTCAGATCACCGTCACCTTCTTCTTCTTCTTCATCTTCTTCTTCTTCTTCCGAACGAAACGAACCGGCAATACAGACATTAAAATATTCTATAAATAATATATTGAAGCCGGAATTTGGGAAATCGGCCGTTCTGAAAACTCGATCTGTTTTATTTAAACCGTACGAAAAATCAGAAGACAGACCCGCGAGTTCGCTGGGTAGTTTGTGCCAGACTGTATCGCAAATAGGAAGTTTCATTAAAGAAAACTCCAGGCCGAAAAGTCCAGTTAAAACTTTGCCGAATCTCGAAGATGTGAAGAAAGATCAGGAAGATGGTGGCGTGCCGACGCTTTGGCCCGCTTGGGTTTACTGCACACGGTATTCTGACAGACCCAGCTCTGGTAAGTCGGTCTTTTAATTTTCTCAAACCCCTCATAGATACATGTAGATTTAAAACGTTTTACGTTGAAAAGATTTTGCTCGATATGAATATTCTTCCATCCGGTATCATTTCTACATATTATAAATTACAGGAATAGAAAATAATCAAACTGTTGAGGTTTCTATCGAAGGTGTGGAAGAGAAATTCAAATCTTCAAAAGCTCCGGAATTATTGAAAATTAGGTATATAACAAAACTACGGGGTTTATTTTTCATTTTCGCGCTACCTTTGATATCAAAAGTGAAAACTTCAATTCTGATGTTTTTTTACCCACTTTTTTAGGGTTGCTGGAGAGTATTTACATTTTCAATAATATAGTATGGACATTATACTTTCGATTTTTGATAATTTTGACATTTTACTTGTATAAATATAGTAGTAATATAACAATTTTTTTACTAATTCGTATTATTTTTACGAATTATCGATTACAGAAACCAAAAATGGTCAAACTTTAATTTTTTATTATAATATGAACATCGATTTTTGATAATTTCATTATTTTATTGTCATACACTCAAATTTCAACCCTTTATAATTTTCACAAATCATAAGTAGTAAAAATTGAAAATATTCACTAAATTAGGTTATTTTTTTTTTCAAACGTAAATGACGTAATATAAAAATTTACATTTTCGGTAACTTCGAAATTATTATTAAATTATATTTAAAAATTTCATCTTTTTTAGTTAAAACATAGAAAATATGAATTAGTTGTAGGTAAATGCAACTATGAAGAAATATTAAAAATGTAAATCAAAAAATCATGTGTCAACTAGTTTTTTTATGAATCGTATTCAATCTCCAATCACAATTCACAATTCTAGGTTATTATTAAACTTTGTTCTAATCCATTAAAAGATCTAATACAATTTAATTATTGCGCTACCCTTTAGCTGTTATTACGTTTCACTTAAAGCGGACCACACACGTCGACCATCGATTATATTATGAACATAAAATAAGTCGATTCATTTTATAATTGTTTGTTCCTATCGACCCCACTTCCTAATTCCATTTTGAGTATGTGTCATTAAAACACTAATCGACGCTTGCGCAGGTTATTATTTATCAATTTTGAAAAAAGGCGTTTAAATCCTTTGAATAATTTCTTACTTTATTATTTTCCTCAAATTTTTACGCATAATTTGGAATTAATATTTTCGATTTACCCTATGAGTTTCCGGTAGGAAGTCACGCTACCGAAAACTAAAAAAAAACAAAAAACAACGTGTGAAATAAGAATTTTAATGGTTTTCTCCGACTGGAAAGCTAATTTCTTCCAGAGAATAAAAGGGACGCGGTAATAAAACAATGAAAACACACCTTCTTCTCAAATGAAATTCGTTCAAGTCCATTAGCAGGATGGAATGATTCATGCCTTTTTCGCACGAACGAAAATTTTATACCTAAAAGATTATTTTGGAGGGGAGACGTTTTTTTACGGCCGAATTTAAGAGCTCCTCCTTCACCCGCACTTCTATATATACCCAAGTTAATATTTCGTCTCCAAAAATAAAAGTTTTCTAGGTTAGATAGCTGTATGACATACGTGTCATACGTCAGTTATCGATATTTGACTTTTAGTGTTGTTCAACACCCTCTAGATGAAGGTGATAGAAATGAACAAAATAAAAATTCAATTAATGAATATGAGTGACGTTAACTACATAATTTTGATAACACTATACCAATTGAATAATTATATGTATATGTTAAGTTCGCGTGTTACATATTAATTTCCAAATGATATTAAAACACAGAGTCGGACTCTCACTAAGCGGTTGTTCTTCTATCGAAATATGTAAAAAACTAGAAAATTTGTATTATACTATCACCCTGTATGAGCTATTTTCACCTAGGTATTTTCTTTCAATATTTTTCAATTATTAATATAGAGTTTGTCCGGGATTGATGGCCATTGTTCAAAACACACAAAACAAGGTATAAACTTTAAAAAATGACTGCCATGATTCTTCCTTAACTTCCAGGAATGACGGCCATGCCTTTTATGTCAAGTTTTCTACACTTTTGACAGAAGTGGCCGTAAGATTTGTCTTCTCTTGATTGTCTTGAAAACCTTTTTATTTTTCTTTGAAGCCTTGTTGTCTTGAGCCTTTACGATAATTCAGATGTTCTAAAGAAGTTGAATGGGCGCTACTTGCTTAGATCGTTTCCTAACTACATTTATTTTGTCTCGAGCGGATTGCGGACAATATGTTCGAGGGACTCATTTTGTTATGGTTTTAGATGTTTGGTTGGTTAAAAATCTCTGTTGGCTTTTGAGGTGATGAGTTTACTTTTTTGCCGGAGAGGTTTTCTCAACATAAAAAGCATAATTTGATTAAATGTTGCGATGGAAAGGCCAGACGAACCATTTTGTACAGTAGTCGCCTTTTCAAAACTTACACTCAAAAGCTCACCAAACTGGTATCTGGTTATACGCCGCCCAACATGATTTCTAAGCCATTAGCGATTCTCGAAGATGCTGAAGATAATGTGTGGTATGGCTGGACAAGTATAATATGATAATGTCAACGAAATGTCCATGCAGCATAGATCCTGGTGGCAGATCATTCTCCCACTCTTTTTTCCATCAAATTACCTTCAGCATTGCAGCAAATTAGTAAACTTTTTTTGATGGATGTTACCGTCGATACAGCTTTGGACCACTTTCTGGCAGGTACGTCGCCTGGTATACTGTAGAGTTGGAGACCCGTTTAATCGATATTGAAATACGTTTGCAGGTTAATCAAATAAAGAATTCGGTGCTATAGTTGTTTCAAGTAAATCTAGCTGTTGCTTTCTGATTTACGGATACTAATTTTTGAGCTCAATTCTTGATAAGCGATCGTCCTGATGTCGTCTGGTTAATAGAATATCTCGATTTGTATTGACAGCTGCTAGCGCCTATGCATCCCTTTTTATAATTTCCGGTTCTAATTCTACGTTCTAAGGTCTGGCAGTCCCAAAAATCATATTCATTTAGAAGGAAACTTAATTTAAGGTTATGTAGTACCTCGTAGTATCACAATATCTAATTCCGTTCAGTAAATTTAGAAAATATCTATCCTGGACTCTTCAGAATATCCTGTATAATATTATATAAAATATGAATATTAGTACCTTGTGCTGACGGGGCTCACGAAAGTAGAAATCGATCTTTTAATTTATGTTATATCAACTTGACGTTCCTCAAGGAAAATATGTTTTTAGAAATATATAGGCTGTTATATAGTTATTTTGTAGGTTATATTGTTTAATCGTTTAAAAAAAAGGATTAATTGTTGGGAAAAGCGAATATATCGTAGTAAATAACGGGAAAATAGGAATAAGAAATTTTGCATAAAAAATAATGAACGGAACTATTCAGAAGTTTACTATTCAGAATACCAGAATTGATCATTGTAAAAATGTTGGAATTTAACAAGTATTTTTAGAAAATTGTCCAGTACTGACCTGTCTTCGAATTTATCTAAATGTGTATCTTGAAACTTCATTTAATATCATGGTAATTTTTGATCGAACAACTTGTGATCGTCGAAAGCGAATAAATTTCTAAAGTTGTTATAATAACGAGCTTTTGATATGTTTGTCTTTCTAATAATAACGGACTTTATGATTATTATATTATTTTTTATAGTAAAAACGTCGTTTATCGAGAATATTAAGTTTAATTGCCATTTAAGTCGATTTATATTGGATTTTATACAAATATTGTCTTTTTTTTTTATTTAAATCATAATAATCATAATCATCATAAATCGGTTTAAAAATATGAAAATTCTGTATTTTTATCACTATTATATTAGGTACCGAGTGTTAATTTTGTGAAATGGACAAACGTTTATTCTGACAAGGCACAACAATGCCGAAACAGGTTTATGAATAGTTCATTTCTCTTTTTGTTCGAAAGACGATGAAGTTATCGTTTTGAAGTTAAATGTGATGTTTTTTAGCATTCTCATTGTGATATATATATTTTTTTCAACCTATACAACGGAAAATAGCCGGAAATGCCAAGAAAATTGGATTTATCATTAAAAATAGCATACAAATTTGATGATATAAAAATATCCAGAAAATTAGGATTATTATGAAAATATGGGAGAAAAACAATGGAAAAATCTGGAAAATTTCGATAGAAAAGGTGCTAAGCGATAAAGCTGCTTCTGTTGAAAAAATCTAGTTCTACAATTTGATTCAAAATTTTCTGTTTCTCTACTTAAAAGCAGCGGAAAACCCTGATTATATCATTGAAATTAGCGGCAAAAATATTAAGGTATAATCAAATATAGTGAGATAATTTCATTATGGTATCAATAATATGGTAAATATGGAGAAAAATTAACTTTTATTATTGAAAAAGTGAAGAAAATTGAATATACTATTAGAAAAACTGTGACTCTGAAGACAATATTTTGCTTTCAAAAGCTCGGGAAAAACTAGGTCTATCATTACCTAAAGTTTACAGAAAAAATTATGTTCATCATACAGAATGCGTTCAAAAATTAGAAACATACCGGACACAATTTTGCTATTGAAAAATGCAGATAAAATTAAGTTTACGAGGTCTCTCTATTAAATAACGAGAGTGGTTACGAAACGGGTTTTATTATAAAAATTATTCTACATTCGTATGCTCCCCTTCAATATACTCCCCTCCCTTCGACACATACCTTTCCAAACGTTTTTTCCATTGATCAAAGCTCTTCTTTGATGAGTGCCTTTAGGAGCTCTGGTGTACCATTTCCATCGACTCAAATTGAGTCCCTTTCAAAGCAGATTTTATCTTCGGACATAAAAAAAATCGCATGGTGCCAAATCTGGTGAGTACAGCGGTTGTTCGAGCTTACTGACGAAATACTACTTTACAGTTAGCGCGTTATGGGCAGGTACGTTATCCTGGTGCAAAATCAGGCTGTTTTTACGAACTCGTTCTAGCAGTGTTGTCAAAACTGACAAATAGTCAGTCTGGGTGACAGTCTGGCCTTATGTCATCACGAAACCGTTAATGTCGAAAAAAAAAATGATCAAAATTGCCTCGAATTTTGATTCACCTCGTATTATGAAAAATAGCGAGTAAAATTTACCTTTTTGGGCGAATTTACCTTTTTGGGCGAATTTACCTTTTTGGAAACCAGCAAAAAAGTTTTGTTGGCCATTAAAAGAAATAAAAAAAGTTCATGATGCGAGAAAACTTTAGTTTCTATTTAAAGTAGTGAATCATATATTTCTACGACTAACTACTGTGGATATATAAATATATATACTATATATAGGGTGTTTCTAAATTTATGCGATGAAATTCTTGAGGTTATTGCTCGAATGGGTCTTTCCAATAACAAAATTTCCTCCGTTCTTCCCTTTCCTCGATATCATCCTTAAAATGTGGTGACGAAAATTGGTTTTTTTTTATTTTACAAAATTTAACTAACGCTAGAAACTTTTTTATGAAATCAAATTATAATTTGAAATCCTTGTTTTATTTAAAGAAAATTTGTATTCATAATTTTTTTGACAAAACTAATAGCTGCAGTGGAAAAAATAGAAACTCAATTTTACTCACCATCTATTGAGGGTGATATCTCGGGAAGGGTGGAAATTTTGTTATAGGAAAGACCCATTTTAATTTCATACGAGCAACCACTTCCTGAATTTTGTAGCACGAATTTAGAAACATCCTGTATATACAGAAAAAAGTATTAAGGTTATAGAAAAACTTTACAATTTTAATCATTTTTTAGCGATCCATGCTTAGGTACTACTGTCTTTTCTAAATCGCAGGGTATATTAGAAAGACACTTTTTGAAAATGTTTCATATTCATCTCTATCAAACCGATAGCGTCCATACCATCAACCACTTTCTCTAATCTTCCACCCCCCATAAATCCTCGTCAAACTTATCTGATCCCATTTGGGAATACAGGAGCTGGACGCTAATTAGTCTTTCTACAAACAATAAGAATTAATTCCTATCATCGACGTGAAATATTAACGCCATTGTTAGAGCGATGACGTGTCGGAGTAAAATTTTTTTCCAAATCGATCAGAGATAACAAACAATGAACCATTAAGATTTAAAATGTATAAGACAATGGGCATTAGACACCCATTTGACTTTAAAATTGAGAAAATACCTCGAATCGTATAAACAGACATTTTTTTATAGAGACGTAATTTTGATACATCAAATGTTATGAAAAAATGTAAATACGGATAAAAATTCATTGGAATCGATTTTTATTCATTATTGTTTTATGCGTGTGCCATCAGTTGTAATTTATGTTTTCGTAACGAATTATCTGAAACTATTTTCGAATTTTTCGAAAAATAATGGACTGCCTAATGGATATTTATGTTTCAGATCGTCTAACAAATTTTCGGCGTTTCGAAAATCAGCTAAAAATAAAATATTTAAAAAGCACTCGAAATCGGTGTTGACACGAAAGACGGGGATTCTTTTTCGGCTCGTTTATCATCGAAATTTCAATTTTTGATGACACGTTAATAATGTATAAGCACTTATATCTCTTACCAGTCCAAATTACGGTTTTCGTTAGATAGATTTGTAATTTTCTCGGAGAAAATTTATCAAATGTTTATGACAGGGTTGATTTTTATAAAAACGACGTTATTTACCTCGATAAATATAAATCAGGCATACAATTCAACTTTATATTTGAAAAAATATCTCCATAACGATGTTTGAAATCTGAATCTAGCTGTTCAGCTTTATTTAGCAATATATAACCATTTTCTAGCAGCATATTTATTAATATATAGCAATAGCCTCTATTATAGATACATATTAAACAATATATAGCAAATCTAACGTTTTAGGGACGTATCTAGCTCTAAATAGCGATAATTACCGATTCAAAGCTTTAATTATAGTTATATCTAGCTATAAACAAACATATATTATAACATTCTAAAAGAATCTAGAAAATGGAGTCGTATCTAGCGATAATTAATAATAGATGGCAATTTGTAGTTGTTATATCTAGCTATAACTATTGTTATACAACAACATTTTAAAATACTCAATATAGCAACGCAGAAACACATCTGACTCTTACAGGGATAATTAGCGATATATAGCAATATGTATAGTATATACTTCCAAATAATATTGAAATTTGGAGTAGTATTTGGTGATTAACAGCGATAATTAGCGATTTAGAGCAATATGTATTATGATATCTAGCAAAAAACATCATTATATACCTATACTTCAAAATAATCTTGAAATTTGGAGCGGTATTTGGTAATTTACAGCGATTATGAGCGATTTATAGCACTATATATAATGACATCTAGCAAAAATATCATTATATAGCTATACTTAGAAATTATCTTGAAATTTGGTGATTTACAGTGATAATTAGCGATTTATAGCAATATGTATATAGTGATATCTATAACTATAGCTATAACTAGTATATTCCAATAGAATTTAGTAAAATAGAATCGTTTGTGACTATTTGCACCAATATTTGAAATATATGGTAGTTCTATCTTTTGAACTTTCAACTGCTTCTAATTTTTCGGTTTCCACTTTAAACACCTCGTATATATAGTTCTTAACATTCAAAATTTCACTTGATTTTAAAAATATTATAAAACTACTAAAATTTTGAATTGGTAATAATTTCGATTTCGTTTGTTACAGGTCCTAGATCGAGAAGAATGAAGAAAAGCACGAAAACTACCGAGGACAAACGACCGCGAACTGCGTTTTCCAGTGCTCAACTACAAAGATTGAAGCACGAATTCAACGAAAACAGATACCTAACCGAACGAAGAAGACAACAACTGAGTGCCGAGTTGGGTTTGAACGAGGCCCAAATAAAAATTTGGTTCCAAAATAAAAGGGCGAAAATCAAAAAATCGTCCGGACAAAAAAACGCACTCGCCCTTCAGCTGATGGCTCAGGGATTGTACAATCATTCGACCGTGCCCTGCGACGAAGATGACATGCCCTTATCGTCGTAATTTTCGATTTCCATTGTTATTTCAATTTGTATTAAGTGAAATCAGTAAATTTTGAACATGCCTATTCGTACACGAATCGGATGTAATGTACAAACGGCCTTAGACGTAAAATTTTACCATAAATCTTTGTAGATTCATGGAGTTTAGAATCTCAGTACTTTCTTACTGAAAAAATTGATTTCACTTATTACAAAACTGTGTACATTTGTTTCTAACGATCTCAATATTTCAAGTATTTATTTTGTACATTTTGTAAATATTTTGGTACACACGTAGAGCTTCTTAGCCTTCGAATTGACTGATACGTTAAATGTAGTTGAAGTTTGCTTCGATTTTTTTTATTCCGATCGAAATAATACATTTCTGATACTGATACTGATTAATTCAAAGGGCTTGGTCCTATTAAGACTTCTCGTTTTCGAAGCGTTTCGTTTGATTAAACTGATCGGCAACTCTGTTCGGATATGAGTTGTTGTTCGAACCGCCTTCCTCATTTAGTTTTAGGAGGTTTTAGATAATGTCTCAGAAATGTATTTTTTTCTTTTTCATTATTACGATTGTATAAAAATGTCAAAGTGAACGATTTTTAATTGTGCAATGTTGAGTAGATATATGTCATATCATAAGGAAAATTATGAGTATTAAATTAATAAATATATGAAATGTTTTTGTTTGTTTTATTATATCCACACCTCTTTTTTTTATTTTTCAGTTTTATCTGCATCTATTTAACAATATTTTATTCGATAACGAAGAGTGAAGTTGTTATCGAAAGCTTTTTTGAACTTCCAAATCCAACCATAGATACTCATGGTGGACTTGCTTTGTATTGCATCAATATTATATGTTATCATGTATCAGGTGAGCTCAAAGACCTCCACCGCACTATTAATATCATTCAAAACATACAAATAAACTGAAAATTATACGATGATCGAAATTTCGTTCTTCCCAACTCATCTGAACTCCAATTTATCACTCAGTCTCAGACATACATCTATTGAAAGTACAAACAGAACTTCCTAGATCGCAGTTCACACGATGGAATCTAATTGGCAAAAGGTATAAGGGTCAAAAACATCGATGCTCCATTCGAATTTTGAGATTATTCGTAAATTCATTAAAACATAGTCTAAAAATAGTACTACTAGCAGTTTCTTTGAAAAAATCTACGAAAATCTATTGTTGCAATCTTCCTCTCTTAGTCCTCTTACGTTTTCGGTTTTCTGATGGTATTCGTCTCATTATTTTCTTTGGTAATCTTGCTTCTAACATTCTTTGAACATGCCCATACCATACTATTTGTGCTCTTTCTATACATGTTATGACTGTCTTTACTACATCCATTTTTTCTTAATTCTCTCACTAGTCACTCTTTTTAATCTTGATGTCCTACATGCCCTTTCCGTTGCCTCCATTTCTGTGGTTTTTTTTCCTTTTCATTTGTTTTTTTAATCGCCACGTCTCTGATCCATATTTCAATTTTTCTTTATTTGTCTATCTCTACACTCCATAGAATTTCACTATTTTGGCGTTATCCGTTTCTTCTTTATAAAAATTCTGATGTCACATGTTTTTATTGTTTCATTGTTTTCAAGAACAAGATCCTTGGGATCTTCACCAATGAAGAGATATGTTTTTTATAATATTGATTTGAGGACCTCATTTTTCGTACTTTATTCGAATCCTCTTTCTTGTTTGCTCACGTCACCAGATCATCGGCAAATTATCGATTTTAAATGGTGCTGTCATATCCGTGTATAGATTCTGAATAGCGTTTACAAGGTTGCAAGGATTTAAAGCTGTTTCTTGGAGTACTTTCTCTACTTTTGTGATGGATTGTAAGTCTATCAACCCTATTTCTTTCTAGGTTTTTTCTCTATAACTCGTTTTAGGCAGAACTCATTATCTGTATGAATTAGTTCCAGATGAGCCTCTATAGTTGTTACAGTTCAATCTGTTGCCTTTCTGTATCGATGTTATAAAAACCATTTTCTACTCTTCTGGTAGATTTTCTCCGTTGGTGCATTTTCTAAATAGATGAACCAGTTAAGAATACAGTTTTTCAGTTCCATTTTAAGTAGTTCTACGTTTATCACCCCTGTTCTGTCAATTTTAAATGTTTTATTGTATTTTTTACCACATTTTGATCTATATGTATCTCTTCACCTACGATTTGTATTTCGGAGCCCATTTTTATGTTGTAATCTTCTCTATTTTCAGTAAAAAGGTTCATTTGTCGAAATTATTTGTCATGTAAGTACTAAGTAAGTACTTTGATTTCTTCGATACATTTTCTTCAATATATGACTTAACTTCCTGACATTTTTGATCCCATTGTTCTCTGATTCTTCGTCTTTTTTGTTTCCTTTACTTTCTCAAGTCTTCCTCGTCTTTAGTGTTCAGCCATGCGTGATAGAATCCCTCTTTTTTCGTTAACCAACTCAACCTGAAAAGGTAAAGTATGAATATAGAAGATTTTAATGCTATTGCTATACTTTTGGGCATCTAACAAGGTATCAATGAATGCTGTTGTTTCTGGTGTGTTTGGAATAGTCCCGATTGAGGAAACCATTAGGTCAGAAATGTTTTTCCACCCAGAAAAAGTTAGGATTAATGAAAAAAATTTTAAAATCTCTTAACCGTATTCATTGATCCGACCTCGTATTACGTATTTTCAAGTTATAAATAAAAAATTCGTATTTTTATTTGGAAATGTTGATAAATAGATTTAGAAACGGATTATTAACCATAAAATGTATCTAAAATTCAATTTTATTAATTATAAAGGGTAGTCGTTGAAAAATAACAAAGTAATTTGATTGTATGCAAAAATTAATCTTAAATGTGTTTAGCAAAATCAGTTTCCTGTCGTTATCGATTAATTTTTAGGAGTTTAACTTAGAAATCACGTTCTAAGTTTAATGATGCCAAAAACAATCGTTGCTTTCGAATTAAGTCAATTTAGTCGTAAAATTTTGAAAAAATTTGATGGAATTTAATGATGCGTTCAATTATTTGGTGGAATAGATATGTGCCGTAAAATATTTATTGAAATGGAATTATATATATTGCATATTTCTCTCTTGAGAAAAATTAGTCTATTATATTTACAAAAACGATAACAGTAATTAATACGACGATTGAGCCTTTTATTTTGATAATTACTCCCTCTTTTGGTTTTACTGAGTAATGGTGAGAGAATTTCTCAGAAAAGTGGCTCAAAAACCATGAATACGGTATAAAAATTCTATTTTTTTTAATTAATGGCTCTTCAATGTTTAAAACCATGAGAAATTTTGGAAAATGAAGGGAAAAAAATCAACAAAACATTTTTTCGATATTTGCCGAATGCTATTTGATTCTAAGAACCGTCGAAAAGTTTTTTTTTAAATGTGATGGGAAAATTCGAAATTTCATTGGAGAAATGTCAACGACTCAACTTTATTCTCAATATTATTTTAAAAAATATGAGGATAACATTGAATAGTGTCATAATTCTATAAATTAACTATTACCAAATATTTTACAAAAGAAATATGACAAACCCCAAGCCCTTTAAGCATAATTCACTCCTTCCCCACACGGTGACACTAGCGAAGGACAACATTTGTCCCTAATTAGAGCGATTGTGGCATTTTAAGCTAGACCCATTAGGACACTATTAACTCCGTTTGAAATATAGGTTCAAGGGAATAAGGACTCGTTATGTTGCTATTTAAGGGCATTATCATCGATGATATAGGGCTTGTTATACCGAGATAATGACCCTAATAGGTGGGCTTCGGAAGGAGTTAGTTCGGTACGGAGCATGTGTGAAATTTCGTTGCGGATGACACTCAATTTATTATTCTAAACGGAGCAATAATGTTTATACAGGGTATTTCATCATTAAATATACGCGTGAAGAAGTTTTCTAGAATAAAATCACCATAATGAAGTAAGGCGTCAATAGTAGAAAAACAAAAATCTTATAGTGGCTATAGATCTGTTTAGTCTTTACTGGACCTATGGACTGGACCATATATATATATATATATATATATATATATATATATATATATATATATATTATATATATATATATATATACATATATATCATATTTAAAATAGATTCAATTAAAATACCTCGTATAATAGCTTTCAATATCAATATAATTTTATAAAATCGGTTGTTTATACTGATATTTTCGAAAACTCACACTCCTATCAATTTCAACATTATTTTATGTATTATATACGAAAATTTCGTACTTCTCTCGTATATTGAGCTAGGTTATGAAGGAGAAACTTTCTAATACCCCTTGTATAAGCGTAATAAAAAATAAGACTATTCTTCTAACCCTACGAAAACATTCCAAAAATGGAGAGAAATTTTTTAATTAAAATTAGGTCCCAAATTTAACAGTATAAATTAATTGTAATTACCTCGAGCTCACTTTAAAAAAATCGCCGGTACTCCCTCTCGATTGCCCATAAATCCCCGGTAAATACAATCTCGCATTTTCGTGTAGCTGTGTAGAAAGAGCTGCAGAGCAGGAGCTATTGCGAATAAGCTGCGCCATGGGCCAGTTCAAAGAGATTATTAGAAAGAAAATGTGTCAAATAAATTAATTCATTGAAATACATCAATAATTATTATTTGACAAGGAGGTATGCGATAATAGATTAATTTTCTAACTGTATAACGTTTTTTTTCAACGGTATCCGCGATACGATGGTTGCTAGTTAAGTTTTGAGTTCAACGACAAAAAACAAATATTCATAATTGGATATGGCTTCATTGTTTTTCAAAATTATTCTCCATTAAGATCAATCCATTGTTGGATGCACTTAAACTAATTGTCGAAGAATTTTTTCCGTTCCGATAGAGGTATGTACCTCTTCATGTGTAAAAAAACGTTAATCTCGGCGGAGGACCCATCAATTCGATGTTTTGACTGTTCAAAAAAGTTTTTGTCTTTCGCGATTGGTTTTCCTGATTTTTTCGAACACTTCTGGCAAATAAATGCTAGTGGACCATATAGAATTGTCTGTTTCATGTTGCTTTTGCTTCGAAAAGTTTCTTCATGCGCGAACAAACTTTTGTTGGATTTGGCTCCTCTTTATATACCCATACAGTCGATTTTTGTTTAGTTTCGGGTCCATATGCTTAGATCCATGATTCGTCGCCTGTTACTATCTTATAGACGTCTTTTGAAGCACCGCGATGGAATTTCTACAACATTTATTTGCACCAATCGGTATATCACATGCAATACTTTCAATACCTATCTCAGTTTACGCACAGCATCGATGTTTTCTGGCTCAACAGCCGATTTTGGAAGACATTCAAGTGCGACCACGATTGGTGATTCGACTTGGTGCTTCATCACCAAAAATCCAGGCTTTCGGCACATTGCTGTTGATTTAATCCACATCGAAAGTCATAGAAAATCATCGCACGAAAATTGTCACGATTGAATTCTATTTTTTGACCAGTATGTGTAAACAACTGTCAGATTTGGGGCCGAAATCGGTTTCCCAGGGTTCGACATAAACGAAACAGTTTGGAACAGTTATATCGATGAAAATCTATTTAGGTTAAATTTTTTTCATCTTCAATTACTGGCCTATAACACAGCCTGTAATGCATTTAATGTTTTATTCAAATGACGTCGGTGGGACCGTAAATCAAGAGCTTGGGACCACCCGTGCGACCGTGCCGGTCTCGGACACCCGACACTAGTGCCAAAAATGTTAACAAGACACATGACAACTGCCGGCCGAGGTGTCGGTAGGCCGCCACCGAGCCGGGGGCCCCGGGGGCGGACACAAAACCCCATTCCCATCGACAAACGGCCTTAATCAACATTTTTTCGCGGCCGGGGATCCTCTCACTATACGAGCAAGTATTCCAAATCGTAAATCAGATAGAAACACGTTCAAGTTTCCCTATTTTTTATGTTACAATGAAAAAATTTTGGACAATGTTATTTCTATAGTTATAAACTCGAAGTAGGTGCATAGAAGCAATAATTTCAATGTTAATAGCATTGGATGAGTCAATAGAAGCTAAATAAGGTAAAATGGTGGTCGTTTGATAAGATATCTAGAGATTCTGACTAATAGTCGTCTTGTACAGATGGATGGTTGCTGAGTACCTGACGATAACCAATCTGCTTACAGTCTAGGTCTAAATCATTTCTATTATTTGTGAGTTTTGAGTGCAGGAGACGATCCAAATTAAATTAAAATTCTAAATGTGTAAAATTATTAATTTTTAGGACAGATATTCCAAATTTTTGTCCTCAATGAATCATTTCAAATGGAAGAGCAAGTTCAATACAAATTCTAGGTTCATATATAAAATTGGACAGAAAATGTCTGAGGAACAGAGAAACAATCATAATTTCTGCATATGTATAAGTTACAGGGAATAGATTAATTAGATTTTTTTATTATTCAATTAAACGATCAACGAACGACCTCTTAACAAATTGATTTTTCAATTAATTCAATCACAGTCTACAATGACTAGAAAATTTTCAATTGATCATTAAATGTGGTTTTAGAGAGCCCTAGCTTTCAACGAAGAAAATTGATGAATTAAGCTCTATTAAAAACGACCTAAATCTCATTTGATTTATTTCGTAGGATGATTGAAAATATGTCGTTGAGAATTAATCAACAGAATTATCAACATTGTCACCTTCATATTTTATCCTTAATATAATTTTTTAGAGAAATTTTGTTTTCAGAAGATGGCAAACGAAATCTTCTATGGTTATTCTGATTAAATTTTTCATCTAATTATTGTTGCTCCGTTTTCAGAATTCATTTCTTTGCAAGTAATATACAGTGAAACACAAAATAGAAATATATTTTTCGGATGTTGAAATCGGAATTGTTTTCTTCGTGTAACAACTTTTTTTTTACTTTTTGACGGTCTGATTCACCCCTCAATGTACACAAACCCTTCGATTCTCGCTTTCAATTTCAATCATTTAATAAAAACGCCGATTCGGCAGGGGTGAGTATGAGACACAGTGGAATTTCGCGAGATTTTCCAATTTAAAACTTTCCGGAATGCGTGACAAATCAACGACTCGCTCGATGACGTCAACTTTATTTCGCGAAACTTATTTAAATTCCAAAGTTTCAATTTGACGACTCGTAATACAGTCGAGCGAATTGACGTGTCGAATCAAAGAGGGGACGGGTTTGATACGACTTATAATTTTAACGTCATGTTATAGGTGTGGAAATTCAACAACGTAACGATAAAAACAAAAACGTTTTGAAAATCTATAACACCTGACAACATCATTTTCGAGCGTTTAAAATATACGAGTTTATAACAACTAAATTGTTACATATACACTCCGGCAACACTGTTTTCTCCTAATATTCAATATATAACATGCGATTTTATAGCTAGGTAGTAAAACCTCGTACAAATTATAATAGTTAATCACCCTGTAGTCAGGAATACGAAAAATTCACGTTTCAATATGTTTGTGTACGACGCGAACGCGACGCTCTGTATACCGATCTGATGTGGCGTTAAATCGTATTAAAGTGGAATTTTTTAGTGTTACATAAATCATCTGGAGCGTATTTGGTCGCCGTATCTTTTCCGCACTTGCAGTCAATAATTTTTCCGCTAAATAAACTATGAAACAAATCGTCACCCTCTGACGAATTTATCTGAATTACAATTTACGATCCACTCTGTAGGTGATAATAAATATGATCGTAACTCAATGCCCCACAACACTTAAACTATAGATTATATAAAATCGTACAATACGAAAAAGTTCGTTTTTTTTAATTCCAATCGAATTGCAAAGCGAAAATTTCAATATTTGGTCTAATCGTATATAAATCGTGGATACTACACTGAGAAAACAAAATCTCCGATTATCCTGGATTGTTTTATAGATGTAATTCTTTTAATAAAAAAGTTACATAAATTGTTAATACCTACACCGAAAAAACAAAATCTATTTGAATTTTAATTCGAGTGAAGCATTAACGTTACTTAAATTTCAAATTTGAGAAATACTGTGAAAAATCCGATCAAGTGCTAAATAATTTCACATAACGATTTGAGCGTAACGCCCGACTGAAAATGTGACGTGTCACATGACTCGTAACGTTGACTAATTAACGAGGCGATATTCCGTTAAAATACGAAATTTGCGTACAGATTTATGGACAAAATGGCGGTAGAACACGCGAGCGAGATTGCAAATAGCGAAACTAACGACTGAGAAATTTTATGACGCTCGACAACCGATCGGTTTCAGATTAAATCGACCGTATTAACGCTACTAATAAATTCAACGAAATTTGAATTTCTACATGGACCTCAGACCTCAAAAAATACCACTCGCAAATATGAAATCATTTAAGACGGATTCAGGATTGAATACGAATGAATGAATAGAAGCCTTCATGTCCTTTCGAGCGTCAGAGTATTGGGATTTCAGTTTGCATTCTTCTCTTATCCATTTTTTCAAATATTTCCGATACTTTGTTACTTCATTCATCTGCTGCATTATTTCCCTTGTCTTTCCCCTTCCTGTGCTACTTATTGTAGCCAAGTTTTCCTGGGTCTTCCTTTGTGTTATTCTTCTTTTTATGCGTTCGTACCAGTTCAAAAACATATTTTTATTGCATGTAGAGCAAATTTTGTAAAATTATTCCCAATATTTGAAATTGAATTACGCCCTCACAAATCTATAACAAATTTCCTCAGTTTTCTCATAGTCTCGTGATTTTATTTCAAAGCAGTACAAGAAGTTCCCTGATTATGATCAAGAAACATACAGACTGAGTTTTATGTATGGAACGCCCCAATTACCTCGCAAACGGCTTGTACGATTTTTATAAAATTTTGTATACGATTCCAACAAATCTAAATACACCGGACTATTCGAGTTACCCTCAATAAAAAAGGGACCAATGATTTTGTAACCTATTCTTTCGGTTTTTCGGGATATTGGGTGTAGGATTAACACATCCAACGAGGATTGTTACGTGAACAGGATCTACAATTTACGTTACCATAAATACAAAAAGTACCTTCGTCGTAAAACTCAAAAAATTTGGATAGTTTTGTAACATTTTTTCATCATTAGGTCTGCAAACTCTTCACGTCTATTAAAATCGTCATATGATAACTCTTGAGTTAACGTTACTTTGTATGGGTGAAATTTATTATAACGTGAAATTTTCATTACGAAATATAAAGTTTCTTGGATCGTCTTCTAACAGGTCACAAACATCTAAAGATTTATTTTCAGTTGATGCAGTTTTTCTGATCTAGATAAATCTTTTACTGAACCAATTTCGTTAAACTTTTGTACTAATTTGATGACAGTAGATCTTCGGTTAGTATATACATTATTAAATATATTACATGTTTGTTGTTGACATAAAATTTGTTATTTTAGCAGTTATAGCCAGCTATAAATGTATTATTTTAATTAGTTTTATCGTTAATAGCTGTACGATTTCGATATTCTAGTTTTTTCTCGAATAAAAACAAGTAGGCGCCTATGTCGTTGAAAACCCCCAGTCATACCCGCACGGTATGGTTCGTTTCTACCGAAAATAGCCCGCTTACAAAATAAAACGACCCAGTCAATATAAATCATAACACAATAAATCAACATCCAACTATTTCAACTCAAAGTAGTGGTAATTAAATTTATTAGAGATATCGTATGCGTCACATCATTAGGAGCTAAGCAGGCCATGCATCTCGAGTGCTAATGAACACGGCACCGTTCTTTGATACGACGCCTTTTAGCGCCTCGCTCTTCCACTCTTTGTCATCGTAGCGGATTTGTTTGAATTCGGTAGCCGAAAACCGAAAAACAAAGCACCCAAATACCTAAGTGTTAATTGGTTGACAAAGTTTCGTCTAGTTGGCTTTCGAAAGTTTAAAATTATTCAAACAGATGAAGATCGGGTGGGTTATACGCTTTATACAGTACGAGTGCGTGTATAAACTAACATTTATTACCTAAAGAAATAAAAACATATTTCAGTTATATATGATTTTTGTCAAACACTTATGTCCTATGAAGCTGTTCTTAGTTGTCCACCCGGTACACGTTAATATCGCAGATAGAGGTAATTGGTCTAGATCTAGGATAAAACGTCTCCTAGTTGCGCAAGACTTGTGATCCTGCAGGAAGAGCAAGAATAATCCACCATCCTTTTATATTCACGGTTTACACGTTATATCGGGTGTTGAACTAAGATTCAAATAGTAGTAATAAAAAATCAGATTGCATACGCCCGACAGGAACACACTGTATAATTACATTATTAATGTTGATCGTAAATCATTTTATATAATCATTCGTTACGGCACTGTGAGTAACTCTATGCAAAATACGTACTCAAATGATTAAAAATACGTTCCTCAATTTTTTTTTCACCGGGGTGCCGGTCAGCGCCGCCCCAGACGTAGCGGCGGTTTTGAGTGAATGTGTCTGAATGCACGTGTATTTGCTGGTATGTAGAGAAGCTGGGTACGCAGTAATCGGGACCACACACGTCGACGAATCTCGAACTGTTCCGTTATTGAGGTGGCAACTACCGTTATAAAATAACTATATAAACATTAATTGATTGGGATTTCACATTTTCAATTCCTCTAGATTTATAACCAAATCTATAAATCCGATAATCATTTCAAATGTAATTTTTAGCCAAAATTACCTTCAGGATCAGAATCTTCCTGTATGATAACTCAAAATCTTATCTAGATATGCGACATTCACTAGTTGTGTTTCACACTGTATAAAACAGTATAAAATAATTGAATCGGGCTCGAAATAGATGGAATTTAATAAACAATTGGTCGAACAAATAACACCAACAATTATTGATATTGATTTATGGGAAACGAGTCGCTGTTATCTAATAAGCTCCAATGAGGGAACAGTCGATGTATCCCGACCAATCCCCGGTCCTAATTGATTTAAAGACCAGATTGTTTTTTGTGGTATATATCTCTTATAATTTGAAGTTATGTGCGAGGTCAAAAGAAAAATTACGAGACTCACACACGCATCGATCAGATTCATTAATTAATTACTGATAATTAACAATACTGCGAATAATGATATTAAGCTACAGCTGAACATGGACATGTAAAATGTGAACTTTTATCAAATAGCCATTGTTATGACCACATACAAATCTGGATTATTTCAAACTCTCTCAAAATAACAAAACTCTCCAGAAAAATACAAGTTGGCAAGTAAGTACTTTCGCTTTTTACTTATAGAGAGCGTTGCTTTATTTTTTTGAATAACTTATGTTATTGCCGTACTGTCGTTTGTCACGTGATATTTGTCAAATTGACGTAACTTTAGAAGCAACTGCGTGATTTTTATCAAAGCTATTAGTGTGGGTTAATTTTAAAGAAAGAGGAAGAACAAACAAATATTTTATGGTGATGATTGTTTAAGAAAAAGCACGTGTCAGAATTGGTTTAAAAAATTCCGTTCTGGAGATTTTTCCCTCAAACATGAACGTTCTGGTCGATTGATTCTAAAGTTGATGTTGACCAAATAAAAAAAAATAATTAAAATGTTTTGGGCTAGTTAAGAAGCTTGATATTTGAGTACCTCACGAATCTAAAGAATTTAACACAAAGAATCAACATTTGCGATATGGATCTTAAACGAAACGAAGCCCATCCTTTCTTGAAAAGAATCATCACTGGTCCTGTACAGTAACATAGTTCGAAAACGGTCATGGAGCAAACAAAAAAACAACAAAGAAAGATCATGCATACAGCCCTGATGTGGGCTAGTCTAGTGTCCATTTATTTCGCAGTTTGCAGAATTCTTTGAATGATCAAATTTTTACACGACGATGACTATCAATAGCACCTGCTTCAGTTTTTTGCTGATAAGAAATTTCATAAACGCGGAATCATGAAGCTGAAAGAAATGGCAAAAGGTCATTGAGCAAAATTGAAAATATATAATTGATTGAAAACTATTCTTTATGAAAATAAAAGTGTTTGTCGCAAACCCAATAATATTTGAATCTATCGTCAAAGAAAAATTGGTCAATAATTATCTAGAATTCAAGTTACTTTTAACGGAATTTGAATTCTCATTTTTTCCATTCTTTGAGTTTTAGAAGAGGTATCGATTCAGTTGCAACAGTAAGCGACTTAACGAAAGCTTTCGATTGTGTTCTACAAACTATTGATACTTTTTTTATGATACAAACTTATCAGTTGTTATACAAATGGGTCACTACACACACATCGATCATCCTCACTCAAAATTATCGAGCCTAATCTTGTGATTCGGTAATTAAAATCTTAAATTATTGTAAACTGTCAACGCGCTTTTCTACAACAATATCACATATGATATTATACAAAATCTTTGCTTTACAGAAAACAGACACTAGATTCATTTACAATGCGCTCAAATCCACAAATTTTCTCTTCCGTGCTTGTACATTTTAGAAATCTCAATAGTAACACACAGAATCCGATTTTTTTTATCGAAACATGAAGATCAATTTTCTTCCTGTAGCACTCCTCTTAAATAGTTCAGAATGTTGGATGGCTCCAGCTACCATGAAGTGTAGTGCTTTAGCATTTTCAAGAGAATGTGGATAGAGGCTTTGTCATCTGTGTAATAGAATCTGCACGCTACATTCTCTGCTAAGTTTGTCGTCGTCAGGTGCCAATTGAAGCGGTACCCCTGTAGATTGTCCCAGTAACTGGTTTCGCCCCTAACTACCTCTTATACTTTCTTTACTGTTCTGTAGCTGATACCACAAGAGGGTTCAGGTCCTATGAAGGGTTTATCTGCCTCTAGTCCAGCGAATCTTTCAGCTATTTCGTTTCCCTACACTCCAATGTGTCCAGGAATCCATTGCATTTATTTTTCTTGCTTAGCTCGTTTAATTTTTCTGGTCATTCCCAAACCAGTCGTTGCATGGCTAACGGACAGGATGATGATCTCTTGTATGCGATAGTTTCGATTGCTTACATTTCTGTTTGAAAATTGCTAGGTGTGTTGCACAGGTTTGCAGATTCTTTTGTTCTAAGCCCTTAAACTTTCATTCTAGTTTTGATTGCTGTTTTAGAGTCATCATTGTATCATTCAATGGCATTCTGTTCATTACATAAATTAAATATTTCTAGAATATTAACGTGATTGATAGAACGAAATTTTCATTCAAAAACTTTAATTTTGCAATTTTGCTTTTATACAATTGATAAATTTTTAACGGAACTGCAATTCTAATGTTAATGAATGAGAATAGTCAATATTTCGAGATTATTTATTGATTATATATCATAATTACGGTATAATATTCACATGTATTTGCTGCATTTGCTAAACTGACTAACTTTTGTCTCATGAGTATCCCGGAAAAAAACGATCGCCATTATTCTTTAGGTTTTTGCTTTCTTTGGAGCAGGTTCACCATTAGCAATTCACAGTATTGTCTATGCTCGAATACTGGACTGCTCTTGATGCGCTTTCTTCTATAAAAGACTTATATATTACGAGAGTGCTATGAAGTGTTTTGCCGCATTCGAAAAAATAACGAAGTCCTGGTCTGGGCTCCCGCACTATATGTCTCGATAATTATTGCTCACCTTGTATGCATATTTTTAAGATTTTATGACATGTAGGTGTTATATTATTTGTAAGTTGAAGCGTGGGTTGAGAAAGAGAAAAACGTTGATGGATTTCGATAGAAGACTTTCTTATACGAATAAAGCTCGTAATTCAAAACGGGCGATGTATAAAACGCGATAGTTTTGTCTTTCACTGTATATTCAATAATTGTGAGAATTGCGCGTTAATAGCACAGTTTAGTATATATTTGAGATAATTAATTTCTGAACTGTAAATTCTAAGTGTTAAAATAGTATGTGATATACAGGGCTGTTACTAGTTTTTCTATTCAGATTCTTCCATTTTGAATTATATAAATTTGAAAACTACATGGATGAAAAACTTCGCCAAAGAGCCAAAAGTCGCTAAATTTGATAACTTAAAATTGATTTTTATATAATATACTAGCTAATAGAAATTAATCAATATGATCATCTGTGAAACTTAACAATAAAGTTTTTAATGGCTCTTCAGGAAGTACTTAATGGAATTGAAACTTTACCACTGGAACATCACATTCTAATAGTTTCATCTTTCCATTTGAGAGCATCGGGGATGATTATGATATTAAATTGAAGGATCATATGGAAACCTAGTACCATTAAATATCAACCAATCCAATCCTTACGCGTGAAATTTCGACGGGGCGTGTTCTGCATTTCTGCATGAGTTCTGACGTTTCTATCGCTCTTCTAGCTGCCTGCAGCCTAGCTTGTCTTTTTGGACAAGCTCGTACCTGAAGAGGAGTTTCAGCTACTCTCAAAACACTTTGTTGCACTGCTTGCTGTTGTCTTCTCATCTCTGCAAGAACCAAAGAAAAACAGAGCAAGAATTAAAACCAAAGATTGAGATCTAAAATAATGTAACCACAGAAATGACACCTAACCTCAAAAATTCCAACCAAATGGCACTATAGTCAATTGGATTGGATATTGACGTGACCGTTGGTAATACAGTGGGACGGGGCTGGAACTCCATTACTGGAATGTTAAATAGCGTTGAGGAAGCTATATTTTGAGATTTTTGATAAAAAATTGTATCATAGATCGAAACAAGTACCACCGCTGGTAAATATCGCGAAGGTCGTCCAAAATCTACTGTTGGACTAGAAAACATCGATACTGATATTGCAAGATCGTCATATGACATATCTTGAGATTGAGGCATACTTAGGCACTAGTTTCTTACGCATACATAAAATATTTGTTCACGTACACCAGATTTTGTTTGCCAGAAGTGTACGGGAAAGCAATCGCAGAAGACGATACATTCTTCGCTACGACAATTCGAGCTCTCACACACCAGTTCAAAGAAAAACGTTTGTGAATTGACTTATTTTTCCTTTTAAAAAGCTTAAACTTCTCGAAAACAGTCTCTAAAGTTTTACATTATCACCATAAATAGATTGCAAAACTTCTTGCATCGTTCGAGACCCATTTATCACGAAAGAGGCATTTACTTGGTTAAATACATATATAGTTGTATTATTACTATAAAAATTACATTATTTTATATTTTTTTATCGAAAAAATAGAGTTTTCTGAATCGATTCGTTGCTAATTCCCTTTCGGCGGTTCCTCTGATTCATTAAGGAATAGCAAACATCTTTTGTATCATGTCCATTAATATCAATCTTTCGCATCCTGTTTCATTTATTTATATGGATGAAAAGAGACCCCCGCTGTTTTATCAATAGTAGTGGTTGGATTTGTAATTCTAAAATTCGATGACACATCCCGAGATTGTGCGACTGGAACCGGGGAATTGTGCAATTCAAGATGACCAGTCAATTAAATGGAATGGTGGCTGACTGGAAGTATATTTATTAGAGACAATGAACCCCAATTCGCTATAAATAATGGATTGTTGTCGTTATTGAAATACTGAATGCGTAGGTTGGGGTGCAAAGAGAAGAGGGAAGATT
Source organism: Diorhabda sublineata (assembly GCF_026230105.1). Taxonomy (NCBI): domain Eukaryota; kingdom Metazoa; phylum Arthropoda; class Insecta; order Coleoptera; family Chrysomelidae; genus Diorhabda; species Diorhabda sublineata. The sequence goes on along the minus strand of NC_079485.1, from coordinate 13,040,594 downwards.
AGTTGAGTGTTATTTGCTTTTATTTATGAAGATAGCTAGATTAAACGAGAAATTATTATTGAATTTACTTTGTTATGTATTTATATCTGTAAATTATTTCTTTATTTAACAACTATAGATAGTTACTATCTAAAATTGAGCTGGAAAAGTGTATAAATAGATTTATTTAGATAGACTTAATCTTCTTGGTCGGTTTTTAGTACTAATTACATCCTAGTCACGTTTTGTATCGAAAATTTAGTAGCTTGTTCTTCTACAACTGATTTTAGATATATTTCTAAAACTTCTATATTCCTAGACGTTGCAATCACTTTTTCTTAATTTACAATATTCTAAAAACATCTTTTAAAATCCTTTTTGTAGAAACCTTGTTTATAAGTGAACCTAGATATGCTTTTATATGGAAATTTCAACAGCTAGAAGCTTCTAGAACTGATCTTTGATTTCCTTTTTGCGTGACATTATCCTAGGCACATTTTATTTGAAAACCCCCAATAATTGACGATATTTTTTGTTTATTATAAAATCATAATTAAACTTCTAGAAGCAATAGAGAAATTGTATAGCTTAGTAATTACACGTGAAATAAATAATTGTAAGTGATCTTAATAGTCTGTGTTCATAAAGATGTCAATAAAAGGAATATGAACCGTAATTAATAAAGTCCAGATGTTTATCTTGACAAATACCATAAAAACAAAGTATTTATTAAATACCCAATCAATACTTGCAACAGTAATAATTATTGGTAGCCTCAAGCTATGTTCTTGTATTGAATCTATTGCAATTAACGTAAGAATAAGAGTGATACACTGAAAAAAATAACCCAGTTAATGACATATCTTGGGAATACCTGAAATACTTATAGAGTAGAGTAGAAGCCTTTAATAATGATAAAAAATTAACCAAAAATAATAGTTAGATGAAACCCATTGGTAAAGAAGGAGAATTTAATCAAAATAAAACAAAAAAAGCCAAATAGTAAAGTTGTAGGTAATAAAAAGATCTAAGTACAAAATCTGTATTCACACTTTTTTCACATAACCTCAAAATTTATGTGGAAAATTGAAAAAATGAAGATTTCCGATTTTTATTTGTATCTTTTTCAAAAAACATTTTTTTCTCACTAAATTTTGTGGAAACGTACCTTTTTATGGCCCAAATACACTATGATTCATTTCATTTGAAATTTTTATTTTTCAAACTAATTTTGACTTGATATCGAAAAAGAACCATAATTTTCAATCGAAGATTCTCCCGTCAAAATATCATCTTTTTTTTAAAAAAAAGGCGAGATTTTTATTCGTTATAATCTCTACTTTCTAATGATGTAAAAAATATTACCGTCAGTATGATAAATTTTCTCAAAAAAGGAAAAAAAAACGAAAAAAAGTCGCATGGGAAAATTATTGTCTTATATTTCTACAATTTTTAATTTTTTTGTTAAAATTTTACACTCTGATGGTAATATCTTTTACATCATTAGAAAGTAGAGATTTCAATGAACAAAAATCTCACTCCTTTTTTGATAAAAACTGATATTTTGATTGTGAGAATCTTCGATTGAAAATTATGGTCAAAAAAATAAATATATCAAATCAAATTAATTACAGTGTATATAGAATATAAAGAGTTTTCATCAGATTTCGCGTGGAAGTTGTTTTTCACATAATTTCGAGATAAACCGTTTTTTACCTTTAACAACTCACCTCCTTCCCCTTCCCGATCTCAGATCGCCCGTAAATAATTTTTATTTAATTTTTATCATATTCTCCTTCTCTTCCATTGGGTTCATCCTATTATTTCTTTGTTTCAGAATTATAGACACCGGTCTATTATATACGATTCATATAATAATTTTTGTGAAAACGGAAGCACTATTTTGAAATTTTTTTTCCGAAGTATATTTCAATCTAAATCACTTCGATGATGAAGCATAAATACTTGTAAGATTTTTTCAATTACGGTAATTATTTTCGTTAAAGAATATCGAAAAAGTTGATGGGTGTTCCGAATCCGGTCCTGACCAAATACATCACATTCTATGAATATTTAATCTGTGTCGGTGGAACCAGCCCAAAAACACTCGTAAGCAACAATCCACGCCCATTATCAAAGTTATTAAATCATAGAGTATATTTGAGGGCTTGTTATCGTGATTAGCGAACTCCCGGCAGCCATTATCGCCACTCTTGGGGGTTATGGGGGGGAAACTGTGACCCTTCCTCCTCCCAATCTGTTATTGTTATCGTTAGGGTCAGATAGGGAGTGGATAGATTTACTGCGACGTTATATCTCTCATTATACACGTAAGCAACGTTAGTTGTGATAATATTTATTAGTTTTAGATAGTTAATCAAATTTTGGATTTTTTAATTGGTGAATTTTAACTGAAAGAAAAACTAATATGACTATAAAACAGATGTTGTGCTTAGGTGTGAATATTTTATCATTTTTCAGGTTGTTTTCTTCCAAATTTTTTGTCATTACAACCTACAAGGGCTAATATTTTTCATTATCTGTTTCTTTTCAATGCAACACCTTCCTCAGTCAAAATGTCAATGTTACTAATACCACCTTTCTTGTAATGTATCCGACAAATCTTGATGAAGTAAGTATTAAGTAAGTATTAAATCACCTTACGTTGCTCTATACGTCGTGTTTCGAGTAGACGCGATTCAAAAAGGGTTCGTGTAAGTCCATACATAATTGATAACATGATAGCGAATAATTGTGGAAACGGAAATTAGGAAAATCGGGCAGTTTCTTAAAGCCAGCCAAGCTGTCTAAGAAAATATAATTTAATTCATGCATTGTAATAGATTTTCTAACAGTTCTGTATTTAATTTATGATTGTGTGCCAATGACCAGCGCTGTCGAGGCACGTTAAAGTGAAATAAAAAAAAATTGTGGAAAGAAACATCTTTCACGAAAAGCAGACATATAAGGAATTAGACTCAATTTCAAGTTTCATATATTTTTTTCGGAATATCTTTTTGATTTTATTGTGACACCAAGTATCATACCTGGTATAAAAGCTGTCAAAAATTATTTTTTAAACTATTGGTTTACCTGATTAAAAGCAATAACAATAAGTCACCCCAGGTTACCTCTCAATGAGCTAAATAAGAAAGAAATTAGTCTATATTATTCAAAAATGGATATTCACTATATTTTTATTGCTTTCACAGGTGAAATTGCATCGCACGGTAAACAAATGGACTATAATAAATGTATAAATATTACGATTTTATCGAAGTTTTCTCTTATTAACAACACCCTATATTCCGAGAATTTTTTATATATATATATATATCTATATATATATATATATATATATATATATATATATATATATATCTATATATATATATATATATATATATATATATATATATACAAAAGAATTCGCTTTGTCCCTTGAACATTTTTTTTTATTTCAATCTGCAAGTTTATTGTACTAGTCTTGAATCAGAGTCGACGAAATTCGGTCGTGTTCGAAATAACTGAAATTCTGTACGGATTTCTGAACTTTGTTTGACAATACATTTTTTTACGGTCGGCCATCTCCCGGAGGTATCACAAAACTAAACAGAGTTTCTTTCACTTGAAGAGCTGGTCCACTTTTTGTTTAAGTCGCTTAATATGTTTGTATTGTTTCTACAAATTAGGCCAGTACCTTTTCTGAAAATAAATTTCACAGAAAGATAAAAAATATTAACATTTCCTTCAGGAAAAACTTCATTTATTGAGTCTAATTTATATTGAAAAATGTCCATTTACAATCTATAAAAAGAAAGCATTCTATATGGTCAGGTTAGGTTTTGAATCTAATTTCCATCTTTCCTGATCAATGTTTCATTTACGAATGTTGCTATCTAAGTTTTTAGATATGGTCTCACTGATGTGAATATGTCAAATCTAAGATTGCCATAATTTTTAATGGTTTGCTATTAGAGTCATCTTGGTCAAAAGTTCAATTCAATCTTATAATGAGAAGAAAAACCATTTGAATGATCAAAAGAATAACGCAATGGATCCCATTGAAAAACTTGGAGAAACGAGGAGGACATAAGAGCACTCAATATAGAGAACTAGAGAGCAAAATACCGGAACCGAAGAGAATGGAAAATATTAATAATAGCAGCCAAAACAAAACGATAAACTATGAAGAAAATAAAAATTATAAAACGAGAAGTAATCCAGGATTTAAAGCGCCAAAAGCGATAGCCAAAATCCACATGGGATTGAGAGGCATGATGATGATGATGATGATGACATATATTTGACATTCATCTTGATCAAAAATTCAATTCAATAGCGGTCGCACTTCGCTATAGGATAAATTTCGTGCAGGTGGTACAAGATTGTCATGTGATATTGAGGCATACTGTCAAAAATATTTGGATACCGCATAATTTGACAATCGCTCAATCGAGGTACTTCGAAAGCCGTCTATAAGATCGTGACAAGCGACGATCTATTCATATGAATACTAAACTAAACAACAATCGACTGTAGGGGTGTTTCAAGACGAAGCCAAATCAACAAAAGTTGTTCGCGCACGAAGTACTTTGAAGAAAATGGTCGTCTGTTTTATCGGAATAACTGGACACGGTTTCATTAAAGCAACGTAGTACGATCAATTCTGAATGGTACACCAGCATTTGTTTGCAAGAAGGAAAACCAATCGTAGAAGATGAATCAATCTCCACCACGACAATGCGAGTTTTTACACATCAGTTCAAACAAAAACGTTATTGAACAGTCAAAACATCGAATTGATGGGTCATCCACTGTACAGTCTTTGTTTGGTACCCAAGGATTTCTCCTTATTTCCACAGATCAAAAATAAATTGCGAGGACAACGTTTTTCTATACCTGAAGAAGCGATTGATGCGTTCAAATCACAAATTTTAGAGCTCCTTTAATCGGAATAGACAATTAGTTTAAACGCATCCAGAAGTATGTTTTTATTTGTCTGTCTTAAAATTAAAGTAACAACCCTCGTATATTTTCAGATGGAAATTAGGGAAATCAGTCACATATTTTCTAAATTTCTTGAAATATTATTTTTCTTTCCGGTTTTAAGAAGATACGAAATAGATTTCACATTTTCGCGTCTGCTCCAATTAGATAAAATTGATTTGCAAAAATCCTTCGTACCGGCCTATTACATAAGTATTTTTTTTTCAATTCGGACTTTTACAGTTCTCAGAGGTTCGTCTTGTAAAAAATATATTAATGTACCATTCATTTGAACACAATTGCAAGGTGTGTGGTACTAAATAACGCTTTTTACAATTTCATATACGCTGACGATTCTACACTCTTAACTTCCTTTCTGTTCATCCGTAAATGAATTCGGTGCAAGTTATTCCACAATGTGGAATTATTTATAAGCATTGCGATGATTTATGCATCTCTCGTGGGATTACTATGTTTTGTTAATAAGAAAATCCGTTTATGGTGAAAATTTTCAAACGACATTTTTTTTTTTTTTTTTCGAAAACAATTATATTTATTGATAAGTTCACGTGAGGAAAAACGATGATTTCGACTTAATTTGGTTCATTTTATTAATTAGGATCGAGTACTCATGTTTTTATGCATATTCCAATCAAATTGCGGATTGAATGAATTACTATCTGACTTGCTGGGTTAATTTCATTTAAAAAAAAACGGAAAACATAAAGTTTCTCCAGTTATGATTCCATCCTGTAAACTCCCTATAGAGATTTTAAATAAAACGAAACTCTACGTTTTTTAATCGATATATTTATCAATTTTTTTACATTTAAAGTACATATTATATTACAAAATTACAATCCATCACATTCGTAAAGAAATCAATACAAAATAATTCGAAAAGTCAAATTGGAAGCATGAAATTATCACTCAAACGAGTTGACAGTTGACATTTTTGTTAAATAACTAAGTCCTGTGGAATACCGGAAGTATTTATTACATCAAACTTAGAGCAACTCAAATTCGTTGGCACGGTTGAGCATGCTATCCGCAAGAAAATACTAGTGTACAACAAAGGTGAAAAACTATTTGGAAAAACGAAATCTATAGTTACTGCGTCAAGTTAATCTCATATTAAACTCGAATGTATAATCAGTGTAAACAACTGTGAGATAGAGAAAAGAAAGATAACGCGCTGTTTCACTATCATAACAAAGTATCCAATCACATTTACCTTTGGAGGTTCATAACAGATAGTTTGTATGACCCTCTACCATCAGCCGATCTTCCCCAAAATCAAGATTGAATTACCTGTTGCATCAATTACTAAAACATGGTCTGATCAAATTAGACCCCGGTGTAAACTACGCGCGTAGTTACAATTTTTTTAGTGTGAACTCCGTGTAAAGTTTGCGCACCATATTTGAATGAGTTCGAGAAATTTTGTATTTCTAATGAAATTCCAGCTATGGAATCGTTGACAATATTGTAGAAGTGTTTTGGACGCAAAACATTCCTCACGGATCGATTTTACATATTATGGTCGATGTGTTTTGGGTAAGTCAATATTAGACTTGTACAAAAACACAGGAATCTTTTGCAAATGTAAAATCCAGTAGAGATTAATTGCTCAGCCTCCGTATTTAGTAGATTTGGTCTTTTAGAAATTCAAAAATCCGCTTTGGGGAACGCGTCATTAAAAGAAATTCGCTTAAGGTATTGAAAGCCTTTCCAGCCGAAACTGACAAGTGTATGGGAAATTGCAATAGCGCTGGTATACTATTACTGGCTTATTTTGAAGGCGAAATTGTCAAAATTTATTCACATGAAGGTTTTTCGAAAACTATAATCTTGAGATCATAACGAAATTTTGTTAAATATTCGGTGAAAATATCAAATTTAAAAGATGATCTACAAGAAACTTACGGTTCTTTTTTTCCTTGCGTTAATTTTTCCGTGATATTTATTCAGTTATATAATATTTTGTAGTTGTTTAATAATTGTAATTAAATGAATCACCCACATTTTGCATCAAATTTTAATACGAATAAGCTACTTTTATGTTGAAGTGTCATAAATTGCGTTGCTCATGATAATAAAAAATAGTAGACTGCTATTCAAAGGGAATAAATAATTAAGTGCGAAAAAACCATAGACAAATAAAACAATTCGTCATATGATCGTATTCACCCACCGCACCGGTCCTACCAGGGTAGACACAACTACAACCCGATTAATTCGATCAGTTTCTGAACAACGATGAACGTGATCCGGGTTAGTTCCTGAAAAGTCCTGTGCTGTATGGTTTTTTAAGTAAAAATGTTTGAGTTTCATGTAAGTTTAATGTAATGAATATTTAGTATATACACCCGGTACTTCACTGTTCACACAATATTTTAATAATTGTTTTCTATTTGAAACGCCCTCAAAATCAACTATATTAATTATCAAAATTATTAATTTGTATTTTTACTCGCCCTTTAGAAGGAATATCAAATAAACGATATTTTTTTATATTCATTCAGAAATTATACTAATCAGTTTAATACAGGGTCGTAAACAATTTTAGGAAGATTAAATCAGCAGGGTAATTGAAAATTAATTTCGATTCAGGAAAAACTGTTTGAAAATAATGATAATTTAATAAAATTTATTTCAAGTACAGTCTTAAAATTTTGCTTTTTTGCACATAACCTCAAATCTAGTTTGATTAAACATAATTCAGTCCTTTGAAACGACTTAGTTATAAAATTTTAAGTAAAAACTATTTAAATGATACTTAAAATTAATTATCTCGACTTTACAATATCATACATTTTTTTCTTCACTTCAATAAACATTTTTATGAACTAGTTATAAGAGTACTACCTCCTCGAAACAAATTTTGAACAGTTTTGTAACACTTATTCTAATGTAACAAGGTGTACCAAACGGCATTAATTCGACTGTACCATAAATAAGGTTTGATCATAAAGCTTCAGTTTGACTTTCGACCATCTTTATTATCTCGATATAATTCTGGATGATTTGTTTCTCTATATACAGTTTCTCTTCTATTTCTAGGTCTCTGAAGGTCTCTTTGGACTGGGTAGACTTTGAAGTAACGAATTTATTCGATCACGAAAACGCCCGTCTTTAAAGCAGCAGTCGAAAAGTCACTATCATCTTTTACGAGCCCCTGCTCAAGGTGACAAATTTGTTCCAATATTTTTTTCTTTTCCCCAGATGTTGAATTTCGAAATCCATAGTTCGAATTGATCTGGCAGTTTTGGGAAGACATATTTTTGATTACTTTAAAGTTTATGGCATATTTGAATATATTCAAAATTTGTTTTAAAGAAAATTTAGAGCTATTGGAGGAATCTTCTCATCTTAACTAATTTTTATTCCTATTTATACTACAAGTCATTTTTTCGTATAATTCTACGCGCTCTTTTCGTGCATTTCTTGCAATTCTTCTTCTTCCTTTGATAGAGGTATAGTTGAATGATTATATAATCCTTGAGCCATCAGCTGAAGAGCGAGGGGGTTTTTCTGACCGGATGCTTTTTTTATTTTCGCCCTTTTATTTTGGAACCAAATTTTAATTTGAGCTTCGTTCAAACCCAATTCGGCGCTTAGTTGTTGGCGTCGTTTTTCGGTGAGGTAACGATTTTCTGCGAATTCGTGCTTCAGTCTTGCCAACTGCGCGCCGGAGAATGCGGTACGAGGTCGTTTCTCTTCGGGAGATCCCGCGGTACTTACCGCCTTACCTCCTCCAGGTTTTTTCGGCCGTCGAGTTCTAGGACCTGAAACAACGAAAGCAACAAGTTAGTAATACGTAAAAAATCATATTACACCCAGAAATAAAGTCCTTCATGGTTTTTATAATCTTCTTCGATCCGTTTCTCAGCTAGTTACAATTCCTCAAATTTATCATCCCCTATATGTAGATAAAATTAAATTATCCGGTAAGAACTTTACAAAAATAATTAAATTTTGGGGTTTTTGTGAATTGATACGGAATATCCGAATATTTCTCACATAGAAACGTTTAAAACTGGCTTAAATAATTTCGAATTTCGCAGTTTGGCAAACAAACTGATGGCCGATCAAGAACTTCGCTTTAGCGGCGTCTCTAATTACAAAACTGTCAGAACGAGCTACGAATATACTAATATAACTGTCACTATTCACGTCTTAGTATCACCGAATATATTCTACAAATCATTGGCGTACTTTGAATGACTTATATTAATTGATCACGATTTCATATTTATCTTATTATATTTTTTTAATGTGCCTCCGTGTATATACTACATTCTTCTGATAAACCACATTAGAAATATTTTTACATATATTTTTCTCTAATAGTAATTCTCATGTAGATCTGACAGCAACGTATATACTAAAAATTGATGATAAATCAAAATTCCATTCCAGAGATTAACTATTTTTAAACACTCTGTTTTTACGTTCAGTTTAAGTGTGACGTAGACAAATAATTTCTTATCGACTGCTATATTCACACTCCTACCATTTACTAATTCCATCCGCAACAATTAATTTTCCTTCTAAGTTTCTGGCAAGTCACCGTTTCATCATTTCGACTATCTCGCGGCTTTGAAAGGGGAAGGTTGAAAGACGTGCCAAAAGATGCCGTGGGTGAATTATAAGCGGAACTCAACATCGATTGTTTCCGCAACGACTAATCATCACAAATTTATATGAAATTTTTGAATTAATTGGTATGGAATTTTTCGTCAAGAAAACGAATTGAAAGGGATGAAGAAATTGAATGAGCGACGACATGAAAAAAAAAAAGAAAAATGAAACTGTGATTCAGTATAATAACAATAATGGAAGATTTGATGTAATGTTACCTTCTTTATCGATAAATAAATGATTCTGACTCATACTTTCTCGAATTCCGTTCATGTGAGGTCCGCAACGAGCGCCAGTTTAAATGAAAACAGGCCTAATTAATTACGTTTATGGCTTAACTAATTTTGAACAGTTCTTAACACTGTTATTACTTCGACATCCCACGAAGAAATTATTTCAGATCGATCGGAATTTCCAACAAAAACCAAGACCTACATGGGTAACAAATAATTGTCTAAATAAACTAAAGTAGAGAAACAAATAAATACAAAAATAAGAAAGACAAGAGATAGAGAGACAGACAGAGAAATAGAGATACGGTGGAACAGAGAATATCAAAAATCAAGTGACACAGACAGAGAGAAAGAAGCAGGCAGAGACAGTGAAAACGTGATAAATAGAGAGTCATACAGATTAAAATATAGAAAAACTAAGTTACAGAAAATCAGAATAAAACTGAAACAAGAAGACAGACAGTAAGACACAGATGAAACCAGATATAGAGGAAATGAGAAATAGATGGAAAGATACAGGCAGAAATATAGATAAATTGGGCTATAGAGAGTCAGAAAACAGGGAAGCAAAGAGACAGTCAGAAAGAAAAAGAAGCAGACACAGACAGTAAAAGACAATGAAAGGAGATCTAGATAAAAAGAGACATATAGACATAAATATGGAAAAACTGTAAGTCAGAAAAATAGAGATATAAAGAGACAGTCAGATACAGGAAGAAGATTCCACAGGAAAAAATAACAGGGTGTCCTATATGAAATGACGGATGTTTGCTAGTGTTGGATCTTTGTCATTTGTCCTCGTAAATTTTCCAGCATTTCAAGATATCTTTGGACAATCACGTGACCTTCAAAAATGTAGGTACGGACCCATGAAACCACCCGTATGTATACCTGCTGACACACATACGCCCCATACATGTTTATTTCTTCTTAAAAGAAGACGTAGTGTTCCAGAACACGCAGTTATGCTGTTTGGCCCAGTTCAGCTTCATCTGACTACAAAATCGAACTACGGATTATCCTGACTGCATCCAACGTACTACTCGCAAAATTCCATTCCACGTTTCAACATTCGTCGTAAAGAACGATCGGATGTTTAAAGTTCTCCCGATAGCCGCACTGCAGATTGGTTCGGATGCTCAACTGACGCCAGCGCCACTGTTTCCATATGTCCGTTAGTTGTTACAGATACAAAACGCGACGCGTCGACAACAGAGCCTGTTTTTAAGAATTTCTGGTACGTTTTCCACACTGTTGAATGGCGAGTTCGGAAATTTTACTGCTCATTAACATGTTTTTCGAGTATATTACTGAGGTTGGAATTTGGTCGACAATACATTGGAACCCGTTCAAATTTCAATCCCTCCTGCGCCGGATAAGATGATAACAACAATTTTTTGCAACTGCCAAATGGGATGCAGTGCTAAATGTGGTCGCAAAAAAGTCTGTTCTCTGGCATGTAGGTACCTACACCTTGTCAAGGCTGTAATATTGAATCACCAATAATGGAGGATCCGTTTGATACCAACGAGGCAACATGCAATACATCGCAATTTATATGCACTCAGAATGAAGATAAAGAAGAAAATGAATTTGAAAGTTACGATTCGAACGATTAAATTTCAAACACTACCTCATAGGTGCGTGGAAACTTGCATATCTCAGAAACGGTGGCTCGTAGGAAAAAAAGTATTAATACGTTTTTTTTGGATAATTTCATGATCTACAGTTTTTGTTTAAGGTATTTTCATGATAAAAATTGCTGCTTTGCTGAAAAGGACGAAAAACTCCTTTTTTTAACCTTTGACTTAGAATAATTTTTTTTCCAAACAAGTGAATTATGGGAAACTTTCAAATTTTATTTTTGTTTATATTTTAAGCAATTTTACTGATTTTCAGCTTGGTGGAAATTAATGTACCTTCGAATGTCTAAATTGACTAAAAGCGGGAAATTCATTTTAATATTTTTGCCGATTTTTCGTTGTCTGACTTATATCAATCTCTGTATATACAGATATTTTTAATAAGCCCTGTATGCATAGTTTTATGGAAGAATTTCTGTCAAAAAATTGAGAAGTTCTGGTTATACATCGAAAATAATACACAAAATATTTTGACTAGTTTCCATCGGAGCTTTACGAATCGGGTTTTGCCCGGTTGTCAACTGATTTACTTTGAAAAGCGTGAATTCAAAATTGCGATCAATACAGAAATTACCTGTGCGTTGAGGACACAAAACATACCCTTAGGATACACGTTCTTGAAAAATAATTTTTAAATTTGAACACGACATTAACTCGATTCAACACAGCTTTGAAAATTATATTTAAACGGCATTTTCATGTCGAAACACCCCCAATACAGAGTCAGGAGTTGCAGTATTTTGGTCTCTGAAGATGATAGTTTGGTTATTGAAACGCGTCTCAAGCGATGTAACTGTGTTATTATGGTTATAGATCCACCAAATGCTATAGAAAATTCAACTTGACAATTTTAAGAATAGTAGTATTATAGCTTACGTGTGACGTCTGGATAGTCGTATACTTACTTCTTCCTAAAACAAAAAAATACATTCATGAGTATAATTAGGTTGGAAATATTCAAAAAATGTAATTAATGTAAAAAATTCGGTTAAACATCAACATCAAAATTTATAGATTATATTTCAAACAAATAGTCTTACTTTTTCAACTATATTTCATTGCAGCTAATTATAATTTCTATTTATCGATAAATCAAGCATCAATCTATAATGAAGTCTAATTAAAATCTAATTATTATCCGAGGTACAGAGCGTTTAAGTTGATTATACATTTTTTTTTTTAATTCAATCAATTTATTTTACAAACTTTTTATTGTGGCGATTTATTTTCGTAAATATATATTTATATATATATATATATATATATATATATATATATATATATATATATATATATATATATATAGAAATATAGAATTTTTATGCAAGCATGTCAAATTTTTTTTAAATTCCTGGATTTTTTGACAAAATGGTTGAAAATGTACCTTTATAGCTAAAGTATGCGATTTATTACATAGTTTTGCCTAAAACATCCAAAACTCATGTTATTTTCAGGATCAAATATATAATTTTCCATAAAATCCAATTTCTTTTTAATTTTTTTCAAGTTTCCGCGTATAATACTTTTTTATACGAGCAACTGATATCCTTTTCGAACTCCTCGTATCAAAATACTCCTTTTCTACAGAAATTTGCTGAAATCCGAAACAAAATTTTCTCGATTTTCAGAGCAAAGTACACACTTCGTATAATCACGAAAAAAAATTATTTTTTGTATGATAGTATCAACATTCCTTTTTCGATTTTTTTTTCTATTACAACGTTGCAACTTCACAACTGTAGATACTATAGAGAGCGTCTATTAAGTTTCCTCGGATTTCATAAAAAAATTCCTATACCTCAGTTTAAAGATGAAACTAGTACCAGCAATTTTGAATCCAAAGAATGATTTTACCAAGGTCTCAATTTTCATACACCCCCGCTTACGATTGTGGACCACTTCGAGTCTCCCGTGGACTCCTGGACCACTTTGGAAATCACGCTGATAGGCTATCCTTCGAATATGCATGCATATGTTATTTATTGGACACCCTCTATATTTTTCAATCAGCTACAATTAAAAATGGCAAATACATTTAATCAGTTCCGAAGATTGACAAAGGAATTTCTGCTAGAAAGACATTATTCTGTGACAGAATCCTACAATTTACCGTAATCATATGGCAAAATTCAATTTAGTATAATATATTATACAATGTGGTCCGTATGTATGGAATAAGTTCAATTTCAGCGTTATTAAAGCGTGTATTAAAATATACCTACTTAAGAAATAATCAGATATTTTCGTAAAATATTAGTCAAAAAGCCAAATTGATATGAATCTAGTAGGCTGCTATCATTTAGGTATTTAAAGTTACCAAAAGATGTCAGTATAATATTAAAGCGCCGTATTAAATTTAAATAAAGAACATTTGTCCGAGACTCAAAGAATAAACACTTTAATTATGATTGCTTGTGATGATAAGATAAGAACTCAAAAAGTGGTTTGTGAAATTTTTGATAATAAATAGCGTGGTCAACACGTTTCGCAGTCTACACTTAGCAAAATTGAACAAAAGTTTCGTGAAACTGGACATGTAAAAAATATTGAAAAACCATTTACTGATGAAAAAAATTTAGATGTACTTCTAGAGATTGAGGAAAATCCGCATGAGACAATGGAGAGTTTTTCATAAAGAAAAAAAACATCCTTACAAAGTTCAGTTGGTTCAGGAGTTAAATGAAGATGATCCTGATAAAAGGCAAGAATTTTTTGAATTGCTGAAGGACAGAATGAACGCAGATTTGCAGTTAATAAGCACAATAGTTTTTTTCTGATGACGCGATGTTTCATTTAAACAAAACTGTTAACAAACAGAACTGTAGATATTGGAGCAGAGAAAATCCTGACTGGATGTGTGAGGCTCACACTCAATATCCTAAAAAAGTGAACGTTTGGGCTGATATTATTAGCAATAAAATTTTTGGCTCTTATTTTTTTGAGAGCACAGTTAATGGTGAGGTTTACCTAGATTTTTGGATTAACTTCTTAGTGCCTATATTACAAATACTTTTTCCTGATGTTAATCACCCAAATGAGATAAATCGATCTATTTACTACCAAAAATACGGAGCTCCACCGCATTTTGCACGTCCAGTTGAAATTATTTAAACGAGGATTTTTCTTATAGATGAATTGGAAGTCGTAGAACGTTCGAATGGCCGGCTAGATTCCTCGATTTTATTCCTCTCGATTACTTATTATGGGTTTATTAAAAATAAAAGTATATTTCAATAGATCATACAATATTGCTGATTTAAAAAATGGGATATCGGAAGAAATTAAGAAAATAACTCTTGAGGTCATACAAAATGTTATAAGAAAATTCCAAAATCGCCTCGGTTATTTTGAACATTTAATTTATTTGTAAAGTACACTGAAAGATAAATTTAAAATTTTAAGCGACATTATTATCCTTATTCTACGTAAAATTTTGAGATAGACATTGTCAAAATTTTACATCTTAAAAATTAATTTTCCCTAATTCAAAAACTTTATATTGTCGAACCGAGGACTAAAATATCTTTCCAATAAGGTGCCACACAACCCCCTTTCTTATTCAAAATTTTCGAGGTGGTGCTTATAATTCAGAGTGGGTGCTAGATGGGGATAATATTTTCATACTATAAATTGTCAATTTAAGAATAAAAATTCACAAAATATATACGAGGTCTGGCTATTAAATAACGAGACTGCGCTCCTAGTGGGCGCCTTAGGCAAGTAGTGCATTGGATATCTAGATGTCTTGTCTATGTACGTCCCAAAACACATTTCAGTCACTATTATAGTATTTGTGCAGTAGCGGTTTGAAACGTGGCAATATGAATTGTGGCCTATGGGAACAATTATTTATCTCGTGCGTGTGTTTTTGAGTGGTGTAAACGTTTTAGTGATGTCCGAGAGAGCACTGAAGATGACTAGCGTCCAGGTAGCCCTGTGAATGTTTCAACTCTAGAAACAGTGACCAAAATCAACTAAATTGTGAGTGCATATCGTCGAATGAGCCAATGAGCATCCGGATATCGAGGATGGAAAAGTTCAAAAAGAAAAAGTGATAAAAAAATTTACTCGAGGAATTACACATGAGAAAATTTGGTGCGAAGTTGGTCCCAAAAAAACTGACTACAGACCAAAAGCTCTTTTGTCAACAGGTCTGCTCAGATTTTCTTGAAAGTTTAGAAAGGTTAGAGATAGATGTGCTCTGAAAGGGACCCGATTTGAGTCGATGTAAGCGGTAAAGCATCTCCTAAAGGTCCTCACCAAAGAAGACTTCCAGCACTGCTTCGATCAATGAAAAAAACGTTTGGAAAGGTGTGTGGCGAGGAGAGGGAAGTATATTGGAGCGGAGCATTCGAATGTAGAATAATTTTTATAATAAAACCCTTTTTCTTAACCAGTCTCGTTATTTAATAACTAGACCTCGTATTATAATAATTATTATCAATCCAAATTATTATTTTATAGCATCTAATATAAAATTGTGTCGTTTTGTCCATAAAATTGTAAAATTTTTTAATGACAAGTTTATCTTTCTGTTATACAGAACAAATTGACATAAATGAATACAATTTTTACAGTAAGCAGCAATCGTCAAATACATTTAAATCTTAATTCATTGAAAGTACCTATCACGCGCTATTAGTGATTATAATAATTATGCGCATAATTAATTATTCATCACCAGCAGTTACTCCGTAACATCAATATTAATCGTATAAATTAGGATAATCATATCGAGGACTTGAATTTATAATCGAATTGAATTATAGCGTCTACTTTTTTCTATACAAAATAATTTATGTTGATACAAAATATAAATTCTACGCGTTCAAATTCTTGTATTGTTTTCGCGTTTATAGGAAATATGATATTCTGTTCCATCTTGTCATATTTCATGTTTATAGAGACTTATTTTCTTCGTTGACTTTTATGCTTATCTGAACACGAGATCGATGAGTCACACTGTGAGTGTAAATTGAGATGTTTCGAAATGTATCCTTGAAAAAAAATTATAGCCGAGCTAAAATTTCTGTTATTCATACACGGCGATTCATAAAATCTTTTGATTATACCAAGAGCAATAAAGATATAAAAATATGAGACATTGGGTTAAAAAACATTCTCCCGAATAGGTCTGAGTAATATTGAAAATTATTTCCAAAGAAGAAAAACTGCAGCATCAGCTCATCGAGAATTGTGTACTTTTTAAGAGGCCCGAGTCCAATTCAATCTTAAATAATAATCTTGTCATAGTCAAGTAAAATAAATTGGAACCATTTAAGTAAAAATATAATCGTGATTCCCTGATGAAACTATGAAACAAATTATTGCATATGATGAGAAGCGGACGATAATCTGCTGAAGAGATCGAGGTTGAAGCCCAAACAATCTTCACAAACCTTTGTTAATGAAAAGGAACTTAATACTTAGTGTTTGATGGGATTGAATGGGCGTTGTCTTCCATCCTGATAACCGTAGGCCCCACATATCTTTAGTGATTAGCTCCAAATTAAGAGAGGCTTGTTAAATAAAACATGTAACTGAAAGAAGGTGCATGCTCGATCTGATCGACACCACATGAATTTCATACCTTCGCTGACAGACATTGTTTCTTTGCCATTCATGATTTAGGGTGTTGCAAATAAGTAATTGCTCTTTAGCTTGTGGGGAAGCAATGATGAATGAATGAATGAATGAAACATGTACTTATTACGTGTGGCTTATTGCTGATCTGACAACACGCACAAAGAACCCATCGAGCATACATTTAGATGTATAATAACACATCAAGAACAATGTTCAACTTGCTCATTATTTATTTACCTAAAATTTTGTGATTATCAGATACGATAACCATATAATAAATCGGATCACGGTTCTGCACGTGACAATATGACAAGTAGCTCCATCTGTGTGCACACAAAGGAAGCAAATTTTCTTAACAGTATGTAGATTTAAATTTGTTTTAAGGTTTTTTCTGATCTTCCCTCGTAAAAAGCGATTTAATTACGTATGTATGTATGATAAAAAAATACTAATACACGTGGAAAAATGATTCAATTTTCCGAATATAAAAATTTAAAAACGCTCATAAACTCAACCGCAATATATCCCTATGATATCCAGATAATAATCCCCTTTTACAAATAACTCCCTGGAGAATAAACTTCACGGCGTCAAACCTGTAGAGTTAGTGTTAGATCGCGACCCCTCTTCCTGTAAATGGATGTAGTACGCGTGTTCCGATGACGTTTTCAATATTAAAGCGACCCTTAAGTAAGCCGATAAGAGACGTCGAGGGACCCTCCCGGATTTGCGAGGACATTCAATTATCGAAGCGGCTGCAAACACTGCGATAACGACCGGAACACATCCCGGATTTATATCGGGATACGGTCCGGACTAAATCAACAAGACATTTACATAAATTTCCTTGTAAGCTTGTACTTTGTACATGGAAAGTAAAGCGGCATAAAACACTTATTAATTGTTATATAAAATTATATATACAGGGTGTTATATATAATTAGAACTAATATATTTAATATCTTGGAAAGAAAAATTTTGATGAAAAAAGTGATAATTTCAAGAGATATGTTGATTCGTAGAATTACTATTAGGGGAGGACGTGATTAAAAATGGAAAAATAAATATGAAATTTGTATACCTACTTTTAATAAGAATGGAATACGTCTCAAAATCTTTACGCGTCGAAAAACTGTTAGTACAGTCCTGGTAGCGAAGTTAGTAGTTAATCGAAATTAGAAGTATATTGGACCGACAAAACTGTTTTATTATTCGTTTTGGGGGTAGTAGAAAGAAAGGGTGGTGTATTGGTGCGAATCGTTTGAATTTTATTGGATTTTATTTAGGTACTCAGTTTAGATCATATCTTTTATCTTTTGCACGCGAAGAATACGAATAGGTATGGTTAATTTTCGTATAGAGATGTGATGTAATTTACACGATTATTCTAACAGTTGATCTGTACAATAACTATGATAAAGTTTCTGTAGACACTCCGTATAATACAGTTGTTACATGGAGATGTTTTGAAGTTAAGATGAAATAAATGTTATAAAAATATAAATAACAGATGATAACCCCTTTTCTACGCCTGCTCTTTGTTTTTGTAGTGAAAAATCGTAGCAGGCGTTGATTTTAATGTACAAACATAATCTAGATCGGAATATAAATAAACGAACAACGAATTTCTTCTTTCCAATTGTTATTCTTGTCTCTTTCTTCGAGACTACCGAAACTCTCTCGACCTAGAGAGTTTACACACATATAGGAGGTCCATCGGTAAATTAATGTGCTTTATATCCTTAATTGGTGGCCGGACTTCGCGTTGTGTGGTCCTTTCGTCTCTCTCGGTTTTGTAATCGAAACTATACATCTTTCTCCGTTGCCGGTAACGTAGACAAATATTAGATAAACGTCCGGCTAATGGGACCTTTTTGTTCAAACATAACCTTAATGTTTCTTTGGACGTTTTTTTCTTCTTTTTCTCGTTAGGTCGGGCCACTATTTTTCTTAATTAGAGTCATTTTAATGGGACGTTTTGCATAAAATTATTCAATTTCGAACATTTTTCAAATAATTAAGACATATTCGAATACCTTCAGCGACAAAAAGTCGTCGTCCAACGTTTTTATGCAAATCGAAAAAATATTTTTGTGAAAATAGATTAATTTAAAAATAATTTGTCTGCAAATGATCGAATAGCATTCTAAAGCGAATTTTAACAAAAACGTTAATGAAAAATGATTAAACGGATTTTGAACCTAAATTTTATACTTTCATCAAGCTTCTGTGACTAGTTTTTAGATCGGTTTACGTATATATGGGAGACATAAGTAGCCAACATTTTCGTATCCGACCGTAATCACAAGCTTAACACTAGTAAGTAGTAGAAAAAAAATTCTTTCTCCAAAAATTCTCAAAAACTAAAATTCTGTTTTGTAGGAAAGAAGAAATTTCTTAAACAAGTTTCAGTTTTGTTTCTTTCCAATTATTGAGAAAAATAAATCCATTTTTGCTCCGCCCTGTACATATATAATGAACCTAATGTGCCAAAGGCCGTAAGAAATTAACTCGTGCATATCAAAGCGGAATTACGGCTCGTTTTTCAACATACAGATTAAAGTGTTTATTTTATTAAATACTATACAAACATTCACAAAGAAACGTTTATTTCGAAATTAATAAGCTTGGAAAAAGTTGAAACACTTTTTTTCATCGTTTACTTATCAATGAAACATTTCAGGAGCTCCTGAAAACAATCTACAAGGTGATCAATTAATCCAGTTAAATAAAAAACAGATAATTTACAGAAAATTAAAAAAAATAGTTTGTGCTGAAGCGTCCTAATGAACCTCACCCGATCTTCATCGTTCACTCAAAGGGCTAGTGCGAATTAAATTTGTTGATAAAATCATTTGATTTATTTATAATAATAAATTCGAAAGTTATACATTCCAATTGTCTTAATTAACATTTTTGAACATAACATCTTGTACTGAAGCGGTCGGATAATCACAAAACTGCTATTTATAACGTAAACCAGACATAATAAGAAATCAATTTTTTAAACTGAAGTATTTCAAAAAACTTAAAACGAATGTTCAACATTTTGGTTAATATTTTGTATAAGATATGAAATACTTAATGATATATTCATTTTTTTGCAAAATAGCAAATCTTATGTACTAATTTTGTACTATAACCGTCAAAACCGATCTCACAGTACATTTTTATCGTGAACCAAAAGAGATATTGTGAAACCGACAACAAACAACGCGTTTTTTATAGAAAACTTGTCTATAATTGAAATAATACTACATTTTGTAAAATATCTAATAATCTTCCGAACTATTAGAACCTGAAAATTAATCATCTGTTAGTAACAACAACATAATTCATTCCACCCGAAATTGAGACGCTTGCCCCCCTACTACGCAGCATGTGAGATAGTCTCTCGTCTTTTTTGGTGACGTCATGAATAGTTAGTTGATGAAGACATCTCATCCTGTGGCAGCTTCGTGTGTGGCATTCTTTAACTCATCCCAACGAATATGTGAACCGATGGCATGGCCTGTATTCATATACATATGATATGTGTAAGAATATGTGGCAACGCTGGGTTACTGGAAGTCGATAAGTAGTTGACAGAAAAGATTTTACCTAATTATTTTGAAAATTAGGCAAATTAACAAAAAAGGTATGTCAAGATTTAAATTAGAAAAGGCGGAAATGTACAGGCAAAATTATTAAAATAAAAACGATTTAAATCAAAAAGTTTAGTTACATTTCTCTTGGTCGGAGGTGAAGCAAATAAAAATATGCCAAAATGGCATTAGAAAGGCGGGAAAATATTTGAAAAATGTAATACAAATAATGAATGGAAATATTAAGAGACCATAAGCTTCGTTACTGAAATACTGACTATTAATTTGACAATGACATTCATACACTCTGTTAAAGCTTTCTGATAAACTATATTATTTTGTAGTGCGTAAATAAACGAAGATGATGGTTTTTCGACGCGCGAACACGCGCCTTTCGATTTATTTATGGTCATCGCAAAGACCAGACGTACCGGAAATTGTAATGTTTAAAATCGTTTCATTCAAGACATCTTCTCCTTTGTATTTTCCCTTTATACAAACTCTGAGGTGGTAATCCAAGCAATTCCAGTGAATTTAAAAACTCCGTGGATAGTTGACTACATTATCCTGGTTTATAAGGCTGATTTGAAGTAAGCAAACTGTCCCGGAAGAAAATTCTGAATGGTCGCAACTTTATTTTTCGTTCGTTCAACCAGCTAATTATGGTTATTGAACTGTTGCGCTATATCTGGGGAAAACACGCTAAATAAGCTTCTCTTTTGAGTCTGCGACGTGTGTGAATCCGGTGGAGGTGTCCACTGCGACACTATTATTTCCAATGCTTCGCAAACAAATTTGCAGTTCCATCTTGTTGCAGAAATACTCGCATCTTGGTAATCACTATCACAAAAGATCGACAAAAAAAGCACATAACTTGAAATTTTCACCAAGTAATGAAATTTCGAATACCTAGGAATCCAAATTTCAGGATTTGGAGACCGATAGAGAACGAAGTAAGACAGCAAACAACTAAGGCCTTAAGAATAGCAGAGACGCGGCCAGAAACAGCGAAAACCAAAAGAATGATGGAAACAGCAGAGATGAAAGTGCTACGTGGGATAGCCGGAAAAACTCTACTGGACAGGGAAAGAAGTGAGAACATCAGAAGATTGTGCAAAATAGATGACCTCAACGAATGAGTTCTATCAAGAAAGAAAGAATAGAATTAGCACATAAGTCGTATGGATAATAACAGATTGGTCAAGATAGCGCGCGATAAAACCCCATTGGACCGAAGGAGTACCGGCCGACCTAGAACAAAGTGAAGCGACAACCTTGAAGCAAAATAGGAGGCAAAGAGGTCGAAGAAGACTATGCCTAATACACAGAAGAAGAGGAAGATAACTTGAAATGTCACTATCATTTTGAACCTTCTCTGGACTTCCACAAATAATTTAAGAGCAAAATTAACCAATAATAGCTAATTTATAACCAAGTACCATGGCAAACATTTTATAAGAGGTGCAGGGTAATAAAAAAGATATGATCTCGCACATATTTTCAAAGAAAAATGATCATGTCGGATAACCAGAAAACCATTATAGCTCTTATACTAGATTCGGAATGCTTAAAGAATCTAGTTATTCTATACTGGATATTAGCATACATTAGAGTAAAAAGAAAATATCTAGCAGATAAACTATCCAAGAAATACCCTTCAGGATGATAGAAAGCAGAAGACAAGAAATTTCTGGGCAACTATTATTGGTAAAATTGAAGAATGATTAATCGTGGGTATCAGTTCCAATCCAGATCCCAATATTACACTGTCGCCTGAATGGACACCACAAGATTTGGTTAATTGAAATATTTGCTGAATCTTATGAAGGATATTAGATAAAGACACGAACTGAAGCCAGTAGGTACTTTCTAAAATAGTTCTTAGAAGAGGTTTTTATAGCTTTTCTCCCCCTACCCCATTTCTTCATTTTAAATTACATGAGAAATTGTGGGTGTCATATTTGTAACCTACCTGGTAGGTGGTAGATATCTCGAACATATTTCCTATCCCATTTAAACCTTACCATAGAAAGTGGCGTATTATCTAATGGTATGATTAATTAGTTGATACAAATGTTTTTCGATAAGAAATTTTCATTTGGTTCGGTAGTTCATATTGAGTCATTTAACCTTATATGTCTAAATCCGTTGCGCCCACCCACCTTGAAGACGGAAAGAGTCGAGTAACGAGACACACGTGAAAAAAAACGAATACGGCGCATTCCGACATATCAACGAACAGATGTATGAGTTTATGGGACGTATTTTATTATTATTATTATTATTATTATTATTATTATTATTTACTTTTTAGCTTGGTACGTATATCTCAGGTGATTATGGAGAGAAATATCGCGAAATGAAACGAACGAAATTCGTGTTTATACATAGTGGTTTTTCGGAAGACTTTGTTATATTAAAACCCTGTATATATACGACATGTCGTATTCAAGATGAAGAAATTCGGTCATAATGCAATTTATACTCTCTGTAGATAACATTAACAAATTTACATACTCATATTTTTTTTTATTTGGGGTATGGTAAAAAATTAAAGTCTGGGTTATTCTGTTCTGAATGTGTTCTTGATAAATTCTTACGTTCGCGCCCGCGCTGTCGCTTGTTTGAATCCGAGCTCGTGTTGGAAACTATTTATAAAAATCCATTTCATTCGTTTGGAACAAACTTGAACGCGAACGCGAGCGTCAACGTGACTGCGAGTGTGAAAATTTGTATATAGACCTTAAATATATGCAGAATTTGTAAGTTAATGTTTCTTTAAGATAGGAAGGATCCGATGATACCTAGCCCGT
Source organism: Diorhabda sublineata (assembly GCF_026230105.1). Classification (NCBI taxonomy): domain Eukaryota; kingdom Metazoa; phylum Arthropoda; class Insecta; order Coleoptera; family Chrysomelidae; genus Diorhabda; species Diorhabda sublineata. The sequence goes on along the minus strand of NC_079485.1, from coordinate 13,017,123 downwards.
ATGGCACGGCACGCCAATCCTTATTTTTTTTTAATTATCGCCCCCAATTACGTTTAGGGAGATTGTTCAGTTTTGGAAATACGGAACACATCAATTTGATAAAAAAATTAGCACACTTAAACAAAAACAGAACTGCAATCGACTTGCATCAAGTTTTATCATAATTTTTTTTATCAAATTTGTAACAAATTAAACGGAAGCAGTACTTTTGTTAATTGCAGTATTTGAACACTTATCATTGAACATAGCAAAATTTTTTTCCTCTAATATTAACATTGTATTTAAAAACAGTTTAAGTGTAATAAAATGATATTTGGCAGTTGATTTTAACAGATTAACATTGTTTTTACGTGGCATTTTTCGTCATATTTAATTTAATTGCAATAATTTTAACTTTTACTTGTTTTGTACAGTTTTGGCCATAGCTTTTGTTAATATCAGATGTATTCCTTTTGATAATGCAATTGTCGAAATCAAAGTTGGTGAAGCTTATAATGTATCCCATTATGTCAGTTTGACAAATGTTAGGGACAGTGTTACCACACAATATCGTCGCATACAAAGGGATCCATCCGCAAAATGTCAAAACTCCGCTTTGAATAATGACCCGAGACTCTGTTCGATCTATTGTTCGTACTTTTACCTTTCATCCGCGCTATTATATGAGCTGTGACTTCGGAAAACATGTTTGTTTATCGATGCCCCTTTGTGTATTGGATTTTGACTTCGTTCATTCAAAATAAATCGTTGATAAGCGAAATTATGATCCATGACGTTAATTTAATAATTTCATCAAAAAGTTGATATTTAGTTGAGTAATATTTCTAAAAACTTGGTAATTATTATAATTTTTATTAATAAATATATAAATGTGATGTTATCAATTGATATCTGTAAATTTTAATTTCAGTTACGGAGTTTTGGTGGAAAAGTTTACGAGTCTTGAAGATCATACAGACATCGTTTCCGTTCCACCAAAACAAAATTTCTTCAATTAATGAAGTTTTACAGTTTTCTCTACTTCTACATATTCGATTAAGTAAAATAACAGTTTATTTTAATAATAATTTAATTGTCTACAAATCAAATACATTATTTTTTAAATAATACCAAAAAAAAACGGAAAAAAAAGAATTTTTATGTTTAAATTTTTATATACTTATAAGATGATGTGTATAATTCGTTCTGTACATTTTATATTACTATTCATGTATAAAATAAATTAATAATGAAGTCCTATAAACAGGTATAATTCATCGTTTTCTTAATATCGTCGATTATGTTGAAACGACTCAGTTAAAAGAAAAAGATTAATTACTCGTTACTCCTATTACCTACATACTTTTCCATACATTAACGTTATACACAGAGTCATAAATCCGTCAATCAAACTGCCTCACAAAGACGTCTCGTCCTCGATGTTTATTGGTTGTAATTTTTTTTGCTTTCGTACCGAGAATCGATTCTTCCAACATGAAATTATTTCATTTATCGAGATAAACAGCTGCCTTGTTTTAATATATGGTTATAGGTTATGTTATAACCATATAAAAGTGCAATTTAAAAATAGCTTAAATAATCTATAGCGTCTATAATGGATTATTGGAAAAGTTTTTACTTAATCGTATATATTTCCCACAAATGTGTAAATGAACAAACCAAAAATAGTGACTAATTTACATACATCTTTTTGCTATCGAGTAACGTCAAATTAATTTTGGAATCATTTATTTCTTTTCATGAAAGCACGTTTTATTGTCATTCTATTCAATATTTTATTATTTTCTTTATCACAAAATGAATCAATTCTGTATGTGATATAAAAAAAGTTAAGAAACGCGTCGTATTAGTGCCAATCATTATTTTTTTGTTGTGGGAAGCCATTAAAAACACGGAAATTCATCGAAGTTTATGATATCAATTTGATAGTAAGTGTCTTAGTAGAACTGCTGTATTTAATTAAGCCAAAACGTTCAAAGATGGCCGCGAAACCGTCGAGAATGAGCCGCATGATCGTCGACCACGAACAATCATCACACCAAACTACATTTGCTGCATAGAACAACTTATTTTGGATGACCGTATAATTAACTCAGAATTAGTACTGGTAGTTTATAGCCTATCATTCACGAATACATTCAACATCGAAAAAAATCGACGCGATTGGTTCCCAAACTGTTAAACTTTGAGTTTGTCGGCGCTTGCAGGCGAAATACGAGGCTATGGGGGTGGTCTAAAGAGAGGAAGAAGGAGGAATGAGCGCCACTACAGGTAAAGATAACCAGGTCCTGTATTTTGTGCTGTACCTTCCTGCGACTACCACAGGTTTGGACCACTGAAAAAAAACCCTCGAAGGTCAAAAATTTACGCACATATGGTTGCCAGAGTTGTCCAAGGAATTCTTCGATACCTACCGAGATCCAAAAGGTTCAGGAGAGGTGACGAAAAAAGTTTTTAAAAACAATAATTCAACTCGACAAGAAATTATTACGAACGATATTCGCTTTCTTCTTTCTATGTACGGAGGTCCTTAGAAAACTACTTGCTTAGATAAGTATCGATATGTCGAAACAAGTTCAATTGGCTTGTCTTCCTTGCTCCAACCTCAGTTTCTGGTCATCAACATCTTTTTCGGGTATAATACCAAGTTCGAGTGTGGCTTGGTTATCAGCTAGACTCTACAGACTGGGGCTGGAGTTGGTCAACAATACGTTAGAAAACATTAGAACACGTGCGCCGGAAAAACTGCAGCTGCAAAAAGGCATGCAGTGCTGAATGTGCTTGCAAAAAATTCTGTTCTCTGGCATGTAGGTATCTACACCTTGTCAAGGCTCTAATATTGAATCACCAACAGTGGAGGATGCGTTTGATTTCGACGAGGCTACATGAGACAAATCGCAATTACATGCACTCAGAATGAAGATAAAGAAGAAGATGAAAAAACGCAATACCTTATAGATAGTGCTTGTGCATATTATGACGATTACAACTTTTTGAATCCTTATATCTCAGAAATGGTGGCTTGTACAAAAAAAGTATACATACGTTTTTTGTAGATAATTTTATGATCTACAATTTTTATCTGAACTATTTTTATGATGAAACTTACGGTTTTGCTGAAAATCGCGAAAAACTAATTTTTAGTACCTTTGACCTGGAATAAAATTTTTTTCATACTCGGGAATTGATGGGGAACATTCAAATTTTATTTTCAATTATATTTTAAACAACTTTATTGATTTTCAGCTTGGTGGGAATTTATCTAGGTCCGAATGTCTAAATTGACCGGACTATATTTCAAGCAATGAGCATTCTATTGTATATGATCTTATATCAGGTTATAAAAATTGACCGATATCAACCAATCTTTTAACTCAATTAATAAGACATCCTCTTATTATAAACGGCTTATCTGTGCCTCTAGATTCAAAATACATACAAATTGATGAATTCCGGAGCTAACAGTTACAAAAAATCACCCTATATCAACAGATGACCATGGAAATCATATTCTATTTTCAGTAATTTTTAGAATAAACTTTAAGTGAAGAAAAATATTTAGAGTTAAATCAAATTTTAATAAAATAAACAAAGTATATTAAACGCTATACGCAATTGAGTAAACAATGAGATCTAATATTTCCATTTAGATATTAGTTACCATGGAAATTATGTTAATGTTTAACAGTTACGATAGATTTTAACGACATTGTAAATCCATCCATGCTATCTGCAAATTATTGCTAATTTACTTACAGTTATTAGTTGATTCTATATCGTGGCTCAATGATTAAAAGTAAGAGAAAAAATTTATGTACATGGTCTGATCAAATTAGTTTGTTTACGATACATACTTAAAATTGTTTGTTTCTAATAAAACTATGGAATCGTTGAAAATGTTGCAGAAGTGGAGTAGCCCTAACGAGATTAATATCAAAAAAAAAACTTGAGGAAATGGAGCTCGAAAGTATGTTGAGTATGTGGCGTGTTACTGCTAAGTACGTACCAGAAGACCTTTTGATAAAATAACGTCGATTAGATGTTGCAAAAGAGATAATTAACAACGTAGCTAAGGACGAGATGATGACACGTAGGATTGTAGACATGGCGTCGGGATCTAGTTAGTGGTGCTCCAAAAATGAGTCGGTAGAGTTTTGAGGTTCACCATGAATTCGTTCCAGAAAATCAAACGTTCAAAAAAGAGTACATTTACCGTTTATGTAAAGCAATTTGTGATTCATTTTTGACCAAACATGAAACTAGAGTAATCGCTTATCCACATTTGGTTTTCTGAAAATTTCCCTCTTTTCGAAACTCAAAAATTCGCTTCAGGAACGCGCCATGAATATATTAAGGTCATAAAAAGAAATTCGTTCAAGGAATTGAGGCTATCCTAGTCAAGATTTACACATTATGGAAAAAGGCGATAATGAAGTACGTAAATTTTATTTTTGGTCAATCGGGTCAAATTAACATGCTGGTAATATATATCTTAGGAAGATTATTCTCATATTAGACGTGGTACGTTGTACGAAGTTGGGAAAATATGTAATAATTATAACAATTTATAAAAATTAATTAATTTTAATACCATCATACATTTGAATGCTCATCGAGAAACGATTCGCAGATGTCTCAAAACAAACAAAATTTAAACTTTCTAAATAGAAATTTTCTCACATATTGCAAGAAGGCGAAACGTTTGTAATATTGTTTATCAAGAAGAATGTTTAAATAACAGAAATGTTATTAAAAATTTTCTTAACCGACGCTCACTACAATTCGTATCTTCATAGAATTATCGTTATTGGTCAGTTGATATCCCCAACAAAGTAACAAATTGTAAAAACTAAAAATCATCAACGGGTGCGGGCTAGTAAACAAATTATTAATCCTTTTATCGAAAATATTAACTTACAGACCTTTTTAGAGATTCCAAATATCGATGTTTGTGGTGCCTTTCACAAGTTACTAATTGAGAAACGATTAAATTCACTTACCCATTTAGATGGGTGTTCAAAAAAACTGTGAGAAACTTAATATTACCTAATGAGAATTATTGAAATGTCCGCTTGAAAATAGCCGGTCTATTGGGTGCGTTCAAAAAGTATAACCACTTCAAAACGGTCAGTTTTTCAAGATCATACTTATTTCAAAAAGTATAGTTGAAATGCCCATTTGAAAATGGCCAGTCTATTAGGTGCGTTCTAAAATTATAGCCTAAATGCCCTCTTGGAAATAGCCAGTTTATTGGGTGCGTTCAAAAAATATAAGAAAATAATTTTCATATCTATCTACTTATACGAGGTATAAACAAATATTGTTTATATAAAATTTTAAAGATAACCATTTAAAAACATTGTGGCATAAATATTTGTCATGTAAATAAATCGCTTATTTAAAAAAATAAGTTCTAATTTTACTGTATATTTTCAATCGAGCTACACAATATTTTGAAACTCCATTTAGTTCTATGAGTCTTTTGACACACATTTCGTTATTTTTAGAATAATCCTAAACGTGAAACAAACCGATAGAAGGAAAGCATTGAGTTCGATAAAATTTGTAATGTCAAGAAACGTGATTTTTCGAATAATCTTCATGAAATTCTTCCAAATTACGATCAATATTCATTTCCTGCGTCACTTATTTCAAGCACAAAGTATCCGTTTTAACCTAAAAAATAATGAGAGTCCTTCGAATAACAATGTTTAGGTCTTTTGTTGCCGTTTTATGGCGTTCTAAGTCATAAATTAGTTTTTGAAAAGGCACGCGTCGAACGTCATTCGCTTGTCAAGTCTAAAAATATCGACGAAATTGTAGAAGACTAATAAATCTCAAGGTTTCATCCTTGGTAATCGAAAGGTCGTTGTCGGATACGCTGGGACGCGAGCATCTTCATTTATATAGAGGACAATATACGGATATTTCTTTGAAAGTAAACGGTTTTTACGGTAATCATCCTGTATATCTGAATTTGTGTCTACACGACATACAAATGAATTAGAAATTGAAGATCTAAGGTATTTTGTAGAATTATTTCAACTAAATGTACATAATCGAGTACAACTTTCAAATACTTGTAAAAAATCCACTTTCCCATACGAGGCTGCTACTTAAGTTGTGAGATATGGCAAAACTGATGTGAATATGTCAAATCTGACATTACCATTTATAAAGTTTGAAATTTTTTATGGTGAACGTATTGTCACACGAGTCCTATTTGAGTTTTTCACAGATACTTGGAATATTATCAACAGTTTCCCGAGTTCAATCGTGGTCGCATTTCGCTACAGGTCGTCCAAAACACTCGCCTGTTTTATCGGTATAACTGGACATCGCTGCCGTTCCATTAGAAGAACGTAGTACGATTAATTTTGAATGGTACATCAGTATTTGTTTGCCAAATGTTTTCGAAAAACTCGAGCAAACCAATTTCTCATTCTCAACCACGACACATTAATTCAAACAAAAACGTTCTTGAACAGTCAAAACATCGAATTGATGGGTCATCATCAGCCGTATAGTCCGACGGTTTCTTCTTATTACCTCAGATTGAAAATAAATTGCGAGGTCAACGTTTTTTTACACCCGAAGAAACGGTTAATGCGTTCAAATAACATGTTTGGGAGGTACCCCAATCGAAATTGGTACAAACGCATTCAAAAGTGTATTGATCTCAATGCAGAACATTTCGAAAAACATTAAAGCCATATCCAATTGAAAATATTTGTTTTTATTTGTCTGTCTCTTAAGTAGCAGCCCTCGTATATATACAGGGTCGAATAAAATTGTGACTCATTCGAAATTTATTTTTAGTGTAAACTTAATAAATAAATTTTAGAAACCTTCTCTCATTTTCTAAGATTTGTTTTACAATTAATTTGGAAAAAAGGATTTCCCGAAACGCCCTCGTATGTTATATAAAAAAGTCACGTATGCTATTATTAAAAAAATATTTTCAGTAATTTCGTTTTATATAAATTATTATTTTATCAAATTTAAGATCTTTCCTTGTATTCTACATAAAATTTTTTATTTATAGAATATAAAAAACATATGATCCTCTCCCTGTAATTCATATAAAACTTTTTTTACATATCCAATAAATTTATATAAAGAAAAAACAATTTAATGAATCTCCCTCGTATTTTAAAATTTCGACAATCCCATAATCGGACTTAACGCGATGATACCTCACACAAAAATAATAAAGAGAAGTATTTTATTTAAAATTATCGTTCCCGGTAGATCTCTTGTACATACCTACCTACCTACATAATAATAGCGGGTACAGCAGAATCAGCGAAATTTCAGTCGCACACTCAAACATATGCAGTCGTACAAATACAGAGAACGAGTTATGTCGCAAATTATAATATTTATCCGGTAAGAAAATGTAGAAATCACGAGAGGAACTGTTAACAAACTTTATCTTTAACAAGTTGCAACGTGTGTGGTCCCCTCGGCACGCGAGATACTACAAATCCGACCGGCCGGTTTCAAAACACACACCTATTCATCTAACGCCACGATGTCTCTGGACATCCTATAGAAGAAAAAATCACATGGTTCATTTTATATAAAAATTAATTTATCAAAAGTTTATAGAAATTATGAAATTTTTAGTCTGTGTAACATCATAAATCTTTTATTGACCTATAATTATTTAATTTCGATTTTCATAGCACCGGACGACGGTGATTCAGTTACTACCGTATTGAGAGACTAAAGGGCTATTAAACTATTAGGCGCCAGTGATATATGAGTCACAGGACAATGGACTCTGAACCCGATCTCTAGATAATCAACATTGATAGGTATAAGTAGCCCCTTAAGGGACTTACTGTCTGAAGATGGTAGGATGTCCCCGATTTATAATTATAAAGTTGTGATTTCGATATTTTCGATGCATAAATTGTAAATATAGGATGTAAACATTAACAAAAAATTTGATGAATTAAAAAAATTTGTCTTCGAATCGTCCAGTGCTCTAACTACTACGCCACCAATCGCCATAATATCATAATTAAATTTGTTAGCTATTATCAAAACAATAAAAAAAATATATTAATAATTCATAGTTTATCTCTATTAATTATAATAAATATTAATATATAATAACGATTTGCATTTTACGACATCTTCATAAAAATTTTTACATTTCAATTATAAAGAATATAATTTATATCTTTTCTATAGAGAAGTTAATAGGACCGGAATTTAAAAACATATACAGGGTGGTTAATTCAATTTTCCGATACAAATATAGCCGAAGTATAATTTATTGATCAACGAGTGAATAAAAAGATAAACAACCAATAAAAATAAATCGGTGTAAAGGTGTAAAACGCGATCTACCATCCAGAGACAAGAAGGCGTCAAAATAGGCTTCAGTTTCGGCAACAGCTTCTTCATTTGCGCTGAATTTCTTATCGACGATCATTTTTTTGAAATCAGTAGTCACTGGGTACTAGATCTGTACTATACGGTGAATGAGGAAGCGATTCGAAATGTAATTCGTTCAATCTAACCATCGTTGGAAATAGTAGTTTTTTCTTTGATATTTCTTCATTTTTGCATTCAAACTATCCAACAACTCTATCTAGTATACGCTATTGATTGTCTCTTGCTTTTGGAGGTAGTCGATGAACAATATTCCAAAATACTGAAGCCATAACCTTCCCAGCTGATTGTTGCGCCTTTGGACACATCGGACGTGGTTCACCGACTGCAGTCCACTCAGATGATGATCGTTTTTACTCCGGAGTGAAGTGATGGATCCATGTTTCATTCGTTGTCATATATCGACGATTTATTATGTGTAAGCATAACCCAGCACTGCTCTGAACCATCAACACTTTGTTTTTTTTTGATCGTCTGTGAGTAAAATCAAATGTTCACGCATAATTATTAACACACTGCCTTCTGATATCTTCACGGCCTCAGCTGTCTCACGCAATTTAAATTTACAATTAGATAAAATTTTTTTGAAGTTATTTGACGACCAGAACGTCCACCATCATCGGTGTCTGTACGACCACGTCCAGATTAAACTTTAGAAACTATTTCTGAGCTTGTAAAGTATTCATATATCCATTGTTTAAAAAATAACGAAAGTAGCTTCACTTAAATGGATGTCACTTTATTCTGACTCATCGAAATGTCATGAAATTTGACATATAGTCTTTTGAAAGTTGGTGCTTCATATACGTCATATGGATTTGTTAATAGCAGCGCCATATGTGTGTTAGTCACACGATTTAGTAAGTGAATCTTTTACACCGAAAACGATTCAATTGTATCGATTACCTCTCGATTTCTCGGTAAATAAAGATCGATATTGAAGAGCAGATGTTTCCTCGACGTCCCTATCAGAGATTATTGGTTCCAGTTTTCCCTATTAGGTTTAATGTCTTTCTCTAAAGCAGAACCAAAGAGATCCATCTGTAGTTGAAATTCGCTCTGTTGACGTAACCGAAAATAAAATTAAAAAAGAATTGGATGTGAAATCCATCTGCCTTTATTCGATTCAGCTGTTTAGATAAAGCGAGAAAATTATTCTTATTAACAGAAAAAAAAATGCGTGAGTAATTAGAGGAATGTATTATGATATCATTGTGTGTGGTCCTATTAACTCGTTCGAACCTGGTCTGAAAAGTCGCGTTCAAATATATCGAATATATTTTATACAGGGTGCACATTTATATTAAATATAACTAAATATAATCGGTTCGAATGCTGTTAGTCTGTGAGATACAAGGTGATAAAGAAATACACATTTCAAAAAATTTTTTAGTAATAGTCTCTTTCAAAAAAATATAAAACCGATTTTTTTCACCAAGTCAATCGTCAGATGTTGAGAATCTCTGAACAATCACCTTGTGTAAGGTTTTACTTCGTTTATTATTTTATTCATTTCTCATTTATCCTATGAAATTATCCTAAATACGGCTCTGATTTTTAGTCGTTAGTTTCTAGCTTTTTATCGCTACCCCCAGACTTCATCATACTCTTCTTTTATCTTCGGAATTTCTCCGACAACTTTTATTTTTTGATCGAGTTTCCATTTTGGTAATCTGATAAAAGGGTCGTGACGTTTTAAGTTGATTAACCCTTCATAGGTAAGGGTGAGAATTGCGCCAAATGCGTTACAATACACCCATAATTAATATCATCACCGTAGGGTGAAACCTGAAATATATTTTCGTTATATTTGATCTAGCTATCTAATTATTTAATATTTAATCAAAATTGTAGTTTTCGATTATGTTCGTTCGATTTTAATCACCGAAACACAGTTAATAATCGATTATAATCGCTTTTAACAAATCTAGCGATCTTAATACATCAGAATGTTAAAGTGTGTTTATTCTAAGTTCAGTTCTGTTTGATTGATTTTTGATCGATATTTTAGAATAATTGTACCAGAAATCGTCGATGTTGTGCGTAAACTGATTCAGTTTTGATTGAATATTTGGTTGTCAGAAAATTTGTTCGCGTTAGATCATAGCTCAAAAAAAAGCTCGGGTCTGAATTGATTCGCCCTTCCGCAGATCAAAAATAAATTTCGAGGGCAACGTTTTTCTATACCTGAAGAAGCAGCGTGTTTTGGAGGTACCTCAATTGGAAGGGAACAAAATGTTGTATTGATCTTGATGGAAAATACTTTGAAAAACAATAAAGCTATATCCAATTATTAATGTTTGTTTGTATCAAAACTTAAATAACAACCCTCGTATTTGCGTATAAAAGCTGGGAAAATAAGTGTAGTTTGTAACGACCTGTTCTGTTTGATCGATTTTCACAAACTTGGAATATCGTTGGAAAAATATCAATATCATTGTGATAATTTTAAAATGATAGTGACGAGTGGGTACCTACTATTTTTTTGCGAAAAATTTTCAGTATAATGATTAGTATTTTCAACGCGTGTGTTGTTACAAATAAACGGGAGGAAAAGGAAAATTGTTAAAAAAACCCACTTCTATTTGGTCAATTCTCACAATCTCAATTAGTTTCGCTCTACGATTATAATGGATCTTTTTTGAAATGAAAGTACTTTCTATCTCTTACTTATCGATTTCCCCATATTTATGTCATATTATTTCGTAAGGCAGCTCACATTTTTCTTAAACGTTTCCTAACCAAATGAGAATTCATACGATTCCCCTATATATCGCAACCGATCTCGTTGTCAAACAGAGTTGCCGTTAAATCAGTGCGAATCTGATTGAAAAGTTTTTGTATACATAGACACCTACGAAATCTTATTTAAAAATATGTTCGATAAATAGAATAAGTAAACGAGTCGATTAAAATGAATTTTAAGTAATGTTTAATGCCCTGTATACTCTAAACATATCGCGTATCGTGTGAAACCCGCATTAAAATTAAAAAATTAATGACTTGTATAAAAAAAGGAGAGACAATTACGAAAAAACGGTACGAACCCATCGCGCGACTGTCTTTAGATGCGATCTCAGACCACAGGAATTAAGTAGAGAAGAAGATCTCTCGGGTTAAACGAAGGACGATATGTCATGTCAGATCAAAAAGTACACAATTCATCAGCGGAGGCCGCGTGGGTTGCTATGCCGCGTATTCATTCATAGCATCGTGCGCCACTTGGGTGGTCCCGTCGCAGCTCTTCGATTAAATCCGTCATTATTCGTTGTTTGTTGGTTGATTATTATTTGCACTCATATTTAATCCGAAATTTACCGATTTACAAACGATTTCGAGTGAGTATAAGAGGACGGGCTACTGTAATCGTTTCTCAATTGAAATTATAGTCTTCTTCGATTACGGATTTTCAAGATCGTGTTCGTAGGAAATCCGAAATCGTATACTTACAAGGAGCGATCGAAATGTTTGCTATTGGTAGTCTACAGTCGCGGAAAAAGTTGTAGAACCGCCGTTTAAAAATTATGTACGTTATCGCGATATTGAGTTGCTCTAAATGAGAATGGTCGTCGAAATTCGTGACTAATAAACGTAAAGTTGCTGTCGGTCTTTCAAAGTAGTCGGTTCGGTGACCACGACGTCCGTACAGTGGCGATTTTCTATATATTTTTTCCAGGATAAAAACATATTGCCAAATTAACAATACTTATTTGTTAATACTTATTATTACGACTATTTATTAAAAAAAGAAAAAAATATTTTCTGTTAATTACAAAATCTCCATATTTCCAGTTTTTTCTTTGACATCGTCGTTAGTTTCTTCATTTCATTTCCCCGTAGGTACATTCGAAAATGATTAGATTTAGATAGCGTCAAATTTATGTTTATAATTTACAGGATATAGTTAGTTGATTGTATCTATCATCATTTCTAGTATCAGAACGGTCATTAACATTTAAAGCTCACAGAATCGAAGTTCTAAACGAGGACTAGCTTTAAGGAAATCATATTTTCGTCCTAAAGATTCAAGAAATAAATATAACCCGATCCATTTTGATCAGGTTTTTTAACCGTACGTATATTACTTTATCCTTATTTAGTATCGTTTTGCTCTAAGATTCATTATGTATTGATAATTTCATCCATTATTTCTCTCTTTATCTTCCTTTAATGTTCCGAGAATGATCTCATGTGATGTTTTGGTATAGACAGATAATTTTGAAAACTTTTTCCTGGTGTATGTTTTTTTTTCACGAACTTTTTAATGCTTACCACTTTGATTTGTTTTCCCTCTAGGTTCTCGACTTAACAGAGCTGTCAAACGTACTCTCCTCCAAACTCGAGGAATTAAAATATCCATAATCGTATTGAAAAATTCGAAACGTCTCGACGGCGCCGCTGTTTCGACTTCTCACGCTACCTCTCGTGTATAAACTCTAATATTGACTTTTCAGATATTTTACCCTTCGGCTTCATTATATAAATGATATTTTAATTTATCGCAGCGGCCATATTTAGGAGTTTACCATAAATAATACAAATAATTTTTTGTAATAATTGTGAATTATATTCAATTATAATCTATAATAAAAGGATTACACTAATTTTCCTATAGATTTATTCTGTTATTTAGTAACTCTCGTTAAATAACGATCCATCTCGAATATCGACTCGATTTAAATTAGAGTTGCACACAAGCAGCTACGAAATTTTATCTAACAAAACATCCTGTATAATTTAACGATTTTATTAAAGCAAAATACGAAGTGAACAAGATTATATAGAAGAGAAAACCTCTATATGGGACGTTTGAGTTTTATCTTTTGCGTTTTATGACAAATAAATTGTCGTAAAACACTTTGGGGGCGTTTGTAGAATACCGCAGATCTACAATTTAATTAGAGGCGTTATAAATTCTATCGAATACACGTTTTCAGGTGAAACGGTCCATTAGTCCAGGCGCTAATAATTAGTAATTACATATTCTACAAAAATTATCAATATCAGCATTAAACAAACCAAAATCGAAAAACATAATTTCAATTTAGTCATTAATTCTTGTATACGTCGGTATGAATTTAGGCCTAAATCTCGTTTAAAATAATGCGAATCGAGTTTTCTGAAATTTTTCGTTGAATAAGCGCCCGGACTGTTATAGAGGTGCGACTTGGAAGTAATAAAGCCGGATCAAAGTAGGTATATGAGAAAGAATCAGGTGTATAGCCTTGATTGAATCGTTAAATCGTTTATGTTATAGTAAATCGATTGAACGCGTACTTAATGATATTATAAATCGATCTTTAACAGAAAATACGATTAAGATATTTTTGAATTGAATGATTAGATTGTGTAAACCAAAAAAAAATTATCTATATAAACTTATTAAATTCTCACGAATTTTTTCTACTATCCAATATAAGAATAGGTATTGTCGAACGTACTATTTTATCAGATTCACAATATGATGAATATTATGAAAATTGTATGAAACAATTTGTATTGTGATGTTGAGATGTACTGTCTAACGTAGTTTTACTTAAAACTTATATAGCAAATATGTCGTCTTGTTATTTTTATTAATTTGGTACTATTTTTATAACTACTTATAAGCAAACAAACCAATTTCATTCATTTTTTTTAGTTTACTAAATTAATTATTTGAAATTGCTGTTTGAGTGTTGGTGTGAAATCTTTCTTTTAAGCAACGATTAATATGTGAGAGCTTCAAATTTGATAGAAATCCAAAGAAGAAAAATGACCATAAGTCAAATTGATGAGAGCTTCATCGGAAATAAAATATGTAAAAACGGGAAGTGTAATGGTCGACATCGTTAAAGAGAAGACTAAAATTAACCAAATTCGGTAATATAACGTCTGCTACTGCTTTCCTACTCATTGTAGTGCACAAAAGAAGCTGTCGATGACTGGAAGATGGTGCTAAAACTCAAGTGAAACTAAAATCTCCAAATGGTCGCGATAGAGTACAAAAAAGACGATTCAAACATTTTCTTGGAGATATGCTTTAGACTTTTATGGATGATTTGAATGTAATCAAAATGGATATCTCATAGTGGCCATAGTGCAGCTCCCATTTAAGTGCAAGAGCTGGATCTTAGAATTGTATAAAATTCCTCAAGCAACCATTCAAAGCTTGATTTGTGGTATAAAATTCATACATTTTAGTTGCAGAATTTTTTACTTAGATGTAAGATGGTCAAGCTACGATACTATAAAACTATTTAAACAGTTATATCCTAGTACGAGGGTTGGTACTTAAGTTTTGACATAGACAAATATAAACAAATATCTATAATCGGATATGGCTTCATTATATTTTCAATATATTCTTCAACTAATCCACAAGTATAGCTCAATCTCACAGATGTCTTGCAATCAGTTTAAGCCCAGAATCGATGTTTTCTGGCAAAACAGACGATTTTGGATAAACTTCACGAAATTAATGACGAAACAAGGTGATTCGAGGCGGTGCTTCATCACTAAAAATTGAAGCGAGTTGATCGGTAAACTGCAGTTGGTTTAATCCACCTCGAAAGTCATGGAAAATCATCGCGATGTTTCAAGTATCTGTAAACAATTTAAATAGCACTCGTATGACAACACGTTCACCATTAAAAATGATAATGGTAATGTCAGATTTTGCATATTCACATAAGTGTTGCCATATTTCGAAACTTAAATATCAACCCTCGTATATTTAAATTGCAGAAAGAGCCATCCTGTGTTGTTATTATTCCAGGTTTTGTAATTTGCTTCGTCCGCTAATCGAAAGGACTATAACAATTTCGAAATAGATAAAACCGATTTTTGGAGTAAACTTTTTTTTCAAAAATATCCGGTTAAACGGGAAACATCCTGTATAAACGATGTGAACAATAAATCCAGCTTATAGCGTATTTAATCCTAGTAAATCTTGAATAATCTGTTGCGGATAAAGGTGGAATTTTTCCGTCTAAAAGTTGCTGTTATCGTTTTATGCGTTATTCTCATGTGACTTGTTAATCTCATTTATTGCCACATTAGCACAAAATTATTATGTCGTAGCTGTTAAAATCTTACGATATATTTTTTTAAATACCAACCGCAAGGTGGTCCTATACGTATATGCGACAGTGACAAATCGAAATTACAGTAATAAACGCGAGTTATTGAACGAAGAAAGAAAAAAAAACATCAAATTTTAATAGCCACATTAATATTTGAATACGAGGGAAGATGCAGAAGATCGTGTAAAATCGTTTCCATCATTTTGAGAATACTGATACGGATTTGTCGTATTATTGATAAATACAAAATGTAAGTTTTATATTTTTATACATGAATCTATTCTCATGTTGAAACCTCTTCTGGCTGCTACTGGTAACCACTTTAGTGCAGTCCCTGTCGTGAAACATCGATTAACATTTAGTTTCAAATAACAATACGTGAACATGTTTGGAAGTGTACAAATTTATGCATTAGGCCTCGACTACTCGAATGCTTCAAGAAGCTTAAATGGTAAACAAATAAATTATAATCACGCAGATCCAGATTCAATTGCCATGATTATTATAGGAAATCAAACTTGTGTCTATGGCTATGACTCCGAGATGTGGATTCAGAATTCTTAATGGGAAACTAGCGGCTCGGCTAGCCCTGAAAAGGCCCTTCAACCAAATTCGAACCAGTACCGACTTCTTGATCTTCGACTGTACGATACGAGCTCGAATATTACAAGGGAGTTTGCAAAAGAGAGAGGATAAAGTCTAAAAAGGGTTCGAATGGCACACCTTGACAAAAAATGCTTTTGATCCGTGAATTTTTTTTCACTCTGCACACCCAACCTACTCACACCAAATTTAGCAGTTTTCGGATTTAGAAATATAACCTTTGAGTGTTTTTAGATTATATCGTATATCCTCAGTCAGTAGGTTATTTATTGAGCCTAAAATCGATTTCTATGGTTTGTAGTTGTAGTTTTGGTGTTTTTCGCTTTTAGTTTCAGTTTATTTTCATTGTTTTTCTGTAAATTCATTACAATGATAACTTTTTTTGACAAATACAATAAATTACGTAACATTTGAATAGATACCTTCCAAATCCTTTCTGAAAACATAGTCAGTAGTAGACATATCGTGACATTATAGAGCAAAAGGAGATTAAAACTTTTTTGGGTGGTCCAAATACGTTAGAGGTTAATAGTTATTTCTTTTTCCATTTTTGACTAAATGTTACATACTAGTAGGATCGTTCGACCTATTGTGAACGTCTACCTTCTTAATCGAGTTGTTTATTCAGTAGTTTAAATCGATATTTTTGGATTTTTTTATTAGTCATTCGAATGAAGTAATTTTGACGTAGCTTCTTGGAAAATTGATAGTTCAATTCACTTTGTTTTTGTATATTTGATAAAAGTTCTCAATACTGTACTGATTTGTATCTTATATATTTTTCCTGAATATCAACTTATTAATTAAGTTCCAAGTTCATTTGCTTTTTATTGTAGTGATTCATATGTAATTTCTGCATATATAGGTAGGTATATACCTACCTGTACAAAATATAATCACTGTAAATAATTTATTTTCTTTATCAAATTTTCTTTGTTTGGAAAAACTAATTTTATATTTTATAAATTTCTAATAAACATTGAATCACTCAATTCTCTGTTACCACTTGTATACTGAGTGTTTCAATATAAATAATTTTCAATCTTATCTCCAATGATGTTCAGTTTAGATGAAAATGGAATAAATTGATAAGATATTAATGACAATTTTATATAGATACTAATTAATACCGCAAATACATAATTGTAAATGTGAAACATCGTTTTTTAATTATTTAGATTTTGATAGTGGAAGAAAGAAATTTTGGGCTTTTAAGAGTGGACTTTCTAATTTTACTTTACTCTATTTGTCTCTATAGTTGTGTATATGAAAAAATATATGAATTTACTCGATTTAGATACGTTTTTATATACCATAATTCCATCTCATCGCAGCTCTTCTTTGCAAAGTCATAAAGATCGAGCAATTTTTTTTAGAAATACGGAATTAAATAAAGAAATTCTTTCTAACGATAGTTACTTAATGTGCAAAAATAGTAGATGCTTTTTCATAAGGGAAATCTCATTTTTCAAAATTTGTTATTTGCAAAATTACAACCTTTTGTTTTTTGTAAGTTTTTTATATTTTATAATATTACTACTTAGTTATCTAATAAATAAATACCTGAACTCGGTCGATCACTATATCGAGTACAATAAACCCAGGCAGGCCACAAAATAGGTTGTTTCTCTTCCTTTTTTTCTTTTTCTTCGGTCCTACTCAAATCCACAGGTCCCGTCGGCACCACTTTGGTAGTACTTTCCACACATTCACGAACCACCCTCTTCGGAACCGTCTTCTTGACATGCAAAGGATCCGTGATCCTCCTGCCGAAATCTGCTTTCAAAATATTATCGATGGAAAATTTCAATCGAGGATTTTCTTCGTCCGAAACATCTTTTAAATTATGTTTAATGTTTACGTCACTAAAGTTCGATTTTGTACTATTAACTACTGGACTAGATGATTCTGATATTTGTATCAAGTGATTTTCGATGTTTTTAAAGGTCAGCGGCTCTTCGTTACCCACTGATAACACTGTTTCTTCACTACAACAGCTCGCGTTGTCTATAATATCACTAGAATCCAGGGATACCGAACCGTCGGTACTTTCCATCGTAGTTTGTCGGGTAAAATGTGTAAATAAACTACTCGTCAGAGCCGCCATTTCGCACATAAGTCACATTTTAATGTCGAATAACATAACTTTTTAAAAAAATAAAAACACCAAAATATTGTGTGCTGCTCTTTATGAACAGCAGATGTTCACTTCACGGCACTCTGAGACTATCTGACGGAACTAGTATCGTGAAGGGCGGAGTTACTGTTACCGTAGGCGTAACTCAGAGGCGTTCACATCGAATGGTACACGATGGGCTCATATTTAAATTTATTTATGGGTTTGCTTGGATGCACAATACACCAATTATACTGCCTTGAGGTGTACATAGATACATATGAACGTTTTTGGAGTGATGTCTTGTTTGAGTTGTTGCTAGTTCTAATTGATTGACGTGTTTTTTTTGTTAAATTCTCATCTTTATCTCTATCATTTTGATGTATGAATTATACGAATTTTGACATAAATATGTTATTGAAATTATATTTTCTTGTTAACTATTAGGTACCTACCGTCGGACAAGAGAGATAATTAATAACCGATTTATATAATGTCTGATATGTTACTTACAATTTATTTGAGCTAGCTATAATTGAGTCCATATTTTCTCTATCGTAAATTTGAACTACATATTGGCAATATTGTGGTACATTATCAAAAATTATGTAATTTTTCATGGTAAAATTAAAAACGTTGATTTATGGTAACGTTTTTGGATAAATCATTTTTTTTTCGGTGCCAATTTATGAATTAAATCAACTGAAAAGTCGTTATTGACTTAATTAAGTTATTAATTAACAGTAACCGGTTATTAAACGATTTGCAGGTTATTTCTAGCGTGTAATTATAATTAGCTACTTTATAATTGAATGTTTCATTCAATTCGCCGTAACTAATTTGAATCCGCGTGCGAAATACCTTGAGATATTTTCACTAGATAATTAGATTCATCGGTATTTATACGGAAACATTATTACTAACTATAGCACCCCTCCAAAAACTACGTAAAAATAGAATTAGAAAAATGACATATTGATATGCCATGTTAGCAAAAATAGTTTCTCCCTATATTTAAAAATAACAAATCTAGCTTCTGTTTGAACCAAAAGAAATGAAGAAAATGAATAGAATAGCATATGTTACTTTTTCCTAGATCTGAGGAAATTAAATAATCCCCACGAAAGAGCATACTGATGCCCGCCATAGATATTTCCGAAAGTATATTTGCCTTCTGATGAAGGAATAGGTATTGAGTAATCTCCATAAAAATGAAGGATATTTATGGAAATCCTGTGAGGGTATATGTATCTACATAAGTAGATCTACCATAGTTCCAAAAAAATTATGTCAAATAGTAACAAAATAGTTTATGAAAACGTAGGATTGTGGAATTGGGAAAACGCAACAGAATATTAGGTAAGCGGAGGTGCTGTACGTTTAAGTATTATTAAAAAGAAAAATTCAATAATATAGAAAATAAAATTATTATTGATTATGGAGTATAACAATAATTTTTTGTTATTTTCAACGATATATTATTTTTCAGCTCGAAATGTTCAATTTACAAGTTGATGATTCATTACGAAAATATGATTTTTTTCAATATAATTTCTTCGCTCTGTTTAAAAAAGCTTCATTCGCGTGAATTATGTACTTTTCGAGTTTTTATCCACAATCTTCTAAAACAACAGAAAAAATATATTTCTCGATCAATAGTATATTCGGAATATTGAACGATTCAATAAAAAAAAATAATAAACGTTAGTATATACGTGGTAGGTTCTTAATCACAATATATCGTGAATTAATCGATCGCTTCTCGGAATCGATTAACCGATTTATTAGTGAAATAAGAACAATTTACCTGATACGTGAATTCAACATCCAAACAAGAATTTTTACGATCTTCGCAAATATATTGCGATTTTAGCTAATGAAATGATAATTGCTTCGACAATTACACGAGAAAAAATGCGAAAAAGCGCGTCTTCGCTTCTAAGAAACTATCATCGACTTTTTTTTATTTCGAGAAACGTATTATAAACTTACACTGCCACTGTTACGTTATATATGGCATCTCGAATACCTACGGAGAAATTTTAATTACTTACGTTATGATGAGTTTATACAATCGAAAAGATTGATTAGAAAATTGTTACCGTCTGTTTGCAATATTTTTGTTTCAAATTTTGACTTCATTTTTTTCAGAACACATTTGCATTTAGGTATAGAATAATATAATTGAAGTTCTCACCTATTAAGACTCGTAGAAATGTCGACGTGACTGTTTATTGGTACTTCGTTATATTGAATTATGCGCTGTTGCCTGAATTGCCAGATTAACGTCCGTATCCATGAATTAACACTAAGTACATAGATAGAGAGAGAACTGAACTTTAGAACCATCTCACCCACAACCAACGTACAATATTTTTTTATTAATTCATTGTTGATGTTTAATAATAAAATTTAATAATTTAAGTAAAAGAACCTTGAACTACGTACCTACCTATAACGTATTTATGATGTGAACATAATATATTACGAACCACGTACTATTAAATGACGATAAATATTTTTAAGTAAAGAATTCGTTGCGATTCATCTGGGAATATTTGACAATTACTTATAATGCGTATGTTTCTAATTAGAGTTTTAGAAAACTCGAGTTAAATATGGCAACACCGATTAATTGATCAACTATATAGAAAAACTTTGCCACAGAGTTAAGATGATTGCCTACGTGGAAACCATTTTATTTTATGAGAAAAGATCTCGGTAAAGCGAAACACTTTTTAATGCACGTAATTTCGATTAAGTATTTTATTTGTTTATAATTTTGAGAATTTCCTACATCAAAGAGTACCGGCGGCACGTAAAACCGCCGCCGTCATCATCGTCGATAATAATTGAAGCCCGACCGTCATCGTCAATAGTTAGGTAATACTGGTACTTCTATGGAACATTAAATAACGCGGTACCTTTCGAACAATGGAACGCGCTACCTTTACTTTTCGAAAACATAACACGGAATTCTATTTTTGGTTTACAGTATACTATAACAAAACCTTTCTTATTCTCAATTGTTCGAGTGATAGCGATAATTATCACAAACCACTTATTTCTTTCTGAAATTTCTGAAATGAGTGAGATTAATTGATCAGCTATAAATGCGGAGCATTCTCCAGCGCCTTAACAAGAAATAGATCCTTTGGGTTGAAGTACTTAAGTACTTATATATGATACAGTGAACTATACACAATAATGGAATCGGACCAATTTTGAAAGGTCAGATCTGGCTGGAATATAATATTTTCTTGGAAACAATTATGTCTCAATCCATACGAATGTAGGATCTATAAATCACATTATACCTTTTGAGATCTTATATAAGTACTTAGAGGTATTTATAAGAAATAAAAGCAGACGTAACATATTTTAAGTTAATACCGCAACCGCATCTGGCCGAACATACCCGCCGATTTAATCCATAACAAATCGAAACAAAACTAAGTCGTAAACAACAAAGAAAGGACGATATATCAATTTCTAGGTTAGCGTTACCAATAAATCATGTCCAAATAACTCACCAAATTGACACCTACCTTCCTTATAGAATCCCTTCCTCTCTACACGATATTTACGTCAAGCTCCTCCTCCATCGCTTCGTACCACCCCACAGAAAGGAGTGGCTAAATAACCAATCAGTGCAACGACGTGTGTGGTCTTCAGATCTTTATTACATTTTCTGTTGCCAATTTAACGATTAGAAACACGGTAGGGGGGAGCAGAGCATCGCTAATGATACTTCTCAAGATAGTTCATCATCATGTACACACACACACATATATATATATATATATATATACGAGGGTTGCTACTTAAGTTTTGATATGGCAACGCAACACTGACGTGAATATGTCAAATCTGACGTTGCCATCGATCATAAAGTTTGACATTTTAATGGTGTGCTATAGTAGTAAACATTCATCTTGATCTAAAAATGGAATTAAATTAAATTTCTATAGGCATACTTGAGCATAAATTGACATTTGGCTACTAAAAAGATTTGTTCTCATTGGATACCGCATAATATGACAGCCGCTTAAAAAAGCGTCGTCCCGATTGGTGGAAAGACATGTAGAAAAAATGGAATCGCGGTGCTTCGAAAGACGTATAAGATCGTGCCAGCCGACGATTCATGGATCTAAGCATATGAACCCGAAACTATTGGTTTTATTTGTCTAAATAATAAGAATAGCGAAATATGAAATATTCATTATCACACGAGATAAATGACGTAATAAAATTTGATTGTGGTAAATTCATTTAACGACCGTAACACCGTAACGAATCGTTTATATTAGGTACAGGATATTTCCCACAAAATGTGTGTAAAATGTGTGAAAGAATCTTTATAATAATTAATTAAAAATTAATCATTTTTGCAATTATGAATTTAATCTATTCAATAACATTATATATAGGTACATATATATACATAAGTATATAGATATATATTAATTTCTTATTTCTTAGACCTTTTGATATATTATTGCATGTAAATGTTCTTGATTTTAGGTCTCTTCTGTTTCAAAATTGGTTTTTTTTGATAGTTTTTAAAAGAAAGATAAATTTTGACGTTTCGACTTTTCTTTAACTCTTTATATGATATTGACACTGACAATTTGTGTATTTATATTGATCACCTTCATCATGAATATCAAAATAAGGATACAAGGATTAGTACAAGGCACTTGATATATAATATTACACCAAAAAACAGAAGAATTAATATTATATATCAAGTGCCTTGTACTAATTGTGACGCTGTCTACATAGGGCAAACATATCAGTATTTAGAAAATAGACTAAGAGGTCATCAATACGATAAAAAAATAGAACTGTATTACGAACCATGAGATATCAAAAAAACAAATTCAATTATAAAGATTCAAAATTCTTGAAACGGAATCTAATATAGGAAAAATAGAATTTTTAGAAATGGTTCACATTCATAAGAACGAAAAAGCTGTAAATGATAAATAATTTAAGTAAAATTTATAGCTCTATTTTGTAAATTCTAATAAAACTACAAATATTGATTACTGCTATATATTTGAGATGTAAGGACTAAGGAAAAAATTAATTTTTATTATTAGAACAAAGGTCTAAGTTGATTTTATCCTTATTTTGATATTCATGATATTCATTTCCTTATAAATTTTAACATTCAAGATAAAAAGGTTTTTTCGAAAATAGCAAACTTTTTTCTAATAACTATGAGGGATATTAAAACTAAAAGGATTGAGATCAGGGATTGAGAAAATGTTAATGCAGTTGGCTACGTTTGAAAATTTGATTTTCTCCATACTTTTTTATCAAATAAAAATTCAAAGTGAAAATTGATGTTTTTCAATCATGAAAATAAACGCCGTGGAATTGTAATTGTAACGCTATCTGTCTATGTATAGATCAAAGTATGTTTTCTGTCAATAAATCGAAGGAAACTTCTTCAATGTGTAATTAAAACAAAGTCTCCATAAATAAATTAAAGAAAACTTCCTTTATTAAATGTATTTGAATATATAGTATAGTATTAGTATTTATATTCCACAATAGATGACTCTAAATGTTTTTTAGAATAAATGTATGTACTGGAACAAGTAAATATTTACATCACTCATAATTATAAACACTTTTTTTATAATCACTTACTATCGTAAAATATTTCAATTTCTCATTTTATATCAATTCTATGAAGTTGTAAATGCCGCGACATCTGTATATGAATGGATAAAAATTTTTGCTTCTAAAAATAAATCATCGGAAACTGTTTTTTATTGAATGATTATTAATAAGTTCTACAATAGATTACCTTCAATATTTTTTCCAGAACTCATTTATTACAACATAAAACGAAAGACACTTATATTGCTTATTATATAATTACAAATTTTGTTTGCAATTACGTTCGACCTTTCAATTGTAAAATATTCCTCTTAAATTTTTTATTAACACGACACCTATGTGTAAATAAACAAAGCTTTTTCGATTCACACTTCATTTCTTAATAAATTATAAAAATTTTTGTTCAAAAATAAATCTTTCAATTGATGATTTTTTATTTAAACTTTTACTGATTTATTAGAAAATGCTAGACATACAGATGAAAAGAGCTTCTTGAGAATTCATTTAAAGGAAATGCTAATAACATTGCTTGTCCTCCAAGTTGCCAAATAAAACGTGAAGGGTCTATCCGGTCGGATCGTGAGTGAACTAAGAATTCTTGGGGTGATTAATCGAGTTTAATTGCCGTATTTTCTCTTTATAGCTAACAGAAAGAATGTGCAATTACAAACTTTTTAATTTGTCTTCTGTCATTTTGAGTATTTTCTTTAATTACGTTTTTCACTGTCAACGCACATAATTAGGAATCAAATAATTGTTGAATATGTTGTGATAGAAAGGGAGAACAACAAATTATTTTTAATTAGGGAGGCTGCGAAATTACTGTAAGATGCTTCCAATTAAATTGTTTCTATCATCACCAATTGCCGAACACATTTGTATGGCAAATTTGATGTTATAAGGGAGTAACAAATAACCAAATGTAGTTTTTCTTAACTTTTGAGGATTGAAAATTTTGTGACGTTGCCAAAGAGACATTTTCCAAGATCTAGCGAAACTGGATGAATTGGTGTACAGATATATTCATGTCAACGTATAGCAAACAAATTTTTCTGAATTTAGAGAAACTACACAAAATCTTTTTATGTCGGTATATATAAAGCAAATTATGAACTTTTGAATTTTCATACAGACCAGTGTTATTTTAAGAAAACTTGAATTCAAACAAAAACATGACAAAATAAGGAATCTGTATTTAAAAAAAAATAAGTTTTTTAGCAATTTCATATTTTATTAAATCAACAAATAAATATAAATGGCTATAATCTGTGATAGAATCAAATAAATTTTCGATGCCCAGTTTCTACTAATAATGTTTCCATTTTAAGATTTATGTCGTTTGTGATATAGGGTTGAAGCGTCCAACTAGCGGCAAAAAACATCGCTTCATCTGCATTTCTAACATGAGCTGTATGTTCCAAAACCATATTTTTAACCTCAAATTAAATGACAAAAAAATTATATACTTCAATTCATAATGTAAACATACCTTGGATTCTTCCGAGTAGCTAGCAACTACAGTTTCAATCAAAGTAACCATATCTTCTACAGTTAAAGAAATAAATACAGGATCAACTCTTTTTTCTGTTTTACTTAATGCTAATATTTGTTCTTTATAAATTTCCAATTTTTCTTTACAAGTGTTTAAATGTTTCGTAATTACGTACAAGTCGTTTATAGCATCTTCTAATTCGTTAGAATATTTGTTTATATTTTCAGATTTCAATAGAATGATTCGTTTAATAGCTTGTGAACCTTTTATGTGATAATTATTCCAATTTTGAATATTGTTATAAATATCGGCAACTATATCCCTAATGACTCGAGCAGATCCCGTTAAATTTTTATTTGGAGAAAGGCTTACAGGACTCTGAGGAACTGAAATTATTTAATAGTTAAATTTCGTGTCATAAAAGTAAAAAAATACTTACGTTGTAAAGGTTGAAACTTTGAAGGCGTTAAAGATTTATTCTGCATCTTTTATAATGAAATATGAATATATTGCTACAATTTGTTCAATATATTTTAAAAATGTTGTCAATTATTATGATTTTTGTGATTACATTTTAACCTCCAAAAAAAGTCTTCTTTTTTAAAGACTATCATACATTGGAATTAGTTTCTTGCAGATGCGCTATAATACTCTCCACCTTTATATTCGATAAAATAATTTTAATATGTGATAATTAATACGTAAATAGTAGGTTGAAATAAATTAAATAAATTAAATACGTAAATTATACTATTTGAGTATGTTTGGATGAATTATTTCGCAAAATAGCTAGGGCCAGGAATATTTTTCAACAAAAAGAATCAATTTTATAATTAATACTAATTTACCTTGCAGTATAAATAAAATATTTTATGTTAATATTTTTTAAAATATAGTTTTGAATACACATTCAAGAAAACTAAATAATTTAGAAATAAAAAAGAAGAAGCTATTAATGTCAATATCACAATTTTAGGTTATATTATTCTGAAATAATGAGTTGTTTTATAAATTCAAACCGATTCAAATATTTGGATATTCCTGTAATAAAAAAATCTTTATTCTATTTTCAAACTAAAAAGACTACCAGATATAAACCTCTCAGAAATTTTTGTACACACGGTACGTATTTGATCTACTTTGTAATGAGGTACTTACTTTAGAATACACGTTTTATAGATAAACTCGACGAAAAGGATAGTTTTATACCGTTTCTTCAGAGGATAAATCTAAAACGTTCAGAAGCTAAACGTAGTATCGTAGTACAAGTACAATCACCACAATCTTTCAAAGAATTATGGTCGTTTTGCAATTCTATAGGAAACGTTAAATGTATGTTGCATTATTCAATCGGTATTGAACCAATGGTAAGATTATATTTTTAAATTACCGTCTTTTTCCAAATATATGTTTTTAGCATTTTATTATTGTCGAATTTGATAAAGAAACAGACATCGAGAATATAATGAAGTCTGGTATTTATGCAAATAGGAGTGTAGGAATGCCAACAAAATCTCATTTTTTATGGTTTAAAGCGCCTAATAAAAAAAGTTCTATATTAAAAGAGATTAAAAAATCTATCCATTTATCAACAGAATTCGGAACTAGGATAAAAGACGAAGAAGAAATAAGAATGACATTAATTAAATCTGTGAACGTAAATATTTTAGATTTTATTAAAAGATTTAGAAATAATTCAATTAAAGATTTCAGATCAGATAAAGACTTTATATGACATCACTAAATTAAATGATATTGGAACTCGTTTGAGATATTTAACTGCCTTACAAATAGAAGACTCTTTAAGGGGAATGTTTCCTCATGCTATTGCTTATCCTTTCGGATCCAGTGTGAATGGTTATGGCAAAATGGGATGTGATCTAGATCTGTTTTTAAGACTTGCTGATGATAAGGTGATTTGTATACATTTATCCTACTATCTCTTTCAATATAAAATATTCATAAAGAAATAGAAAATCGTGTTGATAAAACTGTCTTGGCAAACTTTGTTGTTCTCCATATCTTGGGAAAATTATAAGATTGATGATATGTTAGTGTATGGATAATATACAGTATTGTCAGACATATCTATATTTCTGCAATATTAGGATAACTGTAAAATAGAAACATAGTATATAGAAAATTGCCTTGCCTTGATATCAATATCTCTGTGTTGCCAAACTTATTTGTAAATTTGACGGATTGTCAAAAAGAACAATGCAGAAACGGAGATGTTGTAAAATGTAATTTTTTCACATATCTAGGGAATAGAAGTTGCTGATAGAGTTGCTTATAAGGTAGGCGGTGTTGCTGAACATTTTCTTCTTGAGGTAGAGAAAATTCATGATTGAAATTCAATGACAATAAACAGTTTTTTCTAAGTTTTCATATAAATCTTTTCAATGGTACAATATTGAAATGTACATAATTTTTTCTCAAAATCTAGATACCTATAAAAATTGCTGTTATGGTTGCATATATAGGATATTGCTCTGTTGCCAAATGTAATTGTCTAAAATATGTGAAATTTCGTTAAAAAAAATATTTACGTTTTTAATATCAGATAATAAAGAAAGTCATTCATTTCCTTTATATATTTTATGTAGATAGACGAAAATGGTCGATTAGTTTTCCACTGCAAACCCTTAAACGGATCGGATAGATCGACAACACAGAGATGCATGGAAACGATCGGCGATATAATCCACAACTTTTTACCAGGATGCGGACAAGTTCGAAGGATCTTGCAAGCGAGAGTACCGATAATTAAGTACCACCAACAATTAACCGATGTCGAATGTGATATATCGATGTCGAATATGTAAGTTTACAAAACCCAAAAATGGAAATTTAGTATAATTATTTTTTTTGTGTAGGTCTGGCGTACACATGTCGGATTTTCTATACATTATGGGAGAATTAGACGAACGCGTACGACCGTTGATATTCGCTATCAGAAAATGGGCGAAAGCTAAAGGAATTACGAATTCTTCTCCTGGTAGATGGATTTCTAATTTTGCTCTAACTTTACTTGTTATTGCGTTCTTACAAAATCCCTCCTATGGAAGACAACCGATTTTACCATCTCTGAATAAACTTACGGAATTGGCGGGTCAGTATTTGTTGGTATAAATAACGTTCAAAATAAAATGAATAAATTGAAAAATCATTTGAAAATTAGTTAATTTGATAAATTGAGTTGGTTATTCTTATACTGAACATACTGTTTACATTCTATAAAGATGATAACTTGCAGAAATGTACAATACATGGTGTAATTTTTAGTGTCGGTGTAGTGGTAGTGTAAACAGCATGTTCAGTTTCAATCTGAAAAATGCCAGTTTAGATGTCGACCAATCATGAATTAAAAGAATGACAAATGACAGTGACAAACAGCAAATGATATGATTCAATAAATAAATGAAATGACATATACCAGTTACAAATACGATGACGATAATTCGAAAAACAAAAAACAGTAGATAACAATTATAATCATTGTAAAATTGAATAAAAATGATAGTGAAAATCGTTTAATAAAGTGAAACGTTAATTCGAAAAATAAATGGGTCAATAAGTGACAGTAACAATGACTATGACATTGACAATAACGAAGATAATCATTACAAAATTGGATAACACGACAAATGACAGTAATAATGATAATTATAAAAATGAATGAAACGGGCAATGACGCCTGACATTGACAATTACAAACATTTGAAAAGGAAATGAAACGAAAAATATATGGAATAACAAAAACAGCAACGAAAAATGACAATTACAATGATAAATGACAGTTTTATTGAAGAATAACACCGTCAATAGTGACATTTGTTTCATAAATGACAGTTACTAAATGACTTTACTTTATTCGAGAAATGAAATGATGAATGACAGTTACAATGACGAATAACATTGACGTTAATAACAAAAAATGAAACGACAATTAAGAAGAAGAAAAAAATATAATAAAACGATAAATGGCAGTTACAGTAACAAATAACATTGACAATTACGATGACAATCATTCAAGAATCAATAAACAAATGTTAATTATACAAAAAATAAATTAAACGGCATGTAACAGTTATGATGGCAATAATTCGAGAAACTAATGAACTGACATATGACAGTAAGTTTATTGTCGATAACAAATTCAAAATTAAGTAATAAAAAGGTGAAATGAAAACTATTCCAGGTGCGAACGACCGGTTCCTATTAGAAGACGGTACAGACGTTTCTTTTTTAAGAGACGTTCGTAAATACAAACAACAAAACGAAAATCGCGATTCTTTGGAACAACTCGTACGACAATTTTACGAACATTACGCTCAATTCGATTTCGAAAAAAAGGCGGTGTGTTTGAACGAAACGGTAGACGTATCGAAACCGGAATTCAGTCCCATTTATATAATAAATCCGCTAGAAAGAGGATTGAATGTAAGTAAAAACGTTAGTACAGAAGAAGTGATTCGATTCCAACGGGAAGTTCGAAACGCCGCTTGGATTCTAGAATCGCAAGAATCCAAATCAGACGATTGGGGATTATTATCGTTGTTATATGATAATTCCTCTAAAATCGTTAATCGAACTAAACCTGGACGATTAGTGGAAGTTCGTAGTTTATTCGATAAGGAAGCTGAAATGGAAAGAAGAGGTCGAAGTAAGGTAATTAATAAACGTCGGTAACGTATTTTTTGAATAAATTTTTTTCGAATTATTCGTTTTATTTCGTCCCTTTATCCATCCGCCCCTCGTATTGCATCTCATACTTATACTGCACCAATTGATTAGTTATTTGGTAATATCGTACTGCACAGGAATATTTTCCGTTTTCTCTTCGCATCCTACCAATTGCACTAATAGAAGAAGATTTCCGTTTATCCTGGGTAAGGATACCCAAGAGTACACATTCACCCCAATAGACGGTATCTTATTGACTTACTGCTTGAATAGAAAAATACTTTTTTCTCGTATCTTACTAATTTTGTTATTTTAAAAATATTTCTCGTTTACTTATTGTATCCTTTTGACCGCGTTAATTCAAAAATATTTTCTTCTCACCCCTCGTATCGCATAACTGCATCCACATTGTGTCTCATAACCATTTGTCTGCATAAATTGAATAACACATTCTATTTGCCCCTTATTTGGGTTAATTTATATCTATTTTCATCATCTACTGAGTGCGTCATTCAAATATTTTCCATTTACCACTCTTAATCTAGAGACAGCGTTTTTGTTTTTAAATAGTCGTCTAGATTTACCCTTCATATTCTATAATTTTCGGTAACTGAATATTTCCCTGTTATAACTTGTTTCTCAAAATTTTTTGATAAATGTAAAAAGGTGGTAGTAAAGAAAATCGCAATTAATGGGTTTATTTATTGAATTTTTTTACTAGTAATCAAACTTACTTTAAATATTGATCATAATAACAATGTTTCTAAAAACAACAACAAAATACTATTACAGAAAAAACTAAGTTATCACAAATTTATCTAAAAATATTTTCCAGTACAAAATTATTACATAAAATTCTCAAAGATACATTTCTAAAAAAAAACACCAATTCGTTAAAATACTATCAATTAAATTAAAGGTTGAACACAAAAATATTGACCAATTTTATAAATACATTCACCAATGGAAAGTTATATTTTTTATGAGTAACATGGACTACACTATTTTAAAATTAAAGATCCTCATGAAAATTGCAACAATGTATATAAAAATGCTCATCCAATCATATAATGTGGACTGCAAAAACTATGAATTATACCTAATACTATATTAAATAAACTTTTAAACAATCATAATTCCTATGGAAAAAATTTGCATGATCATTTATTTACAAATTAGTGAACCAAGAAAAAACGAAGTGCAATATAGTTAATACTTTAGTTAAATAATTTGAATTTTACATTACAATGTGATCATTATAGTATCGAAAATATTTAGATTACGTTCTCGAGCAAATTACTGCTAATACCTAATAAAAAAACTAAATTTAACAAACTAATCGAATTATTGGTTAGTTTTCTTCAAAATGTTCGGTACAATTTTTCTAAGATGTCTGCTTTTGTCTTTGTGCTTGATGAAATTGGGTGATGTTGAAGTTTCTGGTGATACCAGAGGCAATTGATGTATAGGCAGAATTTGTATAAGAAGTGAAGATGGCGACGTAATTTTCGTTGGGATAGGCTGACTAGAATCTTCAGTAATGATGGATGTAACGACTGCCCCTGTACACCATAAATAATTTAGTATATAAAGAAAAAAATGTCTATGAATTTACCTTGATTTGTAACTGTTCCACATTTACTATGTAGCAATTTGAGGTCTTTTAATTCCCTTTTCAAATTTTCATTCTCCTTTCTCAAATTTGCAAATTGTTCCATCATTTCCTTCAACATTTGCCTTTTCCTCTTCCTACATCTATTTTGAGCGGCTCTGTTCATTTCTCTCAATTTTTCCAGTTTTGTATTGACTACAATTTTTGATTTATTTTCTTTGCTGTTGATGCCATTTCTCGATTTATCATCATTTTTATCATATATTAAACCTTTAGATAAAATGGGTGGTGACTTATCTTTAATTAATTTATTTTTAATGTTTTCTTTTATTTTTTTTCTAACGTTCACTGAAGAGTTGGAATCGTTACTAGTACCAGGAATTAGGCAAACTTCACAATCACTATTATTTTTTAAACATTTATTGTCAATATTGTGCGGTATGATATGGGGAGTATGTAAAGTATCATCTGAATTATTATTAATATTGGATGGTGTAATCACCGTATCACCGTTTTTAACTGCTCTCTTGAAGATTTCGTCAAAAGGATTGACATTTTGTAAATCTTGAAATAAACCTATTTCTTCACAATTTCTGATGAATCTAGTTGGTGTTGGAGTTTGATCTGCCACATCGTTCGACGAAATTTTATTAACTAACCCCAAATTTAACATCATTTCGTGTTTTTTTCGGTGCCAATCTAAATGATCTTTATTAGTAAAAGTCATATCACATCCTTGTACATCGCAAGCAAAAGGTTTTTCTTGAGAACCTTTTTCTTTCTGCATATTATCACTATAGATACGTAAAAATGTAACAAATACAATTATTTATTTGTCGATCATTGCAAACTTATATTATATATAGTAACTAATTGGTTTGTTATTTTTCATTATTAAAAACAAATACTTAACCCCTTAACTACTAATATTCTTCTTCTTTTTCATTAAACTTAAGAAACGTCAAATTTCATCTATTTATAATTATTGAATATTTTTTCAACCGATATATCATTTTTCTTCTTTTTAAATTTCTAATTCAATATGTAATATTTAGATCGTGTTTAGTTTTCAGTAATGCCGAAGCACATAATAAACAACTGAAAATTTTTGTCTGATAAACACAAATTCTTTTTTTTTCTATCAAATATGTCTTTTTTTTAAACGTCAAAATGTGTCATATTTTGTGGCAGTTTAAAATAATTTTTATGATAAATCAAATGACTAACATTTTTAATACTAAGAATAATACACTATCTTAGTTGAAATATAAACTCTTACCAGTATATCATTATTTTTTTAATTTATTACATTATTAATTGAATCCTTAACGTTATTCAATATAGCTGGTAAATTTACGCGTCCCAAATCAACAATCGAGAAGACGAAAATAATCTTGACATTAAATTTGACAAATGTGCAGTTCAAAGTAAAGGCAGCACAGTGATTTTGCATTTTTTATTAAAAAAAAACGAAAATGGGTTCAGTTAAAGTTATAACGGACGAAGCACATTTTCAAGCCGAACTTACGAGTGCCGCTACTAGACTTGTAATTGTAGATTTCACTGCGACTTGGTAAATAAAATATTAAATATGCATACAGACATCTGTTTATTAGTTTTTTAGGTGCGGGCCTTGTCAAAGGATAGCTCCGGTATTTCAACAATTAGCAACGAAATACCCCAAAGCGGTTTTTTTAAAAGTAGACGTTGATCAATGTCAAGAAACTGCAGCGGCTCAGGGCGTTTCGGCTATGCCCACATTTATTTTCTACCGTAATAGAACTAAAATCGATCGTATACAAGGTGCAGATCCTACAGGTTTAGAGAATAAGATCCAACAGTATTATGGAACTGATGATACTGAAGAAGGAGAAAGTGTCGCTGGACATGTAAGTAACTTACTTTTTCTTAGATAAATACTTATATTGAGATCACTTTTAGATGGATTTATCTCCGTTTATATCAAAAGTAGAATGTGAATGTTTGAACGAAAGCGACGATCATCCTTTTACTCATTGTCTAACATCCGGAGGAGGATATTTACAGTCAGATTGTGATGAACAAGTAAGTAAATGTAAAATATTGAATTGATTGATATTATGTATATTTTTTTCAGTTAATAATCTCAATTACATTTAATCAATCTGTGAAGATACACAGTTTGAAAATCAAAGCTCCATCTGATAAAGGTCCTAAAAACATTCGAATCTTCATCAATCAACCGAGAACTTTAGATTTTGATCTAGCAGATAGTTACACTAGTGTGCAGGATATAACGTAGGTCGATTCAATATTTATCTTTTATAGATTGAAGATTACTTCAGTTAAAAGTGACTTGAAAATATTCACCCTTCAGTTTTGATTAATAGTATTTCGATGGTTGATTTGTAACAAAAAATTTAATTCATAGTCTTTTTGGGGTCAATTTTTTATTTATAGCGTTTCTAAAGTAATTAGATTTTTTGATCAAAAATTTCTAGTGTAATTTCATATAGTATTTTGATGTAATTTTAGATTGACGCCGGAAGACGTCGAAGGCAATAATCCAGTGAATTTGAGATATGTAAAATTCCAGAACGTCCAAAACATTCAATTTTTCGTCAAGGATAATTTGGGAAATGAAGAAGTGACTCAGATCGATCATTTGGCTATAATTGGATCGCCGATCAGTACTACTAATATGGGCGATTTTAAACGCGTCGCCGGTAAAAAAGGAGAAAGTCATTAAACTTTGATTAAATCTCGTTTTTTACCTTTTTTAGAATTTATTAATTAATAATAAAATATATGCAAAGTGGAAAGTGATTTTATTTAAAATTGTTTTAGACATTGCATAACTATATTTCTTAATTTCATTCTTAAATTTTCGTCTGCGTTACAAACTACATGAGTGTTATTGTCTTCTAATTGAATTAGTGCATCTTCGTCTTGCTGAAACGAAATTTCAAAAATTTAACAAAAAATCTCCAAATAAAAAAATTGAATTGTACAATTAAGAGATTTTTAGAATTCAACAGTTAAATTTCTTTTTGTATTTCGTGAGTAAAATGAAAAAAATATTTCGATAGAATAAATAAAAAATTTATAGTATTTTTTAATTAAAATAGAATGACAAAATCACTATTAATAGAATACCATTATATAGTCAACAGTTTTATAACTTTAAACTTACATCATTTTCTTTTGTGAAAGTTTTTATACTACAGGGGAAGAATTAAATGTTAAATCAGATACATACCAAATGTATAACGACGACGTTACCTCCTAATGATTCGACTTTAGCGTCGGTAACACCCTCTTGCGCTAATTTTTGTAAAAATTCATGTGAATTCAGGGCGCCCCATTCGTATTTGATAGATTGATTAGTAGATACATTATTATCCTTAATTTCCTGAAAACGTCGAATTATAATCGATTGGGTAATAAATTATTGAATCTGTGTTGCCGAACGTAGATTTATTTCTATGAGAAATAGTAAATTAATGAGACATTGTTTAAGGAGCACATTTTAAGACATCCCGATATTGCCTAACATACCTCCAAATATAGAAAAATACATCAGTTTTCTTGGAGCACATGTAAATGGAAATTGATGATTTAAGTAAAAATGACTCGTCATAAATAAGTTTATGTAGATATGGTGGTGACAAATATACTTTTTCCTAGTATTTGAGGAAGTCGACTATTTTGTATTCAGAAACCAAGTAATCGTCTTCAGAGACTGAAGATAAACTAAAACCAAATAACTTGTGTATACTGTTTTATATAAACCTTCTCCCGTGAAAATTAATTCCAGCGGGAAAAAAACCCTTGGCGGGATTATTCATATTCATTCCTTGACTACTAAACTATGTAAGGAATCGGCCTTTTATCCCTATTGCTTTAAAATGCACCTGATACCTTTCAATCCTGTTTATACAAAGGGATTGGAAGGAATATTTAGCATAGTGAGTTTTAAATATGTTTAATCACATTAAATTAATTGTTGGGCCATCCTAAGGATAAAATACCAAATTTTGAAAAAAGTGGTATATATGAAATTAGCTGTGGTGATTGTGAAAAATGTATCCAATAATAAATTTTGAAAAGCATTGAAATTGCTAAATGTAAGAAGGCCAATTCCTTACAGCCCACCCTATAGTTTAGTAGACAAGCAATAAATGTGAAGATTCCTACTAAGGAGGTTTTCCCTCTAGAATTAATTTTCGCGGGAGAAAGTTTATTGGTTAGGTTAGGTTAGGGAAACAGGCAAGTCAAGTTATTTGGTTGTAGTTTACCTTCAGCCTCTGAAGACGATAACTTTGTAATCGCGCGTCTGACAGTGTAATTTTTCGATAATGTCGGGTAATAAAAGAATCGTTATATAGCCATTTATAAGAATGCGGTATTGATAAATGTATTTTGTTTATATTGATGGATTTTTTTGTCCAGTTATCGTTATGAGTTATAATGAGATGCGATGTTGCCGGACATAATTTTTTTGACGTACCTGTATATTTCGAACATTATCTTTAACGTTGAGACATCCCGTTACTGTCGATAGACTGATACCGGGTTTCACTTCGACGGGGACGATTTGTCTAGCTACCGTCGTATCGATATAAACTTGACCCTGTTTTCTTTTTAAAGGTAAATTCAATACCTCGCCCCATTTATAAGGTATCACCGAACTTTCGCTATGATTGCCGATAACTAGTTCAGTTAAATTCGGCGCCGAGACCGGCGGTTGCGTGTAACATTCGGGAACGACCAAAGTTTTCGGTTTTAGGTCTTTGATCAATTTGTTGGCTTGAGTAAAATTCAATGAAGTATCGATTGCGCAATGAGCCACTTTTATTTGTAACGGTTGGTAAGGAGCGAGAGCCTCGATATAATCGAAATCCGGTTCTGTAAACAAAATGATTAATTTGTTGATATAGAAACTTTTAATTACATCATCTTTTAATTAATATGGTAAAACACAAAACAATTTTTATTCAGCAATATCAATTTTGTTTTCATTACATTGGAGATCATCACAAAACGATAAATTTTGAAGTTTCGACTTTTCTTTAAGTCTTTATCAAAATATGATATTGACACTGACAATTTGCTTATTTATAGTGATCTATAGATCACCTTCATTATGAATACTAAAATAAGGATAAAATCAACTTAGAACTTTGTTCCAATAAGAAAAATTATTTTTTTTTTGGTTTCCACACCTCAAATATATATCTGTAATCAATTAAATTTATTAGAATTTACATAATAGAGCTATAAATGTTACTTACATTATTCAGATCTTTTTTATCATTTATAGCTTTTTCGTTCTTATGAATATAAACAATTTCTAAAAATTCTCTTTTTCGTGTATTAGATTCCGTTTCAAGAATTTTTGAATCTTTATGTTTTTTTGATATCTCATGGTTCGTTAATGCAGTTCTATTTTTTTTATCGTATTTATGACCTCTTAGTCTATTTTCTAAATACTGAGATGTTTGCCCTATGTAGACATCGCCTTACTACAAGGCACTTGATATATAATATTACTTTTTTGTTTCTTGGTGTTGTAGATTTTAATTTAGTGAAATATTTGGATAATGTATTATGTCGTCTATGACTTATA
This sequence comes from Diorhabda sublineata, assembly GCF_026230105.1. Taxonomy (NCBI): domain Eukaryota; kingdom Metazoa; phylum Arthropoda; class Insecta; order Coleoptera; family Chrysomelidae; genus Diorhabda; species Diorhabda sublineata. The sequence continues at coordinate 12,979,902 of NC_079485.1, read as the reverse complement.
CTAATATCATATTTATTGAAATAATTCTATAATTGTTGGGAAAGTCCTTGTACATATGGTAAGCAAAAATGTTTTATGTTTTAATGTTTCGTTTCAGTTTTGTTTTTAAATTGATTATAGTATCTGTTCATCTTTTTCTTGAATATGTTATTTATCATTTTTTCTGGATAATTATTTTCTTTAAATGCAGTTTTTGCTTTTTGAATAGCTAAGCATAGCTTATTGGAACAAAGTTCTAAGTTGATTTTATCCTTATTTTGATATTAATGATGAAGGTGATCTATAGATCAATATAAATATGCAAATTGTCAGTGTCAATATCATATTTTGATAAAGACTTAAATAAAAGTGGAAACAAAATAAAAAAAACTAATTTTGAAACAGAAGAGACCTAAGATCAAGAACATTTAGATGCACATATATAGATATATATATATATATATATATATATATATATATATATATATATATATATATATATATATACATGATTATAATGAAGAAATTTATATAAAGGTGGTTTAATTACCTGTAAAGACGATACAATTACGTGGATTGTTACCCCAGAGTTCAATGAATTGAACGACGTCGCCGAATCGCAAACTGGGATGACCGCAAAAAACGACGCAAGGCTAGAACATTTATTTAAAAAAACGAATCGAATTTTAGTTGATTAAACAAGCTATTTACCTCCTGAAAATCGGTACTGAAACCTTCGGAAAAAATATGTTTGAAATGTTTCAATTTGTTATTTCTTACTAATAAACCGTGTGGGAACGGTTCGTCTGGTAAATAAACTTTGTTCTGTTTAACTGATGATAACCATTCGGCCATAATATTAGAATACGCTAAAGACATATCGGCTACCGGAGATACGAAAAACATCGGACAATTTGATACACCCAATTCTTGCATTTTGCCAGAAAGACATTCGAAAAGATCGTAAACTACGCCTGTAGGGTAACAGGGTATGAGTACGTTACCGCCGCCTCTCAACGTTAAACCTACAATTCAAATATTTAAAGAAAAAAAAAGGTTATTAATATATACGTATAAATAATAAATACGTATGGTAACAATGCAATTTTCAAACATTTTTATATAAAAAGTGATCGAGTTTTTCAAAATCTAGAGATAAAAAATATATTTGATGGAATCACTACTCAAAAAGTATAAATAAAATTTCTTTAAATGTTTGGAAATAAAAGTATATGTTGAAATAAAATTTCTCTAAAGTCAATGAAAATAAGTACATTTGGAAACGTCTCTGTTTCCAATATTTATACTGACAATGAGTCCAATTACCGGAAAAACGAAAAAAAGTTGATCAACAATGTAATTGTCATGAATCAAATTTAATAATTGAATATACTAAAATGAAAAAATAAAAAACACATATGTCTGATGGAACAGCAATTAAAATATTTTATTTTATCCAGGTTTTATCAAATTCCTTCCATTCTTAGTAATGCTATTGAAATTAATTTATTTGAGAAAATGCACTCACCAACGACGACACAAAGTACTCCCAACATAGAATCCGGATTACTGATTGGAGTTTGAGTTAAATCTGTCATTATTAAGACATCGGCGTTTTTTAAAGCGTGATGATCCATTGGTCTCGGATGTGTGGTTAATGTACTAGACCCGCTCAAATAAACAATTTTTTCATGTTCAGTACTAATTATCCAATTGGCCGAACCTAAACACAAACCTGAACTAGCTGGAATTACTTGTAGCGCTCCATATACGTCCTACAAAACAATATTTTATTCATTTCATTTCACAAATAAATAAAATTACCCACGATTTTTTCGTTGTATCCCACCATTTGTATTTTAGATAAACTCGAGTTGACATTACTTTTATTATAAATTTGTTTCCAAGATTTTGGTTTGAAAGCTTCATTTAAGGGATAGGGACATTTACTTATGAAATTTTTCCATTGCGAAGCGAAATTATATTTGGGACATTGTTCGATATAAAGAACTATTTCTTCTAAAAGTAATCTAATAAAAATAAAAAAATTAGACAATTTAAATTTACTTATTGAAAATACAGACCTTCCGAATTGTAAAGTTGGTTCAGTAGCGTAAATAGTGCCCTTAAAGCCCGTACCTTCCGTTACGAACGGTAAAGCCATCATACATAAATAATTAGAAATTAATATGACATCTACTTGAGAAAAATCTATCAATTTATCTAAAGGTGGACAAAATTCGGGTGGTGAATCTACGAACGCCCTATCGCCGTTTTCCTTCAGCTCCTAAAATTCAAATAAAATGAAAAATATTACTAATTGTATCAATTTACATACGCCTTCTAAATCGGGGTCTATCGTATCGCTCGGCATCCAGTTTGGTAAATTCGACAATTTGTTGGAAGGTACGAACGAAAGCGGTAAAAAATTTAAAAGAGATTGCATTGAAAGACCGCAATCCAACATCATGGTTATCTCACGAAAAGTTAAAATGTGACAGGGCTTATTAGGATCGTTACTTAAGCAGTACTAAAAAGAATATTTCGATTACTTACATACATTATATCATTATAAGACCTGTATACTTACCAGCTTCATTTTTAATTATAAATAATTTTTATTATTAATAATTACACTCTAAGCATACGTTATGTTTATAACAAATTTCAAAACGTAAATATAACCATACTTTTTCTGCATCTTCTTCTTTCATTACATTCCTTCCGATTTCAACAATTTACCCAGCTTATTTCTCCTATCGATTTTCATTAAATTCGTATTACAGATAATTTACCGACTTTCGAAAGTCACTTTGCTTAATTTTTTTTCTAAAAAATTGAAAAGAAGAAGTGATTTTTTTTTATATAAATACATGTTAGTAAGTAGTTCGCTAAATATACAGTTTTTTTTCGAAATTGTAAGCTGTAGCATTTATACATCTAGGGCCTCTTATAATTTGAATATATTAACTAAGAGAGTAGTGATGTATATTAATTGTAATAATATCCACTTACCTTAAAAACGAAATAGAAATCCAAATTCAAAGATTCTCAAATAAAAAATTATTCTAAATGCACAACCAACGAAACTCAACAATAACACAACGAACACAATACAATAATGAACTCAAATTGCAACTTTGCTACAGGCACCCAAAATGAGAAACTTTACCACAGCTTAAGGGTTGAATATATTTTAAATAATTTTGGCGCCATCTGTTATTGGGGTAATTCGGCAATCAAAGCTAAGAAAACACGTAATTCAAGCTACGACGTACAGTAAGAAAAGACGTGCTGTGGACGCCAACTCTCCACTGCCATCTATTGGTGGCGTCCACCTCGTCAAATGATATCCTCATAAGGTTAACCTACTATCCTATTCTTTATACAATGCCATTGTATAAATAATGTGCAATTCTCTGATCACAAAAGATGTCTGAACATTATGAGATTCATTTGTTAGTGTTAGTAAGCTAGTGATTGTGGCTAGAAAAATAGTTTCTTTTTTAGCTAGAAGGCTAGTAAGACAACTAGTACGCTAGTATCTCATGCGGTCTTGTTTTCATCTTACTCACTTCAATTGTGTTAGCTGAAAATTAACTGGCATCATGTAAAGAACAATAAATTGTTTTATACCAGGACAGTATTACACTTTACTAGATTGCTATTCTAGCTCCCCCTTCTCCTGGGCAATGTATATACATTCTTAAATGGGGAACAGCAAACGATTAAAAGTATTTTGAATATTTAATGGATTACTAGGAATTTCTGTCAATTGTAATCTGCCACTTTATTGCCCATATTATTAAAATTGTAGGCTTCCAGTTGTTGTTTGTATCAACAATTCATATAAATTAATCCTGTTAAACCTTCAGGATGAATCGACACTCAAAATTGTAAAGAATGTAATATCTTTTAAAGGACTATATTATATTACATGTCACAAGTTGGTTATAGTTACAGTATTGTATATGGAAAAAATAATTTCTAGCGTCCTGTAGTTTACAGTAGAAACATTACTTAGTTATTACTTGTTTCTGATTTATGAAATATTAACTTGATGTTTTTTGAATCTAATGAAATTTTGTGAAAGCCAATGCTGGCACATGAAAGTTCATGTTTTTTCATGTGTTGACGATACAAAAATCAATGTTTTCTCTCTACCTTTTAAGAATACTTGATACATAAAAATAATTTGAACAAAAATTACAACTAGAATAAGATTTTCTAATGTACTACTTTTTTTCACAAGGTATTGAGATATGTCACCAAACACACTTATATTATTTGAATGAAATATTTTTAAATATTTTGTGTTAAGTCTTAAACAAATGTTTCAGATACTAAGAATATATAAACATTTTATAATAAAATGATAACATTCTACGTCATATGTTTAACTAAATTTTTCTTGTAAATAAAGTACAAGTAAAGTACTAATAATAAATATTTGCACTCAATATAAATACGTGATCGTTTGATAGAAAATCTTGTAATTTCCTTACAAATTGCTTTATTTAACATTCAGATATTTTTTAAATTCCTATAATAAGCCATAAGTCACGATTCAACGTTTCTATTTTATAGCAAACTACAAATTTTAAAAACAATTTTAAAAAGTATAAATAAAACAATTATATTTGAGTAATAAAATTTCCCATTCTGAATGAAATTAACTAAAATTATACTATTTTCACAATATATAGAATAGAATAGAAAAAACTAATGAATTTCGTCATAAATATTTTTATTGTTTTATAATGTTGTGGTTTTCAAGATTTATAGACCTATGTCTAAGCGAATAAACCACTAATCCAGTCAGAAGACTATAACATACCTTTTAAAGGCATCAATCATTTCTTTGGGCGATGTCAATCAGGCTTCATGCAGTTTATCTTCAATTAAATATTATGGAATACCAAGTTGAAGCTGTTAAATGAATGGAACCCAACAGTTTAATATTTGTGTGTCCAAATAAAAAGCTTGTTACATGCAATTTATCAGCTTGCATTGTCGCGATGCTTTGGATTGATTTTTTGTTTTGATTTTCGAACTACTGATCGGTCTTATCTTTCTTTTGTTCTTATTATTATTATAATCATCGAATATTTATTGTCTACTGAATATGGTAATATATTTATGTGTTTAGTACATACTCATATATTTGTCAATTTAATCAGCCGGGGATTGGAAAATGGCATAATTATTCTTAATTTTATGAGATGATTGTTTTTTGGTTCTTTTATTCAAAACCAAAAACAGAAAAAAATACATAAAATTCCTACAATTTTGTTTCTTTGAAAGATAATCCTTACATATTCGTTAAAAACTTTTATCAATATTTTTTTTACTTCCACCATAAAATTAGCGCAGGAAGAGTGATAAAGCATGTTATGTAGGAGTATTTGTTTCAAACAAAAGATAAGAAGAAGAATGATTCAATACATAAATATCAAAAATAAATGAAACATTTGATTAAAGAAATAATTGATAAAAAATTGGAGAATTCTTTTTACTATTCAATTTTAGTTGCCAGTATTGAAATTAAAATTTTAATCCGCGAGCTTATTGAGAATTTCGCATAAATGGGCACGACGATACTTAATACACTTTATACCATAGGTGGGGAACCTGCGGCCTCCGCGAGGTTCTTGTGCGGCCCTTTGCCACCTAGTACAAAATGGTAGAGTTCGTTTCAAACAACTATTGTACATCAACGCCAGTTGCGTGAAAAATCCCGCCAGACAGTCATATTGTAACATGACGTCAGAATACTAGTCTGAAACGGATCCTAGCACGCATGAGCGAGGCTCTGGCCCACAGACCATCCGTTTCAGACTTGGACACTCAATGTAAACAGTTTTCAGCGCCCCCAAGTTGCAATAAGAATGAACTAAACGAAAAAAGCCGGCTTATCTGTGTGTGTTTTTCCTTTTTTCTTATTTTTTTCCTTTTTTTATTTGGAAGGAATATTGGGAATTAAGAAATTGTAGAACTTTCAGGTAAGGGAAAAATTATTTATTTGTCATACAGAGCAGCCACATGCTAGCAGACGATATGTTTACATCGATATTGATTGGTTGCATCATCGATTACACAGAGCAATTGATTAGTCAGCTGATTGTCTTTGCAAAAAAAATTTAAATTAGCGCTAGCAGCGCCAACTACCTTGTCTAAGAAGTAAACAAAACTCGATTTCAGATCTCCCATTTGAGTGTCACACCTTGCTTTGGCTTCTCTGACTCGCATCTCTCAACGCTTCTCTGTTGCGATCTTCAGTTAACAGTGCATGCTTATAACAATTACATGGTTTTTATTGTTTTTCTAGAATGTTGAATATCCATGCCTTCGAGAACATGCTCGTCGTTTACTTTCCTACTGTTGCGAGACAACATTTTCTCTCATGTCAAAAATAAAAACAAATTTAAGAAGGCAAATTACACATTTAAAGGATCAATCAAAGCTGTGTGTTACGAAGATTACTCTATTACTGATAACTAATGTTTGCATCTCGATACTAACGCTGCTGTGACCGGCTATTCTTGTGATACTTGCAACGTCCAATATTTTGAAGAATATAGCCAACTACCAAACTGTTGTGATTTGCCAGTATCACTTCATCAGTCAGTATTTCTGGTTCAACTTTTATTCCATTAATTTCAGTATTGTGCGTAATGTGAAAATGGTTAAATAAATTTATTCAATAATTTTGTAGCCGCTTCTGACCTTTTTTCTAACATTATACTGGTAAATGCAATTAAATTTTGTTTAAAATAATTCTCGTCGAAGCCATATTTTTCCAAATTATTTAAAAGGTATTCTGTAATGGTGGATGGAAAAAAAGGAATCGTTTACGTTGATTTTATTTATTTCCAATTTTAAAAATATAATTAGAGTAGATTCTTAACCTAATGCTGTAGATTCATCAATGAGAATCGAAATATTTCCACTTGTTTTAATAATTTCTGAACAAATTCTTAATTTCATATTTTTGAATATGTGATTAATTATATTTGTGCAGGGATATCTGGCTGGACCGTAAACCAGGTGCCAAAATTGGCATTTAATTCTTGCAATTGCAATAAATTATAATAATCCGAATATGGTCGGTCGTGTTTGGCTAAATAATAAGCAGTTCTAAATAATAAAGACGTGCTCTTAATAGACGCCTTATTTAAATTGTCTATTACATTTTCTATTGGCTGATGCTGTTCGCTGCTTAAATTTTTTTCTGAATTAATGTGCGCAGTTGTTTTCGTGTCTTCAAAAATTTTTTTTCTTAATATGACGTTTTATCTTTACTTTGATAACAGTAGTACTTATTAATCTTATTATTACATTGTATGTAATAAAGGTTTTAATGCATACAATAGTTTTGTGTGGCACTTATTCACTAACTAAAACTTCCACTTTCTATAAATGTGCTGTCGCAAAGATGGTTTGACACTGATTAAAAAAATGGTTTTAAATACTCAAATTCTTACACTAAGGGTGGGAAATGTAAAAACCACAAAGATGGGAATCTCCCAGCAATGCACATTTCAGATGAAAATCGGTACGTTTGTCGGCATTTTTCTTAGCATCACTGTAATAAACTAATAAAGTTTAAAACATCTACCAATACTGGAAACAGACATCTGAAAATTCTAGTTCACAACAAATGTACAATAAAAATTCTTAGCATTACCATTTGGGTATGGCAATAAACTATACCAGGGATGAGTAACGTACGACCCGTGGGCCGCTTGCCCAAGGAGTAGACAAATTAAGGCCTTGGCATCAACCAGGAAAAAGGGATATTATTCGTTTCTTGCCACTGAACGAATAACCACCCTATCTCCACCCTTCCCTTGATAATGGCGAGTGGGAGTCGAAACGTCGAGTATATTTAAAATTTCAATGCGGTTCAACTCGTGAACCTAGTTCTTTGGTTAATTTATTCATATTTTGATAGTTTTGACTTAAAGAAAAGTCGAAACGTAAAATTTTATCTTTTCTCCAAGCCGTTTCGACATAGTTGTATATATATATATATATACAATTTTAATTGATAGAGATCTAAAATCAAGATTAACAGAATCACCAGCTCACCAGTTAGCTCAAGACCAGCAGTGATTAATAGCGTTCCTTTTGCATGAAATCTCAGATAATATGATCCCATTTAAGTGTAGCTTATTCAATACTACCTCCCACTTAATTTTACTCAAATCAGAGAAATTGAGATATACATATTTACCTCTCTCTTTACAGATGCAGCACCCTTTTTTTTACGGAAATAGCTCAGTTCGCTCAGTATTTGACGGATGATTGAAAAGTTTGAGGTTATATTTACTTGTTGTTTGATTAGTGCCCACTGAGTAACATCGTAGTTAAGATTTGCGAATTTATTTTGCATTTTTTGTTAGAATACAATGAACTGGATGCATTTTTCAGTCTGTTATTCCATTTTATCAGCTTTATTCAAAATAAATCAGATCATTTGTAAAAGGAAAGTGTGTTAGTTTCCTCGATGTCCATTTGAAATTATTGACCACAAGAGCTGAAATAGATCCCCTTGATTTTTAGATTAGTTAATTTACTGGTTAACTTTTGTCTAACAATACCCCGTGTTGTATAAATTTGTTGTAATTACCTCTGGCGTACACTTTGCATTAATATCAGCATTCCATAGAAGAAATGAAACTTGATTAAAATTTTACTTAACAATTTCTGCTATTTCAGTTATTCTTTTTCCTTTTCTCCGTTGACTTCTATAACGCAGTCGCCGATTTTAAGACCTGCTGCACTCATTTTATCCACACTTACTACCCAAGGATATGGATCCCATTTGCTCCTAGTCAAATGGAACCCGCACTGCTCACTATTTTTTTCGATTTCAATTAATCTTATTGATGGATGATAGTGATCTTCGTCAGTCTCTGCTAACATTTTGTATTGAAATGGATTAACAACAATTGACTTTTAGTATGCATTTTCACCTACATGTTAATTTTTCAAGGTAGGTAGTTGTTTGCCTTTAGTAGCTACAGAATACCATTGTGCAACGAATAATTGCTTATATAAGAATTCATACACATAAAATTCAAGTTAATCAAGTGAAAGTCACTATAATAATTTTAATACGTTTAGGTCCTCAGTAATAAAAAAGAATACACAAGTTACATCTAGAAAAATACAGACGACTTTAAAAATTAAAACGTAAAAAGATTATATTTCATAAATACTTAATCAGCATTTATTTTAATATTCAAAATAACAGGAATTCTTGTAAATACCATTTTAATGAATTTTGTTAATTTAATTGTTGAGCTCAATTAAATTCATTCAACATTTGTAAAATTGTAACTTGTTTTTGTGAATGAAGTTTTCTAAAAATAAAATTTCGAAAGTAAAATTTGTAACTCGGTTTTATCATTTGAAATTCATATGTATAAATATAATGATTGTTTTTACGAAAATTTTATAGTTATGTGTTCAATCAGTTTGTTACATATTTTTACGTCACACACGTCCAGTGAATGATGACAACGGAAATTTATCCCACTTATTTTCAAGTTCGTAGACTTCCAGTAGGTAGCACAATATATTATTTACATAATGTAACTACAACATATATCATCTTCAGATTGATGAAAAGTATCAACGTTGAAAACCTTTGTTATAATACGCTTTTAATTTTTGTAATATTATCTAATTAATAGTTGAAAAACAGTTAACAGAAAACATCCATGGGCGGAGAATTTATTCTCACACACTTAGGATGAACTTTTTCAGAAACCAAAAATAACACGTTTACACTTAAATACAAGCTTAATGACTAGATTTATGACGATTTCTGAAAATTCCAAACACAACGTTATAAGTGTAACCTGTCGTCAAAAATGCAAGCAATATTACTTGTTGGCTTTTCAGAGCCGCAAATTAATATCCATTGTCGTTTCAATGATAATGATATTTTTCCATATTTGATGAGTTTAAAATAAATTGTATTGCTAACATTGGAGCAGAATGGAATAACCTATTGTCTTATCTTATTTCTTGTTTATTTATTATTATTATTCATATTAATTATGCAAAAGACTTATGCTGCCGGTATTATTTACCTATCCCGGATACAAAGTATCAAAAGGACTAGGCTCGGTTCACATAACGAACTTGCGCACTGTGTGGCAAGTATTCAATGATACAGGTTTCTGGATATCGGCGAAAGTGTTTTTTGGTAATCTCAGTTTGGCGATGCTATCGTGCAGGGTCTTAGGCACGACGCCAGTTGCTGACATAATAACTGGGACTATTTTCGCTGTGCCACATCTGTTTAATCTCAATTGCGAGATCCGCATATTTGGCCAGTTTCTCCTGGTGTTTGTTGAGAACGTTATGGTGTTTGTTCGGACTGAATTGACTCTTCTCTCAACCACCACGATGCTAGGTCTGTCGTAGTATAGTCTAAAATTGTCATTTTCAAGCACCTGGTACTTGTAATACGGTGTATAAGTATTGAGAAGACCAAACTTGTTGGCCAGTTTTTGGTGAATAGTGTTGCACACTTGGTTATGCCGGTGTAGATAGTCGGTATTAGCTAATACACTACAAGCAGATGTTGTATGTTGGATAGTCTTTTATGTTTTTGGCACTTTCTGCATTTGTCAGATTGAGTGTTCGGATCCTTAATAATATTTTTCTTGTAGTTATTCGTGTTAATAACTTGATCCTGGATAGCCATCATGAAGTCTTCGATCTCTGGAAAGAGATTGCCGCTAGTAAGCCATCTGTTTAAAGCTTCTTTGTCAAGATGCGACTGGTTGACATCGTGATGATGTCTACCGTGTAATGCCTTTCGTGACCACTGTTCTAGCTTCTCGGTGTCCAATACTATATTTAAGTCAGATTCTGGCGATGCGACGTTGAGGAGTGAATAATACTTATCCGCGTTGGATATAACTCGGTGTAGAGTTGAGATTTCCGATTTAGTATGAAAGAATTCACGTAGTTTCATTACCTGTCGAGAGTGCAGGCTAAGAAGGTCAGTCAAGCCTCTTCCACCCTCTTTTCGGGGTAATGTTGTTCTAATAGTGGATGACTTCGGGTGGTGGTTGCTGTTCTTCGTTATCATTGTTCGTATCAACCTCTGAATACCCTCTAGCTCTGTTTTCGTCCATTTCAGGATTCCAAAAGAGTACGTTAACCCGTTCGCTGCGTGTGACGCCTAATGGCGTCAAACGATGCACCTACTAGGTGCGTATGACGCCATTTGGCGCGTCAGTAGGTAATATTCTATATAGCTTAGATTCAATCAGCACTGACCGGAGGCAATTATATTCTCGTCCGCACATTCTTAAAGTTCTATTGCAGGTGTTTTCAAGGTCGTTCGTGATTTGGCTTATTTTTCTAGTATTTACTGTTTGAGATATGAGTGATATAGACAATAATCAGGCGGGTTCCTCAGGTGTTAAAAGACACAAAGTAACAATAATAAATCCAAAAAAACTTACTTCTTATGAGATGGAACAGTTATTATACACTTCAGACAATGAAGATTTGAATTTTTATCCAAATTCTGATTATGACGTTTCTTCAGAAAGTGAAGAGGAGGAAGATAATGGTACGTATCGAGGAGTAGTAATGAAAGGTCACGAATTTCTCTATGGAAAGATCTGACACTAGAAGAATTATTAAAATTTTTAGGATTGGTGTACCATATGGGTCATATCAAAATTAACAAACTGCAAGACTATTGGAGGAGTAGTCGGCTATTTAATTTGAAATGCTTCTCTGTCACATGAGTCGAGACATATTCTTGAACATATTGAGATATTTGCATTTTGCCACCAATCCGGGACCAAATGAACCTGAAGCTGCCGATCGTCTACACAAAAATCGACCAGTCATTAATTATTTTAATGACAAAATGAGAGAATTATATTATCCAGGCAAGAGCCTCTCACTAGATGAGTCCATGGTTTTGTGGAGAGGTAGACTGTTGTTTTGCCAATATATCTCAAAGAAACGGCATAAATATGATCTTAAACTTTATATATTGACTGAGCCAAATGGACTTATATTCAAATTCGCTATTTACACCGGTCAGTTAGATGAAATGGCTGGAAAAGTTTATCCCCAGAAGGTTCTGGGGATCTGCATGTAACAAAATATTACCTCAATAAGGGACACTCTAGATTTATGGACAATTACTACAATAGTTGTGAGTTAGCTCGAGCCTTACTAAATAATAAAACATACTGAACTGGAACCTTACGGAGTAACAGGAAAAGTAATCCCAATGTAGTTTTAAAAACGAAACTGAAGGTTGGAGAAAGAAGAGCGCAATATTCCGATGGACTTATGGTTGGCAAGTGGAAAGATAAGAGAGATGTGTTGTATATCTCTACAGAATTTGAGAACCAGATGGTAGAGGTAACCAGTAAAAGAGGGGTTGCCAAAAAGAAGCCTTTACCAGTTGTAGAATATAACAAATATATGGGTGGGATAGATCGGCAAGATCAGATGATGTCTTATTACCCTTCCCTAAGAAAAACATTATATTGGTATAAAAAACTTGCTATTCATATTTTGCAGCTTTTTTCTCCTGTTCAATTCTTACTTGATTTTCTGCAAATACTCTGGCAAAAAGTGGCATTTTACGACTATCGTTTAGCAGTAATTGAAAAGCTATTACCCGATCCCGACTTATCAAAGACAGTTGAAATAACAATAACTAAACATGTACCAAGCAAAATTCACGCCAAGAGAACGCCAAAAAAAAGATGTCGCTTTTGCTTTCAAAAAAAAAAAAATCAGAAAAGATACCGTGTGGGAATGTAAAGTTTGTGCAGACAAATCTGGATTACTGGCTGACCCTTGTTTTGATCTTTTTCACCAAAAAATACAGTAACTTTTTTTCATCTGTTTTTTTTAATAGTGTTGGACATGTTTTTGACATTTTTTGAGTAATAAACTTGTATTTTTTTGGAAATTTTTTAATTTTTTGCTGTTTTTGCTAAAAATAGGCATATTAAAAATGTACATTATCTATAAATAAAGTTTTCAAAAAAAACCCATTAGCACTGGAGCACGGTTCATGATATATGATACGCAGTGAAAGTGTTAAAACAGGTGTGGCAAATGTATTGATTGCCTGGACTAAGTTGCCTGTATTTCATTCGGATTTCATAAGTGACTTCACTCTTTTGGTGTATTGATCCTGGATTCTAGCTTTTGCCTGCTTGAGGTCCAGCAGCTTGGCCTAGGGTAAGGTGAGAGTAAAAACTGGAGCTGCCACTGGTTGAGGTTGAGGTAAACTTAGATGATAAAATAATAGACCAAAGCTGGCCGCATCAAAAGTCTGTATACAATTCCAACCGGAAAAAATATAACTCCCTAATTTGTGTTTTGCTGAGGGTCCGCCAAACGCTGTCCAATATGGGCCGAACTTCACTGCAGTTTTCAGTTTGTTTTCGGTCCGATCTCGGTTTACTAAAATATTATTAAGTTAAAAAAATGTATGTACGGTCAAATCTGCAATGGGATTTGAGCGAAACTTCATGGACTGCAACGGATGGTAAAAATGAACGTATTTTTTACTTGATATATTTTATCAAAGCGATAACGGTTTTGAGCTCATAAAATGTGTTTAAGTGGTTCTGCACCACCAAATAAAACTTGGAACAAAGAGATTTTAACAAAAAAGGAAAATCTGACTTTAAAAAAATATTGACCAAAAACGATTTTCAGCTAACCGGGTTCTATTACAAACATCAATTTTCTTTATACATAAATATGAAAATAATGAAAGTAATAAATGCTCTATTTTTGTTGTTCGTTTTTTGGAATGTACCCTATATAAGGGGACTGTTAAGTTCTTTGATGTTTGTTTTGTATACTTTCAATTTTTTCTTTATTGTTTATCAACACTATCAATTTGAAGCACCTTGTATAAAAAAGATACATAGTTATATATAAGTATAATTTAGAAGAAAACGTATCAATACAATTTCTATTTCAGCAAAATATACATTACTATGAGTATTTTTTTATATTCTGTTCTGGAACTGGTAAATACATGCATTAAACTACAAATTAATCGGTTGCTCGTTTCATATGTTGATTTCTATCTAGTAGGCCATACAAGCTATTAAAATTTCAACAGTGTTTAGGAAAAAGTGGAAAGTTTCTTGTTACAAAATACTCCATTTATATTCGGTTTGATGATTGAAATTTTACTGTGTCGCCATTCATTTATTCTGTTTCGATCTGCATGCTTAATCGATTTTTTTATGGTTTCGATTCCTATTGAACTGTAATACCTGTGAAAAAGACACCATGTTTATTTTCTGACTAAATTCGAAATCACATACATTTGGTGATAATTTTAATAATTACTTAGAAATTTGGCTTAATATAATATGGTGATAAAAAAAGTGCCATTAAAAAAATGATTAAATTTTTAGTTTTTGTGGTGGCTGCATAGGTGGATCAGTCATTGGTAGCAATGAGTTTTTATTAATGCAAGACGCTATTTCTATTTAAAAAATAAGTGGATTTTTTAGTTAACTTTTTTTACTTAACCAGATTTCTAGAGTGCGTAGAATTCACCAGATATCTCAGTAAAGTGACTTCGAAAAAGTTCGGATTCGCAGGTCATCACAAATATATTTTTGCTTTTCTGAGTCAGGGTGGAAAAAGTGCTTTTTTTCAAGCACATGGAAAAGTATATTAATTCTAACGAACAATATTTTGATCATAATTACTTGATTTTAATTATTAGATTCGAAAATAAATAGGAATACACTACGAGAATCATTCATACTTTATAAAAAACTATCTGTATTTTGTGACGAAGTCAATAATGCTGTTTATTTAAATATTTATTAATAAGTTTGGACCATGTTTACCGTGCTCAGAGTGTGAATTCATATGTTTACAATTATTGTGCATTTTATGGAAATCTGTGTAAATATAATATACCTACTGCCACATAAATCAATAATATTTATTGTTTATCGTGCTTTTCAGATAAGAACAATTACTGATTAAAACTATATAAATATCTAAATGTAGAAACCATTTATTGTAAAAATAATATCAGATAATATGCTATGTTTGCGGTGATGACGCATTCATTTTCTATAGATAGTGAATACAACGTCCTGTCTCAATTGAACAATATAAAAAGTATTAAAATCGTTTTATTTCAATGAGCAATCAAAATTGTCAAATCCCGCATATCTTTTTCTTTCAAAAATGGCCTTTTTGGTTTGCTGGATAAGAATTTACAAAAAATATTTCTTGAAAGTAATAAGTAAAAAAAATCATTTTGACGATTTTTTACATCTGGCACGACAATTGCTTACCTCTTGTAAAAAAATTCCACTTAAAATAAAAATTTCACCATCTAATCTGACATATTTTAGTTATCACTAAAACATGTAGAAAAAACTTTTTCTACTTAAGTGATATTCACTATCAATTATAAAAGCCTAATATCTGATCAATACTCAAAAACATATTTAACAAAATTATATTACTCATTTTTGAAACCTGATTTTATGGTAATTCGCAGCTTTACTTTTAAATTTATACATGATAAATTCAGGATTTTATATTCAAATTGAATTTCCATGACATTATTTCAATGAAATGATTCTTAATTTAAATTATTTATGTAGACAATTAATAAATACATTTATAGATGTACTTATAACGAGATACCTTGAAACCGACATTGAAGTCATACATTGTTTCTTCCTGCTTCTAATTAGTATTGTTTAAGGTACGTTCCAGATTGCTAGTCTTGATTATAGTTTTAACAAATAAATTGTTTTAAAAAAAATCACCAATATTTTCAATAATTACTAGACGAAATCAGTTATATTTAAGAAATAAATTACGGGTGAACCTATAGTTTAAAACTCATTTACGACCTACCTTTGTCTGTAAAAAACAACCTATGAAAATTATAAGCATCATTAAATCAGTTTCAAAATAACGGAAATTCTCACGTAAAAATAGAAATTTACTAACAATTTGATGTTTTGTCAACAAACATTTTAAAAGAATATTGTTTTGGCCAATTTAATGAGACTCGTTTCAATTATTAATAATTTTTTCTAGTAGTGTCCGAAAATATTTACATTTCCAATAAAACTATACAGGTTATAAAGAAAAGGTAAGGTATTTTTAGGATAGTAGAAATATACATAGATAAATCTTTATGTGAAAATGAAATAAATCTGTACTGAAAAAAAGAAGAAAAAATTATATTTGTAGATCTGTGTTATTAGTTTACATCGAGAAGTTTCTCATTCAAATTTACTATTATAGAAAATTGTGATATATGTTTAATTGCTTAATCAATTTTTTACTATTTATTTATTATATTTGTAATTATTATTATATTTGTAATCATTACCTATATCCCGTTATTTTCCACAATAGTCGAATAGTCGAATAAAAAAATTTTGTCTCATTGAAGTATATAGTGAAAATCAATTTCATTTTCTGTAATTGCGCCAATCTAATTACAGGAAGAGGAAGATATATATTCATTCAATCCTTTACACATAAGTTTCTAGTAACATGCTCCGATAACTGTATAATATTTTATTATATTTCAGTTTACATAAAAAGCATAGATCAGCATCTATTATGTTGTTATATCATACTCATAAATATAAAATAGATACCATTGAAACAAGATTATTCCGACCTTCATTCAAAAAAGTGATTAACGATATTATTCATCCTTAAATCCTTCTACCGCAAGTAGGTGAAGGTAAACTATAAGGTAGATTGTCTATAACTTCTTCTTTTCACGGATATTACTATTCCGTTAAGTATATATATATATATATATATATATATATATATATATATATATATATATATATACTATATATATATAAGCGGTTTCTTATTGGGAATGTGGCAATGAAACACCAAAATGGACTAACTTTAATATATTTTCCGAGCTTTCGATGTATCCATCGTCTGGGACTGAAATTATGATCAAATACTAAAATTTTACTTACATTAATTAATTAAGATTTCCGGTGATTTTTAATATTATTGATGCTTGTAAAAATGTTTGATATGATATGATAACATTAAATTTCAATAGGTTAGGTCGTTATGAATGTAGTTGAATATTCATTGGCTAGAATATAAATGATAATAAATTTTATAGGTTAGTTAGTTATAAGTGAAGTTGAAATTTATAGGTTAGGTGAGGTTAGTTAATTGTCAATGGCGTTGAATTTTTATAGAATTTGTTTTTTCAAAATCCAAAAGATATGCCTAAATTACACAAAATTACAGGTCATTTAAATCATTTTTCTTATTATTGATTGGTGCTTTATCTTTTACTTGAGTAAAAATGGATTGAATTGTATGATTTTACCAGAAATATAACACTCGTTTCTTACGTACCAAAAAAAAATAAGGCTGTTCTTGTAGTATCATCTTCCCTTGTAGTCGCAGGAGCCGTCGATGGCCACTTACCGTATTTTATAGGCTCTTTGATATAAGCACTGTCAACTCATTTATTTTATATAATAGTTATCCATAAAATTACGAGAAAGAAAGGCCTGATTTTATAAAATTGGTAACGCCTCATTTAGAAAGAAGGTCGAAAAATCCAAAGATAAACAGAAAATTGCGACTAAGTATTTTTGAAATTCTAGGTAAAACAAGTACTGAAAGTCTACCGGAAATTAGAGTGGAAACGTTAAAAAAAAAAGAAAAAACTGTTCCCTTTGCTCTTATAAAAAAAAAGAGAAGACCGGCGTATGTTTGTTACAATTGCCAAAATCCTATCTGCCTGGAGTGTGCGAAAAAAATGTGTCCAGATTGTGCGTCAAATTGATGATTTTTAGACATTGTCATTTTTTTCAGTTTTAATGTTATGAACTTAGTTTTGGATATATTTTAATTTGACTCTTTCTGTATACAGAATAATAATAAATTCATTAAAAATTTTAGTATTTTAATTTTTGTTTCGAATGTTTAAACGATAATGTCAAAATAATGAACATTTTAAACTCCGTTAATAAATCTCGGTCCCCACTAAAGTTTGTATTTTAATTTGATTTCTAAACATAATTTTCATATCAATAAATGTATAAAATACATATTTCAATAATTAATAAAAAAAAAATTCCATAAATTAAAATTTATCCTACATTTATAATAGGCGTCTCTGAGACGTATGGTTAGTGACAACGTTACATATTTGGTAGGTTAGTAGTTAAGTGTTTGACTATACTAATTTAATATTATGTTGTTTAAAGATTCCAGAATGTTTAGGAATAACTGATTTTATATATGGTAAAGGTGTATAAATATATGGAATAGAAATGTTAGAAATGACGTTTAAAAATGATGATTCAATGTTCGTGTCAATGTCAAATGAATTATACAAAATTCGTTTCTAAAGATATGGAGCATATGAGTTTTCATAGGAAAGTTTGGAAAGTATTTTAATGTTTTTTTATGGAAATTGGATCAGAAATTTTGAGGACTCTATTTTTCATCTGTTTGATTAAATTAATTTTAGTGTTTCGTGGATGATATGAATGATAATTGATATATCTGCCAGAACTTATTGGTTTCCTATACCAGTGAATTAAAATTTTATTATCTTCGTTTCTTATAAATTTAGTATCAAGGAAAGGTAACGATTTTTCAGTTTTCTCATTTTCTAGTAAATTGTATATAGGGATCAAAACTATTGAAGTAAAATAATAAATTATCAATTTCATTATATGTAAGGGATAAAATTATATCATCTGCTTACTTTTTAATGAAGAATAATTTGAAGGGTAAAACAGATATTACAAAGATATAATCCATTACGTAATCTGCTAATATAGGGGATATTGAAAACCCCATTGGTGTTCCAAAAACTTGTCGGTCATTTTTATTATTATAAGAGTAATATGTATTGTTAAAAATGAATGTTATTAATTCTAATAGAGTTTCTTTATTAAGTTTGCAATTTTCACTTATATTGCTCCATTTATTTATCGTATATATTTAAGTGTGCATTACTAAATAGGGATATTACGACCAATCCTAACAATACATAATGCGGTGGTAATATCATATTATCAAAAGTTTCTTTTGACATGACTCGCGCCTGACGTCACGCTGGAATCGGAATGTTTTCTTATCCATTAAAAGGTTGAAGTTGTATGTACTTACTGGATTTTCGTGTGTTTGTGATCTTTTTTTGTGTTTAGCGGCTATTATAGAGTTGACCTAAGTGTTATTATTTCCTTTTAAAAGTTTGTACTTTATATTATGAGATCATAATGCCGTCGTTAAATGCAAAAACATTAATCGAAATACCAAAGAAACAGGTATTAAATACTTTGGTTTTCAAAAAATATAGACTTGGCGAAGCAGTGGACAGGACTTTATGGTAGAAAAGATAAAATTAATTTAAAATATGGTAAATAAGTGTCGTTAATCACAAAATAACACACACAAATTCTATTTTTTTTTTCCAATAATTATACTTATTTTATGTTGTTGTTGACTCACTCGTAGAATTATAAACAAAAATTATTTCAGTCTGGTTGGAAATATTTAGATAGGTTAAAAATATGTTGTTTATTTTAGCGCCTGTTTGTTCCATTCATTTTGAAAAGGGTAGTTCCATATAATGCAAAGTGTCTAGGTTTTAAACATTGTTTATCAACCCATATATGATCCGCTGGAAGAAATAAATAAAATATAGCCATAATATATACGAAACAATATTATTAAAATAAATAATTTCATAATTTTGCTAATCATATTTTAAATAGTCCTTAATTCTGAACTCAACCTAATGTGGAATAGTATTGTCATACTTGACAGAGATAGTTTGAATGGAATTATTATCTCTTCATTGATGAATAACTTATCAAAATCAAAATATCAAAATTGTTGCTCCATTATACTTACATTACTTTGACCGTATACTTTTTTAAAACGTTCAATTCAATGTTCATGGTGTGCAAGGATGAAAATTGATAAACATAATTACAATAATACTATATTATGTTATGTAAGCAAGTTATGAATAATTATATTTTTTTCATGAAATATTCGTCTATCCATAATAATAATATTTGCTGAAGCTATTGGTGTTTCTCCAATTTATAATGAGTCATCCGTTCTTAAACTAATGATGTTATTTAATGTTATGCTATGACTCTATACAGAAAAATGTGTTTACTCATAAGCCAATTACATTTTGACTTTAATTTAGATTGCCAATAATTGTTGAATACTGAGTAAAATAGAAAAGATGTGTATTTCCCAACTTTGAAGAATGTGATGTTACAAATTCAATGGATACATAGAAACAAAATATAAAAGAACACTTTTCCCTCCCAATTGTTTCAGAGACACTCATAGGTAGCTGAAAATAGAAAACCTATTTTTAGTTTTTCAATAAATTAGGTATGTTTTAGAAGAAAATTTATTGTCGATGAAATATAGCAAATGTTAACAATATGAGCTAAACATCTAAACATATAGAGTGTCCCATTAAGAATGGGACTTGAAACATCAAAATTAGATAAACTCAGTCTTTTTGGTAACAATGTTTGCTTTTCCAAACTTAAAATCTATTATATTATTTTTGATAATGCATATTCTCCAAACGTAAATACAGTACAGCATTTGGTTTTATTGAGTACGTAGCTGTAAAATAATTCATTTCCTACTGTACTTTTTTAACCATTAGAATTTTATATACATTGATAAAAGCTAAAAATCAAGTTCCTTCACATTAACTAGAAATCTGTTTCTGTACTTTTCACATACTTCTTTTTTCTTCTAGCAACGTTTTTGTAGCTATGACGTATATATCATTTCTTGAATGATGCGTTTCTGATGACTAAATTAAATATTGATTTTACATATTTTTTATCAAAAAAAAGAACCACTTAAATGGTAATTTTTAACAATGCTAGCACCAAACGGAAATGACATGAACGAAGTTATTCAACCTTATCCAAAAGCCATGGTCACATAATACAGTTGCAGCAATTAAAAATTGACATGAATACTTACTTGATAAGAGCTGCCCATGATGTAAATCGTCAATATTCTCATAAATGATTAAAAGATATTTAAATATAGTGCCGAGATCATTTTGAACAGAGGTTATTTAAGTCGGCAGAATTATGTTGTTAAATTATAAGATATTATAGGGATTAACATAAAACATAAATGTTTTGAAAACATATTTATTTTTCTTATAACAAAATATAACAAAACATGAGATTCCCTTTTTTGCAAAGAATATAACTAGCTAAAAATTCTTCAAAATATATTTGAGTGGATTATTGGTTGACAAAATCAAATTTCAGATACTAACTGACAACAATGAAAGTATACAAAACCTAAAAATAAACAGTCAAATTTCAACCATAATTAAATTCAATGGGACCAATAAGACTATTTCTAATAATAGATAGATTATATCGCTGGACAAGTCAGCGGGACATTTAGACTGACATCATCATCTAACAGCTGTTTTTAACCTAAAGTAGAAATCATACAAACGATTTTGATACATTGGAAAAATGATTATTTTAAAATTGTGGCTCTAATTTGTTTTTGTATTCTATGCATCAAAGTGCTGTTGCCCATGTACCCTTATATACAGGAGGGAGTGTACTTCATAGACAAAGCTCAGCTAACAGTAAACAAAATAATAATGCTAATGACTTTTAAGTAAATAATTATTTTCTTTAGATTCTTTCCCTATATTTTATATTAAATACCTTTACTAGAAATATAAGGCAGTTCATAGAATCCATTGAAACCAAAAGCATAACTTTTTGCTTACACTGATTCTACTAAGGTTCTGCTTTTGTAGAAGTGATGACGTGTGTCTAAACATCCACTATAACTAGTATACAAGGTGGTCCTACAAACTTTTTAAAACTTCAACAATTTATTAAACTGAAGTAAATTAGTGTATAGATAACAGTGCTGAAGAGTGTGAACCAAACTAACAATTTCTGTAACAGGAAACAACTAAATGACTGACAGAAACAGATATACGGAGTGCGTCATAATTAACTAAGCTATTATAAAATGAATGGCAAATCTAATGGATAATCAAGGATGTATTGTATAGCTTTCAAGTTATTTAGAAATTATTAAACTTCGCTATTTTGACAAACAATACTAATACCCAGTAAACTGTACTTTCTGTATCACATAGCGGCAGCTATGATATGAGGACAAAAAGATAAATTTAATTTCCTATTTCGACGTTTTTAAAAAACAATTTAAATCGTGTTCAAAAGATAGTAGTCTATGCAAACGAGCTAAACTAACTGCCCATCAAAAATGATATTCGAGGAATAGTATTTTATAAAAATTGAAAAATTTGAATACTAAATTAGTCACGTTGAAATGTGAACAAAACTAAAAGCATTTATCTTAATTCGACATAGATTAATCTGTAGGATAAAATGTAATGTAATGAATATAATTGGAAATAATTCAAATTATTTAGACACTTAACACTTAAACTTGTAGATTTACTGCTAGGATTTTAATATTTTTTTGTTTTTATGCCTTTGATTATTCTAATGCAATAATAAATTGTTTCTTTCATAGTTCATTGGATAATTTAACAATTGCATTGTTTTAAAATTAGTTCTTCACCTATTAGCACATTTTTGATTTTAGGTCCTTCACTTTTTGCTGTTACGCGGCAGATCTCACAAAACTAAGCTTCGAAAATGAATACGTCGTATTGGGTAACAAGATAATAGAAGAATGTAAGATTATATCATATTTATATCTAATTGAAAGATATTTTCTCATTTATTGCTTTATATGTAAAATTACTTTCTTCATGCATAATGATAGACAATTTTAAACAATTGTAGTATATCTAGGTCCTCTATACAATGAATTTTTAATATAGTCACCTATATATTTTTCTGTAAGTATAAAATGTTATTAAAAAAGTTATTATTAATAGGTATATGACTAAACAAAAAATCGTTTCAATATTACCATTGAAATTGGCTTGCTGCTATCGAAAATTCCAGAAAAATTAAATTTAAACTAAAATTTTTTCAGTCAGTGTCCAAATGATTACAAATTTGTTTCATATACCACGATGTGTATCAGAATTCAATCTAAATGATATGAATCATTTTTTATTTATAGCAATATTTTTTTGCGTTTACTGGGCATTAAGCTATTAGTAATATTTCATAGAACGCGTCTTGCACAATCTTCTAGTTATTTAATTCTAAGTAGTTACCACAAAAATTATAATCTGTTCGTATTAGGTAATTACGTATTCGAAGGATTACCATATAAAAGCCTACATCTAAATAAAAAATGTACAGAAATCCAAAAAAGACTTACCAAATAAAATATTTTTGACATACAATCCATTTGTTAAAATTAGCCTCGACTAAATTGAAAAACAAAATACGTGAAATTTTAAAAATTTTTACTAGAATGTTTGATGTTTGTTTGGAATATTTTACAAAAAAAAAATCTTGGCAAATAATTTATTTGTGTTTTGAACAATTGGGCAGTTCGTTAGTTCCGTTTACAATGCACATGTCACGATATTTATATAACACCTGTGAAGCGCAAGGTCACTTCGTCCTTCCACAAGATTGTTTGTCGATTTTTTTTTTCACTTTACAATTTCTGTACAATATCGAACTTCTGTTTGAAATCCATGGCCTCTTTTTTGGGGTCGAATTTTTTTTTGGCCGCCAATTTCGCTCGTAATTCGGCAGCAGTCATGCTGAGATTTAACTGGCCGTTTTCTTCTCTTTTACTGCTGTTGGAATATTCATGTTTCTCGTGATTTTTTACGTCTGTAGGAATGATACCGTCTTCGTCGGAATCAACTACGAGAAGTTTAGTTTCCCCTGTTTGAGATTTTATGAGTTCTACTACTTGTTTATGTGTTTTATTGGCGATACTTTCACCGTTAACTTCTAAGATTCTGTCGCCCTGTCTTAAGCCTGCTGCCTCAGCAGGCGATCCTTCGTCCACTTTGCCGATATATTGACCAGGTTTACCTTTTTCAGCGTGTAAATTAAAACCGTACCCGTCGAAATTTTCCCATTTTTGAATGTGACACAAGCGCGTTTTTTCGTTCGACATCACTACGTTCACTAAAACTAAATTTTCGGTTTGAAATCAATTTCTTAACATCACGAAACTTGTTTAAGCAACAGGTAAACGGTATGTCTGTCGGTTAATAGCCAGTTGCCGCACTACGCTTGACGGCGGATGATGGGAGGTGGTACACGAATGGTGTCTGATATACTACTTGATACTTGTGCCTTGGCCCCCCGTATTCGACCACCAGTCTGGTCTGCTGTTGACACGTCCTATGCTGCTTTTTCAATTTTTATATTTATGAAAAATATCATGTTGCAGTTTACATCAAGTAGAAAGGACTGAATATTTTAATTTAATGACAATATTTTATTACATTTAAAATCTAACAAATATTATTGTACACTTGTGTACCAAATCATATCGCACTGATTTTATACTATTGACTTTTTAGTTAATTTAAAATAAATGAGTAGCAGCAATGAAAAAGTAAGAAAAATATTTTCATTAATGAAAACAAAAGATTAATTTAAAAAAATTATGGGTCCTAATAAGATGTAATTTTTCCCGTAGAGCAAAGTGTTATAGAAAAAAAGATATTGTAACTAAAATGTTTTTATTTTTATTTATTATCAGTCATACAGTTGTACTTAAATTATTGACTGTCTTGTTTTACATATATTAATTTAAAATACAAAATTTTCACAAAAACAAAATCAATATAAAGGTATTCAAATATGGAATAGATACCCAAATATGGACTACTATAAAATTATAAATAATAAACCTTTACTTTTATGAGATACTACAGTAACTTTAGTCAATTTTAAAAATTTACTTAAATTACTCACAGAACTCGCACATGAGGGATTTGATCCATGTCTATCCTCGAGTATCTTGAAAAACCGGGCTGTTATAGAACATAGACTCCGCACTTCTGAGTCAGGAGCTTTCTGTCCTATGAGAGCATCAGACTCACTGTCTGTGTCATAGTGTATTTCTTCTTCATCATTTGAGTCAATGGGATTATTAGACTTGGTTTTCTCTTTTTGCTGCTTTCTTTTAGATTTGTTTCTTTGTGTTCCTTATTTTTTCGCTTTGCTAACATATTCTCTTTTTCATTCTTCTTTCTACTACTGTCAATGAGTTGATTTTTGTATGGAGAAGATGTTATTATTTCATAGGGCGACACCAGATTTAGGGTACAGTTAGCAAGCCTAGAAGTTGAGGGTTCTGGATGGAATTTTTTTTTTTTTTCTTGGCGAGAAAGAAGTTTTAGTTGAAAAAAATATTATCAGGTGGACCTGCATCGTTGGTTGATGTTTGTTTTGACTGAGAGTTGATTTTGTTGGAGTGATATTGATTGTGCAGCCATCTTTAACTACATCTTGTTTTTATTCAATAACCAAATGCCCGAAACGCGAAAGTCATTCGTTACAATTTCCCTTATTTTCACTTTCAAGTAAGATCTGCCAATAGGATAAGGATTTAGTAACCTGTTATTGTTTCTTATTCACTTTCGTATTTCTTCACTATAATAGGTTTTCAATGTTCCCATAAAAGTTTTATCTAAAGGTTGAAGTTGGTTAGTTGTGTTTGGAAGTAGAGAAATAATTTCAAACATTCTTCTCTTTTGCAATTTCTATAACGTCGATGTTTCGAGTGTGTGAATAATGATCATCTATGATGGTATGATAAATCTTTCGATTCTGTGGTCGAGTTAGTGTATTTGATGCTTAATCCTGTGAATATGTGCATTTCTATCCATCCTGATGGATGTGCAACACCTACGGCACCGGGAGAACTACTTTTCATTAGCCGTGTGCTCATATTTTTCCTGGAATAAATGATGTAATGAGGCACAATGAATGAGCCTCTTTCAACTGAAATAAGTGAAACTATTTGCCGTTTTCCTGTGTGACTGAGAACTTGGGGTATCTTGCTTTGAACCCCTGTCACTCCTGATTCATCAACGTTAAATATGAGATTCAGAGTATTTTTGCCCTTAGTGTAGACTTCTTCAAGAAGATTAAAAAAAACGAGTATTTTTTTTACTGAAACCAAAAGCTCTTACAAAAGCTTTATCCAGCAATACCGGAGTCGCCGGAAGGATGCTCCATAT
This sequence comes from Diorhabda sublineata, assembly GCF_026230105.1. Taxonomy (NCBI): domain Eukaryota; kingdom Metazoa; phylum Arthropoda; class Insecta; order Coleoptera; family Chrysomelidae; genus Diorhabda; species Diorhabda sublineata. Next base: position 12,953,696 of record NC_079485.1, on the reverse strand, counting down.
CATTGAGTTCGGCCAACATGTACGCCATCATTTCTCGTCAAGCCGTGAAACTTGCTCTCCATCTTTAAAATATATTCTACTAGATGATTTTCGAGTTGATCACCTAAAACAGATTTTCTTCCTAACTTATTGGCTGTAGCTTCTTCTGGAGATAACTCATTCTTCTGACACAATCGAAACAAAGTTCCTTGGTACATAAAAGCGTTTTGCCACTTTAAAAAAACCCATTTTCTCTCTCTAACCATTCGTATAGCTTCTTTTATGTGATCTGTATTCCATTTTCTTCGTTTTCATTTTGAACTCGAAGACGCCATTCTAAAATCAAAAATTAAATTTGAAATTTATCCAGATGATATTTTCGTATCTAAATATGAATTAGTCGATATTTAGAGTGCAGGGACTATCCATATTTGCGAATTTCAAAGTAATCAAAACGTACAATGTACAATTTTTTTAGATAAACACAATGAGACAAAAAAATTTCTAAAACAATCAAATAAACATGTAATGCAATCAATGCATAATCATAAATATACAATATTATTTCCAACTACGTATTATGAAATACTTACTCCAAAAACTTTTCTCACGGTGTCAAAACAACACCTTCATCGCGACCAGAAGCGTCGCCCGATTGATAAGTCGAAACCTGTACGCGAGTATAATGATGAAAAGAGACAGAAGATCACTATCTTTAGCAACTAGGAGTATTTGTGTTCGAGTAATGGCGGTATTCCATTTTAGGGATACAATTCCATAATCGGCCACTTTCCTCTACTCATAACCGCTTGCATTCATCAATATAAGTTCATGGTTACTTAAGGAATGTTTTCTGATTCTAACAATTCTTGTACGTTTACCAGGTTAAGTATCTGACTTCGAACTAATTATTCAGAGCATTCTATCTAATTCCAACATGTCTTACCAGGTGAGTAGTTGTAACATCTTGCGTGAAACATGATATTCTCTATACATGAGGCAATCACTACAATATGGTCTTATGTAATGGTTTCTAGAAGTGAATATTGACTAATTTTGAGCCATTTGAAACTAAATCCTCTCAGAACTTTTTTGATCCTTCACCAACTTCATCATACTCTATAACGACCTTTTGAAGATTAAAGACTTCTGGTCCTATGAAAACTTTTTCAATAATCGATAGTCCATTGTGATGACAGTTCTTATGGGAGAACACGTCTCGACGTTACGGTGCCGACAGCATTCATTTTCTCTCTCGTTCGAGACAATTTCTGTCCATATAGCAGTTTTACATATATGTTTAATCAGTTATTTATGACAACCATACCTTACAAATTGATCACATCACGCATATTTTTTTTTAACAAATACATCTTATGTATTAAATGTTCATCTTGCCGACTAATTCTTCTGAATAACAAAATAATCATTTGAGCAGAAAAACTTAAAAACAGCAAAAACTAACTGATTATGAATAAATAAAGAATTGATAATCAACCATTTTTAGACATAGTTTATCTTTCTAGATGTTAATCCGTGTGTAATAATTATGATAAATTTTATGTATTTCATCCCAAACCACTTCATAAAATTTGTACTTAAATCGTAAGTACTTCGGACGTTATTTCTTCAATCGTCAGATTTTTATAGAATGATGACCTGTAAACTTCAAACTTGCATTTTACGATAAAAGTAGGAGCTAAATATATTACCAACATAACCTTATTGAGCATAACCCATAATGACTAAGGTGAACATATCCATATATCTTCTCACGCCTTGACCTTGGAGGATTATCTAGAGAACCTGTTTCCAAGTTTAGTTTTCATTATTACTATTCTTATAAAGCAAATGTTTCCTCTGATCAGAGTCGGTTTTAGTGTTAGTAACCCACAATGCTAGACAAAAAAATTTGTACTAAATAAAACAGATACTTACAATAACAGTGATAAAAAATTGATAATGCAGAGGTATACTGCCAACTATAATTCATTGTTTTAAGAAAAGTATGACAAACGTACGATTTATCTATATATAGTTTATTTCTTGAAGTTCATGAATTTAAATACAAATTGTTACAAAAACTTGGACTTTTAACATGGAACGTGATAAGTTGAAAATTAAATATCTTACTTGCTGTGTAAGATACATAATAAACGGAAAATTGTACCTAATGGCTTCATTGTCAAAAAAATTTAATGGTCAATTGTGTACACTAATTCACAGTGAGATTGGAATAATTCCAGAATAAAGTCTGATTTTTGACGAATAGTTATTTCTAATATAAATTATAATAAAGTATAATAAAATGTATTTCCTTTTAATATAATAAAGCACAGTAATTCTACTAGTTTTTCGACAACCATTCCTTCGAATACACAAAAAACTTGATTTTCGTAGTGTTAACTTCAACAATCATTGCTGTGCATTCTCCGTTATATTAATATTAATTATTGTTCATAAAATGTGATTACACTTCAATAAGACCAAACAAATTGAAGATGCCATATTTAGAACACATTATGTGCTTTATTTAGTATTAATATTTGAAACAATCAAATTCCGAGAGCACCTTCCATATGTGTAATTCTTCAACTGATTTAAGAAATATTGTATACGTATACGTATATAGGTTAGATGGTGTAGCGTAGTTTTTGTAAGGCGGTCGCGTATTCTTTAAAGTTGAACAACACTAATGTGTATCAAAGGTGTCTAGAAATTAATATTCAAATTGAAAAATTTTCAACAACAGCCACATATGCAGCACCCACGTGCTATATTATATAGTTTAATTACAATGTAAAACCAGGTGAAAATTTTGAATCCGGCCTAATTATCAGAACGCTTAACTCCACATAACATCGAAAATAGACTATTAACGTCATCTCGAGGGGTATTATGAAGCTTATCCATTGGATTACTTCGCATGCCTTATTAAAATATCACCAATTTATTATGAATCAATAATTAAACCACCTATCTCCTGGCCACCATTTTGTAATACGCAGAATTGACATGTGCTGTTATAATAAGTAATGTAAAACTTTAGACTATTGTTGAAAGCTTTCTACTATAATCGTCACTGCTCTAGGGAAACTCATCAATAAGGATCTGACAGGTGAGGATGAGGAATTGATATTGTACAGTGATGGCTGTACTCACGAAAATAGGAATGCGGTATTGTCCAACGCCTTGCTCAATTTTAGCATGCTACGTGAGCACATACAAATGACACAAATGAAGTGTGATAGCATGCACTCTGTTATGGAAAGAGCATTGAGACACAAAAAAATAATGTAACAGAGGAGTATGCATATCTGGCTAAAGTGGCTGACAGTGACTAATATAAGAGCTGTGAGGTACACGTTTGATGGAAAGATTATTTATAAATTGAGATATATAAATAGTGAATGGGAAAAAGAACTCCCAATCAGGATGAAACATGTGCCGTGTCTTGGCATAACATTCCTCAATTATATTCAGCAAGACTGAAAATATAGAAAGAGAAACACTTGCATTTACAGGCCTTAAAAGATGCGATGAAAAAGCATTATCACTTTTTTTATGATGATTTACCTCATTTTTGAAACTTGTCATTGCATTTATTATTTGGGAGTGTTATTTTTATTTAGATTTAATGAGAACTGATGTATGTATATTTCAACAAACTTTGAGACTGATTTTGTACTATTACTACTTTAGCGTAAGTAGCTACTAGGTACCTAAGATTTTATGAAAACTAATAAAAGACCTGTGTTTTATAAAAATAAGAGTAAGCTTAAAACTAAAAGTTGTGCACAAATAAACAATAATAGGGTTTTGTTGAAAATTTTTTGTCAATTTTCATTAAAGATTGATTGCGATTAAAAATATCTGTAAATAAGAAATTTTTGTAAAAAAATTCTTGACTTTTATTACAAAAATATTATCTAGTATGTTGTAAGCAAAGTTATAAATAAAAAGTCCTAACTCCACTCGCACTTCTTAACTCCAAAGAAAAGTTCGTAAGTCCATTTTCTTAATAATGTAATTTGCAAATTTAGAAATAAATTTTAAAATTGAATTCCTTGATATTTATTGCTACTAGATTCATAAATGCATTCAAAAGATTCCCATGCATAGTAAAGTCAAAATAAAAAATTTGCCATAAATCAAGAACGCCTTCAATTTTTTTTCAAATTAGGTGACCAATATGCTCCTTAATAAAGTAATATTTTGACATAAACAAACTTTGGAAAAATTTAATCAGTGGCGCGCGCTGGAACAAATTATTTTTTTAACATGTTGAGCTCTGGTGCGGTCTATGGGCCCGCAACTGAACTTTTCCCACAGTCCGGAGCGGTCCTATGGACTGCACAACGTATTTTATTTAAAACCTTCTCCTCGGTTCAAAGGACCGTATTTTAATGTCTTTTACAGTTTACTTGGACCGTCCTAGGTCCTTGAAACATTACATAATTTAAATAATATTTGACAAAAAATTTTAATTTGTGCCACTTTCATATTACCTTGATCTTATATAATATTTTTTCAAACACATCGCACATTTTTGTGCACTGTACATATAAGCTTAAATCATCATTCCAAGGATAAAGAAGCAAAGAAAATTTTATATTTCCCTTTATATTTATTTAAAATAAAACGTGCGAAAAAATGATGTTTTTTATATACGGATAGGACCGCTCTGGGCCCTGGGGAAAGTTTTAGCCCAGAGTTGGCCCATGGACCGCATACAAAAAACATCATTTTTTCGCACTTTTTATTTCAAATTATTGTTTCTGTTCTTTTTCCTTGAACCCACACGCTATATGGAGTGTAAAAACACAAAAAATATTTTTGGGCCTCGGGGAAAGTTTATAAAGTTGGTTGGGGCTCAACGTATTAATTTTGTTTTAAATTGCCTGATTATGTTTAGTTAGAAAACTAATAACCTTTTATAGAGCTAAAATGAACGGTGTTGTAGAAATTTGCCTCTAAACAAAAGTCTGCAAGTACGTAAGTAATTTACAAATTGATTTCGAATAATGATTAAGCGTAAGTAGTTCAAAACAAATAAAAATTATTCATAACCTCAATTTCAAACAAAAATGTATTGTACGTAGTTGTTTAAACTGTTGGTCGCTTACTTCAATACACTTATTACACCGTTTGTCATTGAAAAACGTGTCTTTGAGAATAAATCTAGATGGGATTGAATGATTTCTGCCGCAGCTTGAATTCTAGCTATTCGATCTTATTCAGATTCGATGATTGTTTCGTACACTAAAGACTTCATATAGCCCCATATAAAAATCTATAGGATTTAAGTCAGGTGATCTTGGAGTCAAATAATTGGGTCCACCCCGACCAATCCATTTTTCTCTAAAACTTCTGTGTAAGTAATTTCTTGCCGCTGCAGCAAAATAAACAGATGCCCCATCGTGTTGAAGGCGCGTATAAATTGCTCCATTCAATTTATTTGGTAAAGTGTGCCGATTAAGCAGTCTCCAACCATATCTAGCCACACATTAACCGAATATTTATGCTTTACAAATATTGAGTAGTATTTAATTACCTGCAAACTTTTGTTTAGAGGCAAATTTCTACAACACCGTTCATTTTAGCTCCATAAAAGGTTGTTATTTTTTTAACGAAAAATAATCAGGTAATTTAAAACAGAATTAAAAAAAGAATTTGCTCCAGTGGCTTAAAAAATAGGGGGATTAAAGTGACAATTAATCCTGACCCTTAACACCATATTTGAAAAAAAAAATTGAATGCGTTCTTGATTTATGACAAATTTTTGATTTTGGTTTAAAATTTTGAACATCCTATATCACAGCAACTACGCCCCATATTCCTATATCAAAATGATTCATTTATTGAAATCTCTCTATAGTAGAGCGTTGTCGGTCGAATATAGAAACACCCTGTATATTTGATTTATAGGAACGAGCATTGTTTAAACAATTTCTTCCCTTTATTGTTCTAGTAAAATACCCAAAAAAACATTTAACGAAGATCGTAATTCATTTCGAAAACTTTTTTTATAATACGAGGGATCTTTGAATAGTTTCAGACCTAACAAATTGATTTAAAGCAGTTTAAAATATATCCTATATTATTAAGGGTATAGATTAGTTCAAGCATAAACAATCATTCATGCTGTGGTTCAATTTTTAGCTTTACCTTCACCAATTTCTGTTTTGTATTACCATTTGCTTCTCCCATTTAATGTTTCTCTTAATAATTTCGCTGTATGAGTTTATATCTATATATTCCTGATTCTTCTTATGGATCCGTAGTGTATTTCATTGTAGTCATTATGTATGTATGTGGCCAAATTATCTATTGTCTTTATTCATTTTTTTTTCTATATGTCTTAGCTACTACTATTTTATTTATAATGACTCTCCAACAAAATTAACTCATATTAGGCTAAAACTTCAATAAAAGAAGTTTAGATTTTTCGACTGGCTCCGTGTTGTTACCCCTCAATATTATTTTTAACTGGAATTATTATAGTTATTTTGTTCGGTTGACGTGATCTCAATAATTTCTCTTCTACTGTGTAAAGTTGCTGTACAAGAAATAAGTAATTATACGATAAGACTCCCGCTAACTCCAATATATCGAAGATGACGACTACAGTTCACTGGTTAAGCAATACCAATGGAAAACAAAAGAGCGAGTATTTTGCGCAATGCAACCGTATAGCAAGAATTGTTCAAAATTACCTTGAAGTGATCTAAATTCAAATACAATCCATAAGAGTTATCTTCTAGGCTCTTATGAAATGCTCTTGAAAAAAAATAAAGTGGGGTTAGAAGTGTGCTCACACACTATCAAACTTTAATTGATGCCAGAGTAGGCAATAATATGGTCCATCACCAAGATTTTATTTCAAATTCGTTCTTGTATAATTTTTTGTTAAATTGCTGTATTTCCTAGATTAAAGTTGGAAAGTATTATATTTAAATCATATTTTTCAAGGCCATACATGAACTGGTGTATAATAATTGCTAGTTAGAAGCTGAGCAGTTGCATCCTCATTATTTGTATTGTATATCAAACATGAAATATTTATAAAATGCCAATAAGAAATTATTACGAATAAATTCCGCCTCAAATCCCCCATTTAATTTTCTCACATAAACTTTTCATACAAGTCTGCTATAACTGTTAGAACTTGTTCAAGAGATGAAATGGGAGTGGGTAAAATAAAAACCATTTTAAATATGAGTGGGCACATTTGCTACATTTATTTAACAATCTGTATGTTATATAACAATTAGAATACAGGAGAACATGCTTAACACACGAAAAGCTACATCCTAAATGCTATAATGCTAACAGTTTCAAACGCAACAGATTGTAAAATCATTAACAGCAACACTAAAATAAAACAAAATATCAATATACTATATTACATCTTTAAATAATTACATATATTCATACTTTGGGTATATACAAAAATTTGACAAAATATACTTATAGAATATTCAAATCTATAATTAAAACTTAGGGAGAATCACAATAAAGTTAAATATACCGAAAACAGCATATATAGCAAATGGAAATGCATTATGTATAAAGTGACACTTTATCTTTAAAATGGGTATATATAGGTATACAAGATGTAGACCCTATATCTTGCATAATAATTATCACATATAAGTACGAAATATACCTCTATACAATTTTTAATGACTAGAATACACACAAGGCTTTTCAACTAAGTTTTCCATAATCAAAAACAAACATACTACGGAAAGCTCGTTACATCCGAAAGTAAAATAAAGATTACACTAGTTTACTTAGTTCAACTTTCTTATGCATTACTAAAAAATGTATATGAAAAATAATACTAGGTTTGTTTGTAACTACCTACTTGATGATACGCGATATGAAAATTGCTTTCCAACAGTATCAAGTTCAAGTAATGAACAATAAGTTTTACGTTCCAGTAATAAATTGAACTTGTTCAGCACTAGTTCGAGACGAGCAAAAACGTATTGAATAAATTTTGTACGAACATATGTATCCAAACCAATCTAGTGTTTGAAGATATACCTTGTTACTTTAAAGAAGATAATTTTAAAAACTCCTACAATGAATAAAAATAATTTCTGTTGCCTCATGTGTTTGTTGAAATCATTTCAATAATATAATCTCCTCTCTTTGTATTTGGTTAAAATGTGACATAGAGAGAAGTCAGTGGCGGGTCTAGAATTTTATTTGGAGGGGAGGCGGAAGGCAAACTAAATGTAACTACATTATACAAAGTATTCAAGCGTTAACGGATATCATACAATCGAAGACGTAGTAGTGGAATTAAGTCATTCTTGCTAATGAATACAATTAACCAGTTTTAAACTTATTTGTATAAAATTCACATTCTTAAAAAAACTCTTAGCCACTGAGAGAAGTTAGTAAAAATGAAATTATGTTACAGACATGGTAAATATATGGCGGTCCACAATTATATACATTAATTTCCATAGCTTATTCTTTCAATTGATTACCAAACGGTTTTGAATATGGAATTAATATATTGGAAATGGTAAATTTATTTTAAGTCACCATCTACTTCATCCTATACGAAAACAAGGTAGTTACTGGAAAATATATACAAAATCAGTTATATCAAGTGAATTAACACAAAAGCATCTTTTTTATGTAGGAAATTATCAGGAAAGAATTTCTTTTAATTAATAATTGAATAAAAAATGTGTTGTAATAACCCTTACTTAAACTCCAAAGCTAACCTGTATTCATACGAGATGGCGTAAGAGGTAACATGAATTCATTACTCTCACTATTCTTACTCTCAAAACAAGATCTCAACTTCGTAATTAAAACTGTTCCAAGGTATTCAATTCACCCCTTAGATAGGTGTACAAGAAGCAGAACCATCATTTTTTGGTGTATATATTTGTATACATACAATTTTACATTCGAAGGAACATCCGTATTCAGTTTGTCCTGGTCATAAGTTACAAAGTATGAAATTAGGATGAAAACAGTTTAAGGGATTATTAGTGGCTCATTAGAAGATAAAACAATAAAAAATATGCAAAGACAATGAAAATGGAATGTGACGTATTAGATTTTAGTTATTTTTTAGTGGAAAACTCTTAAACTCATGTTTAAAGAAACAACTTGAACAGCTATGATATAAAAATCATGTAAACTAGTGTTATTAAATATTCATTATATCTATGATCGATGCTGAATTGAATTTTCTCCAAAAACTATCTGAATGTTAAATATTTCACCATATAAGTTTACAATTCAATGTAAATCCTTATTGAAATTACAAATATCAAATTAAAGCAGCTTACGAACATCAATGTTGAACAGATTTAAAAAAAATTCCATCTACTGATGAAAGTGAACCAAACTAATAAAAAATCTATAATGAGGGGAGATTCTCTCACTCATTATAGATTTATATTTGGTTACTTTTGACAAAAAATTATTATTTAATATAAACAATCCAATATTGCTAAACAATTAGTAATTCAACTCGACCCTCAAAAATTGTTATGAATAAAACCATTTACATTCTTAAATTGAAATATGTCATTTTGCAATAACAAATTCCAAAATAGATATTTCACAAAATTTCCAAGTTAAAAAATCTTATTTTGGTTATGCGAGTATGGAATGTTCATTTTTAAACTACAGACTTTTGACAAAATTTGAATCATATAAACATTCAGTAGGGTATAGCCCATTATTCTAAAGTTCAAATATTTTTGTGTACCTTATTTTTCTTCCTCTGACAATGATTATTCCATTTCAAATCTTAGCATTGACCTAATTGGCCACAAAAATATTTTCAACAATTCAGTCGGATAGTTATTATCATGTATACATACAATTTACTTCAAGTCAGTCTCGTCTTGTAACATTTCATCGATTTCCTGTTCCCAATTATCGCTTTTGGAGTTTGTAGACTTTTGTTCGCTGACCATTTCATAGTCCTGTAGTTCGGCTTCTAGTTCTTTTTCCCAATCTTCCACTATATGAATAACATTAGGGTGAGGATAAAGACAAAAATAAAAAAAAATTAATGAATAATAAGCAATGTAGAGCACTGTTTAAAATACTTGTCTATTTGATGTTGAAATACATTTCAGGTTGGATGTTCGTAGTAACAAAAAAAATATAAAGCTATATACAAAATATTGAGCATTCTTGCTAATACCAGATGCTCAGGCAATTAGTTTCCTGGTTGTTTTGTACACTTTAAACGAATTCTGAGCAGCTGGTGGGTCCACACCTTTGAAAAAAAATCATCTACAAATGAAAAATTTTTTTTGCAGTAGGTAGGATATCTCTTCAATTTCCAAATAAAATGCATACCAACTTTCCCCCTTGGTACTTATTGAACATATTCATATATAAGCATCGAGATTTTAAAGGACATTGAAATTAATGGGTCACTAATTGAAGTGATCGAGAATAATTTTTGTAACAATTGTGTTTTACTAATTAGTACCACAGGGTTGCGCTATTTATAATTTATGATAGTCCTTGTTGTATTTCTGGTAATAAAATTTTCTGCTTTATTACTGCCATTATATTCTTATTGCTAATTCTCTTGATAATAAACTGTATACATATTTTCAGATGTTTAGCAGCTTCCTTATTGCAACTTTCTATGGTTGTGATTTCTGGTTACCGATCGAAACAAGGAAAAAAATACAAGTACCACAGTTTAACTTCAAATATTTGTTTATGAAATCGTTAGCAGGGCTTGATATCATTTTTTCAATTAAATTGTTATTAACAACAATCGTATTGTACTGCCTTTGTAATGATATGTTGAGCTGTTTTGATAACCAATTTTTTTATTTGAAAATTGAAATTTTTCATTTGAAAATGAGTATAAATCTTAACATAGATATATTATAAACCTCTACTAACATTTTCTTATATTATTCCAATCAATCTGTTTTGTATTGTCATTTTTAAGCAACTTAAACTGGACCCATGTCATAATTGTGGGAAGACAAAGGGAATTTTATACACTTCCACGTAAATATTGATACAGGTTGTTTAAAAATTATGTAACCTATTTTTTAAGACATTGTTTGATCGAGCCATATTTATACTATTATATTTATAATAGATCATGGTTATCTTCCTATCTTGTTTTAAAATATCTTTTTAAGTTCTTCAAATATTGTATCAAATTTCATGTAAGTACACAATTTTGAAGATTCCTATGAATAGTGAAAAATGTCAGATAAGGTGATTCATTGACAAAAATCCCATGGATCACAGTTTAGTCCACTGTTCCAAACCGAGTTGCCCAAAGCCATCTGTATAGAATTTGTGCACACATGTAAAAACTCAACTTTTCGTGAACAAATTGACCCAAAATATTAAAGTAAGTTAAATAATCCTTGTGTTGAATGTACCGCCTGATTCCCAGAATTTTCAATGGCTATAAACAGATCTTATTTAACGAGAAATTAAGAGGCAAATAAAAAGGTCTATGAATTAAAAAACTGAAGAAACTAAATGGGATATTTTTCTGTATTTGAAAACACTGAATTGCATGGAGTTAACATGCAATCTGAGAAAAAACAAAATCTAATTACAAAAATTACATAGTGTGTACATGAAGTTTAAATTACATTTGTTATTTTCTAAATTAAACATAGTTCGTGAAAATTTTAAAATGAGTATTTTAAGACCTTTTATGAACATAATTCCATATTGAAAAATACAACCAAGTATTCAATTATTCCAGTCAGGCAGTCTAAAAGAGATTCATTAAATGTTTTTCTCGACATATTACAGGATTCCTTTTGTTATTCCTTTTTTTCAATCTATGTAAATCATCTGAGTGTACAGCAGCTGATGAAAGCCTTTCAACTTCCGCTTCCGATGCACTGGAATTTTGTTGTGACTACCTTATTGCATGTGCAAGCTTGAACGGCCCTTATAAAATTCGAAATAAAGTAGATTGATAGATAAAGTTGGAATTGTTATTGTTTTGATTTTTCATGAGGAATGTGTTATTTTATTCTTGCACTGTATATGGAGCTGAAGTGTTGTAAAATAGAACTTATGTTTGTCCATCATTAACAGAAATGTCTATCCATCCAACAATCATCAGTAATGAAAAAATGATAGTTATTCATTTTATGAATTAGCCTTTAATATGTAATTATAATTCATCAAAAAAAGCAATTTATTATATATCATCATTAATTGGTAGTATATGGATTTTATAAATATATTTGTATATTCATTGGATCATACTATTTAACACATTTAATCTGATTTACAAGCTTGATTTTTCGAAAGTCGATAGCCTTCATAACAAAACCCAACATTTTCACATTTTATAAATACAAAAACTTTTAATATTAGTAGTCACAACATTTATTAAAATTTGATAGGTAACAAAGATTATAACATCAGCCAATTGCAAGTGACTGCAAGTTTTGATAATGGAATCCATCAAATATATAAATAAATAGAATGAAAATTGTGCTTGCACAAATTCATAACATTTGCTAATTGAACAGGGTACTCAGTGGACATAGAATAACAAAATACAACAGAATTGACACCATGCAATATTAAATTTTTTTTTCAGTTATCCAAACCTCATTAAAATATAATACTGTCCTATTAGTATTATTTCTAATGTAAATTACATATTTGTATATACAGGATAATTCAAATTACATTTTAATGTCTATTTTACTTAGAATAGAACAAACATTAAGTCCACTAAGAAAAAGTATTTAACATTACATTGAGTGAATATATTCCTTCACTTTAACGAATCTTCAGAGATAAGGATTTCCCGAATTATTTACCATCGCATGTAATGAGATAATAAGAAATAAATTTGATTCACCCTGTATATAGAGATTATGGCGTTTAACAAGTTAAATGAAAATTTGGTTTGTGTATGTAAAGCCAAACTAATTCAACTAAAAGTGATGTGAAGAGGAGGAATTTACGACTTAACTCAATTCTGGGATTTAGGATAGAAAGGAAGCAAGATGTCGTCGATCCTCTTAAGCTGCGACAAAACAAAACAGGAAACTAATCTTATGAATCGTACTCTGTTTGTAATATCAAAATATACAGTTAGAATAAGCATGCATAAATCAAATATTTGTTATTCTTGTATCACAATCACTGATATGTTTTCAATGAATATTTGTTGTTTCATATTTTTCTAGATTTAACAATTGAACTTCTACTCAAAATTTATCTTAGAATAATATGAAGAACAAAATATAAAAAAATGAAGAAATGTCCACGCAAACAAAATTGAATTGAAAAAATAAGGTGAAACTCGGTAATACATTGTTTCTATTCTTCGCATTGTGAGTTTCGAGTAGTTCAGGAATGTTTTCCAATGTTTACTAAAATAGCTATCCATTGGAGTAGATACATGACTTCTAATTAATTTTGCTTCCAATCAGCATCAAAATGAATTAATTTGTGATAACTATTTTTTGGGGTACCCCTTTAATGTTAAACTACATAACTGGAGATTAAATATTTTTTCAACATTGTTATTAGATAATTGGAAAATGATAATATTCTATTTATAGCATAGAATTAAATTATATTCTTTGTTCCAGAGAGAATATCTCTATACATCTTTATATTTAGGTGTGATACTGAAAAACAAATAAAAGAGCCGCTAGTTTATCTATACTTACCATTGTTTTTTGATCCTAATGCAAGTTTTTTCATTCCTTCATTTACTTCTTTCAAATCTTCGCTACTGACTTGCAATGTGTCAGATACAAATTCATGCATATCTTTTTTTGTACTATCGTCTACTTAATCGAAAAAATAAATCAAAATATGTAGGTAATTTCAAACTATATCCAATAAATTGAACGATTCGTCAATGAAAATTGAACTTCCAATAATACATGATCACAGATCTATTGCTGATAAATCTGATCTATATTTGTTAAATGATTTTAATTTAATTTAGAAGAATTTATTTTTGTCTATAGTTTGAATTTATATTATTCCAAAAGAGTTAAATCAAATCATGGCCATGGTCAAGTACCTGTCATGTAAAATATGGTACAATTTAACAAAATATTTCAAACATATTAATTTTCAACAATTAAAAAAAAATAGGCATTATGTTTTCAAAATCACTTAACACATAATAATGTCTCTTCTCCCTTCAAATCATCTGATTAAAATTCTCTAATATGAAAAATACTTCTACTCAATTTGAATAATAATCTACTCTCTTGGTCCATGGCACAGGAAATCATTCAAATCAATAGTAGCTTACAGTTCAAAATAAAATAACCTTGAAACTATAAACTACATCAACTTTCTACAGTTCTGGAAATTAAATTTATCAAAAAATCATTGACTGCCATATTCGAGATATTAGAAATGCAATACTTCTAAAAATAAAGAGGAAGTATCAAAAATGCAGGTATGGTCAATATAATGATTGTGAAAGTTAATATCAATTATCTAACTTTTTGAATAATTATTATATTTTTTTCAAATAAATTATCGCCTGCATAAGAGCATAAATAGTGAATAGGTAAACTTGCAAAATGTGCACTAACTTCAACAAACATTTGTCAGTTAACAACCACATACAAGGTGGCTCACAATTAATTTCTAGAGCTGACAGTATATCCAAAAAAAGAGGAATTTTTTTTGTACGCTTTTTCTAAAACTGAAGAAGAAGGGAAATACAACTCTAAAATGAGAACCTGTTTTCTTCCAATATCTCTGATTATAAGGGATAAGGATAATTAAATTCATAAGAATATTTATTCCCAAAATTGTTTTCTTACTTTTTTTTTTACAAAAAGCTGCCTCTTAAAATACATTTAATAAGTTCCGGAGATTGACAAAGGCATTTCTGCTTGAAAGACCTTATTATTCTGTGACAGAATTCTAAAATCTACCATAGATTGGCATAATTCAATATTAAGTTTGGGAGTAAAACATTAATATTTTATAATAATTATTATCAAGCCAAATTGTTATTTTATATTATCTAATATGGAATGTGTCGCTTTGTCCATAAAATTGTAAAATTTTCTTATGACAATATCTCTATCATCTCTAATATTTATTGAATAATCTGTAATCCCATGCGAATATTAGACATCTCAATTACCTATATCACAACCCTTCTAATACTCAACTTTATTGATACCTGTATTAGAGCATTAACTAAACAATTAGATGAAAGGAATAAAATTTTCTCAAAATATCAGTTATGTTAGAAACATTATTTACTTCACTTAAAATCGATTTTATAATTTCTCAAGTACCAAAACAATTTCAATATTGAAACAAGAATTTTACAGTAGAATAGGCACAAAGAGCTTAGTCGATTGTCTGCTGGACGGAATATTTGGTCAAATAAAAACATTAATAATAATGTGCAAAAAGTTGTTCTGGTAATTTTGTTTTGTTTGATAAATATTACCATTTTGACTTATTTAATTCCATATCAATTATCCTAATGTCTTATGAACTCTGTAATCATAACGTTCTTGTGGTAGAAAAAATAAAAGTTGCATTTCCCTTATTATACAATTTTAGGAAAAGTCTGCATAAAATTTTAGTTTTATTTTTGGACGTACTATCAGCTATGGAATTAATTTATTTATATGAAAATAATTATATATCCCATTGTTTCAAAGAAAATTTTCTAAAAATAATAGAGTATTATGAAATATTCTTAAAAACAATCATATTTGACAAGAGAAAAATTTTTTTAAAATATTCTGCTATGTGACAATTTGACAAAATTCTTTCCATAATATTTCATTTATAAATTTAGGTTTTGTAGAATTCTATCTTTATCCAATTAAAAATTGAATTTTGTAATAATTAGACATGGAAACATATCAAATATGAATGTTTCTGATTTTTCAAAAATTTAACAGGTTTAATTCAAGCACACATTAAAGTCAACCTTCAGAAATATGTATAAGATACAATATATAGTAATTTGGACTTGATGTTCAAGTGGTCATTTAGTTTATTTCTAAACAAAGTACTCAAAATTGTTTTCCAAATTAATTATTTATAATAAACGAAAATTGAAAAATATATTCACAATGCTTCTCATGGCTTCCAAATAAAATTTCAGAACAAAAGTAGAAAGTGTGGACTATTCATGTCAAGCTTGCAATTTTAATATGAGTATTTATCTCAAGATGACTTTCTATGTACTAAACTATGTCTTACCTATTAGTTGATCAGAGGCATAGGTTTCTGTAGCAGATTGACTATCTCCTTCCCGTGACATAAAAGACAATTCATTGGCTTGACAAATTAGGCTTACACGATAAAAATAATTTCGCCAGAAATTTTCTTCTGAGATACTGAAACCAAAAATACGTTTCAATTAACAAAAACTTAGCAGTTTGACTGAAACCAATATCAACTTACACTTTAGGCACAAGTTCATAACGCATCTTCTCCAAATTGGGGTCTTGCTCCATAATAGCCATGGCAACTGGGTAAGACACTTGATAATCAAAAACGAAGTCTACACCTGCAGGTGGACTACGAACGAAATTTCTACGATCTGTGGATAGGCTAAGACACTCATCTTTAAGTGCTTCTTCATTAGCACAACCGACCCAAGGTGGCAGTGGGGAAGAAATGCTATCTCCTTGATTTTTAATAAATGCTTCTTGCTCGCGATTAAACTCACCTAGTATGCTCTATAACGGACAATCATAAACGTAAAATACAGGTTGATGAAAATATGAATATTAAAATGTGAGAAATTATTTTTTTTATCATAATTTTTCTATTTGCTTTTGTTGTAAATTAAATACAAATTAGAATTAGAATAAGAAAAAAGTATAAAATAAACATCTAATATCAGTTTCATAATTTGAGCGAAAGAAATATTTGCTACACCTGTCGAAAATAATTTACATTTAGGAGCCATATAAATTTTAATCCCCACAGTAAATGCTTAATACTTTCGAGCTTACTATACATCCATATATTATAACAAAATTTGAGAAATTACAAACTTATACTTACATTTTTTTCGACAGATTCTTTTATCTTAGCACTTGCTTCGCTTACAGTTTTTCCAGCTTTATTTACAGCAGAATAAAGAAAACTACCAAAGGATTTAGCACCTGCTAAAGCCTTCGTTTGTACTGAAAAAGATGTTAAAGCAAAACATTAACAAATTCAATGTGTTAACACCAACTACACAGAATATTACAATCTGAAACAGTCCATAATCTCCAAAGAAAGATACAACTTCATAAGAAAGCGAAAATTGCTTGAATCCGATAATAAATATCTTTGAAAAAGAAACAAGTATCACATGAAGAAAATTAATTATATTAGATAAACAAGAGCGTAGCTTATTATTACTATTTAGCTGATGTAGAGAATCAGAATACATCATATGGATCATGTATATCAAGTTGTCACTATTGATATACGAAAATTTACAAGATTTTCCTTATATCCTTAATCGTAATATTTGAAGTCATTCCATCATAATACAAGGTAAACATACTATGAATAATTCCAACACTAGCTTCACCCTATTTAGTTGTAATATATAATAATATAAATAGAAATGTTCGACATGATAAGAAAGAGTTGATTGAAAATAGTTGTCATAGCATGTTTTTGGTGCTCTATATTTTTTCACAAGCTATTCAATGACATCAATTTTGGATTTGTATGACTATGGGGTGTGGAGAAGAGCTCTGTGTTTTACAGTTAAATAATGATTTATTTTTCTCGTCTAATGAAATATTTAGAGTGGATTTGTTTTATATATAATAAGTATGAATATAGAGGAACAACACCTAAAATTTTATAATACTGTAGTATATACTTTAGACATTGTTTTAGATATAACTGTAAATTTCATCTTTTGAGATTTATAACTTTACAAATGATAAACAAGAATGTATTTACTTTATTTTGGTCCCGATTACTCTCCCGAAATTTTTGTGTCAATTTTCTGGACACCCTGTATATCACCAACATTTTAATGAATATAATATTCCAAAAAATAACAAGTATATATAATCAATGTATGTATGTATAATTAATTAAGAGTAAAAAAGATCCTGTATTAATAGATATACTCACAACACATTCAAAAATTAATGAAGACTGATATTTCTTAGGAAAACACTTTAGTGGAATGGGACAAGAGTTTATAGCTATAGAAAACACAAAAGAAAATTTATAGAAAGAAATCTAGACTCGAAAACACATACACAACATACAACATCTTTCTATTGTACATACCATTTACGAATTGACTATCTTTATCTTCAGTGGGGGACTCTGCAGCAGATTGAGGTCCTGAATCAGCTCCACCAGTAGCACTGTAATTTCTATATTAAGTTTTGATGTTACACAATAACCTTTGTTAGAGAAAGTAAGATACCATTCTACATCAGATATTAAAACTATTTCAAATGATTGTATTCAAATACACCACCTTTATGTTTCTATATACAAACAAATTCTCCTTAAGCCATATAGATCTTTTCAATGAGTTGGAGCTGAACCCATTAATGATAACTGCCCGTGTAAAGTAGGTCACTACATGGTTAGTCGTTTTATTTGCATATAATAAATCAATACTTATAGACTCATATGAGACTAAGTCTATAACATTCAAATGGTTTTGTAAAACAAGTCCAAATATATATATTTTTGTTTACTTTAACAATTTCCTGAAAGGTAGTAACCTCCTACTTTTACCTATGTGAGAGTAGAATGTTTCAACAGGCCAATCAAACCATTTGAGTCTTGTAGTTATCAATGAGAGGAAAGTCTGTTTAAAATGCATACCTGAACAGTATTCTACGACGGGCTATAATTACCCCTATTGCAGTCAACTGTTGTCATTGGAAAGGCCTATACCTATGGTGTATGAATTATTGAATATTTTGGTTGCATCTATTAAATAAAGATTTTATTTAAATTTAAATATTATTAGATTCAACTTACTTTCTCTTTCACAACATCAACTAAGTCATAATATAAATATTTAGTATACAATTAATGAATTTTTGCATAAACAATAATTAGAAACCAGAAATTATATTACAATGTGAAAATAATTATTTATTTTGAAATATATAATGAATTTTTGACATGCTTGTCATAAATCTAAGTAGGAATTTTTTCTTTCTGTATATAACTTATAAATAAATCATATCTTTAATCATACCTATAAAAAAATTACTTGAAACAGTTGTATCAAAATACTGAATTTATGAAATATACCAAATATTTATACATTCTGGTTACATCAGAGTATTTATCTTACCTTGAGTTGTCATCTTCATCCTTTAAAGGGTGAGTGTCAAGACCTTGCGGTTCCGGTTCAGATAAAGGCGGTTGCTCTTGCCCATCAACAACTTGTTCATTATCAGCTTTTCTTAATTTTGGAATACTTGATCCCAACCAACCACCAATACCTTCAATTTGATTCTTCACGTTTGAAAACATTTCAAGTTTTCCGCCTCCACTTGCTTTAGTTGGACTGAAATATAAGCAGAACATTTTAGATTTACAAGCACTACATATCTATGCACTTTTATCAGATTCAGTGATATAAGGTAGCATTATTGTCATTAATAATATGTTGGCTCCAACTTGTCAACTTCTGAGTTGTTATTTTGAACTACCCTGGCAAGTGCTTAAAAATCTTCCTCATTGAAACAATTATCATATTGTATAGCATTTAAGAGGAATGATAAGTACATAATTTGAGGAAAAAAGATAATTATTAATGATTAAGTACTTCAATACTGTTTTGAAAAAATCTGGACCTATCAAATTATATCTAAAGCAAAAATATTATTTAAAATAAGTTCGATTGAATTTCAGCTATTTTTAATATACATATTTTGAAATACATAAGTACAGCTATATATGACTTAATGAGAATGTATAAACAGTGACACAGAAACCCAAAAGGTTCAAAAATATAATTTTATTTCCAGTCAGATTTTGACATTTTCAACTTTCTATCAATCAAGGCCACACATACTCAAAATCTGTAAATAAAATAATATTTTCAGTTGTTTCTATGTACTTTAAGTAAGTTGGTGGAGATATGTGCACTATAGACATAGGTAATTATTTCTACCAAATTTTTAATTATTTCAAATGTTAAATGTCATTCAAAAAGTAAAGGACATTTTTCAGTAAATACAGAATGGCACTTAAAAGTATATTCAAAGCTTGTTAACCATTCTTCACTCTTGAATTACTTAAGTATTTAATGTTTCAATTTGTAATTTATATTTTATTGATATTACACTTGCAACTGAAGAAATGCATTTTATACATAGTAAGTATTTATATATAAGAACTTTTATATATATTATATAATAACATCAATTAACAAAAAAGAAACTGCAAAAATGTTCTGCTTATTGAATATCACATTTTTTATTCAAAATATTGTCTAAACTGTGTAGAATTGTATACATTAACCTACATATCAGGTAAGTCGTTAGAAAATGTAATTAGGATAACTAAAACATAAGTATCTATTCTCTAAAGGAAACACTGTTTAAAAATAAAACATAAATATTTTATAGCAAATATTTCTTGAGATTTGGTTAATTATTCAATTGAAAAATAAATTCCAATTTTCTTTGACATTTGTTTTACGTATTGCAAATGCTGGGAACAATTAACCATTTTTTATATCAATAAGTAAAAAATAAGAAATTGTGATTTCTGCATTCAAATTATTCCCACAAATGAGAATTTGGAGACATATTTCAAGTTGATATAACTTTGATTTTTTACTTTGTCAAGGTACATTGATCAAGGGTTTTGTCTGTTATCAGCAGTCTTTGATTATACTACTTGACAAATGATCTAAAGCCTTATACATAACATTCAGAATCTGAACAAGGAAAATAGAGTTCGTCAGTAGAGTTTATAATCAATAAAAAATAGGTCAAATTAAACTCACCTTCCTTCTTTCTTTTCAGATCCAACAAGTGCATTACTGTCTTCAGTGGGTGTAGGGACTTTTTCTTCCTGGTCGCCCTTAACACTACCCATCCATGAGGAAACTTGATTAGTAAGTCCAGTAAACATTTTTGCTGATATTGGGGATCAATAAAAATAGGAACTAAGTAAAGTCTCAATTCTTCAATAATAGAATGGAACGATGCCGATTAAGTGATACACATAAAGAACATATTATACGCAAATACCGAATTGCTTATTTTATTTCCAGAATATACTTTAGACCTACCAGATCATGAACTTGTTACTTTTACCAGCCACTTTGCGCTTACACTCGGCGCATCAAATTTTCGATTCTAGTGGAAATGGCTGACCAATCATATCCCTGGGAAATTTATAGAACCATTGCGCCCTTACGTTTTCTGAAAACGACGCAATACGTCACAATGTTAGCATTCTTGATCCATTTTCCCTCAAGGTCGAATTTGATAAATTTGTATTGTTCTATTACTTTTATTTGAAATTTAATTATAGAAAAGAATCCACAGTATAAGAAATAACCCCTATCACTATTCGAAGACATTTATTACATTTGTTAATATTAAAAATCTCTAAATTCAAATATTTGTAATCTTAGACAGATTTTTTAACAAAATGTATACCTATGTATTAAATCGCCTTGGTGGTTTGAGATTAATACACTAGCATTTAGTAAATTAAAAATGTAATCAGTTGAATTAAAAAAGGTTTAATAATGTAGTAAGTCCAACCAAATTTTGAATTAAAATTACTGGAGACTAAATACATTACTACAGTGAACTTCGTTTGAAACATGGTAGTTTACAAAAGGAATATTTCCAGTTATTTTTTGTACCCTATAGTTTATACAGTGCCTATAGTATAATAATCTTCTTTCCTTGTTAAGTGTATAATACATAATGGGTTGCATACGCTGTGGGTAGAAATCAATTCTTTATATATTTACATCAAACTAAAGCTGAAGATTTTCAAATATGTCAATGTCATTACTGTCAAAATATCTCTAGTTCATGTTTTCAAGCAAAAAATTGACTATTCTGAAACATTATAAGTTTCAAACAAATTAGTGAAAGCATTTTCTTTTAATAAAAAAATGTGTTTAAATTGGTGACTTACTTAACAATAATTTGATAAATATTAAGTTAACATAATAATTACGTGTATACTGTTGTTTTCATTAAAAAGCATGTGAACAGTGAATTTGAGTTAATAGGAAGATCTGTAAATATTTTTTCCTCAGAGCAATATACAAATTCATATTTATGTATAGATTCCAGCTTTGACACACTGAGAAGTCGAAGAGCAATGCAAGCTAAAAGAAGGTATTTACTGGTTTTTGTAGTTGCCTTCTTAGCTTTTTGGTATTTTGGTGGATACCATTTACGACGTAATCAAGATATAAACATTAACATAGATAACCTTCCTAACTATGTTAGTATGAATGTGATAGACACTGGATATTTAGTTACAGGAAGAAGACTCTTTGAAAACTCTAAGAATTGTAGAATGGAAACATGCTTTGATTTTAGTAAATGTCAAAAGGATTTCAAAGTTTATGTATATCCTCAGGAGGACAGCAGTGTGCCTAGTCCGTCCTATTTAAAACTGCTCAATGTCCTATTAGAATCTAGATATTATACTGCCAATCCTAGAGAAGCTTGCATTTTTATACTGAGTATTGACACATTAGATAGAGATCGCTTAAGTAATGATTATGTTCGTAATATGCAGAATAAACTACAGCACTTACCTCATTGGAATAGTGGTCTAAACCATGTAATATTTAATTTGTATTCAGGTACTTGGCCCAATTATACTGAGAATGATTTAGATTTTGATTATGGAAAGGCAATATTAGCTAAAGCTAGTATGTCAGAGAGCCATGTACGTGTTGGCTTTGATGTAAGCATACCTTTATTTCATAAAATTCATCCAGCAAAAGGTGGAGAACCGGGAGCTTCTTCGGCAAATAATTATCCATTAGAAAAAACATATCTTCTAGCATTTAAAGGAAAAAGATATGTGCATGGGATTGGTTCTGATACAAGAAATTCTTTGTATCACTTACATAATAGAAAAGATATTATTATGGTTACGACTTGCAGACATGGCAAAAGTTGGAAAGATATGAAAGATGAGAGGTGTGATGAGGATAACAAAGAATATGATAAGTATGTTTTTTTCAATATTCAGTGATTTTATTACTGCAAAATAAATAATTGAATATACACTAAAAATTCATATATTATATAGGCCACGCTTTTACTCAAATTTAAGTACAATCCATAAAGTTGTTTTTTTAATATAGAAAAAGAATGTTTTGATTTTGTGCTAATATCATAGCAGTAATTTATTTGTAAATGATTTCATTGAAATAACAATTTTGTTGCTAAGTGAAAATTTTAAATATTTGATTAAGTGCTTTTTCAATTGTTGAATGCTACTAAATTGTCAAATAGAATGAACAATGTATTATTTTCAGTAAAGTCTATTCTGGCTGATAAAATTTATCTAACCAGTATAAAAGCATTATAATTGGTTTATAAAATTTTGTAGTTGATGAACAAAACAATAGGTTACCTTAAGCTGGAAAAT
This sequence comes from Diorhabda sublineata, assembly GCF_026230105.1. Classification (NCBI taxonomy): domain Eukaryota; kingdom Metazoa; phylum Arthropoda; class Insecta; order Coleoptera; family Chrysomelidae; genus Diorhabda; species Diorhabda sublineata. Next base: position 12,930,110 of record NC_079485.1, on the reverse strand, counting down.
ATCTCTTCAAACCTCCCAACACAACTTAACATTCAGTTGTCATGAAAATTATAAAAAATTGGGTATTTTTCAGTTACCAATAATTTAAGTTTCATAGAAAACAATGTGTCATTGATACATAGAATATTTATTTTATGCATTCTTAAGAGCTTTTGGGTAAATTTTAGCTTAGCAAGATATCATATGAAATAGGAAGAAATATTTCCACAGCTTTGGTAAACTATTAACCATCTTGATTAATTTACATTCTAGTGTCTTGAATCCATATTTTGTCTTGGCATATAGTGACAATGTAGGTAGTAGGTGTTCCATCTCATCCATTTAAAGAGTCACATTTATCTTTTAATACTAAGTTTACAAAATAATGTTAAACTTTTAGAAGTCTTTTTAATTTAATAGTTAGTATTGCAAGAGTTTATTATTTATGAAACTTCTAAGTTGAGATAAAAACCCAGAAGTTCTACAAAATATGAATTATCTAAGAAAGTTCTTCATCATGCAAAATAGTAACCCTTTCATAATTATCCAATTGTTCCTTATACATATTCCTTATAATTATTCAAGATGTCAAACTTATTCAAGAAACTTAACAATTTAGAGTATTCAGTTTAGTACTGATACGAAAATTTAAATTTTAGTGATAATTGGTGAGCTGATTACATAGTAAATTTCTCTTTTCTCCTCAAGCAACTAAACAGTTAAACAATATATATCATATAAAGATACGTCATTTCAAATGAAATCTCAAAATCATATATTTGGAAATGTTATAGTATTCCACAGGTGTGATATATCTTGTGTAAAACGTTTGACTTAAGTTTTCAATTGATTTGACTGCTTTGTCTTATTTAATATATTTTATTTTTCTAGATATGATTATGAAACTTTGCTCCAAAATTCCACATTTTGTTTAGTTCCAAGAGGTAGAAGATTGGGATCTTTTAGATTTTTGGAAGCCCTTCAAGCTGGTTGTATTCCTGTGCTCTTGTCAAATAGTTGGGCATTGCCGTTTTCTCAAGTCATTGACTGGAATAAAGCTGCAGTTTGGGCAGATGAAAGATTATTACTACAGGTAATTCAATTACAAAGGAATTTATGTATCCATAATTAAAACTTAAAACAAAATTATGACTGAGAACTGAATACTAATCCAAAATTAGTAATAAGTCAAAATCTTCATTCATTTCAAATGAATGAAAAAAATAAATAAATGGGGTTATTTTTTTCTGGCAATTTCACATAATACTTTCAACTATTACTTCATGAGTGGATAATAAGAACATCTATAAATTTGTTTTGTTATATGAGAAAATATATTTGTCAGAAAAGTGATTCATTTATATTTAGAAATTTTTTGGCTTGACCAATGTTATTTCTTAAAAATGCTAAATTGATGTACTTAATCGAATAACTGCATATACTTTCCAATTCTGATCAATTTATCTTTTATAACAATTTTTGATATTCTCAAAAATAAATAACTTTCCATTGAGTGAAAGTATATTTTTCATATACTGCTAAAATATTTGACATCTGGTGATTTTATCTTTGATTTTACATCATGTAGTACTTTTCAAAAACAAATATTTATAATTTCCTAAAATTAATAGTGAAACAGTTTCTCATATTATTCTTAAGTACATAAAAAATTTCATAGGTCCCCAATTTAAATTATATTTATTTTAACAGAGTAATTTTTTCTATATGTGATTAAATTTGTTTTTTTTCCACAGGTACCTCATATCATACGTTCACTCTCACCTAAAAAAATTCTCCAGCTTCGCCAACAAACCCAAGTTCTTTATGATAGGTATTTTTCTTCCATCGAAAAAATAGTTCATACTACATTAGAAATAATACGCGAAAGACTTCCTAAGCAACCTATCAGAGATGGAACAGCATGGAATAACTTTCCAGGGGCCTTGGTAACTCTCTCCACCTATTCAGATTCCGCCGATGATTTTCCTTTTCATGTAGAAAAAGATGAGAGATTGAGTTTCACGGCAGTAATATACTGTCAATTAGGAGTGCCATTAGTAGTAAACTCGCCACTTTACAGACTTGTAACTAATGTGGGGAGGAGTAAATATTTATCTAAAATATTGATAGTTTGGTCAAACGAAAAGCGTACATCGAATAGAAACAGATGGCCAAGTTTACCTTTACATATTCCTTTGCATATTATCCAGCCTAGTGCTAATTCCAATATAGGAAGTGAGGCCAAATCCAGTATATCTCAAAGATTTTTTACTCATAGGGAAATTGAAACTGAGGCAATATTATCTTTAGATGAAGATACTATTTTGACGACAGAAGAAATTGATTTTGCATTTATAGTTTGGAAACAATTTCCTGATAGAATTGTGGGATATCCAGGAAGATCCCATTATTGGGATGATTCCAAATCAACTTGGGGATATACTTCCAAGTGGACCAATGATTACTCTATTGTGTTAACAGGAGCTGCTTTTTATCATAGATACTATAACTACCTTTATACAGAATGGCTAAGCCCTCTGTTACACAAAACTGTAGAACAAAGCCAAAACTGTGAAGATATATTAATGAATTTTTTAGTTAGCCATGTTACTCGTAGACCTCCAATTAAAGTTACTCAAAGGAAACAATACAAAGAGCAGCCCAGTGCAGGTGGCTGGTCGCCTTGGAATGATCCAGATCACTTTATCCAAAGACAGACATGTTTGAATACTTTCGCAGCTGTTTTTGGCTACATGCCACTTTTGAGATCAAATTTACGACTTGATCCAGTACTTTTCAAAGATCCCGTGTCTAATAAAAGGAAAAAATATAGAAAAATCGAACTTGTGGGTAGTTAGTATTGGATATACGAATCTATAGATTTGTAGAATGTTATAAATTCTACAATGCTATTTTATCAAATGAACATAATCATTTTATAATAGTTGGGTTGTGGGCATTTTCTTGCAGATATTGTTTCATTCATTAATTTTACTTCTTCAATTATTGGTTCTAATGAATTTTCATTGATTTGTAAGTTGATTAGTTTTCTAGTTATATGTCAATTTATTTGGACGTTTTCTAAAAAGGATAATTTTGATAATACGAATGTATTCTATGTATGACTCCAGTTGAAAACTCATAAAACCAAAGTTTGTTTTTAAATATTTTTGTTGATACCTTTTTAACAGATATTGGATAGGGAAAATTATTCTTATGTAATAAATATATTAGCAATGGTTTACAGATAATTCTGCAGTTTCATATTACTGTAGATGTCATGGTAAGATGGCATCATAATTAATGGAATTTATATAATTTTATATTATCATTGTTCCATGAGCGTATATTCTAAACAATATAAGTTGTTGATTTACTCATCACTCTGTACATTAAAAATTGAATATTGAATTTTAATTATTTACTTAGTCTGATATCCTTTCAGATTCTCACACTTATACCGGTTGTAAAAGATATTAAATATGACTAGTTTTCTGCTTGTAGTTGTTAATTTGCTCTTTGAAATTGAATTTTTATGTTTCATATCTTATTTTTTATATGTTTAATGTTGTAATTTGTTTATAAAAATTGTGATATAAGAAAATAAAACAATATTTGCCATATCATTTTGATGGAGGGCTAATTAGAAGCTGTTATTACGAACTATACAAATTTTTATTCAAATAATTTCATTTATCACAGATTTGTTTCGAAGAATTATATGAAAATATTGCAAATATGTTTTTTGACGAAGAACTAGTCCAAAAATGTGTTGTTCACACACTCTTCTTGATTTGAGAATACGCTTTTTACAAAAAATTTTCAATCTACCACGTTAATGGAAAATTTGCGATGCAATTCAATACTTTAGAAGGTAAATAGTTTCAGGAACAATTGTTTCTTCTCAGAAAACGTATTTCTTTGAACAGGAAAGTTTAATTAGTGCATATTTTTGTTTTTTGTTAGTAATCTTTCAATATATTATAATTCTACCATATATTTTTATATATTTTGTTATACTATATATTTATATGTACCACTTTATTTACCAAATGTATATTTTATAATATAATTATGCATAAGAAAGATGTTGGATTTACCAAAAAATGTTGGATAAAGTTTTTTAAATAACTCAAGCCCTCTGCATATTTTTTAGAAAATACACCTTAATATATTTTATGTTATTTATAATCTGTTAAATTACAGATAAATTACAGGAACGTTTTTATAACAAAAATGAATTAAAGGAATAAATATTTTATTGATCTCTTTTGATTAGATGTTTGTATTCCTTCTTCTATTTGACAGCATCCAAGTCTTTTATAAAAAGCTAATACGGAATCACGGGAATAATGCTTGAGTTTATCTTGATTATCCAGTTTTTTCTTGTCTGTAACGCTTATTAGATATCTCCAGAAAAAAAAGTTTAAAGATGATAAAACAAGAGTGACTGACTACTCTATTGTGCCTCTTTTTAAAATCCAACTTCCAAGTATATTCGAACAGCAACACTATAGTATGGTGAAGCACTATCGTGCTGGAACCAAATGTTATCAACTGGATTTCTTGCTAGAACAATACTTGAGTTCATTCAAGCTGTCTTCTACAAGCAATGGTTATGTTTTTAATTTTAAACTGTCTTTATATTCTAAGGTTGACTGCCCATGTAGGATTAGACATCCTAAGGAGATTTCCTATCGATCTATTTATAGCCGTTTTCTATTTATCTAAAAATTGCATTGCCATTTTATTTTTTCTGCTATTTTTCTCTGTAAATCTCTCACTTTTACGTTTTCTTTGCTAATATTCATACTCTTTAAATTCATATTGACCTGATCATTCCCATCTTATATTTGGTCTTTCCTCTGTATACAACTGGTTTCCAATTTGTTCTTTCCTCAGTGTATCCTCTTTATTTCTTCTATAAGTGTGTTTATCATCCTAATCTGCTTGGTCTAATGAATTTCACCATGTCTTTTCCATTAGTTTTTTCACCCATTTTATTATTCATTAATCTCATTTGTATCTCCTTTTTTAGCTGAACTGAAAGTTTTATTCTGAACATCCTCAATTTATTTTCTTGGGTTCTTTTCTTACATTAGCGAATTTATACAGGGTGTACTGTTTAAAAATATAATGATAACAGTTTTTTGTAGACCTAGCAGATATAATAATCAAAATGTTATTGATTTTAGATCTCTTTTGTTTCAAAATTAGTTTTTTATCTTTTTTTAAAAAAATTATCAAAAAAGGGACCTAAAATCAAGAATATTTAGAAACATATATATATATATATATATATATATATATATATATATATATATATTGATGCATCTAAATGTTCTTGATTTTAGGTCTCTTCTGTTTTAAAATTAGTTTTTTTTGATAGCTTTTATATATATATATATATATATATATATATATATATATATATATATATATATATATATATATATATATATATATATAATCTTCAATTTATTATTTCTTAAACCTATGTTTATGTTTCTAAATCGTCGTGATTGTAAGTCTTTTATTATCATATTATCATACTTTGATAAAGACTGAAAGTATTCGAAACGTCAAATTTTTAAGTGTATTTCATTATTTATAAAAAAACAGAAGAGACCAAAAATAAAGATGACTTAGAAGCATATGTATATATAAATTGAACCGTCGAGAATTTTTAAAATTCCAACGCGGTTCAATCCGTGAACCTAGTTCTTTTGTTGTTCAAAATCCTGCCGCGGAAACCTTTACGAATATATATATATATATATATATATATACATATATATATATATACATATATATATATATATATATATATATACATATATATATATATATATATATATATATATATATATATATATATATATATATATATATATTATAATACATTGGGCGGTTTCTTATTGAGAACGTGGCAATAAAGCACCAAAGTGAACTAACTTTATTATATTTTCCGAGCTTTCGAATACTTATGTATGCATCGTCTGGGAAGTAATTAAGATTTTAGATGGTTTTAAGTTGTATTAACTTATTCTTGTAAAAATTTTTAAATTCATTGGATTCAAAATTCAATATTCAAAGTGACATTGATGGAATCAATGGTTATAAATTTTTACAAGAATTAATACAATTCAAAATCATCGAAAATCTTAATTAATTATTTCCCATGAATACATAAGTATTCGAAATATATTGAAGTTAGTCCACTTTGCTGTTCCCTTGCCGCTTTCCCAATCAGAAACCTCTCATAATATAGCTGTCAAAGACTTCGTTACAATACAATACAATATATATATATATATATATATATATATATATATATATATATATATATATATATATATACATATATATATATATATATATATATATATATATATATATATAATTTTGTACAATTTTTTATGTAAGGATTTTTTGTCAAGAAATTGAGTCAATAAAACGGCTTTTGATATTGATAACATTTTAATTTGTACATCACCTTTTCGACTTTGCTAATAATGCAAATAATAAAATGTTAGATTAATCTAATTCTTGAATAAAATAGGGTTATGAAGTAATGCACAAAATTCATGGAACGTACTATGTTCATTCTTGAAAAATATGTAAATTCCGCGTCTTTTGACGTAAGTCAAAAAAAAAATAGAATGTCAAATTTGTCAAAGTTTTGCCTTCATCTATTTTTTTAACAGGAAGCTAGATTTTCAACATTATTTGTTTCAACTAACTTTTTTGCTTTATAAAAAAATTATTCAAGTCATTGGGGTCATTTAGGAAAAAAACGATAAAATTGATAAAAACGGAAATGAACTTCTCAAACTATGTTTTTTCACTATGTGACATATGCCAAGAAAAATTTAACCCTGATATACACAATTTTCGATCATCTTCGTAGTTATACGAGTCATTTCATGTCTAATTCGTTCATTTAAGTCCAAACGTCTGTCCGAATCATCTTCTAAGATTTCGTTAACTAGTTGAAGTTTGTATTATGAGTGCAGTTTTTTTCTTTAAAACTACTAAAAACGACTAACATTTTGTTGTGAAGCAATTTCCGTTGTAGTTGCTTCTAAATTCTAATGGCAACAAAATATCTAGCTTTGTATCCTCGATTATTCCTAGTTTTCCAGATTTTGGATTATCCCTCATTATTTCTTAATTTTCTCTCAGTATTTTTTTATATAACCGCATTTTTTTTATTACTTTGTAATAACTCTGTATATATTCATCTTTAAATAATCTTCTAGATTGTTAGATGATAGTTTATTTATTCCCTACGACGTTATTACTAGACAGAGGAGTTCAGTGATGAAAGCGAACATTAATATTATTATATTATATTATTATAATATAAACTTTGGTTTGTGCTATAGGAGCAGCTTCCATATTAAGGGTTATAGCACAACTTAATATAAATATAGATACTGTTCTTTTTCGGTTATGTAGATGATTGCATTACTGCCGTACCAAAGAATCAAATTGAAAATATAAATAAAAAATTCAATTCTTGTCATAAAAAACTTCAATTCACAATTGATATAGAACAAAACAATAGAATTTATTTTCTTGATGTCACATTATATAAAATTAACAAAAACCTAAGAACAGAATGGTATACGAAACCAACTTTATTCTTAAGATATTTGAACTTCAATTTATGTCATCCTATGTCACAAAGAAGATCAGTGATTATAAGTTTAATAGATCTACCCCATTGTCAGATCTTGAATGTAGATGCTTAGCTATTCAAAAGCCAAAATTTGCATTGAAAGAAAATAATGATTCAGATAAATGATAAATAACATATTCAAGAAAAGGATAAATAGATACCATAATCACTTAAGAATAAAAACAGAAATTGAACATCGAAACATATGTGTAGAGACTTTCCCAACAACTATCTAATTATTTCAATAAATAACCAGAATAAGTAATATTATATACCAAGTACCTTGTAATGATTGTGACGCTGTAAGCCAGCGGCTGTCTGCATAGGGCAGACATCTCAGTATTTAGAAAATAGACTAAGAGGTCATCAATACCATAAATAAAATAAAACTCCATTAACGAACCACGAAAAATCAAAAAACATATATTCAACTATAAAGATTAAAAAATTCTTGAAACGAAATCAAATAGACGAAATTATATTCATGATGTAGGTAATATAATTAGGTAAATTGTCAGTGTCAAATCATATTTTGATAAAGAACAAAGTAGGTCGAAACTTCAATTTTCTGATGTTATTTTAAACTGATTTTTATAAAAGAAGAGACTTAAAATCAAGACAAATTTATTATCACGAAAAACGTATAAAAAGGTCTAAGAAGTAAAAAGAAAAAGAAAAACATTAGATAATAATATTGTAAGGGGTACTGAGAAGAATGTGAGAAACCAAAAGTTTCAATTAATCTCCTTTGTCTTTAAAACTTCCTGACAATACAGCACTCGAAGTATTGGGTTTTTCATAGTATTCATGTACACAAAAATAAACCCAAATCATAGTTATATTTTCCGCCACTGGCTGTGCAAGTATTCAGGACGTACCGTTGTTATTATTATTATTTTATTATACATGTAAACATGCGCTAGTTCGCTAATGTTGAAATGAATTAAATTAAATATGAAATATTAATTTATTTATATAATTATAACATAATTCATGTAGTTTTTCAATATTTAAAAAATATATTTTTATTTATCTAGTGGAATATAAAAATACAATTTTTTTAATGACGTTGAATTGAGTAGTTGATGGACCTCTGCTCTGGGACAAGAATTAAAAGCTACCAGTTTTATTTGTGAATTACACTAAATTCAGAGGATGTAATTAAAAATGATAGAGATATTTTGAAAGATAGCAGTGTATATGTGTATTAATAAGAAAAAGTTGAGCCAAAATCACATGTTACTCATGACTACAATGAAAACAATTGTAGCTTGCTATCAAATAATGATGCTTCAACTATCTCTGATATAAATGGCGATACGACAAGTACAGATGGACACAATGTTTGACATATTAGATGCTGTTTCAAAAAGAAATATCTCGTTTTTTGTTGGCTGTGATAAGCATAAGAAAGAATTAACGAAAAAGATCATTAATAATTTCTTAATGATGCGAGGACATTTTTTTTAAATTATATTGATGATAAAAATTATTTATCACTTTTATATAAATATTTAATTGAGTTTTTGAATATTTAACATGTTTTTCTTTGTATCTATTTTAATAAATAACATGTTTGACAATAATTTTTTAATTATTTTTTTTATCAATTATGTTTATCGTAATAATGAAGAATAGGCAACATTTGATAATTTTTAAAAATATTTTAGTTTCTGAGAGTATTTTTTTGAGAGAGATGTCAATAGCAACAAGACTTTACGCGTAAGAATTTAAACGAGTACTTCTTGAAAAATGGCGCTCTCTACCGGCAAAAAAAATCTGTCCCCTATATTGAGACCATTCGTTCAGACTCCTTATATCTATAATTCGTGATACAGCATATCATAACTCACAATAGATTTGAATAAATAACCAAGGGACACAAACAATGCAAATGATGAAAATACTATTGAAAACTCCACTTATATTTGTATATTACAGAAAATTACAATCTCGAAAAAAATTATATACCCACTAAAAACTTCTAAAAGATTAGTAGTTAGGTATTGTTCTAGATGACATAAGAAAGAATTATCCCAATTATCATAAACTAGTGTTTGTTTGTGGGTAGTATAATAACTTTCGATTGTTTGGTCGTTCCATGTATGTACATAATTTAACTCAAGATCTATGTCAGTACATATTAATAGCAAATAAGTTTTGTAAGAAAAATGCAAATATAACATGGCAATCGGCCCGTTATGTTTTATTTTATTTATATAATATTTTTCCTATGTCGTTTATTAATTATTGTGGAGCAGTAATTTTAATTCTGAAGGTAGCTGGTTGAATAATTTTTTGGCATTCAAGGTGTTGGAATTTTTCACCAAATCAGAGGTGGGTGTGGTTAAGTAGATGTCCAAATTTTTTCTTCTAGTGGGGTGACCATGAATTATGAAAGTGTTTGGGAACCAACCACACGGATTTTTAAATGAAAAGAGCGGGGAGAGTTGAAATTTTGTATTTTTTAAAATACAATTCGCAATTCGTTCTACTACCTAAGCCATAACGAATAACGTAACGAATAGCTCTTTTTTGTAATTTGAAAATAGATGGGAAGTGGTGCAAACTACAAAACCCCCAGAAAGGTAAACCATAGCGAAGATGCGAATCGAGGAAAGAGTAGTAAGTTGTTAAGGCAGTATCAGAATCGAACTGTTTAGACACAGATTTAATGGCAAAACAAGCAAAGGATGATTTTGAAGGACACCGTCAATATGTAGACCAAGAAACTTGATCGAATTTGAAAATCGTATTGCCATTGTTGATTTGTAGAGGCTGTAAAACTCCTTTGTGAATTGAATTACCATTAATTGGTAAGTCTGTGACATCATTAATGAATACCAAAACAAGGACCTAAAACTGAACCCTGAGATACACCACTGCCAACTGCCAAATTACTCGAAACTTTACTTTTAGCTCGTACCATTTGTTTTCTACATTCAATGTAAGATACAAACCATTTTAAAGGTAACACCTGGGATACGATAATACTCTAGTTTGTTAATCAGAATATACTAGACCATACAATCGAAGATCTTAGCGAAATTACAAAAAACCGAAGCCGTATATAATTTATAACACATTAAGCTCATTAAGCATATACCTCACATTAAGTGAGGTATATATTTCATCAAGAACAGAAGACATAGCGTCATTAGGGCATTTATTAGGTAGGAAAGCAAATTGTTGAGCTTTCAAATTTTTAGGTTTAAAAAGAAAAGGCAATAGACGGTTTTTCATTAGTCTTTCCAAATGTTGGATGTTTAAACAGCCCTTGTTTATATACATTCTCATTTAAGTAACCCCAGAAGAAATAATCTAAATGGGATAAATCTGTGACCTAGTTGGCCAAAAAATTCTTGAATATATGTCTTATTGCCAACTTCGTCCTGCTGATGTCATATTTGTTGCAGTTCATGTATAGCTAGATCATCTATAAAATGATCAATTGAGTTTATAACTTTGGATATCTTTGTGAGGACATGTATTCTCAAAAAAAGAGGACTCAATTATTTTATCTTTGTGAATGCCCACCAAACATTTTTTAAAAAAATATTGATCGCGAGTTTAAATCGTGAAGTTAGGGTTGTTGTCACTTCACCATCTTATTTGAATTAAATTTAGCTTTATCTGAAGACATTAGTTTTCTATCTATGAAAGACCGTCTTCATTTTTTTCTTAGTTGAGAAAAAAAATTCTATTCTCCTATCTCTAGGTTTTGGTAAATGAATAAATTTCGGTTATATCCGTCAAACTTATTCTCGTTTTTGAAATGGTACTTTTAACTACATTTTACAGCAACAATTCCCTCGCAGAGAATATTCAGAATTTTGCATTGTAGCATCACATCACACTTCGTCGTCCCACGTGTAACTGGTTTTTCATGCTTGTTTTCATATTTATTTTCAACATCTCCTTCTTCTTCTTCTTCTTCTTCCTGCTGTGTATAGGCATCATTGCCTGTTTTTCTTCACATCATTGCCTCTGCTCAGTCACCTGGGAGGTTGTCACTCCATCTTTTCCTAGGTCTTCCAAGGCTTCTTTGTCCTGCTGGTGATTTGTCCCTTGATATTTTTACAATTCGTTCTTCCGTCATGCGGTCAATGTGCTCATTCCATTTTATCTTTCTATCCAGTACCCAGTCATTGATATTATCTATCCCGCATGTTCGTCTTATGTTTTCACTCCTTTCTCTATCCATTAGTGTTCTTCCCGCTATTCTTCGAACTATTTTCATTTCTGTAGTCTCCAATATCCGACTTCTTTATTTCCCATTTTGTATCCTCTTAGTTTGCGTACTTGTTTTATGATTTCATCCATCACTATGTTAAATAGGAGCGGACTGAGAGAGTCCCCTTGTCTAATGCCCCTATTTGCAGGTATCTGTTCAGTTGGGTCATCATTTATTTTTGCTTGGATCGTATTTTTTGAGTACATATTTTCGATTATTTTAATGACATTATATGGTATCTGTCTATCATAGAGAAGGTGTATTATGTCTTTTAATTGTATTCGATCGAAGGCCTTCTGCAAGTCAAGGAAACTCATGAAGGCCGGTCGATTATATTCGATCTATTTTTCCGTTATTTGTCTTATGACAAATATTGCGTCGGTGCAGGATCTTCCCGATCTGAAACCCTGTTGTTCATCTGCTAGTGAGATACATTCATTTATTTTATTTGTTATTATCTTTGTGGTTAATTTCAGCGTTGTGCATAGTAGATTTATTCGTCTATAGTTCTCGGGCATTTTTTTATTTCCCTTTTTAAATAGTGGAATCGTAATGCTATTTCTCCACTCATCTGGTATTCTGTGTTGGGCAAATATTTTTTTGATTAGGGTTGTTAGTTGTTGGTTTAGATTCTCTCCTCCATATTTAAATAATTCGTTGGCGATGTTATCCGGACCTGTGTATTTCTATTTGGTACAGATTGGGTAGATATTTAATTATCCCTAGTGGTAGTAGCGTACGGTTGCTAATAATATTGGCAGAGTTTGGTATTTTAATTTTCTATATATGGCTACCCATAATGGTTGAATTCGTCTGTCTAAATTTTTAAATGATTTTTTCAACTTTTTTTCTTCTTAGACCTTTTTATACATTTTTAGTGATTACTTGTTGTATTGTATTAGAAAACAACATGTTATTTTAAACCGATTTCCATCAGGGCCGGATTAAGCTGGGGGCTTGGGGGGGCTATAGCCCCGGGCCCCAGGTTCAAGAGGGCCCCATAATTTGGAAATCATTCTGTATTTTTTGATGTGTTGATACCACAGATCTAACGTATTGATATTATTTTGTGAATTTTTCCGGGTTTTCGAATCCCTAAGGGGGCCCCGTCATTATTTTAGCCCCGGGCCTTATAAATCTTAATTCGGCCCTGATTTCCATAGAAAAGACAACGAAAATCAAGACAAATTATCACGGAAAATTTTTTAAACGTATAGTTCTGTTAAATTCGTGACCGAAAATTATATTATTAAGTTATTTAATGTGCATAAATCAACATTATTGGAGCTTCTCACCTTCTCGTGCGCATACTGACAAAACGTTTATCTTTTGGTTTTCCGTATAAGTTAAGGAAGAAAGCCGTAAGTAAGTCCATATTCTTATTGGCTGTTCTTAGCACTTCGTTTTGTGTGCTGTTAGGGTAATTCAAGCATTTTTCCATATACAACTCACTGTTGATAATTTTAAGGTCCATGCTTCCACTCCATATAAAAACACCATTCAAATATTGCACTTCACCGTTCTTAGTCTTTGCGTTTGCTATTCTTCCCACACCTGGATTCAGTTGGTTCTTTATTATAGAACCCAAGTACAAGAATTTGTGCACCTTTTTCATTTTTCCTGTTATTTTTATTCCATAAAGATCACCTTTTACTGTATTTTGAAATTTGAAAAATTCTTAGCGTACTATAGAACCAAACAAAATTTCAATGTCAAAATATTTTATTACTTAACATATTCTCCTCTTAATTGTATACATTTATTACAACGAACCTGCAACGTCTCTAGAGCTTTCAAAAAAATGTTTTTGCTCTGCAAACCAGACCTCCACAGCTTTTATTACCTCCACGTTGGGAGAAAATTTACGATCTTTTAAATTTTTTTTCAGTTGAGGAAAGAGATGATAGTCGGACGGAGCCAAATCTGGTGAATAAGGGGGGTGTTCTAGTAATTCAAATCGAGCACAGATCGAACGCGACGCATCTACCGTTGCACGCTTTTGGTCAACATTCAAACATTTGGAAATGCATTTTGCAACAATTTTTCTCATGTCTAAATTGTATGAAATATTCAGTGCTTCAGATATCCGTTTTAGCCCAATTCGACTGTCTGATAAAATCATGTCATGGACTGCATCGATATTTTTGGGGACTGGCACAGAAACTGACCTTCCCGATCGGTCATCGTATTCAATGGAAAATTTACCTCTTTTGAGGTTTGCAGTACGGTCGCATACGAAGCACATTGAACACCAAGGGTATTAAGCATATCTTCGTAAATCTGCTTACCTCTTAACCCTTTTAAATACAGATACTCGATGATGGCTCGATTTTCACAATTTCGGTGGACATCTTTTTTCTTTTAATTTATTACGTAACTTTGGTTTTCTTTTTTGACGTCAAACTTTACACTGACACTTCTAATAAGTTATTGTTCGTTACTATGGTAACGCAATATTTTGTTTATGCATGGAACTGGTCTAGGCTAACTAGTTATCAATACATCCTCATATATTGAATGAAATTATTGTCAAAGTACAACCTCGTTGTATATTTCTTTCTCTGGTAATGTTATTTCCAATTATTTCCTTATTGAACTTCACGAGGCACATTACGACATACTTTCTCTGATCTTGACACATTTAGAGCAAAGAGATCATATCTAGTACCGAGTGCATTTTTCACTCCAGACTTTCCAAGATTATCTTCGCATTTGAGATTTTGTTGTCTAGTAGCATGAGGCAAAGTGTGACTCTATGCTGAACATTTAGTTGCATTGAGATTTTTCAGAACTATGACAAATGCAGACCTGTCCCAGTTCGAAAGTATCTTCTCAATATCGTAAAACGCACTAATAAGTTTCACCAGTAATTTGATGTTATCTTTCTCGATCATTTTAAATAATATTGCAGATATTCCCTGTAGCCCAAAAGTTTTCTTTATTTAGTTATCTTTATCAAGTGCTCCACATCCAACTTCAGTATACTTGTTCCGTTAAAGCAGTTTTCCCGTAACTCAGTGTGACCTTTCTGTCATCCTCGTCAAAAAAATTGATATACATTATCAATGATATATTTATTTGCAAATCCTATACCAGTATATCTTCAAAACTACTACGACCCCTTCGTTGTGTATAAAGATTTTTTAATCAAGTATTTCGATTAATATAATACACAAATTAAGTTTTATTATGTATTAATACCACTGTTCCTCGGTTGTTCTGATTTAATAGTGGGCGACAACCTTGCAGTTGACAGTTATATTCGTTACATGACGATTATACGTACGTACGTTTTAAGACGTTGTCATATTGCTGGTGTATATAATGTAGGGCTATCTCTATTCAATTTTGCTTATAGCACTACTAAAAACTGTTTTTTCAGTAACAAATTGTTTGGGATTATTCGTAATAATTGTGCTAATATGTCAAAACAACTAAGACGTCGCCGTAAAGAGTTCGTTGTTATCATTAATTCACGATTTTAAGCAAAATCATGAAAATAATTGTTTTCTGCATGGGCTGTATGAAAAGTAAATTTAAATATGAAACTTTTTTAGTAATATCTTTTCTTTCATCAGCTTATTATTTATTCGAAAAATACAAATGAAAGACACAATTTAGAATGAGTTGAACAATCTCAATATATCGATAGCTCAAAAATGATCTTGTATATCTATATATTTTTTTAGATCTTTTCATGTTATTGTTAATAAATCGTCTTGACCTTAGCTCTCTTCTAATAGAAAATTAGTTTTTGAAAAAGGTAAAAATTTGCATTATATCAATAAATGATTTTATTAATAAATCACCTATAATATATCAAATCAAAATCTCAAAAATAATTTGCAGTCAAATATAATTATGAATTTTATTCAAATTGCTTGAATTCTTCAGGTCTTTGTATCACTTTGTATTACTTACTCGTTCATATGTATGTTGTGAACCATTTCTGAAAATTCTCTTTTGCCTGTATTAGATTTCGTTTTTTTTTATCATTTTTATAATCGAATTATGTTTTTTTGATATCTCATGGTTCGTTCTTTTGGTGTTGGGTTTTTATATTTAAGTTTAGTGAAATATTTCTATAATGCATTATGTCCTTCATGACTTTTACTAATATAATATTTATTGAAATAATTAGGTAGTTGTTGGGAAAGTCTCTACACATATTTTTCGATGTTTGATTTCTGTTTTGTGTCTTAAGTGATTATGGTATCTATTTATAAATAATTTTCTTTAATTTCTTATTTCTTAGACCTTTTGATATATAAATGCATCTAAATGTTCTTGATTTTAGGTCCCTTCTGTTTTAAAATTCAAAAGCTTAAAATTTATCTTTCTTTTAAAAATTATCAACAAAAACTTATTTTAAAACAGAAGAGACCTAAAATCAAGAACATTTAGATGCATTAATTTATAAATAATTTGATAGTTATTGGAAAAGCCCTTGTACATATAATAAGAAAAAGTGTTTTACGTTTTGTTGTTTTATTGTATCTATTTATTTATTTTTGTTAATTACTAATTACAAATTTGCATACATTTTTATGTAAGCTCTAGTGTGAAAATCAACTGTATCGATTCAATAAATTGGTTTTAATTATTGAAAATCCGCTTACGTTGTTTTAAGTACCTATCACCTAATATGATTTATCTGATATCTAATTCCAATGAATAGTTCCTTCTGTTTTTCTCAATTTCTTGTATTATTTATTTCCGAGTTTTTATAAATTAACTTGCTATTGGTTTCAGTTAATATGAATAATGAATTATTCAGTATTAAACCTTTTTTACTCAAATTTATATGGTCAATAGATTGTTCAGTGCCCAAAACAGTTTAAAAGGCCAATCACTCACCATCTGTTTCTAATCGTATTTCTCTTATTGAGTGCGTTTGACTTGAATGCATTTCAAAAATTAAACTCTTCCTTTGTATGCTAGAAAATGCCTACATAAAAAATCTCTTCTTCAATTAAAGCCCCTCTTTGTGCTGTCGCTAAAAATCAACAATAGGCCCGTGACACAACAGCTACCCGCACGTGGTAGTTTTACACAAATCTGGAAAAAGATCACATTCAATTACAGGGTAGAATTTAACAGTTTAATGTTACAATGGAGTTGTTTGATTTCGATTTTTTCAGCAAAAATACTTGACAATTTCATATTCTTTCATTGGGATTGGGATCGCCAAGTTTTTCAAAACATTTCTTTTTGTGTTAGAATATGGAGCAAAGCTTAATCATTGTATTTTTCAATGTATTAATGATATCAATATTCACTAAATTTTTTTTGTTTACGGTGATTTATGTTCTGGAAGTCTCAAATTGTTTCTTGCCGAAAACTTGATGCTTTATTCCACTTAGAGATACACTTACTTGAAAAAAATTATTATATGATAGTGTATGCTTTCGTGTTGATTATATTATATATGATATTTTTTACTTTCAGTTAATCAAATACGAAAAAAGATTTACTTAATTTTAGAAAATAATAAAATTTCCCCGGAGCCGATTCTGTTTTGTACAACTGACCTGTTTTATTCAAAAGTTGTTTGTCATCAAACTACCCTTTTCTGTTCAAATTTACCCTTTTACGTAAAATTAATCCCCTATTTTACAATAATTACTTGTTTTGATGTATTTCATGCAGCTGGCGAATCTTTGCACAATAGTATAAAATATAAGATTAAAGACAAACATTTTACATGATAAAACCCTAGGGGAACTTTCCTTATTTTTAAAATAACCAACGGTTGAAAAAGGGGAATTTAACAGAAAAACAGAATATCCCCTAAAATTGCGAATCTGATTATTCATTCTGTAAACAGTCGAAGTAACAGCTTTGATATATTTTTTAGATACCCCTTTTCTTTTTTAGAAAACTGGATTAGAGCTATTATGCTGTTTAATGATGCAAATGTCAGTATGAATACTTGGCATTATACATTATTGCTAATAAATATTATTAAAAAAGTGAGGTTATATTTAGTATATGAATGTTGTGATTGTTTACTGCTGGTCATTGTGCGAATCTGGTCATAAAAAAATGGATCAACTGCAACAGTTTGGAAGCCTGTTTTTAAAAGTTTACCATTAAAAGTTTCTAAATTCAAAATTAATAAGTGACAGTGATTACAGTGAACTTTTGCAACGTACAAAGACTGGATCTATCACAGTAATTATTATCTGAAAAATACATAAGTATGATTTGCAGAGAATCGAAGCATCTTGAGTGAATTTTCTGGTGCCATTGAAGCTGTCCTTCAAAAAACTGAGCATGGAGGTCGTCAAAGAACAACAATTTATTAAATGGAAATTATTACAAGGTAACACAAGAAATGGTGAAATTATTCATTGAAACTTTCGAAAACTGTCACTTTGAACGGAAAAAAACCAAAAAAAGGAATTGTTGTTATACAAATTGTTTCACATTACCTAAACTCTCGATGCAAATTAATCTTATCGACTAGATCGGATGGTGACTACAAGTTTATTTTTGTCCATCAAGACCACTTAACAAGCTAGAGAAGAAGTTGGGTACCTAACAGGTGCCCAAATATTTGTAGATTTAGAAAACCTTTATGGCCGAGAATTTACTTTCTTCTGAGAAAACATGTGCGATCAATGACAGAAAAAAATATCGAGAAGCGATGAAAGAAAGCAAAAAAATGCAAAAAAATTCTAGGAAGAAATTTGGACCAGGATCTTTGGGCATGTCCATAAGAGTGCACATTCCAGATGTACGCCGAAGTTGATCAGATCACAGAAACATATTGTGCATAATAATGAGTGTGGAAGATCAATTTCACCGAATTGGAACTATTTACGGTATCCTTTAACAACTATATTCCCAAAATAAATTTAAAATATGTAAGCTATAGTTTATTTCAGAAAGGTATAGAGGAATAAAATCTCATTAGGTATGCAAAGGGACCACAGAGTGACCCAACGAATATTTAAGCCACTTTCATAGTTTGACATTGATTCAATTGTAAATTCAAATGCAGGTAGTACCACCCGGGTTGGGGTCAATATATGGATTTAGCTTATTGTTGTCCATTCACAAACAGTGAAAATAGTGTGCCAAGGGCGTGCTGGTAGGATACTCGTAAAAAGGAAAGAATTTTATTTTAACAGAATAAAAATTAGACATTATGTATATAGTATTATTATTATTTATTGAACATTATACAAAAGTACATTACATAGAAATTAAATTATAAAAAATCATAATATTCTTCGTCATCTGAGGAACTGTCATCTCTTCTTGACGTTATAATTAACGGGTCAACGGTCCGATCGATCAAGTAGTCAAGATCCCACATATTCTCCTCTTCTTTAATGACATGCTGGAATGTGTTTTCTAGTGTCACCTCCTTAATAGCTTGATCAAACAGTAGCTTAACGTCTTTCATTTTGAATGTCGTGTTGTGTCTTGCTACAAATCCTTTCACTTGCGCCCATATAAGTTTTATAGGATTTAGTCCGCAATGATATGGCGGTGTGAGTAGCACAGTTACAATATGTTTTTCTGCTATATATCTAACCAGTCAATAATTTCTTGTTTTTTTCAAGATGAAGTTGGAGTCTTCTCTATGCGACGAGAATGATAACTTGCGTTATCCATAACTACTACTGAATCGGCCGGAAGATATTTTATCATTCCACCAAAATAGTCTTCAAAAACATCCGAATCCATGTCCTCGTGGTAATCTCCTGTGTGGCACGAGTGAGCAAACCTTCTTTTAAAAATCCTTCTTCGCTTCCAATATGGACGATTATTAGTCTTTTCCCTTTACCTGAAGGCACCTTAATACCCGTTGACAGGCCTTCCATGAAAGCTTGATGAGCACTGGTTATATATTTAACTTACCACATTTTTGGTACTGTATAACCTTCATTAATCCACGTCTCATCAAGATAAAAGATTTTCTCCTGCTCGGCTCTGTATTGCTTAATACTTCTTAAGTATTTTCGTCACCAGCAAACAATTTCATCGCTTTCCAGTAAAAGTGCTTTTCCCAGGCAAAATCCATATTTCTCAAAGTGGTCCATAAAAGTTTTTTAGTTATCAACGGAATACTGTCACCCTGGCCAAGCTCCATTAAAATCTTATCTAGGGTAGGTATTTCTTTTTTAAAATAAAAAGAGTGAGCTTTTCTTCGAATTCATCAAGGACTTTTACTGGTCTGCCTGGACTTTTCTTTGGAGGTTCCACTTGGCCTGCTATCTTTCTCCCCCGCAATAATTTAAAAACGGTGGACTTTCCAACTACAGTCATTCGGGAACATCGGTCGACAGTTTCTTGTACAGTAAATTTCGGGTAATCGTATTTTGTGCAATCGTGTACATTTGAAATATAAGTTTTTCATTTACTGATAGTGGAGAATTATTGGAACATCTTTTCGATGGTGTAAATGTCGCCATTTTATTACTAATCTTATAATAATGTGAATACTATTTACGGCTTAACAGCAAATACTGATGCGTTAAACTAAACAAATATGCTTATAAAGGTCTCAAAATTTTGGGTAAGGCACCATTGCCCTTACGGATGGTTAAACCGAATCTGAAATAGGGTTGGAATTAGGCAAAGGTACTAATAGAAGCTTAAACGGTACCTGTTAAACGCAAAACGTAACTGTATAATCTACTACCTAAGTAATCCCTACACAATATTTCGATATTGACACTTCAGGCCAGAAAACATACTTTTCCCAATTCTCTCACGCAATTACTTGAAATTTCAATATTACAAACAATACTATTTCAAGACCTACAGCAATGGCCGACACCGAAATTAAGTTCCGAACTGAACGGAATTCCCCATTTTATTGCTCTATACCTTTCTGAAATAGATTATAGAAGATATGTGCAGATCGAAATCTTGAACTTAGCTTTGTATATACAATAGCGGATGATACTAAGAACAGAATGAAAGAGCTGAGAGAATCATTGAATTTAGAAGTTCCGGAATATGTGAGTAATGATTTAACAAGTTTGTGTGGAGATTACACCCACATTTTCGCTTTGAAAAATGATATTTTAACTCACAATAATTTTTATGAACCAAAGCTATCGGCTAAGAGACAATACTCTGTATAAATAAAAAATTATCGCACCCGCACTCGCAAGTGACTAAACTTGACAGTCAGATTGAAAAACTCCAACTCTCAATTTAAGATTATAATAGTCCAGTATTGCTTGTCCCTAAAAAAAGACAAGCCATGAAAAACATGGAGGCTCTTTATAGATTTTAGACAATTAAATAAGAAAATAGTCATAAAAAAATTTCCTTCACACAGAATAGACTCAATTTTGGACCAGTTAGGCAGATGAAAATAGTTTTCAGTTTTAGACCTTATTTCAGGTTTTCATAAAGTACCTTTAGAACAATATTCTAGAGAGTATACTTTTTTTAGTACAGAAAAAGGCTGTTTTCAATTTACAAGGCTACCAATCGGATTAAACGTAAGTGCTAACAGTTTTTGGAGGATGATGTCAATAGCATTCTCAGACTTAACTCCAAAAAAAGTATTTCTTTGTATGGATGATATAATGGTGATAGGAATTTCAGAAAATCATCACCTAAGTAATTTCAGAAAAGTGTCAACTCAATTTTAAATTAAATTCGCAAAAATGCCAATTCCTCAGGCGGCAGGTCACGTATTCAGGTCACGATTTATCAACTGAAGGTGCTCCGAAAAATCCTAGCGAGTCTTAAAAGATTGGTTGCATTTTGTATCTATTACAGAATTTCGTTGCAATATGTATCCCTTCAACAAACTTTGAAGCAAAACTGTGAAATTGGATTGGTCGATAGAGTGTGAAAACTCATTTCAAATTCTAAAAAAGCTTCCATCACCCCACCAATTCCAAAATAACCAGATTTCAATAAACAATTTATTCCAACTTCAAATAATGCGTGTTCGGCGATACTCAGTCAAAATTACGACGGCATTGATTTACCCATAGCATTTGCTTCTAGAGGTTTTAAGACCCACTATTATAAAGGAATTATTAGCAATCCATTGAGAAATTAATTAGTTTAAATGTTATCTATATGGATCATCATAATTTATAGTTAAAACGGACCATAAACCTCTATTCATTTATTTTCAATGAAAGACCCAAATTCGAAACTCTCCAAAATAAGATTTGACTTGAAAGAATACAATTTTGAAATACAGTACGTTAAAGGAAAAGCAAAGACATATATAAACAACTCACACATGTTAGGAATCACAAGAGCGCAAACGCGGAAGGAAAACGCCCAATTAAAACAGGATCTTGTATATGAGCAAAAGGAAGAGGAAACGCCATTAGAAAAACCTTCCGTGATAAGAGTTTTAAATAACTTAGAGGCGTATAAATTGTCAATCCTGCATTTTGTGGATAACCGTGTCTCACTTTGAATGAGCGTACGGATCAAAAACATGTTGAAATTTAGCGAAGCTTTACCTCCTGAAAAATACAACTTCGACCACGAGTGTCAAGTGAAATAGTTAAACCAGGTCGTAAACCAGAAATTTATCATCACAGATACTGCAGCTAAACCGATTGACATAGTGTATGTAGATTCGATAGGTCCATTTGTCGTTTTGTGGAAACCGTTACTGTATGATAATATTGTGTGAACATAATACGCGATCATGATATCGGTTAGAAACAACAAAGAAGCACAGACAATTGCGAAAGCAATATTTCACAATTTCATACCAACGAACGAGTTAATGAAATGAATAAGGACAGACCCAGGAACACGATATAAGAAAGAGCTGCGAAAAACTTCACTAAATGTTTAACGAGTAACGTAAGAAATTTTATAAATATGTAAATTCAAAGATCATTGCTATGAATTTGTGAGAATATTTGCATACTGTTAAAATACGTCACCCAATACGTATCATTATTACACTCATTTTCTAAGATAATATGTATCTAGTATGTAAACTGTTAAATCTTAACTCAAAATAATAAAAGAAAAATCATTCATAAAAACTGAAAGTATTTGTATAATAATTCTAACGTTTGCAAATAAATATGGAGAACAATGCACCATCAAGTGAATAAACAAGACAGTGTAGACGAAAAACTATCAGGGATAATTTTCCTCCTAAAAGAGAGAATGATGTGACGTTTCTGGAACCAGAACATCATTAAAAATATCAAGGTTATTTGTAGGCTAAGATAAATCAAAACGTGTAATTCGAGTCGATTAATAGATACGTTCCGTTAGAAACACGACGATAAAATATGAGAAACCTTGTAACTGTAACATTCGATTAAGCAATGTCAAGGTCCATCATACGTACTACGGTCACCGAGAGATTGTGATTTTTAAGGTATGTAAGGTTATGGAAGGTGTCATTGTAATAAATAAATATACAAATAAGTGTAAATTTATTATTTTCGTACATTTTCATATCAGTTTTGTTTGTTTTTTTTTCACTTATATTTAAGTAGTAGTAGCACTATTACGTTTTACTTATAAATATACTTTATCTCTAACAAATAATTATTTTACTTTCTTGAATTAAATTAATCAAACATGATTGGTAAGCTTACATACTAACGAACAAGTTAGTTATGGAAATATGAACTTCTTAAGTTACTGAAATACTGGGGCTACTATTTAAACAAGCTGAAAACCCTGGTTAATTTGTATAGTTTTCTTGTGGTTTGTACTTTGGCGGTAAATGTTGTATAGTTTCTAAACTAGCTGGATGGTATGAAAACCAACTAATACTGGCAGCTATTTACGTTGAAAAAATATTTTCTATCAAAATAACAAGACATTTTAAAAGTTCGTGTACTATCTATCTAGTTTATAAACTAGTCAAATTGACGTTTTAACCGTAACATATATAGATCAATTACCATCAAATCTGTTAAATAAATAATTAGTTATGCGGATGATAGTCATTTTTCATAAAAATTCTTCTTGGGAAAAAATCATCAACATAAAATAACGTGTCTTGAATATCTGATTTTTTAAATTATAAAAGACTATAAATCGATGCCAACAAGGCTGTTTTCTTTTGCTACTAACAATCTAGGGCTCTTTTCAATGCCCAAACTGTCAGCATATTCTCTACAAATTAAGTGAAATATAATGAAATCTTTGTTGGTTTAAAACAGATTAATTAAATAGTTAAAATAGATTTTGTTATTTATTGCGAGTTCGTGTACTTATGTTAAACACAACGAACTGTCTCAAATTGTCAAACTTAAACTATTATACGGCAGAATGGCATATATCGCAATCACATATCCAAGTACGGAGTTGGTTCAGGAAGCTGGCGTTAATGTTTTGATGTATCCAATTTGCACTACACTCCGTTTTATATGGCGCAGTTATTCTATGAAGTAAAAGTTGCTTGGACCGAGGTGCCACAAGTAGACATCCATTACTTAGATGTATATAGGAGTGTTATCAATTTTTTCTGGGTACCTGTGAATAAAATTTCTTGCATGTTATCAGTTTAGTATAGATTTAAGGCTATGACATTACCAAACATCGTGATCGCTAAATTATTCTTTCTGGTTGTAACACTTCTAAAGTCACTGAGTATATTTGTATTATATTTGTTTGAACACTTTGTCCTAAATGTATTAGGTGTGCCGAAAAGTTCGTAAGCTGACACTTAAATGGCGCTAATATTAGTAAATCCATATGATTTCCAATTAGCACTAATCTTCAGAATGTATGTGTGTAAATTTGACAGCTGTCGTTCAATTAGTTTGTGAGTTGTAGCATTTTGAGTGAAGCCCCTTTTGTTAGTTTGAAAAAATGGATAAAAAGGAATGTCGTGCCCTAATAAAGCAAAATTTATTGCAAAGAGAAATCTATTGGAGCCAAGATTTGAAAAATATTATTGGGACATTGCCCAAGGAATGAACACCAAGAACGAAGCACATAGTGAACGCCCCAAAGAAGGTGTCACCGACTAAAATATCAAAAACGTTCATGAAATAACTTCAGTTAACCGTAAAGTGAAGCTGATTGAGATAGCTGAGACCATAAGATATCAAAAGAACGTGTTGGACATATGAATGAATTTTTGGGTATGTGAAAGCTCTGTTCAGAGTGGATGCCGAGCTCATAATCGACTAAAAACAACAAAGAATTTATTATTCTGAGCAGTGTTTAGATCCGTTCAATCGCAATAAACTCGAATTTTTGCTTCGATATGTTACGATGGTTCATGCCCATAAAATTGCATGAATTGTGCTTCGAATTGCTTCCGTATCCACCGTATTCACCAAATATGCCCATCGGCGTCTTTTTTCTGCTCTCAGACCTCAAGAAAATACATACTGGGCAGAAATTTTTGTGCAGATGAAGAGGTTATCGCTGAAGCTGAAGCGTATTTTGAAGCTAAAGACAAATGGTACTATAAAATCGTACTATATAAAAATGGTATCTTAACATTGTATGACAGCTGTAATCGTTTTATCGTCCTGGATAGCAATAATAAAATTCTATGAAAAAAGATTTTCATTAGAATAAAATAATCATTCCTTTGTATATTTCATTAAAATTGTTGAATATATAACACTATTAAATTATCAATCTGTCAAACTTACTTACCAAATTAAAAATAAAAACTTGATAGCTTCTTCTTCCTCTTTCAATAGGACCAGGTCCTGTTCAATCCTGTACGTTTGGCCCTCTTCTTGGATGTTCCCGAGAAGCTGAACTCCAGCTCTCGTACCACCTCTTTGGTGGTCTGCCTACAGGTCTGCGTGTGTTCGGTCTCTGAGTTTTAGTCTATTTTGCCAATCTATATTCTGGCATTCTTTCTACGTGATCCCTCCAGAATCTTTTTCGTGCTCTGACCCATCTCACCGCATCCTGTACGCCCAATTCTTCTCTTATGTGATCACTCCTTGAGGGTGACTCCCTTGATGGTTCGTAGTATTTTCATCTCTGTAGTTCCCATTATTATTTGTGTTGTTGATGTCTCGGCTCTGGTTTCTGAGGCATACGTAAGAATAGGTCTCACACACGTTTTATAGATTCTGGTCTTGCTCTGTGAGCTCATCGCTTTGTTTCTCCACACTATATCTCTTAGACAGCCGCTGACTTTTGATGCTTTCATCGCTTGTGTTCGTGCCTCCTCTTTCAGTTTTCTTTCACTAGGTATATTCTGGATTTTTTGATATTACCATTGATTGTGTCTTGTTGACTGAGATGCTCATATTATTTTCGGCAGAAATTTTCATCTTATATAGTAGACGTTGTAAGTCGTCTTCATTTTCGGCTACAGCAATACCATCGTCTGCATGAAACAATACCTTTAGGGAGCGGTGACCCATTCTGTATCCTGCTTTGACTTTGTTGACAACTCCGCCTACAGAGTCGTTGGATGGATCGAGTAGTCCGAAAGCTCTGTTGTCGGTCCCAAGCCCGGATAAAGAAGGAGGATTCAAAGGTGAGGCTAGCAACCTGCTTTTTAGAAAATCCTACACTGCTCAAAGAACCAATACTTTGGTCTCGAAAACAGGACGGATGATTTTTGTAAAAACTTGATAGCGTATATGGATAAAAATGAAAAATATTTATGAGAATATCGTCATGAAGTTAATGTTAAATAATAATGAATAAATTTTTCTCTAGCGCAATGTAAAACATCGATGATTGACCACCCCATTTGGTAAATCGTAGTAGGCCAGGTATAAATTTAAAATTTCGGTTTTTCATTATTGTCAAAATTAAGGTCTATCCTAATTCTTCAAATAATGAAAATATTCAGATGATTCATTTTAAATGCGACACATTGTACATATCTATAGTCTAGGTCTATTTTCAAAATCGGTTGAGTTTTTCTCTAACGCGAAGTAAAACGTCGATGATTGGTCCCATTTGTCAAATCGAAGAAAACCGGGTATAAATTTTTAATTTTAGTTGAATAACTTCAAAAATACTAAGATATGGAGATCTCTGCAACTTAAATACGACACACTCTGCATACCGATAATATCGATCTATTTTCAAAATCGGATGACGAGTTTCTTTTTTGTAACTCTTACTAGTTTTGAAAGAGCCTTTTTATAATGAGAACTATTTTGATAACTACTTTAAAAAAATTAAAATTTATCATCATTCCTTCATGTAGTTTCCATTAAATAGTTTTAAATTGAAAACACATGATGGAAAATGTAATATTTTTGACAAATATTCTGAAAATGTGTGAATGTTTACCAATTAGGATAATAAAATAAATCTGTTGATTTAATAAAAATTATCCAATTATCACTAATTTTCACTAATTATTGAACTTGTGATACTGAAACCGCAAACCCCATATAAAATTTTATTACATCTTATAGTGTAAAATGCTGACCTATAAAAAATGGTCAATATTTCATAACTAAAAAAAACCACACTTGACAATGATGTTCATTAATTTTCCAATACAGGAAAAATGTAGGCATTTATTCAACAAATACCGGCTTTTGGTCGTCTAACTTAGAGAGTTGCGCAGGACGTCGAAATTCGACGCTGTCCCTTAAATTATCAGTAGGTACAACGCGCTAGTGTCGTATAGGTGCCCGCAATGGCAAATTTCTAAAATTCGACTTTTTGTCTCTGGTAAGTTTCTCCACAAAATGCATGTAACGTACATTGTATCGTATGAACTAAATCTGTTTGTCGTAATCTTGTATTTATCCTTTTGTTATTCTAATAATTACATACATGTGAATAAAAATATTGAGGAATAAACGTGAAAATGTGTTATATATGCTCTGATAAATTGGCTGATCAAATCTACTTAATACCTAATACTGTTGCAATAAAATAAAAAGTATTTTTTAAATGTATCTGACACTTATGTGTATACGTCAAAATGCATGAAACTCGTTTGCATGGCACGTGGAACTAGTACACAAACAACTTCACCCGTGTCTTTTTTCCATCTTCACAAATTATTTATTATCTACATGGAAGTGCTTATTATCTAAAACATGACAATGACTTTAATCTATTAACAATACTCGTGTCTGAGAATCGTAGATGAGAGAATTGTTAAATTTGACTTGTAATCATTTCGTCGATGGAAAATTTGGGTTAGACATTATAAACAAAGAAAAGAGAAGATAATTACAATAAATTTTTGTTCAGGAAGAAGGAAATATATTTTTTTGCTAGGCGTGTCTGTCATATCTCGCATAAAATGAAAGTTGCGCGACTGGGCATTTTGTGTTTTCTGACCACTGGTCTTGAGCGTGGGAGCATTATTGATCGTGGTGGCCATGCTTATACACGCATCTAACGCACATAATATACACATACTCATCAGTTCACCCCACTTTCTCATTTGTGCTGTCCGTTACGTTATCCATTCATCATTATGATTTCTAAACGTTGCTGTATCTGATGATCAATACTTCGTCTCATACAATTTTAAACTTACTATTTTCTAGATGTAGCTTTTGATAATATACATATTTTATGTTGATTATTTTACTCTCCATATTAATTAACAACTGTGTTTTGAATTACATTTTCGGCACACAATATCGCTTCAAATATTTTTTTTAACTAGCAAATTATACAATTACCAGTGGTTATTTTGTGAAAATTGCTTTAATTAATTTCATTTTACTTTAATACAGTTTTACATGAATCCTTACGTTTTTTTGGTCAGTATAAATTGCAGATAGATTTAGAAAATATATAGTAGTAAGTAGTTTTTTCAGAATGATGATTTTTTTTTATAATTGATTTAACCATATCGTCAATAGTATAGTTAAATACTTCTCCATATGAATTTTTTAATAGTGGCGTTCGTTATATCTTCAGAGTTGGCAATTATCGAATAAAAAATAATTTGCCGTAGATGAGAACTTAATATAACTGAAAACTTGACAATGATCAAAAGACACAAGTGATGACTCGACTTTATCCTATAATTCT
This sequence comes from Diorhabda sublineata, assembly GCF_026230105.1. Lineage (NCBI taxonomy): Eukaryota > Metazoa > Arthropoda > Insecta > Coleoptera > Chrysomelidae > Diorhabda > Diorhabda sublineata. The sequence continues at coordinate 12,901,290 of NC_079485.1, read as the reverse complement.
GAAAAATATTACTGTGTTTTATCATTGGACTGAGAATTTTTCTTTAATATATGTGTAAAAAATGTTGTATGTCATTTGCTACTTTTCATTCCTCTTTACAGTTTTATAAACCTGGACTATTGTATCTTATAAAGATGACTTCAAAGCTTTCAAGTGAAAGTTGCCGTTTAATGGTAATGCTGATACATTAAACATATCTATCACTTTTTAGTAGCCCAACAAGTCTATTCTCATGTGGAATGTTACTTCGTATTAAATTGCGATCACTTCTGTTATTCCTTTGTTACCAAGATTTACCAGTACCAAGTAATACTGATATTATTATTTTTTCCGTATTATTTAGTTTGTCGCGGTATCTTAATTGCTTCCTCGATTCATCCTTTGTGTTTAATTCTTACTTCAAGATATTCAAATGACAAAACTTGTTATCGTTGCCAATTTACAAATGTAATTTGTAATTTTTGTCACCTTCAAATTAATTACGTCATCCTAGTAGAATTTTCAACACTTGGTATCTATAGATTGAAGTATGACGTTATAATGTTAAGAAGGCAAATTCCTACTATTGTAAATTTATGCCAGCTTACAAAAATATATAATAAAGATTCAAGAATTGGATTGGGAAGTGATAACTCAAGATACACTAAAAAATAATATATCTTATTTTATCTTTCGATAAACTATCACAGCTACAGAAATGTCAGATCCTTCTAGAAGATGTCTAGAAGGTCTAATCCTTGCTTAAAAAAGAATAATGATATCTTCCCCACCATTTTGGAAATATATGGTATTTTAAGTGACCATGACTCCAAATTCACAATATTCACAGCCTCCATATCAAAAAGTCTGAAAATGAAGAAAAATATTTATTCCAATTGTGATTAGGGAAATACAGCAAGACCTTTATAATTTAGTAACTAGTTTTCTGGACTATCATGATTAGCAATAGACCACAAACAGTAAAAATACAATATCAGCGCAGACAAATCATACAAATAACGAAAATACAGTCGTTATTACATCTCTAGAAATTATTTTGATCTCTACCTTATATAAACCCTAAAAAGGAGGATTCGAATTACGTGGTAGTGTCCAATATTCCGCCTCCATCTACAGCAAATCAGCTTGCGCATTACGTGAAAGAGAAACTAAGAACAACGATCCCTCCCAATATTTACAATGCTAAAAAATAGGGACAGTGTGCACTTCAAAAGAAGAATTATTTTAAACAGCTCAAGGACATAAATATGTGGCCTCCCGGTGCCATAGTACTTCGCCTACTAGTGAACATATCAAAATAAACATTGCGGAGAAAGAATCTGGCTTAATGCGACAAAACTTATCAAAGGAAATCAAAACTGTTAAACAGACCAGTGGGAGGCTATAGCTACTGGTATGTCTGGGGGGATAGAAAAATCTGATATAATTATAAAAAAAAATGCGAAGAAAGATGACGTCTTACATATGGATCCGATGACTCAACCTGCAGTGTGGCTATCGCAAGATTCGGATGCGGCAAATGGACGCTAGTATTAACAAAATTTAATATTAAAAATGCTTCTCGCAAATTATGCTGTATTTTTTCGAAAAAACAATTGACTGGGACATTTTCTTTGGTGATGTCGACTTCGAATTTCCTATATTCATAAAAACACTAATTAGTCTGGCGTTGAATTTTTTTTCCTTTCAGGCGTATTGAAAATAAGCAAAATAAATCTTAGTCCACTAAAGGTTTAGGTAGTGTTTTCTTTCAAAATTACTGAACTATACAGAAAAATCTTTCATAAGACAATAAAAGTCACCAAGGATATTTATTATGATAGAAGACTTGCGAATTCTTGTAATGTTGCCAAAGAAACATGGTCTATTGCGAATTAATCCAAGAAATAAGGCTTTTTCGTCGAGCACAATCTCTACTTCACCTTGATAATTACTTTGCGTATATAGCCAAAAACTTAACGAACTCTATAACTTCTCCTTATAACCCATTTACATACTCGTATCTCCCTGATGCCAATTTGAATTTACATAGTTTCTTTTTTGTGCCCGTAGTTTTAGTAGAGCGGCGCAATACAATTAATGAAATAAAAAATAAATCCTCATTTGGTACCAAAGGGCTCACATTAAAAGTCTTTTCGAGTCTGTCGGAATGCACATTAAATTACCTTACAACTTGAACATGAATATGAACATTTTGTTTCAAAATGACACTTCCCAATTGCCTTAATACGGTAATCATTTTATTCTGCATAAAGGAGGAGATAAAAATCAAGCATGGAATTATCGCCCAATTGTACTCCTTCCCACGTTATCTAAGATTATTGTAAGATTGGTAAAAAAAAGTTTATAATTTCTGTTTAAATATAAAATACTGACAACCTTTCAATCAGGACTTTTAATAATCAATTGTACTAATGATGCTATATTCCCACTTCACTGTCTTTTGCAGACGATACTAGTTTCTCTTGGAACAGCCCTGATGTTAAGGCACTTCCTAGGACCATATTTAGCGGCCTAATCACCCTTAAATCATGGTGCGATTCTAATTTTCTGTGTCTCAACGTTTCTAAAACAAAAGTTATATCATATAAAAATACGTTGCAGCTTTTTGTATTAAATAACACCACCATTGACGTCGTTGAATCTGTACAATTCTTAGGGCTTGTTGTAGACAATTCTTTGTAATGGAAGTTACATATCACCGCTTTATCTAAAAAATTAAGTACTTCCTGTTTTGCGCTGAGATCAGTTGTCAAGCAATTATCACCTTCTCAAACAGTTTATTATGCCGTTTTTGAGTCGCATCTCAGATATGCTCTTCCCTTCTGGGGTACGTGTGTTGAACCTCAATTTGATTTAAAACCGATAGTTGGCATACCATACCAACAGCGGATCAAAGGAACAATCTTTTATCGGACACTAAATGACGTCTTGCTCAAATTTAGTTAATATATAGTTTCATTAGCAGAATCCTATCGATAGCTTAGGACAAATAACATCTACAGGGCTTATGTGATCAAAGATGGCAGATTAACATAAGATGAAAATGATATTATTAGCACCCTCCCATGGACAACTATTCAAATTTTATCAACTATTCATCAGCTTTTGTCTGGTTTCTCACTTGTAGATGAAATATGCGACAGGTAGTCTAATGAAAATAGCACTAATGTGTTGGTTTAAAAATCCTAATAAGAAATATTTTTTTGGTATTTTGAAGTAAAATAATTGTTAGATATCTGCAATGAAACTGTATAGAATTTGGAAGGAACAGTAGGTGCAGATCATATGGTGTAAATATGTCAAAATACGTTTCCTATATTTCTCAGAAATCTGTTTATTTTAATGAATTTTGACCCCGACTTCAAGGATTATGCATATAATATTCTGACGAAATTTTTCCGCATCTTTAACGCGAATCAAAATTTTAAGGATTGACCATACGTATTAACTCGTAGTAAGCCAAATATGTCAATGGAAAATACAAATCTATATTCCTTCAAATAATAAAAATATGGCGTTGTCTTTAACTCAGATACGACATATTTTACAAACAGTATAAGAAAGTCAGAACAAAGTATATAGGTAATTTTAAGAGATATAACGAATGTTATAACAAAGAATAACAAAGTTCTATATTTTGAATTTATCTTAACTACACAGAATTTTGCATAACCGTTACAAACCACATATATGATTTTCTAAATGAGAACCCTGCATATTATACCGAATTTGGATCACTCACACTTTGAAACTTTCAATATAAGGTTTTGTTATACAGAATCCTTCAAAAAGCATGTATGAAAATCGTAGTAAATCAACTCTGTAGCTCGCTGTACGTCGAAGAAAAATATTATTTTACGTATTCGATTGAATTATAATCATTTTCTCTTTTATATACGGTGTGGACGGAAACTCGAACGTTTCATTTTATTTAATCTTTCAAATAGAACACTCGGTATGTTAAAGCACCAATAGAATCGTTGGTTATGAAACTTCAATTTGTGTTATTTTAAATCATAATTACATATTACAAGTATTGACAAAATAGACAAATGTCAGATATCTATCGTTTATATATTTTAATTCTTATAAATAGCCTGCCCAAAAGATAATTAATGGGTTTGATCAGAGCCGGACTTAGGCATGGGTCAACCCGGGCGTGCGCCGGGGGCCCCCGCTGCGGGGAGGCCTCGCGACGAGCCATATGATTGATTTTTAAACATATGAATGCAAGCGAAAAAATACATCCATAGCCAATGTTCAGAATCAACATAAATTTTTTTATGCGCAATCATTTTAAAAGTTCCGAAAAATCATCTTGATGTAAGAATTCACGTAAAACGCCCGCCTTACATAGGCCCCTTAAGTATTTTGGCCCGGGGGCCACGATGACTCTAAGTCCGGCTCTGGGTTTGATTTGGCTTTTGGGTGAGTGTAACTAAAATTGTTTGCTGGCATCAAATACAGGGTGCGGCAGCATAACTTCCTTTTTTCAAAAGTTAATAAAACTTATTGTATGAATCAGAAAATTTTTATTCGTTTTTTATAATACAGGCACATACATAAAGTTTTGTTTTACTGAGTTTTGAAGATCAAATCAGTTAGGTGACGTCCCCCATTCTCCATACACTGAGTAAACCGATTTCTGGCGTTTGTCATGACTCTTGCCAGCATAGCAGGCGTTATGTTGGCAATTTCTTCCTGGATGTTCGACTTCAAATCTTGTAGGGTCCTTGGACGGTTCACATACACACGGGATTTTAAAAAACCCCATAGGAAATAATCACAAGGGGTCAAATCGGGAGAGCGGGCTGGCCACTCCAAATCGCCCCTAATTGAGATAAGGCGCTCTGGGAAGTGTTCCCTCAAAACAGCCATCGATGTTCTTGAAGTGTGTGCCGTTGCTCCGTCTTGTTGGAACCAAGTGTCCCCTAAGTCCAACTCATCTAGCCGTGGGAAAAAAAATTCCTGTAACATGTTTACATACCGGTGCGAATTCACTGTCACTGTGACTTCATTTTCCTCAAAGAACCAGGGACCAATAATTCCACGTGAGTAAATTGCACACCACACTGTGACTTTAGGTGAATGCAAAGGCCGTTGATGCAATTGTCGAGGATTGGTATCAGCCCAGTAGCGCATGTTTTGTTTGTTTACGGATCCACACAAATGAAAATGGGCTTCATCACTAAAAAAAAACAATAGCGTCCTCAGGAACGACTTCCAGAAAAACCTCACACGCGTACCTCCGAGAATTGAAGTCACGTTCAGAAAGTTCCTGCACAATTGCCATCTTGTATGGATGAAAATGAAGATCATCATGAAGTATTCTCCTCACAGAACGATCGGAAAGTCCAAGGGCAGACGCATGTTTGCGCGCAGAACGCCGTGGTGATCGCAACACTGAAGTTCTAACTAACTCAATGTTCTCCGGTGATCTAATGGGCCGAGGGACTCCAGTTCTTCGTCTTGTCACACTTGCAGTTTGTCTGAACGTAGTGACCCACGTAACAATTGATTTCCGGTCCGGGACAGGGGCCAAGGGGGCTAAATTAAAGCGATTCCGAAAGGCGCGCTGGGTTGCGATCACAGAACATCCGCTCGAAAAGTAAACCTCAACGGCAAACGCACGCTCCTCACTGTTCCAACGCATGATGGCGACTGAACTGTGCCGGGACAAAACTTTATAGTCCCCCCTCTCGAACGAGACCACTAGCACTCCGTTACGACATCTACCGACTAAATGGCGAACTTTTTAAAAAAGGAAGTTATGCTGCCGCACCCTGTACAAAGTCGTAGCAGAAGCATGGTAACTGATGAAATTTAAGGCAACAATTACAGCTGATTTTAAGAAATGAAATAAATGACTATACACGCCGGAGTGTATGTGAAAAATTGATAAAGTTTACTCAAAAAATGAAAAATGTAATATATTAATATTAACTATGGTTTACAAACAATAAAGTTCTATTTGAAGGAAGAAAGAGAATGGAAGATTCGAGTTTCGGTTGAGCCTGTAAACAAAAGAGATTACGATTAAATGGAATATGGAGATTTGCAAAATATGGAACTGTTAGGTAAAATATTTTTTTTATTTATGTATTCACAAAAGTTGAAGAAATATAACGTGACTAAACTTTATATTAAAAGCTTTAAAGAAATGAGTGAAATCCAAATTCGGTATGATATACAGGAGGTTTATATCGTTATTATATTGTGAAGTTATACAATACTCTCTACAGTTCGTGAAAATTTCAAAATATGGACGTTAAAGACCATCTTTTCTAATTTCTCTGTGATATCTCTTAAAATATCCTATATCCTACCTATATAAGTTTGTCGTAAGATTGGTACACTCTGTATACAGATAATAAAGTGCATGATTATGTCAAAGAGCAAATGATTTCGTTTATTCAGTTTATGATTGCAGGTCTGCAATAAAACTTTATTAAATGGAGTATTTATGCTCTGGCTCTCAACATTAATCAATTTTGTGTTTGACGTTCAATAACATCATTAACTTCTTAATATCAACCACAAATTCACAATTACATTCAAAATGACGAATAACTTCGTATCTGATATCTAATAATTATTAGTAACAAATTTTCTTCCTATTTTTCCTACATATCTATATATGTGTAATGGTACAAATTGTCTTCAAAGAATCTATGTAACCTACCTCTATAATCGACATACATCCCCATAACATCGTCACCATGCTTTGGCATAGCATTTATTTTCCTCAATTTCCATTTTCATTCCACTGCTTTCTCAAAGTTGGAATTTTTGGAACCTTTGGTGATATTTATAGTGCTGACATAGAGGTAGTGATAGTTAATTCAGTATTATACTTTCATTTCGAAACAGATTGGTTAGTTTTTGTTTCATTGGCAAATATTAGCTTATTAATGTACTAATTAATGAACTCCTGCCATAAACAATAAATGGTTTTCTGTGTAAATACTTTTTCACAAAATACGATGAATTGTTGGACTCGTATAAATTAATCGCCAAGGTAAATTCGTTGGCTACTTACCTGCATCTGCAAGTAAGGAACAATAGGTTAATGGTTATGGGGCATATATACCTCAAATATGAAATTAACAATTTCTTGTCAATTTGCTTTTATTCATTGCTGTTTCTATCTTCTAGCAAAGTGAATCATAGTGAAAAATGTTGGTGTCAGTTATTGGAAGTGAACGTGGAAGAAGTTTAATTGTTTGCGAAAATTTGACTTTTTCCAAAGACAAGGTCTTGGAAAGTGGAGAAATACGAATAAGATGATATCCAGGAGAGAAGATGCGCACAATCACGGAGCATTCGGAGCATTATTTCAAGTGCATGCATGAGGAAGTCAAGGGGAGATAGCAGTGAGAGGCCTTCAAAAATTATTTGTTGAGCTTCAGCAACAACTAATTATTTTGGCTGCAATAGGAAGAAGTATCTATAATAGTCGCCGTAAAATCCTTCCAGGTCCAATTCCTAAGAACATAAAAGAGTTCTCACTAGCGCATACGGCGAAACCCGAAACGTACTAAAAATGTGTTTTTGTATCTATAGTGTGTCCTATTATATACATAAATACTAAAAGATGTTCCTTCCAAATAATAACCTAGTCAATAAAGAGTGCATTATTTATAAATTATATTGTTTCAATTCATTTCTATTTATAATGTACCGGGTGTCCCAATAAAAATGGCTCTCGACCATATCTCGGGAACCGTTTATAGTACAGCTGCGGTAAAAAATAATTTATAACAAAAGTGACCTCGAGAAAAACCTGGAAATTATTTACAGAGTTGTAGATCCACCGCCATAGGGCGTAATTGAATACCAAAAATTATAAAATAAATAATTTACAAATTTTGCCCAATTAAGATACATTTAAACTAAGATTATCGTATTCTTCAAGACATTCAGCGTATATTTGATTGTATAAGTTTTAGTCTATCTCTTCAAATAAGAGGTGGGGGAACTTTATTATGGAAAAACGCCTGTAAGTCAAGTTCTACTTAACCCATCTATGCAAACTTAGTCTTTTTGACGAGAGCTCCTTTCTACCAATGTAAGAGTTATAATTTCGAAACAACTTAATGAGTAACATATACGCTAGAGGGCGTTATTTATTTATTATTTTAAATCTAGCTATCCTTGAAAAATTTTGAATAGAAACATGCAGTTTTAATTAAGGAATATAAAAGTAGACCAAATTAGCAACAGAATAGCGAAAACCGCATGTCGATATCTTTTTCGTATTACGAGATATCTTAAAAAATGTGTAAATTTTCAGAATTTTCCTTTAAACATAAATTACTCCGGGTTAACTGAACGGATGTAAACATTTTTTGACTCCTCAAAATTGTCTTTCCTTGTTCTATTTCTATTTTTATCAAGGATAGCTAGATTTAAAAAAAATAAATAATTTGCGCCCTCTAGCGTATACGTTACTCATTAGGTTGCTTCGAAATTACAACTCTTACATTGGTAGAAAGGAGCTCTCTTCAAAAAGACTAAGTTTGCATGGATAAGTTAAGTAGAACTGGACTTACAGGCGATTTTCATAATAAAGTTCCCGCTTCCCCCCACCTCTTATTTGAAGAGATAGACTAAAACTTATAAAATCAAATATACGCTGAATTTCTTGAAGAATACGATAATCATAGTTTAAATGTATCTTAATTGGGCAAAATTTGTAAATTATTCATTTTATAATTTTTGATATTTAATTACGCCCTCTGGCGGTGGACCTACAACTCTGTAAACAATTTCCAGGTTTTTCTCGAGGTCACTTTTGTTATATTTTTTTCCCGCAGCTGTACTATAAACGGTTCCCGAGATATGGCCGAGAGCCATTCTTATTGGGACACCCGGTACATGAAATGTCTTTCCAAAACTGCGTATAATATACATTTATAGATAGTTCCTACAAACTGCCATAATATTCTTAGTATATTTAATGTTTAGGTACTGTTATATAAATGTTACTTTTGAATAATAAATTAGTCAAAGTGCACCTACCATTTGTTTTCCTTTTTGGTTCCAATCTAAAAACCCAATTTACCTATAGGGATTAAATGAAGCTTTAAATTCCGGCGACCAATTTACATGTCGGATTAGTGGAACAGGTAGCTTTGGCGACGAGTTTACCACCTTCGGAGTTAATACAAGATCATACATTTTTGCAAATTGTCACTATCTAGGAAAGTTATTCTTAGTATAAATTCTAATTTACTTCGTTACTCAGCAAATGACGTACTAAACAATTGACGAACATTTCTTCATCATTTTATGAAAATAGTTGATGGTTACCTCCCACCCCAATTCGTTAAGGTTCGTCTTGCACAGTCAGATCAGGTTACTTTTCGATCACAGCTATCTACATTATTTGTTTCTTCAGGTTTCAGACTTTAAAATGCACCTACATTCCACTAAACACACAGAAGCTCCTTTCTGGAATGTTGACCCGGCTTCGCAGTACTTCGTGGTGATTCATTAAAGAGTATCACCGTGTTTTGCGTTTTGGATTATCACATAGGAGTTATTTTTTGTATTATTCAGTGATGAAATGATCGAAAAAAGGCTGTATGTGATACCGATGAAGCAATAAGTGGCATATGATGGATCGGTTGCCTTTGTCCTCTTTCGATGGATTAAGTTGGTCTTCCTGATAGCTGAGAGTTAAACAGATCCAAATGACCGCATCATAAGTTTGAAAAGCTTAGTTGGACTTCACGAATGTCAAAGCACTTGGAAAAACATCGCAAATGTTTTTAGTCGCATTTGTTGCATTATTACCCTTCCAAAACTCAAAAAGCATACAATGCCCAAATTGCAAGAGTCGAATATCTAATTATTGAAAAATAAACAAGACACAATAACCCTCAAATGTCTTTAACACGATTTTAAACTGCACGATAATCTTTAAAGAAAAGAAAACATCTGCTAGGTAAAGAGGCAAGGTGTAACGTAATCTATATAATTTAAATAAATATTTGTATTGTCATTTGATGACCGATATTAATTTTTTCTGATGTGATTGAAGTTGAAGACTACATAGAATAAAATAATAATTTCATTCCCTCTATCATATGCTGTATTGAAAATTCCACATTTTCTCATATCATTCATTGGTTTTTACCGAAATTTTAATTGAAACAGCATTTGTTATCTTTTATCGACCCTCTATTTTATTGATTTGTTAATTTTATCAGTAATCAACAGAAATAATTTTATATTTAAATAAATTTCAACGGGAAAGGCAGTAAATAAAGATAATGGTAATCGAAATTGAAACCCGTACACATTTATTGATTTTTACCTCGAGTAATATTTAATAATGCAGATAAATATAATTTGTAACGGAACCACCTGTATTTACTCTTGAAAATAATGGGGTGAGCGAACAAGCAATATAATTTTGAGAGTAATAAGTATACATATTCTCAGTTTTTGGATAAAAATGATGGTTGGTAAATATTATATAGAGTTGACAATAAAATTATTTAAACTAATATTTGGTAACATTAGGTACAAATGAAGTGAATATTATTCATATAGATAACCGCATAAATAAAACAATATAAAACCTGTAAACAAATAAAAACTGTTCTAACAGTAATAAAAAAATGGAAATTTTGGATCTTCTTTATTATTAGCACAATGGATGTTACTTCCTCTGTTATGTTTAGAAAACTATGTTTTAAAAGAATAGTATAGACCCAACAACTTCTATCCTCATCCCTTTAGATAATATATCTATGGGATGTATTGATCCATTGGAGATCTACACTTTGTTAAATATACGCCAACTGAATAATTACTATTTCCAGCTGTTTCAAAATTACAATTCCATGGAATTACAATAAATCTAACGTGCTCTAAATTTGGTTGATTTCTTTCCATAAGTCACCGTTTTTTATTGGTTTATCCTTGAACATACTCAGGTAACTTCATAATCGGTATTGAGTGACGTTTGAGGTGAAATTTCATTTGAATAAAGATCGCGAAAATTTTCATTTTTCATACTTCCACGCACGAAGTAAATAATTAGTAGTTCAAGAAATAAGGTTCACATTTTTTGAAAGAATTATTGATTAACACAGTGTTTTGTGTACGGTTGTGATATAAAGCTACAAAATAGAGTAGTATCAACATATAGAAAAGTACAGACAATACTTTTCTCAGTAACATAAAGCTACTGGCGACCAAACTTAATCTTCTTAAGGTCAGTCAGTAGGTGTATTATTCATTTACCTAGGAATCCTTTTAATATATTTATGATAATAATTATAATTCTCAAACAATAAATTTTTTGTTACTGATCTTTCCGAAAAATATACTCTGATCCATAATTTGGCCGCTTATTGGAATTTATATGTATTGACACTTCAATTACCCGTAATAACAAAATTGACGTACACAGAATATACATTTAGTAATTACGTACATTTATCCTGACGTTGTGGTTTATCAATGAATTGATAAATTCAATTTTGATCGTAATATGTAATTGAATATAACCCTCAAAGTAACATTAACAGATTCATAATACGGCTATTACTAACATTTTAGCTATGGAACTAAATTATTAATCTCGATACTTGTTGATAATCGAATTATCCAATAAATTGTCAATCCTTCAAAGAAGAATCAATGAAAAAATTAATCACGAAACCCACAAAAGGTGGTACCATATAATCAAACGAACTGAAACGCACATTGATATCAGTATTTTTTTCCTGTAAATGTGATTGTCTCTGTAATCTGAATTTCCTCGTATTCTTCACGTTTATAGTTATCTGATTGATTTGTACATTGTCTAACTATTTTTAAAGAAATTCATACCACTTCGATGCTCGAATATACTTGCAAAACGTGTGTTTTGCTCAAAATATTCCGGTGGCCAAAGATATTTCTGGGGATCGTTTATTGTTTCGGCAATTATTTCCATGATCCAGGCTGCGATACTCATACAGTTGAGATATTCAGCAAACACTCATTTGACTTATCTTTGGTTCATCATATTTTCTTAGATTAAAAATCAGTGACAGAGTCGTCTGTTGGTTATCGTCCGTTGTGGAGGTATATATGAGTATAATGATTCTAAACCCTTGTTGGTTTGGAGTTAGATATCACAAGATACTTTCTTTATAGTTATCTGATTACTCTTCCACAACACTTTTATAAATGTAAACTATTTTAATGGGATATATCAATAAAACCGTGATCAATCAAAAATGTGGTTTAGGGTTGCTCCACTACTACTACTACACCAACAGTCACAATAACATTGTCTTACGCCCTCTTCAATAACCAAGTTAACGTCTTCAGACACTCAAGGAAAACTACTCTGAGTATTTCTAACTCTAAATGTAGGTCACTAATTTACCCATTTCAAAATCGCTAATATGGTGAATTTGACGTCCTCCAACTTAAGGCATATTGTTACATTAAATACACGAATTCACAATAAACGAAAATACCTACTGAATGAAAAATTAAAAGAAAAAATTTATATGGTCAAAAAAATTAAGGTCAAGAAATTATTTCTTTTTGCTCTCACACTTTGCAATAAATGTTACAACATATGTTCTGGTTTACGATAGTAGTAAACAGTTTCACTTTTTACTTATTTGTACTATTTTAAGCCAAGTAATTTTGAATTTTTGAATTTATATCAACTCGGCAATCTTTACAAAACGAAATTAAATTTATTTCAACGCATGACAAGAAGACAAGAAAATTTGGATTAATATCGATTGCAATAATTTTTTTTAAAATAAATTGGTGGAATATTTTTCTTATGAAAGTTTTAGAACTATACAACTGTTACAAAAAAATTTACGTGGCAGAAATTTTCGAATTATCCACTAATAAGGTGGTAAGTGTATTATCACAGTTGATATTTACACATCTTGTAGGAGAATTATAGTTAGCATAGTTTTTGGAAGATTTTATGAAGGACTACACTCATGGATTCGTATTCCAAATTCTTGAGCTTTAAATAGAATGGAAAATAATTCTAAACTATATTTAGACATATTACTTATATATAAAGTGAAAATAATTCGTCGATTATATTAGACTATTACCAAGGCAAACCTAGAATCAATGATGGAATATCTACTATTTGGTTAGACTAAACATTCTTTTATAACCGAAATAATGATTAATCATTGGACATACCAAAGAATTCTGATGACATAATCACATTATTGTGCTTAACAATTGGGATTAACACTGCTCTCTTAAGAATAGTTTGCGTTCATTTTCAAACAGTTGACTATTACCATTTTGTATAGACTGATTTCTTAAAGTTACGTTTAGACCTGATCACGAACATACAAGCATTTGTTAGTTTTCCTTAAGGCGTTTATCTAGGGTATTTATATTTTCGACACATTGGCTGATCGTTTTTTCGTAGATGTAGATTAATGATGGACGACAAGAGTGAATATTTACTATAATTATTAGTTTATACGCAAAGTATCTTCATTTTTGCGTTAGTGCATGCTAACTACAATGTATTTTGCTACCTAGACACCTAAAGACTAGGAAACACTTCATAAAACAGAATTACCCCGTCGGTTATCATCAAGATACCTAGAGGATCCCATAGTTTATCAAAAGGAATTCGTCAACAATTTTGCTGAATCTTTTTTTACGAATGACAAAAAAAATTATCTGTAATCCAAATAGGTAGACAAGATTTTAATATCGAAGCCCTCCTTGGTTCATTGCATCGCGTCAAATGTAGGTCAGTTTGGTTTGTACGCCAAATTTAAATTCTTGTTTATAACAAATTACAGTCCATACTGTGTATCTTGTTTTTACTGTCGACTTCCCTTATATTTCAGAAATATAAAGTTTTTTTCGAATTTTTTTAGTAAATGGACGTACAATTATTTCTAAGAAACAATAATATACATACTTTTTCATATCTCACTGCTGTCTATAATTATATCTAAATTCTTATTATTTGAATTCTCTTATGGGTCTAGCCAGCCATCACAGTTTAAAATTAATATTATATTCCTCTCCTGTTTTAAATTGTATAAAATGGAAAGTTTTCCGAACTCTTCCGAACGACAGCTGCCAAAGTTACGTATTACTCTGAACTCTCTAAACTGAATTTAGTTTAAGTCGAATAAATGCTTTAGATTTGATGCGTAGCTAAAGATAAATATAAGTTTAGATGATCTTCATAGACAGTGATTTAAGGTACCCATAACAGGGGGCCCCTCTCTTGTCCTAAATTCGCCAATATCTTTATGGAATATTCAGAGCAAGCTACTCTTTCACCCCTACCTCTAGTGTATCTATACTATTTCATATATACATTAATCAGGTTAAACTGAAGCTCAGCGAGGGTTGATAGTGATAGTAGATGGTTAAGGGTAGGTCTATACAACAAATATTAAGAGAGGTTTTGTTAATTTGAATCATTATTATCATCTTTCAGTTCAGAAGATTTAATATTTCATAAGACAACTCTATGTAAAAGCCTGTAAAGAAATTGTAGTTTATCAGCTTAAACAATTCTCGTCTATAATTTAATGAGACATTGTATTTTTTTGTCTCAGTTTAACTTTGTCTTCATTAGGAATCTGAGGGCCATGTGTCGATATTAATATGATAACTACTTCGGTCAGTGTTTATTAGAAACACTTTTAGTCTAAATTTAAGAGCAAATTAGAGATTTCCATTGAGTTTGATTGTATTTTCGGCAACAAATTGTAGACATATGTAATAAATAAAAAGAAACAAAGTTTGCTTTTGTTTTAGGAACAGGGGCATATATAATGTAACGAATTTAAGCCTGTTTCATCATCTGCGAGGTAACAAAAAAATCGTTTTTCTCATGAACTAGAAGATTTAACTGGTCTAAAATTTATATCTAACATCAACTTAAAAAATCAGTTCTGAAGATTGACGTTTCGCTCTCTCATCCAGAAGTTTTCTTCAAGAATACAGATGAGCACTAAAGTAACACAAACTATTACCAGATTTAGAAGCGAAAGTCAGCTGCGGTGAGTTGAATCAATATTTGGACATCCGGTACGATTATCATGAAATATTGCATCGAAATTTACCAGTTTCATTGCTATATTTCTATCAATATTCCAGTTATAATCACAGGATGGCAGTGAAATAATTTGAAGAGAATTTTTCGAACAATATTCTGTGCCCTTTACAACATCCACAACAATAATTTGATTGGCATTTCTCTTTTAATGTCTGTCACTCTACTGACAATA
The DNA here is from genome assembly GCF_026230105.1 of Diorhabda sublineata. Taxonomy (NCBI): domain Eukaryota; kingdom Metazoa; phylum Arthropoda; class Insecta; order Coleoptera; family Chrysomelidae; genus Diorhabda; species Diorhabda sublineata. The sequence continues at coordinate 12,886,027 of NC_079485.1, read as the reverse complement.
AATAATAATCATACTAATATATAATAATAATACTAAAAATATATATTCCGCTTTTGCGATGACTAAGTTATATTTCCAGTGACTATTCTATATACACTATATTCACACTAACTGCCTAATATCGAAGACTTTTTTCTTGGCGAAGTGCGTATTCAGTAATTGATCTAAAAATAATCTCATTTTGTTTTTTTTGCAAAGTAATAGGCAGAAAGTCTTCATATGAAAGTACTAAAATGTTGCAGTATCTAACACAATCCAGTTATGGAACTGAATGATAATCATACTGAACACATTGTTTTAACTACCATTACAATTACACTGTCTGACGCGCGTTTCGATAATCATGTTATCGTCTTCAGAGACTGAGGTAAGCTGCTTACCTTCAGACAGTCAGACAGTCTTATTGTGAGTGTTGGTGTAGTGGTATTGTAAGCAATGTGTTCAGTATTTCGAAATGTTAATTACTAAAATATCATAGCAATATCAACAGAAGATTTGAAAATGATAGTGTTTCGAAATGTTTTGCAAGCTTAGAATATTTTGGAGCTTTCTACTTGTGGCATTATAACGTTGTTAACGCAGTATTTATCGATAAATATACTTATTATGCTGATGTGTCTCTACTTTATTATTAAATCAATTCTAAAGTGAGATGATACCTCAACTAAATGATAAAAATGCAGTAAGTTATTTCGCCGTACGTGACACAGTACGCGGCATTAGTGGTGACATCACAACTCCATTTCGAAATGTTCGCATTCCAAACAAAGAAATCATTTACTTCACAGTACAATAACTAGAGGCGTTAAATTGTTTGAAACTTGTAAATATCTAAAACAACACAATATACATATTGTGAGATTAACTTATTTTGAAGTTGGAAGTTTTTAGCTTACAATAAGCGTAAATAAAATCATTTTGGTATCTTTCTATAATAATGATTCACTTACTTAACTCAAACCTGTTAATTTAATAAAATATTAATCTTAATTAATCTTGTCTACTTCTTATTTAAACTGATTTGTCTGGAATCCAGATACTGACCTGCACAACTTACGTCACGCTAATGCACTGATAACAAGGAAAACGGAACGCGAAGTAGTGAATTATAAAATAAGAAACCACTTCAATAATAATAAGAAAATTGAATATAAGAGAATTATATAAGAAGTGACAAAAGAAAAATTAACAATTTATGAATAGAATACAATTAAAATTTAAAAAAAATTTCATAAATAAAATATTTTGAGAAAAAGAAGAGGTAGATACAGTAGTGATTATATGAATATGTAACAATACAATATTCTTTTTTTTTTCTTTGGCATCATCATCATCATCATCATTCAGCCTTATCTCGTCCGCTGCTGGACATAGGCCTCCTCCAAATTTTTTTCTTTGTAACATTCCCAAATTGAGACATAACAATAAAATGCTATTTCTATAATTATAATTTTATACATTTATTAGAGATACTACGATAAAAATTTTAAATAGATGTCACATCCAGAAAAAGTTATTAATGACGCCCTTTATTAGGGGTGGGTGGTAGTGGTGGTTTCTGGTGATAGTATAGGAGGGATAAATTTCACTGACGCAGAGCATAGAGGGGGTAGAGTCTCGTGGAATCTCTTGTACCCTCACATGTAGTCATGTGTTAGTTGGGTACGAAGTATCAATATATTGTAAATATTTTATTTTTTTTTAATTCGGGTGTTTATTGATTCTGAAAAGTTTCGTCTTTGAATTTATGTTAGTGTATCTGTTATGTGTTGAAATTGGGTACGTTTTTAATTTTCACTATGTGTATATTCATATTGTTCGAATATCAGATATTGTTTTATTATAAAAAAAATCCAATAAATTTCTTAAAATGAATTAAATGATTCTTATTGAAAATTCAGTAAAATGTTTGATTAAATTTTAATGCCTGATTAACTTCACATTTTCTTCCTTTGGTGTCAGTAATCAATGAAGTGATTTTTCAATTTAAATTTCATTTAATTTATTATATATATTTATAGGGAAAAAAGGTCAATTACATTTCTTCATCTTCTTTCAAAATTCGAAATATTTTTTCGAGGCACCTGTTTGATATGATAGAGAGTAGATTTCAAAATATGTATTATTATGAAAAAAATTTTCTTTCATTATTTTTTGTATTTGGATAAATAATATATCTTCATTAAAAATTGGTCAATTTCGTAATAAGAACAAGGAACTTTTTAACAATATGGCAGAAAATATATTCATATCAAAAGCTCAAATTGAATACAAAATTATTCCTGATTGATAGGCCTTATTGTAACTATACGTTCACAAGGCCGAACTAATTAAGTTTTCATTAACTACAATGTGTCTTTGAGAACCAGGATGTTAAATTGAAAATAATTAAGTAGATCTTTATCAATAGATCAGCCAATTGTTGAGATAATTTCATAATTGAGTATGAAATACTTTCAGTAAAGACAAACAAGAACCGCAACACAAGTAGGCAAACTTGCAATAACTAACAACCTTACTATTCGGCTATACTATACTAACAATTGTTTTCAATTTCAGGTATAATTCAATTGATAAAGGGTATTTTTTTCGGTTTTAAATAATAAATATTTGGCAAATAAATTGCAATAACAAATCATGAAGCAACACCAAATACAAATATTAATAAAGATAAAAAAGTCTTTAACAATTTAAACAAAAATTATATCTCTATTTGATAAAATTCAATGTGATTTCTATAAATTATTTAAACTTATAATTGCTTCTATCACCATTAAAATTTTGACAATTTTAACAATACAAATATTTTGTATAACATAAATGTGGAACTAAGAAAAATGTCAAATGGACAAGAATAAAAAACTGTGTGTGGTCTATATTAAAAATATGACATTCACCTCTCCAAGGAGGCGAAAAGCGTAATCAATGTCAAAATTTTAGAAAGAAAAACAAATTTAAAGGAGCAAGAAATTCTAAATAATGTAAAGGTGGACAAAACAAAAATATACTCTACTATTTACCATTAAACATTAGACAGCCAATACTATACGCTTGAAAACGTGAGAAAACAAACATAACAAAGAAGTAAATGATGTTGGGAATGCCATCATAAGAAACACCAGTATTAGAAAATTTAGCATCAAAACCTAAATCGAATTAAACGAGTCTATGAAATGACAATGACAAAAAAAAGAAATGATAGATAAGCAGAATCAAGAAATGAAATAATATAACAATACCAAGTCGTATCCAGGGAATAAGTGATATCAATATGCAGAAAATTTTTCATGTGGCTCTTTCTTGATAGATACAATATTATTTAAATTAGAAATAAGTAATTTAAAATATTATTTAAAAAACCAACTCAATGTAACTACAAAATTGAGTACTTTCAACAACGTTCATATTACTGTTTACAGGATTTTATTTTATCACCAACACTTCCACCAACCTTTTTATTACGTACTACTCAATATTTGTAATATTGTATCTTTTCTTTGATCGAATCAATTTATAGACTAGTCTTTCTATAGTTCTAAATCACCTTTTTCACTTAGGTATAATAATAACGTGTGGACTGAATTCAATAGTACCTTTCTCATGTCGAACTTTATGGAAAAACATATATCTTGTTAATATTTTGAAATTATGATGAGACCACTTTGAAATATATGCATCAACAAGCTTTAGTTGACTATATAACACTGAAAAACATTTGCATTTATTTCGGACGCTGCTGTATCAGGTTACATTATATATTTAAAAATGAATCAGTTTAAATGTCATCCATGAAATATATTGTTACGAATGCTTGCAAAGCACCCTGTAGATTTTCGTATGTATATTCATGCAGAAATTCTCAAAATGTCATTAACGAAATGCTGTATCGATTTTTCTAAAAAATATGTAATAATGCGCGTGTACGGAATTCTCTCCCCTTCATACGAAGTTTCTGCTATTTCTTGGGAAACTGGCAATACGAGAAGGGCGATTTCAAAATTAGGGAAACTGAATGAATCATTCTTCTTTGCAATATTTATTTACCACTTGCTCACAATCAATGATCTCACCATTTTATATAAAATTGGGTTTTTGTAGATAGAGGATAATTGAAAATCTTAGTCTTCTATCTAATTTGTGGATAAAAATATATCAATTAAGAAACCACGTTGAACATAATTAATCAATTATTAAGTAAGTCACTCGTTCGTTCCAGCTATAGAAGTCATTTCAACAATATTTATAATAATAATAATAATAAGTTCATTATGTGAACCGAGCCTAATCCTTTTGATACTTTGTACCCAGTTTAGGTAAATAATACCGGCTCTAAGCTGAGTAGTGCATAAGTCTCTCTCGCATAATAATAATAAATAACAGGTGGCTTAACAGCGGAAACCTCTTCCCAGATGCCGAGGGTTTCATGATGGCTATCCAATATCAAGTTATTAACACTAATAACTACAAGAAAAATGCTATTAAGGATCCGAACACTCAATCCGACTAATTCAGAAAGTTTCAACAAACATCAGAGACAATTCAACATATAACATCTGCTTGTAGTGTGTTAGCTACTACTGACTGAACAAGCTGCACTGGTATAATCCAGAGTGCAACATTATCCCAGAAACTGGCCAACAAGTTCGGTCTCCTAAAAACTTATACACCGTACCACAAGTACCTGCTGCAGAAATTATTATTTCTGCAACCGGAGTCGTCCCTAAGACCCTGTTCGATAGTATCACCAAACTGGGATTACCAACAATTACCTTCGACGACATCCAGAAAGCTGTCATATTGAATAATTGCCACACATTCCTCAGTTTATCATGTAAACTAAGCCTAATCCTTTTGATACTTCGTATCCAGGATAGGTTAATGATACCGCTCTAAGCTAAGTAATTCATAAGTCTTCCACATGATAACAGTAATAATGTAAACGTTATGAATATGCAAAAATAGAATTGCTATTAACATAATAATTTTGGATTGCAGATTTGAAAAATTTTAAATAATTTCTCTGTTTATTTTGGTTGTTTAAAATTCCACTGTTGCAAATATTATTTCTTTACAATGTCCCATTTTAGGAATAAGAGACATCTATTTTTTCAATATATGTTTTCAGGTCTTTGCAGATGTTGCAGACCATTTGCTAAGCCTTTCGAGGATTGCTAGGTTATAATCTGCTAATACGCTCGTTCAACTTGTTGAAATCTTCCATTGTACAATTTGCTCAACAACACTGCAACTGCTTTTTTCGTTCAAACATGTTTACTGTTATGCTATGTTTTTTTTTCTAGTTTTTTTGTTGATTGAAATCCATTCTGTTAAAGATTTTATATTAGATTATGATCGATGCGACTTGAATATTCATCTGTCTTTTGTCATTGCTCTGAAGGAAAGCAAGCCAAACGAAAAGATGATTATATTCGTCTTGGGCAGCCCAAATACAACGTTAGGATACTCAATCGATTTTATCTTTATTAAGAAAAACACAAAAAGAAATTTTTGAATATTCATCCAATATTTCAACCTTCACGTAAAACTTCAAAGGGAAATTGAGCTATAAAACATATTTGTTTTGCTAACAGCGCTCTCAAGATGCCGAATAATAAATAGCATGTGGATATTGACTACTATTTTTAATAAATATAAACAAGATGACAGGTATTGGCATAATTCAAGTTATGAAAATGAGTATCGGAGTAATTCGCCGAATAGCTATTAACTGTAATAGAGATAACTAGTTTCATTATAATAAGTGTTGATTAATATGTTTTCCATATAACTTCGTTCTTGGGCTTTCAATATTTCATATACTTTTCTATAAAATTTAAGGTATTTATCTATTTTGTATAATTCCATCTTTTAAATTTGTTCTAGGGACCTATACGATTGTTGCATGAAGCCTACAAAGAAACACGATGACATCCGTCACACTACCGTCAAGTTCGGGTACGTTGAATGGAGGATATTCATCGTCAGTGACGGAAAAGTTACCAACTACTCAACCAGATTTTGATGCATTACGCACAATAAAACGATCCCTATGTTTAACATCTACAGAATCATGCAAAAAACGTCGGAAGCAGTCGACTCCTATCAGAATATCTACAAGTGAAACAGAAAGTCAGAACGCTAACTCTCTTGAAGGTAAGCCCATCGTGCCTTCCCCTGAACCCAATCATCGTTGTTCAATTTGCCAACAGTCCTTTTCATATCCAGAGCAACTGCAAAATCACATCATATGCGAACATCCTCTTTTAGAGTGCAAAAAGGAGCCCGAAGATCATCCTACAACACCATCTTCGGTTTCTTACGTGGATCAATCAGAAACACCAATGGGTTTATCCATTATGCGCTCTGATATACCGTGGGTAAATGAGATTCAAAACAAAGAGTGGATTGGTTCCAACTTATCAAACCTTTCTTTCAACCCAGCCAATCCAATGTTTATGACGTTACCTCCATATTCACATACAGATAATATATCCCTAAAACCCATTCGGATCTTTAATCCAGATGCTTACTGTGATCTTTGCAACAAAGAATTTTGTAATAAATATTTTCTTAAAACACACAAAGCAAACAAACATGGAATTTACACGGATAGCTCTTCATCTGAGCCTTTATTAAACTCTGTAACTGTACCGTCAATAACAAGTAACCTTAAGATATCTAATCCCGTGCCAACAACTGTCGAACAACCTACCATAACGAGCGATTCGAAAACTCCTGCGAATATGATTAATGCATTCAATAATATTTTCCAAAATCCATTTTCAAATCAAGCAAATTTATCAGAAAATGAAATGAACGAAAATATTGCTATGTCGAATGGAATGTCTTCGTCAAGCGAAAGTGATAAAATTTTCTCAGACGATCCGCACGCTGAAGAAAATAGTAGTCCTTGTATACAAACCGAATCTACCTCAATAAAAAATGATCCAGACGGATTGTTTCATGATACATCGAGTAAATTATCCTCAGATCAAACTAATCGTGAATTAGACTTGTCATATCGTTTAAGGAAAATTGGTGTTATGAACCCTAAAGCATTTTGTGAAATATGTTGTAAGGAATATTGTAATAAATATTTTCTAAGAACTCACAAACTAAAACGGCACGGAATATACATTCCAGACGACAAAGATAAGGACATTAGAAGTGAATGTATGTCAGGCTTTTCATCAAGTAACGTGCAGACGAGTCCTTTAAATCTCATTATGACAGAGCAAGGCAGTTCCGACAGTAAAATAACATCACCCACGAGTATTGGTTGTGATATATGTTGCATTAAATTTCAAAATGCTAGTCTTGCACAATTGCATAATGTCAGCGTCCATGCCAGAGTATCTTCAATAGAACCAGAAGAATGTGACAGATCGCAGCAGGATAGTACCAAAATATCAGAAGGAATCAAATCTAATGAGAAATCGGTGAATCCAGAAACTATTAGTGAAGATTTGCAAAAACTTCAAACAATGATTCTTCAGCTGAACGACATCGATACTTCTAAAGTAACCACGAACTGTGCTATTTGTAACAAAGAATTCGAAAACCGATTTTATCTTCAAGCACATATGCTCTCAGAGCATAGTATGTTGATGGACGAAGGAGATTGTGAAAAAGCGGGTGATACAGAGTTGCGCTCAACTAATAATGCAATGTGCGATATCTGCGGTAAGGAATTACTGAACGTCGAAGAATTATCAAGACATATAGTGGAATTTCATTCAAACCATCAAGTGGCTGCAGATTCTTCGAAAGATGACAATAGTGGATTTACCGGTGGAGATAAATCGTCAAATAGATTGCAAGTTTCTAGTGGACATATCCCAGAACGGCGTGTTTCTATGAACGTTACCCCCACCAGTAGCTACTGTGAAATTTGCAACAAAGAATTATGTAATAAATATTTCATGAAAACACATATGCAAAGAATGCATGGGATCGAAATAGAGAATGGAGCACAAATTGGAGGTGTCGTTTGTGACATATGCAACAAGGAATTATGTAGCAAATACTTCTTACGTGTTCATAAACATAACACTCACGGTATAATTGAATACGGAGGTAATTTATTGCCTCCAAGGAAATCAGATGGAGAATCATCAGTCTTGCCATCACCTTCCACTCCACTAGAAACGGATTCAACTCTAAAACCAACCGACTTAGCGGATTTAAGTCACAGATACTTCACTCATTTTACCGAAGTCTGTACTATATGCAGTCGGAGATTTAGAAGTACGAAATGGTTGAAAGCTCATTTAATAACAGACCATGGGCAAGTGGGGGCAGAAAAATGGGCTGAAATTGAAATCCAGTTACAACAAAGAGGAAAAGTATCGACAACGGCAAATTTAGAAGGAAATTCAAACTTAAAAATACCAAATGGAAGTCAAGATATGCAACAACAGAAAGTAGGTGGCGTTCAAAATTTTATATCCACTTTATTTGGTATCGACGAGAGTAACTCGAAAATGTATCAATGTTCCTATTGCCCATTCACCTCGCCTTTATTGCCCTTGTTATTTGTTCACGAAAGATCACATATGAATATGGAAGGGTTTTCATTTAAGTGTCCTATATGCCCACAAAATTTTACTGAACGAAAATTGCTGGAACGTCATATATTATCTAGACATTCCTTCCTCTTACCCAATACTGTCAAAGAGGAAGATACTATCACAAAAGAAATGTCTAAAGAAAGTTCCGAGGACGATGATCCAAGTAGACAAGAATTTGGTACATCTAGTCAGGGACAACTAGCTAAGCTATCATCCCCTATAAAAGTACCCTCGGATATTGAGCAATCTTTAATGGATGTGGCTAAAAGAATGCAATGGCCAGCTACTTATGCTATACCTCAAAGAAAAAATCAATCAGAACAGGACCAAGATGAAGCATCTTCACCTTCAGGGCCAGGGTACGTAATGCAGGCATTTTTATTAGAAGAATCAGCCTCCGAACGTCGGGTTATGCCCTCTGTTGTTTTCTTACCTATGCTACAAAAACAACCAGCCCCTATCACTGTTACTTTTACACTAACCCCGGCCTAACACATCCTCACATGTAGTTTGCATATATGTGTTATATTTTTTTAAGAAACAATCGATGGCGATTCCACGACACCTGTGATTTTTTTAATTTTAATTATAATTATTGTATAATCCTAATATATAGATTTATAAGCGATTCCTATATTTGCAAGTTACCTCATATATTATGAGAAGGAACATATGAGCACATATTTTTATGCAAATACGGAAGACTGAGTGAAATTTTTATATAGTCTGTTGATTTTCACTTTAATATATCGAGATACTGATGTTTTGTACGATAAAGCTTTAGGTGATGTTTAAAGAAGTTCCTATTTTCTATCTCGATATAATAATATAATTCACAAGTATGTACGTATTCAGTTGTTAGATGTAGCTTGCTCAACAGTCAGTTAAAATGTTCCGCGTACCTAGTCCACGTAACTCAGGGTTAGCTGAAAAGAGTACAATCAGCCACTCGCGTCCCCAAACTGGCGACGCATTCCTTTTCGAGTTCCTGACTAGTAGCATAGGATAAACAATATCATTACATTCCTTCATTTTTACTTGGTTCAGTTAATATTTGCTCCTTATATATTCATTTCCATTATAAATTATATTACCACCAGTAGTAGGTAATTAGCCGTATAATGAATATTTTTCAAAACAAATAATCAACAGACTCAAAGACCTGACATGCAAATGTGCAGGTAATCCGGAGGACAAACACAGCGCTTTCCAAGATAGTTGTCAGTTTTCGATTTGATAGGATATTCAGGTTGTAAAAGGTTTCAGCCAGCTGAAAAGTAAGCAGGCTATTTTATTTAGAAAACAATCCATCTTCCGGGATATCAATATTGTACAATTATGACTAAGCTTTCACAGTTTCTATGACTTCCTCATTATTTTTTTGTAGATATTGCCAAAGAAACTTCAATAAATCATTAGTATTTTAATTAACGCGCCGATCCGAGCACATAGTATTTCAGCCGGAGTGACATCCTATTTTGTTATGACCAAATTTCTTCAGTTTGGACTCTCACCAGGACACAGTTTCAGACTTGACTGGCATGATTTTTAAGCGGTCTTGACTGTATTTTATCTTTCTTTTCAACTCATTCTCTTGGTTTCATAAGCGTTCTTAGATTGCAACCTAAGTAAATTGGGTTGTTGCTTACACTTCGAGAATGACGAACGAAATATTTATTTACCATACTTCTTTGAATATCCATTATGAAAATCAGTACACTTTTTAATGTTTCTAAAGAACTAAGAATATGCAGTTTGTTCTTTTGCCAAATCAGAGCGGAGGTCGTATCACTTTGATGTTTGACCGAATATATATGTAATAGTATAAACTTACATTGTTATGGCAAGGAAATTGCAATCAAATTTTTGTGAATATTTGAAACTAAACATCCCATCAATCTAGAGGTATGCAAGAAATTTCTAGTCATTGGCTTTGAGATTAAAAAATTCGAAATCAATCCAACATCGAAACACACGAATATCTTTGATATAAATTTCAGTACAAAACTAACATTTTCTGATATAACAATTTTAATATAAGCCGAACTTAATTTATTTACACAAGAGCGAAGACAAATAAATAGTGATTTGCAATTAGAAACAAAACGTTTGATTTTTGTAGAGATATCTGTATAGAAAATATTTACATTCCTAAATTTGTAGAAACTGAAAAGTATCTGATTTAATTAAAAAATTAAAATGAATTTGTGACAATATTGAAAGCTATGCTTTTTGGAAAAAAATACTTTTAATGAGCATTTAAATGAAGTATTGTATGGCATATATTTGATAATTGAAAAAGATCATTATTCTTAACGAAGACGGTTGTGAATTGTTAAGGAGCAAGAATTCTGAACCAAGTTATTCACTTGTCCTTCCTTACACTTGCGACTTATTCCATTTGAAATAATGGATATGAATGACGGCGATATGCCTCACAGGAATTCAGACACGTCGCCTCGATTTTTGGGAAATATATAAAGTTTTTTTATAGTTTAAAAGGCGACGCACTCGGCTCATAATTACTGTAATCAATAATATTAATCTCACGACAACCTCTGTCAGATATATTTTCAACTTATAGTTTCCTGAAATTATCAAGCATTACTAATAATGCCACATATTTATGACAGAATTATTATTATATCTTGGTAATAAACTACACTGTTGCACAAATTTTGATGGATTTTGTCGAGATATTAATAAACCACGTATTTACAAATCAGCAATGGTGGTCAATTTAATTGAAAACGATTTTATAACAGAGTAAATACTAAAAAATTTACTGATTAATAGCTATTAATCAAAAATCCCTTCAAACTAGTCATATTTAAACTTGTAATCTCGAGAATCATTAATATACTTTATTCATCCATAAGGATGGAATGGAATATTGAACGTAATTTATACATTTATTAAGTATTTCGAGACTGTTTTTTTCACATTTGTAAACTAAAAGTAAAAATTGAGATAATTGTATAATATAATTTAAAGTTCAAGTGATGGGTGAGACAATATTACTTTTTCAGTGTTAAAAACAATACAGTCCCAAAAACTATATATTATATAATTTTTAAATATGGTTTTGACGAAATCTCTAAACATGAAGCCTACTTTTTCAGTGACTCTCATTGATTTTATTGGTTACTAATTCTTCAAATTTATATTGAATACGCCGAATCACTTTATTTTTAATGTATTCAAAGAAATACATAGAAAACAAAAAAGAGATATTACTAACTTTTTTTTCTTTATGAATAACATCATGTTTTAATCCAGTTGTGTACAACTATAATATTTTATAACTATAATGCTCGTATTTAAATCGGTTCAAGCTAAACTTTTATATAAAACCAAAATGAATAGTAACTTTTTCTTCTTAAAATTACACTGTCTGAATCTGAGCATTCCAATAATCATATTGCTTGTATTTAATCGATTCTAGTTGTTTATCTAGTCAATTGTATATCAAATTCTAGTCAGGAAAATTTAGTATATTTATATTTTTTATATTCATTATATATGTAGGATTAAAAACTGCTTTGATCAAAATATACATTTTCTTTGGAAAAACAAAAACGTGCAAATAGTAAAAAAATATAATTCAAAGGCGATATCTTAGATATGGCGGCAAAAATACTGTAACTAGGACAGGAAGTGAAAACTCTTATAGGCCTAATCACAGGTCACGCAGAAGTTAGTTTTTACAGATAACAATACAGGGAGGACCATTGATCAGTTTCTGTGGAGTAAGGAACAATGTACAACCTCCGCAACCGTTAAACTCTTATAAACACACAGAGAAAAATTCTAGAATTTGAATTACTGGCTTTCCGCGCCTGGAACATTCTTTATTTCTTGAGTGCCTCCAGGGCGAACCTGGGGCTTGCAAAGGGAAGACTGAGGTAACTATGAGCGATAAAAGTTCCCCATTCTTATTATTGTGAATAGGAGCTACAAAAATGAAGTTTTCATTAAATGTCAAAATTATCAGTTACATATCAATCCAAACATGTAAGGATTGTACAATTACCCTCCAATTATTTGTAATTTCTTCACATTATTAGAGTGTGCTATTTAAGCAAAAAACGCTATCAACACGGAAAAAACTTATCGATATTTATTAATAACTAACGCAAGCTTCCAACTTTGCTTTTATTAATAGATTAATTCATGTCAATTTATCACATTCTCTTATCTCTCATGGTATAATTAGTCAATAATTCCTAATTTCGTAGTCTTAATTATTTATCCGGCTTTAGACTTATCGCGAAATAGCACGAAAAGACCGCGAAAACGCGAAACGCGATAAGTGTAAAGAGATGCATTTCGCCTTTCGAAAGCATAAAGAGAGTTTTTGGCTTTTCGTTTCATTTTTCGCAGCACGAAAATAGTGTGAAACTCGAATAAGTCTGAAGCCGGCTTTACTAATATTCTTAAGATTCTTCTCTAGGTTTAAATTCTAAATGTGTAGAATAATACGAAAAAGATATTCTGAAGAAAATAATGAATATTTATTATTTTTTTCGTGCTCTGGTCCTCTCTAACAATTCTACCCAAAATTTACATGCCAATTCCCAAAATTTATGTCAAAGTAATCAAAAAACAAAAAAATAGAAAGTAAAAAACTACGAATTCGTTCTCGAAATTATTGTGTTTATTTTTACAAAATATCTAAATAGGCTGTGACTATAATAGTCAAAAACTATTATACATCTACCTCGTTATAATAACTAATTTTATAGTTAATATTAACAACTTTTTTTTTGTATTTTTTGTATCCATGGCTCAATTCCATATTGCCAAATGATAAATATTTTTATGACACTCTGCTATTAAGCAATTATTTGCTAATATTAAAAAATACTGATTGACCACCATTGTCCATTACTTCCACAATTCCATAATTTCCAAAAAATATTATGATAATTTCAACATTTACGTCACTGTTATCTTCTATATATTTTTAATATGTTCTGTTAATTTTACGTTTGTTTTTAATGTAAAATAATTCCTAAGCTAAAATTATTAATATGTTTGTGTACACAATACATCAGATTAATTCATGTATTTATAGGGTGGTCATACAATTTATGTAATAAAACAATTTTTGCGTTCCAATAGTCTAAAAATAAAAATGAAGCTCAGTACAATTGAAGTCGGATTCTCCCTAGATATTAATTATCACGCGATGTCAGATCTTAAGATCGAATAAGAATTTAAATTTACATTATATGCTATTGAAATACTGTCTGCAATTATTTTACGCATCTCAAACTAAAAACATAAATTATTTGGTCACAAGTTTTTTCAAGACATCCAAAAATGACATGGCTGTTATCAGCTCCAGAAAAATATATCAAATTATATTTATATATACAAGATCATTTTTATGTTGGATGTAAAATAAACCAGGGTATGTATGAGGCGCTGTTGAAAATCAGTAACAAAATTCATATAATTGAAATTTGTAGTTTTCCAGAGAATAAATTTTTAAAATAAACAGAATGTTTAACATTAGAAATATACAAATAAAATCAATTCATAAGCAGACCTGTCCTCCTTATCAATAATTTAAATTATTCTCTGCTTCTCATATATGAAGGTGAATTATATTTCATAACAAGAAATCAATATTTTTGCTGACGTGCAAAGAAAATGATGTCTCGGAGTCTTTTCTGAAAACTAATTTTGTCGACCAAGATTATTCAGCATTATATTTACTAACTTATTTCTATATTTAACATGAAAATAATCGTCTGAATCCAAACCTTTCCTGAACATTTTCAATTAATGAAAATCGTTTGATCATATATCAATATAATCATATTGGTATAAGATGAAACAAAAGTTAGTTCATGTTTATTTGTATAAATAAATTAGAAATCACACTATGATGAGAAAATATTGAGAAAACTACTTTGACTTATCCATATAGTTCAAAGTTGACAAGTAATTTGTATCGAATTCGAAGTTGTAAGAATCATAACCATCCAAAGGTGTTTCTGATATATTGTGTATACATTGAGTATAAACAGGTCAAATTATATGAATAAAAGCTTAATTGGATATATAAAATTGGAATGAATTCTTCATAAAGTATACAAATCTTCATAAATATTTCATGAAAGTATATATGTGATTGAATATATTCGTTCAATATTGTAAAAGGCAGTATTTTCACATTGTACTTAAAACAAAAACCAAATTAATGTTTTATGTAATTCATTGTTAAAGGTCCAGAATTGAAAAATGAAAAGTTTGACCTGTAAATATTTCAATAAGATGATCTTTAAACAGTTTGGGCAATTCATCAAAATATTAATCGAGAAAGTAATAGACAAATTTAATTATAATTAAGTTATATTTGAGTGATATTAATAGAACATAAACTGAAAAAGATCTTATGGGAAAGGTTTTTTTTTATTATAGGATAAAATATTTGAACTAAACTGTAAATATTCCTCAACATTTATATTGAAAGTGACATATCTATTGCAACAAATCAGTGCACCTATTGAGTTTAATGGGGTGCACTGACCCTTTTCCTTTTACCTGTATATACTATAAGAAGAACAGATGGCAGGTAAATAAAGCTAAGCAAAACTTTAATTGAATTAATAAACCATAATTATTTTCTTTGATGAATGATATCAATGTTTATATGTTATTCAAAACTCAACTTCGGTCTTTTTAAAAATATCTCACATTGCATTAGCAACTCGGATATATGAATATTTTTCAATTCTCTCAATTTTTAGTATTCGTATGTTTTTCGTCGTTTTTTAATGCAATTTCATTCCTTTTATTGTATTGATGACTTATTTATCTGTTTTCCAAGAAATCTCGTTATTACTTCTTTTATTTTTTTAAGCCTTTATATTTTATATCACTTGAATAATTTTAATAATATATTATGTCCTTATACTTATGTTGAGAAGAAGTTTTGACATTTTGATGTTTTGTCTGTTAATTTATTATAATAATGGTTCATTCTTCTTCTTCTGATTATGTTATATATCATTCAATTGCATTTGTTGGTACGGCTATCAATTCATATATTGAGTTGTCGATGTCATGTAATATTTTCATCAAGGTCAGAGTTGTACGAATTATTTGTATAATTTATTAAAATGAACCTAAATCTATAAAAAAATCTATGAAATGTTCGGACAGGGATATGGGTGGTTACTCGTTCATTAATATGAGAAGTGATCCGATTCCGCGGTCTCAATCTGCCTTTTTCACGCAACCAATCGCTCCTTTCGACGAATTCCAAGACTTTAATCTTCCTACTCCTTGGAAGGGGAACTGCAAAAATGAAAATAATGATTTAAATAAAAAAAAATTGTTTACTATTGAGAAAACCGTGGGAATTAATGGATACTACATTCTTATCACTTCCTTTAAGTCAACATCAGTGTTCAAAAATGAATTTGCCCAAACTGTGTTATATAAAAATATTTGCTTTGCTTTAATTATTATAGTGAGTATTCAAAGAAAATCTTGTCAATTGTCACGTAGAGTTGATATACAATTTATGTCAAAAGACTAATATATATGGGTCTAGTAGAAAATAAACAATATGTTACTAACATTAAAAAAATGTAGATATATCATAAAATAGTTAACTACAAGATGTACATGTAACAATATCATGTATCTTATGATATTAATGTAACAAGATGCATTTCTGTCTGGAAACGTCAGTTGTATTTAACTCAACATTTCTTTGATTTTAAAAAGTATGTCCGCTACCAAATAATATTCCTACATATCTTTTTCAGATCCAGGTTAGCTTCCTTCTCAAAAATAATTTGCCATTGAGTAAATTTAGATCTTTCACAATGGTTTTCATGGGTTTCGTTTTAAATATCTTCTTCACCTGTCTGATAGCAACAATTCTTATTAAATACCCAGTGTTTTCTTTTTCAGTGATTTCACTTTTATTTCCCCACATATAATAACGAAACAATTGAATGGTTTGGCTAGAGCAAATTATATACTGCAGAATGTTTATTGAAAGTATCCAATTTACCCTACTTCATATTCTCTTTTTTTCTCTTTTTCTGCTAATACAAGAAAACTATTCTTCACTCACCCGACAGTCTAAAGACCTTCTTAAGACATTTTTCTTCCAATATTTCAAATTAACATTTCAAGTTTTGAAGTGAACATATCAACAATTAGTTTCCATACAATCACCGTTATATGGTTATCATTTGTTTTCAAATTTGTAGCTATTGCTCATTGTCAAATTAATAACTAAAAAGAATGCGGTCATGAATTTTTTGTACAACCGGCTTGATAGTGGAATAGCAAAACAACTGATTCGTATATCTCATTTAATATCTTTTTATTGATGTATCTAATGAATATTTCATCATTACCTATTGGGAAACAATTTTTATCAATCTATTAAAAAAACATTGATGAGGTTTTCTTCAAAGGATATATTTTAGTGTTTTACGAAATTGATTGTTTCTTTATCCGATAACAGGCATTACTATAACCACATATTGTTTAATGTTGTATAGTACAAAACTGACTACCTTTGCTAATTACTAGTTGTAATATACAAGCTGTGTGCCTTCAGTAATTGCAAAAATGACCTGCTATTTCATATTATAAGAGCCTGGGTGCTATGAATTATATCTGTTTTACTATAGAGTACAAAATGCAGATGTTCTTTACAAGTTTGTATTCAAATCAACTGAAACCGGATACCGTAAAAATCAACTAAATCGTATAGAATTGAAATTTAGTCCGGAAGCTTCACTTAAAGATAGTGAGTTGATAAAATTCATGAGAATTTTCAGCGTTATCTATATTTAACCGCAATCATACTATTCCAACAAAATTTTGTTTATTGACATTCTAAAAAAATTTGACTATGACCTAACATCTTATCTAGTGAGACTAGTGGCCTCATCTGGGACGTTTACTTTTAAATTCGACTAACCGAATTCGAATAGCATTTTTCGGTAAAACAGAACATTGAAACCAGTATACTGCACAATTAATTAACAATAACATTAGTACCATTCCACGGATTGAAATGTAACAATTTTTGATAAATTTTACTACACAAAAGGGATTAGCATACTTTTTACAAAAAAACGTCTCCGTCAACATAATCTTCAATCATTGTGAATCTTTGAATTGGTTTGATTATTATTCAGAGAAGTAAAAAGAATGGAAAATAATATTAACATTATTAAAATCAAATTGTTAGTTAATAATGACTCAGAAAGTTTTTATCATGAAACATTTCAACACTGAAATAATAGTAAATATATCGGACTATAAACTAATTTATAGATGCATTCAGAATTCCACATTGGATTCGTTCAGTTTCTAGTCCCAGACTATATATTGCATAAATTTTTATTCCTGATCATCATGCAAATCAATTTCGATTTCTTTATAATTTTTGTTGCATTTATAACGGTGGGGTTCTCGTTTCCTGAATTCTGACAACAGCTGCTATGCACATGCCATTTCGAACCCCTCACTGACCACTGAAAACCCTCCCAGATTATTTTTTAAAGTATGCATCTGTTTATTTCAATTTTATGTATGTGGTGTTCTATTATTTGCTAAAATATTGAAATACGTTCATTTTAATGTTATCCCGCGATATATTTTGGCCGTTACTAATAATAAATCTTATCTGTATTCATTCTATATGTAACCTCTATTCTAGGTTGGATCTTTTCATAACTGCATTTCTAAAATAAAAGTAACAGAATGTAAATTATATATATATATATATATATATATATATATATATATATATATATATATGACAGTAATAAAAAGTTTTTAGTTTAGGATTGTAGTCTGTTCTTGAATTTTATTAACGTTCAACAGAAATTCATCAAAAATCAATATTGTGATTCTCTTCATAAATATTGAAATGTTGATTCTGATTGTTACCCAAATTTGTGTGAAACCATGAAAAAGTTAAAGTTCAATTGGAACATGTCAAAAAGTTTCTGCCTCTATCAAAAGCTGAAGATTATCTATTTTGACTACTCAGTGATTGAGAGGTTCACAAATAGTACTAATTAACCTAGAGTTGGTTTGCGTGAATCTATTTGTTTTATTATTGTCGAAATATATGACAATGGTTTTCCTCCTTGACGTTCTCATTTCTGACAAAGGTGAACTTGTACGGCATTCATTCGTATATATTCAAGAGCTGGTTCTCGTGTTCTTCATTTCTTAATAAAAGTATATATTCATATACTTCTGTTTGTTATTTTTGGTTAAAATCGAATGTTAATCATTGCAAGAGTTGCATTTCAAAGTTTCACTTTGAGTCTATCAAGTTATTGAAAAGTAGATAAAGTAGTTAGAGAATATATTTAAGCGTACTGAACATATATAATGTTTTCGAAATCCTTCTATCATCCTGCTGCCTATTACTCTATTATTGAATTTAGCAATGATAGTATATTCTAGATAATTATATCGCATATCCCAAATGTAAAATATTACATGAAAAATAGGATTCAAATAAATCATGTACGGACAAACTTTGCAATTCTACTACATGTTATTAAAGAAGTTGGTTTTGAAAGGTGAAGGAAGTTCTCTTTATACCGCATTTTACAAAAAAGACATTGAATACAAACTTGTATGTCAATAACAGTCAAGCTATACATGTGTATAAAAAAACATGCATTTTATTTATGCATGTAGGACCCAGCGTGATATGAACCTTTGCAAAAAAATCATTTAAAAATTCCTGCTGTGATTTTTCAATGTATATTTATTGTGCTGGAATGCAGTAAAGTGTTTTATAATAAAAAATCTTATAATATACAGGGTGCTATCTAATATTTTAATTATTAAGATATTTTATTATATGTTGTATGTTATTCCAGTATTATTTACAACTTTCAGTCTAGTCTGCTGTATCCTGATCCTGCAAATTAACTATAAGTGAGTAATAACATATGTGTTCATACTGGTATTTAAAAATATATATATAATATATAGACGATCACTATACAGGATGATCCACTTAACAGTATTTTCTATAATGAATATAAAGTTTTTTTTTAAATGAAAAATATATTGGCGAAGTGTGGGGTTTATGAGTTATTACAATCTTTATAAATTCTACTTTTTGTAATGTTTAACTTATTTTTTATAATTTATTTGAACTGTTTTTAACGGTTGGGCAGATTTATATACAGGGTCCTTCACAACGAGCTGAATCGATATGTATATGGGAAAGTACTGCGGCAAGTGTTCTGAAAATTTGCTTGCATAGGTTTTCCGAAACTATGCTCGTTTCAGCTAAAATAACTTCTGTTTTCTGAAATTTCCGGATATACCGGACGTGGACCCAAAATTCGTTACTTTAGACGGAATGCCGGAATGCTATGGTTTTTATTATATTTTTGGAATCTTCGCGAAATTTCAATATAACTTTATACAAGGCATAGTGTGCCTAAAGTCCACTATTTTTAATTATTTCACATTTTCGAAATTTTTGGACACATGCAGCCCTCCACTAGAAAAATTAAATTTCTAAGTTTAAGTGAGTTAGGTCCAATATTTTTGGGATTTGGACAAACAACACTTACAGCTTTTAAAATCTGCGAAAACCTTGACAAAAATTTATATAGGGTGTTCAGAAAATGGTGCCGAATTTCGCTATCTAAAAACTTCGAATACTTAATTTTTTCAAATGGCAACATTTCGAACTAATTCACCGCAAGAAATTCAAAACATCACTCAGCACGGGTTTTTAAGAAGAATCCATAAATGTTTGGAAGTTGAGAGCAGCCATTTCAAAAATTTACTTTAGCTTAATTTTTCTTGTTCTTCTCCTCTTAGTGTAGTGTTTTTAAATATTTTTTAATTGACTAAAGTATTTTTGATACGTTAACTTTTGTTATTCGTTGTTAGCCATCGGCAGGTGACAATTAAAAACCATGAAAATTTCAGTTTTTTCAAGTTTCTACAAAAACCGTTAATTTGAGATATAAGAATCTACTAACAAAGTCCCCTTAATTTAAAGCGTAGAATCCAATGGTAAAGAGAAAAATGGGGGTTACCGTTTGAAAAAATTAATTTTTCGAAGTTTGTAGATAGCGAATTTGGCACCATTTTCTGAACACCCTATATAAATTTTTGTTGACTCACTTAAACTTAGAAATATATTTTTTTTAGTGGAGGGCTGCATGTGTCCAAAAATTTCGAAAATGTGAAATAATTAAAAAATGGTGGACTTTAATGGACATACAATAAACTTATATATAGTTGTATTGAAATTTTGCGTAGATTCCAAAAATTTAATAAAAACCATAGCATTCCGTTTAAAATAACGTCCACTTGGGTCCACTTCCGGTATAACCGGAAGTTTCAGAAAACCTGAAATGATTTTAGCTGAAACGAGCATTTCGGAAAACCCATGCAAGCAAATTTTCAGAATACTAGTCCCAGTAATTTCCCATATGCATATCGATTCAGCTCATCGTAGAGGACCCTGTACACGTTTATTATTTACTTACTTCATTCATTTATAAACTAACACTAAATATTTTAAACTAGTCGCTATTCATGAAACTATACACAAGAAAGTAAGCAAACAAACAAATAAATAAAAACACCTTCCTAGAAATTAGTTCTAATAACAATATAAACACATCACCGTTGTATATTACATAAAAACATAGATAAACAATATCAAACGACTTCCGAGAATTTTTACATCAGGTGCGTTCACCAAATTTTATAACATCGTAACCGAACGTGGACGAGTTCGTAACATTATACAGCACATTTTGGCATTACATGTAATAAAAATTGTTACTTTTTGGAACAACAATAATAATAAAAACTTGTAATACATATGAAGGTCATATATTTTACTTTCAGTAAAACTGCATATTATGGAGAAACTACACGTTTTTTCGCTTTTTCTTGCTATTCCATAATTAAAAATGATGTTTTTAAAACAAACATCTTTGTTTAACAATCGAAACAGTGAGGGTAATACTGTTAAGTGAGACATAATGTATAACTATTGGTTGATATATATATATATGTATATATATATATATATATATATATATATATATATATATATATATATACAATCTGTTTACCATCTCAATTATATAACTTTACAACGACCAATTGCAAAGAAAAATAAAGTTGTTTGAGAAAACTATCCAACTACTAAGTCCCATAAGCAACCATCTACCTCAGCATTTTGCCAAAATCTAGTTGTTTAGTTCTAGGGAATTGAATGTTACATATTTTTTTGTTATTGTTCACAATACCCTAATAATAGTTTATTAATTATAATTAAAAAATGTATTCGTTTCTCAAACGGATTCATTTTTTTCATATAATAATCCTATATATTTTTTAATAAATTGATTAAAAATTGAGGATTATATCTGCAATATAGGCTTCAAATCTATCTATTTCTACATCAACTTACAAGTGCCGGTATCAAACTAATTGTACGAAAAAAATAATTTCAAAAACAGAAATACAATATACTTCATTTAGGGTGTAATTTTTAATGTCAGAGTAGTACTTAAATGTAAAAATAAGTTTAATATGTTAATAAATATTATAATAATACTGGAAATATGAACCGTAAGTTTTACAGTTATTCCTCGATGGTTATGTTGTGAAAATCGCAGCAGGTTTGAAATATATTTACTAACTACAAAGGATTCATGTTACTTTAGGAGATGTATATTGTAAATGAGCATAAAATCAAAATCATGGATCGTATCTTGCGAATGTTCATAATGTTAAATATAAGTTTGTTCTAGGATGTTCCAGAACTCTCAGGGTACGATACGTGGACCAACTTCGTTAAAATATTAATACGGGTTCTATATAGATATACATCCATATATTATATAAAAAATATATATTTATTGAGTTAAGCTAGACTATATTCTTATGTGTTATTTACATTACCATACAAAAAACGCGTTAGAGTTCAACTTAATTATGTATATGCCCAATTATCGAAAATGTTGTTATTGTTACTGATACTTCAACTAAATAATCAAAAATAAGAGCAAAGTATTTTTGTTCCTCGTTTCAATCAATAGCTAACACGAATTCAAACGAAATTTTCACCACTCGATAGGAACGTAACAGAGGGATTTTAAAATACCTTATTAAAACGATCCAATGACAGATCTTACTATTTCCATAAATACTCCATGTTTCATACATTATTCAACTGAACCAAAAAATGTTTATAATTAAACAATATGTATTTAATTTCCTATCTAAGACCAAAAATTATTTTCACTAGTAGCTACCAAACATTTTATATTTTATTGAACAATTCCTGACAGTCTTCTTCACAATGATCTAATCAATCTATTTATCTAAAAACCAATAT
Organism: Diorhabda sublineata; assembly: GCF_026230105.1. Lineage (NCBI taxonomy): Eukaryota > Metazoa > Arthropoda > Insecta > Coleoptera > Chrysomelidae > Diorhabda > Diorhabda sublineata. Next base: position 12,863,059 of record NC_079485.1, on the reverse strand, counting down.
ACCAAATCTTAATATCAACAACAGACAAGTCTTTGCTTGATTTATCTGGTCTACTTTTATGATTTTTTATACATATTCTCTGTTCTCTCAAAAGTTTCCGAAACATACAAAGCCACGTCTCAATTATTTTTAAGGGGAAACAGGCCTGTAAGCTGGTTTTCAAGGAAACCACATCAACTCTATCGGGACAGATACAAGCCCTACAGTGTTGAATAGAAGGAAGAGTCAACTATACCTCAATATTAAATGGTCTTTACACTTCAACAAAGAAAAATATTATTCTCACTTATGGGAAAAGTGGAAGATGCACAAGAAGAAATTTAAAACATAAATATGTCGTGCAATATTAATTTTATGAAACTGGTTCCGCTGTTAATAAAAAAATAATCGCATGAATGAAGCTGTACAAATAGAAGTTCACTGCAGAATCCTCCATATCACTTCGCAGTGAGACATGCAGAGTAGAAGTAACTCACAAAATAGTAAGAAAAGCCATGAAAATTCTTCTGCAGCTGGACGATTTCGACGGGTTAATTAAATGTTGTGAGATAATATTTGAATGTTCCGCAAAATATTTGCTCTAACAATGAGTGTGAGTTGGGTATTAATGGGCATGTTAACAAGTGAAATTGTTCGAAATAGTATTATTGAATCTTGATACACTGTATCAAGAAATGATAGACTCACTAATAACAAAACAATATCAGATTGTTGATATTATGAAACTGAAAACCAGCTTACAAGCTATCTCCATTAACTTCAGTTTGTTGTGGCTTTGCATATTTTGGAATTTCTTAAAGGCACTAAGTTGGTGAGTTTCCAAATTTGCACCCCTATGGTTATTTCGTTATAAGCAGTGCTTATTACATTCTTCCATATTAAGTTCTAATTTGCAGTTGCAAACTAATAAAGACATCATAAAAGCAGCAGTTATATCCAATTTGATACAATTAGTAATGAATTTGTTTATGAAAAACCAATAAATCAAATCTCAATTTCATCTGCCGACATATCATTGAGTACATTTCGTAAAACGTTTTATTACTACAAATAATATGAAGCATCTGTTCTACATTCGGGAATTGTTATTTCATTATAAATAATATAGCGATTATAGTCATCATTCCTTTTTGTTATATACATATATTATTTAGTGTATTTTTAATTATGCATGTTCCGAATTTCTTCTATATATCTTCTCTAGGTATGAAGACATATTTCGATTTATATCTACTAATGTTTGTATCGTTTCTGTTATAAACTCATTCAATTTATTCTTTTGTATCCTACATTCTGAAAACAGTTTGCGAATTTTTTCCTGAATTATGTGTTTGATATTTGTATACTTTCAGTATGTACTGTAATTGAACCACTGCAGATCTATTTCTATTCAGATAGTTATTTACCCCAACCAGACTGAGATCCTTCATTCTTCGTATTCAATTTATTTTCTAAAATCTCACTTCCTCTCAATACTTACAGTATACTCAATTATTATCAAAATATCAGTGAATCTGACTGTTGTTAAGAGTTTTTGCATTTTTTTTTATATCGAAATATTTTCGCACTTGAGGATCAGTTAAAAAAATTACAATACCCGAACGACAACATGTAGGTTATACTGACAGTTACATTAAAATTTTTGCTCATTTCTCTATGCTATTCACCTAGTGAGTACATTGTACATAAGTTGCGACTCATTACGAAGTCATCATATCAAATGTTGAATGATAAATTCCCTTGATCAGTTATACAAGTATAATATATAGTTATGACAAATATTAAGGTAAATTTGGCTTTCTCTCTACTGCATTGCCAGCATTGGTAAATTTTTTGCGATTCACTGGACTAAATATCTTTTAAAAATTAAAACTACTGATAAAATATGACAATGGCAAAAAAGATAGGAGATGAAGGGTAATTATACTGATTCGTTAATCTGGTTTTTGGATGTTATAATGGAGAGTCAATCTTCAGTGATATTAAGTTTATGTACCTTTGTTACAACCTCAGACATGCCTTTGTTCACACAATATTCCTAGTGAATAGATGGAATAATATATCTAAAATACAAAATGTTGGTGAAGTATCCGTGACAATTTCAATTTTCTAAGTTATAGCACAGTGTCCAAACCTTGTTATATCTACGTAGATCTAAGTTTACCTTGAATTGTGTGTATTTGTAGCCCTTATAATTAGAAACATTTTAAAAGCTAGTCAATGTATTTATTTTGTGTATTTCAGTTTAGTCAATATTCTAGTCAGAATATATGTTAATTTTTCTTATATTTTGTCCAATTTATATATTTTTATTGAATAAATTATTATATTTTGATTGGTACAATCTGTTGTCACTATCTGTTACCAAAACCTTTTACAGAAATAGTATTTAAAAATTATATTTTTCCATCAATTCGCGCTATTATGGATAATCCAGTCAAAGCTTGACAACCAACGTTTGTTGGAGAATAGACCGTAAATATTCATTTTCCAAGAATAGAGTTGGTCACTAGACTTTCATGATAAATCTATTCTTCGTTGTAAAAATAGTAACTGAGCCAGTAATTTTACTAACGCGCGTCAAATAAGAAAAATATGAAAACACTTCTAGAAAGACAATCCTGGTTTCAAATTTGTCAACATACATAAACAATTCTTATAAGTTATATCTATACTTCTGTATATATTCAATACACAAAATTTTTGTTTGATAAGTTAAATATTTTGGCCTGCACAAGTTTAATTAGACTTTCTGGAAACCACGATCCGTGACCAGATAGATCACCTATTAGCTAAGTGCAAATCCTAATCTAAAACTAGATTTTTATCAATTTTTATCTGTTTTTGGCAATTAATTTCAAATTTAAAACTCAATCTTTGAAAACCTATGAAAACCTTTTATTTTTATTACTTTAATTTCGTGCATTATTCACAACTTTATAGTTTTTCTGGGTTTATAGACCTTAATTCAGTTGTTTACTAGGTTTTAGGTATTTCATTAATTATTATTAAGCCTCGATTTACCAAGAAATTTCATAACTAATACCAATAAGCTATTTTTTGTTGGACTGATCATAAAAATTGATCGTGTACAGAGGATTAACTTTTAAAGTTGAAGAAACAAACGAAAAAACCCGTTATCACATTTATTCGGGCTATAAAAGAGCATTATGGAGGGTACAGAGAAGGAAAACAATCTGTGTACCGTAAACTTTGATCAAATTAAGAATATTTTTGTAGATATTTTAAAACTATCACAATTACAATTTAAAAAAAAGCATATTTTTCTAGTCTAAATGTTTTGGCTGTTTTTACCGATTTGTATACTAAAATATAACATGCAACGTTCAATATACATCCATATTCATTAAAAAAAATTGATCAAAGCCATCTTACTGACTGAAGTGTCTTTTATCACTGGCTAGAAATTGCATAGGTTTGTATCATACTTCAATACATAAGATCAAAGTCAACCCAATGAAAATCGGTCATCACGTTTTTACACGTTGTCGAGGAGACTGATCCGTACCAATAGCCTGAGACTAGTCTTAGGCTATTGTCCATCTGCTATCAATTGCGGTTTTGAGACCGCTCCCGGAGACTCAGCATTCATTGCAGTCTCGAGACATCGATTATTTCATGTCCACCTGAGACAAGTCTCGAGAGAAAGGGTGAAACTCTATTCACAGTCACAAGTTTAGTATAAATTGTTTTATTGATATATCCACGTCAGGCGTTTGCTTTTATTGTGGCACACAAAATTGCCCAAAAAAGGAGAGTGAAAAAAGGGACTGTTGGGTGAGGAAATGGATAGATAGAAGAAATAATTGAATGAATTTTGCATTTTTTATCGCGATTTTTATACATTATATGTTGGACATATATAAAAACTTATGCTCCTCATAAAGATGAATCAACTCCATGACTTCATCATCCGTCCATTCTCTTTTACCACTGACTTTTAAGAACAAAGTTATTTTAATTTTAACACTCAAGTCTCCGAGACTTCTGAAACTTTTCCAATATGAACGGAAGACTAGAGAGTTAAGTCTCGAGAGTGGGGATATGCGTATCCATCTGCGACTCTAGTCTCAAGACTGTTTTGTTTCAGATCTAAGATTATATACTCGTACCTTTAGTGGATACGACTGTTATGTTCTATTTATTATGGATATCCGAACTCAAATCAAACATTCAAAGACTTTTATTTCGAAAAGATTATATGAAAAAACTGAAAATTCAATTCAAAACAAGTTATTGTCAGCAAAAAATATGCCTCAACATGAATAAAATGTGAAAAAATGAATTCCGGTCCATGGATGCTGCTTTCTTTCTTCGGTGTTGATAAAGATAAAATTAAATCGGATTTTAAAACCTCAGAGACATAATTCTTAACAGGCTTGAATTTTTGTCTGTCCATTTTTACGTTTTGGAATTAAAAAAATAAGTGCAAAGATATCGCAATAATTTTATTTTTACATGAAAGCGTGTACCTTAATCTACTTTTCTACATAATTTCCGTGAATATTGAGGCACTTGTCATAACGTGGCACCAGTTTTTGAATAGCCTCCTCATAAAAGTCTGCTACCTGACTTGTTAACCACTGTATCACAACTGTTTTGACTTCGTTATCGTCTTGAAGACGCTGACCGCCCAGGTATTTCTTCATGTGCAGGATTAAATGGTAGTCGCTGGGCGCCAGATCAGGGCTGTGGGGAGGATGATCTAGAGTTTCCCATTGAAAAGATTTAATGAGATCTTTGGTCCGATTAGGGTGATTTGGGTGATGATGAATGTCGCCATTCCATGGATTGTTATTTCGATTCTCGTGTGAAGTAGGCCACTCATGTTTCGTCACCAGTAACAATTTGATCTAAAAAATCTTCACCTTCATTGTGGTACCGCTCAAGGAAAGTCAATGCACTGCCTAAACACTCAGTAAACAACGTACACTATGAAGAATCTGACTGTAATGGCGTCAGTGCGTAGACCTTGGGGTTACGGCGGCGGAATCGCAAAACGGTATTTACTTAAAAAATATGCCTCGTATTATTTCAATTATAAAACAGAGATATATTTTTAAATAACGGACTGACTTTTCTCCGTTGAATTTTGGAGGATATATTTCCCCTCTTTTAGCAATCCATTTTCTTTCGATTATTCCGTTGCGTTTTCCTCATATCTTTCACCAGAACTCGTTTGTATATTTGGCTGAACGCCGACACTCTATTCTGCATCTGTCATTTCACTAGATGACTCTTCTGAAGAATTTGGATAGTGATACTCTTTCCTGGTTCTACTTACAATCTTTCTTTTGTTTCTGGGCCCAGCTTCTCGTTGTGATTGAAAGAGATTAATTTTTATGTAGATAACACATTGTTCTACCTCTTCAGGAATGCCATTGGACAATTTTTGCAAAACCCTCTGGGTGTTCAGGGGATAAATACCAGTTGCATCAAGGCCATTCACTGAAATATGTTATATGGCGGTAGTATTTTTTGATTCTCGTTTCTTGAAAGGTATGGAGATTATTTTTCCAATGATGCTTTTAATAAAGAGTTCTGGGCATCAGTGAAAATACATGTAGTATTTTGAAAAATACTTTGTAGAATGTTTGTAATCTGTCAAATAAGTTTAATTTATATGCATATAACAAATAATCAGATAGGTACTTACTTTTCCGACACTGGCAATCACTAATATCCATTCACTTTATTTTTCTATTCGAAAGTCTGGAAACAAATTCTGTCACTCGTCACTAATATCGATAAACTTTTCTTCATGAAACAAATGAGACACGTTTATCCTGACATTCATATTCATATTGGTGAAAAATCAAATAAGTTCATGCAATATTGCAAGCACATACGCCACATTCGTATTAATTTGACCGTCTGTACAAACGTTGCGGATAAGACGGCGGCCGGCGCGATAACGGCAAGTCTCAACGCGTTGTAATGGATATGGAATATGTAAGTTTTTACAAATAACAGTCGCTGAGCTTGTTAAAATATTATCTGCTCATATTGATAAGAGAAGTCAAGAAAACATTTTAGTTCTTCAATATAGAAAGAAAATAAATTTTCATGGACCTCCGCTTACGATTGTGGACCCCCATTTCTGTCACGCCCAACGTAGATGCCCGTCGAGTGTCTCTGTGGCTATCCACTTAAACCACTTTGAGAAACACGCAATTACACAATTTGAGCACCCAATCGAATGGGTAGGCAATACTTCAAACCCACGTTCCAAATTGTCGTTTTTTTTTCGAGTCCAAAAACCCCTAACCACTAAAACCAAAAAAACTACCTTTTCTCTGGTCTGCAAGAATGTAGACCAATCTAACACCGAAGAAGAGTTCCTGGAGATCCTCTCTATCCTGAAATTCCCTGTCATTAAAACTTGGAGGATCATAGCTAGATCCACAAATAAACCCACATCCATGTACCGAATTATTACAGACTCCGAAACCACCTACCATCACGCCCTAACCAAGGGTATAAACTTCCACGGGCTTTCGCACTACTGCGAAGCCTCAAATTCAAACACCATACCCGCAGTCCCCAAATATTGCAACCGTTGCTCATCTACCGGCCACTCCGCAGACACCTGCAATGCCAAGCCCATCTGTCCAACCTGTGGTGCTTCTGGTCACAAGCCAGAAAAATGCCCAAAAGCTAACTCCCCTACCTGTAAAAATTGCGGTGGACCTCACCCCGCCTTCCACCTCCGCTGTCCGAAAAGGATTGAAACTCCGAAAGCCCCCCAGGATACAGCCCCAGTCACCCTAGAAAAACCTCAAACCCCTTATGACCTGTCTACTGACACTAAAATCCTAATTGAAATCCTGGCAACAACAATAATGAATGCCATCCCTACTTCTCGGGCGCTAGTAGCCGAAACGCTACAACGCTTCATTCCCCCTTTTTACGGTTATAATTGTACCGTAACCAGCGGCGTGGGTAACCGCATCCATTTCGCTTTCACCCAAAAACCAAACACGTCCCACTGAAAAAGTGTAGGTTTAGCCCTAGCAACACCATTTATGTCAATACTGACATAACCCCCATTCCAAGCCGCCTAAATGACCTCCAAGCCCCTTCTAATTGATTCGATCCATAGAATCAAGAATTCCGTTGCGAAAGGGACCCTCCTCATCCTTCCTCAATTTCCTCAATAGTAGCTCCCATATCAATCAGATAAATTCCTACCCCCAACACACACCCTCATTTTCATCCATCGTCGGAGTTGCAGGTTTTCTGCGGTTTCCCTGCAACCTGGAGAACCGATTCTCCAGACAAATGTCCGACGATAGGGAATAATACAGCCGCAGCTGTACCCGCCCACCCTCAATTAGATTAAGAAAAAACAAAAAATAAACAAAAGAAACATATATAAAAAAAAACCCCCCAAAAAAAATATAAAAAAAAATCTTGAACAAAAAAAAATATAACTGCACCGCTAGAAGCAGCCGAGCAAACACTTCCCAACAAAATATCCCCACACCCAGCCCTGCAGAGGAAAAAATTCCTATATCAGGGCCTAAGCAAATCATAACCAAATTACCAAAAAAAAAACCTTCCCTCCTAATTCATCACAATGAATCTCTCTCTCTCTCTCTCTCTAATTGTCGTTTTTAAGATCTGTGCGTCGAGCATAGTTGTGTTTCCCCCTTGCCCCTAATATGATAAAAATTCGTCTTTTATTTTTATAAAGTATTAATTTTACATTTAGATCGTTCTCAAATTGCTTTGGAAAGTTATTGAAGGAGAATATGTTCCGCTTTCAGAGACATTGGAGAGTTAAGCCTCATAAGAAAAAGTTCTCCTTACCTCTAGCCTCCTCAGTTTCCGAATGAGAGTGAACTGAGTCTAACAACTTGCGAAACATTCAGCGAAAAGCCGTTAAATCACAACATTCTATTAAGGTTTTTTGGAAACTATGATCCTAGGTCAGATAGATCACCTATCAGCTGATTACGGATTCTAGCCCAGAACCAGTTTTTGATTATGGATGTAGAAATATTCGGTGGAAATTTCATTTCAAATTAAAAGCATGATTTACAAAAACTTTTGTGCGTATTTTTTTGTGCGTTAATTCTTCCATGATATTAATATATTTGTATAATAGATTCTAGATGTTTATTAATTGGTATACCAACTGTTCAATATTGAACAGTTATCAACAGTTACACCGGTTTGGAAGAAGAATTCGCATAAAAAATAGCTCTTATCAACTTGATATGAAGTGGCCTGTGCCAAAACAGGTCCGTACTCTCGAATCAAAGCGGAAATATTTCTAAAATTAATTATGTCAAATACAAATGTTCTTCTGACTACAGAAGCTCTCAGAATACAAACCCTACAAAACATACTCATCTGCACTTAGTCAACCACAATTTCCTATAAAACATCAAGCAATCGTTTTTCCAGCTGTTGATAACCTGAAAATTCAAGATTACCTGATATCACTAGGAGAACTAATCGGTCCAAAAAATATACTATTCACATCGAGGTTGTCAAACAATAGAATATTCATGTACCTCGCAAATGAAGATACTGTAGACTGCTTCATGACCTTTCATAAAGGACTGATCATTATCAACAACACTCCGATCTAAGTCCGAAAACTTATAACACCTTCCGAAAGATTAATACTCTCAAATGTATGCCCCACTATACCACACTCAGCTCTAATCGATGAACTCAACAAAATAGGTCTCAATACACTCTCACCAATGTCTTTCCTCAAAATTAGCTCCACAATTCCGGAATATAACCACATCTACAGCTTCAGAAGACAAATCCATAATCCACCATTCACCATCCACTTTCCAAATACCCGATTGTCTAATAATCACACATGAGAACATCAGCTACAGAATTTATCTATCACAAGACCGTCTACAAACTGTAAGAACTCCCAATTACAAACTTATGACAAACCCCAAATAACTGAACTACCACAAAACCCCACCCAACCTTCCCGGCAGCCCCAAAATACCGAAGCCAATACTCCCCAAGCACACACCGAGATCCCGTCAGAAACCCCTATAACACCTCACTCCCAGAATGTATCCCCCATAAACATAAAAGAAATTCCGCAAATCAGCACCATACGCAACTACGAGCAAATAATTACGCCTCCCCCTCAATCAGAAGGAAACGAACCAGAGAACCCTAAGAAACCTTCTTTCCCAAACCAAATAGGCCAAGTAAAAAAACCTAAAAATAAACCAGACATCTCTACAGAAATTCTCATGAAACCAATTAGAAAAGTCATTTCAGAACAGAATCCTCCTCCACAACCAGATATCTGACCTCTTTTTGAAAATGTCTACGGTTCATCTGATCCAATAAGTATTATAAAGAACTACACAAATGATTTTACTGCATTAATAGACATGCTAACAAAAATTTACTCTTTCTTTGAGCACAGATCTATCAAAAGCAGATGCACTAAACTCAAGAAGAAACTGTTTTCTCACCTACAAATGAACATACCAGAAACAGACCTCTCAGAAACAGAAAGTGAATCATCTCAAACAAATATTAACTAACTGAACCAATAATATACGAGAAGATATTCTTGATGACGCAAATATCTCCATCTTAAATGACGCGAAACCAACTAGATTTAACATACAATCAGGACAGGGTTCATGGATTGACCTCACTATCTGTGACCCAACTTTGACTCCGGCTCTTTCCTGGGATCGACTGGACTATACCTACAACAGTGATAACTATCCAAATGTTATTTATAACAATAGAAAACCTATCACAATCACGACTTATATCCAAAATGGAACTTAAAAAAAGCAGACTGGGCTCTTTTCAAAGCAATTATTTCAAATAGTTTGACAACTTACATAATTCCAACAGATATAGATGAAGCTTTAGAAAACCTTATTAGTCTCTTTTAGCGAACAGCAAACATATCAATCGGAAGAACTAAGCGCCTGAAACGACGCAATCAGCAATTAGGAGCAACAAAAAAGCTCTAAAGCTAGACGTACAATCAAAAATGCTAAGCGCAAAACCTGGATAGAGTACGTCTCTACAATAAATTTTGAAACACCCATGACGGAGGTGTGGGAAAGAGTGAGGAAAATATCAGGATTTTACAAGCACCATCATATAAAAATGCTAGAGAAAGAATGGGGTGTAGATCGACAAACATTACTAACATTGTACCGAACACTTATTCGAACAAAATTAGATTATGGATCAATTGTATATTCAACAGCAAACAAATCGCTTCTAAAAAAACTCGACAGCTTTCACAATTCAGCTCTACTGCGAGTCGGGGGAACCATCCTTGGGAGACAGAAGAATGTATTTGAGCCTTACATATGCAGCCAAACTAAAATCCAATCCAACCCTCCAAAACTGCTTCTCCAAGAAATTCCCAAATCTTTTTTCAAATAAACCCAGAACCCCCAAAACTTTCTATGCTAGAATTCGATCATATCTAAGCGAATTAAATTTCTTTTTTACTGAATGCGTTCCCATCGAATCTTCTCAGACTCCACCATGGACAATAGAAAACACTAAACTCATTACCCATCTCACCTCTTTCGACAAACACCACACCAACCATACGCTAATGGAAGGACACTTAAATAACATACTCAATGAGTACGAAAACTTTGTACATATTTACACAGACGCATCGATATCTCAGGACAGTACGGGTATCGCAATCATTAGGGTACACCAACCTCCAAATATATGCTAAAAGCTCCTCCAATCCCATCCACTTTCGCTGCTGAATTATATGCAATATATCGAGCTACACACATCGCCGCTTCATCAAACGAAGCTAATCATCTCATACTCACAGACTCCCTTAGCTCAATCCAAACTCTTCAAAAAATTCACACCACAAATCCTTTAGAAATCAAAATTAAGCAACAACTGCAATATATACAAGACAACAATAAAAAAATAGTATTCTATTGGATCCCCTCACACACTGAAATAAAAGGAAACGAAGAGTTAGACCTGGCCGCTAAGGAAGCTGTAAATAGTGATAGTGCGGAGTGCGCGAACATATTAATTACAGCCGATATTAAAACAATCCTAAAGCCTAAAGTGCTTAATGAATTGGATAACAAATGGTTAACGTCCACACATAATCTTCGCGAAGTGAAATCCTCAGTAAAACCATGGTCAATACTACCAAAAAATCGCACGTCTGCGTCTAGGCCATACGCGACTGACCCATAACTACTTATTTGATGCGAATACCTGAACCAAAATGTAGCAACTGCAATTGCAAATTGTATATAAAACACAGAATCGCAGAATGTCCATCTCTTAACCCAGAAAGATCATCATCAAATCTACCACTCGGAACAATACGTGAAATTTTAGGACCTAAATACAATATTACTTACCTTAAAAATTACCTTAAATATATCTATCATAAATTTAATTTAACAAATTCATAGATAAAATACTTAATCTTTAATAAATCGCTAATAACCAGTATACGGTTGATGCGAATTTTGTTATAAATAAAAAAAAAGTATAACTTAATTGCTGAACTTTACTTGATACTATCAGATCAGTTAGAACATATCCATTTTGTAATCATCTGTAAATCTATAGATTCACACGTCAATCAACAAGTATTTATATAATTGTTACCACTTTTGCAGCTTTACTACGAATAATAAAAATTTGATGGAATAAAATATGCTATGATATATTTATATTTTGATTTAGCAGACGCTAAAAATGTACTGGAAATTGAATACGAAACGGGTCGAGCTCTTCTACTTTACACATAGAACTATCCCTTTCGGTATATCCTAAGAAATTCTGATTTTTCAATGTATTCCTAGTAATGCAAATAAATCATTTTAAGTGGTAAAAATGAAAATAAAGCCATAAAGTATTTTTCCATTACAATCTATTTGTTTTTTTCTATTAGGATTATAATTTTTTTGGATAGATAGCCTCCATAATTTTTATATTGTAAACCGAGATACTTCACTTCAACTATCAAAATCATAGAACTTATACTCAATTCTGTGGTCTAAATTAGCTGAATTATTCCAACTCAACAAATGGAAATTTATATAGATTACATGAATAAAAATATTTACAAAGAAAGAATATGAGATTTATAGTATAGAAATGACTCATAACTGTCTGAAGTTTGTGGTGACAACTTCATTGGTTCAACCGTTTGACGTTTCCGAGACGTGGCGATTTCGTGGCATGACGAATAAGAAACGTAGAGTGTTGAGACTTTCTGCTTAGTTCAGTTTAAACAGGTAGTAGGTGTAATTCTACTAAGACTAACATATAGTGATATTATATTAATTATTCTTGTGATACATCAAAGGTACATATTACAAACTACGTAATTTATGTCCAAGTACATTTTATAGTAGCTATATTTTTTTTTCTAGTATGGACCGGGGATCAATTTTATTAGTTTTTCTTCTATTTTCGTTTGCTTATACCGAACCAGAAGAAAATATGGGACCACGTGTACTAGTTTTTAAACAAATATTGAATAAGTATTTAGTTGAAAGTAAGGATATTGAAGTTAAATATACTTTATTCAATGTTGGAACTTCAGCAGCTGTTGATGTACAACTTATTGACAATGGTTTTCCTCCTGAAGCATTTGAAGTTGTTGGAGGACATCTAAAGGCAAAATTTGAAAGAATTTCACCTCAGTCTAATGTTACACATGTTGTTATTGTTAGACCTCTGCGGTATGGCTACTTTAATTTCACGAGTGCTGAGGCTACTTATAAGTTTGCAGATGACACAACAGGAAAGGTAGGCTCAAATTATTCTTCCTATTACATAAGGTAATATATAGGAAATATAATTTAATATTGATATGTAGGGGTGTAACTTAAGTAGTAATTAATTTCAGTAGTCACACTACTCTTTAGATAGGGAATAATACTGTGAATAAATGGTAACTTTTGTGAGAATTACTGGTAGTGGTGCTGGTATTGATGTATTTTAATATGCTAAGTTTGTCAATGCCATATTAATTTTTGTAAAATGACTACATCCAATGATTATACATACTCTATTGCTATAATTACAATTTTCAAAACAACTATGCCATTTTTGAGTTGACACTGTATGGAATTAGCAATAATAAAAGTATTTGTACGAATATGTTGTTAATGTGTAATATTTTTATAAATTTTGTATCTGTCATAATGAATCATTCATTTATATATAAGAATACATTCAATTCAATGTATTTAGAACAGGTCATCAATATTTACAAAATTGAATTCCTCTCAACATATTTCCATATACACTACAATATCTTCTTAAAATACAACTTCTAAAATAAACATCTAATTACCCTGTACAAAGTTGGTACTATTTGGAAAGTACTAATTTCCATTTACAAAAGTTACTTATAATAGTTTGTTGATGAAAGGTCAATTATCAAAATTAACAAAGTATTTTGGAATGCCTGAATAATTATGATGGTATTTAGACTAAAGTAGAAGACAGGCTGAGGTTAAGCTTGGATCTTTTTTTCTTCTGTAAAAATGTAACTTTGCAAATATTCCTAACTATGCTTCCAGATGAAATGGTTTCTACTAAAAAGATTTTATTCAAATCAAATGGATCCCAATTCATTTGACCAATAAGTAAAAGTGTTTCCAAGTAGATGGGTTGGAAGAAGAGCCTCAAATAAACCATTTATATTTCTCATGGGGATATTGCAAACACAATATCCCATACTAAATGTAACTATATTTTACCAATAATTTATGCTGTTTTGGGGGAATTTTCTACAAGTTTTGAATATTTGCTGCAGTAATGTAGTTCAATAAAATAAAATAAAAAGTTTGGGTTGCCCAGATAAATATTTTTTGTATTATATACCACTAAAAAGTTAATTTTTTCATGGTACATGGTACAGTCGCATTCAGGTTGCTTAAAAGCTAATTCATTGTAGGATTTTTTTTCAGAAAAATTGTAAAATAATAAATATAAATTCATAAATTTAAACCTAAGCATATTTCAGTAAACTGAAAAAATAATAATTAAAATTAATTTCATCTGTTAGCTTTAATAAATTTTAGCACCAAAAAATGTTTTCCAGATCAACCTCTTAATATAAGTAGACCAGTAAATGGCCATTCACATTTTACTATTATTATTAACTTAATTTTTTTGTTTCAGCTTCAAGTATCATTGAGCAGTGAACCGGGTGAAGGTGGCATCATTGCATTCAGAGACTATGATAAAAAATTTTCATCACACTACTGGGACTGGCTGGCATTCGCATTTATGACAACACCATCTTTGATCATCCCTCTTGTTTTGTGGTACAGCAGTAAAAGCAAATATGAAAAATTGGCTAAACCAACCAAAAAAACGCTTTAAAGGGAAATATCTCCAAGTTTTTCAATATTTCATTTTTTTATCGATCATTGTAGTCATTGTAAAATATGCTTTATGATTTCATGTTTTATATGAATCAATTCTATGTACAATGAAGCTATATTAAATTATTTTGTTAATAATCTAATTTTTTACTTTATATGTACAAAGTATCGGTTTCGTGTATACTATATATGTCTATTATATGGACTAAACTGTATGTAGTTTTTGCTTTACGTAAAGCAGTTCTAATTTTTTAGCAACTTTGGTATAAATAACAAAATTTATGACAGCATGAATCAATTATGTCATACATACATAAATAATTTCTCTTATTTCTAGACAAAATCAGCTCTTAAGATCAATGTGACATGATTCTGGTGTAGTATATACATGGTGTTTCTAAATTCATGCGACAAAATTATATATATATATATATATATATATATATATATATATATATATATATATATATATATATATATACTAGATTTCTTCAACCAATTGAGTATAATTTTTTTTTCTCTCTCTAATTTCTTGGGTTCTTAGGTTGTTTGGATGAAAAATCAAATATCACATGTCAGATATTTATAACTTAACATTTCGATCCTTCCTTAAGAGCATTTTCAAAGTAATAATATACAGGGTGATTCATTAAGAATGTCCAATCTCTGAACTGTAGATTCTATACCTCAAAATATGATGTTTCTGCTCAACATGCCTTATGCAAATATTGCTAGTTTCCAAGATACGGGGTGTTCAAAGTTTAAATTTAAATTTTGATGTTGGAAATAATTTTTTACCATTTCACAATTAATTTAACTTTTCTTTCTTCCCTACCACTATTATATATATATATATATATATATATATATATATATATTATTGGAATTAAAGTGCAAAGTTGAAAAGGTTTTTAATACCTTAAACTGTAGTTACTAATAGGCCCATTAAAGTAACTCATTTGAAAACTAATATGACTGATGAACGACACACACATTCTGTTTAACATGCCCATCTCATTGGAATAAAAAATTTCTTTAATATGCCTACATTTGCAGCAGTCTAGGAAAAAAATTCTCTAATATATTAGCTAGATCAAACCCTGATTGCGTCCCCAATTTAAAAGTAGACTAGAGAACAGAGAAACCTTCATCTGCAAAAAAGATACAAAAGAGAAAAAAAACCCAAAAGGTAGAAAACATGATATACTGTAATGTAGAAAATGTAAGTACATCACAGTTGTAGTTAGTGTAAGATAATTCATACAATTATTAATTCTGTCTATGTGAAAGGTTACTGGGAAAGATGTTTGAAGAAGCCTACTTCTTTTCAAAGACTACTTCTGTCCACGGTAATTTGGCAGAATTTAATATTACTTTTTTACAAAAAAATATATTCACGTTTTACCAGAAGATACTGAAACTCCAAGTACAATTTATGTATATTATATATATATATATGTATATATATATATATATATATATATATATATATATATATATATATATATATATATATATACGTACTTGTTTTAAGGAATGGAATGCAGAAACAATAATGTCTTTTAAATATAAATCTTGGGCAATGCAAGGCAACAGAACGCACGATAAAGCTGAAAAAATAGCAAAATCCAGTGGCCACAATAGTATTAAACACGTTGTTTGTCGTCGAGCGGCCAACAATTAGTATTACACAGTAGACAATAGATCCTTTATTTACTACTTTTGTTTATTAATTTGTTGGGTTTGATTGTTGTCTTAGCCATTTTTGTCCAATGGTCGAATTAACTTAGAGAGAGATTCGTTGCATGATTTATAGGTAGGATAAGGGAAATATGGACGGAAGGTTTGCTGAAGTTTGCCTTGATATAGGAGGGCTGGGGTTGCTTCATAAGACAATGACCTTTTTATTTTATTAACCATTACTTTCTGTTAAATTTTTACACCGAGAATACTTCGAGAGTGCGCGGAACTAATTCCATTTCTACAAAACTAAATAAACTTCCATTCTAATGGACAGCCTAAGTCTTGACGTTACAGAGACGGGCGAAGCTTATACCGACTCCAAACAATTTCGTTGATAATGGTAAGTGCCCACAAGCAAGTTTTCATTTAGTGTTTTCGTGGTTTATGTGATAAAATAAGACTTTTCTGGAAAACCAAGGATTGACCTACAGTTCATACAAACACCGAAACACATGAAAAATGTTGGTAGGTGTTGCACCAAACGGAGTAATCACCTTTGTTAGCAAGGCTTATCCAGGGTCTACATGTGATAAAAAATTGTTGAGGAGAATAAGGTTCTAGATCAGATGGTGGCTGGAGATTTGATATTAGCAGATAAAGGTTTGATTAAGGAACTTCTCCCTACAGGAGTATCATTAAATATACCTCCATTTTTGATTAATTAAATTTAAGTATCATTAAATATACCTCCATTTTTGATTAATAACACCACAGTTTACAGAATCCCAAGTATATGAAACTCAGCAAATTGCAAAGGCTAGAATTCATATAGAACGGGCCATCAGGAGAATAAAGTGTTATATTTTGTAGCAAGTTCCATCATATTATATATCACAAATTTCAATTATCTTTTAACTGTGTGCAGCCCTCACAAACTTGCAATATCCCCCAATCAAAGAAGTTGAGGAATATTATTGCTAGGATCTATACTGTAGGTTATGCCGTTTAATGTGGACTGAATTGATTAACCGTACGGAGTTGAGCCAAAGTACATAGACATGATCTAATAATTCTAATACAATTATTGTTAAAAGTAATAATAATACTGTTTTTCTAATTTAATAAAAGCCTGTAAATCCAACCACAATTTTCATAAAGTAAACAAATACAATTTGATTTCTTGTCAGTAGACTACAGTCTGTACAATCTTCAAATAAATTATTAAGCCACAAGCAATGATTTGGTTTATTTTACAAGTTTTTTTTTACAGAAAAAAAATCACTCAACTATAGTACAATCAATACAGCAATTTGAAATAGCTAAAGTTTGTTTCAAAAATCTTTATTGACAAAATAGCATTGTACATTTATATTAAAAAACATAATTTCCTGATATCTTCAGCAAACAAAAATTTGTATAGAGTGGCTTTTCAGTCTAAAATAAATAGTAAAGATTTTTCCAACTGTATACTTTATCTGCTAACACTGTAGAATAACCTAGAATCACATTGAAAAACATGTCAAAAATTTTTATTTAATTGTCTAACAACTTATAAGTATTGTTCTATATAGACATTTTCCAAGAGTGAAATGTTTTCTTTCCATGAATCGTCTACAATCATCGTCATAAAAAACTATATATTTATTAAAATTTCTCAATTTTTCGGACAACTTATCATTTCTAAAAGAATATGGGCCCTGCACAATGGCTTCTTCTTCATCAATTATTTCATCAGGGCTAGCATCAGAAGTCCTGAATTTGTAAGCCATACTCCAGTTGACCGAACATCTAAATTATAAATCTGCTTCAAATGATCTAGAGCATCTTTCTCACCCCACTGGATTGCTTTGATACCATCCAAATTGTATTCACCTGGAAAAATAATGGATTATTATAAAAAATGTATGTCAAATTAAACTAAAGTAAGGAGATTCTTACATAAAATACCATTTTTGGAAATAGTAGTTTTTGAAAAATGAATCTTAGAGGCTCAATAAGGAAATTATTGATAACATCTATGACTGAACTATCTAATAAATTTATGATTTATTACTCACCTAAGAGTGTGTTGAACAAACTCACTAGGAATCTGTTTCTCCTCCATGCTGCAATAATAGCACAAAAATTGCTAGCAGTTAATATCTAAATTTTCTTGCAAGGTACCATTTTTCATTTGACACCTGACCAGTAGTGGTGACAGAGTTTTCTTTTATTAGCTGATAATCAACAGCACACTTTTCTTTGAACACATTCAGTTTATCTGTGGCCTACAAATAGTCCTTGGAAGAAATTATTTCTTCAATTACCGGAAATCCATTTTCCAGTAAATTTATTGATTCCTCGTTCAATAGCCAGGTAAAACCAACAGTATTTCCAAAGCTGTGTAGCCTTTCCTTCAATCTGTTGATTGTTGCTTCTGGTACCCCACTTTCAAGAGGTGTATAAGGCTTTGGTGGGTAAAGCTCTTCTGCAGATTTCACTGGCCCAACCTTCAGTTTAGGTAGTGTCTTCCTTGCACATGCTTTATCTGTTACAGATATATTGTAATGCCCAAAAAGTGCCAACGCCGCAATGTGATGGCATTTTATACCCCTGGCACAAGTGCAGGTGGCTTCTTTAATGTCACCATTGTTTTCCAACACTACAATAAAATTATAACCGAATTAATTCCATATTACATTAACAAAGGCATATATACCTACCTATAGATACCTTGTAGCTTTTGTCTTTCATACTAGCAAATACTTCTCTGATTATCTGCAAATCAGAGTCAAACTCCATTTTCTTCACATGAGTGGACTCTAAGGCGTTTTCACCCCTTTTTATAATTTTGTTATGTCATCTATAAAAGCACTGATGCTGGAAAGCTTTAGGACATGTTTAAAAGCCATTATTTTCTTAACAACAAAAGGATCTGAAAAAAAAACAAAAAGGTCCTGCAAAAATAAAATAGACATAACTTCAACAAGTTTTGAAGCAGAATTAATATGTTAAATTAACTCACCTGGTGAAAAACTAATAAAAACCTCTTAAATAGTACGTTCCTTCAATAATATATTCAACTAAAAAGTTTTATTTTATCACATAAACCACGAAAACACTAAATGAAAAATTGCTTATAAGCATTTACCATTATCAACAAAATTGTTTGGAGTCGGTGTAAGCTCCGCCCGTCTCTGTGACGTCAGACTTAGGCTGTCTATTTAGTTACCTATGTCTCAAATATCAGATTGTCTTTTGTCGTTTTTGTTTATTTGGCTCCCGCTTTCTAACATAAGTTTAATTTGTAATGTAACGATAAATCAAATGCAACATGCCGGTAGATAATTTGAAAATGTCTAACATATGCTTTGTATTATGTATAATCACTTTCTTTGCAGTGTCTCTTATTATTTTCAATAACATATTTTTAACCTCAAAAATGATTGTTGATGAAATATTTCACCTACCCCTTGGAAAATCCTATTGTAAATATAATTTTTTTGTGGTAAGTTAATATGGTATTTAAATGCTGACAACTAAGTAATTTGCTCTTTATTTTTAGTGGGACCCAAAAGTAACCACCTTACCAGGCCTCTACTTAATAACCGCAATCATCTTGGGTCCTCTTAAACTATGTGGAACTTATTGGTTGAGATTTTTGTCTTTGGCTTTCTCCATTGTTAATGTATTATTATTTTATATCCTATTTGCAAAGTATGAAAAGGTAACTTCGATTATTGTTATTTTTTCATGTTTACTTTTATTCTAATTTGCTTTCAGAATGAATGGGGTAATATTTTGTCATCTATCACATTGGCATTACTTCCACCACTGTATTTTTTCAGTCACTTTTACTACACTGATGTTATATCTCTAACAATGATACTATTAATGCTTGTTGCAAGTGAAAAAGAGCATCATTATATAGCATCACTTTTTGGTAAGTAGAATAATATATTTGTGTATTTACGTTTTTTTTTAAATCTTAATTTATATTTGTTAGGAGTCAAAATTGATTACTCATTATACTTTTATTTTTCTCTAGACAACATTTTACTATATACAAAGTTATAGAGGAGTTCTCTCATTACTAAAAAATGTACTTACAATGTTGCACTCAGAATATATTCATTGTATATATTTCAATTTTTTTTTAAAAATATGAAAACTAGCACCCATGTTTTTAAATTGGCAAGAAGAAAATAGAAGAAACAAATTTATATTTCAAAATACTAAGATAATATTATAGGCTCATTTGGGCATGGCAGTGCTCTCGGCCAAATACTTTATTAGCAAGCCACTTGCATTCAAATTATTAATCATTAGTTCTAGTACATTGGCGTTCGAGTGTACTTGAACACAACTTTACTATGTGTGAACATATACTAGCACTTTTCTTCCATTTGTTTCACGAGTCATGTTAAAATAGACATAAAAATGAGCAGACAACTCAAGTGGAATGAAAATTTTAGTTCCTTTCATTTTAGTGAACTCTACATGAGTGAGGAATGTTTGTGGAATGTAAAATGTGATGATTATAAAAACATAATGTAACTTGCTAGTTTTATTCTAGTAAAAATTGCATTTTTCATGTGGGTATCTTGTTACTGAATATCATTTGAAACTTTCAAAAGTAACTCATCAAATTTATCTACTCCTACTCCTACCTACCTTTCGTTGATTTCTACAATTGATCTAGAAAAGGCTACTCAAAGAACCTCATCTGAACTCGCATGCGAAAAAACATACCAGTAAACTAGCATGTGGGAATACCAAATCTCTTGGAAGTGATGTGCGCATTTTAGTGGACGGAGTACACTAGCATATCCAAATGAACACAGAAAGTCTAATCTGTATTTTATTATGTGTATTTGTCTCTTTGTTCAATTGAAAAGGGGCCTTCAGATCACATATGAATTATGTCTGGTTAGGCATTCACTATTCATTAAAGAAACTTATATCTCTGTCACACATACATGAAATATGTAATTCACAGACGGGTGTCTCTGAAGGGAAGATATGGAACTGTACCTCTGTTTGCTTATTAATGAGAAAAAAATTTGAACCTGAATTTCTATGTATTATATTTAATAATAATATATTTTAATTTCAGGATATTGCTCCGTTTTTTGCCGTCAAACAAATATCATATGGGTTGTGTTTTTAGCAGGAAAATATGTGATGACTGAACTATATTTAATTGCTATGAAAGACCATGTTCCAAATATTAAAAAAGGACTCCCAGCTCAGGTAAGTCATATACTAAAGCATATCTGTCTGTCTCACTAGTATCAACATTTCTCTTTTCATTGTATAGTTTTCTGTTAGTTCCTGCTTGGTACACTATTTGATTTTTTTATCATATTTATAACATACCATATCTAAATTGTTACTGAAACAAAGAAAAAGCTATGTAATTCTCAAAACATTCCTGGTAACAGATCCATAACTGAAGGCCTCTGGGCAAGTTTGAAGAGAATAATGATTGTTGTTTACTGAATCAACAATATATTCAGGAAAATGGGAGAAGCAATACATGGAAGATTGTGAAACGAGACTTTTTAGGTATTAATAAAAAATCATAAATTATACAATAGGAAAATTAATACTGACAAATTCTCAAAAAAAGATTCACCACAGGACATCATCTGCCCACTGATTGTTCTAAACAGCACACCTATGTCAGTAAAATGCAGTTTAGTATTGAGTACTAAATTTAGCTCAAAACTAATATGCAAATACAAGAAACTACTACTTGAGTTGAGAATAATTTTTTAATTAAATAACATAGCTTACTTTAACATATTCGCGGACACCCGGATGATTTTGAATCTACTCAGAACATCGCCTATTATTTTTAAAATAATTTTTTTTTGTGAAAATAAGTACAGCATCTTGAAGAGCAATTTTGGACATCATAAACTGTATTATAAAATTATTATGTAAATAAACAAGGTACATTTTCTTTGGAAAACCTTGAAAAACATTTAATGCAAAAATAAAACGTCAACTCGTACAGAATGGAAAAAGTGAAAATTTGCAGAACAAGTTTCAACGCATAACTGTGACTTATTTTTGCATGCGTCCATGATGTTTGACCATATTTTCTTTTTCTTAAGCATTGGCGACATCTCTGAAAGTAACTTTTCCTGTTGTAACTTTCAAACAAGGGAATTTTTTTCAAAACATGTTGTAAAGCTGGTTGAAGTTCCATAAGGAATGTTTTTGAGCATTCTCTAGGATTATTTATCACTGCCCTTCTTTAAGTAGACCCCCTTTATGATAGCCTCTCGAAAACTAAGGAGGCTCATTTTTGATTGAGTAATTTCATGTTAAAGAAAAAAACTGTTGAGAACAGTAACGTATATCAGATGAAATATCACTTTCTTGTACCAGAGAATCGATTTTCGTGGAAAGACATCAGCTGATCACTTCTGTTGGCCCCTGTTATATTTAGGTTGTATTCAGAGACTTCTTTTGGTTTAAATTTAGTTTGGTTATAAGAATTAGTCATCTGAATCATTTCTGGATGAAATTTTGTGGTACTCATCAATACCTCTCGCTTATCTTACTTACTTACATAAGTCTTTTAGTGGTAATTTCTTTAGGATTTCTTCTGCGATTTGACCTAAGGGTTCCTATTGTATGGGTTTTATGGTTTCCGGTGAAAATATAAATAATATGATGATTTAAGGGTTTATCAATATTTGGAATAACTTTCCAGATGTAGAGAATGTAAAACAAACACTTATTTAAAAAATAATTTCACAAACTAGTTTTTTTTTATTGCAGCACATTCGACAACTAATTTCTGAGTTGATCAGATATCCAATGAAGATTCTGGCAAGTACAAATTTATACTTTTGGTTCCATACAATGTCATATACCGCAGTAGTAGTGGCTTTTCTGATATTCTTGAAGATGAATGGAGGAATAGTTTTAGGAGATAGAACTGCACATCAAGCTACTATACACATTCCTCAACTTTTCTACTTCTCACTGTTTTCGCTAATTTTTGCTTGGCCACACTTTGTGGGGGAGGTGCTAAGTTTTTTGACTTTTACCAGGAAGCACAAAAAATGTATTTTCATATTAATAATACTCTCGTGTGTTATTGTTTTGGTAAATACACAGGTTCATCCCTACATGCTTGCTGACAACAGGCACTACATATTTTATATTTGGAACCGTTTTTATGGCAAATATGATATATTTAGGTACGCTATGGTGCCCGTGTACATATTTTCATGGTACTGTATCATAAAGCTAATTTATGATGGCAATGATGTGAGTTTTTTAATTTTGTACTTAATATGTGTCACTGCAGTACTGGTTACTCAAAAATTAATTGAAGTTCGATATTTTTTCATACCTTACATATTATTCAGACTGAGATTAAAAAGCAATGCGAACAATGTCTTCAATTTAATTTTAGAGTTTGTGACTTATTTGTTGATTAATGCCATTACTTTGAATTTGTTTTTCACGAAAAAAATTGCTTGGGCTAATTACTTAGACCCACAGAGATTAATTTGGTAATCCCACAATTGTTAGGTCATTTTTAAGTGAGATAGTAGAATTTATATTTTATTTCTATGTTACTTATAATGATCTCTGATATTCAACAACTCCAAATAAACGACAAACTTTTTGTGGGCTTTAACGCTTCATTTTAATAAATTGCTTCCAGTTGAGAGTGGCTCTGATATATCATAGTTGAGTATTTTTTATTGAATTGGCGTAAAAAACCATAATTCTTTGATGAAAAATTATGGTAATCAGGGTTATTATTTAACTTCTAAACCTAAAATTCAAGTCTTAAAATATTTCAATTGAATGGAACTAGTCACTTATCAACTTATATAATCCATTAGGCTTTTATTTAAAGTCTCGGGTTGGGTCTGGATAACTAGATACTTTTGAAGCGCAACAATCCGTTCCAATACAAATGGGGCTGTCATATGTATATGCAACATTGTATCCAAGGTAGGTGCTACAAATTGTTGCCATACGTCTGTCCACTAGTTACAGTATTTGTATCGTGATAAGTGGTTATATTGCTTTTCTGATTCATTCACATAATTTTCACTGAATTTATTTATGAGAATTCAACATCCATATGCCAAACAAAAATTTAATTTGGGTTCGAGCCTGAATAGAAATGAACGAATTATAATCAATTGATTGAATTAGAAAATAGAGATCCAAATTTGAATGCATGGGCACAGCAAATGTTTATTTTATTGGAGTTAATCATGGTAGATCCACATGGCCATGATTCTGATTAACCTTCGTCTTCAGCTATTGAAATTCTCTCTAGGCCATTCTTCTATTTTGTATTCTTGTAGTTATCGATTTGTTTGTGTTTAGTAATTTTTTGTGTTTCATCGCAATGTTGATATGAAAGTTGACCTACAAAAGTATTTAGTGGATCTGAACCAACGCTATCCAATTAATTGAAAATAAGATCATAGATTCTCACCGCACCGCACAATAAGAGTTGTGTCAGAAATCAGGATAAGTGACAGATATATTTTTGTATGGAAATAATGTTTTGTTTAAATTTTTTATAAAGTACTCCTTAGAAATGATCGATTTTCTGTTTTATGTTTTGTGATATTTGTTAATAATTTAATATTTTACGCGTTGCTCGATAAGACGTTCCCTAATTATATTCAAGCACATTCCAAAGAAAACGAATTATCGTTTCTAATGAAGATATCAGTGATTTCTCTGTAAATGTTGGATTATATGTTGTAGAAAAATTAGGGAAGAGACTAAGATTTCCTATTTCTAAATTGTTTACTAATTTAAAGCAATAAAAGCTATTTTCTGAAAAGACTGTACAATTAAATGTTATGACTGTACTTTAACTGTCACCAAATAAAATTTGAATTCATTATCCTTTCTTTTATTTTTCCAAGATGGTTGAGATGTCCATATAAAAATTCAACACTTTATACTAATATATATCACATTCCAATTTGAAAATTCTAAGAAAAACAAAATCGCGCATTTTCAGTTTTAAATCAGTTTATTTATAAAAAGTTAGTAACTACAACTTAAATGAAATCCTTATTTAAATATATTTTAACATAGATAAATTTAAGAATTGAAATCAGGATTTTTTCTTAATATTACAAAACCTTCCATAATTGGAGTTAGTGCAATATATTCCTCTGTAGCAAGCTCAGCTCGTTCTCCATATGCCAAAAGAACTGGAGTCGTATGGGTCTGGAACCCTGTAATTGTTTTTGGTTTACCTGCTTGACCAACCACATCTACAGCCTACAAAAATGTAATACATTGTTGAATACTAAACATTTAATTCAATAATTAGAAGTCGGTAAAAATGCACACCTATAGAGAAACTATGATAATAGCAATAAAAGGAAATTTGACTGTCTGTTCTTCAGCACAAACATGATTAGATACTTTTTTGTTGTTCCTACAAAATATATTAAATTTGTAAAATTTCATAACACTTACCAAACCAACTCTGACAGGTACTGGTAGGGGATTTAAATCTTCATCAAATGTTACAAGCATTCTTGGTTGCATTGCTGCTGCTAAAGTGTACAATAAGTAGTGTGATCGTCCCAATATAACTGAAATAAAAACATTGGTTTGTGATATTAAAACAGATTTCTCATACAGGTTTTTTTCTCCAAAGTATTCATCATCATAATATCAATTATAGGAGTATAATAGGTTAAAAGTATTATATCTACAAAATAATAAACAGTTAACTTTTATTCAGAAAATGAGAAATTTACCAAGAAATGGAAGAAACTTTGTGAGTCTTATGAGAGAAAATTTTTAATATGAAATAATCAAACAATTTCGCCAATAAAATATAGGTACAATATTAGTAAAAACCATTTTGGTAACATTAGCTAATGATAAAACTTTATTTGGTATGAAGATTTATGAAATTTATATGGATTTCATGAATATATGACAATCAATTTACATGAAATCAATAAAAAATGAGTTGCAACTTATAAATGCTAGTACCACAATAGATTTACAAGCATATTCAAGACATGGAATAACTTAGGAGACTTACTATTTTTGACATCTAGAAATCCTATCAAAGTTGCCATTAATCCTGCCACAGCTACTGGACTCATCAACTGCCTGTCACTATGGTAAGGACTAAGAGTTAAAGTTCCTTTACCAAGATGTGTAAGACCCTGAGCTATACGAACCATAAATAAGTTATTAGGGTCCTTCGCATGATATTGTGCCAACTGTCTTAACATAGCTGCCAATCTTGCATTGTTAGTTCCAGCTCCTACTAAACCCATGGCAAATATAGCGTTGTGAGCCACTTCAGCATCACTATCATGCGAAAATTTACTCAAGGTATCAAGGATGCTTAGTTTGGGATTGGAAACTGATATTAAACCAAGAGCTAACGGAACAGCACGTCGTATTACAGGTTCACAATATCTTAATAAATGCCCAAAAGTACGGAAGGCCATTTCACTACCAATATCTTCACCCATACTAATCAAAGCTATACCTAAAACGGCTACAGCTTGCCTAGCAGACATATCTTTCTCACTTTCTTTTTTATCTTTATCTTTTGAAGTTTTATCTGTGCTTTCAGTAGTATCATAATGTTCTGAACATATATGCAATAAATGTTGAACTTTAAGAACATTTCCTGTTCCGGCAAAAGCACATATATCAACCATTGTTATAGCCATTAATCTAAAAGGATCAGGTATTACTTGTAATGCCATAACAATTGTATCAATTCCTTCTTGTCTACCCAAATGGCACAAACCTAGACCCAATGCCAAAAATCTGGAATATGTATCTTTTAATTCAGTCTCAGATTTTTCCATAAGACATTGTAAAATGGTAGATGTAACAAATGGATTGCCAGATCCTACTGCTATCATACCACATGCAAGAGCACACATACCAATAACTTCCATACTCGACTTAGGATCAGAAAAAACAGGTGTAAGTAAACTTATAACTGCTTCTCTATTTGAACCTACATAAGCCAAACCTAAACCCACGATTGCACCTATTCTCATAATGTTGGTGTTATGCAGAACATAGTCACTCAAAAGAGCCAAAGCTGGGTCACATTCATTCCTCACACCACAATTGACAATACCACAGGCAAGTAATGCTCCAGATTTTATGTGATCTTCTGAAGAGTACAGGTATTTGTCTATAGGAGTGAGACCACCATCTACGTCCCATAATAGGACAAGTCCAAGTGAGGCTGTAGCACTTAGCATTCCATGTTCTTTATTTTTATACAGCCATTTATTTCCATCTTCCATTAAGAGTTTATCTTGACCAAAAGCGGCATTTACGAAGCCATTCACAAAACTAGCGGCCAAATTTTGCCTAGCAGAGTCGACTTGACTTCCACCAAATGGTGGTCGACTATTTTCTAAATGTGACTTATAAACATCTTCAGGAGTTTTTGGGTCCATAATATCCAACTCACGAGCAAGGTTCAAAAAATGGTTATTTAAATGACAGTTTGCCATTATTTCAATGAGATCTTCATACTCTGGAGTGTTTTCAGGAATTTCTATATAAATTTGTTGCCTTGCTAACATGAATGCTAACTGTTTCTGAACATCACTGAAAAAAAAATTAAATATCAATATTCAAATATCAATTTTATTAAGAGCTAACCAATTTAATTCACTTTAAAATATCCCAAGAACTAAAATAAAACTTTTTTATTCAGAGAATTATGAAATAACACAAATTTCATCAACACATACATCATTATTCAGTTAACTTCATGTCACCATTGCACAAAGTATAAAAATATTTGATGAGTCTTGTTTGCCAAAAAACAAACTATTTTTACAAAATACTTGTATTATATTGCATTTTTTTACTTTATAAATCTTAATAAGGAAGTGATTACTCCAAGATATCTCTAGAATGTTATTTTTACTTTTAATTTTTTTATATATCTGAAAATATTCACAATGCCAAAAGTTCAGTGAGGGCTATTTTCTTGCCACATCATTCTTGCTTGTTACACACAGAAAATTTGCTCCTACAAAAAGAGCAAAAGATATGAATTATGGTCCCAATATGACAACAGTATAGCCCTATATATTAATGGCACCCCATACCATTACTGATCTGAAACAATTTGCATCCCTTCGTTGTGTACTGCTATATGCAAACCTTTCATCTGCTTTTCTGTATACTAGGATACTTTATAATTGCCTAATAGTCACAATCTAAACTCATCTGAGAATATTATTCCCACATACCCACTCCAAATGATCCCGAACATACTGCAGTTGAGTTAATGAAGTTACAGAACCAAGTCCCATACTTGAACAAAACAGCAAATAATATTGGTAAGTTTCCATCATAATTAATTTCAATCGACTGTAAGTGTTCATTAAGATAGATATCAAATCATGAAACCAAAAATATGTGTTCAAGTTACAGATGAATACATTCAAATAGAATAGTAATTGTCTATAATATTTTGATTAAACACACCCAATTGATATTTGTCACATGTGAATTTTAATTTTGTTTAGTAGATTATTTTAGTAGTTTAATTAAATGTACTAATTGAAGTATCAATTTACCTATCTGGGCAGCATACAAATATTTCTTCAATCAAATTATGGTCATTTAATTGCATAGCTAATCTAAGAGCTTGTGGATATTGTTTAAATTTTCTGAATAATAATAGAGCAGTTTGAAGTAGAGTGGTATTTTCTGGATCAGCTACATAAGGAACACAACTGAAAAAAGTTTAAGTGTATATATTACACATATAATACATATATTCAAGTCTGATGCACAGTTGATATCTTACCTTGTAAGGTATAAGCAGACTCTTGAATAAATATTTTCATCAACATATTGTTCTAGTAAATCCAGTCTTTCAATTTCCATCAAGAGATCACAAGCTTCAGCCTCGGCATTATGTGCCATATTGTAGGGCACTATCTGTTTAGTTAATAGAATTAGTTTATCTCTGATTTCAGTGTTCACTATGAAGTCTGTCTCTCCCCATTCACCTGCAATTTCTCCTGCCAAGTGCCTAAAACATGAATAATGACTGACATAGCAAATTCATGACACATAATTTAGTAATTGATTAATATATAAACAAATTACAAATATACCACTTAACCTTACCTAACATATTCATGTCCCCATTCTCCAATTTTATCTAAGTCAGATACAAGACGGTATTTCAAACATTCTCTACCATCTCCCATCGTCATTGCTAATACAGAAATTATATCAGCACATAATTTCTTGACTTCGGGATCAGTAATTTTTTCATAGATTTGTTTCATAGTATCATAGTGAGGTTTCATGAATTTCAATGGTTTTGGAACTGAGGTCATAGATGTAGTTGAGGCACGAATATGATTTCCTAATGCTTGTAAAGCGGCCAAGTAGAGTTTTTCATCACTTTCCTAACATTAAATTATAATTAACAAAGTATGTAAATATATTTAAAAGGTATTACCTGAAGTTTTTCAACACAAAGATTCAATTCTTCCTGAAGTTGTTTATCTTCATCAGACTAAAAATAATATAGGTTTCATAAAAATGTTGATATATGAAAAATTCAATGTGCACATACCATATCACTTTTATTTTTGTCATCACTGGAATTTCCCTTGGCTTCCACCTTTTTTCCGCCCATTCTTTTAAATTGTTAACGACTATTTAACAAAAACCGTATTCGAAATTAACTAGCAACTTCTATCAATAGCTAATCAGATTTGTAAAGCACAAAATTGAAATTCATCAATTGCCGACAACCCTACTGTAAGTGGTAAAAGTCATAATCTGCTCGGTCATGTTTCTAATCTGTCAAAGTCAAAAGTCCGCCATCTGTCAATTATTGTAGACAGCGCAAAGTTATTCAACAAAAATGAGAACGGATAGGCCACCGTAGCCGCTGTCTATTTTTTGGAGTTAATACTATTGGTCGGATACGAATAATGGCTCAATATTTAAATAATACAGAAGCACGGTTTTGCATAAAGGTCTGGAAACGAGGGTAGCGTGATGGGTTCATTTCACAGACACTAAATTACCTGAATCTGTGGCCACAAGGTCGGAGTTAAAGGTTAAATTAGCTGCCCAATTGTTGAGTCACAGTGTTTATTCTGCCATAATGACATCTTTGGAAACTGGTGAACTTATTTCAAGTACAGCTGAAAACACGGCTAACTTTGTTCTAACCATGAACAATTTATTCGATGCCCTGAATACTACACATTTACATTCAGCAAATGTTCTGAGCGATACGAATCCAGAAGTGCTAGCAGTTTTAAGCTCAGGATATGATTTATTGGAAAATCTATCCAAAGTTGGAAAAAAAGGAAATTTGACCAGACCTGATAGCTTTGATGGTTTTTCTCTCACCATTAACTTCGTTAAACAATTTGCAAGTGATCAAAAAAATGAAGGTTTCAATTATTTATTCACAGGCAGACTAATTCAAATTCCACTTGAAAATCAATTTTCTGTTTATCGTCAAAGAGGAGGGTATAACAGAAACCCAACAGTGAAAGCATTTCGAGCTGCATTTAAAATAAATATTGTCGCCAGAAGACAATGAAATACTCGCTTCATTAAATGTTAAAGAAGAATCATCATCCGAACAAACGAATTCATCCACCAATTCACCACCAAACTGTAAAGTCAGTTTAGAAGCTTATGATGACATAAACAGTGGACAAGAGCTTCTTATATTCTATAAAAATTATTATTTAAATGATAAGTGTGCATTGAAAACTCCAACAACATTATTGAAAAACTTCACCATAATAGTATTTAATAGCTTCGACAAAAATATAGGGAAAATTTCAGATAATAAAATAATATTAAATTTGAAAAAGAAAATTGTTGGAAAAATAGAAAAAATTTTTTCCAAGTGGTATGCAACAAATGCAATCTGTTGTAGGCATAGGCAATACATTTTCAATTTATTACTGCGAACGCAGATTTTCAAATATTGTAAAACTTTTTCATTAAAAACTAGACAAACTAAAAAAAATGATGAATCATCATTCATCATTTTCAGTTTCAAAATACTATACCAAAGCTTTTTAACAGGATTAGCGTGGTGAGGAAAATAGGAAAATTATCACACTAAATGGTATATTTTATATTCAATCAGATATGGTTCATTATTTCTTCTTCTGCATTTATATGAAATAGCGTCTCTATATTTCCCAATATATATTTCTGTTATTGACATCTAAATGTTGTCACTCTATATTGAAAAGTTTGGTTATGTTGGTTATGAAGTTTATTGATTTATGAAAAGAATGGCGGTTATCCATATGTTATCGTTGTCAATTTTTTTTGTGTTACTATTTACTTTTAATTTAACATGCTGTGAAGTAAAAAAGTTTCCACTTTTAATGCCTAATGTATATCCAGCTAGAGTGAGTAATTTTTATATACCATTATTATTTAATTTCACTTTAATATTAGGTGTTTAATTCCAAATTTAAAACTCTTGTTACAAATCTTATTCTGAAGAGAAAGACTATATCATCAAATATCATAGAATTAGTATTGTTACTATTCATTTCAATTTCAATGTCAGTAATGGTAAATTCAAATTCAATTTTTCTAATATTTTATTTCTAAATTATTTTCAACAATTATTTCTGGAATATTATTTAATATCATACTATGAATTGAAATTGGATTTGATATATCTAGGAAATACCTTTTTGGCTTATCCCTCTGCCTTTTCATGCATTCAATTTCATGTTTTTTTTATAAAATCTATATTTTCAAATAGTGTATTTTAAGTCACCTGTATAGTGTGCTATCATTATTTAAATTACATTCAAATAATTAATGGAACATATGGAGAACCCATCCAGTTAATAATATTTTTGATAATAAACAATAGAAATTCAATATTAGTAGTGTGGGTTGTAACAACTGATTAAATGATATGATTAATTATGATTTATTATTTTAATGAAGAAAGAATTTCTCACTCTCCATCAGCAACCTTTTAGTCCTCAATTGTCTAGCAATTAACAGTGTTAATTTCTCACTCTTTTGTTATTCTCCTGATATATGGACAATGGACATTTGAAATTATTGAAAAAGTATATGATTTACAGGGCAGATAAAATAGGTAGTAAAATGATTTGAGAATATAATGTCTAGTTATACAATTTTTTGGGTAATCCCATAAATAAATTTCTGAAATACATCATCTGACTTTGTTAGATAAAATAGAAATTGAAATTTAAGCATCAATCTCATAAAAATTACTAGTTTGCTCTGCACCTGAGCTTACAAGTACTAAAATCCAATTACTTCTGATCTATCGTCTGAAATTTGTCTATTATTTTCAGCCTGACTTATACATTTGCACACCCGTTCGAATTGTTGATGATAAAACATTTTATATAGGTGAGTGATTGAATTAAATGTGATCAATGAATTTATCTTTACAGTAAATAGTGTAACCTTATAATTAATTGTCCCATACAAAAATAACATCATAACATTTTATTTGAATTAAATTGAAATTAATTTCAATGGTTGAATATGTATTTATAAATATATTTTAATGTGATTTTATCATATATAGATATAACAGTTCCAGGGATATTTTTCTTTTGTTTGCAGCAGAAGGCATTTGTGTCATGTGTTTTACAAAATTGATTTTTTACCATCTTTACTTGGGTATGAAGTTTTATAAATCTACATATTGTTATCATTTAATGAATTTCTGTTGTAACTAACAGTTGCAGTAAAACTACCAATATGAATTCCAAATTGTCAAATGGTACAGTTCATACATTATTTGTTTGCCTGTTTAAATTTTAAAAATTTATTTTTTCTATTTTTTAGTGGGATTTGAACCCAATGC
Organism: Diorhabda sublineata; assembly: GCF_026230105.1. Taxonomy (NCBI): domain Eukaryota; kingdom Metazoa; phylum Arthropoda; class Insecta; order Coleoptera; family Chrysomelidae; genus Diorhabda; species Diorhabda sublineata. The sequence continues at coordinate 12,830,107 of NC_079485.1, read as the reverse complement.
TACAATGCACGTTGCTCATCATATGTTACTTTTTGGATGTGGTCATCCTGGATCTAATAAAGAAATATGGTAATAATAACAATTTGCAATTATGTTTTTATGGAATCATTTTTATTTTAGGGATTGTGGAGAAATGTCAGCAGCTGACTCATATAGCACTTTGAAAAAGGCTCCCCCATGCAGAGACGGTAACCACGTAAGACATTTCTATAAATTTTGTAAAACTGAAATTTGTTGTAATCTATGTTAATTTCATATATGGAACATAAAAATCATATCACTATATATTTATTTATTTGCAGTAACACTAACATATTTTTGAAGATAAGAATAGTTGATTTTGTTTTTATTAGGTTTTGTATGCTTGGGCAAGAAATGCAAAATCATTAACATTACCAGATGATGTTGGTTTCCAAGTTGGAAAAGGAACTGGTATACAGTATTTGGTTCTGCAAGTTCATTACACCAAACCATTTCCAGGTAATTTTGTTATTTGAAGCTTATTTCATCTAAATGCTCAAGGGGCGCTTCTCTTCTCTCATCAAATTTATTAAGTTTTATACAACATTTATTATCCTAATAACTTGTTCTTCCACTTATGTAACTGAATTTTCTCTAATTTGCTTTAATTTTCACTATTTTACTGATTTAAATAAAAAATTGTAGATGCTAAACTATAACAATATTGCCACATTCAAGCTATGTCGCCACCTATTATCTTTATTCATATTATGTTCTATACTATTCACCTTACTATTTCAAAATGTAAACATTATCTGGAAACTGTATTTTACAATCTTGTTTTAATATATGTACAGCTACAATTTCAAGATGGCGGATATTCTGAGCTAATTTGGCAAATATGCCAATATAAAGCCTCAATTTAAAAACCTTTTATTTACAGAGGGACAGACTGATAATTCTGGATTGTTTCTAATGTATACAGAAGAACCGTAAGTACCCTATGCATGGTGCTTCTGTTTCTATCACTGTTGTGACTAAAATTTGGTTTTCCTCTTACACTGGCACAATCTCATATTAATGTTATGCAGGCACTTTCACAATGTGAGCATATTATTTCTATACCTCCTTCAACTCTTTCGTTCAAAAAAGGAGAAATTTGAGAATTCTCATATATTTACCTTCTATATTAAATGGAATATACAGTAGCTATACTAATGTTGATAAAAGTCATTTTAGTAGAGAAATTCTGCTAATTTGGATAATAATTGTATCAGAAACGATTTCGTTAGAGCATTTTTTATGAGGTTGGAACAAGTCATTCAAAACCTTTTCTAATTCAAATTCTATCCTTTTTAACTTGCAACAATGCTTAAGATTTTATTTAACTTACTTATTCACAATTTTATTAAATTTATTTATTAGATCAAATACGGTGGTGGTTTTTGATATAAAGAATTCTGGATTTAATTGTAAGTTAATGAAATTCGAATATATTTAGATCCATTTTAGTGACGATTTCTCACATTCTGTATTTACTTTTGTCGTCCAGCACTGGACTTTTCGTGCCTCATTATACCTTTTATAATAGTTCATTATTGTCGATCTGGTAAGCGACATCCCCGTATTAAAAAAGAATATCTCTAATTATTCCCAGGTTTTTTATTGAGAAGGACATAATACAATAAGGCATAATCAAGAAGAATAAATAAAAGGAATAGATAAACATAAAATCTAATTTGAGTTTAGGAAATTATTGAATTCTGACTTTTATTATTGTGAAATGTTATTTTTATAATATATTGAATAGAATCATTGATGAAGTTATGAGAATAAGATTTCTTGTAGAGAAAGTCTGAAACGAATGTAACAATTCAGTCTCATATAAAATATGTATTAAATTACCTTTTTTTCTCAAATTTCTTTCTTTGTCACAATATTGTTCAGTTACATTTTTTTGATCCTTAAAATATTTGATTTCAAATTGTATATACATTGTTTTTTTTTGGTTCGGTATAAAAATGGGTACCACAAAGTAGACTTGAGTACTTTCAACACATCCCTATTACAAGAAATTTAATAATGACAGATTAGTGTATTGTTATGTTCAGTCCATCTTTGCCCCTCCCCTTACTTGAAAAAAAATTGGTTGGGATATTGACATTGATTTGGTAATGAGGCAGCACTTCATCTTGCTGGAATTACGTCAGGGTTTTTGAAACTTCTAGTTTTGCTTTATTACGATTATTACTGAAATAATCGCTACCGCAGTCCCTTTCACTCCCAGTACTATACTGATTATTTAAAAACAACAGGTGAACTTATCAGCTGTTCCAAGTAGCTTTCTGTGTATCCAATCCTGCTTCATCCTCATATATAAATCGATAGAAATTTAATTGCCAATTGGTCCTTTCTTTGATTTTGATATTATGTCTTTCATAAATAAAATTATTGGAATTTATCATGCATTATTCTACAAATTACTACGTTAATGTTTTGTTACAGTAAAATTTTAATTATAAAAGTATCTTAATGTAAACTATTTATATGTTTCAATTCTACTGGGTAAATATTCAATTTTTGTAGTCAGAGTAAACTAGCAGGAGTGCTGCTATTAGGTGTAGGAGGAATAATTCCACCAAAAAGCCAAACTTATATGGAGACCGCCTGTGAAATTGAAGAAAACAAAGTTATACATCCCTTCGCATACAGAACACATACGCATACTTTGGGTAAGTTGCTTGATAATATGTTTTATTATAAAAAAATTGAAGTAATTGCATTTGATGATATTATACCAGCATAATTTTGTTGCTATGATTCATATAAATACTGATACCCATTTTTGAGGTAAATTTGTATGTTACAAGTAATTATTCATGTTTACCTAGGGAGAGTAGTTTCTGGATATAGAGTTACAAGAGATGAAACTGGAGAAGATCATTGGTCTTTATTGGGCAAACGAGATCCTCTGACACCTCAGATGTTCTACCCGATATTTGATAGTACCCCAATTAAATATGGAGATCGTTTGGTAAGTCCTTTTTTGGCTTCAGAATAACAATTTTCAAGTTTGGTTTTTATAATTAAAAGTTTTCTAAACTGGTGTTTGTATGATAACAGGAAATAATTATATTTTCTTGCGGATGTTGTGACGAACCATTTGATAGGTTGTGTGGGTTTGCATAATCCATACTTAATGTAGTATTTTCAAGCCATAGAGATTAAGATTTTTTCATTGGGTTATCTCTGAAAACCAGATGAAATACTGTGTTTTCAGAGATAACAGGAAATTGGGATTGTAAGTCATGTTTAGGAATTGGGAAATATTATTGTTTATTGGTTTTATATAAACATGTTGGAGTAGAGGGTTAATATCGCCACATTATGAGGGGGATTAGATCGTCCCTCTCTAGAATTTATGATTTCTATTTGCTTTTAAGAAGAGTTAAAGAATAACGTTGGTTGTTCGGTATGTTCTTTGTGAAAACTGGTAACTGGACAAATAACTCCAAAAATTTGTCGTTGTGAGTGATGTTTACAAAAAGTCACAAAATGAAATAATAAATGTAAGTTACATGTAGTATTGTTAAATAGTGTTGATACAAATTGTATTTATCGTTGTCATATTGCTGAGAAACTATAATATTTTCAACCATTTGCTTCTTACTATAAAATATTCTTGGATAATTTGATTATACTAATATCTAAAATATTTTAAGTGTGATATTTCAAATTTATTCATTATATAGCTCAAAATATTTTCTTTTGAAAACTATACAATAGTAAAAAACGATTAAAACTGCTTCAATTAGAGTTTTTTTTAGGCTGCTAGATGTACAATGGATAGTTCAAATAGGAACAGATATACACAAGTTGGGTATGTATATGTAATACTATTGTTAAATTTTTGGTAACACTGGTTAATTTATAGTTACGTATTTCCATACTTTTAATTAACCTTGTAATTACACAAGACGTTGAAATTCAACTTCTACATGTTATCTAATTAGAAAACTCATAAGTTACGCATATATTATGATTTTCTTCCACACAATTCTTCACACTATGTGCCTCAATAGGCATTCATTGTGTTTAAGTAAAATCCAGTCTTTTTATTTGTGATTATAATTAGCAACATTTAAATTTAAATGACTTTATTGTATTGTTATTGTTGTTATTTGAAGGTTTCAGATGAAGTGACATCTAAAATACAAACCTTTTTCAGATTGGAATGTAGCTTTTCTTGCTAAAGAGCTGGAACCCAACACATGTTTTGATGACCTATAGCTCAATTTAAGTGTTTAAAATAGTAAAATCACCTACGGAACATACTGTTTACACTACGACGTCGATAACTTAGTTATGAAAACGCGCGTCAGATAGTGTTGGTGCAGTGGTAGTGTAAACAGTGTATTCAGTATCAATATTACCAACGGTTCCAGAAATTCAAACTAGTAAAATCAATTGTCAGTAAATTCATTTTGAGAATAGATCATTGATAGATCCCATATATCATGAATATCAAAATAAAAATAAAATCATGATAGGAATCTGTTTTAACATGAATTTATTTTTTCTTAGTTTTTACATATCAAAAATATGTAGCAATCATCAATAAAATTATTCATAGTTGTATCAAAATCTACTAAATAGAGTTATATAATTTTTGGTCTTTTTTTATTCTCTTTTTCGTGTATTACATACATACATTTTTGAATCTTTATAATTAAATTTATTTTTCTTTGATATTTCGTGGTTCATTAATGCAGCTTAATTTTTTTATCATATATAGCTGTACTTCCAAGTATCAAATGCAGTATACATTTCTTGATGCCTTTAATAAATTCATCAAAGTATTCAGTTCACTTTAGAAATTGAAAACAAAATGAATTTTTTGGAAATGACACAAATTAAAATCAACAACATGGTTTGGAAGATATCTAAATTATAAATCATGCCATCCTAAATCACAAAAAACAGCGTCATTTTAGGATTAACAGATAGAACTTTAAAACTTTAACTTCTTCTGAATATAACTTATCATTTCCTTGTACAAACCATCTGATGATGACCTCTTAGTCTATTTTCTAAATACTGAGGTCATCAATACCATAAAAAATAGAATTGCATTAACGAACCATGGAATATCAAAAAAACATAAATTCAATTATAAAGATTCAAAAATTCTTGTAACAGAATCTAATATAGGAAAAATAGAATTTTTAGAAATGGTTCACATTTATAAGAACTAAAAAGCTGTAAATGATAAATAATTTAAGTGAAATTTATAGCTCTATTTTGGAAATTCTAATAAAACTACATATAATTTGATTAAGTACTGAGATTGAGATGTAAGGACTAAGGAAAAATTAATTTTTCTTGTTAAAACAAAATTCTAGTTTGATTTTATTCTTATTTTGATATTCGCGATCAATATAAATACGCAAATTTTAAGTGTCGTTATCATATTTTGATAAAGACTTGAAGAAAAAGTTGATACGTCAATTTTATCTATCTTTAAAAATTATTTAAAAAACTAATTTTGAAACAGAATAAACCTAAAATCAAGAAGATTTAGAAACATACACATATCAAAAGGTCTAAGAAATAAGAAATTGAAGAAGTTTATGTATGATACAAGGATTCGAGCTATTTTGTTAAAATAAAACTAATCTGTGAATGTAACACTACGTGTATTTATTAAAACATGTTAACCAAAGCTCCGTATTAGAATCGATTCTTTTAAGTACAAAACATTGGCCTAAACCCCCCATGCCTGTTGACCCAATAATTGCAATTTTTAATTAACTCTTACAAAGGTGGTGGCATAGCTATGAAATAAATATATAATTGATTACCTATATAATACAATTTATATATACATATATATATATATATATATATATATATATATATATATATATATTTTAATTTCTTAGACCTTTTGATATATTAATGCATCTAAATTTTCTTGATTTTAGGTCTCTTCTGATTTAAAATTAGTTATCGGTATCGTAGAAACCCAAGGTTTCTACAATACATATTGCTGAGTATCAAGTTTAAAGTTTATTTATTTATTATGTTATAATACACCTCATTAGTTCTTGTGACAAATATGGTGTAATAAGTGACAATAACCTCAAAACAATTTATGTATAATGAAAGAAAATTATATATATTTTTTGTTAACCACTATAAAACAGCTTTGAGGCTCATGAATGAATGTATTATTGTAATCTTATTTTTTACTTTTTAGCCCTACTAATAACGATGAGATGTGTAATTTTTATATCATGTACTATGTGAAAAATGATACACCTTTAACTAGAAAATATTGTACCACCGTTGGACCTCCATACTACAGATGGGCTTTGGACAAAGAAAACGATTTAAATAATATTCCAGACGAAGAAGCATCTACATTGGACTAGATTATAATTTAGACTGTTCACTAAGACTTCCCCTAATCCTTTGAGAGAATCTAATTAGTATTTTTATATAATTTGAATGACACACAAATGAGACATTTCATCATAACATAATTTAGGATATTGCAATGAAACAATCATTTTGACTTTCTATACTTACTTCAATTCAGTACAACCGACAGTTTTCCTCCATTGTTTGGTAACTTTACATGTGTGAAGAAGAGAATATCAGTCTATAATACCTGTCTTCTGATCTTTCATACTCCCAAAAGAAAGTACCTACTCTTGAATGTTTAGCATTTTCAACCATGTATTTTTTGTATAAATAAATCCTAGCAGATTTCCTCTACTCAGTGTGCCTTTACTTTATGTACGTGAATTCCACATATGTGTATATGTGATAGTTTTCCAGCTCTAAATGAATCTCAATAAATTTTTCAAGATTTTTGGTCACTCTTCTTATTACCATTTATTACTAATTTTTGTGTATTCATCAAGATTTTTATTTTTGTATAAAGAAAAGGTATGCTGGAGTTTCTAAAGACATGGAGTAGATGCTTTTGGTGTTGAACTGATTTGATGTGATATAAACAAATTTCAAGTTGTAGGTAAAACACTGCAATGATGACAAACTTTTAATTCAAATGGTGTCTGTTATGTGTGTCAAATAATGAATAATATTGACCAATTATTTAGTTACTTTGAAACTTTTCTGACTTTACTTACTGGAACTTTATCTTTAATGCTGAAGGCTCGAAGTTTAAATAACGCTTTTTATCACAACCTGACAGTATAATTTTAGGACTTTCAAAACCATTAATGTAATAAGTGTTTATATATATATATATATATATATATATATATATATATATATATATATATATATATATATATATATATATATAAATAAACACTGGATACTTTCACACAATTCAATATGAAATTTCAGCTCCAATAACATTTATAATTATTAAAAATATATTTTGTTTGTAGACACATAGAATACACCACATTCCAGTACCAGTATTCGCTAGCACTACTAATTGCACACTAATAGAATAGTATGAATTTATAGTAGAAGAAGTTCCATCCATTTTTGTATTAAAAAATGCTTAGTTTCAGTTATTAGAAGGACTAGTGTATTTTTTTCGACTATTTGCTATGAGAAACAGGTAAGAAATAAAACCTGAACGACTAGAATTCGCAAAACATCAACCAAAAAAATTTCATAATTACACTGTCTGATGCGCATTATAATAACAAAGTTAACATCTTCAGAGTCTTCAATTTACTTTACGATAACTTGGTTATCAGAACGCGTGTCGATATTGATGTAGTGGTAGTTAATAGTCTGTTCAGTTTGAATATCACCCACGGCTCAAGTAATTCAAACTCCAACAAATGCTAATCAAAGATAACAAAAGAAAAAACTTGCAAACTAACATATACATATAAAAAAATACAGGTTTATAACTGTTAGAATATAAACCGGGCGCTATCATTTATTAGCAATTAGTCTGAGCAATGTATGTACCTATAATACAGAATTCTGATGGCAGTTTATTCGTTATCCAATTAAAAAAATATAAATAAATAACTGGAGGTCACTTAATTCAAGTCATACTTCATTACAGATTTTCTTTTCTATAGAAATAATATCAAATCGATAGAGACAGAAATTAATTTAATTTTTGAGCAAAATGTCCTGAAAAAACAATTAATTGCTTATTGCTCAAAGGTTTCAAAGTTCCTCTTGAAAAGTTGGAAATATATTTACATAGTGATCTAAAAGATAAATTAAAAATGACATTTTCATAATTTCATGTGAGATTTTGCCAATATGTTCTATACTTTAGTCGTGTCAATCATTTTGTATGAAAAACTGATCTGAATACATAATAATTAAGAGTTGAAACAATTTGAAGCATGTTGCCAAAATTTGAATTGTCTATTATTTATAATTTGGGTAATAAATAATTAGAGTTTGCTTTCAGGATAATTTTAATAATATTGAAGTGTAATATTTGAAGAAACTTCCTGTTCTCATTGTTACCACTACCTTCTATATACAATTACAGTTTTTTACTATCTGAAGTAGGGTATGATTTTATTTGAAATTATAATTTGTGATAGACTTCAAACAAGCTAAAAATTGATACATGATTAATTTGAGAATTTTCATTTGGAGAAGGCATTTCCTATTTCACACTATCATGAAATGATGCATAACAAGGGGGTTGTTCTTGATCTGCATTTTTTCTCTCAACCAGTAGAGTTGTATTCATAGTCTCATAGTATCTTATGCAGAAAATGAAGCTTGTGTTATTTTACTATAATGTTTGTCACAATTCTTCGGTCAATTATTAAATTTGTCGATGGTATTTCAACTAAGGAACCTGAATCAAATGACACTTCATAATTCTTGAATGTATCCATAGTGCTCAACCAAGTGACCTTTATTTGGTGTTCTACTTTTATGTTTCAACCAGAATTATGTTAGGTGCTAAGGGGCTTGTAGTATTTTGAGGCAGAGGGAATATGGCTAGTTTCAGAAATATTAGGAAAAGTACATAGAGAATAAAATAGTGATTATATTTATAATACTGTATTTGTGTATAAGTTTTATGGTAGCATTGTGAAAGTCAAAATTTCATTTAAAATTATAAATTATGGGAAATATTTACAGGTTTATTATATTTTGTCTTTTATTCTAAAATGAATGTATCTTCATTTTATGTAGTACGTACCTTTATACTAATTGTACGTGTCTTATAGGATTGACATAATTTTTTAATTATTGTAAATTTGTGAATTTAGTGGTAATATATAACTGCGAAGGTGCGTGTTATTTTTAAAATGAGGATTTAATGCATTTATTTATTTAAAATGAGAGTATATAGGGAGAACCTATTCAGTTGTGATGTTTCTTTGTATATTTTTGTTTTTGTAACAATCTCCATCCTTAATTTTATTTATTCTTTATTAGTTAAATACCAATATTGAAATTTCATTTTTTTTATATATTGATAGGAATTTTGGCCAATGGTGTTTTTATTTAGCAAAAAGTTCTATGTACTTAATATATTCGTTGTCCGATAAATGTGATAGGAATTATGGATCTTAAAACATTTTTTATGCCATTTGGGAAATTTTAAATTACAGTCATAAGGATGTTTTTGATAATGTGCATTAGCATTATCAAAACATCCTTATTTTAAAAACGATACAGAATGTTGTAGCTATGTGATTTATAGCAAGAAAAGTGTATTGCTCGAGATCGGTTTTTTAAAAGAAAAAAAAAGAATCTACAACATAAAAAAATTCCCTCTCTCTTCCTTTTTTTCAGTAATATTCTGGAATGTTTTTGTATTTTTAAAATGCAGTTATTCTTTGGTTCATTTTACATATTTTTTGCGCACAAATCAGGAAGTTTAACATCATATCAGTAATAGACTATTTTGCGTTGAATATCATATCAGTAGTAGACTATTTTGCGTTAGTCTTTTATGCTGTGAAACTTTTAGTCAATCGTACTTAATCATGAGTGAATATAGCTAAAAATATATAAAAACCAGTATTAAATTTATTGATGTTAAGTTTTTCATACATTTTATTTATCGTGTTGGTAACTATTGTGTTAACATGTTCAAAATGAAAGTAAATGTACAAATGACAAATATGTATATTCTACTAATATTACAAATAAAAGTGACTTGTGAGATGAGCAGGTAAATTGGGTATATTCTCAACTTTTTTAATAAGTTTACTGATTTAAAATTATCTTTACAGAAGAATTTTCATGGAATTGCTGCCGATGAATCAAATTAACTGAGAAATTAGACAGAAATTATTGTATTCAGGAATAATTACCAATTTTGATTTAAAATTATATAAAACTAATCTAATCGATTATAATATATACAATTAATACAAAAAGGAGTCTTGTTTTTGGATATTTACTTTCCTAACGACATTTAAATGGCAGTACATAAATAGTTCCTTACTTTGTTCCAGTTACTGTACATACATCTGCTCTGCTATATGTGGTAGTGTGACTGTTCATAATTATTATTGTTTGCATAGTTATTAGATATATATAAAAAATTTCCCAAGATAGATTCGGTTTTTTTTTTGGTCTAAACATCAAATCTAATTTAATTGCAAAATACCTTATGTAATACTATAACTTGTAATTCTCACATGATTTTTTATTTGTACATATTTTCGCCAAATATATTAATGGTAACAGAGTGTGTCACTCCTTCATTATACCTCATTATGATTTGAAATAGCCAGTTTGGGAACTCATAATGTATATTGTTATTAGCTTTTTAAATTATAAACTACATCTGAGTGACTCGTTCTGTATAAATTCAAGTACTTTGTTATTTTCGAGATTTTTGCTTCATTTTGGTCATGTCAAATAATAAGAACCTAATTGTAAAGAATTTACGCTATACAGAAACAGAGAAATATAAAATATTGTATATAAGATTCTATTTTTAATTGGAATATATTATTTTCTTTGAGGACTCAAGTCTTTGATTCTATTAGCAAAAATTTAACTACTCAGAGGAACCATTCAAAAGTGTTTTATACTTTTAGTTATTATGACTAAAATTAATCAAATTCATCTAAAATTCGGAAACTCAGTATTTCCTGGTATGGACTTCAGAAAATAGATCTTAATTGTCTGTTTATTTTAAGCGTGATCCATAAAGAATAGTACAGATAACAAGCACCAACCAAAGGATGCTTCTCTAAAATTTTACCTGATTAAGAAATATGGAGTGCTGGAGTTGAAAGTTTCTACCACACCATATAATTTCAAGAAACCAAAAAAGCTTTTCAAACTCAATTTCTAAATACAGATTACAATTTTTTAGTCAGCATATAGCATTAAAATCTGTCAGTTATAGGACACGACGAAATGTGTAAGTTTTGAGACTAAATACAAAGTTTGGATTAAAATTGTCCAATCAGTAACCTTAGCCAACATTTTTTTCAAATTTAAAGGTATGTCGTGTGTAAGGTCATTAAAATGCTTGTGATAAATGGAATCTCACCATATCTTTTTTTCTTCTTATGTGGTTAATGGGAAATGAGAAAGCAATACATATGTTTCTAGTGCTAACGACGGGCGATTTAACGTAGCAGCTGTTGAAACTACCTTCCAATCTCTACTTTCTAGGTTTCCAGGTGTTGGTAAAATCTAATATTCTGAATTCTTGGTTATCTTTAATTCTGTATGTGATTTTATTAAAAAGAGGCGACCTTGGGTAGTCAGAACACTTAGTGGTATTGATTTTCCATGTTTAAAACTAAAACCTACCATCAAGATTCGTTGGAATCGATGATTCAATCAATCTAATACATAAAATAAGTTTCATTCAAGTTATTGTTGAGTAGTGAACTTCATTTTTTATTCTAAGTTATTTTTTCTTAATGAATATATTTTGGTCCAGTTGTTAGTACAGAAAATTGAATTTAAATGTCTAGTTTATTGGTTCGTGTATTGAAATTTTTTAGTGTTCATTTATTAAACAATTGTATTGTCAGAGAAACAGCTTAGCAAAGTCTTATTTTTTTTGGAATGTGGGTATAAATGGGTATACAAAGTGAAGTTTGTACTTTATTCAATTCAAAATATCCGGAAAATCACATTTCACAGGGTAATATTACTAAGATTCTGTAGACTTTCAAAACATAGTACAGTGAAAGAATTGTCTAGAATTGGCCTGCCATATCTCTAGGCAAAGATGAAAAATATATTATATCATGAAATCAATTTACGTGAACTAATATTTTGATTTTTAATTTGATTTCCTTTCTGTTTTTTTTATTGTTAAACATAATGGCTGAAGAAATAAATAGTCCTAAGCAAAAACAGCTTCGATATCTAAAATAGGTGTAATTAAAGAATTAATTAACAGATTAAATTTAAATCATTTGTGTTTGAATGAATTTGATGAAGTTTGGGATAAAATAGAACTTCTAACACCTGGACAAGTCGGCGATAATGACAGATCAGATTTTGAAAATTACTTTTTTGCAATAACGGCAAAGGCAGAACTATTAATAAATAATTTTTATTAAAGTTCATATACTCCACAATCCAATTCGACGAAGAATGAGAATAACATTGTTGACTTGCCAACAATAACATTGCCAATATTTAATTCATAATAAAGATTCATTGAGCCCAATTATTATATATTCAATAATTATTTACTAAATATGTTGGATATGTACAACTTTGTAAAAGAGAGGTGCCAAATGCTATAAAAGCTTGCAAATGATTAGCTTAAAATATTGCAATCACGTAACATAAATTTAAGTGTTAGCTAGTCATAGTCTTGTGACAATGTTCGGAATGAAATGTTACTTTGCCTAAAACCTCTCTAGCGCTAGTCTATAAAAGATGTTCCTCTTACTCAAAAGTAATAGTATATATTTTAAGGTTTATGAATAATCTTCAAATAAATAATGAAAGGAGAGAAATAGTTATCATAGTAACGGAGTTAAATCAAGCACTGGTTTTTCTTGTAAGATTTGTCTAAATAGTTTTCCCGTGGAATATAATTGTTTCATAAAAAGGAAATATTTGTCTTCCATAGTAGACTCTTATCATTAAGTCCATTTTTAAATGATGAAATTTTACGTGTAGGTGGTATAATAACTATTGCTTACTTTTGAAAAGAAGCATTAAATAATTTTACCATGACATCATATATTTACTGACTTAATTCTAGAACACGAACATAAGAGATTATTTTATTGCGGTGTTCAATTCTGTCATTTGCTGTTCGTGAACCGTTTTGGCCACTGTCTGCCCATAATACTTGTAAAAAATCCTTCATTGTTGTATTACATGTTTCAAAGCAACAGGTAATTATTTAATGTGCAATTTACCTGGGCAACCAGTTTCTTATTTATCCCAATGTACGGGTAGATTTCAGAGGCCCATTTTTCATGAAAGATGGAAAATTTCGACATCCTTTAATCACGAAAGTATATCGTCATTTATATGAGCAGTAAAGCTATAAATTAAGAATTAGTTACTTTCTTGACTACACAGACTGTTCTAAAAACGTTACTTCCACTTCATTATGTTTTCCAAGCACTAACATATCATCTACGTATAATAAAATCCATACTTTTTCATTACAGTCATTACAACAATTAAATTTTGACTGTTCAAACTTATTCTTTACAGTAAAAACATTACGTATCGTTCCAAACTTATGGTGCCTTTTTGAGTCTGTACAGTACTCTGTTTTATTGTAATATATTTAATTTGACTCTTGACCCTAATGGTGGTAGATATCCTGGCAATTGGTGAAGAAACTGGGTTAAATCAATCTTTTCCTTTTGTCACAGTTCTGGATTTTTTAGTACCATCTTTAGCTGCTTTTTCAACTGAAATGAAATGAAATTTGATTCTGTCTAAGTTTTTCGGGAGAATTTAATTCTTTTTGATAGCCTCTCTCCATTCTTTGATTTTTATCGCACCATTGTACTCTACTGGAATACTGTGATACTGTAGATATTCGACAGTATGTCTCATATTAATTTAGATATTTGGTCTGATCTTTCTACCTTGAGTTATTTCATGTATTGTTGGTGTAGTATTTTGTAGGTTTTTAAAACTATCCAACTCCTCTTCATTACTGTCTTTTGATTCATTTTCATCACAAACTTCAATCTCGATTTTGTCTTCTCGCCCTTCTATTTCTTATCCAATTTGTATTATTATATCATTTTTATTATTATCTTCGTTTATCATTTCAATGTCATAATTTGTTTGTTCTTCATTGAACCTAACATCTCTTGAATAAAAGATTATATTTGTCTTGAAATCTCATAGTTTATATTCCGGCTCCGCATCCTTGATGAATTACACAGACTTAATAAAATAAAGGCAATTTTATCTGCCTGATTTGTATGAGATACTGCTTGACTTTGAATATTGAATGTTCAGTGTACTCCTTCTCTACTATTTGTACGAGAACCTATTAAAGTATTTCTTCGACCTCTAAATTGTCCTCTAGATTGATTTTGATGACACTGCAATTTTATGTCTAAATTTCCCACTTGTACAGCAATTATAAGGTTGTGCTTTAAAAGATACCATTTGACCTTATTTCATTTTAAGCTTCAGTTCTTTATCTAGAAATCAGGATTTCACAAAGTCCATTGTGATTATACTGTTCATTGTTTCTATAATTGTAATTAATGAGTCATACGCTTTATTAAGAGTTAATAAAATATGACATACTTTATCTTTTTTTTTCCATTTTTGACCCGATGCTTTCTAGCTCTCTACTTATTAAATCAAAAATCGAATAGAAATCGTATAAATAGAAAAGAAAACATTACATTATTTTCTCTATGTGTTTTCTGGTCATCTCGAGCCGAGTCTGAGGTTAGATCCAAAGTTGTGAAATATTGGTATCTGCCAAACTTGGCTAATAAGTTGATTATATTAGGTAGAAGGTATTAGACGTCAATCGTTTTTTCGCTAAGGCGTCTATAGTCGATCACTACATGAAATTTAGGTTTTCCGGAAGCGTCTTACTTTTCGGAACTACCCACACGAGCGCATAATGTTGTGATATAGACATTTTTGAATTTTTTTGCCGGCTTCATTTTTGTCAACAAAAGAATATCGATAACGTCAACAGGTATCTCGTAAGAGGTTCGTATTTCATATTTAATTTTGTTTATAAAAGTAACTAGTGTTCTTTTTAAAATATGTCACTTTATTCAGCACAAAGTTAAGGTATTTCATATTTCTCCTCACCATTTAAATGATTGGGTCTAATTTTGAATTATTTCTACAGAAAATGGTTCTGGAAAACTGAATTTAACTAGATTCGTGGTAACATTCAAGATTTTGGTGATAGCTTCTCTGTTTTTTGCGATTGATAAAGATTATGGTATTTTACAACCGTGAAATTTTTGATGTGGGACTATAATTTCGCCATTTTCACATTGGTTTTAATTTTGATAACTTTTTCATGGTAGGTTCGATAGTAACAGAATTTATATCAGTTTTATTATTAATATTTTATTCTGCTAAGTGGAATAATTAACCATTCACAAGAAAGGTCTAAGTTGGCTTTTAACAATTTTAAGTTATCTAGGCCAATAAGGCCAATGGTCTAAAATATCTGATGACGGACTTAAATTACAATAATTATAGGCCGATTTTTTGTTGGTTTGATTAAAGTGGACTGTATAAATGTTTTTTTTTGTATTTCAAATGAGACAAAATCACATTTATTTATTTTATTTGAAGCAAAAGCTTCTTACAAACGCACTAAAAAGGGTGGTCTACGTTCGGTCTGTCTACTGTTCAGACTCAGACTGGCCTCGCTATATAAATACAAGTAACAAAAAAAGTTGCTGTCAGAGGTTAAACTAAAATCAAACCCTCTTGTAAGACTGATCTTATAGTAAATGAGTCATGACTAAGTTGGAACTGTTGGTGATATTCTGACGCGTGTTTTGATAACCAAGATAGCGTCTTCAGAGATTGAGTTTACATTCAATGAGTTCACCTTCAGTCTCTGAAGACGGTAACTTGGTTATCGAAACGCGCCTCAGACAGTGTAATTGTGAGTGGTGGTGTAAACAATATATTCAAATGAGTCATGAATAAAATTTTCTGAAAAATATTGAAATGCAATTTCGGGACCTATGAAATATCTTATTGATATAGAATCTTTTAAGAGTTTAATGTTGTACTCGGGGAATATTATATAGGACAACTCACTATTACTGGAATATTCGAACATTTTGAATATTCCTTTGTTCACGTATTGTGGCACAGTAGTTACTTCGGATGTATTTATTCTAACTTTCGAGTTTTTGAAGAAATTAATTTGTTATCGACTCCCACTTCATTCGAGAAATTCAATAAAACCTCGAAATTTATTCGAATTCTTCCTGTACCTATCTACTCTCCGAGTAAAAGTAAATTTTATGTTTTTTTAAGTTTTATGTCACCATATGTGGTGATTTTATTCTTTATATTCGCTGTTCTACAGCTGCCAGGCTGGGAGTTTCCACGACAAAGGATACAACCACTATACTACAAATTGAACTCACTCCAATATCTGGGAATTCAGTTTAGAGCTGCAACCATCCGGGATTTCCATAGATAAGTCCCAGCTTTATCTTTAATATATAAGTAAGAGTTGTTTTTAATTTATAACTGCTTTTGTTCGTTGTGGATACGCAGTTAATGCGAATTTTTTATTTTTCCAATAAATTTATTTCTTGCTGAAACTTTCCTTATTGCTCTAATAAATATTAATTTGGATAATCGTGTCCGGGAAGAGTTTTATTTTGTTTAATTTTAATTTTTAATTTAATTCATAAGGTGTTTCCAGCTTTTCCGCCTTTCTCATTATTTTTAACGTCGTTCGTTAAAAAGTTGGTGGCGTCCAATTTAATATTAATTGTTCACCCTATCTGAGTACCAGTTATTTATATACTTTAACTTAAAGTTACATGCTTAAATTCAAAGATATTGATTTGGATGTCAGAACTTGTCTGACTTCTTAGGCATTTTGGGAGAATTTCTAGAATCTTGATTATTTTGTTCTTCAAATTGATATTTTTGAATGAATCATCAGTATAATAATAATATTTGGATTTGCAGTCATGGGTGTGAGTTCTTAATAGATGAATTCATTGGTTGATTGTTCAGTGTATTTTTTGTGAGTGTTGGTTTTGGTAAATTATGATTGTGACGCCGTTTGAATGGTTTATTAGAGTGATGTGGCTGCTTTATATTTGTTTTATGAGTATAAGTCTGAAAATAGTATATATTGTCTCCTTTCATTACATATTATTAGGCTTCAGCAAAACTATTTGGCTTAGTAGTACTTAACGGTTCTTTTAGTGCCGATAAAAATGTTGTTAAAACTACATTATTATATTAATTTCTTGTATAGGTCGTTTGAATTGCCATCGAAATCTGGCACATATTTTAAATATCTTATTCTTATGTATGATGACCACATAAAAAAATTTCTTACATGCAATTCAGGTTGTTTTTAACTTAGTGGAGAAAAAATCAAACAACTAAGTAGGAAACTAATAGTTTATTCGTTGGTAACATGAGTAGGATAACATGAAAATGCATTTTGAAAATATATAATGCCAAAGAATTGAAAACATGCTATAACTACGCAGATATTGTATATTTTGGGGTATAATATAATAAATCATATATGCTTATAAAACTTGTGAACTTGCAGAAACCTCTAACATTTTAACAATTTGGACCTCTGAATAAATATTTTTCTTATATATACTGCCTAAGGTGCACCATACACTATCACACCAGTATATTCACTGATTTTTAGTCATCATCGAAGCATTTTAGAGTATTTACATGTTTTCTTATCCAGGGAATATCACATAGGACTAGATCAATGAAATGGATATTTTACAGCTTATATCCGAGAAATCTAGAAAAAATAACGTGCTCGACACTCATGTTTTTGTTACAAATAATTTATTTCTACCTTAAATGTGTTATTTTTAATTATTTAGTTATTCAAAATACAGAAATAAATAAATTATTGAACAATGTTGGTGGTATGAACAAAGAATAAAATAAATGTCACATGTATATATTTTTGTAACAATAATAGGGGAACATGTATGATAGAGAAAGATATTCTGCATTCCAAAATATAAAACAGTATACATGCCACTAGTAATGATGTAATGAATCGCCGCCATTTTTTATGCATTCATCTAAGCACTCATCACGTTCACGACCATGATTTTTCCCATTCCACTTAGTCCAGAGCATTATAATCGTAAACCTAAGTGGAATGGATTATGAAGCGCTTTGGGTGTTGAGGTAATTAATAAAAAATAGAAAAAGAGAACAAATAGAGTAAAAACTTTTAAGAGGTTATGTCACAATATGTAAAAAAGCTGAAAAAGTGTCCATCGGTAAACAGCAAATTATTGTTTGAAAACTCACCAAAATAGCGCTGGTGTAGCAAGTGGAAATGACATGAATTTATCATTGTTGAGATATTTTTGACTTTCTGGAGCTTTTGGAATATTTCAACCTGCTACTAAAGCGCCACCCTAATTAACTCCTTATTTATATTAAAGTAGAATCAAAATATAGTAAAATATTTGGTGATGTCTCACAAAAATGTTTCAAAGTAGTTGTAATATCTCTTATCAAATAATGATATTGCAATCTTTGTTGCTTCGAATTCTGGAAATTGCTCTAATTTTCTCAACGCTCACTTTGACCCACCTCTTGGTGGGTCGTCATGTGGAGTACCCAAAAGATTATTTCAGACGTTGTGACCGCTTAGTGGAATGCACCAACTGTTGATTTGTTCTGAAATACATTGACCAGCGTGTTGACTTGAAAATTATAAAATAGATTTATAAATGTATGCTGTATCGAATCGTATGAAATGATGATTTTTAGAAATGAATTTAACATTTTTGTTCTATATTTCAAATGTATTCCATTTGTTCCTTTTATTTTTTTAACGAGATTGTTACGTTTCGTTACTTAATACTTTTGTATAAATTATTTTAAACTCTACTTGTCTAATTTCTCCACTATATTGATTGTTGGGCATAATTATTATACTCAAATGATTTGGAAAGTGAACGCAATAGAAAAACCAACGGAACATATGGCAAATGATACAGGATGATTATAGAAGTTTTAAGAAACTATGATCGGATTAACCCGATTATGATCTGAATGTTTGAAAACTAACCCGTATCACGTTCATTATTAATCGATCGAGTTAATTGGGTCGTAGTCATATTCTACCCTGGTAGACCGGTGGGTATAATGCGATCAGCTTATTTAGGGCTACTGAGGTTTGTGGTTTTTATAGTTTCCGGTATTTCAGCATAAAAATAGCTTGTTAGTATTGTCCTTTTGTGTCCGCGTTGGGTTAAATTGTTGATAACTGCTCAATGATAATTATTATTATAAAACGATAACTAAAAAAATATCATGAAAGTAAACGTAATGAAAATCAAAACTTTTTGTGAAACGTAGTCTTAGTGTCTAAAATGACATTTCTACATAATTTGAATTTATTATACACGAAAAATAATAGACGCCTTCACGTCAAAAGGTTCGAAATATTATGATATCGAAATATTCAAAATATTTACATCTAAAAAACTGGCAATTACCTGGATGAGGTGGTATTTGATAAATGGTCTGGGAGTATCATTCAATTTTTGAAACTGGAGGCTGTTGTCGGATAATGCTCCATAGTACAGCCGGCATTTAGAAACATCAACTACGCGAGCATGTTGAAAAGCAAATATTCAGGGGAAGTTTGAAATCTGGTTTGAAAGAAGTGCATGTAATGTTATCCAGATTAAAATATTGATAAATAGTATAGACAGGAGCTGGAGCTCAATAAGCTGGCGGAAAAGTGATAGAGTTGTTCTGGATCCCTGGAGTCCTGGGCATAGGAAACTTAGGGACAATGATAATATTGGAAAAAGGCATGACTCATATGCCTATAGATAAGACAAAACCTTCACAGGTGAAACAAACACACAGATGAAAATTCTAGGATTTGATCTAATGGAGGAACTTTGATTTAAAGACAGCTAGTAGAATACTCCAATCCTGGAGTTTCTCCATGGGCTAGAGCGAGGGCATATAAGAGGACTGCAAAGGGATTTTCTAGTCAACTAGGACCGGCGAGGCCTCTCCATTCTTGGTGACAGTAACTGTAATAGAAACTAATTTTGAAATTTTAACATGAGTTAAATAACATTAAATACAATAAAAAATGTTAATTTTTAAAGACAATTATTTCATTTTCGTTTGGACAAATCTTGTATTTATATTTGTGTTTTCAAAGCAAGTAAACTTTTCACATAAACAATAAACATGACACCAACTTGATAATATGTTTTCTGAGATCCAACATACTTACAAATTTACCTTAAAAACAAAAATGTGTGATTTAATAAACATTCATTACAATTAACAAACATATAAAACATTCAAACATTCAATCTAATTCTTTTACCAACACTTATAGTCCGGGAGTCAGCTGCATATTTTGAATAATCATTCCGTTCCACTCAATCCTATTTGTTTTGACAGAATTCCCCTTAGGAGTGAACGAAATGACCTGGTAGCGCCGAGTCCATTGGATCCAGGTGTAATAAACTCCGTAAATTCAACTCATTTCGGGATAGCTCAAACTGAATAATGTGGTAGTATATAGGTAGTATATTGTATATTTAACAAATAAACCTTCAGCTGCATGTAGGGTGACGGTACATTGGTATCAGCGTTGATCGCATAACTGAAATACTTTCTACCCGTGAATTACCGGTTAAATATTTTATTTTTGTTAAATACACTATAAACTATCGATCACTTTAATTTCAGTTAGATAGTTAATGGTTTATTAAATTTATTTATTCAAGTAACTGAGATGACTCGGGAAGTGATGACGATGAAGAGTCTTCGGATGAGAATTATAGCAGTGGCTTTGACAGTGATGAGTCAACAGAAAGCAATAGGGATTAACTGTGGTAGTTTGCCACTCCAATTTCATATTTTTGGTAAAAAAATGTACTGTGTTTTATGTGTAATTATGAAACCATTTAAAAAATTGTAAAGAAAAAATTGATTACATTGTATGCATTTGAATATAATTTTTGTGCTACTCATAAGTAATTTTAAATATACTATAATAAAATGAATAATACTTTTTATATTATTAATGCAAAAGGTCACTTGATAAGTATTGGCACACACGAAAAAAAAAATGTATATTAAAATCATTACAAGAGTAATAACCGGGCTGCAATAAGATTATTTCGTAGTTTTTTTTAATAAATAAATTCATTAAAATAATAAATATTAGGTTGAAATTGAAGTATCCGATAATTTGTAGTGTATTTAACAAAAATAAAACATTCAGCCGGTAATTCACGGGCAGAAAGGATTTCTGTTATGCGATCAACGCTGATACCTATGTACCTACGCACGCGCACTCATGGGGACATTCAGCGTATCAGCTGAAGGACTTTCTGTCACCCTACATGCAGCTGAAGTTTTTTTTTGTTAAATATACAATACAATCTACTAAATTATTCAGTTTGAGCCATCCCGGAATAAGTTGAATTTGCGGTGTTTACTACAGCTGGATCAAACGGACCCGGCACTACCTTGCCAGCTGAAGGTCATTACGCTCACTCCTAAGGTGAGTTCCGTCAGGACAAGCAGGTGGAACGGAATGACTAGTTGAAAATGCAGTTGGCTCCCGGACTATTAACAATAAACTGTTTAGATAATTTTGTGTGTAATATAAATACATTGGCAATATGTTCAATAGTAGGACATCCATTTGTAAAATAATTTCTACGTAAGGTCTATATTCCATTAATAATATAATTTGAGCTGGAAATTACATTTGCAATAACTTTTATTAGCTTTCCTGAGATTGACACCATTAAATTATTTTGAAGTCGAGCATATTACGTAAAACAGAATTTAAAGTTCTCTACTGTTTTTAATACTATAAATATAATTTGATACTATTGGTACATTTCACCAAGCGTTTACGACGCCAGAGATACTCTTTTGGGCATTCCATATAGCGACTACGATCGTTGTGGTCGCGGCGAGAACGTCACTCATGATGACATGACTACCGTTCACGACGTGACCGTTGAAGTAATTTGCGGAATTTTCAAAGCTCAAGCAGATTGCAACTTTGAGAATCTATCTCATTATTTGATACTATATTATGAGTACTTGTGAAGCATTGTTGTAATGCACCACCAAATATTTTACTATCGCCGCAGAATGTATTTTTATTTTACTTCAATGAAAATTACTCCGCTAAATAATTTAATGACTTACAAAACAAAACATATCTTCTCAAAGATTTTGCTTTATTTTTTCTGTTTTGCCATTCATATTTATTTCAACACTCGAAACGCCTTGCAAGCCATTCCACTTGGGTATACGATTATAACTCTCTGGACTTAGTGGAACGGGAAAGATAATGGTCGTGAACGTCATTTTCGCGAGTGCTTAGTGAAATACACCCTATATCAATAAATTATTAGATGGGTATGTTATTATATAAACATAATACGAGGACAGCTTTAACGAAAGTGTGGTATTCAGACACTTCCGCTACAACGATTATATTGTTAGTTTCTGTTATGTTTCTGATATCATCTTTAAAAATTTTACATACATCTGTTAGATAGATTAGTTATACTTATATATAGAAAATGATTTTCATTATTGGATGAATAATGAGAAAAATAGTTTCGAGTGTTAATTAAACATCTTTTTACGTGAAAAAACAATTGAAGAAACCGAGGAAAATAATCCGTCTCGTGGAATGATTTGTAAGTGGTTCTCTGATTCTAAAAGTTGGGATATATACAGATTATGCTCAAACTCCGGAACCATCATTTACTGTAACTACACTAGAAATGGTTAAAAAAAGTCCTTGCATTTAGAGATTTTCGGATGAAGATACGTGAAGTGAAGTAAATATTTCATACGAACACGAAAGTTGGGTATATATCTGTAAGTTGGGGACCGCGATTATTTATGTTGATACCAGCTTGTTTGTATTAGTAATTAATATGAATGTTTGTATACCTTCAAATGTATAACAAGTGAATTTTCCCGCCGAAAAAAGTTTGCTACATTATTATAACCCTTATTAATTATGTAGATTAAGAGAAAACGATAACTGGCCAATTTTATGCTGATGCTCTGACATTTTTTCATGCTGAAATAAAAAAAAACAACTGCAGTTGTTGAAAAAGAATTTTTTTTCCACCACGAGAATGCGTCTGCCCATTCTGCTTTTGTTGCAGAAAAATTAGATGAACTTCGATACGATTTATTGCTTTATCCTCTAAATTTACTTGAGCTGGTTCGCTCTTTCTGTATCAAAACTTACAAGGATAGTTTGGTGGAAAGCGATTTCATACAAATAGATAGGACGAGGCAGAGAAATCGTTTATGCAAATCACAAAATTTTCTTCAATTCTTAAAACAAATGATAACAGAGATAGTAAGATACAAACGTATTTGGAAATAATAACTAGTTCCACTATTATTCTTAAATAGTTTCAACATAATCCAACTATTGGAATTATTTGTTTAAGATTTAAATTCTATTTAACCAAGTAGCTTGAAATTGGACAGTGTTAGAAGTTTGTATATTGGAACAAATTTTGTTATTAAACAATAATATAAATACCAACAGTTCGTATACAGCGTGTCATAAACATGAATTGATGGAATTGATTTTAGTTAAAAGACGTATAAAAATTTTAGATTTAGATTATTATTTCTTTGGATAAGAAATATGTTGACATAGTATTTTAGCCCTAAAAAGGTGTACAACAGTAACACATTGCGTAGTTCTAATAGAACAACAGAAATTTTTGGTATGAATAGTTTACGTTAAGGTGGGAATCGATAATAAAAATTGCTATATCGGTATTAATTGAATTAATATACCTGTTTGTTGTATAATGGTAATAATTTTACAATAGATTAATATTTTTTATTCCTCAATTCATTTCCGCTCCCCAATCCTTTATTTTTAGATAGTAAATATACCATGTGTGGCCCATCACTAGGAAGACATTTAGGTAAGAGAATTGAAGCATATGCTGATTTTTTATATTTATACCGCCTTTGCGAAAAAATCCCGATTTCTTCAAACACCTCTTAAAAATGAAATGCAATGACTGGTCTGAAAATGTGTTTTTATACGTATGTAAATATATACATATTACTTCTTAAAAAAATTTTCATTAAACTATTTTGTAACCTTCTTAACTTTGACTTTCGTCCAACTGGCATTCTGTAATACTATTCAACTACGTTTTCACATTCGTTATCTATTTTGTGGAAATTATATCCTGAAAATAAATTCAAGGTTCTAAGTCTTTTACTCCAATGCTACTTACTGACTAGTATCAAACTGTACAACATATAAAACAATGTAAAAATTTTTGAGGTTTAAATAAGCTACTGTTTCTGGTCATAATTTCACAAGAAATTTTTTTATGTAATGGGAGAAAATATTAATTACCTCTGAAGTTGTATATGTAACTAATCTAATTTATAAATTAAAATTGTGATGTTGCTGATATTCAGCAGATTAAACAAAATGCTAATATAAATCACTTTGTATTTTCATTTTTGTATCGGTGAATAATCATTTTATAAAACAAAATATACAATTTTATTATCGATTTCACCTTTTTTAGAATTAATCGTTTAGTATAAAAGTATTATTACTAGGTAAAAATACAGACTACTGTAGTTAGTAGCTGTAAATATTTATAGAACAAAAATATTCTTTAGAACATCCACTCAAATTTTGATACATGCAAACAGGTCCTCACACACAAAATGTTTAACCACTACAGATTCAAAACTATATCAAATTTTTTACAGGACGAGGAATATTGTTAAATGTAGTTTCCAAAATAAAATTATGAACTTGAATTAATAATATGGAAATTGTGGCAAGTGCGGTCTTTTTTCTATGCTTCAAATGTTTAAAATGACTACGGTGTATCACTTGATTAGAGTTCTCGAAAGATATCAGTACTATTCTCATAAAAATTTAGTTAAAATTTTTCATGTATCACCTATTCTAAAGTAGTCGGAGACCGTGTTCTCTCATTAACATAATAATGTTAGCTTCCATATGATAAAACTACTCATCAACAATGCTAAATTTCATAAACAAATAAAATATTTCCACCTATGTATAGAAGATAATTCATGTGTGGAACTAGACAAACCTATCCAATAAGAAACAACACTGAATGAAAACTGACAGACCTGACAGTTAGTTTCATTCATACAACGTAAAGATCGACCAACATAGCTTTGCCTCTGAGATGCGCAAACGATAAACAGAGAGGGTTAGTGTGCGACAAAGACTGACTTCGCCCTTTCACCGAGAAGTACAATCGAGAGAAGAATTTTAGACGAAACGGTTTGTTGAATGCACTACCTGAATCAACGTCGAAGCAAATTTGGTATCGGTTGACGATAACGATAAAACGGTAGAGGATCCCAACATCCTTATTCATTCGGAAGTAGAATATAATTAAAGGAATTATGGATAAAATGATAATCACTAAAGAGTATTTATTGTAGATGGATTAGTAGTCACAACACATAGTGATATCCTTGTTCTATATTGTAATACTTGTCAAAATTCATTTAAATAAAAGTTGAGGATTAAAACATATCGGATTATGAGCAAGTATTTGGGAAAATGGAGAACCTTTAAATTGATGATTATTTGATGATTGAATGATTTAACAATTTTTAAGAATGTTTTGAGTACTACTGCCATTGTTGACTCATTCTCAGATTGGTTTTCGTCAGGCAGTTCTTCGATTCCGGATAGATTACAATCTTCATCTTCCTGTTCTGATTCAGTGTCGCTATCCTCATCATTTAAATCAATAACCAGATCATCTACGATTATGTCTATTATGAGTTCATTCATCATGAAATCGTCCTCAAATTTCTTCGCTCTTTTGCTAAGAGATTTCCACTGCTCTGGAAAAAATTCTTTGAAAAAATTGTCGCAATATTGCATAACATCGTTGAAATTAAAGGATACATTTTTATTTGCAACATAGTCTTTGATTTCGGCCCAAACCGATTCGATTGGATTCAAATCCAGATGATATGATGGAAGTCGAAATCCAAATGAATTTTTTTTTCAAAGACTCTTTGCAACCTTAATAGTCCATATCGCGATGGATATTTCTATGCATTACGCTGAGCGTAGGAATTATTTTTTCTGTGATATGGAAACTAACTATGCACCTATGTAAAATAGCCAAATCAGCATCATCCATTGTGAGGTTTGAATGTTTCATTCTCTTTTTATTTGGAATTGAAAACGTTTCCTGTTCATCTTTTTCTATTTTTTTCATCTCTGATTTAATTTTCCTTATGGTTCTTACGCATACACCTGTAGCCTCTGCTACTCGTTCTTGAACCTTCGATGATAAAAAATAATTATTAGTACATTTTGACTTATTTCTACCATTACTTCTTACCTTCGCAAGAAGAATCCTTATTTCATCTGCCGTTGACAATTTCTCTACTTTGTCCACACAGAACCTTGTTTTTCACTTTACTGTTCAAAGGCATTTTCAAAGTAACGAACACAGAATTATCACTAAATAATTTCTGCACTGACTGTACTAACCGATGTTGACTGCACGAGATCCTCGACATTAATGAGCTCTCGTCTCACTCCGTCGACTAGACTATTGCGCATCCAATTCTCAGAGGCAAAGCTATGTTGGTCGAAATATACCTAATGTGTTAACGAGCCGCCCCTTACCTTTTCAAGTGCCTCACCTCTTTATTGCATGTTATGTAATAACAGTTTTTATTTTAATTTTTCGTTTAGCCTTTGTTCACTAATTATGACTTATTTTGAATAATAAAATCGATGAAAACAATAACTATATATAAGTAAACCTCAAACATAATATATGTTTTCACAAACGTTAACGAACCATTGCATAATAAGGACGTTAGTTTTGATAACGGCATGGATTATCCTGGGCGTTATATTTACAAGTTTCACAATCTTTTAATGTGAATTTTTCTCCAAGCCTAGCTTACAATTCTTCTACTAATCTTGCACGATATCGCACATCGTTCATATCTTATGTTACAGAGTTTATGAGGACGGTAGGTTAGGACTGTTTGAGACTTTGTCTAAGAATGTGTGTTGTTTTTAAATCAATTTGAACTATGATTCACACCTCCGTCTTGTGGTATATAAAATCCTCCCACGATTTGGGAGGATTTGTGGGTAACAAATAGCTTAAGAATGTTTAAATATTTATCGATATTGACAATACCATGTATAAAATCTAACCGATAATTTAGCTTTTAGTTTCAGACAATTTAGATGAAGTGTCTCATTTCTTTGACGGAGGACTCTACTACTGTCACCTACGCAGACTTCAAAAATAAGACTAATCACTCCAAGTCAATTTTTTTTCTTCTAGAGACAACGATATATCACAAAGAATGACATTTTTAAAATGCTACCTTGTACAAAATAAATTTCATAGGTTTTCTGTGATATTTGAATCTTGAAACTGGTCCTTCTAAAGTATCACCCTACAGTATACTCAACTAGCTATAAATTGCACGCCTATTTTGGTTTATTATCCATTTCAGACAGACAGACATCCAGACAGACATTATATCGTATTCAACGATGCATTCTGATTGTGTTTAAGTACGTATGAGAACTCTGAATTGCGACACGTGATACATATTGGGTTGGATGTTGAATGGCATGTACACTGGAATATTGGAGTAATTCTGTGGGGTCTGTTGCTTATGGTAGCTGATCACCATTTCTCTTTATTATGGGCAATATGACAGTTACGCATCATTTTAATGATGCCATATAAATCATTTGCTTGGAATAATGTATCGACAGATGAAAATATTGATCACCTATTTTTTATGATGCTTAGACGTGTATTCAGCAACGGGGTTGCCAAGCACATTATTAATTTTTTTTCTGTCATGTTAATAAAAGATCTTCAAATCAAATGGAATATGGATTACGGTATACTAGGTAATTCAATCAAAAGGTTAAATGTGTTTATATTTTTCGCTGAAATATTTGTTTGATGCCCTTAAAATCGGATTTTGTGAGAATCAGTTCAAACATATGATTTCGTTTCATAGGTAATTTAAAAAATAATTTTAGAGTTTCCCTCACGTTGCGAATAGTCTATAGTTGCTTGACTAACGAAACATAGGGTTAATGGTTAATATATTGATGACCGCAGTTCTCTGGGCTTTCATTTGAAAATCCACATTCAACAATATATAATTGGTTTATTATATGTAAATAATATCAGTTTTATTTTGTGTATAATATGTATGTACAATTCGTTGAATTATGGGTAGGGTAAAATACTATAATCATTTTGTGAGCTAATCATGTACTTGAAATATAATAAAATATTCAAACATCAAATAGGTTTATTTTCGAAATTGTATATATCTATATTTATTAGCGTACTAAACTAGAATACGTTATAAAACGATTCATTTCATTTATTTAATGGATTATTACTATTTTGTAAATAAAAATAAGATATGAAGGGCCATGGAATATGGAAATCACCAATTAACTCAAAAACAATTATTTCGGCTTACATTATCATTCTGCGAACAGTAGAGAATTGAGATCTTGCTCGCCCTGTTCGAGTTTAAAAGTTATACGTGGATAGTTCATCGCAAAAAACGTTGTAGGTAATGTTGCAGTTGTAAGTGCAAATCTGCAAAGCAACCTTTCAGCAGAGGGTGTCAATCTGAGTAACAAACATTTAATAATTATTAGTTACCCTTATTATTATTTCTATTTTTCTTGCCACTGTAACTTATATTACTGTTGATAACTTAAATTGAAGACGATATTGGGAAAGTGATTGGTATGACAAGAACTATGCAAACTGAGAATGTAAAGCGTCCACTGAAATACTATGATTGTACGGCTGATGTTAAGTATCTCAAGAGGTAATTCAATTATCTGTTAGATACATATTAATCATGGTGAGCTTACGCAAGACGGGTCAAATGTGCTTTTTGTGCTGTTTCCGTTGACATTTTTCTTTGGTTAAACAGGTTTCATTTGATGAATCGAATAAGAACACAAAGATTTTTTCACTTTCACAACTTTTCACCGCTAAAACTATCGGGAGTTCATTTAGGTCACAACAAGGAATCCAATGAATAGTTAAGGAGGACTAATGGATTAACAATGCTGGATATTCGTTAGTATGTATTTGTAAACAAGGAGCAATTATTAGAAGATGTGCAAGCAAGTGGCCTGAACTAATAACCAAAGACTGTTTTTTGGAAAATACGATATACTCATTTTTTTATATATTTTTTTCCAGATACGGAAAATTTTTCTTCTTCAAGAAGACATTGTAATTCAGAAAACTGTTGAGTACTTCCCTTCGGTTTTGACCAGGATACGCCTTTAAATCTAATGATAAAATTTTAACATGAGTTGAGATTTTTGGTCTCTGTTTGACTATCGATAATAATTAAGGGAATATCGACATCAAAAGTGAACACATATGATTATAGTATTTCAAATTTAGGCGATACATTCTAAATCTAAAGTGATTCTGTTTTAACTAATACTGTAATATAAGGCTCTAAAATTCATCGTAGCTGGCAACGTGGATATATTGGAAAATTCAATAATTTCATTTACTAATGTAAATACAAAGTTAAAATGTGAATTCATAAAGGCGTTAATTTATAAATATCTTGTCATAAAGCTAATTTTGTTAATTATTGTATTATAGTGATGAAATAAACCTATGTTTATTGTTGTAGTTATCAATAATAGACCGTGCCTTTAGTCTAATTTGTATTTTCATAACCATTTGGAAGAATTTATATTTATACTTGGCACTCGAACGATAATTCTAATGTTGCACATTGCAAGCGTTTTTTTGGGAAATGTGAAATACTTATTTTTCAAATAGTAAAACTTTCAAAAGTAGCTAAAAAAATTAGCACTGATGCGTTCAGTTCAAACTGAAGTTGTAGCGACTGAAAGTTGAATTAGTACTTTACCTATTTACCTCCAGTTTCGGAAAACACTTATACGAGATGAAAAATATTTTAGGCATCGTTAGTAGCAATACTTATATTGAGAATGGAATCCTCCGTTCATTTTTAAAATTCATAGTACGTATTATATGAGTAGAACTTCTTATGTAATGATCGTGTTTAGGTACCATAGAAAGGTAGCCGATCACCACTGGTATTGATTCTAGGCAGTAAGACAGCTGTATATCTTTGTCCAAGAAGCTGATGTTAAATTTTGCTGTGGACACTTTGATCACCAGATTTTAATTCCAACGTACATGTCGGATTTGATGGGGAGGAGACTGTACAATTACACCCTCTTCCAGAGACTTTTTGTAAATATTATTATTTCATCATCGATATAAGGCACAGTCTACAGAAATTAAGGTCCGCAAAATATTCCTTCTAGGTGTAATATTTCTAAACTCTCAGAGTATACTTAAAACAAATATACTGGATCGATATATGTGAAATAATCCAAGGTATGAAATAAGAATATTGGTACGAATCGGTATTATATAAACAAATTTTTATTTTTTATGTAATTTACGAGATTATAGCTTACACATAATAACAGAATTATGTGGTGTTACTATTTTAAAAATTTAAAGATGAGGTAGTTGTATTTCGTTTTGGTTATACAAAGAATTATACATTTCTAGGCACATTTTAAGGTTTAGTGAGGTTGTAACTACCTTTGTAATAGGTATAAAGTATTATATCCTTTTAATAGCTATCATGGTCTTAACCCTAGAAAAAATTTCAAATTTTCTTAAAAGGTGATCTTATAATTGGTATATAAATAATAAAAATAAACTAGTACTTTATTACAACTAGTGTGTATTTACTTAATGACCTATAAAATTTCTTTCCACATTTATTTGTACAAGTGTGAATCTTGATAGAAAAGTTATTTGTACTATATTTTAAGAAATGACAATCACATAACAAAATCACAACATAGTTTGTTACGTGCTATATTCAGAAAGAATAGAAAAGTTTTTTAAGTTTATTAATAATTGTTATATATTTTTTAATAAGATCATTGGAAATGTTTGTTTTTAGGTCACAATAAGATGATTTTCAATTGATTGATAAAGTGGTCCTCATAGTTTTACTACATTTATCATTATAGTTTGTTATTAATTAAGTAAAAAAAAACAATTTCTTCTTCCTTAGTTTTTGAATTCTAAAATTTATTATTAGGTACATCGTTTGAATAGTTGCCCTTTTCATGATAATCTGTCTTTTTACAAATACTTATTCAATTTATAATCATGTGGAGTCCAGTAGATGGGAAGATAATATTTTTATTTAGAAAGCATGTTGTTCATTGATATTTCGTTGTTCATAAAGTTATTCACACATGTATGAAATACACGCGTACTAATTGTATTGAATACTAATAATTTGAGACCTTACTGCGTAAAAAGAAACTCGGTAGGTTCAAATATAAAAATGGGAAATTTTCACTCTTTATAAATATAATATAAACTAAATGTACTCGTATATTCCGTCAAAGATATTTGACTGTTATGGATCTTTCAATTCGAAATCTTACATTTTACAATGTAGACACTTTGTCATTATTTTGTACACTTTGTGACGACAGAATAATTTCTCGGTAAGTTGGAATTTCTGGAACCGTTGGCGATATTCATATTGAATACACTGTTTACACTACAACTACACCAACACAACAACAATTAGACTGTTCGATTCTCGCGTTTCGATAACCAAGTTATCGTCTTCAGAGACTAGTTGTCTAAACGCGTGTCAGATAGTGTAATTGTTAGTATTGGTGTAGTAAACAGTGTATTCAGTAATTCCTCGGTAATTCGCACAGTCGTCCTTTTTTAAATATTGACATCATTATTGCGATATTCCATGCCTCCGGCATTGCCTCATTTTCCCATATACTTTTAAACAATTGGTGGATTTTGTTTGTTAGAACGTCACTTCCATATCTCTCTCTCTCTCTCTCTCTCTCTCTCTCTATATATATATATATATATATATATATATATATATATATATATATATATATATATATATTCCATATAAGTTCTGAATAAATTTCGCCGTTTTTTTGTTTTGTATTATTTCTTCGTTTTTCGGCATTAAAATCACTATTTCATGTTTCTTTCTCATTTTCTGTATCTAACATTTTTTGGACGTACTCGTTCCACCATTCCATCTTCATATGTTATTATGTTCTATTGTTTGTATCTAATAAAAATTGTTTTTCTGTGGCTCTGTTCATTTATTTTTTTCAACTTCACTAATCTATCTTCACTGCATTTCCTATCTCCTTTTGTTCTGCACATATTTTTCGTTATTCTTCTTTGCTTATCGTGCTGTTTCTTATCTTCATCAGCACTCGTTTGCAGCATTTTCTGTTTAATATGTTCTTTCTTTTTCATTTCTTTCTTATAGTCGTTGTCGAACCATTTCCTATTTTTCTGGTCTGATTTACAGTTATTAACGTATCCATTTGTACTTGCAATTGTCAATTAACAAGAACAAATTAATCTTATATATATACCAGAAACGTGATTGACCGGAAGATCTGGCTGGACCTTTTGTCCAATTCATCTGTATTGGAAAAATACATTTAAGTAATTCCGAACAGCAACACTAAAGTGTGGTGATAAACCATCTTGCTAGAACCAAATATCATTAAACTAAGACTTAAACAAGGAACATTTATTATTGTTGTAACTATTCGATTTATTAACAAATCTAAATACTTTGATTCATTCAAATTGGCTTTCACAAAGAATGGTCTGATAATGCTAAAAATACATCTAAAAATTGACTCTAAATAGCCTTTGTTTTTCGCATCTAAGACTAGTATCTGAAATTTCGGCGATTAACTGTACAATTTAAGGTTACTACACAACTTTGCCTAAAATCCAAGGATATCCTTTTTAGTTGCAGTTTTAATCATATAGTTTTAGGTCTATTATTTCCAGTTGAACTTTCTTCTTCAATAATTGTACAATTTTTCAAACTGTAGTTTTGGTAATTTGGTTGGTAAGTTTTTTACGATCGCCATAACTTCTTATTATTAGAATCATTATTCTTTTCTGTTCGGTAAATAAATTTTTAAAAATTTTAATTTCAAATGACTGTAACATTACTTTATGAACACACTGTATATTTTCTACTCCACTATACCATTCAATTATAACCATGATAATTTCTATAAAACAAATGAATATATCCATATAGTGAAATCATCTAATAAAATTACAATATAAAGTTATTAAATTGATGAGTGAGAGCAAAGGCGTTATTTCGTTGTTCTAATTACTCTATCAATAATAACTGAAATACCTACCAGCAATTTTTGAAGTACGTATAAAAATAACGCAAAACATCTTAAAACAATAAGACTAAAACTTTTTCCGAAAATCAAAACTTCAAAAGAATATTAATCTTCTGATATATTTCCCTTATTTGGTTTCCAGAATAAATCCGAACTTCTATTAAAAAAATGCAAACAACTAAAGCATACAATACCCTATAGTCTTATTCTCCAAATGAAAGGAACAAATGACGAATGGAATACGCTTCGATAATATTTCTTACCGCCATTAGTTTTTTGAATTTGAAAAATTAACGAAAGAAACTTTCTTTAGACTCCTTTCCTATATCAATGTTATAAAATGTTCGCAAATTGAACTCGCTAGTTAAAATAATTTACTGGTATACTTCACTCATAGCATTTTTTGTTTTAATTATTCTCATTCATCAATATACAAGCACACACTGTCCCAACGAAAACATGATCTGCCGAAAAAGTTTAAAATCAATTCTATTTTTTCCTCCGTAGAATATATCATTGACAAGTCAAAGCTAACTTCAAAGTTTCTCTAAATTATATTATTTGGATAATTATCGTAATGAAATGAAAAACAGTATACTGTATTGAGTGTATTTTAATTTTCTCAAATAGGGCTTTATAGACCAAATTCAACTTAGAAATTCCCAATGATAATTTCACCTTTTCATAGTTAAACTTATTTATCGTCGTTTCATCATGTTTTCAAGGATTTTAACTAGACATTTGAATTAATTTAGAAATGCTAGGTATTAAATTTTTTAATCCACGGTGCCCAGCTAAAATTAGATCTTTTTTATTATAAATGGCTTTCACAAGTAACTCAACTTTGTCCTGTTGTTGCTGGTGGTGGAATAACAGATTTCCCTAACAATGTTGGACCTGGCCATGGACAAGCAGGTGGAACACTTCGTGCTTGCTGGAGTCCGGCAGCTGACTCTGGATGAAGGAAATTTCTTCGCTGTTCCATTTTCTCTTGCTAAAATAGTTTCCAAATAAATATGTATGATTGGGACCCAAAAATTCTATGAAATAAAAATAAATTTGTGCGCTGCATTTTAGTCAGCGTTTAAGCATTACAACGAGCTGGACTCTCAAATTTTTAATAAAATACAATATAATATAATAAAAAATCTCGCCAGTTGTGAACACCATTTCCAAGGTTGAATACAGAACAGATTCCTCTTTTTGTGCCATAATCAACTCTAAAGGCACTGTCATACTTTGCTCGAGATGAAAACAGTTCAAAACAAACGCTCGAGAAAAAGTGACAACAACGTTTTGTTTGTGCACGACAATTCTCGATCCTACAAGGTGAACTGCACTCGAATCAAATGGGAGGTTTTCCCTGATATGGCCTATAGTCCTAGTTATTTTCACTTGTTTCCAACAATGAACTTCTGGTTAGTAATATGGCGTTTTGACATCGACGAGGAGCTGCAAGTGAGCGTTATTGAGTCGACGAAATTGCAAGCTGTGCAGGAATTTTAAAGCTTGTCGAACTGTATTATAAAATATTTATTCAGTGTGTTAGATGGTCATGATAGGCGCTCTTTCAGATCGAGTTAACCATTTTTTTTCATTCTAAAACGTTCACTACTGTCTGAGGATCTATAATATTATATAGAGGAGTTGAGAAACGGAAGTAAGTATATGTTCAAAGATCAATCAAATGCTTGTGAAACTATTGAATAATACAGATAGGGATATTAGTATCTGGAAGATATGGAAACGGTTACAAAATATTTACTTGAGTCTGTATTCTGGTAGCAATTAATTCAGGTAATAACTCTAATTGCTCTTGAAGAGCTAGTAACTTTTCTTCCATTGTTGTTAACCTATCTTCTAGACTGTCTTGTCTTGTGCTCATGTCCGATACTATTTCATATACAGTATTTTGTGTCTGAAAATGAGAAAAATTTGTAGTCATTTTTGTATCTATACTAATAATATTCCGAAGTAAATATTGATTTGATTATTACCTTGGCCATATCTGTTATCGTATTGGCATTATCCATTAGTTTACGTTGGTCCATTTTAACTTTTCTTAAACTAAAAAATACAATAAACAAATATAATATAAATATATTGATAACAAACATTGTCAATGTTAGTTTTGTTGATGAGGTCACTATTTGATTAACTGCTTGAAAATATTTGGACAATTGATTTTTGATAGTCCAGACAATTATTCATAGAAAGTGTTATAAAATTGTGTGAATGAAAATATGAGGTAATACATATTCGTAAACTTGTTTTTCTTATAAAACTGTTTTTGAGGGACACGACGTTTAGCTGAATTTTATAAGAGAAGAAATGGAATATATATTGGAAACAGTCTAGCTTGGGTACTGTTAAGCAAGCTTTTGAAATTTTGGAAAAATCACTCTTAGCTGAATCAATAGAGACCCTAAATCAGAGCAGAGCTATCATGTGTATTTAAATACTATTCAGTTAGTTTATCCCACGTCAATATTAATACTCGATAAACTATCCGATTCAGATTATTATTATTTTTGTTGGCATTTCCGGAATCAAGAAAACATTAAATCATAATAGAAAAGAGGTAACTATCTCTTTTATTTTTACATATTTTTAATATGAATAAAACTTTCGACACATAGAAGCTTTATACTGATCACATTGTTTACTGCTATCACTACCCCAATACTGACATTACTCTGTCTGACATACATTTAGATAATCAAGTTATGGTCTTCAGAGCAGTGGCGGACTAAGCCTTGCAGAGGCTCGGGGCGGCAAAGCTGAATGAGGCCCCCAGATTTAAAAAATGTACTTTTACAAGCTTTTTATTCAGTTCACATTTGTATATATAAATAAGTGTTTATGTTTATTTCATTAAAATCTGGCAAGCGAAATTTAAATTTGACTTAAATTATTTAGGCCAAATAAGCATATATACCTACAATATGCAATGGATATGGGTGAAGAAAATAAAATACGAATCGATCGACAAAAAAAATTATAATAAAATAAATCAGATAGTTTTTTTGTAGCGTGTTATATGTGTTTTCGTGCCTTGAATTTACTGAATTCCTCAATAACTTCTGTGGAATCAATTTCTTTTGAAATTTTTCTTTCTATAGAAAGCACGGCCAGATTAGCCAGTCGTTCTTAACTCATTGTAGATCGAAGATAATTTTTAATCAGTTTAAGTTTCGCATGATGCAACCGAGAAGCAAATGGTCATAAAGTATTGAAGTATAAGCGATATACGAGTACAGGAAGAATTCTCACAGGATGTTGTTCACATTAATCGATATTTTTCGATTATTTGGCTATTTTGGATTAATCGATTATTTTGCCCACCCCTAATCGTGAGACAATTTTTGTATAAATCGGTCTATGCATTCATACATTGACCGACGTATTTCTTCTTGATTGATATTCCAGTATCATGAGCTGATTCATCCGGCATCGTTGGTTTTATCTTCCTTCTTCCTCGTTTCTCGATGTTGATGTCAATATTATTGCATTTTTTATGCCAAAAGTTATAGCATTGTCTACAATCGTGATCCTTCGGTCACTAAATACTCATTCAAGGCGTTTAGTTTGATGATTCCTGTATCCAGAGTCATTTTTGGAAACTGTAAATATCGTTGAACTAAATTTACTTCCTCCAGTATAGAAAGCCAGAATTGTATATAGGTTAGAAAGATAAAATCTTGTATCTTGTATCTAGATTTGCTATTGTTGGATCTTCAAAATGTTCCAAACTACTCACAATTGTCTCTATGTATTCTTTTACAACTTTTACTGACTTGTAATGAGCACTCCAGCGAGTATACGATACGTTTTAAATTTTTCCCAGTTTTCTATTCTCATAAAAAAAGACTCCTAAACTTTTTTGTTATGTTTTTACCCCACGGGGGAAGCACACGAAGGCATAATTTTGGTTTCTTTTTATTGCCCTACCACTGAAGACGTGTAGTTCATCTTACGTCCTGAGAAGGAGTAATAGGTGATGAGACATTATAGCTCATTTGATCGTCTTCAAAAGTGCGCTCCTTGTGGGCCCTTCTATTTATTTTAAAACTTCGATGGTACTAAGCACATTTTTAAAGTCTTGTTTAGGATTTGATCAGAGGAACGAGGAGGCATTTGAAGTCCCCCAAGATCGGAGACCCGGGGCGTGCCGCCCCTTCCGCCCCCTGTTAGTCCGCCACTGCTTCAGAAACCGAAGGTAAATTGAAGATTCTGATGATCATAACTTTTCCAGTTATCGTAACACGCATCGAGACAGTCTAATTGTGGGTTTCGGTGTAATAGTAGTGCGGTATTTGTTTCATGTGGTATACCTATTTCTTCTAGCTGTCTATTGGTTTATTTTTAGTTTCTCTCCATTATTTTTCGAATGATGTTGGTGTAGTGGTAGTAGTAAACAGTGTATTTAGTATGAGTATCAACAACAGAAATTCCAACTTGGTATAGAAGGTTTTGTTTTATGTATAATAGATATTTTATTATTCCATTTAACCTATTCCTATTGTATACTTACGCATAAATAGCAAGTAAAAATTTTCTTTGGTGTGTCCTAACTCTACCTGGGTTCACTCTTTTCACTAGCCTTGTATGTTTATAGATCAACCAGGTTTCACGTAGGACATTTGCAGCTGCATTTTTTAACTACAAAGGAGTCAAATAGATAAATAAAACTAGTATTATGGTTAATGTTTACATCTAATGATTTAACTACAGCAAATTACTGAAACTTGTGTGTTGTGCAATCACGTTTTGTGGTAAACTTGGCGAATCTGCGAGTTATTTACCATTAAGAATAATTATTCTTTGAGTTTGAACCATCCCTGTACATATAATTTTAACAGACGATTTGGTCAAGAATGATTCGTGTCAAAATGTTGTCAAAAAACATCACAACTGAATAGAAGGAAGAAGAAATGTATGCGTCGATCTTGTTGAAAGGCTTATCAATTACCAATAATTCTAATTTGTATCATTGTGCCTATTTTTTTCCGGAACTAAAAAGAGAACACTTGAAATTCTGGAAAACGATAAAAAACTCGAATATTTCCAGTAAATCCTAATGAAGAGTGCCAGCGGCCACTTAGGATGGGAACAAGGACTCCGCCGTAATAACATTTGATAAAAATAAAAGCTTTGGTAAATTAAAAACTCAGTCCCATTACTTTTCTCACATGCCTCGTATATTTGTCCGTACTTCTCATATTATCAAGCGAATTAATTATGGACCAGTTAAAAATACTCCACTATTTTTTACAGTCTATTCATAATTCATAATGTTCTTGTTCCAGACACGATCAATCAATTTCACGATTCAAATTTGTTCCATATATTAGCTGATATAAAAACTCATGTGATCAAAGCATGGACACACATTAATAAATTCACATAACACATTTAAACACTCCGCGAAAGCATGTTTTTGTGTTAATGAATGATCTTTTTGTCATTAACATTCTATCTGCGTGACAAAGACATAAATTATTTACCCGTTTCGTCAACTGCGTGTCCATCATAAAATTATGTACATGTTTTTCCGCTCTAGTTAATTCTAATTTTCTTGATACTACTGCTACTAATAAGGCTGTACAACCAGCTCCCTGAAAATAGAAAATCAATATCATTTAGAAGGTAATGACATTGTGACAATAGTAATAATATAATTACAAACTGCACACCTGCAGTATATTACGAGTATGTTTGTTGTGAAACACTTTTTCACCTATAACTACACAGGGTCCTCAAATGGGAGATAATCAAGAGCTACTGAAGACTACCTTCAAATGTTAATCATGTCTTGACAAATTTATTATATTAAATTATTATTTATATTATATTAAATAAAAAACGAAGCTTATTTTTAGACCATTGCATCTCCTTTTCACAAAAATGCCCAGAGTTTACTGTGATAAATTCTGAACATATATATATATATATATATATATATATATATATATATATATATATATATATATATATATATATATATATATATATATATATATAATACAAAATGTTGAAGTTATGATATAAAAATGGGTACAAGAAACAAAACAATTGTAAATTATATGCTGGAAATAGCAGAAAGAAGAAACCAAATACGTCCTCCAAATTTTGAAATTAACTGATTTAAAAATAAAGCTCATCAGAAACATAAAATAACTACTTCTTAAGAATATATAAACCACTAGTTGTATCTTTTAGATGTCAAATATGGAGGAAGCCAAATTAAAAAAGACTGCTCATTTTTACCAAAGTAAATATCAATGTAGAATAATGTATACCCACATATCACGTCAATTTTTATGAAAATAATTAGGCAGCACAATAAACAATGAAGTGAACTGAAGGTTAGAATTCTAGTTGCAAAGTTTATATTCAGTATCTAAAATCGGTTGTTAAACGCACATCACACAGTATAATTATTTTGGAGGGTAGAGGTAAGGAGTACCATCTCATATGGGGGCTTAGCTTAAATACTGTCCGCTTGTAGACGGTAAATTATAATTCAAAATTTGACCAGAATGGCGCTCCTGTCGGACGAGATATCATATGATCGTTCAGTTCAGTCTAAATGATTAGAATCGTCGCTTTATTTAAAATTTACACTCATGGGATAGTAGCGCCTCCCTAACGTAAAAAATTTGATGGACACTTTCTGTAGCATAGAGATGGTTCTCCTTACCTCTATCCTCCATAATAATTATATGTTGAAGTAATGGTAGTCATTGTGTTCATGATTTACATTGAGTTATCAAAATAAAATACATCTTTCCTACAAAATTAGAAAAGGTTATAAAACTAGTTGCATGGATAAATGGATATTGTGGTTATCTCAACTGAGAGGAATCGATGAGATAGGTAGAACAATAATTTTATTGAGTACATATTGGTAGGAAAAGGTGGAACGACGATAAGGGAGTGAAGTTTAGTGAGATGATAGTGTATAAAATAACTGGAATATATCTTTTCCAGCTCAGCTTCCCGGTGAAACCTCCGCATTTGATGAAATACCCGGAATTCGTTTGATCTTTGTTTTATATAAGTTTTAATAGCAAGCAGTTTATTTACTTTGTTTCTTTTGAATCATTTCAAATTTCAAAATAGATCCGAATCAAAGAAAGCCGTGGTTTCAAGAGCTACTGTGGTCAACGAAGAATGATCACCCACAAGGATCAAAGAAGATCTGGAGAATGATCCTCACCTAAAAATGCTTCGGCAATGAAAGAAAGAAAATCGGCGTATTGGGCTCA
The DNA here is from genome assembly GCF_026230105.1 of Diorhabda sublineata. NCBI lineage: Eukaryota > Metazoa > Arthropoda > Insecta > Coleoptera > Chrysomelidae > Diorhabda > Diorhabda sublineata. The sequence continues at coordinate 12,789,388 of NC_079485.1, read as the reverse complement.
GTGGGAATCGGTTGTCTTGGAAGAGGGCCTTTTAAAAAGAATCTCTGAGAATGATGGTGGTTCCGAAAACAGAAGACAGCTAGTCATTCCAAGAAAGAGAGTAGGCGAAGTACTCAAGAAATTACATGACAGTCCTTCGGGAGGTCATCCGGGAGTGAAGAAAACCCTTCATCGAGTCCGTTAATGGTCCGAAAATATGACAGACTGGTGTAAGAAATGTATGATTTGCGCTACGAGTAATACACCACATCACAAGAGAAAGGCACCCATGAAACAGTATAATGTTGGAAATCCTTTTGACAGGATTGCTTTAGATATCGCTGGACCATTTCAGACGACAGACATTGGTCGAAAATTATTCGCTCCCGATTCAAAAGTCCATAACTGTAGCCGAAGTAGACATTGGGATCAGTATCTATCCTTTTTTGCAATGGCTTATCTATCTATTATTAATGGATCCATCGGTAAAACACCTGTGAAAATCCAGTTTGGACATGAAAGGAGGCTTTTTTGTGGCCTAGAATTTGATTGTAGAACTCAAGAAGACCTAGGGGGAGAAGATTATGTGATCCTATTGAGAAGGAGAATGGACGACATACATTAATTGGTTCGCTCGAATCTTCAAGTTGCGAGCGACTGAATGAAATAACGATACGACACGGAAGACACATACAAAAAGATAAAGTATGGCTGCACAGCCTGACAAGGAGAGAAGAGTTTTCTCCAAAATTACAAAAACCATGGGAAGATCCATACATAATTAAGAAAAGGGTTAATTATGTCATCTATCGCATAACCAAGATCCCCAATGGCAAATCGAAAGTAGTCCACTTAAATCTACTGGGGCCGTGTGAAGGAAACTACGACCTACAGGAAGGAGTGAACCAGTTGCGAGAAGAGCCTGAACCTGCCTTCGAAAAATTTATGGGTGCGTACGGGGTATTGGCAAAGCTAGATATGGAGTTGCTACAGAACAACAACAAGATTTATTCACTCTGCCAGAAAATTATTCGCTAGCCTGCAATATCCCTGTCGGTATCAAGAAACCACAAGAATTAGCAACCGTCTTCCGGAAGAAGGCTGGTCAATAGGAGAAACTTGATGAACAGATTCCTGCTCCAATCAAGACGCTGAGAATCAAACATGGTTCGCGGTACATCTTTTACCTGGCAATCAAAAATGAATTTAAAAATCAATACACCTACCGCAATGTGTGGTAATCGCTTCAAAACTTCCGCGACCATGTTTTGAAAGTCAACGTAAAGAAACTGGCTATGACCAAGATAGCAAGTAGCCAGTTGGGTTGGCGAGTCGTTAGGCACAGGTGGAGGTGATATTCCAGGACACCGGGGCTCACATATTAATTTGTAACTATCCGCCTGATCATCAGTACTTAATGAAAAAGATGCTCATATGACCGGAAAGTGCAGAAATGGGTCCAGTTGCCTATTTAAACATTCAGTCCCGAGCCATCAGTTCCAGGAAGAACTTGCATATAAGAGGGGGTAATGTTAGGAAATCATCTCCGTTCTGAAGCTGTGCCTGCTTGGATATAGTGGAATTCTGAAATTCGGTGAAGGCGCCATCTTTACCTTATTTACAGTGTTTCTATTGAATAATTTCTAGGAAGGTCTATTTACTTATTTGTTTTTTTTAGATCGTTTGAAATTTATTTTGGGATATATAAGAAGTTTATTAATTATAATATTTAAATAAATAAAGAACGTCAGAGACAGTGTCTATCAATTCACCCCACGAATATAAATTGTATAAATAAATAAGAAAAGCATTACAGTTTATTTTTTCGACTCAATCAGAAGAGACTATTAATTCTGTAGTTTCAGTAATTTGATTGAACACTGTATGTGAAAGTAATTTTAATGAGACAACAAATTGTTTCCAGAGTTTTCAATATTTTATTTAAGCCCTTTCTGTCAATTTGATTCTGTCAAATAACATTGCACATTGCAAATACCAAATCTAAATTCAACGTCATAATAATTCTGCTTCTAATTGTATGTAATTCGGACTACCGTTTTTTAAGTTGATTGACCATCTCCAGACTTCTTTGCATTACATACGGAATAACAAAAAAAGTAAGTCATCCATCAAACCACATATTCTGGGACTAAAAATAACTAGCTAATTTATTCTAGTACAAATGTAAAAACAAAATGAGTTTCAGAAAAATGAGCTTTTTACATGCACGAAAATTATTACTTTGACTTGAAATATTCCTTAATGACCAAGCAGTTTTCGAAGAAAACATTGAGCCAAACTTTCATATTTGTCCGATTATCATTTTTCGCTATTGACTATTCTGACCGCTTCCAATGGAATGTTTGTCATTAGTTTTGACGTCATAACCATATACTACTTCTTCTGGGCATTTTGATAATTTTTCCAATCAATATTAGACCACTTTATGATAAATATTGCAATCAGACAAAACCTACGAAAAAATTGTAGGGCATAAGTCAATTGATATGCTGGCATCCTTAGAATTTTTACTAGCAACAATTCAATGGCTGTCCCTAACAATTTTGATTATAGCTCTAACGTTCTATAGTGGGAATGCTGAGGCGTCCAGGCTAAGCCTGGCCATTACCATGTTAGCGGATTTGACGAAATTTCACTTCAAATACTAATCTTTCTCCTCGAAAGGAAATAACATAGTAATCACACTCAGTGAGTGATAGCATAGGTGAAGGTGTGTTCCACTACCTTTTTCAGTCTATCATTTATTAATGTTGTTAGTATTTTGTATACGGTATTAAGCAAACTAATACCTCTATAATTATTACATATGTTGGGATTTCCTCCCTTCAGTACAGGTATAATCAATCTAGTAGACCACTCTCTTGGCATTGCTTCTGTTTCCCATACTCTTTCTATTATCTTGAATATCTTGTACCTCAGTTTATCTCCTCCATATTTTATTAATTCATCAACTAATTCGTCTGGTCCTCCTGTTTTATTGTGTTTCAGTTTGTTTATTATGTCATTGCATTCCGCTTCCGTCGGTTTTGCTTCACTTTCTATTATGGTACCATTGTCAATTATATCATCTTCTTCGTATTCACTGTGTTCTTCCGTTAATAATTTTTTGAAATACTGACTTCATTGTCTTTCATCAATATTTGTTGTATTTCGTTTTCTATTTTGTTTCTTTATATCTTGATATAATTTTACATTATTTTTATTGTCATTTTCCAAGTTGTCCATACTATCGTTTAGCCATTTTATTCTCTTTATTATCTTTGTGCTCTCCTGTTTTTCTATATATATATATATATATATATATATATATATATATATATATATATATATATATTATAATCATCTTGTTTCATAGTTCTCATCCATTTCAAACTAGCTTCTTTTTTCTCTTTAATTTTCATTGTACATTCCGTGTCAAACCAATCGTTATTTTTTCTAATATCTTTTGTACCAATGATTTTCTGCTTTGCATTTATAACACTTTTCTTAAACACTTTTGTAGTTGCTTTTCTATTTCTTTTTCGTATTCTTTCTCCCTCGTTTTCAATTTCTGCACATTCCATTTTCTGATTTTTATCGCCTTGTTCACTATATTTACCATCCTCAATTTAATTTTGATTATAACTAAGTGATGATAAGTCTCAACACCTGTTCCTCTGTATGATCTTACATCTTGTATCATTTTTGATCTCCTTTTTAATATTAATACGTGATCTATTTGGTTTCCACTACCTGGTATCATCCACGTAATTTTATGTTCTGTCTTATGTTTAAAGCTAGTGCTACTAATATACATCTTGAATTCCTCGGTTAGACTGCATATTCGCCCTCCATTATTGTTAGTTGTTTCGTGTAGGGTGTGTTTTTCTGTCACACTTCTTAAATAGTCTTCTTTTCCTATTTTTGCATTCATATCATGTATCATGTCTTGTGACGTCTTCGCATACCTTAACCAGATTTTCATAGATTTCATCTTTGTCTTGGTCTTTCGCTTCTTCTGTTGATGCATAACTATTAATTATTGTTATATTTGCTATACTTTTTTGTATTCTTAGCTTTGATATTCTCCCACTTATAACTTCGTATTCTAGAACATTTCTTTTCATTCTTTTGCTGATCATAAAAACTGTACCGTTCCTCCCTTGTTTATGTTCTCCGCCATAAAATAGATTATATTTCTTATCTCCTCATTTATTTGTCCTTTTCCCTTCCTTCGTATTTCTTGGAGTGCCAATATGTCTATTTTGTATTTCCTTTGCAATTTCTTCCATTTTTCCCATTGCCAGCATTGTCCTGATATTCCATGGTGCCATTCTCACTACATCGTTCCATTTGTTTTTCTTGTTTTTTCCTTTAGCCATTATCTATTCCATTGCGTTGTCGACTTCCAATATATCAATGCTATTTTCATTAATTACTAGTTTTTTGACTTCTTCTCTTTATTACCCCTTCCATTTTCTGGGTAAAGATCGCTGGCTGCACGTTTCTTGTCGTCGTTTTCTCTCGACTTTTCCTCCATATATGCCTCTACTCCATATATTTTGTTATTTACAATTAATTTGTTATATTTGAGCCTTGCGTTGTGTCCTTGTTCTCTGACTAATTTCACCTTAGGTAACAACTTTTTCCTTTCTATTTGCACTTTCTTTGAATAGTCTTCGTTAATCCATATATTGGTACATTTGAGTTTTTTAGCTTGGTTCATATTTCTAATTATTTGATTTTAACTGTAATTGGTCTCTTTTTGTTTATTTTAAATCCTCCTATTCTGTAGCATTCTACTAAATCAGCTTCCAGGTCGACTTCTACTTCTATTTTCCTCATTATGAATTCAATCTTTTCTTTTATTTTTTGTTGACTTTCATTTTCCCCATTTTCGATTTCTTGAATTATTACATTATCGCGCCTCATTTCTCTTTCTACATTTTCCAGTCTTTCTTCTTTTTCGGCTATTATTTGATTAAGCCTTTGATTTTCTTGTTTTAATTCATCTATAATTTTTTTCTTTTTATTCTTCTATGCTTTTGAGACTACCTTTTATCTGTAAGAACATTCCTTCTATTGTTTCCATATCGTCCTTTTCATTTTTATCATTCATTTTCTTTTATTTTGCTTAACGCACCTTAACGAGTTCCGCGTCCCGTTCAGTTTCGCTAAGCACCTTCTCGATTCAGCCCCCAAAACTTACCCGGGCTGGCAAAACTCGTTTAACTACGTTATTGTGGTTTAATTTTGCTATTCTATTTGAATTCATTCCGCGTCTATATTTTTATTTGGATTTTTATTTTTATTGGTTTTTAAATGATATTTGTTTATCACTTTTTTGTGTTGATATTTATCAATATTTGGATTATTGATATTAATAATCCTGATTTTTTTTATATCTCTTATATTAAAGTTTCGGAATTACTCACCAGTAATATATGACAACTTGCACTTACAAAAAATATTTCTGAACTTTCTGGTAATTATAGATTATTACTTTATTTACAATTTTACTTTATCACTTCCACGATTTAACTATATACTTCTCGCATTAGATGGTGGACCGTATTCCAATATATTTAACAGTGTATATTTATTATATGTATTGAAAAACTTACCATTATACCTGTACTGACTGCGATTCCCCTTCCACAATAAGTGTTAGGAACAATGTCTCCGAAGCCTACACTGAGGAAGGTAATAGCTATAAGCCACATTGCATTAAGAAGATTTGCGTGTTCCTCATCATGGAACCTGAGAACAATAGTTAAAATTAACAACACTCTACTATTTAGATGTTTAAAAAAGCGTTAATTTAGGAGACCGAACGAGAGACATTACCTAATCAGTCACTCTGTATCGTCAGGACACTATCTTTTATTCTTATAAATAACAATTAATCTTGAATCTTTATTTATCTTAACTAATTTTAAAACAAAAGAAACCTAAAATCAAGAACGTTTATATATATATATATATATATACTGGGTGGTCCATTAGTGCAATAACTTACTTAAGATAAAAGATAAAATATACAAAAAAAATTGTATAAAATTTGTTATATTTACTCAGATATACATTTCTAAAATATATTGAGATTTATAGGGTGTTCAGCCCAAGCGTGATAACATGAAGTAAAGTTTTTTTAAATATTTGTTTACCATCAAATTTAGCGTAAAATTATGCATCTAGCCCTGTCTTTTGTTTTCCCATAAATTGTGACGTTGCCTAGTTAGAGCGAAAAATATGAAGATTTGACGAAAATTGGTGCACTATGTATGTATAGCAAATAGCAAAAACATCATTTCTTTAAATGGAACATCCAGTATATTATTTTTCCATCCTATAAAACTATTTTATCCCTTCAAATTATACCTAATAATGTACACTCTAAAATTGACTGTTTTTAAGAAAATTGCATTTTTAGTTTATGATTTAAAGATATTCATCTTTTTAACAAGTAAACACTGAATGTGACGTTTAAAATACTTCTAGTTTTTGTGATAAAATCAACCAGTAATTTTATACCTTTAAATACTGTAATAAAATGAATAGGGTATCTCAACTCAAAATAAACAAATTAAACAAAAATAACTAATAACAAATAAGAAAGAACTAAAAACTTCAGATAACTATTTTATTAAATGTTCAAAATGACCACCATTTACTTCCATACAATAATGTATGCGATCTTCAAAAGCTCTACTAGCACGATGTAACATATTGATATCAGCAGTTCGGAAAACCTCCTTAATTCAATTCTTCATGTCTTCCTTAGTAGTCGCGGGTGTTGTATACACTCGTTCTTTAACGTAACCCCAGTTACGTTACGTTACGTAACGACAGTACGACTTATGTCGGTTTCTTTTGATATTTTATATGGTAATTCGTTTTCATTTTTATATGGAATATGTAGAAGAGAAGATACGGATGATATGGATATTGATGTAGTGTTTTTCAGAAGATACGTTGACGACTGTTTAGGATTAATTCCTATTAACAAATGCAATACATTCCTTGATAACTTTAATAAATATAACCCAATTATCCAATTCACTTGTATATTGAAATTGAAAACAACAACAAAATGGATTTTTTAGACATGACACTTATTAAAATCAATAATAAAATAAAAACTAAATATTATACAAAATAAACATGATCGGGAAGATATCTTTATTGTAACTCATGCCATCCCAAATCACAAAAAAACAGCGTCGTTATAAGATTAACAGATAGAGCATTAAAATCAACTTCTCCAGAATATCACCGTGAAGTAATAGAAATACTCAAAAATATTTTGAAGAATAATCAATATCCAGAAAATCAAATTAATAGAATCCGACAATGCACATATAAATTACAAAATAAGAACAATATACATCCACCTACACAAAAGAAAAATATACATAAAAAGTACTCCCCTATACAAACCAACTATCAGAAAAATTGAAATACATTTTATCGAAACATAACAACAATATAAGTTTTAGATCATACAACACATTATCACCACTATTCACTACACTAAAAACAAAACTAAAGACACTAAGTAATCAAATATTATATATTCGATACCATGTCTGAATTATCCCAAAAATTATATAGGAATGACTACACAATACTTAGAAAACAGAATAAATGGACACAAATACAACAAAAATGCATCGACTGCTCTACATAAATATGAAAAAACTGATGAATTCGATTTAAAAAAAAAACAAAAATTTTAGCTCAAGACACGAACTACCAAAAATTATAAATCAAAGAAATGATACACATAAAAGAAGATAAATATTCTGTGAATGATAGACAAGATATAAAAAACCTCAGCCAAATTTACCATAATTTGATCAATTAGTTTATTTCAGTCTACCAGTGTTCTAGTAATTCAAACCCTAAATTACGAATTTTTTGCATGGCAACATGAGATTTGTGTGCAGGGGCGTTGTCCTGCAAAAATAAAACGCCTTTGAATAGCTTTTCGCGTCTTTTCTCTTTATTTTTTTCCTGTAGAGTGGTCAGTAATGTCGAATAATAATCCCCAGTTATTGTTCTACCCTTATGGCAATCCCAAAAAACTAAAGCAAGAACTTATCCAGCAGATTTTTGGACACGAAACTTCTTAGGTCTTGGAGAACCCGAGTGTCACCATTCCATCGATTGTTGCTTTATTTCTGGATCGTAGAAATGTACCTAAGTCTCATTCATAGTAACAATTCGGCTTAAGAAGTCTACATCGTTTTCAAATCGAGCACAGATCGAACGCGATACTTCTAGCCTTACACGCTTTTGGTCAACATTCAAACATTGGGGATCCATTTTGCAGCAATTTTTCCCATGTCCAAATTGACGTGAACTATATGATGAACGCGTTTGTATGAAATAATCAGTGCTTCAGATATCCGTTTTAGCCCAATTCGACGGTTTGATGAAATCATGTCTTGAACTGCATCGATATTTTCGGGGACTGACACAGAAACTGGCCTTCTCGATCGGTCATCATCTTCAATGGAAAATTTACCACTTTTGAAGCTTGCAGTCCAATTTTTCACGGTCGCTTGCGAAGGACATTGATCACCAAGGGTATTAAGCATATAGTCGTAAATCTGCTTATCTCTTAACCTTTTTAAATACAGGTACTTGATGATGGCTCGATGCTCCAATTTTTCGATTTTCACAATTTCGGTGGACATCTTTGTTCTTTTAATTAATTGCGTAACTGGTCTAGGCTAACTAGATATCAATACATCCTCGTATATGATTCTTCTTTCGGTTTATATTTTTATTCCCAGATACTTACTAACAATTTTTGAATTCTCCCATGACACATGGTCCTCCTTGCTTTAACAATAATATCATATTGCGTATTTTGGACTCTATCTTCTCTGCAAGGATATGTATCTTCATGTTGATACGGTTCGGTGTAATATCTGATCTATTTCTACTCGTCTGCCATAAGTATCTTGGGTTTTTACTTGTCTTAGATATTTATACCTGGGTTTTGTACTCTTTTTTCTCTCTTACTATTTCACTTACTAGCATCTATTCATTTCTTCCCTTATAAATAGTTTCTTTGCTTATCTTCACCTTATATATATATATATATATATATATATATATATATATATATATATATATATATATACTTGAACAAAGTTACTGTGTATTATTTTTTAAATATTTTTATAAATTATAAGTTTTGTCGGTGTTCTGTTGCATTATTCGATATGTTTAGACTTCATTCTTTTTCAGTTTAATTTCTAATCCCTTTTGTAAAAATAATAGTTAATTCTTGCTTCTGTTAATGCATTTATATTTATCACTTTTGTTTCATAGTCTTTTGTTTTTTCTTCTCATTTTTTTATCTTACGATGAGCTATGATTAAGTAGTGGTTAAAGTCTTAATTAATCTGTAATTCTAACTTCGTCGATGATTCCCGTCTGGCTTACTTGGTTGCATTTATGTTTACTCGTGGTTTCTCTTATGTTCAATTATATGCACTTGTGGCAGCGGCAAAATTCCAAAGAACTTCGGTTTTCTGTGAAATCATATAGACTCCTACCACTTCTCTACGCCATTCTCTTTTTCCCAATTCGGGCGAGAAATAAAGTATCTTATTTCTTATCATGTGCTCTCCAATTTCTGGTAAAATTAGTTTTTTCCCTATTTTCTTGTTCACATTAGCTGTGATCAATTATTCTTCAGTTTTATTATCCACATGTCAAAATCAAAAAATGAAGTGAAAAACAGAAACATCAAACAATCAACCAAATTTAAACATGGAGATGAATCAATATAATATGAAATTATATTATTATTTTGAATTAATACAAGATCACGTATTTATATTTTCAAGCTTCATAATACAAAAATTGAACATTGAAAATTTCTTATACTGTCCATTTAATCCAAATTGGTGAAACTATGCCAATTTTCGTCGATAATTTATTCTGGTTCCTGTAAAATCGGATTAGTGTGCGTTGATGGAAAATTGGCCTTACTAAGCTGATTTTGCTTTCGATAGGATTCCATTCACTTGATTCGAATAGCGGTAAAGTAAGTCAGTGTGGAATACCGTTTAGATCGTTAAAAGGTAATTTACGATGAAAATCGAAAAAACTTCACGTTAAAATTGTAGCTACTCATAGTTGTTACTTCACTGTGGCGAGTCTTAAAAGGAAATAAAAATTGTCAGAGATATACAAAAAATTTATGTTCTTTCATATGATAAAAGCAACTGGAATGGTAAATGTATATTCCAACAGGTTTAGTGGTGGAGCTGTTTTTGTGGATCTAAATTTTATGCGATTCAGCAGTAAATATGAAGGTAACTATTTTATGTGCTATTTGTATACTTTATATAGGTCTCGTACAAGATATTTCTAAATAACATATTAACAGCTGGATTAGCTTCGGTTGATGATATACCGGTGTGATCAATAATACATTAAAATTCCTCAAAAATGATCTATCTTTGAAAAAAGACGCGTTTTCTATTCTCAATTATTACCTTGGAACACGTGTTACATCTTATTGGATCCAGTCACAATATGGGTATTTTTTAAATTTTGCCATTATAGCCAAGGATGAATAGCTTATCATTCAATAGTTGACTCAGGATTATCAATCGATGCATGTTTTTATTTTTTGTGTTAATGTTGGAGATAGCATTCCCATAGAGATATCGAGATATAGATATCTTAAAACTCAGATATTTCGCGCAGCTTTAATTTAATAGATAAAGATAAGAATAATCTGGATGTTTTTAATATTTTCCAGTATAACCAAATTACTATGCTTTGGCTTAGCATCAGTACTCATGCGTTCAAATCCTGCAACCCATATCATGATTGGTAATTCTCTTGGTAACATCAATATTAATAGGATGCGAAAAGATACAATTAATTCGTCCTCAGAGCTGCGATTCAAAGTGGTGACAGTATTTATGTATTCAGGTATCTTATAGAGTAAAATTAACGAAATGAAATATGAAAAACACATGATAGATACAAAGTTCCCTACGAGAACAAGAATATATTGAGAACATTAGAACAATGAGAACCATCGTAACTTAAGTAGCAAAAGAATCAAAGCCCGAGAAGAGTGATTGAGAAGAAAAAAAATAAAATGTAGATCGATATAACATGCAGATCGGTTTAACGAATTAATCTGAGCACATTTACATTTTTTTAGGAAATATTATGCAGTTATTAGATATTACTCACCTTTCACACTGTCTTAATGTCCAACTGGCTATAATCCAAAGGGAAACCATGAAGACTAGAAGCACCGTACCAGGACATATAGTCATAAGAGTCTTTAAAACAAATCTAGTATTAAAATTAATTCGATTGAGCGCACCTATACTCCGAGAAGAAGCATCCGTGAACAATTTACTGTGCAATAACATAACTCGACAAATTAAATAGAGTCTCAGGAACATCGGCAACGACAGTGGCACGTCGTATGGAACACACTTTCTTCCGATACCGCCATTTTTATTAGCTAATTTTGTCGTCCACACGAACAAATAGTGTCCCGGAATTGGATGTACGGCACATATTATTAACTCCATGGAAATTTGGCATATTCTTTGCCATGTCATCGCGATTCGCCAGTCATCCGCACAGTTATCTATCATGAAGAGCTGAAATCATACAATAGTTATTAGAAATTTGTTATAAGTTATAATAATTTCTTAAGATATAGCCGAGAGCCATTTTTTAATACACCCAGTGCCTCTAGGAAGTATTATAAACCATTCATAAATCAGGGCAAAATTCAAATAAACCCGATGTAATCGATTGTTACAAGATTTAGGAGGGGCTCATCAACAATAATATTGCACAATAAAGACGACTGCACAATATTATTAGGGGTGTAGAAATAATATTGAAAAATTGCGCATTGATTGAATAGAAGTTTGAGCGAGTTTTGCTCTATGTTTTCCTTGTATGGGATTAGTATGGCGCAATATTTTACAGTTCCCTCATTGGAGTGGTTGCGATCAGTTCAGTTACGTGTCAGTATGGAGTCTAGCATTAAAACGGAGAATAATTTGGCAAAAGATTATATAGAGAATTAATGGTTGAACGACAAATGAAATGTGAAGTTTGATATGACCGTGAGAAGAAAACTATGGCGTATGATATATTGCTTGTCATGTTTTCACGAGCAACAAAAGATAAATTAAAAAAAATTAACATAAATTTTACTAATTGTAGCAATTCTTCAACTTTGCAATATCCATGCCTATGAAGTTGAAATCGTTTGAGTTTGAGTTCATTTTGAGTCCTTTGAAAGTGTTACTGAATGTAGATTGGTCTTTTTTGAATCATTCTTTGTTGTCAAATATGTTTGGATTTAAAGGGGATATTCAATATTATTTCACAATAAGAATATTGTGCAAAAATATTGGCTAACACTTTTGATAGTTTACCACGGACTGAACAAAAAAATATACATTTCAGAAAACACTTACCTGTACTTCTAAAGCGTGATAGGCTACAATTAGACCAAGAAGAATCACAGTTGAAACAGATATCAGTGTTTTGAGCGCAATTGAATAAAATTCATCCTGCAAGAATATTCTGATTAATTGGAAAGAAATTCATCAACTAGTATGTCGTGAATCCTACTGCACTGGTCGAAAATATAATACACTTATTTATTTTTTTAGCTGCTACATCTAAACGGGATTTGATTTAAGTTGATTGATGGAAGAAGATAATTTGTTTTCAAGCGAGTTGACAACAAAATATTTCTTTTTAGAAAATTCATTAAACTTTATAATATTCACTGGCACCTCTTTCTAGGAACAATATAATTAATTTTAAAAAGCTGTTGATTCTCTGGAAATTTTTTTGTTGAGTAATACCTGCAATTATCTAAAGCTTCAAATTACTTTTAAGGAATAGTATGCATTATTTGCTGTAAGTGAAAAAATAGGAGAAAGTAAGCTAGGGTAAGATAATGAAATTTTAATATGTCCAACGAATATAACACAAGAAAGAGAAATAACAAAGAAAACTTTCGAAAAATGTAGAACTAGAAATGGTTGAAGAAAATATGAGATATAGAAAGCATAAAGTATTAAGGAGTTGAGACATATCAGGTGAAGAGAACAAACGGTCAAGAAAGTAGATCCCAAAAGGCTCTAGAAACAAATAAACGAAGAAATAGGAGTACTGGGTATGATAAACTGTAGGGAAAAGAAACCAGAAACGTAAATAATGACAAAATAACAAAAGTGATAGAGGACCATAATAAATTATATAAAAAAAGTATAGTATAGTATAATGGATTGCGAGGTTTGGTGATGATATTCTTTGTGAACATTAGATTTTATATCTTTAAAATTCAATTTATTCCAATTTGAATACTAGTAACGATCTGTCGATTAATCCACTTTAGAGCTAGTAAAAGTATTTATTATTTTACCATTTTCTGAGACTTAATTTCCATGATAGCTTTTCTAGGATCTTTTCATCTTGCTTCATTCATTCTTCATAAATTTTCATTTTCATATTTTGTCCACGAATAATTTTTTATCTGAGTGAAATCTCATGCTAATATTATTTTTTTTTGGTGTCGGGATTTTTACCCCCAATCAATACATTTTGCAATTGTCGTATATAACTTGGCATATCCTGAACTTCTGATATTAGAAGGCATTTCAATAATTAATGTCACACCCACTCATGAGTTCGAATGGGGAATTCATTGGAAAGAATAATTTTCTCGTTTTTTGGAAGTACAGTTTTACTACCCATTTTTCAGCAACAAATCCAATCATTTCTCAAGAAGAACTGTTCTAATAACTATTAAATACTATACAGGCAACGATTCTAAGTTTCAAATACAATTTAATGTTATGAAATTGGTGACTATCAAAATCAAGCAGTCCAAAACTACAATAATCCCTATATTTTAGTGAAAAATTTTCTTATAATTAAAACAATAGCAAAAGCGAAGGGAAATACTGGATGTGGGGATACATAATTACTAATGTGGATAGTATAGATGTGTAAACAATTATGCTTTTTAGTTTACCCACTAAATTATTCAATGCGATTTAATAAAATGCTTCCTCACTTTACGATAAACACCAGCACTTGAAAGTTCATTCTCTATGACCATGACTATAATTCCGAACATTCCCATAACTAAGGCATAGTCACTAATCCTCTTTCTTTTTTCAAATAGAGCTTTACGCCGCCCGAGTCTATAACCAACATTTGGTTTGTGTTTTAAACTTCCGGAAGAAGGTCCTTTGTAACCCGTACTCAATCCTCTCTCTTCCATAAACCTAGAAAAGAATACCCTTTTCATTTTCAGGATAAATTATCAGTTAATATTTTGTTTCAAATTGAATGTTTTTTGTATTTTCGAATATTTCATTAATTTAAATTTCATACAGGGAAATATGTGATTAAATGTTATATGGGAAGATCACCTCGAAAGTACCCAACTGTACAATAATTTCTGTCGTTCAATTAAATATAGCGATCGGTCAACTCATTCGTATATTCTCATTTGTTTAAATTTAACGCATCTCAGCATATTTATACCATTGAAAAAACAGTGGAAGCCTCATTTCATGAGACAGTGTGAGCAATATTGTGAGTGAAGGCTTGGATTACAGAAATATTCGTATGACATGGGTGCCGCATTCGCTGACGCTAGTAAAAAATACATAGGTATGCACTTAATCAATACCTATTATTTGGAGTATTTCACAAGAATTGTTTGCTTAAGTTTTGAACTGTAGTTGAAACTTGGATCTACCATTATGATCCTAAATCAAAACAAGAGGCTAGGTAGCGTTACGAAACTGATACTTCCGCTCTAATGCGGGCCCAAAAATCAGTTGTTTCGATGCGAAAGGAACTTCTTTTATGAATAACTTCTATACTGGTAAAACAATAAATTCAAGTTTTATTGTATTGTAGACTTCTACTATTAGTTATCGCAACATCTTCTATATTCTTTTATCTGTTTTGATATTTTAAAATTTCATTCGCACAAAACTATTTCCGTTGAACAAAGAAGAGGTATTAGCAATTGTGGAAGCTTATTTCCACAGTCTTTTAAGAAGGAATCCAAAGTTAGAGCATCACAAGTACAATGAGGTTCAGAGAGAGTATTCGGAATAATAAAATCCTTCTCTAATGAGAAAATCATATTTTTGTTATCGAACGACAAAACCATGTTATGTAAGTGTAAAAAAACAATTTTCTATATCCCACTGTTGCTTTGAACTAGAAGCACGAGTACTATTTATTTCAAAACGTGACTATGAAAATTTTCAATGTTTTTATTACTTTTATTTATATCCAATAAACGATCAAAAAAATTCTTCATCCCGAAATAAAAGATTCCGTACTTGTGTACTGCTAGCTTGTCTGAACGTAATTTGACTATCCATGTTGTCTAAGATATTACATGTTCTCAGTTCTTTTCTCGCTACGTAGTCTAAGAATTGAAGTAAATTCTTAATTTTACCGGTACTTTATTTAATCTAAAAATGTGTTCATATTCACATAAACTTCGTGTAACCTTACTGAACCACAGCTGTACAAGTACATATTTATGAATTTTCATTTTGTGATAATTTTTACTCCACAAATAAACATCAGTTGCTTGAAGTATATTGGATATTGAGTTCCTGAGTTAAATAATACAATAGATATCACTATAGACATATAATAAATTTCCCATATTATGAATTGCCTATATTGAAGACTACATAAACCTTTTTTATTACACTAGAAAGTTGGTTAGGTCATGGAAACACACATCAAAGTGTAAAATGTGTAAGGAGTTAATGTTATGGTAATAGGCTGAACTGTGTAACAAAACTAGTACAAGCCAAAATAATTGGGTAAGATTTATAAAAGTTGTCGAATAGTGCCACAGGAATTAATCGAGATTGAAGTATAAGTCAGGTTTCATTACACGCATTGTTATTTACGATGAAAAATGAATTGATCCAAACAACTCGAACAGAAAAGCAGTTGTTAGAAGAAGGACAAGTACCATTACCCTTCGCAAACAGAATTCGATTTGAGCTGAAGGTTAACTGTACATCGAAATCCATTCCAGATGGTATGGTTTTATCGGAGAAATATCCAAATTTATTCAACAATGCTAAATCATATACTGAGAAATGAGAAATCATATAATGCCGAATAAGATTGAACACCTTGGTGATATTAAACTCCGAATACATCCAATCTTTATTCCGGATCTTGCACCGTCAGATTACTCAGGTCTATGGCAAAATTCTTGCGTGGGAAAAAATTTGAACCTGAAGGGAATGCAATTTTTTTCATTTAACCCCAAAGGAATGGTTTACCAAGATTTTTATTTATTAAATAAGGTTAATATTGGAAAACGATACTATTTACGGGACCCCTTCTATATTTAAATAAGATCAACATTGCAGAGATAGCCTGTTGTCAATAATTTGAAATTATCTACCACGACTCTTCTTGAACCATGTAAGTAAAATATTTTTATAAATTGGTTATAGTCTTCATATATATATATATATATATATATATATATATATATATATATATATATATATATATATATATATATATATATAAGAAGACTATAACCAATTTATAAAAATATTCCAAATTCTAAATATTCTTAAGTGTATTTTTAATAATATAGTGAGAAACGGAAGAATCTTTTATCAATCCCCAATTCATTTTCTTAATATGATTACGGTATTAGTAACTTCTGTAATTCCTTACTTTTTTGCTGAAGGAAAAAGTACAATGATAACTGAGGCAAAAGAAATATTATTTGAATTGTACTGACTAGCATATGACGCCCTCTTTCAAATTCTAGATCCCGTATTTATTCACGCTGTTTTCTGCCACTTTTCAGATTATAGTTTATCCCCGAAAAAAGCAGGATTCGTTATTGATGATGACGTTATTTCACTATTAAGCTCACTGAACTTTCCCTCTACACTAGAGTGGATAGCTATCATCAGTTATAGGAGGTAGCACCCAGCGTGGACGGTAGGAACATAAACCAAAACGTCGTATTAATCAATAAATTGAACACATACTAATTCTTCCATAATTCTCAAACCATGGTTTAGTGAGTAAACGGGTAATGCTGTGTTTTTGTCTCTGAGAGCCGAAAGGCTCAATCAACAATGTATTTGTTCTGCGGTGGTATTATTATGTTCAAAGCTTTTGACCTTGGTCTTCTTAAGTCCACGTCTATCAATATTGCATTATAGTGTATGAAAGATCTGTTGGTCCTATTGAAAACTTCTTTCATCGATAACCCAGCTTCACCCAACCCAGCAATCCGACCTCTAAGCCAAAGACACCTTGGCGATTATAACTCACTTTAGGCTATTATTTTCACTAAAAAATGCTTCACTATAAAATCTACTACTTTTAATATCGAAATAACACCGTAAATTCTCGAACAATAATAACTAATAATCACTAATCCACCTATGCTGCTACCACAAAAATCTAACAGGTAGATTGGAAAATTTAATAATTTTGTAATCGCAGTAAAATGAGTTAATATTTGACAAATTTTCAAAATCTTGCGGGTTTTCACATTTTTTGTCTGCTAAAGTTTGGTCAATAGTAGCAATGGATGTTTATTTGGTACGAGTAAAATATAATATATATATATATATATATATATACTTGGTTTACTTTGAATTTCGAAAGTAAAAGAATTATTTTCAATTTTTAAAATTCAGCTCCGTATTTTGGTATACTTGAAAACAAAATTAATACTGATTCTTTGTTTTGTTAAACTACATAATCACCTAGTCACAATTTTCGCATTAGTTGAAAAATTTGGCAGAATTGGTTATCTATAAGTAAATAATATGTTTGTTTTATATTTGAGTTTGGTATCAGGTATCCATTCACTCACTAAACATCATGAAAACAATTAAAAAAATATATTTTCGTTTTAAATGTTTGAGAATTCGTTTTTTAAATTAAAAGTGAATTATAATGAGCTCAGCAAACTTATTATACCAAAATAAAATATAACCTTGGATAGTCCATATGTCCTGGCAGCGCCATTCCTTGATCGTCCTGTGCAGTTTTGCCCCCACCTGAGTCTCTGCTTGAATTTTTAACAGCCCCGGGTATCGAAAGAGTTGACACTGGTTTGCGCAACTGTGAACGAAACAATTTTGTTATTCATGCTTTGTGATATACATTAATTTGTTGTCTGTATCTACAAGGCTGGTGTATCAATCTGTAAGCATGGATGTAGAATTACTTTTCTATTATCATAAATGAAAGAATAAAAAGTCAAGCTGTGATTTAAATTTTATTATGTGGTATTGTGCAATTGTTTGATCACCGGAAGTAATATTCTACACAAAATTTCAAATTCTAGCTCTACAAAGCCATTTTATAACTTCTTAGTAGAAGTAGGTAATAAGTAACCAAAAATACAAAAAAACACTTGTTCACTTTTAAATATAGATCAGAATAATATTTATGTAATTTTCTTGGAGAGATTCGAAGTTGTGAAATATCAATTAGATTATTTTTTTCTAACGACTAAGAGGGTACAAGATTACTCCAAATATTTCCAAAACGAGTAGTGTTATATACGATTAGAGAAAAGCGTATTAGTTTTTGAGTAGAGCATTCTACAGGTCTTCAAGCATCTATTTTTACGATATATAATAGTTGTTATAGGATAAAAATCTTGAAAATTGTCACCCTGCTTTTAAAGGGACTGGTGATTTCTTTTTTTGTAGGGTATAGGGACATATTAGACATCTGAACCTGTTAATTTGATGAATGTTTGAAAATCTATCATTTCAAAAAGCTCAAAGTGAATGAATTGAACAATATAAGGAGTTTGTCAAACATGCTTTCTCTATGTAGAATATATAAAATTTATGAGAAAATATTAATTTAATTATAGCAAACTGATTATTTGATGAATATATTCTATTAAGTATTTCCTTACTAAAGAAAAATTTCAAGTTTGTTGAATTTAATCATTTCGATTCCAATTTTTAAAGAATACTTTCAAAAACCTATGATATAATATAATTTATACGTATTATCGTAATCATGGTGTTTTCCAAATACGTTTGTTTTCTACTATGTTTTTTTTTCATTTCTCTAGTTTACCCTGTAATATCTAACAGTAATCTGAGAACATATTGACTCCTCATTTCTCTTGAAATTTGATATTTACTTTGGTGCTAATTGTGAGCCCAAGACTAGCAGTGATTGTGTTAGTGTCAACAGTGTTCTCGATGGTAAGTATATTATTTTTATTTTATATTTTATTTTTTGTTTCAGCTTTTCATGAGGTGAAATTCCAAGGAATAGGCAGATTGAGGCCTTGGAATCAACCAGTGTGAAGTAGACAGATTGAGACTACGGAATCGGATCACTTCTTACCAATGAACGAATAACCACCTTAGAACGTATATAATATATATACAATATATACAATACAATATATACAATACAATATATATATATATATACAGGGTGATTCATTAGGAATGTCCAATCTCTGAATTGTAGATTCTAGACCTCAAAATATGATGATTCTGCTCAAGATGCCTTATGCAAATATTGCTAGTTTCCGAGTTCAAAGTCTGAATTCAAATTTTAATATTCGCAATAATTTTTTATGTTTTCACAATTTATCTTTGAAAATTGGCAATCTTACGTTTTTTGGCACGAGGAATCATAATTTGCACTCTAATTTAACATTGCTAATAGAAGGCGCTAGTTACTCCTGTTTGTGTTAATTTAATCAAAGTAAACTTTTTTTAGGCTAAACTTACAACTAAAATAATAAAAAAATGTTAAAAAGTGTTAAATTCTACATTAAAAAGTTCTTTAATTCGTGTAACTCAATCGGTTATCGGTTATAGTAATTTGCTTCTAAAAAGTTCAATAAATTTTATTTTTTTCATAAAAAAATTTATTATTCTTTAACTATGTAACAATACAAATTTGTAAACAAAAATAAAAAACTTCAAATCAAATGCTCAAAATGCCCACCATATACTTTAATACACTTTATGATCCGCTTTCGTAAAGATCTCGTAAATTTTCAAAGAGAAATTGTGAAAACATAAAAAATTATTGCGAAAATCAAAATTTGAATTCAAACTTTGAACTCGGAAACTAGCAATCTCTAAGGCATCTTGAGCAGAATCATCATATTTTGAGGTCTAGAATCTACAGTTCAGAGATTGGACATTCTTAATGAATCACCCTGTATAATATATAATATGTAATATAATAAATTTGGCGATTTTCAAAGAGATGTAAATAACTGTCGTCTTCTATAGATTAATACCAGCAATAAAGGACAGCACTACGATGCGGTCCTTAAAAGCCTGAGGTACTTCTCTTATCGACTTTACCATTTCTTTGTTAAGGGAGGACTGTGGAAATTGGATACAACTATTATGGTAAAATAAACACCTCTTGAAATGAAGGTAGATGTATTTTATCACTTTTTCAGAAAGTTCTCATGTTTTCATAAGTGAATTATGAAGCATACTATGGAATATATTGATGTTATATTGCGACATAATAAAGAAAATTAACAAACTACGAATTATCTAGAAGCGAAGAATCTAAATGAAATTTAATTGATCTTGAATAATAACGACGGCTTTTCTAAATACTTTACATATTGTTCAATTTAATTCACTTCTCTGAGAATTCTATAGTTCTCCTTCAGGTGTCGTATATCAATTACTGATTTTAATTATGTTATTTACAAAAGAAAGACCATTACTGCGAACTAAAATGTCAATATTATGAAACGGCGACCTAAATGTACATGTACATGTACAAAGTTTGTTCTCAGTTCTTTTTGTACTCGTATCACCGTGAAAACATTTTTTCAACAAATATAATCAACATATTTATTTTTACCAATATTAGTTCGATTAGAGGGTAAATTGAATAATAAAATATTTTATTAATAGGCAGTCATAGAAAATATTTGTATTTCGTCAATAGAAAACTATTTCAAATGTTAACTGTTTAAGTAGGCTTTTATTATGTTATTTTTATAAACACTCTATATGGAATAGATATAAAGCAGAAATAAACTAATATTTCAATGGTAATTTTGGATAAGTATGCGCCAAACAGAATGGCAGAATAAAAAAGAAACAATGATAAAATACGATATACTAGCTTTCGAAACAGGAAGAAAGGAGTACCAGTCTCACGATGGAAAGGGACAAAACCAATAAAAATTAAGTATGCATTTGTATCTACTTCATAAAATGGAGGAATACGGCGAAGCTTCAATTTTTTCTAACAATATTGTTTCTACTCTTCGTAATAGCGATATTAAGTGGTACGTTTTTCAACTGGTCGTAAATAGTCTTTTGAATTTTCTACAGAAATCTAAAATGACGACAAATGTTCCAATTTCGGGAAACGGAAAAGCTACAAGTAGTTAAATCATTAACAATTCTCTCAACCAGTTCACATTCATTTAATTGTCCTTTTGTACATTTGGCTTAAATATTCCACATGTCAAAATCATCTGTCCAACTTTAGATGTGAGGTGGAAGTGTTCAAATTTAATTTATCACTCATTATCCTAATAGTTAAACGAAGATCTTATCTCATAAGAGCAGTCACTCCATGTTTTCATTAATTTGAGCTTGAAACTCTAGAAATTGGATTCTAGGAAATAATGTTGCTTGATGATTCAATTCCGTATGTTACATACTTAACAAAAGACTACAAGAACAGTGTATTATTCCAGAAATTATTCAATTACTAATTCCCTCATAGTAAAAATTCAGGAAATTGCTTTACACAATAAACAATTCACATACTTATATTCTTAGATTTGGATTTGAAAAAATCAGAATAATATGGTTTAAACAAAAGTTTTGGTTATTTCACATGTAACTTTAAAAGTTCAGTTCAATTACGTAATATAAAATAAAAAAAAAATGTATTTTATGTATACTATTTTTAGGTGAATCAGGAATGTGAGTTATAAAATCTCTATAAAAGTCCGTATTAACAATATTCCATTTATTTACAAACTGTTAGTCTGAATCAGAGCTAAATCTAACTGGTGATAAATTAAGAAACTTGATTTATACTCTTACTAATTGGTCTAGTTAATTATATATTATTATATATGTATAAATTAAATTATATATTGGAAATTTTTCTGCATACAAATGAAATAATAATTACAAAATATCAATTAAGTTAATGGATATTTCTTTTCAAATATACTAAATTACATTAGAAAAGTGTATTCTACAAAAGCCGAATTGTATAAAAGTTGTTACTTATTGCCTTAACTTTGAGGCTGCCAAAATTGTAACCTATGGAGGTATTCGTTCATCTCATACACATGTGTAATGTGTGAACAAAATAAGGTGTAGAAAGACCTCTTGATTAACCTATGCGTACCACCGATGGTCAAGATAACGTTTCAGGCAACTTGCGGGTCATTTTGCTACTACCCGTCAGATTGTTTGGAGAGGAAGTAGACTTCTTACTATGCGTATACTACATCGTCACTTAAGGGCTTGGATCACTTTTAATATCGTGCACGATTAGTGCTTCCTCTCACAGTGGACCACTGTAGTCAATAACGTCTAAACTAGAATGCCTAGTTTATTCCTTCTGGGTATAACACCTCCAGCGTCACTGAGTATAAATGTTGTCAATTCAAATTTAGGTATCAGATAACTCAACTCTTGCGATTTAACAAAAAATAGTGTTTCTCCCCATATTATTGATGATTATATTGGGATTTAATATGGGAACTTGTATATATAAAGTAATTGGAGCTTTAAAAAACATTCCCAAACAGTGTGTAAAAATATTTAAAGTATAAGACAACTGATTAACTGAAGTACTAGTGAAAAAAGTTTGTTATTTTAGACTAATTCTGATCACTATGTTTGAAATTTTATATATTTAACCACATATTTTCCACAATTTAGAAAATTTCCAATAGAGGTGTTTCTAAATTATACGTGAATATTTTCATTTGCATGTGGAAACTGTTTGTATGTGCAAAGTTGTCGGGCATAAAGAATTTAATATACGACGTTGTTCCAATTCTATATCAACAGATTTAAAATATAATGAAACTTGAATAAAGCTGATTTTTTCATATGTTTCAATAAAATTAGACAGAAGTAATGACCTCTTCATACATATATTTGTGGAATAATGCACACGTTTCAATTGAAGCATTCTCTTTATCCAATCCAATAATTATTGATAAACTATAAATAAAAAAGTTTCGTTCTCTTGAAATGAAACAAAATTTGAATTCTAAAAAAATATTTCAAAAAGTCAGATTTTCTTTGAAATTCACTGACGACAAATAACTTAATAGTGATAATGAGGAATTTTTACCAATAAAGTATCGTATGTTTATCAATCTCTGAACTCTGATGCTATACGATAAAATATTGCTGCAATATTTCTTCCTATTTATAGATATTTCATGTTAATCGTTTAGTTAAGGTGCTGGCATGCAGGAAGAATTAAGATGTATGTAGAGTAATATATTAATATATTAATAATAATAACAATATATATATATATACAATATATATATATATATATATATATATATATATATATACGTATATATAGGTTTATAGGTGTAATCTTGTAATCTTGAAGTTTCCACCTATTGGGTCAAGGACACCAAAGTAGACTAACTTTAATATATTTTCAGAGATTGAGATTTCGAATACTGGGACTGAAATTATGGTCAAGTACAATATAATTTTACTTACAATAATTAATAAAGATTTGTGGTGGCTTTAAGTTGTATGAATTCTTGTGAAAACTTGAAATTCATGGGATTCAAAATTCAATCTTCAAAATGACGTGTGATAGAAATATTGATTCTGGTTACTATAAAGAAACTCTATTAGAATTAATTACATTCATTTTTAATAATACATATTTCTCTTATAATAATAAAAATTACCAACAAATTTTTGGAACACCAATAGGGTCTTCAATATCCCCTATAAGGAGATTATGCAATGGATTATATTTTGGACTTTATATCTGTTTTACCCTTCAAATTATTCTTCATTAAAAAGTATATAGATGATATAATTTTATCCCTTTCATATAATGGAATTGATAATTTATTATATAACTTCAATAGTTTCGATCCCCATGTACAATTCCCCCTAGAAAAGGAGAATACTGAAAAATCGTTACCTTTTCTTGATACTAAATTCATAAGAAACGAAGATAATAAAATTTTAAATGACTGGTATAGGAAACCAGTAAGTTCTGGAAAATATATCAATTATCATTCATATCACCCACGTAACACTAAAATTACTTTAATCAAACATATGAAATATAGAGTGCTCAAAATTTCTGATCCAATATTTCATAAAAAGAATCCTAAATACTTTTCAAACTTTCTTATGACAACTCATATTCTCTATATACACCTTTACCATATATAAAATCAGTTACTCCTGGAATCTTTAAACAACAAAATATTAAGATAACATACAGTCAAATCCTTAATATTCAATCTATTTTTACTAAAATAAAAGATAAAACACCTAACATAGTATATGAAATACCTTGTCCAAATTGTGACAAAAAGTACATTGGTCCGCTGAAAAGGTCACTCATAATCTCCCACAAGAGTGATAGCAGATTATATCCTGATAGATGTTCATTAGCCACCAATGTTTATCATGAAGGACACAATATGAATTAAAAAAACTGATTTAAATAACCTTAGTGTAATCTTTTAGATTTTGAAAAGACAAATTCTATGAAAAAAATTCAACTTCACTTACAACTACCTAACCTATGAAATTTATTGTCATTTATATTCGAACCCTTAAAAATTTAGCTATATTCATAACGACCTAGCCTAGTAAAATTTAATTTCATCCATAAATTAACCAATATATATTGAACATAATTCATCACAACTTACTTATCTAACCTATAAAAATTCAACGTCATTCATAATCTAACCAATTAAAAATAATAAAAATTCCTATAGTAACCAGAATCAATATTTCTATCACACGTCATTTGGAATATTGAATTTTGAATTCCTTGAAATTCAAGTTTTCACAAGAATTGATACAACTTAAAGCCACCGCAAATCTTTATGAATTATATTGAGGAAAATTTTGTCGTTGTTATATATTTATACATATTACTTATATTGTCCTTGACCATAATTTCAGTCTCAGACGATGAATACATAAGTATTCGAAAACTCGGAAAATATATTAAAGTTAGTCCAGCTAGCAAAGACTTCGTTACTTTCATAGTGGGATTGTAGCGAAATTAAAAATGTATTCATTGTCAGGAACTGAAATTATGGTTAAGTACGATATAAACATATGTAAGGAAGTATAACAATTACTCACATTAATTATTTGAGAATTGCGGCCTTTTAAATTTCCTTGTTTCTTTTTAAAAACCTTAAATTCATCGATTTCAAAAATCAGTATTCAAATTGATGCTTGATAGAAATATTAATGTTATTGATTATAATCAACCTTACCATATTATGGTATAAGAAATCGTTGTATTTTTCATTGGTTAAATTATGAATGAAATTTAATTTTTATAGGTTGGATTAGGCTAAGTTGCTATGAATTATGTGTAATATTGATTAGTTATTTAATGAATGACATTAAATTTTTAAGCTGAATAATTATTGGTTTAATTATGAATGAAATTATATTTTTTAGTTTAGGTCGTTATGGATGAAGTTGAATGTAATAGGTTAGGTAAAGTTAATTGATTGTCGATGGCAGTTTTCTTATTGATGCATTGATCATTTTGGGTAATATATGTTGTTTCTAAAAATATGCGATTTCTGTAGTTTTTCTGTTGTCGAAACTTTGTCAGACTCATAATTCATATTATGTCCTTCATGATGGACATGTGTCGCTAATAAACCAAAGAATTCATCTACTACGTTAGACAATTTATTGGTTGTTGTTTTATCTCTTATTTCGGTAAAAAATTTTTACCTTTTACTAACCAATTTACCTTACCCAACTTATGAAATCCAACTTCACTTATAATGAACCAATAAATATAACGACCTAGCCTATTAAAATTAAATGTCATTTATCAAATAACCAATTAATTTTCAACATCCTTCGTAACGAATAACCTAATCTAACCCTTAAAAATTTAATGTCAATAAAAATTAACAATGATTTCTATAAAAATCATAATCAATAACCTAATTGATTTTTCAAATCGATAAATTTAATAAACAACGAAATTTAAAATCCCGCAATTCTTAACTAATTAATGAGATTAATTTCTATTATTGTTATACTTTTATTCATATTTTTATATTGTTCTTGACCTTAAGTCCTAGACGATTAATACATACGTATTCGAAAGCTCGAAAATATTTTAGACTTAATACTCTGGTGTTTAATCTTGCCACAATCCCACTACGAAAAAGCTCTTAATCTTGCTGGCAATGAATTCGTTGCATAATATTATAATTCGACGTGAATTAATAATTGTAAACACAGATTTTTTCCTCATGCTTATGTGCTGGTGCTCTACAAGGTTAAAATTATGGTTCTGTTTTCTTTAAATATCTACTATGCTATATGCAATAAATATTAACTTATTTATTATTAAATATTCCGTTGAAGTTGGATAAGAAGACAATACCTTTCACCAATTGCTGAACTTTAGTAATTACTCACATTTTCGAAATAACGATAACATAATTCGAAGCTGCTTGTTGAATCATATTGATTAATTAAAAAGATAGTCCATGAGAACTAGGTCGGTTCATTTTATCAGATTTCCCACGTGCATATGAATTGAATTTTTTTTTTTTAGAAACTATAGGAGAAACGGAGATGCAGGTAGTTAAACAAAAGAACAAGTATACGAAGTGGTGGAAAAACTAAGAAGGAAATTATTATATAATCTATCAAATCTAATGATATTTATTTTGTCGAATACTTCAATATACATATAGTCACCGAAGTAGTACCGAAGAACTCTTAAATAGATTGTCGAAGTTCTTATAGTTGCTAATTGGGAGACTCTATCATCCATATGCGGAGTGTAAGCAGCATCTGATACTTATCGTTAGTTTACTTCTACTTAACACATTATCTACTATTCCATTGTATTAACAATTGCAATGTCTGACGCAAGTTTCGAGACAAATTGTCGTCTTCAAATTTTACGTTCGGTCTCGAAATGCACGTCAGACAGCGTAATTTTAAGTGCTGCTGTCATGGTGGTTAATAGTGTGTTCAGTATGAATATCACGAACGGTTCCAAAATTTCCAACTTAATTTCAAGTATACTTTATCATTTGCACACATGATTACAGAAAGTAATTAATACTACTATTTTAGTATTATACAACGATTTCATAAAACAGTTATTCATCCAGCAGCGCTCTACTTCTTTGAACTATGAATATTAAGGAAAGAGGCTGCAAATAAACTGGAACTGTGAGAGAGGAGAATTTTAAGAAAAATTTTTGGAGGAATTAAATCTGATAGTTGCCTCTGGAAAAATAATGGCCGTTTACGATCAATAATCAATTACACAGGTATTAAGGGTCCAACAAGTTGGATGGCTGGGACACGTCTCACAAATGAATAATTACTGAATACCGATAAACATATTGAGAGTGGGGAAAGTTTGTTATAGAAAGATGGGAGGAAGAGATAGAGAACAGAAACAAATTGAGAAATATAGTATAGAAGATCGAGATAACAACATACATGAAACCTTGAGACCATGAGCCGACACGATATTGTTATATATGTATTATACTAGTGAGCATTTTTGTCAAAAAAGACCAGACTTTTGGAAAACTACTCATGGAATTTGCGATATAATAACAGATAGTCAACGTGAAAGAGTTTCTAATAAAAATCCAGACATAAAAGGAAATGAGAGCTAAACATAACTTCAGCATATTTAATTGGATAATTCGTCGGAGTAATCGTTTTATGTTGAAAAGGGGGGGGGGTGAAATAATTCACATTACGGAAATACTAGTTTTATGGAGCATTATGGAGTATTATGGAACGATAAATGGTCGTCCAAAAAGGGACTCATGGTGCTAAAGCATATTTTTACTACTTTAGCAGCTTCATTTGAGATAATCTTTTCATTATGATTGGATACTATTACATGAGCATTCATCTCACAAGATTTCTTGTTCGTTTGTAGTGTTACGATAGCATAAAAAATTGCTAAATATAATGTATAAGCTTCTTCGACAAATGTCATCATTTCTATGTGATTCTACACAGTTCAAAATCCGTGAAAAGTCTATTTTTGACACATTAGGTTCCTTTCCTTGGCAGCCGATGTTTTGAAGCTAATAATTTCATAAAATCGATATGATTAAAATGGCAATTATTCATACTGATGTAATGATGTAGCTAGTGTGTACAAGTAGTGATTTCTAAGTAGGGTCAAACTGTTTTACTAACGTGCTGCTAATTGAAATTATAAAGATAAAACCTAGACCAAGTTGATGGAGAAAATTTTATCATTAATAATGTTGTATAGAGTAAATAATTGTGTACTGATTTACATTTCTCCAGATTTATGATATATGAAAAAATTTAATAGAGTACCTGTACGCTTGAATTTGCACATAATTATTAACATGCTCTGTGTTTAATTCAAAGCTACAATAAAGCTTGGATCATATACCAATCTTATTCTTCTTATCCATTTCAGTTAAATATATTAGAATTAGAGACTATTTTCAGAAAACATTACCTTAATTTTGTAATTTCTAGTGTTTCACTTAACCTCAAATGAATTCTCGATGGAATGTGAACATGCTAGAAGAAACGAAAAGAAAATTTATAATATAATTTCAGGCCGTAAGCAAATTCTTTTACGTGGCATTCGAGAATATTAAGCTTATTTTATGTCGCATTTGTTGTTTATTATAACCATGAGTGAAACTAATGTACTCAAGTATATGAGCTGTAACAATATTTACCCATTAACATAGATTGAAAATAAATAATGTGAGCCTTGTAGTAAAGTGAGGAATAAAGTACTTTGGTCCTGTATAGAAGTGGGATACATAGATTTCGTCGTATTATTACTAAAATAATAACCTTAATGTGAATTAATTAGGTGTAGTATTCCAAATTCCATATAGTCCAATCACTCTATGATAAATGTAAAATTCAGTAAAAACTTGATGTCTATGTCCAAACTGAACTGAAATATGATGATTGCTGGAGAAGTGAATGCACAATCAATTATGCATAATATGCTTAGCACTCATTGAAAATGATTTTGAAGATATGAATGAAGTGAGCGATTCGATTCAAAATTCCTTCTAATATTCTTCTTTTGTAAAATGTAATTAATGTGAGTAATCAATATTTATACCGAAAAGAGTTACAGCATCGCCTTGTAGATGGAAGGAAGAATTTCCAATTTCTAAAGGATAATTAGTCGCTTCAAAATTTTTGTCTTATTTAGCATCTTGACTATATGAACTTTAGATTGTTGAATAAGGTTACTCTTTTTGATTTTACTCAACAAATTTGACTAAATTGGAACCCAAAATACTCATTCTAGACAAAAACCTGAAACAACTTTATAGGGTTGATACAGATGACGCCGTTAAAATATCGATCCACTAATCGTAAATATCATAAAAACTTATACCTGTCCACATATCTCAAAAATATGTTCTAGAGAAAGAGTTCAATGATGAGGTTATTGTTACACGTAAAACATTTGGAGCTAAACAGAAATCATTTTCTAAGGTACCACAAATTCAGAAAATCATTGTAAGGATCAACAAACATTATAGACGTTGAGTTGGTTGATGAGAGAATTTGAATTCTGGAAATAAGTGTTTATACAAATTGGATTCAATATTTAATAATGACCCATGCTTAATGTTTCTAGACCCCTTCATTAAAGACAACATATAACCCTATACTGTTTTGTATAATTTTCATTTACCACTTGAATGATGATGGCATTAGCGTAGGGTAAAGTTGGTTTTTAAGGTAAACATTCCAATTTACAAAATCAAAGAGGATGTTTTGTTATTTTTAAGAAAAAGTGTTGAATCGTGAAACATTTTTTTCTTAAAAATAACAAAACACAGCTTGCAGCTACACTAGAAACTATTTGTTTCTAATAGTAAAAAATTTTGATCAAATCTTTAATACACGAAGAAAGAATTATTTCTGGAATGTTCTTAAAGTACAATTATGTTCTATTTGATTAATTAAGCCTAAACTTGGAATTAAGTTATAATATAAGCATACTGTTTGATCAATATCCGAGGTCTTCAAAATCATGCTTTAACTTAAAATATAAATTTCTAGAAAATAAAATTATTCGATAAGCAAAGAAGTAATGAAGCAAGTATTTATGTGTTCGAGTAGTATTTGAGGTTAAGTGACAATCAAAAGCCTGGTAGTCTAAGAGACTCTAAATTTTTCCAACCGTTTTCACATAGGACACAGTATCGCTGGTAACTTCTGTTAGAGCGCGCTTGAGTCGTGTTCGGCGCGCCTGCGCCATAGTTTGTGTAGAACACAGCAAGCCAGAGCCCTACATAGATATACATAAATTTCATCATCAGAAAGTAAAAATATCTCTTAAAACGTGTATGATGATGAAATGAAGGTTGTTATTAAAAAGATTTTTCAGTTAAATGTTCATTGAAAAACTAAATATTCAAAAGAAAGTGTCAAAAATAAATGAACAACATTTTAAATACATATTATATAAATTTCGGAGTTTTAAGCTAACGTGAAATATTTTAAAGTATCAACGAATATTTTGTAATCCATATTATGTTTAGCATTTGAAATTCATAATTTTTAACAGTAAATCTTTACAATTAGATGTATAATTAATTGAAAGACTGATAAAAACAATCTGCCGCAATTATTAGACAACTGACTGAAATTTACCATAGTACATATCACTACTTTGAAATGATAAATCTTCTCGGTTACAAGATTCAATTTTGATTAGTGTTGGTTTGTAGCATTAGAAAAAAATATTTTTCCGATTAAGCAACAATTGAAATTGCATAAATAAAATTTTAAAGCGATAAGTAAATACCATGAAATATAGATTTAAGAGACTTTAAGAGACCAGTGTGTGTATATACATAACTTGAGTATTAGATTTTTAATTTATATGAGATGTTAAAAAATTTATGTATAGGATTATTGAAAATGTATATTTTAGTATGTGTTGGAAATTTTGATGAGAATACCAAATAATAGGGTTATTAAAAATTTATATGTAAATTTGACCTCAATGAAAGTCAAATTTTTCTAGAAGTGACTATGTAGAGGAGAGAGAGGTGACGTTTGTATACTAAGTATTATTATAAACCCTTGAAATTTTGAATATTATTTATTACATCTGGAATTTTTTAGGGTAAGTCGAGGCATCGTATAAAATACTCTATTGTTATTCAATGCAAAGTGAACGTAGAAAAATCAATTTAAAGTTTAATTTGAATGTTTAATGAAATAATTATTCTCATTAGAACAAATTTCTATTGTGATTTTTTTTATTTTGATGTTCATGATGTAGGTGATTTATTGATTAATATAAATACACAAATTGTCAGGGTCAATATCATATTTTGATAAAGAATGAAGTAAGTCGAAAAGTAAATTTTTATCAATCTTTCAAAAATTAAAAAAAAAACTAATTTTTAAACAGAAGAGACCTAAAATCAAGAACATTTATAAGCATTAACTTAATTTTATATACAAGTGTGCTACTCCCATAGTGGCTAAGGAGAAAATATTTTAATGAATATATGTTCAGTAGATATTATATGTAATTTACTTGATAGGAGAATATTTGATTTTTACCAATTTGTAGTAAGCAGAAAAAAGCTATCTGAAATATATTAATATATTAATGAATTAATATATTAATATATTAATGAAAGATATTAATTGAAATTTTGAACTAATTTGTGATAATAAATGTACAATCTATTAATGGGGTGTTTCAGATTTTACCTCGACACAACAATTAGAACAAATTACAACATTGTAAAGTCTTTACAACCAACCAAAGTCCGCCACATTCTTGTTAATCTTTCAGTTTTTTTCAAGGAAACTGTAACGATCTATGCCCATATTTTATTTAATATTTAAAAAAGAAATACGAATTGTGCTGATAGTGAACGGGCATAGGCGTGCATTTAAAAATGTCGTCACTTATTAGGTTTCTTCTTTCAGATAATGTGCAAATAGTTATTGACAGTTATAAAACAATTATTTTATGCGTATCAGTTATTCTGCCAGTTTTGTGATCTCTTGAGTGGAAAGAAATATCAGCGGCATATCCAGGTTTCATTTTCTCTCAACAGTTTATCAAAGCTTTGTCTTTTGTGATTTTCACACAACATGTTTTGCTTTCATTTCATTAGTTTTTAAAATGTCACCTAGACTGAAAAGATGTTCATTTACTTAATAGGGTTCATTTTAAGATATTTCATAAATTTATATCCATCTAATTGGGGTAATATTTCTTCAAAAAATGCTTGGATTATCGACATAACTCTTTCTTCCACGACGTTATTGAAATAAAATTCCAAGACAGTGAAATCGGATATTTCAGATCCTTCGGATAAATTAAAATAACTCATTTCACTTTCTCTAAAATGTGTTTATATAACGATTTTTATTTCGAACATAATAGAAAAAAATTATTATCCAATTAATTATACTTTGTTTTATAATGAAAATTAACAATAAAAAATCGCACTTTTAACAAGCTGCAAAATCATCATTAAAAATTATGTGGACTGTATCTAATTGTTTGTGACTCTTGTGAGAATAAACCTATTATTTTGCACCTGAAAACTGCAAATAATAAAGGATATAAGATGTCCACGGCGGTTTAAATTATAATATCTTGAAAGTAATCGATTAGGCATATCATGATTAAAAGTACAAATTTCAATAACAACCTTTCTTAATGTTACGTAAGTTGTAAAAATATTAACTGAACAGTTATCTCTCTTAGAAGAAATGAGAAAATATTTGCAAAATGTTATAGATTAATGAATGACTAAAATTACTCGGTGAATTTCCTTACACAATGTTTCATTTTGTAACATTTATACTCATTCTATTCAAATATCACAGTAATCGCAATATTTTTCGTGTTGAAAATAATTGTACTTGTAAAGTAACAAGTCGAAAACAAATTGTCGTAGAAATGTATAATGCATATATTTTAAGTTACGATGATTCCACATTTGATATCTGCAATAAAACATGAGATACCATTTTTTTGATGTTACTAGCAGAAAGCTTGATTGTATCAATAATATAAAAAATTACTAGTGATTCCATTTTTAACAAATTACTACATATTATTACATATTTCCCACATACATTTCCATTTCCATTTTTTGATATCAAATATATACTGTTCGGATCTAAACATTTAGTTTTGTGGTATTTCAGTATGGTACTGTTCGGAATTATGATGATTAACGTTTCCACGGCAGAATCATGGATCAAAGATTGACTTGAAGAAAATACGAAGTATTCTATATTATACATATATTCTTTAATCAATGTGCCTTTCTATTATTTTTTGTTGAGAACCAGCCTAGAAATCTTTCTCTAACTGCTGCAACTTTTAAGTAATAATTATGTTGGGAATTCCAACATTATTCACTCGAAATCTAGTATCATTTATCACAGATCTTCTTGCTACACGAAATTTCAAGTAATAGGTAAAACTAGTATTTTTAGCGGATAATTCATTGATACAATAATGTGTTGATAAGAAACGAAATTTCTCGTAACATCATAAAACAGTAAATCTAGCAGTACGGCAAATATCAAATTCTGTGTTAACAATTAGAAGGCTTAACCCTTTTTTTATTCCAGATTAGACTTTTGATTCTGACCATGGCTCATCTACATGATACAATTATCTTGAATTTTTAATATTTTAAATTGCATATATGTTTGAGCAGTAATTTTAGTCACATTGAAATTTAAAGAGACAAGTATTGAATATATGTTGTGGTATATAGTATGGTAGCAAAATAGATAGACGTTAATGAAAGAATTCTAGCTTTGACAGAAAGCCTAGAGCAAAATTACAGTCGTGCCACTTAATAAGCATAGTCAGAAGCTGCCAAGGCTGGAGAAAAGAGAGAAATAAAACAAAAACATCAAAATAATTTTGCTCTTGATTATTACTATTGAAGTAATAATGCCGAAATTTAGTAGGTTTTCTGTCAAAGCGACAGCAAATCCACTAGTTTTTTTATTACATACCTATCGAAAATATACAGATTTTTACGGATGGACGGTCATATAGAAGATTGATTTTTAAAATTTCAAATTTTCATTCATTAAATTTGGTAGTACAAATTTTAAAAAAAATTGTTGCGGCTCAGAAAATTTTTATATTCCAAATACTTTGTTTTAATTCTCAAATCAAATGTATCATAAAACTGACTACATGCTTCACAGTTATTTTGAGGTTATAAACCTGATGATTGTAGTTCGGACTTTTGTTGTTTTATGCCAAAAATTAATAACATTTGAGTAATTTTTAATGTGTAAGTCGACCAGAATTCTACGAAATTAATGTTTTTTCGTGATGAAATGACATTATCGCAATTTTTCATTAAGCTTGTCTATCAGAATTGTTCTGACATGAAGATATACGATTATAACCAAGTGCCAAAAGAACCAAGTCATGGAAGCATTAATGTCATTCATTCTTGTGCAACAATAAAAATGATAATTTCCCAATACGCCTACGAGAATAAAGTGAAACTGCATGGAAATTATAACTTGGGATCCAATTTTTCGATTCTCGTCTAGTTGTGGAGCTGCCACTGATTGAGGACGTTGTGTCACGGTACTTCTCTGAAGTAACAAAAACATCAAGGCTGTTGAAATATAGGAAACTCACAAGGGATGAGGTAAAATGCAGCCTTTAAAAAACCATGAAAATACACGATGTCCTTCAGCTGCTACGTTTTCCACAATTTTGAACTCTTGGAAGAATGTAATTAATAGAAATTGAGATGATGTTTCAATATCGTTAGCTGGTTCTGCCTTAATTTGTTCCTTATAAAATACACAATTATAATCACTATTTTGTTCTGTTTTCAGTATTTTGCAAATAAAGGAAGGTATTTTTTGAATTATTTTTGTTCCAAATAGAAACTTAGTGTTGGTCAGCAGTTTATATATCTGGAACCGCTTGAGTAGCGTTGGTTAATCAATACACATAGCCGTATGTATTTTCAGCGTAATAAATAATCTCCCATGTTATCTAATGTAATTAGTTTTAATATGCTGTGTATAATACCTAAATTATTGAAACTATGAAACTATACCATACCAACATATAAGTAATTTTCATGTTTGTTTTCGATTTAATAACTTCTATTGTATAGTATAACCAGTTCAATTCATAATTTGAAAATCCAACGTTCTTGACTTAATCAAATCATTCATTTTCGTCAGGGCCCCCGCTCTTACCATATAATAAT
The DNA here is from genome assembly GCF_026230105.1 of Diorhabda sublineata. Taxonomy (NCBI): domain Eukaryota; kingdom Metazoa; phylum Arthropoda; class Insecta; order Coleoptera; family Chrysomelidae; genus Diorhabda; species Diorhabda sublineata. The sequence continues at coordinate 12,753,819 of NC_079485.1, read as the reverse complement.
CAGAAAAATGAATTTTCAACAGCACTATCGAAAATCCGTAATAACATGGTCAGTGATCAGAAATGTTACACCCAAAAAGAATATTGTAATGAGCTAATTTTTCTTTTACTGTCGTATAACAAGAAATTTTATTAACATGCATTCTAAAAAAACCTAATAATGTATTTGACGTTATAATTTTTATCTTCATGGATCAACTACATCAGAGTCTGTGGAGGATGCTGCAGCTTGCTCAATAAGAAATTGTGGATGCTCATTTAGATTAGGCTGTGAAATGGTCTCACTCTGCTATGGTTGTTTTGCGCAATAAACAGTTCAAATAAGCTCTAATTGGGACGGCGTGAAAAGAGACCAAAGGCTTGAATGTGGCGTTATAGTGTACCCATAGTACAAAATCTGTCCTCCTTCCCAAACTATCGATAAATCACTGTTCTGTACATATAACGTTTTCTTATAGTCTATTCTAAGTATATTCATGATTGCTAACAAATAAAGGTCATTCTATCACACAAATATAAATAAAATGTTTCTTAGGTACGTGTAAAGTTATGTTGAAGTGACTCCTTTTAATTGATTTGCATTATTCCACGTATAAAGTGAGTAGTTAGCTAGCTAAGCGTATGAAAATGATTTTTTGTAGTAAGAAGTAGGGTATATAAACTTTTTCCTCTTCACGTACTAGTATTTTTTACTTTCTACATATTACGTGTTATGTGAAATATGGTGCTTTCAAATTCTTCATATACTTAGGCTTTCGAGTTGGATAGAATTTGAATATATGCCATCCATATACATGCCAGAGTTTTTATTTTGGTTAGCATATATTTTTCTCAATCAAAATATTTTATAGCACATAATATATACTAATGCGATTTGATACATTTTAATTCATTTTTCATTTAATTCAAATAATACTCAAGTCGCATAACATACTTCTCACATTCTAATGACTTCTTCGTAGATATACGATTTCTAAACATCCTATCTCAAAATCTCTTGACGTAATTCTCGAAATGGAAAAATAAAAAGTGATTTCAACACTCAAAAAACCAAAGTCATCGTTTTAAGCAGTATCAAATCCTTGAGTGTAAGACTTCTGTGACGGCATTTTCGCTCAATGCTTTTGGGATAATTTCTTGAGATCCATATAGGAGATGATTATTTAGGAGTGAAATTAACTCACAGTCTCAATTGGACTGCCGATCTGAGCGATATTTTGGGTGCTTTTGCTCAAATACCCTCCTCATCTCTTTAGTTATTACTAAACGGCTCTTTTCCTCAAAACTCAAGAAGAAACGAAGAACTCCAAGAAAATTTTCTAGCCTTTAGTTCCAACAATTCCTCTGTAGTTATTAGGTGAATCCAATTCACGTATCCCACCATGCCACTAGTCGGTGTGACAGTTTTTTGGGGTTGTCTCTAGCTTTGTTCATCAGACAAATAGCCAATGATTTTAGAAATAATATAGCCGTAGCTGTACCCTCCCTTACGACAATATCCCAAAAGCTGTTTAATTTCATTCATTTTGTTTTGTTGTAATTTCAAACCTAATTTCACGCCCGGTAGATAGCAGACGTATGCATTGAGCGGGCGTACCACTTGAATGAGTAAACTAAAATTACGGAAGTGTTCTAGTTGTTTACAGTTTTAGTGTGATTAAAAATGTGAACGTTTCGTGATTAATTTGGATTGTTGGGAAGACTACATTCATTCTTTTGAACTATTTTAATAACTTCTGCTGTTACATCGTCTACCTAGCTAGTTTATAGTGTTTGTGAGATTTTTGTATCTATTTTTTGTAAAATTATAGTAATAAAAAAATCAGAAAATGTGACGAACTGTGCGCGATATATCGACGATTCCTATTTTGGAGTAGATTATTTTCTACAATATAAATTTATAAATTTTAATCTTAAGATAAAATGAGCTGAGAGCCTAAAAATAACGTTTTATATAATGAAACACTTTTACCGAGGAAAAAAAAGTTATTTGAGAGAAAAATTTCTACAATGAATTGTTATTCGTTTCTGTAATTTCAAATTAGAAAACTACAGTACAATGCAGCCTCGTTGTAGTATAAAATATACTCAACTGTAGACAACTGGGGAAGATTTGCTAGTGGCGTGCGATAGAAATAACAAATAACATCAAAACCACTGTCAAAAACTTCTTTCAATATTGATTTAGAGCTTACTGATATTTTGCAAGTGAGAATGGGACCTTGTTATATACGCTGAGATCGCAGTGTAACGTTACAATATACAAATCTAAGTGAATACTCGTTGACTGAATGTGAAATCGAGGTTTTTAAATTATCTGTACTCAAAGATGGTGAGGGCGATAGAGATATCCATATTCAAACGTAGGTACTATAATTTTTAAAATTATTCCATGCTCATACTCACATGTATGTGAAGCTTTGAATGTTGTTGTGGTAATGATATTCATCTGTTTCCATTGTTAAATCGGATGAGAGTTTTGATTCACAATGAGGTACTACCAATACCGGCTTGCTTATATAATTAATTTGAATAATAGTATCAGTAGTATTGAATATCTATTGTTAGGAAATTCAAATAGACTGCAGCTATTATAAAATTTGTATCTATAGATTCTTCGGAGAATATTCATTACTGTATGAACGTCCGATTAGGGTGTAGCTATTTAGAAATTAGCTAAACCTCTAAATTAATGCTCCTATATTTTCAAATGAAATTCTATGTATTGATTAAACTTTTTTCATTTACTGATTTTTAACTAGTAGCACAGCACTGGATCACCGATACACATACAGTGGATAGGCATTGACTAATTATTTTATCGTTATAAAACAATAAAACACGTATTTATTGACGCACTTAGACAAAGTAAATTTTCCATAATTTAGTCAAGCCAACCAAATTAATTCTTTGGAGTTATACAGCTTGATAGATAAAAACGATTAAAATCTTAGTCTTAGAATTATCCGTACACATTTCTCATCTGGACAGAAAAGAGTGCCTGGAGAGAAAAACAACTTGACTATCAAAAACCTAGTGGATATGGCATTGAACACCTGTATCCAACTTTACAGACCAATCATTCTCATTAATTGGTGTCAAAACTGGACTGTATACATATCATAAAACATACAAAAAAACCGAAAGTATACTCCTATATTATTCTTGATAGTCAAAAATATCTCTGGCGAAACACCTATTTCACATTGTGATAACTGTAAACAGCAATTATTAATCGTTTCTTCAAAAATGGTTTAGATCAAAATTATCGAACGTATCTAAAAAATGCCGGGCATAGTGTATTGATGATCTTCAAAAAATTTAGGTACCTTTATCAAATAATATCTAGTATATATTTGAAAAAGAATTTGTTTCTAATATTGTTAGGAATTTGAAATGAGACAAAGCCTAATTTTCTTGCGTATGTTTAGATGTATATATTTGAAGGGCCGGAGGGAAAAAGGTGCAATGTCCATTTTTTTTTAGTAATTGAGTTATTGATGGATTGTTGTAGCTCTTGACGAGTACTTTCACATGATATAATGATTTGTGGGAAAAACGGGTCAAGTCTCCTTAAAATAATGGGCCCAAAGGGAAGAAGAGGTTAAGTCCAGAGCGTAGTGGAAAGAAGGGGTCAAGTGCACAACTAAACGCCGTTGTATTCAGCAATTTACCTATGAAGATCTTAATTAATCGTGATTTTTATTATTGTTATATGATAATTCAGTTTATTATATACGTATTTACATCTTAGAAGCATTATTTTAAATACAAATAAGATATTTGCTACTTAACCAGTTGCTGATTTGAATCACAGATGATTGTGAAGGCAGTGTTTGTTTTGTTGTTCTCTGTCAATGGTGCAACAGGTTGAGGTTAGTGTGTTCTTGCTATCTATAAATAATATTTGTCTATATTGGTACAAAATGAGTGATAGTGACATAAGTGATGATGGTGTTGTGGAGAAGACTACTGAAAAAAGAAAAGGATTTGGTAGATTGCGAGAAGTTTCAAAGAAGATGAGGGTGCAGAGTCATGAGCTGGGGGCAGACTGTAAGTGTAGAATGAAATGCTTTGAAAAAATAGCTTTACAGGTTAGAGATAGCATTATTTCTAAATTTAATCTGATGCACAATACAAATGAACAAAACTCATATTTGTGTGGCTTGATGGCTGTTGTGCCTGTTGAGCGTCGTAGGCCTAGGGTAAATACAGCTGACGCGAAATTTAGAGATGTTACATGCAAATATAAAGTTAGGGATATGGTCGATGGGGTAGTTAATGAGTACGATGTTTGTCGGAAAGCGTTTTCTGCCATACATGGCATATCAAAAAAGAAGGTAGAGTATTTAATTAACTCATTGAAATTGTCAGGATATTCACCAAAGGACTAAAGAGGAAAACATTTAAATAGAAAACATGATATCCCTGAGGAAACAAAACAACTGATTAAGGATCATATAAATTCATTCAAACGTCGAGGGGCGCACTATTGTATAAAGGACTCCAAAAAAAAATATTTGCCAGAGGACCTGAATATATCAAAAATGAATAAACTTTTTCAAGAGCTACATGCAAATACGCAAGTCTCATATGACTCTTTCAGATCTGGTTTTAACACAGCCTTTAACATAGCCTTTGGCTACTCAAGAACAGATACGTGTAGTTTTTGTGGTGAAATGCATATCAAACTAGCGAATCACTGAGAAATGATTTGAAAAGAAGAGCCCAAAAGGCTGCATCGAAAACAAAAACCTATAATGCCATATGCATTGATTATGGAAAAAAAGTGTGTGTGCCTAATGTTACCACAAACGATGTATTTTACAGAAGACAACTTTCTGTTTTTTGTTTTATTATTCAAATTCTCAGTAATAACACTTCTTACTTTTTTATCTATCCAGAGTCAGAAGGTAAAAAGGGAAGTGACAATGTTTGTCAAATGCTCTTTAAATTTTTAAACAACCACCTCGACAAAAATGTTGAAAATCTCCAAATATATGCAGACTCTTGCGGAGGTCAGAACAAAAACATTACGATGATACGATTCCTCCATTATATAATACATATACAAAACAGGTTTCCTATATTAAGAAATGTCAGGGATCCTTAAGTTTTATGAAACCGAAAAGTTTTTACTTTATGATAACATTATGTGCGTACTTTGAAATGCGCAGGCCTACGAAAATTTTGCTTATGTTTTTAGGACTAGTGCCAATATCAGATGAAAAATACGAGGATTTGGTACATCTTTCTAGATTCTGCAGTGAAATGCAAGCAAAGGATTACTATATATACCTGCCACACAACGACGAAGCAAGACAAAAAAGGGAAAAAAGAGGGACAAGAAGAAAAATGCAGCCAATATAGAATGAGTCTTTCATTTTTAAGTGAAGCAAAACTGTTTTTTACCCATTCAATAAATAATGTTCTTGATTTTAATGGATTTTTCATAATTTTACCTATAATACCATCCTATGACACATTAAAAGTTAACTTGAAGGAGGAAAAAGGGGACAAGTCCTGCACATTGCCCCTTTTTCCCTCTTCCAGATTGTTACCATTTTTCAATTACGTAATCTGTCATGCAAAGGAGTGAATACAATTAATATAAATAATATATTAAGATTCTAAAATTATTAAGGTAGCTTATTCAATAAACACAATTTATAATTTCATGTTTTATTAATAAGTATATCCTAAAATTAACCTTAAATTGTCTCTCTTGACAAATTTGATCAATGTGACTTTTCCCCTTCTTCCCTCCGACCCTTCATTTGTTACAATCACGCCATGTGCCCTCGCACAAATACTTGATACAAGTACACGTTTCTCCGAACACATACCTTATTAAAACAACAATCCTTCCTCCCCTGTCTGACCGATACCTGACCCAGGAAATTTCAAGTTACTTTCTTTTGAGGAATTCCTAGTCTAATTTCTTTTATAACCTTATATACCTGGTACACGTTTTATGAAAAACTAACACAATAACACGGACCCAGGCGAGACGTTTTGAAACGGGACATCGCAGCGAGCAGTTCACGAACTCCCTTGATCTCTGCTGAGTCTCACAGCTCCTAGAAGTTCGGCACGCGCGACTTAGTTTAGTTTTACGTTTTGTATTTATTTTTTTGTATATTGATTTGCTGATGTATATATAGTAAGTTTAAGTAGTTATCAAATTTTGTTTATTGTGTTACATCTTCACCATCCTCGACCCTAAAACTAGCACCCATACATTCATAAATTGGTTTTCAAATATATAATGTAGTTGAGAAGATCTAACCATAATTCATGTACCTCACTGAACCGAAAGATTTACGTATAAAATGCTGCTTAATAATCAAATTACATTTTTACAAAAAAATCATTGAGACCTTTAAGGATTTCTCAATGCTAACTCAATTTAATATGAATGTTTCGAGGTTATTCAGATGTGACATTGGTACAAAAGGTTATATTGAATAGCCTCCCTTTCCACCCGATTTGAATTCTAAATCATTTTATATGAGAAACTTAAAGACTTCGCTGGGGCGCTGAACAACGGTTTAACGATGAATCTCTATCATAGATTCATGAAAAGTGATGGAATTTCTTAACAACATATTTGGAATGTTTCTATTATATATTTCTATATAAATTTTTCCCCAGTTTTGAATAGCTGATATAATCCATTTTTTTCATACTTATGCATGGCTGAACTTCTATTCTAGTCCGTATAGAATAGTTTCAATCTACCATGCTACTGCGACTGAATTTATAAGAATTACACGAACGGAATTAATTGCAAAAATAATCAGTGCAAAGATTTGATCATAGTGACAGAATCTGAAATAAAAATCAAACGAAAAAAGGAAAAATTCTTTAATATATCAGTTAAATTCATGGACTGCGCGATAAAAGTAATAACGCTTCTTGTTTATGTCTGCTTTGTTCATGATAGTAACGTTTTATACATATTTCAGGTAAACTCACAAAAGAAACATAAAAATTTACTGTTTTATACTGATCATCTCATAATAGGCAGTAACGTAAAATTCAACCATCAAACGAATAATAACTAGAACTTCATCGTGATCCATAAAAATGTACCATATATTTTCGACAGGGATCATGTTTTGTATATAGGAACACTTAGTCGTTAAATATTGTTCAAATTTCAGTCAATACTATAAATTTGTTCAAGTATGACCTGAAATTCAACAGAAAACATATAGAATGTTACGTAAGAACCTTCATTTAGATATTTTACAAATATAAAATAATTCTATTATTATATATTTCGATGAAAATTATCCTGTATAATAAAAATTAATGAATAAAATGAAATTTTAGTAAGTTTTGTAAGGTTAGGTGAGGTTTTTTGATAGCATACTTTTTTGACAGAAACTCTTCTGCACATGTGTCAATCATAATAACTTTTCACATACAGATAGATCTTGATGATATCTATCGAACAAATTTATCCATGGCTCGATATCTGTTAGCCTTCCTGAGATAAGGGCCACTTTCGCTATCTCCGGAAGTAAATGTTTCCGCATAGATATGATGAATCGATTTCTCGTATCATCCATAGTCTATGTATAGAGTTTCATGATGATCGTCGTGGGGTGGCTTATCATACTCTTATCTAAAATAATATTCATATTCCCACGAAAACCTTACAAGTAAGATTAAACATCGAATATGTACTACAAATCTTACAGGAAAAAAGCAAATATACTCGTAAACTTCAGAGCCTTCATTTTCGTTTTAGTTTAGAGTCCTCCTAAATGTATGCAATCTCAACGATAAAACTTCGCGATATAGATATCCCTCTCCAAATATAGTTACCCCTTTAAATAAAATAGAACAATACCAATTCTATCCAAATTGGATTTGGTCTTTGGATTTCATCAAATTCAGATGGCCCAAAATAATTTAGAAATCTTACCAAACATAAATACAATACATTAAGAAAGATGAATTAATATTCTGAAGACATTAAGACAAACAGCAGGTGTGCTATCCGAAGTCTCATGAATTTGAAAAATTCCAACAATCATTTTTCAAAGAAATATCATCTAAATTTAGTTTATTGAAACAGTAATATTCACAAACCAATTGACAACTTAAATAATGAGAAGGCTGTGAAGATTTTTCAAAACAGGACTGCCCCTTTTAATCTGTGTAGAGTAGAGAGGTAAAAATATTATCATAGAACGTCTCCCCTCAAAATCAAGGTCGACCTATTCCATTATTTTTTTTAGTTAGATATAACTTCTGCAGCTCATTAGCGTGGATTCTTTTAGTTGGACACCGTATATGAATAAACAATCACGAAAGCTTGAATTATAACGCGATAGGATCCATTTAATTGTATTCCTAAATATTTTTGTGGCTTTGAAAAACAAAGAAGTTTCAAATAAATATCAGGTGTGTCTGGGATTGATAAAATTTACGTGACCATATGAATTTCAGAAAAATACCGATGCCGTTTCGTAACTATCAAACCAACCGCACGGTTGAAACTAAAATATTATTACCACGTGATTTTATTTTTTAAATTTACTTTATATTATACGATGGCTCGACCCTATTTTTTATAAACGAGATCAATATTCAACGCATTTGGTGGTTGTTGGGTTCGTTTTCACATTCCAATTAGATTGTATCTAAAGTTCGTTCCAAAATATTTCGTCTAGGCTCACTACTGGCAAACTAATAATAAACTCGGAAAGCTGTACATTGCGAATAAGGGTCATACCTAATACATAAATTTATTTAGTCTTTCTATAGTATCCATAATAAAATGAGTATATCACATGAAAAATTAAATATTCTAGTTAATTATTGTGTAATGAATTGGATGAGAATTTAAATATAGAATTGTCAAATTGAAAAATTGATGTGAACAATTGCATAGTGGGTTCCTATTTATAAAAATATTGGTAAATATTTCGGTTTCATTGCCATCCACTTTTAGGTTGAATACCATTTAATTACATATTTAAATGATTGTTTTCCAGTTTAATAAGTTGAAATATTAACTAATGTTTCTTTTTTGATATAAGTGAAATATTTTAATATCTTACTCTAGATTATATACTGTAATGATATAATAAAAAATTTTAATAACAACTCGAATTATCGTTTTGAATTAATAATGTATGCGTATGTAAAGATTATATAATTACTTAAATGTACTATTTTTTGAGATTGTCAACTACCATTGGTGTTTATTTCAAATAAATACCTCGAAATTTATTTGAGCCAAGACAAAATGTGTTAGAATGAACTACAAACAAGACTTAAAGTGTATTTGTAAGTAAATCATATTTTTGTCTTAGAGTTAGGTGGAAAACAAGTTTAGCTGACCGCACCGTATAAATTCCACATATATACAGAGAGTTTCTCATAAGTAATGTCAATTTTCATGTGTGAAAATTCCTACGTGTCAACTTAAACATGTCGCAAGTTGTTAAGACTAGTGTATAATTCTATGAAGAGTACCATTGTTTGACTTCCTTATAGTAATTCTCTCTTTGTTTATTGACGACACAGTACGTTCTTATAAAAAATAGTATGAAGTGCTATAAATGTGAAATTGTTTAGCTATTATTGGAAGCAAAAGTTCAGAGCAGTCGTGGCAGAAAGAAAAATATGTGAAATCAAGGGGAAACAGTTAATGAGCGAACGGCACAGTGTTGGTCAATCATTTTAATAGTGGGATTGACGCTTAAGATGGTTCGCGCTCAGGTCGTCCACCTGGGATAATGATGTTACAAGGGAATCAGAAGAAAACCAAATTTCCAGCATTTGCTGATTATTGGATTTCCTTGTACTTTCCAAAGATACCATACATCGCCATTTAAAATTATTAGGTAAAATTTTTAAAAGTTGTTACTTGGGATGAAAAATGGATAACGTATTTATCGAAACAATCTGAACATGGAAAATCTCTGGTTATACAAAAGACAATCACCAGAACCCGTCGCACAGAGAGGTCAATTTAAAAGGAAAGTATTGTTGTGTGTCTGGTGGAATTATGAAGATTTACATCAAATTTGTTCAGCTTCAAGAAGGAAAATTGCTAATAAACTTTGCTGCCCTTGAAAAGGTGAGAATAATAATAAATGTTTCAACTAAAGAGTGCATAGGGAAAAACAGAGTTTTTGTTGCAAAAGTAGCATTATTTTTTGAGTTATTGACTGAATAATGTGTGTACTTTGTGTGCCAGCTGTCCTAGTATATGCTAATTATTCAGCGCCCCTGGTACCATAATACAGCCAAATTACGTCGTAGGTACCTGTCTTGTGAAATCAAGAAAACTTGTAGAGAACCAAACGTAGTGAACAACTCTTGAACGTGAACAGTGTAACAGAAATAAAAAATACCGTTTATACATTATACTGCATAATTTAAGTAAATAAATATAAAGTTAATATAATTCGTACTCAGCAACACTTAATCATATCTATCACTTACAATCATACTCCAGATTATTGAATATGAACATTGAAGAGGAGGACATTGTATTAAGAGCTTCCTAAACTGTTTTTGTGAAATAGAATTAATTGTTCGAAACTGCACAATTGAAAGAGTTGGTCGAATAATTTCAAGTTATTTATAGCGGGATGAACTTCCGCTAATTTATGAATATCTTTCTAAAAGTATTTTCTCAATTTTAATATTTTACCAATTTCAATACATATAGAAATAATGACGTATTTAAACTTTTGCCTATATAAATAAAATCAATATTAAAATACTGAATGTGAGAAAAGCCATGACCAAATTGCATATTCGAATTATCATATTATTTGTGTAAAATATCTAAGTGAAGGACTAGAATTTTCTGTATAAATATGCTAATTACTGTTTTTGTTGAGAGTTGTCATGTTTCCATGGGATCTGCTCTTCAATTACCGGTATCCCAAAAGGACATTTACCTAACTGGATAGACATTACAATTCAGAATTTTTGCTTTATTGTTTTTTGCTCCCATCTTTACTATAATAGAGTAATAACACTGGTTTTTTATAAATAATAATTAAGCATTCTGTTTGGCATTAGACAACTGCGTTCAGAAATGGAAGTTACTCTTGTTGTTTCAATGCAATAGTAGCATTTTACTTTTTGCCCCCTTTTTCAGGTGACAGAAAATAATTGATACTTTTGACACTCTTACAAAACCTATATATCTACTTTATCACGAGACTAAAATGAAATTATTATCTATGGTAGTCAGTTCCGTAAGCTGTGAATGAAATAAATGTTTTGAATATAATCAATAAATCTGAATATCATAATTTGAAGGTAGTTTGTAGTTTCTGTTTTGGCTTATTTTATGCAAACAATGTGCAGAATTTTCATTCTAATATTCAATCTAAAAAATTAACAATAAAAAATGAATAGAAAATCAAGTCTTATTAAGTAACCTTACGGATTTTTGTCGAATGATTAATTTATTGCTCAGCTGGTTTTATAAATGAACTATAGTTAACTAATATTAGAATATGTTCGATTGTGAATTGAGGTTTCAAAAACAGCTAATAACAAAACGTACCATGACTATAAATCAACAACAAATTGTGTGGAACCCTTACGTGGCATACAAAGTTTTTTTATATCAATGAATCATAATAAAATAATAAACATGAATTCATAACGTCTTCTTGGAAAGAGGAGAAAGCTAGGCTAAAGCATCCGAAGACATCTATATTTTGACTTTTACCTGTTTACAGATAACTAAAATGTCTTTAATGAAAAAAAGTTTGCCTGCAACTGAGTCCTATTATGATATCATTAACTGAAATCAAATTTGAAAAGTACAGGTATGTTTCTTTGTATACTATTTCATAAATAGAAGCAAGCTATCATATTCTTCAGCATGCAGGGGCCTAGTATCCAAATAAATACCGAGAAGAGTTCATGGTAAGGATATACACGTATTTTGTATTTCAATTTAAAATTTATGTTGATCTAAAATTAAATTATTCTCAGAATAATTTCTGTCAAGATAGCATTAATATTAAAAAGTATAAGGTCGATATTCTTACAGAACACTTGATAGTAGTTAACAGAAAGGGGATCAATGTAAAAAATTTCTCGATGCGTCAAATACTCTTAATAATTTATAGAAATATATACACATCAAATGAAATGTGCCAATGTATTTGTATTTCAATTTGGAATTTACTATTTAACACTCACATTTAATACATGAACAAATCTGTAAACATTCCTCATTCAACAATTTTTTTTAATTGCTGGTCTTTCTGGATAGGTTTAGCTATTAAAAAAACATTTCCCACAAAATCAAGATCAATGATAGTAACGGGCATTATTTAGTTATATTATATATTTTATTTATTTTACAAATTTCTTTATGCTAAGACTTACTTCGGAAATTTGCTGAAAATATTATTTCAATTTGAAGAAACGAATAGTATTGCTTAGAACGTGTTGGAGAAGTTTTATTAAACATTTCATAGATACGAGTCAGGCTGCTAAAATGTGAAAATATACAGGGTGCTTGATTTGAAATATATAGAATATATAGACTATTATAGACCTGCGTATATCTGTACATCTGAATGAAAATAGTAAGATTTCAAATTTAAAAGTTTCAACGTTTTATTATAATTTACCAAAACAAAGACAGAAAAAAATTATTGCATAAATGGTTTTCTTACTATATCAAAGTATTTACAGGCTTAAACGCAGAGGTAATCTACTAGACGGTTTCTATAGCAATTATTAATTTAGCTTGACTTTTTTAAGGGTTTCATTAGCACGTTGAAGCTGTTTATGATTTATGATTTTATAGAAAATAGGTTGTCACATATCCTTTATTATGTGATGATCGCCAAAACTTTTGCGTATTGGAGTTTATAACATTTTGGGTATTCATTTGGTCAAATCCTTATTCCAGAATAACTACACAAAATTTAGTATGAGCCATTTGATTCTAATACAAATCGGAAGACGTGTTGATAAATCAACTACGTCAATTACGAAAATGTCTTCTAGGTATCATTCATTGTATACAGTATTTTTTCAAAGTAATCTATTGTAGTCTTCTTTCAATTGTTCTTATGTTCATACGATCAATGAGGTACAAAGTTCTTGTGGTTCCTAATAATTTGATACTTATAGTAAGTTTACGATAAATATAAACAAAAAATAATATAATTTGTAGCAAATTTCAAAATATCCACCTCCAACTGAATTTAAAAAATCTGCTCGAAGGTTCCTAGGCTGCTGAGTACGTTGTAAAAAACATTTAATATTTAATTTAAAAAAAATATTCTCACGCACAAGTTGCCTATAAACGAAGATGTCGTTTAGTAAACGTTTCATAACTTGGAAGATGTAATGTAGAAATTATCAGTAGCCTTTGAGTGACTGGTTCATCATTTAGTTTAGAGTTTAGAGTATAAAGACGTTAATTTGCTCCAGATCTATAATGGAGAAAGACATTTCGACAATTTATCTGATTTCTCAGCTGGGCTAATGTATTCTATAACGGCTATATTTGTTATTTTGGCAAATATTAAATGATATATATATATATATATATATATATATATATATATATATATATATATATATATATATATAACCAATATAATCATTAGTATTGTAATAATTTTTAAAATGTTTTCCATTTAAGATAGAATAATATTCAAATAATATATATGATTGTGGATTAAGTGTGCATTAAGATTTTCAGTAGAATATTTTTCTAATTATATATTCTTATCTGTTGTTCTGTTCTATTTTTACACTATATCAAAATATGATGGATATCATCCAGTAATAAAAATAAAAATCCATTCTAAAAATCCCTAATTGATGTATCCAAACATTCAAGGACTAATTTCTGAATTATAATTGAATATCCAGTTAGTTTTACGGCGGGCCACAAGATGGCCCAATTTTTATATGTGAGATCCCTATATAACAATTTTATTATCGGTGTGACTTTATCCATCGTCTCATACCTGGCGGAAATTCCGCATAGCACCATTGATTCTTAGGGAATCAGCTGCAATGCCAGCGATACCGTCACTGTGGTCCCTTAGTTGTCTCAAAGATGTCGATGCTGATGTACCGTGTACGCAATTTGAGCTACAGCACGGACCAGATGCCTCAGGCTGTGAACTTTGCCGAATTATTCTTGTAGTAACTACAGATGGCGTTGTTACTGGACAGGAACTGCATGATACCTGGAAATACAATCAACCAAGTGCAGTGAAACCAGTTATATGGCTAATTTTTTACACCAAATTCGTTGCTTGGAATTGGTAAAGTGTGAGTAAAGATAGAAAGATAGTGCAGAAGTAGTTAAAGTGAAGAAAGAAGATAGATAACGTTAGTTCAAGCAGTACACTTACAATTATTTTGCCATTGTGTATTTTTCTAATAGGTGAATTCCAGACATATATACCACCTACTAATCTCTAACTTGTGATCTACTATTACTTGATGACTAAAAATTACTATACAATTTTATTACAAATTATTGATACATTAGGATGGAACGCTAAAGTAATGTTTAAAACTTGAAAGAACAATAAGGTTTATATAAATAATTAGAAAACAATATTTCGTTGAATACTGGGGAATAACTAGAGGAAATCCAAATTTAACATAGTACATATTCTGTTGTTTGATGTAGATTTTTGCATCGTTGAAATTTCCTACATTGTTACTATAGAATTCTCCTTTACAATAATATATCTTAATTAGGAACTTTGTTCAAAACTCTTAGTTAAAAACCAAAAACCAACAATAAAATTAAGTTCCAACAACTTGTTGATCCTCGCATTCTGATTCTATTTAACAGTTTTTCAAAAAAATGTAGGTAATTTTGAGGTTTTACTTGATAAGATTGGAAAATAAATGAGTTTTGCTCAGTACGTCACATCATTCAATTTGGTTGAGCTATAGTGGGTATGAGAAAATTGGAGACCCCAAATTGCAGAATTAATCCTTAATTAATTTTTCACTATGAGAATACAAGGGCTACTACTTAAGTTTTGAGATATGGTAACAATGAAGTAAATGTGTATGTAAATCGCGAACATTTTCATGTGATCATTCTCTATGCCTCGACGTGGATTAAACCAACAGCAATGTGCTGATCAACTCACTTCGTCTTTTGGTAATGAAGCACCATCTCGAGCTACCGTGTTTCGCTGGTATTCCGAATGCAATCGTGGTCGTACTTTGCTAGAGGATGAATTTCGCGAAGGTCATCAAAAATCGGCTGTTGTGCCAGACAATTGAAAAGATTCAATCGCGGCGCTTCAAAAATTAAGATCTTGACAGGCGAAGAATCATGGAATATGAACGTGAAATAAAAACCAATCGCCTTTATGGATCTTTCAAGACGAGCCAAATCCAACAGGTTATTCGCGCACGAAGCGCTTCGAAGAAGATGGTTGCCTATTTTTTGAACAACTGTCGCTACTATTCCAGTAGAGCAGTGCTCAATTTTGAATGGTACTCCAGCATTTGTTTGTCAGAAGTGTTCGCAAAAATCAGGGAAACCAATTACAGAATCATTTTCCTCCACGACAATGCGAGCTTTCACATATCAGCACAAACAAAAATATTATAATATTCAATATAAAATAACTACTTCTGGATTGTTCTCTCATGAATAAATGACGTTAGTTTCAGGTCTCATTTAATTAATTTTTATAGAAAATGTTTTTAACGTTTCGTTTTTTATCAAAATATAATTTGACATTAACAAATCTCATATCATTTCGAACTGTAGATGACCTAGGATATGAATAACAATTTTTATAATTGAATATATACTGTAATGATTACATTAATGTAAATTAGTATTCAATTATCGAAAATTGAAAATCCTCTATGACTAGAAGCTGCATAGAATTATGAATAATTTGGGGGAGGCCAAACTCATTATTAAATATAGTAATAAGGAATAATGTGTTTTCAAGAATGAGCAAGTAGGGGAGAATACTGAAGGGACGAGCTCTATATCACACAAAAGAATAAAATTAATAAAGTGATGGCTCTAGGTGATATTTATTTTCCTCAAAGAATATCGTAATGGATAGAAAAATTAATTTTATACCTTATCAATAAATATTATTGATTGTAATTTTCTGGGCTATGGAAGTAAAAATCATTCTTTTTTGGAAGTAGTATTTTTTCTTTCACTTGCCTCAATTTTTATGTTTTAAAATAGTGCAAACATTCAGAGTTTTGTTGAGCTGTTCTCAAGAATTACTTGGAGTTACGATGAAAGTATCGAAATTTGGGTTTGAGACTGTTTTTTTGAATAGTTTTTGTATTTTTACAACAATCTATAATTCACGGAGATAGAAACTCGTTTAAATTTTTATCTACAACCTTTTCTTTGGTGGTATGATGGACTTTCTACAATGACCTAAGAACAATTATATCTAATTTTCTGGATCGATTTTCATGAATATAAGTTCAATTCAAAAAGCCATGAGTGTTGTGAATTATCTACCTCTAGTTATGATTTCAAATATAATTCTAATCACTTACAAGTTTTAAGTGATTATTCCAAATGTAGTGAAGGGGCTTCAATTAGTTAATCAAATGCATAGTCAGAAATATTGCTATTCTGCTTTTCTTTATTTCATAGCTTCTGCCATCAATATACAAGCCCTGATTAAGACAGTGAATTATTTTACTAATAAGAAAGTGCAGAGGTAACAAAAAGTTTGAATAAGTCTAGTTCAAAGTGCTGCGCTTGGCTAACTATCTATTTATCCCATAAACATATAACAGGTTTCCTTCGGAATAGCTTTCATCCACTCTGTCGTGAACCTGCAATGTCGTGAAGGCATACAATTTTGAAAAGGAGTGTAATTATATGTTGTCACTTTTTTCGTTTATTAATCAGCAAACCGCGACAAACTATGTAACCAAAAAATGTTGACTTAAAAATTTTGTCTGCCCTTGGTGCCAATACAAATAAATTCCCTCACTTAGTAAATTGAAAAAATGTGGTTATGTGCTAATGCCACAATGTTCTCTCAAATAGCTGGGAACAATTTAAACAATAACTTGTATAAAATCGTTTTCCAAAAAATAATATACCAATTCATAAGAAAAAATTGATTATACTAAAATAAAATATATGAGTTTTGTATCTACTGAAATCAAGAAAAAACCAAATAGTATCATTCTATTTGCATATTTGACTTCTCTTTAAACAGTTGAGACTTTCAGAAATTTTGAAATTAACCGTTTATTGTAATAAGGCTGTTGTAACAGTAGTAAATTATTTTCCGATCCTTGAATTAAACTATATTATTTATAGATTTTTATTTTTTATTTGGTTGTATGCATTGCAACATTTTCTTGAAACTGACAGAATGAAACAATATTTTCCTTCCACCTAGTAATTGGTGATTTAGAAAAATGGTTTCAACAATAAGAACAGAAAAACCACGATCATATGATATTAACTCAAATTACCTCATCTAACAAAAAATTGCGATGTTTTTTTGTAAGTATATGCTAAAAATTTTCGAAACGTAGGCGGCTGCAGTCCTTGAATAATCAACCTATTAATAAATTTCCGTGAATACTGATTAACATTTCAAGAACTTCTCGGTATCCAAAATGTACTCGTAGATAGTTTATTCAGTAGTATGCACAAAAAGCTTCTCAATTATTTATAACCAGTAAAAAACAAATAGTGGGGCTACCCTACTACATGTACCGGCAAATAAAAAATTCAACTGAATTCTTGCGGAAATGTTCGCTTGATAACTTGAACAAAATACAATCTTCCTGTATGCAATTTGATTAAAGTTTTTAATTTATTTTCCCTATTACGTTTGCCATTAATCTCGTTATGAAGTTTTTTTTCTAATGAAAAAAATATCAGAAGTATAGAATTATGGATATATCACTTCTACTGATTCACCTTGTAATATCAAATAACACAGTGGCTAATTTCTTCGCACTTCTGTTTTAGTATTCGAAACTGAACATGTTACACAATACTCGTAATATTTTCATTACCATGTACTGTTCCTAACCTCTCTAGTTCTCCAAAAAATGCCCAATGGGTGTGCTGGGGCTATGAAATATTAATATTGTGACTAACCCTCAACACATAAGTCAGCTCAATTTGTGCAGCCTGCTTGTTCGAAACTATTTATTTCACATTACTATTAGGAGAGAGATTACTATTCACGCTTACAACTATTTCACCTATTTTCTTTAGTAATCTAATCTACATTTTAGAAAGACGACAGAAACTTCTTTCAAAAACTTATCAATTTCTAATACCATAAAATACTTTAAATTCGGGATGTGTATTTAAATTACAGCATATATCATTCCTACACTTATAATCGCCCATAATAAAATTGCAATATTCTGTTTAAATATTTTCATAATTATGAAAGTTTAATGAAAACCATTTAGTTTACCAGAGTAGGGAAATACTGAATAATATATTTTCACGAATAGTATACTCGTATGTGGGAATTTTTCTTCAGATTATGTGTAATAATAATGAATAGGGATGGTATCAACTACAATAAATAAAGGAAGAATATTTCGATTGTAGATTAGATTTGGAAATGTGAATTTCCATAATTCAGATTCAAAATTAAGGTAAATACAAAAGTGATGCGTGGAAACCATAGTAAAAAATCGATATTTGATCTGTTATAGTGAAGATGTTTTTCATTGAAAGAAGTTTCTCAAGAGTACATACAAAGAGATACTAAGTACTATGAATCCTTCAGATATGTACAAAATACACTGTTTACACTACTACTACACCCAGACCCACAATGACACTGACTGACACGCGTTTCGATGACCAAGTTATCGTTTTAAGAGACTGAAGGTAAACTGTCTTCAATCTCTGAAAACGATAACTTGGTTATCGAAACGCACCTTGACAGTGTAATTGTGAGTATTGGTGTGGTGGTCCTTAGACAGTATGTGCAGTAAGAATATCACCAGCGATTTCAAAAATTCCAATTGACCTCCGAATATGGTTTCAACAATACTGAGGTTAGAGCTCAATTTTTCAGAAAGATCTACTACTGAAATACCTACTCGTTCACCTAAATTTAACTTTTAGTTTATGCCCAGTAAGTATACGAGTTGTGCTTATTTAACTTAACCACTAGGCTGGCAGACTGAGAAAACGAGTGAATTAAAGAAGTAATTCTACCATAACTTTATATATATAGCTTTATAGCTCAATTGTGTTTAATTCAGGATATTACGTAACTTAAATTTTATCGAGATTTGTTCACATTCCGAATACACAATAGTTTTTTTTAAAACTTATTTCATATTAATAAACTGATATTTCTGTAAAATTAGAAACAAAATTGATAATAGTTTCTCGAAGTACTACTTTTGTGAATCATTGAGTTTTACTTCTACTCTAAATCTTACTTTCTAAAATATATACATGGCTATTAAGTAACGATACTAGCACTAACCCTAACCTAACCAAAGGTTAGGCGTTAAGCCTGAAACCCCTACTTGTTTAAATGATGTCTACCGTGTCTATAAACAAACCAGTGTAGCCTTTGTTTGTAAAGAAACTTTTTAGTTTTGCCGTAAAAATGAGAGACGGGTTGTTGTGAAATTTCACATGAAACTTAAAAAACTGAAACTTATAATTTATTGAAAAAAGTGTGGCAATGAATGATTGTGGCGTTTACGTGTTTTTGAGTGGTTTAAGCGTTTTAAAAATGTCCGAGATGTTAAGCATGATTCACGATGAAGTGTGGATGTGTGATGTCTTCCTGCACAGTTTCGAACTGTTCCGCTTGGAGCGATGTAGGGATAGAGCAGGGGTACATATTGAAGGTGATAATAAATAAATATATATAATATAACAAATATTTTAAATCACTAGTTTCGTTATTGAATAGCCATACCTCGTACATTATAAATTCATCAACGTTGCAACTAGAATTTCATGATTTTTTCTCATACGATTGATAATAATTATTTCATTATGAGACCTATTTAAGAAGAATGTGGGCTTGAGTACGTTAACTTAATTTTTTTTAAATGCGATAAATTGATGTGTTCGCGATACGACAAGAAGAAATTTCCAAAATATTTAAATTAAAAATATGAAAACCAGATGTTAACGTGAGTTCACATCACTCCATTCAATCAATGATAATCGGGCTGATTACAGAATTGTGGAGCAATAAACCTTTTTTTAAGAAATTTTTTCACATTCTTGATAAACTTTTTGAATTTTCAACACAACCTGAAAGAACAATTTGAACAGTATGTGTGTGGTGTTCATAATACTGAAATTTTGAATTACGTCAAATTTGGATTGGGTATTGATATTTTCAACGTACAATAACACTAAATAAAGTTGCATTTTCTGAAAATTAGACTCACTTTCACATTGTTTAAAAAAACTTGCAACTATCAAGAGGGCATGAACGCATATCGCTTCCAATTATTGTTTGAAAACGTCCTGAAACGTGACAAAAATCAGTTTATTATTATAATTGATAACGTCTGACCACACACATTGCCACTTCAACAGTCGACAAGATGAAATAGAAATGGCTACGTGGAAAAGGTGTTGAATATTATGATAGTGCAATTAAAGCAGAGTTAGTGGAGCTCTCGAACTAAATCGAGTCAATTACATTCTATACGTTGTGGATGAAAAAGCTCGTAAACCCGGTATTACAGTTTTATGAGTTCTATCATATCATTGCGAGCTTAACGCAATAGAACTTATTTGGATACAAACAAAAGAGTGTAATCATCCTCTATTTATAAATTTGTACTATAAAAAGAACGTTCTGTTGAGATTTAGTCTTTACACACATAATTCATTTATTTACAAGCTTCCAATGAAACACTTCGGATTGAAATTAGAGAAATCAGTCTGTAATGATGTATCTTTAAAAACAATGTAATAAATGAAGTTGATGCTGAAATATCCATTACTTCTTGAAAAACTTTGTTTATAAAAATAGGTAAAATAGGTAAAAATAGAGAGATATAACTTTTAATCTTTTAAATATGTTCAACCATTCACGGCGATTTGAATATAGTGAAATATGTTTGTGAGCCAATAAGAGAGTAGAGGGTTATAAAATACCCCATATTTTTGCTTTAATTGCAGTAGCCACGGAAAGTATTCTGAACGTGAAAACTTTGTAAAGAACCTTCTTGTTCGTTCTGAAAATCTATAAATATTTGGGATTATGTACCAATTTATAAGGCTCTCACTTCCTCAACAGGACCAATGTTTCTGATACTTATGGGATAAATTGAGGAATTTATTCGATTCGAAAGAAGTATCATAAGAAGATTAAGAAAATATCTTAATTTACGAACAAATGTTTTATTTTTTGTATCTATTGCTGAAAATTGTATTTTAGAGGAAATATAGAAACGTTCAATTTTACATTGAAAAAGTAAATTAACATTAATAGTAACAGACTATCGCAGATTCAGTTTAATATGAATGAGGTGAATCCTCCGGATGAACCTCCCTAAATTTGATTAATGGAATAATTTTATGACACTCTTAAATAATACTAAAAATGAAAATATAGAAACCAAGTCACTTATTGTTGAATCTGAAGAATTAAATGACGAAATTGATGATGATGATAATACTATTCATATCAATATAGAAAATTCTATTACAGGAATACCAAATTCGTAATCTGCAGTAAATATAGGAAAAATGAAATTATAATCTCTGAAGTTAATTTTGAACCAGCTACACCTACCATTACTAAATTATATGAAACTGATCCAAGAATTGTAGTACAATTTTCTGAACATAATTTCGAACAAGGTTTGAAAAATTTTGTAAAAGAATATGTTTTATAGTACCAGCAGTTAAATATTATATCTGTTTTAAAGATCTCTTATATGAAAAATTCAGCTCCGTTATACAAACATATTTCAAAAACCCACAAATTTCATATAGTGTAATAGAAAATTGATTGAAACCCTCTAAATGAAATCGGAGAAGTTATAAAAACAATATCACGAAAAAATCATGAAGGACTAGATGAAACAGAAAATAATATAAAATCTCGATATTATTATCTGAGTCCAAAATGTGAATGTGAAATATGGCAAATAACAAAATATGATAGGAAACTAGTGGAACTACTTTTCAATATCAATCTAACTATTATACAACCGTTTCAAATAATACATTTAGACACTTTTAAACCTGAAAAAACTCAAGTGCAACTACAAGTAAATAAAATTCAACTTCCAGGGGATCCCTCGATCTTATGAGGAAGGTGATATATAATTTAAATACCTTGATATACAGTATACTACTGAATCATTATATTTTGTAATCACCAGACATTGTTATTTCAGTTAGAACGAGTTTTAGCTTATATAGTATTTTTAACCTTTTTAGTTGTTTAGTTTTTATTGTTAGTCTAGAATATACTCCGAGTCTGAATACTACTCCTTGGATTTTAGTACCTGTTGGCGGGTTTTGGGGCTTTGGCGCGCGTCATGACCTTTTAGTCTATTTTCTAAATACTGAGATGTTTGCCCTATGTAGACAGCGTCACAATTACTACAAAGCACTTGATATATAATATTACTTCTTTTGTTTTTTGATGTTTTAGATTTCAATGTAGTGAAATATTTGGATAACGTTTTATGTCCTGTATGACTTATACTAATATCATATTTATTAAAATAGTTTGATAGTTACTGGGAAAGTCCTTGTACATATCGTAGGGAAAAATGTTTTGTTTTGATGTTTCGTTTCAGTTCTTTTTTTAATTGATATCCTTTTCCTGAACATGTTGTTTATCATTTTTTCCAGATAATTATTTTCTTTCAATGTAGTTTTTGCTTTTTGAATAGCTAAGAATTTAAAATCAGGATCTGATCTTTGGATAGATCTATCAGCCAAACTTATTATCACTCATCTTTTTTGTGACATAGGATGACAGGAATTGAAGTTTAAATATCTTGATGACCAAGTTGGTTTCGTATAGCATTCTGTTTTTATCTTATTGTTAATTTTACATGACATCAAGAAAATTGATTTTATTATTTTCTTCGATTTCGATTGTAAATTGAAGTTTTTTATGATAAGAATTGAATTTTTTATTTATGTTTTCAATTTGATTCTTTGGTACGGCAGTATTGCAATCAGCTACATATCGGAAACAGAATGGAATACTAATACTAATTGTGGAAATTGAAATGGAAGCTCCCATAGCACAACCATCAATTTGTTTGTATAATTTCATTTTCATATTTAAACTCCGTTGTTGTTAGTGTGAGTTCTATAGCTTTTATAAATTTGTTTCGAGGTATTTCTGTATATTCTTTAATTTTGTCCCATTTTTTTATCAATATACTTTTCATAATGGTGATAGGAATATTTGTATATGAAGAAACCACATCTAACGGAATAAATACATATTCGTTAGGAATTTTTACATTTTTAATTTTCTCTTTGAAATCCCATGTGTTTCCGATATAGTACTTGTTTTGATATAAAATTTTTTTCAAAATATTTTTCAAAGAATTAGATAATGGGGTAAGCGGAATTTGAATACTCGAAACAATCGGTCGAAGGGGAATATCAGGATTGTGCAGCTTTGATAAACCATATATTTCAAGGGGCGAGGCATATCTATAATATCAAAATCAAGAACATGCATTTATGTATCAACCTTTAGTTTATATTTTGGTGCTCCATATCTGTAAATTTCCCATTTTCTCCCCCAGGGTACTAGCAAACTTTATCACCACGAACCACTCCTATTTCAGGAATAAACTGATAAATTTTGTATTCCACTATTGAAATACTTTCTCATTATACGCTTTACCCCGATATTTCTTCAGATTTTTCAAAATTTTGAAATTAAATTTTTCCGAATTTTAATTGATTTAAAGTCTATGATATCAGTCCATATTTATTCTAATAACTGAATTTCTACAATTTAAATTCTAAATTTCATTCCTTTTTTTTGCCTGTTTCTATAACAAAATCTATCAAAATCCTGACTGTACGATAGGACAAGACCAATAAACTCTTTTTATTTTAAGGTTATTATGACAGTTCACTTTCATAATTCTATGATTAGATTAGGTAAATTACTCAATTATAAAACATTGCGTCTCTTTTTTATAAATAAAAACAGGATTGGGATATATGATTTATCCTTCGAAAAAATACCAAAAAAATTCGGAAAGTATATTCTTTTATGCTTTTACCATAATTTAATATTGTGATTTATGTACATGTTACTTGAAATTTTTTTGACCATGAGATTTATGAGAATTATGTGTAGAAATGCTAAACTGATGTATAAAATAATAAGCTACCAATAAGTGCCCGAACTGTGGATCATAATATAGAAGCAGCAGAATTTATCTTTGAAAACAAAAGGTTCGACATTGGGAAGGAATGTTAATCGTGCATCGCATACAGAATACTGAATTGACAGTGTTCGAAAATATCGTAAAAGTTTTAAAAAAAGTCGAATGGCAAAAAGAAAAAAACAACAGAAAAAGAAAAGAAAACAGAAAAAAAAGATTTTACTTTTGAAAATCTATTTTTAAAAACTTTATAGTTACAAAAAACACAGTATTACAATATTCATATTTATACTAATAAAATGCTGACAGTTGTTTACGTAATTTGATCTTTATGCGTTTTACTTTTTAGAATGTTCTGAATTTTTTTTCACATAACTACCAATACCGATAAAAATAAGTTGAAATACGAACATAAGATTAAGCTAATCGTTATACTTCAAAAGTTGTTTGAGAGCGATGATCAAGCAATATTTTCTTATACCACTCTGAATGGAATAAAATGTCAGAACGTCTGGGGTGGACAATTTATCCATATAAGGGTGGTTACAACTCCAATTCTACGTATGTGAATAGTAAAGATATTAGAGTTTTCGTGCAATATACTTTCATCTGTCAACATTTGCAAATAACTTTGTAAATAAAAGGTTCAACATGTGTATTGTGAAAGGTGCAATCCGCCATATTTGCTCCGAATGTAACTGAAGCGCCACAGTGAATATGAACTACGGGAGGCTGTGTGTTTGAAGGAGATGTTATTTTCATCCTTCGATTAAATAAACGCTTGTATCTGAAATTATTATTATTATTATTATTATTATGTTATAAATGTATATATCTAGTTTTATCATATCATTTTTACCTGTTCACGGACGAAGATTCATTTATTTTTGGAGACCTGTATATTGGAGGAAATATTGTTGGAATGTAGCTAGGACTAAACTTCTTATCTGATTGTTTTATCTCCAATAAAATGATCACTACAAATATAATCATATGGCTTGGGAACCCACGGTGATCCATAACGCTAAAAATCATATTTTTTATTAATTTTATCACAGTATTAATTATACTGTTTGCAAAATTTTCACTGTAATTCATTTTATAGTATTAAAATTTATTAATGTATAAATTTTAGTTTTACTTTTTTATAACAGAATTCCAGAAAAATGGTGTACTTATACTAAACTTAACAATTTTACAAAGATTTACAATACTCCGAATTATAATTTTTGATAATGATAAGGTTATGTAACTACTTACTTAAACCTTTTAACTGCAGCTATCCACCGATTCCGTTGATTTATTTTCAATGTAGCGGTGGAAAATTTATAAAATTTGCACTTACTTTTTCTGCTATTATTTTTACAATTCACTACACAATAACTCTGGTGACCCATTTTTATTTACTTTATTATAATTAAAACAAACAAAAAATTTTAACGCGGATTTGTTTATAATTTCGGTATAATAGCCTCCCGTAATGCTAAAAGTGACCCCTGCGAACGCTTCAGTCGATTTAATTTCCCCTTTCATGCCTTCCCTCACAGCGAATACGTGATAGTTACTTTCTATTCTTTTTATCTTATGACAGATTTACGATATGCATTGAATAGTTTGGGAAGTTATTTTGTCCATTACCATGTGGTATTATAAGCGTTACACACAGAAAAAATAATCTCTGGATTAATATTATTTGGCAGCATCAAAACCATATTTAGGCTTGAGTATAATGATAATAGCAACTTTTCAACTTTGACCATGTTTACAAAAACTAATTTTTTCTTGTACTTTAGTTCAGAAGGAATTTGTTTAGGAAATCCAAATAATATATATGTTACTGTTTATTGCGACTTGCATACTTGTCTTAAACGTAACAAAAAGTCTTAAATTCACAAACGTCAAAATTATCATTATGCTGGCGATTTTCACAGGAGTACAATTGGTGTTTATCGAGATGTGGTTTTATCCTATTGCGAAGATTCCCGTCGTGTTAACTGTACTGTAATGAGTTTGTGGCAGAAGAAGGTAGCACGAAGGAGCACGAAAAAAAGCAACAGTCAACTGAGACATACCACCCAGAGCTTAAAGGGTTTAGAGAGAGAAGTAGAACTAACTATGTATACTGATGCAATGTAGCCCTTTATCTTCTTTTATACCGTCTACGATTAATGTTTTTTTAACTATGAACCGCGGTCGATAATACTTTGATTTGGTTCAGAGCAACATTAGGAGGCGGCAGAATGCTGTATAATGCTCTCCACCAACAAATCGAAATTCTGTTAAAGTATGTATGGTGACCGTAGAAGGGTAAAACATCGTCATGAAGAGTAAGTATTAGTATTAGAGTAATAGTTTGAAGGGCTATTATTTATTGAAGAAGCTGGCGTTAATATGTTGCTAAGACCACTTCGTAGTATGTTGTGTGATTTGTCCACCATATTGGTTTTTAGTGATAACGAAATAGTTATCCGCTTCCTTACTAAATTTCAAAATCATATCAATGAATATTTGTAGCAAATATTAAACCTGGTGGTTTAATTAATTCTGCAATTCCCCCGATGATCTTGATAAGGGCTCAGGAATTTTCTCTAGTATGACGAAATTATCAATGATTTATTATTGAGACAAACTAGTGAAAAAAAAGAGCTATACAAGCAAACTAATAATATATAATATCGATGATATTGTGAATATTTGGGTTTCTCTATTATGAATAATTTTAATGATATCTTCAAACAAATGTCATTGTTAATCATCAACATTTTGTTTACGTTTTTATTAGGTTATTCTTGTATCTGTCTCTTTGTTTGGTTCAAAATTTGACATTGGTGGATGTATTAGATTGAATTAATATAAATTGTAAATATTTACATTGGAAAGTGTAATGAGTCAATATATTTTATGCTACCAATAAAAATATTAGATCAAAAAATACATAAATTAAAAATTAAAAAAATGATCAAAAATTTGTTGTAATTAAGTGAGGTGGATCAGAATTTTAATACCGAAGAATAAAGAGATTTTCTCAAATTATACAAATCTTCATTTTTTACAAAATATCTATTGGTTTGTTTCAAATACACAAATAAGGAATAATAAGCAAGATTATAAGGATCATTGAGGAAGTAGTGAGTGGAATAAGTGTCCAGTTAGTGGTTTTTGAATAGACAAAGTTGTGAAAATGAAAGGAGGGAAGCTAATTGAATTTTCATATTTGCACACCATGTTGTTTATAAATGCCTATCCCTGAAATAGCTTTGCAAAGAAAGAGTATCCCTGGAAGAAGCTCACAAGAATTGACAAATGAATTCATTGTTGGAAATGGATTGGAAATTTAAAAAATGGAATGAAAAAATTGAAACCAAGTTTTTAGAAAACATTTCAAAACTACAATATCATGACGACTAAAAAGAGTAGAGTATATTTTTTTGAATCTACAGAAACTTTCAATGGTTTGTACTGCCAAATTGTGATTGTAAGTAGGCAACACGTCAACAAAATACATATTTGCACTTTAATTGTGGCAACACGAAGCATTGAAGATTAATGAGCGGTTTCTTATTGGGAGCGTGGCAATGAAACACCAAAGAAGACCAACTTTAAAATATTTTCCGAGCTTTCGAATACTCATGTATTCATCGTCTGGTAAATAATTAAATTAAATAAGATTTTCGGTGATTTTGAATTGTATTAATTCTTGTAAGAATTTTTAAATTCATGGAAATGTTGATTAATTAAGCAATATTTTTATCTATATATTTTATTTATATATATATATATATATATATATATATATATATATATATATATATATTTGTCTTTTTATCTTTTTATTAGTAACACCTTGTTTCTATTTATTTTATTACAGGTCAATTCATTAATTTTTCCTACATCATATTTTTAAAATAAATCAGGAGATATATTAGTGATAAATACAATCTCATTTGAAACAAATATATTTTCGAAAATACTAGACCGTAACTTTAGTATCATTTTATCAACATTCAGTCCCAATCGTACAACTTAAATTTAACAGGTAATAATATCGATAATTCAGGTTGTATTACTTTTCTACTTAATTTATTAAACAAATAAGGAGTACAATTGAATTTTAAATTATAAAAAAATTCAATTAATATATCATTATTTTATCTGCGCAACTCAATTGTTTCACAAAATACGAAATTCAAATGACATAGATTTCGGAATAAGATAATAATGTTAAACGAAGAATTAGTGGTAAAATTCCATCATTCTGCGGTTTATGGTAATTGGATAATTGAATTCATAAAATATGCTGATTAAAAATAATAATGTTCAATTCAATTTATACTTATACGAGGTCATAAAATATTGATACATAGTTAGAGTTACAGGGTTGGCCTAATTTTATCTAGAAATTTCCATATTGTAGGAAGAATTCAACATAAGTAATTAATTGAAGAGAGATCATAAGAGCTGGTTCAGCCTCAATCTACAAAATGAAGAAGTGCTATAATAAGCTGAGCGATAGGTTGAAATAAATTTTTTATGATGCTTTTGGATCTCTTTTATTATTTATTTTGGACTTGGATACTGCGTATTTATAATAATAATATAATAATCTTATAATTTTTAGTTTCATTTGTTATATTGAATCCTCATGTGGTACCGTAAACGAATAGTTTGATTTTGGTTGTACCTTCTGTAAAATAAAATTCTCTTCCCTAATATAATCCGTAATTTTCTTCCCAGCAACCAGAATATTTTTTTCGCTTTTATGACTATTTTCATTATATGAAACGGGTGATCAATTTGTATTATGAATATATTAGTATAAATTTCTTCAATGATTGAGGGTCTTGATTTTAGGCCTTTTGGTAGAGAATTAATTCCAAAAAACACGTAAAAATTAAAGTTTCGACCTACTTCGGCTCTTGTTGGTTTGCATTATTATAAAAATCAACAGATCATCTACAACATGAATATCAAAATGGAAACAAAAATCTGTTTCAACAACAGCAAATAATTTTTCTTTTTCTATAATTTAAATATATGTAGCCATCAATTAAATTATGCGTAGTATATAGTATATATGTAGTAACTGAATACAAAGATTTAGTCGCGGAGTGTGTGAATTCTAAAATATATCAATTTAAAAATAGCCGAAACACTTTTGCAAAGAGATTGATAATAATTATCCTTGTGTATGTTAATTAATATAAGAATATTATTCTCAATAGAAGTTTTATTCGGGAGGCTTGGATATTTGCCTAGAAATGACAATGAAAAATTCGAATAATAACAGAGTACCTTAGAGAACGGATCTTTTTAAGCGTATTTTTATACCAAACACCATAATGAGTTTCAAGGAA
Organism: Diorhabda sublineata; assembly: GCF_026230105.1. Classification (NCBI taxonomy): domain Eukaryota; kingdom Metazoa; phylum Arthropoda; class Insecta; order Coleoptera; family Chrysomelidae; genus Diorhabda; species Diorhabda sublineata. The sequence continues at coordinate 12,724,115 of NC_079485.1, read as the reverse complement.
AGATATACACATAGTAGAAATTTACTCCACAAGAAATATAGAAACTATATATGTGTACTTGAGCTCATAAACCTTCATCTCACATATATACACATATGTGTGTCTCAAATTGGAATTGATAACATTACTATATTGGAAAGCGTAAGGAAAAATGAAAAAACGGCTCACATTTTAGCAGTCTGTCGTTGAAGGTCCACTTCTTTTTGTATAATTTTCTATAATAAGTTACTGTACTGACATTACTATTACTCCTATTTTAAATACGTTAGTTCTTTCAAATTAATTTATACTTCACGAAAAATCCTGGTCAATCAAATTTTTTGAAGCAAACAATTCTCGAAATCAAGAAATTAAATATAAAAATTAATTCACTCTATTTTATCACTGCACTTTATGTATGTATTCAATTAATTCTAACACAAAACACCAAAAATAATTCTGATGCTCATGTTTATTTGTAACTATCTTCTATATTTGAACAACAAGTCAGTTGTTTCAATATTTCAATAACCATTTTTGAACATTGAATAATTTAATGCTATTATCATTCTTATATCTATAGAGACATGTCGCTTGCTGCAGAATATATATTCGGGGATTATCTATTATAGGGAACAAATAACAAGTATTCCAGAATAGTTGGAAGGACTTGTTATTGAATTTTAATAGGAGAAATTATTTGGAGAAACTGTGCGAGGTCTGAAATTGTCGAGTATATACCGCAGTTTTTATATAATTTCTCACAGATAAACTTTAGGTATTATTATTATGCACGCTTTTGCACAGTTCTCATTACAAAAAATTTTGAAATTAGAGTTAATACATTCCATACACTGAAAAATTTGAACAATTATTAGAGAAATATGACCATAGGCCCCGTAGAAGTTCAATTAGCATTGTGGATGACGTACTGAAAGAATCTTGGTTTGTTTGCTGATGGCTCTGCAGATTTACTAGGTAAATATTTTTGGTTCATTTTTCAGTCAAGACTAAGTATTTCCGATTTTTACTGTGGATATTGTTTGTGACAATATATCAAGAAACGCTAGTTTCACTGAGGCAACTGAATCCAAGGCAGTATTAGAGGTTAAATGTTTGTTTCCACGATAGAAATTTCGCTGTGGAAGAATTGCCGTGCTCCGCACAGAGATTGAATTCAGGTTGTGATACTAGCTTAGCCAGGAAGTGGATAATGAAATTATAAATCTCCAAATATTGTAAGGTGATTCGAATGTCGTAACATAAAGACACCATTTGTAGCGACTGAATTTCACTGAAAATCATATCCAAAATAGCCAAAAGTAGTTAAACGTTATTTTCAAGATAAAAAACATTTGACAATGATGATCCAGATAGTTTAAATTATCACTTGCATGACCTTAGATAATAGAAAATATCGTCAAGTGACAATATTTTTGTTTGTGACAAATCACATTTCCGGCAAAATGAATGCTACTATGTCTCAAAATGTATTGGAGAGTTTCCCGTTGCCGTTTATTACATTGTTGGAAGAAGAGCAAATAAATTTTCAACAGGATAACGCGTCAATTGATACATCACGCTATAATGAAAGCACTTTAATTAATTTAGTACGAAGTGTCCCCAAAAGACTGTTGAAGGTGATACAAAATGACAGAAGCTCTAATTATTGAAGTAAATTTACTTATTACAGAGCTTAAATTTCTTCACAGGATTTTTGATGTTTTGTACTAAGTGGAGCCAATCTCAACAATAGTATTAAATTTCTTAGAACAATTGTAACAAATCGTTTAATTGAACATGAAATAATATCATTGTCACTGGAATTCCAAAATGAATGACAAACTAATTCAAACAGTTTTCTCCCCTTTAAGTTTAAATTTTTTTACAGAAAAATATCAGAGATACGGAAAGTACAAAAAACGATGGTTTCTTTCCAACAATGTATTATGTAATATCTATCATTTTTCATTATGTTTATTTTTCTCATGACATGTCGTTTCACAGGTTCTACATACCTTTGGAAAACATGTAGAATAGTTGTGATAATCTCTCAATGAAAGTACAAAGAGTATATATCGATAATTTTGTAGGTTGAAGTATTGTATTCATTGACCTCTTATTATAGCGCTAAAATTCGGAGTTAATATTCAATCATCACTTGTGAGAATAATTTATATCATATAAACTCAGAAACTTTTATACAAAACCTTGCGACTAAGTTTGAACGTATGAAAAACAATAGAGCACATCTCCTTATTTTTTTAGAAGCTATAAATGTCAATAACTATACAAACATCCTTAGTGAACACAACTAAGTCTCAATAATAAACAAATGTACGCGAGTCCAGGGAAGAAACGGTAGCTGTGTTGATCATATATTTCTAAAAATACATTCAGATGAAAATCTTTATCTCTGTACTGGAGAATATAGAAATTAATAGCCTCCAAGAATTGAGCTCGCAAGAAGCAGCAACATTTCATAGAGATTGTTCAAAAACATACGAAGAAAACAAAAATTAAACGGGAGCAGGTAAAAAGAAAATTCTGGACGATAGATGGGTTAGTAAAAGCAATTCACACAAAAAGGACCTATAGATTAAATAGAAAACAAAATTCTGAACTGCATAAAGCAGAATTAGAAACTACTTAAAACTCTCAAGCCGACTTAAACAAGAAACAAAAACTAAACTATTATATAAAAAAAAATTGATGACAATCATCCCCTTGTGGAGCACCTTAAAAAATCTCTCAAAACTGGAAAAAATCAACAGATGACATTGAGGACCTATTAATAGATGAATTCATATCAATAAGAGATGACCAACATAAAGCAGAAATCTTCAACAATTATTTCTCGGAAAGAAAGCAACACACTTAATCCTCTTTCCTCAGACCTACTACACCTGGAGAAATAATAAGTACTATACAAATCCTAAACACAGGAAAATCTTCCGGATATAATGGTATTAGCGCTGAAACCTTTAAAAAAACCGGAGAAGAAATTTCCACACTTTTCTCTATAACAATAAATAAAATTTTTGAATCTGGCATATGCCCGTTGAATTTCTAATAAACAATGTGGATTCCGCATTGCATGTCAACTCAGGTGCGATTGCCAACCCTATGTATATTCTATCGAAGGCATCTGATACTATAAACCATTCTATATTACTAGATACATTAGAGGACACAGGAGTGAGAGGAAAGCTATTTGAACGACAGAAAACAGTCTGTCCATACAAAAGGAAAAGTCAGCAATAAAAAAATTGTTACTTGCGGCGTTCCACAGGGCACACATATTTGATAAGGTTACTTTACCCTGGATAGCCAAAGAGAGCTCTTCATCTTGCAGATGACACTGTGGTGTTTTATAAAGACACCTGTTGGAACACGTTGAGAATAAAAGCCGAATTAGATTTCCAAAACATTCTGAATTGGTTCGATCAGAAATGCCTAACTGTGAACTATGATAAAGCAATACCGTTTACAATATATAAAAATAACTTACCTAACTATACAGAATTGAATATCTCAAATGATGGTAAAGTTATCTGCGACGAATGGTATATAAATTCAAGTTCTTTAACAAAACCTTTAATATAAATAGTCTAAAAACTCTATATCATCCACTTATTGAATCTCAACTAACATATGGAATACTTAGATGGGGTGGTGTGGCAAAAAGTCAATTGAGAACTTACTGTACTACAGAAATTATTTACAAAAAATCGTATGTACCAGCCAGAACAACTTTATAAGTATAAAGAGTCTGGGTGCCTTGATCTTAGACAATTATTTTTCGACAATATCGTTATCACGGTATTCCAGAACAGAACATTTTCTTGAACATAGATATTCAACTAGACAAAAACAAAATCTAACTGTCAGGACCATCTTGTCCAAAAAAAACGAAAAGTCAGCGCTGCTACACTTACTTACAACCCAAAGCTTATCTCTCACTGAATATGAGAAACCTACTATTATATTCAAATTCATGGAAACTATTAAAGAAAAATTTAAATCATATATCAAAAGTAGAAATGGACAAAGTATAAATGAAATAATTGAAAAGTTATGCAATTAATAGCATATTAATCCCCCTTTTTCCCAGTACTTTACTCTCTGCTCCATTCTCATACATAATTGATAAAAATTGGAATAGATATAATCATAAGTACCCAGGTATTATTATTGTTTTGTATCTTCATTGTACCTTTTACATTGGCTATTGATATATTGAAATCTGGTTGATTGAATTGGTAACTCTACGCACAATATTTTTGATCCTGTAGTATTCCAAGTTTATTCATCCCTGACTTAATATTATAATGCTTATTTTTAATTTCATTTACCACTCCCTTTCATAACCGAGTTTTGAAACTGGTATTTATAACTTTCATTCAAAACTTGTACTTTAGGGTGCAAACGCAGCTCAATGCATGCACAGAATACAGCTCTGATTTTGGAAATACGTTATATTGTGTTATTTTGGGTAACATTTTATCTACATACATATATGAATTGATTATAACGAGGCTAGATATGATGTTCAATTTTCCTTTTCAACTTGTCTTTACCTATATGATTATGCGTTTAACGAATATTCTGGAGTGTTTCAGAAACATACAAAAAATATTTTGTAGCCCTGAAAACCAGGTTTTAAAACATAAATATCATGCATGTAACTTCAAACCATCAATTACTTTATCTAACTATTCGAAGCTGCCCTGCCGCCAATCTATCTACTATAAAAATAAGCGTTTTGCAGCTGCTTAGTCTAATAAGCCAGAACGATCCATTTCAACGAAGACCTCTTTATTTTATTATAAATCTTTTCTAAAAAAAGTAGCAGATTATATGATTGCTTCCAACAAACAAACACAAATTTTGTAGTACGGAACGCTACAAAGAAATTATAAAAGAAAATATGATTTTTTATATAAAAGTTACATCCGATCATTCAAATGGGATAAACAACATTGTTTTGAACTTATGATATAAAATCTTCCTTCAGCTAGCTTTTGATCTATATTCCAGTTTTGAGTTTTAATTAGGGCACAACAATTAAGGGTTAGATAGCATTATCTGCTAATATGCACTAGTATATCTTGTTAACACCATTAATTACTGATCCATTTAGACATAATAAAATCAACCTAAATACAATTTTGTAAATATATGAAAATAATAATAATTCGAATATGTAAAATATAGTATAGAATTTGAGGTATTTGTAAGCTCTCTGTGGTCTACGCCCGTGGGTCACTTCAATCTGGTTCAGAGCATAAGAGGTTCTGGGGGAAGGGTATGTTGGGGGAACGACCCTTGTAACCTTATTGAACGATCAAGTGATCGGGTGACCAGTAAATGTTTACCTTTATGGAGATGTAAGTTCTACTTGGTTTATCTAGAGAATTTATATTATGTTAGGTTTATTGAAGTTATTTTACTATGATTCAGTCTAAAAGATTGCTGCGAATCTAATGAAAGTAAGAAGGAATAAATCTCTCTGAGATGATTTATGTGTGTTTTTTTGTGATAAAACGCTTGCAGCATTGAAATCCATCAATTGATTGGTGATGAGAGGTTATCAATACGATAAAAAGATAGAACTGCATTAACGAACTATGAAATATCAAAAAAACATAAATTTAATTATAACTGCAACATATTGAGATGTAAGGATTGAGGAAAAATCATTTTTTAGTGTTTAGGTTAATCAGGTTAAAAATCCTCCAAGAACTCAACAAAAGGTTACGATAGTCTTAAACTCTGTTATACATGAAATAATCCAAAACAACTAAAATCAAAGTGTTACAATCTGAGCTGACTTCTTTCTAGTTGTAACCAAAGGACATAATGGTTGGACGGAAGCAAAGCTCTGCAACCCATGGTAAAGTCTGATTAGCATGCGAAAAATGTAATGTATGTTTATTTAGTCGTAATAAAAAAGAATACTTTTAAATGATTACTAACCAATGAACTATCCCATTATAAATTATGAGGATGTATAGTGCACAATTGAAAAGTCCGACCCAGCTTTGAAACAAAGAGAGTCATGCTGATTAATCGGAACGGAGTAATTTTTCATCACGTTAACGAACGATCGCATTCTACAAGAATAACGGAAAATACGCTAGTGGGGTTGGCAAGACTTCCAAAACTTGCATATTTACCAGATATTGCCCTTCTGATCATCGCTTGTTTTACTCCTGACAAAATGGTTTTATTGGAAAACACTTCAATGATGAAAGAGTGCTTCAAAAGCGAGAATGTTTCGCTACATGAGTGTTGGGCACAAGTGGATGGAAACAAAATAGAGATAGAGTTATGTTTTATTTAAATAAATTAGTTCAACAATTTATTGGAAAATAACATTAAGGATTACAAGACTTGATAATTTATGATTGTCGGCAAGGGGCCATCCTGTGTTTTCTATTTTGTACGCAACCGTACACTCATTTATGCTTACACACCTTCTGTCAGTTAATAAGAAATTATACATTTTTCAATTTTTACTTTAAATGTACATGAAATGTAAAATGAAAAATTATATAAGCAGAAAGATTCTGTGTTTTCTTTCCATTTTAATAAAACATAGCCACTTTTGTTAGACCAACAAATTTCAGTTTTTATTAACACAAAAACTGAAGACAAAACAATGTTTCTTGTTAAGAAAGTTCACAACAACAGTTCTCTTGTTCCATATTTACACTTCAATGTGATTAGAAAGTTTTTGGCCGCTTTAGGAAGAAAATCGTTTTACTTATAAACGAATAACCCCGTGTTTAAATGACTGAGGATAAATAACTGAGACATCATTATAAACAAAATAATACGACGCTCTTTGTTAATATCGATCATACTTCCAAACTAACCTAAAGTTAATTACAATAATCTTGTGAAGCTAGGTAGATACGTCTCTCTCCAGGGCCAATTTTAAATGAGAAAAGTAATTGGGTTATCGAATATAAAAAAGAAATATTTTAGAATAGATCATCTTGGATTTGTCATCTCTGTGTTTTCTTCGAAGACAAATTCAATGAGACATATGGAAATTATAATATGATTGTTATTGCGAATAATTAATAATTGCCCCATGGAGGAAATATTATTAACTACTCCAGAAAGAAGAGTTGATAACCAATTTTAAGTGTGTAAGTTTATACTGCGGAAAAATTCTTTATTTTCCGTTTACATCCGCAGGAAGGGTTCTGAATCAATTGCTTTCTAGAATGTTAAAATAACTAGGTCGAGGAAAAGGGGAAATATAAACATTCCATAATTTCTGCATAGATGAAAAGAGAATAGGACTTATCTGTTTGTATCATTGTACTAGTATCGGAACAGGTTATAAAATAAAATGGAATTTTAAACCTCTGTAGATAGCGTGGTTATCTTATTGGCATTGAACTGAAACCGTCATGAACGAAAGGAGAGAGGATTCAAACGTATCGATCAAAATTTGAGAGGTTCTGTCAACAAATTTTGGATACTTCGGATCGAATACTGGTAGAATACTAGTAGAGATAATAGTATCAAATCGTCGTTAATGTTCAAAAATAACGGTTCGATTTCTGTTGGTTGTATTTTGAACTATATTTGGGTATTTGACCACTCCAAACATCGCGATACATTTCTGATCAACAATTCAACAGATTTATACTGATATAGGATCCGGCTGACACTTACCAAAATTATCACATCAAGGCAGCAGTTTCTAGTCGATGAAATACTAAAATAAGACATATCAACTACGCAGACCAAAAACTGCCATTCTCTAGTTATATGGGTACTAAATAGAAATAGATTCGAGCTGTACAGAAATTAATTATTGTGATTTTCAGTTAATTCAACAGTTCCCTCATGAAAAACATTCAACAAGCAATATGTATTAGCTCTCGTTTTAATTAGCAGTCGTAGAAACCTCACAAGTATCATCGATACTTTACGGAACTCTACAGAAATTCAGTTTTATTATAGCAGGAGTTTTGCTTCACTCATTATTAATAGGTGCCTAAAGAAATAGTACCTATCATTTAACATTATTACAAAAATTTCAAGGAGAACTATACATATACCTTACATTACACCATAGAAAATAGTAAAGATATTGGTGCAACTAGGTATTCTATAGTATAAAATATTATTCATTATTATTTTTTCTCACGTTAGAATGATGAGAAATAATTTATACACCTCCCCTAGTGAAAAATAAATCGGAAACTTGGACAGAAAAATATTTTTTAAATAAATTTAAAAGAAATGTGAAAATCTAAATATGAAATATATGTTAAAATATGAACGTAAATTTTAGTTATACGTTACGTTTACTGTGCACAGCAGCCATAGCAATTATGATGAAATTAAAAAAGGGCACGTAGTCTTATCATTAAAGTTTGGAGCACAATAATAAAACAAGAGGTATGCTCGAGAAAAGGCAAAATCCTATGAGGATATTAAAAAGAGGAGTTATATTCAGGTCACTGAATAAATGCAAATGAATATTCTTTAAAAATGATGATACACTACTGAGAAAATGAGATTAGAAGGGGATGACATGCTGAAATTATATATCTGGAAAATATATGTATCAATAATTTGTTTTATTCTGGAATTTTTATCTAAGTGATGTAATATCTCCTTTACAGAATATAATTGCGTTTTTTGAATACAAAGTACTTCCTGACTGAAGTCATTCATTCTGAACACACTGTTTACAATACCAATATACCAACACTCACAATTACACTGTCTGACGCGCGTTTCGATAACCAAGTTATTGTCTTCAGAGACTGAACTAAAATCTAATAACTCGACACACCTGTTTTATACTGAATTTTCCCATCAATGAGCCTTCTCGCGAAAAATAATTGCAGCGGGAAAACTTTTTCGGCAGGAAACTTGGATTCCTCATCTACCAAACTACACATTTTTGGGTTCGTTCATACATGTGTTTTTTGAATCAGACCTCAATATATCTCTTAGTCATTCCAACAAACATACATGCAATTCAGAGCTGTATTTCAATATATTCATGATTTGTTTCTGCTTAATTTTAGTGAAAGAAGTATAACCAGTAAGGAAGATTGTCTATTTAGGTAACAAATCATAGGTAAACTTTCTCCATTCGAAAGTATTAGCATTTGGACTATTTGAAAAATCCTAAATTGTCGTTAGATGTGCTCAAAATCAATTTTTTTTTAAATAAACAATTTAAATCGTCGGTTTTGGTGATCTTGTTGATTTTTATTCTCTCCTATGATTTGAAAATGTGGCATTACAATATCCTTGGATATCTAATTGCTACATAATATTATTGTAAATACACACACTGTTTGGAGTTTTATACATTCAATCTTCATTTTGATAACACTGAGTCATTGTTTAAATATTCTTTTCAGAGATTTGATACAAGTTTGTTACTGTGAATCATTCTGTAATACAACAGATTCAATTATTTTTATTTTACTTCCATATTATATTTCCTAGCGAATGATTAAGCATAAGATATATTGTAATTTTCCAAATTTTTCTATAATATTCAGCTTCAATACCTGTAATGATATATTTTTCAATACAATAATTTGCCATACTGATGATAATACTGCTTTGATTGTATAACTATTTCGAAAGATTGAATGAAAATTTCTGAAATATTAGCCTTTAAACAAAACTTGTATAAGTATATAGATTCTGTTTTCAAATTTATTTTGATCATTTGTCATTGTTCATATGCATGTACCTCAAAGTATGTTTATTAAGTCCTTTTACTTTAGTTCTACAGATGATAATAGAGTTATCGAGAAGCAAAATGTTACAATTAAAAAGTGAAATATCTAATGTATAAATTTGTCGACATAATATATAGGTTTAAGTACACCAATACCATTCCTTCTTGTTCGCCGCATAGGATTTCATACAACCAAAAAAAGAACAGATTAATGGATATTGAAATACAGTTATAACTTATGAATGTGAACCAAAAAAGTTTGAGACTTGATATCGAGTGTTCCTCATAAGCTGCAGTTACTTTTTGTTATTCAACGATATATTTCATTGCATACTAAAAATTCATAGATAAGAGTTAAAAAGTAGTGGTGCGGAAAAAGCGATATATCTGTGAAGAAGCAGTGGCCTATTTCATTTGAATTGTATCAAGATAATTTCTTATCATACATATTTTCGGATGGAGGGCTTGAGGTATTATTCTTTTCTACATGCTGCATCTTTAGTTAGATATTTTCTTCGAAATCGTGAGCAATTCATGAAATAAAGTGAAAATATTATATTCTGTAGGCTTCGTAAGCTATTACTGAGTTCAATAATGAGAAAATACCAGTGGGATCAATCGTAAATTTTCCAAGTCACAATAAGTGTATCCCTCGAATCATGTGTGAAACAGGTTTGTACTCACAATGAAAATTTCTTTCTTAGATGTACATAAAAAGACTGTTTCACTTTAAGGAAACCCATTCTCTAGATTCTTTCAAATTATAAAAGCAACAATTAAACTTAAGATATACTAAAGTATATTTATTACATCCAATTTGAAAAACACATTAAATGTAGGCAATAAGTATGACTTCGGAGTTTCAGAGAGAGATTACATTTCTCAAATTTAACAGCAAGGAGGCCACTATAGAATGTACTCTTACCATAACATGTATAAATATAACAATGATTGAATTAATAGACTATCTTTTCCAAAACAATCACTGTAGCTGTTAAGTGGTATTTGATTTTGAAAACCAAAACGGATTTATTAGTCAAATTAGACCAAAAAATAAGAATGAAGCTACACAAATTCTCACCTAGCTAAATCAGTAAAATTGTTTAAAATATAATTAAAAAAAAATTTGGAAGAAATATAATCATGAAATTATCTACAAAAAACGTATTAATATTTTTTCCTATAAGCCACCGTTTCTGAGATATAACAATTCTAAAAGATGTGAAAGTTGTAATCGTCATAATATGCATGAATACGCTATGTATATACATCTCTAGAGTTGTAATAGCTCAATATCAATCGGAGATCTATTCATCAAAAAGTTAGTTAGGGGTAAAATAACATTTTTCAAAATGTTTGAAAATGTGCTGAAGTTTTTAAAAACAATAACTCGGCATTAGCTTTCTTCTTTCTATGTCCGGAGCTCCTAAAAAACTACCTGCTTAAATAAGTATTGATATGCGTTTCGTTCAAAATGCTAAAAGTAAAGGACAAGTTCAATTGGCATGTCTTCCTTCAACCACAGTTGCTACTCATCAACATCTTTTTTTGGGGTATATTACCAAGTTCAAGTCGGAGTTCAAAGTTGGTCAACAATACATTAGAACCCGTTCAAACTTTACTCCTGAGCCGGAAAAACTGCTGAACACAATTTTTTGCATATGCAAAAAGGAATGCAGTGCTAAATATGGTTGCAAAAAAGTAGAACTCTAATACTGAATCACCAAAAATGGAGGATCTGTTTGATTCCAACGGGGTGATATGCGATACATCTCTATTCACGTTATTTACATGCACTCAGAATGAAGATGAAGAAGAAGAAAAAATTGAAATTTACGACTCGGACGAATGATTTTACTGATTTTCAACTTGGTGGTAATTTATGTAAGGTCTATTGTCTAAATTAACCGGATTATAACCTTATTATATTACATAATACTTTATATTCGAATTATTGTGTATTCTTTGTTTCGTAAATTTTACATGATATAATTTAGTATTACATTGATGTACATTGTATTTATTGAGAAAGAAAAGAAAAAATACATCAAAGTAAACTGATACTTCTAAAAATATGCTTACATTCAATGAAATGATACCCTGAATTAAATTCGTTGACTATATTTGGAATTGAAAACAATCCAATGAATGTTTGTAGGAAAATGTAATTCAATATTACATTACCGAAACGATGGTTGCATTACAGACAACCAATCAACATGTGAAAATATTAGCTCCATTGGTGCGTTACTTCATATATCTTCACAGAATAAATAATTTCCATCGACTAATTGGCCATTAGTTTTATCGTTTCAGTGATTATCTTTGTAACCAATATTACTAACACTCTATAATTCATCAAGCTATAGGAAAATAAATAAAAAATTACCTATTAAGAAAGCTAGATATTAATTGGAAGTAGAGTGCTTACAACTTGATAAAAATGAGCGTACAGTTGATTCTTTTAATTTCGGAGAGCATAGCATTCTTCCTTGTATTGTTTTTTTTACTGACGAATTCTAATCTCACCACGAAATTTCTATTTCAAGCAAACACTTCTAAGATTTCCCATTTAATTTTCACTAGAGCCGGACTCAATTTATTTCTACTAGTTTACCCAAACTGAATGCTTTTAATTGTATTGAAAAAAAGTGGGCTCAGCTCTGTTCCTGTGGCACATTAAATTCATTTGAAGAAGACATATAAGAATTAAAATGAAGTGTATCGAACACAATTGATCGGTGGTCTTTAAATTGTTCATGAGTTTCAATTAAGCTTCCCACCACCCACAAGGTTGGAATTGAGAAAATTTATAAAAGCTCTGTCAAAAATATTTGCTTCCATTTGTGAGCTGATTCATACTCTCGCGGTTCTGCCGACGATGAAAAAAATTTTTGGAATGAATTAGATACGTCGTAGAAAAGATGTTACGGTGCAACGATTTTTAGTGTCCAAATGTATGGCCTTTCCTCCCATATAATGAGAAATCATTTTTACCTTCAAGTGCAATATCATTATTTGCACATTCCAGCGTACAAACGGATCACATGCACTTATTTTGGGTAGCTCTCAGCTTATCAATATATTTCATTTTTCATTAGATTTTTATCAGACTGAAAGTATAAATTTGTTCAATCATAAGCAGTAGATGACGAGATTTCAATGGAAGTATAGAACCTGATAAACGTGTCATATTCAGAATGCAGACTAACAATTTTTCACAACTGTGTACTTCATTAATACATTAAAGAGACATTGAATTATAGAAGGAGAATATCTCTACAGACACACGGCTCTGTGGATGTAGTTACAATCATTTCACTATTTTGTAAATTCCTTTCCTAAAAGTTCACATTGTCATATGGGTTTGCAGATAAGAGTTTAAGTTTCCTGTATTCCATGTAAATTTATTCTCATCTGACTTTGAAATATATTGCTATCAATATACAACATATTTTCCTCCTGTCTTTAATTATAATAAAAGATATTTTATAGATGTTATCTACCTGATATTAATTCATATAGTTATATTTTGAAACCTAATACTAACCAGGAAAGTAGAATAATAAAAAACACTTTGATGGCGGTGAAAAGAAGCGGCAACTTTTTATTCCTTGTTCGGTTCTTTACATTTTTCTTTATTCTTAGGTTCTTGCTTTGAACAATAAATTTTTGTGTTAAATCAAGTGAGTATCTGAAAAACTCCCATTTCATATAAAATGGAATGTTTTTTATAAGCATTGACGCTTTATGACACCTTGCTCCAATATCTTGTTATTCACAAGCTTTGTAGACAATTTAACATGAGAGGTGACTTTTTATCCAATGGAAGATTTGATTTAAAAGGATATTATTAATCAAGGCAAATAATCCAATATTATTCGGAGAGACGTTGAAATCGTTCGTGATATTCTCATCACAACAAATGACAATCATGAGTTTGACACCTTCCTACTTTTCCAAAGAATTTAGAGAGTAAAGAGTAGAGAATAAATTATTATGATTTATAAATTGAAGAATAGAAACAAATCGAGAATATAAGGTAGTTCTTACATTTTAATATTTTGGAAATCGGTATGTTAAATGAGATAGAAAAAATTTGGATAAATTTCCATTGCTAAAATATGTCCCCATATTTTTGAAAATGTATTTTAATGTTTAATATTTCCAGTAAATGAACAATATGCTGAGATTGCAAACGAACTGATTTTGGCAGTTACGTTACATTAGAATAGTTATAAAAAATTTTATTTATTTTATTTTATATAGATGCATTCAATGTGTTCAAAATAACATTGAATGCAAATTAAGTTTATGTCCCAATTTTACGATATATTTATATTTATTTTTATAAGTCTTAGGAAAAATGCTAGTTAAAGAAATGTATTTTTAAGACTTATAGACATGTTGATAATCTTGTAATATTTTCTCTACAAAGTCAACATATTGACACGATTACACAAAAAATGTTGCCTTGTCCGACAAGTGAATCTTTCTTTTTCCAATTTCCATCTGTGTCCTCGAAGCCGATTATCAGTGACCACATTAAATATGTTTCTTAAGTTACCATAATTGAAATTTAAAATACGATAGGTGATTATCATATCGTCACGAAGACGACGTTGTTCAAAGGTCGGTAAATCGACGCTGAACTTTTTCGAGAAGATCTTCTATTTCTGGACACACCACACAGTTCCACAATACTCCATAATTGGGTGAATATAAGTTTTATATAAACGAGTTGAATTATGTAATGATATCCTTCCGAAAGACTTGCGGAGGACATACAGCTTACTTTTTGCTTTGTTTCACTTCATTTAAGGCGTGACCGTTTAAGTATGTATGTCTCGGATTGTTTTTGCCTAAGTAAAGAGCTACACACTTATCTGCACTAAGAGGCAACATCCAGTCTGAGCACCATTTAGACATCGAATCCAAGTCTTCTTGAAAATTCATATGAAGAGATGAATCAGCGAATATTTTCGAACATTTATTAACACACTAAAGTAGATTCGTCATTGTTGAACGTCCTTTTACAAATCCCTGTTGTTGTTCAGGTATTATTTTGTCGATCAAAACAAATTTACTGACATATTCTGAAATTATAAATTCCATAACCTTACAGAGGATTGGTGTGGGGCTAATGGAGCGATAGTTATTGGGGTCAAGTTTATTGCCTTTCTTGAAAATTGGTGTTACCAAGGCTGTTTTCCAGATAGGAGGTAGTATGTGTGTATTAAATGACAAGGACATTATTATAGACAGAGGATGAGCGAGAGCATTACAACATCTTTTTAGAAATAGAGGAGAGATTAGATTAAGACGGGGAGAAGAGTTGTTTTTATAATTTTTGAAGGTGATATTTGACAGTTTCAGGAGTAAAATGAAGTTGCTCTAAGGATGAAATTATTCTTGTGAGCAGAATGTCGGGTAAATTATTTTTGATATTTTCAGTAGTGTTTGTCAAAACTTCGGCACTGTCAGTGTCATTTTGACAAACCATGCCGTCATCTTTGACAATGATGATCGAATGTATTTGTATAATTTTTTAGGGTTGTCGCTGCATACTATAAACTCTTCGTACACTTCTCGGGCTTCCTTTATAGACTTTTTTGAATCTTTGGCGAAATTTTTGTGAATTTCAAAATCAGCTTGATTGACCGTGCGCGTGTACTTCCGCCACAATTTGCTTTTATATCTAATCAAGGAGATTATCTCACCATTGATCCATGGTTTTACTTTATTTATGTACACCACTTTCCTGGTAGAATACTTGTTTTTAAGGTCCGCAACAGTAGTTGTAAATGTATCCTATACTATAGTGGGATCCAGTGAGACATCTAAATTTTGTCCCCAATCAATACTAACTAGGTGGCATTTCAGTTTCTCAAAATCGGTTATTTCAAAAGTTGTAGCATTATTGTTTTTAGATGGCAAGTCAACATTAAATTGTATTTGGCTTGTAATGACTGCATGATTAGAAATATCTATTGGTGAGCCTATCACGGGCTCAGTCAGTAGTTGTTCGTCATTTGTAAATAATAAACCTAGGGTAGATGGTATATTATTGATTCTGAAACGTGTTGGTTCTATTATCAGCTGGTTAAGATTAGAATTTAGGACAAAGTCTATGAACCGGTTCTTAGAATTTAAGCAATCCCCAGGTGCCACAGTAATTGTCCAAGTAATTTCTCGAAAATTAAAGTCGCCGATGATGAGAACATTTTCGAGAGTAGACAAATACTGAATGATATGTCATCAGCTAGTTGAGAGTCTCCAGGTCGATAAACACAAACTATGTGGAGCACAAACGAAATTTTTAAACTTAATAGTTCCATATTACTGACAGAGACATCAAGAGGATTAACAGCAAAATGCTTTGTTATATCTGAAGACAAGTAAATACATACATCCCTTCCACGACGATTCTTTCGATTACATCTATACAGAGAGTAATCTATTATATCGTACATTGAATCAGGATCTTTTGATGTTAACCAAGTTTCGGAGATAAGGGTTTTAAAACTTGTGTAATACATAACAATTTATTAAATTTAGAGTTAAGAGTAGCCAGATTCGTGTATAAGAGTATAACAGGACTCTGCAATAACATCGACGAAATTTTACAATCTTTGGGACCCCTTGTATATATTTTATAGAAAAATCTCGTTCACCATTTTGTGTCCTTAAATCAAGTTCTGTGTGTAGTTCTTTTCCGCTGAAATTGCGGAAAAAAAATTATAGGTACTAGCTCCTGTTTTATAATATTCAGGATATTAATATACATACATTGTAGAGTAACAAATTTTCTCCTTTTTGATCTCAATTATAACTTTGCATCTGGTATCGACAATCTTTGATGCCAACATACAGTTGGGCTTAACATAATTTCAATTAAAAGTTTATATAGTGGAATCGGTGGACGTCTTCCATCACATTACTCAATCTACGATGTATTTTCTACATACTATTATACTACTACTATTCTACATACTACTACATATTATATTCCTTTATCAATAGAAATCAAACATAACCATATACGAACGATTATCTTGTTCAAAAGACCAACTACAAGATATACGTAATAGTTTCTTTAAATTGATAGTAGTAATCGTAAAAGACAACGATATAATTGACGCAACGTGAATAACTGACCATATTAAAGGTTGATTTTGATGTGAGTTTTGCTTACTGTGTTGTTTTGAGCCAATTTTTGGATTGAACATGTATGTATTGTTAAAATCAGTTCTTTTAAAAACTAATTTGACTTTGTATTTAATATTAAATCGGTAAGTACGAATGCAATACATCAACAACATGTAAATTTTCAACATTTTATATTAACCAACAGTTATTTACAGAAAATGGCTAGGAAACAGCTTAATTAACGAGCAGAGGAGTTTGTTGTGAATTTGATTGATATTCTGAGATGGAAAAAACAACAGCGGTCCTTTTCAACCTCTTTCATCTATTCAAGAGGTGTTATAATAAAGTTAACATCTTTTTAAGAACATTTCTATTCATGTTATATATTATATATTTCCCAACACCACTCAGTAGAACACCTCGATTAAAACTAAAATGTATTAACAAAGTAAAGTGATAAACAATAATGCAATAGCGTCCCATGTTCTTAACCATTAGATTAAAGTCAGCTTAAACTTGGAATAAAATCAAGGAAAAGAAGATTGGGAACAAGGAGAAATGCTATAAATGATTCAGTTGTCATTCGGGAACCGACCACAAAGTGGTTTCAGATTTCTTTTTGTATAACTTCATTATTCACTACCTACGTGCTCCCCACGCCAAAGATCGTCTTTATTAGGGTTACTTTTGTTGTACATCTATGTTATCAGTTCAAAATGCCTCAAATAAATTATTTAAGTAAAATACCACATACTTTATTTGCTCTACCTATATATCATGTTGAAACATGTTCTCGTTAGCCAACAATGTTCATTTTATCGCTGTAATAAAATTTGTGTAGCACAATACTCAGTTATGAAAATTTAGTACAAAATAATAATTTTCAGTGAAATATCAATGAGAGTCAGGTATTATAGCCGGTTTCCTTGCATCTAATTAAATACTAAAATTTATTGGTGTACATGTATCATGTAGATAAGAAATTGGAACTATGGTGGAAAATGGGAATAATGAAAGTAGTTAAGGAGGAGTACTTTGGATGAAGTGTTTTTGGCTGTTCTATTTGAAAAACTTATACATTTTTTATAAAGATTCAATAATTTAATTATGCGCATGCTACGAAGCAAGTTTTGGGTAGTTCATAAACACAAGCATTGTTGCGAAGAAGTTTTCATAGCATCATGCAATACGAATATTTTGCATAAGTATTGTATTTACTCTCAATTGTGATAAAATTGGTCATTAACAAAGTGGTAAAATGAAGAATGTATTTACTATAAAAATTGTGTCAAGGGATAGGGATGAAAGCAGCCTTATAATCATTAGCGATATTAGATACATTGGGTGACATAGCTAAGCACAAAACAACTATTTCACCTAGAGAATGCTTCAAATTACAATTGAAATTGCTCAGGTCTATCTGAGAAAAGTATGCTCGTGATAAAAATATTTGGCTCCAACGGTTACAGCCACAAAACTTTTATTATCCTACGTTATTATATCGCCTCCAACATAAGCCATTCCTTTGAATAACATTATAAATTATCCATCCACCTTTTGAATCGTATTTTGAGGATTCGACTTTAGATTTCGTTACAAAATCCTGGTGCTTTGAAGTGAATCTTCCAGTTTTTGTAAGAAGATAAATTGGGCCAAGGCTATATCAGAAGAATAGCAAAACTGTATAATATGGTGCGGTTTTGAAGTGCAAAATACAAGTGTTCTATTGCTCCACTATCTTGCACTATCTGAATGTCTTAAAATAATTTCTAGAGCGCAATACAATAACAAAAGAAAATAAACTCCACTTTTTATGGATTTTATTCAATTGTTCCATGGGAAATATTTGGAAATAATAAAATATTTTAGATATTGGAGTATAAAAAATTTCGCAGAATATAAATAATGAAAAATATTGATTTTTACGGATATGACACCAGAGAATGTAGTTGATATACAAGTCTAGACCAACGTATTGGAATGAACTGGAGTTGATAATTCCGAATTTTAAACTCGAAGAAGAGAAAAAAATATATTCTAATCCCTTTTTAGGGATAGTTGTCAATAACTTTCTGATTTTGTATCGATTATTAAAGAATGGTTTGTAAATTCCAAAATTATATCAAAGTAAATATAATACTCTAGCAAGAATTTATACAAGAAGAGTATGTGATAGTATCTAGCTTACCGGCGCGCTAAGGCAAGGACAGGTGCAATGATGAATGGAGCGAATGCTCTCCCGAGACACCGACCGAACAATTTTCAGGTTCGATGCAAGTGTTTGGGAGGTTCTGCGTTCAAGGTTTCCCCTAGGAGATGTTGACGTATAAGGCGCTAGTTGAAATGCATTGGAGGAACTTCTATTTCTTGTTGGTACGTTCGACGAGAGGTTCTGCTTGCACCCTTTCACGTCTAACCTGAAAAATAATGGAAAAAGTTTTTTTTTTAATTTTTCCTCGCTCATATACGAGTACTTCATATCTCTAGAAGATCTTCATGAAATAAAATATAAAGTTATTAAAGAGCAAAAACGTTTCTGGAATAAAACATATAGAATAGGAAACGAAAAATCAATAGTCAGAATATTATGTTTTTCCGTAGCATATGTATTTATACTTTTTTAGTAGATATGATATTTCTAAATTTAATAATACCATGTTTGGCGAGTCTCTGATTTCCGGCTTACGGTTTAATATAATCAAATACCACGGAACCAACAATAATTTGAAACTCATTATTCATTTATAATAGATGTTCAAAGTGAAAACGGCTACCTACCTATCTTAATCTATGACTTGGCCAATTATGAATCATTTCAAGAGTTATATTTTGTACCGCGTCTCTGATTCTCCCAGTTCTTGGAGAGTTTGAATTGAATCTTACTAAAATCACCTAGCCCCAGTAGCATAATGAGTTGGAGCACCATCGTACTGGAACCAAATTTCTTCCAATAACTGTGAATGATTAATACGATGGAAAAGAGAACGAATTAATATCTATCAGCGTTTAATATGCTTTCATAAAAAGGGTTATTCATCTAACTATTCCACACCAATGTTTATCTTTTGGGGATAAAATTTATGAACTCCTTCCATTCTATGCGATTTATGAATTATTATCCGACCATTACCAGCAATTATGTCGATTAACAAATCCGTTCAGGCAATATGATGCTTCATTAGAAAACACAGTGGTACTTATAAATGTCGAATTCATATTCCATTCATAATTGTTTCACAAAACTGTAGTCGTTTATCGGGATCATCTTCATTTAATGCTTAGTGTAATTAAACTTTATAAGCAAGAAATTCATATTTTTTAATATCTTACAGATGTCTTACTAATATGGTAATTTATTGCAAGTTCTGATATTGAATTGTTAGATTCTTCCTGTACACAAGTTGGCAATCCCAGTTTCATTTAATTTCCTTTTGTTTCGAGACATTTTAGACTTAATAATATGGCAAATTCTGTCAGGACATGTATCATTAAACAAATCAGCGGCTTCTTGTAACGATCTCTCTCTATTTCTAAGCCCAAGAATCATCAATAAATTATTTAATTTATGGCCACCTAGTTCCGACACGATAAATAATGTATTAATTTGAAATATCTTGTGAAATCAAATCTGATAAAACAAGTGAAACAAACTTGAGTTTCGAAATTAATTGTTCGAATGAAGCTATTCCAATTATAAATTGGAAATAAATGTGATTTGACAAAAATATCAAAACTGACAAACATTAATAATAGTACTTACAAATGAATTTGGTGTTTTTAAACCGTAATTCGGAAGCCACAGATCCCCAAAAACTGGTATCAGTAAATTCAGAATTATCATATATAATAAAAAGATTATACATACATAGTGATGCATTTAAAATATTAATCAATAACGTCAAATCTAAAAAAATTCATTATATAGTATATATAATATACAAAAAGTTTTTCTTAAAATCATAATTAAGCCACAATTCGGTGTTTTTGCCCCATATGTGTGTTAGTTTTCATTTAGACTTTAGTATATTGAATTTATTCCTTCTAATGTTACTTGGTTCAGCTCTGCAGATAACTGGTCGATTTTCGTTCGTTATTCCAATCTGAATACCGCATTCAATTTATTCCTTCAATAAATTCTCAGCACATTTTTCGAATAGTAGTAATATAAGTTTTGGAAATAATCAATAGTCATCGAAGATCTTCCCTATGCCCTATGTCATTGTCGATCGTCAAATAAAAAAAGCACATGATATAATGAAATCAATAATTGAACCAAACGGGTTTGCAGTATTTTGTAACAGTTATTTGTGAATATGCTGTCAGGTGCCAGATAGTGAATTGTTTTCGTCGAGAAAAATTCAGTCAAAACAATGAAGCAAAAACCATTTTTTAGTATATGCGATTTTGGCATCAGTGTTTTGGAATCCCACTGTTAATCTTAAATGATTATTTATAAAATGAGTAATGATAACTGGTCAATGACCGCATCCGTTGAAGAAAAATGTTGTTTTATTACATCAATATGCTTGCCCGATCGTCCACCATTGTTGGAAAAAAATTTGCCGAATTGTGTGATATGTTTCCAAACTCATGAAAATAGCTTGATGGAGAGTGATTTCAGGCGAAGGGGGTTATTTAAACTGAAAGCTCCCTGGACTATGTGTGCAGAGCTGGAAAATAAAATACTATTTTGCAATAGAGTAATTTTTCAAATAGAAGTCACACTCCTGTTAAACCGCCCTTGTAAATAAGATTTTATTGTAAAATTGCTCCATAGTACGCATCATTATGAATCAGATTCAGTCTATTCAGATGTAATAATTAGAAATGAATATCTAAGATGGATCTCCCGAAAATTTGCTATTTAATAATGAAAAGTCCGAAGTTTCCCATGAGAAGGAATTTGGATTGAGCTCCTTAATATAAATTACAGGCAATACTTGAACAAATTAAAAGTTAAATTTCAGTAACTTGGATCAGAAATAAGTCTATCTTCAGTCATTCGAAATATTTTGAAAAATACTGAAATAAGTCGAAACGTCATTTTTTATCTTTCTATTAAAAAATTATTAAAAAAAACTAATTCTAGAACAGAAAAGACCTAAAATCAAGAAAATTTCAAAGAATCACAAAGACCAACCCTAGATCCACCACGCGAAGCGAATAAAGTTGATTCCTAATAACTATTAACGTCCAACAGGGCTCTTGCAAGAGTTATGAAGATGTCCAATACTTCAAATAAGTTTACGGTGCAGGGGAGGGAAATCCCTGTACCGGTCAGAGTTAAAAGACACAGAACAGACTTCTTCCGACCATCATCCAGGGACTGCTATGTATTACCGGAAGGAAACTACTACTAGAATGGAGATAGAGCCATTCGTGACAGGCAAGCAGCCTAATAATGCAGACAACATTATTAGGAGATCAGACCTTATTCCAAGGACTTCACTGCAATGAACCACAACATACAATAAATTGAAGAGTTTTTTGGAAAAATTTAAAAATGACCCAAAATATATGAGACAACTAAGTTTTAGATTATCAAAAAATACTGATTTCTGTAATACTGTAATAATGGAAACTGCGGGAAAATTGTTATGTCACACATTTCAAACATGTGAAATATCCAGCGACTGTGGCAGTTTCCGCTTTGAGTTTTTGATAGCAGTTTCTCAAAATTTGATGCCATTGCGTAATAAATAAGAATTTTTCGAAATTCTTTTGATACTGATGTGCAGTAATAAAAGTAAGAACCATTATCAAAAATTAAAATTTGTATCAATTTATGAGTGAAATTGACCAATTATACCAAAAGATCAGAAATTGGTCATAACAGGTCAGTTGGACTTATTAATTGGTCACCGATAGAAAATTTTTTATTTAGGATTAAAGTTTTTGAAGGTCATTCAGATATTTCACCACCAAATATACGAAAAAAATTAAAAATTCCACCTATTCGCGATCGAGAAGAATTCGCTGATATTTGGTCAGCTTATATAAATATTTGCTCAGCTTAATTTAATATTCAAAAAAATTCAGTTGTCGTTGTCATGACGCGCATGAAAACTTAAGGTTTTCAACTTAATTAAACTTAGCTTTCCAAAAAAAAAAAACACGTAATTTCCCCAACATAAGTTTATTAAAAACCCTAGGTTATGACATGGTGATCGAAGGATATACATTTGTTTTCAATAGAAAAACAAAACAAATAATGGAAAAATATTATATGGCGGGCAGTAATCAATCAAAAGAGTATAAAGAACAAGTAATAATAGCTCAAGCAGGAAATAGTTGAGGACAAACTACTTCCAGTGAATTTACTAAACCAAAAGATATAGCTTACATCTATCGGAAATGCAAGAAAATGATAGAGAGGAAAATTGATTATCAGATCAGAGCAAGCCAAGAATTGGTTTAAGAAAATATAGAGAAGATTTTACTTTTAGGTTTTTAGGTTACAAGTATTAAAAAACAATTTGGGAAAAGGAAATGGAATGGAATTAGAAAACCAGTTCTATAATTTAGCACAGGAAGTAAAAGTTTTCCATGGAAACTTATTAAAAGACAATAATGAACAGTAATTAGTTTTGGAATATTAATTGTTTAATTCAATATATGGAAATATAGTGATGATAAATATTATCATGAATTTCGACTTCTTCTGAAATAATTTCGAATAGGTGACTACTGATTAAAATAATCAACAAAATATTATCGTATTCCAACGATGCACATTTTTCCTTCAGCTACGATGAATATTAAATGAAATATCCTATGAGAGCATGACCCTCTGTTAACGAAACCCAAAGGTTGAAATTACGGTCGAGAGGTTATATTTCTCCTGGTTATTACAAGCCAACAGTGCAAATAAAGAACTATTACCGTCACGGTTTTTGAGGGAACTATTTCTCCCGTAAAATACTGAGTTTATATTTGATAATATTTTAAAACATACAAAGGTGTTTGTTGTTTAGACTATTCAATAACTCTTCTAATATATGATATTCAAAATGAGATTTTTCTTTTATGGTGGAAGGTCACATACAAAACTAAGAATAATAATAAGATGGTAGTTGTAAATTTATAATCAACTTTTGTTGTTAATGTTACGTTGGAAAAGTTTAAAAAAAATTGAATCCTCAACTAACGATCACTAATTTTTGGATTTAATTTCTTGTCTAGACAACGAGATTAATACTTTAGGGGAATAACTTTATACATATACGCTTATATTTCACCATGAAAGTAATCCCTACTTTCAATTTAAGGTGGGCTTAAGTTGTCACTTGAATATTTAACACATTATTGATTTCTACCACGGCCTTTTATTTCAACGGATGTCGAAGCATTGTACAACAAATTTCTTATGATTTTTACTTGTCTCTATTGAAACATTTTAAGTATACAAACAAAAATACCATTATAGTAATTTGACATTTGTAATAATAATATAAAAAATTTGCATATAAAGTGCTTTCAGAGCATATTTATTTCTAACATTAAAACGTAATTTTATAACATAGAAATCTGATATTCAATTCAAAATTTTTCTATTTCGGTATTTTGGTGTACGTATCAGCGAGTTCGTTGTATGAAAATTATCAAGATTTTAATCCAATCAGGTGAGACTAATGTAAGTTTCGCTGACCATCTTTAATAATGTGTTTAAGCTCCAATATTCCTTATGTATACTTATAAGGTGATCAATCTTCTACAGGGGTATTTCATTACACCCCATCATCATGTCGAAGGTACGTCAGAGTTTGAGAAGGACGCTGTGAAATTCTTAACATTGTCTAGATTTTGTTCAATTGGGGAGAAATTCGGGGATCATGTTATTTAACAAAAATCGAGGAATGCAATGTTCATCTTGATCTTCTCCTTATTCATCAAAGACGATAGCATTCCTGATTCCAAGCTAGTCAATAGTGGTACTGCCGAAGTTGATTTTTTTCATGTTATAGACTTGGAGTTAACACCAACTGTAGTCGATATGGAAGTATGAAAGTATGAACATTTCGTTTTCCAACGACCTCTCCATGTTTTGCAAACCATTGAGTTGCTATTGCCATTTTCGATGTACTGAGCTGTTCAGATATTCCCAATGTAACAATTATAAAAAATTTGCAGGAAAAGAAGCACCCGGAAAAGTTCAAGAGTACCATACAAATCAGAATTGAACGATCTAGAATATTGAATACTCTCAGAACTGAGTGAAGCTAACAAAAAAGTTTTCCATCTTCAGACACAACAGAAGAAGACAAAATTTATCTTGAAAATATACAAAAAATATTGGTAAAGATGCAAGATAAAAATAGTGAACGGAATGAAATTCTGAATACTTATACATACGAGTATGTCTTAGATAGTTGAGGAATCGATCCATAATTGAATGGAAATCATATTTATATTAAAAACGTACGTCATTCATATAATGAAAACTAATGCTTATTTTGAATGTGCTTAAAACTGCTATATTTAATCCCATCATTAACAGAAACACGCTATCAAAATAGTTATAGACCCATTCATCAAACAATACTTTGTTAAATATAAAATACTTCTTTTTGAATAGTTTGTGATTTGGACTATATCTTAAGTAATCGAGGTGATCGATCATATGAAAAATGGTTTTAGAAAAAGGCAGTATTTCATAATAGTTGTCATACAAAAACAGCTAACACAATGCTTATATAATTTTATCATTCAGTTTTGAATATACTTATTGAAAATATGTAACAATACCATTGGTCTTTTTTATATTTTAAGAGTATTTCAAGATTTCGCAGTTACTCCACGTTTACTTCCCACTAATCTAATTCGTCGATAACGAAGTTACTATACAGTTCGTTGGTACTAGTTCGAAACTTATGCTTCTGGAATTTTCGGAACTTATTTGTAACATCTTGAATCCTTCGAAGATGAAGCAAGTGGTTATAAAAAAATTCAGAAAATACATTAATCCTGACAAAATGAATCATACTATATGTAAAAGCACTTTCCCAATAATTATCGAACTATTTCAATAAATATGACATTAGTATAGTTCATAGAGGACATAATATATTCTGGCGCCATCAGTTGCTATTGAAACGATTTTATATAAATTGATGTCATTGTCTTCTGCATTTTTGCACATCATTCGCTGTATCTTCCCATCTGGTTTGTTCCTAGAGCGGTAAAAATCCTAGATGTTCTTCTTTTGGACTTTGGGTAGACATATATCTGACAAAAAGAGTAACTTGTGTCGTGTTTTTTATGTCGCATCACTTGTCAATATCAAGTGATCAGGCAAAATTGAATAAGTTGAATAACTTCCACCTGCAAATATGTCACATTATAAGAAATTTTATCTGTACTGTGGACAATGGCAATCTCTTTCAAATTTTTGAAAATCACCAAATAGTTCTTAAGATGCACGTATGAAGCGTGTGTCACGGGGGAGTAGGCGAAAAAAAGCGAGTAGTCGCTGAGAGGTAGAATCGATGCGTGATCTTTATTAATAGATTCAGAACGATTTCTAAATATTTTTTTAATATCAATAATATTCTCTAATAGAACTAAAGAACCGCAGTCTGCCGAACCCTGCTCTAGTTTAGAAATACAAGTAATGAAATCTATAGAGGTCTCTACATGCAACTATACAATTGCTTGGCAGATGTGGAAGAGCGGTTCAAAATAAAAATTTCATAATTCAGAATCATCTAAAAGCTATTTTTGATCATCCATCGATTACAAAAAAATCGTACACAGATTTATTATTTTTGATATATTATTTGATTTATTTGATAATGTAACAAAATATTTTCGTTCGTTGAATTGTTTAGGTTCAGAAACTGACAGTTGGTTGGTTTATATAATAAACTCGAAATTTGATAGCTTCTTGAAAGAGAAGTGTAAAATTAGATATAAGATTAAGAGCTGATATGGTTATTAAAGGAATGTTCCGTACGAGTCAAAATCGTTGCGCTACTACTATTAATGAGAATAAACTGAAATGTTATTTCTGTCGAAAAGATTATCCAATCTATAGATGTGGAGAATTTTGGAAATTAAATAGAATACTGGCAACAAATAAATTAAAACTATACTTGAACTCTCATCTCATACTTGAAAATGTAAATTACAGAAGTGTATCAAATATCGAAAACTACACAATTCTCTGCTGGTGCAAATTCTCACCAGCCCGACGGTGTTAGGTACAATAGTGGCGCCTGCAATACATCAGATATTAGCTGTGAGCTGGAAGAACAGCCGACTCCTATCCAAGTACCACATTGCACAATTACGCCAGAGAAGCGAGTAGCGGTGTTACCACTAAGAATTATACTACGGAGATTTTGTTATCTATTTCTCTTGTTCGTTTAATAAATAAGAACAAAACGATTCTTGTTGTCCACTTTTGGTCCCTCTTTCTCAAAGCAATTTTGTCACTGAGAGACTGTGTGAAATTTTGAATTCACCGCTCAATAAAATTAATCAAGAAAAAGGAGTAGGACAAGCTTTAGCAAAAAAATAACAATTCAATAAAGTTGACGATTAATTCATGTGATTCCGCAAAATATCGGAAAAATACCTAAAAACTCATTCAATAAAAATATTCTAAAATTCCTTCAAATATTTCAAGGGCGGATACAAATTTTCATTTTTTAAAAGATATTGATTTACTTGTAGGATCTAATATTTTTTGGTTCATTTTACTTTCTATGCGAAAAAGTTTGGTCCAGACATGCTTATCTAACAAAATACAAAATTTGGTTGGGTGATAACAGGATATTTGTTCTTAAACCGTTTGGAATGTGGAATGAGTCGTTTACTTGCTTTCAAAAAAACAAAAATATTTGAAGAATATTTTAAGATTTAAGGAAACATTGAAAATTATTCTTCCGGAAAGTCTATAGTAAAGATATCTTTCAACGATTCGCTCCATGAATTAGGAGACTCGAAACGATGGCACTTCAGAGATTTGCCTTATTAGATAACAAATTAATCCAAATCAAATATTAAATCATATGTCTGCAATTGATCGGACTAACGAAGAAGGAATTTTTTTTTACTTTATGCTTCAATCAAACAATCTAGGCTGATGATAAAATATCGTGTGGTTTTTGACGGTTCGACCCAAAGTTCAGGTTGATCCATAAATGAGTGCAATATGTTAGCCCATCCTTACAAGATATATTTTTAATATTGCAGAACTAATAAGACGTGACGTGATTTCAAATCATCTTATTCAAAATCAGAAATCATTGAAATGCAAAGAAATATTTATCAAGTTTCAGCATCATCTGGTTTTGAACTATAAAAATGGATATGCAATGATGTCAACGTTTCAAAGCATTT
The DNA here is from genome assembly GCF_026230105.1 of Diorhabda sublineata. Classification (NCBI taxonomy): domain Eukaryota; kingdom Metazoa; phylum Arthropoda; class Insecta; order Coleoptera; family Chrysomelidae; genus Diorhabda; species Diorhabda sublineata. Next base: position 12,695,908 of record NC_079485.1, on the reverse strand, counting down.
CTATATGAATGATAATTTCTATGTAGCTGTTCTTCAAAAAGGAGTACAAAATAAGACTGTAGGTCTATAATGGGAACCTTCAAGGAATATTGTACAATACAATATTACTATGGAAATAACTAGTTAGAAATCTCAATGGACTAAACGTAGTATTCTTTATATATGTCAAATATATGATCCTTAAGGACTTCTTGGTCCACTGATTATAAACGCCAAATTAATAATGCAAACTATTTAAAGAAGAACAGTGGATTTGAATAAGGAATTACCAGTTGATGTCACTGAAAACTAGCCAAAACTTTATGTTGTATTGGTGAATGAAATGAGTTTATAACACCACATCATACAACAACATCAAAGTATATTAGTACCTAACTTCATGGGCTCAGTCATGACTCCATAAAGGCATAAGGTTGGTGTATTTTTATGAGATGCTCACCATCCTCTGGAAAATATAAGTCAATTATTATGCCCAAAATCAAAGGTAGCTCCATTAACCCAACCACGTTTAAAACTTTGGGGAGCTGGATTACTTACTTTTTGAAAAAGGTCACAGTTTAGTTGAATATGAAATTCAACAGTATTTATTATTAGACTGATTCGACTATTTCTTTAAATTAAAAAATATGCCAGTCGATGTAAGCAGTTTGTAGCGAATAGGAAGCAGAAAATTCAAAACTTGACGGAAAACTGGGAATATGTGAAATCATGTCCGTTCAGTACATCATCCAGCTGATCTACTGTCTAGAGAACTTACTGAACAACAAATTATGGAGGATATGTCCAGATTGACTGATTGGATGAAAAGACAACTTGGAAAGTTTTGCAAAGAAATTTTAGTTCTCTCGAACCACCTTGAATGTTGCGATTAAATTGCGTGCAAATGGAAGTTTTCCCTATAAATTTTCAAAATAAAAGAAATTTCACACAAAAGTAAAATTTTTTCATACAATCCTTCTCTAATAGATGGTTTATTATAAACATATTTTGCCAAATAATAAATTATACAAAAATACTGGTCTCTTTCAGCACGGAATTCTTGCAAATATATAATTAATCAATGCGTTAGCTGCCACTTAACTAGGTCCTTATCTCTGAACTTTATAAAGGCAAATTACCTGATAATGAAGTGAACAGCTTTTCCGTTTTTGAAAATGTTGTTTATGGAGGGCCTTCTTACTTTTCATTTGCATAACCCCGTATAGTGTCAGAGCTTACGACTGCAGCCTTTTTAATGGATTTTAACAGATTCATTAGTAGAAGGGGAAGAAGTTTTAATTATAGAAAAAATAAAATATCGTTTCGTTCCGACTAACCCCCTTATATTTGGGGGTCTCTGGGAAGCGGGGATAAAGAGTGTAAAACCTCATTTGAATCGGGTTTTGCGTAACACATCTTCAACTTATAAGAATTTCAGATTTTTTTGAAGGTATATTGAAATCCCGTCAACAGTGCGCAATGTGATCCCGATGATAACACAGCACTGACACCTGCCCATTTTCTAATCGGACGAACTTTGACTATGACCTGAATTTGATCTTTCTGATATTATGGGACATCACTTTGATAAATGGCAGAAATTGCAATCTATGGATCAGCAATTGTGATTCCAATAGAGAGTTGAGTATCTGAAGCAACTGCGTAAAAAATGGAGGACAAATTGCCATCTGCTGCTAAAACTTGGCTCATTGGTTTCTTTGGAGGACGATAAAATTTCTCCTGTTCATTGGCCCATAGGACGAGTGAGAGCATTTCATCCAGGCGCCGATGGACCCAAGTAGTGATAGTAAAAGTGCGTAGTTAAACAGAAAGAGCCTTGAATCGCATTTGTTTGTTACCATTTGAAAATTGGAACATTTTAAAATTATTTATTTTAACTCTAATAAGTACAAACGTTTATACACCTAATATTATCTGTACTTTGCAAAACATTCGATTCATCTAAAAATTGAAATCATTGTCATTGTATGACATATTTTCAAACAATAGCTATTATTTCATCATTATATCTGTTATTGTGATAATTCATTTGATCCAGTTATTGTTTTGTATTAGAAAGTAAGCTACCAAACGAATTGTTTTCTAAATTTATTGTTTTTGAAAGAAATACGTTCTCTCAAGAGAGGCTCTCTGACATAATAAATTTTTATTTAAAACGAAACAGAATTGGACGAATGTAACCCAAGTCGCAGTTGTATCAGAAAATTTGTGTTGTATGTGAAATTTTAGAACCAGCTAATGTTATGAGAACTAATCAATTCCTATTTAATGATAAATCCGATGATTTCATTAATTTGCTCAAAGTAACTTGAAAATATAAGAGTATTGTAAATTTGTCATCTATCTTCTCCAAAATTTTATTCAAAAGAGTTGATTAGGATACTAATTAACATTATATCTATGTAATCTGGAACTTTAGTAAATGGCTGTTTATATCTGTCTGATAGGTTATATCCGTTTTGGTAATAATAGTATCGGGATTACTAATTGTGATTTCTTCTTGTTCCTGTGAAGACTGTCCTATTTTTTACTTAAAAATTTTTTGTGATTCGATAGCTTTAACAAATCAAAGTGAATGTAAAAATATCATCAATATTCTACATTTCTTAAGACGACTGTTTATTTTTGGTGTGTATACCTTCTCTACAATATATATTATCTCGATAAAATATAAGTATTATTATGTAGGTGATTTTTATGATTAAGATCATATATTTATATATAAACTAGCCAAGCTGATTTCAATTTATTACTTAAGATATGTCTATTCATTTAATTTTTTAACAAATACCTATCACGTCTATTATCCATCACATCTTTTTAAAATATCTATAATTATGGAACTTGACAAATACGAAATGGATAATGGTTCATTTTCCATTTGAATGATAAAGAAATACAGAGAAAATATACCTGCATGTATATTGGAGTGTTGCTCTTATCTTATATTCTCCAGCTGGAACGTGGATTTGTACATTATATCCACATTATTTCACCGACTAGGAAATTGAAGGCCAACGAAACTAGCTCCAATGAATCAATTTTATATTTTTTTGCTGATAAATCGTCTTGACAATTAATTGCTTTTTCAGTAGATGATATTTTAGATGTTACTTAATATTAATTTTTATGAGAATATAATCTGATAGTGAAATTTATATTGATAGATATGATAATACCAATTAAAACTTTTAAACATACTTTCTTAAAAGGGGTGGCTTTTAAGGGTAGGGATGGGGGAATGATGGTCAGTGGGCAATGCCGGTCACGTTAAAATCGTAAACTCACATATTTTGTGGTTATAAAATCAAAAACTTAGTTAAAGATAAGCTTAAAGTGATTTATATTATTGAATATATTTTTATATAAGTTAGTAAAATACATTTACTATCGTATCCCATGTGCTTGTTAGATTTTGTGAAACTTATTCATGTTTTTCGTGACAAACAAAAGAAACTGTTTTCATATTTTGGTAGTTAATTTTGGTGAAAATGTAAAAAATATTTTGGATATAGACTCTATAAATAAATGATTACCTATGCCGTAAGTCCCTAAAATAAATTGAAAAATGGATCAATGCTTCAGTGACCACCTTTCGCCCTCTTACCCATCAAGATCAATATTCAAACAATATTGAAGTATGAAAGAGGCTTACATTCACAATTTATTGTATATCACTTGAAATAATGGATTACACACAATCCCAAATTTCATATTGTTCAGTAAAGTGAAATGAGCACGTGAGCAAAATTTTAATATGGATCGGTGTACTCCTAAGGAGGTAATAACTCATTTCTAACTATGTTGACAGGACTATTAAACAACACTGGTAGTATGAGTTTCATTTCCAATCGATCTCTTCTGAATTGTTATCACTTTCACAAGGATCGAAAATAGTAGTTTTGTGAAAGGATTTTAATGAGTATACACACCTATCAACATTATAAACAAAGTATCTATAAATAACATAACTTCACCTTGGAAGCATTTTATTCGGTATTGCTGTCGTGACATTATTCATTAAAAAATGTCAAGACAAAATTTCAGGAACTACTCGGTTAATTACTACGTATTTTGAATATATGACCCTGACGTGAATATTGGAATAATATGCTTCTTATGAATAAGCGGGCGTATGCTCCAATAGTGAAATAATATGCTTCTTATAAATAAGTTGAAGGATGCTCCAATACCTGCTGCTAACTATCAATAACAAATTAACTGGTTCAATACATAAGGTTCTTCTTTCTCCAATTAAAAATGCTTGGTACATATTAATGTAATAGCTTAGTTTTAATAACAAATATTATATGTCCATATACCTATGACTATGGCCTCTTATGCATTAATTTTAACAATAAAAATCCAGAAAGATATTGCACACTTTATATTCTAAACTCTTTTCAAGATATGTCTAGTAAAACTGTTCTTTATAGACATAGGCTGTCCCAGAAACATGTAATCAGCACTTATTAAGTGATAAATATTTAATTTGGTCACGTTTAAATATTTAAATCTTTCTTAGGGGTATTTTTATATGGTTTGTCAACTCCTATCAAAAGTATTTTTATTTTACCTGCAATGTAACTCAATGTCAGGAACAGATCTAGTGCTATTTTCTTCCAAGCACAGTGAACCGTCTTCCTCGCTGTCAGAAAAAACAGACAACTGAGGATGATGAGAAGACACTAAAAACGTTGTACATTCTTGACGCATCAGCACTGGTTTAGAGCAGTTGGCCGGAGAAGAAGCACTCGTCAACGACGGCTGGCCTACTAAAAGGCTTGCGGTTTCATCTTGACTACTCATGCTGTGCCCTTTGGGCCCTATTGGGCTTTCATATCTGTAACAAATAATTTAAATGCTATTATGAATATTTCTATAATGAAATATGAGTTTACAGTATTTACCTAAATGACCACGATAATATAATAACAATTAGTGATTTATTTATTAAAGAGAAGTCGTGTGATTTTACATATTGTATGGTAAATATCATATTACGCCATAGTCCTTATGAATAGTTTGATTCATTTTTCTAAAAGTAAATCAGTATAGATATGAAATGGCAATTGCAAAATCACTATATGAAAACACCTCTTCAGAAAATTAAATACAGAGTGGCGCATTTACGAAGATACTCAAAAGAAACTAAACTATATAACATTAAGTTTATTTTTACAATTTCTCGATTATTGGAATAGAGGAAATTTTTTAACCTAGTTGAACAAACTGATTGTTATCCCAGAAACCTGCAGAATCAAGAAGAAATAGGAGAAATTGATTGTTGTTCTATAGTTTTTAGCCATTGATAAGATTCTTGCACAGTAATTTGTTTCATAACGATATATGAAATATTTATGTCGGTCCTAAAATTGACGTACTAAATGAACTTACTTCTAGATCTCAAATTTTCCAATCTCGCTATTTTAGCCAGAAGTAGTAAAGGATATGCTGTTTGTTGCTTGTCTTGAATTTTGAGGTTAATCCTCAGGATACCTCTAAAAAGATCCTAAACTTGCGTTATTTAATCAGTTATTAGTGGGTATGAGTATTTTCTGAAAACTGGTATAATGAATTATTGAAATTAGAGTTATTTATAGTTAAAGCGCTATATTGATCATATGGTAGTGAAATTTTGGTCATGATAACTTTTTATTATTCATTAAACCATAAAAATAAACATTGTACATTTTAGGAACTCACTTTTCATTAAATTCACTCCTATCGACAAAATGTCTGTTTACTAATTATCATTTTTTCATAATTAAATTCTCTTCGTAATTTCAACACGCAAGTATATTACTATATATTTTTCATTGAAAACAATGAAACGCTTGGGAATGGGCACTGGAACAGGAATTGGATCAATGTATTTATTGAATAATAAACACGATGGTGCCTTGCTTTGCCGCTGCCCTACCTTACTTACTAACTTCGATTCAACCGAACTGTAGTACGCAGTTTCTTACTTCATTCGGACTTGATTTGAATGAAATGAGATGATTTGAGTAAAAAGAGTAATCAGTATGAGTTGTTGAGAGCTCCAGTTAACCGTATTATAACAACGTTGAATGGATTTCAAATACTCTTTTATATATTAATTTATAGTACAAACTTTGTATGACTGATAACTGGAGGAGATAGATTTTATTTTGAACTAAATTCATTTCATAACGGTTCAAATCTCAACATCAATAAACAAAACTACTTTGTAAGAATACTGAAATTCATTGTGTATTGTATTCCATAACTATTCTAAATTATTTTTGACAAAAAATTGGTTATTATTTATTATACTCGTATATAGTATCACAATATCAATTTAACAATAATATCAAATATATATATTTTTTTAAACTGCAGACTCACTAATGTTCCAATCCACGTTTCTATCCGGATGTAATTGAAAATAAGTTTATCGCTTTATAGATGAAACTTAATTAAGGGATTTGTTATTGTAAATATTATTTCTTTTGCTATATAATTTGAAAACATAAACATAGACATCATATGGCTCTTCCACATTAATGTGACATTCAAGATGTATGAAATTCCAAATAAAAAAGTCGACTGACTATCTTGGGTACAGGAGTAGTATGGTAGCAGTTTCTACGTAACATTTTCTTAATGACTTGCTGGCCCTAAAGCGAAGTTTATGATTGCAGGATGTAACTAGACACATCAAATTTCATAATTGGACTGATTTTTGGATGGAAGAAAATATGTAAGTTGCACGGAAAAGAAACCTTTTACTTATGTGAAAATTGTTATTAGTTTCACTACAGCTAAAAATCGTAAAATAAATTGCCAGTGAATATTACAAAGTAAAAGGGTCTCAGAGGATGACGCCGCTTTAAGGAAACTCCTGCGTTTACCAAACTAGTCATATTGAAATTAAAATTTCTTCTTTCTACTCCATTTTAGGCAAATTGCCTGTTCATTCTTCGCAGCATGCCTATTACCTTCGTAAGATTATCACTTTTTCGCGGCCTTCCCATACTTGGTGGTGGTTTCTCGTGCTATCCTAACTATTCTTTCCTCGCTCATTCTATTTATGTGTTTGTCCCATTCGCGCTTTCTGTTCAGTACCCATTCGTTAATATTAAAATTTATTCTTTTTAATTCCGCATGTATTTATGCTTAAAAATCTTAGATTAATTAATTATGAATTATTAAGCATAAAAAATGAACGGTAACATTCTATTAAGAGTAAATAGTCGCTCGTTTGATTTCATCCAAACAGCCAATAAGCGTCGAGTATTGCTCGACTGCATATACTTTAATAGTATATGCAGTATGTATGTATATGAATAACGACCAGTCTATAATGGCATCGGTTATTATAGTTGTTTGTTACAGGGAAATATATTTAGTTTGTGATTGTAATGAGCCAAAATCAAAAAGAAACTATAAAAATGTGGTTAAATTTCGTGCACTTTCCTTGAGTGACAAAAGTAATATGGCCGTTTTCTTAATTTCCGCTCAGTTACTGGATATGTGTTGAATTATAACAATGTTTGGCTAATAACTCTTATTTTTGTTTGATAACCATTATAACGTCTAACACCATTAGAGAGATTAATTTCTTAGTAATCAAATTTACTTATATACTCATATATCACGGCAGTTTTGATTTAATTTTTAATCAAAGAATTTAACTATGGCTCTCATAGGAATCCATTTTAAAGAGGCAAACGTTGAACTCAAATTTCTTTAGATTTTGATCGATAATACTTATGAAGAAGGATAGCGTTAGATTCGTCATACACTACACTATCAAAAAATATATATCTTGTTTCGTGACATTTTTCGCGGGAGCCTCATAAAATGCACAATACTATACGTTTTGTTGTGAACTGCTTATGGCCTCTTATTTTTTCACTTTTCCAATCATAATTAATTCTAATCATATAAGGTCGTGATTGACATCCAATTGACAACAAAAATGTTTCTTTGTCTTTTGTACTTTCAAGAAAAGGATGAGCAGATACTACAATCAATTTAAAAACAAAACAGAAACGAAACATCAAAACATAAAAAATTTTCCTTACATGACATTAGTATAGGTCATAGAGGACATAATACATTATCCAAACATTTCACTAAATTAAAATCTAAAACACCAAAAAACAAAAGAAGTACTATATATAAAGTACCTTGTAATGATTGTGACGCTGCCTACATAGGGCAAACATCTCAGTATTTAGAAAATAGACTAAAAGATCATGAATATGATAAAAAAAATAGAACTGCCTTGACGAACCATGAGATATCAAAAAAACATAAATTCAATTATAAAGATTCAAAAATTCTTGAAACGGAATCTAATACACGAAAAAGGGCATTTTTAGAAATGGTTCACATAAGAACGAAAAAGCTATAAATGATAAAAAAGATCTGAATAATTTAAGTCAAATTTATAGCTCTATTTTATGAATTCTAATAAATTTAATTTATTACCGCTATATATTTGAGATGTGGAAACCAAAGAAAAAATTAATTTTTCTTATTGGAGGAAAGTTGATTTTATTCTTATTTTGATATTCATGAGGTGATCTATAGATCAATATAAATAAGCAAATTGTCAGTGTCAATATCATATTTTGTTAAGGACTTAAAGAAAAGTCGAAACGTCAAAATTTATCTTTCTTTTAAAAAGTATCAAAACAACTAATTTTGAAACAGAAGAGACCTAAAATCAAGAACATTTAGATGCATTTTATATATATATATATATATATATATATATATATATATATATATATATATATATATACGAATGTAACTTGGTAGAATATTCTTGAAAAAGTTTCACGGTGGAGCAAAATGAAAATTATCCTACTCCCACTTTGTTTACTAACAGCAGCCAAAAAAGATAATCCATAAAAATAATGGTCTAGCATTATAAATCCCTTATTCTTATCAGGTAACTACCATACTACAACCTATTCAAGACCTTTAATAATTTTCCACATGTCGCTGTTTCCAGGTTTGTTGTGATTTTTATGAAACTTGGACTTATTTACCTATTAAATAACTGATGGTAGGGGACAATACAACCGCAGCTGTACATACCCGATATCTTCATGTTTAATCCAAATGCTCATCAAATTTGCAACGGAATTTGAGTACACTAACGAGCCATTCATGTACATATCAACACTGCGTGTACCAAGACACTCTATATTGCAGAGGAAATAAATCCTAAAGCTGCTCGATCCAATATCTGAAAAAACTACCCAATAAATTAATGAAAACTCTCCATTCCAAAGAAACATCTATTTTCTCTATTGGAAAACTTCCAATGATTATTCGTTCTTTGATTACTTTTATATTGATGTAAGCTCTTATTTTCAGACCTCTAAAAACTGTCTTATAGCCAATAGGATTGTATTGTAATTTGAACAATTTTATTTTTGGATTAAATATTTATTAATCAAATATTTTCCTTATTCTTATACTCTTATGTATTTCGTATATAGTAGTATTTTTGCTGTTAAAATTCCACTCAATTAAAACACGTATAATCTTAAGTCTGTTTTTATAAAAAGATCTGAAACCACCGATTTGGAAATCATGTGAATCAATTTATCTTCCGCATGATATTTCCAAACTATTTTCTCCAATTAAGTTTGCGGGAATGAAAGCTCCACTTCAAATTCCAATATTTGCTTTGTCATTACTAATATACTGGATAAATTAATTTTATAATTTCATTGAGACAAAAGCATTTATTTCTCTATAGAGATTAAATATTGAGAGTTGGAACACTTGCTATTATCGTTTTTAAAAAACGATTAAATTTAAATTTTATGATTTCAATTAAAGAGAAATGTAAATTTGAATATAATTACAAAAATATACTAAACGTAGAAGTAAATGGAATGAACAGAAATGCTATCAAATTGTGCACGGATTGCTCCGAAGTATCCTGAATATACTGTTTACAACACCACTACACCAACACTAACAATTACACTGTCCGACGCGCGTTTCGATAACCAAGTTATCGTCTTCAGAGACTGAAGATAAACTAAAATCTAATAAATAAGCCACCTCCCGCGTAAATTCATTCCAGTGGTAAAAACTTCTTGGCGGGAATATTCATGTTTATTCTTTGGCTACTAAACTAGAGAGTGGGCTGTAAGAAATTGGCTCTTTCTCCCTATTCAACCTACCCTTACATCTAGAAATTTCAATGCTCTCAAATGCATCCAATAATTTATTATTGGATACATTTTTCAACAATTTCACATTATTAATATTTATTCAATGATTGTGACTGGCAGCGTGATCGACAATACCTGATTTTCCGGTCCGTCCATATTTCAAATGAGCTATGTGTTTATTAAATCGGAGAGTAACGGATCTCTTAGTCTGCCCAATATACTTTCGGTCACAATCACAACTTATTTCATATATACCACTCTTTTTCAAATTTGGTATTTTTTTCTTAGGATTGCCCAACAATTGTTTTAATATCTTGTTTGATTTATAAACCAATTTTAAACCCACTCTGCTAAATATTCCTTCCAGTCCTCTCGTGTAAAGAAGACTGAAAGGTATCAGAACAAATTTTTCTTGTTTTTCGCGGGAGGTGGCTTATTGGTGTCTCTGTAGACGATAACTTGGTTATCACCAACGGTTCCAGAAATTCCAACTTAGTCCGAAGTATCGGGCAGAGCTAAAATAAAAATGTATGGGTCAAAAATTAAGCACTTTAAAAGGTTGGGCAAAACGCCAAGTATTCTTCGATCAGAAAATATGCTGCTGAAAAATGTGTTCAATTCCAAAGGAATGATCGTAAAATATCTTGGTAAATATCCAAGTAGGCAAAATATTGAAGTTACCTCTTATGAGATATTCGTAAATGAAATAGCATACAGATTTGCTAAAGTAGGGGAACATAAATCTCTTTTGTAGGATACGAACCCTCCTGTGGAATTGGCTTCAGAACAATACGGAAAACATAAGAAATGAGTGAAGTAAATAGGAATAAATCAGTTACTGAGGGGTTGACACATGCAAAGATACCCCTTGGACTCTATAACCAAAGATGATGTATTAAAATTATCAATTTGATTGAGAACAATTTGCGAACATTAAGGGGACTCAGCAGCTAAAACCACATGTTCTGAACTTCCTGGAAGGTGTGAGATTAATGAATCATCTGTAAACACATACCCAGTGCCACAAGAAAAGAGTGCACAATAGATCTTTCCCATTTCAGTGTATATGAACCTCAAAAATTATACATACATACATAAAATATAGTTACTGGACAATTTTCACAGAGATTGGATAATATCATGAAATATATTGGATAGACAGTATTTATTACAAATATTGACGAAACTCAATTATTTCAAAAAAAGACTTGGATAGGAATTTGTTGTTGTCAAAAATATATTTACGTATTTTCGTTAAGAGAAGTTTTGTATAAATTGTAAAGTCCATAAATTTCCGTCTTTCTGACTCCAAATATGAATGATTTTCAGATTTTCTAGAACTATAAAGAGCACTTGACTCCTCTTTATAGCATACATGACAAAGCATAATCTCATCTGATCATTCTTTATACAAAATAAATTGTGGGTATTCTTTTGTTATTCAGTGTTCATGAAAAAATATTTACTAGTATAGCATTGAATTCTATTATTTTTTGGCAGAATGCTGTTCTTACATACAAAAATTTTTTTATTATTTCGACGTTTCTTGTTTACATTTTCTTGGCGTTTATTTTTTCTTCAGTTTTTGTTTTTTCTCTTTTTTCTCCCTTTTTCGTCGCCTGCCAACTGTAAATTTTGAGGCCATTACGAATGGACTTCTTTACGTATTTTTTTCTCTTTTATTTTGATTACTGATTAATCTTACTTCACCAATGTTCTTGATCTATCATTTATTAAAGCCGGAAAATAAATTAAAAGAATATAGTGAAGCTTATGGATTAAATTTATACAAAAAACTATAAAATTGAGTTTATTATATTTACATAAAATCAACGTATATATTTGATACAGTTATATGACACCCAATTTTAAAGTGTTGAAGTATTCGAATACTTCTTTATTCTGCATAAAATTATGTATATTTTTCATATGAGAAATCTTGTTGATTGAAATGAAAATATAGCAGTAGAATGAGTAAATCATTATGATTCAGTGCAATCTGATTAGCACGATACTTCCATTTATCTGGTTTACCTTCCACATAAACCACTGCATGCTTGTATTCTATTAAAGCAGTAATAGCAGTTGAATGTTACACTAACCTAGTAAAGCCTAGCACTTTATCAGTAGTCTTACCGAATCAGTGTTACAGTTAAGTAATCCTAAGCAACCATTTTCACAGCGGCGCATCATCATCAATTACTTATTTATTATTACGAACTCTAGCCTCTTTAAGTTATCATTGCTATAAATTGTCTGTGTTTACTATTTCTGTCAGTTTTATAGATCCAACTTCAACCCCATTAAGGTATTGTCTTCAATTATTTATTATTTAATTATTATCACTGTGACTATAAGGAACCATAAATATATTTATCTCATTTTATAATTATTATTGTATAAGATAAGAATTAGCCCGTAAAACTAATACTGGGTTCATTAAATTTAATATTCGTCTAGTACGCCAGTCAGATTAGTGTAACTTATTAAATTCTCAGATTGCTAAATAAATTGTTTTTAAAAAGCAAATTGGTGAATTGAGTTATTTAATTTTACCACGAAACAAATGTTATTTAACTAATTAGACATCTCTGTAGACGAATATTTTCTTGGGATTACCCATTCTACGTTCATTCACATATTCCAGAAGAAAAAGAGTATCGGCTTTTAGTAATCTGAGTACATGATATATCTTGACCTAAAATTTAGATTTGATTTGTCAAATTCGTTTTTTTTTGGCAAAAACATGATTGACTGACAGCTGATGATGACAAGATTGAGGACAGTAGAAGTAACCCTTTTGTGAATGATCACCTTACTTTAGGTATATTCCATAATTTATTTTGACGATTCTATTATTTAAATTTCACTTATATATCATGCTTCCCTAATTAATCATTACTCATTGTGAAAAGAGCGCTTCGTCAAAAAGAAAATTGTGAGAATAAAGTTACTTTGTCAATTTGTTTCATCGCCAATCAGATGAACGTTTCTTGGGAAAATCTTTGTAAATGAAGATTTTACTATCAAACTTTAGTTCCGTACTGGCAGTAAAAAGGATTTAGAAGTTTTATTGTTGTGTAGAGAAAATTACAATGTGGCAAGTGTACACTACTGTACACTGTAATGTCACCGTCAGCATAATGTGAAAATTGCTTATCGAACTACCTTTTATTATGTTGCCATTTGTATCTACGTGTTTTTTAATGACTTCCACTCACGACGTTACTTTGTGGATCTCTCGTTGTTATTATTTCAGTCACGAAATTTTTTAGTTATACTCGTATTAGATTCATTTGCTTACATTATCCATTCAGTTGTAGCATTGCAAATGAATTAATTTATTTAATTTTCGAGATGGTTTCTAAACGTGTGTGAGAGGGAGAGGGTGCATTATAATAATGAAATATTATTTTTTCCCATATAAATCAGGAATTTTTCCTGTATCCTTATCCACGTGTAGTTGATTCAAATATTCCCAATAATACTCTCCATTTATTGTATTAGTAGTGTGAAGGTAATCCATAAGAAAAATTCCTGTGCATCATAATAAACTGATGCTAACACATTCTCCCTCGATTTCTGATTTGCATCGAAATAGATGTACCGAGTTCACACCACTCCTTAGCATTGGTTTTGATTCAAGAGTCTCGAAATTCGTTTTTTTTTCTAATTATTGGATTATTTGACTCAGTTAATAAATCTCTTATCTACAAAGCTTGAGTTGAAAATGAACAAATTCAGAAATTAAATGTTGAAGTGAAAAATTATATGATTAACAAATCTTGAAAGTGAGATTGCTGAATCTGCGGTTCCCATAAGAAGTGGTGATATAATTAATGATAAATTATATGAATAGCAAGCCTTGGAAATGAGGAAATAAGGACAGGTGAGATAATTCCTCCATTTAAAAATTCAACTTCGAGGGCTAAATGGAAGCTGAACACTAGTCAGGTAGATAGTGTGGTCCCCTTTCGGTTGCATCCACCAGTTATTAAGTTTCTTGCCAACTATGATTCCTTAAATTATAATCAGAAGACAATAAATACTTATTGTCCATACACTAGACTTTTAGTAGATTTGTTGTTATCCCTTAATTTGTTTAGTAGTAGATGGTATTGGGAAATTTTCTATAGGTTTTATTTTATCAGGGTTAGGTTTAACGGTGTGACAACCTGACCTAAATAGGTCACCTCTTTTCTTAAAAATTCATACTTATCCAGTTGAATTTAAAAATCGACTCTCTAGGACGATGAAAAACATTTTTTAAACAATCAGTTTCGCAATGACGTTGAAAAAGTAATTATATCATCTAGATAAACCAAACATTGCTCATTCTGAATACCATGTAGTATGTTATCTATGACAAGTTGAAATGTCGCTGGTGCTCTTTTAAGGCCAAATGACATTCTTAGGAACTCCCAGTGACCATCATTTTTGGTCATAAACGCCGTTTTCTCAATATCGTTTTCATCCATTATGATTTGGTGAAACCCACTGGCAGGATCGAGGATGGTGAAATATTGACATCTACCTAGTTTGTCTAGCAAATCGATGATGTTAAGGAAAGGGTACTCGTCATCTATAGTTTCAAAATTTAATTACCTATAATCGATCACTACTCTCTATTTTAGTTCCCCTGAAGCGTCCATTGGGTGAAGACCACAGTGAACTACTCGGTCCAATTATTTTATTATATAACATCTTTTTTATTTGTTTTCGAACCTCGTCTTTATATATAAAAGGGTATAGTCGTGTACATACAGGCATTTCATCATTTGTATTAATTTTATGTTTTATTTTATTTGTATTGTGTGTTAATGGCAAATCATATTTTTTTTTATTTCAAGCTAATCCGCTTCCACCCAAGGTGATTAGCGGGGTGTATAACAATATACAACAATATACAATATTAGATTTTGTTTAGTAGATTAATGTCCTTTAGGAATCCCAACAATTTATCAACTGGGCAGTTTACACCTAAGAGTATATTTAAGTCTGTGGGTAGTCTATATTTTAGCCGGTACGTGTCGAACTTAGTGCAATTGATCAGGACATGTTTCACTGTTAAGTGTTCTTGACATGGATCACATATAGGAGCATTGTCATTATTGAAAAGATAAGTGTGCGTAAATTTGCAATGCCCTATTCTAAGTCTAGTAATAGTCACTTGTGCTCTGCGTGATATTTTTGGATGCTTCCACGGTGTCACTGTTGATTTAAATTCGCGAAGTTTGTCTTGCGATCGCTGCCAGTCTTGTTGCCAGTGGTTGTGAACTTTTTCCCGAATAAGTGTTCTCACGTCACTCACCACGCACTTTGTTATGAATTCAGCATTAACGTTTACGATTGCGTTACGCGCACAAAGGTCCGCTTTTTCTTTGCCTCTGATGCCAATGTGAGCAGGAATCCAAATGAAATCGACAGATTTCTTGTCGTTCTGGATATTGTGAAGCAGTGATTTGATTGATTGTAATATTGGATGCTTGGGATAGAGATGTTTCAAGGATTGAATGCTACTTAAGGAATCAGTTAAAATTAGGGTTTTGGGATTTGGGAAGGAGGTAGTTACTTTAAGGGCATGAAAGATAGCATAGAGTTCTGCCGTAAATATGCTTGTGTGCGGGGAGAATTTTATGCTGTAAGATTCAGTTGCGGTCACTACTGCAGCACCCACTCCTGCCTCCGATTTCGAAGCATCCGTGTAGACTATGTTGAAGTCAATGTAGTTATGCAGTATCCTGTTGAGTTCTGCAAAGATTTCATGGCGATTTGTATCCCTATCAAACCCGGTCAAGTTAGTATGGCAGCGAGGGGTAGAGATTGTCCACGGAGCTGGATGTTCGACAGTGGATGGAAACATTGTTGGGAGCTCTAGGTTAAATTTCTGAAGGAGATCTCTAACTCTGGCATAGAATGGCTTTGATAGATGCGGTTTTTTATCAAAAAGATCTCTATATATGTTGTTGAATGTCTTATTGTAAACTGGTTTTCCAGCATTAGTGGATATAGCAGCCGCGTAATTCAAGCTCAATATAGAGCGTCTGTAGTTTAATGATGTTTCACCAAGAAGACTTCGAATGCTGGTATTAGGGGATGTTGTAAACGAGCCTGAAGCTGTTTTTAATGCTGCATTATGGATAACATCGAGTTTGCGAAGTACAGTTTTTCTGGCAGATGCGTAAGCTATGGAGCCGTAGTCTATTTTAGACCTAATCAGCGTTTTATATATAAGTAGGAGTGTTGTTTGGTCAGATCCCCAATTTATATTTCCTAGACTTTTCATTATATTAAGCCGCTTCATACATGTTTGGACTAACTACTCTATGTGATCTTTCCAGGTAAGCTTATGGTCAAAGATCATTCCTAGAAATTTAGCTGATGATTTAAAGTTGATACTTTTTGGTTATAAAGTTTCCATTTTTGGGATAGTATATGAACGATTTCTGCTGAATACCACACCTGTTGTTTTGGTAACAGAAAACCTGAAGCCGGATTGACGTGACCATAGTTCCAAATTTGTGATGAATTGTTGAATAAATAGAGATATTGTATTTATATTTTTTCCTTTTATGTAAACTACTAGGTCATCTGCGAAGACTCTTGCTTTCAATGGTTTTTTCAGATTATTGAGTATGTTCTTGATGGCAATCAGAAATAAAGTAGGGCTGATAACTGAGCCTTGTGGGGTTTCATTTGCTTGGCGGTAGGCATCAGATAGTACGTCGTCAACCCGAACCTTGAATGTTCTGTTGGCAAGGAAGTTGTTGATGAAAGCTAGGCAATTTCCTGTGATATTCCATCTTCGTAGTTGCATCAGAATGTTTGGAGTCCTACAGGTATCAAAAGCTTTTGAGATATCGAAGAAAATGGCTACGCATACCTGTTTGGTGGCAAAAGCTTCGTTGATCTCACTTTCCAAATCCACAATATTGTCAAGAGTTGAGCAGTTTGGTCTAAAACCAGTTTGTTCGTTGATTAGGAGGTTAGAAGTTTCGAGATGCCACATGAGTCTTTGGTTGACAATTTTCTCTAGCAGTTTTCCCATTGAGCATGTTAGTGATATAGGTATGTACGAGTTGGCTTCTTTTTGGGCTTTTTAGATCTCAAAAATGGTAGAATAATTGCTTCAGACCATAATGAAGGGAATACTTTATCTTCCCATGTCTTGTTGAAAAGCTTCAGTAGATGCCGTTTTGCTGAAGGTGGTAGATATTTGAGGAATATGACTGGAATATTGTCTGGACCTGGGCTCGAGTTTTTCATTTTTTCTAAGGAGCTGTCAAGTTCTTCTATAGTAATAGGAAGGTTTAAAGGGTTATCCAGTTAATTAAATATTTCTGCGTATTCTTTAAATGAATTAACTATTTTAGTTTTTTCTCCTGAATTTGAATAAAAAATGAATTTTGAAAAATCCAATTTGGTTTATAAATTTCATCAAAATAATTTAATTCGAATCGTTGGATAATTGATCTATCAAATTTAGCGACAGCGATATCAAAAATCTATAGTGATAAAATCTGTAGAAACGGTTGGAAATAATGGCTGAAGCTGTGCTATTGTTCGCTATGGATAGATGATGAGTTTTTGATGAGAAATTTCACATTTATCATTTGCACACAATGAGGCGCTATGTTTATTAAAATTACTCCGTTGTTAGTGGAATTCTGGCAACTTAAATATTTTTTACATTAGTATAAAAGTAATATATCTAGGAGCAGATGTTTGAAGGGTAGTTGATAAATAGGTATTATTCATATGCGTAGAAAATAACGAAGGAATCTTTTGAAAATTATAATTTTCACTAAGGAAAATATATATATATATATATATATATATATATATATATAGGACAATTCACTTTTATTTACATTATTAAGAGATATTATTTTTTGTGGTTCTGTGGTAGAACTGTTGTGAAGCTGACCTTGTAAATTGATTTCGGGATCATTAAAATCAATTAGATCATGTTCAGAATTATCTACATGTATATTATAGGGATCTGAATTGGAATTTTGAGAACAAAAATCATTATTCTGACATTCTTCATTGGATAATTCTCCAGATGTAAAATTTTTTTGAGGTTGATTTTAGTTAAAACGATATGAGAAATTTGTAACGTTCCTGGTTTTAAACTCGTTGATGTAACTCTTTGAAATGTATTACATGTAGAAACTTACATTCGCGGGAAAGAGTTTTGGGCTTGACAGGAGTTATTATTTAGAATATTATTATTATTTGGAGTTTGTACATTATGACCTTGATTGTAGAAATAATTTTCTCTACTATTAAAATTATTACTATTATCAAAGTTATTATTAATTTTCATTTTTATTTTGAAAATATTGAATATTATCTTTATCCAAAACATAAGATTTGGTTTAGAGTGCCAGGCTTCATATAGCGTATTATTGTTCTGAAACCTGACAAGAAGGTTTTCAAGACTATATTATTATACAAGTCCTTTAACAATTTATTATGATGTGTTGTTTCATGTAACTCAACGTAACTGCATATTAAATTTACAATTTGTAAAATTCTGTTATAGAATGTCCAAGAAGTGACGTTTTAAATATTTACAACCAGTTTAGCGTTACCACTAAGTTAAGAAATTATGGAATTAATAAAATATAAATTTTGAAAATGATTTGGTTGTTTTCTATTATAAAAATTGTTAATAAGTGATTCGCATACGGATAAGTACCTATTGAGTTCAGTAGGGTTACCATCGAATTATGGTACGTTGTTCTGGTACTTTGATTTAAAATCTGCGATATTATTACAATTATATTTGACTCCAATATTTTTGTTTTTTCATCTTTTGTTGAATCCAGAAGAGCTTTCTTGTTCTGGTCCAGAAAGATCGATTAAGTTATCAAAGACAAAATCACTAAATAAATCGATGGACATATAATGACATTTAAGTTTAAAATTACTTACAACAATATTACGATTCTCCTTATCCAAACTATAAGGGTGAACAGTACCTATTCTTGGATGTGCACTCTTCGCAAGGCTGAACAATGTTTGTCTCAACTTTCGACGTTAGATGTTGTGAAAAGTTGTAGTGGTCCTCGATGGATGAGATTCTGGATTTTCTCAGAACAACTCCACTGAGAACACCTCCACTCACGAAACGCGACACCGGTTTCGATTACCAATCAATCGTTGAGACGAAATTGTCTAGTTAGAGACGCGACAGTTTGGAAACCCAATCTGTCTGCGCAAGAAATTTTTCTAAGTCTCGAAATTCGTTTTTTTTTTAATTATTAGATTATTTGAATTAGTTATTACTTTGAAAATACATCTAACATCTACAAAGCTTGACTTAAGAATGAACAGAGATTAGAAGTTAAAGTGAAAAATGACATAATTAACAAATCTTGGAAGTAAGGTTGCTAAGTCTGCGGTTCCCATAAAGAGTGGTGAGATAATCTATGAAAAATGATATGAACAGCAAGTCTTAGAATGGGGAATAAGGAGGAGTGGTGAGATAATTCGTGTTTTTGTTTAGACGTTACCGTACAGATCTTTTTGTAACTAGCTATCCTCTTGTATAATCACATTTAAATGCACCATCCCATCTTTTCACTGTTCGAATTATGGGTAAAGTGTCCTCATACACTAACTATTATTTGCGAATTTGTTTTGGTGATACATGATACTAAAATTTTGAATATTGCACGATATCTAAGTTTTGCTATTGTTCAAATATACTATGAGATGTCAACTTTGGACAACTGAGAATATAAAACTGTGTTGACCTATGTATATGAAAGTGCACGCGTGTTTATTAATACATAGTACCACGTTGAGACAACTAAAACGACGAATCTAATGGCGCCATTTCTTATTGAACAGCTGGTTACTGTAAAACAGCTCATTTTCAAGATCATTTATATATACATAAAATGACTTTGAATAAAACACATTGTTTTATAATGCTTCCTAATCAGTAAAACGATATTAATATATGTTTGGATTTGGTGTGCTCCTACGTAGAACAGGAACTACATGATTTTTATAGAAAGGCTCATCAATTTTATATTACTTTCTTCCTGTATTATCGACTTCGACACTTCAGCCCCCAAGCAGATGTACAATTCTCGCCACAATATTTCAATGAAATTAGGGTCCGAGTATAATGAAACTATCATGGAAGTAGTAGAGGTGTAATAAAACTGTTAAATTGTATGTAGCAAGAAGGCGTGACTTGACAATGATTGATTCTATGGAATGATTTGTGAACAAAGCAGTATTTTTCCATATATATCTTAAATTATATTATAATCAAAGAGCCCTTGAACCAAGTACTCACACGCAACATTTTTCATATATCAGTGTGATTTTTTTATGAAGCGGATGAAACCGAAATTTTATTTTTACAGCTAAGTTTGATATGAGTTTACATCCCCTACAAAGCTAATTCCACCATAACGCATGTGCAATGTGATATTTATAAACGTATAATGATATGGAAGAAATTCAAATCTGGTGTCTTCAATATGAATAGAAAAGAAAAAGTGAGATTCTTATATTTATAGAATGGCTGACGTTTACAAATCGAAGCAGCTTTAGTCGAAATATTTTATCATATTGTACAGTAGGAGTTACACTGAAACAAATAATGAGATCCTGAGTCAATAAACATCAACTACCATACAACAATCATGTATATATCCGTATATATATATATATATATATATATATATATATATATATATATATATATATATATATATATATAATGCATCTAAATGTTCTTGATTTAAAATTAGTTTTTTTTGATAGTTTTTAAAAGAAAGATAAATTTTGACGTTTCGACTTTTCTTTAAGTCTTTATCAAAGTACTCAATAAATTGATTATAATATTCATTCCTATTCAAGAATGTAAGTTCAAGATATTATTTGAAAATTCAAAAAATTAACTGCTCATATTAACGAAAAAACATGTTCATAAATATTTATCTGATCGCCAATTGCTAACTATCGTCGTGTTCTGTGGAGAAGGTCTTTGTACTTTGAAACGAGCCGTGTGGTATTGATATAAATGGCTCTAGAGACTAGAATGTATTTAACTTGAACCTAATGTAACTTTGATGTCAAGGTATAAATAAACTCACTACTTCAACGCACTATTAATCCAAACAAGCGAATTTATTTGTTATTCATAACAAAGATTTAAGGTGTGTGTGATTTTGTTTCACTAGAAATTTTATTTTCTACTTTTTCCAGCTTCACAATCAATTCTGATGATTTTTTAAATCCACCCTGGAATTATTTGACTGAAATTTGACGGATAATGGTTTATAGAACAGTTTTCTATAATAAATTTTAATATTTTATCATAAATTGAAATGAAATATGAATAGACAAATAATTCAAATATTCTACAAGTTTTTCATGTTTTGTTGGATAATCACAGTATCCCAAAGTAAGCTCAATTTATTGAAAATAAATGCAAAATTTCCATTTTTCACTAAAATCAATTTTCATGTACATTTTATACAACTCAAATGATTTTCAATTAAAATTAATTTTCTCTCTGACCAATGGTGTTACAGAAGAAAGGTAGTGTATACAGTTCTTGGATTCAGAATTCATAACAATTAATAGTGACTAAAAAAGGTTAAATTCAATGAATTGATTTCGCACTCTCGCACACTCCAGGAAAGACACTTTCATGGAATGAGGAAGTTATCACTGACTGAGACGCTTTTCAGGCCAGAAAAAAAACCATCTTTTATAAATGAAATGGAATTTCGCAGAAAAAATTGTCTTTCTTCATTGGACCAGGGACTTATTGATCAATTTCCAAGATAAACTTCAAAAATAATATTTGTTGATCATTTAGGTTACTCCACGTACAACAATTTTAAAAATTTCACTATCAAACAAATTTACTTTGCAAATGAATGTTTATAGAGGTATGTAATCAATAAAATATTACTCATTTTTGAAATACACCATTTCAAAAATTCTGTTTCAAAAAATAGGGTTGAACTGGATCTTTCTTTGGTGAAACCAATTTTAGGTGCCACCTTTTCTCTTCAAAGAAACGTGATTAGAAATGATGGAGTTATCTATGACTACAATCGAACAAGTATGTATTTTTTCCAAAATATTTCTAAGCTATTCTCAAACACCATTAAATCAATTTCTCTATGCTACATTTTTATTTAAATACTGCTATGTTGCAAATGGTTTTGCTACCAATATCATTTTGCAAAGTATCGTCTACCCCAATTTATGCTGGCTATCCAGGACTACAAATCATCTTTAAGCTTTGTTAGACTATTCGGCAACATTTGAAAACATTTGTTACAATTGGAATGAATTTTAATAGTTAAAGAATTTTTATACTGCCTGAATTCTTATTTGTTGTTTATTTAGGGATGAAATAATAACCAAAAACAGTTACGTTTTAATTTGAAATCATCAACCCCATTGAGGCTGAAAGTGAAAGTTTGCATTTCTATAGCCTATTTGCCAGGGGAATACTCAATCATTGTTTTATGCCCAGTTCACTCTAACACTTCCTAGAATGAAGTCTTGCAAAAGATTCCTGTTATTGAAGAATTTTCAATATTACATAAATTTTCATATTCACCGTTTAATTTTGTATTTCATCCTAATATGAACCAGTAGCGGTTCGTAATAAAAGGTATTCTGCAATTTTTCCATAACTACTTACCTTGTAGTTTTGTCGTCAAATTTGCATTGATTCAATCAGCTTCCGTGCTAATTTGTTGAAACGGTTATCGCACAAAGAAATATCAATATCCAAGCACTACTTTACTTCTTTTCTAAGGTCCACCCTATACTTTACTACTCAACTACTACTATTGAAAATTCGCAATGTTTCAATGTCAAAAAATATCTGGAACAAACATATTTTGTATAAATAATACACAGATCAGTTCGCCAACGATCTTTATTAAATGTGGGAGAATGCAGCAGTTCATCCTCAGAAAATTTGCTGCATTCCTTCTCTAAGTTTTCCGGATAGGGCAATGTTAAACGCTCTTAAAAATTCCGACGATCCTTTGCTCATTTTAAATAACAGATAGCTTTAAATTTCCAAAAAGACACGTACTTTCGAACTGGTGGGAGCAGCTTTAGACATAATCAAATTTTACTTATGGGCACATCAATGTACATAGTAAGCAAAAGGAAAGCAAATCGAAATATCTAGAACTACGAATAATTTTTTAAGGTGGTTTCATCCAGTTTAGCCAAGCAATATGCGACGATTATTGAGAGTATCGCTTTCATCATGTCCGCTAAGAGCAAGTGTCTACCTTCCGTTCTACTACTAACCTAACCAAACGACATGTGAGAAATTGTAAACAACAGCCAAAGTTACAAGGTGAACTTGATGTTATCATCCCTACTAAACACACTGTTCAAATTACTACTACATCAACACTCACAATTTCACTGTTTGACGCGCGTTTCGTATTGTCCTCATAAAAACTACCCATCATACCTAAGAGTTTTTCAGTAAGTAATTTGTGAAAATTTATCAAGAAAGTGAAATCAGGAAATTTGAATCTCGTTTGATGATTTCCCAGTGTGCCGATCCCCCAGAAACCTTGAGGACTTAATGAGATCCACAGTTAACAAAAATACGTATGGAGCAAAACTATTTCCAGTACAACAACGAATTCTACAAACAAAACGAAGGAACAGCAATGGGCTCAATTCAAATAACTATCTATAAAGTTCACTTATAAAATGGAAAATAATGGACATTTGCCGTTTTTTAGATATTTCAGCAATTAAGAATAGCAGTTGGCTAGATGTTGATGTATTTAGGAGAAACACTGCTACGTGTATCCAGCATAAGATGGCAAGTCTCCATTTCCTGGTACATCGCAAAAAATGTATCCAATAAATTATTGGATGCATTTGAAAGCATTGAAATTGCTAAATGTAAGAACAGCTTCAATAAGGACAAAGGGCCAATTCCTTGCAGCCCACTCATAGTTTAGTAGTCAATGAATAAATGTGAAGATTCCCGCCAAGTAGTTTTTCCCGCTGGAATGAATTTTAGAAAATTTAGTATAAATCAGGTAAGTCAAGTTATTAGATTTTAGTTTACCTTCAGTCTCTGAAGACGGGAACTTGGTTATAGAAACACGCGTCAGACAGTGTAATTGTAGTGTTGTGTTGTTATAGAGGTGTGTAAACAGTGTGTTCAGTATGAATATCACCAACGGTTCTAGAAATTCCAACTTAGTTATAATCAGTAAAAAATATATCATTTTCAGGGTGTCAAATATCAGATATCTTAGTTTAATTGGAAGTATTGTATTAAATTTACATATAAATAATTAGCAACACCCTTTTTCAGATAAGTTACTTTTTAGAAATGAAGACTAAATACATAGTGATACTTGAAATAACTATTTTTCGAAATCGGAAGTGGAGCGAAACATTAATGCTGATAATGTCATCCTCATCATGTTCGAAGATTTGCATGCTGATTTTTAGAAAATAATCATATTAGCTGTGTAACCAACTAAACTATTCCGCTCGCCTCAATTCCAAAAATATTTTCGCAAGTATTTTTGCCTTGATACATAAAAAAACATATCGCTATCTAAAAATAAATTCTAATTCATTATATTGATAAGAAAAAAGCTAATTCACGTTACCAATAAACAAGAAATGTATGATAATCAATAAAATAATTATTCAGAATGATGTTGATAATTATGATTAAAATATACTTAATGAATGAATACATCGCCATAAGTTACCAAAGTGACGATAGTCAGTAGTTTTAACTCATATTATGGAAAGCCGAAACTTTTAATCGAAATTTTCAGGATTTGAATTCTGAATTCGGAAAATATTCTAGAAAACGTCGATTTATCTATTTGATGCAGAATCAAATCTCAGCTTCTATCATACTCGTATTTCTAATCATACAGTTGGATAGTGTACAACTAGTCATCAATAGAATGGAGTGGCCAATGTCTAAAAGGATGCTCTTTTCCAAGCAGCTTTAGTTCCATGGATTAGCAATTAGTGCAAATTCACCACTCATCTCCCCATCATGCGTATGTCCTACATGTTTGATAAGATTTGTATCTGGTGAATCTTTGGTCTTACTTTAAACCATCCTCAATTTTTTATACCTAGGCTCTGAAGTGATCGACTGGCTTGGTCCCGAGAACGGGTTAATTGAGACCTTGAATGGAAAAATATTAGCTTCAGTTACGAAGCGAGATTTAGTTTTAGCAAACATGATGACCGACGACAATGAGAAGGCGATGTGATGAAAGACAAGATCTCATTTTTTTGTAGACAGGTATGTACACCACACTGTCGGAATTATAGTATGGAGGCTTTTGCTTATGTAGGTTACCTTTGGCATTCATAAGAGCCAATATGGTCGTCTTGCATTAAATCCAGGGGGTGAGACCAAATGATCTAACTTATATTCATACAACTCATTTTGGCAGCAATCTAATCGACTTCTAATCTTGCCTTCCTCCATTTCCGGATTTTTCATCCATAGAACCCGAAATTATGAGAAAAAGATTACTACGTTTACCATATGCTCCATACATTCTAGAAGCACTTGTGAAGTTACTTGGTATGAGACATCATGTATTATCAATTTTTCCTCTTTTGCTTCTACGGTTAGAATTCTCTGAAATATTGATCGACTATCCACTTAACCCAAAAGAACTTTATTAATTTTGCTTATTCTATTTATTATTTCACTTAGTTTGTTAATGCATATTTAGAAATTCAATGTAAACAGTAATAAATTTGTTTTTCTAAATCTGTGTGAAAATTGTTTCATATTAACAAAATCATGTGTACGAGGAAAAACCTACCAATGATATTATTATTGATGAAAAAGGTCACGTGTATTCACAGTTTTTTGTTTCTTTATATTGTAATATGGTGAAAAGTATCTAATGTATTTAATGGCCAATAATTTCATTAATTCGTTATTATGTAACCCCACAACTCAGTAATAATAGAAAAATATTCCTTCTTTTGAAGGTTTTATTTACATGCAGTAAGAATCAATTTATTTTTGAATAATAATACAGGGATGACAGTACGAAAAGGATAATAAATATTTTGGAAGGGTCATAAACTGAAACTAAGCAGAAATTGTTTGCATATGAAAATTGTAACGTTACAACATGACACCATTATAGTATTTGAAAAACCGGTTATTCATTTTTGACTTCATATTGGGAAATAATTACTTTCTCGTGTACAAAAATGAAGATATTATATAAATTTTTGCAGTTCTTTTTCATCAATATTTAAGCAGTTTCAAAGTATAACATTTATAACATTATTACTTAATTACTCGTTAAAAACATTATTATACCAATTATATAGAAAATAAGAAATATATAAGTATAAACTTACGTGTAGTTTATTTACAGTAAAATAATAAATACTAGAGATGAAATATTCTTTTCATAATTGTGAGAGTAATAAGACATTTTCGTAACAGGTTTGACTTTCTTCGGTTAAAAAACCAGAAATTCCGGCGTTACAAGATTAGACCTGACGACCAATTTTGAAAAACTGTTTTTTGATGGTCGGAAGGAGTTTTTGTTTCAGAATAGTATCATATTTCTTCAAGGAACACATTAATTTTTGTAGTATGAGCTTATTTTAATTTATATTTGAAATTCACGCCACAGACCAAAACATGATTTTCTTACTGTTATTATCTTTATATAAAACGATATTAGCAATTTGGTATGTAAATTTTTATAAACGTAAAAATGTGTCTCCTACAGAAGTTAAGGGAAGAGAAAAGAGTTCACGCGCCAAACGTGACGCGAACTACCATGACCTGTCGGAATGACAAGAGGTGGTGGAAGGTCCTTTTTCCCATCCATCCATGGATTTATCCAGGGGTGGATGCTTAGCCGGACGAACTTTCTCATGCACGTGTGTGTGCCTGTGTGTGAGGTAACTCAGTGCTTGCAACAACCGCAGAAGACCACACCGGACTGCTCAGGTCAGAATCCGATTATATCGAGGTTAGGGAAACTACTATTGGAGGAGCTGCATATTCACGTTTCAGTAGGAGTGGCGAAACTGCCTTTGAGGGAGCTGCGTATTCAGCCAACAGAGTAAGAAAAATTGTTACCAAAATTGATAAATGCGATATAGTTATTGCCAACGCGAGATTTGAGAACTACAGCCCTTACCGTAGAACTGAGTTTTTGCACACCGCTTAACCCTGCTTGTAGCACGCACGCTTTGCCGCACCGCTTAGGAACCGGCTGCGCTTCACTTATGAGTTACTAGATAATACGGTTCCGGAAAGTGCAATAAACCGCACAATATTTCTATTCGATCGATGGTAATAATTAACAATAATCACTTTGGTGGTAGTTCTGCAAACTAATTTGTTCAAGGAATTGATACCTTCACCCAATTATATGTGGTATATTTTGGAAAAACCGGAGAAATAATCTATAAATATTTCAAACCTTATGGAAAATAATTCGTACACCTTAGGAAGGTTAGGTTAGGTTAGGGATTACGGGTGGCAGTAAAAAACTTAAATTCTGAAATAAATTTGTTACTTCAAAACATTGATTATTATAATCAATCAATGGTAATGCTTTGGAAGGATCACAAAGCACTTCGTAATAATCTATCGAAGTTTAAAGCCAATTTTTGAAAGCAGATTGATTCCTTAGGAAGGTGCACAACCATTTCGGAAGCAATACATCTAAATAATACTAAGAATACAGAAGAGTTTCGTGAACTAAATACATTTTGTGTAGTTCGAAAGCATTCAGCAAGGAATTTAGATATAAAAATGCATTTGAAAACATTGATGATGAAGATCTGATTCTCGATGGAGGTACTGTTTATTAATTTTTGGAATGTACCTAACATAAAAATAATAATAATTATTTCTTCAAACCCCTACTTGACACATGAAGCGAAGAGCATATAGAACGAAATGTAGGTCGTTAAATAGCGGACTCATTTGCAAAAAAATTTGATAAAATATGTGCATATACAGGGTATTCCGGGACTTGATACAAAAAGTTCGGAAGTGGGTAAATAATGCTGTGAAATAAAAAATTTTCTCATAGGAGTTATAGGCGTTTAAAGTTGGGAAATCAGAACTCACATTCAAGTATATTTTCTAAATAATACATCCGAACATTGCAAAATTTTAATGGATGATTACATATGTCCATTCTATCTTTTTGTTCCTTGTGTTCACGTCCCCAATCAATCCACTTATGGGGAAAAATGTTATTAAAATGATTTTTTAAATCATTTACAAAGTGGAGAGTGACATCGTGCATGAACCACATGTCTCTGCTAATGTTTAGAGGAATATCACATACTAAATTATTACCTACTATTTATGTCCACATATTAACACAAAACCAATGTTAATTCTTTTTTCGAATTGTACCGTGAGGACTTTCATCTGCCCATAACTGTGAATTATGGGAATTAATAAAACCGTCTCGTGTGAAACCAGCTTCATCAGTAAACACTACTTTGTGAAAGGGACGAAGAAGTTGTTCCTGGAAAATCCTATGAACAATTATTGTTGATACCACGTTTCCCTAAATTAAATACAATGGTTTTATTTTTTTTAACATATCTCATTAGCTTGGTATATGCAACACCCGTAAACACAAGTAACGAAATGATCGATGGAATAAACTTTCATTGTGACGCTATAAGGAAGAATCTTGGAATGCTCTTTCCAAGTTAAAAAAAGTATCCTCCGTAAGCGCCGGAAGTTTGTAGAAGTGCAAGGTGCTCACTTCGATTATATTTTATAGTTTTATTTTGGTTTTTATTTGATAAATAGGCTAACCAAGTCAATTTTTTCACATTTAAATTTTTTATATGTAAGCAACACGATGTTTGACAGTACGCAGTTCGATTAGAAATGTTTGATTATGTTTTAATAGTATTTTAAATAAATAATTATAATTTATGATAATTTTCTTCAGAATGGTTCCCTGGGATGTAAAACAAAAATATACTTATCGTAAACCATAAATTTTATTAATTATAAAAATAATTTGAAGAAAGAGTACCTTTTTTTAAAAATAAACGATTGAAAAATTCATTTCCACTATCTATAGATTGTACAGGTTGTCCCTGTAAAATTTACGGATTGTTAACCTTTATGCATGAGCTGCCTCTGGCCTTCAGATAAAAGTGTAGATTTATTTATTCCATCAAACACTAGTTATCTTAACGGACGACCCAAACGGAAACCCAAATATCATATACCTTTGATTTCTGCCAAAACGTTCATATTTTTCAAAGCATTAAGTATGGCTTTCTCTTATCCATTTTAGATTCATCACAAAATCTTGATCTAAACTCACAATTAATCCAATGTTATATAAAGTATTGAAAAGCAATCACAAAATGTAAACCGGTTATTGTTCATAATTCGTCATACGGTCATGAATTCAAATAATAAGAAAAATATATTTGACCGGATTATTTTTATATTTATTTCAGAATAATCACAGATCACGCTGTGCCTGAAAACCTCGAGTTTCTACTTCTACATCTACTTCGCACATCTACGTTAGTTACTTTATCGCAAACGTCACATTTATCATTGAAGGTCCCATCTCTTTGAGCTATAAATTACCTCTTTTATACCAAAGCGCTGGTCTACCTCCATTGATTTTAAAAATAAACGGTAGTATTACTTAGCTTTCCCCAACTTTTCAGATTGAGTCTTAGAAATTCTGAATGAATGAGCTCGGCATAAATTAAGATCTTTCGTGGTTTTCGGACAGTGTTATTTTATGATTTATATTTCAGGACCTAGATATTTAGATGAGATATTAGGCGCTATATTTTGATGTTTTGATTCTCTGATATTAATTCAAAGACAACTTGTCGGGATATTTGCATGTTTGCCTAGTTATAAAGACATCTAAACATCATTATCCAAATATTTTGAAAAAGGCCGTATTAAGGACAATATATATACATACTTTTTTAGTAGTCTCATTCCTCATGAATAATATCTACAGACAGCATTTTTAGAAGAAACTATTGTAAGTGCGAATAGTCTGATTTTATTTAAATTGTAGTCAAATATATTTGATGTTGAATTCTTCGGATCTAGAAAAATGTGTTATAATTTACAGTGTGTTCAAAAATTAACGTAATGACTCATTAATCAACTACTTAATAGCTTTACAGAAAGTAGTTAATTGTGCTATGATTTACGATGTGTTCAAAAATTAACGTAATGACTCAATTAACTACTTGATAGCTTTAGATATAGTAGTTAAGTATTCAATGTTTTAGTTGTAATTCTATTAACAATTTTATGTAACTATTGTTTATGAAATTTTTATTAATTATTGAAATTATTACTATGGCTAGCTCTAATTTATTTAGTTAGGGGTATGAGAGACTCAGTTTCTCTTTGACTTCCGACGTTTGAATTGTTTATAAATATAAACTAGATATATTTGTTCAATAATTATGTATTGAACTTATGAAAAATTTTTTTTATTGTGAATAAGTTCTTTAAATATGAAGACTTACATAATTTAGAAAAACTTGAACATATAATTCTAATAGCAATAAAAAAAACAAAAGTTTTAAATTCAAATTTAACAATGTTGATAATTATTCAATCTAACTCTAACTTTTTATGATATCTCGACACACTGTATAATTGTTCCATTTATTGGTACCAAAAGATAAAATTCACTAACCTTTAGCTCACAAATTATTTCCCATATACTATCCAGATCTGCAAACTCTCCACTTGTTACTAGCAAACAACACCACTTGATACCAATAATGAACTCAATCTTCTTCCATCTCAACATTTCCAGACCCAAGAGCCAAAAAACAAGAGACAAGAGAGAGGAGACAAGAAAACTTACCTCATATAATGGTTTACAGAAACCAAAGATATTGACATGATAATATCTATTCCGGTTTTAAAAAAATATAAGTAATAATATAAAATAAGTTTATATCAATAGTTCACATAAACATTTACATAATTTATCCATATTCTAAATGTTCATTTAATACATAATTTAAAATTTTAATTGATTTATGGTGTATGATCCTAGTAAATGTTACAGTCATCTTAACTATATTTTTATAACCCAATTTATAACCCTTCTTATTTATATTTTTTATAATAAACACATCTTCTTTCCAATAAACATATCTTCTTTCCATTTTATAACAAAATCTATCAAAATTCTGACAGATATTGAAGAATTTGAGAATTATTTTCAATATCATTAATTCAAATAATTTTATAATGACATAGTATTTATACTATTTATATCTAGAAAATTCACCTTACTTATAATTTATTGAATATTCTTATTAAATATATCTATTCAGGTAAATTTTATTATTAATGTGTTTTTTTAATGAAATCGTATGTATTTACATTTAATGTAATTAGATATGAACTATATGAACTATATGAAAACGAAAAAAAAAATACGAGAGTGTACTCTTAGTGTATTACAAAAAACATATGAGAGGCGATAAAAATGGTTGGAGTTTGTTATGAGAAATAAATAAAATTGCGAAGTATAAGACTTGAACGGAAAACCCAAACGGAAGGAGGAAATGAATAAAGAAAACTCGAATGTGTATATAGTTATTAAATAATTCTAAACGGTTGATTAAATAAAAACAAATAATAACAACGAAAATTCGCTAAGTGTAAACACATGTGAAGAGATTCCGTAGGGCATAGTGAAAGACATATTGGATTGAACTGTAAACCGTAAATATAAACTGTCATAATAGTTAGAATAATGTAATTAGACATGGTTAAAGGATATAATTTTTTGTACTTGAATTTACAAATTGTCTTTTTTTAGTGTGAAGTAATTCATATAATGCTATTTTTAAACATCTGTCATTAATGACAGACAAGAATAACGACAATTTATAATAATTTCTCCGATATTTGATCTGGATCATTATTTCGAATCAATATAACTATTTAGGATAATTAATCAAAATTTCATTATTAAGTATTACGCATTATTATAAAAACACACACTACTCGGTTGATTGAATGAATATATTAGAGTACAAGGAAAATCAAATTTTCTTAACAATGTAGACTCTATAATCACTTTCATTGAATTTGTTTTCTTCTTCCTAGTTTCTTTTTATATCGTGTACGATAAATCTTCTTCTCAATTCATAGACGTCGTCGTCGTGTAGATCTAGGATCGTATATGATATTTTTCACAATTTTATTATTCTGCGAAAATAACTCTTTTGATCTATCATAGATAGAAGGCACTCAAGTCTCTGTCTGTACAAATGTCAATATAAAGAGACGCCCATATTTGCCGATACCTTTTAATATAAAAATATTAGAGCAACTTTTTTACCATCCTCCATATTATTTTCAAATTTATTTTATGCACTTCCCTTCTATTTTATTTACATATTAAATTTAAGCGATTTTGAGTGACTCGTTCTATGTTATTTATATATTTTATCGTATTTTCAATGAATTGCCAATGGAAACAAACATTTAATGACGTAAAATTTGGTATCTGTTATGTTTGTTTATTTGGATTTTTAAGACCAGGTTAACTAGTAGATGAGAGTGTACTGCCAATTAATTGATGTACATATTTACGCTGCCAAAATATTGAAGGAAGTACATTATTTTTCTTGACTTGAAAGAAATTTACTTCTCGAAATTAATTGATACTTAATAATAAGTTTTTATAAAAAACACTTCCTTCAAATTTATTAGAAACTAATAAGAGTTCTTAAACAAAAGAACGATGTAAAATATACTGCTAACATCTCAATTCCGAAAAAAATTATGTGTAAAATGAAGAGATTGTTATTATTTCAATAAACGAAGTATTGTTGAATCATCCATTTTGTCCATAACAAGTTAATGAGCGTGAATTATTGGCAAGGTATCGGTAAATATCAGGTGTTGGTCCAGTTAAAGTCAGTTGGTTACAAAAGTATGTATGGAGTGCGTTCAATAATGCGCCTCTGTTTTGGTTACTCCAAGTCATCCTATTTATACTGTGTCTTTGGCTAACAATTCACTTATTTATTTCTATTAATAGCAGATGACTCCTTAGAACCTAATTGTTTTGATGCCACAAATCTGATTAATACTTCATTTAACTATAAAAACAACAGTGTTAATAAACCTATGATATTAATATTCAACTGAAAAAAAAAACAAACAAATAAACCAAAACAAATAAATATTAATGAGATAATATGAGGTCTATCCACAAAGTAAGTTCCGTTTTGTTATATAAAAACACGTGTACCGGTACAGAAAATTATTTATTTTACAAAAATCTACACTGTTCTAGACACTTGTTATTGCGTGGCACAAGTTTTTGTTTGCCAAGGATAAATTTTAGACGCGGGAAGAGATGACACTTGCTAAGAGCTATGTCAGAGTTATACGAAGGATCATCAAACACGATCCAGTTTAATTCCGGTAGGAGGTTTTCTGTCACGTTCGCAGTGTGAGATCGGTTATTATCTTGGGAAAAAACAACACCTTTTGATAATAATCCTCGGCAGCTTTTATGTATTGCGCCGCGGCGTTTCTAGATGATCTCGAAGTAAACATGTGCATTGATTGTTTGGCCTCGTGGTAAGAAATTAATTAGGAAAATGACTTCTCTGTCTCCAAAACGGTGCCCATGAGTTTTCGGGGTCTTAAGTTTTATTTAGTTTCATTTTCATTGTGGCGTATCAAAAACTGAAGTGTACCACCCATCGGTTGTTTTCTGAGTTATTTAGTGAGAATTTTTAGTACTTCATGTGGGAAAATTTTTTTTACATTGTAGCACGACACATAACTCTTTGTCTCTGCTCTACTATAGGGTAAAACTCCCGATGATATAATAGCAGTCGTAAAACTGCAAAATCACGTTTATGATACATTTCATCCACAACGTATTGAATGTAATTGGGTCAATGTACTTCGATGGTTGTCATTAACTCTGTTTTAATTGCAGTACCTAATTCCTTTTTCACGTAGCTATTATTGCATTTTAGTTGTAGGAGTAAGTTCACTCCGGCGGGAGTATTATTCTTTACAATATTAGGAATGTTTCAGGACAGACTCAACCCTCAATTAGAAGCAATCTGTATATGTACTTGACCTTCTTATCAATGTCAATTTCGTTTTATGCTTGGCAAAATTAAATTTGAGTTTATATAAAACTTGTACTGGTACTCTAATTGAATTTGACAGCTTCTCATCTTCATAAATGTGCCTGTGGTAACTAAGCCTCTCCACAATGTTCGTTTTGACAAACTATTCTATGAACAGTGGACAACAATAGCACTTCTGTCATACTTTCACAACGACTTAGTGTTCCAGTGTGTGAAAATGTTTTTCTCATATATTCATAGACGTTACAAATGATCTGTTTCCATTGAAGTCCTTTATCATAACTACTTATATTGATATATTGATTGACTTATATTGATATTTAGTTTTAAATTAACAGTAATTACGTTGACACGTTGAAATAATTTTGAAAATTTGCAGTGTTTAGTTTAATAAGACAATATAGCAATATATTGAGAAGTGTGACTCTAATGCACATCCGCATTTAGTTAATGAAACTGTTAGATACAGAAAAAAACTAATAAATATAGAAAAGACAGATATGAAACACACTGAGAAGAAAAGAGATCTAAATAATGGAAAATATCGAATAAAATAATATACTAGAAATACAGAAAATTAGAAATACTAGCAAAAATACTAATAATAATTTAGATAAATGTATTATAAATATAAATACACCTTTAAATATAACCCAGTATATAAGTGAAGGCAGGGATAATATTCAATATCAGTGGAAAAGACATGGAGAAAGAGATCACATTACAAATAAACAAGTAAATTGAAACAACAAATAAATGGAGTTGTGAAATGGAAAACTATACTTGGAATCACTACATAAAACCACATAACGCATTGGTATTCACCCTCATACAGTGAAAATAGGGCAAGATAATATTTACATATATAGAAAAAAATCGATAACATCGGGTAATGCACCTTCATAGATATATTCATAAATATTTATATGGAAGTTGTTTTGTTTTGCTGTGAAGTATGATTATTGACATCTTGTTATTGTACTTCCTGATATTTTTCATCATATATATATATATATATATATATATATATATATATATATATATATGTGCTATTCAGATAAAAGTATCCACCTTTAATAACTTTTGTAATACTGGTATTTAGAAAAAATCCAAAAACACGTCAATTTATGTTGGAAGGGGCAAGCATTATGGCTTATTTAAACTTACTGGAAAAGCCACCCCCTCACCCCTAGCAGCATCCCCTTTATTTTTTTAAATTACTTGTCATATTTTTTATGTAAAATTTGGATACTCCTCTTTGAGCTGATTTCCAAAATGTATAATACTTGTAGGTTAAAGTGGTTAGTTTATGAGATAAACAATTTTTCTTTTAAGAGCACAAATTTTACTTATTATTTACTTTCACCTTATTTGCCTGTACTAAAATGGGTTGTACAACAGTTCAAACTCTTTAATCTTTTTAACTGTGCTATTTATTCTACTTAAAAAATACAAACAACAAAAAACTCTACTTTTTATTAAAGTTTGACATTGTCAACTAGAATTTGTAGTCACTATTGATAGTGTAATTTGATACATTATTTATTTTGTTTCTCTGAAATGGTTTACTCTTTGCAAGGAAGAATTGAAATTGTAGGTTTATACTACCAAAATAATAATTGTGCAAGAGCTGCTGCTAGAATATTTAACGAATTACATGACGGAAGACATGCAACTCATAAGTATGTAATTCAACTGATGGAGAAATTTACCACAACAGGGTCTGTTTGCAATAAAGTGCATAAGCGAGAGGGACTCGTAAATAACGAAGCAATCCAAGTGGCAATTTTAGGGCAAGTTAGCTTAGAGGCTCAACAACCCCAATCGTTGTCAACAATAAGTAGAGCGATCGGTGTTTCATCTTCTACAGTTTTCCGAGTTCTACATAAATTCAAGTACCACCCATACAAAGTTAAGTTGGTGCAGGAGTTGAATGAAGATGATTTTGATCGTCGTCTAGAGTTTTGCGAATCAATGACGCAAATTATCAATAACAATCCACAATTGTTAAACAATATTTGCTTTTCTGATGAATGCTCATGGTCATTAAATGGCTTAGTAAGTAGGCATAATTGTAGATATTGGGCTGAAAGTGATCCACATATTATGCGTGAATTCCATACACAACATCCCCAAAAGTTAAACGTTTGGTGTGGTATTCTAGGTGACCACATTGTCGGACCTTTCTTCATCAACGGAAATTTAAATGGTGAATCATATCTTGAGTTACTCAGGGAAGGGGTTGACCCACGTATTACAACAATAATAGAAAATGATGATAACCTTTCCGAAGATTTACTGGTATTTCAACAAGACGGAGCTCCCCCACACTATGCTATGCCTGTCCGACAATTTTTAAACGAAACATTCCCGCTCGTTGGATAGGTAGAAGGGGGCAGATGATGGAGTGGCCACCTAGGTCACCGGATTTAACACCCCTAGACTTCTTTTTATGGGGGTATTTAAAAACAAAAGTTTATGCTACCCAACCAGAATCTCTGGATGATTTACGAGAGAGGATAGAAAATGAATGTCGACAATTAAATCCAGCCGCATTAAGCAATGTCAAAGAGGCATTTCAAAATAGATTATACCATTGTATGTAAGTGAAAGGTACTCATTTTGAACACTTATTGTAACTTCATAATAAATAGCACAGTTAAAAAGATTAAAGAGTTTGAACTGTTGTACAACCCATTTTAGTACAGGCAAATAAGGTGAAAGTAAATAATAAGTAAAATTTGTGCTCTTAAAAGAAAAATTGTTTATCTCATAAACTAACCACTTTAACCTACAAGTATTATACATTTTTGAAATCAGCTCAAAGAGGAGTATCCAAATTTTACATAAAAAATATGAAAAGTAATTTAAAAAAATAAAGGGGATGCTGCTAGGGGTGAGGGGGTGGCTTTTCCAGTAAGTTTAAATAAGCCATAATGCTTGCCCCTTCCAACATAAATTGACGTGTTTTTGGATTTTTTCTAAATACCAGTATTACAAAAGTTATTAAAGGTGGATACTTTTATCTGAAAAGCACGTATATATGTTTTTAATTCGTCTTACTTTGAGGTCTGTTCTGTTAAAAAATTATTTGAAGATAGATAGAAATTTTCATCTATCTTTCAAAAATTGAATATAATTATTCCTTTTTTTTTAAAAAAATACATATTTTATATAATATGATTATTTGTATTACCAATTCTCCATAGCTTTTAACGAGGAATATTGTTTTAATAAAAATGATTATTTTCGCAAATACGAAGTATTTTATTCAGTTTATTTATTTATTTTGACTTTCTAGATATGCTTTAATGTTTAGACTAAGGCCGTAAAAGTTTATTCTAGATTGTGCGTATTTATATCAGGATCAACTAGTTTGGCCTAGGCTATACTAGTTGACCTTATCGCGTATAGGAAAAGCTAGTTTAGCCTAGGCAAAACTAGTTTGTTCTCAAATCGTATTTGGCCGGAACCATACAACTGAAACTCTCGGAAAGAAAAGTAAAACTTCATAGCTCTTCTAGTACACAGAGGTTTTACGATTCGATCTATAGAATATTATAATGAAACTATTATATAGATATGTAACAAAAATAATTTTCAAACTTTGCGGTAGATCGGCTCTCACCCATAAGTCCCTAGGTAATCCTATTAACCTAGTGGATAGGCATAAAATCGTTTCCAGCGCTCCTCTGTGTAACATTAACCTTTGTGTTGGGGTAATGAACCTTTTCGTGCCTGCCTTCTTACGCTGAAATTGTGGAAAATATATCTTCCATATTTTGATAGATGTATTGATCTAAATAATCCATTTAATAAAATCTAGAGTAATATCTGCAGATAGAAGATGATTATCAATTACCTGTAGCTTTTTAAAAAACTTTTTTCGTTATCTGCACTACAATATTATATACATATATACATATATATATATATATATATATATATATATATATATATATATATTTAATAGATTTCTTCAAGTTTGAGTATAAATTTATTTTTTTTACCTCTATCTAATTTCTTTCCCTATGAATCCATGAAATTAGAGAGAGGAAAAAAAATTATATGTATATATATATATATATATATATATATATATATATATCAAAATAAAGGATTTCTACTATTCACCTCTGATATAATTTCGAAAATCAATATTTCGATAATGAATAATTATCACCACTATTCACTACACTAAAAAACAAAACTGAGAAGAAGACACTAAGTAATCAAATATTATATATTCGATACCATGTTTGAATTGTCCTAAAAATTATATAGGAATGACTTCATAATATTAGGAGAGCAGAATAAATGGTCACAAATACAACAAAAATGCATCGACTGCTCTACATAAACATGAAAAAAATGAACATCATGAATTTCATTTGAACGGGCATGTTAACTGAAAAAAACTCCCAATATTGTTTTGAATAAAAGATAAGAATAAAATCAATGTGTAGGCTTGTATTTTTAGATAAACAGTCATTTGTCCATATTCAACAATATGTAGATTTTGTGCGAGACATATTAATTCCTAATTTGACCCAATTCTCCCTTAAAATACCACAAAAAAATGTTTTAAACATGATGTCTCAGCCTCATATTTCGCTATAATTCTGCGCCATATCTTAAGCAGTGCAATTCCAAATATATGGACTGTAAGAAGGGGAGAAAAGGGATGGACTACTAAATAAGTGGATTCCGCGACAATGTACTACATACTACAACTTTTGCATATTCGTCTATCTTGTATTAACGTGAATTAATTTTTTTTACTACATTTTCGGAGACAAGTTAGAGATTGAAATCACTTGAAAAAAGGAGAAATTTTAAAAACTGTTGCTGACATGATCACTTGAAGGTTATCCACGAGAAAGCTTTATATACAATAGAAATCGACACGAATCGTTTCTCAAATCGAGTTGAAGCTGTAAAGAATATATACCATTATTCCATCAGAAAAAATAAATATATCTCGAAGATGCAACAGAAAATTTTAGGATGATATACAAGATTTAGCAGATGAATATGAATTTAACGGAAGTTTTATACTTTGATGGTCGGGTCGATATTATGGAGAAATAAATAGAATGGTATCTAGGGAAATACGGAGAGAAAACAATGAATAATGAGGGAGAGATTGATCGTTTTCTGCAAGGAAAACCAATTTTAAATCTAAAGGTGAGACTTTAAGAGAATTATATACATTAAATAAATGGTAAAGTTCAAGAATCGATTTTGTCGATGAGTAAATGTGGAATTGAATCAATGAGTTCGAAGCTAAGTTGAAAGAGAAAGTTAACATTTGTTCGTTGGTAATGACTGTGAAACAAAGTAACAATATAACAGAATCATTATAAAGAGAATGCTAAAAATCAGTACGACAGAAGAGATATGTAAACATTTTGATGAGACAGTGCTGAAACCAAACTTACCGTAGTTTGCTGATTTATTAATAGGTAAAATAGTTGAGTGTGGAACATTGATATTATTTTTTTGGACCATAACTTCGTTCCTCATTTCAGATATCCCTTTCTCTTAAGTGATGCGGAAAGTATATTTTTTCAACTTAAGAGTAATGTTACCCTCCAAACAACTGGACTGATTCTCATACTTTCTATTTAGGAATAATGATAATCTCTTTGATGTCTGAATTTGAAAATAAAAAAATAAAAGGCCTTATACAACAACTACTCCTACTTACAAATGACAAATAATTCAGTATCATAGGTGATAGCATGATAGATTTTCAACACAAATTTGTAAAACTGAGAAAATCACTAATGTATCATTATTTTTTTTTTCGAAATATTCAGTAGCAGGTTGAAACTTGATGTATTTTCTCTTTTGACGATAGGTACAAATATTTTGCTCTAGAACACAATTGGTTTCCCTGTAGAATAGTTATATTTAAGGGGAGCTACAATTAAATAAGAATTTCAGTCGTCAATACATTTTTCAATTGCTTCAAATCAGAGGGAAACCAGAAGTATATTAAAAGCATTTGCTATATATGCGGAGATCTTGTTTTTTTATTTTCATAACAAATTTAATGATTTTTCTAATAAATATGGGATAAAACATTGTGATGCATATTTAGTTAATTCCAATAAATTCTAGAAATGTTTGTTACTAATAAAAAACCATTACAAAATAAACGTTAAGCTATTGCGACACTTCGACAACAATATCCGTATCAAATAAAATTACCGAAGTATACTGAAAATTCGTTGAATCTTAAATTTATCCTGGGAAAGTAATAACTATATCTATCGGGAATAAGAATATTTATCCTCATTTTCAATGATATTTTATATTCTTATTCCTTAGTGTCAAATTGAAATGAATATATAACGTAGTAAAAATCCTTTAGGTAAGAGATTATAATTTATATAATTTATAATTACTCTAGTGAACTAATCTGTAATAGCTCAAGGATGATAATCTATATCAGTTAAACCTGATACTTACAAAACACCTCTGGACTATAATTAGTATTAAAATTTAATGGAGAAAATACGATTTGAGTGGATTTTCGTGAACATATCGTTTCCCTGTAACTAAATACTATGTTATGTTATATTTGAGTATTTGGCCTTATTTTAGATGGTATAGCAGTAAATAGAGTTTTTAAGTTGACATAGGTAAGCATATTACATACAATTGTTACGATATTTTTGTATCTGTTATTTTTCGATAAAAAATACCAAAGACTTTTATTTCAATCTTATTTACATAGATATATACTTTGCTGCCAAGATCATGTAATGCAAACGTTTTCATTTAGTCCCCTTCCAATTTTATTCTCAATAAATTAAAACTGGGATGGAAAACAATATTTATAACGGGAATATGGATATAGGAATAGAACAAAACAATAAAGTCTAAAATAAGCTTAACAGCATTCACTAAAAGGTTTATGGAAGTAATAGATTGATTAGAACTCTTAGCGGGTGATTAATCATTTAGGGGATATCTTGCAATTTATATTAAGTGCTATATTTATTGAAACATAGATGATCAAGGGAGATCGATTTCTATTATAAAGTGTTCAAAGAACAGAGCAATATGTGGAATATGGAAAATGTTGGCGTCATAATACGGAATTGACATTAATTTAAAAGCATTTAAAAATCTTAAGAAGCTATTTTGAAATGCGTTGATTCTAAAATTAACATTTATAGTTTCAATTTCCATTCCAATGATATACCTATAACGTGCTTCGGCTTTTTAAATTACTCTGTACGTGGGTGAATATAAAAATCTCCGGTCAATACGAGTTTAACCATGCGTGTGAGTAATTCAATTCAAAATTATGTCATTTCTAATATGAGTTCGACATAAAATAGAAGTAATGCTAGATATATTTTGTCAAAGCAAATAAATTTTCTATCGAAAGGGATACGACGAAGAAAAGAATTCATTTTTCGATACTTTCTCAAACTAATCCAGAGGAATAAAATATGTATGCAGAACAAGTGAACCAAAAACACTTCACGATGAGTTTTATTGAGGAATCACGTGCGTATCCACCAATTCACAAGAACACGATGTGAGTCTGTATTGGATGTGGGTAAATTTAAGCCACGGAATATTCGTTCATAGTAACAATTGAATGGATGAAACATCAACATGAAACATAAACCGTGAAAGTTTTGTGAGGTAATGAACCGAAATTTTTTCCAACGAAACGTTCACTATACTGAATGGAAATGTGATTCACTATAATATAAAACTATTCACGTGACTTAAATTTGAACAGGATACTTGAGAACTACAAAAATAGAATGTCGTTCTAATATAATGAATCAGTCAATAAATTGAATTTGAAATGTTAAAAACTTAATTGAATCTGTCTCTAGAAATTTATCAGCGAGCAATATTATAGATGTGTATCGTATTTAGGAGTACTATGTCAAAAGAAAATAAAGTACGTTTTGATTACTGGATTAAGTAAATATCATATAAGCATTGCAGACATATTTGAATTATGAAGATGAAATCCAGTCGAAAATCTTTTGCATTGCTGAATCCGAAAAAACATTTTGTTTTTTTTTTGTGTTGAAAATGATTGGCAAAATTTCCATATTTGTACTTTACCAATACTGTGTCGGTGAATTCAGTTTTCACTTAAAATTTTGAGAAATTATTTTCAAAAATTTCAACTTAAAATGTTCTTTTACTAAAATTGAATGAATTTGAATTGCTGGATGCATTTGAAAGCATTAAAATTGCTAGATGTAAGAGTAGCTTGAATAGGGACGAATGGCCAATTCCTTACAGTCCACTCTAAAGTTTAGTAGTAAAAGAATGAATATGAATATTCCCACTAAGGAGTTTTTTCCCGCTGGAAATAATTTTCGCAGGAGAAGATTTATTGCTGGGAGGATTTAGTATAAAACAGGTAAGTCAAGTTATTAGATTTTAGTTCACCTTCAGTCTCTGAAGACGATAACTTGGTAATCGAAACGCGCGTCAGACTGTAATTGTGAGTGTTGATGTAGTGATGGTATAAACAGTCTTCAGTCTCGTCGAAACGCGCGTCAGACAGTGTAATTGTGAGTGGTGGTGTAAATAGTGTATTCAGTATGAATATCGCTAACGGTTCCAGAAATTCCAACTTAGGAATTATGTTGATGTAAAAGTGTAGTAAATATCTAAAATTTTTAACTTCATAATAGTTGGAGCTCTCCCTAGTATTGAGTCTCACGTATCCTAATTTTTATTTCAATATATGTGAATGAATGTCTAAAACGGTATTAAAGTCTTCCATTTAGCATACTGAAAGTGAATTAAATGTCAATGTCAAACATTCTATTTGAAGCATTGAAAGTATATA
Organism: Diorhabda sublineata; assembly: GCF_026230105.1. Taxonomy (NCBI): domain Eukaryota; kingdom Metazoa; phylum Arthropoda; class Insecta; order Coleoptera; family Chrysomelidae; genus Diorhabda; species Diorhabda sublineata. The sequence goes on along the minus strand of NC_079485.1, from coordinate 12,652,705 downwards.
TTACACAATAGAAGATCTTCTCTATCTTTAGTTTCATTTGCTTGGACTCATCAAAAATAGTAGTGACATATTTAGTTCAGTGGAAAGTCAGTTCTATATCTATTCATAGTCATGAATTATCACACAAAATGATTTTTAGAATCTAGTGATATCATATGCAACTACAAAATCGACAAAATACTTTTAGCTAGGAACTAGTAACTATGGCAAAATACGATATGTTCGAACAGAACATTAGTTGTTAAGCTGTTAAACACTTTCAAGTCATAGATCATAATAAAAAATGACTTCAAAACCATTCAAATATTACAATTATCCATTACACTAATGGATAATTGTAATATTTGAATGTGAACATAAGAAGTAGAAAATACATTTCAACAAATAATTGTAGGGTGGGTACTATTCACTTTTCATTCATTTACTCGACAAATTATTACTTTACCCGAACCTCAAACAACACTCTCCATAACCATATTACCTTCCGGTAGTGTGAGCATTATGCTGATTGTGAGTCTATAGTTTATTTCATAAAGGTATAGGGTAATAAAACCTCATTAGGTATGCAAAGGGACAACAGAGTGACCCAACGAATATTTAAGCCACTTTCATAGTTTGGCATTGATTTCATTGTAAAATTCTTTCTTTTTGTCAAGTGAAGGTAGTATCACCCGGGTTGGGAACAATATATGGGCTTAGCCTATTGTTATCCATTCACATACACTGAAAATAGTGTGCCAAAGGCGTGCCAGTAGGATACTCGTAAAAAGGAAAAAATTTTATTTTAACAGAATAAAAACTAGGCATTATGTACATAGTATTAGGTACACTTATTTTGTATTGAACATTATACAGAAATTAAATTATAAAAAATCATAAGATTCTTCGTCATCTGAGGAACTGTCATCTCCTCTTGACGTTATAATTAACGGGTCGACGGTCCGATCGATCAAGTAGTCAAGATCCCACATTTTCTACTCTTCTTTAATGATATGCTGGACTGCTTTTCGCCAGTTCTTTGGTGTCACCTCCTTAATGGCTTGATCAAACAGTAGTTTAACGTCTTCAATTTTGAATGTCGTGTTGTGTCTTGCTACAAATCCTCTCACTTGCGCCCATATAAGTTCTATAGGATTTAATTCGCAATGATATGGCGGTGTGCGCAGCACAGTTACATTATGTTTTTCTGCTATATCTTCCACGGCGTATTTCATAAAACGACGTTTGTGTAAATTTGCTATAGCTAATAGTTCTTTTTTTATCAAATTATCTTCAAATTCAATACTTTTGGTGGTTAACCAGTCAATAATTTCTTGTTTTCTCCAAAATTAAGTTGAAGTCTTATCTATGCGTCGATAATGATAACATACGTTATCCATAACTACTACTGAATCAGCCGGAAGATATTTTATCGTTTCACCAAAATATTCCTCAAAAATATCTGAATCCATGTCCTCGTGGTAATCTCCCTATGGCACGAATGAAAGGTTAGCAAACCTTCTTTTAAAGATCCCTCTTCGCTTCCAATATGGACGATTATTAGTGTTTTTCCTTTATCTGAAGGCACCTTAATACCCGTTGACAGGCCTTCCATAAAAGCTTGGCGAGCACTGGTTATATATTTGTCTCGCCACATTTTTGGTACTGTATAACCTTCATTAATTCACGTCTCATCAAGATAAACGATTTTCTTCTTATCTGTTCTGTACTGCTTTATACTTCTTAAGTATTTTCGCCGCCAGCTAACAATTTTATCACTTTCCAGTAAAAGTGCTTTACGGTTATGCTTTTCCTAGGCAAAATCCATGTTTCTCAAAGTGATCCATAAAAGTTTTTTAGTTATCTACAGAATACTGTCATCCTGGCCAAGCTCCATTAAAATCTTATCTAGGGTGGGTATTTCTTTTTTAAAATCAAAAAAAGAGAGAATTTTTTTTCGAATTACACTTTTGGTGTCTTCATCAAGGACTTTTAGTGGTCTACCTGGACTTTTCTTGGGAGGTTCCACTTGGCCTGCTATCTTTCTCCCCCGCAATAATTTAAAAACGGTGAACTTTCCAACTCCAGTCATTCGGGAACATAGGTCCACAGTTTCTTGTACAGTAAATTTCGGGTAATCGTATTTTATGCAATCGTGTACATTTGAAATAATAAGTTTCTCATTCACTGATAGTAGAGAATTATTGGAACATCTTTTCGTTGGTATAAATGTCGCCATTTTATTACTAATCTTATAATACTGTGAATACTATTTACGGCTTAACAGCAAATACTGATGCGTTAAACTAAACAAATATGCTTATAAAGGTCTCAAAATTTTGGGTAAGGCACCATTCATTGCCCTTACGGCGCATGGTTAAGCCGAATCTGAAATAGGGTTGGAATTAGGCAGAGGCACTAATAGAAGCTTAAACGGTACCTGTTAAACACAAAACGTAACTGTATAATCTACTACCTAAGTAATCCCTACACAATATTTCATGACCTACACCTATAGCCGACACCGAAATTGAGCCGAACAGAAAATCATTCAGAAATAATCTAAGTGGAGCTCTGCAAACTGGGCAAAAAGTATTTTACTTTCAAAAGCTGGGATAAATAAACATCTATTTTACTTGTCGATAGTTTTCTATGGATATACTGTGAGGAGGTGAAAGAAATTACGAAAATCGGTATAATAAAACATGAAAAATGTATTGCCTTTTGTATCGCGTTCCAAGTGGACCCATTCTGAAACGATATTTCACAACAATGACTAGTTCATTCGTTAAAAAATTTCTTGAACTTAGTTGTAGCTCCTCTTTCTTCACACTTGTTTAGAAAATTGTTATTGTCTCACGTCACACGTCTCTAGCGTTTTGAAGTTCTCAAACAGTCGGTCGATGCAGTATAAAGGAACTCACTATAATATTTAGCTGCTACCTCCCTTAGACTGGAACCACTATTTTCAGTAAACATATGCGATATGTTAGATTCATTTAAAATTATATATTATTATTGCGTATCAAGTATGTTATGTCATATTTTGAGCGTTTTTATTTACGAAACTCGAGCTGCAGTTTAGATTGATGTCTTCTACGTTTGATATTGTTTTATTCATAGTAAATAGTCAACCAACAATTACTTATTTTATTTACGATCTTTTTCAAAAAATATGCTCATCAATAGTAATTTAAATTAACAATTGTGCATTCACAACGGATCGCACTTGCAGGATGAATTTGTACCTGATACAAATCTACCTAGTTATCTATTGTATATAGGTACTATAATTGATATCAAAATGCCAAGCTATCCAATATAGAGGGTAAAAGAATAATGAAAACAAACTGTGAAGAAAAAATCTATAATAATATATAACAAAGCACTTAGAAGCTAATTAATTAAAATATTTAATCAGTAAAAAACTTAGTGTGACGCTGTATTTAAGAGGCTATTTTTTGTATGTCAGCTTTTATGGTTATTGTTGAAATTCGTAGAATACCCCTTAAATATTCATCTGTAAGCTGAAAGCATATTAATTTTTTTTGTAACCGAGAACCAAGAAAGTTTGATCGCACAAGTCATTACTGCCAAAATATGTAATTAACTGCTAAGGAAATATTTTCAAATCGTCAAAATCAGACAAATTACTGTAAAACTGAACTGGAAGACTTATTCCACAGAAAATCTCTGAGAGTGACATTACATTGGAGATCAATCACATTCATTTGTACTGGGCACATCTTATATATCAAATGAAAATGGGAATCTTGCGAGTTTAGCATCTCTACTTAGTCATCTCACAAAATAATATAAACTATTCCCATTATCTGCTCTCAACTCATATAGAACTGTTGAAACTGGCGATAGCTACACTCATTTTTTCTGATATCTAACATTTCTTTTCGCGCGATGCCTTTACAACGTATTGTTTCTTGGTAGATAATGCAATTGAAGAATAAAAGAATATCGCATTCTATATCTTCTAGTGTACTTTTAATTCTACCTATCAACCCCTTATTATGTCCACTCATTTCTGCATCTGTCTTATCACAAGTTATAAAATACCTGCCTAGCATTAGTATTTCTCAATCTACATAATTGTAAAAGCTTCTCACAGACTTTGAGGTTCTTTTCAATACTACGGACAAATATAAAAAGCTGACAAGTCATCACTTTCATCAAGAACCATAAAGTTTTGCCCCTTTGCTAGAATCTGATGAAATAAATTATTGCCTAAGTCTTCAGTGCATCGTGAACATAATCTCGCAGATGAGAATGAATTCAGATATTTTTTTAGGGATATCTCTTGAGATATAGGTAAGAAACATTTCAGCTCACTATCACCTAGATTTAGCAAGTATTTCCGCTACTCTTACACTTTACAGGAACATTCGACTGATTACACTGAACAAATGTTTTCGCATAACAAACGTAGCGAATTGATAAATTCAGGTGCATAATGTTTGTGCCGGAAAGGCTTTTATTTACAAGAAAGTCGCGGTTGCGTGAGGTCCACAGCCGCGCGTTGCCGATCGCTGAACCGAACTTTTTTATTGAGTTAAAGCTTTTTATATAAGGCAGTTGGCAGTATACTCTCTTATAGTGAACGACTTACAAAGAAATATAATATGAGGCAGATTCTGCACAATATTATACGAAAAATTAGATTTAGAGCAGATCACATTCTTTCATCAGCATGTCGTATGTTTCAACGGAATTTGTCACGCAAACATAGTTTGAGATGAAAACAAACTACTTCTTTTTTGTTTCGTTTATCAAACAATGGCAACAAAATATTTTTCAAAATTTTTAAAAAACTCTCAGCATATAATTGATTTTATACATATTCACAGTATATATCTATTTTCGACAACAGGAGGTACAAGAAACATGTACTCAACTAAGTGATTAATTCTACAATAGAACTACTGTCCAATAACATAACGTATGCTATTCTCAACAGTGCATAGCTATTTTGAACCTCGCAACAAATTGTGAATGAATATTTCTCATATAAGTACAAGAGTCCATTCAATTTGTATATAAAATCTAAAATTAAACTTTTCACGTGTTTCCCAGAATACCGATCTGTACTAGAATTTTTTTGTGCCACATTCAATCGAAACTATATTAGTTTGAATCAGTCTCAAAAATTCATATAGGGTGTTCAGAAAATGGTGCCGAATTTCGCTATCTAAAAACTTCGAAAACTTAATTTTTTCAAATGGCAACCCCCATTTTTGTCTTTACCAAAGGATTCTACGCTTTAAATTAAGGGGACTTCGTTAGTAAATTGGCCTCCCCGTTCACAGGATATCACCCAATTAGATTTTTTTCTTTGGGGTCGTATAAAAGATATCGTGTATGCTTCGCCGATAACTACAAAAAATGTCAATTTTTTCAAGCTTCTACAAAAACCGTTAATTTGAGATATCGAAGTCCCCTTCGAGTAGAATCCATTGGTAAAGAGAAAAATGGGGGTTGCCATTTGAAAAAATTAAGTTTTCGAAGTTTTTAGATAGCGAAATTCGGCACCATTTTCTGAACACCCTATATAAATTTGGGTCAAGGTTGTAACAGATTTTAAAAGCTGTAAGTGATTTTTGTTCAAATCCCAAAAATATTAGACCTGACTCACTTAAACTTAGAAATATAATTTGTTTAGTGGAGGGTTGCATGTGTCCAAAAATTTCGAAAATGTGAAATAATTAAAAAATGGTGAACTTTGGGCATACTAAACCTCATATAAAGTTATATTGAAATTTCGCGTATATTTATAATAACGAAATATGGGTCCACTTTCGGTATAACCGGAATTTTCAGAAGACTGAAATTATTTTAGCATTTCGGAAAACCCATGCAAGTACTTTCCCATATGCATATCGATTTAGCTCGTTAGAAGGACCCTGTATGTTTGGATAATCGGAAGTGATTAGTGATAATACTAAAAAACGCTAATAAATTTGTAAACAAAACATTAAGTGGTAAAGAAACTATTTAATTAAGATTATATTAAGCATCAGGTATAATGGAATGTTATTCACAGTGGCGTACCAGGGTAAGGGATAATAGAAAGTAAATAGATGAGATCAATATATTTCTACAACCTTCAACACCAAGTGACGCAATACTTACTCAACAAAATCAAGCACTCGTTAACGAGAAACAGGTCAGAAGTCAAAATGAACAGGCACTGTATAATGCTTGGGCACGCAAGAAACAAGTTAGACAAAAACTACATATCATCATATAACGAATGAAAATTCAGATAGAATCTCTACAAAGCAAAATAGGTAAACTGGATCAGCAAAAGAATGAATCATAAAGCATTGCGAAAGACACATAATACTTCAAAGACGAGGAAGAATTACGTAAAGAAACTGAGTGTATTAGAATAAGAAACACAAAAAAAGAAAGGCAAGCAATTTCCCAAAAGAAGCACATATACAGAGAAGTGAACTAAAAAATATCTAAACAAAACGCAAACCTTCACCAGTTATCTTAATCAAACCAGAAAAATATGATTCATTAACCAAGCATCTACCAAGTAAGCAAATAAATTTGCAAGCTAGCATGATATCAGGTGGTAATAAATATTAAAAACGTAAACAATGAAAATAATTACAAAAACCTAACAAACACCTTGATTGGTACAGAGCCCGAATGGTACTTCTTCGAAGATAAGCAATCTAGGCCCCTTTAGTTGGTAGTGAGAAAATTGGATAATACTTGTAATGGATATAAATAAAGGGTACAAACAAGAAAACGTTACACAATTATTGAGCGAGAAAGATAAATCTCCATAACCACTCTTTACACTAGCCTCTAATTAAGAGGAAAACACTAAAAAAGTATATTAAATTGATACCACAGTACAAACGATGCCACATATATTAAACTCAGAGGATATCAAATATATCGTGCTTTCCACCCCAGAAACACGGCTAGTGGATAAAAAAAATATAAAACACTACGAAAGGCAAAATTTAGAATGAAGCAATACAAACTGCTAGTATAAGTATCAAAACAAATTAATATAACGTAACGATAGCAGCTGCATATTCTCCACCAGACTAACTCATACAAAAGGTAACGAACTACATGCTATAGATGCGATAAATTAAAAATGCCATTCAGCTGAAAAACCCACTTAGATATCCAGCAATAGAGAAAAAATATTAGATTTGATTGATTTTTTCATCTCAAGAAATGTAGCTATGTATTTTATATAAATTGAAGATGCTGAAGGTCCAAACTCATATCGTTCTTCTATATCACTCACAATTAACAAATACATTATAGTAAGAGAATCTGAACTTCAAGAAATAACGAGACTGACTGGGAAAAAGTTGAGCAGTAATTAAGTGATAGAATTAAGTTAAATATGCCTATCAGAACTCATGAATAACTAGACAAGGAAGCTGAAAAACTAATGATAAATATACAGCAAGCAGCATGGAACAATACCAAACAAATTACAAGAAGAACGAAAGGTGACAACTACCCAGAAGAAATGAGAGTTCAAAGCAGAAGGAAAGTTAGAAAAACGTGGCAGAAGACCAGAACTGCAGAAAATAAGAACATCAAAATCATAACCAAACCCAAACTTGTATCTAAGTGAACTAACAGATGATCAAAACATCGACTATTTACTGTGGAAATGTACGAAAAAATTAACCAGACCAATTCAACAGTCTCCGTCAATTCGAATGAAAGATGGATCTTGGGTACGTGTTGGTCAACAAAAGGCAAATGCATCTGCCTCCATATTATCCAAATTATTGACATGGAAAAATGATGACGATGTTGGAGTATTGATGAAGGAAAAAATTGAGCTTACTACACCTGGAGAGGTAATGAAAATAACTAAGAATAGCATAAACCCCAAGAAAGCCCAGGGATACGACCTAATAAAAGGAAAAATATTGCAACATTACCAATAAAGGCTCCAATACGTACCAATAACGCGGAAAATAGCTGAAATGATAATGATACCCAAACCAGGAAAACCAGTGCATGAAGTAGAATCCTACAAACTGATACCATTATCACCGATTATTTCAGAATCATTTGAGAAGTTACTATCAATAATAATACAAATCATAGAAGATTATCTTATATAAAAAGTAGTCAAATATCTAGGACCACATCTGGATACGAAACTAAAGTGGCAGGAACATATCAAACAAAAAAGAGAGGAGCTGAAATTCAGATATAAAAAACTATATTGGTAACTGAAAAGAAGCTCACAACTTATTAAAAATAAGGTGCTAGTGTACAAACAAATACTCAAACCAGGATGAATTTATGGCTTACAACTATGGGGATGTAGAAGTGAAAGTAATTATGCTTGCCTGTAAAGCATCCAAAACCGAATACTAAGTAATATATTTAACGCCCCGTCGTATGTCCGCAATAAATATCTACACCGAGAACTCCCTATAAAAACAGTCAAAGAAGAGATGAAGAAGATTGCTGAAGGTCACGAAGAACATAAACAACGAAATGTTTGTAACTTCAAAGATAATGAAGGCACAGTCCGCAGGCTCAAACGCACCAAGCCTTCTGAACTTGTGTGAAAAGTGACAGTTACAGTTCAATAGTTAGTAGCCTCAATTATGAAATGCGCATAAACGTCAATTTCTTAAGAGAATAATTGGGAATACTTATTAAAGTAAAGTACTAAGTAGATTAGGGTAAATGTAAAATATCGGTTAATCGTGAGATTAGGTGCATTGTTTCTCTCATAAAAAATAAAAAAAACTACGCCATCAATTTAATAATTCGATTATGCTTTTTAAAAACCTTGTTCATGAAAGATTTTTTAATGAACGCAAGGGCCTAATATCTTATTCCTTATGGATGTAACAAAATATTATAAAAAACTTTTTCAAAAACAACTCTTTATAAATGTTCACAAGTGCAGTAAAAAGTAAAAAAATTAGAACAGGATATGGGACATGGTGAACAAAATTGATACGTATGATGCCAGAAGTTGGTAATCTTAACGATACCAAAAATGAGAGGATATAACACGAGATATTTTTGAGACGAATAAATTTTATATGAAATTTGGTAATCAATATTTTTAACACTTCTCATGTTCTAATTGTTGTTTACTTCTGAAATCAAATTGAGAAAAGATAGACCCTATGGCCTATCTTTTAACTTTACCTTTTAGAATGCGATCCGAGAGCACTATATAAATTTGGTCATGTGTTGTCCATCATTGACTGAAAACGCTACACCACTGATACTTGAAAATTGGTCAAGATCTCTCAAGTTTACACCAACGTTCTAAGTTTTTGCAACTCACCTAATGCTTAGTTGTTTCTTTCCCCTTAGTTTCTCGGCATAGTTTCAGCTCAAAGAATCAATTATAATAACTTGAAAATTAATTATTGAAAATGTTGAAAACATAAATTTGTATTTTATTTGTTAATATAAATAGTGCCATAAATTGCAACTTAAATAGAGAATATAGTTGTTACCATCGCCATCTAATGGTGAAATCATGAACAAATTTCTCTGTTCCAATTGATTCATATATTCAATATATGCACAGTACTTTATTACCACTTAAATATACAGCAAACATCAAAAATTAGCTTGTAATATATACTGATTCTTTGTCATACATATGAAGATACAGTAAACATGATGCTACAGAAGACATTGAGGTATTCAATGAGAAAAACCTTTACGTATATTTACTGGATTTATATGCATAAAATTGCATACGGTCGCTACTATAAATTATAAATTGCAGATACCTTCATATGTATTCTTATCATCTTTCTTAATATAAATTATAAAATATAATACATACAAACTAAGTTTGTGTATTTGACGAAGATTAAATTATTGTGTTAAGGACATAGATAAAAAGAAATTTCAAATGAAGACATTCGAAAATGATACTATTGACAGAGTGGTATATTTATCGAAAAGAAAAACAGAATATCATTTGTATTTTTATACACGAGAATATAGTGTCACACAAAGTTTAATAACCTGTTTTATGAGATGACGGGACTGGGGCAAAACATTTGAACATAGTTCTGACTACAGTTATTGAACTATTAAAATTGTACTCTATTGAAAAATGAGCCAATGAATATTCCACCTAACTTGAGCGATAAATAAAATGTATTTCCTACTTATCTTGGTAGCAAAGATCTTTTCATTAATTATGAATATGATTGATCATAAAATGTAATATATATGGTTGATCTGTGATTTCATATGTTAGAAATAAATCTGTTAAGTTTGTACTAGTCGTATTTTCCACAAAGTTTTCAACTTACTAAATGCTGGGTATAATTGCAATTTGGAGGCGTGAAATTGGATCAGGTGATGATTTTCCGAGTTTTTATCGTTTATAATGATCAGATTGCGAAAAAACGAGTTGCCAACTATGCACATTGAAGAGAGGAAATATTTTTCTTAACTATGTAAAGACTATACCTAGAGGATGAACGAAGTGTGACATTTGTACGAAATATATAATTGTGCATATTTAAATTGAAATCATTTGAAAAATTGATTAGTAATCGTCCTAAATCAATAACAAAAAATTAAGGAAATGAAGAGAAGAGAGAAAGTAATAGATAGAAATATAAAACTATATTGTAAACACAATTATTATAATTTGCTTTCTCGTAAATCAGGAACATAATTTCAATGATTTCCGAAACATCCTGTATAGTAAATGTAATTCATATTTGCTGTCTGTACTTCTCCCATTTCCCGCTATGTTAGCTGAAGTATTTCGCTTAAGCTTTTTTCAGTCAGGCTAAGTTGGTAGAATCAAGAATAGATTGAGAAGTGGAAGCAGGTTTTATAATAAAGATTCTGATTTTATACTTTTTATGAAGATCTTTCATATTGTACAAAACCAACTAAGAGAGTCAACTCGAGGACAATGATGGCTTCTATAAGATATTCACTTGACCCAGATGATTCGCCTGCGTTTTTGTCTGCAATTCAAGTAAAAAAAGATGATTAAGTTTATCCTATCAAAAACCTTCACACAAATAGTAGTTTGCAGCGATCAAATAAATTGGTAATATTGTATTTCTATATAAACAATTTTTATTTATTGTCAAGTTAAAAGCGTTATGTTGTACGAGTTCTACTCGTCTAAATTTTCAATTAATGATGCGTGAAATACTCAAATAAATATGCTCATCAAATTGAATCAATTAAGTTACGAAAATTAAAGAAATACTGCAATCTTGAGTGTCGTATTTGTATTAAGAGTAAATGGCGGTAAGTGATAAATAAGACGAAAATGTGTAATCAGAACAATAAGTTTAAGTACCAGCATTTGCTTGTTTTCATATTTCCTTTCTTCTATCACTATTGAAGTAGTTGTTGAGAATTAATGTAAATCCTAGGAGCAATAAAACAGAGTTCATCAACTAACACTCTATCCTCCACCAACTTCTATATTGATAATGCAAAATAATCCCTTTCTTTCAAACTTTTAAGAGTATACTAATAATACGATTCAAAACTCTGAATAAACAAGAAGCTACGCAGTTACAGCCTCCGAATTATTATTGTTCTAAATTACTTGGAATAATCACAGAACACAAAATTTTCCGACTTCAAATCATATACGACTAATTTCAAGAGCCTACTCACTCATACACGGAAGATTCCATCATTTAAATTTATAATTCAATTATATACTTGAGTTGTTCTAAATAATTACTCATTTTCTCAAATATCAAAGAAATTATCAGTGATGCAGTTATCGGAAACCTATGAAGCTTTGTAATACCCGATTAGATATAAATTATCGTAGACTCAAAAGCATATTTTTCCAACTCTCAACTAATGTCTTGATACATCCACTAGAGCAGAAATTTCTCAAGATTGCCTGTCCCAACCAACGAGCGTTGAAATATTTAGAACTGCTTGACTATGACAAACAAAAAAGGTAACGAATATTGGAAAATGACGCACTTGTTGTTAATAAATATAGAGGTAAATAATGATTAAGATACGCCTAGATGTCTTCAGTGAACGTAGCTTAAATTGCGTTATCGTATGTCCTCCATTATGTCACCAACTTAATTGAAACTAAATTTGAAACATCTTTAGTCAAGAGTCTAACTGCAACAGGTTTTTAAGTTTCCATAAGATATCGAACCATATGAAATTCTGAATAAAATTTCACAATTAACTTCACAATAATCTCTATAATAAGTTCACCTACACCACGGAGGAAGATGTTTTAAATTTTTAAATCGTTTCAATAAACTTGATCATTTTAAGAATCACACGTCACTTACCAACTATTACCAACTATTTGTTAACGGCCAATGTTTAACTAGTATCATAGAACTTGACAAACAGATACGTTTTATCCTTATTTTTGTGAGTAATCATTACAGATTACTGAAAGCAGAAAATATACTGTAATTACTGCTCACAGCTTTCTTGAACGACTGCCAATGTAAATAATACACCTAAATACAATAGTGCATGAAAGTGAATTAAGTTATAAAGTCTATTAATCACTGGTATTTGAATTATTTCACTGTATTTAAGAGAAAGTATAGTATAAAGTATTTGTCACATTTTTGGTTAGAAGTAAATAAAAACGTAAAGAAAGTAAACACGTATATTCAAAGGCTTTTACTTGTAAATTACAGTCTAAACTTTAAAAATCTCGATGTAGTATTTTATGTTTGAAAATATTTTTTATAATTAATAATGTCTTCATATTCATAATTCAAACATCCTTAACAGTTACCAGTAGTATCATTTTTCTTATAGGATAGATGAGATATAGATAGAGAATTTGTTGTTATTGTATTTTTCAAGCTGTGGGAACTGGTAGGACTATACTGGGAAACCAGTTTTTCAAACTAACTTCCTGTTATATATAGGGATTGTTAGAAAAGTTAGAATAAACTCAATAATACTAAATAAGTGCATAACATCAAAGAAAATATGGAAAATCTCGATCTAGAAACTCATCCTCATACTCTCTTACATAACGTAATTCATCTCCCATCTTGCCAATCATGAACTACAACTTACTTGAAAGATATCACATTTGGTAATCAGGAATAAATCTATTATATGAAATTAATTAAAATATTTTATTTAAGGATATCATCATTATTTTTGTCACTATTCAAGAAGAGATTATCAGATAACCGACCGGGCCGTAACTCTATCTTCTGTTTTTTCAAAAATTCCATAAACTTCAGTGGTTAGTGATAGATCCAACCAAAACCTAGATCCAATATTATGCCTAGAGCTGAGTGTTACAGAACGCTCTACAGTTTTATTAAAAAAAAAATAAAATTTGTCGGGATCTGATTCTGAAATATACTTCATAAGTTTTCTCCTTCATTGATTTTCCATATGTAATTATTTTATTCTACACAATTTCAGTTGAAAGAGTTTATCTCAACAAACTACTTGCGAATTCAACACTATTAAGGAACTGTCACACTTTGTGATAAGAATAATATGTATGCAATGAAAGTGAATATAAATATAATATAAAGCTTAACATTCTATTATGTTTAATGTATAAACTTAAATTGCTTTATAAATGCTCTTACTTAGTCAGGCTTAAAAAGAAAATAAATACACAGGCGGATGAATTCAAATGGTTCGATAAATATCCTTTGGAGTTCTCCTTCTAAAATGCATGTTAATGTGGAAATTTTTTTCTAAGTCTCCTGAAAGCTGGAATGTACATAGAAAGAACGCCCAAAAATAAGCTAATAATAAAACATACTTGAATACTTATTAAAAATCTATGAGAATTGAAAAAAATTGAGGAATCTAAGAAGACATACCACTGCTTATTTAGTTTGATGTTGCAACGGTAGTTTCAGATCAGATAAAACTGAAATAAACATTCTTTTTGTTAACCCTACTTCTGAATTGTATAAGCTCAAATGCAGCGTCCTTACACAATATGTGAATTGGAACCACAAACAGATTTGGCCAGTCCAATAATAATGTGTTTTTGAACTAAATGAACTGAAACGACAAGCTTATTGTACTTGGATGTGTAAGGCGTTTATTTGCCTTGAAAAAAAGGAAAAAAAATTGTTAGAAAAATTAAACCAATTTCAAAAATTAAAAATTTTTCTTAGCCTTTCATGATTGTAATATTGTTTCTTTGTGATTTTTTTACGAATTACAGTGTATGTCTAAGAAATATTCTAGGTCGCTCAATTTCAAGACTCGTTAATAGCCTATTTAGTATATCATTTTCTCGGTATATATCTAATACTAATAATCATCGCTAATACTTTTAGGTAAATAGCTACTTAGATAACTATATATAAATATATATATATATATATATATATATATATATATATATATATATATATATATATATATATATATATATATCAGAGGCTCAACAGGCCTCATATGTATAAGGCTTGAGGTCGCTCTACTGCTTTCCTCCATCTATTTTTGTCATGGTGGTTTCACTCCAGTGCTTTATTCCTATTCTTTTCGCTCCTTCTCTCCTTAATAAGGATCTTTTAATCCAACTATTTTCATCCATGCTGGCTATATGCCCCAAAAGAGTATTTTTGCTTTGACCATCTCAGCATAAAGTACACTCTTGCCTCTAAACTTCTCCAAAAATCCTAATTACTGCTTTTCGTAGTCCTAAGTCTCCAAATATTTTATTCTCTATTGCCAGTCTATCGTTTCTTCTGGTTTCACCTCCTTCGTTTATACCCATATTTATACGAGGATGTATTGATATATAGCTAGCCTAGACCAGTTACATGCATAAACAAAATATTCCGTTACCATAGCAACGAACAATAAATTATTAGAAGTGTCAGTGTAAAGTTTGACGTTAAAAAAGTGAACCAGAGTTACGCAATAAATTGAAAGAAAAAAGATGTCTACCGAAATTGTGAAAATCGAAAAATTGGAGCATTGAGCCATCATCAAGTACCTGTATTTAAAAGGGTTAAGAGGTAGGCAGATTTACGAAGATATGCTTAATACCTGTTAAGTTCGATGTCTTTATTATTAAAAGTTTTGTATATGTGGCAACATTGTTGTATAGTTCTGGCGGTAGCGGTAGGGAAGCCAGTCTTCCATCAGCTCTGCACGTGGTAGCACTTAGTTGTTAATAAATGTTCATGACATGATTTTATCAAACCGTCGAATTGGGCTAAAATGGATCTGATCTGAAGCACTGAATATTTCATACGAACACGTTCATCAGATAGTTCACGTCAATTTGGACATGAGAAAAATTGCTGCAAAATGGATCCCCAAATGCTGTGAACATGGTGCTTCATGTTATCTTGTAACTTATCTTGTAACTTGTAACTTGTATTAATGTTCGTTCTTAACTATATTTATTATTTATTCATTTATATGGATTATACTTAAGCACTCCAAGACTTTGATAGTTCTTACAATCTTCTTGTCATCGACAGATGATACAGAGATATCAAAGATATTATTAGGCAATGAAAATTATGAAATAGTGTATATTTTACATGAACCTGTAGCTACTTGGAATCTGTGAGATGAAATACTTCTTGTAGTATATTTTTAACCTATCATTCATGGCTTAAAAGAGATTATTTAACATGAGAATTCATTGAGTAATCTGTAAACCTATGGTAAATATTTGAGCAGTTGGTACATACATACACTAAATAAAAAGTAATGAAGAAGAATTTAGTTAGAGAAGTCTATGAAATGAACAAAAACGACGTGAAGTATGTCAGCTATTTGGACAGCTAATAAACATAAACATGAAGTAGAAATTACAGGTGACTATGTACCAACTTCGAATGGGTACGATGAAATTACTCTTTTGATATATAAATATCTATGTATAATATTTTCTGCAAGTAAGTTTCGAAAAACTTTATATATTTATAAAGTTGAACTATGATTTTTTCGCCCAATAACATTCAGCAGCAGCAAACTCGGTTATATTCTTGGTTTATATTAGTAAAACACTTATGTGAACAGAAACACAATATATCTTAGTTATTTTAGTAGAAATAGGAGAATGCCGATGAACGTTTTTTTTAAATCACTAATGCAACGTAACATTTGCATAAATATTTAGTATTGAATAAACAAGAAAAAAATTATAAAATTACGTTATAACTTCTTCATTACGTAACTACTATCATCAAACATTCATATTTACTATTTCATACCCTCTCAATTTTTCATGTCAAATGTAAACATTAACAACATCCAATTTCCTGTAATTGAAAATAGTGCTTCATTCTGGGTTATACGGCAACTCACAACCTTCCAGCAATTATTTTAGAACTAATTAGGAAATTGTATCATTTTAACGAAGGTATTAGAGAAATATAATAGATATTAACTTACCTTTAGTCATGTCTTGTGTTTTTCAGAAATATTTCGTAGCTCGTATGGCATTTATTTCCCAAAATTGGAGGCACTACGTGTAACTTCTGCATTATGACTTTATTTATTTTTTGTTTATAATTTAAATGTCGGCGATTGATATGTTAGCTATGAAAATGTCCGGCGCATTTATCTGACGTTTCACAGATCTCGGAATATACTACTACACGCTGGTCGTCGACGTATAGGGTGCGCGGCGTAACCACAAAGAGCGACGTCGACGTTCAATTCGCGTCGAATCAGTAAATGTATTCAGTGGCGCTCGTACATTCTTAGGTAGGGAAAGAAGATAATAAAGAAAATGAGAGTTAGGTGTTCGTGTGAAGTGGATATTGTTTTGTTAATTTTAATATTCTTTATAAATTTTTAAAGTGGATGATCTTTAGAAGCAAATCGATTACTCCCTGTTATAAGTTGACATTTATTTTTGCATATAGTATTATGTGGTTTGATATTCATACTGGTATTAACTTAAACGAATTGCTTTCCTACATTCAGGTATCTTCTGCAGAATTTTTGTGGAATTACTGCGTTTATATTTTATTTCCCGTTTCAACTAAATAAAAAACCTCGCTTAATAAATGACTCGGAACAAAATGTTTTTGTTGAAAATTTTGTGAAAGAAATGATATAATATAAATTAAGTTAAATTAATCAACACTGGCATCAAAGAAAAATGATTCGTTCTTTCATTCGAAATAAATCGCTTCGAATAAATCTAAATTTATTATTGTTCAAAAACTTGGAAAAATTAATATCATAGCATTTTGTCACGGAATTAATATTTTACCTCGATAATGCGTTCCATTGGATATTCACGATTTTTAAATAGGAATAACGAGGAAATTCATTTGAAAATGCTATTAATTTTTCCAAAAATACGGTTTTCATGTCACTTTCCTTATTTACAAATGAATAATATTTGAAAACAATATACGTTTAATAGATTCTCGCTTCAGGCAAGAGAGAGAACTTTTTAATATAGTTTGTTGCTTCAAAAAATGTAAGCGAAGCACCCCACCAGCAATTTATGGTAATGAAATTGGATCCTAACTTTTGCATTAACTACAAATAACAGAACCATTGCAGCTTAAATATCGTGATAAGAGATAATAAGAGAGCTTCCGAATATTCCGTTTCGAATAAGATGAAAAAATTTCTAGTTCAATTAGTGGATTGTCATAAGGCAAGGTCTATAAACTTCTCACCCTCGGCGTTACCATACAAACACCAGTAAGGTGAAAAGCAAAACTTTGATTTTTTTGCGCTTACTTTTAGGTACACATCCTGACGATATGAACTGAAGCGGATTCGATAGTATGACTTGGAAACTCTTCATCAGAACTTTTTAAATCTAAGAGAGAATATGATATATTACCATAAAAAATTATACAATTTTTAAGGAACTGTGATTGAAATAAATCAAACAAACAAAACAGGCTATTAAAAGTAATTCACTTATCAGTCAAATAGCAAAAAAGTAATGAGCTATAATAAATACGTCAAAAATTGAAATTACAGTCGAATAACTAAAAAAGAAATTATTACCACTCAAGGGAAAAGGAATTGACATAAGGAAAGCTTGAACCAACTAACGAATTAATTTATTAAACTAGTGCTAAAAACGGAATAAAGTGGAAGAGGGACATCAAATTAGGAATATGAATTAATTCAAGTATTTACATCTAAATAATAACTCCTGTAAAAATGAAATATAAACTTCTGTTCGGACTTCATTAATATGGAATTTTTTATGAACTTGTCAAAGTGCCCATAATAATTACATGATAAAAATTTAGACAAGGAAGAAAAAAAAATTATATACATACAGGGAAGAATAGAGAAAAACGGTCATGGACTGAAATATGTCCATTCATAAAAACATTTTTATGAGTTGCTACTTGGTTGAAGTAATTATTATCTACAAGTAAAATGAACAAAACGTACATTGAAAAAATATCGAAAAAGTTCAGACAGTTTTGAGAGATCACTACTTCTTTTTTAAATTACAAAAACAAAAATTTCAACAAAATATCTCATGAGCATTAAAAAACCAAAAAAAAATTTGAAAGGTTATAAATGACATAAAAGCATGAAAGAAAGAAAAACAAAGACGAAACAAGTTTAAAACGTATCTTTGAAGATAGAAAATTTCGTCAGCTCTTAATTCTGCAATATACTATATGTGGAAATATTAACATTATCACGTTAAGGGAAAAAATAAATTTCAAATAATCATCTAAAGAGTCCAGTCTAGTTGTCTACATGACAATTATATTTTCTAAAATTTGAAATTATGGTACAAAAGTCTGACCGAAAGTGATTTTGTGCATTTGTTATGTTTTAGGTTGCTGATGGTTCTTTGTGTTTTATACTGACAGCTTGACAATTCGTTGTAGGAAAAAATAAATATAATAAGTTTCAGAAACTATATCTTCCAAAAAATAACAATTTGGGGTATAAAAATGTTGCGTCATTTAATCCAGAAAGCAAGAAAGTTAATCTTATGTTTCTATAGTCATTTATAAAGATAAAATAGATACATAAAAATTAAATGTTTTTAGTCAAACCAATTGATCAATATTACGTGACTATTGTTGAAAGTATATGTACATACAGTTAAATCTGTGAAATTCACTTTCGATAAAAGTGTAAGAGTGTTTTCAGATGGATTTAAAAAAAAATGTAATCTCGTTTTATTAGAACATAGTATAATTCCCCAAACGTGTAGCTCATGGCTTACCAATTTTATTGAGGCCATTTATAACAATCAAGTTTGCTTATTTTTTCTTATTAATACTTCTCTCACAAGCTGCTGAAAATTCCCAGCCACCGCGACGTTATAGTTATCCGTGAGTATCTAAAGGTAGCATATAAGTTATTTTCAATGATGTGCGGCTTCTATAACAATCCACATATGAAGTACAGCATATTATCACCAAAGAATGTATTTTAATTCTCAGATCAGATAGTGAACATTCGGTAATCTCTGAAACAAACGTAATTTTTTATCAGTATCGCTCAAGAATAGATTTCGTAGATTTTGAACTAAAACCACCTGAATATCTCTAAATATAATATAATAATTATTCATAAATAGGGATAAAATATACAATACTACAATTTCCCTGCGTATATGAATAATGTATATATATATTAGAAATTATGTGAGTTATTTTGTGATTTATGACATTCATTTACCATATTTTAAATTAATTTTATCCTCTTAACCACAGGGTCCTATCCACTGCTTTTTTTTGGAAATCAAAGTATTTAATAGGTACCTGTTTCTCGGCTATTTCGATTAGTGTTTTTGCATGTAGCGACAGTATTATGATCTTATAATAGAAAGTACTATATTTTAAAAGAAAATAATAACTCTAGAATAGTAGCCACTAAATACAAAAAATATCACAAATACACAAAAATCCAGTAAATACGTAAAAATTCAACCTAATCTTAATGGCCAAGAAAACATTCTGATTCCAGCGTGACGTGATGCGCGAAGCGTATCAAATTTGAATTAGCATACCAGTGTATGTGTATCGTGTCTCATATAAAATGAATATTATTATTTCTTGTTATTTTGGATTTTATACTGCAATATTTCGATTATGTGTAATATGAGTCATTTCAACATCATATTCGTTAAAGTAATTCGATACCTGTTGAGAAAAGTCCTTGTGCATAGTGTATAGAATAATGTTTAAATAGCGAAAGTAAACGGAATCTAGTGCACTAAAGATGGAAAAAATAATATAAACATTTCATCAGATACATTGGTTCTAAAAATATATCACGGTAAATCAAAATTGAATTTAAGCTGTACATGATATCCTGAAGCTGTGCTAATAACACTTGTAAATCACTGGACTTAATAGCATATGAGATCCTAAAATATTTTTAAAAATTCATATATAAACATATAAACGTGAAACACAAGGGATTCTATTAGTATGTTCTCGTGTCCTAACACACTTATCTGAAAAACGCGAGCTAATAAACAACTAGTAACGTAGTTTTAAATTTAGAGTAGAATCAGAAAAAACAATTGCTTTTTAGTTTAAATATGTATATGTAATGAATGTATTCATTAAGAATAATATCAAATGTTCCTATTCGATCTCACACAACGCGACTTTATATTCTCCATTGATAACGTAGTAAAAAGCGTCTGTGGATATTACGTACCAACGGAATTATTATAAAATAGTGCTTTAATATTCACCTAGTGATAATATCAGTATTTCTGGTATTATTGTTAGTCTCAAATTAGAATTTTCATGTCATCATGGAGAAAATCAGTAAATTGGCTCTTATTTAAATAATACTACAGTAAAAATAAATTACGACCATCAGTTCAACTGTCATTTACAAATTAAATTTTCATTAATACTTCTCTGAATCAAAAGGATGCTTAAACTTTTCAAGGCAAGTTATTCCAATCGTTAAGATTTATCAAACGAAGTAAATGTTTATAGTTAAATTAAAAGAATGGGAAGAAACTCCACTCCATCAATCACATTTTCAAAGTGTTCATAAGCAAAAGATCTTAAGGTATTATACACTATATAGTATTTTCGAATTTGCAAATTTTTGTAGTTATGTAGTTATAATTACAGAAAATAATCTGTATTTTTCAGGAAAAACATTTATGGAGACGCCATATTTGAAAGTATCAACAGTTTTAACTTTATTTTTCAGTCAAAATTTAATTAGTGCGGATGTCCTCGTATACTTGAATTGAAAATAGCTTTGATTGTAATTACCAGTTCTTTTTGTGCAGGTTGTGCCAATATTCATTACAGAAAAGCAGTACAACTATTTCATTTGTTTCTCAATATTATCAATAAATCAGATTGAAAAATCTACCTCACTTTTAGTTATCATGAGAAAAATCAAATGGAAAAGTATAACGAGAAACACAGGACAATATGAAAAAAAATCTACAAATCAATTGGTTTAAAAAACTTCATATAAAATTTTCATCGAAGCGAAGATTGTCCATTTTTCAGTAAATCTTATTGATCAGAAAATAATGATGGACATTTTTTCAAGGATTGCTCTTTTTCTACAGAAATAATAAATAAGGTAAATTTGAATTATACGAATTACATGAAAGATTAGCTTTAAAACACGTGGAAATTGGAAACCGTTACCAAACTCATAATATACCCTGAAATTTGAAATAGCTGCTTGATGTAAAACGATATAAAAAGTCTGTTAAAGGTAACAAGAAACATGAATTTGTTTCAGGATAGTAAATTGATTGCATTAGAATGGATTATGAATGGAGTAGCTTCATTCACAAATTAATTGATTGCATCTTATGCTTTATATTGAAAATCCTTTGATATAATAAATAACCCTACACATTATATACCTACTTAGTGTTATGAGAGGTGTTACAACCAGAGAGAATTATTTATCGACCTTACTTTATTGATAAGGTGATAACTTTACATCAAAAATGGAATCGTAGCTGAACGTAATCTGTACACGTCTAAAAATTTACAGAAAGAGGTGTCTGCTAGTGGAACCTCATTCCAAGCAATTTTAACTTCGTCGATTAACTCCCTTCATAGAGTGGTGCATATTTGACAGACCTCCTCATCATGTGCAACATAAGAAATTTGAAACTAGTTTAAAATAAGTAGTCAGTAAAATAATCGTTCTACCAAACAAGAGAAGAGTTAATTGTTGCATACGTTTTTATCAAGATTGAGAAAGAAATTGATTTTTCATATGAAGTTTCATCGAAAAAGTTGCTTAAAAGCGTGATCAATTTTTTCAAAGTAAACAATAGGATTTGTATGAATATTAGCCTTAAAATACCTTTCGCGCACCACCCTCATAAAACCAACTCAATCTAAAGAATAAATCGTCAAATATTAAATGCCACAAAAAATCACGTTTATAGGCAATTTTTAGTCTAGAATTGTCATTTTGTTTGAAATTTATTCATATCTCTCACTTTGAATATTTATTATGCGGAAATCAGGGAAGATTTTTTATCATTCGACAGATCAAACATGGATTTTAATTTTTAAATTGTGAACTATATTCAGTTCTCTTTATTCTGTATTATTAAAAATTATACAGAGTAAAAATCTAAAGTGAAATTTTCGTGACATCAACTATTTCAAAATGTATTCTAGTTACATAAATATGTATTATGCTTTATCAAATAGTGAGTTGGCACAGAAACTAGAAGTACTTTGTGATGACGAGTGCCATTAGAATTTTTAGGAAAATTCAATTTGGCCATAATTGTTAAGAAACTTGATTTATTCTTGCCAGTAGTAGTTGACAGGAAGATTAAACTGAAATTTGCATTTAACAATACTATCACAAAAAGTGAATTGATGTATAAACTTCAAATATAGCTCTATTTACAGAGAAACACTTTGGAGGTTACCTACTAAATCATTTTAAAATAACATTATAAATGTATTTCGAGGAGTAGAGATCATCTAGAATCTATAGTACCTAATATCACAAAAGCGCATTTTAATTAAAAATAATACGATAAATGTTGTGTGTTACGATTAAATAGCATACTTATCAGGTTTTGCGTTTCAACCAAAATTACCATTCTTTACCAAAATACGAACTATAAAGTAATATTGAACCATCATTATATACCTCACCCATCAATTTGGATTTTTAAGTAATAATTCCACAAATGATGTTATAATCCTCTCTATAAATAATATTTACTCCAGCCTAAACATTTCACTGCAACGACTTCTTCTAAGGCTTTCTATTGTATTAATTAAGATTAATACATTAATACCTTCGATTGTGCTAATCATAACCCAACAGAAGATGGGTTCATACAATTGTGAAAAATATATTAATAAGAAAATGGGACAAAATTGAAAAATATACAAACATACTTCAAAACGAGTTTATCAATAATGATATATAAACAAATTGATGGTTGTGCTATTGGAGCTTTCATATAGGGTGCTATAATACAATTAGTAATGAAAGCGCTTGAATAATTTTTCTCAAGCAATCAATATAAATATCCCATCATTTTTCCGTTACGTAGAAGACTGCATTACTGTTATACCAAAAAATGAAATTGAAAATATAAGTAAAAAATTAAATTCTTATCATAAAAAACTTCACAATCGAGATTGAACACAATAATAAAATTTATTTTCCTAATGTCACGTTTTATAATATTAACTATAACATGAAATAGAACGGTATATAAAACAAGCTTGGTTCTCAACTCAAGATATTTAAACTTCAATTGATGTCACAAAGCTATTATAAAAGCGAAAGCTGCATTAAGATAATTATTCTGAGAAAATGATAAATAACATATTGAATACAAGGATAACCAAATACTACAATAAAATAAGGAACAAAACAGAACCTAAACATCCAAATATAGAATACATTTCGTTACCATATGTACAAGGACTTTCCTAACAACTATCAAATGATTTTAATAAATATGGATCATAGTCATAAAGGACATGAAAGCACTAAATTGAAATCTAAAATTGAATACAAACTCCACTTTAAAGCAGTATTCACAAATATTATATGTATTTGTACAGACAAAGTGATTCAGAAGGTCAGGTAATCATCCTGTCCCTTTGTCCTTTTATATTTTTCAAGATGAAGGGAGTCTAAGAAACTGTAGCCTTGGTTTTAGGAGGGTTAACTTCAGATGGGTACCACAGATTCTTAGAATCGTACGAACAACATTGGAATTATTGTTGAATTTAGGTCGGTAAAAAATTAATAATCGCTACACCTCGTATACGAACAACATAACAAATGACATGGAAAGCAAGTCTACAATAATATGATTATGATAAGAGAAGTAAAGAGTCAACAACGGGTTTCAAATGAAATCGAAAGACAACTTGAATATTCTGAATTCAAACATCAATTCTGAATTATGATTAGCTTCGTTACGATAGATTGAATTGAGTTCAAACTCACAAAAATATGATAATACTTACCATCAACGGGCAAGTTTCATTATATAATTCAAAACATCATCAGAACTCAACTATCCTCGTGAATAATTGTGGAGCTACACGTGAATTGAGTTGCTTCTAAACCATCCTGTTAATTCGAATTTTGTATTAATATATATCACCTCATATATGTTAGGTATAAGGGCCTCTATGTACAAAAATTCAAGTGTGGTGAAACACACACAGGTGGCCGCCCACCAGTAGTTACGAGAATGATCCCTGAAGTACCTAGTCTGTCCTAGAGATGGCGATAGTGGCTTGAAAAGTACCACTGTATTAGAAAGTATACAATCTATATAGCATATGTTTCAAGTTAGAAGACGTCCTGTTGTTTAGTATTTGTTTGGCAGCCATCAATAATTAACGTTTTCAGTGAACTTGTAAACATTGAAAAAATTGGTCATCGTTATGTGATACAATACAATCAGTGGTCTACCAAATGAGGTGACTACTCCAGAAATGTTTAAGAAAATTTGGACATGAGAAAGCTTCTGCGTAAAATGGGGGCCACGTTTGCTCACAATGAAACAAAAACAGCATCGTGAAGATATTTCCATCGAGTGTTTGTCAATGTTTCACAAAACTAGAGCAAAATTTTAGCGCCGTTTCATAACTATGGATGAAACGTGGGACCGTCACTTCACACCCGAAACAAAAGAACAATCACAACTATGGACTGAAAGAAGGCAAAGACCGTTTCATCTGCTGGCAAGATCATGACGTCGGTTTTTGGGATGCGTGTGGTATAATTTTCATTGCCTATCTTGAAAAAGAAGAATCATCAACGGCGAGTATTATGCGGACTTATTGTAATGTTTGAGTGAAGAACTCAAGCAAAAACGGCCGCATATAGCTAAGAATAAAGTGTTGTTTCATCAAGACAATGCACCAACTCACACATCCGTTATTGGAATGATTGAAATTAATTAATTAAATTAAATGAAGTTTAAATTGTTACCTCATGCACCCTATTCGCCAGATTTAGACCCCTCGGATTATTTTCTGGTCCCAGACTTTAAAAATGGCTCGATAGTCAAAGATTTTTCAACAATGAAGAGTTGATGTCGGCAGTTAATGGCTATTGTGAGGAGCTTGACGATGTTTATTATAAAAAGGGTATCTAACTTATTGAACATCGCTGGGAAAAGTGTATGTAGCTAAAAAGAGATTACTTTGAGAAATAAATATATTTTATTTCTAAAGGTTTTCTTTGTTGGGCCAGGTACTTCTGGGACCATTCTCGAAGACTATAACGTTTCTTTAATCTATAACGCTTTGGTATTTTCCGTATTTGTTAAACGATCAAATTTATGAATACACCTCAAAATAAGGAATAACAGAGGTGAAAGAACTGGATTGCTACTTCTATTTTATTACAGAAAGTTTTATTGCTTTTCCGTTAAGGGTATATTTGTGAAACATATTTTATTAGTATTAACCCTATTCTTGTCACCCGAATTCTTTGTCTCTATCCATAAAATTTTCTCTTATCTTATAGGTAGGAATCAAGGGTGTATTTATGAAGTAACTTTTCAGATAAAGAAAGTTTTGACGGTATTATCGTGATAAATTGGTTAATATATTTTAAGGAATGTCAGAAAAGTATTATAAGAAGTTAAACATAATTTTATGACAATCCATAAAATTGAGTTAGCTGAAGTGAAAATGAACAAGTCTCATGTAGCATGCTATATATTTGATCTTCCATTAAATTTAAGTTTATTAGTTTATTTATAATTTATGTTATTATTGCGTTGCTTATCTACTGAAAATAAATATTCGACTGAACCCACACCGAACACTATAAAACAAGTAATAAATGCGAAGATAGTCTCAAAAGTCACCGATCCAACAGAAATATTGGTAAAAATTTTTCTATTCTTTATCGTACCTTTTTTATAGTAAAAACTGTATTGCTTATTTTAACCATTGCGATAATGGGTTTTTGAAGAAACAACACTTTTGTAATAGTCATATGGCGGCTTTTTCTTGACTTCATCGTTTTTCATGATATACAATGAAAATTATTTCACGCGTATCTTAAATAATCGACTCCATGACATTCTCTGCAAATTAAACAGTCTTCATCTTCTTTGGAACTGCTTCTCTCTTTTCAGTCCATTATTTTGGGTATTTTGTCTCAGCAGTAAAGAGATGGATCTACTCGTATGAATCAGTTATAGTATGAAATCCTAAAAAAATTGTCGTTAAACACTCAATTAAAAATCTCCACGATACAGTTTTTATTCGAGTGTGAACAGTACTACTACGTGGATTTTCTCTATTTCCACAAACCACTGGAAACCTATGCTATATATGACTGCCAAACTGATATTAATCAATGCGTGTGCTCTACACATCAATTACAGGTCATGCCGGTGACTTGTGTGACTATCCAGTTTTGTTCATATAACAACAAGGCGTCCAAGTACTATAATAACCGTGCCTAACATAAAGCAGAATAGCATAAGATGATCATAATGGACTCAAGTCTCATCTTAAACAACAGCATCTTACTGGTATATCTAGAATATATAATAACTCTAATCCAAACAAGATGAGAAGATTTGTAATTTCGGTAATTATCAAGATTGTAAATCCATTAGAAAATATTTTGTTGATTGTAACTCAAAATTCTGGAGAAACATTAAATGTGGACTATCCTATTATTTTATTATGTAAAAAACTAATGCACCACTCAGCTTAGAGCCGGTATTATTTACCTATCCCGAATACAGAGTATTAAAAAGAATTGGGCTCGGTTCAGATAACAAACTTGCACACTACCTTCAGGATGTCGGCGAAGATGTTTTTAGATAATCCCAGATCGGCGATACTATCGTGTAGGGACTTAAGCACGATGCCAGTTGCTGGCATAATAACTGGGACTATTTCCACATTTTCCCTGTGCCACATCTGTTTAATCTCAATTGCGAGATCCGTGTATTTTGCCAGTTTCTCCGGGGGTTTGTTGAGAACGTTATGAGTGTTCGGTATAGTTATAGTGACAAGAAGGACTGAATTGACTCTTCTATAAACCACCACGATGTCAGGTCTGCTATCGTCACCTGTCAATCGGTGATAATGGACCTAGCGTAGTCTAAAATTGTCATTTTCGAGCACCTTCTGCGGCTGGTACTTGTAATACGGTGTATACGTATTGAGAAGACCGAACTTTTTGGCCAGTGTTTGGTGGATGGTGTTGCACACTTGGTTATGCCGGTGTAGGT
Organism: Diorhabda sublineata; assembly: GCF_026230105.1. Taxonomy (NCBI): domain Eukaryota; kingdom Metazoa; phylum Arthropoda; class Insecta; order Coleoptera; family Chrysomelidae; genus Diorhabda; species Diorhabda sublineata. Next base: position 12,625,068 of record NC_079485.1, on the reverse strand, counting down.
AGTCGGTATTAGCTAACACACTATAAGCAGATGTTATATATTAAATGGTCTCTGATGTTAGTTGGCACTTTCTGCATTTGTCTGATTGAGTGTTTGGATCCTTAATAATATTTTTCTTGTAGTTATTCTTATTAACAACTTGATCCTGGATAGCCATCATGATTGCTGCTAGTAAGCCATTTGTTTGAAGCTTCTTTGTCAACATGTGACTGTTTGAGATCGTGATGATGTCTACCGTGTAGTGCCTTTTGTGACCTTCTTGGTGTTTAATAGTATCTTCAAGTAAGATTCTGGCGATGCTAGGTCGATCAAACCTGTCCCACCCTCTTTTCGGATAATGTTGTTCTTATAATGGATGACTTTGGGTGGTTTTTGGTGATTTTCATCATCATTGTTCATGTTAACCTCTGAATTCCCTCTAGCTCTACTTTCGTCCACTTCAGGGTTCCAAAAGAGTACGTTAAAATAGGTGTTGATTGCCTGGACTAAGTTGTCTGCATTTGATTCGGACTTTATAAGTGACTTAACTCTTTTGGTTTATTGATCCCGGATTTTAACTTCTGCCTGCTTGTGGTCCAATAACTTAGCCTGTTAATATTCTAGGTAGGTTTCTCCGTTTTCCATTGCCTATACGATATCTCCATTGGGCAGCTGCACATTTCCGTTCATTACAAAGCCTTTCTCCATATGTAGGATCTTGCACTTAGATTAGTTCAAGCTCTATATGAATATAATTGAAGAATCGATGTGTTATATCGATAAGGTGATTTATTTGACGATCATTTGCTGCGTATAGCTTGATATCGTCCACGAAGAAAAGGTAGAAAAAGGTATAAGTGGTGTTTTGTGAGCTCGAATGCTGAATACGTACTTTTTATCACTGAGCATGGTAGATAAGGAATTCATTGCAAGATAGAATCACAACGAACTCAAGGAGTCACCCTGGTATCTTCCCCTACGAATTGGTATTTCGTCAGTCCTGAGTTAGTTTGGGCCGATTTACAGATGTAGTTTTCTACGCCATCCTTTCATTGTTGTTCAAAGGAAGGTTACAATGGTTGGATGGACAGAGCCCACAAAAAGTTGTTTTCTGCACCCTTGGTTATCTCTTCTACAACCTTTCTGTTCCTCTGCTAAAATATTATTTTCCTCGACGCGCCTATAAATTCTGTTAGTGATACAAGCTGTGAGTATCTTATATAGAGTGGAAAGGCACGTGATAGGGTCTTTCGTCTGAGAGCTCTTTGGAAGCAAATGAGTGGAACTCAGTGCTAGGAACGGATATCTTCTGGGTTCAGTAAGAGGTGAGAAAATTGCTTCTCTAATTCCCTGTGTACGCTCGGGAATTTCTTATACCAAAAGTTTTGAATATTATCGACTCTCGTTGCTTTCCAGTCGTTGGTATTCTAGATTACGTCAGTGATTTTCTTTAGTGTGAAGTCATCAAACTGTATCGGAACAATTTTTGATTCCGTATCTTCGGCTGCTATCGGTAGTTCCAAGTTTCCTGTAGAATACTTTTTGGTTACTAGGGAAAGTGTTATTCTGTAGCTTCTTTTTTGTACACTCAATGTATCTCGACAAACGTTTTCACATTTCCTCAGCAGTTCTCTAGAAAATTTTCACCTACACTTTGGACGTCGAAGTGAGGCTCGAACGGATGATATGTCCTCTGGAAATGGTAAATGATAATACACTACACGAATGTGAACTGCACACTCAAGCACAGGTTAAGGAGTTTAAATTCTTAATATAAGCTTTCACGTTATTTTTTACACCTTCCTTGGTATATGCACTGTACCGAAGACTGCTACCTGTTAGATCTTCTCCGCACGATGTTTGCCTAGTAATTTCTCAACCAATTTGCGAAATTTTCTGGAAACATATCCCATGGATCTGATGACTAGTGGTAAAGTTAGCACTATTGTGTTTCACATTCCTTTTAATTCGATGACCAGACCTTTGTATTTCGGTTTTTTCCTGCCTCTTTCTTTATGATGTTGTGGTCGTCAATCGTCAATCGCTATGGGTCGTTATATTCGCCAGTGTGGGTTTCACCGGGAGTACCGTTTCCATTTTACGCTGCGATGATTATTATTTTTATTATCGTTGACTATGAGATCTATTGGGTTTGAATTAAATGTATCATGAGAAGCATGTTGTTAAATTGAAGTAGTTTTATATATCGGTTTTTAAAGAGAAAACATGGGAAATATATGGATTTTTTCTAAATATTTGGAGGAAAGCCAAATTCTTCGCACGAGATCCAGAAAATAGAGATTATATATTTTGTTACTTCCCAATCCAGCATGTTTTCCCATTGGCGCACCAGTGAGTGAATGAGAAGCTGTTTTTCAATTTGGAAAAAATATTATATAAATTATGTATAACATAATTTTATCATATTGTTAGGACATAAGGATTAACTTGGGGAAAATATGTTCTAAAGCAAGATATTATGATTAAATCACTTTCTTATATGCAAAACTTCCAAAAAGGATATTTGAACTCTATTTCTTAGGAAATAATCATCTCCAAAACAAATTTTACCACGGTTTTTTTTTAAGAAAGTAACAACACAACCAGATGAACTAATTTTTAGACGCCATAAATCCTGCCATTCTTGATAAATGAATATTATATCTGGGTAAAAATATGAGAAGAAAAATTTTCGATTTTTTACTGAAACAACTAAAGCTACAAGCCTCCCTATTTGGAATAATTAAAAAACATCTGTATAATAATTTACCCTGTCCGATTAGTCTCGATGAATTTGTGAAATTAATAAAACCATTGTCAATTATTAAGAGAAAAGATTAGGTCTACATCATGTCTACAATGAAATTAAAACTTAGTTGAGAAACAGGAAGAGGTTTCATGAATAAAACTGAAACTACATATATATATATATATATATATATGTATATATATATATATATATATATATATATATATATATATATATATATACAGAAAGAAAAAATGTTAAATAATGTGGAGTAAAATTCAATTAACTAATAGAATAACCCTCTTAAACAGTAACCATGAAAAAGTGAAAAAGAATTCATCGATCACAGAAAATCTGATTTTCAAGAAATTAATTGTATTGATTGTGAAATTAAGAATAGTTCTAATAATTATATTCTATCGACGATAGAGACAACAGTAAACAGCAATATTGGGAGCAATTAATTTTATACTGAACTGCGGAACATAGATGCAAATTTTAAGGATTTTCAACGTCATGTGAAGAAAATTAAGAAGAAGAAAAAGCTGTTAATAGCTTCTGTTTCTATTCTGGGCTTCAAAATTTCGAGTATACTGACTAAATAAGCGCGTGCAAAATAGTAACTTTGTATAATTCATAAAAGTTTGATATAGAAAGATCAAATTTATTAAGTTTTTCTGCTCAGTATTTATTCATTTTTTTTCTAATTAGTTATTTAGTATGGGGTCAACTTCGTATAATTAGGAAAATATAATGTGAAAATATGAAAACATTGAAAGTGATCACATCCATATTTTATTCCGTAAGATACTATTAGTTTCATTGAATAAAATACTTAAAATCCATGAGGTTTTTTGTGAAACCTTCAACACAACTTATACGCGCTTTTGTAACGGTTTTAATTACTTATACTCCCGCCATAATCTTCTTTCTTTGTATATATTTTATATCATGTATATTGTTCACGTCGATAAAATAGCAGTAAAGATAAACTTGGGAGAATTATAAAGTTGGAATAGTTTCTGTTCTATCACGAATATGTATTGATCGAGTCAACAGAGAATGTGTCCTAAAATGAATGTATTTGAAACCTTTTTTGAACAATCGATATGCAACAGTCAAAGTAAGACTACTAGCACCATCTATTTTTTTATTTCTGAACATTAATATTAAATTTCAATAGGAAGCTGTAGTTGTATACTTTGAACTCATTTACGTAGTAGTAATAATCATCTATTTATATTTGATGTATGAGGGTTTCAAAGAAAAACTTGACTGGATTTTTTCAGAAATATCTAGTTTTTGATAAAAAACAGAAATTTTTTTATGACAACCATTTCTAAAATTTACCACAATCGTTGGTAGATGAAGACTCTGTCGTTTACTTTGTCTATCGCCATCTATACAAAAATAAGCCGAGAAACAAAATCAATAAAATTGAAGTGTTCCGTTAAATATTGTAAACCACAAATTTCAACCTCATTTTAACAATCGATGAATTGATATTAGTTTCATATAAAGGCAATTTTATCATTATCATATGTCACGTGGTCGCTTTTATGATCATTTTCCTGTTTTCTATATCAGAGGATTTTCATATAATCGAATATTTTGTGTTTCTCTTTATTTGATCTGATTTGATTTCTAATAGATACGGTGCTTCAATTTATTTTACTACAGTAATTATTATATGGCTCACTGAAACTATCACCATCTCTATGTACAATAATATAATGAGAAACAAAATCAATGAATATGATGTTTCCTGTTGAACTTGATAAAATATTAAATTTCTTGTAAATATTTCATTATATAGAACCTATCTCCACTCGACTTTATAATATGATATACAATTAACTCTACTAAATATAGATAATATAATATTATCAATTTTACTCAACTCCATGCGATGCCGGTAAGTGGCGCCTCTATAAATCGAAATTCTTATCGTGGTCATCCATTATTATTTGTAATCTGGAAGAAGAAAAACTACTATTTCGCCATAGCGAATAGAGCAATTTTTATTCTAATAAAATTGTACGTAAAATCATTATTTATGAACTATGTTATTCACTTCTTCTGAATGGTAGTGTCAAATAGAAAATAAGCTTGGTATCGATAGCATCAATGATCCAATCATTTGCTTAAACTTTCTAAAAGATTTTTCTTGATATATTTTAGAAAAAAAAAGGACTATGGTTTTAAAGATAATTCATAACTCATATTCTGACATTTGACCATAAAGTCCTAATATACGGTTGTTACCGACTATTAAATTGTTTTTTCTATCTGCGATTTTCAACATTAGTATTTCCAGTTTGATTATAACGTACCTAGTAATCAATTAATAACCTAGAACATACATCTGTCCATTTGCATAGTGTAATTTATATTATGATTAAGTCGTAAATTGTAACCATTTCAGGATATCCATCAACTTTCAATTCAAACATTGGAAAGATAAGCTCTTACATTTGAAGTTTTCTTACAAGTCTTTAAGACCATCAACGTTGCAGTCGTCCAAAATATACACCAATGTCAGAAAACATTGGAAAAATACAGGATACGATTATCCTCTATTAACCGAAAGAGATTTAGTAGGAATCCTTTGTATCTCATTAAGTAGTAACAGCAATATTTTGGTAGGTCTCTTGAGTAACATGAACGAATAAATAAGCTTATGAGCATAGTTTTATAACTGAAGATGTGACGTTAGTTTACCACCATGATCCGCGATTATAACAAGGGGTACTTCAGGGGAACGCCAAACAAGCTAGGATCCAGACACTGCTCAAATCCGTTTTTTTTTTTGGTGTGCTGAAGGAATTTAGTTTATTAATTACTTTTAAATAATGAATGCAGACAACTATTATAATCATATGAATGAACTAGATTTAAGAAATGCTGAAATTCCTGGTTTAAAAGAAAAAAAATATATTTCATCAGGATGATGTACCCTCTCATACATGTTCAAAAATCATCGTCAATATCAGTGAATAAAAATACAAACTATTGTAACCTGCACCCTTTTCGCCAAAATTCCCCTGACTTTATTTTTTATTTTCGCATACAAAACTATTCATGTATTATAAAACATTTCCGTTGAAGCAATAGAAGTTAGTAGCCGTGGAAGCGTATTTCAATAGTCTTTTAGATTCTCACTGGAAATGGAATTCATCATTGAAATAAGTAGATTGAAATTTAGGTTGAGTAAATTGAATAATAAAATCTGCCTGCCAAAACTGTCACGTTCCTGTGTCCGTCAAGCACAACATCACATATTGCAGACAAGAACTATCAGTTTAATCCTTTTAACCCTTTAATTCAGCTAACATTGAGGAAACACGCAACTGCCTGATAGAAAACAAGAAAGTTTTGAAGTTTTCAAGCTATATCAGAAAATATTATTCATATAATTTATGTATTAAAGAGAGAGAGAGAGAGAGAGAGAGAGAAAGAGAGGCCCTTTCATGTGGCTTCATACACGTGCATTAACCCGGCCTAAGGTGATCAGAGTCACTTCTCTGAGCACACTTAACCAAGTCTCAACAGGCGCCTCCACGTCGCGGGGGTAGGCCCAGCTTCGAGCTGGTGGCTGAGTTCTGTTGAGGACCCAGTATTACGGGGTATATCACTTTACCATGATAACGGGCGAAGTCCACAGCGGTGAGGGAGGCGGAGAAGGTGGACTTCGAAACGACCAACTCAACGCATGGGGCAACCCTCCTTTTAGGGATTGTATAGAAGAATGGTATAGCGGCAGCTACACCATTACTAAACCAAGGCTAGTGATAAGTAGTGTCTCTAAAGGCTAGGCTTTGACAATGACAAGCGACAATCACATATAGATTTCATCGTCTGTGATACTCCGGTGTAGAAAGCAAGGAGAAACTACTGCACTATTAATTCTCAGGAACAATCACAATAATAAGTCATAAAAGTGAAACGGCCCCGAGTCTCCGACGTCCCTTTAATGGGACAGGGATGCGAAGAATCTCGGGTGGAAAAAGAGGGATGCGACTTTAAGTCAAATTGCAACGTGGAATATTAGAACCCTCTATAAAGATGAGAAGTTAATAACTGTCGCTGTGGAGATGCGTAGATTGGGCTTAGAGGTCCTTGGTCTCAGCGAAGCTAGGTGGCCAAATGCAGGACAATGTAATCATGACGATGTGGTACTTTACTACTCGGGAAGCTAAAATATATACTTGGATATCACCACGGAATAATGAAGACAAGATCATGAGGCACCAAATTGATTTCATTTGTATCAACAGGCGGTTTAGGAATAGCATTAAAAGCGCTAAGACATACCCAAGTCCAGACGCCGACACGGACCATGAACTACTCGCAGCCAATGTAAAAGTAAAGCCAAGAACCAAAAATATTAGATATTAGAAATACAATAAAAAAGATAACAATGATCACAAGGAACACCGAAGGAGAGATCCAGTCGACAGAAGATGACAAATAACGGACTTGGGAAGATTACATCAAGCGCCTATTTGCAGCAGAGCGAGATGACGCGGGAGAAGAAAGCGGACAGACGAAAGAGCTATCTATTCTTAAGACCGAAGCATGCCATAAAAATCTCGAAAACAGACAACATTCCAACAGAATGCTTGAAGACTTTGGACGATAGGAACTTGACCCATCTTACAAAATTGTTCAATAAAATCTATAAAACAAGAGACATTCCAAAAGACTGGCTTTAATCATTATTCATTCCATTGCCTAAAAAGATCAAGTCCTGTGACGAATATCAAATGATCAGTTTGATGAGCCTCACACTAAACTCTTGAAAATAATCCAGCAGAGAATATATCAATATAAATGTGAAGAACAACTAAATCAAACGCAGTTTGGCTTCAGAGAAGAATTAGGAACTAAAGAAGCATTATTCGCTATCACAGTACTACTACAAAAGTGCAGAGAATACAACAAAAATGTATATGTCTATTTCATTAATTTCCAGAAGGCCTTTGATAAAGTCCAACACGATAAATTTATAGAGAATTCAACAACTATTAACTTAAATCCAAACGATATACAATTAATCTATTAATCTATTAAATCAAACTCCAGTAGTGCGTGTCGAGGACATGGAGACAGACGAAATTCAAAAGGGAGTTCGCCAAGGCTGCGTTTTTCTCCACAACTATTTAATCTATATTTTCAGTTTGTATTTGAGAAAGTGCTGGAGGAGAGACATGAGGGGGTGAACATCACTAGAACATTAATTAACAACAACTCGCCAATGATACTGTTGCACTGGCTGAGAGTGAAGAAGATATTCAAATCCTATTAGAGAGAATCAACCGAGAATGTGATAATGTAGGACTCACTATAAATATTGAAAAAACGAAATTCATGGTTATAAGTAAAAACCAAACTATTAATATTAACCGTATGGATCCAGACGAAGAAATCAAGATCAGAATTGGCTCTAAAGGCATTGGTCAAGTACTCCTCAATGTTTGAAAACAGAAATCTAAACCTCCATGTCAGAATAGGATTTATGGAATATTATGTGTGGTCAGTACTGCTGTACGGAGTGGAAACCTGGACCTTGAAAGTTAAAATGATCAAAAAATTTTTGAGATGTGGCTCTATAGACGCATCCTGAAGATACCCTGGACCAACGACGAAGTACTATTGGTCGCAAAGGAAAGCTGTTGACAATTATTAAGATTAGCGGGTAGCCGCGTACAGGTGCAGCTATATTATCATCTGTCGTAGGCTAGTTAGATGATGAACCGGTTCACCAGGTTCCAGGAAAACCACAGAAGCCTGCAACATAGATGATTGACGAGGTGGAATTTGAATGTATTTCAATAGCAAAAAATAACATAAAATCTTTTTCAAACTACAAAACACGTTGAACGACCAATTTTATCACTAATTTTAAGAATTGTTACGGACCAATACATTGCCATACAGTTTACTTCGTTCATACAGATGACGCATTGTTGGTCAAAGTAACATACATATGCATATTCAAGAATTTCATTAGTAGAACTAGAAATCGAGATACCGTTTTATCGAAAATGGCAATTAACTCATAGAAAATAAGTATAAATTAATAGTCTATTCAAAAATGATTTACCAAATTATTATAATGAATTTCTAGTGATAAAGGATGGAAATATATATAATGCAGAGAACCTTTAAAGATCAATATCCGTCCTTATGTACATGTACATTATAGTACATATTAATACTAATTTTTTACTAAACAAAATGTACCGATAATAAGAATTAAATGGAAAAAGCTTAGAGACTTTAGATCAGATAATAGAATAGAGAATTAGATAAGAATATATAAATAAAGAAAATTATAACAAACAAAAAGTCCACTTAAATAATGTATTTTTCAAAAAATATAACAAATCTGAATGAAATGAAAATAGTTGTAATACTTCTAAGCTCTTCATTTGCTAGCGATATTACGAATTATGATTATTCATTTGTAAGTTGGGCAATTAATTTTTCAATTAGTAGCTATCATTAGATTAATTAAAGTCACAGCCACACCATTAAAATATACTCTCAATTTCGCGTTTACAGGAAATAGGTCAGTTAATACCTGGCTCACTTCTGAGCTCTATTCAACTGAAGCTTGATAATTAACAAATGACTGAAAAACTAGTATATAGTATAAATGGTTTGTATATACGGAAAGAAGAACAACCCAAAATATTCAACCCCCACCGTTCCTTGAGGGGTTTTGTAACAGTAGTGGTGGTCCCCGTTTAAAATACGCACTGCAGTGGCAAACAACGCGACGTTAGAGAAAAACCGGGTCATGAATTCAATATTGAAAAACTCACGTAAACAGAACCTCGTGATAATACTTAACATATTATTTACTTTTCACGTATACAGAATGTCCAAAATAATATTCATTTTACAAAAATGGTTGAAAATTAGTAGTATGACAGTAGTTCATATGGTTCTTTAATATGTTAATCTTAATGCTCTATTTTTCTAATTAGTTGAGTCAAGAAAGCAGCAGCAAGTAAAACTCAGAAATACATAACACATGTAAATATTTTTACTGACTTTATCTGGTACTACTTGCTCAATGCATTGAAAGATATAATCTTAGAAATTGTATTATAAACCTATGAATCTCACAAAATAACATTTTTAGTCAGGTTCTCTTTTTATAACAAACAAGGCTGTCAATTGTCAATCATTTCATTATATTGTTTCTTGTTCTCTTGGTAATGTGAAAATTTGCAAGAAATTTGTGTTAACATCTACTTAACATTTGTGTTAACATTCTAAGCAATTCATCCACATGATATCCCACATATTACCGATGAGATTTGAATTTGGTGACTAGAGTGGCCACGGCAAAACATTAACATCAAATTTCTGAATAAACTACATAGTTTGTTATACAATATGACGACATGCGTTGTCTCTTCAAACCATTGGGCAACAATTTGACACTTCCTCTAGTAGTGAATTTGAGTGGGTTTTGTAATATTTGATGATCCTTTTTTGGATAACTTGTGATTTGATACATACCATGGAATATCTACTAGTTGATAGAGTATTTTCGATTGGGATCTCTGAATAATATTTATATTAGATTTGAAAGTGCAGCCCCCTAGCTCAATTCCATATGTTCATATAGGCTTGATGACAGACTTGTAAATAAGGACTTTGTTTTCAAGTGAGACTTGATGTAATTGATTTAAATGAGCCTGAACCTTGTTGCTGGTTGTGGTTCTTGATCAGTAGTGAGGATGACTGTGTCGTCAGCAAAGCTCATGTTGTTGTATACTGTTTTTCTAGTATATCTGATATATACAGTATGTGAAGTAGCGGGCCTAGTACGCTACCGTGTGTACCCCTGCTGCTACAGTAAAATATTCGGAATTTTCCTCATTAACTTTTGTTTAGAAGGTTCTGTTGATTAAGTAAAATTTCAGAAGTGAGTCCTTGATGCCACACTCTGTCAAAAGCCTGTCCGATATCGAGAAAAATATCAAAGCAATATTCTTTGTTCTTCAGGGCTTTGTTTAGTTTCAGAGTCGGTGAACTTGTTGTACTGTGGAATGTTAGTGTCGGAATCCAAATTGATCCAATCCTGTGGGGGTAGGTCTTAAGTTATTCTACGTAGGAGTAATTTTTTAAGGAGTTTGGACATTGTTGGTTATAGGCTTATTGGACGGTAAGATGACACGTTGGTTCGGTCTTTTCCTGGTTAGTCAATCAATATGATTTGTGCAGCTTTATATTATATATATTTTTGACTTTGTGTCCTAATTTGTTTAGCTTTTCTTCGATAAGTTTCGTATTAAAGGAGTGATGCAAATATTTGATCACCACACTGTAGGCTCGTATTTCTTTTAGTTGGTGGTGTGATGTATTATGTTCCCATTCTTCAAGTAAATGGATAGTTTACTATAATTGTCTATGGTATTACAACTTATTCTGACAACATTGTTAGCCAGGCATTTGGTGGTGTACTCATCTTGTTCTAAACAGTCCCATATCTGCTCTATCATTAAGCTGTAGTTGATTACTTTATAGACGTAGATAGGAGGGTGTCTACTTTTCTGTACTTTGCAGTTATCTTCACTTGGAGCTGAATTTTCTCTTTCTCTTGGAGAGATGTACCTGTTCTTTGTTGTAGTGGTATTGGTTCCCATTCTGTCACCAGTTCTTACTCTCTTTTTTCTTTTAGTGTTTCTAAACTGCTGCCATAATATTTTACTTATATTCTCCTCTTAATTACGTTCATATTCACTAGTTGAGGGCATTCGTACTAATTGCTGATTTCTGTTATGAAAATAGAACACTATTATCGGTTGCAGATGGTTGTGGGTTAAAGGGTGCTTGTTGCATGGGTAACGAGGGATTAAGGACTACTTGTTGAGGCATTTGCTCATTGTATCAATTTTGTTTTGTTGGTATGCTTTGTGGTTGTGAATTTTATAATGTCGGGATAAAATTGTTTTGACACGCCATTGGAGTAGAAGTAGGAAGAAAAGTTTGTACATACGTGTTTGGCTGGTAGTTCATATCCACACTAAAAGACTTATCTATTTCAAACATTTTATTATAAATTTGATTACCTCAATGTTTTGATTGATAACGATTCAATTATTATAACCAGAGCTCCGCAGTGCTCGGTGGTATTCGAAGTCGTTTGTTAAGATGAAAAGTCACAATACGCAGCTGCAATCGAAGAAAAGAGTAAGCAGAAACTTGAATTTCTTCTTCATCTGTATTTTCCATCCAGACTTCTCCAGTGATTTCCAGCACGTTCAATGTCAAAAGGAACTGAACAAAAAACTTATGGTACAAATTACATAATTTACGAGTATATGAACTATGTTTTCGATTTATTTTTTGATTTTGTATAGCTGAATAATTCATAATATATATTGTCAAAAATAACTTATTATATCGTGTTTGTTAATTTAAAAAGTAGTGAGAATACATTCATATTTCTAATATCAAGGTACACAGTTGGATTAATAACTAAAAATCATTATTCTTAGATTTCAATACTTTTGTGAAAATTAGGTGTTTTTTAAAAATTTGTGAAACATCAGATTTTATTCAACTGGTATGCTAAAATGAGGTAGTGGGTACTGTAAAATGGGGTATCTCCTATTAAACTAAATTAATATCATATTGTATATTTAAAAAATAGAAAGTTTCCAAAACGCGTATATTACCGACATTATATACAAAAATCACATTCGTATTGCTCATCATCTTCGTCAATCCCGGCACATATTTCATGTGCCCATCAAATTACAAATAAGACACGCAACATTTTCCTCTTCGTCTTCACAACCTTTTAGCGTTACTTCTACAGTTGATTTTGAAAATTCGATTTTTCTTGATTTTTTACTCTAAATTCAGATTTCTTTTCACAGGCTTCTTCTTTCCAGCTTCTATTTCGGCAATCAATTCATTTTTATACGGTGACTCTGTTAAAACTGCCGTTTCCCCCCTCTTTGTGGTTTTAGTTCTCGCTGTTTCTCTATTGAAATGCGGCACTGTCTAATATATTTAGGAGAAATTGCAAATGCAGCTACAGTAGCCTGTTCAGATGATGAGCTTGGGCTAGAAAGATTTTTTTCCGAACATGAAGTGCTAGACAAATCTGTTTTTTCTATAGTCATATCGGAATTTGATGGGCCTGCAATTTCAACTGTTTCCTTTTGAATAGTGGGGAGTGGAATCTTCATTTTCTATCGTGTAAGTAGTTTCAGCAGGTTGAAACATCCAGTCCTTAAACACACTACGATCCATAGGGAAAATCCCTGTCTTTCTGAATCTATTAACTGCAGTCTCCATAACTGCCACTTTCATGAAAGCAGTGCCGAAAAGTTTTACAACCTGTCTGATAGTTATGACCCTTCCAGGGTTCATTTGCATCCACTTTCTACACTCTTCAGAAAAATAAGTGCTAACTGGAGACAAGAAGGATCTAAAGGCTGCATCCTATGAGATAAGCTCCAAAGATTTGGTATGGGTTGCGCGCCCATCTAAGAGTAGAAGAACTGGATGTCTTTCTGTTGGCTTGGCAAAATTAATAAAGCGCTTAAACCACTTTAAAAAAATATCCTTTTGCATCCAACCACTTTCGTGATATTTGGCTGAAGTCCCTGGTGGTATACCTTCTAATAGCTCTTGATTGGCTTTCTTTCGAGGAAATACAAACATAATGAGCATATAATTTCCTGCGGTTCTCATACAAGTTTCTGCTGTAACCAAAGTTCCTCGCTCCTCCGAAACAACACTTACAACCTTACGTTTACCTCGCAGAGCAAGAACTTTCGATTGCTTCTTTGGAACAGTCGTCACACCAGTTTCATCCACATTGTAGATTCTATCTGGTGAAAACTGGTATTTGGCGAATGATCTTTCTAGTAAATCAAAGAAATTGTTCACTACTGCTCTATCAAAACCCATCGCTCGAGCACGAAATGTTGCTTCTGGAGATCTAAGCCTCAGATCAGGATAACGCTTAAGAAATGAGTACTGCCAACACTTTCCAGCCATTTGTTTGCCTCTGTTGAAATTGTGCGGTAGGTTGTTCCGCTCTGCAAGTTCAAATACAAGACTTCGTAGTTCCCTTAATGTTAGTCCGAAAAATCTATTTTCCATTAGAAGAGCATACTCTACAAGTTCCTGTTCCTGCCCTGAACTAAATACCGGTTTACGACTTCCTAATGAACCTACAATACGTTGTATAAATAATAGAAACAACATTAAAATGATTATACCTTTCTTGCTTGCATCGGAAATAGTTGCACCTGATTTCCCTTTCTTAACACGATTCTCCAATGTGATCTGGGGTACTAAATATGCCTTTGAAGCTGTGAAATCGCCCATGTTTCCATTTATCATCTCTTGAATTGCAAAGTGCATGCTCTCCTCCGACCAAGACTGGTGGTTTGTTTTCCGTTGGTAATTACTAGCCATATTGTATTAAATATTAAGCAACCTGTCAGGAAAAACTAAGTGAGAAATGTATAAGTTTGATAAAACGGGGTACCCCATTTTATAAAACCAACTAGTACCCCATTTTATCGCACTGGTACAGTATTTACAAAATGTGTTGTAACTCCGCTAAAATTTATAGTTTTCTTCTAAAAGATATATCATTACATGGCTTAATAAGTAATTGAACCCATAGATATTTACCTGAGCTTATATTATCAACGATTTTAGACTCCTCACAAAAACTATTCACCATAAAATTTTAATGAATCGTCCAAAAAATTAAATTGTGTCTGCAAAATCTGGAAAACCCATACAATCGATTCACCTTCCTCTAAGCTACTAAATAGAATCATGCCCAACGCGGTTGACCACCTCCAAATGCTAAAGGTCGAGACAGAGGCACGAAAGTGGGGGTACCCCATCTTATCCGACTACCCCATTTTATCCAACTCTCCCCTTCACCAAAAACTACTAAGCATCTCACACCAAAACCCATCAAACTTTTTGAGTTGTTATCATGTTTACAAAAAGCAAATATATATGGACATGACAAAAATTGAATATTTCAAAAATCTTGATCATGGTACTGATTTTTTAGAAGCACAGATAGAAAGGATTCAAAAGGCCTGTATCTTATAAAAAACAAAGAATTTTTTGGTATATATTCATTGTTTTTGGGAGATATATTATTATTCTATTTGAATTCATAGAAAATATATCTATTTTGGAAATTGATTTTCCATTCAAACTCCTGCTATAACTTGAATTATTCAGAACTACAAATAACCAGCACTACGATCGAAATAAAATGAGTGGGTGCGTGGTTAATTTGACCTAAATATCATTATAAAAGTTTGTCTAGAGCAATAAAAAATAAATTTATTTGCTGTCGTAGACTGACCAAAATAGTGTTTCAAGAAATCCTGACTGTCTATACTGATGAAATACGAAACTTCAATCATTTAAACTAAGTTTTGAAAAATTTTAACGCCCACACACATATAAGTGTGCAATTTCGGCTCCTTCATTAAAGTCATACATTATTACATGACTTGACTTAAGTCAACTTATAATCGAAGTTAATAGAATTTAGAATAATTCATGAAAAAAAAGAATAGAATTTTTCTTGCAGATGTATGATTAATATCAGCTTGCAGATCTGCAACCATACATCGAATTTTTTCTTACATAAACTTAGAATAAAACATCTTCGATTCACGGTTTTCCTTCGAATTTTGTCCAATCCATTCCTTCATAGATTTCTTCATACTCATGTTACATAGAACCATAATTAGAACTACCTGGTTCTTTATTTATGTCCAATTTTCATTATTTCATACGGCGTACTATTGCCATAATTCTATTGTAGGTTTGCATATTTGTGATTTTCTTCCTATTCACCTGCGTTCTATATTTTGTCTAGTACTGTATCCCTAAGCTGATTCTTGGAATTGTTGTGTACTGAATCGTTTTGAAGGAATTCTCTCTACGCTTGCTCCAACTATTTTTCAATTTAATATCGCAATGAGATGTTCGCTCTAGGTTATTCGGAATATTCAGGAAACTATGTTTAGTAGGCAAAGCGTCGGTAGTTCGTACATTCATGTTTGTTCTGGCTAATATATTGGTCAATAAAATAGATAAGATAAGTTATCTATAGTTTGAAGATTATATTTCCTATAACGTTATTATGTAATTGAATTGGAACAAATGTAGTTGTAATATTCTAAACCAAAAATCTTTGCTTTATTGAGGCTAGCGCCCAAATAAAGCTTTATTAGCATAATATGATATCTTCCTAGTAACCATTTTTAGTTGTTGATGTATATATAATCTATATATAATTATACTACAATGTTTCATTTCAATTTGCCTTCTAAATATTGGCGGATACGCTGTGATAAAATGGCGAGTTCGCGTTATTTGTGCGAAGCTTTAGTTGAAAATTGAATCTCATAATTATGTCATCCAATTGACTTGATTTTAATATTATTTTGAACAAGAACTTTCTTTTTTCTTCTGGTACGTCAAAATTATATGATATATCTCATATGTGGTATTTTGTTTCGAATACCTTCTGTTTAGTTTTAAAGATCAATAGAACTCGTAATATTCCAGTATTTCGTATTACTAGTAAAATAAGAAGGAAAAAGAATAACATTAACGTTATTATGAATAATGAAACTCATTTCAAAATCAATATGGCATAACGTGCTCGAAAGACTGAATTTATTGAAAACTGTTAGTTTACCAGCAACATGGTTTGAAAGATAGACGGTATTATAGAAAATCATGTTTGCTCTGGAAATGTATTAAGCGTTTCGTGATATTGTTGATATTGACAACATATCTACTTGAGTAGATATTTTCAGAAGAGGTTAAAATGCAATTAATAAAAATAACTTTCGTTGGAAGAGCTGGAAATCTATCAAACAAAAATAAAGAGTACTTGTGGAGGCTGTAAAATATAACTACTAGAATGTGTGCTGGCAGTTGGCCATATAAACACATTTTAAATTACGAAATAAATACAAGAAAATATGAAATTTTCAGAATAGTGCTTTGAAATTTTGAATTAAGAAATATGTTGTTAGATTAGTTGCTCACAAATTGTGAGTTACGCGTGAATAAATTAAATTAAATATAAAAATTTCAAAACAAAATTATCTTTTGAACGTTGGCATCGCTATTCAAATGTCAATTTCGGGACCCAAAAAAAGAATAAATAATTTTGATTTGATAAATTTCTGGTTACTCATCTGAAAGGTACCGGAAAATTCAGTCAAACATTTGTTATAAATATTATCAAACATACCATATGGCCAAATCTATCAATTTCAGATATAATTTAAGTTGAAGGACGTAAATATGATAGATACGATGATAGTTTTGCCAAAATTTTGTGTGAATTATTATTGAACACAAGCGCTAAAATTAACAATTTCTAGTCAAAGCATGTACGGGTCGTTATTCAATTCAATCAAATGCTGAAAATGTCCTCATCCTCATCCTCATCATTTTTACAATGAAAAAATACATTATATGACGTTTTGTAACATATCTGGGTTAATAAATGCACATTCTTCAATAATGTTGGGCAAGTCCCTTAAATTTGCAGGTTTCTTCATAAACAATTATTTGATTATTGGCTTAAGCGAAGGTGCCTGGTTAGCTTTTCAAAAGACATCGACCTTTGGTAGTTCACTGTAAGTTAATGTCACTTGATTATTAGAATATATAGTTTTTCTAAAATCTGTAAAATGTTCTATGTCATGAAATCCATGTATGCTTTTTCCAAACATTCTGTTACTATCAAAATAGTCATAGAAACAATCAAGAACCGCTAAATCTGGCATTGCTGGTTATTGCTGGCACAATTTAATTTTGGAGCATGAAAGAATATAATATTTGATGTTATAATCAATTGAGATTCACCTATAAGAAGCAATTGAAAAACAACTAGTCTTAGCTACATACAAGTGAACGGTCGTGATGACATACTGTATTTTACCTTATTCATTAGTAAAATTTCTGCATATAAGAATATTGATTTTTCTCTGTTTATTTCACTTTGAGATTAATAATATAATATTTGTGCGCCTATGTTTTAGGCAATGGCAAATATTGGATTAGGTAGGATATGTCCCACACAGGATGAATGATGTGTCATAAATACACCATTTTATAAGCATCACTGCTTTTAAACTAATGAGCTTTTGCTTGGCTATTCCGTATAAAGAATTTTATAACCGTTATAGAGACTTTATTTTTACGAACGGACTTTTTTCAGTCAATATTTTGATAGTTTACGCATCAGTGATCTATGCTTTTCTTCATATGCATGCACATACACACACAATTTAAAGTTCAAATTATTTAGAGTACAAAAGTGTTGCCGTTTAAAATTGGTGAAGGAATTTGAGGATAGAAACTTTTAATATAAAAGGAAACGTTCTTCAACGACATGTACACAATATAGATTTGGAATATTTTCTTTAGTTTTTTTTTTTTTTTTATTATGGTGACTCTTCGGTAATTCGATATAATAATAATTTATATCCATTCGCTATTTACCACCACTTCCGTACCCAATAACTCACGAATAACTGTAAATTCAATCCCTCAATTGCTCACACCTCTACTCCAAAATACCAACCTCTCGTTGACCTTTCCACTTTCTTTGCTTTCTTCTCCCCCGTGGATAAAAAATATTCCCATAGTAGACACATCACTAACCATCTACAATAAACACGAATCCCCTAGCGCTCTTGTAGATAAAGCATTCTTGGAAATTATGCATAAAAATTCCTACGACCTAATTCTCTATACGGATACCTCCAAAGCTGAATCCGGTGTGGGTTGCGCAGTCACTACAAACCACGAACTCATAAGTTCTTTCCGTTTACCCTCGACGTGTAGTGTTTACACTGGTGAACTATACAGTATCCTTCAAGCCTTCAAATATATTTCTTCTCCCCATAAACATATCGCCATATGTACTGACTCTCTTTCATCCATACAGTCCATCTCAACCATATTCACCGACCACCCAATAGTCCAAAACATTCATGACATCTACCAAACTCTCTTTGCTCTTGATATAACAGTCTCTCTCATATGGCTTCCATCGCACACTGGAATTGCTGGAAACGAATGTGCCGATCGTCATGCCAAAGAAGCCACAAAAAATCATCTTGAAATCCCAGTACAGCTGGACAATGATCTGAAGATTACTTTCAAACACCTCACTAAAAAATCTTGGCACGATACATGGAGCATTAGCACTACAGCACTACATCAAATCCACCCAACTACTTCTCACATTTCCCTAAACTTTCTGAATAGGAGAGAAGCTGTGACAATAAGAAGACTTCGCATCAACCACACGAAACTTACTCACGGCTATTTGATGTCGTCAGAAAGTCGTCCTCTCTGCCGAACTTGTCTAGTTCCTGTGACTGTTAAGCACATCCTCACCGACTGCAGAGAATACTCTACCGCATATCAACAGTTTGACATGAAAACCAACCTACAGGAGACACTTAACTGCCCGACGGAAATAAGGAAAATCGTGCAGTTCCCTAAAGTCACCAAGCTGTACAAGAAAATATAATTTAATTTATACATTGTAACAGATTTTATTTTTTGTATGTAACTGTATTTAACTTTCATTTTATTTTTATTTAATTCGAATGTATTTAACTTATGATTGTTTTTGTGTGCCAATGACCAGCGCTGTCGAGGCACGTTAAACTGAAATAAAAAAAAAAAAAAAAAAAAATAATTTATACAAGATGTCCCAATTTGGAGATAGGATGTTATCAATGACTTTTTTAGATGCGTACTTTTACAGGCGTGTAAAATGTCAAATATCAAATTTTTATTGATTACCAATAACCAATTACAAGAAAAATTTAGATGTCTTGATACTTGTCCACATCATCATTTTCAGAAAAACCAAAAATCTAGAGAAATTTTTCAACAGTATTCATTAAATTAGAGTTCTGAAAATTGAAAATTCACAAATAATTTGATCTGAATGTAAAACGAAACAGAAATAACCAATTTTTTCAGGAGAAAATATCCCGACTTGACATCTATATCACAAAGTAAATAAATATAGAATTTAGGGAAAACAGTACTTATAAACAAACTGCCTCTAGTGACGACATCGAGTACTGTTCGAGAAAATTGTGAAATCCCTATCATTCAGATATCTAATATTCAAATAAACGAGTTGCCAACAGCACAAATTATAAAATCGCACAAATTGCTTGTGAAAAATTTCGTTTAAAATACTTATTAACAAAAACAAGCATTATTCATAAAGAAAATTTATTATTTGTAGTCACAGACTCCCTCTGTATACAAAATGTTTTTGCTCGTTATGCGAAGACCTGATGACACACGTTTCATGAAGTGTTTAATGCTCGATTAAACTTTGTGTTGTAACATCAATATATTATGACGAATGATTGTCTGCCTGAACCACCTGGGTGTGAAAGGTATATTGTGTGGAAAAATTATTCATAGAATAACAAACCCCATTCGAAGATTGAGCTGATTTTCAATAAATATGAGTTAAGTCCACAAATTTGAAAGAGATAATTTCATAGCACATAAATGTATTTAGAAAAAAATTAAATCAAGTGTTAGTTCATACTTAAATTTCACCATTACTCGTATATATCAATATATTGAAAAATGTTTCTGTCTATCTATATATAAGATAGGAATGAAATTATATCTTCCCATTAGAACAAAAAACTATGGTTAAGGTAATGAAATCAATTCTACGTCTGATTATTATTGATAAAAATATAGTTAACGCAACAAAGTTTATGTTTATTGCCGATTTATATTATTTATTGTGTCTGAATAACATATTAAAATCGAGACAAGATACTTCACGTCCTTATTGATAGGACTAAAAATATGGAAGATGAAATATCAGTCGGATTTGTATTAAGATAGACTCTTCCTATATTCAATAATAGAAAATTGTGGATTATCAAAATATTTATCAACTTTTTTGAATCATTTCAGATTATAAATTTACAGGAAAATATACCGAAGTGATATTTAGGATAATTACATATTCTAGACCTTTTCTAAATGTAATGAACGGCCTAATAAAAATAATATAATAAAGGTATTTAGCGGATATTGCTACTTATACGTTGCATCGGTGCAGTAATATCTGCGGAAATGGCTTGTCTCAATGAAATAATCTATGTCAATTCAGGTTACAAATATTTTCATAACAGGTTGACTACCGACCATATTTTTGAAGCACTCTCAAACGCCATTAGGTTTTGTTGCCATAAATCGTGTAAATTATAGTTTCATTAACTTTTTAATTTTTTTGTCGCAAATTAGCGAAAAAAAGATACTCTGATCGGAGTAGTCGGCGTCAGGCAATAATATTTTCACTGGATGCCGAATACTCCGATCGGAGTCTCTATAAATTTTAGCAATATTACGAAAAAACACACACTAATTATTGGAAAAACGTTTATTTGAATATAATCAATACAAAAGAACTAAACTGGTAACATAAAATAAGGAATACAGAAAAATATATTTGGTTAGGGTAAATAATCTTAAAAAATCAAAACAACATCAATAAATTTTCTCAAAGCAAACAAAAATTTAAGGAATATAACACTAAAAGTAGACTGGTAACAAGATCTTATACCTACAAAAGAAAATCACATGCTTAGTTTACGGTAAATAATAAGTGGCGAAAAATATAGCAAATACCAGACTAACAAGAACTACATTTTTCTATGAAAGTCTTCACAGCACTTTACACAAAAACCAGGATTCCCAGAGTACTGTTTGCATTCAAACGTCGTCTGTTTCCTCATTTTGTTTTGCTTGCAAGTTCTACGTTCCTCCCTAAACACTCTTTTAGTTTCAGTACGCCTTTTCTTTACTTCACCCATAGTTTTCTCAATTTTTGAAAGGCAATCACTTAGGTCTAATAGATCTTCAATTACCTCTAGTCGAAAATCATAAAAACGAAGGCGACGACCACCAAAGTACTTTCTATGTAGATAGTATACATTCGTCAAACTCATTTGCAGAGCATAAATGAAAAGTTTCTTATACCTCCTTATCGTTTTTCTATTGCTTGGATAGTACGACAACATTTGATCGCGGCGATCAATTCCTGACATACAGTTATTATAGTTTAGAATGGGTTTAGGGTTTCCAGTCTCCATTTCCCTTCTATTTTTGAAAATGCCAGTTTCATTCCCAAATTCAGTGCTTATATAATTGACGTCGCATTTGTCCTTCTATTTTCCAATATTAAAGCCATTAGTGAACCTAGATTCGTTTTAATTCCGCCTTCATGACGTCTTGGGGTTTTTGTCACCAATCCATCAGCTTCTGTAAGCATATAAAGCTTGATCCCGTACTTGTGGCGGTTATTTTATATGTATTGAAGAATAAGAGAACAAATGAAAACTATTTTTTTCGAGACATCTAGATAACGCCAAAGCGATTGTTGTCTTTAAAATACCATATCTGATTATTAGTGGTAAATACTATTCAGTTCCTAAACTTTCATTTAAACTTATACCTTCATTGAATATTCAGGTCTCCCCACTACATAAAAGCTCATATGTTATACTTCATCTCACACTGAAGCGATCATTTTTGGAAAATCAGCCACAAACACTAGATTATAAATGCGAAACCCATCTAAATATCCTAAAATAACCTCTCCCTAGATTTGTACAGTACGAACTTTTCGTTTCCAGTATTTTATTCGTAATATTTTCACAGTATGTATTGTATAGATATCAAAGAAGAAGAAGATAGTGCAAATGATTTTCTCATGTCCAAATATTTGTATTATATGATTAAAATAAGAAATTTATAATTGAAACTATTTTAAAATTGTGGTCATAAGAGTTCTACTTAATACTTCGGGGTAGGCTAGTCCCTTCTAGACGCTATTCTAGACGCCTATGCCCGTTGACTCCCTTATTGATCTGAACCGTTGGCAGACATGAGTTTGCAGTAACTATATAACATAGCAGAAGCAAAGTCGCTATGGAGATGCTTTCCGCAACATTACTGAACTTATGACGTCACAAGCGCCAGTATGTCTCTGGAGATAGGGTCAGGGCTGGTTTTTGGTTAGTTTTTATATAGACATATTGCGCAAACATATAATCACAAACAAAATTAGATTGTGTAAAATCATTCGACATATTGGTTTATATTGAGCACACTACATAAAATTGGATTGAAAAAATCTCAAATTATTTGGAGTATCGTTATATATACAGGTAGAGAAGAAATGGAAAGGATCTAAAAACTGATAATAGATGTCAATAAACCAGTAAATTGTTGGATAAATAATCAATTATTCATACGCACTATAATATGTGGATCAAGTGATCTTGGTCGATTTAATATGTTGATAATCTTGCTGTAATTATAAAAGTGAACTCGGACTCACGTTATCTGCAGATTTTCTCAGCCCTTTTTATCGCAGTTGATGTATCTATATTTGTGTAGAAAATTAAAGATACTTGATGAATAGGGAAAAGATACTTTCGAAAATACATTCATACCCTTTTTCCCATATTTGTCTTGATGGTTTTAGCGTAAAAACTGTGAACCACATGTACTAAAATGATTCTTTGGAATAGTATTTTTTTTGCATGTTTTATTATTTTTTCTTAGACATTTATCGAAATTAATTATAGTTGAAGACTTCGAAGAGCTATCCGATCAATTTCCAAATTATTGGTTACACGATTTTGGAAAGATTCCAATTAATTCATTTTTCTATGTTACTATAGATCTGAAGAAATGCTTGACATCTAAATAAATAAATGTGTAGTGAAAAGATCTCTCATCAGGAATTAAACCAAGGACCACCACAAATTAAATAGGAATCAAAATTGCCTCTTTTACCAATCAATTGTTCTACCTAAAAGGCTTAATATTCGACGGATCACTCGCCTTCTAACAGGACAGACAGACAAGACATGAGATTCCTACAATAATTGTGTCTTGGTCGATCCAAAATGCCACTGGAAGAGGAAGAAACTGCTGAGCACTTTATTGTTGCGAAGTTCAATCATTGGGAAAGTCTTATTGTTTGCCATGTAACGTAAAAGGATTGAAGCCAAGATACATGAAAAGCTTTTCAAAGAACATCGGCATTTAGTAGTTTTAAGTATGGCTCGATCGGCTATGTGCGCAAAGATTCATGATTGTCCGGTATATATAAGTATAGATTATGAAGATCAATGAAAAGCTCAATCAGATGACATACTTCTGAGTTCTGGGACACCAAATATTGAAGATTATTAAGCCATTTAGTTATTGGAATAAACGATTTACATAAAATCGACAAAATTTTCAATATCATGCAATACATATTTTACTACACATAGTAATGCGTAATGTCAAGATTTATTATGTTTTTACTGGATAGTTCGTACTTATTGTGTTTTCCGAATATTTTTCAAAAATTAGGAAGAATGACAAATATTTAACAAAATTATTTGAGTAATATTCACTTCATAAAAGATTTCCTGTATTAATACTTATTGTCTCAACTGAACAAACGTTTTCCTCGATTTTAAAGAAAGATAGAAGCAGTATTATGATTAGTTTTTGATAAGCCTTTTTTGATAAAAGGCTGAAGATCTACCTAGTGATTGAGCTAATCCATTACCGCGTCCAATTAATTAATGTAACGTTAAAATAGGCTATTTCGAGTATCTAAAGAGAAATAAACCGAATTTTCATTCTCCAGATGGTTATGGAATTAAATTCTAATTATCCTTTCATACAATGAATGCCATTTACTTGATAAATTTTCATTCGATTCATATTATTTGCTGCAAATATTTCCAGATTTGTAACCTCATTGTAGGATAACACGATGGTGAATGTTGAATTGGTATGGAGTGAAAGAAGTATTCCTCGTTTCAAACTGCGTAACTAGAATATTG
Organism: Diorhabda sublineata; assembly: GCF_026230105.1. NCBI lineage: Eukaryota > Metazoa > Arthropoda > Insecta > Coleoptera > Chrysomelidae > Diorhabda > Diorhabda sublineata. The sequence goes on along the minus strand of NC_079485.1, from coordinate 12,600,372 downwards.
ATCGACTTCATATTCTTTATATACTCAAAACATTTATATGTACTGTATTTTAATGGATTGGTCCATTTTATTTTTTGGTATCTGCCCGTATGGATAACATTTGGTACCATTGTAGCCAAAATACCAAGGATTATGAAAATTTTTCACTTAAAAAATATGGAAAATCAGTTGACACTAAAAATGAGGGAAGCCTACTGAACTAGAATGTTATTCCATATTTGATTCGTTTAAATATTCCTTAATACCAATCGAAATATCAGAAAAACTATATTATTAAAGTGAAACACTTAAAATAAGTTCCAGCATGCATTTTATTCTATAGAAAAACGTGTTTTTGAAATATCAAGAGTGTCAATTTTTGCACAGACAATAAAGTATCGTTCATGGAAATTTATTTTCATAAGATTGACGTAACATTTAAATTGTTTTTTCAAATATTTCAATTTAAAGATAAATTCTCTATCCTCGACGACCAATCTAAATTTATTTAGAGTTCAGTGGGACATCGATTGAACCAGCCCTGGATAGGATTAGAGCCAAATCATGGGGTTTGATTGTATCATTCACAAATTTGACGCAGCCGCTTACCAGGAAACACGTGCTCACAGAACTTGCGCTTTAGGAATCAACTCTTAACCTCTCTCAATGTTACATTCAAGACCTGATACTCCGAACAGAAATCAAGATATTTTCCTGGAGGGATGTGGATTCAAAACCAATAATGTTTTTTTAATACAAGAGTTAGTAGGCGTCCTGTTTAGTATTAGTGTTTCTTTGTTGGATACTCAAATAATTTACTTATACATGTAAAAAGTTTATTAAACTCACAAGAAAACAGATTTTCGAATAATAATTTGAAAAAGTGATATTATAAATTAATTTGCTGTGGTGTGATAAAATATCGGCTTTTCTATTGTAAGTAATATTCTGAAAAAGTGTGCAATAATTGCGAGAGCTGTAGCGCGACATGTGCTGTACTCCTGTTGAGATCGGTCGCCATTACAGTGAATGTTCTCTGTGATTTTTGACAAAAATTGCATGAAGACTGTGGGTCCTCATGATACACCAGGGATATATGTTGGTTTTGAATGATTTCAATGTAAGTACCACATATTTATTTACTTCTTCAAGCGAATAGGGCGCTATTTAGAGAAGTTTTGGGAGTGTATCGATCCCTCTGTCGCATGAGGGTATAGGTGTAAGGCTGGTTCACAAACCAGTCGGGATTCGGGATTGAACTCTTTATAAAGCTTATTCTCGCCATCTCTGCAGTGCTTTACAATTATTGTTAAAGACTTCATAACTAACATTGATACGTGCTCAAAATCCGTGTTTATTTCGAGCTTGGTGGTTTTATACATGGAATCGAATCTCGATAGGTAATCTTCAATGTTAGAAAAAGTGCCATGTGAATATTCCGTCAGACCTCAATGCAGGTGGGTTCGCTTAGCCAATTACTTTCAATTTCTAGTGACAGCTCGGTTATTCGCAAATTAATTTTATCATGATACTCCAGTGCTCTGATAGATTTGCATAACAATATGTGACGGTTTTTCGTTCGGATAGTTGTTTACAGCCTCGTTTCACTTTCATTCATGGTATGTTTACATGATGTTTCTCCCTAATAACAAATTCTAGTGAGCACATTATATTACTCTATAAATATCTACATTATTTGTTCCAATTTTCAATATCTGTTCATTACTCTCTAGATCAATGAATGTATTTAAATTTAACTGTTGTTTGTTTCAAATCAGAATAGGGTTAATACATTGAACTATAAATATGCATATATATATATATATATATATATATATATATATATATATATATATATATATATATATATATATATTACAATAATTATTTATGAAAAGTATAAAAGTATATTATGAATCACGTATGGAAGATTATTTTCATATAGTTTATGTAAGTATTTTTTGGCATTGAAGAAGAAACGCCCTCTTGACACCATATTTTTATTAGTGACAATTTATTTTAACTAAGGCTATAAGAGATTCCAATATTTCATTTGATTAATTTATATTTTCTATATGTCAATTATACCGCTACTATAAGGTTTCTGGTGGTAAATGGGAGAAAATTCAAGTTTGACCTATAAAGGGTGAGACTACTAATGGTATTCCAATTTCATGAAATAAAAACATTTGCAATTAAACTGTTCGGTATTAGATAGGTTAAAAGTAATTGAATAGGTATACAAATTATCCAATTATTATATCCACAAAACTGTAATTTTTAGTGCATTATTCCCAAAAATTTTAATATCTGCAGTAGAATGCAGCACAATTACAATCGACGATTAATCAACTAGGGATATGCAGAAAAATTATGGTTATAATAACAACTTATCTAAAGTGATAGACTATATAACGGATTCAATAAGCTAACGTTTAGAATCGATGTCTGGATTTTCAACTTCAATTTAACTAAAATATAGAAATTTAAAACTGAATTGAACCCTTATTCATTCCTCTTTCGTTTATCACGTGAATATAGTCTTCGGTTGTATTTGTTCAGGAGGATATCGATTTTAGCTGGTTATTTTGCCCTTCATAGCATCATACTATACTTAAAAAGATTCATAAATTTGATAACTTAACTTGTTTTGATTTCCATATTGTATAAAATAAATGATTAAAATATATCACTCAACAGAAGTTTTAAACGAAAAAAAAATGTCAATTTTAGATATTGAATAATAACGGATATGTAAATAACATGTCAGACAAATGAACAGATAATTGGGATATATCATATTTTCACTTACGCCGCTTTATAAGAAAATTAACATCATCCAAAGGATTCTTTATTATGCATTTCATGTATAACTAAAGACGAATAATGTAATTTGTATAACAAGTAAAATAAAAAATTGGAATTGAAATTGTACAAACGTCACAAAGATTGTTTTCCAAGGGAAATAAAAAATAAACTTCAAGTGAGAATTAATCAGATGTATGTTGAATACAAGTTGTATCATCTTCATTAATAGAATTATAATAAAACGTTAGATTTTTAAAGAAAAAACTAAACGTTAGTTCAATAAAAATATTTGAGATGAGAAACGTATTTTTCACTTCTTAATAGTTTAAATTAATGTCTTTGAATGTCTTGTCACATAATTTTGAAGATTTTGCAGATATTTTGCTCAAAGTTATATGCAATACGTGAAAAGCTTTACAAAAATGATGCACCAATTCATATTACAAGATAGCGAGAGATAATTTTTTTTTATTTATTTGAGAATAAATTAGCAGTACTAAACCGAACTGATAATAATGATGGAAGATTATTCTCTACATATACACATCCGTATTTGTTGTGTTGTGTCCAAAATTTCGAAATATCCTTTCGCCGAAAAAAGAAAAGAAAAAAAAAAACTTATAATCAATTTTCCTATATTGATCATGTTAATCATTGTGTTACGTCAACAACTAAAATTCCTATCAAGTACCGATTCTATGTATGTACGCTTGATGAGATAAGATTTCACCGATACCTGTCTTTAAAACTAGTTGACGTTTTATTCCTAAGCTTTTGATAAGACTTAGAACACCTACGAGCTTTATATAAGATGTTCCTGTTCTATCCAAAATGTTCCTATGTTTATGGAGGGCTTTGTATTCAGCAGAAAATGTAGTAGTGGTATTTCCCATTAGTTTCCTCATTTGTCTTAGCCGTATAGTGCTTCGTTTTCATCGATGTATTCTAATATTGTATCCGTGGTAATGCCAGAGATTCTAAAAAGGTATTTGGGTATTTTTTTCTACTGATCGCTCTAAAGGATTTTAGGTTTGTTGTATGCCTTTTTCCCACTTCGTGAATAAAAGTGACCATTGTTTCTTCTATTTCATGGTTATGGTATATTTCACTATTGTTCTTATTGCTATTTTGTTTATTCAGTTCTAAAGTATCATATCAATTTGGTTCTTCAAACTGATGTTAATTGAAGGGGAGATTGTTTCTTGAAGCAAATCAAAACCAACTCACCAGCTAAATTTTTCTCAATGATTACAGCCCATTAATATTATTTCTTCAAATACCAGCCAATATACTCATCACTAAAGCAAATATTGTACCAAACTTTCTGGCCTTATTTATAAAATTATACATTATATATAAAAATTCAATCCTGTCGAAAAGCTGATGAAGCCGTTGCATTTTAGTCGTAATTATGGGCGTCATGAAATAGTATTGCAAATGTTAAATGGAGAATATTTTAACAAAAATTTCAAGATTGCTATATCTGGGATCTTTTATTTTCGTTTTCACGTGATAATGTACGTACAAAAAGATCTAAATATATAGATCGGGTAAATTACTTTTTTTAATATTTATTGTTATCTGAATATTGTGCTTCCTTACAATTTTGTTGGATGTTAGGAAAATACTAAAATTTACCGTTATGTAATACATCAAATCATTCAGTGTAATTCATTGGAATAATCACAAAGTAGAACTTGTTCACAGTTCTCCTTCAAAACAAGTCTTCAGCCAACACCTCTCTCCATTTAAGATTTTGCGTCCACTCCCGCTAGATAGTTATTGTGATATATTTAATAACCATTCTACAAAATGTTACCGTTGATTATAAGTGTTACCTAGCTTTGCATAAATTGAAACTAACATACATACATTTTGATATGTAACCCTCTGCGACTCAGCTCGGCACTTGTACTACTGACGGCTGTTGTTTGTTTGCAACCTAAGGCTTTGGAACTTTGGAAACATGCAATAGATCATGCTACAAATATACCCAACGAACCATTCTTATAAACTTCTGTTTTTGGATGGAAATATATAAATCTCAGTACATATGAATATGCTAGTTGCGTTCAAATGATTACGTATGAGAAGGATATAGAAGTAATAATAATAATACTTGTTTACCATCATTTTTCATTTAAATTAATAAATCATGGCCTTTCAACTGAATGATCAATCTCTATATACCACAGAATGTGTTTACGATATCATTAGATGCATGAGAGCTCTATTATTCCCTAATTCATATTATTTCAACACATTTTGTTAAACATTTTGATTTGGTGAGCGTCGAGTGTCAACAAATAATTGAATGAATTTGGAGAAATTTGATTAAAGACATGACGAGCAATGTGATATAAAATTATATAAACATCATAAAATAATAGTTTTACTGAACTCTTAAACTAATTCATTTAAAAAAAATGAGAAATCAGTGGAAAATATTACTGAAGATAAGAATCATATAATGGGAAAATTCTCTAATTAACACAATTAAATCCGAATTCAAGAGCAGCTCGTTTGTTTTCAAATCTAGCTTCTATGATCAACAAAAGGAGAATTTCTAATTCATTTAAAATTAGTGGTTTATACCAAATAATTAGTATTTTTTTCTACTAATCTGTCAATTGCGTATTAGTTTGCATTTTTACTACCCCATATCTTGTTAATGAAAAATCGATAGGAGGTAGCACTATTTTGATTTCTCTCCTCATTCTCCAAGCTTTGGATTCATACTCTTTAGTCTCAACAGGCTAGGCTCCATTTAATAAGTCACATCAAAATTAAAAAACAAATGTTGCTACTACTCGTCTTTACTATCTACATTCAATGTCTCAATAATTATAGATCAAATGTATTACTGATCATCCATAATGGACTATTTACAAAATTATCTGTTCGTGGTACAGAAGAGACCTAAAATCAAGAACATTTAGATGCATTAATATATCAAAAGGTCTAAGAAATAAGAACAAATAGAGATAGTTTCAACAATCATATAGTATAGGAGCATTTCTGCTAACTTGAGTCGATATGAATATCGACAATATAATGAAGATAACTATTAAAATATCAGTACCTTCTATGAATTCAACTTTTTATAAATAAATCATTCTACAGAAACAGCAATTGTTCATAATTGTACCGTCTTTACAAAAATGTTGAATAATACTTCTCTGGTACGTTTTTTATATATGATTAACATAATTAGATACAAAAATTAAGAAAACACATTAAACTTGTTATTATTGTCTATCTTATATACTGACTAGTAGACTTGTTGCTTATTATATCACGCAAGATTCTTTTATATAATACCCACATTATTTGAGGTCTCCGATCGATTTAGTTCGCGCGAGACCAGATTGTTAGATTTTTGGTTAACTTTGCCGTTGCTTCTATTTTAAGATTAGTATTTGAGATAAGAGGGCGATTTGATGGAAACGTTAACATTCAGGGGTTGCACCACTTTCGATACGCTCGATCGATACGATAAGTTTATTGTTAGCCCTCCATATTTTCAATATCATCTGTCAAAATTTCACATAAATCTATTAAATTGATTATTTTTAATATTCACCCAAAGAAAATCATTTTCTTTATTGGGTAAATATGGAGAAAAAAGATTTCGTGGATAGTTCTCTGCTTTTAAAAGTGCGAGATATGTATACAGATAATACTGGCATTTTCATTTATTGCAATTACTAAAATCGTCGAATAAAAATGCATGAGAAAGCTAATGATGTAAATATCTCAACCGAACAGGTATACATTATTCTGCATGGAGTGTTAAATATGAAGAAGCTATTTTATAATTACAGTTCAATACTATGCTGACATGTTTTGATACCAAACATTCAAAAAACTAACGCATTTTTTGAATAAAAGAGTAAAAGAATGTCGGTAGAGTTTAATGCTGATATGGGACGCAACTCGCTGGACTAAACGTATGATTTGAAAGTCAGTCGTTTATCAAATAGTTCGCGTACTCACTCATTACACTAGCGAAAACTAAATTTTTTTAGAAATTGAAAAGTAGTTTTCCAAAAGCAACAGAAATTATATGGCTTCCTTGTATAGACACTTGACACCCATCAAACAAAGAATTTTATGTCACCGGTACCGTTCCAAAACCTTTGATTGATTGAAATAAGGATTTGATGGAAATATAGTATGTTGGGAATTAAGCTATTGAAAATACTATTGGTTGGAGTCTATGATTTCACTACCACTATGTACTTGTATGCCACCTGTAAATTCGAATTTTTCTTGGTTGATTTCAAGGCCTCAATCTGCCTACTCCTTGGAATTTTACGGTGAAAACGAAAAACAGAAACAAAAAATTAAATAAAGGATTAAAATAAAAAATAAAAATAATATGCTTGTAATCAACCAAAAACAAGTGGTGATTCGTTGCGTGGAGTAGGCAGATTGAGACCACGGAATCGGATCACTTCTTACCAATGAACGAATAACCATCCTATCCCTACCTTTCTCAAACATCGAGAATTTTTCTTCCAACTCGGCTAAGCCTGTGAACATAGTTCTATTGTTCATATATATATATATATATATATATATATATATATATATATATATATATAGTATATATATATATATATATATATATATATATATATGTATATATATATATATATATATATATATATATATATATATATATACAGTATATATTTACCATAGTTGCGAATGATATCGATTTATTAAATTATTATTTTTATAAGAAGAATTTCTTTCAGATAAAGTACTTATTGAACTGGAATAGTATTTATTTTTGAGATTCATTTTGATACTTTTTTTTTAATTTTGCATATTTGCACGAAAATAGATTAATGTCATGTTTTCATGTTCATTTTTATGGCTGACACCCATTATTTTAGTATGTGGTCGTAGAAAAAATATATTAAATCTTCCAATTGGAAAGTAGAGGACATTTTTACACAATTATAGTTAAATTTATTGATTTCGACGATTTATAAAGAGCTGAACAGATTTAAAACAAGTTATAATAGATTTAAGTGACGTTAATAGGACATCTAATATACATTTTGGGGTCAAAAAAGATTTATTATATTTTTCTCTTAACTAATGTTTTTTTACGCTGAAAATAATCTCAATGTAAAAACACCAAAATAAAATGATTTAAAGTTGTTTCTCTGTTTCTATGCTATGAAGAATTTATTCTTACTACTTTTGCTTTGGTGATATTACTGATCATGAAGAAGGTAATGAGGTACTTAATATCCCGCTCCCATTCGACGGTGTAGATTCTCCCAGCAGATAACTCAAGTTCTATTTACTGAATGATAGAAATGGAGATATAATAGCTGGAAGCTGTTTTTTGACGCATACAAAACTTTTTTGAAGGCTGACCTAATGCACAATAGTACGCATCTGTATCTATTGATCAATCTGTGCATACGATAAATGTGGTAAACAATTTATGGTTGTCAATGAATTTCCAGCTTCATAAACAGGTTATATTCTATTATTCATTTGATGGACTTTTTTTCTACCTCTTTCCGAATCTACAACTATTTTATAATATGTACTTGAAAGAACATGTATTGAACTTTATTGGAATCTTTGAAACAATAGGCAAATATTTGAAATGACAGTGGAAAATATATTATAGATTGCCTTTTTTCAAGCGAAATCAAACATACATATACCTATATTATCAAAAACATGAAATTTCCAGCTTATCACTTACATACGTTCACAAATCCAAACAATAAAGGTATTTGCTTTTTATTGAGCTTATATGTATGCATACTAATTGCTTATCTTTGTTATAGGTTAGTTATGTTTATGGATCTTCAAATAGCCCTCTTTGATACCTTGTAAGTAATTTATTGCATTTTGTTCATATTCAAATAGATCGATTATTATGTAGAAAGCAAGAAATTTGCATATTTGCATGATTTATATACAATTATATCAATCAAAACAGCAGTATAAGTGGACTGGACCTAGCGAAAGTTGTCCGAGTTGAACAAAAACACAACGATATGTTGATGAAACAATAACCCTTGTTGTTGTGAATGAAAAACACTTAACATTGACAAAATAAAACATTATCAATCAAAAAGTAAGGGCTTCATATGTATGTTTTAGTCAAATTTATTTAATTTCATTAAAACTTATCCATATTCTCCAGATCTGCTAACCCTTCTAGTAATTACTTGCCAGATCTGAAAAAATGATCCAAGAAATGACATATGAATCTAAAGAGGAAGTTATTGCTGAAACAGACGCTTCTTTCAAGGCTAGAGAAAGAAATTTCTTTAAGGTTGGAAAAGCGTTACCTTACTTTTAAAGCTCTATCTGGATGAATAAAACGAATTTCGACTAAAAAGACTTGATGTGCTATGTAGTCAATATAGTTTCTAATATTAATCAAAACTATTGTTCAATTGATTCTTTCTTATCTAATTGTGTGTACTCCGACATATACTTGTAAATCATTTATTCATTAAAAAACATTTGTATGGAGCATACCAACTAATTACAATGTAAGTCGAATACGAAAGTGAACAAATATTGAATTTATGTTGTTTATATTGTTAATTTTTATACATTGCGTGTTTATAAGCGTTAATGTTTGTTGTAAGCATTTGTAATATTTAATCTGTATAAACAAAACTGTCGGTAATAATCAATAGCTTCTAAGTGCGCGAAATAAGTTGATTTTATATATCAACAGGTATTGAAAATGTACTCAGTGACCCAGACGGAATGATTTATCGATTTTTGGTTATGTAATAGCGACATATCAGGATTGAAATGATAATATTTGCATGAAATTCATTAACATTCGTCGCCGAATACGATATAATGTCATTCTGCCTCAGTGTGATTGTCTGTATCAGCTCAACCTTTGAAGACAAGTAGTAGAAATGTTGCTCAGAACTGCGTATTGCTTGTGAGTTTCGGTTGACTACTTCTTCGTATTCCTCCACCTTTTTTTACTGCGCACGATATATATGCATGATGGACACTGCAATACAGTTAATACAACCGCCAATTTTGCAATAGTATAAACCAAAAGGCAATTACTAATATGTACTACTCGGTTTTCGTGAACAGGTGAAAAATTGAAAAAAACTAATTTAGTAGTTATGGTTGAAGGTAAAACGTCGATATTATCATATGGGGTCATGATTTTGCTAAGAGCCAAGGTTAATAAATAATCTCTTCTGGATATGAAACTTTAATTTCACTTAGTACAGTTACATCCAGTCAAATGTCAGACTACAACTGGGGCTGAAGGGTCGAGTTAACGGGTCTGGGCAATTTTCAAAATAATTATTATTCTGTTAAATACTCGTATATGCCTGCTTTCAAATGATGTGTTTCATGAAGTAACTTGGTGAATTTATCATAGTTTATTAAGCAGGAATATAACAATTCACATATTTTATTGTTCACCCAGTTGCGCTTTATGCCCTACTAGCGTATTTTTGAAAATCGTATTCTTTAAAGTACTGATCCAAAATTAACAATCCCTGTGGCCATGGAAAGTTTTGTAGTCCGTTATACAATATTCAAGCCCCAATGCTTACAACTTCTGTAGGTTATCAACAATGAAAAAGAAAAGAATCATCTTGAATTTTGTTCCTATGTACTAGAAATGACAAAGGATAACGCGTTCTTATATTTATAATGTTGTTTACGGAACTTGTTTTGTGCCTTCCATTCAAAATTTTATTGCCATTTTTTTGCGGCAACAACTGTAACTAAAAGAGTGTATCTGAGCATTTTCAAACAATGGCCAGCCACTCAAGTTATGGGGGAGTTTCAGAAATTCATGCACCAAGAAATGAGAGGTCTGCTTCACTGTACGAGGCGTTTTGAATGAATTATTTCGCAGGAGAAAGGACACCCGGCTACATTGTTCCGGCAACCGAGATCTCATCTATGGGATTATGTTAAGAAGCACTGAGATAATTTTTAAGCTTACTCTTTCCGTTTCTGGATATATTTGTTAATACGTATCTTTGAACGTAGTCCATCTTTAATAATGGCCTGTCTAAAACAGATTGAAATCAAATCGTTGGATTTAATGCAACTATAGTATATATACATAAAAAATACCCATATAATTCTACTATCCTCTTAAGAAAGCTGTTATCCTTTTTCCGTGAACTGTAGCAGTACTAATGGATCATTTGTCATGAAGTTTTCAGAAAATATTTTTACTCTCTTACTTCTAACCAATGAATTTATTACTATTGATATTTTATGCTATAAAAATGTTACGGTCCAAGCAAATAACTTTTCCATTTGTATTCAATTAATATACTCGTCTACGTTGTGAGGAGTATTACAAATTTTCAAAACATTATAACAATCAATATTTTTATGCGAGTTCAGAATTTTCTATCATGCAGTTATAACGCCAAAGATGGACGCTTTTTTCTTTTTCACAACTTTCCTAACATGTTAAACATATGTTTTACACTTTTAGCCAGTTTACCTTCAGTCTCTGAAGGCGATAACTTGGTTATCGAAACGGGCGTCAGACCGTGTAATTGTGAGTGTTGCTGTAGTCGTAGTGTGGACAATCTGTTCAGTGTGAACGCCATCAATGGCTCCAGAAATTCCCGCTTACTTCTATTATTATTCAGCTACATCTTCTTGCTGCTAGGTAGAAAATTTTGAACATTTTTACTACATTTTGTTTTCATTATTTTATATAGGGTCCGTCACGGGAAACGGACGTTTTTTTAGTTGGTATTAGGCATCCGGTAGGAGTTGGAGAGGGGAGCCGAGGCCAGCACATCACTCTGACCTTACAATTTATACTTGTTCATCGCAAAATGGTGTTTCGGCTCGGTATGTCTCCATCCCGAGGAACGTTAAACCTTCGACGAAAGAGGCATTGAACTTCCGTAACTAATTCGCCACTCCGCACAAAACTGTCATACTCGAAAACGCGATGCTCTACGTTCCACAGAGGCATGATGGCAACTGAACAATGAACAAGCATAAATTGCAAATATAACCTGACATTGGAACACTTATAACTATATGAACATCAAAATACAATCTGTATTTACTATGCAATCATTTCCTATCCCTAATTTTTATGTACAAAAAGAAGCAATAGAAAAAAATGTGTCTTAGCAAGAAGGCCTCCCACAATTTATCCGTCATAGGCTTTAAATAATCTTCATGGTATGTTGAGCAAGCACTTGAACGATATAATCATTTATTATGATTGTTGACAAATATATTTTACCAAATCTCAAAGTAGTAAGTAATTTATAATAAATATTTGGTATATACACCTCTCTAATTTTTTAGGTTATTCGTACATACAATAATGAAGTTTATTTACGTATAATGAAAATTGTGTTATCGGTGGAACTACGAACAGAACACGGTGAATAATTGGAATTGAAAATTGAAATTAATTTTTTTCCATAAAAGTTAAGCTTTGAAAATGTACTATTATGAATGTTTAATATACTTTATATTTATTATAATCAACCTTTGCTTTCACAGCTTGTAGGGCTGGATTCTATTGAGGGTGATATTTTTATCAGGCCACCCTAAAGATATGAACTCTTTTTATATCTAGCAACATTGTTTGATTCTGTGCAGTAGATTTTAAATGTATATATGAAATTGAGTTACTCGTATGTCGTTACTGCATTGATGTATAACCTCTGGAATAATATGTAGTACCTAGCATATATTATCAAAAAATGTAAACTTTCTACTTTTGATACCTATCTTCTTCAAAGTATCAAGACAATTTCAATGGAGTTATTCTTAGTCCTTCTAGTTATGGAAGATAGATGATATACTTAATATTTTAAGTAAAATTAGTTTGTGCATAATATCGACAGGCATTCTATTTTTTCCCAATATTCAATTCTATTTTTCAGAAAAAACTTATTCTTTAGGATGACCCTAAAAAAATAAGATCGTTAATTACGAAAGGATCTCTTTAGTTATATCCGTGTGCAGATTATCTCTACTTCCAATAAAAGACTTAATAGTCCTGACTTATTCCTTTGATTCCTTTACTTCAACATCGTTAATGTTCATAATATAATTCATCTAATTTTTGCTAATTGAGATTATTTTATGAACAACTCCATATTCAAAATAATCATGGCCTTGATTCTGATTAGTACTACATGTTTGTCAATAAAGGCTTGTACTTTGATTTAAAGTATGTTCAATTGTTTGATAGGTGATTTACTATGGAAATAACCTGTTTCCAGTGTAAGTCAACTGAAAGTTGTCAAAATCCTACGTGTTTCTAGATGAAGATGATAACCGATCGGGAAGTCCCCGAAAATATCGATGCAGTTCATGACATGATTTTATCAGACGGTCGAACTGGGCTAAAAAGGATATCTGAAGCACTGAAACTTTTTAGGTCTATTAGAACCATAGTGTCGCCATTCCATCGATTGTTGCTTTGTTTCTGGATCGTAGAAATGTACCCAAGTATCATCCATAGTAACAAATCGGTTTTAGAAGTCTACATCGTTTTCAAATCGATCACAGAACGAACGCGATGCTTCTACCCTTGCACGCTTTTGGTCGACATTCAAACATTTGGGGATGCATTTCGCAACAATTTTTCTCATGTCTAAATTGTATGAAATATTCAGTGCTTCTGATTATAGCCCAATTCGACGGTCTGATAAAATCATGTCATGAACTGCATCGATATTTTCGGGGACATTTGGCCTCTTTCTCTTGAATCATAGATTCACGTACCGCGAGGCATCCACAACAATACTTTTAATAATAATTCCAACTTGTAATTTTCTGGATCTTCTTATTTGTCTGTTCTACCAGTGTAAGTTTATTTACATCTTATTATTCCAATAGCGTTCAGTTTAACTAAGTTCTCAGTAAATAATTTCAATTCACTTTCATTTTGTTGACTGCGTTGAGGTTATGTTGACTATATTTATTTCACAAGTATTTACGTGCAACATTCTAGTACTATGATTGACAATTCACCCTACTATATGCAAAATCGAATGAAAGAATATGTATTTTCAGGATAGTTTCTATCATTTTCCTACACCCGCATTATGACTTGCCGTTATTTCCCAATAATTAGGGTAAATTGTAGATACTATTAGGTTCAATGTTGAAGGAGAAAAAGTGCTATCTCCTACTAATACCGCATTTTAATTAATATCATACCAAAAGAAAATTTGAAGAAGATGTTGGAAATGCAGAGAATAAGTATATATATCACAGATGTATAAAAAGTATCGTATGAAATTGGCTGCCATCTAGCCAATCAGAAGTCATCAGAATTGCCAACTTAAATTCAATTTACTCCTCCTAGTTTAAAAACAAGGTATAGTAACGTCTACTGGTGTGCATATTATCACACATTTTTCAAATTAAACTGGATTGTAATTGCCAATATCCAAAAATATCAATTTTGTAATATGGTAGAATTATCTGATTCTCACTTGCTCTCTGTGTTGTAACCGTTATTAATATATCTGAAACGTTCATGAAATCGACTTGCTTACATTAGATTCGGGTTAAAGGAGGAAATGATACTTTTTGGTAAAATTTACGAGAAAAGAATCAAACGCTTCTGAAAAGCTGAGCCATATAGTGTGCTGAATAATTTATATGGAACAAACCAATTTCGTAATAGAGTATATGTTTCACCAAATAACCTATAAATATACTTTCTACTTCTGAAATTGTAAATGTACAGATAAAACTTTCTGATTGAGCTATATTTGTCATAAAACCAAACACATCGTCTAAATTATGTAATATTTTTAATTCAATATTGTTGTCAGTTATAACTACAGCGACTAATTCAAATTTTTCACTATTAAATTTTTAGCAGATTTTCATTCTCTTCTCGCTATGGTGGTCTTCAAAGACTACGGCGTTAAACTATTGATGAAAGGTACACAACAAACGACGGTTGTTCTAGGATTATCCATTCATATATTTTTTATTCAGATCAATATACACAATATCAAATAAGCAGAAGTTTGTTTAATGATTGGGTGCGATTATATCTAGACGTATAAGTATATTCTTCCGTTCGACGAAAACATACGTATCCGAGCTTCAAGAATTCTATCCAATTGTAAGTAAGCCGTGAATATTCATTCATGTAGCAGATATAGAGAATAAAAATAACACAGAATTAGCTTTCGATACTGTTAATTCCATTAAGTAAGGAATAAAGAGCAACCACCAATTTCCTAACCCAAATGAAAGAAACTAGTAGTATTTTTGAATAAAAAGTTACTCCAATAAGAGTTTTTATCATCATAAAAAATAATTGTGCTTCTTCTCAATATCGAACTAATCACTCTTATTTCTATTTCTCGACCTAGGTACTTGTTCTAGAGTTGAACTCAAAATCGATAAAAAGCAATTATTTATTTTCAACCATTGTCACCCATTGTAAACTTAGAGTTAATTGTGAAAGATATTCGAGCAAGTTTACTATAAATTCTTATTTTCCAATACCCTTTTTTCTAATATCAAATTTTCAATTATGCCATTATGTCCATTTTGTAATAATTGTAAATTTAGCGTATGTTTTGATTAATGCGAAAGGCAAGAAGATAACGTAACATTGCACTAAGCACTAGTTTGCAAATCAGAAATAGAGTCAGTCTTAATCATGAAATTTTTGTTAAAATAACTCGTGATGTTTCATAGGATGAAAAATATCAGATATTTCAATAATTAGCCGAGTGAACCTGAGCGAAGGAATTTCCCTCAGGAATAAATTGATGTTCTTGGCGTCTGTAGGCAAACTCGGTGTTCATGAGCTACGTATGCCTGGCGAGTAGGTTAGGTTAGTTCTAGTATCGATACATTAATAAGGTAAACGACCTTTCTTTTATACTCTAAGCTGTCCAAGTTTCTCGTCATCTCTGGTTTGCCTATAAGTCGCATTTTTCTCTTCTGCACTGCGTCTCGCATCCTAAGGGTGTGCTTGGGAGCTGAGCTCCAAAAGTGCAGAAAGTAACGGATCTGGGCCTATAGATGATTAGAAGCTTTCGCGATGTATATAGCTTTTAGGGAATTCAACAGTGCTCCAATTATTGTGAAACTACCTTAGCTAATTCAGTCTCGTGACTATGCCAGGACATATTGCTTCCAACCTCAACACTCAACAAGCGAATTTCTTTTATGTCTAACCAGAACCAAATCTTAAGCTGCAGTGCCAGCCTTTGTCATAACAGCAGTCTGGCTATTAAATTGCATTGCTGCATTAAACTCAATGAGATTGCTTCCCCCCCACTCCAGAATATTTTTAAGATCGGTATTGACGTTGGTGATCTGTTGCTGTCTATGGATTTAGGTGTTAGCCGAGTTTATTGAGGCGTCTGAATTGAACGACGTCACCAGTATGCTATCGTCGACGAAGCTATCTATCGGGTTCGCACTTTTGTCGAATAGATCGTTGATGTACAGGAGAAAGAGAGTAGGTGACAAGATGCATCGCTGGGTTTTACCAGCGTTGACTTCAAACCTCTCTGAGATATGTCCTTCGATAGCAACTTGGATGGATCGTTCTTTGAGAGACTTTCTCCATGACCTTGGCAATGGCTGAGACTGAAGCAATCGGACGGTAGCAGGAAAGTATTATTAGTAGTTCTATATAAAAAGCAAAAGATTTTTTTTGTTCTTTGAGTCGTTGTTTCAAATCGGGTGTGTAAGTCGTATACAAGGTTTCTTCGATTGCAGATGCTGGTAAACAGCATTTATATTTTTATTAAGACCTCGCATATTGCAGAAATGTACTTTGAAGATATTTTGCTTATTAGACCCTCCACACCAGTCCCCGATTTTTACTCCGGAATATTTTTGTCTAGAATGTGCTATGTTATTTTTTTGTCTTTTTTCCACCCTGGAAATGGGATGCATCAGCACAACGACGAAAGTTGGAACCATTATGGCCAAATCATGTCGTCTAGATCCGATGCAGTGCTATCTAGCCGGGCAATACGAGTAGGCCACATCTACCGTATATTCGTGATATTCGTAAATGCCAAATATGATTTGCCATGTTCAGATCCGGTTATTTTGTTCTTTCTTATTTGTATTGAATAGGAAGACCAACAACATTAGACCATAAATTGGAAAAGATACTGACTCACCCATCATACGCGCCTGAATCGCACCTTTATATTTCCATTTATTGTCATTGCTATAACGTATTGTCTTAGTGGCACACTTCAAAAGATGTTCAGGGGCTCAGGGATGACATGTTGGTAATAAAGCATATTTTCGAAAAAAGACAAAAGTAATATCATATCGGCATTACCTTCGGTTTGTTGCTTTTTTTGTCTAAATGAATAAAATGGATGGGCTATTAGAAAATTACTTTTAGAATGATATTTTCACACATGATATTTTTTGTCATGTTTCCGCCGTTGTCGACCCATACGTCGACTATTATCATCGCTGTAAACTTCTTAACCTAACATGATAGAAGTTGCACTTGCTAAACTGAGTCGACAGACAAATTTTAAAATATTATCGAAATGTATTTTGACTAAACTTATCCGCTTATCTGTTCATTTTCTTTCCAATATCTATTTACTATCACATTATAGCGGATCTTAGCGTATTTGTTATATAAAATCAACATAAATATGTTATGAAGTTTAACCACGATGCATGATAATTATTCATTAACTGTTCATTCTATGAAGAGCTTTTATCGCATGATAATAAGTTTAGTTGAGATCCTCTATCTTTTGGTCCATAGACAGCGATCTCAAAATTAACACTATGGGAGAAATCAGGTAATCCTAAGTTACGACCTTATTCTATCTTTGTTTGAAGAAATACAAGTTTCAGTTTATTCATACCGAACACTTGTACCTATTATATGCTTAGTATCTATATTATTCATAATATATTAACATCAGAGCTACTTCTAGGAAATTCCATCGCAGGACTACTGATTTATACTCGAAAACCGTCGAACATTTGATATAATGAAACAGTTGTGAAAGCTCCGAGAATCTCCATATCGTCTTCAAAAATATAATAATTGCGGATTAGTATTGACCTTTGATGAATTGACAAAATAAAGTTTCTATTTCCATGAAATCTTAAAATGTTTTTTCATTTATTCACTTAATGAGAAAGAAAAATTATTGAAAGTTAAGAAATATGTGGTATCATTTCATATTATATACATTATTATATTATATACATTGCTCTCCATTTATTACAAATAAAAACATCCGAATGTCTATTTCTATAGGCTATACTTGGCACTACTCCTATACTTTCGGCGGTTTGCCATTGCCTTTCGATAGGAATCACGTTGACTTTCCATCTTTCGATGTTTTTGGGACCCAGTTTCTTAGTGGGGAGGCTTGGTCATGACACAAAACACCCTTCCACTATATGATAACGTTCACTATAGTAGTGTAGTATAAGCCGTGGGTGTATTGTCCTCATAATATTATGTTTTTTCTGTTAATAAGAATGAAAAGTGTATTGATTCATTAATATAAGCAATTACTGAGAAATAGGAAATAGATTAACCAAACTGAAATACCCAATCCTAATTGACGTCTTCCTGAGACAATTGAACGGAAAGTGGCCAAACGAGTAGCGCGAAATATTTCCGTACTTCGCCAGAAAACACTACAGAAAATTGCTAATTTGACTTTTCGTCTATTTGATTTGAAAACAGAGCCAAACGGTTTCATTTATTGCAGATTGATATTGCAAAGGAAAAGAAAATGCATTGTTATATATATATATATATATATATATATATATATATATATATATATATATATATATATATATATAGTATGTTATAGTTTTGCAAATAATTAAATTAGATATTGATAAATAGCATTATTGAGATAATTTCAAATTAATTAAATTTGAGCTTTATATATTGTTGACCAAAAAATAAGTATTTTTGAAGCACGAGAATTTCCTTTATTCCATTTTCTTCCAGCTCAGTCTTCAAGTTTCCTTTGGAAATTATTTATTGTTTTATATCAGTTCACTTTAATGAAACACACAGCAAATGATTAAGATAAACTACAAAGATTGTCTGTCGATACGAAAACAAGTAGGAAATACAGACTAAACTCTATTTATGGAGTAAATTCCAAAGCGTGTTCTGTTGTATTCTCCATCAATTGTTTTGCAATTCATTATTACTTACAATATAGAAGCAACTTTATTCATATCTTCTGTTATATGGAATAAAAAATTCTTTTAAATTTTCTTGAGAAAAATATGAGTATTTGCTCGCTCCAAATTTCTCAAGTATTCTCAAGAATAAACATGAAAACTGAACAGAGGCTCCTGGAAAGATTCTTATTTTAGTAAAACATTACAAAATTTCATGCGAATGTGTTAAGAAACTTGGAAAAGTATAAAAATAGATTCGGTATCCACAACCGTAAATGTTTGACACAAATATAGTTCATAAATAGTAGATACCATCGTATTTCATTAGTTTTATTTTCACTTACATACATCGGTCAGTCGTCTATCTTTCTCTTGATCTGTAATCGATAAAACAAATACTGTAGCGTCATGCGCTACTGACTCTCAAGATCTGAATTCCTGTGGGCAACGCTGTTGCCATTAGGTCGATATATAACCATATATAACATTATAAATGTTATTAGTTATAATCTGGAAACGAGTAAATAAACGGAAGGAAATTCAAAATTTTTGATTGTTATATTATGAATTGTAAAATTGCAGTGACTTTAAATCACAAATATGTAAAGTTGGATTGAAAGAAAATAGAAAGTTGTGCGTGTCTATATGCTCAATTAAAAATCGTTATTTATGTGGTACTCCATAATTTGGATAATACTACTATGAATTTTATTCAGGGAATTCTGTATTATAAAATATTTCACAAATATGAACCGGCACATAAATGCTTATTGTAATACAGCGTCCTTCACGACGAGCTGAATCGATATGCATATGGGAAAGTACTGGGACTAGTGATCTGAAAATTTTCTTGCTTGGGTTTTCCGAAATGTTCGTTTTGGCTAAAATAATTTCAGTTTTCTGAAACTTTCGGTTACACCGGAAAAGGACCCAAACTTCGTTATTTTAAGCGGAATGCTATGATTTTTATTAAATTTTTGGAATCTACGCGAAATTTCAATATAACTTTATTTAAGGTATCGCATGCCTAAAGTCCAACCCTTATAGGCAATCAAAAAATATGCGAAAAGTTAAAACTCATTTTCATATGGGGCTGTTTATGGCTGTTTTTAGCTAAATTTCATTAACCCCCTAGCAGATGCAGACCGAAATGTCAAATGGAAGTGGTAGTTAATTTTTATTTTAGATCGTTTGACTATTCTTTTAAAAGTAGCTTAAACCTAATCTTTTCTGCTAGTTCTTTTGGAGAAATCGAATGATAAGAAAAAAAATTAATACAAAGTAACTTATTCTATTCCCATCTTTTATTCTTTAAACAGTAAAACAGTCTCTGTTAATTTTCTCTTCGCATCTTTCAGGTCGCACAGCTTTGTTTTATAAAGAATTGATTTTAAATAACCCTGCTAGATGGTCGATTTAATTTAATTGAAAGCTGCCTACAAAATGTTGCCTTGAAAAATAAATGTGACAGGGCTTTGAAAATTTTAAAATTTTCTGTAGTGGCAGAAATATGTGGCGCGTTATAAAATTGGCACCCTAGATTCCTTTCACTTACACATATCCTTCCGACTGCGTTACATATTGCGTGAGAATATTTTAGAACCTTTTTAGAACTACTTTTATTTTATTGTTAGTGTCAATTTTATTGAAATTAAGATGTCCTAAAAGTTCAGATTTAGTTATCTTATTTGTATTTTTCCATTGTAGTCATTCACAAAATATTAAATAGGATTATTTGCCTTTGATGTGTAGGATATATAATAACGTACCTACAAAATATCTGCAAAACTTTTTACATCTCACACTGGAATCATTGGAAACGAAAACTCTACCAACACAACATAAACCATAGTTTAGGTTGTAAATGATCTCAAACTATCCATGAATCTTGGGGCGATCTATAGATCCATTCATCTCTCCTCTTTATGAACTTTTCAAGTAGAAAAGAGCATTTCTATTAGCCATACCAAACATATAAACGAAAAATGTTTTGTTTTTTAGAATCCTCAAGCTACTGTGAACGTTAATCACATACT
Organism: Diorhabda sublineata; assembly: GCF_026230105.1. Classification (NCBI taxonomy): domain Eukaryota; kingdom Metazoa; phylum Arthropoda; class Insecta; order Coleoptera; family Chrysomelidae; genus Diorhabda; species Diorhabda sublineata. The sequence continues at coordinate 12,579,376 of NC_079485.1, read as the reverse complement.
AACCGCCGACTGCTGACAATACTACACCCCATACCAACAATTTGATCTGAAACTTAACTTCACGAAAACACTCAAATGCGCACCAGACATTGAGAAAGTTCTATAGTAACAATGTAAAAAAATGAAAATGGTTAAGACCATTATAAAATATTAAAATTTTTGGTATATACTTTCGAATACAGAGATAGATTATCATGTACTTCGTCTAAAAAGCATTTTAATTCCATAAAGTGACAATGTTTTTGATTTTTTAACTATAGATCTTTCTGACTCATACTTTATTAGAGCATCAAATTTGGAATATGTCAACATTATCCTCAACGTTTAAAACCGATAATCGAATAAATTGTTCAAACAGACAAATTCTTTTTTAATTATTTAAAATAAATTATTGAAACATCCTCAAAAAACGATTATAAAGAATCTTTCATTGTAATTGTCTATAGAGTTTTTGAATTTTATGATGATTGAATTATATAATTATTAAAATGAAACCGTGAAAGTCCGAGGGCGTTATTCTGAAATGAAAATGTAATGTAGCATAACATTTCTCACTGTTTTTATCAATTTATTAAGAACCATTGTGGAACCAAATTAAATATAATTGAACAGCAGATAAAGTTTTTGCTACCTATATTATGAGAAACCGTGCCATAAATATAAAACATTTTCCCATTGATCTAAGACAACCTAACCCATTTAGCTAATAGTAAATTAAATAAAAATAGGGTCAAATGTATAAGAAATCTCAATAAGAGAGGTCTCTAAAATGCTTATCAAAACGACTACATTAACATAAACAAAACAAGAAGTGATTATACATATGACATATATAATGATTCACAATAAATTTAATCAATTTGAATGATATTTGAAGATTATGTACTCAATACCGGTCTTCAAACCACTGCAAAATGTTCCTTATTTTCATTTCCTTTTTTTTTCAGAACACATGGTTGTCGTTGCCCCCCCTGGGAAACATTTGTATGGGCGCCCATGGTACAAGGTAGGTTTGATTCCATAGTTTTAACTACAAAGTATAATTATAGTTACAGTTGCCCGAAATGTCATTTGTTTGCAGAGTGTTCAAGCTGAAAACTATTTTTTAGTATACGATGTGTGATAAAAAATAAGGTGAATAATTTTTTTTAGTAATTACTTACACTGCGTTTATTTCAACTAGTATTATTCATAACCCCAAGCTGTGATAAATTTGTATCCTCTCCGACTTGTCAGTATACTATCATACGCGCTTTTCATACACGTTTAATCGTGTTTTGTTCCAATTTGGAAAAAAAGCCAAACTCTCATGAAATGTTGAAATATATCCATGGTGATCAACTTTTGAAACTTTTCAGTCGTATGAGCGGTTCGAGAACTTAGCAAAGAGGACCAATGAGTTTCTTCTTCATAGTGAAAACGCGCCGTTATTGGTTGACGAATTTCTGGTCGCTAAAAGTCTTCTCCTTTGTCCGCATCCTTCTGAAATGCTTATATTAATCAATTTAACGTTGGAATGCTCATAAAATTCTTTAATGGAATAGTATATGTAGATTTAGTTTTCATTGATTCGCGCGTTTCGATAACCAAGTTATCTCTTCAGAGACTGAAGGTAAACTGAAATCTATAAATAATGCAAAATTGTTAAAAAATGTATCCAACAATAAATTTTTGGATGTACTGAGATTGTAGAATGTAAGGGACAAAAGGCCTATTCCTCACAGGCCAATTTATACTTTATTAATTAAGGAATGATTGTGACATTTTTCGCCGAAGAGTTTTTTCCCATTGGAATTGTCTTTCGTGGAAGAAAGTTCATTGGTGGGAAAGTTTAATATAGATAGGGAGTTAGTAAGTTTTAGTTTACCTTCAGTTTCTGAAAACTATAAGCTGGTTATCTATGATTGGCTTCAATTCACATCAGTTTTTGAATATCTATTATAACTTGTACATTATTATTGTTACGGTTCATTTAAGAAGAAGCTTTTGTTCATTGACAAATTTAAATAATAGGGCTACTCATAAGCCATATTCAAAACTTCCTTAGAATAGGAATTACCTCCTTTAATGTCTTTTCATGATATTGATGAAAGTAGATATAGGATGGTGTAATTTTGTATGAGTAGAACAGTATAATTGTGAATAATATAAATAAACAATACCACAAACATGACAGTGAAAGATCTACATTTGAAAAGAAAGACAATAGAAATTGGGATAAATTTCGTGCTTTTATAGCGTAAAAATGATCGAAAAATATTTGAGAGATATTAGAAGTTTTGAATATGACCCTGGAAGTAATGCTGACGAACTCACATCGTACATTGATATATCTTATTTATCTATTGAATTCTCATTTTTTTCTCATACATTCTCCCTTGGCACTCCATCACCTCTTCTCTGTATCCATTGCAAAGAGTGCAAACTCGTTAAATACATTCTATTTATTCCTTCATTTCCCCGATACGTAAGATGTCTTATTACTAATATTAAATATTGACCATCCACCTAATTCGAGAAATATACGTGACTATTAATCGTTACCTACGTAATGTGTACCTCTATACCACTACAATGCCCAAACAGATATACGAGTAGAAGTTAACATCTTCAAAAACCCCAGACTGATATTAAAGAGTGTTTGATTCCATTTTTTTGCTATAATAATTCAATAGTTATGATATATTAAATATGAATATAGCCAACAAAAGAAAAAAACTGCAAGAAAGTTCATAAAATTGTTCTGAAACAACTCACTAAATTCTTTCAGGGTATCGTGGGGGCCTAGGCGTGAGGAGACATGTCCGTCGCCTCTGACTCATTCTCTGAGGAGGAGCGCAGCTTATTCCGTCCATTCACACGCGAGTCACTTGCGATTATTGAGGCTAGAATTGCAGAAGAATATGCCAAACAGAAAGAACTCGAAAAGAAAAGAGCTGAGGGAGAGGTACGTTCTAATAAATATGAAAAATAATCAATTCACATATTACATAGAAATTATCGCATAGATATTTTTTTGCACTTATACATCGCCAAATAAACGAATTGAAGACAATTGTTGTATAACGATGTAAACCATCTTGTACGTACGGTAGTTTCACATGTATTCTCATTTTCTGCCATTCATAATTAAACTTGTAAACTACAACATCATCGTTTTATTATATTCAAATTTAATTATTTTAATTACAATATTTTGTTCATTAATTGTCTAAATTCTGGCACAAATTCATGGATTTTTATGTTATTAATTAATTACACTTCATAAGTTCCCCTATCCCCAAATTAAGTATATATTTTGTCGTCTTCCAATTATCTATGCCTAAATTGATCAAGTCAAAAGAAAGGTACGAAAAGGCTAGAAATTACAGAGAAAAATTTGTTACTCATAAAAAATACATAATATCAAAACAACTGATGAATATACATTTTCTTGTTTAAAATACTATTGCTCTCGTTTGAAAAATGTACAATCTCTATTCAATATACAATTATTTGGATTCAAAATATATATTTAGAAAAAACGATGATGTTGATAGAACGCATTCACATACAAAACATCAGCGATTACTTTTTTATTTAAATATTTTGTATATTTATTCCAATTATATTATTGGCAAAAAAACATGTTATTTTTAATAACAGACTTCTTAAAATCAACACTCGTGAAGAAATTTTAAGAAGTTTCTTCTTTTTCAAAACCGTAAAAACCGTAATATTAAAAAAACCACTTACATCTGAAGAAAAGCGTGAAAATAAATATACCTTGGCTTTAGAAAATGCTTACATTACTAGCACTTAGGCCAGAAATAGTAGCGTCTTCTGGTAACGTCTGAAATGTTTCCTTATTGACTGTTGATGAAATTAAAAATGAATAAAGGTTAGAGTGAAATATTAATACTCAATAATATTTGAAACTACAACTTTATTTTCCATAAACTTCACCTGTTTTATGAAGCTCTGTCTCAAGAGAATCAAAATTAGAATTACTTCTTCCAATGATTAAACAATGTAAGTAAATCTGACTTCTAAAAGAGTATAATTATTATTTTTTAATAGCATTTGTAAACATAAGGTATTCATATGAATGATTACGCACATTCAGCACAAACTTTGACAAATTAGGCTGTTCAAATTGTCACATTGGAAAAAAATTTATAATAATTCTTCATTAGGAACAACCTAAACTAACTTAACCTTTTATGAACGGATGTCAATTTCAAAAAACAATTGAATAGCAACCAAAATCAACAAAATCGATATCTGTATCTATTGTCATTTTAAATGTTTTTTTTTGAACCAAATAAATTGAAAATTATCGCCTATCAAATCAACCTAAATATGTTTTCGTCCAAAGAGCGTAACTATTATCTTAACTTAAACTTTCCATAACCTCTTTACCCAGTTTTAAAGTTTGATAAGATTTTAGTAATTCTGGTTTGCACATATTAACACTATTGGATTAAGTATTCAATAGCATTAGTTCTTCGCACATCTAGTCAATATATTTTTTAATGAGCCTTTTGCACGATTGGTCGACGAAATACGTATATTGTTTTCAGATATAAAATCAATTATTCCAGCTTTCTTATTGCTATTTGGTATACGAGGTTTGCTATTACTAGTTTTGAGATAAACAGTTGAAAACAAATATTTATAATTGGATATGGTTTTCTTGTTTTTCAAAATATTCGCCATTTAGATCAATACAATTTGGCATGCATTTGAACTAATGTCGAAGAGTTTAGTCCATTCCGATTGAGGTACACCTAATACGTGAGATTTGGACGTATCAACCGTCCCTTACAGTCAATTATTGTTTAGTTTCAGGTTCATAGACATCTATGATTCGTTGCCTCTCACGATCTTATAGACGTCTTTTGATGCACCGAGATTTAATTTTTTCAGCATTACTTTGCACAAATTGACATGAGCTTTTTTTGAGCGATTGTCAAATTATGCGGTATCCAACACAAACAAATCTTTTCGAAATCCAGATGTTCGCGCAATATTGAATGTATGCAAGTGAATATAATGCCCAAATATGCCTCAATCTCTTGGTATGTCACATGACGACTTGCAATATCAGTTTATGTACAGCATCGATGTTTTCTGACACAACAGCCGTTTTTGGACGACCTTCACGTAACTCATTCCGTAGCGAAGTGCAACCATGATTGAATTCGCAAAATCAGCGAAACGCAGTGGCTCGTGATGCTGCTTCATCACCAAAGTCATCACACGAAAATTTTCGCGATTTAATTCCATTTTTTGACCAAGATGAATTATTCAAGTATCTGTAAACAACAAAAATAGCACTCCTATGACAAGTAGCAACCCTCGTACGTAGTTGCCGTGCGTTGTCCATAACGATTACTGACTGTGATAAAAAATCATGTAGAGGCTATTGTCTAAACTAATTTTCAAAAAAAGCTGTTGTCATGTGTTTATGATAAGCGCATGGTAAGGCGTTAGATACAAAATTATATTTGATTCTAGAATTTTGTAATATAATGCGTTTAGAGCATTGCCCCTGTTCAAATAGAATTTTTAGTATTGTTGACACAACTGTAGTTTATTATACCATAATTGTCAATTCTTGCTCCATCTAGAAAATATAGAGTCTATTAGAACGTGTACAATTTTTTTTATTTTAGACAAATTATCTTGCCGCCATTGCTCTATTTTTTACGATTCTAAATGCACTTTTGAAGTTTTGTAAGTTTGAAACTACAACTTCCGTATTTAATATCACGTCTTGACGTTGATATGAGTGAAATTTTTACTGCAGTTCTTTGGAAATGATCTCACACACACATTGTGATATGTATATAATAAATAAATTGGTAAATCATAAATCAATTTTATAATATAAAATTATAATACAATACTATATTTTTATCTGTTGTATCATTTGTTGCAAAGATTTATCTATATTCAACGATCGCCATAGATATCGATTAGTAGATACTGTTTTATTGAAATTTTTATTTACATGTCAGAATTTATGGCTTCCTTTTATATAGAAAAAATAATAATCAATAGTTAATAAGCATTGTCACGCAGTTTGGTGAAAAAAAGTTATTTTGAACTTTGACATTCCATTCCAAATAATGAATTTAATTTTTCAAACAAAACATCCTTCTCGTCCCAAATTAATCTGAAAAAGTGACATGAATCATTTACAACAGTCCCAAATATGACGAGCATGCTTTTGAATGTTTCCATTAGTTACATTTTCTACTAGTTGGAATTCCTTCTTCCTACTATTAATACCTTATGTTCGATATGAAAGCTAAATTCATTCAAATTTCAATATATTAAAAAGAAACAATAATCAATTTAGAGTAAAAATTCATGGAAAGGATATTTCTCTATGAAGTATTCTCTTTACCCTATTAACAAATTATTTGACAAGGATTTGGGAAAATAGTTTATACCAACATTATATCAAAACTACTTAGGAAAAATTGAAAATTATTAATGAACAATACAATACAAACCTCATGATATTTAAACTTCAATTCATGTTATCCTCTCATAAAATATGTTATTCTCCTCTTAATTGGATACATTTATTACAGCGAACCTGCAACGTCTCTAGACCTTTAAAAAAAATAAAACGAAAAAAATAATGTCATTATAAATATTCAAAATTGATAACTGCTTTGAAATTTGACTTTTTGATTGATGTCGAGAACTCTAATTGCTAATTTTGCTAATTACAGGAAGAAAGGAAAAATATGCTGAATAATTTTGATTCTCAATATCTTATTAGCGGTATAATTAGGGGTGGAAGTATAAATTAAAGGAAAATATTCCACTTGCTTCACAGGTTGAACCGCGTTAGAAATTTGAAACTTTACAACGTTTTGGCTTCAACTTTGACGCCATTATCAAGAGAGGGGCTTAGGGTTAGGCTCAGAGCCAGTAGTGTTAGTGTCCACAGTGTTCTCGATGTTACGCACATTTTTATTTTATTTTGTTTGATTCGTTGCTTGGAAAAGGTAGATTGAGACCACGGAATCGGATCACTTCTTAGATCAATGAACGAATGACTACCTTAAATCCCCTCTCTCGATTCAAAGTGAACCTTCCAATTGAGACATGAACTTATTGGAATCGAAAATTATTCATTTTAAAAATAAAATGTATATTGATTCTCAATGTCCTGTACAAACTTTATTATACTTTTTAAATTAGGCTTATTATAAATTATTTTGAACATTACATTAAGGAAACATTTCAAACTTTCCAAAGTACCATCGTCTAAACCAAATTCGTCTTTATGTGTTTGCTTGGAATATCGCAAAACTGCATGTCTATGTACCTGGCAATCTACTCTTCATAAAATCATCAATGTTATCACACAGAACATAGTTTTACATATACATAAATGTGCATATTTCACCAACAATCTAGCTAACTACGAAGAAGAAAAGAACCAGTGCTTCGGTCACATACAGAATTAAGTTATTCATGATTATTATGGTATAACCAATAGTAATTAGATACTAAGGTATTTCTAGAAGGTACTAGAGTTTCTTATAAAGGCATTGCTTGAAATTCGCTCCCATAATTATCTTATACATGGAATTAAAACTAGATTCAATCCGAATAATGAAAAAATGTTGTATAATTAATATTCTCAATTTATCTGACAAGTATCTAGATAATTCATAGTCTACAAAAAAGACAAACCCGAAAGTTATTATTGATTTTAGATTTGGTTTCAGACAATCAGTATCCATTTTTTAGCGATAAGATTGTAATGAATATCAAACTATATGTGTGAGGAAGTAGTAACTAATTGAAAAACCCGAATATCAGTATGATAATAGGGAATAAGAAAAGTTGTATGCAGTGACTTACGATGATTAATCAACGAATGCCATAGTAGAAGTTGTTGAGAATCAAATTTTAAATGTACACAAAGATACGCTATTATATACAACGTTGGAAATTGAGGTTCGGGTTTCTATTCTAAAACAGGATCCTCTGTTTTGATTTTGCTTGTCTTTAAAATACAGTTAAAATATCACAGATATAAGCTGGTAAAAAAAATGTCCATTTCTCAACTCTCGGCTATTACTGTAAAATCCTACAAATAAATTCTGACTTTTCTTTTTTCGCTGGCAGCTAATCATCATTATGGATGTGTGCAACTAAAGTCAATCTGTAGAAACTAAACTTTTTCTATTCTCTCTACTTGTTTTTCTTCTTTTTTCTAACCTCTGGAAAATAATTCAGTTTAACATTGGGTTTATTTCAAAAGATGCCAAAAATTCCTTTCTGTTGAATTGGAGTACTATTTGTTTAAAAAAATAGATTTCAGAACGTTATCGAACTTAAATTCGGAGTCATTAGAATCGGACACTTCAGAATAGTCGGAATAATTTTGTATTATAAATAGAGTAAAAAATTAAAATTCTTAATTATGTCTTATGTGCTGGCTTTTGTAATTAACAAATAAAAAATCCTTAAATATTGTTGGCAACGTTGGAAAACTTTTGTGTGAACGAGTAGAAATGAACTACGAAGAATCCTGCCTTTTTCTATAACAATATTATTCTAAGAATAATATGTGACAATTTTTCGATATTACTTGATGCACACATCATTATTAGCTGTGTTATAGCTCACCTATCATATTTTGAAACACCGCCCAATTTAAAAGTTCGACTTTATCTTCGAGAAGATTTTGGATTCGGTTTTTCACAGAAAATACCTCGTGTAAAAGTTTCCATAATATGGTTTTACCTACTTGTGATGAATCATCGTAAATTGATCTTTGTCTATAATGGTATATCTTTATTTGTATGTAAAAAGAGTAAACTTTCCTTCGGGTGATGGTCATGTCAAAGTTATCGATTGATAGTGACTTCCTTCCTAACAATTCTTCCCTTCCCATTTTCATAAAAACTACTCAAATATAGAAAAGCATTACTAGTGAGTGATCGCTTATTACGAATTCTCCTTTATTGCAAAGCAATATTCCTTTGCTTCATAGCTTTGAATATCAACTTATGTATAATGAAAAGAATACATCCATCTGCTTTTATTTTACCTCAAAATATTAATTAATTTCGAATTGTACCTATTTTCTCTAAGAACTAAGCAAATTTCATTTAATATGGTCTTTTATATTATATTAATTGCCGTAAACAAGTTATTTACATATTTTATTATATAGTTGTATAAGGTGGAGCTGACTTGATTCGTGTTAATTTAACTCATGCTTTGAAACAAATATAGAAATGTCCTCACGATTTATTATTGCACTCGTGCAAATTTGAACCTTTATTGGTTTATGATTGGAAGTGGTGAGAGACTGAGAAGTAGTATTACATATTCTCATATATGCATGTTCCCATTATGAAAGTTCGTAATAAGTATCATTGAATATCCTTCTCACATGTTGGTGAAAAATGTAACGCCTATGGCTTATGGTTATTTTGCACATGTTCCCTCGATTTCGCGCTGCCAGTGACAAGAGGACCGACCATAACAATGACACCAAGTTTGAACTGCATAGCAAAATAAAGTATCTTTACAAAAAAGTTATACACACAATACACGCAAGGGCAATCTGTTTCATGTAAGAATATTTATTAAATTAAATAATACTGCACATTTCTTATAAAATACCTCGTACTGTATTGTTCTTTTGTTGCAAATTCTTGTAAAATTTCTTTCTCCAATTACAGTTTGATAATATTTGCCAAACAGTTACAGATTATATGTTTCTATTTTAGAAGTCTTAGAGATGTATTATCTATGTAATCAAAACCATCATTTATTGCATGCTTTTGGTTTCAAGTTCGTTTCATTTATCGCTTAGCTGTTTTAAACAATGCCTACTTTGTAAGCAGTTAATTTTCAGGGTTTAATAAAAATTCTAGTGCCTTCTATACATATTAATTTTGTCACAATAAGACATTTTATAAAACAAATATATACTACCTAATAATAAGTGTAGATTTAATAAAGCTTTTCTTCATTTCATTTGGTTACAATAGTTGTAGCTATCTTTCATTCAAAGTATATTTTAATATTCTCCTGTGAACAATAGAATGGATGTTTATTGCGGAACAGGAATACTTAAAATAGAAACAATAGCTTTCTGTTCAAATGATATTTCATCTGAAATACGTATAATTGTGAAACATTGAAATAAATTTTTGGTGACTAATATGTAAAATGTAAAAAAAATACAGAAACAAGTCGACTAAACAAAAAAAATCGGGGATATTACTAAATAAGACAACTCAAATATTCCCATATTTGACGATTGTATGATTAATGAATAATTTGTTGAATATACTTACTGACATTAAAAATGTAACTCTCTGAAGATAGCCTCACATCAAGGATGAAATGATGGCATTTACATACAATTGTATTTACATTTACACAGAAGAAAAATTAATAATACATTTAGAGATCCTGTAGCTAAATCCTACACACGTTTGATGGGATTTAAATCTAGTGATCGGGGTGGCCACGCCTCAACATTGCGGCAAGGCAGTTCAATTGTATGGTGTTCGACTCCTATAACCAATAGCCCTCTCTCTAAACGAATATTCAACAGTCTCTTGACATGCCTTTCTATGGCAGATAAGCGCACCTAAACATAATTGCGATTATTTGATGACGACAGTGATCTACAATCGAAGCAAGCACTAATAGTGGACTGTATGGAAATACACCAACAGCTCTAATACTGCGATAAAGTATATACATAGTAACTGGTATACTTTACTCTCCAAACCATTGTTATTTTAGCCTGATTTGAATACTTTATAATTATTCCAAATATTAAGTATTTTTTCTGATTAGATCTATTTGGAGCGAATGTCAGTAAGATGTGACATTTTCAAGTGAATTGATAGGCGAGATAATAGTGTATGACCTTGGAATGTGTAACTGAAGCAGGAAGTATTGCTGGAATGAAGGAACAAATTATTGATGAACGTTGATAAATTCCGAAAGAGTTGATTCATAAATAATTAACTCGAGTAAGTTCTCCAAGTAATTACAGTAACAATGAAGCTAACGTGACATATCAAAAGGTATAATTTTAAGTTTTAAATTTCAAGACGTTGTATATAAATGGGCAACTTTTTTTATTAATATTTTTTAGTGATATATGAATTAAGCCCCTTTATTATCACAAGTTATTTCAGAATACCGATTTCGATCATGATTCCGATTTCAGGAAGATTATTGTTTTTCAAAAATTTTAGTGTTTGAATGACAATTTCAAATTCAAATATTTTTCTTTATTCTATCAAAAGATAGTTCGTAAAGAAATTTAGACTATTGATTATTCAAAAATTCTAGATATATTCTTTAACCACTGAATCTAAATGTTGCTTCATATGAGAAAAGTATTTGTGGTGTCATAAACATCTGCCAATTCTCCTTCGATAAACGTACAAAACTCGAATGTTCGTTCAACATCTCCTTGTCTTAGAGTCTAAGAGTTAAGGTTTGTATGGCTTAAATTTATTCGTCTTCAAAGGTCATCCAACTGTCACGTCCCTACATACATCCTAATTCTCTCCAACAATGAAGACAATTGCAATTTTAACGTCGATATTTAATTTTAACGGCATGATTAACTATAGCCAACACACACTTACTTAATGTCCAAGATTATTAACATATATTCCAGTGTTCTATACAAAAACGAATTGGAGAGTAATAAGTAACAAAAATGAAAAATTTAGACGTATGGAGTTGTTTTGAGTTATATTCAAGAAATGAATATTAAAGGTACTTTACTCAAACAGAAGTCTTTATTTACTATATAAATCGCGTCTGATAGTTTTATTTTGTGTTTTAGACCATGCTGAAAGTGTAATTGAATATGCTTTCTGTCCTACAATTGATAATAAAACAGTTGTATATTTATATACACTCTCATTGCGTTGTCGATATGGATAACTCAATAGTCAAGCTTTGCAAAACCCCGTACATCCTGTATCAAAAGAAAGTTACTGACGTACAATGTATACAAATTTGATAAAATAATCGAACCCTGCGTGGTGCTTCTGAACTCTTAAATTTGATGTCAAAATCTTTGGTTTAAGGTTAAAATTATAGCTGAAAACACCAATAGTTTCCAATTCGTGTGCTCGGTCAATTACGCTATGTCAAATACTTTTCTGATATCGAGCGTATTCGGGTGTATTCTGCTAAATTCTACTCGGTTATGGGTAATCAGCTATGACAAGGCGCCCCTTGTTCAGCTCTGAATACATTCCATCTATCAGGAATAAGACCTGACCACCGGTGTCATATTAGTTGATTTATAAACTGAATAAAAATACTCAAATACTTACTTATCCGACACTTATTACCACAAAATATATTGGAATGTTAAGGAAGCTCCAAAGTTCACGCTCTTAAATGAAGATTTGTTGAGTTTGATTGTATTGATATGAAAAAGTAATAAGCTATTTGATGACATTGTATTTAGGTTCTTATCTACACATTGTTTCTATCAAAATCTACGTGAAGGTAAGTAAAGTCGATTAGAATTATTTTGAACCATCATTATCAGAATATATTTGTTCTACCTTTTATAAATAAGTTATTTCCAATCGATCAACTGTATATTACAAAACTTTCATGGAATTTGAAGGTTAGTAATAAAATTATTTATCGAGTTTCTAAATATAATTATTGTATCTTCCATCATTTTTTTCACACACACCTAGTCGACCACTATAGCTAAAATGTTTTATTGTGACAAAATTTGTTCAAATTTTGTGACAAAGAGTAGCTAACTTGCAGCAAGATGTGTGCTTTCCAATGTTAAAATATGTAAACTTTATTGCAGCCGGGTTTTGGACGCAGGAAAAAGAAAAAAGAAGTAAGATTTCTCCAATAAAACTGCTCAATCAAGAGTTGCTTTTTAGATCACATATAATGCCCCTGACGATTTTCAAAAGAAAAGCTTCAAATGTGAAAAACGTATACAAAAACGTCACAACACGTGTGACAATGACAAAAATACAAATTTTCTTGCATTTACTATTTCACCTTTCTCTATTTCTATATCGTCAGTAGCATCTTTAAAAGTTTATACGCTTTTCCTTTGTTCTTGCTTGACTAGAAGTGCATTTTGATTGATCTCAAAGCATTGCTTAATACTCAAATAACAAAAACACTACTTACTTTATACACAAGTAGACTGCAATGCTCGAAAAATAGTTTATCAACACTTTTTTAGGAAACTGAACATAATGTACCACCGACACTAAATTTTGAAATTTTCTGTTGTGATACATTTCCTACCAAAAGAAACAATAGAGATGTGTCAGTTATGTCGAATCCATAACATATTGATGATTTAAGTAACCTTAATTCATTCTCATGTTTGCTTTATTAGCAAAATACCAATTATTACCAAAAATTAGGTATAAAATGCTGCCTAACCTAACGAAATATTATTTATCGAGATCATGAATATTTGAGAATTTCCTAGAAAATCTGTACAACTTTGCTGGCTGAAAAGGCCTATATTGAAAATAGAACGATCAGTTCATCACACTCATGATCATCTTCAATTTGAATAGAGATGTTACTCACTTAGATATGATAGTGTTTATGTGATTTTCGCAGATAGTCTTAATATTGCTTACATATTATATGTTCACATTTTTCCTTTTAAAATTGATTACAATAAGTTCTTCAGAGGGGTAATTCAATATTCGTCGAGGCATTAGCCAGGAAAGTAGTTGTTTTCCCCTTTGAAGAACGGCGGAATATATATTCTTCTAAATGTTCTTAATTTTAGATCGATCTGTAACCTAATAAAAGAAAAATAAAAATTGAAGTTTTGACTTATTTCAGTCTTTTTCAAAATATAATATTGATACTGACAATTTGTATATTTATATTAATCACCTACATCATGAATATCAAAATAAAAATAAAATAGAAATTTGTTGAATTTTTCTTAGAGCTATAAATTTTACTTAAATTATTCAGGTTTTTTATCATTTACAGCTTTTTCGTTTTTATTATTGAAAAAAAACTAATTTTGAAACAGAAGAGACCTAAAATCAAGAACATCTAGAAGAATAAACATATATAAAATGTTTAAGAAATTGAAGAAATTTATACTTATATCTATATAAGGATTTCTTGGTTGTCTAGGATTTTTTCTTCTTAAAACGCCGCGCCGGTTACAAGGAAAACACTTTATTCAAGGAATTTAAACAATGGAAACACTCTACTTATGTACAATGTAAATAACAGAACTAAGGTTGATAGTAAAAGTATTCGTTTATGTGGTTTATATGTTAAATGAGCGGGAGATCATCTCAATTACGCGGGAAGTCTTGATTGCGTAACGTCTTACTCCAGATTGACTCTACTGCTATTGTCGGCTATTAGACTGCTGAATAGAACTTTTGTTTCGTGTGTGGCTGTAGGATGGAGTAAAGCAATAATCTCAATCTTATATTCGGCCATCCTGCTCATAATCCGCCTCGGATTCGTCGCTTTCATTGTTGACCCATGGTTTTATGTATTCAGCGCATATTGTCGTTCGGTTGGGTTCCTCGTGATCTCCGATTTCAACAACATCATATCTATCATTTTCCTTAACCTTAACAATTTCGTAAGGACCTGAAAATTTACTTTTCAATTTTAGATCAAATGTAAACTGGGTTCTGGCAATCAAATCATTCTTCCTACGAATTTTCGTCTTCTTTCTCTTTAAATTGTAACCTTTTTTATTTTCATTCTGCACTTTTAATATTTGTTCTTTACTTCTTTTGCGTATTTCGTCTCTTTCTTCATCAAATTTCTTATTATCATGTCTTCTACGATTTCTTTGATTTTAACGTCTTCTTTATTTTTATATTTAACACCCGCTAGTCCTTCAAAGGATGTGGTACCTTCGCTGATAGGTCCAATTTAAGGCAGTCTGTACTTTTTCGACGTATTTGTACCACTTTCCTAGATCTTCCAAACTGAGTTTTGTCAAGACGGATATAAGGGTCCCATTACCTCGTGGGACTCCGCAAGTTGTTAACACATGTTCAATATTTTCTTCTCGGCAATATGATTCGAATTCTTCAGAGCGGAATGCGGATCATCTGTCAGATATTATCCTTGAAGGTCTCCAAATATGTAATGTTGTTTTTCAAGACAACATATCATTTCTTTCGTCGTGGTTGATTTTGTTGGGTTAATCCACACAAATTTGGAAAAGTCATCAACTACCACAAATATATGCTGATAATTTTTGTTTGTCGACTTCATTGGTCAATCATTCATTTCTTTCCTTTCTTTTTATTCCCTAATATGAAAGGTATACAGTTATTTTTAATCGCTTCTATTTTTTCTTTTAGTCTTGGTGTGTAAAATTCCTTATTTACTACTTTTTCTTTTCTTTGAAAAATGTCCTATCTCGTGGGCTTTTGTTATTATTTCAGTCTGCATGTTCTTTGGAACGACAAGTAATTTTAATCCATTCTCATATTTATACAATATATCATGCTCTAAATAAAAATCTTCATACTCTTTTGTAGTCAAAGTAATACCGCACTCCGTAGCAATTGTCAGTACTATTGTTAAGAGCATCCACGTGAGTTATCTGTGTCCTATTCTATGCTCAATTACATATTGGAATTCTTTTAGCATAGTACAACTCGTTTTTTCCATGGTTTTTGTGAATGCTGTAACTATTTTAAATTTCGGTCCCAGCCAGTAGACTCTGAATTTCTTCACACTTTTAATAACGGCAAGTACTTACAGTTCATAGTTTGTATACTTCATTTCTGCAGGGGTCGTCCTTCTACTCGTGTAGAATATCGGGTGCAGCTTCGATCGTCACTAGATCGCTGCAAAAGGCATGCTCCATAAGCATGTATACTTGCATCGGTGTGTAGTTCGGTATAAGCTCCTTGTTGATAAATATGCAACATCGGTTCACAAATAAGTTTCGCCTTTAAAGTTTTGAATGCTTCTCTTTGTGGTGATTCAAACTTAAATTCATCGCCTTTGCGGAGTAAGCCATTTAGAGGCTTTTTGATATGGGCATATCCTGCAATAAACTTTCTGAAATATTCTGTTAGGCCTAAATATGATTGAAATTGTTTCTGGTTCTTCAGCTCTGGAAATTTCACTAGAATTTTAGCTTCCTTTGGTTGGATTGTTCCGTTACTTACTATGAATCCCAGAAATTTTGTTTTTCAACAGTTGGCACTTTTTCTTTTTTATTTCTAATCCATATTCCTCAGCTATCTTTAATACAAGTTTTAGTCTTTCTATCCCCTCCTCTTCGTTCGCACTCAAGATGATAACATCGTCCATATAGTATATGACATACTTTCTAGCAGTCAACTCCCTAAAGATATGAGTGATAAATCGCTTGAAAACCGACTACTACACATTCCAAATGAACATTTCGTAAACTCTTACTGACCATTCGGCGTTACAAAAGAAGTATATTTTGTGCTGCTAGCTTCTACAGGCACATGAAAAAATCCATTTTCCAAATCAAGGGTGCTGAATATCGCTGATCGCTGTAAGCTGTCTAGGACATCTTCGACAAGGGAAAGTGGGAATCTATCGCGTATTATATTTTTGTTTAATTTGCGATAATCGCAACAAATTCTGGTTGGGCCACCTTTTTTTCCCACTAGTATAATAGGACTAGCAAAATTCGAACAACTTGGTTTGATTATTCCATCTTTCAACAATTCATCCATCTGTCTATCTACTTCTTCTTTTTCGGGTGCTGATAGTCTTCTAGGTCGCCGATAAAACGGTTTTTCGCTTTTCGGTATAACCTTCATCTCAATATTCGTTGTCTTTGTTTTGAGGGGTTTGTGGTGGTCTATTAATTTCTACACGTCCTCCCTATGTCTTGTGTTTTTCATGTGTACATCTTCTCCGCACATTTTTCTCATCTACCATAATGTGCATTATTGAGTATTCTTCCGTCTTATGTATATTACTAAACCATCGTATGATGTTAACAATCGCTTGCTTCAAAATTTTGTTTCTAATTATGGCCCGATGGGATGTAGCTACTTCGGAAATTACATGGAATTTCAGATCAAATGTTTCATCATTGATCTCAGCCTGAATACTAAATGATCCAAGTGTTTTCACTCTGGTATTTTCGCCTAATACTTTCAACATTATATTGTAAGACATCAATACTAAATTTCTAAAATGTGCATTATGAACATCTTCTCTGATCGTACAAACATCGCTCCCAGTATCAAAAACAACTGAAATCCTTACTCCTCCTATGTTCAGATTAACGGCATTTTTTGGTTGAGTTTCTATTACATTCAAGTTATAATTTCCAGCAGTAGATTTTACAACGTTCTTATTCGGACATTTATTTAACACGTGGCCATATTTATTACAGCTGAAACACTGTGTACCCTTCGAAGTTTGGATTTATGTCCTCGAGCTCCACAGTTGAAGCAGGTCTTGGGTATCTCTCTCTTGATGTTTCTTTTCGATAGATTCTTCATCTTTTCTAAATGACTCTTTCCTTATTTTAAAAGTTCGTTCATGAGCATTTCTCTTCTTTATCCGATCATAAAGTTTCAGTTTTTCGTTGAATTCGTGGAAGTCTGTTCCGCTGTATATTATTACTTTACTCGAAGAATCGTCTTATATCTATAAATACTATCGATGATGTACTGAATAACAACTTCTTGTTGCATGTAAGCTCGACTAGCAATTTCTCGCATCTTTATCATGTATTCTTGCACCGTCTCATCCTGTATCTTACGCTTTAATGAGAGCATTACGAGTTCTCCTTGGTTCGCAGTCTTTAGAAAAACAAATACAATTGTACCTACAGAACCTAACGTTGTCATGATTAAAATAATAAGATTTATTCTACCTCAAATATATAAAAAATTTGAAAAGTTTAGAACGTAAAATAGAAGTTCAGTCAACAGTTCTGCGTTATTGTAAAATCAGGCATGTGTCTAATCAAATGTGTGAACTAATATTTCTACTATTAAACTTATGTATATATAGAGTTTTCTTTTTTTTAACGATACAATTGAAACTTCATCTTGTACCTTTCTGCTCAGAAGACAAATATTATGTTGTTTAAAAATATCTCGTTTTTAAAGCAAAAAAAAACAAATTATGCTCTAAATTGTCAATGTCAGTCAATACCATATAAACTTATTATTCACATTCCCTGATTTTAGCTACTGAAAATATTTTGTAATTCATGAAAACTAATTAAATTTCGACAATTATAGTTTGTACAAATGTATTCATCTCGTATATCTGTTCTTTTTTCACATAAGTATTATTGTTTTAAGTTTTAAAACGTACCCACTCATTACTAGCCAAGTCAATATTTCGTGGACTTCAAACAATAAAAGAAAAAATACTTCTCACCACAGGCTTCCTTCAGGTTTAAACTGGCAAGCTTACGTGTTTCCGGCTCCAGCAACCTCGGGTAAATCAGCTTGGAATATGAACAGTGTAGTCTTCTTTTAAATTAGCAGGTTACCCCTCTCGTTTCTCGTAACACATTCATAACGCCACTCAATGGTTGAGTGAATATCCTAATGGCACCATATCTTACATTATTTTATAATGTTCTGCGATTGAGTACAGCTCTAATAATCAATTTAACCACAGAAAGTCTATTGAAAGTTTGAGGTGTGCAGCCCTCTGTTTATTTTGACACGTCTAAGTCGTTCTAGTGTTTTCCACGTCGTTCTACAGTTCACCTCATTTTTGTGCCTTTTTAACGTCGTTTGATTCCAATTCGTCCTGATTGATCACATTTGATTCATATTTATCCTGGTTGAGCCCCCAAAAAATGTAGGAATTTCTTGGTTGTCTAGGGTTTTTTCTTCTTTAAACCCCGGTTACAAGGAAAACAATTTATTGTTTATTGGAATTTAAATAATGGAAACACTTCACTTATGTATAATGTAAATAACAGAACTAAAGTTGATAGTAAAAATATTCGTAAATGTGGTTTATACGTTAAATGAGCGGGAGGTCGTCTTTATTACGCGGGAAGTCGTCTTGATTGCGTAACCTGATATATATATATATATTGAAATTAAAATTGGAATTGAAATGAAAATATATTGAAAATTCTATTGACACTTCCTCATACTACATTAATATGACATAGCTTTGAATGTTGCCACAGCATTATTATCTTTTCTCCTTTTCATCAGTATTCTAGGAATGTTTTCTCTCCATACGTGTTAAATGCTTTTACCAAATATTTATATAAAGCACGTTTCTTTCAGCTGTATTTTATTTTTGCCGATCTGCCTGAGTATAAATGATCTTTTGATCTTATTCCACTTATGTAAATCTACTGCATATGTTCTAGTGTCTTTTTTTGTGGCTTTTTAACATATTATTCTCGCCTGAAATTTTTCTAATTCAATATAATTCACTTAATGGAATAATCATTTTCAATAATTAAATTATGAACTACTGAAAAATGTATGTAATACCATTGAATTTTAAGGTTTTACCTGTAACGGTAACTTGCATTCAATCCTACTATGTAATATCACAATTTTGTTAATCTGATATTAAAAACATAATACTCTAACCTTAATTCATGGAAGATATCTTCATTCTACTTTGTTTCGAGCAAGAAAAGTTTTCCGTTTACAAATTGTTCTACATGCTGTATAAAACAAGTTATGGATTTAACTCACATTGCTTACCTGGAGTTAAAAATAGTTTGTCTTTATATCGATTTTTACAGTTATCACCTTCCAATAAACATCAGAGCATCAATTCAATGTTGGAGAGTTAAAAGGGAAAAACCTTATTGGTTCTATTTTATGATAAATTTACTTTGATTTCTGAAACATATATGATGAATATTTCGCTGATTTATTATTATTCAAAGCTATATTAAATTTTGACTTGGAAACATTATAAATTTCCACATATGCATAAATCCAAAACCTTCCGGTAGACATCGTTTCACAAAATCTAATTCTGTCGAAATCGTCATCAAAAAGTTATTTTATATGGGTGACATTTATTTAACGGAACCAATATCACCAAACGGGCAATGTCCAATTCCAGGAAATATTTATGATTCAAATTACTATTTGCATATCATTTATTTAACATTTTGCGAGTCCACAATATTCTCCATGAGTACAGTTTTCCACAAATAATACAAGTATTAATATAACTTCACTTGGCAAAGTTGTTTTATTTAAATGGTAGTTAGGCGTTAAGTTGAAAACCATCCTACAAACTGGTATCCCTAAAACAAGTTGCGTGGCTGAGCATATTTTTGAATTTTTCTATAAGAGCGAGATTACTGAGTGTAGTACGTTTACAAATTGACAACTTGCTTGATGACATCTTATAGATATCGCTTGTTGAAAAAAGAAATGAGTAATTAAGGATAGATAGAAATTACATATATTTATACATAGTTTGAATGATATCTATAAATAACTATAAATTACGTGCAACTAAGTACAAAAATAATTTGCTAAGTATGAAGAGTATACAATAAAAATCACACTTGAGACACTTCAAAATACTTTTACAATTCTACATTTGCATGATAAAACCATTTTAAACGAATATAACAGTAGCGAATATTATTTTTATGATTTATTTGGAATTACACAATACGTAGAAAATTGTAGAATCATCTTAAACATTTTTTAATGCTTATACTACGAGACATTGCATAACTCTCAAGCGCATCATAAAGTAAAATGCAGTAGTATATCTTCTTGAAAGTTAACTTATTGTTAAGAGAATCAATAATATCTCTTACATTTACTTGAATTAGTTAACAGTAACAATGACTTCTTTTTTTTTATTTTGGAGGTAAGAGATTCCTGTAGATAAATCGAGTCTCAGGTAGACACATGGGCGCCTTCAAGAATTTCTCATGTCTTGTCAATTATGTTCGAAGTATGTCTTTCCTATTTTACGTCCTCGATAACTCATTCTTAAGCACTATATGAAGCTCTGGGAATTTAGGAATACTGTTATTGTACTGTTGTGAAAACTCGCAATCATTATTCGTAATTCGTTGTTTATATACAGGGAGACGTCTGTAGTAAGGATGACCACAGACAATATCTCAGATACTGTATTTTTTCAACTTTGGCAAAAGTACTACTCATTAAACTGAAAAATGTTTTGATATTAGTTTTCCTCTCCTTGTTCCAGAATTTTTTCTGTGTCATCTATTTTTAAATGGAAAGAAATGTACTTTCATTGAAATAAACTTTATCTACCATATAATTCTACTGATTCTCCAAAATTTGGGTTCTCAGAGAAATGAAAGGATAATTGAAATTCCATTTTATAACCTACCAATTTCAATAAGTATGAACTGAGAGGATTTTTTTAACTCAAATTATGACAAAAATATAACATTTCAGAAAGGAATAGAGTGATAAAATTTCATTGGGTATGCAAAGGGACCACAGAGTGAACCAACGAATATTTAAGACACTTTCATAGTTTGGCATTGATTCCATTGTGAAATTTTATAATTTTTTATAATTAATGGGTCGACGGTCCGATCGATCAAGTAGTCAAGATCCCACATATTCTCCTCTTCTTTAATGATATGCTGGACTGCTTTTCGCCAGTTCTATGGTGTCACCTCCTTAATGGCTTGATCAAATTTGAATGTCGTGTTGTGTCTTGCTACAAATCCTTTCACTTGCGCCCATATAAGTTCTATAGAATTTAGTGCGCAATGATATGGCGGTTTTGCGCAGCACATTCTGCTATATCTTCCACGGCGTATTTCATAAGACGATGTTTGTGTAAATTTGCTATAGATAATAGTTCTTTCTTTATCAAATTATCTTTAAATTCAATAGTTTTGGTGGTTAACCAATCAATAATTTCTTGTTTTCTCCAAGATGAAGTTGGAGCCTTCCCTATGCGTCGAGAATGATAACATGCATTATCCATAACTACTACTGAATCAGCCGGAAGATATTTTATCATTTCACCAAAATAGTTAGGTTAGCAAACCTTCTTTTAAAAATCCCTCTTCGCTTCCAATTTGGGAGCGAATTCTCATTGACTCTTGAGAGATGCGCAGAACGAGTCGAAAATGAGCCCTCGGGAAGAGCACACCTTGTAGTCTTTACATCATGATTCTATCTATGCTTAATTTTTATGACCAATTGATAGGCTGCTGATATTTGCGTTTTTCTGTACATATAAATGTTTGATTGTTTTTCATAGATAACACAATTACATTTTTTATAAAAGATTTCTGAAAATTTCAATACTTATGTTTTGTGCAGATATTATTATAAAAAATATTGCAAAATTGCTTTTCACTCTTGAAGCATAGCTCTGTATAAGTTTGACAGTGTAATTGAATAGTCTTCTAACATTTTTAACAAATATGAAATCTCCTCCCATTCAACGTTATGTAAGTATTAGTTTGACTTTTAAAGCGTACGGATGTGTCTATGCCAAGCCTACTAGATATCCTCGTTATCTGTGCTAAGTTTTTGTTTGATATGAAATTTTTTGTTCAATTTCAAGTGTTGAAAACTGATGATTTAAATTGGCAAAAAAAACTTATCTTTGTGCAAAGACAAATAAGTATTTAAAGTAGAAGGAACAGGGGCGGGCTTCAAAAAAACTCACTCATAGGAAATGTAAATACCGATCATAAAAAGTTGGTTAGGCGTAAAATCAAAACCAGACGAACATGAGTCAATTTGGACAACAATAGTACATTAGAAAACAACAATGCGTTGGTTAACAACAATTTATACCCGTTTTATATAAACCCACGCAAAGTCAACTAAAATGCATCATGCACCACCGTTTCAAACACAACTAACTCTAGAAGTACCAAGAATAGCTAACATAATAACAACAACAAACTCAATTCCACATATCTTATCCTCCGGCTAGCCAATACACACACTACCAATCACGAAACCCAAATATGCTAGGCCAATTCACACCTTACACTATGATAGCGATGGAAAATGGTGACAGTAAAAAAGAAAGTGACATGAATGGTAGCTAGTCAAAACACGACAAAAACCAAGCCAAAGACACAACTCCTGTTGTAAGTACAAGTAATAGATTTCAATCCCTAAGTCATGAACACAAATATGCTAATAAAAACAAAACCATACCACATTAGATTAACTACATTCCCATGACCCTAAAATTCCTCCACATAAAACTTATTTAGTTTCTACCGTCCCATAAGCCACCTACCACTTCTATTCAAAATATTTCGATAACTATTCTTGAAGAAACCATAAAGAAAGCATTCAATCGTGTCTAACACCAAGGGTTATTTTACGAGGGTTGCTACTTAAGTTTTGAGGTATGGCAACACTGATGTGAATATGTCAAATCTGACATTGCCATTATAAAGTTTCTCATTTTTAATGGTGAACGTATTCAGAATGTATTGTAATACGGGTGCTATTTGATTTGTTTAAAGATACTTGAAACATTAACCTTGGTCAAAAAATTGAATTAAATCGCAAACATTTTCGTGCGATGATTTTATATTACTTTCGACGTGGATTGATTCAACAGCAATGTACCGAACAACTCGCTCCAACTTGATGGAGCATCATCTCGAGTCACCGTACTTCGCTGGTTTTGCGAATTCAATCATGGTCGCAATTCGCTATTGGATGAATTACATACCAGGTCGTTCAAAATCGGCTACTGTGCCAGAAAACATCGATGCTGTGCATAAACTCATATTGTAAGATCGTCATGTGACATACCAAGAGATTGAGGCATATTTGGGCATCAGTCCCGCTCGCATACATTCAATATTGCATGAAAATTTGGTTGTCTAGAAGATTTGTTTGCGTTGGATACCGCATAATTTGACAAAAGCTCGTATCGATTGGTGCAAAGAAATGCTGAAAAAATTAAATCGCTATAATATCATAACAAGCGACGAATCATGGTAATATGCATATGAATCCGAAACTAAACAGCAATGAACTGTATGGGCCTTGTCAGACAAGCCAAATCCAATAAAAGTTGTTCGCGCACGAAGCACTTCGAAGCAAATGGTCGCCCGTTTTTTCGGAATAACTGGACATGTCACTACCGTTCTATTAGAGCAACTTAGAACGGTCAATCGCAGAAGACGAATCAGTTAAAAAAAAAACGTTTTTCAACAGTCGAAACATCGAATTGCTAAGTCCGCCGTACAGTCCTTGTTTAGAACCCAATGATTTCTTTTTATCCCATAGATCAATAAGAAATTCTATGTTAACATTTCTACACCTGAAGAAGTGCAAAAGTGTATTGATCTTAATGTAGATTATTTTTAAAAACAATAAAGCCATATTGAATAATAGATGTTTTCTATTTTTCTATCTCAAAATTTAAGTAGGATACCTCGTATAAACTAAAAAACTGCATTCCGAAAAATTACTATTAAATCCTAAAATCCTATGGCATTTCTACTACATGAAACTCATGTCAACCAAATCAGGTTGGCCATAAGGAAATTTCTTGAGCCCTATACATTATATGTACGGCAAACATCCCAACAATACTCTTTTGCTACATTCCCAGAGGACACTACCGTCCTCGCAATATAAACCAATCCAGAGGTAGCCACGAACAAACTTCAATAGCATCTCAACATCCTGAAAAATGTTTTACCAAACAGCGAATAATCAACCCACATAGCATTCACAACAAGACTTATTGAATGCCCCAGTATTGCAATGTATAATAATTCCCTTGCCCCTAAAAACGAAGTTGAGTATTTAGGTCTAATACTGGACTCAAAACTAGTGGAAAATCCCATATGTATTGTCGATGGACAACTTCTGCCTCAAAACATCTATGATCATATTTAAAAGGTATTGGGTTGGTGTGTATATATGTTCATAAAATAAAACAAAATAGTAATTCCATTAATAGAATCCCAAAATTATAACAGTGAATGCTGATCAAACTGAAAACTCTGAACAAATAAACTTCAAATCTCTTTGAATTACTTATATATTTTTATGTATACTATTTATACGGTTCTGTCGTCTATGACAATGATACACGTAAGATTTTCAGTTGAGTAGGTAATATAATTAAGTTGAAATAGCACAAACTTTTGGAGAGTTCGATATATTATAATCTGTGAAAAAATAAACTAAACCACAGTAATAAAGGTTTCACTTTAAAACCTGTACGTGTTGTGTAGTTCACAATATAGGAAGGGTCAATAAAAACATTTAACATACACTGAAGTGAATCAGTTTATTACGTTTTTGCATGTTTGCACTGAGTAGAATTTCTGGTATTAGGCTTTTAATATAGATAACTTCTGAACACATAGGTATAACACAAAAATCTTCATTTGATACACAGAGATTCTATTAAATATTATATATATATATATATATATATATATATATATATATATATATATATATATATATATATAAAGAAATGTTTAATCTGGCTCTTTGAATACTACTGGTGCCTTCAGTGCATCAAGCACCATGATTTTGCACTTTAACTACACTTTTATTTCCTTTATGTTTAATACAATGGAGTTTACACGATACATAATCTACAATTCGTGTTAAACTCAACCAATAACCGAGAGTACCTAGATAAAAAGTGGATAGAAACGAAGTTAGAGTAAATAGGGATGTGAATAATAGAATATTTGATCAGCCCCTCGCTAAAGATTAACGTAAAATAAGTGACATGCACAATTCGTTAGCTACTTACAGACTTATTATTAGAATGTTCTCAGAAAAATATTGAATCCTTATGAAATTTTTTGTGGGCACCAATGTATTCATCAACACTGTCTTAAACACTTAATAATCGCAAGCTCTTGACTATTTTTCATTGAAATAGTACTAGTACTATTATCGAATATATTTTGGTCCAAAATTTGTCTTGGTTTTCTTTTGAAACACACATTTTCCATTTTACCAAAGACTGATCCAGGTTAAATTTATTTTTGGTTGTTAGTATTTTGTGGTATTGTCTTACCAAGTGGATTCAGTTGAATTTTTAAGAATCTATATTTATAAACTGTGTAACTTTGATGCTTGATTTTGAGCTTGTTAAGTTTATTCAATTATGCTTGAGCAAATGAGTTTCATATAATCCCTAACTTTTACAATAATGTCTTGGTTTGATACTAATTATGTTAAACAGTTAATTCCCGAAAAACTCTTGCATGTATAAACGTTTTCACCCAATGCTTTATGTTGAACTAAATTATTTAGTATTATAACGCCTATCAACATTGACTGAGAAATATTTTACAATAATCTCTGGCAAGGGTGTCTGGCTAATTTTTGCTTGTATCTTGTTCCTGTTTCACATAATATCTAAGATAATGTACATTCGTATTTTATTTATATTCTGAATTGTGAATGGGAAGTACAATTTTATTTTGCATATTCACCTTATGCAAAGTTTGTAGTTATTTTCTGTATACTATTACCGGTAATCACTTCAATTATGGTAAAGGAATAATCACATATTACAACAATACATCGGTGATAAACGTCGGATACAAACACAGATTTCATGAAAACTTCGCCTTGTGTTGAAGGAACGGTGAGCAGAATGGAATTGTCCATATATACCAAATTTTGCAAACAATTTGCAAGAAAGGCAGTACCAGTCAACAATTCAAATATTGCGCAATTTATATATATATATAATATAGATAAATTGATAAATTATAATAAAATTAAGATTAATTATTGAAAGCAAACTACTCTGTAAATAGATATACGTCATGCTTTTATAAACATTTAATTGTGTGAATCACAGATTCGGTATGAAGACGAGGACGAAGATGAAGGGCCTCAGCCCGACCCGACTCTGGAGCAGGGTCTTCCCATTCCGGTACGTCTTCAGGGCAGTTTCCCTCCCGAACTGGCCAGCACACCACTTGAAGACATCGACTCATTCTACCAAAACCAAATGGTAAGTAGAGCACATTTCATGTGTCTAAGTAGTGATAATACCGATAAATAGGGTACTCCGGGACTTGATGCAAAAAATTCAGAAGTGAGTAGATTACGTGAAAATAATGACATGAGAAAAAATCTCTCATACGACCCCTCGTTTCTGAGCTATAGGCCTTTAAAGTTGTGAAATCAAAATTTTTATTTAAGTATATTTTCTAAATTATACATTCAAATATTATGAATTTTTAATGAATGAATACGTATGTCCATGTAGTGTGATTGACAGGATAAATAATTCTACACTACTATCTGAAGGCCAGAGTCGGATCATGCCCAATGGATAAAAGTCCGTAAGGCAATCTAAAGATAGCAAAAATGAATGTTTCAATCGATTTCTTAACAAAAAGCTACTCTTCGTTTAGCTTGATAAAAGTCATGGCTTAGGAGATATGTAGATCGTTTTAATACCTCGTGTAGTATTTTCAATAAATAATTACAATTTATGTTAATTTTCTTTATGGCGAAAGGTTTCCTTGGCATGTACAACGATATAAAAATCTACATACCTCCTAAATCATTAATTTTATCGTTTTAAATAAAGAGTGACTTTTAGTTGAAAAATGGATTAAAAATTCATTTCTGCTATCTTTATATTGTGCAGATTGTCCCTGTAAGAGTTACGGATTGTTCACCATTAGACATGAGCCGCCCCCGGCCTTCAGATAGTAGTGTAGAATTATTTATTCCGTCAAATGTAAGTTCTGATTTCACTACTTTGAAGGTCTATCACTCAGAAGCGACGGGTCATTTGAGAATTTTTTTTATTATTCTCACGTCATCACTCACCCGAATTCTTTGCACCAAGTCCCGGAACATCCTGTAGAGTAAGGTATATTATAGTGTTCGAGTTTAAACCTACAACTAATTTCTCCTGTCGGGTTTAAAAAGGTTAGGAATAGTGATATATGATCTAGCATCAACATCAGTCTTAGTTATATTCTCAATTAGGATGTTATACACATACAATAGTCACTATACCCGCAGGATATTAACTCACTCGTAACTATATTATTTGTTTAAAATCTGCAGTTAGAAATATAGATCAATTCTTAGATATTACTTTTTCTCTAAATCCAACCTATTGTTAAATATATATAGATATACATGTTTGTTCCAGACTTTCGTAGTTATAAGTAAAGGCAAGGACATTTTTCGGTTTAGTGCAACAAATGCTCTTTGGATACTCGATCCTTTCAATCCAATTCGGAGGGTGGCCATCTATATCCTCGTTCATCCGTTATTTTCATTATTTATCATTACAACAATTCTTGTCAACTGTATCCTTATGATAATGCCTACAACTCCCACCGTAGAATCAACCGAGTAAGTATCTTAAATTTCGTCAATTTATGAGTTTCGATACATTTTTTCTATTTTCAGAGTAATATTTACGGGCATCTACACGTTTGAATCAGCAGTGAAGGTGATGGCGAGAGGTTTTATACTTCAACCATTCACCTACCTTAGAGATGCATGGAACTGGCTCGACTTCGTAGTCATAGCTTTAGCGTGAGTAGAATAGCCTAGATTAGAACATTCACTACTAGGAATTTCCATAGAATAGCTCACGATTTTTCTTCATACATTTCGCAGAAGTGATCAACATTATAGTAACATTGGTCTTACTCTTGAGTTTATGATATCGACCAAAATCATATAAAAAGATAGGGCTCTTCTTGTGGTTAAGAATATAACAAATTCTCTTCTTCGTAGAACTATATAACATGTGAATTTTCAAAAATATCATTAAAATTTACATTGATGGTAGTAGACGCTAACAGAAAACAAGTGAATTGTCTAGTACTTCTAATTACCAGTAAAAGATAATTGAAGAGGTTCTAGTTAGTTTATACCACTTGGTGTACCACTAAAAGTAACATATTTTGTTAGTATCGGTTGATAATATTTATTTTTCCATCGCATCTATTTACTTCAGGTCTGTACTTAAAATCATAATAATTTTGTGAAGTAGATCAATTACAAGTATTTAAATCTCATAAAATGATGTAAGGTTGTTTTGAACATAACTTATTTAAAACGGTAGATAGATAATCACAAAAAATAACTACTCAATAAAATTTTGACATTTACATTTTCTATAGAACTTAATATAAAGAAAAAAGTTTTGAGAAGTTTTGGAGAAGTTAGAAGAATAGCAGCTTCTAATTGTTTTGTGGTTAATTTACATCCATATAAAATCGACATCAATATTGCTGAACGGTGCTAACGAATTTCACACCACCAAATATAAATTACTACCAAATATCACTCCCTCTATCCCTTACAACTTCACTGTTGCGTGGTCCCATTTTTTACACATGGAGTATAAAAATTCTATTTCATTCTTAGATAAGAGCTATAGACAATTATCCCAAAGTTTCCGGAGATCTATTCTCGTCTAACAGCTCTTCCAATTGAATTAAGATGTTTTCTATTGGATCAAAGCCGAATTACTTTGTTGGCTTAACCAAGACATTAATATTAGTGTTACAATGTGTGGACGGCCATTATCATGCATCATTATAAAATTATCGATTATCAAAGGAACCTAGATACTTAATGTACCATTAAGTATTCAAATTACCGATTTGTGCAATATACAAGTCCTCTCCAAATAATAAAGCCTCCTCCATCGTATGCATCCATCTGATAAATGTGGTCTAGTAAAAAACTCCTATAAACATCTACAGGATTATTATTTGTGGAAAGAGTATATCTAGACCAGTTATCCCAATCATTTACTAACCAGTTCAGGTGTTCTGTGGGGAAGATAACCTTCCCCACAGAACATCTGAACTGGTAAATAATTGATTGTATAGGGTGTTAACCACTAACTGGTTAAGATATGCTCTTTCAACAGTCAGCTATGATTTATTTGTCAAAACTTATATTTGACAATGACATGACAATAGGTACATCATTGTTTTTTGATTTAGCGATTTTGTACATTTTTTGGTGTTTTGAGTTAATTAGTTGAGAATTGCGATGTATTGAATTTTGTTGTTTCTTTAAAAATTGATTTTCAATACACTGCAGTTCTTAACTAATTAATTCTCCCACTATGAAAACATAAGTAAATAAATGAATATATATATATATATATATATATATATATATATAATGAGCGGTTTCTTATTGGGAACGTGGCAATGAAACACCAAAGTCAATTAATCAATCAATAAGTTAATTAATTATTTCCCAGATGATGAATACATGAGTATTCGAAAGCTCGGAAAATATATTGAAATTAGTCCACTTTTGGTGTTTCATTGCCACACTCCCAATAACCGCTCATAATATAGTTGGCAAAGACTTCGTTACAAATTCATATATATAATATATATATATATATATATATATATATATATATATATATATATATATATATATATATATATATATATATATATATATATATATATATTATATTTATATTTATACTTATATATAGAAAATAAGCTCATCAATGCGATAAAAAAAACTAAAACTGTATTAAGGAACCACCACGAGATAACAAAAAAATATAAATCAACCATAAAAATTCAAAAAATGTTCAAGCGGAATAAAATACATAAAGAAGAGAATTTTTAGAAATGGTTCATATATATAGAAGCGAGAAAGCTATAAGTGGTGAACTCAATAATAAGTCAAATTTACAGCTTTATTTTGTCAATTTGACTGCAATTATTAATTTGACTATAGCTACTACATATTTTTGAGATATGAAAACTGAGGAAAAATTAATTTTTAAGGTTACAACAGATTTTATTTTTATTTTCAAATCATAATGTAGGTGATATATGGATTAATATAAATACAATACAATAAATATAAGCCATTCACCTTGATTTTATCAAGATTTCTCTACACTGAGCTTTCCTCTTTGTTGTAGAATTTCAATTACCAGTGCGCAAGTATTCTATCGTTTTTTTATAATTAGCATCATAAGCTGATCTGCTTATCTGTAACCAATCTAAAATCAAGTTACACAGGAGAATTCAAATAATGCTTTCCGTGAATAGCTTTCATTGGGTTTGACCATACATTTATCCGTCTACGTCTATGCAAATTGTGTTAAGCTTCGTTGTACCCTACCACCTACGACTCTAAGTATTTTTTGGCTTTTAATTGATACTACAATTGATTTTTACAAAGTAGATTCTCAGCCGAATGTTGATAAAGTTAGTTCGATCTTCTTACTTATATGTTTTGTATGATCATTGAACATCAAGAAATTTTTGTGAAGGTTTAGGTACCATAGAAAACGTTTTATGCAACTAATTCTTTGATATTAGATTTTATTTTCACAGATTTGAGGTACAAAAATTACTTATATTGTTATAAAATTGTAAAAGTTTCTAAAGAATCAAGTGAGTTGTGTCTGCTAAACAGTTGTCTTTAAAATCGAAAGTAGAATACTTTAGTAGTTACGTTATCCTTTTAGAACATTATGTAAAATGACCCATCAAAACTGCATCAATTTCCTAATGAGCAATGTGTCTTTGAATAATATGTATGATCCATGGATATATATTTTTCAAGTTTGCTCATCAACAAATACTTTTGTATTGAAAGAGACAGCGTGATTAGGGATTACATTGTTAAGAATATGATCACCAAAGCCTAGCGCTTGCATATAATATTACTATAATCGTAAAAAAACGAAAAATTGGAAAAACTCATAATGTATTCCTTGCTAGCAGTGCAATATACTTTTTGCATAGTGGATGAGTAAAATAGTTATGAAGAGCTGGATCTTCAAAACAGCAAAAGTTAACATATAAAATTTTAAGACGTTTATTATATCAAAATAGAATAAAGGTAGACGTATATTATTAACATATCGTTTTTTAGAATGATACAATCATCAGCTTACAGGAATTAGAAATATACTGATAAACTAAGTTTACAGCCTATTAATATCGGAAATGTTGAACAGTAACAAAGAGAAGACAGATATAAATATTACAGGCTAAAGTTCTGGACCTTTTGTGGGAATATAACCACAAAGTTAAATGCAAAATAAAATGAATAGAGTATCAAAAGAGCTATTAAATTTTAAACTCTAAACACTGACATATTACATATCTGTCAAATCTGATGGAATTGTTGAAAAATAAAGGAATGCGATTTAAAAAATCGATATCTGATCATTGTATGTTGTATTAATGTATGCATAAATTCTAAGTTTACAGGATTTGTTATGAATGTCAATATAGCAATACATGCATTGTAAAATTATAACATTGATTCAGTTGTATATTCCTCATGTTGCTGAAACTAAGAAATAAATAAAATCATCTGTGCTATTTTGATATGTAATATCTGAAGATATTGGATACTTCTGATGAATTGATAGAATAAATTAAAAATAGAGGGTAAAGATAAGAAATTCTCTTCGTTGTCATAATTAGATATAATCATTTTAGAAGGTATTATTTAGGCGATCATATTTTTGTAAGAGAGTTTGTTGTAACTTAGTAAAGTACCCCCAAGTACTCTCGTAAGAAGTCACGCTTTATCATTTTTTTTTCACAAGACAAAAAGAACCAGTCAATAAATAACATATTAGAAGATGTTATATTCAGTACCAAGTAGTTTTTCGAAAATACAAAGAATTATGTCCTTTATATTAATCGATTATTCAAAACCACATTATAAGCAGTTAGGATGATGTAAGTTGTTAAGTGTGTAAGACATTTAGTCCATCAAAAACATTAGTAAATAGTTTAGTATTACTATTATTTACCTCTGACCTAGAAATGATATTTGTTAGAACTTGATGTAGTTCCTGTTAGTTTAACAATTGAACTATTTTTAAAAAATTTTTATATGCATTATGAACGTAAACTGTGTTGTTCAATGTAAAATGTTTTTTAACTAATCGGCAGCTTATTAGTGTGACCTCCTAGTTAGCAAACGCCTCAGTATAGTATTATGCTAAAATATTTCATGTTTTCAGTTATGTTACAATGGGTATAGATCTTGGAAATCTCGCTGCCTTAAGAACATTCAGGGTACTGCGAGCCCTCAAAACTGTCGCTATTGTACCAGGTAAGCAATATTGTCTCATCATCATATGTTTTTGATTTATTGCTCTTAATTTCCAGAAGTTTTTTCCAATTTTTATTTTATTTAAATTTCAAGAAAAGTTCATTTCAAAAATGTCATGTCTTAAACGTTAGACAACTTCACACTTTTATAAAATTTTGAAAAACCAGCAATTTATATATTAAACAAAAAAATGGTTTTGCTGTGGATTTGATGTCAATAAATATTTTGAAATTTAAAAACATCGATTATTGGCTAAAAAGTAGAATATCGAAATTTATAAATGATTGGGTATGGTTATAGATCCAGGGGACAAACGGAAGTTACGCATCTATTTAGAGATAAATATTCCGACTTGTCACCCATATCACAAAGGGTTGAAGGGTTGTCTTCACTCCCAGATGATCTCCCGATGGACTGTCGTGTAATTTCTTCAGTAACTCGGCTACTCTCGTTTTTGAAATGACTATCTGGGTTGATGCTGCCTCCTTATAGGTGACCCGTTCTCGGGGCGCTTATACGATGTGCGTATGGTTCTATTCTCATTATATTTCGACGCCCTCGTGGCTGCATTAAATTCTAGAGCTGCAGTCAGGGCATCTACCAAAGTTTTTGAATGGGCTAAACGACGTTTCCTCAAAGTTCAATAGTTAAGTTTACTGTTTTTCCTTTATCGAACCAATTATTCACTCTATCGGCTGCCTCAAATTGTTTAACGTAAGTGGTCCAAGGCGTCTTACCGTCAAACGTTGGGGCTTTGACTTGGGTAAAACTACCTTATCTTCGGTCTTGAATACTGCTTGTGGACTGCAGGATTTCATTTGTTCGATCTTCTTTACTTTTACTGGAATATCGTGTGCTCTCAAATTTGCAATCTTTTTTTTCTAATTATTTGATTTTCTCATCCGTAGTTGTCATTTTGTTCTCGATATCCGATTTTTTTAGAGATGAGATTTTGTTCTCGATGTCAGTAGCAATGTCGGTCGAAATATCTTCGATATTGGTATATATAATAAAACTGAGCAAATCAATCGGTGAAGGAATGTAATTACAAAGTAATAATTTTATTTTTCACATCACCAAGTTACTGCACCACTTTCACTTATACTAGTTTTCAATTTCTATAAGTATTGTTTACACTTAACAAGGTCCACTAAGAACTTATTATTTCTATCTTTTTTAAAATACATAGGAATGTTTTTATAGTACAAATGCTTCATGGCTCACGTTTTTTGTGTTTTTATTTTAACTCTATGGAGATTTTTATCAGTGACGGAGTTGATTTATCAGGATAATTATGAACACGTCGCAGTTGAAGGTTGATTTCCTAACTCAAATTCAACAGCTTTCAAACGAAAAATTACTTTGAAAACATTTCCTTGATACATTAGGTACATATATTTTTCAAGATATTTTATTTTGAAAATTTCATTATACACAACCATTATAACCAAAAATATTCCCTCTCTGGTTTGGTATTAAAAAATGCGTAGATCATAATTCTAGATTGGCTCCCTCAATCCGTCCCTCTTTTAACTCTGTCTTTTCCCTTTAAAACTGAAACAATAGGGATTCCGTGTACGTCTCTTAATAATCAAGTAAAAAATTCGTCATCTAGTCAAGGGCTTTTGAATTACATTCGATATAAAAACGTTATACAAGTCCTTGATTGTTGATTCACCCATTAATTTAAAAATCAACTCGAACAACCGCCTCCAGCTAATAGAAGGGAGATAATCTTATACGATCTGTTAATATTAGGAATATAATGGTTATATTAATGTTCTCCAAAAACTTCAAGAGATTATCTTCCCCACAAATTCGCAATTTAAAACTGAAACTAAGTATCGTACGTCTCATTTTTTGAGCATATTCTCTTGCATGTGAGGGATATAACTTCATGCCAGATGATTTAAGCCATTTGTGTAATAAACTACAAGGCATTCCACAGCAGAAAGAGATAATTTGACGGCCGCTAATCTATATTAATCCTATACTATCCAGAATTAATTCTTCATTAGTATGGTAAATTTTACCTAAACAACTATTGTTTATCGGAATTGTTTTGAATTGTTTTATCGGAAACAATTGAAATTAATCTCCTTGAAAGTATTGACGTCATTGTCTAGCGATGTATTTATTCCAACATGGGATTCAGGACTCCAAGGCTTCTCTCGAAATGGCCTTCTCAATGCTAGAAACGAATTGTGATCTCACTATGCTTTCACAATCCAGAAAAACAACGATCATATCAGCGTAATAGCATAATTTTCATCTCCTGTAACAATTGAATTTTTTTGTTTACCAGTCAAATTTGGCAATCACTCGTGTCATTTGCAAATGATTTTTTAAAATAGTTAGACCCATATGAGATTTCCACGGTAAATTCTTAACTAGTTATGTTTTTGGGTTTACAAATTTGTCCACTTTGATATTGAATATTTTCTGACCGTTGATCAACTTCAACTGACTCATTTCCACCTCTAATTTGCTTATACTACTTGTAAGCAGTTTTTAAAGTTACTACATTATCATAATATACAGATTTCACATTCCATGAGCTCCTTTGGCACTTTTCTTACTTGAAACGAAATTAATGTTAACGCGTTGTTGAAGATCCACGTTTCATGACAGGCAAATGCGATCTCACTCAAACGGGGCTACAATACAACACTGGCAAGCCGGAACTGGCTCAAAATTGTTACTGCTTCTCTCTATACATAGAAGCTATTAAAATTCATTCATCACATTTATACTATAGATTAACCTACCCTAAACGTAGGAGTATCAACTGCACGATATACTATTTCTGGCTCATTAACTTGAGTTTGCAGATTCAAAATAATTCTTTTAAAGCCTTAAGTTTGTTTTTTCTTCAAATCTGGGTTAATGTTTCTGACAGATTTTGTTCACTAAAGGCGTGATAAGAGCTATTATTATGAACAAATTGAAATCAATCTTATACAATGTAATTATGTTCGAAATTACATCTTTAGATGAATTAATCAAATATGATTCTGTTTGTTGGTAAGACGCAAAATTAGATTACATTGAAAACGTAAGGTACAAATATAGATATTTATAAATCAAATTGTATAAATTCACGCTATAATTCACACATACACATGAAGAAAACATTTTCAGCTCGCGTTAAGTTTTCTGGGTAATGTTTTAATTTCGAAAATTATCCTGTATAACCTACATACGTGAATTATAGATAAAAAACCTGTTAATAAGTTGAAAATTATCTGTTTATTATTCATTGTCGCCTAGTACACTCTGAACATTTTTTCTAATCCAGCTAGTGTTATGTTCAATTTTTACTTTGCTACAAAGGTTTAAAAACTGGGTCCACACTTATAAATTACGTGACAGTCTCTAAGGAGAGAGAAGCTTAAAAATATTGTAACGACTTATGTTTCTCGAAGAAAATTCAATTTCCTATCTTCTTTTATTTAATTCAATCCGGTGGGTACACCATACCAATAAATCTTTCTGATATAATTATAAAACGTATTTTTTTTTTGGAATGTAATTATTCACAGATTTAGTTAGTTGAAATCGAATTGTTTATTTGGAATATAATAATAAATATATCTGTTGAAAATAATTTCATCATGATTTTATTCATGACAATTTCTATACGACACTTTTCAATTATAAATCCTTCAAATATTTGCTAAAATTAACTTGATTTAAATGCGCAGGATTAATTATGATTTTCATGTTTGAGAACTAAAACTTCATCTTTTGAAATATAAAACGTAATTTATAGAATTACTCTCATTCCAGGTTTGAAAACCATCGTTGGAGCTGTAATTGAATCAGTAAAAAATCTACGAGATGTGATAATTTTAACAATGTTTTCTCTTTCCGTATTTGCACTAATGGGTTTACAAATTTATATGGGAGTTCTTACACAAAAATGCATTAAAAACTTTCCAAATGACGGTTCCTGGGGAAATCTTACAGATGAAAACTGGGAAAAGTTTATGGATAATAAGAGTGAGTACATTCCGTATTATTTTGAGCCCTCTATAGCTTTGCTAGCGCATATCATTTTTGTGGAAATTACTTCAATTTTGGAATTTAGGAATAGATCATTAGTTTCTGTAACAATTTGTGTTCGATCTGAAAGAAGAAATATACAATCATTCAATGTACTATCAAGATGTGAATAATCTTAGAAAATCTCATAAGGAATCGTCTTAAGCGATAAACGAAAGATTGCACATAAAATATAACGATATGAAATGATACATATACAAGGCCATACATTCTATGAGGATTGTAGTCGCTCAAATTGAGCTCTTTTGAGCCTGTATTTTTGTGGGTGGTCAGCCCACATTTTACCCTATTTAATTACAGCTTATCACATATTTTTGCAGCTTCGACTATTGTTCTCCATTTTTCTCTGTCCTGTATCTGTTTGTTCCAGTCACGTACACCCAGATTTTCCATATCTTAATCTGATCTTCCTATCTATTTTTGGGTCTACCAGGCAATATTTTCTCGCTCGGTCTCCATTCTGTGAGTCTCCTTGTACCCTGCCGTTTTTCCATCTTTTTTAATGTGTCCGTACCATTGTATTCTTTTTGCTGTAATTGTATTTACTATATCCTCATTTTCTAATGTATTCTTAATTTCATAGTTTGTAAGTCCTCTATACTCATTATTTCCACCTTTTACTGGTCCTAATTATTCTCCTCTCATATCCTGGTTTTATCGCAGTCTTGTAGACTCTTAATTTGGTTGCTCTGCATTCTAGTTTTGTACTTATTACATGCCCTATATCCCGCATGAATTCTTTGTCATTTTTGTTGCTCATCATTGTTCCAAAGTACTTAAAGGTGTCGACTACTTCGAAGATGAGGTCATTTATATTCACTGTTTCTTGTTTGTGAACTTCCTTCTTTCTTTCAATTTCCATATATTTTGTCTTTTTCTGATTTATTGTCAATCCTCTTTTTCCTGCCTCTCTTACAATTTTCTCAAGACTCTTTCGGTCTCATGTTATTAGAGTTAATTACTTGTATTGATTTATTAATGATACTTCCATCGATATTACATTCTCTCATTATGCCTTCAACTGCAATGTTAAACAATACCGCTGAGAGAACATTTTAGTATTCAATGTGACCAAACATCAAGAAAAGCGCAATAATCGTTTCTCGTTTCAGTTTTCATAGTAAATAAAATTCAAGTGCTTGATTACTGTGTCATCATCATCATCAAAAACTAAAATAACTTCTATACACTATGTTTATAATTTTCAGAACAATAAAGATTAACGTAGATATCCTCTTTAAACTGGATTACGAGGAGGGTTTTGTCAGATTGTTTATAAAACAGTATTCTTGATAAGTAGAACTAATATGTCAAATATGAGAAGATGGTACAAATACTTCAACATTGGACAGAATCATGCTTTTTGGCGACATTGTTTATCATGTTTTCAATTTTTTTATTTAGATTTGCTTTATCTATAACTCTTGTTTGGTTATATAAATGAATCATCATTTAATGATAACATTCTATTTTAGCAAATTGGTATGTAGATGACAATGGAGACTATCCACTCTGTGGTAATTCCTCAGGAGCTGGTACATGCAAGCCAGGTTATACGTGCCTACAGGGTTACGGAGAAAATCCAAATTATGGTTACACTAGTTTTGATACTTTCGGCTGGGCCTTTCTTTCCGCCTTTAGATTAATGACACAAGACTACTGGGAAAACCTTTACCAATTGGTAAGAATAAGTTCCGTAGCCAAAATTATAATCAAATATATAATTTCTTTATTCACTATTTAAAAAAACATTATTTTGTTTTTGTTAGTGGTTAATAAATAGTATCAATTACTTAAATTATCAGGATCACATTTTTTGTTAATCCAATTTGGCTTTTGAGATATATGCGTAATGTTCAAGAAGTCTTAGTATATTTTGTATCTAAAATACTGACAAAATCAAAATCAAATTTACACTCGAACAAGCTGAGTCATTTAGTTTGTATTGGACAGCCAATGATAGTATACCTTGTGATTTAAAGGAAAATAAAAAAAATTGATTTCGTGTACTCATCAAGTATTATTTGTTGCAAAAAAATCAAAACCAGTCATTTAGATCAAGGTTAAGCTTGATAAACATTATGAGAGTTCTTCACAATCAATGAAACAATAAATTGTGCCCTTTTACAACTCATTATAGAAGTTTTCAAACTGAATCAAATGAAATATTTTGCTTAAATTCTTGACTTCTAAATGTTTTGAAGGTTCTAAGCAATTACTGCTATTCTCTGGAAATATATAACAAACTGTGATGAATATTTATATATTTATTTCAGGTATTGCGGTCCGCAGGTCCATGGCACATGCTGTTTTTTATTGTGATTATATTTTTGGGATCTTTTTATTTAGTTAATTTAATATTAGCTATTGTTGCGATGTCTTATGACGAATTACAAAAGAAAGCCGAAGAAGAGGAAGCAGCTGAAGAAGAAGCCATCAGGGTGAGATATTATTTATTCCTTGACTTTGATCCGAAATCTATTCCCAAATGAATTCTTTTAGCAATAAAAAATAATGGTTTATCTGCTTTGTTAAACCTTCTTTTTCTTATCTGGAAATCTCTATTAAGGTTATAGTTTTCAAGTCTGTACTATTACTATTTTTATCTTATTTCTTGCACTAGCCTCGTTCATTTGTGTATTTACAGTAGTATTGAAACTTTGTTTAAGATTTCATTGCTCATGAATTATTAGATATTACAGTGAAGAAATTAAATTTGGGGGTATATTCGTCAAATCCATTAGACGTGCATTTGTTAACGAATCGTATTATCTTCATTTGTTCTTCTCACAATCACTACATCTAGAACCAACTAGATTTAATAACACCCCGAACTTTTGTATGTTACCTTACAATGAATTATCTATTTAGGGATCACTGTCTCATTTAATGTACAGTAGAATATAAAAATAAACAAAATACTTTCTTCTATCACACCTCAAGAGACTTAAACGAATCCTGCTAAAATAATTCGTGCCACTCTTGAAAGTAAATAACTTATTCCAGATTAAGATTAGTACACTACTTGTGCCATGGTTTACCGATTTTACAATACCAATTATGGCCAGAGGAACCAAGCTTTCACCGAATTCAAATCGAATAAATCTTTAAAAGGAAACTTTATAGATTATGCTAATAATGAACTTGAAAATAAAATTGAGCAAATTACTGATAATGAGGTTTATAGGGTATTTCTTCTTATTAAATAGAAGATCTTGATACTATCCTGTGACATTAATACTGCTGTATATTTATATCTAAACAAAATTCTTCCCAATGGATAAAAGATAATTACGGTAGTTCCGATACCTACCATCAATCACCTTTAAAACTTGTCAGACTTTATACAATTAAGGGTATCAGTTATTCAACGTGTTTGAGTTCAAATGAGATATTTTATTAATTCTTATAATTTTTACCAAAAGTAACTGATAATATTCGCTACGCACTAGATAATAATGAACTACTAATACTAGTCCTTTTATTTCTTTGGCATTGCTACAAATGCGGTTGAACTAGAAAATAGTTACCTGAGGAATAGATAGTAAAGGATGTTTTTACATGAAATGTCTTCCAATATAGCAACCATCAAAAATCGAGACCTTTATTATTATTTATTTTTTATACCACTGAATTCCAAAAATATTTAATATACTGTGGTATCACTTATATCCTCACGGCACTTAGTGTTATTACGTATTCAAGCAGGGTAAAATGAGTGGAGCCTGTTTGCATATATGTAAATACGTAATGCGGTCCATGAGTTCCTAGCCTAACATAGAAAGAAAAATGAAAAAACTTTGATTATCTTCCAATATTTTCACACACATTTTAAAACGTCTGACTAAAGCTTTAATCCATTATAAAAATATGATGCGTCTTTAGAGTTAAATGTTCGTACACCACCTGCTTGATTTCATCAACGCTGTTAAATCTTTTACCCCTTAACTTTGCCTTCTGCTTTACCAACATAAAAAAATCAGACGGGGAGAGATGAGGACTATAAGATGGGTACTTAATCTCTCTGAAGCAAGATTTGTGTACAGTAACCTTAGAAAATGAAGCATTGTGGACAGGAGCATTGTCATGAAGCAAGCTTACTCCGAGGATGATATTGCCACGCCTATTATTGAAAATTTTTGGAGGAACTGCTTTAGTAAGTCAGGGTAATATGCCGCGTTCACAGTTGTATTTTATTTCTTAGTCAATCAAAACGATACCCTCGCAGTCCCAAAATATTTAAGACACATTTTTTGGTGCTTTTCGTGACCTTGCACTAATTTTTGTCATATTAAAATTCTCATGTAGGATCCTTAGAACACTTGCTTTGGAAATGCCGGTATGTGCTGCAATATTTTTTCATTCACCTAGAACAATTTCTTCCACTAATAATGTTTTCTGGAGTAGTCACCTTAACTCAACATGGGTCATTTTTTATGATTTTCGTCGCCAGTGGAACAACTTGACTGATTTAATTGTTGTAATTGATGTACATAAGTCACCGTAAACATCCTCCAATTTGTTTTTGATTTGTGTTGGTGTTAATACTTAAACGAAATTTTGTAAAAGCTCGAAACTCAATTTAAGACATATAACTCCACTATATTAAAATGGATCGAAGCAGCAAGTTGAAACTTTGTGTAAACCGTTTTGAAACTTGCCACTACCGTGTGCATAAATATTTTTACGAACGCACTTTATTAACTATATAAGGCCAAGAACTCAAGGACCGCATTACGTAAATTGGTGACTTTTTGCAAGCCTTTAATTAATTTTGTCCTGCTGTGAATACTTCTAAAACGAAATTATTGCTTATCTCTAGACACCGAGCAGCGAAAACCATTTCAAATCAAATTATCATTCAAGTGAATTCAAAATTTGTTGATAAAGCAAGAAACTTAGGCGTAATACTGGTTGCATAAAATCAAATTCTTTGTAATTGTAACATTTTCAAGATCTTCATTCTTTATTCGAGTAAGGTTTATAAAGGCTAGTTTTTTTTTAATTGGCTATTCTCAATTTTAAATTTTTGTATCTTTATAAAGTTAATAGCCTTATAGTAGTTAAATTTATTACAACTTTAACGATGTATGACCTGTATTGTAAATTACCAATAAAAGCATTTATTATTATTATCACTACAATGGTGATATCGATGTGAAAGTTTTGTTTTGTAGGAAGCTGAAAAAGCCGCACAGGCAAAACAGGACAGAGCGGATGCGCGAGCAGCGGCGGCTGAGGAAGCCCGAGAAGCTGCAGCCGCAAATTTAGCTGCTGAAAACTGTCCAGATATTGTAAAGTCCCCATCCGATTTTTCCTGCCACAGTTATGAGCTATTTGTGGGACAAGCAAAAGGTCACGATGACAACAATAAGGAGAAGATGAGCATTCGATCTGAAGGATTAGATTCAGTGAGTGAGCAGAGAAGAATACCTACTAATCCCACCAAGATGCGGAAAGTTAGCGCTGTAAGTGTCTTGATACTTTTGAGCCTTGTTTCAAATCGACAACCATCATTGCAGGTGGCTATACAAATACACTTTACACATTAAAGGATTATCAATTTGGCATAATTTTCAAAAAATTAGTTAACAGGTTTTATCATTATACAATACACATTTTATCTGCAAACAAACACATTTTTTGTATCATGATTACATGACTATCAGTAGATAAGTTTCTTGTGAAGTTGAAATACCCTAATAATCGGAAGAATAAAAGATGAGTAGATTCCAGATTGCTACATCCAAAATGTTCGATTAGTGTGGGTAATTAAGATATGAGAAAGTTGAGAAAAGATTTTCAAATTTTTTTTAATTATAATGTGATTTTCTCATCAGAAATTACTCACGTTGAATTCATCTCAACTAGTAAACGAAAGAGACACAAGTTTCAATTTATAGAACTGAAAGATCATACTTATGTAGATCCGTATTCATAGCTAACATTGTTTGTTGGGTTGAGATCTCTACTTGACTCATTGCACCATTTGAAGGTCCATCAATCAAAAGTAAT
Source organism: Diorhabda sublineata (assembly GCF_026230105.1). Taxonomy (NCBI): domain Eukaryota; kingdom Metazoa; phylum Arthropoda; class Insecta; order Coleoptera; family Chrysomelidae; genus Diorhabda; species Diorhabda sublineata. The sequence continues at coordinate 12,536,237 of NC_079485.1, read as the reverse complement.
TGCTTAGTAGTTTCTTCGATTTTGAGAGCATAGTGAAATAAGAGTTCATCCCAAGAAGAAAAACTGTAAACTCCAAGTTTAAAATAGGGTACTAGAAAGTTTACAAAATTATGTGCAAAATTTAACGTTTTTATTTTGTTTTTAATAAAACAATTCATCCTACTTTCCCTTATATTTCGAAAACATCATATATAGTATGCTTATAAGAAATAAAGGAATGAAAATATACATCAAGAACAAAAATTATAACAGGATCTATTATATCAATAAACACAAGATACAAAATAAGAACAACGTGAAATATTAGAATTGTACCAATAACCTATCAAACCTTCTGTGAACCAACATTATACTTTTGACGTTTTCACCAGCTAATAGAACCATAGAACAATAATATATACCTTTTACGGATAAATATCACGGATCTAAGCATAAGGAATCTGTTTGAACTGGTCGATTTAGCCCGATATTATATTTCTTGGAAATCTTCTATAATGCTTTGTCTGTTAAATTTGTTTGAATCTGAGGAAAAATTGTAATTAAAAAAAAATATTTGTCAAATAACAGTAGAACAGTACAGTGTTTTTAATTGAGCACAATTACATATGAACTAAAATATTTTACTCAATATTTTCCAATTCCTTGTCCTAGTTAATGTTATTCGTGCAGTGAATGTTGAAGCAATGCAATTTCTTTCAATTCCATTTTCATGGGTTGGCTTTGTTTAGTCTCGAACTCTTTGTCAAGTGCTAGGTTACCCCTCATTTGGAATTAAGTGATAATGCAAATTATGTAATATATTCAGTATGGTGACCTTAAATCCTCATCACTTATGGATCTATTAATTTTCTTATTAAAAATTCACTAGATGTTGGCTCCAAAACGTTTACTAATCACCTGTTATGATGGTTTGAAATGATAAATGTTGCTTATTCAAACTAAAATTGATGTTAAATCAAAGAAATGTAAAGATCATGACAATTATAGTGTTACAGCCTTCATTGGTTTAATATTGATTTATCTGATCAGTGTTAAACAAATGTTCTGCACTTTACTTTTAGTTGTCACAATTCTTTAGAACGTTTTTCACCTACAGTTTTTATTTTATTTTTCATTTTAATATCGAGTGCGGTTTTAAATAGTTCGGCAAATACGACAATTAAACTGCAACAAATCACGATATCTTTCGTCTCTTTGCTATAAATCAAAGCTGTTAGACTGTAACTTATTAGGACAAAGAATTTGAACTAACAACAGTTACTTTTATCAATAATGTTTTGAGTTTTGCAGCTTAATAAGATTTACCGAAACTTGTTCCATTATTTGGTTAGAAATTTTTGTACGTAACGTTCATGTATAGACTATCTCCCATATTCAGGCCAGTCTCAGCTTACCTGGATCGCCTTTCAATCCTCGTCGAGGCTCTAGAGGAAGCCACCAGTTCACTATGCGCAGTAATCGCCGTATGATACCACCTCCTGGTGATCGTAAGCCTTTGGTCTTATCCACATATTTAGATGCTCAAGAACATTTACCTTATGCCGATGATTCTAATGCTGTTACACCGATGAGTGAAGAGAATGGAGCTATGGTTGTTCCTATTTATTATGCTAATTTGGGTAAGTACTTGGCTTTCTGTACACATGCACAATCATCTTTCGTGTACTCCATTTTGCAATCATCTTAATGCAGTTTATGAACTTGAGCTGAATGGGTACGATATTTTGTCATAAAATGTGTCTGAATTTATATGCATTTCCAACCTGAATAATCAATTTTTATAATAATATGAAGTAATTTATCTGCATAATTTCATAATCTTTATTCACTTTAATTTGAACAATAAACCTAATCTCAACGTATTATCACTTTATGGTTCAGAGTTAACTTCCGCTCACTAACAAAATAGATTTTGCAACGTATCTAGAATAGTTCTTGTAGAACTTTAAATGACTAGTTTATGATGGGTATATTTAATTACAATGTAAGTTGTATTTATGTAAGAAAATAAACCTAACTCTGTCGTTCTATATATTTTTAGTTGTTTTAAATTCAAGTAACTAGTCGTTTTGTTTAATAAAACTGGTTATGTTGGTTAGGTTCGCGTCATTCATCATACACATCGCACGCTTCACGAATATCTTACACCTCTCACGGAGATCTCTTGTGTGGTTTGGGTGGTGCTGGGAAAGTAATAACAAAAGAAAGCCAACTCAGGAATAGATCACTCAGGACTGGACCTCCCCTTGCGACAACAGCCACAACAACGCCCACCAATTACACCGATTATAATCATAGAGCACATCGAGGAGATTACGTAAGATTAAAATATTCTTAAAGGTGGACTACTTTATATATCAATTGTTATTTAACAGGATGGACCAACAAGCCAAATGGAGGGGAAGATAAAGCATTTAGACAATCCATTTATTGATAGTAATCAAAGACAAACTGTAGTAGATATGAAAGGTAAGATAACATAAATAATATAAATATTAACAACTGATTTACCAGCTGATGCATGCCGTGAAAAACAAATGAATTTCAGAATTTATGAATATTTATCTCATATTATTTGCACAATTTCAATGTTTTCTGCAATAATACAAACTTGATCGACCAAAGCTCTACTTTGGTATATTCTTTCCAATGTGTAATATACATGATCTGTATCAGGAATAATGTTAATAACATTTGATTCAATGTTCTCTAATCTACATACTACACGTTGTATTAGTACTATTACTCCTATATATTTGTATCAGTAACTCTTTGAATAAAACAAATAATAACGAGTATTTACAGAACAGCTATCAATTATATAACTCTAATAACAAACTTTACCCTAAAGAGCATGTAGCAATTGACTATTGGAAACGACACACTCTAAATTGTTACAGTAATTCTGTTATTTTTATTATTACAGATGTTATGGTTTTAAACGACATCATAGAGCAAGCTGCTGGTAGACAAAGCGGTGCGAGTGATCATGGAGGTGAGTTATTTAATGTTCTCTTCCAAATTTAATGTCCAACACCATATTTCCACACCATCGCAATTTGCTCAAACTAGTTCTATTGCCTTGTAATGCACGCATTACATTTTTGATGTGTTATTAAATAAAAACTAATATATATTTATATTGTATGTAAACTTAACGGAGGAAAATTAACAAGTTAAAACTTTAGGTAAATAAAATTGAATTATCATTAAATTTGGCACATCCTTTTTTGTATTGGAGCACCAAATTTGGTAGAATATTATAGATATCATGATAGCAACGGACACATGTTTTTGGTGTTTTCTCATTTCGTCCTATTTTCTATAGATTCATACTCAGCACTAACCTAAATTAATGAGCTAGCAGTTGATTACTTGAACGGCAAAGCTATATTTACATATTTTTCACACATTATTGATGGACTTTTAGAATCAATCATACATATATCTAATTAGATTTCTACCCGTTGTTCTTGTTCTTTATTACTCTTAATCTCTACATTATAAAAAAATTCAACATACAATCTTTACTCAAGGTGACATACAAATCCTATTACATTTATGGAATTGCTATTAAAATTATTAAAAATTATTAAAATACATGGTAGTGGATACGTAATCCAGACAATAACAATAACCTCAAAAATTATAATAAATATCATTTATTCCAAGATACATCGCCTTCATTATATCGGGTATTTAGTTGTAACATAACTAATCATTAAAATATCTTCACATTGAAATTTTAAATGTAAGATAATTTGCTTTGTAAGAATCTTTCATTAATAATTAATACATCAGTAAAAGTTATATTTAAATTTAACTAAGATGTTTCAAAAACGGTTTTCCAGTCTCTAGGATAGATAAAAAACTGAAAAATATTTGGAGTTTGTTAAGTAAAAAATGTTCATAACGCCATCCGTAGATAAGGGGCATCGAAGAAAAAAACTTATTTTTATTTTTTTACGATTTTGCCGCAAGTACTGGCAACATTATATTGAAATTTATATGTATATGTTTTGAAAACTGATACATCCAATGAATTTATTTTTATGTCTGACTCTCATAGAGGGCGCTAGTTACACCGTTCGTACCAAGTAGTATTGAACAAAATTTTTCAATGTTAGATGTATTAAGCAAAATTTCAATTGAACTTAAACATCATTTAATTTTATACCAAAGATACTCTTGATAAAACTCGATACTGTGTACGGTTTTCGGAATATTTTTATTTGAAAATTATGAAGTAATAATCGATGCTGGTATAAAGTATCGATAAAGTTATTAATTATTATCATTAATTAGTAAGCATTATTTGAATTGAAAATTTTTTGTCGCGTAAATGAGATCCCATCGATAAAACGGATATATTTAAAAAATTTGGGACTGAAGTCTTTCGTTTCTTGTAACGTTTCACAAAAATCAAGTCTAATTAGTATAGGATCTTTTTTGCCAAGTTAAATAAGTATGGGTACTCAGCTAGTAGTACTAGTATGAAATAAACAACAATTTGATGATCATATATTACGGTTCTGGGACTCAAACTGTTGTTGTTTTATATTGAGGCCCCCAATAGCTGAGTACCCATAAATATTCAACTTGAATTTTACGATAATAGCATTTTCTCGGAGTTTACCATGGAAATCTGTCATTCATTGATAGTTATGACGTTGATTCAATAATAATTACATTTCCGAAACCTTGTCATGTGTTGAATTAGATATTCGTAATCAAAATGTACTCAAATTTGAATACACTGACATGTTATTAACTTTGGCGAGTGTTTCAGAAACTCTAGTGCAGCTGTTACGCGTTATGCAGAAAAGTTTCCTCGGAAAAACTTACCAAGTAGAAATACATCTAGAGCCATTGAGCGACGTTGTCAAAAAACTGGGAATATGAGACCTAAAAAAATAAATTCTGGTAGGCCAAGAACTACAAGAACCATTAATAACGAAAATATGGTTTTAAATTTAGTTCATCAAAATCAAACAGTTAGCGTTAGGAATGTGGCAAGACAAACAAATACGTCTTCTTGGAGGATACTTAAAGAGCAACAGCTACATCCTTATCAATACAGACAAATCCAAGAGCTCTTGCCAGACGATCTACCGGTTAGAGTGGATTTTTGTCAAACATTATTAAAAAGGACAGCCCTCAATCCATTTTTTTAAAATGTATTCTCTTTACGGACGAGGCCACTTTTACGCGACAAGGTTTGTTTAACTCCCATAATCCTTGCATACGGAAGGCGTTACGAAATTTTTTTACCGAATAAACCCCAAATATTTTTCAAATTTCTATCTATCCCAGATACGGGATCACCTTTTTATGTAACATCCTGTACAATATAAACATAACTGAACCTAACCTTTTTCACTTAACATTTTCGTCGCCTCCATTATTTAAAAAAATACTCAGCATTATAGCGATTAACTACTCGAAACAATTTTCAAGATAATTTTGAACGGCAGTAATGGTTAACCTAAACTAAACATTATTGGACTATTCATTATTTTGTATTAGAAGAAATAACCAATGTTTCTTGGGTTGTAGAGGTAGTTATCATATTTAATAGCCACAAGGGTTGTTACCCATTCCTAGAAATCTATTATTATCTTATTATCTATATATTATTAATTCCGAACTATCTGCTCCTCTTAACCCAAACATACGACACCGAAGATAATTGTTGGTTGGCAGATAGTAAGTTAAGACGAAATATCTTGTAACTAACTATACCTACAATCTTCGAAATGTTATGTAAGTCGAAGTCTTGATTGAAATAACATTTACTCTCGTTTTTCTCATCTTTCATTGTTGTTGACTTCACTAATATTGTATAGAATATTATTCTGGAAGAGCTCTCTTATTTTCTATTTGTTGATCTTTTCACGAATTTAATATTCTGTTTATATCTCCAATTAATCACGTTCATTGCTTGGACAGTACGTATTAATTCGTTTTTAGGTCACTGTTTCGCTGAGTGACATTTGTAGACTTATGTTTTTTCATGTTTTTACGATATGAGACTTTATGGAGATTATAATTTTATCGCCTGAATGACAGTTATCATTGTTTGTCGTTTTTTATGAAATCTGTTATTTTTATTGATTGCTTTTTTCCAAATCTACGTTTTAATTGTGTTTTCTAATTATTTGATTCAATCTTATTATTTCATGCCCATTTGGATAACTTCACATTATAAAAAATTTCACAATTTATTCACATATTCTAATCAATAACTTTGACAGCGTAAGTAATACTTGATATTCTATTTAAATATATTGGTTTTCTTGAAATATAAGTTTTGTGTCCGTTTGCTAGACATAGGCAATAGATACATTTAGATGTATTCTTCAGTGTCCATCTAGTCCTCATTAGATTCTCCTTCAGTCTTTAAATTAGGAGGCTAACATTTCAATAGATAGTGTATCATTATAGATCATGGGCCGTGTTATAATTCTGTTCTAACTTACACTGTATTTATGTATTACGTTACTTCCAGTATTTTATCATTAGTTTTGGAACATTTTTATTTATAGTGCTTTAATGTAAGTAGACTAGTTATAGAAACTATTTTAAAAACGCATCAAGAGTAAGATAATCTAGTTTGATAATTAATAGATGAAAGTTACCACCATTCACCATGGCTGGTGAATAAATATGCTTAAGTGATATATATATATATATATATATATATATATATATATATATATATGAACCTTCTACACGCAACGAATTAACCTAATATTATTTTTTTGGTTGATTCCAAGACCTCATTCTCCCTACTTCTTGGAATTTTACCGAGGAAATGAAAAGCTGAAACAAAAATATGGAGTGATTAAAATAGAAAAATTAAAAAATGCTTACCATTTCTAAAAATTCTCTTTTTCGTGTATTAAGCTCCGCTTCAACAATTTTTGAATCTTTATAATTGAATTTATGTTTTTTTGATATTTCATGGTTGATGATGATGCGGTTCTATTTCAATATGATAAAAAAATAGAACTGCAATTATAAAGATTCAAAAATTTTTGGAACGGAATCTAATACACGAAAAATTTTGGTTCACATTCATAAGAACGAAAAAGCTATAATTGATAAAAAAGACCTAAATAAGTAAAATGTATAGCTCTATTTTGTAAATTCTAATAAAACTCGTCATTTTTATCTATCTTTTAAAAATTATTAAATTAAATTATTAAAATGAAACAATAGAGACCTAAAATCAACATTTAGAAAAATAAACATATCAAAAGGTCTAAGTAATAAGAAATTAAAGAATTATATATATATATATATATATATATATATATATATATATATATATATATATATATATATATATATATACATATATTTACTTATATATGAAAAATATTGTTAGTAACGCAATAAGAACGTTCAGACTTTTAATAACATGTACCCATGGTGTTCATGTTGTGTATTTCACTATTTTCAGCTAAATTTATAATTAAGCATGTTGGTTCTACAATCCACTGTCTGGATTTGTGCAGTGCTTTATATTTGTTCATAACCGAACACCGACTAAAGCAATTTTCGATGGTGTAAAATTTCTGCCTGTTGTTTCTCTATTTGTGCAGTTAGATTTTTAATAAATAAAATAGTAGCCATTCATAACTTTAGTACTGAGCTATCTTTATTTTGACAGAGTTAGCTCGGTGAAACATATGCTTGATGCAAGTAAGACCAGTTAAACTTAACCAGCGGTTAAGAACGGCTATTGCACTATTTCATTTTGCACAAAACCTCTTTTCCCAAAAAAGAGTGTGTCAACTTCATTTTTACTAATTCTTCGTACAGTTTCTGTTTATTATTTCTCAGCCCAAAATGTTGATGAAGAAGATGAGCCCACTGTCAAAGAACGTTTACTAGCATTTGTTATGCGAGTCATTGATATTTTTTGCGTTTGGGATTGTTGTGGTCCTTGGCTGGTTTTTCAGAAGTTTATAGCTCTCATCGTCTTTGATCCCTTCATCGAATTGTTCATCACCCTCTGCATCGTGGTCAATACTTTATTCATGGCTCTAGATCATCACGATATGGACCGAGATTTAGAAAAAGCCCTCAAAAGTGGCAACTATGTAAGTATTTAACATAAATAGATTTCATATTTATATCGTTATGTCAGTAACTGATTACTGGAATTCTAACTACAATATTCCGTTATATTTAATATTTAATTTCATCCTATAAAAAACAAAACATTGAGTTGAGTTGATCGTAGTTGTTCTCAAGTTTTCAATCTGCTTTATTAATTACTATTTTCTAGTTTTTCACTGCGACGTTCATGATCGAGGCAACAATGAAATTGATCGCGATGAGTCCAAAATATTATTTCCAAGAAGGGTGGAATATTTTCGATTTTATCATCGTAGCCTTATCGTTATTGGAACTTGGTCTTGAAGGTGTTCAGGGCTTATCCGTGTTACGATCATTTCGATTGGTGAGTAATTTTACTGATTATAAGTGGAATATAAAAATATAAAAAGTATCAGTAGATCAACAACTAAATCTAATTATACACCCAAAAATCGTACGTAGTGGGTTTGTCAGTTTATAAAATTCAAACATAGTTCCAGTATTTCATATGTACCAATTGATCATGTGGTAACTGGTCAAATTTAATGGGTTACAAACTGTATCATTGTATAGAATTAATTTCGTTCTTGCATTTATTGCGTTGTTAAAGTCTAAAAAGTACAAGTCAACTTCATTTTTTTATTTCAGTTAATGTGATAGCTAGTTTTCGCACTAATGAATGTTAATATTTGTATTTACGTCGAAATATATTTTTTCTTCGGAAAAAACCATCAAATTAAGACTTTTTGACGGCCATCTAATAGTACCTTTATTGTTGATCCACATAGGAAATTGATCATTTCATTATTTTTAACCGCTATAATAATTTTGTATTTACATAATTGTGATGTAATAAATCAACTACTTCTACTATAATTGTCTCCAAATGTGATTTCTCTGTTAGTTTAAAATAATAAAACATTAGCCTAAGTATTTAGCATTCCACGTTTATTGATTTCGGATTTTTATATTCGCTTCTTTTCTCTGTTACCATGAATGCTTTTTTTGCTCAATATACCCAAAATTGAAACATTTTATCAAAATTCTTAGGATTATTGTTCAAACTTACAATCATTTGTTGTTAGCACTGATGAAACTCATCCTGAAATTACTAAAATAAAATTCTGATATATACTCATAAATAAATATTTATTTTTTACCTTCAAAGCCAAAGAATTGATATATGCTTCGATATTGCTGACGATCAAAACCTTTACGATTAAAAATAAAAATATAAAGAAATATTATAGAATAATTCTACTTTTTCAGTTTCATTATAACATATTTCAATGTATAAAATAACAGCTTTGACTGAACTATAGTCTATTTCAGAAAGATATAGTGCAATAAAATGGGGAATTCCGTCCAGTTCTGCTCAATTTCGGTGTCAGCCATTGGTGTAGGTCTTGAAATATTGTGTGGGGATTATTTTGGTGATAGATTATACAGTTACGTTTTGCATTTAACAGGTACCGTTTAACCTTCTATTAGTGCCTCTGCCTAATTCCAACCCTATTTCAGATTCGGCTTAACCATGCGCCGTAAGGGCAATGGTGCCTTACCCAAAATTTTTAGACCTTTATAAGTATATTTGTTTAGTTTAACGCATCAGTATTTGCTGTTAAGCCGTAATTAGTATTCACAGTATTATAAGATTAGAAATAAAATGGCGAAATTTACACCAACGAAAAGATGTTCCAATAATTCTCCACTATCAGTGAATACGATTACCCGAAATTTACTGTACAAAAAACTGTCGACCGATGTTCCCAAATGACTGGAGTTGGAAAGTCCCCAGTTTTTATATTATTGCGAGGGAGAAAGATAGCAGGCCAAGTGGACTTTTCTTGGGAACCTCCCAAGAAAAGTCCAGGCAGACCACTAAAAGTACTTGATGAAGTCAAATCAAGATCACTTTGAGTAATATGGATTGTGCCTGGGAAAAGCATAACCGTAAAACACTTTTGCTAGAAAGCGATGAAATTGTTTGCTGATTAATGAAGGTTATACAGTACCAAAAATGTGGCAAGACAAAAATATAACCAGTGCTCGTCAAGCTTTGATGGAAGGCCTGTCAACGGGTATTAAGGTGGGATTAAGGGATTTTTAAAAGAAGGTTTGCTAATCTAACTATTTTGATGAAATGATAAAATATCTTCCAGCTGATTCAGTAGTAGTTATGAATAACGCAAGTTATCATTCTCGACGTATAGAGAAGGCTCCAACTTCATCTTGGAGAAAACAAGAAATTATTGACTGGTTAACCACCAAAAGTATTGAATTTGAATATAATTTGATAAAAAAAACTATAAGCTATAGCAAATTTACACAAACATCGTTTTATGAAATATGCTGTGGAAGATATAGCAGAAAAACATAGTGTAACTGTGCTGCGCACACCGCAATATCATTGCGAACTAAATGAAATGAAATGAAAATTAAAGACGTTAAGCTACTGTTTGATCAAGCCATTAAGGAGGTGACACCAGAGAACTGGCGAAAAGCAGTCCAGCATGTAATTAAAGAAGAGGAGAAAATGTGGGAACTTGACTACTTGATCGATCTGACCGTCGACCCGTTAATTATGACATCAAGAGGAGATGACAGTTCCTCAGATTACGAAGAATATTATGATTTTTTATAATTTAATTTCTGTATAATGTATTTTTTGTATAATGTTCAATAAAAAATAAATGTACTTAATACTATGTACATAATGCCTAATTTTTATTCTGTTGAAATAAAATTCCTTTTTAGGAGTATCCTACTGGCACGCCTTTGGCACAATATTTTCAGGCTAAAATGATAAATTGACCCCAACCCAGGTGGTACTACCTGCACTTGATAAAAAAATTTGTGAAATCAATGCCAAACTATGAAAGTGGCTTAAAATAAATATTCGTTGGGTCACTCTGTGGTCCCTTTGCATACCTACGGAGATTTTATTGCTCTACACCTTTCTGAAATAAACTATAACAATTATTGTTATATTTTTAAACATCGCCTTAAATAGTGCAATAAATTAATTTTAAAATAGAACCAATGTTATAAAATGTCATATTAAATAATGTTGAAAACGAAATATTTTTTAAGCACTTCCTATATATTGTATTAAATACTTTTTTTATTGGTAGAGATATAATAAATACTTATTTGAGACTTTTTGTGTGTTCCCAAAATTAATGAAAATAGGCGGAGTCACAATATACTAAGAAACACTGTCGCTTAAAAACGTGCTCAAAAAAATTATAATTATCTAATATTTATTTTTTAGCTAAGAGTGTTCAAACTGGCTAAATCCTGGCCAACTTTAAATTTACTGATTTCAATAATGGGTAGAACTATGGGTGCTTTAGGTAACCTAACCTTTGTGCTGTGCATTATAATATTTATATTCGCTGTTATGGGTATGCAATTATTTGGAAAAAATTACACAGGTATATGAATATTTTACCATTCTTAATTCACATTTACTAAAATGTTAATTTTTGTTGCAGATAATGTAGATAGATTTCCAGACCATGAACTTCCTAGGTGGAATTTCACAGATTTTATGCATTCCTTTATGATTGTATTTCGTGTGTTGTGTGGAGAATGGATAGAATCAATGTGGGATTGCATGCTAGTCGGTGATGTTTCATGCATTCCATTTTTCCTAGCTACTGTTGTTATTGGAAATCTTGTGGTACGTGATAAAACTGCAATATTTAATTAAAAAATGTGAAAATGCAGGTCTGTTTATGTTTATTTCCAAAAATAATCATTATCTAGAATGTGAGACACTGGTTTTATAGATACATACGTAGATGAGTAGTACCAATGTTCAGATTACATATGCAAACCTGTGTATTTATTTATAGTATGATGTGATACCAATATATATATATATATATATATAGTGAGTAGTTTTTATTGGGATTATGGAAAGGAAACACCAAAGTGGACTAACTTCAATATATTTTCCTTGCCACGTTCCCAATAAAAAACTACTCATAATATAGCTGGCAAAGATATCTTCACAATTCATATATATATATATATATATATATATATATATATATATATATATATATATATATATATATATCTGCATTTCCTTATTTCTTATACCTTTTGATATATTACGTATACGAAACCGACTTGGTCCTCAACATATTTAAACTTCGTGTCATCCTATGTCACAAAAAAGATCAGTGATAATAAGTTTGCCTGATAGATCTATCCAACTACCAGATCCTGAATTTAGATATTCAAAAACTGCATTGAAAGAAAATAATTATCCAGAAAAAATGATAAATAACATATTCAAGAAAAGGATAAACAAATATTACAATCAATTTAAAAACAAAACTGATACGAAACATCAAAACATAAAACATTTTTCCTTACCATATGTACAAGGACTTTCCCAACAATTATCGAATTATTTCATTAAATGTGATATTAGTATAAGTCATAGAGGACATAATACATTATCCAAATATTTCACTAAATTAAAATCTAAAACACCAAAAAACAAAAGAAGTAATATTATATATCAAGTGCCTTGTACTAATTGTGACGCTGTCTACATAGGGCAAACATCTCAGTATTTAGAAAATAGACTAAGAGGTCATCAATACGATAAAAAAATAGAACTGCAATTATAAAGATTCAAAAATTCTTGAAACGGAATCTAATACACAAAAAAGAGAATTTTTAGAAATGGTTCACATTCATAAGAACGAATAAGCTATAAATGATAAAAAGGATCTAAATAATTTAAGTAAAATTTATAGCTATATTTATATTATTTAAATATATATATATATATATATATATATATATATATATAATGTGTGTGTTTGCAGGTACTCAATCTTTTCTTAGCTTTGCTTTTGAGCAACTTCGGTTCATCGAGTTTATCAGCTCCAACGGCTGACAATGATACTAATAAAATAGCCGAAGCATTCGATAGAATTGGTCGTTTTATCCGATGGATAAAAGCTGGTGTGGCAGATATTGCTAAGTTGATTAGATTTAAATTAACTAACCAAATATCCGATCAGCCGTCAGGTGAGGGACCCTCCAACAGTTGGAACCAAGGTTTTTATCCAACAAATCTGAATAGCTCGCTGAATTTGTGCTTGTTGCCACTTGTAGTGTTTATACTTTTTGATTTCCAAGAAGTATACCTCTCGCATGTAACGTAACTAAATAAATTCCAAATTCTCATACGGAGAATTGCTAGCTTTTCACTTAATTGTGATAGAATAGAAGTTAGTTGTTAGCTTCAAACAAAAAATTTTAATTTTATGTATCCACCCCATTTAGTAGGTCTTTATATTTTTAGGCAAACATACCTCAAAGAAAAAAAATTAAATATCCCGCATGTTGTCTATATACCTATATAATGTTATAATAGGTAGTAATAGAATAATAGAAAAAGCTATATTATTCCAACTGTTTTAACCATTATATATTATCACTTCTTATATCATGAATATCATACAAACTACAATAGGTTGATAACATTTGCCAATGAGATTTGCCAACATGAATGTATATAGTTATAGTACTCATCATTTTTTCCTCGACAAATACAAAAGGAAAAGCAAATACATTCCTCACTTATACCTAACTGAGAAGTAACGGGAAATATCGTTAGTACGTAAAAAACTAAAATTTATTTTTGTTGGTAATGTTATAACGTTTTGGATAGTTTGATATGATTTTTGTGGTTGCTTCACAAAGTAAACTTATCACTAACCTCTTTTAGATCCACGAGACGGAGGATTAGATTTAACAGGTGATGAAATATTAGCAGATGGTACAATATTTAAAGATAAGAAAAGCCCCAAAGATAGGTTAGAAGTAACTATAGGCGATGGCATGGAATTTACTATACACGGTGATTCAAAAACTAATATAAAACGTGTAAAAAACGCAATTAGTAAAAACAAAACATTGGGAAATTCTATTTTGGATCACGGTGATTTTCTAGGCCATTTAGACGACGATGAAATTAGCAACAAATCGTATGGTAGTCATAAACATAGGTTCATAGATGAAAGTCACAAGGGTAGTGCCGATGTTTTAGATGATCAGGAAGAAAAACGTGATGCTAGCAAAGAAGAACTAGGTATAGATGAAGGTAATAAGCTGTTCCCAAATATTTATTGTTAGATCATCTAACAACAAATTCAAGTTACATATTGCTATGAATTTTAGAATTAGAAGATGAATGTGACTGCCAAGGACCGTTGGACGACGATCTCATCTTGGATGCTGCAACGGAAGATATTATAATAGATGAATACTCTGCCGATTGTTTCCCAGAAAAATGTTATAAAAAGTTTCCATTTTTGGCCGGTGACGAAGATTCTCCATTCTGGCAGGGTTGGGGAAACCTTCGTTATAAGACGTTCCAGCTCATAGAAAATAAATACTTCGAAACAGCAGTTATCACCATGATCTTGCTCAGTAGTTTAGCTTTAGCATTGGAAGATGTTCATTTGTCTCAACGACCTATTTTACAAGATATTCTGTATTACATGGATAGAATATTCACCGTCATATTCTTCTTTGAGATGTTGATAAAGTGGTTGGCTATGGGTTTTCAAAAATATTTTACGAATGCATGGTGCTGGTTGGACTTTCTTATTGTTATGGTGTCTCTTATAAATTTCGTGGCTTCTCTCGCCGGAGCAGGAGGCATTCAGGCTTTTAAGACTATGAGAACATTAAGAGCTCTTAGACCTTTGCGAGCTATGTCTCGTATGCAGGGAATGAGGGTAAGTCAAAAAACAGCTAATATAATATACACTTAACATACTCAGGTGAAGATATTCTGAATATAAAAATTCAAAATAGCTTATAAAACTCGATAAAAAATTGAATTATATTGTTTAATATATTATGAGGAAGGTTTTTAATTGAATATATATTAAAACATAATAATACATAACTCTTATAATTACGTCACATCGATAATGTACACGTACATATATGAAAACAAGCCAGATTCAATACCCCACTTTCTGTCCAACATTAAATAAAACTGCTTTGAAACTTTACGCATCTCATCCATTTCCAATTTATTCAGAATTTTGATCACCTTCGATTCAAAATATATTGATTATTGATATGATAGGAACTAACTAGTTAACCAAGAAAATATAGTTGGACAAGAAACAGATAATTTTTATATTGCCTAAGCCCAAGTTCTAACTTTCTACACTTGAACTTCGATAAGTCGCAACGCCATGTGATGCATAAAAATATTGACTTACGAGTTATCAACTAATAAGTATACCAAACAACTTTGCATAACAATTTCAGACCCGAGACATTCAATATGGATTCCTATTATTGGTGGATGAGGAATCCAGGCGAAATCTATCGTTCGCTATAACTCGCTTACAAAGCGTTTTTATAATTTTTTTTATACCAACTTTTTTTTACCTATAGAACCATTTCTCGAGAGATTGGAGTGCTATTCCGAAGCATCCTGTATATAAATATAATTCTAAATCGTCTGGATTGTATGTCCCTTCTGTTATAAAATTATATGAAAAAAACTAATTTTATAACAGAAGAGATCTAAAATCAAGACGAATATTCTTCTTTTTTAATATTGTTACAGAGACAGTATCAAAATTTTACATCTTAAAAATTCATTTTCTCTGTTCTGATCACACAAAATTTGAAAAAACTTATTTCATATTGCTGAACAGAGGATTAAAATCCCTTTCCAACAAAGTGTCACTCGACCCCTCCGTGCTTATAATTCAGAGGGTGTGCTGGAGAGAGATGATATTTTCATACTGTAAATTGTTAATTTAAGAATAAAAATCGAGCTGTTCCAGGTTTTTTTCACATAGTACATAATAACGATAAAATTGAATTTATTTCATACATATGGACCGCATTGTATTCCTTTGTATATTAAACAAATTAGTCTCTAATAAATGTGAACATAATTTTTTTTACATAAATATATGATAATGTATGATTTTGGTCAGTTATTTGTGACTACCTTTAGTCTATGAAGACAATAACTTGGTTATCGAAACGCGCCTCAGTGTTCAGTATGAATATCACAAACAGGTCCAAAAATTCCAGCTTAGTTTAAATAGACACTGTATTTGCCGAAATACCGTACTTCACGCCTACATTTTCAGTTCGTGAACCACTTACCACTTCCTTTATGAGATTATATTTCTGGTCAACAGGTGAACAGATAACTTACTATGTAGTAATACAAACAAAAATGCGTTAGGTGTAATAAAACAAAGTATTACGAATCGTATAACCGAATTAAAACAGAACAGAAACTAACTAGTTACATAAAATATTTTTAAGTTAAGTTAGAATAAATCGTAATAAAGAGATTACCCCAAAAAATCGAAGCTGGCACCAAGTATGAAGTTTGAGTTATTAAGATATTCGAGTTAGGAAGAAAAAATTACAATTCTATTAATTATATCTCTAAAAACTGTTAGTATGCTTACAATGTACGTGTATCTTTATTTTCAAGTTGTAATTAGATCTACATCATTACGGGACGCAAAACTTATCATAGTACTTTAACATCAAAAATATCTTCTCGGTACCTTGAGCCAGAATTCTCCACATTTTCCAACATAACGATACCATACTTCAGTGAGATTGCAAGTACAAAATTGTTTCAACTTTTCAATCTTAATTTATACTTTCTAAATAAATTATGATCTATATACATCTACTACACCTCGAAAAAAATATTTTGTGTGATATGACTGAATAGTCGTTCCTTGGAGTGAAAAAGTGGAGATGGGGTGATAACTCACGACATCCAAAATATCTCATCCTCTCATTTGCTCCTCTATGTATAAGCTTAAATTCATTGTGTGAGGAGCTAGAACTTACTAACTTATGACTTTATTCTATAGGTAGTAGTAAATGCATTGGTTCAAGCTATACCATCCATCTTCAATGTACTGCTAGTGTGCTTAATATTTTGGTTGATATTTGCTATCATGGGTGTGCAGTTATTCGCGGGTAAATACTATAAGGTAAACTCTTATCTTAAAAAGTTGAATACATTTGATAAAAGCAATGTTTCTTTCTAGTGTGTTGATAGTAATAAATCAACGTTAAGTTACGAAATAATACCGGACGTGAATGCATGTAAAGCAGAAAACTACACGTGGGATAATTCGCCAATGAATTTCGATCACGTTGGTAAAGCATATCTATGTTTGTTTCAAGTAGCTACGTTTAAAGGTTGGATCCAAATCATGAACGACGCTATCGATTCCAGAGAGGTAAGTTAATAAGTTGATCATTTTAATGGATGTATGAATTAATTATATAATCAAAAGTAATGTGTTAGCTCATATTGGGTGTCCTTGGGAAACTTATATGTAATACTAAGAAGCCAAATATAAGAATAATTTGTAACAACTACATACGTATACCACTCATATCACCTACACACATACAAATTGATTTCCGAGCTTTCGAATACTCATGTATTCATCGTCTGGGACTGAAATTATGGTGAAATACTTACAATATAACAAACATGTATAAATGTATAAAAATAATAAAATTTTACTTAACAATAATTAATTAAGATTGCCGGTGATTTGTGATATTATTAATGCTTGTAAAAATTTTTATAATCATGAATTCAATATTCAAATTGACGTTGATAGAAATATTGATTAATTGAAATATTGATTCTGGTTACTATAGGAATTTTTATTAATTTTTGATTGGTTTGATTTTGAATGACGTTGAATTTTTATAGGTTAGATAAGGATAAGTTGTAGTGAATGATGTTTAATATTGATTGATAAATTTATAGATAATATTAAATTTCAATAGATTAGGTAGTTATAAATGTAGTTAAATATTCATTGGCTAGAATATATATGACAATAAATTGTATACGTTAGGTCGTTATAAGTGAAGTTGGCGGCCTCGAAAAACTGAAGATTGATTCAGGTTACAGAGGTCCGAAGAACATAAAAATTGGACGCCTGAAAAATGATCAATCAAATTTGAGGTTTTTGGATTTAAGAGAAGAGTGCGATCAAAGGAATAACGGATGTTGGATCACTGTGTAATCCTGACTTTAAAACACGGCGGAGGCTCGGCGATTGTTTGGAGTTGGGCGAGTGAAGATATTGTAAAAATTGGAGGGATTTTGAAGAAAGATGGCTATAACAATATTAAAAGAAAATGTAGTAGTTTTTGGCCAGCGCCTGAGCGGCAGAACATTTACCTTCCAGCATGACAACGATCCCAAGCATACCTCGAAGCTGTGCAAAAAGTATTTGAAGAAATTGGTAACGAAGAATGTACTTAAAATAAAGATTTGGCCCACACAATCGCCCGACCTCAACCCGATAGAGCTATTGTGGGACAAATTGGACAGGAAAGTTAGGAAGCACTTCCACTTCATATCTTTGAAATATCCTAAAAAACGAATGGAACCAAATAGACGACGATTATTTGTCGAAAAGATTGCCAAAATTGTGTCCCAAAATAATAAAAGCAAAAGATCGATAAATAAAAAATTTGAATATGTAACAATTATAAACTATAGTTTTATTACTATATTCTTATTAAGATATTTTATTTAAAATATAAATATCGAAATCGATCGTATTGTTTCTATTGGTTTCTTTGATAATTTATTTTGATTTTGGGTCTCTTTTAACTAAAATTTCTTTTAAAAGTATAAAATTTTAACGTTCCGATCTATTTTGGTCTTAATCAAAATATAACTTTATATATAATATATTAATATATATATTATATTAATCAATAGATCACCTACATCACGAACATCAAAATTAAATCAAAATAGAAATCTGTTTTAACAAGAAAAATCGATTTTTCCTTAGTTTTCACATCTTATTTTACTTGGATTATTTAGGCCTCTTTTATCATTGATAGCCTTCTTGTTCCTATGTATGTGAATCATTTCTAAAAATTCTATTTTTTGTGGATTTGATTCCTTGATTTCCTTTCAAGAGTTTTTGATTCTTATAATTGAATATATGGTTTTTAATATTTCGTTCTTAGTTAATGCAGTTTTTTATTGTATTCATGACCTTTCAATCTATTTTCTAAATACTGAGATGTTTGCCCTATGTAGACAGCGTCACAATCATTACAAGGTACTTTATATATATATTACTTCTTTTGTTTGTTGTTTGGGTGTTTTAGATTTTAGTTTAGTGAAATCTCTGGATAATGTATCTTGTCCTCTATGACTTATACTAATATCAGAAATAAATAATTCGATAGTTGTTGAGAAAATTCTTGTAAATATGATAAGGAAAAATGTTTTATATTTTGATGTTTCCGTTTTGTTTTTTAATTGATTATAATATTTATTCAAACTTTTCTTGAATGTTATTTGTCATTTTTTCCGGATAATTAGTTTCTTTCAATGCAATTCTTACTTTTTGAATAGCTAATTAACTAAATTCAGGATCTGATAGTTCTATAGATGTATCAGACAAAGAATTGACTTTTTTATTTATGTTTCCAATTTGATTTTTTGATATAGCAGTAACCCAATCATCTACATAACGGAAAAATAATGGGATATCCATATTAATTTTGGAAGGATATGGAAGCTCCCATAGCACATCCATCAGTTTGTTTATTTATTTTTATATTGGAATTATGTTGTAAGTGTTAGTTCTATAGCTTCGATAAACTCGTTTTGAGGTATGTCTGTATATTTTTCAATTCTGTTCCATTTTTTCATTAATATATCTTTCACAATTATAATAGGAATATTTGTATATAAAGAAACCACATCTAACGAAATAAATACATATTCGTCAGAAATTTTTATGTTTTTTAATTTTCTCTCTAAAATCCTATGTATTTTTGATAATGTATTCAAATAATTAAATCATAGGGAAAGAGGAGTTTGAATACTTGAAAAAATTAGTCTTAGAGGTATGTCAGGTGTGTGCAGTTTTGGAATACCATATATTTTAAGCCATGACAATGTGAATTTTCAATTTTTTTGCTTATGATGGTGAAATAAAAAGTTGTTTTTGATATGAATTCGTAGGGTTCTGTATAATTTGTTATTACATAATATTATTATTATAACCTTTTGATTTCATAATAACAGTTTTGTTAGATTTACCTGCTTTCAAATTTTGAATTGTTTGTTAAATTCTTGGGTTTTAGTTATATTTTGAGGTTTAATATTGCTCTATTGATTGTTGTTTTTTTAATTTATTTTGAAAATAAGTGATAATATTACAGATATCCGATCTTATGTTATTTTGAGTTTCATTATATAGATTATTAGAATAAATTCAATATTACATGAGATATTTTTATCATAGGTAATCCGGTGTCAGTAGAAATATTTTGTGCAAAATTAGGACCTAAAAATAAAACTTCATTGATTTCATCTGGTATCAGTAAAATTTCGATCCATTTTGATTTTATTTCATTTGTATTTTTATCAATTGGTTATTTTTTTCGAAATTTTGTAAAATGTTATTAAATTAGTTTAACTATTTTAAATTTTTAATTTAGATATGTGGGTATTAAGTTATCTTTTTGCATCTTAGTAGAAAAATTCTTCGATTTTTCTGCTTGGCAATTTTTTTAAGGATATTCTCGTCATTTTTCATTATTTTTTTGGTTTCATTTCCGTAAACAAGTCCCATGTAGGTAGGCATTATTTCATCCATGCCAATATAATTTTGTTTATAAAAATGTTTATAGAAAAAAAAATGTCTTCGTTATGAATTTTAACTTTTAGAAGATAAATAGTTCCATAACAACAACAACTTTTATACTATTCAACGAAATTTTAATTACAAGAGACCTAAAATCAAGATAATTTATAAACAAAAGTATATGAAAGAGGCTAAGAAATAAAAAGTTGAGGAAATATATATAGCGGTTTCTTATTGGGAACGTGGCAATGAAACACCAAAGTGGACTAACTTTAATTTTCCGGGATTTCGATTACTCATGTATTCATCGTCTGAGAAATAATTAATTGAGATTTGTGGTGCTTTAAGTTGTATAAATTCTTGTAAAAATTTTAAATTCATATATATATATATATATATATATATATATATATATATATATATACATATATATAGAGAGAGAGAGAGAGAGAGAGAGCAGCACAACATACAGTTGCAGGTATTTAAGAAATAATTATGTTAACATTGATTATCGGAAATATCAAAAAACCAATTTTCACTGAAACAATGAAGTTAAAAGCATATAACAATGGTCACAATTTTTTCAGATGCATAAACAGCCTATTAGAGAAACCAACATATACATGTATCTCTACTTTGTATTCTTCATTATCTTTGGATCTTTCTTCACTCTAAACCTGTTCATTGGAGTCATTATCGATAACTTTAACGAGCAGAAGAAGAAGATAAGTATTATTTGACGTTAATATTTAAGTGAAACTATATTAACTACAGCTTTGTAGAATTTTCACAAGAATAATTCCATTCACATTTTATATCACTTATATTTCCTTGTCTCAATGTTCCCGGTAATTTTGAACAAATATAATTAAAATACATTTTCCTAAATATAATAGCCTTTAGTAATCCGGGAAAAGTAATAGTTACTTCTCGCCACAATAACAATGGAAATGACAATATAGAAAATAGCTGGGAATAATAAAGTCTAATAATTTTTGGTTAGATGCCGGTCGTTCTCGGGTAATCTAGCTTTGAGTGATTAGTGGGAATGATTAAATCATGCAATTATATTCTATGGAGCTGAAAAATTAGCGATGAAGAATGAATCTTTTCTGTAGCAACATTTTTATCTAGATGAAACTAGTCGAGCAAGAAGAAATTATAAGTAAACTACTGTTACAAACGCAAGCATTATTTGACGTTCTGCAACTAAACATTCTCAAAACATAATGTGAAATGTCATATACAATGTGAAATTCTGAAACAATACAATTTACAAGATGCAGGATAAAGTAAAACTATAGGTAGGACAAATCACAACACTGCCATTTTTTCGTTTGGTACATTTTATAATATTTTACTATTAGTATAACTAAGCAAAATACCCCTTTATCACAAAAAATGTTAAAGACATATATTGTCTGGGATATACTAAGTAGAAACGATTATGGAGACCAAAAATTGTACCACACAGAAACCCACATTGTAAGCAAGTATAACTTAAGTGTTTCAACTTTTTCAAATTGAAAAGAGAAAGTTGAAGATTTCAATGAATTAATTAATAATTTTTTAATGGGCATTGGAGGAAGAAAATGAACAATGTCAACCCTAGTTTTAGAAGACCTGTTACACGGTTTTATTTAATTAAATCTTCCATAAATCGTTTAATATTTCAATGGTATTTTTAAAATATCCACTATTTAAAGATTATAAAATTATTTGAGTAATTTATACGCAGGAGGATCACTGGAGATGTTTATGACTGAAGATCAGAAGAAATATTACAATGCTATGAAGAAAATGGGATCCAAGAAACCTATGAAAGCTATTCCAAGACCAAGGGTAAGAATTTTTTTCACTATTATTACAAAATATTCTTTATGTGACACAGAATGTCATTTAAAAACAAAAGTACAACAAAAATAATCTTCCGGAATAAAATCAAATCCTTATATTCTTTGTTGATATTGATATTAAATTATATCCACTTTACTGTTAAAATGCTTTTATCTACTATGCTTAGAGTAGTATCTTTTTTACTTCCTGTATATTTGACTATAGAGTTCATCATTTATAGTCATTGGTTCACATATTGTATTTTCCTCTAGACATTTACCCATTTACATTCATTCTTTCATCTTTCTTATTCTATCCAATAGAAACAGCTTGCATCATGTAAAAGAACAATATTGCATGTGAAGGTGACAAACGATACAATTCTAGTCTTTGTACAATGTAAAATTTTAAAAATTATTTGAATGCCTTATTTCCATATGACATACTAGTAGATATATGTATTCTTTTTTGTTTTTAGTGGAGACCTCAAGCCATAGTCTTCGAGATAGTCACCAATAAGAAGTTTGACATGATCATCATGTTATTTATAGGTTTAAATATGTTGACGATGACAATGGACCATTACAAACAGAAAGAGACGTTTACCAAAGTTTTGGACTCCCTAAATATGATTTTCATAGTTATATTTAGTACCGAGTGCCTCATGAAAATGTTTGCTTTGCGTTATCATTATTTTACGGAACCTTGGAATCTTTTCGATTTAGTGGTTGTTATATTATCAATTTTGGGATTGGTGCTAAGTGATATTATTGAAAAATACTTTGTGTCGCCGACTTTATTGAGAGTTGTTCGAGTTGCGAAAGTCGGTAGAGTTCTTCGATTGGTTAAGGGAGCAAAAGGAATCCGCACACTGCTTTTCGCACTTGCCATGTCACTGCCTGCCCTTTTCAACATTTGCTTACTACTCTTTTTGGTCATGTTTATATTCGCGATCTTCGGAATGTCATTCTTCATGCACGTCAAGGACAAAAGCGGACTCGATGACGTCTATAACTTCAAAACCTTTGGACAGTCAATGATTCTTCTATTTCAGGTAAGTTTATTTATTTTTGACTTGGTTGTGAAAGTAAACAATGTTCAATCCAATTAAAAAAAAAGGAAATTCCGATTTAGAAAGTGACTATTTTTTTAGACAAAAATAGGAACCTCTGACTTGAATTTACTTTTGAACTTGTAAGTTTCTTCCTTTGAAGAATTTTCAATAACTTACAATACAATACAAATACAACCTGGAAAAGTTTTTCATACCCTATCCATCAAAACGTTTATAGTTGATTATTGGAACAACATCAAACCAAACTTAATTACGTATGTTGTCTGTTAGAAATACAGCCATTTTGTCTGGGCCCTATGAAGAACAATTCATGATTTTAATCCGCGCTACTTCACCTTATGTCCTCTTGAACAGGTCGGAGGAGAGCGCATTTAAACAATATGTGGATTGGAGTTTCCTCCTTTATTTTGCATCTTGGACATTGAGTGTGATGCCCATCGTCTTAGATGTTTTGCCGTATACCAGTAGCCAGTAATTAACCCGATGATTAGCCTTAGTTGCTTTTGTTTGAGTTGAATGAGACTCTCCTCCTATATTTTTTGTACTTTAAAAATTGAGCTTCCATAAAATGTTTTTTTTATATCTGAACAAAAATTAACATTATTATTTTCATTGGTAGAAAAATTCATTGAAATATATTCAATTAATATTTTCTTCCTATTAAGAGCTTCTCTATCTACATTGCTCTATGGAGAAATTAATCTCAAACATGAATATTGGAGAAGCAAAGTAGATGTATTAGTTTCTGATAATAGCTTTCTGTGTATATGGCCTTTAGGTCTAGATAACCTACCATTTCATGATATGGTTCAGTATCGGATACAGTTACTTCTAAAATGTATGTGTTAATATTTAGTTTATATATTTTCAGATGTCCACTTCTGCCGGTTGGGATGGCGTCTTAGATGGAATTATAAATGAGGAAGACTGTAAGCAACCAGACAACGAAATAGGAGAAACGGGTAATTGTGGTAATTCCACGATAGGTATAGCTTTCCTACTTAGCTATCTCGTTATATCATTCCTCATAGTCATAAACATGTACATTGCCGTCATTTTGGAGAATTATTCGCAAGCGACTGAAGATGTGCAGGAGGGTCTAACAGACGATGACTATGATATGTACTACGAGATTTGGCAACAATTTGATCCAGATGGAACGCAGTACATAAGATACGATCAACTTTCCGACTTTTTAGATGTATTGGAGCCTCCACTACAAATACATAAACCGAATAAATACAAAATAGTTTCAATGGACATTCCAATCTGCAAGGGTGATCTCATGTTTTGTGTAGATATCTTAGATGCTCTTACCAAAGACTTTTTCGCTCGAAAAGGTAACGCTATTGAAGAAACTGCTGAATTGGCCGAAGTGCAAGGTAGACCGAATGAGGTAGGGTATGAACCGGTTAGTTCAACCCTTTGGCGGCAAAGGGAGGAATATTGTGCTAGATTAATTCAAAACGCGTGGAGAAAACACAAGAGAAACCGCGGAGGTGCAACTGATCAGTCCGGCGATGAAGGTGATATAGACGGTGAAGGGGAGCTTGAGGCTCGACAAACAGCGGTTCTGGTAGAAAGAAATGGGCACAAAGTAGTGATACACAGTCGAACACCCAGCATCAGCTCTCGAACTGCGGACGTATGAGACTGGCCTCGCCCCTCCCCACCCCTGTCATAGTCGTCGGCGGGTAAACACGCTGCTTTGGACTATGTTCAGATTCAAAAGGCCTCACAACAAACACGTTATACTTTATCTCGGATCCTAACTTTGACAGTCAATAACATCAATAAGTATAAAGAACATACATCACTTTATCTCTCTCATGTGCTTCAATTTTCAGCGCTAAAAAATATATGTTTCCTAACAATTTGTTGATATGTTTTTTTCTTTATTTTGTGTAAATAAATATATGAACAAGTTAACTGTAATTGCAGAAGACTGTAAGATCATTTCAAACTTACCATTCAATATCTTCTAAAAATACAGTATTTTGCTTTGGCGGTGTTCAATTTAGGTTTTAGGCGATATTGAGCTTACATATATTTTTTTGCGTTGTAAACGGCACTTTGTGATTGTCCTGAAAAACTGATGTAATGATTCACTACATGTATGTTACTTTAATTAAACCGAGATGAAACTTTACGTGATAGTTTGTGCAGTGTAGTTTGATGGAGAGAGTATCGTTTTTTGGATATTCAAATATATGTATATATCAACTGCTGTACTGTTCATATTTCTATCATTTATGGAAGACTAATTGATTTTATGCTGAACAAGCCAAACTTATTAGAAATTGAATTAGTTCGTCTGAATTATGGAGAAAAAAAAATAATATTATCTCAGTCGGATATTTCATATTTTTTTTCTAAGGTTTGAGCTTTAAAAAAATTAGGTCCTCCATAATATTCTGGTTTGTCTCTACATGAGGCTGTTTTCACAGTTTTACTGCAGTAATGAAGCTTGTATATCATCTGATATCTTTGTGATTATAGAATATGATATGTTGTAACAGAGAATAAATAGGTTCTTATTCCGCTTTATACAATGAGTGATGCCGTAAGTCGTAAGTCTTGGTCTCAATATCTGCAGGATCATATTAACACCAAAGCCATTATATTTTTTATATTCTTAGTATTTTCTTATTGCAACTTCTAACCAGCAGCAAAATAAGCTGAAATATTGAATTAAATATTCAACAAATACCTGAATTGATAATGAACAAAAGTGTTGTCCATTATTATTTTGAGGGCAATATTGAAATATATTTTCTTAAAAGCAATGCAAGTCACGCCTCTTCTACTAACACTCAAATAACAAGTATTTATGAAATTTTGCATTTTTATAATATACTTTTTGTGTGTAATAAAACGTAGATATCCCTATTTAACATATATTTTAAAAAATGATATTTGAAAGATTTTTGTTATGATAGACAAGCTCAATTTAACTCGTATTAGTAGTTTTATGATCAGTATCGAATGTATCAAATGGAGTTGCTAAATAACTAGTTAAAATGAATTTATTACAGAATTGGTGTCCCAGCACTAGTTCTTAGATGAAAGTTCAGCTTATGGTTATTTGCAAAGGATACATAAAAAAGCAGTTGAATTAGTGTATATTTTTTCTGTTTATTCTGATATCCTGTCAATTTCTGATGTTGAGGTATTTTTAAAAATCACGTAAGTTGTGATTCATGCATCAACATTGGTGTTTGTAGGAAAATAATTTCAGTAATGTAAAATTATAAAATTTAAAACATTGTCACTGTTACTCTGTTATGATTAACACCAATCACCAAAGTTTACTTCGTATTTCTCAATATGCAGAGTAATAGAGACAGAACTCAATTGCACTATAACACATACACATTGACCGATCTGTAATAATTTAATATAAAAATTTCCATTCAAAATGTCCAATTTCCTAATAAACTTCTTTAATACATTTCGAAACAGATAAGTCTCGATAAGGAGAGCGAAGGACAGATACTCTAAGAATAATAGAATAAATCGATAGAAGAAAGCATTTATGACTGCAGTGATGAATAAATAGAAGGGAAATTATTTTCTTCTTATGTTGGACACTCACTAGACATGTTTACATAATAGAATATTAATAGGTACTAAATAGCAATGAATCAGTGGAGGGAACTCTCAGGTAGAAGAATTTACTTACTGTTTTGTCGGTATTTTCTAAGCAATAGGGATTATCGCAAATTTAGAATAGTACTAAAAGTTGAAATGATTAGAGTATAATGAAAAAATAACAATTCTCTCGTTTTTCGTCTCTTGGAAGTTGGTAAACTAAAAATATGTAAAAAAGACTCTTTCCAAAGTTACTCGGGAACATTTGTACATTTTTAGTATAAATTCGTTCTACTTAACTGGCTCTTATAGTACTAAGAACTTTTATGCTTTTAGTTGTAACAACTGTATTGAGAAATGAGTTTATATTTATTTGAGTTATTTTGATTTGCGTTAAAAAATTTGAACACTCAGATTATATACTTAATATCAATAACCTTTCGAGGATTTCATGCAACAAAGTAACATCAACTTTCGATCCCGAATGTTGAGTTTACTTTGACGAAGTTTGTACTCACAAAATATTGAGCCCAACTGATACCCGTTCATATTCTTAAAGCCGACGAAATATTTTTTTGTATTTTTTTATATAAAATATTGTTGATCAAATAGTTGTTAATATTCGAAATACTCCAAGATCACTTCAGTCATAAAAAAATTTTCTTATAACGTTTTAGATCTTAAATTAGTGATATTTGATAACTCATTGAGACGTATTTTGAATTTATTTTATCGTTCGTTATTTATTTCCAGTTCTGCCAATGCCACTTATGTTTAGTGTGTTATTTGTCATTCCAATATCATTTCTGTTCACCCTAAGAAATCATACCCTATCAATATTCCGCCCGAGCTAATATAATTGCCTTATATATAAGTGACATTCAAAACAGCCCTGTTTGATCACAGAGCGTATTGGAGTGATAAGTATATTTAGTATTGTGAAAAAATAAATTGAAAATGAATAATTATCTGGTCAATGTGTAATGTAGTACAGAGAAATAATTGAGTCTGCTTCCCAAAAATTGTTCGAGATTGTTGAGAACAAAATTCCCATAATGCTCTCAACTTATCAAATGATAATAATTTTTGAATAGTTGATTCAAGCCAGTAAGTAAATAGTTTCATCGAAAAGTGAATATTTTTGAAAGTAGTTCTCTTTATAAAAATTCCCAAATGCACAAAAAGTAGGAAGTTCTGTTAAAATGGGTGCATTTCAAAGAATTTTGTAAAGATATATATATTCTAAACATGACTGATTATGAATGAATGATTAATCTAATAATAAAAATGGACTATAAAAAAAATTCACAAAAGTTTTACTTTTATAATGGTGCTTTCTTCAAATGCTAATATTCAAGCTATCTTCACATGCTACGTGGACCGCTAATGGGGAGGGGGCGAATGGGAAAACTTTGCGAATTTCACAATTTTTTTATGCCTACCAGAAAAGTATATAAATTGTGTATGTGTGACATTTTAGCCATATTTTTGCATTACACTAAAATCTAAGTATGTGCTTTTGTCGGTCATTCTAAATTTCTTCTTATGTACATTCTCACGTATAAAAATGTTGAAAACAACTGTATTTTGTGAAATTAAGCAATGCAATCAAAAATGTCACCCATATCTTTATTGAGTAGTATATTCATAAATTTCTACATAACGAGAAGTACAAATAATGCACTTTTGCGGTATGTATTTCTTTGTTATAAAAACTGTTATGATATTTCGTTATTTAATTGATTAGTATATTATTGTTAAAATTTTATATAAATATTATGGTTATGGACAGTGTTTGGTTGTACTTTTGCTTATGGTTTAAATCTCAATCACAACCTCGTTTTGATATACTGCCATTCCCAGTCAGTAGATCGATAAGGGGGGTTCTAAACTTTTTTTCATAAACATATAAACAACAGTATCACGTTCGAAACTTTTTAACTGCTTTTATATAAAAAATTGATAGATTGCAATGTGAAAAACATACTATACATATATAGTTATTAATTATACCTACTATTCGCGGCAGCTGCCAATAAGTTACGTTCCTCTTTGCAACTTAAACCCGTCCTATGCTGAAATTCACGAGATCTCTATATCAGTTTTATACCTATTCAATTTTTAGTCACATTATATACGATACTGTGCATGATATCTCTATGGCATGCACATATTTTTTACTGCACCTTCCGTCCAAATTTTTATTTGTTTATACCATTGTATTCAGAATAACAACAGTGTCCAAGACCAACTGTCTCAATTCCCTTTATTTGGATATAAAAATTTCATTTATTTTCTTAGCTAAAATTATTTATCTACATTTTTCGAAGCGTGTCTTAAATATTAAATCCCTCAAATTGGTTGCTGCTGCTTTATATAAGGCTCTGTCATTTTCCATTCACAATATTCACACATATCAATATGTATTAGAAAAGAAGAGTGATATTTTGTATAGATTTAACATGCGGAGGTTGGCATGTAAAAAATAACACATTAAACTTCGATATATTTTATTTTTCATTGACTAACAATATCGTCGCCAATGTCCGAACCCGGTTAACTTCGCTAGTTGCACATCTTTCGAAACGTTTTTGGACAAAATACAGGTTAGCAACTGTTGCTTCCCCCATTATAACTTTTCGAGAAATACTATCTCTTTCTTCTTCTATCTCGCAGCTGAGAATTCTCGGTTGAAAAGGTTTAAATATTCCTACAGAAGTTTCCGTCAACGTTTATATATTTGAAAATGAAACTTTCAGTTCATAAATACCGAGTCGAACTCTACATATTCACGTTACAACGAAACATACGTCGATCAATATACATTGTTAAAACCATTTATTATAAAAATTAATACATTAACAACACATCAGATGTCAATTACCAAAAAATTTTGAAGTATGATTGACAAGAATTGAATAGAAGAGTAATGGGAATGGATAACATAGTTTAACACTACTTACTAATGAATGAATTATCTATAATATTTGATAGGTTTGAAACAATGAGAAAACAATTGAAATTTCATATATTATAAAAAGTTAAGAAAATCGATAACTCTTTATATAATACTTTAATTAGTATTAAATTTAATTATTTGAATATGACATATTCAAAATTACTACGTGGTTGCTCCTAACAATTCAGATTTAAGTCTAAACAAAATTATTACAAGAATACTAATATATAATACGAGTATTCATAAGGTTTGTTCCAACCTGCTAGTCGGGACCGTACTTGGAACAGTTATTGGAAGCGTTTAAATGATATTTTCTGGGCAATCTTCGGCTATGCACGGTTCTGGAAACAGTACTTGTAATCTTTATTGGGCAGAATCACCACCATACCAAAGACGGTATTTTGATGGGTTGGAACGAACCTATAATAATGTGAGATAGCAACACAGTGAATCGACTTTAACAATTGTATATGAATACCATGTTATTCACAACATTTTCATTATACAATTAATTTTATATACCTATAAGCCGATGTACGCAACATTTGTTATAATAAATATCTTTTTTGACCAATATTTTACTAGATTACAGTGCAGGGTGGTATTGAAAATGTGTTTTATAAAAGGAATAACCTGCGGGTGAATCGTTACTGTATAAGAAATCTGTAGGTGTTTAATGTGAATATAAAAAAGGCAATAAGAACATGGTTGTAATTGTTAGCAAATAGATTTATCTGCGTGTTGTTTATAAAATAAATTATTTAACGAAAGAAGGATTTTCTTGAGCTTTAGTTGAATACAAAATCAAACACTTTCCATCTTTCCAAAACACAAAGTGATAAATAGATTTATACAGGTGAAAAGCTGCTATAAAGGTTATTTTTATTTAAATATCGAGATATTTACAGCTTGTTTGTGTTTTCACGGAATTAGTTATTGTTAAATAGGGAAATTGTTCAAAATAATAATGTTTGGTGAAACTGAGTCTGCTTTTATATTGTTATATATTCCACTGTATCATATAATCCAAAATGTGCTCATATATTTTCCCTCATTGAATCATATTCGATGGCACACAAATATATCAGGCATTCAAGTTAATTCAAACTGGAAAATGGAAAATTTTATCTAAAAAGCATGGCGTTAAATTTTCATTTCTATTACAATATTACAATAATCTATAATATAAATTCAGTAATTTCATATAATTGTTAAATAGTAAGTATTTTAATACTGGTTCAAATTAACTGAAGAGCATTTTGGATACCAATTCATCAACATTTCATTAAACAAGAAGCATATAAATTTTACTATGTGGGCTCAGAATCGGTCCAGGCATTATACAACTATGTATGGTGTGTTGTCTCCAAATCTTTAATCATATACTTAAATACCATTTAATACTGTTTTGATAATACATTTTTATAATAAATGGGCACCAAAAATCTGTGAGCATATCTTTTCTTATTTGTAGAATTCGTGGCTTAAAACCCTTGCATGAGATAGGTTTTTGTTCTTCTGAAACAATTGTCCATTATTGAAGTCATACTTTTAAATAACCTATATATTTTTTAAATAGAAAAAAATACGGTAAAATTACTGCAGGTATTTCACTTATTCATTCCAATATCATTATATTTATATGCACAAATTAATCAATAAAAAGTAGCTATATAGATCAATAATAACATCGTGGTTTTTCAATTTTTAAAAGGTTTTTCGTAGAATAATGCAGCATTATTGTCGTTGCATCCGGTATTATTTTCTCACTATAAATAATTCGATTATAATAAATATGTGAGAAATATGATTTTGACTAATATTCGGTATGGGTATGGGTCCGTCCGTCTAAACCATTAATAAATCATCAACTTCATCGACTACTAAAATATTACTTTATCTTTTGAATACTACAGTGTGTTTTATTGACATAATATACAACATTGAAAATAAATTACAAATACCTAATGTAAATAGTCATATCAGAATTTTTGGTGCACATTGATTGAAAATTCAACAATGTTTTTAAAAAAATTCAGACATACATTTAGATCGTATAATGAATGTAACAAAATTTGTTTTCAAGATTTGATTGTTACGAATGACAAAGCTATTTCGAATCCACAATGATGATTATACATTTTGCACATGACTGTATACATGCTTTTTTATATTTTGCATATAATTTATACAGAGTTTCTCAAAACGAAATGCGATTATTTCGAACTAAATAGAATGTCCAAAATGTAGAAGTGATGTTAATGTAATCAACTCTGAAATTTAATTTTGAATAAATCTTTTATTTTGTGAGATCTCGATATGAATTAAGTCTAACAGCACAAAGTTTTCTAAGTTTATGGTGATAAGAAAATTTTACTTGAATATACCAAATTAAAATTATATAGAGAGCTTTGATATTAATTGATATTGTATATTCCTAACAAAATGTTTTTGGAAAATTTTTCATCACTAGAAATTTTGGCGAGTATTTTTGAAAGACTCTGTAAATTAATAAGGTAACTTGTGTGGATCCATGTCGCAGACACGTTATGTATTTGGAATGTGTTAGAAACATGGTATCTACATCTCCAAACTCATAAATGTAATATAATGAATAATCATAGTAAAACATATATACATATAATTTTTCTAAGCAATCGTTGTTTTAGGGTAGCTATTGATATATTATTAAGATTTAGTTTGTAAGCTTTGCGAAAAATTAAAGCGATCTCGATTTAAATTCGGTACAATTTTTAACCTGCTACCATTTTGTTATATTTTATTAGTTTTGTTTGTTTTAATAAACACTTATTAAGATAAACCTTAAAATTTAAATAATCACATCAATTCTATTATATAACTGTAAAGAAGGTTTATGATGAGGTATACGCCAACCCACCTAATATTTGGAATGGAATTATGTCCTTGAGTGCAATATATATTTTTCATAACCTAAGAGTAAACTAATCAAAAAATCATACTGTGCATCCTAACCGTACATAAGACAATAAAGCAACTACTTCTATTCATGTCTTAATTATGCTCAATATCTTTTGATGGAGGTCATCACAAATGGTTTAAATTATAATGTTTTTTTTATTAACAATCAGAATACTTTAACATTCTATAGGTTAATTTGCTCGCGAGTGTTAGGTAATCTAACATCTATAATGCCTTGGTGAGGCTTACATCCAGTGATGCAACCTCATATACCTCATATTAGGTCTATTGGCAAACTTTTTTTAGTCTTTTCGAGTTTCGTGGCGTTAACAACTCCTAGTAGTGGATTTGGGTGGGTTTCTATAGTTTGGTGGTATTTGATGATTCTCTCTTGGATATTAGACGGCATTGGATGACACGTTGGTTGGGTCTTTGCCAGGTTTACTAATTAATATAATTTGTGCAACTTTATATGATTTTGGACAGTATCCGAGTCTCAGAATTACATTGTAGATGTATGTTAGCATGACTACCCCTTTTTATGGCAATTCTTTCAGTTCTTTGGAAGTTATTAGGTCAGAGCCCGGTGCTTTTTTCGGGTTTAGTAATTTTATTTCATTATGTCCTTCTTTTGGAGTCAATGCTTTTATGGGGCTTCTTGTATTTATTGCAGTTGCTAAGTTTTGCTCTACTTCTTGGCCTGTCTCGTGACTTAGTGGTTGGAAGACTGTAGTGAGATGATACGCAAATAAATCTGCTTCTTCCTTGTTGCTTCTAGCCCACTGTTCATGTTTGTTTATTCGTACGGGTGGGGCTGTTATCTTGGGCTTTTTTTGAACTTTTTATTGGCTTCCAAATGAAATTATCTATTCTTGTTAATTTAGATACGTATTCCTCAAATTGTGCATCTCTTATTCCTTTGAATTTTTTCTTCAATTTATGATTAAGTCGATTGAAGTTATTTTTGGCTGCAGGAATGTGACTCCTTTGCCATCTTGCCCAAGCCTGTCTCTTTTCTGCTATTAGTCTCTCTATTTCGAGTGGGATATATTTGTTTCCTTTTTTCTGTTTCGTGTTTGGTGTAGCAGCTTGGGCTGCTAGCTGAAGTTGTGAGTTGAATAAATCTGTTGTTCTTTCGATATCTCCTGGTTCCTTAAGCCTAATCTTTAAATTTAGCGTTTCATTGATTTTGTTACGGTATGCTTCCCAGTCTGTTTTAAAGTTGTGTAATCTTTGTGGTGGTGTTCTAATTATGATTGACGCTCCAACGGTTGCACTAATAGGCGAGTGATCAGAATTTAAGTCATAACTGGGCAGGATGTCTGTGTAGGTTGAGTTGATTCCGTTTGTAACAAAGAAGTGGGTGTGGGTCAGTTGGCCAGTACGTTTGATTGTATGTGCTGTGTTGTCGGGATTGTGTGTGTAATGTATAAGATAGTTTGGTATTTTGAAATATGTTTTTTTTGTGTGAAATGTGTCTCGCTAACAAGTAGTATATCTATTTGGTTTTGTGTTAAAAACAGTTTGACTTCTTCTTTATGCTGTTCTAAGCCATTGGCGTTCCATTGTGCTATTCTAAGGAACATTACGAAATAAAATTATTGAGTATTGTTGTTAGCAAGTTTGAAACCATGTTATTTTGCTGGATTAGTTGGTTAAACATGGCTTTGAATTGGTTGAGAAACCGTGTCAATGTATTAATCTCCTTTGATGATCCAGTTGTGTTTTGTGGGTTATTGTTGGCTGCTTCTGCGTATGATTTATTAGAAATTCTTTGGTTGTTTGTTTTCTGCGGTGGTATATATATTTGGTTAGTATTTGGTGGTATGTCCTTTTTGAATGCTGGGTTGTTTGTATGGCTGCTGTTAATTAGTTTGTGGTAGTGTTCGCATCCTTTATAATTGGCAGTGTGTTCTCCTCCGCACAGAGCACATTTAGCTGGTGTTTCCCTTGTTTTCTTACAGCTTGTAGTGCTGTGGCCTTGTCTACATTTTACGCATACAAATGGTTTATTAAAGTACGTTTTTGAGTGGCCGTATTGCTGGTATCTCGTACATTCTACTATGTTTTTTTATTTTTGTGGTGGTTCGATTTTAATGTTTGTATTTTGAAGTTTTACGAGTTTGTACACGTCTTTATTGTTTTTTGCTAGTTCCAAATCTACGAAGAACAGATTTATAGGTTCCTTGGTATATCTATGTCTGGCGTTTATTATATTTCTCACTTTGTGTCCTGATTTGTTTAGCTCTTCTTCAATTTCTTTCGTATTAAAGGATTGATGCAAATATTTGATTACAACTCTGTAGGCTCGTTCTTCTTTTATTTGGTAAGTGTAATGTATTATATTCCCATTCTTCAAGTAAATGGACAGTTTACTATATTTGTCTATGGTATTACAACTTATTCTGACAACATTGTTAGCCAGGCATTTGGTGGTGTACTCTTCTTGTTCTAAACAGTCGCATATCTGTTCTATTATTTGGCTGTAGTTGATTACTCCATATACGTAGATAGGACGGGGTTTAGTTGTCTGTACTTCGGACTTGTCTTCATTTGGAGCTGAGTGTTCTTCTATTGTTAAAGAACTGAACATGTTCTTTGTTGTTGGGGTATTTCTTTCTGTCGCTAGTTCTTGCTGTCTTCTTCCTTTTAGTACTTCTAACTTGCTGCCATGGTATTTCACTTGTTTTCTCTTCATTACGTTCATCTTCACTGGTTGCGGACATTCGTACTAATTGCTGACTGTTGTATTCGTATAGAACACTATTATTAGTTGCAGATTGTTAGGCTAAAGGGTGCTTGTTGCATGGGTAACAAGGGATTAAGAACTATTTGTTGAGGTATTTGCCCATTGTAACCATTTTGGTTCGTTGGAATAAAATTGTTGTGAATTTTGTGGTGTTGGAATAAAATTGTTTTGATACGCCACAGGAGTAGTAGTAGGATAAAAAGTTTGTACATACGTGTTTGGTTGGTAGTCCATATTTACAGTTATTGTTATACTTGTTTACACTTTCGATTTTCGTTATCACTCCAGTTTTTTTACTCCAAACATGTTATCATATATTTGATACTTTTAACGTTTTATTTGAAAACAATTCAATTATTATAACCGGGTTTCCGTAGCGCTTTGAATAATTGGTACTTCTATACGCTCCAAAAGTCAGAATTATAATGTAAAGAGACATTCTACAATGATGGATGAAGATTTTTAACCTTACATACAGATGGCTCTAAAAACAGAGAAATAGTTTTTGAATTCCTAGCCTTAATTTTGTAGTAAAAATTTTATGGCGATTAATTTTAGTGAAACTATCTTTTTTATTTTAAAAATATCGGTTAAAGTATTTTCTGCGTTGAATGCTTAGAGGTACAACGAAACCTTGACTCAATTTATAAACTAATATAAAAAAATCACATCATTTTGATACATCGTGGAATGGAGTGATGCTTGGCACTTCATAAATATTAACTGAATGATTGGATTGAAAATTGCTTCATGATAATCTCCTTTGATAATGAGTATATATTCTAGCTCAATTTGAAGCTACTTTGGTTCCGAAGCGTAGGGGTATCTAACATTATTTTAGGATTAAACTGGCAATCAACCAAATAAATAGCAGTCTATGAACCTCCTCAGTAACTTTAAGCTTTTTGGCTAAAGCGGGTACAGACAAGCCCTTCACGGGACCTGAATTCTTCTGTCGTATTATTGGATTAGTGTACTGTTAAGCATATGATCTTCCTTAATGTACTACAAAATCTGGTGGATTATTAAGACTAATTCTAGGTCCAAAGTCCAACCCCGAGCAATCAAAGATCGACCACCAAATGAGCTTAGAAACGACATTTGGATTATTATGTTATAGAAAGGGGCATTTTATAACTTAAATTTAGTAATTTATTTAGTTTCTCTAGCATTTATAGCTACTTCACAATTAATTATCAAACTTCGAATAAAAACGTCGCTCCACTCATTTTCATTGTAGCGACTCGGCTGGTAAGCTACGTCATCAGCGTCGTTAGCCAGAGAGTTAGTTTCATGTAGAACGTATTATTATTACGCCTTTGCTGTTGTATGTATTTTTTGAAATGTCTACTCAAAATATGAAGATATGAATATTGTGTTGTACTAAAATGTACAAGTACGACAATAGCTACACCAAATAAAGTATTCATTAGTATTCCAAAAGGAGAGAAAAAAAGGAAACAGCGGTGTAATGCAATGAAA
Source organism: Diorhabda sublineata (assembly GCF_026230105.1). Classification (NCBI taxonomy): domain Eukaryota; kingdom Metazoa; phylum Arthropoda; class Insecta; order Coleoptera; family Chrysomelidae; genus Diorhabda; species Diorhabda sublineata. The sequence goes on along the minus strand of NC_079485.1, from coordinate 12,498,807 downwards.
AGGGACAAAAAATAAACTTTCAAGAGTATGTAATCGGTTTTTTTGTGAAGATCATTTCGAGGTAAGTTGATTTTCAATTAATTAAGATACATCATACAATAGTATTTTAGTAAAACAACGCAAAGTCGAGAAATTGCATTCAGAAAATGCCAAAATTAGGTGCCAAGTTCAAAAATTAGGTGCTCTGTAATTTTCACATTAACAGAACACTCAAAGTTGTGGTGCTAGGAAAACGTGATAACGAATTTAAAAATCAGGTATCTCTAAAATTAAGATCAATACTCAATCAGGTATGAACTAAGCAGGAACATAAAGTGCCTGTGAGAAATTTAGGTAACGAAAATCGTATGTGGATAGGAGAAAAATTCAGGGTACCTGATACTACTATAAAAAAGTATAAAATGAACTTTTAAAATGCTGAATATTTAAGTGTTTTAACGGAAAAAAGAAAACATTGCAATACATTCAACTTTATGGGCGATAAAAGCCATAGAGCCGCCATAAGTTACGCATTACGTCCAGGGGATGATTTTTTATATTCGAAACTGTTGATGTGCTCATTGAGTGCTCACTAAATAATCAGAAGACAGTCGAGAAATATCATTTCTACAGTGGCTGGAGACCTGGAAACCATCATACTTGATGGACTATTAGGTTTTTTCCATTTTGAAAACTGACATAAAATGAAGTGCTAATTAGGTGCTCACTAAATAATCGGGAGACGGTCAAGAAATATCATTCCTATTTTGTCTGGAGACCTTACAACCACTATACCTGATGTACTAAATTCTACACAATAGGTATAATATTTCTCGCCCGTCTCCTGATTACTTACTGAGCAGCTGATGAGAACTTGATTTTATGTCAGTTTTCAAAATGGAAAAATCCTACTAGGACTTAGTACATCGAACATGGAGGTTTTAAGGTTTCCAAACACTATAGAAATGATATTTCTTGACTGATTAATTTGCGAGCACTTAATTAGCAACTTATTTTATGTCAGTTCTAGCAGTGAAAACCCCTACTAGAACTTAGGACAGCAGTTCTAGTAGATTTAAGGTCTCCAACTCACTATGATGATATTTCTCGACTGTCTCATAATTATTTAGTGAGCACCTGATTAGCACTTAATTTTATGTCAGTTTTTAAAATGGAAAATGTTTTCTTTTTTCTGTTAAAGCCCTTAAATAGCACTTGAATATTCACCATTTTAAAAATTCATTTTACATTTTCCTTTTTTATAGTAGTATCAGGTACCCTGAATTTTTCTCCCGTTCGCATATGGTATATGATTTTTTTCATCTAAATTTCCCACAAGCACCTAATTTTCTTGCTTAGTTGATATGTATCTGGTTTCAAATTTATAAGACAAAAAAGACGTATTATTATTAATAGTAAAAAAACACCTTGGAAATAACTGATATACAATTTGAACGTATATACCTTGATGCTGTTATGCCAAGGATTTAGGCACTTATAGACTTCTTATCTGTGGCAAAAAAACTAATCATTGCAAGAAAATCAATTTGGGACAAATCGTCTCATTGATCACGAACAATACCTCTGCTATTATTACAAAGCGCACTATATTTCTGAATTAGAATATTCTTGTCTGAAATCGGAGAATTTAATTCAATTAATCATATTTATTCTATAGTTTTGTGCATCTAGACAAATTATATATACGGTAGCGTACTAAAAAGAGAAGAATTCCTTAAATAATTGGACATTAATAGATGTTAAATAGAGATGATGTTTGTACATAGAATTAATTATAAATATGAAGGAATCGACATCAATTTCCAAATTAATAACATATATAATCTATAAATTAATATTAAATCTTACATTATCAATTTTGTAATCTTATAATTATATAAAAAACAAGAAAGTACGAAAATGTTCTCTGAGTTTATTACAAAATACAGAAATCGCAAAACAACATGATAAAAAATGTGAAAATTGTTGGACATAACTATAAAAGGCGATGAAAAAGGAGGTTGAAGGGAGTTACCAAACATAAATAAGAAATTCTGAAGTCTAAGTAATTACCGGAAAATTCAGACGGGGATTTACGGAAAATGAATAAAGGAAAATAGTAGTAGAGGATGGGATACCTGAGACGCCCCCCACCAATCCAACGCTCACTGCTGGCGCGGTGACGACAGCGATCCCTTATCTCGATAACCAAACATTTAAAAATCATGAAATGAACTGAAATAATTATAATTTCTTCATCACAAAACCGCAAACACACACACTACTTTATAGTATAGTAAAAAAAGCAGACGATAGTACAGTTGAGTTTTAAACGTTAATCGCAAAAAAGGATCTCTGGCATTTAGAAACTATTTTAAAATTGTAAAACAAAAAAATTCCAATCATCATTTTAAATATAAAAGTTGATAAATTGTTATTGGAATGGAACGTATTAGTTCATTTAAGATCGACAAAAACAATAGTATAAGAGAATTCGGTCTTGTCAAATGTCAAAAACGATGCATAAAACGGTATACGTCACACGTCAAAAAATAGTCACGCAGTAGATGTTCTCAGCGGGGTTTGGGAGGGAAGCATCGAAATACGGGGTGTGTTAAAAATATGTGACTTGTGTCGACATACGTGTAAGGCGATAACGGCAAAATTGGAATACGGGGTCTGTTGAAAAAAAACATGGAAATACGGGGTATGTTAAAAAGAGGTGACGTGACGTGTTTTGCAAGGTGATAAATGCCGACGTACGTGTATTGACAGTCGGGCAAATAGAAGTACGAGGTGTTGTGTAAGTTGGCATGAGGTGTACGTGTAAGGTGATAACGGCAAAATTGAAATACGGGCTATGTTAAAAGAGGTGACGTGCAAGGTGAGCCGACAGGGTGTAAAGCGATACCGGCAAAATGAAATACGGGGTTAAAAAATCGAGGGGTTAACGGCCGACGTGCGTGTTTCTTAAGACTATAACGGCAAAGTGTAAGGTGAAAACGGTGTGACGTAGTGTTTTGTCAGGGCAGGGCATATCGTTTTATTGATAAGCAAACAAGTAACATAAGGCGATAACAACAACATCGCAGTATCGTCTATACCGGGTGTGACGCATGTGTTTTGTTAATAATGGCAGGGCACAATGTGTTGTTGTTGATAAGCGAACAAATGAGATAAGGGCATTGACATAAAAAGACGAAAATAACGGCCAACTGCAGACGCCAACATTGAAGTATCAGGGGTGTGTTAAAAAAAGGAAGGTAAGGCGATATCGATGTCAGAAAGATGTCAAATTATGAGCCCACGTAACCATGGGAAGTAAAGACATTTTAGAAGTTAGATGTAGAAGTTGTTGTAAAGAATATGATACATACCTTTACACACACAGTAGGGCGATACCGGTCCACACATGATAAAATTACACAAAAATTAGAATTACAACGACAACAAACCTTGACTCTAACCGCAAGAAGCGATAATCGTAGCTGCTTACATTATTCCATATTAATCGCAATAAATATAAATTCACCAAAATCATAGCCCTCATATACCAAACGTTCCAAAAATCATTTTTTCGTATATAATAATAAATCAAAGTGCTAAGATTGGTCCAGGCCAACTGATATTGCGATCAAAACACACACACACACACACAAATACAAACGAGGTAGTTGCCAACCTTTCTACTTTTTATACATTCCTGACGAAAGAAAGCAATAAAATATGGAGTGTTTTAAAGGTGGGTCCAATTCACAAATGGATCGTTTTTCCGTCCTTTAACATAAGTCATATCCGCATTAGATGCTTCATCATATTACCAAATTGATGTAGACGTATCGCGCGATCTTGTTTGAGTTACGCCAATCGATGACGAATTAGTTGGTTGCAATGGTTTATACAGTCTGAAAAAGCGCATTGATACTGCCTTACAGCTTCGAGAAAGGGTTAAAGAAGAATTATTTTTACACACATTATTACATTTTTTCTTCGATCGATGATTTAGTCTAAGCCACATTTATACATTTTTTTGTATCGGATACTCCAGCAGTATTTCAATGCAAATGAACATGGGAGACCCTGATTTAAACTTGATAACATCCCCTTCTATAATGGATATACCAGCAAGTGCATGAAGTTTGAAAATGTGATTGTTTATTACTACATCACCATCGGCGTTATAATGAGATACACTTAAAATTTTACAACTGTTTGGAAATTTGAATGCAATTCCTCCATTATCCAATATATAAAATTCCTTGTTCAATTTAGTCTTTCAACCTTTTAAACGAACATTAAAATTTGTGTGATAGGTATCTGGCCGCCATAGATATAGAGGCGATGATTTAAGTATGGATGGATGGATCATAGGTTGATTTCGAAAGGAAATGGCTACCAAATTTGTTGATAGGCATTGTTTGATGATCTACGAAGTACTGATATAAAATTTTCGTTTCCACTTTATTTATTGAATTATTCCAACCTCACACAACTCTTCAATAATAGATACAATTTCGTTTGAATGACCAGTATTTCCGGCAGCCTGAGAAGCTACAAGTAATTCTAATCTTTCTAATCTTGGTTTGGTAGTATATTCCATCAATATACCCTTTCCGGTTTTTTTCATATTTCGGGTTATTACTCCTTTCAACAATGAAGATGGTACAGAACCAGATCTCTCTCTCACTCATTGCTTTTCCTTTTCCAATACTGGTCGGATAATGGAATTATATTTGCCTTTGATATCATCTGGAAAAATTCTAATTGGAAGATCAGGGTTATTTTCACGACGATTTGCACTTGTCGTCAGGAGAGTGGTCTTCGATGCAGAAATATACATTTTCTAGTAGTGGACGGATTTGTTCTATAAATTGATGATTCAAGTTGTTTCGTGCCAGATAGGAATATTTTAGGGAGAATATTTGGTTGTTTTGAATGATGGGGAAGAGGTGATATAATTTAAGGACTTCGGCTTTGATAATTGGTATATGTATAGCGAAAATCAATTTATTATTAGCAAACGAAACTGCCTAAAAATTGGTAGTATGTTAGAATGTTTTTAAATTTTGTAATTTGATTGTTAGGGTATATTTTCTTCAAATATTCTAGCGTTTTTTGTAACCCTTGACTAGGGATAATAAAAGGATGAAGTGTGTTTCGTTTTGCAAAAGCTATGGAGTCTTCCGAATTATCTAAGAATGTGATAACATTTTGACAGTCTAGATTTATTTGTGAAATGATTGCTTGAAAGGTTAAATACTCGTGTGATTCGGTGATTTTTGCACGCTGATTTGAAATTTTTCGAGAGAATTTTTTGATTTTTTAATAAGATGCGAATTGTTACATTGTAATTTTTTAAAAGATTCTTGGAAAGTGAACTTTGTAAGTTTATTTCTGTAATCATGTTTTGTTGTTTCTAGAATTTTTATTACGTTATCATATTTATTACCGTCATCGGTATCAAGTGTACCAAACAACCATTTTTGTAGTTGACCGACCCCGTCAAAGAAACTTCTTTTATTACGTATATGAGGTTGTAAATTATCAAGTTTCGTACGTGTAATTTTGATGAGAAATTCTGTTCTCAACAACATGTCTTGAGATAAGGCATGATATGAGATTTCATTAGTTGCATTTCTCACTTCTAAATTATTCTTTATAATGAAAAAATGTTTTTCAATGTTGAACAATTGCTTAATAATAGGTTCTAAATTCAAATAATATATAAAGGAATGTTTACTATATATCAAACGTGCGTCTCCTAATTGTATCGGTAATAAAGGATTATTGATAGTAGTTAAATCTATGTCTTCCGTAGCGTTACTCTTGTGCAGTTTTTGTATTGCCAGAAGTGCTAGAATTATTATTTTCATCTGCCCCATCTTCCTGAAAAATTTGTTTTTTATTAGTTTTGAGTTTTCTTGCACTTGCTTTGTGATAAATGTTTTTATCTGTTATCAATTTATTTTTTGTCTGAGCTAATATTTTCAATTTTTCGAATTTTGGTTTGGTTGGTTTTTTGTTTCTTGTTTTTGTACAAATATAGGCTAATTTTCGTTTTTATTGTCAGGGGCTTCGGTGCGCTTTTCGTTTCTATCATTAATAATCTTTTCTTTTATGGTTTTATTAATCTGTTATGTTTTCGTAAAGTCTTGTGGTTGCTTGTTTGTGAGCTTGTACATAGTCTGATATTATTATGTGATCATTAAGGTCAAAAGGATTTGTTTCATTTATGTGTCCCTTATTACCTCAAATGGTGTATATTTGGTGACACTATGAATTGAGTTGTTATCAATTGATCTAATGTGAGACTTCGATTTTGTTCTATTAAACATCGTACATGTTCAATAAGTGTGGAATAAAACCTCTCCACGGGGCTATTTGAATTGCTAGCAGTTGTGAAGTGAAGTTCAATTTCATAAAGTTCGCAAAAGTTTTCAAGATCTTTATTTTTAAATTCCGTACCCGAATCTGCTGTTATTTTTATGGGCAATCCATGGTGTGTTATAAAATTAAATAAGCATTCTATTATAGATATTCCGTTTAGCTGATAGAGGGTAGGATTGGCCGTATCGAGAAAATATATCTATTATGGTTAAGTAAGTGTTTCCTGAAATTTGAAAACAATCAATATGAATATGTTGAAAAAGACGTGAAGTAGTTGGTGTTAGGTTGAATTTTATTACTGGTGGGTTTCGATCGTATTTGTTTTTTTGACAAATTTCGCAATTATTCACGTATTCTACAATGTCATGGGACATTTTTGGCCAATAAAATCGTTTACCAAGTGCTATTTTCATTTCATTTATACCGCGGTGGCAAGTTTTCGTTTCATGATAAAATTTGAGTTTCTCTACTTGTACTTTGATTTGTAAAACTTCTAAAACGGTGTTACTTTGTATAATTTTGAAAGCAGAATTTTTTAAGTACGATTGCATCGTAGTCGTCAAGATTCTAGATAAATCGCGGTGTTTGAAATAAATAGCGTATCTTTTGTTTGGAGCGATATGTTCTTTTACAAAATTTATTATTTGGATGGAAGAAATGTTTGAAGGTAATGTAACATAATCTAGTATTGTTGAAAATTTTGGCAGTTTTACATTTGATCGATTCTATTTCTCCAGTTGTTATTCTCTGTCAACGTATGTTGAGTTTCAATGTCAGATTCCGAGTTTGAATCTTGAGTGCTCTAAGTGTTGATTGATATACAATATCTTGACTACCCAAAGCTGCCTTAATTTGTGCATTGATTCGATTAACGGAATTTGGATAAGCTTTTTCTATAATATCAGGTTTAATAATTGAACGTGAACTACCTGTATCTATAAGTAATTTTAATTTGGGATTATTAATTTCTATGTAAGGTAATGCGTTTTCTGAAGAAATGTTAATTTCTACTCAGGTGTTCCTTGTTTTTGGCTCGTTTGGATAAAATTTCCATTTTCTGTCTTGTCATAGTTATAGTACGTTTGATTTTGGTCATTATTGTCGTTATTCTGACTCTGATAGTAATGTTGTTCGTCCGATTGATCGTAGTCGTTTGTGGATAGCTCTTCGGAAGTAAAATTTGAATTCTGTCCAGAATTTCGAAATTAAAGTTGAATTTATTGATTTGAAAGAATTAGTGAATTGTTTATCAATATTCCGTTGAGTGTTAATATTAGTTTTGTTATCTAATCTTATATTTGAAATTCCGTTAATTATTTCATCAATATCGCTCATGAAAATAATTTAAAATTAATGTTTATAATAAGAAATTTATTCGTAATGAACAAAATTTAACTACCTTTACCAAAATCCTTATACAGAGGGATTTGTAAAGGTAAAAAGGAAAAGGCACTTACAGATTGTTCGTCGATTCGAGCGCTCTGCTTCCCTGGTTCTTTTTCTTGATTCCCTGCTCCTATTGCCACAACTTCGAAAGTTTATAAGTTCGTAATACGCACTTAAGGTGTAGAAACTCCAAGATCCCGAATTTCACTTCCGCCACAATGCAAAGCTGTTCACTTCCGAAACCCATGCGTATCCTACTGACTGCGCCAATTATATATTAAAACTTCGAATTTGGATTTTTAAAAACAAGAATTACAATTACAATAAATGTTTATCAAGCAACGTTAGAACAAAGAATGAATTATGAAAAGAAATACAGTTTTTATTATCTTCTATGTTTCCGCAAAGTCATCACATTTGTTATATGCAGTCACCTGTTACTTCATATGTAACTTGCGATACTTTGTCGAAGGCTTATGTGATGTGAGCAGTATCTTTCAGGTTCAAAATCTTCATTTATGTTATTGAATAATTGGTATACCAATACCTTTTTTTAGATTTTTTAAAATATCTTTGATAAGATGAGTAGTAAGTAAGTTGATCTTTCCCTTGTTTTGCCTCCATACTTATCTTGACCTAATCAATATAAATTTTGTTGTCACTTAAAATACTGTTTTTAATATCAATTTGAAACAAGTTATTAGTACTAAAGATTAACTATATAAGATTCTCAGAATTGTTTGAAATTTCTGCTTGCGTATATATTATAAAGAAGCCATGTATGTAACTTACGTGTATTGTTTTGTGTCATGCTCGATTAATTTAGATTTCTTTCCCTCTCATTATACTTCACTATGAGTGTGTCAATAATTTTCATTCTATAGCTATTACTCGAGACAGCACAAACTGCATTTATATTAATTTTTTCAATTCATATCAACCCCATCAAAAAGAATCGAATAGAAATGAGTATTGAATTATTATTTAGCATATTGAACTTATTCAGTACTTGAGGGCATGAATTATTGCACAAATAAGAAATAAAGACCTTTGGGTTATATTACTCGTGATCTATGGGGTTAGATAAACAGAGAGGGTGAAATGGAAATTCGATACACTCGATATATATTCGTGATATTGGTTTCAAGGTGGTGGAAATGAAATAAAGCCATACATAATGAGGACGAAACTAACACCAACCAACCAACATCCCCTGTTAGCTTTTCTGTGGTTTCCAAATTAAATACGAGAATAATTGTAATTATAACCTTACAAGTAAGTAAATTAACAGTATTAAATAGAATAAATGTTACGATAGTCTACAATTACCCCCTGTTTTTCCAATTTTACTGCAGGAAATAGAAAAAAATGTGAAATTAAATTTAATTATTTACTTTGGGACATATTCGCCATCATTTTATTTAATTACCGATAGCATTGGATTTATATATTAAAATATATATATAAAATATATATATAGGGATTTAAGCTAATATTCCAGGATAATAGGCAGATGGCTGAGGGCGCTATGCATACCTATTCTCTGGGAGTATTAGCTAAATGCCGGACAATAGATTATTCGTCGAAAAATGACCAAGCGTTTATATATTCTCCTGGAACTTTAGCTAAAATTCGGATGTCGATAAAGAAAAATTAATATCATTACGAGAAGCATCTTCTATGCAGTCAGTCTCGGGAGGACAAGGGTTTAAAAAATGTGGATGCAAGCCCGCAAATAAACAATGTTCTTGTTTTAAAAATAAAATAAAATTTAAATCACAATGTCACCCAGCCTCCACGTGCTGCAATAAACCTAACCTAACCTAACCTTTGTCCATCTCCGAAGGTAGCTAGTATTTTTTCTTCTAGTAGGGTAACTATGAATGGGTATCGAAATTGAATTAAGAAAGTGTTTGGTACCCAACCACACGGGTTCTTAAATGAAAATGAGCGGGGAGAGTTGAAATTTTGTATTAGCCATAAATGTAACGAATAACTCTTTTTTGTAATTTGAAGATAGATTCGAATAGGTGCAAACTACAACATCCCCAAAAGGCAAACCATAGTGAAGATGCGATTCGAACAACGAGTAGGAAGTTGTTTGAGCAGTTCAAATACAAATTTAATAACATAACAAGCAGAGGATTATATTTTTGCAATGGAAATTGGCAACCCATGATTTCACTGTTGATATTGCTGGCAACATAAACCCTTTTTGTCGCAAATATCTGTATGCCTTAGGTCCTTTATAAAATAATGAAAGGGGAGTTTTGTTTTCAGATAGTAACTATGGGGATTTCATCTTATGTCGTAATTGCATATTCACAAGAGATTTCGTAAAATTCGTGAGAGTTCCTTCTCCATACAAAACGTTCGAAGAGAGTTGCCTTTTCATAATCCTTTTTTTCTGTAGCTCGCAATTGAGTATTCAGGTTATTGACTTTTTCCTAGCATTGGTTAGTTCCTTTCTCAACCGTTCATTTTCTTCTTGCAATGACTGCTTCCTACCTCCAATTCCCATAGAACAAGATGGAAGGTTCTGTAACTCTTTCAACCACTCTTCATCTTCATGGTTACTGATAGAATTATCTGTCATATCAATGTTTCTGGAATAAATCGGAGCAATAAAATCACTATTTGAATATGTTTGTGGATGTGAGGAAACATTCAATTGGATTATTTGTTCATCCAAATTTTCCCTATCCGATTCACTGAAGCATCATCATTTTTGTAGCGGAATGGTACAGCAGTAGTAGGCAATCTTTTAGATTGACTAATATTTTCACTGAAATGTTTGCTGCAGATCAGCTTATTTCTTAATGATTTCTGGCTTAGGTTTGCCAAAACAATTACCTAAAATATGGAACATCAATGTTAACATACCTATTTATTGTAGTGGTTGTGGTAAAGTATTTTTTTATGTTCAAAAACTTGAATTTATTTCATTTCAATAACTGGCATAAATAGAATAACGACTAGTAGTACCCTTATTTGGAATTTCCCTAACTGTATCTTATATCATCGTCGGAATGACAGAATTTTCCCGAATTGTATTAAGATAATTCCATACCTGTGTATCATTCTCAAAAACAACTATACATCATCATCATGAATATTATAGCAGTTTCTTCGGAAAAAACGTGGAGTGAGGCAAACAACTACAACAGTAGAACAGCAGAAAACAGTTTAGAACAATATCTCTAAATTTAGTCACCCTTCAATCGAGTTGGTTAGATAAAGCAATATAATAAAACTTTCCCATATATAGAAATGTGCTTTAATATTAGCTGCGTCAAAAAATGAATTTATGTAATTTTTTAACAATAGTTCATTTTTATATCGAAACTATTTTAATTAAACATATTGCCTGACCTTATCTAATAATTTATTTTTATATATTGTAGCCCGCTTACGTATAAAAATACAATTAATGAATTACTTATTCTTCCACCCTCGAAAAAATTTACAATTGCGCGTCCCTGTTCTGGCGAACTATATTGATGAAATCCATAAGCGCACATGCGCTTTGCTTTCAACTAGAAATAGGTTGATAAAAGTCTGGGCGCAAACATTTTCTGATGTCGCGCACCGATACATATCACGAAAATATTCACAAATACCATGTTTAATATTCCAACGGCCCTAGCCGAAGAAACCCAACGTAGTGCCGTGTTTACCGAACGCTTTCCTCTTAACTTGTGGTCCAAACATTCACCATTCTGGCTCCAGAGGCACCAAATTTGCAACAAAAACCCAAGACTTCCCTCAATTTTGATAGATCAAACAGTAGAGAACAGTATTTCGACACCATTCACAACTTCAAGCCTAAAACATCCTTTTTGGACCAACAGTCTGTGTCTTTTGACAGTTATTGTCGAAGATCTTCATTACAAAAAAGTTATTTCGAAAATGAAAGATATAGGTCATCGCTCGAAACTTTCCATCCGAAAAAACACTATGAAGAGGAAAGTCAGGAAATGCTTTGGATGTATACATCTAAGTCTCCGATAGGAAATTCGGCCTCCTCTCACCACGGGTCTGAAGTAACAGGACGATTCAAATACAAATTTAATTACAAAGACCGTACTGATTTTCTTTCACTGTCTTTGTCGCCACCTGGATCTCGAAATAACTTTTCTTTTCGAGAATTTCCTTCCCTGTAAGTATATTCAAATTTTATATTATTGAAGAATTTACGAACTTCATGCTGTATGTGTGATATCTGATATATGTATCTGAAAAATGGGAAATATTATTCGAAATCGAAGTGAAAATTAGATGTTAAATATTTTAATATAAATATGAAAACATTCCGAGTGTATTGAAATACGTTACGATTGCCTATTAGTTCTACTATTATTTCAATTTCGTTATGTATATTCCATATTTTTGTGATTACAGAGATTAAATAAGTAAAAATAGTGAAAAAGTTGAATTAAAAGTATTGCCAGATAAAGGAAATACAACCTGAATTTAGACAATGTAAGTACATAATTTTAACAAAAGGGATAGTTTTAACTTATTTCAATATCACTTAGGTTTTACACTAGGCTAGTTCATTTACGCCCCAGGCTGTATTTTCCAGTTTGTGATGTTTCTTTCTTCAATGTTACATCTTTTCCCTCCATGGCCTTCTCTTTTTTTCTCCCCATAAATTTGTCTGTACTTTTCATATATTTTGTAAATCTAACCATTACATTCTTTCTTTTTTGACATTTTCTACTACATATATTGTTTTCCATATAAGTCATGGATTTCTCTTTTTATCCATTGTGAAATTTCAATGGTTTTACACATATCATTTTGTGTTATTTTGTAGCCTTTATGCCTTCTCTTGTACTTTATTTTTTACCGTCGTTTTCAAATAAATGTATTCCTTTACTTTCTTCCGGTTAACTCAACTTTGTTCACAAATAGTTAAGACTTCATTTTATTCAATCTAATATCATATAGAATATTGTAACTTGCTGTCTAATTCCAGTTGAGACTTTTTTGTCTTACTTTCAGCTGCCTTATTTTTTCCAAACAGTATATCTATTATTTCCTTCTTGCATGTTTTCTTCTATGGCTGTACATTGAGGAAGTTATTTCCACTGTATCGTTCTTTGTCTCTACACCATAGACCCCAATTACATTCATCGCATAACTTTCCAACTATCATTACAATAAAACTTTTCCAAGTTCTCTTGGATATCCATCTCTTTCCGAATTCGCTTTCCTTCCTTTTTTCACTCCGTGATTATACTACTTCTCTGTGCACTAATGTCTATATAGAGTGGGGATTCTGAGATTACAGTTTATATTTAACTTAAAACTTCGTTATTCAGGTTAGTCTAGCCTAGACCATTCGATCGAAGTTCAATTGCTCTGATTTGGTTAACTGAAGTTTAGAGTCATTGTTCCAATAATATGAATTTTTTTTAATTTATTATTTTAATTATTAACTATTGAATAATACTTATATTAACAAATTGAATATATATATATATATATATATATATATATATATATATATATACATATATAATGAAAATATTAATTAAACAAATTCAAAAATCAATATTGAAATTGAAGCTTGATTAAAATATTAAGTTAATGATTCTGGTTGCTATCGTTGTTAATTTTAATTAGCTAGATTTTCAATTACATCAAATTGTTATAGGTGAGATCAGGCTAGGTCATTATAAATGATGTTGAATATTTGAATATTTACTACCAACCAATAAATTAACTAACATAGTTTATGAAATTCCTTGTTTAAATTCTAACAAGAAGTACATTGGTCAGTCCTAGAAGTCCAAGTGTTTCATTGTCTGTGATTCAAAATATCGAATATATAATCAAATCAATCAGTGTCTCTGCATTGCTTATTACCTAAAGATAAGACAAAATACAGAGTGAAAATTAATGAATAGAATTAATCAATAAAATGTGTTGTTATATATATATATATATATATATATATATATATATATATATATATATATATATTTGTGTGTGCGTGTGTGTAAAAAATAAAATGTAGGCAAAATTCCAAGAGACACGTGAATTCAAGAGTATGCTTAAAAATAATTCACCGAATGTGAAATTTCTGCTTATTGTCACGATACTACAAATGTTTTGAATTAATTTTGAAGCTATGCATAAAAAATAGAAGCTACCAAACACATTTTCAAAATAATAAACATATATTAACAAAACTGTCACTTCGCCATTTAAAAGATCTTATTTTGGATTTCGTAAAATTTTATCCTTTTTTTCAAGGAAAGTTTGGTATTTACGATGGTTATTATATAATTCATACGCTGAACGTGCTTATGTTATGTAATATAGGTACTTCTAAGATTATTATGAACTGGCTGTGTCAATCACAACATGCATTGCTCTCTCCAGGTTTTGACCAAGGTTTCAATGTACTTTTAATTTAACGTAATTTGGATGAATTTAGATTTCGCCGCACCTTTCATCTTTCATCTTACAATAAAAAATCACGTCATGTACCTCTTATTTTACACTTAATGAGTTATTTCATGTGCAAGTTAGTCAGTTTCTCTATTTCCCTAGATGCCAATTGCTGAATTTAGAGAGCTGTTGATACCATGGTTTGCGGTTGATGAATAGTTGACGGAACTAAGAGAGTCTATTATTATTAACAATTTTTGGTATATATTTACATAGTATAGGGTTCGGTTTCTAAGGAATGGCATATAATGCTGCTAAGGATCTTATACTGCTCAAATTTAAACATATTTTTAAAATAAGTTGGTAATGTATTTTGTTTGTTGAATTTTGCTAATAAACTAACGTTAGGAATTAGTTGAATGAACCATGGGAGTGGATTTATCAGTTATTTACTAAACATTTCAAGAGTTTCAATTAACTGAGACGTGTATTTAAAATGTTATAAAAAGTTTAAACATTTTTTATGAACAAGCACTAACCGCCTTTTTAATAGTTTGATAGACAATCTAACAGTTCCGCATTGTAAATACATACAAATACATATACAAATATTGCTTTACTTTCCACATACTGATGCGCTAAACAAATGTGTAAAAAATTAGATATCGTTCTGAGATTCTGAGGATTGTTGAAAACAACGACCCTTTTATTCTATCCTTTTAAATGCCACATTTAGTCTTAAATGTGAGATTATTGTTGTCCCTCCACAAATTTTAATATATTTCAACATAAATTTAATTTATAACAATTTCTGATATAAAATATGAAACAAAATTTACATTTTTTAACATAACTGATATACTCCTTAACAAATAATCCTAACAATTACAATCGGAACCTAAGAATAGATAATAAAAAATTCAGAGATATATCAGGAATTTTGTATGTATGTACAACATAGCGCTTGTCAAATTTCCCTTTATATTAGATAGTTTCATAAAACCGAGAACATTCACCATTACCAATTACTGGATTAATTTTGTTATTCCAAAATAGCAATACGATATATGAAAAACTAACTTAGATTCCAATGTTTTATAAATTCGTAGCTATCATACGTGCCATCCTGTATTAAAGTCTATATAATAAAAAATAAACACCTGAGTTTGCCAAACATATGAGGTATTCCAATCAGTTTTTCAATTGCGTAAATTGTCGCATAAGAAAAGTGGCTTATATTTCAAATAAAATTTCGCGCTCCAATGCTGAAACTATCTAGCCTGAGTTATTTTTAACTGACCGTAGATTTTGGCGAGTTGTGCAACGGTGCTAGTTTATCTAAATCGTATTCAAGAACAATTACAAAAATTTAAGTAAAATGTATTTTGCGTGAGACAATTTAAGTGAATTTTTAGTGATACAATGAATACGAATGTTTATATCAACTATTTTGATCAAAAAATTTAAATCATGAGTGAAAGATTTCAGATATTCAATTTAATTGAAAAACTTCGTCTTGTTCAAAACTATTTCTTAAAAATAAAGTTGTGTGTTCTCACAAAAAAATTCATATAACCTCCAAATCTCAGTATTAACTCCCGTTAAAATGACCGATATGTATTCAAATAATTCGGTACAAATTTGTTTTCCAAATGAATCAATTGTGTCGCATGACGATTTTTTTATTTATTTGTTAAATTGTGATAAAACTACGGAAGTATTAAAATTTATTCTATTTCTACATGTTGTAACACCTTTGATAATATTATGGCTCTGTTTAAACCGCAAAGAAAAATTTCGGAGAAGAAAAATTACTGAAGTAAATGTTAAATCAGAGACTAATATAAAAGTTATTCTTCCGCAACAAGTTCTTTGGAAACCTTCAGGACGTTGTCATTCATTATTTATTATGAAACTGTAAGTGAGTTAAAGATTTGAAGAATTATTAACAAACTTTTTCACGCATTAGACATTTTTAACACTGTTATTTAGTTAGTTATTTAGTTCAGTTTCACCCCTGCATCCAAGCATCTTGAGAATTTTTCAATTTTTGTCTGCCTTTGACAAATTAAAGAACTAAATAAGATTGAACGAGGACAATACTAGCGAAATATTTAAAAAATGGAGCATACTTTATTCATACAGAATTTGAGACAACTTTTGACTCCACACATTTCGCAAAATCTATTCATTACTTAATACAAGTATTTCCTAAGGGCTTCAAATCATAGTTACTTCTTTTTCTCAAAGTAACTGGAATGCATTAATCATCATATGGCTTTAATATGTTATCGGTCCATCTCTTTGGTTAACAACCTTGGCCCTTGGTCTCCATTACAGAAGTCGTCGAAATTAATAAAATAAACTCTGAAGGCCTAGTTGAGCAATGAATATCTTGAATGAGGACATATAGATTCTAACTGATAAGATCCAGCTGTTAAAAATCCTTAATACCTAAAAATTCACTGTTTGTTACTCTGTTACTTTAATGTTGAAATACATTTAATACCATAAATATAAAAAAAATTCACTGCGCCCATACAGGCTGTTAATCATAATCTTTTACCGTTTATAAAATACTTAAGTATTATTTTTAGATCGCCTTCTAAAGACACGAGTCTTCTAGATTTAGATGATATACAAAAAATTCGTTATATCGAAAATCGAGAAAGTCAAGAGGATGAAAAAGACTACAATACTGGTGGATACATGCCTATTAGTATTGGAGACATTCTCAAAGGACAATACAAAGTTTGTAGAAAACTTGGTTGGGGACATTTTTCAACAGTTTGGTTGTGCCAGAATTTATCAAATGAGTAAGTATATATTATTAATTACTTCACTTTTCTAACAAATATATTTCAATATTCGATAATAAAATATCGAGGACGATCCTTCACTAAGGTAATAGTTCGTTCAGTAGGAAATATTGCTCCAGTTTACTACTATCTTTTAAATATACGAAGGTAGTCCGATAAGTAGCTGGACTAGACTACGCCTACTTATTGGGCCGATTCCACGCTTAATTGGAGGAAAAACGCATTTGGCAGCATGATGATACACCGGCTCACACCTATACCCGAAGCACTGCTAAATTGGTCCACTTTGGCTATGAACTGCTACACTATCTAGCATATTATCCAGATTTAGCTTCGTGCGACTTCTTTTTGTTTCCAAACTTGAAAATGTCGCCGAGCAGAAATTTGTGTCGAATGGTAAGATACTGCGCCAGAAAGGGGTACTTGGCGCAGACCTCAAGAAAACGTATTATTCAAACGGGTTAAATAAGTTGGAGCATAGCTCGGTCAAGTGTATTATATATAAATTTGTTTGTGTAGGCTAAGTACTTATCGAACCATCCTTCTATACAAAATATTTAGGTATTCGATGCGAAGATTTTCAAAAATATCCTATATCGGTCGATAATTAATGGAAATTAATGTTACACGTAATCTACTCATCTACTATAAAATACATATTGTTCTGTTATTATTTTTTCAATTATTTTTATAACGCTAATGCTGATATTTTAACCACCTTTGATTGCAATATGGCATGAACTAATGCCTTTAGAATCAATGTGAACTTCCATTATACCTCTATATTATTTTAACTGGATGCAATTATGGAAGAAATAAGTAACTTGAACTTTTGAACCAATTAAAAAGAGTTTTGTTCAAGTAAACTGCCATAATTTAGAATCTCAATCAATTAACAATAGTCTCATCAAAGTCACTTTTGGGTTCGGGTATTTTCCTATTATTCATCAATCATAAACTTTTGTTACAATCTTACTATTAGGTTTTTGCGTGTCTGTAAAAATGGTTTTGAACTCGAGAGAATACTAACACACTTGAAATTTTTCTCTACTATGGTTATTCTTGAGTGTACATATTGATATATTCCCTCAATAGTCAGCTTATATTCATTGTATAGGAAAAAAATCTTGTATGTCACTAGAAGGGGGAACTGCTGTTCTACACTCTTCTCATATCACACCCTGGTTATAATTTTTCAATACAGGATCCTGTAATTACATCTTTGCTGTTTCTGGTCTAAGCACAACTTGAAAGTTATTTAAAAAAATAATGTACTGACCCTTATCCATCCTAGAGTTGGAATACACTTTATTAATATTTACTTATGTCTTAGTGGGCCTAATTACGTTGCCCTGAAAATTTGCAAAAGCGCACAAATGTTTACTGTAGTGGCTCAAGATGAAATAAAACTACTGAGAGATACAAAATTGATCGACCCTTCACATATAGGCTATAAACATATTGTCCAAATGGTGGATACGTTCAAATTATTGAGTGTTAATGGAGTACACACTGCCATTTCTATGGAAATTATGGGGCCCTCATTACTACATCTATTAATACAATCTGATTTTAGAGGAATTCACTTAAGTGGCGTTAAAAGAATTATTACACAGGTAAGATACTCTTGTTTAAAATTGGAAAATAGATATTTGGACTCCTCCTTCATTCTCTTTGAGTTTCATGTCAAACTGGTTGCTCCCAATTAAATATCTGGAGCTTAACTTTAATAGAATATGTAATTAATATAGATTCAATTTAATTTGTAGTGAATAAAATTAAATGTTACAATAATTTTAATTTCAGAAATGTGGATGGTATTCATGTTGCTGCATCTTAATATGTCAAAAGGCATGGTTATACTTGCTCTTGCAAGGTTATCATTAGGTACTAAGTTGAAAATTACCTGTAATAGATCAATGAAACAGAAAATACATAAATATTATCTGTCAAAATTTATTTTATCGTTTTAAGAGTAGGTTTCTTCCAAAATCATTTACTTACTTAGTAAAAAATTCTTCAGGAATCAACTTCCTTCGTTGAGTTTTTGTTCAGCGTGTCTGCGCATAAAATCCTATTAGCAAATGGGATTTTTTTCTCTTTGGTTTAAGATTCTATGTACAATCCAAGAAAATACTTGAGATAAATTGAGAAACTCTGTGAACAAATTTAATTACAGTGACTCTCAAACTATGAGTGAATCTGCTTGTAGTTTTTCTAGTGCAACAAGTGAGAGTAGATGAATTTGGACATTTAACGAAAATCTTATCGTATCAATAGCTTATATACAAAAGATATTTTGGTTTGCGTATCCTTATAATTCTGGTGTATACATTGCCGTGGCAAAATAATTAATAATTTTTACTAAATTCTTGAACAGTTATTCTCAATGTGAATTATTATTTACAATTTCAACATATTACGATCCTGTTTTAGGTATTAAAAGGCTTGACATACCTTCACGATGCTTGCCGGATAATTCATACAGATATTAAGCCCGAAAATATACTGATTAAAGTGGATGAAAATTATATAAAAAGTATTATAGGAAAAACAGAAAAATTTTCCGAGCTTGGAATTGATATGCCTCGATCATATGGTTAGTTTAGTGCTACTTTATTAATTATTGAATAGCATAGTTCAAGATTGGCGTGCGTTTCTATTGAATATAGAATGATTCAAACAGCAAAAAGTAACATTTGCATACAAATTATTTACGTATTATATTATAAAACTTTGATTTCAATGTTTAATTCAGTTGTCAGACATACTAGTAACAAAATTACTATAAGGATTAATTCTATGATTTTTACGGAAATCGGAAAATGTACTAATATCATGTAATGGAGGTGGATGTTGTGCCTCTTCAATTAATTCTTTTTTATAATATTCAGTTGGCAAGGTCTTCATTTTTCTTGTCCATCTCTTTTTTAGTTAGTTTTAGTGATAATTCTTCTTATATTTATGGTATTTTGACTGAAAGTAGTCGAAACGTCAAATTTTCAGTATATGTCTTGAAATATACCTACTGTTTTCAGTTGCTGCAGATTGTTGGATAGATAGAGACAAAAGCTTGAAGGATTCTGACGAAAATATTCTATCTAAATTTGAAGAGCAGAGAGGACAATCGTACCCTTATGATAAATTTTTAGGTGAGCTGCCAGATTTTAGAAGAAGGCACGCCGAACCACGACTTAATGCACCAATGTGGGTCAGCCCAAACATCGAAATTAAAATTGCTGATTTGGGAAATGCATGTTGGGAGGTAAGACTTTGTCTTCAAAGTACGTGAAATATTGAATGCATTCAATTACTAATTGAAAATTACGTTGAACAATGTTTTAGGAACATCATTTCTCCTCAGAGATTCAGACACGTCAGTATAGAGCTCTAGAAGTAATACTTGGTGCCGGATATAGTTTTCCAGCTGATATCTGGTCTGTGGGTTGTATGGGATTTGAAATGGCTACTGGAGAAATGCTATTCAGTCCAAAAGGTGATAGGGAGCCATCAGCAAACTTAGATCATTTATGTCTAATTTGGGAAACTCTAGGTAGTATACCACAGTATATAACTGAAAATGGAACGCATGCTCGTCAATACTTTATAAATGGTAAGATAAAGGTTTTACTACGATTCTCATAAAACTTGATTGTAAAGCTGATCTTGTAAATTATTCTAAAACTGAATTTAGTTCAGGAGAGGGTTGGATAATACCGCGCCTTTAAGAGCATATGGCTATAATTTTCAACTAGTACATATCAGATCAACTCGAGCTAAAATTTTATTATAAGAGGTTACCTGGCAATCAATTTTAAATACACCTATATAAAAATAAAGGAATAAAGGAAAAAAATTAAATTTATGAGAGCGCGGCATTATCAAACTGGTTTGATAATACCGTGCATTCAAAATAATAGGCGATAGATAGGTCAATCAACATTTATTTAGGCATAATTCACAGCCATTGTACATAACTAGGTGTAGTGCTTATCTTAACAGAATCTCAACATTAATCTTAACAGAAGTCGCTCCCGTTTCTTTCCCACTGCATTCTTTGTGGATTCAGGTTGAACAAGAGCAGCAACGAAACCAGACTTCATTATTACGTGCGAATTCACCACATAATTTACATATGTCATTAGTATTCTCATTTTCTTTGTTTGAGCTTATCTCATCTTCATCGTCGTCATTACATAATTGTGCAAGGGGAATATCCCCGCTGCTTTCTTCACTGATAGAAATTAACACTCTTCTTTTCACAGATTTTCCTTTTGCTAAAGCTTTTTCTTTAACATATTTTCCTCTACCTTTTTTTTCTTCTTTTAATCTTCTCTTTCTCTCCTTATCTTCTAGCTGTCCTTTTGAGAGTGTTGTTTCTTTGAACGTCTTTTAATTTTCTGAATTTTTCGAGGCACTGGGCTCAATATCTCTAAAATGTTACTACGCGAAGTACTGGCAACAGGTTCGGTTTCATTTGCAATATGTGTAGAGAGTGCTTCCGTTGCTATGTCATTGTTGAATGAATTTTCGTTTCAAGTAGTTAAGTATTCAACAATTGGTTCTGATATAAAATCATCATCAAACACGTTGGGGTTTATGGGATGAATGCCAGTCGCGAAACATTTTACCGCCTTGTCCATTGAAGCTACTCTCAAATAAGCTTTGTTAAATATTGAAGCCAAAACATCATGAGTAATTTTTTTATATGGATAGTTTTTCATATATAAGTCACACTCTTTATGATAAGCTGTCTTCAATGGACCGTAGAAAGTGACATGCATCGGCTGCGTCCTATGGGACGTGTGCGAGGGCAAAGATACCATATGGATCCCGTTTTCCTGCCAAAATTGATAAGCCTTCAGTGACAAGTGACTAGCATGATTATCAAGAATTAGTAGAGTGGGGTTTTCAGATGTTGCAGTGGCAAAGTGACGAAGCCATTTCTCAAAAAGTTCTTCGGTGATCCACCCAGACTTTGAACAATCATATTCTGCTCCAATAGGCCCTTCAATCTTGAGACTTTGTTTGATTCTTTGGCATATAAACATGGGTGGGATGAATGAAGTTCCCGATGCATTCATGAAACAGGCAACTATAACATTTCGCCCACGTTCTCCGCTTGTAATTTTGCCAACTTGCTTAATTCCTTTAGGTGCATAAATTTTTCCAGGTCTTTGAACAGTTATAATACCTGTTTCATCAACATTAAATATTCGTTTTGCTGGATAAGTATTCTTCTCTGTCATTTCTCCTAAATTGCGAGAAAACAATGCAATTTCAGATTTATTAAAACCCAACACTCTATTCATGCTTGTTGGCTCCGGAAGTCGTAAAGAGATCTCAGGATTTCTTTTCAGGAACACATACACCCAACACTTACCAGCCATGCCCTTCTCTGTTGAAAAATGTGTTTAATATTTTTTGCAACCGCGAACTCATAAGCCAATTTGCATAGCTGTTGCTATGAGATTCCAAAAAATGTTTTAGCCAACTTAATAATATGGCCAGCTAACTCATTTTCATCTTCTTTTGAAAATGTTGCCATTTCGCCAAGTGGAGGGTCATAGTATTATCCTATTTTTAACCTATCTTTAATTGAAGAGATTCCGGAAGCATAAATGATCTTGCTACTTCCTTTATTTTTCTCCCACTCTCTACAGATTCTATAGCAGCTTGCATTTGAAGTGGATCCCATGACCCTTTTTCTCTTTTTGGTGCACTTTCAGCCATCTGTAAAAGAAAAAATAGGTACCTATAATATGAAATTGATAATACCACGCCCCGTTTGACAATACCGCGCTCTTAGCGCGGCATTGTCAGCCTACCCCATTTTGTTTTGCCATCAGAACAGAATTTTACAAACAAAATTTTAGCCCTAAAACTCATATCTACTTTAAATAACACCAAATTACACTACAAAATACATTACAACATAATTTAGACCACAAAAAGAAGTACATACCTGGATACGTCAGTCACAGAAAAATTATAAGAAATGTGTGCAAAAGTTCTCTACAGACGTACAACCGTGGGCCACTGCCGCGCGGGGCGGGGTTACTCGGTCGCAAGGGCGATCATGTGATGCATACACAGTCAGAGTTTTTCTAGATAGTTATGTAGTTACACTGGGGCGCGGTATTATCAACCGCACGCTATTATCAAACCCTCCCCTAAATATTTCCACCAAAATTAATATTTATGCTGCTTTCCTCTCATGGATTACATTGTAAGTTGGGCCATCAATCGATAAAATATTTATTATCAATCGCAAAAATACCCAACCAAAGTTGCTAGATTTTCACGGTTTCTGCTATGAGATATATACAAATGGTCGGAAACTTGAAATTTCGACACAAGATATCAATTTTGTGAGCTTTATACGAAATTTTTTAATATGTGTGTTTGTTTAAGTACTAAATATTCTTTGTAGCAGTTGAGACAGATAGTCATTATTGATCTTCAAAATCGAAAATTCATCTTTTTTCAAATACGACTCTAAAAGATTAATATCTGATTTCAACTTTTTAGATTGTTTTATCAAAAATGGTTCCAACTTAAGTAGGCACAAACCTCAATGGCTCACAATGCAATGCAAGGAGAGCGGTATAATATGTAGACCGATTAGATCTTATTGAATCGATTCAGAACATCAGGCAGCGTTGTTATTTTGTTCCTATAATTATAAACGCATCAGAAGGCGACTTCTGGTGCCATACTCGCTTCCGTTCACCGAAGGACAAAAGAACTTTCCCGGCTAATATTGCGACGACTATTGATATACGTGGGCATTTGCTGGCGAATCTATAATAACACGGACCAACTAGCAAATCCAACTAGATCAAAATAACTTAACAATTATACCAATCTCCTTGCAATTGTGAGCTATTGGAGATGTTTTTCGGCTTTACGCAGTGTTTAAACTTGATTTTTATATAGTTAATATTTGGTTATCATTTTAAGGTCAGTTATGTGGCGTAGATAAGAAATTGTTAAGAATATGGAAAATTGAAGATGTTCTGGTAGAAAAGTATAAGTGGAAGAGGGTAGATGCTATTCCTTTTGCTGGATTTTTGGAAAGTCTTATAGAACCAGATCCGGCGCTCCGTTTCACTGCATCTACAGCTCTTGAAAGTGAATGGATCACAATGGTTGATTAATCATTTTCCAAAACAGTTCTTAACATGAATCTGTTCAAAGACTGAAGTTTTTATGTTATTATTGTTTCTTAATATGTTCAGTACCTCCTCTAGGATTTTATAATAAAGTTTTGAAAAGTTGTATATTCAGTATTTTCCATTTATTAATAAGATTTGTAGGTACCATTTATGTATGAAAGCTCTGAAAAAATCTGTTTCGATCGGAGAGCAAACTTTGAAATGGAATCAATCAATTTTTATTGAAAAATGATTGATATACAATAAATTTATAACACAATAACATAAACACGAGGATACTAACAAACATTTTTAAATTATACTTACTTGTTCTCTACGTCATTTTAAATTTAACACCTTATTTATCTATCTATTTTTTTTGTTGTTGGTTTTTATAATACGAATTAAAAGTGAGAAAAGTCACGTGAATTATGTCACCCTCGTATAAGAAGGTCATATTCAAAAGGCGTGTCCACTGGTTATTGAAATTCCAGTGTGATTTCGGTTCCATTTCGGCTTATCAACCAGAAGATAACTTCTTTTAAAATATTGTACTAATTTGTTTAACTAATACCAAGTGATATACAAGGTGATTCAAAAACATTGAAATATTATAGTACCAAAAACAAATATATTCCCAATGGAAAATAGACCAGGATTTCCTAACACCATTCAGCAAACACTACCGTCTCCAAATTTAACGCAGTTTTATCTAACAAGTGTACAGATACCACAAATCCATCACGGCAATTGGGTAGTCAACCAAGATAGGTATTATCCACCAAATCAGGAACAGTTTCAATGATACAAAGCCAACAAGTTGAACACTATCAACAATTAAAACAACAAATTATGGAAGTGGAAAGAACGTCAAATTGTTCACAAAGATAACCCCTTGCAAGTAGTAAGTGTTAAAAGGGAAAAGGCAAATTCAAATCGAAAACAATGTTAGAATAGATATTTCCAATCTATATATCACTTTGACGCCACTTGAAGATTAAGGAAATAATTATAAACCATAAATATATTAACGATGCTAATATGAATATACGGATCCTTTGGTTATACCTACATAAATCAAGAAGAATTTGCTAGACATTTTGAACCTAGGATATATGTTTCGACGATGTCTCAGAAATGCTATTCCTAGGATGTATTTGCATGGTAAGTTCATCTCCTTGCTCGTAAAAGTTAGATATACCAATACCACGTTTCAGATAAAGCAATAAG
The DNA here is from genome assembly GCF_026230105.1 of Diorhabda sublineata. NCBI lineage: Eukaryota > Metazoa > Arthropoda > Insecta > Coleoptera > Chrysomelidae > Diorhabda > Diorhabda sublineata. Next base: position 12,473,447 of record NC_079485.1, on the reverse strand, counting down.
TGCCAATATCAATGTACTATCTACATCCAATGGTATACTATGAACAACAGCTAATTTACCATTAACATTGGAGCCATCACAGACTTTAGGCTCTTCTACACCAAGCACATCTAAACGTATGTGTATATTAGTTTATAAAATGCTATTGATAATTATATAATTAAATCAAATCAGAGACAATATGCACAGTGTTGTGAAGTTTTTATATAAATCAAATGCCAATGCACTTTTTCAACAATATAAAATTTAGATCTTTGCTATGCTTGACAATTAGTTGGATTAATTTTGCACAACTTATAAAATGGCCTACGTTTAGTGGTTACCTATAAAATCAGTATGTTTCTAAGAAACAATGTGAAGTAATATTTTACTTACAACCAACCTTTTGGATCATGCACCAGAGCATACATGAATTATCTCGACCATTCCCACAGAAATCGATGAGTTGCTGTTTCCACGGAATCACAGTGCGAGGACCTCATCAGCATTTTACATTAATATAAAAGTATTTTCTCACGCATTTTTTAGTCAGTCAGTTGTGGTCATTTAGAGTAAATTGTAATCATTCTATAATTAATTTGTGTAAAATAATGGTTTTTAAAAAGTGTTTTCGAAGTTAATAATTTGAAAGTGGCGCAGTCAGTAGGATATTCGGGATTGGAATATGAATTCAAATTATTTCATGAAAAAAACAATATTCTTGCAGTTATGACAAATATTCAAGTAATTCATTACATTTAGAATTCGTATTGAAATTGACTAAATAACAAATTTTTATGGGAGAAAAAATAACACAAAAAATATGTCCATTTAAAACACACAAATCAACACAATCATTTTTATACAAACCGTATTTAGCACAAAATTACCAAATTTTCTATTTTTTTACTCCGAAATGTTAATTAAAATCCTCATGACTATTATAAGGTCACGAAACCTCGCCAAAGCCAATAGTAACGCGGCAAGCTGCCTATAAACGATTTCTCTAACACATAAGCTTGTCTAAAGCGCTACTCACTCGCACCTCTCACCACTCGCAGGTAGAAAATCCCAAAGTTTTTTCAAATACATTTTTTACATTTTTTTGCAAAGTATTTTTGCACGCGTCTGGCAATGTAAAAACCTCGACTAAATCGTCTGGCTTAATTTTTTTTAAATATAAAACTACAACGTATAAAAATTTCATTTTGCCTAAAATATATTTTCGGAAAAAAAAGTATTTTGAAAAAATGATCGGTTTATTTAGCCCCGCTACTCACCATCCAAGTCTGCAGCTGCGAATTGGGGTATATTAGAAGAGGTGTGGACCAAGTTTTCAGTTTGCCTCAAATACCTACCCAAATATTGGTGCCAACTCTCGGAATATATTAGGAGTGGCATATTGCGCGTAACATTGATAAGAAGTACAGTGAATATTGTAATAACGTGTTATGACGAATGTAAACTATTAGTGTTTTAGTAAACAACAAAATCTTGTGTAGTTTTTGTAGACTGTGGGGATAGAATTGATTGAGAGTATTGTAGTTCTTCAAGAACTAAAATGTTATTGATTTTAAAATTAACTAAGATGTATATGTTAGGTCCAGCCTGCAATAAGGTTTTTTTCTTAAAGAAAAAAATCACAAATAAGCTGAATGTGAGGTAATTGTGGAATAAACAGATAAATAGAGGATTGTATGTATATATGTAATATCTTAGATACAAACGTCATATTTTTAAGAAACATACATTTTCTTCTTACAATGAATAAATCTATCACAAATAGAATTTACATATGGATGATAAAGAATAAAAGTGAGCTTAAATGTAAATGAATAAACTGGAAAAACATGTAACAAGTCATATGCATCTTTTTTACAAATGTTTTACTTATATTTGGTTAAGGATAAGCAAAGTTTTCATAATAATAATTCATAAGTAATTAATTTTCTATGGACATATAAGATATATGATATATATTTAGAAGGTATTGCGTTGAAAATAATATGGGAATTTATGTTTACTTCTAGAAAAACTCCTAACCAGATATAAGTAGATAAAGGTCATCAGAATTAACATATAATTTGGAGGCATTTTAAAAACAAAAAATTTCTTGATACCTTCAATAAAGGAATACTAATACACCATATTCTGCAAAGTTCACTTGAGCCCTGTAAACTTTTCAGATAAATACTATAACTACTTCAACAAATGTTCTGGTCGGCGGATGTAATTTGGGCGCTAACCATCCTTCCATACCTGTCTGACCAAGAAGGGTAGATATAAAGAAATATAAAATTTACTTTATTCTGTAGAGTGTTACAAAAATGTTGTGAGGAAACTTTATTAAGGGCAGATTTTTCATTTAAAAAAAGTGCAAAGTAGCCCCCTCTAACGGTAAATTTTTTCAGACCTTAAGTGATAACAGGTCATTTCTCTTATAGGAAAATCTAAAAATACAAAAATATATCTTATTATAAATGTCGGTGATTTAATAAATAACTGTATTTCATAAATCATGTACTTCAGTCGGTTAGCGCCCAAAATACTCATAGGATTAAAATGACCCTTCGGTCTTGGCGACTAGTTTATATGTTGTAAAAAGTACATTAATCCTTTAGCGCCCAAATTACATCCGCCCGTTCTGGTGACTTTTATCACAATGCATATGTCTATATTTAGCCCAAACAAATAGTTTTAAAAACGTCAAGAGATTTCAAAATATTACTGTAACAAAGACAGATTAAATGAACCAAGTTTTTCTAAATCAATGAAGCCACTTTTCTACTCAACCGTTTCGTAATCCTAACGTTAATTTACATTACCTTGAATTGTCAGATTTGTCAGCTTGGATTTGGAATTATTATTTTACTGTCCTATTGAATTAATTTTACTTAAAAATTTAGTCATAACTAAACTCTATTTCAAATATGTTGGAAAAATTAATTTACACTGTACCTAAATATAAATATAAGTTTGGCAACCAAGTACTTTCGGTTTTTACTGATAAAGAGCCTTGCTTTATTTTTTGAGTAATTTATGTTAGTGCTGGACTTTGCCGTTTGACACGTGATACTGGTCACATTGACGTAACTTTAGAAGCAAATAGTGTGTGATATTAGATGTGGGTTAATTTTAAATGGAGTGCAGAAACGAACATATTCACTGCTGCGGCTCACAAAGAAATATGTAAAGTTTATGGTGCTCAGTGGCCCTTAAGGATCCACCAAAGGGGCCTCCTATACTTTCAAACTGTATATTAAAGATGGTATGACAATAGTTGGTCAACCTTTTGATTGGTCGGTCCGCCATTCAAGAGCTCGACCTTTGATTGGTCCATTTGGACTTATTGATGAGCAGAAAATTTAAAATTACTGAGGTTGACAGTACCATCTTTGCCTACCACGTTTAACAGACAAGAATAGGGCGAGGCCCCATAATGGCGATTTTAGAATTTCCATTATAGTAGACTGTACTTATTGTCGCCACTGTATTTCAAACCAAATTTAGGCAACCGCGGGACACTGCAGCATCGGCAACAACGCGTGTATTGCTGTAAAATAGAACCGAAAAATATGGGAAAACCAATCTGCATCTAGAATTACCATTAAACCATAAACATACAAGCGGAATCTGCATTTCAGTGCTATTCCCTAGCAAATTGAGTCTGTTCTATGAATTCTCATTGCTTCATATTTCGTAGACTAAAACAGGTTAGTAAAAAAAGCCTGTGTATATTTAATTGTTTATTATTTTACTTTTAGTGATGGTTTGACTTAGTATAGTGTAACCAAGTTCCAATTTATTTTTAATTGTTTATTGTTTTATAATGGAAGGAATCTCGTTCCTAAAAAGTTTTAAAAATAATATAGTCGAAATTAGTCAAAGTTTAGGGACGAAATTCAAATTTTTGAAAATATTTACTATTTACTCGTAGTCATATAAAAATAAAATAAGTGAAGCTGTCAGTGTATATGATAAATTTTTTATTTTTTTTGCGGAGCAGAAAAACGAAAACTGAAAAGGCAGAAAAGAAGAAAAAAATATGAAGTTAACCAAACTATATATATTCTTTTCCAATTCTAAGTCACTACAAAAAAGTGAAAATAACTCGTTTTTACAAGTTGAAAACGTATCTGCTTCTGTCCAAACGAATGTGCACCAATGTACAGAATGATTCTTTAATAAATGAGGGATTTTCTACTTCAAGCCAACCAAAGACTAATATTAACGACTTTGACAATAGTTTTAAACAAGACAATGTGGAAATAACAGATAATGTTTCAACGGATATTGGGGACTACGAAAAAGATAAAGTGATAACCGATGATATTAAAAAAGTAATAAAAGTTTGCCGCCTAAAGGACCGTTTCCAAAAGACCCAAAGCAAAAAAATAGATCATTCAGTGAAGCATACTACACCTCATATACCAAATATGGTCTGGTCCAAGGGTATGGCTTTGCTATTCAAAATTTCTAGACGCTGTATACTGCTTATCTTGCTGGTTGTTTTCCGCAGACGATAATAAATGACGAACACGCTTAAGAGACTGGAAAAATCTATCTTTCCCAATTACTTCACACAGTAATAGCTAAGCCAATAGCCAAAACGTTTTCGATTCTGAAGGCTGTAATGACAATTTTCTTTCATTTGTTAAGTTGGTTTCATGTTATGATGAAAGTCATAAAAATACCCAAAGGAAATACAAAATATTTAAGTCCAATATGAACTTATACAGTCTTTATCCAGTGCAACTACGCAGAAAATTGTTTCCCGAATCAATTCGGCACCTTTCTTTGCACTTGTTTTGGATAACACACAGAATATCTCAAAAAATGATCAATTTAGCATAGTGATAAGAACTGTAAATGTTAAGAAATGAAAATAAACAGGCAATGAATTCTGAAATAAAAGAACATTTTCTGGAATTTTTTGAGTTAGGGCAACAGCAGTTGGCAAAAGAGATGACGGACTTTGTTGTTAATCATCTAAAGGGTCTAAATATTCCTATAGAAAAATGTTATTGTTAAGGGTATGGTGGTGCCGGCGTTATGAGTGGCGTATACAATGAGGTCCAAGCCTTTGTCAAGCTCATACAACCCAACGCAGATTATGTGCACTGCGCTAGTCACAACCTCAATCTGGTAATTAACGATGACGGTTCAAATTGCAAAGAAATAAACACTTTTTTGCAATACTTCAAAATATATACAATTTTTTTGCGTTTAGTATTAAAAGATGGGATATTCTTTCCTCATACTGTGGCGACTCTGAAATAACTTTAAAGACCTTAAATTCCACTAGGTGGTCTGGATGAGCTCATTCTGTCCTAGCAGTAAAGCTTCGGTTTTTGGATATCTTAAAATGTTTAACAGATATCTACTCAGCTTAAATCCCCAAAAAAGGAAGAAAGAGAAGCCGCTAGTCTAAAGAATAAAATGGCTACATTTGAATTTGTTTTCACTACGGTTTTTATGTTTAAAATTCTTAATCGAATTAATATGGCTAAGACTTCTAAAATTTTGCAAAAACAAAACGTTGTTTAAATAAAGCAAGTAAAGCTTTGGAACAAGTAAATGTCACAATGATTATCTTTCGGAATTCTTATGACCAAAAAGAAACTGTCGATCTTTCCAAAAAATGTAATGTAAATCCAAATTTCCAAACAAAGCGACAACCAGCAATTAAAAAACACTTTTGACGATTAGCACGTGACCACCGCTTCGAAAATAGGAAAAGAGCGTTTAATTTCAACGTATTTAATTTTGTAATTGACTACATAATTCAACAAACAAATTTTCTTCAATGGTACATTAAAAAATAATTTTAACTTTTTAGAGCCAAAGTTTTTGTTGGATTCTTCCTATGAAGGAAAATGTCGCAGATTATCTCTGTTTGTTTTACAAACCAGTTTATTCAAATGGCAAACTTGATTGAGTTCGAAATTACGAAAAATATGTCGGTTAGCAGCCTATTCCAAATGTTAATGGAAAGCGATTTTGCAGAAATCTATACGGAATTTCGTCTCTTTTTTACCTTATCAGTAACGGTGGCTAATGTTGAAAGAACTTTAGTAAGTTGAAGATTATAAAAAATTATTTAAGGGCAAATACAGGTGAAGAAGGACTTTGCAACCTGATTGCTATTGAACACAAACTTGCATCTTCACTAGATTTAAAGGACATCATAAAGAGTTTTGCGAACTCAAAGGCTAGGAGACTTTTTTAGTTTATATATTTTTACCATTTTTTCAGAAAGTGATATTATTTGTTCCTATTTGTTTGCAATTTAAGTTCATAAAGAGATTTAAAACGTAATAAATTTATTGTTTTATTTTAATAATTGTTCTTAGAAGAATCTTTTGGTATTTTTAAAGCAATAATTTGATTATATTTTGTCACTTACAGAGGGGACCCGAGAGGATCTCTGCACAGGAACCCAAAATTTGTAGTAAAGCCGCTGATTGTTTAACAGAGCGCATGTGTCAGAATTGGTATAAAAAATTCCGTTCTGGAAATTTCTCCCTTAAAGATGTGCAACGATCTGATCGGCCTACTGAAGTTGATGATGACCAAATCAAAGTCATAACTGAAGAGTATCGCCATATAACTATTCGAGAGGTTGTGATGAAGCTACACAAAACAATTGCAAAACACTCAAAATGTCTTGAGTTAGTTTAGAAGCTTGATATTTGGGTACCTCACGAATTGAAAGAAAGTCATTTAATACAAAGAATTAACTTTTGCGATAAGCACCTTAAACGACATGACACCTACCCTTCATCACTGGTGACGAAAAATGGGTCCTGTACAGTAACATAGTTTGAAAACAATCATGAAGCAAATATGATGAACCAGCAAAAACCACATCGAAGGAGGCAAAAAAACAAAAAAAAGCTCATGCTGTCAGTTTGGTGGGATTACAAAGGTGTTGTGTTTTTTAGCCTCTTCCAAAGAACCAAACGATCAATTCTGATGTTTACTGTCAACAATTAATGAAATTGGATGAAGCAATAAAAAAAAAGCGGCCCATGCTTATGCAAGGACTCACACATCTTTGGCAACTTGTAGGAAACTATTGACTGGGAAGTGATGCCTCATCCCCCATACAGCCAATATGGCCAAACTTTCACAAATGACGATGACCTTCAATCGCACCCGATTCAGTTTTTTGCTGATAAGAACCAGAAATTTTATGAGCGCGGTATCATTAAGCTGAAAGATAGTTAGCAAAAGGTCATTGAGTAAAATGGAAAATATATAATTGATAAAAAACTATCCTTTGTTAAAAAAAGTGTTTTATTCTATATTACAAAACCGAAATTACTTTGTCGCCAACCCAATCATATTTCTGTTATTATGGTACCATCTCTATAATGATTATGCACATAAAACCAGATAAGTTGACGCTAACTAGAATTATGTAAAAATATGTTTGATTTACAGTGCAAATGCATTATTTTTTAATAAAAACATTATGCCAATCATTTTTGTTGACAGGTAAAATTTAGCAACTATTGACAACCTAAAAGACATAAGTAGCTATATTACTAGGAATACTGAATGACATCACCAATTCAGAAAAAAATGATACCTAATTATGATCACTTAAATATTGCGAACCATTTTCAATAATGAATATATGCTAAAACTCAACACTTTACAATTTAAACAAGGTTTTTGTAGTGTACAATATTGTTTTATACAGTATTGCAAAATTGGACTTGAAAGATTTTTCTATTCACATTATTTTCAGTTTAGAATTAAAATTTTAGAGATATTGATAGTATATATTTATGTAGATTAAGTTAATAATTTTATTCATCCATAGAGCAAAATTAGTAAATATTACATTATCCTTAGGTGCAAATGTAAATAATAAAAAAGCAATATGTACCACAACATGTGGAGAAAATATGTAACATATCATAAAAACTTTAAATGCATATTTTATATTAAAAATGTGATAGTGTTACATGTAACAATAGAAATTATATATTTTTGTGATAACAAATTTCAAAATTATTATTCTAGATCTGCATCAAGAAATAACCTTTTAAAGATTCCACAAGGATCTACAATAAGCTCTACCCTCCGATATCGTCGATAAATTCTCTTCATCGGTTAAAAGAAAATTGTATGCCGATGATTTAGTTCTATTTACAGAAGGTAAAAATATGACCTAATACAATAAGACCCGTACTAATCTTAAACGGTCAAAATTTATAATTTGTGGAAAGTATTAAATTTCTGGGCATAACTTTCAGTGAAACTTGGAAACATATCAATTACCTCAAGAAAGTCTACAAAAATGGTCTAAATCTATTAAAAACAATTGCCAGTCGATTATGATCATTGTTGACGCATCATGTGAGAAAACATATCTTAAACAATTAGACATATTGCAAAACACTGCACTAAGAATCGCTACTGCCGCATTTCGAACAACACATAATGAAAGTCTTCACTGTCTCACCGGAAAAATAATCCTGTTAATCGCAACATTAATACAGATGCTTTAAACACTCATTTGGAAACAAACAAACTCTTCCATTTCATTCCTTCCCTTCCAAGCATTAACGTAAACATGAGCCCGCTTAAAAAAGAAGAAACACCCAATTTTTAATAGCACAATCATTCTGTACTTTTACGGGAGTAAGCTTTAAACAAAATCATTTTATGTACACGGACGTATCCACAAAACCTAAGGGACTAGGAGCAGCAGTAGTACTTGCAAACGAAAATCACACATTTAAACTATCTCCACACTGTAGAACTCTATGCCAAATTACAGGCACTAATCATGTCTTCGATTTAGAAATGTCGACGCCATTTTCTCCAAAACATTAAAAAAACGTTAACTTTCGTATTATACACGTCAATTTATTTAGCACGACGAGCAGCCACTCTTTAAAACAAAACATTTATATTACGATATAAAATATGACTGTTCAAAACAAGTGAGCTATGACTTTCACATATATGTCAAAAATTACTCCTTGAATTGAAATTTTTAGTTAGTTGTAGAAGTTATTCACATTCTTTAATACGCCACAAGGGTTGGTCTTACACCAGAGTCTGAATGTTCGAGATTTTGATATCAAGCTGGATTATTGTCACTGAGATTATTCTCGTTTTAATATGCCTGTTTACTTTTTAAGGATCAAGTTAACTGTAGTGATAATGACTGAAGGATTGAGGAATTTTCATTATCTAAATTCAATATATCTATTGTTTTACTCTTATAGGAAGTAAAAGAAAACAGTTATGGAAGCAAGTTAAGGTAGGTCGACAATCGACTTCGCACGATCAATTCAATGGGCTGAACGTAATCTAAATAAACGTTAAGCTGAATATAATGGCAATTATGAGCTTCCGAAAAAAATATTAGTCATCAATATACACAATCCAAACCTCCTTCCTCTATGACATAGAAAATACAGACACATACAAATCTATTAACAGTACATTAACTATAGTAAGAAATAACATGTAAAATGATGAAAAAGACATGGTGCATTGTAATAAACTGTCGAAAGATACTAATCAACATAGAAATGGTTGATTAAAAGCACCAAAATAGAAATGTATCAAAAGAATAATTGTCTACAAACATTTGCATATTTGGATTATCTTTAGTTAAGCTAGTGGTTTGGAAGAATGCTATCAAATATTGAATTAAAGATTCAACAAGTTACTGCGAAGGATGCAAAAGCTGATAGTTCCAATACTTTGCTACTGCCTTATTTTCCTCACTCCTCCTAAATTCACTAGCTTAATTCCATGCATTGTATGAAATAATTGAGTTAATATCAATATTTTCTCTAAGTAAAGATACTTTTATCTCGGTATGGAAAGTTACATTGATCTTGTAATTGTAATACTGTAATTAGTATTAATAAATTGGAATTTTTGGAACCGTTTTTGCTATTTATACTGAACACAGTGTTTACATTATCACTACACCAAAACTCACTGACGCGCGTTTCGTTAACCAAGTTATCTTCTTCAAAGACTGAAGGTAAATTGAGGTAGAAGGTAGAGTGAGTTTACCTTCATTCTCTGAAGACGATAACTTGGTTATCGAAACGCGCGACATACAGTGGAATTGTGAGTGTTGGTGTAGTGTAAACAGTGTGTTCAGTACTGTAACAGTATGCCAATTATTAATTTCAGTCACATTCTCAAAAGCAACCACTTATTGTCAAATATATAAAATTATGTACACATTTAAAATACCCATATATACTATTTTAAAATATTGCTCTTGAATTATGTGAATCGGATTCACTTGTTAAAGATGTAAAGGCACATGCCGAATAAATGATTGCCCACATAAATGTTAAGTTAGATGTTGTAAAAGGAACCACTTTAATATCGCTTGTGAACGACACCTATCTAAAGGAAGGATTGAATTATGAATATAAATGAAATTTTAAAATAAATATCTTTTCAGTTTTATCTAAAAACAGAAAAATTTCAAATATCTATTGTAAATGTATTATTGAAGGATTTAATTATGTGTAATACCTTCACAAAAACTATATCATTAAACGTTTATATTTTTACAATATTCTTGTCAACGTTGTTGGTACAAGAAAAAAAATCATTGTAAAGCAATGAGCCTTATACTATATAAAACAATATTTTTTACGCATATGCCAGGTGAAAACGCGTTAATGAGTACTATTTATGCAATAGCTCTTAAAAATTAAGGCATGGGAAAATTTCAGTTAAAGGCTGATAAAATAATAGTATTTATTGTAGATTATGAAATAAAATTAAGAACTTGCCCAATAACTCGCCCAAGAAGTGAATAGCTCATTGGAATGTATGAAAATGTTAACATTGCTTCAATATATAGTTTGTCATAACCAAATAACATCAAAGTTTTCATTAACTATTTTATTTTAATTGATGTTTAATAAGCTGCAAAGATAAAAATAGCAGCACAATATTTCAGTTGGTTCCAATCGCCCAAAGACTCCTAACCTATAACTACCTTCATTAGAAAACTTTTATTAAGAAAGGGTATAAAAAAAGTTCATGTATATACTTGGGAAAATATGAAAATATACCTCTTTTTTACAAAAGAAGTTTCACTATTAAGTCTATGAGACATAGTAATTATGATTTTTAGTGCAGTTATAGAACATAGTGTCATCAGTATGATTATCGCCAGGGATACCAGAAATTTCAACTCACTTCTTTATTAAACGAAGTTATAGCCATGGGATAGAAATCGTTAATCTTGTAATTAATCAAATTTAAAAATTCTGGTGTGAAAGGTACTTTACTCTTCATTAACCCAGTTCTTAGACAGCTTAACGAGTAACGCATTAAAGATTTCGATCTCTCATTAACATTACTATAAAATTTTTGCACAAAGTGTGTATCATGAGAACGCAAAAATAAAATTTATGACAGCTGTAGTCTCGCAACAAAATATCATCTTGATCTAACACTGTTCACTACCGAGAAGCCACCTTGACATGTCAATTTTGGTTACTCTCAAAGTACTAGTGTAAACAAAACATCGCCCTGCATTCAACCTAGTTCCCAGACGGACTAACGAGTAATATATAAGACATTATGAATTTCTAGTAGGTAAAATTGTCAATGTGAAGTGACCAGGTAAGATAAAAGGCTGTATATTAATAATAGAGAAACCAGTATTTTATTGTACCAATTCTACCACTACTGTCAGAGCTGATGCGTGAGAAAATTTCGGTCGGACTGATTGGCTTAGCTGATATTGGGGATATGTAAAATATTTGTCCAAAGAGGAAAAGGCAAAAAAAAGGTGTATTTATGTACAGGAATAAAAGAGGATGTAGATCTCTTGTTTCTAATTTTATTTTCAAAACTATTAAAGTGCGATTGATTCCAAAATAAGAATTTTATATATCAAATCTTCATTAGTTCTTGAAAAGTAATGTGTGTGAAACTATATATTTAAAATTCAATGTTTATTCATTGCTTTGTTATAATCAATTAAGTGTTATATGTATGGTATTCATGTAGTGTGCTCTTGTTTTTTTGCTACATAATATGTTTGATAGTTACCCATGTCTTGCTTCGTATATTTTCATTGCATTACATAAAAGTTCAGATGCTCTCTATAATCATTCAACGTAGGACTATATAGGTCATTATCTGTATGGAATAGGCTATAAAATAATGTCTTTGTATGATCAAGTTTAGAAAAATTTGTCAATCAAAAAACCGCAGAATATAGATCACAGACAAAATTAACATTTTCAAACAAAAAAACCATTTGGATACTAAAATATACTTATATAATTTGTTAATTTGATACAATCTAATCAATATTACTTGTGAATTATTATAAGTTTTGAGATTATCTTAATGAAAAGAAGTCATCTATCTATACCAGACAAAAAAATTGTTATATATGGAGCTAGTTTACAAATTTTGTGAAACATTTTCGTTTTCTATAAACTGTCTATAATAGTATACTGTTTTCATTGATCATAAATTTTCTGGAGATCGATTAAAATAAACAGAAAAATATGTCACTTGTTTCTAATTAAAAAAAATCAAATACGTGATAGAATTAGCTTTGATAAAGGAACAATGGAAAAAAATTACAATATTTAGCTCACCAACTGGCATATCTGCAAGAACTAAAATATATGATGGTATAACAATACATTAATGACTATTAGTAGTACCTGAATTGAATCGTTGTATGTTGTATCGACCTTAAATTACATAAAATTGGTTCGTAACATTCGATAGTTTCATGTTAATAAAGCAGTAACATACAGTAACTTGAAACTCTTAAGTTTAATTGCTTAGTTTAGATTGATAATAGTTCCTCAAAAAATCCAATATTTGACGTGATCACAATAAGAACTATTAACTACAAATTTGTACATTAAGACAATATTTGGAAAAAATGGGATATGTGAAAATTTTTTTAATTCTTATTTCGAATAAGATAGTTAGTACTTATACCTTCTTTTAAGTGATCAAATGCAATACAATAAGTAGGATCTTAATATTGTTCTTTGAACATAAAACCAATCTGTTGATAATTAATTAATATTCCTATAAAGTTGTTCAAAAGTTTGAGTATTAATTGAACGTAGAGGAATTGATTCAGATAATTAAATATTGTAAAACTAAATTTATTGACCAAATGTGTCAAAAGTGTTAGTAATAATTTTTTGAGTCGGAAAATATTAGAACAGAAGTTGGTACTGCATAATAACAGATGCGGAGATTATTTAATAGAATTATATCCTTATTTGTGCAGTATACCTCGTAGTAGTTAAAAACCTAGTATTCTAGGCATCATGGATGATTTCTCGGAACCATAAAACCTAATTGTTTTAGTTTTAAATGGCATTTATAAAATATTGAGAGATTGAATGTTATTATATTAACAAAATATGCATAGCGACTAAAATAATGGATTTTTTTCTTTTTATTAAAGAATCGGAACTAAAATGATAAATTTCGGAATTGTTAACGTTTAGAAACAATAAAAAAATGTGTCTTGAAAACAGTTTCTAATCCTTTTGCAGGAACTATTCTGATAAAAATACATGATGCAGTAGATCAATAGCATACTCAATGAATTATTTACATTAAAAAATATTTTTTTAACACGGGTAAAATCAAATGTAAAATAAATATATAATGAAAATCTTATAAGACCAAGCACTTATTAGGCAGGAGATTGATATCATTAAATTCTTGAGAGATAAAAAATATCAATCAACTACAAATTGTAAATAAGAACTAGATATTATTTGGATGAAACGAAAAATAAACAGAAAGCAATTATTAGTAATGAAAAAAGTCTTAAAAATACTGAGATGTATATTGTATATAAAAAATTAAATAAATTTTTGTGCATGAAACGAATGCAAACAATGACAATATATTAATATTTTGTACATTTTGTTTCACATATCCTTAAGTTTATTTAGAATATATTAATAACGAATAGTTAGAAGAAACATTTACGTCAATCTTTACCTCAATATATTTCATTTTTAAACCTTGTACGTTAATAAAAATTAGCAGTCTTAATGAGATATCCTCTGGATTAATCTTACAAAACTTTATGTTTTATGAAAAAAATGAGCACAACTCTTGAATAGAGTTGTAGGAGACCAAATAACTTTGAAAAGAAGAGATAACAGCACAACATCTTCCAAACTTTGTTCGTTTATTTTATAAAGTTCAAACAATCATATATGAAATATTTCATTTTTTCACCTTTACTAGGAAATATAAGGTTCTCCTCACAACTCTGGGTTACAGTACATGCCACCAGGCGTTATTAAAAACATATTTTTCTCGAATTAAAATAATTTTTATAAATAATTATATAGTTGTTATCAAATTTTTCACAATGATTTTATTGTCTTACTCAATAAACAAAATATTTATAATAAAAAAAACCAGGTACCTTTAGTAATTCACGTATAGATTTGCATATTTTTTAAGAATAAAAGACCTTTATTCGTTGCTAGTTAATATAAATTGATGATTGTTTTTTGGGATAAAAACAATTATGTTGTTCTATAACATAACAGTTTCAGGTTTATCTTATTCAGATTCTTTGTGCAGATTATCATAATTCAAATATTTATTGTAATATAAACACATATTGAATGTCTCGCTACATAATTTTCAGACATATTAAGTATTTTAACAATTATGGTCATCTAATTTAATTCTACTTTGTACAAAATCCCAGTTTTACAAAATTATTCGATTTTAAGGCCGAAAAAGTTGCCCAATTTTACAATGGGCCTAATTAAGAGAACTTTTGTTTCTTCAGGTGTATAAAATAATGATATTCCTTCCAACAGAAATTTTTCTGGTTCTACAGAATCACTAGCAATTAAAGTTTCTTTAACTACTTTTTTGTTTGTATAATTATCTCCTAGTTTTATATAGAATTATTTGAAAGATTTATATATCATCCTGAAAAATGTCTAGCAATTTAGTCTACTCTCCAAAAAATTCTTTTGTAAGTGTTCTAAAATATATTTTTAATTACTTAAAATAATATTTTATATGACATTAAAATATTTCCATAGTTGTAACACTATTGAATATTTATCCTTGCAGATGAAATTTTTAACACTCAACTTGCTAACAAATGTGAATTAATCAAAGGTAGCCAGTTTTAATCCACACATTAACAGTAAATAAATAATAATAAATATCAGTCATATATTATATCCAGTTTAAATGTTACTGGTCAGTAAGAGAAAGTATTGTCATGAGCTCATTCTTATATTCAAAAAATTCAATCATTTTTAATTAATTGAGGTAAAGATTACTAACCTAGACATCAAAAATGTTTGTAGATGTTTCCATAAAAGATACAAAACACTGATTTCATATTATTCACTTTTTGAAACAAAGCTAAAGTTGAATTTATTATACAGAGTTGAATGTTACTTGATTTGTAAATTACATTCATATTGTAATACATTACATTTCGATTTAGAAATTTGATCAATATTAAAGGTCACATTTTTTATAGGATAATCTGTATCATTTAGAAAAGATCTTTTGGTTATTTTTGTGCCTAGGCGAAAGTTCAGCTAATAAGCTGAATAAGCGTAATTTCGGTGAACGCTTTTGAGACAGATAGTTCTGAATATCATTTCATATCCTTGGATAATTTTATGAATATATGCAAATTTTCACTCCTTATATTCACGGCAGAAGGTTAAACATAATAAGTCTTATTCCTTATTTATTTTCTTCGATAGATTGAGAACAAATAATTTTCAAAACTACAAGATTAAACTAATTTCTTCAACAGTCAGTTGTTATATAAAATTGTATACGTACCTAATTGTTATAAAAATTTTTAGAATTATTGTACAACGACATGTGTTGCATTTAATTAGATCTGTATTTATGAATTGGTAACTCTTATTAGCATTGCTTAGCAATTATCACTAGGAATCACTTAAACCTTTATAAGTAATAATAAATTTAGCATGTTTTTATAAAGAAACATCAAATTAAAATTAAAAAAAAAATATTGTATAATAAAGTACAAGTAAATCATAACTATCCATATTTATCATAATTACATCATTACTACTTGTAACCACGTCAATGTTTCATATTGTTTTAAAAGGGCTTGATACGATTTCTTAAATTTTAATAAAGCTTGGAGGTGATTAATATTATTGTTTCCATATACACTTCCCTGATTAGATATCAATATTAATAGCCCATGTGCATACCAGAATAAGTTATGATAAGATGATAAAATGATAAATTATATATTCATAAATTCAATCGAGGACCATCTAAAATTATTCACAAGAACAAATAAACTATAAAATCGAAGACATTCAAAAATGCCTGTCATCAAAAGGTCAACTTTTTGACACATATGTGTTCAATTTTTTTGGATTGAAACCCAAATCTAAGTCACATTTTGGCCTGATGACATGTACTACAAAAATGACAAGCTTTCTTCTAACCATTTTTTTCTTATTCGTGTATAGATGAGTTTTCTGAATGAATATGTGCTTTGTTTTTGATACTACGCTGTTTACTACATGAACTTCGTCCCAGAGATGTTGTGCTACCTCCTTCGACATCACGAATCAAATCTTTTTCTGTTGGAGATCCTAGGTTAAGACTCGAAAGACTAGATGAGAGATTCATATTGGAGCTAACACTTAACATTGATGGGTACTGCATCATCTCTCCATTTTCTGCCTCATTTTCATCAACTGGAAGACAAGTTACTACCATTGCTTCTAAACAGTTTACAAATAATTCGCTGCTTTCCGCCATATTGTTATACTACAACAAATATTCAATTTCAAATATCATAATTATGAAATTGTAATTTTATGAATGATATAATTGAAATTTTAGAGAACCAAAACAATCAGCAAATGAAAAAAAAATAACTAGAAATTTTGTATATTGAAAATGCAAGTTTTGAAATTTATTGCAAATAACGTAGAACTTTCACATACTGTTGATTTTTGTTTTGTTTTCCGATTTCTTCAAAATATCTTGTTTTGCCCATTTAACTGGTCTTTTATTTTATCTTACTATTTATATATATTTTCAAGTTACAAATTCAACGCGAAAGAAATGTAAATTATTACATTTGGGAGGATTATATTGTTTCATAAATTTTTGTTAATTGTTTCATTTATAGAAATTAGAATCAGGGTAATTAGTCCGTATATAGTAAACTAGCTGACCCGGCAAACGTTGTTCTGCCATATAAATTATATCTACGAAATATTTTTCTAGTTCAATGAAAATAACTAACTTACTATAAGCGTAAAGGAAAGTACTTATAATCGAGAGCGTTGTATAGACAATGGAAGTATGCTTTATTTGGGTTAATAAAGTATTCTTTGTTAAAGTAACGAATATATTTCAAATTAAAATTCTTCATTGCTATCTAGAAATCAAAAATAATTATTCATATTTTTACTATCAGTTGGGCGAGAATATGCCACATATAGTTGTCCAATAACCACTTTGAAATGAGATTAATATTCTACATCAGGCTCATATTAGAATACTAGTCGAAGAAATAAATCTGTAAATTTTCATTGTTGGCATTGTTGGTCAATTCCTCTACATCTGTTTACTATGAAGCTGCGCGTTTCTCTTCATTCTAATTGTCTCTATTGATTTCGTTCATCTTGTACCTCTTGTGATTGACATAACTGCACCATGCTCACACGCACATATTAGTTTGCTTATTATTTGACTTACCTTTCACAATAATAAAACACGTATATTTATTATACACGAACATGTTTTGTTTCGCCGATCCCCTAACTAGAGAATAAGTTTCACGTAGAACGTATTATTATTATTATTACATCTTTGCTATTATATGTGTTCTTTGAAATGTCAAAATATTCAATATAAATATACTATGCCTGTGGCAAAATGTACAAATACGACAATCACTACACCCAATAAAGTATTCATTAGTGTACCAAAATGAGAGAAAATACGGAAACAGTGGCGTAATGCAATGAATAGGGACAATAAAATAAACAAAGTTCTTTCGAGACATGTAATCGGTTTTGTTATGAAGATCATTTCGAAGTAAGTCAACTTTTAATTAATTAAGGTATCTCATACGGTATTATTTTTAGTTATTCTAGATATATTAGCACACGTGCTAACTTAAATGAAATATTATTTTTCCAATTTATTTTGAAAAGCAAAACACAAAGCAATGGAATAGATACTCTATTTTGAGATAAATCTTTATGAAAACAATTAAAGGCCAGACGGATTTTCCAAATTTTAAGTATGTTCTTAATATTATAAAGTGATATATGTGAATTATGAGTCTGTATTTTCCAATAATATAGAAATATGCAGTTAAAAAAAGGAATAGGAATTCCTCAATGACACAACGAAAATGTTCAAAAGGAAAATATATTTATATTAATATTTGATATTTGGATTCCTGCAGAAAAAACATTTACAAAATGTTTAAAACATATAAAAACCGAAAGTCATAGTATTCTATTATTTTTCATTCCAACTTGACACTAACATGGAAAATTATATGAAGTGGAAGATGATGGGCGAAAACGTAAGAATTAGAACAGGTGTTCAACTTCATATTTTTATATGTGAGCAGCCAGGTTTCAAGTCTAGAAAATCTGAAAAAGGTGCAGCAGCGAAAAGACGTCGCGTATAAACTTCAAAAGCAGGGGAGTGGGTTAATTATAGTAGTAGAGTGGTGCTATGGAAAACTATCCATTCGATCTCTCCGATGACGGACCTAGTCTTGCTTCCAACAATAATCATATGAGATATACAAATACAAATTAGAAGAAGAGACTTCTCTACATCTAAACAAGTATAACTGATATACAATCTGAATTTATTACATCGATGCTTCATGCAACAGATTTCAACAGTCAGAAAATCGTTAGTTTTGGCAAAATAACTAGCACTCGCAAGGGCAAGTTGTATGATGGAACGCGAACAAACCCCTGCTCCATTTTTATTAACAAATAGCGACTAGTGACTCTAGCCAGTAGTATTTTGTCAAACAGGCCAGCCTCTCTCCTACATAATCGGCGCTAATGCGTAATATATATTTGGAACCGATCTCGACTGAAATAAAATATCTCTAGACTTCTAAACTTTCTAAGTTTGTTAATACTAATCCTATCTATTTGAAATAAACACCATTGTTCTTGTAAAATTAAGTTGTATTTACTTTCGTCAAAAAGAATATACTTTTTTAAAATATTCTACGCTCATTATTTGGCGCCCAATTCCTTATTCAAATACAGTGACTATAGTAAATATATTTTGTATAATAGAAACAAGAATAATGAATAAAGCCGTTCGAAATACTTTAGAGGTAGTTAAAATATGAAAAATTTAAGAGAAAATATAATAGCCTGTAGCACAAATATATAAATGAGATACAATGAAATACTAGATTGTTTATACACCCTATAATTTAGAAACAAACAATAAAGAAAATGCAAAATTTGTTTAAAGTTATTTACCTTATTAAATGGTCCAGCAAATCTCCACAGCCCTCCAAAACCACAGCTTTGTAAATAATGTAATTGTTGTTGCTCAGTATCTTCACATGCTATCATATTTTGGATTATACTTCTTACAGCACTTAAAATTTCTTGATCGTGGCATGACGATAGAACATTGTTAATTTTCATATCTATTAGATTATAACTGAAATAATAAAATATCAATTATTTAGTCCTCACCAATTTTAAAAAATTATATTCTAGACAAAAGAGTAGACTACTCTAGCATTGCTCGCCTTTATAAACTAAGAATAAATTACTCAAATCATAGAAAGATAGTGAACTTGGTATTTTACTTATACACTAAAACCATTCAGTTATAAATATAAAACAAACACACTTAAATGTGCTTGTATTTTGCAATTTAATTAATTGTTTATCGTGATTGTTTATAGTGATAGTTTCCTTTAGTAAATCAGTGAATGTACTATAATGAGAGATACCATTTTTGTGCTTCCCAATTGGCGTCGCCTATGAGTGCATCCTGAAGTATAGATGTGAATTTATAATAACGCGCGTGAAACCAGTTATAATATATTTCCCTCTAATACAGTAAAAGTTATCAGAGAAAATATTTGGATCGCTGCAGTTCCGTTTTATTTGAAAAAAAAACATATCCTTTAAAATTTTTATACCTTTGTAAAATGCATTTCAACCCTGATGTCTATTTATTAGAACTTTCACACAGTGACATTTCATTACGGAAACCCCACTCTATACCAACATTTAGTGGCAACTTCAAACATGGTAGAACTCATTATTACGTCTATGCAATTGACAAATATACTGTATATGAAAAATACTTACATTACGGGAAACACTTTTGGAAAAACAACTGCGCCTTCTGAAAGATATTGATACAATGTTCGTGTTTCTGCTTCGTCAGTGCTATACTTAACAAGTGTAGCTAAAGTTGTTAAAACCAAAGCTTGGGTGGAAAAATCGGTCAGTACTTCTGGGTCTAGTAGAACGTTATTTTCATTGCTAACTGAAACTCTGGTACTTCGATTCTAAAATATATAAATTATTTATAACTGGAACACAAAATAATAAAATACTGACCCAAAAAACTTAATTTTATTAAACTATCAAATTAACCTATTTATAAAAAATTATGTTTGGTACTACATACAGGTAATGTAAGTACTTGTCAATCATTAATAAAAAATCCAAAATTCTGTTCTGAATTATCCAAAGAAATAATCAATGCATATCTAATTACCGTGTTATTATAATTATTAATTTTTTTCGTAGATGACTTGATCAGAATATCATACATTCCACAGATGTGAATTTGACGTTAAGTAAAATCATCTGGTTAGTTTAAATCAATAATTAATACAAATTTCCTCTAAATATCTAACCTATTGGAATATTTACAGTTAAATTGAATAACACAGTGTTAATAATTGGTAACAAAATTGTGAAAGGCCCGGGGAAAATATTTTTATTAGATTGTATCCAGTTTAAAAGTCTTCCACAATTTTTAGGAATTAAACATATATATTTTCTATAGAACTAGAGGCTGTGAGGTGGCATATTGAATGATTTACTAGTCGCAGCTTAACATCAAATTAAAGGAAAATGGGAAATAATTGAATATAAGTAGAGCTGCTCATACTTTACGCATTCAAATGCTTCAAATAGCTATCAAATGTATAATCTATTTTAATATCTGTCAATAATTTATTATGAATATATGATTGAAGAAAGTTGCATACATTAATTTCAGTTGACCAATATTGAATGTTTTTACTATTATGGTATATTCTTCAATAATTTAACATTTTCCTAGTCTGTAAACAAAATTGTAATGTTTCATGTATTGAAACTAACGCCATAGGAAATGATGGTTCAACAAAAATTTCATTAATTTCAGTTATCCTCATATTATTAGCTATATAACTGCAATTATCGTCATAATTGAGCTTGAATTAAAACCTCTATAATCACTTGTAACTCTGAACTTAGTTCCAAAATTGTAATTTTTGAAATATGTGATAATTTTATTGGCGTCTAAAATGATGGGATTCAAAATTTAGTTTTGTATTGAACAATCCATACATTAAAAAAATATGAATATATGAAAATAGAATCATTAAATGCTTGACCAAAAAATTCGTTTTTAAAAGAACACTGCGATAAAAACCATGTGCTACTTTAACAATGATTCTGAGTTATTTATTAAATCTACTTATAATTGTTGTTGTCCTCTACTAAGCTATAATGAATATTGGTAGCCTCGATAAAAATTTGTGAATTTATGATTGAAAGTTTGGAAACATCTTTATGTACTCAATACAGTTATTACGTTCTATTTAGTATTATATGAATATTTCATTAACAAGTATGGAAGTAACGAATTTTTGTACACTAAAGCTTTATTACAGTCTCGGCCATTAAGGCTTACATTTAATTGAAATCAATTCTCTTTAAATTGATTAATTTCACATAAAAAATTACTTACAGTTCTAAAACAAAACAATAATTCTGCCATAAAAATGATCAATGTAGTTTAACATAATAAGTTATAAATAGAAATTTCATTACTCCCCTAAACTAATATGTCTTCGATGAATATTGTATTTTTCCAAGTAAATAAAATTTTAAATTTACGATTTTTTGGGCCTATCTATTGTTATAAATAGCAAAAGAAAAATGAAGTGTGATTAGTAGCATAAATAACTGGACATTACCGACAAATATTTAGCTGCTGCTAAGCGAAGGAAGTTGATTTCTCATAACATTAACATAACATAACATGAAATTGAAACAAAAAATAGTATAATTGAATTGAAAATTAAACAAATTTGTCTATAAATGGACTTCTTAATATTTTTATACATAAATATTTAATGAAATGACCATTTCTAATATTTGAAGTGTGTGTTATATATGATTCCTTCTTCATGGTTCTAGAAGTCAATTAGGATATTTTAACGTTGAACAGATGGATAGTAATATAATGAAAGTAATGTTTTGACGTTCAGTTTCTAAATACTTTTTATGTAGGATCACTTCATTACAAAATCACATTCATTTTACTTTGGATTTAAATGTTGGTGTCAAAAAAGGCAAACTGAGTAATTCAAGGCAACATGCAAGTTAATAATTACTTACAGAAAAAGAAGTATTTTTAGGAAACTTCATACCTTCAGAAATGCTGTCTATATATATATATATATATATATATATATATATATATATATATATATATACTGAGTTATAACTTGTGACGATAGTAATATTCATTTAAAATATTAATTTCTTATATATATATATATATATATATATATATATATATATATATATATATATATATATATATATATATATATAAGGAATCAATGAAAGCGTTATAGTTTCTTCTTCCGAAAAATCAAATTTACTATCAATTATGGTAAAATTGATCAATTAGTTTATTTCAATCTACCTGGTATAATATCGTTTTATTGAAATTTCAAGGTAAATAAATTGATTCTAATACTATGTTTTCAAGATATCTACAAATATGTTTTTATCTATTCTACAAATATTTTAATTATCATATATTATATTCTTTTGAAAATGTTCCCAAGGAAGGAGCGAAACATTAAGTTATACATATAAAAATGTGATATTTCATAGAAGTTTGATTATTTCCTCCAAACAACCTACGATCCCAAGAAATTAAAGAGAAAAAAAATAAATTTATACTCAAATGGTTGAAGAAACCTATATATATATATATATATATATATATATATATATATATATATATATATATATATATATATATATATATATATATATATATATATATATATATATATATATATATATATATATATATCACCTTTATTACCAAGTTATCAAAGACTTCCTATCCTTTTTTTTATTTCTTGTCATTTTGGATTGTTAAGGTTTTAGAATTTGAATGATATTATTGTGGTATTCACATTAATGTCAGATCTCTCATTTTCCTAAAAAAAAAATATTTAATGCATTTGTAAATACAATAGGATTGCTATGATGGAACTGTTTCAGCAGAAATATTCTATTGTTGAAGTCATAGCCATCTTAATGTACTCTGTTGACCTCGGAGAAAATATTGTGAATATAGCTATAACTATAATATCTAGTTACAAAGAACTTACCATGAAAAATTTACAGCATTTTATTATATTTCCATTAAAACTAAAGAGCTGACAACAATGTAAACACCACCATAATATGGCCTCACAAACCAAAATTTCTAACAATATTCGAGATAATTGAGACGTTCCATATATAAATTTTTTTATATTTTTGAGAAAAAGCGAAATTACCTTATTACTTTCATCATCAAGAGGTTTTGGTTCTTTTGGAGTTGGCATGGAAAAAGAACGTTGTGTTTTGAAGAGAGCTCGTGCAGTCTGAATATGAAGGCCGCCCCCAAGAAGGCAAAACAGGCAAATAAGCAACAAAAATTAGTAAGCATGATGCTCGTACAAGTACTTAGTTACTGGGCACTTGTACATTCAAATCAACTGCTAAATATGATTTTTTTTACGAATGTCAAAGTGTATTTTTATGATAAACGAATAATCTACTGAAATTTAAAATTTATAAGGTGGCTTGCAGCTTTATAATACTATATATTAACTAGAGAAGAAAACTTTCAATATAAATGAAACAGAAACAAATAGATAGAATGTAAAATTTTACTTGTAGAAGTTAAAAGAGTAATATTAATGTTTTGACTACATTCAGTATTCTACAGCAAATTCTATATATTTGTTTATAAATTTGAAAATATACATTCCAGAGGACATAAAGATTAGAAAGAAGTATGCACGATCAAAGACAACTAAAAGAATTCAAATACACTTTGTCTAAGAGAAAGAGTAGAGCCTAGCAAAAGGTATAGATTTGAGCAAAAGAGACGGATTCGATATCTGAAGTATAAATGAATAGAGAAAGTATAAAAAATGTATAAATTCTGCCAAATAAATTTGAAATGATTTACATTGATCGTAAAGGATCCGTCAAAAGAATGGTCGAAGGAAATTGAAATAATTAATGCTATTCTATTGATTGTGGTTCATTTACCATTTTTATTGGATTAATGAACTATGATTTATGAACTAATATTATAATTGTACTTGTGATTATTATTAAAACAAAGTTCAATAAATAATAGGTAGTGTGATTCTAGAAATTAATACAAACTGAATCGATCAAACTTTGAATGAAGTAAAGAAATTAAACTATTCATACAATCGGTACATGAAAATATGGGTGTCCTAGTATTATCGAATTTAGTATGCAGCAGATTATAGTCCTCGTATTCGTTGCCTATATTTCACAGATTATAAAACAAACATTGGAATGTAATGGTTATAAGTTTTAAATACTTTGAACTCGCCATCATCGTTAGGGATGACATTTCTTGCAGTAGAAGTGAATCTTGAGCTTTCAGAATTCGATGTTATGTGGTTTAAACCCGCTACAGGCAGTTCTCAAACCTTGCTGATAAAATCAATTACCTCCAATCAAACCACCCATCACAAATATTGTTATCCTTGGAATGATGTTTGCTCCAGTGTGCACAAACAAAATTTTGAAAGTAACCTTAGCAGTTATGGTACCCTATATTCATTACTCCTTTAAAAGCTTTGTAAAAAACTATCCATGGTTTGATAGAAGCTACACTAGAGCAGTCAACAACAAAAATGCTACTTATAGTAAATAGCACTCAAATCCTAGTGTCGAAAATCGTATAAACTTTGTTGTCACGAGAAATACTGTTAGCAAACCATAGATGCTTGCATGGAATGATATAATGAGAGTGGAAAACAAAATTCTGAATTGCCAAATGGATCAAGGTCTTTCTGGTCTGTAACAAAAGCGATCAACCAAGGCTTTTGTAAGTCAAAAATTCCACCGTTGACTGGAGAAAATGGGTCAATCACAGTAACGCACAAGAGAAGGTGGACTTATTGGGTAGCATGTTTATTACAAATTCAACTCTTTATTCGTGCGAAAAACTATCACCCAGCCTGCCTGGAGTTGGTTCATCGATGCCAGAAATAGAATTTCGACACCCAGATGTTGCAAAACTTATCTAAGACTTGGAAATCAATAAAGCCACTGGCCCTGAAGGAATACCACGAATCGTATTGACTCAATGCGCAGCAGAGCTATCAATCCACTAGGAAAGCCCATATCAATAAAGAAAAGAAAAAAAATAGTCCCTAACAACTACTGTCCGATATAGAAATATGCAGAATCCAGAGCAATCGCACTGGACATATCAACTGCTTTTCACAGGGTTTGGCATACCAAATAAAGACCCTACGGTTTGTCGTCCTCACTTCGACTGACTTAGTAGCTGTTTTTACAAAAGAAGGCTGGTACTACAGCTCAAGATTTAGTCTAGTCTGGACATAAAATATCACAATCACCTCAAATTTTCTTAATGGATATTGAGGTTGGGACCAATATGTTTTGGCACAGTCATGTTGCCGAATTATCTAAGGCAGCTTTACAAAAACTTGAAGCCCTCTTTAAGACCAAAAATCTATATACTCTGCAACAGCTCTCCTCTACAAACATACCCTAATGATGCTCGAATCAATATAGAAGAGAGCAATTCGATTTACAGGCGATAGAAAGTTGATCAAAAACTTGGACAGCCTGAACTGACTCTGTTTTACCGATACTACCAGGGTAGATACTCTTCTGAGCTGTCTAGCTTAGTCCCACCTAAACAGGGTTTACCCTTTTGTGCTTGCTTTTGACATAAAAAAAAGTTTCGAATACTATTATTATTCATTATTATATGTACAAAATTTATATTGATCTATAGATAGTAACTGCTTCATAATTTAGGAAAAAATCAGATTAATTCCATAGATCATCCTCTGACGAACCGGCTGAGAAAATATTGTTGAAGTACATTTCTTATACATTGAAATTCTTTTATAAATCAAGCTTTCAAACTATTAGGTAGAGTATATATTCACAACAGTGTTATGTTTCCAAGATATTGCTGCGGAATTATTCAGAAATATATTACTTTCATACATTAGGAAATGATAACATTATCATCAGTTTCTCAACATCGAAAAGAAAATTCGGTGTACATAATAAATAACGTGTTTATTTTTATACTGCTAACTGATAAAGTAATAATATTTTCATGGTTTATGAATATTTTTATATAATATATTTAAAATTAATTTATTAATTTTATTAATGTTACATTATTATGTATTGGCTTATTCTACCCATTAAAAATATAATGTAAAATCTTTAACCACTAGAAAATACAATAGTCGATTTCAAAATATTAAATAGTTTTCAATATTTTACTATTATTATAAGAATAGGAATTAATAACTATTTATTGTGGTTTGTTTTGGAATTTTTTGAAGAAGATGTTGATAATGTGATAATGATCAATATATATATATATATATATATATATATATATATATATATATATATATATATATATATAATATCTCAACCTTTTTTTTTAAGTATAGTTCCATTCTAGAAGTAACCTTTTAGAATACAATATAATAAACACTGTGGTGAAAATAGGATATTCATAATCTACTGATACTCAAAGCGAAAACACGAGATGAATAATATCAATCAGCTGTATGAAGAAAGTCGACTCTGTCTTACTTTTGCGGGGCTTTGATTTGACACGTTCGGTGGGGGATTCTGTTGAACGGGCACAGATCTAGATCTCTGGGTTCTATATAGAGGCCGGGTTAAGCCACCATTCGGCTGAACGCACGGGCTCTGGGTTAAATCTAAACTTCGCCAGCCCTTATTAGCTGTCGAATTTGTGATTTCTACCTGTGTTAGGTATTTTATTAAGTTTCATGATTATTTTGTATGAAACAAAGCAATAATGAATTTCAATTGGAATTTTGGGCATTTCTGCAATGTTAAGGATTCCATATAGGAAGAAAACTATCAATTTTGGGTGTTGCATTGAACCCAAAGATTAAATAAATTAATCAAATACAAACATATTTATATACTATGAATTCTATGATTAGCTGAAAAACTTGCATACCACAGCACAGCTATACTGAATCGGGATATATCTTCATTCTCTAGATAATCAACTTCTAATTCTTTTGGAAGATGTACCTTTCACAATTAGAAAACGTATGTGGTCCATACAAGTTTGCATTCCTCCATATTTTGGAGTTAACTTTAGATTCCAGTGCGTGGGAATATTAAAAAGAACTTCATTAAACAACCTATATTTTAATATGTTAATTATAATCTTCGTATATTTCCTGAAAGTGTTGGGCAAATTTTATATATCCCACAGATGCTTATATTATGTCTAGAGGTGCACATTTTGAGCATCTTGTACCATTTTTTTGTTTCATGTTCATCAAAATATTTTTGATTCTATTAAAAAATAAAAAGACTGAACTCTCAAATTCCATATTTTTACGGGATGCAATGATTTCGATTTAAAAAAAAAGATCTAATAATAGAAAGCAACTTTATTTTTTATTTTTTTTTTTTTTCATTTGGTTGTAATTTGCAGAAATGTTCAAAATATGAGAAAATGCATAACCCATTTGCCACGTTTCACCAAGTTTAAAATCTAGCGTGTCAATGATGCTCATTGTAGTTTTCTTTTTTTAATTTAAATGGTTGAGAAAAGTAGCGAAATATCCGTGTTTAAATTAGTACACTCGTACAAAATGGAAATAATTTGTGGTTAATATGTGTTAACAAATTCAATGGCATATTTTGAAAAGCTAAGCTATTTTAGTCTTATAGATTTCTCAAAAGAAACTCGGAAAAAAATTAAAAAGCTCATTTTAATGTCATGAATAATGTTCTACCAAAATATGAGTCAGTTTGATTCAAATGTAATCCCAATTATGTTAATTCATATAAATATTATTATACCAAATGATTTTAGTTTAAGTACATGTTGTTTAGCAGTTTTATTCAAAATATCTCAATATTTTGCTACCTTTTATATTAATGAAAATATTATTGAAAAAAAAATATATGTTCAATACTTCATATTAAATTATAACGATAGTGAAATTTGTTTTAATGAACATCAATTAATGTTACAATTACTATTTCTCACAAAACATAACAGAAACATCAAGAAAAATAAAATCCCTGTATACAGAAAAACTAACTTTGCACATTTTTAACACATACAGTGACTTATATTCAAAAACATGTATTTGTATCAATTTCCACTTTGACACAATACTTAAGTTGGAACCATATGGAAAGCTTTTTTACTATTGGTTATAATAAAAGAATCATTTCTGATACATAGTTCAAAATGCCACCATCATATATAAATATTTTTTCAATATACGAGGTTTCGGAAAATTTTAGCCTAATTGCCTAGTTGCCTAATCTAATATAATACTAATCTTTTTCACAAAAGAGAAAAATGTGAAATTTTTTTGAATTAAAAATTATATATATATATATATATATATATATATATATATATATATATATATATATATATATAATTACATCCAATTAGTTAAAACCAGTTTGTGATTCTGTGATTCTCTACTGCATATTTATATTGATTTTGAATTTATAATAACTTGATAACATTCTTCTGTATTTTTTAAAGTTAAAATTAATATTTTATCAAACCTCGTATAAAATGCGTAAAATAATTGGAATCTGTTATTTTTTATAAATCAAATGATAAAAAAGTTTTACATACGATTCCAGCTTAGATAAAAACTCTGTAGAATGAATTGAAATTGACAAATTGCTAAATCTTTATTGAAAACACAAATTTGATACTGTTTACTATGTTTACTTTTGTTTTTATCTAATACTACTAATAATCCTAATTTTTGTATAAATTAAACATTATTCCTTACATTGTCACAATTAGTAATTAAGATTAATATTTATACAACACGTAAACTTTTGGATAAGTAGACGATTCTACTGGCACCGCTAGCATAAAGTCATTAATTAGTTTGGTCAGAAGGCTAAACAATTTTTCCTACAAATATTTTTAAAATATTTATTTATAAATTATAGGGATATATTTTTAACTCCATTTCATTCATTCGAACGACTGTATATATAAGAAATGTGTAAAGGTTCTTTTCTGTCTAACATCAAGTGATTAGTCTCATATACAAAAAAAAATCACAAACGAATAGATTAATAATAAATATTTCTGACTCAGATGACGTGTTATTGTATGAAAATCTAATACTACAAGAAAAAATGACAACAAAACAAAATTACCAATACTGTAACAATTAAAAATATAATTCAGCACCAAGTCTAACTACTTAAATTTCAACTTGAAATAAATGAAGATTTTAATTCTTACCTGGTGTTGTCCCTGAATAACAGAGGGCTGTTTATGTCTAGCTTGAGCCAAAGCCGACTGATCTAGTAAATCCCACGATTTCTGACGCCGATTTACATTACCAGAAGTACCTCCCGAATTTGATCCATGCTGGGTACTAGGATTTTGAACACTATCTATTATGAAGTTATCTTGAGATATAGAATCGGTCACGGTACGAGATAGTGAGTGTTTGATGTGACATCTACTCTTAACTTCTTCCGAAAATCCGACCAGAGCTAAAAATATAAACAGTGTCATGTACAATTCTAAATGTTATATATTAAAAACATTTTGTGCACTAAGCACCATACCATTTTTCATTTAATTTCCAAAATGGCAAAGATAG
This sequence comes from Diorhabda sublineata, assembly GCF_026230105.1. NCBI lineage: Eukaryota > Metazoa > Arthropoda > Insecta > Coleoptera > Chrysomelidae > Diorhabda > Diorhabda sublineata. Next base: position 12,443,173 of record NC_079485.1, on the reverse strand, counting down.
ATTAAATCTGCTGTATACTTAAGTATACATGCAAATTATCATCGGCTCGGCAATTAGAAAATCATACATTCTAGGGAGTTTATATATTATACAAGCTAATTTCGAACTAGCCATTTATTTTCAACATCTTCATATTTAGTTACTCTTTAATTATGTTACTCACTACACATCAGAGTAAAAGAGATCCTTATCACATGGTTATGACCTGATTACTCCGTTAAGCTTCAGAACATCAATGCACGAGATCGGGATTACTTTCCACATATTCAGATCTTGCTGGGTAAACCCGATCGTAGTTTTCGAAAACGCCTAATTTTCGAGTCTCAGAAACCGCTGATCTTGAGGAATATAACAAGATAGTACTTATCTTTTCCCTCAATATCTAAATTCAAATTACTCCTTTCCATCCAAACTCCATTATATTATAGTATATATTATAAATGCCACCACGTATTTTCCAAAGGACCTCTAACAACTAGGCAATGAAAAACTTGCTCCTAACATTTGTCGAATTCGATTAAGAGCTTAGTTGTAAGCAGTTCTCCAACCCTTATTTACAAAATTAGTTGTTTCTTAGTATTACTATTCAATTGACCATCTCCTTTTTATATTATAACAGCCATTAACTTAATTTAACCGAACGATTTATATTAGAAGACAAATTTGCAATCAATCAATGATGCAGAAAAAAACTTTTCTTCAGCTCAAGGTGTGTAAAAATTACTATTTAATTATGGGCGATTGATATTTTTAACTATGTTTTCACTGATTATATCCAGTAGAGAAGAAGCAAAGATATGTTATTGCTTGGAAAAACATATAAAATTAAAGTTGTCACTTTTAAAAATGTTTTTCTTCTAATATGACATTGCTATTTTCAATTACTACTATCAATTGTCTCATATATTTTTATACATGAAACATTATACATGTGACTTGTCTAAGTTTAATTATTTGATTAATCTAATTATTTTTGAAGATTTGATAATTGTGACCAGTGCCCAATTAAACGATTAGTCCAGTATTCTTTAGAATGGGGTGAATGAATTGAAAATATAGGAAATTGATGAACTAATTCGTAAGAAAAAATGTAGAAAGGGCCTACTACACAAGAAAATTATTATGACACACATTACCAAGATCTCGTGTATTAATGAAATAACTAATATAATAATATTGATAACTTCTCATCTGACTGTAAGTTATGAGTAACGTTAACCTAGTTATTAGAAATATTATTTTATTTATCATTTAAAATCAAATTTCATATAAACAGCAGTACAAATTTAAACAGCGAATTATTTTGGATATCACATCAGTGCGTATATTTTTTATTGCCTTGCTGCACTAGTTTTTGATTAGTTCTGTAGATATATAAAATGCATCCTAGTTACGTTAAAATAAAAATGTTCCTTAATCGTCAAACCCTCATGATTCACATGTACATACCAAGTATAAAATATTTATTTATACATATGCTTCCATTATACCATAAACCGACATCCAAAAAGCATTAAATAAACTTATTTTCAATAAGAGTTTAATTTGCAAATAATATAAAACTTTTTGAGAGGCACTGTCATATTCAGTAAATAATGGTGAAACAATAGTCCTGCAATGCAAAACTAATATTATTTTTGTATTTTCTTGAGCAACCACGTTAAATGATTCCTAAGTATCCTTGTCGACTTTTTTGTATTAAATTTAATATGTCAAGAGTCCAATTGAATACATAGTAACTTCAATTACTTACCTGTAAGGTAAGCTACGCTATCAGGTGTAACTTCAAATTTATCTCTTTTGTGTGGCTTTGAAACAATTGTTAATAGCATAGTTAATATCCGAACAGTTCTTGAAACCGTAGTTGGTGTGGGATGTCTATATCCCTTGAGCAAATGACCTACCAGAGCAAAATGGAAGTTTGCTTTAAAACTTAAGCCCATTGCATGATCCAACTGTTTAAAATGCCATTCAAGAGGCTCTCTTGTTTGCAGCATAACATTTTCCAATGACTAAAATAAAACATCACCGTATACAATTTATAAAGTAAACGATAACGCCAATACTTGTGAAGGTATCAGTGTTATTTTGAATTTCAAGTTTACAATCTCGCGGGCATCCTTCCATTAATTTCTCAACTGTGCAGATAAATTAAGCATTGAGTAAATACAAGGTTGTCCAGAAATTCTATAGCTTCAAAAATAGGAGCACTGCTTTATGTACACGTTTCAAAACCTTAAAAGATCTTTACGAGGATGTATTGATATCTACTTATCCTAGACCAGTTCCATGCATAAACAAAATATTGTGTTACCATAGCAACGAATAATAACTTATTAGTGTCAGTGTCAAGTTTGACATCAAGAAAGTAACGCAATAAATTAAAAGAAAAAAGATGTCTACCGAAATTGTGAAAATCGAAAAATTGGAATATCGAGCCATCATCAAGTACCTGTATTTAAAAGGGTTAAGAGGTAAGCATATTTACGAAGATATGCTTAATACCCTTGGTGATCAATGTCCTTCGTATGCGACCGTGAAAAATTGGACTGCAAGCTTCAAAAGAGGAAAATTTTCCATTGAAGATGATAACCGATCGGAAAGGCCAGTTTCTGTGTCAGTCCCCGAAAATATCAATGCAGTTCATGACATGATTTTATCAGACCGTCGAATTGGGCTAAAACGAATATCTGAATCACTGAATATTTCATACGAACGCGTTCATCATATAGTTCACGTCAATTTGGACATGAGAAAAATTGCTGCAAAATGGATCCCCAAATGTTTGAATGTTGACTAAAAGCGTGCAAGGATAGAAGCATCGCGTTTGATCTGTGCTCAATTTGAAAACGATGTAGACTTCTTAAAACGAATTATCATTATGGATGAGACTTGTCTACATTTCTACAATCCAGAAATAAAGCAACAATCGATGGAATGGCGACACGATTGATTGTTTGGATAAGGGTAGAATAATAACTGGAAATTACTATTCGACATTACTGACCACTCTACGGGAAAAAATTGAACAGAAAAAATGCGGGAAGATATTCAAAGGTGTTTGGTTTTTGCAGGACAGCGCCCCTGCACAGAAATTTCATATTGCAATGCAAAAAATTCGTGATTTAGGGTTTGAATTACTGGAACAACCCCCTTATTCCCCAGATTTGGCTCTGTTCGACTACCATCTCTTCTCTCAACTGAAAAAAATGTTTAAAAAGTAAATTTTCTTCCAACGAGGAGGTAATAAAAGCTGGAGGTCTGGTTTACAGAGCAAGAAGAAACATTTTTTCTGAAAGGTCTAGAGACGTTGCGAACCTAGACTGTAATAAATGTATCCAATTAAGAGGAGAATATGTTAAGTAATTAAATATTTTGACATTGAAATTTTGTTTGGTTCTATAGTAGGCTAAAAATTTTTCAATACATCCTCGTAGAATTATTACAAGTACACCTTTTTGCATTTGAAAATTTTTGTCAATATTTAATAATTATATTGCGTGCGATAGACGGTAATATGGAATAAATAGTCCTAATGTCTAGAATTACTCCCAATGTAATTATAATCGTTAGACATAATTTCTGAATTCATCACTTAAACTCATTATACCTTTCTTATTTTTTATTTTTAGAAAAAAGCCTAAAAGTGTACGTAAAGAGGTACACTTATTTTTGGACAAAGGATTTAATCTAAAATTTAATAAACATAATTCTGGACCTTCTTGTATAATGAAGGTGATATAAGGTGTATAATTATATACACAACAGTGATAGTTGATCAAATTTACTATTAACACATATGAACCTTAGGTTTACCTCAAAAAATTACTTTTGCTTAGATATTTGATTATTTTGATTGAGGTACCACTTCTATTTAGCTAACTTAAAAATCATTTGAAATACCTGCTATATAATTTTACTTTGCTTAGTAAATAGCACTATTAAAAAAATGAGTGAATTATATATATATATATGTATATATATATATATATATATATATATATATATATATATATATATATATATATATATAAGGTAAGATAATTCACTCATTTTTTTAATAGTGATATATATATATATATATATATATATATATATATATATATATATATATATTATAGGTTAGATAAGGATAAGTTTTAGATAGAATTCGTTTTTTGGAAACAAGATATATTGATTTTGATGATTTTGAAAAAAATAAATTCTATGAAATTTCAACTTCACTTATAACGACCTAACCTATAAAATTTAATGTCATTTATATTCTAGCCAATGAATATTCAACTACATTCTTAACGACCTAACCTATTCAAATTTAATGTTATCCATAAATTTACCAATCAATATTAAACATTCACTAAAACTTATCCTTATCTAACCTATAAAAATTTAACGTCATTCAAAATCTAACCAATCAAAAATTAATGAAAATACCTATAGTAACCAGAATCAATATTTCAATTAATCAATACTTCTATCAACGTCAATTTGAATATTGAGTTTTGAATTCTATAATTTTAAAATTTTTTACAAGCTTTGATAATATCAAAAATCACCGCCAATCTTAATTAATTATTGTAAAATTGTAAAATATTATTCTTGTTATACATTTATACATATTACTTATATTGTATTTGACCATAATTTCGATGAATACATAAGTATTCGAAAACTCTTTAAATATATCCACTTTTGTGTTTCCTTGCCACGTTCCCAATAAAAAACTATTCTTCTCTGCGCAGCTGTTACTTTTGGCAATCATTAGTTCAATTTTCTTTTCTTCTTGGCATTTTTCTAGTGATACACCCAAATACATGAAATTTTCTACTTCCTTGAATTCTATTAGCTTTCCATTATGTTTATGTATTTTGCTTTTAGTCTTCCACATTTATTCCTTATTTCCATAAACTTGGTGAATGTAAAAATTGTATAATCCAGTTTCAAGAACTTGACACTTTCGAAACAATGAAAATCTAAGTTATATACACTATTTGCCTAATTTAGAATGATAATAACCCTATTTATTTATTTTATTACAGGGAAAAAAATTTTTTCAGTGAATGGGCATTAAATCCATTAAGAACTGGATAATGAGCTTATGGAAATACAAAAATTTAGTTTGCAATCAAGCAGAATGTAAGATTTTTAAACTATTCAACTTAATTTATGAATAACTAATAAAGCATCAAATTACAATGATTGACTTTTTTGTTTCCAATATTTTGATTAGGGCATATCAAAATAAATTACAAATAATCTACTGCTGTAGACCGTTAATAGACATTGTAAAGTTAGTTAATAACATTAGAATCTAGATTCACTTGTTTTGCAGTTTATTTTTTAGTTTTCAATATTTTGTTTGGGGCCAATCAATATGAATTATAAATAATTTCTATTGAAGACCGTTTATAGACATTGTAGTTTGTTAATGAAATTACAATCTAGATTCACTTGTTTTGCAGTTTATTTTAGAAAGGGGTTAGATAACAGATGACTGAGATACATTCTGGTATACACTTTTTTAATTTGTAATAAAACATGTAAAACTATACTTTTATCAGAGGAGTGTAATTTGTTAAAAACGTAATATAAGATAAATTGTACATTTCAGAACTTGAAATATTAGCTCAAAAAGCAAAAGTAATATAATTAATCATTTTTTTAAAATAATTTACATAAAATAATGCCAAAGTGATGAGAATATTATGAAAAAGGATACCTGTTCTTCAAACATTCCTTGGGAATCAAGAGTATGTAAATTTTGTTCCAGTAATGCCAATCCAGAAGCGTATAAAGAAGATTCATCTAGTTGTAAGACTGAAATAGCTACCCAAAAGAGAGCCTTATGTACTGGAGATTCAGGTCTTAATAAAGGTTGCAATCTTGTTAAACACATAACTATAGCTTCTATTAACACTATATCGTTAAAACTTTCAAGAGCTTTGACTAATATTTTAAGTAAATGTTTCATGTCTCTATCAGTTACACTTTTACTTATGCAACCAAAAACTATTAATGCTCGAGGTTGTAAAGCAGGATTAAAACAAAATGCAAAGGACTTAGCTAAAGATGTCCAACTGTTTAACCAATCACAATCAGGAATATCTCTCATACACGCTTCCATTATTTCTAATAAAGCATCTGTTATTACTTCTAAAGATGTTAAAGATAATCTTTCCCTATCCTGATTACCCGTAAAACTTATGTCGTTGCCATGCCATTTTTCATTTTTTTCATTAGAATGTTTGTAACTTGATCTAAAGGCTGTAACAGCTGCCGACTTCACTTTGCTTATTCCAAAAAGTAAATAAAACTTTGGTAGTGAAAACTCATCCAAAGACAACCTCAGTAATCTTCGAGTTTCTTCAGAAAAAGAAGGTTTTGTACAAGTGCAAAGTGAATGAATAATATTTATCACCAGACCATGAGTGGATGCTCTCATACTCAAAGATCCAGAACAAACCAGGAATGTAACAGTATGAAAAAGATAAGGTAAATGTCGAACCACATCTAAGCTATTATTAAATGACAACATAAGGAGATATCTCGCCAAGATGGCTATGTCATCCCACATCATGTGTTGTTCAAGCAGAGGAGTTGGAGACTGACACGTTTTATCCACTACCTAAAACAAAATAATTTAAAATATAAGGTTGCGATATTCGAATTTATACATATTAAAGAAAATTATTTCAATAGATTTTTTTGTTACCTAGTAGTTATCAGTTTTTCTTAAGGGGGTTCTTTTACAAAATTGTATTTTTTATAAAACAATTGAGGTTAAGAAATATATATATATACATTTTAAAAACCACTGTTCAAGTCAATATTCTTAACGAATCAGCAACTTCCATTTACATTAACAAATTTTCACAAAACTAAAGTTCAATTGACAGAACATTAAAGGTATATTTCAGTTTAAAAGGGTAGTATTTAATAGCTAGCCTTTGATGCTCTATAAGAAGTTGAAAATGCAAAACTCTCAATCAGCTTATAAAAAGGCAAATATAAATTGCTTTTTTTATAGTTATTGAAATATTTCAAATTTTTATTGGTGATGCTTTCCCTAAAAGTTTCAATGCAAATTAAGCTGCTCAAATTTTAGCCAGCAAACCGGTATTAGTTAAATCAAAATATGTAATTAAATATAATGAAATAGCTATCACATTTAATAGAAATTCACAAAGCCCCAAAAATCATCTACTACCTAATTAATGTTCAAACATTAATCTATAAACAGCTATACAATTTAGTCTTTGTATTGAATTAAATAAAATGGTTCAGAATTACGTACTTTATTTTCTAGAACTGTTATATTATTTCTGTTTTGAAAAAAAGTGTACATAAACAGTACATAACTCTGGAATGCCTTGCATAAATTAAAATTTTGTAATATTCATTTTCAACTATTTCATTATAAATATTAAAATTACATGATAATTTTGTTTTGTTATTTCAAAAATGACCTTACATCAAGTTGAATATCCCATTTTTAGGGAAATATTCCACAAATTTTTCAAATAATAATAGAAATAATTACTAATCAAAAAAATAGCAAAAATTTTCACTTAATTAACATTAACGAGAGCACTAAATACTTCTTATCTTGTATGAGGTTGTTCGTCAAGTGAGTTTCATTTCAAAATAAAAAGAGCTGACAGTTACAGAAGACACTTATTGCACAAAAACCTCTAATTCTTACACTATTTGTTGACATGATTTTCCACATTGGTCATAATGTGGCACAAATTCTGTTTACTCCTCTTAGTAGAATGTTGCCGTCTATGTATGCAGCTACGAGGTAATATGTTTTTCAGCTTGTAGTCTCTAGTGTACCTCTGGTTACCCAGACTTGACGTGTCGAAACAAATAAAAAAGTTATAGTCTATTTCAGAAAGGTATAGAGTAATAAAACGAGAAATTCCGTCAATTACGGCTCAATTTCGGTGTCGGCCATAGTTGTAGGTCTTGAAATAGTATTGTTTGTAATATTAGAATTTCAAGTAATTGCATAAGAGAATTAGGAAAAGTATGTTTTCTGGGCTGAAGTGTCAATATCGAAATATTGTGTAGGAATTACTTAGGTAGTAGATTACACAGTACATTTTGCGTTCAACAGGTACCATTTAACCTTCTATTAGTGCCTCTGCCTAATTCCAACCCTATTTCAGATTCGGCTTAACCATGCGCCGTAAGGGCAATGGTGTCTTAGCCAAAATTTTTAGACCTTTATAAGTATATTTGTTCAGTTTAACGCATTAGTATTTGCTGTTAAGCCGTAAATAGTGTTCACAGTATTATAAGATTAGTAATAAAATGGCGACATTTACACCAACGAAAAGATGTTCCAATTATTCTCCATTATCAGTGAATGATTTTTCGACAGATGTTGGAACACCAAAGACACAAATCTCACATTAATGCTTACATTGAATATCATCTGGAAAATAAGTACTTTGATAATTACCTTGCAGAGCCGACCAATGATTTTCTTAGCAACTAAAGGAACATTCGCTGATGCCAAAGCCACAGCAGTATCCGCCATTATTTCTACCATTGGTGAACCTAATCCAGAGTTAACAGACCTATAAATAAAATTATCTAGCACCATATCTATCAGTTCCGGAACTTGTCCAATTGACCCCCAAATTTTTGCTTGTATAGATGGATACATTTGTGTTTCTTCTATTGTCAGTAGAATTAATTTTTCTATAATGCCAGCTACTTGTTTCTGTCTTTTATTTTCTTCTGATGCTTTACAAAATCTAGAAGTGGAATATTATTTCAAGGAAAAGCACAAGATCAATTGAAAAACATGATCATTTCTTCAAGTCGATATTTCATATATATTTTATGGAATTAAATTTAGAAAATTATTTATTACAATGATTTCCATAATTTTTCTTGTTTAAAAGATGATTGCCTGGTGAGAGCTTTGTCTGATGTTATGAACGCAATTCTTTTGGAGATTTCTATAAGTGAAATTGAAAATTTAATTTTTGGAAGAATTTCTAATAAATTAGGTACATAGGTATGGTGGCAAAAAATAAAACAGTGACAGTTTTCCTTTGGAAAGCGTCTCAGATAAATAGCTTTTTGCAATATTTTATTCAAACAAAAACTATGCTACTCTATCTACTAGGTCTGGTTCAAATAATATGACTGTAAAATTTTAGTACGGCTTGGACGCGAATGAACAGGTACTCTTGGTAAAATTTTCTATTTAAACATTCTTTGAAAGACTAACAAGTTACATCTTTTAATATTTCATTTCTTAGATTTATAAGAGTAAATTTTGAAAAATGTGAATACTTACATTAATTAAAAAAAACAGAAAGATAGCTCACTTATACCTATAGATAGGCAACTTTATGAAGTTAAGCTGAACGGGTAAAACACTACAAATAAACAAACTGTTTACAGACTTGAATAAAATATTTCTATCATAAGTGCGAGACATTTATGGATTTCTTTCTGTTTTTACCAGATAATGTGTTGAATTAATCCTTATTAAGTCTCTAATCTATGCTTATACTATTGGAATTTGAAAATTCGTGGCTCCAAATCAATAGAAGTAAAATTCTATGTGTTGCATTCTCCAGAATTCTAATGAAAAAACTAGTTAAATTTCTAATGAACAAATGCCAAAGTGGTTGAGAGAGAAGAAAAATGAAAAAATATTTATATGAAAAAAAAGCCAACAAAGTATGAATATCAACTCAATTCATATTCTAAACACTAAAATAATGAATAATCAAAATGCAAATAATTTTGCAGACCATATAACAAACAAACTAAAAATAATATATTCTAATGAAAAGTATATGTCAATAATAAGTCATTGAATAAAAAATATTTACTCAATTCAAAGTTTTTTATTACATACCTCACGAGGTTAGGCAGCCAAGGTGTCATATATTCTAAACATAAATGCTTGAGTTCTATACTTGAAACTCTAAATCCTTGTATACATTCCTCTAAAAACTCTAAAGTTAGATGGGGCTCGTTCGTTGCTAATTTTTCTGATACTGATTTGATAAATATTGTATTATTGGAGGGAATACACAGTCCTTGCGTTTCTAATAACTGGCCCTCTATTTTTAAATCAAATGTAGCTGTAAGGGCACATAACTGATTATAAGCAGCCGTTCTTAAATTTGGATCTGAAGATCCTAAATTTAACAACGCCATATTTAATAGCGTACCAGGGACATCTTTTGGTCTTATTTTTTGGTGAACTGTTACTGTTTCCTAAAAAGATTTTTTTTTTATTATCAATCACTTTCAATCCGCACATTCATATTTATTAGAGCCTCGAATTACTCAAGCTTCTCTAAAATTTATCAATTTGAACTACAATGACAATTCTTTCCTGCCTTGAATAAATATTTTGGATTATAAACATATTTTAGTAAATGTGTTTTTTATCATTGAAAGGATTTATTGTTTTTCCACCTTTCAAAGTTTGGTCCAAGTATAAAACATAATTTCTTTAAAACAAAACACGTTATTAAAATAGACATAAAATTAAGAACATATATTCAATAAATTAAATATTGAAAGACCTCAGAAGTGAAAAAATCATTGAATACTATATAAACCCGTTATCATTAAATACAATCTGTACATGTAATGTTGAATAAGGTGAAAGTTCTATGTTGCCAACTGCATCATTGTCAAAAACATTCCAACATTTTGAAGTTTCTAATTTGAAACGTAGTGTGGACTAAGATAGACGTGGGTGAAATCACTATTTTCTTTCATTCCCAAGATCGTGGTCTTTGATTACGACCAACAATTAGTGATGTTATTTTTCAAACTTGAAAGTGTTCAAATTAATAAGTAATTTATGGAAAAGTCTGGTGGTATCGTATTTAAATGGGTCTCGCGAGACCCATTCAAGTACAAAGCTATGGGTGCCCACTTCTATCTACGTCACTGGTTTTCATTAATTGCATAGTTGTATAATTGATATACTTACAGGTTGACTAAGTTCCCATCGATTCCTTATATGAATAATAGCTTGCACTATACTATCACATTCGTTATGAATAAAACTAAGAGGACTACTGTCATTTGTTATAGTAAGCGTAAACTGATTATCATCTACCAAACAAACTTCTTCAATTTCAGATGCATAATAAACATCATTCAGTAGAACAGAATGAGAGAGTACTTTAGCTTTTTCAGAAGAAGTTATCTGAATAGCAGTAGGACCCACCTTGATAGCGACTTTAGTATCCTTATGTGATAATTTTAAAGCATTACTAAATACTTTTAGGTCTTCATCAAGACTCAATGTCGCTCCAGGTAATTTTTGTTGATCAGGTTCTATATAATCATTCAACTTATTCGGAGAATCGATGAAAATCATTTTTCTATTTCCCTGAAATTTTATTCATTAAATCAAAAAAAGAAATTTAAATAATGTTGATAATAATTGAATGTTTCAAATTTTTTCCAGTTATCAGAACCCGTTAATATTATCTACTTTTTACCTTAAGTGGTAGTAAAAGTCTGTCATGGAATTTAGTATATTCTCGAACCCAATTATTACAATTATATACATAAGCAGCAGTTAGACACTCATAACCAACATCAGGTAGAACATAAAACCATTTCTGTAAATATTCAGTTCGAAATCTGTTCTCTGTACAGGTGTGTGTAAAATCCACCACAATTTCCCAAGGAGAGTGGCAGAAAGGTTTTAATGACAATATTACATGGTATAATAGCAAGTCTCCGTTAGTTTCTCCAAACCTAAAATCATAAATGAATAAGTACAGGAAATTTGAATAAAAAATATTTATTACTTATATCGTCTAGCAATATAGTAGAATACCGGATTCCCTAGTTTGCTAGTACCAGCTTGGTAAAATATGTTTAGAGATTTTATTGATTTGAACTCCTCTTTTTCAAGTACATTATGTTTGACCATTAGTTCTTCAAAATGATTTGATGACATATCTATTGAGCTCCATCTTGCATAAGCAGAAAAAAGCATACTACAAAAAATTGTTCAAATTAATGTACGGCTACGGCCTAGAGAGTGAGAGGTGTAATTTGTTTTTGCAGGTCATCGATATAAATTTTCATTGGCGAAAAATGTAATTCATAAAGGAAAAGTCCTATTTAAAAATATATTTATTGAGTCAAACTACAAATTAACTATCCCGAGAATGTTTGTTGTGTACAACAATGTTACAGTTATAGCTTAGACTGACTTTACAACAGAAAAATGGTCTTTTATATTATTTTAATTTACATGACATAAGCAAGTTATTTACTAGGCATCATCTTTTATAGTTGTATAGGGTGGAAATGACATAATTGATGCAAAATAAACAGAAAGTATTATAGTTATTGATCTACTTGTACGTTACTATTTTACGCCTTGTAGATTCATTCAAATGAATTCATACAAAAATCCCGAGTGTTCCTAATAGATATTTAGGTTTTATTTAATTTTCTTCATAAAATACTTCTGGGTAAGGAGACTCATTGCCGCCCACTGGTGACCACGATCCCAATGTGAAAGGCATAATATAATTTAGTTATTTTAGATGCCAAAAGAAAAACGAATTAGATCTAGCACAAAGACTTCCTGATCTTGTAAAACTTGAAAACTTGAAAACTAGAAAATCGGTGAAACTTATTGAAGATGGATTTTCTATACGAAAAGTTTCGAATATTCCATTCTCAAATCTAAAGAAGATTCAATGAAAAAAACTTGGCATCACGTTTAGGACGGTCAACTGTGTTCAGCACTGAACAAGAAAAGCAATTGGCCGACTTGATAAAGAAGATGGCGAACATGTTTTATGGATGCACAGCTAAAGAAATAAGAAATGTGGCGTTAAAGTACGCCGAAAGCATGCACTCGAAACAAAATTGTAATCAATCTTCTAAAATGACTGGTACAAACTGTTTGGCATCATTTATGGTTAGAAATTATATATCTATTAAAAAATCAGAATCCATCAGCATAAATCAGATCACGGCATTCAATAAAAAAAAGTGAAATTATTTTATCAGCTGCCGGTCAAACTGATGGCAAAACATAAATTTGTCGCCAAAAACATCTAGAATCGCGATGAGACGGGTATTACTACTGACCAACCCCCTGAAAAATTACTAGCAACTAAAGGGCACAGAAAAGTAGATTCAATTACAAGCTGGGAGAGAAAAAAATATAACGTTAATATGTGCAATGAACGCTGCCGATAGATTCATTCCACCTATGTTTATTTTTCCGTTAAGCCTTCTGCTGAAGAACAAGTCCTAGTAGATATTAGACAATCATGCTAATCATATATTGCTGCCTGTTTCGAATTTTGCAAACTGAACCACATCCATATGCTCTATTTACATCCGCATACGTCGCATAAAATGCAACCACTTGACGTTTCGTTTTATGAACTTTTGAAAGAGACATAAAAAAAAGTACGACTTATACATAAAAAGTCATGTGGCACCTTACGAAGTAGTATCATTATTGCGAAAGGCATTTAATTGAGTCGCGTCCATCAGCAAAAGTGAGACGGGATTTAGAGCTAGAGTTATTTTTCAGATGAATGATGTAATGACAATTTTCTACTAGCCTAATTCCTCCAGTCGGCAGAACCTATGGCCATTCAAAACGATGATAAATCAGTGGCAATTGATAGCCTAACACCTAGCCAAGCAAGCTCTTCAGTATCTGGCACATCAATGCAAGTTAATCCACCATTAACAACGACGCCACCCAGCTTATATATGTTTTACTAAAGTAAAAATCACCTACATCAATTTTTTTAAATGCTGAAGATGGAATGTTTTTTAAAAAATCAATTTTCACTGGTAATCATTTTCTTATAAAGCGATCTTGATTTTAGATTTATTTCAATATATAATGTCTTATAGAAAAGATTTCTGAGATTTAAACTTTACAAGAAAATAAATAAGCCTAAGTAACAAGTATATTTTGTCAAATTATTGGAAAAAGAATATTTTTCACTTACTGAGAATCAACTGGCTTATGCTCAGGGGGCCCTAAATATGCTAACAATGTTGCCATTTTATCAAAAGGTCTTCTTCCTACCGCTTTATGATCTCTACTGCTGGATAAATAATCCCCAATTTTTTCTTGGTGGTTCCATAATAATCTATGTAAAGCTAAAACGTTGGCGTCAGAAATAAATGACTTGGAATGTGAGGTTTGATCAACAGTTTCACAGTCAAGTGCAATTTGAACAAAGAATCTTCGCCCAATTTCAAAATGCGCCCTTAGAAAATCGTTGAAAGGAAGCATATGTTGTTCTTTACTAAATTCAACATGATTTGCAATATTTTGTAAAATTTTAGACATCAACATAAGTCCCCTCTTGACAGTATTTGGCACTGGTTTACTAACAATGCCCATTTCTTGAGGGGAAACTATGGCAGGATTAATAAAACGTAAAAATATCACTGTTCCAACTGCTCCTATATTATTTTGGGGCGCTTGGGGGAATCGTTTACTTAATACTTGATATAAACAATGGCACATCGATCTTAATTGTGGAGGAAACTTATCGATTGAATTAACAATAGCATTAAACACCCTCTGTGTTAGAGCTATCAAACTTTGTCTGTTTTCTTCTATATCTTCATTTGGTTCTAGTCTAGCTGGATCAACTTCAAAACTGCAATAAGGATCATCCAATAATGGGGCAATAAAGGGTTCCAAAAGGGTTTGTAAATAACTAGCTCCATATATTTTGAAACAAAATGCCATTATTTTACTTCCAAGACTATTTCCTCTGAACAATGTTTGCATACAATCAGATACTTCAACTTCCCTGTAAAACATATTCCATAATAATGGAGCTAATAAATGCTTGGCATCAAATAATGTTACAAAAACTCTGGCAAGCTCATCCATTTGTGAAGTAGTAACAACATTAGCAAGAGCAACCGCTATCGGTAACTCTCCTTTGTCACTGATCATGGTAACAAGTAACACTAATTGTTCAAAGCGATCTGCCAATACAGTTTCTGCTAAATTTTCAAACTCGGTTCCTTGCTGCAATATTTTAGTTAAAACCTCCATAAAAGCTGCCCTTGTTTGTAGATCTTTATTATATCCAAGATCTGTAACATAAAATTGATAAACACAAAAACAATGCAAAATATGCTTTTTAGATTTTATTTATATTGTTTATATTTTGAAAATAGTACTAACGCGTTTCAAAATAATCTTTGTATGTGGTCAATATTCTTTTATGAAATGAAAAAATTACATCAGTAGAAATAAAAAAGAACGGAGACAAGACGGAAAATTAAAACCAAAGAGAACTATTTTAATACAAATTATTATAACAATTGTATGTGAAGGTTAAAAATATGAATGCATTTTAGTCACTTTGTATTGGCTTACAATTACAAACACTGAAACCATTGGTTTTATTGTTCAAAATTTCAATTTCTCTAGTGGTTGATTTACAAAAATAACTCAAAAATACATACCATGTAAAAAATATTAAAATCCCTATTTGTATTCACAGATATCTAATAACAGTAAAAAAAATTGTAGAGCTAAGTCATACTTCAAACAACTTTGAATTTCAGGATAAATTATATGAACAGTTGGAAAGTTGTATTAAGGGAACTACTATATCTATGATCACATTATCTGATAAATATTTTAAGTAGATTGAATGGCTTACCTATGGAATGCATAAGTCCACTATCAATATTTGCTGAGAGTAAGTTGGACATAGCTTGAATAGTGGCATTTCTTAATATATCGTGCTTTCCACTGTAAACTTTGGGTTTTGCCTTATCTTTTTCACCTTCTGGAGTTTCCGTACAATCACTCAATAAGTTAATAAACAATGTGAAATATTTCAGAAACAACTGACTTTTTGCCTCCATTAAATCTCCTCTATCAGATTCTTCTGGTTGTAGAGGGAGACCTCGAAGCAGCGCTGCTACAGCTTCCATACAGGCTTGATCTAATTCTCTAGTGATAATTGTAACATCAGCAGATCCTGGAGGTGCAATTTGGTGAGAATTGCCCAAAATCCAATCAGATAAGTACTCAACTAACTTATTTCTGAATTTCATTTCTTGGCGAAATGCCAAATCATCTCTTCTACTCATCATAGTTTCAACCAACTGACACAACTTGGTTTTCATATGGATTGCATGGACAGTCATATCTAAATGTCTTACATATCTAACTACAGCCAGCATCATGCTTTCTATACTAGTTATACCTAAATGTTCGGATGGTTGATCATTTTTAGTACTGTCTAGAATGTTCTTCATAATAAATATTATATGTTCGATAAATTGTGTGTTAACCTCATTAACAACTACTTGTCCTAGTTGGTCGAAAAATTTATCTACAATTGATTTTATTTGTTCAAATAATATAGGATACAATGCTGAAGACATTTCGTGACCTATTAATTCCTTCACATGTTTTTGTATCTGGGCTCCAAATTTCTCATTTCCACAAACAAGTAACCGTAATAGTAAATCCACAAATCTGTAACAAAATCAAAAGATGAAGATATTTTGGAAAAATTCAATCAATGATTTAGTGAGATAAATATTATAGCAGTATATATATTTCATATGAAATTATGTATCAAAAATTATTCTAGCTATAGCATAAATAATATGATAAAACTAACAATGAAGAATATAAAGTATATAGCTTTTGACATTGCAATGCTGTACCTAGTTTCAGTTTATCCTACCATATCATAATTAACATATAGCTGTTCAAGTAATTTGAGATAATTTCTTCGCATATTACCTTTCTTTTATTTCTAAACTTGGCTGATATTATTCAGTTCATAGTATATTTGGATGCAATATGTAGTTTACCAGCACAACATACATAACAAACACACATTTTGAAATTATGAAAACATAATACTTACGAAGTTACTGGACAATACTGCCTTTGATCTTGTATTTGTTGACTTTGGAGTGTACTGGATTTCCTATTGCCAAGACATGCTTCAGACCCAAGATTACTACTTCCAATTGAACTTATTGTCATCGAAGATAGACTAGAATATGAGCTAGTTGACAAAGGAGTCCTAGACGGTGACTTTCTTTGCAAACAAACTCCACCAAGAGCACACAAGAATCCTGTCATATTCGCCCATTCATTTATTTGATCCTTAAAAATTATCATATGATGTATACATACTGGATAATCAACATTTCAATATTAAATTTTACACATTTGTTGACTAAAAGATTTTCACACAGATAAATTATTCAATTATACCTCTAACTCATGTTCAGAATTTTGATGTGACGCTCTTCGTTTTCCAACGGATCTATGAAAAGACTCCATCGGGCAATCTTCCGCTCTAGGTTTGGGATAGGATGACAAATTTTTACACATTCCATTCCAATTCATAAAAGTTTCGTCCCAAGCTGGCTGGACACCATTTACACAATGCTCAATTTTTCTCAATAACGACATAATTCGTTTCTGAAGCGCCGCCCTTCCTTTTAAAAAAATTAAAACTGTTATCTATTGCTATGTCTCCAAAGTATTGCATACAAAATATATATGGATGATAAACTGAAAACTGAAACATGAAGGCGAGTAATAGTATAAAACATTTTCTATAACGCTTGCCGCTATTATGATGCCTTTAAAAGTAACTTAAGAATATTTCATACATAACATATGAAAATGTGTCAAACATTTTTTCAAAGTGGATATTGAAAAAGATGGAAAAACTACAGAGAATTGTATTCGATACTTTTTGAACTGGACATAAGGAATCGAATATTAAAATATAGTTTAAAATATGACCATTACCTATTCAGATTAAAAATGAATTAAAAGTTGTATTCCTAAAAATGATACTTTACATTGTAAGTATTGCAGTGGGCAACTTTTATGTCTTCAACATTTGAGAAAGAAATGATACATAACACATTAAAACTACTACCTCCCCCCTCCCAAAGCAACATTTTGTATGACAGTTGAATTATTGTCAGAAAAATCGCAGCAGTAGCTGTAATTCTACTTTATCCCTATAAAGGTTGAACAAGCACCAACTTACCAGTTAAGTGATCTGGGAAATACACCCTATTTTCTCCAGAAGCTGCGTTAATATAATAAAACAGTATGTTCTCAATTATTTCAATATATATTTAATAGAAAAATCATGTAACACTAATTACTTACCTGTCGTAAGTACTGTTGATGCCTGAGCTAGCTCTTGATATACATGATAATTTGGAACTAAACATGTTACAGTAACTTCATCTGAGCCACATCTTATTTCAGCTTCTTGACATAGAAGAGCAAAACAGCTCATAGCAACCAAAACTGCATCTATATCAATACTCCACAGATACATAAAAAACACAACCTAAAAATTAGAACAAAATGGTCCAAATATATACTTGAAGAGATTATTATTAATCAAGTATTTTACGCATCCAAAATATTAATTTTGATTCTTATAATTACATAAGAACAAATGATCATCTTCAACTACTCAGCGACTATTAGTAGTGCTTTTAAATTTACGAGTATTCATTCAATTTTGGAATGCCATCAAATGATCAATTATAAGTTTTATCGACAAGAGAGAAATTATCGATTTAGACGTTGACGACAGGTGAATAAGTTCTGGGGAATTAAGAAGATATTCAAACATAATTGGGCTTTAACATCTAGCTGCCAGAACAATACCAATATTCCTCCTTAAGCCATCCCAAACAATGACAGAAATCATAATGGAATTAGTAGGACAAGGAATTATGATATTAATGTGTCAAAAAAAATATCTTGATTGGTTTGCTCATATTAACTGAATGAAAATGTAGTGACATTGAATAAGTAATATGTAGAGTTATGAACAATTGAAATGTTAGTAGAGAAACACTTAATTTAGAAGAACAGCAATAGGTTTTTTTAAAATGTATTTATTGATTTACCTTGCAATATTATAAATAAAAACAAACGGCAACAATCGACACCAATGGATAACTCCGAAAATAGTGCTAAAGAATGCTTTTTCTTTAGTTTGCTAACCATTAGGGGGACACCAAAATGCCTCAGTTTGTAGAATTTTATACCCACTGATGGAAAGACTGGCAGTTGTATATGAGAGAATGGGTCTGAGCATAAACATAACTAAATTAATATATTATGTCATTTAAAAGAAAGAATATAACATTTTTTTAGATTAATGTATCTTGTGTTTATTTTTTCACAAGCATAGGAAATCTTCTGAGTATTTATGGAATAACCATAACAAATCTTTATAAAATTGTTAAAAAAACAAATTCAGATAAGGTTGTAAATTTTACAATAACTGTTAATTAAAAAAATATATAAATAATTAAAAAAAAATCTTGTGGTATTAGATAAATTAAATTAGAGAATAGACCTAGCAGATTAGATACTAACAAACACCCAAAATTAAATATACTCAGACATTGTCAAATGATCATGAAGTTACATATTAAAATTATCTACATACCTCTAGTTTTATATGTGCTTGTTTACAGATAGCTATAGAGCTTCCTAAATTAGCATAATCCTTATGTTTAGCTAAGAAGGCATTCCTGCATATTAGAATCTCCCTTAGCCATTTAAGAATATCAGTATAATTCATAATTTGATGCTGAATTAATTTTTGTGAAATGGAAAACATCACTTGTGAACTCACATCCCAAAATGTGTTTATTGGTGCTTCAGGATTCCAAACTTCAATTTTTTCTGGACGGTGGAGAACTAGCAATGCTTCCATTGCTTCTTGAGCTACCTCGGGCATTGTAGTTTGGTGAACAAGGGAAACTAAGCCATTTATTAGTTCTAATGTAGAGCTTTGAATTTCGTGACCAGCTTTACCTTGATTATTTAACATTAACATTGGATCTGCATGAACCAATCTAACCATGTAGAGGAGTAAATGAACTTCTTCTGCTCTGTCTTTGGATTTTCCCTGACAGTCTTTTCCTTTTAAAGTAATTTGTATCATTCTTAATGGTGTATGAGATATACAACCTTGAGAAACTTTATTAAGGGTATCTGTAAACATCGCCCTTAATTCAGATGCTTTATTATAAACTAAATCTATTTGAGGCCACCAGTGCAATCTCGGTTGAGTAACAATTTTATAGAGTGATCGTACTAAGACAAAATGAAAAGTTGGTGGTGAAGTTAAGCTTAGACACACTTTTATTGTGTCGTTATTATGTGGTTTTATTCTGAATATTGATACAAAACAGTCTATCATTAAATCCATGTCTTGATATAAATAATTTTGTCCACGTGAAAATGGTTTTTGAGGATTGAATAACAGGCTCTGGAAAAGAAAACAAGTTTTAAATTATGAGGGAACTAAGCAACTAGCAAAATCTAATCATCATGTGAGTTAGTATCATGTTAGATGGACTGAAGATATATATTCAACACTCAAAAGTCTTTGAGGATGCCACCTTCCAAACAAAAAGTTAGACAATAGAAGATGCATATATTCATCTCCTTTATCTCCATATATATATAAACATATTGAGATAAGTGAAGGTATATTTTCACTATAGGTTTGGAGTTTTAATTCATAATTTTATGGGTCGAAATCTTTTTTACAAATATGTGAAAGTTTTGAAGGCATATTCTATGGGGTTTTACTTTTTAGAAACTAATATCCTTTTTTCCCAATAAAACGGAACTGCATAACATTGTGGCATGGTCAATAGTTTCTTCAATTGCAATTATGAGAATCTGTCCTCGCTTGCTGTTCAGGTTTTTAAGAAGTTTAAACAACACAACAAATACAAAATTGAGTTAAGAATAAAATCAATTATTCATTATTTGTCTTACCTTTAAATCACTCAATATACTTTGAACTAGAACAAAAGTGACATTATTAGAATCCAGAATTCTAATATAAGTGGAAGCTTTACAAAGTTTCACACATGTCACAGCTGCAGCCTCTGTAAACTGTTTGCTATTACCATGAGCTCCAAGACATCTTTTGATATTGTCAATGAAGACTTTCTTTTTGCTATGCCGAGGTGAACATGGAGCTCCACTATCAGCATTAATTATTTCTTCTAGAACTTTCTAAAAGTAACAATGTAAAAGTGTCAATTTTTTAAACTCCAAAAATATTGCAGTGAATTTAAGCAGAAAGTTTATATATAAAGGTGGAATTAAAGCTTGGATTGAAATAAAAGCTCTTTTGGATTAAGATTATGACAGTTAAATAGCCAATCCAGTGTTTGGATTCTAATCCCTTCAAAGTAATTTTGGATAATTCTTGAAATGCAGGTTATATACAAAGAGAACATTTTCTCCTACAAAGGAAGTGAATGGTATGACTTAAGGTTATAGTACTTCAATAATGTACCTGTGAGCATCAAGACTTTACAATGATCCACATGTTGGTATGACCCTCCATATTAATGCCATTCCATATTATTACTAATTCGCCATTAGCTTGGTTGGATGCATCATTGCACAAACATTTTGTTTGCTATTCTCTATACTTAGATACTTTCATCATTGCCAAATTGGTAAAATTTGTACTAATCTGAGAACATTACCTTTGATCATTAGATCTTCTTAGTTCAAAATATTTCTATCAACTGTTTTCGTGTTCTTTGATGTGCCTGGGTTAACAGTAGTCTAGTTGCAAATACTATGACCCCAAATTGAACTCTCTAAGTCATCATCAAATCATTCCGTCTATTTTAATAGTGCTAGACAGGACCTTTGTAAAGTGAAGTAGACATAACAAACCTAGCACTTCAAACTGCACAAATCAGTCTGATTCGCAGTATTTCCACGCCTACCGCCCTGACCTGCTCTTATTTCAATTGCGTTTTTTAGAACCTTCTCAATGCTCTAGAAATCGACGATTATGCCACATAGAATCTTGGAAAATGGAAAATTTCAAATTGAAATATTGAAGTAGGTAACTTTAAGTTATACTATACTAGCTACCAAAGTAGAATATAAATGAATAATTTAATTCTATAGATAAAATATAAGGCGTACAAATTTTTCATCAGCCTGTATGTAGAAGGTACTTACTGGAGCAAGTATCAGTAACATCATTTGTAATGACCATACTGATGATCTTCCTTTTTTGTTATCACCAATCACATCCAGAATATCAAAAAGCTGTTCAGCACATTTGGTCATATCTTCACAGGGATTCTTTTGTACCTCAGCAAATTCATATGGATATGTATCCATCCAGTTCCATATAGCTTTTTCCAATGAAATAACCAAGACAAGATGAGCAGACTTTTTTAATAAACGAAACTTTGATATAGCCTCCAGTAACAACCGTGTTAATCTCCCAACATCTACATTTATATATTGTATTAATTCTATATCACTATAATCTGGGTTTTCGTCAGGGCAGGAGGCTAGTTCTTGAAGTTTTGATGAAATTCGGTTAAAAACGGCATTAAAAAAATTTACGCTCAAAGCAAATAATACTTTGCTCGCCAATTGTTTTATTGCATGGACATTTGGGTTATCACTGGGCATGTCTAAAAATAAAATTTAGAATACAATAAGAGGAAATGAATAGTTATCATTGTAAAGCATTAATAAAAAATCATAATAATAAATCTGAGAATGATCACAAATGGTATCTCATGATAATCTTTCTAGCATAGATGGACGTTATTACTGTACCTATACTATATAACGAAATCTATATAAATTTCTACAATATAACACTTGGTTATAAATATCTTACCTTTACCCACTAAAAAAGCACATATTTCTTTTAACAAGCATTTCAAATTATTATTTTCTTCCATAGTTAAAGTTATTGAGTCTTTTGGTTGGATACTGAAACATTTTTCTAATGTTTCTAATACAATTATCAAACTATCATAGTAATTTTTTTCTAATTCTGGACCATGTTGCCTAGATGTACCACCACCTATGCCAGTCTGGTACTGAAAAAAGTAAAAAACCTAAGTTAATAATTAAATGAAGTAAAGTAGAAGCTTAGAATTAATTTTTGGGTATTTAATAGTTTTTCAACAAAAATTTTTACATTAATAGTATTTCAAGGTAATCTCAATATCACTTTATGTTGATATTTGTACATGTATTATGTATTCCTCAACTTTTTACAAATATAACAATAACTTGCCCTCAAATATTAGAGAATAAATACTTAATAATAAAAGGTTATTCATATGTACTTTTTCATAAAGTTTATTTTCATCCAATTTATTGTTTAAAAATTAAATGAAAAATGTAAAAATTTTGACATTTAAGGATTAAATGTAATACCTACAATCAACTTTTTGTTATTTATTCAATGCTCATTCAAATTATATGAAGAAATTATGCATAAAACACTCAAACTAAAGATTTGCCTTGAAAACATGCATTCATACCAATTCATGTATCCTTTTGAGGACTTTAACAAATCCATCCAGTACTAGTGCAAAACGATATTTAGATATTTGTATGATACAATTTTTGTTTTGTTCTTCATTAATGCTAGAATGAGTTGTTTGAGGACCAATTCGACAGGGTAACTGAAATTAAAATACAATTGTTTAAAATTTGTATGTATTAAGGTTTCATGTAAATATTGATTAAAAGGTGGGCAGCACAATAACTTTCAAAAAATTGTAAGTATCAATATTTTCTAAACACCAACCTGTTCCTCAAACCTAACAATCAAAGTATTAGCCCATTCTCCAGGCTTTTGTGTTGCCATTTTCTGGAAAACGGTTTAGTTTCACATTATTACGGGGTCTTAATTCGGTATGACATTTTTATCTAGGTAAATTGTATTGGTGGTAGAATCTGACAGCAGTGACAGAGCGATTACCAACTTAGCAAACAATTTCCACTACCAAAGTTTCACTCTTTATAACGTAGTGGCAAATATATTAATGTTCAGGTAAAAATTACCTGACAGTTTCAAATGTTTAGGTTTAGGTTAAATGAAACAAATACTGAAATTTAAATTCAGATTCTGTTTATTGTATACATTCCAAAAAGTTATAGTAGTTCATTAAAGTAAAACTGCGTGTCCTGCACAATTAACGTGTTTCTTGAACAACACACAACTTATCACTACAATTTACATTTTACATATGAAATACCATTCTAAAAAAAGAACAAAATGGAAGGAGATTCTTATTATAAAGATGAAATTTCCAGTAATTAATTAAAAGTAGTGTGGCTACGTACAGACGTAAGATATAAGGCTTATAGCTGTATTTCTAATGCACTCTTATGGACCACTAACACCACCAAAATACCCAAATACAATTTAAAAAAATATATAGGGTAGCAGATTCCACTATTAATGCACTCTTTTGCAACGCTAGCAAAACAAAATGTTTTTTTCCTCTAAATCTAAAAGGTGTTTTCTTTCCACTGAGTCAATTATCAAACTTCATTCAAAGTGAATGTAAAGAAAATCTGTTTTCAACACATTTTATCTAGGAGAGCGCTCACGTTGCTGATGTCAATATTAACAGATTGTTTAATTTAAAAGTAAAATTGTTCCTAGCCACTTCATTATTTGAGTGAACTCATACAAGTTTTATTGGTTACAACTTTTGATTTTTTTTGTTTATTGATTATTATTGAATTGGTCTTATTTGATTGACTTAGGGCTCAATCAAACGATGTGGAATGGATGTGCGTCACTACTATTTCGAAACGGAGAGAGCCAATCAGCACTTTGACGCATCTTTTGTTACGCGATTGTCTGGGGTCGAGGTTTCTAGTAATATTAGTACACTAAAAAAGATTTTCTGATTTTTTGACCAATAACACTGTTTGAGCGAAGGTTCGATTTATTCAAGAAAAACCGACAAACTAACTTTTTATATTCAAAAAACTTATTGTTTTTTAATAAAGAGAACACTTTACTACACTAGCACTCTATAAGACTGAGCATGCATATGCATAGTCCTAAGCGCGCTAAATACAAAATGAATTTCACAACAATGTTTATCATCATCCCACCATCATCAATATAACACATTCGGTCAAATTAAACCAAAAAATAAGAGCGAAGCTATATAAATTCCCACCAACCTGAAAATCAGTAAAATTGCTTCTCCATCCGTGTATGGCAAAAATTTAATTCAGGAGGTCAAAAAGGTCAAAAAATGAGTTTTTCGCGATTGTCAGCAAAGCGGTAAGTTTTATCATAAAAATACACATAATATTGTAGATCATGAAATTATCTACAAAAAATGTGTGTATTAGTACTTTGTTCCTATGATAATATACATATTATAACTATAAGAATACGAAAAATATCAAAGCTGCAGAACAACGTCGTTGAACTTTAGCAACATCTACGTCAATTGATATTATATTTGATGAACTTATGGCAGTTCCAGCAAGTCAACAGAAATTTCTTACAAATACTTATAAGTCTCGGTTCGATTCAATGTTGGAAGAAAAGTTTACTGATGAAAATATATTGATAAAACGAGCTAATAATGATGCTTATGTATCGATAATGGAAACGGCAATAAAGCATTTCAATTTGACAAATACAACTATTGTTGTTGGTGAAGATGTAGACTTACTCTTATAACTCACTGCTCGAAATCCAACCAAAAAAACTATTTTCTTCTTAAATCCAGGAAAAGCTCAATATCAATCGGAAATCTATTGATCAAAAAGTTTATTTACTTTTGCAAAGTGTCAAAATCATGTACTATTTTTACACGCAATAACTGGCTGTGAAACGACATCTTCACTTTACAGGAGAAGTAAAATAATAGTTTTCAAAATGTTTGAAAATGTGCTGAAGTTTTTAAAAACAATAATTCAACTCAACAAGAAGTTATTACCAGCGGCAATCGCTTTCTTCTTTTTATGTATGGAGCTCCTAAAAATATACCTGCTTAGATAAGTATTGATATGCATGTCTCGTTAAAAATACTAAAAGTATAAAAAAGTTCAATTGGCTCGTCTTCCTCTAACCTCAGTTGCTGCACATCAACTACTTTTTCAGGTATATTATTAAGTTCAAGTGTGGCATGGTTATCAGCTAGACTCTACAGACTGGGGTTGGAAGTTGGTCAACAACTCATTATATCCCGTTCAAATTTTACTCCCACTTGTGCCGGAAAAACTGATGAACACAATTTTTTGCAACTGCAAAAAGGATGCAGTACTAAATGTGGTTGCAAAAAAGTTGGACTATTTTGTTTGTTCTCTGGCATGTACACCTTGTCAAGGCCGGTCATGTTGTAATATTGAATCATTAACAGTGGAGAATCCGTTTTATTCCAACGAGGCGACATGCGATAAGTTGCTATTGACGCAATTTATATACACTTAGAGTGAAGAAGAAGAACAAGAGGAAGGATTTGAAAATTTAAATCGCTTGTATCCTTTCAATCTCTGCTAATTTCCATTATTTTGCAATAATTTAAAATTAAACATCATCACAACAGGCCCGTGGAATAGGTCTACTTGGGAAACCATTTAAAAAAAACCGTCCACTACCTCATAGATGGCGTGGAATCGTGTCCATATTATAACAATTACAACTTTTTGAATCATAATATCTCAGAAACAGTGGCTCGTAGAAAAAAAAGTATAAACACATTTTTTGTAGATAATTTCATGATCTACAATTTTTGTATGTGTATTTTTATGATAAAATTTACCGTTTTACCGAATATCGCCATAAACTCATTTTTGTGACTTTTGACCTTGATTCAATTTTTTTTTCATACACTGGAATGATGGGGAACTTTCAAATTTTATTTTTAATCATATTTTAAACAATTTTACAGATTTTCAGCTAAGTGTGAATTGACAGTCTAATAATGTATGAAGACATTCAACACAGAAGATACCCCAGAGAACATACCCTAGGGACTTTGATTTGTTTGTTTTGAATGTTTTATTTATTGTTGTATGACTTTGTTGGAAAGATGTGATTGCATTGAACCATTTTTCACAGCAATTCTCTTGAGTAACAAGTACAGTATTTTGGATGTATACCACAAAACAAGTGTCGTCAGCGTACATGACTGCTAGGATCTGAGAATAATTCATGAGTGAATAGCGAGTATAACAAAGGTCATAAAACTGAACGCTTAGGTACTTTAGCTTAAATGGGATATGATCTTGCAGTTTTTTCGTTTATTTTCAGCTTTTCCATTGGTAAAGAGGTGATCAGAATTCTAATTAATTACGTGTGTAATTAATTTATGAATTAAACCCTTTCTGTCTTTTATTGCAAGCAAGATGATTCTATCTTTCTTCTTTCTCTGATGATATTAAAAACTTTTATTATTTGAACTGTTGATAGTCGGAATATTTGGATTATCAATATTTTTTTGAGGTATATTGGTATGAATAATTTTTTTTAGATCCTAGTATCCACGATTTACAGATCAAACATTTTTAATGACTTGCACTATATACAGATGTGTATTATAATAATAGCATACTCCCTGAAATAAATCGCAAATAAAATGATGTACTGAAATTAAAAACAATTTCAATGGAAAATTTTTATTTATTATTAGAAACTTTATTTCTATATTTACATGTTATTGTGCTGCCTAAGTTACAACTTAATAGCACTCAAATTTCATTAACCCAATAAAATTTTACAATAATAATTACAAATAAATAAAATTTCATCGTCATAACTTATTAAATTTTTTCTAAATAAAAAATTTGGAAACCACAGAAAAATTATTGGCAAATTAATAAGGAGTGGGGATGAAATATAAATTCAATGAAATTTACAATTACTATCAGTCTCTAAATGTTATTCTAACTTTTCATTGTAAATTGATCACTATACAACAGTTTTAAAACCGTACAGTGTAAAATCTTAAATAATGATGAACCAAATAAAATATTCAAATGATATTTTGAATACAAAATATACTTCTCATAATGCAAACACTGAAATCCTAAATTAACATTTCAAAAGTAGTAGTACCGTGTATTTGTCTTAAATGGTAAGTTTGTATGAACACTGTTTGTAACCGATGCTGAGTAAAAATTCGATTATTATACTGCGAATGTTTCTTACCGATAATTTGTTTTGACAAAATACAAAATTTTTTATATTGTTCAAATATCATTCATGAAATCAAGAAAATAATATTTACAGTAAAAATAAATATCAACTGAGCTTCTGAATACTCTATATAAATTGAATATTAAAATTATATAATATTGCATTAAATTTCATACCTTTTGTTATTAAGGAGGAAGATAGATATCTTTTAATTGTTATTAAATTAAAAGGCCCTTCTAGAAAGACAGTAATTTTAGTGTCCAAATGTGTGTTCAAATAGTTATTATGATGAAAATTGAGAATGTTTTCAATTTAGAACTTTCTAATTCTTGAAAAATAGAATAGACACATCATGTAATATATTATTTAATTTCATGCCTTATTGTGTTATGCATGAAAATTGATACCTTTCAATTCATGTAAAAAAACTAGTAACTAGTGTAATATTTGACAGTAGTATCCCAAAACTAATATTTATAAGATCTATCAAGGAGATAAAGATAAGTGAGAGATTAAAAGAGATGACATCTGTGTCATATGACAATTAATTCGAAATGATTCTGGGATTTCACATATATTATTCTTTACTTTGGATGGATAAAAAAAATTAAATACGAAAAATGTACATATATTGCGTACAAGTTTCCCTCATATTTTGCAGAATTAGTATTTTTATACAGTCGAGTATTTCATTTATTGGCACAATTAATATATTATTAGATAAGAGATCATAATTAGTTGTAGCTTCTTTAACGTAAAAAAAACATTTTGGAATAAATACTGTCTAAATGACACATTTTAAGTCTACCTATTTTCGACACTCTTTTGTTTTTATGTTTATCTAAAATTTTATTAACCAAAATAGTTTATTTAATGACCGATCTTCTTTCAACAGTCGGTAACTTATTTTTTAATTTTTTTCATTTAGATCACACATAGCAGTACATCTGACTACATTATTTAATAAATTATGACCACCTAATTACATCATAATATTCAGTGAGGATACATTCAAGTAGTAAATACTTTTGGAAGTAATAACAAAAAGAATAATTTTGTTAAATTAAAAAAACAACAACAGTTGTATAAAGCTGCCCTAGTGATACGGCAAAATATTTAGAATGCTCCTTATGGGCTTGTTTACCAAAAATATCGGTTCACTACATACATTTAATTTAAAAAATTACCAGAACTACCATATATATATTTTAGTAAGATATTACCGCAAATAATTTTTAAAAAAATTGTTAACCGAAGCATCGCGCTTGATCTACATAATAAAACAAAACTTTTCATGAATGGAGTTCATATTAATAATATGAAAAGAAAACAAATATAAAAACTGCAATTTCTATTTATGCTAGCAAAATTTCCCATCATAGAACATAGGAAATTTCTTATTGATTACATCTTTTATTTTTAAAAAAATCTATTCAAAAATAATGGCATTTTTCCTATTTTAGTATAATATGAAAGGATAATTGCTAGCAAATGAAGATCTCAGCTGCATTTCGATGATTGGTGACATCAATTAAGATACATTGAAATAATTTGTTGGCGGTATCATTCCTTTCAATGATTTTAGGATAAAAGATGAACTTATTATTTTTTGAACATGTCAACTGTATTGCGGTAAAATGTCATAGATCTGCAATATAATTTCGGTAAAACAGAGAATACATCATAGATTAAAAATCTTGGTTTATGTATAAAAGTCCCTCACACAGTACCTATCAACATATGCAATTATTGGCAAATGAATATTGGATATCATTACACTAAAAGATTTTTAACTACTGAAAAATTTGATAGACATTGTGCAATTTACAATAGTTTTGTTCAACAGACTTATTGCAACTTCTTAATAGGTCAGAACATTTAAAATCAGTCTTTAATAAGAAAAAATTGGAATTAGAATTTTGGTAAGTAAAATTCAGATGAATAATATATATAGTTATATAAATTTCCTCAATTTCTTAGCATTCTGATATGTTTGTTTCTAGATGTTCTTGATTTTAGATGTCTTCGGTTGTTGCAAAAATGTTATTTTTAATAATTTTTATCTATCTTTTAAAAATTATTAAAAAAACAGAAGAGACCTAAAATTTAAAATCAAGAACATTTAGGAACACACACACACATTTATATGTATATATATATATATATATATATATATATATATATATATATATATATATATATATATATATATACCATACTTAATAAAAATGAGCAATTCGCAATTCTGATATAAATACTACATCAGGATCAAAGCTAGAGCTCCATCCGCTCAATTTGTTTGCCCAGCTTCGATGGAAAAATGTGTACATAAATGTGTCCCCTCCTCCTGTTAGATAAAAAATATAACTGGTCTTAACTGCGGCTGCTATTGCTCATCTATAAGATGAAGTTTTTTGAAATCTCCTAAACAAACAGCTGCACATGACAACCAGGCTGCTTTAGAAAGCAAACCAAATCGTTCACCAATTGCGTTAAGCCTCACCAGAGAATTCAAGTAGTACAAAGGGTCCCAATGGATCATCACAAATATAGTCAAATGGTTTCGAGGAATCCAAAAGAACGACGAGCCAGGAGCTCTTCTCAATGTATAACCAAAACCTGTTTATGAAGATTGTGCAAGAGCGGTGTGTAATGTTACTAGTACTGCAATAAAACAATCTCTTGGAAGTCGTTAATTCAAAAGTATAGCTCTGACAGTAGTATATATACTTGTATGAAACTGTTTTGAAAGATTATTTATTTGAGGGACCAAAATGTACCTGTGGATGTAATAAAAGGAAATAAAACATACTGGTTTGCTTCTTGGACTCAACAAGTTATTCAATACTATTTGACAGAAATCACATATATAATCAAATTAGTACAAAAGGTATATATAGTACATAAGTATACTTATCTATTATTTCCAACATTAAACGCGTGAGTGATGTTAAGATTCAAAATAAAAGGCATCATCAACTCTTGAGAAATAATTTGAAAAAACAAGTATTTAATACAGAGAATACTTAAAATAGACAATTCGAAATTAATGAATCAAACTTCATTTTAAGCTTGATATGAACTTCATTGTATCAGAGAAACTACTAGAATTCATTGATAAATTTGATCAAAAAAACAAAGCACTGTTTTATATTAAGTTGATATCTATATCAAACTCTGTATTTTTTTAATATATTGGAAAAGCGAGATTTGTCTTGATACTCATCTGATTTTCACGAAAAAAACATGTTTCTAATCCCAGCTTAGTACATAAATATGTTGAAAAATATATTTTTTGAATCGCAAAAAAGGCACTACAACCACATGTATAGATAAAATAATTGTCTATAATTTTATTTTTATGATAATGATTATCAGAATCGATGTTTAACTTTTTTCCAATTAGAGACTGATTGACAGACCTTAATAAATGACAACTAATATATATTCATTCAATTCACAGAAATACTTTTTATAAAATAGTTGATTACTATAAAATTATCACGTTCCTTCATTCATACAAGCTGAGCTTTACTAAGTAATATATGTATAAAAGAAATTCCCACAACATGGCAAATCTTAATACCCCACTTAGAGTACTTTTTATAAGCAACAAACTTTAAATATCCAGATATTGAACAAAACAGGTATGTTCATATCTCGATTATTAATCATTTTAACATATTATTCACAAATTATGAGATTTGATAAATAATATGGAAAATACTCATTGTTAAAAGTAGTAAGAGAGGTAGAAATGTTCAAATGATGCAATAGATAGCCAATGATTGTTTATTCAAGCTTTTGTTGTTATCTATCAAAAAGCACAAGAACTACACCTTTAGATGTAAAGGGACCATTACTAAATATTCACAATCATGATTCTGCAAAGTGAGAAAGTGATTGCTATTGCCACAAACAATGCAAATCGTCTTTAATTATAGTCCATACCAAAAGACAAAATTTCTAAGCAGATAATAGGGGGATATATATGTTAGAAACTAATAGCCCCTTCTCATTTTGACAATATTTAAAACATTCTCTAAATTCATAGTGAATCTTTGTTGTAAAATTTAATTACATTAAGCTCATTGTACTTGTTTCTATTTATAATTGTGTATCAGAGCAGAATTCATTTCTAATAATAATTTAGTTTTAGAACAACCATTAGCTTCTCTATACCTTTCATATTCACCCATGTATGGGATTTTCTATAGGTATGACCTTAGAGTCTGATCATGTGGTAATCACAGATATTCACTTGCAATGGCAGTTTCCTAATTCTTAACTCTCACTATACGGGGGATGGACTAAAGTTCGTGAGACGAACGAATCGTTGGGATATTGATTCTCTGGAGGTTCCAAGTGACAGACAACAGTTTCTCCATCTAACACTGCAGCTAGGGACCGCAATGATGCATCACCACCCATTCCAGCACGGTATGCCATATTACGTCTTCTATAAGTGTCCATACCCATGGACGGTGGACAATGATTGAGATCTTTGGCATAATGCTTCATTACGTCAGTAAAGCTTCTATCGTTGCCAGGACTATATGGTATAAGAGGTCGGTGGTCTCCATATGATCTTGAAGATTGTCGGCTCATATCACTCTGTCTCTTTCCATCCTCATCACTCATATCAGATACTTGAATTTCATTTCTGTCAATTTCTTCATACACAGGATCATCTTCAATTAATCCCCTTGGAGTGTGTGCTTCATATATTTCAGTATAAGTATGATGACTCGATCCCGGTAGTTTTTTCTTAAAATTTCCATGAGAACTTTGCGGAATACTTATATGCTTGGGATGGATATTTTCTTCCAGACAGATATCCAAATCAGTTAAATTTGTAGGACGTTCTTGAAGCATTTGATGGCGGATATCTTTGGTATTTACAGCCACTAGATGTCCGGTTCCTGGATAACCCGCACTGCCAACTAGTACCATATGCGATCTGGGTGAATCTTCTTGCTCGGATCCTCCATGTCCTGAATCTCGGCTGCAAGACTTAAAAGAAATGTTCTGAAAAAAATAATTTGCATTTAAATAAGATTTTCATAATTCTGGGTATTTTTAGGATCAGAGCATTACATTTTATGTTTTACCATTACTCCACTCATTTTCTTGTAGTGTGGGATTGTGGCAAAATTAAACACTAAAATGTACTATTTCTAATACATTGCCATAATCCCACTACGAAATTAAATGACAATTGTTTTGTCATGAATTTTGTTTTTTTTTAGATTGTTAAATTTATATGAATGAAAAATAAATAAATTTGACGTTTACTAAACTGAAGTTTATCAATTATTGTTGCCATTCAAAACGTTTTAAGTTTTCATTGGTCAGATTATGGATGACATTAAATTTTGATAGGTTAGATTAGGTTACGTCATTATGAATGAAGTTAAATATTTATTGGTTAGATTATGAATGACATTAACTTTCTATAGGTCAGGTCGTTATGATTGACGTTGAATATTAATTGGTTAAATTATGAATGACATTAAATGTTTATAAGATACATTAGGTTATGTCTCTATATCTCAAATTGAATTTTATAAAAAATTCAATGTCATCAGTCATAAACTAACCTTATCTAACCTATGAAATTAAACTTCATACATTACGATCTAACTTATGAAAATTGAATGTCATTTGTACTTTGACCCTAATTTCAGTCCCTGATGATAAATACATAAGTATTTGAAAGCTCAGATTGGTGTTTGCCACAATCCCATAACAAAACGTTTATATTATATTTCGTGATGACTCGTTGTTTTTTGACTTGAATTGTCTGTTTTGATAGAAAATCAGTTGAAGAGAAGGTAAAAATTAACTTTTCGATCTATTTCGATCTTTATCAAAATACGAAAATCAAAATAAAAATTTGTTTTAATAAAAAAATTACTCTTTCTTTAGATGCTACATTTTAAAAATATTTAGCAGCCATCAATTGAATTATTCTTAGTAGCATTAAAACTTATAAATATAAAATAGAAGTATAAATTTGACTCGAATTGTGTAGCTTTCTCGTTCTCTATGTATGTGAACCATTCCTAAAAATTCTCTTCTTGTATTATTTATGAATGTACTGTTTTGATATTTCATAGTTTGTTAATGCAGTTTTATTTTTTTTGTCGTATTAATGACCTTTTAATCTATTTTCTAAATACTGAGATGTCTGTCCTATGTAAAAAAAGCGTCACAATCATTACAGTGACATACCAATATCATGTTTATTGAATAATTAGATAGTTGATGGGAAAGTTCTTGTACGGATGTAAAGAGAAATGTTTTATGATTTGATGTTTAGTTTAGAAAGCTGTCAATGATTAGAAGACCTGACAATTTGAGTAAAATATATAATTATATAATATAAAGGAAAAATTAATTTTTCTGATTAAAATCATTTTTTTATTCTGATATTATTTTTATTTTGATATTCATGTTGTAGGTAATTATTGATTAATATAATTACGCACTTTAAGTATATCAAGTCATATTTTGATACAGACTGGAGTAGGTCGAAACGTCAATTTTTACTTGTTATTTTAAACAGAATTTCTATTAAAAAGAGACCTGAAATCAAAACGATTCAACACGAAAAACATAAAAATGTCTAAGAAGTAAAAAGTTCTTACTCCCTATGACATTTTGTATATATTTTTTTTGTTAAATCGTCTTGATTTTAGGTTTCTTCTAATTGAAAATTAGTTATTAGTTTTTAAAACAGGTATAAAATTTGACATTTTCAGCAATTTCGGTATTTATGGAAATGGGTCGTTACGTCAAAATTGTGTATGCAAACAAATTTTCTTACCAAATCATTATTACCCTTTTGTGGGTTATGAAATGTTATTCAAGTACTAATCTGCAAGCGACTTGAAAGTGGTTAGTTAAAAGCAACAAAAACCTATATTGAATTATATACAGCTGAATATACATAAACGAAAGCGTGCGACTAGGCATATGTTCTTTCTATTCATCATGTAAACAGATGCCAATTGGAGTGATGTCTGGCATACAAACTAGATCGCAGGAAGATCAATAAGATAATTTTCAAAATACAATTCAATGATAAACATGATATAGTTAGTTGTCCATGATCCTCTACAAATCCTAGACTAAGCTTATAAATGAGCCATTTTTCAAAAAAGGTTCTTCTACAGAAGTAATGCTTTCCTGTAAGAATTTATTAAATTTTTTTTTAATTGGAATATTATATGAGTTCAAAAGTGAAAAATTAATATTATTTCTCTCATAATATGTTCTCATTCACAAATCAATTTCTATAAGCGAATTGTACTCACCAAATTTTTTTTCGGAGCTATCCCTTCACTTTACGTTTCTATTTGTCAAATATACACTAATCTAATATTAATTTCTATTTTCATGGACATTAATTGTAATGCTCTGTCTTTTATTTAAAGCATGAACAGTTTTTAGTAAGTTATTAAAAATGTGTACATTTTATTTTATTAATCCAATTTTGGTATATATAAAACAATACTAATAAGTTAAATAACTAGAACTAATATTTTTATCAAACATGCCCACGTTAATCTTATACAAGGATTTATCAAGCCAATGTCCTCAAATAAACATTATTTATTGTTGCAGAAGCATTCAAACAATTATTTCTGAAAGTTTTAACGCCAACGTTTCAAATTATGGCTGTAAAAATTCAAAAATTATAAATAAAGTTCATATTCATTGAGTTTTCTTTCGCGTATGCAAATTTTTGTGTTCTATCGTATATTTAAATATTTATTTATTGTAAACAAATGTTACTGAAAGATGAGATCTGTAATTGTTAATAACATGCTTAATCTTGAAAATATCTGGTATAAAATATCTGTAATCCTCAATGAACTTTGAGGATACTGGTGCGTTAAAACCTTACTATTATTTTGAGAGTATTACACTGGATAAACATTTAATGTTTCAGTTATACGTTGGAAAAGTTTGTAATTTCGTTTAGAGTTAATAGATAAATTACAAGTAAATATCTCTAGCAAATCGTTAACAGTTTAAGATGAAATAAGTGCAGAAAATTAGACACTATTTACCAAGTTTATCCCAAGCAACTTACATTAATTAAAATTCATTTGACTCTTGAAGCACCCGTTATATTCTGAAGCATACTTGAAATTTAGCATATTTTCATACAAAAGAAGAAAAGTTTATTTCACTTCCGTTATTAATCACTAAAACTCATTACATAATGTATAACATTTAAAGTTGAGTTTATTATTATGTATAATATTTGTAGTCGTAATAAACAAATTTAACTAAGGTATGAAAGGATATTGACAAAAATTGACTGCATGTAATTTTTTATATTTATTAATTTAGCAAAGTAGCTCTGGAAATCCGATTTTTAAATATTTATAGTATAATATTTATATACATAATTATCCAGTGTAAAAGTATTTTTCGTGTCAGTTAGAGAAGAGAAAATTAATATTGTATAGAAAGCAATAATACTACGCACCTTTGAGTGTAAAGGTTTATGCAGAGGACCCCAAGTGGAGATTGATTTAGGTATATTAGGATTGTTAGAAGAGATCTTATAGAAGTTACGGCTATAAGGTAAAGTCGAGGTATTGTTAGACTCTGTATCAGGAATAAGGTTGGTAGGTGTTGTTCTTATTGGCCGAGACAGAGTAGCAGCCATGTTGGCCGAAGTAGAAGTGGGCACAGGTGTCTTGCAAACCCGACTTACGTTTGTGCAACTCCTGGAATTCCAATCGCGTTGCAACTAAAACAAAATTGTTACCTTCACCTTGGGATCTTTGTTAACAGAAGCACTGAGAAAGAAAGCATTAGTAGTTATTTTATGAGAGAGGCAAAATGCTTCAGAAAGGTACACAATGCGCGCACCACCACAACTCTATAGTTAGTAAGCAGCTCTGACAGTCTCTACACAAAGCACGTTTTTTAACATTTGTCGTATATTTCTCACAGAAGCCATTCTTACCAAGTTTCTATCCACTTCAGCAATTCTATCCACTATATATTCTATCCACTAATTATTTCCCAGACGATGAATACATAAGTATTCGAAAGCTCAGAATATATTAGAGTAAGTACACTTTGGTATTTAATTTTGCCACATTCCCACTACGAAAACTATCTAGTGAATATATATATATATATATATATATATATATATATATATATATATATATATATATTTACTTGATATTTAAATGAATTTCTGAGTAATAGAACTGACTTTAATAATTCGAAAATCACGTTAATTACACCAAAAATGTGAAAAACCTTATCTATCACTTATATAGAACACTTCCTGGATACACACCACTTATGTACTATATATTGAAAAATTCTCAGCCTATTATAGAACTAAACAAAATTTCAATGTCAAAATATTTTATTACTCAACATATTCTCCTCTTAATTGGATACATTTATTACAGTGAACCTGCAACATCTCTAGACCTCTCAGAAAAAATGTTTCTTCTTGCTCTGCAAACCAGACCTCCACAGCTTTTATTACCTCCACGTTAGAAGAAAATTTACGACTTTTTAAACATTTTTTTCAGTTGAGGAAAGAGATGGTAGTCGGACAGAGCCAAATCTGGGGAATAAGGGGAGTGTTCTAGTAATTTAAACCCATGGCAACATGAGATTTGTGTGCAGGGGAGTTGTCCTGCAAAAACAAAACACCCAAGAGTGGTCAGTAATGTCGAAAAGTAATCTCCAGTTAGTTATTGTTCTACCCTTATCCAAAAAATCAATCATGATTACTCCATGGCA
Source organism: Diorhabda sublineata (assembly GCF_026230105.1). Classification (NCBI taxonomy): domain Eukaryota; kingdom Metazoa; phylum Arthropoda; class Insecta; order Coleoptera; family Chrysomelidae; genus Diorhabda; species Diorhabda sublineata. Next base: position 12,405,356 of record NC_079485.1, on the reverse strand, counting down.
ATCCCAAAAAAATGAACTATTCCAGCAGATTTTTGTACACGAAACTTCTTGGAACTTGGAGAACCAGAGTGTCGCCATTCCATCGATTGTCGCTTTGTTTCTGGATCGTAGAAATATACCCATGTCAATCCATAGTAACAATTCGGCTTAAGAAGTCTACATCGTTTTCAAATCGAGCACAGATCGAACGCGATGTTTCTACCCTTGCACGCATTTGGTCAACATTCAAACATTTGAGGATCTATTTTGCAGCAATTTTTCTCATGTCCAAATTGACGTGAACTATTCAGTGGAAATTGTTTATGTGGTCATATCCCTTATGAATTTGAAAATAAGTTTGAAGTATGCGTTAAACAAAGGTATATAATGAGAAGTAATACTAGAATGATATAAATACCAAATACACAAATCAGATGTAATCTAAATTCTAGAAATTCATCCTCAAGCCATAGAAAAAATATTTAGATTCCACACAAAATTATATCACCAGCATCACTGAGCACAACAAAAAATCATATTTATTATTAAACATCAAACTTACACAATGAATTCAACATAATTTTGATATTGTTTTTCCTTATTATACAAAGTGAGTTTTATTATCTCGGAGACGACGTGTACGATTATTATAAATTTTTGTGTGCAAAGGTCTTGTGATACGGCCGGTATCATGGTTGTATCTACATTGTTGTCAGATTTTTCCTTTTTCCGGAAAAATAATGACTTTGTTATCTCAAATGGATCTTTAATACTTTATGTGTTAATATAAATCTCGTAACAAGGTCTAGTGTCATTAAGTTAGTAAAAAGTTTAACGAAACTGTTGCAGTAAAATATTTATTCAAATCATGGCGTAGCAAACCTACAACAACTGAAGACAAATCTTTGTCTCATGTTAGAGCTAGATCCACATTTGTGAAGTAGAAAAATCAAGAATTTTAGAAAACATACAGTAAAGGCGATTACAGCAGATGCTCAAAATGTCCATTTACTTCAATACAACAAGTCATACGATATTTAAAACTTTGCAATACATTTTGTAACATCCCTGACTGTTCAATTCTTCTTATCTTTTTGGTAATCTTATCTTTAAATTCCTGAATATTGGCAGATTATATTTTATAAACGATGTTTTTTAAGTGACCCCACAGGAAATAGTTTAAAGGATTCATGTCGTATGATCGCGGGGGCCATTCGATAAAACCACGTCTTCCAATCCATCTTCTGGGAAACACATTATTTATGTATTGCCACACTACACACGCATAGAGAGGTGGGGCACCATCTTGTTGTGGCTAAATATTGTCATTTGGGATATTGTTATTGTCTGAAAATTACTAATAATGAAGTTTTTTTACTTGGATTTGGAAATATCTGTTATGTTGCCTATTATTCCAGCCCATATAATCAGTATCTACAATTATGCCGATTTACGTTTCCATTAATACAAAAAGTGGCCTCAGTGCAAAACATAACATTACTTAGGAAATTTGGATCGTTTTGATTGTAACATTTTTGCATCATTAGGTCTGAAAACTCTATCAAAATTGTCATCTGACAACACTTGAATCAACGTTACTTTGTATGAAAGGAATTTATTATCACGTAAAATCTTCATTATGGATGTTTTGGAAATGTTAAGTTCCCTGGATATTTGCCTAGTACTCAAGTGTGGATCGTCTTCTAACAGGACACAAACATCTAAAGTTTTGTTTTCAATTGATGCAATTTTTATACGCCCTGATTTGCATAAATCTTTTACTGAATCAGTTTCATTAAACTTTTTTCCTAATTTACTGACAGTAGATCTTGTTATGAACATAAATAAAGATATTACACGTTTCTTGTTGACTTCTACGCTTATCACCATATCCTAATATCATTAAAATATCAATTCGTTCTTTTTCAGATGAACGATCCATTGTGACTTTCAATAAACTTCAGCAGTCATACTACCTAATAGTACATTATGTTACTAGGAGTAGGAGGCTATCATTATTGAGGGCGAAACATATAATGAGTCTTCTGCTTCGAGTGACATAATATTTTTTCTTCAAGCGTAAAAATAATACATTGAAATTTTTCTTCTTCAGACATTTTTACAATACACTTTTCAAAACTGACAAACATCAAATTAAATAAAAATTAAATGACAGTTCCTGCCTACTTGGTTACAACTCCCATAATAAGACGTTGCTATCTTTTCTCATTATTTTGTTACTAGTACAATAATGATCGTTCATTATTTTACTGGTAAAAGAATAGATTATTTTTACGAACTGTGTTGCCGAAAATAATATAGATATTTTATCCGCTTGAAGAGAATTGTATTATTTTAACTTCGGCGGAGATAACGCAAATGTAACTATAACTCCGAAATTATGACATTTAAGTATAGGGAGCATGAGATGAAAAATAATAAGTATTTCTTAAGGATTTCGAAATGCGAAAAACATACAGAGTGATCCATTTGAAATAACAAAGTTCTTTATTTTTCCGGAAAAACGAAATATCTGAAAACAATGTAATGTTTAATTAAACTTTTTACTAACTTAGTAACACTACACCTTGTTACGAAATTTGTATTAGCACATAAATTATTAAAGAATAATCAAATTAAACGAGTTTATTCAATCGTATAAATATACAGTATTTATTGAACTTTGGTGGAGATTCTGTGAATGTAGCTATAACTCAGAAATTATGACATTATGGTATATAGAATATTACATGAAAAATAATTAGTATTTCTTGAGGATTTATAAAAACATGAAAATATATAGGGTGATCAATTTGAGATAACAAAGTTCATTATTTTTCCGGAAAAAGGAAAGATCTGACAACAATGTAGATACCACCATGATACCGGCCGTATCCCAACTCTTAACAATAAAATTTGGTAAGAATGTTGCTTCTGTTAATTTTAAAGGAACTTTTGTATTGAAACATTGTAGAATAAATAATTTACGAATGTTTCAAACGATTTAGATTGATTTAGTTTTAATGCTACTTTGAACTAAATTTGACAAATGTCAGGTTTATGCATTAAAGTTTAATTAGTAAAATTACTTCAGTTCATGTGGAAATGCATATAATACTGGAGCAAAAACTCAAATATCCATGCTTGAAAATATCCATCAAAGTGAAAATTATGTACAGTTGATTTTTTATTTCGAGAAACATAAAACCAAAACAAACAAAGCATTGGAAAATAAATAAGACCCAAAATATACAAAATTGCCATTATGACATATTATAAATATCTAAATAAATAACTAGTAACAATAACTCCACAAATCCAATGAATTTTCAGTACTATTAAGCATAATCCCCAATGATAATACTTTGATGTGAAATAAATATGTACTGCTTCAAAAGATAAATAATCATAGTGAATATCATAACTTTCAAAAAAATGAAAATAATTTGAATAATCTTTTCTAATAAAATCTCATATTTCATTTTCATATCTATTTATAAAAAAAATACTACATGCTTAGGCACTACAACTGGTGAAAAAATCACCCTTACAATTATCAAAATAATTTAGAGCGAGTTACTAGAAATATAACTGTGAAAATAAAGAAATGTTATAGAAAACTTATGGCATCAATCATATGGACAATTTCACATTATCAGATTGACAATTACGAAATAAATTTAGTGAAAGAACATTGAAGACGTTTTTACTTTCATACCAGAATTATATAACATAAAATTTGATTTGTATTTATTTGAGTATTTTGCATATATAACATATTGAAATACTTCACATAAGCTTTCCAAAAAATCACCCTGTACATAAATGACAGAATCTGGCTCTATACAATAAATATATAAGAGCATTTTGGGTAGATATTGAAAAAGAATACACACACAAACTTAAACATTGATCTACTCATTTGCAGTATCTTCTTCTATGCTCACTGGACAATTTTTGATACATTCAAACCAATTTTATAAGAGCAATTTCAATTTTTTATGTATAATTTATTAGAATACTTTCTACTTAATGCTAAGAAAATAACGAACCCAGTCTAGACCATTTTCATACCATTTTATATTTAGTACTTTTATTTCTTATTTTTTAATGGATCAAAAAATCACTTAAGGAACGAATTTACTATCAAGTCCAAAATTTTAAATAAGGCTCAATAGTATGAATAGTATTATTTAGAAAATTTTAGAAAAAGTTTCTGGAGTACACGGGTGATGAACAAAGAACTGATCTAAAAGGATACCAAAATTCAGATATTATTGTAGAAACTGTTTCCCTACAATATATGTTAATTGGGGGATTTAAATTTATATCTCTTGTGAATTATTGATCATAAATTATTTTTTGGTTTTAATTCGCATATTCCTAGATTGGTTCCAATACTTAAAATTGAATATTTAAAGAACTTTAAAGTTTTTCTAGAAAACCATTTTTCTGTTTCTCTAAAAGAAGTTGTTTGCTCTTTTTTGTGGCATAAAAGAAAGTTACTCTAAGAAATGTTGTTTCATGACAAATTACATATGAATATGAGACATAAGGAGCTGCACGTTGTAAGCATTTTTTAGATAGAAGTACCTTGTTGCGAGACATTATGCAGCCTTTTATGGTTGGTCGTGGTGGTACTAGCATTGTTGGGATCAGTTCTAGATATAATCTGAACTAGTGCAGTAGGTCGAGCATTATTAAGGTTATTGACTACACTGGTACCCACACTAGTTCCATGCGGTGTAAGAACAGAGTTGTCTGTTGAGTGGGAGTTGGTACCAGCTGAAGGATTACCATTGGAACCACCATAGATACTAGTTCCTCGCTCTTTCGCCATCCCGGAACTTCCGCTGGTGCTACCTGAACTACCACCTGGGCTAGAGCAACGAAGACATTGCGGTAACCAGGAATGTCTTCGTATTACTTTACGATATTCTTTCCGCACCTGGGAGAGAAAATGAAAATGAAAACAGTGCAATAAACTAATTCAAAACAGAACATAAGATGGGAAAATCAAGCAAAATAATTGATTACTGTGCAATTACAAACAAAATTGTAAAGTGTTGTGTTAGATATATGTAACATAATTATTATTTTCCGTACAATTTTTTATTATTTCTACAATTAATGATTTTAATTACTTCACTATTTCTTTTCTGCAACCTAAGGGTGACTTCATTAAGCTCCTTATATATATATATATATATATATATATATATATATATATATATATATATATATATATATATATATATATATAATAAAGTATATTATTTGCATTATACACTTTAGAATGTATATGTATCAATATCTAACACCACACAGTGAAATGAAATTCAATACCATTACGATTTTTTCATTTCACTACTGCAACATATTGAAAAACTTTAAAAATAACACAGTAATGAGAGCATATTATTTATTTAAACTTTTTTTACATTTATATATACAATGTATCTAGATATATGTCAGCACTATATATGACTGTTATGACTTCTTCTGAATGTGACGAAAAGCAAATTATTCTTAATTATAAAAATAATTTCCAAACAAACATATAAATACATTTATATAAAATGGCGTAATAAAATAATCCAACATAAAAAACATCTTTAAAACACAAATTAATAGATGAAGGAACGAAAATATTATATAGACAAAAATCGAGTGTACTAGAAACACTCAATACAGCTTTAAAACATCAAAAGAAATTATATCCAGAATAGTATATTTTACAAACTTTTAAAGAGATATGAAGTTATGAAAACCACCCAAAATTAGACCAAACAGTAATACTGGAATTTTTATTTATCATTCTCATATATATGAAATGAAATGTGAAAAGATTAAAATTAGGAGTTAGGGTTCCCAAAAGTACATTGCCAATGAAATAAGGAAAAAAATAAATATCAGTTAAGGAAGAAAACTCATAGATAATATTTCTAATTTGATGCAGAAAAAATTTAAAAAATTGAAAGCAAAATTAAATATGAAGAATTTACGAAAAGGTAGCATAGAATCAGAAGGAATTGTTTGAGTTCAAGAGAGATGAATGAAGCCAAATGGAGAATAAATCAGACAATTTCAGTAATTATAAATAAAATAAAAATATTCTGTTTTAATGCCTGTACTGGAGACAAATACATACTACAAGTATGAGAAATCTGATCAAAAGCTTGTAATTATTTGATTTTCAAAGAAGTTTAGGAAAATTCCGGTCTAGGCTCAACACTATTACACATCTCAAAAGATAAATAATTAATAATAATTACAAAGATTGCTATATTTTTAGGCATATAAACGTAAAGGATTGATTTTAATTGAAACAAATTACTTATTAAATTATAATTTCAACTCAGTCAAACATAACTCAAAGCTGTCAGTTAATAAAAAGAAATTCCCATCAACATTGGTTTTGATAATAAAATACTAAAGCAAAAATCTACAGTAAAAATGCGTCGCAATTTATGAAAATTTTATCTTATTCTTAACAGTAGACAAAACACTGCTTAGTCTTGAAATGGTTTTGTGTTCACCTCCACATCTGTTATAAATATATGCCAAAATGTTTAATAATATGATTTTGGTTTTTGTGAAAAAACGGCTTTCTAGGTTTTGTCCTTATTCTCAATATATAATAACATTAACACTTCACAGTAAAGAAGATCTCTGTTTATAAACACAGCATCTTACCTTCTCGTTCTGTATACAATGGAATAAGAAAATAAAGAATCCTTGTAATGAATTAAATCCCGAGAAGAAATACGCCATCACTACTGATTCTTTATTAAGATACAAGAATCCGAAGGTCCATGTCAAACCGAGAAGAAATACCAACACAAAGGCTCCTTTTAACCAAGCCCTAGAAAAATGTATCAGTTTTATAAAATGTTCTAATTTCGAATATCTATTTTAAACAAATAAGCTTAGCATATTGAAATTAAAATAAATTACAGTTCCCAGTTAGAAGTAGGTAATATTATATTTATGAAAATGTAAATTGTGTATTTAATTGATTCCTATGAACTTTCGCCACTTCGTATATATTTAAAATAATTAGAAAACTACTAAAATTATCTACAAAAAACTAACAATTGTACATAATATTGTAAACCTGAAAATGAATACTATGAATGAATATAGTTTGAAAGGAAGACCAATAGGGATATAAAGAAAAACGGAAAATTCAATAATAAGACAAAGAAATTAAAAATTTCTCTCTACACTATTATATAGTAAGGTTATTTTAATAGATATCCAACAATTTGTGATATATCACAAACTAGAATAGATATATCGACCTCACTGAGAAATAACTGTCTATGGAATATCAAAACATGACCAAGATAAATGTGCTCAAAATAACAAGGTACAAATTTCTGTTGAGTAGCAGTTTACTTCTAACTTCTTGTATGACTACAATTTATTTCAATTTGTATACTTTTTTGTGGCTAATGTAGAAAAGTGATGCTAGTTAACGTGCACTAATACAAAACTACTAATAAAATAAAAACTTTAAAGAAAATTCTTACAAATGAGCTTGAAATTTGATATGAAGTGCATTTTCCTCCTTTCCACTACCATAGGATAAGATCGCCATGCAAGAGAGAGAGAAGGTATATTAGAATTAATACCTTACCACACGCTATAAATAACACACTGGAGTGGATTTTTTAAACGAATTGATACATTATATATTTCTTTCAAAATAAAACAATTAGCTCGATTTTATTTATTAATTGTGACTTTTGTGGTACAAGTCGCACAATGAAATTCAGCAAATCTAAATTACAAAATAGTTTATGGTGAAAACTAATGAAAGTAAAATTATCCTTATTATTAATCACTTTGAACAACTTTCTCTTCTACTTACACTGCATTGATAGTAGGGACCAATTTAATTGATTATACAGCAGGAAGAATTCTTTTTATATTACTGTTATGTAATTCTATGAATTTTAGAGAATTTGAAAAAATAAGACCTCATAATTTTAATAAGACATTCTCAATGATTCAAGAAAACAAATAAAAATAGATAGTTTTATATTTTGATAAGATATTTACAGTTAATGTCAAATCGGATTAACATTATTTAAAGCCTGTTCTTACACAAAATTATTCAGTCGCCACCGTGCCTCTACTTTCATTTTATTTATTGAAGAATATATTTCTAAAGGAAATACGAAATACGAAAAAATCCACTCCAATGTGAAAAAACATTAAATTGCGTAAATACAAACCCAATTTTAAAATGTCAAATGCGGTTTTTGTTATTTTATTAATATAGTATAGTTTATATATATATATATATATATATATATATATATATATATATATATATATATATATATATATATATATATATATAGATATGTACATTTATTCCAAGCATAACAGTCCATTATTTATTGTTACTTTGTTATTTATGGTATATTTGGAAAATAAGCGTTTTTCTAATTATTGATCCCAAATTGTTGAGGAAAACCGCGTTTGAAACAACACTAGAGTACTGAGAAAATATAAATTACATGCCGTATTTTTATAATTATGCTTTACGTCATGATATGAGATTTATATGCCAACGAGAAGTGACAATTATTATTTATTTCAAATCAATTTCAATTGCTAATTTCTCAAGATACCCAAAATTACCTCAAACTTCGTAAAATTAGAAAATTAAAGCGATATCCAAAACATAAGGAATATGGACAGAAATTGGCGGATATAAATGCAACATATTTAAACTATAGAGAGCTAGCATATATAAATAAATAACAAGTGGTAATGCAAAACATACTGGAAAACGTTAGTAGTAGATGTAGAAAAATTATGCAATGGAATTAGTTGAAAAAATTCAAGTATGTAAAATATGCAGAACGATCACAGAAAAGTGGGAAAAGAATTTCTGCAAAGTGATATAATAGACCTTAAAGTCTAAAAACAAAACAGACAAAATAAAAGATGCTAGTTGTTTCATTCAACAAGAATTTTAAAATCATACATCTACTGTTGGATTTCCCAAAACTAAGTTCAAGACAAATAAGTATTCTAAGAGAAAGCATGAATCAGTTGAAATATGATTATTTGGGATAGTTTAGAATAAAAATGATCCAATAGAAAATATTTAAACTACTGATTGCTTTCATTACAAGTCTCAGTAGCATACTAATCATACATATAAACAATATTTGCGAAATAGTACCTAAAAACAGTACAAGAATTGTTTCAATCAATGAATGCAACATTATAACCTAATAACTACATGCAAAAGATTCAATTAAAATTCTATAAATACCACTGAAATTGATTACATGTAAACTACAGAGTTTTAAAATAAAAAAATAAGAAATCATATATTAGACTGAAAATACAGTATTATTGAAAAACTATCAATTTAAACTCACCTTGTACTTGCAAGCCGGGAATGTTCTTTATTCTTCATAGAAACTGTATTACTAGCATGCTTGCACATCATTACTATTGCCATTATTAAAAATATTACATTTAGCTAAAAAAATTGAGTCAATTACTTAAAAATTTGAGCCTTCAGGTACTAAATATCTTAATATTATCACTCAAATTGGGGAAAGCGATATGGTATCTTCGTAATAATAATTCATTAAATGGTTATATAATCAGAATTTTCATTTTCTAACTTTTAGTTATAAAGTTTCAAGTATGTTATATTGAAAATCGAAACACTTCTTAAATTATTTGTAACAATTGGCATCAATGCCATCAATATTGTCTAGAACTATTAAGTATTGCAAAATCGTTGCATGATGATATGTAGCAAAGCCGGTTTTAGAAAAGTTATATTTGATTTAATTAAATATAACTGAACATTATTTCCTTCTTAATATTTGATCTTAATATTTCTATAAGAGGCAGAATATTACATTTAACTATTCATATTTGGAATTACAGTCAACAATTCAATTTTAAATCAATATTAAATGAATATGAAAGTATGTACCTTTTTAAAAATTAGTGACGAGTCGATTGATACAGGCTTTACTGTATTATGTTGATTATGATTGTATGTCTCGGATGTTTCCACTAAATATATATTTCTACAGCAACATTAAGGACAAAGTTAAAGATTGGTTATTTTTCAGTACCATAATTTTTTGTAATATACAACATCGCGATTAAATGTGGACATTGAATAATAATATTTATGTCTATTAAACATTCATACATAACATTTTTTCAAAAACCCATCTTTGCTACTATTGTGCATAGAGAAACTATGCTTGATTGATGATAAAATGGTCACTATAATATAAATACAATATTTAAGAGTATGCAAATTTCTCTACGAATTTACAATTTGCTTCCAGCCGGTATAACTTTTAGAGTGGAAGAATTGATAAAATAACAATCTGGCTCAAAAACGTTACCTTCTATGTCATTAGGACTTACCGAAATAATTACTGCTACTGGTACAACAAAACTTAATATAAAGTAATTTTCAGTTTGTAACCAACAGTGTCTATAAGTACCATATCCTTGTGGATATATTAAAGCGGAAATTAATATTATAACGAAAGGAAGACCATAAGCAACAATATAATACCAGCGCATTCTGGACTTTTCAGCTTCGAAAACTTCTATCAGCATTACATACAATTGAAAACCTGTGAACCAAATAAATGTAAAATAATGTTTTTACACAGATATTACATTTTTTCTCAATTTAAAAAAGCAGCTTTATGAGGACAATTCATAATTATTATATCGCAAGAGAAAATTAGGTCAAGCCTTTTATTTTGGTGTATTCAACTGTACTGTGTTTAGAAAATAATCATTACAATGAAAATTCAAAAGAGAATTCTGAAAATTATTTCAATATGTAAGTCGACCCTTAGAGAACCTAGCTTAATAATAACATGTAATATTTCTTATTGTTTCCAAGTACTAGTATGTTTATTTCATTCTTGGTGAATTGATGCACAATTTTCATCATACATTTTTATTCGAACCAAATGGAGAATTGAAACAAGTTTTTATTAAAAGCGAATGATCAATGCACAAAATTTTTAATTTTGTAAGTATCTATGCTCACCTTCAAAAAACATCCAAAAGAACGCACATAAGAAGAAGTATTGCAAACATCCAGCTATTACTCCACATAAAATTCTATTATTAGTTTGACTAATTCCAAATAAAAATATTATTTCAGCTATCAATAGACATATACATAAATTACAATGGATTGTCGTTCTGTCACTCTAAAATAAAACAAAAATATATATAATAATGAAAAAGAAAGATCTAAAGGTATTTTCATAAGTATTGAATGATATATTTTAGTATGCACTATAAACCATACAGTTATAATAACAAAATGTTTTAGGAAGGAGAAAATAATGCACCTGGTCCAAAATATATAAAAATATCAATAATTTCACAATGATCGAAATTGTAGCCTAATTAACAGATCTCAATTTTTTTTAATATCAAGTTTTGTTATTCTGACATCATGATGATGTATGATTAAATTATTGTGGAAACTGAGAATACTGAAAACTTTTCTATTCAATGGTTTACTCCCTCCTTGATTCTGAATAATACATTGAAAATCTATTCTTAATATGTCTATATTTGATGTGAATACTTTTCGGATCATTTGTGAGTATGAGTATTTTCTGGAAAGTTTTGTGCCAACCTCTTCCTGTAACCTTCGAAGGCTATAAAATATTGTTTTATTAGTTATTTTCTACCTTCTCTTATTTATGACTGGTTTTTTGAATTCCTCCTTTGGTTTTGGCGTACACTTTGTTTCATATCCTTCTTTTCATAGGAATTTTATTTGTCTTTATATACCCTGTGATCCCCAATCTGCAACAATTCTTATCCATCCATTGTTGTGTCATTTTCGAATCCTTCATGTTGAGACCATTTTATTACCATTTTTTTATATCACCTGAATATAGCACAAATTGAATATAGAGTTTTAGTTTTATAAAATGGTGCGACTTATTCCTATTCTCTATTATGGTTTTGTTAAGACAACATTCTAATTATTTGTTTTTTTTGCGTATATTTAGTTCCGTCTTCTTTGGTGTAATCTATTAGTATACGAGATTTTCTCAACTTATGGATTATTAGATCCTACTGGTAATTCTGTTAATGTTGTCTTGTTTCTTTTATTGGAGTCATTCCATAGAATTTTAGACCTTATTTTACTCATTTCCTCAATTATCTTGAGTATTTTTCTATGCATTTGAACATCCTTTTTCAATTCTTACAATATACCTTTCACAATCAAAATTAAATTTCAGATTATTAGATCTATAAAATTGGAAATAACAATATACTGAAACAAATTTTTAAAAAATTTATATACTATGAAAAATATATACTAGGAATTATTTAAAATAATTAATAACATTTACCTTGAGTCCTCGAAAGAGTTGAAATGTAATTATTGCCAGAACTAAACATACAATAGATATGATACAACCGATGTAAGTGATAACTTGCAATGCGATTTCATGTGCCATAGGTAAATACAAGGCATGAACATCCATTAATATTGCAAAGTTCGTCAAGTGATTACAGTGACAAATTGTATGTGTAAAATTCGACGTCAAAACATAGCACCCTTCTTCACTCCATGCATTAGTTGTATAGTCCCAAAACACACATGTTGGATTGCTAAGATTTTCAGTCTTTAAATGTTGCATGGTGAGTTGAACTGGTTCCTTAAGCTGGATATGTCTTCCTTTGCCCAAACTCGCTGATATCACTTTACTGTTCAGCACTTTGGAAACATTGTTGCTTGGATTCAAAGTGTCAACTCCTTCTGGTTGCCACTGCAAGATTTCTTCCAATCGGTCAAAAGCGACAAATACTAGTCTTACTAGAGTACCATCACTATTCTCTAGTAAAGCTCCTCGAGGTAATTCTATTAAATCATTGCTAACTTTCCACATCTTTTTAGATGCTCTTTCTGGGAATGTTTCATATGAAAGGGACCTTACATCTAATACTCTAACTGATATCACTAGAACAAAAAAAGTGATTAACTAGTGGCAGTATAAAAAAAATAACTGATCAATTAGCATATAGAAAAATATAATTAAGAAACATAACCAACCATAAACTCGACATATAGATAAAATATAGTATTTTTACAACAATTCATCAGATATGCTGACATTTTCCAAAGTCACTATTCATCATATTGATAATTCGTTGTGGATAAATTATGTTAGGAAATCATATATTTAACTTTTTGTCACATGAGGCATTTTCTAAGTGATGAATGTGAATCTTTTAAATAAAATTTTTTGAAATTTTTCTCCGGCTCTTGGAGATATATTATGGGCCACAGCTAGAATTCGAATTAGACAATATTAATTAATCTATCTACTTCATGCATTCGCCATTATTACCTGTGGCACACTTGTGTAACTATAGTTATGATGAAGGGTCATTATTCAAGTTCTTAATTTGTCAATTTCTTATATGTTGAATAATTTGAACTTATATATTTTCATTACCATTAAAAATCTTCATGAACAATCTTTTATCTTCTATATAGTCAATTAAATATTAAATAAACTAAATGTAGAATTGGATCAGAAATATAAATTTTAATCTCTTCTAAACCTGAATATTCAAATTAAGAGTCATTTTTCTTTACTATTAAAAGAGAAAACTTTTTAATGCCTTTAAGATAAAATCATATTCGTTATTCCTTTTGTTCCATAGACACAGCTTCTTCTTTTGTCGGTTGTTATACCCGCGATTGAGAATAAGGTTCTAATGGTAATATAGAACATAGCACGTGAGTTTCAAATATTCTTGAAAGTAGAATTTCACAAAATTTATTTTGTTATGCTTTATATTGAGGTGAGGCTCATGGTAGTGAATAATAATCTACCATAATACTCCAATATATCTTTAAAAACAATTTAGTTTTGTTAATTTTATGTATAATGCATAGTTAATTCTGTAAGCTATTGTAATTTAGTAATAATTTAAGTAATTATTCAATACTTACATATATTTTTGAACATGCGATCTACAGTCTTTTTATTATTTACAGTTTCAGCTAGAAGAAAAGCATTTTCTTCGAGCTCGATGAGCAAAGATGTAGCTACATTCATTTGTTCCTTGTAGCTTAAGTCTTTCCAAGAAGAATGTTGGGAAGCATCTAACAAGTTGCTGCCTGTTTTGGCTACGTCAGAAAGTAGCTCAGTTACGAACTGTTCTCTTTGTTCAATATCTGAAAATGTCAGAATATCATTACTCATTTTTTCAGTTAGTTTTTGAATAATCTTCGTGGTATACATCATATCTCCACCAAAAAGTGTTTTACTGCTTGTTACTTGAGCTAAATCGTTTGTTATTGACAATAAAGGATCTTTGCCTACAATTATCCTTTGTTCTAAACTTGTTAACCAAACAGATCTACATTCGCTAAGATCTGGGTTTGCCGGATACCATTGAGGCGTTTTGGAATTTGGAAATCCTTGACAGTGCCATTTGGCGAAGCCAGTGGTACCTCCTGGACATGGTTGGATGGAGGTTGCATTCACTTTTGTCCAGTTCCAGTAGATACTGCGCACAGTTTGAGGGCTGCAGTGATATGGTATACTGTCGATGTCCTTACCCCATGATGGAGCCATGCTTGGTATTGATGTATACATTATATCATCTATTAAAGAAAATTTGAAGTTATTATTATATTACTAACTAGAATAAATTGGTATCAAATTTAATAAACATCATTACTGAAATATTCACAACTAATTTTCAGGTAGCATATTTATTATGACAACTTATCTATACTTTATAGTACAATGAAGATCAGTTAATATAGATATCAAATATAACACATATCTGGTATTAGTATTCGAACGAAGTGACTTTATAAATACAGTATCTTTAGTGTTAGCATTATTTGGTAGACATAAAAGAAAACTATTTTTAGTTTTAGTAGTCATAAATGAAATTAGGGAAACAAATCTATCAAGTCGTTGCTTTTAATCTATCTTTTAAAATGATTCGTCAGTTATAGCTAAAAATTTCTATACTCGAAATTAATAATATAAAATAATTGTATTTGAAAAAATCATGACTAGAAATACTAATCGATCTGTAATTTTCAAAATATAATTAGTATTTAAAATATTGGATTTATTCCAAATTACAGACTTACTTTTTATATTTTAATCTCATTTTAAAGATGCGTTATATTGCAGAGCCAATTCTCTGGAATCTAGATGACATTTCTCATACTAATTTAAATATTAGTTTCTTGAAGAACTAACTTTCATCAATTTCATATTAACTCTTAAACCAGTTTGTTAATAAACCTAGGACTTAAGACCGACCTATTTCAGTTCCATAGGCAATTCATAACACATACACATGCTCATTGGCTTTAAATAAAACATGAGAAATTATTATTTACAAACTACATTTGTATGAGTCCTACGCATTATAGAAATTAGGTTAATATATAATAAATTTAAAGTGGAGAGAGCGTAGTAAATTTGATTGAAATAGTATAAAAATTTAAAAAAAAAAATGTGTAATGAACTCAGGTTTATGTTGAATAAATTTAATATAGGACTTACAAATGTTTTTAATTATATTAGTAAGCAATAATAATGTAATGTAAAATAGTGTTGACATATCACATTTGCATATTACTAGAAGTAACTAGAAGTAGGCGTTTACCATATTCAGCTCGCGTTGCCATAACAACAGCAATTTCGATTTGAGTTAGACGAATCATTAAAACCAAGACACTTGGTTCTAATAGAAGCTTTGTATAATTTGTATGTCCTAACTTATCTACAACTGTTAGTGTTAGCTTAAACTTGTGTTTTGAATTGACACTTATAAGTACAATTGAGTTGAGTACCCTTATATAAACAACTCGTATACGGTCTTATCGAGTTGTGGAAAAGTGGGATAACAGAATATTGACAGCGTATATTTATCTGAATACTTTAAATGGTTTATACAACTTTAGAGTTTCGATACCTGAACAAGAACAAAGTAGTAGAATGAGTTGAAGTTTAGTGAAAGCCAATGTACAATTTCATTTTACAATTATTATGCGCTAGAATGCATGCAGTTTAATACAATCGGTAATAACAGGAAAACTATTTCTTTGATGACGATAACATTTGATCCAGTGAAAAAATTTTTTATAGTAGGTTATCATATATTGGAGTATTTAATAAAATAATGTAATATTATCAAACAATTTTATAGATTACAAGCAAATATGAACATTTGAGATGAAAGTTTTCTAAATATTTAACAGCTACAATAAGAATGCAGTTATCCAAATTTTATAGCAGATCTACTGACTATCTTCTTGGCTTGGATAAGATAAGGTGTCTTAAGTCGTAGGAATTTAAGAACTCTGTATATATTCAAGAAAACAACAAAACACCTACATAATTACAAAATGGGACCTTTAGTTTAGGTAAAATGATATCAATAAATCACAATCTTAACATGTTCTATTGACAGATGAAGAAAAGTCTACAATGTAAAAGCTAATCGTGTAACTATTATATTTATGAAATTAAATGGTGCTTACATGTGATTTTATTCAAATCAACTCCGTTTGAAGTAATTGTTGTAAATGGAAGCGTCGTAATTTCGTCTGGTATGTGGTCAAGTGTGTTGATTTCATCAAATTCGTCTTTTTCAAGGGGCTGAACAGGCGGTGGAGGTTGTGGTGTAATTGAAAAGTGACGCGGTGTTGTTGTTGAAGGTTTAATTCTAGATGTAGACGATGAACCTAGAAGTAAAAGTATTCATAGTAGCATGATTTTGTCAGTTTCATATTAATATTTCATTGTTACTAGGACCCATAATTACTCATTCTAGTGAAGTGTAATTTATGACAACGATATTGAGCACAAAGATTACCTGAAGATTGTGGCGGTGAAACAGCTGCAGGCTTTGAAGGAGACGTCGGATGAGTTGGTCTGCTGGATGGTGCTTTTATAGTACTCCACATCGGTGGTTGAGATGTAATCAACCATGGTGGACTAGGTCGACTTGTGGTTGTAGTAGTTGTGGCTGAAAAAAACATTAGTGTTAAAAATGGTGTTCTAGCTCAAAAATAGAAAATATACATTCAATAGTTATTAACTTTAATATTTATAGCAAAATGGTGTGTATGGCCACTATTATGTCAAAACATTAATAGGAATCGGTTATAAATACATTATTCATACCGTTCGAAAGACTATAGTTAAGAAATTAAATAATTCATTTACAAAAAAAATATTTGAATTGACTCCAGTAATTGTTATGAATTATTTTATCTTCTAGCGAAGTGAGAATTTATTTAAAAACAGGAATCAGTCGGACAATACGATAGTTTTCAGGTAGGAAGTGTTAAGTTTTTGTATAAAAATGCGTTCACAATATTTATAGTCTTGTAGATCGATTTTATTTGTTAGATTAATAATAATCACGAGGGGTGATTAAACAATGAATTATTTAATTAAATAACAAATTGAAAAAGTAATGAGTTTGGATTAATATTCTTCACAGTACTGTCCCTCGCAGATAATGTTTTTATCTCAATGTTTAATCCACAACTGTGGAACTTACATGGTGCTAAATTTAATGTGTACGGTGGATATAAGAGACAGGAAGACTTTTAGGATCCAAAACTCGATCATATCTCGGAAATTTCTCACTCTCATCTATTTGTCAAGCAACTAATAAATTGTTAGCATGGACTCATAGGAGATTTCAAGTTAATGGTGTGTTTGAATTTCAATCCCGTTTAGGATATTGCGAAATAGTTAATATATAACATTATACGCCCTGTGAAAATAGCCATCAAAATGACAGTTCGCTATTGAAAAAACCAACACATATCTCTATATTGGGATTTGTATGCAAAAATAGTGATTGGAAATACTAATCGAGAGGTCCCAGCATTTTTCAAGAAAATTATATTTTATCTTACGAATTTATTCCAAATAATAGACTCTCTTTGTTTATATATTTTATTAATTTGGTCGGTTTGTTCAAATTTTAAATATGGACTGTATACATTAATAAAAACGCTTCACATCTACAAGAGGTATAGAAAAATAAAAAAAAATGAGAAGTAAAAATTATTAATTAAATTATTATTCGAATAAATTGAATTTTAATACAGGAAACAGTACTAAATTTGCCAAAATAATTAGAATCAGTATCAATGATATTAATGACAAAATATCATAGAAATATCAAGTGTGAACATAATGTTGAAATAGAGCTATAGCATCGCTATAGCAAACTTCATACAAACAAAATTTTGATACTTCATAGTTCCATTGTAAACGAAATTAAATTTAAATTCATATCATTCGAATGATACTTGTGACGAGATTTCGCAATAATTACTCCGTGTATAATCAGAGAAACAGCAAATGAACAAAGGCGGTTTCTCTAAATATTTAAAGAACATATTCTGATTGATTTATCAACGCACAGCCGAAACTACTAAAGCTACAATCACAAAATTTGGACAATATATCCCTTTTACAACGTAACCTTCCATTAAGAAACGATTTTTTTATAGAGACGGAAATTTGTATGAAAGTCCGTGAAGTTATCAACTTTTACTGATTTTGTGTTCAGACTAATGATTGGAAAAAATATAACTACATATTTCAGCGTTTTTGAAAATTCAATCCTCATAGGGCATGAAAGTTTGTATGAAAGTCTGTCGAAGTTATGATCTTCCAATTTTACGTTTAGGCTAAAAAATAAAAAATAATCTGGTATATCAGGAATTTTAATAGTTTCACACCTTAGGGTATGAAAAGGGTATAATGTTTTATATTAAAAGTCCTTAAATTTGAATTTAAAGATCGACCAAGTTATTGCCTGGTTTTATGATTGATACTTACTGATATCCTACTTTTCAATCACCCATGTGTGCCTTATGTGGTATGCATAGCATCGATGGACTACTAAAACACCGTTTTCGTCATTTTTTTCAGTACTTTCCCACTCCAATAAATTCAGCCGTTTTGTTTTAGCGATTTAAAACGTTAATAATCATTAATAGAGATATAAAATATATTTACTAATTTCTCACCACTACTCTTTGTAAGGGGTGCAATGGAAAACCATATTTTTTTAACTTAGTCAGTTTTTAAATTTTTACTACCTATTTTTTCCTTAACTACGAACAGATAAACTAGGGTTACGAATACTTATCAGTAGTAATTTTTATATTATTGTCTCTGATAATTATACAAAACTGCGTGGGGAAAGCCGCGGGCGACAGCTACTCAAGCAAATAATGCTATAGTATAACAACTTGTATTTCGTATAATACCTAGTACGTTAGAGCATTATGTAGTTTTTATACCAATGTATTATTTGATAATTGCGATTTTAATAACCTTCTAGGAGAACTAGAAAGTCAAGAATTTAAAAACTGAAATATTAACTGGACTAAATCACTTTTAATTTACGGCAAGTGTTTTATCGTTTAGTAAAGGAAAAAATGAACGGCTTTATACATTATTAATGAAGATTAGTACAATGTTTTTTGTATGTTTACA
Source organism: Diorhabda sublineata (assembly GCF_026230105.1). Taxonomy (NCBI): domain Eukaryota; kingdom Metazoa; phylum Arthropoda; class Insecta; order Coleoptera; family Chrysomelidae; genus Diorhabda; species Diorhabda sublineata. Next base: position 12,385,809 of record NC_079485.1, on the reverse strand, counting down.
CTTTGTGTAAGCAATTGATGAAAAAGCCGATACTGGTTTGTTTGTAAATTGTAAAGTAACTGGAATGGTAATTCATGAAAATTTTATTTGAAAATCGATATTTCGCAGTTGGGAAATTACTAAAAACTGTACTGAATAATAGAACTTTCACGTCACGAGAATAGAAGAAATTGCTCTATTCATAGTTCATAGTGACTAAGTAAAAAGCAAAAATATATTTTCAAATACCGGTATATTTAACCAAGTAGTTGAAATCTAAACTCTTTTATCACATTGCATATAGTTCAACTAAATAACTAACTAAAGTTAACATCTTAAACTTCTATTTTTACTAGCAACATGTTTACTTCGGCAACATTACATCTTCGTCGATGATATGAAATCGATGGTTCTTAGCATATTGACTAGATTTTTTAATTCTGCAGGAAATCATATAGGTCCCCAATTTTTGGTATACAGTAGACTCTCGTTAATCCTGCAGATATCAGACTAGGGTACTGCCGGATTGATGATAGTAAAAATACACAAAAAGCTTTATTTCTAAGTATTAAGAAAAAAGTACATATTACAGACAAAAAGAGTTTGATTCTCTCTTTTAAAAAATGATGTTTTAAAAATAATTGTCTTTGGCTTCGCCTATTGTAAATAGAAACGTAAACATACCAAGACTTACAGTTCTGGCGAGGAATTTAATTGGAGTAAAGAAACTGCCATTTTTTTACCTCTTAGCTTGCAACGACACTTTTAACACATTCTCTTGAAGCCTCTTTAAAACAAGAATATCATTTGCGAAAACATCATTTTCTTCTGCTCACTTTACTGAAGTAACCAAGACACCCATTGCACCATTATGGCTAATTAAATGAACAGCAGACGCTTCATCACGATTATAACTATCTTCTTCTTGTTCTTTACTCAACACATCTTCGATTATTTCGCTCTGTCATAAACTGGCCGTTTTCTTCTTCATCGCTGGCTGCATATTTGTATGTAGCGGACGCACAATACCATCGAATAACGATCGGAAAATTCCGAAGTATAACTTGTATGTAAGAGACATATTACAACTAAAACTGCTAACTCGTCTCTTACATACACAACCTTTATATCGTTAATCATGCAATGATACCTAAGTGATTAGTTAAAAAAGTTTAGTGATCTTATTTATTTAAACTAAAAAAACACACAATGGATGCATAATAAAAAATACTAATATATTAACAAATCTTACTAAATGATAATAACAACAAAATTAATATAAACGCGATTACCAACATTATTTTCTGAACTTATTACCACCAAGCCCTACGTTTTGTTCTACGCAAATTTTTAATGCGTGTGCTGGTTATTTTTTCCCACTGTTTCCAATAGATCTTCTTCCAGAAAAAGTATTTTTTCCTTCCATTTTTCTTCTTGCCACTGACGTTGGCTGAATAGGAATTTTATTTCCTTTGCGGCGAGTTGTTGTGGCAGAAGTCCTATTTTTTGACGAAATTCCTTTATATTTGAATGCAAGTATGCATTCCACTAAGTAATGCAGTGGTTGTGTGTGCATATTTATCTACATTATTTAAATATGATTGTATAGCAGGATAATATTGTTGAGGATCTTGTTCAAGTTTAGTGACTATATCAATAGAATATAATATCCATTTAGCTTTTAGTTCTGCAATTTCACTTTCCGAAGGCAGCAGGATTCGTTATTAAGCTGCAATGTTTCAAGTCGAGATGAAGATATTTTATTTTGGTGCGACGCACTCTCGGATGTGTGACGCTGATGATGTGAAAGCACACTTCAAAATGAGTTCTGTTATTTCTGTATTTTGTAGTGGAAGAAATATTCTTACAATATTTGTCGTTAAATCCTACAGGGCACGTACATTTGCAACATAACATATCAACCTTGTAAATTAGTTGATTATTTTTTTTCACTCCGAACGGTAAACTACATCTGCTCCATATTTGCTGATATCACTTTACAACTTTTTTACAACTTTTAACAACTTTTGACTTTCGACCAAAAATTAAATCCAGAATCCTTTGTTTATAATATGACTCAAAGCTTGTAACAACAAAATCTTCTAATTGTGTTACGTTAAAGGCTTTTGTGCGTTCGAGAGGAATATATTTCAATAATAGTTATTTGTGCTTTTACCTCTCAATGGAAGGTTTTGCCGATAGAAAATTGCCCATTCCTGTATTCTTGTTAGCATGTTCTCAACATATTTTTTAAAGTTTTTATGATCACAGTTGTCCAAAAAGTGTTGCTTTGAATTTTCGAAGTCTCTACTAGTCTTAGATAATAAAATATTTTTAAACATGGCATAGTATTTTTGTATTTTTTTTTGTATATAATTTCTGCCATTGTTAGCCAACGCCAACATGCTTTTAGGACATAGAATGTACATAATAACAAATCTGAGGATGGCCAATATTTACGGAATACGTTTCTTTATTTTAATTTTAAGGATTTCAAAAAGACCTTGAACACCCAATACAAATACAAATTGAGAATGACCGCTTTGTTTTGCTTTTTGGGTAATCAATTACGCGTATGTAAGAGACAAGTTAGCAGTTTTAGTTGTAATATGTCTCTTACATACTTCGGAATTTTCCAATCGTTATTCGATGGTATTGTGCTAGATACAATTATGCTCGCCGGCTAACCACAGGCTCACATCATCTGTAGTTCACAAATTGTAGCATTGTAGCATCACAAATTTTTTGGCGCCGGTGTCTCTTAGTTCTATCTGTTCACGATTAACATTTTCCTCAGGTTCTTCAGTAGCAAGAGAAACTTTCTCTTCTACATCTTGAACATCATTTTTTTATCTTTCTTTTTTGTATTGCTTTAACAGTGTCGTATCTGGCCATAAGATTCTCCATGAACAAACAAAGACGTTTTCGGGTAGATTTTCCCAAGAGTTCACAAGTGAAAAAACCACATATTTTAAGTTCGTTCCTTTTCATGAATTCAAGACACTATCTTCCTTTGAAAAAACCTTGTACAGCGATACACATATATTAGGCTTTTTGTATTGCATTTTTCTGCTTGGATGACATGCTGGTCCATTGGTTATAAAAGAGGAGTAATGTTAGTAAGTAAGATTATCCCTTGTACACATGAACATTTCAACTCGGATTCTTCTGGGTGATCAGTGCAGTTATCCAAAATAAGCAACGTCTCTGTGGCAATTTCACTTCATTAAGAATTTTTTTACTGATGGCACAAATATTCCATGAAACTAGTTCTTAAAAATAGCGTGCATCAACCATCCCCTACTTTGGTTTTTATAATCAACAGGTTGATTAATATTTTTGAATGGCCTGGGATTTTTCTCTTTTCCTATCACCAATAGATTCAGTTCATGCGCGCTACTTGCATTTGAATATGGCATGAACGTTATCCTGTTTTTCGCCAGTTTTCGGCACGTAGCACTTGTTTGGACAAATGTATTTAGGCAAAAGCTGCGAAAATAAACCGCTCTCATCTGTATTATAGATTTGGTCGGGAGCTAGGCCTAGTTCTTTGATGATCTTCTTAAACTTAGCTTTATATAGGTCGACCGCTGCGATATCACAAGAGTTTTTCGCCCGTCATATTTACCAGAGGAACTCCAAAACGCTTTTTGAATTTTTCAAGCCATCCTTGACTAGCTTGAAAATCATCTTTCCCCATTATTTTACCGTAGAAGAATCTGCCTTTTTCTTTGAGAACTTTTCCTGAGATCGGTGTATGCCTGTTTCGCTCTTGGAGGAACCAAGCATACTGTCTTCATCCTGAGTAAACTCTCCAGTTTTCAATATTTTTCTCAAGATTTTTGCAAAATGATTTAATTTTGTTACTGTTTATTCGTATGTCGTGTATCGTAGCACGGCCGACTCCGTATTGATTTTCAGGTTAGATAGCTTTTCATATTTTTCAGAACCTCGGTTTTTTAAAGCAACATTAATGTTTTGTATTTTCTTTACACTGTGATGAAATTTTTCCCACGAATAAACTGAACAGCAACGTTGAGAATAACACTAAAACAATAGATGTTCGCAACACACGAAATAAGAGGCTACTCGGCAGATCAGCAGTTGTTTTTTTACACTAGTGTAAATGTCTTAACGTAATTCCCCCTCCACGCCCGTCTGAGAGCGCCGGCTTACTGGAGCGAGCGATTATTGGAGTGCCAGACTGGCGCAGTGTCGGATCAGAGAGGTTCTATCGTATATCCAAGTTTTTTGCAGCTCTACACATATATTAGGTTTCTGATGTTTTGAATTAAAGCTTATGTTTCATATTCCTGTTTGAGTCCTTTCATCAAAAATTTCATATTTAAATTTTAAGCGAAAATACACTGATCATCGGCATATAGCAAGGAAGTGGATTGTGTGCACTTTGAATTTAAATTACTAGACATTGTTGAATTTATTTATTTGAGGGAAACGGCGATAAAGTAACAAAGGGACGTAATTTCGTCGCTTCCTTAAATTAAATTCAAACTAATAAAATTTTAACATGTTTTTATTTTTAGTCATTAATGTAAGTGAGCAATATTTTGTTATGTACAAATATTTAATGCCCATCAATAAATTTTTTGTCACTAAGAAAATGTCGTATCGATCAGACTAAATGGAGAGCTGTGTTTGCAATATCGGACTAAGTCATTGCTCAGGTGTCAGCACTTCAAAATGAAAAATTCCGCGCATACTCCAGCAAACACACAGAAGCACCTTTATGGGATGTAAGCCTTCTCAGTACGCCGTGATTGGAATTTGGAAAGAACTTGCTTTATTGCGTTTTGGAATATCACATAGGACCCATTTTTCGTCTCCAGCGATTAAATTAGCATAGAACGCTTCTTGCCTTTTTTCGTCGGACAGATTATGGAGGACTCAAATAACTTCTTTGCTTATTTTCCCAATCAGCTGCAAATGTTTTTGAATGGTCAACCAGGGATGATTAATGGAGCGTTTGAGCGTTCCTCGTTTATCTGACATATTCACTTTTGCACTCAGCATTTCGTTGTCTAATATTGTTGCTTTATCTGATTGATATGATACGGATCGGAACTTAAAGAACCATCTTTGGTATTCACAACTCTTTAATGCACTGAGATAAATATTTCAAACGTTTTTGGTCACAACTGTTCGGTTTACCCCAAATTGCCAATAAAATATAATATTCAATTTATTAGAAGTAAACAAATTACATAGACGATTTCGAAGTACACAATTATAAAGGACAAGCAAATATCGACATGAGAGGAAACCACATTACCTTCCGGTCCTCTCCTTATAAATTATTTAGGGATTGTGACAGACTAGCCATTTGATTTCTGCCGTCATTTTCTATAAAACTTGTTTTTAATTTAATAACTTTTTCCTTCACTTGTTTTATTGTTTCGTGTGTTTAATCAGTCAATCATAATTTGAAAGGGAAGGATTTTGGCCTAAAGAGATATTGGTTTGTTCGAAATTACCGACCGTGTTAACTGTTTTGCAATAATAAAAGTCATGCGTGTGTATAGAAAAAGGTAAAAGAATTCTAAGAAGACCAACTGGTTAACCGATGTGTACCACCTAGTGTCAAGATAGGTGCTTCAGGCAAATAGCTTTACGAGACTGTTCTGCTCCTATGCGTAAATTGTTGACTAGTGGTTTACAGAGTAACGTAGCATTGTTAATAACTCGTTGAATTCGAACTTTTGGCTCTTTTTCATTCCGTCCACGATTAGTGTTTCTTAGACTGTGGACCACTGGAGAAGGAAGAATTCAGTAATATCGTATTCAGCGACGAATCGTGATTTTGTTTAGGTGCGCAGGATTATTAGAATAATAGCCTGGGGAGCTATTGCACTGTTTTTTATAAATGGGTATTCAGAATTCTTTTTTCAGCAAAAAAGTAGACATCTTTATATTGCACACTGAACTATGGAGTAGAAATAGAATAGAACCTGGCCAAGTTACCTATGTCACTAGATTGAATCCGTTAAATCATGAGTACGATATGAAGGGAAGAAAGCTGCCCAATTTGAGCCGGCGTCCGCACTCTGGTTTAGTTAATTCTTAAAATTTCTTGGAATGCAGTAACACAATTAGACGTTTTGTCAATACTTAGACGTGAAAACGAGTGTATTCACCTAAAGGGTCGCCAAAACATATTTATTTTTATTTCCGAGTATCACATTTCTTGCAATTATTATTTCATTTCTGATGTAAGGTCAAAAATCAAGGTCGATTTTAATACAAATGAGTATAGTTCAATGATAACTATACAACAAAATTATTTAACGTAAATAAAAGTATTCCCACCTACCTGAACATTAGCCTTCAATTTTTATCATATCGTCGCATTTATTAATTATGTAGTTTATATACTTGATTTATGTTCCCAACATTTTTTGTTTCGAAAAGAATAATAATGATATGCCATTTTTTGTCAAATTGACTTTATTTTCCATTCCAAAAAATCAACGCTAACTAACTGTATTTTCGCATCGCAACTGTTTATCTGATAAATTTTTATTTAATTAAGTAGGATCCAAAATTTCTGACTTATCAGTAGTTGATCCAAATACAAAATGTTTTATAACGTACCTAACTTTATAGTTAACTATATTTTGCAAAATATCTGTTTTGAATACTTGTTGATTGTTTCGTATGAACTATTTATTGATTAATGAAACGTCCTATTATTTGCGCAATGCAATGATAATACAAGAAACAATAATGATAACCTCAAAATCAGCCACACAAAGTAAAAATTTAGAGAACATTTCCAAAACGAATTGTACAGTTTTAGTTATTCCATCACGTTGAAACCAGTGAAGCAGAGCAATTGATGTTTTATTTGAAAAATGATGTTTATATAAAAGAGTGTCGACAATAATATAAACGAATCAACTAAATGACCAACACAAACAATACGCTAACGAATTTGATGTTTAAATTTTGGAATGAGATATTTTTATTTGTTACGTCACTGCTGGGTTTCGTCTCGTAGTATTTTTGATATAAACTCAACTGATTGAACAGAAAAACCAAAAAATAAAACTGGCGTAGGGAAGTACGAGGGTATATTTAAAAATTCTTACCCTACTTACCCCTTACTAAGGAACCAAACAAAATTTCAATGTCAAAATATTTTATTACTCAACATATTCTCCTCTTAATTGGATACATTTATTACAGCGAACCTGCAACGTCTCTAGACCTTTCAGAAAAAATGTTTCTTGCTCTGCAAATCAGACCTCCACAGCTTTTATTACCTCCTCGTCGGAAAAAAATTTACGACCTTTTAAACTTTTTTTCAGTTGAAAAAAGAGATGATAGTCGGACGGAGCCAAATCTGGTGAATAAGGGGGGTGTTCTAGTCATTCAAACCCTAAATAACGAATGTTTTGCATGGAAACATAAGATTTGTGTGCAGGGGCGTTGACTTACAAAAACAAAACACCTTTGGATAGCTTTCCGCGACTTTTCTGTTTAATTTTTTCCCGTAGAGTGGTCAGTAATGTCGAAAAGCTATTGTTCTACCCTATATTCCCAAAAACTTACAATAGATTGGTCAAATGTTACTTTTTGTCAAACTTATTTAAATTTAAAAAGTTTGTTTCCAGTTACCGTCCATTTGGATAAAACTTTGAATAACGCTTTGCAGTAGCTCTTTCATTATAATTATAAATACATTTTACAGTCATTTACATAATAAGATAATTTGTCAGAACTTACACTTCGATATTTCAAACTGACACTGGTAGTAGTCAATCTTGAAGTAAAGCCTGCTGAATTAATTAACTATTCTAAAGTAATAAATATAATAAAAAAAACTTGGAAACAGACGAAAATACTCATATCAATAATATCTTTATCACCTATTTAACGGAAGTTTGCTATAGGCTACAAATGTTAATGAAAAAAAAAAAAATTAATATAGATAATTTTATAACAAAAGTAAGAATACAAATCATAGTTACGTCAATTTTCGACTCCAATATAGCATTATTTTTAGGTATTTTCGATTTCGTCTTCAATAGAAAGTCCGCTGCAAAATATTGCAATGGATTAGCGGTATTTCCCACTGCATATACTGATTATGAACATAATATATTTTATGGCAGATCCAGACTTTCACGGGGAGACTCTACATACGAGTCTTGGCGGCAGGAGTACTAACAATTCACACTCTCAAGTTATTCTATATTTAATCATTCACTTATCCGATCCAATGCGTCATTTAGTTTATTTTCATCCTCACGTTCTTCGACCCCGAAAAACTGACAGAAAGGCGAGGCGAGGGAAGGCGAGAGGACGAGAGCACACAGTCTTCACTCTCACACTCGCGTTTCCCCGTGTAGAGAGTTTGGATAGGGCTTTATGCTTAATGAGATATACTGTTCAAACGTACGAGCTTCATTTTATCGATTCAAGTTTGGCTAAAGCCTTTGGGCAAACCTTCAATTACATTCCAATTTTGCCTTCAACCGAAGTATTTTTAGTCAAACCTAGATGTTCCTAACTTCCATTCATACTGCAATTCAACTTGTTTGTGCGTATCTGCAGTGTTCCGATGAATAAAAAAAAACAATTGACGATCTTCAAGCTTATACTAATGGCATGAAACAATCAACTTCCTCCAATCGCCATTGTAAAACTGTAATCTCACTTATTGCCAGTATCAACAGAGCCAAAATAAAGTTCGATGTTTTGGGTATCGTTCAAAATAAAAAAGTTAAGGGTTTTATATAGAATATGGATGAAACCCGGAACAAAAAATACCATTTTTTCGAAGAATTTAATAAAAGAATACATGGAGAATTTTCTTAATTTCAAAGACTTGCCCAAAGTTTAGATGTCTTTCAAGAGAAATGAGTGCAAACTATTCTAAATTTCCACATAAAATGCCATTGTAATGAAAAATCCCAATTTAATGAAATCGAGGTTTACCTGACAAAATTAGTCTCTCTTAGATTTATCTTTGAATTCTTTATTTAACGGCCTAAAAACACCATTTTTATGCTTTAAGACTAAGTCGGACCTGGGGATTGTCAAGTCAAACCTAGGTCTGTTGGAGTTTCGACATTTGACTATAACATATATACTGTGGGCCTTGTAACGAATTTTCCAGCGTACTCATTAAATGTGATTTCGTAATTACCACTCACTTGTATTACCTAACAGTACTATGAAAGTGTTATTCGATTTTTAAATTAAATTTATTCTTGCTCTATTTTTGTTCACAAACTTATCACCAAACGTTCGAGTACGGGAAAAGAGGTCAAAATGACCCAGATGCAGTTAGTATCCAGTGTTTAAATTGTTTCATCAACAAACAAGGAAATTATAAATATTTGCGCTATTGTTTCACGTAATGTTTGAACTGCTCATAATAACGATATAAAATATACTATCGTACAAAGAATTTAATACTATAATCAATATCAAATGTCAAGATAAAAAACTTTTCAAGACGCACGCATAATTCTCAATTATATTTTATTTAAAGCAATTTGAATAATTTAAATAGTTTATGGGGCTTTTCCTTCAACGTGTAGGTATCACACGTATTATTACTAGTAAGTGCCTGACCTAAACACAGTTATGAGGCTTTCGGTACGTTTTACTTTTGAATAAATTCATTTTTACAGCCGATATAGACATTAACATAAATATAGTATAAAAGCGTTCATTTTGTATAGTCCTTTGTCGAATTAAATATGAAATAACTAAAGTCAGAGAGCTATTATTTGCAATTCGAAACGGTATTGTGTTGGAGAAGAAATCACAGTCCAATACTTCACGCAAAACTAATTTAAATATTTTCGGTGCGTAGGAACACAACAATTTAGACCAGTCTTCTACGTGCTACAATTTTAGTGAAAACGATCCCTTTTTTTGTAATTCCAAGCGTTAAGGTATCGGGATATTTTTTTTATATATATATATATATATATATATATATATATATATATATATGAGTAATTAAGTTTTTTGACAATCTCTTTAAATAAAATTAAATGAAAACTTTCAAGTGGGTACTAATTTTCCTTGAATTATTTATAAAATAGAAAATTTATAATTTAAAATCGTTGAGATTTTAAATTTGGTGGTAAAGTATTTTAAATTTGATTGAATCTTAACAGAGGTAGATATATATCTGTTCAAAACATATTTGTGCCATAAGCGAATATCCCGGATTATATAGAGTATTTTCGAAAATACAAAAACTGTTGTGGACACATAGACTATATATCCTCCATGAATTAGAGGCTGAAGTAAATGGCCATGTGAAAATTTGAGGATTAGTGACCAAATGGCGCCTGTGGCCCTTAATAACTAAGGTTTGAAGGCACACATCATTGACAGACTTTTCAATTCTCACGCTTGGGGAATATGCTACCGTTTTTCAAGACGAAGTATTTGCTGTGACGAAAAGTGGACGGTCGATACTGAATTGACGTAATAGAAACACGGTAATCTCAATCTGCTCAGACAGCAGAAGTGGTGTACAAGTTCTAACGACTTAAACGGTTTGTTCTAGTTTTGTTCTAAAGTCCATGAATTAGCGGGTAATGGTTGCAACGTTCAAATAGTTTGGGTGCCCGGTCACTCGGGCAGTAAGGGCAACCACGAGGCTGGATTAGCAAAACCACCATGAGTCTAGAACTCGTCGTTGGTGCAACTAAAAGTGTATCTATTTCATCTCTGTGTAGTCTACTAGAAAAACAAACATTGCGAAAATGGAGGGAAACACCTGAGATGAGACAAATAAAGGCACATATAAATGAACCTTCTGTCTTTCTTACCAATCAACTGCTCCACTTTAATAAGCACAAAATTCAACTAGTGACTGGCCTTCTAACAAGAAACGGTCATCTAAGACGTAATCTCTATGTTATAGGCATCACTGACGATGTGGAATGCTGCTGGTGCGCGAAGAACGAAGAAACTCTAGACGACAACATCGGTGATAATTCAGCGCTCTCACGTGCGAGGTTCAAACACTTAAGCAAATCTAACAATTTACCTAGTGATGTTAAGAGATGCCAAGGTGTTTGATTAGCTTCTCTAAGGACATCGGATTTCAATAATCTTAGGGAGAGCATGACGATATGGCCTACTTGCTCACCCCACAACCGCACCGCCCTCTAACGTAAATATGAAATATAAATTGTTGTCAAAACATTACTTTGCCGGGAAAATTAAATCATTTCAAGTATACGTGACAATATTGAGAAGTACTTCCAAGTATTTTTCTCACTGAAATTGAGATCAGCATTAATTCCATTAAAGAATCAGTGAATTTGTGAATGACGGCAAGTATATCCAATATTTAAATTAATTTAGCAGTAGATGATGTTTTTGACATTTTGACATTTTGTTAATGCACCCTCAAAGTATTCTTCATTGAATTTTGTTCCATTTTGCATTACCTGAATTATTAAAAAGTTATCTATCTTCTCTTTATTTCATCACAGGATAAACCAACAACCATCAAAAAACGACAAGAGAAAGAGTCAGTTTTCGGTTCGCTTATGTGAAGTTTCAACTTTTGTAGGTTTGTTATTGCACTGCACCTGAAATTTCTTACAAGAAAAAATGACGAAACACAATAGTTTTCAGTTCAAGAAGTTGAACTGTTTTCGGGATTTGACCAAAGTAAAGAAACTAGTTTTCTATTTTATCGTTGTGTCAGATATTGAATGTAGTAGTTTTTTTTTCCTTTATAGTTTGTCTTGATTTAAGGTCTCTTTTTCATGAAAATTAGTTTAGAATAACATGTAAAAATTTTATGTTTCGACTTACTTCGGTCTGTATCAAAATATAACTTAACATTGACAATTTGCGTTATTATATTAATCAATAGATCACCTACATCGTGTCTTCATATATTTTTTTATTTTTCAGTGGTGGGATATTCATAATCTCGCTATTGAGAAACACAATTGAGGATATTCTTAAACAAAAACTTATATGCCATGGCGCGCCAGTTGGAATTATGAAGATATATAAGGACAGAATTGAAACGTTGTGAATATGTAAAAAATCCAAAGTGAAAAACTTGCTACTAGCCTACTGAATTGATTTTTGTTATTTTTTTGCACTTTTAGTATTGATTACCATCTACAATATTTTCACGTTTTACACATGCATGATCAAATTTTTTAATATAATTGAAATTTATCAGCTAAAACAATTTAAAAAAAGCAATTTTTGTGTTTTAAAAAATGTAGAATCGGTTTTAATCTAATAGTCCACTTTTCCGGACATTCTGTTATAATTCGGCCGAAACTATTTATATGCGGTAATAGAACTACTTAAAATATATTCAAAAATAAAAATAATACAACAAAACCAACTTCCATAAAGAGTCGTACCAAAAACTCTCAGTAACATGAATCCTTGAATTGTTGAAACCAATAACAAGTAATATTGGAACAATCCAAACATGAGCATTAGAAATGCGAAATGGCGAATGCGTGGTACGTTTGATATACCAGGAATTCGTTTGATGTTTGTTTTTCTATAAATTTTTATCATAGCAGGCAACTTGTTTACGTTATTTTTTTGAACAAATTTCTAGGAAGGTTTATTTATTTATTGTTTTGTTTCTTTATTTTCTAGAATTTTTGAGAACTTCATTTGGATATATAAACGAGTTTGTTTAGCGCAGTTTAGTCAAGTTTATATTAAATAGTGATAGTGAACGGAACGACATAGAAAAGTAACCGAAGAATTTAAATAAATTTTATAAGGTAGTTATGTGTTGTGTGTTATGGTGTGAAGTGTGGGTATTGTAAATAAATAGTGACATAAAAAAAGCTAAGTGTCTTGGTGACCTGAAAGTGATGGAACTAAAAGCCGTACTGGAGAATCGGAGTTGGAAACATCCGGTAAGAAGAGTAGGACGTCTTGGACCAATTACGTAAACAGTCTATAGAGTGAAGAAGAAACTCGAAGAAAATAATGATTTCCAACAGCTGAAGAAAAGGTTAGAGATGCGATATGTTCACGAACATCTAGAACACCTGTATCAATCGCTACTAAAGAACCGAAGAGAGAAGCGTAATGAAACTCTGCAAGATTACGAGGTAGACATTGCCCGACTTGTCCGATTCGCTTATCCATCAGCACCAGAGAACATGATGGGCATCCAGGCATTCATAGATGGCCTGCGCGACCATGATATGCAGAGGACGTTTCGATTAACCCATCCGAAACCCTTAGTAGATGCCCTCACTGCTGCTCTTGAATATGAAGCAGCCACGATGACTTCAAATAACAAGGTCAGAACCATACATGAAGTTGATGAAAGCAAACTTAACCAGATCGTCAACATGATCAAAGGTATGGTTGAGTAGAAGCCAAGGAAGATTTGATGTGGAATAGAGTAGAGCTAGGGCGTGTACGGAGTTCTCCCTCAAATGAAGAACCACAGGCGCAGAAAAACTAGAACAGATCGGCTATGATGGGGCAGAACCGACCCAGGATCGTTCTAAAGAACCTCTCATACTGATAGCTTCTCTCAGATATCATATTGACAGTGTATATGTGGATAGAGAAGTGAATGGGAAGAGATATACTCTGTTGGTATACACTGGAGCAACTAAAACCATCATAAGACCCGATATGATAAGCTCCAAGAAAAAGCTACTACCAACCAGGGTTCGACCACGGACCGCCATAGGTGAAAGTGCCAACTTTCATAAAGGAACACAAATCCAATTGGGAATTGGAACAGAGAAGTTTATGCATAAGTTAACGTAGCTGATATTGAAGAAGATGTGATTCTGGGAATCGACGTAATGAATCTTCATGGTTTCCATTTGAACTTCAGAAACAGTGGGCTGTGAAGAAGTATTCCTTCATCCATATGAGAGTAACACGGTGTTGGCAGCTGTACAGGAAGATACCTGTAAGAAGCGAAACCATGCGTACCAGTACCAGATCAAGAAAAAGATCGATGCATAGGCAAGATCTCCAATCGAAAATCGAAAGTAGTCCACCAAAATCGGTTAGCGCCTTTCGAAAGAGACCATGACCTACAGGAGGAAGTAAGCCAGTTGCAAGAAGACCCTAATCGTGCTTTCGTAGAATTCATGAGAGCGTACGGAGGTAACGGCAAAGTTAGACATCAAGTTACTACATAAAAACTACAAGATTTGTTCACTCTGACGGAAAATTACCCGCTGGCCTGCAACATCTATGCTCGTATCAAGAACTTAGATTAGCAACCGTCTTTCGGAAGAAGTTTGGTCAATTAAAGAAACTTGAAGAGCAGATCCCAGCCCCAGGCAAGACGCTGATAATCAAACACGATTCGCGGATTTGATATAAAAATAAACTGGATCTCTTCCTTTTTTATTTTTAATATTCACAAGAGATAATATTGTAGTACATCGAATATTCACATTATGTATTCTAAAAATCAAGGATTTTACAGAAATCGAGGTTTAAAGCTTCAGTCAAAATTTTGATGTTCTCCTATCGATGTTAACTTTTGGTAGCCTTTACTTTCTCCTGTCCTGGGCTGCATTTGTACTCATTTTGATTTTCTCTCGAATATTCGAAAATTGAAATTTTAACAATACGACAAGTGATCGATCTATTTTCCACTGTTCAACCCCAGTATCATCTTCACCGAGCTTACTTGTTAGTAAACAGAAAGTCTAATGTAGTCTCAGTCCATTATAGCCTCATCTCATTAGTAAACATGACCATCGTAGGTGTCTGAATTTCATACCTTTACAACTTCTCCAGGCTTCCCCATACTAGATACTTAATTTGATCATAAATTGTAATTCACGAAAACGTCATCGTTTTCTGTTGCCTTTCCTTCCTTCACTAGATTTTTGCTGAGTAACAAAAGCAGACCAAATGTGAACATTTGTTCTGAATTTTTAGCCTAACCTAACCTAACCTAACCTAACCGATATAAGTTTTATTTTCTATATTCCTCCATTATTTTTCATAAATCCGCCGTAAAAACGAAGATTTAAAAAAAAGTCATCGAAATTGGACGTTTTTCGATTTTCTAGAGCCAAAAAACGAGGGGATCTCGAAAGTATAAAATTAGGACAATTTGTAACAAACCGGGGTTTCACATTATTTATTCCATAAATCAAAGATTTTACAGAAATCTGCTTTTAAAGCCAATTTGTAACTCTCTCGAATATTATGGTAGGTTAACACAGTTTAGAATATTCAATAGCTGTCTAGTCATATAGGTAAAGGCCAAGTTACAAGAAAAAGACTAATAACCTCTACCCTAGTTATAATATTGTAGATACTAAATTTAATAACTTATTAACTCAATACTGAAATTTTTGTGGTTTAATCTGCAGTCGTTAACAACAAAAATAAATTCTTAGGCGATTATTTACATATTCAATGGAAGAAAACTTATTTATTTATTTTTCAGAATTCTTTAATGAGCTTACTTCAACTAATTATAACACTAAATTTTGAATATTACAGCATAAAATTTGGAAATTATGAATTATTTATTCTACGAAATTACATACATGTATTCAATTTTAATTGCATTAAAATAAATGTCAATATATTCTCCGCTTAGTTGCTGGCAGTAACAGAGTCTTCTATAGAACCCGTTTCTACCTTTGATGTTTGAGGTGACACATTCGTTATTTCTGTAGTTCTTTCTTTGAGGGATAAATGTCCTGTAATAAAAATAATCACTTTTATAAAAGTGTTGGCGAGATCGGGTATGACCAAATCCGAAGCCTGCTATTTAGATGAGAGGGTGTGATTATCACACCTTTTAAAATTCCCAGTTCTTATTAGATGACTTATTTATTTCTTGAATATTTCTGTAGAGATGAAATGTATTCAGTTAGTGGACATGTGATTTGAAGATGTAGTTAAAATTTCATACAGAATATTATCCATGGCAATCCATTCGGAAAATGTCGGAAGTAAGTCCCATCGTTGTGGAGAAACAATTCATAGAACAAAGTTAATCCCAAAAAATGTTTACGAATTGATAGTGTTCTGTTAGATGATGAAATTCAGTATTACGATTTGATATAAATGTTAATTTCTATTGGATGAATTATTTATTTATAATATTTTTATGTGAATAAAATATATTCAGTTAGTTGACTTGTGATTTAGCGAGATGATACAATTGCAAACAAAATTTTGTTAATGATGATCTATTAATAGAATGTTTAAAAGATGTTCCATAGTTGTGGGACAACTTCTAAGAACAAGTTAATTCCAAAAAATTATTTAAAATGTTTTCGTATTGATATTTTTCTGTTAGGTGATGCAATTCAATATTACGATTAGATATAAATGCCAACTTTTATTGGATGAATTGTTTATTTATTGTATTTTCGTGTGGGTAAAAAATATTCGGTTAGTTAACTTGTGATTTGACGTGTTAATAAAATATATGTCCCTTAGTTGTGGGAAAAAATTCTTATAACAAACTCAATTCCAAAAAATCGTTTTTATCAAGGTGGCGAAATTTAAAATCTACAAAATATATAAATAATGAGGTTTGAAATAAATGTCAACAACAACTAAAGTTATTAAAAACTGTTGTTCTTGTATTTATCAATTACTAAATGCAGAAAAACGCTATAGTTTCCGTGACTTCCATATTGCTAAATTTCTGCATTTCACATTGAAACTAGATTTCATAAATAAAAAAAAAAACACATTTATTTATACAACTCAAAACAGAGTTGTAAACATGGTCAATTGAAAGGATAAATGAGGATAGATAGATAAGGATAAATGATGGAGATATTAAATTTTCTTACCTACTATGACGCAAAGTTTGTACCAACCACGACAATAATTATCGAAAAAAAAAAAAAAATATTTTGTGGCGACTACACTTTCAATACATTTTTAAGCACTACCAATAACAACAAATCCCGCCTATACTTGTTAGTTAAACCTCATTGTATAAAGAGAGCTTACGTACTTTTTACTTCTTTTATTAATTTCTTTTGTTAATGCTTATTTGGTTCTAGAAATATTCAAATTTTCCTAGACGTTAATTATTCGTTATTGCCTGTCAATGATGTTTCCTTATTATTTTGGAAACTTCAAAGAAAATTGATTTAATATCGTGAAGGTCCGCTGTCGTACTACGATCGTTTTTATTTATGTGAATATATAATCTTATATGATTTTTGAGAATTGAGTTAAATAAAAAGGTTAGAGTTATTCTTCTTATTGAAAACTTCAAATACAGCATCACTGAGAAATGCGAGGACATAAATAAGTACAAACAACATACGATTTTAAAAAATTTTGTTAGTACGGTTTCAATACTTAGTTTCAATATTAGTCCAAATGCGTTATGTGCATAATAGGTCTACAAAAATTCTTCTGCTAAAAATATTCACTTAAACAAAAACCGTTCTTTTTTTCAAACGATCAAAACAGGGACTTCCTGATCTCTCGATAGCTTCCTGGGCTCTTTTTCACTCATATTTGCCATGATTTTCTATTGATTTTGATTTTTAAGCTTACGAGAAGGAATTTACTTTGTGGTGCAAGAAGAGTGTATTGGGAGTGGACTTTTCGGAAATTGTTATTAGGGAAGGTAGCTATAATTAATAGAATGAAGTTAAGTAACTACGAAAGAATTTGGTTTTTGTTAATGGTGTATAAGCATTAGAAGTGGATTCCGCTGCCATTTGTCTTTTTTAAGAAATTGTCATTGACGAGGAATCAATCTGAGTTTGGATAATGCAATACTATTGAAGAAAGGGGCACTAAAGATTTTTTCTATTTACCAAATATAGTTTTGTTTGCTGTTAGGGGTAAGTTATCAGATTTAGGAGTGTAAAGATCGACTTGGCACGTGTCTAGGAGAAATTAACTTATAGTAGTCAAAATATGTTTTAGATTGTTTATTTATTCTATTTTGGTTTTATTGTTGATTAGTTATTTATTAAAGTTGGAAGTTATTATTGGGAAATACTTTTCTTGCTATAAGTGAGGTTTTATCTACAAGTGGGGTAAATTTCAAATTTTCTTCAGGTAATGCGGGTATTTTTTAATTATTTTGACCAATTTTTTATTACAGATATTTTGCAGAAATTTGGTAGAACCAGTGCTTTAAAAGCTTAATTATAAGCATAAACCACTATATGTAAGATATCTTGATGACATCGAAATAGCTGATGTGCAGCAGCCGATAGAAGAAAAAAATTTTAACAAATGACAATTGAAAACTGGCAAAACATTTGCCACCAAAAAAATAAAGAAAATATATTGTTTTGGATCATGGATTTGCAAGAAATAATAATAAATGTTGAAGAACAAACAGGAAGATTTAGTATCAATTTAGTAATTTCATTGTATACTAAAATTCTATTATGTATTTACTTTTCTTATTCATCTATTTTATTATTTATTGATTAATTTATTTAATTAAAACCAAATCAATTTTCAACTCAACGAGTGTGAACTTTGACTGACCTTTTATAGTTCCACTAATTAAGCATTTGAGCTAATGTTTTCGGTTTTCACTTTTAGATATTTTCATGGTCATAGACGGTGAGAAAATTAAACATCTCTACATAAAAATTAGTGTAGAGAAAATTATAGAAGGACTGTAATATTTATTACAATAATTAATTTTGTAAAAATTATATATATATATATATTATTATAGGAATTTTTTCTTTCCAAAATTGAATTTTTCAATGAAATGTCCCATAATTTAATAATTTATTGAATATTACACTTACCTGGTAAACACTGATAATGAGCTTCGAGATACTTGTGTGTTCCAGCACAAGGATCACCGAACATGCTGGTGCTAGCCGGAATGCTACAGTTTTGATTGTGGGTACACCTGTAGAATATTCCGACATTTTTCAAAATTTTTTTCATTACAATTTCACTTGTACCTTTTTATACTGCCAATATTGAATGTTTTATGTAGTACAATAAAAAAATATGTGGGGAGAACCTTTGGGGAAATAATTTTATCTAAAGGTCATAAATATATACCACATTATATGTCCTTTTGTTATTATCAAATGGTTTTTGTAAATGGATAGAAAAATTCTTCAATAGAATTCATCTACCAGAATTTTTTTAAATATCTGTACCTATGATTGAACCAATTTACAAAAAATGATAAACAGAATTATTAAAATTTGTAGTAAATCAAACAAATCATTTGTATGTCGAAATGTGAGCTCTAATCTTCTTATAGGTATAGATATTTGCTGATAAAATGAATTTATTTAAAAAATAGCTAGGTAATAATTTGGATTAAAATTTTTAGTAAAACCATCGCTTTCCACTTCCTGTAAGAATCATAAAACAAAATAAAAATTTATTGAAAATTGCTGAATAAAATAATCATATTCAATATTAACTCCTTCCAATTGAATCAATACATGTACAGTAAAAAACTAAATTATGTCACATTTTTTTTACTAGGGCAAATTTCGTTGAACATAATTCTTGGTAGTGGTCACTACCAAAAATTCATTTGAGATTGGTACATTTATGACTGACCTGATACCATTCGTTTCGATAGAATATTCATGCGACTAGAACAACTCCTTACATCGGAGTACAGCTGATTCCCTGAAAATTCAAGAATTGTGAACGGATATTTACCCTGCATGCAATTATACTGCATTTCAATGTATTTACTAGTCCCTGGACATGGGTCGCCAAAAGTCTCGTTGTTCACTTCTACTGTACAATTCTGTTTATTAGAACATCTGAAAATAAATTCTTTCGTATTTGATGTGTAAACAGCAATGGTTCACAGTCAGCTTCAATTTGGTTATTGACACAGAAGCTTTATTAAAACACAAAGCACATATCCCCAACACACAAAGCATATTTTAAATATAATGTTGTTTTAAGTATATACTGAGACTAACCCGTCTTTAAAGTGTTAAAAAAAGTATTCGCCCGCGTTGATAGAATTGAAAAAATTCTCAAGTAGTGGAAACGTGAGTGAATGGAGAATTGGAAACACAACTGGCAGCTAGACTAAGTTGATGAGCATCGTCAACGAATTTTACTAACTCAGCAGAATTATTCGACATGTTGAAAGAAAAATAATGATAATTACTTGAAAATTCAGATAATTCAAGTATTTTATATAATTGAGACAGATCATTAAATCTGGATAAACCTAGTTACTTGACAAAACCCAATTTTCGTAGTAACGTGGTTTTTTAAACACACATAGGTTAGTTGTAGATACCTAAAGGCATTTCCATTCAGTTAAAATTTTAGTCTATTTTTTCTTATTTCACGATATGTCTTCTACTAATTTTCTAAAGCTTATAGTAATTTGTTGTCTACAACTTTTTTGGAGGTAATTGATACTGGTCTGTCTCCAAGTCATTAAAATCTCGCTAATTTCATTAAGTTTCTGATAGTGATTGACTATGGAAGAGTTTGTCGGCGAATATAATAATTTGGAATTACCAAATTCATCCCTAATTGAAGATGGAATTGAGAATACTACGTTAAATATGATGATGGAAGATATGCCATCTGTGGATGTTAATTATCATTATTATCTAAAGCTATGGTTATAAGTTTCCATTGGATGTATTCGGTTCGTTCAACCAGATATACTACGTAGAGGATTATTATCAGCATTTTTATTTAATTTGACAATCTATCTTTCAACGTTTCATAATGAAACCAAGATTCATCACCAGTGATTTATGTGGTATGTATGCTATATTCATTATAATTGGTTGCATTTAAAATTCTGCCCCACAATTACTATGTAATGTAAATGTGAAAAATAAGATATTATTGCTAACACTCATTAATTTCTCTTTTACATCGTTTGCATTAATCGATTTTTACATGGAAAACTGATAAATAATGACATATTGCAAAATAATATTTTTAATTCTAATTTCATTATTTGTTATTGGATAACCGAGGGCCATCTTTTTTTTAAACCTCCGATAGCTCCATGCAGACGATACGCGGGCATATGCTGTAGACGACTGCGAAGCTTTCGCACTACACATGCCGTCATTGTTGACATTCAGGCGTCAGGTGGCGTTGTGTTACAGCTACGTAAACATGTCCGTCATTATTATGCTCTCGCCAAGTGTGAATTGCGAAGTGTGATTCGTTTTCTACAATGCAAGATGAACTGGACCAAAGACGAAATCTGTATATGACCTGGTTCAACGAGTTGAGAGATGTTGATGTTGATTATGTCGAAAAGTAACCGTAAGTGTGGCAATAAAATTATTGTTTTATATGAACTTGTCTTTTATTTATAGCTTATCGAAGGTTGTAATGATATACATACAAGTATATATTGAAAGTATATATGGAAATTGGACAGTATATTGTTAGTGGACGTTTATCACGAAAGTTGTTTTTGTATTTATTAGTTGTATATTTTTATGAGAGCTGACGTAATAGGAGCCCGCCAATTTAGTTTAGTTTAACAAAAATGTATATTGTTTTCCTATATCCTTTCAGGCGAAAAATAGCACGCTAGTTAATTGTAATTGGCAACGAAGTCCTAGAAAATTTCCAACAATAAATGTCAAATTATAGGTAATCGTTGGTTGCACTTTATTGAAATTTTTATTCTTCATTCTGCCTTGAAAGTTTTATATGGTCGTAAATGATATAATAAAACCTCTGCTGTTATTGCATTTAGTAACGATATCGTTTATTTGAGACCAAGGGGCCACTTTAAACTTCCTTCGTGGCTTCTAACATTTTATTTCCAGATCCTCAATGATACAGATCAGATTGTAACCTGATTCTTTTTAAATAAATTTTTAGTATTCTTTGTTCTACTTATTATATACTACAGTCGATGGTAAATGAAGTTTAAGAGAAATATATAATTAGCAAGCCGTTTTTTTATTTGTTTTTCGAAAATTTCATCAATGTTTATAGTTTCAGTTACAAATAAAACTATAATATTCTAATCTAAGAGTTGTAGATGGGATTTCATACGTCTACGTATTAGTGAACAAAACGAAATGAGACTGTCATCACTTAAAATTGTGAGTATTTAAAACAAAATACTAATGCTCCAAGGCAAAAATACTCTATTTTCATCAAAACTCTATCTGTATCTTTTTGTTTATGTAGTAAATTGGGGGTTACAAAAATTTTAATTTCATTTGTACGACAAATGAAGTGCCTCAGATACGGGACTAGTAAGAAGGATAACAGAGGGTCAAGATTGCCATCTCATGTTATTATCTTTAAGCTATAGCTTCTCATAGACAAAGGCAGTAGTAGCTCGGTGTGGAATCAGGAAAGCAGCACTATCGCTTTTAGTGGTGAATACTGGTTCTACATGTTGGTCGGGTGAGGGTGAGAAAGAGACGACACGAACGTTGCAACCCTTATTTCTTGTTAAGCGGCATCTACATTGCACCGTTGGAGTTTAAGGTGGAGGTGTCATTACTTATAGCTCAAAGTTAGTTCAATCTTCATTAGGGGCCCTAAGAATGCGCATCGGTAGAATGTCAAACTCTGACAGCTCAATAATCTATTACAAGTATATTCTATATCTCTGATTGTGAGTATATAAACGTTGAAATATATATTTGAAATTCATTTTTTTAACTGGGTATTTAGCAAGTAAATATTTAATTTCATTTATGGACTATCTAGTCTCAATACGATCAATGTAATACTATCAGGCTAAAACGTAGTAACGTTTGTACTTCTAAAATTATGGACTTATACCTAACTATTAGAAATACAAGAATGAAAATGTACGAAAGAAAGGCTGGCAAGAAATATTTGTACTAACTACCCAAAAGTGATTCATAATAAAACGAAACGTGCTGTTAAATGAATAAAAGTCGTATCTTGTGTCAGATAGCTTTTGACCGTACCAGACATTTCTGTTTCCATATAATCGAAATTATAAATAATGTGATATATTTTGAAGAGATAATTAAATTTAAATTGTGATATAAACTTTTGTATACTAATAAATGAACTAGAAATTATATATGGAGTATAGGCATACGAAGAACAAAAATTATTCTGAATTTGATGTTCCATGCTGTTATTTATTCAGAACAAAGTTCATATGAACATAGGCAACCAACTGATATTTGTCGTAGCCTCAAAAATAGCAGAAAAGTTATATATCAACTTTCTAGTTGCTTAAATTTTTCCAACTATTTTTTTCTGTTTTTGTCAAAACAGAACTTTCATTACTTTTTTTGGGAATGTATAATTAACAAATAAACTTTTTTTGAAGGTGATGGAATTGTTTGATTTGTTTTAATTCAGATAGGGAAAAAATTAAAAAGATATGGTGCAGAAAGTGTTTTGAATATAGAATATAATAATTACAGCAAATATAAAATATGAAAAGATTCATGAATTTAGTGAAATAATCACAATAAAACCCCAAGTAGGAAGGAGTAAATAGAAGAAAATGACTTAAAAGTCTCATAAATAGAAATTAAATGTGCAAAAATGATAATTGCAATAAAAAATCAATGAAACCATTCTGAAAAATTAATAGTCGATCTTTGTACCCTATGTTGATACAACGGTGGATTATCAAAAATATAAACAATTATTCCTAGCATTAACAATCCTAGAGCAAAGATTATGATTTAAAATTGAACAACACATGAAAAATTATATGTAAATTCTCCATGTTTCGACAATTATCTTACCATCGCTTTTAACTTGGAACATGGAACTTAACCACAACAGATCAAATGTCTTACTTTATCTTTTGATTTCATTTAGTCTCAAAAAACTTTCCTAAAACAACACTCTGTAACACTCCAGATCAAATTTAGTCTCGTAAGAATAGATGTCATTAAAAACATTTCATGGTACATTCCATAATCGCGAGTTTATTTTTTAATACCATAAGCTATTAACACGACTAGTTCGTGCAGTGAGAACATATTTTTGAGTATCCCAGAACTAGAGCAAGATTATAATAAATGCAACACAGTATCTTTTTCAAAATATGCCTTATTGCTGAAAATTATTTGGTTTGAAAAATCGACATTCATTTGTTGTGTTGAACTATCCATTCCACAAATTCTAACCGAAATTTCTTAGTAGAGACACACGATTTTTCAGTAAAGTATTTAATAGTTGCATTCTTATTCATGTCACCGAATCCTTGTTCTTGGACTGTTATCAATACGGTTTAACATTCCTATTTTTATATATATTCCCAAGGGTTCATTTTCGGTAATCAGTGAATCAATATATCGATAAATCCCCCCTTGTCTGAATTGTTCACTCTCTTTACAGATGACAAAATAAGTGTTTTTGCTAACCGACCAACCAAAAGTAAATTGTCTTATTTATGGAACCCTTGATGTCATTAAACAACTTTTCCATAAAAGTATATTGAATGAATAATTCTATTCCAATATTGGTTTAGTCATTGTGTTTTAATATGTATATGAATAGTTGATCTCTTCATATATTTCTCTTACAATCTATTTATTTAATAAGATACGTTGTCTAAATCATAATTTACTTAGATATTATGATTTAACCTAAAAATTAACCCTTGATGTTCGTATTTGAGAATCTCATTCGTACTAAAAATTCAAAATCAAATCTTGGTAAATGCAACAGCATATTTTATGCAAAAAATCGGAATCGAAAATGATTTTTATATAACTCCCTGCTGCCACAGCAAAATTTGACAATGAAAACTGAAATGGTAAACGAGGACGATTTATGGAGGAAAATCCATTTTGTCATGCTCGATGTAAGCAAAATTATTTCAGGAAATATTACAACTAGGAGGAATGCGTTAGAAAAACGGTAACATATACGATGTCAAGATGAATTCACGGCAAAGAGATTTGATTCGGATATACATATGTATATACAAATATCAATAAAGCTGGAGTACGATCAATTCGAAAATCATATGGATTTATTAAAACGTCTAAAATTCATATTTTGTAAAAGACTACGTTATCAACATTTTATGTCGGGCAAGTCGCTTTTGAATTAAAGCAAACAGAATAATTAGGGAAATATCGGAACAGCGATTTTAATAAAATCTTTAAAGTTAGTGCCGTCTTTTAGAAAAGGAAGGCATTAACTTTATTAAAACAGGATTTATGGTTCTTCATTTTTTCACTCGATGGCTAGTTGCCTATATTTGTTTTTTGAAAAAGAATATTGGTTTTAATTCATAATCAATAATAAATTCCCGGTTTTTGCTGTATAGTTTGGTTTTTTTTTCATTTTTTATTTATATATGATAACCAAATCCAAAAGATTTCGTTTTCGCTATGAGTTAACTCCATAGTTAACCCTCATAATTCATCAAGTGAAAAAAAAAATAAAAAATTATCTACCTCCCCTTTTTAAAAAAGACAAAATTTCAGATTATAAATATCAGCTATGTGTCGAATGCGCCCATGTTCCGATAATTCTATTATTAAAGTCGACTTTATTAGAAGTAGAAGCAAGTAAAATCGGCTTCAATAAAATGGCCATTATTCCGATAATTTCCTATTATTTAGTTTCGCAGAGAAACTACGTGCAGAGTCTGGAAAGGAAATCATTTCATTTCTAACTTTTTTCTTTTAAACACATTACTATAAGATGGGGACATAATTTTTATATGTGCATCTTTTGAGAGAGGGAATAACGAATATTCTTTTACAAAATCTCGTGGATATTCTCAGACTTTACAGAAGGCAAACAGGGATGCATTATAAATATTCTATGGAAATCAGTTTAAACTGCATTTAAAATTGAAAACATACTTGGTTATATATCCCTGTCGGCGTAACTTGATTCAACTCGTTCATTAGCCAAATGACTAGCGACTGGGAATAATATAACCGTATCTGTACCCCTCTTCTACCTAGTCAATACCCCCCGATAGTTTTATTTTGATGTATTTCATTCTATTTAAATTTTCCTGCACCAAAAAATCACCCCAACTCCAGCTCTGCAGAGGCAAATTTTCACTTTCAGGATCATTCCACAAACAAAAATTACTTTGGTCGCCCAAAATATCACAACGAATTTCTCTCTCTTTTTTTCTTGTTGATATTCCACACTCACCATAAATTTAAGTTGAAGTAATCAAAGAAAATGTTCGCAGATGACGTAACTGTAGTACTGAACACACTGTCAAATAAAAAATAGTACTATTATTGTCAAAAAGCATCTGTCATTTGATTCCTGTCATAGTTTGAACAAAATGCGGCATATAGTTTATATTTGAGAGCCATAAATAGCAGACAACCTCGTGTTTGAAAGAAAAAACTGTGAAAAGAGAAAAAAATCAAGTTCCTTAAGTGACTTACTAAACTTCTCCGTGGCCGTACAAGTATGGAATGCCGAGAGAGATTATCGAAGCCAGAGGTGTCTCACATCTTTCCTACTACTGAAGTGGTTCGGCGGAGAGTTATTTCAATGAAATGATGGAATCAACTTACAAACAAATTCCTATATTGTTGACATCGACAAATTTATTTTTTTAGATCAAATAACAAAATTGGAGAAACGAACAAAATATATAGATACAACGGAAATTACGATGAAAACTGTACAATCATTTTGTACAAAATCCAATCCCAACTTCACGTTTTTGTCACTATTGTTAGGGACACAAAAGTCTAGAAACTGTTATGTCTGAATTTAGTTAAAGAAACGACCCATTAGTTGGCTACATAAATGGTAAATTTCTAATTTTAATCAAAACAAACTCCTTGTACAATAATATATTCTTCTTCTTCCGGTGCCTGCTTCATTCTAATGAAGGTTGGCAATCATTCTTTAGAATTCCTCACGATCTTCAGTCATGCGTATTAGATTTACGGCATCACGTACATGGAACAAATTTCGAAGGTTTTTCAACCATGACAATCTTTTTCTACCCAGGCCTGCCTTCTATCTTCCCTTCCATGATCAGCTATAACAAGGCATATTTTTGATTTCTAATAATGTGGCCATAGTAGGAAGCTGTTCATGCTGTTTATTCGTTTTAGCATCTCGTCGTTGGTCACCCGATCCGTCCATGGTATTTTAAAGATCCGTATAAAGAGCCACATTTCAAAAGCTTCCACCTTACGCATGCTGGAGACCTTCAAAGTCCAGCTCTCAACACCATAAAATAGGGTAGTGTTAGCATTGTGTTATTCTCCAGCGTGTCCTCAGGATAAGGTCATTACTTGTGAGAACCGAATTTAATTTAAAAAACGTGTTCCTGGTTATCTCTATTCTTGTCTTAATTTCCTCATCTGGGTCCCACTCGTCATTCAGCCAGCTTCCCAAATACTTAAAACGGTGGACTCTCTCTATGGATTGGTTATTAATTGACACCGACACATTATTAATACTAGTTTTGGATATTACCATGAATTTCGTTTAACTGCGGTTCATTTCAAGTCCGTAATTTCCACTGATAGGTATTTACTCTGTTTAATAGCTGTTGAATATCTTGAATGGTATGGGCTAGTATTACAGTGTCATCAGCATACCTAATATTGTTCAAAATTTTCCCATTAATTTTAATTCCAATTTCAATGTCTTCCAAAGCCTCCTGAAAAGTTGCCTCTGAATATATATTAAACAGGAGCGGGGAAAGAACGCATCCCTGTCTTACACCTCTCATAATTTTGATTTTTTCCTAGAATCGGTTATCGCACTTTATCTGGGCCGCTTGATTCCAATATAGTTGTTTAATTATAGTGATGTCTCTACTATCGAGTCCCAGTTTCTTTAATAAGCTAATCAGGATATCATGCTTCACATTGTCAAAAGTCCTTTCGTAAGCCGTTTCCTAAATCCAAACTCAGTTTCGCCAATGTTAGCATCCAATCTTCTCCATATACGGGTGTGTATGATCCTCAAAAATGCCTTTAACACGTGATACATAAGATTTATAAGGCGGTATTCATTACAACGTTTTGCATTTAACTTCTTGGGTAGGGTGTTAAAAGTGATAAATAATATATTCACCAAATGTAAAAACTATTTTCGTTATTTCGTAGGTTTATTGTAATATAGCAAAACACCTTCTGGGTATACATACAAAATGGCAAAATCGAGAAAATAAACAATATAAATGACTATGACTATTACTCTGCGTATAAGTAGAGTAAAGCCAAATTACCAACAAAAACAATTTCGACAATTTCTTTAAAAAGGAGAAAGGCCTGAACTGACTCTATGTACATAAATGTACAAAACTTTATTGCAATCCATCTTACAAACCTGAAACATCGTTACTGTAGACATGTTTTATTTTAAAGGAAAAATCATTATTGATAATTATTTGAGATGGCTTCGTGCACAAATTATTTGTTAATTTCAAATCGTTCTTTTTTCACTCATTTTCAAATCTTAGTTCAACCCTTTTCATACTAATAAAAAATCGTCAACGGATTCTGTCTATTACATTTGGTTGCCCGTTTCTACGTCAATGATGAAGAGGCGTTATTAAATCCCAATTCAAAAAAACTCGTGACTAAATACATCAATATTTAATTACACAATATGTCAAGGTATTTTGAATTTAAATACAATCAAGAGAGATTAACAGAATTAATTACAGCTTAAAAGCCCCCAGGACCAAAATTTACTAGCATTATTAAACAATCATATCAATTCGCAATGCTGTAATGATATGTTGAAACCTTAAAACTCACGTATCTACTTTGTAGATTAGTAAACTGATATTGTTTTGAATGGCATGACATAACAGAATTATTTCAGAGCAAATTTCATTTGCGATAGTAAATACTAACAAAATAGAGATATATGAGAACATATTATCTTTACACAAGAAATTTTTAGAAAATTGGGAAAATTATAAAATCAAAGCAAAACAAAGCTTATAATAAGTGATCCAATAAATATTCACGAATTTATCCAACAATTACGAATCAATTTATAACTGAAAAGACTTGGATTTACTTGTAACTCACTAAAGATACGCTATGGCAGGGGTGGGCAAAAGCCGGCTCGTGGGACGGATACGGCACTTTTGCTTACATATTCCGGCCCTTTGAGATTTTTTTTAAATCTCTTATGTTTGTTTTTTGCAAACATAATGATAGCTTGTAAAAGTGGATTTTATGTAAATAGTTTTAGACTATTGACTTCATTTAAAAATTACGTACATATTATACAGGGCACAAATTGTTCGCATGTAAGTAAGCAAGACAATTTTTTATTACTTTTATCTATTATTAATTGCCAAAGTTCTTTATTCTAATTCTTTAAAACAACACTTGAAATTGTTTTTGTCAAAAAAATTTCTTGGAAAAAGAAAAAACTCGCTAGAAGTATTTGCCCACCCCTGCGCTATGCAGTTCAATAAGAACAATATATCAATGATAAAACTTGTGTATAATAACCCTGTATTCAGCTTTAAAAAAGAATCTCCCAATATACACAATTACGCAAAAATAAATTTTTGATAAAACTGAAAATTAAATTTAGTAGTGTAACGACAAACGGGAGCTCGAATTGCGAGAATATTAATTTGTGATTAATACGTAGTGCATTTAAAATATGAATGAAGTACTTTGTGTGTAAATTACAATGTGTCTCAAAAGTTCAACTTTGTATTAATGCGAGGGTCGCGGTAGATATGTCAATAGGTAGCCTGAGCGCTTTACAACGATTACCAACGATCTTATTTTCGGATGAAGCTCATTTTCATCATAGACACGTCAACAAACAAATTTACCGCTACTAAAATGCAACCAATCCAAAAAACAAACATCAAAAGCCCCTACATTCACCTAAAATGACTGCAAAATCAAAGCGATAAATTAAAGACCCTTACTTTTTTTGAAGCTGAAAGGGGCGCACTATTACAGTGAATTCACAGCGTTATGTGTAGATGTTAGAAGACTTCGTGCCTGGATTGCAAAAATTGAATGATTATAATAAAATAACGTGGTTCCGGTAGGACGGGGTTATCTCAAATCTGAAGTTTACACTGACAAACCAACTTCCATAGCACAATTTAAAGAAAATATCCGTCACGAAATGGCTGCCACCACGGTGAATACCTGCTGAGCTGTCATAGGCAATTTCGGTGCTCGATTAAATGAATACCGTGAGCGTAACGGTTTACATTTGGACGATGTTATTTTCAAAAAATAAATTCCCAAGCAAAATATTTTAATATATAACAACATTTTTCAATAAACTCCTTAAGTTCCTTAAAATTGTTTTTTAAAAGTTTCTTTTGAGACACCTTGTAAATCACATTCATTTCAAATTCTCTTGAAGTGCCGAGTATTTGAATCCGAATTCGAAATGCGTGTTATCTTCTAATTACGTATAAAGAAAAAAATTTAAAAGTTCAAACAACAACTTTATTTATTATGTCTTTGGGTTCAGTTGAAACAACGATTTAGAAACGTATAAAATATGTTGAGTATAATTTGCAGAAAGGCGGGTTGGTAGTCCGAAACCCTCGGGATTTAGACCCAGTAACTTCGATCTAGTTTATTTCTTTTTCTTCGAAGCTGAAGTGTGATAGGCTCTCTCCCAGTTCATTCCAATTTATAAGAATTTTCATACAAAAAAGGCTTGTAATCTTATTTTTGATTTTGCGCCACAAAGAAAAATAGTTGAGTATAGAAATTAACGTTGAATGTCTGAAAACTATTTCAAAATTAATGATAGTTTCTAAATTGATTATTTTTTTGACACTATCATCTATTTTAGAAAAGATGATGGTGGTTAATTATATTCAACTCTCTAACACTCAAACTATTCGAAAATTTGCATCCGAAAAATAAATTTTTATGATAAATAATAAGTTTCAGTAGCAATTGTTTCAAATATTTTGAAATATAATATTCACTTTGGTATTATGAAGCTTGGGGGTTCGAACAAGCTGTATATAAAATATACGAGGATGTATTGATATCTAGTTAGCCTAGATCTGTTCCATGAAAAAACAAAATATTGCGTTACCATAACAACGAACTTATTAAAAGTGTCAGTGGAATGTTTGACGTGAAAAAAGTAAACCAGAGTTACGCAATAAATTAAAAGAAAAGAGATATCCGCCGAAATTGTGAAAATCGAAAAATTTGAGTATCGAGTAATCATCAAGTAATCTGTATTTAAAAGGGTTAAGAGGTAAGCATATTTACGAAGATAAGCTTAATACCCTTGGTAATCAATGTCCTTCGCATGCGACCGTAAAAAATTGGACTGCAAGTTTCAAAAGAGGTAAATTTTCCATTGAAGATGATTCGACCGATCGGAAAGGCCAGTTTCTGTGTCAGTTCCCGAAAATATCAATGCAGTTCATGACATAATTTTATCACACCGTCGAATTGGGCTAAAACGGATATCTGAAGCACTGAATATTTCATACGAACGCGTTCATCATATAGTTCACGTCAATTTGGACATGAGAAAAATTGCTGCAAAATGGATCCCCAAATGTTTGAATGTTGACCAAAATTGTACAAGGGTAGAAGCATCGCATCGCGTTCGATCTGTGCTCGATTTGAAAACGATGTAGACTTCTCAAGCCCAATTGTTACTATGGATGAGACTTGGGTACATTTCTACGACCCAGAAACAAAGCAACAATAGATGAAATGGCGACAGTCTGGTTTTCCAAGACCTAAGAAGTTTCGTGTCCAAAAATCTGCTAGAAAAGTTCTTGCTTCAGTTTTTTGGGATTGCCATGGAGTAATCATAATTGATTTTTTGGATAAGGGTAGAACAATAACTGGAGATTACTATTCGACATTACTGACCACTCTACGGGTGTTTTGTTTCGCAGGACAACTCCCCTGCACACAAATCTCATGTTGCCATGGGTTTAAATTACTAGAACACCCCCCTTATTAACCAGATTTGGCTCCGTCCGACTATCATCTCTTTCCTCAACTGAAAAAAAGTTTAAAAGGTCGGAAATTTTTTTCCAACAAGAAGTTAATAAAAGTTGTGGAGGTCTGGTTTGCAGAGCAAGAAGAAACATTTTTTCTGAAAGGTCTAGAGATTCGTTGTAATAAATGTATCCAATTAAGAACTTTTCAATATATCCTCGTATGAAATATGGATGAATTCTAAAGCACGTTAAAGGATTTCGGTTTTTCAACGTTCCAGATATCTGACATTGAATTATTAAAAAGATGATCTTTCGATAAAATTTCAAAAAAAAATTCCTACAATTTTGAAAATTGATCAAAATTGAAATTTCAGACCAAATAATAAACGAATAGAAACAACTTAATCATCTATTGTATATGAATGGATAAAGTTTTGGTGCTGAATGAGGCTCATTTACTTATACTTCAATAACTTTCTAAGATGATAATGAAAAAGCGAATAGTCAGAGGAATAATTGTTTCTAAAGAAGTCGGTCAAAAACTGAATGAATGAATGAATATGGCAGGTAGACATAAGGAGAACCATCTGTGTATATGAAAAAATGTCCGTAGAAATGTGTAAATAAGGGTGGCACCACATAAATATGAGGGCAAATTTACGTTATAATAACTGTATTATTCTATGGAATGTAAGTCGTTGAAATTGTCAATAATGATATTGAATTTTCCCATTCATCTACAATTGCTACATTTATGCCATACCCTATTTTTACACCAGCGACATTTTGGAAAGTTTTTTAAGTGTTATTTATCGTATACAGCTGAACACTTTTTAAACTTTCCTCCCATGAGATACTTCTCCTTACCTCTACCCTTCATAGTTATGAAGTAGATTGATATAAATATTCTTGATATCAGATTTATATTCAAAAATAGAATTCAACATCTCTAGTGGCATCTAACTGCAAGGAGAGGAATCCATTGATCGATTTCGATCTAGATAGTTCTCTTCAGAATAGTTTAATACGCTCAGGTTCGGAAGCTCTAATCTTAACTGAGGACACCAGCTAGCGCAGCTATTTCGATCACATGTTTTATGCACGCAACAGCAGACGCTTTCTGGCGCCATCGTCACTTCCAACTGTGAACTGTGTTTTATATTTCAAGCGTAGACGCCGATAGTATGAAATTTCATTGCTATACGAGATTTTCGATATTAGACCTTTAGTCCATGTTTTCGGTTTATAAAAAACTAGAATTGAAATAGAAATTATCTATAAATATATCATGAAGAATTTTGTATATATATATATATATATATATATATATATATATATATATATATATATATATATATATATGTATACATATATGTATGCATTGAAAATTGGACTAAAGTTTTTATTACTTTTTCTGCTATTTTATCCACTAAAGACAAATTGATTTGAAGCATAAATTCTGAAGTATATAAACATTAACCCATAATGGGTTGGTTTATTGGTTATATTATAATAAACATACAATATTGACAGTTACAAAAAAGCACACAAATTATTAGAACTATACAAAATATGGAACCATAAGCGTCGCACATATAATTAAAAATAAAAACTATTTTTCATTCACTACTTTTCAACTTCAATTAAACTGTTACCGATAAAATTTGGAATGTTTTCATTCCTGAAAGTTTGGACGTTACCTATTTGTATTTATATAAAATCTGTATATGATGAATGACTTAATACACTATTTTTTCTCAAGCTTAATATTATTATATAAACACAATAGATTCCAAATTATCAGTTATTGTAGTGAAGTAACTGATAAATTCATCCTGTAATACATTAAATTAATTGTTAAAATTATAAAATAAATATAAATAAAATACGGTGCATAATTTAATAACAATTTGGACATGAAACCGACTGGAATATTTTTTATATCTTTAAACATTTTTTAGTTTTTCGCAGTTTTTAATTTTAGACATGAAACGGCTGCCGTACCAAACA
This sequence comes from Diorhabda sublineata, assembly GCF_026230105.1. Lineage (NCBI taxonomy): Eukaryota > Metazoa > Arthropoda > Insecta > Coleoptera > Chrysomelidae > Diorhabda > Diorhabda sublineata. The sequence continues at coordinate 12,352,001 of NC_079485.1, read as the reverse complement.
ATCCTTATACGAATAAAATTGAAAGCAGTTAGTATATCCAGCAAAGAGATCTATTTTTTTCTTTATTCTTATCAATTATAACGTTGATATTTGAAATTAAGTAAAATGCGAGTATATACAGTAACTACTACTTAAAAGATTTAAATTCCAAGGGGTCACTAACCCAGTTTTTGTTGATTTTCTTTGCAATAGTTTTAAATGTAAAAAAAGGAACGATAGAAATTAAATGATCGGATGTATTGTTTAACACCCACAGTGGGTAACACCGGTCTCTAAGCAAGCACATCCGTAGGGAATATACGAAATTCTTGGTTAAACTTGAATCTTCTAGAGATTCAGATTATGATGCAAATACCTTCGATTTGAAATAATTCCAGAAAAAGGAATCTAAAGGGTTTAAATCGGAGTACCGGGCGTATCACTCTACAGGTTCTCTTCTTCCAATTAATTGATCAGGAAAATGTAATTAACCAGAAACTGACGGAACAATGTAGTAAAATGTAATAGTGAATTATCTTGTTAAAAAACACCGTTGGGAAACCTTGTATATTATAAATACCCATAAATACCCAGAAGATTCTAATCGATGATTTACAGTTACAAAACACAGTTAAAATCAGTTGTTACTACATAGAGAGTAAAAAGTTTACCTGAAAGAAATATGTAACTCACTAAATAGGCTATCGCTATATTCCTGAAGCTATAAAGAGGATGGAATTGAAGGTTTTATTTTTGTTTTTTACACGAAATGTGTTGAAGAAAATTAAATAACGGAATGTATACTTCAAAACTTCAAAGCATATGATCATACTGTCCTCCGCCATGTTGTAGAAAATATCCTAGTCGATAATAAAAACTATTCCTAAAATATTGTACGCATTAATAATCTTTGTTGGATTTGGCGATGTAGTTAGGTTTAATAGCATAAACTTAGCTTTTTATATATCTTTATAAAAATATCTAATGGGTTGATCTTGCCGGCCACTCAATTGGGTCTTGTTTTTCCAATCCACCTAATTGCACTTCTTTGAAATAACAGTCAAAGGACAATTCCGTTGTGACCCGAATTACTGAAGAATAAAATCCAGTTTGTTTTAAAACATAGTCAAGGAACCACTACAGTATTCACACATCCAGGATATGCGTTTCCCAAATAATGGCAATGAGAATGTAGTTTGTTTGGAAGCAATCTGCTAATCATTAATAGAAGCCATAGTTTGTTTCTCTATATCGTTGCTTCAATTAGGATTATCTTCGTTAAGCTCATACATGGACTTCAATTTAAATGGGTGCATTAATAGGATTTTCTGCAACTTCGGTATATCAAACATTCATCGATTAATATTTTTCCGGGAATCTCTCTCATCTAGCTCAACCCCCTATATCGGATTTCTATGTTGCTAATTGTACCTCAGAAATTTTGGATGAAGTTCATCTAATAATAAGAGACTTCAGCTTCTGTTCGACTGCAGTCATTATATCCGACTATATCATTTTTGTTTAAAAAACTATTTCAAAGGTATTAGGTTACATATGGTATGGGTTGATTATGGCGACTTCTCGAATAGTAAGGAAAAAGTACATAAGCATAGTTACAAAATGCTGTGAATATTATTCATTATCGAAAAAGGTATTTTCTGTTATTTTTCCCGCACAAAATAATGCTTGAAAATAAAAATTAATTTACACATAGAAGAAAAGTATGATTGAAAATCTAAAAGAAAAATGTAACATGCTATATAACCCTAAATAGAAATATGTTTCAGTAATTTTGCGAAAAAGCTTATTAAGTTATGGAATTTATTCCTCTCAAATCACGTATTATAAACTGTAGTAATTCAAAATCTTGGTTGTATTTTTGTATAACCTCAAAATACGACGCTTATGATTCATAAAACATAGTATGAACGTAGTGATAAAATTGTTATGAACCAATATTTCTACTCAATTTAGACGAAAATATACATACCACTGTGAAATCAAATTTGAAACAAACAATAAATAATCATTAGTAAAGGTACAAAAAATTAATTCAGTTTATGGTAGTTTGTTGGGAGTGAATCCGCAATCTGCGAACACAATTTTAACTTGATTTTGAGGTATTTAAACATCTCTAATCCCTTTCAAACTAAAATCAATCACTTGAAATGGATGTATTTTTGTTCCTAATATTAAATTTTGATTAAAAAAGCTCACTTTAGCAATAATACTTAATTAAAATGAGCACTACAATTTCCACACACATACTTGATATATGTTTAAGATAATTTAATTTATTCAACTGACGTATTAAACCAGCATGTTTAAAATTTCTTCTTTATATGTTGTTTATATGATTTTAGATTGTATAAAAAAATAACATTTATTTTATAAGATAGTTACTAAAATACTAAATTAAAAATCCAATAATACAAAACAGTACATATAAAAGAAATATCTTTCCAATACTCCTAAACAAGTACATTCTACATTACTGCATAATCAAATGAGCAAAAAGTATATCATATGATTAAAAGGGAACAAAAGTAACATGTCTAGAAAATATTCGCTAAAATCACAAAAATAATTTTTTTCTCACTTAAATTTCACATTTCATGCTCAAAATGGCCAAATGGCCACTCTTTTCCCACTAACTACAGTTACTGATATAGTAAGCAATATTCCTAAGGCGACACTAAAGTTTAGAGCAATATTTAGAGTTGTTATTAATTTCAGTATTTCGTTTATGCTTGTTTTTCCCCAAGAGCGTAAAAAGTGCAGAAATTTCTTCCGCTATTCCATCCCATTTATGTCAACAGAATCGTCAACAAATATATATTTTGATTAACTGATAATCAATATTTTAGGTCAATAATGACAAAAATGACGTCCATTAAATTTTCCGCCCCGAACAAATGATAAATCTGATCAAGCAGTCAGCCTACTGCAACAAGGCCAGAGTTAGCGGGAAGTGGTCAGTGCTCTGAACAGAAGTCATTCTGCTGTTTCCAGAATTTACCGTCATTACTAAGAGATTGGTAACTTTCATCGACGACGCGGTTCCGGAACAATAAGGTTCACATCTGAGAGAAATAACCGATTCATTGTCAGCATATCAAGTAGAAATCGGGCCCTTACTAGTGTTCAAATCCAACAAGGTCTTAGAAAATGCGAGAAGTGGCTGGATAGTCAGAAGAATACTTATGCAGCTAGCCTTGAGCAAAAAAGTCTAGCTAGTGGTCCCAAATTAACCCCAAACCACCGAGCAGACCTTCTACGATTTGCCAGAGAACAAGTTAATTGGGCTGACGAACAAAGGGGCTTCGTTCTCTCCTCAGATAAAAGCAGAGTGTGCCTACATGATAACGATAGAAGAGAACGAGCCTGCAGAAGAAATGGAGAAATATTCCTGCAGTGTTGCATAGATGAAAACGTGACTTTTGGAGGAGGTTCCTGGATAGTTTGGGTGGGTATTTCAATGGAAGCAAAGATCGAGTGGGTTTTTATGGAAACTGACGGTGAACCGGGGGAAATAACGGCGAATCGATACATAGAAAAAATTTCAGGATATCACGTCGTTCCCTACGCTTGTTTCATACTTCATCCTAATGCAGGACAATACCCGATCTACGGTATTTACAGGATGTCGAAATGTCGCTATGGATTGGATGAACTTTAAAGAAAATCCAGCACAGCCACGGAATCAGACCTTAAAGAGGCGCTCACTGAAGGATTGTATAGCATCAAACAAGATCGAGTAAAGCGATTGGAAGCTGTTATTAGGGACAGGGGAGGGAACAATAAATATTGATAGATGAATTTCAAATAAATTATTATTTTGACGAATTTAAGCTTGTATTTTCTTTACTCTTCATTATAACCCTTTTTCAATTTTTCCTTTTGTAGTGTTCACTAACCTTCATATATAAATTAGGAGTTTACAGTTGTTCTACCTGGAACGAGCTCTGATCAAACTTTGCCTTCAGAATGGAAGGAAACAATGATCATGGTCATTCATGTGCCACATTTTGATATTTTTGAGGTGGAATGCACTGATTGTCAACAGTATATTTGGTAATATCAATAATATAGTAGGAAAAATGTAGACGAGTGGATGATTCTATTTACAAAAGCATTTGAATATTTAACAGTAGATCTTATACTAATCGGCGTAACATTCGCTACATTTTTAAGTTCGGGTTTATCCATATAAGAAATTCAAAAGCAGAAAAAATCAAATAACTTGAAAAATTAGAAAAGTCTAAGTAAAAACCATTATTTCACAAAACAACTACTTTTTGAATCACTGATAAGTGGACTTCATATATATTTTCGAAATTAAATTAGTTGCCAATTATGATCGAATTAAATTTATAATCGTTTACGAGAACGAATTATTCGAAACAATTATAATCAAATTACATTTTTCAAAATCTTATAGCCAATATTTATCAAACCAACTTCATATAAATACTGCACATATCTCTGTTATGACTGCTATTTGATTTCTACAATTTATTTATTCTGTTAAAGAATCCTCTTACTCAGGGCAGGACTTCCACATTTAGTACGAAAGAACTTATATACCTATATTTGGTTTTTTAATCCTATTTTTCATTACCTGCGGTCTTAATATATACTTTTACTATTCTATGTTCATATCTATAATCATTTTTGTAAATTTTTTAGACCATTTCGTCTTTAAATTATTTCATATCTCTAAACTATTTTATATTAAGTACTACAGTATAACAATTCATAAACCGAGTTATGAGTTTTGGCTGTATTGTACCTAATCTTTCCAATATATCTTTGTAATCTGTCTAGTTTTAACGGATAATTTACGTGTACGTACTAAATCTTCTTGGCATTAAAATGATTTTTCGATATTATATCGATCATGCAAAATCATAATATTTATAAAAATAGAGGAACTACCCTCGGAAATAAATTTTTTCGTCATCACATCGAACTACCCTTGGAATAAATTAACTAACACTATCTGCAATGTGGGGAGGATTCTGGAAAAACAAGTGCTGATAAGAAGTACTTACATCAAGTGAACTTAATGATTAAAAGAACCAGAACATCATTTATAAATATTGAAAAAGTGAAAATACAATACGGGGAAAATATCTTTAAATATAAATAAGGCAACATACATTAGAAATCCAATATAACCGAACAGCAGGAAAAATAAAATTAAACAGAAGAGGAACACTTTACAAGATTCCGTAGGCAACAGGTATTAAAAGACAGCAAAGACACAAAACCGGATTCGCGAAGAATTTTATGCAATAGTCATAAAATTAAAAACCCAAGAAACAACCCAATGTGATCAACAATGAACTTAATTACACCCGAAGGATATATTTTCTTGAATAAATGTTCTTTCTCGCATATTGAAACTTGAATTTTGACAATTAAGGACAGAAAATCTCTGTATTGTCAAACGTCAAAAATCATTTTTATTTTTATTATAGTGAACAGTGAAATAGATCTTAAATCGAAATCATTAAGACAAAAAAAATAAATATAAAACAATCGAAAAAGTAGAAAAAGAAAATAAATATTAATCCAGCAGCGACAACGTTAGTGTCTAGTGTTTTAAATTATAAGCAGAGTCATTACAATCTTTTATTTGATCGAATTTCAAAGCGTATAAAGCTGGAGGGGGTTGATTCGTTGCGTGAAGTTGGCAGATTTAGACCATGGAATCAAATCACTTCCTAGATTAATGAATTAATAACCACCATAATCTCTCTCCCTTCGATAAAAAATACGGTGAATGTTTTTTTACATCTGCAATTAATTAGTATTTATTTCTAGTGTACGTCTTATACCCAAACAATAACATATTTTAACTAAACCCAATATAGTGAAATCATATTTGCAGTGTATGCTATGAAACATAGATGCAACAACATTAAGTTATGTTTCAAATAGGTGCGAGAGGTGAAAAAAACGAAGAAGACAAACTGATCGTTCGATAAATACCACTAAGTATCAAGCGCCTCAGGACTAGCTCTGTGAGACCGTTTGGCTACATATCGCTAACCAATAGCTTGGAGATGAAGGTAAAACAACCGACTTGGAAGATTTAGGTACGCACGATGATAGCTGTAGAAGGGTAAAACTCTGCTGGAGTTTAGATATTGTGTTTACTATACATATAAACATGAGTAAACAATTGCTGGAAAGAGATACCAAAATCAGATATCAACCATATCCGTTTGTGGATGCCTAAACGTTTACAAGAGTGTATATATGTACAGGGTCGCCAACTACAATATCAATTTTACGATTTTAGTTAATAAAATTTCTTGCAAATGTTCCATTCTCCATGTAAAACTATAACATTAGCAAAAAATTAAGGTTGATAAACATAACTTCCTGGTATAAGACTTCTAATATCAATAAGTAGGTGGGTATGAAGTAAAACGGAAAAGTGCTCATTGCAATTTGTAATCCAAATTTTCAATTTTTATTCTTACTTAGAAAACTACGAATAGTAGGAGAAAATGAAAAAATTTCTAATAAGCATGAAGTAACTACAAGGCCCACTATTACTGAAGTACTGTTATAAATTCAAAATATATACCCCATCAATCGATCATATGGCATTTTACTTTGCCCTACTTCACCTTATATTGTAAAATATATCAGAAATAATACTGATACTGATGTCCTATATACAATGATGGAATTATCATCATAATTGTATGAAGAAGGATCGCTCTTTTTAAGTAGGTAAGTAATTGAATTCAGTTTTTGTCCAAGGAAAAACATGTGCCATTTCTGCAATTCCATTTTATTATAAGAGTAATGGTAATTATATATACCCAATTAAGTACTTTAATAAGCGTATTTAGAGTTTATTGACTATGTATACTCTCTCTATCCAATTATTTTTAGTTTCCTGAAAATGTGGTTAAAAATTTACCAGACCTTGGACTACACCTTGATAAGGTATACTCGTATTGCTATATTTACAAATTTATGGGCTATCAACATCAGATTTGAGCAAATTATGTATTTCTAAAAATATTCTTCAAATGAATATATTTGAGAACAATCAATTTATTAAAATAAAGAGATTGGTAATTTTAGATGTTAAGTAGAGTGTATATATACATCTACAATTTTCCTAAAATATATCCATGAAATTACTTATGAAGGATGAAGGCAAAGCACTTTGAAATATATATTTTTATCCAAATAATGCGAAACAATACATAGTTTTCTTTTTCTGGAGATAAAATATTGAGAAGCTTCTACAAAGGCGCTTTTGTTTCAAGTCTAATGCGGTTCTGATTCGAACGACTTTTTGAAATTTTTTTGCAGATAACCGTTAAAGGATGTTAAGCATTTCTTCCCATTATTAGTCTTGGTGTCCCTCATTGAGATAATTTTCTTTCTTTGTTTATCGGACCACCGAGTATTACACCACACAGGCAGTATTTCATTCAATTGAAGCTACCCATGATACAATTTTCCGTTGAACTTATTAATTGTCAAAAATGTGGAATTCAGGCAATTATTAAGTTCACAGGCGTCGAAACAGGTACCTTCACATCCTTTAAAACAAATATAGAATTTACACGGTGGTAATTCATCATTCCATCTACACAGAAATCTTGAAACATCAGTTGATTTCTTGCGCTTAATTCAATTTAGAAATTATTAAGTACCAACAGAAAACGTATAAGTAAGAATCAGTTGATTCAAATAATGTAGGTTATTAAAAGATAATGAGTAAGAAATATTTTCTATGATCGTTATGATGACATCAACATACACAACAGACAAATAGATATAGAACAAAAAATGTGGAAAAATGTCGAAACAGATACATATAAAAAAAAACATATTTTATATAATAAAACATTCAAATAGATACACTTTTTACCGTATGACGAAGGTAAAACCAAATATTTTCCTGGTCATATGAATTGAGTAACATTCCACTATAACATAAATTAATATATATCTAAAAAAATTCACTTATTCAACTTAAAGTTAAATAATTTATCCCTAAAATGTGTGTTCCATGTCAAACTTTAAATCCGGCGCTAATGCTGTAACCTGTTCAGAACTTAAAAATACGTGGCATACTGAATAATTTTTTTGTTGTTGAATCTGCTTTCCCATATTAAGAGCTTCTTTTAAAACCAGACAGTATTTTGTGCGATTTGTTTACATGAAAGAACAGTCTAAATAACTAAAAATCTATTGATTTCAACTTAACAAACATATGTAAATTTAATTGATTATAAATATAGTTGAGCTTTTAATATAAATATTTTCTTATTTTTCCCATCAAATCGTTTAATTACGTGATTACTTTGTAATAAGAAAGTTCATAACAATTTTACCATACGTGAGCAAAAGTTAGCTGTACATATGCGTATTAAAAATATATATCTAACATACCTGCTATGTAGGACCCTCAAAGATTTTGGTGACATACAATTGACGCTCCAATCTGTATTGCCATGATCATTGCAAATAGTTATAGAAAACCTTCCATAATTTGCCCGTATTAACTTAATAAGTTCACCTTCTTTGCATTCTATCTTCAAGACTTTACCTTCACAAGCATAAGCAGTCTCATATCGAATTTCTGAAACAAATAACATTCTTATTAATAGAATTAAAATCAAACTCGAACGGTTTGGTTTGAATGTTATTAATTAAACACGGTCTAAATAAGTTACAAATAATTATTCGACCTTCTTAGAGTTTATTACGATTTCCAAAAATTACTGTAACAACTATTCAAAAATGTACTCGTATTAATATTGTATAGGTACAAAATATTTCAGTTATCTCTGTGCGCTGTTGTACTTGCTTTATTTTTGTTGTAGGCTCACTTTCCTTTTCGTGAACAAAGAAGTTGTCAGCCATAATTTCCTAATTGTTTATACAATGGCTTATGTTTACAATTTTTCATTTTCAAACGAAACAACAAACAGGAAACACTAAATAAAAGCTTTTAAAACTAGAAAGGCTCCAATTGAACTGAGTTAGAGGTGAAATGTCAAAGTAAACCAAAGAAAAATAATTTATTTTGAATCATATAAAACCATTTGAGATCCACGGATTCAGACTGATGTATGTCTAGAACGATATGATTCATTATATGCATCTACACTCCAGTGGCCTTCTCAATGTCAAAAAGTTTTCTAGTATATTTGTATTTTCGGGAATAGTCAGCAACATGATTCTGAATTTAAGATTTTTAGAAAGCAATAACTCGCGAAACAAAAGTAATTTGTGGCGCGGCAGGTATTCAAGATAAAGAAGGAAGGAATAGATTGTAACTGATTAAGAACCCGAAATGCAATTCCAAAACATTCACAATATTCATTTACGCATCATTTTTTATATAATGGCACAAAAGGTTAACTGCTAGTATTTTTGTTAAGCAAAAATTTTCTTTAGATTGGCCCAAATAAACGGGTAATATATGGGTGAGACTCGTCTAAATGTGCCATGAGTATAGGAATAAATATGTAATAACAAGAGAATAGAAAAAATAGAATTTTGTAAACAATATTTTCATGTGCTAATGTAAAATCACCACACCTAAGGCGCTATTATCAGTAGTTACACGTTTTATGAGCTGTAATTCCTAGAATAAAGTTTTATCTAAATGATAATCAAAACGAAATTGCTATTTATATTAACACCTATCTATCACGACAGAATATTTAATTCAAGGTTCATTATAAATAAATTTTTTTCTAAAAACGCAGTGTTAAAATTACTCATTGTAAAGTAAAGTGTTCGGGGTCATCTATCTATTCCTAATGTTTCAAAATATTTAGGACTCAGTTACGTTAAAGGTCGATCTTGTGACATAATAATACTAAAAATATTGCTGCTTGGTGACAATTGTGAATAACACATTGCTCAAGATGCATACAATACAATCAACTTAATTATAAAACATTCTAATGGTATTATTAAATATTCGTTTAAGACCTTGGAGAATACCAAAATAGGCAAGCTAAAGATATGCAATAAGAAGATAATGCTTTGAAAGTGAAACTGCGCCCATCAACTAGAAATTATTATTGAACAAATGACAAATATACTTGAATTGTCTGGTTGTTTATGCTAAATCATGTGGTGTAAAACATGTTACAATCGCTGGTGAGAACATTTAGCGTTACACATTTTAGAGACCCTTAGTGTTGCTCTGAAACTATAAATGATTTTTTTTGCGAAGGATTTGATTGGAAAATTTACAATAATATACCGTTATATGAAAAACGACATTAGAGAGTTATTGACAGCAAAAATTCACACTTATTATACTCCAAAAGATATTGGAAGACTGTTAATGCCTTTGAAATCGAGGAGTGTGAGACTAATTTTTAATTTACCAAGAATTTCGTTGCAAATAATATCTCCTTTAAAAGTATTTCCTTGGACAGCACTACACAAGTCGTTGTCCACACCCTAGGTAGCAGTACTGGAAGTCGTCAACTGGTGTGGTATTTAACTGGTCACAGTCTTGATTGTTCCCGTCATTTTAAGACATGTTTCAATTTCGGAGAAAGAAAGTCACAAGAACTGAAGTCAAGATTAAAAATCATTGAAGATCCTTTAAACAAGTTCAACGCACACGTTTATACGAGTGTACTTCTGTTCAGTGGTGATGTTTTTCGGCATCTTTCGGGCAAAAATCTTTCCCATGCCCAAATCGTTCATCATATTTTTATGTACGCTGATAGTGAATTTGACAGATCACTCAATATTGGTATTATTACACCAAAGTCCAATTTCACAAGACCCTTCACATGTTCCACTTTCGACTTTGTTGAAGGTCTCCCTGAGCAAAGCCGATCAGATGATCGACGACTTCTCGTCTTTCCAGAAATGACTGGTGCGAGCCATAAAATTTTGCTCTTGGGAAGTTATTTCGATTAATTCAAACCAATTCCCAATTTTGAGTGCTGGCAAACCTAGTTAGTTCTATTATGCTCAAATTGATCTGATATAGAAATAAGAAGTGAGAACATTTCAATACTATAATCATGGAACATAACAAAACAGCGAATGTTATTAACAGAACTTTTGAAAAATTTATTTACTCAAGGCACTGTGCATTGTCACATTCCTTTAATACCCCGGTTATATATGACTTCATGTGAATGACTGGCAGTTATATTAATATCGCCAAATTTACAGGCTCATCTTTTTAGTGAAACCTTGTTTTTTTAGATGCAGTTCAGGAAAATACTGTATATTGTGAATCATGGATGTGACCGAGGTACTAATTGTATAACATTAATAAGAATAATACTTTTAAATAAGTTTGGAGTTGCTATTATATTGACATGAATAGGGAAAATCTTCATATAGTAAATTTCATTTTTAAACCTTTTATAAATAACTTGATATATATTAAAACACAAACCGAAATATTCGAAAGGAAAGGTATCCTATTCAGTCATTTTAAGATATCAGCGAAGAGAAGAATTTACTCCATTTCTTTAATTAGTTACGTTCAGAAAATTGATTAAAATGCCCCTGTATCTGAATAACTCGTTTGAATAAATAAAACACATATTTCAACGATGTATTATTGAGTGAAACTTAGTCATGTTTCTGAGTTGCTTGTTTTTGTTCCTTTATACATAACCTGTTTAATAATCATTAAAGAAGTCCTTATCACAATCGTATATGCAAAAACCTGTTGTATCAATAAAAAATGGAAATTGACATGTTGGTACACACGGTTTCTTTATCTTCTCAGCTTGAAATCTAGCTTCGATGCGGCAGAACTAGATATAAATTCATCGAATTAAAAAAGAGAAGTCGGTCCAGTTGCAAAACCTGATGTAATCCTCAGGGCTACCGATGAGATGTTTATTTTTGGAATTACGAATACTTGATTCTATCCGCAAAACTTGTTCTAACACAATCATGTCAATCAATTTTCGCATTTTAGAGCATGATTGGGATTGAAGTATGATTTTCAGGTATATACTTGACACATTTGATTATGATGATCAACATTATACATGTCGTAGCGGCATAATTGATTTATATGGTACAATTCTATTCTATCTTTATAAGCAAAACAATAGATACGGTATTATCGAATTTTGTAAAGAGAGATCATATAGAAATTCAACATTTAACAAAAACAAATTAGATATACAACTAAAACAATAAAAAAAACGAGTCAAGACTCTTTTGACAATCTTTTAATAATAAGGATGATAGTTAAATTCAAAGACTTTCAACGTACATTAAGTTTTGTCAAATAATGTGAGCATGCGAAATATTTATTTCAAAATGTGTCGAAAACCTAACAACTACACACAAAACAATCGAAGAAACATGTACGTTGATCATGTTGAGAAAATTGCTAATCAAAAAAAATCGTGATTTGAATCTCGAGACTTTTCCTTGTCTCAAATATGTCTTGGGAGGAAGTCATTTTATAAGTTCGGAAACAATTCAAAAGGCTGTGACCGACTAGTTGAAGTCAAGTTGAAGTCTTTCAGCGCGGCTACCAAGAACGGACACAGCCCCGCCGGAGTATAGATGGACTACTTTGAAAAAAAAATAAAAGCTTGGGTTAGCGAAGAGCACTCTCATTACTTTTCTCACACACCTAATGTTCATCGTATTTTTTAACAGAGAATGTTTTCACGTATTATATGTACACTTGGTACTAAAAAATTACTTTCTGATCTTTGTATTTAAAAAACTTTCATTATAAGACAAAAACAAAAGTTTCGCAAAATCAAATATTTTATATAAAAATTGTGTATTATTTAGAATATTTGGAATCGCTCTCGTAAGTTCTCTACAGAGAAATCCTCTTAATGTATAAATACTTTTAGTAATATGGAAGCCAGACCGACAATAAATATTATCACAGTTCTAAACATACATAATCGATCACTTCACCTTCCACTTGGAAAACAAACATAATATGGGTCCAATTCAATAGTAAGTTCAATGGTTCGCATTGAATTATCTAGGGTTTTGTTTCAAGTTGTTTGACAATAACGCCAAAGGATTATCTTGTTTGTTACAAACCGTTATGATAAATATCCGCAAATATAGTTAATTTCTATATCAAACCATGAAGTTACTTTTTGAATATCACCAGTATAAGTACAAAACTACAAGAATCATGACACGTATAGGTATAGTAGAAGTAATAGAAGTTTTTTCCGACTATAAAAAAACTAAATCAAACAGAAAAATATTTTGGAGTAAAACTAGATTTACAAATGTAAATAAGGAATTAACACGAAAAATGTTGCTTAAGTTGTGAAAATAGTTGATGATAATAATTTTTTTATTATCAAATTCTGCAAAAGTAACTAAGTAACGATAAAAAACAAAAATTATAGAGAAATATGTTTCTTTAAGAACATTCAAGGTGATTTATCCGGTAAAGATAATGATTTTTGAAAAATTGAACAAGTCCATCAAAGAGAAAATATTGTTAATTTTTTTCTTGGCAGAAAAAATCGTATTTTCTACGCGGCCGCTGATTGTCGACGAGTAGCTGCGACTTATTCGCCATCATCTTTGTTTTCCTTCGCTTGGTGACACAACAAATATAGGTTTGTAAAAATGGAAGACGCTAAGAAAGTTAGTACTTAGGAATAAGTGCAGAGCTACTGGAAAACCAAAATGACTGTCCAAATAATCTAATCTCATCTACAATTTTCACTTAAATTTTGTGCTATGTCCTATCATAGAAAAACAATTGCATTTGAAGAGCACTAATCATGACTTGGCACATCAGTGAACACTTCTCGGTTGTAAATGTCGAGGAAAGCACGAGAGTCCAGTTCTAGTTTTATTGTCCGAAATTTATTTCAAATATATGTCCATTTGGAAGTGACATATCTCATAATGAGAAAAAGTCCAGAATAAATTTAATTAATTTACGACAAGTAAAACGAATTAATATAAACAAAATCAACATCGAATTTTCCAGTATTCCTTTGTGGGATGAAAATGGAACGTATCATACAGTTTATACATTCTCCGTTCCCTCCTGACATAATAAATTCATATTTTATACATAACGAGGAAAACAATTGGTAGCGAAAAGAATACTTTTTATCGGTAATTCCTGCCGTCTTTTCAGCATTTCTTTCACGATACACCCTATCTCTTCTTCCTTAATTGACAAATAGCACGAACCTTATTCTATTCTGAATTTTACAAAAAGTTATCACAAACTTTGGCCTCTTATATAAACTGAATGCAGCTCACCGGAATGATAGTAAAATTTAATGTTTGTTTGATAATTTAAATCGAAAATTGAATAAAACCGAACGAACTGTTAAATAGCTAACAAATAAACAGAAAAATGAGAAACAGATTTGTTCCATGTTTGTCCAGTAAGTGAATTTATAAGTTCCTTGATTGTTTATAGTGGTTTAAAAAACTCAATTTTGCTATGCCAGCTAAAGTGGGTAATTTTTATTTCAGTTATCTGACAGCCATTACAGTCGGAAATCAGAATTCTGTACAGTGATTCATTGTCTTCACGGTCGCGTTAAGCGATGATATCTCATCATATTTGAAGGTATTGTAATAATTTATTCTTATTTGTAAATAAAAAAACTCAACTTGTTATTTCAAACTATGTTGCCATGTCCAAATATTATATTATTTCATACCTAGCCACTATTAACTGGAGTTGGGGTAATTTTAATGAATTATTGATTTGTAATTTTTTTCCTCTTTTTATAATAATTCTGCACAACTAACATAACCACAACTATCTTGACTCCTTCCCGAATGTTCTTGTCTTGAAATCTTCAATTCATCTCGCCAAGGTGCGAGTGTACTACTCTAATATTTTTTGACATAGTTGTAACGTATTTCGAAAAAATTAGAAACAAAATTCATCTTTTGCTCATTGCTAGCCCGCTACAGGCATTTATTCTCAAACTTTGCCGATAAAATCGATTACCTACAATCAAACCACCCAAAGGCAGATATTGTTGTCTCAAGTGACTTTATTGGTCATCACGTCAGCTGGTCCTGGATTTGGTCCTGTCTGGACATAAAATATCATTATCACCGCAAAATCGATCATTGGGTGTTGAAGTTGGAGGAGTTGGAGCAATATGTGGTGAGATAGTCACGAATTAGCTAAGGCGGCTCACAAAAACTTGGAGCCCTCGTTAAGAGCAAGTTATATACTTCGCAACAATTTCTAACCCTCTATAAGGCCCTGATTACTCCATTTTTAGAGTATTGCTTGCATATTTGGAGCTCCGCTCCCAAGCATACCCTAAAGATGCTCGACTCAATGCAGACGAGAGCAATTCGAATTTTAGGCGATCCAGAGTTGACCAAAAAATTGGACAGTACAAAAGAAAGGTCGCTGACCTGAATTTATTTTACCGATACTACAACGGTAAATGCTCTTCCGAGATATCCAATATAATCCCACCTAGAGCAATATTTGCCACTCGACCCACTCGACAGACAAACGTGACTCATGAATACTGAGTTCGTCTGCAGACGCCTAGAACGTCTTTCTTTCGAGAAGTGCAAGCCTGTGTAATCAGCTACCAAGGCACCTCCAACTGACGCTAGTGACATTAAACAACCGAGTGTCGAATGACGAGTCTAACGATATTTTGGAAATTATAATACGTGTAGAATCTCTCACTAAAGAATGAATATATGCCTCGGATGACCAACTATTGAATAGACTGTGAGAACATAGATATTGCCAAATCTTGGTAAAATTATTTCTGAAGATGAAACACCGACACCATTGCAAAGCAACCTTTACCGTCGTTGAATACAAATCTACCCATAATCACTAAAGCACACAACAACTCAAAGCGTCAATATTAGTAAATAATTAAACTCAATAGCTCAGGACACAACACACTGAGGCGATTTCAAAACTTTGCATGGTAATCAGCACTTGCTAAAGGATAGACTAGAAGCATTCAATGATTTAACTGGCATATTCAAACAACACCTGCGATCTCTTAAATCTTTAGACGTGTGTATTTTCCTTATTAAACAGCGTTTAAGTAACGTTTTTATTTCAAAATAGTGTCCATTTTGATGGTTGCATTCTTGGAGGCAATCATTAAATTTCTCCATTTAATTACTAGCTTATGCTTATATATTCTTACGATTTTATGACAAATTCTTGCTTCCAGTTCTTCAGGAGTAAGAGGCCGTTTTTTGAAAATGTTGCTCTTTAGATCGCCCTACAAGAAAAAGTAAAATACTGTGAGGTCAGGTGTACGGGAGTTTCAAGTAACGGCTCTGCTCCGTGATATCGCCCAATTTGGGAAAACTTCGTTGATGAAATTAATGATCATAAGGGTTGTTTGTTGCTACATCTTGGTGAAATAAGATTTCATCATTCAGTCCACGAAGAATGAAGAATGTAACATTTCACACATTCACGGTAATAGCTCGTCGCGTTTCATGTTCAAAAAAGGATGGGTCTATGATTCCCGTTGGAGATATTCCACTCCAAAACTCTCTAAGTTTTGCACTCATAAGATTGATTTTGAGTTAACAAAAGGCACGATCAATTTGGAAATGAATACGGAAGCGACGTTGAGCGGCCGTATAACCCCCACTTTGATAAACTGCCTACACGACAAAAGATCGTACTTAGTCACACCACTTTCCAATAGCTACTGAAATACTTTGAAAGAGAGAACATAACGGTAATATTGACAATTCGCGCCAACCATTTTTTCTCAAAATTGTATGTTTCACTGCCCATTCTATTATTTTTAAACTTTTTAAACATGTGGTATCATAGTTGAACTCTAGTAACCTCAATCAAATTTCAATCCATGTCGATAACTAGATATTTTTTACTCAGAACTTCATAAGCCACCTTCTATAAGTCATGTCATATTTTGGACTTACTGAGACCTTCTTTGATCCATTTATATATTTTATATAGATTCTTTACTATTGGATAGTTAATTTCGTTCGATTGAAGCTTTTTTTATCAGGTAAACATTTGCATTTTTTTTGTCAATTCAGTTGTTGTGGGAATTATTTCTAAAGTTAAAACAATATACGTTCTAAGAATTATATATAAAATAAATCATTTAACTGCTTTTTGTTAAATAACTACATATATCAACAACGTCAATAATTCCCGATTACATTCAATGGTGGCGACTATTACTCTTGAGAAAAGAATCGATCAAACTTTAAAACTAAGAAATGACAGTAAACAATATATATAATAGCTTGTCTTGATAAAAAATTGGAAGATGTGGAAGTGGAATAATAATATATTAAGTTCACTGCGTATAAAATCGAGTGCTTATTTTAGAATGTTAAAGATTCCAGTTTCATTATAACCAGAACCTAAAAATGAATTTATTCCAATTTTGTTATTAGTAGAAAATACATAGTTGGCATAAGGTCAAACTATTAACCAAGATAATCAAACGATGATAATATATATGCAAATATTCAACTGTTCCAGAAATCTAAGTTAATGAATTCTACTACTGAAATAACATATACAAAATAATCGGGAAAGCTATACCGCAAAAACCAACAAAACAAGTAAATCAAGTCAATGGAAACCGTGACTCGAGTACTAATTTCAGTAAACCAGTGATGTCGATTACTTTAATAAACGAATACTCGATTTATTTCAACACTAGCGACTATGCTGGCAGACCGAATTTTGATTTTGAATGCGGGATTGTGTACAGAAAATTGAATATTTTTTTTAAATCCGCAGTAAAGTGAAACATTAATGCCGATTAGTCAATAAAAATCGGCGGTGAAATCTTTTTAGTGCTTAGGCACTGAAGTCAATGTGTTTAATGGTAAGTTTCAATAATTGTTTCAACCCTATTCTGTAAAAATGTTGAAACCAAAGCAGTTATTTTTTAATAATTTCATTAAAATAGTTTAATAAAACTGCACAAATGATGACAATACAACTCTTGGGTGAGTTTTGTGAAAACTCAATCAACAATTGGGCATATAGGTTGTCAGGAGATAATTTTATATATATATATATATATATATATATATATATATATATATATATAAAAGAATGA
Organism: Diorhabda sublineata; assembly: GCF_026230105.1. NCBI lineage: Eukaryota > Metazoa > Arthropoda > Insecta > Coleoptera > Chrysomelidae > Diorhabda > Diorhabda sublineata. The sequence goes on along the minus strand of NC_079485.1, from coordinate 12,333,945 downwards.
AGGTTATTTGAAACAGTTTAATGCATTGATTGAAAACTGAAAAAAACGTTTATTTTTAAAAACAACATTTATTGCCCAAAATGATCAATTCATTAATAAGAACACTGATATCAATAACCTTAGTGTAATTTAAGCATATCTTTTAGATTTCGAAAAAAAATCTATGAAAATTTAACGCCATTAACAATCAACTAACCTCACCTAACCTATAAATTTCAACTTCACTTATAACGACCTAACCTATAAAATTTATTGTCATATATATTCTAGCCAATGAATATTCAACTACATTCATAACGACCTAACCTATTGAAATTTAATGTTGTCCATAAATTTACCAATCAATATGAACATCATTTCCTACAACTTATCCTTATCTAACCTATAAAAATTCAACGTCATTCATAATCTAACCCATTAAAAATTAATGAAAATTCCTATAGTAACCAGAATCAATATTTCAATTAATCAATATTCCTACCAACGTCAATTTGAATTTTGAATTTTGAATTCCATGTGTTTAAAAATTTTTACAGGCTTTAATAATATCAAAATCACCGGAAATCTTAATTAATTATTGTAAGTAAAATTTTATTATTGTTATACATTTATACATATTTCTTATTTTGTATTTGACCATAATTTCAGTCTCAGACGATGAATACATAAGTATTGGAAAGCTCGGAAAATATAGTATGGTAGTTATGTTAATGAATATTTCATTTAATAAAAAGTCATGATTTTGTCAGCACAAAATAATTCCATTTTTCAATAATTATTATTATTAGAACACTTGGCAACATTGCAAGGAAACGAATGGCAGTTCTCAAACACAGAGATAACCAATGGTGTAGATTTAACAATGAAGACAGTCGAGCTCACAAATATCAATAATAATTACGATTTCCGATTTTCCTTGAACGTAGTATAGGTTGACTTTACTGTTTCACGTCATTTAGTATTAGTGGATGTTATGTTATTGAGTCCTTTCGCGAACATCTATTAAGCTTATTGGAAAATATATACTTTTTAGTTGCAGAAGTCATGGTAAGTAGTAAGGAAAGGTGTTTGCATTTAACATTTGAAGAAAAAGTTGTGGTCTTTCAACGTTTATTAGAGGCTACGTGACACATATCTCTGCCAGTAAGTCATTACATGGGTATCGGAAAAAAGTTTTTGAATGAGGGAAGAAACATACTTATGAATTACATATAATATATTTTGCTTCTTCAACACAAAGATGATCATTACGTTATTGATGAAATGGCCACAAAAAACTAGTTGAATTGTTCAACTGTTTAAACTATAAAAATAAAAACGTTAAGTCCAATGAAATTATGATACATTTATTACTACTAGAGCGACCCTGTTGACGATAGGTCAGTGTCATTTCCTATTTTCCTAAATTTATAAGATGTACTGATCTTGTCATCATTACATATTATTTACACTAAAGCTTATATCTGTATTGTGCTCTACAGTTACCTCAAAGGGAAGCAACCCAAAGCGCCTTTGTTAAGCAAAATACTACGTGTGATTGCCTTCTGGCATGTGGCACTCCAAACTTTTATTTTTAGAATTTGTCCTGACCCAATTTATAAAAGACAGATTTTCATTAAATTATTCGTAGTGAACTGTGAGAAACAATGAGGTACTACGGAAAAACGTATTTTTGCTATACTAAAGCAATGTATACTACTTACTGGTGTCAACAAGTGTCAATATTATGAATTCTTTTCCACATTAACTATGCAACGAACAGTAGCTTTCTTATATAATATGTTTTTATCGATAGATAACTATCAATGTATTTTCTCCATTATTTGAATCTAAATAATAAGAGGAAACAGCTTCTGGTATGAAAGTATAAATTAGTAAATAAATTATATATATATATATATATATATATATATATATATATATATATATATATATATATATATATATTAAATATATAAATATATATTAAAATTAAATATATATATATTAAATCAACAACTACATGTAATTCTAATTGTAATAAATTTCGTAAAATACGCGTTTAGAACAACAAAGGATTTCCTGACATTTTCGTATTCCAACTACGCGTGTTTCTCCAGGAACGTTCTCACGTTCACGTAAAGATCTGGTTTATGGGGTAAGACATGGCTTATTTACTGCTGTTTTTCCCGCTTCAACAATATTTATGCAAGGGTATCCTATAATGTGTTTTCCGGAATTTTATTTTTCCTCTACACCAATAGAGAAGAACTAAGCATTGTGGTCGGGAAAACATAATTCATCTTAAATTATTAAAATTCTTGGCTCGTTTAAATTCTAGACTGATGTTACTTGAAGGAATTTTGTTATTTAGATTGGCGTTTCTTTCAAATACTACACAGGTCCATGAAATAAAGGAACGTTTTGCCCTGTGACACACACCATATTTTTATTGTGTTTTTATCATTATCTACTCATGCAGTATTTCAGTACTTGTTTGTAAATTTATAATGAAATATTGGCAAAAAACAGATAAGCATATATGTATTAGGAAAATGGCCTATCTCCTAGTCAATATAAACACCAATGCATTATTTTAAAATGAAATTAAACCACTAAAAACCACAACTACAGCAATAAATATTTATTTTATAGTTGTCTTTGTTATTTAACTTAATAATATTAAAAAAACATTTATTACTGTACTGAAATACTCATGCAGTATTTCAGTACTTGTTCAAAATTTTAAATCAGACTTAAACTTGAAATTTTTTCGTAAAAAACGGATCTAGGTCTGATAAAGCACACCTAACTAGTGACTATATTCATGAATATAGTCACTTTTAAGAGTAATCAACGTAGATACTCGAATGCTGCTACACCTGTCTAACGCCTTTTCAGTCGTTTTTGCTTTAAAAACCTCGGCAATCACTTCTTCACCGGAGCCAACTCTTTTTCCTTGAAGCATTCTTTTGAGGTCCATAAAAAGCAATCACTGGGTACTTGATCTGAAGCATACACTGGATGGTCAATATATGACTACGATTTTTATCGATTTGTGTCACAGTACATTGTGTTAGTGGAAAAGATTTGTTTTGCATTTAAGGTAGTTCTTTCTTCATTTTTGTACTTAACCCATCCAATAGTCTTATGTTATATTCACTGTTGATGGTTGTATCTTTATGACCAGTCACCAGTCGAATTTGAGTGTTTATATATTTTTTAAGTAACTGCGAATTCAGATGACCAGGGCTTCGGTAATTTCTCTACCAGGTTCAAAGTCAATATACCACGTTTTAATCGTTGTTGCTGATGGATCAGAGTCTGAAAAAACTGTATTAAGCCGTTGCTTTACTTGCATAATATGTTTTTAAACAAGAACAAATGTAGTGTCCCTCAAACATAAATACCTTAATGCAGCAGGTACCAAAGCTTCTCAAGCTTGGTAGTAACGAAAACAATAACAGTGATATCATCTGTTCTGGCAAGTCCAAAAAATGCCTTTTTGATTTTTGCATGTTTGCATGCTATAGATAATCTCTAGACAACTGATACGAAAATCTTGAAATCGATCTATGTTCATAAATTTTCAAATAAAAATATATGTATTATGATCGAGATATATAAACACAGACAGTCGATATATCGATATGGCACTGACGTGTGCTGCACGTGGGCTTACAAAGTGATGTATTATGTTAGAATTTTAGTGTACAATTGACATACATTTGATGAGGTCTCTAACTAAATGAACTAAGCTTTGCATTTCATCTATAGCAGTTGTCACAAGATAACATGTAATTTATGGTCATAATATGAACATATTTTGTTATGACAATCACAAAATAATGATAAACATATGTTTATTCAAAAGTTTAGGAAAAAAATGATTTGCTCTATATCTACGACAAGCCCAATAGTATGCAAACAGATTACATCTTTTGGGATCGTCTTGAGATCACAAACTGGCACATTTTTGCACAACAAATATAAAACATTTGACAATGGATAACAAGCATATTATTTATCGTTAAGAAGAAAAAGAATTGCCGACAATTTCACAAGATCAGAAAAAGTCGTTTACGAATTTGAAGTAAATTCTATGGAAAGTGAAAAAGCTACGTTCCTGTCGGAAAACAAATAAGACTGCCGATGCGATGGAACTATCAAAGCTTCGTTTGATTGAAACCTAGAAGTGGTATGCCGTGAGTATTTCACAAAAGATTAGAGCTAACTTGATTGCACCGATATACAATTGTGGCTGTAGCAACCGCAATGTGTTTAATTATACAATCGAGATGGTAGTCACATTTGTGATTTTTATATACTTAATATGCATGATCGTAGTTCAGTATTTTTAAACTCAAAACAGTAGACACGGCCTTATGGGCGTTGAAAAAGGTAAAATGTCCTAAAAATAAGGTATCGACATATTAACCAATAAAAAATTAGTACAAGTATTTTGAAAACACCCAAGAACAGTTTTACATTATACGAAACATAAATTTACTGACCTTTATAAAAATAATAGCTACAGCTTCTAATGAACATAATATAAACTTATCACAGACGCTATTAGTTCCATATAAATGAAACATTAATATTTCCATTACTTAAAAGTTGCCTAAAGGTGTATTCTGAAATGGTAATGTTATTAATTTTATAAATATCTGGTAGTTACCAGTACTGACATGCATAGTGTTAAATGAGCATTATTGGAGCGTACATAATTATTAAACATGAAATTCTAAAGTATTCAAGGCATAATTATGTTTTAATAATTAGAAAATCTGTACCGACAAACCATTGTTTTTAACGTTGAACGAACAAGAAAACCACTTTATCTATCAGGACTTCGTATAATTATTTATAATTCGTATTAAATTAGATGATTTTATTCTGGTAAGCCTTGAAATGCCTTACTCCCGAGTTTATGAATAGAGGTTTATCGTTGAATTGCAACACTGACACATAATCTGCTTTGTCATATCAACAATATCGTATGACTAATTATTTATTAAATCATCACTGCTGGAAATATTGTGTTATAATTACGAAGTTCAATACTACACAGAATGCATTTTTAGTAATAATACGCTACGAATTATTAATTTCTGGATTTACTGAGAAACAATGATGCCAACTATCTTGTACGTTGTATATTCCTTATTATAACACTTTTTAAAATCAACAATAATACAGAAATAGAATGGTATTAAAAACGAACTTGGTTCTCAATATATTGAAATTTCAATTAATCTGATCTTATCAAAAAAGGTCAATGATTATAGGAGATATCTAACTATCAAAAACACAAAAACCGATTTAAGAAAAAAATCAAGAAATCGACAAAAAAACTCCATTATTCCTGAAATATTAAAAAAGGCTTGATTATACAAAGTTGAAAATTTTTAAAACAGAATTAAATACCAAACAAGAGACTATTCAGAAAGAGTTTATATACAAAAAATAACATATCGGTAATAAAAGACTACTAGAATAAGATTTATGATCATATTCTATAAATATCAATGTGACTGTAAATAATAAAGTTTTCACAATTGAGTTATTTTATTATTATTTTATTTAACCGTTAGTGATACTTATACACACTATTTACTCCCACCTCAACATTAGACTTGTACGCACAGGCAAATCCCGAACAAGTTGGAAACTTTTTTCTGCCCAAGTGCAGTTTGAAACAAGTCCGTGACTTATTTCTAATTTTTGTGCTCTGCGAACAGATTTGATCTGTCAATTCAAAAAACCAGAAAAAGAGCATGCTATAAACACACCCTTTTGATTTTTGTGTTGACAGTTTATGCTTAAAGTTTCTTCATTTACATTCAAATTTCTGTTTTAAAATTTATTATTTTGTTTTATTCGAAACTTAATAAGGAAAGTAAGTACATTCGTAATAGTTAATTATCTAGTCAAAAAGTTATATATGAAAGTTTTTTTACATAGAGACATGTTTGAATTTATTTTATTTAATAAACCAGGACCTTCAAGAGTGGAATCTTTATCATCTCAGATGCTAATACAAAGCGAGGAAAACATATTTACAATGGAAATGAGTGGCAGAACATATGTATGGACAACAGAAACCACCCTGAAACTGTTGGATTTGTTGAAGAAATATAAAATTGTAGTTGGTGCATTCCAAATTGAAAATTTTAAGGGAATATGGGAAATAATCTTGATAGAAGCAAAAACTAGAAAAAACAATGATATACTGAGAATAAACAATAATCTCCTAAGGGAAACAAATGATTTAATAGAAAAATGTTTATAAAGAAAAATCGACAAATTTTTTAACAAATGTTGTACTTATTTTTGGAGCATTTAATCTAAAAATATACTAGAACTTATTTAAGAAAAAAAATAATTTATGGTTTTTTTTATTTCAATAAATCCAAATATGTTTTTATTTATTCCAGCAAAACAAATCTATAATATTTTTCTAGAAATATGTTCAGAGTAAATAGGTCCAATTACATGGAAATGTATTAGTTTTATTGCAAATATACAAATTCGCACATGTTAGATTATGCAAAAAATTTCAATTCATTCCAACTATGGGAAAACCCATCCAAAATTCAACTCACTAATAATTAAACTTACACTATTTCAAATCCCAAATCAAGAAAAACTTTCTAATTATTATTTAAGTCTCCAACTCAAAATTTCCTATGAATCCGCGGACTGTTTGACTGTCAGAAAACGGTATCCAACTACAATATTTTGTTCTGCGAACGCCTGAATATTAGTTAGCACTGAGGAATTTTAGTTCTATGAACGACAAAACACGAGTGCTCATGCGTCGGACTGTTTCTGGCTACTATGCCAACAAAACTATAAACACCCAAAATGATACTGTCTTACGCGCGAAGTCACCGTTTTCAGAGGTCAAAGGTTAACTTAGTTCACAGCCACAGTTTACCTTTTGTCTGAAGACGATAACTTGGATGTCGAAACGCAAATCAGACAGTATAAATATTAATGTTGGTGAAAAGGTCAGATGATCTTTTTGTGGTTAAAACAGAATGTATTTTGATAATCGTTGATAGCTGATCTATTAATTCATTATTAAGAATATTAATCAAACAAAACGCATTATTCATTAAAACAGAACAAATAACAAGATCATTTATCCAAGAGAATAAATTTTTAGCTTGACTATTTAGCGAATAATCACTTGTTTTATTTTCTTGTTATCACTAAAATCGTTTCGTATTGTGATTTGATATTTGGTACAATTTAGTCAGTTTAAATTCTAGTGAAGCGTTAATTTACCGATCGTAAGGGCTAATACTCAAATGGAATGTAAACAAAATTTCAAATTTCAAAAATTAAGTCCAATTATTTCCGATTAAAACAGAGGTTATTTCAAAAACACATAACAGAGGAAATGTCTAGATCAAGTTTATCCCGCTATTACCATTATTGGTATGAAAGGTATAAAATTCTAATTACACTTATAAATCTCCGTTCACACCTTTGAATCACTCACGTATGTAAACTAACCATATCTGAATCCCCATTGATTAATTGCAGGTGTCAAATCTCACAGTGCTGGCGTTAAAACGCGAAATAATTTCAACGAGGTGGGGAAAATATTAAAGGGGAAAATGTATATTTCGTTACTCTACATAAGAATCTCCTATCTATTATAAACATTTAACGAGCCATAAATATGAAGTATCACAGTGCATCACAACTTTCAACATCATGGAGTAATAAAGATTAAAAAGAATATGCTTTCACAGAAACATTGAATCTATAAGTAAACGAAGATAAATTTTATGAAAATGACAACATCGTACAGAAAAAGATCAATGAGAAATTTTCCAAGAAAATCAGAGAGACAAAAAATAATACATTGAAAACAAGTCCAAAACCATGTAGATTTTGGTATAGTTATTAGAGACGATTGCGATGATTTAGAAGCAAAGCTGGTGGAATGAAGTGTACAATAAACATCAAATAAAATAGTCCGAAGACAACATACAAATAGAAAAAGCTACATTTATATTAAACAATAAGACAAACAGAAAGCGAAAGAGAAATGTGGACAATTATCAAAAAAGGAGGAAGAGAAATCAGATATATGGCAGAAAATAGTACTTAGGAGGATATTATGGGACAAAACGAGTGATTATGGTGAAATGGTATTTGTCCATGCAAATATAAATAACGAACATTCCGTGATTTTCGCGAACTTTGCGAGGATTTTCGCGTGCTTCCAGGCATCTGATAGAAAACAAATATACGTTGACAGTCTATTGTGCACATTTTTGCAATGTATGTGTCATGGAAGACTTCATTCAAGTAATTTAGAACAACTATAGTGAAATGTGAAATGTGATAAGACTGCTGAAACCAAATAAATGTCATTAAAATTGTTAAGATGCATTTTTTCTGTCGACGTATTTTATTTCTCAACAAATTCAAATTGTTTTCTACAAAAACATGCAAACACAGTGATGCCGATAATATCTGCCCAAATATTATGTGTCATGATCTGTGCTTCCCCATCCATGTAGGTCAAGTATCACTACAATATATACAATTGTGGCCAATAACTGTAGTATTAAACAAAAACCTGGCTTCATCGCAAAATATTATATCACTTTAAAGATGAAGGTTTGTATCTACATTTGGCATGATGATTTCATAAAATTCTATTCTGTGGTCATGATAACTATTATACTAGCGGTACTATAAGTAACTATAAGAATGAAACGTATTCTTCTTAATAATGTTACGGACTTGGAACCATGATAGTCTTTGAAAGTTTTATAGAGAAGAGGCTAAATTTGTATAAAATCACAAGACTATCTTTTTGAACGGATTCCTGGTGATACTGTTGCGTAAAACCATTATTTCCGATTAAAATATTATTAATTGAAGAGAGCTTCAGATCGATACTTTTGTAATTTGAGAAAATCAAACAGAAGAGTCGAACATGCTGTGTAATGTTGAATATTGTTAGTGGACATTATATAGGTGATGATGTTATTTCTTAAGTATTTCCCAAACTTCAAACAAAATTCTATGAGGGTGTGTAAACAAACACATCTAAAAAGGAACATGTAAATTTAATGTAGTTCGTTGACATTATTAATTCATCATCATCAACTTACTTTTTACGATACTTTATTTCAAAATAAATTGTTTATGAAAGATTGTATTGTGTATGAGGATTAATATTTCCAGCGCAGGGTTCAGTTTTAAACATACCTCTTATACTAGGTTTACATATTTAGTAGTTTTTTTGTACAGTTGCTGTCAGGCAGTGTTTTAATCCTCGCTAATTTTTTCTTTAAAAGGAAATTGGCTTTCAATTAGAATAGCCGTTTGTTATTCATAACTACCAAAAAGCATGAATATTTAGAGAGTATTACCAAACTAAGTTGACTTTCTATCATAAAAAGACCGTCTAATTTAACTGTTTAACTGTTATTTTAAAAGAAACTATTCAAAAAATATAAGAATTGCCAATGAGAATTCATAGGTAAATTTTTGCATAAATCTTTCTAATCTACTAATCTCAAAATAAATCTTGTCCCTTTGAACGAAATAAACGGGATGCAGAATGCTATTAAGTGGTAATTATTACTTCTATGTTACAATTACTACAATTATTTAATTTTACCAGAAAGCTAAGTTCTCTGTAGCCCATCGGTTTCAGGTGTGAATAGAACGGTTACAAGGTACTATCAAATAAAGGCTTGATTTAATAATAAAAAATTTAGATTGGATATTGGTCAACTTTACCATGAGTTCGCTGATTTCATGAACCGATAGTCCAATACTAGAACGCTATGAAGGAGAAAAGGCGATAACACATATTTCCAAAATTCAATACATCTTTATAGCAGTTTACGAACACAAGTTATACTGTAACATAGAAACCAACTTCTATTTATTTCCAATTTTCAAAATTTTTTCATCTTAGAAGTAATAAAAGTAGAAATTCATTAACCTTTAGATGACACCTTCTAGTTTCAGTAAATAAAAAAATGAAGGAAAATTCAATAACTCACGAAATTCTCGATAGTCGAGGCGACGTTTTGTTTTATTCGCAAATAATATTTAGAGTACATAGATATATATTGTTGACAATCTAACTATTATTTGCGAATATATAGCTTCTACTACCACTTCGAGTTTACTTACCGAATTTAATAATTCGGAAACGTTCTTCGAAAAAGATAACAATAACAATAATTTGTTTGGTTATATACCGTAATGATTATTGAATTAAATCTTTACAGACGATAGAAACAAAACTAGGATTGATAGTAGAAATTATATGTAAAAAAATAAATTGGACTCACATCAATGAATTTTATTCACACTATAGTCAAGCACGATTTGATACGCCTGAATGATGGTTCCCAACTTGAAAAGGGGTTAGAAAATAAATACTTGTATTTACTCGAGAGTATCTATATATTGCTGCGAAACAGTAGATTGTAAGGCCATTGTATGTAACCCTTACAAAGTTCAAATGAATATTGATACAATGAAATATAGTTGCAGAATACCTAGCTTTCAAGCTAGTCTAAGACTGGGCCTGATTTTTGTACGTGTTTGACGATCCCTTAATTTCTTGCATCACTGTCGTAGTATTGAAATAGAGTATTCCGTTGATCCCTAGTAAACTAATAAGAAATTTGTCGTAATGTTAGAGAAAAGAAATTCACTTTTGATTTATTAGAAGGTACCTACTTAGCAATGTTGGGTCTTTGAAAAAGTGATGACAATATGTATGTGTCTTTTTTATATTGTTGCTAAATGTAGCAGACGGAAAAATAGTAAAGGGTTTAAATTAGCCACTGCTTATCTTAATACAAAAGGGTATGAGGCATACTACTTGAAAAAGATCATCGTAAATAAAACACACGCTATAAAAATACAATCATTGAACTTTTGATCACACCTAGTGTGTATAGTCTATATTGAAATTGATCGAATATTTTAAAAAAAGCTATATCATAACTGTTAGTAGAAAAGATATGCTCCAAGTGAAACGTGTTAAATGAAATTGTGTTCAGGGTTATTTGCGAGTTGCTTGTTTGAAAAAAATTCGGAATTGAAATTCGAACTTCGAACTGAGATGAATTCAATAAATCATCGTAATTTAGTGTATTCAGCGTTAACTTCCTTTGAAAATCCTAGAAATATTAATTGGGTAACTTTTCATTTCACCTTTAGTAAACTGTACAATTCATTCATAGTTTAAGAAATAGAATCAGGTGAATTCCGCATTTCATTTAACGAAGCTTGACATAAAAAAAGAAGTCTTGGAATACATGGGACTTTAATTAACGGAACTTTATATTCAAATAGGCAATTAAACTTTTTTCTTGTGGGATAATAGTGTTTTCTGACATTAACTTATTCAATCGAAAATCATATGTATTTATTATTTTAGATTCAACATTTCTCTTAATAAAAAGTTTCCCGTTCTTTTGCTGCGTTCATACTTTATTACTTAATTGTGTGTTGTCGATATATATTTTGAACTGCATCACTGTTTTATAGAAGTTGATTCTATCAATTATAACGCATTATTATCATCTCAGCCATTTTTAATTAAATATAGATTATAACCTAAAAAATTAAGAAACGGAAAAAATGTTAGTAATCAATGCATGCTTTTCCACCCCTCGACATTTCGCAAATATCCGTTCTAGACAATTCATGAAATTAAATCCACAGATTCATTTAACATAAAATGAAAAAAATGGATCTTGAATATGACAAGAACTCAATTTAGACCAGTGATTCTATCTGTCACTGCATGATAAAACTTTCGAAAGGATCAATCGTCATATTGAGCTCACTTTTTCACATTTATAATGAGTAGACTTTGACAAATCATCACGAATGATTTAGCACTTGATTAACGTTACAATTTATTCAGATTTACTTTGGAAAACAGTCAACAAATCGCACGTCTTATAGACAATAGTTTCGTCGATCTAAGCAAGTCATCCGGCACCAAAATAATAAAAGAGTATCGTACTGCGGAGAATATTGCTGCTGAATAGTGAAAGTAAACCCGAATTTATTAACTCAACGTCGGCCGCAGAATTTTTTCTTTCTCTACGTGCAAAATTTTGCTCAAAGATTTTGGGCTAAACCTGTATAAGATTCAGTGGGTTGTTGCATTAGTATTCGTCGGATTGATCTCGGGTTCTAGGGCAGGTGGAAATTGATCCGACGTTCAACAATGAGGCTTATTTTTGACTTAACGTGTTTTTTTTTATAAACAATTGCTGCATTTAATGCAAAACCAATTCACTAAAAACAATAACCGCAATATGATCAATAATGATGAAAATGACCCGGGCGAGACTTGATTCAAACAGGATGGCGCTACGTGTCAAATGATGACAGAAACCATTGACTTGTTCAAATTAAAATTTGCGAAAATTTTATTTCGAATATAGTCGTGCGATTTGACACCTCTCGATAATTTGCAGTGGGGCTAAGTGGTTTATGCTGATAAAGTATAACTAATTGATGCATTAGTTTTTGTTATTATTGAGTTATTCGTGATATACGAATAGCTATTCTCGATTCACAATTACACTGTCTTCAGAGACTGAAGATGAAAGGTTTACTTCAGTCTCTGATTATGTATAACATCAGAGCTAGACTACAGCAATATATTGAAACTGATGGATATCACTTGAATGATGTATTGGTTAAAACAAACTGGAATTAGTACTAAAAAACAACTTCCAGCTTCACCCTTTTTGTACCATAATAAAATTTTGTTCAAATATTTCTTATTATATTTCAATTTACCACCGAAGAAAGGGATGCGATCCCTGCCTCATCCTGTATTTGAAACTTAAGTCATTAGAAACTTTCTCCTTAGCTCCGTTGCGTAATTAAATTAGGATTTCAAACTATCTAGTGTGACCCGATTTAAAAATATGTTTTAATAAAGTTAATGTTGACAAAAGAAACAAACATCATTTATTATGTCTCGGGATATTCAAAATAAACATATTTATTACCAAGAAATTGGCGGCTAACATTTTATTTGATAGTCATATATATAACAAGATGTTTTCCTTCCACAAATCATTGAAGATGTAGGATTGTTCTAAACCCAATTCAACAGTAAAGAAAACTGGAATAATCCAAAAAAATATAAATCAGCATTCCGTGGCTCAACAATTAGCATTCAAAATACTACTAGAAGTACCAGAATAATAAAAGTAATTTATATTCCAACATAATCTTCGTCATAACAAAAAACTTTTCAAATTTGTGAATAAAAAAACCTCCGTATGAATTAAATCTGGAGAATAGAGAATATGGTATATGATTCATACTACAATATATCAATTTTGGCCGTAATAAGATTTTAGATCTGGTGGATTATCTTTATAAAACAACACTTCTCAGCCATAGTTTTTTTTGCTGAATTTGCTGAAACGTCCCATAATACTCGCTGTTGATAATTTTTCCTTTTTCAAGATAGTCAACAAAAAATATCACATGTACATCCCAATAAACCGATGCCTTCAGATGAAACGGTTTTCTCATTTTTCGAACCGGTTCTTACTTTTAATCCACTGTTTCAATTGTTTTTTTGTTTTTTTTGTGTCAAGTGTGAATGGAGAGCATGATTTATCTAAGGTTATGCAAGGTGCAAAATTTTAGTTTATTGCGGTAAAAATTCGCTTAATACTTCAAGAAATTATTTTGCTCAAGAGAGAGCCAACATGGCGGTGACAAAAAAGTTTCATAGTGTCCAAATTTTCAGATACTATGCTGTACTGTAAACGCAGCAGCAGACGCATTTAGAGTGTAATTAATTTTAGCTCTTATATTGATCAAGCTGATATTTTTCAAATAAAAATACTGTATTACATAAAGATGACCAGTATGTTTCCATTTTCACAAATACTAAACAAAATTGAAAGATACGCTCTAAGATTGTATACTTTCTAATAAAGTGATATTTTTTAAACCACTAAAGCTATTTCTAGGTCTTCCTTGGTACTTATGGGAACACATAGGTGATAGCTTGAAGGTGAGAGGTTCTAAATAATAAAAAGGTTATTCTATTTCGGTTATTTGTCAATTAATATTATTAAATATCCTTCAAACAACGTATTTGTAACGTCCATTTAGTTTTGAGACTTGAGAAACCGCATCTTATTTTAAATCATACATACCCATATTCCAATTAAATACAAAGATTGAATGAAACTTACTTGGAAAAAAAATGAAGTAAGATTTTGTACAAAATATAATTCATTTATAATATTGTTTCGCTATATACAGTCAAACCCGCTTATTGGAACTGAAAACGTCACAAAGTTATATTTGCTGGTAAATAATGGACATTGTTCCATATTACAAACATAGACAAATAATAGAGATTTTCTTTATGTTTTATGTTTCTCGAAATCTTCTAACAAGTCATTCAAAATCTGAAAATTTTTGTTGTTAATTTGAAAGGTGAACTTACGCATTTAGAAAGTTTAAATTTCCTTATAAATTTAAAAATAAAATAAGGTGAAGAAAATTGGTAGATTATTACAGTTGCATATGCCATGAAACAAGGAGAATTGAGCTTGTCAAGAAAAAGTTATTACCGCGATGTTCTCCCACATGCAAATGGGTGCGCTCTTGTATTAAACCATCCAGGAAGTGGAAGAAACAGCCAATGCGAAACAACATGCATTTCAGATTTGGGAAAGATCAATGTCATGACTATGGAGCCCAATTAAATAAATTAATATGAATACGGCACTTTCAAATCGAAAAGGGACACCACAATAGAGGTTACAGTGTTAGAGAACTGATATAAGTAATCCCCTATTTCACATTGTTCAAATTGAAATACGAAAGCTACATTCAAAAGTCTAAATTCTTAAAACTCCTTCCTTCTAAAATTCAACTTCTTGGGCTTGGTTTGATTTCAAATAACAATCTGGTGGAATATTGATTAGGTAGCTGCCAGTAACTTCTATTACTCCTTCTTGGTTTTGGCAATTTAATGCAATTATTTTTTTGAGAGAAAAAATGGCAATCCAATCGTTTGTTTTCTTCTAATCGCGCGACGAATGGATAATTGATGACTTACCAATTGGTATTGGATACAAATGATAGTAATCGAAATTTTCGGTTGAAATTATAGTTGTTCGTATAATGTAAGTGATTCTATTATTGAAAATGTAGCTATTAATTTTTATAAATTTTCCAAATGACATATATTTCTAGAGTTTATTTCTATTGGTAATTTACCAGTTTCTAACTTTCTTGATGTGCAATTAATTTTTTTTAATTTTCGCTAGTTTTATTATATTAGGATGCGTCTAGATTACCAATTAGGCCTTTAAATATGTATCCTCTTGTATATGTGTCCTCTTTTTGTCCTATGAGTTAGGGTTACTTTCGGTTTTGTCTTTTAAATAAAATAGAATTTTTCCTATACACTTGTATAATTAATATTTGTTTGAAACGTATTATTTTAAATATTATGAACAGCGATGTATTTGTCGACTTAGGTCGTAAAATGTATTGAATTATTATAATAAGTCATTTTTGTAGTTCCTAATTTTAGTAGTATAGGTTTAAAATTGTTATCTAGGTTTTTAGGGTGATTTTATTTTGCAAGGATTCGATGATTCCAAGCGATCTGAAGGGAATTGAAAAGAATAAAGGTTAAATTTTGTCACTTCTTTTTGTTTTTCATTTAATAAATCTCAGTATTTTAGTCTTTCTTTGTGGTCGTTGAGGTAGTCATTAATACGAATTTTTTCAATATCTAGGTTGAAAGGATCGTCAGAGTGTATTCAATAGTTATAAGCCATAAGGCATTTTTAATTAATCTTTGGGTATTTAATAATAATCTAGTATATTCTAGAATTTATTGTTTAATGTAGTCTTTCAATTGAGTCTTGAGATTGGAGATGTTCTGGACGAGAAAAATGAATATTAATTTTATGCAAATTTAAAAGTTCTAGAATTCGGTTCCATTGTTCAGAAAAATCTAGAGTGATTGAATTGTGGAATAAGGTAATTTTGAAATTAGGAATATCAGTTTTTTGTACATAACGAGGTACTTCGTTGTTGGTGAGATGATAAAGCAACTGTATTTTTGTAAAGATATTGACAAGTATCCTTTATTAATATCTATGTTGGCTTGTAAAATTTTCAAGATATCCATTCCTATTAAGCCGCCTAATATGTATACTATGAAATTTTAACAAAAAGAATTTTTGATACGAAGGTTCTATTAACAATTTTTGACATAGATATTGAAGTACTACAACTGAGCAGATTTTTTAAGTGCAGTTGATACGATAAATGGGTTGTCTTTAATATGCTTATAAAATAACTTAAGTGCTATATTTGGGTCAACGAAAGAATTTGAAGACCCGGAATGTATTAAAAATTTTATTTTGTATTCATTAAGGTACATACAGGGCAATTCAATTTCATTTACATTATTAAGAGATATTATTTGTGGCTGGACTTGAAAATTTATTTCGGGATCGTTAACAGCGATAAGATTATTTCCAAAATTATCTATATGTGTATTGTAGGGATCTGAATTGGAATTTTGAGGATAAAAATCATTATTCTGACATTGGCGTTGGATTCGGTAAATTTTGGTTGGGTATTTGATTAGGTTTAAAAACGTTGACATTCCTATTTCGATTAAAAGTTTGAGAGTTAGTTGGGAAATTTTGGTTTCTTGGAGGCCGTGGTTGAATATTTACGGGACTCATCAGGAAAGAGTGTTGGGCTTGAGAGGAATTATTATAGAATTATTGTAGAAGTTATTTCTATTATAACAATTACCTCGATTGTTGAAATTGTACCTATTGTTGAAGTTATTATTTGGTTTTTGTTTATTTACAATTTATTTGGAATGTTTTGAAAAATATTAATTATCTTCATCCAATACATATTGTAAGGCTTGGATTAGAAAGCCAGGCTTCATACAGCGTATAGTTGTTCCATGAGGCCCGATAAGAAGATTTTCAAAACTAAATTGTTAGAGTCCTTTTTTAACAATTTATCATGATGTGTTGTTTCATGTAACTCAACGTAACTGCAAATTTAATTTAAAATTTGTGAAAATCTGTCAGTTTTGTATTACCACGAAGTTTAAAAAATAAGGAATTACTTAAATCTACATTTTGAAAATGGTATTCGGTTGTTCTCTATTATAAAAATTTTTAATAAGTGATTCGCATACGGATAAGTACCTATTCATTTTATTATGGTTTCCGTCGAGCTCTGGTACGTAGTATATATATATATATATATATATATATATATATATATATATATATATACCGGTTTAAAATCCGCCATATTATTACAATTTAATTTTAATTTAACATTTCCGTTTTTTAATCTTTTATTGAATCTAGAACAGCTTTCTTTCTCTGGTCTAGGAAGATGGATTAAGTTATCTAAGTCAAAATCACTGAATAAATCGATAGACATATAACGACAAAGTGAATTTAAAATTACTTACAAAAATATTACGAATTTGTGCATCTCCCCATCCAAACTATAAGGGTGAACAATTCCTACTCTTGGATGTGCACTCCTCGCAAGGCTAAGCGATGTTGTCTTGACTTTCCATGCTAGACGTTGTGAAAATGAATTAGATTCTCGATTTTTTGGGAAGTACTCCACTGCGAACACCTCAACTCACGAATCGCGATACGGGATTCGATTTCCAATCAATCGTTACGTTCGATACGCGGCAATTTTGGAAATAAGTAGTTTCAATAATCTGAGTTGCGTATTCATCAAATATCAAACTATTAAAAGTGAATAATTTGAGATGATAGGTTAATGGAGTACAAGTATCCAGTATTAAATAAGACACATTGAATCACTTTATATGATTAACAGATCCTAATGGTTCCCAACAGGACAGGTGAGATAATTCGGTTTTTTGAGATGACGTCGCGTAATTGAAGTAAACGATTTTATTAAACTAATACCACAGACTAAGATAGGTTAGGTTAAGATAGATTTGGTTATGAGGTAGATCATTTGAAAAATTTTACTATTACTAACTCAAGGTAGTAAGCGTAGGACTTTCCCTATGTATAGTTAACTCTGACTTCTAAATATTTGTTGAAAATCACTTTTCACTATCAATCAATCAACTTTTCCTGTAGCATATGTATAACTACCAAATTCTAGTTCTCAATATATTATTATTGACATAGAATTCTGATTACACAGTAAATATTATTATATTGTAAAAATATCTCATATATATATATATATTAATAAAAAAAGGTTACAGGTTGAGCACTACTTGATGTACATTACTATTTATATTGAATTATTTTTATCCTGTAAGTACTCAACGAACCAGCCCATTTTGATAATAGAAAACATAATTTTTTGCTTTCATTTTTCATTCGTATGCAATGGTTTTAAACGTCTTACAAAATTCCACTTATGTTGATCATGCATTGAGTCCGCAGATGCAAATCATCAGTATCTAACTGAAACATGGAATAGAAGGTTAAGACATTTTTTTTACAGACCTCACTTTATGTTCCTTCCAACTCTGTAACATCAAGTATATTGACGTAAGTTGTGCCAAGAATGAATGAATGTATTATGTGAGTGAAGAATTCCTATCGAGTGAGGGTTATAATACAAGGTAGGCGTCGTACTCCCTCAAATGGTATAGGATGACGTTGCTTATTGCTGAAAGTCACAAGGTAGAATTTTAAAATTCTGATGGCTCTTGGACAAGAGAATGAGATACCCAAGAAGGATATTAATAACATGATTATGCTTAGATGCATAAGAGAATATACAGAAAATCATCGAGCTTCAACCCAATATTAAAGTTGTCGAACAAAAATTTATCCCAACCCAATTGTAGTGAAATTGTAATCATTTACATATTACAGTCTCTCAGATATGTAATAATAATAATTATTCGTTTAGTATATACCATCCATAACAAATTATTAATATTAAACATAGAAAGGTAAATAAACGGTTTGTGTTAGATCTATTGACTAATTTCTACACAACAAACCACCTTAAATTATTCATACAAAACTACGATAAAAACATACAAATACAAAATTCAGTAAATACTGAACACCAAATCACTATAATTTTCCCCTTTCTTCTATTGTACATGCGAGTATTAAGCCAACTCGCATCTTTTACTTTATAAGAGTTTCTTTCGTTTTGCCTGATTAGTTTTTTTAACTCTATGAGTATTACTTTTGTCTAAGCATGGCCCATATACCACATCACAGTTATTAAAATGTGAAAGTATGAAAGTCGGAAGTGTAGGAGTATAATGTATGCAAGAGGATTTTAAATGCTTCCTTGAGGGGCACCTTGTTGTATCGTCAGTTCATTAAACATGACATCATCCAACACAACCTGTTGAGATCTACCTAAAAGGTAACACTTAAGAAGGGCAATAGACGAATTGATAAATCCAATAAAATGAAAATTTGCTGTTAATATTTTGTGATTTAAAATATCAAATGCTTTGGAATAATCAATGGATACAAGTACTCTCACTTCGCTTTAAGAAGAGTTTTATTATGATGAACATGACATCTTATTTACCTTTCTATAATTTTTCCTAAAATTTTAGACATCGAGGGAAAAAGACTGATACTTCGTAAGTGAGAACAGTAGGTCCAGAAATTTTAGGTAATGCAATTACTATGGAATGTTTCCAGATATTTGGGAAGTAATGTCGATGAATACATTCAGTAAATAAATGTGTCGAGTATTTTATGATGTATGGAAAACACAGAATAATGAGCTGTATGTTCAGGCCATCACTACCATATGCTTTTGTTTTAATGTTTTTTATTATGTCTAAATCTTTTTCATCATTTGTTGAATGAAACGATAATAAAGAGTTTACAGATAGATTAACGTTGTTATTATAAAAGTTTAGAATATCATCATCTGCTTGAGAATCACTTTTAAAATCATTAACAAAGAAGTTATTAATTTCATCAGCTTTAGCAAGTAATGAGGGCAATTCAGTACTAGAGGTTTTCGTGACATTCATGTTTTTCAAAATTTTCCTTTTTCATGAGAATTTCAACCGCGCAATTTGAGTTGTAAATATGCCTTTTTCTCTCGTTCAATAGCGAACGATGTGTAATTCCTTAGTTTCTAGTAATTATAATTTCCCATTAAATTTGTCTGTTTATTTTTCCTTATTCCTCAATTTTGGTATAAGCCTAATGTTTTGTTTTCCGAGACAAGAAGAAAATATTTTTAAATGGTCAATTTTGAAATGTTTTGATTTAAAAAATTTATTTTTTGATCTACTGCCTCGCTTTCAAACAGGTAAGCCCAATCTATATAATCAAGATCCCCCTGAAATGTATTCAGGTTAATTCTAGACAAATTCCTAAAATTTACCTTGTTATTTTTTGTATGTATGTCAAATATTATTGAAATAAAATAATATTTAGATGTATAGTGTGGACAGGTTCGTTTTATTCAAGCAAAAAGCTTCGGCTGTTGTAACTAAAGCCTTATTGGAATTGCCGATTTATTTTTCATTATTTCTTGTCATAGAATTGATAAATGGACTGGTCTCCTGAAAACCATTTGTCAATTTTTGTTGTGGTGATATAAAAATGAACCATTCGTATAACATGTACTTTTACCAGTTGAAAAATGGAACTCATTAATTAATGGCATCTCTTAGAGCCTTTTTTAACGCCAATTATCAATTTTAAGCCATAAATACACCTATAATAATAGTGAATATTCGTATTTCCACAGAAGCCCCTTATGTGACTGAACACGAATATCTGGTTCATGCACTCGCCATTTGGCGATCATTCCGCGCACACCTGCTGAGTTACTAAACTGTCATCGGCGAGCATCCTCACTGTACTCTGTCAGTTGAACAGTCTCAACAGTTTCAACGAATTGTCGAACTTCGACATTAAAGAGTAAATTTTTCAAAATTAACAAAAAAAACAATGATTTATGTGCTGTCAACATATTAATGAATAATATCTACTTCGATATTATTCTGCAGCTTTTCACCCTTTCAGATTTTTTTAATTAATACAATATCGTTCCAGCAAGAAACTGGATAAAAATCTAATTATTTCTTGAAAACTTCTTAAAGAGCATTTCCTAGACACAGATGTCTACTTTCATTTTTGACATGATTCTTATGAAATTACGTGCTGCTTCCTCCTAAGTTATAAACTTCGCTCTTAAAAATTAATTCACATATAAATGAACTGAAATGTTTCTGAAACCAAGTCCTTTGAAGCACTAATATAATTCACTATTTAATTCATACCATACTTGGTGACTGGCTTAAAACACGAATATTTTATCTAAAAAATACGGATCTGTTAAATTAAAAGTATTTGCATATCATATATGTGTGCATCTTTTATAATTTATTTGTATTAGTAATCCATTCTTTATAAGTACTGATTAGAAAGCTAAACAATATTCTGGAGATGGTTGCAGTATAGCTAAGAAGCAATCATATAACTGAAATCATTCCATGAATATTTCAACAGTGACTTGATGCAATAGAACCTCGATAACTTGAATCTTGACAATTTCCTTGCTCTTCCAGCTTGAAACCTCACTTATTTACTACACCAAACTTTTATAAAACATCTATGAATCATCTGAAACTAATAAAAATGCAAACAAAAAATGAGTGTAGAAAGTTTATATTATTAAAACATATTTACCAAATGACTATAAGTAATTGTGGACCTACTGTAAACAAGTATTTAAATATTTGCCTGAGGTATAATGAACGTACCTTTTATCATTAAACTTTCTCAAAAAAGCATTGCTAAACTTATTTTGACTAAATTAGAAATATCCGACTTAAAAAAAGAAACTAAGCTATCAAAGAAATGAAAATCAAGAGAAAGTCTTTAATACAAAGTGATCCAGAAATACGCACGTCAACGTTGGAGTCGATAAAACGATTAATATTAAGGAAGATAAAATCCTGTGACTGAGTGAATTTAGAATATTTACCCTCAAATGTCTGTTAAACAGTGATGTTTACGGAGTTGGTATTTTCGGAGTGATGATAAGATATACGGATAATTAATTCCATGTCACCATCAACACATAGAGATATTATTGGAAAATAAGTGAGACAAATTACATCACATTTATAAAATCTTTCATAATTTGATAAAATTATTTTCAAGATTATTTTATCTTGTAATATTCTATAGGTTTCGCCGATTTTGATTTATTAAAACTGAAGGTAAACCTTTTGTAGGGTATGATAAACTATAACATGAAATCAATAAATCTAATGTCTTATGATCACTCAGAAACTAAAAACTTGTAATCATAACCCCCAATTTTTCAGTTTTAGCGATTAGTGTGCATAAAGAAGAACAGCGTTTGTCTTTATATAGATTTAGCATTAATAAACAAAATATAGAAATAAATCCCCATCATGTATTTACAAACATGAAAGATAAATACTTCTGACCCCTTAGTAAATGAAAATATGAAAATTCGAATTATTCAACTTTCCCCTTAGTCTTCAACTTAACGAGGTTCTATCGTGTACAATTTTTATACTGAAGGGTCAGGTAGTCAGATATTATACTAAGCTTAAATATGATTACATATTAATTACTGTCTTGCTGAGTGATCAAGTGTCGAAAATTACTTTTAAATGGTAAACTAAAAGATAATAATTCGAAAAGTATAAACCCAGGTAACCAAAGAGAAAGAAAAGGAACTGAATACATAAAGATAAAAACACTGTCGGTATAATAATTATACACTGATCTTGAACTAGAAATATGAAACAAAAATTCAATAGACAGGGATGAAATAATTTGCCAACAAAGTTTGACAACTGTAAAGTTTTGAAGGGAAAACTCGTTTATCCGTTTTAGGATTAGAATTATCAAAAATAAATTTATTGATGAAGACTTACTTACTTTTAAGCAGAAGTAAGTATTAGTGATTGGAATGTTGAATAAATCTCTGCACAAAGTTTGTTGATATTTGGTTTCTAACTAGAATATAATGGTACTTTACTATTCTGAATTCGATTGGAGATCATTGATTTGGGTGAATATAAGTAATAAAGGCGCTACTTTAACATGAAAGAATTTGAAGATAGAATAAGAATAGTTGTTGAAGGAAAAATAAGTAAGTGCAGGATTTGAACACATGCATCAAAATCCTGTGGAGATCCGAATTATTTTTTCCCAATAACTACAGTTCATCGAACTACTCGATACACAATTGTAAAAATCTATATATTTTTTTTTGTATGTTGATATTTGAATTTATGAATTTTTTACTCCTATAAAATATTAAAATAATTAGTAAGTCTATGTAACTCTAGCATATCGATCAAAATTTCCTTTTCTAGTTAACAAAAAAAAGTTTTTCAACCAAATTTTGTTGTATTTATCAAAATAATTTCCTTTGAAAGTAACACAATTAGTCCAACGCGTTTCCAATTTTTTCGGGCCATTTTTATAGACCGATTTTTTCCTTCAGCATCAGGGATAACATTTTTTTAATTTATTTCATAGGAGAATTTGTTCAATAGATCCAGTAGTTGCAGAGAACCAGATCTGGAAAATATAGTATGTGCGGAAGTAAAATGAAGTTTATTTGATTGAAAATTTTTATCGACTACAACACGGTGCACTTTCATAGTAAAATCGTAATTTTTCTTCTGTATATGACACCGTTTCACTGTTTCATTTCCTTCTACAATGAGATCAGAATGTATAGTAGGTCATTGTTAATAGATTTTTCCTCTTTCAAATAGGTGATGAAAAATATGTCGTGTATCTATGGAAATACAGATGTCGTAACCTTACCAGCCGATTGTTCAGTTTTTGTTTTCTTCGGATAGCTTTCGACACGTCTAATCTACCCAGATAGATTCTGTTTTGGTCATGTAGTGGTGAATCCAGGTTAAATCTATTGTAACATATCAGCGGAAAAAATTTGGAACGAAGCTTTTTTATGCCTAAATGCTCGTCTTAAAATACTTCCATATCATCATTATGTCTAGTATTTTCTTTAATTTCGATTAACTAGTTTCCATTACAATTTTCAGGACTTTTTTATGCTTTAAGGAAGGACTACGGTTAAACTTTGCACACCAATCAATAATGTTTGATTTTCCGTAATTCTTTCGAAGCCAAGCACTTGCATCAACTGTGGTTTTCCTTATTAATCAACATACAGAATTCTTTTTTATTGTTAAAAAACGCAGAGGTTGGTCACTTCAAAAACGTACAGAAAACAAATTATTGAGATTTCAAAATTTGAAAGCTGTCGTATAAAAAATTATACTCAAATGAAAATTATGAAAATGTGAATTATAATCATGTATAATTAGTTATGCCCTTTTTACATTACTCTCATTCCGTCTTTCGTCTTTCTTTTGTATGCAAATTAGAGTAACCTCCTTTAAGCACAATTCAGGGAGAGTATATGTATAGTTGAAAACTATTCCAATTTACAATACAATCTATAACTTGACCACTTTGTACAATAGATTCCGTCGTTTGGGAATTATTTTCTGAATGAATCCCAAAAGCGTTACAGTGATAAAGCTTTGCGGTAATTGACATTTTAAGATCCAGGAAATATTTTCGCAATCAAAGGTTGTAGTGGGAATCATCTGTTCACAAATAGTTGAATTAGATCTCAAGAACTATAAATGATTCCATGAATGATATCTTGCAAATAGAAAAGAGAGCGGTAAAAATCATTCCCCGTCTTGTCTGTTCGGTGTGAGTGGTTTTCTCTTGTAGTGGAAATTACCTACCGCACGTACACCTGTTCTAATAGTCGATGTAATGAAAGCCTTTTCTGTTTAACAGATTGTTATTCACACCGCAAGGTAAAGTTGACTCCTCATAGCTTTCGTTTCAAGTTAGCAGTGTTGCCGTTTGGAAAACATTGCTCAACCATGACTGGTGTCTCATTTATATATCCAACCGTCAGTATTTATAAAATAATCTGACTGAAGTCTAACAAACTAAAAATGAAATTGGTCAGTTATATTATTTGTACATGAAAACATTCGAATTCAAGAGTCAACAACGGAAGGATCGCAACTATTAGTGTGTGTTATACGATTTATTAGTATTTTGATTTGCATTCCTGCTTTTTTAGTAAAACATTTTTTCAATTTAGTTGAGCAATATGGATAATAATTATATTTTTATTTTGTCATTGTACAAAATATTTAGGTATATTAACAATGTGATTGTAGCTGTGACATATATTTCGCATTGTCTATCCAATGCAATATGAAGCCTGTATAAGCAGTGATGATGAAAACAATGAAATGTGATCAAAAACAATTAAGACTTCAATCCTTATTCACTGAGTAAATTATTTTGAAAATAGAGACATGTCACCATGCAATATTTAAAGAAATGTTCACCAAAAAGAACTTTGTAGCGAGTTTCAGGTACCAAATCAAAGACAATGGCGTAATTCTTAACATTGACCTTGAAACTTAACTTTAAATTTGCTAACAAGAAATCGGCATTAATAGAAAATTACCTATAGAGGTTAACAGAATTATCACTAGTAATCGGAACGCTGTTTACAATTTTACAAACACCAATAGGGTTAGCTGCTTATAGTACCTTTTATAGAAAGTGATAGTGAATTTCTGAAGAAATAGCACGATCTTTGTATCTAAATAACTGGTGACTATTCCGAGGACCTTAATTTGGTTGAAGTCCTTACAGCAGCATGTCGCATAGCATGTCTATTATTGCAATGGGTAACTCTTCTTATTGTTATCGCCGGAGCGGTTGTATTACCACTTTAAACAGTTGAAAAACTGAAATGCATCAATGGTTTAGCGAAAATGGGATTACATACAATGAAAGGTTTGAGAAGGAATTAATAGTAACTATTAAACTACATCAAAACATTTTCATTCAATATATTTTCGATGGAATGGGTTGTTAAAACGGTACGATAGTGTCATTACAAGCTCAACTTGTAATGAAAACCTATTTGAGCACAGACAAAAGTATATAAACCCTTCCATGTTTTATTATTGGGTAATTTGAATAATTACTTTGTTTTCGACAGATGTAAAACGTGGCATAAAACATAACTTATATTTTAAATAAAATTGTATTAGAATATTATAAATTTAAATTTAGAGTTCAATTCTACCAATAGTAGATATGCTCTCACAGAAGTCATAAACAAGCAGAAACAGAATTTTTTGTAAATAGCTAAACGCTGTTCGCACAGACTTTATGGAAGTTTTTCCAACTGTCAAAAGTTTTTGAGAATTTTCTGCTAGATAAATTTCAGGAGCATGAGCAGTATAAATAGTCAAGGATTTGATTTGATGTTTTTTTTGTGTTCTGATACAAACAATTTATTTGTGATAACATTTTTGAAGAGAAAGTGAAATGAATTATTTTAATTTATATTCTGAATGGCCGATTTCACTTCACTGATTCAAAATCTGATTTCAAGGTCATCCTCAAAAAAGACTTTTTCCGAAATAGTATTCCATCTCAATAGGAAGATATTAAAAAGTAATCAACCGGAAGC
The DNA here is from genome assembly GCF_026230105.1 of Diorhabda sublineata. NCBI lineage: Eukaryota > Metazoa > Arthropoda > Insecta > Coleoptera > Chrysomelidae > Diorhabda > Diorhabda sublineata. Next base: position 12,307,356 of record NC_079485.1, on the reverse strand, counting down.
ACAAGAAAAACAAGTAGAGGTTATGTGAAAATTACAAAGAAAAAAAGGGCGATCTTTGACAAATTGTTAAAAAAGAATAAAACCTGAACTGAACCGCTGACGTTTCAAACCTGTCAGCACAAATAATGCGAAAACAATAAAAAATATACAAGTAAGTATACTAACGTTGATCTGAAATGTGTCAGTAACTAATTGCAAATTTTTTCTGAGAACAAACTAATTTTAATTTTAGTTTTAGTTTGTTAACAGATGAAAAGAGAAAAGTATTGTTATTACATTGTATAAACGAAGAAAGGAGGTATATATTTTATCAGATTGAGTTACGACTATAACAAAAGGAGGAACAAGTAAAATTCTAAGAATATTTCCAAGATATACAAGGGAAACGACATAGTGAGCAGTGGTGGATCTAAGTATAATATCAAAATAAACTCAAAAAATGGAGTTTCATTATGCCGGAGTCATTTCTAACAGTCAAAAAAGACTATGTTAAATCAATTCAGTTGCAGAATAAAGAGTAACGAAATTAGAATTTTGAAGTGAGATTAGAATAGAAGTATATTGATAAGAATGAGGTCTGTTTGCTTTTTATTACCAGCATTTTGATCATGATCAAAGTTAACTATCATTAACTTACTTCTTTGCTAATGAATCGTCTTTGCCGGGCGAAGCACCCGATCAGACAACATGTACTGCATTTCAATTAATCTACACACTCACAATGACTGCGATTATTGCTTTTTCAATCAAAAAGTGCAATTTGTTTTTTATTTTGAATTTGTTGTAATCTCTTTAATATATTACGGTAAAATTTAGCTTGCGACACGAGGCATCAAGAGTTTTTTGTGCTACATTCAACTTCGGGAAAACATCCGACCAACGGCTCTCAAATCAACAGAGCCGGTGAGCGCAGTTTCAACGTCAAATATAAATTAAGCTGCCTATCAAAACCCCACGGTAACAAGCTAACGAAGGCATAAATTATATCGAGCTAATTTGAAATTTTTTGAAATAGATTGTGAAAGAATTTATTTATTTGTTCTTATTTATAAAAGAAAACGTAATTGAAGAGCCTATATTTAAAATGTTTAGATTATCAGTTTTTTATCGATTTTGAAGAAATCGAATGAAACGGCAACATTGCGAATTATGTTACGCCTCTTGCGACTAACAATCGCCGGGTACAACGCCATTTGCTATCGCTGAACCTATAATTTACCTAGATTGCCCACTAAATTAGACACTTAAATGGAACGGAAGGGTTATTTTCGACTATCAAGCCGTTCATTACTAAAAAGTTAGATGAAGCCAGCGGAAGGAATATCTCGCCCTGTATAAAATAATCAAATTTTCCAAGTAGGTTGCCTATATAAAGGAGAGGATTAATAATTACAGCAATATGAAGTGCGATTTTGTGGTAGATTATTGAAGGTAAGGAAAGATCAAACAACAATGACAAAAGTAATATATTGTGGGAAATCATTAAAAAATATTAATTTGATAATAAATTTCTAACTGGATTAAGTTACAAGTCTGAAAAAAATATGTGTTATGCTTTTAATATGAAAAGTAATAAATGTTTTACACATTATATACGCCGAGAAAACAGAAATTCCAAAGTCAAATTAATGAACATTTTATACCGTACACTTACATTGTTGTAAATATCTACTAAAGTCGTTCCAAATAGGTTAATATAAAAACAATACAATCAATAAAACCGTCGGTCGTGTATTGATTACAGTAAGTTATTATTCAAATAAATTTGTTTATTGTCAAAGAAGGGATATTTATCATATTAATTGGCAATGAGCAATATATCGGGTAATTCACTAGAAGTGACTATCGACTGTAACTTGGCCTGGCCAAACCTCCAAAATTAGTGAAATAAATAAATTTCAGCAACAAAAATCACGCATACTCTAGAATTGAAAGTTGCATGCATATTTTGGGTATATTTTTCCTCTTGCATTATATTTAGCCTTTATTATTCGTAATCCAAAATTCTTATTTTTTCAATCTTCATGAGTGTGCTTTGATTATAAAATAACTCGCAATAAAGGCCGCTTGACATGATTCAACGTGCAATAAATTACATACAATTTCTTGCAAGATCAATATATTGTATAGTCGAATAAGGCAGTCTCTTGCCTTTGCATCATGGTTGCCACTAATCAAAATTCTACAAGTAATAGTAAACAATTTCTCAATCTCACATTTTATTTAATCTTTTATGGGCGGTTTAAAAATGAAAATAACAAATCTAGATAAAGTAAACAAGAATTATAACTTCAGGTGCCTTGCTTTTAGATATTGATGGATAGAAAAGAACACCCAGGCGATGGAAAAAGAAGAAACATGACTTTAGCTATGGAATTAGATGAAGAAATACGCCAAAATTATTTGGGAATGGATGAAGAAACATGTGAAAAACTCATGGGAAAATAAAATATATGATAACTAAGAAATCCTTGGCGAGTGACGTAATATCAGCAGATTAGAAGCTCATTTTCCTCTAGAATTACAACTTGCACGTAATGGCACCAAACCTATAATATTGCAAGTGCAAGATCTTACATGAAACAATCAGCGCATGCTATTGAGCAAGAAATATTGCGTAAAATGTAATGGCTTTGCACGTTTTTGAGACATTGACAAAACGCAAAAAATACTAATATTATATTAAATACTGAAAATGAAAAATGTTAATAATTTCCTATAGAAAAATGAATCATCCTGTATACATTTGTGATTTTTTTCCTCTGTACTTTGAGGAGCAAATTAATTTACTGGACCATATATTAAGTAAGTTCATAAAACGAAAAAAGGGTCGATCAAAGTAGTTGTTCTCCAACTATCAGCCACATTTCCTTGTTGTATCATAAGGTTACCTCTTTGTTCAAGAGACAGGGAGACAGGTGAGCTTTCAGGATTACATTATAAGGCATCAAATTTATAAATATTCTTCAAAATAATTGAGTTTCACTTCTTCGGGTATCCAATATTTTGACTGTGATAATGCATGTAATTTAGAAGAAATTTCATAGTTTACATATAATATGTTTTGAAAAATATAGTCGATTAGTATTCCCAATATTTTGACAAATAGCAGCAATGTCATTTTGATGGCTATTTTTTAAGAGTTCTCAAGTTTTTTCTCCGATTATAAAGTAAAGAAAATTCGAAAATGACTAGATCCAGCAATCTATAAATTAAACAAAAAGATGTTACGACTGTGGTTTTTATTAATACAACAACTGATTTAATCTTGTGTTTAATATGGTTTATTTCACTGAAATGTACAAGATTGAAATTTTACGAATGATTGGATATGAAGATAGAGAGAAATATAAACGGAAGTTACGCATTTGATCAAAGAAAAAATATCATGAACTGTTACCTATATCTCAAAGTATTTATTTTAGGAAAAATGGAAACACAATTTAATGACAACGGGTATGGACAAGTCAAGATATATCGATTCTATTCCACTAGTATCTGTTCTAGAAAGTCCTAATATTGTCATATATTGACTGATTCAATTATCACAAGCACGAATTCTCTCATGAAGAACTACAGTTTTTTGAGGAAGTTATGGTTCAACTACATATTTCAAAATGCTAACCAGAAGTCCTCCAAGTTTTTATATAAATTGTATAATTAAATGTAGTATTCTATATAAATAAAGTATTTATTCTTTATTTTTCACACATAACATTATTTCGGTTTATAAGATTCTATTCATGTACAATTAGCTTCAGAAACAGCATTTCTAAATTTTCTAGTTACATACGTGTATTTCCATAAATTCACGTCACAAGTATCTTCTATGATACGTTGATATTCATACTGAACACACTGTTTACACTACCACTACACCAACACTCACAATTACATTGTCTGACGCGCGTTTCGTTATCTTCTTCGGAGACTGAAGATAAACAGTATGTTCAATATATGATACGGACTTCCAGATAATATTATAACGAAAAGTTCTTTCGAGATATTTCATCTTTTGTTTTCAGACACATGAATGGATAATTTACATAATTAACAATTTGTGCTTCCACCACAACCTTTAATAAGTTGTTGTCAAAAGCATTGATACAGCGCATTGTGTATTTTGGAAATTTGCTTCTTGTAGGCGCATGATGAGAGATTGAATATTAAAAATCATTGACAGGTACATTTATAAACGAGAAAAAAGTCCGTTGATTATTGTATTATCGCATTGTGTATTGAATTTTAATAAGATCTCCGAGAAGAGAATTTTATGTCAGATGTTTCCGAAAACGTATATAATTCATTGTATAATTTTCGTTTGATTTCTGTTTTCAATATTTTTAAAATGCAGAGAATATTAAGTGTTGATCATATTAAAGAATGTAGAAATGGTTATTTGTGATTGTCCTTATGAAATTATGATAGATGTCTCCTATAATAATAATTAATTATAACAATTTTTTTCTCAGAAAAAGTGAGGATTAAAATTCGATCTATTCCAGAGCATTCCGTGAAAACAAAATATTTCGATTACCGGACAATTTATTAAAATATTAATCTTTCCCCTGCTCGGTAAATTCTGTAAACTGCCGCCGGTGGACAAGGTAAATATGAAAATATCTAAAGAAATTAAGTGTCTCACGTATTCTGGAAACCAGCGTACCATATTAATCTTCTTAATAATCGTATTGTATTGTTTATACTATTGTTACATATTTTTCACATCCTCATTTGGTTTCTTGTTTATTGAATTGAGTATCACAACGATAAAAATAATGTTATTGATTTGAATATTTAACTAGTAATAAATAATAAAAAGTGTGTTATAATTAAATATACAACAAAAATTTCTACATATCAAGTAAAGAATAACCACAAAAAAATCAATTCAAATGAACTCCCGCATGGAATTTTAAGTTGATTTTCAATTTTATACTTGCTTTTGTTCACTAAAGAAATGCTGTAAAAGTTTACGGCTGCAGTTTAGTTTAATACACATTCACGTTTACAATATAGTTCTATACAACTTGAAGTTTGTTGCTTTTTAAATATTTGAGGTTCAGAATGAGAAATTGGAATAATTTCTAGAATCAACTGTAAATGGACCGCGATTTACTGTTATTACTATTATTTCAGAACAATTTTAGTTGATAATCTCAAAAAAGGATCGAATGTTTCAATGAAAGTAGTATGTAATTGCTTTTATTCGATAGAATAAATGGTGATTTGATACTATAAATCAGGATTGTCGTAAAGAATACTGTTGAAAAAAGCAGCATCCATCAAAGTATGATTAGATATGAGTCGCATAAATTGTAAACTTCATTGATGGTTGGTATACCGAGGTCTGTGTGTAATGTGTGGTTCCATGGTTTACTACAACTCCATATGGATATATGGCATATATCCATATTGGTTTTAGGATGATTTTGTACTTAAGTATCTTATTTTCCATTGTTAACTGCGATCGTCTGCCGATTAGCCAGTTCATATTTTGAAGTTTTAGCTTTAATTGTGTTTTTTTAGCTTGTATGTGTTTCTACCAAGTTAATTTTTGGTGCAAGTATGGTCCGAGGTATTTGACTTCTATTTGCACTGGAATCGGCATATCGTTAATTCTCACTTGCGGACAAATACGTGTAGATACGATATAGATATGAGTGAATTTGTCAGTGTTGACTACTTTCATTCTCCTCTGATGTAGCCATTTTTGCAGAACATTTAGGTGGTATTGTGCTCTTGTAGGGTCTTTATGTGAAGACATTATTGTAGTATCATTTGCAAAAGTAGCGATTAGAGTATCGTCGGTAGTTGGAATATCAGCAGTATACATAAGGTACAGATAAGGGACTAGGACACTTCCTTGGGGAACGCCTGATTTTATGGGTTGATAATTGGATAAGGAGGTTTGGACTTTGACTTGTATATATCTAATACTTAGGAAAGATTTAAGTAAAAAGAAGATATGATGGGGTAATTTTTGTTTTATTTTTAGCAGTAGTCCTTGGTGCCATACTTTGTCGAAAGCCAGTTGGATGTCTAAAAATGCTAAAACACATGATTCCTTTTGTTCTAGTGCTGGCTTGATATTGTTCACTAATCTATGACACTGTTGGATTGTCGATTGTTGTTCTCTGAACTAATTTGTATTGCGAAATGTTGCAATAAATTATAAGTTACTAACACTTACCAGTGCAGTAGTTGTTATAATGGATCTGCTAGTTCACTTTCACTTTTCAACTTTGTTGTTTAACTAGTGTATTAGAAGCATAGATGAGAAAGAAAAACTAGCAATGGAATTAATCTCAAAAATTTCAATTTGACTGTATGTACCATTGTATTGGAATAGTAGGTTGCGAATATTTGTGATCAATATTAGCGAGCGAATGAAACAAGTTAGATAGAGATTATTAATTAATGAACAAAATAAAGTATCCAAGAAAATCATAAATTTGGTGAAGCCAAAATTACATAAATATTCAAGTTTTGTGATGAATTGTTGTTTTACTCCACTTCACTTTTTTGTTTGAAAATTTTTATGTTTGATATTTGAAAAAAAAAAATAAAGTTTACCCAAAGGTTATATATTTTACACCAATAAATTATTCTTTTAGTATGAAAACTAGAAGATGTAAAAAACAATGAAACTCAAACACGAATACGCATATAGGAAAAAAATTCAATGCAATTTTTCAGGTAATTTTTGTGTTTATTTTCCAAAACGAAATCTTGGAATTTAAAACCAAATACTTTTATAATCTAAACTTTTTCATTGTTACTGTTTTTATATTACGGGTTCTAACAATTATATTTCTGTTCGAGAGTATATACATTTTATGTTATTTGCTTTACAAAGGATTTTTTTTCATATCACGATCCGTTCAAGCTCGTGTAACTTTTAATAATAGACTTTCTTATGAATGTCACTATTGAAGCAAGTAGACTCTAATGTACCACAAATTAATATACAATCATTGTATATCCTATGTTCTTCAAATTAAATTGAGAAATGAGTAATAAAAGTCAGAACTAATTTTGGTAGTTATTTTACGAGTTGTAATAAAAAATAATATGGAAGATTTTTTATAGCAGCAATTACTTCTATGTGTTGAAATTAAGAAGTGACAAATTTGAACCTGTTTCGGCTTGTCAGATGGATCTTGAATAACGCATTAAGTTTTGTTTCAAGCTTCATAGAGCCCACGAAATAATAAAATCTGTCCATAGTGACGTTAACTTTTAAAACTAAAACACAAGTGGTATGAACGATTTAATAATAAAAATGAGTGGACAAACTTGTACGTTCAAACCAGCGATTATTTATTCTAGAACTTAGTGAAGAGCTTAAAACCTCTCACGAGTCCGTGCAAATAAATCTAAAAACATATTTTCAAATTTAGATCCAGATTTCATTGACAAAATTGTTATTGCTGTTGAAAGTTGGCTCTGAAGCTATGGCCTGGAAACAAGAACGCAAAATTCTCAATGGAAAACAAAAGAGACCTGAAAAATGATCTAACGACTTTTTTCTTTATAATGAAAAAGTACTGTATCATCACAAGTCGTATTTGATTCGCGACTCTTCATTAAAATAAGTCTTTTGACATCATTCCTGGCAAAGAGAAGACCATGAAAGAGAAGGGAAAATATTGCATTTTTATCATCACACTATATATACATAGGAAAACTACTGATCACTGATTTGAAATAACAATAACAAATTGAAACATGAGTCGTATTTATAAACCGATTACAAACATATACAAACGATTTATTTAATTCAAATAGTAGGTAAATGTGTATGTTTAAACGTTGCGTATTAAATTTTTGGCAATATATTTATACATAAATTGGTTAATTGAATGATAAAAATCATAGAGGAAGTGAAAATTGTGAAGATGAAAATATATCAAATACAATATATAACATAAAATTCATATAAATCTAGCCAACGCCTGTATTCAAAAAAATTAATATATAAAATATTCCTTTTTCTTAACCTTGCATTCAAAATGTAAATTATGAGCGATTAAGTGAGTGATAACAAAATGTTGGTTTGGTTACACCAGAACTACTGAAAAAGGTTGTAGTTGTTACTGAAAAACACAAAGTGGTTCTATTTAAGTAATCCAACTTCGGCATCAGAATAACACAGTTACCAGTATTTAGAATTCCAAAAAATATTTTGCGACATTAGGGGTGAAGTTACATTCTTCATAAATTCTTGTTATTATCTTATTATTTTAAAAATAACATGCATTAGTTTCGGATTTCATTGCATCTTGGTTTGATCATGCTATTTAGTTTATGGCTTCGGGATATATGGTATTAGGGCTTGTAGATATAGCTTTTATGGACCTTAGATTCGATTTTTATTGGGAATTCATGTTTGTCCTATATAAGGTTAATATTGGTACTTAGAGTAGAAATTTTCATTCATTTATTTTGGTTAGTTCGTTTTGACTGTCTAGATAGGTACAAATTTATTGGTTTTCACAGAATTCAAGAAATGGAGTTTTGCAAATAAATATTTTCTCAACATATTGATTAATGATTGGAAAAATGTCTTCAAAAACATAAGTGCGACCAACAGGCTCAAGTTATGCGAACTATCGAGGTAGGTGAAAAATTTAATTTAATTTATACTTGACTGTGAGTATGTCTGTTATTGAAGCAATAATAAAGTTCCAAGGGTATAAAGTTAGATTTCTAAAGAGAATAGTACATTGTATGTGTCAAAGTTGCCCTCATATAAGAAATATTTCACAGTTCTACTGAGATATAAACTTTATTCATGGCATACCTACATTTATATCGTTTTACGATAATAGTTAACAGTGCGATACATATTTTCCGTTTCTTCTTATTCGGAATATGTCATAATTGTACAACAAAATATTCTTGATTTACCATCAATCTCATATATTAAAAAAATTTATGATTTCCATTCCGAGTCCGATCAGGCGTTCTACCCAACCGATTTGCTTAATTTTTTTTTAATGAAAGGTATTGATGCACAGATCAGCCATCAACCATCGGATTTCATCTAATTTTCACCATTCTCAAGTTATACTCAATTGCGATTTCCCCCTGTACATTACTTATGGGAGTTTTTCATATCACACGTTCTATCCTCAATATCTCAGGTTCTATTCAAGATAGAGACTTCGTTTTGGTTTAAGAACACTCGCTGAAACACCTTCTTTCTTTTGAGTTTTTGAACACTTAAATCGGTTGAGTTGGAGAGGAGCTAGGCGCGGACATTCAATGTGGAGTTATCGATTTTTGTAGGTTTTTGGCAATTTTTCTACATTCAAAGATCTATATCTCAGGTTCTAATATAGCTACAGAGTTCGTTCTTTTCTATTATAATGATTTCTGATACTTATTTAATGGAATTATTAGTTGCAAATGGAAAAATTTTAGCGAAAATTACATAACAAGTTGATTTTTGTTTCAAAATACCCATATACTAATTTATATTTCGTACTGATCACGTTACCAGTGATGGTGTGGTCATAGTAATCTTGTGACTGAAACCTGTTTTTCATAAATGAACTTAGAACTAGCACTGACATTGATTCATATATTTTTGTAGAAAATGAGACTCATTATATTCCAGTTCTGTATTATTCTACCTTGGACAAAATGTTATTAACAAAAAAGTGTAAACATTTCAGTCTTCCAGCTCTGCTTATAACTACTGAATGCATGTTAGAACCCATCTCTTTTCAAAATGTATCCATTTTCTTTTGAACCACTTTTTTAACAATAGTAATAGTTGAGTGCATGCCTCATATGCCAGTTTTTTATGCCAAACATTAAAATTAAAACTAAATCGGGTAGAGATGACAAAAAAATTTTATGAGTATACAGGACGAATCTTATTAAAGGTTTGTAAAACTTATCCAACGCATGCTTTACTTATTAGTTTAATTTGTCATCTTCATATAATTAATTTGTTTGGGATATAGACTTTTACCCATTTAAGGCATCTTATAAGTTTAAATTCTCTACTCAGTCATAGTTCATATTGTATATGGTCTCGTTGGAAAGCCTGTTTTGCAAGAGACAATCAGTTAAAAGTCCGGATAATTGTGACGATTGTCGTAGAAGAAACAAAGAAAATCAATGCTACTAGGTAAAATATACTTCCAGAGAGTAATAAAAGAGAAAGTGAAGTAAACAGACCATTGATACATTTAGATATGATGACGCTACATCTATTGTGTTTTTTTTTGTGAAAAATGTTCAATTAACTTTTTGGTGTGTAAAGTAATATTTGATTCCTCATATAATTGATGCTGTGGAATTTTCATATTCCTAACTACACTTTTTATTAGTTATTTTCAGAGAATCACTTAGATCTTCTAATTGGAAGGTTTCTTAAGTCACCTTAAAATTTCCCAGATTCCATTTTGCAGATTCCTTAAGGCATCTAATCAGTTTCTAAATATGCAAGAAAACTTCAAACTCTTCTTAGATCTCGTTTAGAATAGGTTTCATTCCTATATTTTTATAAAATCATCTTTTCTTCGGATTAATGTTTCAAATCTACACGGACTAAAATAAAAATAATCACTGTAGTATTCGACGGTAAAATAGAAAAACTTCTATGAAAACATGTACAAAATAAATAGATACTACAAAGATGAACTTTATAAACAATCAGTTGATCATATGGAATGCTATTTATGGAGCATTTTTGCAACAATTTTAACTAGAGGTTACATTAGGGTAAGTGGAGAAAAAGGAAATTGAAATGATTTAAATAGTGAGAAGAAAGATAAATATTTTTTTGTTGACAATCTCTTAAATAGGAAGTAAAATGTATTGATAGAATACAAGTCGAAACGGCTCGTGGTCTTAATTTCTTTTATTAATGTCAGCATTCCATTATGAAGATATTTAATAACAAATGAATAATTTAAACGAAATTAGTAACACTTAGAAACTGATATCGTCTTAATAATGCACCAACTAATCAAACTATCTTTTTACAATCACATATAACGTAAATAAATCAGTTAAATATGAATATTCGATGGCCGAAAAGTTTGAGTCAGAATGAAATTTAAAACGAGTCTAAGAAGAAAGAGAAAATTCTATGATTACTCGGGGTTCAATTACTTCAATCTTACACAGTCTATTGAAAATAGTTTGGGAATCATTTTGACTCTTTTTCCACTCTGTACCTAGAACACATTTTGTACAAGATTCTACTTATCATTGTTCTTGTTCCGAAATACGTAGAATCCTTCCAAAGAAAGCTATTTTTCTTGGTTAATTTTCTGCTGTTTCCATGACTGCATTTGTGTTTTTTTGCTACGCGTATCATCTTATGGTGGTATTCAATCTGTCACAACATCCTCCAGCAGTTTAATGTCGTTTCTAGTCATTATGAGACTTTTTGGCTGATATGGTTATGAATCTTTTGGATTGTCAGTTACTCAGTCTATTAAAATAATCTATAAGGAGCAAATACTTTCCCTAACTAGCAATTTTCTTCGATTTATTTAATAAATTTCGCTAAAAACAAACATTGAACTACCAAAGTGACGTATTCGGTATTACAACAGTTTAAACATTCTCTGGCGTTAAATAACCGTACACGGATCAATCAAATATTATATATAGAAACAGACCACCACTTTCCCTCAGATACAAAATTATTTTAATGAATTATTATCCAAAGATTCTGGGGAGCTTTATGCTCTCAAAATTTAGCAACGGAAACAGGTTCCTTACAGATCTAGAACATTTTTGTTCGTCACACACGATATATCGACTCATTAAAAAGTATAATTTACTCATTTCTATGGGAATAAAGGTAAAGAGAAAGACTCCTTAGCCCAAAATTTCGTCATACAGATCACAGATCTTCTATAAAACAACAAATATTATATTAAAAATAACTATGACTATATAGAAAAACACTAATTTGAAACAAATAATACACAGAATTAAAACTAAGCTTCCACTACCTAATAAAAGGAGAAAACATTAAGAATTGAACATACGCTGATAGCACAGGCATTACCTCAAAAGATCAAAATCTCAAGATGGTACGGATATCGCTATAATTGCACTATCCTCAAATATTTGCTCAAAGCTCCTCCAGCCCCAACCACTTTATCTGCTGAACTATACGTGACATATCAAGCTACACACATCGCTGCTTCGTCAGACGTCACCTCCTAATCACTTCCCTTAGCTCAATCTAACCTATTAAAAACATTCACACCACAAATTCATATGCAATAAGAAAGCAGCAACTGCAATATATACAATATAATAATAAAAAATTGCATTTTGTTGAATCCCCTCTCATACTGGAATAAAAGGAAAAGAAGACACAGACCTGGTCGCTAAGGAAGCTGTAGATAGTGATAGTGCGAAGTGCGTGACCGTTCTAACTAGTGCAGATATCTAATCAGCCCTACAACATAAAGTGCTCAATGAATGGAAGAACAAATAGTGAACGTCCACATACAAGCTTCGTGAAGTGAAAGACACCATGAAACCATGGTCAGAGCTACTGGAAAATTGTAGAGATGAAGTTATTCTAACGTATTTCCGTCTAGGCCAAACGCGACTGACCCACAGTTACTTATTCGATGCTAACCATGAACCTAAATGTGCCAACTGCACTTGCAAATTGACTATAAAACACATAATCGTAGAGTGTCCATCTTTTAATGCAGAAAGATCATAATCAAATCTACCACATGGAACAATATCTTAGATATTAGGACCTGAATACAATATAAATAACTTCAAAGATTACCTCGGCCAGATCTTTATTATTAACTTTGACAAATATTTGTAGATGAAATACCAATATTCAATTTGTACTGTTGAAAATAATTGCATCACTAATAACCAGTGTATAGTTGATGCGAATTTGGTAATAAAAAAAGCAACTGTTACTCATATGTCTAAAGACGAATAAGACGCTAGATATTAGGAAATACTTCGTTGAACTGAAATCTAAGTGCCATCTTATCTAAAACATAAACTTAATATGTCAAATCTAATATTTGTTATAAAAGTGTACTGGAGGAATCGGGGAGCTGCGTGGAGCTTCTTCCGTTAATCTGGTCCATTCTTTCCAATTGTTGCTTACGGTACAGTTATAATTAACACAGTGTAAGAATTTTGTTTGAAATAGAAAGTACAAGATTAAATTTAGATCAATTATTCGGTTCGGTCATAGCAATAAAGTATTATTGGAAAATTATATCAACTACGTTTTATTAATGGAGTATCATTTATTGAAATGAAACATGATATAATTTATTTATAAATGTTTCAGATTAAAAATGCTTTTTGTATTGCTCCGGGCATTCCATAGAGGGGGATTACTAGTGAACGCCAGCATACGAAATAACAAAGTATTTGAAATTCAATCATAACTCAATACAAAAAAGATTTTAATATTTCAAACGTACTGAAATCACTAGTATAATTTTATTCCTAAAAGCCAACACGTGTCTACGTATTAATAATTTAATAATGAAAATATTGAATATCGCAATCTATGTTAAATATCAAATTGTACAAAAAATTTATTCACTTACCCCAAAGAATTGCACCTGGGGGCGTGTGACATACAGGTTTCTATTTTATTCCCCTTATTCATGTACCATGCGATTTCTAATTTTATATAATACAAAGCGTGATTAAGAGGAGAAAGACTCAACAATATTTTTGACAGAGTAGACGGAAACTATTCCGAAAGAAGCTATCCCGAAATGTTTCCAGTCATTGATTCAATGATGTGAAAACTGCATTGCTACAGCTATCAGAGGTAGTAATTCGAAGGAGATTCATTCAAAACATAAAACTGCATATTTCAGTACTCAAACATGTATAAGGTATAAATAATTTGAGTAATTTGAGGAGTAGAAAAACTTCTAAAGAATGGAAGAACATATTACAATTTTCTTAGAAGTCTGTATGATTTTTATTTTGGTCTGATATTACCTCACAATTATATATTATATATATATATAATATATATAATATATATAATCTTTTTAACTGTGCTATTTATTATGAAGTTACAATAAGTGTTCAAAATGAGTACCATTCACTTCCATACAATGGTATAATCTATTTTGAAATGCCTCTCTGACATTGCTTAATACGGCTGGATTTAATTGTCGACATTCATTTTCTATCCTCTCTCGTAAATCATCCAGAGATTCTGGTTGGGTAGCATAAACTTTTGTTTTTAAATACCCCCATAAAAAGAAGTCTAGGGTTGTTAAATCCGGTGACCTAGGTGGCCACTCCATCATCTGCCCCCTTCTACCTATCCAACGAGCGGGGAATGTTTCGTTTAAAAATTGTCGGACAGGCATAGCATAGTGTGGGGGAGCTCCGTCTTGTTGAAATACCAGTAAATCTTCGGAAAGGTTATCATCATTTTCTATTATTGTTGTAATACGTGGATCAACCCCTTCCCTGAGTAACTCAAGATATGATTCACCATTTAAATTTCCGTTGATGAAGAAAGGTCCGACAATGTGGTCACCTAGGATACCACACCAAACGTTTAACTTTTGGGGATTGTGGATTGTTATTGATAATTTGCGTCATTGATTCGCAAAACTCTAGACGACGATCAAAATCATCTTCATTCAACTCGTGCACCAACTTTGTATGGGTGGTACTTGAATTTATGTAGAACTCGGAAAACTGTAGAAGATGAAACACCGATCGCTCTACTTATTGTTGACAACGATTGGGGTTGTTGAGCCTCTAAGCTGACTTGCCCTAAAATTGCCACTTGGATTGCTTCGTTATGTACGAGTCCCTCTCGCTTCTGCACTTTATTGCAAACAGACCCTGTTGTGGTAAATTTCTCCATCAGTTGAATTACATACTTATGAGTTGCATGTCTTCCGTCATGTAATTCGTTAAATATTCTAGCAGCAGCTCTTGCACAATTAGTATTTTGGTAGTATAAACCTACAATTTCAATTCTTTCTTGCAAAGAGTAAACCATTTCAGAGAAACAAATTAAATAATGTATCAAATTACACTATCAATAGTGACTACAATTCTAGTTGACAATGTCAAACTTTAATAAAAAGTAGAGTTTTTTGTTGTTTGGATTTTTTAAGTAGAATAAATAGCACAGTTAAAAAGATTAAAGGGTTTGAACTGTTGTACAACCCATTTTAGTGCAGGCAAATAAGGTGAAAGTAAATAATAAGTAAAATTTATGCTCTTAAAAGAAAAATTGTTTATCTCATAAACTAACCACTTTAACCTACAAGTATTATACATTTTTGAAATCAGCTCAAAGAGGAGTATCCAAATTTTACATAAAAAATATGACAAGTAATTTAAAAAATTAAAGGGGATGCTGCTAGGGGTGAGGGGGTGGCTTTTCCAGTAAGTTTAAATAAGCCATAATGCTTGCCTCTTCCAACATAAATTGACGTGTTTTTGGATTTTTTCTAAATACCAGTATTACAAAAGTTATTAAAGGTGGATACTTTTATCTGAAAAGCACTGTATATATATATATATATATATATATATATATATATATATATATATTATATATAAACATGTCCAGCGCCTGGTTGTAAATTGGGATTGTGTTTTAAAAAGATAATTTGATATCAGAGGACGTGAGAGTTAGTTCTTAAAGAACTCTCATTCCATTTATTATTTCTATTGGTTACTGCTGAATGATACTATATTATTCTGTTGACTAAATCCATTTGAATTGATTTCACATAATCTCTCAAATACAGTTAGATTTTTCGTAACAAAAACTTTTGTAACTTTATTAACATCATTTGTTGTTTCAGTAAATTTTTAATACTTAATTTAAAAAAGGTGAGCTATTTTAATATTCGTAACGTTATTAAGTACATATTTATTCATTTTTTTGCATTGGTGATTACTTATATTATAGGCACTTGAATTTATATTCTAATTCAGTCTTTCTTTGAGCAACTGGTGCGTTTGTCTCTTGTTTGATGTTAACTATGAACTTTTTCTTTGTCTAATATCAATTTTTGGCAGGAAAAGCATTCCATTAAATAAATATTCATATTTTAAAATGGTTGACCAACTTTTTAAACAAACCCTGTAGTATTTAAATCATAAAATATCGTTAAAGGTGCTATTAGAATTTTGAAACTTCTTAATCATGTTCTCAAAAATTCTGATGTGTCTAATAATATGAGTAATTTGAAAAACATTTATTTTATTATATCATTGTTCCTAACTGACTGAATCTAACAATCCTGAGGATAATTTTACGAGGTATGATGAAAATACAGGAATGAATATTTATAACAGCAATTACCTACGCTGCTTCTATTTCAACTAGTCTCATCCACTCCATGTGAGATAAGCAGTGACAAGTTTGATCCCATTCCTGATTTTCAGTCTGTTACTGTAGCCGCTCTAGTGAGATCACATTTGCAGTGTTTGTCGTGAAATATAGATTAAATAAAAAAGGTGAAAGAAGCTCAATATATTTTAAAATCTGTCTATGGTGATCATGTAGTAACTTTAAGGTTACATGTGATATGAGTTACTTAAAAGTAGGTATGAATCGGTTGATAACGACGAACGGTCCGTTTTTCAACCTCAACAAGTGGACAAACTTGTTCGTTGAAACAGGTGACTGACTATTTGAGAGCTTTACGGTACTATGTGCAAAGAAAGACGCCTGACAATGGCTTTCTTTTGCATCATGAAAATGCGCCGTGCAACACGTAATTTTTGATTCGCGAGTTTTTGGTAAAAGTCTTGTTATCGGTCAACATCTGCCTTACTCAACAAATATAGTTCCATACGACACCTTGCTCTGCCAGAAAATAAAAAAATATCCGTATCTTTTATCATACCTCGTATCTTCACAAAATACACTTTATATTTTACGTATATTCCAATTGATTTTTCGTTTGAATTCCATATCTAAAGAAAACTTTATAATTATATTTCCACTTCATTCACAATAATAGGTCCGCACTTTATTAATTCTTGAAAACAAAAACATGTTTCGTATTTATAACCATCATACCGCTAAAAGTCAGACAAAGCCGTTATCTTCGGCACAGCACTCCCTATTATGTTTAAATTGGGCTTTCTTTAGTAGACTTGTTAGTGGATTTCTACTTGATTTTGGTTGCGAGGTTTTTACATTTTTTCTTCGAACGTAGACAAGAATGCTACCGACCTCAAATCTGGTCCACTTCATCTGCCATATCAATGAAAAACATAATAAAAAGGTCATATAAATTTTCGAAAGCTTGATGTGCTTGTTTGGTACTACTGTCATTTGGGAGTTAGAACCATATACAATTAAATTTTAAAGCTCTTTTCTCTAAATACGTTAGTTTGTCTTTGTCTTTCACAGTAATAGATAATTTAATGATGCTTATGATTATGGAACTTACAGTTTCATTAATTATTATTATTGCTTACACTCAGGTGAAATTGCCTCGCACGCTAAACGAATGGACTATAAACAAAGATTTCAGTTATAATTTCCATTACTTCAGCATTGATCAATTTATTAGCGGATTGCAAATCTTCCGAATCTCGAACTGTCTACTTTGTATCAGTTATAGACCGGATAACTATACATTAATGGTTTATTATGTGTATAATAATAAATTACCTTGTGTATGTGGAAGTATAAAAAGCAAATAAATCGTGTCATAATAAGTTTCTATTACTAACTATATTTTGAATTGTGGTATAGCATCAAAAGTGTTTTGAATTTTCATGAAAGTTGAAATCATTCAGTCTCTGAGATGATTTATAAACCATGAAAAGGAAAATTTGTTAGTACGCTTTCAAATTTACTTTCAAACTTATTGTTATTGACAAAAGGCCGAATAATATTTAAAGTTCAACGAAATATTCACTCTATAGTATCAAAATTTGAATAAAAGACCTGTGAATCTATTGTATTAAATAACCGAATTCAAAGAAATACATTCCAAGAAAACGAAAGATGTAACAAAATCGTACTCATGCAAACTTTACCGAGTTTCTTGATATAAAATTCTATCGACTTTTTGGATTTTTCAAATCTATTGTTTATCATTAAATCTACTGAATCTCTTCAAAAATCCAATTTTTACACTTGATTGTATTCATATTTGATTTCATTGAGAATTGCAAAAATAGCAGCACTTTTGATGAATAACCTATTGAAATAAAAGTTAGATGAACAGTTTAATATACAGGATTAGCCGCAAATACAGTGAAAGTATGAGCATTTTTTTCAACAATACGAGAGCTGATCCCTATGTTTCGACCTTGGCCTATTTATAACTCATATCTTCCGCATCTACACACTGTTGCCAATGAGTTTTCCGGTTTTCGTACGTCTCCAGCCTCTTCAGGAACGCCTGGACGGGATTGGTGTTTAGCTTTCGCGTCACGTTCTGTTAGACCGACTCTTCCAAGTCGTGATGATTTCTCTTTAACGTTAATTTCGTTTTCGGAACAAAAAAATTCGGGTGGAGCCAAGAAGATCCTGGCAGATCGTTTTCCGGGTCATCTTTTGATCCACTGACAACACTTACGGCACCAAACTCGCGCACAATCTCCTCATGGTCAAGTTTACTGTCGTGATCTCAAAAGCTTGGGTTGGGGGAATGCTGAATGTATCGGCAATTATTCTGTTACTCAACCTACGATCACTGTTCCATTAATCCATCGTAGAAAATCGTCGCACGAAAATGTTGGCGATTTAATTTCATTCTTTTACCAAAGTATAGGTATAGTATAAGTATCTATAAACATCTCAAATAGCACTAGCATGACAACACTTTCTGAGTCTGTTCACCTTTAAAATTGTCAAACTGTATGATTTGACATATTCACATCAGTGTTGCTATATATGAAAACATAATTAGTAACCCTCGTATTAATTAGGAAACTAATGTGATGGAAACTTAGATGCCTCATTTTTGTGATTGAGAACATTGCCCCTAAATATAAGTACACCTAATGAATAATGTAGGGATAGGTATATCAGATTTACTACGATTAGTCAGTGTAACCTTTATAATAGTAACATTCAAATTATAGATGAAATTCAATAGCTCTTCTCAAATAAAAATTGTGGGGTCAAAAAAGAAGCTCTACGAGAGCTTGTAAACAATCAATCACGTATCATGTAATAATTAAGAAAGAAGACCTTCAATATGTAAGAGAAAAAAACCGAAAATAAAAACAAACGGGGACAAACAGAGTTTAATAGAGGGCTTCTATGAATAATATCGTTAAGATGAGAGTTCAAATTATTATCCCAGTGGCAATATTTTGATGATTTATTAACATCAATTTATTACTATTGTCCTATAATCAAAATTAATGAAAAAATGGAATTTGTGAAATAGTAAAAGACCATTAATAGCCGATTCTAGTATTAAATAATAAGCTTCCCAAAAGGAAACAATTAGAAACTGAGTATTCATTGTCAATAACGTTTGAATTGCTTCTTTGTATCGGATACTATACGCAACTCATTATTTCCATGAGATATTAATGAAATAAGTAATTTCATTTATTTGGAACGTATTTGCTAAAAGCGATATGTATTAAATATTTTTGGAAACATTCCAAGTTCTTTCCTTCATTACAACATTGGATCAATATTTAATTAAACTCATTCATCAGTTTTGTATATCAGTCATGTTTTAAAGACTATAAATTATGTCAAACTGACAAACCGATATTGGTCACTTGCTGTCATGCAATATATAACATGATAATTGACAATGTTCAATTATTGTGACTTTTGAGTTTTCACTATATGAAAAAAAGGGTGTATAGGTCATTTCCATTATAACATAGCTACAGTTCATGAAATATTTCTATATAAATTCCAAGAGACAAGGTTTACGATTAATAGATGGTGAATACGTTCATTTTTCCCTAAAGTTCAAATTCTTCTTGAAAAAAAGGATGAAATTCTATCAATCGTGCCATCTTTTATGTTATGCGCTTACCAATTGGATGTTTCGTGTCAGGTTTTCAATTCTTGTCACATTTACCAATCAGAATCTGATATATTCTTTCTACACAATCAAATCATTAACAACCTTTGTTCTATTGTCTATTGGTCATCTTTATTGCTCTTAATATTTTCTCATTCTTCTTTATGTATAAAATGTGGAATTCACTGAGATGAGCGATAATTGAAGAAAAAAATATTTTTCACTATCAAATAAAACTAAAGTATCGAGTTTAGGACAAAATGCATGGATAAGGGGAAATAAGATAGAAGAGAGAATATGATACAGACATGTGGAGATCAATTACATGAACGTAATGGATGAAAAGAGAAATAAATTGAAAAATAGATAGAAGGAGAAAGATGGTTTAATTTATAGGGCCATGAGCAATAAAGGAGAAACATCAATTGATATTTTCCTTTTACTTCTAGCAAGCAGCACTTAAAAATCAAGAAATAAACATACCATGTCAAAGAAGCGATATCAAAGTATTAAACAGGGCCTAATTAAATAGAATGATTAAAGACAAAAAAATTTTTTACTGGCGTTTATCTTGGGCAAAAATAAAAATAAGGAAACACCTACTGTTGTCATTTAGATGGCGATCTTATTCTTCCCTTATCAATTTATCAAGTATTTTACACATTCCTATACTAAGAATTTATTTATTTCTATTAGAAAAATATTCCATTATCTAGTGTTTGGAGAGTAATCTTTTTAAGTCTGCTTAGCTAATGTTACTCATGTAAGCTTGTAGAATAAGAATTTTGGTTGATATTTTGCGTACAAATGTCATAATTAATACAATTATTTCATTTGCTTTATATTCAAAAAATTTTCTCGTTTTTCTAATTTGCCTTATAAGCCAGATTCTACATTTGCCACTTAGTTGGTTTCTTAATGTGATATCTGGGAAATATAAGAAAATTAAAATTTTAAAAAATAGTATGTCTCAAAAAATTTCCTTGTAAGGCTTATAACAGATTATATGTATTTTATAATGGAATTGGAAAATTCCGCGCATTCATCAATTTTCAACATTTCCCCTTTTGTCTTTTAATGAATGTAAATAGCGAGATATTATTTTTGTCAAGACAGATTCTTCTTTTAATCTGGCTTTGCATTTTCCGTTGATATTTTTCATTAAGGAAAAATACAAAGAGATCTAAAAAGCCTACACGGTAAAAATTATGTACCTATTCAATTTGTTTTAAATATTTTACCCTTGATGAAGAATAACAGTGAAAAATAAAGATAGAAAATGAATAAAAGTTAGTAGATCGAATTTTCAATGTATTCTATTACCATTTCAGTTAGTTATCTTTTGAGTCTCAGAATTTGATTCCTGCTTAGTATCTATACAATGAACATACAAAATAATAAAAAATTACAATAAATTATTTTATTTATTATTTTTGAATTACTTTCCATTTTCTGCAATAAACTTGTCCCATGGTTTTCATTTGCTCTGTCGAAGCCTTCTCAAAGTCTAAAATGGTGTCATATTTTCTTTTTACCACTAAATCAATAAAATTTAGACAGAAAACGGGCAAAAACTCGCGAATCAAAAGCGAAATAACTCTGATCCTACTACGCCCTCACGAACAGAGAAAACTACAATAGCTTCATGTTCACCTTTAATTGAGATGGGGGACTGATCTCAGGTTCATAACTATATACACATTTCATGCGCATTATTGGCAGTTTTATTCCACATGAAACAAAAATACACATGAGTGTAATGATACTTTGAAATAGATGCGTAACTACTGCCATAAAAAATCTTTAGCCTCATTTTTTCTTCACATATCGTACAGTGTAATGAATCAAAACCGTCTTTGATCTAATTTGTTAGAAGTATCTAACCGAAGCGCTTAAAAGCTCTTGAGAATTCTGTCGAACGTCGAAAAAAAATGCTCGCCAAATAGGTTTGGAGTTCTCGGTCGCAGTAGGTGGAGAAATAGCCTGTTTCTTCCGATACAGGGTAATAACAAACTGGGGACAAAAAATACAGTACGTTGTTTTGAAAAAATATATCTAATTTGTGTTGAAGGAGCTATATCAAATTGCAAGTACTGTTCAATCTATGCCTTATTTTTAATTAACTGTACTAATTACCTCAAACAGCATTCAGAAAGAAATAAATGAAACAAATTTTGTATTTCAAATAGAGGGCTTTTTTGTGAAAATGTTAAACGCAATGCTAAAACTGTAATCAGCTAACATAAAAGGGGAAATATTACTTATTGACCTGTCAACCGCAAGAGAATATCGCTTGTCGTTCTAAAGATATTGGCTGACAACCAAATAGCATCAATATTTTTTATAGGTTGGACCATGACGAAACAAAGATGACTAATAACAGAAAGAACACAAAACGTAATAAAATAATCTAAACAGTTTGGGATGAACCAAAACAAATATATTTAAAAATATGCTGGGGTTTTCATATTTAAAAGGGTGTGTTTTTGTTTAAGTGTGACATTTGAAATTTTCATACAAAACTAGAGCTATATGCAACATATCCTGATTCAAATTGAACGATGAGTTGTGTTGTGATTTGTTTTTATTTTCAATCGTATAGCAAGTATAGTGATGGTCTACCTTTTAGTATTTTTAGTATGAATATAAACATTGTTGTATTTTAAAAACTCCAAGAGTGATATACGTTGTAGAATAAGCAATCATTCTTTCTAAATGTATCACTTATCCAACCAGTACTGATTGATGGTTTTCGAGCATTTGTTCTGAATTGTAGCAATTGTTTAACTTGGATAACCCTCAATAACTAACTATTGCAGTCCTTACAACTGAACTGTAACGTAACGTTTTTTCGGAATTACCTACTTTAAATAATACAAGCAAATGAAATTTTTTTCATCTTCTTAAGTAAATTATGTAGTAATATGAGTTTTATGTTTCGGAAATGAGGGATTAAGCGTGAAAATTAACACTCAACTTTTAACGGTGTATTTTTTCATCCCATTAATACTCTGTTGATGAATATTCCATTCTGCTAATTTCCTGGCTACGTCTGTGTTCCCAATTTCAAAATTTATCGTGCAATTAGTCCAAGGCGGAACACTTACTTTAACGAAGGGGTGGCTGGGTATAGAAAGATCACAGAATTTGAGTCCCGGCCTGTTCTTCTAGTGACGTATTAAACTGGAGCCTTGTCGACTAGACTTGCGCATAATAGATATTTTTTGCAACCGTCAATTTGTTCATTTATGCCAACTGAGCTAGTTCATTCACTCGGCGCACTTGATTCGTTTTGTTTACTTATTTCGCCATTATTCTATCTTTACAAAAGAGCTTCCTTCCATTTCGAATATATTTTTTTCACTTTCAGTATAATTCTTAAAGAGATCTTTGAAATTTAATGTAAGACTTCCGCAATCCGTTACCTTGTAGATAATAAAGAAGAAAAGTACTGTAAAATTGATGTTTATACAATTAGAAACATTTAACCCAAAAAGTTTCATAGGGTTTTTGATAACCATTTATTTGGTTTGATCTAAATTTTGAGTAATCGAAAAAATTGAAAAATTCTTTTAGGTGATGTAAACATATTATTTATCAAATTTTATATACAAAACCAAACTATAACAAGGATTCAAGTAATAAATTCATTTCAAACACAATAAATTTGAAAAAAGTTTTTTTAGAATTCTTTAGAAAAAGCTCCGATTGCTTATTAATTAGTTTAGGGAAACTGCCTTAATTGTAGGAAATTTGTTATTAATTTGTATATATAAAATAGGAATGGAAACCAGAAACCAATTCTGTCGACAATCTTACCAGACGAAAACCCGTTAATATGCTTATAAATACTATTGTGTAGACGAATACCTATTCGAGATATTCAACCAAATAAGTAGTCCACTAAGATACTTTATGCATATGCAACAAATATATTTGCAGCATTTTGTTTTTCAACAATGTTGGTGTTTGACAATGGTTCTCAATTACCATTATGGTATGCCGGTATCAAAATCAAACCTTACTGTACAGAAGCCAATGGAATGACTAAGAAATTGATAAAAACTGTGAAAAAAACTTCTGCTTTCATATCTCGGCAGAAGAAACCAACCTATTTCCCTCATCCATCACCGTGTATTTTGAAAGACAAATATATCTTCTCTTACCAATGATGCCAACAAAATCCATTGATGAAAATGAACTGCAGCAATTTGATAAGAAAAACAAAAGCAAGCTGAAAACAGTTGACATAAAAAATTATACAAGTGCTATACAAATAGCAATGCTAAATCCTATCATTTAAAAAATACATTCTGCTAATATTCTATAATTATTTTCATGTATTCAGTTGGCGACTAATTATTTAAATATTTTCATGATTATTTTTAGCAATAAAGAAATCGATGCAAAAATAATTAAAATGATTTAGAGAAACTGGTATTAGCAGAAATATGTTCAATCTTGATTTCTACTAGATATAGGTTTCGCACACCGGGGAAATTAACCTTGTTTGTATGTTAGTAGTTCAAGAGTACAACTTAGATGTACGTTGTAGCCGTGGTTCAAATATACAGTGTTTCTCAATTCATTCGATACTTAGGAGGTGCTTTTCCTAATTAAATTTTGTTGAGTCTTTCCTATAATAAAGTTTCCTCAGTCCACGCTCTTCGGTGATATTAATATTACCCCTACAAAGTGGTGATTAACAATGAGTTTCTACTTTTCTCTCTCAAATTTGAGTAAATACAGAAACATGGAATTATATAAAAATTAACAACCCATACCTTATTTATTATCAAATTTAGTTTTAGAAATTAATTTTTTACTGTTCTTTACTCTCATTACACATTTTATTTTTTAAAAAATAAACATAATTTTGTAGGTATTTCATTCAAGATAGCAGAAAAGATATTTGATAATAAATTTCATTGCTATCTTGCAATAATGTTGATAAAGCACCATTGCTTTTACGAATACAAACTGATTTTGTAGCATGGATTTAAAAACATATATATATATATATATATATATATATATATATATATAGAGTAAGATGTACATGTGTAGCAGGTCACCGTTGGGGTGCAGTAATCATTTTAAAGAATTGAAAGAAGCGAGGGATATTTAGGTATTGTGTACATGTGAAGGACTTTCTTGTATACTGTTTACTGTACCCACATGGAACTAATATTAAATCAAAAAATATTTTTCCTTTAACTATTTACTTCCTCCAAATATTATTTATTATTAACGTATAAACCTAAATCAATAACATCAAAAATCTGTGGCAAATCGACTCGTTTCCATGTCATTTCTCTTCACACACAAAATACAAATTTGATTTTAATCTATATTGATATCTATCATGTAGATGCGATTAAGGAAACATATTAAACTGCGAACTGAATAAAAAATAAAACTATAAAACATTAATAGAATAAACTTAATAAACTTCATTGGCTATACAAAGAAGCAATCAAATAGGAAATTTGAAACGCAATTTTTCACAAAATTTGACCATTCCGTAAATTTTGTAACTAATAGAGATGAAAAAGTGTCTCATACAAAAGTTAAACTGAAATTATCACACACATATATAGAATGTGGACAACGGAATAAATGCAATCACAGAGCTCCCAATTTTTAGAACCACCTAGCAAGCTCAGTAACCAGTTGTGAAAAGCAGCAGTAAATGTACAAATTTCATTCGTAACTATATGACTCACGTTTAATATTCAATAAAATTATTTATCAAACATGAATCATAAATATTTTTATGGGACACACAATAAAAACAAGAAATCTGCAAGGAAAGCATATATGACTTCGAATAAAAATCGTCCATATCCAAATAAAAAAACAAGCGCAGCGTTTTTGCAAATGGAAATCGAGAATTCTAGGTAATATTTTTTTTGTTGTGTAAAATGTGAAAACTGGATTAAGGAACTCATCACATTAACGTGAAAATAAACGTTGAATTCAGTAGTGAAAAAAAAATAGATCAAGTGATACAAATTGCTACCAGCATATCTTCCCATAAAATACCAAAAGCTTAGAATTCTATAAAACTTAGCTGTTGGAGGTAGAGCCCAATTTAAAAAGTTTGATAATATAGAAGAATTAATCATCTTTTTGGAAAACGGAAAAAATAAACTTCATGGGTTTTATTTTTTTAACTTTTTGATTAAACATTATAATTTATAAAAGATACTTCTGAGCTTTCAAAGCAACTATTTTCTGCTTAAAAATTACAGCAAATAATTTGGCAAAAGGACACAACGCACAAAGACCGTACGGGGGTAATGCAGTTTTGGTTAACCTGACAAGGATAATCGTACAAATTTATAGAATTATTGTATTGTGATTGATTCGTAATAAATGCGCAGAATTTTGAATTCATCAAATGGTTTAATATGGGTTGAAAATCTTGAGCTATCCTGGTGATTTTGACATAGAAAATGATACAATTTTATTGAATTAGTATAATGTCATTGGCATTTGAAAACTAGGCTCAAGTTTAAATTTATCTGATTGTTCAAAACGCGGAAAAATTGATCTTTCCTTAACATACTTTCCTTCCGATTATGGCAAAGATAAAGTTACGAATTTGAGATAAGTGTGCGAAATGGGGGAAAATCTCTTTCAGTATAAAAGTCAAGGGGTTTATGTGTTTGTGTATACGTATCAAGTATAATCAATTTCTCAACTTTTGGAATTGAGGTATATTCGTACGAAAAGAAGTATCTGAAAAATTTTATAATCTAAAACTACACATTTTCGAACATTCACTGTTCTCCTCAATTTTCGACCTTTTATTTGTACCTACTTACAGTATCTATTTCAGCTTCAGGAAAATGATTTTTTTTGTCAATTTTGACTGGACTATACATGAAGCAGTCGTATTTTATAGGTTTCAATTATAAGGTGCCTGCGGCGTATTTCTGAAAATGATGGTTTAATAGCCCAATAATTGTTACAGAAACACTATAATTGTCTTGAACAAGTAGTAATAAGAGTTACTATTCCCTATCTATATAATGCAGTTGTACACATCGATATTTTCTTGATACGATCTGAACAAAGTGTTCAAATTCAGAAAAATTAATACTTCTATTTTCTGACTTCGATTTGTGTCTTAAAAACCTTCTATGAAGAGCGTGTTCCCTTTCAAGGAGAAACTTGAAGTTGTGAAACAAAACGAAATTGGAAAGCTATGATCAATTGAAATGGGAACACAAGAATTGAGAAGCAAATTCGCATTTACATCGATATTTACTCTGACAAAGAAAAATCCGGTCCTGAATTTACATGCCGTTTTATAGATTTGTTGTTAGAATCCAGCCCAAATTTTCACGTGCTTTGTTCTCGAAGAACTTTTTCTTTTGAGTAATTCTCAGTGAACTTGTTTTTCTATTATTTCGGTTACTTTTTCTATGTAAAAATAATCTCACTTTATAAGAGATATAAATTGCTATTGTACAAGCCTGCACCTATGTTTGTGTCCATTTGTCCATTGTAAATATAGAGGGTTGGCAGGAAAATTAGGTTAGTTGAGGCGCTATATTTTTAAAGCAAAGAACCTATTTAGTAGATGTAAAAAAATTCACTTGTCTAAGAATTTGGTGAAGGGATTTTCAAACATAAAAGATTTGTCCTATTGAAAAATACCTAGTGGTCTTTTTTTCCAATCCAATTGGAAAATTTCAAAATGCTCTTTAGGTTTAAATTCAACAACTCATTTCAATTTCCCTAGAAATAGAAATACGTGATAGTTAATCGTACTCTATATATTGCTAAATTTACAATTATCTAAAAGCAAAAAGCTGGTTGGTTAACAGAACTCAATAAAGCTTACAGAAACAAGGAATTTTGAAAACATATCTAATAATTTATTGATATGAACTCTTACAGGTATGCACATGTTGCAACTCAATGCATCAATTGTTATGACGTGAAAGCAAAAATCAGACGCCATTAATATTCAATTGTCTCGATTCTCGGAACTTTGCTACAATTTACTGAAAACTTTTGGACGAAAGACATCTACAACACTTACACGATAATTTTGTTTAAGTTGAACGTGAATTTATGTCATACTATAAGTGACTTTTTTAGCAAAATTTTGGACGGTGGCAAAGCGACAAAGTGTATTGCCTTCTACCCTTATTATATGTCATTAGTTTTTTATTGTATATATTTGATTTAGAAATTATGTGCCTGAAAAACATTTATGTCTACACAAAAGACTATCTGCATTGTGGAGCAACAAACAAGAAGATTAAAGAGATCTACTTTTATTTGTAATATTTGCCTGAGCCCACCTACTTTTCTGTTTTCCCCACCCAATGATATTCTTTAACTGGTAATTAGTTATGAGAAAAACATTCACTTCCCCAAATCTAGAAGTCAGATTTTTTAGCTAAGAGACGATGAATACTTGGGAGCATTTTCATTTTGGAAGGAAGGAGCCAAACGTTAAGTTATACATAAAAATGTGATATTTTATCATTATTGTATCCAAACCACCTACGAACCCAAGAAATTACAAGAAATTAAAAAGAGAAATATATATATATATATATATATAATATATAATATAATAATAATATAATATATATAATATATGTTCTTGATTTTAAGTCTCCTCTGTTTAATTTTTTAATAATTTTTGCAAGATAAAATTTGACGTTTCAAAATATGATATTAACACTGACAATTTGGGTATTTATATTAATCAATAGATCACCTACATCATGAACATCAGAATAAGAATATATTTGAATCTTTGTAATTGAATTTATGTCTTTTGATATTTCATGGTTCGTTAACACAGTTTTATTTTTTTTATCGTATTGATGACCTCTTAGTCTATTTTGTAAATACTGAGATGTTTGCCCTATGTGGACAGCGTCACAATTAGTACAAGGCACTTGATGTATAATATTACTTCTTTTGTTTTTTGTGTTTTGAATTTCTATTTAGTGAAATATTTGGATTATGTACTCTTTCTCCTTTATGGCTTATACTAATATATTTATTAGAATAATTTAATAATAGTTGTTGGTAAAGTCCTTGTACATATGGTAGAGAAAAATGTTTGTTTTGATGTTTCGTTCATTTCTGTTCCATTTAGAAACATAAACATATTAAAAGGTCTAAGAAATAAAAAATTAAAGAAATTTATGTATATATATATAAATATATATATATATATATATATATATATATATATATATATATATATATATTACACAATAAGTATATGTTAATTTTTGAGTGTTTTGTTCCGACTTGTGGTAATCACTTTTTTGTATTTCGTATGTACAGGGTGCGTCTATTTTATTGCACGCAAGGGTATTATATTGTCGCCTTCTTAATATAGCATTTTAACTAAGGGTCCATACACATGCAATACTTTTATCGCACCGATGGCGCTGTATTTGTATCGATTAATACGCAATAGTACAAAGTGATACCAACGCGTACGAAATCGTATTAATCCTTGTATGTATCGTTTTTGTTTATTAATTGACTGGGAAGAGACCTCGGTAGAGGTGCACAGCTCTCATTAATGTTTAAGTCCACCCGGCTCCCGCAAAATTTGCGATATCAATATACTGTGTGTGTTTTTAATAAAATAAAATAGCTTTCATTTTTTGCAATAATGATGTGTAATAGTGATTGGCCAATATTTTGAAAATTTTATTTTTATTCTAACACTCATATTTTTGGATTATTTGGAAACATTTCATTTGTTTTATAACGCAGAGAGTGTTTATAACTTGGCATCATTCCAATAGTTGAAATTCTATTTTTTTGTGAAATTCTCAGATGTATACAAGGTGTCCTAGAAAAGGCAATATTCTGATAGCTATTTTTTTATAGTTTGTAAATTTGTACGTAACTGCAAAATATCAAATTTCTATTCCTTACAAATTACAATAATAAAAATGAACGTAATTATCAAAAAAATGTGAAAATATAATTGAACTCAATTATTACAACGGAGCAAATACTGATATTGTTGTACATAGACAATTTTCCAATATCTTAAAGGCTATCGGAATTTTCAAGTAACGTCATAAGTATAAATCCAAAGGATTGAGATCTCGGTGGGAAAAAGGTCCTCTCTACCTATAGTCATACATATATGCAAGAAACATATGACTCCATTCGAGACATTAGCATGTACTGAAAAGAAAATGTCTCTATTATAATGTCGTTGGTGCCTAGTTAATTTATTACATGTCAACTAAACTGCAATCTTTTATCAGGATTATCTCCCAGTAATTTCTGAAGGCTTATAAGTTTGAAAGGATATAATTTATGTGCTTTGAGAATTCGGGCTACTGCCGACTGGCTTGTTCCAATATCATTAAATATCAACCTGATAGATGTATTAGAAATTTTTTTAACATAAGATAGTAATAAACTCACTTCCATATCTTCACCAAGAGCAGTTTGTCTATAAGTACTTGTTTTTCATACATGCCTGTTTTCCCTAAATTATTTGCGATACGGGTAGCAGGTTCGGATATTTCTTCGAATAGATGTTACTTTGCGTTTGTTTTCTTGTTGTTTCTGCATAAAAATTAATCCGTAAAATTTAAATATCAGTTCAAGAAACAACGAGATGTATTGAAAGATTTATTCAGTCGAACTGACTTTGTTAGTTAGTTGTTAGTAATCAGTATTTTTATATCATAGAAATTATATTTTTGTTATATATATATAACAACTAGATTGCCTGTTTTTCATATGGTAGATAATGAAATAATTGGAAGTGTTGCCAGTTAAAAAAGTCTACTAGGATATATCTACAAATACATTATTATTGTATGTAAAAATTGTAACTGAAAATACTAATCAGCAGGTTCTAGCGTTCTTCAAATAAAAAATAGTGTTTGAAGGAAGAAATAATTCCATAATAGACATATTGTGTGTAAAACAGAAGATGCAACAAAAAATAAATACTAATAAGATTAGCAATTTTACAAAACAAAATTTATGAATATTCACAAATCTTTCTGTTTCACCCCTTTTATACACAGCTGAATATGACAATCACGGATATTCAGTACATGTTTATAGATTACTATTTTTTTCTAAATTAATTGTGTAAGAGAGTCATATAAGGATGGTAGGAGAAATCTGTTATAAAGCACAGAAATCCACATTATAAGAATCCAGTAGTAAAAACCGTTCATGCATATGGCCTGACCGAGAGAAGGGGACGATCGATCTTTTAGATTCTATGTTCTACGGTACGAGAGAGGCAGCCGCCATGATTGATATAATTGTTATAAATTGCTGGAATTGTGTCTCAAATAATTTTAACTATTAATAGAAGTTGAATTTCCAGTGTCAAGATAATGGGTAACAAATCAAAAATTTAGAGGGATGAAATTTTCTCTTATAGACTAACTAAACCGAGCAACCAACGTTACAGTTTTTCAATAGTACAAAATGAAAAAAGTTAACCATATTTATTGATTTAAAGAGTTAATGTGGGTAGATTCAAAAAATTTTTCTAATAGAAGTACGTCCTTTCTTTTATTTCTAGAACGAAGGAAAAATTGGTCACAAATAAAGATTTATAAACCTGTGACCTGGGAGAAGATAGATTCAAACTAAACATGTTTATTTCGTTGATGTTTTGCACTCGACGGAAACTGTGGTACACTTGCTTAGAATTATATTTAGAGAAGCAGAGGAAAAAGTTGTTGACACTCTAAGTGTTTTTTATGTTCTTTGTTCTATGCATGTCTTTGTGTCTTTGATTTTTGGGATTATATTGGCAGAGCACGATGGTTAGAGCCAGAAGTAGCATAGACTATATTTAGAACAATATTACAGAAGAAAAAACCCAAATGAAGTATTCTGCTTTAGCAGTAAAGTTTCAAATTGTTTTCACATTAGTGTCATCTACTATTTTCAAATTTTTGATAATCTTTCGAAAACTAAATTTCAAACAATAATATATCTGTCTATGATGTACATGTCAAAGTTCATATCGGATGAACAGGATTCTCTCTCCTTCTAACTCCTTTCCAATGATCATATGAAAATCTAATGCCTTTGTAGTATCAATTTCTTACTTAATGTTGTTTACCACTTCTTATTTTAAATTGGCAATTTCATTTGAAATAGAAGATCTATAATCTGATCCCCTTGCTGCTTTGTAAAAGCGTAGGCTTAAAAACCTTTAGGTTAAAAACATTTTCTTGTCGCTATTTATGAAATCATAAAACATAAATCCTTAATATAACTAAACAGAAAAATATCCAAGATGAAAAATTAAATAATTTTATTGCTTTTCACTTCTACTTTTTTACTAAATAATGCACACAATTACTTTGATACATTAAATAAAGATGTAAACTATTAATATGTTTCCTAGATATTATAAGGATATTTTACAGACCTGAATTAAAAATGTATTATGTTAATTCTACACTAAACAATGGATAATTTCAATTTTTTACGTTAGAAATGGAATATATTAAAAGGTTAATCATACCGTATGCTTTAATTTTTGAACGGAAAGACCAAGTCGAAAGAAATTTAATAAACATAAATTAAAAATCAAATTGTATTTTACCAAACAAAAATAGATACAAAACTTTATTTGAAAGTGGCCACTTCGGAAAATGTAATATTTGAAGTAATAAGAATAAGTAATATGGAATAAGCAATGTAATGTATGATACATGGAAATTTTATGAACTACAATGTTAAAAGGAGCGTGAAAGATACGATAAACCTTCCTTTTAATCAGTTCTTCAAAGTGGAGAAACTTATCAGGTAAAAAAACATATTTATTATTTGAATAAAATTTTTATGTGTTTCTTGAAATTGTTGCATTATAGTATTATTTGGATAGTTTTTGATATTTATGATAGTTATAACTGTTAGATGATTTATAAACTTTATCACCAACATTAACAAAAGTTTCTGACCAATGAATATGAATATTTTAGTAGAAAATCAAATAAATAAGAAAAATAAAAACAAAAGTAAATTTTGAAGTTTGTTGAAGAATAATGATAACATAAGAAGAATGGGAACTGTATGCAAACAAGATGCAAATTATAGTTTCTAGTTAAAAGATTATAAAACAGGTGTTTTTTTGATTTTGTGTGTTAATTTATTATTGCTTCTTGATGAAAAAAATACTGCACAAGCTCGGCAATGGCTTGAAAAGTGAATTCTGCTCCATCGAAAAGAACCATTAGTTATTGGTTTGCTAAATTTAAACGTGGTAATGGTGAACGAGGTGGTTACTCTAAAAAACATCAAAAATTCCACGAATTGATTATGTCTAATCATAAATTGAAATTGTGTGAGATAGCAGAGACTGTAAATATATCAGAAGGCAGAGTGTGTTCACAATTATGCATGAACATT
Source organism: Diorhabda sublineata (assembly GCF_026230105.1). Lineage (NCBI taxonomy): Eukaryota > Metazoa > Arthropoda > Insecta > Coleoptera > Chrysomelidae > Diorhabda > Diorhabda sublineata. The sequence goes on along the minus strand of NC_079485.1, from coordinate 12,273,955 downwards.
TGATCATGAGAAACCATTTTCAAAGTGAGTGCCGCGTTTACTCGCAGTCGATCAAAAACAACATCGTGATGCGGAGCATTGTTTGACCACTTTTACACGAAATATTTTAGATTTTTTGCGTCGATTTATGACATGGATCTACCACTTCACTCCGGAATCAAAACGATCATCATCTAAGAGGACTGCAGCTGGTGAACCACGTCCAAAGCGTCCAAAGGCACAACAGTCAGCTGGGAAGGTTACGTCTGCAGTATTTTGGGATGCGCATGGAATATTGTTCATTTACTATCTCCAAAAAGAAGAGACAATCATTAGCTTATACTACATAGTCGTTAGATCGTTTAAATACAAAAATCAAGGATGAACGGCCTCATATGTCGAAGATAAAATCATTATTTTACCAAGACAATGTATGATTCTTAAGTCGATAGCAATAAAGGTTAAATTGAACAAATCATATTTCGAATTGCTGCCACAGTATAATAGATATAACAAGCTACCTTGAGATTTACCAGAAAACAAGAAACCAAGTTATAAACGCAGCAACCATTGTAGGCTCCTGAGATACATATTTGACAGGAAACGCAAAGCATGATATATAAAACTTTTATGAAACTGATATGCGATAAACAGAAGTTAGAATGAGGAAAGAAAAACAAACCAAGCACCAAAAACTACTGGGATGACGCTGTAGAAAGAATTCAAGGTAGATTCATATTATCTTACAGCATGATGCGTTTCGGTTTTTGTAACTACATCACATCTAATTCTAATATATCGATCGTATGCAGCATGAAACGTTTCGCTCTTATACTTGATCGCCTACTATTTTGTCAATCAATACAATTTCTTATAAAAGCATTGTTGACAACTAAATTTGAAAAAATCATTGAATTAAAAAATTGAACAACTTTTATGAAACCAGAGTCCATTATTTATTATATATAATATCTAATTAAGTAGCCATGTTGTTTTTCAACGGTGTACGAAGGCATATTGACTCACCACCGAAAACTGACGAAGCTAGTTGCTTATTCACAAAATCCAATATGCAACATTACAGTTTGTAACGTTGAGTAAAATCCTCTTTTCAACAATCAAAATGTATAATCAAATGTATGAATTAAAATTTAAAAAAGTGGTTAAAGGTTTTATTAAATTAAATTTAAAAAAAACTTTTATTCATAAATTTAAATCGCCGCAAACCATATTCACTATGATCATGACATCATGAAACGTGTAAACAAATAAACGTTTTCATAAAATGTTATGTGGAGAGAATCGGGTGATAAATTGCTCGGATATCGAATAACACAATAATAAAATGCTTTCTAAACAGTATTAAAAAATTTGAATGAAAGATGTATGATTTTTATTGTTGAATTTCCAATATTCTCAATTGTATAAGTTGTTTTGTAATGGGACAAATGGGTGACAGTAGTGAGCACTGAGGATATTCGAACAGAGATAAGAATCGATTGCTTTCCGACTCTTTATAGTCGAGTACCACGTCAAATTAGCATGTCATTATCATTCGTGTTCATATTTCGTGCTTTTACTTTCCACACTTTATATAAACTCGCTCTGTTCAACTATCTAAAAAATTAACGGATGAAACACCATGGACGTCAAAGACTGAAAGTGAACTAAACACTTTTTGGTTTAGTAATACAAATGTGAAGATTCCCGCCAATTAGGTCTTCCCGCTGTAATTAATTTTCGCGGGAGAAGGTTTATTGGTGGGTGGTAGTAGTGTAAACAGTGTGTTCAGTATGAATATCGTCAACGGTTCTACAAATTACAACTTATTTGCCTAACCCACTACATTAATTGTCTTTGTTTAATGAATTCCATGAGCGAACTATTTTTCTTGGTAACACCTCTCACATGCCTAAAATATTTTATCTCTGTAACTTGCATTGCACTTGTCCATTATTGAGAATCAATTAAATCAATATTGGTCTCTAAATTGCTTCATTAACATTTAGTTTCGTGTTTATTCATTAGGAAGTTGTTCATACTACAATATGTATCGAAAGCTTTTTCAGTTTTCTTGGCATTCTCTGCGTCTTCATTGGATGTATTTTTTATTTCTGTTTCAAGGTATTTGACTGGGATCACTATGGTACTTTATCATAAGGTTCCTCCATATCAATAAATCCAAATAATGCATTTGTATATCGGCGGACAGTTTTATCTATAAGTTGTTTGATGGTAAATACGTGATCATGTATATTCTACCTCTGCGGACTAACCTTTGTGCAACATTTAGAGTATTTTCTACTTTAGGACCCAATTTCTTATTTATAACTACCATCGAGGTACACAGTAAAGTTATTCTTGTGTAGTTGTTACTTTGCTTGCTATCTCCAAACTTAAAAACATTTCAGGTGTTATTTCGGCGCATTTTGTATATTATGATGTAATAAACGACTCAAATATATCGTTAAAAATATATTACTTATGGATGTTATTATCATCTTTTCCTAATAGCTTATTTTTTAATTTGTTCACATGATGCCATTGGTTATATTCAACTAAAAATAAGTGAAATTCTGCAATGTGCAATTCGTCCACACCGTTTTGTTACGATAAAGGAAGTGTATTATACGTTCATTGGGGGTTACAAATATGCCATTACACTTCAAATGTGATTGGACGACTGTCACACTTTTTCAACAAATACGAAAAACTATATTTTTATATTATATATATTGAAAATCACTACAATACTAAAAATGGCGGCGTTTTTGACTGGTCATGATAAGTTTATTTATTCCAGCTGCATACGTGTATATGATCAACCTTAACAGAACATGTTGATACCCGTCAAACATGTAATGTCCAAGTTACCCTCAAATGAATTAAGTGAGCGATGAAGAAACTGGAAATATAACGAGAACGGAAGAAAACCGACTAAATTCCTTTTCCAATATATACAAAATGAGACTAAATTATGTAGAAAGTCATAAAAAGTAGAGATATCATTTAGATTAACCTTATAAAGATTTACTGATCAAATCGAATACTCGCAGGTGTATGAAGAATTATCAATAACTTTTTGTAAAGCTATTAATTGAAAAATCCTTTTGATACAAATGTGAATTCATTGTTTTCTCATGATCTGTACATTTTCCAATTTCTATGCATTCGCATCATCAACATGACTTATACAAGAATATTACGAGCAGCTAGAAGGCAAGTTTTATGTTTCTATTTAGCCTTGCTACTGATGCTTTTATATCGACCGTAATAAAATCAATAGAAATCAACTCGCATTGGAAAGGTATTAGCCTTAACACATCAATGTTAATACTTCAAGCTATCTCATCATCACAATATTGCTTAACTCTCGGAAATTATTGTCAACATTAATAATACTGCTAAGTAAAGTGTGTAACCTATATTTATACGCTTTCAATATGCAAAACGACTGACCGCCAACCAAGAATGAAATTTTAAATCAACCTTTCGTAAATGCAAGATGAGAACTTTTTAGATTTTTGTCTTGCAAAACTTCAGAAACTTTATTCGGTTGCTTATTAATATCAACACTTAGATTTTGATCTATATTTGACGGAAAAAATTGAATACAGTGCTAACGTAATTTATGATACTGTACTGATATAATTATGAAAATTTATCAAGTAAATTTGAAGTTAAACTGACATACCCATTTTGTCACAATGAACAATTGCAGAATAGCTTACCTGAAACAAAAATTAATATTAATAATTTACATATGAAGTATGTCAAGCATTTTTTAACTAGACCACAATTGTAAAGGGTCATGTGATCATTATTATATGTCTTATATCGACATCAGCAAATAACGAATTTAAGAACACATTCGCTGGCGGCTCAGTTGCACTGGCTACTAGCAATAAGAAATCGTAAGGAAAAGAGACGTAGTCAAACCATAATAAGGGCACTTAAGTTCATGAAGAAATAGAAAGAAAATAATCCTCGCATGTAATTTTCTAAATTTAATACATACATTATCTTTAGCTTTCCATATATTTAACGACGGGTGGATGTTAAATAACGCTTACATACTCATTGAAGGCAACTTCTTTTGAAGGATGATTTTTAAATAATAAAGTATATTCTGAGCTTCGTCATCAGTTTTAAAAAATCTTGTCAATAAGTTCATGTTCCTATAGTGAAATACCATTTATTACCAAGTCGATTAGATTACAGTGTGAATATACCTCCCTGTATATTGAAGGAATTTCACTTACACCCACCTCAATCAAGTCCCAATCTATTTGGAGTTTATGCTAAGTGTCTAATTTTATTCCTGTGATAAGCCTTCAGCCCTTCAATGTGGCGTCTCGCCTCCCTCCCGATCTAGAGCTCCCTATGCTTCCGTGTTGATGTAGCGTTAGCCGGGAATTGTTGCCTCAGGGATACGTAAATTAACAGACCAATCATACTCTCACATAAGAAAACTGCTTATGAAGGGTGCATCATAAAATGTTATCCATTGTTCGAATACTACAGTTTCAAGTATGGTAAACGAGTATGAAATAAAGTGACGAGATTTCCTTCATTACTTGTCCTATTTTTCAAAGAAATGGATAAAATTGATAATGATGATGGGAAATCTTGCGATTAAACAAAAGGAATACAAAAAAATTCCTTATGACATGCTACAATAAATAAGAGCTCTTAAAAAATATAACAGACTTCAAAGAAATTGTCATATGCATCACTTCTTCACAACTGGCGTCCCCATCTACTCTGTAGTGGATGAACCAACTTTGATTCTGAAAAACTCTAATTTCGAAATTCGTATATGCGAATGAGAACATCTAAATAATACTCTTCACACTTAATTAATAAGCAAATTATGAGAAATGAATTTTCCTAAGTGTTATCCTAATCACGAAGGAAGGACTAGCAGTTTTTGGTGACTCTCCCAAGTATTATGTTGAATCATTGAAATTATGGCCAGTGACAGCATTAAAACCAACTCAGAATCTGAGCGTTAGTATTTTTGGAAACAAAGTCATAGTGGTTATTGTCACACTGTAATAGCGTTGAAAGACTTATATTGCAATTGAAATTGTAAAAAACTCTTTGACCAATCATCAATATAAAAACATAATGACAAAAACAGTCATTATGTTTGTTTCAGAGAGACACATTTCACTACAATAAAATTCTTGGGGTTTTAACGTTTTCACCATATTATTACGAACTCGTCCCCGACATGAAGCATCCGGCCGGCAGGCGATTTGTTTACATTGCTTCTTTTGAACTAATTTCTAGGAAGGTCTATTAATTTATTTGTTTTGTTTCTTTATTTTTTAGAGAGTAATAGAAAATTTTGAATAAATTATATAAGTTAGTTAAAAGCTAGTGATAAGTTAATTATTATAAGTTAGTTAAGTGCAGCGTTAAGTGTTTACATACATAAAGAACGTAAGAGACAGTGTTTATAAATTCACCCTACGAATAGAAAGAGTGTGAATAAATAAGAAAAGCATTATTATATCTTAGTCATGTGTCTGAAACATAAGTTATAATTTATTGAGACACTAAACCTGGTATGTTCTCTTGTCAAATTTGCTGGACTACTTTGCAGTGTTCGACTAATATTGAAACTGACAGTGATTCATTAATATTTTTTATTGTTTACCTGTGACTACTTTCAATTATCCTTTAAAATTAACAGATATAATTCTTATATTGTTTTTAAAATTCGTTTGTTATTGAGCAATTTTCCGAAAAGTGTTACTATTAATATATGAAAACGAATATTTCAATTTTAAAATCATTGGTTTCAAAATTTATGAAACACTACAGAATTTCGTAACGATTTAATTAAACGTATCTTTTTACTAAGAAATACAATGCAATATTGTACCCCTATCCAATAGCGTAACCGTATCATCTCAGACAAACTTTCTTGAGGCGTGCGCCAACTTGTGATTTTAAGCCCACCATAAAATTTTAACTTCTGTTACAATGTGCCAACTCGTGATCGTGGTTGTCGTGAAGATTAGACAACTCGTGACGGAAGATTATGCAGCTCGGGATTTTAATTACGAAATGAAAAACAAAAATTATACATATATTTACAGTGTATTTAAGTACAAAATATTTTGCATTCTAAATATTACATTATTACATTTTGAATATAATAGGTATCTTACAAATTCATATTCTGTTATTTTACTTTCATTTAACATGTTAATTTGTTTTTCTGAAATTGATTTCGTCTGTCTTGTTCTTTTAGTTTTCATTTTTACTGAACAATTATTTCTTTTATTTTTTATATATGTAGCAGTTTAATAGTCTAATAAGACTACAATATTTGGATGGTGATGGTAAAATAATTTAGAAAAGTGAGATTGAAATGACTCATACAGATTGATCTTAAGTGACATATCGCTGGATCTGGATGCCCATAAGTGTGGAGGGAACACTACATCCTCTGCTAAGTAATTTTCTACCAAATAATCAACCATGTTTGAAATTTAACTATTGGTCATATCCTCCCTCCATGACATTATCGAAAAAGCATTGACTTACTTTTTCAGGAAAGAGATAAGGTACGCCAAATATATGTTGCAGCCATTTGACTGAAGCATCAGACTTTTTATCATCAGAAACTAATACTAATATTTGTTTTTTCCTACACAAACTTTGGGTTCGGTTAATCTACATCCAAGTACGGTTGATAATGGCCAACCAGTAATTATGGCGCTGAGAATAGCTAGTTCAAACTCGATAACAATTCGAGAAGGATATACAGCCATATTAAATTTTTCAAAGGCTACACGAAAGAGCAGTAATGTACGTTGTTGAAAGTTTATTCGGTGAAAGGCAAAAGATCGACGTAACATAAATGTTCATTGTGAACACCATGTATGATGAACAAATAGAAAAAGTACTTTGGACAGTATTTAAAAGTGATATCCATGTAAAATGTTGCTGGGTTTTTTAAACAATGTAAATTTATTTTAGTTCCAAATGTAATTATGTTAATAGTTGAATCAAAGCCTAATAAAAATATTCTCCTCGGTCAGTTCTGTATTATTTATAAAATTTAAAGCGATATCTATTAATGGTGTGGCGAATTGACTTTATATATTTTATAGTTAAATGCTCCCTATACGGTGATTTAACAATTTTATAGTATACAATCTTTTGCCTTTTGTCGGTAGTTGCTTTACGTTTGCAGTTTCTCTACTTAGTTTTTGCACATTTGCCATGATCTAGATCAAAATCCACGATATTGTTGCTTTCTGAAATAAGCAAACAAAATCAATTTAATTATTTAAAAACGAAAGAAGTGTATATGGATATTATTAGACTAACGGTGGTATCTTATCATACTCAAACCATAGAACAAAGACGTTCCAGCGAACTCACCTCCGTCGGTATGGCACTTTGCTTTACATCCTTTTACTGAGCAGCACCAAAGAATTTTGAAGTTTCTATTTTTTAAAATTCAAAATCATCAATTACAAGCAATTTGTCTTCCTGCTGACTTAGCAGAAAATCTACTGCTAATCTATTTTTAACTTGTCACAAACACCCCACCGCAAATTTTAAAAACTCATTCTTCTATATTGTTTAGTACCAACTTAATGTTAAAATACAATTTAAAGAATTAAAAAATCTAGGTTTTACATACGTTTCTCCTTTACGAGAACACACCTAATCTATGTTCCTCGATTTAATTACTCCATTGTAACCTGGACAACAACTATCAAATGTTTCAGTACTTACGCGAAAGTAGCTTGATTTACTGAATACTCCTACACAGAGAAGTTTATACAAGCATGTTTCCAACAACGAGTGTTGAATGTCAATTTTAAGCAGAAGGATTATAGCTGAAGCTTATTGAATTTACCGTTGAACACGTAGAAAAATAAGTTTGTTGCTCTAAATTTCCAGCATTTCATCGTAATAATTAACTATCTCCCTATACACATAGTTTCATTAAAAGCCCGCTTTTGTTTTGTCAAGTAAACGTTAAACCAAAATTTATTCAAAAGCTGCCTGCAATTGATCATTTCGCCCCTGCCTTTGTGATTAATATTAACCCATAAAGGTAATTTAAACTCTTTATAATACACATGCCCTTGCAATGTTATGTTAAGGACAGATCTTTCTATATTTAGAAACAATGTAGAATTCGTGATTATAAATCAAAAGCAGTAAACAAGTTATTATACGGAGTGAGTTTAGGAAATATTTTGCAGTATTCATTAGATTTTGGGGAATCACTGAAACATTTTTGTTTCTTAAAATAGACTCAGTTTTACCATGAAGATGTTTCTCATTCACCAATTTCCTTATTGGTACTTGCCCAACTTCTTAACATCAAATAAGGAATCTAAATGCAACAAAAATCGACGTGTTTAAGTATGTATGTATATAATTATCTGTAGTTCACTCTGTATATAAATTACATCGGTGATTGACAGTGGAAATTTTTCTAACATCAGCTTATAACCATTTAGGATTTTAAGTTTGTTTGTGATGAACAAGTAGCTCATGGCTATTATCGAAAACTGTCCATTGCTTATAATAAATTTCCTTGAGATACTAATACTGATGTTGCTACCAGCTACCTGCGAGCGTGCTCATGACATCTTTGAACTTGTCTGTCAGACGATCCTCCTTCCGCCCTGCCCTGGTCGTCGTATGACGGCCATAGGTGAGCGTATGTGAAGATGAGAACTCGATTTGTGGAAGATAACGTACCAGTCCCTTTTGCTTTGTCTATGAGAGCTATTTATGCTAAATTCAGCATCTACTATGGGTTAGCACATCCACCGCACTTCCCGATCTTAAAGCGATACCGATTTCCAGTACAACGTTCAACAATGGAACTGTTAAATAGAGAGGTTTCATCTTGACAAGAGGCAAAATTTGTAACGAATAAAAAGTATTATGACTACGGTTATTCACACCTCGTAACTATCCATAATATGAAATTGTAAAATGCTGATAATTCAAGGAGTTCGTAATTTTAATATTAGCGTTGATTTTGACTTGATTTGATTATAAGGTTTCTAAGTTTAATAAATATAAGGTAAAAAACAACTTATTATATTTATCGATACTTTATGTATTACAAGCACAAGTTTAAGTCTGTTTTTTATTGCAGTTTGTTATTTATAAAAATCGGCAATTCAATTCAATGAATAGGAAATTTTATTATTTTATTTATTGTTCGATCATGTCACTCAGTATATATATATATATATATATATATATATATATATTATGGACTCATTTATGCGGATATAACTTTTGCTTGTTGTGTTGCCTTGATTAATTTTCATTTTCGGTATAATCCCCTGTACTATAAACCGTCCATGGGCAGATTAGATTTGAATGCGTGATTGGATCTAAATTTTCGGAAGGTCCTTTGCATGATAATTTCAACCTGTGGGTGTAGGGTGTATACGAAGCTCTGTGGTACGGATGAAAATAGCGGTAAGATTGTAGAGGTATTGATTTATCTCTCTTGTACTCTCGTACACCCTCTACGTTCCCTTTTTGCGTCATTTTATTCCCCTTGCTGAAGCGCTAGACTAGGCCAGTTATAACACAGAACAAACATAAAAAATATATCAGTCAAAAACTGGCATTGTCCATTTTCAGATATGATTGAAGCATTGAAAAAACTGATATTATGAATAAATATCATTATTCTCAACAGTATGCGAGATATGGTAAGGTAAAATAGAAATTGTAAGAAATACATGACTGTTTAAAGGGAATATTTAAATAAAACTGTCAATCTTAAATTACACAATACATTGTATTCCTTATAGGATTAGTGTTGTTTAATTAAGAATATACTTACTGAATATGTTATGCATTAAAATATAGAATTATTTGTCACATTCTAAAAAAATCTGTTGATCTAAGCTAAATTACTAGCACCATAACTACGTACTGCGATTATATTTGACAAAAATAAACAAAAATATTAGGAAACAGTAAATTTCCAATCATAACCGAAAATAAGATTTTTATTCGTCATACTATCCGATAAAGAAAATTGTTCAGAGCGACTAAACCTTTTGAATAATTAGATGCTAGAAAAATTGACCAGAGCACGTCTTCCACTTAAGCATAGTTATGTTCGATGGAAGATGTTGCTGACTACCTCGTATTGACTGTCTGATCAGTCGCACGCCAAGACAGTATAAGATATATGTAACATTTTGGACGTTTCTGTACAAAAAATTCCATTACACATAAAAATTACACTGTAAAAATGGAGATCCGTGAATAAATAGCAGATGACGCTCGATATTTGTACTAACTTGGTTTTAAGAAGAATTTTAACAATCCCTTCAAGTTCTTTAAATAATCAATTCCAAGTTACTAGATGACTGTGAATATTTAGGCCAACAAAAATATTATTATTGGTAGCTTTTTTGTAGCTTTCCATCTTGTCTTTTTCTTCGAAGCCTTTTGTGAAGCGTTTTCTACGATGATCTTGCTCATCTTCTCGATAAAGTGACTGTAAGACCCCTATCACACTAGTGCTCCAGTAGCCCTTATAAGAATTTACTTGGTTAATATACATACTCATTTAATGTCAATATAGATTCAGAGTTCACGTTCAACTTCCAATGCCTAATACCTTTGAAGACTATTCCATAAGACCCAACTTGGGTAGAGGTTGTAAAAGTACGTTTTTCAATATACATATACAAGATTTCTGCGTAGAATGTTCTTCTCGCCAGGTCTTTCTATACCAATGCTGATCTCTAGATATACTTAACATCAACTCAAGAAACATGGTAAATTTGTAAAACCCCCTTGCTAACGAAGAAGCATACATGTTACTTTCATATCACCGCATAGGCGATTCAAATATGATCAAGACAAACGCTCTGACACATTTATTTATTATCGAAAATATTTACAAAAATTCATAGTTTCTCAAGGTAAGTTACTCACTAGTGAGCACACATTTGTGCCACTTCTCGAAAAGCTTTTTGATACCGGTATAATTATTTGGGCTACTCGGACAGCTATGTTTTTATCTTTTCGTCGGTGCTAAATTTTAGAGGGCTTCTTTTAGTGGTCTAAATATGTAGTAGTCGCATTGTAATAAGTCCGGACTGTAGGGGGCATGTTCTCTCACCCTAGTTCTGTATGAATTGTATGAATAGACTCTACGCTACCAATACTAATGCAGAGTTTAGCGGAAATTTTCGAACATTAAGTCTACGGCCCTCCAAAATGAGTTATTCTACGCGGCGACTGTTGTCTGGTGTGCAGTCGATAATTATGCTGACAGTAGCACGCTTAAAATATGCATCCCGACGAAAATTATGCCACACTGTTAGTAAAGGTCCCAGCTAACACATAATCAAGCCACGACTTCCAAAACATACAAGCACGCCATCTACAGCGTTTGTCTCAATAATAGTTAAACCGCCCTCGTATGTAGTAAAGGACCAACAGGAATACATACTTTTGTGCAATAACACAACCTTCAAACTCGTTTCGTACGCGTTAATAAAATGCCTCCTTTTTGTATTTAAACTTATGACAGACACCTCTTTTCGAAAAATTTTCCTATACACTAAACCCCACCAGCAAGCACTTTTTATGTGAACACCCAGGCAATTCAGTTTTCCTTCCGTTAATCCCAGATCCCTCACCAAGTTGTTGAGCTTAATCAGAATCAAATGGCAGAAGGTTAAGGAAGTTTATTACTTTGTTGTTTCTTGAGTTATGACCAGTAATATAAACACTGCAAATGATTTTTTAGTTTCCCCCATATTATTGGTACATAATTTTTTTTCTTTTTTCGTTTTTTTGGTCATGTTCTTATATCTTCAATACAAACACACTATACCTTATGTGGTACACACGATTTATCCAGAGCAAATTTAGTTCTAAAGTTAAATAATCTTTTTAAAAAAGTTTTTTTGTTTACAAATCAGAAACTCGACAAAAATATACCAAAAACTGTCATCAAAATGTTTACATGTTCAGGAAATTTAAAGATGACGGTAAAAAACAAAATATGTTAAAAAAAAAAGAAGACCAACTTTGTGGTGTAAAAATGTGATTCCGTAGTCATCCATATCCATTATACCTAGTTTTTTAATTATTTTAACTAACTTTATCGAGTGAATATAGTATAAAATATATATAAAATGTAAAGTAATGATAGTTGATACATATTTTCGAGTACATATTTAGTTTTAGCAACAAAAAAGATGAGAATAAGGTATTTTCAGTAAAAGTGATTTCATACTTGGTTGTGTTACTACATATTCTGACTCAATGGTTGGAACAGAATAGTTCAATTCTTAATTGAAGCTTGTGTTAGAAATAAAATGATATAAAGTTTTATTGTACTACTTAGAATATTTGTCTTTGCAACAGTTACTTCTCAAATTATCTTTTCACTACCTATAAATACATTTCTACTGTATTGAAGAACAGAAAAAATCTACCTAAGTACTCTATGTCCATAAAAGTATTTGATAAATTAGTTTGTGATACCACCTTTCATTTTGTAAATTATAAACTTCTAGAATGTTCATTTATTTTGTAAACAGTTTAATTAACTTTATCGCGTTAGCACTTTGCACGAAGTTTGCAAATAACGCGTAATTTTAACAAGCCCAACGATGATTGCCTTTATAATTTAAATTAAAAAGCATTATAAATTTTTGGGTTTCGAATAATATTCTTCAAAAAGGTTCTTATTCTTGGGAAAATAAATTTTAATATCATGATAATATATGGTAAAGAGTGTTTATAATAGGACGATTATTTAAACAAGAATAAAATCTCAAGCAGATTTTAAAACCAGATAACTTCGTTCCAATGACAATATAATAATTACCGAACGTAATTTTTGGTAGAAGTTATGGACGCAGGCCTATTTTGTCCCCTTCGGTGGTACAACAAAGCGTAAAGAAGCAAGAACAAACTCATCATAAGCGTATCCTGAGGGATGGGCCCTTACCCGTTAATCCACAATGATTGACAGGATCAATTAAACAGAGCATATATCTGTCGATTACACTGTTCGTCGAATCTAAATCTTCGGATCATTGCTTAAATCCGGTAAAGAGATTTAGCATAGCGATCGTTAGATAATTGAAAGAATTTTAGTAAATTTCGTTGAATATTTCCGATAATAACAATGCTATAGACGCAGAAAAATGACTACTGGAAATCTTGATGGATAAAAGCATTTTCAATATTTATATAATCCTACTGAGGAAGCATCTGAGATTGTTTCGTTTGGTTTGCTTTGTTTGTTTTTGGTCTGGTTTATTGTCACGGAAGCGACGGAGGAAATCTGATACGTAGTATTATTTAAAATGATAGTGTTAATGTCGATTGAAAAAGTGAGATGTTGTGCATACATTAGAAAGTAATAATTTCTCCTCGGCAAACACTTAAGGTTAAGTTTTTTTCCAAGCATATCGCATAGTATTCTTAAGAATGTCATTTATCTCATGCAAATTCGTTACATCAATTTTCAGATTTTTTGAATGATTTCAAGTGCAAATAATGTTAACTATATATACGATAGCACAATATGAGAACATTTGTGTTCCTTATTGCAATAGATTAATTATAGTTATATAAAAAAGTTAATCAGATCACTTTAGTGAAGTAATTTCTCCCTAAACCGTATAGTTTTTAGAATATATATTTTGGATTGTTTTTAACAAATTCATGCTCACATTTTTCAACATCACAAAAATTGTGACGCCTTACTATTTCCACTAAAGCATTGTCACAATTGATGATAATATTTTTTCAATTTGAAGATATTGATTAAAAGTTATAGTATTTTCAGCTTAACAGCTTATTTCCATATCTTGAGTTCAATCATCTTTGACTAAATTCATCAGTAATTGGATCTTCAGATAGATATTCGTGTTACAAATACTGTAGCGTTTTTTTTTGTGAAAAAATATTTAGTTAATTTTAAAAAAAATCTAGAAAAGATTAATTAAAAACACTAGGCATCTCGCTTTTTTCAAAGCAAAACTCGAAATCAATGTTTATTAATAAATAATATATGTGACAAAAAAATTCTTTAAAAAGTGGTCAAGATCATTTTATAAATAAATATTAAAATCCTTTTTTTCTGAGTTTAACGAAAAGTACATGACAATTCTCCAATAATGCACATATTATCACATTTGTTAGATATAGAATTTTATTAGTTAATTGGACTGTTATTCGAAACCAACATTATTTCTATTATATTCAAGATAATTCACAGAAGAAATCTAGGAGTTCGAGATGTCTATTATATTGTGGATGCATAAAATCTCTAGCATTTGATGAATCACCCAATGTATCTTGTTCAATAAAACAAGGTAGTCAGAAAGCGATAAGGGACAAACAAATACCTTATTGAGAATTGAAGAAAGCAAAATACATAACTTGGAAAATGCGAAGAAATTATCTCTAAAACGTTACTACTTCTATTTTAATGATAAATGTGGGTACAACTACGCAATAATTATAAAAATAACCCCAACAAGTGCATATAATTCGTGGTACGCCTTTGGTTTCCATCATATTATAATGCAGGAGAAACCGTCTATATATCTATATATTTCTTTACTTGACTATATATCCTACGGAGATGAAAAACGGCGGGTGACTGTTTAGGTGTCAAATCCCCTAACCCATCGGCGTCTTCCACTCCATGGTTTGTTTCTCTAAGTGGAAATACTCAAGAGTAACTGTTCTACTTTATAACAAGATGATTGTTATACGGTTATAGAAGCTCCAAAGCTCAGTCAAAGAATAAAATTCGGTCTCAGTGAAATTCTTGTTAAAAATTTGTTTTTATCGAAATAGTATTTAAGGTTTTCTAACTACAAAAGCGCCCAAAATATATCGTTAGCACTAATTATTCGATAACCAAAACAAGTATGAAATGTAGTCGAGGTTACAGAAAAATTATTTTAGTGACAAGGATGGTATTTCTATTTGTTAAAAATACAAAAATTTTGCACCAACCCTTTGAATACTATCATGTGTCTCTACGTTTAATCAGGATATGGCAAGTACTCTTTTGTTTTTAATGTAAGCAAATAATGATTTTTATATTATCAATCAAATATATGAAATCAATCAATGATAAGTACCAGAGTCATTGTATACATAAAAATTGCGTGTAACGATGTATGTTCGCGATAAACTCCGAAATAACTGAACCAATTTTTAGCAACTTTTGTAGGAATCGGTAATTTTATCCAACTTGGGAGATGGGGTAGTTTTTATTCCTATTATTGATGTGAATATTTGTTATTGCAAATTTAATGTTTATTATACGACTTTAGTGTGTACAATATAAAATATTTAATATAATAGACAGCAGTTTGGCATCTAAGTTGCACAGATATCCGGTAGATGGCGACGTATTTTTATTTTTATATTATAGATGATATTTTCATGCTTATAATATATTTGACCAGTTTGGCTTCATATATAGTTTTTGTTTGATTCCACATCATTTTAGTTTATATTTTCAACTTAATCATATTATTACAATTTTTTGTAAACGATTTTTATAATTGTACTTTGTATTGTGTTCTTATTGTGCAGTGTTCAGTATAAAAATTTTTAATATCAGAAATAATAACATAAAATTTTATCGTTTACTGTTTATGTCTATTAATTTTCATACTACCTCTAAAACATGTAAGTATTTCTTGAATGCCTTTTATTTTATTTTCATTTTACAATTTCAGTATAATGCCGCAGCTAATATCTATCCTCAACAATAAGTATAGTTTTGATTTGTTTCCTGCTCACGTGTAGGAAAACCCTCAAGACAGGTTAACCAGGAATGTTGTACACAAAGTAGTACTTAGATAATTTTTAGTTTAAATGATTGAAATTGAAAAAATAATAGTTCGATGTCAATGTTATTTGCCTCATTTATAACAATTAATTTTATATGTTTTTAATTTATATAGTATATTTTGTCAGTCAGTCACTGATTACAAACTATAATTTAAGATGAGATGAATAAAATGTAAATTCAAAAAGTATATGTTGGTTTGTGATTAATTTCAACATTCCGATCCTCTACCTATTACTTTCAAATTTTGGCGGAACGTTTTATTTTCAATACCGTACAAATGAATCTATTTTTAATTTTTTTAGAAAATATTAATTTGATTGTATGAAAAGAATCTATCATTATTACTGAGTCATTGACATTTCGTTTTCTTTTAGTCTTTATCAAAATATTTTGAGATTTAAGATTTTCTTAAAGATATCGGTCAACCCCCTTTGCAATTAATATTTTCTAAGAATGGTATAATATGTCCTCATCGAAATCAATGTCGACTTATTTCACAATTATTTTAGAATTTTATTACTTTATATAGGATGTGTACTTTTGGTTGGACACCGTGTATATTCAACATCATTAGACATTGGATCAATAAATGATGAATGTATTGTGTAATTTAGAAATAGTAGTAGTGTCATCCGTTATAAAATACACATGTACTTTAAATACACAAGCTGTGAATAAACAAAAAAGAAAACAATATACTTTCGGATTTGGAAACGAAATTATCTTCTTGTTTTCTTACATACAATGAACACGTGAGTAAATATCGAGAAGGTCGGGAAAATCTCATCTCCTTAGTATAGGAGATTGAAAAGTCGATAGTAAATATAGTGTAATTAAAAAGTATATTTCTAAAACTAATGATGTATTTGCGTTATGCACATTTTTATTAGAAAAATTTTGAATAAGAATTGAAAATTACTTGCTTCCTTTCGTAGATTTAATGAATTTCATGTAATGTTTTTTATGATATTAATGTGATGAAAACCAATTAGAGAGACCATGAGAAAAGTTTATATGGAATTACATTTCACAGATTGGTAATCGATTGAGATCTCTACATTAACATCTTTAGTAAAATCTAAAAACAATAAATATACGACAAAAGTCTTCAACCAGAATATTGATTTTCTCTGGGAAAAAAATCAGAAAAATGATCAGTAAACTTTGAAAGTTCATTGCCAATTATGTCTAATGAAGCTTTTGGGTGTGACCATCTTACAAAACGCAATACTGTATGATGATGATATTGTCTAAAATATGTTTTTAATGAATTCCTAAAATTTCAATGGTTCCGTAATAATTAGAACATATTATAAATGAAAGTATAATTTAGTATGTGAGTGCTATCATGCTAGAGAAAATAGACGTTTATTTTTTTCAATAAATATATATGTTCAATTTATAAAATGAATAATAAAACATATTTAGCTTATTACACTGCACCATTAGATAGAAGAAAAATAAACATCTACCTACTCATATCCAGGAAGAAACTTAACTACCTAATAATAATGTAATATCGACCAGGTCATCCTAGATAGAGCTGGGAGAAATATAGAAATTAACTGGATCTCAATAGTACTTTTTATTAAACAATCTTCCAGTTATTCCTCAACCACGTCAAAAATGTGTTTATGTATCCCAACGCGAAACAGCTAACACCAAATACATAAGGTTAGTGTAAAATAAATCATATTATTTGATGGAACTAGAAATTATCGTAAATACGATAATTGCTGGTTAGGAAATGACAATAATAAAGCTTCACAATTCACAGTCATATATGCATAGGTATATAAAAGTATAATATATACTTTTATTAAGTGATTCCTCTACAAGCAGAAAAATAAAAGAAATGTTTACACGCAAGATTCTTGTCCAACCAATCGCCAATATCAGATATTACCATGTACACCATATTATCCAATCGAAGCTCCACATATAACCATTTTAACCCCTCTATAAATATAGCCAAGCAAATTAGGATGAATTGAACGGAAAAGTTGTTTTTGGTAACAATGAAATGGTGAACGAAGATTTACTAATACTGTGAAATATATTTTTTGCTAAATCCGTTCACATATTTATATGCATTCGAAAATGATTTTTATGAAAAAGAGAACTATTCAAACATACTGTCCGTCTGTGAGATCTTTTGCTAACTGATTGGAGTATATTATTTATAGTATTTAGAGCTAATGTGAGTAAAACTAATACCTACATACTTTCGATCTGGAAAACGTTTTTATTGAGAAGTGGGTGGTTTTGTTAACATAGTAGCAACAAATCACTTTACAATAATCAACACTACTGTTTTGACGACCAAACTGGTAGTCTTTTCGAAGCACCAATTGAGTTGTTTTATTTTATACACTTTAATAATGAAATATATTATAATAAATATAATACAAATGGGGCGTGACACTTGCTTGTTCACTTGTTGCTTCGTCTATAAAACCAACTCACGCTTGCGCATAAATTCATAATAGCGCCAATATGAGGCGCTTACATAGCCGCCCGCGTTGAAAAGTGAAAAAATTTTTAGGATGATTTAATTTAACATGAAATTCTTCAGTTACAAAACAACAAAAAAATAAGAAATATCAGTCTATAGTGGGCACAACACAAATTTTTGCCATGGCCGGATTAAGACTTAGGGCCCCCGCAGACTGCAGACTTTTTATCGGCCGATAGTTTAGTCGGGTTGGGCTGAAAGTGCGCACACCGAGCCAACTAAACAGTTTGGTTGGTGAACAGGGCGCAGACTATCCAACAGTCGGCCGACTATTCTCGAACTAGTTTGTAACGGACTGTTGAAGCGGTCACACAATATGAAAATGTTGTCCAGAAAAATTATTGCTCTCATCATACTCCGGAGGAGGATAATCAAGAAGAGATTGCGAGAGCATTGGGTGCATCCCATTCTCAGTGACAGATTAGTTAGTGGAAAATTTTACACTATGCATTCCAAATTACTTGATTACCCGAAAAAATTTTTCGCCTATTATCGAATGAGCATTACCAGCTTCAATGAACTTGTCAAGCTAATTGGACCAGCAATAGCGAAGGAGGATACAAATTTAAGACTTTCTATACCTGTGGAGGAGAGATTGAGCGTTACGATAAGGTAAGATAAACCACAAATACTTTTCAACTATTTTTATTAGAATAATATTACAAAATTCGGAAAATATTTACAAGTCATATATTTGCGATTCATCTGAAAAATTTGAATAATAAGACTGGGCTGTATCGTTGGAGTTGCCAGGTGATGAAATGTTTCGAATGGTTGTCGGTTGCGAAATTGGAAAAGAGTACAAGGGTTGCTGAACTCTGTTGTACGTACATGTTGGCGGAGACTGAGCGCACCTAGCTGATCTTATCTGTTTAAAAACGTTAAGAATACTTATTTTAGCATCAAGTTTTTCTTCTGCGGTTAAACTTTGGAGTGAAGGGACCAGTGACAAAGCGAAGTTCACATCTTCATCAGTATTAGGCTCATTTAATGCCTTTAATAATGCTTCATCCACGTCCGTCTGCTTCGGTACATTAGGTCTCTTTTTCCGCTGACGAATAGGGGTGGGAGTGGATGAACCAGCTTGATCATCATGCTCATCATTTGATAGAAAATTTTCCTCTTCCAGGTTACCTTCAGTAAGTCGGTTTTCCATGCATATTTACGCCTTTTATTCGCAGCTTGCCCCGACTTAGTGTTCTTTTGAGCGTTTAATTCGCGACGAAAGCAAGTCCTTAAATTAGCCCATTTTTTTGCACATCACGACCTGAAAAATATTGAAATTTAATTAATTTTTAATTTTTTACAGATATTGAAATATAATTAATTTTTATTTTTTTACAGATATCTGGCTACAGGAGCTAGTTTCAATACATTATCTTTTGATTATCTGATGGGAGCTTCTACAATACGAGATATTACTAAAACTACATGTGAGCAAATATGGAATATACTTCAACCATTGTATATGTCAACCAAAGAAGAAGGCGACTGGATTAAAATCGCAGACGAATTCTATAGTCGCACAAACTTTCCAAACATCATTGGAGCAATTGATGGCAAACATATACGGATGATACAGCCAGAACATTCCGGTTCATCATATTTTAACTACAAAAAGTTTTTTTCGTGCGTGTTAATGGCTTGGACAGACGCAGATTATAAATTTGTATATATAGACGTTGGTTCTTATGGAACAGCTAGTGATTCGGAAATATTTAAATCATCAGAAATGGGTAAACGGCTGTCCCAAAACCGATTAAATATTCCCTCCGGAAGGCAATTGCCTAATGATAATGTCGGAGATGTTATTCCATTCTCTGTCGTAGGGGATGAAGCGTTTGGACTTGGCAATCATATACTACGTCCTTATGCAAAAAGAAATTTAAACTACACCAAACGAATTTTCAACTATAGACATACAAGAGCTCGACGAATGGTTGAGTGTACTTTTGGGATTCTTGGTAACAAATGGCGTATATTTCACCGACCAATGGATGTCAATATCAATTTTTGTGTCAAAATAATTAAAGCTTGCTGTGTCCTGCATAATTATGTAAGAATCAAAGATGGAATAAATTTCACAGAAACTCTCTACAATTGTCCCATGAATAACTTAACTATAAATGAAGACAACCGAGGAAGAAATAATATGAATAACGTGCGACAGTACATGTCGTCATACTTTATTTCTCCCGGAGGCGCGATTCCGTGTCAATATAACAAAGTGTAATAATTGTAAATAGATAAATAAATAAATAAATAAAAATTCACATAAGTACTCTAATATTTTTATTTTTACATTCCTACCTTTGTTTATTTTCTCCTCAGCGCTAAGCGAATTCCAATCAACAACAACTGCTTCGCAAACTTCCTCCCACAGTTTTTTCTTCATATTCGCGTCGGAGTACTCCTTTAAAATTTTTTTATAAAGCGCAGGTCTTTTCTCGACTTCTTCAATTAAGTTTTCGACGGAACTTTCTATAATCAACAATTGTGATTTGGGCGAAGCCATATTGAATAGAAGCACACGACGCCAAATCACAGAGCGAACTGAACTATCGGCCGACTAAACAATCGTCGTGTATGCGCAGGCGTGTATGCGCCAATACTGATTAAACAGTCGGCCGACAGTTGGCCGACAGATTAGTTTGAATGTAATCGAGTAGCCCATCAAACTTTTTTATCGGCCGATACTGAATCGCTGTAGTGTGCGCATATGCATTCCTCTCCATACTGATTAAGAAACCGACCAAACTATCGGCCGATAAAAAGTCTGCAGTCTGCGGGGGCCCTTAGAAGGCCCAGGGCTAAAATAACGACGGGGCCCCCTTAAGGAATTCGGAAACCCGGAAAAATTCACAAAATAATATCAATACGTTAGATTTGTGGTATCAACACGTCAAAAAATACAGAATGATTTCCAAATGATGGGGCCCTCTTGGACCTGGGGCCCGGGGTTATAGCCCCCCCAAGCCACTAGCTTAATCCGGCCTTGATTTTTACTAATGACCTCTTGAGTATCCTTCCAGAAGCTATTTTCACTGATACTACTCTAACGATACCATCTAATACTCAGTGAAGTTCTGTTACACGAGCCATGGGCCAATGTAAAGGTGCTGTATTATCTTCTTTCAATATTACCAACGAATCTATCTAACAATGTTGGTAAAATCGAGGAACAATTACAAACATACAAAAATGCTTATTCCAAAACTTAACGATTTAAATCAAATTTACACCAAGCCATCAGGTCTAATGGAATTTATTTTATAGTAAATTTACAGCCCCAGTTAAATTTGTGTTGGAAAGTCGACTACAAAATTCGCAGTTTCATCATTCTCTAAAGGATTTTACACAAGTCGTAACAATTTCATCTAGGTCAAGATTTGAATTGTCTTGAATATTTTAAAATTTCTTTGATCGCGACATCGAATTACCGACTAACTTAATTGCCTAGTGGTGATTGAGTTGCAAGTTAGCAACTCAAGTTGTATTAGCAAATATGAAGATGTTAATTTCTATTTACATCTCTGTTTTGAGTTTTTTCAAATCCCATATTTGATCTGACGAAAAAATAATTACTTACAAGATTTGTCTGTGTGAAATTATTGTAGATCTTTCTTATAACAGAAATTCACGAAAAGAACGAATCATTATTATACATATTTTTTCAGCGTTCCTGTTAATACATTTTGTAGTCTCTCACTCTTCGAGAGAATGTGGATATAGGTTTCGTTTTCTGCGCAATAAAATTAACACGGTCTCTCTCCAAATATATTTTGATAAATACTTAAAGAAAAGTCGAAGCATCAATTTTATCTATATTTCAAAAATTATTAAAATTAATTTTGAAGAGACCTAAAATCAAGAATATATATATATATATATATATATATATATATATATATATATATATATATATATATATAATAGTAAAGCATTGTGATTAAAAGAAGATATCACACAGGATTTTGTATTTTTTTCTTGTATCTACTGGTGCAAGTGAAAAACTTCAAGATTAATAAATGTTTTTAATCAAGTATGGAGTTTTATCAACATTTCTATGTTACGAAATTAAATTAGTAAATTAGTAAATCAAATTAAACATTTGGAATTGAACGTAAAGGATATTAATTTTACCCCTTATAATGTTGGAAAAATCCCAGTGGTCAATCCTCTACGAGTGTATGAAAAGTTTTTATATCCACTTTAACTTAAGGAAAAACCATTAAAGCTTAATTTAACTCACCATCTTTTAGAGATTATATCTTTGCGCTATTATTTTTTATAGGTAAGCTCCATCATAACTTCATACGGGGATCTCTTTTAGAATATTTTAGGAAATTCCTGTATATTTTTTTCGTTGAAAGTTTTTAATAGGAACAAAAGATCAAGTTCACAAGCTTCCTAATTGTTTGAATATATAAATAGAATTGATTTAGGTCGTAGATAAAAGGTGTATCAATTTCAGGCACTTGCTTCCAGCCATTGATTCAAATTAAAATTTAATGCTAGAATTGAACTTAAAATTATGCCTCCAAATCAGATCTTGAATTGATCCAAAATACAGCCCAAGTTTCTGTCTAGGTTGTTTTCGATCAAGCCTTTTAGGAAGCCTTTATTCTGAAGTTAATGAGCCCCTTCCTCCTGGATTAGATGACAGCAATGTTTTTTTTCTTATGCTGCCCCTGTATCATCTAATCCCTTCAACCCCAATAAAATAATTCAGAATTTTACTAACCGCACTCTCTTGCTCCGATTTCTTTTATTCAAAATATATTTATCGATCGCTCAATTGTCCGAACTAAACATGACCTACAACTTCTTACATCGGCCCCTCAATAATCCTCCATGGATATTTAATGTCTTCTACTTCTAAAACTATCATACCAGCTGCTCATTATTGTTGCAGGTTTTCTGCGGTTTTCCTGTACTTGTGAACCTGGTGAGCCAGTTCACTAACCAAATGACCGACGTTATTGAATAATGCAACCAACTAACCCCAATTAAACAAAAATAATACAACAAAACATAAAAAAGTAACGAAAAAACATATATCCCTATATCTGAAAAAAACCTTTTCTTGTATAGGGCTCATACAAAAGATGAGCGTTAGAGCGCCCATAATAAGCCACATTTTGTGGTCGCCTGACTACTAGTATGTAGTTTCATCTACATAAGATATTATACGCTAATCGTTGGTGAAGGTCGAAACGAGCGTCTGTGGTCGCGTCAATAGCACTACACGATCCGCAACTTTCCATTAAATCTTCCTTCTTTCCGAATGTTGTTACTACGTTGTTTTTTAACGATCTGAAAGTTCACTTTTTGTAATGCTGTGCTCATAGCATAAAAATGTTCATGAAGATCGAAACAGGAGTCCATTGTGACCAGCTAGCGCCCAGTGGTCGCGTCAACTGTCGGTCGGTCGAAACAGTTGTCTTACCTGGTTCTCGACGTTGGGATTTTGAAAAAAAGTCCATGATTCAAGGTTTAAGTGGTAGGTAGCGTTGTGACAATTCTGCTTCAAGTGTGTTCGATACAACAGAATTGAATTCCAGTTTGGAATCACTCACCAAATAGGTTAGAAGAAATCATTGTATCCGAATCAGTAATATCCACTTCTATCTAATTTAGGTGTAGTTTATAATAGGTTACGCTACAGTTACTGTAACTTGTAATCTACATAGTTCTAACATATGTTAATTACATTGTTATAGAGTTTTAGTTATTATTTTCAAATTGAATACTTATAAATCCTTCGGAACAGTTTTATTTGTGTACATAACATATCAATATGGTGTAGTAAATCAGATATAATCAGATAATAATTCCAGAATCACATAAATTGAACTTTTCATAGTAAATCGGCATTATTATCAAACATATTTTCAATAGGGGACAAATATCAACGAAAGCAATTAGTATCGGTGATAATAAACGTAAATTCTCTAATTATGAATGCAACTACATTATTCGCGACATCAATTTATACAGTCACTGTTAACTTATAGTTATAATAATTAATATTTTGAAACAGATGATTGATGTCATCTGGTATTGGAGGTATGCTACAAATTTATTTAAAGATTTAATGCGGAAAATTGTACGCTTTAATTTTATTAAAAATTAAAATTAGGATGTAACCGACCGCCACTAAAATGATACAGAAAAATCCCATTAAATTTACAGTATAAACAAAATTGATTTACAACTAATTTATTAAATATATTCATTTGACGAGGAATAATGGAAATTTTAGAGATTATTTACAACAAAATGATTCGAAACAGTTGAGTTGTAAAATGAGAAAAACAACTAACAACTACATGAACATAATAAAAATTTGAAAAGTGAATACAAACACAAATAGTAGTTAGAAAAATTTCAAAGCTACTTTCTTTTTATGAGACCAATACATTACTTAAATCTGATTAATGTGAATGAACGATTGCTAGGTTAAAAAATTTTTCAATCTATAAATACATTTTGGCTTCAAGAAATTTATTAATGTAGTTCTATGGGTTGTAAATAAGAAACAACTTTATCATTAATTAGTTTTTTTTCGCTACTCCCGTTTCATTTAAAAGTTCCTGGCGAATTCTTGAATTCTTATATTCTCTAGCTGAATTTTTCTAATTATATAATTAACCATCGCATCTAGTCATTTTATTTTTAATAAATTACATACGCTGCATCTATTTCAACTATGTCTCGTACCCTAATCTGTTGAGACGAGAAGTAACATAAGCTATAGTCACATCAGTGAATTTTCGTTGAAGTGTCATAAAACAATGCATTAACATCAAGTTTTGTTTCAAGTTAGGAAGATACCGGAGATGAACATATGTGGTTACGATCAAAGACAAAAAGTCAAAGTTTTCGATAGAGAACCAGTGACAATGTTTGTGAAGGAAGAGACCTGAAAACTAAGCTAGATTTTGTCCGCTAAAAATCTTTATCTACCTTACACACAAAATTTAGCAACTTCTAGCTCTTCCAGAAACTAACAAATGCACTGAAACAGAAATATTTTGACATATTCAGGAGGCCGCGTCAGTTAATGCGTATTATGTTATCCAGAAATGCTTCCAGTTATGAATTCAACGTTGAGATAAATGCATTCCTAGCCACAGACAGTACTTTGGTGTATATTAATTAGAATGTTCACGTTGTTCATAATAAAATGATTCAATCTTGTAAGAGTCTAAGTTTATCAGTTATTTCCATTGATTGTATCATAAAATGCCATTGAAATTTCTAGGCATTCTTTTGATGGTTCTATTTTTGTGAGTTCCATGACTTTTATTATCATTAAAATTGTATTATGTTTTACTTCTCTCAATTTCTTGTAGTTTTATCACTATAATTAACACGATTGAGGCTATTGTTAGAAATATCTAATTATATGCAATTGACGGATCCCTGTACATCGGTTAAAAGTAATTCCGCTGCCGTAAACTTCCGTTCTCTGTCTTTACAAAACGAGAAAAAGACATAAACAGTTGTAAAAACGATTTGTCTTGTTAAATATTTAAACGCTTTTTTTTCATTAACTCGGAACTAGGAAATAAAAATTAACCAATACAAATCATTATTAATGGACATCTAAAGTATTCAGAAATCAGATTTTGATTTTCGTTAAATCACTCTATTAGTGATATTTACCTGCCACAAACTAGTGTTGGCATTGTCGATTTAAATAACATTTAATTAACCATTTTACGCTAGACCTTGTCAGTATAAACTATGTCACTCAAAAATACATTTTTATACAATTTATCGGAAGGTACTATTAAGCAGATACTTTCTACCTATGTGAAATTAGATCAAAGACTTAACCCCTCTTATAACAATTGCTTTCTCATTCACGCAGTCTTGATTTTATGATTACGTTTGAAATTTGCTAAGTGACATCTGTTTAAAAATGAAAAATAAAGGTTATATACGACGCTCGGTAATTATACAACAAGAATATGGTTATATTTAGAGAAAGTGATACGTTTCCAGCAGTTATCCTTTCACGGTAATCATCTTTGAATGTCACGCACTTGCTACATCGCTCCATTGCACCTATGTTAACGTCTTCTTGTGAATAGAATAGACCCATACCGATTTTTTTCCATTTTAGGATGTTGAGTCCGCCTATGCTCGATCTGAGCAGTACGGAGGGTGTGGGACCGTTGTCGAGGTTAAGAATCCACCCGTGTCGTAGCTCTGGTCACGGACGCATAATCCTAGCACAGAACCGAACGCACTAACGCTTACCCTTTCCTGCTGTGTGTACTTCTCTAAACCAATCTTACACACGAGGAGTCGATTAACATACAATTCTTTCAACTTTTGCACGATTACCGAAAGCTTCTAATTTTGTCAGAAATTTAATCACAATTCTTTGTTCATTTTTCGTGTCACTCATTTTACTGGCACGCAATCTACACACTCCACTTATGGAATTTCTGTAGCACGAATTATAACAGCGGAAGAGCTCAAACTTTAACTGTGCGTTGAACAACTGTAGTAGTTACTGTCGAACGCGTCAGCGCTATTAGTAAACGCAAAAGGGAAGAAATTCTCATTTGAAAGAAAAGAAAACTAAGGGAATTAGAATTATGGGACATATCTTTTGAATAAATTTTTTCTAAGAATTGCGCATCCCAATAAAATAATATAAAAAGTTTATGCCAGGCGAAATGTAACTGAGATGTTTTCATTAATATTTACTGTTGACAGTTGACAGAGACAGTGAAAGGGAGAGAAAATTGGATCGATGTAGAAATGCATATGAACCGTAATTATATGTTTCAACCTAATAATAAAAGAATAATATTTATTAACAATGTTATTACACTAATTGTATAACTTATTAAAAGCTATGATTAATCAATAAATTTCAAACCAAACCGTTTGGGTACCGCAGTATTTGTAAAAAATGCGTATGCGATAACGAGCTACGAATATCACTATTATCGTTATCTGTCGGATTTACTCAAAAAACCCTTCGACCAGTAAAGCGTACAATATTGTACACTTAGAGAGAGTTGACTCTGCCTAAAAAGCCTCAATTCTCATTAAACGTATCACACTTTCAGTTTATTGACTATAAACAAATCTATTTGTCATATTAAGAGTCAATTATACCTGCTGTGGTTTAATAAAAAGTCGCGATGCTTATCTTCATATATAAAACTGCTCCTTGTTTTGAACATTTTGAGAATACTTGGAAATTGATAAGAAGAATGCTTTTGTAACAGACGAAATTTAATAAGCGCACATGCAATTTAAAATGTCATAAATATTCATTTCACTATAAATTTCTCTCTCCTTATATTTTAGTTTTATATTTTTATCTTCAGGTAATAAGAGGTAATGTACAATCAACTATGATAACTCGCTACCGCTTCTAATTTTGTCTATTACTGTATAATCTACTTTTTGTACATGGAATATAAGCTAAAAATATGTCATAAATTTCGCCATAAAATCAGAATATCAGTATTAGTACTAAGGTACTAATCTTAAAAAAAGACAAACACTTCAATTGTTAGATTGTAATTCCATGAATTAAGTATATTAAATTTAACCCCTAGCAATTTCAACTTACACACAGATTTATTAATGCAAAAAACGCTTAATCGTTTTCGAAATCACATTTATTTATGCATATCCTTTGTTTACAAGTAAGGTTACTCCCGGATTGGAAGAGCGCATTGGAGAATTCATAATGCCGGGTACTGTTTTCTAATACTCATCATACAATATAATATGTCATACACTTTCAAAAATGTGGGAGTATGTTGATTAGTATGTATTAAGTAAGCAGCACACATTTAACTGCAAACTTGGAAAAAAGAAGCAATGACAGATAAAGTGTATTTGGGCTGACAACTTCAATACGAAGATTTGCAATATCGCGTGTGTGTGAACTATGACTTTCGATTAAACAAAGAATTATTATTTATTACTTGACTAACAAAAGTACAGAATATCTGTTTATTCATTGTAGAAGTCTGTAAATCTTTTTTGTTCAATATATTTATATTTTCCAAGTGATAAAACCAAATATGGTGCTAGATAAAATTATGCATTTTGTAGCTACAAGAGAGAACTATGTATTTTCAGGATCTACCGCATAGATAACGGTACGCTGGAGGACAAAATGAATATATTAAAACCTTGAGTAAAACATATATAATGTATAAAATTGATTCGATTCGCTACATAAAAGGAGTTTAGATTGATTGAAAATCAAAAACGGTTTAGGTAAGTTGATATATTTCTTTGGATAACTTTTATTGTATTAATTTAATTACAGAGTGCTATAATTGGAAGTTTTTTGTAAACTTCAATCTAATGTTGCTCTTTCTATCATACTCTCACAAGCTGTTTACACAATTAAAAGCTTGAGATTAGTTATTTTCTAGGTAGTTTACTTATAGTCGAGAAGAATCCATATGTTCGGGAACTGCAATTTTAGTTTCAAAGCAATAATAGCAAAGCATTGATCTTGAGAAGTTTGATATAGTGTTGGATAATTTAATGACTGAAAGGAGTAGCACAAGATTAAAAGTTGATACTCAAACTTACTTTATATACATAAATATCAAACAAAACAATATACACAAAATTATATACAAAACGAGAATCTACAAAGTCGCTCGAGCTTCTCTGCGATACAACAAATCTTGCCTAGGTTCAATAAATTGTGTTGGTTTTTCCTGTACCAATCAGGGGTTGAAGGACTCTGATGTCCAACTAATATATCAACGTTTTGGAGAATAACCAAATGAGCCCGTTGTCACGGGTTTTTTATTCTTGACCCATCCGATCCTCATTCTATCGTTCTAAGCGGCTCTTCCTTGACAGAACCTTGTCCTTATCCATCTAATGATCCTCAACACTTATAATTCTCTTGACGTGTCTGCAATCCGTATTCGTTTTGTCGCTTGTAATATTTTCATTTCATTTCATTTGCTTCTATTCTAGTACCTGCGATAGGATAACGATCAGGATATAGCAGCATCCAAATTTTTGAGTTCAAATGTTCAACAACACCATACAAGTTTTCTCCCCAAATTCTAGCAATGGCACATTTTTTTTCTTTGCCATTGAAAAAACCTTTGTTCATCGAAATATAATTTGACTGATCTTACCTCAAAAGACTGGATTTTATATTAGGTCTTTCAATTCCCGTTTGAACTTGGATTTGTGGGCTTGTAATTGGAATCAGTTATATTGAAAATTTCGTTTAATACAAAAAATGAGCACTGATTATCTGATACTGCTAGGGTTAAAAGTAACTACAGTATTAGATCAAGTAACTGAAGAAAACCACTTTCCAAATGTTAAAACCATATTGATCTATGTCGACGGGAGTAAGTTTTTTTATTAACTGGTTACTACATGCGAGGAGTTTAAGGGCTTTGTAATCGTACGATAATTGTTAAAAAAACTGAATTACAGCTTTGTTTAATAAAAAATTTAGTTTAAAGAAACTAGATCGTACGGTTTGTCGTCCTCACGCATCGACTGGCTTAGTAGATTTCTCAAAGAACGATCCACCCAGCTTGCAATTGACGGAACTATATCAACGATCAACTCGACAAAACTGCAAACCCGATCTACAGCTTTGCCGACGATAGCACACTGGTGTCGTCGTAAATCTGTAGGCAGCAACAGATCACCAACATCAATACCGATCTCAAAAACATTCTGGATTGGAGTGGAAGCAATCTGATTGAGTTTAATGCAGCAAAGACCCAGACTGCAGTTTTCACAAAGAAGGCACAGGATTTGTTCCTGTCTGGACATAAAATGGAATTTTATTCTTCTTATTCTATTTTTCTTATTTTCTCACTCAATTGTTCAATTGTTTTTTCGCAAATATTATTTGCACTTTTCAATGCATTCTGAACATTGCACTGATTATGAACCATTTTTTTTATCAAAATAAAACTTACAGCGTTTTTGTTCGTGTTAAAATTCCAATATAATTCCAAAAGAAAACATTCGAATGTGAATGTAAAATGTAAATGTAGTCTTTAAGCCGACCAACGATAAAACTAATATTCTGGTATAATCGTTATCGACCAATGAGAAACCCTCAGTTGCCATGGCAACATACGATAGATTCGCGCGGGAAAACCGACAGAAATCGAACAGTGACAACTAAAATAGATATGTGATTGAAAGATAACACAAATAACAAGAAAACGGAATGCAAAGTTTCATCATCATCAAATATAACTATAGAAATGTATGACATTTTCGTTTTAAAAATCAATCAAATGTAGTATTTTAATGGTAACAAATACATTTTCTTACGATGTCTAAGTTATAAAGTGAATTGCAAAATTTTGTTTACGATTAACTCAATTTTTTTTAATAGCATTCAACTAGATGGCGACTCACGAGGATATATTGAAAAATTCTTAGCCTACTATAGAACCAAACAAAATTTCAATGTCAAAATATTTTATGACAACATATTCTCCTCTTAATTGGATACATTTATTACAGCGACCTGCAACGTCTCTAGACCTTTCAGAAAAAATGTTTCTTGCTCTGCAAATCAGACCTCCACAGCTTTTATTACCTCCTCGTTGGAAGAAAATTTACGACCTTTTGAAATTTTTTTCAGTTGAGGAAAGAGATGATAGTCGGACGGAATCACGAATTTTTTGCATGGCAACATGAGATTTGTGTGCAGGCGCCTTGTCCTGCAAAAACAAAACACCTTTGAATAGCTTTCCGCGTTTTTTCTCTTTAATCTCCAGTTATTGTTCTACCCTTACCCAAAAAATCAAAAAACTGAAGAAAGAACTTTTCCAGCAATTTTTGGATACGAAACTTCTTAGGTCTTGGAGAACCCGAGTGTCACCATTCCATCGATTGTTGCTTTGTTTCTGGATCGTAAAAATGTACCCAAGTCTCATCCATAGTAACAATTCGGTTTAAGAAGTTTTCAAATCGAGCACAGATCGAACACTATGCTTCTAGCCTTGCAGGCTTTTGGTCAACATTCAAACATTGGAGATCCATTTTGCAGCAATTTTTCTCATGTCCAAATTGACGTGAACTATATGATGAACGAGTTCGTATGAAATATTCAGTGCTTCAGATATTCGTTTTAGCCAAATTGACGGTCTGATAAAGTCATGTCATGAACTGCATCGATATTTTCGGGGAATGACACAGAAACTGGCCTTCCCGATCTCTTCATTCTAATATAATGTAGAAAATTCGTAAAGCACAATTTATTCTCCATGTTGTTTTAATTGACGAATGTCTCCACCCGAATCAACTAGAAGCGATGCCGAAACGTCGTACGTCGAAACGTATGACCTGTATATTCTTCTGGATGCAGTACGCTCAAATATTGCGCAATTCCCGATGGAATTTTGGAAAGTATTAATACCAACAACTCGTGTACATTTTCCATTTCTATATATGATGTGATTGCTGGTTACGGTATTGGTCTCAGGTTAGCATATTTTTGATATAAATGTATTGAATTTTTTGTTTGAACTTGTTTCTCAAATAAGCCTCCCTTATTTTCAATGTCATCACTTTTTGTTTTATACAACTCGTCTCTTGTGACAACCTCCAGCTATTCGCAGTATGTATGTAAGCTACGAATTAAGTAGCAAAAAACTAATTAAAGATTTAAAACTTTTACCTTAAACATTGAATATTTGTCGTCTGGAGAATTCAATAAAAATAGTTTATCTCCTCTCTTGAGAATTAGATGTTTTAGATTTGTACCCAACCGATTTTCGTTCAAGAAATGCTGTTAATTTGGTATATTTACTAAAATCTACATTATAATTTATAATAAAGACATTTTTAGGAAATGTGTTAATTGTTTCGTGTACTTCAACGACCGACTTTAGTTCTTACAACATGAACAGAAAAGAGAAATGAATCCACTAACAATCGACGTTAACTTTTTTGTCAGTCCATAATGGATTATAAAAACTTTCATCTAATATTTCTCATTCTAAAATAATTAATTTGACCCGAACAAACATTAATTATTAGTTTTATAAAGTTCAGCCACTCCTTATGAATTTTATCATTATTTAAAAGTACAAGACATCAATAAATGCAAAAAAAAACTTTTATATTAAAATAGAAGTCTATGGGGTAGCATTTAAATTATTTCAATATTATAGCCAAAAAGTGAAATAGTATGGCATGGAATGGTAAGCAAATAGCTTACACATATTAGCAAGAAATATATTAGATATAAAATTAATATAAAACTAAGAAATGATATACCAACGTAACAGAAGTATAAAATATAGTGATGGAAAAATATTTTAAACGAAAAGTTCAATTCTTGGTGAAAAGGATTACGTATTCAAAAACACGTTACAATTCATTAACTGTTTTCTTCTATAAATTTTATAATTTTAAAATGTAGATTCCTAAAGTCGCACTTTAATTTCTATCAGTAAACTATTTTTAAATTCGTCATTCTTCAATAACAATGCTAACTCTTCAACGAAAAGCATATGTTGGGAAGAGCCATGATGAGGGGATATTTCAAACAGAAATAGAAAACATCTGGATGTACATATGACCCGGTCTACAACAAACATGGTGATTCTAACCTGGATCGAATCGTAAATGATGACGAGGCATGGTTGAGGAACTACATATGCGAAACAAAATTACTTTTAATGAAGAGGGAGCACACAATTTCCTTCAAAAAACAAAGAAAATGTTACCAAACCTTGTCACCAAGGAAAAATATGACGATTGTTACTTGATATCACAATAAACTGTGATTAGTATTGTCCAACTTTGTGCAACTTCAGTAAAGCAAATAAAATAGTGGCCGAGAAAAGATGGAGTTTTTGCATGACGACTTCTCCACAACAACTGCACTCAAGAAATACTTAATTTATTAAAATGGGAGGTTTCCCTTATCTACGTCCTAGACCTGATCTAGCACTTTTGAAAAAAGGTGTTAGATCAGCACTTTGACAACGGCAAGGAGCTGCAGATAACTAGGTGGCTAAGATCGCAAGCGGCAGAATTCTATAATGAAGGAGAATGTCTAACTGCTATGATAAAGGCACCCATTTTATGAATGGGAAGAATTTCAGTTGATCTTTCGGATGTAGAGAATAATTTTTTTTCACTTCTGTTAAATTCTAAAAAGCACTCGGATTATTGTTTTGTAGTTTTCCTTGCACCATTCCGTATAGTATTTCGTGTTTCTAATTTACTTGACATACTCATTAAATTATTTTAAAAATAAATTTTATAGGATTTCATAGAAAATAAATAAAAAATTGGATTTTGTAATACACACACCTTTTTATTCAGAATACAATTTTTCGCTAAACAACGGTGGTAAATTTCTTTAATAAAATGTTATTTGAAAAGCATTTGGAAATAGTAGATTGTTGTGTTAGGAGTAAAAGTGAATTTGTAGGTTGTCTTCGAATGCGTGAGAATTGTGAGAAAAAAATAATAAAAAAAAAATAACAAACTAGCTAATTAACAAAATAATATAGACAACTGTTTTTGCAGTGACGAGACGCCGCCAGAAACAAATGTATGTAATGTTTTACTGAAAAAAACTAGGGAAAATAATATTAGATCACAGTTACAGACTTGGTGGGGGTGTAGATTACAGTAGTAACAAAATTTTCAGTCGAAAATTATAAATACGTACAGGAACAAATCATGTCAATGATCAGCTTTCTTTATACGAGAAGTTAGATAATGGAACATTTTCTACAATAAATTTAAAAGGTTAAAAAAATCCGTTGACATTTAGCCGATAACCTCGTACGGATAAAACGTTAATGAACAAACCAGTTTTCGTCGAAGGCACATTTTTCATAACGGTAAAAAAATATTTGATAGATGCTGACAGTATTTTTCTCGGTTCTTTGGCTGGGAAAAGAGTATTAAAGTTTGTGAAAATTCATGAATTTTTAACATGTTTCCGTTAGATAGCACTACCTCATCTATTGTAAATTGTTCGTCGTGTATAACAGCAGCGTGGGCAAAGATACTTTTTTTTAATTTTATCAAATATCTATCGTATGGAGAATTGAATGTATTGTTTTATTCAAGGGATTCAATTTTTACTTTTTTATATTAACGGTTTAATCTCAAAACGAATTATATTTTTTACTTATTTGGAGATTCCAATACGTACTAAAGAATTTTTTTTTGTATGAACAGAAAATCCTTTGACGGAATTCTTGTACCATCACTAACTTCTGTTTCAACTAGTATGTCTCATAACACAGTGTGTTGCGAATAGAACATTGCAAGCTTGAATCCGTTCTTGCTTGAAACTTTGCTACTGTAGCCGCTGAGGTCGTATTTGTTATGGTGGAATGTAGATCTTCAATATGTATTAAGAATTGCTAGGCGAAAATGTAATACCTTTGTTTACAAGTGGTATGAGTAATTGAAAAGTGGAAATGAGTCTGCTGGGACGTTCACGAATAGATGAAAATGTGCAAATGGTGGACGTTTAAACAAGCGGATGACTGTACGAGAGCTTCGTGAAAAACTTGAAATTTCGTCTATTGACAGAGACATCGAAAAATGGGAAAATTTATTCCTGCTCAATCATATCATAGAGAAGTTGCTTTTGATTCGCAAATCCTTCTGTTTGTTCATATCTGTTTTACTCACTAGTTTCAGCACTAGTAGCTCTTTCCAAAAATAGAAGATGTACAAAAAGAAAAACGTTTTAAGATAGTTCCTGGCATTGAAAAGGCCACTAAGTAACAGATGAAAACCATTCCACAAGAAGCTTTCCAGAAATGCTTCTAATGATGGATTGACGCAAGTACATTTTTTGTCAAGTCAACCGTTGGTGATATTCATAGTGAATAAATTGCTTACTACAATTACACCGATACAATTTATACTGTTACGGCGCACGTTTCAATAACCAAGTTATCGTAAAATTGTGATTATTTTATTCGC
This sequence comes from Diorhabda sublineata, assembly GCF_026230105.1. Lineage (NCBI taxonomy): Eukaryota > Metazoa > Arthropoda > Insecta > Coleoptera > Chrysomelidae > Diorhabda > Diorhabda sublineata. The sequence goes on along the minus strand of NC_079485.1, from coordinate 12,238,619 downwards.
TGTAAGTATTCGAAGTTTATATTGTTTTTGATGAAATTCAATTTACAAAGATTTGTTTCTTAATACATTTGCATATAGGTAGGCATGTTCAATTCCCACTACATCAGGTGGTTTCATTTGCTAATAAAAAACAACAACGCATTTGAACCGATTCAGCTCAAATTATTGAGATTATACGATTTTGTTTCCTCATTTGAATTGTGCTTTTGTCTAACATTCTTTAAAGGAATCTAACCAACCTTCAATCAGGTATCATCAAGACAGATAATAGAACGGTTTTCACTTTTTTATGTATAGAAATAATAATGTCGCCACATTCTTGCACGTTTTGTCCCCATTACTGCATATCTTTCATCGATTTTACACTATTTAAACCCTATATGTGAGAAAATTCTCCACTTGTACGGCCACAATGAATATTAGTTTCATCGTTAATTAATCTTTTTTCAAAACAATCGAAGGTAGTTATCTTTTTTTGGTTTACTTGTAAGAATTTCTTTGAATATTCTTTTCAAATTTCAACATATTCAACAATACGAGAGTTACATCGCTTTGATTCAGAACGATATCTTGTAGATTATTGTTAATTAATGCATTAATTTTCAAGGCTTGATAGGTACTTTAAAGTTCCGTGATTATTCTTTATAATCAAATTTGCACAAGAATACATATGCACTTTTTTGCCAAGTGCGAAACACTTTGGCTTTAAATATTGCAGAATACTACAAGTCACAAAAAAAGGGAAGGAGGAGGGAGATTTCACATCAAAAATTGATAATGATGTTATAATAAGATTATTTTAATGATACAATTACACAAGTATTTCAAGGCGTTCTGTATTGGTTGTATGGGATCACCGACTACTTATACATCGACTATTAAAGGTAAGTACATGTTGTTTATTAGAATCCGAACAAAATATCTTGGAACAAATTATAAATACGTTCCTGTAGACACATTAATAGATAAAATTCTTGTATCTTATTAACAATCTTATCTATATGAACATGTGATAAGGATGAATAAGCGATTGTACATGAATTAAATATAAACAGTTCAACGAAAAAGTAATTAATAAAAACAATATAAAAGATCCATTGCATCACAGAAGATAAGAATCATTATAGGACACAGCTGTATATTTATAGACTTTCTATACGCATTCAGTAAGACTTGTAATAAGAAAAAATATATTTTTTATATTTGAAATTGTTACACACAGTGAATTTGGTTATATGTACAAAAATTCAAGTGACCCAAATAATATTATTGTACCTACAGATTTTTCACTAAAACGTTTGTCCTTACGAAGATTTGGAAATTACATTCATTTATAAAGGTTAATAGCATTCCCCATAATTTTGTTATAAAATGAACCATTCAATTTTGATAGAATAACATATAATATTTACTTTCTCTAATAATTATAATCAACAAGAAGTGGCGCGCTATTCACTGTAGATACTTTGTATGTAATTCTGTGTTTACAAACAAGTGCAAGAGTCTATATTGAGATAATGTCACTAATATACGTTTGAATATCTCTGAAATAGAGAGGTTTAAGACAGTTATTGCACATATAGCAGGTTTTTACACGTTTTAAGTTACAGAATAAATCGGCACGAAAAAACGCTCGGTCACATTGATTTGTATTTTAAATTGGTCATTTTTTTAATGAAAATTTTTATACAGGTTTTGTCCTTTAACAATAGAGAGCAATCTCAACTTTTCCATCTTCAATATACCAAGTATTTAAAATTGGCCCCCTCTTCAACCTTCAATTAAAAGATTTCGTGAAAAGTTGCAGTTTTTCGAAATTATTTCACTAAATAGCTAACATATTAGATGCATTTTCGATTTTTTAGGATATTTTGCAACTTTATGGTTGAACTTGAATATACGAGAGCAAATATTGGCCAACCTCTTTTGTGTTAAAAATCCTAAAGCATCAAAATATCTATATACAAATATGGAAAATATTTCTGGTTGCCTGTGTATGTTTGATAAATCATTTTAATGAATGTCGAACACAAAGCCTATCACTGGATTACTGAGCTTGCCAGGAGGTTCTTATAAATTGGAAATTAGTAGTAGAAAAATAATTTAGACATGTTGTCCATGTAGTATTTTCCTGAACAAATAATGATTGTGTTTAAAAACATTGTTATCCGTTTAGCTTATGCTTGGTATGTTAATGTATGCACTTTTATACTTCAAGGTTTTTTCTGGATACAGAACACAAGCAATACCCTAAAGGTTATTGTTTTGTCAGGCATTATTAGATATTATATCATGGAATTTTAATTGCTATATTAATCATCAATGATTCAAATATCACAACCCGTGAGCATCATCTAGCAAACTTGAAATACTCAGCAAACAAGATTTGGTAACAAAACATTTAGCATCCTCCCATTACTAAGGTAAATAAATCGAAAGAATGTATAGAAACTGACGACGTTTTTACTTAAGAAGACATACAATACATGCGATTAAAACAGTCACGTATAAGTTGTTGAATGATGTTGAAGAGAAATTTTCATTCAAGATAAGAATGCTGCAAAAGACTTTCGAGGCGAGCGAGACACATTTCCTACATTTTTCACTTTTTAGTTTCATATGCTATAAAAGCGGTTTTTTGGATTTTTTATTCTATTTTTATTTTATACTTTCTAGTTCGATTTTTTAAAGTTTTAGTTATAAGTATTGTAAATCTCCAACAGAGGACAGACAGTTGCAAAATTTGTTTCGATGTAAAGAGAAAATTTGCAGTAATAATTTCTAAAAAAATTGCCGAAAAAACATTTTTTATACAGCGTAAATGGGATTTGAACGCAATTAAGGTGGTAGAATATAATAACAGTAATAAGCCCCTTGCTCTTAATCCAAAAGCTCACACACCCACACACAGGTGAGGCTAATAAAAGCATGTTAAGAAAGCATAATATTTGAAATTTTACATTAACAGCAATCGCAATATAATTCATAGGCTATTAAGCTAGCTTACACACGAGTGCTACAATATCTGGTCTGATGGAATATGTCTATTATTTTCTAAGCAATAAAAAAATGTAGTATTGTATCTAAAATTTTCGTAGAAGCAAATAAGTAACAATACTGTATGTGACATTATAAAAAATAGATCTAAAATAATGAAAAAACTAAAAAAGAAGCTCTATGAATAAAACATCTATGACACTGAACGTAAAATATTCAAAATATACTCTCCTTTCGCCTATTATTTTTACGCTGATAATAGATAATAAATTTAATTTTAACCCTAATCTACTATTTTAACATTTACACTCGGTCGGTGTAGAATATAGATAGAAATTAATGAAAAAATCTATACGGGGCCGAACCCATTAAATTTTATCTTTCGACATTAGGCATTTGTTACCTGGATAATAAATAAACTGAAATGCATATACATTTATTGTATTTTACTGCAATTGCAATCAGACATCAATAGTCAAAATGTTTTGTACTAATTAAATTGTTCAATGTACAAATACCAATACTATTATGAGCTAGAGAAGGAATTAAATTAAAATTGTTTTATTTATATTTATTTTTATCATTTGATTTCCTATAAACGTAAATATTTTTGCCGCAAGAGAGGTTGTTATAAATCTAAAATCGGTTTAAAGAACATCATATAAGATGGATAGGAAGTAATAAAAAATATCGAGTAGTGTTATTCAGTAGGTGGTTAGGTTCTTTCGAAAATAATATAAGGATGCCCGACAATACAACGAGGAAGCACATAGGAAAAAAAGAAACACAAGGTGGTGCAACTACCATTTATATACGATTCAATAATGCCTTTAGCCAGTATAATATTTTTTTATCACATTGGATGATATATACATAGAAGATTGCGTATAACTGGAATTTAGCGAAGATTGTGTACAGTCCAACAAATTGATGTTTGACTAGGATGAGACAAGGGCTGAGCCTTGCGGCAGCCTTAGGTTAGGTTAGGGTTAGGAATTCCGGTATGTCACATCTGCTACCTTAAGGATTATCACCTTCGTCAAGCATCAATAACGCAATATTCGCTAAATTCAAGCTACGAGCAATCCTCGCGATCCCCAAATCTTTATATATACCTGCTAAACAACTTTTGTCTTCAACAAAAAACACTCCTTTGTTCATAAAAATAGTTATAATTAGTTCGATATAATTAAAACACAGTGGTAGAATAATCGGGAAACATCTATTATCTCGAAAAGGGTATTTTGGAAAAATGTAACTCCGTATTTGACACTATCAATAATCACATTTGTAGTTTCTATGTTATATATTCATTATTTGAATTGCCACAGCTCATTATACAGTACAAAATTCAATCACAAGTTACCAAAAAGAGAAAGTAGAAGTTAGTTGTTTAGTAGTTTTAAACCTAATAAACATTTCAAAGCTGAGATTTATTGAAAACTGTATAACAGATTAATAAAGAAAAACGGTAATGTTTGACGTAATATGTTTCTAAATAAATAGCTGTATTCCTAAATGACCAAATAGCTTTCAAGGAATTGTATAATTTTTATATTTCAAATAATAAAGGTAAATAAAAAAAACTGTGTTTAAAGGGAAGAGAGGATTCATTTTGAAATAAAGGATCACACTCAAGGAATGTTGGAGCCGCTCATGGGTAGACATTACAGAAGCTTCCATGTCTGCTCTCGACAGGTTATGAATGACCTCTTATATTTTCATGTCTCTCTCGTTGCTGGTGGATTTTTGTTAAATAATAATTTTGAACAGAGCCAATAGATAAAATCCACAAGTGAAGTTTGGAAAAATATATTTTGTTGTCCAATTGACCTCAGGAAAGATACATCTAATATAAAAGGCATTAGGCTTACCATCACTTATCACTTCAGTTGGTTCAACTAATGATATTTTGGGAAAATTGCATTCAAATATTGGGAATATCAATACTGGATACTTCCAATTTATCTATTCATTGGTATATATGTTAATATCGTTTTATTCCAAAAATAATAATAGAAAAACATTATTGGAATAAAGAAAAATTGAACAATTAGTTGTAATTAAGTTTATAATTAAGTAACGTCAACTATTTTTTATTACAGCGAAAATTCGTTGCAGCACGGTACTAACTAATAACTATCTCTGTATTATTAGTCTCATATATCTGCCTAATTTGACAAATAGCTCGATTTATTCGGAGTTCAATTTATCGGAAGGTGAAGAAACCGACTTTTTGGTTATTCGGTAAATAATAGTTAGTAGGGACTTTATTAGGAAGGGAATAAACCGGGCCTAAGTCAGTTTCAAGTAAAACATTGATTGTTTTGCTGTCATTTTTATAAATTTGCTCTCAAATCCTAGTTTGCGAGATTTCGAAATAGGTCTTCCAATAGCATCACTCCACTGAGCATTTATTTCAAAATATATAACTATGTTTTATTCCAAAAACTTTTGTTAAAGCTAATTTATTACAATATATATTTTTGGAATTTCAGAATACAATGTTTTATAACAAGAAAACGTATTTTTTCTTCAATTATTTTTCATCTACCCATTTTAATGAACAGAATTACTTTAAGAAAGATTACAGAGCCTTGTCACAGTTATATGGATTATTTTTCAACAAAGCTACGATACATTACATTCAATTCGGTTTTTTAAACCGTATTTTACAAGTTCTAATATATATGAACAAAATATTTACAAGATTGATACCAAAATAAGATATTTGCACGGTAATGTGAGAAATAGCTAATGTCAGGTAAAAACTGGGAGATTTTCAACATAATTTTATTTGGGAGTGTCAAAAAGATGAAATAATTGATATAGTTACATGGCAGCGATCAGTCTGTGGTTTTACAAAAATTAGTCAAGTCACTGCAGACATTTTAAGTTGCCTTTCTACGACTGCTGCCATAGAGTGGTCATTTTCGCAATATGCTGATATCCATTAAAAAAAGCAGCCGACTAACAAATGATTAGGCTTCCAAATTTCTATATATAATATGAAATTTACATTATTTGAATGAAAATAATTTGCTTTTCCAACAGTCAGACCTTGATCCTACACGACATTTTGATTCTATTGACACCGTTGGTGATGATCAAATGATTCCTCAGCTGCAGAAAACTCAGCTATAAATGAGAAATAAAAACTAATTAATTTTAATGCAACTATAGACGGCTGCTACATATTTATTAGATCAAAAAACTAAGTAAACATTAATTTTTCTTGTTAAAACTGATTCCTATTTTGATTAATAGAAATACGCAAATTGTCATATACTTTTAAACGAAACTTAAAATCGGAAAGGTTTCCGCGGTCAGGATTATGAACAACAGGACTAGGTTGACGGGTTGAATCGCGTTGGAATTTTGAAATGTTTAATATTTTTTCTAAGAACAGAAAAAATATGTTTTATATATTTTTCTACTTTTTATTTAAAGAACAGCAGACAGTAGTCTCGTTCTCGAATTTCTTGGATAGAAATTGTGTCATTCTTATCATAATTTGGTGTTTTTTATGGGCGATAAATTAACTATAATACATGACCGGAAGAGCTTACATTATCCGGTATTTTACTGTAGTATTTTTAATGCGGCAAATTATACCTGTAAATTACCAAACATTTAAAATACGGTATTTTCATATCACTGACTCTCCATGAATTGATGATTTGAAAAATAATGTTATAATCTATAATATCTTCTGTCCTTACAATGAAAATATCAATAGGTGAGGGAACTGAAATAGGAAAGGGAAAGAAGAACCCCTAATAGCTGCACTATAAAGATGCCAGTGGCCTGATGGAACAATTCTCTAGTCATCCCTAACGTCCAATATATTCTTCTGTCGAAGTCTTCATTAATTAAGTGAAACAGGAGGAGTAGTATTTTCAGTAATATCAACTGAGATCCTTCAAAAGTTGTAGATACTTAATATACTCAATGAGAGCAGCATTAATATATTACAGATATTGCAGATAAGATTGGTTTGATCCATACTACATTTGAATCGTTGCGACAAACAGATTCCAACAACAAAGCCCAGCTTTAAAAAAAATTAAATTTTTTTGGTTTTCTTCAGATGAATTTTATAAAAAAATAACTGTTTAAGATGGCGATGGTTGAAAATCTGAAACATTTTCCAGTTTTCTTTTGGTCAATTCTATCCCGCATGGAAATAGGACGAATAGTCTTCAAAATATATAGCACATTCTTATCTGTTCACCCAGATTTTAAGATCGAAAATGATCTCATTTCAGCATTATTAACCAACAATAATTTTTTTCGTAGATTTAAAAATGATATTGTTTCTAAAGAGAGTGCAAACGATGGCTAAGTTGAAACAAAATTTTATTATTTTTTTTAATGTATCACGATTGAACATCAACTTTTCTCTTTTTTATATGTATATGACTAATTCTCAGCAATAAAATTCTGATAATATAATGTATGGCAATATAAATACACGATGGATGAAATAGAAAGATAAATCTCTTTTGAACGACACCCAAAGTTTTAATTGCAATCCCGAAATTTTTATGGCGATTTAGTTTTTTTAGAATTTTTATATTTTTCTGTTCTTTACGCCGGAAAGATTCTACATGTCGCCACCAGTAACCATTTTTTCTTTATTATTAAATTATATTTACGCCAAAGTTGGTATTTTAACAAGTTTTTTCATTTTTACACATATCTACAAATAGTTACATTCAATCCGCAAGTGACAGAACGCTCTATTGATTTATTTGAAAATCAATTTATTACACCATCAAAACAAAAGGCTCCCTTGTATACACATTTAACTAAACGGAGGCGATTGAAATTAATCTGCGAATGTATGCAAGTTTTTACACTCAATTGACTAAATTTTTGTTTGGTGGATTAACCCTCTTGAACAATCCATTATTGTTTTCAAAATTGGAAAACAACATGTGCATATACTGGAAAATAAAATAGATGATTCCAGTATTAATTTCCACTGGAATCCAAAATAAAAATTAGTAATTTCTATACAAATAACGTAGGTTCATATAACGCAATTCAAGTACCAAGACGATTGATCTGTGGAACTTTCTCAATATTCCTACAATTAGAAGAGAAAATGATTTTTAGTAGTAGAGAATGGAGATTGCTATAGACAAATACCATAAATGTAGAGAGTGACTCATATGTTTAACATAGACTTTGCGGGTCTGAGGAGCGTGCGGTTTTATCAAAAAAAATTATATGAGATGTTATAACTGAAACAATTTACTTTATATAATTTATGCCAATACTAATTGTCATAAAAAACAATGTGTACATGAAGTAACGAAACTTGCCAGATAATATTCTTATTTCTGTTACGTTTACAAAAATAGTTGAATAAAATTTTGTCCATCAATCCAGGATGGGTGTATGTGTAAGTCGATTAGTAGAGGGTTACTTCATAATCTATAGACATATTTTCAAACAATGCATCCCGTAAATATTCTCAGTTTTTGGTAAGCTATCAAATTACAAATTCAACCGTCAAGATCGCTAAGTTTTCTTTCAACAGTTCCAAAGTTCTAGTCCTTCAAACATATTTTTGATAATATATCCACTTGACTATTATAATTTCCTCCAATTTTCATTATTCGTCACCAAATCTGATTGGATCTATGAAACAGACGCTGCACAAAAGTATATGAAAAAGCGCCTTTCACTAATATTACAGACAATTCTGGCCTCTGATTCATAAAATATTTACGCAACGTAACGCGTCTATAAAACTGCTTTTGCGATTAGGTCCACGAAAGTAATCAACTTATCAATGGCAGCATCACTTTAAACTGTGATGATTGTCTACCGTCAGAGAAAATTCAATCGCACACCTGACAACATTATTTTGCCCCGAACTATTAATCTCTTCGTATACCTTATACAACTGTTTAGAAATAGACAAGTAAAACTTTTGAAAACAGGTATTTCATCCAAATGAGTAGAAAATTTTTGTAAATTTGTAATAGATTTCGTAATAACCCTTATTTGTTCATTGGATATTTCTAAATATTTTTATATAAAAAAGTTAACTTCTATTAAAAATAATTTATTTATTGGATAAAAGTCGAATTTGATTAGCCTAAAAAATCTTTTTAAAATATAAGTCACTCTGTGGTATTAAGTTATAGGTCAAAACACAGCACAACTAGATCCAAATGGTCAAATCATGTTGGAATGGGCATAAAAAATTGCAGAAAACCAATGAATATCCCAAACGAGAAGCGGCTAAAACGTTACTTAACACATATTGAAGTAGGGTTTGCAACCAATCACTGTTAACAAAGAAAACATTTCCTTTGTACATTCCTCAAGTAGAACGGGTGCGACGTCATCAAGTACATTGATGAAGGTTTTTCTAACACAAACGATTGTTACAAGGTGGTATCTCTCAAATTTTCAACAGTTTAGAAAATTTTTTTGAAATGGAAATATTTAGTTATCATTAATATCCACTCTTCAAGTATTTATACGAGGTCTGATCAAACACAATATGATAGAATTTTTACAAAGTCTCACACTCCCTTGTGTTGAGACAAGAAGTAATAAGTTAACACCCGTTCCGGCTAGTAAGTCTGCTATTCTGCCACTTCAGTGTTCAAATGTCTAGACTGATCACAAGTGGAATGAGCAATTTAAAAGTAGAAATGGGCTATTTAATGACGAGGAACAGTCGTGAATTCCGTAGACCTCAAAAGCAAATGAAAATGTATGAAAAGTGGATAAACATGTTTAGCAATTGACTATTTGAAAGTTATAAGAGAAAACTCGGATTGAATCTTGCACAATATTTTAACAGATGATGGACAAAAATTCCACTGTCAACATTGTTAGTGGAGATAAAAATTGGGTGTGTGGCTGTGGCCTAAGACAAAAATTCAGAGTTCTCAATGGAAAACCTGTAACTCACTTCGCCTTAAAAAGGCCCAATAAAAGCCGAAAATAATGATAATTCCTTTTTTCGAATCCGTACTGATGAGAAAGAGACATAAAAAATTGGGCAGCGGTTTTCTGTTTCCTCATGACAATGCGCAGTGCTACAAGCCGCTTATTCGAACATTTTTACCGCTAAATGTCTTTCTGTGTATCTACTTCCATCTTATTAACCATATTTAGCACCATGCAATTTGTGGCTCAACTCAAAAGTCAAAAAATGTGCTAAAAGGGATTATTCCTGACGTTAACGCCACAACAAAGCTGGAATGCTTTCAGACATGTAATTGAGGTTGACATAATTGCATTGCTAGCCAAGGGCAGTGGTTTGAATGAAATTAATTGAAATTTTTTGTCTTACTTTGTTTTTAATAAAATCATAAAAGTTTTCTTCATCACACTGCGGTTAAAAAATCATCAGCTTTGAGTATAGAATTTGTAGAATAACTCTAAAAAGTAAATTTATTTTGATAACTTCGAAAGCTGTGAAACTGTAAAACACGATATTCCCGCTTTTCGTTACAATTAGGTAATGTTAACTCTCTACTTCTCATCTCATCCTTAGGCCTTTTCAGGCGCCGGATTGGGGCATCGTGATTTCTTCCACTCATTTTTCTATGATTTTCTGCAATTTTTAGCAAATATCCAAATTAATACCGAAACATTTCAACTCAGATTTCAATTTTTTTCTTTATGTTAAAGAATAGTAGAAGTTTGATCCAGAATGGTGTTATATTTATCATTTGTTGTGACATCCAAGCATTTAATTGAAAAAATCTTTTAAATATATACTTCTACATGTAACTGTGATTTGTTGGAATGAAGAAAAGGTGTTCAAAATAAAATGTTTTCATAACGACAAAACTTCTTTCCCACTTTTCCCTTCAGTATGCGATTAAAATAAGACTGATTTTGTTGCCTTTTCACCTCACCAGTATAGATAATATTTGCTCTAATCAACAGAGGACGACTCCTTTTAGTTCTTATTACTATAATAGTACAACACCTCTTCTTTATACTTAGTTGAAGTGAGCTGTATTCAGTTCTATAATTTTATAACGTATTTTTTCAACATTACAATTGATTATTTGGTTCACATTACAAGAATCTAATCGATTCAACTGAAATATCCAATTCTATACAACTAAGTCGCAGCTCACGAAACACGGATTTATTCTCATCAGACGGAATTAAAGTGAAAAATAAATGTTTTGACATCAATGACAACATCGAATGAAAGCTTAAAATACAGAAGAATTGTATATGAAAATCAATAAACGAAGATTTTTATTTATCAAATAATTTTCTATTAACTTCCAATAAAACGATGCAATAAAATTATGAAGGCTGTTGCTAAAGTAATACAAGGTGTCCAGAAAGGGTATCGGGTATTTGTAAGTTCAAGTAAACAAAAAATATTTATAAGCAATAAAAACTTTTATTGTTTTAAAATACCATATGAATTGGAAAATTATTTGGAAAAGATGATCTTATCCAAATAATGACCGTTACGTTGCTGGCACTCTTCTAAACGGGAACGAAGATTGGCGATAACACGTCGACACAAAGCTCTTGATATTGCTGCCATTTCTGACCTGATGTTTTCCTTCAATTGGGTTATTTCACTAGATTATTTTGATAAACCTTACTTTTAAGGTATCCCCATACAAAATAGTCAAGCTAAGGGATAAGGTCGGGGCTTCTGAGAAGCTAGTTGATGTTACCCCTTCGCGAAATGACTTTATTAGAGAATAATTCATTCACAACTTCCATCGAGTCATTCGAGGTATGGCAAGTGGCCCCATCTTGCTGGAACCACGTTCTTGAGTTGAAAACTGCAAACTCCTACAACTCTGGGACTAAAAAATTTCGCAACATATCGCAGTAATGGTCACTATTCACATTGATTACTCGGCCTAGTTGATCTTCATGAAAATAAGGACCAATAATTCCTTTAGCAGACATAGCGGCCCAAACAATGACCTTTGGGCTGTGCAAGGGTCGTTCATGCTTTCGGCTCGGATTTTCGAATGCCCAGTACCGATAATACTGTTTATTAACATTACCATTCAGGTGAAAATTTGCTTCGTCGCTGAATAGTATGTTTTTAAAGTTGTTAAATCGCTGCATCATTTCGTTCGCAAAATTCAGTCGATTAGCATAGTCCGTATCCTTCAATACTTGAACCAATTGAATTTTATAGGCTTTTAAATACAAATATTCCTTTAAAATTAAATGTAAGGACGGTTTTTTTATGTTTAACGCTTGGCTTCGCTTTCGGATGGATAGAGATGGATTTCGACGAACTGACGCCTCAACTTCTTCATTTGTTTCTTCATCGCGAACTGAACGAGGGCGACCAGAGTTTTAAATTTTAACTGTCGCACCTGTAAACTCGAACATCCTGATCCAATTCCCAATGCTATCGTGACTTGGCGCGTGGCGTGTACGATATTCCGCACGATAAAGACGTTGAGCAGTCACTATTGAATCACCGTTACGATAATACGCTCATACGCAAAATGCGCGATGCGTCCCCGAGTACTATTCCATCGTAACTAAAAAACTCTAAATATAAACTAAAAATTAATTGCAGATGTGCACCTCCAGGTACAATACAAGCACCTTCTGTACGTCGCTCGGTTTCGATTATGGGTATGTTTTTCTTCTATTTTTTTATCAATTTAGGAGCGCTCTTCCACTGCTCAATATTTCGCTTTTCTATTAAAGAAATTATAAAGGTGAAAGATAAAAAGCAATAATGTTTAAATTATCGCTTATCATTTTTGACGAAACCAGATTATGCAACAATACCTATAATTTTTTACTATTCAAATATTACTTCTCTAGTTTGCCTAGTTGCAGTAACAAGTTCTCTAATCCGTCTTTAAATATTTGACTCAGTCAAGTTTGGTGACCTGGCTAGCAAAAATAATTGGTTTTCACGTCCTATTTATCTATCAGCGTATGTATCTACTGAAATTTCTCGAATACTTCTATAGAGATGCGCCGGAAGCCCATAATCATTCTGGAATAATATGGACTTACGAATTGGTAGTGGTAAATCTAAAAGAGATAAATGATACCTTAGATTTAGGTACCATTTCCCATGAAGTGAAATACCAAAAATAAAGGATACAATAATACAAGTTTAATGCAATACTGAATGGTATAAATGAAACAGACATTTCAATAAATATCTTAAGAGAGTTATGATATGAATAAATTAATATAACTGTGCCAATAAAATTGTTTTAGTATTCCCAAATTATCGTCTAATGAATTTACCAGTGTTCTGTCAAAATCCGGTTAATGATGAAATAATTGAAATTATTATTAAGAGGGCAAGAGAATTCCATTTTAATTGTTAAATTAAATTGTTAAAATCCGTTCCGTACCTATAACCATAGATGTATAATGAAAAGAAAATATTTACACTTTACTCGTATCTAGGATATCTCAGGACATGAAAAAGATATACACAGTATTTTAGCAAAAATGCGATTATTTGTTTGGTTTTGCTTCTTAGACATTTTCTCGGGGTCATTTTTGGTACGATGAGAGTGAAACGATATGTATTGTTTTGTTTTGGTTAAGCAACTGTAACTGATACTCTTGATATTCTATGGTTCTTTGCTTAGGGAGTTGGTGCGCTGCATTAGTGGCATAACAAACCATGACATTGGCTGAATGGAACTGTATCAAACCGCTGGTTTGGATGCATAGAGTTTCCCATGTCCTTTACCGTCACCCGATCTGACGTCGTGAGATTTCCACTTTTTGAGGTTCATAGAAGATCGTATATACGTTCTCACAGGTTTGAAGTAGATATTGCAGGCCCTGTTTGGTTATTTGGGAAGAACCGCATATTGTCTTGATGTGTACTGTGTGATGACTGGTGCTCAAATTAAGCACTTGTCGACTTTTATGTAAAACTGCTTGTGTTGTTCTTTTGTAGAAGCACCCGGTATTACAGTACAGTCGTAGGTATATATATATATATATATATATATATATATATATATATATATATATATATATATATATATATATATATATATATATGCATATGAAACCAGAAATCAAAGTAAGCAGTAAAACGTGTTTAGCAAAACAAAATTGGCATCATAACCACGTGAAATATCGAATTAAAACCGAAATTCCATCATTTAAAATTAATGTAATCTCATACATGTAAGCATATTGAATAGAACGTGTGGCAACATAGCTCGAATAACAGTTGATGCATCAGAAGAGCAAACCGGTTTAGTCGATACTATATACAATATCCAACATGATTCAATGAAATGAAAACGCTGGGCACAATGCACAGTGCACATTGCATCCCAAACATGCAAGAGATTCCAGCTGAGAGCTTCAACACACTTTAGGGGGGCACTCATGTATAAATCCCCAACAAATGACCTATAAATTATCAAAAAACAATCCATTGTTTTGTTAAACTCGAATAAACTTCTAATTCGATTTAGAATCTATATTAAGGCGCTAAGCTGGAATTTAATATTTAATTGAGTTCAGTTAAATGTTTTATATTACCACTAAGTTAGTAGTGAGCCCTGAAGTCCCGAAATTTCAGTATTGCTGATTTATATGTTAGAATAAAAAATGTAACAGTGAGTCAATACGAGATCTAACGTAATTAGAAGAACCGTACATAGACAGTATATAGAAATGTAATTAAATGAGTTGTTTGGACATACTATATTCGCGATGAAGCAGTCCATTTCAAAAAAATTGCTGACAGCTACACATTTTGGAAACTTATTTGTACATTTGTAATGTGTTACTGTTGAACAAAAACGCGAACGCGATGGAAACATTAATAACAATGGTTGCTACCGACGAGGGTGATGTTAGTTGGATTTTATCAGACGAAAAACAATATGCAAACAATTTTACATTGGATTTATTTATTTTTTATTTAGTTAAACTTTGCATGTGACAGCTATGGTCATCAACACAAGTTACTATTATCAATACGATAAAAGTAATGACTACAACATAACAGATTTACAATGGATTATTTGAAAAATGCTTTGATACACACATAGGCGCCACAGATAAAGAATATGTTTTTGAAAATTTATAATCTTCAAAATTGATTTAAGGATAATCTGACATTTAATTTGGAAGTTTCAAGGATTTTGGTGAAGAAAGATTTTCGTTTGTTGACGAATTTGTTCCTCTACTTACTGACTAAGTTCTAATGGTGAAATAAATTAACATGTCTTGTAAACTACTTTTTGTTTATTAACATACGAAACATAAATGTTAATACATACCCTTTTATCACGTTAAATTTACTGATTAAAGCTTACCTGAAAAAAATAAATTTATGTTAGATAAAAAGTCACTTTCACCTATAATAAAGAGTAGTGATGAAATTAGATTGGGTGAAAAAATTTCGGGGATTTGTGAATGCCGTGCGACTTAAAAAGATCAATGTGCTTCCTCTTGATAGAGTTGCATCAATGCTATATCTACAAGTATTAGTAAACGGTTTGTTTCCTGATTGAGTGAAATGAGTATATTTCTAGTTTTTTTGGCAGAAGTACTGAGAACTTCTCATCGAAATTAGGTACCTATAATCTCTTTCACAAATTCGCCCTTAACCAACCTAATCATTGATCCCGTAGCATATCTTTTTATGACAATGTGCAATTGAGTAAAGTCTATATATATACACGTTTATGCTTCTAAATGTTCTTGATTTTGGGTCTCTTCTATTTTAAAATTAATTTGTTTTTGATAAGTTTTGAAAGTAAGATAAGAATTGATAATTCGACTTATTTCAGTATTTTTTCATATTTTGAAAACGACCTAAAATCAAGAACATATATATATATATATATACACTTTGAGGAAACTGTCCTAAACAAACTTGATATAAATATTCCATTCTTTTTCCGATATGTAGATGATTGCATTACTGCCGTACCAAAGAATCAAATTGAAAACATGAATAAAAAATTCAATTCTTATCATAAAAAACGAAAGAAAATCGAAGAAAATAATAAAATCAATTTTCTTGATGTCATATAAAATTAACAATAACATAAAACCTATATGAAACCAACTTGGTCATCAAGATATTTAAACTTCAATTCCTGTCACCCTATGTCACAAAAAAGATCAGTGATAATAAGTTTGGCTGATGGATCTATCCAAAGATCAGATCCTGAATTTAGATGCTTAGCTATTTAAAAAGCAAAAACTGCATTAAAATGAAAAAATTATCCGGAAAAAATGATAAACAAAATATTCAAGAAAAGGTTTAACAGACACTACAATCAATTAAAAAACAGAACAGAAACGAAACATCAAAACATAAAACATTTTTCCTTACTATATGTACAAGGACTTTCCCAACAATTATCGAATTATTTCAATAAATATGATATTAGTATAAGTCATGAAGGACGTTATCCAAATATTTCACTAAATTGAAATCTAAAACACCAAATGCTCTTGAAATGACGGAACCTGTCTTCATAGATGAACTTCTGTAAAAGATGAAGCATTTTTTAGGGTAATTCTTCCAATAATGTGAATAATTTCCCATTTAGTCATCTGTTGCTGAAAATAAGATGAACAGAGTATATTTGTTTCCTTTTCCTTTTTCATTCTTCAAATGAAGGAGAGCACTGGCCAGAGCTCTTTGATTAATCATGTTGTACTACTAATAAGTAATGAGGACTGATCGAGATTTCTTGGACTATTAATTGTCTGTATGCGCAACCTACACAACTTAATAGATGAGTCGAGGTGAAATAGTTCAATCGATGAAAAGTTTGTATGTATTCGCCTAGCCTTAGGTTTGAAAGAATGTATAAATTGATGCATATTGAAAACTTAATACGAAGTATACGCAGTTTCTTATATGTTACTTAAAATACTGACAAACAACCGGAACAGTTGGTCACCTGCAAGTAGCTACGAACACGATAACGCTCCAAACCAATCTTTAAAATGTTTTTATCTAATATTCGAAGAACTATATCCCATTATTTTGAGTAAACTTATTTTTATTTGCATGTCATTTTTCCTGTATCCATTATAAATGACATATATGTTTGTTTTTAACTTTTTATAATGAAGACTTCTAAAATTTGTTTTGTAGAGGGGTATATATAATCAACAGATGAAACAACATTCTCAGATTTCATGAACTATACATACTGGGTAGAAAAAATACCAACAAAATAATTTAGTTCAACTTTTACTATAATTCCCAAAGCGTCAAACTCCAAGAGAAGAACACTAAACTATAACTCATTAAAAGTAATTCCAAAAATAGTTGGCAATTAGATTTACCGACGCAGTTTGGTATTAACAACAAAATGTGATGCAGAAATGCTTATATTCACTTCATCCCCAGCCATGTAATACCCGTCCAGATAAAAACAGTTTCCTGCTAATAGTAGAAAAATTTCAAAGAAATAAATTCAACATTTCCAATTCCGGAATATGTCAATTTGTATAATAACCAACAACATAAATGTGATTCCTACCTGAAACCCCCTTTAGAATGGCAAGTGAAAGGTAGAACCCTAATATATTTTTTTATTAAATAACCCTTGCAAACTATTAGATAATATTAGAATCTGATATTATAATAACGTAATATAGTATATCTTAGATTCTGGTGATTTTTCTAAACATAACTAATATATTCTCACTACTGCATTATACTCTACTTTTTCCTGTGACTTATCCAGACTAATCCAGAGCTTGTTCCTCTTGAGTTTTCTAACTAGATCGTCCTAGTTCAGGAGCTGGAATGGCCTAAACCTCAACACTTTATGGAGTCGTTGTTCGTTACTTCTTGATAACTATCTGTTGTTCATCTCCAGTTCTCGAGATCACTATTTCTTTAGTACTGAGGAACAATCTCATCCTTCCTACTTCCACGTCCTTATCAGAAGTGTCCGAATTTCTTCTTATAAATCTTATAAGTCGTCATTTTTTTCACTGCCGGCAATAGTCCATCTATTTTCTCTGCATTGGGTGCCTGGCATCTTCCCTAGATTCCTCAGCTGTTAGTAGTCTTCTCCAATCCAGAATCTTTAGTCTCTTGTTCATAATGTTCAAGTTAATCTACTTTATTTTGCATCAACAATCAAGGAGCAAAGGCCTCTTATGACAAAGAAGCTTTACACTACATTAAGTCAATAAACCGTGTAATTGAAAAACTGTTTCGACTTTCTCAGTGAGAAAACAAAGTACAACTAAGTTTGTCAATAGTATCTTCATCATGAAAAATAATACGGCCAATCCAACTATAGGTAGCCCATCCATAGATTTTGAAAAATTGAAGTCTATTCTTTTGTTTTGACCATCCGGTATATTCATCAAGACATCCAATACAATTGATTGCATGTTGTTAAAGAACTCTTTGCTCTAAAATTAGTCGTAGATATTTCGGTATCAAATAAATCATATAACGTTCTGTAAAATTAACACCATATTGAACGTGTAGGTAATTGACCATATTATATCCGAAATTATTTATAGTTTTTCATTGTAACATAGCAGGACCGTAACTTCATGTTTTTCAATCGTAAAGGAATAAATTAAATAAATTATTTATTACCGTATATTTTTTTGAATTCTAACTTTTACAATACTAATGATGTATGCACATCGGTTACATTCTAATGATGTGAATAAAAAATATATTATTTAACTCATAGATTCCCAGACAAGTCAATAGCGTATGTACAGAAAATTAACTGCCTAACATTATAGGGAAAACATTACAGAAATTATTTAAACATTTGTAAATCATCTTGAAAACAGGCAGTAGTAAGATTATTTGGTACTGTGTTATATTCATGTTATTATATCAACTATGTACATTCCATCCTTGCTGAGGCATAATTTATCTCCCCTTTGTCAAACAAATGTCGAGTTTTTAATATTAGAAAATTTCAATTATATTCATTTCCTATTCAGATATATGGTGCAAAAATTTTTTTAACATATAATATCTCATATTAAACTTCAGTATCTGCAATATTTGACAGAACCAGTATAGCATTGTCTTTAAAAATATTATTATAGATCAATACAATTGACCAGCATATAGAAACAAACAAAAAATTATTCTTAGCAGCATCTCTGTACTTCTTGTATTTAATAAGTTCAATTATTGTAGCTACAAAGAAAAAGGTGTGAACAAAAAATACGACATTTATTTTATACCCGCATATGTTGAGACAAGTTTGTTGACAGTCTTCTACTATAGCCTCGTAGTTATATGGTGTTTGCGCAATATCTTTCGAGAAACATGGATCTTGAAAAACGCATTAACAGAAAAAGTTAGTGGATGGCTAATACCCCGAAATAAAAACTAAGCGGTCTCAATGGGAAACCAGTAACTCAATCCGCCCTAAAAGAAACTGTAAACTCAATTTCATCAAATGACCTGAAAATTGGCCAACTAGTTTCCCCATCAATGCGCGGTCGTGCTATCTGTCCACACCTGTCCTATTCACCAGATTTGTACCATGCGATTTTGGCTGTTAAAGGAGACACCATTATTTAGAAAGCAGATAAACGCCAACCTTCCAAAAATGAAATCAAGTAGTAGTAGGCAGTACTTTGTAAAATTTTTTAATAAAATAATTCAGCGTGTTTTTTGAAAACACTTTAAAAAAATCTCCACAATAACTGCCAATAAATATGTCAAAGTCATCAGGAACTTCTCTAATGGAGATTATCCGTTACACATTTTTTCATTTATGTAAGTTGTTGAGGTGCTGGATCGTCCATATCGAGTATCGTTATCAACATCTTTGTCTACTATGAAGATCCTGTATTGGATTTAATAATTTTTTTTCACAAACTGAAATCTTCAAATACAATAGTCAACATTTTTAGTCGGAGCGCAAAACAGAATGATCCACTTTTTCGAGATTTAGATGACTTGAAAATTTGCTAATCTGTTTCTCCAAAAAAATATGATTATATGGAATATACATATAATATGCTTCATATTTTCCAATTATAGTATTGTGACACTTTAATATTATTCTCGCCCTCTCCTGTATCGGTCAAAGCAGCAATATTCGCATCTTTATTGAAAATAAATTATGTTTAAAAAGATCAAGCTCAATATTAATGCACACTGTAGAAAAAGGGTGTGATTCTAACAGCATGATAATTTGCACATTTGTAGATATAATTAGTAGTTTTTGCACCTACTGGGAGAAAGTTATCAATATATTTCCTGTTCTAGTGCTATTGAATAATAGTAGAACGTATTTTACATTCAATTTCAATATTCTACAGGATGTTACTCCCGTGTGCACGTGGAGGTCTTGTACATTGATTCTTTCTGATACGTACAATGCATACCGCGTACCTCTTAAATTATTTCTACGGTAATATTCTACCAACATCTCCAATAAATCTCTGTAATGCAATAAGTCATTTGAGAAAAGTTTTATACAAAGGGTGTCTTAATATTGATTAAAATAAATGTACTCCATTAATAGTTATTAGCGGCGTTGAAAATCAGTTTTTTGTGTGTTGTGGAAAATAGTATATATTCAAATTAATTAAGTTAATTCAAATTAAGTTAATTCGCGATCATAGATGTGGTGATTTATAGAGGGTTGGACATGGATTGGCTAACAAAATTACTGCAAATCACTTTGGGATAACCTAAAATGAATTAAGGTATGGGTTAAAGACAGACACAAAATGTAAATAGTTTGTACACAATAGGAATCTAGCGACGAAATATCTAGAAGTCAGAAAGATTTATCCAATAAATGAATGAAGAAAAATATATTTTTAAGAAGCATTTGAAATTTTTACATGACTATAGTAACGATAATTGAATAAGCATTTATAGATTATAGTAATTAACTCATTTTTGCTTTTGGCATCTTATTTGTTAGAATTCTAATCAGTAGACTTTAATACTTTCATTGATCGTGTAATAACCACCTAATATAGTTATGTTCATCTGATCTTATACAAAATTATTCTTGGGAAAAGCCCAATAATACAGAAAGTGGAATTTCACTTAGCATTCCAATCCCATCTTTTGTTAGCATTGCACCAACACAAGATGTGTGATAATTATATTTTTGTTTCCCCAAAAAATTGTCGATATTTTTTATTTAATTTAAGTATCCCGTTTATCGAGTCCCATCAAAAGTCTTGCCATACATATATTCCTTCATTTTTGGATACAAATATTACCTTGCTCTAGTTTAATATTTGATAAAAGTTAAATTTTATGTACAACATACAGTGGAAATTATGGTTACCTAAGTGTTCTCCCCAATTTCATCTCAATATGTGTTGATTATTTCCTGATATTATGGATTTTTTATTGAAACTGGTTATTTAATTCGAACAATATATTTGTTTCTACCTATTTTCTTTGATTTTTTATGTATATTTACAAATGAATCACCAACATTATACAGCTACTGTTATAAACACAGTTAAAACCTGCATAAAACGACCAGTTTGATGTTTTAAAAACTATAACTGGGTTTTAGCGCTTTATATTATTGACTTCATTTAATTTACAGATATAAACATCAAATGAAAGAGGACATAGTTTACATACCAATATGAGCACTATCACAAGGCAACAGCAGCTTCGAAAGCGTTTCGTAATTTGGTAAGGACATGTGATAGCGGGTGGATATGCACATGATCCTTTATAAAACCAAAAAACCTTACGGCGTTAAATCGTTGCACTTTTACCATCATACGACGAATTACGTGACGTAAGTATTTCCGTAAACCTCAACCAATAATCTTTACATTAATTGCAAATTCATGAACGGATTTCATAGGGCTTCTCATTCAACTTTTATCGTATTAAGCGTTAAAATCCCGTCGTGGAACATACGGTGTTTCTGTCATACACCGAAATTAATAGAAATAATAATTTAATTAAAAAAATAAATTTGCAGATTCATACAAAATACGTATATATTCAATTATCAAGAAATAACTATAATTATTAATTGTAGACTTGCATTTAAACAATTTTTATTGTGTTTACTGTTTGAATACGGTCCATGTAAACTGAATTTTTCCAATACTTTCTGTGCATACCATTTAAAATTACTTTTATGACTATAAATCATTTAAGTATCCTGCGAATTAACTGGCCATTAAAATACAACTTTTTAATTTATTTAGCTTTGTTCTGCCAGAATATTTGGGCGTGGAAAAAAGACGTTTAGCCGTGGTTAAATAGTAACTAATTTTATCTGCCGGTGAGAATAAAACAATACATGGTGGTTTTTTTTTTCTGTAAAATTGATGGTTGATAAGCTATAGATCAGCTACAGAAAGTTTACGCATGGTATAATGAGTGATTATAGTAGACAGTAGCAGGTAGTTATCTGAAAATTAAGAAACTGTACTGTAATTATATATATATATATATATATATATATATATATATATATATATATATATATATATATATATATATATAAATGTTCTTGATTTTAGGTCTCTTCTGTTTTAAAATTATTTTTTTTAACTAATTTTTGAAAGATGAATATTGACTTAATTATTTAAGTGTTTATCAAAATATTTTGATACTTGTACTAATTGTGATGCTGTCTACTTAGGGCAGATATCTCATTATTTAGAACATAGACTAAAATGTCATCAATACGATAAAAAAAATGCATCAACGAACCACGAAATATAAAAAAAATCAATTGTAAATAATGATTAAAAGGCTCTCGAAACAGAATCAAATGCAAGAAAAATGGAATTTTTGGTGGGTCAGATTCATAAGATCGAGAAAGATCTGAGCAATTTGAGCAAAATTTATAGCTCTATATTACAAATTTTAATACAACTAAGAAAAATTTGACTGATAGCTGCTATATATTTTTGAGATTTACAAACTAAGGAAAAGTGAATATTTTACGTTAAAACAGATTTCTATTTTGATTTTATTTTTATTTTGATATTCATGATGTAATTTATATATTGATTAATATAAATATGCATATTTTCGAGTCATATTTTGATAAAGACCGTAAGAGGTCGTAACGTCAAATTTTGATCTGTCTTAAAAAAATGATAAAAAACTAATTTCAAATCAGAAGAGACCTAAAATGAAGATGATTTAGAAACATATACATATCAAAAAGGTCTATAAATTGTTTATGTGCTATTTTTTTAAGAAGATGCGGATTCGAATGATTCCTGATGGATGTGTAGGACTCCCCTAGCCTACCCATTAAACCGCCATTTTCTGTCATCTACGTTCAACCAGGAACTATGGCGATATTACTTCTGGTTGAGGGATCTGTCCGTGTATGTTGTACCGTTTGTTTGTTTTCTATGATATCACCAGGCAGCCGCCTACACTTTTTTGTCTACAGGTAAGAAGTCTTTCTGTGTAGGTTGGAATCAGTTGCACCAATCTACCTTGTGTAGTATCACTTGGACGATATTGTCAGGGTTTAGGCTGCCAACAGTCTTCCCTACCTCCTCTTTCAGTGGTTACGCGCAAAGAACGTGTGATCGGTATCATCTGAGTCGTGTTCCCAATATGTACACTCAGTTTTTTATACTTCTTCATTTTGTGGAGATACCGTCGAAATTAGCTGTGTCGCGTCAGAAGCTGAGTTGATATATGCTATCATTAAACTATATTGTATTATTAATATAATAGGAAATATTGTATTTGGGTTTGTCCTATTTCTATTCTCATTATTTCATTCCATCATATCCCATGTTTGGCTCCAGTTGTCGCTAGACTTATGCATTTTGATGTTTATATTAATTCGTTTCTACCACTAGGCAGAGTAAAGTATTTGAATAGCTTGTCTACATTTATCGCGTTGTCAATAACTCTTCGTCATTGCTAATCTAACATTATATTCCATGTCAAACCAGTCATTTCTGACAGGTTCAGAAATTCCATGATGTATTGTACTTGTCTGTTAAGTACAGAAATATATCCACAAACGAAAAATTAGAATATTCTCTACAAAATCTTATGCTGTTAATAGAAATTAAAAGTTCGGAAAAAAACAAAGAATTAATGAAAATGATCTAATTTTAAAGTATAAATAGTTATTGTATCTTATTTGTAGGAAAAGCGAAATCTGTAGTGACGGGAATTGTGTTTTACTCTTGAAATTGCAGTTCCTAACTTTCATGACAATGGCAACGGCAACGTGCCTACAATTGGGTAGCATAATAATCGAACACCTTCCAAAACTTGACCATAAACTGAAATTTGCGCAAAAGTTATCTTTAAAGCCCTTTTGTATATATCAAAAACACAAACGGAAATTATAAACGAGTTTTGACGGAAGTATGATTTTTCAATGAAAAAATTACTGTAAAAAATATTCTCAAATATAATATCCTTTTTTTCTGTCTCCACACTTTATGTAGAGACCTTCTTTCGAGAGTTTCCAAAATAATTGTTTGTTTCGGCCATCACCTCTTAATTTTTCTGAAATCGTGTTCAATCAAACCATTTCATCAAGTTTGGGAACAGAAAGTAGTCGGAGTGTGCCTGATTAGATGAATATAGCAGATGAGGCAATAAATTGTAACGCAATTCAGCTAATTTTTCTGCAACAATAGCGGACCAATCGGAATGTTCTTCAAGAAATGCGGTTGTTTATTCTTAAATTCGGAATCAAAGTAGGCTGGTAATAATTCTCATTTTTCCTACTAAACTAGAAAGATTACACTGCTGGAATTCCAAAACACTGTGATTATGATGTCATTGACAAAAAAAGGTTTCTTATTTCTTAGAAGCACGTTACTCGAATGTATTTTTGTTTCTGGAGAATAATAATGTACCCAAGTTCCATTCACAGTGATATAACAGAAAAATTCACTTGGATTAGGTTTAATATTATCCAAACATTCGTTTAATGCGAGCAAGCTTTTGATCAGCATTAAATATTCGCGGCACAAATTATATACTCGTTGGGTTGAAATTGCGGATTGCGGACGACCTATTAATACTCGCTAACACAAAGGAAGAGCTACAAAGGAGAATAAAGAAGTGCAATAATTGAAGTACACAATTCAGACTGCAGATGAACATACAGAATACAAATATAATGAAAATATTAAACATAACCGAAGAAACAATTGTGCCAATACATGAATAGGAAAAGAAGAGCGTTATCAAGTTAACGTAAAACCAAAAACAAATTGAAGTAGAAAACGTGTGAAATGAAGATAATGAGAAACATTAAGGTTATGAAGAGTCTAAGTTAAAGAAGGAACGATACAATTAGATATTAATTGAAAGTATTGAGTGTAGTGGTCAAAATCGAACAATAATTGAAATGGTTTTGACACATAGTGAGAATGCAGGAGGACAGAACAGTCAAGGCAATGTGGAGAACCGAACAAAAAAGGAGAGAAGAGGCAGACCCGACCCAGAAGAAAATGGAATACAAAAGTAGCAAATAACCTGGGGAAACTGATAACTAGATATGGGTTGAATAAGTAGCAAAGGTTAGAAGCAAGTTGAGAAAAAATAAATATTACCTCTACACATAGGCTAGAAGAGGTTACGGTTAAGTGAATAAGTAAGCTGCCTCAGGTATTTTATTTGCCAAGAGCACGTATTAATCATTTATGGAGTAGTTCCAATAAATAACGATTCAGCGCCATCAGTGTCCGTATGCCAAATTTTGAAAGCAGAGAGTAACTTACAAATCATTCCATGGGACGGAGCACTTTCAGGATATTATTCGCCTAAATTCTCCTCGGTTTCTTCAATTGATTTTCCACGTACAATATAATGTTTAATTAACACTCGAAATTATTCTTTCCCCGTATTTATTCATCAACGAAAATAGTTTTCTTTATATGAGTGTTAAAACTGAACTATCCGTCCGATTTATGTAAAAGTTTGACAGAAGACATCAGAAACATATGACGGAAACTAACAATATGATCACCATACCGAAAGTGTTAACAACTTCTGAATAATTACTTGTCCCTCGACAACCCTTTGTGTTTTACTAGTTCAAACTGAGATAATATTGTATTAATATTTTAATATAATCTATGTGTCATAGTATCATATGTAGCATAATATTTACGTCCAATTTGATTATTTAAAATATTTATTATTAAAAAAAGATTAATCAAATAATATGTTATTGTAATGGGCCTTAACAAATCAGTTTCATTTATAAAACACCAAATACAAAAAGTGCGCCTTCAATATTTAAATAGTTATAAGAAACAATATGCCTATTTAGTTTCCGAACAAACTTAGAAATCGTATATAGAATAATTCACCCTATAAATAAAGCACATGTTGGTTGACACAAAAAAATAAATATATAATAAGTATAGTGAACTTTTTTGTTTCAATAATTCAAGGCGTGGAAAACTATTATGTTAATAAACATTTTTTGTTAAAGTTGTACTTTCGAGACTGATGTTTAGTTAATGTCATAAAAAAATATGTTTCAAAATTAATACAAATTTTTTGATCTCCATAGAGAGATGAACTTAAAAATAAATCTTGACAGAAAGGCTCAAAGAAAATCAAGGAATTAGAAGGAGAACATTACAATTTCCATAAAAATAGAAAAAAAGGATTGAAAGGCATTTGTGACATGACTAATATTATTTAACTTCTCGTTCTTTATATGCTCTTACTACTCTTTTACACGGATATAAATTCAGAAATTTTTTTCTATATCTTCTATCCCTGCCTCCAGTAATTATTCTTTGGATCTTACTCTTTCCGTCCCAGCTCTTCACCAGTGTTGCTATTTATATTTTTAGCCTTGTTAACAATGACTATCACTAACATTTCCATAGTTAACTTCATATTGTTAAAATAACTACAACTTCTGTCATGTGTGCGATGAGCAATGATTGTTGTTTGCAGTTAGAGGTGCATTCCAGTAAAGAATGGAATAGACCTGTGAATTCTTTCGACGTAGATTAATCAAGGCAAAACTGCCTCAACGAACTAGATATATTATATCCAAATGTGGCCAATGCTCACTTTAGGACGAATTTGGCGAAGTCCTCCAAAATCTGGCATTATGCCTTAATTGGACAAACAATACATTTATATGATATACCGTAAAATTCAGACATCTTTGAGTATACGTATGCCTAAAATCAACAAGATATAACATGATCATTTGGCTGTGAACAAAATTGTGATATGATAAACAACTATATGTTCGCTAGAAGTACTTCAAGAAATTCAAAAAACGTTAAAAAGAAACAAATCATTCTTCATCATAGAAATGAGACCTCTTACTCTGTTGCTCAAAGAATTCAATTAACCAGTCAGAAGGTCTAGTCTAGTTGATGGGTCATACACCACACAGCTCTGAGTTGGCACCCAATGAATTTTTCTTTCTGCATATCCAATAAAAAAACTGAATACGTAGTCGATGATTTTCCCCAAGCAGTTGATCATCCATTTATTCGCAGGTCCAAATTTTCATCATGTGCATATCTATTTATGAGCTTTGCGATTGAAAAATATTAATGTATTATTTATAGTAAAGTTGATACGTTTTTTTCTATATCTCTAAATTGGAAAAACATTAATACATCGAAAAGTATCTTGATCAAAATAAGCATTACGGTTATCATTTAAAATTGAAAATGAGCTTACATTTCAGGTTAAGCCACATCACAAAGATTTAGTTTTTTTGATAACAACTCAATTTGAAAAAACCACGAATAAGTCATTATGGATAATCTTGTTAATAGTTAATAGCCCTGTTGAACCGGAAATCGTTAGTTTGGGTGAGTAAATTTATTGTGTTAAGTAAGTACTATAAAATTATTTACAATTCCTTCATCTTTTATATATATATATATATATATATATATATATATATATATATATATATATGTATGTATGTTGTAATTTATCAGTATTTGTAGTATGGTGGTGTGAAACTTTGAGATCGGGTTAAAGAAATTTCATAGGCCCTTCGATGAAATAATGTAGAAACTTTGATCAATAAAGATTCTGAAGTTACCAGCAATGAGAATTCCGCACTGTTGCATAAACTAGATTCGATATTTTGATAGCTACTACTGGTTTTTCTACAATGATCGGTATTGATTTTTTAACCGAAACTAAAGCGCGGAAAACTTTAAAATAAGAATTATAGTAATGTTTTTCTTATTTACTTACATTCTTTGTATCTGTAAGGTGAATTTATAAACCCTGTCTTTTACTTAGTTAATTTATTTAAACACTATACTACATTTAACTAACTTATATAATAATTAACTTATCACTAATACATAATCAACTTATATAATTTATTTAAATTCTTTTTACTTTTCTATTTTGTTCCTTTCACTATGACTATTTATTATAAACTAACCAATAACTGCGTTAAACAAACTCGTTTATATATCCAAAACGAAGTTTTCAAAAATTCTAGAAAATAAAGTAACAAAACAAATAAAAAAATAGACCTTCCTAGAAATTAGTTAAAAAAAACAATATAAACAAATTGCCTGCTTTGATAAAAACTTATATAAAAAAAACCAAGCGGGCCGTGACTTCGCCAAATCTTAGAATTATATCTATTTATCAACTTTCTAGAGGTTGATTGAAATTTTATCAATGAAGAATGGATACGTTAGAGTTGCAAAAAGTGATTTAACACAAAGAACAAATATAATTTGGAAACAGGTAAGGAATTAAACTTTTACAGGTGGTAAAGAAAATATGTATACGAAAAATCTTCATTATGATAAAAAAGTAAACTATTTGGAATACCTTCAAAGAGTTCACAACCTTGCTTCTTCATGTTCATAACATTTTCTGTGTTGGCTTGCGAATGTAGGGAATTTTGTAACAAGGTGATCTTCCTCGTCTCCGTCTCCACGGAACTCATCCTTTTTTGCTAAACCTAGTTTCATTATGTACTGCTTGGACGGCAGTGTTATGTAAGAAAGGTAGTAAGGAGGTGTGGGATATTTATTCTTAGATTTTGCAGTATTGAGGTTTTGAAGAAACTTTTTGGAGTGATCCAGTTCCGAAAGAATAAGCTAGATTAAGCCTACTTTGTATTATTTTTTCTCTTGGATCTCTTTTTTATAAGTAAATGTTCAAGATAAGTGGAAGACTGTTACGTTCCCTTTCTAACCTCGTTTCTTTACAGAAATGCAAACCATAACCATTTAATTGTTCTTGTCTAGGACATTGAGTTTCCCACGGAATCCTCAGATCATCTTTGAATCGATGATCTAGGAGCTAGAAAATAGGTTCTTCATAGATTTATTTCCGTAAAACTTCCTACCCGGAAAGTGCTCCTAAATGAACTCAGCGATAATGAGCATTTGGTACCGGCAAATATAGTGCTCCGTGGTTTTTGAACAATTAATGAGACTATAATGATTTCCATAAGTAGGCTAAATTCATAAAAATATATATTCATAAGTTACTTATTCTGTAATTTCAATAAGTAGCAGTATTTTTCCTTCAAAGTTCATGAACGAACAAATTTTAAATAAGTTTGACGTGCTATTTGCTATTTACAAAATTAAGTTGCTTACAAATAAAGTTGCTGTAATTGTGGCATATTAAAGTGATCAATTTTAGATTTTATTATGAAGATTTAAAAATACAATCCGATTATTAATATAAAGTGTATGTATTTTAAATTACTAATAAATCACCGAAGGAAGTGAAAGTAATTTGACTCACATATCGTTAATTTTCACCATTCTTCTATCAATTTGTGGATCCTTTTATTGTTTTGGTGAGAGGAATGTTATTGACAGTGATTCATCAAATTAATCAAATACGATTAAATTTACCATTTATTTGCAAATTTATTTACCAAATTTACTTTTGACCATACTTTGGGATGAAATCTTGGAAAGTTATGGAAATTGGATAAATAACAACAAAGGCATATTCCATTGTTTACCGAATTCCCGCCAAAAAGCTACAATCACCTTTCTGGAAAATTTTGTAAATGGCGATGAAATGGGGTTTCTTTGAAAGCGTTAGAATAAATGTTTGGTTATATCCAGTCGAAACATCTCGAATAGAATTTGCTATTGGTCACTGATGCTAAAGGGAGGATTATCTCTTAAGAATTTCGACAGGGTAAGTCGACCTTATTTAGGCGGTCTCGAGTGGACACATGGTGAAATTTTTGCAAATGTGTATTTTTTATGTGTAAATTTTCAAAAGTTCTAAGCAAAATTGGCATAGAAGTCTACTTCTCATGAAAATATTTTGATGCATTGAATACTTTTTATTTAACAGTATTTTCAGGTATTTTTCTATAATAGTATTTTGTTTCAATACAGATGAATTCCTGGCGATTTGTTAATTTTACCTAAATATTGAACGCAGTGGTACTTAATCGAAATATATTTTTTAGTATTAGGCTTTTATAAAAGGTTAAAATGATGTATAGAACAAATGTGTGAACAAATCCTATTTACACTTTGCATATTTTTTGGCAAATTGACAAATTTTTTTCTATTAGTCATATGAATATCCATTACAGCTAAAACTACAGTTAAAATTAATTCCAGCCATGGAGGACGTCCCAAGCAAATCAAACATATATCATTTCAATGGAATGCTTTACTATATTTGATCACATTGTTGATTTTTTCATAGAAAATTAGGTCAACTTTGAATAGTTTCGTGTACTTGGTTTCTTGAGATATTCCATTTTTTGCGGAAATGGATTCAATTCCGATGATTCTGTTTTATTTAGACAAGTGAAGTTTACAACATTAATTTAGGATACTTTCAATTATCAATCGTAATATTTGTTATTCCTTATATTATAATAGGGTGCTCAAATATTGAATGTCATTACCAATTCAAATGGAACACCATGAAGTTACGAATACTTTACTAAAAACAATGAATTTTATTATTATTAATGTTCCCTCAACTAGCCTGGTGTTAATTATTAGCAGATTTGTCTTTCATATTAGTCTCAATATAGTTTAGTTTAGCTAGATAATTCCCGTTTTCATTATTTTAACCCAAAAGATACTACTTTATAGTGATTTTTTTAAGGATGAAACAATATTATCCTCAAGAAAGAATTGACATAATTTTAATTATAGGCGAATACCATGAAAACATATACCTTCTGGCATATATATATATATATATATATATATATATATATATATATATATATATATATATATATATATATATATATATATATAAGGATATCCTGAAGGAGACCATACGCAAAAGCAGTTTTGAAGTGCTGGCAAGATTTCGTTCTACGGTGAATATTGCTTAAATCAAGCAAAAGAAGACGAAGACAAGAAATTCTTGGTGTTAGAATCAGTAGTTGAGGATTCGAGTATAAGCACCAAAAGATTAGATATTAAGAAATAGTGAATAAAAATATTAGGAATATAAGTTCATGGTATCTTAAATACCTGTTGTAGACCTGTTTAAATGAAATGGAATCATCGGAATATCTCAAGAACGGCAAAACCCAGATACATGAAACCTTATTCAAAGTTTACGAAAAATTAGATGAAGTGATCAAATATAGCTCGTTCCATTTAAAAAAATAGTATTTTTGATTTGTTCAACTACATTTGGGCCAATCTGTATGGCTGAAAATAATGTTAGATGGTAGCCGTAATTAATATTCATGACTATGAGAAAGAAATTTTGGAAAACGTCAAAGTTTGTTCACAATAGACAATTCAAATATAGGTGACGCACCCTGCATAATCTAATATCCAATATAAAATGATAAAATGTTCCAAATAAATATCACGCCTCGTATTTTTTTTCTGACGCATTATCATTACTGCATGCACATCTGTTTGTTATGTTTCACATATTAAGAATAGAAAAATATTAATTGAAATACTCACTACCATAGTACTAAAAATCAAGAGTCATCGTACCACCATAACAAGTAATTATTTCAATTAGAAACTTCATATTTGCCAACTTTTCTTTCTTATTCGACTAACCAAATATAAATATATAATAATTTAATTAATTGAAAATGTTAACTGTCTATCTAGATCAAGTACAAAATTATCAATAACAAAATTGTACAAAATTGAAAATCTGTACAAAGATTTCTGTACTGATACAAATGCAAATCACTGGATTATGAACATTGTTTAATTGAGATATGAAAAATAACTATATTTCAGATTAGTTTAGAAACACCTTTTGAACATTGAAACCCAAAATAATATTTGCTTTAGTCAGCCACATTATTCGGTTTAGTTCGATCAAAGGTATTTTCGATATACTACCTGTAAGTTGTAAATTGCAAATAGTATAGAGAAACAGTGTCATACTACAAAAATTTACAATTGGATTCAAATAATTTCAATAATTATTGTGAAATGATAGAATAAGAATATGAAATTTTTAATTTAAAATTTATTTCGAAGAATTCTAGTGAATTTATATTATTTACAACAACATTAATTACCGCCTATTAAAGTATCACTATCATCGACATTTAGGTTAATAGGAAAAAATTCGTTTAGGTTAAAATCTTCATTTTTAATTACATGATCAATAGATTTGTTCCATTTAGTATCCATTCCACTACATTTCCATTCAACATGAATGAAATATTTCTTATCTTTCTCAATATTAAACGATGCTAAAATCTCCACAAGATTATTTTTTCTGTAGCTTTCCTCAAAATAAATGTTATGATAAATGTTTTCTTCCTAGATTTGATACTTTTTCCATCTGGCGATTATAATAACGTGAAATCTATGTTACTATAATGCTATTTTTTGATATATTAGGATGCAAACAATTGTCAAAGAGGTCAGCCGTGGCATCCTGGTGATATTTCAAACTATATCCAGCACGAATTATTGTAATGCATTGTTTCTTATTTGTTGGTTTTTGTCTAAAAATCTTTAGTCGAACATTTATTTCGAGTATCATACGTTTCATATCATGTCTCATTAAGCTGGACAATTTTCGCTTCTATACTTTTTTATGTCCATTAAATAAATAGTAACATGTTTAAACGGTGTGATTTCATCATTGTATATCTTCTATCTATCTCTCAGCTTTCAAACCCCATATGTCAGAGAATTCTAAACAGATTTATAGTAAATTATCCTTTTTTCAATCCACTAAATGGTGAGTATCCTAATATTTAGGTATATTTTTCTTCGAATGATATCAAATTCATTTAACCATTTATTATTGGTAACACTTTTACACCGAGATTCAAATGTACTTTTTCTATCCAAGTGCGAAAAATCTTGAGCTTTTCACTTTAAATGGTAGCAATATACTACAAGATACAACTAGAAACAAATTTATATAGAAGATTATCCAAGAGAACTTCTTGGTAAAAGATGATCAGATAAAGGCATTGTTATTTTAGATTAATTTATATGTGAAGATTCTTTTAATGATTAATGATTATAATAATTGAAATATTTTAGGGTGTGCTAACCAACTACCTACTCAGGAAATGTTACAGGTAAACACTTGAAGTTCATTGGAGTCAAGACGAAATAAGTGGCTTAGAAAGAATTATGAAAATAAATAATATAAAGTATAGTTTATCAACTAAAAATAATACATTACGAGCTTTATTACCGTTTTCGATCCAACAAAAGATATATTACTTTTAGTTACCACATATGAAGCACTTATTAATTACAAACATAAAAACAGCAAGTGAGATTCCTTAAAGACTATTTCGAAATATGTCGTTTTGACTGATACTAATAACATGATTAAACAATGAAAAACCCTCAGTAGGTGGTCGTATTTATCGAACACGATAACATTTGATGGTATGTAAACCCACAGTCGTTTTCCTCTAAGAGAAAGTGGGTGTTTCCATATACTTTTTTTGAAGTTTTGTTTATTGTATATTTGACTGCCAAACTAAAAATAATAATAAGGTATTTAAGTTAAATACGTTGCACTTTGTGCTTAGGAAACACTTTGTAAATATAAATATAATAACCGCATTAGAAGAAACATATTATCTTCAAAGTTTTTCAAACAAAATATCTGCCGAATAAAACTGAATTTGATGATGATCTGTTGAAATATATCTAATAATTTCTGTCTTCATTTTTCAACATATGCTACAAAATTCTAGTGTTGATGATTAAGAACTGCAACAGTGGTTCCTGAGTTGGAGCAAGAGCGAAATTTTTCTAGGATGTTACCCGTAACGAGCGATAATTCCGCCAAATAATATAGGGAGTGATAAATTTAGAAATTATAATTTAATCAAATTTATTTTAGTTTTACATTTAAATTGAAAACATACTTGTAAAATGTGAAGATATTCACAGTTTAAACCAATATTTACTTTTGTCAAAATTTTAAATGTTTATTCCAGTTTCATACTACGAAAATAGAAAATCATTAATAGCGATTTATTCATGAAAGAAACAACTACACCACTGAAACCGAGATGCTTCCGAGAAGTTGTAACCAAAAGTTCACAGATGTCTATAAGAACGAACCAACCAGAAGTACTCGATACATAGAGATAAATTCCGCAGTAATATTTTTGTTTAAATGTATTTACAGTTTACGGTTTTTTTTTATTTGGACGGAATTACCTGAACTCCTTGTAGTATTTTTTGTATTTAAGGTCACTCTAGGTCTGTATTGCAGGTTAGTGATTTATCAAAACTTTTTTTAAAGAAGTAAGTCAATAGTACAATAACATTAATGCGTTCATAACAAAAATTGAATTATCAAAGAAAAATTCAGAAATATGGAAATAATAGATAATATAAATATAAAAATCGTTTTTTCATGTTTCGAAAACCAATTAGGATATCAACAACATTCAGCACTTTTTGCTAGTTTGTGAACCACGGACAGAGGAGAAACAGGAAATAACAAATTATTTGAAATTTTCAAATTATTTTAGGGAAAATCCTACCATCAATTTAAGAAATCTTTAAAACTATGCAGCGATATCTTAATACAAATCATATTATACAGTTTAAACTAAAATTTCCACAAACATTGCAAGACGACGAAAAAACAAAACATTTGGAATGGTTTATGGACACAAAAGGAGATATTAAAACATCAGAATTTGAAAAAATGTGATGTTAAACAACGAAGCCACGTTCTGTACAAATGAAGTTATTGCTCAGTTGATACCCCCACTGGGGCATAAAATCTTAAAGCCAGTATTCCCAAAAAATTACACTCTGGTATTGGATATTAAGGAAACGAATTGTTGGTCCTTTTTTAAGTAAAATATTAATGCATAGAAACTTTTAGTTTCTAAACAATTTAAGCGCTACGACAAATGTGTCGAACTATATCGAGGATTCATATAGAGGTTTAGTCCAGCTCCTAACCCACAAAAATTAGTTATGTCGCTGATTTTCTGGAATTTTGGCCGCTAAGTGATATATTTTTGTTTAAATTTTAAGAATTTGGAATTTTCCAAATAACTCGAAATCTATGCGAAATTTCGGAAAAAGCAAAAGGATCTAAAATGTAGTTTAAGAAATTTTCTACAAAAAAGGTTCTCTCTGATTTTTTCCTAAGAGCTGTCATTTCTTTGTAAAATGCGCTCAAACTTTGGTGTCGCATCTTACTAAAAAGTTTTCGCGCCACATAGAGTCTGAGGCAAATTACGTCCCCGGCTAAAGAAGAAACTGCTGTATCTCCTCGAAAACTCAACATTTCAGGATGAAAGAAAGTGAATTTTACTCATTAGAGTCTCTACTTTTCAACTGCAACTGCAAAAAAGTTCAGATGTGTAAAATTTTCTTGGAAAACAACACGAACAGGATTGTTTTTTGTTGGTTGCCTGGGTGAACTTGAAACACATGTGTCTGTGACTCTGCTACACCCAGCAGCGAACCCTTGCTTGAGGTCATCAATTAGATGATTATATTTAAAATGAGACCATTTATACATTTGAACTCACTATGTGATAGGAAAAAAACTACTACATAGTTGACAAGTTTGGTTACTTTTTTATAAGTTGTTGAATACCAGCCATTTTCGCAAAATAATGAGAAAACTAAAGCACACTAAATTTTGTAGTTGAGTTGTCGAGCTTCAGTTTCCTTCCCAAATAAGTTCGTAAAACTTTCCGTTTCCCATCAAAAATTTTAAAACTCGCCAAGAGCTCAAGACCGTCATTTTTTTCTTAAATATTTTTGCGATTTTCGAGGGTTTGGTTTTAACGCATCATACGGGGGGAAACGAAAGCTTACGTGATAGAGAATCAGATGAGCACAGTCATCCTGAGTTGGGGAATTTGACAGGCACATACTTTCTATAAAATTAACTATTTGTTTTTATATAGCACCACTAAGAGCTATTATTCTTACAGGAAATAATACGCCCATATCGACTATCTGCGATACCGAATATGGGATTTTAAAAAAAAGTTGGCCAGGATTCCAAGGATAGTCGAATACGCCAAGATTCCAAAGATAGTCTAAAAATCGGAGAGTGGTTTCAGTTGTATAATTCGTTTCTTTAGAAAGAACGTTTTGAAAGGGCTTGTAGATTTGACCCTCTCTAATGTTTCTTTCCAACGGAAGTTGCGAGTTTTCGTCAGTGAGCAGCTCTATATGGGTTAAAAATGAGATCATACTAGTAGATCCCACACTAATCTTCCAGCGTATTTGTGCAACCAAGCAGTCGAATGAGGAATTGAAAGATTATTTAAAAATTTGAATTAGCGCCTTTATTTATGTCTCTTTTTCAAGATGGCAGTATGCGGGAAACAGCCAAATCCGCGTTGTTTGATATCTTTCAATATGAGTCCCTGGATCCACAACAAGATGATAGTGTTCATATAATAGAAGGACGGACGCTGTTGCATTGTGTTCCATTTCATATCGATGATAAGCTAGGAGACATCATGTCTAGCTACCTTTCGTATTTGCAGCGTTATTATTCCCATATTATAGTCGTTTTCGACGGTTACGCATTTAATGGTCAAAGCATTAAAGCTACTCAGCGAACGAAAAAATACAAAATTGTGCCCAGACATAACTTTATCCGATGATAACATGCCGATATGGGTATCACAAGAGTCAACTGAGAACAATCAGCCAAACATGAAGACAAATAAATAGTTGTAGTTGGCGAAGATACTGATATCCTGGTATTGATTTTATCCCTAACTCCTGAGAATCAAAAAATTTATTTTCTCAAACAACAAAAAAAAGCAGCATATATTTTTCGTCAAAAAGCTTCGATCTTTACCCATTGTGTTAAACAAATTTACTCTTCATGCATGCTTTTACTGGTTGCGATACAACTTCTTGTTTTTTCAAGAAAGGAAAGAAAGGTGTCCTCAAGTTGTTTGAACAAAAATTAAAAGTTGCATCTAATCTCAGAGAAGCTCTTGAAGCATTTCGAAGGTTTTACAGTACAGAAGAGTGTATAGTTGAAAATTGAGTGAATGCAGTTCTTGCTTTATATAATGCGCCTCGTAATGTCTCTGAACTCGATTTGTACAGATATACTTGTTTTTTAAAGGCTGTTAAGAGAAATGTGGTCAATCTAGGATCTCTTCCTCCAACCTCAGATGCAGCCAAATTGCATTTTTTAAGAGTGTATCTCCAGGTTCAAGAATGGCTTTCCAATACCAGCTTAGATCCAGTAAAGTGGGGATGAAAGTTTCGAGACATTTTTCACTGAAAGCAATGAAGCAACCACCAGCGCCCTCAGAGATCTTAAAAATGGTTCTTTGTAACTGCCAAAAAGGTTGTAGTAAGTTGTGTACTTGCAAGACGGCTGGACTGCTAGAAGCCTGCGCGGGTCGTGTTTACAAAATTCATGAACGAATCTTATTCTTGCTGACTTGTCCTGCAGGAGAAGACAATGAAGACACCCTGACGAGCACGGAATTCCTCTTGGAAGGAATGCTCTAAAGTGATGATGAAATCGACTAGATTGTAATTGATTTCTTATATTTTCCCTATTTTTCATAAATGTTGAAATAAAGTTTTCACAAGAATAGAGTTTTTAAGGATTATCCTTGTCCCACACTTAAGTTTAGAGTACTTATGACAATCACGATTTTAAAAGAGGATTTCTGACATTTTAGAGTTTTTTGTAAGTTAGGCAAAAACATATTTGAGCTTTTCGAGGGTAATTTCCTGCTCGGCATTTTTTTTTTAGAAATTTACCTCTAAATATCAAGTCTTATTTGAATTATCCACAAAAAATGCACTGTTGAAAAAATCCAGAAGCACGAAATTCGCTTTTTGTAAGAGATTGAGATTAGGAAAAAATCACAGGGAAGGAACCTATTTTGTAGGAAATTTTTTGCACTATATTTTTGATCGGTTCAATTTTTTCTAAATTCGGCATAGATTTAGAGTTATTTGTAAAATTCAAATTTTGAAAATTCAAACAAAAATATATCGCTTAGCGGCTAAAATTTTACTGTATCAATAGAGCACATTAAGAACTAGCTAAATCCAGAAAATCAGCGACATAACTAATTTTCGTGGGGTTTGGCTCTAATTGGGCTGTACTCACTGGACTAGTAGAGAAGATTGAAAAAAGTAAAAAAATATTTAGGATTTTTTTGTTACAGTTGTTTTCTGTCCCATGTTGTTATTGATCATTTCCGTCCGTTATTTATACGTAAATACAATTCGGTTCATTTATTGAATATTGATGTAACTTAAAATATATTTTATACTCGACTGTTATATAATGTGCTCATTACTTGCTCGACCTTAATAATACCCTCTAATCACGGCAGTAATTAATGAATACATTAATTACTGCTGTAAGATGCTTCCTCGGTTTAACTAGATGATATTGTTTTGTTACAAAAAATCGTTTTTTATAATTTTATCTAGTAAAACAATACTAAATATTTTCAATTTAGTTATATAAAAAAATTAAAAAAAAGTAGATATTCCCAGACCAGATTCGAACCCAGGACCTCCAGTTTGAATGCACGCAGCATTAAAACTGAACTAAACGTCATTTTCGTATATCTATTTTTTAATGTACTGTGGTGTTTGTAACAAATGCAAGTAGCTTTTGAAACAAAATAAATTTGACTCAAACTTGTGAACATTTTTATGTATTCAGATTTCTCAGAGTATATTTTATGTAAAATCATGTTAAAAAACCAATTAAAAATGGTACAGAAAATGAAGGTGACTTTTCTTTAAATCACCAGAAATTAGAGAAGCTGCTAAATTGCCTCATCAAATTTATGGATGGAAAATTCAAGTAAAGTATATAATATGGTACCTTATCGATTTTGAACCGAACAGGAATTATTCATAACTAAACTAATATCATACTCTTCTTATATTAGACACCCGATATTTGTTGAACTAATACATACATTTTTGAGATTTATAGAGATATACGATTATTATAATTTTTGATAATTATGTAATATAAATGAATAATTAATACATCTAAATGTTCATGATTTCAGGTCTCTTCTGTTTTAAAATTAGTTTTTTCAATAATTTGTAAGAAAGATAAATTTTGACGTTTCGACTTTTCTTTAAGTCTTTATCAAAATATGATATTGACCACCTTCATCATGAATATAAAAATAAGAATAAAATCAACTTAGAACTTTGTTCTAATAAGAAAAATTATTTTTTTTGTTTCCACATCTCAAACATATTAAATTTATTAGAATT
This sequence comes from Diorhabda sublineata, assembly GCF_026230105.1. NCBI lineage: Eukaryota > Metazoa > Arthropoda > Insecta > Coleoptera > Chrysomelidae > Diorhabda > Diorhabda sublineata. The sequence goes on along the minus strand of NC_079485.1, from coordinate 12,199,010 downwards.
CACAAAATAGAGCTATAAATTCTACTTAAATTATTTACTTTATCTTTCTTCCAAATTATTAAGAAAACTAATTGTAAAACAGAAGAGACCTAAAATCAAGAACATTTAGATGCATTAATTAATATATCAAAAGGTCTAAGAAATTAAAGGAATTTAAATAATGATATATTGTATGAAATATTTGTTAGAATAAAATAATACTGTTTCTAAGAATGTAAAAAAATTTTTCAACAAAAAAACTTCAAAAATATTTAGTATTCGTGGATAAAGTATAGTATTCTACTAGCCTATAATTGTTATTCACTCGGTTATTTATGTGAACATCACCTCGTGAATAATATACTATTTCTCCACTGATAATTTATAAGATAAGATCATTATTAAATAACACCATATAGTAATGAATAGCAAAATTTTTTTAACATTTCTTTCTTTCAATAAGTCAGTCAATAAACTTATGACATATATTGAATAAATGTAAAACGCTTAATATCAAGCCTCAAGAATATATATTTGTACACAAAATTTTTATGTGGAAATTATAGTGCTTTATTCATTTATTCATTATTGTGACGAAAGTAACCTTTTTCATCAAATTAAAATACATTTATTTCAAGTGTTTAAATAGGATTTGAGGCATTTAAGTACCTCAAAAGTCAAATTTACAGGGCGAGATCGCGAATTCACTTACAAACAAACCATGAATCAAATAATGTGAAAAGTAACATATATCCATAACAATTTATTAATACACGATTTTTTGCAAATAACTAGCTTAGGAATTTTTCACCTTTAAGTTGTCTTATTTTTTTATCAATAAATTTTGTTTTGTTGTTTTGGTCTAAATACTTTGTAATAAACAACTGGTAATAAACGCTAGTAACAATTTAACATTTCCGCCTACAAAAATTAAAATAACAATAAAAATTTTTAACCAAAGTAGATTTGAAAAGCTGGTTAAATATCTTCAGATTTTATGTGTGTTTTCAATTTAAATGAGTCGCACTGTAGACTGTAGATTGTACACTGATGGCATACACATTTTAACATACAATAATTAAAATATTACTGCCGTTACTGAATAATAATGACGCTAAATAAACTGGAATTTAATGTTTAATAATTCCTATTCAATAAACTGATACAAATATTTGTTTTCCTATTATTGAAATAATGCAGTGTTATAGGTGCTCTAATCATAGTTCAATAAACAAGAGTGTACTGAACAGGAGATATTTAGATATAGTAGTAAGTGGAACTTATTTTTTTTCCAGCGCTCATGATTCTGAATACATTAAAAATTTATATAATATATTTGTAATTATCAAATGTGGTATCAACAAGAACGATGTCTGTTCTGTTTTATTCAATTTTGATTCGAGTCTGTAAGCATCAAAGAAATGGTGGATGGATAGATTAGTGGAGTTCCAATATCTTGGAACAATTCTTGAAAGAAGGCGCGGCAAAATCAACCGAGGTGTGCGCCTGCTTCGTGACAATGCTTCGTTTTCCAAGACTACTATACACGAATGTGGCTTCTCAGATATTGAACACCCACCATATTTATAGCACTGATCTGGTCCCGATATTTTTATAGTGGTACAGAAGCTTTAGTCAGACGTTCTAAAAAGCGCGTGGAAATAAAGGGAGAATATAATGACAACTATTCACAAGTTTTTTTATTTTTGAGCTTTCTTCCTTTGCTAGGACCGTCACGGCACATTAACCTCATTTAGCCACGTTACACTTGATTAGCGTATTTCAATATTGCGTTTCATTATGTTACACATACTGTCATATAGTATGAAATGGTAATACTTACACTTGATAATAGATAAAAGTTTTGCAAGTTTTATCAGGAAAAATTACCAATGAAAACTAAATAAAAAAAAACTAAAGTTAAGTAGTCAAATATTTTAATATTAAGAGGAAACAAAATCATTATAGGACAAAATAAAATTCAAAAAAGTTTATTTGGCATAATATGTGTGAAAAAAAACCAGTGGGATATTTGTGCCTGATGTCCCTTCATTACAAGATCCTTTCTTGGTTGAATAGTTGACAAGCACACCCTCATGTCGTCTTCCAAATTTTTTAACATTGAACTGTTTTTTGTCTTGATGGCATTCAAAGATGAAAATGCGGCCTCACAGATATACGAAGTTGAAAACGGGAGTATCGCCTTCATTGCTTTCATTGAGATTAACGGATACTCATTTATCAGAGGGATCCAAAAGGATGCAATATCTACATTTACTTTAGTTTTCTTTAAATTTGACTTCAGCTTCTTCAACTAATTTACAGTACTGCAGTTTAAGACCACGATCATTTTTGACATCAATCAGTTCACTCTCTTCATCAGTATGCAGTTTTATATGCAGAATCAATGAAAGGATTTCTCACCCAGTCCATTGAAGATACATCAAGAGATGGAGAATATTTGTTTATGTTATTTTCAAGCAGCACATTGGTTGGGAATCGCTGCTCTAAACCTTGGTCAAAATAAGACTATAATAATACCAAATACATAAATTTTTTTTCATAGTTTAACGGAAGGTATCTATCTACCTTTGTGAGATTAAAATGTGTAAACATGTAAAACAAACCTCATATGTTGGTAGAGGAGTCTGCATTACCAAAAACTAGTATTTGAACGAACTATAATTACCAATATTGCACCCATATTTCATTGAAATTGCTAATTTTATAAATGGTATAAATATCATTTTCTCAAGAAACCGCGTTAAGTTCGTATACAATCGCTCAATCCGTATAATTGATTTAACAAATGTATAGAACTTCTTGTTCTAACCATAACTAATTCAATGCATTAGAAAGGGGATGTCTCTTTCAGACATATAAATTAGCTGATGAGTTTTCGACGTCATATACGAATTGATAAGGGAACAAAATGAGTAAGATACAATATACAAAGAACAAATTAGGAGCAGTAAATTAGTATTCAGTAAATCTTAATGACTCATTTTAAATATCCGTTATAAAGTAGACGATTGAAGTTTTCCTATATATTAAACACGATGATGCTAAATAATAGAAATATTTTTTAGTCTAACTTCGTAAGCCACTATTTATAAATAGAAAAATAATAAAATTCAACTTAGCACCACATCCAAAAATGGAATCTACATGTTAAAAGGAAATCAAAATGTGGATATAAACGACCAGTAAGTTTGGAATAAGAAATTGAGATAATTTTTGTTAGATACATATTATTTGGAGATATAGATAGAGAAAACTTGGCCAAAAACGATCATAGTTTTCTCAAAGTGCATTCCTTTCTGGAATATCGTTTTTTCTGAGCAGGTAAATATTTTCTGAGGTAAGCTAGACCCCATTGAAACTTCTCAAGTTTTATTGGATACACTTCTTCAAGCCTCTTTAACAATTTATTCAAAGTAGGCACATTTGTTTTCCTCATATATATTTCAAGTTTGCGCCATGTATTGATCTCTTCCGTTTATATTTGTTTCGTTTTATCCTAAATATAATTGAATTATCCACAATTTTCCTTAATTTTGAGGTTGGTAGTTTGATTAAAATGTTATTAAGGTTGAAAATATATTATTCATAATTGTTGTAAACAGTAGATGCGATGGCTGATTTTGATACACACATATAAAGTAACAAAAATAAAATGCTGATAAAACACACGATCTGTTAATCAGTTTGATTCAAATAATTAGCAGCAATATGCCCATTTACCTTTGAATTTTTATGCGTTCCCCTTCGCGTGGATTATTTATAGCATTTTAGGCACCCATACAAGGCTTAGTTATGAAACAATTTGATAATTTTTCACTTATTACCGTCACCATCTTACTATATACCCCTTCTCTAACCCAACAATGTTCCATGCGAACTTGTAATTGTTTGAAACAGTCTCCTTCTGTCATCTAGTTTAGGACAATGCTGCTTTCTCTTTCACAGCATTAACAGACTTAAATATTTTTTTATTTCAATGTGGATTTCACTTTAAGCAAAAAATATAAATCTAAAGACGCAAGATTCGGCAGCAGGTGGTCTTAACACTGGGAGACTAGAAATAAATATATTGACAGATATAACAGAAATAACCGGCAAATTGTTTTGAGTTAAAGTAACAAGAGGGAATGCATTCGTAACAGAAAGTTTCATGATAACAGCTATAGGTTTGTATTTGGCGTGTACTAGATATTGAGTTTAAGATTCATAACTGGAGAGGTTAAATACAGCATAGATGTTATATAAATATACTTTTCAGTATACATGGACAACTTAGAAGACAGCATGTGTTCTTGACCGAAAATAGTTGTGCAAATAGTATTTATAATTAGTGTTGCAATAAGTAACGCAGTGTAAGTAAGTCTAACAGTTTTAAAATCTGTTACGTAAGTCACATGTCTACTCAGCCTCCACCGAATGGGTGGTACCATTAAGTTCCTGGTCAGATTGTTAGAATGGTTACTAAGCTACTCACCGTATTTCTGGTATTATGAATTGGATGTCTTGATTAGTTACATTATTAGGTATATACAAATGAGCATTTGCAATACTATGAAGAGATTTAGACTGAAGCCTTTCTAGAATTTCGAGGTTGGATTTGGATGCTGCGCTCTAAATATGTATCCTATAACTCCATAGTGGTTTCAGAATCGCTTTATAGACAAACAAATTCTTGTTAATTGACAACTGTGATCGATATAGTTCACTGAGTCTCAATCCTAATTGTTTACTCTTGGTGAGTTTGTGTGTTCTTCAGATAAGTCTGCAATCCTGATGTATTCCTCAGTATTGGATTTGCTCTTGTTTTTCTAAGGAATGAATCTCAGTGACATGCACCATGTGATCTGGTGAATATTCAAATAAACTCACACGTCATAGAGGCATGCGCACTACTTCTGTAGCAGCATCAGCATAATTTAATAGCTATAACTAATAGCATATTTATCATAACAATTTTTCTATTGTATTGCATTTACTGTTCAAACGTCAGTATTAAAATATGTCGTATCAGTTCAATTGTTTTATTTTTGTTATAGGAAAAATAATTTTTTTCAAATTTAAGCTTCTGTGCAAAAGTATCTCTTTTCCCATTTGATCATATCTATTTGTGAATTACTTCCAGATATCTTCAATGACTGAGACGGATGATTGCATTGAAATGATTTCTTATATGCACATAAACTAAGTATTAATTATACACAGTTACTACCGGCATGCAAACACTAATTTATGGCGCTAGAGTAATTGAAAAGTAAAAATTTTCCATTCATCATCAGTTACTCAATATATCCTTTAAATTACATAGATAGAATAATGGTAGTACAAACATTTGAAAAGCTTCAGTCAACTAATGTAGCTGTATGTACAGACATGCATGTTCATTAAAGATCCACCCTTGCAATTCAGTAGAACTGATCAAACTATAATCTTAAGAAATAGGACCGTTATTTACCTGCTTTTAAACTTCGCAAAATAGGCTATAAATTCAATTTCATTGTGTTTATGGCTACCCTTGAACAATTTAATCACTTCAATCGCCTTTACCTGCATCAAAATTTTGCAGCTTGGAACACCATTTCGGTCGGCACTGGTTAGGCTAGAATCAACACGGACTTGCGTGTTAGCATCGTGTAAAAATTTATCAACGTTTATCGAAATAAATCAGTTTTTGTGACTACAGTGTTAAGTAGATATTTGTAGTAGTAAGGGAATTGATGGTTTGACGTAAGATTGAAATTTCAAACGTTTATACAACACTTTCGCTACGGTGATAAAAATTTTCTGACAGATTAATTTATAAAAACTGTTTTCGTTCTTGTGTACATATAGAGAAAGATTAAGTAAATATTTCCCTAAAAGTGCTCCATTCCATGGAATGCTTGTAAGTGTTTATCTGTTTTTGAGAAGTGGCCATATGAAAAAGGAAGATGCTGAATGCCTGAGATCGTCATTTACCCCAGAAATGATTAATAAAATCTGTGCCCTTAGTGTCAAATAAAAAGATGGAAATATATGGAAGGTCACATATGAAAAAGATACCTGCAACATTGCTTATTGATGATAGAAAGTTCAAATTCAAACCAATGTGCAATGTTGGGATATCTTAGAACGTTGTCCAAGTAAATTGTATATTAAACTTGGGTATACCATTATACCCATGAAACAAAAATAGTATAATGGGATTCATCCAAGGAATGTGCCAATTAGATCAAGATCACAGTGTTTTGGAATTCCGAACGTTTAATCCTTAATGATTATTTAGAAAAATAAAATATTAACTAGTCAACATTGTGCTCTCTGAGGTTTTAATACCGAACTTATGAAAAAAGGATCACATTTTTTTATGAAACGAAATTTGGTCCATGGGGACTGATTTTATATAAATGCAGAGACAAATGCGTTGGCATGGAGCAAGATAACGTACAAGGTGATGCAAGATCTTATCAACAGCATGCACATATGAACCTAAACACATCAATTTATGCAAGATTTCCCACTTGCAACATCATGAGTTTGGGGTCATTTTATGGCATCAAAGTTGAAACTCAATTCAAGAAATTCAATTAATTTTTATCTAACAACTAAACAAATGCCAGTCTGATCAGTTGACGGACTAAAGCCTTTTGCAAAATTACCTTTTTTGGGACAAATCCAACTTTCTTTTTGGTTGGCGATATTTGTTGCTAGCATTTATTGACTTATTTTGTGAAATTTGTAACTAAACAAAAAATGGTTAGTTTTGATTCGTGGTAGCTATGTTGGCAACAGCAAGAACCTTGCATAATGTCAAACAACGTACAAGATTGAAATGTGAAATATTTTGCACAAAGAAATTTTTTGCATCTTGTCTTCCTCCTTATTAAGAGGCTAGCATTTACTTTGATTTACATTGATTTTTCTATAGCTATTTTAATTTCATAAAATAGAAAACGTGTCGTATTATACAGTAGAAAAAAATGTTAATTTTCAAAATTCACACATTTGATAGGATATTTAACTAATTTTTTGAAATAGTTTTAAATTAACATTCATCACATAATAAACACACTTGCTGGCTCCAAAAAGAATATTTCAACATCGGTGTTAGTCACATACTAGAAAATAATTTAACATAACCGAAACAAAACAACCGAAACTGAATTGTATAAATGGTATGTAGTGCTACAGTATTAATCATCGCGCGCTGTTCTACACGATCCATTTTGACACCGATTTTTGATCTTCTCTAATTCAACTGGTTTAGAATTGTCAGTTTCTATGGTGAGTCCATGCATAATAGGTTACAATGTAACCTAGGAGTTTACATTTACTACAAAAAATATACATAAATAAGTTGAACAAAGGCAAATATGTTTGTTTTAGGCTCTTTTCCAATCTGACAACCAAAATTTGTAGAATATCTAGAAGGTTTTTATAGATTCGTTTTAACGGATATTGAAAAACTCGTAAGACATCCTTCTCAATATTTCTAAAAATACTTTTATTCTGCTACAGAACTGCCTTTATAAAAAATGTGATTAAATAACTTCTGCCACGCACTATTTCCAAGAAGTTATACGACATGCCATTAGTAAAATCGCCATTTTACATGTTTCCGACAAATGAGTAGAAAAACCTAATTTTAGACATATTACACAATGCATACAATAAAACGTATTATGAGAAATATAAATCACAACCATTTTTTATGTGTAGAGGCGGACTCAGCTAATCTGTAATATTATTATTATTATTATTATTATTATTATTATTATTATTATTATATATATATATATATATATAATATTATTAATATTATTATTATATAACTGTGACAACGTTTCAAATACGATGAATTTCCCAAGAAATTATTTTCATAAAAATTACTAATTTTCCTGTTGTGTGTACAATTTCAAAACGACCGTTTCAATATGGTTTAGAAGCGAAAGGGTGTGTCGGAAAGGCAGACCCATATTTAATTCCTTTATTAACAATTTTAAACAGCAAATACAATAGAACCTGCAAATCAGCTATTACCTTCCACAGAACTTCAGACATTTGTGTATTCTACCCTAGACGACCTTACTCAAACTTTTCCCATAAAATACAAAAAAGCTGATCCCTATCTCCATCAGTAAACGTAAAAAATCAGACCCATAAATTAGCTACTTTAGTCGTATTTATAGGAATGTAGTTTTTTCCTAAGTGGAATTTTTTTGGAGACTACAATCGATCCATGAGCAATTTTGTTTTGACTGAATTCAACTAATTCTACATTCGTTAGATAACCAACACCCAATAAATGTTTGGTGTATCATTGACTAGTTGTATATTTCTTCCAATATCAATTGCAAAAGACAGTTTTGCGAGGAACAATAAATATTTCATGAATATGCACGGCACTCATACTAAATTAATAAATGAAAACTAATGTTTACTCCCCGTATAAAATTCGGTGAACATCTAACAAACCGTCAGTCCACGTGGACTCATTATCTGGACTAGTCACGAAAGAGGTTGCTGTGGATCATTCACAGAAGCGAAAAACATGTAAAGAAAAACTAATATCAGTTGACAAAGCTACTCAAAATTTTATACGTAGGACAATTTATAGTTTATATAAGGAGAGGAGGGTTGCGACATTAGAAGTAATACATCAAAAGGCAGCAGATTATCCATAATACAATTATACCAGTTTATAAACATTGTGTCAAGTTTTGACAGCTATGGTTTTAAAAACAAAAAACTGAATAATAGACGAATGGAGTACAAAAAGGTCTCAGTTCACATCTGGTACCCTGCTTAAGCCAAACTCCCTTACAGGCAGGTATATTTTACTCGTCTATTTACGTTTTATAGTTTAATATTCAGTTGTAGCAAGTTAACGACGTTTAATATTAATTTTTTTCTAAGTTCCAGGTAGGACTAGAATTGAGTGCATCTGTCTAAATAACGTCGTATAATGCCGTCCAATTTATACTATTTCGATTGCCTTTTAACGAATTATATTTTCGATGGCCGAAAATATGTTTTTAAAAACTTTATTAAACTCAAAATTACAAGAATTTTATAGAGTTGAATGAACAAAATTAATTTCACAAGCGAATTAACTATAATTCTTTCGTTGAATGAACTAAATTCATTAAAAAGTTATTTACAACATTCGTATTTATAATAAAATAAACGCTGACAAAGTGTTTATGATATTTGATCCTATTGCGTTTTACTTAAAGAATCTTCTGGAATTTTCTCCATGTAACTCGGCAAGAGTTTTTATAATCTGCAATTGATATTGGAATAACTATACTATAGTCGAAATATGCTTTTAGTCAAGTTTTAACATAAAAAAGATATTTGTACTAATAATTTCAATTCCATTGCAGACTATACAAACTTATTAGAAGTGATAAGAACATGTAGTGACGAATTGTGTTTGTTTGCTTGTAATGTATCCGTGGAAGCTATAAAAAATGTATGAATTCAAAATAAAATATTTCACAGCGTCAATCTTGTTATTCATTACACATCTCGTTCATGTTCTGTTTCATAATTCATGAAATTAAATATGATTTAAATGCTTTCCGATGGATTTGAAGCGTGAAAAATTAGGACTGGAGCAAATCTCAGCTTTTTATGTTACTAGAAGAATTTCTGAATATTTTAAAATCAAACGAATGTTGTTTATGCAGAATGTCCACACATTGCATAAAAACATCTAGTAGAGATTGTGGATTCGTAATTGACTGGAAAAACAAAAATATATGAAACATCTGACGATATCGATAAATTTACGGATGTAATTGAATAAATGTTATATTTAAATTGATTATAAAGTGAAAATAAGTTTCATATTAGGGTATTGTCGAAAATAGGTGCTGGTACATTTAGAAAAATAGGTACTGTTACAAGTTTATGTACAAACCTATACATTAAATTTTTTGTCTGCTCTGAAATTCATTATGTCTAAAAAAAGTGTGTCAAAAGTTAATGATATTGCTGAATAAGATTGTAAAGATAGAAATTCACAAATCAATGCTCATTTTTTATTTATGTACATTTTTGTAGAAATATTGGGTTAAAAATTCTGTTCATCCTTCTAGCATAAACAATTCAACATATTCTGGGTCACCTTAAATGATCTGTCTATGTCTACATAAAATTATTAATAATTAATATTGTATATTTCAAGGGTCAGCAAGTAACAAGTGGTGTGACTAAATTATTAAATCAGTACAATGAAAATGGGATTGTTAGTAGAACGAACCACTAAGGATGGGAAGTACTATTTATACATACCACAATATTTCATCTACACAATGAAACATTTACTTTAATTATTTCTGTTTCAAAAATATTAGATATGAATTTTAAAATTTCTACCTTCCTAAATTCATAAATATGAATTACTTCCTCAACTCTAAAAATGTTGTCAGATTATTATCAATCACATCTTTCTTCACGTGGTCATCGAGTATTTATTAATTAGAATCAAATACCAAATGTCTTATTTCAAATTAAAAATTAAGTAGAAAGTGTGAAATAAATCATATTAATTAAAAATAATTTTACAAATGTAATTTGATTCAATGTTATTCAGAGAGTTTTTCTACTAAATACAGAAACAAAATACAAAAACAAAAATATATTTGGTTTTGAATTCGTACATATTACATATACACCCCACGAAAATTGTCGCATCACTCATTATTTTTTAAATATTTCAAATGTGTTGCCTGTTTTTCGAATTTTATTATTATTACGAATTAAAACACCAATATAGCCACCACCAAAGCTTTTAGTTTGACAAAAATTAACCTGATCGTGCTGTTCGCCACGTCGCCTATATTACGAGCAGCCAATAGATCTGCCTAATTCTTAACGCCGTTAAACTCAAATAACGATCATCTACTACCAAAGTTACCCTCCCGCGGCCTTGTCCGGGTCTTCTGGTTAGCTGCCTTGTTTCTTGGTAGAGAATAACAACTCTGGATATGGTGTTTTGTTGAACTCCAATAACCCGGCGACGTATCTTTGACTACGGCCAACTTGTATGAGCGCGATGATTCTAGCGGCTTCTTCATTCGTCACATGTCTTGTTAAACGTTGAGGCACATCCATTATTAACAAAATAAATTTAAATTTTCACTATACAATAACACAATTTGCTTAGAAAGTTCTCGATCTCAATGCATTCTCCAAGACATAAATGAGTTACTCGAGCATTTTTTGCTTCCAGAAAAATTTGTAAGACATTGCGATATTTTTTTGCCAATATATATATATATATATATATATATATATATATATATATATATATATATACAAACATATATATAATAAATGAGAATGTACAAGTTCAATACAAAATTTTTTACAGTCATTTTATGTATTTCGTAACCTAATTTCTTATTTCTTACGCCTATTTTATATGGTTTTCTTGATAAACTTTCGTATTATATATAATACTGAGATGCCTCCCCTCTGTAGCTCTGTAGTCAGCATTACAACCATTACATGGTATCTGATATATAATATTACTTCTTTTGTTTTTGGGTGTTTTAGATTTCAGTTAAGTGGAATATTTGGATAATGTATTATGTCCTTTGCGACATACTAATATCAGATTTATTGTAATTCGATAGTTGTTGGGAATGTCCTTGTACATATAGTAAGGAAAAAGGTTTTGTTTTTGATGTTTAGGTTCTGTTTTGTTGCGCTATGGGAGCTTCCATATCAAGTGTTATAGCTCAATTAGTAATGGAAGGTTTTGAGGAAACTGTATTGCAGTTTGGCTGATAGATCTATCCAACTATCAGATCCTGAATTTAGATGATTAGCTATTCAAAAATCAAAAACTTGAAAAAATAATTAACCGGAAAAGTGATAAACAGCATATTCAAAAAAAGGATAAATTGATACTATAATCAATTAAGAAACAAAACAGAAACTAAACATCAAAACATAAAATATTTATCGTCACCATGTACAAGAACAGCTATAAAATTCTTTCAATAAATATGATATTAAAATAAGTCATAAAGGACATAATAAAACAAAAGAAGTAATATTATATATCTAGTTCCATGTAATGATCGTGACGCTGTCTACATAGAGCGGACATCTCAGTATTTAGAAAATAGACTAAAAGGTCATCAATACGATGAAAAAAATATAACTGCTTTAACGAAGCACGAAATATCAAAAAACATACATTCAACTATAAAGATTCAAAAATTCTTTAAACGGAAAGGAGAATTTTCTGAAATGGTTCACATACAAAAAAACGAGAAAGAAACAAAATTTTAATTAATATAATCCTAAAATCAAGATAATTGATTTCAGACCTTTCAGAAACAGTGCCAGAAGCCTTCTTCTGCCAGCTCCTTCAGAATACATACCGGTTTTCTCTTTCACTGCTTCATGGGACCAAAAAAGGAGAAAAACACCATTAATCACATTTCCATTAAGTTTGGTCATTTTCGATGACATTCAAAATATCAATAGAATTATTGTTTTAGGCACACTCTTTTTGCATGTTAAAATTGTCCTGTAAAATTTTCCATTTGGTATTTTGGCAGTACTGGTTTGTTTATAGTAGTAAGAAGCTCTGTAATCATAGCACCGTCCATTATGCAATAGACAGTCTTCGTATAATAAATTGTAATTTTAACTTCTCTTTCGTCTATAATATGAAACTTTTGGGCTGTTTTATGTAGTATTAATATTTTAATCGATTATAAATTATCAGTTTTACCCTATTTATTTTTGATTTATTACTGTATTATGACACTAACTACTACTAAAAAACGAAAATGCCGATTGTCTGGAAGAAATGATTTGTTCCTTCCATAAATTTTATATCAGCTTAAAATACAGAAACAAACATACAATATGTATTTCTCAGACCCCTTATTCACTTCCTTCTTCGGATATCCTTCAGTGTGACCAAGCATTCTGTCCGGCGATATAAATAAATATCCTCTCAACGAAAACAGCTTCAATGTTCATTATTAAGTTTTGCTGGAAGTCCACAGAATAGCTTCGAATTATACCGTTGAAACAGCACGTGCAAAGAATTATGCACAAATCGACTATTAGTACTGGATATTGTTGAGCTATATTTGGCTGACGGGATTTGTACTATTCGGAATCTTTAATTATTGGAATTTGTATGTTACCATTCGTTAAATTTGACGAGAAATGATAAAATATTTTGAATTCTGCTATCTTCAATCCCGCTATCTCTTACATTCCGCCAACTCTGTTCCTCTTTTGCTTGTAATCCTTCAGGGTGTAAGTTTATTACAAAGGCCTTCCAAGATTGGTATTACCTCTTCATTTGAAGGAAATCCTTTTGAACATATCAATTTTTTTGAGATCTAGAAAATGAAGTGGATGTTGCGACGGTTCTTACTTTCATTCATTGATTTTCGGGATACTTTTTCTGAGCTTCGCAGGAGTGTGCATGGAAAATTTTCTTTTGTAGACCATGTCTTTTTTCACTTGATTTACCAGTATGGGGGTGGTAATTCAAGAGAATTATTTCTTTTGTATAAAAAACTAAACCCTTCTTATCAAATTTTTGTACCCAGCTCGCATTGGAGATGAAGTACCTGTTTCTCTTAACTGCTTATTCCCTTATTCCAATAAAAGGCGCATATCAATGTGTTTTTGTGTGGTCTTTCCTCTCCCGATAGTCTTCAATGTGACAACTTTTAAATACAGTAGCCCAAACTAAGAATGCCGGTACTATACAATATTCAGGTTGATCGGCCTACATTAAACTTCACTTACCAACATTATCTTTTATAAGTTGATTTCAATGTATTAAAAGAACCCTTGGGCGGGCAGAAAACTCATTATAAACTCATCAAAAAGCATCAAAAGTATTATTCACTCAAATTGAACAGACTTAAGAAGTAAATTACTAAGCATCATAAACAGCACTGCTGCACTATTCTGCAAAAATTTTAACTGAAGTTACCTTCTCAGGTGTGAATATAAGAGAGGTTTCATAACAGACAAACTAGGTCAGATTCTTCGGACTTCAATATGATTTGCCATACACTGACATCATGACAGTTGTAGAAAATCGTCATAAAAATTAGAGTTTTCACAGTTCAATATGGAAATTGACATTGATTTATAGGTGGGAAAATAAATAATCAGAGGTACAAAAGGCAATAATAAGAACTTCATTGGTGCGTCGAATTCCGAATCAGGTTAGTAAACAATCGCATGCGCACTTCCAAAATTGTCGTTAACTCGTGGAGTTGAAGAATCGGTTCTAAACTCATTCGGAATGGAAATCGTGAAAGTAGTAGAAATAGAAATGCAGAAAATAATCAATCAAATAAACAAATTAGAACATGGCAGGAAATTGGGGCGTGGATAAATTAGGTTCCAGCACGTATAAAAGTTTCTATATAGGTCAAGACCCTCCCAACTATTTTTATCAGTTTCTCGATATTGAGGTGTTTAATCTCTTTTATTAGAAAAAGGCGGAAGACTTACCTATAAATAGTTACAAATATCTCAAATGAGATGAAATATTCATTATTTCATTAGTTACAAAAATGATTGGATCATATATGAACGACGAAATGAATAGTTTTCATTTAATTAAAAGAGTTTCATTTAACTGTGGCGGTTAACACCATTCAATGTATATAGTTGTACGTAAACAATTGAACGACCACGACGGCATCGAATTTTCTTTTTTAGTTTTAGGTAGAAACAAATTTTGGGACAGTATTTGTCAGAAATCTTGATCCTCTCTTTATTGAGATGAAATTGTCCTATTTCTTAAGATGGAAAAAAAATTCTTGTTGGGCAAACAGAAAAAAAATTAATGGCAATGAAGCTTTCACGTATTTTTGAGTACATTAAAGGTTGCTAGAGAATATGTAAAATATTTCCGCTCGGATCGTTCTTTCACCCCAAAACCCTATGACAATACCAGAAAAATCGGTAAACTGACCGACAATTAAGTTTTCATGCAATTGCTGAAACAGGAGTTGATCGAATCCATACGGCAAATTATAACATGCAAAAAGTATGTGACAAATTAATGCCCAAAATTCTTACCTTCAAACAAGTTCGCAAACATGATTGTACTGCTACTTTCAAAATTACTCAAAATTATTGGAGAATACACGATACAATTCATAGATTTTTTACTTTTCTTATCAAGTAAAATAGAAAGCGCCGATCATCCTGACGGCACTGACAGAAAAAGACTTTCAATACTGTTTCAAACGATGGAGGTATATAAATTTAATGTGATAATGTCTATATTTCAGTTATATTAAAATTTAAGTTCTTATCTAATTAATAATAAGTAGGACATGGAAGAGAAATAAATTGATTTTTGAGGTAGCACTCTATTACTGTCTGCTTTAATATTCACAATTCAGAGTTTTCATATAAAATTGTTTGTCTCCCGATGAACATAGAAAGGATTCAAATTTATGAAATTATTGTAGTTTTCTCGGTTCTTAATAGGCATAGGAATGCAACAATTTTAATTAATCCAACGTTTTCATTATATACAAATGAAGTTAATAAAAGCGTGTTTTTAACTTTTATCTAAAATATATTGAAATTTATATACCGTAATTTTGTTTTGTTTATTTTTGACTTCCCAAACAAAATATACCAACTTGTAAATCTAAAGAAAATATTTTAATTCATTCTCATTATAATGCTTTGAGTGCGCTCCTGGTTAGAAAGGTGTGCAGTAACGATTTAAAGGAAATACGGCTAAATAATAACAGTTTGTTTCACGAGTAAAAGAATTTCTTATTAACCGAAATATAACACGAAACTGACAAGTAGAATAATTGTATTTTACAGCTGACACGTATACACAAACACAACGGTTACAAATATCTATCCAGGAACTATACGTTATGTTTTTCACTTATAAATTGAATAGATACCACGCTGAGTTCGCCGCTGCATATTGCAGTTAATAGCTTTAAGACAAGTTTTCATTAAGGGAGTATGAAATTAATAGAAACGTAATTAGTACCAGCCGTTTCTATAAATTGTAAAGAAACGCGTGAAAACGAAAATCGTATATAAGCCCACAGGTTCTGGAAGAGTTACTAATTTGGTTAATACCTTATTAAATATAACTCCAAATATACAATACTCAACAAATAATTTGCATTGTGAAATGAATATACTGCTACTATACTAAAATTCACCAATGGGTAAAATATTTTAATTATTAAGATATTAATAAAAAGATATTGTTTTTCTTATCTTTTGACTATTGCTGATTAAATTAAAAAAAAAAAACTATTATTTATGGTGAAAAATTGTCACAATTTACATTTTCGTGCGAAAACAGATATGTAGTACGAGAGTTGTCTGAAAAGTTTCCGAACTCAACCTAAAGATTTCACCAATATAAGTTGCAAAATTTCTGTAAGCGTACATTGAGAGATTCTAACTAAAATTTCAGCCTTTTTGGAAGCGAAATAAATATTTGTTTTGAAAAGGCAATCCGCCTAGGCAAATTAAAAGACTTGTTCTAATAAACTGGAGCAATTCGTATTCAACATTATTACAGTTTTTAAGCCAACTCTTAAAAAATAATATTTTAAGCACACTTATGGATTTACAAAAACGCCCACGAATTAGAAAAGCAAGGAAATCGAATACGGAAATCTGGGAACAGATTTAGGCCATATTCCTAAATCTTATATATATATATATATATATATATATATATATATATATATATATATATATATGCTCAATTTTGTCAACTGCTGTTTTGAACTACTTCCAGACTAGAAATCATTATCCGGTTCCCCACATATGCAGTCTGAGGAAGCAAACAAAAAAAACAGTGGCATGTCGTCATTTGAAAAATAAGGAACAAGTATTATAATATTTAACAGTACTAAATTTTATATTCATGATAAAATGGTGAATTTTATGTATCAGAAAATACGGGGGTTGTCGTTATTCATACTAAGATCGACCAGTAGTAGTTCCTATCAAAATAAAACAGTAGACTGTAGAATAAGTTCAAAAAGTACAACAGGAGCTGGCGCAGGATTATTCAACTGGCACTAGATGCCTACCACCGCTAGGCTTTTGTACGGGAGACTTTTAAACACAAATACTTTCCATTGAAAGGTGTATGAAAATAAACGAAACTGCTACAAAGTTATTGAGTTCCCATGTCATCTAATCAAAACTTAGAAGGGACGAGGCCTTATGCAAAAAGAGTACTTTTACTTTGAGTTCCCGATTATTCGGAAACCAAAAGAGGCCAATCAC
This sequence comes from Diorhabda sublineata, assembly GCF_026230105.1. NCBI lineage: Eukaryota > Metazoa > Arthropoda > Insecta > Coleoptera > Chrysomelidae > Diorhabda > Diorhabda sublineata. Next base: position 12,181,730 of record NC_079485.1, on the reverse strand, counting down.
TTGCCAAGAAAGCCTTTTCCTGGACCGGAATCTTTCTTTGGTAGAGGATAGTACATTTATAAGAGAGAGTCATATGAGAAGCAAATATCTGAAAGGGAATTCTTCTAACAGAGCTTCTAAGACTAAACCACTCCACGAATCTCAGTAAAAATATGCTAAACCTTCCCACTGGCTTTCTTTGGACATTGCTAGATCTAGCAGAAATTGACAAGAGAAATTTTGAGGCGAAACATGTGAAATGTTGTTTAATTTTAGCTAACGCAAAATTAAAAGCTGATATCAACGAAATTAGGGAAATTTATAAATTTTCCCAACAAAAATTTTCACATAAATTGGAAAATTCCTGTTCATAATAGTTAATTAAACATGTTAAATTTTGAAAATAATTTAGTTTTCCAGTTAACGATTAGATAATGAAAATCGAGTTTGCTAAATTTTCACGTTATCATTTAAAAATAATAGTAGTAAAATTCCAAGAGAATAGATCCTCTCACAAATAGCATGTGACGCCGCTGAAAAAAGACTCGAAGACATGGAATTTTGAGACAAGACACATGGCTCCCGTCTACTTAATACCCTATAAATAAACGAAATGAAATATAAACAGGGAAAAAGCATTTATTTTGACATGTACTCTCCTTTTGTGGTATTTATACAATCTATGAGATGAACTTGAGTGTTTTGATAACAGGCGGTTTCCTATTATCAACAGAAATCTGTAAATAGTAAGCTATTACAATTTTCATTTAATTATACATAAATATGAAATTTGACGTCACGGAAGTATTTTGGGGTTTTTTAATAATACAGTTAAACATTAAAAAGTAAAATTTAATGCTCTCATTTTGTTTTTTTTAATCCCTTTCCAAAATTGGTTTCAGAAAAAATTTTGGTTATACATAAATTGTTGGGAGGAGATAGTAATGGTTGTCTTTGTTTACTTTTTTCAGTATAAATATATAAATACGAGTTAAAACGTGTAAGGACTTACCTAGTGCCTTTGCCGTTGCCTCCGATATTACAACGAATGAAAACAGGAGTAGAAGTAAGCCGGGCCGAAATTTCCCATGCCAGGCCATGACACCCTGGTCACCCTGTAACAGAACAATAGCGGTGAATATTCATAGAATTACAATATTTTCTAATATTTCTATTTTTACTAATCAATTTTCAAATATTTATTATCAAAATAAATGATCTTTCATAAACTAAATAAAAAAATATCAACCTAGTTAGCTATTAACCATTTTTCTATTATCACCGAGAGTTTAAGACCCGCTGACGGGGCGTAGCATATGTAGTATTCTTGGAAGTTTTTTAAATAAGTTTTAAAAAATGTTGTTTCTGCAACGAATAAAAAATGTTTATTTTATTCTTGGGGGGGGATTTTGATCCAAGAATTAAATGTGAGATAATCTTGAGTTGAACGCCTTAGCTGATTTGACAAATCTTGGTTATATATAATATAATTATATAGTATAATTTAGAAGTTAGCTATGTTGTATAACCCTGGAAAAAATTCAAAAGCTTTGCGACACTCCATTAATTCATTGAGATAGCATATTGCAGTAGAAAAAATTGTATCGGTTGATAACTATCTCCCTCACAGCCTGCTTTACAACAACACATTTTACGAGGATTGTGGCAGCTCAATGAATGGAACCAATCGACAAAAGCAAATATAGAAACGAGTGATTTAACTAGTCATTGGTGGATAGTAGGAAATGATTCGATATCCCCGAACGAAGGCATCGACGCTATGGAACTTCTACAAAAGTATTTTTGTTCTTGCTCTGGGAAATCACCATATTCGACCGAAGTTTGCGCTTGTAAACAAGCAAATTTAGAGTGCTGTGATGTATGTTCATAAAATTTAATAAATCTTGTAAAAATAGAAACTTACCTGATGACGATCAATAAAAAAATGTAATATAAGTGTAAGCCAACGTGTTTTTATTTTTTAAGATTGCTGATCCTTACATAATTTATTATATATTTTTTTATAATGTTACTTTCTATTTGGGTTATTAATTATGTGAAATTATACTTAGCATATTCTAATAAAGAAATGAATTTTATAACTAACTATAAAAACATCTCCATAGAGCTCCATAAAACCATAAAAACAAAAATAATCCATAACGAATTAAACTGCGAGGATTTTCGCACGCGCTACTCGAGCGGCATCGCGACGCGGAGTCGAAACTCGCATCTTGAAATCGCTGTTACTTTTTTCTTCTACATATTAAGATCTGAGATTTTCCCAAAAACTTATTCACACCATTAATTTTAGTTCCATGCATTCAAAAGTAGTAAATTTTAAACTTCCTCACTCAATCGTATGCACAAAGTCGGGAGAGCCTAAAAAAAGTTTTCCGGAATTTTCGATACAGCCGGAAAATTTTTGGGGGGATTCGGATGTATCTATTTACTTTTTGGATTGGTTCAAGGATATGCCAAAAAAATTTCATGAAAAAATATTCATTATTCGCCAAAATACAGCGAGTAGAACAACAAAAATCACGAATTCATTTTTTCTAGATTGAAACAGTAAATATTAATATTAGAATAAAAGTTCTTATTTCTTGCCAGTAAAAATGCCTTCACATTATTGCGAAATGCGGGAAAAGATGTTATAGATTTGATTTCAATTGGCGAATGATTGTGCATTTTTTTGCATTGTATCGTGCCTGAACGTGGAGTAAATAGATAAAGGTCGTGCTTCGCTTTCCTAAGTAGATAGCTGTGCAAAGATCTTTCTAAAAATGTAGAAGTGTTCTTACGAACTAGGTAAACGGATTCGAACATAAATAAGGAAGGAAGAGGTGGATAAGTTTAGTTCCTTGGAAACTGATCTTAGCGCAAAACAGGCGGAACTTAAATTTTTTAGATAAAGCAGCAATATGTAACTTCCCTTGCAAAAAATTGTCTACAAGAAGCACTAAAAATTTTACAGATTCAACAACGTCAATGGTGGTGTTATTTAGTACAAAAGGGAAAAATGTATTTTTATATGATTAAATTTTAGTTTTAGATACGTTGAGACACAGAAGATTAGAATCGCACCATGGTTTAAGGGTGACTAAGTAACTAGATATGGTCCTATGGAGTGCCATGAGATCAGGGTTTCTCCAAGAGAAACTAGTAGCGTCTGCAAAAGACTTATTTTACCACTGATGTCTAGATAAGGAATGTCGTTGATAATCAGAAGATATAAAATAGGGCGTAATACTGAGCCTCGAGGCACTCCACATTCTATTGACTCGAAAGAATATATCATTTTATCAACTCTTGAATTCTGTTATTAAGGTATGACTCAAACCATGCGAGAGGTACGGTGACTTATTTTATTGAGAACAAAGTAAAAAAGAAAAATTTCCTTATTAGTGCATTTTTCATTTTTAAGAGGATCCGAAGTTGCATGGTGCTAAATCTGCTAAAAAATAACACAACTTTGATGTTCGACTCTGATTGACGGGTGTTTTTAGGGCAACGTTAAATCACTGATTTCCATTAAGAACTATAATTTCTGTGTTAAAATCGAAGCCATAGACTCAACTTCCATATCCAACTAGATTTTATTTTTGTTTTGGATGAAATGTGGCATTCACTCGTCTCATATCTGAAACATCTGTTGAAAGGGTTTGCATCTATTTATACAAGATATTAAATTTTTCAGATTGGACAATGGTCGTTTTGAACAACAGTTTTGTCACTTTTTGCACACTACAAAAACTCACAAGTCGGAATAGATTCAAACTTGTCACTGCTTGTGACATGACATGAGGTTATGAGACATACTAGTCGATACCGCGTAAGTAAATGTATACAGTAAGTACAAAAATTACATCGATATTGATTGAACTATGATGAACTAAAATTATTAAATTAATACACTCGTGGTGAAAAATAACGCACCACAACAATTTCTGAAAATATTTTTTTGTTTAATAAATTTAAATTAATATTGCTATTGTTTAACTTCTTTTCAGTCATTTTGACGCAATAATAAGAAATGTGTAGTAATTTTGAGTTATTTTTATTGAGTAAAAAAATAAAAACATTGCAAAAAAACCAAATTTTCTTATAAATAAAACTTGCATTCTAAACAATAATGTTCCTTTTTTAAAAACGCTAGTAGCGTGTATTTCTGCCTCTGGATGTAATAATTGTTGCTAACATTCTCTTTCAATTGGTTGCTGTATCACTTCTTGAGGTATGTTCTCCCATTCCTCTAATGCCGCTTGCCCAAGCTCATTTAAATTTTGACGAGATGAATTTCGACAACGAATGCGGCGTTTTGAAATGTCCCAGACATGCTCTACAGGATTTATATCTGGACTTCTTGGTGGCCAGTCCAGGGTATGAATTCCTACTTTGTTTAGGTAATTCAGAACATCTGCCGTAACGTGTGGTCTAGCATTATCATGCATTAAACGAAAATCATCACCAATAAATGGTCCGAATGGAACGACGTGATTTTCAAGAATATCAGTTATGTATCTTGCTGCGTTAAGGGCGGGTCTAGGAAGAGACACTAATTCTGTGCGAGCACAAATACAAATTCCTCTCCAAAACATGATAGACTCTCCTTGGAACGGCTCCCTGGGAATTATATAAGACTACGCAAATCTTTCTCCTTGCCGTCTTCGAATTTGATTACGTCCATCTGGAACTCTTAAACTGATTCTTGTCTCATCAGTAAATAAAACTTGGCACCAATTTCTTCTACTTCTCGTAAAAGGCTGTTGAGCTCGACACTTGTCATTGACCGATTTCTTAATGAATTTAATAGCAAAAAACGGTCATCCTGGTTAAAACTGAAGGACGTCCTTGTCCAGGCCTCCTAGAATGTGAACCGATCTCTCGAAATCTTTGCATCAATCTGCCAATGGTTGTGTGGTGTACGCCAAACAGATTTTCCACTTCATGATAACTTTGTCCCTGTCCAACCAACTCGGCTATTCTTTCAGCTTCACGTTCACTCAAGTGCCTAACTCTATTCATTTTTTGTTTAACTAGTCTCGACTTTAACATACCTTCATTGACTTAAATTACTGCTGTCCACAAGTTGGTACAACAATAGAATGAAAAAAACATAAAAATATGTATAAAATTAAAATTTAAAAAAACCACAAAAACACAAATTTCAAAAGATTAACATTTTAGATTTTGATATTGAAATAAAGGGTGGTGCGTTATTTATGGCCACGAGTTTATATAACCATTCAAAGTAGCTAAAAATCGAATGATTCCGTTATCTTGGTATTTCTGACAATAGAAAATAAGTGTGCAAAATTTCAAATCAATCCTACTTTTTGAAATCCTTGAAAATCACGCTTTCCGATACAAAAATATACAAATGAATCTGGGAAGTGTTTTAAAAAAAAATGTTTGTTTTATGAATTATTATGTCTTATAATTAACCTGAATTAACAATTGCTTTTCAAATTTCAACAATAACGATAAAAAGTTTTCATAATTATTAAAACGTATAATGAGTATATTGAAATTATAGGCGACTTTTTAATAAAATGATATATTCTCTATATTTATTTCCAATAAATAATGTATAAAAGGGTTGGTAGTTCAATAAAGAAGTCAAATAAAGTTATCCGAAGCCATCAAATACAGCAACGATGATAAATTCAAATTCACGGAATATTCCAAATAATATTTACTATATCCATTGTCTGAGAAATATCACAACTTACAGAATACTGGAACCCTTTTTAGTAGCTGGGTAGAAAAACATCTCAAGATGGCTAATAAAACCAGGGAAATTCTGAGGAGTCACAAATATCTAAAATCAAAGTACTTTTTAGCTTTCACTGCATAACTTGTCACTCAGCGATTTTTTTTATTCTAAACATAAATCAGTGTAGAGCTGGAAATTACAAATAGATCTCCTGTATTTGATTAAATATCAAATGAAAATAACAGCTTGCTTGCATACAAAAATTTTATTGGACAGAATAATTTTGGAGCTTTTTTATTGATTAGTAAATATTTATTTTTTGGTATAAAAAATTGACAATTTATTTATTTCCAAACAACTAATTGATAGTATCAAAAAGAATTTTATATTGCAGAATGGGGTAAGTAGCAGACGACGTACACTGCTATCCCATTCTAAGGAACCGAAATTTTGATTCCTTAAAACGTGTTATACAATGCTTTAAAAGTTGGTTATTTGTCTTCTAGTCGAATTGAGGAAGGTCCAGTCGGAAAAGATCATGTTGTAGTACTAATTGATATCCAGAAGGAGGATTGAAGAACTTCATGATTGCAAAACTTTAAAAATAATCCATAAAATTAATTAGAAATGTTTTCCAACAACGATCTAATTTCTTTCTTCTCAAGCAAAAGTCGTTCTTGGGTCAAACGAAACCCTAAAATTTCAACAATATCCCGTCCCGGTCAAATAATTTATTGTCGCAGTATCTAACAACTTCCAACCCAGCCTTAAAAGATTCTTTTAAAATTAAGCACATCTACTTTCAATTGGTTAAAACGCCATTCCCGAATCAATTCCTCAATAACATCCCAGTAAAATGTATGCCTTAAACCAAAATAAGGGACCCAGAAAAGAAATCTCAATTTGTTTCAATAATTTCAATAGTATCAATAATTATTTGACCTAAATGGGGCCAAGTGAAATTGAGATGTGTCGAGCACTCTCCCTGATATAAATTATAAATACATGCATTTGTTTACAGCAGCTGTTGGTACAGTATAGAATGTCTGTTTTAAAGAGCAAATCCTAGAGTATACTGGTACAGTATCCCATTGTTATGAAACTTGAAACTACTTTCTACAGGTTGAATTAAAAATAGATATTGGTATAAATAGAAAATTGAAATACTGAAAACTGTATTAAGAAATGAACGAAGTCAAATTTCAACATGTAAAAATTACACTAGATATTTCTAAAATTAGACTAAATCATTAACCAAGTATTATCAATTGATAAAAATAATATACAATGCGTTGCAAAATTAACAATGCACTGCAACATTTCATAGAATAAAAAAATAGATGAGAAACAAATATGAAATCTCATTAATGGTCTAATATGACGAATGTGTCAAACACTGTTGAAATTTGGCATTAGATAAACCAAAAAAATAGAAATACTAATTGGATTAAGGAGAAAACAAAAATTAATGCATAATTTGAAATTAATCACGCGTAATACCTCCCTTACTTGGATTCTTACTGCACATTTTCTTTGTATATTTGGAAAGTTTTTGAGCGCAAAATGATCCCTTATTTCGATTTGTTTAAATGGGAATTCATCAATATCTCTGAGTGGATGCTGTAAAGCCGAGAGAGATAGACAGTGAGAGAGAGAGAGAGAGAAATGTCATATTATCAAAAAAAATTTACAATTTGTAGACAAAAGCTTGTAAAAATTAAACAAGAAACATAAAAATAACTAAATAAAAATGAAACAAATGAAATAAAATTTCAATATACAGATTAAAACCATAATAAGTAACTAATTATTAGGTAATAGTAATAGATAATAATTGATGACTCAAATTGTCTCATAAGTGATGGATCTCTACTTCTTGGAGGTAATTTTATGCCGTTCTACGTGTGGTCGTGCGTTATCATGCATTTTTAGTAATTCGTTCTCTATAAATGGACAATATTGCCTCACATGAGAATCTACAATATCGGTTGTGTATCAGTCGGCTCTCAAATGACCACCCTTAATCAAACGAGTTGCGTATGAACCAAACTAATGCTAATCAATCATATAAAAGAGTCAACGTCTCAGCTTACATTTCCTGTAATATTACATTGGGCATGTCGTACGCCAGAATGTGTATACACTCTTCTACGACTATCCTTACTAAGACAGAATCCATGCAGAGTTCTTTGGTTGGTATCAGTTTCTCGATATCATACCAGTACCCCGAAAACCGTAGATTGGGTCCCACTACTATTTTTCCATTTTACAATAATATACATTGAATATTGTGCACAGTGTCTTGATAAAAAAAATTCGAAAAAAACTTTCTCAATGTGCACTAAACAGTCAATAATTGAGTTTTAGTTGAATTGGTAGGTAAGTAATAGTGTTAAAATTTGATAACAATACTGTGTGTTGACGCTTAAGGGTAAGAAAATAGATCAAGCAAGTTTTTCATTAATATTTTTTAATTTGTAGTGCACAAAATTATATATTATAAAATAATATTATTATACAATACTATAAAATCATTAACATTTAAGAAAAATGTAACGTTTATATAAAATTCTTTTACGCCATGTGAAATTGAAATACAAGACTGTTTTAACTGTAGTTTCATTGATAGTCTTCAATTGTTTAATGGATTTATTAATTGATCTAGCTGTAATAGAAATGAAGCAAGTATGCAAAATTTCAAGTTATTAGAATTAATTGTAAGTCGGTTCAATATTGATTGTAAATTCCAATGAGTCAGACAAACACATTGAATCATTGTTTCGAAAATAACTGATCCTTGATAAGGAAAAGACGAAACAATGTATGTGAACAAAGGTCTTGATTTATTCTCGAGAACTCACATCATGTGTTTTATATATTTTTGAAAAATAATACGTTAAATGATAATCTTTAGTTGAGGAATTGTTCCTAAAAAAGTTACGAAATTCGAAAGTTGTTCTAGGTAGTCTCAGGTTTGTTCTACTTTGTTCGACAGCGGCATAGGGTTAAGAATGGAACTTTTAGAAAGCAATTTTTGAGCTAGTACCACACTTTCGAGCAATCACGGTAATAGTTGTTGTTCTCACTCGTTTTAAAATTGTTCTCATTTATATTTTGAACAATATAGATTGAATAACAGCCAGAATCACGATACCTTGAAAATGCGGTACAAGCTCAAAAATCATTTTGGTTTCCTTCTCAGCCCTATACAAAGTACAACAAATCTAGAACAACAATCAAAATTTATCTGACTTCAAAGAGCGGAGGCAACTTCTTGAAGTTGAGGATTCGTTAAGTCGATAAGAATTATCTTTTCACTTTAGCAACGCAAGTCTGTAGACACACGCGGTATTTTATAGCGTATTTCAACAGTTTTGAAAACTATGAAATTCCCTCTATAATACGTTAAAGATACATTTTCATATACAAACTCAACAACGGCACTGGATTACGTTGCAAAGGAATAAATATTATAGCAGACTGAGGATTAACGGTCAAGGACCTGAGAGTTTCAGATTATATAGGTTGAGTCAAAGTATTCAACCGAACAATCAATAACTATAGCAAATGGAATAGTGCCGAATAGAAAAGAGCACTTCGATGCTAAGGTTTCTGATTCGGTATTACTATTTGCGCAAAGAGAAATTTAATTTTGAAGTGAAGCCATTAAGAAGTCGGTTAAAGGTATTTTTAATGACCCCCACAAATGACTACAATAGTAATTCTAGTTACCCATTGACGCATTTTCAACAGAATTCTACACTTTGGTAGACAAACAGTTTAGTTCGAAAATTATGAATTAATCCATATTTCAACATTCATTTGTATATAGTGCAGGGTATAGTGGCGCTTTCCTTTGCAAAATTGTTTTAAATCGTAATTTTTTTAAAATGTCCGGGAGGTGTTCCTGATTATAAAAGTGTAAGATGACACTTGATATCTTCAATGATCCAGAAACTAAAATACTATTTGACAGCGCTGTGCCGATTTACTGTATCATTTATAAAGAACGTTGCCCCATCTGAAAATATCACACTATTAAGAAAATTTGGATGTTCAAATTTCAAAATGTTTGTTCGGATCATCTCTTGAGAGTTCGTGAACAAGTTGAACTTTGTATGGGTGCAGTTTAATTCTGATCTTCCAGATTTTGGAACATCCCTCACGCTAAAGCAGATGCTGCAGTGTAACGCCGGAACCTATATCATTAGAATTTCTATCCTTTCTCTTTCGGTTAAAGGAACCATAATAATGAAATTAATATAACGCTAATTGTTAAACAGACAAGAATAAACAGTTTTTTATAATAATTGAAAAAATCTATTAATACATATATTCTTAAGAAGTAATTCCAAGTTTTAATTCTTTTAATTATGTAGTTTTTTTAATTAATTCATAATCCAGTTTAGTTTATAATTTATTAATTTTATCAGGTTTTTCTTATATTACGTGTTTTTTAATTTTTTTTTCAAAAATGAACATTGTACGTTTTATGAATATTATATATATAGCATCCTTACCAATGATCAATAACTCATTTAAAAATAAAAGCTATTTTAAATATACGTTATAAAAATATATGCGATTATGACGATCTGATGTTCAATGAATATTTTATTTTGTGATAAATATGAACTTTGGAAGTTTTATGACGAAAAAACAAACATTTAACTCAATGTTATTTCATTATTATTCCACATGAATATTATGAATGTGTATAGCTAATGAATTTTCGAACGCGCATGTACACAAATTCTGTTATGATTGGACTTATTGTGATCGAAATCAATGTTTCTTATCACACCCCATTATAGAGTAAATATAACAGATTTGATCCTAGCTCTATAGGCAAATTGTTTAGTTCATTAATTTTGCTTACTAACATTCATAATTTTTATGTTATTCATTAAAATTATTCGGAACTTTTTCGTTAATGAAAATCGAGATTTTTTTCTTATTTTAGATAGGATAATGAAACGACTATAAAAAGTAATATTCATATTTGGCATATTATGCTATAGAACTACGAGAAAAGACATTAATTTCATGAGCACAACAAACTTTTTAGTAACAATCGGCGGTTCGACATAAAAAGGGTATAAATTTATTAATTGGGAAAAATGAGAAAAGTGTATTGGGAGTCTTAAAAATTAGTACGATGTGTGATAGGGAGAGATTATATGAAATAAAGTAGAAAAGGAACATAAAATTTCTATTAATCCTCTCCAAAGTACATTAGGTTAAGCTAGCTGAGCTAATTTTGAAGAACAGTATTAGATATATTCAGAAATTAATTGCTTCTTATGTGGTCTTATAGATTTTCTAGAAAAACAACATTTAGAATGCGCTGCCCATACGTGTCAAGTTAGTGGAGTATTAATAAAAAAAAAATTACGAGAAAGATCTTTGCATAGGAATTACGTGCTTTTTATGTGCTACTCATGTGTTTAATTAAAAAAATTTTTACTTAATTATTTTTTCTGAAAACATTAAAATTTATAAATTTCCGCCTACGCTAGTCAAGCTAGCAGAAAAGTAGCTTAATAACAAAAAAAAATTACATTAAAATTACGTGCTCGTTAAAATCTTTACTCAGAATTTTTGGGCTTTTTCGGAAATATTAAATTTTGACTTCTGCCTATTCGCGTCTGGTGAGTAAGCGGCAGCACAGAACCCCGAATTTTTTATTTTGTGAATAATTTTTTCTAAGATCATATATTGAAAATGCGAAAAGCACATAAATCATTCCTCATTAGACACAAATGGGCGGAATCCCCAAAATTTCCCCGAAAAAGCCCAAAAATTTTGAGTAAAGATTTTAACGAGCTCATAATTTATATGTAAATTGTTTTTTGTCATTAAGCTACTTTTCTGCTAGTTTGATTAGCGTAGGCGGAAATTTATAAATTTTAATGTTTTCAGAAAAAAATCTATAAGAGCACAAAATTTATAAATCCAGCACATAAAAAGCAATTAATTTCTGAATATATCTAATAAAGTTATTGAAAATTAGCTCTGCTAGCTTAACGTACGTCCAAAGTAGTGCCCTTAGATAATTTTTATTCGACCTTTGAATCCATGACTCCATGACTGGAAGCATTTCTGGAATCACTTTTTTTTGTTCTGTGGTGATGTTTTCAATGTCAGGAATGGTGCCAAAACTTTTTTCTTCTAGCATATTTTTAATGTCCCATGCTGTTAAATCTGGTTTGTAAGGTGTATGTAAACATAGGTTCAGAAAAAAGGCGTATCTTCATTTACTTAGTTACGCAAACTTTTCTGTATCACCTTTCAAACGTCGGAGCTGCACATTGGAACAAAATCGCACTATGCTCTGATAATCGAAAAAAACTATAACCAGAACCTTGAAGTTCGACTTTGATAAGACGAGCCTTTCTAGGTAAAGTTGACTGTGACAATTCATTAAAAAGGTTAATAGATCTAGAATTGCTATAAAAAAATTGCAGGCAGATTTTAAACCGATTTTAGTAAGAATGATATCGACCAACTTTTACAAATGGACATCAAAACATAAATTTATTAGTAATATGTGATATAACTGTGGAGGTTCCGATCTTTTGATTATAGGTTTCCAAAATAAGTATTACAATTTCTATACTAGGACGGTTTTTAATCAAAATACAGAACTCCGTGGAATAAAATTCTAATTTAAACTCTGCAGATTTTTAATTTTTACCTGTCAATATCGTTTTGAAGTTCCTCAACTCTTGATTAGTTATTCGTTTATATTTTAAATTACTGAATCTGATAAACTCATGACAGACCTTGAAAAAAAAATACAATTTTGAAGGGGAATGGAAGTGCTTTTTCTGGCTAAAAATGGTTTTGAGGGTTAACTAGTTCTTTATATATATTATTATATTCGATCATTAGTTCTCTTTTAGCTGTATACATGTTTATTATTGGTGCTCGTCACAAAACTAGAGAAGCCAAAACTCAAGCAGGACGATCAGATTTTATGCCAAATTGTGTGATTCGGTGACTGAAATTCACGGTAAGGTATTAAAAGTGGTTGGTGCTGTTTCTATGAGCCGAGCACAATTGTTTCGTTGGTATAAAACTTTTAATACGACTCCAAAACGAAGCGCAACAGTCAATAGAGGATTTCACTAAGAATTAAGGATACCTAAGCAACTTCGAATAGGGCGCTGTCGAAAGTTCCAGTTAGAGACTTCCCGAATTGCTAAAATGACTGGAAAAGTCCCTGGAGTCGGTGTATTTATAGGTAGTCATGTTGTCATCGAATATTTTTATAATAAATAATTTGTACAGCCTCTCTATTATTACTTAATTGTTAGACCCCGTATAACAACCCAACATTATAATTTGTTAATCAAATCTGCAACAGTTAGCAAAACAACAATAGTAATAATTTTCTTCTTGTATTGTAACAATATTGTCTATGTTCTAATGAAACCAATAAACATTACATCTTTATAATACGAATTTTATATACCTGATGATATTGTTATTATTATTTTTTTTAGAAATGACATTTGTTTGTTAACATTTAGTCTAGTAGTGGAATTCGAGCAATTCGAAACATAAAAGTATAACGAATGACCAAAATTATTGAAAACCAAAATAAAGATAACTGTATAATATTTGCGACTTCTTGCGTCTCGGCAAGTTTGAAAATATCTGCTCATGTTATTTATCAGATTAATAAATATTTGGAAAGTAATTGAGGAATTTCCCGCCATTTTTTTTATTGCTTCATGAATAAGCACTTGAAGACTCTGTAGAAATATGCTGTCACTATTCTGATATCATCTGTCCTTTGTCATCGTGACAGGTATAAGCAAGTTAAAAGCTTTTATAATCTCCCTCCATCTTATTCGAAGAATATCTTTCAAAAACCAAATTCAAGTTCAGATTGAATAAATAACTTCCAGAATTCTTAAACTAGCAACAGATATTTAAATTCCTCAAGTTTAGTTCAAATCTCTCTAAAGTGCTGATATTGGCCTATTTCGTACGGAAATGGTCTTTAGATGACGTTTTCATATGGTAGAGAGAAAATCCTCTTTAATTGAAATTAGTATTCTGTCCCGATAATTATCGAATATCACTATCACTTTCAAATAATGTTTCAGTTCAGAATAGGGCAATGCAAAATTTTTAAAACTATGAGAAACGTTCAACTAATACATCAATAAAAAAATGTCAAAGTACATAATTTTAATATAAGAGAAAATACCAAGCAATCTTACTCCAGATTCTATATGAATAAATGATTTTCATGGAACAAGCTAAGGAAATTTTGTCAAGTGTGAAACTAACTATAAACTATATCAATGACTTCAGATTTACATGAACATTATTAGTAAAAAGTATTTTTTCTTTAAGTGAAACATAAATTACTACAAATCTCGACAGAAGTATAATCAGCACCTTTGACATACATTTAATAAATCCCCTGCATCTAATTTAATATCTACGCCTTGAATCTTTACTTGCTTCATCGCCAACGAATGTACCTTTATTTCTAACAATTTCCTTGTTTCCAAACTAAGCTATCTGAATGCGGTCGAGCGTCGGTTTAATAGTGGGAGATTATGTGGGTAAATCCATAAAAGAAAGAGAATCTGGGTGAGGACTTCAAGATGATGTCGATAGTACGGCATAGACATTAAAAATACGTCTACAATATCCAATCCATTACCAATGAATAGAGGTAGAAAGCTATGATAATATTTGTTTTAATTATATCAACTTTTCATCTAAATACATATAAAATATATCTTATTTACTTTAAAAACCTACCAAATTTTCAGTACACAAACACGCGATATTGATTTAAAACGATTTTAGGTGATGATTGCTCTATCTGTAGAGAAGACACAAAACACCTACCGAATCAGTCATTCAGCTGGAATCAAGTCAACATGTTTATATTCCTGCACTAGTTTAATTTTATGCATTTTGAAAGTATCCAGATAGAAAGCAAAACGATTATAAATACAAGGAAGGTTACTAATGCGTAGAACGAAGAAGTTAACATGTAAATTCAACAAAAATAAAATTAATGAAGAGTAATATGAGAGAAGGGGGCATATTGGGATCATCTACTGGGTAATATCATGTAATAATTGTGATGCTGTTCACATATGACAGATATCTCAATATTCAGCCAATAGATTCAAATATCATCAACAGGATGAAAAATAGTTGCATTAACAAATAATGAAATATAAAAAAACATACATTTAATTATAAACATTCAAAAATCCTTGAAACCCAGTTAATAACAAGAAAAATAGATTTTTTAAAAATTTATATTATACTTAAAATACTAGTATATTATTCAGAATTTTAATAATATTGAATATCATCGGTAACTGGAAAATAAGTTCGCTAATAATCATGTTCCGTTAAAAACGAGTTCTTAAAGAAATTAACTATTTCTTGCTGTTATTCAAGCAGGTTCTAAAGATGTTTTGTTATGTGTTTTTCTGTATTAGTTAAATTGAAAACATTTCATGAAATACCAGGTGTTGTTTTAACGCTGTATAATATTCATTACATTCAACTTACAGCTATAAATGATATATGGAATGAAAGAGCAGTTTACATATAAGAACAAAGTGTTCACGGTTAGTATCATTCATCACACGGCAAACATAGAATTCAGAAATTTTCACTTTTTAACTTTTTTCTACGGGTAGAAAATTATTTATTTTTCGAAATTATCTGTTGAATTTGTAGTGGTGATTATAGTCTATTTCAGAAAAGTATAGAGCAATAAAATGGGGAATTCCGTCCAGTTCGGCTCAATTTAGGTGTCGGCCATAGGTATAGGTCTTGTATTGTATTGTGTAGGGATTACCTAGGTTGTAGATTATGCAGTAACGTTTTGCGATTAACAGGTACTGTTTAACCATCTATTAGTGCATCTGACTAATTCCAACCCTATTTCAGATTCGGCTTAACCGTGCGCCGTAAGGGCTATATAGTATTCACAGTATTATAAAATGAGTAATAAAATGGCGACATTTACACCAACGAAAAGATATTCCCATAATTCTCCACTATCAGTGAATGAAAGACTTATTATTTTAAATGTACACGATTGCATAAAATACGATTACCCGAAATTTACTGTACAAGAAACTGTCGACCGAATGTTCCCGAATTACTGAAGTTGGAAAATCCACCGTTTTCAACTTATTGCGGAAGAGAAAGATAGCAGGCCAAGTGGAACCTCCCAAGTCCAGGCAGACCAGTAAAAGTCTTTGATAAAGTCAAATCAAGATCACTTTGAGAAATGGATTTTGCCTAGGAAAAGCATAACCGTAAAGCACTTTTACTGGAAAGCGATGAAATTGTTTGCTGTCGACGAAAATACTTAAGAAGTATAAAGCACTACAGAACAGAGCAGAAGAAAATCTTTTATCTTGATGGGTCGTGGATTAATGAAGGTTATACAGTACCAAAAATGTGGCAAGACGAAACTATAACCAGTGCTCGCCAAGCTTTTATGGAAGACCTGTCAACGGGTATTAAGGTGCCTTCAGGTAAAGGGAAAAGACTAATAATCGTCCATATTGGAAGCGAAGAGGGATTTTTAAAAGAAGGTTTGCTAACCTTTTAGTCGTGCCATAAGGAGATTACCACGGGGACACTGATTTGGATGTTTTATGAAATACGCCGTGGAAGATATATCAGAAAACCATAGTGTAACTCTGCTGCGCACACCGCCATATCATTGCGAACTAAATCCTATAGAATTTATATGGGCGCTAGTGAAAGGATTTGTAGCAACACGAAATTCAAAATGAAAGACGTTAAGCTACTGTTTGATCAAGCCATTAAGGAGGTGACACCAGAGAACTGGCGAAAAGCAGTCCAGCATATCATTAAAGAAGAGAAGAATATGTGGGATCTTGACTACTTGATCGATCGGACCGTCGACCCGTTAATTATAACGTCAAGAGGAGATGACAATTCCTCAGATGATGAAGAATATTGATTTTTTACAATTTAATTCCTGTATAATGTATTTTTTGTATAATGTTCAATAGAAAATAAGTGTACCTAATACTATGTACATAATGCCTAATTTTTAATCTGTTAAAATAAAATTCTTTCCTTTTTACGAGTATCCTACCAGCACGCCTTTGGCACACTATTTTCAGTTTTTGTGAATTGATAACAATAGGCTAAGCCCATATATTGACCCCAATCCGGGTGGTACTACCTGCACTTGATGAAAATAAAGAATTTTACAATAAAATCAATGCCAAACTATGAAAGTGGCTTAAATATTCGCTGGGCCACGTTCTGAAATAAACTATAGTGGTATTCAGTTTTCATTAATGTTAATATTAGTGGGTTTTGTTTAATTTTATTTTTATTGGAGAGATAGGTTGGATGACATAAAACTGGTCTATCCATAAGAGAAGTTTCCTATAAGACTGCACTGTCATCAAGCCGAAATCATGGAGTAAGGGGTTCTGGACATCGTAGATCGACGGTGGAAAGACAAGATGTGAATGAGATTTTTGGCTCTCAACCCTTTCTGCCCCAGCGAACATTTTTATTTGAAGTAAATATTCCAAGCGATTTCAAGTTCGGACGTACGACGTACGTTTTCATAATTATATACCAACGAACGTACGCTGTATGTCATAAATGAATTTACACTGAAAGCTGTAATAACAAAATTATATTTTATTATACCCAATTTATTTAACAAAATGATTATAACGGTTGAAGAAGTTTGACATACACAATGCAGGTCTTGTAGAGCACAAATTACAAAAGTATCTAGTATCGTGTCTGATGTTATTTGACGAGCACATAACACATCTTCGTTGTAGAGTATGAACAACAGGCTCATCACGAACTTCAATTTGTTGCCTTTGTCGTCTAGGAAGTGGCTCATTTGCATTTGGGTCAGCAAATGCTCTACAGCAAAATTTTAATATTGATAAAAATCTGTTTTGACTCTCTCTCCCGAAACCATGGATTATTTAGATTATAGCGCGTAATCCAATAAATTGAAATTTGTGACTTTTTATTGAGGCCCACATGTAGTAGATATCCAAAGAATATTTTAATTTCTTTTGTGGTAAAATCGCGCCATTGTAGACAATGAATTTTAAAATCTAGATATGGTTGATTTACAAAATATAATTGAGCTTTCGTATTCGTACATTGCACAATAAAATTAAACAATTCATCTAGCAAAAAGGCATCTACACACCTTGTAAAAGATACGTCTTCATCGGGAAACACATCAGGATTTGAACCTGCAATTCCAAGGAAATCTGGCAGATTATCAGGTCGAGTATCCCCAAATGGATCGCCTATCATATTCCATGCAGGTGGATGGTCATCAATAGATGAAGTATTAGTAAGGTCTGATAAAATGTCATCGTCACTACTAGTGAAATTTTCACGTTCACTGTGGATGGAATATTGTCGAACAGAAAATCGGAGTCTGAATCACTGTCACTCATGATTAGAGATAATCTAACGAAGACTGTACTCTAAATCTAAATTTGAAACTAGAATACTTGAAAATTTTAATTATAAATCAAATCAAAAACCATTGCCTTTGCCAGCTAGACTGAAACCGGCCGCTTATCGGACTAATAAGACAGAGGAAAAAGAGAACTATTATACTGGAATGTATACAAATATTAATAGTTGTTGATAAATATTTTTTCAGTGTAAGCAAAAAATCCCAAGTTAAAATCACAACGCATATTTGACGTACGGCGTACGTCCACTAGTGCTAAAAGGGATAAAGATCGGTTTAGCAGAACCCAGGTACTTAATCGTAACTTAGCGCTTTGTTAAATGTAGAAGATTGGAAGTAGTTTTTGTTTACGTGGTCATTTTCATTAACTTGAAAACGAAAAAACGAAAACCGCCACCTTTATACCCTCAAAGTTATCTGGATTTGTTCATGATTGATTTTGCTATAATTTTCCTCAAAGCTAGCAGAAAAACAGGAACAAGAAAAATTGGCCGAGTTTTCGACTAAAAAATATCTTAAAATTGAATAATGCCCGTTTTTCAATTACATCTGCAACCATGGAGAATTTATTACTTATGGATTTTTCAATACAAACTGCTTACAGAATCAAAATTCATTACTTCTTCATTTTATTCCTGGCTCTGCAGACAATTATAAGATCAAAATCTATTACCAACAAATTCCAAATTATCCCAAAGGCATTTTCAAACCCTGCGAAGCTAGCAAAATCGGCTGCTAATGTAAACTTAGCATTAGTGTCATTTCTGAAGAATCGGCCGATACAACAAAATTCATTTGTTAACTATCTGTTATTATCTGTTATAACACGCAGTCATACTTTTTCATACATTTTTGTCCACTGGTGAGGGTTCCAAGAAGTTTGTTCACAAAAATTGTCAGTGTGAAATATTAAATTAGTAATATTATTCTAATTGATGTAAATGTCAGCCTATTTCATTTTTTTCCTCCATTACTTAGTCAGGTCGAATTCTTACCATATTTGTATTACGTGACATAATAAAAAACATACTGACAAAAAACCCGCGACGCCTACAAGCCCGAACCCAAATGAATTTCAGGCGGACTTCAGCTTAAACTCTGAAAATCCGTTCTCGGCCCGACTTATCCGGTCAGACTTTATGTAAACGTAGTTTCATTTCAGTACTGTGCGTAGTAAATGATGAAATTGTTTGCTCCTATTCTCTTGACATTGTCGAAGTTAAAATAATGGTAGAAAGTCTGGATCAATGATAGAAAAGTCGAGAAGCACTTACCCATACAAGTGAAGTTGATGTACAAGGAAAAGAAAGTTATCGACTAGTTTCATATTAACCACTTGATTTTTTGCTTCCACGCAAATATTCATTCATCATCTCGTTTTATACTCATCCATTATATCTGGTTTTCATTGAGTCAATTGTCTCTTTCAGAAATTAACTATTGTTTTAAATATATACATTGAATGACAATAAATTGAAATTTCCATTTTCTCTTTCAATGTTCTAGACACTTTGAAATTTTCATTTCAATAAAAAAATTTTGTCCAATTTAAAAATGTTATATTGGCACCATTCAAATGTTACTAGGTCCTATTGAATTGTTTAAAAATTCTGATAATTATTGTCAAAACTTTCACTTTTACCTTTACTTCACGCATTCTTGAACTCACAATAGCTTGTCTTTGTAGTTTACCCACAGCATCTATTAAATTCTATATCTATAAGCGCCAACTCATTTAAATATTCGACGAATATATGTATAAAATCTACAAATAGTTCTCAAAAGATTTCTTTATGGGCAAAGTTCAGTTTTTCTTTTTGTTGAACTATTCATTTGTCCCAAACTTCGTGTTTAAAGTTCACTATTCAGGTCTTTATAAAGCTAGAAAATATTTTAATCAGCTTCCATATTTACACTTTCTTTAATATTTTCTATGAATTTTTATGACTTTTTAGGTAGAAATAGGTTGTTGTCAATAAAAATAAAAATTAATTTCTTTAAAACCCATTCAATTGTAAATATTTAGGTTTCCAAGGCCCGAGTTTCCAACAATCCATCTACCTGCTCGTAGATTAACAATTCATATCTGTGGAACCACTATATTAAATTCATAAATGCAGGAAGGTAATTAAAAATTGTGACCCTTGCAAAATCAATACAGGATGAAACATCCGAGTAATATTGAAATATTATAACGAAAATGAATTTTACTATTTCTGTGTCGGGTAGGTATCTTTACACCTTATTAGGACGAGTTTATGGCGTTTTCTAAATTCTCAAATGATCAATAATTAAATTATTAATGTGACTTG
The DNA here is from genome assembly GCF_026230105.1 of Diorhabda sublineata. Lineage (NCBI taxonomy): Eukaryota > Metazoa > Arthropoda > Insecta > Coleoptera > Chrysomelidae > Diorhabda > Diorhabda sublineata. The sequence continues at coordinate 12,161,212 of NC_079485.1, read as the reverse complement.
GGACTGACAATTAGTATGGGATATTGATAGAAACATTGTGTTATAGATGAATGTAAAACGTGAAATCTAGCTCCAGATAAACAAAGCACATATTTCACATAATAATTATATTAGCAAGAATGCCAGAAACTAAGTAAATTTTAAAATTTGAGTCATATTAAGTTAGCTCGTGAAATATGGCAAAATTATTGATTTATTGCTCCAGCAAATGCAGTAAATATTTTTAAAATCTAACCTGGAACTTTTTTCAATCCTGAATGTTAGATAATTAGTTCCTCTGACTAATATCAAAATATGTAACGGGGAGAATGTGAAACACTTATAGATATTATACTAAACTCAAATTACAAAAGCAATTCTTGCTAACGCGTGGCCATTGCTACAGAAAAATTAGAAAAGAAATGCGGTGTTCGCCTGTGTATGATTAAAAAGTCGTTAGTGACAGTTGAGTAAAGTCTGTTTTTATCGTTCGTATGGTATATAAAATGCCCCGAATTATAGAGACAATAAAACAAACCGAAATACATTTCAAGCCTACATGTGAGCAAATACTGATTTCACGAGTTGTACAATTCCAACGAAATAAGAACGAATAAATACTGGTAAGGCTTCTACAAAAATATATGGAATGATCCTCAAAAAAAGCTTTATTGGGGTTAGACATGAAAGGACGAAAAGGTCAATTTAGTCAAAAAAATAGGTGCTCAAAAAATGATTGGATAAAAATCAGGACATTTACAGTTCATAGAAAAGATCACGGTGGGTCACAAGAAGAAAATACTTCACTCTAAAATTTTGCATTTTTTTTATTCAAGCAATAAAAATAGTAGTGCAGAGCCGTATTAGATTAGATTAAAAAAAACTACAAAAATAGATGGTGGCATATACATGCGAATATATATGAATAGATAAATGAAAGGGTAACGGATTATTACACTAGGTAAGCTGTGAACGGTATTTCCAACCGAAGTATACAGAGAATTATCAAATTATCAATATTTTCTAAACATATAACAGTGAACTAGCTTCAGAAGAATGTTGCAGAAAATGTACTGTCTGTTCCAAATTTAATAGTTGCTTAAAGATGGACTAAAACTTCTTTATATCCACGTAATTATCATTAATACCATTCACACTATGTCAGGAGATACCTATAAGCCTCAGATAATTCCCAATTACAATGTAATGAAAGGAGCGGCCAACACTTTAAAATAGTTGGAATAAAAAAATCTAATCACAGGCTATTCTGTTGTGTTGTGTTTTTGTATTGTCTACATCGGTAAATCCATAATAACGAGAGAATGAAAATGAGAAAATATAGCAGTATTAAACGGCATTTAGAGATTGAAATCTCGTATAAGTTCTACATCAACAACCATTATAAACTTTTACCTCATTTTCAAATATGCGTACCTATATAGTTTTTTACGCATAAATTATCTATGCCTACTTATTCATAAGAAGTTAGTGAGATTGACATGTTTATTGATATACCACCAACGCATTAAAATATAATAGAAAGAGGTATTTTTAACAACAGGAAATTTTTACTATGACGCTTCAGAAATTGTCACGGAGTGCTTACTTATATTCATAGGACTAACTCATCCTTTTTCATTTATGTACTTTCACAAATAATTGAGAAATCCAACGAAACAATTGCTGTACACAAGATAAATATGTAATTTTGTTCTACTGTATACTATATTATAGTTCAACTGTATATTATATTAATTATGAATCATCATGGTTTTTCACTAAATTCCATGACGCTTAAAAAAATACCGCAATACTATGAGAATGAATCTTGTTTTTTAATTTATATCTAAAACTGATGGAAATGCTGCAAGAGCCCATTGTTGCCAAATGAACTCTTTTAGAACATCCCCAGGTAACTAATGCTAAGATAACCTATACCTAAGTAAAGAAGAAAAGAATAAATCTTAAGATAATTCGGAATCTATACTTACTAAATAGAAACAATCAATTAAGCATAGTGTAGTTGAAATCATAATATAAAAGACAAAACTACCTACAATTTTCATGAGTGTTAATTTTAAAAGATATTGAACAATTTTCTTTCTCGAGCCATTTTCGATATTTTAGAGTACTAATTAAATTTTTTAAATTCATATAGGTACAAACACATTGCTGAAGATTGTTTCGACATCCGGAAACAGTCCATTTTAGTTTGTTGACGGCATGAATATTTTTAAGGCATGTTCGAAACGTTTTCTAAGAAAACGGTATTGGAATATTCCTAATGTTTAAAATTATGATCGTATTGAAATACTTAGAAAACAATATTGAAAAATTTATATTTAATTCCATCAAACATTACAATCACATTTCTTAATGATTTTTGGTTAGCCATTCCTAAGTATGTTATGTCTAAAATGTTTGCTACCTTTCAATATACCATCAAACCTTGACTGTTTTATTTAAAACCATACACCACATATTTATTCGAATATGAAACAATCTAAATAAGTACTTTTCACATATCTGAATTGATTAAAGTTGTTCTCATGAAATATACAATAAATACCTACAGTGTTATTAGGGAAACGAAATACCTCTATTTACGACATTAAAAACTTTATCACGATCACAAACTTAGTTCCAACTATTGTAAAGTATTTCTTCTTGTATAAGCACTTGAAAGATATCATACACAGCTCTGTAACACAATAGAATACGGCGTTCGGGCATTTTGCAAAACACCGACAGAAACCGAACAGACACTCACTCCAACATATATCTCGAATGACTGCTGCTGCTGCTACACTGCCACAGGTACATTGGAGTTGGAATCAGCGCATAGAACGTTTAAAATGGTTACTGACTACGCAGGCCCGTACAGAATAACGGCTTGTATTCTAGGGGCTTTAGAATATTTTAATAAGAAGTTAAAGGTAGTGAAAGGCTAGTGTAAAAGGTTTTTATTACCTAGCCGATTAGTTCGACATATTTGAGTATAATATAATTCGTGGCTTATTCAAAAACAAATATAATTTCGGTAATTTCAATCTTGAGAGTATTACTATTAAGAAACCAACATGCTACCCAAATTTTGAGAATTTGCTCCCTTGGGGTCGTTACAATAAATTTTCTTTAACCGTTTTTATATTATTCTTTTATGTTTCTTTCAGGTAATATCCGCAAAATCTTTTGAAATAAAGATACGTCGAAGATTTGTAGAATATTTATAGAAATTTAGTTGCAGCTGATAGGAAAATTTATTATAATAAAATATGATGCTACAGGACATAAAACTAGAACACTTGAGTATTTCTTTGTTTTTTAAATGGAAACATAGTTTACTTACTAATTGCTTGAATCAATAAAAGGTCGTTTTAATAGGAGCTTTCAAAAATAGCCCACAACCCAAAAATTACGATATCCGATACCTTTGTTTTTATGGTTTTATTGGTCTTTTGCAAATTATTTGTGCAATGTTGTTAGTGAATCAATGAGCGTAAATCGAGTTGTTGAAACAAATCCTCAAAAATATAGAGGGGAGACGCGGTCAGTGCGATTTGTTTGGTGTGCTTATAGTGCAGATCTGAATCCCATCTAGGATGGGATTACTTTTTAGGCTTAAATGTGATATAAATCGTAGCTTTTACTACTACCAAAAAAGCAAATACTTGTTACTTTGTTATGCTTTTCGTTGACACAAAAATTATAACAAAGGGAAATTGTTAATTGCCATTACTAGCAATAAACAAGCGATAAGTCAGTAAACTACGAGGTGTACAAATTAAATTATATTGATTATTTCCGATGTTTTTATTCGAATGGTTACAATGTAATAATATAATAATCAAAACAACTTTCTTGGGACGCTGTAAAACACTAGAGACGGTTTTTCCAATCCATACAATTATATGTGCGGAATTATACTATTGGAAGAGAAAGAGAACATCAATTTATAGCTTTCTATTTCTCTCTACTGGCTAGTAAAATCAAAACTTTTTATTCTCTTCCTGTGCCGTTCACACTACTCGAAACTTCCACTTCATGGCCATACAATCAGAATTGAGTATAGAGATTTAGACAGTAGTATACAGATACAGAGTTGTTTGTCTCTCTTCCGGGCACAGCCATATGAATGTTTTCTAGTATGAAAGTCGAGTGATTAGTTAATATCTGAAAACGCATAAACTAATTTTATTCAACCTATTCATTGGTAATACCAAATATTTAGCTTCAAAATACTAATAATAGTAAATAATAGGTACTGCCAGGTACCTATTCTTTTTTGTAAGATTGGTTTTCTTTTTCCTGTGTTTTTATATAGACAATTTCTAAATAGGCTTTTTTGTTTGCTTACTGCAATCCAGGGATCTCCAGAATGTAAGAGATCCAGTTTTAATGTATAAATCGAGAGTCTAGCAGCCGTTAAGTTAGTTAACAATTCGATGGCCTAGTGAGTACATCGGGAAAGTGACGAGTGATGCAGAAGTGGAATACCAAGTATTTAAATAAATTAGATGTTAATTGTGAAAATAAATTGAATATTAGTGAATAGTTAAGCGTGTAAGTGAATAGTTAGTGTATAAATAAATTAAAGTAAGGTACACCATGTGAATAATTGATAGGCTTGGAGGGAGGAGACAAGCTACATACGATTTAACATGACGTCGACGAGTACAGCAGGTGTTAAGCGTAAAGTGCTCCAAAACAGTGATAGTTCTACTAGTTCTGTAGATCAGACTGCAGATCAGATGATAGTGTAAAGGATGAATATTATATGGAATTAAGTTATGATAGTGGATCTAGCGAAGAAAGTGATACTTCGATATGTATAAAAAGCATGTGGCTTATTCCCTTTTAAGCATGATAGTAGTAACTTTTTCATGTAAATATTGGCTTATCACTCGATTTTTTATTTTGCCACTTTTCAGTAATATAAATAATGGTTGAAACAGTTCAAAGATAAAGTTAGTAGCGGTTTATTACCTTTTCTCGAAAAAAATATTCCCGTGTAATTTGTGGCTTGCAAAAAAACACAAAAATTTGGGTCGCGCCTATGTTGACTGGAATGGTAAAAAAATTCCCCTCAAAACCATAGGACCTCTATGTCATTGCAAAAAGGATTTGCAGATCATTGGTTTTAGGCGAAAAAGAGATAGTTTCCCATTATTTCTGGAATTTGGATTCGTATGACACACAGAATGCGTATCTATTTGGCACAATAAAAGCTATTCTTAAAAAAGAAATTAGCCGAAGAAGACAGAAAGACAAACTTTTTCAAATTTTGTAAAATAGACCGAGTTGATAAAAATGATATGCAAGAATTTCCTCTCTATTCATGGTCTTCAAAACTCTAACACAAGAATATATTCACACAGATTCGCGAGGAATGTGCGATTTCAAACAGTGACGAAACTACCAAAGAGCGACACGTGTGAAATGTGTCATCGATACAAAACAACTCGAGTCAACTGAAAACGACGAAGCTAAACTAAGATAATTAAATCTAATTTAGAACTACACAAAAGAAGAGCACAAGCAATGCAAGATAACCTTAATAATGAAACTGAAGAAGCCACACAGGAAACAAGAAACTTCTTATTTTTTTTTGACCTTCAACAAGGTCTTTTAGTGTCGGATTTGACTGAAGGAAAAGCGTTCTACCTTAGAAAGTCCTGGATGTACAATCTTGGAGTCTATAACTGTAACACAGGTCGAGCATTCGTGTTCATGTGGCCAAAACAGAAAGCAAAACGAGGCAGCAACGAAATAGCAAGTATTGTTTCAAAATATATTAATCGTACTGCCCGTTAAACAGAAGAACTAATATTTTTTACTGACAACTGTGGGGGACAGAACATAAACTGGACGGTAATGTGGTTATGGGTACAGATGATAAGCGAAAGTCAATGAACATAGATTTCTTTTTTTAGTTTATTTTGTGTGATGTTAAGAGAATAATTATTTTCGATACTTTATAACAGTGCCTAACTTTTTAAGCTGAAAAGGGCAATGAGCTACATTTTTTCCAAAAATTACAAAAGTTTTGTGCTCGATTAAAAATTATAATATCAGGATTTGCTTTAAATGTAGGATTTGAAATAACTAAAATATTTGACTTAGTGGTTTTGAATAACAATTATTTCATCCTTAGGGAATTGATCAATTGAGAATAGTGGTACGAAAGTTTATAATATAATAAAATATTTAATTCACATTATTCAAATAACATCAGATATAAATACAGATGTACACGACACTGCTGTCTAGCTGCTAACTATAATGGATGAGCTCATGACTCATGATGTTTGTTATCTTCACTGTGTTTGAAGATTTTGGCGGAAAATGACATTCTACAACTTCATATCATGGTTCGCCATTAGGCATTTTGACACATTATGTGGGTTTATAAAATTATGTTTATGATTCAACCACTTTATCAACTATATTAAATGTATACTCACAAAACGTCATTAATATTTAATGACCAATGGTACTAAATATAAAAGAAATTCTCAATAATTATACACCAAGGCTGCTTAATACTAAATTATTTATTACGTAATGTTCAGTACGAAATAATAAATAAGAAACTAGACAAACTACTAGAATAAAGGTCATAGGAGTGAAGATTTATCGTGTGCCTAGATTTCTGCGATTTGCGAAGGATCGTTAACAGTTGTGTATTGAAGATTTTTTTTTTATTTCACTCATACAAGTGCGAATAATGTTTGAAAAACAGATTTTCTATATACAAATGTTCTTGTAAAATAAAACTTTCATCGTTCTTTGATATAAGTAGAATGTCAACTATACGAATATGATTTAATGGATTTTTTTATAATTCTTGATGTAACTAATTCTTCTTGAAGACCAAACCATACCGTATCATCAACTATGTGTAAAATCAACCAATAAATCAATGATTAATTTTTTTTGGAAATTGTTAATTTTTATTTGCGACGCCATATGTATGATAATTCAGGAAAAAAGCAATGAACAATTATTTTAATCTTTTTTATTTCGCCTTCCAATACATTGTAACAAAAGTTCATTTCCTCTAATAACTCTTTTATTATCACCGTTTTAATAACTTGTACATTCAATTGCTATCACAAATATTGGCACTTGAAATAAATATTTGAATCATTTTTAGTTTTTAGATCAGGTTACGTGACAAGAAACATGATGAATCATTAAAGAATAATACTATACTATATATATTATATTCGATCTAAATTAGACTAATCAAATGTTCTAGTTCGAATTAATATACTAAATTTTGAATGAAGAAGAAATCATATTCTGTTGTTGTATAAAATTATCGCTTAAGAGATAAATCAAAACAATCTATCCACAATTGTAACAAAACATTATTTATCAATTTCGTCGGAAGATACAATTAACAGAATAAAAGTAAATTTCATTCAACTCGGGACGAAATTATGAGTATAAACCCGACTACCTGAAACTATATACAGGACATTATAATATTTTATAGAATCTATCAGAAATTTCAAGAACCTAAACATATTTGTCTACTAAATAAAGACAATTTTTTTCATAGGTTGTGGCACTAAATTTTGAAGAAGTGATTGTTAAAAAATCTATTTTTAACACGTGTACCCTATTCTGAACGATATTGAAGTCTTTGTCTATATTATTAGTGATTTTTTATTTTCCAATAAGAAACCGCTCATAATATAGCTCATTACAATTCACATATATATATATATTTATATATATATATATATATATATATACATATATATATATATATATATATATATATATATATATATATATAAATGCATCTAAATGTTCTTGATTTTAGGTCACTTCCGTTTCAAAATTAGTTCTTATTTGATAATTTTCAAAAGAAATATAAATTTTGACGCTTCGACTCAACAGTCTTTATCAAAAATTAAGTCGAAACGTCAATATTCTATCAATTTTTCCCCTTACAAAGATCTTTTCACCCAACTGTCTTAGTCCATTCTAGTTATATGCCGCATTCAACTGAGTCTTTTTGCTATGACCACATATCCCATCTCAGCTTGACCATACACCTTAGTACCTTTTTATCCTATATGTTAATTTTGTTTTGATCCAACTCTCACTGCCATACAGCACCGTTGGTTGTATAACTGTCTTGTAAATGAGTAAGTTGGCGACTCTTGAAATCTTTTTTAATGTTAATAGTCCTCCTAAGGCCAAACTTTTTGTTCCCTCTCATCAGTCTTTTGTCAATTTCCCAGGTTTCACCTCCTTCGTTTGTCACTGTCACTCCCAGATATTCTAACTACTGGACTTTATCAAATCTATACTCCCTGTTTTACGTACTTGTCACTTTTAATTGGTTGAAGTTGTTTAAATCTATCCCCATCTCCTTTTGTTCATTCATGTGTAGTCCATACTCTGTTGCATTCTTTTCAAAGAATAGAAACATTTCCTCTAGTTCCTTTTTAGTTCTATTTATAAGCACCACATCATCTACGTAGGCAAGGATTTATGTTTTGCTGTTGTAAATCATCTCTTGGATTCGGATGCCACTACTTCTCAGTATCATTTCTAGTAAAGGTTGAAGAGCATTGTTTGGGTCTTCTTGCTTTAAACCTCTTTTTGTTTCAAAATTTTTCTATAGGCTTCCTTCGATTATTTCATTATTAGTGTTATACAGTGTCATTTTTACCAAATTTAGTATTTTCTTAGTTTTCAGAGTGCTGCTAGTGCTTGGATGGATGGAAATGTTTTTTACCTATTGAATCATACGCTTGCTTGAATTCAAGTTTAATCCTTGGTCATATCTACTGTTCTCGATTGCTTTCAGAATGAAAATTTGATTAACGTTTGACTTTTTCAAACCTCCCTGGTACTCACTCACTTGTTCAGCCTAATCTATTTCCTATAGTTCTAGCTAGGACTTTGTATACGACATCCAATAAAGTAATACCCCCATAATTCATGCAGAGTGGCACATCTTATGTATTGGTTTAATTATAAAAAATAAATTATTTATCAATTAATATTTAATAAGAACAAATAAACAAATAAAACGTCAGTAGTAACATTTCGTTAAAAATTTTTGTTTTTATCATAATTTTTAGTCTTTTAAACGTTATTTTTTATTTATTTATTGATTTTGTTTAATCTGTTTACCTTTGGAAGGAACCAAACATTTTTAATTATAGTTATTCTTTTCCATATTGAGGAAAAGATAGTAGAGAAGCTGCAGCAACTGAGTTCGTTATCTAATGAGATCGCATTGCTGAAGTACCAGCGGTTTAGATTAGTTCATAGTTGAGTAGACCCTTATCAGAAGTTGAAGTCTATTTTCAAATTTCTAGATATAAGAATATAGTATGAAAAAACTTCGCATTACAATAGATTGAGTCATACACTTATTATTCTACATTATTGCAGTATAATGTAGAAACTATTGTTTGGTATTTATTGAAATTGTTTGATTCCAATTCAATATTTTGAAAATTAGTGTAAAATAGAACATGTACTAGTTATTTGTTAATTGATGCAAGATTTGTTCATAATAGATAAATGCGAAATTATAACAATTTTTTTAAGCTGTTCAAAATTTTATCAAAATATTTAAAAGTAACTGTAAGTAACTGTAAGTCCTATTCTACGGATGGCTCTATTAGTGACAACCCACTATAAACGAAAACTTGCATTGTTAGTAGTTGCATGTACATATAATAAATCATTTCTTTATTGCGCAATAAAATTGTTTTGTAAGCTTCCAAATGAAAAATCTTTCTGTTCACTTTTAAAATCTCCCAAAAGGTATTATACAGGTATCATTCTACTTTCTACCTATATTATTAAAATGTTTCAACAGGCCAACGACTGAATTCCAGTTCATTTGCAGTCTCCTAAGACATGTTGTATTTTGTGAATACTTTTTGAATTTGTTCTGTGACGTTTATTTAAATATAGAAAATAGTGAATATAAGTCACCATATAAACAATTGTAAAATGAGAAATGTTGAAAGGGATATAATCATAGAAGTAGTTTTTAATTATGTTATGTAAACCGACAAAACAAAGAAAAATGTTTACTTTCAAAAAATTCACAAAAATATTTATCAATACCAGAGTTATGACAATTTATGGTCCGAAAACTTTCTAACTTAACTAATGAACAATAGATGACCTTGGAAATTCTTTTTTCTTGATTTTTTTGGAAACTACCAGTAGACATTAAAGCAATATTCATTAAAATCGAGCCGAAATACATTCAACTTCAAACGGACGAACTTAATTTCTGATAAACTAGAATAGAAAAATTAACTTTAACAGAAAATGCCTAAATAGAACAATCAGTTTATATCCTACTTCGATACATTTATCGTAGCTCTTAATGTTTTCAATTACATTGATCGGTTCTTGAGAAGCAATTCTCGCTCATGCCTAACAAAATAATGCAGTTAGTTTCTGTCCCTTTGGTGGGTTTTGTAGAATGTTTGTGTTGTTATTCATTGAAATCAAATCAGTGGACTACTACGACTTATATTTTTTTGGATAATATTCGTTCAGCCATTGCTTCACAGCTGTGGCGTGATACACTGAACACTCATTTAATTGGAAAGTTTTCTGCATTTCAATACAATATATTAAAAAGACCAATCATTCAATCTTTTCGAATCCCACACCATATTTAAAGTTTCTAGAAATATTGAATTTTACAGTTTGTTACCCAATGGGGTACATACGACAATTTTATAATGATGCTTCATTTGTAGTTTACATGGTTTCCTCGGTAAACATCACATTTTTCAAAAAATATTTGTTGTTTCAATATTCTCCTTGAGTCCATAAACTATATTTCAAGCGCTTTGACTCGCTTTTTTGCAACGTGTTAGAATTTCGGTTAACAGTCTCAATCTTAATTGTTTTGAGACACCTGTGAATAGCTGCTCGACGAACAATTAAATTTATACTAGCAGATCTTGAACTGATCATAGTTTCATTGAATATTTTCTGTAATTAGATTTATAAGTCTTGCATTAAATATTCTACAAACCTCGCTGACACTTCTATGATTTTTTCTTTAAAGACATATCATAATCGTTTCTTTAATTAAATATTCGTTTCATTAAGTACTATATACTTTTTTTAATTCGTTGGTTATTCTAAGAATTATGAAAAAAATTAAACGTAAAATCTACTTAATCTCTGTTTTTTTTTGTAATTGTTAGATAAGATTAATTTCCGAATTAATTTTGTATTCAGTAGCGTAGATATGGTTTTTGTGAAAAAATCGCTAATGACCCTTTTCAGTTTTCGACTACGGAGTAGTATCATAATATCCTCTGGGAATAAACATTGAAATATTTCTCTTCAAGTGGGTGTTTTATTATTTGACATAAAAAACTATTGAAATCAGTAATTTTTTTCAGATTTCACATGAGTCACATTGTATCTAGTTCAGTCAAGAGTTAAGTAATACTTTTTTGTCCAAACTATGGTTAAAACCGGATTTCGCGTATTTAAACTATTTTTCATGTCATTGCAACACTTTCAAAAGTGTGGGAATACCTCGGAGACTTGGACCACCAAAAGCGTGCAATGGACTTAGCTTCGCTCGAAAATATACAGTGTTTCTAATCCATTTGGTCATTAGCAGAGTAGAACCAAACCAGTGATCACACACTTACAGCCTACCAATTTGAAAATCTTGATTTTAGGAGTATATAGTATTGACGTGTCAGCAGCTCTTGACAAATCTTATCCAAAGCACACAGAAAAAATAAGAGAAATAATAAGAGTTATTCCGTGTATAAATGATGTAGACGCTAGTAGCAAGTTGGAAATAATGGTAAGCCCAGTTAAAACCAATATCATACATACAAGAGGTAAAATGACTCTACTGTCGAAGATCTTGAAGTGAGTAAGAAATTAAAAAATTCTAATAAATTACCAAGTTATGAGCTTGGTTTCATAATTTTTAATTTTATCTAAATTTTATTACACATTGATAATATGTGACATTTTTGTAAAGATATGTTTTACAATTTCATCAACGTTATATAGCCAAAGTTAGGAATAAATTCTGGACAATTAACCCCTTTAAACCCTATGAGTGTAAGCTTGATGTGGTTGTACACACAACAACACACACAACCGAGCAGAATGACACGAAATACAAAATTGGTGATATGCGGATTGATATATAAATAAATTAGAAAATTTCGTGGGGCAATACATTCTTGATTTCAAGATGAATTAAATATGAAGAGCAATTAACAACATGTGGTCTAGAACTGGAAATGGAATGGATTAATTTCCTAACGCCATATGTACTCTTTTGACGTCTACCTACCAGGGGTGGTCTAGCTCTTATCATTTAACACGTGAATGTCAGATCTTGTTTGAATCATTACTTTAGTATATACACCGTTAAATTGAGGTAAAATTACTCATTTAAATAATATTGTTAATTGATTTGAAGTCTGGTGAAATAACCACAAACAATAACAGTAAAATATGTCTTACTGAAACAGAAAGAGACGCCAATATGATTGAATGTACGAGGATATATTGAAAAATTCTTAGCCTACTATAGAACCAAACAAAATTTTAATGTCAAAATATTCTCCTTTCTCTCTCTCAAAAAAATGTTTCTTTTTGCTCTGCAAATCAGACCTCCCCAGCTTTTATTACCTCCTCGAAAATTTACAACCTTTTAAACTTTTTTTCTTTTTTTCAGTTTAAGAAAAGGATGATAGTCGGACGCAGACAAATCTGGTGAATAAGGGGGGTGTTCTAGTAATTCAAACCCTAAATGCATGGCAACATGAGATTTGTGTGCAGTGGCGTTGTCCTGCAAAAACAAAACACCTTTGGATAGCTTTCCGCGTCTTTTCTCTTTAATGTTTTTCCCGTATAGTTGTCAGTAATGTTGAATAGTAATCTCTAGTTATTGTTCTACCCTTATCCAAAACATCAATCATGATTACTCCATGGTAATCCTAAAAAAATTAAGCAAGAACTTTTCCAGCAGATTTTTGGACACGAAACTTCTCAGGTCTTGGAGAACCAGAGTGTCGCCAAATATACCCAAGTCTCATCCATAGTAACAAATCGGTTTTAGAAGTCTACATCGTTTCCAAATCGAGCACAGATCGAATGCGATGCTTCAAACATTTGGGGATCCATTTTGCAGCAATTTTTCTCTTTTCTCTTTCTCTTTTAGCCCAATTCGACGGTCTAATAAAATCATGTCATGAACTGCATCGATACTTTCGGGGACTGACACAGAAACTGGCCTTTCCGATCGGTCATCATCTTCAATGGAAAATACCTCTTTTGAGGTTTGCAGTCCAATTTATCACGGTCGCATACGAAGAACATTGATCACCAAGGGTATTAAGCATATCTTCGTAAATCTGCTTACCTCTTAACCTTTTTAAATACAGGTACTTCATTATGGCTCAATACTCCAATTTTTCGATTTTCACAATTTCGGTGGACATCTTTTTTTCTTTTAATTTATTGCGTAACTCTGGTTTACTTTTTTGACGTAAAACTTTACATTGACACTTCTAATAAGTTATTGTTCATTGTTATGGTAACTGAATATTTTGTTTATGCATGGAACTGGTCTAAGCTAACTAGATATCAATACATCCTCGTATTGACGAATTTGAAGAATATTCGGAGAAAGATACACAAGATATGTCTACACTTGATTGTTATATAGAAATATTGATTAAATAATTAACAAGGTAACAATGTAATACGAAGCACATCCAGAAAGTAGGTTTCCCTATTATTAAAAAGAACTCACACTTTTAGGAATCAGTACGGCAATGTTTCACCTATTCACCTTGTTCCCATATGTTTTTAATCAAATTATATATTCGCGTCCTTAAGGCTTCACCACCATACTTCATAACTTCTATTGAAATCCCATTCCTAATGGCACTTTATTATTCCCTCTACTTCTATATTCGATGGTATTTCCTCCTACGAGACTGGTTCATTCACTGCCTCCTCTTCTTCAAATTCGTCTTCCTTATTTCTTTTTGTTTCATTGTTTAGCAGTTCATTGAAATATTCCTTCCGCCTGTCCAGTTTTCTCCTATGAGTGAGCCATCTTTGTCTCTGTAATATTTCTGTCCGGTCTTCTTTGGTATCTTACATCTTTTTGCCTCTTGATAAAAATTTCTAATGTCTTTGTTCATGTTGTTCAAAATTTTCTGTTTGTCCTCCAGATGCTTTCGTTTCCTCTCTCAGCATATTTTCTTTGCTTTCTTCCTTTTCTTTGGGTCTTTCAAAATTCTCTGTCTTGCTTCTGTCTTTCTTCTAATGCCTGTTAGCAGTTTTCATCAAACCATTCTTTCTTTGTCTTCTTCTCCACCCGTCGTAGTTTTTGCTGTGTCACATCCTTCATTGTTTTCTCAATCTCTGTCCATCCATCTCGATATCCTCCCATGTTTGTTTGTTCTCCAAATTTGTAGTCAATGCATCGTTTAATGTACTTATGTCATATTTTACTAGATCCTGAGCCTCCCCTGAGTTTGTCTCGCAATTGTCGTCATGTAACCGTCAAAGTTTTAAGAACTTCCCAAAACTACTTTGTTTTAAATATAAAGGGAAAACAAAAGAAATGTGTGCAAGCACAGTTCAATTCTATTTATATCAAATGATAAGTAAATACAAACTACTTTTTTTTAATTAGTAAATCAAATAATAGTTCAAAATAATTGTCAGGTAATCCTAATTATAATAGAGGAAAAATTTCAACCTTACTTATTTTGTAAAAAATTTATCAGTATGTGGTCTCGCCAATAAGCAGAAAGCTACGAGCTTGGAAATATTTTAAAGCAGTGTTTAATCGTTTTTTAATGAAACTTTTCTTCCTAAAGTTATGGTCAGGTTTACAGTGACTTTTCAGATAATATAATACACATTGTATTGTAGTAATTTAATATACAGCCGTTACAGAAAATATATAAGCATTACTAATTAATTTTATATTGACCAGTGTGAATAGTTCGGTTCTGTAAGTATGAACCGCTGTAACGCACTAAACGTAAGAACTGATTGTATTGGTGCTAATTTAAGCTCGTAATATGGTAAGCATAGCCAATTATCAATTTTTTATGTATTTTTAAATAAGATGGAGAGGAAATGGTCCGTGAAACTTGAATTGGTAGTATATCTCAAGATTCACATTTAGTTTTCAGAAGAGATTTTAAAAGAATTAGTTAGGCAAGGATTTTTATTCTACCATGCACCTTGTTCGTAACCATATCAAAGAAATGATTATATAAACGGTCCATGGAATAAAACCAAATTTTTTAAAAACTAATTCTCCACTTTTTTTATGTTTTTGAGTCATATATAGACTTTTTGTGAGAAAAATTTATACAGATCTAGTTTATTTAAAATTTGTATTAACAATCCTCAAATTTTTTATTATTTCTAAATGATTCTTACGGATCTACGAATATTCAATAACTAAAGCTAGTTAAAGTAATAATGTTTACAATTAAATAAATTTCTTCATCTATCTATATAATCCATATAAAACAGGAATTTCATAAAAGGTCTTTAGTCAGTGAATTAGTAAAACAGTTTAACGAATCTGCTGAAGAAGAAAATCAGCTGTTCAACCAAGGCATCCACCACTTCAGGCAATTAGCTATACAAAATCGTTTTGGTTATACACATCAAATTGCTGATCAGTAGGAGGAAGTGGATGGTAAACCTATTAACTTGCTCATATTAGAAATATCACCTTACTCAAGATTTTGATTTCTTTTCACAATATGGAAGCGGCAGAATTGCTAGTCATCTATTACTTTCGATTTATTCAGTTGGCCGCTACGAATAATATATTTTGTGTTTATGTCATCTAACTGTCAAAATGGAAGATGAGGCGGATGAGATGACATCAAAACACCGCAGCTGGACGATATTAATCATATGTAATGATTCACTCATCCGTCTGATCTCACGCATCATTCACTATATTTTTGTCCTTGTGGTGAGGATTTTGTAGATTCTAAATGATTAGTTCTATTTGGTATAATTGAAGTGGAGTTGATTGACTCGCCCCTTGCGTCCTCTGACACTCACACACTCGCACTTCCTCGTTTAATCTCAAGGAGAGTTTGTATAAAGCTGGGCAGCGGATCACTCTTGTCAAGGTTTGAGCTGGTTCAGAAAACAGTAACTGTGGTAGCCAGAATGACGCAATAAGATAATCATGAATGAATGAATGGCTATTTAAGTGCATATGACAGCAGTATAAGTGTAAAATACATAATGGAGAGAGAGAGACCTTATGATAATATGCACCACCCTCAGCAATTAATTCATAAAGTCGCCTAGAACGAGGTGCCACAAGCAGACGTCGACCACCATTTTTCCCATGCCTAGATGTCTATAGGAGCATTTATTTACGGGGTCGCCAATCAATTTTTTTTTCAAGGACATGTTAATAAAATTTCTTCAATATTTATTTCATTTCTGATGTTTTACTACCACAAAATTATCAAAATAGATGAATTACTTCTTATGTAACTGAGTATATGTTCAAATGGATTTACCGTTTTTCATCAATTCAACCCTTAACCGGAAAGGTGACGTCAATCAGACTATTGTGCGCGAATAATTGTAAATATTTTATCAATGAACACGCCCTCGGCCCGATTACGTCATGTAATTGACGATCTCGATACTAGAGGTATTCGCAAGCAAGAACATCCCGCAGCAGCAATTTCATTAGTTCTTGATAAGTTTATGGACAATTGTCAAAATGTATATGGATTGGGACAGACAGCGACAACATATGATATGCTAATCAATTTTATAGGTTGTTTTAGATTCAAAATACATCCCCTTAAATCATGTAAATATGGCATCAATATAATGCGCCTCACAGTTACGAGAACAAATTACTTTTAAAATGTGCACATATACTGCGGCAGAGGTTCAGATGGATTTGGTACTAACTGAAGAAAAGCAACAATTTTTGAAACCAAGTCAGGCAGTGATACATCTTGCAAAACCGCTGTTTGGCTGTAACCAAATATAACAGCTGATAATTGGTTTACATCAATGGAGCTAATAAATCTCTTAAGAAAAAATGGTCTAATATATGTATGTCTCTACCCTCCTCTGTCGTTTTTACCAAATAGGAACAGAATTGGAGGATTAGTAGATCACTGATTCCGATAGCATCTGAACGAATCCAAAAATACAAAATCTTGAGAATAATGGTTAGAGTTAGAGTTGACAAAAATGCGCCAAAAGTCGTCGTACTCACCGGTGGCCACTAACAGTTATTCTTAACGTTTCCATCATCGATAATGTTGGAAAAAAATCTTCATAAGCGAAAAAACTGGCTAATCAATTAGTAGTGGAGTATTTGATAAGGCGTTTAGCGCTTGACGTGCGAAATATTATAAGAAGAATACTGCATAGACAATTAAATCCGTATTCTATGAAACAAATTACTCTAGAAAAACATAAACTATGTTCCTTATGCCCAAGAGCTGTTCATTGAATGACCAGGTACGTTTTTTATAAAGACTCCCATTTTGCTTATAATACTCAAAGCCGCTGTGTGATTAATGCATTTCTAAAGGTGAAAACTAGCAGTTGCTGGAAAGACAATTTTTTTGCTGAATAAAATTAATGTGTTAATTCAATGTTTTTTAAAATGTATCGAAGTAGTGGACAGAATTTATTTGTACTAGAGGACAATGTATGTGTATCTAGAGGCGATTTAAAAAATGTAAGCTAATTTTCTGTTGGAATCAATTCAAATTCTTATGTTGGTATTCCACGACTGCAGTAGTAGTCTCTCAGATGTCACCTTTCCGATGGTGTACTAAAAATCCCACCCTTCCGGTTAAGGGTTAATGAAATTCAATAGAGAAAAACAAAAAAATTCAGTATATTCCACTAGTTGAAAAAAAACTTTTTCACTTTATATGGAGAAAATATTAAAACCAAATTCTTACTTCCAATTTGGGTCGATATGTCGATAACGAAACAGTGAAAAAAGTAAGAAAAAGGTAAAAAAATCCCCAAAGTACAACAACGAGACGACTTATGAAGAACAAAGTTTTTACCCTTTTTCCGAATGGTCGAGATTGCGAATTTGATTCGAAAATTTCATGTTAAGCCATTCTATCCTTCCCTTATATAATATAAAATATTGTGTTTCTCTGCATGGTTTTTGTTTGTTTTCGATAAAATGGCTGGATACTTTAGACCCTATGTTACCCCCTGAATATATCTCGATAACTTATTTTCGTTAAGTTTTAATAATATTTGAAACTAACACATCGGTTATTACATGTATTTTCCCAAGAATCGATGTGAATTTTGACAAGAAATATCTCGGAACTTCAATAAAAAATAACTGAAGTAAACAAGACAAGTATATTTGGATATAACTTATAACTGATACATAAAACTTATTATTTTTTAAATTATATTAACATTAGTTCTAAAAAATATGTATAATCAGGAAGTTACTCACCAAAATATTTTTTAACATCTGTTAATGTGATATTCTCGGAACACTGACTAAAAATGTACTAAGCTGCATAAACAAAACTGATAAATCGCTAATAAAAAGCCAAACCAAATTTATAAACCGCTCATAAACATTTGATAAGAGAGTTAGCTAATTACTACTAGTAAATAATACAATAATATTCAAAGCTAATATCGAAAAATTATATACTGATAAAAAATGTGAAAATACAGACAATACAAATGACAAACAAAACTGACTTAGGTCTTCTTCTGTTTAGTGCAAATTAATCATCTTCTTATGTCTGACGCAGTTTCCAATACTTAATAATTTGGTTAGAATGTAATAATAAAACAAATGAATCTAGTTAATGGATCCTTCCATGGAAATTTACAGAGAGAGAGAGAGAGAGAGAGAGATGCTTCATTGTCAAAAATTGTTACAAAGTTTGTATACACTAAAAAATAAGTAAATAAAGATAAAATAAATAAAAAAATTTCAATATACCGAATAAAACCACAATGAGTAACTAAATTATAGGTAATATTAATAGGTAATAATTAGTAAATAAGTCCATAGCAAAATTAAACCAGTATGCAGTCTGTCCGGAATTAAGTATTATTATTAGAATAGAAGTCGTTTACAGAGTAGGACGCAATTTCCAGGAAATATGCCCTCAAATTATTGCGGAATGTGGGAAAAGATGATATCGGATGATTTCAATTGGCAAGTGATTGGGCATTTTTTTGCATTGTAAAATATCGAGCCCTCCTAATTCTGAACGTGAGTAGGTAGGTAAAGGTCGAGCTCCGCGTTCCTAAGTGAATAGCCGTGCAACGATCTTTCTGAAATTGGAGAAGCGTGCTTACGAATTAGGCAAACGGATTCAAAGATGAATGAGGAAGGAAAAGTCAGAATTTTTAATCTTTTAAAGAAGTCCCTTCAGTGAGCCCTGCTCTTTAGTCCAAGTAAATATCTAACAGCTCTCTTTTGTAGTTTGAAGATTCGCTCAAATTGAGTCGCACCACACGTACCTCAGAAGGGAAGGGTATATCGGGGATTCAATAAGGGCATACATAATAGACTGTTAAGGAGGTGGATAAGTTCAGTTCATTGCAAACTCATCTCAGCGCAAAACAGTTGAAAATACAAGATATTTCAATTGGCTGAAAATTTTAAGAAAAGATAAGTCACAAATTTTGAGAATTCAAAAAACGTTAGCATCTTAAATTATATCCTAACCAAATCATTTGAATATGCACTTTTTGAAGATGCTGTATGATGCTGTGAGCATAATATACTATTTCTACAATAATATTATCGGGGATGTAAATTCAGCGAAATTAACTACCTGACCTACGTTTTCACTAAGGTCATTTTAAATTACATTTTAATAGGACAAAATTATTGGAAAATCGTAATTATTCTTATAGCTCTTAACACTCTTAACATGCAATTTTGTTTGATCAGTTACTGAACTATTTTCGCACATTTTGACATCAGGGAGGTGCAGTTAGGTTAGGTTATGTATCTAATTCGGTTTTTTCTGGTTTCAAAATAGCACCCTAAAATCTAGCAGAGTTTACATGTACAAATATTGCATTGCAAATTTCTCTGTCCCTTTTACCACCCCAAAAGAACATCTACCTGCTACCTGACCGAATTATCAACTACATCACATCTATTGTGATATTCATATCAATGCATCTTCTTAATTAATCTAAATAAAATAAATTCATGTTCACGAAAGCGATTTAGTTGCCACGTTGGCTGAACAAAACCAATAATATGAATAAGTTCATGTGAATTGCATACTAAGTCAAACGAACGCAACACGGAACTTAATCTGGATTGAATACTTAAATTTTACTTCTACCAGATATTGTTATACAGAAAATAAAGAAAATTTATGAATGTTATTTATATAGTTTATGCACTGGCAACTTGGTAAAATGGCATAATCTCTTTCGGTAATATTTTAATAGTATATTTTAGCTTGAAGAAAACGTATTGTATGCAACATGTACCTAACGACTCGTATGAATTTTTTTCAAATACTTTAATATATTAACATATGTCAAAATTCGACGGATGATTATTAGTTGTAACTGTCCTCCATAAATTGAATTTGCTTTGTTCGAATTAATGATAATGATAATAAATCTATAATACTCAAATCGTTTTATATGATTCCAAAGAGATAAATTTTTCCACTCTTTGTCAGAAGATATTGAGAAGGTATCATTCTATCTTTAATCTATATGTGAGATTAGAATGTTTCAAAAGGGCAAGAAATTAACTGCTCTCAGATCAATTGCGACTTCTTTCGTTTAAACTTTTATATTGTGTGTACTTTTTAATTTATTTTGAAACATTTGTTTGTTTATGGAAAATAGTGTATACAAGCCACAGTATAACCAACTAGGAAATGACGGAAAAAATAAAATCATGGAAGTTCACGACTTCTTTGTTTACGAAAAGGAAAATCGGAGTAACAGTATTATGGGAATAAGTCCTTACACAAATTCTAGCCAGTTTTTTGTGTGCACCGACAAAATAATAAATAGTGCTTTTACCAGGAAAGTGTAATTGAATCATAATTAATGTTCATACCTATACAATATATAAATAAAATTGTTTTTTCGTGATGATTTATATTTAAGTAAAAAGGTCTAAGAAGTCGAGAGTTAGAAAAAATAAAATTTATTAATATTGAATTTTTAGTTATTATAACTTGTAAGTAAGCTAAGAAAAATGTCAGAATATGTTTTTGTCAATAAAAGTGGTTTCTATTGCTAACATTTTGGAAATGTTTAACAAAAGGTTATTGTTATAGGTTATACGTTCTCAGAAATACTTCCACTCGTCATTGTCAATGAACAACCCCATTTTATCCATAGATTTATACTTAGCTTAGGTAATATTTTTTAGAAATCTCCAACTTTAAATCATTCTGAGACGTTGTTGTATTCTAGCACATGGAAGTATCAGTTTGACCTGACAATAAATGATCGAATTAAGTGAAAGAATTCAAATTGGAAAGAGTTGCTCGGATAAAATAAGATTAGGAATGGTTAGATATCTATTCAATAGTAGATATGGAATTATAATTGTTCAGACTAATTCATTTTTTTAGAGATATATTTTGTACTGCTTATAATATGTAGATATTTTATTAAAGAAGATCGCTGTAATGGAGGTCGTTGTGGTATGCAGTAACATTTATTGGACTATTACTAACGAGGTCGAGCTTTGAATTGTAAAAATTAAAAGAACAAATAAATCCTAATAAAACAATTGTTTATTCTAAAGATAAATACATGGCATTAACTTTTAGAAATAATTGAGGGAATTTAGCAATTTTCATCTGATTTTAACGAAGCGCATTCTAGACGTTGCAATGTTGGAATTCAAGCCATCATTTGATGCTAGTTTATCAGCATAAACCATTTATTTCACTTGGAACTACATGAAAAAAACGAGATGTGTCAAATCGAACGACCTTGGAATTCAATCGAGTCTTTTCAGTCGAAATCCAGCCCAAAATCATTGATTATGATGCGATAATGTTCTCCACTGATTATAACGTGCTCAATATTTGAAGAAATAGAGTTTAGTGATGCTACCAGCGACAAAACCGCAAAAATGGTGTATTTTCAACGAAAGCCCGACGCATATGATGGTCTGGCATCCGATGGATTTATACAGGTGTAGGTCAAAATTGTCCAAATAGTGGAAGTAAAGAATATCAGTTTTTGCTGACTGACTGACGACGAATTGCTATTGAATTACTTCTACAATTTCGTTCGTATCTGCGATATTCCTTTCAGTACGCAAGCCTTAATCTATTCAATATAATTAACCAGAATGTACTAATTATTAATGTCAAGAAGTGAACGCAATATGGCAATTCGTTGAACAATTAACTAAGACAAGTTACAATATATATTTCAAAATATTGTTATTAGAAAGTGTCTTTCCAATCAAATAGAAATAGAAAAAATATAGAATAAGGCCAATACTTGGACGTTTTATTGTTCATATTGTTAAGAGGTAGGAAAATTTTGTGTTATGCTTATTTTAAATTAGGTGTTATCCAATGTTGTCTCTAACCACAGTTACACGATATTTCGACTAAATTATATTTAAAAAGTAGCTTAAAAATATGACAACATGCTAAATCTCATTGAAATTGGTGTCTTTGGTGTGCGAAGGAACCATGTCACTGTCATTGTATAAACATCCGGCTAAATCAATGATTATGTTGTATTCCGATTTATACAGTTGAAAACAATATTGATTATTGGAGTTACCATGCAGAAGTCTCATTCTCACGGATACCTTCTGGGTGATTTGTGGCTGTGTGTAAAAGTGTGTTGAAATACTTGATAGTGGGTGTCTCATGGAGCCAGGAGTAGTTAGAAGATTCAATAAATTGACTGTACCAAGCGTAAACATTTCTTTTGCAATATATGTAATGGTTTAAAATTATGTGGAATAAACTAGTGAATCGTACCTGTTTATGGGGCCTGATGATTAGTTTAAAATAATTTTTTTTTCTTCTCATCGGTGGATAAGGGAATAAATATAAATTGCTTGTTATAGTGTTTGCTTTCGTTATTGGTGTGTCTGTATAAGCTTTTGAAACTGATGTTACAATGTAATGTAAGTATGCGATGATTTCATTTTATTTGTTATCAGTTTTACGCCGATTTTAAGAGCAGATAAAAAAATATGTTTATTCAAGATAATCTCCTCCTAAATATACGCACTAAGTCTAGCAAGTTTTTAATTATTTTAAACCATAAAAATAATAATATTTTGGAAGTTCAGGAAAATCCTATAATCTCTTTGTGTGGAATTGTGTTCTACCAAGTCATCGTTCGCAAATTTGGCAGCAGAAAGTAATCAGAGGGTGCCTCATTAGCTGAATATAGTGAAGAGGGCAATAAATCGTAACGCAGGCTAATTTTTTGCGAAAATAACAGCGAACTATTGGTCAGCATTAAGCTATCGCCGCACTCACCTTGCGGATAGCCTTTTCATATGAAACCTCTAATAAAAGATATTGCGTACTTGTTTGTTGGAAGTATTTATTTTATTTAGATTTATATACTTTTGACAAATGACATAATAACATGGCAGAAAGTAAAAATATAAACACTGTAGCGTCGAAACTGCCTTGTATTATGTTTAAAAGGCCTTATTTAGATAAGACGAAATAGATGCTGATATTTGAATCTATATTTTTCGAAAAAAATTATCTTAATTTTTGTTCACACCACGTATGTATAAATAAGTCTGACGTCTTCTCTATTGACCTATTTATAACGTGATAATATTTGTAATCATTCATTTCAAGGCTTTTACTAATATTGGTATCTCTTTATCATAAAATTGTTATGTATATGTCGTAAATTTGAAATCTATAACAATTTTAGAATTACGCAGAAATGTTTTTGTTTACAAAAATTACTAAATTATTCCATATCTTGTGGCTTCCATGCTTCTAGTGACTAGATGAACTGGAACTGGAAATGTATCTTTCTTATTTATATACTAAAAAAGAAAAGTTCAATTCTCAAATTTTGTTATATTTATTTAGTGAGGAACGCCCGCGGTTATTATTTCAATAAATGTTTGTGTGTACTTGTTCTATACGGGTTGACCTTAATTTCTGTAATCGGATCTAACCCTGAGAATTATTGTTATACAAATAGATCTTATATAATTTTCTTTAAAATGAGTATCGTGTTTGTTTTGATTTTTATTATTATGAATAATTTACATTGACTCTTAGACTTTTGTTGGTATACTTTCATGGCGTTTTCCCAAATAAAATATCGAGTTATTGTCTTCCCTGATTTTAACATATCATTAGTTCTAACTGACTAGCGCTTAAATAAAAGTGTCCATACCATATAAATAAATTCCTGAATATGAATGAAGAGGTAATATAAAAATTATTAAACGAACAATTCTGTATAAACAATAAAACAAATAAATTCAAACAAGGAAACTGAAGAACTAGATGAAAAGAATTATGAACAAAAAACAATAATAAAGTTGTTTATTGCCTTGATAAGCCATCAGTTATCGATTATATTAATTTGGGACGGATTTTTTTAATCTTTTTGACTTGTCGAGTTGGATTTATGTCCATTAGATATCAATAATTATTATAAAATTGGTAGAGCCCAATCGGCATTGTTAAATAACAATTAAAATATTTGTAAAAAAGGAAATTATACTGAAAACCTATTAAAGGAGATTACATAACAATACTTGGACCTTAAAGATGACGAAATAAAAGCCATTTGAGAAGCATACAGGTCGAACAAGATAGTACAAAAAATAAAAAACTGGAAACTTCGAACGGGGATCACCGAAACGCCTGTTTCAAGAATTTATTTCCTTTTCAATCATATTTGAAGTAATTCCATTTTCCTACTTTATTTACTTGCTTCCCTTGCTCTTGTTCTTTCGTCTCTTTCCTTTTGTGTTATAATGTTCGACGCCATAGTAGATATCACGTTCCACATTGTAGGAGACTGTAGCATGGTTTGGACTATGTTTTCTGGGGTTATGATGGTATTTGCTTCTGTTTCAGCTCGTCTTCCTTCATTTTGCCACCTAGGGCACGCAAAAAAGGTATGATAAACATCGTCCTGTTCATTGCCACAATACTGGCAAAGTAGCGAGTCTTTTATTTTGAATCTGCAGAAGTATGCTGCAAAGCATCCATGTCCACATAATAGATGGGACAAGGCGTACGTTATCTCCCCATGTCCTCTCTTGTGACAAGGTTTGAGTTCCGGTATGAGTCTTTTGGTCCAAGCGCCCAAGTGGTGTGTTGCTTCCCATTTTCTTTGCCATTTAGCTGGCGTGTTTTCTTTTTCTGTTGTTTTAACTGCTTGCTCTTTTCCATGTGTGGCGGTTCTCTCGTTCACCAATAGGTCTATGGATATTATACCCGCCAATACTAATATTGCCTCGGTGGATACTGTACGGAACGCACTGCATATTCGGATAGCTAGTTTTCTCTGTATCTTGAGGAGCATAGATCTATACTTCAGATGTTTCAGAGATTCTTGCCATACTGGTGCAGCGTATAGCATAATCGAGTGGGCTACCGCCGACAGCAGTTTGCGCTTACTTGACGATGGTCCCTCTCTTTTCGGCATCAGGCGACTAAGAGCCATTATCGTCGCTTCAGCCTTACGGCTTGTGTTTACAATATGAGCCTTCATTTTAGCGCCCTGATCGAAAAATACCCCTAGGTATTTAGTTTGTGGTTGTGTGAAGACCGGTGTGTTTATTATATCGATAGTCACCTGTTTAACAATCTTTCTATCCACCAGCAGCGTTGCCTCTGTTTTTTCTGACGCTAATTCTAGTCCTCTGGATTTCATCCATTCCACAACCCTTTGCACTGCTAAGTTGGTCACAGCTACGATTTCGTTCTCCGTCTTCCCACTCGCTACTACCGCCAAGTCGTCAGCGAATATATATATATATATATATATATATATATATAGGAGCACCATTAGATAAAGACCATTAAACTTATCACAATCTACCATACAAGGTATAAAATTTATTTATCTGCAATTAAGTCAATGGGTATATTCAAATAATTTGTCATAAATGATGGATCTACTTTTTACTTTTCATGCTATAGTTGATAGGAGTTATTTTCTAATGTGTAGGTTCAATACTTTCATGATTAAAAAACTTTTATATTCTTATAAGAAAGAGCATTCAATTGAATTAATGTTATATCTAATTTTACAAAAAAGGAAAGAAATTTATAAACAAATTAAAAATATATGTAAAGTGAAGAGGAAGGTAAAATTGACAAAACGTGAATTTATACAATTATGTTCGCCCTCAATCCAAATAGATCGTAAGTTGATTTAAATTTGTATGGCTATTTACATTTAATTCTATTTATTGTGGAATATTTTCATTCTCTATTAAATCTGTATACTATTTAATAAAATCCAATGATTATTTTATCATTACTTTAGAGCCTGAAAACTGGAAATAAGCTAATATATCATTCGGGTAACCCAATAAAAAAATATCTCAAGATCCCTAATATCAGACTCATCCAATCAAGAACTATGTATTTTTCTCAGCTTCTCCTAAACGCTAGTCAAATCTGAGATCTAATTTATATAATGTAACAATATTTAACTTTAAAACATTTATCGGATATTCGATAGTATAGTGAAATAGGTGGATTAAATTGATATACTATTTTAACTACAGTTAACATTATTAGTAAAATTTTTCAAGAACTGAACTTTGATGTTGAGTGTACAATCATTTGATTACTTTGAAAAGTTTTTGGAAGGTTACCGCTCCTACCTTACCTAAAGGTTTTAATTATCTATTTAATAAACGAAGAGGTCTAAAATCGCGAAAAAAAAAACTGATCATGAATTGGATGATGAACGACAAAACTTCAAAGTTTATTGTTTTTTTAATGCTATAGATAATATCAGTGGATGGGAGATTCAAATCACGTTCCTCTTACTTTAATTATTTCACGTTTTTATGGAATTTAAAACTCATTTTGAAAACGAAAAGACATAACTGCCGTGGAGCTTTTTAAAAAATTGCAATATCTACAAAATTTTTACTAAGAAGTTTTTACATCTCCAGAAGGAGCTTTAAATTATATACTTATTTTATTAAAAACACCGGTTTCGGATGCTAGCCAGAAAGATATTCTTTAAAATTCAGAATAATAAAAAATTATGTAAGATCGACCACGAAGCAAAGCTTACCAGATAAAAGAATTAGACACTGAAGATTTAATTAAACAATTTGCAAAAATTAAAGTAGGCGAAGCTCAGTTCACGTAGCTAAAATATTAATAACAATACTTAATATTTGTATATCAACATTTGAAAGATACCATGTTGCATTATTAAAATAATATGTTATTTTGTTTTTATTTGTTGTGGTTTTATATCATATAATTACATTTGAAACCAAAAAACAAAAATTTTTAGTTGTAATAAATGCTGTTTTCTATAATGTTTAAAATTATGTTATGTGCTTCAACGAGAAAATACTTGTAGAAGAAGTCTATGAAAATACTTTTTAAAATTATTTGTCAGTAGTGGATAATACTACCTAACTTCAACCGCATTTGTATTCACATATGAACATAATCAACAATAATCCGTGTAATTAATGCACTTATCTCACACACCCAATAGCACACCAAATTAAAATCAAATTATCGTAGTTCTAACACATGAATAAAATTGTGGAAATACTTTTGACTCCTTGCCTTCAAGGAAGCGAAGCTGACCACATCGCGTCATCGCGTCACATAGTAATTAGTGCAGACCGTTAAAACTACTACTTAAATAAAAAAAGTTGTAGCAAAACGGGTAGCAAATATCCCAATCGAAACTATGTGCTATGAAACTCTGGTCACTGTCAATTAACCAAAAATCACTCCAAGTTAAAGTAAATTAGGTCACGAATAATCATACTGACCTTCCTCATAGTTACTTTATTACAAATGCGTCATACAAGACACAGTTCACTGTAAAACTTTATTAATACCGAAAACTTCTACAATCAACAAGATAAGACAATAACCTTAAGAACAATCTAGAATGAGTACTTCAATAAAATATTCAGAATCTTTTTAAATGTTTTAATGACATTAACATACTTGTACTAACAAAACCATAACTCTTTTATAACCTTATCTCCAGTCACCCCCGTGGTATATACGACCTGCTTGCAAGAAATTATTGGTGTAAAAATTTATCATATATATTGGATTTGAATATTGAAAATAAATAAAAAAAATTAATTTGTAAAATCGATTCTATTTATAAATTATTTTACAAGTTAGTGGTTAACAACCAATTTCTTTATAAAAAAATATCGCCAAAAATTCATTTTCGATTGTTAACATAGAAAGAAATTATTTTTAAATTGTTTTATTGATCACTTATTGATAAGTTAGTCGTAAATTTATATATTGAATAATGCGTATCTAATGTTTCTATGATAAATCGATAGATTTATTATACCGTTCATCATCTGCATCGAAAAGCTATGTCGATTCGGTTCTTGTTAATACACTTTGCCATTATATGGTAAATTATATGATTACTACTGTTACCTACTGTAATACTACGTTTAAATATATTGTAATAGTTAACAAAATTATCAACTTTATTAATAATTATTTCTAAATGCAAAAGGCGTGTTTATTAAACATAATTCCCTAATTATAAAATTGTATAGGAAAGAGAAAGTTATCAAGTTTTGTGATGGTTTAAATGTATGTACCTGGAGTATCTTCTCGTCATTAATAATACATATTTTCATATTTTTATTCTCTTTTTGTATGTATTTCTGATAAATTGAAGTAACTGTTTTTTGTAATTCCTAGTCAAATGTGGATGAATATGATACGGTTTAAGGAAATCTTGGAAGTCGAAATTTTTGAATTCGTAGCATTCGTCAGCTATAATTTTTTCGAAATAAATCATGATCAGATATTGAATGAAATGGTGTAATTATATTTGAATCATTGGACATTGAACGAATATGTTTAGTAATTTGAAGTGATTTACGTATCTATAATATTTGTATCAGCATGAATTGTAAAATAAAAAACTTACTAATGCAACAAAAATAAAATAAGATCTCATTTCTCAATGTACAAAGTTCCTTTCATGGAAAAACAACATCACTACTAAGAGCAAGTGGCTTATTTAATAGCGAAGCCATCATACGAGGGTGGAATCAATTAAATAAAGATAGTTTTAAAAAACCAAAAAACACGCTTACGCTTTAATAGCATATGAAACTTAAAAGTGAAAAATGTATTTAGTTTAAAAAACTAAAAAACACGCTTATAAAGCACATCAGATTACAAAGTTGGAAAAAGCGAGGAGCGCCGGATGCTTTTTTCTCAATAATACTAGTATTTTCCATTCATTATTGCTTTAAGCTTTTTTTTAAAATTATTTCTAGCTTTTTAGTTTGATGTGCTTTAAAAGCGTGATTTTTAGTTATTTTAAAGCACATTTATTTGGAACATTTGGACATAACAAAATACTAAAGATTAACTGGGAGTCAACAAAGCAAGTTAATAACAATACAACAACGTTTTTCAACAAGAAATTGAATAGTAAATGTCAGAAGATCTCATTCTGATAATTCAGTTCCACATTATTGAAACATCAGTTGATATATGTACTTTAGTTTGTAGCACTATCCCTTTCTGAAATGTTATTAAGTTGTGATGTAATTTCAACTTCTTTTGAATTTTAGTGTTTCTAAAATTTGAATACAATATGAGTCATAAATAGGCTATAGTCAAGAGACAATGAACTGTTTACGAATTATGTAAACGTTTCAAATAGGGTAGATGATAAAATAGCCACTAAAAAATTTAAACATAGAAATTATCCATACATGTTTTATGAAGAACATAAAAACAGCAGATGAGTTATATTGTCAGTTGATAATTAAGACGCCTTTTAAATTTCAAGAAAATAAGTTATCAATTATAATTTCCCTAGAGCTTGAATTATTTCCGAAAACTGTTTGGAGGTGTCAATTTTTTGAAAATTTCACGAGATCCGGTTTGAGGGAAATTTTTATTAATTCAAATCCATGGGAAATTATATGTGAAACATATTTTTGACGTTTTAAAAGTGTGTTGAAGTATTATTTGTGAGAAGAAAATGTTGCGTTTTGGAAAAGTTAATTTGGAAGAAATGAAAGTTGAGGTAGATAACTCCATACCGTCCAATACGAGGACATAGAAATCAACAATATGGACATTTTATGAAGAAAAAAAGTACATAATTGCAGAAAAAATAACTTCAGAGGACTATAAAGAATCGGTTGTTCTATTTTAAGAACGAAATATTTATCGTTTTGGTGGGTTAGATCAGGTAAGGTTGTCAAAATAAATTAAAACAGAGTTTCTTGTTTAAGATTATTTGAATATAACTGTTAAACAGTGGCAAGAAATGTCCTTTGTCAAATCCAGCTGAAATTCAATCTAATAAATATGAATTAAAAATAATTATACCTCTGATTTCGGGACATTCGCATATGACAGCTGTCAAGCCAAGGAAATATCACTGATTTATTTTGAAGTTAGATCACACGACCGAAAATTTTTTCAAATATTTCATGTTGTTTTCACAGCACCCCGTGAAAGTTGAGGCATCTGATTGGCTTAAAATAAACATGAAAATTGAGAATGTCATTTCATTTTACCTGAAATAACGAACTCAGACATTCCAGACAATACCTGATTTAATTTTATGAAAGTTAGTTTTGATGTTCACCAAATTTGCCAAAAAATGTGAATTTTTACAGTTTCCAGCCACTTACTTCTAAAATTTAACTGTCTTTTACAATCTGATCTTCCCATCTGATTTTTGTGGCTTTCATTCTTCTTTTTCGATCTATGCAATGTGTCTGTCTCACCTTTGTGATTCTTTATTATATTTTTAATAATTTCTACGGTACTCCTTTGTATATGAGTTCATACAGCTTCCCAATTATTTTCCTTTCATATATTCTTAGTTGTGTTTCCTCCACATTTGTTAGTCTCACGGTTTCTGTCGCGTACGAAACTAATGGTTTTATCACTGTCCTTTAGACTTTAATTTTGTTGCATTACAAAGGTTAAATCCGTCATTTGCCATAGCTGGGATATTGTTCACGAAAGAGTTTCATTAACTTGGAGACGGACATTTCATATAAACGCGCTGTTGATGCTGAACAACCGCCAGTATATATTTGCGTTTTTGAGTTTCCATCACATAATAAGAAAATTATGATTTTTGTTCACAAATCTCTAGAATGTAATCTCCAGAAATGAATGATACAGAGTTTTAACTTTGGCAATATGTCATTTTTTTATATTTGTTTATTTTAAACATAATAAATTTTGATCATAATTATATTTACGTGGTTGTAATTTGAAAAGAACGAATAATGATGCAGTCGGAATTTCTAGATCCGTTACAAAGATTGATGATCTTCATAATTCATACATTTCTATCATTCATTGAAACTTTTCTTTTTTGCCATAATTAACGGCTTAGTAACTAATAAAGTTAATAACTTAAGTCTTGGATGACTTGAACATATGTTTCGCGTATTTTGATTTGCCTTGTAGAATGCCAAGACGCTCAATCCGGCGAAAACATTAGTGAGGTGGTTCATATACCTTTCAAAACCTTTCTCGACCCACATAACGTTTGGATATCCCTCTTGTCGAAATCTCACACCAGACCATTATTTTATCCACGAATGCTGCCTTTTCATCATTTTTTACGTTGTTAAGGTACATTTCTATATTGTTCTTTGATATCTCAATTGGCAAGTATGAAATATTTTTCATCGATCGTTCATAAAAATTACTCTCTCATTCGCAAAATGTATCTGCCTTAGCTGACGACAGCATATTGGTATCCATGGTAATTGGTTTGGAGTGGAACACTTTTTCGGTGTTTTGACCTTTTCTTGCTAATTTCGCGAATTCCCGCGATACGGTACTCTTTGAAGTATGGTATTCACGCCCTAATTTTCTTACGAAAACCCGGACTCTATCTTTTGCTCTTCTTATCAATTTTTCTGCGATTTCTTGGAAGAAATTTCTTGTTCTCCACTTTTTGGGAGGTTCACTTATAGTATTCCTTCTTCACATTCGGCTATAGCACGGTGAATTTTTGTGCGTGAAATTTTGGGTTTTGAAAAATGCGAACTATGTCAGGCTTAGGGATCTATCTAACCAAATTATAAATGCTCTTTCTTATTTCCAACTTTCAAAACATTTTCATACAACTGACTTGCCTAGCTACTGTCAAGAAAATAAACAATTATTTGTTTACAAAGCCATTTTGATATTGTATTATTACAACCTATTTTTGAACTCTTAAACTTCATGGATGAAACACGATTACATTCAAATCAATCAATGTCACTCTTTACCTAAAGAAAAGGGCATTTTACCAATGTGTAGTACCAATCCTGTCACACAGATGTAGAACCTAAAAACTGAAAACTGATACAACTTAGAGATCGATGGACCGAAGCACACTAGGAATAATAAAAAGATATCGTGTGGATAAGACAGAACACCCAGAATATTGGCTGTATAAAAGTACTTAAGTGGTAATCGGCAAGACACTTGACGAGAAGAGCTGACCATAGATGGACCACACGAATGGTAACCACGAAACATAAATAGACCTAGAAAAAGACTTCACTTACAGAAGGACTATGGTATTAGAAAATAGCCAATAATAGATAACAATGAGCTTCTAATGAAATATTGATGTTTATAAATATATACGTGAAAAACCGTAATCATAAGGCTGCAGATGATGATTATGATGATGATATATATCTATACATTTCTTTTCTATTTTATATGTTTTTATTACTAAATTTATAATGCTATTTTATGAATTTCAATGTAACTGTCATATATGGCATCATTTGCTTAGATTGCCCCTTTTAACATATAGGCAAAACAAATCGACGTTTTTCCGTCAGGGCTAAGGAGAACTTGTCTGTTACCAATTTCGATATTTCCTCTACTCTAGCCCAACCTTCCATTCACAATGGACACACAATCAATTTCACTAGAGCCAAAACTATAGTTCCTCACCGATTCTTTAAGTCCAGTCATAATTCGAAAAGCTATCGAGATTGGAAAATATCAAAATTACATAAACACAGAGGACGATAGCCAGAGATTACCGTAAAAATGGAAACATTTTCCCCATCCACCCTTTTACGATGCTACCTCGCCCTGTTTCAGTGTCACCAGTGTCAATAATTATAGCAAAATTACCTCTAAAACTCCCCAAGAAGACAACACATTTGTTACCCATCCCGCATCCCACCAATTAACATACTTCTCGCATGCCGAAAAGACCAAACCCGCCCCCGCTATAAGGTGCCCTATATTTAAAATTTCCAAACGGTTAGCTACCCAATTGTTTCGAAACCCATAGATTAGTGGTGGCTGGTTGGTGTTCGGATTAGATACTCTGAACGATAGGTTGGTACGTCGCTCTGATGAGACACCAAAACGTCGAAGCTAGTCAACGTGTAATAGGGAGCCATTAAGGATGTTGATATCTATAAAAAGGCCGATGGAGATCACATTCTTCTGAGGAAATCTAATTCATTATTCGAAGCGGTATTAGCCAAAAAGTATTTGTTCTCTCCATGGAGGAAGGCAGATATGATTTTCAAATTATATGAATGCGAAATAATATGAAAGGTGAATAGTAGGCATTATATATATATTTTGAGAAATTATTTCAAAAATCTCCATCATCTCCATACGCAATTTTACCTGAGTGAAAGCTATAAAATGTTAATCTTTATAAACCACAACCGTCCCTTTCAATCTTCCAATTATATAAAAAATTTGTAAACAAAATAGAAAAATATACTCTTTTAAATGAATAAAGGTGAATTCAATATGAAGTCTACCTCGTAAATATTTCATTTTGAGAAATTATTTTGGAAAAAATAAAGTTTACTTCCTGCAACTTTTGTATGGAGTATTTTCATCTATTTCTAGTTATAACAATGTTACCTAAGGAGAGGGCAAATTAATAGTAAACAAGCGGAAACTAATATATCACTCATTTACCTAATATCGTTCACTTCTGTTTACATCGATAGGCTTGTTATTTTTCCTGCAACTATAGTAGCTAAATGTAGTTAAATATCGACACTCTTCTTCCTTACTTATTTTACTTTGTCGATCTACTTTTTCATATTGACAATGGGTTTATAAATTAATCTAGAAACATCGCTTCCTTTATTACATTTTTCAGATTTTCAAGAATTTCTGAACAGGTTTCTTCGTTAATGTTATATATATATATATATATATATATATATATATATATATATATATATATATATATATATATATCCGAGTAAGAAATCTGCTTTTATTACTTCATATTCTTCAAAGTGTATTTTCAGCTGATTTTCTTTTCAGTTTCTATAAGGACAAGAATTCCATCATTCGACGTATTTGTTCATTAAATCTATTTCAATTTTTATACGCAAAAATATATTGAAATTGATGATAGTAATTCATCTTTGTCATTCATTAAAATGACGTTTGGAATCTTAATGCTATAATTATTATCAACCATACGTAGTATGAATATGAGTAACTAGAATCTAACAAGCAACCAATAGAGCAATTTCAAGGCATCACGACATCAACATCATTATCAGACTGTAGCATATATTTTAAGAAATTAACGTAAAAAAGAAAACGTAAATAATTATAGAGAACGTATGTGCTAGTCGTCGGTGTTTTTCAAAGGATATTTCTTGGAAATATCATGTTTTTATAAATTATTACACACACAAAATACAGACATCGAGTTTTTATTAACATCTTAGAGTAATTGATTACATATTCTAATTCTGATACGTAAATATATATGTTTTCTTGTATTATGCATATTGATTAAAATTTTTAACCTTCATACAATGGCGTCGATTGAATTCAATAGAAATATTTTAGACCGTATACGAACAGAGTTGAGGTAGCTAATTACTTCGGGACAATATGGATATCTTGAATATGGCTTATATTAAAGAAGTGCGTACTGAAAGTGAACTGTTTCTTATTGATGAATCTTTTTACAGTTTGTATCAAAGAGTAAATAACAATTAGCAATTAAATTCTGTACATATCAGAGCGGGGATGTAAAAGGGATAATCAAACATGTTACAGAGCGTAGAAAACTGTGGGGAAATTTCGTTTCCTTGGAGTAGACACATGGCGCTACTTTTCACAGCTGGTATAAACATAGATAATTAAAGTAACAAACGGTTAACGATTTAAGTGGCAAGATTTTAAGACATAATAGGCATTAAGCCACATAAATTATGTGTACTCTCATACTCCATCGATCATATCGTTATAGGTGACGAATCTTTCTCATTTTATCTTTATAGGCAAAACAGCTTGAAAAAGAAATATTCTTGATCACCCATGCCAAAGTACTTTGAGCTTAACCCAATACCTTCAATTTTATGGAGAATCTGAATTTCCAACCCATACACTGTTCTATTTATATAGTGATGATCCACCAAGTGTTGGCTCAATGGGCAGGGACCTGATTCCTATATATACCAGGTGAAGAAGTTGGTTCTGCGTTCTGATTTACTGACTACTGTTAATGAATACTCCTTTATTTGTCCTCGTGTATCAATAGCAATGGACACCAGAGCAAACCAGCTATCCGCCCGTTCTGTCCAATATTGCCTGAGAGAGAGAGAGAGAGAGAGAGAGGGAGAGAGAGAGAGAGACATTTCTCAAGTTTGTAATGATGCAATTTATGCGCAACAAAATTTGATATACAAGTTGTCGATAAGTACTTGGTCACTACATACCAGTTTCCCCTAAATTGTCTATTTTACTTGCAGTAGTGGGCGGGTGAATTTTTTTTTCTTAATAGATACGAAACTTCCTGTTGTCTTCATTCTCTATATTTCAGTTGAACAAACCTTATTAAAATATATTTTTAAAAGAACTTTCTTCGCATATAATCGATATTTTTGAACATCGAAGCAAACCACAGCAGTACCATCTTTCTGTTTAGTATAGATTGCTGATTTTTCTTGCGATTTTTGTAACTTTGATTTTGATAGTTATATGTTCAACTCCTATACATTGTTATTGTTTGTAAAAAATCGCGATTGGTAATATTAATCAACGGGCCCAGTCCTTTCTTAAGTACTTGAACAATCGAGTCATTCCAAATTACACACACATTGTATAATTCATAATACAAATTGAATTAAAATGTATTTTATTTTGTGGAATGTAATTTTTATTTGTTGTAAATTTCACATTGATCATGATCACATTAAACTAATTCTATACTACATGTACTGTACTACATGGTACATTTCAAAGAAATCTAAAATAACTTTGGTGATGATCTTAAACATTTTTCAACTGAGTAGATGAATTAATTCTAGAAATATTTCAAGCTTATTGAGTAACTGATAAAATTATGTTGAATGTAGCAATACGTAATCATTTTCCAAAAACATGGTATGATAATTGGCATATGTTGGAAAAATTATGTGAAGAAGGTTGAAGATCGGGTTGAAATGTTATCTATTGACTACTGATGTGTCTATGAGTTGTATACAACAAGAGTACAAAAATTTATGGAATATGATATATACAAAAAACAATTTACCAACTTGAAGCATTATTTTTATATTGAAACGATTATCCATAGTTGTTTAAATTTATTAAATCATGAACTAAATAATATAAGTAAAATTTATAGCTCTCTTTTGTAAATTCTGATAAAACTACAAATAATTAGTTTTGGATTGATAGACAACTTATTATATCCAGTACAATTACTACACTTGGTTTGTAAAACGAATTAAAAATATTTTGAATTTTCTGTCAACTGTAGGGGGCAGTAAACAAATGGATTAAATTTACTCAACCAACTTAAATTGAATGGAATTGTTTAAATGTTCACAATTGAAACTAAAATTTAGATTGCATGTTTCGGATTGTGTGTGATTGTCAACTAAAATTTACTACTACCATTCGGTTATTTCTTGTTACAAATGTTTCACATTGTAGTAAAAAATGAATATTTCGATTGAACTTGATAATATATAGGTCTTATTATTATGTATTCAAATAGGTAATCGGTACGCCGCTGCAAATACTCCTGGAGAAATAGCGTGTCACTTGAATGGGAAAGACGAATAATGAACGTTCTAGGTTTTCTTAAATGATTGGCTCGCTATTTATAAATAAATGAAATCGAGATTCACCCTCATTTACAGAGGTAAAAGTAAATAATGAAACAGCTGTAAATCCATTTTATCCTAACGTTTAATGATCTTATTTAGATCTTTCTTATTGATACAGGAACGGAACAAGACCAATGTATGTATCATTATATTTAATCTAATTTAACATTCTATGTGTCTTCGGTTACATATTAAACAAGTATTAGATCAGTTTATAACAGTCGCCAGCAATTATTAATGCCAATATGATGTAGAATTATTATAAATATATTTATAAAAATTTATAATTAGAACCTATATACGAATTTGAGGTCTTGAGGACGCTATTCCTCTGAAATAGATCCTTCTAACATATCTTCGTTTTTAAAAACTTAAATATCGAAATTACGGAAGTACATGTTGTATACAATTATACATTATTATTTGTATACATACATTGAATTATCAAAAATATATAAACTTTCTCCATTTTCCCCATAGTCCTTTTTTTCTCAATTTTCTATCTATCGGGGTCTGATCGGCGATTATTTTTTTATCGATATCGTTCTCCATACTTTCTTTTACCGATTATCCTCTGCCATTCTATTTAAATTTTGTCCATTTTTTTTTGTTGTTTCATAAGTTTTCTTTCCAAGAAACGAAGATTGCCTGAAAAGTTTTCGCCCTAACAAAGAAACAAGACTTTCTCCATAATCATTTTTCAACATAGTCTCCTTTTAAGCCGTTTGTTTTCTCAAAATAGCCGTTGTCTGTGCCATTTTCAGAGCAAGTCTACTCTTGGCAGTCCACTGTCTTGACTGTTTTTTAGTTTCATGAGTGAACAGGGGGATCTAGCTACAATTATGAATCGATGCAAAAAACCCGACAAAGTGAGTACAGTAATGCAGTAATTTGTTACAACATATCAACCTTATCTAACTTTCATTGCGGCTAAATGCTTATACAATCCGGCGTACTTAATTGAAATCCAGCCCGACGTGAGGTCGACGCCTTATGGTGAAGTTTTTCAATCCGACGCTTACTTGTCAAACTACGTGTTATTAATTTCTTTTAACTGACAATAATGTTGCATAAATATTCTCAAAACGCGAAATGGGACCACGCATCAGAAATATGGTCACGAAAGAAAGAGCTCGAGCTGCGTTTAACAACATGAAGAAACTATATATCAGCAAAGATATTTCTTCTAAATGAAATTAACATTAGTCAATAGTGTAGAGGTGGACCACAACCGAGGCTAAAAATACTGGAACCTTACGAAATATGGATATATCGGAGTACTTTGAAAATATCCTGGACGGAGCACCTCACCAACATGTTCATGCAGAGGCTAGGGAAATAGAAGGATGTCGTCTTTACAGGAAAAAAAATTGAAAATGGAGTATTTTGGCCACATAACTAGATAACTATATATGACAAATATCGTCTTTTGCAGTTGATTGTGAATACTAACGGAGGACCAGAGATAATTTGCGCCAATGGATTGAAGTGTCATTTGTTGATCTGTTTAGAGACGCAGGCAGTTAAATCTATTTCACTCTATACAATACATTCTTTGTTATTGTGGATCATTGTAGTAGTAGTAGTAATAATTTTCTTGAGCCTTTCATTTTTGTATTTTAAATAAAAGTCCTGTTCTGTGTAATCGCTGTGGAAAGACACTCTTCTGAGATGATTTAGACATTTTATATTTATGGAAGACAATTCCTTTATTTAAGAAATAAATCATAAGCTATAGCTACTCGTATTTTAATGTTATTTCCTTTAGAAATGTCGTACAATTTTCAAAATGAAAATCTACTTAATGAACATTTTCAGTAATCAAATTTCGATTCAGTGTTTTTAGGATTTAATAGTAACGTTGGTTTCTTTAGGTCAGTAAATATCATCTAAAGGTTGGAAGAAAATTTCATTCTTATATTTTGATTCCACTGTACGTACAAGTAACATTTGAAGAATTACCAAAATATACATGTATGGAGAAATAATATTGTGCTTGATTTTTGTCTACCTTACAACTCACATCTCTAATTAAGGCAAACGTCAAATGTTTACATATTTTACTTCAAATGGCAATTTTGCTTCATAGTTGAAATGTATTTCCTGCAATTCTGCAAATAGATCGTTTCACTTTATCTTACTCGGTTGCAGTTTACAGAAGGTTAAATATTGTTGTCATAGTATTTGTAATTAAAAGTTAGAGTATGTAATATTTTCTATATTTGTCTACAACTCTTGTCTCAAATAGCTTTATTTCAACATTTTTATACTGGATGTTTTAACGTTTTCAGCTCGAACAAATCCAAAGTAATTATAGTGCAGTGACAAACTGCAATAAAGTGGCATCTAATGATAGAAGCATGAA
Organism: Diorhabda sublineata; assembly: GCF_026230105.1. NCBI lineage: Eukaryota > Metazoa > Arthropoda > Insecta > Coleoptera > Chrysomelidae > Diorhabda > Diorhabda sublineata. The sequence continues at coordinate 12,121,496 of NC_079485.1, read as the reverse complement.
AATTGGTTGCCAAAAAATCAGTAGCCTCTCGAAATTCGCCGTAGGAGGGGCAGGGAGTCGATTTTTGAGGTTTCAGCCCCCTCGTGAAAAATTTTTGACGTTCTTAGGGTCGATTTTACATATTTTGACCCTCCTGAACATGAATATGTCATTACTTTCAACATCCGATCTCGAGAAGTGCCCCATATTTCAAATTGAAATTATCCCCGATTTTCGTCAAAATTGCGGTTTTTCTTCAATAGACCGAATATATTTCTCAGGATCGAATTTTCAATAGGATATTCGAGTAATAGAGGTCAAATATGGAAGTTATAGTTAATTGAAGGGCCTCATAGAGGTTTGCAGTTGAGGTGCTTGTACGGAATAGAAGTTTCATTGGATGTTACTAGCAGAGCACTCATTCAAGTTGGTTAATACCAAGCGTCTGTGTAAAATTAGTACAATTTTCATGTGACTTCGAATTCTGTTATTAGATTGATTATCTACAGCTAATTGATTATTATTATAATTCCGTGATCAAATCAAAGTTCTAGAAGTCTATAATAGACGAGTAGTATTTTATGTTATGTATCAATTTTTTATAATTTCAATTCAGTATTCTTACTCTTAATTTCTGGTTTTGCCTTGAGGTTGTAGTTTATAAATTAACGTTTTAAGAGATATTGCTGCTGGTAATTCTTATGATTTTTATTTGCTTCTGAGATTACCGTACACTCAGAAATATTATTTATTTATTCATTGACACCATGGGCCAACTAATAGGTAGGGAAAATATGCCTAATTGTTAACAATTAAAGTTGAATATTACAGATAACAATGGTACATCCAGATGGAATGTTAATAAAAAAGTATACAGAAGTATACGAAAAAAATAAGTATCACAGATTTAGATAATATAATGGTAAGTACCGAATAGGAAAAATGGCACTATTAAACTGATTTATTTGTGCTTTACGAGAAATGATTTCCCTTAGTCCGGACTGTTGGTTAGCCTAAATGAATAAACATGTATTTACAAATTACTTAGGTATATTTTTGACTTTGACAAATTCTGTATTTATCTGTTCAATTTTTATTCAGTTAGACATCTCAATTAAAATGAAACCATACTGTATACTCTAATAAAAAATGTGAAACATCACGTTAAATTCATAAAATTAAGCGAGACAGAATAACAACTGCAAGAAAAATAGGAATATTATACATATTTATCGTTCCAAAAGTTAATTTTCTTATCGGGGTTCATGAAAATACAAACATTGTATGTGTTCAAATATAGTCTACGAACACACAAAGGCGAAACCAAATATTTGAAGAAAAAGTAATTTGAATGAATAGACCTATTTGGTTATAAAATGTATTTGTTTAAACAAAAATTAAGCTGATGGATTATTATCAAGATAACATAGTTTTTTATGAAAATAAATCAGTACAAATGCTATATTTATATAATCAAATCCATTCTACTCAATCATCAATGGTGCCAACAAAATTGAAAGCTCTACTGTAGCACTGAGAATCTTGGATTTTATTGATAATATTAATTTTTATTTGATTTAGGAAATAATTGTGAATTTCACGTTTGGTCAACTCAAAAATTAACTACATCGCAATCTTAGTTAAATTTACATTTTATATTTGATATTGATAACGTGATTATTGAAACATGCGTAAGACACTGTGAAAGGTGAAATTCTTGAAAGCTATGCTATGTGTACTTACCTTAAAAAGACTTTATTGTCGAACTTTTTATTCTAATAGAAAGAGAAGCTTTTTCAATTAAAGTAGTAGTAAAAAATTATTAGTATCATTCAAGTACAATCACGATAAAAAATATGGAAAAATGTCGCTAAATCAGTTGTCTCAGTTCTGTAGAGGTATAATAATTACCTACTTTGTCCCAGGAAGGGCTCTCACGTTGTCGTAGGTTGGCTGTGATACAAAGTATAGTCAGAAGAGGAATCGTTTTGAAGAAACGAGATCACTGGGGAACAGTCATGGAAATGACCGTTCTCGTATTCCAACAGAAAGACAAGATCGATACATTGTCCAATCAACTCTCAGAAATCGATTTACGACCTTTCCGATTCTGAGGTGACAATATCAAAGGACTTACTACCGACTCATTTCCAGAAAATTTTGGTAGGGCTTCGATCTATAAGGCATCTGAGAAATCCAATATTTACTATAGTCAGCGCCGGTACTGGTCTAAAAGAAAAATATGTTTTTCACAGATTAAGAGGGGTAATTTTGAGAGCTGCGAAGCGTGAGCATAGACTAAGAAATTCTGTTTAAATTGCATCTTTTCTGAGTGGAAAATTGAAACAACATGTAGTTACCAAGAACAACATTATGACCGAAATGTAATGGATCCTACATCTCTAGCATTGCTCAACGAAATAGGCATATTTTTATGAATGCACCACAGAAGTATTGGGAAATGACACGATCACCAACTTATCGGTAACGTGGCCAGAGACGAATACTATGGAATATGTGTGGGATTATGGAGCAACTTCTCTGCGAAACAATACATCGGTCAATGACAGCTACTTAAGAAATTATCAGTAACTTAACATTAGGGGAATGAAGAGGAATGCTGCATTAATCGGATGTAGATAGGAAAACACTGTTTATTAATTTTTTTACTTCAATTGTCTAATTGATTTTTAAGTTTCATAATGGTTTTGAATTTGCATTTTTTTTATTGAACGAATATGTTTTGAATTTTTTGTTATCCTCCTTAAGATCCTCTGTAGCTCAACGCTCATTTCCTAGGTTAGTAGTTACATTTTTAATATATCTTATTATGTTATGTCTACAAATGTTATAAATCAAATATTATAAAATACAGTACCAAGATAACATATTCATACTGTGATATCATTAAATATGAACATACCAAACAACACGTAGATTCACGCAATTTATACCTGAAACAAAAACATACTATTAGTTCGGAAGTAGGATACTACAATTTGAACATATCACAAGTTTAGGTATGAATACATATAAACTTAAGTTTATATTCTTAAAGAATGAGAACTTATTTAATTTACTTCACTAGTTTGGAATTTTTTGTTGAGTATTCGATAATGTATTTTCAAATAATTTTTTGGATGCCGTTGTCGTTCTACTAAGATCGGATATCACAAGCTGAGGGGCATTTTGTGTTTCTACAAGTATAATAAAATGTAAACATCATGAGCCACAAGAAACCCACGATCCATAATCATAAACAAACATTAGGAATTTTATCCCTCCAATTGGTTAACAATATATAAACAAGATATGTACAGAGCAGGCGTTAAGGATTTTTATAAAATTTAAAGTAAAGTAATAGAATGTCAATAGTATTATTCACGTTAATAATAAAATGAATTGCTTGGTAAAAGAATTCCAGAAAAGGTGAGATCTGAGTTTAATGATTTTCATTTTAAAATAATATTTTGGCATTTCGAGAACTAATTGAAATTGATTGAAATGCATCGTCTTAAATCGTCGATTAAAAAAATGAGTAGCATTGTATACACTTTTCTATTGGTAGTGTTTATCGTTTTAAACATTTCTGTTTAATAAGGATTCAATATACTAGATTATGCAAGAAAGATTTTGTTATTATTGAACTTTGAATGTTTGACGGTGAATAAAAGGGAAGCCATTTGGCAGAGTCTCTAGAAATTTGGAAATAAATAAATATATTGCAATAAAAGGGAGGTATATTCAAAACTAAGATAAATAAGGATACATGAAACAATTCATTTATGCGGCAAACAACAATCAAGATGTTAAATCAAAGCTTACGAAATTAGACAAAAGAATATCATAAGTTTTGGAGAAAAATTGGAAAATAAATCAAAAATTATCGCAGTAAAATGAAGTATCCAGAAACCATTATTAAGAAATGTAACATCAAACTATTTAAAGGAATTAGATGAAAAAATATTAGGCGATAACATGGATCGATAAAATAAAGCTACCCAAAAGGAATGGAAAATACTGAATCTCAGTGATGTGGCAATTTTAAGCAGAAGCCTCAAAAATTTAAACTATAAGATCAAACGGTATATTACAATACTTCCACTTCAAACAAAAAGGTAAAATTATTAATAGTCAGCAAAATTATTACTCTAAACCAGTCCTGGAAACCATACAGCGATTTTAGACGACCTCAAGTTAAGCAACTAACCCAATACACAATATTGATGTTTATACAGGTCCATCCCTATTTGTGCAGATAAAATTATTATTATTAGTGGAGTGTCATCTTTTGATATATTTGAACGTGATAAAAACTAGATATGGGGTGTTTGGTATCTTAACTTATCAATTATTGTCAATTCAAACAATAAATAAGTTTGATTCTTCACTTTTGTTAGTTTATAATAGATTCACTTTAAGATTGCTTATCTAATTTTATTCGTGATGAACCTAGATATGAAACTATTCACTCAAGAATGTAATTACTAGAAGTATGAGCTAATGTGAGTGAGCTAGTATAATTATTCGTCATGAGTAAAAAGATAATCGTAGTTGCTTGATTATTATCCAAAATACAATTTTCTGGCATCATTAGTTAGTGAGGGTCAGGATTGAAATAGAAAAAAAACTGATTTTCATTCACCTCACTTGCAATAAAAAACTGAAGCAAAATAAAGGGTAAACTTGCGAATATTTGTGTACGTAGTATATTGCGAACTTCATTTGCATGAAGACTTAGTACGCTATGATGGCTTTTCGATAACAATGACCGCATTAACCTGATCATGATCTGAATGTTCTGAAGCTAATCCGGATCATATTCACTTTCAATTAGAAACAACGAAGTAAACGAGTGATAGCCATATGATAAGATCCCTTCTATCCTGGTAGTGGGTGCATGCGATCAATGGAAACGATGGATTCCGTTTGTTGTTTATTAATTCCTCGTATAGGGTTATATATAATTAATTCTTATGAGCAGCGTAATTCAGATTGCTAATGCTTAGGGTTTCATACTTTTTAGCTTTTCAACATAAAAATATAGCTTATTCGTATACAATTGAGGTGCAAAAACCGGGTGTATTGGTAAATCACTAACATTTGCTAAATCATAATTAGGTTTGTTCCAATTTGCTAATCTGGACCGTTCTTGGAATTGTTATTGGAAGCATTTAAATGATATTTTCTGCGCAATCTCCGGCTATGCACGGTTCTGGAAACAGTACTTGTTGTCAAGCAAGTATCGAAAAGACTGTCCGGAATACGATCCACAAACGATACCTAAGTCGCTAATTTCTTGGGTTCGTAGGTTGTTTGAATAAAATAATAAAACTTCGATGAAATATCACATTTTTATGTTAGATACTCTTATGTATAACTCAACGTTTCGCTCCTTCGTCTTGCACACCATGGCTTTTTAATTGGCCTGCTGAATATAGACGATTATATTAATAGTCTCAAAAATGCCCTTTGTTCAGTCCAAATCTCTTGGATAATGCTAAGATTCTGCAGAAGATGACTTTGATGCATTACCTCTATATTTTGTTCGTCCTATCAAATTTGTAGCTTTGCTGAGGGCTTTCGCGTCTGCCTTAGAAAGGGTACTATTCTGACGTTTTATTTAACACTAGACTGAGTCTTCCAATTTCTGAGTAGCTGTCGTGTAGTCTTCAGATACATTATTTATATCCCTATTGTTGCCGTAATTCTGAAGAAAGCGCAGTGCAATATTATCCTACTTATGCACCAATGGGTGAAGGACTAGACGGATGCAGAGGTAATAAAGCAAATTTGATTTGATTGAATTTCCCAAAATTCTGTGACTGTAATATTGATCCTTGAGTTAAATATAAGAAATATTCTATTTTTAGCTATTTCCTCTGGCAGTATAATTATGAACACTAGTCATCCATATTAAAAACTAATGTTCATCACTATGTTACTTATTATATAATGTTTACGTCCAATGAGGACAAGAGATGTATGAAATGCTAAAAATACGTTTCTGTATTATTACAGAGAAGAAGCAATCCAGATAAATTACTTAGGATTTCATGAACGTTCAATGCTCTGCGGATTAAAGTGAAACAGTGCTGTGGTTTATAATTGTAGTATATATCAGTAAAAAAAAGGTACCTAACGTAATAAGGGAAGTCATTATCAAAGTTAAACTAAATTAGACAGAATGAAATAAAAACCCTGGATGATTGAAATTTTTCATTTATCTTCCATAATAACTTGTTTCGATTGTAGGGGCGTTGTCCTGCAAAAACAAAACACCTGGATATCTTTCCGCGTCTTTTCTCTACAATTTTTTCCCGTAGAGTCGTCAGTAATGTCGAATAGTAATTTCCAATTACTTTTCTACCTTTATCTAAAAAATCAATCATGATTACTCCATGGAAATCCCAAAAAACTGAAGCAAGAACTTTTCCAGCAGATTTTTGGACACGAAACTTCTTAGGTCTTGGAGAACCAGAGTGTCGGCATTCAAATTCAGCACAGATCGAACGCGATGCTTCTACCCTGCACGATTTTGGTGAACCTTCAAACATTTGGAGATCCATTTTGCAGCAATTTTTCTCATGTCCAAATTGACGTGAACTAAATGATGAACGCGTTCGTATGAAATATTCAGTGCTTCAGATAATCTTTCTCCAACTTTTTAATTTGATTTAAGGTTTATGCATCCCTTAAAATATTTTTTTGTTATTGTGTATTATTAGTCGTTATCCAATTATAGATTTTATATGATAACTCTGTAGTTGTATTTGTTCATTATTTCAAAATATGGGATCAAACTATTTTCCGATTCTTCTTTAATTTTTGAATAATTGTTTCTACTGAAATTCGATGTTATCCAGGTACATATGTGGACACTTCTTATGAACTCTCTCCTGTAATCTAGTAAATTGTTCACAATATAGTTCTGAATCGACCATTTGACAATTTCATGGTATCTAATCCCTTTCCAGTCCCATCGTACACACAACATCACACCTGGCCGTCAATCCGGGCTTGGCATCCTTTTGTGTCTCTTCATCTCATTTTCTTGAGAAACGTCTCCAATTCATTGCATTTTAACAATGTATCTTCCAAAACCAAATTTTCTTTACGGAAATGTCCTATACCTGCTGTCACACACGTTTAGCGTCCACTTATTAAACAATTAAAATGGCAATTTGCTGCTTTATTATACCAAGCAGTTATTAATGTAACGTAAAAACGGTGTTTGTTTTTCATTTTCAAGCTCACGTCGGGGATATCATGTAGAATCCCTTTGACTTGGAAATTTTAAAATTAAAACTCATTTAACTCACTTCGCTATAATAATGATTAGAAATATTATTTTCCCTCCTTCTTACTTTTATCTAATCATATATTGATACAAGTTATTATGGAAGAAAACTGAAAAATTTCAATCATCCAGGGTTTTTATTTCATTCTGTCTAGTTTAGTTTAACTTTGATAATGACTTCCCTTATTACGTTAGGTACCTTTTTTTACTGATATATACTACAATTATAAACCACAGCACTGTTTCACTTTAATCCGCGGAGCATTGAACGTTCATGAAATCCTAAGGAATTTATCTGGATTGCTTCTTCTCTGTAATAATACAGAAACGTATTTTTAGCATTTCATACATCTTTTGTCCTCATTGTACGTAAACATTATATAATCAATAACATAGTGATGAATATTAGTTTTTAATATGGATGACTAATGTTCATAATTATACTGCCAGAGGAAATAGCTAAAAATAGAATATTTCTTTTATTTGACTCAAGGATCATTATTACAGTCACAGAATTTTGGAAAATAGGGAACTTCATTTCTCTTGAGAAATAATTAACTCAACAAATAGAAATAAATTATTTTTGAATTCTAATAGCAATTTAAGGACAGCCTTTAGAATATTTATTTTAGGAACTATACAAATTTTCCAGCGTAAATAGAAAGGTATTACAAATTATCTTAATTTAAAAAATTAGTATTTTGTCTCCTCCTAAATGTATTTACCTCGAAATTTCAATAAAACAATATTATACCAGGTATATTGAAATAAACTGATTAAGGTAAATTTGGCTGAGGTTTTTTATATCTTGTCAATCATTTATAGAACATTTATCTTGTTCTATATATATCATTTCTTTGATTATGTATTATGCATATATATACATATATATACATATATATATATATATATATATATATATATTTATATATATATATATATATATATATATATATATATAAATTTCTTTAATTTCTTATTTTTTAGACCTTTTGATATATTAATGCATTCAAATGTTTTTGATCTTAGGTCTCTTCTGTTTCAAAATTAGTTTTTTTTGATAATTAGTTTTTAGAAGAAGGATAAATATTGACGTTTCGACTTTTCTTTAAGTCTTTATCAAAATATGATATTGACACTGACATTTTGCTTATTTATATTGATTTATAGATCACTTTCATCATGAATATCAAAATAAGGATAAAAACTTAGAACTTTGTTCCAATAAGAAAAATTAATCTTTCCTTGGTTTCCACATCTAAAATATAATAAATTTATTAAGATTAACAAAATAGAGCTATAAATTTTACTTAAATTATTTAGATCTTTTTTATCATTTATAGCTTTTTCGTTCTTATGAATGTGAACCATTTCTAAAAATTTTCTTTTTCGTGTATTAGATTCCGTTTCAAGAATTTTTGAAAATTTTTGAAATATAATTGAATTTATATTTTTTTGATATCTCATGGTTCGTTAATGCAGCTCTATTGTTTTTATCGTATTGATGACCTCTTAGTCTATTTTCTAAATACTGAGATGTTTGCCCTATGTAGACAGCGTCACAATTAGTACAAGGCACTTGATATATAATATTAATGACATGACACTTATTAAAATCAATAATAAAATAAAAACTAAATATTATACAAAAGAAACACGGTCTGGAAGATATCTTAATTATAGCTCATACCATCCCAAATCACAAAAAAAAACAGCGTCGTTATGGGATTAACAGATAGAGCATTAAAATTAACTTATATACAACTAATGAATATGTAACTAGTTTACTTTCGTGAGAGAGTGTATATACAGTAACTCACGCGTTAGTGGTCTCATTGCATAACAGATTTAAGCTCATGAGTCAATGTTTTCATGATTGCTCATGTTCATGTTTTGTTGAATTTATAGACCGTTGTTGTTCAATAGATTTTAGGTGTGTGGTAATAGATTCGTTCAAAACCGTCAGAAAACCGTCCTTGGTACGGTGACGATTCTGCGCAATAGAGAATACGTGTTTCAACTGGGCAGTTACCGTTATACAAACGATTCTTTTTTGTGTTTCAACCGACTTAGGTATCGTTTGTGGATCGTATTCGGGACGGCCTTTTCGATACTTGGTTGATAGCAAGTACTGTTTCCACCGAGAACCGAGCGTAGCCGCAGATTGCGCAGAAAATTTTTAATAAACATTAAATGAAGAACATTAAAATAAACAGTACTTTTCAAATCAATTTTTAAACTACAAAAAAGAAAACAGTTTCAAGCTACTAAACAGACCTGCCATTCCTTAAAGTTGTTCGATTTTTTTCATTCAAAAACCAAAATAAAATAGCATTAAGAAGATAAAAAATTATGAACAAAAAAATGGTTATTTAATGTATCAACAATAAAATTCAGGTAGAAAGAGTGACCCGAAAAGGGTCGACCGCCCCCCCGGAGGGAGAAGGGTCTGGCCGCGCAAATTGGCGACAAGAAGTTAACATAAAGTTTAAATGGTAACATGGGAAATCCTATGGCCGGTTTCCTCAGAAACATACTGTATGTATATAGTAGAATATTTTACTTAGGAGAATTTTAATGCTTAGTAGTACGTTTGCCAAATACGTAGTTATACTGTTGCCTCTTATAAATCAAATTTATTACAAACTAATCAAATATTGAATAGAAAATGGAGCTATAAAACATATATAAGCATATACATATATGGAGCTATATAAAACAAGACATATGTGAAATCTGTTAACTCCTAAAAATCAACCAATGCGAAGTTCCACACGCATAAACCAAGTAAGTATTTGAGAATATATTCACATTGACGGCTCACATGGCAAAACATTTCTTTACAAAGTGAATGAAGTTTTGTTAAAAATCGAAATTATCATCGGTTAATGAGATTATGCTACATAAATATATGAATATCATGTCACATATATATCAAATTAGACTAGAAGAAAGACCATTGGTGAAGGATCTAGAACTTGGTCTTCTATTGGTTATTTGTCTACACCGTTTAAACCAAACAAAAACAAATTCACTGCTTTCTCGGATACTCTCGAATCAAAAGCAGCTGAGCAGAATGGATCTGGCGTCCAAAGCGAGTAAAAACGTAATAAACGCCTGGCAACATTATGGCCTCTATATTTTTTGAATATGCATAGCATGTCGTTTATCCACTATTTAGAAATGGGAAACACAATCAACCGTAATTATTACTGTATCATCTTTGACGAGATTAAGAAACAGCCCTATATACAACTGAAAAACTTCTTCACCAAGACAATGTGACGTGTCATAAGTCGATACAAACAATGGTCAAATTCAATGATTTACACTTCGGATTGCTCCCACATCTAGCATAGAATCTGATCCCCAGCGACTACTTGCTGTTTTCAAACTCAAAAAATGTTCCGATGAAAGAAATCAATTAAATGAGGAATTCATCTCTGAAACACTTTTTAAATCCAAAGAAAATTCTTGATGAATAAAAATTTGGCTAAAAAACCTTTTTTCTAAACCCAGACTTTATTTATTGGTTATGTAAATTGACATCGAATGTTATGACCAGCCTAGTTTGATAGTTACACCCCGTACATTGTCGCATCATTACAAAGCCTTCTATATTACGATTCAGCTGAGCTTATAAATTACTGTCCATATGAAATGAATATAAGAAAATTGTTTTGACTTTTGAATTATTAAAGAAATATTGAAAAATAATTTCTCAGGTTTGGGAAAATTAAAACAATTTATATTTGATAATATCAATATCACATGGATAATTTCTAATGAACACAGCTACTCGTACACACTAGTAAACGCAACAAATAGATGAAATTCAAGGAAGCAAGAAAATTCTTTAGGGAAATTAAAAATATGTAATATGAATAACCGTATAAAAATTTTTAGAATTTGCTAGTACCGGAAAAAAAATTTCATTTTTGCCCGTTCAAATTTCACAACAGTTATTTTATTTTCAAATATTTAATTATTAGTCGTTCGACCCTAATTAGTATATTTGTATAAATTGATCGTGAAAACTACAATTTAACGCTATTTAATTGAAACTGATTCTTTTCATAATGATGAAATCTGTTAAACAACAGAACAAGATACTTTATCCACCAACTTTGAAGCGTATCGACATTATCCAACAAAAAAAAACGAGGGTTGATATAAAATAAGTTACGCTACATAAATAATAAAGATGCGTGACGAATTTAACTTCTATTTAACAGTTACATTGACAGATCTACTCGTAGCATAGCGTGCCACGTTTTAGCTTTTTGTTGTTTTTTAGTTACAGTAGTAGAATTAGTAGTTTTTCGGGCCATATGTTTGTATACGTAAACGTGGTGTTTCGTTGTCACTTTCATTTGGAAACAATAGTGAAGAAAAGATCGCAACACAAGCGCTTTCTGAATATTTTTCATGGAAAACAAATATATTATTAAAAAAAACTAATTTGAAAACAGAAGAGACCTAAAATCAAGGACATTTATATATATACTTTGAGGCGAATATGATTTTTTTGAATAACATATTGAAAGAACAGTATGTTTAAAATTCATTTTTATATATTTTTATTCGATTTCCTTTTAGTTTAAGCCGTTTACTTTAATGTGAACATACAGTGTACATTAATATTGTTTTTAATTCCTTATTTTCTTATTTAAAATACAATAGGAGTTGGAGTACTAAAGTCGGCTCAAATTTTGAAAATAAATATCTGATATTAGGGTTTTTATAGTAGGTTTTCGCGTCATAATGAAATTTAGAAATTAACGTTAGGTTTTCATTTGAATGGCAGAGTTACCTTTAGGCAATATTCAGGATTGGATCCAAATAAAACCTAACCAGAATTCTTTCTGACAGTTTGGGATAATATGGTATATTTTCCCGAAACTTGAAAAAAACGACCAATATCAATTTTAATTGATAGAAAAGAGGACATTGAAACTTGGTGATGGATATGGAATCACAACAAAAACATACAGTGTAGTATAAACAGTTAAAATACTTTTTTAACAAGTAAAGATATTTGTAAAATAATGAGAAGAAACCGTTTTACACAATTATACATAAAAAATAAAACAATATGTTTTTTAATGTTTTTATTAAAAGTTTGAATGCTCTATAACTAATCTTATTATTTCGAATGTCTTAAATCAATAGGAATATTATGTATTATTTGGAACATCTTTAGAAATATGTTCTTAGAAATAATGAGCAAAGTAAAAATTTTATAGAAAGGTTGTTGTGACGTACATGGTGAAAATAGGAAATCTTTCAAAGGCTTTCAAAGAATATCCAAAAATTAATTGGGTCAAATAACTAAACACAAACGTTTGCTTCCAAGTCTACAAATAAGTGAGAGGAAAATTTAGTAATTTGAAACGCTTGATCAGATTATTATTGTATTGTGATTTCCAATAGCATGATTAAATGAAATAGTTCATAGGTTTCAAGTTACATTTATTAATCAGTTAATTGTAGTGTAAAATTTGAAAGTTGAAAAATAACTCACACATTAACAAACACAAGATCGATTAAAAACGAATACATTTGTTAAAGATTCGAAAACATTTGTCGAAGACAATTAATTACTAATAAATTCGAAATGATTTGTCCCGATTTAGAGAAAAACAAAAAATAGTTAAATTAGTCTTTATTAATTTCAAAGGTGATTATAATTTGAAGAATTAAACTGGTATAAATTGTGTATATTGATTAAATTACATCAAATCAAAGCTCATTCTTTCTTAACCTTCAACTCATATATTGTTTTCTTAAACACCATAGACTAATTTTTTTGACATGACACAGGTCAAATACTTGGCATGGTTTCAAAGGCGAAAGATATAAAATTTGATCACATCAATACTTAATACGGTTTTGTGGAAAATAAATCAGCAGACCTTCGCAATATTCATAAATATTACTAAAGTTCTTATCATTATCCATGAGCCACTTTTAACAAGATTTGCAATCTTTGGGTTAGAGACGAATATTTTACAAATTGTTGACATAAATGACATAAGATATAATATTAATTATTTGTTTATGGTGTACGACAAGATATATATTATTATATTATATTTTTGGTTTCCGATCAAAAGAGAGGTAATTTTACTAACGATGTGACTATATATCTAAATAATACTATCAATAAAGTTTATGTAGTATCAATTTAAAAAAGTTACCAAAATACTTAAGCTTCTTATCCTACAATATTCATGTCGAGTATAGTTTAATGACGCTGGGACGGGAAAAATAGAGTTATCAAAAAACTGAAAACAATTCAAAATCAATGGCTTGAAGAATATGTAGGAAGCTACGTAACAATTTATTTGAAAGAATTTAGACGCAATGAACACTACAGTTTCGACGAGCTGCTTTTCTTGTCAACAGTATTTTTTCGATATAATAGAAAAGATCTATTGAATATTGTTGAATACGTACATATATAAAAAGTTACACAACCCATTAGAACTGTATTATTAAGAAATATTACTCAGTTTGAATATATTTTTGCCGAAGTACTTTAGAACTAGTCAAAAACGAACTATACAAAAGACTAAGGTCACACATAAACAACCATTACTCCACTGCAATAATTTTTTGTGATTTTTTCTTTCTTTCTTTCTGTTAATCATAATATTTTAATTAATAAATTGCAGTACTACGGTTCCAGGGGAACACCTCTCTCATGGTTTGAGTCATACCTTACCAATAGAAGTCAGCTTGTAAGGATTGATACAACGATGTCTTGTACCAGCCAGTTGAATATGGAGTGCCTCAAGGCTCAGTACTAGGCCGATATGCCCTACCCTTCTGAGTTACGTGTGGTGCAACTCAATTTGAGCGAAGCCTTATACTACAAACGAGAGCTGTTAGATATTTACCCAGACAGCAGGGCTCACTGCCAGGAATTTTTAAAAAAATTCAAAATATTGACTCTTCCTTCCTTATTCATCTTTGTATCTGTTTACCCAATTCGTTAGCACGTTTCTCCATTGTATAGTATAGTACGATCTTTATCTACCTACTCCACGTTCAAAATTAGTTTAGGACTGAATACTTTACGATGCAAAATAAATGCACAATAATTTGACAATTGAAATCAAATCTATAACATATTTTCCAGCATTTCGCAATAATTTGAGGGCGTATTTACTAGAAAGTGCTTTCTACTCTACAGACAACTTTTATTTTAATACTAATATTTCATTCGGAGAATGCTACTGTTTCTTTATTTTATGTTTGTTTCTTATTTTTTTACAAGCTTTTGTCTACAAATTGTAAATAATTTTTCGACAATAAAGCATTTCTCTCTCTCTTTTCTGATAGAAGCCATTTAAAAGTATTAATTAAATACATAACGTGAAAAAGTTAATATATTTTAGTTCAAATTTAATCCACCCTGTGCATTATTCATCAATATGTTATTAAAATAGATGAATCAGTATAATATTGAAAGACCGATTGTCACATACATTAGAAGGTGATTTAGAATGACTGAATCAACGAGATTTGCAAGGGGAATGAATCTCCCCTTTTTCTACGTTCGTGTATACCACTGCAGAAGCTATAGAGTTACAGTAACACAGCAGCAGGCTGAGTGGAGCGAAGAGCGGTGAAGCGACAACTCATAAATTCGTTTTCCTCATTTAAAGTGCCCTCTTTTGATCTGATATTCTTTTCATAGGCCATAGATCTGCAAATCCAAAATATCCTACCACCGGGTAGTGGTGGTTTCGTTTATAGTCTGGGAAATTTTGGAAATAATTAAACCATAAGATTAAATGTATGAGAAAGGTTACTAGATTCAAGTATACTTTTTAGGGCATTATCTAATAATATGATAGTTGACTGGATATTCATCCATTAGTTTAAAATTAAAAATATGTTGAATCAAAAGAATATAGCTAGAAACTATATCAATATCAATATCAGGTATATGCTCATTCGAGTAAATATCAGTATGAAATATAGAATTCTTACAGTAAAAAATATTACAAATGGTAACTAACGCACTATAGTTTGATAGATAAGTAGAAGAATTAATTTGAACAAATATGTCAAAGCGAATTCATCGTTCACTAACTTCTTCTAAGTGTAACTATTGTGTCTTCTATGTTTTACTTTATTACAGTATTGAACTATTTTTACCGCGGATGAAAATGTTCTTGATTTTGTAATTTAAATGAGATTTCTTGATCTAAAACGTTATATATTAGATTATAGGTTTTCAGTTATTTAGCTTAACATAGATAAAATGAAATAAATGCTGATTTCTAGACACTTTAACATAAGTATATTAAGTATAGCCGCTGAAATTTCTTTTTTAAATGATTGTCTGAATACCACACAATTTTTCACCTTGGCAACACTGGCCGTTTCTAATTGTGACTTACATTAGCTGTTTAAATATTAAATAATAACACATACACATAATGCCAACCACAACATTCTGTCATTCGAGTGCAATTATTGTAGTTTGTAATTAATTAAAAAGCGACGAAGCTCCATCTCACAATATTATAAAAAATTGTTATAATGTATTATATAACTCACTTTACAAATTAATCACACTGTGATCATTCACAAAAGTGTAACTCACGGTTCTTCCCTTAATGAAGGTATAATACTAGACTTTTTTGAGTAGTTGTGCTTAATGATCTTATTGTCTATGCATTACTCTATTCCTATGTGTGGCATTGAGTCAGTGATGATTTTTGATTGTTTCTCGGTTCTGTACACATAAAAACTGAGATTACTATTGCTATTGATAGTAACATATTCATATTCATATTATAAGCCTCTGTAAAAGAGAATTTAATTATACTCAACGATAACTACCCTACATTTGAAAGCACAGCGCTTATGTTTCCTCGCAGTCACAGTAACAGGCAATTAAAATGTTGTATTGTTCAGAATTACACTTCGGCCTAATAGCGTACCACCAGTTATATGAAATTCATTAGAGACTTGATCTGGAATCAAGATAGCTACTGCAGGCACTGTTGCTACTAGATATTTACTAAGGCAATTTTCAACACTAATCAAATTCTTATTCTATTTTACTGAAATCTACTTCAGTGCAGTATCTATATAAATAAAATTGTGTTTTTTTTACATTCAGCTTCAACTAATCCCTCAAAATTATCCCTGGGCTATTTTTATGAGCAAAATAATGCTGTTTCCCGTTTCTTTCCTTTGCCCCGCGAGCCATATGTCTGTCTCCTATAATACCCTAAAGGGAAAAAATAAACTAGAATACACCCCCGTGAAAAGCTTCTGGCATACTCTTTGATTGTCTCTCGATTCGATATTTTAGGAAGCTATTGGATTTAACACGCTTCTCCTTTATTACGTACATACATGACAGGGGTATTCTTCGTTTTTCAATATGCCAGGAAAAAACATACACTAAATCAACGTTATATTTTGTTATAATAATGTGCATTCAAAAAATTGCATATCGATTTTCAGTATTTTTTTCAACCTCAATTTGAGATTGATCTGTCTCGTATTTTCAGTTGTATTATTCGTATTTTAACGTTTTTATGAAATTTGGGGATAAACATTTTCAATATCAAAGTATTTCCGTGTGTAAACAACGTATATTTCTATATTTTATATTATCTACAGCTAATTACTTCGTACAGTTTTACTTACAGAGCCTTCACATTCTACTGATTTTAATTAAAATTTAAATATAATTACAATCCAATATTGTCTTCATTTAAATAACTTCCCCATGAAGCCACCGAGTATTGCAAAAGGTACATCCAATCTTCATTTTAGTAACTTCAATACTGGACTAACCTTAGAGCTCGAATGTTTTCGGGTAATGACTTTTAATCTTTAGAGGAGGAAAAGTCACAAGGACTCAAATAAAATGAATAAGGAGTTTGAGGAGGTACAGAAATGTTTTACAAGGTACATTATATTAATGCAGCTCCAGTTGTTCTTAATGCAAAAATTTTCGGATTCAGTTCTTGGAAATACAGGCTTTCCTCATAGTATTGATGTAGGTTATCATCCAAACGTAATGCAGTAATAGTCGTTAGTATTCGTCATTGATACATCATATTTTCTTTTCAGAAGAGATGAAATATTAAATAAATTAAATTACTTTGTTTGTTTTTCTATATTTCTCTGTCTCCTTGTGGTCCTTATATTTATTTTTGATCATGTGCCATATAGCTGTATATACACTCTTTAAAGTACCTTACTGAATCATCAAGTAAAGTCATCCCTACGGTTACATCATTATGGTAATATTATCGATTAAACCTGAACGAATTGACAGATATACAGGATGGAAACGACACAGTTCTAATTTGTGGGATAATTTCATCCATAGTGGAAAATAACGTGTATAAAAAACCTTTTATTCACACTGCAGATTATAGATTGGAAACTTAAATTCAGTTATAAGTTGAAAGAGATCATATATATTAAGTGAGAAGTACCTTTTTTTTACTCATTAAATAAGCGTTTATTGCCTGGCCAAGTAGATTTCCTTTAAGCTAAAAAGAAGTTATTTTCATTCATATATGTTTTCAATTAATGATTACCACTAATTTTTTACGTACGTGAGAGGATATGTTATATATTGAATTATACATTCATTTTGTGTGGCTTGCATTCTATTATTGTAAATTGATTTATTTTGGCGTATTTGGCGTATTTAGCGTTTTCCCCCTATGCCTTGTTTGAATACAGCTTGTAACATCAAATAAACGCAGAACTTTTTGAAGGGTTTGATGATGATTTATTATCTATCTTTATTGGATCAATTTTATAACATGAGTGTATCGAACACCTAAGACATTGGACACGTTAATGATCTAGTAAGTTATTCTAGTCTGTATGTGTCCTTGTCTTTTGATAATGAGCTAGCTATTGGACACTCAACAGAAATAAAATTTTATCCTAGGAATGATAGAAAAATATACAGAGATGTATTTGGCAATATTACTGAAATTCTGAAATGTTTCTTTGTAGTTCTTCAAACAGAATTCTCACGAATCACATTAAGATGCATTAGTAACTGAATTAATCGAAAATCAATAAATACCATAAGAGTTTAGTGCAAGGGAAGATTACTACAAAGTGCTTGGTTCAATTCCACACCTAATTGTAAGTAGTGAGATGACTGAGTATTCGCCCCTGTATAAAATTAGTCATTCAATGGTGGTGTACAAAAAACGATGAACATTAATATTTTAATAAAATCCCATTCACTAAATAGTAATTTGAAGGCTCGCCGAGGGAAATTCATAAAACTTTCAGTTTGTTCTCTCAATTAATTCCAAAATTATAATTATGCCTTCATCTGAATATGAAGTTGCTTCATATCAAAATATAAAGACAGAAAAAAATAAAGTGTTCCAGAGAAATTTGAAAACCAAATATTTGCAGTTTTTACTAACTGACTTGAGTATTATTACATATTTTCATAATAGAAATTTAGCATATAGTGTTTGAAATGTTTTGTTATATCAAAAAGACATCTGTGCGTCGTCATTACGAATAAGACGTACGAGAATATACAGATGGAGAGTTTGATGGAGCATTAAACGGTTTGTTCAAATCTGTTCTATCGTGTAAGAGTAAAACATGTTCAATTAAAAAATATCGTTGTTAATCCTAATAGATATTTTTATTGACTGTTAGAGATATGTTATATATGGGATATCCCATGAGGATATTAATTATCTAATTACGAGAAGGTAAGCTTAGATGTATTTGGGAATGTGGAAAAATTGTGGAGCTCCAGCATAAAATTCAGTTCACTTCTCGACGTTTTGGCTTCCATTTTGGAGCCATTATCAAAAGAAGGATGAGGATAGGGTGATTATTCGTTCATTGGTAAGAAAAAGGGGTTAATCCATCATAAATAAGCCCCAAAAAGAGCAATTGAATAACAAACAATCCCCCAAAGGGGCCCTTTTGAGAAGCTTGAACTCTAGGGCACTAAAATACCATAAACCGCTGGAAATACATTCTTTGAAAGCGAGAGTTTGTATCACTGTAGGCGGCCCTGCGTTAATCGGTGTGTTTTCGAATAAAATAGTGACCAACTATACAGTAGTCCTTAGTCCTTACAGATGATCTTCTCGTAGCGCTCCTAGAAAGCAACTGGATTGTATAAGGTATACATAGCAATCATTCCTATTTTCACTCGTATTACACACCCAAACCCTTCATGAGGACGTTTTGCGTTTCATTCATAATTGGGCTCCATATTTTCTACATCTATGCTAATTTTTGTAATCTTAGGTCTATTTTTTCATAAAGGGTTATTGTTGAGAAGCTGAGAGTTCTCAACATTCTTGTGGTTCAAGAACCATATCTATTTTTCATGAGAGTATCTATGAGAGAAAAATATCTATGAGAAAAACATGATCAGTAATGATAAATCCTGATCATGGAACAATTCAATGTACTATATAAACTAATAAAAATATATTGAGAATCAGATTAGAGATTCCGAACTAGTTCGAGAGAAGTACTTTTATTAGAGTAAAATCATACATCAATCTGTAACTACTCTCATTTATTAGTAAAAAGCTAGACAAGAAACGAGATTCGAATTTGCACTTTTTCCAACATAATTGCGACGTATTTTGCCAATATCGAAAAGATACTTTGCCCCATATATATCAATTATCGTTTATTGTTCGATTCCGTATTTCAAAGCATTAGACGTACTTATTCCAGTCACAGGACACAATCCACATCAAGAACGGGTTTTTATTGCAAGAATAGAAATTACAGGAATTTCTAGCAGCACAAAAGCCAGGGTCGGTTGAAGATATTAACATAATGGAAATAAAATATATTATACATATTTTTGTGTCAATGCTAAAGATGTATTTATTCGTTTCAATTGTTCAGTCTTCAACTGAAATATTTTTTTCAATTTTCTGATATAAAACAACCTGATCAAAATTCATTCCGTTATTCTTCAGTATACTGTTATTGCAACAAATAATTCAATCCTACATCACTTGCAATTTCCGAATGCTCAACTCAGTATTAACACACGCCAATACGTTAATGACATTATATTGAATGTGACATCTCCATGTCCTATTTTTAACTATACCAATAGATTGAACAATATCTACTGAGTGAACAAGAATCAAATATCATCATTTAGTGTTAATTGTTAATTACTTCAATTGGACTTGGTATAGAATTAAGCTTGTTGTTACCTGTAATTCGAATTAAGTAATTGTAGGTGAAATATGAAATTTACAGATATTGCAATCAATAAGTCACCATTTATGTTTCAACAAAGAGTTTTACGCGAGATTCTTATAGTGACGATGAACAATCGTGAAGGACTAGTAATGATTGAGTTATTATGAACTAATTATCGAATGATCGGGAATGATTCTGAACTACTAACTCCCTAGGTATTTATAAAATAATTCACAAGGATTGGGATCCTCAAACCAGAATAATATCTACCATCGTAAAATCTAGGTTAGGGGAATGTTTTTTAAAGCTATTAAACAAAAACAAAAAATTATTAAAACATGCCAAAGAAGCACAAAAATAACATGAGGTGTTAAAAATTGATCTAGGAAGGTTCGGATAATAGTTGATTTGCGCCGCCCGGTCCCTACGTACAAAGAATTACGTGTTCCAACAAACAGATGACGGTTCTGGCTAGTTAGCGATCTAACTTAATAGAGACCATTCGAAAATCGATACCTGAACGGTTATGCCAAACCTTAGCTGAAGGCTGGTATTGTTTGGTTTGGCTTCCCAATAGATACTTTGTTGAATATCTTCCAACTTTTCTTGTCACGTACTTGTTCTGTCGTTTTGAAAATTTTTAAAATCATTTACCTTTGCACGAAAATGAAATCTTGCAATATTAAACCTTGGGCACACAATCGAACCTAATAATTCCATGACGGTTCAGATGCCGTACAAAAATGTGATGTTGGAGCAAACTTATACATTAACAACTGTTTTCGAAAGTTTTCCATATTTATAAGCTAGAGTTATAATGTTGTATTTGAACTTTCTCATAGAAATTTATAATTAGTTTTTGCACTACCTTTTTTATTTTTTGATTTGAACCTGAGTTCGTGAAATCTCGCCATAGTTGAAAGAGAAAAATGACATATAATGCTTATACATAGAAGTTTGTTTGTGGAGGTAAGAATACTTTTTTGAATCTACTAGCCACAATTGTTATTGTTCACAAATTCATAATCCTAGTAATAACTAATAAAAAATAAAAATTTTGTTTCCAAATTTGAAATGTTTCCAAGATATGACGACTTTCACAAGAACCTTATATTGTTGAATTATTCAATGTTTATCACTACTTGGTTCTATTTTTGTTGGTTTCCGCATTTCCATGGTTATAAATTAGGCTAAGTTATGTTTCTTAAATTTACTAAGTAATTTGTGTTATGACGCTTGTTACTGAAATGCGACGTATTACTTATGATTTCATTATTGTAATGTAAAATTCGTTTCTTTGATAAAGTTGATTTTGCCTAATAAATAATTTCTTCACCAAATAAAGCCACCGTTTATCTCATTGTATCTAGTAATAGTAACATATAAATTATTTGGTCGATACCTCAGTAGTTTTTATTGAATCTATTAATAATTACAGTAGATGGCCACGGATATTTTCGATTAAATTTTGACACATTACGGGGCTCATTAAAATCCTATGATTCTAAGTTAAAAATCATGTGGACGGAGAACATTATGAACTTATTGATTCCTAGTCAAATTCAATTTGAGTTTTTACTTGGAATTCAATAGCTTTAAGTAGTGATTCTCAAGATTTTAGGAAGTAATACCTAAAATGAATCTTCCTAAGTCTGCCAGAGACGCTCTCTTACAAATTCGAGATTTATCGACGAATAAAACTAACGACAATTCGCCTCTGGATTTTTAGCAGGGATGTCTTGAAATATTTTAACTTTTAAACATTTAAGGTTAATTTCAAGTCTTAAAAGTGAGTATTTGTGCTTAAACAATTTCACATGGAAATTATAGTGCTCATTTACATTAATTATTGTGGCTGAAGTGAGTTCTTTCAATCCAAACAGAATATTAGTAACAAAAAATTCGTAAGCTTGTTTGTTACGAGTACATGTGGTAGGAGTGGAAGAATAATTATACCAGGAAACTAGGGTAGAAAGAAGGAGAAAAAGAAACAGAATATAAGATGTGGTGAAGGTTAGAAATAATATGAACATCATTCACACCTCATTTCAATAAAAAAGACAGACGAGAAATCTAATATGAACTATTTAGGAATTAATATAGCGCACTGAATGATATCGAGAATATTAAACAAAGCTGTAATAAATAGTGATGAATGTTTGATAAGAAAACTAACTTTAGAACAACAATGGAAAACTTTTACCTAACTCTTTTCAAACAGTTCATATAAAATACAAACTTTTAAATATTTTTATAAAATTTTGTTTTTTCCTTTCTTTCCAGAAAAACTTAAGCCGGAATGCAATGTAATGGATATTTGTCGACAATGCTGAGAACTATATTTTCCTGGTAATGTGATGTATGCTGAAAAATTAGATAAATTATTTTCTATATTGTTGGAGAGAAATAGGTGTTAGAATAAAATTCTTTTAAATTTGTTTGTCCTAATAAAAGTGGAACAAAATGAAAAAATAACCTAGATAATGTTTGTTATTAACTAAGGATGAACACACATGAACAGTTTGTAGGTTGGTTTTCAATCGAATTACATCAAGCTCTTTCCGGGGTCGCACACAACTCGTAAAATCTCAAATAGATATAGGGATGGAGTGATACCTCATTATAAAGGTCGTTTAACTAATTTCCAAAAACAAAAGCAAACACTTGGTGTTGATATCATACGTATCAAGTGTTTCGCAGCAAAACATGATAAATTAAAATAAGAAACCAACTTGGTTCATTAAATTTTTGGAATGTTGTCCAGTATTTGTAAACAGTCATAAAAATTGCTCTTGAACCCACATTCTGAAAACTTCTGTCTGAAGTTCTTTATACGTCGCTGTTATTCTTATCTTCAAAATTCTTCAAATATCGAGGTTGTATTTCATAAATAATCGATTTTAGATGAAACCATAGAAAGACATCTATTTTACTGCTTCTTTTCAACCAATTTCATGCCAGCAAATATATAATTTGATATCTGTAAACATAGAAGAAAATAATGCGGCGAAGAATCATTTTATTGGAAGTGACAAATATCGTACTACCAGCCGCATCAATTTCATTTTCCACCTATTTGTTAGAAAGGGATCAATTATTACTTTACCTAGTCGAAGATTTTAATAGCTCCACTCTCTACAATTTTGCTTGGTAACACGCCCATTCAGAAAACACTTATTAATAAAGCAAATATTGTACAAAATATTAACGTTTTCAATCATAATCACTTTTTCATAAGCTCGTCCTTAATGCTGTTAAATGATTTTAATTTTATAGGAGTAAAATTTATTTAACTATAAAAGTGATGTGGAACGTTATTATGCAGTTAAGGTTCCTAAAAATTTTATCTGTGCTTCATCCTTAACATGGAACTTATTTATTTATTTAATTTTTACTAGCAACAGAACTAGTTTCACTTACCTAAGCAACTAATTCCAGGACATATATCTGATTCGAATTACTTTGTGAATATCTTTCATATCTGATGTTTTACTTGCACAAGAAGAATTTTAATTCTCTTTATGTGAACACTACTTGAACGAAAAATAAATTATAGTTTGAAAAATTGAAAAACAAGCAGTAAAAAATAATTCATCAAATAAGAATGAAATTATATATATGAAAATTAATGTCACTATTATAAAAGCGTGGGGTGCTTTCTATGACAATTTTAAACTAATTATAATCAATATATATGAGTCTGATTTCCAGTTTCCGGACTGTCCGAATGATTTTTTCGATTTCTGAAAACTTAAAATGTCATAGAAAGCACCCCAAGCTTCTGCATTAGTGACATTAATGCTCTCTTCAGTAATTTTAATCTTATGCCAATAATTATTTTTTATTTTTAGTTTGATTATTGCTAAAAGTTTTGTTTCTTAGTTTTTATAATCTATAACTTATATTTTAATATAATATCATTCAGTATTTTTGATACCTGAAGCTTGTTTACCGTTTTCACAAAATTTTTAGCGAGAGGCTTAAAAACGACAAATATGTGGTGCTTTTGGAAAGGTACCAATTTCCATTTAAGATTTCAAAGTTTGTTTCCACTCGCGCTAGATGGTTGTTGTAATTTAGTTGAAAATAAATTAGCAAACTGCTCTGCATATTTTCGAATTTCACAAAATGTCCACAGTATAGAGTGTGATATATTTCCAAATTTACAACCTGCATATGTTAGTGATGAATAAGTTGGATTTTTCTTTAGAGAAACTACCATCCTTTTTTGAGAGAACAGCTCAAATGATGCATAATTGCAGAATATGACGTCATTTTCAGATACTTGAAATCTCTTAATCATAGTTAATTTTCTTGTAAATGCAACAAAAACTCAAGAAATGAACACGTGAGTCGAGCCTACTCTGAATCCAGGATGGCATCCCAGCGCATATCTACTTAATGGAATATAGCCAACAAGCGTTAAGAGATATATTGCCTTTGATATTTATCCCATTGTTGGAGATGTATCGAAAAACGGAAAAATAAAACACAATTAATTTTCTCATCCAAAAGCAAATCTTGAAGGATTCTTGGTAATAGGTGATATTGAGCGTATCGGTATTTAGAAAAGGAGCTATTTTCTATCAATAGAACGTTGCTTTATGTTATTGACAAAGGTTTTATAACATCATACCACGTATTCAAGATAAAAATAAAGGCGTACATGTTCATTTCTATCAAGAAAGAAAAATGAGGAGTGTCTAGACAATATGAAAATGTCACATATTCACAGAAACAAAAAAATATTAATTTTAAGAGTTGTATAAAAATCAAGTTTGTAATCATAAGTATGTTCGTGTTAAGTCGATGGCAACATAAACTCATAAATTTCTCGATTTATAATGATAGTGAAAGTGTAATATATTTCATTTTCAGATTTGCAATATTCGATCTAACATATTACATCACTCAATAAGTCGTGTGACTGACACAAAGATGGCGCTGTGTGGCATTCCATTTGAAGTTTATGAAGTACCAACTTTCAAAAGACTATGTGTAAAATTTCATAACATTTCGATTAGTAGGAAAAAATGACAGCCATTTAAGTGAAGCTAATTTTGTTATTTTCATAACAATGAAAGCAAAACAATTTTGTCTGTTAAGTTATCATTGTCTCTTGATTAAAAAAATACAATACAAGCTCAGCAATGGCTTGAAAAGTGTTATCCGGACTCCTCCGCTCCATTGAAAAGAGCCATTTGTTATTGGCTTGCTGAATTTACAAGTGTACAGACACAAATGATGGTGAACGTTCTGGTCGTCCAAATGAGGTGGTTACTCCACAAAACATCAAAAAAGTCCATCAGTTGGTTATATCTAATCGTAAATTGAAATTGTAAAGATATCAGAAGGTAGTGTGTTTACAATTATGCATGAATGTTTGACCATGAGAAAGCTCTTTTCAAAGTGGGTGTCGCGCTTACTTGCAGTCGATCAAAAACAACGTGATGATGATTCAGAGCATTGTTTGGAAACTTTTACACGTAATATTTCAGATTTTTTGCATCGATTTATGACAATGGATGAAACATGGATCCATCACTTCACTCTGGAATCAAAACGATCATCATCTGAGAGGACTGCAGCCGGTGAACCACGTCCGAAGCGTCCACAACAGTCAGCTGGGAAGGTTATAGATTCAATATTTTGGGACGCGCATGGAGTATTGTTCATCTACTATCTCCAAAAGGGAGTGACAATCAATAGGGAATATTACATAGTTGTTGAATGCAAAATGTACCGAATCACAAGTCGATGACCACGATGGTTAAATTGAACGAATTATACCTTGAAATGCTTCCTCATCCACCGTATACTGACCTTCAGTAACTACTGGCTATCCGCTGATCTTAAAAAAATGCTCACTGGTACGAAATTTAGCTCAAATGAAGAAAAAATTGCTTAAACTGAAGCCTATTTTGACACTTGGTCACAGATTAATAGTCTATTATGTACACTCTATGATTCCAAACATTATTTGAAAAGGATGTGAAGCACATGTCAATAATGATCTTTATTAGCATTGGTTGGAAAAAATATATTTCCCAGACACTTTCTATTTTTCATGAGAACGCCAAGTAATAGGTAAATCAAATTTCTCGAAAAATACTGATAAAATAAAAGAAACTCTGAGTACTTCTCCTCTTAATTCCACCACTTCCAGCAATTCTAACCAAAAGCCAAAGTTTCTCCAACACAGCATAATACTGAAACGAAATGATGCAACAGAACAACACCAACTAAATATTCATAATCTGATTTTCAACTTCAATATAAAATATACCATACCTATAACTGGTTCATATTTACGGGAGAAACAGCAGCTAAAAATGTGCAACTCTCAGGATAAATTTATAATAATTAGAGACTTTGTGCTCTACATGGTACACAAAAGAAGTATACTAGAGAAAATAAAAGGACGTACATACAACGAGAATATATATTATATTTGGTAAAATCGCTAAAGTAGCTTTAAGAGCTAATGTTATGAATGTACTTATACTATAGAAATTTTCCTAAAAATTACTTTTTATAACTGATAACTATGGGAATTATTCACATACCGAGGATATAGATATAAAAAAGTAGTAAGCGATATAAAGTATAATATATTTTTTTAAACAAAATGATTATTTAATGTAATAGGTATTCTATATATCATTATATTAGTGAATACTATCTAACTATATAAATAAGTAATATTTCTTAGCAATATATTTTTTTTTACTGATAGAATTACATTACTTAGAGTTCTCGTATTTGAAATTACAAAAAGTAAAATAGCTGTCAATGATACTCTTGCATAAACAAAGAGGTAAACAACGAAACACGCGACATGCCGAGGCGTCATTCATGGAATTTTTGTCCTCAAATTTTCTAAGGTCCCCAATTAGGACATTGATACTATATTTGTATCTTCAACATTTTCAAAATATGTGGTTTATACTGGCCCTTTTATTACACTATTAACAAAGATCAGATTCATTCACTTCTATTTTTATAAAATGGGAACGGTAAGATGCATGTTCGAATCACATTCTTACTTACCTAAACAAATGTCTTCGACTTCCACAAAATTTGAGTATCGAGGAAGATACAATGTGACATGAAGATACCCATCAGGAAAAATTGAAGAAAGATCATGGTAACAACAGAACAAAATGAAGAGAAATACCACTAATTAGAGATCGTACAGAGGAGATCAAGCGGAGGCTGATCACTATTTAGTATTAGCTGTATTAAAAATGGGATGCTTAAAGTCGAAGAAATTAAGTACCAAGAGATTTCTGAGAACAAATAATCCGGCGAGTTATACTTTACATACACATATAGGAAAGATCTGGCTAGAAATGAAAAATAATATGAGAAAAACCGCTTGAGAGGTTTTTAGAAAATTAGCAAATGAACCGAAAAGCAAGGACTTGTTTGATAATAGCGTATGGGAAAATTAGGATAAAAACAAAAATATTACAATTCAATGGGCTACGATAAGAAAAAACACAACAAACTATGTATTGAGAAGGTTTGCAACAAATAATTTATATAAGGAGTAAAAGAACAAGTGGTTAAATAAAAAGTTAGAAAATATGGTCAAAACAGAGATGTCAAAATAAAATTAAAGACTTTACAAGAATGGAAAAACCTATCTAGGGAAATAGAACACAATCATGAAAACTGGAAAAATATTGAAAGAATACTGAAAATAAAAATTGTACATGAAAAAGTAACGATACGTAATTGTGCAGCCTATGAAAAAAGACAAAAAAAGTCCATAAGAAGATAAAATAAGAGAAGACATTTTCCTTTAGTATGCTTTTGTCAAGTCATTGAAGTTGAAAACGAAACTTAAGGTAGATTATTTTGATAGCATTCAACACAAATTATGTCCAGGATCATTAAATGTTCTGTATTGCGATGTTTACTTATGAATTGTTAATCAATGCTTTACCACTGCCAATTTAAAAAAAATATCCTAATTCTAGTTGCGTTTCTAAAATAATAATAAATAAAAATTCAAAATGAATTTTCTCCACTTACTTTCTGACAGCTTAGTCAGATTAATTAAATATTTGAAGAGCTGGTGAACTGTTTGGATTATTTCGGATTTCAATTACTGACAGAATTATTCAAGTTGTTTACATATTTTTTAAAATTTAAATCATCTTGTTGTGTATTATTATATCTTTTTCAAAATGCAAGGATATCAATGACGAGATCTCCTGCAATATATCCTAATTTTATCTTTATCTAAATAATCACAAAAGTTATAAACAAATTATCCGTTTCTCAGGGGTATCGTCTGAAGAATATCAAACGCTTCTTCCCGTAGCACGATGGTTGACTTCTCCTAATCGAACCGATTATTCGCTTTAGCTGCTGCTTCCATCTGATTAAATAATTTGTCCATGACATCTTTCCATTGTACTTTGGTGACTTAACTCAGGTAAAACTGCATTCTATCTTGGGGTGTTTTCTGGTTCACGGATTTCATTTGTATCTTCTACTATTTTTGAATCTGTGAGTCAGCTGAAATAGTTTACATTTTCTCAGTCAAAATATCTTTCTTAATAATTGAAATCTTCTCATCGATTTTAGCAGAAATTGGCGAGATAACAGTGGACGCCTCGTCTTGTGGTTCCAAGCCATCACTTTCCGGTCTGTCTTTTTATTAATTCAGTATGCTTTTCAAACTCTGCCATTTCGCAACCTAAATTTTGCTTTTATTTAGTTCTATTGATTTCAAGACACTTAGTGTCTTTATTTATATTACTAAATTATTAATGTTATCTTATTTATTTACATTTTATTCTGATGGAAAGAATGAATTTAAGCACACGATATATTTTCTTACCTCCAAATTTACACATTACACTATACGAAACAAATTTTCAAAAACTGAACCAACTCTCCAATTCCTTGTATTTATATGATTGTTTTCTACAACCAATTCATCCTGAATTAGTCAAAAATTAACTATACTACAGTGTTCTATTAAACAGAGGCAGCTTCGACATTCTTTTTATCGACCTTTATAACGGAAATATTTCCAAATATTGAGAATCTGTTACACCGACAGAAAATGCTGCAGAATTAATGTTATGTAAAATTAGTTTTTTTGCTCACAGCATGAAGATACACCGACAGTCACTAGTAATGCATCGTGACGTTCTAAGCGAATCTCCAAAGATAAGAAATGTATGTTTAAATTTTATGATGTATTATCAAAAATAGTTACGAAGATGGAAGCTATTAATTAATGTTTGTTTTTAATGTTTGTCGGAACTGATTGATTGTTCATGAAATAAAAGTGAATACTTACTTCTGAAATAACACTAACGCAGTTGTAAACCAATAAAATAAAACTAATTTAAATTATTTGCATTCCTTATTTTTTTAATAGGGCACAAACAATTGGAAGAGTATGGAAAACACAATAATTCTTGAAAATACGCAGTCCAATTTCGGTTTGATAAACATTGTCGAAACATTCCGTCTTACCGTTTTCATTATAATTTATGAGAACTGTTAAAAATATTGTTTCAAAAAATTGAACAAATCATAGAAGAAAAGTAATTTTTGCAATCATCTATTCTATAATGATAAACATTTAATATCTTAATAAATGTTGGGGCCATATCTAGTACGATTATTCGGGTTAAACTATAGTCTATTTCAGAAAGGTATTGAGTAATAAAACTCCATCCAGTTCAGCTCAATTTCGGTGTCTACCATAGGTGTAGGTCTTGAAATAGTATTGTTTGTAATATTAAAATTTCAAGTAATTGCGTAAGAGAATTAGGAAAAGTATGTTTTCTGGCCTGAAGTATCAATATCGAAATATTGTGTAGGGATTACTTGGGTAGTAGATTATACAGTTACGTTTTGGGTTTAACAGGTACCGTTTAACATTTTATTAGTGCCTCTGCCTAATTCCAACCCTATTTCAAATTCGGCTCTCCTTTTTACGAGTATCCTACTGGCACGCCTTTGGCACACTATTTTCAGTATTTGTACAATGAAATCAATGTCAAACTATGAAAGTGACTTAAATATTTGTTGGGTCACTCTGTGGTCCCTTTGCATACCTAATGGGATTTTATTACTCTATACCTGTCTGAAATAAACTATAAAAATCAAAATCAGCGGTACTAATATAAAAATTACGGTTTGACGATCTTCTCATTAGACCAAATCCATGTCCCTTTTTTTAATTACCTCCTAAATCGCCGCTACTGATTTAATGATATCGCACTCTTTTTATCAAACGCAGTTAGAGGTTCTATAAAACGGAAGTGCGAATCCAATTCGCCCAATTAATCGTGAAATTATTCCTAAAATGTGGTATCATGACACGACATGTTGTATTTTCCCACCATAATAAAATCTATCGATTGCCAAAATCATAGTCAACCTTATGTGTACAATATATTCCTACACTGTTGCCAATTTACACAAATCTAATCGCATGTCGCACTGACATTAATCAAAACGCTGTACCTTGACGGGCTAGAGCCCTCTGCCACCCCGTGGAAGCTCTTGCTCCTAACCTATAATACCGTAATATGGTGCTACAGTGTCGGCTCAACCAACACCCTTGCACACACATGCCAGAAAACATGTGCTTTCCAACACCAATAAATTTTAAATCCCACAAATTAATTTTGCAATGAATAAGACAAAACTTCGAGATAAAATACATTCGTAAGAATTAAACTTTATATGATAATGAACTTAAAATTATGTAATATATATATATATATATATATATATATATATATATATATATATATATATATATATATATCAAGATATTATCTGAAATTACATAAGTTTTAAAAGATAGATAAAATTGACGTCTCGACTTATTTCAGTCTTTTCCAAAATATTCTGAGTTGTCAGAATATTCATATATATATATAAACACACACACATATATGTATGAATCTTCTGACAACTCATATATATATATATATATATATATATATATATATACGTAGTTTTTTATTGGGAACGTGGCAACGAAACACCAAAGTGGACTAACTTCAATATATTTTCCGAGCTTTCAAATACTTATGTATTCATCTTCGGGGAAATAATTAATCAAGATTTCCGGTGATTTTGATATTATTAAAGCTTGTAAAAATTTTTAATTTCATGGAATTTAAAATTCAATATTCAAATTGACTTTGATAGAAATATTTCTAATATTTAATATAATCCAGGAGAGCTTTTCATCTTGCAGTGGATCGATGAAAGCTGTTAATGATGATATAACAAACAGAGAATTACAAACGTATGATGCAGCACTATAAAAAAATATTGAAGGCTTTGAAGTTCCACATTCACTCACATTATTTCTAGATAATACTGATTGACTCTGTAAATTTCAAATTGGTTTATATTTGGAGCTTCTCAAGTCGATCAATATTCATACTACATTAAATTCCGTTGGATATTTCAATATTCAAACTGAGATAATTATAAGGGATTATTTTCAAAATATCACAATGATAATCTAAACACGTTAACTCTCCTCTAGCACGGGTGAAAATTTAACAACATCCGCATACTAGATTTCGTAGATCACCCTACAAACTTTATTAAGCCTGTAACGCCCGACCATCTCTTCTGATCAATTCAAAATTTAAGCCATATGTATCGATTGATTTTTCAAATCAAATCATTTGATACTTATTATATAATTTCAAATACGTCATGTTTCTGCAATTTATATTTTTTATAGTTTTCGTATATTCATTTTCTGTTAAACACAAGAAATGAATAAATAAACCAACCATTGGCCCTTAATAAAGTTCATGTGACCCACCCATTTGTGAGCCATTGAAAAGATTCCTATCTAAATTTTCATTTCATATGTTGAGCCATTTGTTTAATTTTACTTTGAAAAATGGTAATGAATGTATGCACACATACCTACAGCTACAATTTTAATTCTTATTTCAATTGAAAACCAAATGTCCTGTGTATATTATACACTATTATAACATAAGCTATAATTAGTTATGGTAATACGTTATGTGGATGTCGGAATGCTTGTACTATATATAAATAATTAAAAATACCACAGACAGTGTCCAAAATAGTGTTACGTGATAAACAAAAAAGGGTTCGTGAACCATACACATATCGTTGTTGTTTGGAAGTAGTGGAAATACTGCACTACACAAAATAAACAATTTCCTGACAGCATGTTTGGGAAACATTTTAAAAATATTTATTGTTGGAAATTTAGGAGTCTGTTGGTATTTTTTTCTAGAAACTATTTTAAATCAACGAAAACTTTGAGCTATTATTCAATTCATGTGATTGTCCTTATGAAATTATATTACCGTTGAAAGGTGGTGATGAAAATCAAGACTTTTTTTCTCAAAATTTAGTAAAAGCAGAAACTTGAAATTTTCAATTTCCTTGTACTCGCAATGAAATAGCTAATGATATTTTTTCAACAATCCTGTTTGATTAAAAAGGTGACCAATTAGCATTCCTTACCATATTTAATATCTAAAATAATAAGTAGAGATAAAAATTGGAGAAGAAATTGTACACATCACTTTTTAATAGTGGAGAATGAAGAATCAGATTTATTTTAAGATCAAAAAGCGAATACATGATCCTCAAAATGACTTTAAAATGGGTGGCTAAAGAAACAGTAGAAACATCAAATTTCCCATACGGTTCAATCCATCTTTATTATATTATATGTAACTATTCTTTTAAATTTTATAGTTTTAATAAATGATATTATATAGTTATTAGATAGTTTTATTTGTCCTCATCCGAAATATTAATTACACAATCCAAAATTTTGGAATCCAACAACTTACTTTGAATGTTTCCAGCATTCTGATTCCAAAAATGCCATCAGATTTTTTGTATCATCTGTAGTTCTTGATATACAAGCTATTTCTTATACTAACCAAAGGTTTTAGAATAACTATATAACATGAAATTTCCCATTTAAAATTTAGATATTACGTAAGTTGACATTTCAAATAGACTATTAAAAAATGAGGTGTCTGCAGTTAGGTGTACCAATAGGTTAGAGAGATCTGGGAGACCATTATGATGTCTGCTATTATTGTCTCGTTAATATTTGAAAAGGTATGAAGAAATAGACACAAAAGGACATACCTCGATCTAAATTCGTTAAGAAGATTCGTGGTGCATTCGGAAATATACTTTACATGGGCTTCAGTAGTCTACCTGAATTATAAATGACATTGATAGAAGCCATTTCATAAGAAAATTGGATATTGTGTTATTGACAAATGGATTTTAATGATAGAGCTGTTCCTGGGGATGTTCAAATTTTTTTCCAATTAGAACAACTAGAAAACAAACTTCAAAGCTCGTAACAACCCATATTTTCCACATTGACTCTGTACATTTCCATTTTCTAAGCTGCATCAAGTTCCCTTAGTAGTAATCATGCATACAAAGCGTCTGTTATATGTTACCTCAATCGATTATATAATTTATCTAAAGCGAGAAGTTAATAGTTAAGTTCTTTTCTCAACTTTTTCAGTAAAAAGACAAAATTTTGGAAATTTGATTAGTTGAAAATATACTTTTCCTTTCCTTGAGTTCAACAACTATGAAATAAGTACACATGAAGTAAAATTTTTACTACTGCCGTACTCTACCGTTATACGTACTGAATTCATTGCTCTTTCGTGAGGTATGTTTTACTACATTAGTATTTCCAATTTTCTTGGCTTATCTTTTATCAATAATCATAAACTTTTTGTTCATATAATAATGAATACAAATCGTGAAATTGATTTTGTCTTGACTAATAGGTACCTTTTAAGATTACATTTTTATCCTGTGGTGCAATTAACTCTCTACTTACTATGTTGGCATCTTAAGTATTTTTGTTGTTTTGTTATTATGAAAATTTAAATGATAATAGAGTTAAATACTTGCACAAAAAACATAAATACAGTTATTTATTGGAAAAACCAACACAAACCATATATATATATATATATATATATATATATATATATATATATATATATATATATATATATATATATATAAATATAAATACTTTCAGTGTAATAGAGATATATATATATATATATATATATATATATATATATATATATATGTCTCTATTACACTGAAAGTATTTGATTGAGCGATCGATGTTTGCACAGCATACACGGCAGCGATGATTATATTACTGGTGCGTATAATTGTTAGCGACTTAAATGCCTTCAAGAATCGAGAAGTCCCCTACGAGAAACGGTCCCATATCGGTTTTTGTGTGCTAAATGTCTTAAAGCAATCGATATTTATGCAATGTACGATGAAAGCATTATGATTCGTTTAAAGATAGCCGCCCTTTTGACATTACCGACTATTTGGTGGAAAAAGTTGACCAAAGCAAGAAAACAGATGCTTTATGATTTGGAAATTATCATGAGAGTTTTTTCGAGCTTTGTACGAAAATGTGAAAAAAAGTTTGAGCTACGGTACCAAAAACACTGACAGCGCATAAATCCAAGTATTCGGGCAGTGCTTCACTTTCCTTTTGAGGTACGAGGAAGAAGACGATGATTTTTTATGTCATATGGCGAAAGACGATGAAACATAGGTGACCTATTCACACCAGAATCATAACAACAGTCTATAGAATGGCATTATTAAGAGAGACGTAACAACTTGATCAGCTGACGGGTTGCTTCATTTGCCTATGGTCTTTTTAATTTCAAAAATTATTTATTTCCCTTAAATGGCTGTCTACTAATAATTCTCATGAGCAACGTTATTGAAGGGTTAATGAGATTTGCAGTTCTTATAATTTTTTGCATTTTAGCGTAAAAATAGCTTATCAATATTAAACTTTTATGAAAAATCCGTATGAGGGGGCAAATCATTAATAACTGCAATTATTAAGACAGAATTTGAAAACTAACTGGCCGATATGACAATATAAGAGGTCCAGGAAATTGAAGAAACTATATATATATATATATATATATATATATATATATATTCTTTGAAAGACCTTAACTGAAAATATTACTTAACAATCGCTTTGTTCTAACTAACGATTCGAATATCTTGATAAAAGTCAATATGAATCATCTTGACAGCCAATGGCAATTATCGAAATTATGAAATTATGATTATTTTGAACGCTCTGAGTGACTTTTAGAAAGTAATTATAATGCAATTAATGACTAGTCAGAACATGTTTTTTCTCTATAAGATTATCACATTC
Organism: Diorhabda sublineata; assembly: GCF_026230105.1. Lineage (NCBI taxonomy): Eukaryota > Metazoa > Arthropoda > Insecta > Coleoptera > Chrysomelidae > Diorhabda > Diorhabda sublineata. The sequence continues at coordinate 12,085,743 of NC_079485.1, read as the reverse complement.
CACGTTGCTTGATTCCAAGACCAAAGACCAACCATTATTAATAGTATTATCAATCATACTAATGACTGTCGTATGTCCAGGTCATCTTAACCTGATATAAAGACACATTAGAAAATATAGATAAAACTACTTAAGTTTAAACTTGACTCATATTTTTATATCAGAATTTATAGCCTAGAAATATGGAATTTGTAAGGTCGACAAACAAGTTGAACAGTTATATTTATGATGAAATGTTCGTGGTTGGCCTCAGAGAGAGGATAACAATATATTTGGAAACCAAAATTTGACTAATAGTTATTAAAAAGCTCTTAGCATGTGTATTTGAAATAATTAACACTGACATGTTTCCAATAATTTGAATTTAGAATTATTTCTTGTAAATTTATTGGCTCTGATAAAACCGTTACCTATATATAATAAGCATACGTCAATTTATAATTTTATTTTTGCTGTTCTTTTCCGATCCACTATACACTGATATCTTTATAAATAAATTTATTTCCTATCAAGTCTAGATATACAGAAAAATATGAAATATACTCCAATATGATATCTAAGAGATTGACAGGTTAGGCACAAATACTTAATTTATATGTGTTGCAGACATATTTTCTAAAATTGTTAGCCTATATTTTGTTTGTTTTTTGTCATTATTCGAGAAACAAAACATGTATCCAGCTCATTATTCCCATTTTGTTTTTTCTCTTAGACGAGATAATACATAACCCATAGCCCCTTTTCACAAGGAAGAAGTACGAGCAGTGGTCTTTAGGAAACTCTGAGCTTCAATTTACCTTGAACCAAAATCAAAACGTACACTAACTTCTTAGACCAAGCGGAAGAAAATGAAAACAGTAAGCAGCATCAGTTGAATTCGACAAACTGGAAAAGAGGAAAGCACGAAAAACTAGAGAAAAAAAGGAATCGTCTACTACGCCCTGAAACATCTAGCAAGAATAGATATTGTTGATAGATATTATCACTAGCATATTGAGAATCAGACACTTTCCAAATTAATCGAAAGAAGCTGAGTATATCATGCTGAGGGAGAGTTAAAAGAACCTAAAGTCATACTATCTTCGTTATATCTATATAAATAACTAAAGATCAGCCCATCTTTTCTCCATTATTCTATTTGCGCTTTATAGAAGTAGCGAGTACACATATAACAACAAAGGAAGAATGTATATGGCATTAACCTGAAGAAAAACTTAGTTGGAATCCAGGGAAGTAGGAGAGGGAATACTGAAAACCCCATAAGACGTGAAGAGGGTTAGTTGAAAATCTTCCCGTTGCTTGGTCGAGTTTGTGTATGTGAGAAATTACAATAATTGAATGAAATTGCATGAACGTGAAAATTATAGAAGGCAAGAACAAACAGAATGTGAAAAAAAACTCTTAATCTTGGCATACATTATTTTTAATTATTATTTCAGTATACAAATTTGTATATAGTGACACGAATGCAATAAACGTAACACAGTGAGTTTTACGATAATTCAGCTTAAAAAAATTTGGCGCTGGATGAACAAATCTATCAATAATATAATAGGCTCCCAAATTTGATTTCGGCTTATACTAACCCGAACATTATAAGAGGGTCAAGCAAAATTTGAATTCCATTACAGGACAAACTAAAATAATAACTTAGACTGACCAAATGGTGGAGCGGCGATACAAGCGACGATAAGCACACACATTTTAATAGAATATCGCATAGTAGGAATAACGGTGCAACAATAAACGTTTACACGGGATAAGACCGGAGTATCAAGTATACTAATTTTTATTCTATTTTTTCTCTATTAGTTTTGCCCTTCAGCAATTTTCTTGGCCCGAATTTTCAAAGAAGGTCAAAGTTTCACGATTTAATGAAGACAGGTAGTGTCAAAAAATAATATCAGTAAATTATCATCATACGGTTCGGTTGATGGTATGAGCCCGGTAATTTTGTTTATTACATAAAATGTCATATTCTCAATGAAAAATTTCCCGTTCAAAAATTTATAGTGTAGGAAATAAAATTAAAAGTATGAATACCGGTGCACAAAATAGTTAATAGTAAAAATATGAACATAGTTTACACTCAGCGTAGTTCAAGCAATCTTTTTACGGCAAATGAAGACAGAAAATTGAATAAAGTAATCAGATAGTTGAGTAACATTATAACAGTATTTTTGATTTGTGACAAATTTTGGTAAATGAGTCAATCATGGAATGTTTTCTATGATCAAAAACACGTTTTAAAGAGTATATAATTTTTTAATGATTATAGATGAGATGTTTTTTTTATTTTTTCGCTCCATTTCTCAGATACTGGAGAAAGATAATCTGTACAAACTCATTTACTGAACACGCCACCATTTGTTGAAAGGGCCAAAAGTTTCCTTCACGCGATAATAAGATATTGATTTTTTTACATTAACACTCACTTGAATGCATTAAAAATTCATGTTTTACAATTTATTACCAAAGAAAATTTTTGGTTATTACATCTTAACTTTTGGAACAGACTGCATCTTCATAGCAAATAATATATAGAGATTCTGTCCCAGCCATTAAAAAAAAACGTACAATGTGCGACAATAATAATTAAAATTTCTTCAACTAACAAGAAAAACAAAATTACTATAAGGGATGCAGAAACAATTATTATATAAACAAATAGGTTTTTGTTGTAAAAAAAATATGTTTTTGTTGTAAACAAAACCCAACTTATAACCAACTTAGAAGTGCTCGATTTCTAAATTTGCACTGTCTTATAAAACTTTTACTCAGATATATTAAGGTGTATTCATGTTTTTCTCAAAAAGTAGGTACTTTGTACTCAAATATCTTCCACGTCATCATGTGTACAATTTTCTTGGACTCAGTCTATTTGAATTGTAGAATTCCAAGTGTCTAAGTGAGTTCTGCGGTCTATTGTGACGTGGCCTCCTTTGAATCCAAGTTTATAGTACGGAATCGGATTATGCCTCCTTATAATGAATTGCCTTTTTAACAGTAGCTTCAATACACATTTAATAATAAAGATGGGATGGTATAAGAATTTTTTTCTGGAGACTAATCAGGTTCAGAGATCGATACAATATCTCTTACAGTCCAATTCAATTGTACATGCTCCAGCCAAAGATATGCGTGACTGAATACGTTATTTTAACGAGTTAATTATTTCTTTCGGAAATTTCTTCACAAATTCTACAGCTATCGGAGCAAATCCAGGAACTTTTCTTGAATTTATTAATAGTAGGAGTATTATTCCTAGTTCAGACTAAAGATAATTTTCTATGTTGACTAATGGTTAGGGCTATTAATAAATAAAAACTTATTCCGCCCTTCTTATATCCTCATATAATTTGAAAATAAATTTTTGACGATTAAAAAGTCTGAACAATTGGATTTTTTGTGGGTTGTTAGGCTATTAGGGTGAGTTAATCTTAATTTATCTTGTTCATAAAAGGATTTTTTAGATTGTGCTAGATAATGCTCTTTGAGAAGCGTTAGAATGGATAATGTCACTTTCTGCTTTGTACCTTCAAGATGCAGCTTATTTCTCTTTACTTTTGTCACCAAAACTACTTGCAAATCTTCTCAATTTTGCAGAAGTCTTTTCCAAAAGAGATTTGGTTTTTCTAGAACAACGGTGATGGAAATAGAACGGTAAGTTTTGTTATACTTTGAATTGAACCTTGCTCCTATTGCTCCTGCAATAGGATTGACCTCCTGTAATAGCAATTTATGATTTATAAACAAATTGTGTAAAGTTATTTGGATACGAGATAGTTCGCATTTTTATTGAGGCAACATCAAAAATTTCTCGAAATTTTCTCGATACTAAATTGCTCTTCTTTATGAGAAAGGCACATGCGCCGTTCAACCCAAACAATCGTGTCAAAGAATGTTACCAGATTCCATTGTTACTTCAAAATAACTCCACCTAAATGTATCATCCAGTGAAAGGATTTTTATTTATCTTAATCACGCCAAACGAATCACTCTTAACCAATATCTCTGAAAAAAGTTATCCTAAAATTTCTCAGGTAGCTGAGATTTTTTACATGACTTTGACATTAAAAAAACTTGTGTATCAGAAGATTTGAATCTTTCTTTCAAAAAGAAAGTAATAAGATAAGCAGTTGTAACGAATAGTGTTCGAAAAGCGTGGAAAAAATTTAGTGAATGTTTCCAATGCTTCATATTATCGTTATAATTAATACATACTTAACTTTTGGATTTCAAATCATTGTTGTATCGTCCAAAATATTCTTTTTTAAACGAAAATGTGATCCTGCTATTAACTGAGAAAATATATTGCTAAATATATTAACTACTTCTAACGATTAGAATAATTTATTTGGTTAAAAGTTAAAAAATCCAAAAGCATTTTTGACTCAAGCAGTTCATTTTTAAAAATTTAACCATTAAACACACAAACGTTTCACACAAATATTTGCAGTTACTTTCTTCTTATCTTGGTTACGTATTTTCATATATGTAACTTTTTGACATTTGAAAAAAATCATATTAAAATAAATTTTAATTCATGGTTTGTCCAATTTATTTATATGTTTTTCTTGATAAATTGCCTTGGTTTCAGATCTTTTTAAAAATTTTTTTCTAAAAAAAGGTAAGAATTGACGTAATTGACTTTTAGATCGAATTCGGTCTATAAATATCAAAGTAAAAATCAAAATAAAAAACTGTTTTAATCGCAAGAAATAACTTTTCCTCGGCTTTTATATATTAAAAATATGAAGCAGCCGCCATTTTAATTATTCAGGCCATTTTATCATTGATAGTTTTCTCTTTCCTACGTATTTCTAAATATCTATTTTTTAAATTCTGATGTCTGTCGTATGCAAACAGCATCATAATCATTACATGGTACTTAATATATAATATTACTTCTTTTTGTTTTTGGGTATTTTTGATTTTAGTTTTAGTGATATACTCCGATAATGTATGATGTCCTTTATGACTTATAATAATATCATGTTTATTGAAATAATTCGTAGTTGTTGCATATGGTAATGAAAAATCTTCTATGTTATTTTGATATTTACTATCTGTTTTTTTCCTTATATTCCATTACATGGTTAAGTTTACTTTCTAATTTATCATATAAAAATTACATTATTGACAAGTATCTCATAGAATGAAACATCAAATTCCATATTATTTTTACAACAAGCAAGCTTTTGTGTGAAGCCACAGCAAATCGAACGATTCCCTGTGTATTTTCCATAAACTGAACATTTGGTCAGTATGTCACAAATCCTCCTACTTTGAAATGTTTTATTGAAATTCATTGATATGAGAAAATTTGAGTTATAAATGTAGGAATGAATCGCTGCTCGTGAACACAAACCTTTAAGACTTCTTTTGAAAACGGAATTTCATATTAATTTTATTTTCATACTGGAAATTATTTTGTTCGTAGCACAAATCACTAAAATTCAGTAAAGCGATAAGGATTACATGATCTGTGAAATTAAAACAATAGGAAATAATACACCAACGTCAACTGAGATTGAAATTACCTCATTTCGAATTACGATATACTTAATGTACTAATGAAGTGTAATCATTTTATTACTCAGAAAATAGAATTGAAACAATTTATTGACTTGTCTTATGATTCTTTGGATCTTTCAAGGAAAACAAAATTCAAATCAGTTCAATTTAATTACCCTATGATCTCATTTACATAACAAAAACATTACAATAAATTTAAGAATAATTCACAATAAACCAAACTATGGTGTAATCAACTATTTGATTTTTACAAAACTGCAAAATAGATTTAACAAAAAGTAAAAGTTCCAGTGAATAAATTTTAATTGGAGTACTTCTTTTGATAAATTGATTGAAAAGTATTAAAGTTTTTTGAGCTTTTTTATAGAGCTGCTGCTAAGTTGATATATAATTTTATTACAGTACAAACAACATGAATGTATTTGAATTTAATAGCTTAACAATACGAATCATAAACAAACAAATAGTGCGATATTAACAGAATGTATAAATAACCTGAAGCTAAATAACCAAATTGAAATTTTAACTAGACAATCTGGTGATCCACTGATTTGTTTTCATTTATGTGTTATCAATATAAAGCTGAAAATCGAAAATGAAACTTCCAAATAAAAACAATTCCACCGCTTAAACTTTCAATATAATGTGAAATAACTTCAAAAATTATAACTTTTATTTGAAAAAAGTATATACGGTAGATGCATTGAATTTTGACAATTTTTCCATTCAACTAAGTATTTTCTAATTATTTTCATTTATTTACCACTTCCAAGAACAATTCTAAGTTGCCTATTAAACATCACAATCCGTTCAGCAAAGTAGAAGACCGACAATGGTCCAGGAGCCAGGTACAAATTTGGTCAACTATTGGAGATTTAAAGGTATGTACTAAAAATCGTCGCGACCGTCAGCTGCAGGCAGTAACAACCTCCCATACACGATGAAACAATTTTTTTAAGTCATTCCTCCTATTTGAACATTTGTCAGATTATAATTTACCTAATATTTTGCAGGTAAAACAAAGTGAGCTGATCATAACTTGGTGGCTTATACGTCAGCTGGCTGCTTAAATATGAAATTTCCAATTATTGCCTCTCAATTAAAAATGTACCTGGTGATCTTTTATATACTACTATGAATAAAAATGTATGTCAGCTGTCTGTATCTCAGTGGACAGTTTGTCAGCCACTATCTTGAAAGGTTTAACGTAGTAGCTTCTATCTGAATTTGATCAGCAGACGACTTTTTTCTTGATTCACAGCTAGCCGATTATTTCAGTATTCGCTAGAGCATGTTAACAATCCCGTTATAAATTTTTATAAGGGAGGAAATAACGTTTCTCTAGTTATTCGGCAGTATGCTTTATTTGAATATTTTGATAGCAAATAAGTTTAATAATAGAGGAAATATTGTTATGAGTAAATTAATTGATTAATAAATTCGAATCGGTTGTCTGTCTTTCCTCAACCATACTCTGGTAGGTTTTTCATTTGTTGAACCTTGAAGGTTTGCGTGAAAGCAGATTGGCGGAATGTAACACACCCTTGAATATTCCTTGCACAGTTCTACTTCGCATGGTGATAGAGATGAACACTTCCAGCTCATTTAAAATGAATACGTCAAAAAGTCATCGAATATAATAGCTGATGTCAGTTTAAGCTTAGGCATAATTTTTGGTATTGCACATGAGCAACCGATCTATCAGTCCTCTAGAAAGACCAAAGAACTGCTATGACTGATTCGAAAATGTTTTTGTAACCATGTTGGGGTCCACATATTCGTGTGGAAAAATATTCAAAAGTCAAAAATTGACGTTTGGACTTTTATTTATATTTCAAAAATTATTTATATGTATATATATAACTTCCTGGTATGGTTAATTGGAATTTGATAACATTGGTTAATTCTAGGAATTTTTTCCTATTTTTCAAGGTTGTCTTGTGTTATCTGCGTAGAATATTGTCATGGATTCTTCTGAAATGTTTATTTCTCATGAAAATCTTATTATTTAGCGAAACGAAATATTCGCTTATGTTGTATTACGTTAACCCATTCAAATTCAAATAGTTAATGTCTAGCATGACTATGATCGAGATTTTTTCTAAAACCGTGATGAGCTGGGAATGTATTGTTAGATTGAGATTTCGTATGCCAATCCCGCACCGCAGTCTGTCTAACTCGGAAAGAAAAGAAAAAACGTGGGCGGTTAATGATGCTATTCAAAAACCAGACAATGTTATACTAGCTAGGCGTGTTTTTTAGCAATCGAACAAAATGGAATTATGAACAGCGGCGGAGACAATATTAAAACCAAACCAGGATTATAAAGATGAAAAGATTAATGAAAAGTGCTCTGACAATTAAAAAGTACCTTTCTGATTACAATTTTTCCACTTTACACATACTATTATCAAAGGAAGTAATATTTGCAGATGTTGCAACTCCGCAACAGAAGCGGCCAAACACGATTATATAATACGCTCAAAGTCCAAATCTAAATTGATCAATGTCTGAAAATAATAGATTTGTAGAACAGAATAAAATAGCCTAAAATTATCTTATACATTTATTTCATTAGATTTAGATGATGTAGGGAGGTGAATATCTCTGATACAACGAAACATACCGGACTATGAAAATAGAATTAATTACAACACATCAGACAATCTAAAAATAATCGGTTGATAGCGTGTAAAAGTGCTAAAGGTAAGCCATATTAAGGATATTTTGCAGTAGTCATTTACCTTAATGGGAATAAAGTTTCCAGATTATGCGTGGCGTATAGGTGAAGCGAGCTAAGTAACATTACCGTATTTTTTATCCTTCCTTTTTGTTGGAAAATATAGTTATTCAGTATAGTAAATTATCGATAACACTGATTTCTGACGCCGGTTTTGACAACCGTGTTATCGACTTCAAATTCTAAAGATAAAAAGTTTACGTAAAGATTACAGAACATTCAATTAACTGGTAATACATAATAAATTATTTCATTTTATTGATGTCCGTATAAGTAAAAGAATGCCAATATTTTCTGTTTGATAGTTTCTTTTGATCTTATATGGTTAAAGATAAAAGAATATCTGCAACATGCCAAAATTCGCCAAGTTATTAAATTAACAAGTATTAAAATTGGGATTTTTTTAAGAGACTAATAATTATTTTATAGGATGTCGCAACAAGGCACTATTATAATGAATAGCTCGATTGGATCTAACTCACTCTAATATCAATGATCCAAATTCAATATGGTTAAGAACTGGACTTCCAGGCAATGAGTTGAAACCTCATGTATATACTACATATTCTTAGTAATTCTAATAACATATGTGTCTGATAAAATAGTGCCTATAAAATCGTTAATATTAAAGTACATAAAAATTCGGAAAGTCTCTAATACATACATCAGAAATATTCTGCAGGCGTAGAATGTTGAGAGTATCTTGTACTGATAAAAAGAGCAAATCAATCTATTCTAGAGCAACGCGGAATAAAAATAGAAGTGAGTATTTTGGTAGTGCCAAATTCTATCATGTTGCTAAAAGCAACGATATTGACAAAAATCGAGGGATATAACAATTCTAGAATACAGGAGGATTACTAAACATTTAAGATGGTCGAAGATCATGAGGGTAAGAAAGTCACTTGATAATTTTGATTATCTCGAAATAATTGTTAACATCATAGGGATGTAACTTTTTTTTGTTTTTGTATTCATATTAGCTATCGTCGTTTAGTATTCAAAACATTTGAAATTGAAGATGCTCGGATTGTTTTGTAAATTTCTGCTGTTTTATTATATAAGTGTACGGAAAAAATATACAGATGTGGACATAAAATAAAATATAAATTATTCAATAGTTAATAACGATATTCTATTGGAAATATGAGCTTATTTTCCGTTCATCTTTTAGCAATGCATTTAAGAGTACAATTTCTGGAGCTAGTGAAAATTGTATCAACAAACTATTATGTGATGACCTAAATTCATTATCGTTAATTTTTTACGACTTTATATGCTACATAAAAGAATTTTTTAGCAATGCATGAATTTGTTGTTAATAACAAAACTATTTTACTACCTACTAAATTTGATTCAATGCAGGAATTGCAACTAGTTTTTCAGGTGGATAATCAATCTTTCAATCAAACTATAATTCTATGAATTATGTCAATCTGGAATGAGCAATGATCTGTTGAATGTAGAAATAGTACAGTAGTAGACTGATGTCTACTACTACCTATAAAATGAGTTATTTGAACGAAATCGTATACAGGGTTCTTCACGACGAGCTGAATCGATATGTATAAGGGAAAGTACTGCGACTAGTGTTCTAAAAATTTGCTTGCATGGGTTTTCCAAAATACTCGTTTCAGTAAAATAATTTCAGTTTTCTGAAACTTCCGGTTATACCGGATTATACCGGATGTGGATACAAAATTCGTTACTTTAGACGGAATGCTATGGTTTTTATTAAATTTTTGAAATCTAAGCGAAATTTCAATATAAGTTTATATAAGGCATCGTATGCCTAAAGTCCACCATTTTTTAATTACCTCACATTTTTGAAATTTCTGTACACATGCAGCCCAGCCCTCCTATAAAAAAAATTATATTTCTAAGTTTAAGTGAGTCAGGTCTAATATTTTTGGGGTTTGGGGTAACTTACAGTTACAATTATGCCGAATTTCGCTATCTAAAAACTTCGAAAACTTAATTTTTTCAAATGGCAACTCCCATTTTTCCCTTTACCATTGGATTTTACGCTTTAAATTAAGGGGACTTCTTTAGTAATATATATATATATATATATATATATATATATATATATATATATATATATATAGTAATATATATATATATATATATATATATATATATATATATATATATATATATATATATATATATATATATATATATCTAAAATTAACGGTTTTTGTAGAAACTTGAAAAAACTGAAATTTTCCACTTCCGGTATAGCCTGAAGTTTCAGAAAACTGAAATTATTTTAGCTGAAACGAGCATTTCGAAAAACCCATGCAAGCAAATTTTCAGAACACTAATGCATATCGATTCAGCTCGTCGTGAAGGACCCTATACATTGAAAAAATGTTTCATTGTAAGTAAATCACAGGGCAAAATTAGATTCTATTGAATTTTTTCTAATATACAGCAATGTCATAGTAACAAGCAGTATTTATAAAAAACATTAGCTACATTTTCCACATTACCAAGTTAGTCGATTTAAATATTAGACGTTCACGTTATGGAGAAAAATCATCAGAATTTACTTGGTTAGGTTAGGTTAGATTTAGTAGTGAAGTGGTTTTCTAAAATTCTCTTAGGTTTCTCAACTTCTTGTTATCTTATCTTAAATCTTAATTTTTGAACTATTAAGTACTTGACTTTTAAGAAAAACGCTTGATTCAATTTGTGTAGAGTCATCGTTATTCATATTTATTGGAATTATTGTTCTTGTTGTTGTTATTAGTCTTTTAAAAATAAATTGCGTACGTCCCTCGACAAATTAAAAAAGGGTGTATCAAACAGTTGGTGAAAATTTGAACAAATTATTATTTTACTTAATCAAAAATTGAAATTCACATTTTGTGGAAACGTAATATTGTTCATTATTATTTATTTTTATTAATAATAACCGTGTTATGAAGAATCAATTACTACTCAGACAAGAGCTACCCGAATGATGCTATCTTGTAGGCTATGCCGATGACATCGTCATCACTGAGAGAGACAAGAGAAATCCAAGATAAACTAACCAGTGCTATGCGGATTCTGAGAAGATAGCCATTCCGCTAGCGGCGGAAAATATCGATATAATCTTCTTGACCATGAAGCAGAATGCAAAGTTTGACAATATCCAAGCGATGAATATCGAACAGCTCTCCATCGAGACGAAAGAATCCATAAAATATTTAGAAAATGACTTGTGAAAACATATAAGAAAAGGAGCAGGCAAATAATCAACTATAAGACAATCGCTTAGTCGACTAATGAAAAATATCGAGGGTCCGACTGGCACCAAAAAAGACTGGTGATTTTGGTCACAAATTCAATACTTCTGTACAGCGTAAAGACTAGGTAGATAAAGGTTCACCGCAAGAGAATATCCAGGGTGCAACGTAGAGTCGCTCTTAGAATATGCAGTGCATATCGCTCAGTATCAGAACCAGCAGTATTAGTTATTGCGGGAACCATCCATCCCTGTAGATCTGCTAGCACTCGAACTCAAGAGAATACGTAAGGAAGAAAAAGCTAATGAAATCATCAACAAAGCCAGAATCGCGAACGAAGAAAGAGTCGGGAACAGGGATAAATGGCAGCAGAGGTATGATACGTATCAACGAGGTAGATGGATTGCGCGCCTATTATCATATGTCACAGATTGGATAAAGAGAAATCACAGGAAGGTGAACTATTACTTGACCTAAATACTCTCCGGACACCGTTACTTTCGATCCTATCTGTTCGAATGTGAAGCAACAGCTGAAGAGATCATAGAACACCGAATGAACAGAGCAAACGACATTATAGTGGATAACAGCTATTCTGTGGAATGCTAACGCGGGTACTCTAAGAAGTTTAGTTTGAAGAGGAAGGGTTTTAGTGGGTCGTAGAAATGTAGTACATCAGTAGGTTTCGTATGGCCACTGATGGTGCGAGTGTGCATTTCCCTCTTCGGATAAAAAATGTATCATTTATTCACAAGAAGAGCGAAGAAGAATATGAAGCCCGTTAAACAATTATTTACCAAGAACAGATTGAAATATATCTTCAACAAATATCCAGAACATAGAAAAATATATACAAATGCCTCAAAATCTGACGTAACGGTATAGCAATTATAAACTCTACATTAAACCAAATTGTCACTACGGTTCTTGATATCATATGAAAATGCGGCGGCAATCAAATTTTAGACAATTAAAATCTGTGAAATCATGTGGCGAAAATGTAATAATTGTTAATATTTGGCATGGATTAGGATTGAAATATATTCGTATTATTTGTGTAACTGCGATAAGGGAACTGAATGTAACTTGTGTAAAATCAAATTAACGTTTGATTATTTATAATACCTAAATATTATCAAAAACGGGACAATTTGAAATCACTTCTAAGTTGGGTGAAATTCTAGGTGGAATGTGTGATTTAGACTATTTCTACTTATATAGACCACAGATATATTACCTACTGTAAGCGATAACCCACGATTTTTAAGATTAAAAAAAAATGTATTGAGTCACTCGACTGATATCATTTGTTGAAAACCAGCATGAGTTGAAAAGAGTGATTAATGAACTACCACATAATGACACTTTCCTTTCTTCGAATAATTTTTACATTATCTACTTATTTCCGTGTATTAGAATAGCACAAGCTTTCTATTTCAAGAAATCACTTTAACAATATACATGGTACAGATCCACATTTTTGTAGTTACAAAACAATAGGAAATTCTTGACGTAAATTGGGGAAAACTGTTGAGAGTTTATTATTTAAAAAAAGGAGACAATATAGAAAGAGATATTTTACTCCATTAGGAGAATGATGCAAGAGTAGTCCAAACAATATCGTGACAGACAAATAATAATTCATTGAAAAGATTTTCTGATAGATGAAAGTTTAGGACACGGCAGCTGATGTCACCAAAAAAACGTATCAAATGTGTTCACCATTTCAATGAAAACTTTTGTTTGAAGTTGTAATAAATCATGTAAAACATTTAAAATAACAATTGTTATTGACATACTCACCTAAGACTAGAGATGTTTGCGAAGTGGCTATCTCAATCGTGCCTGTAAAAAAATCAATACTATATAAAATTTGAATGAATTATAAGTGTTATAAAAAATATAACATAAAACAATAATACCAGAAACAAACATGAAAATTTGTGAATAAATTTTAGACATAGTGATTTCTAAAAAAAGAGTAAGTTAAATATTCGAACCCAATTTAAATTATTTTCATAACTACATTAATTAGTCTATTTTCTTCTATTGACATTTTCAGTTCTAGTTTTATTCAAAATATTTTAGGAATTACAATCCAAACATTGGAGCTACTGTAATATGTATGGCAATATACAAAATTAGAAATATAGAACGTGGTGTTTAAATCGAAAGAGTCCAAAGAATAAAAGAGAAGTTACATAAAACTGTGATTTATGGAGCAAGCAAAAAAATTCTGAGAGAACAAATATGAAAACCAAGTAGCAGCAATGAAATTATCTGAAATAGCAATGAATGGACATTTAAATATTTCATATTAATAGTAACAAGAAATTTGAGATTAGTTTACGCATTCAATTCGGCCACCCACTGTGCTATTCGAGTACACCATATATTCTCAATATGAATATTTTGTTGCTAAATCGTCTTGATTCTTAGTCTCCTTTTGTTAAAAACAGATAAAATCTTGGCGTTTGGACCTATTGCGGTTCTAATCAACATATAATCTCACATTGACAATTTTTATAATAATATATATTAAATATCAAAAAAATCTATTTTTAACTCCACTACATAATTTTTTTAACTTTAGTTGTCATATCTCAAAAATCAGTAGCAACCTTCATTTAAATTATTCATAGTTTCATTGAAATTTATAAAATAGAACTATACATTGTTCTTTTTAGGTCTTTTTTATAATTGATAACTGTTTGTATTCTATGTATGTGAACCATTTCAAAGTATGTATTCCTTTTTTTCTTGTATTTGACTCTGTTTTAAAAATTTTTGAATTTTTATAATTAAAATACCTATTTTGATCTATTTTTTGAGTATTTAGATGCCTGTCATCACAATTCACAATCATTACAAGGTACTTAATATATAATACAACGTTTTGTTTTTGGATGTTTTAGATTTTATGTTAGTGAAATATTTTGATACTGAATTTAGGTCCTTCATGTCCTTCATCTGTTCTAATATCATATTTACTGAAATTATTTGATATTTGTTTTTCTTTTTGACCATGGTAAGCAAAGATGTTTAACATTTTTAGGTTTAGGTGGCCTTCTGTCGAATATGTCATTTATAATTTTTTTCGTAATGATTTTTTTCTTTCAAGGTAATTTCGCTTTTTTAAAAGCTAAGTATCTAAATCCGGTTGGATAGCTCTATCAGCCAAACTGACCTTTTTGGTGACATATTGACATGAATTAAAGATCAAATATATTGAGTTCCAAGTTGGTTTTGTATATTATTCTTTAAATATTATTGTTAATTCATACAATGTGACACAAAGAAAATTAATTTTATCAGTTTGTTCAGTTTTCACGATAAGAATTGAATTTTTGGCTTATATATTCAATTTCATGTTTTGGTAGAGTAGTTAATGCAATCAAATCATCTACATAGAAGAAAAAGGATAGTTATTAGACTTGATAGGGATGTCCTCATAGCATTTTTCATGAATTAATGTATGGTTTTTTGATATTTCATGGTTTGTTAAATAATTCTGAACAAATTCATTACAGAACAAAATCAACAAAATCAAATTCATATTTTATTTCTAAAAACTTAAATTAGGCAACGATCAACTTCAATTAAGCCAATATTAAAATAAAAGATCCTGAAAATAAGTGAATTTGCTATTTATGTTATGCCACTGTTCAGACTTGCGTCGTTGAGACTCGGCAACATTCTTTTATCTTTCTTTGCCATAAGCAAAATATTTGATTGTCGTTTGTTAAATTTACATAGAAACGCTATATATTTTGTTTTATGGTGCTAGAGGATTACAAATTTCACCCATGGTCCGATTGTGATCGAACATCCAAGAACAAAACGACTCTCAAATACTCTAACAACAACAAGGCTAAGGAAAACCTGAAAATAAATTTTTATTGCCTTTTATCATACTTTGCATATTTTTCCTCGCATATTAAATATTAAAAAACTCCTCATTTTATTCATAAACAAGAAAATAGAAAGAACAACTATGTATAAAAATAATAAAACTATTAGCATAACACCTGTAAAAATTTCTATATATTACGTAAAAAAAGTGTGTTCAATCAGTATTGCCACCGTCAGGGGGTCGCACTGCGACTACGGGTGTAGCAAGCCCGAGGTACCCTAGCTAGAGCTCCTCCCCACTCCCAAGGTGGACTCTTCCCAAAAAAAACCCACTATTCCTAGAAGATTCTCTTCCCCCAACGCTATTAGGTTGCGAGGGCTAGGGGGCTTCCTAACTTTTTTCCCTGTATCCCGGTTTGGTTCTGCGCTGTAGTCTGCTGGGAGTGCATCGCCCTGCTTTCGGTTCGTCACCCAAGTAACTGCTGATGCTGATGTGAGCTAGTCTCTGCCGAGGTGGATGATGGCGCTGGATCGGAAGCCAGCCACTACGGGCCCTGATCAGGTGGTATGTATTGAATGTGGAAGTCGGAAGTTCACATCGCCCCGGGCGAGTCTGGTCCGTCTGTGTGTTCCGGGACTGGCTAAGCGAGGATTGGGCCTCAGTGAACTGGGGTAGGCGACCGCCGAGGGTACACCCGTTCTCAATCAACTCGACCCGCCCCCTTACATACGAAGCGCTGGTGACAAGAAATAAATGGATTGCTATGGTAACGAAAAAACTGCACTATCTTTAGAAGGCAAAGGACAAAATGAGGGAGATATGACCCCAACAGGTTATCACTGGATGTTTACTACAGACCCTAGTGTTAGGAGATCCTCATTGGCAAGAACACCACCAATCAATCGCAAAGATTCAATTGCCTCTGCCACGGATGATGTTTTTGTTAGCCTAGAGACAAACTCTGGCACACGTTAAGATGACAAGACTGGGAGCCCCAGTAACACGGCGTACGAAGCAAGTAGCGACAACAGTCACGACGGACTGGCAAAAAATACCAGTCCAGCCAAAAAGAAACGAAAGCGAGACTAACATGGAAAGCATATCCCGGATGATACTAGCCAAGAGATGACTGCTGTTTTGACCGCCTTGGGTAGTCTTAATAAAAAAGTTGACGAATTGAAAAATGAAGTCAAAGTGAGTACAAAGACAAAAACTGAAATCAAGGTAATAACGAGAGAGCTCGTAAGCATAATGGCAACCCTGAACAGAAAAATGGATGTTTTAAACATCAGACACACGCATATGGTGCGAAACAACACTGAGCAATCATCACCAAGTAAGAGCAAAACTGCTAATAATTCAGCTAAACCAGAGGACAATAATCTTAGCTACGCAAGACAAAGTATAGGAGTCCAAGCTGATGAAACCGACATAAGACGAGAGGTATTCGATCTTACAAATGAAATACGCACCAGGGTAGAAACTCAAATAACAGCAAGAAAAGGATGGACAGGGCTAGAAGAGGTAATACATCTCGAGTGGCCAGAAAGCTGCTACCAAAGCACCGGTGTTACAGAGCTGGGATCGCTTAGAGAGCTACGAGGAAACCTGGTAATAGTAGCAGACCCTGATGTAACCTTGACGACCACTACGGAAAGTGACCTAAAATGCAACTTCCCGGAAATAACAAGCCTTATGTGCGAAGAGCTTGAGGAAGGGTGTATTGAATATGTGAGGACGAACACCGAGGTCATACTCAGCAAAGGCAAAAATGGAGCAAGGTCAAGAACCATGTACATGCAGCCATACAAGGTCAACCCAGAAGGGAAAAACGACATGGGTCAACTATATCAGTTGCTAGGCAAACTGCAAGCAGAGGTCCAAAACCATGGAGTGAAAATCTACCTTAGAAAGTGCACAGAAGGTATCTTCAGGGGATCTGAGGTCAAAGTGCAAGTTATTATACCTAGAGATCCAAGCCGACTAGCACCTAAGTCAAGTAAGGGAGGACCAGCGACGACAACAGAGAAGATTATAATCAAATCTGAAGGAAAGCAATATGCTGACATACTCCGTTCGATCAAGAGTAGTGTGAACATAGACGAGATGGGTGTTAAGGTAAAAGGCATTAAGAAAACTGCTAAGGGTGATGTCCTTATGGAGATACTTGGAGAAAAAAATCAAGTAATCGCCCTCAGACAAGCTATAATGGACAAAGATAAAGATACCCAGGTCGAAATTAAAAGAGATGAAGACATTATTCATATTGCGGACATAGACGGAGATATGAACGCAAAACAGATAGAGCAAGATGTCAGGAAAAGCGTAGCAAACGCAAAAGAAGATGACGTCCGAGTGCTCTCTTGCAGGCCAAACCAGAGGGGAAACCAAACTGCTACACTTGCGGTCAAAAGAAGAGTGGCCAGCGAATTACTCAAAATGGATACCGTGAGAATAGGGTGGGCACCGTGCCAGGTCCGAGCAAGGGTCAAAATCACCAGGTGTTTCAAATATTTGGAGTTTGGCCACCGCACCAATGAATGCAAAGGAACCGATAACTCGAAGATGTGCCTTAAATGCGGCAAGGATAACCACAAGGCCAGAAACTGCCTTAACAAAAGCTATTGCCTAACATGTAAAAAAGACGGTCACAGAGCTGATCAGACTGCTTGCCCTTACTACCTTAAGCTTGTAAAAGAAAAATCAAAAGCAAATAGTGACACCAGACGCAGGCTCAGTACTGCACGCGGTCAAAACTTTAGTGTTCAATATTAAAATACTTCAAGCCAACGTTGGACGTGCCTATGCAGCTCAAGACATGGCGTATGCCACCGCAGTTCAGCAAGGTATTGATATTTTGGTAACTGGGGAACCGAACAAAAGAAGAACTAAAGAAGCAAACTGGATCAAGGACAGCAGGCATAATGTGGGGGTCCTACTTCTGAATAAAAAGCTTGGCGTAATAAACCACGTAGCCGGAGATGGTCACGTAATTATCAAACTCAAAGATCTTGAACTGATATGTTGCTATATATCCCCAAACATCAGATTGGAAGACTACAAAACTGAGGTGGACAGTATAATGGAGCACATAACGAACAACAGTGATGCCATTATTCTGGGAGACCTAAATGCCCCCAATGTGGGGGCATTTAGGTAACCGATGAAAAGGGTCAATACTGGATGGAATGGATCAACGCTCGCGATTTGGTGGTTCTGAATACTGGAAATGAGCCCACATTTATCCGAGGACATAGCGAGTCCTTTATTGATGTCACCATAGCAACCAATTGTGTATCTCAAAGAGTAACCAACTGGGAGATACTTGATACCGAAACACTGACAGAGCACAGACATATCGCATTTGAAATTAAAGTAAATAGAGCGAAGATCAAAACAACTTCAATAAGGCCCCTTATTGATTGGACCGCCTTTAAAGCCTGCATAGAGTTACTTACCATTACTCCAGATGAAGTGAGTCATGAAACAGGAACCAAGCTGATACAAATGGCAAGCAAGAACAGCACGCAAAATCGAATTTCAAAGACTGAAACACCGTATTGGTGGAATGAAAACATTGCTGAAAAACGGTCACTATGCAACAGATTAAGAAGGGTACAACAACGTGCGGCGAGAAGAAACAACCCAAACCGAGACGATATTGAAGCAATGAAAGAGGCGTACAAGACCAATAGAAGGGAACTCTGCTGCCTAATTAAGGAATCAAAGAAGAAACACTGGAACGGCATATGCAAAGAACTTGATAATAATATATGGGGAGATGCGTATAAGCTAGTAGCAAAAAAGCTTAATACTCTAAAACCCTATGAGCTTGACATCGAAAAGAAATCCGAAATCGTGGCAGTACTGTTTCCACCCGGAAATGATAAGTGGAGATACCCTGAAAAGGAAGCTCCAGCCCCACCCTTCACAGCAGAGCTAAGGAAGGTAGCCCAAGGTATCAAATGTGGAAAATCACCTGGAATTGACCAAATTCCCCCTAAGGCTATCAAAATAGTAGCAGATTGTGCCCCAGACTGGTTATTAGGCATGATGAGCAAACTACTCCAAAAACAGGAATTTCCAAATGAATGGAAAGTTGCAAAGATGGTTTTAATACTAAAACCAGGAAAGTCAGCTGAGTTACCTAGTTCCTACAGACCACTCTGTCTGTTAAATTCTTTGAGCAAGTTACTAGAAGCGTTCATACGGGAAAGACTACAAGATGAGCTTAAAGACAGAGGAGGGTTGCACATGTGTCAGTATGGATTTCAAAAAGGGAAATTCACGATCCAGGCTGTAGAAGCTGCACTGAATACTGTAACGGAGTTCAAAAGTAGATTCTGCACCCTTGTCACAATTGACGTTAAGAATACTTTCAACACTGCATGCCACAGCCTGATTATCAAAGAGCTACAAAAAAGGAAAATATCGACATATCTAATAAACCTTGTCTCTAACTATTTAAGAAACAGAAAGCTGCAATTAGAAAAGAATAGGGAGGTAGATATTACGTCAGGTGTTCCCCAGGGCTCCGTCCTGGGTCCACTGCTGTGGAATGTACTATATGACGGCGTGCTGAGCTTAGAACTAACTCGTAATGCTGTAACAATAGCATTTGCCGACGATCTGGCGCTGATAGTCGGAGCAGAAAGCCAACAGACATTGGTTACAAACACCAACATGTGCCTGGAAAAAATAAATACCTGGATGAGAGACAACAAGCTTGCTCTTGCCCCCCACAAAACTGAGGCAATCCTACTAAAGGGTAAACAAAAGAGGGAGCAAATAAGCTTCAGCGTAGACGGAGTCAATATAAAGCCAGCAAAGAACCTGAGATACCTAGGTATAACCATTGACGAAAGTAGAAATTTTGGCAAACATGTAGAAACAGTAACAAAGAAAGCAATAGAAAGTGTTTCCAAACTTGCTCGGATTATGCCAAACGTAGGAGGTCCTAGGCAAAGCAAAAGAGCAGTGTTGTGTAGTGCTATGCAAAATATTGTCCTATATGGAGCCCCAATATGGCAAAAAGCGCTTATGAGAAAAAAGCACTATACTACGGTCAATAGAGCACAAAGAGACATGCTGCTGCGTGTAGCCCCTCCGCCTTCCGAACTGTGTCTGGGGTAGCACTCCAAGTAATTACGGATACGGTGCCCATTGATCTCTTAGCCCAGGAAAGAACATCCAAGTACAAATCGCTACAGAATAGCAACGAAGCTAGAGAAAGTTCCCTCACAACATGGCAAACTAGATGGGAAGGTGAGACAGTAAAGGCCCAGTGGACCAAAAGGTTAATACCAGACATCAAGCCGTGGGTTAAGTGCGAGCACCGCCAAGTAGACTACTACCTAACACAGGTCCTAACAGGACATGGCGTCTTTCGATGTTATGCCAAAAGGTTCAGAAAAGACACCACGGATAGATGTATATACTGTGCCGCCGTAGACACTGCCGAACATACCATCTTCGTATGCTACAAGTGGAGAGAGGTCAGAGATAGGACTTGCAGACAGCTGGAATGCGAGCTCACTCCAGACAACATTGTAGAGAAGATGCTTGACAGCTCAGAGAACTGGAAATCGGTGCAGAACATGGCTAAGAGTATTCTCAGCAACAAGGAAAAAGATGAAAGACAAAGACAGCAGAGAGAAAGGAACCCGAACTCCTAATCCCGAGAGGGGAAGGGAGACGTATGGTAAAAGGAAACCACTGATAGCTCGTCACTCATGAAGTATGTTCCAGGAACGATGCCATAAGTGACAAAAGGGGCCGTAGACGACAAGAAGGACACTCCAACCGTCCGAGCCCCTCTGCTGAGCAGGACTCTGCAGAGGTGGTGAATGTTTCCCAGCAAATTGCTGAGGAAGTGTGAGGAAGTCGTTTAAAAAAAAAAAAAAACAATCAGTATTGCCATTAAATTAACCGCAGGAAAATGAAATAAGTAACAAACGTAATGTGGCGTATTAGAAGCGTCATTTATAAGGTACATATTTAAATAAGAATGTATAAATTGTCAAATTGAAGTTTGATTTTACTGTACGATCAAATCAGATTCCTGAGTTACATTTTCAGCTTTACTGTTCTTATATTATTTTATACACATAGCTTTTGATCACATACGTGATGGTTATATGGATGCTACTGCAGGAGAGTAATTAAATCTTAGTTTGTAAAATATTAACTTTAAATTTTGAAAATTTTTTATATAACTTTTCTGAAATCATATTCACCTAATAATAAATTTCATCTATCTAGAAAATATCACAGGGTAATTAGGAAGTTTTGCAGAAATAAAGCAGGAAATATCGATGAACCTGCGTAGATCGTATTAGCAAATAGAGTATTTCTCAAATCCTTGATTAAGTAGCATTATTACTTTTCTACCGTTTTACGATCTAATTTAGTTTTTATGAAACTTGTTATTGAGCCAATGGCAGTTTCATTTGTTTATTTTTTCTGACTTATGAAGTGAGAAATTAAGATTCCAATAATAACACAAGAAGGGCTCTATGTATTTTAAATCTGAATCTTCATAACCCAGAATAGGTACATACCTAATTTAACATTATTCGGTCCACCTGTTTTTTGATATTACATGTTTCCAGACTTTTGTCTCACTTTGTATGAATAGAAGGAAAATATTACATTTCAGTTTATTTCCACTAAACGTTATCAGAGATAAAATAAGGATGACTTGTGAAGATATTTGCTTTGACTTTCCGTGAATATATTGTACATGTATTTGGAATATGCATAACTACCCCTTTTTTAATTTATTCGTCATCTGCATATGCCGTTAGGGACTGGTTTGTTAGCAGTCGCAATTATTTCAAGTACGGTTGTAAAAAGTAAAATTGAAACATCAAAAATAATGAAATAAAAAATATCCCAAACCTGTAAACCAGCCCGGTCATAAAATAATAAAAACGAAATTATAAAAAAATGATTTTCCTCCGAAAAGGAAAAATACTAATCTTGAGGGAAAATATTTTGGAAAATAATAAAACTATTATTTTATAAATGAATATTTGTTTTTTTGTTAGGCCAGAATATAAGTCTCATCGCTCGTATCACTAGAGGGCCATAAAAACTACATTTTGAGATGTTTAAATATCTTGTTTTTCTCAAAGATATTAAAGGCCACCAATATACCAAGTTTCACCTTAGTTTGAAGGTGATGGAAAAATTAACTCATCTCCAGAACCTCAAAGTTATAGCACCAAATTATTTTCATGATAAAGTTTTTGTTTCGTCTGGACCCAATCGCTCATAAATAGATTTTTGAAACTTTTGGAACAAATACCTAGAGATATTGACAATTTTGCAAATCATTCATTTGTTCGTTTGTGAATTTTTGGGTTATACCATACTTTTTATTTTTTAGAAACCACAATCACATAGATTCGAAACATCCTACTTAAGAAGTATTGGGAAATAAAACACTTGGAAAAGATCCAATTACTCTATTTCTTACAATTCCAGGACAAGCATTAATTTATTGTATCATCTGAGTATTATGAGTGTATTGTACACCAAATATATTCATTATATTTATATAAATGTTATTTCAAATGAAAATACTCAAGGTATAACTTGAAAAAATATTTTAATATCATTTTATTACTCTCTCTCTTACATAAAAATAGTCTATAGATATAAACCTGGAAAAAATAAACAAAGCAGTGAACAAACATAAACAAAAAGTAAAAAGTACAAAACAAAAGAGCTTTTTTATTTCCACAAATTTCAGATAAATTTTCTTTTATATCATAATAACAGATTAGAATAGTATACAAAAGTTGTCTTAGTAAGTAATAATGGAAAAGAATATAACTAACCTTATCTAAAATTCAAACTCCGTGCAAAGATTTCAGTTCTTCCAAATTCCAGTCTGAATTTTTTTTTTTTTTATTTGCATATACGAAATTTCGCACATTGCAATATTTCAGTTTTCTTTTTCATGTAGATAGGTTCTATATCTGAGAATCGTACGTGAGAATCCAATAAATCTCTGTTAATAACCTTAAAAATATGCTTTTTTAATCTCACTGATATTTTCACGTACAGATCGTGGCTTCTATTCAGAATTTTCGCAATAACCCGGTTTTCATTTCGACTTCAGTTTTGGGATCGCCATCAAATATTCAGGAATTTGGATATTTTTGACATTCATGGCGCGATAAAAAGCAGCTCAATCACCAGGATCAGCATCGGGAGATCAGGATCAAACAAAAAAATATGACACTTTCGTATCTGATAACTTCAATTTATAACCGTAAGAGGAAAATGTTGCAATATAAATTTGTTCTAGTATAATATGAGCAATATGAAATATTTCAACATAACTTATATATTTACTTTCTCAGTATTAAAACAAATTTAAATTGATACGAATTAAATTGTGCAATCA
This sequence comes from Diorhabda sublineata, assembly GCF_026230105.1. Lineage (NCBI taxonomy): Eukaryota > Metazoa > Arthropoda > Insecta > Coleoptera > Chrysomelidae > Diorhabda > Diorhabda sublineata. The sequence continues at coordinate 12,061,960 of NC_079485.1, read as the reverse complement.
TTTAATTACTTCCTTTCCCAAAGGAAATAATGAGACCATAGTAGTTTTTGACAACACCATAAAGAGGTTACGAAACGTTAAGATAATAGATAGAGCCTAAATTCTTGAATGTAAACTGGACTATGACTTCTGGAAAGTTCACCAATGTAAATATTACACGTTAAATTTACCTAAGCGGAAGAAACCTGTAAGTCCATAATTCAAAGTAAATTGAAATAGTCTGCAGAATGTTTATTTACTAGAAAGGTGAGTGACGTATAGATTATAAGAATATTTCTCATCTAAGGACGAGAAGGTAAAGTAATCGAGTGGACAGGAAAAGAATATTATTTTCGAATAAACGTGCAAGCAATAAGTTGAAAAATACAATTTTCAGTTTTCAATTGTTGGTAAGGAGCTTCGTCATCCTGAAAATAAGCGAACAACCAAGATTGAAAGGGCTAGAAGATATTATCTAGGGAGATAGGATTATTGTTTTAAGAAAATTGTCCACTAGCTTCAACATAAAGTCACCAGGGGTTAGAACGAAATACATCAAAGCAAAGAGGGTGAGTGATATTGTGTACAGAATTTAATGTATCTGTCTTAGATTTGGGATTTGGTATGTAGAGAAATTAAGCATAGAAAATGAATCTATAGATGAATGAATAGATGAACGATAACAATATGAATGAAATATTAGCAATATTTCTAGAATTCTTAGAATTGTTTCAGTTACCTGTGAACACTATCTAGAATTCGCGATTTCATCATGGTTGTTCATCATCCATCTTTATGTAACTGTATAAATACTTAACCGTTAGAGAATTTCCTCCAATTGTTACGAAATTCGCCTCAGGATTATTGAGATACTCCTTCGCAGTACACATTAAGAGTGGAACCAAATAAAAATGACTTAATGAGCCTTGTTTAGTGTAAAATTCCCTAATATAGGGAATACAGAAAAGTTGGTCCTATAAGACCAGAACTGAAAAAGCATTGAATGTTTTACCTTTACCTTCTGACATAAAAACGTTCCAGGAATTTGATAAAATTATAAATTATATATATATATATATATATATATATATATATATATATATATATATATATATATATATAATATATGATTGTGAACATCGTTAGTTTATAATCACTCTCGCGATATTATAAACTGACGAATAATTGTAAACTGCAACCAACCATTTACAATTTTACGTTTATTTCTCGATAGTTTACAATCTGTCATGTCGAATCGTCAAATTGCGAAATAACATGCAGGGTTCATAATATGTCCGTCAAATTATGAACCGGCCCCGATTGGTGGGTCTTGGCGGTAGCTCGTTCTGTATCCATGGAGTTAAGAAACAAACGTGAGAGGCAAGAAAAGAAAATTCACAATTAATTGTGTGATATCAAGATATTTACGTTTTATGTTAATAGCTATGTATGTCCCGTGTAGTAGCAAAATAAAAAAATCAGCAGTAAAAAATATTCATTTATTGCATCATGTCAGAGAACTGTGACATCTGGAATTACATAAAACATTAGCTTTTTACAATGACATTTGTTAGACACACATTGTCCTTTTTCATTATTTCTGCAATTGCACTGTTTCATGCCTTGTCCGCCGAAAGAAGAGGACATTGATGCGACAGTTCTTAACGGCAATGTAACCTAAAAAAGTAGTAAATGTGGTGTTTAGGTGAACAATTACTTACTCATTCTGTAGAATTTTAACTTAATTTGTGTTGATTAATAGTTATTTATACACCAAGTGAGCTAAAACACAGTTTATTTACGAAAAGAAAGTTTTAAGCTTATCAGTCCGTAGGGAGAATGAGATAATTTCTTTGAGGAAATCAACTGTCTTAGCTCACGTGGTTTATATGTCATAATTTAATATGGCAAAATTGTATAAAATAAAAAATGAAACACAATGAAACAAGGTGTAAGTACTGTACTGATGATGACGAAGTGACCAATCTATTTCATCAAGTAAGGTTATTATTTAGTTGTAATTTATTAGACAGAGAATGAAATACATTTCTAAGAACAATTTTTAAGTGATATTAACTAGTTAAATTAATACTGACCTAAGTAGTGTCGCTCTTGGAGATGAAAGAACAGCATTTCGTGGCATCCAATCTTTAATGACTCCAAAAGCAGTGCCAAATCGGTATAATTCGTTTTTCTTCTCTAAAACTTTTCCAATCAGATTTTTGCTATCCAAAGGCCCTCTGTCTAATTGTGGAACTTCAACTAGTACTGGCGAACCAACACTGACCTCTTTAAATTTCTTAGATGATGTGGCTATCATTTTATCTGCTACTCTTTTTAAATTTATGTGCGACTGTTTTCTTTCTTGCACTATGTTACGTTCATTCAGACACAGATGACATAGCAATTGTGAGCCATAATCCTCATTTTCTTCTGACACAACTCAACACATTGTGTGAACCAGCTGTTTGCATTTCATACATGTATGTGCTCCAAAAGCTTCTTTATTGCAAATGTAACACACCATATTCTTGATCTCCTCAATAGTTATAGGAACATCATCTATGTTAGTCAGTGCGTCAAACTTGTTAGAAATGATGGATTCATTATTGACTTGATATAGGGATTCTGTGGTGAGGATTTCTTTACTGACTGCAGATATTTCTTCCTCTTCATTATCCGATTTATGTATAATATCCAAAATATCACAGGTTTCACACGTACTTCAGGAGGCATTTGTGGACTGTTTGAAATATTGTTTTGATTTTGGACACCTATTTGCTGGCTTAATATAGGTACTTCTTCTTGTTCATTCGCCTCTTGGTCCTTTTGTGAATTATTTCGCTTGTCATCGTTATTAATCTCCTCAAAAACTCTCTCCATGTTTTCTTCAGTTTTTAAGCTGGATACAATATTTTTGGACAAACACGTGGACGAGAGTCCTAGTTTTGGATCCTCTCCAAACAAGGCTTTATATGGAGTCCTTGCAATTGTTGAATGGTAAGACGAATTTTTCTGAAGTTGAACGAAATAGCAGCCTATAGACTAATTAGTAGATTTGTTATCCATCATCCAAGCTCAAATAATATTTTTTACATTTTGGTTTGAACGTTCTATACTTCCTTGGCTTTGAGGATATCTAGGTCTCCCATGGACAATCTTACAAGCAGGCCATAAACTAATGATTTCTTATAATATGGTTTAGTACCTGTACTAAACACTAAACTGTCTGTTAACACGGCTTAAAATTAACTAAAAACTTAACTAAATACTTGCTTACTAAACTCGTGTAAACGGGCCTTTATACACTAAAAATGTTACTTTAAATATGACCGCCAAAGTTATATGAATTATTAAGAACTCTTTGTCAGCTATATTATGAGCGGTTTCTTATTGGGACCGTAGTAAGGAAACACCAAAGTGGACTAACTTTAATATATTTTCCGAGCTTTCGAATACTTATGAATTCATGGTCTGGGAAATAATAAATATATATATATATATATATATATATATATATATATATATATATATATATATATATATATATAATAGTCTACATCTATTGATAATTCTTCAAAGGCAAGTAGCATGTTATATCCCTTCTTAATGGGATATCCTGTATTTTAGCCGTTAAAAATTAATATCAAAAGCTTGAACTTATTAACTCAGACTACTAAACTGATCGAAGCATCCATATTTCTACGCGTCTGTTATTATTGAAGCCTACAACTATAATTAAAAAGTATAGCGGTTGCGAAAATTCCAATTGAAGTGTTTTGGTGTATACTCTTGAATCTTAAATCGTTTCGGCTAGTTTACGCAAATCATAAAGAAATGATTTTTTATTAAACGTTCCATTAGATATTTTCGGTAATAACATAGAATTACAGTTCGCCAGGACTTCGGTTAATTTTGTTTAAAACTCGTTTTTAGTGATTACACTGAAATTTAAAGAAAACGGATCTACAACTTCTGTGGCCTTTTTTTAGAAAAAACACGACTTTTTTTAATAATTTGGCCACCTCTGCCTTTAAAATTGGAAACACCTGTAGGTGATCAGGGCTGGTTTATAATGATCAACGGAATATCAAAGAAACCGGGTGGTCTTAAAGACCGGATTTTTTGCTATAATTTTTATTAATTCCCAGCTCGAAGTTAAATACAGACAGAACTAGTGGTTGCAACGCGAGCCTGTCAAAATAACCACACACTGAGGACAAATTAAGCCTCAAGAGGTCATTTTTTCACCGGGTCATAAGATACGTAGACACAAATAAGTTAAAAAAAAAACATTTCTCAAACATAATGAAACACGGTTATTTATTTTGCATTAACCAGACACCGAAAAAATACTAACGCCAAGCATTAAATTCAGTGACAATTAGGTATACCATCTGAGGTCCGTGGTAAATTCATTGCATAGGATCCTTTGTAAAAATCAATGTAATTTAATTTAAATAAGTCTCTTATGTAGGTAATATCTATTTCTTCAGTTGTATCAAATTAAACTGATTTTAATTACTCATGATTTTTACTGAATTCTGAGTTCGCGGCCTGGCCGAGTACGGTGACCTACTTACCTTAATAAATGGCGTCTACAAATGTGCAATACAGATAAACTTCAATACATTCAATTCTTTGTACAAAAAAGAAATCAGGTTTTTTGCAAAAATAACCGCTAATCTATCAAAAAATGAGTAAAATGCATTGCATTATCCATGTAATAAAAAAGAAATTGTGTCCTATAGTAATAGAAATTTCTAGAAAATTAAATGTATTAAAAAATTTTAGAGTAATTGGTTATTATAATGGCCAAAACAATTGCCTTTGTGGTTAGAAGAATGGTTATTAAACTCATTCAGCTGAATCCCGGTTAGTTAATAGATATTGATTAAAGCTGTACTAATGCAACAATAAGAGATTATTTAGTAATAAATGGGTATAATTCTATCCTTAAGAGATACAACAACTATTTCAGAAAAATAGTATGTTTAAGACAAACTCAAATTAATAATTTATAGAATAAACAGTTTCAAGTCACTTTGCTACATTTGTTATAAACAAATAAACAAATTCAAACTACTATTTCGGTCACCTTTTGTTTTACTCGTATTCTATGTCCGTTGGCGACGTCGGTAGCCAATAAGAACGAGACAAGTCTTCCACTACATCTCGATCCCTTTTTTCTCATGAATAACATCGATTAACCGTAAATCTTTAATTTTCAGCACTTCTGTAGGCGAAATTTTACTTATAATGCAAAAAAGAATACATATTCATTATTCTATATCATTACCATTGTAAAAATCACAAAACATACTTTAGATCAATCAACTGAATTGTTTATATTAGTAAATAAACTCAATGGTAGTAATAAGAATTACCATTATAAAACAGATCATACTTAAAATTAGCGCCTACACATTATAAAGCATATATTTAGTTAGGTATATCCTAACGTTATACTATCGCTGTGACCGACAAAATCTACATATTGACTCTTCTACCAATTCCATCAATTTTTAATTTTTTGTGAGGTCTGCGTTACGCCGAGTAATGATGGTTTTAGATCTGACAGTGTCAGTTGTTTAGTAAATTTGACCACATATGTTTTATATATATTGACTTAATATTTGTATACATTTAACATGTAAAGACAGAGTAAAGTGTCAAAAGATAACGAGAATATCAGAACCCACAGCAAATTGTAAAATATAGATGAAAGGAGTGATCAACCTCTATAAATGGATCAAAATGCAATACATTGGCATTATCCATAATCCTGCATATTTAATGATGATGATAAGAATAATATTAAATAATGAAGTTAAGCAAAGTAATAAAATATTCTATTTCATAACCTTAACAAATATTGTTATTAAGCCTTTCAACAACTTTTCTATTCAATTAAATATCATAATTAGAAAATAGCTATAAGGAATAAAGTAAACCTAAATGTTTTGTACAATATTGGCCAAAATACAACTCTACTCAATATCTGGACAAATCCGGAGATAAAGAAAACAATTTGTTATTGATAAAATGGCACAATTATACGATTGTAAAATTAAATTTCAATTTAGAGTCAAGGAAAAATATTAGATTTATATTGGATTATATCTATGTACATCTAATCCTACTATTGTGAAATATTACTAACATTTAAACATACTAAATGAATTATAAAAAGGAAGATGGAGTCTAATCGTGAGATTAGAAAGGTTGATGTTATATAATAGACTTTTACTCACTAAGAATGGTTATTAAAATTGCAACTGCTAGAATTATTCAATAATTCAATGCCTAACATTTGTTTGTAACTAATATCAATATGAAATATTAAAACACGCCGACAATGATTTCAAGCAAATAAAAAGGAGAAATAAAGATGTTTTAAAAAGGTTGAGGTTTAAACAGAGGAGAAGCGCTCCTGAATTAAAGAGTGGATAATATTTGAGAAATCTTTTATTGTAAATTGTAAAGAAAACAAAACGACAACAATTCAAATTATTTAAAGTTGCATTGAACTTAACAAAATACAATAATTAGACGACGACGTGATAGAATCGTCAATGGCCACCAATATAACCGGAATTAGCAGCATTGGATTACTTTTTTTGGAGATATTTGACATGAAACTCTTGATCAAACATGCCAACAATATTGCAGATCCAAACTAAAGAATATGAGTGGAATCGAATAACACATCGGCCAAGGCTATTCGGAATTATACATAGATGAGTTCTACCATCATTGGGGGCTTGCCAAATAGAGGATGGGGGACAGTTTCAATATATGCTACGTTAATTCACTTGTTGATAGCATTAAAAAAGTATTTGTCACATTTTTGTGTGTTTTTTTATTTCTCAATTATCTCATTAGTAAAAAAATGATATAATGAAATATTATATATCATATTCATTTCCTCAATAAGTTCCTCTCACGTCAACATAACAATTGTATATTGAAAAAATAAATGCGTATGTTTCATAAAATGAACTATAGTAATGCATGTACAAAGCCATTATAACCAGATGTGATTCATAAGCTATAGATTCATTGTTATCAGTGTGAGGGTTGATGATAATATGTTAACCATCTTTCCATTCCATTAAAAACTCCCTCTTCTATATCACTTGGGAATGTCCTGGTCGATAAGCCTGATATATAATAATCACTATTGATTCGAAATACAAATAAAAGAATGGTGAGGGGAAAGTGATAATATTCTGTTCTTGTTGATCTTTCAAAATATGCTATATACTTTTTTGGTTGTTTATTCTGCAGCAAAGAATATATATATATATATATATATATATATATATATATATATATATATATATATATATATATATGTATTCATCGTCTGGGAAATAATTAATTAACATTTCAATTAATCAATATTTCTATCAACATCTATCTGAATATTCAATTTTGAAACCTATGAATTTAAAATTTTTACAGGAATTAAAACAATTCAAAACCATCAAAATTTTAATTAATTATTTCCCAAACGATGAATACATAAGTATTCGAAAGCTCGGAAAATATATTAAAGTTAGTCCACTTTGGTGTTTCATTGCCACGTTCCCAATAAATAACCACTTATAATATAGCTGGCGAATGCTTCTACAATTCATATATATATATATATATATATATATATATATATATATATATATATATATACATATACAAAGTTACCAGAATTAAGGTTTCGTAAAAAGGAAAAGTTAATATTATCGATATCGAGTACCTAGAGTTAATGTTTGATTCATTAAATATAATTTAGTGTTGATTAAATCCCATTGGCAATTGTTTCTCATAAACATATCTTATTCCATCTTATACACCATACTAGTAGCGTAGAAAAATACAAATTCAAGCATCTTCTGCAAAACATCTGCAATTTTGTTTCATAATTTCAACCTCTGCCATTACTCCTCAATAAAATTATGGAACAGAGGAATTGATAACTATGATGACTTATTAACCAAATGAGCACTACCATGAACTTCATCTCAATATTTCATAATCAGAGGAATAAAATCTTTTATCGAAGGACACGCCATAGATATAAAACTAGTTGGGGAAACCCATTTCACTAGGAAAATTCATATTAAAATAATTGAATATGCTACATACAACACTCCACATCCGGGCGACACCTCCTATGGCGGCACATAAGTAAGAATTAGAAAAAAACTTAAGCACCACGCGCTGGAAACATATTCACTATCAAAAATGCAAGCAACAACAATTTCTATTGAAGACCACATTGGTTGCTTTAACGCATTTGTCAGCTACTGTCAACGAAACAATAACAAGACAAAAGACTTCTTCAAAATCCAAGGAAACCGACTTATAGTGGCTGTTGATGAGTATGCCAAAAACATCTTATGAGGATCCAGAATAACAACAATAGGTGAGGAATTATTTTAAGCAATAAGAACAAACAATCTACTATACCTGTTAATAGGTGAGACCACTTATTGGCCCTCAGATTCTAAGAAGATCCCTGACCAATTGAAATTTGTAATTATTAATCGCGTCAATGTAAAACATTTTAAAGCAAAATCATCCTTAGACCTATCTACCGAGCATACTCCAATACTTTTGACAATGCATTCCAATGTAGTTGAAAAGCCTAAACCACTAATTTTTTATACTATTTTATACGAAAAATCGACTGGGATACTTTTTGAGGTATTCTAAAATGACATTGACATCCTTCTCTACACTATGGAAGAACTAGAAATAGTATTAACAGATGTCACGAAACTTTTACAAAAGTTGGATGGGAATCAGTACCTAATGACGTAAATATCCATCACACAAGACTCACTACTATCTATTAGTCAAACAATTGATAGCAGAAAAAAGAAAGAAAAAGAAAAAATGGCAATCAACTAGAAGTGTGGACGATAAAGAAAAATTGAATATAGTAACTACGTAGTTAAATACACATTAACAGAAATAAATAATCAGTCATTTGAAGACAATCTAGTATCGTTATATTTCTCTGCCAAACAGACATTTCCACCTGTGAATAATGACTCCATATATAGGTACCCAGAGATAAAAGACTTACTGGAGGCATCTCCGCAGTTAGACAAACCCAAATAAATCGCCAAGGTACGAACTTATAACGGAAAGTATATTACAAGAAAAGCATATCAAGGGATTTAAATTCATTCAACTTATTTTGAACGCAGCCCTTAGGCTATGGTATTTTCCTGTCCAATGGTTCCAATTTCTATCCAAATAAAAATGGTTCCAAAACCTAAAAAAAATCTAAGTGAGCTAACATAATATCTTTCAATAAGATTATTACCCATCCTATCCAATGTACTCAAAAAACTGATATTAAGTCGATCAATACATATGATAGAAGACCAACAAATAATCCCTAACCATCAATTCGGCTTCCGTAAGCAACGTAAGTACGATAAAGCTAATCTATAGAGACGTAGAAATATGAATGAAGCCTTTGAAGAAAAAACATTTATCTCAGCAGCGTTTCTAGATATCAACCAAATCTTTGATAAGAATCCATATCACTTTTATCTAATATTAAAATCATATTTGGTCATTTCTTTGTCAAATGTCAAGATAAACATATGGAATTACACACAATCAACACAGGGGTACCACAAAGAAGTATACATGGACCTATACTCTAGCCAATTTAGATTTCTGATCTGCCAACAACTAGGAAAATAGAAATAGCAAAGCTTGCTGGTGACACAGCAATTCTTGCAAGTTATTCAAATCCTCAAGCCACATCCAAAAATTGACAAGGAAAAAAATAATAATAATTTCAGATACAAGAGTACAACAGAATCATACTTTGATTGTAGTTTCTTCGTCAGAAAATATAGATTGTACACAATTTCTCACATATCTCTAATATCGTACATAATACGATTCTAGTTTCAGTTGTATTGAAACAAGACCGTAACAGATAGTGTGCCTAGCCTCCAATATCATTATTTCACATTCTCGGGATACCAATACTAGTAATTGTAGGTAGCCATAGTCTGTTCAATTGAAGTTTACCTGAGTGAAAGCAATGAAAATGAGCTTAATCCTCATAAACCATAACGGTTATTTAGTAATACACATTGATTTCATTTCATTTCCGTTCGCAGTGTAGTTTCAAAATGAGCCATTAATAGGAATATGACAAAATTCTACGAATTCTAAGAAATATCTGGAGCGCTTAATTTTTTTAGGATTTCAACTAAATCAGAATAAACCAATAATCCACATTTCCTTTAATTGATGCCTTATCACTGCTAAATCAATCCGATTGATCCTATGTTTTTCATGACTTTTTTTATATTTGATTCTGGATTCAATTACAACAGTTTTGGATAATGTTAGCTATCTACTATCTGTACTACTGAATGATGGCTTGGCGATATACTACAACGATGAAATAGTCAACGAGCGTGGAATTAATGTTCTACAATTGCTACTATATCACTGCGGACTAAATACAATCGAGCAAAAATGAAAGTTTATCTTTCTAAAATCAATTAGTTCTGAAAAGTAACCAACAAAATTGATTATTATTAATTGTGGATATGAATAAAAATGCTTACTAGGTATTAATTTAATTTCATCAGTCATAAACATAAGTAGCAAAACAATGAATAAATAGTTTTCTTTATAATTGTAGTTGACTCTGTTTCTACTTCAGCTTCGTGTTCAACATATTCTGTCATCTACCTCAATAAATAACAATAAAGGTTGTATCTACAGAAAGCAATATTCAGTTAACTATTAATTGTTTACTGACTTACCTTATGTGTTTTCAATATCGTCGTTTGAAAATAATATTGCATGAATAAATATTAAACCAAAGACTAATTTTTACGGTAGTTAGCTTGGTATCTGTTAATGAGCAATCTACAAAAGTATTCTATGAGTTATCTGAACTCAATCCCCGTTTTCAATTTGCGTAAGCCGGGAACCCACTTATCCTTTATAAATATTTTGTTTCATCGCTCTGAAACTAAACTTTAGTAACTTGGTAGTACAAAGGTCGTATTTTCAAAAGTACTACAAGGATATAAATTAAGATTACTCACTTTTCCAACAAATATATGATTGAATTCAAATAAATTAAATTACAAGCAACAAAACAAAGAAAAAAGATCAAGCTTCTTAAAAACCAAATTGTGCTACACCATTTTTACTGAAATTCTAAACCGAGTTCAAATGAAAATAAAATATTCTTGCGTGTAGGTACAACGAATAGCAAATCCAAAATTGATAATGAAATTGCCAATTAAACCAATATAACCGGTAGAACTGGGAATATTACAAGTGTCGATACATTTCTATATTCAAATGGTACCTATACATGTACCTTAAAAAACTGGTTATTGGTCGAGAGATTCCTACGATGGTATAGACACGAATCGTTTATCTTTGCTGACAATAAAAATATCAATTGATCAAAGGTATAAGCATAACCGTTGCAATCAATAATAAATAATTACTACTAAAAGCTTGGTTCTATTTTAATGAACTATTGGTACTTCTAGGAATGTACTAATGCTCTGTTGTTCACAAATATCTAACTGTAAATTTTTATGACCGTTCAAACAGTCAAAACTAAATTTATCAAATACATCGCCTTCAAATGAATAAACAATTATACAAAAAATACAATAGTCAATCAAGCATGATCAATTATTTGTTTTTATTTAAATGGAATTTGATTTCCTCTATCTCGCTCCTCTGAACCCATACCACAAAAAAATACTCACTATTCTTTGAGTAGTAGATATCCATCATCACTAATCACTGATTAAATCACAAGTACACATTGCAGAACTGACAATAAATACTCACTCCCACAGTGACACTTTTCGTCACAAAAATCACAAAACACAAAACAAATTAAGTTACCGAACAACAAACGTTAGAACGACCCGTCCGCTAAAGGTGAAGAACAAGGCGAAAAAGTGTAGATGTTGATGCCCATGCCCAGATGCCAAGCATGGGGACGCGGTGTTGCCAATATCTAGCAGAATTCGTCGCTCGTGAGAGTGATTCTTAAGCTTATACCTAAAGGTGGTTGGTTGATGATAATTTGAAGAAAATGAATATTTTTTTAGATTGTCCGTTGTAAATTGTAATTCATAATTCAGCGATGGCAGACGAAACTGTGTATCCTATAACTTTCGAAAGAAATTTAAAACAATAAAATTGTGTGCATATTATTTTGTGCTAGGCAACCTGATGTCTCAGAAAAAATGTATTCAAATTTTTCAACATTATACACCCAAATTAAGTTAGTGAAAAATATTAAGAGACCATTGTTACTTTTGTTGAAATAATTTTTCTGACTGAACAATTCTCAAGTAGTAGAGAAAGGAAATATTTGAAAAATTTCATCACAAAATATTATTAATCAGAATATATTTCACACCTGGTATTGTTGTCTAGCGTAGGTATTAAGTAGCACATATTCGGGAATATTTAAATATTCCATATTCAAATAAGGGATTTGAAAAAAAATCTTTATTTTTATTTGTGGAGAATAATTACAAATGTATACGAAATATTTATTTTACTAGAAATCAGACTTGATCATTTGTATATAACAAATGATAACAGCATTTAAGAAATTTGAAATAATTAGGCAGAACCTCGTAGAAATAAATTTAAAACAGTGAACCAGAAATACTCATTATAAAGGGAGAGACAGAACATAACTGCTAAAGGAAATATTTTTAATATAAAACGCAAATGAATCAATTCGGCCACAATTGTTACTTTGAACTGAAGTTTTTAATGAAATCGAAAAATACCCATCGTAACTCCAACCATATAACTGTACATTCCACTCAGCACAATCTTGAGGGTTACGTCATTCGCCTTAAGTTATCTTCACTATTGCACGACCATCTGGGCAGAACAGGAATTCATTACTGAAGACGACGAAGTTCTTAGTCATTCGTGGAGCAACTGAAGTTGATTGTTTCGAAGTTCGGGAGTCGAAAGTAACACCAAGTGAGCCCAAACCTTCTCATATGTCTATAAACATTTCGCATCCAAGAACCTTTCTGTCTTCTGCTAACTACTGATATGCTATTGTCCTCGTCGTCGATGAGGACAATAGTGGACACATTTCTTTTTATTTTGCCATCAACTTCTCGGTACTACAATTCAAATTCAATTAGCTGCTGCAATATATTTATATATATAAATACATTTTTTTGAAATTAAATGATATTTACTGGGTATTCGGGTCCATTTGTTTGTTCTCTGGAATGTCTCTTACTGGATGTTACGTAATAACACTATTGCAGACATATGAAGATGTGCTCGGCACTTTTGGCCACTTTTTCCAGATTTTTAACATTAAATGATTGCATAAACGATTTTTTTTTCAGAATACTATTTTACAGTAAATTATAACGATTTAGTAATCTTTAAAATTTCCATTTTCGAATCAAATATTTGTTTGAACTGTTTCCATCGAATTTCGCGATTCAACGGTTTGTTTCCAATATTTCATATAATTTGCATGTGTTTATATAGATATACATATATTTAAATGAATGCATTTTATTATTCGCTTGTGAAATAAACTAAACCTTGATATACCCACGTAGTAGCTTTTATTCATATAGTAATTAATTAAATGTAATTCAAAAGAAGTTAATTTATAACTATTAGGAGAAACTAACGCATTGTTCTACGTGAGTAGCAATACGCGGCATATGCTGTAAGGTCACCATAGTGTCCTACCTGACAAAATCGTCTCGAAAACTTTTGCCTCTATGTGTTACCTTGCACAGATTTCAAAATGTCGTGAACAAATATGCGAACTGCAAACAATTGCTTACAAAAAGGCTCAACAAAATACGCAAGACTTCTTTGAAAATTAGAATATGAGGAATTACATTATTTTCATGAAAAACTGTTGGTCTTGTATAAGAGATCTAGGTTTAGTTTGCGATTTTTTGTTCAAATAATTACGCACAGAAGAAATAATATTTGGTTTATTTATGTAATTTATCAGAAATTGTACACAATTTTAACTGATTCACACGCATTTTAATTTAGTAGTACTTTTAAGACATTTTCATTACATATTACACATATATATTCTCTATATTTATCTATTTATCTATAACAAAACGCCCGGAAAAGCATGTCAAATGAATTTATTTCACTCTAGGCAGAGTAAAATTCAGGATCACTTGAAATAATTATACAAAAAAAGGTGGTATCTCAGAGTTTGTTTAGCTTTTTATAGTGAAAGAAAAAGCTCTCTTTGTAAATTATTGTCGAACAAGCAGTTGCCTATTTCTACAATTTGGCTTTTCAGCTTTGGATTTCAGTAACTACTACAAAATATATTTAAATGAATAAAATTTATACTAGAAAACTTGATCCTCTACAAGAAAGAGTTCTTAACAGTTTTCATTAATTTAATGATTTCAAAGGTCTTCGACTTTAAAGTTTGTTAAAAATAATTAACGCTTTTTTACCATTAGATTCTATTCATTACTAAATCAATTCTCGTTGCGATCAATTCCTATAATAAAAAAGACGAGTTTGACCGTCTTCAACCCACTCATTTTTTAGATTTTTGAAATCTGCATCGCAGAAGTTTAAGTACTAACATACTCTTATAATATAGATTAAATAGTACAGTATTCATTCCGTTAAATCATCCTATACTATATTGTTATGATTATGGACTCCAACATTCACATATATACAAAAAAGTATTGTGGTTGAAAAATAGTAATTATTATTGTCTACCTGTTAAATAACGTGAAATTCGACTCACAACTATTTTACAGAACTTAGATAATTATCACTCATTGAAAATAGTGCATACCTAAATTTATCACAGAAATTGCATCACTCGGAAACAATTATGTTATCCATTGAATCTCTAAATATGCAACAAAACAATAATCAATTCAGAAGGTATCATATAGTCTGTCAAATCGGCTATGCCAATCAACATAAATGATTGGTCTTTTGATGGATAAAGTAAAATGAATATATTTAATCGAAATATAAAGCATGTCCACTCAAAGTTTGTTTGATTATGATACTTGAAGCTTGTATATAGGGTTATTTAAAAGCATAACCCTATAAAAATAATAATAATAAAATCCTAAGTGCAAGTTATTTTTCTTATATAGTAATTGCATGACTCTATTTCGGATTAATCAGAGAGCATTAACCATACATCGTATTTATGACGTATTCTGAAGCTATTAAAAAATATCAAGTTCCAGTTGCGTACTATAATCCACATAGGTAAGACCTTCCTCTCATCATAACCCGCTTTGATTTACCTTCATTAACCATGAGTTTGTGACAGAAACCCAGAAACAGGGTCTTACAACGTGGCAGACAATTAATTATACACCCCAATCTAAGGGTATGTTCTATAGTAGCGTTTCTCCCTCAGAAACCAAATTGATGTTTGAAATGTGATTTTACCTTTTTTTATATGGATTTTCTTCAATACATTTGTCATTATTAGAGTAATATTTTTTAATTATAATATTTAAACATGGCGCTTTTTGGTAGATTATATTAATTTTTAACATAATAAGTTTTTTTGCATTAATAACCATGTTTGAAATGTCTAACAGATAGATAGTTCAATTAGATGCTAACTAGCCACTTCACGTGGAATATTATTTTTCGATTTTATCTCTATCACTGCAAGCTAAATCATATAGAACAAACATGAACTTGAATGAAAAAGCAACCCGAACAAATACGACTCATTTCTGAATATTTCATAGGGCTAGTTATTATTATTAATCATAGTTTTTCCAGATTATAATCAGTTGTAATATTTTTCTGTAAATACATATTATAGCTAATTTTTACGACAGAAGCTACTGCATTGCAGCTACTTGAATTGGTTGTAACTTCATATAAGTCCTTCCTTATGATAATTTAAGCGACCAGCAATAAGATTTTTCGTAAATTCCATTATTTTCATCAACTTCAACACGATGATCATGTGAATAAAGAACAGCTATGTGGATGGTTAGAATTTTAAGGCAGTCGACAATTATCTGATCCGGACATAGGTATTCTGCAGAGTGGTACTACTTAGCGATGGAAGAAAACAATTGTTTGTTGTTTTTTAGAGCCTTTAAAAACCTTGTTCATTTTTATTGATCTTACGTACTAAACAACTTTATTATGTATACTATACACTCACCTCAATTTTACCGTTTCCTTTTTGTGTTTTAAGCTTATATTCGTTTCATCACTAAAAAGTTATTTGTTTTTTGAAGTGATATTTTTGTAACTATAATATGTAGTCTATTTTCATATAAACAAAGCTGTTATTGAGTATGGTATTAGGCTGAACAGACATCGAAAGCGTTGTTGGGAGATGTAATGAAAGGACCGGCAACAAATTCGAAGTGAAATTTCGAACAGATGAGCGGTGTCGCAATGGTTAACTCCATTCTCCTTTGACGCGACGAAGATTTAGATTTTAAGGTATACTCAGCTTCCAACACTAGCAGGCGTGTGCTTTGTACTCAGTGTCATCATTGTTTGCTTGCGCAACTCCAGAGTGCTAATTTACTATTCTCATTTCTGCTACATGAATAAGTAGACTTTGTAAAAATTTTAGTCCCACAAAACATGATGTTATAAAAGTAGATTCGGAGTATGAATAATAAAATTGTGAAATAAAACAAAACTATTCGACATGACCAAACGTAATTTTCTATGACATAAAGAGAAACAGGAGAAATTTGTTGGTGTTGTTAGAAGAAAATGGAAAGATGTTTACTTTTAGAAATGTCAAATCGGCGATAATAATATTAGCTTTCCTTTTGTGAATGATCTGATTTATTTCAAGCCGAGCTCAAAATATCAGCTCACCTGTTTCCGCTTTGATATGGCGGATCAAATTGAATGACAAACTGAGAAAGACAAGTAAATCTATCCTCAAACTTTACAATCTTTCGTCAAATAACTGAGCAGAGTTAAATCTTAGAATCACGGCTTCAGTACGAGAATGTCAATGATATTTAAATTATAATACTTCTATAATAAAATAAATGAGGGTGTAATGAATTCCGTGAATTATTTACTTATCAAAATAACGTATGAACATAAAAATTCAAAGCCCAAACCCAAACCAGCACATTTTTTTGAATAATTATTAAATTTAATTTACTGAAGAATATAAGATGCAACAGTCAAATTATTGTTTGTTTCTCCTCCTAGATTTTTGGTCATAACAATATAATTCTTTGAGGAGTAATGTAATTACTAATTACATCATTGAAGAGCAATAGAAAGTGGTTATTTCAGTTGAATACTAAATATAATGGAATTGAAAGTTTGGTTGCAAAGTATTGTAACTCGGGGGACGTTATCTAAGATCAAAATTTTAACAGGTGAATTGGGGTTTATGGAGTTGAAGTAATTGATACAAAATTCAATTTCGTTTCAATCTCAAAATCTCTTAATACGTTTGCTAATTAAAATGAATGGGAAAATTATTTCTCCAATTTCTCTTTCGATAGTGTAGGATAGACTGGAGATATGAACATTCTGTTTTTCTAGAATACCTATATAATAAATAGTTTTATTTCCAATACACAATTGTTAATACTTAAAATTTTAAACTAACTAATGAGTTCAGTTATTTCAATTGATCTTTAACTACAATAATATACTTTATTTACAAAAACATTATAACAAAAAACAAATGTTTTAAGTATAGTTCATTTGGCAACGCCGTTTGAATAAAACAGATAGTAGTCGGCAGCGCCCCCAGGTGAAGGGAATGCAACTTGAACCCATCATCTATCTACCTGCATGTTTATAGTACCCATACAGGGCGGTCCACAATTAAGAACGGACTGGTATCGAAGGTACAGTGTCACGCAGTGGGAGATGCAATAATGAAATTCTAAGAACGCAGATTCCAAAGTAAATAAGCCTATGCACAAAATAAAGAACAACCTTCACCAACTTTAACTTAATAAGTTTATTGTCTCTCAAGAAGGTGGCTCTCAGAATAACGTAAATATTTTTATAATCTAATATTTTTCCAGATTCTGTACTCCTGTTTGCGTGTAAATATAATAATCTCTTTAATGTACGGAATTAACTGAAACATTTTAACATTTTGAAATGAAATTCATAGTACATTTATACAACCAACGTATTTTTTGAGCAATGAAAAATTTAGAGACATATTAAGTCCAGTTTATTGTCAAAAAAATTTTAGTTCCTTACTAAGTTCCTAGTTCCTACTTAGATAGTAACTCTCTTTACTATGTCTCACATCATATTGCTGCAATTGAAAATTAAGAAATATAATGGAAATGAAAATAATGAAAATATTTATCCAAACTTGGCGCAGAAAACCTACAACTAAAGACAAATATTTAAGTGTTTGTGTCATGTTAGAAGAATATCCACATTTGTGAAGTAGAAAAATTACGAATTTTAGAAAATATATAGTAAAGGCTTTGCAACTTTGCAATACATTTTGCAACATTCTTGACTGCTCAATTCTTCTTATCTCTATGGTAATCCTATCTGTTAATTCCTGAATATTGACAGGTTTTGTTTTATGAACGACGTTTTTTAAGTGACCCCACAGGAAATAGTAAGGATTCATATCGGGTGATCGCGGGGTTCATTCGATAAAACCACGTTTTCCAATCCATCTTCTGGGAAATACATTATTTAGGTATTGCCTCAGCACACACGCATAGTGAGGTGGGGCACCATCTTGTAGACAAATATTATCGTTTGGGATATTGTTATTGTCTGAAAATTTCTAATAATGAAGTTTTTTTAAAATGTAATTGAAATACTTACTTCGATTTAGAAATATCCGAGCCAACTCGGGTATAATACTATTTTCCAAGAAATTTAAATACGCCGGGCCATTTAAGTTATCCTCAATGAAAGAGGGACCAATTATTTTGTTGCTTATTATTTCAGCCCATACATTCAGTTTTTCGGGATATTGGGTGTGGGATTACATTAATACAAAAAGTGGCCTCATCGCAAAACATAACATTACTTAAAAAATTTGGACCCTTTGATTGTAATCATTTTCTATCATTAGGTCTGCAAACTCTTCACGTCTATCAAAATCGTCATCTGACAACTCTTGAACCAACGTTACTTTGTATGGATGGAATATCAAGTTCCCTGGATATTTGTCTTGTACTCTAGTGTGGATCGTCTTCTAACAGGAACCAAACATCTAGAGATTTGTTTTCAGTTGATGCAGTTTTTCTGCGCCCTTTACTGACAGTTGTGACTTGTTATGGGATTTCGGTTAGGATATAAATTATTAAAGATATTACACATTTCTTGTTGACTTCTACGCCTATAACCATATCTTAATATCATTAAAATATTGATTCGTTCCACGTGACTTTCAACAAAAATAATTTATTGAAACGTCAAATTTCTTATTGTAGCAGTCATAGCTAAATGTATTATTTTAACTTCGACGGAGATAACGCAAATGTAGCTATAGCTCCGAAATTATGGTAGTATAGGGAACAGATAAAATAATTTTTTAAGGATTCCGAAAAGCGAAAATATACAGGGGGATCCATTTGAAATAACCAAGTTCATTATTTTTCCGGAAAAAAGAAATATTTGACAACAATGTTAATACCACTATAATACCGACCGTATCACAAGACCCTTGTACGCAAAAATTTATAAAAATCGTACGATCCGATTCCGAGATAATTGAGGCGTTCCATACATAAAACTCACTCTGTATAACGATTATTATTTGAATTTGTTATATTTCATATCTCAACAGTAGCTGGAATGGAATTGAATAATGATTAAAACTTAGGAAAAAAGTTAAATTTGTATTATATATTCCTCACTATCTACCTTGCACAAGTTTGCAGTTGAGTTTTATGTTATTTGTGCAAAAAACCAAGTTTAAGTATAACTGCTACTACCGTTTTTGTTAAAAGTACATCATCTATATTTCATTCTAAACTTCGTTTCGTTTACAATAGGCAAAAATGCTATGAAAATCATAGATACATTCAGAGAAATCATTGATGTTTTCAGGTAAAAGCATTGAAAGTTCTGCTATTAAGATAGATATTAAGTGGACAAAAAGCTAAATCTCGCATTTACAAAACATTTTTAAAGATAAATCATTATGGAACGTAATTAAATACAGAATTAAAACAGGCATTTTACTAATTAGCCAGATGATTGTAGAGGATTTATAAAATAATAAAGTAGAATAAGGCCGTATTTCAAGAAAATAGCAGCTTATCTAAAACTATAGAATTGATGAGCATAACTAACGAAAAATTATAAACACAACTACTTTTCAATCTAAATAGAAAGTAAACAAAAAGAGGGGTCAATATAAATGTTTGAAATAGAATCATTTTTTTAGAAAATATTTCGTCTGCAATACTAAAAGTAATAGACCCAATTTGTGTAATGATGTTCCGAAATTATATTGAAAATTCTCAAAACGAAGATAATTATAAATTTATACTGTCGTTATCACATTGTCGTCTCCAAACTCCCACTGCATTACAATTTATGTAAAATACGTATATTACCAATATTGTATAAATGAATAATTTATTGACGCGGCAGTTATACCCATGAAAATAAGGATATCGGTTTTCAAAAACTATACAAAGTACAATTACTAAATTATAAACAAATTCTGAACAAAAGACAAGACAGACAATACTGAATTTTAAAGAATATATAAGATTGCAAGAATATCAAAATAGCATTTTATTATTCAGAATGGTCTCTGCTGTTAAGATAACTCGTAACTCCTCCGTCCCAAAGAATCAAAAATTGTGGAATAATTTTTGGTTTTTGAGTCCATTGGTATTTCTTCGTTGGTTTCTTCAGTTTTCCTATTTTTGGGTGATTTCAAGAATCTTCTTCTAAATGAAAGGTATATCAATATTGCTATATGTAGAAGAATTAATATTGGAATTGACGTTAATGCCGGAATTTTGTAGATGTCTTTTTGTTTATTGATAGGAATCAACTGTTCTGTCGATCTGATATAGGGCATTGAATTTTATTTTCGAAATTTTTTGGGAGCTTGCTAGTTTTTCACTTTCTATTCTATTTCTAATTTAGGTATAAGTAATGGTTTTCCCTCACTGATGTCGCTTTTAATCGAAATCTTATCATCTTTTATTGAAATTTTGCATTCATTTGGTAATTCGATTAGTGTTGGAGCATAGACTTTGAGAACTCTGTTATTTCGGCATAAGAATGAAACAGTTTCAATTGGAATTATAACGTTGTTGGTCACTTGCTCCGTTATGGATTCTTGAATATTGATTTCCGTGGCGTGGCAATTAGTTAGCGGCTTTAGCTAGTACAATTGTCTCTTGTGGTAGTATCTTGTTTACAGAAGTAGGTATTTTCATGTTTCGGGCATTCATCTTCTTCTAGTTTCATTTTCTTTTCTTCTAGTGCCAACTAGGGGTAAGAAGGAGTAATTATTTTGGACAATTGGATAGATATGATAGAATTATAATTATTTTGGTTTTAAAATGAAAAAATGTATATTAAAGATTAATTTGGAGCCTGATGGGTTACTTGTGTTCCAATAATTGTGTAGTATATCAAGGTATTAGCAAATTTTGGAATCTGATTTCCATTATGAATATCGTACAAATGTGATTTCATCTCCAGAATTTCATTGCTTGAGACTATCGAGCTATAAAGTGTATTTGATTTAGAAAATGCTTGATATTATCTATAAATAACAACAAATTTTGACAATCAAGGATGATTCGATTTATTGGTCCCTGAATGGTTATGTACCTCTCTGGAGTCAATCTACTTTCCTACACTAGCGTGAAATTTCTCTAAATTATTACGGAGTGCCTTCTGATTATTTCAAAGCATTATAACTGTTTGCTTATAATGGTTAATTAAGTTTTTGATCAAACTAGGTTGCAAATTTCCTTCAGAAATTATGTGTTTTTGATTTTCCTGTAAAACATTAATAGCGTTATCATAACGATCACCATCGTCTGAGCTGAGATTACCAAAAATCAATTTATTAATTTTACCTATATCATCTATTAACGCTCTTTTAAACCGCGTACGGGGGTACAAATTATCAAATTTCTTTTCTAAGACTATGATACGAAATAGGATTAGAACTATTTACTCTAACACCTGTTTGCCTAAGTAGAGAAAAATAAATTTTTAAAGTATCTACCTGTCTAACTACTTCTTCTAATTCTAAGTAATCAATAAAGGTATGTTTACTATACATTAATTTTGCTTTGCCTAAATGTATGGGGAGTATCAAATTCTCTAATGGTGTGACACTTATTATTATTATTATGATTATATTTTCTTTTACGCATTTGTTACGTACTTTGACTGTTTTGTAAATATTTTTGAAGCTTCCTTATGGTTTTGCACATAATGATAAAATTAGATGGTTGTCAAGATCAAAGGGATCAATGCTATCGATGTAGCCTTTTATTATTTCAAAAGGGGTGAATTTTCTGACTGAACGAGTGTATGGAGTTATTATATGTTAAAATAGAGTGTTCCATAATTTGAACAGGCGTTAGTTCATTACCTTGATCTCTTAAACATCTGAAATGTTCTATCAGACTTGAATGGAATCTTTCTACAGCTGCTGACTTTGAGATTCTATTTTTGGATGTGGTGAAATGGAGCTCTATCTTGTTTGATTCACAGAAGTCTTCGAGATCTTTATTTTTAAAGTCCGTTCCGTAATCAGCTATGATTTTATGGGGTAAACCGTGATGAGTTATGAAACTTAACAATTTATCTACGACGGATATGATGCTAACTGTCTGGATAGGATAGGCCTGACCGTATCTCGGAAAGGAGTCAATGATTGTTAGAAATGCTATGCTAGAGATTCTAAAACATCTGTAGAAGTCAATTTAAATGTCACAATTGGATAGCTTCTGTCGTATTTATTTCTTTTGCACGTCTCGCAATTATTCACAAAATTTTCGATGTCTTCTGATATTTTGGCCAGTAGTAAATTATATTTAGTGACGAATTTAAAACGGTGATGCCACAATTTCCCTTTTTATATATGTGATAGTATTTTAACTTTTCCAGTTGTTCTTCGGTTGTAAGGATGTCTTTATGAAATTTAGTACAGTGAATGAGTTTAAACGCCTAAATTAATATTTCTTTAGAGTAGTTACTATTATATCGGATACAACAGAATTCTTGGACTATAAAGCATATGTGACGTTAGGATTCAAATATTCTCTAGCAAATGTAAAAATACCGTGTTCTAGATTTCTCAGTTCTAATCAGCTTAATAATCTGTTTATTCTTGTTTTCGCTATTCACCTGATTTGTAAAACATTCGCATTTTTAAACATCATACGTTAAATAGAGCACAATTTAATGGTCTCAATAGGGTTACAGAAACACTTTTATTCGTTTCATTGATAAATTAAACAAGAGCTAATCCGTTATTCGCTACGGTTAACATTTCTGGTAAATATATTATATCACCTAAAAATATTTTACTTATTAATATTTTACTTTTACAGTGGTACTTGTTTCACCATTCTTTCACTTATGCTTAGCGTAATTTGGAATTTTATATCAGAAGGTTTCCTAAATTTGACTGAAACACTTACATGATCACTAATCAATGTTTTATTTTTTAAGTCAACGTTAAAGTTCATTGCAATTAAATCGTTAATCCCTATAATACCGTCAAAGAATTCTTGGAATTCGTAAATGGTAACATGTGATAGTGTCCGAATTCCTTAAACGCCTGTATTTCTGCTTGAATCCGAATATTCTTAGTTCCAAGAGATGTTGATAACAATGCATTAGAGTGATAAATACAGTTTAGCTAAAATTTTTTGGCAATTATAGGTTTTAATAATGACTTGGTGCCACCGGTATCTATTAATAATTTTAACGGAGGATTTTCTATCACTATATACAGCTAGGGGTTGTTAGATGTTATTTGATTGAACTTTGATTGGAACATTCATCATCACTATCATACCAATCAATAGTTTGTTGTGAGTAATTTAGAACAATATCTTGTCTATAATCCTGTGATTATATTTCATCCGGATCAAACTGGTTGTTGAAAAGTTTTTCTGCTATGAAATTAGGCTTTTGGTTATTATTTTGGAAAGGTTTATCATATTTCCTATTTCCTGTATTTTGATTAAATGTTCGTATAGTGTTCATTGAAGTTATTATCGAGGTAGTAAACATGGGTTCCGGTTTAGCTAGCCTATTCTGAGGAACTTGGTTAGTGATAAAAGCGCTTCTAGGAGGTCCAAAAATTCAAAGGGACCACACTGGATTTTGAAAATTTCATTCAATTTGGTTCGCTTTTGTATTGTGAAAATCTTGCTGAATTGGGTTAGTAATTTGGGGAATAAATTGCGGTTACTGTTGGTAGTTATTATTCGATGTTCGATCGTATTATATTTTGAGGCTTAAAATTATTATTAATATCTACATTAAAATTCACTTACATATGCCATAGAATGCTCTAAGGATACGGGTTGTTTTAGTTGCATATTATTTTTCAATGTACCGGTACAACCAGCTATAAACGTTTTTAAGGAAGTTTTATTACAAAATTGCAAATAATTTTTACGTTCTGAATTCAATTATTATCATTATTGATTCTTTGAACAATACTACTTTCAAGCAATTTCAATTTACTTCCGAATTCTAATAAGCAGCTTTTATTTCTGTTTGGCCTAGCTCTAGTTAATTCCTGAGTCAATTTAAATTTTGTGTCAGAGAAACATTGTGTGATAGCACCTTCTTTTTCAAAGATCCAAGTGAATCCTACTGACCGCGCCACTTATAACTTCTAAAAAAGAATCGGTGTTTTAAAACCATACAAAGTACAATCAATATATTAAAAACGAATTCTGAACAAAAGCTAAGACAAGACTGACAAAACTGAATATACAATGAATTTTAAAGAATATATATATATATATATATATATATATATATATATATATATAAAGATTATAAAAGTAACTGTTAACTAACTTCATTGCTATTGTTTTTAATAATAATGGTATTCGATTTTATTCATAAATTTCCCAGTAACCTCCTGACATTGATGTGGCGTGTGATGATGTAAACTTTAAAAAACAGAAATAATTCGTTTGTTAAATATCGTCCTCATTCTGAACTCATAACGACAGTAGTTTATAAATATGGGGTAATTCGTAGGTATTAGAATTTACAAGGATGTATGAACTTTTTTCTTCTAAATTTCATTCAGATAAAATTTATGTTGATTATGTGCTGTTTTATGATATTAGAGAGTAATATATTATACTAGTCAACAGCAAAAACGTTTTATTGCATTTGATTTCACGTTATTCGATTCTATGTATTGGAAATATGTTGAAATTTAATTAAAACTGTTGTATCACGTCAGAGTTTTATGAAATGTCAATATTTAGTGCCATTTTGAAAATCAAATGCTGGAATTGATTAATTTTGAGTTGGAAAAACTTACTTACTTCATTGTTGAGATTTCATTAAATAATACCCTGCAATAATCAGCTACCATCGTAGGGATCCTTTTCCTTGATATCGCTTCTCAATAACAACTATATATCTTGTGATATTACGCATAGCACTGATATTTTCATGGAAATTCGGAGTTTTAAAATGCATATTTAAAGACATACTGAATTTCATGATAACTAGATTAATTAAATTATAATGTACTGAGGCGGTGATTTGACTTCTCGGGGATAAACCATCAAACTTAACTTTCTTTTGCACCAGTATGTAATTAGCTCTTGCTCACATTTTCTGAATGCAAAGTTGATTTACAACACAGCAAAAAGGAACTATTTATATGTATCTAGAGTTGAAACTTTACACTACTAGATATGTCTAATATAGAGTAAAATAGCTGTTAAACTTAACTTATAAGAGTCAATAAAGAGTTTCCAATCAATTTGTTTGATGTTTGTGGCAAACAGTATCATTAACTACCTGCTGAAGGAGGTTCCATTGATTCAGGAGCTTAATATTTCAGATTTCTCTCTAAGTAAATCAACATCTCCAATTAAGATTGCTGATCAATGATTTCACAAATGCGGTATTTTTGCTATCCTCGGAACTGAAATTTTTTCCTTTGCTCTCTCTGTCTCACATTTATTTGAAATCTGTTCAGTATTAGGAGAATGTGGTATTGAAAGGTCATTAGAATATTGCAATTTTTGTTAAGGAACAATATATTCGAATATTTATTGTGTTTTTTGGTTATTGAAAAATCCTTCTATATTAGAGAGATAGAAGTAGCAATCTCTCATATGGTCCTCATATCAAATTAAGCTTTGTACAGGCAGGTGAACAAAAAAATGTGTGTTCCCTATTATTTATACTGAATACACTGTTTACACCACCATTACCTCAACACTAAAACTGAAAGTAACTCGAGTTTACCTTCAGTCTATGAAGACGATAACTTGGTTATCGAAACGCAGACAGTGTAATTGTGAGTGTTGGTGTAAACAGTGTATTCAGTATGAATATCGCCAATGGCTCCAGAAATTTCAACTTACGCTATTATGTATTATTTTTATATTTTAGTTTTATAGACCACACATATACCAAAAATTAGAATTTCTACAAAAGCGAGACATGCTGCTATGAACTAATACTGTAACACTATTAGTATCACAATGAATAATTATCCTTGTCCAAAAACATTTTATGAAGTGTAATGTTTTATCTGTTTAAGACGTACGAACAAAATTAGGTTGACGATATGTATTTCATAATTTCTCCGATATTTTTTCAGCGTTCACTAATGTTATTTTTGAACTATGAAAACTCAGTAACCTTCACCGTCTGTTAAACTTGAATGATAATTATCCGAAAAAACCACAAAAGGAATAGGCTATGTAGATATGTACCTCCTGAGAAGTTTGTCCAGAGAAAAACATTATTATATCGAAGTTCGGAGCTTGTCACCAAAAATCAACAATCATAGCTACAAAATGAGTAAAAAGATCTCGCATTAGCAGCTCACCAAAGCAATAAACAGCAAGAAAAAAATTCAATAAATAAGGATCGGTGAGCTGTCATATATCGTTTAGCTTATAAAGGAAATGTCTTCGGTAGACAAAATAATGAAATTATTAAAAGATGACTTCACTTCTCCATTGAATAAGAGGAAATGTGAAAGAATTCCAGGGAAAGAAATTTTAGAATAAACCTCAAAATATTTGTATAATAATAGTATTCATTTATTATTATCTTTATACTAATTATTCTGATAAATTACTTATAGTGACATCGCTGTCACATTACTTCTATTCACTAAACTCGTCTTACTATGTAAATGTATGCAAATAAGGGTGAGCCTAATTTAGGAGCGATTCAGGGTGTGTAGGTCTTGAATATAATTGAAATACGGAATATTTTCAAACTATTTTTGCAATACAATCTTTTAGTTGGCTACTCTATTTTATAGATTGTTATTTTATCATTCTTACACATTATGAAATAGAATATTCATTTAGTCTCAATTTATCAGTTTAGTAGTTAGAATTGAATTATTGTCACTAAATTTGTTTCATTCGGTTCATACATTCTTCGACAATAAATACAAAAAATATAAAAATGCAATATGACGTTATCGTTATAAATGTAAAAGGTGTGAACAGTTGGTTCACTCATCGACCAAGGTCGCTGGTTTATGAATCAAGAATATATTTAACATAAAGAAGGATGGTATGCATATACTTATCAATCAAGATGATAAAAAATAATTAAAGGAGTTAGCTATATAAAGTAAGTGTTTTTGGATGTTAGCCTTTTAGCATAATAAAAAAATTCTTATCATCTTAATAGAAAATATTACTAATGCTTACTAATCATGTCACATAAAATAAAGCCTAGGCCATAATTTATCTTGAAATGATGTAATTTCCAAGTAAAAGAATCCTCTATAGTAAAGCCCACTATAAAAATTTTGCTAGAAGTTGTTACAGTTATTCCAGTTACATTTGGCGAAAATTTTAGCATTTAAGCTAACAAAATCACTTCATACTTAAGTAATATAGACATTTTATTATACATATTATTACAATAAGTGTTTATTTTCAAAATTAATGTCTTATGTATTTCATATTTTATGTTTGACAGGCTTAGTATTTAGTACATAATACAAGTTTTGTGCAACTACAATCATTTTTATCTCAAGATATTTGATTTAATGAAAAATTTATTTAATATTTGATTTTTCAATGTTTTAAAGTAATTGGAACCTCTTCAAGAAAAAGTTATATCAGTTTCATGTTATAAGTTATATTGTTACCGTACCCTCAAAAATAAATATTTCTAAATTTCCAAACAAAATTTAAATGTAGAGTTTTCTATTTAAGGTGGTGTAAACAATCATACCTATAGATTTTCCTCGTGTCCTAATATTCCTTATACATTTACCATATATCTTGCATAATAGATGATAAGTAGGTCAAATAATGAAAATGAAAATGGAAGAATATTCAATCACTTCCAGTAATTTGAATTTTTGAACTTAAGATTTTGGTGGAGCAAAGAAAAATGAATTTAAAAATCAGAAGGTATATAGTGTAGGGAAAATTATAATTAATACTTATATCATGGAAAAAGTATCGAATACATTGAAAAGAAAACCTGATCTGTTTCAAAGCGGACATCGCTTATTTGACAGATTTTAAAAACATTCAATTACCTCAATTTACTTATAATTACAAGAGGACAGCCTCAATTTAATAAAAAAAAAGTGTAATTTCAGCTTTTTTGGTACCTTGATCAAGATATTCAGACATACGTTGAACATATGATTGCCCTTCGCGATGATTAAATCAGATTCGAAGATATTCTGTCGATGGAAATACCACCATGGATCATAAATCCATTTGATGAAACTGAAGTGGAGAATGTGATTTTACAAGAGTTACATTACGTTATAAATATTTAATTCTGATTATGTTACGTGTGTTATAATAATAACAATCAACAGTGTAATGATTTCTTATAAATCTGAATAAATACCTGAAATACAAGAGTAGATACTATATTTCTGTTTACCACTTCGAACGAGAAGTTTTATAAATAAAATTTGTGAGAATTGATTGGTTACTGTGCTGTGGGTTACTGTAGATTTCAAAAATAAAGTTGGATGGACTTCCATCCAAATTTGTTTTTTTGATATGCACTCACAGCACAATCAATTGAGATTTAATTGAAAATTTGGTTTGTTGATTTTATTATCAAATAATTAACCCTATCAAGCAATCAATTCTAAACTGTTTTTCTCTAAAATTATTCGTCATTGAAGCTCAGCCACAATGCATCGGATCCAACAAAATTTTCAGAAAGTGATCTATGAAACAAAAAAGTTTGGAAACTAATGCTATAGATTATCAATCCACCACAGTTTTAATAACAGAAGATAAGTATGAAAAGTTTTTATATAACTTATTTTAATAACCTATACATATATTGTTGATAAAATTGTTGAGCTTGAACTCTATCGCTATCCAGTCTGTGCCAAACATGGTCTGAAATGTAAACAATTTCTATAGCATTTACAATCCACCTTCATCTTCCTTTATTAACAGACTAATAACTATGTGCGAAACTAGCTTCAAACCAACAAATTTCCACTCAAACGAAACTATTTTGATTCTAACAATTTACTTATTCAACACAGTGAAATAGTAGCTCTTAATTGCTTACAACGTAGTTAAAATTTTGTTCATGATATTAGTCAAATATTTAGTTAGTTCAATTAAGTAGCTACTTTAAATTTAAAGTTAAAATAGTTAAAGTTAGTAAATATGTGAAAATACAAAACCTCAATAATTAAATTAGTTCTATCAGCGTGGGTTTCTCGAATGCGTTGTAATGAATCGAGGAAGTAAACAAAGGAGTAGCAACGTGTAATTATGTAACGACAATGGATAAGAACAATTCTTAGTTTACCCAACTAGATTGAGAAGTAGGCTAAAGTTTCACAGCTCACTTAAAAACAAGCTTATGGATTACAGTTTTAAATATTGAGTTATTTCTATGAATTTGGCTACAACCGCTTTGCTGATAAAACAATTGTTAAATTTAAAAAACTTTATATCGACATTAGTAACGACATAACCTTGTTCAGCCTTCATTCATACCGAACTACCCTATACTAACCCATGAAAATTCAATGTCTTAAATCTTCAATTTGACGAATAACCACCATAAACAATTCAAGTAAAATGTATAGATCTATTTTGTAAATTGTAATAAAACTAAAAATAATTTGATTGATTAAGTACTGCTACATATTTAAGATGTAAGGACTAAGGAAAAATTAATTTTTCTTATTAGAACATTTCCTATTTTGATTGTATTCTTATTTTGATGTTCATGATGTAGGTGATCTATTGAATAATATAAATGTCAGTGTCAATATCATATTTTGATAAAGACTTATATATATATATATATATATATATATATATATATATATATATATATATATATATATATATATATATATATATATATATATATATATATATATATATAACGATCTCACAATTTTCGTGGTAATTACTTACAGCTGTTCCACGTGTATGATTAGAATTTCTGTATAAGAAATTTATTAAAGCGGGGAAATTCTGGAGATATGTTGATTCAGGACCCTCATATTGGACTATTAAGAATAATCAGATAGTAACAAATGTTAATGTCAAAATTACTTGAGACAAAATCATCAAAAACACGTGTTACGGAACGCAGTTTAAGTGTTTTATTTGGAGGTTTATACACCACAGCGGAAAAATAACATTTAATGAAAATTTGATTTATGACTTAGAATGAATTCAAGAATATTAATGGATAATTAGAGAGAATTTCATCTAATGATTTGGCGTCTTACTCAATTAAATCAATTATAAAAAAGGTTTTGTTGATGTTGATATATGTCATCTGTTTTTATGTTTTTGTTTCAGCTTTTCATTTCCTCGGTGAAATTCCAAGGAGTAGACAGAATGAAGCTTTGAAATAAACAGAAATATAGATTTGTAAATACATATTTATGTATTAGTTGTCTGACCACACTCTGTAAGTGAATATATCGAAAACTCTTCTGTATGACTGAAAATGTACTACAATGAGTTCAACAAGTTGTCAGTTACCACCTAAGAATAAAGAAAAAAGCTATATTTTCATTATTCTATTCCGGTTCCATTCTGTTTGTCGATCACCATACTTTTTAAGGAACATTATAAATGTAAAATAACTTTTATGCAATGCAACAAATATTTTATGTTAACATTATACAGCATTATCCATAAAATTATTAAACCTGCTGAGCTACAGCCATTATTTAGTCAAGCATTTCGAATTGGATATTTAAAGAACAAATTTTTTTGAATATATAATATAAATATTATAATATTGCAAGTATTTGCCGAAGAACGATCAGGATATAAACAGCGAGTGGACGTACCTTTCAAACCGTACGAGAATCACTCTGAGAAATTCTACACGAAATTGATTTCAAACCCATTTACATACATTTCACAATTGACAGACAAAAATATTCTGTTAATTACTAATTAGTAAGATTCTGTCGTACTAGCATGTTGCGTATTACACAACTTTTAATGCATTCATCTCGCTACAGTTTTGAGAGAAAAATCGCAGATGTAACAATGAGGGAAATAATACATGGCAACACAATTTTATACACCAAAACTGTCGTATAATATTATGTTTTGAGAAGATTATATATAGATAGTCTGTTGTTGAAATATACTAATTAAACTACATATATTGAGGTTAAAAATAACTTGAGCTAGTTAGGTTCGAGTTATGACAAATATACACACAATATATTATTGTCGACATGTCAAGAACTTTTTGAAATTATGAGGATCCGTACGTGACTCGTGAGTCTCATTCAGGAAAGAAAGAACAAAATCTGTACACGTTCTAAAAATTTCAAGGAAGTTGCAATTTCCTAATTTTCGACTTTTCCAAATGTTAATTGTCGTAAGTAAAATATAGTTTTGTTGAAACTTTTTAGCAGACTAATAATGCAAAAATGTTCAATGTATTATTTTTATTATTCAGATTCTACAGAATACGAATCACGAAACAAACTGAATAATCTTAAGATCTGGGTCTTTAAAAGACACCAAGCAATAAACTGGGAAAGTATAACGTAACAAGAAATCTTGGGTACCCATCGGTCTCTGGAAAGAGAGTGTCGCTAGTAAGCCATCTGTCAACATGCGGCTGGTTGAGACCGTTCGTCTAGCTTCTCGATATCTTATACTAACTTGATGTCTGATTCTAGTGAGTAATCTTTATCCGCCTTGGATATAATCCGATCTAAGGCTGATTTTTCTGATTTTCTATCAAAGAATTCACGTAGAGTCAGTACCTCTCGAGAGTGTACGTTAACAAAGTCGATTAATCCTCTCCCACCCTCTTTTTGGGATAATATTGATCTAATGAATATGAATAAATGCGGATAGTAGTTGTTATTATTCGTCATCTTTGATCGTGTTAGCCTTTGAATACCCTTTGAATAAACTCTGTTTTCGGTCACTTCCGAAAGAGTACGTTAAAACAGACGTGGCATAGGTGTTGATTGCCTGGACTAAAATGCCTGCATTTAATTCAGACTTTGTAAGGGACCTTACTCTTTTGGTGTACTGATCCTAGATTTTAGCTTTTGCCTTCTTGTGGTCCATTATCTTAGCCTGTTGAAGTCACAGGTACTTGTAGGTTTTTCCGTTTTACATTGCCTGTACGAAGGTGAATGATATGACGCTCATTTGCTACGTATAGCTTGATATCGTCCATGTAGAGAAGATGGGAGATAGTACAGTTGGTGTTACTGTTACCTGTACAAAACGTCTGTTTCGATGGCATTGGTTGATTGGTGTTATTACCAGATGTAGCTCCTAGTTTCCTGTGAACTACTTGTAGGTTGTTATGAACAATGTTATTCTGTTGCTTCCTTTTTTGTGTTAATATATCCCATTCTAACAGAATAAAAAGAATAATTCAATAATGTAAGAAGCTTTCTAGTCGATAGGCTTATCAGGGTATTTTCCAACCCAATGTTCAAGGTATCCCGCAAATTGCCAACATATTTTATCCACTGATGAGGTTTGCCTTGCTTTCAGACCTTTTTTACTCAAGTTAGGCGCTCATTTTAATGGTATATTGAACAGTGAAATAGGACATTTATTATTTATTATATAAATAAAGTTTCCTGTTTCGTGAACCTCTGATGAGAAAATTAAAATGAAATAGCCTCTGTTTCTCTCAATATGCAGTTGCAATATCTCTTCTGTGAAAAACAATCTATGGCAAGAAAAATTCGTTGGTCTGGTGAATTTCGACTATGAACGCAGAACCTTACAGCTTCTGTAATTTTCCTGTGGCACTCATATTAATTACCGAAGTAATCTACAAGGTGTCAATGCTATATTTCAGCCCCTATAGACATTTTAAAAATATTCAATGTCACGACGTTACGCATAATTTTAAAAGGCAGAGTTTTTAGGGTGCTTTTCAATTAAATGACATCAAACCTGTAGGCTAGAGCGGACACAGCACCTAAATTCTCTAATGAAAAAAGGGGTTGACTGATAT
This sequence comes from Diorhabda sublineata, assembly GCF_026230105.1. NCBI lineage: Eukaryota > Metazoa > Arthropoda > Insecta > Coleoptera > Chrysomelidae > Diorhabda > Diorhabda sublineata. The sequence continues at coordinate 12,028,273 of NC_079485.1, read as the reverse complement.
ACTATTTTAAATTCGTTTGACTACCCTTTTAAAAGTATCACATACTAAACGTTTTTTAGGAATGTGCGAGTTTTCGAGGAATCTGACAGCAACTGTAAACCTGTAGGTATTAAAAACACATAATAATATGAATAGAACGTGAAATTATAATGAATGTAACGGAATTCGTATTATCTAACGGTAATTTTGTAGTTATAATATCCAATACAATGTCCAATACAATATCCTATCCAATAATAGTTGCGGTCTTTTTCTTCAAAATAATAATCATCTGATAAAATTATCTCTCCTTTAAATCAAACTTCGCAAATAGGAAAAAGTCACTATGGGCCAGTGGGAGCAGTAATAGCATTCTTAAATTTTTTTAAAACATTCCCAACACCATTTTCTTTCGCCAAAATTACTTATTTAGCTTCACCAGTTATATGGACACAGAATTAATTGACACAAAAAAGATAAAAGTTTCTGGAAATAGTACTACATATATATATATATATATATATATATATATATATATATATATATATATATATATATATATATATAGCTGCTTAAAATTAGATCTTCCATGATAAACACGGTAGTGTCCTTGTGCCTTCCTATCAAAGTTATATTATTCGTAATTATCTCATTTTTATTATATTTCTATCCCACCCTCAACCGAATTATTTCTTGTATTGTGCTACGCACTAATACCTGTAATCTAATTATACAACTTTTATCGCCGTCGTTGCAGTAATATTTAACTTAATAAAAACGTTTTACGTTCTTTTCGGGTCGTAGAAAATATCTTTTAGAATATAACTGAAATTTCAGGAATTCAGATTACAATTTGGTGAAATATTTTATTGATCCTGGATGACAAAATAATGGTAAATCCATTGACAGCACACAAATTACTATTTAGAATCGACAAGATATATTTGTACTTGATAGTTCTTAAACAATCTTTTCCTTGTTATTAACGTTGCTTTTAGAGGGGTTTATTTTCATATAATTTTCAAAACATACTGTTGTGATAGTAGAATCCATGTATCTACAATCTTTTAGATACACCTTGAGCTTGAACACTACAGTTTCCATGAATAAATCAGAGCACTTAACTTTTGAATTGTAATTGAACGAGGGAATGACACTAACTGGAATCTGCTGGTACCAGGAGATACACTTTTATGAATCCAACAGCAACATTTATTATTGTCTTCGGACTCTTCCTTTGCTACTTTTCTTCGTCAATAAATCCGGTCTACGTGACAAGTTCGATTAATCAATCCAATATTCGTAACAGCCTATAGCCACGAATTAAATTTAAACATTTTGCGAATCAATGTAATTTCATTTTTCATTTTAACCAACTTAATCTCAACATTAGATGTTCCAATGGATTCCCGCACAACTCTTAGAATACCCTACATATCACAATCGAAGTCGATGAGAATCTAAACATGAGCGAGGAGGATTAGGCCAAGTCCACAGAACGATAAATTTCAACACAAATAGATTTAACGTAAAAAATTATTGGTTCTTTTATTACAATCGCTCCTTAATGATTTTAAAAGAAGAGTATGTGATGAATTTTAAAAATAAGCAATAATTCAAAGTATGCCACTATAAATGATCTGTAGAACAACAACAGTGTTAGCTTAACCCTCCCTAATGACGGTGAATCAAATTTGTTAATTGATTTCTTGGATCTCATATACTGCTAAAACATATGCAAATTAACGTTTGATGGTTGTCACAAGTATGTAGATCTTTTCCTCCAATTATATTCATATTTTATTATCGACAGCTGCCACCAGTCACTTTGCAAAAATTGAAAAAACGAAATGAGTCATAAGTCCGCGAATTTGGAACCTCTCACGTCTGTCATTCTTGGAAAATGACTCATCCCTTCTATTATTGTAATTAAAACAAACAAGTGTGCAATTCAGCAACCGGTTCTGAAAAAACAAAAAAAGACAAAACCAATTGAACTTAATCTCTCACCTTAAGTTCTGGCCGGCTGAAGATCGCCAGCACCAGCTACTAAGCTGTGCCACCTGGGTTGGAATATTTGTTGTAAAGTCTGGAAATTGTTTATTTAGTTGGGAAGCAGGAGAGTTGCCACTATCTGCCGCTCACCAACTCAAAGACATTAATTGGGAAACAATCTATTCGTAGAATAGGGCAGAATGGACGTTTTTGTAGTGTAATAAATAGGTACATATTTTGGTGAGTGATTCAACATCAGATCTTTTATTCATTGGTTCCCCGAGCTGGTTTATATGATACATTTCCAGGATTTTTCTTTTGTTAAAACTTCTTTCAATGTCTAGAATGTTTATGTTATCGAAATCTATATGGTGTAATTCGTCTATTATGTTTTCAGATCATGCACATTTTGGTTTTTTTTAACTTTGCATCTCTTTTGTGTTGAGTGTATCGTGATTCTAAATTTTGAGATGTTATACCTATATATATTTTATTACAGTTCATACGGGGAATACTATAGATCACATTTATTTTTGTCAAGGTATCTTTTGTTTGTTTTAATTTTGTGAAAAGTGTTTGTAATGGTTTTGCAGTTCTATGTGCAATTTTAATATTTGATTATTTTTTCAGATATGGAATATATGGAATAGAACCAAAAACTATCCTGGGTATCTGGGATGTTTTGTTCTTTTTCATCAATGCCTACTTCATCATAGGTGTGTCTGCTAGCGGTGTTGTGGATCAACCTTTTCATTAGTTTGATAGGATATCCCTTTTTTAGTAGGGTATTTATGAGTATTTGTAGTTTTTTTAGAGTAAGGTTGGGTGTGAAATTTTTTCGATTCTATTTTTCACTTCTAGCATTAAATTTACCTTCATTTTGTATAGGTTGAGATATCTCCCCTAACTGATAGGTTTTACCTATCAGTCAAGGATTATCTTGTTTTCATTGGTTCCTATCAGTTTTATTTCTAGGAAAGGTACACATCTGTTGAATACCTTTTCTACTGTGAATTTGTTATATTCATTGAAGGTTTCAAGAACAGTCTCAATTATACCTTCAGGTACCGCTGAGATGATATCATCCACGTATTTTTTTAGGAAAGAAATATTGAATAGTAATCTTTACACACACTCTGATAGCAGATCATCCATGATGTACTGTGCCAAAATGGGTGTATCTGAGCTTCCCATTGGTGTTCCAAAAATTTGTTTATAGTATTTCTTATTGATATATTGGTTGAATATGGAGGTGAAATTCTCAGTTTTTAAAAAGTCAAGACGTTCAATGAATATTCTAGTTGTTAGTTTGGATGATACAATAATTGAATATATTACACATTTTGTTCGTTGAACTCGATATTAGGTAAAGTTTATTTCTTCTATCTCTTTATTCAATATGAATGAAATGGTCAACGGATATTTTGAGAGCTCTCCTTTATCTCAACGCTAATTACCAATTTTAATATTGATAATCAGCAAGTCAGCATAGCAGTCTTCTTTTTAGATTTTATCAATTGAATTGTAATCCTAACTGGATGTTAGTAGATGTTAATTGTTCAACTTCTGTTAACAGCAGTTCAAAACTATTATGACGGTGGTAACAAACCAACATAGCTTGCTCATCATCATAAGTTGCTAATAAAAAGCATTTTTTGCGTTTGCTGCCTATTGAATACCAAGATACAGTAGTAAAATAGATAAGTTTTTGATGGAGTTCAGAAATGTAAGACAGATCAAACAGGTGATACATACTCAAGAGCTTAAGTAATGGCCTCATGTCTGCATATTTTCTAATCAGAAGTCATGTTTTCCGATGAGTACAATGGTTGGGCTAGGATTTTTCGGAACTATATTATTATACACTTATTTATTGAGGAGAATTCTTATGATGATAATTATTTACTACTACTTCATAATAATTTCATGTCATCTTTAAAAAATCTAAATTCGGATCCAGGATTGTACAAAAAACTTATTTATCTAAATAAAGTAAGAGAACGAGTAACGCTTGCGATTGGTTTGATTAAAGTGACAAATTCTTGTTATTTAAATTAGATTGTTTTGAAGATATTCACAAATGAACAACTAAGATTGGAATATATTTTTTAATTAGATTTCGTATTATAAAATATGCCTTAGTTCTCCGCCTGTGTCAGATTTAAGAAAAATATCGGGAATATCACCCTCTTTTCTAATATAAACGAGAAATTGATTAACTTAGTAAAATGCCAGCTTGTTAGAACATATTTTGGAACAAACTCCGTGGGTTTTTTAAGCGTGGACAATATTTAGAGTGGAATTTACATAATTTAATTCCACCCACTGACTCTGTAACTACCCTATCTTTTTAACTTTCCCCAGATTTATACAAAGCGTCAAGGCATACGTAATACTTAATGAGTATGTAAATCGTAGTTACCGCATTCAAAGAATAAATTTGCTTTTTGAAAATATAATTATAACGTATGCACCAACAAAAAGATCAGAAGAAAAATTAAATTAATTGTTTTGAATACTTTAAACATGATATGAAATAGATAACTTATCAGTGATAATACTAATAACAAAGAATAAATTAGTTGTCCAGATTAATTTTATATTTGGAAACCTGCATATTGGATTAGAAACATTTCATGGAAAAAACTTTGGTATCACACGAGACTCTAGTGTCTACTGACAATAATATCTTACCTCTTTATACATCTTTACCATATAAAGCTAGCATTTCAGTCTCGGATGATGAATGCATAGTTATTCGAAAGCCTGGAAAATATATTTAAAAAAGTACACTTGTCATTTCAGATATTCTAACTGCAAACTCATTACCCGATATTTTATTTTTTATAGAGAGAGATTAATTACTTGAACAGTAATTCTGTTTCTACGATAGACAGAATTATTCTATTCTATGATAAAAATAATCAGTAAATTTTCTAACAAGGCGAATTTAATGGATTCAGCTGACATAGAAAAATATATAAAAACCTGTTTTTATGTGGTGTTATTGAACGTTAATTTTAATGTACATACATGCGAGTGCAGCATCCTGTATATATCAAATGTCCATTTGTATATTACAAAAAAAGGAAACAATAAATAAAATTGATACTGTCATGAAACCTTTGTTTTGTAAAAAATGTTTGCCAGAAAACTATCAGTTGATAATGTGTTGAAAGTTAAATAGGAAATTCCTCATAGAGCACATCATTCAAGTAATGATGAAATATTAAAAGAGACTCCTCCAAATGGAATTTTAAAGATAATCGGTAATGGGGATAATTGCAGAAGTCAAGTTGACGTGAAAACCCATTTAGTCTTGGATATGCATATTACGTGAATTTAATAAAAAATAAATCAATGTCGAAATCACGTTAAATTTTTCGTAAAAATAATGTGAGAAAAATAACTATCAAGAGATGTAGCTGTTCATATAAGTTGACTGCTTCACCTCATTATGCTTCAGTAGTTAAAGCTCACTTAGACTTTACAAAAAATGTATTGGACGGAGAGTTAATATTAAGTGGACAACTATATCGTCAAACCAGATATAGTTGCATTTTTCTCTCAAGAACAAAATGTATGATACACTGCAGCTAACTACAGAACATTAAAGAACCTGAAGAAACGGTAACTTTAAACATTGTGTCATTACCAACAGTAAACTGTATCATTATTATTTATTTCAATTTATGTTAAATCTAATATATCGGGTATTATTAATAGCAAGTATTTTCAGTTTTTTGCATCTCTCTAAAATGAGGACATGAACTATTGTATTCTAACAGTCGTTTACACACATTAGAGAAATCGCTACATAAAATGGTATCAATAAGTTACACGACAATTGAGTTCAAACTCGTAGATGAATGTATATACATTAACACAACTGTAAAATATCTAAGTATTCGGTCAGTTTGCAGGCAAGTGCAGGCAAGTGTAAATGGCAGCCAGTTTGCCGCCTTATCTTGACCAAGAGCGGTGTAACAGTGACTTAAGTTAGTAAGTCGGAAAACCCTCCAGAAGGAATTGCATGCTAGGAAAAACAGTCTAGTCGCGACGAGAAATTTAATAAACTATTAATAAGGTATATGTACAAAACTTTACGGGCATGGCTTAGTTTAGAGTTGAAAATGATGTGATAATGGAAGAAATTTTTCAGGTTGAAATCTCCAATTTATTCCTAGTTTACCGCGATCGTTACGTTCCACAAATATTTTAATTCAAACAAAAAAAAAACATCAAGATATGATGAAACCTTGCTAAACGAGCCAAAATTTTAACGGTGCGGCGCAGCATATTTTCTGTTAACTGGTCGGTTTTCGTGTCGCGCGTCCACTTCTCACAACTGCGCACACGATTGCTAATTCAAACTGTATATTGCTAATTATTTTTTTGCGTGCTTCTTCATATCCACAACTAAAATAAAATATAATACTATATATAGATTGGTAATTGTGGAAATAATAGAAATAGCGTTAGAGCCCATGATATGTACGTCACTAGTATGTTTTTATTATTTAATATCGTAATCGCTTAGATGATTTTCGAAATCAGGGTCAGGTGTCACTTTCCTGGCAATAAGTGTGTGTACTTTGTTTAATTTTCCGTTGATACTACAGGGGGTTTTTCCTGACTTTTGAGTTACGAGGGTTTTCCGACCTATTAATTTTCTGCCACTATCGCACCGCTCTTCCATGAGGGTGAAACAATGTATGGAATGAAGTTTCTCTCATGCATTTTTTTTGCATTTTTCATGGAAAGTACATTGAATGATTATTCCCCAGAGGTTTTCAAGCTTTTTGTCACTGTTACACCGCTTTTAGTCAAGTTCTAAACAATACCAGAAACAAAATTCATGCGTTTCTTCAGACACATTTCTCCGAATGTTTTTTGTATAGTGGTGGATCTAGGTTTGATCCACAGTTATGAATTTATGCAAAGAAATCTATTGATTTTTCTTAAACTGCATCAATAAGACCTGGAAAATGTTCATCCGATTGTGCTTTCGGTGCAAAGTAATCAAACGCGGCACCCAACGTGCAGGTATTTTACGCATACCTAATTCTTCAGTCAGTTTATAGAAAATGCGTTCTCTCTTAAATATCTCTAATCTTAATACTACGGTCATCCAGTACCTACCATTTTGTGCACTTTTTGGATGATATTACTGATTGTGGCAGTTCTGGGCCAACCCATTGCATTCAGCTGCCCAAAATTGTACAGTCGTACATAATGGGTTAGAGTCTCCTTACACTGCGTCTAACTCCTTTCAATTGCGTATATTTTTTTCATTTTCAGAAAAATTTTCATAATGACTAATTATACGATTGTAAAACAGAAACTAAGCATCCAAAATAACCGAAATTTTTGTGTGGATCTCTTGACGCATGCGCAAATATATTTCCAAATTTAGATTGTTAAGTGTTGACATCTTTAGCTCGGGTCGGGAACTCCATTCGGTTTTTAAAGTTCTAGAAAACAATTGGAGACTTTAGGCTTATGGTACATTTTTATAGTAGTAGCATTAAATGGAAGTTGTCCAACCCAGACTGGTAAAATTGGAAGGAACATAATAAAACAATTAGATATAAAAAATATTTTCATTGTTATGAGTCTTAAACGCATACAAGTTGTATCTTACAAGTGATATGATTCATATAGTTTATTTTTTCTGACAAATAAATATTATCTACATCTCTGTAATTATTGTTAAATAGATAAGAATTATTAGAATGACCTTTCTAAGTTATTTCTTCTTCAATAAAACATTAACATCCCTTTAAAGAGATTATATACATAAGTCAGTTAATTTTCTTAAAATACTTTATAAATATTCAAATCTTCATACATAAATAAAGAAGTTAGGAATATTAACACTCCTTTCTGACACAATTATGAATTCTAGCGATGCCATAAATAGTAAGCTTACAAAAAACATGTAATTTAACATCATTTAAAATTTCAATACTTAATAATACCGCATTATAGAAAGCAAAACTATTTAATATGCACTCTTGTGATGCTGCATTCCTGTGCAGTAAACGGATAACAATAGTAAAATATTGTTAAGATTATAGTTATTAAAGTATTGTATCGTGCTGTGGTTGCATCAACTGTCCTGGGTGTGACTTTGTTGAGAATATTTTCACATTTTTAGCTTGTGAAAGCTTTATTCCAATGTGTAGTGTGGTCGTTTGTTTTGACCCTAACAATTCTGAAGATTAAAGTATTTTTGAAAAATTTATTGTTATAAATCAGATAGAAAAAAGTTATATTATCTTTATAATATTATTCATGGAGACAGAAGATAATAGTAAAAGTGAAACAAATGGAGAAATATGGGCATCAACAAGAAAAAAAACACCGTAGTCACTCTGTGATAATTACTTAGAAATGCGAGAAAACTTGTATTCGAATAGTACGTAACATTAAGAAGATGTAAAGTTCTTAATTCTTGGTGCCGTACGCCACTGACCGCGTGCTTTTTTAATGTTAATATTATTATATAAAAGATTAAGACCATCAAACTATCAAGAAATCGATGATAAATACCAAATAAAACATTTAACCACAACAAAAATATAGACCTGAACATTTGAAATAACGAATACATATTTACGGGTAAGAAACGTAAAGAAATGTGAGTAAAAAAACATGTAACAGATTTCAAAGTTCCACCATGCAAAGCAATTGTTGATAAATAGAAATAGTTATCATAATGCACATTTTTCTTTCTAATTAGTGTTAATGAAAGATTACTAAGTAAAAAAAATTTCTCAGTTCTGCATATGTATTCTTTCAGCAAACAGATCAATATAGGGAAAATAGTCACGTCCTGGAAAAACATCATGATTTAATTTTTCCACATAAAACAAAGGAGGAATTAAAGCAAGACATTCTAAAGAAGACTTTCGGGTTAATTAGTTTAGACCCCAATAATAATATTAGGGATGGGAGCATCTTTCAAATTCTCAACACGAATAAACCGTAAGTATTCGAATATTCTGGAAATTCCTCTTTCATGTATATTTTGGCAAAACTTTCCAACTTCCTAATTTTAAGTATCTCTTCCCTCACATTCTACAAAAAGCCTTTGTAGCTTTAGAAACAGGTACTGATACAAACTTTCGGAATGCAGTATATCTTGCGAAAATTATGTGCTCATCACAAAATTGGTGTGATAAAAGTTTATTGGGAATATCTTGTAAGTTATTTTACTTTTTACTATAACCGAGCAATTATGAAATTCAAAGAATGAACAGTTTCACTTCACTAAACATTGATTTCCTACAAATAAATTGTATAATTCATACTTCTACTGTTAGAAGTTTATTTTATTAACAATAAATATCCAATTTGCTTATACTAGTATAATATTAACAAATAAACAAAACACAAAAAAATACATTGAAAAAGGAGACCTGAAGTGATCAATAAAAGGGTTTAAGCAGGATAATAAAGTAGACCTTTCACTTAAGCCGATCTCAATGGAGATCGCCAGCAAATTCGAATTTGATGATACAGATAGAAGCGAGACATTGTCCTCATAATGCATCGAAAAGTGCTTTTGCTTAAGTTGGTTTCAATGAACTTTGATGACTTTCAAATTATATATTTTTCAATTTTAATAACACTGATAGATTCTCCTTTATGAAAATGATTATGGTCTCTCTTGTGTACATTGTCTTCTGTTGAATAAATTAATGTGAATATTTGCCATTGCTATTATCGATTTTACAAAATAACATTTCCTTGTAACTTAGGATAGACGAATGTTTATGCTGCATGATGTGGTTTCAATATATGTAAATTTACACAAAAATGGTATTATTGCAATTGTAAATATTTTTACTATCAGCTGTCTTAACTGACAGAATTATTTTTTTGGGTTCGAATACACAAAGTGATTTATTAAGGGTTGGTGACTTAATGCATTATAGATACAAAGGTTGTCCCAAATTATATCGCCTAAAGCCAATATCTCGCTCATTCTTACAAACTTCTCAGAAATCAAGTAGATTAACTTTTCATTTTAAAAAAGATCCTTTGTGTAATTAATCAACAAATTAGTTGTTTCCGATATGCACTATCCACAGATTTCAATTAAAAAGTAATTACATCCAACGTTATTTGCTTTCAGTTCAGACCAATGCGTCGATATGCTGCTAGTTTATGGAGAATATGAGAAAAATGTTTTAAGACCTTATACCAAGAACGATTCCATAAATGTCGTCAAGTGACACAGATGGTATTTCCTAGAATGGGACGGAAATTGCGCAGCAACTTATTCTCAAACAAAAACTTTGCATCACTCCGAAACCGTGCGAGAAATGATATGTTGGAGTTCACCCCTATAGTTCCCAGCTCCTCGGAGACTCACAAAAATCAGCATTTTAAAATTAATTTAGATTACATTGAGAGATATTTATTTCGGAATTTGGATGTTAATTCTATAATTCATGTTATGGGCCAACCTTGCTTTTGAATAAAATGTTTTGAAAGTAGTAGCTTTCATAAAAATAGCGTTGTGAATACACATAATGTCCATTATTGGTCCGTTCGACTCGTTTCTGAATGATTTGGGGTAAAAATGTGTGTACTTTTATGAAAGCATGTTGACGAGAAGGTATTTACCATTCCTTATATAAAGACTGCCATTGCGTTTAGGGCAACAAATATAATAAGTGGCAAGTTAATTTTTAAACAGGAAATGAAGTGTTACTAAATAACTATGTTCATGTTTTCCTAGAAATTTCAAATGCGATGCTTTATAACTCCAGCCCGGCAATAGTATTATTTGCCTGTCCATACCACCAATTGATATTTTTTTTTTCAAAGATATTGGTATTTTTTAGAATTTATATAAAAATAAGAGTATTAGAATATTTTGATACCAGAAATATTAACCAAACTTATATATATAGTTATATAGGATTATTAATTTAAAAGAACGAGCTACAAACATTGAAGAATAGAAGGAATTTATTTTTATTTGTGAGTAAAAATAACGTGATCAAGTAATTACTAGAAGTTACATCAAAAGTAAAAAAAATAAAATGCATAAAATGCGTACGTGATGTCAATATAAAAAAACGTACCACCCTCCATAGTTCAGCTCTTATAGAAAATTCAGCCACATCACCCTGGCCCTATACGAAGAAATTTAAAGACGAAAAGTAGTAGTTACACTATTGCTCCTCTTTGAACAATCAATTTTCAAGCAAATCTACCACTTAACTTCTCTTCAACTGGAACAAACTAATGTAGTGGAGCTACATCTTGTTGTAAATGGTACATTTTCACATTGACACTTTGTATGTGTCTCATTTACCAAACTTGTACTTAAAGCCATTATTTTTTTTCCGACGAGGAGGTAATAAAAGCTGTGGAGTTCTGGTTTGCAGAGCAAGAAGAAACATGTTTTTGAAAGGTCTAGAGACGTTGCAGGTTCGCTGTAATAGATGTATCCAATTATGAGGAGAATATATTGAGTAATAAAAGATTTTGACATTGAAATTTTGTTTGGTTCTATAGTAGGCTAAGAATGTTTCAATATATCCTCGTATATATGAGTTAAGCTATTACTGTTCATCTGATCGTTTGCTACAGGGATCACGTCGTCTAAGGGCCCTTTCACACCAAACTAATCCGAATCAATCAGAATCACTCCGAATCAAGTTGAATCTGATTGACCAAGATTCGGCTTCGAGCGCTCCGTTTAAATGTTTTCCCGCCTTCAGACCGGACGAATCTGGTTCAATCAGGTTTTATTCGAGGTCGCACTTGATTCAACCTGTCAGATTCCTCGTCCGGTCAGTTTTGAATCAATATACGAGATGGACGTGGAGTTATTAATTTTAAAAGTTGAATAAAATAGTACGATTTATGACGCCAGTGATAAAAATCACAGCAACAGAAATCTCATATCTTCTGTATATACCATAAAACAAAATATATATAACCATATATAACAAAAAGAAGATGAAAGGAATTTTATAGATTCAGGTTGATTCAGCTGGTATGAAAGAGTGAAGATGACGAATCAGATTCAACTTGATTCGGAGTGATCCAGATTGATTCGGATTCGTTTGGTGTGAAAAGGGCCTAACGACACACTAACTTTAATTTGTTTTTATTTACTTCGTCTCTTATTTTGAATAGTTCGCATTTTATCTCTGTATCCCATTTGTATCCCAAGCATGTACTTAACAGGTTTGTTGTGACTTGAGAATATTTGTCCACTACTACTTACTTGTTAGAAAATTTACATATCCAGAACAAATAGATTTTTCCAATCTTTGTTGGTAGTCCTAGTATCTATTAACAGACAAGTATTCTCTCATGGATATGCTATCAATCTAGAGCTGTATTTTATAGTACTTTTAAAAATCATGAACACGTAATGATTGTTTGAAAGTTTGGAAAGTTTAATCTGTATCATTAAATGCTAAAAAAATGCGTGGCTATCAGAGCGTGCAAACTGGTTGTAACTATATTAACCCGTAATGTGAACAAAAACGAGACTTAACTTTTTTGTCATCTGCTGTACGATTAAGCAGTTTTCTGTGTAAAGAAATTATCAATATTTAAGCAACCTTGTTATCTTGTTATTTCACAACATTGTTGTAAAAACAATAAATATTGGAAGTAATATCTATATCAATTTAGCCAAAGCGTAATTTGAGACTGTATAAGAGTGTGGAGGCAGGTGTGGCATAAGTATTGATTACCAAAAGCTGGTTACATGCGTGCAAAGTTTTGATAAGAGTTCACATTTTTAACAGTGTATAATATTGTATAGTATATAAATTACAATTAGTAGCTTGGTGATTTCAGTTCATATTGACGTCTTCGAGAAATCATTCCGAAGATTAGCAACAACATATAAATAAGAATAGGAGATTGCAGGAATTGCAAATCGTCACTCGATTGAAAAAACAAAATATGAAAAAAGAATATATGCGCTTTAACCAAAATATTTGGAAAAAAGAATGGAATGAATTGTTATTACCGATACCGTAGTTTTTTTCAGTTCAACAAAATTTGCTAATTTTTCTGTTCGTGAGTGTAGTTTTGAGTAATATAATGTGCTCTCAATTCTTCTTATAAATTCAGATATTCTATCATATTTACCATTGATTATTGTGCTTAGATATGGGAACTAGATGACTTTATCGAATGCCAAATCTTCCATTTTTACATTATTTTTCCTCTTCTATTTCTCTATATATATTTTACGTTATTACTGTTACTCACAGATATCTCAATAGTTATTTCATTGGGTAGGTACCTGATTTCCATTTTACATATATATTTTATCAATTATGTGTCTCTTTTATTGAATGATTCAGTTTGTTTCTCAGACACTTAATAATTTTTACGTTACAATTTCATTGAACTCTTATTCTGATATTGTTAGTAATAGTAATAATTTTCTTATTTATTTAAACTATTTCTAGTGATGGTGTGAATTAAAACACACTGTCTTTTACTTACGTACCTAATTCACTTATACATTTACACTAGACTTACTCACTATTTATAATAATTAACTATTCACTACTTTATTTATTCAAATTCACCGTTTACTTTTACAAATAAATAAAAGGACCTCCCTAGAAATTGTTTCTGACAAACAATGTAAACAAATCGCCGCTGTATATAAAAACATGTAATAAAACAATATCAAACGGTTTCAGAAAACTGGCGCATTCGCCAAACTTACTCTTCCATCATAACCAGACAGGGCTGGCTTCACAGTCCAAGTCGTGGATGAGTTCGTTACAATAGATATTTTCTCGTATTTAAATCTGTTCGTTGGTTTTAGTATAATCATATAGTGCCGTAAGTGAGTTTTAAAAGTTACTGTTATGAATGACCAAGCAATAAAAATATTAAACGTTGTTATACAACTACTAGCAAAAACGACGATGGGAATGGACTTTTTGAAGCAGTATAATAAATCAACCATTATCAAACTTTGCACATTATTTTCCAAGCTTATATAATATTTCCGTCCAACTCACACATTCCATGGTTTTGTCATGTAGTAAGTTTTTTTGAGGGTAATTCCTTCTCACCCCCCGAGAAAAAACGTCGTTTATAAGAAAAAGAAGGTTGAGAATCTTCTGAATAAATTTTATAGGCCTGAAGATGGGGAAATAACAATCAAAAACATTGTGAGATCGTAAAGGAAGTGAAAGATCCATTTAGAAAGCTTTTGATGTAAATCTTAAGAAAGAGGTTAATAAATTTTTCCATAACTTTTTTGATAATAACGGGAAGTAATGGAGCAATAAATCCTGAGAACTTCTATTTGCTGGATTAAATGTCTTGTTGAATTCTTTCATGTCACAATTACATAATATATAATAAAGAGCAAATGGAAAATGGTTCGTTATTCGCTTCTTTCTATGTATGTGTATATATGGGTAATAAAAATAACATTTAGCCACAACCGGATTAACATAACTAGGCGTCATGGAATCTATTATAAAACTATATTACACTTTTTACTATAAAAGTATAGAATATACTTAGTTATGATACGTAGGAGCATACACACGTACAAGATTTCTATCTATAATTTAGGATCGAATAAAAATGACGCTTCTCTGAATATGAGAGAAAATATGATAAACATATTTCATTGAAATAATCAATTTTTGTGTAAAAATATACATTGATAAGATTAAGAATACAATAAAAATTCATTCACACTTTATTTGAACATTCTAGATGCCAAGTTGAAACAGTTGGAAGAAATCACGGAGATATAAAGTGCTCACTGATTCCAATTTCAGATGATCAATAGGGCATGAGAAAGCTTTCCGACATTTGCAGTCGAAGAAACTTTATACTCTGGCTATAGCAGAAACAAAGGTCAACTCAACAACATTCAAGGTTCACCTTGTATATTCTGGATACGACTTGCACACCCGATTCAAGTATAACTTTGGACTCGTTCGCTACGTTAGGGACGACATATCTTACTAGCGGGGAGAGAATTCGATGTTACGTGGTTTAAAACAATGACTCAAAGAACAACAAAATTCTTTTGCTTCCTATACAGACCTCCTAGGAATACGTCCTACAGGCAGACCTTGCCGATAAAATCGATAACTTGCAATAAAACCATCCAAACGCATATATCGTTACTCAAGGTGCCCAATCGAGATGGTGACTTTGCTAGCTTCTTAGACCTGTTTCTAACAATAGACCATAATTTTTGAAACGGGTCTATACATGCACATGAGAGACGTCTAAAAGGTTTCCTTTTTTATATTTCCTTGGAATCATGTTTACTTCAGTTCCAATGACCTCTCAACATGTGCAAAGGAGATTCCGGAAGTAATCTTGGCAGGTATGGAAGCCTATATGTCTAACTCCTTCAAAGGCTTTGTAGACAAGTATCCATGGTTTGATAACAACTGCACTAGAGCGGTTAAAAAACATGCTACTTATCGTAAATAGCGCTCAAATCCTAGTGCTGAAAATCGTATGAATTTTGTTGTCTCGAAAAATATCTGCAAACAGACCATAGTTGATTGCAAGTAACAATATAATGAGAGAGTGAAAAATACACTTCTCAATTGCCTAAATAGATTCAGGTCTGCAACAAAAGCGGTCAGCCAAGGCCTTGCAAGTCAAAAATTCCACCACTGACTGGAGAAGAGGGGTCAATCGCAGTGAGCGCATAATAGAAAACGGACTTGTTGGGTCGCATCTTAGCTTCAAATTCAACTCTTTATTCCCGGGTAAACCACTACCGAGCCTATCTAGAGTTGTTTCATCAATGCTTTGAATTTCGACACCGAGATGTGGCAAAACATCCCAAAGGCTTCGACATCAATAAAACCACGGGCCAAGATGGAATACCACCAATCGTATTAAAAAAATGCGCAACTGATCTAACAAATTGGCAATGCAAACTCTTTTCTCTATCATACAAAAAAGGCCTCTTTCCTGCAGATATGAAACTTGCTCAAGTTCTAGCATTCCAAAAAAAGGGAAAAAACGGTTCCCAAAACAACCATTCAATTGTTCTAGTTCCAGCCATTGCCAAGGTCATGAAGAAAGTCTTTAACCAGCAAATCTTGAGATATCTTGATTCTGATAACATCTTTAGCGACCATCAATGCGGATTTCCTAAATATGGATCACCTGGATATCTCTTGGCCTATGTAAACAACGTATGAACTGAAGCTACAGAAATAAATGGGGAATCCATAGCAATCGCACTGGATGTATGAAAGGGTATTGATAGAATTTGGCATGCCAATCCTCTAAATAAATTAAGATCATACAGTTTCTCGCCCTCACTCATTGACTAGCTTAGTATCTTTCTCAAAGACCGATCCATCCAGGTCGGTATCGATAACAACAATAGCACACTAGTGTCGTCGTTGAAATCAGCCGCTCCAATAAACTCGGCTAACACCTAAATCCGTCGGCAGCAACAGAACACATTCATCAATACCGATCTTGAAAGCAATCTGATTGAGTTTAATGCAGCAAAAACCAAGGATGCTGTTTTCATTGCAAATTAACTTGTTGGGGTTGGACCAATATGTCCTGCCACAGTTACGTGACGGAATTAACTAAGGCAACTCCAAAAAACTTAGAGCCGTATTTGAGAGCAAAAAGCTATGTACTTCGCAACAGCTTCTAATCCTCTACAAGGCCCAGATTCGTCCATCTTTAAAGTATTGCTCGCACATTTGAAGCTCAGCTCCCAAGCATACCCTGAGGATGCTCAACTCAGTACTGAAGAGAGTTGACCAGAAACTTGGACAGCTTAGATCATAGAAGAAAGGTCGCTGACCTGATTCTGCTTGACCGATACTACTACATCAGATGGTTTTCTGAGCTGTCTAGCATACTCGACTCGACAGGCAGACTTGGCTCATGTACACCGAGTGCGCCTGTCGATGCCAAGAACGTCAATTTATCGGGGCTCTTTTTTTTTGGAGAATTGTAAGCCAGGTATCTCCATGCGGTAAACATATTGTACAAATATTTTCGAAAAAACCATGTTTTGAAGTTTTACCTCGTTATCGATGAATTTTCTATCTCGTATAATTTGTTATCTTAATATTGGATATATAGAAAACTAGTACTGGTACTACATACAGTAGTCTTCATTAGTCTTATGTATTCACCAGTCTTTTTTATTTTAAAAATTGCATTCTGTGCGATCTATCAATTTATGGAAAAGGTTACAAGAATGTATGTAACAACCGAGTGGGTTCGGTTCTGTAGAAAAAAGACAAAGAACAGTTAGTCTCAAGCCTTTCACGCATCGTCCTGTTTTAAAAGTAAAAACGGCGAATAACAAGAGACGAGAGACATCGTTATAATGTAACATGGATATCTGTACCTGCAAATCAACATACATGGTCATGATTACAATGGTATAATGATTCAAACAGATTGATTCTTTGTCCGCAGACAAGAAATGTCGGAAGGCCAAGACATTAATCGTTTAATCAATTTAAATAAATCAGCCGAAACCATTTTATATGCAAGATTCCTTAAAAACGCACTAAACAAAAGGATTTATGTCATATTATGCATACGAAACAATGACGTTCGAGTCTCACAAACTTGATCGCAAAAATTTCTTCGATTTTTGTACTGTTTCGTTTAACTTGCTCGAAGTGCTACTATGAAGCTCAGAACTGGTTAAAAAATTCCTATATATCTTACCATCTACCAAGTCTTTTTTCATATGCAAATACTCTGGTTGGCATATATATTTTTCCAGATAAATTGACAGATTAAATTGGAAATCACTGAATAACTGAATTCTTTTTAAATCTTGTATTCCAAAACCAGAACTTTGTAGTTGCTTTATAAAATACTTTAACTATGATCAAATGAATTTCTAATATTCAATTTATACCTAACAATGTAATACTGATTCAATGTTTGAGGAAAATATATATTCAACTATTAAAAACAAAAAATACTGGATAAACATCAGAAGTATTACACCCAGAACAAATAATTCATTGAGTTTAATTTTTTAGTATTATGATAGCTTTACATCAAAAATTAGCAAATACTCAGAAAAAAATTAATAATATGTTTGGTAACCCCGTGACTGAATAAAATCAAGTATATACACGGCTCAGCAATCGTAGTGGATACTATAAAAATATTGAAATTACCTGGGTGAATATTTTAAATAATAAATCAAACACAAACTTTAATCATTTACCTTATTTAGTAATTAAAAAAAAAACAAATTTATTGGGAGTCTTTAGAAGTCATTTTTGTTGAATTCAGAAGTTGAACTCAGAAGTTCCCATTCTAAAAGAATATAATTTCCCTCCGCCAGCAGTAAATACAGTGATTTTTTTCTCATTTGGGGGCACTGACAATTGCCAACTAACCAAACCTTATTGCATAATCAAACTCTATTTTATTTAAAGTAGATTTAATAGCTCCGCAATGCTTTAATAGAAAAAGGATCTCATCAGGACCTCAAATTTTAAAAGAAGTCTTCTGAAATACTTGCATCTAGATTAAATGGACAGTTCTCACTTTTTCCAAATACAAATCGGCAACCGTTGTAATCTATTTTAATTATATTACATTATAGTTTTTAAATAAAATCCAGTCTTCTATTATTATTTATTAGTTAAAAAATTAGAACGATAAAATGAAAAATTTTTTTAAAACAACTAAGAGGGAAAAATATAGCTCACAAATACAATAATGGATGAATCAAATTTTCATATACATACATCATATTTCGTATGTGAAGACTCTAACATATAAAAATATACGCAAATCTAACTTTTAATGCAGTGTCAAAATTAAACAATAGAATTTAATTTTGTAAAAAGTTTTGTTAAGTACATAATATACAAACAGTCCATATTGTTTAAATATTTACAAATGTAAAATCTTCAGCAGTTTTTACTCAAAGTTATTCTCAATGTGGAATAGATATTTTTTTGTTAGCAGGAGCACTTGTTTCTGTTCAAGCCATCTTCATTGTTGCCTCTTCCAAGCGCAAACTGATCTGCAGACATTCTGGACTCACTATTCAATAGGGAATCGTTAGCCAAGATCTGGAAAATATAGTTACTTCATAAATTTCGAAATTAAATTAAAAAATAATTCAATACATATATATTCATTTTACACCATGTCTATAATAAATAAATACCGATATAAAGAGGCTCAGCTCTGTTTACAAACTGGGATTATACAATCCACATAACATCTCAGGGCTAGAGAATAATAGATATTATCGTAAGGTACTTTTTATCTGTGTAGATACAGTAGCACTTTTCTTTCTATTCTTTTCGCAAAACGGTGAAATGATTTGAATGCGTCGAAGAAGAGGTTTCGGTTATGTACAAAATATGGAACAAAGAAGAAAGTATGTGGTTCTAATGTGAACCAATTGCACTTAGAACTAACCATAACCAAAATACAGTTGTTTTGGTGCCAAATCACTAACGAGTCTACCGACAAAGGAGAAGTGATTTTGTTGTAATAACTGAATCGACAAATACCCTAGCAGTGTCAAAAACGGCAATTCTGTAAATATATTGGAAACTGATTAAAAATAACCACTCAAAGTGAATAGTGTCAAAAAATGGTAAATTATTTTGTTGAAGAAAACCCAATAAAATATACCATAAACTTTGAATGAATCTCCTTCAAAGTATTGCACTTTATTAACGTTGAATTTCTAACTGGACATCCAAATAATGAATGGAACAGATAAAAAAATTTTCTACAGTCAAAAACTCGCAAATGAAAAGTGATTTGAGATGGTCCGAAACGAAGAACATCGCCTATCTTTCGGGTCTTTTTCTTCGCACATCGATTTGCAAACGATCAAATCTATGGTTTGAACGTACAAGTTAATCCATTTTTAGCATATTTGTATATGTTTTGTGATCGGCGTTCCGAGCTTTACTCCTCCTAACTGACGACATTTCCATATCTATATCGCTCATATTACTTGAACACAGTATTCGTGAGCTTCTTTGGCACTTTGTCTCAACTTCAAACACAACAGCGACAGCCGCTAAAAGCACGATCTCACTAAAGCGGTTATAGCACACTGACAAACCAGTTTTGTCACGGTGATCAAACCTCATACATATTTTGTATTTTTTAATCTATGTAGACTAAATAACAAATAAGAAATCAATAAAATGAAAAAGCGCCTTTACCTTTTCGACTAGCGAGTTAGCAGCATCATCTATATTAATATTGTCTTTTGCTGAAGTTTCAAACCATGCATGGAAACCATTCTCTTTACAAAATTCATCCATTTTAGCCGGGTTATTAACAATTCCCTCTTTTGGTTGGTCACACTAGAAAAACATACATTCCAGTTTACATTTTTTATATAAATTTAAATAATTTGTTTGTGCATGTTTAAATTTAGAGAACCAAAATTTAAAACACTCGAATCGTTTTATTATTTAGTTGAGATATTTTCTTCAATCCGACGCTAGCTAACAATCATCGATATAACATGGACAGATTGATTAGTCGATTCTAAGAGGGTGGGTACAACCTTAACATGTCGCCAAAGTAATGAGCCTCTTATCATTTAGATATGCTTCATTTCTTAGTATGTTATTATTGACTATTTCAAGTGTATATAACAATTGGCAGAACAAACTGTTGTTCCTAACTACCTGGTTGTAGTTTCCTATTAAAACTTTTTCGTGTCTATCATTGTTGCGAAGTTATTCTCGAATGAAAATCTTTTATTACAATTTTCACTTCGCATTACCAATATATTAGTACTAAAATATCAGCACCAGAGGTATTTATTCACTTTCTTCTGTATTTACTACAAACATTTGAGAAATTTTGGAATATGTTTCAAATTATTATCACATATAAAAACAAGTTTTTCAATTTTTGATTTCAGCTCTCCGATAAAGCTTGTAAATAGTTAACGGCTTTCTTTAATGTTCCATTTGGTTTTGTGTTATAAAATGTCATTTAAAACTTATGAGTAATTTAAAGTGCATACGTGAACTTACTCGAAAAACTGAAAAAATTAAGTCACGTGCCTACCGCAATGAAGCAACGAAAAAAGTAGTTATAACTTGCTGAAATAGATCCATGTACCTCATCGCCAATAACTTCAATGTATATTTGGGAAGATTCCTTTGATGTAAATATAATTTATTATAATTTTTCTAATTTTGTAATAAATATTATTAAAATAGTAAAATGAAAACTTAATATAAGTCATGAAGCAAATAGAATATACTTTGAAAATTTAACGTTTCTAAATTCAGAGGCACAGAATTTATTGGCTAAATAGAAACAAATTACCATAATTGTATCAAGCATGGATAAGATGCAACCATTCTATTCTAAATGTTTTTAATTGATAATAAAAATATACAAAATAAAACTTAATTTGGGTATAAATCCGTAAATTCGTCTGTAAACCACAAAAAAATTAAATGACTGATCCACTGATATCCAAAACTAAGTGATTCAAATGGCGTTAAACGGACTGCATCGCGCGTTCACTATTTATTGACGTCAATCGTAACTGATTGGTGTGTTTCTGATCAAATGACAAAATGTTATTGAAAAAAATGGGCATTTAAGGATTTTTTCAAGATAAATAAAAATGAATATAAATTTATTTTTCACCACTGTCATATGCCCCATTCCTATTTAAAGTCATTATAACGTAACTTATTGTGCAATAGAGATCACGGAGGCGCGGATACCAGATGATCAAGTCGTTCGGCCAGATAATTAAAAGCGCCATTATGTTCTGACTATTGTCATGTACACTTAAAAGAGTCGATACAAAAACATACTAAAAATGAAGCATATCTAAATAATAAGGAGCTTATTGGTTCCGTGATATGTTGAGGTTGTTCTGCCACCCCCTTAGAACCGTCCAATCAATCTGCCATTATTTTATCGATGTTTGTCGGCTACCAAATCGAGACAAACATAAGACGTCGCTACCTGACCGTGCACGAAAATTAGCCTACTTTTGATAATGATAAGTACACTTTTCCGCATACTAAGCGTTTTCTAGGACGAATAGAATTAATTCTATTTCCCAAGCCACACGATGTATTACACACGTCCGAGCTAAATTCTCTAAAATGGAATATATAAAGAGTAGCGCCAAATTTAAGTTAACTGATAAGTATAAGTATCTTGTTTTTTTCTTCATAAATTGGTACTGGCAAAATTGTTTCATAATTACACACTAATATGGAAAGTTCAAATCAGTGTTTGTACACAATATTTTTATTATGTGTTAATTGAATTGACTGCAAATTATTCTTGACTTTGATATTACCTAACGTATAAATAGAATCAAGTTTTCAACCAACTCATCTCAGCAACCATGACAGATTTGTTTTTATAATTTTCCCCATTCGATCTTAAAATGTTGTATCCATGTCAGGTTGTAAGTATTATATTCACAACCTTATTGTTGTAGCTCATATTGTGCAGGGTCTTGTCCTGCTCTTTTTGTCTACCAAAATCAGAACTCTCTGTCCTTTCGGTTTATGAGGGATGATTTAAAACGACTTCCCGCAATATCACAAAAAGGCTTTGAGGCTCTCATAATATTTGCTGATCCTTCTTTATCTAAACTGTGAACCTATTCATTAAACAGGTGGCAATCCAAGCCTGGCATCCAGGCTATGGTAATTGAGTTGAACAGGTTTGTCTCTTTTAGTATATATAGTTTCAACTTAAGACTTGATTAAAGAAATGATGCCCTAATGATAAGTCATTTCTGGACCAGGCTTGTCTCCCGGGCTATTGTTTGGAGAGCTAACCTATCAAAGTCATCTCCTAGGTCCATATCCATGATGGACCAACTTGTTAATTGTAGGCTATATTCAACTTCAATCATTACATGTCCAATGTCCAGAAACTGCTTTGTTAGGTAGTAAAAAAACAATATTGCTTTGGTACTCGAAACTTTTCTCGATAAATTTTAAGCACAAGGAAAATGAAAAGAGAATTTCCTGATCCTTTAATTTTTTTATAAGTCTAGTAGAATAAAATCTTAGAAAATATAGCTCACTTTATTTGCTAATAAAACACATGGTATTTTTGATCCATCGGGTAATTGCACTTTGGTGTCCAGATCTGTTTTCCAATTTCCTACCGAATCAAATGTGGCTCGCCTAGTAACATCGAAAACTATGAAAGCTGCTACAGCTTCTTTATAATATACTCTCGTCATATTTCCATATCGTTCTTGACCTAAAAAAACAAATAAAGTGTTATTTGTTATTGTAATCGTTGATGTTATTTTCAAATCTGGTCAGATACATAATGTGGTTCTATTTCGAAAAGTTGGTAGGTATAGGTTTAAATCACTGACAAAGGGCTCTAAGAGACCTTAGAAACAGCTGTCCCTTAACCTGAAAGTAATTATCTATCATGTATGCAACATTATCAAACATTGTTTCAGTTATATGTTAGAAGAGTGACCGACTCCAGATGCACAAATAAAGATTAAGTGTTAAGCTGAGTAAGAACTTTTCAAGTAGTATGAAAGATATTTGTGTTCAGTATTTGTACTCTTCATAAGAGAAATACAAATATAAATTTTTCTCAGTAGTACTCAATGGCTGCAGTACTTTTTGTGGCAGACAGGCGGATATTATTCGGATACTCTAGAGCAGATGTCAAATTTGAGTACTTAAAAAATTCATTTACTGAAACTATTCCGTCAATATCAAGAATGTTCGAATACGAAGATGTGAAATTTTTTTGGGACAATTAAATGTTTATTATGCTGTTTTCCTATATCGATGGTTACGTTTCTAAATTTAACATTATTGAATACCAATTTAAATAATATGTATATAAAAATATATAATATTTTTCAACTTTTCTTTGTTGAATCAAGTTCTTTATTATACCCGATTAACCTGTGTGTAGTGATAATGTTCAAAAATAAGCTTTATTTATACCTGCTATGTCCCATAACTGAAGTCTTATGACTGTATTCTCATCCCAATTGAGAACTTTCAATGCAAAGTCTACACCAATTGTGGCTCTATAATGTTGGGTGAAAAATCGATGAACATAACGCTTTATTATGGAAGTTTTTCCGGTACCAAGATCTCCTATTACCAATATTTTATATAAGCCGTCTTTTGGTTTGCTTGTTGATTGACTTGCACTTGACTAGAACAAAATAAATAATGTTTGATAAGTAAGATACAATTTACCACAACCTACATCGTTTTCAATGTCTTTCGAAAGTATCTTCCACTCAATTTTCAACCTACATACACAATCAACATTTTCTTTTTTACAATAAATCATTCATTTTTTACAATGTAACCGATCGTTTCTTATTATTTTTTTTTATATTACCGTCATGTCATATATAGGAAGTTGTAAGCAAAATAAAAAAGTTGGTATTCACCACATTCACATGACACACACAACCTGTATAATTTTTGATTAAAAAGGTCATTAAATACCAATTGACGTGTCCAAGCGTTTTTCCAAACACGTCCTCATTTATTAACTAATTGGGCTGTTCCATTCCGTATATGGTTGAAGTATATAATTTTTGAAAGTTATACAACAGACTTGATCCTGCATAGTATTAGAGTTTAACTGTGTTTAACTCAGAAAATGGTGGTTCGTCGAGAGGTTATATCTGATATAGCTAAGATGAGAAAGAAAGAAAAATAGTATGTTACTTTAGCAATAACTTAGTCGATAATTTGATTGAAAAAGTGAACGCTGAACTACAATTCAAATGAGACAATACAGAGAAGGCAGAGACAGAAATATAGAACTAACTCAAGCGGAGAAATTAGATGCTCAGATCAATTTAAGGAGAAATAAAAGCGTCTAAAAGGCGAACAAGAAAAAAAAATATTCGGAAAATCTAAGACATTAACAAAATTGAGAGCACAAAATGTATCTTGTTAAAAATATAAGAAATGAACATTAAACATCGATAACTGGAAGAAGAAACCAAAAATTAAATTAAATGCAAAAGGTCAACCCTATTCATACACACTCACAACTTTTGTTTATAATAACAATTACTAGGTGTCACAAATACAAGTATACTGCATCTTCGTTTGATAAATTTTCCGATTTTCGCCTGATTTTTTGTACCTGTACCATTTTTTTGTGGACACTCTTTTCTAAGATTTATGGAAAACAAATAATTTAAATTATTATTTATGACTTTCAAAATTACGTTTTTAAATAGTAAAAAAGAAGAAAAAATGGAAGATAATCAAAAAATTTTAACTATTACTACATTTTGTAGGAGAATAATAGTGAAGGAAATCCCATGCTGAATATAATAAGGAGTCATAAAATCAATTTAGGATAGGATATTAGTATGGCACAGGACGAATGACAGTTTGGAATGAACAACAGTTGATAGAATCATAATTTCCAATTATTATGGAGAAAATGATACAAGAACATCAAACGAGCAAATAAAACATTCTACAATTTGGTTATGACGAGCCGAAGTTCTTCAAAAACTATCCAGCTGGATAATAACCATTTCAACAAAATTATTTTACATATTGGAAGCGATTTATTTATATGCATCTAAAATCACATTCCAAACCAGCTACATCGAAACTGTATCCACTGTAAACTAATTATTCTGTAAAATTTCAAACTCTATACATTCAGTTGCATAAGTGTATTCAGGACATGATTTAATCCAGTGAGTTAATATGTGCTCGGTTTCGAAAAACGTTTCTATTGTTAAGCTGCTTTATTAAAACTAAAAATTCTTGTATCTCATCAGGAAGTCTTATAAACACAAACTTTGAACAAAATACAAGTATAACTTTATTCTGGAATGATGTGGCTGTAAATAAAAAAAGTATTAAATTTGCTTTATATGAGGTATGACCAAAAAAATAAATTAATTTTTCTAATAACAATCTTGCTGCATATACTTCAACTAGTACGTCTCGAGTTGAGACAAAAATTTAGTGTTCTGAATGCTGAACCTGTCATTCACAATTAGAAAAGTAAACGTAAACTCCGAATTTTACAAAGGATTATTGGAATGTTGATGTGCAAAGAAAGATACTGAAAGAATAGGCCAACTGCTTCCTCGCTACCATGACAACGTTTTTGATACGCGAGCTTTTAGCCGCTGATAGTCTTTTTGTCTGTCTACATCCACCCTACTCACCAGATATAACATCATACGACTTTTTATTCTTTCAAAAAAAAAATAAGTTAAATGATCGAACATTGGACAGAGAAGATGAAGGCTTCTAGACCTGGATTCAACATTATAAGTGCATAGCTAGCCAGTATTTGAAGGATATTGATTAAACTTTGTTTTACTTTTACTTTGTTTTTAATGAAATAATCCACCATAGTTTGTTCACACCTCGTATGCTGGCCAAATATACTTCCAATTCAACAATTATAGGTGAAAAAAAGGTGGAAAAAATAGTAACCTAGATATTAAAAAAAAGTATAATAAAAATAGAAAACTTGTACTACATTCTTATACAAATCCATTCTGGATAATTATTGCCACATTTTCACAAAATAAATTAGCAAAGATAGGAAATTTTTAATGTGGTTAAAAAGTTCTTATCCAATAATTTCCCACTCACATACCTGTTTTGTTTGAAAAATTACTATTAATAAAAAAATCAGGCACAAAATAGCTGAAAATACGTGGTTAGGTTAGGTAAGGTAAAAAAATTTCCTCATCCCCTTTCCTGGCGAGACGCCAAAAGTCTTTATTAATAGTTGTCGAAGATAGTAATAATTGATGAATTACATAAGTATAAGCTTATGTTAACGTTTAACAAAATTCTGAACAACTAATATTTTCTATTACCCAACGGGTTGAACTGTGTTGGAATTTCAAAAATTCTCGACGTTTCGGCTGCAACTTTGGAGCCATTATCAAGTTAGCTCAAGACCAGCAGTGAGTGTGTTGGTGTCAACAGTGTCTTGATGGTAAGCATATTATTTTTATTTTCTATTTTTATCATTTTATATTTTTTGTTTCAGCTTTTCGTTTCCTCGGGAAAATTACTATTTATAAACAAAGTTGTGCACGAATATCCTTTTGAATTGATAGTCGAAATATTTGGAAAGTCTACATGATTCACTTCCTAAATCTATATACAAAGGACTTTCAATAATTTGTCTACATTAATACAGTAAATAGAACACTGAAAAAAGTAGGATTGGTTCAATAGAAACTTTTCGCGAGATACAGGGCATCGTGAAAAACTACTGACAATATTATTATGGATGAATATATTTCTTACTCTAAAGAAACTAAATGAAATGATAGTGATCGCAAATAATTGAATATTTTTATCGTCAGTGTGACCTACATCTCTGTCATCAATTAGTGACAATAAGACAGCTGGTAGTTCATATCTAACGTAGAGTAATGAATGTTGAAAATAAATCCACTAACCAAGGTTCAACAAGAAAATTGATACTCAATCGGTAAATAAATAAAAAAAGATATATATATATATATATATATATATATATATATATATATATATATATATATACGATAGTTATGAAATCTTTGTATTTGATTGTATTTGATTACAGAACTAAATGAACAGAAACCTAATCAGCCACATATTAAACAGTATCATTATCAGAGCTGGGAAATTAGTTTCGAAAAAGGAATTGAAATTTCCATCGATTTCACTTTAAATCAGGTAACTTGTAATTGTAATAACTTTAAACATTTATGAACTAAACATAAAGTGTATTGTTTCACAGAAAGCCAATTCTTCCAATTACTAAATCTTGTTAATTTCAAACTATTTCGTCAATTATATTCATACTAGTATTTGCAGTCCATGAAACATTTCTACAACTAGATTGGAACTTAGTCTACACTAAATAAATTGGTAACAGACGAAGTATACATTACCAATAATAGTCGAGTACCACGAAGTGTATTTTCTGATAATAAGTGAACATACTACACATATACTACATTTCTAAATAGAATTCTGACTGAATAAATACCAAGCTAGATTTTTCGGTGGCAATGATTGAATCTCCTGCAACTTGTATTATGTAGAGGATTCTCTGAGTTTTTAACTTCAAGTGATGAAACGTAAAATGTGATAAAATGCGTTGAGATTTTAGACCCTGCTATGAAAGTAAGCTTGGAGAAAAATCGAAGGGATCAAGAAATGATTATATGAAAAGATTTTCCTGCGAGGAAATATTTAAGAACTAAAATAATAGATATATCCAATAATTTCTTAATATCTTTAGATCCAAATCTAGAATGACATGGAAATTTTGTTCAAAAACCAAGTCACAGTAACGCCAAATATATAAATATTCTTATAATGATGATATAAATTTAGTCTTTTAGCAATTTAAATTACCTACAATGGAACTAGTTGTTTTAAAAATGTGTTTTTGCATATTGTTTCAATACTAAAAAATCGAAACTGTTAATGACACTAAAATACTTAATTTTCTTACATTCTATTTTATGTTGAATAAAAAATTTGGATATATATTTATAGAAAAAATGTACCGTGTTGGGATCTTGTTCTATAATGAGTTCACCATACGGAGCCATTCCTTTAAAATTCCTCAAATATTTTGTGCGTTCTGTTTCTTCTTGAAATTCACCACCGATACTTTGACTTCTCGTTACTATCTTCACTGATTTTTCCACGCTTTTCCAAGATTCCTGCAGATTAGTGTCCGACACTGATCTGGTTAAAGTCAAATGATTGTTACCTTCTGGTGTCTGCCGTTCGTTTGATGAAACACTTGATTGAGGTACAGTGGAAATTTTTTTAATTTCTTCCGTAGCAGTAACTTTTGTTGTCAATTTTTTTTCATTACCTTTTTTATTTTTGTTATCGTTTTCAGTATCACTTTTCATTTTAAGCTCGAACGGTGATTGGCTTGAGACATGCCTATCGATAAAGACCGGGAATTGTCGCACGAAGACTAAAATGTTTGGTTTCAGGGAGAATTAATTATCCTCTAATCATAGAAGTGGAGGGGAAACTTGCTACGTAACACCTTCACTTATGACTTTTTTGTTGTAAATTGTAAATCCTCATATATTACAGGGTGTGTCGTGAATTTTTAGTAAAATAGAAAATGTGCTGTGTATTAACAGTATAGAAATAATAAAAATGTATTTGATGAATTAAAAAATTGATTACACTATTAATTCAAAATTCTCAATCCAACACCAATCCATCCACATGTATCCAATAAATGTAAAATTATAGATTGAGAGATATGCATTAGGTTAGTTAATTACTGGGAATTGATCATGAAGCAACCTGCTTAAAAAATTGTCGAAATTATTTTATCGTCAAGATGGCACTAATATCATCTGTAACTTTATCATCATTTCGATCAACATTTATTTATAGTGCTTAATTTTGTCAGTTTACACTGATTCAATGAATAAACGAACTTTGAATCAGTAGTGCAAGTAATGTTTTGAAACTATTCTGGCCATTTAATGTACAATATGTTCTAGCAATAATTTTTAATATCTTTTGTTTTAGCGTGAATGTGATGCCCATTCTATCATATTATCAAGTGAGAACATATTTATTGTATAGTGTAGAACATAAATAACTGAACAACTATGATAATTCTTCTAAAAAAGGAAGCTTAAAAATGTTTTGGATAATTTATTTGAGATTAGTTTTATTTATGAAAGAAAGTAAATTAAAAAAGAAAAAAATTAAAAGTTTTGTGGATAAATACAAAAAAGAGAGCATAATAAAATGCACAAAATATTCAACATAGGACTGCAAAAATGGATCGTAGTTGTTTTTGGAAAAGTCTCATTTTTGAAGTTACTTTCAGTGCAGATTTTAAATCCGGCCTAAATATTACCTTATCACATCAAGATTATTGTATCCTAAAAGTGAAAACAAAACTATTTATGTTATAATAGGGATTATGCTAAATCCTGCATCGCTTAAAACAAAAGAAAATGAGGCTAGAGCTTCAAATTTTTACCAGATACTCTATCTCACACTAGATGAAGTCAATCGGTGGGTTCCCGTTTTCGGAACTTCAGTCGAAAATAATAGTTATTAATGATAGAACTAAATAAATAAATAAAAACATCCGCAGTATTTCCGCACATATCCTCAAAAATAAACTGCTAGTATTCGAGTGTTCAGTCTCTGATAGGTAAAAATTCTCACCAGGTTTGAATTATTCGCAAAAAATCATATTGGACATGACCCTTCACTTTCCAACAACAAAACAATTAGATTGAGCTGTTTTATTTCTATGTATGATGATTCATTTTAAATAAATGAATCCCTATCTATTCACTTTTCAAAACATATAACAGAACAATTTTCTTAAATATTTCCAAAATAATATTTAATTGAACTGATTCATATAATCGAGAATGGAATAGATAATGTGTTTTTTTCCATTTCTCATATTAATTGTTAGGATTTAGGTTTTTCTAATGTTTACTCAGAAATATATAAAATTACCTGTTTAAGTATCTTGGTAAAAGCAACAACTGAAGACAACGAAAGTGGTGGTTTGCTTGACATTTTACTATAATAGGTGTAAAATATTTCACAACTAAAAAACTTTTATCAATAACACATTAACACAAACTAGTTTTTCACATATACAAGAAAAGTAACTAATCATTTTTAAAATTTCGTCAAAAGAGTACAGGTGTGTACTAAGACCCAAATATTTATGTAAAATATTTATTTCACCGACTCATTCAAATTGATAAGATGTAACAATATGTTACCTGATATTCATAGAGTGATCGGGAGTAATGGGTTGAACTGTAAGTGTCAGAAGTTGAAATATTATTATGATACATAAAAATTCTGTTTACTGAATGTGTGTAAAATAAATTTTATTACTTAACTGTTTTAGATATATTTAATGCTGTTATTATTATTATAAATATAATTTTCTCATAAGATTTGACAGTTCCGTTCAATTTTCATTATATATAAAGTATTATAATTTCCATTTTCCAACTTTAACATTTAAGCCTTCTCTATAACCTAAAGTATATTGGCTGGGTGAATTGAATATTGTACAAATTGTCATACATTTACATTACAAACGTTTATATTATGGTCTATGGTACCCAAATGACGGAATATTTATAGTGGCGATTATTCCAAAATACCATCAGACAAATAGATTTGCAATAAGAAACATCTACTATTCCATAAGCCCAGATATATAGCAACACTTCGAACTGTATTAAGTTGTGACATCCGCATCCCTTAGTCCCTAAAACAACTATATAGTTATTAATTCTACGAGTATAAACCTTTGCACCAACAGTCGTCTCCATGAATAATTAATCATAATAAAAAATTTATCTGCAGCTTTCCAATATTAGTGACAATAGACCCATCATTATGATTTATAATTCCAATCAAGTTATTTGGAATTATTCGTATTAAAATAATGAGCAAAATCCAATATACACTGTTACTATATGTCGCTATTGAGAAGTAAAGACAAGAGGAAGTTATCTACGTATACCAATATTCCTAACCAATAAACTTCCGGTTTCGAATATTTGAAGTAATATTCCTGGTATATATTAATGATATTTTAATTAGGTTTCTACTATTTACTGATTACTAGGAAATGTATGCTGAGATAAATGATGTTCGTGATTATCATATTTAGCATGATTTAGATAAGAGTCAATATTTTATTAAAAATCATTTTAAGTAATACTAAATAATTGAAGAAACTTTAATTATATTTAGACATTAAACAGATACGCTAATTTGTGCACCGACTTACCGAAACTCCGTATCTAGAAGTTCTGAAAACCCATAAGTACAATATTTTAATATTTTGATTATTATCCTTAAATTAAATTTGGAACGTGAACTAACTGGTATAAAATGTGAAGACACAGTACAAGAATTTTTTAGAGGAATATTATAGGTAATATTTTTACTATTTAGATCGTTCACGTTCTATAATTTTCATATTATTTCCACTGTGTTATTAGGTAGTGCGTTAAAATGAATCAGGGTGACTCTTCAAAATTAACACCGGGCTTTGGATGGAAACACTTCTATTTATTCTCCTCCCAGCTCTTTATATGTATGTAGGATTGATGGGGTGTCGGTTCACTGAAACCTGAAAGAACTCTTGTGCCCAAGCGTTTACTTGGAAGGCTCTTTCTGATACTGGTAGATCTTTTATTTTTATTTATTTTATTTTGGGAAATTCGTTGGTTTTAGTTTAGATAAGTTTTCCTGTCCAGTAAGCTCCCTAGCATCTCGTATTCAACTAATATGTGGACAGATGTTTCCTCTTCAACAAATGTGTGGATAGATGTTTCCGCTTCTAATCCACAAAATCTCCAGTCCTTTTTCACCAGTTGGAGTTTCTTGGGCTATCCGTGAAGGCAGCATTGTCTTGTTAGAACCTCTATTGAAACTATTTGTGCAAATTTAATCTAGTTAATGGATTCTTCCGATCTCTTCTGGTTGTAATTACTCAGAATTGTCCTCGTTTGTCTCAACATTACTGTATTGTCGCATTCATTAGGTTTTTGCTCTGTTTCATTTTTATCAATTCTTTCATATATTGTGTCAGTGCGACTCCACAAAAGGATTCTAAAGCCCAAATAGTCATTTGGATTCCTCTTTTGCGAGTTTATTAGCTCATTTTCTTCTAATTCCTTGTGCCCTGTACCCACAATGGCGTAACTATGTTCTTCCTAATTGATTAAGCATACCTAAGTATTTCGGAACTGAATACAGAAGATCTAAGACTTTAATTTCTTCTTGGCTAACAGACATGATTATTCTTCTCTGTTTCAATATTTATTATCAATATTGAACTGGATATATCTCCCAATTGCGTAGGCTCCAGCATGGAATGTACTTGCAAATTTGCTGAAGCTTTCAAAGTTATTTGTTCCAGACTCTATACAATGTTACTCCAATTTTTTACCTCTTCCAAAGAATAAGATTTGTTGAGGTCACCGAGAAATGTATGTTTTGTAAAGTAGGAATAAGCATGAAATGTGAATACACATAATGTGCATTAAGTTTATGTTCTTAAATGAATACTTTTGTAATTATAATCTACCTTTTCTCTCCCTTTCTCTCTCCCTTTCTCTCTCTCTCTCTCTCTCTCTCTATATATATATATATATATATATATATATATATATATATAATGGTGAAGAAGTCTTTGCCAGCGGTTTTTTATTGGGAACGTGGCAAGGAAACACCAAAGTGGACTAACTTCAATATATTTTCCGAGCTTTCGAATACTTATGTATTCATCGTCTGGGAAATAATTAATTAAGATTTGCGGTGATTTTGATATTATTAAAGCTTGTAAAAATTTTTAAACTCATGGAATTCAAAATTCACTATTCAAATTGACTTTGATAGAAATATCCTTGTTCTTGGCGTATGAATATATAGAGGCTAATACCTAGATAAAAATTGTGAATTGAAAGAAAATGTAAGGTTTCAAAACATATCGTTTCTAGTATGAAATGAGAACAGTGACATTATTTATGTGGCTTCTAATGTAAAAGTATCCTGCACTTAGTTGAAATATAACACTTTTTTAGCATGAAGTTGTAACGTGTATGTGCGTTGTTTTATATAATTGTTTCAATAAATATACTATTGCATATATATCCTAGTTACAAAATATCCTCTCAGAAAAAATTCTTGATACACAATTACAATATTTATGTTGAAACTAATATACAGAGTGGAACTGCACATAATCACTCAAAAAATGCTAAGTTTGAAGATGTATGGAAGATCCAATTAAAATGATTAATCATTCCTATATTGAGCGTATTTACACATATATTATCAACTTTCAGTTTTAGGCGAAAATTCAGGCCTGGTTTTAGCTATATATACATTATATAAATTCTTAGGATGAACAATTTAGGATGTTTTTTCATTACCTGCTTAGAAATATTTTTGTTCTGAATTTATTATAACAAAAAATGTGACTCACCATGAAATAAAATCAATACACTATAATTACTATCCAATAATTAATGAACGGAAAGTTAGAAAAAGTTATATCTGTTTCTTGGAACGATCATTTAACAAAAACATAAAATGAGTTTGGAAAATTTAAAAAACATATATATTCTTTTCTAATGAAAATAAATACAGCTTAATTTTACAAGAATAACTGCTTATTTAAAGTCGATAGAATTAGTATTAACAAACTTACAAAGTTTAAAAGTCTGGATATATTTTATACCGCCCGAAATCGGTTCCAAATAAGTACTACGTCATCAGCGCCGATTGTGTAGGAGAGCGGCTGGCCTGATAAAATGCTACTGGCTAAAGTGCTATTTTGGCGACAAAGAACTGATTTGTTGATAAAAATGGAGCAGGGTTTTTTCGTGGTTTTTCAGATAACTTTCCCCAAATAAATTCCCTTGCAATGGCTACTTATTTTGCTACAAATAACGATTTTATGACTGTTGAAATCAACGGGATGGATCAGATGAACAGACAGATCGCTAGAATAACATATTCATGGGACAAAAACAAGAAGATTTGAGATACCAAGTTTAAACAAATATATAACATTTAATTTGGAGCAAATTCGACTTTATTTAGTTTTAGTTATAATTAAAATGAGATAGAAAAATACTGTGTTTTCCAAATGTTATAGTATCCCTATATTTCATTAATTTAATTTAGTTAATGTCTGATATGTAGCGAAAGGTGTCAACCAAACCACAAAATGTAGTTTTATAAATAAAAGCTAAATAGCAACCCGGAGATAGAAGCAATTTTCCTACTAAACGACTGTATTGCAATATTTTGCGATTAATTTCCGAACGATAATATTAAATAATATTTTAAAAATTCGAACAAGTTGTCACATTGATACAAATTTGCTCGAAATTATCAATAATGGTCAAAACAGGAAATGTGCAATCTACTATAAAGTTCATGATAAGTTTAGATGGAATCTATAATTTCGTTGTACCATTTGTGCAAAATAAATGAACTCTTAGTGGAGAACATTTTCAAATGTGATGTAATGAATTTTTATTAATAATAACCAATAGGTACAATAAACATCAAAAATATAGTTTACTCGTAAAACTGGTTTGTACTGATAGAGGTTATGTTGATTTGAAGTAAAGTGATGAAATAAGTTAAGTACACAACTTCCAATCACGTTTTCTGATGAATTGAATTCAATATTCATAGCCAGGAATGTATGTATACAAAATTGTTTACAATCATAATAAATAAGAACAGAGATAACAGATATGTATATATTCATTCAGTTATTCTTATTCTCAAAGAATATTTGAAATATAGTCACTTATTATTTAGTTAAATATATTTCAAAGTTTCTATTAATGAGGTTTCCAAATTTGGTGGTTTTATTTTAGTTATAGATACCAGTATTTCATGTTTAAGGTTGGGATTTGCTCAGGAATAGGCTCATTTCGTACAATCCTCGAAATACTTATTTTTATAAATTGTAAACTAGTAAATCATATGCACTCGCCATAATACATTTCACCGAACTTGCTGCTTTTCTTTTAAACATAAGTTCTCAAATCTCACGTTGTTACCATATATAAACCTTCATATTAAACCTAGATCGACGTTGATGTCATCCAATAGCTTGTGATCAGTACTTTTGATACCACTTTAGCATAAACAAGTTCTTTCGAAACGAAAAAATTACATTAATCAAGCCAACCTATATGCAAAAAATACTTCAAAACAAAAGCCTCAAGTCTAAAAGTTTTCGTGGAATTTTATTTCGGAACTGTTAAGTGAACAGCGATGCTGAAGTTTACTATGTATTGGTCTTTCTTTATTCTTTTATATCAGTTATTTCCAAATATTCATGATTGAAAGTATGTAAATTACATTTGAATACCTCTAATCAAAATCGGCAAGGAAGCATCAATTTTCAAATGATATTTGCTAATGAAATTCATCGAATCGGGTGTACCCATTACATAGGTAAAATTCACTTTAAGTCCAAATTGTTCACTTTACAGATTCACTCGCTCTTTTTTTGTATTTTTAAGCCTGTTTAATATACAATTGATTGTTATACGTCTTTTATTTTTCTACACATTCAGTTAGTTTTAAGTAAAAGTAGAATTTAAATACGTGAAAAGCAATGAACGATGATTAAAATCAATTAAATCTTAAACTCTTAGTTCGCAATATAAATTTATTACAAAAATGAAAATAAACGTGAAAAAGCCTTCTACATATTTTTATGTCCAAAAATATAAACAAAACAATTAAGAACGTTATGAAAATTACGTAGAATTGCGAAGATACACACTGATATGTACTAAAATCACAATCACTTATGTTGTTAAAAAACAAAAAATACAACAGCAGAAAAAACGGATACTTGATACTTTTTATATTAAAAGCTGATAATCAGTAAAGTGTTTTTTTGTGGATAATTTGTTCATTACAGGAAAGGAGAGACAAATCGTCCATTGAAGTAAAAAAGTTAGGATTAGTTGGGCATGAGATAAGCATTAGATATAACTTATTTGGCTTGAAGCTGCTTTGCCTGACTGAACTCTTCTGAACGGATAGTACATTTTAGTAACTTGTACATGTTTCATTTATTAACCACGCTTTTTTGTCATTAATAGGCGTGTAAATTGTTCTTTCTAATCGCGAGAAACGCTTTGAGTAGCGGAGACCATCATTAATGATGCAATTCCATCATTCTGGAAGACTGGTAGTTACGAACGGAGGGCTGGCAGTTTCCGACCAAGGGTCATAATTTAAATTGACAAGTGGCGTGAAATACATATGTTAGCTCGAACACCGTAGAGGAGGTATCGTAAAGAAACGCAGTTTTTTACCAATCAGTATTTTTATAGGGCTACAGAGCAATTGGAAACAGTTTTATTTACAAATGAGTCTCACTTTCGTTCATATCACTCAGACGATCGAGAAAGATTGTGAAGTCGATCCGATTTGCTCAATGTACTCGTCACGACCTTTCAAAAAAAATCAGATATGATAGCCTTGATATTTAGCAAAAATAACTAATTAAAGGAAAATGGATCAAGAGTTTGAGACATTTTGAAACCAAAAGTAAATATAATCGTTTAAATAAGAAATACAGACAAATTATTGACATCATATCCATTATCAACACCAAAACTGTCTCCTATTTTGTTCGGTTTTTCTTCTGTTACTTTTCTTTGTCTCTATCGGACATTCATATTATTAGTTCAGATGACTCGATGGACTTTTTTTAACAATTGTTGCAATCCTTAGTTTTAAGCATATAACAAAGCTGTAACTATCCTCCTTCTAATGATATTTTATTTGTTGTTAAATATTTTCTTTTTAAATTGTATTATAA
The DNA here is from genome assembly GCF_026230105.1 of Diorhabda sublineata. Lineage (NCBI taxonomy): Eukaryota > Metazoa > Arthropoda > Insecta > Coleoptera > Chrysomelidae > Diorhabda > Diorhabda sublineata. The sequence goes on along the minus strand of NC_079485.1, from coordinate 11,990,902 downwards.
CTATTTACTAAATTAATAGTGTGATATATGGCTATTTAATTTATTATAAATTTCAGACTTAAATTAAACACAATTTGTTTATGTTATTATTGGAATAGTTGTCCAAAGTCTAATAATTTATTTTGAATGGAAGTAAACATTTTAAACTGTATACAGAGCTGTACAAATAATTATATTTACACTTGTGGAACATTGTTTATGTAGACCACCAGCATGAGACACTTAACAAAGATGTTTTAAGTGCTAGCGAATCGGGTACCCTCAAAAAACAAGGTTTTTCATCAGGCGAAAAAAATGAAACCGATATTATATCAGAACACTTAACAAAAATATGTACGAAAAAGCAAACATTTTCCAAGCAGTATGAGTAATTAATACAAACCTTTAAAATAAAATTAACTGAATAATTTAGCAAAATAATATAAAGTAATGAACAAAAATAAATTGATATACATTTTATTTTGTATTAAAGGTGCATATATTAGTCACCTGATAATGAAAATTTCCAATTTTTACATAACAACACAATTTATTGATAACGTAGGTTTAGTAAACATTGTAATTGATAATGATTCTAGGAGTACTGTTTCATCTAATTAGTTATTTTGAAGTAAAAGTGTAACTCACCATTTCAAATCAATATTTCTCTCCGTTAGCACTAAAACATCAGGTAACCGTTTTACAAACACACTACGAATTATGTATTACACGTAATATCGTAAATAGTTTAATGATTGAGAATTCAACATTTACCATTAACTTGAATTAGAACTGATAAGACGCTGACACTGGATGATAAAGTTTTATTTTCGTCCAATCAACAGAAAATTAATCAATCTTTGGAAACAACCATTCTTATATGAATCTTTTTCGTATGTTGACATCGTAGTTCTGATAATTTCTGAATGGATTAAAAGTGTGTGGGTACTGATAAACTATTAACTGTTTTATCAGGGATAAAATAAAATACAAACCTACTGATATAATTTTAACTCTAGATTGAGTTGATAGAAAGATTATAGAAAGTAGCGGGCTCCGTTGTCTGTGGATAGTCTTCGAGTTTTTCAATAGTTCGCATAACACTTTCACTATATTTAACTTCTATGAACTGAATTATTATTAAATATCGCTGCCTAATCGTTTAGATTATTGTGGTAGTGGAATTACTTCCTAGTAAAGTATATTTTCACACCAATCAGGTAAATATCAATTTCAATAGTTATTAACTTTTGAAAGCACAAAAACTATAATGTTTTAATTGATAGGAAAGAAACCTACAAAATATTAACCGGTAATAATCAATTTTCCCTATAATACAAAACTTAAAAATAAATGAAACGAATTGTGTGTGGAAAACACAAGATTTTTCAAATGTTGTTTGGATTACTTGATGAAAAATCTTCTCGTCAACCTTGACAAAAGTTACATGGGCATATTTGCGCTTGTACACCTATGTCAAATTCATTCATATCTTTGTCTGTATATAGAGATTTATATCATGATAATTTAAAGTTCTGGAGAAACTCACAAAGAACTGAAAATAGTTTTAAAGTAAAAATTCACAAGTTTTTTCAAGAAAAATACAATTCTTTCTTAATGAGATTCGATCTATGATATATAGGGTTGCAAGCGGCTTTCGCAAACCATAGACCCATAGAGTTATCGATTCTACTTCACATTTGAACCCCTATTAGGTTGATATAATATAAATGATTCATTTTACATAAAATCTTTCAAAATCCAGTCAATTCATTTGAACTTGCGTCCATGATGCAATTCGACGACCTCACCACGCGACCCTCAACACATTTTTGTTTCCGGACTGTGCAAAATCCCGGATTGGATTAAAGTTTGTTACACTTATTATTTCAGTAGCAAATGCAATCACACTTCTTACTGAGATGTAACAACTACTATCTACTATATTTCTTCCTATAGATATCCCTCTTGAATATTGAGACCATCTTTTACAGTACTACGTCAAATACAGTAATTTTCAACGATTTTCCTACAAATAAAAAGGCATCCTACTTTGAACGCTTTTCACAAAGTCACGATCAAGATAATTTTCGTTATACTAAAGTCCTCTATATAAACGTCTGTTTTTGACAACTGTAATTAATACCTAAATTATAAAAGATATAATCTTTAACTTAATCTGAAAGGAATTTCTGTGGTAAATGGAAATATCGATTTAAGTCTTTCCCATTATTACGTAAAATGGATCACTTACATCCAGTTTTCAATCTAAGCTAAAATAAAATTTCAAATGTGACATAACATTTTAATCAGTTTTTGTCTGAATTCTGTAAGATTACTTGGTTTGGTTATCTGTGAACAAATAATGAGCCAAGTATATTACCATTCATGCCCTTGTGCTTCAATTGTATCCCCAAACTTCAAATTATAAGTAAAAAATACAGCAAAATAAATATATATAGCTAGCAAAGTATAGCTATACACAAACTATAACTAGAATATCGAAAAAAAGTATTTAGTAAGTAGAACCTTTATACAAGATGTATATGTTAACTACATTTTTATTTTGAGCAAAGAAAACAAGATCGTTTGAGCAAAAGATATTTATTTGGAACAAACATTAGATTATATAAATAAAATATGAACAATATTGTAAAAACCATGAGACAAGAAACAATTTCCAGAAATTTAAGAAGTCTTAGAGTTCGTTTAGTTTGCTAATAAAAGTAACTTAATTCCGAGTGTTTTCACCATAATTTACATTCTCTTTTTCTTGTCGACTGAGAAGTTTGAAAACGAAGGATGAATTCTTAGCTTAATATAAAACAAATGCAAAGGACTTTATGATTGTACAAGTTCTAATTTTTACGTGTACCTAAATGATATTAAAAAACAAAACAGTATAGCCACTAACCAGTTGATAAAACTTAGAAACCACGTTTCTACAAAAGTTATTGATTTTTATAACTTTCGAGTAGTTTTTAACATCTGTTGTTCCAAATGTTGTCATGGCAATTAAATCAAATGAAAATGATTCTCTCTATTGATTAGTAAAGATAAGTGGATTGCAATAGTAATTTTCTACAACCTCCAAAATAAACATTAATCAAACCTACAATTTTGTCTTAACTAAAATACTGAGAAATAAAACCTGAAACAGATATTAATATGAAAATACAATAATAAATAAAGTAACGTCATTTCCACATTAGATCTTTGATACTCTCACAATTATTTTGAATCCCTAACTATATCTTGAAAACATAGAAAACTTCTTAACTAAACAGGTGAAAAATCATTTGTTTAATCCAACAATCAGTTTATTTTTCTCATGAAATTCATATTAGACTTTATTTAGTAATGGACTAGAACAGTTTATTAAGAAGCACTAAAATGTTTATTACAATATTATGGTATTTCCTAAATATATACGATTTTTCATGCGAAATAAATGACTTTAAATAAGAAGAATAATTATTCAGATAGAATTAGAAATATGTAGGTATATATAATTAAATCAATTGATATATTGACTTTACATATCTTTTGAGAGTTTACTTAAATCTGGCTTATAAGTTTCAAATTTCGAGCACGACTGATTTTTATTATTATTAATTCAACTTTTTTACCTCACTGTAGATTTCTTGAATTCTGTTTCCAAATCCAACAATTGCATTTGAAGCATACACGACAGTTGTGATAGTTGGCAACCATATATTATTATCCAATTGTATTACTGACTTTAACAAGAGAATAGATAAATGGAATGTAATTGACTAATAGGTAAACATTGTCATGAAGTCTCATCTCTAAGAAGAAAACAATAGTTCAAATTTATCTCATGGTCTTATACTTAACAATTATGCAAATAGAATCTTTAGAAAATTTTCTTATTTTTTAAGGGTCTAGATTAATCGCATCTTAAATTCAAAAATCCATTTCTGTTTGGTGTGCATATGATGTTGAAGGTATCGCGGCATCGAACGGGATAGATATTCTACGTGTAATATTATCGTTATTTTTTGCAGTTTGCAAACTACTGTCTTTGGATAGTGTTGAACTTCCGGCTTCAAATTGATACGGTTTTTCTCTATTCATATCGGCTGCTACATCATTTTGATTTGATGTCAGTAGACTTTTGGAACCAAATTGAAATGGTATATCTCTGTTAATATCAGCTCGTGGAAATTTTTTACCAAATGTCGGTAAACTTACGGATTCAAATCGAAATGGTCGTTCTCTAGTTATATCAGATTGTCCAAAATTTTGAGTTGATGTAGAAGGTCTTACGGATTTACATCGAATTAGTGTTTTCCTTGAAGATTTCTTGTAAGATGTAGACACACTTGTGAGATCAAATCTGACTCTTTTCTTTTTTACAGGGCTATTGTTTTCATTAGATATTGACGGTATTCCGCTATTATACCGAGATACCTTAACTATACAGGACTTTTTTCTTGGAAGGTTGTCGTTATCATTCTCAACGTTTTCAGAGTTTCTTGTAGGTCTTGCAGCATCAAATTGTGGTATCTCAACTAGAGGTGGAGAATAATCTACCTCCATTTCCATTTTTGCACAGTTTTTCGGGTTTTTAACGAGTTTACGAAATGACACTGACACACTGAGAAGACAAATTAAATTTGATATATGATTTTGTTTTTGGTCCAAAGCCGCCTACATATTCAAAAAGTGAATTGAGCGATTACACTGCTGCCAACTACTTCTTTAACATATTTAATTAAGGGTGATAAATTGAAAAAATACATTTTCATTGGTAGTTATCTGTCTACTAATTCTTCTTTTAGTATGGTATCTTTAATTAAAAACTCTGTCGGACTACCCCGTTAAAAGTAATAACGAAACGTTGTATATAAACAATGGTATTAGCTGTCAAGTATTTACTAAAGTAACTATAAATATTCAGGGATGCAACTGATAGACTGAAAAATGGCGCTTTTGATAATGTTTCAAATTTGGGATTGGCTATACTGAGATTATACTTGTTTCCTAATACATATAACATATTTTTTCTGTATTCTCACATTCATTCGCGATTCTCTCATTTCGTTGATTTGAATTTTAACTTCTTTTAAGAGTCTCTAGCAAACTTTTTAATTAAGACAAAAAATATTTTACCCATTGCGGAGTAGATGAACAGCTTGTTATTTCAATGCTGATGAATAGATAAGAAAAGAAGATAACCTTTTGAGGTTATGGATTTTCAAATGAAATATATAATTTTAGAACAAAATATCTAGCAAATATGTATAATGTAACATAGAGGATTTACTTGGAAATATGATCTACCTAGATGATCACTATTTTAAATGAAGTTAACTACATGAAATTGAATTTTTAGTGTAAAATTGATAAAGTTCAAAGTAGGTTAGAAAAATACTTAATATTTGTGTTTGTAATAGTATAATGATATTTTTTATTTCCAATAATAATCATTTTTATTATTATCTATCCATTGATGGGTCAGTCACTGCGAAGATAAGGAAGGTCCATGAAAATCTAGATTAGGCTATATAAAAACTTGTTATTTGAAAATAATTGTAATTTATATATGTGAGAGTTTTTGATAGCTATTTGTAGTTTAAAAATAATTAATTTTTAGTTAGCTTTTTTAAAATTCATTGGATCTACTTATTTTGATTTCATTTTATATTACCTGAATTACTATAAAAATAATCTTAGTGTTTTGTTAAATTGGATAGGCTGAGACATTTCGATAGAGTGATTTTTTTCATGTGGAAATGGGGAGTCGAAGCTTTACACCAAAAGAGCAGCTGGTTGCGAATCCTTGGTCTAGAATGATCTCAGCAAATCCTGAAGAAAGCTGGGTTGACAAATAGCAGAGAATATGAGTATGGCATCTTCATAAATTTATTTATTTTGGTTATGGGTTAAAGTGTTAAAAACTGGTTTCAAGTGAAATTTTATGAATTATCCTTCTGTTAACAATTTCAAATTATTGGCAATTCCAATAACAAGTTAAGTGAGTCAATGGGGTTCATGAGAAAATCCACGCAGGTAAAATTTGAAAAACATATGAACTGATAATTATACAATATTGAAAAAAAATTATGAAACAGTAACATCAATGTAAAATCTAACTTAATCACAATCTACCAGTGCAAATTTCAATAGAATCTTGCCTATAATTATAATCAAATTAACTGTTCTCTTTGAGTTTTACTTTACTTTACCAGAGTGTATTAGGAATTTTTCAGTGACACAGATTGTCTTTGATTTGCATTTTTTTGTTTATTAATTTTAAATTTGAGTACCATATGCTAAGATAATAGTAGTTAAAAGAAATATATAGAAAAAATGTACCAGAAATTTTTCCTGAGGAAAAAATAAAATGAATAGAATTTTGTGAAATTATGATTTAAAATCAAATCAAATTTTTTTATTAAAATTATTTTTATCTGTTTCAATAAGATGAGCCTACTTAAAAGTACTCACTTTCACTAATAGAATTATTTTTTCACATGGTGCGTTCAAGTGGTCTCTCATATCACCTTATTTATTATCATAACCATTTTCTTGGTTATTTAAAAGAAAACGTTTATTGATATGGCTTGGAAAGAACAACAAACTTTAACAAATTGAGAGAAAAATACTACTTTGGAGTAGAATTACAGAAGATTTGAGACCATCTCTGTATTATTTAGCTGAAAAGGGTAGATTATTTAATATTGTTTTCCATTTTTATGTTTTTTTTGGGCTATCGTTAATATTTGGATTTTTTTTTTCTTATAATTCAAGACCTAAGTGAATTATTCATAACAAAAGTAGTAGTATCTCCTCCTATTGAACTTACATCACTAATTTTGCTTTTAGGAATCTGAGCAAAAAGTTAAATCTAAGAGAAGACAATTTTCTTTGGATGATTTTAAGATAAAAAAACGCTAATAACTTCTTATTGCCATATATTCCAGGGGCTAATAAGGTAAGAAACAAAAATAAAAATCACTAAACATAACTAATCTTCTTGAGATCCTATTGGTTGAACTACAAAGCTTACTCTAAGCATATTGGTACCTACATTGTTCGCAATAATTCTTTGTCTTTGGTTAGCTGCTGCCACATTCCAAACATCTCAATGCCATTCCCAAATTATGAATAAACTTCCTGCTATTGTTAATTTTCACTGAATAACTGCCGTCGTGGAACGTATATAAAAATCATAGCCACGATTCCTACATGATTGAGCATTGAGAAAAATGAAGTGACTGTTCAGTGTTTGATGTATTCTTTGTTACTACCAAATCACTATTATTATATTTGGTAATGTCGTAACTCCAGTTACATGAGGTTTCAAAGCGTTCAAGTGGACATTGTAAAAAATATATTTTTTTTAATTATTTGAGTTTATTAAACCTCGTGTGGTTTACGGAAGGTCAAACAGCGCAGAAACGTTTTAAAGAACAATAAATAGCATCATTAACCTTACCGGTCTCTCCGTTTAACATTTAGGAAGAAATATACACAAATAAATATTCTAAAAATGTATTTCATGTAAAAAATACATCGCAAAAATACTGTCATATATTTGCATTAACAATAATAAATTTCAACAATTTGTTGTATTATAGAAATAAGTTGAGTATAAAAATGAAACCAAGACTAGATCGTGCGGAGTTGCTAGAAATGATGTGAAGTGAATGATAAAATTTACTGTTATGCACTTGGCAAATTAGTACCTTCTCAATAAACTATTTTAATAACAATAAATTTGTAATAGACCATTTGTATAAAATACATATTGAAACGATAACACGTTTTCTTCACTTAACATTTATAACCATATCATTAGTAAACCTATTAATTTAGTCTAGTTTATACAACATAAGATAATTTTAAGGAAAGATGAACCAATTAAAGGCCTTTCGTCAATATTTTATGGAAAATAAAATAGAATACTAGATATTTTAACCTTTTTATCAAATGTAATTTTTATTTTCACTTATAATCAAATGTAGAATCGTTGAATCAATTTAAGGAAGAATCTATAAACATGCAAAATTCAAAAAATGTTTTATATATTCGCCATTGTCAGTATACAGTGGACGCCTTAAAAAATCACAGATTGGACATTAAAGATGAAAGAGACTGTTTTCAATAAATGAAGCAAAGGAACATGAATGTACTAATGACAAAAATAATCATCAAGAACAAGAAAAATTTAGAAAACCTCAAGGTAATAGCAGCAAAACATGATTACTGAAATAAACAAGATATTGGAGTGATGGAAATGTGAGATTAGTATAATATAGAGGAATTAGAATACCTGAGGGGTCGATAACTATCCAAAAGTTAGGAATGGAAAACAAAATATATTAACAAAGAAACACAAATATCAAAATAGATGGCTAATGAAGAAAGAAGAGAAATTACTAATATGATACTCTACCAAACATTGTTAACGAAAAAAAACCAAATACATAGGAAAAACGGAACATAAATGATTAGACGAGAGAGAGAGAGAGAAATAAATTCGTATGAATAGCATTTGGTGGTTCAAATTACTCACCATTTTATTATTGCTACAAATTTGAAAATGTTTTTTTTACAAACGAAATCATGAGAATTGATTGATAACAAAAGAATTTCTTGTTTTTTTTAATTGCAAAAATATATTCTTCAAAATTAATTCATAAAATGAATTTAAAGAAAATTAAATAGTATAAATTATTCTGCATCACTTTGATGCCATATAAATCAATCAAAACTTTTGAGATATTTAGGCACGTTGTATATATATATATATATATATATATATATATATATATATATATATATATATATATATATATATATATATATTCTAGTAATTCATTTCAATGATCTCTGTCCATGAAAATAATTTGTTCATAAATCTAGAATACTCTAACAATAATCTTAAAAAACCAACATTATATTAAGGTTGCTTGTTTGAGTCTACATTTGTAACCTTTTGTTTTGGAAACAAGAAGTCGAGGAACTTTTTACATAGTTCAAATCCTACGAAACAAGCTGCATTGGCTGGAAAAGCTCTCAGAAGTACAGGTGTGATCCCTTTATAAAGGGCCAAAGGTCCCTCAGTCTTCATCAGCTGTTTGAATACATCTCTTATTCCGTTTTTGTACGTGCCTTCGGGAGCTAAAATAATCAAAAATAAGTACAATACCAACCAATGTACATATGTAAATTATTTTTAAAATAAAATAAAAGATTGGTGAAAATATTAAATTGAGCAGAAAACATGATCAATCATATTTAAACCGGAGTAAATTAGTTATAAATCCAAAAAAAGCTGTAGTTTTTACACTAGAAATTATTTTGGTAAAAATCATACTGAAAGCTAATTCAATTCAAAAAATGCATACCTGTTTGTAATCGACTTTTCAAAACATCGGCCGGCATTCCTACAAGCCAATTAGCTACACCTGCTGATCCCCCAGCAACAATAGTTCCTAAAATTCCAGGTTGTTCTGTTCCATTTTTTGTAAGATAATCTCTTATGGCCTCATATGTTAAGAAGTACATTCCGCTAGCAGGCACGTCTAAAAGTGAAATTCATATTTGGTAAAAAGTAATACTAAGTATCCGATTTACGTGTTACAATATTCTATGAGTACTATAACTTCCCTAATTTTTGGTGTTTATCATATCTTAACCAAGAAAAAAATTATGGTAGTTGCATCTATAAAAATCTGGATGGTGCTAATTTTAAAACGTAAAAAGACTATATTTTTTAAACACTTAATCAGCATAAATTTTAATATAAATAAGGATTATTATGAAATACCATTTAATGTTGTTATTTGCTTCAATCCTTGAATTAAGTTTTTTCATTCATTATAAAATGTACTTTGTAAATGTAATAAATAAAGTTTTGAAAAAGAGTTTTTCCGACTCGAAAAATATAATTTGCTTGAAATAAATTTTTCTTATATTCATTATTCATTTATTTTAAAAAAGTCAATATTTTGAAACTTATTACTGATAATATGTATCTCACAAATTTATACGAACTTTTTGTCTTGAGATTCAATAACAACTCTCCTTTAAATATAATATTTCAGATGATTTTGGTGACCCTCTGTATTATTAACATCGTAGTTTCTAGTATTACCGAATGAATTGAGTGTAATTATTGCTACTGTGAGGCTTGGCAAATTTTGTGATGTGATCAATAAATATACATTCGAATATATTCAGTTTGTTTTTTATTAAATAATCGGTAATAACAATTTTATTGTCAAAAAAATTTACTGAAAAATAATTTCAATGAAAAAGAAACTTCTTATAGTAATTTATAAAATTGACAGTGAATTCAATTATTGAAGAAAATTTACATTTTTGCATTTTTTTATATGCTCATGTCACAAAAAAATATTCACAACTATTATTGAAAATTTGTTTTCAAAGATACACGACTACCTGCTCTTAGAAATATTTTTGTATACAGATAATTTAGAACAGATACTTTTGTCACTTATCAGGAAATGAGTGGGGTGGACATCCTGTTACTATCACAAATTGTACAGATCATATTCTACACAATTTCACTAAAATGTTGAAATATGTGGCTGTGTTACTGGTACTTTCTAGTTTCAATGAAAAAGTAAGATTTTTAACACTTTCTTTAATCTTGAAGTTTAGCTAAATATTTAGATACCTATATGTCAATCAATTTATTTATCGTATTTATCAAAATTAGATCTAATGAAAAAATATATGTACTTAATATTAAATGTAATACTAAAATTCAAATTTGTATTGATTAAAAAAACAGATAACTCAAACTTTGAAACACAAAATGCACATAATGTGGTGGCAAATACCAGAAACGAAATGCAGAAGAAGATATGGGTTAAAGAAATAGAAAACATAAAAAAGGAAGTGAATACTAATAAAACTAAAATGATGAATATCTGGGAACTATATCTATAAATGGTGGGAAAATAAAGCAGAAACGACAAATATGCAGATAAATCAACGAGATTGTATTACATACTACATAAGTCAATACTGGGACTTATGATATTCAAATGGAAGTGAGAATAAAGATCTGCAATACAACATCGACACCAACAATAACATCAATAATTGGACATTACAAAACAAGGACGAAGCCAAAGTTAAAATAGTTGAGATGAAACACTTAAGAAAAATACCAAAAAACAAAGTGAGATAATTGTAGGAATGAAGAAACAAAACAAGAAAAATAAAAGAGAATGCAATAAATTGATATAGACATATTTTCAAAATAAACAGTCAGAATTACAAGAAAACAGAACAGGGGGTAATATCAAGACGAATAAGAGGTAGACCGATAATATAGTTAAGAGGACAAAATAGAAGATGGGAAATAAGAATGGAAAAACCCTAGATAAAAGGAAAATATTATTAAGAGACTAGAAAGGGTGGACAAAGTAGGTACACGAGAAAGCGGAATCTGATAACTAAAAAATAAAAGGATAATAAATTATCCTTAAAGCTGATAACACAAACAGAATAACTGATTACTTTGAGGAAAAATTTGCGAATATATGGACACTGCTTAAATTCAAGAACACATGGGTTTGATATTGTATCTTTAATTTGCTATCCAGATTTTTTTAAAACAAAAGTAAACAAAAATAAGTATATGAAAATTAAACAGAAGAAAATAGGAAAATAAAATATCTCTAGATGTTGGTAAAGGGTTGAATTAACTATAATAGAGGGTAGGTAGTCATTTGAAGTCCATTCACCTTATTCACAAATATTACCATTATTCGCTAGTTTATTTTTATCGACATTTGCAATAATATTTTAAACGTTTATTTGATTGGATAACAGGAAATTTTGCTAAAAATTTTTAAATATATTGGTTGAATATTTAAAATGTTCGTGCTTTTGAAGTTTTCATACAAGAATGTTTAAAATTAAAATCTTTGTGCATGTGAAATTATCTTTGATCTGCGCCTTTGTAAATGGTATACAACAATCTCAGAAAAGATATTATCGCCTGTGAACCTTTAATTCATCACAACCAAAATGGTGTAAGGTGGTTCTAGTAGTACAAGCCTGGTTAGGATTTCTTGTTTATTATTAATTATATCTTTGTTGAATTGGACAAATATTACCTGGTAATTTTCTACACACTGGATAGGCAGAGCTAGTCTAATTGCATGGCTTCCAAGCTCCCCAGACTCCACAGCTCTCGATTTTTATCTTTGGGGTCGTATGAAAGAGCTTGTTTATGACGAACTAGTTGTATGACATTTGAAAAGAAAAAACAATGGATATATGTCAAATTTTTATTAGGTGATGAGTATTTTGAACAAAATAATGTAGATTTTTTTAAATGCATTTGTTGATCTTGTTTGCCAAATGAGAATGCCAAAAAAATTATTTTTGGCTTTTTATAAAGCCAAATATTTCATGATTTTTTTTTCATAGTTAAATAAAAAGTGTAACCAATAACTAAAGATGTCAGTTGTATTTAAAAGGTTCAAAAATTATGTCATTTTTATTTAATTTTAAGCACTCTTATTGTATAGAGTATAGCAAATATTAGGGCCGATTTTTAAGAACTTTATTTTCATACATGCATATTTTATTATCCTTATGATTTCTGAACATTATTAGTGAAAATATCATTTCAAAAATCAGCAATATTTACATATTTGTACTATTTAGATCGAAGCTTCATGGGAACAAGAAGCAAGCTGTCCTCTGATTTGTACTTGTCACTTGGAACACCTGACGGAAACTGCAATTTACCGTTTCATGCGAACACATAAAGAAAATCCAATATTTGCAGATGTAGGAATTAGCGAAAATAATGAGGTAAAATCTATGATTTAGTTAAAAATTGATTAATCATCCTTTGGTTACCAAAAAAGATTTTGTTTTCCGATAAACTAACCAGATACGAACTATTAGGGGGGCTGAAAAGTTCGTAAGCTTACACATAGATGGAGTCATTAGTATTAAATGCATATGATTTTCAGTTAGCCCTAACCTTAAAAGGGCACGTGTATTAATTTGACAACTGGCGTACTATAAGTTTGTTATTTGTAGCATTTTGAGTGGAGCAACTTTTGTCAGATTGAAAAAATGGATAAGAAAGAGTTATGTGTGTAAATAAAACATTGCTTTTTGACAGAAAAATACTATTAAAGGCAAATCTCATTTGAGCTTTATTAAACTGTAGCTCGTCCAAAAAATATCAAAATGTGAGCGTTTAAAACTCAACTTATAATTTTTTATAAAACAATATTTAATTTATAAACTATAGTAGTCATGACCAAAATATTTTATACCATCTTCGATATCAGTTCTACAAATACTAGCGGGTTTGCGCGCTCGAATTTCAAAATTAAGTTTGCTTCCAAGTTTTGCAATCATTTTAATTCCGCTATTTTCTGTTTAACTAATTGTTAATATTTTACTACCTTGAACTTTAATCCAGTATTACTCATAAAAGGCACTATTCTCGCCTTGTTGTTCAGTTCATTGAAACATTTGTTTAATCTCTTTTTAATTATGATTAAAATAATGAAAAAATCTGAGTAAACTTCCAATTTCACATGACTCCACACGTTTTTGATTTCTGAACTCAGAAAATAAGAAAATGAAAATCTTTATAAGAAACAGCTCAGAAAAGTCTAAATCTGTAGTTGAATTGTTTCAGTTGATAAAAAAATATTTACTAATATATATGTCAAAAATATTTATTATATCCAAAATAAGTGTTTGGATCTTTTTGGATCCTCAACTAAACTTACTTGTAATAACAACATCTTGTCTTTTTTGAACCAATGATTTGAAATTTTTCATGAACTATATTTTTAGATTCTGAATGAGGAAACATTAGACACTGTGGAAATACTAGAAGAACATGGCCATACAATAATACGATCAGCAATATGCATTCTTCAAACAGAAACAGATCCTGTAGATCTATTAGAAACTCTCCCGAAGAACATAGAAAGCTTAACAATAATCCAAGGGTACGAATCGGGTAACAAAACCATCAAAATAAGCTCTATGAAAAAATTTACACAGTTGGTAACTATCGAATTGATCGGACCTAATTTACAAAATGAACCCCTGAACAGCCATTTAATTTGTGAGATTGATTCGGCAATTGGAGACTTGAAATATTTGAATTTAGAAAGAGTCTTGATAAAAAATTCTAAAGAACAGTTAATGCAAGCATTACAACAGATAAATGAGGAAAACATTACTTTTGAATATCCTCAAAAATTTGATGATAATTCGCATATAACAATCGTCCGAAAAACAAATAATGAAGAAACGGTAGTTCCTTACGAAGTTTTTATAAAACAAAGAGATGTGACAAGCGATATGCCCATCTTTAGGGGTTTTAAGAAGTTATTGTTACTAAGAATTAGCAGCTGTAATTTACATGATATTAATTGGGAAATGTTTGATCGACTCCAAGAATTACAATATTTAATACTCGAAAAAAATGGTTTAAAATTTATACCACCTTTTGCTTTTCATGGGACTCCCAATCTAAAAACACTCTCATTGGCTCACAACAATCTTCTAGATATACAAATAACTGATCTCGCAGGTCTATTACACTTAGAATATATAGATTTAAGTTATAATAATTTTACTCAACTTTCCGAACTATCATTTCCACCATTTCCAAAATTAAAACTGGCGAATTTTGCCAATAACCCGATAAATACAATATTTTCAAATACATTTGAAGTTATGAACACTACTAACTCTCTAATAATTGGCAGTGAGCTTATGGCTCTTACGTTGGTTACTAATTCCTTGTTGGGTTTGAATCAATTGAAAAAACTTACTTTAAACAATTTAGAATTATTCGTTTTAAAAAGAGATCTGTTTACTGGAATGCCACAATTAGAAGAGCTTCTGCTTACAGGTAACATTACAAAAATAGAATATGATGCATTTTTAGAAATTAAACAAATAAAAACTCTTATACTAAGTAGTTGTCAAATAATGAATATATCAATGGACAGTTTTATTGGTTTGACTAATTTGCAACTTTTAGATTTATCTAAAAACCATTTGGAGTATATTCCTCCTGGTACTTTTGATCACTTAGTGAACATAAAAGAACTATATCTAAATAAAAATAAATTTAAACAACTACCAAAGGATATATTCCTTAAAATTCACCCGAAATTGATAAGACTAAATGATAATCCATGGCATTGTTCCTGTGATATGAGTGAATGGAAGCCAATGATAATTAACAAAATCAAACAAATAATTGTCAAACCATGCGACTACACCAGTGATAAAGGTATATCTTGTGCAAAAGATAGATTTGCTTATAAGTATATTTATGAAAATAAAATAGCTCCTAAATGCTCACAACCAGACGAGTTTGTAAATTGGAACGTTTTCCACGCCATGAGAAGAATATTAAGATGTGCAGATTACAAACCAAAACTACGAAAACGCTTTAAAAATTCTACAGTCGTAACAGGCAACGTTGTTGATACAACTATAAATGTGTCTACAAACTTAACAAAGTTGGAAAAACTCAAATATAAAATTAAGAAGCATAAACTACTAGAATCCAAAAAATTGAGAAAGCATCTGAAACAAGTTGAAAATGTTGAAACTAATAATAATACAAACAACTTTGAATCTAATCAAATAGATCAATCCTCCGAAGCGGACACAAAACATATCAGATATAAAAAATTCAACGCAAAGAATCAAGTTGATAACGAAATAAAGAATGACATTTAGAAATAAAAATATGAGTAGTACACTAGGAGCTTGTAAAACTTTTGTTTAATTCGCTAATTATTTTTTATATTTGCTTTCTCTCTTACATGTCTTTTGGGCAGAATTATTATATATGCTGCTGGATATCAACAGTTTTTCAATATTTGTTTTAGAATGTGTGAAAGGTATTGTTATTGCCATAGAATAGAAACTACATTCTGAATTTTAACTATTTTTTTATTTTTCACATTTTAATATATATAAAATATTTATCTGTAATTTCGGATAGTTAGTAGTTTTAACTATTACTAGTTGCTTTCCAATTCATTAACCACTTTGTACCCAAAACATGGCTCGATGCTCTCATGAATTTGGCACACAAGAATTAATTTAAATAAATTTCGTAAGTTTTGTGTCAAGTGTCAAATTTGAAAACGTATCACAAATAATTTGTTTATTTGTTGCCTTGTCCGAAATACAAGATATTTGATTAATTGATGATAAAATACGAAAACTTTAGAAGCACACCCTTAAAACTATACTTTTGACTTTTTGGTATTCTTCAATAAGAAATAATGTATATCCCCAAATTTGTCTCTGAATCCAATAATACAGAAAAAATTTGTTTTAATTTACTTAAATCGATATGAATTTTAAATAAATACCCACATAACATCAATTCAATAGTTTGTGTTTAAAGTACAATTTTGAAGCTCATTGAGCACAAAGATTTATCTGGTGTTTTAGGAGCAAGGGTAAAACGCAACTGTGTTCGACGCACAGATCTTGAAAACGACAATTTGGAACATGGGTTTGAAGCATTGCACACCCTTATGCTCGATTGGGTGCTCAAATTGAGTAATTGGAAAGCAACTTATAACTTCTGCATTTACATCCAGCTTACTCATACTTTAAAAAGAGTTTTGTTGAACTATTCAATATTCAAAAAGTTGCTACTTTCAGCAAATAGAAATTTATTTTGTATAATTGTAAACCAGCAAAAAATAATTAAATTATATATATATATATATATATATATATATATATATATATATATATATATATATATATATATATATATTAATATAAATTTTTTTGAATGTTACAATTAATAGAAAATAGATATTTTGTATTATGATACTCTATTTATTAAAAAAAATATTGTATGTGATTTTTATTAAGGCCTGTCTAATAAACATTTTAAAATTATTAGTATTCAAATAACCCCAAGATCACCCTAACAACTTCACTGTGAAATTTATATCGAGCTAAAATAACTTCATTTCAAATTACATGATTTTACTTAATATCAGCTTTTTGTCAATATACAGAGTTATTCATCATAAATTACCCAGACTTTATTTTCATTATTAATACCTAATGTTTCATAGAACAATTGGAATGCTATCAAGAGTACAGTGGTTAATATATATTCCAGGATATACAAACAACATCCATTTTCAAATTTTATACTTTCAATATTGATAAATCTTCTTACAAACTAGTGACTTTGGGCTAACAAAATGAAAATTGTGTACAAATTTGGTTGGGTTTGTGTTTTAATTTCAACAACTTGTCAAGTCGATAAAAAATTGAGGCAGACTGGATTAATCGGTGCTGTGAAATATATTGGTTGTCTAAAAACAAACCATCGAAATTTCAATATCAAAGCAACGAGAGGATTAATGGAAATTCATGAACATCAATTGATTGTCGTGGAACTGCAAATTCCATGCTCTCTGGTCCAAATGTTTTTTTTTTCTCTATTAGATTTGGTTTTGGTCACTTCCTCTATCTCTAAGTAATTGCAATACTCAGTACAAACACTGTTCCAACAAGTTAAGGACGAAATGAATGATGTACATTTTGAAGTATTGTAGGCAAAAATAACTGCAGCTGATCTTAAACTAGTCGATGATGATTTTGATTATACGAATAAAGATTTTCTACAAGTGTGAATCCACAAGTTCAAGCACAGGAACTTGGTTATTGATAAAGTACAATTAGGCGAAAATAGTACTGAATGATCTGATAAAGGATCATCAAAAATTACCGGAAATTGATCTAATAAGGCGTTTAGAGAAATATTGTTTTTTTTTGAAAAGTATGGAAGTAGTTTTCAACGCCTAGTCGGATTTGAGAAATAAAAAAAATGAAAAGATTCAGTTTTATTTTTTAGTTTTCAATTTCCGAGTTGACACTGTCTAGACTTTATTGCATACTAAGTATAGAAATATACAAATGAGAAGATAAAATCTCTCTCAGTATTATAAATAGTTTAATGCTTTTTTTTATGTGTAGACTTTCAAAAATGACGAATCGGAGATCATATTTGTAGCTTTTGTATCGCTGTTCCATATCGCTCTTCCTTTACATCACTCATATTCCTTAAATTTTCCAGAAACTTGTTCAGGTAACTATGCAGAGGAAGTGGAGTTTTATACTCATATTGCACCCCATATTTTTAAATTGTAGCTGAAGGTCATCTGCTGTCCAAGCCTTCAGTTTTAACTCAGTCAAAGTTGTCTAATTTGGTCATCAAAAATACCGACTTCAATCTTTTCTGAGGTGAACGAGACGAAAATAAGAAAAAATCCTTGGGATGCCAAACCAAGAGTGTAGGGTGATGACCCATCAATTTGATGTTTTTGTTTGAAATGATGTGAGATCGCATTGTCGTGGTGAAGAATGCGATTGGTTTCCCTGATTTTTTTGAACACTTCTGGCAAACAAATGCTGGTGTACCATTCAGAATTGATCGTTATGCGTTTCTCTAATGGTACGATGACAACACGTCTAGTTATTCCAAAATAACAGGTGTCCATTTGCATGAACAATTTTTGTTAGATTTGAATCGTCTTGAGAGACACATACAGACCTATGTCAATTCGTCACCTGTCCCAAATCGACACGACACGGTGGTGCTTCATCATCAAAAGTCGAAGCCTGCCTCTTCAGACTTCCAGAAACAACACTGTAAGGCATATATTTTATGATCATACTTATTACCTTTATTAACGATTTGAATAATATTTAGAGAACTAAAATTCAAATTTATAATATAATCAATTGAGAGCACTATAAGATTTCTCATATTTGCAAAATGAATATATAGTAGTGATTATGGTGAATGATTGAGAAAATAAGCTATAACCACCAGATCTGGAGCTGGTACCTAATACTAATCACCACTAGGCTCCTGTAAGAGCATTATATAACATGTCAATGACTTCAAATTTACATGGAAGTGCTTACGTTGAATAGCAATCCTTTAAATGCAACTCTCATAAATTTACTTTTAAATTTTTCATATGATAGAATATTTGATAAATTTTATAGCTGTTTATTCATACTATGGCACTTTTCTTTGAACAAGATACTTTGTGAAAATTCCTTCGATTTTCAACTTAATTCCCACTCTGTAGCGTGCATTGCTATTCCTCACAAATCATACAGATAACTCGCTTTTGACACACTCACCTCTTAAAAGTGTTGCTCCAGCACCTCTATAAATACTAGAGATTCCTCCTTGCTTATAAAGTTTCTTAACAACGTCAACAGGTCCTTTGTAAACTTTTGGTGCATTTGGTCCTTGTTGAATTTGCAATAAGCATTTTATTCTTTCTCCAGGCGCCATAATGAGGGTGGTAAAAATTCCAGAAAAAGCACCTGCTGCACCCATTTCCGTATAGGTAAGAGCACCTCCATCAGATGGTCCAAAAATTTTTTTACCTACTCCATATCCCATGAAGGAAATTGCAAAAATTGGAGCAACACCAACTAAAGGGGCACCCATTCCTTTATATAAACCTTTAAAGCCCTCATACCTCACAGTTTTTTTCATACAATCCCAGGTTCCTGAATATAGAGGTACTTGCCCAGGCTGAGCAATGGGCATTGTTTGAAGCCTTACCTTTAAAATAAGTTATTTTGATAAGCTAAAACTATTACCTGTAGGAATAAAATGTTTTGATAGAAGTATGTATCTAATATTTATCATTTTTCCTCCATATTCATAGATATAACAAAATTTTCAGTAATCAAATCTAGGAATGTTACAAACATAAAGGACACACTTGAGAATACGAAAATACATGTAGATGAAAAATTATTAGTCTCACTTACTTTTATAGTGTCTAAAGGATGTCCTACTATAACAGTACATACACCACCAAATCCACCACAAACAAAATATTCAGCTGGCCCCATGTCCCCCATTATGCCAATTAATTAAATAAATTTCAAATTTGCTAAATATATGCTTTTATTGTTAGATATTTCCAAATGATACGAGTTGTATTCTAAAAAAATTAGTAAATTAACTGAAATGAGGTTAACATAAAAAACGTCAAATGGTACTTGGTTTCAAACAGGTACGTTCATAAACTGTGATTAATCAAAATATTATAAACATTAGTTTTAAAATAAGATATACTCATATATATTAATGGAAAATAATGATTATAGACTAAAATGTCTCGAAAGACTCCGGTCTTCGCCAAAAGATTATCATTTATAATTGATAGGTTCCCGTTTTACTACACTAGTTAATGTATATAGAAGCAAATTTGAGAAGAATTTATGAGATCTGTAAGATCCCTTGTGATGAATATTGCGGGAAAACATTGTATATATATATATATTTATATATATATATATATATATATATATATATATATATATATATATATATATATATATATATAGTGGCAATGAAACTAATATGCTCAAATACAATATAAGAAAAATAATAAAATTTTTACTTACAATTTTATTATTTTTATATATTTATACATATTTCTTATATTGTATTTCAGCATAATTTTAGTCTCAGAAGATGAATATATAAGTATTCGGAAGCTCGGAAAATATATTAAAGTTAGTCCACTTTGGTGTTTCATTGGAGTTATTCACTTTTATTGTTAATGTTGAAGTTAAATGATAATTCAATAATAAAATGTTAACCAAAATGTATTAAAAAAAGCTAATGATTACATTAAACTATGAATAAGAAGAGCTTGATGTCAGCTGTCAAATTTTTGTTTTGTGAGTCTCACTGTCTGTCCAAGTATATATCTTCATACAGTGAATTTTGTTTATTGTTAACACATGTATAATATTAATTTTTCTTCGCAAAATGATTTCCAAAGATAGCCGTATTTATAAAAGTGTAATTTTCATTTTCTTATAATAATTTATCAACATGATAACGTATCGAACAAAATGGAAGCATTTAAAATTATTTTCGTTTTAATATTGACAATTTTGGGCAGTACTGCCCATTGGTATATAAAAGATGTAGCTAAAAATCTAAGTAATGAAATTGAGGAATTGAAAAATAATGAATTAGGAGTGCCTTTTGTATTGGTATGTAACTTTGTAAATATATAAAAGTCATTCAATTTAATGAAAATTTTATTTTAGAACTTGTACAAAAACTTTGTATTCATACAACCAAAAGATGATCTAATGAAAATTGTGAATAATATAGCTCATAAATTAGAAACAAAAATTACTGATATATTTTCAGTATTAGAAAGTTCTCAGTTAGTAATAGATACTAAATTATCCAAAGAAAACAGTGTTACTTTAAATTCTTCAGTAACTCCATGCTTTCTAAATGAATCCCTGAGGAATCAGTATAACAATAACTCTTATAATTCTACTGAGAATCCGCTAGAATCAATTAACAGTGAGTATCCTAACAGTGCTCTGTATAAAATTATAAAATTATTACAGTTTTAGACAAAATGAAGCAAAACTTCATTAGCATATCTGAAGGAGTAAAAAGACAATATTTTATATCAGATTATGAAATAAAACAATTAAAAAGGACTCCCTTTCTACGTTGTAGTGAGTCTGAAGAAAATATTATATGGAGTAACTACATGAAAAGAAATATTTATCAGCAGAAAAATTTAATCCTCGTACTTGACATAGGAGGTTCAATGAATCAAGTACAGTTTAATCTGTTAAAATCAGTTGGTAAGTATTTACAGCAGCACTAAAACTCCTAATTATTAATTTCATTTTTATTATATCATATAAAACAAACATCATCTTTATAAATTAGTCAAGACATTTTTTTGATAACATAGCTCATAAAATTTTCATTAAAAAAAATAATGTGGCAAAGGATATGTGAAGCACACAATAAAAGGATAAAAACAAACATACGTATGTTGACATGAATAATTGAATTTTCAAATTATCATTTCAAAGTACTCCAACATCAAGGAAATGTTGACAAAATATTTGGAACAAATAAAAGTGCTGAAACTTGGAAACATTTAAATGGTAACATACAAATTAATAAAAAATAAAAAAAATAGTAATAATAAACAGCTATAAAATTTATTAAATATTCTATTACATAAAAAATTGACTTTAAAGAATTGCTATTCTACATAATCAAGTTATTTTATCCTTATTTTGATATTCATGATGAAGGTGATCAATAGATCATATAAATTAGCAAATTGTCAGTGTCAGTATCATATTATCATATTTTGATAAAGACATGTAATAATATATATATATATATATATATATATATATATATATATATATATATATATATATATATATATATATATATATATATATATTGCCATGTTCCCAATAAAACCGCAATTTATTTTTTTTTATTTTTATTAATTTTAGCTAAAGGAATGTTATCAGTATTGAATGAAAGTGACAGAGTTTCTGTTTCAACAATAAGTTCAAATTTTACTTATCTTGAGAATGATTGTAATATATTATATGGTTATTATTTGTTGGAAAAGACTCCAGTATTAAAACAAGCTACCTCCAGTTACATTCAAAATTTAGAAAAATACATTGATGCTATAATTAGTGAACCAGGTATGTTTTAGACTTAGATTAATGATCCACGTCAGCTGCAATGTATTGTATTTACAAGGTGGCTACTTTTCATATTTTCAAGTAATTCTGATAATAAATATTCCTATACAAAATCAATTATGTTAATGATAAATTAAAAATTTTAAGTATAAAGAAGCTTGAATTAATTGTATATTTTAACTAGATTCCATCTCTGAAAGTCTTGAAGTATAATAAGAGACAATATTGCAGTGCTTATTTTGAATTACATATATTCAATAATTTTTCTGAATTTTATTAGGTAGACTCCCAATAAAAAATTTTTATTCTAATTTATCTTCAAATATGTAAAGTAACAAACAAGTAGACATAATTTATAAAAAATAATTTCTATTTGAGCTATAATGAGGTAAACTAAAAACTCTGATCCTTAGTTATATGGGTTTCCTATTATCTAGACTACCAACTGTGATCAAACTTTCATATGGCAACTTGCAAATATTTTACGCTTTATATTAAACATATATTTATATTCTTGATTACCCAATAATAAGAATAAATTCAACTATATAGTAGATATGTACATGATTATAGTGTCAGTATTTTAAAAAAAGAAAATATGTCATCTCTTAATAATTATATAATCATTGATTTTCATTATTAAGTTTGATTGTGAGTACATAAAAACCCCTTCATTTGTTCCATTATCAGAATGCTCAATGTAATATGTAATAACAAAAGTTGCAATAAAATTATATTAAACAGATACAGAATAAGCTGTTCCCTATCTGCTTAGCTGCCTGCAGATACAATCCAACAAGGTGTAGGTAACAGAACCTACTTTCATTTGTAGCACAGTAGCAACCTAAAAATAAACAGAGTAGTAAAGCAGAATTGATAAATGAAACCGGGAACAAAATTTGTTAAACAGATTCAAAGTCTGGCCAGAATGTTGTTAATTAAAAGTAGCAAACTTTCTTTATATAAATAACTATACTGTTTTGAAAAGTATGTCCAAAAGCTTGTTAATTTTAATCTAGGCTTAACTAACCATACTCTTGGTTTTGAGAAGAGTTTAGAGATTGTGGTAAATAGTGCAGACTTGGTAAAAAACGAAACAATTATGATTTTATATGTAAGCAGAGGATTATTGTCATCTCTAATGGAACCCAAAGAAGTATTGGAAATGGTTGAAAAATTTACAAGAATTCACAATATTACATCTTTGTTTATCAACACATGTGCCATAATTGATGGTAAGTATAATTATCAGCTGTTTTTAACAACTACAGCTCATCTTCTAGGTTAAGAGTTCTAATGTACTTCAGTATATGTGCTGGATTCAAGGAGTTTATGTCTACATCTAGTCCTAAAGTAACTTTCTGAGTGATTTAACTTTGAAATTTACTTCTTTCTCAATGTCATTGCTCCAAAAATATTTTCTTATAAGAGTATATTCAGACATCGTAGAAAGACTCCCAATCAATAAAACGTGTTTATGCTCCTTTTTTGGCAAGTGTGTTGGCCTCTTCATATCCGTTGATATCTCTGTGGCCAGAAACTTAGATTTAATAGACTCTGTTGTTCATGCCTATTTCATCAAGTTGTCTTTGGTACTCCCATGCCAGTTTGTGTCGAAACATGTCATCTAGAGAAGTGTCATATGGTAATTTGGTCATTTTGTTCTCAACATGTGTGCAAATTTTTGGGATACTATGTAATATTATCTGTCTGTAAAATTGCATACTTTATGTAAAAATTCATCCATAGAAGTATTTACATTTTTTCCAGATATTAAATGATTTGTAACCAATATAAGAATTTAACATTGGAGCATGATGATATATAAATATTTCTGAATCACTATAAAGACTAGCATTGACAAATTAAATAAATGTAAACTGAAATTTTGATCCATATTTTCTTGTTTCACAAAATTGAGAAATCTTCCTTATATGATAAAATTAGGTTGTCCAGTTTCATTAATCTGCTCCAGACCTGGTATAGAAATTGCCTTTTATATGTATATGTAATTCAATTTTCTTTTAGAACTGAAGCCAGTAGTATATGAACCTCAATTTTTATGTGATATTGCCTACCATAATTACTCCAAATATAATATACCTTTCAAACCAAATCCATACCGCAAGCTTGGAATGATGCTCAAAGTAGAGAATTTAGAAAGTATACCTTTTGTGGTAGAAAGATTTTATTCAGTTTTTAATCCTCATTCGAATTTTGAGATAGGAACAAACATTCACTCTCCAAGTTGGGACAAAAGTGAAAACGGTGAGTCTAGAAATTATTTCTTCATTACTTAAATTATATAACATCAAATATAATCTACAATAACTCTTTATAATTTATGTATGTTTATCAGATTTAATGGTGTCATTTACAAAAGGCTGGAAAAGACAAAATAAATTTTTCATGTTGGGTGTAGATGTCTATTTTTCAAATTTAGCAGAAGATTTAGTATATTATAGTAATGTACAAGGTTATTCTTATGTATTTCTTATGGATTTAAAAGGAAAGATAGCTTACCATCCATACTATCTAAGAGTGAAACAAAAAAGTCAATCCCATGCTGTAGATCTAGAAAACATTGAGAAAGTTTCAAATATAGCTAACTTGAAAAGGCGAATATTGAGTGAAAAAAAAGGCATCTTTCAGGATTTTAGAAAAAATAATAGTGATTTGGTAAGTTGAAAAGAAAAATCATTTACATCTTATACCAAATCTTTTCATGTTTGTTTAGGTTCAATACCGATGGAACAGAATAAGTGATTGGTATGTAGTGTGTTTAGTTACAAATACTAAATATGGTGTCCCAAGCATACCTCAGAAATCTATCTGGTTTCAAAACGATTTTTTGTATCAAAATTTTGGAGATTACAAGCTATGCAGACATTTAAATATTCTGGCAACAATAGGTACGTTGCCCTAAAAACTTCATTAAATCACCCTTCCGTAACTAGATATAATAACATAAAGTAGTTGTTAATGAAATTGAATAAATATTACAAATCCAATAGAAATTGGACGTCAGTAATTTTAAATTTTCAATCATAATAAATAAATAAATAACGGATTCAGGGAATCTTTCAAAAAACTTTTATTTGCATAACTAGAAAAATGTCATTTTGAGATCCAAATAAGAATGTTTCTAAACCAAAAGACGAAAAACTGCTTCAGAAGCACATCAAGTGCCTATTATCAAACGAATTTAGGAACTGGAGTACCCCGAACATTTTGTGAGGATAATATCAACTTTAAACAAGAAAAGTTATCAGAAAATTCTCGAGTTTATATAACCAATAAACTATTTTAACTACAAAAAAAATATTTGAACAAAATAAAAAATTTCAAAAATCATGCAATGACCAAGTCAATCTGAAGAAATGAAAGATGTTAAACATACAATTCTTTTTTATTTTTATTAATCACATTTAGTAGATTTTCAAATCCTCAAATCAAGCGTTTTATATTAAATCAAGAAGTCTGTTTACAAGTATTTAAGTCAAAACATACTAATAAGTTTTTGTTTTATTTAAATTGTGGGTTTTATTCATAAAATATTTTCTTTCAGATGTTTTTTCGTTATATTTAAGCCCATCTTGTTTTCGTTCTCCATTTCTGGCAGCTCACTTAACACAAAACAAATTGCGCTCTGAAGACTTTGTGGCATATCTGAAAGACGATAGCAGATTATTGATTAACCCCGGCTTAAAAGAAGAAATTAGAGAGGAAGTTTCGTTATTATCACATATATTAATGTTCCTCAGAAAGCGCCATCTACAATCGGAAATATCAAATTATATAGTTAGACGTTATGCATCCTCAAATTCTGGTGTTTTCCAAATGTTTCCAGGAAGTACTATTAAACCAGGATGGTCACCTACAAAGAGTCTATGGTTTTATAAAGCCTCACAACATAGAGGTAAAGCTGTATTAGTTCCTCCATATTTAGATAAGGGTGGGGCTGGTTATGTTATAACTATAGCTTATGCAACTTCACAATTTATTATTGGAATGGATGTTACTTATGGTTTTATTCTTAAAATGTTGATAACTATTATACCCGAGTGTTTGAATAAAAACATCACTTGTTTTTTGATAGATGATGAGGGATACATTATCTATCATCCCAACTTGATGAATTCAAATGGAGCTAAACCCATAGAACAACAACATATAGTACATAAGGAATCATTAGTTTCAAATGATATCTTGAATCACAAACATTTTATACAAAAGCTTCTTTGTAACAGTTATGGTGATGATACTATACAGAGATACTACGCATTGAATACTAGCTTTGTTGGTGTATTAGTAAATTTTGTACCAGGCGAACAATGTGTTAAATACCAAATTACCAGCATACCTAAAACTAATATGTTCTTAGGAATTGTTAATGTTTCTTGTAATTTTGGAGCTACTTTCTGCCCTTGTAGCATCATTGACAGATTGTGTTTAAACTGCAAAAGAATGGAACAGAAAGAATGTGAATGTCCTTGTGAGTGTCCATTAGAAAATAGTGATATTTGTGATACAAAGCCTAATTCCAGTAATGTGACAGACAATGTACCATGTAAAAAATATGCAGAAGAATCTTTAGGAAACAGCTTTATTGTTAGTCCCAACAATAACTTGGAGTCATGTTTTGTCGTTAGTTGCTATGAACAAAAGACTTATTTAGATTGCTTAGGACTTATTGGTTGTGAATGGTGCATGTTTGACATGAACCGTAACTATTTAAGGAAACCATTTTGTGCATCTATTAGTACCTGTTTCAAAGGAATATTCGACATATCAGATACTTCTTTTGGTAGGGTACCAAATAGTGTTGAATTCTCATCAGCAGGACCAATTATCTATTCAATTATAGGCATAACTGTACTGTTTGTACTTTTGTTAGTATGCTACCGCTCTTATTCTAACCAAATAACTGACAGATTGTATGTATCTTCAACCCAAGATCAACTACGGATGAGTGACTTGAATATCACCGATAATTTTCATGATTTAGGAAATCACAGAGATAAATTAATTCAAGAGGAACATCTAAATGTAAGTCCATATTGTGTTGCTGGTACATATAGAAGGACTACAGGTCCTACTGACTCTGATCATGGGTACTCAACAATGACACCACACGATGAATCTGAACATATGTCTTTGGCTCCTGTAGAGGTAGATTCCTTAGAGGATGATATATTTTCAGATAGTACTTCCGCACATACAAGTCTTTCAAATAAGGATACTCCAAGACTTTTCCCGCCTGTATCCACAAGGATTCCTCAAAGGAACTGTATCACTGTTCCAGTAACTGTACATCAGAATGCAATAACATGATGCCAATTATTCTTCAAAATGTTTTTATTAATTAACATTCAAATATTTTGTTTACTATTAGGTTTTATAATACTGGGAGTCCCATAAAATACTAATTGACGAATATTTGTGTTAACCTAATTTAAAACTGTTTGTATAGTTTCTTAATGTATTGTAACATTGTTATTTTATATATAGAATGTATGGATTATAATTTGAGCAATGACAAGTATGCGACGATTGCTGAGAATTCATTCAAAAATCTAGACTTGAAATTCTTTAGCTGACTACTAACATATATGAATTAATTGTATATTTAGTTATAAATTGCAGATACTTGACAACCCCAATGAAAGGAATATATCCAAACTCTACAGTACAACTCTGAACTAAATATTTTTACTGGAATACATTTTCTCGACTCATAACAGATGTTCCTTCCAGATTTCCTCCATTCTAATATACGTCCAATCTGTGAATTTTTATAAATTTGTATGTACATAGATATTTATCATAAACTATAAAATGAGAAAAAACTAGTAAATAAATATGTACCTCCAATTATAGTTTGAAAAGTCTATTCAATGAATGCAATAAGAATTTTTATACACAGTAATGTGACAAAGTAAACCTATGAAGTTTTTGTATAATCGATTGTCTTGTTACTACTTGCAAACAGCAAAATAAAAAAAATATATAATTGTAAAACTGTTCGACTTCATATTCTCATAGATAATACATTATTTGCTTTTAAAGACTTTCAAAAATAAAATGGTACTCCTGCATAATGAAAGTTTTCGAAATGATATTTATTAATTAAATTTAGTGTACATTTGTATTCTACTGTAACTTTCGCACTTTCGCTTCTACTCATGATGATGCAAAATTTTTCATTCATGTAATTGAACAAACTCTGGTAACTAGGAGAAAACTTTTCATAGAATTCTGACGTTTCCACTTGTGTCTCAATTTAGTACAAAAAGTTTGTAGGAATATAAAAAGAAAATGTTTTACAAAACTAGGTGTAAGTAACTATTATTTTCGTAACAAAAACAGTTGTGGTAATAAAGAAAACAATACTTACCACAACTTTCTACAAAAAAAATTATTAACCTCTTGAAATTGGCAGGTCTAGCAATTGATGGGTATTGGCATAATACTTTTTGTTATTTCTTCCTGATATTGGATTATGCCTACAGATTTCTGGGTGAGGTCAATAAGCTATGGTTAAGGATTTTTATAATTTGAATTTGCTATTTCATTATATTCTTCATGTTCAATGTTACCTAGAAAAAGAGAGAGTAGTTCGATATGTTTTTGATGTCTTTATGGGTAAGAGTTTTTAATATTGGATCGGTTAAGCGTGTGTGGTCATGGTCAGAGCATACTATTGTATTAGTTTGTTATTGAGGTGAGAAGTGAAAATGGCCCGTTGAAATTATTGATTAAGTACAAAGAGAGAGAGAGAGAGAGAGAGAGGCTGTTACAGCTCCTGCTGCATTATTTCTTATCGGCGACTATTTCGCTGAAAACGAATGGTGAGGCTCTAAATAGACAAAAATCTTCATCGGTTGAGTGTTAATGAAGTCAACTATAAAAACATAGTCAAACTGTTTTGCTAGTTGGAGTGATACACTATGGCAATATATGGAAAACCAGTTTCTTGAAAATGTTACCATACTTACACTCTAGTACACACAGTAGCGAATGTGTTGAAATGTAGTTTAAATTTTATATTGTTTGAATTATGTGTACAGAATTTACCAGTTCAATAATATACACACAATGAAATTACCTATTATATTCCATTAATATACAGTATTGCAATATGCGTAACGCACAATTTTTCAAATTCAAAATAATATGTCATGTTTTTCAAAATAAGTAATTTTATTTCCAATCACAGAATTGTTATTAACAATGATATCTCATTCCCCTATGCTAGATTTATTTATCTAGTTTTCACCAATGTATATTTACAATATAGTAAATAAAAACACAATTCCACCGGACATTTATATAGACCATAGTTTTTATTTTTATATATTCATTTTATGTAACTCCAAATGGTAATTTAATTTGTTGCCTAAGAGTACCCGCTCATCATTGCAATTTAGAATATATTAATATTAACATCTTTATTAATGTTAATTTCACTTGCTTGTATGCCAAAATATACACTAGTGGTAATTACGACTTGTTCGGAAATATGTTGGACGTTGCATGAAATTTTTTTCCAGGAAGTAATTGTTACTAATCTTATTTTTTGGTTTTTTGAATTTTCACACATATCTAGTCACTATGTATGAAGTTATTAGGTTTAAAAAGTGAGACAATAAATACTAACAACTCATTTTAATTAATAAAAATTTTTATATTAAATTGCATCAATTGAAACAAAAATATTTGTATTGTAACAAAATAAAACCTGATTTTTAAAGTAGATTGTAGGTTATCGTAAAATATATCATCGACAGACTGTATGATGGTTTTTAATGCTTGCAAATGGTCAAACTTTCTTTTTTATTTTTAACTTGCTATCGGTATTTTCTTAGTGTAACTTTTCATTGTCACTGATAGAAAGAAACTACCAATCGTCATTGTGTTGTTAGTTTAAATTGTATTATTATATTGTATTATTGTATTATTATAAGGATTTTAACAGATCTGTTACTGCGAGCTCGCTAGTTTTCTTTCTAGACTAATAGATAAAAAATGTGCTTCGAATTTTCTGCTTTGAGAGATTCTACATTTTCTCAAGCGGCTAAACAACATCTATGTTATCTGCAGATACGTTGATGACTATAATTTTTGATCGTTTTTGTGCCATGTACACTACGATTCAAAAAATATACGAGTGTTCATAGCTGATCTATTTATCCCACTTCTTTTAGAAAGTAGGATGGATTTAGCTGCCTTCATTTCCTAATTCATACGCTCCCAGATGTAATGGTTAGGTCAGATCTTCCCGGATAATTTCTCAGGAGTATCTTTGCCCATCTCAACCTCTGTAGATTGTTCCAGTAACTGGGTTCTTCCTATCTACTTTCTTTTCTAGTGTTTTCTCTATAGTTCTGTAACTGATTCTACAAAAGGGTTTAGGTCCTACAAAGAATTTATCTGCCCCTATTTTGTCAAGTCTATCTGCTATTTAATTTCCATCTACTCAATAGCGGAATCCATTGAAGAGTAACTTTATTCTTTTTGTCTAAGTTAACTTGTCCACGCATTCCCTAACTAGCTATCGGATGAGATATGATAATCTCCTGTCTGCGGTATTTCTCTTCTACTTGGTGTACTGTCCAAGCTTTCTCTTCTTTTGGTGTTAAGAGGTTTTCTTTTAATGGATATACGAAGTTTGCCTTTGTCACCAACCTCGATAAAGTTACGAGGTAATCTTTTAGAGGTTTTCTAAATTATTTAATATATTATAGGGTCAAAACCTAAATTTCGAGAAGTGGTGTTACAGGATCCACTGATTAGAGTTCTTGATATTATTTTGTCATAAAATGTAATAACGAAACATTTGAACTACTAGAGATTCAAAGTAATGGAGATGTTAAGTCAATAAATCGTGACACTTCTGAAACTTTGTCTAGCGATTGTTTTAATGGGATCTTGATTCGTTTTACAAATGACAAAAGGAATTTTAAAAATTTACAATAGTCAATCACACTTTTCTAAATAAAACATATCAAATTCATTCATGACATTATTTCAGGATACAAGTCTTATAACATGGAAAAAAAGACTTCTTAGATACACTACCTATAAAGTAAATATATAAAAGATATTGGACGCGAATTCTATTTAAAACTGATTTTTGGAAATTATTGTCATTACCTTAATTGATATTTTATTATTTAATATTGATATTTAAATAATCAGGCCTCATCTTACGTTTTATATTTTTTGATAATTTTTATAATATAACAATATTTTGAAGAGTAGATTTAAAAAAATATAGGAATATGATTATATTTGTTTTGAAATAGATAGATAGCTTATCTATACCTATAGATTGGCAACACTGTCTAGTGAAATCGAAATAGTCTGCAAAACATTACAAACTGCTTGTAACATTCGTCGAATTTTTTGTAAAATGTGTTTACCAAATTCCCATTAATGGTGTACTTTTAGAGAGTTTTTATGAATCAACAATCTAAAATTCAATTTAATATTTTAATAATGGTATGCAATAAAATTTCCTGAATATTGGTATATTATTTATTAATTATGACAATGACATTTTATAAGTACCATTTGCAATAAAATGTATTTTTGTATTATTTTTTCACTGTACTACACATTCTCTCCATATTTTACCTAAGACTGATTACTATTATTCAATTTCAACGAGTATTACAAATAAAATATTATAAAAAGTTGTTTTCTTTAATATATGAGATGTTTTATTATGCGGCGCTCATTGAAATAATTTTTCAACATACATTTAATACTTACTGTGCATTCTTGAGGAACAAGTTAAATTTACACGTCCCTGTCTAAAAATAATCAAACGATAAATTACCATGGGAACGGTGGAGGTCTTCCATCACGTGACTAATACGTCAGCAACAATATTCAAATGAATCAAATAAATATTTTGGTCAACTCAGTAAAAATAATCGTTATGACTAATATTCCAAAGGGTGGCATTTCACGAATTGGTAATTGAAAAAGAAATTGTTTGTATTTTATTTATAGGGTTAACATCAATATATTTAGCAACGCTCTTCTAATAAAAATATCGATATACTAGATGAATAAGTTCATAAGTCAAAACCCCAAATTGATATGAACCATGGTGGCTTTTTACTGGAAAGCTGATTTTTTGCAGGATGACTTTGTTTTTATGTAAGTAAGTACTTATGTAGTTCACAAGAGTAACGTAATATTTAGCCTATCGATTAGGTGTCCTCTAACTAAATTAGAATTATAATTTATAAACTATATATTAAGAGAGTTTGTATACTCACTCGTGCAATTTTAATAGTGGCACAATACACATACACTATTATGCTGAAATTATGTTTCCTTGGCCATTAAGATTAGATTGGTATTGTACGTATTTACTGGGTCTTTTACTTATAGAGTTTATGTAACTGTTATTTTCTTTTAAAATATTCTACTTTCCATTATGAGATCATAATGCCATCACTACATGCAAAAACATTAATCGAAATACCAAAGAAACAGGTACTTTTGTTTAAAAAAAAAAAGACTTGGCGAAGCAGTGGATAGGACTCTGTGATCGAGAAATTAATTTAAATTATCGTAAATCACAAAATAACCCTAAACAATACCTATTTTTTCCAATAATTGTACTTATTTTATTTTGTTGTTGATTCACTTGTAAAAATATCAACAAAAACGCTTCCAGTCTTATTGGAAACATTTGGATACGATAACCCTTATTTATGTGTTTTTTATTTTCACGTGTGTTTGTTCCATTAATTTCGAAGAGGGTAATTCTATATAATGAAAAGTGTCGAGGTTTAAAACAGTGTTTGTTAACCTGTATATGATTTGGTCAAAGAAATAAATGAAATATACCCATAATATATCAGAAACAATATTACTGAATTCTATAATTTCATTCATTTCATTTTGCTAATCATATGTTAAATAGTCTCTTATTTCACTGAACAGGCAGGAAATTATATTCCTTGTAAACCGCACGCGGCCTTCAGAACGTAAAATTTAACTGGTGAATTCAATAACCATTAAATAATACATATATAGAAATGTCGTTGTACCAAATATTATTTTTGGAATCAAGATAAAACTATATAGCAGATATACAGAGCATACAATATACTTCACTTTTTGATTCCATCATAACGTCACATTATGGGAGAGATCGCGCGTGCCTGCGCATAATCATACCGGTGTATGTGTATCGTGGATAGCAGAATATTTGACAAAGACTGTGGAAATGCAGCAGCAAATCTTGCTTTAGAGTTTATCCCATTATCACAAACATTTGTACTACAATTTTCCAACGCCTCAAGACCCTTTCATCACCAAATCCGCCTCTACCAATATACTAATTATATGTCTTTCAGTGGGCCAAAATTAGTTCAATGGCATTAAATTTGCAATTATCGGGTAGTAACCTTATAACTTCATGAACATGTTTCTTTGTGACATATACACTTGTAAATATTTCACTGTGGTAATCTGACGACGATTTTAGAAGAAAATTGAGACTTTCTACGAATCCTTTTGATGAACCAGCATGAACAATAATAAAACTTACACCGTCGTAACCTCTCGGTTTACTACACTTTTAACATTATTGTCCTGCCAAGAACTTAATTTATTTTCCTTTAGAATATATATCTGTTTCATCCACAAATATAACTCTTCTTGAAAATCCTTTACTTTTTAGAAAAAATCATGCTCTCTGGCTAGCAATATTTGTTCGTTCTATTAATTCTCTTGTATTGTCTTTCTTTTTATTTTTAAATCCCAAATATTTCAATAACGCCGATAAAAAAGTACTTCCATTAAAAAGAATTTCCGTATTTTCCAGTTCGTTCGTCATATATGCCTGTGATAGTAACATGTTTCCTTTGAAAATAAAACGTTTAAAGCTACCTAATCTGAATAGCTAAATATATTCTATTTTCAATATAGAACCGGCTGAAATAACACTTATATTACTAATATTTTCTAACAGTGTAGACAAATTATTATCCCATGAAAGCAAAATCATGAAATGACAAGATTCAAAACCTGTATGATCAAACTATAAGACACTATAAGCAACTGGTGAAAAATCATAATGTATACATATATGCATACATGCACGATGATGTGTAATCCTTATTTTTTTTTTTAATTGTAAGCTGACTTTAATCAAAAGATTAAGAACATGGTATTATTGTTTCACATGTTTATGTACTTTGTTTGTACATATAATGTATTCATACATATTTATTCCATGGTGTTGGGGAGGTTTGATTATTTTCCAAAAGAAAGTACTATTTTTAAAGATATTATCAGCGCAGTTGCCACTCTCTAAAATATATAATATGAATAAATTCTAATTTTAATAATACTAAACAGATGAAAGAGGTTGAAAAAATTCGCCGTTGTTTTTTTTCCATTTAAAAATATTCAATGAAATTCATAACAAACTCCTCTGCTCTTGAATTAAACTGTTTTCCAGCGATTTTCTGGAAATAACTATCGTTAATATACTATTACAACTATAATCATGTACCTGTTTGACACAATTATACACAATAATAAACACTATTTGTCTATTTACCTCTAATATGTAGTAACATAAGCATTGTAATTTTCCCGTTTTACGACATTTTAGGTATTATAAAATGTCAAAAGTTTACAAGTTGATTATGTATTATATCCGTACTTACCGATGTAAAATTAAATGAAAAGTCAAAACTATTTCCTAAAAAAACTGATTTTAATAATAAATATACTTTCAATCCAAAAATTCGCTAAAAACCACACAGTAAACAAAGCTCACGTAACATTCAATTTTTAGTAGAGTCCGTTATTTTACGACTACTACTGCCAATTTAAAGAAACTATAGACATTTCTTGAAGTTGGTCTTGTTAAGACGACAATCCATCTTATGTTTGATTTCTATTAATAGGAGAAGAAAATATGTGTTCAATAAAGCATATTTTGATTCCCCCACCGTTTTCACTTTATGTAAAATTAACTATAGAAAGGTTTTTCGTTTTTTGGGCACAGATAAGATCAGGTTAATCGATTAACAGGGTACAAAATAGTATTATCACCAAATCTTTCATGACATAAACCGTGAAGCCAGTCCTGTTTGATTACTTCAATAGAATCGAAAATTTGGTGGATGCGCCTGATACTGTCGCATAGCGGTAATTTCTGTCCATATTAAGAACGAACGAGGGTTGGCAACCGTCTTTCGAGAGAAGTTTTGTCAATTAGAGAAACTTGAAGAGCCTCCAGTAAGACGCGAAGAATCAAACACGATCTTTTACCTGGTAATCAAAAATGAATTTAAAGATCAATCCACCGCGATGTGTGGGAAACGTAAAGAAACTGGCTATGACGAAGATAGCAAGTAACCTGTTGAATTGGTGAGTCCTCAGGAACTTGGTAGACGTGATATTCCAGGATACCGGTATTTACATATTAATTTACAGTTATATACCCCATCATCAGCACCTTTTTATATATCCGGATAGTTGCAAAAGGAGGGGGTAACGTTACGAACTCCTCCACGTCATGGCCCTTGAAGCCAGCCCTGTTGGATTATTTCAATAGAATCGAAAATTTGGTATTTTCGAATAGCGCTAATTCTGAAAAAACCATCTATTTATATGTTTTTATATAGAGCGGCAATTTGTTTAAATTGTTTATATAGAATAAATTTGTAGGAAGGCCTTTTAATTTGGTTCACTTTCTAGAATCGAATTATCGAGAAATTATTTTTTATAAATAGTTGCTCATTTATCAGCGAAAGTTATTAAATCTTCTGATGTCGGGATGGACAAATGGGCGGTGTGTTTAAATGAATTAATGTGTTAGGAATTTGATAAGTGATAAGTCTCAATGTACTTAGTGTAAACGTATAAATAAATTAAGTTAGAAACATTGTGTATACATTCACACTAACGTTGAACATCGTTTAAAAAAATTAGAAGAAAAACTGTGGGACTTACAATTTCTTGAAATTGAAATTTGTGGTGATGATAGTATCACTCCTACTCTGGTTTATTCTTCTAGTACCTGGAATGGTACATCTTAGTGCATATACAGAAATTAATAGCTTGGTATCAAATATTAAGCTTCTTGTGCTTTGTTTACTGGCTTCCTACGGAAAAAAATGATGAGTGATAGGACAGTGAGAGAATCGTACGGCACGTACTCTCGTTTATACATTGTTAGGTACTTAATCTTCTTGTATTTGAAAAGGTACATCTGAATCCATTTCGAAAAATTAGTTGATTGGTCGCTACTGCTACCTAGCTACGTTTGTTCGGTTTACGCGCCACTAACGAACTGCATGGTAAATGATTGCTGGGTCCGCACACCAACGTCTTTGAGAATAAATTGAACAAATTAATTGGAAAATATTTTGCACTACTCACCCTCAAATTGTATTCCCAGCGTAAAGATGTTCAAGATTGGAAGCACTCAAAAACAGGTCAATATTTTTGATGGTTATAGTTTTATCTTATGTAAATAACGGAAGACTCTAGTTAAAATTAGCCTCCCTATTAATATATATTAAACTCTAGAAATAAGTTAATTACTCTCATCATCATCATATACAACAAATTTCACTTGTTATTCATGTTTATTTTTGATGAAAGAATTAAAAAAAAAATATAGTGTTTTACCGCTGGATATAAAAGAGATTCAGTAATGCTTGTCTTAAATTTAAAGCCAAAATAAAAAAGGGACTTACACAATACTTTATCAAACGTGCTTCAAATTAGACAATTTAGCCATTTTGGACGTCAAAATCGTAAAACAAATTTCATTATTTGTTTAAATCTATTGTACAGTGGGTGTCCTTTGCAAAGTAATACATTCACACTAGTGAATAATCCATTTATCAAAATATTTTCAGGAATTAACTTCAATAATCTTTCTGTCTGAAAACAAGCGAATCAAATTTGTTAACTTGGTTTTTAGAAAAAACATGACAAAGGAATGCGTTCTACAAGATTCATTGAATTTTTGACCAAAAACTAATTCAATGACTTTTAAGGTAGTATAACGTGGTATCCATAAACTTGATTATTTTCGACGAATTTGATCTCTGCGATATTCCAGATCAAGTACAGCAATATAAATAACAGATGAAATCAAAGTTGATAGTATAGAGCAAAGTGATGTCAACTTTGGGACAAAAAGAATTTAGACAGTTTCGTATATAAGGCTTTTGATTATATTTCTTAATACTTTTAACAATTTTTTTTAAATAATTCTATTATGTATACTTCTGCTAATCAAGGAAAAACTAAGTCTGGATAGGAGAATGGATTCTAATTAAAGTAAAAAGTTTTTTGCATTCAAATTTCAATGCAAACAGATTTTTAGGGCTTGGGTTGTGGTGTAGAGGAATAATAATTAAAACAGTTTGTTCAACATACACATGAAATATTCTGATGTGGTTCTTTACATACAATTTAATAATTATAAATGGACTGCATGATAAATAATTTAAAAACAATTAAATGAAAAATAGCTTAAAATTATAATACATATTTACAGACAAAAACTTTGGGCGCATCAATATCAAATAACAATGGACAATAGAGCAGTTTTCAGGTGAATACTTGTTAAATTTTGGTCTAGACACAAAACTCCTAAAAATAACCGAAGATTAAAAAAGAGATAAAACTAACATAAACAACCATTACTATCCTTGCTCAACTATATTTACAAAAAATTGTTCAATAAAACAATATAAAGGACCAAAATTTTGTGAAAAGTCTATGTATACACACAAAAAAATCGTATACTAAGTTTTGCATTCACTTTTAACAAAATTTTAAAATGATAAATATATATAAAGCATTTCATATATCTCACGATATTGTCTTTGAAATGAGCACTGTCAGCAAATATTAGTTCAATAATGTCGAGTTAAGCCCAATGATTTCTAATTTTACAAAGACTGACTAGACGCAATCAGATGCAACTTATTCATATTGTTCCATTTTTATATGATACAGTGAATTAAAGTAGAAAGTTAATTTGGAAATTTTTAATAGTAGGTATGTTAATAAAATGAAGCCTAGGTCCATCAAGTAGACTCACATTATTGTCCGTTTCGCAAAAAAAGTATCGCCTACATGTATATAATTTTGATTAAAAAAAGAAAAATTGCTAAGGGAGGTAGTATAGCAGTCAATATGTTAAAGACTAAGCGAGGTAGGATCAGAATTTAATATCATAACGAAATCTTTTACTCTGATTATTCATAAATTTCTATATTTTTTCATAAAAAAAATCAATTCAATTAAAAATGGATGCTAGGCTTGTTATCATTAAGATAGATAAAATCCATAAATAATAGAAGAACACACTTAAATAATAAACCATAATCAATTAGAATTAAAAATATCACATAAGCATCGACATCTTAGATTGTTTTTAAGTGTTTTGACCAAGACCTTTACATTATAGACCACATCTTAGAGTAGAGACAAAACACGAAAAATAAATTACTCATATGTATAATACCCTTAAAATTGTAAGTTAAATAGTTTGCATATATAAGCTATTGTTCACATATTAAATGATAAAAGGCGGAAATTAGTTCAACAAAACTATCACAATTTTGAAAGCTATTTTATAGCTGATGTTCTGCTCTACATACATTTAGTTTAAAAATTACTTAGGTTCAGTTTTACATGAAAATTCTATTCATTGGACCTTCAAAAAATCAATATAAATAGGCTAACAGTATTTACTATATACTATTTTTTTAAACAATAATTTCA
Source organism: Diorhabda sublineata (assembly GCF_026230105.1). Taxonomy (NCBI): domain Eukaryota; kingdom Metazoa; phylum Arthropoda; class Insecta; order Coleoptera; family Chrysomelidae; genus Diorhabda; species Diorhabda sublineata. Next base: position 11,951,533 of record NC_079485.1, on the reverse strand, counting down.
TCACACAATCAGAAATGACTTTTCGACAAGTTTATTAATACCGTAGAAAAAATCATATATTCAAGTAAGCGTAAGTTGGTTAGTATAAACATATGTATGTAAATTCACCATTGAATTGAGGTTCTTCTGTGAATAGCAAATTAACTATTTTTGTCAATCATTTTAGTTTAATACAATAAACTACTCTCTCTAGTCGTCACCAGTTATTATGATTAATCCATTTTCAAAAGATACGTCTTTGATAAGTAATTTCTTAGACCTTTTGATATGTTTATGCTTGTAAATCGTCTTGATTTAAAATTAGTTTTTTCTTATAATTTTTTAAAGACATAAAAATTTGATGTTTCGACGGTCTTTATCAAAAGATGACTTTGCGTATTTGCGTATTTATATTAATCATTGGATCAGCTACATCATTAATATCCATATAGAAATCTTTTTCAACATACGAAATTAATTTTTCCTTAGTTTTTTTATCTCAAAAATATGTAGCAGCTATCAGTCAAATTATTCGTAGTCGTATTGAAATTTTTAATCAAAAAAGACCTAAAATCAAGACGATTTAGAAACATAAATATTTATTTTGAGTAACTATTTACTCTCATACTCAAGGACTGAATTTATAATCATAAATAAAAAATAACAATGTAAATATTCTATAGATACAAATAATTGGAAAAATTGGAAATTACTTAAGAATCATGGTATATAAAATTTTATAATAAAATATGAAATTCATAAAGTACAAAAGAAAACGGACATAAATATAGATTACATATATATTCATATTGTGTATAAAGCAAAAAGCGTTACTGTGTAGGTTCTTTTTCCAATTTACATTCAACTGAAATGAATATATTAATAGCTAATATAGCCAAGACTAATTGATCCAATAAGCTAGAGGTTATAAAGCGATGTCCTTACCTCGAATCGTATATTACTAACGTTATTTAAAAAATTTTAAAAAATCCTTTCAAAGCTTTAATACCTTTGTTTGGAATTAAATCTTCCGAGAATAACCCAACGTCCGAAATGCTAATTGCTAAGCGGGCGTAATTTTTTAATACTATGTGACAAAACATTTAATCAAAATACTACTATGCATCTATGAGCGAAGTTTATAAACGTTCTTAATACAATTGGATAAATTATCACTTATTTTGTGAAGTTTTCATTTGAATGTCATTTTGTGAAATTTCACGTCAACGGAATTAAATGGAAGTTGTTAAATATTATGAATTTCTATTAAGACGGTGTTTAAAAACTGTATATAAATCAAATCAATATTTGTTCCTACTCCTCAAGAGATTCTTGGAAGGGGACTATATTAAACGAAAATTCAATTGAATAAGTAAATTTTTGAAATAGAGATAAACTGAACATCGGTTTTTAGGACTGCATATTTTAAAGCGAAAAGTCACACGAATTCATCACATTTATGAATTTCGCCTTGAAGTAGTGCATCTTTGGTCTTGATACAGGGAAACAATTTATCAGCTTGCAATTATTACAAATGCGGTGTCTGACATAAATTTTATATAGTTAAAAGTATTTATAGAAAAAATTAATACTAAGCATTGGTTTGTAGTATTTTCTTTAATCAAATTACAACACTCTTCAAGGATTGTATCAATATTCATCATCAATCATTACATGTAAATAGAAACCAGTTCACGAGATATCATTGAATTCATATTTCTTGAAAATGAATTTTATCTATTGCTCCAATTTCAGCTAGATTCAATATATTATATTCTCAAATCACTTTAATATTAGTATCGGTAAATTTTCTAGACATTTTTTAGCAAAATTTTTGAGTTAAAAGTTTAAGGGAGGGGATTTAGAGGGGAAGTAGAATGAATGAAAACAGTAACGAATCAGAAAATATCAATATATAGAATTTACTAATAAAATGAATATATTGGAAGATAAGAGTGGAATGTATGGAAGTAATTGAAAAGAACATTAGTTTCCATTATACATTATATCAAATTTATCAAAGATTAGAAATGCATAAGAGTATTTTCCAAAAAATAAATGCTTAGTCAATTTTTCACTACACAATTAAATACATGTTATAAATTTTTTGGAAATAGATAATGTTTAGTTGATTTGGATTTACTGGAACCGTTAGTGATATTCGTACCGAATACATGGCTTTCTACCACAACACACATTTCGATAACAAAGTTCAGTTTATTGGACGATGTTAACTAAAAGTATTTGCGGGTTTATAATTATTTAATACAGGAAAAAAATTCATATTTGTTCAAATAAATTCTATTATTGAGTGGAGCTGAAAAAGTTGAATAGGGTATTGGTACGGACTTCACAATATATCCCTAACAACAAAAATCTTCAATTATTGTGTGAATACTTTTTGACTCATAGATTATGTGAACCAGTCATGGTCCAGAATATAGATAGTTATGTTTCCAAGAATTTTTAAGACATTGTTTCAAGTTCTTTGACAAATAGTCTATGTGCAGCAATGTTTACATACTTCAAATATTGGTACTTCAGAAATTTTACAATAGTTCTTATCTTAAAAACTATAAGTATTAAAAAATAAAGTTGTAGATTTGAGAGTTTTTGTATAAAAATACCATGATTTCCATTCTTGACACCTAAAAAATTAATTGATTTTCTGTAACCTATTACTGTGTAATTCTGACTAAATAATCAATATCAAGATTAGGGATTGCCAGATGTCTATAGACGTGCTTCTCATAAGATAAAACATAAAAATTAGCTATCAGTAACTACTCTCAACATTATCTATAAAGGATAATGTATTGTGATAATTTAGAAAAGTCAACAATACTTTTGACAAGTTATTGATCAAAATGTAATAAGTTGCCACAGAAAATTGATTAATGTTCAAATATTTTTCATCATATTTCAATTCAACCTATTTAGCTAATCCTAATGAAAAATATAAACAACTGTTCATTAAAGCTTGATTGCTTCACAATTACAATACAAATTTTGACATCAACATACATCAATTAAATTACAGATCTGTACCTGGAATGTGGATAATATAGAACATATTATTATGCGATGTTATAAGGCTGCTTTTACTATAAACCTTTTCAATACTGGTCATTCAAGTTATCAATTTTTATAACTAGATAATTTTACTCCAAGAAGTGGTCTATTTGGAACATACAACCGTTTAAATAGGAGAGCAGTATGTTCCCATTAACTTAGTCAGCCTCATTTGTTTACTATCACAAGTGTTGATTTTATCGACAGCAGTTCTCTTACAATTCACTTTTTTGACCTTTAGAATGTTTGGCCGATGAGGTGGATTGGAGTGATTTAAAAGAGATATAGCCCGATAACCTTGAGTATTATTGATAGTTTTACGTTTTGTATTTATAGCCATAAGTATATCATTTCTTTGGTATTCTATGTGTTGATTATACAGTAAAATGGCTCCTCCTACCTTCTTCGTCCCATAATTGGGAACTGCCACTGGTTTTGGATGGCTTTTATACGATTTTGTATTCATATGTGGTGGGTTGGGAATTGTGAGAAACAGAGAATTACTAGTTACACAAGAAGTCTTCGCAGATTGTGGAGATTCCTTGCACCTGACTTTTTTTCCTAGTTGCATAAACTGAAAGTGAGCACATGTTTCATTAGATCTAACAAGTTATTAAATTTGTGATCGAGAATAAAAAAATTTCTGTATGGTTGAAAATGCATAGTATGATGGTAACTTCTTCTGTATAGGGATGAATAGTATAAGAATATTTAGTTTATATATAAAATAACTTGTAGAAGCTACAAGAATTCGACGTTTATTTAATTCAAAATATTATTTTTTTTCATCTTATTTCATTTTGGTTTATGTTTACGCATAGATAAGTCCTTTCATTCCAAAAATATTTTCACCATAGCATGATTGGAAACCATTAAAAGATTTATAATCAGTTCTATGTGTTATGCATTTGTTATCCACTTTAATGTACCAGGTGAAGTGAAGTACTAACCCAGCACATTCGACGAGTTAAAAAGATGACCAGAAAAATTTTTGAGAGCACATAGTGCTTAAAACCTCAACTCAAATATCTTTTCGCTGACTAATCATGGTTCAGGAATTACCTATGGGGTTATGTTGTCAGATAACATTTCGAGAAAACTTCAAACCATCAATGTCCCTTTAGTGTCTTTGGTCATATGTTAAGGGCTGGCAAGATAGGAGAGTTGAAAGAGGTTATGGCATTCGATCTTCCTGAACTGGGAGAACTGTAATAAGAGAACGACCCACTGCGAGTGACATCAAAACAGACACCAGCTATAATGAAAACCAGTTATATGGCAGCTATTACAGCAGAAACGGCGACCAGGATGAGAATAATGCCCAAGGTCATCCTGGAAGATAGCCAGCTCTAATCCCAGGTAGAGACTCTGGTAAAAGAGTTGTGCCGAAGCAAGGAGATAGACATTCATCTGGTGATACGTTTGGAAACTCCAAAAAAATCATTAAGTCAACCTTAGATATCCTCTGAATCTGATAAAGGAGAGATTTCCTCTGTACCCTATGGAGAAGCTACTTGAGAGTCCAAGAAGTGATACGAGATTAAAATACTTGCTAGAATTCCAAAGAAAATACTGCTTTAGAATTTGAGGAACTTGGCCTTAAATGTGGGAACAACCCCCACTTTTACAACGAGAGCCAGGGAAGAAATACTGGAAAAAACAATAGCTAATGCTACTGCTAGAAAAAACATGAAAGCCTGGAGGATGATGGATGGGCATTCACTTTCTGGGCATAGGATTATCGAATTTAGAATAGAGGTAGAAGCCATCCAATGCTTTCAATCTACATCCAAAAAGGTCCGACATTAACTGACTTCATTCTGAAATGCCTTGCCGTTGCAAGTTGAACATGTTTTACGAAATAGTTTGCAAGGCAAGGCGTAGGTACACATCTTTATACTTATCATGAAATTTGAAGTATTTTTCATGTGAATGTCAAAATAACATCTGCCGAATCCATAATGAAAGTTAGTTATTTGTGTCACTGAACTATTTCAATATTGTAAGTAGAACAAAACAATGGGATGTGGACATCATTTATGACTATCAACAAATCTTAAAATATCCTTCATTCAATTCAAAAGAGAATTAACACACTGTGATGTTGCTTATTTCACAAAATAAAGTTATTATCTCTCGTGAACAATAAAAATCATAATATTCATAACAATTGATGGGAAATTGTTGAACAAACTGAAATCTACAGTATATAAACTGTATTATTGAACTTTGTAGCATATTACACTGTTGCAATCAAAAATGTATACTACTTACTGAAATTAGGCTCAATGGCATATAAACTACAGGAACAGTTCCAATATCACATTCTTGTGAGTGCATTTTATTCATTATGTAGTTATTATTCTTAGTTTTCTCGTTGCCATTTTCCGTATCCTGCTGCTGAAAATATATTTTCTCAATTAATAATGGTAGATGGACAACAAATATTTCCAAATATTTAAAATATCAATAAAATAACCTCAATTTGTTTGGATGGTCATATGCATAATATGAATTGACTACTAGAAATGTATGATACTTATCAATATCTCAATTATTTTCACCATAAATTATTTGTTTAAGCCTATCTAGAAAACCGTTACAATCTGAAGTAAAGCCAGGTAACCTATATACAGTGTTTTGTCAATATTTTTTGAAAAATGGATTTTTCATTTTTACTGAAAATTCCATTAGTTATCATTAGATTCATTTGATTATTTGACAGCGCCTTGATATTCACAAAATTTCAGAGAGGGGTCAGTGTAACTGGAGTTGATGATACAAGACGCAGGATTGACTGGTTTGAAATAGACAACCTACATAGTTGGCGACTTTGAGAATGGGACGAATTATTGGTGAATGCTAGGGTAGATTTTTCTTTAAATATAATTGCTAGAGGTTTGAAAAAGAATATTGAAAATATTGAGAGGGTTGCAATACCAAAGGGGGAAGCAAATTTAAATTTTGTTTATCAGTTCATCAGGCGACTTTCATAATACTGTCCTTACCAGAGGGCTAATGGTTTGGATTGTTACAGTTATGGGCAGAAGTCCACTAGTATTTTTAGCGAATTTAAATGCTCCCGGTTATGTTTATAATATCTCTTTATGGAACTTTTTATATTACAATACTTGTGACAATCATATATCAGTCTGTTCACTTGGTCAACAGTCTATAAAGCATATTTAAAAACATGATTAATAAAAATGCAAGTACTCCAGCAAATTTCGCAACGATTTTGGCAAAGTTAGGTAAACATCTCGGGATTAAGATGTCACTGAAATCTATTCGAGGCATGCTAAGACAAGTAGTGAAAACTTGATTGAGCTTGTTTTTAATGACTTGCACTAACAAAACATTTCAAGGACTTTGGTAATGGTTATTTCTGAGACAAGACTCTAGCAAGGACAACAGCTTAAAAAAAGCTCCAGATGATTGTCACACTCTACACCAAAACATGTTTTCATAACCTTGTTAATGGTAACTTTTCTTGTTCCCTAATAGACTAAAACCTTAAAACACTGGAAAAGAAAAATTCAAAAAATGTACCATATTAATTTGTTACTGTTAGTTTACTTGAATGTTCATAAGTACGAGTACCTTACCTTAACAGCAACAAGTGAGGTAGTTTGTCTAGGAGCTGTAGGAGTCATTGCTTCACTAATTTTAGGTAATGCAGACTTTAATATAGACGTATCCGGCGATTCACTTCCGTTTGCGATGGCAGCGAGAGCGGGTACGTAAGTAGTATTTTGGGAAAAAGAGTCCTTTTCCTCGGACTGACCATTTGGGGACGTATACGAACAATTTGAACCATGCTTTAGATCTTTTTCTTTCACAGTCTTTCGTTCTGCTATTAATTGGTGAATGTCCTTACTGCGACCAGCTACCAGTTTTCTTAATTGGATCTAGAAAATCCATGTATTGTAGAGTATATAGCATATTTATATTGAATTATTTTTTCATTAGAAGAGATATTTAAATTAATTAAACAATTATTCCAGATACCTAAGATATTTATATAGAATAATTAGAATTGGGTCAATATCTAGATTCAAAACATCTTATAAAGAATGGGAATATGGTTTATATTTCAAAAATGTTGAAATATATGTATGTTCATTTTCATATTCAAAAATAAAACCCTACAATTCTCAAGTTTGTAAATTAACCCAAGAGCAAGAAATAGAATTCGTTTATTTACATCCTCCTATTTCCTCATTTTATTTTACTTATTTTGGTTTATTTAATAGTACTTACCCTATGATTAGAACAAGTTATTGATCTTGTGCAAGGTCCTTTAGTTCCCTCTACTACTCCACAATGGACGTCTGGGTCAAATTCCTTAGTTATTTTAGTATTACTATTGCTCTTTCTACTTTTTTTATGCCTATTACTACTACTACTACTGTTGCTGCTAGAGGAATTATTTTCTCCTGTTTGCGATTTAGATTTTGGAGAATGTTCTGAGCTAGAGATTGAAGATTTTGATGGAGATTTTGGAGAATGTGATTTTAGAGATGATGTATTAGAAGGTATTCTAGTGTCTGATTTATTAGATGAACTAGAAATTGTCATTACTGCAGAAGAAGTAGATGATATTGTTGATACTTTTGATGTTTTTGGAGAAGATACTTTGGAAACGGAAATTTCTGGAATGTTAAGAGAGACCGTAGTTAGAGATGGTGATGGAGATTTCTGAAAAAAAGAAAGTTTTCTTGAAATAAAGACAATAATTCAATTCAATTCTACTGGTTTTGTTATAAATCACACTCATCTATTCATTCCTCCCTACAGTATCATTCTGAATTGGACTGCACATTATTCCAGATACCTAAGGTATTTATAGTTGAATTAGCATGGTCTCAATATATTCTTGAATAAAACAAACCTAGAGTGGTAGAAATTGACAAATCCACAACCACACAATACTAATACATTCTTACTTCAGAATTAATAAATGAAAACATAAAATGTAAGTTCACTCTCCATCATGATTTTATTAAACCATTTTCAACAATAATTTACTCACTAATCCTATGCCACAACAAATTGGAGATGAAGTTTTCTTGACATTCAATAAGAAGATAAAAAGAGAAAAACCTTAAATAACTTAACTTACAAATTCCACTGACAAAATAAGATGATAGTCAACTTACAAAATTTAAAAATAATCCTCAATATCAACAGCATTTTTATGAATAAATGGACTACATTAGGTAAAACTGAAGATCAAGTAATTGTCACACAAACACAATAATGTTTATTTGATTAATGGTACTGAAACCAATATGAACCAAGAAGTTTTGAGTACTAAATATGACCTAGTCTACAATATTTCTAATCATAGGAAATAGATAGTGTTCAAAGGATACAATCTCGATAGTAAAAATGGTAACAGTATCAACAGAATATCATATCAAACACTTCTGGTATAAGAATTTTGATAGTTGGCATGATACAATGGCACATGTATCACTGAATATTTTAAAACATTCGGAATATGTTTTATATTGTAGTGGTTGCAAAAATCCGAACTTGACATTCTACCTGGATGTTACAGTTCTGAATCTCAATAATGTTCAAAAGAGGTTAATATTTCGAACAAATGTAACCATTTGTGAGAGTATAAAATTTGGCAAATAGTCCTTATCAGAGAATAATAAGGTAGTACCTACAATAAAATATATCTCTGCTTCTAATATATCTAAATTTGCATTTAATTCAATTCAACACTGGTCTTAGAAGCACTCCGTCAGCTGTAAAAATTCAATAATACCATAAAAATCTTGAAAAATTGTAGTGGACCCAAGATCAAAATATTATAGTTTCATTCAGTATGTAGATTGTTTTATCAGAATTACAAAAACTACAGGTTATATAAGAAAAAGAGTGTAAACATTTCTTACTTTAAATAATGGAGGAGGAGGTAGATTTGAATAAGACTTTTTGGTTCCATTTCCTTTACTTTTGACTTTCTTTTTTAAACTGTGTGAAGTAGAATGGGACTTTGCTGGACAAGATTTATGTGATAAAATATGTCTAGGGTTGAAAACTAGCCTACATTCTTTACATTTTGTATATACTCTTTGTTCCATTTTTGGAATTGTCCCATATAACAAAACATCACGTCTTGGTAGAAGAGGAACGCTAGCTTTATTCTTGTAGTCATTTCGCATCCCACAGTCTAAAATTTTTAAAATTTCGATTGGTATCTACTTTCTAGTATAAAAACGAAACTATCAATAACTGCAAAAAACAACAAGACAGGATTTATTAATTAGTTCAAATAAATATATCGTACCAAGATCTAGGTCAATTATGTCCTTAATATCTTTCCATTTTGTTATATCTTCGGAGAAAGTTTCAAATAATTCTTCCATACTTACAATTCAGGACAAAATATATACTAAAATAATTAAAGGATCAACTTAGGGATAGACGACAGAACAGATAGCACTGTTGCCCTATTCAAGTACATCGTTGCCATTGTCATTACACTTGCAACTCAGCTGATCAAACCTGTTTTACAAAAATTTTCAAGGAACAGAAATATCTGGTAGTGATATTCAAATAACCAAAGCGGTACTTAAATGACCCTTAGACATACTAGATCACTAACGATGTGATTTTTCTCAGCTTGAATGGCAACAGCTGACGTCAATATTTCAAACAGTATCGTATCTATAGGACAATATTATTGGCAGTAAATAAAATTTTCTGCAACAATATTTAAGTTTTAATTACAAAGATTTTAAATATTTTCATATTTAATTGTGAAATTGTGTAAAGAATAGGTACATTCTATTTCACAACTGTCAAGCGTTTCGATATGAAATTGAATTGAAATTCAACTTTTTATTTTACGAATCAACTATAGACTGACAATCATGAGGTGATATTTATATATATATATATATATATATATATATATATATATATATAATATATAATGAAACATAAGCACTATATCCAAAAAAATACATATATTTAACACAAAAAAAAATAAAAAATCATTAACCTATAGGGGACGGAGCCTATGTAGTCCCCGTGCTATAGGGATTTGTGGAATTGAAATAGAGTCTCTTTTCTTACTAGGTTACTCTACACTAGGAAAATCGTTGAATATTTATTTGTTTAACCGAAAAAATATATCCACACACAGCTGGTTGTGAAATCCTGAATGACAATAAAAATACAAAAAGATGGTTTTGTAGAAGTCGATGGTGTAACTATAAATACGTATATATTCAACATAAATGTAATTCTCCTATATGGATGATTTCTATAACTGGAAGGTGATCCGACTAAGTGAAACAAATAGTTATTATTTTCCCAATACTGATATTTTAGAGAATTTTCAAGCATGCGCAGTATATATGAAGTGTCTCGAACGAAAGAGAAAATGAATACTATCGGCACTGTAACAAAAGGACGTTTTCTCCCATAAGAACTGTTCATATAGGAGTATTACATATATGATCTTTAAACTTCTATTTTATACTTTTGATAGATGACATTTGTCATTATGCTGATACTTAGGGTGTATTCCACTAAGCACTCACGACAATCACGTTCACGACTACGATCTTTCCCGTTCCACTTAGTCCAGACCATTATAATCGCAAACCCAAGTGGAATGGCTTACGAGGTATTTTGAGTGCTGTGATAAATATTAACGAATGGGAAAATAGCAAAAATAAAGCAAAAGTTTTAAGAAGTTATGCTACAATTTGTAGGTTTTTGAATTTTTAGTCGAGTGGTGCTTCATAAGAATGCTTCAAAAATAAATATAATATCCCATACTGTATCAAATAATGAGATAGATTCTCAAAGTTGTAATCTGCTTGAGTTTGAACATTCCGCCAATTCCTTCCACGCTCACTTCAACCCACCTTATGACAAGGGTCGTCGTGAACGTTAGTCATGACGTCATGAGTGACATTCTCAACGCGACTACAATGATCGTAGTCGCTATGTGGAATGCACCAAAGAGTATTTCTGGCGCCGTTAACGCTTAGTGAAATGCACCATTATAGGACACGTATTATTGGACTCTGCGATTATAGATGAACCACACCACAGAACATACCATACATTTGTCATATATGTAATACTTCTATATGGACAGTTTCTATAAGTGGAAGTGTTCTGTCTAAGGAAGACAGAATGGCAACGATTTCTCTATCCTCAGGGGTTCTAGCTCGGTTCTACGCATTCTCACGATAAAGTGACTCGAACGAGAGAGAAAATGAATATTATCGGCACCGCAGCATAGGGACGTTTTTTCCCATACCAACTGTCCATATTCCATATATGACATTTGGTATGTTCTGTTAACCACATTCTATGGATAGCAAACTCGAGTTCCCATTTCAGTGCAATATCTTGGTTCATGAGCAGTACTAAGCGTACATGAAACAACAGTTTCCTTTCTGTAAGCGTATATGAAACAACAGTTTCCTTTCTGATTTTGGCGGCATACTTCAAATTCAAATCTTTCGTGATCTCTCCATTGAACTGTTTCAAAAAATAGATGGACGAAAGTTGGTTTGGATATATTTTCATTTTTAATTATGGAGAGAATGGGGCTTCATAAATGGAACAAAAAAACGATACAAAGGACAGTTTTTTATTACATTTGAAAAAATATAAAATAAACATATAGATAAATACATGTAGGTACGTTTATAATAGAGTATTATATACACTGCGACCCCCTTTATTGCTGCGATACTGGGAATCGTCAGTACTTACACCTAATCCATTCATTTTCCGTTTCTTTAAAAGTTCAGAATATAGGGTGGCCCTAGTAGCCAGATATCTTCGTCTTCTATTTCATAGGGTCCCAAGTGTAGTGATCTAATGTTCCGTAGTCTCTCACACTTCGAGAGAATGTGGATAGAGGTTGCGTCTTTTGCACAACAAAATCTGCAGAGTACATAATCTGCTAAGTCTAACATCTTCAGGTGTTCATTGAGGTGACAGTGCCCTAGATAAATGCATAAGTATTATAAAACTATCTTTCATCTACACTTTTAAAAACCCCATTAATTTTTTTACGTAATTGAATAAAACTATATTTTTTATAATATTTAACAAGTCAGTTTGTTTTTCAAGTGTATTGTAGTTATTACCAAAAAGAAATCTCTAGTTGTTACTTGTTTTACCTTTTGATAATCCTACTGGAAGTTCTGAAAAAATGAGGAATAAGGCACAAATGCAGTTTATTTAAAACAAAAAAAGAGAAAATCCAGTATGCTCCTAACACAGCAGTTATATGTGTGGAAACTTAAAGGTTTACATTAAACTTTCCTGAGTCTTTGAAAAGCTGTCTTCTTTGTCGATATACTCTAATAGGACCTAATGGAGTATTTGCAAGTATGTCTACAAATATTAAATATAGTTGTATAGACTCTCATTACGAACATCTTATAAGTACACCTATTATACTTACCTTAAATTTTTTCTGGTAGATATTTGAACGTCTTGTTGAAGCAGTGTTTGTGGTGGAAACCAAAAGTTATCGATGGAGTCTCCAACAACTGAGTAGTCTATAAATTGTATTTATGTATTAACAAAAACAAAAAAATACCTTACTTGGAAACTTTAGGAATGGCACCGCACCCTTTACTCACCCCAAACCTTTACCATCTTATGTTGAACACAAAGAGCTGATATTTTTTGGACATACTTTAAAATTTCCTTTTGTGTTGACCATAAAACCTGCCCGGGTTATCCAGAGAGCTCTCAACTGGGCATCACAAAGAAGAGCAAACATAAAATATGTACAACTTTAATATGATTGACTAATACTTTTATTGTATATATTTATAATATAATAAGAAACCGCTTATAATATAAAAAGATAGATTAGTAAGTATTTATATCCTTACGTTTTAGTTTTCAGACCACAATTTGAGAACACTTTTATACACTCATTTCAGGTAGGTACAAAAATGATTCTCTATGTAAATAAAACGAAAAGGCTTTCCGACTGAACACGTACTACAATCGAATATATAATCTTTGTACTACAATGAGATTAACAAGTTGTTGGTAGGCATCCGCCCATAGATGAACCACATTCTGCGATTGATTATGTATTTGTTTCTGTTACCAAAATTAGCCGGGTGCAATTTTTTATGCACCATTATTTTTCTTGTAGCGTGTACTTATTTTTGTGATGATTAATTTATATAGAATTTATTTTGGACTTATTGACAGAAACACAGAAATTATAAAAAAGTACCAGGATTATCTTTTCGCAGGTAAGAAAAGATTAGTATTAAATTAGCACCATTACAAAATATACGAAATATTCATTTGTTATGCACCGAATCTATCTGATATTTTTAGTACTTAGTTCTGAATTTATTAAATTATACAGTACGTATTTAATTGCCTATATTTTAAGATTTTAATTCATAAGTTTCCAAATATTTTCCGTTTATACATTGTTATATAGATTATGTTAAAAGCATTTTGATGTAAAATTTTTCTGTTGTGAATTCTAGGGTAAGAATAATGAATAGTGCAGTTCCAACAATATTAGTGTATATACCTAGTTATATGCAACCAGCTAAGCTAAGGTGATTGCTTTTGAATATATTTTCTATTCTTGAACATTTTTATAAAATTTCTACATGATTATGCATTCTTAACTTGATATTGTTTGTACATTTTTCTATTGAAAGAATTTAACATAGGTACAAAATTTAAAATAACTGTAGTAAATATATAATTTAATTATATTTTAGGATCTACTAAGGAAAAGGACTTACACTAAAAGGAGCAACATGTTGAAAACCCTTGTAAAAAAATACTGAAGAAAATATACCTTGAAAAAAAAAGCCAAGAGAAAAGTAGGAAAATACGTATACTTAGACAGTCTCTAAGAAGATAGAAACAAAGAAGTAGTATCTCTAAAATATATTATTAAGACATTACTTCAGAAAAATATGATTTCAAGGGATAATATCATTTTATTAGAAAGTATGAATAATTTTCAAAAAGAAATACTAAGTAAGTAAAGTTGTCAAGAATGAAAATATACTCCAGAGTTAAAAGGATTCGCTTTATCACTAATTTTTTGTCTCCAAAGGTATATGTGGGAAAAATATTTGACACTTGTCTTCCTCATCAAAGTACTATCAAGAAATGGTATAAAACCATTAATACTGAACCAGGATTTACAATGGAACCATTGAATGCTTTGAAATCGTATGTGAAAAAAACAAATCAAAACTGTTTTGTGTTCGTTGATGGATGAAATGGCTATACGAAAAAGTTTAAAATGGGATGGGAAAATTTTTTCGGTTACATCAACTTTGGAATTGTAATCAATGTTGATTCAAATTAACGTAGCTGGGTTTGTAATTAAAAAGTTAGAAAAAACTATAAAGTGTGAGAAGTTTATTGATGCTTTATCTGGAAAAAGAGAGAACTATCTAAATTCTCTAATCACACAAAAAAAATAGAGGAAGTCTTATTTATCCATCTGCAGATGTGATTGAAATCTGTAAATTATGTGAAAAATTTCTTAGAATGTTCAAAGTTAATTTGAAAAGTTTTGTGAATATATTAACCAGTTAAATTGTAAGGAATAATATCGGGATGAACTTATTCCAAACGCTTGTTTAGCATATTATTGAAAAGTATGTAAATCATGTTTATTTTTCAATAAAGTCTCTGTGTATATGATTCATAAATATTAGAATTCATTTTATTGTAGGAAAGCAAAGTGAATCTACTGATTACATATGCAATCGTTACACCAAATTGATTTTGTTTTAGGTCCAACGAATTTTTATTTTGATAATCTTGATAAAGCTGGTCATATTATGAATTTTTTAATCCATTGTTTTATATCCAGCTATTTTCCTCTACAAAGTATATTGGTAACTTTATATAAGATTCAAAATGCTTCTAGTAAGAAACACAAATGAAATAATTTATTTTATATTTGGTCATATTTTCATATTTCATATTTTCAAAATCATATCTAATTTGTTTAAACACAATTTTTTAAACTAAAATAATAACCCTTCAGTTTACCCTGTGCTAGCTAGATGGTAACAAAATTTAATAGTTAGTATGCGTCCATTCTTCTTTCCTTTTCTAAGTGCTAGTAGAACAGATATTTTAAGATTTTGTGATCCTTAATATTTTTATGTACAAGATTATAGGTAACAACAAATCAGCAGTTTATAAGCTAATGTTAAAAATATTAAAAAGTAAAACAAGTCCATTAGATGACAAAATGAACGAATAATCCGAGGTTTCTAAATAACTAGAACAATTTTATAATACCGACTGGAGATTTTAGCTGAAAGCCACAATGTCCAATTTGGATCCGTGCAATCTCTGAGAACAAATCATATGTAGTACTATTACGACAGTAGTCACTTGTATTAATTATCAAGATTCCATAGTAATATTGTAGAAACCTTTGATGATAAATTGAAAATGGCAAAATTATAATTATATGGATAATAAATACTCATAACTTATATAAATGGAGAAATAAAAACTTTTGTTTTAAAAGGTATACCTGTGCAAATATGTGGTTAATAAACATTTGGACTTTATTAATAGGTAATAATATAAGTACTCCACATATTTCATCAAATTCTTCAGTATTCTTGCTGAATCAGGTTCAATATTGTTACTGTATGGTAATATTGTTGAAATCTCTATTGTATACCTAATTACATATAAAGATAATTGATACTTATTATTTGTATGCATGGAGAAATGAAAATTCTTGTTGTAAAAAGTGTATATTGAAGTGTACAAAAAACGACTCAAAACTCTTCAATTATCAATCTGAAAAATTTTAGCGATGCGTATTCATATAGGAAATTTTATCCAAACGCAAAATTAAAAACATAAATCAACGTTTAAGACACGATTATAAGAAAATGGCTTGTTTTACATTCATTTACTAAAAAAGGTTTTTTCTAGGAAATTCAAATTCCTATAAAAATACGTATCGTAAAAAATCAATAGTCGTAAGGATACATCCCTTAATACCATTATCAAGGACTCAAACTTTCACGATAATTTGTATACAAACCGAAAAAAATATAATAAAGCAGTCAAAAAGCAATCTAACAACTTCAAAAACAGCTGAGGCTCAAATACCCACTATGGGGTAAGCAAATACTTTTGTCGCAGGTTTTGTGTGATTTGTGAACTTATTTATAGCGAAATTGCTTCTTAAACAACTACTATAAGAAGTGGTGAATTTCTTACGTTAAAGTAATAAAACTGATGATTGCGAGCCTGCACACGCTACGGCCTTTCGTAAGTGTTATTACTGTAGAAAATCAAAACATCATCAGTGCCTGCAAATAATTCTTTTTGTTCTTATTGTAGGAAAAAGGAAAGCAAGTATGTATCTCGAAAAAAAGAAACAAACTAGCCATACGAGAAAAAACGTCAGCAGCTTTAACCGAAATGATTTCTGCTGTGTTTTCTTCTTCTGCTTGCCTTTCGAAAACTGTAACTAGCGTACATGTTAACCATATATTTGCTGAAGGACTAGTTGACACAAGTAGCTCCGACAGGTACATATCAGTATCCTTTGTTACAAAAAAACAAATAAAAACATTTCCTACTAAACTAAATATTAGTATGGGAGCTTCTGTTCAGAATATATCTGGATCTACTTAACTAAATTCTACGTCCTCAAAGAATTATCTTATCATAGGCCGTGATATTCTGAGACAACACTCAGGAGTGGAATTTAATTTTGGTGGAAATAAGACCACGATTTTTATCTTCAGTTTGGCTGTGGCTAAAGAAAACCATATTTGCACACCTAACTAAAATCTCAATCAAAAGTCAATCGCCATAAAATCTCGAAGATACAGTTCCTTTGATATGAATTTCATCGAATCATAAATACAAAGAATGCTAGTAGAATACATTATTACCTAGTAATTTTCCGTGGAGAACTCAAGTTGTAGTAACAAATAACGAAAATCATGAAAAGAGAATGGTTGTAGACTATTAATTGACAATTAACAAATTTACATTATTGGATGCGTATCTCTTACCCCGTATTGAAGATATGGTGCTACAAATTTCCCAATATGAATATATCAGCACAATAAAATACAAAATAAAAGAAGAGCGAATTTACACAGCTTTTGAAGCATGCGGAAATTGGTTGCAATTCACCAGGATTCCTTCTGGCGTCACCAATGAGGCTGCTTGTTTTCAACGAAATAATAATTCTACTATAAAACAAGAAGCTTTGGAAGGCACTTTTACATTTTTAGATGACGTCACTATCTGTTAAAAAACTAAAGAGCAACATGACATTAATTTACAGATATTTTTGGATACTGCGAGAAAGTATAATCTAACACTGAACGAAGAAAAGTGTAAATTTGGGATGTCTACAGAAATATCCTTGGCATCACCATGAAAAAAAAAACAATAAAACCAGATGCTTTTTTTATTAAAATCACTTCAACAATTACCTCTTCCTACTTATACTGCTTCTCTAAAACGTATTGGAATGTTTGCACATTATTCAAAATTTAAAGTCAAATTTTCTGATACGATCCACCCTCTCACCCAATTGAAACACTTTCTATTAGCTAGTGAACATACAATCGGTGGTGTTTTAACGTCTATTGATGATTAAGCCACTTTTACAGTAGAAATTGATGCATCCAAATACGCAATTGCTGCTCAACTGTCTCGGTCTGGAAGATCTGTCGTTTTATTTTCGAAAACTTTAACAAAATCTAAGCAACGCCATTCTTCTGTAGAAAAGGAAGCATATGCGATAGTAGAGGCTTTTAGAAAATGGAGACATTTTCTGATATTTATATGAATATAATGGATCAAAGATCAGTCGCATTTATGTTTGACAATAGAAATAATTCACAAATATAAAATGAAAAAAAAAAATACTGCGATGGCGACTTGGGATTTCGTGTTACAAATATGACCTATGAAAATATTGTTGCAGATGCTTTCTAATGAATATCTGCTGCCGTTGCGCCTTCTACCATTAAAAAAAAATCTAAACAACCTACATGAGACTGGTATAACAAGAATGTATCACTGGGTTCGCTGGAAAAATTTCCCTTACACGTTAGAATATATAAAAAGAATTTTATCCGATTGCCCCATATTTGCTGAAGTAAAGCCTAGATTTCATTGGAACAATGGAACTTTAATTAAAGTTACCACTAAATTAGAGAGAATTAATGTCGATTTTAAATAACCGTTATGTTCTGAAAATCACAACAAGTATATGCCAATTGTGGTAGACGAATATGCTAAGCTTTTGCCTGTCCTGATATTTCCTCATCATCAGTGATTTCCTCTCTAAAACATTTGTTTTTTTGTCTTCGGTACTCCTCTGTATTTACATAGTGATCTATGTTCCTCGTTCATGTTTGATGAGCTAAAAACTTATTTAACACTAAATGTTGTTACAAAAAGATATACAACACTCTATAAACCGAGAGGAATAGTCAAAGAAAATGAATATCAGGAAATGGTAGTAAGTTCTGTCTGAATCTCTCCATTCAATCAGGTCACTTTTATGTTCTGTAATAAACTCGAAGATCTGCAAATGACTCTTCAGTTTCTACTTGGCTATCTACATCTGGTCCAGTATCCTTGAAAAAATAAGGGAGGCAATACAAATATGAAACACTGCTGAAGAGGTTGAACTTCTAGAAGCTAATTCTAATTATGCACATGTTTGATTATAGAATAGTAAAGAGGCCACAGTTTTAACACGATATCTTGCTCATAGAGGAAACTCAGATATGCGAAAAGGAACAAAAAACAACAATAATGTCCGGAGGAAGAATGTGTGTTCTCATCGCATCAATATCAAGAGATGGTGCCAGTCCCTTCCAACAGTAAGATGATGAAGATAACAGTAATGGGCTAATGGATAGTACTTCTGCGGACTGTTACTCCGCTCTCACAGTCATTTAGAACTCTCTTCACACTCACAACTCCAAAAGTCAAAGAAGACATCTGCCTACTTAAGAGACTACATTTATAGCTGAGTCAGAAAAAGGAAAATAACTGGGATTATTGTCCCATATTTATTATTACCCCATATTATAATATATATATATATATATATATATATATATATATATATATATATATATATATATATATATATATATATATATATATATACCTGCTTTATTGAGTTTTTATATTCCATTCCAATATCTGACTACTGGGCGATCTTGGAGCATACAGGTGATTTGTTACCTTTTATTATTTTATGTCGATGTCAGGTATAGCTCTTATGTCAGTAGTTCAGTTTTCATTTTATTGAAGCCTTTATTCCCGAGGTTGTTTATTACAATAGTTAGATCATTTCATGTGTGTGGATTTTTTCATACAGGTAAATCCAATATTTTCTAAACTACACTACTACCACTCTATAACATTTTCTAACTATTAAATAATTATTTTTTTATTCATTGTAGTAATATATGCTGATCTATAAATAAATTTTTAGGTATTATAGTTATGAATCACGATACACATTGTTACACAACACCTTTCATATAAGAGGTTGCTTATAGTAAAAACTACTTATTTAATGAATAAGTAATATTTAGAAACTGCAGATGATATATTAAGTATTTTTTTATTATTAACGGGAATGTAACTTTTAAAGGTTTTTAGAGGTAAAAGAAGTTGATTGCTCTATTTTTTTTACTCTCAAAATATTTAATGTAGGTATTTAATGATATTAGTTTCAAATACTTTATCTATCTTGTATTATTCGAAAACAGCAATCAATATTTTTTTTTCAAGATTTTGTTAAAAAACAATTATGTAAGGAATTGACCGTCAGTTGCAAATTATTAAACATTTAATTCCAAAAATGATTCATTACCCATTCTTATCCAGTTTAAATGAATTCAGCGGGATGTCGCTTTTATATTTATATGAATTAAATTACTAGTTTGAGTTTGACGACTTTGTACTAGAAGGAGTTCACGAGATAATGATGTATATTTCAAGGTTAAGTATTCCTTCAAGCAGTAACATTGATGGCTCAAAGTTTGGCAACGTGTTATTACAAAATATTGCTGTAATTATAGTAAGAAGTGTTTAGTTTATTATTCGCTTATTCGTGAAGCATACTGCATTAAAAATCACGTCCAACCAAAAACATGAACGGTAGGAGAACTCGTGACGCAATTTTATAGTATTGCAGAACGACTAGCTTTTAATTTCATAAGAAACACTCTATATGGGTAAATACATGGGATGCCGCTAGATGTCAGCTAGACTACATTATAATTATTTATTGAACGTGATGGAAAATATGAAATGAGTTGAGTTGAAAATACAGTTCAATTCCTCTGAAAGAAAAATTAGTATCCCGAAAAAGAATTCAAGAATCAAAAATCACTATGCCTAGATTTATTCAAGAAAAAGATGTTTTGTAATTAAATTCTATATGCGTGAACATCTCCCATATCAGAACCATGGGCTGGCTCTTACTGGCATTACATTACACTTCATTAGAGGACTTGATCTAAGACTATTAAGATTAGCAAAATCTTTCTCATCGAAAATTATTCGAAGAATTCCAAACACAATGAAATTAAACCTTCTTGCAAGTTATCGACCAAATAACGATCAGTTTAGTAGTCCAATAGTAAAAACATTATAATTCTTATTTCATGGAATTATTATCGTAATTTTTCTTTAAAAATAGATAAGAATAGGAGTAAAGTGTTAAAAAAAGATGAAATAAAAGTGAATTAGATATTTTTTATATACATATCCATTTTCACGCATTAACATTTATGGAGAAAAAACATTTTTTGAGAAATTAATAAGTCAAATTTCCGTTTGTTTCCAAAATGATACGGATCATAATATATCTTCCTCCCTTGTAGATGGTTTTAAATAGAAATCAAACTGATAGGTCTTGCTTTCAATGATACTCAAAGTAAGATATGATAGTTTTGTGTTTTAAATTATTACTAAAATTACATTGAAAAAAAATTATGTTTATATATATATATATATATATATATATAGGTATATATATATATATTATGTTTATTTATATATACATTTTTTAAAAGTATTAATTCCCCTTTATTTCAACGTAACGAAACCTTCGAAGTGATAAAGCAGCTTTTCTCAAAGTGTGGAACGCGACCCGGCACCGGGTCCCAGAAAAATGTAGCTGGATCGTGGCAAAAATTGACGATGATGATAAAATTTCTAAGTCTACTAATGATTTTGTTAGTCGTCACGATATTGATAACAAGCCTTTAAATTTAAGCATGACTTTGGAAGAATGTGTCAAGTTTCTAAACTAAATGAAGTCTTGTCCATTAAATGGCAGATTTTTCATCGAATTATGCGAGGAAATGGGAGCGATCATTAACAAATGTTTGCTACATTCAATGAAGTGAATTTAAATTTGCAAGGCTGCGATAATTAAAAAAATGACTGTGAAAAAACGAAATTTAAAATCTTTTGAAAATTTACATACTTTAGTAAAACCTGTTCTAACCACGATGAAAAAAAAATACATCTTGAAACACTGTCAGTTTCACTTCGAGAACATCTTTCGGAGCTAATAAATCGTTTTAAATATTACTTTTCGGATATTCCTTGAAATAATATGTGCATTAAAGATCCTTTTTTGTGAATATTGAAAAAGAAGAAATGCTTGATCTTAGTTAACAAGAATTTGATAATTTAAATGAAATTTCATGCGACACCGATCTTAGAGAAGCGTATGAAACTGTACCACTAATTAATTTTTGGTTGCACTGCCAGAAAATAGATACAATCGTAAGCGAAGAAGCGATACAATTTTTAATGCCTTTTGTCACCACTTATATGTGTGAAACTGCGTTCTCAGCTATAAGTTACTTAAAAAATATGTATATGGACAGATTGGATGCTGTACCTAATTTCAGAATAAAGTTTACAGCATTAAATCTACTTACTATGTGATGTAAAACAGTATCATCCTCCTTCTCACTAAGGTCAAAATACATAACACAAAATTTGCTTTATTCACTTCAAGTTTCAAATGAAGATAATGGATTTTCTTTAATCACTTATGATTTTGTTATATGACTATTATGCCGTTTTTGGAAATGGAATAAACAAACAAATAACTTGAATTACAATTTTTATTGAAAAATGTACTGTAAATAAATGTTTTTTTTTATAAGGTGAGTCGAAAAAAAATTTAAAATTTCGTACCGGGCCTGAGGTCAAAGAAGTTTTTGAAACGCGAAAAGGATACAGAAAAATAAAACATAAGACTTTTGAGATTGTGTGTATATTTTGTATGATTTTCTTTTTGGCTAAAATCCTTTCCTTGTGTAACTCGATATAGGTATCGTCTAATCAATTGCCTAATCCAAATAACCTTATTCTGAATATCCTTCCATCTATAACTTTTTTCCTCCTTACAATAATTCTTTGAATTCCTGCGATTATCTCCTCTACTTTTGTTATGACATGCATTTTCCATTTTATTAATAGGTTCAAAACTCTATCTAACGCGTCAACACATTACGCTTTAAACTTCCAAGTGATATTTCCAATATTTGCATTTTCTGTATTGTATTTTGTACGTGAAAATTCACGTCTGTTGAAGCTTACAGAATGCAACTTTCATATACTTTTATTTTTCTACATAGGTGTCCCAACTGCTTGACTCTAAACCTCTTTTTGTTTTTTTCTATACCTATGTACTTCAAATTTTTGAACTCCTTCAAACTTTCCCTCTCCTATTCCTTTCTCACTTTTTGACGATGTAATCGAATTTCGAATCGTCGGCATATGCAATTAATTGGTTGCCTGCTATTCGCAATTTTTTGCTTAAAGCAATTCTATGATCAAGTTAAACATCGTAAATGATCAATGAGTCTATTTTGACTTTTCCTATTTTTCTGACAGGATACAAATTTTCAAATATTCTATTATTTACTCAATCAATTTCACTTCATTTGTAGGAATCAAAATCTGAAAATAACATTCCAATATGATTCGTTCAGCATATTATTTTGATTCACTTTCATCTTCTACCCTACGAATATACTAATAAAAACAAAAATTTATTTAAAATTATGGATTAAATTTACAAATCTGACATTAATCGTTAAATATACAATGCGGTCCATATGTATGGAATCAATTCAATTTTAGCGTTATTATGTACTATGTGAAAAAACCTAAAACAGATCGATTTTTATTCTTGAATTGACAATTTAAAATATGAAAATATTATCCCCTTCCAGGACCTCCTTCGAATTATAAGCCCTTCTCGAAAATTTAAAATAAGAAAGGAGGTCGTGTGAAATCTTGTTGGAAAGGAATTTCATTTCTCTGTTCAGTAATATGAAGTTTTTTTTAAATTTGGTGCAATCATAACTGGAAAAATTAATTTTTAAGATGTAAAATTTTGATAATGTCTCTATAACAAAACTTTACGTAGAATGAATAAAATAATGTCGCATAATGTTTAGAATGTATTTTTCAATGTACTTTAAAATTAAATTAAATGTTCAGAATGACAACAATTCACTTCCTGACAATAACCGCGGCGATTTTGGAATTCTCGTATAACATTTTGTATGACCTCAGGGGTTACTTTGTTAATTATTGTCCGGTCTATCAAAATATAGTTTAGATTTTAAATAATCCCATAAGAAGTAATCGAGAGGAGTCAAATCGGGAAATATAGCCGACCATTCGATCGTTTCACATCTTCCAATTCACCTATGGGGAATAACCTCGTTTAAATAATTTCTGTATATGCAAAATACGGTGGAGTTCTGGCATGTTGGTAGTAAATGGATAGGTCTATCTCATATGGATGATTAATATCAGGAAAAACTGTAAATCTGCTTTCATTCTGTCCATCATCAATTCACAGAATTTTTGCCTTCTATCAGGATCATCTTCATTTAACTCCTGAACCAACTGAACTTCGTAAGGATGTTTTTTTTTATGCAAAACTCTCAAAATAGATGATTTACTTACATCATTGTCGGCAAGTTCTCGAGTTGTCTTATGCGGATTTCCCCCAATCTCTAGAAGTACATCGAACTTATCCTCATCAGTAAATTAAACATTTCTACCTGGTTTACCTGGTTTTTCAATATTTTTTACACGTCCAGTTTCACGAAATTTCTTTTCTGTCTGCGAAACGTGTTGACTAGCGTATTTATTATTAAACATTTCATAAACCTCCTTTTGAGTTCTTGGTTCTTGGTTTTATTACCACAACCAATCATAATTAAAATGTCTATTCTTTGAGTTTCGGACAAATGAGGCATAATTGAATTTGATACGCGCACAAATATAATACTGACTCCTTTTGGTAACTTTAAATACCTAAATGACAGCAGCCTACTAGATTCATATCATTTGTTTATTTAGCTTTTTGACTAATATTTTAGTATTTAGTTTAACGGAACAGATCCAAGAATACCTGATTATTTCTAAAGTATATATCAATAGACTAGACAATATTGCTGATTTGAAAGTAAGGATAACGAAAGAAATTAACAAAATAACCCCTAAGGTCATACAAAATGTTTGATCATTTTGAACATTTAATTTAATTGTAAAGTACATTGAAAAATACATTCTAAATATCAATTATCAAAATCTTACATCTTAAAAATTAATTTTCTCAGTTATGATTGCACCAAATTTAAAAAAACTTGTTTCCCTGCAATTTGATTTTTTTATAGTACCTCGTATACGACTAAAACATTTAAATATCTGCTGGTTTTTAGATATTACAGAACTTTTTATGAAGATAAATGTCTTTTCGTAATATTGATAATTAAAAAATTTCCTATATGCTGAAAATTTAAATAGACACATTGTATAAGTTTGAACGTTAGAAATATACATGTTTTATGTTACCTTCCATTTTGTAACCTTTCCTTACGCAACTCAAATTGCTCGCTTTTTATTTTTGGTGTTCCCCAGGTAAGGCGAGGAGGTGAAATACTTTCAAGGTACATTCATTTTACTTAAATTGAACATTTCAAGTGTAACAATAAAGTAATGGATTTAGTATTTGTTTAATAAATTTGTTGGTATTTAGCAAAGTAAGTACTAAACAATTATTTAACCAGTACGTAAAAATTTAGACTATTGAATCATGTTGCTTATAAAAAAAGTTTGTAGTCCATTTAGAAACGAAAATACGTGTACCTTAAAGGAGACGAAGATTTTATAATAAGACAGGTTATAGGGTTTATATTTTATTGCGAAGAGGGTATGGGTTAAGATACGATGTGATTGCTGGCATGGTATCACATTGGGCATGGCATCGTCTCTGTTGCTGTGTCAGTTCAAGCAAGACCACTTTCACTTCCCTACAAAGCACAGACCTTGAAAGTTTGAAACAGGTAAAATCAGTCTCGAGGACACTCGAACTAACACAAAACGATCAATTACTTAATACAACGCGCGCATATTACACCATTTCTTATTTATGAGATTTACATCATTACATTTTCGTAGCAAATAATATATACAGATGGATCACAAATATTGTAAAAATTGTTGTTACTTATCGATAGGTTTTGTGTTAATTTGTTGTGGATAAATAGTACATTACAGTATGCTAAAAAATAATAATAAATAACTAAAGAAGAAAATTTTGCAGTGTTGCAGTGGTGTTACATGTTGAATATTATAGGCTATATATGTAGTAGAACATTATCTTTAAATGACAATTTAACAATTATTGTATTCGTTTGATATTTTTTATAAGAGACAAAATTGACTTTTTGCCAATGAACGAATAACCACCCTACTCCCACCCCTTATTCATAATAGCTTCAAAGTGGGAGCCGAAATATAGTTAAATTTTAAAAATTATATACACGTACATATATATATATATATATATATATATATATATATATATATATATATATATATATATATATATATATATATGAATAAATATTAGTTTTTTTGATAGTTTTTAAAAGAAAGATAAATTTTGATGTTTCGACTTTTCTTTAAGTCTTTATCAAAATATTTTGATATCATTTAACTTTATAATTTTTAAATATTTTCGTATTATATGTCCGTTTTATTACTGTGTACATTTCTAGTCTTTCTGTTATCCCCCGGCCATGTAGTTGTTGATTTGAAGCCAACTTATAATCTGCTGCCTTTCTATTTAGCGTTGTTGTTATTTTAATAATATTTTCTTTTGTTCTTGTCATCGTTGATAGATTAATGTTTCATGGGCATTTTTATTATCACTATCCTTATTATTATTGTGCCTATTACGTTTACATGTCGATTAAAAAAGACCGTAAATAGTACATTACTGATATGAATAAAATGTTTTTAATCAATCGATATAATAATTTGAATAGTCTGGAATAACGAGGGCTGGTTATTAAAACTATGACTTTTTTAAATTCCCTGCTTCATAATCTGAAATGTAACACTATTCCTGTTCAAAGGGATCTGTTATCTACCTACCTCGACGAAAATAAGTGAATGTTGTGTACTGCACCTTCAATTTCATTGTTAGAAATGTGGTTGGACGGGAAAGGGATGGTTGGACGTTCTACACCCGCAATTAGGACAAGTGTTTACACTATTTTGTAGCCGTGGAAAATCGTGGATCTACTACAAAATACACCAGCAATGGAACCACAGTCAAAACAGTGGGTTTCTTGGTGTCAAGACCAAGGTGGATTTCTCTGCCAATAAAATCAAGGTGACTGTTTTTTGCGTGGTGTAATCCTCATTGATCACCTTAAAATAAAGCAAAACAATAACTAATGAATATTATATCAACTTACTTATTGAATTGATGACGGAATGAAAAAAGCAGTTGAACAAGAAATTGGGCTACGGATTGCTTTTTCATCCGTCCTATTATCCGGATTTAAGGCCTAGTAACTATTTATTGTTTACAAAACTGAAAAAATGTTTCGACAGAAAAGAATTGACGTATTTTAATAACCTCGGAAAATCTTATCTTTTGAAGCACAAACTGGACAAACGTTGGACGAAGTTTATACAGCTCCAAAGAGACTTGGAAAAAGAAAATAATTTTTTATCCAAAAATCTGTGTTTTATTAGAATACTTATTAACCATCTCTCCTAGTTTACATATGAGTAAAGATCAATCATATATGCTGGTAAAAAAGTACGATTTTTTCCATTCTCTATATCTTTCAAAATGTTCAAAAGTGCTTACGGAGTACAATGAATTAAATTAAAAAAACTTGACAGTTTCATCAAACTTAATTCAAATATATACTGTGATAGAAAATAGAAGTTGGCACATTCTACTGTTTGTTTGTCCTACTTTCAGCTTACAGAACTAATACAACAACGCATAGAAAAAATTGTGAAATTAATAGAATAAACAGCTTGACTGAAAAACTTCTAACGTCTAGATTCCATGGAATCCTCGAATAGTTTTGAGTATTTGTGCACTAATATTAAATATACTTAAATAATTTGAGTCGGTAAGTCACCGTGTCAACAAATTTGTCTATCAAAACAGATAATTCAGTTTACTAATGCATATTGCTTTGTCTGAAGTAGCCAATATCAAAACAGACCCGGTAACGAATTATAAAGATAAGTAATAGTGTTTTATTCAACATTTACTTAACTATACCCTTTTCTGATCTGGTAAAAAATTCCATCATCTTCAGTGTCAAAAGATTATTCAATCAGCCACCTTCAGAATTAAAAATGGCAAATACATTAAAGAAGCTTCGAAGATTCACAAAGGCATTTCTACTTGAAGGACCTTATTATTCTGTGGCAGAATTCTACAATTTACCATAGACTCAATAGACTGGAATAATTCAATTTAGTATGAAGTAAGATAAAACATGTATTATATTTACTATTTTTAAGCCAAATTGTTATCTGATATTATCTAATATAACCTTTTGTCCATAAAATTGTAAAATGTTTTAATGACAATATAGCTTATCTCTGTTTCTCAATAATTATTTTATTTTAAAATGGTATTCACAAATTGGATATGATGAATCTACAGCTGTCTTTGTGTCACATATTGGATGATATATTTGTGTATATTCAAATTTTTGCATTAAAGAGAAGATATAATTTAGTGTATTAATAAAATTAGAATAATAAGCAAATAACATTGCTTTATTGTTACTTGTTTCGTCGACGATCTTGTCATAATATTGATATTTGTATAAGTAGTAATGATGATCAATAAAATAATAATTACAGAGAATGTATCAAACGATGCGTGTAATCTTAGTTTAGCGGTCAATTCGAGTATCTGGGGGTCCAGACAAAAGTGAAAGTGTTACACTACGACTACTTTCGTTTGCTGCTATAACGTAATTCTATTACGAGTATTGAACGTCATATGATGGTACATAATATATATATATATATATATATATATATATATATATATATATATATATATATATAAATGTTCTTGATTTTAGGTCTCTTCTGTTTTAAAATTAGTTTTTTTTAATAATTTTTGAAAAATTGATAAAAAATTGACGTCTCGACTTAACTTCAGTCTTATTCAAAATAAACTTTAAACATGGTGAAAAGAATACTTATATCAATATTTTTTCTTGTCGTAGTATTGATCACGATTCAATTAAAATAATAAAGTATCAAAATGAATACAGTTCCTCATCTTTGCGTGTAGGCCATCTCCAGGATTTGATCCCTCCAAATCAGTATTTGCAGAAACTAGACGTTATTTTTCCGATATAAATTTCGTCATTCCACTTGATAAGAATATGATCCTATATCGTAGGTTAGGTTATATTGTTGAGGGAGTCGTCACCAATGGACAAATTCTTCAAAAAGAAGCGCTTTTGCATTTTTCTGAAGATCGGGTATATTTTGAACATGAGCAGTATCCAAAGTGAAAATGACCACATTTTTCAAAATATTTATAGCAAGAAAGGCTTCTAAACTCTAATTTATCACCGGTAAATGTAAATTGACGTATTTTTGTGAGTTCCACGGAATGCTGTGATAGTGTCTGATTGCTTGAGTAGGTTTTCTATTTTTGAGATATCAGTAGAAGTAACTTTAAACAATTTAATCGAAGGACATCTAGATAATGAACTATTTTTCAGTGAATTCGAGTCTACAATGTTTTTCATCTTAGGCTACAGTTTTGTCGGCAGTTCTCTTTAATGTACCATCTACTCCATCAGGTGCACCTTTGCCATGGACTGGTTCTGAATAGTTCCATGAAAATAATGTTGTCCCGAGAAATACGAATTTATTTTTGTATTGATTTACAGGGCTATCGCTCAGAATGTGATTTATATCGATGTTTGAATTTTGCCTCTTAATCCATTCAAAATTGGTATCAAGTGAGGCCACACAGCTATAGAGTCGTGTCTCTTATTCTCAGATAAAGAGCAAAATGTGTGTGGTGTAACAGTATCATTTTCACTTAAATATAAAACACCTATATGAAGCGTAATTTGTTTTCTTGCCTCACCAAATTGAACTCTTGTATCTCTACTTTATATTTAGAACAATAATTTTCACTCGATATGAATGAGAACTTTGTGATCTATCGTGGCGACTTGCTGCAGAAACTAATTTTTGTACTAGTTCTCTAATTGGTACCTTAATATCCTTTTTACCAGATTTACGTACAGTTTTCATTTTCTCACAAGACGTAGTTTCGTAAATCCACTCTTGGATTCGGTTCGGTTGTGGTGGATTATACTATATAATTTTATGCTGACATCCTTCACAAGCTCGAGTCAAACATTGACGTCACATGTTATTGTAGACAGAAACTTTGTTAAGTTGCAGCTTGGTAGCGCTTTATTTTCATGCACTTTCATAATAATTAGTTGCATATTTCCATGGATCACTTTATACTTTACATTGCAGAATGTAGCTAGGATCACTTTATAGTCGACTGCAGTCAGAAATTTTTTGTGCAAATTTTACATTGTGTCATCCAATGTCAGTACCTCATAGTTCATCATCCCCTATGTTTTATTCAAAACGAGGAAATGACAGTAAGAGAATGACAGAACAAATCATAACCTAAAAAAATTTCCTTATATAACCTTTCGTAACCAGCTGGCTTTCGCTACGCTTTCTATCTCTAAAAACATACTTAACTTCGCCTTCGCTTCTTCACATTGATGGAATGATTGAATAAAATGTAATCTTTAAGAAATTACAATGAAATGTTCTAAGAAATACTCTAACAAACTTGAAGTCAATTCGCCATTCCGAACAAGTAACCGTACTAACCTAACCTAACCAACTGTCAAAAACTAATGCGAGTATTACCAATGTCTTCAAAAATATACCTAGTTATCGACTGTTGGTAATTCTATGAGGGAATGATTATTTTTCATGAAACAATTATTGAGTGAACATTAAAGAAGCATTTAATGATTTATGATCCTAAATTCAGAGAAATTTTGAAAGTTTGTTGTATTTACAATAGACAATTCATAGCTCCAAACAGTCGGTTAGGTTTATTCTAAAAACTGCTCGGATAGGAGTTTCAAGATTTCATGAGAATTACCCACGTACATCATCGAACATTGAAATAATATACTCATTGACATAAGAGGCTTACATCAAGAAGGAACAATTTATGACTTCGATTTTATGGTAATGTGATAGCTTTACATCAAGAATGAAATGATAAAATTTGCAAGAAAATATTTTGATATTTGTTTGAGGACTCCGTAGCTCAATACATTCCACTTGTCTATGTATCAGAAAAGAAAATGGTTAAAGTCTGTTTATAGTACATTGTTTCAAGCTACTTTAACTTTGATCGGCTCTGTCAGAGTCTGTGATTGGTGGTGCAAATTGGACATTCTCCTCCCTTTACCCAAATGTTCGATGGGATTTAAATAAATTTTATAATTCTACATGAAAAATGTGGACGTGTCTCTACAAGGATTTGTGGACAAGGATTATCATGTCGATCTTTACGGATCTGCCCTACCCTTCTACGGGCGTTATACGCCACTAAACAACACGCAATTTGGAGCTAAATATGAATGCTATCGTTTACTGCCTAAGGTCAAACGAGGTCGTCAGTGATTAGTATTTAAAGTGGAAACGTGGAAAATATAAAAAAAACGAGCAACGGCTTGAATACGACTTTATATTGAAGGCAAAGTAATTCGTCTACCTTTCTCTTGAAACCATTGGTCAGCAATTTTACGCGTAGTAGCAAAACGGTTTTATCTATCTTGATCAGGTAGAACGCATTGGTGACCAGTTGGTCTTCGTGTTGCTCTACCTAAAAATCTTGGTGACATTTTTTACGTCTAAGTATTTGAGACATTGCGTTCCGCTTATCACAAGCAGACAAATTTTCTATAAATAACAATTATTCGGCATTCGTGAACAAGTTCTAAATATGCTCATGTAGTGGCCAACTCATTGTGAAGAAATTATTCATTCTAAGTGTAACACATGTATATATATTATTGCTCGAATTTTTAGTTTTGTCTTTAATGGCTTCCCAAATAACGTTTGTCCTATGTAAACAGCATCACATTACAAGGGATCTCATATATAATGTTACTTGTTTGTTTTTAATTTTATGTTTACTGAAGTAATTTGATAATTGGTGGGATGGTCCCTGTATATATGTTGAATATAAGTGTTTCACATTTCCATGTTTTATTTTGTTAATTGATTATATTATTTGTTATATATATTAACAAGATATGATCGAGATGAAAAAGGAAAACAATGAGAGAGTAGCTAATCAGTCATCAATATCTTTTAGAATTATACCCAAGTATACTATGCATAATAATAAATAAATAAATAAATCAAGATGACATTCTTCTTTTCATATAAAACATTGGAGGGCATCAAATCATTTCCACGTCAGATTTAAACTCAAAATATACCTGCCAAGGAATTATATTGATAAATTGAACAAAGTTTGTGATTACCTTATAATTGCTTGGTTAGTGATTACCTTATATTTGTTAGGTTGTCTATTGTTTTTGGATATATATATATATATATATATATATATATATATATATATATATATATATATATAATAAATTGACGTATCTATCTTTCAAAAATTATTCAAAAAAACTAATTTTGAAACAGAAGGAACCAAAATCAAGAAGATTTAAAAACAAACATATCAAAAGGTCTAAGACATTTATATTTCGTAGTGGACATAGGGCAAAATGTAACAACACAAGTGTACTATTTCTAATATATATCCAAGTTTTCGAATACCTATGTATTCATCGTCGGGACTGAAATATATTAAGAATATGTATAAACTAGTTGGCAAACATACAAATACATGGAACAAAATTATGTAGATATAGATGCGCGAGGTGCGTTCAATATATTTTTTTATATAGTTTCTACTATGATCACTAATTTTGCTTCGAATTTAATAGTTCGAAAATATGACCTACCTACTTCTAGGAGGAAACAACTCCTCTAATACCGCTATGAATATTGAACATCTCCTCCGAAAACGTAATGCCGATCGACCTTTTTGTTGATATCCTATATCTCTAATGGCTTGCATTTGAAAGGAGGCCAGAATCATTTGTTGACCTTTTTCGATCTTGTTGGATATTTTCAGTGCCGTCTAATACCCAATAATTCGTAAGCTCAAACACTAGCCGGCGCTGCTATTTGGTTCATACATTGACTCCAATTCCAACCTTCTTCTTCCCGATTGATGTCGACATCAATAATAAAATTGCTTGAAGTAAATTGTTCCTTATCTCAATAACTGTGAAAAAGTCAATCCTTGCCTCTGTCTAAGGTATCGTTTCAATATAATAATACAAACCTAAAATCAACTCAAGGTATCTGGTAGCTCCTCTCCCATTAACCAAATAAACGAGCAAAACGAGCCTTTACCAACGATGTCACTATTTGAACCGAGTAAGATACAACTCATTAAAACTGTATAATATTTCTGAGCAACCGTTATGTCATTTTTGAGACATGTGTATCTAGTAATAGTAGTTTACGTAACAAGTCCCGAAAGTGGTATTTTACTGGACGAGTGGGCAAATTGCAAGCCTGCGAGTCAAGTAAAAGACCACTTTCGGGACGTATTACGTACAATATTTTTTTAAAACGGGCGTTGTTGTACCATAAACACAATCTAATGCATCATTTTGAATATCCATTTTATAATAAATTTCACGTTTTCAACTAAACGTCAAAATATGTCAAGTTATTTTATAATTTTAAGTAATACAAAACTCGGTTACTACAGAAACCAATTGACCACCATGAATTTTCGACTGCTTATAAAAAAGTATTTCTTGATATACAATACATAGAGTCAAAATATTTTTAAAATATTTAAACTTAAGCGATTGTCATGATATTCTCCCAAAAAATATTATTAGTTTAGCTCAAAGAGCTATCAGATCCTGCGCCTCACAGCTATAAATAATGTAACAACTGCACTAGGACGAAATAATTATTCTGAAGAAATTATGAATAAAATAAACAGATTGAATCTATCAACAAACGAAACAAATCCTGAACATCCAATATAAAACAGCCATCTTTACCATCTATATCTTGTATAAGGCATAATAAAATCACTAGTCAATTTACATGATATATCATACTTTCATGATGTTTTAATAATCTAGATTCAAAGCACCGAAAATAAAGAAAGTGACATTATATATGGGGGACCTTGTAATAATTGTAACATTGTTTACATAGGACAAACAACACAATATTTAGAAAATAGATTAGAAAGCTACCAATATGATAAAAGAAAACAGAGCCAACTAACCTTGAAAAAACATACATTTAGTTATCAAGATAAAAAAAGTATGAAATACACTAAAAAAATTTGTTTTTAGATATTGTGTCTAAAAAGTATAAATGATAAATAGTCAGCAAATGGAGCAGTTAATCGTAGCCTGGGAAACATTGTGTGATTGAATTGAGTAGGGGAAATAGAGCATTGGTTTGATATTTGGTTCTTACTTATGTGGAAGGGTATTGAATGTAGTGTAAACTATGCCGTCATTGATATAAGAATCTATACGCTTACTATTTCTATCAAGCGTCAATTTGAATATTTAATTTTGAAATTGAGGAACCTAATGTTTTTAGAACATTTAATACACCGCAATTCTTAACTAATTAGCTCCCAGACGATGAATACGTAAGTATTCGTATGCTCGGAAATATATAGGAGTTAGTACACATTAGTGCTCGATTTTGCCACAATCCCAGTACAAAAACGCTCATAATCTAGCTGGCTAGAACTTCGTCAAAGTCCAGAGCAGAATTGTCCAGCAAAAAATCAAACTTCGCTTTTAAATCTTTGAAGTTGTTCAGCAACCTATAATTATTTCAAAAAAATAGTTCAAATTTTTAATGATGATTTGAATATTTTTTCACTTAGCCTTATCTATCTGTCTAACAAACTAATGTGGGAATTGGCCAGCTTCATTATCCGTACATGAAAATATTAGAATTAAAGGGCCAATGGTTAACTTAAATTTAAAACACTGGTTGTTTTGTTTAATACATAAATAATATTCAACGAATTCAAAGTAATGATTCAAAACACTGCTTCAGATGATATCGCACTATTATTATCGTTGCTAATATTATCGGTCCCAACTTAAATAAGAATTTGTTAATTAAATATATCCACTAAAAAATTAGACTCCGGTTTGACTTTTTTTTTTAAATTTGATTTATAGTGTTTATACATGATAATGCGGACTTCATCTATTGCAGTACGTAGTAAACGCTTCACATTGTGGTGCGCCATGTAATTCTTAGTAATAAGTTTTATGGGGTTGAACTTTTTAACGTAGCGGCTGTTGTATTTCGGTTTTTTGGCTGCTGAAGTGGGAGTACCTGTCATCTATTACAATAATGTACACTTTCACAATTACTTTGTACTTTCACCTGTCAAGATGTATTCAATATTTGTTTCGATTTGCGACCATATTTCAGTGAATTTTCTACTTATACTGGCTTTGGGTTCCATATTTATTGGTTATGCCTCGCAGAATACGAGTATTCATTAACTATCATATTAAAACCCATTTTCTTCTTCATACAAAATAGAAACAAATAGATCTTGATTAATAACATTGGATGAGGTATGAATCCATTAATATGATGTAGAGACAAAAAGCAGAGAAGTGGAACCACCACCAAAAAAATTCAAGATGCTACCCATATTTTAAGTTTACCAGTGAAAGGAAGCCACAATTACAGGTCTTATAATGCCAAAATCACTTGAGGCCACAAAAGAAAAGCGTGTACCTAGGTGTTCTCTTGCATCAGGATAATGCACTCAATCACAGGTCTGTCGATGCAAAAGCCGCAATAGCTAGGATAGGCATCAAATTAGTTTGATCCCCGCAATATTCTCCAGAATTTGTTTCCAACCATTTCTGGCTATTTTTAAAATTTCAAGAACGTTTGCGTGGTAAACGAGTTCCTTCGTTTGATGAAGTCGAATGTGCGTTAACTAGATGGATGAAAATCTTTCTTTCGAGGCGCATTATAAATGCATAGATGTGAAATTGTGTTAACCTTAATGAGACCGTGCTGACAAATAAAAATTATATATAAGTGGGTCAGGGGCGGAGCAAAGGAAACAGACCTCGGAAATATAAAAGCAAAGCAAAAATAGTCGGCTGAAAACAGCTACTAAACATATATAACTACAAAAAATATTTTATTTATCATTCAACATTTATATAAGGTTCGTTATCCTTGGAGATGCAATGGCAAAATAAAGAATGACCACAATTATTTTGGTTTTCTTTCTGGAGAACGCCAAATTGCAGAACTTGCGCCATACTTTTGTTGTGATTTATAAATTAATTCTGCTGTTAGTTGGGTTGACACTAACAGAATATTTAAAATAGATTAAAAATTAATAAACAATCTTTTTAAGGCAAATTTTGGTTAAACAATCTCAAATATTCAGTATAACTGATAAATATTATAACAATAGTTGACAATGACAACTGCTTTATATTTTCAAGTGAATGCAGATAATTTATGTTTATATTTAATGCCATTTTAATTACGCACGTAATTTTAGATCTGATGACGAGACTAGAAAATTTATTAACCTTATGAGACGTCTTAGCTGCTAGATTGCAAAAAGAGAATTTTTATTATAAAGCTGTATAACCTTTTATAATAAAATATAGAACCTTTTCAAAATTTTCAATATGGCATAGTCGCACAATTAAATGTTTAATATATGATATTATAAGCTACACAATTGAAAAGCGCCATCTATTGAACAGAAATAGACGGAGATTATTATTTCTATTTAATTATTTCAAAATTATAAGAAATATCAAAGCCAAAACCATGAAAGAAATGAATTCTATGCATAAATCCAAACAAATATTTCAGTTTATTACACAGAAATGAATTAAATTCGACACCTTTCCATTTCAAATGTTTATATGCACGACAGTCAGACTCGTCTTATATAAAATAATCTTTTTTTGTATTATAATGGGTTGACCAGAGGATAAAAGCATACACTTATCTTCCTTCTTAATATTATTTTTGTTTATATATGTCCAAATTTCTTGGTGATTTCTTGTCATAACTTAATTTACATTTTCTTCAACTTCTCCACTCAGTTTCAGTATTTGATAATATTTTCGCAATTCTGATTTCACGTTGACCCTTATTGGATTAAATATGCAAAAGTATGTGATTCGTTTTAGAAGAATATGACCTCGTTCTTTGAAGAGTTCGTCATATAATATTGTTTTTTAATATAAACTTCTCTATAATAGGGAGCAAATACTTTTTTCTTGTGTCTTTCGATCGGTTGGTCGTTGAAAAATTGTGAGATTATTAAAACATCTGAATATTTTTTTATTTGGTACTAATTATTTTTCCTCCATTGCCCACAGGCTGCTCGTTATATTTAATAATATTCTCAATAACCTGTGCAGTTTTAAATAACCAAAACACTACATTTAATATATTTCATTCGGTACGAAGACGCTACGGAACATACGCCAATGTCTGTGCCTCTAGGACGCAAATATTTGTTACTCTTCAGGCTTAATAGATAGAACTACAAAGATTTTGGAGCATTTTAATAAAGTCCACATGGATTATCGTTTTTTTTAAATGTATCCGAGGATGAAACATTGTTTGTTGTTTGCCTCCGTATATACGCTCATGATATGGAAGTGTGATTTTGATTACTCCTACACTACTTTTTCTCGGAGTTTTGTAGTCTTTGGTGTAGTAGTTTTCCAAATGGGGACACAATTTCAATTTTGACAATGGCTTTGAAGATACATATTTAATTGCAACTATATAATGGTATCCAAAGGTATTTTGCAACCTTTATACAAAATCCAGAGCCATCAATTCGGTAAACATTTCAAACATATTGGGTGAAATATAAGTTGTCATTACTTGAACAATATTTCTTTACATTTATTTGTGCATTTGTTCCACAACTATCGCACTAGTAAAAACTTCAATAGGCATACTTAGATAATAGAGTATATACAAATTAATATAATTATATTGGAAAAGATTCTTTAGTTACAGAAAACATCATGAGCCCGGTTTTTTATATTAATTTCAAATTATTTCTTATTTAATAGAGGCTTAGTAGGCATATTACAAAAATTCGTCCCAGTTTAGAGGTATGTCATTTTTATAGCTATTTTTATAGGGTGTAAAAATTAATTGAAACAAATGAACGTAGATATTTGATTGGGTTATTATATTATTATAGAAAATTTCTCTATTATATTAAATCAACAAAATTTTCGTTTTTTAGTGAATGAGAAGAGCGAACCGACGAATGTTGAGGACAAATAAAAAATGTTGAATATCACTCCAAATTATTAGAAATATTAAAAACCAATTTATATATGACAAATAGTCATTGGACAACATTATGAAGATTTTCTTAATCGAAAGAATTATATTCAATTATTTTATATCTTAAGCATAAGTGGCAAAGATACCCCTTGATAACATTCGTGAATACCAATTAGTAATTAATAACAAAATATTCAAAAAATCTCTATTAAAAAACGTTTACTCGAGTTTATCCACTGGATAATATTGGATGTTCCAATATCAATTATACCGTGCTGGGAATTTCGCAGAAAACAATAATAAAGTAAATTAACCCAGATTCAACTGCGGAATCAGTGAATGTCCAAACCACAGAAAACGATTTCCTAAAATATGTTTATACGCGAAAAACAAAAGTTAGCATATTGTAAACCACAATAAAAGACAAAAAAGCATCAACCTTAAATTTATTATTCACACACACACACACTAGCTTTAATAATCAATTTATACGGACAAGTCTTTTCAATTCACACCAAATACTTGAGAAATCATCATAATGATTCGTACATCAGATTTAAATGACCAACGAAGGTTTCAAACTATCGCAATTATATTCAAGGTACTTACACTGTATGATAAATTATATAATGTAACTTATATTACACAAATAATTGTGTATATGTTATGAAACATGTCCATACTTTTTATGCATGAAAATATTTCATTATTCTGAAAACGTATTCAATAGAAGGTATTTTTTATTAAATTAAAATAATGTATTGATTGTAAAACTCTTCTACAAATGCATTTGCATTTATGAATAACTAAGCTCAAAAGTCTGTTATTTTAATATTTTAGCCAATAAAATACATATTCAAGTTTTGTTAATAATAAACGATCGGTCATAAGAGGCTGGATGAATTGACTTTAAAGATTTAATTCGAGAGATGCATTAAATATTTCTTTCTATTCCCAGCATAGTATAGGTCTGTTATTGCATCGATATTATACAACATTTCCCCCTCTTGGCATGCGGGTATTGTGAAAGTCCGGTTGTGGCCCCTTCTCGGGCCCCGCTTGTTCGGTCGTATTTGAGAGTTTTGCGACGAGTCTCCTTGGCGAAGTCGGTGAAAGCAAATGACGGCGGAATGCTGGTATTTTGCTGCAAATCGCGCAGACAGGACAGAAACAAAACCACAAACATCGACAACACAAATACAATATTACAGCACAAGTTTGAATCGACTGGGAAAAGTTGTAACGGTATTAAAATAGGATATTACTTATATTTTATAGTGACGAAGAAATTCAGAAACGTTCTTACATTTTCAAATTAAAATAATACTCGAAACTAAATGATATTGTATTAAGTCATAGCGTTATTGACGACCTTGAAAGTACTAGAGAAAGATTGGCTTGTGTGTGAATTAGCATAGGAAGAAAACTTGTGCGCAATAGTGGGGACTACGCAAAGGAAAGGGGAAAAGTAAAGGAAGAAATTAATTTAATTAATAATATGAGTGATCTTGTAAATAAAGTCGTGTTACTCAATATTTTCGGATACGTTTACAGTGAAGGTGTTAAATAATTAATTAGTGTAGATCAGCGGCGTCGGTAACGACAATACCTAAAAGACCATTGAATTTCAGGAAGACCTGAGGAGACTTGCTTGAATAAACACAGTGCATTCCGAGTTCGACTTAGTTGTGAAGGCCCGCACTCGTTCACTTTTACTTTCATTTGTGGCGCAGCCTGGTGTTGAAAATTCGTGCTCCAGAAATATACACTCGACGCGAAGGTAAGATAGTGAGAGGACGCATTTGAACGCGGTGCACACTCTTCGGTTACGGCGATTTTAGAGTGGTAGTGTGGTGGAGCTATGGCTCAGTGTTATGGTGGTGTATTCTTTAACGGTGCTCGCGACCACCATCAGGATATACCAGTCGCGGAAACCCCTTAAGGACTAATTATTTCTTAGGGTAAGCAGCAACTGTACCTTGATCATTAACTTTACTGACACACTTATCGAGGCAATCTGTTGATTCAATTTGCCATTTACTAACCCAATACAGTAGCGATTATATTCGCGCATTGTTTCGGCGCGCCTCGTGTAATTACTTAACTACTTTCAGATTGTATTATGTAATCCTCATTTCTCTTATTTTATCACATCATTCATTAAAAAATCATTTATTCGTTGAGTAATGTTAAATAGAGTCTTTTATATCATTATATTCGTTGTTTATGAATCATCCTGTTTTTCACTTTAATTATAAATGTCCCATTTACGGTTCAGTAAGAAAATAAATCTTGCATTCAATACAGATATTTCGACAAAATAGTTATATCATTATTAATACGTTTCTCAAAGCTTATTGTTAATTCTGCATTTTTCACATTTGATGAAGAATGAATATAGAATTGATCAAAGCACTTTCAATATCACACTTGATGATTCACTTGGTTTGCTAATTAAAAGAAAAATGTGTCACAAACTAAAATTGCAAATTAAGAGTACGGCGATAAGGAAAAAGTAGTTATATTTTACATAATTTGTCAAGAGAATAGGTAACAGTTGAAAAAATTCTATTTGATAACAGTTGAATTTGTCATTATATAGTTTTTTTAATGGTATGATTTTGAAGGCCTTGAACACTTTCCTATTACAAATCACTTTCATGGAAGTCTACTTAAGAATTATGTGGAATTAATAAACGAAAATATGTTATGTAAATGAAAATCTAGTTTTTCAATCGAATATGTAGAAAACATGTCATGAATAAACCACAGACACAAATATAGCATTGGGTGTATACGAAGGTTAAACGAGAAGATACACGTAATTTGAATCTTTTTAAAATGGTGGTTGTAATGGAAATTTCGTAAACTCGACATATTTATATGTACGCGTACCTATCTAAAAAATAAACTTTTGTAACTTTTGTACTTTGCAGTTTTTATTACTGCTTGTACACAGAATCCAGTGCAACAGAAATTCTATTACCTTTTCTAATTCTCAGAATTAAATATGATGATGTCTAATTATTCTCTCCAATAACGCTTTCTTCTCAACTCTTTACCCCATGATATACTTTCCACATTCATACAATCGATTGAAAAAAACAATAATACACCACTTTAAACTAATAACAGATGTCATCCATTATTATATAATATTAGGAAAATATTTCATTTTAGAAACTAAGTCACACATATGAAACGTTAGTGTTGTCAATATCGCTGATTACTGTCCATTATTACAGTTAATTCTCTCTAAATATATGCAGAAATTCTATTAGATATGACTATTCTTGTTGCCTTTGCCCTGAAAAATTAATGGAAACCAAAAATAGATTACCATGTAGAGAAGAGTTCTGCAAGTGTAGTTATTCTTAGTATTTTATGGTTTTGGTCCAATTATTATGGAATGTTGAACTTTGTACAACCAACATTAAGCCGACCAACAGATACGCAGTTGGAACACTAATTTGATCTATAAACGAATTTGCGAAGGGAT
Source organism: Diorhabda sublineata (assembly GCF_026230105.1). Lineage (NCBI taxonomy): Eukaryota > Metazoa > Arthropoda > Insecta > Coleoptera > Chrysomelidae > Diorhabda > Diorhabda sublineata. The sequence continues at coordinate 11,910,093 of NC_079485.1, read as the reverse complement.
TCGCGAAATCTAGCCGTTTGGAAAACAGATCACGCCGTTTCCATTACTTGTCGGATGTTTCTCTGACATCCAAGGAAATGTGCTTGAATGCGTTTGCGGGTTTCGATGGATCAAAACACAACGGCTAACAGGTCTTTACTGGAGAGCCCCAGTTCAGTGTATTTTGTGAAGACTCATGTAGAGGACAGAACAAAAGTGCCTCGAATTCATTTACTATTGACAAGAGTTTTTGAGGAAAGCAAGATACCCAAAACATAACAGAATTAGAAAAACATAATACCTCGGATGAAATTTTCCAAAATGTAAACAGTGGTTCAGAGGAATGTAATTAAATTATTAGTATAATTCAGTTATTATTTTCTGCGCTTCTCTACGTTTGTTTTCCTCCATCTTCTTGTTTTCGTAATCTTTCTTCGTAGTTAACGAATTATTTTAACGTGTTTTCCGTTTTAATCGGTAACTACTGTCCAAAAACCATTTTGGGAATGACACAGATGCTTCAGTCCTGTTTGTTGTTCGAATCGTTATTAATGTTATTTGTTTCTGTTTTTTGTTGATGGAGAGTTTGTTTTGTCTATTTACAAGGGTGTACAAAATTTCCATTGCCTGTTTGACCGTATCATTTACCTGAAATTCGTAATTCGATTTTGTTTGAATTCGGTATTCGATATTGGATTTTGGTTCTATTTCACTTTTTTTTATTTTCAACAGGTGGTTTAGACGGGAAAACTTTCGGAACCTACCTTTGAAAACCATATATTTGGTCTGCCTTATTTGCAGTTTAATCTTCTGGAGGTACGGTATAAATTTTTTGTTAATATGATTTTCTATCTTTTCACAAACACTAATGGCTTCTTTTATTAATTTATATTAAGCACGTATTACCCGCGCACATCACGGAAAATACGTGGATGGGTATTTACATATTTGATGCGTTGAAAACTTTTTTTTTAATTCCATCATAGAATTGTGAAAATAATCAAATGCTAGGTAATTGACGTCCAGACGAGTTTGATTTTATAACAAAGCATTTTGGTTAGGAAATAGGAAATTTTGGAAAATATGTCGACCTAAAAAAGCATTTGTCAGGGACTCCTAACTAGAAAGAGCAGGATATCAGCTTACTTAAAAACGTGTTTGTGTTCTATTGTATTCCCCTTTGGCACTGATTAAAATTAACTACAATCTACCAATTTTCAATTGAGGGTGACTCTTAGACATATTAAACTAGTAACATGTACCGGGCTAATTTATTGCATTTATACTGGGCCAAAGCGTCTAACAACATCAGACAACCATCTATATTCAATTGGGGAAGGTGTTCATACTCGTTAACAAAATGTGAACGGCTTTGACGAATAATTTTATATACAATGTGGGTCACTATCATTATGATTTACTATTACTTTTAGTTAGATGCACCTGCTCAGCGCATACTTCAAATTTCCACTTATCCAAAGTGAAAAAGCAAGAGATTAGTTTCTCTAAATGTATATTCAACAAACGAAGTCTACGTCTACGGCATTTGCATATAATTGCCTCGTTTTATAAATCAATATATATATATATATATATATATATATATATATATATATATATATATATATGAATGTAAATGAATTGTAAAGAATTCTTTGTCTTGTCAGCTATATTATGAGGAGTAGTTTTTTATTGGGAACGTGTCAAGGAAACACCAAAGTGGACTAACTTCAATATATTTGATAGAAATATTTATATCAGTCAATTTGAATATTGAATTTTGAATTCCATGAGAAAAAATTTTTACAAGCTTTAATAATATCAAAATCACCGGAAATCTTAATTAATTATTTCCCAGACGATGAATACATAAGTAGTCGAAAGCTCGGAAAATATATTAAGTATATATATTATTATATAAATATCTAAGTTAGTCCACTTTGGTGTTTCCTTGCCACGTTCCCAATAAAAAACTACTTATATATCTTATATATATATATATATATATATATATATATATATATATATATATATGTATATATTCGGTTCGTAAAACTAAAACATTTTTGGGTCGACGTGAAGCACCTTCTCGGACCGCAGTACAGAAATTGGTGGAAAAATTTGAGCTGTTGGGACAAGTTAATGATGTGAAGAATAAAACCCGTGCACGTCGCTCAAGAACAACTGAGAATATTGCTGTTGTAGCCCAAAGTGTTGAAGAAAACCCAGATTTGTCCATTCCTCGTCGTTCTTTGGAATTAGCCATTCCACAAACGTCATTACACCGTATTTTGCATAAAGACTTGAGTCTTAACGCCTATAAAGTTCAGTTAATACAAGAACTCGAACCGGCCGATCATCAACAACGTCGTGTCTTTGCTCTTTGGGACCTTGAAATGCATGAAAATGAACCGGAATTTCATCGAAAAATCATCTTAATTGATGAGATCCATTTCCACCTTGGTGGTTACGTCAATAAACAAAATTGTCGAATCTGGGGCTCGGAAATCCCTAGAGTTATTGTTGAAAATCCTCTCCATCCTCAACGCGTGACTGTTTGGTGTGGTTTATGGTCTGGCGGTGTCATTGGACCTTACTTTTTCGAAAATGAGGCTGGAGCAACAGTTACGGTGAATGGATTGCGCTATCGAGAAATGATTAATTATTTTTTATGGCCGGAATTGGATGGTATTGATTTGGATAACGTTTACTTTCAACAAGACGGCGCTACGTGTCACACAAGCAACGAAACCATCGATCTTTTACGGGAAAAATTTCCGGACCGTGTTATCTCTCGAAGAGGTGATCACAATTGGCCACCGAGATCTTGTGATTTAACACCTTGCAACTTTTTCCTTTGGGGCCATGTGAAAGATAAGGTCTACGCTAACAGTCCAGCATCGATTCAAGACCTCAAAGATGGAATTCGTGAGGCTATCGAGGACATAGGGCAGCCGCTTTGCAATTTGGTTACGGAAAATTTCATGAAAAGGATATGGTCCTGTAAGCGCAGTCGTGGCGGCCATTTGGCTGATGTTGTGTTCCATTATTAACGGCATACCTTCCTCTTTATAATGAAATAAACATCTGATCATTTATCTCAAAAAATGGCATTTTTCTTTGAATATCAAAATAACATCTCTTATTGGAAAACCCCTTATATTTTCATAAGGTCACTGTTATAGAATATTTAGATTTTATGGCGAGTTCCATGACACCCCTATAAGTTGAACATTTCTTCGTTAATAGCTGTGTATTAAATGAGTCATAATTGTTTTATTGTAGCTCCAATTTTTGTTCAATTACGTATCGTTTTTCCTATCATCTTGGTTTCATGAGTGTAATTAAAATTTGAAACTGATAAAAATCTATGTGGTATGTGCTAAGTTCCTGTAATTCAGAGATATCTAGTAATGCTGCAGTAACAGTGGCAAATATTTACAATTATCTGAAAAGTGTTGATGAGTAACTTGAGTAATGTTTGTGGTTAAATGTGTCACACAAATATGTGTTTTATTTCAGATAATGATTCAGTTCATACATAAAACAAACGGGTGTTATTCCATAAGTTGAACATTATTTTGATATTTTATTGTTAAACTTTTTTCCATTTGATTTTGTTTTGATATTATGATAAACAAAAACAAATTCGAAAACCAGATACAAAATTAATTGTAATTTTTGCTACAGTTTACATGTGAAGAAAATGTGAAGTGGAAGTGAAGTTTTTAAATTTTTTGTAGGGGGCATTCTCTCCTTTATTTTTGAATGCGTATGTTTTCCAGTGTCACTTAAAAGCTTCAAACTTCATTCGCATTTGAATATGCCAAGATCAATTTACACGTTATGATTTTCTCTTATCTGTTATTTTTTCGTTTTATTTTGTAATCTCCTTAATTATTTCTTTTTTCCTTTTTTCTCCGGTCTGTTAGAATAAAATTGCTCATAGATTTTTTCTGCTTTTAAAATAACTAACTTATCTGTGCTGATGGCATCCACATATTTCTTTATTTAGTACCCTTAATTGTTTGTTCAAGATATGAGAACAACCCCTGAATCTATTTTACTTTCGCTTCTGTGAATTGGTTTAGTCTTATATCATGGTTAAATATTTTCCTTGGATCGTTTGTTAAATAAAAGATATTTATGGGACGTAAAGTATTTGTAGATTGAAAACATTAACATTCAGGTCAGTTTTGTGAAACTCTCTGTCAATCTTACACTTACAACATAGTAGATACATTAATAAAACGCATCCTTTCCAGATAGAAAAGATTACTGAAGTATTTAATTAGAAAATGGAAAATATGTATTTCGTGTAGTCATCAAGAATTATTTTTGCAACAAAATAGACCAACTTAAAGCTTAATAAATATTACGGAAAATCGGTACTATCAATTTAAATACTAAAAAAATTGAGATGGTTACACACAAAACAATTAAAATTCCCGATAGGGTGTCGGCCGATTAGAAATTGGGAATACGATAGATAGTGGAAGCGATAGACATCCCACATAGGTGTCTTCCTCAATTTTGAATGACCACTTGGGTATGTGAAAACTGTTAATAAGATGGGTGCTTACAATCGACCACAATAGCGGTGATATGACAAGTTTTTGCGCTTTTCAGTAACCGAGGACAAAACGTTGATCCATCACAATACATCAGATCATAGACCATATAGTGGGTTTCTTGTGGCGAATTGGCGCCAAAAAGTAGACCAAGGTGGGTTGGTTTGCACTGTAGTAATCATCGGATGAATTGGATAGACCTACGTGGAAAAATGGACTCATTTTTTATCAAAAACCTATGTTTTATTTGAGTAGTAAAAACTTATTGACCCGCCTTCGTATATTATACTAATTATGTGAGTTTATAAAATCCTTTTTTCTTATAATAAATATACTATTGAATTGTTCACTTCAATATAATATAGCCAAATTTTTTAATATGATTATATGTAATCATAATTGGGTATATACCCAGTCGAGGTATCGGTGATGATTTTATTAGTTCATCACAAAAGTGCTTTGTGAATTTTTAAAATGGATCAAAAATAGTAATCAATCTATCTTACATTTTGGATGGTTAATAGAATTTAGTCTAGGGAGCGCTTATGGTGAATCGAATTTATCGAAAATCCCTAAGTTCATAAGAGGTGTCAGAAAAATACGGTAAGCGATTTTTATTGCAGCATCTTTTTCAACTAATATATCTTACAGCTTTATGTGAGACAAACAATAACAAGTTTAATTCAGTTCCGTCTGCTATTAAAGCCGTTTTAGTGAGATCGTATTTGTAGTGTATATTGTGAAACATAGGTTTTGAACAAATAAATTTTGTATCAAGAAGAAAAAGGTAAGAAACTCACTAAAGATGTTTATGATCATAATTCCACAACAATGTGAGTGGTATAAGCGATTTAAAAGTAAATATGATTTTTTTAAAGATGAAAACTGGTCGGGAGGTCCTTTGATTTTAAAAAAAAGAAAATATTCGAAAATTGGATAAATCTTTTTTTTTTTTCGATACGTCGTGCTGCAAGTCGCTTTAGATACACGATTTTTTTGATTGTTTAAAGTCCTTACTAGATTTAGAACCACGCAATTTAAGGGTCTTACCGAAAATAGAAAATGTACTAAAACCTTGTTGACGCAATTCCTGAAATTGTGAAATCCACGATAGAGTCAAAGGAGAAAAGTCATTCCGAAAAAAAGTCTTCCACAAATTGTATACGCGAAGAATTTGGAATAAGTGCATTGCTAGCCAAGGGCAGCATTTTGAAGAAGATCAATGAATATTTAATGTTATTTTTTTACTTCATTTTTAATATAAAAATTCACCGCATTTTTTCATTGCTCCTCGTATGGTTCATACGTAACAAGAGAGGTCGAGATATGAAGGAAACGATTCGCATGCTGTGGTCAATTCAACTGGACTAAACATCGCTAAAATAACGCTAACTGAAAATCATATTTAGCCTGAGGTAGCCATTTAAATTCGTATATCTTACGACCTAATTCGTACCAATTTATACATTAGTTTGGGTATGAAACGTAAGGGTCGCTTTAATACGTACTAGAACGAGTTAGTAAGACAATTTTTTTCAAAATGTAAGATAGTTGACTAAAATTTTTGATTGTGATGCTACGTCTGAAAATGAAAAATTTTTTTGCAAATCAGGGGTACCCTGATTGTTGTACGTATTTTTTTGGCAAGAGAAAAATTAGTGTTTACCCAACTACTCTAGTGATGCTAAAATTACTTTTCATAATCCGCAGCTTTAATAATGTTAATGAATGATGTAATCGAACTCGACAGCAACCTTTGAAAGATATCAGTATAACTAGTTTACGTGAGTTGTTTCGCTAGACTCTATCTGAATCCAAGTTATACGATCGTCAGTAACTATATATTTTCATCTTATTGTTTAAAATTGTCTAAAATGTGTAGTAGGGTATTTGTGAATCCTACATATTCAAGACAAAGGTCAAAACAATAACACAATAGAAGTTTTTATGAAAGAATTGCTAAATATGAAAATGCTTAGAACATTCTGCATCGCGTCTATATTATAGTGTTTGATAAATACGTCGTTGTCACCAAAATTAGTTTTTCGATTTATACGGAGAGGGCCATTGAAAAGCATAAATTTCTATTCCAGAAGGGACATATTTTCATGATACAATCTGTCATTTGGCAACCACTTTTTTTGAACTTATGTAATCTCTTTATTCAAAACAGGCAATGTACCAGGTATTCAGATTAAGGCATATGTATTCATGTTTTTGTTAAAATAGTTGTACTTTATTTAAAGTGAAAATGATATGCAACGTCTATGTTTGATAATGTGTCTTTTTTTGTAATTTTGAAATCACTTTTTGTAAATCAAATTAGATATTTTTTGAATACTTCGACAAAGTTATATTCAGTTGGGGAAATATTTGAGATTATTCATATTTTTTTAGAAGTGTGCAAGAACAGCGAATTCATTTAATCAGCTAACTTTAGCACTCAATTGTATTAGAGTTAAAAAATATTCTCCAACAGAGCCAGTAGCTAAAAAACAAAACTGAATATTAATTCAGTAGTATCGAAGTGGTAGAAATAGCAATTTTAGGTCATATCAATTTAGAAACTACAAGTACAGTATAATTGACCGAACACATAACAAAGTACTTTTCCGATACATTTATAACGAGTAAATTTGGCAATGGATAAAAATAACATTTTTTCTTATTTTATAAATGCAATAAACTAAATTCTTCAGATAATTTACGTTGAAGTTGTTTGGTTTTCTATAAAACAATTTTCCATATTCCTGTAAGAAGAAATTAAATAATGATGGATCAATAAATATGCTGACCATTACGTACGCCTACGTAATAACCGATTTGGAAATCTTTAGTCGAGGTACTTTCATATATCGATTTGTTAATTAGGCGGTGGAACTATTTTTTACTTGATAGAATTTCTGTTTGTTGATCGGGATATTATTGTGTATATTGTTAACTAATGATTGGAGACTGTATCATATAATATATAAAATACAACAGAAATTCACAGATGCCTATAGCAACCGCGATGAAAATATTTTATTATAGCTTTTTATTTATTTATAGTGTTTGCTGTTTCCCATCCGGTGTTACATTACTGCGTTGCGTATCTATTCTGTTGAATCAAATTATTTAGATATTTTTTGAATTTTAGTCTTATAAATCTTTTGGTCATTATAATCAAATTAAATATTAAATATTAAAAATATTTGAATCAATACAATAAAGTGATTTTACCATGAGCACCTGATAAGTCGCGTTTAGTAGCACAGCACATGTTTGAATAAAAATCACGAAGAAACTGGGGCGGCTAATGCATAAGCGCTACAAAACTGCAGAGTTCTCAACAAAATTCATTGCTAAAAAATTATATTTACATAATTTAAAAAATAAGAATCTAAACTAATACATTTTCTATTACTTATTCGAAAGTAGTCGCCTTGTATTACCCTGATGAATAACTCAGTAGAGTCGACCAGTTCAATCATCCACCTATTTTCTGCTATGCGGACTCTTACGATAACCTACTCTAATCCACGTTATAATCACGTGTTCGATACCGTCAGTCCAACGCAAAGATTAATACAGTGAGTAGATGCCGAGTAAATAACTTTTTTGTCATAATTTTCTGAACTGCCTAGTTCTTTAGGACGATTTCAATTGGATAGTAAAATACTATAATAGATGAAATAATTATTTTAATAAATACCATGAGATTTTCCAAATATTTATATGAAAATTTGATAGAATTTAAAACGAAAGGTAGGTCATTACCAAATATTATTAGAGAAAAGCTGTAAGTAGGGGGAAAACTACACAAGAAAATGTATTCAACATATATATGCCAAATATAATAGGATTTGTAGTTGTAACCAATTATATTGTTTACCCAGCTTACTATTTGGTGGCGATATAGCTTGCACGGAAATAAAAATCAACAATCTAGAGCCCAAAGTTTGACAAAGACACGAAAACTTCCAAAGCATGGAATATGCGTTGATGCATTGTTAGATTCAACCAATATCATGGCTTTCGATCATCGTGGCAGATTTCTTGGACTTGTTATTGGCAGTGTTAAATCCGTTTAAGTTGTTCAGGACATTTTTAAAAATTAAAACATTGCCAATTTCATTTAAACACAAAGTAAAGTAGTGAAGTTTAGTAAGACCTCGATAAAAACTTCATTTGGTGATTCATATTTTTCTTGAGTGGCAACCGTTGCAACAATCCATCATTTCAACACGGAAGCACAAAATATCAATGGAAATTTGATAAAAATGACAATTTTTACCGCTAATGGCCACTATATAATATATAAGAAATTCAAATCGGTAAACGACGTTAAATGGTGACGGATCGTGTATGTTCACAACACATCAGCTACAGATAGCAAAGTTCCGGGTCCAATGGGATCCCAAATAAGCAATGTATTAAAATACCAAAGGATTTCCAGAAACTATGATCGGGTTAACCTGATCTTGATTCAACGAAGTGCACAGGTCTTGGCCATATAATAATATTCTTTATTCCCTAGTATATCAAGGGGTAAATGCGATCAAATAATGGGTTATTATGGATCATTCAAAGTCCGTTAACCATGCCATCCCTTCGCTGTCCACCGTCCGTAGATAGAATAATCAACATACATCCCTACACTTGACGGCGTGCACTATACTGTTGGGTATTTGAATAAACTCAAAATTCTATTATTAGTATCGATATTTATTTGCATGTTGCTAGTGTTTTGGCTCTTGTTAATGAATAAGAAAATTGAATATTTTATTTGTGAGAAATGAAAGAATTCCTAACCCTATATATATTCCAATAGAATTATCAACATGTGATAACTTACATGTTACCAATGAAAACAATTTGCTTGGCTTATTTCATTTGCTACGAAGATTCTATGAATGGTTTCTGGCAAAAGATAAAAGTGGTTAATGTAGAAGGCATTCTAATGATTCCATTTGGGAGAGACCGGAGAATGCAGTTGGCAACGGCAACAATTAGGGGATTGTCAAGCTTTTAATCGGCAGTAGAAGTTACTAATTTCCCGTATATGGGTATCTACGATTAATTCGTATAAGGGGGTTGCTACTTTAGTTTTGAGATATGGCAAAACTGATGTGATTATGTTAAATCTAATACTGCCATCGTAAGGTTTGACATTTTCAATAGTGAAGGTATTCAGAACGTGTCATACGAGTGCTATTTGAGTTGTTTACAGATACTTGAAATATTCATCTTGGTCAAAAAATGTTATTAAATCGCGAACAATTTCGTGCGAAGATTTTCTATGACTTGGTTTAAACGAACAGCAGTGTGCCAATCAACTCGCTTCGACTTTTGGTGATGAAGCACTATCTCGAGCCACCGTGTTTCGCTGGTTTCCGTTAGAGCAACGTAGAACGGTCAATTCTGAATGGTACACATTTGTTTGTCAGAAGACGAATCATTCTCCACCACGACAATGCGAGCTCTCACACATCAGTTCAAATGAAAACATTTTTGAACAGTGAAACTTGGTAGGTCATCCGCTGTACAGTTCTTGTTTAGCATCCAATTATTTCTTCTTATTCCCACAGATCAAAAATAAATTCGAAGTCAACGTTTTTCTATACCTGAAGAAGCGGTTAATGCTTTCAAATCACACGTTTTGGAGGTACCTCAATCGGAAAATGGAAAGAATGTTTTGACAATTAGTTCAAATGCATGCAAAAGTGTATTAATATCAGCGAAGAATATTTTGAACAAAATTAGAGACATATCCAATTATAAATATTTGTTTTTATTTGTCTATCTCAAAACTAAAGTAGCAATCCTTGTAGCACTGTCATTGACAGGCTGCGATTTTTGTATTTTTCGACATAAAAAATAGCTTTTTGCTATTAAAGCTTGGTTTATGATTTGTATGTGTTGGTAAATCGTTAATAATTCCCCAATAATAATCATTAAACACCCGAAAGTTTTAATTTTGAAATGTCCACCAAAAATCGAACGCTTCGTTCGGAATGATAAAAAGCTCGATCTTGGTTAGGATCCGTAATCAGCTGATAGGTGATCTATCTGATTCAGAAACAGTTTTAGACAAGCCCTATCGGTTCATACAAATAATTTGTCAAATCTGATATGACGGTATGTACTGTTATTACTGTATTACAAGATTTCGGTTGTGTTGTGTTTCCCAGTGGTTATTTCTTAATTTCACTCATGGCGTCCTATATAATGTATAAGAATAAAGCTGTAGGTTTAAGAATTGTAATATGACATTGTTGTGATTTTGTTTGCGATTTATTTATCGACTTATTTGAAAATGTCATTTTCTTTATTTCGGTTAAATTTATATTTTGTTTTCAACACCAAATTTTTGCTTTTAGTGAACATTCTTTTACGGGAAATAATAATTACATTTATTTGGATTCTGTATTGTATGTAGCAATTTTTTAAACAAATTTCATTCAGTGTTTTCATTTATTGGTAATATCTTTCATGCATATGGTAGTGACCTTATAAATATTGTAATTCATTTGAAACAAACTTTTTTTCAACCATATCAAATAATAAATTATTCAAAAACACCTTCAGATTTCTCAAAGTTTCTACCCATTATATACTAAATCGTTACACCATGTATGAAAGCAGTGTAACATATTTTAATGTATAGTGCATGGTTTGTGAAAATACATCAAAAAATGGAAACAATTGAAAATATCTAACTATTCAAATTAATATCGAAGACAATTCGATTTTAAAATGAAGTAACAGTACAAACAGTTGTTACATGTGAAAGTGGTTCTTCGTCGGAAACATCTGTTCTTACTTAATACACATCTATAATTAATATTTGTTCACTATAAAAAATAAACTAGTTTTTTTCTTTTTTGGTTTGCGCTAGTGCCATCCGACAAGTTTAAAAATGTGTATATATCGCTTTTTATTTCCGATGCACAATTTGAAAAACTTAATCTGAAAATGGAATTAATTCGGACATCTAGTGCTTGGCTTGAGGCGGATTAAGTTCAATATAGCTATAGAATTGAGCTACTTAGATTGAGTTAGGTGACTTAAAGTTTTGAAAAGAAAATTCCAACCGGCGTTTTTTGTATCATACAGGGAAATTTATTAAGAAAAGTGACTATTTGTCTTTTTTTGAGAAAGCCTCAAAATATTCTATGATCAGAATACTTTATAAATTGACCTTGCTTGGGCTGATATATTATAAAAAAATGACTTTTACGTAGAGTAACTGTGGTTGGTCCGTGAGCAGCCGGAAAAGTACTGTTCGTCCTACTGTCAAATTAATTTGCGTGGCTCGTTTCGTAATGTTTAGGTGTGATGCACCCAATATAACCACTACAAATGTATACTAACAATGACATGTGAATAAAGTGATATAACAAATATTGTTTTATTTTTAACTTACAAAACAACAGAAGTCATAAGGAACATTATGATATGAAAAGAAACATTTATAATTCAATGAAGATCACTTCTCTGTTAATTGTATAATTTTAAAAATTTTGAATAATAATCAGTCAATTCTGATTTTATAAACCTAGTGCAATGTTTTCACTTTATGTGGATTCGGGATAATCTATTGTGTTTGAAGTTGTGCTTTTATTGTGTCTGATGTTATATTTTTTAAATGTGAAAAGAGGAATTTTAATACAAATTGCACAATTTCTGCATAAATTTGATCAAGAAATATATGACACAGAAAAGTCGAGAGATACGTTCCAAATAAAACCGTGTCAAACGAAATCTTTGATTTTGCCATATAGAGCGTTTAAAATGAAAAAACCCCAATGTATGCTCAATTGAGTCGTTGAATGATAAACTAGTTTATTATTTAGTGGTCATAGAAACTATCAGTGTATCGCAATCTTAGGTTATCTGCCAGGAAATCGGTAAAATCACGTATTAAAAGGACTTTGTAGTGAAATCTGTAATTAAAAGTAGCGTAGGTTTTATTCGCTGAATCTTTATAGACCTCCTCGTATTGATATCGTGGCAAACGAAAAACTTGTTTAACATTAGTATCATATTGTATATGATATGTATCTGTATATAGTATAAAATAATTTCCCGATTTTCTTCCTAAAGCCAGCGCCCGCTAAAAGTTTTCGTTCTGAATATAACTTCTTCAGATTGTTCTTCATCGGAATCATCTCTATTTAGTACTTCATACGGCATTATTTCTTCAATATCTACCAAAGCAAAAAACATATTCTGTTTCCGCTTTCAACAGTTTTTGGCCATCCTGCATTTCAGCAGGTATTGTGCGTTAATTGCTTAACTCGAGTGTATGATAACATGTTTGATGCAATGTGGAATTGTGGTATTTTTTCATCAATTCAAAATACTGGGAGATTCGTCATTTTCCATTTGTTCTAAAATGTACTTGAGAGTTTGCTAGGTGTAAAGTGATTTGAAATTAGAAATTATCATTTGGCCTAAAGGCTTAAATAAGGAGAGGTACATTATTAATTAATAACAGCGCTTTGAAAGACAATACTTGTCTGCTTGAATATCTTTTAAAATCTGGGTTGAAGAAGTTATGAAATTATTCTTGTGAAGTGACCTATGCTTTTATATTAGCCATCCAATGAACAGAAACACTTGACAAACAAAACACTTCAAACTATTGCAATGGTAAGCAATTCGATGTATAATCGCAAAACAGACTATCAAAGCTAGATGCCTAGAGCGCCTATCTTGACGCTCGGTTGTATACCTCGGAAGACAAGTTGACCTTCCTCGAGTTCCTCCACCTTCTTCTACCCAAAACCAACACACGCATGACCTTCATTGCAGTACAATTCACTCGACAAGCAATTTCGCGATAGGATAAACCAACATTTTGATGTGCCACAATTTTAGCCTACTTCAAACATTTTTTGACACTTACCACAAGTAGATGAACTCGTAATAACTAACAATATCTGTACTATTCGGTTTTCGTTAACAGGTTTCTTCAGAATCAATTTAGAAATAAAAATTGTGTTTGTAAATGTGAACAAAGATATTACCAAAAAATCAAGGTCGATAGATTTTTTCTTCTGGGTGTAACATAGCTGTTACAATGTGATTAATAAAACTATAAAAATGAGTAATCTTGTAACTATTTCACACAACATGTATAAATATGAATGTTATAAAAACAATTGCTTTCATATTTCTCGCGAATAAATGATCTTGATGTTATGTATATTTTAATAAATAATGTGTTTTTAATACAGAATATTCATAACGTTTCGACTTAACTTCGATCTTTATCAAAATATAACATGTTATTGATAAATTACAACTAGGAGATAATTATAGCGTTCCTTTTGCATGAAATTTCAGATCATTTGAATTTATTTAGGTGTAACTCATTTAATTCTGCGTCCCATTCAAATTTATTCAAGTCAGATAAATATAGATATTTACCTCCCCCTTTATCGGCTTAGCACCAATCTTAGTTTTAAGGTTTTAAGTTCACCTTATAATTTATTCTTACTTAATTTTTTATTGACAAGTGAATTTTAGCTTAGAATAAAATGAGCTAAATTAATGTCTCAGTTTTTCGTTCCATTTCAACTACCAGTTCAAAATGGAAACAGGTGGGTTGATGACGTCAACTCAATTTAAATCAAATTAGATTATTTGCAAAAGGAAAATTATTAATTATATGAATCAAAAGATCACATATAACATAATGCTTCTTGTTCACATATTAAAATTTGACAAGGATAGAAAATTTCTGTATGGTAAAACATATTTATAGATGATCTATGGATTCATACAATTATTAGAGTTGTTAATGTCGAGTTATAATTTTCGACCTTTGGCTTGGACTTATTTGTTGCCAATAAAATATTTTCTTTAACTCCTGCAATTCCACCCAACTTTATTTTCAAAGCCAAAGGTAGGTTGTGTGTGACAAATTACAAAAAAATTTCAGTGCTATCTATCTATAGGTGAATTCATGTAGTAGATACTGAACACACTGTTTATACCACAGTTTACCTTTAGTCTCTAATAACTTGATTATCGAAACGCGCGTCAGACAGTGTAATTGTGAGTGTTGGTGTAGTGGTGGTGTAAACAGTGTGTTCAGTATGAATATTACCAACGTTTCCAGAAATTCCAACTTAGCCATGTAGTACCGCCTTCTACTCGGTAGGTTTTCATGCGATGGTAAACAATATTTAATTATGAAAAGTTTTTATTAAAAACATGCGAGTCTGGTCAGTGAAAATGCCAAATTTTATATTTAAAACTGATAACGCCACCTAACATCAACATTCGTTGGAATTTTTGGTTTCAAATAGAACTGAGTCATAAAAAAATGAGCTGACTCCTAAGCAATAGTTGAACAGTTATGCAAAAAGGAAAAGTGTTGCATTTCTTTACAATGTTTTTGACCTTGATAATTATTTTGGATCTGTTTTTAGTATCTCTATGTACATTTGAAATGAAACGTCTAGTCAATAAATTTGTGTATTTGCACTAATTAAACGAAACTGGTAATGCCAGAGAAACAGCGTATCGTAAATATTGTTGGGATGCGAAGATGAATTCAAAGTTGAAGCAAAGCATGTACTTTATTAAATGCAAAATATCTGGATAATCTTATTTCAAGGAGTACTGTTAATAAGATCCACAGTCCACAAATTTGAAGAACATGGTACAGTGAACTGACCGGCCATATGTTTAAGATGAGAATAAAAACATGGATATTACCTGATCTTTGTAAGATACTCATTCATCAACGGTTCCATTGGCTCATTTCATGCTACGCAAATAGTTGGCATCTTATTGAAAATAGAAGGATACTACCCATATAAAGTATCTCTTGGAGGTTTTGGAAGATGACTATGTAAATTTTTAAAGAAATGTACCAGCGATGTGACAAATTATTATCTAGTTGGATAAAGCTACTTTTTATTTAAATGTAGTTAATGGGCACAATTATAACTTCTGAATTCAGGGGAAAACTCCATTGAATATTTCAATATGTATCTTCTCTAGCTCTAATTTTCCCCTACGAAATATATCCAAATATCTCCTATCTGTTATTACTATCGCTGGATTGGACGACGTTGTATAATTGAGCGGCCTTCAAGATCCATAGACTTGACACTATTAGATTATTTTGGGGATATCTGAAAGACGACGCTTATTAAAATAGGTTGAAAAGCAGAATAAAAATATGATGAAATAACATACCAGCTGAGGCTATTCAGAATGTCGTAGATGGGTTCACTTCGTAAAATGAATTTCAGAGTTTTCTTAGGTTAATGATTCAACAGTTATAATTTTATTCCGTTTGTAAAAATATCTCAGAATTAATGAATTTAAGTATGTATTTCTCAAATTTCATACTTCTTAGATGTTTTTACATTCAAGGCTTGAATTAATGTATTGATTTTTGATCTGTTTTAATAAAGTGTTTTTTATGAATATATTTTTGACGTTTCGATCTAATTTTAGTCTTTATCAAAATATTACCTGACCTGTGTGAATAGGGTTGGAATGTATGTGAATATGCAGGTATTCATCTATGTTTATACGTACTTTTGTATTGTATGTATATTATATAAAGATGTTTATTTAGGAAATGCACATCATTTATATTTGTTTTGTCTTGACAAGTTAATTTCCGAATTTGAGATCATATTCATGAAAAACAAATCATAAGAACATGACATTCAATAATCCGTATGTTATTGAGATTGCAGTGTGGTTAAACAAAATAAATCAGCTCTTTATTTGTGAGACATGTTGCAGCAAGGATAGATAGCATCATTATGTAAGAAAATAATTGTCTGTTCGGAACGATTATGTTCAAAGTCGTAGGTGGATTAAGTGAGAACTTGCAAAAATTATGTGAAAGCTTGATAATTATTGAAGATCTTCACGAATTACAGTAGATATTTGATTGTCCACAAGTACTTATGTGGAGTATGAAGAACATCGATTTGAATACCTTCTACCTATTAGATAAAGAATTATAATATAATATTGTTGCTGATTTTGAAAAATTGATCGTTACTGAATATAAATTTTTCTCGAATTTGAGCTATTGTTTTGAAAATATGAGTGACAATTTCACAAAAAAACATAAGGTTCATTATAAGAGAGGTACCTCAAACCTATTAAATGATAGCGACAATTAGTAGTTTGTTCTTTCAGTATTTAGACATTAGACATTTGGAAAACTGGAAATCATTTTTTCGATAATCTTAAAGCTTACGTAAAGAGATAATATGTTACAACGTATCCGAGGAATAAAACATCCATTGTTTTGGAACGGAAAAGCTTAGTACATTTATATGCAAGTTAGGGTAGAGTATTGAAAATATGATAGTAAACTTGTTTATTTATGTACCAGTACAATTTACATGCAATAATCATATATAATAAGTTTATAAAACTTTATATAACTCATAGAGGAAAAAAAGACCCTAGACTGATTGTATAACCAAATTACTCAAAACTCAATTAAATCTAATAAAATAATAATTTCGTTCTTAAGATGCTTATTGTGGGGTTTTGGCAATAAGATACCAATATACATTCATCACTTCACTTGTGACAAAAATGATGGTTATGAATAAAAATGATAACATTGTATATATAAAAATATTTTTGAGCTCAATATAATTCGTAACAAATCTGTATATGTACACCAACTGTCTCCTCCTAATAGCAATCCATATATTTTTTGTTTTCCAATATATTTGTTACATAAATTATCCTGCACAACAACTTCCTCCTTGAGGAAAACCGTTCTATACCTCTTATCCATCACCAACAGTTATTATCATTATTATTTACTATTATTATAATTACTATGCCGGTCGGATATATTGAAAAACTTGTGCTCTCAACATCAAACACAACTAAGATGTGAGAGAAAAATCAACTAAAGGTAAAAAAGCATTTGTCTAGGATTACATGGCCGATGAGCTACTTGGTCTTTCAAAGACTCCCAGTTCAATTATACTGTCCAGCTACCTATCAGAATGTGGATAAAAAGATTAGTATACTAGTTAAAGAGAATGAGAGGTGGTCAGGAGAAGATGAATTTGCCGGATATATATGTATAAAAGAAATCAGGGCTATTTCATTTCATAAATGAAAATCTTACGACACCAACACCAAACGTGTAGCTTACGCTTACTATTTATTAGTTAATTTCCGGAAAACGCAAATGGAAAACAAAGGTATAGAGAACAACTTGGTTGATTTGGTTATCCTAAAACTGGCGTAGAAGTCACATGACATCAGTTCCATTGCTCTCGTAGCCTTCAAATTTGCTATCTAAATGGTAAATGTACGAAAACTGAGGAAATCGATATTCTTAGAGGACGTTATCAGGATTCTCGTCTATTCTTCTGAAATAATTGGTGATAGAGGTATTTTCAAATAACAAGAACTATCGATTCCAACAGCAAAGTTGTTGAATCAAAAGCAATCCATGCTACCCCATTTCTAACGTCCTTTTTAAAACTATTTCAGAGTAAACGAAGACTGATCTATAGGATAATCAAAGAGCAACACGTACTATGATCACAAATGGACATTTCACATCTCATCACCTAACATTTCCATGTTTTAAAACAACCAACTATTATTATATCTCAAACATCAGATTTGAACAAGATTGTGAAAGTAAAATATTGTTTTTCCTCGCGCATACGGTACTACTTACTACTTCATAAAATAGACCATGTGAGAATGCTCACGTTGCTCCAAGAGGACACACTGTTTACGCTACCATTACACCATCACTCACAATTACACTGTCTCTCGAACGTTTCGATAACCAAGGTTTAGTCTCTGAAGACGATAACTTGGTTATTGAAACGCGTGCCAGACAGTGTAATTGTGAGTGTCAGCGTAAACACTGTATTAAATATGAATGTGGTCAACGGTTCCAGAAATTTCAACTTATTCCGCTTAGGTTGCTGTATTTTTTAGACTAATCGCGCTCGTAGTTTCCAAGTAACAGCTTTAGGTCGGATATAGAATCTTATTTGAGTGCTCAGCTGCAGTTTACTTCAGTGTTGCTGTTAACTGGGTACCCCTTGGGAAACAGAACTGCTCTAAGCAGGTAGAAGGGATATTGGTATTTTTTGCCAAATTATTTGGCTTCTTATTCCCCTTGCGTGCTGGGTATACTTCATTAGAACAACAATGTTTTCTTTGCCTTTTTAATTTAATATTTCTAGGCATTTTATGATCAACTTTGACTTGAGTATTTGTGAAGTAATCGCCCGTATAGCCGCGTGATTATCAAAGAGGATTGCTGTACCCGTATTTTTTAGCCAAAAATCATAATCCAAGAAATATACCTTATAGTATGGTAGGATTTCGTTTTCATAGAAGAGAAGATATGGATTCATGGTCGCTACCCAGGAGCACTTGCTACAACTACAGGAATAAAGCTAGTTAATAAATTTTGGCCGATGAAAACTTCCTAATATAAGTATAATCCGTACCATAAGAAGTATTATCAGCAAACATATGAAGAATGCGTATTATAGACTCCACCATAATTAAAGGCGATTTTAAGGCTCATCTATTAGGAAATAATTTTTCAATCTAATATTGGCTCCGACTAAATCACATTATATATATTTATATATTATTATTATATATTATTTTTAGATCATACTGTAGAAAGAACATTCATTATTTTGTCTTTATCTCTGTTAGCAATTTTTAAAATTTCTTTTAGCCACTTTATTATAAATATAATACCGAATGTTTCAAACTCTAATACCTTCTGTCGAATAATGTTGGCAATCATATTATATTTCTAATATAATTGTAACAACATTTTGACACTGATGTAAATAAATTGACCTAGATTTTGAATGATTGCAACAATGTTCTATTTCAGAAACTCTATTCTGTTCACGTAGATATGCAGAGATAAGTTAGGAATTTTAAGCAACCTAATTTTGTAATTCGAGAGATTTTGCAGTTTTCAAGGCACATTTATTGTTTGAATAATTTTTTTTATATATTGTACCTGTAAAATAAACATAGAACTAATAAGTCATAGGTATCTCGTGAAAAGGGGAAAATCATGTGTAAAAAATAGTTTTTAAAGAATAATTGGTCAAGTAAATAAGAATTTTATTATAAATTTGATTCATATTGACATATTGAAATTGATAGCTGATTTATTTTATTCTTAAGAACTTGAAAACATTGAATGTGTGAAAACAATTAAAGTAAATAAATATTCTTGATTATTATGAAGGAGAGAAAGTTTTCCAATTAGTCATCATCATCAAATGATAATATTTAATCAAGTATATATGTTACGTCCCAAGCCCGATCTTGTACGGAGTCGAGCTTCGTACAATGAATTTGTACGAAGTCCGATCTGTACAAGCCATTTTGTACGAAGCCGAGATTGGCGGACTTCGGACAGAGATGATTGTACGAAGTCGACTCTGTAAAACGCTGGCTGTACGGAGTCGGAGCATCGATACTCACTCGGTAATGAGCGCGTTATTCCGAAGTAGTACACGCAACCTAACCTAACCTAACCTAACAATAGATGGTAGCCAACTAGCCGGAGAACATACTTTCAATCACAATAACTACGTTTGTGTTTACTAACATCTTAATAGCGCGCTCATTACCGAGTGAGTATCGATTCTCCGACTTGGGACGTAACATATACATTGAAAAGTCTAAGACAAGCTGTGACAAGTTTAGATCCGTATGTTCAGTCTACTACTTAGGGGAATATGTTTCTAAAGAAGCCTTTAGTTGTACATAATTAATGAAATTTCATGATACCTTTTTATTTTGTTATTAGTAAAAGAATTGCATTTATTTTTTGGTCACGCCTCATATATCATATAAGTACATGAATTTTCTAGATAAATCTCAATAAATCGTCGTTCTCACTCCCAATTCAGAATAATAATCAAGAAATGTATAAGATGATTTAGGGTTTAGTAATTTTTAGTTGCCTCAGTCTACCTACTTCCCTATTCGCACCTCAACTACCCACTACACCTCGGGGACAACTGACCAACCCTTGTATGAGATGACCGATTCTTAGGAAGTATGAGCGTAAGAACCGGTTATGTCCATGGTAATTACTGACTGTCTTCCCTTTTTTGTTCGGCTTGCGGCTGTGGTTTTTTTTTGGGAAACCGACGGTATGGTCTGTTTGAATTTTCTTCTAATGCAATGTTGGTGTATAAACGGATGAATTTTGTTTAGATTATTGGATTATTGTATTCGATTATGCGACTATTGAATTGAAATTAAATTGTTTAAACAATTACTTCAAAGGATCTCATACACATCATGATTTTTGTGTATTATAGTGTTATTTGTTTTTGGTTTTCGGCGTTTATTCTATACATTCTTATATTTTATTTGTTCATATTAGAAACTTTTTCCAACAGTCAGCAGATATAGATAAGTTTTTATATTATCACTGAGTTTATTATAAACATAAGTACCGATATAACAATAGTTCAATCCAAATAATAATTATTGGTGTGAATTGATATATAACTAGTATGATAATCATTATGAACTACTACTAACAATGTTTTTCTTATTTAAACTATTTCTAACGGTGTGGTGAATTTATACACATTGTTACTTGCTTAATTTTTTTACATACTTACACTAGACTTACTCATTATTTATAATAATTAACTATTTACTACTTATATACGTTATTTAAATTCACCGGTTATTTTTTCACAAGTTCGATCCGTTCAGTATGACTATATACATACTTCTCGTTCCTAAAAAAGCACGTATTTATACCAAAAAAATTTCTCGAAAAAACTTCTGGACCAGATGACATTATGCGGTTTCATGGGTGCCTTTCTCTTGCAATGTGATCCATTACTTGAAGCACTAGTTGTACATTTCCTACATCAGTCTATCACATCGTCGCAGCTGTTAACCCAATAAAACCTCTCACGAATTCTCTGAAGTGTTTTCTCACTCTCAGATGACCTCCCGATGGACTATCGTGTAATTTCTTTGATACCTCGGTTATTCCTGCTCTCGGGAAGGCTAGATGACTTCTCTTCTTGGATCTAACATTGTTCCCAAGGATCCTTTTTAAAAATCCTTTTTCCAGGACAAGGAAGTACCACTTCTTCTTTTTTTCTTGTGGGTGACCATTTTTCGTTATCCACTGTAGCTCTTGACACTGCGGCTTCCTTAGTTTCTGCTTTGTTATAGTGGGAACAGTTTGGTGGGTACGGTCGTCTAGAGAGGAAGGTAGTCTTGCAGTCATTCAATCCATCTAGCGATCTTGCTATCGGGGTTTTTAGACTGCATTAACCACTTGAGTGCTGAATTTTCAGTCCGGATAAAAAAACTTTTTTCCATAAAGTTTCTTCTCCTTACTCAGTACCTCTGTTCTGGTTTCGAGAGAACTTCACTGAAATATCCCAGCACTCTTTTTTACTCTTCTTGAATCTATGAGAGCACTCCTCCAATTACTCCATTGTATAAGAGTCAAGAATGAAGTCTTCCTCTGGTAATGGATATTCCAATATCGATGCCGTGGTTAAATGTCTCTTCAAGGTTTCGAACGCCGTTTGACAGTCCTTATACCAGTGGAAAGCTCTTCCTTCTTCTGTGAGTCGCGTTAGTAGCTTGGCAATATCTCCAAATCTCCTTATGAACCTTCGATAATACGTGAAAAATGCAAGTAAATTTCTAACTTAATCTTTATCGGCTGGTTGCGGCAAACGCTCTATGGAGGTAATTTTCTCTAGATTCACAGATAGTTGAATCAGTTTTGGAATAACCTGCATTTCTTTGAGTTTGAATACGTCTTCATAAAGTGTCTTTCCTAATACTACGATGTCGTGCAAATAGAACTGGCATGTTTTCCAACATAACACTCTCAAGACAATTCCATAAGCTTTTCAAATGTCGCGGGCGTATTACAAACACCGAATAGCACATTGAATTTTCATAGTTCACATCCGGTAGTAGGACCAGTCTTCTCCTTCTCTCTCTTCTGGGGCCATCTCTACTTGCCAATATCCAGTCTTCAGGTGCAAGGTAGAAAACAGCTTACTGCGACCTAAAATGTCCAGTGTTGTCGTCAACTTTTTGTCTTTTTACATGCTGTTGTTTAACTGGCACTAGTTCATGCAGAATCTCGTCTTTTTTTCACCAGTACTACTGGGGACAGCCATGGAGTAGTTCTATTACTTTCTCCTCTTCCATCTCGTAATTTATTCTTTCGGCTTCCTCTCTCTTCGCTCTTGATGTGCGAC
Organism: Diorhabda sublineata; assembly: GCF_026230105.1. Taxonomy (NCBI): domain Eukaryota; kingdom Metazoa; phylum Arthropoda; class Insecta; order Coleoptera; family Chrysomelidae; genus Diorhabda; species Diorhabda sublineata. The sequence goes on along the minus strand of NC_079485.1, from coordinate 11,887,277 downwards.
GGTTGATCTTTTACCAGTCTTCCGTCCTTTTGGTTAGGTTTAGCTAGGTCTCGATACGGCAAGAGAAATTCCCCCATTCTCTTTTTCTCAGCTCGATTCAAGGATTGGTCAGCTACTGACATCATATGTTCGAATCAGTCATGTGCATTTTCAGTTTCCGTCGTTTAGGGGACCATAAACGTTACTGGTACACAGGGTCCAACACTGCTTTCCTTTTTGATGGTAATCAGGTAATCGTCGCATCGTACAGGTAAAACAGTATCTTCCTATACAGCTGCCAACACCATGTTACTCTCAGATGGATGAATGAATACTTTTTCAGATCCCACTTTATTGGTTCTGTTTCTAAAGTCCAATTGGAAACTAGGAAGATTCGATACGCCCATTCCCAGAATCACGTCTTCTTCGATGTCAACTTTGAATACCTTGTACGTGAAATTCCCATTCTCCGTTAACTTTGGCACTCTCACTTAACGGTTCGTAGTCGAAACATGGTTGGTAGAATCTTTTTTCTTAGAGTTTATCAGATTGAGCCTTATGATGGTTCTAATTGCTTTAGTCTCTACCAGTAGAGTATATTTCTTCCCATTGACTTTTTCATCCACATGTACACTGTCATTGCGACATCTGAGAGAAGCTTGCAGTATGAGAGGGTCTTTGGAACGATCCTGTGTCGGTGTCGATCCCATTTATTAAGTTGACGATTTGGTCAAGTTTGCTCTCGTCACCTTCTTCATGTATGGTTTTGAACTTGTTATATGCAGCCATTGTGGCTGCTTCATATTCACAAGCAGCATTCAGGACATCTACTAAGGTTTTCGGGTGGGTTAATCAAAGCGTCCTCTGTATATCATGGCCGCGCAGGCCATCAATGAATGCCTGGATCCATCATGCTCCCTGGTGCTGATGGATAAGCGAATCGGATAAGTCGGGCAATGTCTACCTCGTACCCTTAAAGAGTTTCGATACGCTTCTGCATCGAGATTCTCCAATTCTGCTCTTAGTTCTGTCACTTTTAAGTCACTTACTCTCTTGGCCATTTTTACGTCACTGTTTATTTATACAACCTTACACCTGACAATGTGTTGTTTTTCTTTTTTATTTAAATTATCGCACTTCTGACACTTCTTATTTATTTAAACTATTTATAAGGGCGGGGTGAATTTATACTTTCTGTCTCTCATTTACTCAATTTATTCATACACTTACACTAGTTTTACTCACTATTTATAATAATTGGACGGAGGAAGTTGAACAAACCTCTTATGTTTATGGGTAATTTTATGAAGATTATCTTTTACTTTGTTTAAAAGGTGATTAAAATGAAATTTCAAAGGGGCTAAAGGTCCATTTTCTAATGGTGAATCGAAAAGGTCAATAGGGTTCGTTTTTAAAGTGTCAGTTAATTTTTTTAATTCAATGTGTAAAATATGACTATGATAATGATTTATCTCGTTTGATTTGCCTATGTCTTCTGCATAATAGCCGTTACTGGGGATTTCCTGTATCTTCAGCAGATGTCCCAGGGAAGGATCGTCCTGTTAAGAAGGTCTATCTGAAATATTCTTTTTCGTTACTAGTCGTTTTGCGAATTTTAAGTGAGTACTTGCGATGTTTTATTTGTCGGTCGTACCAACAATTTTAGTTTTGAGTTGTTTTTTAGGATGTAGTTTAGAATATGGAGAGCTTAGTTTAGGTCGATGTTTTTTCTTAGTTACGTAGACAGAACTAGTGGGATCGATTACAGGAATTGGTTCAGTATTTCCATTTTGTTTGTATAGAATTTTCTGTCGTTTTTCTTTTTGTTTATTATATAAGCCTACTATGAAGGGCTGGTGTTCGTCTTTATGTTTTTGGTTGTATGTTTCGTATAGGAGGAGGTTAAAATGTATTTCTTCGGCATAGGGGTCATAGAAAATTGAAAAAGGTGAGAAGTTAATGGAACTGAGGATTAACTGATTATAAATTAAAATTGCATGTGTGAAAGTGTCGTCGAATGTGGATTTTGGTCTCTTAATGTTCCAAATTTTTCTATAATTTATAAGGGTGTCGTTCATATTAATTTTTTAAACAAATCTCGCATTGATTTATTAAATTAAAAATAGTAGTTTGCATGGCTGGCCAATAAAATTGCTTTTTTAAATGTTCTATAAATAAGTCTGCCGTTATGATTTTCGGTATGATATTGTTTTACATATTTGTATTTATTCTTCTTCTGTGTCTTGTAGTAATTTGTTACAAGAAATAGCCTTAACGGTCGTGTCAAAAGTTTTCTTAAAGTAATCACAGATAAAGGGTTTAAATTCGTGTGGTACGTGTATTGCGAATTTTTCATTTGGTATTTTTTTTGAGAGCATCGGGTATTTCCATTATCCAATCGTCAGTGAGGCTTACGGTATATCTATGTTTATAAAAAAGGTTTCTTATAAATAGTGTCATATTCTCTGGATTTAGGGACAATAATAATTTGGTTTGTTGCTGAATTGATGGGATCTTCAGATATAGGAATTCCGGAAATCGGCATTTCGATTGAGAGATTGATTTTTGTCGAATTCTTCAAGAAATTCGTCTAGACCCAAAATTGTGAGGATCCTTGGGCTCGGCCCAAATAGAAAAATTTGAAAGCGCATTGACCTCTACTCTGGCAAGACAATCGGCTACCTGGTTTTCTTTTCCTTTACTGTATTTCACATCGAAATTGTAATCTTCCAGTTTCAGTCTCCACCGGGCTAACTTAGATGTGGGGTCTTTAATTTTTCAAAACCATACAAGAGGATTATGGTCGCTTTCGACAATGAATTTTTGACCATACAAATACGGGCAGATACAGGAATCTAAGATTGCCAAAAGTTCTCTTTCGATAGTTGAATAATTCAAAGTTCAGGAGTAATACTATATGGGATGGTTATTTTGTGATAATACAGAGCCAAAGGCGATATTGGAAGCGTCGGTCTATGATTGCTCCTTTACGAGTGCATCGGGAAAAGAGTGATGTTGTTCTTGCGAAATTTGGGATGAATCTTCTGTAATATCCAATGAGTCCTAAGAATGATCTGACTTCTTTCACAGTCTTTGGAATAGGGAAATTTTTAATAGCCTCTATTTTACTAGGATTGGCCTTAATGCCTTCAGGAGTCATAATGTGACCAAGGAAAGCGACTTCTTTCTGCCTTTTGGAATGTTTCAAAGATTACAGCAATGTGAATCAAGTGATCTTCTTGTTCGTCCATAAAGACGAAGCAAACTTTGTGGAGAAAAGGTCGGAGAATGTTATCCATTCTTTCGAGAGTAGAAGGTCCGTTTTTAAGACCAAATGGCATTCGTAAAAACTCGTAGTGGCAATGGGTTACGGAAAAAGCTGTTTTTTCGATTGAATTTGGATGGACTTCAATTTGATGGAAGCCTTGGTAGGGTAGTAAAATATGTGGCTTTTCCTAGATTATCTAAAATTTATCTAAATTTAAAAAATATCTAGGTTCACCTTTTATACGAGAAATAATATTGGCATTTAATATGAATTCTTGAATTTGGTTGAATGAGATTTTGTGATCGAAAGAAACGTAATTAAGTTTTCTACCGATTTTACAAATGTTGAAAGCTTATCTTTCAAACTAAATACAGGTAGAGTGGCACAGAGGCTGGAGATATCAATGTTTTGAAGAGACATATTAAAGCTAACAATGTTTCGGTTTTGAAATTTTATTTTTAGAAGATAGAAAACTATTAGCTGAAGAAGAACTGGCCAAAGGATTGATAGAGAGATTTGACAATAATATATGTAAGTTACTTTCAGAAAAATCGTTAAAGGTAAAGGTGAAAATGAACGTTATACTTACAAGAAGATGATCACTGGTGATGTCTTCTGCGTACTACGTTATTCTCGCCTTGGTTCGATGGATCGTCTCGTTTAACAACTAAATTTGATCAGGAAACTTGTGTTTCTGCACGAATTTGATCCTGTTCGCAGCGCCAGAAATGTTCTTTGAGACACTTTTAACCTTTTTTTAAAAATATTTTATTAACAATAAACGACTATTTCTACAGAAAATAACTTTACAGACAAATCAATACTTTAACAATAAACTACAACAAAACAATGAGTGAACTCGAATTTATTGTAATGAACTTATATTTATTTGATCCGTATTGTGGAATCCGCTGACTATGTGAATATTATTTATGCATATCATTATTCATGTCGAAATCTATAGTACCAATTCCATACTAACAGAAGTTTTAATAAGCAACTTATCACGCAGCAATAAACATATTGTATTCACCAAATATCAAATATAGAAATGATTTATAAAACAAAACACAAACAATATATTTAATTATATTACAAATTAAATATTATAAATTATTCAGATCCACTGGCGTTTGAATTCAAATGTTTTTATGTACCGATAGTGTAGCTAATTTCATTTTTGGTTTGTTAGAGTATAGTAACCTGAAAACGTGAATTAGAGTCTAATTGTTGAGTTGCAAAGAGGCGATTTACGCTCAAAAGTATTTGAAAGTAATTTTTAATTGAATTGTACTAAGAAAATATTTCCGTCCGTCGTGGATCGGAATCGACACCGAAACCTCTTGATCCAATTTTCACTCAGCCACCCATCCCCTGTATGCACTTTAGGAAAAGAAATTTGGTTGGGGGATAGACTCTCCAAGTATTCTTTTTATTAAGATTCTTTTGCCAATCAATTCTATTTTCGCATAGTTTGATAATTGGTTTATTGACTTATTGAAATAATTAAATTCTTTTTGAAAGGTATATCAGGAAGAGACATTCATTTATTAAGTGAGATAGTACTTCAGCAAAGTACTTATTACATTTTAAATAAGCTTCACGGCAATATGTAATCTTGCGAAATTAGTTGGTTTCAAACTTTCAATTATTTCGGTAAATTCATCCATTCGTTCGAGAAAAACTCTTCACCCATTATTCTCTTTTCTGATTCTAAAATATAACCTATGTTTTGAAAGACATGTTATATTATTGAATAACTTCTTTTTAAATTTAGCTATTTTAAAGTATATTACTTGGCATTTCTTAAAAACGACCTCACTTATTATGCATACTTTTCATAAAAAAAAATTGATTAACTCCTATACAAGAATTAGCTTTTTAGTCTATATAATTATTTGAAAAATCGTTTAATTCTGTAACAATGAACAGATCTGCAGTTTATATTTTCTTAAAACATAGAAGTTTCTCTAGAATAGTCTATAGACACTTATCAAGTATCAATATTGTCACATATCTGTCAAAGATAAGAGTCTTTCACCTTCACATACATCAATTAAAAAAGACAAACGTTATTATCATATCATGAATTAATCTCTATTGTTACATTCATCAGCATATTTTGTTACCTACTACTTCGAAAAAAAAAACAATCATTATGATGATAAAATAGTTTATCACCTTCTATAATGTCTTCAGTCAATGATAAATCTTCTTATCGAAAATGAACCATAAATTATTATTTCAGTTATATTATACATTTTTTCATACACTCATTTTGCAATCCAATTTAGTGCTATCAGATAATTTATTAATAGAGCATTTTCAAAGTTAACTACAGCACCATTGTTCAATGTGTCAACATCGAGAGCCATGAAATGTTTTAAGAGTTTCTAATGTTTGATTTTATTACTGCGCATAGATATGAAGGAAATTTATGAGAATTATACCAATACATGAGGCAATTTTAGGATTCTAGTTAATGAATTATAGTTCGTTTGGATACGTTATTAGTAAGATCTGAATAACCATTTTCTGACGATTATTTCAGGCCTCAAATTTCAATTCAAATAAATGCGCAATATGCAATATACTTTTCTTGTTATTACTGCACTCCAGTTGATCATAGAATTGACACACATTGTTGTAACTGATTCCTAAATTACTAAGCCCAAGTCTTGATAGATGCTTCATATATGTATATTGTACTCTAGTTTGTATAAGACACATTCCTCTTTTCTGCCAATTATGATGTGAAAATCGCATGAAACAGTGTTGGTATGATGAATGGTGCTGACTCTTGATTTTGACGTTGTATCTTAAGACTTAATTTTGATTATTTATAGTACAATCTTTCATATACGAGCTCCGTTCCGTTTTGATTCATACAGCTTTAATATTTTTAGAGGTAACATTCCAGATGAAGAAATCCTAATCATAAGTATGTAAAAAGTTTGTTCTTATTTTTCATCAAGCATTTTGCTAACAAACAAGTTTACAATTTGGCAAAAAATAGGAATAATAATTGTATATAAATACGTTTCAAACCAACAACCCTTCACTAACATTAATGAAATTTTATTATCCCGTTTCGTCGCCTTTAGCTTTCATAACGGCATGAATGCTCTTGGGTATTGTATTTGTTGTATTGTATAAGTTGTTAACAATTTTATCTCATGAATATATGTCATATTTCTGGAAGTCCCGCTATCAAGTCTCCCAATGTCTTGCAGGAGATAAGCACACGTCTTTTTGACATATAGTACTCAGGCTCTATCTTACTAGAATTAAAAATTCTCCCCCGTGTTGAAAGTTTCTTCCATCTTGAGTATGAAACAATCCTTAAGAAGGTTATAGATCTATTAGTTTTAACCCTACTATCTATAAAATATAAAAGTCCGATATCTGGCCGACATCGACGCCCACACCAAAACGGATGCCGGAAAATTTCGTTTCAGACAATCTGGATGAAATGTCGCGGAAGACACTACTCTGACTGTCACCTATTCATACTTCAAGAGACTCATCACTCGAATGTATTGTATTCCACTATTCCAATTCACAATGTCTCGGATATCTGACCTATTTTATTTTGTGTTGAGGTCGATAAAAGTTTAGCTTTAGAACAGATAAACTACATTTAAGAAAAAATAATTAAAAAATGTCAACTTGTATAACTCAAAATTAAGCTTCTTAGTTTCTCTGTAAAATGTGAATCTTGAAACAGGTCTTCCTATATCATCACTGGATAGTAAAATGAACTGGCCACAATAAACACGTTTATTTTGATTTATTATTCGTTTAACAGCTTTTCTGTTGTCCATTTCTTTGAATTACGGAATATTGTGGTGACTGAATTATGTTTCTTGTAAAATTTTATTACATTTATACATTTCGATTACCTTTTTTTATCAGATACCTTATTCGATAGTTTACAATAATTAACCTAATTTTTCAATCAATTACTTCACCACTTGCCATTTTCTATTCAATAACATTGACCACAACGTATAATAATATTTACTGCCAATAGTATAAACACAATGGTGTTTTGACATATCATTCATAGCTACCTCGGTCTCAACCAATTTTTATTCTTTAAGAATATCGTTACATCAAAATATTGGAACATTTCTAACAACAGTATTTGTAACAAATTCGTTGAATAAAATTATCCTACAACAAATCGCTTGAAAGATATCCTCCTTCCATCAGGGAAATATAGACCGCTGCTTTAACAAGTATTATGGAAGAATTTTCCGTAGCAATTGAAAAACAGGTTTTATACAGCAAGAAGCACATAGAAAGAAAATGCCAAGCCAATTGCATCAAGTAAATTTGTAAACAACTTTAAAATCTTGATTAAATTAAAAAATTGTAACAGTAACAGTATTTTGGAAAATACAATAATTATATCACGCAAATTATAGAAATATAACTAGGACCAAGAAAACTGTTAACATTCATGATATTCCTGACCTTACAAAATGAACAAAAGAACTCAATACAACTACAGAACTTTATTCAATAATTCGTTTGGGTCATTTTCCTTTGATAGTCATGTTATTCATTTCCAAAGTAATTACAAACAAAAATTCTTCTAAGAATGTATCCAACTCTACAAAGTCGATACACTGTGCCCAAAACTTCCATCAGCTCCACAAGACGAGGTCATCCTGTCTTAAGAGGGGAAAGGATTATATCGAAACATCCTAACAACACTATTTGTAACATCTTTATTGAAGATTCTTATCCGATATAAAATTATCATTATACTTTCATTTCAATTATTTAATACACATTTTATTAAAATAAATATTATAAATAAATATTTAATTCTCATTTAGATATAATTATTATTATAAATAGCAATATTGTGATTTCCAGTATTTTATCATCACAACTAGGTATTAATTCGAGTCATGTCACTTCTCAAGACAATGTTCTTCGTTTTAACTGAAACTTTACCGGAATAAATCTTTTAAGAAAAGTTGCTTGAGTAAATTACATTATCATGTAGATACGGACAAAGAAGATAAAAATGGTAACTTGGTGAATTTTGTTTTTATCTAATATATTTTATTTGAATTACATATTTAAATGTTATTTTCCAACGTATAAAAGTATTATTGATTTTAAAAAATAGTTACCGCTTTTTAAACATATTCTGAGTTAAATTTGAAATTGTGCTAATTGAAATTGGATGTGGCTCGTAATCTATCTGAAGTAGGATTAAGTTTATTGTAGAAATAGTGATGTGGTTTTTATTATGTTATAGGCTGCCCTCTTCCCAATTACGAAATTCGCCATGTACTCAGAGGAACAAGACTCGCACGGCTTATTAACCCTGCATTATGGCAAACACCACGCTACCATAGTTGATGAAATTAAAACATGCTTCGCTTCTGAGAATTACGCCGATATGACATTCGTTTGTGATGACAAGACAGCACTTAATGCTCACAAATTGGTAATGGCGTCCGCGAGTCCTTTAGTTCGCCGCATCCTTGGAGAGAGTGCCCATGCTCAGGAACCTAGCGTAGTTCTCATCCCTGGAATAAAAAGCACCCATCTGCGCCACCTTCTAGATTTCCTTTACAATGGACAAGCTTGTATCAAGGTAAACAAGTAGTTTCTTGCAATTCGTCATCAATTTATACTAAATATAGCATATGGATAAGTAGGTATTTCTGCAAATTCATTGTTTCATATAAAGACATCAGAAAATATCTATAATATGAGAATTTATTCTATTAAATCGTTCTCAGTTTTCAATGAAAAGCATTAATATAAGGGTGAACAGTATTATCTGAGCCACCTTAACCAAGTAAATTTAATAAAGCAAGTAACATTAATTTTAGTCAACAACTAAAAATATTTATTTAATAAATTCGTTTTAATTTTTATTGGAACAGAAAATACGAAGTTTTTAAAAAGAAAAATTTGAAATAATGGACATGTCTTATGTGGAAGGGAATTAGGGTTGTAAATCTATATCTGTATATTTTTGAGCGCGGTGTTGGCAGCTACAGCACTGAATCTTTTGTTTTTTCTTTGGATAGTAATTTAAATCTATAGAAACACAGCGGAGTCTTAAGTTGGATTATGACACAGTGAAGCAGTGTATTATCTTGCAAAAAGACTGCGATGCGACGCCTTCAAAGATAAACATAGATGGTACAATGCGGACCTGTAGAATCTCTGACAGGTACGTATGCTCAGTCAACGTCCTATTCTGGATGAAGATTAACTCCGTGTGAGCGCCAATGTATGTCTCACCATGTTATCATTTATTAGTCTTCCGTCAAATAGGAACACTACATCCTTATCGTATACTATTAAGTATCTTTCTACGAGAAGCCAATTTTAACCTGCCAATCGGAGTTGACTGGCTCCATTAGCTCTAGTTTAAGAAGATACCTGACCGTTATATTTGTTCACTGCTATTGTGATAATGTCGTCGATACACAAGAAGCTGTGGAGAAGATCCCGTTGAATTTCAACTTCTGTCATTTAATTAATAAATTATGATTATATTATACCCGGATTTATTCCAAAAATTAATGGATTTAATTCGTGAAATAGTCTTTTTTGCAAAACGTTATTAAATATTTGATCACCGAAGGAGAATATTGCTGAACTAACTTTATTCTTATTCCCAATTGGTAATTACAATATGGAATTGAGCTGTAACAACTAAATGATGATCTGAATTATATTTTTTGTTCCTCTATTATGTTATCATCTTTTAAAGAGTAATAATTTGATAAAATATGTAGCAATGAAAATGATCCATAGAAAAATGTTACATGTGGTGACCTATTTCTGTTGTTTTAACTTTTTCCGCCGCTTTCTTCTGTCTATTGATATCCTTCAGAGATGATCATTAATCTTGAGATAAGGATCGGAGCAATTTTAATCATCATATTTTTATTGATTTTGTTTGCTCTCTTCAAATTCTGCGCCAAAGTCCTAGGTTATCCGATCTCATTGAAGTATCTTGTTGTGAATTTGGAGTGTAAAGGTTCGTATCCGAAGAATTATGTTTTTTGTTTGTTCAAATTTGCAACTCAAGCTATATATCAGTGTAATGATAAAATTGATTATAATTACATTTTTTTTATGTTCTAGTCGAGTGAATTGGATAGTATTCAAGAGCTATTCGACGTACTACAGATCAAATCGGATATTTGGCAGTCTTCCAATTCAGAAGAGGCTAAAACTTTGTCCGAGGACGACAGTAGTTGGACAGCTCCTGACAATGAAAACTTTGATCCGATCATAGTTAAAAGAGAGGCAGAAGAAGATGAGAAGGAAGAGGGGGAAATTAAAGATGATGACGAAGACGACGATGCAACAGATGACAATATTAAAAAAGAACAAAATAGCGTATCTCCAAACCCAGTGAACTTATCATTGAATACTAAAAACTCCAATATTGAAAAAACTATCGATGAACATGACAAACATTCGGGTGTAAGTTAACCAATTTACACATCTATATTACACATTTAATTTAAACATTTTTTTACAGAAATTGGAACCGAAAACTTCGAATATATTTAAAGTTGGTCAGTCTAGAGTGAAAATAGCTCAAAAGGCACAAGAACTCACACAATTCCATCAACACAGAATAAAACGGAAAAGTATGTACATAGAACCCATAGACCTCAAACACCATGATGATTTATCTCATCTGAAGCCTCCCATAGCGGATCAGAAATTAATCTCATTGGTACAGAGCCCCGATAACTACGTTGTAACACCTCACAGAAAAAGAAGGCCGGGCTTTCATAACTCCCCAGCGCAAAACCCTCCATTTGTTCCTTTTTCCCCTTCATATATTGAAGAAAGTACACCACATCATCACAGATATAAGAGTCTTCCTCCATTATTGGCAGCTCATCATCCTCTCTCTTTATCAGCACCTCCATATTTAGTGGATCGAACACATACTCCGACACCAGGTCAACATCCAGATATTTCCGGCCCAACCGATAAGGTGATTGTAAAAGACAGACCTCCAAGTGCGGATCAAGGCTTAGCAACGGATTCATATCAAACGTTCGAACATACATGGGGAGCTTGGTCTTTGTGCCAAACTCAAGTGAACGCTCCTTCGGGAAATGACGATTCTCGGGAACTTCCGCTCACGTTTTCAACAAGTAGTAACGATGAGGCAGCTGAAAGTTCGTCTCATGCAACCGGTAGTAGTAAAGAATCTTTACCTGCTGTACAAGTTCGAGAATATCGTTGTGAATATTGTGGCAAACAATTTGGTATGTCGTGGAATCTAAAAACTCATCTTCGAGTGCATACAGGAGAAAAACCTTTTGCGTGTAGATTGTGTGTAGCTATGTTCAAACAAAAAGCACATTTATTAAAACATCTGTGTAGTGTTCATAGAAACGTTATATCGTCGAATGATGGCAATTCCGGAAGATTCAATTGCTGTTTCTGTCCATTGTCCTTTGAATCCTTACCTGAATTGATAAGACACTTATCAGGACCTCATAATAATTTGTTATTAAGTAAAAATATGCACGAGCTAAAATAGCTAACCCCAATACATTCCATTTTCCACTGATGAAGTCGTATACAATAATTTAGAACGACCAAATCTTGTGATATGCTGATGCTGTCAGTGCCTTTTCGTGTGGACGTACATGTCTGTTACCATTAGTTGGTAGTTCTTTCCTGGGTTGGGCATGAGAAAATGTGCCTATTTCCAACTATACTCGACGCCATCCGTTAAAAATGTGTTAATAATTTTATTGTATAGACATAATTTTAACCGTTGTGTTCAATTTGAATTTACGTACCTAACTACGCGTGGTGTGTATAACAGGTGGTTTTTAAAATTATGTTTTTCGGCTGGTCCGAGCTTAATCATTATGTCCTATAAATTATTCAAAAGATCTACCATTATATACACTACAAATGGATACATTCTTAATACATTAACGAAAAATGCGCATTAAAACTGAAAAAACAATTATAAATGCTTATATGTAGGAAGGAAGATTATGTGCCTTAGAAAAAATTACAAAAAGAATGCTTCTCGCACAGAAATGTGTACACGAAATTATGTGTTTGATAGAAATTAATCCAAGTCCAAAAAGTAAAAAATTCTATTGAAAGCTTATATCCTTTAAATTTGCAAAGCGAAGCAAACATACCCATAAAATAAATCTTATGGGGTATAATTGTAGAACGCTTGTTCCTAGCTTGTATTCAAAGAGGAAATTGTAATGAAACTTATACTGAAATAATTCAGTTCAAAGCCTTAGAATATTACTATCTGTATGGTAACTGAGCTAAAAACATGCATGTCTGCCATTGCATATTACAGTATGAAGTTATTGTTGTCTGTTTGCTGGTATAAATCAAAATTAATTTCTTGTAAGATGACAAGAAATATATATTAGACTTGTCTGGAAATCAGATACAACATTAAAGTAGAAGAAATGTAACGTTATGGACTAGAGAGTAATGTAGTGGCTACAACAGCATGATATTCTTTTAGAAATTGATTGCCTCGCTTCTTTTTTTTTCTAGAATTTGGATGACCCACATACATGTATAAAATTTCGTTTCAAATTATTTCCTAGCCGTTCCCATCGTGGACATATGAAAAATCGTCTTTTAGACATTTAAATGAACGTTTGATACGTCTGATTTTCCTCCATTGTGTACTATTCTAACCATCGTATATAGCTATTAAATAGTTTGTCGAAATATACCTATAAGATTTCGTTCCTTGCGCACCTCTCTACTCAATTAGTTCTCTATCTGTATGGTTGGTACTGCGGTGATTACTTGGTTCACAGTATCAATAGTTGTCGCGAAGAAGCCATATTATATTTTCAGTCACCGTTTCTGGATCCAGAGTTCTTTGCATCAACATCATATCGGGTCGCTTTCTTGTTATGTGTGTGGACTTATGCCGCATTACCTTTTCCAAGTCGAACGAGCCTATCAGCTTGACACTGGTATAGAAATGTTCATATGAAGTGAAACCTCAAGTTTTTTCAACTAAGTTTATTTATATTTCTATAAGATCATTTTATACATTGTGGTACAGCTCTCCCTATTCAACTGACTTGCTACTAGCAATAGCACTTTTCAAAGCTCATAATTACAATTTATACTGTTTTGTTAGTCTCTTGGTGCAAGATAATTTCTTCTTAAATAGGCTCTTTCATTGTAAATAAGAAACGTTTTTTGACTTTTCTTAAGAATATATGGTACTCCTCCTCATCAATCTTAGTTAACAGCAAATAATTCAATATTCGACGTTGTCTGTATTATTTTCCGTCTACTAATATAAGAATTCGTCCTCAGTGATTCTAGTACCCTTGAACTAAAGTCAGTTATCTTTTTACTTTACAGTCCTCATCTTCTGGCCAAAGTTATTTTTCAATATTCACTATTCTGTCGTTTTTTATAAGTTAACAACTTATATGTGCTACTTTTTGTACTTGCACACTGGCTTTAACAAATTAGTCAACTAAATGTATTCATCTTCTTTTCCAATGTTTTTCGTCAGTAGTACTCGTATGTTCAAACCATACTTTTTTCCATTTATTCTTTTTCTAATATTGATTAATCATTGAAAGATCTATCCATACATAATCAATCGATTGAGACATACTTTGAATTATACGGAAATTCTTTGTATAAATATATTTTAATAATAGTCTTTACACCAAAACTCCAGCATTATAGATAGTGGGATTCAGGTATAAATGGTTACCTTTTCATTTAATTTTACAAGCTTTTTCAATAATATAACAGTATAAAATGACAGAAAAATACACATAAACAGTTTCATGTACTTTTCTCATCAGAAACGTTTATAGATGTTTACAAAAATAAGGAGTATAGTGACCTATTAATACATTTTGTTTGATTATGTTAAAAAAGAGATTGGAAATACATCAAGAAATAACTGAAACTAAGGTCTAGTGTCTACTGTTGAAATTAGTTAATAGATTGCAGAGTCTAGAGGATGGTTATACCAAAATATAATTTTAGTTAACCGTTTCCTTTGAACAAAAAAAATAAAAATAAAATTCTACTCATTCAAAAAGTACAAATAGTTGGATATTTCACAAATGTTGATACTTTGTCATTCAATTAGTACTAAGGAAAAATCCTGTAAATTTTTAGAAATCAGCCTATCGTGAATGGCCAATTTATTTACTAGTTTGTATTGTGTTTCCAATTTCTGTTTTGAAATAATTTTTTAAACCTGTTGTTCGATGTATATCTTTTCATGTTCTATTTCTTGTTTCTTCTCTTTCAAGTTTTGTGTAACTCTATTTGATCGGCAGCTACTTTGTAATGTAAATAGGTAATTACAAAAGCTTGGAAAATTGAGTGGAGATAGCTTATGCAATAGATACATTTTTTATTTTTCCATTATTGCTCACAAAAATTGGTTATAAAGTAGGTACGTAGTGTGCTCAAGAAATAAAGTAACTAATTTTTTTTCGTTAAATATTTACCTCAATCAAGAAATCACGATCAAATGAAGGTGATACATGATCGTGAATGCTTCCATCATATATCGGGAGGTTTTCGTCGTTTTGCTTCAAGCAAACGACGCATAACTGAAGATGATAGTTTCATTCTAGAAAGAACCCTCTATACACTACGTTATTTCATCAAATAAAATAATTAGTAAGACCTGCACATTTTATAGACTTGGCATGTTTTCTTCTGTCTTTAGATCATGATTCTTCAAATTGGTCTCACTAGAATGATTGGACACTGTTACCAATTATCACTAGCTGCAAATCTTGATTGCCTTTGACTTAATAGCCCGTGAGTGATACACTTGCAAAGGTTCTTTTAGTCAAAGTTTTAGGAACAAATTTCATTGCCAGACATTAGCATGACATTAGTAAATAATGATTCGTGAACAGCTTTTGTACCACATATAAACAATTTTAGATTTGCTAAATACCATAATCAATAATAAGTGCGTAGGAGTATAATTGTATTCTTCACACAAAATTCAATGAAGATTTTTTTGATCTATTTTTTCGATAGTAAAAAGTCGCCAAGCACACCAAAATGCGTATTTGCCTTCTGTCAAAAATAAAACCGAACACACTATGTATTTCAAATTGTTCTATTCACAAAATAAAGCATTTTTTGTTTTTGTATGCAACAATTGTATATTATTTGCTTATAGGTCGTTACTATGAAACAGGAACTTATGATCGTATATTTTTTAAATATATACACCAAAGAAATAAAAATTAAGTCGAAATATACAATCTCAGTAACTTATTTTCTCTCTTTGATTCGCTCTCATTTTTATTTTTATACTAGACAATCTACCAATATGGAAGGTAATGCTATATTTGTAGTAATTTCATAATTACAATTTCATTTGATTTTAATCTATATTAAATATTTTTTAAGCCGACTCATTTGAAAAAAAATATTATTTCAAGGAAATCTCTTGGCACGATTGATTATAAAATGTGGTACAAATAACGTAACTTAGTATTTTATTGTTAAATGTAAATACATAGTTTGTAAATAGTGTAAGAAATAAAAAATGTTTTTTTTGTATTTATTTTATACCATCCATAAATTCTACATACTGCCCAACATTCTAAATAAAAGATCTAATACTAATGAATGAATCACCTCTTCAAATAGTATTTACAAAGCCAGATCGGTAAGTCCATCACTTTTTGAATTTCCCGCCTTCTAACTGAAACGGTAACACTGCACTTGTCAATATGCAGTGATGTTTTATAACTATATCTATACACCCAAAAATTGCTAACAATAATTTATTCAAACTGCTTAAGTTAACTAAACACCTTTTTAATAAACATTAATTATATTAATTAATTTAACACCAAGGGCACGGAAGTAAACGTATCAATAGTTTTGGAGTTCAAAAGGAACTGAAATGTTTATAATAAATTAATTTATAACCTTTTCAGAATGTAATGGCAACTTAAATTCAAGCAATCACAAAGATCCATTTCTGATTTATTTTCATAAGATGTCGACGGTATTGCCGAGTCAAACGGGATTGATGTTCTTCGTGGAAGAATATCGTTATTTTTTCCAATTTGTACTCTAGTCTCTCTGGATGGCGTTAGACTTGCGGAATCATATCGAAATAGTTTTTCTGTTTATTTCAGCTGCCGCCTCATTTTTACTCGAGGTCAGTAGACTTGCGGAGCCAAATCGAAATGGTATTTCTTCATTTATTTCAGTCGGTGTCTCATTTTTACTCGATTTCTGTAGACTTGCGGAGTCAAATCGAAATTGTTCGTCTTCATTTATTTCAGTCGGTGTCTCATTTCTACTCGATTTCAGTAGACTTGCGGAGTCAAATCGAAATTGTTCTTCTTCATTTATTTCAGTTGGTGTCTCATTTTGATTCGAAGTCAGAAACTTGCGGAGCCAAATCGAAATGGTTTTTCTTCGTTTTTTTCAGTCGGTGTCTCATTCTGATTCGATGTCAGTAAACTTGCAGAATATGTTCTTCCTTCATGTATTTCAGTTTGTGAGCCATTTTGACTAGATGTCGGTAGACTTGCGGAATCAAGTCGCCATGATCTTTCTCTATTTATATCAGTTTATGGAAAATTTTGACTGGATGTTGTAGGTCTAACGGATTTGAATCGGGTTAATCTTTTTCTTGAAGGCATTTTGTAAGATGTTTCAGTTTGTGGTCTGTTGTAAGTGAATATAGATATATTTTCGAGATCAAATCTTACTGTAGATCGCCATGCCAAAGAAGCCACATAGACTCATCCTGAAATCCAAGTTCAGCTGGCCAATGATCTGAAGATTAACTTCAAACACCTCATTAAAAAATCTTGGCACGATACATGGAGCAAGAGTACTACAGCATCACATAACATCCATCCATCTACTTCTCACTTTCCCTAAACTTTTTGAATAAGAGAGAAGCTGTGACAATAAGACGACTTTCTTAAAGCCACCAAGCTGTATAAGAAAATATAATTAATTTATGTATTGTAATAGATTTTGTAGGTCTGGCGGATTCAAATTGAGGTGATCTATTTCCTGGAAATGATATATTTCCATGTTTGCACAGTTTTTCGGGTTTTTGACAAGTTTGTGAAATTACAATAACTCACTCACTCTTTTTGTTCAACGTCGCCTATATATTCAAAAAAGAAATTGAGTGATTTCAATACTGCCAACTACGTCTACAACATATTTGATTAAATGTGATAAATTGAATAATTATTCTTTTATTGTCGTATCTTCAATGAAGAACTCAGTCAGACTACCCCGTTAATAGTATTAATGAACTATAAAATTCAGTGAAGCAACTGATAGATTAAAAAATGGTGCTTTTAATAATGTTTGAAATTTGGGATTGGCTAAACTCAGGGACTAGTTTCCTAATACAGATACCACGTTTTTTCTGTATTCTCACATTCGTTCGCGATTCTCTCATTTCGTTTATTTTGAATTTTAACTAGTTTTTAAAGTCTCTAGCAAATTTTTTAATTAAGACAAAAAATATTCTAAACATTGCGGAATAGCCGAACAACTTACTCTTTCATTGTATTACAATTCTGACGTGAAAAGAAGATAACCACACTTTTGAGGTTATGGATTTTTAACTAAATATATACTTTTTAACAAAATATCTATTTTGTGTTTGTAATGATTACACGAGTGATATGTTTCAATTCCAATGATAAATTATTTTTCATATATATACCAAAAAGGAATACCATGTCGAATCCAATGGATTAGAACAGAAAAGTATGAAAAATAAATGAATAAAAAAATATAGAAAACAATTGGTTAATTTGTAGTAGAATTTTCTATAGCCATTGCAGAGTCCAGTCAATGCGAAAAAAAGGAAGGTCCATGGAAATTTAGCCTTATAAAAACTTGAAACACTCTAAAGAATTGTTATGAAAGAAACAAGTCTAGTGATTTGAATATTTGAGAGTTTTCCGTAACTCTTTGGATTGGGAATACTTAAGAAACTGGTTTTCATTAAGAGTGTTTCAATGAGCTATTTGTTGATGTCAGCAGTTCAATTCTTCACATTTTTGTCAAGATATATTTATTTACTTGAAAAAAAAACACAATCAAGGCATTGTGAAATAAAGTATTTTCTCTACTGAAAAGCATTTGGGTTTCATAATTTTTGATTCCCACAATTCTATTTGTTGACCATTAATATGTAATTTCTTTTGTGGGATAATTTTTACTACTTTTAGCTTTTTTAAAATTCATTTAATTGACTGAAATTGAGAATTATTCCATTTTATATTATGTGAACTAGTGATAAAAAATTTAGTAATTTGTATGTGAATTTATACCAAGGCTCCAGTAGAATATTTTTTCAAGAAAACTGACAATCTTACTTTATATTTGACATTTAACAAACTCATAGTAGCAAAGAAGCTGAACATGGTAATTTCATCCCAAAAAACAAAAACACTGGTCATTAGCAAAGAACCGATTAAATGTAAGATAGATATTGACGGTAACAACATTGAACAGATTATGGAAACTAACTACTTAGGCATCACACTATCAAGCTATGGATATGCAGAATCAGAAGTAAAAAAACAAATACAGAAAGCTAATAGAGCAGCAGGATGCCTCGATAATACAATATGAAGAAACAAACATATAAGAAGGGA
Organism: Diorhabda sublineata; assembly: GCF_026230105.1. Taxonomy (NCBI): domain Eukaryota; kingdom Metazoa; phylum Arthropoda; class Insecta; order Coleoptera; family Chrysomelidae; genus Diorhabda; species Diorhabda sublineata. The sequence continues at coordinate 11,868,350 of NC_079485.1, read as the reverse complement.
AACTAAAACTAGAATTTATAAAGTTGTTATAAGACCAATAATGACATACACAGCAGAAATGTGGCCGGACACGTCCAAAATACAAACAATGCTGGAAACAGCTGAGATGAGAATACTGAGGAAAATCATGGGGAAACACTCTGAGAGAGAAAGTAGCGACTACATTAGAACATTTAATTTGGAGAAGATTAACGAGTGGTTATTGAACAGAAAAAAAGAATGGAATAACCATATAAGTAGAATGACAGATGATAGGGTAGTAAAGATCGCAAGAGACAAATTGCCGGCCGGGAGGAGAAATATCAGTCGACCCCGGAAAAGATGGAGCGACAATATAACTTAAACGCTCAACAAAAGAAAAACAGGCAGAATTGCCTATAGAAAAGATAGAAGAACAAACTCATTTTTTTAACAAAACAAATTTCATTACAATAGTGTCCCCATCAGCATAGTCCTAAGGGCATCAAATACAAAATAAACTTCACAAAAATAATCTTGGTGTTCTGCTTTATTGGATATACTGAGTCGTTTCCATAGGAGAGTTGAGGGCCAGGTATTTAGTTTATATAATTTGGATAGTTGCTAATCTTTCTTTGTAAGTTCCCCCTAGACGGGGTTATTTAGTTAATTTATGTGGAATTTTTTTAATATGTTATGAGGATGGAGTCTATTAGTTCCTTAATACTTACGCACAGCAAATATAAATAGGGTGACCAAAAACTCCTCTCAAACAACAAATACTAGATTTGATTTTATATTTATTTAAACTAATGTTTCTTTATCTTCATACGTTCTCACGATCGTAGTCGCTATGTGGAACGCACAAACGAGTATTTATGGCGCCGTGAACACTTGTGGAATGCACCATTAATAACATTTAGTATCTATTATTTCAATTTTGTAGCAGTTTCCTGGCAGCCTTTGTATGTTCGTGTATCTATCCATACACCTGAAGACACTCTCTGGCACCAATCTCACTCCTATTGTGAACCAATAGTCAGCTCATTTCACCCAAGTTAAAAAAAACATGGCATATTTTTCATAATTTATTAAGATAATTTATAGTCTACACTGTTTGGCAACAGAATAAATGGTACTGCATTTATCTACTAAATGATGTAGTAAGTATATACAAATAAAGACTGGTCTATAAATTATATATAATATATGCCCTTCACCTTGAAAAAATTTTGGTTAGAAATGAAACATTAAAATTAGGAACACTTTTGAGACAGTACCATACCATAACAGTGTTATGTAATATTTACAAAATACAAACAATATACATCCCTACAAAATTAGCGTATTTTTCAATAGTATAAATCTAACACATAAAATGAACCAAATATCAAGGCTACACTTTCTTCAACAATTATTGTACTACTACTTGAACAACAAGTTACTAGGTTTTATATAAATCCAAAAAGATGATAAAAACACTATTGTCATATATATTTATATAATGTGTGTATTTAGGGAAAATGATTTTCTAGATCTCATGGACAAGTTAAATGAAAATATTTTTTTTTAATAAAAATGTTTATAATTATATTATACAGACTAATATTATTCTTTTTGTATTACTAATATGGCAATAGGGTGAGTTGATCCGAGTTACTTCAACCCAATATAATTTTCTTATAAATTTTGTGCCAATATCAGGTTTATAGAAACAATAAATTTGTTTTTTACAGCACTAATGAAAAAGTTCCGCTTTAATCTACTATTTGTAATGTATTTTTGTGAAACATCTCATAAACGAGGAAGGAGGAAATGACAATCAAACAGATTCATCTATAGAAATAGTGACACTTGATGGTATAATCTATGGTAAGTTTTTATTAGGTCCAGGGGAAGTAGAAAAGGCAGTAGAGCCTAAAGTACAAAACCTGAAAAGATCGATATAAATGACTATAAAAAAATAGAAGCTTAGTTATCACAAGCCTTCCATCATTATTGATCTTATCAGGTGAAATAACTAGTTTTCTTGGGAAAGGCTAACTAATAATACTGCTCGTATTGCTAAACAAGAAAATGTCTTATTCTGAATCTATGACAACATATTTTGTATTTCTGTAGAATCCATAGAATTTATCAACAGAAGAAACATTTATATGTGTCAATTATTTTATAACAGTTATATAACTTTAACTTCAAATTAAGATAAAATGTTACAGTCTTAATATTCTATGGATTATTAAAAAATACAGCAGAATTGAACATTCGAGCTTAGCAAAAAAGCATATTATCTAGCGACACGAATTATTCCGCATTAATAGTAATAGTTTTTCCTTTAGCATCGTCGAATCTATCCATAGTTCTAATATCCATCATCATCGTAATACCAATTGTCATAATGATCAATAAAATAGCAGTTACAAATAATCCAGACCAAATTGGAACAGTTGTGAAACCAACGCAGTCATACGCATCACCGAATTTATTTGTTGAATTTTCATTGTTGAATAACAACTGAATCTGAAACAAAATTGTTTATTTTTAAATAAACCTGTTTTTCAATAATTGTTATAAAACTGATTGGAAGGCAAATGAATATACTCACAACATAATCAAGAGCAGATAAGATTTAAACACTAATAGAAAAAATGTATTATTTTTATATATAATATATTGTTGGTAGATCAATATTTAGTCATAAATATGTGAATTTCACAAAAATGGCACTACCTTGACATTGTTTTCAATTTAAGTTCAATAACATTGAAGTCTGTTGAAAGTCATCTTAGACATTGGTATTTATCTATCAAGTCTTTAACATTGGTAAAGTGTTCCAAATCTTTCTCCTTTCTTGAATCTCAAAGATGAGGAGGCATCCGTGGAGTGTGGACGCCATATTGGAAATTTCAATAAGTACCTATGATTTGACTTTTAATTTAAGTTTTAAAACATTAAAATCTGTAGAAAGTCTTATAGCATTTATTTTTCCACCAAGATGTCATGTTTGATATAGTCTTTTCATAGGTGCTGTAAGTTCCTTGTGTTTCCTTGATTGAAACCAAAAGCAGCTTGACAATGCTCCAAATATAGATGCCGAATATGTGACAGTATTAAGTCAGTATAAATCCAATCAGTACAAACTGGTTCTAATTTAACTAGGAGAGAATATTGATTTCTGATTTGATATAAGATCGGGACTCTTCAGCTTATGGTATAGTACCTTAGACAGAACAGTTCATAATTCTCAAGGGTGAGGGTTGTCATAGATCTAATAGCTTGAATTGAACATACAATTGAGCCTACGACCATAAACTGGACATTTTAGACAAAGACAACAATTTACAAAGTGCAAATTTATTTTAATTATATTATGGCAAGATGTTTTGTTAAAATTTTTTAAACTGAATAATTAAGAAGTAACTCACCTGGAAATCCTTTAACAGTATCTTCAAACTATCATTGGAAAAAAATTGATCTCCACAGTGGAAAGAAAACTTTTCTGGTGCATAAATTGGGGCTGTTGGGATTAGGGTTAAAGTATTCTCCTGGAGAGTGGAATTTGATATAACAGCAGTTATTTCATCTACTTGCTCCCAGTATCCAGAGCTACCATTATTAGTAAATGACATTCTAAAATAAAAAAGATATTCTAGCGGAGGGCAACTAATATAAAATCAATGAAATTCATATATATGCAAGATAGTGTATGAGTCAGTTATAGAGGAAGGATAATATCTAGGTGTGATATTACTGTTACGAACTCGTCCGTGACATGGACCGTGAAGCCGTTTCGGTTATGACAGAAGAGTCTAAAGTTTGGCGGATGTGGTGGTTCTCGGAAAGGCTGTTTTTATATACAGCGGCGATTTATTTACATTGTTTTTATAGAACCAATTTTTAGGAAGGCCTTTTCATTTGTTTGTTCACTTCTTAGAATCAAATTATTCGAGAAATTCTTTTTGGTATAAATACTCGACTGTTTATCAGCAAGCAAGACAGTAATCTGATGTCATCTCGAGCACATTGGTACAGGCAAGTAAACGGTGAATTTAAATAAATCATATGAGTTAGTGTATAGTTTAGTGAATTGTGACAGGTATAGTGTACTTAATGTAAGAGTATAAATAAATTAAGTGAGTAATATAAACAGTGTGTAAATTCACCCCACCATGAAAAACAGTTTAAATAAATTAGAAAAACATTACATTACATACAGTGATTTGAACAAATATATTTATTACTTACTTAAGCACAATATTGTGTTTTGAACTTCCACTTGCTGTTAAAGTATAATAAGTTGAGTTACTTGTATTTATAAAGTAATCAAATTTTATGGTGTTGACACTGAAAAGAGTTATTGGTTATTAAATTTTAAAATAAAAATTGAATAGCAAAATAGTGACAATGAAAGTTATGAACTGTTAACTTCTTGAAATGTAAAACTCACGAGATTTACAATATTTATAACTATTCACATGTACTCAAATATAATTTCAACACTTACGTGTCATCATAGGTATAGTTTGCTTCAGAAACATACAAATATATGTTAGATGTCTTGTAAAAATGCGTAGAATTTCCGTAGGGAGGAATCGGCACTTCTGAATTAGTTGTGCTTCCAGTATCTGCAGAGGTATCTTCTAAAAGAGATCTTGTCAGTCTTGATTTTACAACTTCTTCAGATGCAACCTGGAGGTAATGTAGGTAAAAAATTTAAAAAGATGCTTTTGTGTACTAAAAGTATTTTCTTTTAAATTTACAATTTAATGGTGAGTTTAAATTTATAAATATAAGCCATTTTAGAAAATTCGTATCTATTCATACAAAAGTTGTTATATTTCTGGTTTGGGTAATTGCTACCAGACATCATATAAAATTTCTAAGCTAAACTATCTTTGGAAAGTTGGGGGTAGCCACATTATGTGAATAAAGGAATATTCAAAATGTTTGAAGAAAAACGTAACAAACTGAATGGCATGTTTGACAATGGATTTTTATTTATTATATTATTAGGTCTGGAATAGGCAACACTCATACTACTCAGAAACAGTAACTACTGAAATAGTATAATATTTTTCCGCAATCAATCTATTACCAAGTTACAAAAAAACGGTTTCAAAGTATTAGTAAAAGTACTGTTAAAAAATTTATTGTTTAGGGGCCATCCATAAAGTACGTCACACGTTAATGGGGAGGGAGGGTATCACCGAAGTGTGACATCGTGTGACAAGGGGCATGGGGGGATCAATAGTTTTGTGACGTCACATGTTAAAATTTGAAATACTAAAACGCAAAGTTTGGATGTGAATTGAAAATTTAGAAAATTTTATGAAATGTTGAAATGAAAATAGCTGTTTTCTCTAGATTATTTTTAAATACATACATAAATTTAAAAAATGTGTGACGTCACATCGGGAGGGGGGTTATAAAAATGTGACAATCTGTGACAAGGACGGGGGGAGGGGTCCAAAAGTCCTAAAATTCGTGTGACGTACTTTATGGATGGCCCCTTAGAGCTTGGAGTCAAATATAATGAAAAACAAAACTTACAACCTTCATGTCGAAATTTCGTTGACAAAAGAAAAAAAATGTTAGAAATCATTTTCGTTTAATTTAGTCTTTTTTAAAGCATAATTGTTTATATGTTTAGTATGATACTCACCCATGATGTGTGATAGGCTGTGTAAACTGCTAGAATATTATTATGTTTTCTAGATAAATCCTCGAAAATTGCAGCAATAGCAGCATCTAAAAATATTACTTTTGTGAACGGCTCAGAAAATAATTAATTTAAAATTTATGATAGCACAGTTGATAAGACTATATCCAAATTTATAACAAAAAATATAAAATACAATCCAAAACCTTATAAGACAAACAGTTGACAGTGGCAATTTGAGTAGTGAACTGATATTTCTCAAACATTATAATTGCATTATACCTGGAAACCATTACAAGTCAAGCATTAGCAAATAAATGGAAATCTCAACTCTTTGAACCAACAGAAGTTGAACTTTACTTACAACAAATTTTTTGAGAGTTAGTATTAAATCTGTATCTAATTTAGTGTATATGATTATACATTTTCTAATACTCAAACCATTTTTGGACAATGGGAGGGTTATCTTATTTCTAAATCTATATTAAAAAATACACAAAAGAGCATATATTGAGTGTAAATGACATTTTCAAACTAAATATTATAACTTCTTGAAAAAAAAATATATCATGAGAGAAGTACTATATATATCTCACCATGTCTCTTCAACATGACTATCCTGTCTTCAGAATCCTTAGCATCATTTAGATTAACAACAAGTATATCAGTCTCTGGAATTTCAAAGCTTTTTCCAAATTTGTCAACAGGAACTTCAGTAATTGAGACATCTAGATGCTTTAAAGCTGTAATTGGATTCTGTACATTAGGTAAGTAAGAAACTCTTGTTGACTTTTTTAATTCAACCAAATTGGGGAATGTTACAGCTGATTGATCATGTTGAGCAAAATCTTCTGGACTCAACTAAAAAACCATATTCACTATAATATTTACATTCACAATAACATCAGTTCATGTTTGGGATAACTGAAAATTGATACTTAAAAATGATGAAAACTATATTAGTTCATTAGAAAAATTTACCAATATACAGGTTTAGACATTACATTACTTTGAATTGTATGGATATTCATATAATTCAGGTAATGTGAATTTTGCAATTACATATTAAGTCAATAAATAACATGAGTTGGGTAAATAATTCAAGAAATATTAAATAAAAATGAAGATTTTGGTACAGGAAGAAGAGTAAAGAGTGGATTAGTTAATTGTATTTATTTATTGAATGAAGTATTAAATTACCTAAACTTCTGAACCAAATTATCAAATATCCCTGGAGTACTTTGTACTTCCTATGTGATAATCCCCAATAAATGCTTGTAGAGATACAAAGAACTAATTTTTTGTTGTTGCTACTTGTACAATTAATAAGATTTTTTATTAACATATAACCTTGGAACCTTGGAAAATGGTATTTTAAAAGATGAATTCAATGACTAATATTTATTGTTCCATTATTTTGTATCGGAGAGAATTTCTCTAGCACTATTAATTACAAAGTTAGTTCATGGTATATCAAAGATTTGTTAGTAATCTTATGAAAGAGTTAATTTTTATACACACTCAGAAAAATTTCAATTTTTCACTTTCTATGGATACCAATGCAAGAATATTGTATTGGATTCACCTTTTTACGTAGGACTGTTAGTGATCATTTCATTATCATTTCTTTATATAAATAATAGTTATTGAAATTATTATTCCAGTATAGAGAATATTCAGACTACAACATAAGTCTTGTGATTCTCATTGTGCCTGTCCTTAAAACATGTGATATATACTTACAGTTTGTTCTGCAAATATTACTAACAAATATCCCTCATCCAAATAGTGTTTAATTTCATTTTTAAATATATCTTGATTAACTCTATTTAGGGCTGGAACATGTTCGTTGGTCCTGAAAAATAAAAAAAACTTATTTAAACTAAACTAGTGAATTTTGGGATTTAATAAGATCATATGACCTATAAAAATGAAAACAGAAAGAAATACCACGACATATTTTACTTTATAAATAAAATGAGTAGAAAGGATTTGTTTAGGTAATAATAAATAGGTATAAAAGGGAAGAGCCAAATAGCAAACATTTAAATAATAATTAAGAGTAATACCTTTTGTTTGACCACATGAAACACGGGACAAATTCTGCACATTGTACTATATTAAAACCTAAAAACAATGCTGCAAAAAGCAATGCACTGGCACTCATATTTAGAAAATTGTCCGTATTTTTTTTAAAGCAGATATAATTTAGATTTGATCACGTGAAAGTGCTACCCAACATTTGACAATCAGATCACACGGTTTGACTGTTTTCAGTGCTCTTGACAGGACACTCGGTGTTTTAATATCAAAGCTCTGTGTTTCTATTCAGTGTTGCCAGTTTTAACGTTATACTGATTTACCAATAGGAGGGGTTTTAGTTTACGTTAGCAATTCGTTTCATTGTATTCTAAGAATACAAAGTAACAAATGTATTTTTTTAGTAAATAACCCTAGTGTTTATTTGAATATGCTCAAAATAAAAAAGTTCTTATTCTGCGTATAACTGTAAAAAATGTTATTTATTTAGATTAACTAGAAAGAGTTAGGTTAGAAATAGTTAATACAGTTTTCTAGTCTCTTACCAGGAAACAAACACACTAATTCAACGAAAAACTTCCTAGATAAACATTTTCACAAACTGATATTTATACTAATTAGTGAAATTTACTGAAAAATATCAGACTTCAATTATACATACTGCCCAAACAAAGCTTAGACAAGTGCCAAAGTTACGAATAATACTAATAACAGATACCCAGCGGAACTGTACAACAAACTACTCGTAATATTGATTAAAGTAAAAGTATTACCTTCCAATTTAACAATCTCGACAGTTGCTGCCTACCTCGACATAACATGAGAATGGGATATTTTGTGATTTCTCTCAATAGAGAGTAAACGAAACCGAGTTTGTTATATCAATAGGTTCTACACAGTAGAAGCTAAAAGATTTAAAAAAGTGTCTGAATTTACTGAGTTTCTTCAAAAAAAATATAGCCACAAGGTATTGGAAGCAAGCTATGTGCTGCCAATTATGGGTAAAATCAGTACATCTGAGATATACAAAGTTAACATTCAGTCCAGATATCTCCCGAGTCAACTATCGACAATATTGAAATATCGCATCAATCTGATATTACAACAGTGGTTGAACAGAGAACTGTTTGAATATTCATATATGGTTTGGTCCTTTTTAAGATGGTAATTTGTTCTATTTTGTTTCCAGTTTCTCCACCCAATTCTTTCCAAATTCTTCTGCCTCTCATTTAACCATCTCTCTGCAAACTTGCGTTCACTTCACACATCGTTACTCATATTGAAGCTTCCGGTCCAGCTCTCCTTCTATGTTCCAGCTATCTTACTCTCGATATTTTAAGTATCTTTATTGTACTTCTCTATTTATTCGCCTTCTTTATAGACCATTTTCTTTTTTCGGTCCCATAATAGTACGTATAACTTTTCTTTACATTATCATCATTATTTCGGCCTTTTTCTTTGTCATACTCATCACCTTTGCAACATAAGTCATAATGGACCTTATTATTGTTTCAAATATTTCAAATTTTGTTTTCATTTTCCGTCATTTGCTCTTCAGCATTTTTCTATTTGAACCAAGTGCTCCAATCGCTGCTAGTATCTTCTCTCTTACTTCTTCTGTTCTATCTCCTCGTTCATTATTATTACACCTAGGTAGTCGATTTTCTTCAACCCTTCAAATTCGCATCTTCTAATTTTCTTTTTTTTTATTCTTTCTTCTCTCTTTCCGCTACATTGTAATTTTAAGAGCCATTTTTTCGACTTCTTTAATAATTTTTTCCATATTTCTTTCATTACATTTCTATTCTTTGTTACTATAGATATATCCTCTGCGTGTGTTATTACTGGACCCTCTCTGTTTCTCTGTTTTATTATTGATATTTTTTGTTACATAATGGAGGGTAAAGACAAATAATCTGTCTGTCGCCATATTGTGTTCTTAGCACTTAAGTTTTCCAAGTTCAGTCTTATTAGTTTTATTAACTGAGGTGGGATTTTCATGTATATATTTCAAAGCTTTACTCAGCTTTATTTTTAAAAATTGTGTTTAAATATTAATATATGATTTGGTAACTCCTACGGGGGTAATTTGTTCTGTCAACGGTAGTTGTCTTCGTATTTAGTTGATCTCCTATACTTTATTCATATACATATATTCAGTTGTTCTATAAATGGTAACTTAATTGTTGACAATCCTTCTTTTTTTGAGGAGAAGGGGCAAGAAGTCTGCTGGTATTTCAATTCGAATTGGATCAAAAAAACAACACAATGAAAATCTACCGGATGATTATACGTTTGAAGACAAATGCTAACAAAAATGTGCAGAGCAATTTCAACTGAACTCAACGCAAGTCTAATCCATGGGATTGTTCTGGCTTTGGATGCCATAAAATTTTGGGGCCGATACAGGAACTACTCGACTTGTTTGTTGGTGAAAGTTCATATGTTACGTCTTATCACATTTCTTCTACAGTTTAAATGTCATACAGCTTGCTCTGACATTAATCATGCCATATCGGTATAGTTTTTATATCTATTGATTTTTTATGTAAAAAGCAAGCATAAGAGGGTAAACCATATCACACTCGAGAAGTTCTAGTGGTGCATGCCGTGTGGAGATGCCTGTGGATATTGATCTTGAGCTTCTGTAGGTTGTAGTGTAGGGGAAAGACGTACCTTGGTAGCTGATTCCACAGTACTGTTCCAAAGAAATGAGTCCTGATATATTGATGTTCTGGGTGTCTGTAAACGGACTCGGGGTTGATGAGCTACGTTTACCTGTGGAGTAGGTTTTGGAAAAACTGCTCTAGGTGAGATTATGCTGGACAGCTCGGAAGAGCATCTGTCATGGTAGAATGGGTAAAACAGTATCAGGTCAGCGACCTTTCTTCTATACTCTAAGCTGTCCATGTTTCTGGTCAACACTAGATCGCCTATTAGTCGAATTTTACTCGTCTGTATTGAGCAAGCATGCTCAGGGTATGCTTGGAGCCGAGCTTAAAATGTGCGACCAATACTCCAAAGATGGGTGAATCTGATACGTGTTTTTATACATATTTTTTTGTTGCACTTCTCTTTGATGTGTTTGCTGTGATATATATATATATATATATATATATATATATATATATATATATTTAGTTCTTATGAAATACCTTGTATCGCAGACTTCGACAAATCCTTGATGTCCATCTCAATTTTAGATATAATGTAGAGAATGCATTAGGTTTATGACGAAAATTTTGTGTCAATATATTCAATTATAAAAGAAATTTTTGTAATATGATTTAAACAATAAATAAATCAATGCTTGTCTAATTTACCGTCTGACATTCATGCCTAAAAATTTTATTTCATTATTTCCTATTTTCGTGCCAAATTTTTTAGGAGAAAAACTCTATGAACGACTTCATGTATTTTTCTAAACAAAACAATAGACAATAATCAATAAAACGATTGGACACATAACAATTTGAATTTCAAATATTATTATATTCGATAACCAACAGTGCAATGGTTGACTAGATCGGCGAACCAATCGTATGCCCATCTGTTCATTCAGAGAATAGTTTTTCGTATTTGAAGTAGTTTGTGAATTTAACAGATTCGATAAAACGTTTTTTGTGTTGTACCATGGATAAGTGTATTGTAATTGTAATATATTTTTTTTCATTCATAGAAGCGTTAGTGTAGCTAATTTTAAGTATTTGGAGATTCTCAAACCTGCCTATGTACTTCCCAAAATTAAAGCAAATAAGCATTATAGAGATAGTAAATGTCCTCATCCAATAACGTAGAGAAAGCAATTGACAGAATTTTCCTAAATAAACAGGAAATTGCATAACAAAAAAGGGAATAATTCCCTTAGAAGCGGACACAAGCAGTCAGGAACATATCAATTATGGTAACCCAAGTTGTACAAAAAGTCTTCGACTCATATGGCTCTAAGGGTTATTGCATAATATTCCTGTCTCGTATATATTTTTTCTATGAAAATGATCTTTATTGACATAGAGTTGGTTTACATGTGTGTGTGCTAGAAATTCTATAGAGCGACACTTTTCACAAAAGACCTGATGTAGGTCGATTTCAAATGCCGATATTTAAAATGATTAAAACAATTATTAATTCTTGAAATGTGGATTTTCTAATATTTCATTTGAATTTTCTTTCAATACTTTATTCAGTTACACATAGTAGGGCATTTTTTATTTCTTTGGAGTAAATACAAATTCATTTATATATTTCATTTTGAGTATTTGCTATTACTGTAAAAAATTATTAACGATTAGCTGTTGTATTTTAGGTGATTCACTGAAGTTGCTGTTTGTCGATGAAAATCCAGTTACCTGCCTAATTTCAATTCGAATATCAGTTAACGTGTCGGATTAATCAAATTTCAAGTAAAAAAGTAAATTATAACTACTGTTATGATATGTTATGTGAATCTCGCGCATAGGGACTTTAATTTTTATAAGATGTGGAAACATAATGGAAATTAAACAACAGGTATGCGATTTGTTCAATGCAAAGTTCTCAGACACACCTATCTTCTGATCAATATTCAGTTGAGAGAAAATTCAAAAGAACTGATTATGGTAGGAAATATTCAAAAAGTTGGTTGTCTTAAGTATCTGAAGACGTGAAACTTGATGTTTATTACATGGTGAAGATAATCCAAAATATTTCACGGTAAATTAAAGTCGACTTAGGTATATCTTAACGGTTGGTAATACGTAGTCTGAACCCAGTCATGGTGATCCTGATCACCGCATGTTTGGGACAGTTTGCAGAATTCATGTAACAACAATCCACATTTTTAAAGAAATTATGTTTTTTGATGAGTAACATTTTGTCTAAATAGTTCAGTGAATCATTAAATTACGCATACTGGAGTAATATAACTAGATGACTGAAGGTCATACCCAACACCATCAGAAAATCAATGTCTGGGCAGCGCACCCTCACATTATGGAGAGATGTTCACAAGTGTTTAAACCAGTATTTTTCTAGGAGCTGGATTGGTAGATAAGGATCAATAGACTGACCAGATCTTAAACCTCTACATTTTTCTCCACTTTTTTCTAAAGGGTTATTTATAATCAAATGCTTATGTCGATCATGGGTGCTATACTCTATTTTGGAGAGGACCATATATATTAAAATTAGAATGTGTAGACGGGCCAGATTCAAATGAAAAAAATGTACTGAATTGAACATTTTGTTTACTTAGTTATATAGTATATAATATATGGTTGTAGAAAATCAATCAGTTATGAAAAAGGGTAATTATTTGGAGCTCGAAGATCCTGATACTTGACTTCTCATGTCTTTGACAGTTTTTAATAAATTCACCATCAATGAGACGACAATAAAACTTGATTTCAGGGCATTCGTATCAAAGTGTATCTTTAAGTTAAACTCCTTACAAACTGCAACTGTTTGATTGCAAATTAAACACTTTCATTTCTATTAAACAATACATACCTAGACAATAAATATATAACACCAGAATATTTCTTACTTTATTCGTAAAATATAGAGTAATAGAGAATGCCGAAAGGGAAATAGAAATATCAAACTAAAACTTTAAATAGAAAGTAGTAGTGAAGTACTGCATTTGGTAATCCACTTATCCATCGTTGAATTTCTGACCGAAAGTATTTTAGGAAGCCTGTCGTGGACTTAACAATATCAAAACATTTCCCATTAAGCACCGTTTTTATTCTAAAGCAGACTCGGACTTAGCATGGTACTAAATCTGGTGAGGAGACACAGGAGGAATTTTATCGATCAAAACTTCAAATCGATTTGTGGGACGACGCAACATGATGAAGAAAAAAGACGTTGATCCAGTTTTCAGGTCTTTTTTTATACATGTTTCGCAATCGCCAGTATCCACTTATCATATTAGGTGTTTAACAGTTTATAGATGGAAACGAATTTGATGTACTATTAATAAAAGAAAACAATGATCACGATCTTAATGTTCGGTTGACTGACTTTTTCAGACTAAACTGATTTACTATTGAATATTCTGAATTTTTGTGTCAGGGTCATAGTAATAGTTAGATCTAGCCCCTTTTTTGCACAATGGTGGAAATTTCCATTATATCATTGAATGCTTAAAAATTATATAAAAGAACAAGTTCACTTTAAGTTGATCATGTCTGGATATCTTTTTATGTCCATTGTATAAAAAACATAGCTGTCAAAAATAAGCAAGTGTCACTATCAGTGAAACGAGCTTGAGGATTTCATTTTGCTGTTTGTTGTAGTTGCAATGAACGTATGATTTCGTTTTTAATTTTGTTTGATTATATTTGAGTTTCTATTGCTAAAAAAGATTTGTAAAATGTGTTTTTGTTATTTTTAAGCAATTTCTGGAAAAGTTTGCGTTAAATTTAAAAAATACCAGATGCTACTTATCTCTTAATGTATGGGTAAAAATATTTCTACCAATTTTTTCTTATTCGTTATTATTCTAGAAACCCCTATATGAGAAGGAAATCGAAGATTATTTGACTCAGTTGAACGATGGCTGGCTATCAGAAGATGGCCTTGATGACGAAGATTCCGATAATGAGCTGCACAACGCTGATAAACTATGAAGATACCTAGAGGAAGAAAATGACAAAGATAATAAAGTTGAGGAAACTGTGGTTGCTGTTATAGTAGACAAAACTCTTGACCCTGATCCTCCTCTTGTTCATAAGGAGGTAAATGATCAGCTATCTAATTATTTGCTCAGTTATCCCATCGACAATCGAAAATTGATATGGAGAAAAAGGAACATGGTATATGTTACGGACAAAACTACTTTCTTGGGCGATGCTGCTTCTCCTGATGAGATAACTCAACTGGAAATCCCATACTAGTGTTTCATCCATATTATTACAAAGGATTTTGTCAAAAGATTAGTGGAACAAACAAACCAATAGTACCAATGAATTATTGACTTTGTGTAGATGAACAGATGTGGCTACAAAACTCGGACACTCTTTAAAACAATATCTGTCCAATAAGCCCCACAAATGGGGTTTCAAATTATAAGTGTTATCTAATTTGATGGGATATACCCACAAATTTGAAATTTAGTCAGGATACGAAAATTTAGAATAGGTTAACCAGATCTTGGTGCTACAGGAAATGTGGTGGTTCGTTTGCTTCGAGGAATACCAAGAATGATAAGTCACATTATTTACTTCGATAATTTTTATACCTCATTACCATTGGGAACTGTCGAACAAAATAGAATTCTAAATAATAAATTACCAGACAGAAAAACCTCCATGAAATTATCAGTGCCTCGAGGAAGTTACGAAAAAAGAGTATCTACAGTTGATGGTGTACTACTACAGTAGAGTTGTGTGGTATGGAAAGATAATAAAGTGGTAATCTTATTATCCACCTATGCTGAGGATTTACCTGTGATAATATAATTCAGTTTCTATACGTTTTTTCTATATTTTTATTCTAATATCTACAACTAATCGACCCTTCCAACAGATACCTACTTATATTGCGGCACAGTAAAAGTCCTATACGCGATTCACCACATTTCATTTGTGGACACCTCGATGTACTTTGGTTGAACTAATCCTAATTTTGATTTGTTTCAATCAATTATTTTTTCCGACAACAGTCCCAATGCAAATGAAATGTGGGGGAGCATTCCTATAAGTAATTGTTTAGAAAATTTACTAGTACTAATTAATTCATACGTTCGTGATTACTAGAAGAAAACAAAACCAACTTACAATCATCTGACATTCTCTGGTAATTTGACTGTACCAAGGGTAACATTTGAATTATTATAATATATTTAAAACGAATGCATTATTTCCAATCAATAAGAAAATCATAGATATGGTAAAAGATACATCTTATAACATTTAATTAGACCTTTAGTATGTATTAGATACACCCACAGCCATACCTACCACAAAATAAAGGCGTTCTTTCGTTCTTCTATCCACGTGGTGCGCGCGCCAGGGGTGGCAGCCAACGTGAACCTGGAAAAAGTGGGGTGAAACTTGAAATCAGTTTCAATCGGGATGTATGACGTGATGTAACGGAATTTCTTACGTTACGGTGTTTTTCGTGTAACTTTCGCGAAGGTCGTATTCGTTTTCCATTCCCCTAAATCATCATAATAAGTCTTAGGTACATGTAACACTGTAGATTATGTTTGAATGATCAAGAACAGATATGTTTAATACAACACTCTGAGTATTCATCTAATTTAATTCTCATTGTAATTACAAAAAATATTTGCGAGAAAAAATTAAATTATTATCAAATCTATAAATATAACAAAAATGTCATGAACGTCGAGAAGTGACAAGTGTAAATAATTATTTGGAATATATTGAAGAATTTGAAAGATTTATTAAGAATCGAAAAAAAAAAAAATCAAAACCATCCGAATTAACAACTATTCATCTATATATCTACCTTATAGCTACGAGTTTTCGATATTGAAAATTACTTACTTCTAAAGCAATGTTAAATACAAAATAGTTACTTAGATGTTTCGAGGTTAAAATTATCTTCAATTTATTTAGATATATCTGTTTGAAAATATGTCGGGTATTTAAGATAAATGTATATTCCTTAGTGATGGAAAATTCAGCGTATGCTCCAAATACAGCTTATCTAAATTCTCCAACTTTAGTAGTGTTTTCTCAAGCTGCCGGGGGACTACAAGATACTTTGGGTATTCAAAGACCATCTCAGGTTAGTGTAATTTTAGTGAAATAAATAAATAAGTGATTAATTTTGAGTTATCGAAATAATTGCATGGACGATAACTAATTACTTTGAAAAAAAAATTAGTTCGACAGTTTCAAAATGTACCTATTTATAATGAGAATTATCAAATAAATTTTTATATATAAGTATATTTATATATATATATATATATATATATATATATATATATATATAAATGGTTTTAGGTCTCTTCTTTTTCAAAATTAGTTTTTTTTTGATAATTAGTTTTTAAAATAAAGATAAATTTTGACGTTTCGACTTTTCTTTATGTCTTTATCAAAATATGATATTGACACTGATATTGCTTATTTATATTGATCTATAGATCACCTTCATCATAAATATCAAAATAAGGATAAAATCAACTTAGAATTCTGTTCTAATAAGAAAAATTAATTTTTCCTTGGTCCCTACATCTCAAATATATAGCAGTAATCAATTAAATTATTTGTAATTTTATTAGAATTTACAAAATAGAGCTATAAATTTCACTTAAATTATTTAGATCTTTTTTATCATTTAAAGCTTTTTCGTTCTTATGAATGTGAACCATTTCTAAAAATTCTCTTTTTCTTGTATTAGATTCCGTTTCGAGAATTTTTGAATCTTTATAATTGAATGTATGTTTTTTTGATATTTCATGGTTCATTAATGCAGTTCTATTTTTTTATCGTATTGATGACCTCTTAGTCTATTTTCTAAATACTAAGATGTTAACCCTATATAGACAGCGCCACAATTAATATAAGGCACTTGATATATAATATTACTTCTTTTGGTTTTTGGTGTTTTAGATTTTAATTTAGTGAAATATTTGGATAACGTATTATGTCCTTTATGACTTATACTAATTGTGACGCTGTCTACATAGGGCAAACATCTCAGTATTTAGAAAATAGACTAAGAGAACATCAATACGATTTAATTGATTACTGCTATATATTTGAGTTCTAAGTTGATTCTATCCTTATTTTGATATTCATGATAAAGGTGATCTATAGATCAATATAAATAAGCAAATTGTCAGTGTCAATATCATATTTTGATAAAGAAAAGTCGAAACGTTAAAATTAATCTTTCTTTTAAAAACTAATTATCAAAATAAAAACTAATTTTGAAACAGAAGAGACCTAAAATCAAGAACATTTAGATGCATATACATATTATACAAAATTCCATTTTATAATATTTGATGTGAAAGTAATACTATAAAACTTCATACTTTGTTAATATTTTTTTGTTCCAAAAAAATAGAATTTTGCTAGAGTCATCTCTCAAAACTATGTATCTTCTCAACACTAATCAACAATACAAAGCAACAAGGTAAATCTCAAAATTTCCATCCTTATTTCAGCCAATAATTCAGATAATTATAAAAATTCAATAGTTTTGGATATCTACGTCTACCTTCACTTTCTGAGCTGCTAGTCCCGACAAAATCCTATTTCATATGGTTACCATTGCAGCTTATTTTCCTGCCAAGGACTCTTCTCGTTCAACTGTAGAATTATTGCCTCAACCTTACATAGATCACTTAACCTTTGTTAGAACAACTGCCTTAACGAATCTAACACCTCACTCGCTATTTATAATATACATAAACCTTCATAATAGGGACTTAATATTTCATGATATTGGGTTAGGTTAGGTTAGGTAAGTCTCCCTATTAAATTCAATAACTACGTGTGGCAGACAGAATATGTTGATATTTTTTGGAACGCTAACAATTCTGTTATTAGGATAAAATAGAGCTGCCACAACATTACTACATGAATGAAAAGAAATATGTAATTTTTACCTGTAATTTTTATCCGAGAGTCATAGCCATAGGTCCAACTTTCATCTCCAGTAACATTTTTGGGGATGAAATTCGGATTTGTATGACGACGATTCTCCAATTCCATGCAAATTGAAATACGATTTTATTTTTGTTCATAACTCGAAAGTTCCGGAAGAAATTTGAAACTCACTCCTCTCATATGCAAATCATAATATATAGAAACGTTTTTTGGCACACAACTTTCGAATTAGTCAAACGTTTGAACTAACGAGTTTGTCCACTTTTTTGACATCTTTACTCGTTGTTTCCAATTTTAAATTGTTCATACCACTCGTAAACAATTTAAAATTACTACGTTATCTCCATAGATAAGTTTTAACAACTCTTGAGTTTCTTTTGTTCTTTTTTTCAAATTTTAATGAAACTTCTGATAACTCAATGAAGATATGAGTAGTCCAATAATATAGAACAGGTTTGAATTTGTTTACACTTGTCGATACTTGTTTCAATATGGAGAATATTACTTGCAGCGTTAGAAACTGGAGTTTTTTTAACACATATATACAATATTTACAATTTATACTCGATAGTTTTTCAGCAGTATCAAAAACAAAAAGTGAATATATATTCTTCTTTCTTAGTTTGGAGGATACATATTTCCACTGATTAATCAAATGTTGAAAGCCATTTTCAAATCCTCTCTAATTAAATTTTTGTTAAATAGTTAAGTCGAAAATTTTTTAAACTTTGTGAATCAATCTTGCCGTACAAATGGAAAAATTGAAATATTGCAATAATTCTTAAATTTTCATCTGAATTAGTATGGAAATGGAATCAAAAAAACAGCACAAGCATATTAATCCTAATTTGAATGTATAAATCATAGATATAAGTTTCTCCCCGAAAGCAATTAAAACGCTGCATTCATCGAAAACCACTACTAATGACGAAATGTCGGGATAAATTAGTTCACATCCATTTGAAAAGTTCTTATTATACATTTATTATGAATTATAGGGTCTTCTCAGTTACGATATATTTTACCGTCTCCCATTTCACAACTATCCCTCACAACAAAAACTGTGGAAATCTCCTAAATAAATGTCTATTACTTATGAACTATTAATTTAGACAACTATTTTTTAAAAAACTTACAAATACCTCTAGAAGCTCATTTCCACGCAAACGATTTGTTTTTTACAAAGGAAAAGAATTGAAACTGTCTCTTTACAAACTCACAAGCTAGTAGAACTTGCTGCCAAACGATCTAGTTTTCTTTGTATTTAATTTGTTTTGTAATATTTTTGTTTATTTGTACTTTCCCGTATCATTTTTATTGCCATGGATTTTTTTTGGTTCAGATGTTTATTTTTCTATATTTGTTGGTTTCACTATTCAACATTTTTTAGTTTGCCTGAAGCTATGACTTCACGTCTTATATTTTATTAAAAGGAAACAGAACTAGACGTTATTGAACTTTTTGTGTTTGTAATGATTTTTCTGTATTTGTAACTTTGATGTCCTTTGTAATAGATCAAACACACCTTCTAACTCTCTTTTCATGAAAATCGTCCAAACACCATATGACATATGGTGTTGGATGTCATATATCACACCTCACCTCACCAAGAGTTTAATGATAGAATAATTGAACTATCCTCTTCTTATCTCTCAACCTTTCAGAATCTAACTATAAAGTGTGTGTTAACTCCTATTAATTACTCATTACTTGATAGAATAATTAATCTGAAACCAAAGCCACTAATATTAACTTAAAAAAGTCGATTCCGATAAGGCGTTAGTCCTATTCAAGTTCATTATGACGAGTCCGATTTGCGTGAGACAAAATATACTTACTATCAATGAATTGTCAAGTAGAATGATTACAGAACCGAAATCATGTGCAGTAACAATGCTAATCAGACATAAACATATGTCTCTGTTATTGATGGATCGGATTGCAACAGGCTCTATCGACGAATCGTCTCGTAAAATAAAAATAAAGAGAACTGTACTATGAAAGAGACATGACAAAGAATAATGACTGGCCAAGAAACGATGAGAAATGACAATGCCAGTAAGATATTGGCATTCAACTTCGTTGTTAATAGTCTTGGAACAAATGGCAATAAATAGGAGTCGGAACAAAGCTAAAAATACAAATTATTCATTTTATAGGTGAAACTTTCTTGAAATATGATTAATTCTTCACATTATGGTTTTAAGTCCTTAACTTCAAAGATTGCAAATTACAATATTAATATATTTTAACAAAATTTTGCGGAAAATGGAATATTTGCACAAGTGCTCTTAAAAGAAAAATTGTGCTTCAATTATATTATGAAAATATAAAAATAAAACTCGTGAAATCGTGGAAATACAGTAATTCCCAATTCCAAAGAATCCATGAAACTATAAATATATCATTTACCAAGATTAAGAAAGCGCAGGTATTAAATAAATGGTAATTATTATGTATAATAAAGCCTACAGGCGAAAAAATATTAATAGAATTTAATTACAAAAACTAGAAATACTTTATATTATATAGTATAAATTCAATGAAACACTATCAAAAATTCATGATGATAATGAATTGTTGGAACGGTGAAATTCACATTATTGGCATTTCAATATCAATTTTTGCTACTGAAAATCAGTTGATATTTTCAGTCCTGAATTATGAGTCAAAACCACTATGAAGTAGAATTAGTAATACAGATCCATAACAATATTAAATAAGTTTGCAATATGTTAATTAACGAAATTAGAATTCCCAATTTCAAAGTCACAATACCTCGATTCAAGTTGTAATTCTATTATTTAACACATAAAACTCTTCATTGACCCAAACAACGTGAAAATCGCGCCATATTAAATTATAAGCTCATGACTATAATATTTGCAAAATTCGAATAACAGCACACCTTTTGATATTAAAATTATTCAGTAATTAGTTACTATTTATAAACATGGCTATACAGATAAATGGGAATTTTAAATTCGAGAATAAATCAAAGATTACAGGAAAATAAGTAATAAGTAATCTTAAAAGCAAATAACAACCGCGAAGAATTAACAGCAAAAATACGTAATAAAATATTTGTTCGTAGTAAGTATTATGACAACATGAAATATAGTTAAATATAAAAGCGAAGAAAAGAAAGTAAGGATACTGGGCTGAGAAGATTGGTTACAAATATCCCCTAGTTTTGATTCTTGGTTTTTTGAAATTAGGAGAATTTTTTTCAGTTTTTTGAAACAAATGGGGGAGCCTTTGCTTGCTTTCATAGTTTCTTGACATTCGTTGCTTCATTAAGGTATCAGTTTGGGATTTATTCAAAAGTTTACAAATTTCATTTTTTTTATACATTTAAATTTCCCTACCCACTGCCTGTGATGTGATATGGTGATATCAATCAATTATTCAATCATTCGCTTTGAGCAGCAAATATCTTGTTCCATATTGAATTAAAAACTTAGTAGAAAATGAACTGATTTTTTTGATAGTAGAAGTGGTGTGAGTCCTCTTAAAAAAACTAAGTTAACTGTAATTCTGCTGAGTCATCTCTCTATAGATACAATCACAATTTCAAGTTCTATTTTGACATAAAATAAACAAAAATAGTTTTGCTGTACAATGCTATCGCACAAATATTTTTTTTTAAAAGGGGAATAAGTCCATTCCTAATAATTATAATTAATTATTAGGAAAAATTAGCAAATATTACTTATCTAGTACTAGTGCATTAAAAACCATATTATTAACTACATAATGGTATTATTGTTCTGATGAAATGATGAGAAGTAATTGAAAACTGTTTTTTTCTATGGCTATAACACAAAATGGCTACATCTTAACTGTTCTTGATAGATCGATAAGGTAAAATGTATTTCCTTACATGGTTAAACAATGACTTCGTTGTGTTACAAGTGTATTACACAATAAATCGAGTCTTCTATGGAATGTCAAAGTTCAAGCAATGACAGCTCTATTTACTCATAATTGTATTGTGAAGTGACATTAAATTTGTTCATATTATTAGTTACATCATTTCGCTGTTACCTATTAAGGCCGTAGAAAAAGTATAGTGTATAACTATACTATAACATGGAATGCTAATTTGCCACTCATATGAAGTTTACAGCATACTGTAAACTTCATACTTATGGGAAATGACCATCATTCCTTGTTCGTTAAACAATATGCTATTGTTTAGTTCTCTATCGCAAGTCCTACTGTTTGGTTCTTATACTATTAGATTGAAGAGGGAGTTTTATTTGAATATAACTGCTATTAAAGTGGTAAATTAAAGGAATGAATAGACAATATGCTACACTACAATGAATTCATGTACCTACCTGTAAAGAAAACGACAATCTGGTAATTTGGTCTGAAAGTGATGTTGGTGAGTAAGAGTTACTATGAAAGTCATTACACGCGACCTAATAGTCAAAAAAGAAAATACCTAAGTTCTGATTTTAACTTAAGAAAAATGTACAGCTTGTATGTTAAAAAGTGCGAAGGAAACCATATAACATTTCTCAGCAAGCAAATATATCGGAAAATTTTTAAGAATCATTTTAAATTTAAATTTTCATCACCCATGTATTCATGTACATATGGTGCTCCGGGGCTTGATGCAAACAATTTGAAAGAGAGTAGATGACGTGAAAATAATGCTATGACATAAAAAAAATTTCTCTTACCACCCCTCGTGTTTGAGTTATAGGCCTTTAAAGTTACGAAATTAGAACTTACATTAAAGTATATTTTCTAAATTATACATTCCAACATTATGAATTTTTGGATGGACGAATGATTACGTATATCAAAGTAGGGTGTTTGATAGTATAAATAACTCTATACTACTATCTGAAGGCCAAGCCGTAACTTTTCCAGGGACGTTTATGGTTTAGGATATATGTAAATTTTTAGATCGTTGTATATGCCAAGTAAACCGTTCGCCGTAAAGAAATATTTTAAAGAAAATTATCATAAATTGTAATTATTTACTGAAAATACTTACAGGAGGTATCAAAACACAATCAAATATTTCTAATTGAACTGCATACTGTCGAACATCGTGTTACTTACATACGGAAATAATTGAAATGTAGAAAAATTTAGTTGGTTAGTCTACAACTTTTTGTATTAATGTGTGGGCAGGAATAGTGGGTAATGATTTAGCAGGTCCATATTTCATTGGTAATAACCTGAATGGCAGCGATACTTCGAATTTCTCCAAAATTATTTCCCACCCATGTTATGCGATATTCTTCTAAACATTCGCAGAGACATGTGGTTCATGTACGATGGAGCCACTCCCTACTTTCTAAATGATGTAGAGAATCATCTTAATAACATTTTTCCTAATAGATGGATTGGTCGGGGAAGTCCATTAGCATGGCCACCACGTTTCCCTGAATTAAATGCAATGGATCAATTTTTTGAGGATATCTTCAAAGCTTGGTATATGCAACACCGATTTTTATTTGATAAGTTGTAGGCTAACCAATTACATTTTTCTACATTTCAATTTTTTCCTTATGTAAGTAGCACGACAGTACGCAGAATATTTAAAATGTTTGATTGTATTTTAATACCTCCTTTAAGTATTTTCAATACATAATTACAATTTTTCCGAATGTAAGGCGAACGATTTCCTTGGCATGTACAACGATCTAAAAATCTACATAAACCATAAATTGAAAAATTAATTTTTGCTATCTCTAGATTTTAAAAGTTACGGCTCAGATAATCATCAGGTAATCATAATCATTCAGGTAATCATCCATCCGAAAACTTAAAATGTTCGAATGTATAAATATCCTTAAATATGAAGTTATGATTTCACAATTTTAAAAGCTTATAACTCAGAAACAAGGGTTCGTATGAGCATTTTTTTTATATGCCACAGCATTATTTTCACGTCATCACTCTGGGTAACCTAGTGTTTACAACTGATCTGTTAATCCCATTCCTTTCAGAAAGTCAAGAATGTGGGATTCACCCACATAAAGATACTTGCGATTATTTAAATTTGAAAATTAAAGCCATCTCAGACGCTCATGAAAAAAACAGCCTTTTAGAGGAATGTAGTACACATTCGAGAAAAATATCTCATTTTCCTTTGATCTACAAAAGGCCCTTTCATATCCCAAATTAACAGTTTCTGTTGCGTACTATAAGTGAAACATGTGTGTTGTTAATGGAGGTTTTCATAATTTTCATGAGAGTAGAATTCATTTGTACGCATGGGATGAAACTGTAGCATCTAAAGATGCGGAAGAAATAGCATCTTGCTGTCTGGAGTATGCACAGTGATATGTGTATTGGACAAAAATCGCATTGTTAAGCTTCAACTAATGTAGTTAAGATCAGAGGGTAATAACATAAATGTTATTGACTGCAAATTTTTACTGTCAGGTCATTACTTTTTTTTGAAACGACAATTATTTGGAGTTGTGGAGACAGCATTAAAGAAAAAGGATCAATTATACACTGATCAAGACTGTTATAATATATAAAAGGATTGCCGTAAAAAAACAGCTTCATTTTGTATGAAAAGAAGTGAGACTTTGTCTCAACCAAATCTCTAGAAGAGAAGCAATATCAAACAGAAAAAAAATACGAACGGAGAAATTGTAAACTGGCTTAAAATATGTTGGTTGAGGTTCAGAAGGAATGTACTTCATAAAATTTTTATAAAATTTATATGGAAGAAAATGCTCCATTTAAAACAATTTTTTTATTTGGAAAACAGGAAATACTAAAAAACCTCAGCAAAATTGCTTTGTTACTACTTCAAGGAGCATAACAAAAGAGAAATATAACGATATGATAACTTTATATACCATATACCTTATATAGCATCTATTCATCATAAATATTTCAATATGCTAACTGTATGAAAAAACCATGTGTTTTTAAATCCATTTCAGTAAAGCTTTTATCTATAAAAATATGCACTTAAATTTACTCTTGTGTTATTATGTTATTTTTGAGTTAAAAAATCGTTTATTATTTCAAATAATTTCAGTAATTATTATTTCATAATAAAATTTAAAATGTGTAGTATAAAAAACATCAATCTAATTGAATGAAGTATGCCAATATTTTTGAATTGAATCAAACGCAAATCCTTAAATACGTCAGTATATGAAAAAATGTACTTTTAAACAAACTAGCTCAAATGTGAACAAAGTTCTGCTCGTTTAATATTTATATGGTATCTATTGAACCTCTGATGGTGCTACTAGAAATCCTACTTTTATTATATACATTGGGTTTTATAATTAATTCAAAACTCGTATCCATTATAATAGCTATTAAAATTTTACTGTAGTTATGACAATTCAGGTAAATGACGACGATTCTCCTACTTTAACATAACGAAGTACTTCACATGTAAAGACAAAAATTTCTATAGAAAGATAAAGAAATAAGTATTTCGTAATTTATTGAATGGAAACGGGGATAGGTATAGCAAACGAAAATTTTCATCAAAGTGAACGTATGTGGTATTAGTGAATAATCTGTTCCACAAAAATCATAAATACTGGATTTATTTTGATAATTATCAACTGTATTATTTACCCAGGTTTTTCTCCATTTATTTGACTTGACTTTAAAGAGTAAAAAACTATAAATAGATACATGTGTATTCATTCATTCGTTTGTAGTCCTAAAAATCTTCTGAAAATCATTAAAAGTTGTATTTTTCATGAAATATGATAATTTTCGCAAAATCTTAATAAAAGTTTGAAGATGATTGTAACAGAAAAAAATTTTTATTGTTTATTTTTTATTTTAAAATATTTCTGAAAATCATTAAAAGTTGTAATTTTTTTATTACAATTAACTGCAAACGATTTTGAATGCATCGTCAATCAAGATTTTCTAAAAATTATTAAATTTTTTTAATACTACCATTGTTTTCAGTTATTTTTACATGATTTTCAGGATTATAAACAAATATACGGTATTACAATAATCTGTATCGTTTATAATTCATTAGGATCACACATTTCCTTTAAATAATAATTTCTTTCAAGATGCAGGCTTTGCAATAAAACTTTTTTGGTGTCATAATTACCTACAAAAGAAGCTGAATAAAAAAAGTACAACTTTTAGTAATTTCTTATATAACTCAGGTTATGATGAATGTTATTTATTATCCCATAGAGTAGGACCTTAGTGGCTAATTCATTTAAATCACCGGTCAATAATCAGCCATTTTAGGTCTCTTTGTACAAAAAGATAAATTGTTTATCATGCCTGTGTAATATGAAGGTTATTAAAAAAAATTTCGTTGTTTGTGGAGAATGTTTCAATTTTAATTATATCCAAACTAAATATAGGGATTGGTCAGAAACCAATAAGAATAAAGCGTGTATTTAAATCTTTACCTAATCTCAAAAAAATGTCTAAAGAAATTAAAAATAGTGTAATATCAACTCCATATCAAATAAGCTTACCGTTAAAAATAGAATTAGAAGAAGTAAAAAACGTGATAAAAAAACGACATCAAACACAAAACAAAGCACCAGGATTCGACCTGATAACGGCCCAGTGACATTGATAGTTTTAGTCACAGATACTCTACTTTTAACTTTAATCCAGACATTGGAGATCGAGGTTACTATAACGAAAAATCTAAAATAAGCAAAACTTTGATAATAAAGATTTGTAAATATTTATATTCTGACGTTTTAGTTGTCTGACTACAATTTAGCATTAAAAAATTTTCCACTCATTTTAAGTTTGAAAAAAAAATTTGTAAAGGAAAAAAAGGGAAACACTTTTATATGACTGAACACATGCTACAGTGAGATTCACAAGTTGTCGCTGATAGGTATCCAACCCAGATCAACTATATTATGCTAAAGCTGGATTGGACATCATAGCCTCTTATGTTACCTACCTTCAAATCTATAAACGTATTAGTTGTGCTTATGAACCAAAAATTTCCATAGCCTGGTGTACAATATCACTTTAGAGTGAGCTTCCAAGCGTTTAATTAGACAACTAACAAAAATTAACTTAATCATTCACAAATTTTATTTTATATGGCTTGTGAACTCTTCAATATTCAAGTTGAGGAATATGTACGTCAGAAAACTCTCTAAATCTTCTTCGGTAAGATTACAGTGATGACCTCCATTAAATCTTCATTAAGAGATTGCATATCATATGAAATTGCAAAAAGAAATAACAATGACAATGTATTATCCATATTCGGTGAACCTATTACTATCTAAATAAATTATATGACATCTGTTTTAGAAGATCAATTCATGAATTGATGTGTCTGATATGATAGGATCTACTGCATATTTGACTATAATCTGACTTTTTTCTATATTTACAAAGTTTTTATTTACTTTCTTTTTTTTTGACAACTTGCCGTATAAGTTACTATTCTACTAATTTTTTCATACTTACTTTTTAATTTTTAGTACTTTCAATTCTTAACTTTTTTCCTGAAATAAAACTTGTTATCGATAATGTTGATGGACATGCAAGCTATTATAATCCATCATAGCTCGATTCCTTTCATGAATTGTGACTCACTCATTAGTTGCATTTGATAGCTTGGGACAAGTTGGTTTAGTTGTGACATAACGTTTGTTTTGGTAATCAGTGTTGATATATTCCATGTCTGCTGTATCATTTTATTGTTGTGTCTCATCTAAACTCCAATATATGTTGGAAGCAAGTTTGTTTTTTTTGTATTTGAAAAATTTTGGTGACAAAATTGTCCGATATACAAATTTGTTTCGAATTTTTAAATGACTAGGAAAACTCAGCACCATACAAAAATAATATACACTCTCAGAATTTCGACGTGGCAACTCTGATAAAAAAACATGAAAATGTATATATATATATATATATATATGTATATTAATGTATATATGTATATAAATGTACCTTCTCATATAATGATATACATAATGCTTCCATTGATTTCATTGAATTGTTTTTATTTCAGTTCACAATGTCTGAAGCATCCAAAGATATTCACAGACCGTTCACAGCTTCCTCTTTGGGGCTTATGGAAGCGTATTCGGGTATTCCAGCTCATATTCTTAATCAACTTCAACCCCAATTCTGCCATCCTGGCTTAACCTTAGGCTCTGGTCCTTTTAGACCGTTCTCTGATCTTAAGTCTTTTCCTTCTCCTTCGGCATTTGCTCCACCTAAGTGCTTAAAAATTGAAAGCAACAATGATTCCTTGAATCACAACCATATTATTTTTTCGCCTTCTGAAGATAGACTTTTAGAACCTAGTCCTAGAACCGATTCGTGCAGTCCTGCAAGTGCTTCTATGTCCCCTCAACCACAAACGTCTGTCAAAGAAGAAAGTTTGGATGCCCAGATGTCCGATGATGGAGAAGGCCAAGATCAAGGCAATGGAAGTGAATCACCGGGGGTGCATGAAGAGACTAGAGGATTTAGAAGTAAGTAAAAGTATGTTATATCTTATTACCTAATAATTTAAATCCACTTTTAATTATGGAATGTAAATCACTATTTTCAAATTTTGAAATATTAATGAGAGAAAGTTTGGAAGTATATTGAATATTGAAAGCTTACGTTTAATTTGTTCGTATCAAAATTTATTTAAAAATAGTTTATCATCATAACTTCGAAGTATTTTTCTAAATAAAATAATGACAAAATTCATTGTCATTAATTGTGTTATTACCAACATCTGTTATGTCTGTATTACCATATCTGCCCCATTTATAAGCTTCTGTTTGGAGGATAAACATTTATCATTATCATTCATCTGTTGTATACTTCTTTAGTGCAAATTCTACTTATATCATAACACTATTTTGTTAGACCTGTCTCTACTTGTCTTATACCCTCTATATCTCTATTATTTTTATCTCTTCTCGTGAGTGCTGTGTATTTTGTGAGTATAAGCGTCTCCGCTGCATGTCACATTACTCGTAGATCCTAATTTTCAATATTGGCACGTTTTCTTATCTCTTCTTGTTCTTATTTTGTGACCTATATAATTGTGTTCATGTATTCGGCCCTCCCTGCTTTATTTGATACTTAGGGTTCAGTAAATCTCATCTGAATCCTGAGATATGCGGCTAAAGAACGGAGACCACGAAGCTCGTATTAGAGACAGAAGAAAAGTGTGTCCAAGTACAGACGGTGCCTTATAAGTGAGTTTTCATATGTGAAACTTCTTACACCTCATGTCGTCACTGGTTAAGATTAGTTTCTAATTTTTTTCTTTCTGTTTTACTTATTCTCTTTTTTTATTTACGATTTATTCAGACATTATTGGAAACAAAATCTTAAAGCAGAATTACCAGCAATGCAAATATGTGAAATTGGAGAGGAAAACACATTTAAGTGGAGAATTGACGCTTGAAGATCGTTCGCGCTCCTGTTGTCCACCTGCATGGGGTATTCAGGGTACAAGCGAAGTAGAAAAAACCAATTTAAGAGGAGTGTTGAAAAAACTGCTTGCCCTACCGAAAGATAATTATTTGATGCATTGTTACTTGCGCTGAAAAATGGATTCATCTATCATCAGTGATTGGAAAAAGGATAATTACCAGAACCCGTCGCAAAGGGAAGTCGATTCGAGCAGAAAGTCTTGTTAATCGTCTGGTGAAATTATGAACGTTTACTGTATTTTATAATCATTCCAGATGGTCTAACTATCAATACAGAGGTATATAGTGGGTTTGCTTACAAGAAGACAAAGACAAAGCTCAATAAGATCGATGAACTTGGTGGTATTAAACTCCTTTCACATCCAGAATTTAGTCTGGACCTTGCACTATCAGATTACTATTTATTCAGATCCATGACGAAACTTTTACGTGAGAAAAATTTTAATCCAAGGGAGATGTTGAAAATACAGTGCGATAATTTTAGGCACCTAAACCTAAACCTAGAGAATGGTTTCACCAAGGATTCACACAGCTTGCTGAACGTTGGGTTGAAACCACAGAATACGATGGACTATACTTCGAATATTAAGGCTTTTTTGTATGATTTAATGTATGATGTACATAATGTAAGATTTTTGTATGACTTAAATTCAAATTTTGGCCTATTTTTGATTCACACACTTTCTTCACTGGTCTTTAATCTCCCATTCTTTGTGACTGACCCCACCAACTTAACTGTCTCCAGAACCTGTCGTATTGGCGTATTTGGCACTTATCCTTTTTTGTGACACCTCTCTCGCACTTAAGATATTTCCCCTCCGCAGGCTGCAATACATTTTTTTGTCTTTTAGTGAGAGTAAGTATACTCTAAAATTAATTATGAGATATTTCATAGACATTATTAGGTTGGAAAGATTATTTACAGAGTATTTGAATGGCATGAATTTTATTTACAAAGTAGTAGCGGCAGTAGCAGACGACTCTCATCCAGCTCCGTCTCCATTAGAATAATTGGATCATATCTTGAGATAATTCGAAATATATTTTACTTATTTCAAAACTAAATAATTATGCATAAATCTTCTACAAAATTCAAATATGTATTATAAAAACTTTGAAGAAATATGAAAATTTGCTGTCATATACATGCTTTTGTCTGCAATTCTTCACTATACTTCTTCTGCACCCTTTATCAGCTTGCATATCAAAAACTAACAAGTTTGAGGAAAATATAGGTATTTTGAATTATTTACTTATCCTCTATTACTAAGAAGTCTTCTATGGTATCAAAATACAATTTGGCATCACAAATTACAAAAATGACTATTATTACTAAATTCCGCTTCACATACAGTAAAACAAAGAAATTGCATGAATGATACTTCTCACTGCTGTCACTACAAAACTTACCCTTTTTTCTTTTGCATTTCTTTATTTCTGTAGAGTATTTCATTGATCCTTGGCGATAATATAATAGAACAAATGAAAAATTTCGAATAAATAAACGAAAAGGCTTATTTTACAAGAGTATTCTACTTACTTACTTTACAGTCAGCTGATCTGACTAACTTTTGCTTGGTTGTTAAATCGAAGTAACCCGATTTTCTAATAGAATTGCTGCTTGCATGAAATAAAAATAATGCTGCAATTGCGAGATCTTTTATGAATCTGGATGATTGTGTTCAAAATATATTATTATTTGTATCGTACTGCACGTTGTCTTGCTCTATTTTAACCTCTTTCTATTTGAGATAACATTAAAAAATAATAATTATATATTCTACTTCAATCTTTTTACAACTGAAATTCTATTTTTGTTTTTAAATTTTTTGTCATAAAATTTTTTCTGCTGATGATTAGTTTTGCAGAATAACCATTTTTTGTTTGAATGAGAATAGAAATATCGATAGTAACAGAATTTTTAACAGAACATTTATAAAATGCAAATGAAAACTAGAAGTTTTATTTAAATAGGTGTAGAAGAGACTGAATTAATCCTAAGTCTTTTGAGTACCTACAGTTCAATAATGTATCAAACTTCTTAAGATTATAGATAATTTCTTTGACTATAATATCACAGCTCAGTCATCTACATCGACAAAACTGGTTTTTAGAGTTATTTCCACTTACAGTTGAAATTGGATCCGATAAAGGAGTTAAATATATACATTTTTATAGATTAAATGGAATTAAAATGGAAGCTCGGAATACACTAGTAAATTAAAATCAATATTTATCAAACAACTTGACACAGATCCAGCAGTGTGAGTACAGATCTAATTACCAATGGCTTTTATAGCTATTTGGAGTTACATCTATGTTTTTATATAAAAGATGGACAATACTAAATCACTCCCATGTTTGTGTTATAGAAACGTATGATCTGTAATTGCTACAACGTGGAAAAGCACTAGTCTTTCCAAGCATGAAGTGTTCTGAAACACCTATAAAGCAAATATGGTATGTTCCTATAATAGAGTATTTGGAACACATTATAAAACTTTCTAATAATGAGATTAATGAATCTAAAAGACATCATAGATACATTGTATTCGATAATACGGAATAATAGTTGGCTCTCACTCGACATATTATTGCTGTTAAGCAAAGGCTTAGACTGATAATGATTTATGATTACTTGGTGCTCTGCTCATTGACAGAGCAAAAGTTCAAGCCATGATTTCATTTAAAATATTCTAAGTGCACTTCAGCTTTTCAAAACCTAGCTCAGCTTGGGATATATCGTCAACCTGTTTGAATCTTAAAAATTCTTGACAATCGCTCTATGTTGTAAATATCTGGTCCGACTACTTCGTTTTTCCCTGAAGCTAT
The DNA here is from genome assembly GCF_026230105.1 of Diorhabda sublineata. Taxonomy (NCBI): domain Eukaryota; kingdom Metazoa; phylum Arthropoda; class Insecta; order Coleoptera; family Chrysomelidae; genus Diorhabda; species Diorhabda sublineata. Next base: position 11,835,876 of record NC_079485.1, on the reverse strand, counting down.
CTTGAGGTTGAAATAGTTATTTCACTAATTTTTTTCCATTCATTAATCTGAAGATTTTTTCTTATAAGTGACTTTTACCAAAACGTTTGTTTTTTGCTCCATTTCCGTACTTACACATTGATATTTTGCTTTCTGCAATATATTTTATTGCTCTTTGGTCTATAATTTTCCTCAATATAATACAATATTACTTTTTTATAATTATGATAAGTACTGAATATTTTATAAAAAATTGCCATTCTCAACTATATTTTTTTTAATAAGCTCCAGATCATCAATTTCTTATTGCCTGATTCGTTTTGCTAAGCCACTGGCACGCCAGATTTGTATTATGAGTTTGTCCTTTATAATAATCCCATAAGAACCATTATGTGCTAAGTTCAGATTACTTACAACTTACAACTTGACCTGTAGTGGTAGTTCTGGAGCTGGTAGGTATATTGTCGATTAACATGAGTCTGCATATAAACGTGACTATATTGTTGGCTTCATTATTTTGATCCATCTTATACCTATGCAAATCCCATATTTTTTGTATGAATTATGTCTATCTACGCCTTTGGAGTCTTATTTTACCTAAATATTGAACTTTGCACATACGACTAATCGGCGGCTTATGATATTCGATCGTTTATTTAGATTGGCAACTTAGGTGACGTATATTTGAGGGTTAGGGAAAATTCAATGTGCAAGCATGTTATACTCACACACTAATTCAAATAATTTTGTTTTTGGTTAAATTCCCTTGTGACTCGTATTTGTATTTGGAATAAATCATATTTTTTGCAAGCAGGAATTATTACGCATGTAAAAGATGAGACTAATAGTCATTATTTGTCGCATTTTAAAAACAATTGATCGGTATTCCTTATTCCACGGAAAGATTGGTTCGATAATTTTGGACGAAATTTTACTTAATTTTTTTTTTTGACGGAATGTCTCCAGTCTTATTTGTGAGTCTATATTTGTTTTTCTGTTTTAAAGGTCCAATTACAGTGGACCCCCGGTTATCCAACCCCTGTCTATTATGGTCTATTACATGTGCTATGCATTGAATATTTTTTTGAAAATCTTCGCCAATACATGATTGAACAAGTTATAACTTGTACGCACCGCTATTACATATTGTACTCGACGCGTAGGGTATTGTTTTGATTCTGATTGCTTAGTTTGAATTTGACTACATATGAAGATAGCGGTGCGGTCTAGTGTGTGTTCATTGTTTACAGTTTATTCATTGTGTATTACGTATTCGTACCTAGTAATGTCGTCACAAGCTCAAAAGCGAAAGCGCAAAACACTGACAATTAAAGATGCCTAAATCGTAACGAATCTTTTAGTAGTTTAGCAAGTGAATACAGCGAAGGCATACGTTTAATGACTATTACAGGAGAGAAACTTTCTAATGATGCCACCTGCATAGGACCATTTAAATTAAGATTTTTGCAAAGGGTGAAAGATTTAAATCTTAACCCGTCACAGGTGTACAATGCAGACGAATCAGGGCTTTTTCTTATAACGTTTCTTATAACGAAAAATCCGTACCTGGACGAAAAGTAAGTAAATAACTACCATGTGCTAGCGCTACGGGACTACACATGCTAAAGATGGTGGTCGTTGGAAAATCGTATAAACCACGTGCATTCAAAAACATTGATTTACCTGTACACTATTATGGACAAAAAAGTGCGTGGATGACAAAAAATCTTTTCAAAAAGTGGTTTGATGAATGCTTCATACCAGAAGTTAGAAAATGGTTGAAAGATCATAATTTTCCTCAAAAAGCGTTATTGCTTCTCGATAACGCTCCTGGTCATCCGTCTGAAGAATAACTGACAACTGAGGATAAATGCATCAATGCGATGTTTCTTCCGCCAAACTGCACTGCACTGATTCAAACCATGGATCAGCATATCATTCAGTTTGTAAAGCAAGTTTTTAAGAAAAACCTACTTATAAAAGCTGTATCAAAAGAACAGCCTATAGAAAAAACGTTAAAAGAATTTAATATGAAAGACTTGAATTTTGCTCTATAGTCGCCACTCCTACCAAAGTTCCACAAATCAGTGTACCTTCAGAAGTACTACTAGAGCAAATTGCTGAAACCTGATGCCGTGGAATGGATAAAGAGGAAAATATTTTTTATGAAATGTCTGACGAAGAGATTATAAAACAGATTTCTAGTTATACAACAATAAATCAGGAAGATGACGACGAAGTAATTGCAATAACAATTCGCAAGTGACAGCACAAGATGCAATTAACGCCTTTGAGCTGGATTTGCAATGAGAATGGTGCATCTTACAACGAACTACATTTGAGAAGACTGAGGGACAAAGCGTCCATCTCGCGTTTCAACAATGTTAAACGAAAAACCATTGATGAATATTTTCTTGCTTCATAAATTGATTGATTCATAATTTTTCATTATCTTAGTACATATGTACATTTGTTTATACACAATTACATAATTCTTAATATTAATTTATTACATCTGCATAATGAAGTATGATTTGTACTCCAGACTACATATACATATATGTATAACATACAGAATCTTATTATTGGATCTGTAATTTGTCAGATTATAAAGTACTCTTTTGTAAAAAATCCCGGACTATAGGGAGTCTTCGGCAGTACTCTATAATCCGACAAATTCGATAAGCCGACACTGCCCTGCAAAATGTTTGTCGGATAACCGGGGGTCCACTGTATTGCATTTCTAAGTAAGTCTAAGAGTAAGTTTGTTATAAGTCTTTTTTTTCTGACTTCTTGGTCTATCACAATTTGGGTCAGAGTTATTGATTTAGTTTTGGATGGGGTTATAACTATTTTTGTTTTAAATTTCGCTTTGCGAAAAAACTTTTTCACTATTTGTTACTATTGTGAACGACTTATACATTAGGTATTAATTGAACTTGAAAATGAAATGTTTTTGCTAATATTTAGAAAAGTTGTACAATAGCAAGAATGATTTATCTATATGAATTTGTCTTCTGTGGTTTTTAATTTGAGACGTTGGGCAATTTCCACTTTGTTAAGAGGTTTTTTATTAGTTTTTTTGCTGTGAATGTTCTTGCTAGGGAATCAATGTTTCCTGCGAGGGATGTGTCTTGTTTCGTTTTCTGAACACTTTGGTAAGTGAAGGCGGTCTCACTCTGAGCGAGGGAGGAGTATTGCTTCGCATTCTCGACACTTTTGTTAGCGAAGGGAGTGGCTATACTCGCGTTCTGTTCATGTTTTTTAAGTACGAGAACGATATATGACTTGCTATATATATATATGTATATATATATATATATATATATATATATATATATATATATATATATATAGTTATCTTTTGCAGGGAAGATTCTTACATATTTTGCACAAGAAACCAAAAATTAATTTTTAATCTTACCTCAATTTGCTCTTGGATATCACATAATATATAGTGTTGATGTTTGAACCTACCTATGAATTTTGTTTCGTTTTTAGTCTTTTATTGAAGTAGGTCCACTGAACGGTAAAGAGTCTTGAATCATTTTCTCACTTTTCTGGGGAATTTACTGTACCTACAGTATTTATTGGATTCGACTTAAGATTAGTCAGATTGTATTCATGATCAACTTTAAGGACCAAAGCTCACTTGGAATACGATAAATATGCTTTGGAGTCGACAAGAAGAATATATACAAAATCAGACCCTTTTGAGTTTTATCTAATTTTTACTGTTTCTTGCCAGTTTTCTCATTTCTTATACAGGATAACCATGATTTATATCCATTTATATTTGGACCTCTTATTTTTCGTATTAGCCTTGCTTACCAGATTCTTTCTGTTTACCTTCTTCATTTATCCTGAACAAGTTTCCAAACCCTTTCAGATTTTTCTTTTCCAATATTTGTAGATATTACTGATTTCCTAACAAGTTCTTCTCAGAATTTCGTTCCTTCTCTTCGAGTTAATTTCTATTGCTTATATCCGCTTAAATCTCTAGTTAGTATCATATTTTTGCCTTCACCTTGTAGTAGGTATAACTAGATTTTCCTTTAGATATTCATCTATCATTCACTATGAAAATATCTTCATTATCAAACTTGGAATTGGAATTAGACTCTAGTGGAGCCGAGTGCTCGGCAATTTAGCTATTGTATCCGGACCCTATGGAGCACAATTCATGGTTTAATAACAGATTATGGAGACCTACTATGTGTACTGTGTACGAATCGAAGAAACCTACGCATATCGGTCTCTATAATTTCGATGTGTTCTTCACTTCTTCCCAGGTTTACTTATCGAGCACCCCGGAGTGGACGTTGATCATCTTGCGTAATGCCCATCATCTTGAAGTGCTTTGCCGTATACCAGTGGCCAGTAATCAACCCAATGAGCAGTCCTCGTTGATTTATTATGCGGTTGATCTGTTGCATAATATTGGAAATTGTGTCTATTAACAAACTCATTTTTATGAAATGTTGCTTCATTGGCAAATAATACAAAATTGAAAAAATCTCTGTTTTGCTGAATATGTTCTTGAGCCCACTCACAGAAGGTTAACCGCTTTTCATAAATCTTAATTGATTCCTCGTTCTTTGTAATACGTCTAGATAATAACTAATCACTCTGACTTAATCCTCAACCGGCGTAGTCCGAAATTTTAACACTTAATGCGTTGCGGAGTTCAAGGGACTCCAAAATATAAATAGTGTATTTCCTATTGCATACTGAAATAGTGTTTTTTAAGTTGTATACATAATCAAGGACGTATAAAAAAACAAAAATTGTTTATTTTCAACCAACTTAGTAACAAACCAGAGCAAAAAAATCTAATACTAAAGATATGAATATTTTAACAAAAATAAAAATAGTATTCCTTTTACATTTATTTTAAAAGAAAAACTGAAGAATAAAAACTTTTTGTATTGAAAAAATATTTAGGAAGGTCTAAACTAAAAAAAAAACAAAAAAATATTTACTTTACAGTAATCTGTAAAATATTGACAATTATCCAAACAAGTATATAAAAAAATATAATATTTAGGAATCCTCCCGATTTTCAATGCATTGAACACACAATTTTCTCGAACATTGCAAGCAAATTGGTTTTTTGCATTCAACACATAGAAAGCCAGTTTTTCTTTTTAATTTTGGGTCACATGTAAAACAATACTTCCTCTGATTTCTAGGCAAAACATCTTGATCATCAATACCCACTTTTAAGTCTCTTGATAAATGTGCATTTTGCACTCTTTCGTGAAGTAGGGGTTCGTATAGTTGTTTGGTCAGTAATTTCAAAAAATCTAGTCCCTCCAGCTGATCTACGTTGGGACAAGATTGATGAATGATATAAGCATTCAATGAAGACATATCCACAATTCTGTAATACAGAGCCATTGGCCAGCGTTGCATTGTTCTACTACAGGAATATTTAGTGGTTTTCTCATCTACAGCATTCACTCCAGATTTTGTGTTATTATAATATGCATTAATTTCAGGCAAATCGCCATCATCCTGTTTGCAGTGATGTATCGAATTAATAAGGATAACAGCTTTATTTTTCTTTGGTACTCTGGAAATTAACGTTTTATTACTTGTAAAGCCATATAATGTAGATCCCACCTGTCTTAGTTTGGAGAGTAGAAATTCTTTAGGTATTTCTCGTTTGTTTTTCTTCATGGTTCCAACGTAAGTAAGCTTATTTTTCAAAAGATAATCAGTGAGCTGTATTGAAGAGTACCAGTTATCACCCGTAATATTTCGGTTACTTCCAAATAGTGGTTTGGAGAGGCGAACAACAGCTTGCGTTGGAATAGCAAACCGTTTTTCTTCATCTGTAATATCTTTTATGGAGTCAGTACCCTTGCCACAATAAATATATGTATTGTATATATAGTGGGTCCGGGCATCAACAAGGCATTGGACTTGATATCGCTGCAACCGGCTTAGTTTTTACTCTTAGGATTCTCTCTTCATGAGTGTTTATGAGACAAGCAAATCTTTTTGCTGACATTACCAGTCGAAAAATTTCACTACCAGTCTCGTCTGTTGAAAAGATTGATTGAATGGCCTTGTTATTAGACTTAAAGGCAGCAGTTAATAGCAGAAGTCCAAGAAAACCATTTATTTCAATGGAATTTGTTAATAATAATTATATAAAAAATTTCTGGTATAAGAAATTCCTGAGCATGCACAGGGAATTAGCGAAGCAATTCTCTCCCCTCCTATAGAATCCAGAAGATATAGGTACAGACCTATCATGTGCTTACCCACTTTATATAAGATAATTATAGCTTGTATCACTAACAGAATTTATAGGCACGTCGAGGAAAATAACATCTTAGCAGAGGAACAGAAAGTTTGCAGAAGAGATCACTAAGGGTGCAAAGAACAACTTATCAAGAACTCTGTGATACTGCGACAAACACAGAGATGTCACTGAAATATACAAACTGCTTTCGTGAATTATAAGAAAGCGTTTGATAGTGTACCTCATTCCTGGCATGTGGAGGTCTTGCAGATTTACAAAGTCCACTCAACTATTGTAAGCTTCCTTTCAACAACGATGAAGGGTCCAAACTCCGTCAGTACTGACGAAATACCCATTCATAGAGGAATATACCAAGGCGACTCCGTTGTGATTCTGCCTTGCAATGAATCCCATATCTACCATGTTCAAAGTACGGATTCAACATTAAAGCGAACAGAGAAACCAACTGTACCATCTCCCATCTTATTTATATGGACTATATCAAACTGTACGCAGCAAATAAGCGTCAAATCAATTATCTTCTCGATATAACACATCGATTCCGATATACATATGGAGTCTAAGTGCAAGACTCTACATATCGAGAAAGGCATTGTCATGAAGGGAAATGTACAGGCGTACAGGCGATGGAAAACGAAGTAACCTACAAATACCTAGGATGTCAACAGGCTAAAGCTAGAATCCAGGATAAATACACCAAAAAAGTGAAGTCACTTATGAAATCCGAATTAAATGCAGTCAATTTAATCCAGACAATCAACACCTATGCCACACCTGTTTTAACGTACTCTTTTGGAATCCTGAAGTGGACGAGGCTTAACTTTTACACTCGACAGGTAATGAAACTACGTGAATTCTTTCATACTAAATCGGAAATCTCAACTCTACACCGAGTTATATCCAACGCGGATAAGTACATTTCAAATTTCAATTATTGTTGTTTACAAAAAATTATAAATACCTGACATGAAAATGCTGTTTAAATGAAGTATTTTGTAAAATATTTTGGTTTCATTTACAATTTATGTGACAACCAGGTCCGACCACCTAAATTTTACAATTAAATGGTTTATATAAGATATAGGTAGATGGAATATTGCAACACAGAATGATTATTATAATTTTTATTTTGTTTTTGACATTTTATAACTATACCCACAAATAAAAATTTTTCCTTCACACTTTAGCTGGCTTAGGACTGTCAACAGTGAAATGTTGGCGTGTTTAAAAAATGTTCCTGTTTTTACATAGTACATAAAATGGTATATAAAAAACTGATTTTATAACCATGGTTAATAAATGATTACCGTTGTCTTTCTTGCAGCTTTCCCTATATTTAACATATGCCATATTCATCACAACATCGTAGTCTTTATATTGTTGATCTTTACCCTTCAAAATTCGAGGATACTCGAGGAGCTACCTACAAATTATACAAATTCATGACTTCAGGTTCAATTTAAATTTACTATATGGATAGTTGTGACTACAACTATTACAATTATATATAAAAATATTGCCTAAAAAATGTCTCAATTAAGCTCAATAGAAAAAGGAAATCAGTAAGCAAAAATAAACAATTGGACAACTACATTATAGAAAATATTTAATGATATTTATCTTTCACCTAAATTATTATTGAATAATCCTTTTGGTTATTAATATGAAATAAAAACATGAAGCCTGTTCCCCATATATTAAACACATTAATCCATTTCTACCTGCTTATAACTGCCCTAAATGGTTGAGTCATGCCTATCCAAAATGTACAATGATTCAAACAATTTAGCATCTTGATTACATCACTAGAAGAATTATCAGGCAGATTTTTGTGGAAATAATATACTACAATTCAAACCTACCTATCAACCTTTTTGGAGTTGAAAATGAAGATGGTTGCTACTGTACCCAAAAAATATCATTTTTACCTTTTTCGTAACCTACAAACAAAAATGGCAATTCTTTTCCTCTGCATAACTTTTCACTAGAATTCATAAGAGGTTTATTGTCACAGTAAATATAAGTACTTACTAGGTAAATGTAGAGTTGGCAGTGAAAGATTTTTCAACCTGCCATTGGGGTTTCTACAAATTGATTCAAAATGAATATCACATATTCTATGTGATGTTAATACTGTATCTGCTATTATTAACTTGGGGTTACTTATTCTTTGCAACCAAATTCTGCAAACGTCTTCATTTGTAGGAATGGAATGTCTGTAAAAAAGTAAAATCAGGATAAAATCATTCAACATATTTAACCATTCAACAAAATGATTTCCTAAATACAAATTAATGAAGTTAGGAAGAAAGTTGTTTTGGTTGTTTCTCGATGCATGATTGCAACTTAGTTTCAGAATGTAGATTGACAAACATTCAAAAATAAAACACCAAAAAGTAAGCTTTTAGATGTAAACCGATAACATAGATGGCGTTGAAAATCGTCCTGAACTTCTCCTATTCCAGTGCACAGGCCCTGCATAAGTCTTTCGCCTAATAATAATAATAATACCAGTCATTGTATAATCACCAGGTATCATTACCTGGGATCTACAGTTTATCATTTGTCAGTTGCGTTCTCTTAAAATCAGCATATATATACAAGTATGTATTCATTTAAGGTGGTCATTTTGAAAGCATGGAATAGGGATATTGTGATAATTAACCATAATTATTATAATTCTTTCTAATTATTTAATTGCTTTGATAGAAATTTCCAAATATTCGGAAGATGTCTATAGAAAATAAGACAGTTCTTATTATGTGTCTTACTGCGTATTTACCTAGTTGAAAGTACTGTTTATTACGCACGTTCAAAGAAAACTTTCTAAAATCTGTAAAAATCACATCTAATGATTAATCACTTATTCTACAAACAACCCAAATCTAATTCATTATCCTAAATCTGTGAAAATCGTAAAAGTAAAATCTATATGCCGATAAATATACCAAAAATGTATTTGTTTCGACATTTGAACGTAGTCGTCACTATTTGCTTCACACAGTATTCTTTTTACTTTGATTGAATACGGTTGGTAGATACAAATAAAAAGGGATATAAATAAGAGTTATTAAATAAAATCATTTATTTCCAATTCAAAACCAGCAAAGAAAAAATGGAATAACGCATGAGAGATAGTTATACGTACATAAATACCGATACCGATTGTCTTAAAAATTACTAATTCTCAATATGTCAATGAGTCAATCAATAATACAGTAGAATGATCCAAACAAAGTATCCTAACCTCAACATCTACAACCTCGAGTGCCATAATGCAATCAATGGAACACCAGCAGCAACCGCAAGTGACTCCCATTTTGCTCAGAGGTCCTGAAATAAATATCGCAAGAAAAGAAATAAGAATCAGTGATTACTGACTGCAAAAACCACTGGAAGTTCTCCAAGTTAGCCGAAGAAATGGATCCAATAAACAAAGACGACATACTAAGTGATAAAAAGTCTGCTCCAAAGCGTCCACCGATAACCATATACAAAGTAGGGGTATACAACGCATTCATGATTTTCTTCAAACCATTACAGATGGGAAGTACACAATAAAAACCACCGGCTTCTAAACAATAAAGGTACAACTCGTAGAGGTTAATCGCGCAACACTCACAAAATAATTTGATAAGAGAAACACTGAGTATCATTCATTTAGACCAAAAAGTGAGAAAACCCTTAGGTTTGTCCTAGGAAGACTAAGTACATCATGGAACAGATACCGAAGCCCTGCATAACGATCTGCTAGAAAATCACCATGAGGTAATGTTCTAACTTATACAACATAAAAGAAGGAAACACAGAGAAACCACTGTCAATGTTTTATATAGACATAAGTGCCTTGAATGTGCAGGCTCGCACGGAACAAAGGAAAGCGCACGGAAGCTGAAACTATAGATTTCAAAATATAAAGTTTACCACACAACACATCCTGGCACATGAGAAACAGCAATTATAACCAAAGATATTATAAGATACTATGAAAGGGAAAAATTCACTAAGCATTATTTACAAGCTACTGGCGTGACCATTGATGAGGAAAATGGCCCTCTATTGTCCTCCCAAACATAAAAACACAAAGAAACATTTCAAAGAATCATTTAGGACATTAGGTAATAAATTCATCTCATAAGGAGATGCTATACATACTGAATGGGGATCAATGTTAACAACAACAAAAAGTAGAAAAATTTATAAAGCTATGATGGCAAATAACTATCAACCATTATCCATTGGGAGTCTACAGACATATACAAAATTTCTCACGATATATATTTGTTACTAAAAGTATCGATACCAAGAAATGCAGTGGGACAGAACACAAGAAAATCCAGGTATCTGGAAAATCTTACGCCAGCTGAAGCGGTTGACTACTGGCTATGGAAGGCAACTTGAAGGCTTAATAGAACCCAGCCAAATAATCCTCCAATTAAAAACGTAAATAACACGTGGTCAAAAAATGATAAAGAAAAAACCGGAGCATTTTTTAAACACCTAAACAACGTATTCAAACCCTATCCATCAGATATACTGCTGAATAAGAAGATAAAAATCTTCATACTCTGGATGTACCCTTTCAACTCGTAATTCCTCACTAGAAAGAGACAATGACATAAGTTAAGCAAATAATAGAAGGAATCAATATAAAAAATGCGCCCGGTTATGTTATGTTATTTGCACAACTTTCCATGCTTGGAAAGTTGTCCAAATAATAATGATCCTCAATCTGTGAAAAAAGCCAGAGTCCTACAGACTGAAAAGTTTACTTACTTCCAATCCTTTCAGAAATATTCGGAAAGCTGTATGTTAAAAGACTCAATAAGATAATTTTTCAAAAGAAAATGATACCAGATCATCAGATTTCGCAATAAGCATAAAATGGTAGAGCAAATATATAGGTTAGTTAGTCGAATTAATAGGAATATGAATAACTGAAGGTACTGTTTTGCAACCTTCCTTGACATATCCAAGCTTTTGATAGAGTGTACAAGTCGGACTGCAAGTCAAACTTAACTTCAAACTACTTCCCCATCTCCACTATCAACAGACACTTCATTGTGGCACAAGGCAATAAACATACTGATACCAACCATATACACTTGCGCTTCACAAATGAGTGTCTTAGAATCATTTCTTCACCTGTTATACACATCAGACTTATCTACTTCAAAATCTACCCTCATAGCAACATATGCTGATGACACTACTGTGCTATCATCTTACACTGATCCAACAATGGCCTCTAGCGTCCTACAATTTACCCTAAATAATCTATAGTACTGGCTTAAGGTATGACGGATTAAAACCAATGAAGCAAAATCGATATACAGTGCAACCTCGATATAACAAATCGGAAGGGAACAAGTAAATATTCGTTATATCAATTAATTCGTTCAAATGAGGTTTGTTATGTTGGGGTTAGGTTGGTCTAAAATTCGTTATCTATAAAGAGGTAAAAAAATAGTTTTATCCACCTCAACATTACGTACTTGCGGGAATCCCGAACTTATTAGCTATATCTAATTTTTTCGTCATAGGATTTTTGTCAACATAGCGAATGATGTTTCGCTTTTCTGTGACCGATAAAGAACACCTTTTACGTTTCTGAGCCATTTCAACTTGAATCTTTAACAATAGTAACGAGCAGCAGTGTTTACATTACTTTCCATCAAACAATAATCATTGTTTTACGAACAAAAGCGTGTCGAAACCTGTCGCGACATGAATCTCATACTATGAGATTAAGAGTTATACATTGGTGGGAACTTTATATAAAAGTTTTGAGTTGACAAAATTCGTTAATTAGAGGTATTTATACTTTTTCTTGATAGCAGAAAATTCGTTATGAAGAGGTTGTTCGCAAAAAATGTTCGTAATGTAAAGGAATATTTTACAGTGACTCTTATGGACAATTCAAGGGTATTACGGAGAATTTGTTAAATTGAGGTACGTTATATTAAGGTTGCACTGTACATAACACTCACTTTACGAAGAGAAACATGTCCATCGGTAACGATAAACAATATTTTCACAAGCAGAGGACGCAAAATACCTAGGCATGCACTTGGATAGACGTCTAACATGGAGGAAATATATATTTACATAGCGTAAGCAAATAGGTATCAAACTACATCAAATGTACTGGCTCATTGGTCGAAAATCGAAACTGTCTGTGGATAAGAAAATTTTTATATATAAAACCATCTTAAAACCTATATTGACTTACACGGCATACAACAATGGGTACCGCCAGTAATTCCAATATCGCTATCCTTCAGAGGTTTCAAAACAGAGTGCTACGTGCAATAGTCGACGCACCCTATTATGTCCCTAACGAAGTAATTCACCATGACATCCCTCCTTCAAAGAAGTCATAAATCGTTTTAGTGCCAAATATAGTGAAATAATATCAGTTTATCCCAATGTGCTGGCCAATCAGTTCAATGTGCGTGACAATAGTGAAGTGCGAATGTTAAAACGATTGCTGCCATGCGATCTGAACGATGAACACAGATGAGTTTAGATATTAAGACATAGAGAAACAAAAAAAAACGAACAAAACAAAAACTCCAGAATAAGACTTATAGTGCAGTGGCAAACTGCAAAAAAGTGGCGATTAATGAAAGAAGCATGAAAATTGGTATGTTGGGCAGTGATGCCAAAAGAAAATTTTAGAGATCGGGAGCCCCTCGAAATTCGCCATATGATTCAAATTTTATTCCCAAATTTGTTTTCCCCGCGCCCCTGCAAAGTTGTCAAAAGGATTTCGCTTCAGTATAATACTACAACTCCACAATGAATTATTGTTTTAAGAACAGGTTATTACGATGAAAATTTTGAAATCGATCCCAATACTGAATATTCGTCGAATATGTTCTGAAAAAAAAAACAAAATTGTGCCTCCTTAAATGTAAATGTAGTAAAAGGCTCAATAAAGCCTCATTGTTCGACGTCTCTAGTCACCATATCTACTATTTGTAATATTTCAAAATTCCTCACATTCCGTACAGAGAAGAAAATATTCAAAAAACTTATAAAAATCATGAAAAATCCTCGAAACTAGGCAATTTACGGTCCTCCTGTTTCCCCCCACCTCGACATATCGACCTCATATATACGTTAATATATTATATTTGGCCTCTACTACTCGAATATCCTATTGAAAATTCGATCCTAAAAAATGTATTCGGTCTATTGAAGAAAAACCGCAATTTTGACGTATTTTTCACAAAAATCGGAAAATGGGGAAAATTTCAATTAGAAATTTGGGGCACTTCTCGAGGTCGGATCTTGAAAGTAATGACATATTCATGTTCAGGAGGGTCAAAATATGTAAAATCGCCCCTAAGAACGTCAAAATTGCTCACCCCACTTTTTCACGGGGGGTGAAACTTCAAAAATTTTTCATTCTTTGGCGAATTTCGAGAGTCTCTCTCGGGTATCACTGCCCAACATACCAATTTCCATGCTTCTATCATTAATTGCCACTTTTTCTTCAAAATTCACTGTTTGCCACTATTAGATTAAGATTAATTTAAAAGAGGTTAATCGCTGGAATAATTCTCCACAAGTCATCTATCGACTTATATCAAACGTCTATTGCCTATTAGGCAGATTGCAGTTACTTTGAGATTTCAAAAAACATTTGCATGCTTAAGTGTTCAAATATCAAGAATGCCTTTGGAAATACATATATTATTATCATCATCACTGAGATAATAAAATTTACTTGTTTAATTTGTTCACAATAAAACACCTTCAAAAGTTGGCCTTTGTGTGGTTCCACGCAGTATAAAGTAAAGATGCTGATTTTAATTAATGGTAAATTATGGATGGAAGATTTTTGATAATTTTATATGGATAATTTGATGTTCAAGATACGAAAATATTTGCACATTCAAAGTCCCTCAATCATACTCTACGTTTTAATACTGTTTATATTCCCGTATACTTTGTATTATCTATATTTAAATTTCCCCTTTTAGCTACGTCACTGGTATTCGGTGTCCACGGTGACTGAGGCGAATGAATACTCAAGCCACAAAATGATACCCAACTTTGTGTAATTACATTGTATCATGTTGAGAGAGCCATTAGCATCACTTTTGTGGTGGTTTTGGTCTTTCTACAACTTTTTCCGTCGTAATTTTCAAACCATCTTGAAATAAAGATAACAATGAACGAAAAATGTGGAAAAAATTATGAGAAAAGGAAAACTTGGGTTATTTGATTTTTAATTAAATTTTGGTAACTTTGTTATTTTCACTTTCATTAGATTTTTTATGAGCCGCTAACTTTACCGATTTTCGCATTTCTTCAGTGTCTCACTCGATTACTGGACATAAACATTTGATTTTGAATAGAATAATCATTTACTTGTCTCAAGATATAAGTGAATTATTTTTGGCGACAAAAAATATTTTAAAAGAGAATTTACGACTTATCACAACTGAGAAAAATATAGTAAAAGAAATGTTATACTACAACTGAAATTCACTGATTCTTTGCTCCTTTTGCGTTGGCTAAGTAAAATGTGTAATATAATTCATCCAGTCCAGAATTCAACTACTATAAGCAGCCACAAATTGGCTTCTTAAAGTAGTGAGAGTGCTTCTTTCTCATTCTGAAATATATTTAGTGAGCCCACAGAAAACAAATATAACTCCTCCTGCTGGAACTAACTTGAAAGCAGGTCGTCTTCATAATACTGAAATCTTTATTTTTTATTCTTGATTTTGGTTTTTATGTATTATTTTACTTTGTTTCTTTCTATTTTTTTCTTCTTTTCGATGGAATCGTCGGCAATGTAATTGACTTTTCTCGTGAGTATGTACCAAGAATTTCTTAGTTTTCTCTTGTCCATTCATTTTCTTGTTAATATAAAAAGGTAAATTGTGATCGAAGATATTGGGTTGCGTAGATGTTTAATCTAAATGTTGCAAATTTGAATATTTAATTATTTAGCTTAATCTTATTTTTACTTTGTAGTGTACAAAACTTCTGGAAATAATGATAATAATATGCGACATAAATATTACCAGCATTTGTTGAATATTCAAGTAGATCGCTAATGAAATGTTTATTTCGAAAATACTTGTTATATTTTTTGCAACTTTCTTGAGTTTGCATATCATATTGTTTTTTCAATTAAAAAATTTAAATAATAGAAATTTTCTCAAGCAACGACAACATAAAGAAATAATAAATCATCACCACAGCAAATAACATAAATGTTTGAGATTTATGGGAGGAAAAACAATTAGCCACATTTGTGCATAAAATTTGCAATAACATCAGTAGTCAAGAATAAATCGCACGTTCTCATCAGAGTGCAATTAAAGCGTACGTGTTGGCGTCGCGTTGTGAGTAGCGCTCTGAGGCTAAGCGTCGTGTCGACACCACCACTCGTTACAACCAACCACGACCACTAACAAGTAACGACACCGCTTGAATACAAAATCGTGTTTAATTTCCCGTAAAATTGCGTAATTACATCATTTCATTTTAAATACTGTTATGAATTTATTCATATAACTCACATCATATTTCAGTTTCATTAAATCAAGCATTTTAGACTATTGCCCCATTTTAAGTGGATTAAAATGTTGGAATTAAATAGAAAGGTCCTCTTTTTGATTAAAACAGGAAATTTATATTCATCGGCTGACAAGTCGAGATGTTCAGAAGTAGTTTAATTCATTAGAATCAATAACATTTGCTGAAATTCACATCCAAAGTATAGTGTAAGGGCAGAAGCAATTTGAAGTAGTTCGTATAATTTTACTATTGCATCGAAATACAGTGAAAATCATTTTATTTCTCAGTAAATGATAACCTTCCTCGGGAATCACTAGTTTAATGATTCTATATAAACGACGTGTATGAGAAAAATAATGAGACCAAAAGTAGTGTCGGCGATCTGGTAATGTTGTTTATCCCTTCTACTTCCTCAGTCCGAGTCTTAACTCAGTACAGCTAACACATTATTTTTGACATTGAAGTCAGTCAAGTTGTGTGTTACAGAAATGGAGCATCGATATTTGGAAGGAGACTATAAAAGTTTTAAAGCATTATCAACAGCACAAATTTTCCTGGCATATACTATTTTCGAAAGGCCGAGACGTTGCAATATAATAAGTGAACAATTGTTATTAAACCCTTCTACCGTACATTAAATTTTGACTGACAACTTGTACATGCGAAAGATTTTTGGCAAAGTAATGTTGAAAACCTCACGATGGAATATAAGGACAATCGAAGAAATAAATGTATTGATGTTGTTGACACGATTGCCATTGACCTACAGTCTTAATGGGAGTCCTCTTGATTTTTTCCTTCGACGCATGCAAAGGTCATTTGAAAATTCTGAAGAACTTTCAAAAACTGTGACCGAGCATTTAAAAACCACGTGTGTTGAAGACTTCCACTGCTGCTACCAAGGGTAGTTTCAACGGCTCCATCGGTGTAAAGCTGCTCAAGGGGACTACTTTGGACATGATAACTTATTTTGAAAAAAAACAATGTTAGGTGAATGGGAAATCAGTATCAGTTATAATAAATTCGTATCTTATTGCACCATAATCAAAGAAAACGGACACCATAAGCTTGCCAGCACTATAATACGATTTTGGTGAGATATGTATTATGGTGGATATAAGTTCGGTCAAATTTTTCAGAAAAAGATAAGATAAATGATGAATTAGTTCTTTTCCTATGCACTGAAAATTATAAATGGACAATTCTGTGTGTTACAAGAAATGTGGGGTAAACGTTCACTAATAAAATCAGCTGGCATCTTTCGTCCGACTCACGGCGATCAAGCTTGAAACTAATTTTATAGGGCGTTATACCGAGACTACATTTCAATGAAAAAGGTTGACTCCACAAATTTGTCACTTTTGTTTATTCATTCATCGTCTGGGAAATAAGTAAGATTTGCGGTAGTTTTAAATTTTGTTACTTTACATATAATAAATTCATGGGTTTGAAACGTAATTTTGATTATTGAATTTTAATTTAATTATTTAATAAATTATTTCCTAGACCTCTTGCATCGTCTAATATTTTTTTACATAAGGGTCAATGACTTTCCAAGTAGTTTCAACCATTTTCTCGAGGAAAAATATTGTGTCCAAATTTGGTCAATATTCAATAGTTTATTCCATACAAATAGATAACAACCAACTGACAAAGGTATTAGCGTCATTTCTCCTTTGATTCAAACATATACAATACATATAGGCATCTTAAATGCTCATTCTTTTGTATATATTCTTGTCAGTTTAAATCTCACTTTTCATTTGTGAACATTTTAAATCAAAGGTTTTCCTCCAGTTGTGCTTTTTAAAAGTTTCAGATTCTCTAACGCCTTAGTCATGATTTCCTAACTGAACCCTTAGAAATATAATTAATTCTCCTAATCGATTAAGACATTTGACCTTGAAGTGTTTTTTATAGACTGTTCAACTGTATTTAATATTTAATAATTATTATATAACTAATTTTTTTTCATATCAAGGATATACATTTTTTAAGTTACGTTAAATTCAATTAAACAGATAAATGTAACAACCAACTGCAAATTCATATTCACGATAATATGTAAATTATTGCTAATATTATTAGAAAAAATTAAAGAATTTATTGCATATTGACAGCTGATATTCATTGATATTTTTATTGACAGATATATTCTTCTATCTCTTTGGATGTTGATTATTGGTGAAAATAACTCTCTACGACCTACTATACCATATGATGAATGTGAAATGTTCATTTTATGAGGCTTTGATATATCGCGTTTTTATATGGAACTTGTATGTTTTGACAGAATTGGATTGGAGCAATGCTTATTCAATGATCTGTTGTGCGTTTTATGTAATTTTTATCAACTAAGAAAATTTCATGCAAAAATAATTATTACTGTACATTTTTGTTGAATTTTGAATCAATTTGAAATCTTTTACAAATTGAAAAATTATGAAGTAGTTTTCGTTTGAAATTGATATATAAGATCAAAATTAGCGTGTAATAATGCTAGAAACAATTTTTGCAGCTTAGCACTTTTCAGAATTTTCGTTTTTCGAGCATACGAATATATTTTTGAAACAACACACTGACGTTGGACACGTAAATTGTTAAAATCGGCCATCACATCAATGTGAATTCACCCGTAACGCCAAATTAAAAGGTACTCGCGATAGAGTTTTATCGTTTTAAATGATCTCCAAAATGTATCTATCTATATAACTATAATTATATAACTACTCTTTTATGTATCTTTTATAGGGAACGTGGCAAGGAAACACCAAAGTGGACTAACTTTGATATATTTTCCGAGCTTTCGAATACTTATGTATTCATCGTCTGGGACTGAAATTATGGTCAAATACAATAAAAGTAATATGTATTATACATATTATTAAAAGATTGTTTGATTTTAAAAGAGTCTTTTTTATAATAATCATTGTGATAATCATAAGATTTAGTCAAAATTTCAGTTAACCAATTTGTAAGGTTCGATGGGAGCGTTAATTGTTAATACCGTTTGTTAATTTCTTCTGGGTTTCTTTGTCAATTAGTTTTTTGTTAAGAACTTTTTTTATTAATTTGTTACAATTATTAGTTGTTTTTAGAGTTGGATCATTATTAAGTTCTTTGTATGATGTATTATTGTAGGTAAGTTCTTTGGATAAATCTAAATATTGTTGTTTCTCCATAATGACTGTGACATTACCTTTGTCAGATGGAATGACTATTAAATTTGGATTTTTTTTTAGAAAATTTTTGGTTTTATACAAAAAATCTCTAAAAACAGAAGATTCTTTGGATTCATTTCGCTATAACGACATTTCTTTCTGTTTATTTTGTATGAAAGAGGATATGTAATCAATATTGGCTAACATAGTTTTGATTGAAATATCTTTAGTAAATTTTTGAATGCTTTATTTCTAGCCAACGAATTTATAACATGTATTTTTCTTTAAATATTTCCAAACTAGACTAATTCTGACTTTTCCTTCCTTATTAATATTTGAATCAGTTTGCCTAATTCGTGAGCAAACTCCTCCAATTTCACAGAGATCGTTGCACGGCTATTCACTTTAGAACGCGGAGCTCGACCTTTACCTACATACTCTACGTTCACAATTAGTGAAGGGCTCAATATTTTACAATGCAACAAAATGCACAATTGACAAAATCAAATCGATATAATCTTTTCCCGCATTCCACAATAACTTGAGGGCATATTTACTGGAAAGTGCCTTCTACTTTGTAAACAATTTCTATTCTAATAACAATATTCAATTCCGGACATGCCGCATATTGGTTTAGATTTGCTATGGACTTATTTACTAATTATTACCTTTTACTATTACTTATAATTTTGTTAGTCATGGTGCTTTTCTTCTGTATATAGAAATTTTATCTTATTTGTATCTTTATTTAGTTATTTTTATATTTGTTTTTTAGTTTTTACAAGCTTTTGTCTACAAATTTTAACAATATGTTGATAATAAAGCATGTCTCTCCCCCCCCTCTCTCTCTCTCTCTTTTATGCAATCACATTGATTTGAGACAAACTACACCCTATACCCTATACCCAATTAAACCCTAACTCACATTTAACCGCCGATAAGTTTTTAAAATAATTGTCATAAAAAATGTGTGTATCCTAGCATTGTCGTGGTGGAACACAAGGGTCCTTCTATTGATCAACACCGGACGTTTCGTTTGAATTTCCTCCTGAGTTTTGATCAATTGTTAACAGTTTAGTACTGAATCAACCGTTTGACTAGATTTCAGAGCTTCATAAATCCTTTTTTGAAGTCCTACACCACGCTTCGAACATGATTGTTTGCATTAAACACTTTTATATTGGGAAGTGGCTTCATTTCTTGGCGTTTTAATGAAGTATCGCAGATTTCGATACGGTTAATTAAATGTGTGGTCAACTCATGTGACACCAAAACTGTTTGAAAATTGATATGCATTCATGCACAATGCCGACCTATCTCGATTAGTATCAAAACACTAGTAAAATTCTTATCACAAATATAGAAGCTCAAATGCCACCTCTAAAACGTGTGTCACGTTGGATTAATTAGTGGTTCTCGATATATCTTTACCAACACCTTCTACTGTGAAAATGTGTAAATACTATAAAACCAGAAAAAATAAATATTAAGAGAAACCACGTAAGCAAAAGTAATCACTATATTCACCTTTCTAAAGAGAAATTCGTTCGAAATTTAACTAGGATAGTTCTGTACCGTCTCCTGTTATTGAAAATTTGGCTGTACTAAAGTTTAACTAATAAGAAACGATCGTTTTTTCCAGTGTAACGATTTAAATAGAATCAGTTGCTCTTCTTTTTATGGTTAAAAATCTTCTCTTAGATCTCTGATAAAATTAAATGCAGAGTTTTAATGCTCATTGGCTGGAAAAAGTTCATATCGCGTCTCCCTTACCGTGTGGCGCTACTTTTGCTCGACAGTCCGCCAAAAAGGGAATTTAATTAAGTGAAATTACAGTGCTTGTGCTTTAATTATGTTAGTATCAGACTTTTTACGGCAGCAGAAGTAGGAGTATGGCCCTTAAGCATTTACACCATCGGCAGCAGCGGCAGCAACTTCGACACGAGGGTGGCCTTGCGCACCACCGATCAAAAGATATCTTCGCTACACTGTCCAGTTTCAAAAATCATGATCGTACTGTGTATGTCAAATGTACAGAATTTACGATTTTAATTTATAGCCAAGGCACTGTTTCTATGTCTTTTTAAAAGTATTTCAGTTTCGGCGTTTTTGATTTTAGACTACTGAAATATTTTGTCGATGTTCTTAGGGACTCCTATTTCATAGTTACAAGATAATTCGAAAAATTGTGGGATATGCTCTGTATTATAGAGTATAGTAGGTAATATAATTGCTAAATTGTAGGTTCGGGATTGCATTCATTTCGGATATAATATTTCATACTTCAAGATATACCAGAAGTAGGTTTCATCTGCCTAATTTTAAACATAAACAATTATTTTTTTATTTCCGAATTTTACAAAAAATTTCGATAATATGGAGCATTTTCATCATATTATGAATTTCTAGGAAAATTTAAAACAACCGAAAGCCACAATGAATAGCTATTTTCCTATAAAAACATATTTTCTAACTTAAAATGGTAGCCAATAAGCAATTAGAGATTGCTTGCTGGTCTATAACTTCAAGTAGAACATCTCACATTTTCTTTTCTTATCAATTGTATTTTAACATTCTTTTCTTCACTTCGCTTCGTTGTTTGTTTGGAAGTGAATCCACAAACTCGCAACAATTGAATTGTGAGGTACACCTCAAATTTTCTTCAAACTTAAAACACTTAATTTAGCCATTGGAATGAGCACTATAATCTTGATTTTAAGTATTCCACATTTGACATTTGATATACATCATATGTTTAGGATTAATTTGCTTTTGAGTCGAATTCATTTATTCAATACTGACGTATTGAGAGAAAAGAATGTTTTTCCTATATCTAAGTACAACCTCTATGAAATATAAATATTTTCTATAATAGATTAATCTTACTGGGTTCAATAGAATTTTCCTGGACTATTAGCACAGAAATCCTGGCAGGCGGTGGTAGTTCCAATTAAAAAGATAACTGGGGTGCAACAATTTCAAAAACCAATAAATCACTTGCGATAAGAAATGAGAAAGAACACAAGAATACAATGCCAGTCTTAGCAGCACTTTCTAATAGCTGCAAACTTTAGATGAAGTGACTGAAAATATTCATTTTTATCTTTTCCTTCCAATGCAAATAAAAAAATAACAAAGATCACTATTCACTTATATGAGATCTACCAATTGACTGAATATATATATATATATATATATATATTATATATATATATATATATATATATATATATATATATTTCCTTAATTTTTTATTTCTTAGACTTTTTGAGGTCTCTTCTGTTTTAAAATTAGTTTTTTTTAATAATTTTTGAAAGGAAGATAAAAATTAACATTTCGACTTCTATTTAAGTCTTTATCAAAATATGATATTGACACTGACAATTTGCGTATTTATATCAATCAATCTATTGATAATGACCACACTTCAAAGGAAAAGAGCAACGAGAATTTTGTCAATACAACTGAACAAAGAAAAAGCAATGAACTTGGAGCAAGTTCAAATTTATGTAGTAGTAGTTAACAGTTGGGAGCGCTGATACTATAATAGTCTCCAGAAAGGCGAAGCTACATCTATACAAAGCAATAATAAAACCAACAGTGAGCTGCGGAGAAAAACGCGGCTTCTTAATAAAGGAGAGGAATAGGAAAAGGCCTGCATGAAGCACACAAACATGACAGGAGAGCTCAGTCAAGTTATTTTGACGAATGTCTCTAATTGAGCTTTGCAATGCTATGAAATTTTTGACTAACAAATAGAATAAAGGTGACTTATGTCCATCATTTTCAATAATTAAAAAACCACGAAATTAAAGAATCATTAACATATTTCGATAATTAATGTCTTTGTCAACATTACTAACCTTATTTAGTCGAAGGGCCAATTACTAGGGTCATTTTTTTATATTAAAGGGAAAAACTTTTAAAGGCTAGTACAGACCGAGATACAAAATGTTGCCAACAATGTTGACAAAATATATCCCAACAATTTGTAACATCGAGCGGCATGGTATCAAATAGATTTGATGCCAGTTACTTGTATCTGTTTATCCCACTCCAAATGAAAAAAATCGCTCAATCTGTACGCGAAACACGTATTGGCAACATCTACTGAGGTTATCTAAACTATAAACCTTCTAATATAGAGTAACAACCTACTTAGACTATATACGTTATTATTTATGTATATTATTCATTATTTTCATAATATATTTGCGAAGAACAAGTAATCAATTGATAAGAAATAGTAGCACGTTAGTCAGTATTATATTTTCAGATTTTAGGGGCAATTTAATACAAAAGTTCTTGGAAATCGGATTTCGCTAATATGACGAAATTGCAGAGCGAGCTAAAACACTTGAAAGTGGCTCAAGATCAATTTTTTCCATGATTGGTTCTGTTATTTAAAAGTGTCTCTCTGCCCCTTCCTCTTTCTACTTTTCTCAGCATTTGCAGCAATAATGATAAACGCAGCACATGCAACAACAGCAACAATCTCCTCCATATTTCGAACAATACTGATCTTGGTATGAACGCTCAACATTGTTGAAAGTATGTAATCAGACACAACTTAATTGATCCAACAAAAATGCAACATCTTCAACCTGTTTGCAACCTGTTTGCATTTTTTATCGCGATCTGTACTAACTTTACGAGATCGACTTCATTTACCTACCTTATTGTCCAAAAACTGTGTTTTTGTTATTAATGAAAATTAAAAACACAAGTGAAATATGTGACTGGCAAGTTTGTTACCCTAGAGGAAATCAGCATTCAAACTTTTAAGTATATTTCTGTTTGTTTTAGGTATGTGATAATTTTGTCAAAGTTCATCGCTGAGGAAAGACATGGTGAGATATTACTTGGTATTCATTTTTCATTGATCATTATTACTCTTATTATTTTCAGAAGTCTTATACACTTGTGTAGCATATTCTGGTTGTATTCACCAATCCCGAAGAACACAAGTGGGATTAGGCTCTAAAATCATAAATTTGAAATTTGTCAACTGTATGTGTTTAGAATGAACTCAATACTGGCATATTTGCTCTTTTAGTAACTAAATGGGGCAAGGTTATCCTGTATATTTGTGAAAATCATACCTATACATATAATTGATACGATGATCTTCTCATCCTCACCCATACCAAAGCTGTCCTATCTTTTTGTGTGTTATTTGTTCATCGGACATAAAAGGTTAATTACAGTAAAGTCTGGTTTGCACGTGCAAAAAATAAATTTTAATAAAGATTCCGAAGCTGGTCGCTGCGTCATTGTTTGCTGTATCAATATTCCGCATTCATATTTCCAACCCCATTCTTCTGGTGATATTTCTCTTTCGAGCCATGTTTGAATTTGCAGAAATACTCTTTTAAAGTGTTCAAAAGCGACATCTGCAGTAGGTGGTAACGACGGCAGTTTAACGCAGGTATTTTTAGCAGCTGCTTTCAAAAAAGAGTTATGTCTTAACGTATTAAGATGTTTTATTTTTTGGGGGGGCACCGTATAAAGCAAGAGTGCATGTAACACCAGCTTTAAAAATTTCGCAAGTCTGTTCGCTTTTCAAAATTTTTTGCAAATACGTTTTTGCCACGTTGGAAAAAAGCTGATGTCGTGTCACACCCAGTGAATGCCTGTAAGAACAGAATATGCTCTTTACAATGGGTAATATTTTTTCCAAACTCTTAGAGGAGTTAGAGTACGTTTTTTGCGGTATTTTGCCTTTGGATGGTTTTCGAAAATAAATTTCTCGGTCTGTTGGTGAAAGCGCAGTCAATAAAACTAAAACATCTACATCTTCGGACACTACAGCAATCTTTTCTTGAAATCAGAAGTAATGACGTAGCTGATTTGTTGTCTTGACGATTTGGACTTTCTCCTTTTCTTCATTCCATTTGCTTCTTTTTCACATAAAAAGCATTTTCTTTTCCAATCAAAATCAATTGAAGTAGCCGTTCGAAGTTTATTTTTAGGTAGAGAGCATGCTGATGCGGTGTTATTTCTTATTAAATGAGAATTAATGCATCCTTTATTGATATATTTTTGTCTGCATACCGAATGCACGTAGACAAATTCGCGAGAATTTAAAGTCCATCCGCTCTTTCCGCAGAAGCAGCTTTTAATGTTGATATGCCTCTAGTGACTTTTATAGTATCTTCTAGTTCAGAGCTTGATTCGGAACTAGATCCAATTTTATCACAAATAAGGCAATCATTGCTTATACTACCACTACTTGATGGTTCACCCATTTCGACACGAGGCTGCACCAATAAATATTAGTAATATTAATAACTAACCTTTATATCATAATTAATGATTATTAAATTTTACTATTACATTCTAACTTTTAAAAAACAAATACTTACTATCTATGCCACTATTTTGTAAAACTCAGTAATGTTCAGTAATTAACTTTCATCATGCTCACTGCACAATAATATAAACATTAATTGTAAATAAACAAAAATCTATAATAAATATTTTTCGGAACCAAAGCAACAGGTACGTATTAAGCCTAGCAAGTTACCACGTGTACTATTCTGTTAGGGCCCGCATTAACAATAACCAACAGCTGCTGTTATCCCCTCTATTCCCCTCCCCAATCTTCATCGGTATACCTGCAGTCCCTACAGATCCAAGATCAAGTTTGTTGTTGTTCTTTTTAAAATATTACTTTAAACTAATATAAATGAAAGAAAACTCCAAAAAACTAATAATTATTTATAATAATAATTAAAAAATTGAGAGCGCATAAATTTTTTTTTACATTTTTCTATATACTATTAAAACATATTTCCAACGTTTATATAAAGATTCATTGACTGGTCCTGGATACCGAGGTATAAACCTTACGGCGGCGCCCCACTATATGAGGAACTTTTGAGTAAAAGTAAAGCAGGTGACTAAGTCCACAGATATTACCGATAATTTGTGTTTGATAGGAAAATTTCTTGGCATACAATATATCGGAATATTATCAAAATGCTTCTAAATGTTCTTGATTATAGGTCTCTTCTGTTTTACAATTAGTTTTTTTAATAATTTTTGGAATTTAACGTTTCGACTTTTCTTTAAGTCTTTATTAAAATATGATAAAAGGAATATTATTATATAATAGGGGTATGTATCTGTAAGCTAAAATGTATAATGTTTTGGAAAAAATTACCCATAAACAGAAAGTGGAACTTGTGAAATGGATGTGAACTTAGCATCGATATTTTAAAGTCATTTTAAAAAGGTAATGGAGACTCAAATCCTGTAACTCGGAGTAAATAACCTGTAACATAATTTTCAACATTACATGTCGAAACATCTAACATTTCGTTTAAAAATCAACTAACAATAATGAAATATATATTTAAGAGATTCACATTACAAGTAATAATTCAACAATGGGAAATGCAAAGTAGTTGTTCAAGTATTTTCTAGTGTCCCTTTCTTGTTTTGCACGTATGTGAGGTACAGATGACTCCTTACTTTGATAAAGATAATCCAGTTCCATGATGTTTAATTACTTCGTCCCTCGCTATGATGCCCTCAGATATTTCGACAGAATTATGCGTGAAAAGCAGTTGGAG
The DNA here is from genome assembly GCF_026230105.1 of Diorhabda sublineata. NCBI lineage: Eukaryota > Metazoa > Arthropoda > Insecta > Coleoptera > Chrysomelidae > Diorhabda > Diorhabda sublineata. Next base: position 11,809,342 of record NC_079485.1, on the reverse strand, counting down.
AACAGAGTTGTCAGATCGAGATGGGTTTATAAGTTTGGATTGGCAACATGATAGATGTGATTATATTATTGGGTTTGTGAAGAAGAATTGAAGATATACTCAACCAAGATGATCAAGTGAATTGCAATTGAAGATTCTGTGAAAATTGATTTTATGAAGTTAAGTAACAGTATAATATAATATTCAAGTTACCGTGCAGGACCGTACTGTCACTATCGCGAATGCCTCCTCTGAGATTTACATGTTTTTGTCAAAATTAACTTTAATTTGGGAAAATTTATCATAGAACTAGGGATTCAATGGAGTAGACGATAGTGTCATGCACAGTTAATATTTTGCTACATTTGCAATTGTGAAGCATCCGCCTTTTAAACTGTGTTATAGATCACCAAAGTATTTGATTCAAATTGTTGCAAGCGATTAGGACACTTATCTACTTAGGCTTGACCATAAGGAGATCTGTTTTGTGCGTCTCCATATTAAGATTATGCTCTACCATCTATGTTTGTTTTTGGTTATAGAAAGGCAGACTCCAACGTCATCCAGAGCTGATGTTAATTACTTCTCAAAATCTCAACTAACCTATAAATATAATGTCAACCTAGACTAATCTAGCTTATGAAATTAAATGCCATCCATAATCTAACTAATGAAAATTAACAACTATTTCTATAACAACCATAATCAATAACATTAATATTTTTATATAGTGTCAAGCGTCCATTAGAATATTGATTTTCGAAACCGATGAATTTAATGCCTTTGAAAAGAAAAAAACGAAATTTAAAACGCCCCAAATCTTAATTAATTAATGTAAGTACTTTTATAAACATTTCTGTATATTACTTGACCAGAATTTCAGTCCCAGAGGATGAATACATAAGTATTCGAATGGTCGGAAATATATTAGAGGTAGTGTTTAATTCCACACACACATATCATATCATATTTTGAAAAAGATTGAAATTAGTCGAAACGTTAATTTTGATCTTTCTTTCAAACATAAAAAAAATCTAATTTTAAAGAGACCTAAAATAAGATATATATATATATATATATATATATATATCTTATTTTATATATATATATATATATATATATATATATTTCTATATGTTTCTAAATATTCGTTTGAAAGATAGATTAAATCGACGTTTCGACTTGTCTTTAAGTCTTTTATATTTCATAGTGTTTCAAAAGGTCTAAGAAATAAGAAATTAAAGAAATATATATATATATATATATATATATATATATATATATAAATATATATATATATATATATATATATATATATATATAAATATATATATATATATATATAAACATTAGAATACTTTGGTGTTTCATTGCCACGTTCCCAATTGGAAATCAATTATTTTTCTAAATCGTCTTGATTTTAGGTTACTTTTGTTATAAAATTAGCTTTTTTTCATAATTTTTGAATGGCAGATAAAAATTTTGACGTTTCCACTACTTTTACTGTTTAACAGGTTTTAGATTTAGGAACCAAATAAATAGTTTGTTGAATCGTGCTCGTAAGTTATTTATGATTCCTGTGAGATTTTTTTTATAATTCCAAAATTCACTTGTTGACTCGCAGCATCAGTATTAACCCGGTAAGATTTCTGGAAACAACGAATATTATCATATCTACGCACAGGAGGTTTCAGGATTTATCAGCTTTATTGAAATACGTTTAGTACTTTCAGTTCAAAACACTGTCATCCAATTAATTGGCTCTTAACAAGCATCATTATTGCTATGTTCTCAGTATCTTCAGTAATAAATCCATGTGTTTATAATTTCGCGATATAATTTGACTGTATCGCAAGCTCTAATTATATGGTGTTGACGATTGTGGTTTTAAAAATCGGTATAGAAATCGACTAGTGTGAGAAAGGAACTTCAATTATCTGGAGGAAGCCTAGCATTGAAATTTTAAAATCAAGTTATGAAATAATTTTCATTATTCATTATAATTTTTGAGACTTTTTTCATATTTTCTGGTGTTACTACCCTGATCGTTGAGTATCATAGGCGTTTGTAAGGCGGTGTTTAAATTCCACATACAAATATTTCAAAACGAGTACAAACCAAGAAACATCTAAAACGTAGTTCAATGGTTATCCAATAGTTGAATTTTTTTTTAGGTTTCAGTAAATTAACTTATGTCCCACTTCGTCAGATGATTATTATATAGATAAGTTTTCCGTGATATCCCATTAAAACATACATTTTTCGTATATTCTCAAGAATAATTTAGAATGGACATGTTCGATTTTAAATGGAACTTACTCAAATAATATCACGCATACAAGATAGTCTGGGTTCCAGACTATCCAATTTCCAATATGACTGAAATTAGTGAATAATTTCAAATACGTTTTTTTTCAGAGGATTCTCTTTTTGGAGCAAATATTAATGGCAACGGATCCTACACATTTACAGTTCCCAGTCTCCAACCAACAGGAGATGCGTTGGCCAAGACTACTTTCCTCTTTGATCTTGGTAACTACTCATATGTTATTAAAAATGATGCAATGATTTCGAATATTCAATTTTCTTGTTAGTTTTCAATTAAAAACAAAACAATTTTTTTGGCAATTCTCAAACGAAGTAATACTGTTTAAAAATGAATAGCGGGGTTTTAAGACTTCATAATATTTATAACATTGATATATAAAAAAAGTAACTCAGTTTTGTTTTTTGGCTCCATTGAACATGCTCACGCAATATTTTCACCGCTATTCGTAAGCGTAAGCGTAGTTCAAATAAATAGTTGGGGCAACTAGTTGTGAATTAGTAATTCCTATAGGAACTGTTTTAGGAGTTTTATTGGAATGCTTACAAGTAAGTCTTCATAAATTGCAGTTATTGAAGCATGGTTAGCATGCCAAATTGTCTGACAAAATGTTGCTCCATGACCATGAAAATTTTCTGGTGTCCCCATTCCAAGCTGACCTTCCCGAATTAAGAAACAGAGTTGAAGTCGTCTTGGCAATATTTACTTGAGAGATACTGATCAACATTTGAGAAGAACACGCATTGACTGGTGCAGTGTTCACACTGAACAATGTAGGCTTTTATATAAAACTGTTTGATTTGGTCTTTCGTTTCATATATCATTTATAACGGTAGATTTAATTCAATAAATTCTATGTAGCGTTGAAACTCCACTGTTCATTTTGAAACACCCGGTACTATTCGAATATATTTCTTCTAAAGTGGCCTGATGCAAATTTGATGATTAGATTAGATCCTTATTTAAAATATTAAGCAAAGAGTTATTTTCAATAAATAAAAATATTTTGATAAAGGACGAAATTACTCGTAGGTCGAAAAGTCAGGATTTGTGGAGATATAAATTCAAGATGATTTATCAGTGAAAGAATGTTCAATATTTAAGGAAAAAATGTTTTGAACGTTGTTTTTCCTTAATCATATAAACTTAAAATTATATAATTACATATCACAGTTTTCAGTTAATTAATGTAACCATTTTTTATTTTTTTAAATTATTTTTTCAAGCATACAATGTTTATTTTCAAAGTTTATATCTATGAACATAATTTCAGTCACAAATGATGAATATATAATTACTTGAAAATTTCAAATTTCGTACTTAAAAATAATAAAGTTGGTGCTGTTTACGGGTATAATAATCCCAAACTACATTTCTGTGTAGATAATGATCAAATGTCATATTTTTTATAGAAAAAAAATTATTACGTGTATTATAACAAAATATTAACTGGAGGCTAATTTTTTATTATTATATTATCTTTTTAATACACTTTCTGAATGTAGAGTTCATTGATTCATTAATTGTCATGTTGTATGTTCAGGAGATGAGAACATTATGACTCAACAGAAGGATAAAATGATAAGTCTGAAAATTAACCCATGAATAGCGCGTCGAAAATGTGGTAAAGTTATTTCACCAAATTGCCTCCGGTGAAATAACTTTCCATGTTAGTTTGCGTGCTAACGAAATTTTCTCCGTCCCTTTCTATTTTTTCTCAGCACATGAAATCCTCTTTCTCTAGAAGATTGGCGAGGATCGTAGCAATTTTCTGCAAAGTGATCCGATAACGCGAGACCGTGACATATGGCTACATATGCTGCTCAAAGATACGACAACGAGGACTATACGGTATAAACAAACATCGTTCTTTGCATATCTTATGTCTGTTTCCTTCGGAATAGGGGTTCTTACCACCACTCTAAGAGGGTTGTTACAACAGCTATTATGTCATAACAGCATATTGATGGTCTTATTACTGGAGCATGAACGTATACCTATGAGTATTACACGGGCATGTTAAACTTCTAAAAGAATGTTAAAAATACAAAAAATACGGATTTAATAGAGTGATTATTTGTACAACACGTTTTAATATTGCTAAACATTATTTAGTTAACATACCCATACTGAATTCCTTCATAAGACGCATTGAACAAATTTCATTTTAATCTAAAAAATAAAATGAAAAATTCTGATACCAGCTGTAAAATAAAAAGCAAACTGTTCAATTCCATTTTCTATACACTTTTCAATAATAGACATTTTTTGAATGTATATAAATGGTTGTTTTAAAGAAATACAAACAATTTGTTTTGCCATACCCGGATTAATCATACTATGTAGTTTTTGGCAATGTTTGTGACTTGTACCATATTTATAAATTAAATACAAAGTAATTTTAAGAAGAAAATAGGTTATTTTACGGCTATGAAGAGCGAAAGACGTAGTAAATATTGTGCAGTAATATCATCTAAGTTAAACCTATACCCTTTTTTAAATGGAATACTCTATATATAAGTACAGATTTGACATCAAATGTTTATCAGAAATTGTATTGAAATAAATTATATTTAATTTGTTCTAAATGAGACACTTTGACATGTCTTACAAATCAACAATATACTACCAAGTCAACAGCTTTATTTACAATTTGCGAACAATGTTTATAGTACTATTGAAAAATTCTTTCCTACCTGAAAATAGCCTAATAGGATTTCCAATTTCAATTTTGGAACAAATATCAGATATTTTGTATCAAAATACATTCATTATGATTTCTGATAAGTGATATGGATAATAATATGTTCTTATTACCTTGTATTATTTTGTTAACATCACATTAATATTTCACACAATAAATTATTACATGAGAATTTATTTTAATACGAATGTTTTATATTACTCATTTGATTAATGTCCTCATAATCACATATACTTTTTTTAAAAATAATAGGATGGCTAACAATACTTTCAACTTACTTCAGTTATTGCTACGTTTAAAGTAATATTATAGATCTTATAAGAACATGGAGAATGGACTAGATTTTTCCATGTAACAAAAATTTATATGAAAGTGAATCACCCTCTTTATGCAGAGAATAACGTGTTTGCAAGAGAATGATTAATCTGGGGGTTGCAAAGTCAACTGTCAGGAACCTCGGCAGCAGTCACAATAGCAGTTACAGCTATTACAACCATTGCCGTAACAAAAGTTATCTACTAAAGGAAAAAATTATATGTAAATCTTACCATATGCAGACGTGATTTTTTCAATGACTAGCACCTATTATATTTATAAAGTTTATCATAGTCACAAAAAATACGAAAAATCAACTAAAAAATTTAGTTCGACCATTGTCGTGTAAGGGTCTACGATAGTCTACCATTTTTGAGAATTTTCTTCATCATTTCGAAGTGTCGATTTTAAAACTGACGACATAGATTCCATCCAACACACGGATATTGGCATGTCTCTTCGTACATCGTAAGCGTTTCATAACTACATTGTAAAATTCAAAGTTTACGCCTTGGAACGAACTCTGTTTGGCTATGCTCTCACAATCACACAAGAAAAAAAGAACCATGACATTGAAATTCGATTTTGGTTTCCATTGAGAACTCTTAAATTTTGTCTTATTATGAAAATAGAACCAATTTCCATCTCCAGTAACATTTTGGTAATAAAATCCGGATCTGCGACAATTTGGAACTCACTCAGTCTCATTTGTCATCTATTAGAATATTTTACACGCACCTTTACGACATTTTAAGTTCTTCACTAAGCTATCGAGTAGTACTAGCCTGTTTTAATGATTCATATCCCCACTTTCCACTTTTAAGTAATACCACCTTCAAAAAATCTTCACAGATTCTACATTATCAATAACTGATGTTCAAGATCTATACTTTACAACCGACACAGCAAACAGGATCTCACTAAAGCGGCTATAGCGGTAAGCCAGAATGAGTTAAACTTAAAATTGTTTGTCTCAGCCTATAAATGTATGGGACCACAGGGTAAGAGACATATTAGTTGACATACATGAATCTTAAGTAATTGCTATTATAAAAATCCACTCACTGTATTTTTGATCATATCTTGTTTTTCTCGAACAAAGCTGTACAACAATGTTAATTATATTAGTCCAGGTTTATTAGATCTATTCATAAATTGTGAGAAAAGTATTCAGTAATCGATATATATAACAATATAACAACTCGGCGTTAAAATTATTTTGTAATGAAATATGTTATATCAAATAATCGGCAATGCCTCTTTCTTGCACTAAAAATACGCCAGTGGTTTAGAACTCCCTGCATTTTACACGAACCGAAATGTAATAACTTGTTATCGTTTGTCATCACTATTGTTCGATTCTTGTTCATTAGAAATAACACCAATTACACAATATCTGTAAGTGATATTTTATGTTTGAATATATATTTTAGGACGTGGAATTCATATAGTGCAACACGAAATCTCATTCCATCCTCAAAACAAGGTTTTGATAAAATGTCTTTGAAACACAACAAATTGATAAAAATTGATGCAATATTTAATAAAAATTCAATAGAGTGAGCATTAGAAATTTTTGGGCATCACGAAGAATGCTGGGACTTGGCAGCAAATAGGTGAAAGGAAGCAAATAAATAATTGAACTTGAACAGAAATGATATTTAATCCAATAAAATTGTGATAAACCATAGACATTTCAAAAGTTGTTATATACTGCATTTTGTACTTTTAAATGCACGTTTTCTTCTAATATATTAATAAATCATTTGCCTCTTCTGTCGCTTATCCCTATTTCAGCACTATTTTGCGAACCGTACTTGTTACGCCTTCTCCTTCACCCATTCTTACAAAATCTCTAAGCCATTTCTATTGTTGGATTATTACAGGGTCTATTCACTTTTCATATCATTATTGTTTAATTTATACTTCTTTATCACCCCTCTGATTTTTCCTAGATAACTGCATCTTCATTACTAAGATTAGATTTTCATACCTCCACTTTATATCAGGCTCTCGTACGTTAACGTAGATCTTTTTATTCCTATTTTCTTGTTGTTAATTTTTGGTCGATTTAAATCAAATTTCCATATTTTTTTTATAATACTTGTACTTCAAATGAATGAAGTAATAGTGATAGTAATTTATATTTGCGTTTAACTAGAAGTATCATATATAGTCTTATTTTCACTTCTATTTCCGTTGAATATTTACTGCTAAGCTCCAACTTAATCATGTTAATTCTTCATTATAAAATTCCAACTAGTTTATTATTTATAAGAAACTGGTTTCCATTTTCATAATTAACTGAATGACACGCAGTTTGCTTGTACCTATTAAATATTTGAATTTGAGCTAATACTATATATTTTCTAATTTTCTTGATAGTGACACTCACGAATTCTGACTTATGAGAAAAAAACTGATAGTATACATTGCTACGCTTCAATGACACAGCTAAATGTTTCATAAAAACTAAATGCCTTTATGATTGCTTGACTCTTTTTTATTCCAATTTCCAGTCCCCTTCATATTGCCGATAGAAAATGTCAGGTCAGATGAAAATAGACTGGAGGAGAATATACAGGGGCGGGTACAAAACAAAAATACAAGTCAAAAAAATAATATACTCATACCCACACATATATACACACCTACATTAACACGGAGATACTGAGACTATTTTTTGAATCTTTTTCAACACTTTTCTTATGAAATATACTTTTGAGATTTTATTATAGTTTTTCAACTGCCATTCCGGTTGTCATAGTTGTTAATTTGATTTGACTTTTTTTTCGTAAAATTGGTAAGTTTATTCGTAAGAAAAATGTTCTAACTCAAGATTGCTTGCTCAACGACATGTATGTGATTTTATAAGATAGTAGAATCCCTGCTGAAGGAGAAATAGCGAATGGTTTCAGCCGTGGGAATGAATAAAAGGTAATTCGATGATTAACTTTTTACAACGAAAATATTTTACATTTCTGTATTTATGTATCTCTGGGAAAATTGTAAACTGTTCGTATGGCGGTTAGAAGTTAGTAAGATTCTTGGAAATGGGTGTAAGGTGACGAATATTAACTGTGCCCAGATCTGTGTCAATGATTTTCCTCCATAACAAATTGGAACGTTGGGTAAGATCGTTCTACATGAAATGTTGTTATAGTCGATTCTCATAATCCCCGTATGTGTGGTAAATAGGTTACGATAGAATTCCAATTAACTTTATAGTTTACCTGTGAGTGACATTATTTGCGCCTAAAGAATAGATTATGAAATAAAAATAGTTTTAATTTCTTACTTAATAATTCAATATGCACTGCTTCTAATTTGTTCAAATATGTTTCCTACTCTTTACAGTTAGGCAAAGTATCTTCCTTTACAAAAATAATTCCAGTGTAATCTACGACACATTGAGCAAAGACTCGTGTAGATTGAGGGACCCTCGATTTAGGAAGTTCACCCATTAAATTACCTTTAGATTTGGGGTACTTTTCGAGTTTCATTATTGATAAAAGCATTTGTACTGCAGCTTGTAGGTTTTAAATAGATTCTCGTTGTGAGACACATGATTTTATACTATGAGTTAGAATTTTGATCATGACATAAATGAGAATTTAGCAGTGCAGCATCTTCGTGAGAGTTTAGTATCAATATTCTGCTATTGTAGTTGAATATTTTCTATTGAGAATAAGTTAACTGGTGTAGAATTTTAGTTAACCGGTTTGAGATACTTTTAAGTGAGCGATTCTTAAATCTAGAAACAGAACATTTTATGATCGATAAAATTTGTTTTTAGAAAAGTAGCGAACTTTGAAAAATATGAATCGAAATATATGATACTGGAGCTTTATTTTTCAGTTGAATTTTCAAACGAAATTGATTAATCTGCATTGTTGGTCAATATTATGGCTCGGACTAGTATGTGTTTAAATAAATTAAGTAATGGTGCAGAATATATACCCCAACGAATAACATTAGAAGTGCCGTATTCGCTTTTAACGTGTTTTCAATTTGTAATGTCTTTTCATTCGGTAATTTATACCGACTCATAAGATACAAATGCTTTCAACTTATAGTATAAACAAATCAAACCTCTTTGCCATAATTGAGCATGTATAATATGATTCATTGCTTCATTTAAAATATTATCACAATATCTTCTAATAAATTGGATTTAACTTGCTTGTGACGAGAACAACATATGAACATTTCTCTTCCTATTTTTTTAGGAAAGGAGGGAAGCCTTTGTAAATTGCTACAATTCCTCCGCTTGGTTTCACTTGAACAAACACAGTAAAGAAAATATGTGGAGATATACTCAGTTACCAATACACCAATATAAAAATTTTAAAAAGAAAAACAGTTGGTGAAGTGGCAATTAAAAATATAACAAGAATAAAACTATTTCATAGGCGATGAGTTGTTTTTATATTAGTACCTAAAAGAACAGGTTTTCTATGTGATCTCTAAATATATAACTGAAAATTATTATTTAAATACTATTTCCAAAGTAAGTGAGAAATGTGGAAGAACGCTCGTGAATTTTGCACCACGATAACGTATTACTTCCCAAATAATCAGAAACTGTACAAACCTATATGAACTGAATGCACAAGATCTCAAATTCAAGTTTTCGTTGGTTCTTGGAGATTGAGCAAAAAATATAACTTTGTCTTCTTAGTGACCCTTGCTACTACGAACGTCTTTTATTGGACCGGAGCCTCTCTGTAGAGAAAACCGAAAGAGAAACAATCTGGAGGTTTCTTTTCGGGCTCGATCGCATCAAAAAAGTTCTTCGAACCTTTGCTACCGCTAGGTTAAGCAGAATATTTAGTTCCCAGTAAAACCAATATACACATCCTCATTAGCTTCTTCACAGGAAATGCCACTTCAAGAAGCACTCGGCGAGATTAGGTCTAGCAAAAAATACGAATATAGATTCTGTGGGGAAGAAAAAAGAAACTCCAGTTCATTGATTCTTATCATATCTTCCCGTTGCAATTGAAAGCAAGGGATCCTTTGAAGAAGAAACCTGTAGAAGCGAAAATATAATATGTGAAACTAGAAATTGAAAATAGCTCTGATAGACAGATAATTATTCATCAAGGAATACCTTCACTTCTTTCAATTTGAATGACACTAAGAGATACGGCTACGGTACAGGATCTGTACGTTTCTAATAGAGAAATTCTAATAGTAAATTTGGTAAAAAAATATGGATTCTTTATTGCGGATAAGATGAAAATTAGATTATTTTTTCGATTGTCATGAATCAGTTCATGAGCTAAATGGAGTAATAAAGCGAAATTCGCGTTAGCAGTTATATAATAATAATCCCATCTAAACCATTGACATTTATTTTGAGAATTTATTGTTTTAGAAACTCCGGAGAAAGCGTTCGCAAAAGGAAATATACCTCGAGAGTGGTAGCTGCCGGCTGTCACGGACACGACTTAATATTTGGCCACATAAATTCACAAAACATTGCAGAAATGAGTGAAATGATACACACAAAAGCGGGAGACATAGCCCGACACGGTGACAGGGATTGTTAGGGCTCTATAAATATATTACTGCGATAACATTTGTAAAATGAATCTTTTATTTGGAAGAAGATATTGCAGAGGGCAGTATTAATCATCGACTTGGAATGTTATTTCAAGCAAAATATTGCATTAGATTTATTCAAGATTAAAAGGCAAGACCAGGGTTCCTTTGATAAATTTCATTGACTCGATATTTATGTTAGATTAATCTAATCTAACCTGAATTTTTCACAAAAAAAATTAGTTCAAAAATTTTATATCAACATTTAGAATGTTTTTAATGTAATTTACATTCTATTGTAGCTACAGCTCCATTGCACTAAACTTGTTAACATGTTAACATGTAATCAATTATTGGAATTCTTTCGAAGTACTTATCAGCATAGATGTTTTTAATAACATACCCTTCATAACTTGAATAATACCACAAAGTCAAACGTCCAAATCGATTGTTTCTTCTATGATATTTCATCAGATAAAGCTATAAAAACAGATAAACAAATCTTAAAAAATCACATTTCTATTCAAAACAAGATAATGTCTTAACATTAAAAATTCTATAAATTGGCGTATGTACTACACGAATAGCACAAACATTATGGGTATTTTAATTAGTGTGCTACATTACAGCTTTAACATTTAAAAAATGTCTCTACTGGTGCAATTTTATGAAGAAAACCTTGATATGTAGACTTCTGTTCATTGAAATAGCTTACAAGTCTTGGGACGTATTTTTGCCGTTTTTAACTGTGTAAATTCACTTGACATTTGTTACCATGTTTACAAATAGTATATTATCAGGTAAGTATTAATAAAATAATTTTTTTTATACCATAATTATTAATCCTTTCAGTCCAGTCATCTTACATTTGGCTATAATTGCAGCTTTCTGAATTTCAGTTAACTGAGCTTACGTACACTTTTACCTCAAATGAACTAAAATTAATTATTGAATTATCTGTCACTGACAATGATATTAGGCAAAATGTAAGTGTGTAAATTTCAAGATAATATATTTTAACTTTCTCTTGCATATTGTCAAGCGAAGGTCGAAACGTTGTCTTACAAACCAAAAATAATAGTGTTTATATTTTGTCGGTAAGTACAAAAAGTTAAACTTGTATCGGCTAATTTGTTTATGATTCTTTAACTGTGAATTATTTTTTCGGTGTTTGATTGTAGTTTAGTTCCAGTCAGTCTTGTGAGATGCAAGAACGTGCTATAATTTATACTTTTTGGACTTTTTTGTTCTCGCAAATTTAGACTTGGAAGTTTTAAAATGGGTCGAACCAAGAAACTATCGGTTGAAACTCATGCATTAATTGCAAGTTTTCATAATCTAGGTAAAGTAACCGTACCATGGCCGCCGAATTAAAATTACCTTAACATACCGTGGACTAAAACGTGAAAAAATATGCATTCATCAGGAGCTTTGGCGATAGAAAACGTTCAGGGCGGCTTCACAAAACCACAACCAGAAAAACGCATTGTATCGATCAGTAAACGTGATCGACGACTCACGGACCCAGAGATAGCAGCTCAGATCAATGAATCTAGGAATTTGCCTTTGTGTACTTCTACAGTGAAAAAGATATTGAGTGAAGCTGGTCTTTTTGGAAGGGTAGCAGTGAAGAACCCGCTTTTAAACATTAAAATAAATAAACAAATAAAATTAAGAGGTTGCCGTGTGCTAAAGAATATAGCAATTGGATGTATGAAGAGTGAGAAAAAGTTGTAAGAAGTGATGAGTCATAATTTAAGATTTTTGGGTATAAGAGAAGAGTGTTTGTGCGCTGGTCAGATGATGAACGGATGCTAGATCCATGTGTAATCCCGACTGTAAAACACCGGAGGCTCAGTGATGTCTTGAGGATGTTTCGGAGGAAGGGCGACTGGACACCTGGTGAAAATTGAAAAAACGCTATAAAAAACATTAAAGGAAAATGTAGTACGTTCTAGTCAGCACCAAAGAATTGGAAAGGAAGAATATATTCAAAGTAATGATTTGGCCGGCACAGTCGCCACACCCATGCGACGCAGTGTCCAACTTACATTTCACATCTTTGGAATATCCTGAAAAACAAATAGAACAAATTAGGTGACGATTATTTGTCAAAATTGTTACAGGGTGCTGTACACCGAAGTAATACAAGCGAAAGGGTGTTACATCAATGAATGAAAAATTTAAATATGTAACATTTACATTTTGAAGTTTTATTATTATTTTTTATATATTCCCTCTCAAATTATTAATATTAAAATCAATCGAATTTTACTTGTTATGAATCACACAATCTAATGGGTGGGCTAAAACTTTTAACCGGAAGTGTAATTGCAAATAAGTATAAAACAATAAAGAACAATTTTCTTAATATGCCAGTAACAAACAAAAAATATTTCAATACGATCACTTAAGAGTATTACAGCTTCAAAATAAGATATACAAAAGTTCGCAAATAAAGTAAATTTCATTATCTTCATCAAAGATCCTGATTTTTGATCTTTCACTATTAATAGGATACAATTAAAGACCATAAATAACATCTAATTAGAACGAGTGGCTGTTGATAATGAGCAAATTCTCATTAAATACTTATTTCCATCAAGCAAATTTGACAAATTCAAGCAAATTTTAAAAACATTTGACAGATACTGTTATATGAGTTTTTACCCACAATTTTTGAAAAGTTTCCAAATAACTGATTATTTGAGTAAAATATAATGAATTTTTGGATTAGGTCAATTTAAATCTCTGGATTTTAAAACAGTGCAGACGACGATTCGTCGATAGAATAGAATAGATACTTTACCACATCTTCAGGATTGTCACATTGTCACAAAAGAATTGATTCTTGTGCAATTATTGGTTATCATAACTGTATATTATTTTCTCATAAAGTAACGTTTAGAATAAATGATATTGGTCAATCGAGAACAGTTAGTATTGAGCTATCGAAAATTTTTCTACGCTAATACATTAAAAAAGAGATGAGGTGTTTCGGTATTTAGTATCTGAGTAGATCTGCTGTATTGAAATGGCATTCATAGATGGCTGCGAAACTGTCGAGAACGAGCCGCATGATCGTCGACCGTGAACCAGCATCAAACCAGTCAATATTCTCTCGTATAACAACTCATTTTGGAGGACCAGAATAAATTTCGACTGAACTCGGCATTAGTACTGTTGCTAGTTTAGAGTCTTTATTTCAGGAACACCTTCAATATCGCAAAATAACAACGCGATGGGTTCCTTAACTGTTGAACTTTGTTTGGAAGTTTGTCGGCGCTTGCTGACGCAATACGATATGGAAAGGGGCGGGTTTTCAACGCGAATCTCCACTACATACGAGAAATGGGAACACTATTACACTCCCGAAAGCAAGTTGCTGTCCAAAGAATAGTGGAAGAAGGAAGATGTGGCGCCAGTCAAAGCGAAGACAATCAGGTCCCAGATTATGTATACTATACTCTGGAACCGACGGGGAGTAATGTACGTTGACTTCCTGCGCACACATCACTCCATAAATGCTGCATACTACTCTAACCTTTTGAAAAGTGCAATTCTTCTCCAGGATAATACGCGCCCTCATATAACGCTTGATACAAAATTAGAACTAGGGTGAAAAATACAAGAACATCCCCACTACTATCCGGACTCATCACCCTGCGACTACCACATGTTTGGACCACTGAAATAAGCCCTCGTAAGTTAAAAATTCACCACCCACGACGAAGTAGAGGCTGACCGAGTTACCCAAGGAATTCTTCGATATCAGTATCAAAAAGCTTCCGAGAATGTGGAAAGAATGTGTAAATAGTGAGAAAACTTACTTATAAAAACTGCAAATTTTTGTAAATATTTCAATAATAAATAAATATGTCATAGCGTTTGTCTCGATCATATTTAAACCACCCTCGTGAATAACATAAAGAATATCGACATTTTTTCATCGATCATGTTCATAAAAACAATGTTTTACTTTAAATTTGTTGAAGAAACCTATTTTCAATTAGTACACATAATGCCCAATTTTGTAGGTGTCAAAATTATCGTGTGTGGGCACAAGAAGATATAGGAGCATGAAATAGACCTGGTCAACCTAGGCAGACCACCATGCATCAAATTAGGTGCTCCACGCATCTTGTTTTACGAAACGGTTCTACCATTTTTCGTTACATGTCTAATCAAAGGTTTTTCGTTTACCGCATTCGAGCCTTTTATCCTCTTCAATCCCATCCACTATTAGTGGTTTATTAACTGCGAAGTACTGTTGCCAACATTCGAACTGGTATAGAGATTATTGCACTAGGAGGCAGAATAGCGTTACATCATATTCAATCACCAATCGTGATTCTGTTTAGTTACTCATGGTGGCATTATGTTCAATATTACCTACAAACCACTTTCGACTTTTCCAGCATGGCCACTACGGTCTCTCGGATCTAACCTTATAGAACCTATGTGGGATATAATGGAGAAGAAACCTTTTTATTTATCATTCTTCACAGAATCTGGCACAGTTAATCACGAAGTTACAGTTGTTTGTAATGAGGTACAACAAGCTGATATCGACCACCTCATGTTTTGGATACCTTGACGAGAGTCAATACATTTACCTTGTGGAGAAACAATTATTAATTTTATTCTTAGTAAAAATACAATTTCTTGTGAATTTTATCATTTCATTAGAGATGTGCGGTTATCACATGTGCAAAAAATTTAGGCTGAATTTCTGTCTGTAATACTTCTAATGTCAGTTAGTACAATGGAAAAAATAATTAATAACTGTAGTACCTTGGTTTCACCGATATTTTGACTTTAAAATGCAAGAAAAACCTTTTAATTAACAGCTTTTCGGAAATACCCGGGCAATCACCTATCAGCTGATTGCGGATCCTTATCCAGAACGAAATTTAAATCACAACTTCCGAACATCAGATCCAATTTTCTGTTGAATATCAAATTTAAAACATGATCTACAGTTGGATCTACTTAATTTGGAACCATATGGAAAACTCTTTTATTAGTGGTTTTATGAAGGAAAAAGTTCTACATTGTCCAAAAGTTAAAATCAACCATCAGATATCAATTTTTTAAAGCAGTATACGAGGTTTGTCACAAAATTTGAATTTTGTGCAAGAGTAAAGTATCTTTATTTTTCACAATTCAGAAAAAGGTTATAAAGTGAAGTTGTTTTGAATTGAAAATTATATTCAAATATGCAATTACAGCCATTTATTATGAAAATTCAGGTTTTGTGATTATTCACTAATCATTCCGTATTAATTATTCTGGCTGGATACAATTTATCTCTCTTACCTATTAAAAATATGATAACCTTTTTATTTATTACTATTTACTGTAGAAGTTGAAAAATCCATAGAAAGAATAATATTTATGAAACAGAAGTAAACAAGTCACTTAACCTAACCTAACCTCAGTAACCTATATATTACGCAGCTCACGTGAATTAATAGTAGACAAACATATAAGGAAAATAAATAATTTGTAATGCTTAAAAAACCTTAGACCTTAGACAAATGGAACGATCGCAATTACCCTAGTGGTAATATACTAGGGTAGAAAGAATCCCATCATATGACTACGACCCGATTAACTTGATCAGTTTCCGAAAAACAACACACACACACTCATACACACACACACACACACACTCACACACACACTCACACACACACACAAAACATTGCATACAAAAATAGGTAATTAATATGTTATGTATTAATTTTAATAACTTGTATTACTTGAATGCTGTTTATAATCAATCCCTATATATTGAAACCTAAAACAAATGCATTAAATTAATAAATTCGCTATTTTCTACAAAATATTTATAGAAAGTCTTTCTGAAAAATTAACAACTAACACTATATCTAATCAAAAGGACACAATAACACGAGAACAGCACAACGATAATGAATCATCAAAGCTTTAGTTTTAATTTTATTTTAAATTTATGTTAACAATCAGACACATCGTAAATCCGAAAAATCGTATGATTGTATAGGTATTCTAAATACAGTAAAAGCTTTTCATTCGCGGGGTATATGTTCCGTTAGTGGCACTTTTTAAAAGTTCCCTCAATTCATAGCAGCAGTGGCTTTACCAATTTGCCCCAACGCTCATGTGCCATTGTTAAACCATCAAGGTTTTTCAAATTGAATGTCACATTTCGAGTGCTTTTTAAAAGCATCTTTTTCAATGTGCTATGAACGGTTTCATTCAAATCTTCATCTTGCGTTTCAAGCAACTATTGAATGTCACTTGATTCTATCTGTTGGAACTAATTCTCGTCCTATTCCATTCGCTATATGTTCGCAGCTTTACGATGCATTTTGCTATGTCAAATTTCGTCCAACATTCATATCAGGATCACATTCTTTATTATGATTTTATCTAATATCTAACATAATAGTGCTGAAAGGTCTGGTTGGTCGGTCCATATGATGAAGTAAAACCGTCGTATTGGGAGGTAAAAAGGGCACTGTTGTATTTGAATTCATAGTATCAAGTTTATAAAGATGACGTGATGCATTGTCCAAAATTAGAAATGCTTCCAAGTCTGACTTCTGGTTTTTAAGTTTCAACTTTAAAAACAAAGCAATTCCGGAACCAGTCACAAAAAATATTGCTTGTAACTCACGCTTCCTTATTATTCTCCGAAATACTGCAGAGTGTCCTTGTTTTTATTTTTCAAAGCACAAGGATTTAACATTTTGTGAAGCATCAGTGGTTTAATAACACGATCTCCAGATGCATTAGAACATAGCGCCAGTGTAACTTTGCTGTCTTAAATCTAGGGGCAGACTTTCCGCTTTACAAATGTTTTGTTTGCATTCTTTTCCAAACCAGTGCAGTTACGTCTGCATTAAAGACTTGCTCAGGTTGTCTCGCCTTAAATTTATTGAACCAACTTCCGATGCTTGAAATCCTTCATCAGGACATTCACCCCCACAACTGAAACCAGGCTCTTTGAATTGTATGTAAAGACTCTTTGCTTCCTCCTGGACTATAAGACCACTCAGAAGCACCTTTTTTTTGGTTGCGGTCTTCGATTCATAATGACAACGACACTTCCATTTTTTCTATTGGTGGATCACGAACAATTTTTGCTGATAATAAAATGAAGCTACATACGACTTTTTTTATCGATCGTACATTTAATTCGTTGACATTGAATGAATGTGATATGGATGCAAACGACTCTCCAAGACGTAAACGCTCAAGAATTTCTATTTTGACTTTAAGTGGTAACACAGATTTTTTTCGCGTCGAAATTCGTCTCTCATTTTTTTTAGTCCACATTATAAATTAGGAGGGCAGCGAGACAGATGTGTTACTCGATCAAAATTTTTGTAACGAAAGATGGAGTAATAAAACACTCGAAGCGTCTCTTCCCGAAGGACGGAAGGTATAAAATTTCGCAGCATTTAAAATATACTTTGCATTCAGTAATAAGGCCGAACCAATACAACGGTAATATCATTTAACAACATACTCTAGACATAGTTGTAATAAGATATATTTTACTTTTTTATAAGTCCATTATAAGACTCATTTACAAATGATACTGGATTGGATACCAATTGGAATCATTATTATTAAGACAGATACGCGAATAAAGAAATCTTTAGACGCAAATAAAGGAATTGGTTCACATTTTATAAATTCTCGAATAGTGAAAAGGCGAATGAAGGAACCGCGAAAAAGAGCTCTCACTGTAGCTTTCAAACGAGATGTCACTTGCCATAAGAACCCATTTAATATTATTGGCTGGTGCCTTCACCTGTTACCACTAGTAAAGAAGCTAACAATACTTCATTTTCACGCTCCAAAGTTCATCAGTCTAAGTATCTTGGCCTAGTACTCTAGCATGTTTGAACGAGCCTTAAATTATTCAGTTGGTGTCAAATTCGCCAACTCAATATCTACTAATGCTGCAGATCCTTTTAAAGCTCTGAACTTTTATTAGAAAATTGACCAACCTTGGAATATCTGTGTGAAAATATGTGGTTTGTGAACAACCATGCACGGGATCCGAGCTAGTTTCATTAAGATCATAGTTTTCGAAAAGTTCTCTAGATTGATATCAATTTTTAACTGGCTCTTCAAGCATCACTAATGAGGTTTTCAATGCATGTTTCGAACGGTCACAGCTACTCCTAGTTTGTAGTATGTAATCGGAAACGAAAAAAAAACAATAAACAAATTCAATGTAATTATAAGAATAATATAGCATTCTCCCCAGATATTGTGTCGGAGTTTAAAAGCTTTTATAACAATATTTAGAAAGGGGGGAGATTTCATAGTTCGCCATAACTGACGTTTTGGCTTCGCAAAGGAAATTAATTATAAATTCAGTTTAGCGTATTGGAGTTTTCATTGTAGTGGTTAGATTCATATGAGGTTATGAACTATTGATGCGGAATAATATGGATCTGATGTCAGGTTCCAACTCGCACTTTATTCCTCACAAACAAAAACATTTATCAGCTGCTGATATGCTCCAAATATATACTAGAAATAAAAAATCTGGATAAAAGGAACAAATAGTAGATAATAAAAAATTGTTTTTTGAGCAAAAATGTGTATATATCATCTCGAGTTGCTTTCTGTGATCTCTGTTCACTATTTTCCGCTATAAAAAATATATTAATATTTAGGTGATCTGTCTTTCTAATCTTTGGCCATTGCCACACTTTTGTAGACGAAAAATATTCTTATCAATCATCTCCTATTGTAATTTGGACAAGTTTGTCTGGTATTTCCAAATTATATAGTCGTCAAATAATTCTATTTATTCGATTCTGCATCTCACTCATTTAAGATCTTCCTGACATATCCTTAAATTTAGTTTTTTATTTATGATAATTGTTTAGTTGTTTTCTACATTTCAAATCATTTTAAGCTCCGGCATATTTCTTTGCTCTTTCTTACGGATGCCATTTCAAAATGTTTCTACTTTTCATAAAATCTCTTAACCATCATTATTACAATCTTGTCTAGTTCTTTTTTGATCTATTTGATGTTTCTTTGATTAGTTTGGTATTTATTTAATGAATAAGAGTGTTTTTAAACCGTTCTGTCTGTGCTTGATCCATAAAATTGAAACATTACCAAAATATTAGACAAACTAGGAACTACAGTATCTAGATACACTTTATTTGGCAAATAATCCCATGTTTAATACATAAAACAGTTTTCAGTGAAACTATGAATTCATGGTGTACTTCGCAAAATTTTGTTACCTCTCAAATAAATATAAAATATTCAAGATCACAAGGTGCCTCTACACCTATGGTAGAAGAGGTTGCGGATAAGTAAGTAAGATCACAAAGGCGTCAAAACGAATCCTTAAATTTTCCGGTGCCCCGCACTTAGTATAGTAATTGATGGATTCGTTCACGTCTATTTGATATTATACGGATATTCCAAATACATATGCCGTATTACCTAAATTTGCATCTCAGTCCTTTTAAATTTATTCAGTTTTCTCACCTTCTTTGTGCGTTATGGTCATATTGAATTTCGCGCTCTGTTCCATCTTTTTTCCAGATTAGTTCATCGTTATCCAAAACCATCAGTTTATACCTAATAATTAATATCATAATATCACTTCCTCATATCTTCTTATTTCCTTTTCTAAACCCCACTCATCTCACAGCTCCTAAATTAATACTTACGTGTCTAGTTTTCCACAAGGAGATAATAAATATGGTTTTCAGTATATATTTAGATTATTTACAAGAACGGAGACAATTCTTTAAATTTCATTAGTTACCTATTTCGATTCGTCTTTCACTAGCGTTTTATGAAATTATTGTTCCAAATTTCAAAATCAAAATACCGAATACAATTTGTTTTGTTGACAATACGCGTTTTAATGAATTCCATTCAATATTATATCTCGTGAAGCTCTTAGACTTGCTAAAATCTTTTATAAAATACAATTAGTAAAGAAAATATTTATTGAAAAATTAATAAAGGAGCACTATTCAAATATGTTCTGGTAAATGGAATATACGAGGAATAATCACACAAAGGTTACAAATCGATTAGAAAATATTTATTAACAAAAAGCAGAAAATACAGAAAAAGGTATACATGTTCTTTTCGACATAATCTATTTACTCTATTTATTGGAACGCAGGACCAACTTATTTAAACCATTCTTGCCCTTTGAGTCAGATCTCGGCGGATGATCTTATATTAGTGTCTGAAGAAAATCGTTTGCTGTATCAGTGCGTCTTCAATCATGGAAACAGGAAATAGACACTGAATGCCAAATCTGGGCAGTATGTAAGGTCGCTATAGATTTCCCACCTAAATCGTGTCAACAATTCCTGCGTTACTTTGGGAGAATGAGACCTGTCTGGTCGTTTGCGTGGGATGGCTTCGCGTTACCTCGCTAAAGTGGCTCAATAACAATCTGCGTTGATGATTTAACAAGATGTTCGATGAGAATAGCACGATATAAATTTCATAATAATGTAGTTTTAACTCTATCACTCCATTTCTGGATTGTGGGAACGGGATAAAAAAGACGAGTTTCGACCCTTTTAACAATGTGCTGGGAGTCAGAATGGTATCGCTGAAAATTCAGACTACCCATCATTCGTGTGAGTTTGTACTTATCGGATAACGCAGAAGTATTGAAATATCATATTATATGCGGCACGGTGCCATAGCTTAGTCCCAGCACTGATGACATCCACATCGCGTCTATTAAAAACGAATTAAGGCTCGCATTTCCACACAAGACTAATGTCATTTCAGCCGTCCTCTCTAACACTTATCGTACCAGACATTTTCCTCTAATCTCATATCGACTGAAAATCTGTGCTAGGCATTGGTAATTGAAGTTTTATGTATGTGATGGGAGATTTGCAATAATAAAAATCATTTAGACTGGTATTAACCAATTCATGGGACATGAACATCCCTAATTATCACAGTCAGTCACAAACTTGGATTTCCCATAACGCATAAGCATTAAGTTACGTCTTCAGAATTTCATATACAATGCAGGATTCTTCTCAGTTTACTCCCACACATACTAACTAAGCGTCAAAAAGAATTTTGAGATTTTCTTTAATTGGACTTTCCTCAAATCAACTGACTATATTTTCATAAGGTTTAGTAACGGTAATGTGAGCTTCTATAAACTTGTTGAGAGTGATATGTGGCAACTTTCGATGTGATACCGTCTATATTTTGAGGATTGTAAATCAAATTGTTGGGAGAAAGAATTTATTGCTGTGAGTATTGGAATGTTATCAGATTCAATAGAAGGAATCAAAGGAAAATCCCCCTATTTACATTTTGGTGATTTTTCGTGTAAAAAGAGATAGTTTAAATTTGAAAGTACAAGGCGATGGAGGGATCCTGAAAAAGAATGTGCGTGATATTTTAAAGCGTTATCTAGATTGTCATCCATGTAGGCCAGTCAAATAAGATTAGAGTGACAAAGTTTCTTTTAACTTTAGCAAATAAGTGAAAATTTTGTTTTCTTCATAATTAAAGATGAGAATTAAGATGAGAAATTGATTACATATATTTCACCAATTATCGCTTGTTTGTTAGAACGTAAAAATATACAGAGAAAAACAAAATCTTAAACAAATCAACATGAACAATGTGCAATGAGTCCTTTGTTCACCACATCAATTCTACAGAAAAAATATGTAGATTGGAATGAATGGAAGGTGAAAAGGTTAATTGACCTCTAAACTATAAATTATTACAACCAATACTCTTGAAAAATAAATTGGAAAGCAAAAATCATACTTCTTTACTGACAAATATATTTGAAAAACAGGTAACTTCTTGATCTGAACAACGAACAACGACTGAAATCGAAGAAAAAAAGAGTTAAATATGGGAGTCAAATTATTCCACCACTTATTTACATATTATAGTCTATTTCAGAATGGTATAGAGTAATAAAACGGGAATTCCGTCCAGTTCGGCTCAATTTCGGTGTCTTCCATAGGTGTAGGTCTTGAAATAGTATTGTTTGTAATATTAAAATTTCAAGTAATTGCGTATGAGAATTAGGAAAAGTATGCTTTCTGGCCCGAAGTGTTAATATCGAAATATTGTGTAGGGATTACTTGATTACAGTTACGTTTAATAGGTACCGTTTAACATTCTATTAGTGCCTCTGCCTAATTCGAACCCTATTTCAAATTCGGCTTTTCTTTTTACGAGTATCCTACCGGCACGCCTTTGGCACACTATTTTCAGTGTTTGTGGACGGATAACAATAGGCTAAACCCATATATTGACCGCAACCCGGGTGGTACTACCTGCACTTGATAAAAAGATAAAAATTTACAATGAAATCAATGCCAAACTATGAAAGTGGCTTAAATATTCATTGGGTCACTCTGTGGTGCCTTTGCATACCTAATGAGGTTTTATTACACCATATCTCTCTGAAATAAACTATAGTATCAATGCATGAGTCTACGTAAAATAATATGCATGAAGCAGCCGATAGTCCTATGATATGAACAATAAAACATCTGATCACCAATGATGAAAGCAAGAAAACATTTCAGATCATTCATCACATAGTCTGTTTATTCATCTGAATTTGAGTTTAATTATTTTTCTTTTCTGTCCAATTTCATTTTGAATGATCTTTCTGGGTGTTGATTCATCATTTTTAATCTGGATTTTATCTATCACTATTTTATTGCAACTTATCTTCCCCGCTTCCCATTTCGTATATGCGTTTTCTCTTTCTATTCTTATAATTTCGTGGTTTACGTACATTCTCGAAGTTTTCTAGACTCGCAGCTTTTTTATTACTAATTCTTCGATTATGGAAGTTTTTCCTTCAACTCAAGTATCTATTTTTACCAGTAACTATTATCTATTAATTTTTTTGATATTTCAGCATCATTTGAATTTAAAATCAGTCCATCACATTTTTTGTTTATTTTTTTTTTCATTCCTCCCCATTTCTCAATTTTCGTGTAATAAGATATTTATTATAATTATAATTTTTCTATTGTGACATCTCGTTTCTTGTTTCTTCATTTAATTTCGAGATGCACGCGAAATGTCGTGGGTTTAACTATTATTTCAATTTTGGTTGGAAGTGTTGAAAGTATACGAAAGAAAGTAGTCGGAATATCATTTTATTCCTTGTGTCTTCTTATCAATTTTTTAGCTTGCTACTGTCGTATATTTAAGTAATCCAACAATCTTCTGTTGAAGAAATAAACTATCATTTTGTTTTTGTGAAGTTAAATTCACAAACTGATTGACAAATTTTATGAAAAATTAAAGAAGATTGTGCAAAGAATTTGAAGATCTTTCAAAAAAAAATATTACTTGACCTCATTCGTATAGACCTAAAATCAAGATAATTTTTTTACATATATATATAAGCGTTTTTGTAGTGGGATTGGGGTAAAATTATACTCCAAGTGTACTATTTCTAATATATTTCCTAGCTTATGTATTCATAATTTGGGACTGAAGTTATTGTCAAAATACAATATAAAAATGTCTATATAAATATAACAATAATAAAAATTATTAGGCTAGGTCGTTATGATTGGAGCTAAATATTTATTGGTTTATTATGAATGACATTAACTTTTTATACGTTAGGTCGTTACAGGTGAAGTTGAATTTCATGGGTTAGGTAAAGTAAGTTGATTGTTTAATTCGATGAATTAATTAATTAATTTTTGGCTAGAATCTATAAAAAAATTACACCTTTAATCTAATATAACCCGTTTCAATGTGTTCGGTATAAAAAATGAATGAAAAATATGTTGTCATCATATTGTGCGGAACTTAGTCATAATATATTGTGGTGATATTAAAATTCCTCATGATTGATGGTATGGTGACTAGAAGAGTGGACGGATAGAGACTAAAGTCGTTTATCAGCTTTTTTAATGCGAAGGAGAAAACCTCCCTACTTTGTATTATTCCCTATATGCTTATAATTGATTGACTTTTTTTTTAATAATCGGTGGGTTGTTTGCATTTTATTGTTTTCAGAATAATTTCAAACAATTTATGAGGCATAATTAAACAAAATTTTTGGCTTTACGTTATCAACAGTATATAAACATGGTATTTTGGAAATAAATATGAAACATTTTGCAGTAGTTGTAACCAAAGAATAATTTGTATATTGTATTTTTATACTAAGTCAGATTTGAAGGTGGAGCCGAATATTTTTTATCGAAATAGTGTACTTTAATTGATTATATTTAAAACCGCCTTCAATTATCTGTTGTTCTTCATGTTATCAGATTTGACCTAATTAGCTATCGACAGATATGGTGTGTCTAATCCTATATATTTTGGAAGCGAGACTCATTACCAGTTATTTTTTTTGTCCAATGTGTCCAATTATGAAGTAACATGTAGTAACTATCACTTATACAGTGAATAATGGTAACATTTATGATTTTAAAGAAGAAGATATACCTAACTAAGAAAAACGACAAAACATTTTTAATAGCTGTGTTATTTAAATTTTATTTAAGTCTAATAATAGTGTTTCCATTTTATAGATGCAGTGTAATTTAATATTCAAACATACACTTTTAGTTTAGTGAGTTATTATTATCTAACACAAATCAAGATTTATAAACTATTTCGATTTTGACGTGCTCCTAAAATCTTGATCAACTTTCATCCTACTCATATCTAAATTCGTCTATCTATAATTACTATAATCCAGAGATTTGTGCATAGTAGGGAACTTTATTATCTTCTTTGTAGTTCAAGAAACTGGACATCACTTTTTTCAAATGTTGATGAATTTCATTTTAGTTCATATCAAAATAAATCAAAAATTTCATACAATATAAATGTCACAAGATATTGTTGACCATAGTTATTACAAATATTTCCCTATTTATTTACTATTATTAGGAAAAATCAATTTTTGTACTACAGTAACACTCTAAGAATACAAAAGGGTTTTTATGAATATCTTTTGTCGTTTCTATTCATATAATCTATATAACGTTCCGATTTCACAATCAAAAATGCTGATTATAAAAGTAAATGGAAGGGTTGGCGATATAAGGAAGAAAATTGGTTTGGCAAGCAAATTTGGAAATGAAAAAAGTGTAATATAAAATGTAAATGTGCTCGAAGAATATCTTATTTTTATATCCAGTAGGTAATGCCACAATTTCCTTACGAGCCAATGTAGTCAGGATAAAATATTCTAGTCTCATGTTCCCTTCCAATCAATTTTACCCTATTATTTCAATTGAATGACCCCTTTGCTAGACAACATATAACCAGAGGAAAAAGCATTCTGAAAACGTTCTTTTCACCTTCTGTCAGAATTGTGTGGATTACACAATTATTTGGTGGTCGGTAATTATGAGCAACGGGTATTCAGATTTATACTGCATTGGATCGTTAGTAATGTACTTGCTGTTATGTCGCAAATAGAGTATTAGATTAAATTGACCTCAAAACAAAAATAACAATTCCTGTCCTATGTTCACTCCTCAGGTGTTTGACTAATCATAAAGGCGTGGTTTAAGGTGGCTCCGCGGTGGGAACGGCTACACGCCCCTACCGCCGCTCCTCCTTTTAAAAACTTGTCTAGACGTTCACATAATGTCTATGTTATATTGCAAGAATAGTATTCAAATTAGTGCAATGTTTTCCTCAATTTAGATAGGCTTTAATGAAATGAGTTAACACTATTTCCATTCTGATAATGCCAATGCAATGTGCTCTTTCAGAGGCGGTTCGACTCTCGCTCTATCCGAGCCTTTGTGTCTGCCATCGATACTGGGAGAGAATATTTCTAGCTACACGTTATCAATTTTGATATTCTTCAATAAATACGACAAATATAACAAGTAAAAGATATTTGAGAGCAACTATTCTAATTTCGTTTGTATCATTTATAGTCCATTCGTTTACGTGCGAAGAATGTAACTGAATGACATCAATAATTTTCATAAACCATAAAATTCCTTATAATAATGGAGAATCATTTATTACATTTCTGTTTGTTAATATTAGAATGAAATTGAAAATAAATGGCAAAAAGATGTATAATAATAATAATTTTTAAAAAGAAACAAAATATGTGGGACCTTGACTATATCATAAAATTGTTATACCTTTGGAAAACAATGATGTTTAAAATAGAGATAACCTTCACTAAGTACTACTACCTACTTAATATCAATAGGGTAAGTCATTTGAATGAATGACCCAACGAATATTT
This sequence comes from Diorhabda sublineata, assembly GCF_026230105.1. NCBI lineage: Eukaryota > Metazoa > Arthropoda > Insecta > Coleoptera > Chrysomelidae > Diorhabda > Diorhabda sublineata. The sequence continues at coordinate 11,782,213 of NC_079485.1, read as the reverse complement.
ATGCCACTTTCATAGCATGGCACTTTCATGGCATTTATTTCATTGTAAAATTCTTCCTTTTTATCAAGTACAGATAGTACCTACCTCCGCCCGGGTTGTGGTCAATATATGGGTTTAGCCTATTGTTATCCCTTCACAAACACTGAAAAAAGTGTGCCAAAGGCAATAAAGATTAGGCATTATATACATAGTATTTATAGTCAATATACCGCCTCTGATTTCAAATTTCAAGCCTCATCTATATTTTATTGTTGTTGTAACCAGAAAAATTACAGATTCATTAAGGTACAAGATTATCAAGCTAAAATATTATACAACTATATAAATGGATTCATACAAGTGCCTATTGTTGTTGCTTTCATTCATGTGATACCCTTGGTCTGCCAAACAAATAGACCTTAAGGTTCACATACCTAATAATTATGCTTTAGGTTTATAAAAAAATTAAAATGCAATGACAGATAGATATAAAGTTCATATTCATTCCAAATAGACATATTCACTATGATGGCATGTTTTCTTGTTCAAATTTCTCATCCTCCTCGCCTTCGTTATGTCGTATATTCAACTTTTGCGTGGATGTCTCCTTATTCTTTATTTCGATAAAATCCAATGTAGTATTTTCCAAAACCATCTTCCGTCAGGATTCACTTAAAGAGTCAGTAGTTAGTTAGTATCCATTTCTGTTTAGATCGTTTCGATTCTAACTCTACCCAACTTTGTACGCCTGCAACTTATTCTGAGGAAGTCTATTTCGATTGCGACTTTTGTAATACATTATAAACTTATACATTATATACTTTTGTATATGTACTTTTTAACGTTTCCTGTAAATGAGGATGGTAATTTTTCAACCGGCAAACTTATATAATTGTGTATATGTTTTAAACCTACTCCTAGTGACGCACTGATCAACAGATGGAAGGTAGGGTCTCTTAGTTTAATTGAAGTAGGTCAGGAGCTCAAACCTCGAACCCTACCAAGAATTCTATTACCGCTTGATTATTAGATTACCTCTTAATATTAGTCCTACGTTAACAGCAACAGAATTATCACAAACAACCTCAAATAAGTATAATATTACTTCTTTTCCATAAAACCGACATTTCAATATTAAATATATTAAATATAAAGAAGTAAACGATAAACCCGCATTTACTCATGAAAGTTCAAAGGTCCTTGAACCAGAAACAAATATAACCAAACCAGAATTGTTCAAAATAGTTGATGATGAGACAATTCTATTCCATGAATTTCAATATAACTTAAAATAATTCAAACCAATTGATGCTTCTTTTTGTTATATTAAAATTTCAAATATGATAATTTGGAATAAAGATTTTCGTATAGTTAAAATAGTTATTTACTATACAAGAGAAAAAGTACTAGATTTTAGCTTGAGGTTGTATGTCTCACTCTTCGTGAGACAAAAAACGGAAAACTAAAATCTAATATTTTTTCCGTGTATAATACACAACTTTTTTGTGTGACGGCAAAAATGATTTAATATTGAGAAATTATATTATTACAATATACAGTTACAATAAAAAAATTACAAGTAGGATAATTATCGATGTGAAATTTGAATTTTGAAATTAGTAGGTTATGTTATACTTATAGCGACATATAGATCTGCATTGCTAAGGAAACTTTTAAAGTAATGAAATAGCTGTTGATTTCATTTTTTGATTTATTTTAAAAATTATGAACTTAGTGAAAATTTTTGAAACCGTGTATTCAAGATTCATGGAATGGAATATGAAAAAAACATGCATTTCTTCCTCGGAGACAGTGTTATTGAATTATTTTTTGAAATTAGCACAATAACAAAAGCCATCAACAGTGTAGACGAATTATTCAATGATTAAAATTATGTTACGATACAATAGACATTTTAAAATATTTCAAACTACATATCCGAAACAAAATGAGAAAAATTATAAGCCCAAGAAAGCTGCGTTTTTTTTTCGAGTACACAAATTAGTGATTTTTTAAATAATGCTCCAGTTGAAGTGTATTTTATGGTCAAGATTGTTGTATTTGTGAGTGCAGAAGCTTGTCCAATTTGTGAAATATACCAGGTAACATTAGATGATACTAAAGATTCTAGTACGTTATTAATTGTGAAACTTGAGGAAACAAGGAATAATTTAAACAGGAGATTTATAGTTACTGAGAAATATGTTAAATTTCATCGAATGTACATAGCCCAGCCCTTTGTCCACCAGCAGCAAAGGGTCGCCGTTTGTTTTAGGCATATCACAATGGAAAATGTATCAATCAGGTTGTGAGTAGAAACCAATTTTATAAGGTTCCCGAAACAGTGGCTAATTTTCTTCAGCTTGAAAATGATAACTCATATACAGGTTATTCATTTTGAAAATCGTTTGCTACACTTTTCAAATGAATCTGGGAGAGACTTGACACTAAAGAAACATGGCGGTTGTTAGGTCATCAATGGTCGCTGAAGGGTATGTTGATAATTGTTAGCAAACAGAACAGAAATAGCTGATAAAGCGTTTAGAACGTGTGGTAGTGCTGAAATAATACCGGATTTACGACCAAGGAAATCAACGGGAGTTGTGATGACAGGAAGAAATATAATTTCAACATTCGACTTTTATAATTTCATAAAAAGTGAAATTTTGTTACTTGTCTACATAGATAAAATATTATATTTTTCTCTCGCCACAGAAAAAAATTTTATTTTAATATTTATATGGTAGGTGATGTATTGATTGATAAATAAAGAAAGTTGTCAAAGTCAAGTAGAAAAGTTAGGTTGAAAATATATCTTCAATAGAAAACATAGAACAAGAAGAACTAAGTTTTGAAATAATCCAAAACGTTTTCATTTACGGAAAACATTTTCAAAGCGCATCCTTTTTCAATAACAAAGGACTAACAACATACAAAACTTAAATTCTATAACCTGGCTCCGGCTGAATATTTACCCAAATATCGCACATCAGTGCAACATTATCAGAGTGTAACTCTGAGTTTCAAAAGACAGCTTATGTGGAGTGATATACACTGCACCACCCCAATTTCATATTGTTCATTGAATATACACAACTGCAATTTTTCTATGCTATATACAGATACCTACTCAACTTGTGTCATTTTTAAAGTACTATAGCCGACGCGTTGGCCAAAGAAATTAAATATTTACTCCTGTTACCTGGTGGAATTCATATTTGAGTAGATAAAGCTAAAAAAAACTTTTAAAACAAAGGAATTTAAAAAAAAATTGAACATTTAAAGCTGACGAATTACAAAATAAAAGCATGGATTGTGATCGAATTATGGCAAGCATATAAATGGACTCGGAACAATGTCTAGATCTGATACAAAAAATAAGTAATATACGCGGCGTGAAAGACAAGGATTGTTACTCAGCCAATATTTTATATCCAACATGTAAAAAACACATATCTACCAGTCAGTTATTTCATCCACTTAAATTACCTACTTCTGTTCCAACTCTAGACTTCATGCAAGTATACCCAATTTCTTACAGAGTATTTAGTAAGGTCTCTCTAGGCGTCCGAAACTATAAAAAATGATTGAGGTTACATTTTTTAAGGATCATGTCAAAAATATACAGAAGGGACCTAGAAATATTTTATATATTATATTATAATAATTAATCAGACAGTTCCAGTGATTCTTACTAGATTTAAATTAGGGCAATATAAAATTACACATTCTCATATATTCTCAATTGAAAATTTAACACAAATAATATTGTTAAACGATAAGCTAATCGCAGGAGCTAGCCTATAAATAAATCAAAAGTTACTACAAATCTTCAATGCATCAAGCATATTCCAATTTACGTTCATTTTACCAAAAAGAGGTGATATATCATATGAGTAAAATGTTTGATATGTCTTTTCCCAATTCATATTGACAGAAACATTATATTATATATCTTCTCCCCTCGAAGATTCCACTACTAAGGGAGTTGAACATTCTCAAAATCCATCCCTACATCACAGTAATCCTAGGTACACTTCTGTTTCTTTTGTGGTTTTAGGAACAAAATAATTTGTTATTAGTACGCCATCTGGGGTATATGACCTGAATACTTCTTAATACAAAAAGTCTGATTTATCTATTCAAATCTTCTGACCTTTGGAACACCTGAGTCGTTGTGAGTGTTAATGTTTTTATTGAATGTTTTTATTTTGGGCTGTTTTGTCGTCAATTTGTGAATATGATTACCCGCACCATAAATATCCAAATATAAAATGCAGCTTCTTATTGTTGTAATTTATACCTTTGTTACAATGATTATCAATAAATTCTAAGTTCACTGAATGACTAACTATAACTAAACATAATACAAGGTGTGAAAAAAAGTACCGTGAATTATTTTTTAAAAACGAAGAAGAGATGTAACAAATTTAGAATAATTCACTTTCAAAATACTCCCTTGATCCTAACAATGCTGAAAGGCTTCTTTCAGAATCATTTTCATTGGCTCTGTTGTGACTTCTTCAATGTCAAAACGTTCCCCTTTTTATAGGAATATCTTGAAGTTGCATAGTGCAAAATCTGGTGAATGAGGCGGATATGAACAGACAAAAAGAGTTTTAGAAGCTTTAAATAGCGAAACACAAGCTAATTTTATCACGGTGTGTTGTCACAGCAAAAAAATTCTTTGGCCCATTTTTAGGTCTGTTTCTTCACACATTGTTTCACAAACGCCAACTAAGGCAAGTACCATGACCTTCATAATTGACTTCGATTGACCGGTCTTTTCAGAGCACATGTTTTCCATTAAGGATTCTGAATTTTCACCTCTAGGTCATAGCTATACACTGAACATCTCCATTAACAATTTTAACAATGACATTCGTTTCTACATGAATGAGTTAATCAAGGTCCTTGTACCACTGCAAGCACTACCAGTTGAAAATGATACTCCGTAGATAACTGCTGTCATTGAAATTTGTTAGTCTTATTTTTTGCTCTTATCTCGTACATCCTTTTATCTCATACAATACTTTTTACTCTTTGGTTTCTCTATATTTGGGCTGTACCGACATCAAAATAAGATACGGTGTACAGAGATTTCTCTATTATGTTGTTGTTATTAAATACACTTCGGAGCTATACAAATATTTTTCAGCATTCTTAAATCCTTGTAGAATGAAAAAAAAATTGAAAAACAATTGGTTTTTGTGATACTATTATAAACTGAGGTCCTAATTCTACATATCATTTTATTTCGGTTGATTTGACCAGAATCACACATTCTGTAACTTTGATTCAACCAACACGTGTTCCAATATGTGCTTTTAGTATGCTTTGCAGTTGCGTCATAGCGGCATTACTACTATTCGTTCTAGCTGGCAGGATGCTACAATTTTAATAGCGAATTAGCAATAATATGCGCCCGCATCAAATCAATTCACCAACAAATACACACTTAATAATACATTTTACAACCAAGTCCCCTTCTCACCGAAATTTAATTTCGTGGCATACGCAACAAAGCAATACAATAAATTACTGATATAAAACAACATAAAAGCGGGGAATCCGTTAGTCTTTACATTCCTTTGCCGTTCGCTGGGCCATGTCATCCCCGAAAGAGCCAATTACATTTGTCTCGCCCTATTGGTGAAGCGAATAATCAAAATGTCGCTATATTGTCAACAAAAATATTTAAAGCTCGAAATGATCATGAATATTTTTTTTATTACTTTTTGGTTACATCACCTGTCTCACTACTATACGGTAAGCAAACAATAGATAATCTTAATTTACACCTACTTTTATTTCACAAACCAACATTCAGATATAAGTAAATCGAACACAACAAACTAAATACGTAATATTATATAAATAAAAGGTAGAACAATTGAAATTAAATAAATGTTTGTGCAATCAGTAAAATATTGTACACAATGGGGTATTATAAATTAATATAGCCCTTAGGTCAATCTACGACCTACTCTTGTTCACTATACGTGTATGTTGCAAGGACAATCTCATTATTTAGTTGTTCAAGAATTTGGGGTGCTATATATACATTATATCATATGCATTTCATGATTTTCAACTGCATTGCTGCATTTCCAAAGCTTCTTTCATTCCATTTATTTCGATAAAAGTAGATAGGACAGCAAACGTGAACTCGCTAATGACCAAATCCTTATTTTGTTTGATGATATTGTATTTCAATAATTTAGATCAATACATTTGACGTACACAAATCCGATCGTCCGACACACTCCTTAAACCTTAAAAGTACAATGTCATACTTCGCCTCTGGAGATGTGATGGACGAACGCGGTTTGACGCAGGTTGACCACACTTCTGCTACAGTGATTATATTGTTAGTTTCCGCTAGTTTCCAATGTTTGTCAAACTTTGACAGAAATCTAACAGATAGATTACTTTTAATACTCCTATAAGGAAAATTGCTTTCGTTGTAGAGCAAATATAGTTAATAAAATTGGTGTTCTTGAACAGAAGAAGAAAAATTTATTGTTGATTGAATTATTTATTTATTTGAAATATATTATAAATATATGTACTACCAGCTCCAAGCATCAGGCAGGTAGTGTGGTACGGAAAAATAAGGAACAAACGTGAGGCAGCAACGTACGTTAATTGTTTGCAAGGTGGATACCACGAACGTTAACAAATTTACACAATCAAACTCAAAAACACCTTGGTTTCAGATTTTTATCGTAGAATGGATAAGACAAAGAAAATTTTCTTGTTCGATTAGTATTCATCACTATGATGTAGAACCAAATAATACAGAGTAAGAAGTTCACCACTGCCGGAAAAATTTAGCAGAGATAGTCATGCTAACCGTATTTTGGGATGCTCAAGGCGTAATGTTCGTAGATTGCTACAATTACAGATGATTTCTATGCCAATTTAGTTTTAAAATATCATGCGAAGCAATCAAATAAAACCGCCAAGGTAATTTGTGCAAAATGTTCTATTGCATCTGGACTACCTATTCAGTCACAGATCACTAATGAATAATGACGTTAACGTTGTTTCATTTGTCAATGGCTTTTTGAACATTATTCATTCCCCTAGCTGTCTACTATTAATTCTCACGATCAGCGTAATTTATAGGTTACATAGGTTTGCTGTTTTTATACTTATCGGCGTTTCAACATAAAAATTTGTACTAAACTTTAGTACAAAATCCGTCAGAGTGGTTAAATCATTGATAACTGCTCAATTAGAATTATTAAACATCTATAATCTATTTTATAACTAAATAAATATCATAGAAGAATTAACGCACAAAAAAAAATAATAAAATCGAAAGTTCTTGTAGATCACGGATTTGGAATTTCCACCGAAAATGGAACGTGACGTTCGGAAACTGATAATCTCGCTCTGGATTAGGATCCGGATAGCTGATAGGTGATCAACCTGAATCCGGGTTATAGTTTCCGAAAAGTCCTATACTAAAAGTAATATCGAGAGACGGAAACATTTTCGAATTTATAATTGAGTTATTATTGTTTACTTTTATTGAGAATCCATAACGACGACAAAAATATTTCAAATATCATATTTCCACTAATTTATTATTAAATTGCAAGTCGTTATCTTTGCAATTCTAATCAAAGTACAAATTAAAAGTTTTCTCCTCACTAAAGGGGTGGAATAACAGATTAGTCTAATAGTCGTAGCTCTGAATGTGATATTAATTGAACGAAATGAACCCTTTCCTCTAATTTTGAGAAGCTATAAATCCTAAACCTTCATTTGAAGTGGTCGATAGATAGCATAGTCATAGTGTAAACATAAGTTGGACCAGCTGTTGCCGTTTGTGGTTGTTTTACGAACACTCCAAGACACAGACACAAATTGCTGACTACCAACACTTGTGAACACCATTACCGCAACTCAAACAATTATTCTAAAATTGACCCTATCGGTTTGTTTCTCTGAAACAGCTTGACAATAACAGAATTTCTAAGACGTTTGATGACGAGATTGTAGTTTTGAAATCCTACTTAAGTTTATTGAGATTAATCGTTATAATAATTAAAGAGAAACCGATCAAGTTAATATTCAATGCTCGTGTTTCCATGTATAGGTTGATCGGAAAATATATTGTTGAAATAACATATTTTTGGAATAAACCATCAGTTAAATCTTGAAATTTCAGAAATACACAAATAATAAAAATAGGAATTTAGCAATATTGGTAAACGATTTTTAACATATCCGGAAGGAATTATAGATTAAGTTGGAATTTCTGGAACCGTTAGTGATTTTCATACTGAACATATTATTTAATGCGATCCATATGTTTGGAATAAATTCAATTTTAGTGTTATTATGCACTATGTGAAAAGAACTTGAAATAGGTCGATTTTTATTCTTAAATTGACAATTTACAGTATAAACATATTATCCCCCTCGAGTACCCCCTCTGAATTCTAAGCACCCCCTCGAGAATTTCAAATATGAATTGGGGTCGTGCGACACCTTGTTGGAAATGAATTTTAGGGCTCTTTTCAGCAATATGAAGGTTTTTAAATTTGGTGCAATGATAACTGAGAAATGTAATATGTAAGATGAAAAATATCACAAAAGTAGAATGAACTTTACAATTAAATTAAATATTAAAAATGAACACCATTCACTTTGTGACAATAATCGTGGTGATTTTGGAATTCTCGTACATTTTGTATGACCTCAGGGGATATTTTGTTAATTTCTTCCGATATCCTAAATTTTACATCAGCAATATTGTCTGGTCTATTGAAATATACTTAAGAATTTAAATAACCATTCGATCGTTCCACGTCTTCCAATTCACCTATTGGGAACAACCTCGTATAAAATCGTGTTTGTAGTAAATAGATAGATATATCTCATTTGGATGAAAAAAATCAGGAAAATGTCTTTGTAAGGTAGGCACTAAGAAATGAAACCAAAAAATCTGAATAAACCTCACCATTAACTAAGCCTTCAAAAAAATAAGGGCCAATAATTGTATTGTTTATGATACCAGCCCAAACGTTCTCTTTTTTAGGATATTGAGTGTTCCAATATCTACAGTTCTGTTTGTTAACTATTCAAATGAAACGTAGCTTCATCAGAATGTTTATTCTGTCCATCATCAATTCACAGAATTCCTGCCTTCTATCAGGATCATCTTTATTAAACTCTTGAACCAACTGACCTTTGTAAGGGTGGTATTTTTCTTTAAGCAAAACTCTCATCATCAACATCATTGTCGACGGCAAGTTTTCGAGTAGTCTCATGTTTTTTTTTTCATCATAATATTGAACATTTCTACATGGTTTTTCAATATTTTTGACATGTCCAGTTTCACGAAACTTTTTTTCAATTGTTTTTGACTTCTTATTTTATTACCACAATTAATTATAAATAAAATGTCTATTCTTTGAGTCTCGGACAAATGAGGCATAATTAAATTTAATACCCGCACCAATATTATATTGACGTCTTTTAGTGACATTAAATACATAACTAACCTAGCAGCCTAGTAGATTTATAGTCAATTGTTTATTTCGCTTTTTGTTTAATAAGATCTTCAAAGAATAAAACCGTCTTCCGCTTAAATGGTATAGTATTCACAGATAGGCAACGTGTAGGCGTTTGAAATACAATACATATTCCTTTGGCAATTCGTTGAAAGAGAACAAATATTTGAATTTTGAGTGTTCCATGTAATACTTTGGTAGGTTGTAACTTGTTTAGGAATGTCGGGAAATATTTTTTACAAGAATCTATATCTTATTGTTCTGCTTCCAAAATACGTAGACTCCATCCAAACGAAGCTATTTTTTAGGGTTTTGTGTCTTACTTCGCAAAGTGTTAGTGCTACTCTTTCAAGGTACTTAAGTTTTTTAGCTAAATAGGTAGGACACTTGCAGAGTAGATGCTCTGCTGTTTCTATGACTGCCCGCAGAATCTTCATTTGTCGTCGTCTGACACGCCTATCGTCTTAAGGTGGTATTTGATGGATCAATAACCTGTCAGAAGACCGATCACCAGTTTCATGTCGTTTCTGATCATCACGAGAAGTTCTACAGACTTCTTAGTTAATATGGTTATGAATATTTTGGATTGTCTTAGGCCTAGAGTGTTTCTCCAATAAGACTCCATCAGATTATTTAGCCATCCATTCAGTTCATTAGTGATGCGGTATTTCATGAAGCTACAGTAGGGCTCTGGTGCTAGGTATGGACCTGCGCCTTTTTTTGCGAAGGCCGTCTGCTTCCTCATTGCCTAGTATACCCTGCTGTACCGGTAGCCATATTAGGTTGTTTTGTTTCTGTTAGCTACTGCTTATAGAGTTTGTTTACACACTTGTTTGCACGTGCAATCAATAGCTCTTAAGACCTTGAAGGCCGCTTAGCAATCTGATAGAATGTGGATTTTTTGAGAGGTTTCTATCCAAACACTCCTGATCATATTTTATTTTGTTTATTGCTAACTGAAAAATGATGAGTGATGTTCCTAGAGATATGGAAACTATTGGTCTACAAATGACCAATCCAATTCTTTGCACTAGCTCCGAACCGTCTGTGTACCAGACTGGTGGTCGTTAAATACCACTTCGAATGAAATATCTGATATATATTTGGTCCATTGGTTTGTTACTGCTTCTTAGCTTCATCAACTCTCGAATTCTTAGTTGATCTGTCAAATTTTTTGTTTTAGCTTTATTGTCTGGCTTAGCCTATGGGCGTCGATAAATGCCTCTTTCCTCACTATTAGGGGAAGAGGAGGTAGGTATAGTAGCGCTTCTAAGGCTGTGGAGAGGCAGGTTGACAGTGCCTCTGTAAATAAGTGTTTTTATCTTAAGAATTTTGCACAATTGGAAAGTATTGATTTAGTTCCATTAAGGATAGAAGCACTTATATGTACCTTCCTTCTCCTTGTAAATGGCACTAGTCGCATGCATGCCGTTTAATACCACTACTAAATTATCCGCGTAACTTAGAACTGTAAATCCAGCGCTCCTAAGTCTAGTGAGGATTTTTTCCACTAACAATGACCACAGAAGAGTTGATAGACGGATAGCCTTTCACTGTAGTAACAGTGGAAGCGTTTCCGTTATGCTGGGGCTAGTTCATATATTCCCTAATACTTTGGTAAGTTTATTAATTAGTCCTGTTTCTATTATAATATATTCTACACATGAACAGTAAATATGTCAAAAAAATACGCACAAAAATTTTTATTTAAAAACTCAAATCAACGTATTTCTTCTAATCACGTGCTTACTGTATTATAATTCTCTATCTCTATGATCATTCATAAAATACGTGATTTTTAGAAATTCACTTTACCACTCATACAGATACTATTTTGATTGATGTTAAAAAGTAATTGGCAAACTAAATTCAAAATCATGATAAATCGATTTTAAATGGATGCCAGGGAAGGATAATTCCGAATGTAGTATTTGATGTATTTTTAGGTCCGTTATAGTTAGTTCTCTCTACTGATTGATTAATTTGATTGTTATTACGAATTAAATTTGCAAGATTAGAATTATATATGTACTGCTATTACCTTCTTATTTACTAAAGATGTATATATATTTTAATGTAACAAAATATATACACATATATAATTAATTGATTAATATAAATTAAAAACTAATCTGTTTTTAAGAGTAAAGAGCATGCGCACTCTCTCTCTCTCACTCTCTGTAAAAGGCCGGGCTACAAACAGCTGTTATGTTATGTCCTCTTCTATCGCATGAGATGGTTGGTTAGGTTAGGTTAGCAAAATTTAATCTTTTAAAATAGGGCAACCGGTATTCAGGACTGATTTTTCGCAGCAACCCTATATCACCGTGTTCGTAATAAAATGAACTATATTTCTATATACGTTTCATTCATTTAACCAGACTAGTGCAAATTACTAGTATCGATTTACCTGTTCATACCTGACAATCCAGGAGTTGTGACAGGAAAAAAATGGGCACCTAACTTTTGCATATATTATGGTTTGCATACTTTCGAGTGGCATAGAATTTTTACCTGTTAACCAAACCGGTGAAATATTAAAAAAAAATTTTTTCTAATAAAAACTAATTAAAAATACCCTGGACTATGCAATATATTTTTTGATATATTAAATTACATAAAAAATATGTTTGGTCCATTAACCAGCTCGGTGAAGGTCGTTTTATATCGGGATCTAAGACTAAATAAGTATCTGCGGTTAAGCCTCTAAAAAATTTGAACAATCTGCGTAGTTTTGTTTGTTTTTGATAGACTTATTACAATTCACTATAGTCTATTTTAGAAAGGTATAGAGTAATAAAATGGGGAATTCCGTCCAGTTCTGTTCAATTTCGGTGTCGGCCATCGTGTAGGGATTACTTAGGTAGTAGATTATACAGTTAAGCTTTGCGTTTAACATTCTGGACGTCCCGTTGAGTCTCTATACACGAAATAATTGAAAATATTAACAATACGGTATTGAGTGATCGGAGATTTGAAGCACTAAAGGCAGCTTCTTGATAAAAAGCACGCGCACATAAAGTTCAGCTTATTGTTTATCGCACTTGCAGCATCATTGGTTCGGTGTCATTTTTATTGCGTGCAAGCGGCAATTATATGGAAAAATCTATTTACTATCTACCAACCTATTCATCGGGCTCCAAAACCAAGGCAGTAGTAGACATAATTATTGACAGTGATCCACTGAAACTTTCCATAAGATTAGTTCCGGAGTTTATTCGCAATCGACGACATATGAAATTGTGTGAAACCTTCACTAGTGGGTTTAGCGCTTCTTGGGTGGATCGGCGCTAAAATAGACCAAGGTAGGTTTTTTAGCCATATATATTCTACATTGATTACCCTCAAAAGGGTGAAGCTAACAGTTGTGAATATGGCCACGTACTGAATGTTCAAAATAGTCTCATTTGTCTAACAAAAATTTTTTTGCATCAGGACAATCCATATTTGCTTTTTAATTTGCAAAATCAATGAATTAGGCTAACGCTCATCCTGTTCTCTAGACTTAACTCAGGTGAATCTTTCTTGATTCCAAATCTGAAGAAATGGCTCAGTGGCTCCAAACGACATAAAATTAACATCTAAACAAACTCCTATTTTAATGAGCTCGCTAAATCTTATTTTTCACAAAGGAAAAGAATACTGGACAAACGTTGGGCAAACTATTTGGAATCCAAATAAGATAATTTTTTTTTTAAATATGTTTTGAATTCAAATGAATATTTTGTCTTTATAAGAAATTGGAAAAATTTATAGTTTCTTATGATTATAAAAATGAACAGTTTTTTGGAAATATTCTGAAGTACAATAAGCCCCACAAATCGAAAATTAAACACTCACCGACACACCACTCATTTAACCATTAAGGTACTTGAAATTCAAGGAAGCGGCCTAAAATCAATAAAGACCACGATATCTAAGAATCACAATTTATCACCTGTAGAGCTTTTCAATATATTAGGAATTTTACATAAAAATCTCTTTCGTCTTCAAAATTAGAATCTAAATCTCTTTCGTCTTTAAATTAGAATCACTAATAAACCAGCAGGAAATAAGTTACCTATTGTTAAGAGTCAAAAAAGTTTATTATTAAAACGGAGAAATCAAATATTCAATTTATCCAATTTAAATGGAAGTATTTCAGAAATATCATCGACTAAGTGAATTGATTTATTAAATCTATGCAGGTATTAGTAAATTTTAAGTCAGAAACGAGAGTTTCTGGCTATAATAATAATTAGTTATTCAATCCTGTGTAAATGTGCATCCCCTCCAAAAGGAGCCAAAGAAAAATATGATCAAAAAAATTATCGATCTAGATTATATCTATTATTTCTCAAAGAAATGGATGTTTTGCACATTTATAATAGTATATTATTCAACAAGCGTATAATGATTGTATGATGTAACATCTGAGTGGGTAATAGCCATTATGCGCGTATTGAATACTATACAACTCTATATATATATATATATATATATATATATATATATATATATATATATATATATATGTATATATATATATATATATGTATATATATATATATATATATATATATATATAAGTTTATTAAAATAATCCAAAATATATTTCAAATGAAATTTTTATTTTTTACTAATGGCAACGATATTAATACACAATAAATTTATGTTTATTTACTTACATAATAATTGTTAATAATTACATTACAATTGTTAAAATGCATTCCAGGGATAACTTTGCCAGTCATCTGAATCTTATTGAAAATCATGGGACTTGGACTGGCACTAGAGCTAGTACAAGGTTTTTCATTTTAATTAGAGCTAGTATAATGTTTGTTAATTTCGTTTGAAATCTGATTTCCTCTTTTTATTTTATTGGTTATGTTGTCATCTATATAACCTTCGGCAACTGTGGTTGATTTCCATCCCCCTAACTGCTTTACTGCTGTAACGTCACCTCCTGCGCTAACGCAAATGGTTGCAGATGATCTTCGAAACGAATATTCTGTGTACAATTCGGGATTTTTTAATTTTAAAAACATAGCAATGTGCTTTCCCATAGATAATTTGTTAATGCCTACTCTTTGAATAGTACATTTGCCATTTTGATAATTTAAAAATAATGATAAGCATTTAGCATGAGATGGGTGATTTATTTATATACTTTTTGCAAATATCGTAAAATTCACCTGATACAGTAAATGATCTGGGAATCTTTGTTTTTTTGAAAGGTATTAAAAGTTTTAGATTTTTTCGGTTGATAGCCCTCGGACTGACGTTTTAAAAATGCCTGTAACTTCATGTAAGTCTCTAGGTGGATATTATGGTAAATATTCAATGTACTTTTCAGCATAGAATAATATGCCCACAATGATGATGACTTGTATTTTTTAGCAAGTTTAACAAAATACACTAGGATAACATTTTCAGAAAAAGACGATGTTTTTTGTGTCAGTTGCCAATCCATAAATCTTTTGTACACCGTATCACATTTACCTTTTTACTTGTTAGGTAGGAGATTGTCTGTAGCGCTAGCCGCTAATTTTAAAATGTCTGGCGGTATACAATACATATCTTCTAAATCTGATTCACTATTAGACATTTCTCTAATGATACCAGAAATAAGAATGTTCACACCTAATAACTCACAAACCGACTGACAGTATATCTACAAATACAAAGACAAGTAAATTTACAAATTGTCAAATTATTCCATCGAACTGTCATTATTATTCAATTCTATATGGTAATACATGCATTACTTGATAATAATCGCATATTTAACAGATACATTAATTAATAGTTGTGGATAAAAGGAATAACTTTACTGATGACCTGATCTAAGCAGTTAAGTTTTATCAATATGCTTCCAAAATTCACACTATTCTGTAGAAATTGACCAATAATAGGAGTGTTCTGTAAGCTAGAATGACATTTTGGTGGTAATTTAATACTTGTTATTTGTTTTCCAATCTTTTCCGAATTATATTCTTCTGTCAGAAAATATTAGAAATATAACTCATAAGGGAATGCCACGTATTGTGTCTCATTTTCTCTGTTGTTATAAAAGCTGTATGTTTCGAAGATATGAGGTAAAGTTTTTAAGATTGTAGATATATTGAATATGATTACCAGTCATTAGAATTTTGTTTACATTAATCTGCTTTTTAAGCCCCAATTTGTTATGGTATCGTGATAGGTTAGTTTAATTGTGCTCAGGACATTATGTATGGATTCAATGTGTATAACTACCGAATCGTGGTTTGAACTTGAATTGATGATCGTTTTGAGTTTATTTATGATTGTTATATTTTTCCGATTGCGATATCCGCAGTACTTGGTGTTTTATTGAAAAAAAAGAATATGAGTATCAGTGTTATATACAAGGTTAGAATCATTTCATTCAAGATGTGTATATAAACTGTAAGGACTTTATCTTTATATTGAAATAATTGATTTGTTTAAATCCAAATTACAGGTTAGATGTTATATTTGATGTTATCAAATGACTTTATACGTGAAATGTGAATAATATCATCTACATTATCTTGCTTAAACTGTGGTTTCTTACCATAGATTTATTGGTTTTATGAAGTTTTTTTATGAACTTTCTCACTCAACGATTTATTACAAAAATGTGTTGGCGGTCACATGATTTTAGGTCGTCACCTTGCACTCAAATGGTCACAGGATCAAGTCTGACTGGGAAATGTGCAATTCTTCATTTTTACCATTCTATAATAGTATTTTTAATTACATTAAATGAATCCACAAATTGCATAACGATTTTTTGCGAAATAAATAATTTATAGCTTTTGACCGCAAGGGGTTTCACATGTAACATAGCTATGACAGCCAACCATTGCCGTTTCTGAACGCGACTCCTACGGTTGGTAGATCGAATCTTCTTATAAATGAAAAAGTCAATTTAAAAAAAAACTTGTAAACTTTTATTCTAAAACAATTTTAGTTTTATAAAAATAATAAATTAAGTAAAAAACCATACTTCAAAAATTAAATTTTTAACATAAATCTTGGTATAATTGGTCTTTAAAAACGACAAAGTTGAGAAAGGCTATTGTGAACATGTAGGTAGAGAAAATAATTTGAATCATTTTTAAAAACACATTTCAAATAAGTTTTTAGTTATCAAAATACTAAGTAGTGTAAAAGCAGAGCAAAGTGCTGAATTTTACAAATTAGTGTTAGTTAGTATAAACAATAATTATTGTAGTTATAATAATTCAAAGAGCTTCTACTGAGTAAGACCCTTAGTTTACAAACATTTATAGTAATTTAGGATAGATCAAAATTGTTCATTGATGGTGATAATGATCATATCACATGATAGGGTGATTCCTTAAAAAAATTTATGGATAGTTTTCAAAAATATTTCATTCATTTTATTTTAACAACCATTTTTGTTTGACATTAATTTTCATATTTATTTATTTTGTTTAAATCGTTTAGGGAGTTCTTTAATACCGTTTTATAGTAATGTGTAAATTGCATTATTATCTATTTTATCAATAAACAATTTTATAATGACTACTTCACCTTCATCATAAATATTTAATATGCAATAATAATATAATAATATTCACATGCATTATCTTTTAAAGTAAAAGAAACCGTGTACTTGAATTCACTCAATTCAATTATATTCACATTTCTTAATATTTAATAAGTTGAGAACAAATCTTGTTTGCTCCTACGTAGTCAATGATTTACAATGTTTCTTTTTTTCATCTCAGCTTAACACTCATTTATTAAATAAAGTTGTGGACATGTGCATACTTAACTCCTCTAAATTGAGCTCTAAAAATATTTCTCATCCACATCAACACTCAAGTAAATTGTAAAAATCAAGATCGTCTGCGTTTACGTCTTCAGGCGATTGTGCAACAAACATGTACCATAATACTAAATAAAAAATTTGAGAAAAAAACATATATTATTTTGTGGAATAAATTATATTAGGTTGAAGTAATACGAGAAGAGGAGAGTAAGAAAAAAGGAAAATAGGAAAAGTATAATCTGTAGACAGCTTACGATCCTGTTACCGATCATCAAGCCAACGTGGCAGAAAAATGAAAAGCTAAATCCGGTTATCATAGCAATTTCCACGGCGTTCGTCGGCAAACTCGTTTGTCGACAAATCGACAAGTTACCTTTGCCTTGCATTCAAGCATTAAACGTAGCTCCAGGCTCCGCTGGATAAACCGAAATACTTCAACTCGAAGCTGCACTTCGGATAATATAGCTCAGCGGTGTAACAAACGAAAAGAAGGGAAAGGAGAAAAATATAGCGATATGTGAAAAGTACACTCTTCTATTAAACATTATATGCGAAGGTTGTTGATATAACTTTGTGAAATATACATATAATGGAAGACAATAAGTAAATGCTCGGGTCTCTTTTTTAAATTCATCCATTTGTTGATGTTGAACCAACTTTGTACCTTTACTATATCTAAATCAACTGAAATGAAACGAACTATGAATTGAATGTCATCTGCTTTCACTATTACAACAATATTTTGCTTGATATTGTATGATTTCTCGGCGTAATGTTCTATTCGATTATATTACGAATATGTCAACTTACTCGTTCCAAAATTATTATGTTTCTAGTACATTGAGAAATTTCGCTTCTTATATTTTTGACATCTAGATAAACTAACATATTACTTCCGTGAAATTTACGTATGTTGACCCCTTGATACAATATTTAAGTACGACATTGAACAATTGTATCGACTCGAGCAAGGACAGAATCCCTTCCAAATCACGGTGACAATCTTTTATCATTTTTGGTCCACCGTAATCGAGTCACTTCTTGTTTCTTTATACCTTTTCATTCTTGGATGATTACCAATTGACAAAGACGTTTAACTATCACAATTATTACATTATACCCTTACTAGAAGTAAAATCTTTGTCTAACAATTTCCCCACAGGAAGGATAATAGGCGGTCCAGCGAAATTAAGTCGTATACGCTAGTTTCCGTCTATTCAAACAATGGTCTTGTGTGAATGATGTAGTTGGAGAGTATACAAATTCTCTACAATAATATAACCATCGTTTCATGGCTTACCGTGGACAGTAGTTGGTTTATTAGAATTAAGATAAATGTATGCAAGATAAAAATAAAAAACATTATTTCTGAGAAAACAAAGACTATTTCAAACGCAACCACTTCATGTTTCTTAGGTTAACGACGCTTGCGCAGAGTCATTGCGGCTTCCAAAACCAAATGTGGGACTGCCATGAAGAATAAATTCCCAATTATATTGCAGATAGTTTTATGTGTAAAATATTCCTCGTTAAATATGAAATAGATAGAATATAATTTAATATTTTTCAAGCTTCAATAATAGTTGAAAGTGAAATTTTAAAATATGTAAAGAAAAAATCCGGACACTATGGTTGCTAATGGTAAGTCGAGTAATGTTTAATAATTTTTTAAAAGGATTTTTATTGTTTTGGATGTGGTTTTGCGATTAGATGGTCCTGATTTGTTTTGTCTGCAAGGCTCGGATTGGCATATTTACTGATGTGTTTCATGTTGTTCTGCTGTGTAAGTACAGTATTGTATAAGTGCTGTTGAATATGGAAATGGAAATGAGTGGCTGGCGTTTACAAACAATTAGATTAAGTAGGTATTGAAGCTGCGGCTGCGTTAAGCCCTCTCGTCGGCCATTCGGATGATGAACAACCCACAAAATCGACGAGTATAAGATGTAATTTTATCTGTAACCTAATAGCAAAAATAGATTCTCTCAACAAATATTTTTCACAAAAATTATTTAACGGTTGAGGCATCGTGTTAATATCAAAATTTGATTAGAATGAGAATATTCTACGTACTAGTAAGTTATGATAAAAATCAAGTATTATTCTAAGGAAGGATTTTCAAAATAATTTTTTTTAGGATGAATTAGATCGAATACGGCCAGGTTTGGAAGTACTTAAAAGTAGGAAAAACTCTATTTTGTCCAGTTTTGTGTGAAAAAAAAATGTATATACATTCTTATGGATCACTATTCGATATAATGGCGAACGCTTGTTTATCAATTTTGTAGTGTACATATTAAATACGTATATATCTGCAAGCAAATATTGTCTTCATTGAACGACGATTAGTTATTGATCCAAAATCAATATAATTACTATAATAATTCAAATAATTTGAGAATTTATAGAAACATCCTGAGTCAAGATCGAAATTAAAATTCAAATAATTTATAATTTTGAATAACAAAATAATAAATAAATTGATTTGCTGATTAATGCATGAAAATATTCTGCTACGAGTGATTCGAAAACAATTAAATTCATCGAAATGTTTTGCAAAGAAGGGTTGAAAAAAATTAAAATTCCAGAAAACACTTTTCAATAGTCGGTTATGGAATAACACCAGAAATTAAACGGCGAGGGAAAATGTGGAATTTCGTTTCATTGATCTGTTTTGGCGCCTGATACAATAAATCAAGCAATTCTCTCTAATAATAAAACAGACACAAGTATTTCGTGGTTTCTGCAATGTCATAAATTGTATAATCGTTTCTCCACATTTTTTCTTATTACTGTGATAAGCAGGTATATTTGTTACAGTTTTCTATTCAATTTTATTATTAGGCCTGAAGATAGGAATGGACATTCTTAATGTTTTTCTTTCAAAATTCAGGTTCATTTTTTATACAAAAAAAATACATACAAAAAAATTGTGATATATAAATAATGATACTCCAAATATAAAAATATTCAGATTACAATTATAGGGTTCGTGACTTAAATTATTCTTATCAAATGATTTGATATGACAGGCTTTTGTTCGGACATGGGCGTTTTGTGCCTACGTCTGTCTGCAATGGATAAGCACACGAACAGTATTTCTCATTGGTGGGTACGGTTTTTTGCGACTATTAAAACCTCTAAAACTGAAAGGAACAGACACTTCTCGATTTCTTTATTATCTGAACAAAACAAAACCAACCTTTTGAGCAGTGTTTCTTTCTCCTTTTGCGACATTCGGAATCGCCTAGGAAAATCAAGTTTGATTAAACATTTTCATCCCAAATCATGTGAATCAAGTTTCAGGATAGGAATGCAGTGTTTCGGGCAGAATTCCTACCTCATAGAAGCATAATAAATTCAACAACGTATTCTTAGAGACTCTGCTGTGCTATTCAAAGGAAAAGAAAAGGCTAAAGGTATAATTTTGCTTCACGATAATATCCATCCACATATGGGTCGTCGAACCAAAACCTAATCAGAGTATTTGTTCGGGAACAACTTAATCATTTTCTATACAGTCCCAATGGCTACTACATGTTCCTTTATCTCAGCGGTGACCAGTGTCAAAACAGCTGTGATGGAGTGATTGCTAAATCCGTCAGCAAAATACTTCACAAGCTAGTTGGACCATATGCTAGGTGACAATTATATTGAGAATTGGATTCAAGTACGGATTTCATATAAAAATAAAATAACTGAAAAATCCGAATTTCAGGGATTCATTTTAACGGAATATAATGAAGGAAGTCCATTCCTATGATAAATTTGAAGGTGTTGAAATGCTGAATAATTTACCACAGATAAAAATACGTTCGGTAACTCCTAACTAGTAATAATTCAAGTGTATTGATTTTTAGAGTAAGGAAGAGAGAAAGAAGTGAATACATCAGTCGTTGATATAAGCAGTGCTTCTACCGACATAATGATCTATTAGAAAATATGGTGAATGTTAAAATGGAAAACATATTACCGATATACATTAATATTGGTTTAATGATATGTGCATATGATATCGCGTCTATAAAAATACATGTTTTGCATCCAATAGTCATATACATAAGTAAACTAGGTATGAACAACAAATATGGTGAATAAATTTTTAAGGCAAGTTACTCACGCTGCGTCTAATTGAACATGGATTTTGAACGTTCCACTACCAAAATTGTTATTGGGTGAAGAACTTGGATCTATAGCTATGACCCCGAGACAAAAATGTAGAATCAGCCAAGTCGTGGATATTGTTTTCTTCCATTATTAGGCTTAATGGGATCACAGTGCGTTCCGAAAAAACAGTTCTAAACTCCAAATTTTACTATATGTACTGAAACGTTTCCGAGACGATGCTTGTGAAAGGAGACCTGAAAAATGGACCGACGACTTTCTTCCTTATCATCTGACGCGCTATACCTCAGAAAAATTCATGTCTGTCTCACCATACGACTTCTGTGTTTTCTTGAAAATAAAAATTGAACTAAAAGGAAAAGGTTTTGACATTAATAAGCGTTCGAAAAATGCAGCAGTTCGAAGGAGATTTATTAATATATTATGCTTAAACACTTTCAAACTTAAAGCAAAGACATAATACTTTTTAATATTATATTCTAATAAAAAAGACTCACAGTCACAATAATTAATTGAAATAAGTACCCACAAATATTTTTACGTTAAACTTTTATATTTACTTATGGATAGTATTTTTTTCAATTTTTAATCTTATTCATTTCAAATTTTGCGATAAAGACCGGAATTGTGGCGAAATATCAAAAAATAATCAATTAATTCGATTAATTTTCCTTAGAATCAACAAAATCTAGCAAAAAATATATATAAGAAAGATGTTTATACGAAAATTAAGCGTGTGACATACTGACCAACTTTCGAAAGCGGCTGTGTAAAGAATGAAAATACGAGAGCAAAGGCGGGTCGCCTCAAGTGCTTGAAATAGCGACAAAAGGGATTTTGTTCGCTGGAGTTTGCGCGAGGGTTGTCTCTTCAACTTATACATAATATATTTACAAGGCAATACAAGCTTGTCCACTTTAAGAATACCACAAAAGCACTTAAAGGTCACGCAATTTAGAATGCATTGTGGACACTTTTTGGTATGATCATGGACACGTTAATAAATGGAATTTCTGCATAACCCTGCACGATGAATAGTTACGATAATCGTTCTCGATGTGAATCTAATTGAAAAGATGTACAAAATAATAGTTAAAAATAAATTAAAACCATGGAGTTTTGATATACAAGTGCTCATTTAGTAGAATTTTCATCATTAAAATATTAAGGCGAAATTATGTTACAAATGTATGAAATACGTTGATACTTCATACAGAGCGACTCTATAATTTGGGATAATTTCAAAAGTTCAGTGTTTCTATAATTTTTACATACAATTCATAGATAAGATAAGATTTTGTTAAATAGCTACACTTTCAGTTATATGGCTAAGTGCAAAATATAATTTGAATTTATCACCATTAACAATTTAATGAAATATAACAAATAATTGAAATTAATTATTTGCATCAGGTTAATGCTCATTATGTTGCCGTTAACTATTTGATAATATCCTAAACACGATCCAAATACTTTTTGAACATTTTTAATGACCATTTGCCGTCCAAAGAATTTAGATCTTGGGATAACGGTGGCTATGAAATAAGTCCTCTTTTACCAAACCATCTGCCTGAAATACAGCATCAAAATACTCACGAACAAGCCTTGCGCGATGAAATGGGTCATGTTGAAACTAGATGTCTTTATTCGAATCATTGGCATATTAAGGGCTAGGAAACAAATTAGGAAATTGTGGTAATAATTATTCTTGCACGAATTCTAAATTTAATATCTTCTCCATCAAAAGTTTCATCAAAAAATCATATAACCTGATTTCTCACAATATTTTTCTAAAAATTCTCTTTTTGTGGGCAAGTGTCGTTTTTTCTCATCCAACGCGGAATCTTATTTGGCCAATATTGACAATATTCGCCGCTTTGCCGCATTCAATTCAAACTTATTTTCATCAGAAAACAGAATGTTCTTTACTAGAATTTCGTTTGTGTCTAGTTAGTCCCTACTTTGTTCATAAACTACAGTATTTTATTATATCATCAACCAGAATCCCCGGAGGATGAAGAATTCGTGCTACGGACGACTAACAATTTATTAATCGTTCACCAAAGTTTCAATAAACATGAGTGCAAGCAAGTTGGTTGTCAGAATGTCTAACTCATTTAACATCAAATTTAGTGGCGTCATAAAATAGATGTTCATTAACAATTTAAAAAATAATGTTTGTAAATGCAATGCAATCTAACATTAAGGATATAACTTGGATCAAATATAAATAGTCCAAAGTACAAAATTTGGTGCTTGAAACTTGATATTTACACAATGAGATCAAATTCTACTGAAATTTTGTTACTCCTGTGATGAACTATGAGTTGTTAATTTCCGTTATTGCATTTTAATTTACATGAGGAAATGTGAAATAAGATTCGAATAATTTTTGCCTGACGTGACTACTCTTACATTTTTATTCACTCAAGTTACTACAACGACTTATAATTTGAATTGCAGATTCGAAAATGATGCATTTCTCGGGTAGTATAATACTAAGGATAAGTTTTCACCACCGACCCGCCTCTGGTGGTAGATATGAAACTTGCTAGGTCTGTTTCTTCTTTACTTTCGGTTTCTCTTTACTCCTGTTTAAAATGCCGACAAATATTTGAGTTTTGTTCAGATCAGCTACCCCTGCCATATGCAAAGGAGAGGATTACGCACCGCGAAAAGATCTGAATTTTATTAGACTTTTTTGCCTCATGTTAACGATCAAAGAAACAATTGAAAATCCTTTTACAAGATTTTCCTTACTCACAATACTAGCAGGAATGTTTCATTTTACCGATTTTCTTTCTGTGTAATGAAGTCAAGTGTTAAGGTTCAATGGATGGAGATCATTTCCCGCTATATGATACATCTCCAATATTTTCTGATGACTGAATTCAACAATAAAATTTGTAATTAAATCCATAATATTTTAGTGAATTGAAACAAAAATTGTTATGTGAACCTCGAATACAAAAATATTTTTTTAAAATAATTTCCTAGATTTTCATGAGTTTGGCGTACTTATACAATGAAGAAAGGAATTCGAGGTTTTGACTTCAATAGGAGAAATTTAAAAAAATATTGTGCACATCTTTGTGAGCTCACAGATATATTGGATAAACTTTTACATATACTTTTGTGACACGTTCTTAGGAGAGGATCTCAATCAACATCAAAATTCGATGTCTGCATTTCTTCTTTCACCTCTCACCACAGTTTTAATTGGTGTAGCAGACCTAGAAAGAGAAAATCTTTGACATTGAATACAAACACAAGTCTTGCTAGCTAATTAAAAATTCAAAATAATGCTGTAAATTTTGAAATCAGTCTCAATGAAATTGTAGAAAATCATATATAATTAACAGTAACTCAACGGCTCCATAAATTCCCGAATTATAAGATAATATCAAAAACTGAAGATGATGAAAAACTTTATTGTATCAACTCAAAGGACTACTAGAAGTATCTAGAAAGTTATTAATCTTAAAGAAAAAGTTATTATTAAAAAGGTATTTTTGAATTTTATCGTGTAATATGAGTGAAAGCTTGGATAAATATTCTATATTGATTTTTCTATTGTTTGAAGTTCGATAACGTAGCCTCAATTACGAACGACGTGTAATTGTGTAGTATTACATTAAATTAAAAAAACAACTACTTGATACATCGAATTCTTTCAGGGCCGGTTTAATTATTATAAATACCACACACACTTAAAAAAAACATGGGTTTCTTCAATTATTACAAAATTTAGGTTCAATCCAGTTAAAATTTTTATTAACAAAAAACACTGTTTCATAAAAAAACATAATTCTTGTGAAAAAAACAGGGCTTCTAACACTTATTTGATGGAAAGACAAAATTAAAATCGTTCATCACAATCCCTTGCATGCAATGTCTATACGGTATTCACTGCATTGACAGAATGACAAATCTTATTAAAGGAAATTTTTCATTTATTACACTCGATAAAATTGGGGAAATAGACCAAAACATGTGGAATTCAAATTTATATTTTTCTGCAGCTGAATTATTATCCTTCGATGTGGCCTCCTTATTATAAAAGTTATTCCAATTCTAAATTCATGCGAAAATATTTGGCATTTCGGAGTAAAAAATAAGATAATTGTGTTAACTATAAGAAAAACACCTGCAATATCTGAATGTGTTCGACAATCACGATTTTTTTATGTCAGGAAGGAAACATTAAGACCAAAAGATATTTCAAAATAAACAGGAAACTCAAGTAATTATTTTTATTTTACATAATTGATTATCTATTGATTAAATCACCTCAAAAAAACACCTATAGTTATTGCTATGCGCGTACTATGAAATTGGAAAGCTATTATCTGTGAGAAGAAGAAAATATTCAATTTCACTCAATACTTTTTAGAAGGAGATGGTCTGACGAAATGTAGAAAAGTTCGTTATAATTTTATATACATAATTAGTAATTTGGATAATACTCGTATATACATATTTGAAATGCGCTTCTTATCTCCTTATCAATGATTTTTTCAATGCATAAGATCAAAAGTTTCCTACTTACCCATACCCATGCATTTTTGTATTGGAGCTGAAATAATTCTGATTAAATTATACGGGGTATTTTACCTAGTTTTAATAATTTCCCCTATTTTTGTACGATTAATAATTTTGTAATGCATCAATTGATTAATTAAAAATATTATTATATATTTAGTATTAAGTATGGCTCTCCCAACACTCATCTTATTACGATTCTTTTCCTGTTTCTAAGAAAAGTTGTATTTTCATGCTGTACGCGGTGTGTGAACGCGTGTGTAAGTCATTAGGAATATTACAAACGAGAAAACTAACACTTATGCGCCATATGGTTCGCAGAAAGCGGAACCGAACATTCAATTACGATGTACACTAAAAAACTGAATTCAAAACATAAAATAAAGATAATAATCTAAATGTTCTTATCGAAACGTCAAAATTTATCTTTCTTTTAAAAACTATCAAAAAAAACTAATTTTAAAACAAAAGAGACCTAAAATCAAGAGCATTTAGATGCATTAATATATCAGGAGGTTTAAGAAATAAGAAATTTATAAATGCTTCTATATCTTCTTGATTTTAGGTCTCTTTTGTTTTAAAATTAGTTTTGTTTTAATAATTTTTGAAAGAAAGATAA
Organism: Diorhabda sublineata; assembly: GCF_026230105.1. Lineage (NCBI taxonomy): Eukaryota > Metazoa > Arthropoda > Insecta > Coleoptera > Chrysomelidae > Diorhabda > Diorhabda sublineata. The sequence goes on along the minus strand of NC_079485.1, from coordinate 11,755,635 downwards.
AATTGACGTTTCGACTTTTCTTTAAGTGTTTATCAAAATATTTTGAACAAAGTAAGTACTAAATGAACAAATACATATCAAAAGATTTATTTACATTAGATTTTCTTTTCAGATTTTTGAAAAAAATCATTATTGGTGTAAGAGCAATATGTTAGTAGAATAAATAGACTTGGAGAAGTTTTTATTTTGAATTTTCGTCATATCATGTACTCGTATATCGATAGTTAGACGGTAAAATAGCCTAACCCTCTTTTTTTCCGAATCGATTTATTTGAATACCATTCATAAGTAATGGGTCAAGATATAAATAATGAACTGGCGGGGGGGGGGGGTAACATTTTGTACCAAAAAGTAGCGTAGAGAAAAGGACCTTAATGTTAATGCAAGTTTGAGAACCAACCGTTTAATAGAGAGGAGTTTCAATTAGATTTAAGGAATCGTTTCAGAAAGTATAAAAGAAAGATGAATTTGCTCGTGATAACTTCCTGTAACCGAAAATAAGATAAATTTTTATCATCATGTTAACAACCTCTACTTAGCTCACTAATTTGTTTGGATGTTATGTGGCATAGGTCCCTTTTAATTGGTTTATAAAGTCTTTACTATGTAGTTGTGAGTGGGCTAAGTATTTTTCGCTTAAGCATTTTTCTAGTTTTATTTTCACAGTTGAGAATTCTTAATATTGAATAATGTAGCGAATGTAGGACCAGAACAGGTATCACAAAATGAGGACCAATTGTTTCACATGGAAGATGTTGTGGATTTATTGAGGTGTGCCGATTTCATATTCAAAATTTTAAGATTGCAGTCATAAAAAAAATCACACGGTAGAAATTTTTGATCATAAACAAATTTGAATACGTAATGCAGATTCATGGAAAAGCGAAGAATATTTATTTGATTATTCAGAAGCCCATAGCTTGAAATATTATGTAGCCGATTCAAAACCAGAAGACATAGGAAATATAGTCCAGTTCACAAGACAATAAAAAACAGTGCTTGATGAATATAAAATATTGCTTTATACACGCGTTTTGCCTAAATACCTTTTTGTAAATCGTGCAACACAAAGATGAGCAGGAAGAAAAGAAATAAACCTCATTTTACCTGTTAAAAATTCAATTATCAGCGAGTACAGATTGATATACCTGACTTGTGGTTTTGAATTTAAAGTGAAATGGTGCCTGTTGACGTCTGTTGGTGCAAACATAAGCCAACCAATTAGCAGCGCTGACCGGCTTTGTGTTCAATAGATTCGAGATTCCGTCTTGAAGATGCAACTGCATTGGTAGTCGGATTATGCTTTTCTCTTTCCACTTGCGAATTATCAGAGATATCGATATCGACAGGAGGATTTATCGGCTTCACGTTCTTCGAATTAGGTATAATTCAATATTCATCGCGGTAGATAGCCAAGAAAGTAGTTGTTTTCGTAACAAGAATGACTAGATCTTTGTTTCGGAATTATTATATCGGAAAAGATATTTGGGGGATAGTCAATACATATAGGTACCTACATTTCAAGGGAAAATGCATGAAAGTTAAAACGAAGTATCAATGATAATAATTATATAAAAATAAAGAATCAAAATTATTTATTAGATATATTCAAGTGAAGACAACTAGCTTTCAACTAGCCTTCGACTTTCTTTGCATGAATGAATGCCTATCATGAAGAAACATCAATCAATAATTTCTAGTATCAAACATATATTTTTTATGGATAGTTAAAAATTTGGCTGAATTCTTTTTGCGTATACTTGTATGTACTTACTATATTACATATGTTTTATCAAACAGTTATCTCCGGCATTTTATCTTATTTCATTGTCTTCTCAGGGTCCAGCTTGATTTCATCGTTATTATTTTCACTTTTCTTTAAGTTTAAATTTCCGTATTTCACTCTTTATCCAGTATATTCACTCTCACCCATTTTTTCATCAATGCTATAATTAAATCTTATATACAATATTCGAGCTAGGTTGTTTTGTAGGCGTTCTCAATCGATTTTTATCCCGCTTAAGTATGTCATTTCTACTCGAATTCTCTCTTTTTCGCTCTTCATCGGTAGAAAAGTCATCACTATCCTCATTAGCTAAATTAATTATACTCGTAAGAGCGATGTCCCCAATTTTCGCTCCGGATGTCAAGTTTTTTCTCAGTTGGATTTTATTTCGTATATTTCCTCCTTTCGACCAGTCTTACAACGCCGAAAATAATTTCGACCTTCATCTCTTTGCATCAATTTCATATTTATCGATTAACCTTATCATTTATCTCGTTATCGATGTTGTGCTTATTATTATACTGATATTGTTAGTCTATTTAGCAGTAGTTCCTCACTAACACTGCAAACTTCTCACTTACATTATAATTAATTTCCATTATGCACTGAAATGCATTTGAAAGTGGAATATCCCGATTCAGTAACCACTGTGTATTATTATATATATATATATATATATATATATATATATATATATATATATATATATATATATATATATATATATATTTGAAAATTCTCATTGGATATTGACCACTCTATTGATGAATTAATTAAATTATGAAAAAAATTTAGAGTGAAGAACCGCTGTTTAATTATTCGAGTTGTGTACAAAGTTGACAAGCGAGGGTGTGTGGAGTTTCAGAAAGAAGAGAACACCTGCCAAAACCGGTTTTGGGTCAGATGCAAACCTGCCAACTCATAATGGTAGTAATCGATTTGTCTTTCCGTCGCCGCGTCGTTTTGTCGGGTTTCAAATAGGTGAACGGGAGGTAGAGAGTGAGCAGGATGTCAATCCTGCTAATGATACCGCATGACCACAGCAAATTACCATGTAGCGGAGACCAATCGCTAACAGCACCTCCACAGTTGTGGTCCACATTACACTGGAAAAAAAAGCTATATGAAAATTAAATCGGAAATTGTTTACAAATGGTTATCAGGTTAGGTTAGGACTGATTTCTAGTTTTGTGTCAATGGGAATGAAATTTTGAAATTACATAATTGAAAATACAGTAAAATTAATATACAAAGTAGGAAATATGACAATAAGGATTTACCTTAATGTTCAGTTAGCGTAGCGTTATTATGAAAATTTGCAATTTTGTTTGACTGAACAGTGTGAAAGCAACAAGAAACGTGTTTTTTTTCAAGTTAGAAGGAAACCTCAGTTTCTCTAATAAAGAAGGGACATGTTTTCAGTACTTTTAGGATAGTTATTTGTACAAACTCTAATTCACTATGATTTTAACCAATGATAAAATGTGCAAATATTTATAGTCATATATTTAGTATTTGAAGCATTTGAAGACCATACCATTAACCGAATCAGAAATGGTTAGTCGTAATTTCTTTTCTCAATTTTAAAAGTAAGAGATTATTGCTGATGGTTTCAACTTCCAAAAAACTTCTCAAATTAGGATAAAATAGAATTTTAATTGATGATTTGATGGATTATACGAGAGTTGTCCATTTTGGACACTTAATTTTTGACTATTGAGCAGTCATTAAGTTTTTGTTTTCTGAAGGTATTATGCTTATGTAAATGGAATAGGAGCTAGACACTGTGTACGGAGACTCTGGACTATTATTTGCGACCGTAAATTCATGTTAAATTCAAACATAGTAATATCCGCTTGACTGAGGACGACCATTCAGGACGACCAAAAACTGCGATAACTAGCGATATATTTAAAAAAGTTTACCAAATGGTACTGGATTGAGGCTAGAGAGATAGAAGAGGCTTTTGGAATATCAAAAGAATGCATTTGCCATTAACTGACTGAATAAATATGCATGCGTAAGCTATCCGCGCGTGGTCAGCTGTGTTTGCTCACTTTGGACTAAAAGCGCATTCAATAAACATACCAATGACCTTATTAACGTGGCTTAAGCACAATAGGTCGGATATTTTGCATGTATTCATAACTGTAGGTGAAGCTACAAAGTGATAGTGTATGCTTTTTGGGATAGTCATGAGATTGTGGTCATCGACTATCTTAAAAAAGCTAAAAAAACAACATGAGAGTATTAAGCATCATTGCTTGATAAACTGGCGAATTTGAAAAAAAAACAGAGTTTAATTTTTCATCAGGAAAACGCACCTTCTCATATTTCGATTATCGTCATGGCTAAAATTTTCACTATCAGGAGAGAGATTTTCATTAGACCAGGTCGTTATCGCTTACGCAAACGTCTATTTTGAGGAGAAAGACGGCAACTATTACTTCGAAGTGTTAAAAAGGTTAAACCATCGCTAGAAAAAGTAAATAGGCTCAAAACGGAGGCTAAGGTGAAAAAATTTTATATTTTTATAATATACAGATATTTATTTTTTGACAAAATAAATATCTGTATATTGAAGCTTCGATGTATTTCCAAAAACTGTTTAAGTGTAAATAGATGGGAGAGAATAGCGATGAAAAAAAACATGTTTACTTCGCTCTTATCCCTCATAACAATGACAATTATTGTTTCATTTCACTTCTCCCTTTCTTGCGATGTTGTACTGAGATGTTTGTGTTTGTATCCCCCGATATTTTTTTTGTTTTTATCGTCGCTTGTATCACTACTTCACCATAAGGACAATATTAAACACTGATCAAATAACCATCGGTTATTTTTTTTATATTTAAGTCATAATTAACCGATTTAAATATTTTGCATGATTTTTCTTCACTGCCATATCAAATACAATTCGAATTAGGTATATCTTCTGATTTTCTTTTTGTTATCCCTTTTTACTTTGGCGTTTAGTTATTTCCTTGTGTTCAATTATCTGTAATTTTTTGCAAAACTTCTCAATATGTCTCTTCCAGTAGAAAAAACTTGTTCATCTCTTTTTTTGAGCATCGCTAATTTTTCAACTATTATTTAATTTTAGACTGAAAAATAACGTTATTTCTCCTCTCATCCTTCTCTTATATCTCTAAGTTGATAAGTAGTTTATTTGACTTGTTTTTTAATCTCGATATTTTCTCTATAATTTCACCTCTAATCATGAATTATGAATTAGAACTTTTCTTGAGGAATTCAGTTAATGAATAAATTTTTTTGTCATTAATATAGGTCACTGTTGATTATAAATTTGGCACAATTAAATCTTCAGATTACGGTCCTGTCAATACCGATACCGATAATAATTTACTAGAGCCTATTCCTTCAACTGCTGACATTTGCAACTAGAGTCTCAACCAAAACCACCTCTCAAAGGCTTAATTCCCTTCCTCTTTAGTCTATTTAAAAATCTATATCTACGATTTGAAATAATATTATTTTCATCTGTTGATCAGTTTCTAGTGCAATTACTTTCACAATTTCATATTTTTATGTGAAACCGATTGCGTGACATCTTTCAAGTTTCAATATACATATATACATACAGATATATATCCACATGGGATCCTTATCATTCACTAAGAATTTCTACTTGAATTGTTTTTCCATGTATTCAAAGCAGAGGAAAATTTGATTGTCTACAAGGATCACATACGACCAACTCTCACCCCGGTGTTTATTATTTTTTTGATGGGATGATCATAGGATCAACAACTGTTTTGTAACCATCTCTAACGTCAATCAAAATTGGGTTTCGCTTTTCTCGAAGAATATCATATTGACTTTGAAGGTTGTTGATCTTTGTTTCTATATTTTTTCATTCCAATCTATACACTGCAAAAATTAATATTTAGAGAACATGAATAGTAATACAATTTATTATTATGCACGAATAATTTTTTTCTACATATTAATATAAGCCATTATAGAAGATTGGAAACGTTTAAAACATAGAGTAGGCACTAAACCCATTTGTCTTCCTTGAGCTCATGAATTAAAACTAGCGATAAACGGTATAAATTATGTGCTCTAGAATATGCAAATCTTTTTCTATTCAGCACTTGAAATTTTCTACTGGTGGACTTGTGATGAACTACTTTCCCAAGTTAACGCTTTATAATATAATATACAGGGTATTTCAAAAAAAGGTGATCCCGTCTCTAGAATGGATAGAAAATTGAAAAATATTTGGGATGTGCTCAGTAAAAATTTTTCGTAACGCCATCCAAGATAAAGGGCGTTGAAGAGAAAAAAAATTTACACATTTCTTACGATTTTTCTGCAACTACTGGCAAAATTGTTTTGAAATTTTATACGAATATGTTTGGAAGCTGATAAATGAATTTGATTATATGTCTGACTCTCATACACGGTTCGTATCAAGTAGTATTGAACCATAACTTTTTCAATATTATATTTATTAAGCAAAATTGAACTAAAACATCAGAAGTAATGATAAATGTAAATTTGAAAAAAGGTTAATAACATAAACAATTAGAGTAGCTGTTGAAAATTTCCTCCGTTTACAGGAATACACAAGTCTATCCTTTTTTCTAAAGAATCCATGAATCTTCTAAACGGTTGGGAATCAACTATGAGGTCATTAAAGTAACGTTGAATTCTGTTTTTCAATTCTTGAGGTGATTTTATCTTCGTAGCATAAACTTTAAGATACGAGCAAACTGTGTAATCTAAGGGATTAAAATCGCATTACCGAGGAGACTAATGAATCGGAGCTTCTGCACTTTTACGTGTCTATCGATTCCGAAAATGGTTACTCAATCAATTACGACACCTTCTGTCAAAGTGGGGTGGATCTCCATCGTGCATAAAAAATAGATATCTTCACTCATTTAGCGTTAAATCTTCTAATGTCTCGAATAAGTGATTACTTAAAAAATCCAGGTACATATCACTATTTAAATGTCCAGGTAGAATGTGATAACCTATCAATTTGTTACCTAAAGTTGCTGCCCAAACATTAATTTTAAATGAGTGTTGGTGATATGATATCCTTCTGACATGTGGATTCTCATCACACCAATAGTGTACATTATAGGAGTTAAACATACTTTGTCTTTCAAAAGTGGCTTCGTCCATAAAAAGAATACATTTCAATTTATTTGGATTGAGTGGTGTCCTTTTTTGTAATGTTTGACAAAAGTCTACTCTAACCGGTAGATCGTTGGGCAAGAGCTCTTGGAATTGTCTGTAATGATAAGGATGTTGCTGCTGCTCTTTAAGTATCCTTTAAGTTTTTGTTGTTCTTAGCCTACCAGAATTTATTTTTTTAGGTCTCACATTCCCAATTTCTCGACAACATATTTTTACTTGGTAAGTTTATTCGAGGAAACTTTTCTGCATAACGCGTAACAGCTGCACTCGCCTAAAGTTAATAACATTATATTCAAAATTTGAGTTTATTTTGATTAACAATATCTAATTTAACAAATAACAAGGTTTCAGAAATGTAATTATTATTACGTCATTACCATCAATAAATGACAGTTTTCCATGGCAAACTCAGAGAAAATGCCATTACCTTGTAAAATTCAAAGTTGAATAATGACGAGTACTCAGCTATTGGAGGCAATACTATAAAACAAACAACAGTTTGAGTTCCAGAACCGCAAAGCATGATCATCGAATTGTTGTTTGTTTCACTAAGGCCTCCAATAGCTCAGTGCCCATACTTATTTAACTTTGAAAAACAAGATCCCAACGGATTACTAACTGGAAACGTTTTAAGAAACAAATGCCCTTTTTTAAATGTATCCGTTTTATGGATGGAGTCTCATTTACGCGACAAAAAGTTTTAAACTCATATTATGCTTACTAATTAATATTAATAATTGATAACTTTATCAATACTTTATACCAGCATCGGTTATTCATAATTTTCAAATAAAAATATTCCGAAAACAGAACACAATATCGAGTTTTATCAAGAGTACCTTTTTGGTGCGAAATTAAATGATGTTAACTTGAAATTTAAATCTAATATTGAAAACAAATTCATTGTATATATTAGCTTCCAAAAAACATATTCGTTTAAAATTTCAATACAATGTTGTATATATACAATCAAAATGAGATCGTTATTATCGTTATTAAGATGTGGCAAAATTAAACACCAAAGTGGACTAACTTCAATATATATTCCGAGCTTTCGAATACTTATGTATCCATCGTCAAGTACAATATAAAAATATGTGGGAACGTATAACAATAATAAAATTTTACTTACAATAATTACTTAAGTTTTGTAAGATTTTCGGCGCTTTCAAATTGTGAAAAAACATTAAATTGATAGTTTTCGAAATTCAATATTTAAATTGACGCTTGATAGAAATATTGATTGATCGTAATATTAATTCTGGTTACCGTAGAAATCATGTTTAATTTTTATTGGTTAGATTATGAATATATTATATCTGCATTTTGCATCTGAGGTTATTTTTAATATTAGAAAGGAGAACACAGCTACTTTCCTGAAACTGAAACAGCGTCGAATAATGAATTACATCTTCTAGCGTTTAAATCTCCATAAAAGATAATTGAAGTTTTACAAATCTTTTCATATCACTATATTCTCAGTTCAACAATTTTAAATACTCAATTGCGCGTTCTTAACGACCGAAATGTAACATTAAAATTCAATCTCCCATTCCAGTTCAGAGGGTGAAAATAAAATTATTGATTCCATGGGGGCTACTCCTATTCACCCAAGTATGGAGATCCTATATTGAATAAATAACATGTCAAAAAATCGATAATAATCAAAACCTTCTTGAATTTACAAAATTGTCATAATCCAAATAGATGTCTCAATAGCAAAAAGGAATAGATAAAGGAAATGAGAAACCCTGTTCACTGTTCAAAATTACTTCCTCACTTGAAAAGACATAATCAACATAAAAAACAGTCCAGTATCCAAAATACCTGAAAAAATCATTTAAAAAAATGTCCAATATATTTTCAAAAAAGGACTCAAAATTTTTTAAAACATCATATTTCAATAAATCGAAAGGCTATTCGACTATTACGGTAGGCATGACTAGAAGAAAAATGGGGAGCACATCATTTTTGCCATGTTTTGAAACCTCCTGAACACGATTATGAGATTATGATGGTTTTTCAAATGTCTGTAGTTTATATATATATATATATATATATATATATATATATATATATATATATATATATATATATATATATATATATATATATATATATATATATATATATATATATATATATATATATATATATATATATATATATATATAAACAGCTACAATTCTTATTTCTCGAGCAATTGTTATGGGTCCGATTTGGTTCAAAATTAGCATACATGGCTTTTTTGGCGGCGGATTGATGTTATTAGAGTTTGGTTGAAAACAAATGAATATTTCGAAGGGTCGCAGTGCAAAAAAGTAGTTTTTGACCTTTGATCACCTCAAGTCAAACGAAAAGCGACTGAAAAATGAAATTTCACATGTAGGTTCAATTAGTTGCGAGATGATTTCCTGTCTAAGGTCGAAACTTTCCATCTCCTCCCCTCTCCATTTTATGGTCATTTTTGTTATATTTTCTTATTTATTGGCCAGAAAAAGTTTAACTAGAGGGTTCGAACTTCGCATGCAAGTAGGGGTGATGTTGAAGAATTGTCTTTCTCAAGTTCAAGTTTTCTTCTTCAGTTCTTCTAGCACAAAACGTCCGAAATCATTTTGATCGTTGTAATTGTTGAACTGGACCGCCTCCTATTAAATGAATAATACAAGTATGATCGTTCCTAGGGTGATTTTTTTTACTTCCCATTTACGAAATTTTTTGTCACTATGACAATTTTTTCTTTGTTGTCAATTGGAATTGAACAAGAGGGTTCGAGACCACCGGGTCTATTGAAATTATGAATTTTCATTCGAGAGATAAAGTTAACTTGTAAAATGAAAAGTTATTGAGGAATACCTAATTTTCCATATAAAGAAATAAGATTGAGAATTGATATCATTTCCAAGAAATTAATTTTATGGAAAGATTTGTTTGTGTATTAGTTGAATTCTTCATTCGACGAAAAATTCGACTTTCATGATGGAACTCTGCTGCTCACGACTTTTTTCATTCCACGAGAATGTAAAATTATTAAACAGAACCGGACATCCGTCGAGTTTTACGTATACGCATGTCAAAAAACTAACCAGCACAGACAAAAATAATTCATATGATGGTTAGAAATAATTTTCTTAATAAAAAATGTTTTATAACTTAATTAAAGCTAAACATAAATATCCAAATAATTGAAAAAATAAATATATCAAAAACAAGCTAAATTCCGAGGTAAGATCAGTAAAATGGTTATATGAGCTATATTAAAAATAAATAAAATGAAAAACATATTTTTGAAAAATACCCAAATTAGATAGTACTAGATAAACATTTGTTGTGCGACTAGATAGTGAAAGTTCCCAGACGGTTTAGGACGTTTGAAATGTCAAGACATTTTGAAAATTTGTGAATGAGAGTCGTTATTCTATATTTTGGTTAAATAATGTGCTCGCATCTAATGATACCAATCAAATTTCAAAAGGTTATTATGAAGAAGCGATGGAAAAACAACATGAATCGAAATGCTTTCGCTCTTTTCTATCAGACAGGCAGGATATTGATAAAAGTAATTCGTCCAAGAGTGGCCCAAAATAAACGAAATCAATACGGCACGAGTTTGATGGAATGATCCAAAATGATCGATAATTATAAAACGCTACTTTGAAATCTTCGTTGGGACTGGTAGTGTGCAGCATATCGTTACTGATGTGTTGCTATATTCCAAGATGTGTGTATGACGTGTGTATAACGTTATCAATCTGACAGCTTGCACTTTCATCACATCATTACAGCTTGGCTATATCTTTTCGTTCCCTCAAACAAAAAATTTATTTTCCTATTGCCTGTATTTTGCAATTAAATATGCATTAATTTCATTTGTTACATTTTATGAATGGCCCTCGTATTTTCATTATTGATGTTACAAATCTCAAATACCATCTATATGTATTACCTTTTAAATTAAACTAAATGAAATTAAAATAGCAAATGTGAAAATTTATGATGTGCCGAGCCATCTCTGTCGAAATAATTGAACAAAAATTCAGTTTTTGTGTTAAATCCAAAGATACTTTAGTATTAAAAGATAATTTTTGCTCAATAATTTCTGTACTTTGAAAAAAATATATATATTCTACATGTATTGGGAAAACAAAATATATTCATTGAGTTACCCAAATAAAACAAAACCACCTGCTCATCTACAAACATTGGAAATCCGACTAACTGGCTTCATGATAACAAAAACGTTTGTGGCAGAGCGAGCTATGTTGTCACGGTGACAACTGCAGACGTGTGATGGTATTTTAGGCAGAGCGAAATTTCATTTATTCATATTTTCATATGATTTCACTTTATTCTAAACATTATTTTCAAAAAAAAGTTCTCAACTTGCACTTTAATTTCAAAGGTTTCTAAATTACACTCATGACATGAATACCACAAAAAACGGCATATATAATAATATTACCACAATTTGTCACATCTTTCTAATAATTATATTATGTATTGAAATCATTGATATGCAATATTCGCTACTAATATGTCTCCTGCAGTGCCCATGAAATATTCCTCATACCACTTCATAGCAGAAATAGTTCTCCACCGCGGATTCTAGTGGCTGCCGTTTTCTGCACCATATCAAACTTTTGGTTAAAAATTTGGGGTAGTTACTTGAAGCGCCTACCTTGCAGGATAAAGCAGCATCTCGATAGGCCTCAATTCTACCCCTGTCAAAATAACTAATACTTCTAATGTTACTGAGTATATTTTTTGGTAATATTTACGAATTTTCATAAAAACAAACAGAAATAAAATAATTGCGTCCATATGATTAATGAGAATACTCTTATCCAACTATGTAAATAAAAGATAGATAAATTATATATATATATATATATATATATATATATATATATATATATATTTGTCCCTGATAAAGGATCATAATGTCTAGGTGCGGATCTCATTTTTACATGTTTCCATTCGCTTAAAAATTTCATATAACCCTATATCATCGTGTTTAAAATGCAACAGTGCTCATTTTGGTGTAAAATTTATTTATGGAACAAATAAGTGAACTATCTTTCGACTGTTTATTTCTGCCAACCCAGTAGTCATGCCAGGTGGAAAAATAAACAACTTTTGTATATTTTATGAGCTTCTTTATTTCGGTTGGTATTAAATTTATTCGTTATAATCATCAATGCAAAATCTTTAAGTTTCTAATCAAGCATAGGTAGGCCAGTAATTATTAAGTCAACTCGCGATTTATTTTTAACACGTTAAATTTTATTTAATAGACTTCTCATCCATTGAACAAATGGGTAAAGGTTACTATTTCGGATATTAAATCAAACGAAGAATAACTAACAACAGGTACCTATACCTAGTATTTTTGTGAGAATAATCCCAAGTCAGGAAATTATTAATTACAAATTTCATTTTTTAATCCTCTTATCTTTAAAAGTGAGTAGTTATTTATTATTGTACTTACGTCTGAAATATTTGTTTCATCAATGTTTTCTACTATTTCCTTACAAAATAACAACTAGAAATCTATTTTATTCGATTAAATTTGAAAACCATATTTTTCTGCTAAATTTCAATGCAGATGCATAACTATTATTATCGTAAACCATAATTTTCCTGCGTATCTGAATTTTCATTCAATAATTGGGGAAAATCTTACCGAATCTAATTCCGGCATAAGTTCTGCAATAATTTAGAAGTTATTCCTGCCTCATAGATCTGGTTGGAATTAACGAGCATAGTTAAAGCTTACATAAGAATTACAATCGATTCGTTATTTGGAAGCCTGAATCAACATTGAGAAACTTCACCTAAGGGGTAAGGTATAAGTGAGAAATGTATATGTTCGAACGTGAAACCCACATTTTGGAACGTTGAAATTGTGAATTCATTAGAAAGAAAATCTAAATATTTTAAATGAATCAATCTCCAAGTATCTCTTCGAAATTGTTTATACATTCAAATTTCTTGCTCGAATAATAACTCCTAAAATATTTTCCTTAATATTTTTGGAATTAAATGCTTAAGCCATTGTAATTTTTCAGTATCTCTACCACTAACACCCTCTTGGTTATACCACGATTACTTATTTTCACCGCTGAGAACCGCAATACTGTAACCCACAAGGCGCATCTGCTGACAGTTTAGATAATAGCCGATATTTATCTGTATGTAGAGAGCCAGCCGTTCAATTCCGCAAAAAGTTAGCAGCTTCTTTGCAGATTAAGGCTTTGTTATTGTTCGAATATATTTGGGATTTTGGTGTGTATTTAAATTTATTCATTTTACGTTTGCGAACATAATATTGTTGGAATCTTTTGATTATTCGAAGCAATAATATTTTAGATGATTAACACCAAACTTACATATTATATGTTACTAAAAATTGCTTGATGAAACCTGACTAACTTGAGTATAAATACCTTCCTAAAATGATTCCCCTATGAAAAATAGATAAAAATAACATTTTGAAGAACAATAAAAGAGACTGACTATCAGGAAAGTATTAAGACAAATGCTAAACATATTTTTTTAACTTGCTACAATAAGTAACATCAACAGGGCTTTTTCAATCACATTACATGATAACAGCCTCTCTTCGATGCTATTTTATGATTACAATCCATCATATTCTCTACAAATCTTCTTTGTTTCGCTAGGGTAAAGTTTAAAATCTCATTTCTTCGGCTATATACAAGCTTTCCTTGTCTTTTGGTGTTACATATATATCTTGTGTGGTCCATGTGTCATCTTCTGGCAAGGTCCATCCTAGACCCATGTTATTTTTTTTATTATACAGATTACGGCAACTTTAGTCTCCAATGCATGTTAATCGTTTTCATTCTCTTTGGGTGAATTATAACATGCTTCTTTGTGTTGCATAGAGTTTTTGTATAGTATTTCTGGTTAATATTTAAGTTTCTGAAAAATCAATTAATGCAGATGAAACCCATTGATCAGAAACTTGTTATCTTTCATAAAAATTAGAAGGTAACTGTTTCAAATCTTTTCAATGTTCCTGATTCCCTTTATTATATCCACTTCGTTCCTAATTTACTCATATAAAAGTCAATTTTTGTAGTGAGGTAAATGAATGGGACATAATTTTTATTTTTATGAGATCCATTCACTATCCAATGCATTTCCTTCCTTCATTTAATCCTCAAAAAATTTTTTTAATTCTGCAAATGAGCAAGTAGGCAACCAATTACATCTACTAACCTCTAAACGTGTTGTATATCAATTGGAGTATCACTCTGCCTCTTGCCGAGTCTAAAGTTCATCAGGCTATATGTGGCCGAACGTTGCTAACGAATCTTGCTAAAAAAAACTGTATTTGGAAGTTCACTCAACTGAGGAATCAGATATAGGTTCAATATTTCTTAAATGTATAGATGTCCTGAGATATTGCCGGTTATGAAGTTACCTTGAGTCATAAGCAACCCATACCATAACGTAACAGTGAAAAACAAAATTTAGAGTAACGAAGTTAGTTTGGTCTCCTTTTTAGCTTTCATTCGGCCGTTATGCAAGTATACACAGAACCGAGATTAATCACTTGAGAGGATAAAAAAGCACTTCGCATTCTAACATCTGACAAAGTATCCACATCCATGTTTATTTTACCAGCAATTTCTCGGAACGACCACCCAACTTCACAAATACCAACAATTCCACCTGTCTCGGGCTCAATATTTTGTATTCTTATTTTCTGACTTATCTATCAGTTACAGCAAAAAAAATCATAAAAACAGGAGTGTTCAATCCAATGATTTTGTATTAAGAATTTTATTATAAATGCGAAGTATTTTTTGAATCACGTAATATTTACTGGGGGTTGGGTTGTTATGTCACTGAGTATATATCGAAGTTTCGTGATTTCAGGTTCTCAATTGAGTAAAAAAGTAGAATTAGAATATGTAGATTATGGATTGGAGTGTAGCCATCTCCGTTTATCAGGATGTGTTACTAAATTAGGGAGGCACTACTGTAGCAAAGGTATAAATTTTAAATGAAGTTCTAAAAGAAAATAAGGAGAGGTGTATAAACGGAAGTAATAAAAATCAATAACAAAATATTGCAAAAGAAAATATTTATGTTACATACTGTGGGCTTAAAGAAAGACAATTACTACTTTCCACTTTTAAACAATTTAATTTATAGTTTACTAAAGGCCACTTTTTGAGATAAATGATTTTCGTTACATTTACCTTCCATATACAAAAAAATTTAATCGCGGTGAATACAATCGGTTGAAAGAGCATGAGTAGATATTACGCGTTAATAAAATTTATCAACGTTTTCTAATCCGATACGACCAAAGATTTGTATCTAAATAATTTTTTTTATTTATTTCAATATCTGAAGAATCATTTTTGTAAAGGCCTAAAGCCATTCTAATAATGACTTCACTTGGAATTAGATAAATATAATATTGATGGATGTTTAAAGTAGTTATTATGCTAGTACAAATATCCATATTATACGAACTGTACTATTTACTGCAAGTGGACTAGAAACACGTCTGCTATTCTCAGTTTTTATGCGAACTTAAGTTCACTAACCTTTAGCTATCAGTTAATTTAAACACACAACTTCATCATTCATTTATTGTTATCTATTTGGAAACTGATGTTTACCTAGTGAACTAGTTGCCCACAAGACAATATTTGATGTAGTTCTGGAATGCGTGATCGTTAAATTGGCAGCCATAAATATGCGGCAGGATTACTCATGTGTCTCCATATATTAAATTTTACGCCCGTGTCTAACTTCGCTCCCGACTAAACACCTTCAGTTATATCCTACTGGTGACGAAAATAAGCTAGTAACATGCATGCATTTTCGTGAAATCTGGTGTCTCTGTATTTGATTCTGATTGAAACATTCTTCATTTTTTAAGTTTAGTTTTATTTTTTATATTATTGGTATAGTTATTATAAATTGTGATAATTATCCTACCAGGTTTTTCTACATTCATGCAACAAAATTCAGAAGGTGATTGCCGTAATTTTGATAAGGATTGGAATATATCAACTTCACAATTTGATGAGTAAAATTGAGTTAAATTTTTTCTCTCAATTTTAACTAATAATAGGTACTTCAATTTTTGTAAATTCCGTGCATTGCCATGCCTATCTACCGGTATTTTTTAACATCCCTATTACATTATAAGGGGAGGAAATTAACAACCGTTACCTTTTTTGTTTTCGAATCATTTTTCGGGATTTAGTTTTATCTTCTAACTTGTGAGTCTTCTACAACCGCTTTAGTGAAATCATTTTTGCAGAGTCGTTCATGGATCTTGAATAACACGCTAACAGTTTTGTATACAATTGAAACGAAAATTTCACAAATTGCAAAAATTTTTATGTGATAATAATGACTTTCAAACTGAATGGTATTTAAAAGAGAAAATTAGTCAGTTACAGACGAGCAACGGTTGGAACTATTCGAATGCCTAGTAAGAACTTCAAATCTTTTACGGGCAAGCAAAAAAACTTTAGCTCCTTCCAACAAATAAAATGTACTAATGGGCGACGTTTTGACAACATTTCTGATATTGAAGCGGTTACGATAGAATAGATGAAAGCCATTCCTAAAGAAGTGTTCCAAAAAAACTTCAGTCGATTTAATTTTAAGACAAGCGAATCGCAATGATGGGCAGTCTTTCAATAAAATATCCACCACCATCCACCTCTCATCATCGTAACACCTTGGTGTAGAGCTTTTAATTGTATGGAAGCAAAACAAAGTTACATTTTGTAAGTTGTCAGTGCCAGTGTCAGCTTTGTAGTTTTCCTTGATATTTAACATCCTGGCACTCATACATCTCCATGGAGGGTAGAGAGAAGGAGGTGTAAACCTTATGGAAGAAAAGTTGAAAAAGTGTCTAGGTGTATGACATAAATAACAGTTCAAAAACCTTGCATAATGGCGCTGGTGTCGGCAAAGCGTATGGTATGAATATAACAATTGTAGATGAATTGACGTATGCCGACTTTAAAAATTTAATATCATGGTTTGATGCTTCCTTCAAAGTTTAACTTGATGCTTATGTGGCGCTACCCTTACATTTTGACGGATACTTTCCAAATACACAGATGCTTCAGCTTCAGTATATAAGGATTACACATTCATAATGGTAATAAAATATAAATAACATCAATTTTCTATAGATAGTCGATCGTGATTTTATGAAAATGATAACCTTTATACAATATTTTGTAATATTGATTCCTTTCAAAATGCAAACTATATTGAATCTGCAATGAGAACGTGTACAGAGCTTCTACAGTCTTCAGATATTTTAAAAATTGTCTACCATACATTTTGCCAATATTCCGGGTACTTTTTGAATTAGTCTGTATGTACCTATAAATATTCCACTGAATACTAATAGTATACGTGTGAAATGAACTCGTTATTAAAACAGGAGAAGGAATAAACAAGATATGATATTAATAGTAACTAAATATTCTAATCAATAAATAACCATAATAATTCAAACCATAGACAAAAACACACGGTTTTGTAACAGTAAGCAAGAATTGTGTGCCCACCATTCATATGAAGTAATCAATAATACAATAAATCATGCTTATAGATGAAATAATGAACAGCCGATAATTTATAACATATAGTCAATTTGGCGAAATTAATTTTAATATACCCTATATTATAAAGTAATAAAATATGCAAACATGAATCATTATCTATATATGAACAATTTTAAAAATGAAAAAATATATAACATTTACGAAGAATAGGATATTTCTAATATATATAATTTGTTTTAAAAATACAAAGAAATAATATATTGTATCTTGAATAGTTCAATTGAATAAATTACACATTGTATAAACCTATATGAATTCGGATATTTTATTCCTCCATTCCATTAGCATAAATACAAGATATTGATAAATTTTTGGCCTCTTGAAAATATTCACACAAATATAGACGACTACCATTTATTTTAATGATGTTTGTATAAATTGCAGACTATTGAAAAATTCGGGCCAACAAATGCGAAGCTTTGAGTATTTAAAGTAATATTTTAAGAAAAACTTGGTCGTTTTCAGTGGTTTTTGTTGTGTCGAGAAAGTATTATGAATTTAAATGAGCTGCGAGAAGAGAATCTGGGGTATTTTATAAGGGTTTCGTGGATAGGCTACCACAATAAGTATGTGAACATGTGAGTGTAGCAAACAGTTATGATACATTGGGATGAAATGGTCCGCACTCCATTGCTTTTCACAGACCTCGAGAAAATCGCTCACTTAAATCCTACAACCGGATACATGGTATATCATGCAATTTTATGTTGAGACATTTACTGTTTGCTTAAGGGCGATTTACTTTGCCTATTTATAAATGAGGATCTAGTTGTTCTACAAAATTTATACACCTGCACTCACAAGTATTGTATTCTGTTGTGAATATTCATAAATACAATAATTGAAATTTCCGGAAATAAATTATCCATTTTTAGAAAAGATTTTTACTCCTAGAACGGCCCGAAGGAAGGTCACTTCAAGGTCCAGTGCTAGGCCTTCTCTTGTGGATCATTATATACGATGGCTTACTGGAACTGATTGTCAAGGAAGGCAGGCTTCGTAATATTCACTGGCGGCGTGGCCATTGTTATCATAGCAATGCTCCTAAAGTTAATGAATTTCACGTTTGACACAAGAAGATCTGTAGGTAGATGAACGCAAAGCACAAAATAGAGGCGCTACTGTTTACCAGCAGAAAACACGTGGAGGTAAGAATATATATAATCTTGTCTTATGCTGAAAGTCTAAAACAGTGAGGAAAAGCTCTGTTTTCGTCGATGGTTACATATACCTATGGCATAGCCAATCTGTACCTATGCATTGCAGGGGCCGTAAGTAATCACGATGAAAAGTGGCATCTAATATTATTACTCGTATTTCCAATAATAGAAATAACACCAAAGAATTAGAGTGTCAGTAGAAAAGAGACCGATTAGGCTCGACCACAATGATCCCAGCAGAACTGACGCAAAAAAAGCATAAGTCGTTGCAAATGACTTGGGACACCTCGAACAATGGAATATGAACTAATTATCGTATAGTAACAACAGGGACTATCTTCCCTGGTTTGAACATAGATATTCCCTGGAGTGTTAGGTTAGACGGTTTGGCAGTTAACGCAATTGCAGGGCACATATCGCACGTGTCCACGCCTCAGCATGCTTCGTTGTACCTAGAAAGCTATATCATAAGAAATTGCTTAGACAGCTACGAGAACGGTAGCAGTTCAGGTGCTGCAAGAACTTTTAAAAATAAAAAGAACAAAGGAGAAGGATGCTTATTCCCGGAATAATTCCTAGCTGCATGGCGTGGCGGTCTCACGAGAAAAACAGATCTACTTGATCTACTTGAAATTGTGTCAAAACTGTTGAATCGTCATGATACATATAAAAAAAACAACATAAAAAATGAAACTTTTAAACACTCTTCTCTCTCAATACGTAAATCAAATAAATATATAAATATTAAATAGAATCGCCGGAAAGTAAAATTCATCCTATATAATATATATGAAGACCAAAAGTATTTATTTATGCCAAAAAACCCGTTTTCAGGTAGAAATTAGAATGCTTATGTTAATTATAGTTTCAAACAACGTGTTGTGAAAGGTTTTTTCATAGTTCATTTTTTTGTACACTATCAAACTGACGACTACAAAATTACAACACAAAACTTTGTTGTTACCTGTATATAATTAATTACTTTGGGAGAAAACTAATGAATTCAATTAACAAGATTTTGTTAGTTTTTCAAATCATCTTAGCCCTGTATAGAATGGGGACGGTATTAATCTAAAGTATACTTCAGTATATGGGGTTTATCCAGCAGGAGAGAGCGGGCGATAGAGGTATCAGTCAGAGAAGCGGACATCATTCACGGGATTAGCCAGGCTAACCTTGTTAATTGCTCAACTAGACCCATACCCGTGCGTACCCCAAACGTAAATCAGCACAAGCTAAAAGGGGATGAAGTGGGCTTAAGTCATCACGAGCCACCGTTTGCTGAAATTTACACCCGAAATCGTAGTAGGCGTAGGTTAAAAAGCTGGTAAGGCTCATAATATGCTGGCGTGTTACCTGAACTATGTGAACTTACAATTCGAATCGTTGGGTATTGAAATAGTGTTGTAAGTATTCGTGGGCTATTATTTGAACCTTTTACTGTATTTCAAATACAAAAAAATGCTGCCTGGCATAGACATTTCATAATTGTAAGGAAAAAAAAGGTCAATTGATATACATGATGAGGTTTTTTCTGGTTAGCTATTAATCTATTAGAATTCTAATTTATTTACATATATAACGAAATTATTTGAAAAGTCGCACTAAAATAATCATATTAATATTCTCGTTTGACATCGATGTTTCGATTTCAATTTTTCCACTACACAAATACGAACAGCAGATTTGAATCGAAATGCATTGCATCGATTATATAGTTTAGTTCCATTTGTTCTGGATTGATTGTATTTGTTTGTAATTTGATGTATATCTGTGTGTATGAAGTGTATATATTTTTTATGATCTTCTTCATTACCTTTCTCAATATTCCAAAAAAAATTTGACATTGAGAACATTTTAAATATATCTATACATTTGTAGGTGGTAATTTCAGAATAAATAGTATTAAAGGGCTTCCAGAAATATTTTACTTTTTCTTTATATTTTCGTTTATAATATTTCAATTCAGTCTCACAAATGTCTACATCATTGTAGTGTATTTAAATAATAAAGAAATTTGCTGATATTTTGATTTCTATTAGGTTTACAAATTAAATAGTGCACCGTTTAGTCAAATATATCCCACTGTCAAGACCACATAATTTTAAATTTAATTTATTTGGAAATTTATTTTGTCAAAAATGTAGTAGGTTCTTCTATCATTAATTGTGCCTCACATGTCATAAATTATTCCTTGTTCTCATTAGTAGAAGGTGGTCATTCTAATTAAGTACTTTTAATTATTTTTAGCTAACAGGAAATAACGATTTTTATGATGAAAGTTTCAGCGTTCGTAACCAAACTTATAATGAGATATTTCACTTATTCAATTTTTTCTTTTTTATTAATATAAATTTATTATACCTGTTCAAAATCGACCGAACAATTTTGTCATAACATTTTTTATATATATACAATCCTTAAAACCAAGTTAATATACGTTGGTATTACCGTTATAATCTATGAACTTACACTTATTACTGTGTTTCTTCCTCTTCAGCCATCTCTTTAGGTTATGTTGATGGAGTAGTCATACTTATTTAATGTTACGTATTCAATTCGAAACTGCGTTTTGTAGAATTGTGAAACTTTTTGAATAAATATTTGTAACTAAATTTCTTCCTGCATGTTTTGAAAAAAATTATTGTACTGGCATTAGCAAAACTACATTGCAACATAACTGATATATGCAGTTTATTCCTACGAAATAACGCTAGTACAAAAAGAATTTGAAAATGATCATGGTCACAGAGTGGTATTTAGCGAAACTATATGCCAAAATGTTATTTTTTATTTTTAATTTCCCGTTTAATTTACCATCTGTTCACAATATAGCAATAAGTAAATATTTTGAATACTAGTTAAATAGACATGTGGGAATAATAACCCAGTGGTTATTTTCTATTGAGCTACAGTTTCAACGCAAATACTTAAGAACTAGGAACAAGACAAGTTTTGACAAGCTAAAATAATAAAAGTATTGATAAAACATTTATAAGAGAAAGCCGTGAGGTTTAAAATTCCAAAATTTAAAGATTAAAATCATTATTTTAAATTTTATTAACTAAGTCGTATGAAGTAAATCGTTTGAGTCTAAGTCTTATAATACGTTGCGACAAAGTCTATTTGGATGCCTTTCAAGCCTATTACTGTAGTTGTCACTTTACTTTTTGATTTCTTTTTTAACCGAGTTAACACTCAGCAATAGCATTATTAGACTATTAGGCACAAACCAAGAAGCATCAGTGAATAGTCTAAGTTTTTTAGTCTATTAGTAAAGATGTGTTTTTTCTACGTTAGTATTAAGTCCAAGTGCATTGCGAAGTGTTTTACGTCTTCCCGTTGTAGTACTTCCTTGCCGCTTAGACTCACGGGTGGGCAATTTCCTCCCGTATTTGTGATTATTATATATATCGGTTGTGTTTTTTAGCCCCACTTGGAGACTATCCAGGTGTGGCCGTTAAGGCGTTGTTAGAAATAGGCAAGTCCGACGTTTATACTAGATAAAAAAATATGACCCAGTACACTTCCCTGTGGAACTCCAGCTTTTATGGGATGGAACTTCGACTGTTCATGTTGGCATTTAACAAGGAATTGGCGGTCAGTTAAATAGGATTTAAGGATGAGTAAGAGGTTAAGGAGAAAAAACTTCTTAATCTTATACAACAGTCCAGTGTGCCAAACTTTGTCAAAAGCCTGGCTCACATCCAAAAATGCAGCAGAGCAGTATTTTTTATCTTCTAGGCGTTCAATAGTGGCGTGCTTCTCTTGAAAACCAAATTGAAGTTCTGTGGTTATCTGTTATGATTGTTTCTAGTTTAGTCTTTAGTATCTTTTCTAGTATTTTGGATAAGATAGGGAACAAGCTTATTGGTCTATAAGAAGTTTGAGATCCACAAAGAATAGTGGTAGTGGCTCTTTAGTTCTGAAGTTAACAATACTTCTAATTACATCAGAAATCTATTTTCGTTTAAAATTAATGTTAACCTTTAGAGCTTTTCTCAAGTTATTTCAGCCCAATAATATGAAATGTTTAGGTGAACAAGAATAATGTTTATTTTTTGTAAACATACTATTACGTCACGTAAGATGACGTAACTAACTGCGTGTCATACGTGACAGCTGAGGATTTATTTCTGAAACTACACATTTTAATAGTTTACGTTGAGATTGTTCTGTGAAAAATGTGAAAAATTAGACGAAATTTATATAAAAAAGTTTGAGTTTATGAGTGTTTGTACAACGAGCGATCTACAGATTATCGAGACGCATATGCTCAAACAGCTTGCCTCTTCACCTGCCTCTATGAAACTGAGTATTTATTTTTCATATTGTTAGTCTCAATAAGCATATGTAAATAATCGAATTCGTTCATGAATGTTGAAATATGCATACGGAAAAGTTTCGAATCTTTTCTTTTTCTAAGTCGTTAGGGCTTTTGGAACAGGTATTTTGAAAAGTGTTGGTGAGATGCACCACCCTAGTCTCAGGCATCTAATGACTGTAAAGGATACCGTTTTTTACTGCAGACCCAATATCTTTATATAAGTTCTTGATAGCTTTTTTGAGAGTATGGTTAATGTTGCTCCATAATTTTGACATTGGTATATTATCGTAGGTCTTTTGTAAATCTATAAACATTAGGTGTACTGGTCTATTTATTTCTGGTTTTTTCTCTATCAACTGCTTTAAAGAGAACACGTCTGTACAGGACCTTCCAACTCTAAGCCCACTCTGCTCTTCTTCTTCATAATTATTCCTGCTCTATCAGATTCTTTATTATTTTTGTATATACTCTGCTTATTTTACTTGTTACCAATATCCCACGATAACTGTTGCATTTTAGTTTGTTGCTCTTTTTATGTATATGTGTGATGTAAACTGTTTCCCAGGATTCGGGTATATTTTCACTATTTATTTATTTTGTAAAATAAGCTAACAATTCGAAGAAATTATTTTTGCCATTTTTTATTAATTCAGCATTAATCCCCCTTGGACCCGCGGCACTCCTATTTTTTAGTTGCTTAACTGTTGAATCTATTTGTATCTTGTCTCCTTCAATATGTATGTCTTACTGTGTTCGCTGACTATATTTAAGTCTAGCGTCGGTCAGAAGTGTACTATAATTCCGAATTCATTCATGTGTAATTATTAGCTGTAAGAATGTGTTTCTTTTCGTTATTCTTAATTTTGTTAATGAATTTCCATGTTCCACTGCACTTTCGCCCTTTAATGTATGCCTCTATTTCTTGACATTTTCCGTCCCAAGTTTCTTTTTTCTTTACATGATTTTGTTTGTTGCTTCTTTTTTCTTGTCTTCATATTATTGATGATCTTCATATTACTTTGTGAATTTTCTTGGATACGTAGAGCTTCTTTTGCAGTTGTTTCAATGCTGTATACTATATTATTATAAATTTATACTGTACAAGTTATACTTTTAATTTGTTATATTTGTAATTTGGTGATTCATATTAGAGACTGCTTATGTTGTGTTTCTCCTAAATGGGAATAATATTCTTGCTTTGAGTAGGATATGATCTGATATGGCACAAATTCCTCTATAAACTCGTACATCGTGTTATTGTATTATTGTATAATCAGTTATTGATTTTAAGTTTTTTGTTTGTTGTGTCCATGTATACTTCTCGCCAACATAGATTATATTATATTAAATATTTAATAATAATAATACGGATGATTTAAAACAATTTAAACATATTTTCAAATATTTGTTTTTTCAATAGGAAAATATAGATTCATACAGTGAAGAATGCAAAACAAACTAAGATGTTATGAAATGCGCCCCATAAAATCTGAAATAACAGTTACCTGAGTATAAAAAGTTTTTACAATGTAAATAATCGATGTAACCACAGAATAACATAATTCTCTTTATTAACTGAAGCAAATTCTCATCATAGAAGTTATTCTTGTAAGAAAAGTTTTTAAAAGTAATAACTGGAGCTGTGAACGAGCGTAACCAGTTGGTGCACTGTCCAATTTATTTTCACATCACGTTTAATCTGACCAGACAAAACAGCAAGATATTAACAAAGTTTGGTGACTCTACTGAACAAGGGATTGGTCTATAGTCATTAATTTGAAATTTAGCTCTGATATACGTTAAGAACTAAAGGACAGATAATAGGACAGTTTTTAATAGTTTGAACTTTTCATTTTACTTTTGGTCAAATATTTTCCCGATTTTTTTATCACAATTATATAAAAACTTCTTTCTTTATTTAGGCTGTTTTTGAAATATTTGCAAAATAAATAAATTTAAAATAATTATATATTATTAACCTCATAGAATTCAAAATTCAATATTCAAATTGACTTAATTGAAATATTTATTCTGGTTACTATAGGAATTTTTATTAATTTTTGATTGGTTTGATTTTGAATGACGTTGAATTTTTATAGGTTAGATAAGGATAAGTTTTAGTGAATGATGTTTAATATTGATTGGTAAATTTATGGATAACATTGAATTTCAATAGGTAAGGTCGTTATGAATGTAATTGAATATTCATTGGCTAGAATATAAATGACAATAAATTTTATAGGTTAGGTCGTTATAAGTGAAGTTGAAATTTATTGGTTAGGTGAGGTTAGTTGGTTGTTAATGGCGTTGAATTTTCATAGAATTTGTTTTTTCGAAATCAGGTTATTTAAATCAGTTTTCTTATTAATGCATTGATCATTTTGGCAATATATGTTGTTTCTAAAAATAAGCGTTTTTTGGAGTTTTTTTTTCGGTTGTCAAAATTTTGGCAGATTCGATTTGACCTAAAAAAATTGAACGTCATTCAAAATCAAACCAATCAAAAATTAATAAAAATTCCTATAGTAACCAGAATCAATATTTCAATTAATCAATATTTCTATCAAAGTCAATTTGAATATTGAATTCCAACGTACTTTAATTTTTTCTAATCTTAAAAAATATTGCTATGAATTAGAGTAAAGAATTGAAGTTTTATATCCATTTATAATGTTTTTCCATATTTATCTTGAATTTTAAAGTCACTTTTTATAAGAAGCAGACGTCGTTCAATTTATTATAAATTTTTGCATGTTTATTGTCGCTCTATTTGAAATTCGTAATTCAAATTTGAATGGTTATCATTTTATTTTGATACATCATTATATGAAGATTAAGAGCTTTCAGCAAGGAAAACAGTGATAATAGATAGATGGTCGTTCCTGTGAATTGACTTCGTTCAAATTAGCGGCAAATATTTTTTAATAATACATCAACGTTTAGAAGAATACATTTAATTTTAAATTAGCTGCTCTAATAATATTTCCCTTCCACAGTTACAACAGATAGTAAAAAAATAATATTGATATCTTTTCTGAATGAAATTTGTAGATGATTACTTGTTTGTATTTCTTACTGTTCTTCCCAAATAATATTTATTGTTTAGTTGCAGAATTGTGCGATATGGCTGGCAGATCGGATATTTTTCTCTGAATAGTTGCGTAAATTTTGTTTGTGATATTGCTGTCTTTCCAACTCAATCATTTGTAAAAAATTGTTTACTGATTTTGATAATAATCGATTCAGTCGTTGCCCTAAGTGTCAAGACGTGACTTTTTACACTTTGCATACCCTATAAAAAGATATTGTTTTGTTCATCTTAATAGATGATAATGTTATATCTATAAATTGGGACACCCTTATTTTGTATAACCCGTGTTGTCTGCAGCCGTTTCTGTAAAATAATCTTTTTCGCTCAATCTGAACTACACCTTTATATTATCATGATATAGTTATAACAAATATAACAAATATATATACTTATAACAAAATTTTCTCGGCCCACCCCTTTCCAAGATATCACCTTTAAAAGGTGGTTACTAAAATTGACTTTTCATTTTTTTTCTGAAATTTCAGTAGTAAAGGACTAACTAAAGGTGTTTTTTCAATATTTTTCTCTGCAGCTATTGGTTTTTGGGAAAAAAATTGAGGAATAAAAAATATTTTTACATAACAAGGATTTCATATTACAATTTTATTTAATAAAACTTATCTCCAAAAAAGTTATGATATGAAATAAAATAAGGGCTGCTAATTTCACTCCCGTATAATATTACAAGAATATTGAAAAAATACCAGTGGTTAGATCTTTGAGAGTGCACAAAAATAACAGAAATTCAAATTTCTAATTTGACTGGAATTTTAAAGAATAAATAAAAACTCTATTTTAGTCACCACCTCTTAAGGGCGACATCTCGGAAAGGGTGAACTGAGGAAATTCTGTTATAGGCAAGACCCATCTTAATTTCATACGAACAATCACTTCCTGAATTTTGTCGTATGAATATAGAAATTCCCTGTAAAGATTAATTGACAAATTTTTCAAAAAAAAATAGTATCTGAACATTTGTTTAAAATTAGTCCTATGGTAACACTATTCACATTCATCTTCCGAACATTTCTCAATTAATAGTGGAATTTCTCTTAATTTTATTTTCCACACAATTTTTGAGATACTTTCCCAAAACTATTACCAATATTTAAAGTGGAATTGATATTTGTTGTTCCACATGAAGTAAATATTTTCATATACTCCTGAAAAATATTACCAATATAAGCCAAATATAACTAGCGTGAGTTGCAAGAGAAATCTACAGGTAACGTTATTGTTTTGGGAAACACAGCAAGGAATGCTATTATGAGGGCATAATCTCTTATAAGGGTGACAAGCAAACGCCGTACCACGCCAGGGGGCATTTTATGAAGATATTAATTTTCAGATTGTCAAGTAGTGTTACAGTTATTATACTTACAAAGTAATAACTGGCTATAAGATTACGAAAATGCTCTAAGAACGTCTGAATTAATTAATTAAATCTGTTATAAACACTAAGTGGCCCACTGAACATTTAAAAACAGTCGTTTGAGATTCTTAACTCTAAAGGACCGTTCTTCAGTTCAGTTTCGAGCGCAGATCGGCTGGAATTCTTATTAAAATCATTAATGTTTATTAGCTGGAGTTCCATTCTCAAATTTATTCCGTGAAATATTAGCGGATTCGCGCTGTTAAATTGTCTTGATTGCAGCTCTCTCGTTGTGAAAGAGAAAAGAGCATATTTAAAGTTCAAATTAATACATTTCTTCAGGCAAATTCGTTAAACAGTAAACAAATAAAATTAAACGAAATTCATCTGTAATTTCGTGTCTTGAAATATACGTCCGCTTAAAAAATATCGTATTGAGTTGAATTTGTCACACGGGTGAAGGAATAGGAGGATTATTATTTTATTTTTATTAATTCTATTGTGAGAAGAAATAAATCGAAAATCGTGAAAATATTTGACATAGTTCTTGATCTTGTATTTCTATTTTCCACTTATTACCGTTAGATCAGCTATTATTACTCATCTGTTTGAGTCGATTAGGCTCGATTAATTATTTTTGATGCTATAAACATTTTAAATACGGCAACATGGTTTAATGAAAAGAATATCAGTTGATACAAGCTTGTTTAAATATAATTTCAAAAATCTAAATAGCCCAACACAAGTTGAGGATATTTAAAACTATTCCTTAAGTAAATTCTGAATGTCGTTGATAATTTAAAGTGTATTATACTATGAAGGAACTAAATGATATTGATATCTACAAAATTACTTAATAGACTTCCAATGTATTGTGAAAGCTGCCATCGTATTACTTCCACTCGCAAGTTTATTATGTGAACTGAGCCTAACCTTTTGCTACTTTGTTTCCAGATAAGTGGATAATACCGGCTCTAAGCTGAGTAGTGCATAAGTCTTTCGCTCAATAATAAGAGATTAACATAAAAAATTATGAAAAACAACAACAATCATCATCCGAAGCCATCCAATATTAGAACAACATTACCCCGAAAAGAGGGTGGAAGAGGTTTGTTAACCTACACTCTCGACAGGAAATGAAACTATGTAAATTCTTTTACATTAAATCAGAAACCTCAGCCCTACGTCGAATTATATCCAAGGCGGATAAAAATACTCAGAGAAGCTAGAATAATGGCCACAAAAGGCTTTACACGGTAGACAGCTTCAAACAGATGGCTTACTAGCGGAAATCTCCTTCCAGAGACCGTAGGCTTCATTATGGCTTTCCACGATCAAGTTATCAACTATAAGAAGAATGTGAGTAAAGATCCGAATACTCAATACGACAAATGCGGAATGTGTCAACAAACATCAGAGACCATTCAACAACTCAACAGTGTGTTAGTTTCTGATTATCTGCAATATTGTTCATCACCGGAAACCTAGACACTAAGAGCTACTTGAAGACGACATACTTTATACCCACCAACAAAAAACTAATGATCAACCTGAAAACAACAGAAGTCATAAACAGACCGAAAGAAGAGAACCTACATTACTCCAAGAAGCCACCAAACAAAGAATAATAAAGTGGTTCACAGTAGAGTAAAAAAAGATTAAATTCTGCCATTACCACACAGTAGAAAAAACAGGGACTGCTAACCTCAAAGAAACTCAAGCCCTACTGATAAACTGATTGCCAACACCTTGGCAAAACACGGCAGATACTTACTTAACAACAATAAGTTGCACTCAAATACACTAGTAGAAGAAATCACAAAACGAGTATAAACAGTACTAAGCCAAAAACATGAAGAACATAGAGAACGAGAAATGAACGAACTTCAGGAAACGAAGACGAAAATTACGAACGGAGAAAGCGACAACAAAGAAATATCCCAAGATACCACAGAGGAAGAAGCTGATAAAGTAAACGAATTCGACAAGACATCTGAAGTCAATGAAATAACTGTCATAATTAACGAAATACTAATCAGAACAAAAGAAAATAAGAGCTCAGACAATGCAACGCAGCGACAAGCCCTGAAGAAACTGAACGATAACTCAAAAATACGACAAATAAGCAACGAAGCCATGAGAGCAATAATAAACAAACCAGACGAATATAAACAGCTCAGAGACTTAAACAAACTTATATGCGCTACCGGAGCTACAATACAAAATAGAGTAACATTCCCACAAACAAGCGAAGCTAATAAACAATGAATACCACAAAACCAAGATCCACCCTGGAAAAAAAGACTTCGGGACCTGATAGATGAACTCAGGGAAGACCTATCAACTCTGAAAGAATCTGAAGAAACTATACT
Organism: Diorhabda sublineata; assembly: GCF_026230105.1. Taxonomy (NCBI): domain Eukaryota; kingdom Metazoa; phylum Arthropoda; class Insecta; order Coleoptera; family Chrysomelidae; genus Diorhabda; species Diorhabda sublineata. The sequence continues at coordinate 11,725,712 of NC_079485.1, read as the reverse complement.
TAGTCGGAAAATGATGAAACATAAGAAACGTCTGTACGAAATAAAGAAAACGCCAAAGAACATGCTAAGATAGTCGAAAAACGAAAACAAAATGTGTCAGCAAAAACAAGCAGGATATCTACAGAACTGAGGAAGAACCTGAACTAACAATGGAGAACTTACCATCACTGAAAACAGTTAAGCAAAGAATTAAGAGCAATTACTGGATGAAAAAGAGACATGGAAAATCTCAACGTAGACAAGAAAACCTCTTTTGCCTGGCTGAGGAGACGTGAATATAGAGATTGAAAGCCTAATTGTTGCAGCATAAGACCAAGCTCTAAAAACCAGATACATTGAACGACGAATACTAGGAACTCGAAATGAAGAATTGCTAAGAATGTGCTGAGAAAAACCGGAATCAGTAACTCAGATATGTCAGCATGCTCCATATTCGCACAAAAAGAATACATAGAACGGCACAACCAAATGTGCGATTAGCAGATTTTACGATATAGACCTGCTATGGTATCGACAAATACCACAAAAAGTATCAATCAGCAGGGACAAGAGAATTACCATACTCTATGACCACCAAATCAAAACGGACCGAGCGAAGATGGTGCACCAAATAACCCCAATACCGGTGAAAGGAGACGCAATTACTTATCTGATTGACATCCCTATACCAGCCGACCACAGCATCAAAAAGAAAAAGGCAGATAAAAACTAAAATACAAAGGTCCGATCATCAAACAACAAAGAATGTGAAACACAAGAGTGCTAACTTTACCAATAGTCATCGGATCCACGGAGTATGTTTCCACAGAATTTCGCCAGTACGTAAAGTAAAGTCGTAAAAAAGAACCTAAAAATCTTAATTAAGAATTTAAACTCCCGAACATAAACGTAATACCTGCGCTTAAATGTGTGGTTCACATTAGTGTAGTGTATTATCATTTACCACTTCCAAAGGACCACCCGTCCGAGTCTCGCTTCACATCTAAAGTATAGGTGACAATTTTCTAGCAAACTGCTGAGGAACTGTGATAAGTCAAAATAATAATAATAATAGAAATATTTAAGAATCATATTCGAATAGAAGTTATTTCAATGCAAAAATAATAAAATATTTCATACTGCGTATTACTTCCGATTTTAAAAATGTACAAATATTTCGCTTCTTATACTGATGGTTTCTCCTTTTCTAGTACGTTATATCTTAAGTTGGAATTTCTGGAACCGTTGGTGATATTCATACTGAACACACTGTTTACACTACCACTACACCAACACTCACAATTACACTGTCTGACGCGCGAGACTGAGGTAAACTAAAACCTAATAAATATACTTACCTGTTTTATACTGAATTTTCCCACCAACAAACCTTCTCCCACGAAAATTAATTCCAGCGGGAAAACCTGTGAAATTTTTCAGTAAAGAATTCGTTAGAGTTTATCAACAAAGTAAAAACTACAGATATTGAAGTAGAGGAAATTCTAATCTTCTTTGATATAAGCTCCAGCGTGCCGATCCCACAGACCTTGGAGTACCTTGAGGACTTGTAAATTGTAAGAATTGTAAATAGGTTAATTAACCGTCATAGGATTAAGAAACTCTTATGTGAAACCACTTTTTTCGAAAGACAAAGTGAAAAACAAGAAAAAATTGCTTTGGTACCTTTAAATCCTGTTTATACTAAGAGATTGGAAAGAATATTTAACAGAGTAGATTTTAACTTGGTTTATAAATCCAACAATACAACAATTGTTGGGTGATCCTAAGAATATCAAATTTGGAAAAGTACGGAAAGTATATTGGGCAGACTAAGAGATCCTTTATTGTCCGGCTTAAAGAGCACATAGCTCATTCAAAATATGGACGGACTGAAAAATCGAGTATTGCCGATCACGCTGCGAGTCATAATCATGACATAAATATTAATAATGTAAAATTGTTATGAAATGTATCCAATAATAAATTGTTGGGTGCATTTGGAACCATTGAAATTGCTAAATCTAAGAAAAGCTTAAATAAGGACGAACGGCCAATTCCTTACAGCCCACTCTATAGTTTAGGAATAAATGTTCCTGCTGGAATCAATTTTCGCAGGAAAAGGTTTATTGGTGGGCATATTCAGTATAAAACAGGTAAGTCGAGTTATTAGGCTTTAGTTTACCTTCAGTCTCTTAAGACGATAAATTGGTTATTGAAACGCGCATCAGACAGTGTAATTGTGAGTGTTGGTGTAATGGTAGCGTAAACACTGTGTTCAGTACGTTATATCTTGGCTAATAAAAAAGATATCGATGCGAAACGCATTTTATTTTAAACAAAAAATGGGAAAATTATTTATAGAAAATAAAAAAACATTATCAAAATATCTTCCTTCGCGTTTTTCTACTTTCTCAAGACTCAGCCGGAAATATGCAATTACTCGCTATCAGATGTTTGATGTAATATTTTGAATTCCCTCTTGTTTAATGATGACTTTTTTCGTAAAAATGGTCCTGACGATTTCTATGGAAAGGTTTGTAGAATGTATGGAATTGAAATTAAGTGTTCTCATTGTATTCAGCAGAATTTATGAGCTTTGGTCTGGAAATATTGTCCCCGTATGAAAAAACAATAACCGTAAGTGCAGTACCATGACTGATAAGACCAGGACCGCTTAATACAACCACTGCCACCATAATTTTATTGGAGGTTTCCCGAGGAGCAATAACGGTAGTTTTGCTCATTTATAAAACTGTCAAGGTGAAATTGTCCGAATAAGGTGTCAAAAGTTTCGAAATTGTCAAGTAATGTATTCACAAGAACAAAGCTTTGATCAGTTATTTTTTATTAATTCACAACCAATAAATTTTTACTGACCAAACGCCGAATATTACGCATTACTGCGGAACAAATACCCCCTATATTTGAGCATTTCACCCAGTCGTCAGATAACCTGTAGCCGTATGCATAGTGGTTCTCGTTCAAATTTATTAACCTAAGATCTTATTAACCTTGCCGAAGGTGCCTCATTTATGTTGTGAAGGTAATAATAAGCCTGATATAAATGATGTACTGTTATAATTGTTCTAGTAAAATGCTAGAACATATATATGAGTACACCGCTATATCACTGCATTGTAACTGATTTCGCTGAAGTCGCTGCTTGATTTTCATTGTAAGCAAATGTTCTTACTTCCGCTACTCGAGTAATGTTCTATAAATAAATGAAGAAGGAGTTTATACGATATGTAATGTAGAAATTTTTCCCAATTTTCCAAAAAAAAAATAATTTGCTCGACAAATTTTCCATGACTTTCAACGTGGATCCAACAACAGTGTACCGATCAGCTCGCTTCGACTTTTGGTGATGAAACACCATATCGAGCCACCGTCTTTCGGTATTCGGTATTCCGAATTCAATCGTGGTCGCACTTTGCTACAGGATGAATATCGTGCTGAGCGTAGACTGATATTGCAAGATTCAGGCATACTTGGGCATTAGTTACACTCGCATACATTCAATATTGTATGAACATATAGCTGTCGAAAAGATTTAATCGCGTTGGATACCACATAATTTCACAATTGCTCAAAAAAATTTCGTCTCGATTGGTGCGAGTAAATGCTCAAAAAATTTAATGGCGGTGCTTAAAAAGACGTCTATAAGATCGTGACATGCGACGAATTATAGATCTATGAATATAAAGATGAGCTAAATCGAATAAAAGCTGTGCCCGCACGAAGCAAATGGTCGCCTGTTTTTCCGGAATAACTGGACATGTCGCCACTGTTCCATTATAGCAACATAGGACGGTCAATTCTGAATAATACATCAGAATTTTTTTGCCAGAAGTGTTCGAACAAATCAGGGACACCAATCGCAGAAGGCGAATCATTCTCCACTTCGACAATGCAAGTTCTCACATATCAGTTCAAACAAAAACGTTTTTGAACAGTCAAAACATCGAACATAGTATTTGGAGTTTCTATTGAGCATTGTATACAAAATATGTCTATAATTTTTAGGAAAATCAATAACATGTTAGATATTTAAAAGAAAAAAGTTTACACACACACACACTGTACATTGTAAAACATATCAAATGAGTTTACCCCCTTGCACACGCTTGCCAAAACTCAACAATGTGTCACATATTCAAACTTGTGGATAGTGTGTTTGAATTGGTTTGTGTAGATTTGCAATCGCTTGTAGCCGATCCGGATTTTGGTCACAAATCAAAAGGAATTTACTGCAAGCGCTTACGACACGTTTTTGCACTGATAGGAAATAAACTAATGTCCGCCACCATCTCCTTCCACTGATTTTTTTATTTTATAATGAAATAGATAAAACTTAATGTTCAATGTCTATCATGCTAACCTCTTGAAAATAGATTGAAGCCCTCGCAAACTTGAGAATGACGAAGTCATCCGTTTGTGGAGGTTTTTTTAAGGTCGTGGCCAGTACGAATCGTATGTGTTCGTGTAATTTTAAAATAACGTTAATTGACAACAATTGATGAAAACCAACAATAGTTACCGTTATCAATAAAGCATTTAGACCGAAATCAAGAAACATAAACTTGTCGTTGATTAAAAATTATCCAACGTTCGGCTGAAGATTCGAAATATACTTATGGTGATGAATTGATATTCATGATGCATGTTGATGATTACCATTCAATTTGTTTGGAAAATATAAAGTGTTATAATAATATATCCCAACAACTGATTATTCGATTTATATGAAAATATTAAGATTTATATAGTTTACACAAACAATCAATACCAATTTCTTATAGTCTAAAATAATTATGGAAATTTTCTTTCTAACGTTAGTTTTGCAGTTAGGATTTACCGCGATAGAGGTTACATTGACTCCTAATATATAAAAGATTATCCCATTCATAAATTGAGATATTACACAATTTATCCTATTATATATGATAGGCTCCCAATAGAAACTGATAAGTCTGAACCTGTTGAAGCATGCCTAGAGTGGCAGCTGGAATTCGAGAACGTCACATCCCAGTATCAAAATAGATTGTATCAAGCATCGCGCGGTGATTTAATACATTTAAAAGAGTTGAGTTCAACGCAAATTCACAAAGATTCAGTGGATATTTTGGGAAAATCTGCAGTATCATATGATATGTCGTGTCGTGAATTTGAATGTGATGCACAGATAAAAACACCCACGACCGCTAACAGACACTAAAATAAATTAGAGTTAGAAAAGTTCATTATTTCGAACGATAATAGATGCACAAAAGCAAACTCGTAAAGACATTTGCAGTTGTCTCTTAACGCGGTATAGAGATTAGTAACAGTGGATGAGTCGTAAAACCATCACCAGATGTAGAGACCTACAAACAGAGTAAGGAAAGGAAACATTACGCTGAAAAATTCAATATGCAACCTTTAGCAGGGAATGTCTCTTGCAACAAGATAACGCACCTAGTCACAAGTCCGCCATTCCGTCAGCCGCAATGGTCCAAGCAAGCTACGAATAAGTTGATCTGGATCCAAGCGATTACCAGTAACGAAGATATACGAGGATATATTGAAAAATTCTTAGCCTACTATAGAATCAAACAAAATATTTTATTACTCAACATATTCTCCTCTTAATTGGATACATTTGTTACAGCGAACCTGCAATGTCTCTAGACCTTTCAAAAAAAATGTTTCTTCTTGCTCTGTAAACCAGACTTCCAGCTTTTATTACCTCCTCGTTGGAAGAAAAGTTACAACCTTTCAAACTTTTTTTCAGTTGAGGAAAGAGATGATAGTCGGACGGAGCTAAATCTGGTGAATAAGGGGGGTGTTCTAGTAATTCAAACCCTAAATCACGAATTTTTTGCATGGCAACTCCATTGCAATCCCTAAAAACTGAAGCAAGAACTTTTGCAGCAGGTTTTTATGAACTGCATCGATATTTTCGGGGACTGACACAGAAATTTGCCTCCCCGATCGGTCATCATCTTCAATGGAAAATTTACCTCTTTTGAAGCTTGCAGTCTAATTTTTCACGGTCGCATACGAAAGACATTGATTACCAAGGGTATTAAGCATATCTTCGTAAATCTGCTTACCTCTAAACCTTTTTAGATACAGGTACTTGATGATTACTCGATACTCAAATTTTTCGACTTTCACAATTTTGGCGGACACCTCTTTTCTTTTAATTTATTGCGTAAATCTGGTTTACTTTTTTGTCGTAAAACTTTACACTGACACTTCAAATAATTTATTGTTCGTTGTTATGGTAACGCAATATTTTGTTTATGCATGGTTCTAGTCTAGGCTAACTGGATATCAATACATCCTCGTATGTGTGATGCATCAGTGGATTTGTAGATGTTTATTTCAAGACGCATTAGAAATGCTAGAATATGGTTAGGAAAATGGGTTAACATTAATAAATAAAATATTGAAAAATTAAAATCATATTTTTGCCCACTTTTTCTTATGAGTAGATCAAAGGCGCAGAAAATGGATCAATTCTGGTATATGTAGCAAAAACTAGATAAATTTTGGTTTTTATTTGTTTTCTGAAAAAGATAACTTGTTTATAAAAATGCAGGTCAAACAGTCTAGATGTGCGTTGGTCTAATGGTAGTAAACCTATAATCAAAAAACTTAGTTATCAAGGAAATTGTCTCTGCCTACACATATTCCAGTAATAGAATCTGTATCATCAGTATTCATTTTTAGTGGAAACTGATAATAAAGAGTTAATGATATCAAAATATATAGTGTGAAAAACCAAAATTGTACTGAAACATCTATAAAAAACGCATTACAAGAAACCCAAAGACAAACGAATATTCTCTAAAATGTATTCATAAAAAAATGTTAACTTTATAGATTTTTTATCTCAACTCATTCACAAGGTAAAACAAATTGCAGAAAAAATAAGAAATCAGTTTGGTTTCGTTAATAATTTCGTGAAATTTTTCCGTAAGACTGTAAGGGTGAAGATATATAAAGGAAGACTCGGTATGTCTTTGGCACCTAAACCAGTAATTATGAGGTGGGGAACGTGGCTGGAAGCAGTTTTCTTTATTCCTTTGAACTCGGCAACAAAATAAAATTGGTTATGTCGGAGTTGGACGATTATATTACCCATGCAATTTGTTAAGCTAAAAAATATCTAAAAAGCCAAAATTGAAAAAGTATCTCTCATATATTATTTGAATAGCAATTATAAATTGATATACACCACATTTACTGTGTTAGACAGACAAAAATTGAGTTAGGCAGTTGAATTAACATTTATTTAACCAGCCACCTATATTAATTCATAAAAAACTACTAATAAAAATTTTTCAAATTTTGTTGACGTAGAAACGTGAAAACCAGAATCAGCACATAAATTTTCATGACAAGTATTGTTTTAAATTGCTGGATGATAAAAAAGTCACCAATAACATTAATATGTAGTTTACTTATGACTTCAACTAAAAAATCCGATAAGCTTATGCATACTTTTTGTTTTTAATAATTGCAAACATAATTGGTTTAATTTTGCATCTGTTACAATAAGTACTAATTTCATAATTTTAATATCTATTCGGAAGACCTAACAGCTATTCGATATCCAGAATCTAAGATAGTCAGAGTAAGACTTGAAGCTCACTTATTTAACTATTTTTTACCACTTCCATATTTCATTTACAGAGTGTAACTACCAATAGATGAGTTAAAGAACATTATGGTTTATCATTCGATTTTTCAAATTAATTCAACGTCACAAGCTACTAGACAACCCAAAAATTTACTATGCCACCCCTACGTTCGTCTTTTTGTAGAAAATATTCTGCCTCTAGTAAGTTCACCTTCTCTGTTCCAGTTTCATCTTTGACTACATCTACTGTATCTATTAATTTTGATCTAACGCTCACTAGTGTTTCTCATATATTTGCTTCGTGTATCGATTAATGAATAAGTCAACTTAATTACTGACGTACAAGCTTCAAAATCTCTGGTGTATCAGAATCTAAAGACTTCTCACTATATCTAAAATAACTAAGACATTTTCATACTTGAGTGCAGACCTGGTGTCAAATTGAGTCACCAATATTATTCAACTCACTGTTTTAAAAAGTAAATACGTGATTAGTAAATTAGTTTTAATAGGTACGCTGTACCGATACCTCCAATTGTCAATTGTCAATTAAAAAATGACTCAATGTGAGGCCATTGACTTTTCAGTGTGGAATAGGAAAATCTAGCTTTTAGTTGGCAGAACAATGTGATAATGATTTTTAACAAGCTACTGTGAAAAGTAAGGTGAATATTAATACATATTTGAGAAGGTACCAAAATATTGATCTTTATTGTAGCACACATGTTGTTCGAACTATTCTTGAAATTATTCTTTCATTAATCTCAGAAACTGCTGTTCAAGGAATTTGCACAATCACTAAATCAACGTTTTTACCATCTGCGCCGTCTATTAAATCCCTAGAAGGGATCTCAGTTAAATGAAGCTTTTCCTAAAGAATAAGCTTGCTGTTAATGATTTGGAAAAAGGATTCTGAACCTTAAACAATAGGTAAATATTCCACTAATAATACTAAAAGATGATGTTTGATTTCACTTTTTGCAAAGTCTTGGATAGTTTTTTGTTTTAAAGATTAATCTTAACTTTTCACCTCATATAACTCTAGAGTGAATCATCATTTTGTCAGAAAAATTGTTATTTCCTCCTGTTTATAAGGAAATTCCAACATTCACGCTAAATCCTTTGGATATTTTTATGATATTGCTACGTTTGATTAAGGGTTTTATCACACTTTATTTTGGCTTTTATCGGATTTTCAGTTGGTAGTAACAAAATAAATTTGCTATTGATCTGTTGTACTTCATAGCTTTGCAGCTTTGGTTGTGAAGAGTGGTTTTTGACTCGAATTCATTTTACAGTATATTGAGGATTTATTCATATGTTAATATTAAATTCTTCTTTGAAATTTAAAAAAAAACATCTCATTCAAAATTATCAATAGAAGGTAATCAATCGATCCATAATCAAGAAGTTTGTCCATAAACTTGAAGAAAATAACATCGTTTGAACTAGTACACTAGTTGAGGTAGTATCATCGTTAAGACGGAAGTAGTTTATCTACCGTAAAAACATAACTATTTACAAGGTATGGTCAATTAATCAATTAATTTGACAATCGGGTAGTCTTTGCTGACTAATTAGAAGCTATAACTAGGGAGATATTAAGGCTGTAGCGAATGGAATTTTTTTAAACAAATATTCAAAGATTTCAGAAAAAGTTTTTCCTATCATCAGGAAAAGTGGAATATCCGAGATATCTTGCCTTTTTGCATCATTGGAATAAGTCGCAATCATGTTCAAGTTACTAAAAACATAATAATTCTATTTAATTTGAAAATATCTAAGTAAATTCTTACTTACGGTTAATGATTAATTATATAATTATATGATTAGAAAATTAGAACCAATACGAGGATATATTGAAAAATTCTTTGCCTACTATAAAGTCAAACAAAATTTCAATTACTCAAAATATTCTCCCTTAATTGGATACATTTATTACAGCGAACCTGCAACGTCTCTAGACCTTTCAAAATGTTTCTCCTTGCTCTGCAAACCAGACCTCCACAGCTTTTATTACCTCTTCGTTGGAAGAAAATTTACGACCTTTTGAACTTTTTTTCAGTTGAGGAAAGAGATGATAGTCAGACGGAACCAAATCTGGTGAATAAAGGGGGTATTCTAGTAGTTCAAACCCTAAATCACGAATTTTTTACATGGCAACATGAGATTTGTGTGCAGTGGCGTCGTCCTGCAAAAACAAAACACCTTTGAATAGCTTTCCGCGTCTTTTCTCTTTAATTTTTTTCCCGTAGAGTTGTCAGTAATGTCGAATAGTAATCTCTAGTTATTGTTATACCCTTATTTAAAAAATAAAATCATGCATGGCAATCCCAAAAAACTGAAGCAAGAACTTTTCCAGTAGATTTTCGGACTCGAAACTTCTTAGGTCTTGGAGAACCAGAGTGTCGCCATTCCATCGACTGTGGCTTTGTTTCTGGATTGTAGAAATGTACCCAAGTCTCATCCATAGTAACAATTCGGTTTAAGAAGTCTACACTGTTTTTAAATCGAGCACATATCGAACGTGATGCTTTTATCCTTGCACGCTTTTGGTCAACATTCAAATATTTGGGGATCCACTTTGCAGCAATTTTTCTCATGTCCAAATTGACGAGAACTATATAATAACGCGTTTGTATGAAATATTCAGTGCTTCAGATATCTGTTTAAGCCCAATTCGACGGTCTGATAAAATCATGTCATGAACTGCATCGATATTTTCGGGGACTGACACAAAAACTGGCCTTTCCGATCGGTCGAATCAACTTCAATGGAAAATTTACCTCTTTTCAAGCTTGCATTCCAATTTTTCACGGTCACATACGGAGTCCATTGATCACCAAGGATATTAAGCATATCTTCGTAAATCTCCTTACATCTTAACCCTTTTAAATACAGGTACTTGATGATAGCTCGATACTCAAATTTTTCGATTTTCACAATTTCGGTGGACATCTTTTTTTTTTAAATTTATTGCGTAGCTCTGATTTACTTTTTTGACGTCAAACTTTACACTGACACTTCTAATAAGTTATTGTTCGTTGCTATGATAATTTAATATTTAGTTTATACATGAAACTGGTCTAGGCTAACTAGATATCAATACATCCTCGTATATACTTTTACAGTAATAAATATATACAAGTATATCTTTACCATTAAAATCGCTTGATACTAGATCTTAAGATGAAATTAAATTTAGAGCATTGTTTTTTTAAAAGTTTCCTGTTAGGCGGGTAACACCCTACTATTTTTATCAATCAATGAAGATTGCTCAGTGTCCAATAACAATGATTAGAGCAGAGAGGATGAGGAATTACTCCTGCCCATATTTTTCTGGTACATTGTGAATGGTTTTTTATAGGTTAATCAATCTTTTGACACTTCAATGAAAATAGCCGAGCATCCATCATCAATTAGTTCACTTAATTATCTGTTGATGATTCGTTTCTTTTTGTAACTGCACCTTTACTGCTCTTATTTATTTGAAGCCTCATTTGAGTTATTAGATCATGTTCCTTTCCAATTGTTCAGAACGATAATATATCTGAAACTTTTTTCAATAGATTCAAAATGACAGATTATATGCTACTCGAGGTTTCTGTTTAAGAATTGACGGTTATATATTTATGGAAATAAAATTATAAAATCTGGAATGTCCTTTTTTATTTAGGTCCGAAAAAATCGATGTGTTTTTATACAATTTTATTTTATTGCTTACTTACGCATATGTCATTCTACCGTTTAATATGTTCAGTTTTCCTTGTATGTTTCGACTTTATTGCCTTTGACAAATTCCATAAAGGTAGACAAATAAAAAGGAATGATATCTTTTCGTATGATATAGGAATGCCAAAGTATAGGGCAGAGCGACCGTGATGGTTCAAATTCCGTGAAAATAAGGGTGTGAAGCAAAAGACTCGGGAGTGAGGGATGATAAATGGTCAGTCATACATAGAAGCGCTTAGGCGCGGACTCGCTTACAAATCCGGGAAAGGATTTAGTACGTTTTTCGAGGTGCCAACACCCGTTTAGTGTTAAACACCAACAAAATCCCCAGCGTCGAAACTTTTTTCTTTTTTAGAATAGAATGTGATTCCAACGTCAGTGAAACTTTAATATATTCCTAGTTTGATTTCAGAATGTCGCTGTGCTTCCATTCCATCATCACCGAATAAATTAAATGGTTTAGAGGAAAATACATGAAATATTCATTCGACCCATAATTTATTATTAGAAACACGGACTCATTTTTTTCATTGACAGTTATGAAGGGATAAATTTATAAACTTTTGTTTTTTGTAATGTAATTAGCTAATATTAAAACTTTCTGAAAATACAATATCTGTATATATATATATATATATATATATATATATATATATATATATATATATGAGTATATACTGATATCTAGTTAGCCTAGACTAGTTCCATGCATAAACAAAATATCGCGTTACCATAGCAACGAACAATAACTTATTAGAAGTGTCAGTGTAAAGTTTGACGTCAAAGAAGTAAACCAGAGTTAGGCAATAAATTAAAAGAAAAAAGATGTCCACCGAAATTGTGAAAATCGAAAAATTGGAGTATCGAGTCATCATCAAGTACCTACCTGTATTTAAAAAAGTTAAGAAGTAAGCATATTTACGAAGATATGCTTAATACCCTTGGTGATCAATGTCCTTCGTATGCGACCGTGAAAAATTAGACTGCAAACCTCAAAAGAGGTAAATTTTCCATTAAAGATAATGACCGATCGGGAAGGCCAGTTTCTGTGTCAGTCCCCGAAAATATCGATGCAGTTCATAAAAATCTGCTGCAAAAGTTCTTGCTTCAGTTTTTGGGATTGCCATGGAGTAATCATGATTGATATTTTGGATAAGGGTAGTACAATAACTGGAGATTACTATTCGACATTACTGACCACTCTACGGAAAAAAATTAAAGAGGAAAAACGCGGAAAGCTATTCAAAGGTGTTTTGTTTTTGCAGAACAAGGCGCCTGCACGCAAATCTCATGTTGCCATGTAAAAAATTCAAGATTTAGGGTTTGAATTACTAGAACGCCCTCCTTATTCACCAGATTTGGCTCCGTCCGAGTATTATCTCTTTTCTCAACTGAAAAAAAATTTAGAAGGTCGTGAGTTTTCTTCCAACGAGGAGGTAATAAAAGCTGTGTAGGTCTGGTTTGAAGAGCAAGAAGAAACATTTTTTTTTTTGAAAGGTTTACAGACGTTACAGGTTCGCTGTAATAAATGTATCCAATTAAGACTAGAATATGTTGAGTAATAAAATATTTTGAGATTGAAATTTTGTTTGGTTCTATAGTAGGCTTAGAATTTTTCAATATATCCTGGTATTAATTACAAAATAAATTATTTATTGTTATGGAATATCTACATTTTTAACAATATTCAACTTATTCTGTTAGTTTGTTTGTCTGCAATAAAAGATAAAGATAAAAATTGACGTTTTGAATTATTTCTTTTAAAAAATTATTAAAAAATACTAAAGAGAAGAGACCTAAAATCAAGAACATTTAGAAGAATAAACATATACAAAAGGTCTAAAAAATAAGAAATTAATGAAATAAGAAGAAAATTAAACACCAAAGTGTACTAACTCTAATATATTTCCAAGTAATCGAATACCTATGTATTCATCATCAGGGACTGAAATTATGGTCAAAGTACAATTTCAAAAAATCTATAAAGTATAAGAATAATAAAAATTAATCACATTAATTAGTTAAGAATTGCGGGGATTAAGTTTTGTTGCTCCTTTTAAAAATCATTAAATTCATGGAATTCAAAAATTAATATTCAAATAGACACTTAATAAAAATATGGATTCTGGTTGTTATAGAAATAGAAAGTTAATTTTTATTGGTTAGATTATGATCGACATTAAATTTTCATAGACTAGGTAGTTACGAATGGAGCTGAATATTTATTAGTTTTATTATGAATGACATTGAAATTTTAAAGGTAATTTTATAGTAAGGTTAAGTCAAGTTGAATTTCATTGAGTAGATAAAGTTAGTAGGTAGCCAATGGCGTTGAATTTCTTTTACAGATTTGGTTTCTTCAAAATCTAAAAGATATGCATGGAATAAACACCTATCAGGACATAATTTTCAATCGCTTTTGTAAGATATTATCCAATTGGTGAGCGACCTCGACGACTGACCAATGTACTTGTCACAATTTAAACAAGGAATTGCATATACTATGTTAGGCAATTTATACACCTTTACTATTTATAAAACCAGTTACTCCTAAACCTTCTGGAATATAACAACATGATATTGAGAAAGCGTACCAGAAAACACTTAATATTCAATCTATTTTTACTAAAATAAGAAAGAGATTAAACAACAACCAATCAATTGCTAAACATCACCGAATCATATAATAGTTCGCGCCATCTGCTAGAGGCTGGCCATACTAATCTATTGATACTTTACAAAATTACGTCTTTCAAATTTTGTTCGAAGCAAAAATTGAGTTCGTGTATTAATAGTAGAACTATATAGAATATTACCTCCTGTTTGGATTTTCACCATAGTTCAAGACCACTTTTCCAAGTTGATTGCGAACGAGCATTAACATTGAATATTATATATTATTATTAGCTATATTCCACTAATATTTCGAAAAAAGATGTTTGGTGCTAAGAAAATACTAGATATTTTCTGATAACGGAGGGGATGATCTATGTATAAAATATTATGATACCATTATAAAAATATCATTATAATCTATTAGGAATGAAGATCTGCTTTATGTTTTTCTGGTGAACTCATATTAGACTGGAATAAACTCACGCTTTAAATTTTTTTTCATCGATGGGTAGGCATTTTGGGAAAACTATCGACATGCTATTGAGGCAGGACTTCTTCAGGTGCCTGCAACTTCTAATTCAACAGCGAGCTGATTTTATCTTTAAACGCAATTTAATTCAAGGTTATTGTTGGGGTGAATCTAGGTAAAAATTCTTGCCACAAATTTGTAAAATTAAATTAAGTTGAATAGTAGTTATCAACATGCTCTGAAAAGATAGGAAATCATGAGATTTGAGTCCTATCTAATTTCAACTGATAGAAACGATTAAGCTTTCATTAAGAGTGACTATTTTCAAACCTGATGTGTTAACGATTGATTTCTATTGTTCAATTGTAACTGCAAACTGTTCCTATTTTATCTCTGGTTAATTAAATACAGAGTATCACTAGATAATATATATTTCTGTAGATTCGATCTGATGTTACTGATGAGTGCCCCTATATCACCTTCAATTTTGATGTCACAAATCAAATTAAGATATAAAAAATGGCTAATTTTTTGCTAGGATATTTACATTTACATTGATTTTTATGCAATTCAGTATGAATTTGAAGTAGTACAGTTATTTTACAACGTTCACAAAAAATATGATAGTCATTGATTGTTTGGATTCCACTTTTGTAGAGATTTATCGTTAGCTAGATCTAAACGGCTTCTAAATCCTCGTGAGGAAATCCTCTGTTATGATATTTACGAGACACAATATAAATGTTAATCAGTTATGCATCATAATATAAGTTTTCCAGTCAAAATACTAAGGATTACTACTGGACAGCAAAGTGTATATATAGTAGTTTTTTATTGGGAACGTGGCAAGGAAACACCAAAGTGGACTAACTTCAATATATTTTCCGAGCTTTCGAATACTTATGTATTCATCGTCTGGGACTGAAATTATGGGACAGTATTCGAAAGCTCGGAAAAGTTAGTCCACTTTCCTTGCGGTGTTTCCTTGCCACGTTCTCAATACAAAACTACTCATAACATAGCTGGCAAAGACTTACAATTCACACACATATATATATATATATATATATATATATATATATATATATATATATATATTTTATGTATTTCAATAATTTTTAAAAGATAGATCAAATTTGATGTTTCGACTTTTCTTTAAGACTTTATCAAAATGTGATATTGACACTGACAATTTGCGTATTTATATTGATCTATAGATCCCCTTCATCATGAATATAAAAATAAGAATAAAATCAAACTAGAACTTTCTTCTAATAAGAAAAATTAATTTTTCCTTAGTCCTTACATCTCAAATATTAAATTATTTGTAGTTTTGTTAGAATTTACAAAATAGAGCTATAATAATAATGTAGCTGTAACTACGAAATTATGGCATTTAGGTATACGGAACATTGGATGAAAAATTATAAGTATTTCTCAACGATTGCGAAAAGAGTAGTTTTGTACTGCCTATATGTTAACAAAAATCAATGAAGATAACCATACATTTAATTTAGTAACATTTTATTACATGTTTATTACTTCATTGAAAAGTAGTAAGTCGCGAATCCAAATCAGCATTTATTCCCAAAACTAGCTTTTCTATTTGTCGTATCACTAAAGATTTTGTTGTTGATATAGCGGCCTCAATAGTATGCACTGCATGCATTGTAAAAAAAAACTGATTTACATTCCTTCTAATGTTATCAAAGAATACCTACAGAAGTATGGCATTTTTGCACGAGATTCAGTATTCTGTAGGAATTTTGATGGAATTCTACTACTTCGATATTCAATACAAACACATTTTGTGCGGGCACACTAATGATGACATAGTAGCATCATAAAAATATGACTGTTGTTTAGAAGGGAGTTTCAATGGATTTTACGAAGTTCTTTCGATAATAATTGCCAATTATTCATTTTCACTTACTATATCGTCAAAATTAAATACGCAACATAAATAAAAAATCCAATAAATTGCCAATACGTACCTTTGATAGATTGATAACTTTGTAAATACTGTACTGTATATAATCGTGCGCATAATAAAATTCATTAATGTGTTATTTATATTATACTGCTCATATTAAAATAAAAATTCTACATTCAGAACAAATGATTTCAACTTCTCTCGCCCCATTTTTAAATATTTTCAAAATATGTCAACAGCTTTATTCGCACAATTTAATTTTGAGTAGACTGCGATTATATGTATAGGAGCTGGATACGTTCTATCTTGACTTTTATTGATATGTAGAATAGATTTGGTGACTGCCCGCATATGTAGTCACCCTGTACTTTCTAAACCCTAGTGCAAGCTTACGTTGATACGGTAATCTCGCGGATAAGTTGTTGGGGAACCGCAGGGCTAAAGATGGCTTGTATGAACGAACTCAGGGCGCAGGGATAAACGGTTGCTGGTGAAGGATTTGTAAAATGTAATTGGTTCAGCTGGTTCAGACACGTTTAAATCATCAATACCTCATCAGATTTTCAGCGACCAGCTTGACACCCTTGCGAAAATGAGTAAGCCGTCATCGAGACCTTACAACAAATTGAAAATTTGAGATGACTTAATGAGAATAAATGGATCAATCTTATTTTTTAAACAAATATTTTTATTGATTATATGAACAGTATAGAGACAAATTTTATTATTGGAAAAGTTATAAGACATACAAGGTGAGCTCAAAACATACGGTAAATATTTTATCACAAGTTTGTAAACTTTTCGCAAAATTTCATCTGTTTTTGAGGTCGAATTATGTCCCAACCGTTCCTAGTCTTTAACTAAACAATTTCCACTTATAAATCGCTCATATAGACAGATTTCGACATGTTGTAAGCTTCGTCGAACTTTTTTCCAGCTTCAGACAAAGTTAATGGTTTGAGATACATAATTTACTCCAAATACGATCTCACAAAATGGCTATAGGGACCGCCTGACTACTCGGAACGGGCTCAAACTTATTATTGCTTGTCTTAACACATGAATTGAAAATTTTCAAACCATTCAATTAGTCTTGTGCTATTATTGTATCGATTTAATGATACACTTGTGGCAGGCGGAGAGGTTAGAAATAGTACCGACAATTTCTAAGAATCTATATGGTAGACTCGGTAAGATGAGCTTTAATAGAAAAACATATGTCGGTAAAATTATAAATTTATAAAGAGCTTAACACCATTTGTGTTTCACTTTGGATGGTTAGTAAATACACCTCTGAAACTAATAATAGTAATAATGATTTGGTGGACATTTGAATACACCTACCTGCCTTATCGGTAAAAGTGAGGCACAACAACGTGTAACTACCTTCTTAAGAATACCTGCAGAAGGTATAAATATTATCGCGTAAATATCTCAATAATTACCTGTATACTTTGAGAAAGAGCAGAATCTATTGGAAATAATGTTGATGAATAACGATAATAGAATATAGTTGAATATTCACCGCTTATAAATGTAGCCCCTAAATGGGAAAAAATGAATATTAATTATAATGCTCATTACAATCTTGATATTTTTTCTAGATTTTGTCAAAAGGAAGAAGCGAGATTCTCCTAGTTGTCCATTATGCGGATTGACAATTTCGCTAGGAAATTTAGAAACTCATTTCATGCATGAATTGGAGCGGCTTTACAAATTAAGTGGATCAGGAGTGGTCGCGTCGAGGAAAAGAAATAGACCAGAACAAACAAGAATACCAGCTCTACCTGGAGACAGTGGTCCGGAAGGCCGATTTGAGGTATGAACGAATCGATTTAAAAATACAAATATATTATTGTGATTCATGTTTAGACATTTGAAGATAGATATTTGTCGACCAAACCAGCTAGAAAATTGATAATTTAATCCGCGCTAAGTCGTATAGAGCTCAGTGAGACACAAAACGTAATTTTAAGATTTCTTTAGTTATCACGTTTCTAAAATTTAGTTCATTCTCTTTTATTCAATTTTTAAGATTTGATTTAGTTAATTAAGAGTTTTGGTGTTTTCAATTGCCCATTTAATGAATTATTAGTTTCAGTGCTCTATTTGAATAGATTTCATTATCGTTTAAAAGTATACTTTACGCATGTATTGAGTAGTTAACCTCGTACATAATTATTGTTATAAGTTATTAGTTTATGCAAAGCTCATAAAAAACTGCAATGTGAAATGTATTTATATAATTATAAACATCATAGTTTCCAAGGTTATTACGTGTCATAATGTAAATATGTGTACGGTCAGTAAACATATATATTTTGGTTAGCGAGGCATCGAAAGGGTTGGTTTTTGGTACTCATATTCTGAACGGTGTGTTATAGTAAACTAAACTCCAGTAGTGTATGTTAGTTAAAAGTGATAATGTATTTAGTTAGCATGTAAATAAATCCCAACGATGGTAAATTGGATCTAGCGATTACTGACGCCCCTATATATTACACTCCAAATCCATGAAGGGAACAGCCATTGAATTTTACGAAAAACAAACATAAAAACATAATCATTATTCTTCTACACTTCAGCATACCGTAGTTTACCAGAATAAAAATGATTAACGGAAAGATGTGAACAATGTTTGTATACATTTTTTATATTTTGGTGTTAAAGATTTTGTAATCGTACAAAAAATCAAAAATTTTTTTATTCAAGGTTTACCAACATGTGTCTGTTGCATAAAAAGGAGTTTTGTAGTCCACATTTCCAAGGAGAAAAAAATAGAAAAATATGAACCTGCTTCGTTTTCAACCCCTCAAAGAAAATAATATGAAAGAAGGCGGTGGAAAAAACGCACCTTCGAAAAAGTCAAGTTAAATATGACTATAAAGGAGGGCATAATTCAATTTGGTATTTGAGAAAGAAAGTTAATCATTCAATATTTTACAAATCCAAAGATATTATAATTTGACAGTATTCATTCAAAGTAGTTTTCGTCCTTCCTCTTACAGAGGAAATTTATTCCTTTCTTAAAATATCAACGACAAAGATTAGGGATTTTGTTTGGAAAACGAATTTGTAGATTAATTAAAATATGTACATATGTATGTATGTACAGTGGAGTGTATGCTCTTACTATTGTTGCTACGAGAACCCGTGTGAATTTTCTGTATTTTATTTCTGCTTCTCTCAACTCTTTCCGTTCGCTCACATCCGTTGTTCTGCTCTTATTAAATTGAAATCTCCCATCAACAACTACAATGAGAGGTGTTTATCAGCTAAGTTTACATTGATTCGATTCATTGTACGAATAAAATACAAATATGAACTTTCACTTGATACTTGCAATAAACTTACAATAACAACTTCAACTCCATATACGAGGGTTGTTTGAAAAATTTTCGACCTTAGAACAAGACATTTTTCCCCATAATCATTTTTATTTATCGACACAGTCTCCTCTGAAGTTTATACATTCTTTCCAGCGATGCTCTAACCTTTTAAATCTTTCCAAATATACTAGTTACCGTCTTTATCTTCGTTTACGTATGCGATAAAGTCCTGATAATAGGGACTAAATCTGGTAAATGCGGTGTGTGGTCAACCAATTCAAAGTGCAATTCGTGAATTTTGGCTATGGCGAGTACCGAAGTGTGAGAAGGTGCGTTGTTCTGATGGAAAATTACTTTCTTTTCCTTCAAATGCGTTCACTTTTTTGCAACTGCAATGATGCGTAATAGTCTCCTGCTATTTTCCACGTTTTTAAAGATAGTACATGAACACAATTCTATGTTTATTCCAAAAAACGGTCGATATAAAAAAATGCGACTCATTTTGCTTAAACTATGACAACAATGCCTGAGAAATGTGGATTCGAATGCCCTTCTGGTTACCAAAAGTGGTATCCAACTCGCGGATTGCTCACGCATGCATATTTTCTCAGTCGTCCAGTGCCATTTGGTAAATTATTCCGAATGTTCGTCGTTAATCCAGCTGATAGAGCCATCAGCTACCAAAAATTTTACGGTTATAAATATCCGTACACAGTGTCGTAATTCCTCTTACATGTGCCTTTTAAAAACCTATATTTAATTATAGCTCGATGCTCACTCTTTTTCATTTTCGAAAACTCTTCAGTACGACCCACTCTCACGATTTTTAAACAGAAACTAAGCGTCCAAAATAGCTGAAATTTTATTAAGGAATGCACAAGTATATTCCCAGTATATTGATAAATGCTGACATCTTCATGTCGAAAACTTTTCATCAACCCTCGTACATTACACTTGTTCTATAAAGGTATCGGTGTAGTATGAATAAAATTCATGTAAGTAAATAGATTCATTTTCTTTATTCTTGTATTATCGTTTTGAAGATATTATACTAAGTTCCTATGTACTTCATAATCATAAGTAACACCACTTCAGCCTTGAAGATATTCATTACAAATAGGTAATTTCAGTGTAATAAAGTGTCAGGAATATACATATATATCTGCACATGATCTTCATACACAGTCTTAATAGAATAGTGAAAAATTCCATCTTTTTATTGTATGGAACCTAAATTATAATTAAACAGTACATTATTGTCAATAAGATTGTACATTTATTCATAGAACAGCTACGAGGTCTGGCTATTAAATAACGAGACTAGTTACGAAAAAGGGTTTTAATATAAAAATTATTCTACATTCGAATGCTCCCCTTCAATATACTCCCCTCCCCTCGCCTTACACCTTTCCATACGTTTTTTCCATAGATCGAAGCAGTGCTGGAAGTTTTCTTTGGTTAGGAGCTCTGACGTTTTTGGATTTACCGCTTGCATTGACTCAAATCGGGTCGCTTTCAAAGCAGATTTTATCTTCGGAATCACAAAAAAAAGTCGCAGGGTGCCAAATCTGGTGAGTACGGTGGGTGTTCGAGCACTGGAGTGGCGAAAAACTGCTTCACAGTTAGCGCGTTATGGGCAGGTGCAAAATCCACGAGCAGTTCTTCCAAAACTCGGGCCGTTTTTTTACGAACTCGTTCTCGCAGAGTTGCCAAAACTGACGAATAGTAAGTCCGCTTGACAGTCGTTTTTCGTTCATGTTCGGAGGAGTGTGCGATTTTTTACATTTGTGTTAAAGCCTGAGTACACTAGTTTCAATTTAATCGATTAAAGTATCATCAAGCATTATACTTCTAGTGTATATCATGGAAAGAGAATGTGTGTGATGCGAAATGAGTCATGAGAATACCTTTTGTTCTGATAAAATATGACATCAACATATCAATGAAAACGAAGTAAAAAATATCAAATAATACATAACTAATTGTATTTAAAACATATGTATTATTTGAAGCTATTATGAAGCTAATTCAAGATAACAAATTATTTCTTTTGAAACTATGAAATCAACTAATTATTCTTGTTTCAGACTTTTCAAAGAATTAGAGCTAACAGGCAGGGGCGTCTAAGAATGAAAATTCGTAAACGTAAAACTGATGACTTATGTCCAATTTGTACTGGTCATCCACAAAGAACCCAAGAAGAGATAAACCTACATGTAGAACGTTGTGTGAAGGTAAATGAAGCGTTAATGCTAGTACAAATTACTGGTTACTATTTCCTTACAACAGTTGATAACTCAAGTTTTCTGTTTACATTAAATACTACTACTACTACTACTTGCCGCCAATAAAAAAGGATTAAATATTGTTTTAGTTGCCTTCAGAAAGTTAATTCAAAATCAATACTTTTATTTGCCGTTTCAAATAGATATCAAATACTGGCAATTAGCCACCACTTTCTTTTACAAAACTCAAGAGTGATGCTTATATTGAAGTATAGCAAATACAACCTTTAATTATTGATATATCCAATAGGCGTTGTTATGGGCAAATTTACACATGATTACGGACTCATAAACACAGTATAGTCGAATTAGTACAATGAATTATACTTACTATTACTAAAAATATATTGGAATGATTGGAAAGTTCAAAATACAACTTAACAGTCATTTAATTAACATTAACATTATATTCTGATTTGGATTTAAATTTGAGTTGAAATTTAAACTTCTAGCAAGAATTTTAAATGTTATTTTATTGTAGCGCATGCAACTAATTCAGAAAATGTAGATATCAAACTTATCTTCTTTGTTCAAAATATATCTCAAAGCTGCATAGAAATGCAAGAAATTTAATCGATTTTTCTATTTAGTATTTATTTGTTCACATAATCCATCATACATGTTCTTCTACTTGTTTTGTTTCGTTTCCTGCATTTGACGTGTCTCTCCTATAAATTTTGGTTTTTGTTTCAATTCGGCTGTGCTTGTTCCTTTTAATTGAATTGTGAAAGCATGTTGCTATTCTAGTGGCTTTATAGATCTGTTCTTGGAACCCAGATACTTAAACTATATTACTTGTTCGATGAGTTTGTCTTTAGCATTCAGCTGTTAGCCTGTCTGTCTTTTTGTGTTGTGATGAGTTCAGTTTTAGATATTGATATCACCATAGTCAGTGATTTGGTTGTCTAAATGAACATTTTCAAAAGCCTTTGTAAATACTGTTTTATCATTTTGTAAATCACGATATTGAAAGGAAAGGAATCTCCTCGTCAAATACTCAATAATTCTGACGTTCGCCTCATTATGTTTGCAGTTGTTTTGATTAGGGGGAAAGAAATTGTCTTGCATAAATAAGGTGAACGCGTTAGATTGCTTTTTTCAGATCTTGTTGAAATATGTTTGAATATTATGAAGATACTTATGTTCTTACTCAAGTGAAATTGTATTAAATGGGTTTTTTATAATGGGATTCATTATTATTAAGCAATGAAATGTTAGTCTTCCTCTTTCCTAGAAGTCTTTATACCCTTTCAAGCATCAGAGTATTGGATTTTTAGTTTTCACTCTCCTTTCATCCATTTTTCCATTCGTTCCGATCTTTCACTACTTCGTTTATTTTTCTAGCAAAGTTCTATCTTTTTACTTCTGTCACTTTCTGTTAGTCCCTGCTATTTTCCTCAGTTGTTCCATTCTGTATCTTTTTATTCATTACCCAGGTTTAACTTCCATATATCAAGGTAGATTATGGAATGAAATAATGTTAAGATTTATTTATATCCAGCATCTATCCTTGCAAATCGTTGATATTTATAATGATTAAATGCATTACGTTAATGGATTCGCATAGTATTCATTCTCAAAACTTAGCCAAACAAATTATTACTATAGTCAGTAAAAGGTAGTTATCAAAAAAACAAAAATAACATAATGATAGAACTGAGTAGGACTGTAATACTGACATCAAACCATTTCCTTTCATATAATTTTTGTAAACTTGATGAGCTCTAAACTGACTTTACAAGACGTATATCCTAAGCAAGAATATAAAATGTATTTCTCAGTATTTGAACTACATTTTACGCTTATAGCATCTCTGAAAAGATATTTCTACTTCTACTACAAAATAAAAGAAAATACTAGTTACAAGCAAGAGAATATTATTTTCTCCACTCATTACTGGGGAAAATATTGTAAGAAACAAGTCTTTAATAGGTCGGAGAGATATACTTAGATGGAAGCGATTCAAAATCAAAATGTTCAAAATCAAAAAGTTTGCGATTTATGGAAATAGTAGATGTATGTAATATTTATACTAGTATTGATTCAAATTGATTCAAAATGAACGAGTCACTGTTTGTTCTTACACGATTATTAAAACTATATACAGGGTCCATCACGACGAGCTGAATCGATATTTATATGGGAAAGTACTGAGACTATTGCTCTAAAAATTTGCTTGCATGGGTTTTCCGAAATGCTCGTTTCGGGTTATACCGAAAGTGGACCCAAACTCCGTTATTTTAAACGGAAGGCTATCGTTTGCCTAAAGTCCACCATTTTTTAATTATTTCACATTTTTGAAATTTTTGGACACATGCAGCCCTCCACTAAAAAAATTCTATGCCTTAAATTGAGGGGACTTCGTTAGTAATTTCATATATCTCAAATTAACGTTTTTTGTAGAAACTTGAAAAAACTGAAATTTTCATGGTTTTTAATTGTTGGTTGTCTGGAGCGACAAAAAAAGCTAACGTATCAACAAACAAACAAACAATGAAAACAAATTGACGTTTAAGCGTTGCAAAAGTGTTCATCATGTCCCATTTAGGATTAATGAATATTATTTTAATTTGCTGGTAATATACGGGAAATGTGATAGGGCTAATAAACGAGCCTGCAATACTTTCCGTTTGCGATATCCCGATTAACCACGACCTACCCCTGATACACTTAGGCGGCTCATTCATAATTGTGAAACCCACGGTCAGTTTGTTGCACCGTGCAGCAAACTGAATCCTGTCGTAGACAATGAAGCCAATGAAATTACAGTCTTGGGATACTTCAGAGCGTATCCTGAAAATTCATTAACCGATGCAGAAAGAGATTTGGGAATATCAGAGATAAGTATTCACAGGATTCTTAAAAAACTCAAGATCCATTCGTATTCAACCTCGTTGGTACAAAATTTAAAGCCAGGTGACGATCAAAGGAAAATTGTTTGTGTGAATTTATATTAATTAAAACTCGATAAGACGAAAAATTGTTTAGAAAACTTAATTTGGATAGATGAGTGTAAAATTCAGAAGAATGGAATATTTAACTGGCGTAACTCCTTTTATTGGAATGATACTAATCCTCACATGTTTCAAGAGTACTGGAATTTCAATGTTTTTGCTGCGATAAAAAATGACAATATGCTGGTGGTACATTTTTTATGGCGAAAATTTGAATGGTAATCTTAATATTTAAAATTGAGGTTGAATTTTACTTCAAATGTTTGTTTATTTCAGGTAACAGATATCTAGAAATATTAAAAAATTATTTACACCCACTAAATCTGAATTGGAATCAGCTGTGGTATCAGTACGACGGAGCCCCACCACACGGTAATGCGCTTGTAAATAACATGTTAAAGACTCATTTTGAAGACCGAACGATAGCACACGATGGACTGCATCAATGGCCTCCCCGTTCACCGGATATCACCCCATTAGATTTTTGTTTGGGTCGTATAAAAGATATCTTGTATGCTTCGCCGCTTACATACAAAAGAAGACTGGCAGGAAAGAGTTCGGAATAAATTTTGAATTCTTTCACCGCAAGAAATTCGAAACGCCCCTGAGCACGGCTTTTAAGAAGAATCCATAAATGTTTTGAAGTTGGGGGCAAACATTTCGAACATTTACTTTAGTTTAATTTCTAGTTTCGTTCTTCTCCTCTTTTTGTAGTGTTTTCAAATATTTTTTAATTGACTAAAGTATTTTAATTTTGGATACGTTAACTTTTGTTATTCGTTGTTCGCTATCAACAGGTGACAATTAAAAACCATGAAAATTTTAGTTTTTGTACAAAAACCGTTAATTTGAGATATATCAATTTACTAACGAAGTCCCCTTAATTTAAAGCGTAGAATCCAATGGTAAAGAGAAAAATGGGGGTTGCCATTTGAAAAAATTAAGTTTTCGAGGTTTTAGATAGCGAAATTCGGCACCATTTTCTGAACACCCTACGCAAACATGTATTGTCTTATATATATTGTTGTATCTACTTATTGTTTGAAAAAGCTTATTCACTTAAAATATTGACGAAAACGTACGCTGACTAACTAGTTAGATATCGCTTCCGTTAGTTACATGAAGAAAATTCTAGGACATTTTTTTATAAAACGCAATAGTATTAAATATCGTAAACACTTCATCAGCAATTATTTTATTATAAATACGAATTATTGTAAACAACTTGGTAATGAATATATGTATCGCTCTTGAATATATGTATAGTTCATTCAATGAATATCAGTTAGTTCGCTTTTGAGATTAATTGTATTCATTTAATTATTGTAAAAAAAAAATTTTTTCGGTTTTCGAAAATTATAATTCGTTTTACGTTTTTATATGAAAACTTGACTACAAAATACTCTAACCAAAGCAGTAATAGATCGCAGATTTATACACCCATAGAAATGTGATACCAATTGGTAGCTTGGTTATTTCAAACATTATGAACCGAATGATGAAAGAGTTCGGAACGAATGGCAGCTGCACTTCTTGGTATTAATCAAAAGAATATTAATTTATAGTTCATTTTATATGTGCGTGCTAAAAAAATATTTTTGTAATTTTTTCTATCACATATTAATCATTTGTACCTCTATCATATATTGTGTAATGGAAACAAATAGATTGGAATTACTCGATATTATGCAAAAATATTAAAATTTTCGTTTTAAACATGAAGTCGACGAAATATCATGTGTGCACGACAATACGGTACTAAAAACTGCGGAATAAATACACAGTCAAATTAAAAAATGTCGAAGTAATACTAGAAAGAGCCACACAAATGTAACAACTTCTAATTAACAGGGAGGAATAAAAGCAAAAAACACTCAAACAAAGAAGATGAAATTTGAAACGTAGACAGACAGTTGAAGTTCTTATCGATCCCAGTATTATTCGAGGTAAAGATTAATTAGTTTTTAATAACTTTGAGAGTGATTCAATCATCCTAGAATATTCTACGTGATAAATTTTGTAGTCACCCATGGCTTCGTTAAGTAATGATTCTTTGTTAAAATATTAATACTTAATTCACATTCACATAAGTACATCCTTTTCGCCGCTAACTTAGCTTCGCTCTATATTTGTTTTAAAACAAAAAGCGACCTGATTATCATTGATCCTTAAGTATTCCGTGTTCATAGATAAACACCCTGAAAATATTTCTCATTAACTTCTATTTGAGAGAATCTGCTTTTTATATATGACTAGATATAAATGAGAGTATGTAACCTGGAATTTTCCATTCCGTTAATTGTTTTAAAATTTTATTATATCAGGTGGTATTAAGTTTTGGATGTCAAAACACGTGATTGATTAATGATAAAATTACAATTAAATTTTGTTATACCTTTAACGTCTGTTTGCAGTGAATATTGTGATATTCCAAGTATTTTGATTGTTTGACATGAGTTCCTCAGCATGTCAGGTCCATACATTTTGTCGCAAAATTAAAAAAATTGTTCGAATATGGTATTGTTCCCCCTGAACTTTTTTACTTAAACATTATACTCCATTAAATGAAGTCGTTTTCATAGTGCTTTTTACTGTATCTAGTAACTTCGTCGATGCTTATTTAGTTTTGAAGATACTCTATTTTTTCTTATGGTGGACAACCACACTTTATCGTACAACATTTTTTAAACGTCATTGGTAATGCTATGGAAATTTCAAAGAGACTGAATTTTTTCGCATAAAGGTCTGCAGTCGTACTACAAGCTAGTAGAAATTTTGGTGTTCTAATATTGTCTACTGCTGCCTTTGAATGTATCGACCTCACCCCTTTTTTCACCCAAAATCAGTAGCTATAGGGATATAGGGTTTTTCGGAAACTATTATCTGAATGTTCGGAAATTAATACGGACAACATCCACTGTTGAAAGACAAATAAATTTGTTTTATAAATATGTATATGAGATAAACAAATAAAACTTGAAAATCATTTGAAATTACAGAAGACGAGAAAGAAACTTGTAAAAACGAAATAATAATGTGAAATACCTAGTGAGATCCATATTTCTAGAGGTAAATTCGGAGCTACAACTATTACGTGAAAGTAACTCATTCAGCAACGCCATAGGCATATTTCAAGTAAACGAGATCCGAATAGAGCAAAATAGCCTTCAGATTCTTAAAAGCGCATTTAACAATCAACTATCATTTATTTATTTCCCCCACAAACTTTCAAATTAAATCTTGG
This sequence comes from Diorhabda sublineata, assembly GCF_026230105.1. Taxonomy (NCBI): domain Eukaryota; kingdom Metazoa; phylum Arthropoda; class Insecta; order Coleoptera; family Chrysomelidae; genus Diorhabda; species Diorhabda sublineata. The sequence goes on along the minus strand of NC_079485.1, from coordinate 11,697,541 downwards.
AAACTTGGTGTTTTCCTGTTCAATTTATTATTTCCAAGCTCTTATATTCATGATATCGCATTGATATATATATATATATATATATATATATATATATATATATATATATATATATATATACTATCACCTGTATTTTACTTTTAGAATGCTATGAATGAAGAGGATGAAACAGTAGATGTAGAAAGCGACTTCGAATTAGAAGAATGGCAGGAGTCCCAGAGAAGAAGAACAAACTCATTGGTTGGTGGTATAATGATACCAACAAGCACGGGTAGAACAAATGTAGATAATGAAGGTGACGACGTTATTGTTGACGGGAACGAACCAGAAGAAAGTATATTTGGTCCATCGCAATACACAGAAAATGACGTAGTGTTGAAGGAGAACAAAGATAAAGACGTTGTGCAGTCACAGGTAAAAAGCTTTTATAAACATTAAATACTATTCACATGTTATAACCTCACACATTTAATTTAAAGTTCAAATTTTCAATTGTATCAAAATTCTGCATCTCAAAATATTTTGATTTTTTTTATTCTCCGCAATCAGTAATAAATATTAAAACAATTGATCCAAAATATTTGAAAACTTAATATTTAGTTTCCTCACAGTGAATATGACAAATCGAGAAATTAAATCAATTTTATATTCAGATACCCCTAGAATCTAAAATAATGAGAGGCGCAATTGGGTTGATTTCCTTTGTTTCTGAACAAAGAATTGTTCACCCAGTTTTAACTATTAGGAGTTAAGACAAATGGTTCACATTTTTCAAAAAAGAGTACAAATAACTTTTTCATGAGATAACTTCAATTTATGACGAGGCTGAAAATTGCAGCGAAAGGTGTTTTATATAAAAAATCAAAATTCTAATGTAAATCACCAGCATGTTTTGTGGTGACAATTTGACGAAACTGGTGCGGTGAAATATAAAAAGTAACGCAAGAGCAATAAATTTGGTTACGGCTACAGCAGAGCTCAATATCTCCTGATGATCAGTAACCGAACAGACATGAATATTACCAGACACTGTTAGTTATACGAGGGAAAAGCAAAAGTTTCATATAAGTAAAATGCAAATTTTTCAATATCTCGATGGGGTTGATATTTATTAAAACTGACCTAAAACATTTATTCGAGATAATATATATATATATATATATATATATATATATATATATATATATACATTTAATTTAGTCTAATATATTTATAAATAATATCTGTTTCCACTTCTGATTAGCTAAGAACGTTTTAATAGTCGAATCCGTTCAACGTTTCGGTCCTCGATTGGACCATTTTCAAAAAAAAACTAATGAAAGTTATAGAATTTTGATTAGAAAACACTAGATGGATTAAAATTATTCTAAAAAAAATTTTGCCATGTCATAAAGGATTCAAGGGAGACGAAAGTCCAGAAAATGAGTGAAATAACCTTTAACTGGCTTAGAATCTTTATCAAACATAAAAATAAACTTACAAGAAGGAATTTCAGGAGCAGAAATGATCTCTCTGGTAGATTCTTTCAGGATAAACCATCGCAGGAATAAACTTTGACGAGAAATTTGTACAAGCGAGGATGTGAGTGTAAAATAAGATTATACTATAAATATAAATCAATTACTTATCACTGTTTCCAAACGAACTACTATTAATTAGGTAAAGATGTTAAGCGAAGACAAAGATACTTAAAAAATTTAAAATAGTACAGAATAATGCATTTCTAACTGATCCAAAAATAATTAGTTCATCTTACTTCTCGTTGTTTGTTGTGTGGGTAACAAACTATAAAAATATAGTAATAAATAATAAATGAATCAAATAGCTCGTTTCATACTCTCGCCTTCAATTTTCAGGTGGCGACTGTGAATTCTAGTGGTGATGTGGAAATAAAAGTGGAAAGTGATGCTCAGCAATGTGATAGTAACGTGACTACGTCAGATGCTGAACCCAGTAATAGGGCACAAATTATCAATAAGCTGAGAAGTAGAATCAAACAATTAGAGTCCGAGGGAGAACTTTCCAGTAGCACAGACGGTGAAGGCTACAAATGTTTGATTTGCTTGGTAAGATTTGAAGTTTTTGCTAGCAAATTAGTTCTTAAAACAATACAATATGTTGAGATGTTAGGATAATTCAAAAAATACGAAACTTTGAATGAATGTTGATAAATATCATATTTAACTTAAATATTATAATAATAATGATAATAATTTAGAGGTTTAATAATGATCTTGTCGAAGTCCTTCAGGCTAACAACTTGGACAAATCTTACAATGGGAATTTGCGGTTGCTGGATTTCTGTTAGTTGTTTCCTCAAATGATGTTTAGGGAAAAGCCTTGAAAGGTATCAACGAAACTAAAAATGCTCCGTATATGTTTTTTAGGGGTCGAAAGTTTCTTACATTACGAGAATACTCCGACATTGTATCTTATCCATTTGAGGATCGGATGAATCAACTTCTAGGAGTGGGTATAAATAGAAAAATTCCAGAAATGCAATATGTCGAATTTAACAAGATGTCTGAGGCGAATCGTTGGGGCAATAACTAGAACTCATACATAAGTCAATTTAAAAAGCTTGTTCAAAAAATAATTTCTGTGGAGAAGAAAAAGCAGAAATTTTTTCTTTTAAAAATATTAAAAATTAAATGGTAACATATTTCTTCAAAAACACCGAAAAGATCATACTGCCGTCTAAGATAAAGTTTTAAGAGTTGCTTTTAATATATAATAGTGTCTGAGAGATGATGGTTGATTCCGATTTAATTTCTGTTTACAAAAAGTAGTTTTTATATATTTCAACCAACACAAACTTTTTATGTTGAAAACACTTGTTTATGCCAGATTACCTCTAAGCTTCGCTAAATATAAATCAATTCACTCCATATATTTTGAGGTTGAATTATTTTAAATTAGAATGTTTTCGGCTTATAATTAGTAATTATGAAACAATTTAGTTTCATTCTATAATAAACATTCATCTAATTATCTAAACCTGTTATAACATAAGCATTGTTATTTTATATTTCTTATTGAAATTAATTTGTTTGGAACTCAGGCACTAACGTACACTAACTACACTATTCTACGTCACAAAATGCAAAGTGAGAATAAGAAGAATCGAAATTGATTCTGCATTAGGACAATACATGGTTACACACATCATAGGAAACAAGCCAGTATTTGGACCCAAAAAAATCCCAGTTAGTTATACACTACCTTAGAGCTCTGACTTGGTAACCAATATTATCGCTCGAAGGAGTAGTTGACGTCTGTAAAAACGTATTCTAGTCTGGTGCTGACTAGACAAAGTACTTGGAAGGATCATTCAGTTACATGCAAAAGTGTACTGATCTTGAATTCAAGAAGATTGTTTAAAATCATATACCTTCATGTGTTCTTCATATTCTTGATATGGACCTCCATATAATAAATTTTTAATGTCTTTTATCTGAGTTTACATGTAAGAGACAATAAGACGAAATATCTATTAGAAAGCTAATAAATAATTTAAATTATAAATTTCAAACGAAAACTGAATTCTACATTGGACTTTCTATGTTTGCAGGAAAATTTCAAGAATCCTGTTATATCAACAGTCTGCTGGCATGTACACTGTGAAGAATGTTGGCTCCATACCTTGGTTAGTTGAGCACCGGTCTCATATTTGTAGTATAATTAGAATTTTTCTAATAGTAATTTTATTAATAATCTCTAGATACAATTTTTTTGCTTAAAAATGAAATATTAGTCTCAGGTTTTTCAAACAGATACCACAAAATCTGACATACCTCGACAAAATGCTCAAAAAATACATGTTGAGTTTTTAGCTTGCTTGACATCGGTATACAACTCCATTATTTATAAACGGAATATATATATATATACTCCTAGTATGTATATATATATATATATATATATATATATATATATATATATATATATATATATAAAACAAGCACAAGAAGGTAAATACTATTACACTCGAGTAGTTCGAGTGGTGCCTACCATGTAGAGATACCTGTAAATATTGATCTTGAACTGTCTTGGTAGCTGATTCCACAGGCTTGCAGTTTTTGAGGAAGGGGTCCCGATAAATACAAGTCCTGAGATTCTGCAAGCGAACTCTGTGTTCATGAGCCACGTCTACCTGTCAAATAGATCTTGCAAATACTGCTGCAGCTGAGATTATGTTCGACAGCTGATCATGTTAGCAAACTCAAGATATCCCAAGATTAGCTGGTTAACGACTTTCTCCATGACCTTGGCAATAGTTGGGACTAAAGCAATCGGACGGTAGTTGTTGGGAACCGTCTTTTTTCCTGTTTTGGTATGGGTTGAACCCGAGCAAATATCCAATTTGTGAGGATAAAACCTCTATCTTATATGATAAAGAAAACTGTTTGCATAGCGGTTAGTTCAACTGCCATTTCTTCAATACGGTGGGCGGTATTCCAACTGGGCTAGTAGCTTTATTGGTGTTCATGCCTTTGAGAAGATTTACAACATCTCAGTGTGGAAATTCTATTTCTGGCTTCAATGTACCAAGACAGGATGCAGACAGGATGGGTGGTAGTTTTCCCCGCGAAACAATAGTTGAATTTGAAGCAAACATGTGAACCAACAAATCCGCCTTCTCTTTTGCGTCACCTATCTTTTTTTTGACTTACAAAAGCCTTGGCTGACCGTTTTTGTCACAAACCAGAAAGTCCCTTATCTATATAGGCAATTGAGAAGTTTGTTTCTCACTCTCTCATTATATCGTTCATTATAAGCATCTATGGTCTGCTTGCAGGTATTTTTCGAAGCAGCAAAGTTTATACGATTTTCGGTACTAGGATTTGAGCACCATTTGTTGTGAGCAGAATTTTTGTTGTTGACTACTCTAATGCCGTTTTTATCAAGCCATGGATTGTTGTCTACGGAACCCTTGAAAAAATTAGGGATATAAGCATCCATACCTGCAAAAATTACTTCCGAAATCTTGTTTGCACATACTGAAGGGTCACTGAAGTTAAAGTAAACATCATTCCAAGAAAACATAAAAAGGAAATCTTTCCGATGCTTCCATTTGCCTGATTTATAATGCCAAACTTTACTTGGTCTTGGTGGATCCTAAGTTTGAATTTCTAGTCCGCACGTTGCTGTAATTAGTGTATGATCTGATTTTATCCATCTGATTGTACATGAACGATCGCGTTGTACAAATCAGGGTCTGTTGTTAGAAATAGGTCTAAGATGCTAGCAAAGTCGCCATCTCGAATGGGAACTCTTAACAAAATCTTCAGTTTCCCTCCCCTCACCATCATTTCTGTTGGCAAATTTCAACCAGCTGACGTGATGAACATTTAAGTGGTTTGCTTGCAGGTAATCGATTTTATCGGCAGGATTTGAGGATAATTGCCTGTAGAGATAATTGCTAACGAAAACGACGAATCCAAAGTTATGCCTGAATCGGGTGTGTCGTATCCCGGATATACAAGATGAGCCTTGGATGTTGTTGAGGGCACCTTTGTTTCTACTAGAGCCAGAATATGAGGTTTCGTTGACTGCAGATGTTGGTGTACAGCGTTTAGACTTGTATTAAGACCTGGTATATTGCAGAAATCTACCTTAAACATTTTTTGTCTGAACGATCCTCCAGATCAGCCTCCATTAGGAGATCCGAACGGGATGCTACTTTAACTCCGGAATATTTTGATCTAGAATATGTCACCATGCTTTTTTTTCCCTCTTTTTCCCACCCTGGGAACCGAGCGCATCGGCACAGCGACAAAACTTGGAACCCTTAGGGCCAATTCGCTTCGACTAGATCCGATGCGGTGGTATCTCACCGGGCGATGCGAATGGGCCACATATACCACACATAACTACATAATATGCTAAATATCTACAAAATATGCCGATATATACAGGGTGGCTTAAATTCAATCAATCGCTACAAAATAATTTTCCTCAATTTTTATAATTACAAATTGTCAAATAATATAATTATTTTTATTTGATAAATAACAAAAACAATATTCCATTGAAACTGACGATCATTGCAGAAACCTCGAAGAACAAGATTTTGATGAAAATATTTTTTATGCCTTCTTCATATAAGCTTGTCGCCAATGTTATCTATCATGTAGTAACATGTTCATTCAGCTAATTAAAAGTAAATGCCGCAATAGGCACTTTTTAAAAAGATACTTAATTAGAACAGCAAAAAGACATTATTAACAATTAAAATTACAGTGTACAATATTGATTATTGATTGGTATTTTATAGAAAAAGTAAATGTAATTTAAAACTAAAAATATGTAATTCAGCAAGATCATCAGTTCGATGGAATATTTGTTGAATTGTGGATCAGCCACTTATGTTTGTTATGACGGTTCGAATACCATGTATGAACCATGGGTCACCAAACTGTAACTAGCTCGTCATCATCGCTAAAGTGTTGACCATCAAAGAAAGATTTTAGGTATAAGAAGAAATAAAAGTCGCTTTGAGCGAGGTCCAAGCTATACAGAGGATGATCAAGCACGTCCCAGTCAAATTCTTGTAGGAGTGAGCAAAGTTTCGGAATTTCAGTTTTTCAGTATTAATTTCATGAATTATTGATCATCTGATATGCGTAAAATCCATAGCAGGAGCACTGATTGTAAACTTACGTTTTTTTTAGGAAACGAATTACAGATCTGATTTCACGAGCAGCGGCATTTTCAATTAAGACTCACATCAAAGAAGTACTATAAAAACAAGTAGGCAGCAGCGATCTGAAAATGAGTAACTGGCGCACATGTTCCGAACTGCGATCGCAGCGCTACTGCTGGTAAAAATAGAAACGGAACTTAAATTGAGGATTTACCTCCTATGATTGAGATATTAGAAGAAACTATGAGAAATTGTTTACTCGTATTCAGAATATACTAACAGTAGTATCTTGAACGGTAGCACCCAAATATCGAGGATTAGAAATATTAATAAATAACTTTGTTTTTACTGTTCGTTTCACCTCCACCACAGATTTATTACAAGCTTAACTGTACAGAACTTTTTTGGATCCAGGCAAAGAATTCCGCAGCGCGCCATAATGTATCATTCAAATTTACCCCTTTAACATGGAAAAACGTTACAAATTACGTTCTAAAAAAGGAAAATCGAATTTTGGAATTAGATTTTCTGATGGGTGTAATTATTGAAACAGTCGTTATTGATTATATATAGAGAGTTCCTTATCAATTAAAACAAGCTAAATCATTTTGATAAAATTCCTTCAACCATTATTTTAACATTTATTCATCATTTATCAAACATATCAGTGATCCCTCCGTCACTGGAGCTTCAATGTATGTTTATATCTACCAATGATGTACCAAGCTAGTTTCTTAGACAATGGTAAATGTTTAGATCGTTTCTCGAATATAGAATCTTACTAACCTTCCATAACATAATAATAAAACTTCATAATTGATAGTCACTAATGTAATGTGTTAAATTACATATTTATTTTGCAGGGTATCAAGAAAGTTTGTCCGCAGTGTAGTATGATAACATCTCCCACCGATCTCCGACGAATATTTATGTAAAATATGAATTAAAATTTATCCATATTAAACTCCAATTCCCAGAGTCGGCTCGATGAATGCATATCACCGCATGATCGAAGCCGAGTAGCCATTATCGGCTCCCTCGAGTTCCGCTCCTCGAACTGGAGTTTAGCAATAGTGTGATATATTCTGATATAAAGTATATTCTGAATAAAATATTTGATGTTGGCAGAAAGAAAGACACCATGAAGTTAAAATGTTATTGCACTGAATCATTAAACAAATCCCAGTGCACCTGAAATTTGACAAAATCAAATTTAATTCAATTTCTGTTTTCAAAACGAATACTTTTGTATAGTATACCAAAAAAATTGGAATTTCAGCGCACTCTACTCATATTTACCTATAAAGCACTAGTACTACTGATTAACTTAGTGTAGGTATCAAAATATGTACTTCCAAACTGAGAAAATCATTGTTTAATAAACCTAACCGTTCTTAAGTTGTATAGTACATTTATTAAAGTAATGTGATTAATGAATTCTATGAAAATTTTATTAATTTATATCTAAAGGGCTTAGATGAATAGAAGAATGCTTAATTACTTTGCGATACTTTAGTGTTCAATATGCATAACAAAACTTCCTAGTTGCCTTCCATTTGCTCAAAATATCATCTGTTGTAATTGAATTTCAGAAACATATTTTAAGTTGAATGCATTTCTTATTAATTCGGGACTATGAATGCAATAAATATTACAAATGTATAAACAAAACGTAATTCCATAATTGAAATAAATTTATTACACAATTAATCATTAGAAAATACTTATCCTTGTGTTGAGAAAGTGATTCCTAGTGAACTTACATATCAAAAATTTGTAAATTTTAATATATGTAGTCACCTACTACGTTCTAAAACGAATCGTCCTTCAAAGATTACAATCATTCGAGGATTACGCTTCAGTTGTGAAAAAGTTTGGTAATAAGTGAATAGCTTTGACTCCTCACCACATTATACCTTTGATTCATTCTTCACTTCTATTTTGTATTTTCTCTACTTTATTAGATTTCTATTCAATTTGTTACTTTTTCCTGGGATAAATTAACTCCTATATAAAATGTGTCATTTAAGTATGATATGACTGTTTTGTCATTTTGACAGCGATGAAAAAGGTGTTTTCTATCACTAATGAAACGCTTGTTCCTCTTAATCGTCTACATCTAGTCACTTCAATGTCTGCCCTGTCAGTTATTTAAGTATTGTTGATAATTGATACTGAAACATTACAACATGAGTCGTTTTGGGGAAGCTTCAACTCGACAAATTACAAATAATATAGAAAAAGCAATCCCGCAATCCACAAAAAATACTAAAAAGTCAATATAGAGACAATTTATGGAGTTTTATCAAGTACGAAATTGCGAACTGTCGAAAATAATTCCGTTACAAAAAGTAGCAGATATATTAAAGGATTGAGCCTATAATATGAAAAAGAGGAATGGAGAAGATTATAAAGAATATGTAGTTAAAACAATTTGGAATTCCATTGCGAAGATGATTTAAGAAAAATATTTCAATAAATACAATATTAAATTTGATCCTTTTGCCTTTTTAAAGAAGCTCGTGATGCAAGAAATATTGAACGGAAAGATTTACAAGTTATTGCAGAGAAACGAAAAGTAAGTTCTGTAGCATTTAACAAGAAAGTATATATAGTAAAAATGGCAAAATTGTTAAATATAGACAACCCAGAGGGATTACAAAAAAGAATCTTTCATATAGCTTCTTATGAATTAGCTTGGAGAGGGGAGAAGCTGCAAACTGTAAAATTTACCATTTTAAAGAAGAAGAAAATCAAGATGGAACTTCAACAAGAAGATTTGAATACAACACCATACAGGGTGGGTCGAAAATTTTGGCAAACAGTTAATAGATAACAAAAAATGAAATGGATGAAAGTATTTGTCCTGTTGCATTGTTAAAACTACTGTTACAAAAAATAAATGAAAACATAACATCTGAACGACTTTTTTTTACTCGAAATCCCTTTTGGGAAAAACAAAAACTGACCCCATTTAGAGATAAGTTTTTCTCGTAAAATTACTGATTGGCAAAATTATTTCGTTACAAATTACAAAGAAATTTATGCGATAAAATGAAAGTTCTTGTGTTTTTCTATTGATAATACTCTGAGTGTGCGCATTTTAACAATAACTAAACTTATTTTGGTATTTAATCATATTCTCTGAAAAGCACCACATACGTTAACACTAGGCATTAATTTGTTTATTTCATCTACTACCAACTCATTGAGATCTAAGAATAAATAAGTTGTTGAAAATGAAATAGATGAAAATCAGTATACCTCATGAATGTTTTTCTTCAACTCATTAGTAATAATTTTAATGATTTGAAACCTCTTAGTAGTTAAATTTTATGAGATAAAAATGGTGATATAATGTATCAAAGTACTGAAAGTATACCCAAGCTGTGAAAAGACTTGAAGAATGCACAAATCAAAGTTTTTAAAACTGCATGTTCTGCGTATTTTAACTATAATAAATCAGAACTATTTTTTGGATTTGTTACTAATAGTCCAGTGAACAACGGTTTTTACCTCAGGTTTCCATCAGGATACATCGATTTGCTTGAAATTTTAACAGTAGATAGTAAATACCTTAAAAAGAAAAGTCTACCCTATGCCGATATGAGCTAATTTTTTTATTGAAACTAACCGTAGAAATCGATAGAAAAAAGCATCGAAACACAAATTAGTCTATTAGTAATTACTTTTTGACTTATTCGTGATTGAAATTTTGAATTTTTGTTACAAAAAAAAACATATTTGTAATCAATTTTTCACAAATAACTCAAAAACAACTATAAGGAGTTTAAATGTAGGTTTAAAAAAAATAAAAAGAAAACAAGAATACAATACAAACCAAGTTATGATTATTAAAGGTGAAACTTATTTAGTGAACCGAAGAGTTGGAAAAATTGAATGAGTGGAAAACGGTCAATTTTACAAAAAAATATATCGGGTCTTTTTTAAAGAACTTCCAAAAACTATTCAAATGAGACTTTATAAAACTTTGTGATACATAAAATTACGGAGTTATGACGAAAATAAGATTTTATATTTTATAGAAAAAAAAAACGTTATTTTTACCCTTGATGTTACCACCCTAACTGAAATAAAATATTATAAATTTGCAAATCACTTTAATCGAATACAAAAAGGATCAAGAAGTCTGAATGGTTTAGAGAGCTTGATTCTGAAAAAAATTATGGTTACAATAGAGAAAGCGTTTTTTTGATATATATTAAAACTGCTACAGAACAAAAAGTAAGCTTTTTATTTAAGAACTTTATTGAGCGTCATTTTATGACAATTCACAGTGGAATTGAAAAAGATTATCCACTGAATTCAGCTCTGAGAAGAGAGAAGGTGATACAGTTAAAATCTCAGCTAAATGCAGAACAGTCAACTTTTTTGAGGCGCTAGACAAGAACAAGGCGTCATTCCGGGTTTCCAAGGTCATCGCTCAACATAGGAAACCGTGCGGTACATTATTTGATAACTTCAAAAACAAAGCTGAGATCATGTCTGCTACTAAATCTGTTCAGCTTTCTGCTAATTCAATGACGCGAAAAGTTGAAACTATGAGTTCTGATTTAGTTTCACAGCTTAAAACTGATTTTGATCGTTGTAGTTATTTTTCCTTATAACTTGACGAATCAACTGATATAGTTGATACAGCTCAGTTGGCTATTTTTGTAAGAATGGTATTTTTGCTACTATGGTAAGAATGGTATTTGAAAATTTTGAAACAAAAGTAGAGAAAACATTTCTGTGAAGAAGTTGGTGGCCCTAGCTACGGATGGAGCTCCTGCAATGGTAGGCGTGGAGAAAGGATGTATTGCCTTGTGTCGTAAAGACAGTGGCATACCAAAATTTTTGTCTTACCATTGCATCATACACCAGCAGTCACTGTGTGGAAAGTTCTTAAGTAAGAATAATGTCATGAAAACAAATAATATAAGAGCACATGCACTTCAAAGACGACTATTCAGAGAACTAATTGAAGAGTTATAATGCCAGTATGGTGATCTGTTGCTTCATACAGAAGTTCGTTGGCTTAGTAAAGGCAGAGTACTGCAACGTTTCAAAGAGTTGCTACCTGCACTGGTGAAATTCTTGAAATATCTGGGTGAGTATCTCACCGAACTGAAAGATCCCACATGGCTACAAGATTTTTCTTTTCTTACTGATATAACTGAAAAGTTGAATGGTTTAAATTCGCAGCATCAAGGCAAAGATAAGAACATCGGTGGAATGATTTCAGATGTAACATTATTTTCAAAAAAGCTGTGAGAAAAGAATATAACCCACTTTGAGCATTTTCCTGGTCTGAAGCAAATCATTAACAAAAAAATCCTCCACAATACCTCAGCAATAATTAAGGATACGTGGATATTCTTTTAGACATAAGGCAACAATTTGATCAACGATTCCAAGATTTTTAAAGCATATTAATTGTGGCAGTTCGTCAACTCTCCCTTTGTAGAAGATTTTTCAGCTTGTGTTGTAAAACATTTTGGTGGAGATCAGATTGCCGTTGAAATAGAAGTTGTTGATTTGTAGAATGACCAATATCTAAAATCCTTCTGTACCACTGAAAATGTCTGACCTCTAGTCCCCAAAGAAAAGTATCTAATTGTGTGAAGCATTTTTTTTTCAAGTATGAACTTCATAAAAATCAAATATAGCAACAAACTGACTGATGAACATTTAGACAGCTGCATCAAAATGGGGCTAAAACATACCTTCCAAACTTCAAGAAAAACTTAATGGCCAAAAAGAGTTCCACTCTTCTCATTGAAATGAACATTTAAACTTTTTTCACTTCCTATATATTTTGATTAATACTAGAAATAAATGTTTACATTCTTTGGCCCAATATTCCTAGGTAGCTCACTACAAGGTCTATAAATGCTAGGATGGCTCACTAACTCAAAAGTTTGGCGACCACTGTTCTAAGAGATAGTGATTTTATTTAACATTATGTGGGTATCAAAATCTACATAACTATTTTTGATGATCATAATATCATCTTTTAAAGGATCTGAGCCTTGTCGTTGCAGCAACTGTTGCCTGTTTAACACCAACAGCTTCATTTTCTTAAAAGATTATCAGTCCATTCGAATTTTGATGTCCTGAAAATACGATTATTCTTGAGCGTCCTCTGCAACTGCAGATTTTTTTTAATATCATCTTCTTTGACTAATCACTTCACCGATTTTTATTTTTCTATTTTACTTTATGATCCGCATTCTTTTGGATATCTTTCTCAGTCCAAATGTAATGAGACAAAATGTTAAATTTATCTTTGAGCTATGTGAATCATGTGATAGACCCATATTGATATAATCATATTTCTTAAATTCTACTGTTTATATGTTTTATTTGTAAACCATCTAATTGTTATTTAATGTTAATATTTTAATATTCAAACTTATTTATTATTGTAATATAAATATTTATTTAAAGTTTAATGTATTTATTGAAGTATTGTAATATATACTATGTACATTGTTTGTAAATATTTTCAAATTTCAAAAATAAATGTACTTATGGCAATCAATCTTGATATATTATTCACCTTATCTTAAGCTTAACCAGATAAATCAGCTACCATAGTAAAACATTTCCAGAAGTGTACCGTACTAGGGAAGAATGGAATACATAAAGAAAAATAACCTGGCAAAATATTTTTGTACAAGATATAAAACGCTACACACGGCCTCAATGTCGAAGAAAATTCACTTTCAGCATCTAAGTTAATGACCAAACCCAAACAGAAGTGGAACAATATATTATTATAATAGTTTGTCTAGGACACCTGTTTCTTGATTAATACGTTAGTGGTATAAGACAATATTATGCCAAAATTGTTAAAGTGATTTTGTAAGCCACCCACCCAACAGATTATAATGTTTACAATGAGATACATTGAATTTTAAATTAACGACTTATTAAGAAAGTCTCAATAATTTGCAAATTATATAATTTGATCTATTCAAACAAATCAAACTATTATCTAAAATCGATTTTTTTTTATTTTCATGATAATTGACATATGTGACAACTAAACTCTTAGATTGTGTGAATGATGAATTAGATCAGAATATAGAATGGCTATACAAAATAAGGGGATCGCATTGATCGTAAATTTATATTATTCATTTAGTAAGTTATCAAAGTATAACTTTGGTTGAGGGTACTTGTATGAGTAACTTTCAACAAAGTCGTGACTAACATTTGAAGGGTGACATTTTGTCTTATAAAAAGTAAAATGAAAGAGAATTACGAAAGTATTTGATGTGGTCACCACGTCAGGAGTAATCCCTTGTTTCTACTAAAGAATTTCAAATGAACAAATCCGGTAAAATACAAATTAGGGTTTGGATTTTTCCGATATCTTTATATAAGCAGTTTAATAAATAAAAAAGAATTGTAGATGCGCAGTATTATAAGCCTCACATTGTGAAGACGACGACGATACAACATACAAGATGCACCGTTGCCATGTTGTATCTTTCCCTTCACTTAAATCTAAAAAAGCTTTGTGCATGTTTCCTTTCATTACTTAACCTAACTTTTCATTTACTTTTTATCTAAACTATTAGAAAGGTAAGAGAAAAGAAAGAGAACATTAAATTACGAGGATCCAAACAGTGTAGACATCTAAAAGGTTTAACAAACGAAGATATTTCTGAGAACTTGTGAACACAAGATATATAATTAATGGTCTTAATTAGAAATACACTTAGCATATTAACAGGTATCCTTACCAGATATTTATTTCTATTCATAGTAGATGTTATTCTTAAACACAATTCTATCATTGTAGATCACCATTTTGTATTTGATTGAAATTCTACTTTTTTATTTTCTAAGAAGTCGACTGTCAACTGTCACTGAATAATGTTCCGTGTGGGGATAGTTGGTTGTTGATTTTGAATTCAAATCAAATGGTTTATGGAAAAAAAAAAGTAACAAGGCGTCTGTACCAAATTTGAAGCTTTATTGTCTAATTGTGAATTTGACGGTGTTAAACGGTGAGTTAAACACTAATTCTATTGGAATAGCCTATTGATTTGGATTATATAATTTGGAAATTATTATTTTTAACGAAAATTTCTTTCTAGATCTTTCAGTTAGATTGAAGGCGCCATAATACGTAAGTTAGTAATGATTAGGCTCACATTTTTGACTTATGGTATAACAACTTTGGTTTAAAAGGAATATTGTCTAGTGTAACATTTATTTTTCAAGTGTAGTTGTGAATGTAATATTGTGAAAATTGTATTCAGTAAGCAACTAATGAAATTCTGATAAGTTTGAAATAACTCCAACAATACGTAGTGGTATATATATTCTCATAGGAATCTAATTCTATCTTATAGGAATCTAATTCTATACTTTATGAACATTTGGGTGTATTATCATTGATGAAAAAAACTTTTTATTACATCGTTAACTTGGCTAGAGGCACCAATTACAGATAATACATATTCTAGTATGCCGAAACTGAAGAAAAACGATAGATTGAAAACAAATAAACCCCCCAAGGAATCTAAGTAAGTAACTATTGTCCTTATTGAAAAAATTGACAAAAATTTTGAGTTCCATATTTTTAGGATACAATTAAAATTTTATTGTGATAGTATTGATAACTATTCCACAAGAACAGCAAATTGTGCTTCCACAGAAGCTGTTGTGAGTATAATACTATAGTAGACTAAAGTAAAAGAAAGGAAAAAATGTCACTTCTGTGTTTTACAGTGGTCATTGGTAACAAATTCAAATGGACCTCTGCCCCGACCAAGATTTCGATGTCGTGCAGTAGCAATTGAAGACTTTATGTTAGTCTTTGGAAGCAACAAAAATGGGACGTTAAATGATCTCAGTATTTATAACACAGGTAATATGATGAATTTTCCGGTCTCTTGAGAGTAAACACGGTTGTATTATTATTTCTATTTTATTTAAAATCATCAATTACATTATCAAAAATAAATAGGGCAAAGTGGTATAATATACAAATGAATGTGTGTGATATACTTATTGTATCTCATTAGATGTGATTGATGGGAAAAAATTGTTTGCAATGTTAATATATATGTTGGCAAACCTTTCTACAATCATTTTATTTGTTATTGAACTTTTTGACATTAATAAGTTGATGGTCGATGTCACAGACAAACCCTGTTATTTAATTTTATACAAAAACACAGTATTTTTTTCTAACTCATGAACAATAACCAAAAATATATACTGCCAAAGCATTTCTAAATTTTACGGATAGTTATTGGCGCTGTATTCATGGAATGTAAAACGGAACTAGGGAAGGTTAAATGAAACGTTCAGTAAAGCAAAAGAAATTAAATTTAAAATTTATTTCATCTGGGTGAAATTAGGCAATAAATATGAAATGAAATTCCAAGGTCGATAATTTAGCCAACTGGAGAACCTAGAATATAAAAATTGCTAAAGTTTTGCTGGAGAAATTAGAATTTGTTTTTGCCGAAAAAAAAGTGTCCCAAACCTCCAAATTTATTGAGTACCAATAAAAAATTTAACACATTTGATATGATGCAATCTGAGAGAATTACAAAATGTTCTCAATTCAATGTTAACAAGGAAACGATGAAGAATGAAGTACCAGAAGCATTCATTACTTCAAAAATAATTAAGAAATACTTTCGAGAAACCCATCATGAAAAAGTTTGTGGCATAAAATTCTCCAAATGGAATATATATTAGAAATGAAACATCCTAGTGCTCCCTTTTCATCTAACAAGTACAACACAAATAAAAAGTCCATAAACAATGCCATTGGAAGATGTAACTTTCTGGTTTGACTTAAAAATGTTAGTGGAGGTGAATCTACTTCTTGGTATGCTTATTCAGGAGTTACATATTAAAACTACTAAAAATGGTTCAGAGAAAATATAGAGTCAATATCAACTATTCAGAAGGTAGGCTACAAAATGACATTTGTTGATGGTGGTATCACAGTACAGAAAAATGAGTAAATTTCTGTTGAAGGCAAATGTGTAAGAAATAAAAATCCTTGATAATATTGGTTTGTAGTAAGGCAATAACTAAAATCAGGAGAGACAAATTAATTCAAAAGTTTTTGTTGACAGAAAGTTATAGAAATACCTTACACTGTTTACTTACATTATTTATGGCATGAAAAATGTAACTATATTCTGTGAAGATTTTCTATTCAAAAATTAAATATATAGTTAACCATTAACATCTTGGAACACTTTTGTACTTTGAGGGCATGTATCTAAGTTGGGAATATCCATATATATTAATAGTATATTATTTTTTTTATTTTAGTAACAAACACATGGATTGTTATCAACACAAAAGGGGATATACCCCCTGGACTGGCTGAACAACATACTTTTGTAGTAGATGGAAGTAGGCTGTTAGTATTTACAGGAATTATGGATGATCTAGAAGCCTATAACAACCTGTATGAGTTACAGGTAATTTATAAGTCTAAGACAAACTTTTAGTTTTATATATAGTCTTATATATATTTATATTTGAAAAGGTTTCTGTGGTCAAAATTATGAAGGAATGACCCACGAACCTACTTAATTTTTTGATAAGTAAATAGTTCATATTTTTTTATTTTAGATCTACAAATGGGAATGGAAAAAGTTGAAGCCAAAGCTACCAAAATTTAAACCTCCTCCTTATCCACGATTGGGGCATAGTTTTACACTAATAGGTTCAAAGGTTTATCTATTTGGGGGCTTAGTCTATATTAGTAATAACTCCAAAAGTAATCCAATATGCTCAAATGATCTTTATACTTTAGATGTTCACAGTAACCATCTAGAATGGAATTACCCTTCAACAATTGGGCCTTCGCCTCCACCTAGAGAATCTCATACTGGAGAGAGCTATTTTGATCATTCAATAAATGATAAATTTTTAGTTATTTACGGTGGTATCAAGGAAAATATAATATTACACGACTTATGGGTTCTATACACATCAACAATGACTTGGATGGAGCTACGAACGTCCGGGATAACTCGTCCTTTAAGATATTTGCATACATCTACTGTAATTGGCGACAGGATGTTTGTTTTTGGAGGTAGAGTTCCATTTAACACTAATAATAAAAAATCAAAGTGTACAAACAGCTTGGAATGTTTGAATTTGGTGACATTGAATTGGGATGAAGTATATATTCAAGTTGATCCAGAAGCTAATTCACCATGTATCAGATCAGGTCATTGTGCAGTCAGTATTGGAAATAAGATATATATTTGGTCAGGAGAGGATATGTTTCGTGAGGTATGATGATCCAAGTAACAAGCTTGTAACAAAATTTGTCACTCTCTTACATTTTATATCTGCTTTTTGTTTAGAAATACTACCAAGATTTGTGGTGCCTTGAAGTAGAAAAACCTGCGTTGCGTCATATAACAAAATATAGAGAAATAACTCTTGGTGTAGCAACTACAGATGAGTCCACAACAACAAAAAGCACATCAATAGAATTTTCTGAGAATATGACACTAAAATCAAATGAAATAGGTGAAAATAAAAGATTACTCGATATTTATAATACAGGTAATGTAATAAAGTTTCAGGTCTTAGGGAAGTAACTATAAAATGGGGTTTTTATTGATTTTTGTGTTACTATGTTATTTAAAACATTACAAAAAAACTTTATAAACAACTTGATAGTTCTAATCACTTTATGTAGTGTAGTGATAATGAACAATAATAAAATTTTTTCAGGTAATTTGTTTAAAAAAAAGTTTTAAGTATTATCATAATTGATGACATGCTTACATTGAAAGTGGGATTTCAAAATTTGATGATGATACGAGAATTGCTACCTAAGTTTTGAGATATGGCAACACTGATTTGAAATCTGACATTGTCGTTATAAAGTTTGAAATTTTTAATGGTTAATGTACTCAGAACGTGTTGTCATATGAGTGCTACTTGAATTGTTTAAGATACTTAAAACATTCATCTTGGAAAAAAAATGGAATTAAATCGCGAATATTTTCTATGACTTTCGGCGTGGTTTCACGAAATCAATCGTAGTTGCACTTTGCTAAAGGATAAATTACGTGAGGGTCGTCCAAAATCTACTGTCGTACCGGAAAACATCCGCGCTGTTCTTAAACTGATATTGCAAAATTCTCATGTGACATAACGTGAGATTGAGGCATACTTGGGCATTAGTTCCACTCCGCATAATTTGACAATCGCTAAAAAAAGATAGCGTCGATTGGTGCAAATAAATGCTGAAAAAATTCATCACGGCGCTTCAAACGACGTGTATAAGATACTCACAGGCAACAAATCATGGATCTATGCATATGAAACCGAAATTAAACAACAATCGACAGTATTAGTCTTTCAACACAAGCTAAATATAATAAAATTTGTTCGCGCACGAAACGCATTTCTTATTTCCGCAGGTTAAAAATAAATTGCGTGGTCACCGTTTTTATACATCTGAAGAAGCGGTTGAAGCTTTAGAATTGGAAGTAGCTTAATCGAATGGAAAAATGATTTGACAATGGTTCAAACGCTTGCAAAAGTGTTTTGATATTAATGGGGAATATTTTGAAAAACAATAAAGTCATATCCAATTATAAATATTTGTTTTTATTTGTTTATCTCAAAACTTAAGTAGCAACCATCGTAATAAGTATAAAATGGATAAACATTTAATTATGTATTTTATTAAATAGTACAGAGTAGTTAAACGTTATTTTTTAGAAAAAAATACACGATATTGTCCTGAGAGAAAACGGAATGTATATCCAAAATGTGCTTCACGTGGTTTGGTAGTAGATGGACATGGGCTCTTAGTTTTTGGAGGAATCCCAGCAAATAATCAATATTGTAACGATTTGAATGAGTTGCAGGTAAATTTTTACTTACTATGCTCACACATTTATTTATATAAATATATATTTACTTTTTTGATAAATCTTCTGGGAGTCTCTGGTTAAAAATCAGTTTTTAAAACAGGTAAAAAATTTGACTTCTTGACTTATCAAAATATGATTTGACATTGATAACTTGCATAATTATATAGATAAATAGATCACCTACAACATGAATAAGAAAATAAAAATCTGTTGACTCTCTTTTGTTATTCTATATGTTATCTTCATGTGACCTAACTTTATGAACAATATATTGGACACTTCATGTTTCTGGTATTTGTCTGGTATACACATTAGTGGTGGGCATTTATCTTTTCATACTATGAATGTGATATTTTGCCACTTGTATAATTTATTTCGATTTTCCATTTTTTGATCCACTACAAAGTTATTGTAATTCAGTACATTTGTGAATTTTCCATCTACAGGTATTAAGAAGGTTTGATAAGCGAATGTGTAAAGTAATTAACACTACTTACAAATAAGGACTTTGAACAAGCTTCAATTAGGTAGAGATTTTATCACTTGATGTAGAAATAGTAAAATGCTGTGATATTTTCATAGATCTCCTTGATTTGCCATTGATATGCAAAAGACATTTTTATTGAAAAGAATTTTTTGATTCTAGGTCTCTAAATGGGAATGGAGAAAGTTGACACCAAAACCACCAGAATTTCAACCTCTTCCTCGTCCAAGTATGGGACAAAGTTTTCAATTAATAGGTTCAAAGGTGTATCTATTTACTGGAGTCGCCAATATCAATGGAAACTCCAAAAGTAATATTGTATTTTTGAATGATTTTTATAAGTTAGATAGTTGCAATAACACTTTGGAATGGAATTACCCTTTTACAATTAGACCACCATCCCCTTCTAAACAATATCAAACTGGAGTGGTCCATATTGATCAAATTATAATCAGACATTTTTAGTTATTTCTGGAGGTATCAGAAGAGACAAAATATTGGAACACTTATGGGTTCTAAACACAGCAACGATGATTGAGATGGAGATGAAAACATCCAGGATAATTCGCCTTTTAAGATGTTTGCGTTCATCTTCTGTGGTTGGGCATAGGATGTACTTTTTTGGAGATAGAGTTCTAGTTAGTACTAATAATCAAGAATCAATGTGTACCAATAGTTTGGAATGTTCAAATTTGGTAAGAATAAATTGGGATGAGGTAGATATTCTAGTTAACCCAAAAGCTAGTTTATCATGTGCCAGATCAAGTCATTGTGCAATTGGTATTGGAAATAAGATATATATTTGGTCAGGAGAGGATACGTTTCATGGGGTATGGAAATCAAAGTAACAAGATTCTATTACATTCAATGTGTTTCTCGTTTAGGAATGTTTCCAAGATTTGTGTTTTTGTGAAATTATTAAACCTCCTGCATCACATTGTGTTAAATGGGTTAAAGCAACTACAAAGAGTACAGCGACTACAGATGGGCGAACACCAACAAAAAATGATTTGACAGAAGGTGCTGAAAATGTACCACTTGAACAGATTGAAATAAAAGAAAATGAGAAATTGGACTTGGACATGAAATCAAAATGTGATCCTTTGAATAACTTGGTACTGTGGAAATACGTACCTAATCCTACTGGACTTCTACCCTTTCCAAGACATGGACATCGAGCAATTGCGATTAAAGACTTGATATTTGTCTTCGGTGGCGGCGATAAACGCCTGTTTAACGATCTCATGGTATACTACATAGGTAATATGATAAAGTTTCAGGATTCCTCAGATTAAATAAGGCTAGTGTTGTATTATTATTTTTGTGTAACTATTGTTTTTAAAACATTGTATCAATTATAATCACTTTGGCAAACATAAATATATTCGAATACATCTAAATAAAATATTTATGTTGACAACATAAACATCACTTGCATAAAAACTTCAGAGAAAACCTATAATATTGTTCACAATTTCTTTTTTGCCAGAATGATGCCATCTAGACGTCTAAACCTTAACAACTAATTTGAAACTTACAAAATCTTGACAATTTTATTAAACCTTAAAAACCCAAGAATATTTTAAATTTTTTTTAAATCTCATCTAATTGATTTATATTTTATATCCTATAATAATAGTGAAAAAGTAGACAATACTATCTTTATTTTTGTCAAATTAAAGATTATAATCTCCTTTTGGTAACATCGTACGTCCCTGATATTTATTGATAGATATTTTTAACATACATTGTCACAGTGGTATCTGATACAAAACAAATATCCGAAATTCGCCGAATCTGGTTTGAAATTACTCAAGACCGGAATCGGTCTGACCTGGGAATGCAATGTTTATTTTTATGATTAATAAATTGATAACGCACGAACAATATAAACTTTGGTCGCATGCGCACTTTTAAACTTGCCGTTCGACTCACGAATTACAATTTTGACAGTGCGCATGCGATCGATCCCTAAACTGATTTGAAATCGGAACTGCGAACAAAGATAAAGAAAACATTAACGCGGTGAGTAATAAGATGAAACCGAAGATATTTCTAATAACTAAGAAGAGTTAGCAGACGGCACTGCTCCAGCAGGTTAAAGTGTATGTATTCATATATTTCCATAAAAGAAACTTGATAAGGCATTTTTCTCATGTTATTATTGTGTACCATAACATAGAGTAACGGAAAGATATCTACTTTTAGATATCAAAATAGAGAGGTTCAGCTTTTAAAAGAAGCAAGTATTATTTTTAATCTTTGACGTTTCGTGTCCACTTACTTGTGATAAATTGGTTTTAAACTGTTAAGTGCAGATAACTGTGGGCTTTACATAAAGTTTAAGCTGACGTACATAGTTTTTCATAATATTCTTAATTTACTTATTGTGTATTTTCTGGAATAAGGCCACGATTATGTGTCATCTACATAAACCAAAAAATAGGCGATTTGTTACAAATATTCAGTACATTAGTAAACACATTTTTCACCAATTGATATTAATCCTTTTATATTAAAATAATAAACCATATTGAAAATAGGTTTATTCATGCTTAAAAAAGTCATAAAATTGTTAATTAACGTTTTTCAGAGTTCAATTTCAATTTTTTTTCTGTTTGGAAATCAATTATGTAGCTTATCACTGATGTCTGTATACTTTTGTCCTCCTATGTATTCGAAAATAAATTCTCGCACCTGTAGCCTGTATAATTTCTTCTCTTTTTTTTAGAAAAAAATATATGGCTTTGTCCCAAGATTACAGGGAATGTACCCCCAGAATGTACTGCACATGGTTTGGTAGTAGATGGAACTAGGCTGTTAGTGTTTGGAGGATTGTTAGAAAATAATCAATTTAGTAATGATCTGTATGAATTGAAGGTATAATATATGTTATAGATTTGTCAACTATTTTTAATGTATAGCATTCTATAGAATAATTCTTTTTTAGTTAAACTTAGACTTATATAAAAATATTGGTTCTCCCTTAAAAATAGACCACAAATTTATATTTCATGAAACATTAATTATATCTCATAATTCATTGATACTAATATAAAATGGTTGATTTATAAGCACATCTAGAAAGCTCTTTTTACCATACGTCTCATAGCCTAATATGAATTATTTGATTAAATAGCATGATACCATTGTATAAAGAATAGGATTACTATAAGTCCAAATGGGTTTTATTATTTTATTTTATTAATATGTAATTCTAGGCACAAAAATGGGAATGGACAAAATTGGCACCAAAGCCTCCAAAATCCGGGCCTCTTCCTTATCCACGATTCGGACACAGTTTTACATTAGTAAAATCAAAAGTATACTTATTCGGTGGTTTGGCTAATATTGATGTTCCGAAATTCTTGAATGATCTTTACACTTTAAATATTCGCAATAGCCCTTTGGAATGGGTTATCCCTCAGACAAAAGGGTCATCACCTCCTCCTAGAGAATTTCATACTGGGGTGGCTTACATTGACCAAAAAGGTCATTCATTCCTAGTTATTTATGGCGGAAAGAACAGTTTAATATTAGGAGACTTATGGGTTCTAAATACAGAAACCATGTCTTGGATGGAGCCAAAAACATCTGGGATAGCTCCTCTTCCAAGATATTTCCACACATCTACTGTAATTAGAAACAGAATGTTTGTTTTTGGAGGTAGAGTTTCAGTTGGTACTTTCGATCAAGAATCAGAGTGCACAAATAATTTAATATGTTTGAATTTGGAAACAATGAATTGGGAAGGTCTAGTCATTCAAGTTGACCCAAAGGCTAATCTACCGTGTGCTAGATCAGGTCATTGTGCAGTTGGGATTGAAACTAGGATCTACATTTGGTCAGGACAAGACATGTACCAAAAGGTATGGAGAACCACTTAACAAACTTTTTCACTCATTTCAATATGTTTCTTGTTTAGGAATGTCTCCAAGATTTATGGTTTGTTGACGTAGATAAACCTCCAGCACCAACTGGATTAAGATGGGTTACAAATTTCATATTTACATGGAAGAATCCCTTATTTGTTGATTGTAACATGCTTGAGGTAATTCGATTTCTATTTCCATTATTTTGGTAGCACTTCAAATAATTACTGTATGTTTCTGGGAACAAGAGAAATATTTTTTGTATTAACATTGTCCTCCTATAAGCATTCTTAGATAATTGATTGAATTAGTAGTACACCAAAATTGTTTTTATAAACCCTCCAGAAAAATTAATGTAATATCTGTTATTGGACTAAATACTTCTATCTGAAATAAAGGAATATTTCCATCTATTTTGCTTCAAGATTTTTTGTGATTCTAACAAGAAATAAGTAATGGTACGAGGATGTATTGATATCTAGTTATCAATAAAATATCGCATTACCATAGCAACGAACAATAACTTATTAGAAGTGTCATTGTAAAGTTTGTCGTCAAAAAACTAGAGTTACGGAGTAAATTAAAAGAAAAAAGATGTCCACCAAAATTGTGAAAATTGGAGTATCAAGCCATCATCAAGTACCTGTATTTAAAAGTGTTAAGAGGTAAGCAGATTTACGAAGATATGCTTAATATCCTTGTTGATCAATGTCCTTCGTATGCGACCGTGAAAAATTGGACTGCAAACCCCTAAAGAGGTACATTTTCCATTGAAGATGATGACCGATCGGGAAGGCCAATTTCTGTGTCAGTCCCCGAAAATATCGATTCAGTTTATCAGACCGTCGAATTGGGCTGAAACGGATATCTGAAGCACTGAATATTTCATACGAACGCGTTCAGCATATAGTTAACGTCAATTTGGACATGAGAAAAATTACTGCAAAGTGGATCCCCAAATGTTTGAATGTTGACCAAAAGCGTGCAACGGTAGAAGCATCGCGTTCGATCTGTGCTCGATTTGAAAACGATGTCGACTTCTTAAATCAAATTGTTACTATGGATGAGACTTGGGTACATTTCTACGATCCAGAAACAAAGCAACAATCGATGGAATAGCGACACTCTGCTTCAGTTTTTTGGGATTGCCATGGAGTCATCATGATTTTATTTTTTAGTCAAGGGTAGAACAATAACTGGAGATTACTATTCGACATTACTGACCACTCTACGGGAAAAAATTAAAGAGAAAAGACGCGGAAAGCTATGCAAAGGTGTTTTGTTTTTGCAGGACAACGTCCCTGCACACAAATCTCATGTTGCCATGCAAAAAATTCGTGATTTGGGGTTTGAAATACTAGAACACCCCCCTTATTCACCAGATTTGGCTTCGTCCGACTATCATCTCTTTTCTCAACTGGTTTGCAGAGCAAAAAGAAACATTTTTTTTAAAGGTTGCAGGTTCGCTGTAATAAATGGATACAATTAAGTGGAGAATATGTTGATTAATAAGATATTTTGACGTTGAAATTTTGTTTGGTTCTATAGTAGGCTAAGAATTTTTCAATATATCCTCGTAAAAAGTTCGATTTTAAGGCCTGTAACCGGACCTCCATTTACACAAGCACATCAAAGAGCATAACTACAGTTTTCTAGAAATCATATGCACTGGAAAGACTACCAGTGGTACAATGTAATGTTCTCAGATTAGTCCATAAGGTATAGGTGTGGATTAGTATTAATATGGGGTGGTAATAATATTGAAGTCCACACTTACAGGGTGTCATTGATAGTTACTTGAAGCATTAAATCTGCTTCACAATTTACATTGGTCTATCTCTAAGAAAACTTATGGACAAAAATAAAATCACAACTGAGATTGGAAGTTGTAATTGATACAAAAGGAAATATACGTTATCAAAATAGGCCCTTTCATTGATTCAAACTTCTTATAAAATAGATATTATCCTGGGATTGTATTTTTTTAAAATTGTTTAATCACTTTTTTATGGATAAAATGAAATGTATGAAAATTTGATTAAATAAATATTTTTGTCTTTAGATTGAAAAAGTTAGCTTGCCATCGCCTCCGCCCTATTCTCCAACGATGTCACCAGCATCTTCACTAGGATCTACACCAGAATCATCACGAGTATCTACACCCGAATCAACACGAGCATCTACACCCGAATCATCACGAGCATCTACACTCGAATCATCACGAGCATATATACCAGAATCATCACAAGCATATAGACCAGAATCATCACGAGCATATATACCAAAATCATCACGAGCGTCATCAACATATAAAGCCGAATCAGATACATCAGAACCTGAATATCTGTTTGCACCACATCCAAACTATAAGTTTATTATGATGGTAGCGCGCAATGAGGCTATAAGAAAAAAACAGAGGAAAAAATCGAATTCTATAAAAGATAAAGGTATATTATCGAAACTAAAACTTTCCTCAGCAAAATCAAAAATAAAGATAAAAGTTTCTTCCTTAATTGGGAAACGTCCTATGCCTAAGAGTAAAGCGGTACTTGACAGTTCAACGCCTAATGTAAAATCAATTAAAAAAGTTAAAACAAAGAAAAAGTGATAAATTCAGAAAAATAACATGATCATGTGTACATTTTCCCTTGTTCAAAATCTTTTAATTCTGTGTATCGTTTCATATTTATGATATATTGTTTCCATTTTTGTTATATTACAAAAGTTTGTTCAGAGTTAAGGTTCTGCCGACATAATTTCCAGAAATTGTCATTTATTTTCAAGGAATATTTATCATGACAATTTATAATATAAGTAAAACTAGAATATAGTAAAATCCACTAGTCAAACCTATTAAGGATAATCTCATTTGCTTAATAGCAAAAATACTTATAGTCATTAAAACTCCTATAGACATATATATTTTATATAAGTCCAAAAACAAATTATGTCTGGGGTGCAGTACCTCCTGTTTGGTTGAATTTAGAAAAGAGTATCAATTTCTGTGATTTTTGGAAATTAAAGATTGATAATTGAAGATTAATAGAGACTTTTATTTAACTACCCTAGCATACAAACGAACCAACTATAGATCAATATTAGAAATGAAATTTGCAAAGAATTTTATAATTTACTTAAAAAAAAATGTTTTGTGAACAGGTAACCTAATACACTCTTGTACATATGTATATATATATATATATATATATATATATATATATATATATATATATATATATATATATACATATATTATATATATAGTATTTCTTTTGTTTTTGCCCTCGAAAAAATACTGACTTCGTCACCACAGTGTAAATTCAAAAAATGCCTTTTAGATTTTCGCATGCCATTCAATAGGAAATAGAAAGATGCATCTCTAGATAACTCATACAAAAATCTTGAAATCGATCTATGTTCATGAATTAAAAAAAAATATGTATGTATTATGATCGCGATATACAGTGCTTTTCAGATAAAAGTATCCACCTTTAATAACTTTTGTAATACTGGTATTTAGAAAAAATCCAAAAACACGTCAATTTATGTTGGAAGGGGCAAGCATTATGGCTTATTTAAACTTACTGGAAAAGCCACCCCCTCACCCCTAGCAGCATCCCCTTTATTTTTTTAAATTACTTTTCATATTTTTTATGTAAAATTTGGATACTCCTCTTTGAGCTGATTTCAATAATGTATAATACTTGTAGGTTAAAGTGGTTAGTTTATGAGATAAACAATTTTTCTTTTAAGAGCACAAATTTTACTTATTATTTACTTTCACCTTATTTGCCTGTACTAAAATAGGTTGTACAACAGTTCAAACTCTTTAATCTTTTTAACTGTGCTATTTATTCTACTTAAAAAATCCAAACAACAAAAAACTCTACTTTTTATTAAAGTTTGACATTGTCAACTAGAATTTGTAGTCACTATTGATAGTGTAATTTGATACATTATTTATTTTGTTTCTCTGAGATGGTTTACTCTTTGCAAGAAAGAATTGAAAGTGTAGGTTTATACTACCAAAATAATAATTGTGTAAGAGCTGCTGCTAGAATATTTAACGAATTACATGACGGAAGACATGCAACTCATAAGTATGTAATTCAACTGATGGAGAAATTTACCACAACAGGGTCTGTTTGCAATAAAGTGCATAAGCGAGAGGGACTCGTAAATAACGAAGCAATCCAAGTGGCAATTTTAGGGCAAGTCAGCTTAGAGGCTCAACAACCCCAATCGTTGTCAACAATAAGTAGAGCGATCGGTGTTTCATCTTCTACAGTTTTCCGAGTTCTATATAAATTCAAGTACCACCCATACAAAGTTAAGTTGGTGCACGAGTTGAATGAAGATGATTTTGATCGTCGTCTAGAGTTTTGCGAATCAATGAAGCAAATTATCAATAACAATCCACAATTGTTAAACAATATTTGCTTTTCTGATGAATGCTCATGGTCATTAAATGGCTTAGTAAGTAGGCATAATTGTAGATATTGGGCTGAAAGTGATCCAAATATTATGCGTGAATTCCATACACAACATCCCCAAAATTTAAACGTTTGGTGTGGTATCCTAGGTGACCACATTGTCGGACCTTTCTTCATCAACGGAAATTTAAATGGTGAATCATATCTTGAGTTACTCAGGGAAGGGGTTGACCCACGTATTACAACAATAATAGAAAATGATGATAACATTTCCGAAGATTTACTGGTATTTCAACAAGACGGAGCTCCCCCACACTATACTATGCCTGTCCGACAATTTTTAAATGAAACATTCCCCGCTCGTTGGATAGGTAGAAGGAGGCAGATGATGGAGTGGCCACCTAGGTCACCGGATTTAACACCCCTAGACTTCTTTTTATGGGGGTATTTAAAAACAAAAGTTTATGCTACCCAACCAGAATCTCTGGATGATTTACGAGAGAGGATAGAAAATGAATGTCGACAATTAAATCCACCCGTATTAAGCAATGTCAGAGAGGCATTTCAAAATAGATTATACCATTGTATGGAAGTGAATGGTAGTCATTTTGAACACTTATTGTAACTTCATAATAAATAGCACAGTTAAAAAGATTAAAGAGTTTGAACTGTTGTACAACCCATTTTAGTACAGGCAAATAAGGTGAAAGTAAATAATAAGTAAAATTTGTGCTCTTAAAAGAAAAATTGTTTATCTCATAAACTAACCACTTAAACCTACAAGTATTATACATTATTGAAATCAGCTCAAAGAGGAGTATCCAAATTTTACATAAAAAATATGAAAAGTAATTTAAAAAAATAAAGGGGATGCTGCTAGGGGTGAGGGGGTGGCTTTTCCAGTAAGTTTAAATAAGCCATAATGCTTGCCCCTTCCAACATAAATTGACGTGTTTTTGGATTTTTTCTAAATACCAGTATTACAAAAGTTATTAAAGGTGGATACTTTTATCTGAAAAGCACTGTATAAACACAGTTTTTTTTGCTCTCCTGAAAGTTGTCATTTTTGACCTTCGTGTTAGATCTTCAACGACGATATGTGATTATGTATTTCTATTTGTGTGAGCCATGTAGCACTCTAGGAGAAATGAGAAGAAAACAAAAGTATTTCTAATAATCAACTAGATAAATTTTATTGATTCTACTGTATTAGGTACTATTTTACAAATGGACATAAAAATCCACCAACTCACCAATAATTTTATACATTGTGCATGGAGGATTCTGTAAATATATTCAATAGAGTTGAAAGATTTCACCTATTTTTTGCAGTATTCAACACCAAAGAAATAATTTTATAGTTTGATCCTTTTTTTAATAATACTACCACATTGGAATAACATTTTTTTCACTTTGATCAAAAATTAAAATGATTAAACACATTAACAGAAAACTTGACAGGAATGTGATAACTGAAATATAAAGGTGGAGGTTTCACCTAATGAGATAACTGTATATACATATATATATTTTTAAATATTACAATGACAACAGGGGGCTTTACAGATTGCATCTTCTAAGCACGCTTTTTGTTGGAATATACCATTACTTAAATATGTTGATGGACCACAATATTCACAAATTATGTGTTTCTTTTAAAACTAAACCATTGAGCCTCTGGAAGTCTGAAAAAAGAATGAAATTCATTTTCAAATATTTACAGCTGAAAAACAAATACAATGGCTATTTACATCATTTTAATTTAGTACTGAATTACAACTTGAAAAATTGCATTAAATCTATTAAATATAAATTGCTCAATACAACAATATTAAAATTCTTCTCAACTAGTTGGTTTTTGGTTGACTACTGTAGGAGTCCAAGAAACTTACAATTTTTTCATATTTCAAACATTGTAGCTTATTCTAATGTGTGCAAAAATTGAAGAAAATATATTGTTTATCTTTTGACATTGAAAAATTCTTAAGGTACTTCTACTGAATACACTGTTTACATTTCCACTCACCAACAATCACAATTACACTGTCTAATGCGCGTTTCGAAAACCAAGTGATCGTGTAGTGGTAATATAAAGGGTGTGTTCAGTATGAACATTACAAACTTTTCAGATTTTTAGAAAATAGATGTGACACAGTATAAGACACATATCAAACAAAATAAAATGAGTTGATTATCAATTTGACCTAGTAAAAGTACAATCCTATCAAAAATAAAAAAACATGATTGCTTTGAACTGAATTTTGACCAGCAAATGTCGGAGGCAGGTATGATAATCTATGTTGTAATTTGTATATCCCAGAACAATGAAGATGAATATACAAATTCATTTAGTTTTACCAATAAGAAAAATCAAAGTTATAACATTAAGATTTGGTGAAAAATATAATATTAAAAAAGTCTGTGCTTACCAAATACACCCCAACAATTAGGCCGAACAACCCAATAGCACTTCCAAAAATTTCAATAATCAGGATTTTAACAAATAATGACGAATTGGCTGCATCTGAAATGGCTGCTCCAGATCCTACTTGCCCCACACAAAATCCACAGACTAGATTTACAAATCCAACAGTTAAACCTGATCCAAAAATAACATGGGATCCATAATGATTCTGGGAAAATACTTGTGCATTGCTGAAGAATTCAGTAACATCAAAGTTCTAAAATTGTGCATTTAAAATTGTTATGAGATAAGTTCAAAGGTTTGTGGATTCAAGCAAACATACATTACACTAGTTAACAGACTTATTCTAGTTCATTTATTATCATTGAACAAAATATAGATAAATTTTATGTTTATCGATATTTGAGAGAATAAATCAAAATATAAATGTTCTATATCTCATTTATAATTTGGGCTAAAAAATGTAATGTAGTTTTTTCATATATTGTTGAGAAGATTAATGCAACAAAATAAAACAATATTGTACCTTCCAACTACCACACAATACAATAGCCATAATCAAGCCATAAATAGCTACAGCTTCACAAAAAATAATGGAAATTAAATTTTTGGTTTTAATCCTAGGTGCTTTTACTCCAGCACCCACTATACTGACTCCAGTGGTGTGAATTCCTCTAAAATTATACTCAAATTTAAAAAGTCAAAATTACCATACAATTTATTAGGTTGAAAAACTTACGCTGCTGCTCCTACAACTGATAAAGATACTGCCAAACCAATTCCAAGAGAAGCCCACATATGGGGAGATACATTCAATAGGAACCTACATGTACAATCTGCTTATAAATCATATTTAGTAAACCAATCTGTTAATCTTATGGTAGTTTTGAAGTCTTATTAAATTATAAAGTAATTTATAATTATGAAAAGGCGTGATTTATTGATAACTTCTGCACATTTTAATGAATTAATTTAAAATATATATCATAGATTCTTTTTAAAAAATCTGGTTGGTTAAGGATAATGGGCACATTAAGGGAAAATTGTCACATATAATTAAATTTATTTCAATCATACATTTTCAGAAATTGGAAATATGGCATTTAATAGATTCAAATACAGGTCTATACAAAAATAGAAATTCTTAATTCACTTTTACACAGACTTTTTGATTGGGAGTTACTCATCATGTGACAAGATAAGTAGGTATTTAAACAAACAATCTATTGAAATATTTTGTATATGTTGAGACGTTTAAAATTAAGATTTAATGTATGTATAAAATTACTTACCATGCTATACTTATTTGCTCCCCTTTTCCAGTAAGTAAGTAATAGAGCCCTGGAACATAACTTCTGGTTAGGTCACATGCTTTTTTTACACACCTATTTGTATTATGCTGTAATTCGACTTACCAAAAATTATTAATGCCGATGTAACTAGAACGCTAAAAATGTAACTCAAAACGTATCGCATTTTCGTAAATCTTAACTTTCAATACGTAAACAAAAATTAGCAATTTTAAAAATTTTGGATTCTAATAATACATTGTACGAATGTCAAACGTTGTGGAAGCACTGTCAGGAATGTGTCATGTGTCATGTTATTAGGAGGGGATTATCAGATCAAAGATCTGCTAATTTAACAGATCCGTAACTGTTATTTTTGAATCTGGTGCTGTCTAATTTAATGAAACATTAATATTTGTTTGCTATTTAAATTTTATGTTTGTTCGTATTTTCCTTTCTTTGTATACCCAGGGTACATATAAATAAGATACTGTATTACTGTTCAATAAAAATCGAAGATAAAAATGCACATTACCACGCTAAAGAGGCCTTTAAAAAAATATATATTGAAAATAAATCTAGACGAAACGACAGAAGCCGTCAAAGGCTTAACAATAAAGGGAACCAAACTTCCAACAATAGAACTTGGAAAAACACCCAATTGAAATAGCCCAGAAGATATCATTTATAAAAGTTTTTCTAGTTTGTAAAATAAAGTTATGCCCAACTTACCAAACAATTTTAATCAAAAAAATTACTTTTTTCATATATAAAATAGACGAGAAACGATTACTTTAGTCTATAAGTAGCGACTAAAAATGATTACTAATCAATAAACCGATTACAATGCAATATTGGAAATAGCCAGATGAGTAATCCCGAATGAAATTGAAATTGGTAAAGAATAACACCTAAGTAGCTAAAGTACCAGCAAAAATATTAAGATATGCTTAATTCAGTTTCAGTGACGTGCTAATTATACAATAAGCCCATCTCTATTCTTGTGGGATTGTTTTTAAATGTCGGCGCCTATGATCGTAAATGTAGATAATATAAATAATTGACCATTTTAATCCAAAATAAAGAATTTTAGTTAGAAACCATCACTTGTCTTCAACATTCCTGTTAGAAACCTTGAAAATAAAATAGAAGCTTATATTTTGTACATGTTTCTGTACTAGTATTATCATTTCGGTACTTAATAAGCGTGTGTACAGATTGAATTTTTCATTGTTTTCGATTTTTTCTACCTCATTATTACATTGGTAATAATATAAAAAAGAATCATCAATAAATCATAAAATCAATGCATTTTATTAAACAGACCAATTGAACTATGTAGTTATTTAAAAAGTATGTGGGTGGCATATTTTTTTTAAATTTCCCGCGAAAGAATAGGTCAAATGGTTAGTCTGCATCATTTTTTTACCTATAGAGAGTGGCAGGTGTAAGGTCATGAACCTTATTCAATGTACTCATTCTATTCTTATGTTCAATGAAAGGTCGAACAGCAATTTATTAGCTATTAGCAAAACAAAGTAATTTTGCTCATATTAAGTGCAACAACTGAAAATAAAAACAAACCATGAAATTTTGATAGTTTATAATTTAAATGTTTATGTAGTTCCTAGAATAATATGGATATGGAGCAAACCATAAAAACAGAAATGTTGGTGGACAAAAACAGAAATAGTTCTAATAACATGTGTTTAACTGTTGAACTTTGTGTTGTTTGTGGTGACCGAGCTTCTGGTAGGCATTATGGAGCTATTTCTTGCGAGGGATGCAAAGGCTTCTTCAAGAGGTCAATCCGTAAGCAATTAGGATATCAGTGCAGAGGCAGTCAAAACTGTGAGGTTACCAAACATCATAGGAATAGATGTCAATATTGTAGGCTTCAGAAATGTCTCGCTTGTGGAATGAGAAGTGATTGTAAGTTATTTATTATAAAAAATACTTATTTCTCTAGCAGTATAAATATAACTTGGCAATTAATTTGTGAGAGCGGGAGAGATAGTTTATGTATTTTGTAGTAACATATGTATTATAATTTCATAACTTGTGAAAAAAGTTATGAGATCTTTATGATACATGTATTTTATATCTTCAACATTGTAGCTGTATGAATCGTTTTTCAGATTTTCTTAATACTTTTTCAGCTGTACAACATGAAAGAAAACCTATTATTGATAAAAAAGAATTCTTAAATAATTCTGAGATTAAGTTTAACCAAAATGCTGTAAATGCTGTAAATAAAATTTTTATTAGAAAAGATTTGAACTCGGAGTATGGCCTTCTTCCTCCGTTCTGTCCTAGTGATTTGGGATTGCAATTTTTAAATAAAAGAATTGGTAAGCTATATATCTATTTCCAAAAATATATATACATATTTAACCTTTGTACTCTCATTCCATTACTTGGGTGTTGTATATAAATTATTAAATACATATTTTTAGCTAATAGTACTACAGCTTCAGAATCTTTTCACCTATCTCCAAGTCAAGCCAGTGTTGAGGATGATGTTTCAATGGATAGTATTAATGCTAGTACTGAACTTAGTGATGCCCTATCTAGTGCAAGAGACAAACAACTTATTTCAAAAGCTTTAGATACTATGGCTAGAGTACAGTGCTTAAATGGGACAGATTTAAATACATTAACGAGTGAAGAGAAGTGTTTTGATTATGATGGACCTATTCTCCAAGAGCAAAATATGTCTTTCAATTTGTTGATACCAGGACCTGTGCCACCTTATTTAAATATCCACTATATTTGTGAAAGTGGTTCTAGATTATTATTTTTATCAGTATATTGGGCTAAAAATATTTCAGCATTTCAGCATTTAAGGTAATATATATTACGATGTTTGTTAGTTTTCACTATCTATATATTTAATAAATTTAGTACACAACAAATTATTTGATTGATATACAAGCATATTTGTCAAGAAATCACTTATATAATGTCAGTTTTTTATATGACTTCTAATATTTTTTTGGTTTTTATGGTATTGATTAATGCTTGAAACTATATATGTATATGATGGTGGTATTTTTGTTTTCAAAGATGGATGAGCCATGTGGGAAAACGGATTTGCTGATGTACAAATTCCATACACTCTGAACTGGTGTTTTCAGTAGTACTATATGCAAAAAGAAAACCAAACATGATAACTTAATATATAATAGCTACTTTATAACTAAAACTAAATGTCCTTCATGAGTAGTCTCACTTAAAAGTTGTATTAAGTACTGAACCATTTTATAACAGGGCATCATAAAAAGCACTCTATGTTTTGATGTTGGGTTAAGTATATTTAGAACTGGAGAATTTTAACTATTTTAGAAATGTTATTCATCTAATAGTTAATTGTAATTTGTTAATTGAATTAACATTGTTTTTACTTTTGTACTCGGGTAAATTTGAACCAATGGACTTCTAGAATTTTTAAGGTAGATCCAAGATAAATCCACCCCTGTCTGATCCTTTGTTATAATTTCCTTCATTGGATCTTGTATTGTTTTTAAAATTTTTCATGTTTGGATATTTTATATCACTCTCTTCATTCTTAGACATTTGTTTAGTTTGTATGAGGTATCTAATAAACTCATTCAACCATTGTTATTTTGGACAGCTATTATTCATATATTTTTAAAGTACCTTCAGTAGTTTTTTTTCTTTTTAATGATTTTCTATTTATGTCAAAAATAATTGTTGGTTTTAGTTCCGAAACGCAGATTTGTCTTCTAAAAAATTGCTGGTCAGAACTGTTCACTCTAGGATTGGCTCAATGTTCACAATCACTATCATTATCAACAATTCTCTCAGCTCTAATAAGCCACTTACATGCATCCATAGCTCAGGATAAAATGACTGCTACAAAAGTGAAACAGGTCACAGATCATATAGTGAAACTTCAAGATTTTGTTACTACAATGAATAGGCTTCATGTAAATGAGCAGGAATATGCCTATTTAAAAGCTATAACTTTATTTTCTGCCGACCAGCCAGATATATTATTAAGGAAACCTATTGAAAAGTTGCAAGAAAAATCATTCCAGGGATTAAGAACTTATTTAACTATCAATTTTCCTGATGATAATGACAGATTTCCACGGTAAGCTATGAAAATTGAAAAATACTAAATTCCTTAACACACAATTGAAAAGATGCATGCTGAAATAAATAAAAAATTGCATGAATTTATCTAATCAAATACTATTTATTTTGTGTTAATGTTAATTTTCAAATTATTTTTAAGGTTTACATATGTCTATGTTTCATTATTTATCCTTTTATAATGTTAATAATAAAAATATTTTTGATACTTTGAATCTAGGATAGGTAAATGATACCAGCTCTTAGCTGAGTAGCAAAGTCTTTCACATAATAATAATAAGTTGATGGATCTCTTTATGAAAATCTACTTAAGGGCTGTTGAAAAGATGCTAGGTACTGGGATTTTTTATAATACCCACCCAAATTCTATTAACTACATTAAAACTACATCAATAAGTTTGGTTACTATTACAATCATGCAATAAGTTACTGTCTTAGTTGAAGTTGTCTCTCACTTTGGATATAGGGTGGTTAAATAATAGATAAAATGTAATTTATATCATGTTTTACTATTTCATTTAATTCTCTATTTAACATTTCTGGAGAGGAGAAATATTAAGTCGGAGTTTCTGGAACCGTTCATATTCATACCAAACATGTAGTTTACTACCACAATTTTACTGTCTGACTCTCTTTTAATAACAACAATTTTCTTCAGAAATCAGAGATAAACAGTTTACTTTCGGCTTCTGAATATAATAACTTAGTTATCGAAGCCATGTCTAACAGCGTAATTGTCAGTATGGGTATGGTGGTTTCCAAAAAGAACACATATAGTTGTAGTAAACTGTGTGCTTAGAGTAGAAATAGAACTACTTTCTGTGCTGGTTCTCAGGAAAGGACGAAGTAAAAACGTTTATATTTTGAAAAAGCATTTTATTGGGTTAAGTACAGTAAACTTATCCGAAACCTCTTGGCTAAACTTTTACTTCAGCCAACTGCTGTCAGGGTGGATGTAAATGGTCCAGTTTGGGATTCATATTTACGAATGTTTTAAACTCTATATAAAAAATTTCTCCCGTACCTATTTCCGTTGCACTTATTCTGGGTGGTGTTCCAATTACTGCTTCATTTATGGTTTTGTTTCAAATTATTAAAAAAAAGAGGTTTTGATCCCCATGTGAGAATTAAGATTTTACAAATAGTTACAAAAACATTATTGATTTATAAAAAATCAATACTGAGCAAGCTTTGTATATGTTTTATTTTTTTTGTAGGTTACTACTATGTTTACCACCCTTAAGAGCAATTGAATCGAGTATCTTGGAAGAATTATTCTTTGCTGGCTTAATCGGACAGGTTCAAATTGATAATGTTGTACCATATATTTTGAAAATGGGAAACACTACATCTTCCTCGAGTAATAATAGACAAGTAAAAATGGAGCATCATCTAGATGATTTTTTTTGTAAATAAGTGCAAATTTAATCCTTTGATGGAATTCTAAGTAGTTTGTATAACCACAATATTTCCTTTAACTAAATGCATTGACGTCGATAATGTGTAATGAGGGATATAGGCATATTTTAACTGTATGATTTTATTTGTGTCTGCAGGGTAATTTCCCTTTTTATTCCGCCATATCTACGTCATTGTTCAATTTTGATAATATTTATTTGGGAAGAACTCTTTAACGAATGTAAATTAAATTTTCATTGAAGATATGGTGATTTAACTTCTACTTATATGTGTTTTTGTACTTATATTATTTTGACAAGTATGTTTTTATAATCTTTTGATATCAACAGGTAGTCTTGTAACATAAAAGATAACTGAAGAAATATTTGAACTTTTTAAAAATTGAATAAATTTTGTTATATATTAAATCATGGCAAATTTATATCATGCAGCATTCAAGTTTGCTATTTGAATAAAATACAAAGTTTTATATTCAGAATGAGAAAACTGGTATTACTCGGTCTCTAGAGTAGGTAGAAAACTGAAAAATAATTGGGGTTTGCTTAGTAAAACATTTTCGTAACACCATGGCAACATGGAAATGAAATTTTTTACGAAAATATTTTTAAAGCTGATATGCATTCCATGCATTTTCTTTATATCTTACTCGTAGAGAGCGCTAGATAGATGGCTCGTACCAAGTTTTATTAAATATCACTTTTTTAACGTTAGATTTATTAATCAAATTTTCAAGTGAACTGGAAGATCATTCAATTCCATACCAAAGAGGTATTTTTGCTAAAAACGATACTAGGCACTATTTTCGAAATTTTTTTATTTCAAAATAATGAAGTAATAATTGATGCCGCTATAAAGTAAGTGAGTAAAGTATAAAGTTAAGAATTAAACAAAAAATTACAAGAATATTGAAATTTAGACTAAGAACATAAAATAAAATTTATTCAAAGTAAGTGTTTTCACGAACTTTCAACATGGTGCTATTTTTTTTCTGAATTTGGACATTTCTAGCAGTCGTATTCCTTTCCATCCTTTTATTTCTAGATTGCAAATGGATTTCTCCTCAAAATAAATAGTCTCATTCAAAATACTGGCGTCTTATACTTTTTCTCACGTTAAATAAAACATTTAGCAGCTTTTTCCAACAATTTTTTTATGTGGTGCTCACGGTGAATACGAGCAAAACTCACATGAGCCGATAGGAAGAAAATACCAGAAATCCGTGTGAAATATTAAGTATTTATATAAGTGTATGTTATTAATTACATATTAATGACAGGCTGATAGCAAAGTGTGTTTTCACGTGCTTTAACATTCAAAGCTTTCTTGTATACACAAATCTACCTAAATCATTCGACGCTTTTTCATTAATGAAAAAGGTTTATTAATTTTTAAATTTGACTGTCTTCTCGGAAATGAGTAAACTTATATTGATTCAACAAAATTTGGACCATGAGAACATGCCTTTATTAATATTTCCAATGAATAATAATAAATATTGGTTGATATAGCAAATTTCTTCAATTTTATATCTAATTATCAAAAGTAATGTAGGTTTAAAACTTTTGCCAAAGAATGACATATTTTTTATCCATTTATTGATCTTAATGGGATGTTGAAAATATCAGAAGAGTAATTTTCAAATTTATTGTGTAATATTTTTATTGTATATATGTAAAAATGAACGAGAGTTGAATCGCGCTGGGAGTTGGGTTTCAACATTCAACTCAAGCCATAATCAACAGAATCGGGGAAGGGTTAGGTTGATTATTTGCTCGTTATACTGGGAAATGATCTGATTCCAAGTCTGCCTTCTTCGCAAAAAGTCATGTTCGAAAAGGATTCCGCGGGCAGAATTATCAACAAAAGAACTAGGTTTACGGGTTGAACCGCGAGTGAATTTTGAAAATTCTCGACGTTTCGGCTCCGATTTTGAAGCCATTATCAAGAGAGAGATGGGGTTAGGTAGTTATTCGTTTATTGGATTCAATCAAAGAGGGTGATTTGTAATTTAGTCTAGACAAATTTCCAGCACGGTACAACTCGTGAAAGTTCATTTATGGAAGCGAAATTCTGAAAAGAGTGAAAAAGTGTTCAACTGAAACTAATTTTTAAAGTTAAATTCACATAAATGTATAGGTCACTGGCTTAAGAACATTTAATATAAATTATTAAGTTATGCCCATTTTTATAAATATATCATCATAAGCTGCCAAGATGAAACTTGGTGAGGTTTCTGAAAGTATTTAAGAACGGTCTTGATTATATCATAAAGCAGAGTTGATCTACTGACAATAATAATATGGTGTTCACATTTTTTATAGTAACACTATAAAATTAATAAGCTTGTTTAAAATATCCAATGATGTAAATTAAAATAATGTCTAGTCTATTTTAATATTTTTTTGTTGCTGTAGCTTGTGCTAAATTTCGAATAGCTTCTCTATGTGAATCTTTTTCCTTTTGGTTTTTGTAGTTGTAGTTGAAATATTGGAATGAAGTATTATTTAAGTTCAATTTCTTCCTAGAATTTTTAATATATTTACTAAGATATTTATTTAATGCCAAATTTTTACTAAGATTTAATGCGGCTGACTAAGTAAAGTGACTAATGTTTGAAAATCCAGCAAGTTGAAGGATAAAAATTATTAAAAATTATCTTATTGCATAAACAAGTTAGTTTATGATTGACATATTCAGTTCGGGGTATCAGTATTATAAAATACTTGAGCAAAACACAATGAAACAGCGACCAATATTGTAATAAAGTGAGCAATTCATTTTGGACACCTATTGTAGGTGTCAAGTCGATAAGTCTTTAATTCCTTGTAAAATTTTAGTTTATGCTTATTTATATGCCTATGATATTTTTCCAACCAAGTGTCTTCTTTAATAGTATTCAAGATTGAATTCGTTTTCTCAAAAATGTTTCGTTAGATTTGTCCAAATCTACTTCAGCGTAACCCCCATCAACTCCTTAGAACTTAAAGGCGCAGCGGAGTTCCATCTTAGAAGAATAATCTAGTAGCTGGAGAAAGAAGTGCAATTGCAGCATATTGAGCTGCAATATATTACTCATAGAATGTAAATTTTTGCGTGTTTGGAAAAAAGAACAGAGACATTCAGTTCTCAAGAATCCCTTTCGAGTTGCTTATTATCTTCGTGCTATTACAAGCGATTTATAGTCATTGCATATAATAATTTTCCAATCTCATAATAATACCTAAAACTTTCTTCCAGTTATTCGATTACTATATATATAATGTCCCCAAAAGAATTAAATTATATTCAATTGTGTATTTTTAAAAATGACTATTTCAAATTCCTGTGCAAATCAAGTTGTCTTGAGGAATATTGTGTTAGATTTTTTAGTAGATATTTTTAATGTTGGCACAAACATTAGTAATTATATTAAAAATATGTATGTTAAAGATTAAGTGTATTTCGGAATTTTTTTGTTCACTAATTATTTTACGAATTAGGCATTAAGTCCTCCAGCAATGCAACTTGTGAAATTGAGTTGTTTCGGCACCTTGTCATAATGAAATCAATCGAACAAACATGGTCAATCACATTAAGTAATTGGATGTCATCTGCAAACCAAGGGGATATGGGAACGTTTACAAATTATGTAAGGTATTTTTTTGGAATATTGGATGTGCCCTACCTCCATTTAAGGAAATGTCAGGTTTGAAGATATCCACCCCCCTCTCTTACGTAAGAAATATGGTTGAAAATATTTATATATTTAAGAGTTCAAATCACAGTAAACAATTCTTATATAATGACACTACTTGGAAATGAAATAATTAATTATACTTGCATACATCATAGCTATTATAAATTATTTCATTATCTTTAATCTAAAGAACACCTTTTAAAAATTACTTCCACATCTTCGCTATCGATCCATTCACAATCAATATCTTTTTCATTATTTGAATTCTCAATAACATACATTTTATCATTTTTTCTTGATTTTAAGATAGCATTGGATGCAATTTTTTTATGCTTTGGTTCTATGGCCCAACATGTGCGCAATTGCTTCTTTCTTCGATGCAAAATACATTCCACAAGTAATACAAACTCTGTTCTTCAATTGATCTCTTACTGATGATGAACAGTAATAATCATATGGCATCATCTTTAAGGTTGATAATCAATTGACAAATTTAGAGACATTTTTGGAACAAACCTCACGTAAGGTCAAGTGAATCTCACCCTCAATGAGTATTCAACTCCACCCACCACTCAACGAGCCTTACGTAATTTGTAAACGTACCCTATATCTAAAGTAACTCTGCACACCTGTAAGATTTTCCGGGATGTGATTTATATAAAATAGAGTTATTTTCCTTGAAATACTTTTCTTCACTAAATAAACCATCTAATGTGTTTGTTCTATAACAGAAAATAAATAGTAATTCAATAAAACCTCAAGCCTATAAAATAAGTCTCTAGAAATTCTATATACGTAACAAACAAAAAATTACATATTTATTATCTCTGGTCCGGCATTGCATTAGTACTAGTAGTTCCTTTGACTTTTTCTAAAGATAAGCTAATTTATGATAAGCCGTTTTTTTCAAACAATTACTGAATACCATGTTTGTAATTATTTACATATTGTTGCAACGTTGGTTAAATAATAATGATATATTTTAGTGCAATGCACATTTTCACTATGTGATAATCGCAAAAGGTGACGTGCCTTTGGATTTAATATATTTAGACAATATTGTATATACTCTGACAACAGTGTAAATGTATTTTGGAATTGCAATACATATTTTTTACTTATACATTTGTGTTTATTTTTACCAATACCAAACTTCAATGCATATTAAGTATGAAACAAATCTGAATCAATGAATTATGAGGTTGACAATGATCTTATTTAAAGTATATGCTCCAACAATGCTTGACCCCCCAAGATTTTTATCGAAATTAAAAAAAAATGTCAAATTTTATTATGATGGAGGCGAATTTTCCTGAAAAATTCATAACCAAAATGCAACTCCCTGGAGCCCCCCATCAATCTTTTAATGTCAATAGCAAGGTGTTTTGTATTGATTAATTTATTTGTTGAATACAGGAATAACACATAATTTCACTTTTGACTATATTATGCAATAAGTAGATGAGTTGAAAGCTACAAGCGACGAAGTACAACGTCCAGTGCAAAATGAAGCTGTTGATGTGGTTGTATTGAATCATTTCCAAATTAAAAATCGGCAGTTTGAGACAACTACTTCGAGGATCTGATGTTTTGGTATCTAGTATTGTATCCCATATATTTTATCCTTATAAAATAAGGTTAGTGCATGAATTAAACGAGGATGATCCTATTCGTCCTCTTCATTTTGTGATAAATTTATCAGATTTTTATTATTGGACAGTTATTTATTGACAGAAATATCAATGGAATTTCTTATTTAAAAATTTTAGATGTTAGACATTATTGATCCAATAATTAATCCCACCTTAGAAAGTAATAACTATCAATTAGAGGATCATAATTCTCAAACCCCCATATTATTATAAGCGCGTAAACCAATATTTTTCGGGGCTGTGGATTTAAATAGAGTCCAATTGATTGGCTGGACTATGGAGTGTAGAGAAGGAGGAACATCTCTTATGGACGGTACGTTTAAAATATGGTCTGAATTCTGTAGGGATAATACGTGGCGCTGATTGTACTATGGGATTGAGATCTGAAGTTAAACACTTACTGTATAAGAAATTATCAAAGTTGTGACTGACGTTTGATTATATTCATGTGAAAAGCTGTGCAATCCTTAATATCTTATTAGATTTTTATTTTTATTAAGAACT
Source organism: Diorhabda sublineata (assembly GCF_026230105.1). NCBI lineage: Eukaryota > Metazoa > Arthropoda > Insecta > Coleoptera > Chrysomelidae > Diorhabda > Diorhabda sublineata. Next base: position 11,654,126 of record NC_079485.1, on the reverse strand, counting down.
TGATATATTTCTGTACCTGCTTGCATAAGCTAATTACCAATGATATTTTAACAAAACTATAATTATTATATTTGTTGCGGATAGAGTTCAATATTTTATTTCTATGAACCAAAATGTTTTATTTTCAATTATTTTATTATTCTTATTGATATTTTTATATGACTATAACTATTATATTAGTTGAAATTCAATATTTTATTTTTATGCACCGAAATATTTTTTTTATTATTCTATTATTTTTATTGATCTAATTATATGGCTATAATTATTATATTAGTTACGGATAAAATTCAATATTTTATTTTAATGAACCAAAATGTTTTTTTTATACTATTTCATTATTGTTACATGATTCTACTTTTTTTCATATTAGAATATATGTATTATCTCAACCAAATAAATAGCTAAATAATAAAGTTAATTTAACGAGATTCTGTTTTGTTAATCGTTTCACTATTTTAATACTACTAATTTCATTATCACGGTGCATTATTTAAAGCATTACTATACAGTTATTTTCAAATCAGCGCGTAAAATTCAAGCGAATACCCTCTATAATCAGCGCCACCTATTTTCCCATCAAAAATCAGCTCACATTTTTTAACCCAGAGATGTTCCTCCTTCTCTACACTCCATAGGCTGGACAGATCACCAGAGGATTCATTTTTGCGGTGACACCTACATTCAAAAATACGCACTACCCCGCCTGAACATTTTCTACAGATCCAATAAAACGATGATTACTAACGTGTAGAAATGTTAAACAGTTTATGTGTAATATTTTATAATATAATTAAATTCATTTCATATGAAACAGAAAGTTATATTTCGCATTTTTGTCGTTCTATAATATTATTTTTAATTAATCATTTATGTGAGCCTTTAGCCAAAATTCGGTTTCAAATGTATAAATATAGTTAAAAAAACATAAAAAATACGCGTTTAAAGGACATCAAACTAAAAAATTAGAAATAATTTTTAAAACAATAATGAATGAAAAATAGTATTAGTGAGAAAAGAGTCGGCACGAGAAATATGGAACATAGAGCCATACACTTTTTTCAAAATAATATTAGAATTTTTCATTCATTATTATTTTCAGCTTATTTTAAAAATAAAATTTTTCAAGTTCTGGTCATTACTATTGTAAATATCCAACAGAGGGAAGACGGATGTAAAATTCTTCTCGACCAACATAATAAAATTTAAGGTGTTAAATTTTAGAGTATAAAGTAAAATACTGATACAGTTGTAAAATTTGTTTGTAAAGAGAAAATTTACAAAATGTTTTTACAGCGTGAACTGGATTTGAATCCATGACCGCCGAATCCGGGGGTTGACGCCTTAATCCGCTTGGCTAACGAACGGAATTAAAGTGGTAGGATATACTAACAGTAATAAGCCACAAAGGAGAGTTACAAACAAACAAGCTCACAAACCCACATTCAAGTGAGGCTAATAAATGCGTGTTGAAAAATAGCTTTGATAGCTAATGATTTGTGAACACATGTGATGTAATGAATACACTGTTACACTACACCAACACTGTCTGATGCGCGTTTCGATAACCAAATTATCATCTTCATGCTGAAGAGAGACGCGCGTCAGACAGCGTATTTGTGAGTGTTGGTGTAGTGGTAGTGTAAACAGTGTGTTCAGTATTAATATCATCAATGGTTCCAGAAATTCCAACTTAGATGTAATGTGTCAGAAAATAGTTGAAAAGTAGATGAATATAATTTTATCCCACTGCTTTCGAACTCACTGTATACATCAAGTGCACACACTTTGTGGTATTACTAAGTTCATTTACTCCTTAACTATATTCAAATAATTTTAGGAAAGAGTACAATTATCTATGATAATTTCAACTTTACTCAATAGCATATTTTTCAGTTAATTTCCTGTTTGACAAACTTTTTTTATGTTTCTGTACATATATGTTCACAATATAATTTTTAGCTTTGTCATCATCAGCACCTTTTATTTAAATAATTCTCAAAGCTTCAATATTTCATTTTCAATAGTTTGAATAAATTCTATTAAAACAACCGTCATGATATAAAAATCTGGAAAAGTCCAAGAAGGATATAAATTTACAATTTATTGGTGCATGTACGTCAGCTCTCATGTTTTTGTTCCTGATAATTACATTTCTATATTCTGGTACTTGAAATATTATTATTATCATTAATTATAAGTTAGGTACTTTTCGAATAAAAGGTTTCTTCCCAAATATTTTGTTCCAAAATTGTTGAAAGTACAAAATGTGTCTTGGTGATTGTTGTCGGTCAAATCCAAAAATAATTTCGACATAATACAAGGTCAGAGTACTTTGATAAATAAAACAAGGGTTAAAGTAAAGAAACAATTTATTAACAAAAATGATTAAAATAAAAGTATAAAATATTCTTTCATAAATAGGTGTTAAAACTAAAACTACTATTAGACTAAAATCACATGAACCACCGTGATCTAAGAAAATAAACAGGTATTTCTTAAATGAGTGCCAATACTGTCTTATACATTTGACAAAAGAGGTAAATTATGCTGCTTTCTAATAATGAATACTGGTAATAGACATTTTATGAAAACATAGTTATATCGTTAGTGTATAGCTGCAGAAATTGTTATATTGGCAGTGTATAATATCTATAAGTTGGCCCAGAATTATGTACAATAATTTCTAAATTGAGAATACTTCTTTATAACATGAATTTAAAATATTTGATAAAATAGCTTCCATATTTTAGGAGTGATTAGGATACATAATTCTGGATCACTGTATGTATTTTGGTGGTTATTGAATTAAAATATTACAAAAGGGTGAATTATATCAGCAGCTAAAATAAAACATATTTTGAATTTAACTGACATTTTTTCACATCTAAAACAAGAAAATAACTCGAAATATATGAAAGTATTAAATATGATTCATTTACATAAATAAACATAAAAATTCTTCTTTGCGTGATTTGTATTTTAACTTTGTCTTAAAATTCAAAATGTGCACAAATCATTAGTAGCTAATACAGTAATTGGCCATATTCTGTAACAAAATCCTAAATTTATTGGATGTTTAGCAATGAATTTGTAACCCAATATTTTTTCTATTAAATTATGTTATTATCAGTATTGAATATTAATGGAAGGACCTAAAAATAGATATTCAGTTATGGTAAAATTATTTAAAATATTTAAAAAATATTGATTAACTAACAGGTCGTAATATGATTTGGTAGATGAAAATAATATATTGGGATTGCATTACAGGATCACCCTATACTGCATTACACATTAAGTAAGACTAAGCCCAGATCACCCATTAAAAACGTTACTATGTAACATTCATATAGAATACATATCACAATGTAAAGGAACATACAAGCACCGGATATTGCAGTTGCTACAGACAAAATCCACAGACCCCAATGCAGACATGGGTTCTCGTGATACTTGGGTCTGTTTTCGTAAATTTTGTAGATTATAAAAAAGTAATGCTGCTCCCACAACTTTTATAGTATATTTTGAATCCATAGATCATCACTATGAACATGCAGAAGTTTTGACGACAATTTAATAATTTTATTATTAAGCAATGCAACTTTAATATGATTAGTTATATCTTCTCTTGATAATTTCCCAATTATTTCCTGCCAAACGTAAATTATATGATTTTATGTCCATCTAACATAATTTACATTTATCTAAGTTCGTCCGAAGCGAGCTAGCGCCCGTTGAAAATTACGCTGTCAAATCAGTTTTTCACGTATATCTACCTACAAAGTTGATAAATTGTATAAGCCTGAAGTGAAAATTTGTTTACTATAGACCAAGCTTGAAATTTGTAGGTAGCTACTTTTTTGGGATTTATTAAAAAAACTGAATTGCTAGCTTCGTCTTTAAAGGGATAAAGGTAATTTCGGTTAGTTGGTCATAAAATAACATTTGTCATTTGCTTACCACAAAGGAGTTTCTGAACACCCTGTATGTACATGTCTTTATCTTACAAAGGTGGAGTGTTGTAGAATTTTCTTATTTATTTGTTTAGATATTTGTCACGTTAATTTTGGAGCGTTATCGACCTCATGGATGATACAATAGTTAGTTTTGGTTAGTTAGTGGCAGCCAAGATGCAATGGTAAGATAATTGCATAATGTCCCAATAACGTGCAAGATTCATCATATGCCATATGTTGACATTTCTAGCAATTAATTGCAATATCTTGCACCATGTTAAGTTGCCCTTTGTGAGTAAAAATCATCAAAGATATAAATCGTATTCGAACAGGACTGTTCTTTTTTAATGTTCTCAATATTATCTGGAATGGTATACTCAATTAAAGATAAATTGAAATGAAGTTGTTATTTTATTTTTCTTAGTCAAAAAAGTTTCTCGTTTTTGATTTCTCCAGTAGACTAAACTTTAAGCCTATATGCATATGTTTGGTTATTTTTTATTAAGATAATTTATTAATTAAACGAATTTCTTTGTTATGATATAATTGGGAACAATTTTATACATAACGTTGATAGAAAACCAGTAAGAAATTATATATACCTTTTGGAATGAAAATGATGAAAATTCGGATCTGGTGATTAACATCCATCTGGGTAGTGGTGACCAAAGCCAAACAACCTTTTTCTATAAAAATAGAAAATTATCGAATAGCATATATAAATCAGCTTGACTATAGGAAACCAACTGCTGCAAATATTTTTCAACTTGGTCTTATTTTTGATAATCTATTTACATATCTTTTTTATTGGATAAAAAGAATTCTTCATTTTCAGTTACTAACAATAGTTCCATTTTGGTTATCATTACTGTAGTTGGACTGTGCAATTTGGTATTATATTTGAGTATAACTTGCTAAAATATTAAATACACTAAATCAATACATTAACGATTAATAGTTTTATTTTCAATTATTGACATTATACAATAATATGAAATTTTGAGTGTTCTATTTTTTTAAATTTATTAAAAAACTGAGGGGGCACTAGGTTATTTTTGTACAATCAAATCTACCAATGTAAACTCGACTGTTCTACTAGATTTTCACTCCACTCTGAGTACCCTACTTTGCTGTGATTTTGTTAGCATCGAACTTAGTTATATTAAAACTAGAGCTGAGGTGTAGATTGAGTCCACAAAAAAAATTTTAAAACGATAATTTATTGAATTAAAGTTTATTTTTGATAAAATATGTCACAAGTAATTTAAATTATAGTTGTGTGCCATGATGTTTTGAAATAAATTAATTCTAAAAATATAAACATGAAATTTAATAATTCCTCAATTATAATTGAGCTAAGCTTTAATTCGTTAACATTTGTGATTCTCTTAAAGAAATTTTAAAGGATGTTTTGTAAATATGAAAGAATCGTTAGAAGATAAATCTGGTGATCTGGGCAACTTTATGGAATAATAACTGAAATTTACACTGATAGATTGGATTTTTACATTAATATTTCTATGTTTCAAAAAATATTTTACCCAGGCGTAAGTACTGAACTATATTTTGAAAGCTTACTATTGTTCCAAAAGAATGACTTGCCACTTCTATAAAAGGTAAATTGTATTATTAGATTTTTAAACATAGAAATCTATCAATATATTATTTTACAGTGTCAATAATTGAGATTTCAGTTTTAGTAATTTAACAAAATATTTTTGATATTTAACACATAATGATAACACTAGAATTAATAAGCAATAAGATTTCTACTTATAACTATTTCAAAATTATTTTTTATTTTGAATAATAAATCTCACTAAAAACTACCCGCAAAAGCAAATTTCTGAAATAATCACAAATAAACATGAATAAAATTGCCAACAAAATTTTCTACTCATTAATTAACAAAGAATGCGTTGGGAATATTATAAAAAATATTGAGGGTGTGCCAATTTGATTGAAGCATCAAAACTGTACATTCATTGATAAATTTAATGTAAGCTGACATTTCATGTGATACATACAATGGAAATAATCAAATATCAACGATCTTGGACCATTTATTTTATCATTATGTTTAGTATATTTTAAGTATAAATATATAAAGTGGAGTTTTTACAATACCAAATAGTAAAAACACCCAACTACTACTGGTTTCATATTTACACAGAAACAAAATAAAACTAGAATCCAACAATAAATAACAGACAGAAGAGGAAAAGATTTCAAATTATCTCACCTTGAATGAGACTGTAAATATTTTCAGGTGATTCGAAAAATTAAATTTTAAATTTGACCAGTAATGCACTATCTAGAATTTTGTTTATTTCGACAAAATTAAATTTCTGAAAACGGACACAAGCTCTCCACAAATTTTCCAATAGGTGATAGAAGAGTTTTGCCCTGAAGTATTCCAAAAAATTAACTAATAATTAGGGCTTTCAAGTAACTGAGGAAGGGTTAATTAAAAATAACTATAATTACTATCTAAAAGAATAGAATAACTAAATGATTTGTATTTTTGTTTATACTTGGGATATTAAAATTTTTTCCTAACGTTAATGTAAAACAAAATGGGAACAACAAAGCTTTTCAATTTAACTGTTTACCAAATTGATTATTTCCAGATAATAATACCATTTTATGATTCAATCAGAAATTGATACATGTCATAGTTTGACTTTATGAATTGGATAGCAAATTCTAATTTATTGGTTGAATGAAATAAAACCAATCGATTGGTTAGGCCAATATGTATGAAGAAACTTAGTAGATATGAAAACAATATGTGGAACCAACTATAATGTTGATTGATATCATATGAAATTTTAGTTCAAATTAAAGTGGTTTATTTAATACGCTTGTACAAAATTGTTTCAAAGACAACTTATGAGTGATCATTAAATTATTAAAAACTGTCTATTTCTCAAGAGTGTGATACGTATGAATAATAATCTATGCACACATTGGCTTTCACTTTACTATGAACACAGGATAAATAATAAATTTACAATTCATTTTTAGACTGTATAATTTGAAATCCGTTATTATTGCACATATAATTTCATGAACCTTGGAAAAAACTTTTTATGTAGGAGAGAAGCAACTTTCAGTAGAAAACTAACTTCATTTTGTTTTGCTAATTTCTTCCAGCTAAACTTGAGTATTTTTAAATGGTACGTACCTACCTAAAAACCCTAATGGAAAGGCGAATGACTGACGTTGTGAACGAGCTGACATTAGAAATATAAGTATCACAATTTAAAATATCTTGGAACTATTTTGCGTAATTTACGAACAATTGATTTCAACTATATCACTAAGGACTAAAATAAATGGAAGCACTTTGTTGATCTAGCTGTGTTCATAGTGACATGAATCATATAATTAACAAACTTTCAATCATAAGTATAATACAGTTTTTTTCAAGAAAACATTCAATAAATTTTCTAACAAAAATGAATTTGTGCATGAAACAAGTTGAAAAACTGTCGAAAACCAAACATGTCTTGCAGATATTTACATACATATGTGCTAGTTTTGTAATGTAATCAAAAGAAACTTAAAAGTATTTATCAAGATTTGGAGAAAAATATTACTTGTTTTTAGAAATAAAAAACTGTTTATTATAAATATAATAAAGTGTTTATTGGATAATATACACCCAAAAAAGAAATGTGTTTTGATCGATTTTTGGTCACAATCAAATGCTTAACAAAGTAGTGCCTATTATACTTCAGAAGCATCGTGGAAGAGGCGTTAATCTGGTGGTCTTAAATAATTACTTGTTGATAACTGAGAATTTCTTGAAACTTACGTGATATTCACTCTCTGATTGACACATGTTTAGATAACCAAACTATCTTCTTCAAACACCGAAGGTAAATTGAAGATGATAATTTGGTTTTTCAAACGTAGTAATGTGTTCAGTACTTAGTTTTCTGGGCCAGGTAAATATCCTTATGTATGTTAAGAAAATATGCTAGTATCAAAGAACTTCTTTTGAATGGTAATCTTGGACTACTTCAGCCACAATCTCAGAAATGAAAGATGTCTTTTGATAAACCTCTTACCTAATGAGGTAATATCCAGTCAGGAATTTAACAGCTTAATATTGGAATGTCCTCTTCTTATTTGAGGAGGCAACTTTGATATTTTACTTTTCTTCTGACACTGCAGACATATTCTAGTGTTTCAAATGAAAGAGTGGAAGATTCTTGACATTCCTATGTGCTTCTTGATTTTAGATTGTACATACATCTATTTGGAACACTTATATTTAAAACTGTTGAGCAAAAAAATTGCGTGCAGGTAGATGAATAAATTACCTCCAAAACGTAATAAACAATGAACTTGTTTTAAGTATACAGAAAAATGTATGTAAATTCTGCAAAATAACTGACGATAATTCCCGTGAACAGATGTGTAATACTAAAACTAAACAACATAACATTTTCTATTTATTTCAAACAAACGCACATATATTCAAATTAACAATCTTAACAAAAATACATTGTCTTAAGCTTATTTAACCTTCTATACAATAGATTATGAAACAATATTAAAGGTGTGACAAACATTGTTATTTCGATATTCTCAAGGAATTTATTTTACTTTGGAAGACATATTGGAAGCAACTTACAAACAAAGTGAATTTTACTAAGTTAACAAAACTTTGTTAGTGACAATAGTTCTTTGGTAACTGTGAATTTCCAATCACAAACCAAATAGTAAAATTTTCCGCAAGTAAACTCACGTTCCATTGGCGTATATCAAGAAACCATGGTAAAACTTATTTCTATTATCATATTGTCTTCAAAAATTAACTTTTTTTGGTTTTTGAGAGATCGAAATATAGGAGCATAAACTTGGAAGTGGTAAAATTATGGTCTCAATTATCCATAAATGCATTAGTCTGTCTAATAAACAATATTAGGAAATAAACGAGAATTGATAAGGACTATAGTAACATGAAGAATTAATTCTAGTATGAAAACAGTGGGACATTCGGAAGACGAACTATAGAAATGTATGATTATCATAATTTGATTGCAAAATACCTTAATTTCTTCGTAATAGAGAAAAAAATGACATATTATGTTTACTTGAGGGATCTTTCAAGAAAAATAGTAAAATGACAATAATAGTGGTGGAGAACAAAATGTGATATAATAGTATCAAAAATGTACAACTGCATACACAAATGGAAAATTTTCAGCTTAAGACTGGATGTAGCAAAATCTGGTGATTACAATTATATGTTCATTTGAAAAAAAAAAACAAAAGTTGAAATATTTAGTAATTTACAAATAATACTGTTGAATTTGCATTTACTATAATTTTGAATTTTTTATTCAAAGTAATTGTATCATCAATATATTCCCATTCTGCAAAGAGCTGTCTTATAGGTTTAAAATTTTACATGTGTTACTTTCGTTTTAATGTGGAAAATTTAAATTAATACCTTGTTTAGTATTAATACTTATTTTGTTTTTAACACAAATATTCAACTGTTAGCCAATGGAACATAACCGATCCTACTAACTATTAAAAATACAGAAAAAAAAATAACTTGTCTCAAACGTCAACAAATTTCTAATATTGATTATATCTCTCAACAAATATTAGATCTCAAGAAAATAAATTAATAGAAAAACAAAACAAAAACAGTCTTTCCTGCAAATATAAGTGACCAACTGATACAAAACAACTGTACAGTGAAGTCCGAGATCAAAAAAAAGACTGAATAAACTTGTGCTTATTAACATTTGATAGGTGGTTTGTTAGGATATCAACTTTTAAAATGTTCTATTTGTACTTTTAAAAAGTTAATATCAAAATATTTAAAAAAAAATGACTATATCTCCACGACTAGCTATATTTATTCTAAACATTGGTAGACCAACTAATTTGATAACAAATATTAATTTTTATATTAATTGGAAAACAAAAGGTGTCTGATTTTAACTGCTGTTTGATAAAATTTCTATTGATATCTTTCTGGAAGAAAGAACAATGTAATTTTTAGTAACTGTACTATGTGTAAAATAAACAGGGTACTTGCATGGTTTGAGAAAAAAATTATTTTCGATAGTTTATATACAACTTTTATTTTTTTTATTCTTTGATCAAGTTTGATTTGATAGAGTGAAAAATTATTAAAAATTCAAAAATTTTAAAGGTAGTTTAAATATTTCAGTAAGGTCGCCATTTTGCGTGACGTCATAGGTATAAAATAAACATTGAACATATGATACAAAGTAAATTCTCTCACTCATTCTAAAATAAGCGTTAACTTAATTAATCTGAAAAATGGTATATAATTCGACTTTTGTGCTAGGATGTAAAAATACCACGACAAAACACCTGCTAAAGTTTTTTTATGATGCCAAGAAATTCAAATATACTACAACAAAAATGGTTTGAAAGTGTTGGTCGTTTTGATGATCATGAGAGATATAACTATTTTTCTTGACAAGATCATTTTAATTTAAGTAACATTCAAATTTAACTTATTTTAATATTATATAGTAATAAAGTTTATTATACTTTTAATTTTTAACGTCATTATCTAATAATGTAAGAATTTAACATATAAAACATTTATTCACTTTATTCTTATACATAAAAAAATGTTTTATTTATACGTAACTGTAAATAGAAACTGTTCTATAACAGCACACGCTACGTTGCCGGTAATGATAACCTCGTGATCATCAAGCAGACAACTGCTCAATGTTTTTATTAAACATATGACGTCACAATTGAAAACCAATGAGAATCGTTTTCTTACGTTGTTAAAAATTTGAAATTTTTGCAATTTTCAATTAAATATTTAGATATTAATTTTTCACTTTTAATTAAAAATTTTACTTTCTGACATTATTTCATATCAAGAACTTATAAAATAAACAAAAAATTAATACTTTTAAAAAAATGCATGTACCCTATTGTAAGGCTGGTTAAATTAATAATTTAACTGAAAAATTTGTGTTTCTTTTGAAGAAAAGTTTATACAAGTATAGAATAACTTCATGATTTATTTCTAATTAAGATCTCCTTTGATTTTATTACTTTACTTTTTTTATATTATTATACTTTTAGTTTTGGTACTTATTGTTACCAAGCAAATTGTGTGAAAGGATCTGAGAATTATTTAATTCATTAAATATCAGAAACCATTGAGCACATATTATTCTCCATATCTGTAATTGTTAATTTAAAAGTTGAAGTTATGTATAAAAGTAAATATTACCATTTTTAAAATTAGTTGGTTCCTATTTAATGTCATTTTTAATATTGACTGTTTCCACCTATATCAGTGTCAAGCTTAGGCACAAGAAAATACTAGTGAAAAAAAAATATTAATCAAAAGTTAGTATCTTTCGGCTGAGTCTACTACGGGTTATAGGAGTCGAAGTTATTATTTCCTCTTCGTCACCTGAAAACATTAGTTCTGAATCAACCAAATTCTTTTCACCTTCAGCATCACCATCTGTTTCCATAGGAACAGCATCTGTTTGGTTTAGTGTAACAGCTAACATGCTGTTTTCAGAAGAATTTAAGCTGGATTCTCTTGCAGAAGAGAAAAATTCTTCTGCGGAAAGTGGAGAATTGGTTTTTCCACAAAGATTTTCATCAGAGAATAAAATCTTAGGACTAAGGTTGAAACGGGGGGGACCTTCAGATGATAATCTATAAAATATCCAATAATACAAATTCAATTTCATGAATATAATTTTGGAATTCATAATTACACTAGTAATCATTGTCTACTGATTTAGTGTAAAACACTTTACATTGTGTTTGAAATAATATTGCATTAAGAATGTGAGTTCCATATAAATGTCTTTAAAAACCATTTGAATAACTTACCTAAGTCCATAGGGTTCATAATTCATTACATGATACTGACATCGAGGTGTTTCCAAATTATTGTTCTCATTATCTGTTCCCAGTAAGTCAGCTTCACCATCTTGATTCACAAAGTCCGTCTAAAAGACAACAAATTTAAGAAGTCGAAACATTTTATTCAAATTAGGAAACCACCAAAATCATTCTGAATCTGATTATTGATCGTTTAGTGTTTACAATTTACAATTAAATATAAAACGCACCCCACTGATTTGTTATAAATCAAATAAAAGGTAAATAAAGCATTCCTTCCAATGCACTAAATAATTGTGAAGTTCATGTTTATGAGTATATATAATAAATATAAGAATCAAGTTAAACAACACACTAGAAAATAGTAGTTTTATTTTTAGACTAAAATAATATTTATAAAGATTAGATTTGCAGTTTAGGGACAAGCTGGTTAGAAACTGGAATAAAATATTACATGTGCTAGAAATATCTGTGGTTTTATTTTTTTACTAAATAATATGTTGGGTCCCATAAAGGGTGTGCAGGGAGTTTTTAAGTTATCTATTTAATTTAATATCTGAAACTTCTTTATTTCTCTAAACAAAAAATTTTTACTGGACTCAATCTTTATGCTTATTTGCCCATGCTATTTTTGCATCAAATTTTAGCTACTACACATATAATTTTTAACTGGATCTATGAAATGTAACAAAATATGGAATGATAAGAACTACATTTTTTATTTTCCTCCAAAAACAAAGGATGAACTAAATACTTAATAAAACTAAACCAGCAACTACTTCACTTAAATTCCTTTTTTATATCAATTCGATACAGGTCTTGATCTATCAAATATACATGCAACAGATGACTAAGCTAAATGAATAAATGCATTCCTTTTTGGATTATGCTGACAATTCATTACAATGACTATTTATTTGTGATGCAAATCTACTAAATAAGTTTGGAGATAAGAGATTCATTGAATTTTTCTCTTTTACTTACCACATAATTATTACGGGGTTTCTTTTTGTCCCGTTTCTGAATTGTCTTCATGGTATTGAATTTCAGTATTTTTTCAGCTGATGGCCTTTTCTCATATTCAGGTTTCAACATGCGCTCAATAATCACTTTAAATCCAAGAGAGACCCCTAAAAATAAAGCTTTTTAGTTGGTATGATTTACAAGAGTTGTCTGTAAACTAAAAGAAATAGTTGATGGTAAAATTTGAAACATCCCATAATTTTTAATTTTATCAACAACTTACTGTCATAAAATGACTGAGGTAAGATTTCATGGCGAAGCTGTTGCCACAAAGGACCATAACTGGGTAGTTCTAAGTCAGCTGATAATTCCATAAGACTTAATCCTAGTCCAAAAATATCACAGGCAGGCGTGTATATACCTTCAAGAACTTCTAATGCTAAATATTTCGAATCACCATCTGACAATGTAGATTTAATTCCTTTAGGTGCCTGCAATAATCTTAAATAAATGTGCATTCTCTAAATTAACAGTTTCATGTACTATTTCCACAAATTACCTTACATACTATACTGTATCGTTTTTAATGTAGCCTCTTTCTAAATATTAGATAAAAAATATGTAAACACTTCAGATATTTGCACCTATAGATTGCCACATTTCACCAAAAGAAGAATTGAAAGCCTTTGGTTTCTGTTATGATTTTTTAAATTGTTTAAAAGATTTTAATCAGATATTGATGACATCAGTCGAGTATAGGTACCCTCACAATTGTTTAAAATTTTCTCTTTGAGCTCCAATGTTAGTATTTCATGCTCAAAAAGAATATATATTGTATCTATTCAGTACTAAATACATAGGAAAGAGTTCATAGCAAATTATCTACTTACTAAATTCAAATCAACCAGTATTCCAAAATCGGCAAGTTTGTAATGCCCATTTTTCATCATAATATTCCCTGGTTTAACATCTAAGTGCAACAAATCTTTTCCATGTAAATATTTTAATGCTTGGCACATATCATAAAGCACGTCCCATAATAAATCTTCCTGAATATCACTATTCCTTGCTGCATAGTCAGATAGACTAAGTTGACAAGCTTCTAACAACATAAACACTTCACAACCTTCCTCCCATGCCATATAAAATTGAACACAGTTTGGGTGAACACCAACTTTTTCGTTATTTTTAATTTCAGCATATCTGTCATGAAAACTAATCATGGGTTTCAGTCTTTTTATAGCATATTGTTGTTTATCATAGGCCCCTTCTGCTCTATAAACTTTACCAAAACTGCCTTCTCCAATTAGAGAGTGACAAGGGTATATTTGTTCAAAGTATGTCGCATCTAGGTTTGGATTGTAGTTTGGACTTAATTCAACTAAAAAAAAATCAACAGTTTTTAATGGAATTAATTACAATAATTTTTTTGGAATTTTTAATTCAATTGAACTAGAAAGTTCAATTTTTTATTTTTGTTCAATATAAATTAGGTATGATGAAGTGAATATATTCTGTTCATGCAAATTACAAGAGAACTACCGAAGAAACAATGATATGCAGAAGCGATCATGACAAATATTTTTGTTGTTTCATAATAAAACTATTAACTAATTGATGATATAAGAACATTTGTATTTACATAAAAAACATTATTATTGATTCTGACATAAATTCACAATTTTATCATGTATTCAAGTAACCATAATCATATTGCATCAAAGCATACAAATTTGCTTTTAATAACACAGATTTGTTCCTTAATTTATGTTAAATTTTACACAGCATATGAACTAACTTTGGGGTGGTTCTAATTAGAAACTAAATTTATTGCTTAAACACCATAGCTTTTCTAAATTATAAATCCAAGGCACTACACACAACCTATTAGCTGTTTATCTTTACAGCTAGATAGTGCTTTATATATATATATATATATATATATATATATATATATATATATATATATATATACATATATATATATACATATATATATATATATATATATATATATATATATATATATATATATATATATATATATATATATATAATTTAAATGATCCCAATACATTTTACACTGTTTTCAGTGAACTCTTCTAATACAATGATCAGTCACACTTATTGATAATCTTTAAAGTATCTTAGTTAAAAGTCAAGTGAGACCAAATATTCACTCATATTCACCTACCTACTTATTTCAACACTTAAATATTTTAATTTACATTAACAAATATCTATAGGAGTTTCAAGCAAGTATTTTGTTAATTAATAATTTATACAAATTCACTTAGTTTTTATTATACCAACAAAGTTTCAAGAAACTAAAAATAAATACCAAAGATACACATTTAATTTGTTTAATTTAGCTTTAGGTATCATGTCAAATAAAATAATAGTTCGTTTTGTCACTTGTATTTGATTTAGATGTCATTACTGATACTGATTTTTTATTTAATCGATTAATATAAATCTCTCTGCTGACTCAAATTACAAATTAACTTAGGCATGGTATAATATATAAATATTTTATTAGTATGACACCATGCTTTGAAATCCCCGAGAAAATAAAATATTCTAGTTACTGAAAAATTGAATTAGCGAATTAAGAATTACTTCACATGGTTCACTTTAGAGAACAAATTTTCTTTCAATATTCACTATTTATATATAGTAATGTATATTTGTCTAGTATTTTCAAACAAAAAAATATTCATCATATCTATTCTCATTAAATACGTCATAAAAGTAGCGTATAGTTCCAGTTTGAAGTATTTGAACTAATGTAAATTAATAAGAACTACCTTTCTAAAAAATAATGAACCATTTAAACAAAATAATTTACATTCAACTGTCAGATTTGTCTGATGGCACAAAATATTATTGAAATTATATTAAACTCTAAGCTATGATTAATAAAACATTACCTGTGTTGTTGAAGTATATAGCCTTAGGTTTATCAAAAGCTCCATTGGAAGCAAGAATACTTTTTCTAAAGATTTTATTAGGCACCGGTGGGCATGGAGGTATTTTACGTTGAGCTAACTCCTAATAAAATAAAGTTATTACAGTGTACTGTTATTCCAAAAGAAAATTGCTGAGTAATTTAAAACAGAGGCTACAAGTCGGAACATGTGAAATTACCTTTTTAGTTGACAATTTCTCGTCGGTTTTCAATTCATCTGGTAATGCAAATGTTCCTCGCTTACGATTTGCCATCTTTGTAACATAGAGTGTCCTATAAATAAATCACAACAAAACAAACCAAAGAGAAATTTACTCTCTTTTTTACATGACGCTTGCATAAACCACCATTTTTGTTTTCTGCGGTGTTGTCAACTCAACAAAGGAGTAATGGTGGATGTCATTTCGGTAGCAGTTGAAAATGATTAGTTATAAACGGGTAAAAATAAATAATTGCATATTCGAATAATGTGTTACTCCCTTATATATACATTCATAACTACAAACGAGTATTTCGTTTCCATATTTATTAAATAAGTAAGTAAATATTACTGTGTACATATTATTATAAATATTATTATAAATTCTTATAAAAAAATGAATCAACATCCTCTATAGAAAAAGATTTTGAAAAAACTGCAGTTACAAGTACTTCTCAGAATTAATTTGGGAATGTAAACAAAGGGATATACATAGAGTTAAGAATAATTACCGTCATGTACCGTTACTTGTGCAATTAATATCTATTAATTTGTAGTAAATATTCTGGTTCTGTAATAACGGATGCCAAAAAAAGTGTTTCCATATTTTATTATAGGCTTTAGATGTGCTTGAGATAACTAGCATATATTCTTTTACATTGAAATATAACTATTGGTTAATCAGAATTAAGTCTGTCAACAATGCGTACTATGGATCTTATTCCTTGATTTAGTTACTTTTTTGCTATATAATAATATCTATGCAACCAGCCTTTCGCTTAACTCGCCACAAACTTTAACGTATGTGTTATAAACATGTAGTATTCTATATTTGGACAGTTATGTGCATCTAATAATTTTACTCAGTAGGAGTCCCTTATTCTATTATTTCATTTTCTCACCCACACTTCTTGATATTACACCTATCTATATACCTATCTAACGCTTAGAAAAAAACTTTAGTAAAACAATCTGTTATAAATAGTTCCAATAACATTAATCAATTATAGATCTAAAAATGATCCCGAAGTTCCTGATAATAGTCTAGTTTAGTTTCAACGGACAAGAAATACTAATTTCTTCAACGCTAAACTGTCAATATTTTATAAATATTAACAAATTAATGTAATAAATTCCAAATTATGTTCAGAGTTATGCAAAACTTATTATACGTTATTCTATGAACATTAAGTTACACGAATGATACGAATGTTTAGTTTTTCAGTGTTATCATTTTGTAGGTCAATTCTTTATCTATTATATCGTTACAGGGAATGAAACTTGTTTTTTTAATTTCGTATACCCAAGCAAACCAGCAGCAATGGAGTGGAAACACCCTGGATTGAAAACGATTTAGAAATTTAAGGTAGCACCTGCTGACAAAGTTATGGCTACCTTATTCTAGGATTCTTGTTGTACTATTCTGATTCATTATCTGGAGTGTGATCAGAGCATCAACTTAGATCGTTATTTTGCAACTTTGATAACGTTAAGCGCAAGCATCCGACGTAAAAGGCCGAGTACAATAAGTAAAGGTGACATCCACTTGCATGTTAATGCTAGATCCCAGGGAATGTTATGACGGCACCTACGACTATTTTTTGTTTTCGAGGTTGGTTATGATAAATGTCTAAATAGGATTTGTGATTATGTCGAAAAAGTGATAAGCAAGTTTTCTTTTCAATTCCCTCAATTCCAAGACTTCTCTGACTACTTGAAATCTCGAATATTATGGTATCCATTCCAAAATATCTTCGAGTTAAAATAATCTATTTGGAAGACGTTTATTAAAATTTGTTAATAAAGGAATGTTCAATAGATTTTGTACTCTAGTGTATGGTTAAAGATAATGATAAAATTTTTGTAGTTTTATGTCTTACATAAATTATAAAGGTACTTTTTTGTTAATGTAGGGCAATTTCGTCTGTTTGCGTCCATTTAGTGCAGTTGACAAGAAGAAAATAGAAGTATTCCAGCACAAACTTCAGAATTAGGCGATTTACCCATTTCGCCTCCACCCACTGGACCACTTGGTTAGAAAAAGAAAATTAAGGGATGGTATTTTTATAATAATGTAAAGTGAGATTGTATTTTAATAATTTATTTATTAAAGAATAATAGTTATTAGAAAATCAACATATTAACATTATTCTTCTGAACATTAAGAGAACTTTAAGTTTAAAAACAAATTACGTACTTACCTATGTAGTAAGTGAATAATAATTCTGCTTTCCAAATTAAAAAAATAATCTGTCAATTTTACCCTAAATTCAGAACGAATGTAAGTAAGCTAAAGATTAGCCTTGATGAATAATAAATTTTTGGCTATATTGCAGCATCAAAACAATATAATAATTTAGTCTAATTCTACTACTAAAATAAATTTTAGACTAATAATTATGAAACAAGTCCTATGATTATGATAGCCTTGGAATTCTAATTAATGACTCAAGTCAAATCAAAAGACTTATCTTTGGCCCCTAAATAACTTAATCCTACTGATCGCGTGCATTTCAGATGATACCATCTAATACACTTGTTACAACCAATGTTTTTCTCATCGTCGACTTCTATACCTGAAATTAGTATATCGTCACATTCAGGACATTTCACACGTTCCACGACTGGTAAATTGTCTCTCTCAATTTCTACATCTACCGTTTTCTTTGCGACTTGTTGAAGAGGATGTAATTTCTTTCTTCGTTTCGAAGCAGCTTTATGAAGCGTTTGAGAATGTTTTCGTATTGCTTCCTGCTTTTCATTCTTGATCTGCTCTTTATGTTCATAATACTTTCTCCATACAGCAGAACAAATCAAAGGCGGCTCTGGCATTTGTTCCTTAGTAAGAGTTTCTTTTCCAACACTGGACATAGTGGACGATAATACAATATCTTCAAATGGTAGGATTAGAACGTCGTCTAAGGAGACGACAGAGCCGACGTCTAAATAACTGCCATAACTGTTTTTGTTGGTATCAAAAGTTGAATTTTCTGAATATGAAGTTGAGCAGATGCTAGATTCTATTGCTGGTAGTTATTTTTGATGTGTAAATCTTGGCTAATGGTTTTCGTGGTGAATGTATTAGAGCTAATACTGTTTGAAACTGTACAGTAGGATCTGAGTTAGCTTCATCATTTCCTTTGCCGGTTAATTCGTGTAATGGAGAGTTGGAGATTTCTCCAGTTACATTCAATTCACAATCAATACGACTAATAATAGTACTATTTTTTTCTATTATAAAAATTCATATCATGTGAATACTCAGATTCAGTTTCGATAGAAATCTCGGCAAATCCTACTCATCTAATTAAACCACATTTTGATTGACTCTTCTGTGACTTGGGCTCAAGCTTTATTAATGCTCTCTGCATTTTAAAGTGATATTTCTTTATTTCTGATCTAAATTTTTTCCATCCAGTTTTGCCCTGGGAGATCATCTTTAAATTTATTTTTAAACCCTCTGCATTACATTTTGAACAGTATCCAACAACTCCTGTTTTTTCACTAGAAATCCACATTTGGAAATGTGAAGAAGCCATATTCAACTACATTTTTTTAACATCTACTCCTTGCGCAGGTTTTGGGCCCGGTTTCTTTACTCCATCTGGTCTGCGCCCACTGATTTTGACCAATATTGTGGTCTTGGGAGTAGTATAATCTTTCCATATTTTTGTTACCAATTTCTTGTTTTCTCGAATTTCATCGATCTTCTGTGTATTTTCTTTTTTCCTTCTTCTTTCTTATCTCCGAAGAACTCATCTTAAATGTTAAAAAATAGGAATTAAAGAAATTACTCATTTTATTCAAAGGAGAAGAGGTATTCAACTTGTAGTTATTATGAAAAATGTACATTTTGTATTCAAAAAAATGGACGCGATTCACTTTTTTTATTATTTACTGTAGATATAGTTTGCGTCCATTGCTGACGCGGAGTGTAAGTTTTATAAATTCAGTGTAGTAATTCGCATCCACCTTATTTTAACTGTTAAATATAAAAAAATAAGATAATTCATAATTAATATAATTCTTTCTATCATTATCAACTTAATAACACAATAAAAGACTTAAGTTCAAATTCACCACTGCCCACTATTTTCGAACATAATCACGCGCGTCCGCGCTCTTTTGTTGAACCGCCATCACTTACTATTTTTTCTACACAGAATTGGTTATGGGCGTGGATGGAACTTTTGTCTATGTCTGCGTGCCTCCTTACATTGAGGTATTGTCGGTAATGACTTTTCGACTTGTTGGTATGTTAGTCTACACAATTTCCATAGTTTTCAGAGGAAGATCTGTAAAATGGACGCGAAATGGGCGATGGACGCGAACAGGTGAAATGATCTTATGTTAAAACAATCTCAACGAAAATTTTAATATTATTTTATTTGGAATATTAACATTTTAAAGGTTATATTTAGATAATATTTACGTATACTCCTATTAATAGAAGCTTTGAAAAGTAACATATATTTATCTTATTCATGCTTTCATGTAGACCTATTTCTAAAATTTTTTCTTTTGTTATTGATTATGTATATGCATGCCCTTTCTAAATTCCACGAACACAATAAATTATTTAAAATATTTATACACATAACTTAATTAACATTAGCTTGATCCATTTTTGACAACAGTAAGTAAAGAACTATTTTTAGCTGAAGGTGCAAACAAGTACGTTTGTGTTTTGATTTGAATAGGAATAAGGTTTTTCAAACCTTCTAGTTGTCCATTCAATTTCAATTTGAAGCCTTCTATAAATTGGTAAGAATAGATGTAGTACTGCTCATTCGAAGTGACTATGCATAGATAGGCGTCGCTGATACCAAAACCTAAAACATAAAAAGGTTTCAAATAGCGATAGATCTTCTGAGAGATTCCAAATCTCAACATATTTGGATTTTACTATGAAGTCAGCATCTTTCTCAGAATAATCAAGCAGGTGCCTATTTTGTTACTGTTGCTATGTGGTGAACAACTGTCACCAATATAAATAAATGTTAGATAAAGTCGGATGGATATTGATGAAGAATTGATGGATTGTACCGCTCCAGAAATACGACAGGCTGTTGACGCACCAGCACACGGGTTGGTGCCAGAAAAAAGTAGGCATCGCTATCTAAAAGCTATCCAATTATATAGGAAGTGGTACGAAGAAAAAAGATGACGAATACCAGTTCCGAAAGTGTACTCTTAGCATATTCTGGAGAACAGAGCAAACAAAAGAAGCCGTCCACTTTGTAGGCATGTACAATATAATTCGAACGATGCTACAAATCGAAGAAAAAACTGATATTTCAAAACGTGGGAAACTGTTGGCCTTCCTAAATCGACAAAATGTGGGCTTCAGGCACAAGAAATCGAATTTATTTTCTAAGATTTTTTAAACAGAGTATTTAAAAAAAATCAGTGCACAGTTATTATGATATAAAATTTTTCTTAGGCGTATCTGGAGCTTGTAGGATGGACGAATTAGTGAAAATGAAATGTATGGGTGAATATCATTCGAGACTACATGATTTTGAGAAAAAAATCGATAGATTCTTTGTTCAGCTTAGAGAAGGAATAGTAAGAAATCAACCAATTGGGCACAATACAATAGCTAATTTTTCACAAAAAATTGCTACTTTTCTCATTTAAGAGGATTTGAAAAGCTTTACAGGTCACGCTCTTAGAAGAACCGCCGCTACGTTACTTGCCAACTCCAATTAAAAAGGCTGGAAGGATGGAAATCTAATACTGTGGCATAATTTTATGTGGATAGATCAATGGAGAATAAAACCAAAACTGCCAATATACTGTACCATGTCTTCTGAAGCTGATGCAAGTAGTTCACAAACTTAGTAATTCAACAGCAAAGTAATTTGTCGATCAAAGACAAAACTGTTGGAGATGTCAGCGCTGGAACTGGCCTAAATATTTCTATAAATGCTTATAATAATTCAAATTTAACAATTAATTTGTGTTATATTGATAAATGTAAAAACTATTCATTTAGAATAGATGAGAAAAATTTTAACGATATATATTATAGAGGGTGGGAAATGAGGGCGGTAAGTAGAGGTGTGTAATATGACACTTTCTAACCTTCAATGACGTTGTAATGACAGCATTGCATATATGGTTGTAAATAATAATATTTTACAATAGTTAAATAGTTTTATTGAATCATTTTCCCATTGCCATTCCGTAAAATAATAAAAGCCAACAAATCTTAAGAAATTGTTGAAGAATATTTTGAAAAATGTAATGTAAACATTTGGGTCTAAGAAGAATTTATAAAATAAATAAAAACAAAACAGTAAAAAATTTCTTTCACAGATGGAACAACGGAAAGTTGGCTCAGTAAATTCAAATCCTGTAACATCTTCTTTTTTTTAAAATATACGATTGGAGAGTTTAATTTCAAATATTGACGTTTTAAGGACTAGACCCAATATATTTAAGTGGAGCATTTTGCACCACATCAAATATAAATATATTCAATTGAGGCGAATTTTATCTAAATGTCTTAAAGTCGAAAATACTCTTCATCTACTTTTTCATCTGTTTACCATCTATATTTGTATTGAAACGAAAAATAAGCATATTCTTCCAGTCTCTGAATTTAATGCTGATAATTGAATGCTTATAATATCATTACCTCCGGTATAAAATGAGGATACTGCTATGACTTGATCCTCCAGTGGGAAGCTTTGGTAAAAATAATAATTATCGAACTCAGGATAGTACTTCAAAACTTGTACTGGAGCTTCATTATGAGCTAGAGCTATCAAGCTGTCGGCGCCTACAACTATTCCTGTTACCATCGAAGATCCAAATGAAGGTATCGTTCGTAATTCTGTAAACTAGAAAGAACGTTTAATAACCAGTTACTCGACATTAATATTTCAAATATTATTGTTTAAAAGCAAACCTAGTTCAGGGACAGGCTCAAGACATCAAATCAAGGATAATTACAACAAATAGAAACTTCTTTACCAATTTATTTATAACTGAAGCTCAGTGCCATTTGAACTGAACCACATTATTAGGTATCTATCATAACAGTTTGGCGATATCTTTAAATCATCACCAACGATCACGAAATTCCATAAGAAGAATAAAGCAAGTTTGGACATAAAAAATCGAAAAGCCAGTAAAAATTATTTTATTTGCGATCACCAACGTTAATAATGGGTTAAAGTTCCACGATTTCTTACATGCCACCTCTATTTCATGTCGAAGATCTATAACAGTTTGAGGAGGACGTTGTATGTCTCCTAAACTTCTACCGATTATGTCCTACACATGTTCAGATAGCAACAAATCCGGAGACCTTGGAAAAGGGGCAAGATAAGAGATGAATTTGAGCATGGTAGAAGTAGTTCAAGGTTTGTATGGCTATTTGAGAAAGCGGATTTTTCTGGAAAGTTGGATCTTGAAGAGCTGTCCTGAGCCTTTAATGTCTCGATGTGCTTTCATATTATTCCTAATAAATATTGAAGGTAACCTTGAGCTATTAGCAATACTCGATCTTAGCAGAACTGAAATCGATTTCTTCGTTGCTTCGGAGTGAAGGGCAACACCAACTCATGTCGGTATAAAAAAAGTCCAAACCTTACTAGGGTTCTATATACAATTCATATTCCAAGTACCTTTCTATATTCTGCATACCACTGATTATCTATTGCCCTTGTCGATGATAAACTATGTCTTAAAGTTTATACCTTGAGGCGACGATCTTGATTCTTTGTTGTAAATTCACTTGTTTTAAGCTTCGTCTGGACTTATAACAAAAAATAATTGAATTAAAATGTTCATCTTATCTAATCGCTCATCTAATAGCGCTCAAATTTTTATATAATGAACATGTACGTGATGAATTTTTGAAATAGTCTTCACTGAGTGTTCGAGTATATCATCAGATTAAGTGGAAAAACAAAGCTATGAGAGTTTGGTTAAGTGCCAGCAAATATAGGTAATGACAATCAAAATTATCATTGATTATTGAGATTTTGTTTTATAAAACAATTATTAAGATTGATGGGAATCATGAAAATCAGATTATTACATCCAACTATAATAGAAAGAGGATTGTCAATAAATATAACAGACAAGTTAATTTTCAATCAGTTGTATATAGACATACATTGATTGTTTCATAATTAGCTCTAAAAAATATTTAGGGAATGAAAAAAAATCATAACTGTATCAAATTATGAGTTCGTACCAGAAAAAATGAATTTGATACTATAAATCCAATATTCAAGTCTCTTCATAAATAACTTCAATTCATAATAGAAATTGAATAAAATGCTTAAATTCAAAGTCAAATAAAAAAAGCATTGTTAGAAATGGTTCCCATACATAGAAAAAATAAAAGTAATTCTTTTGAAAAAATACATTGAAATTATAACAAAAATCAAGCCGATTAATCTTTTAAACTTCTTTTAAACATACCTTCTCTGTGCCTGGATTGAACCTATAAATTTTAGTGTCATCATACTCGTGATATATATCCGTTGGTATTTGATTTCCAATTACAAGTAGCACCCCTTGTGCTGTATGAAATACATATAATTCTTGAACCCCTTTCGTTGGTATCCTTTGTATATCTGTGGCTGTTAGCTAAAGTTTATACAATATTTTTATTATATTATTGAATTATTTTTTGATTCAAACTGAATGAGAGTTAGTATTTAATTTAATTTGACCAAAGGTTGAGCGCTGTCTATAAAAATAGAATAGAAGGAAATAAATATTGCAGATATACAAACTCGGATTAGAAAGCAATTTTAAATTGATAATGACGTTTTTTATACTGAAGGATTTATACTTAATTTGAATGTCCATGATTTTTTTATAGAATTTTTAATATGGTGTGGAACAGCCAAATGAAATAAACTCGTTAATAAATAAATGTTGACTCGTTGATTGTATTTTTACATTTACATTTAAAAAAATATTATACAGAGTGACAGTGGACCCCTGTATATTATTTATTTATTTGAATTCTTCAGAAAATTCTAGACATAATTTATGTACAATGACCTAAATCTAGTTACAACAACAACGAAAATATTAAGTGCTTTCACATTTTATACAAAAATTTCCATTAAAACAAAATTATTTTAATTCACAAATTCGCTTCATTACACTTAAAACCTATTAATAATACTGATTATTTCTTAATAATGTAAAAAAACGAAAGAACATTAAGGTCAATGTAGACGCTAAATGCTCTCTGCGAACGTCTTGGCTACATGCTAATCTAGTATAGTCTTGGAACGTTACTCAAATCCCAGGCGTGACTGATCTAGTCACAAGCGTGATTTGTCTTTCTTGTCTACATTACTTTTACCTTATACACACAAAAATAAGTTTAACGGCGTCAAATAGTGCTGGACATTCTATCCATGCCCGCCTCCGTATCCACCGATTTGAAAAAACTGGGGTCAGGTACTGCTCAACATTGATTTGGTAATGGGAGGGGGCTCCATTTGGCTGAAACCATATTATATTTGCAAGAAATTGTGGGTTCGCTGGATAAGGATATAAGTTTGTCAAAGCTGGGCTCTATATATTTATCTACATTCTTGCCCAAACATTAACATTTTTAGGATATTGCGTATTTCTTCTCTCATCCAGTGAGTGTTCTCATTAGGCCAACATCGGCTCTTTTGACGAATAACATGAGCGTGAGATTTAAAGGTGTTCTCATCAAAAAACGAAACATCATCCAATTGTTTTTTAACATTGTCATCATTTGTTCACAAAAATACGTTTTTCCATAATCTTCCATGAGTTCCTGAGTTGGTATCATTTTATAGGGACGCATTTTATTTTCCTTCAATATCAGAAATATTGATGAGTTGCTAACATTGAACAGTTTCTCGAATTATGTGGGTTTTCTTCAAATTCAAACATAATATCCAATTTCGAATCATCAGTTACTGCATTGGCAACTATTTTTTATCTGTCTTATAAGATCAAGCTCCCGAAACTGCTCTTTTTAGATCCATTTATATCTATGTGTTATCTCCATAACCAATGTGTAGAATGTTAAATGACCCATTTTTCTGATATTATTACGTACAGTGATCACTACTGGTTTTTGCTTACTTTCACAATATGAAGAGCTAAATGGGAAATAAGTATTGACTGTAAAAAACCGAATTTGTGAGAGAAAATTCTCCTTTATCAATGTTAATTTTTAGTTAAAGATTGGCATAAGACATTGTATAGATTTTCTGAAGAATGCAATAAACAGGGGGTTTTTCCAATATGCCCTCATTTATTTATTAACGAATGTATTCCAAACCGTATAATAATAGGTATATCTAGTATTGTTAGTTAAATACCACAGAAATAATTATTTTAGGTGAAAATGTATGACACCCGCTTATCACACATACAGTTTCTGTTCTAAACCATGCATTCAAATGTATGCGTTGGAGCTGTCTGTAAATGGTCTCAAAAGATATGAAATACCATTAGGATTTTCCGATGATTCATCAATTTAAATTTGGAATTCCTTTTCAAGCACTGCGCACACACATCATAATTGTTGCTTAACAGTTTTTAATTCAATTGGAATCAATTATATTCTTAAGTACTAAAAAATGTGTGGTACGTACTCTATTTTCATCAAATCTCATAACAGTGCAATCTAGATTATAACTATCAACAACTGGATCGTAATATCGTCCAATGACGGCGTAACTTTTTCCGTTTAAACTGAAAAAGTCCACCTTGCTTATGTATCCACTTAAAAATTTATCATATTGATAGAAAACTCCTGGAATGTTTCTTTCGGTTTTTTTAGTCCATGTTACCATTGACACCTCGTTCATTAATTTTGACTTATTACTTCTGAAATAATAGAAAAATTTTTATAGAACAACGTTTTGGTGATTAATAACATGGGAAACTTCGGCAGTGAATTAGAATCAATATGAGTTGTAAACTTGACGTTCCGTAAGCGACTATTTTGAGAGAAAATTATTTAATATGTCTCTGCCTGGGGAATCTAGGCACAAGTGAAGCAAGCACCGACAACCAAATAAAAACCTCTTCGTATTCTTGGAATAAGACTTTTAAGTCTGGGTGGCTGAATTTATGTAATTTATTCTTGGATAACCGCTGCATGGCTATTAGTCAACCAAGTTTACGGACCTTTGGGCATAGAATATTCTGTTGAAGATCAGTTGCTTTAACGATATTGAAACAATTCAAAATATATTTTCATAAATTTTAATACATAATAAACATCGTGATATTTTCTACTTACCTACAAATGGAGCTTGTACTGATACTGTTAGTTAAAATATTAACTACGCTTTTTTCATCATCATATGTGAAAATTCTTTGGAAACCTTTATTTGGAAATATGTTGACTGAGAACTGAGACGATATTTCAATGGAATACTGTGAAGGACATGTACAAGTGTTGGGCAATCCACAATATATCCCAGTCTCATATCCATTTACATGAATTAATACATTTTCGTTAGTGGTTACAGAGGATGCTCCGACTACATTTGGTACTGTTATTTGTAAAATCTTTGATATTTCTAAATACATTAATTCCTCAGGTAGTCCTAAAATAGTCGTTAATACATTTTGGATTTAGAAATTAACCTGAAAGTAGAAGTAATAATTCACAATTGCAATCGCCATTAAGGAATACCGCGAATGTCTTGAGGTTCTCAAACGGCGAGGTCGCAAGGGAAGGTAACAAATAAAAATAAAGAGCATTTAGGCTACAGATACCACACGAGCAGATAATGAATGAAGCGACTAGGTATTTATTTAAATCCTGAGTTGAGGTCGATAGTTTATTATCAATTGTAACCAATGCAATACTTTAAAACTCAACTAAGATTAATAGAAAGGAATAAGTAACGTAAGCCTTATTGTTGTAAGATAAAAGTGTCGAACCAGAAGGTTATTAAAAATTAATATAGTTAATTGTAAGACACTATTAATCAAAAACGTGTAATTCGAATCGATTAAAAGACACGTCCCGTAGGAAACGTGGCGTTAATTCATAACAAACCTTGTAAATATAACATTCTATTAGGTAATGTCAAGGTACATCATTTTTTGTATATATAAGACTGAGTAATATGTGTAGACAGAGACAATATACCAGTGATTTCAAATATATGATTTTATTACGTTTCCACGCATTGGAGGCACCTCACTTTCAATTAAGACAAAAGTTTACTCAGAAAAGACATACTGTGCAAAGTCCGCAGAATGATTTAATGAGGAACTTAAGCTGGCTTGGCACCAACTAATTGTTGAATGCTTAAATAGATGTTTGTCAAACACAATAATGTTATTCTTAAATAATAAAATATACTAATGTGAAAAATCCTTTTTTCCAATTGTAAGAAATAAAGAAAGGCGACAAAAGCTTCAATACTACTTTGTTCAATTTTGAGTGTTTCTTTATACTTATCCAAAACTTGTCGGGATAAATATAATCAAATGTAAGTTCCATTAACTAATCCTGATATATCTATCAGTTGATATGGGAGGTTAGCATTTAGTTTAGCTTTTTGACAAGATTTTCAAAAAAAAGGTTTTCCTATCCATATGGATCCACTAGTATCTTTAACAGGAATATCATCATTCAATTGCTTTATCAAGGCTTTAGGATGTGATGATTTGTGTGATAAGAGAAATGAAGTGTCAATGGATGTGTCACCAATGCTTGAGATGTACTCTTTGAATTATTGGGAGAGTTTGAACATTTTCATTTTGAATTTCGTTTATTAATTATCAGTAAATTAGTGCTGACCAACGTCTTATTTTTAATACTGGTTTGTTTACTATTGTAACATGATTTGTAACAATTAATTATTGCTTTCTTTTTGTATAAGAAAGCTTACTTTACGATGTTAATAGTAGGGAGTCGCCAAAACGCTCAACCTAAAAAGGGGGATCGTAGCTTTGAAAAGGTTGAGAACCTTTGACCTAGTTTATTTGGTATGAAAATGACTTTCAATTGATTGAAATTGGTAAGCGATTGAGAAGCAAACCCGCGCTATTCAGTTAAAAACATTTCAATTTTCTAGAAGATTCTTGGCAAATACGTTAAAGTAGAATATATGTTAACAATACAGATTCCGATCTGAAACAGTATGCAGCAATACAACTATAGCGACTACTTCATGGCCCAAAATAAAAGTCTACATGTAGCGTCGATACAAATAAACCATATAATTTTTAATCACAATAACGCACATTTGGAAGTAATTTCATTGAAATTTATTGTTAACATTCCTTTAACACTAATGGAGTAGATCAGTGAAACCTAACTTATGAATTAAAAAAAAGATCTACAGATCAAATTTGCTCCATTCAATTTCTGAGTTAAATTTCCTATTGAAACATCTTTTTCGTACCTGTCATTCCAATCCCACTACACGTCTACACTGTTACAGTATATTAAGATGAAAAATATTGTGTTTACAAATTTCATAAGTTTATATATAATCGTTCCAATGATAAGAAAAGATGCAAGAGACAGTTGATTAACTCTGTATTCTTCTTGAATGTTTACTTACTTTCTACCATACGAAGTGAGTTTTTAATTTTTTCGATTAAGACTGTTTTAATCTTGAAAATTTCGTCAGTTTCAATGTGCTTATCATTTGAAGCTAATACATTTTTAATTTCAGATACAGAGTGACCATTGATTGATTCTGTCTTGATTGTACCATATCCTCTTGTCGGCTTAAGAATAGTCTAAATAAAAATATAACAAACATAACGTATTATATGAAAATGTAAATCTACAAATTTTATAATAAATAATTATGAATTTTACGTGTTTCTATTGTTGGTTGTTACAGATTTACTTAATAATTTAGTTAATAATTTATTTATGGTTATGTACGTATATAGATTTCTACAAAACATTAAATGTCAGCTGTGTTATTAACAAAAATGAATATAAAATTTCTAGTGCGAGTAACAAATTGAAAGACTTGCTGTTATCAACAAACTTTAAAGTGAAACTTCTTCTATAGATGGGCAGGCCATTTCTTCATTTATTTTATATGCAATGGTGCCATTTTTTTACCTTCTTTCCTAGTGTTTTCATTGTCGTTCTCTGTACTCGTCTGGAAATTTATGAATATTTTTCTTATCTAGTATTTTGTTACCTCAAGTCAGCAGTAACTGTTGTTCCATCTCCATTTCTTGTGTCTCATTTTTTCTATCTTTGATAATTCTTCTTTTGATAATTTTCCGTTGTTCCGGTTTTCTATTAGTGAGATCATCACGAATGTATATATTTTTTTCTGACATGTTTCTCAACTTCTACATTATTGCTGTTTGAACAGGTCCGCCAGGAATACTTTCAGTGGAAGTATACGGTT
This sequence comes from Diorhabda sublineata, assembly GCF_026230105.1. NCBI lineage: Eukaryota > Metazoa > Arthropoda > Insecta > Coleoptera > Chrysomelidae > Diorhabda > Diorhabda sublineata. The sequence continues at coordinate 11,623,772 of NC_079485.1, read as the reverse complement.
TAATATCCTATGATCTTACACCTAGTTTTTTTGGAAAATGTTGTAGTTTGTTGTAACTATTTTCATATATGCGTCTTATTCTGTTTCGTTCCTTTTAGATTATTCTACATGCACTTTGAGGATTTCCTTCCCTTATTTTTCCACTTTTTTCTGCATATCCTCCATATTTTGCTGTTTTATTAACATTTGCTTGACCTTTTTGGATTTTCTTAATTTTTTTTACATATTCTATCTTTTATTTATTAACTGTAATTCCATCCTTCTATCTTTTTATTTAATTTGTCTTAGTCCTTGTTAATATTTGATACCCTTTTTAACGGTACGATTTACGAATATTTTGCCCAGTTTGACAATGTTTGTTTCTAGTATAATCATCTTATCGTCTTAATAATATAAGAGGTAACAAATTTCATAAAGTATGCGATTGTCCACTCTATACATATTCACAAATACAATGTGTAGACAATTTTGTTTTTGTTTTTTGAAGAAATTATTTATGATAATTATGGTTTTATTATTATATTGCAAATAATTCTCTATTAATATCAGAACTATTTTATAAATGATTAATGACGTGTCTAAGAATTATGATTACATTATAAATTACTTTGCTATGTATATTCACCATTTTGGATAATTAGTTTAACTTTGAGTTATGGAATGAATGTTAAAGATAACAAAATAATAATGCTATGTACTACTTACAACACTACCAGTGATGTTAACTGGTACTTCATTTGATATTGTTTTATCAAAACGGTCTGTTAGATTTACCCCATTAATTAAATCGATAGAAGCATTTCCCATAATTTCAACATGTTGAAAGAAATGTTTAGTTCCAAAAATATCTTGAGTGCCCTCATCAAAAACAACTTCACCCATGTTTATGTCGTTTATAGAGGGTGTTGACAGATCTGTAACAAAACGAAGAGCGGTTTTATATTGGAAATGTGGCAATGAAACACCAAAGTCGACTAACTTCAATATATTTTCTGAGCTTTCGAATACTTATGTATTCATCATCTGGGACTGAAATTATAGTCAAATACATTATAAAAAATATGTATAAATGTATACTAATAATAAAATTTTACTTACAATAATTAATTAAGATTTTCGGTGGTGTTGAATTGTATTAATTGTTGTAACAATTTTGAAATTCAAAAATTCAATATTGAAAGTGGCAGCAGTGAATGTGTTAGTGTCATCAGTGTTCTTGATACTTTGATTTTCTCGGTAAAATTCCAAGGAGTAGGCAGATTGAGGCCTTGGAATCAACCAGGAAAAAGGGGTTTTTATCTAAAGGGTGTATTTTTGGAGATATAAGTAAAAAAGTTTTCTTTTTAAATTTTAGAGTCTAGAGTATTGCCCAACATTCTGTCTATGAAGTCGGTTCTCGTTTTTACCCACAGGTTGTAGTTTTGAAGGTAAAAGAGTTGTAGGTTTTACTCTTTGGAATGTTTTGGATTATTCCAGATCATTGTAAAACATTCTAAAACATTTCCAAAAGGTTACAGACAATCTCAGTCTTTTTCAGCGGGTATGTACACAAAGATCCGTTGTTGCTTCGAACGAAAGGTACATCATGTAACATTCAAGAATGTTGATGATGAATGATGACGATTTGACATACAGCAGTAGTAAAACTGAATATTTCTCTCAACCATGGAACTATTACCTTTCCTCGATCCGTGGTCACAACTATCAATCTCATTGTATTTTAGCATTTATTTATTTATTTTATTTTTTTTATTGTATTTTGAGATGCTAAGAATAAGATTCATCAGAAAAGTTATTCAAATTATTCAAACGCAAACCACATGGCTTTTTATTTTTAGTTTAAACTTTCACCCAAATACCACAGAGTATTGATTTTGTAGATGAATTATGAACAGTTTTCACTTACTTTGTACTTCTAAATTCTGAAAATAGTAAATTCCATTGGCTATTTGTTCTTCACCATCGGTCCTTAGTCTATTAATAATAACGTCAGTGAAATTTATATTGCCATAAAAAGTGATATTCAAATTATTATTAACTTCAAGTCTTTCACATATGGCTTCAGGTATTGGTTTCAGTTTGTCTAAATTCACCAAACTTTCAGTACTAATTTTGGATATATGATCACTCTGAAACATTTTTGAGATTGATATAAAAAGTTGAAAAATTATTACTTAAAGCAATTTATAGATATATTTATATGAAGGAAAATATTTATGAAGAATGGAAAAAATAAGACGAAATATGTTAAACTTACGAATCAAAACGATCAAAATAATCTTCTTTATACTAATACAAGGAGCTTAAAGAGCATAACAAACAAAATACAATCAGCTAAAGAATATAACGCTGACAACCGCAAATCACAAAGAATTGAGATACAAGAAGAATTTCCATGAAGATATACGCAAGATTTAAGAAATTAAAGAAGGGAGATTATTGAACAGAACCACTGCATGAGAACAGAAATATCAGTAAGGATTGAAAAAATAAAGTTGGTGAAGATTTAAAATAATCCTTTGTTACTAGAGGTGCTGTTGTATAGTGTAAGTTTTCAATCTGGCATATTAATTGTCAATTTTTGTTTGCTTTATCGTATAGCATCAAGGTTGAAATGTTTTTTAAAAACACGCGAGTATTTTGAAAAGTTATGGTTGTCTCTGCGAATCTTAGAATGTTTTATCTTTCGAAACTTCTTTTTGGAATGGTACAGCACAATACTGTAGCATTCGTCTCGAAAGTTTCAATTGTAATGTTACGTTACTAGAAATGCATTATGTGTATTAAAATTCGGTTTCTCCACGTGCGATAATAAATTTTGACAGCCAAGACCTTAGTCGCAGGTGATGCCTTCTGGTGATTGGTTAGATTTGGAAGTAAGATCAACTACCTATTCCATTACAAAAAACTTACATTAAATTTATTAGTTTGTACACCACCAAAAAATGTTTTCAATCCTCGAATAGTTTTGTTTTTGCTATCTTTATCGACAATAATTTCATTGATCTCAACAATTTTTTCATCATTCAAGTAAGTGGTTTCTAAATTATCTAAAATGAAAGCGTTTTTTGTATGTAAAGTTAGAAACCATTTTATGCCATTGATTATCTGCAAGAGAAATATTACACAAATTGAATTTTGCAATCAGAATTTAATTTTTAGTATTACCTGCGGTTTGTCCGATTCTGAGAGAACAGCATCTTCTAATAATTCCGCTATATTAATACCGTTTATAAGCTTAACTGAGTTAAGATTCTTCACCATTACATTAGAAGTAAAGTTTACCTGAAACATGAATTATCTTCTGAAGTTATAAATGTATGTTTTTAAAAATAAACGTTTGGATAATTACTCATTATAATTTTTAAGTTAATGTAATACTACAATAAATTATATTGACGAATGTCCAATTATCTGTTCAATCCTCGCCAAATTAAAACGCTATATAGATACTGCCATATCGATAACTTCTACGATTATTACTTCTCAAGATGCGTCCGACTGACACTGCTTGACATTCTAAAAAAGTTGTGGAAACCATCGTTGCACAGGTATCCTAAATTTAAATTAGCTCTGTCGTCAAGGATCAGATCGTTAATAAGTCTGTTTCACTACAACGGGTTCGACTTATTCAAACCCAGAATCTCTTATTTTTCCTCTTTCATTAGCGATTACAGTCTAACCAGTAGCAGCTGACATTAATTTTGATGGTACTGTTCGTCATTTCAGTATTGAAGTATTGTGGCATTCGGTTGAAACCATCCAAAGCTGAGTGGCTTTGCCAATCGGTAAAGTCTACTTCAGTTTGACAATTGAAGTTTTCGAATCATAAAAGCATTGGAAACGAGCTACATCATTTTGATACAGTCCTTTAAGCATCTTAAAGCACTTTTACTGGAAAGCGATGAATTTGTTTGCTGGCGACGAAAATACTTAAGAAGTATTAAGCAATACAGAACCGAGCAGGAGAAAATCTTTTACCTTGATGAGACGTGGATTAATGAAGGTTATACAGTACCAAAAATGTGGCAAGACAAAAATATAACCAGTGTTCGCCAAGCTTTCATGAAAGGCCTGTCAACGGGTATTAAGGTGCCTTCAGGTAAAGGGAAAAGAATAATAATCGTCCATATTGGAAGCGAAGAAGGATTTTTAAAAGAAGGTTTGCTAACCTTTCAGTCGTGCCAAACGGGAGATTACCACGAGGACATGGTTTCGGATGTTTTTGAAGACTATTTTGGTGAAATGATAAAATATCTTCCGGCTGATTTAGTAGTAGTTATGGATAACCCAAGTTATCATTCTCGACGCATTGAGAAGACTCCAACTCATCTTGGAGAAAACAAGAAACTATTGACTGGTTAAACACCAAAAGTATTGAATTTGGAGATAATTTGATAAAAAAAAGAACTATTATCTATAGCAAATTTACACAAACATCGTTTTATGAAATACGTCGTGGAAGATATATTAGAAAAACATAGTGTAACTGTGCTGCGCACACCGCCATATCATTGCGCACTAAATTCTATAGAACTTATATGGGCGCAAGTGAAAGGATTTGTATCAAGACACAACATGACATTCAAAATGAAAGACGTTAAGCTACTGTTTGATCAAGCCATTAAGGAGGTGACATCAGAGAACTGGCGAAAAGCAGTCCAGCATATCATTAAAGAAGAGGAGAATATGTGGGATCTTAACTACTTGATCGATTTGACCGTCGACCCGTTAATTATAACGTCAAGAGGAGATGACAATTCCTCAGATGATGAAGAATATTGATTTTTTATAATTTAATTCCTGTATAATGTTTTTTTTGTATAATGTTCAATAGAAAATAAGTGTACCTAATACTATGTACATAATGCCTAATTTTTATTCTGTTAAAATCACAATCGGCTACACCCATAAATTGACCCCAACCCGGGTGGTACTACCTGCACTTGATAAAAAGATAGAAATTTACTCTGTTGGGTCACTCTGTGGTCCCTTTGCATACCTAATGAGATTTTATTACTCTATACATTTCTGAAATAAACTATAGAAAAAATTTATTTGATATGTATATGTATACTAACCGGAGCATGTATAACGTTTCGAGTACTTATTCTGACTGACTTTTCAAATATTTTATACAATAAACTCTCTCCATCGAGTAAAGTAACATCTCCTTTAATTTCAATTTCAGCCCATTCTTTAGTCTGTGGATCAGTCAATTCATTTTTTATTGCTTCTATACTGCAAGGTGAGATTTTTGATGCTTTAATAGATTTAAATACTACATCTGAAAATAATGAACCATTCGGCAGTATAATCTTCTGTGGAGAGGTAGTATAAATGTCTATCAAGTTTTGAACATCAACGTTGTTTATTTTTGGTGTCACCAAATTTTCTGAAAGGTATATATATTGAAAATGCATTGAAACTAATTTCACGTGGTATACTACGACTGTAGACAGTGACTCATAAATTCAACATAGACCTTCGCGTATCCGAGGCAATAGGAAATCATAGTCATTAAAAATTATCTTCAGCATTTCAGCATCTTAAAATTGATTGGTTATCAAAAAAATCAGATGAGATAAATAGTTCAACCAAACTGAATATGTATTTCTATCAAATATGAACAATTGAACACAGTCGTCTATGTTATTTTCAGCTTCGTCACCGATATTAACGCATAACACATAGCCACGGACTCTATTGTTATTTCAATGAAGCTATCGAATTTCAACATATTCGGCACTTCCTTCAATACATTTCTAGCTATTTTACTCTTTTTACTATTAAAAATATTTTGTATTTCATATACTCTCATTTTAACTACACACAGAATAAGTATTGGTCTCTGTCATCCCCTCTCTTTCTCTTAGTCTGAAAGTCTGGAATCGCTTTCCGCCAAGCTTTAAATTTGGGAACAGAAAGTAATCGGAAGAAGTCAAATCAAATGGATATGGCTGATGAGGCAGTTTATTGCACTTTGGCTATTTTCTTTGTAACAATAGCAGACACATGACAACCACATTTTTTCTTTAACAAATTTATTCGTTTTTTCTTAAATATACTATTGCCGTGACATTATTGTTCAACAAAATGATTTTAGATTTCTTGGGCCAAGTTCCTCAAATAAAGTCCATCCTTTCGAATGTATTTTTGTTCCTGGGGTATAATAGTACCCCCCACGTTTCATTTACTTTGAAAGAACTAATACTAATCATATTCATAGGAATAACTATAATGAAATGAATTTTTCCTTAACCTATGAATAGTATCGGGGATAGGTTTTTATTATCATTTGGAAATTTTAAGAATTTTTCTTTATGGCTTTGAAGAAACATTCATTTTTCCGATCCTGGCTTCTTCGTATAATATAATTTCATTGTTCAATTAATACTCGAAATTATTTTTCCTCCTTATTTACCCAATAGTGGAAACGTTTTCTGTTTCTTTTTCTGTATTAAAACTAATCAATCCGTATTTATGTAAAATTTTGACAGATGATATCACAAATCAGCCTATCCAGTGCTACTGGAAATTACATATTAAGTCTGAAATTCAACCTTACATAAATCAAATGGCAAGAAAGACCTTCAGTATAGTAAGAAATTTGAATTTTTTTCGAAAAAGATGTAGTGAGAGTCCGTAATAATTTCCTGTAATCCCAGCTTATTATTTTCTTTGCACTTTTGCACCGTAGTTTTAATCAGCACTTAAACTTCCATAAATTAGGATAAACGTTACGCAAGCAAAGTAAGATGACTATAATGCACCCGTTAGGATAAAGAGAAGGCCACTAAGTTCACATAGCCGAGAAGCATTATTAACGAGTAATGAGCGAATTATAAGAAATATAGGAATGGAAATAATAACTTCTGTATGTTCTGAATCATACATAATTATCTACTTACTTCGTGTGTATTTATTCGTTATTTTTTTAGTGTGATAATTATTTCTAATAATAACATTCCTGTAAAAGTTGGTTGAACTTGCCTGTTTTAATGTTTGTGAAATTATAAGTTGCGGTAATATTTTGATTAGTATTTCTTATTAAGATTCTTGTAATGAGACTTTTCAGGTTAATATCGTTGACAAAAGAAGTAACCAAATTGTTAACCATAATGTTGCGTGTAAATTTTACGTCGCCTTTGATCCCGTACTCTCCCTTATGCAATGCCTTAAAAATAAGTAAAAAATAAGATAACACTTATAGTCTAAGATCCCACCGCTTGATCTTGCAGGTATCTGTTTTTTTTTGATGAAATTAATCTTGAGGATGTATGGAATGGATTAAGGATAGGTTGCCTTTCAAAAATTAGACGCAATTACCTGTAATTAATTTTAATGTCATTTATATACTAATATGACTTGCAGCTATATGTTTTTTCAGTCAATATTACAGCATTTGAAAGAAAATTATGTCACAATTAAAAATAAAGATGGTTGCCAGCTCTCAGTCAGCCGTGGCGTTAGGGTTGCCGGGTGTAAACGGGTATATTATTGTTAATTAAAGTTTTATATACATTGAACATGAAAATCCATGGTTACCACTTGCACAATGGCCGCAAACAGAGGTTGCCATGATTTTTGTAAACGACTCTCGCTCCAGGTAAGTGGAAGCGCAAAAGAGAAGGTGCACCCATTACAGGTACTTCCGTAATTTCTACTAGACAACCTGTCCTTAACCATATATCCTCAAGATTCTTAAAATTTTATTCATCAAAAAAAAACAGATACCTGTAAGATCAAGCGGTGGGATCTTAGACTATTACCAGTTATGTTTAAATAGTTCGGCATAAGACGAAAATCGAAAATTATACTTACATTTTTAGATAATTCATCACACGGAATATTTTGCAGTGAAGACATATTTAGAAGATGTCCAATACTAATATTACCTTCTATTGTTAAGTTTTGTAGTACAGAGGTATTATCTATAGCTTTGTTAAGAGAGTAATAGTCTTCTAGTGGCCGACCATTAATATTTAGCACGTATAAATTGTTAACTAAAATAGTTTGTAACATAATAAGATATTAAAATGACAAATGAGTGGTAGTGTTGTGAATGGCTACTATCCGATTGTACGAAAGTTATTTTTTATATAGTTGTAAACGTTATTTTTCCTACGAAAACTAATAAATTGCAGTTATTTTGTACATACTGGTCTTTTAATTTACACGAAATAAATCGAAACGACTTTTATTCAGATCCCTACTTATTGAAATTAACAACCAGTTCAATAGATTCAGCTTGAACTGGATACCTGTAGAGTTTATCAGATGAGGATATTCACAAACAACTCAGAATGTTTATTAATTGAAATAGAAGTGCAACGCTCTCATTGACTTGGTTTAATTCAAGCACATAATATCAAAACATATTCTTGCTGTGAAAGGATTATGAAAGAACGAAACATTTCCCTCTAGTCTTTGTGGACCAGAATGACATTCGCGACTGTACCTCAAGTTGACGAAAGAACTGTTTCTATACCATGCTGTTTATTGTAATAAAAAGTTACAAAACCGTTTTATCAAGATTGATGGACGTGACAAGTTACTTTGATTACAGAAGACTTTGATATGGTGAAGTCATATAATAACTGCCACTTGTATCAAACAAAGGAGGACTAGTTATTTATAGTGGAAAGTTTTGAGAATTTGCAGCGCTCCTAAGAGTTCGTTGTAGATATGAATAACTTGTATCGATCTCTAACCTGGTTAACGTTAAACAATATACGCACTTATCTAAGCATACATGTTGCTGGTTGTTTATTTTCTCAAAAAGCGTAAGTCAATTTTGATAAAGCTTGTATGCAACCACTTTTGATGTATGATCTACCAAACAAAAAAGAATCATCAAAATCAAAATTTGGTTGTGAAATTGATTCAAAAATACATAAATCTATGTTTTCTATGACGTCAACATAGCAGCCATTGGCTTTTTGGCCACTATCAATCTAAATGAATTTAGAATATCTTTTAGGCATTGGTATAAAGAGATATCCAGAAATATTCAAAAAATTTTGAATATCTATTATTTTTCTTGGCTTACGTATTTTTCTATACGTGCATAAGAAGTATGTGTTTTTTGAGGATGAAAATCCTGTGAAATCCTTTTCTTATGTGATATTAGGAAAAATCTCATATATTCAGTTAGTGGAAAATACTTTTAATAAAAATATTTGCTCATCTTTCAAATATTTATTGAGAAATTGATAGTCTTACCTTTGATATGCTCGAAGTTCAACATGTTAATATTATTTGGCTCGTCAATAAAAATAAATTTTTCACCAATTGTATGTAAAGGTACTGCGTTTATAGTGTTGACATTTTCGAAATCTGATTTAGCACTGTTCTCCACAATCAAATGCTCAAATATTTTTGTTGCTTAAAAAATTGTCAAATATTATATTGAATATTGAATAATACTTCAAAAAATTTACCAGTAATATTTTTTGGCTGTTTACTATTTAAAGTTTGGGAGACATTTATCCCTTCTAGCTCCGATACTTCTAGATTATCAATCTTAAGTGTACCGACGAACACTTTTTTTCCTTGAATTCTTAAGCTGAAAATAATATTTGTGTGAATCGTGAGAAAAAAGGTCATTAATACTATATCTCTGGAACAAAGAATAATCTTATAGTCACCAAAACCTCATGTGATATACGAAAGATTACCACGTGATATATTTGTTTTTGGTATTAAGACAACGTTGATTACCTACTGGTCACTCTAATATCTAGATACCGGATTATACGAGTATATTTACTTAATAAAATTCATTCTCTTTTATATTACATTACTAAATCTTAACAACTTCTCGATATAATGTTTACATGCTAACGTGACGATGTGGTCCTTTTTAAACTATAACTTAAATACAATTTAACTATTTACTGTCTTATTTATAGTTATATAGTAAGTTATTTATAACAAATTATTAAATATGTAGTTACAGTTATTAATCAAATTAATTAAAGAATATAATAATCATATATTCTTCATCAAATATTCTTCAAGCAGAGTAAGATAATTGATGGAAGGATGTCTAGTGGAAGTTTATTTTACACGGTTTTGACCAGGGTTGTTGCTTACACGGGTGTTTACAGAAGCAACAGATACTGATGCAGATAATATTGAATTGCATGAATAAAATACACCCAGTTTTAGAAAACAGATAATTTATGTTGATGGAGGTATCCATGAATCCAATTCTTTATAAGTTATACACTTAGACCATACAGTTACATGGACTGCTACTGTGACCAATAAACATTTAAAAAGACCTTTCTTTTCTTTTCCTATCTTCATCTTTTTTCTGTTGTTTGCCTTGTTGTAAGCATCTGTTGTTTAATTCGTTTTGTCACTCTCCTTTTACTGGTGAGAATAAGAGTAGTAACTGTATGATTTAAGGCTATAGGTCTTTTCATAAGACATTTTTTTCTCATGCGTTCCTATCAGCCATATGAACAAACATGTTAAAAGATCTGTGAAATAATAATTAAATTGAACAGATGTTCAATAAACTACATCTATTCAAAAAAATGAGAGAAATATATTATTTCAATTTATTTAAATTAATTAACCACTTGTACGAAATGAAATAGCGAAACGGCTTTTTAAGGAGTATCTAAGAGTGATAAGACGGTATAAGCGTTGCCTGAAAAGTAAAATTTTTGTCACCAGAATGCAAACGTGACTGTATCGCTTTGATCTACGACGAGCGTTTGGGAACGCCAAAAACTACTACCTAACCAGCGAAATCATCGAAAGAGTTTACTAATTGGTACTAGACGACCGTCGGATTAAGGTTAGAGAAATAGAAGAGACTATAGGCACATGAAAAGAACGTATTTGCCATACACTGACTGAAAGATTATGCAAGTTTAAGCTATCTGCACGTTGGGTGCTACTTTGGATCAAAAATGAATTCGAATGAAAAGCCCTATTGATGCGGCTTAACCAACACGACTTTTTACTTTGATTCGTGAGGATAGATGACCTGTATTCATTGCTTCACTCCTGAAATGAAAAAATAGTCAAGAAAATGGGTCACATAGGGCGAATCTGTTCCAAAAAAGCAAAAACGGTTTCATCGGTCGGAAAAGTGATGGCGACTGTTTTTTGAGGTAGACATGAGATTTTGTTTATCAAATATCTTCAAAAAGGTCAAATGATATGCATCATAACTTGAAAAGATAAAGGGAGAAATTCTAAAAAGCGACTTTGTCTGATAGAAAAAGGAAGTGCTTTTCCATGCACTTACTCACACTTGGGTTATCGTCGTGAGTGAAATTCATTGATTGACCTTCCACCGTATTCACCAGATCTGACTTTCAGTGATATTTTCCTGTTTTCTAACCTTAAAGTAAGAGAGACATTTTCAGTAGACTATAATGTTATTGCTTACGTAAACGTCTATTTTGTGCAGCAAAACGGCAACAACTATTTGGAGTAGTTAAAAAGGCTAGAGCATGAAGTTTTTACACAAAGAAGATGACTATGTTCGAAATTAAAATTAATTATGAAAAAAAATGTCTTGTATTCGAAGTCAATAACTATTATTTGAAAATTTTTCAAAATTTGTCGACGATATCGCGAAAAATATTAATTTATTAGAGAAAATACCTATTAAAACATTTTCAAAATTTGAAAATGTTATTTTATGGGTAAAAAATAGCGGTTGAAGTGACGAATGACTGTTAAACTGAAGAGCTGCTTTATCAACTTAGCGACCAAAAGAATAATGATAATTTTTCAAAAATCATTCAGTTCTATAGATGACTATATTATGAGTAAAGTATTTCTAATATGATGATTCCCATCGAGGTTATTGTTTAGTAAGGAATTTATCTATTTATTAACAAACTACGTTTACCTTCCTATCTTTTTAAAATATTCTTCTGAAATTTTCTTCAAATTAGGCGTATGTTGCGTATCATTTTGTAGTGTAACGTTACCTAAAACTGTAACGCTTTCAAAAGCAAAGTCAGTTTTCTTTTTGGTTTTGTTATCGTTTAAAAGGAAGTTATCGATTTTGATATCATTTAAAGTTTCTACTGTTAAATGAGGTATGGAAAGTCCATTCGTGAAATTCACTGGGACTGGAATCTCCTTGAAACATTAAATTAGAAATTAATCAAATTTGCGGTTACAATAAATTATTATGTTAAACACTTCAGACGAATAAATTATAATACCTGTTCTCTACTTTTACTCCAGTACACCTTTGTAAAATTGGGGTTAACTTCAGTGTCAGATACAATAAGTTTCGTTGTATGCAAAACATTCAACTCTTCTAAATATAAATCATTGTTAATTACTACTTTGCCGATATATGTTTGTGATAAATCAGATTCTTTTGTACCAAATACATGATCGCCATTTTTCATGAACAAAGAATTATTTAACTGACCTGTGACATTCAAGTCATTTCTAACGATCACTCTATTAAATGTTACTGCCCCTTAAACAAAAATATTGTTTATAAAATAATATATAGGAGATACATTGTATAAACTATGTCTTCCTTCAGTTATATGTTGGACAATTAGTGAACAATGGGGAAGATGAATATCAATGCAGAAAATTCACAAAGCTGAGGAGCCACACCAACACGTAGATAAGGGAGGTGACGAAATAAATCAGAGAAGAGTATACTAGGCTCAAAACTATCAGTGAAGACATCAAGAACAACAAGAAGCAAAATAGATAAGTAGCAAGTTAATCCACTTTTAAGGTCGTTTTTAGTCATAATAAGCAGGCTAAAATTGCATATACAAACCAATGCGAACATCAAACAGAAAGCAATAGGTCGATCGAGAAAAAGAGGGTAACTGGATAATTTCATGAATGAGGGAGTAGAATGGCGAGTAATTAACAAAGGGAATAACCAATATAAGGTACTTTCAGTAGTTTACTGGAAAGAAGCAAGATAACAATTTCTATCGTACCTTTTTTGAATTTAGTAAGTAGGTAATTATAGTTGTTTTAGTATACAAGGGATAATATTATGATTTAATAATTTAAGTTTTGCCCCTTTTCAATGCATCAATTTGAAATTAATACCTGTGTTAAGATCTGACTTGTTTATTAGTAATAAATTGTTTTCATCAAACTTTATATTATTTATACGATCAGCTGTGATATTTTCCACTAATATCTTGTGTATCTCCACATGTGCTGTGATATTTTGATCTGTAGATGTAGTGAAAATTTTATTAACATCAATATTTTTCAATTTATTGGTCCTGAGCTTCGCTGTTCTCAAAGTGGTGAAGTTTAAAGAGCCTAAAATCATAACAGAATTCATTTACCAGAAGTTAAACAAAAAAAATCATTGTGAACGATGAACGTCATGTATTCAGAATATACCAGACTTATTCTCTAATTGTCCCGACAATGGGCGATCCGAAAGTTGGTTGGAAAGTTCAAACAACGCTTTTCTGTATAATACGAAAAGCGTAACAATTATTCTTTTTAATTCTACTGGGCCATAGTAGGGGCAATTCAAAAGTATATGCATGAAATGTATTTTTAATAAATGTCATGATCATATATTTGTAAATTAAAACAGATTTAATGCAATGCCACGTTTTAAAAAGTTTTTTGAATTATAGATATTTTCCTAGATATTCTGTCGAATGATCAATATAAAAGTGATAAATTTCTACAAAATTATCAGCACCTTACCTGTAATTTCAGTTGTCTCATTAATTCTGAATACGGAATTTTTGAATTCATTCCAAGATACATTGTTAATGGTATCAACGATTAAGTGATTTATTTCAATGTTATTTGCATTGAAATCTATTGAAGAAGTCTCAGTTGACTTTACTATAGCGGATAATATCAAATCAGGGGCTTCCTGTGAAAAAATTGAAACAAAATTAATTTCTTATGCATCAGCTGAGTTCTAATAAATGAAAAATATATTAGAGCTCAATTCTAAATATTTTATTTTATTTCGTATCGTTCAAAATATGTTTTTTTGCGAGAAATCGTTAGGTCATTAGTTAGCTTGCACGTTTCTCCGTTGTTATCAGACACTGTATAATCTTCGTCATGTTAAAAGTACTCGAGGGCAGCCATTTTGATCTAATAATAATATTGATCACGTGGAGGTGACTTCAGTTATCCCTATTTGGAAATATAAGGGATTGATCGATGCTGTATTGACGATACTTTATATCTAGTTTTGAATTGTTTATGGCTATAATTGCTATATCTTTTCTGGGCTTTTAACTCGTTGGAAATGGACAATTAACGGGAAAAATCGAAAATTGAGCTAGGGTTGATATTTAGTTTATCACGATAGTTACATGGAGAAAATTCCAGAAGATTATGTAAATAAAATGCAATAGGATTAAATATCATAAACACTTTGTCAGCAATTAATTTATTATAAATACGAATTATTGTAAACAACTTTTTAATGAATACCGACCGACAAATGAAGATTTTTTGAAAGTTGTTTGTATTTGAGCCACAAATATCACCAATTTATACAATTTTAAACACAAAAACATCTACATATTTGCCCTATCACATCAGATTTTTTTAAAAGACATTTTTTTCAAAACTTAAAGAAAAAATCAATAATCATATTACAAAAACATATATTTGAACATTTACAAAGAAAACATTGAGTCTAAACAATGCTACAGGACTATTTAGAGTGACATCTTTTACGTTTCGCGACAAAATTACGTCTAGGTGTAGTTTTTTGTGAGTAACTTCAGTAATATAACGTGTCAGTGACCAGCAGTAATCAGCCATCATATTCACATTCCATCGACCTTGGTACCTTGTCTACATAGTTTTTATCTCCTAATAAAACCTTTCTCTCTGCTCTTCACTGTAATCACCAAGATTATCAGGAAAAAAGTTCACATGTGAATCTAGAAAGTGGAGTTTTATGCTCATATTACACTCCAATTTTTGATACTTATCCAATAAGTTTGCAACCTTATTTTTATAGTCGGGATGTTTATTATTTCCTAGAAAATTGTTGACAACACCTTTGAACGCCAGCCAAGCATCTGATTCAGTGTTATTCATTGTGGCATCAAATTTTTCATCAGCCATCAAATATCTGATTTGCAGTCCATCGAACACTCCTTAAATTTTTGCTTCAGATAATCTTGGACATTTTTTACACATGTATTCAAAACTAGCATTGTTTTTATCCAATGCTTTAACGAACTGTTTCATCATACCGAGTTTGATATGAAGCGGAGGTAGTAAAATTTTTTCAGGACTAATTAAATTTTTTCGTATAACGTTTTTTGTTCCTACTTTGAGATTTTGTTTTTGCTTTAAAGTCATAAAGTTTCCACAAATATAACAAAATGTATCCGCATTATTATGATACTTTCTTGAAAACATTCTGTTGTCTTAACAGTTTTTCAACAACAGATCATACATAAAATTTATTGAACACTAAAAGTAAAACGTAAGAAATTTTTTCAAATAAACACACTAATTTCAGTAAAAAGTTTATAAACAAAATAACTGTAGAGGTTTATTTGCATGTAACCTGTTTCGAATGGGTGTGTCGTTGTTGCAACAATATATTTTCGCACGATTCGAGAAAAGAGCGCCAAAATCTAAAATTTAATTTATTTTAATCAAAAAATTTAAAATAGCCAATGTCTTAATCTTTTTAAAAACCTGATGTGATACGATAAAATGAGGTATAATTTCGTGATCAGCACTACCAAATTAGTGGAAAAAAATAATCAGAACTTGAACAAGGAAAATGATGGTGACCGATATATGATATATATATGATGATACATACATATATAAATATATATATATATATATATATATATATATATATATATATATATATATATATATGTATCGTTTTTGAATATATAGTTCATATTCAATAAATTATAGTTAATTCGCTTGTGCAGTTAATTGCAATTTTTAGTTAAATAAATTTTTAAAAACATATTTTCGGCCATCGAAAATATAATTCGACATACATTTTTTCTGATCTACAATTTTTCAATTACACCACTTAAGGAGTTATAGAATTGACTTAAAAAGTCTTAGATTGTTGCGAAAAATTCTCTGACACTCTTTTTTTTACTATAATTCTTGAAAAATCCTCTTTATTCGACTAGATGCTTATCGACGTCTTTACATAATTTAAGACGTCTACTAAAGATTAGTGTGTTGTTTATAATCGGTAGTTATAAAATGTTGTCACCACCTAAATTATAATTTGACAGAAATATTTAGAGATACAAGATAACATATTTTATACTATATAATAATAGAGGAAGTGTCTCTTTTAACTGCTATAACAACTACAATAGCTCACCTCGTTTAGGGAAGCCAGTCTTGCCTCCTCAACATTTAATGTTTTAAATAGTTTGACACCCCTAATTTTAACGGGGCTGCTTTTCAAGTATACATCTTCTATTGTAACATTATTGATATTAGCAGCAAACATTGCGTAGGCTGTAAGATTTTTTATTTTTAGCGATTCAGTGAATACTTGACTCCCATTTTTAAGTAATAAATCTAAAATAAAATATCAGTAACTTATAAAATCATCTGACAGAATAAGCAAGAATGAATAGATATGAATATAATTTGAACTTAATTTTTACTTTTTGACTAGATGGAGCTTCATCAGAAAATAGATGGTTTGAAAATATTACACTGCATTTTTATACACTGGAAAAATATGATTGTAATAGTTCAACTTATGAATTATTCAGTCTGAAATTATAGGGTGTTATTGATAGTTTTAGTAATTGTCGTTTGATGGACAGTTCTGTTAATGATTATATGAAATTAAGAAATCTAAGAGTTACCTCATATAGTCATGAATTCACAATAAACTATTGAATACTCAATTGTATATACCTTTAAATGTCTCATCATTGGTATCTAAGTGATCTGTAACGAGTGTTTTGAATTTAGCTTTTCCAGTTATAACCTGTGGTTCATCGTATTTAAGCCATTGACCAGGAGCCCATTTTTCTTTATTTACCAAATTCAAGATGATATTTTTTGCCTTTAGATTTTTAGCATACACTTGACCTTTGATTGTAGTGTCTTCATCAATTACCTGTAATTCAAATTAAATATGAAGTAGCCATCTACACAACACTGATGTCGACGACTGGGTTTGTCCACCGCTTCAATTTGTTTGTTTACTATGGAGAAAAGTGGAGTTTCAGTGGTTCTGTTAGATGCAGATAATACATTGTTGTACTCTACGGAAAGAACACAACATTCACGAAAATTTCTCCATAACCAATTTATCCTAGTGGCCGTTCAACACAATTGTTTCTTCAAATACTTAAAAGTCCACCTTCAAGTTCAGAATGGTATATTTGGCTATATAGTTTCTTTATAAGCTCTTTATCAACAAAACGTCTAGCGTTAAATTTCCTGACTAATTTGTATGGAAATGGCAACAATTAATTTCCTGAGGAGTCTTATCATACCCTATGATTTATAGTTAATCTTCAAAAAAAGAGCATCATCAGGGAAAACAACAAAAAGGGAGGAGTATCTGATGAGGCAAAGATAGGGTCAATGACTAATTCAATTCTAATTGTAGAAGACCACTATTGACTGAACAACGACGTCTGTTTGGCTCAATTCGAGCATATACATAGAGCAATGAGACAAGGAGCATCTTCTACCACAAAAAGCATGTTTACAATCGTGTCGTCGTATCTATCAACAAAAAGGGAATGAATATGCTCTTGTATTCACCATATTTGATGGTGAAAGTTCTCATTGCTACCTAGTCAATGTCTCGTTATAAAATCTGAGGCGAGTTGATGCAATGATGGTTTGGATCACTTGTTTTCATTGATTGAAATTGATGATTGATTTTCTCCAGAATAGAAGATAAACTATATTCACATTAAATTTGCAAGTTTTTCCATAATCAAATGACGGATAATCATGTACTGGCCTAATATTACCTATTTTGGTTATTATGGTTTTTCTAAAGAAAGTCTTAAAAATTCCATTCTTGTAAACGTTTTTAATTAAAGCTCATCACTTTACATACTACCAGATCTACAGAATACGAATAAATGCAAATGAATTTGCTTATCCTTAATATGTATATACATACTGTAAACCAATTTTTGTTTAGAAAACTTGTCATGTGTAAAATACATCCTCTAATTATGCCTATTCTCGCAGATTTCACTATTATATCTATACCATTATTATATTAAAGTAGGTCCATATTCAATCTATTCTTCACAATTTCTTCATACTCACCAGATTCTCAGGGTCTGCCAGCAGTTTGAGATGACTTAATTGTACTTGAAGTTGTTTTATAGCAGTATCTAAGTTCTGCACCTGAAACGGAAAATCGTAGTAAAAGGCAACAACAAAGTATATTTTCAATATGGGAATAAATTTACCGTGAAAATGATTTAAAAAGAGATCTCATTGTGGGTTTATATTAGATGCTAGGATATTAATCTACAAAAAGTCACTGCTAGACGTTTCAATGATGCTCATCCAGTAATAACTGAATTATTGATAAAATTTTCAGAAACAAGATAAAAAACGTGAACCACAACAAGTAGTTAGCAATGAGAAAACGAAAGTTTCGGTTTTAGAACAACTACAAAAGAAACAATATTAAAAATTTGTAGTATCTTGTAATAAAATTCTCACAAAAACACCAAAGCTAAAATGTAATTAGTCTAAATAGTGTTTAATGGAAAATGCCGGTTTTTATGTGTTTATGTGAAAAATTCTTACGCCTCAATTCAAACATGTGGCAACTTGTTTATTTATTGACGACGTTTTCATGATAAATAGTATGGAGTGCCATAAATATAAAATTCGTGCATTGTTATTGCAAGATATTATTGGACACAGAAGTTGAAAGCAGCCATGGCAACAAGAAAAATATATGAAATTGAAGGGAAAGACACAGTCGAAGAGCGAACGGTACAGCGTTGGTTTAATACTTTTAATAGTTGAGATCTGATTCTTGAAGATAGTTCGCGCTCAGTTCGTTCACCTGCGTGGTTGCAAGGGAAAAAATAGAAAAACTACTTAGTTTATCAGCACTCGCCGATTATTTAAAGATGTATGTATGCATGGATTTAGGGTCTCGAATACACTGCGACCCAAAGGATTGCCAGAGGTCTTTGATACGCTCCCAGGTATATTGCTCCGGAGCTCTTTAGTTTTTCACACTTCAAGGGAATGTGGATGGAGGTTTCGTCCTCTATGCAACAAAAACTGCACGCCGCAATATTTGCTAGGTCTAGCGTCTTCAGATGTTTGTTGAGGTGACAGCGCCCCGATAGAACTTCTGTTAGTATTCGTAGATTGTTCTTACTTAGGTTGATATATTCAGCTGATCTACTCTGGTTATAGTTTCCCAGAAGAGTCTTTACCTATCTCAGCCCTTGTAGGTTGCCTCAATAATTGGTTTTGTTCCTTTCTACCTTCTATTCCAGTGATTTTTCCATTCTTCTGTAGCTGATACCACAGAAGGGTTCGGGTTCCTCCATGGGACTGGTCTGCCCCCGCTTTAGTGAGCTTATCAACTATTTCATTTCCCTTAGATCCGGTGTGTCCCGGAATCCATTGTAGGGTAATTTTATTTTTCTTGCCTAGCTCGTTCAATTTTTCTAGGCAATCCCTAACGAAATTGGATTTTATGATATTGGAGCTTGACTATCGGACAGAATTATGATCTCCTATTTGTGACATTTTCTTTCTAGATTGAACCGAACACATTTTTCAATTGCATAAATTTCTGCTTGAAAAATGCATGGTGCGCTGCCCAGACTTCCAGAGTATTTGGTTCTGGACACTTATACTCCTATTCCAGTACCATCTGCTGTTTTGTATCCATACGTATACCATTTCTGTTAATTTTTTGTATGGTGTTTTGTTTTCACAGTTGATTATAGAGTTGAAGTGAATATTATACATCACCACTCAAAATAATTAGTAGAAATCTATAAAAGTTGTCGAATAGTGCCACACGAGTTAAGCGAGATTCAAGCGAAACATTGAGTAGAGGTGTGTAAATAGCTTCTTGCCCTGCCAAAAGATGATTGTTCTTTTAGACGCATTGTTACTTGTGATGGAAAATCAATTTATCTAAACAACTCGAACATAGAAAAACAGTGGTAAGAATTACCGGAACCCGTCGCAAAGAGAGGTCGTATCGAGCGGAAAGTCTTGTTGTCTGTCTGGTGGAATTATGATGGTTCAATGTAATTCAAAATAATTCCAATTGATCGAACTATCAATGCTGCGGTATATAGTGGACAGCTGATGCGATTGTATTAGGTTTTATCAGAGGAATATGCAGGTTTATTTAACTGAAAGCGGGCTCTCTTACAATAAGACAATGCTAACCATATACTGCGAAAGTTATGCGGAGAACTTGATGGTATTAAGCTCCTACCATATCCAGCATTTAGTCCGAATCTTGCACCGTCGGATTATTCATTATTTCGATCCATGGCGAAATTATTACGTGTGAAAAATTTCGAATCCAAAGGTTTTTCCAAGGTTTAAGAGGGCTTGCTGAACGTTTGGTTAAAACCACAGAATACGATGGACTTTATTTAGAATATTAAGGTTTTCTTGTTGATTACTTATTTCATAAACAAAGTGAACCTTGGAAACCGACATAATGATTATCGAAATAACGATGTATTTCTACCGAATATCATTAAACACAAAATTCAAAAGCAAAGCAGCCTCAAATTTCTTACTCTAATGTTTATTTACAATACAAAAACATTATCTTCGCTAAACATGTTAATCTTTGTACTATGAAACATTTCAGTCGAAAAGAAATATTCCATATGTTTAGGTATATCCAAGGTATTCAATTCTAACAAAACCCGTTAATTAAGAACAATATATAGTAAACAAATTGTTTCTGCAGACTTACACAGTGAATAAAGTTTGTTTCTCTGAGATATGCTCAAAAACTGACTTAAATGAATCATCTTCGAAGTACACTTTCTCTCTAAAGAGGAACTTCTTGATGAAATAAATTAGGATACATAAATATAAAATCACATCTGGTATACATAGTTTGAGTTTGATCGGGGAGTATCGGGACACCCTATAAAAATTTTATTTACCTCATCCTTGCTTAAACTTTCAGCTTGAATAGTATCGTTTTTATACAAGTTTTCTAGTAAAACGTGTTCTGAATTCTCTTTCAAATTATCGTTTTTAGTAACTACCATAAGTTCAAAATTTTTAAAGCACTCTCTTATATGTTCTTCTGATTTGGAAATATCTACAAATGAAGAGTAAGTTTTAGGAAGCATAGCAGCATTAAATGGTTGAACAGTTGGATAATAGATATGAGATCAAATATTCCTTGGAGCGGTGTTGAAATCTCACTATTTGGACTTAATACAGTATACTCACCAGTTTTTTGAGATTCGGAGTTTATTGGAAATATATAAAAACTATCTATTTTAACTTCTAAATTGTTATTTAGTCCTACCACGTATATACTTTTTGACATTCCTTTGTGAATGTCCAGAATTTCGGAGAAGTTCGAAGGATATGGACGTTGGACTTCCAGTTTAATTTCACCGAAATTCAAACTGTATATTTGTATATTTTCCTATAAATAAATATACTGTAAGAACATTGATTTTCACGAAGCGTATATATATATATATATATATATATATATATATATATATATATATATTTATAATAATGCAAATTTTGACGTCTAAATCTACCTTTCTTTTAAAAATTATCAAAAAAAAACAGAATTTTAAATTTTAAAACAGAAGAGATCTAAAATTAAGAACATTTAGATGCATTATTTTATATATATATATATATATATATATATATATATATATATATATATATATATATATGTATATATATATATAAATATATATATATTTTTTTTTATTGGGAATGTGGCAACACCAAAGTGGACTAACTTCTATATATTTTCCGAGCTTTTGAATTCTTATGTATTCATCGTCTGGGACTGAAATTATGGTCAAATACAATATAAGAAATATGTATAAATGTATAATAACAATAAAATTTTAGTTACAATAATGAATTAAGATTTCCGGTGATTTTGATATTATTAAAGCCTGTAAAAATTTTTAAATATTGATTAATTGGAATATTGATTATGGTTACTACAGGAATTTTCATTAATTTTTGATTGGTTTTATTTTGAAAGACGTACTTTTTTCGTCAAATAATTCTTTCAATAATTTTTATATTTCGGTCTTTATCTTCAAAATTTAATTTTTAATCAGAAGAGATCTTAAATCAAGATAATTTAGTAACAAGAACATAGTGTTATGAGCTCGTCCACGACATGGACCATGAAGACGTACATAAACAGCGGCGATTTGATTACATTGTTTTTAGAACCAATTTGTAAGCAGGCCTTTTTATTTATTTGTTTGTTTACTTACTATCTAGAATTACTCGAGAACTTTTTTTGGGCATAAATACGTGCCTGTTTAGTAGCGAGGAGTCAGTATATAATTGATTATCATAGTAAACGAAATAGTAAATATTAACCGGTGAATAAATAAATCAAGTAAGAAAGAGACATTATGTATAGATTAAACCGTTGAAATAGTTTAAATAAATGAGAACAACATCACAATAGAAAAGAGTTGTAAATTATTATCTTTTCTGTTTAAACCTTATAATTAACACAAGACTAAAATTGTCCTTTAACTTTTTAGAGACATAAAACAAATAATGAAGCTCACTTTAGTCGGTATTATTATTAAATAAGTTTTGTTAACTTTGACTACTTTGGACATTTGAACGTCATTTTCTGTTTTAAATCTAGAAACTGGCGTGTACTCCAAATCTGTAACAAATAAAGTTTATAAATATTACGCTAAAAATTGAAAAAATTAGTTGAGATGTGATGAAAAAATGCAATGATGAAGTTTTATAGTATCTATTACTGACACTGCATCTGTTACTACTAATATTTTCATGCTCTCATGTGTTGAGACAAACGGTGGAGTTTGAATCCTTTCACACTTTAGCCTGTGAGATCATTAGTATGAAACATGGATCTTGAGCAACGCATTGACATTCAAGTTGATAAAAAGCTTACGATATGTTGATATTTGTCTCTGATGATCATGTAGTGATTTTTCGTGACTGGAGACTGTTGATAACTGGTATGAGAGATTTAGAAATGGGAAAAAACTAGTTGAGAGCGAAGTACAATCAAGACTTCCCTCGACCTCACAGACAGAAGAAACTGTATATAAATAGATAAACTTGTTTGTTTTTGTTATCAGAATAATAAGACGCTGTGTCAGAAGTCAATTTTACTCGCATATTTCCAAATGCTATTAGTATTTCTGTCTGTCTACGTTCGTCTTATCAGATATACTTCAAAGCTTTTTTTGACTCATCCCGAAAATAGAAAGTGTGCTATAAAGACCATTCTGGGTACTGACAAGGTTTTGACAAAGCAGTTGGTGGTTATTCAGAAATCATGGAAAGGTGGTACAAATGTATTGGGTAGTACTATGAAGGGAATTATTCGTTTTTTACTTTGTTTGAAAATAATCCATGGCATTTGTTTATCACACTTATATTAAATAACATTTGTTTTAGAAGGAAAATCATTAATGAGAATGTTAGAGATGTGAAACAAGCTTATTATAGTACGTTTTGCATGATATTGTATATTGCATGTATATGCATTTAAGGAAATATTGTTCAACTAAAAAAGATGGAGATGACGACATTTCAATTGTAATAATATTATCTTGCCCTATGTCATAATAATTTTTCATTCTTTCAGTAATTTCTTAAGACATTTGGAATATATAGAGGTATGATACTTGTTGATAGTTTATACTTAATACATCATCTATCATTTTTAGAAAATAATGAAAACAAAAAAAAAAATAAAAAGAAGAAGTCCAAGAATGACCATCAAATGGTTCGGTTATATTCTCAAGCTAATGTTTTTAGTGCATATATATGATCTACTTCATCACTTGTACCAGGCATATACTTATTAGTACAATGAATTTAATTTAATTACTGATTTAATTATAAAAATGTATATTTACCATTCCAGCGATAAACTGTATTGATTTTAGATTTGCTATAAATGATGACGTAACTTTCATTTGTATTACCATAAATATCCAACTGTATTGGATTGATAGTTCTTAGATGTTGTAATTTGGTAATTTTCTCATTAATAAATTGGTATACGAATGAAGGCACCTAAAATTTCCGGACGGTAAATTTGATATTCAACACATGAAATATTAATGCGATTACTTACTGTTCTGTCAGATAAATCTTGTAGAATTATAATAATTTCAGCAGTACGAGTAGTAAAAGATCCAAGTTTTATCGCTCCAGTCGTAAAAACTGTTTGGATTTCATCAAAATGAAACCCCAGCCACTTATATATCCTGAAAAATAATAAAAACATTTAGTATATCACAGTTTACAATTCAGATATGCAAAAATATTCTCACGATGTGACTGCCAGGTTATCTCCTTTGTTATTAGCCACAATTAAGAACAAATTTCGATTATTAATGAAAAAATGTGCATCAGTGGCATCAGGAATGAAGAGATTTTGTATCAGACTGAATTTAGTAGTTCTGTTAGATATATACACATACGCTTCTCCCATTATTTCAGATTTGATTATTATAAAACTGAAGTTATCAAACACTATATCCTAAAAAATAAGAAATTTGTAAGCACTGTAGTTTTCTTTTAATCTGAAATTACACAAAGTAAGGGGTGTTTTTCAGTAGATACACAAGTTTAACTGATATAAAATATCAATGAAACAGGCTTGGTATTAGTATTGGATTAATTTTAAGAAATGATTGAATATAATATCGGACGTTTTGCCGCAACTGCGTAATCTGCAACACCAATCTTCACAAACTTTTCGCAGCGCATGCAGTCGTATTTCTCTTATAAATCTTCGAATTTTCACTTCCAGGTGATCAATTTTTACTGATTTGTCGACGTAAATAAGTGAAAGAAAATAATCTAATAGGGTTAAATAACATGATCTTGGTGGTCAATTAATGGACTATTACGTTTAATTATTCTCCTTTCAAGAGTAAATCAAGCGCGTGCTGTATGGCATGTGGCCTGTTGGCACCACAATTCAGCAAGATTAATACTAGCTAATCATTTCATTGACTATTGACAGAAACATCCTGACTATAATTGTTTTGGAAGACATATGGGCCAATGACTTCGGCAACCCATAAAACGCACCAAATAGTAATTTACTGTGGATGTGGATATAGTGTTTCGACAAAAGCTTCTGGATTAGCCTCACTCCAAATGCTACAATTCTATTAATTTACGTATCGATCCATTAAAAATGGGCTTCATTGTAGAATGGAAATTCATTATCAATTTGCTCTTTAGCCCATTATCCGAATTGGTGGCGTATACGATTGTCGGTTGGCTTTATGTTGAATCTCGAAAGCTTTTAGGCCAAGATCCTTTAATAAAATCTTCTATAATGCTGAAGAATACAACCTCAGTTGCTGATGACCATGAATTGATTTATTTGAATGTTCTCCAATGGTTTTCTGTACAGCGACTACAGTTTCTTCAGTGCTGACTATTCATTATTAGAATCCGCTACTTTGAAATATGATTATGTGCGCCATAAAATGAAGGAAGAATAAGCTTAACAAACAGAATTATTTTATATTTATTTTTTATATACATATTTTAAAAAAAAACAACCATTTGTAAACGTGCTCTAGTGTAAATCTATCCATAATGAAATGTAAAAACAAAATATTCGTAGAAATATTTACTGGCATTGAGAACTGCTATTCAGAGTATATATCTGCCACACTCTCCTTTGTTACATTAGTCACCTTGTTAATGAAATTCTTGTTGTAATAATGCTTTCATTAGATCTCAATGGCTGGATTTAATTAGATTGATGATATTAATTATTGGAATTAATTTTTGGAAAAAAATTATGCATTACTACAATTGTTAGGGTTATTTGAATATGGGCATAACTCTCACTATTCTAAATATTATTTTCAAAAGGCTCCAGCATCAAGGCTTTGGATCTAATGAAGTGCATCTAAAAACTTGTAGGAACTTTGTTTTCAGAAATTTTAAGTTGATTTGAAATATATTTGGAGAAAATTATATATATCATCATGTAGTCAAATGCTAACAACCATATTTAAGCTTAATATTTTTAGTAAACACAATTAGCTCTCCAGTTTTTTCAATTAAACTGAGGGGACATTTCATTAAATGCTATTTATAAGGTTTTTCTGTTCATTGTCAGTTAGAAATTTCATTTTATTTTATCCAAGGTATTTGAGCTGAGGAAGCCTAGATTTAGAGAAAAATTGAGCTTTGGTTTTTGATGTGATGAAACCGAGCTTCGTATTATGCTGCTTTTTCGTATATAATTTTTCATTAATCAATTTAACTGGATATTTACAGTTTTCTATGAAAGAATCAATTTTTGTTGACTTCTCGTCAAACTATTACGGCAACTGCAAAATGTAAACAGCTATGGAGGAGAATCGAGATACACTTTGGAACGTTTTCTTCTACTGATCATTTACTGGGTTTCTAAATGATGAATTCCAGACGTTATTATTATTCTTGTTAAAATGTTGGTTGTTATAGTTACCAATGCGTGTCTCAAAAATTAAGTGATTGTTATCTAATATCAACAGTATTATACGTTAGTAAACTAAAATATCTTACTTTCATGAATGTTATTTTTTCACTGTCCCGGATTTTATCGAAAGTTTGATTCTGTGGTACCAATAACAATTTTTTACTAGATATTTCATACAAATCTTGCTTGGTAAGCACATAGGTTGAATTCAAGTATGAATACATTCTTATATAGTCATGTATTCCAGTAATATTTTCCTCAAAGTTTTCTATAGCTATGTTACTAGAATCTAAAACACGGAGCAAAAATAAAATTTTGCAAATACCATTTATTATACAATATAATAGAAAATTTAATATGTTTAAGGAGTTTTTTTTCGTAAAACTATTCACTATGATGGTTATATGTGGAGAACAAAATTTTCAGCTCACTCAGACATATTCTTAAAATCGAAAAAGTAATAATTAGTTATTTAAAAGAGTTTGAAGTTTATCTTATAAAATTACCTCTTTTATTGAAAGTCCGTCTTGTTTGCAAAAATTGCTCTTCCAAAAATTTGGACTGTTGATCAAGATATTCATTTAAATTTACACATAATATTTGATAAACACTACAAATGGATGCAATCTAAAATTAAAGTAGAAGAAAATATATATTGAAAATATATCTGAACATAATTTTTACGTAAACTTACAAAAAGGAAGTATAATACATATATGACCATTTTAGTGACAATTAATACTTTAACTGCACTGTAATAGTAGTTTACAATGTTTTTCTTTTCAAAAAACTTAATCCAAAAAAAAAGACGGAATGTTTTAGTTTTATAATGGTTTCTATAGCCCTGCGTAAAAATCGATACTACTCGAGTTTTCTTTGGCATGTAATAGATGGCGACCAGCATTCGTTTTAGTTATACCTCTAATCACTACTATACAGTTTGTCTCACTATCAATTTATGGCATTATTTGAGCGTCTTCGTTCTATTCATCAAGATAGTTTCGTTTAATCATTGCAACGCGTTCTAACGTTACTATCCCATTTTTATACAATAATTTTCTGCTGTTGTAATGGCTTATATTTTGCTTGAAATTTTTTTACAGAGCCAATTGTCATGGATTTAAATATGGAGAAAAAGCTCCAAAAATGGCCTTGAATTATCAACTCGTTGTTTCTGTTTCATTATGAGCAAACAGGGCATCCATTTGGAAGAAGTTTTTTTATGCTCAACTGTTCACATAAAATGGTGTAAAGACTAAACTAAATCTCAAATAAATTACAATGGATTGAGTTTTGAGAGATGAATATTATTTGCCCCAATTTTAAATTTTTAGATTACCTCTTTCCAAAAGGGACAGAAAAGATCCGATTTTTCTCTTACGCCCAAACAGATGTATCTCACACAAGATTATAAGTAACCCCAGATATTAGTTTTTTCCAAATGTTTTCAGTTTTAATATTCAAGAGCTCGCAAATATCAAGAAAATCTTATAAATCTTCAGTTTTCAATTTGTATACTGTTTGACTGATAAATCAAAACCACTAATAATCTATAGCAGCAGCGATACGTGTTTCTAATCCTGCTGGTTCGGAAACAGTTATAGCCGAAGTAATAAACATTTAGGTATTGGCCTGGGAGATAAGAGACAATTGGCGAGACTACCTGTTTATTGAAGCCGGTTGTCAGTAAACCATTATTTTTTATGCTTGGCAAACGGATATCTATCCAACGTACATCTCATCATTAAATGACAGTAACGGAGATACCCGTGGTTAACTGAGCAATTAAACTTTCAAATTGTTATGTGCACCAAGATAACAACGCTCATTCTATTCGAGCATTTCACTTTATGATTAGAGTACAATTTATACGAATTGCCAGGTTCATGGCGTTTTCTAATCTATTGACTGGACACCGAGTTCGTTTAACGTACCCTACCTGAACCCCATTTTCGTAATTCGAATACATTTACCAGCGTTTCCGTCGTTACATCTTTATCTTCATAATAGTGATTGTTTCTCTTTCAATTATATTGAGTGAGTTAGAATAACAGATTTTAGTCATTTGCTTATTTATAAATGTTTATTAAATTTAAAAGTTTACTATTATAATGACTTGAAGCTATTACACCTTGGACGAATTAAATTCTTCTCTATATGAAAATAATCCAGTTAATGATCTCTGGTTTACAGAAATACAAAACCTCATTGTGACAATTATACTTATGTGAAAGAGTATTTCGATTTGTATACTGAACAAACTAGATAAATTATAGATTCCTCGTACAGTTTTCAAGTTCTGTGTTGAGGTTTCACTGTTTTAAAAAAGGTGAATGTCCTGGATTAGACTTTTCTATTTCTGTGATTTGGATGGAGCCTAAGAGTCATGTTGATGATATGAGTTTTGCGTAGTAGAGGTTTTAATCGAAATCAGGCGTGGATATATCCACACTTACAGTCTGTTTCACATGATGAAAATCCCCTCCCCCAAATTCACATAAATCAGTACAGATAACCAGTGAAAGTGGACATGAGGATGATACATTTACTCCAGAGATATTTCCTCAAAATGAAGTGATATAATAGCGTGATCTCAATTTACCAATTTTGAATTCCATAAAAGTCAAGTTTTTACAAGAATTAATACAATTTAAAGCCACCGCAAATCTTAATTAGATATTTCTCAGACGCTGAATACATAAGTATTCGAAAGCTCGGAAAATATATTAAAGTTAGTCCACTTTGGTGTTTCATTGCTGCGTTTCCAATAATAAACCGCTCATAATATAGCTGGCAAAGACTTCGTTACAATTTACATACAAATTCCAAACCATATCAAAAACTTATGGTCAATTAGCTGTTAAAAATTTAAAATCATGGTCCAAAATCAAAATAAAAATGGCGAATGAATACTCGTATAGCAGAAGATGCTTCCTACTGCAATGTAGAAAAAAGAACATTCCTCCCACCTTTCTACAGAATAATATCAAGCAAATTGAAAAAATACTCATACGCCACAAGAGAGCAACAATAGTTATTACATCTATAATAGGTTAGTACATAAGTTTTTAAATAATGAAATTGTTTGTGATCAAAAAACAATATTCAAACTTCAAAATGATCTCTCACAACTTAAAAACCAAATAATTGACACAACTAATGAATTCACTTTTGAAAATTTTTCTAGCAGACAACAAGTTATTTATAATAAATTATTTCACAAAATTAAAAACCAACAAAAATAAACTTAATAATCTTATTTATTAACAAAAAAATCAATTCAGTTCTTACATCCCAAGATAATTGGATTAAAAATATTTCAAATACAGAGATACCTAAGGATATTTTACAGTTTCTATCGTTAGGGCCTAAATTCAGTATTGAACCGATAATTACTAAAGATATTTCACTTAAAACTATGTTAGCCAGTATTGATTACATATCCTATTTCATACAAAATAAACAAGAAAGAAATGTCGTTATAGCGAAAGCAAACAATATTTTAACTAACCACATTCATGAATCCAAACAATCTTCTGTTTTTAGAGATTAATTATATAAAACCATAAATATTCTAAAAGAAAATCCAAATTTAATAGTCATACCATCTGACAAAATTAATGTCACAGTCATTATGGAAAAACAACAGTCTTTAGATTTATCCAAAGAACTTATCTACAATAATTCATCATACAAAGAACTCTAAAACTCTAAAAGCAACTAATAATTGTAACAAATTAATAAAAAAAGTTTTTAACAAAAAACAAATTGACAAAAAACCCAGAAGAAATCTACAAACTATAACGGTATTTCTGCTAAATTATACTGTTTACCAAAAATTCATAAACCTACTCTATCAGCTAGACTTATTGTAGCATCAGTTAACGCTCCCATCGAACCCCTTACTAAAAGACTCCTTTAAAATCAAAAAAACTTTTAATAATATGATATTACCACCAAATTATGTATTATTAGGATTGGACGTAATATCCCTATTTAGTAATGTACACTTAAATATATGCCTTACAGCTCTACAGCATAAATGGAGCGATATAAGTAAAAATTGTAAACTTAATAAACAAACTCTATTAGAATTAATAACATTCATTTTTAACAATACATATTACTCTTATAATAATCAAAATTACCACCAAATTTTTGGAACACCAATGGGGTCTTCAATATCCCCTATATTAGCAGATTATGTAATGGATTACATCTTGGACTTGGTAATATCTGTTTTACCTTTCCATATTCCCTTATACCTGTATATACTGCTCCTTTATTCAGAATAATCATAAAATTTTCAATACACATCAGTTATGTCAATATCAATGTGACTATTGTCCAATATAATTCGAATCTGTCTCGAGCGCCACTGATTTATTCGATACCATTGTAGAACTTTACTATCTGTTAAAATTGAAAGCTCATTTGGCAAGATATTCCAGTATATTTATTAGATAAAAGTCATTATAACTGAACCGCGAGACGATGTCGAGACACTACAAAGAAAAGATCTAAATTTTCAGTTCCAATTTTCGGGAAAGTTTATTGTCGATTAGTGAAAAGAAATTGGTAAAATTTCAAAGAGTCGCGTCTTTAAATCGATGTTTATTAGGTTGGGTTGCTTCTTTGATTAAAAAGGGAGATCTTTATTCCCCATCGGAACAAATAAGAAATAAGTAAAATGAATTAATTCGTAAGTTTGACGATCTTTATATCGGCATTTGTATTATATTAGAGAAATGAGAGAGTGAGGATTGTAAATCAACAATTTTACTTTGTTTACATATCTTCAACAGGATCATGATTTTCTGACAACTATGAGAAAATTTCAATAGTGTCAACTACTCGGAAACATATTTACTAATCTTGAAAACCTATTGTTATCCTGAATACGAGAAGATCGAAATATATAGCATTGGAATGAGGCTATTATGAAATTACTTGAATGTATATTCAATAGTACCGAGTAGTGTATCTAAAATTATGGAGCTCGCCTTCATTTTTCCATATTGATGTTATTATTTATATCTGGTGAGTTTCCAACAGTATCTCCACATTCTGAAGTAAACATAAAGGGCGGTTTCGGAATTTTCTTCAATTCCAACCATTTCTTGTTATAAAAGTCTTTAATGTGAGATATTCAATCCACGTTGGGTCTGAACGGAGCTTGGTGAAGATATACAACAATAACAGCTTATTCAACGCTGTGGTCTTCTCCATAGGACTCATGTAATTTTTTCAATAGTCCAGTAGTATTATTTTTGTTTGTGTAACTTCTCGGGACATATACGTCATATACGAGTACAACATCATCATAATAAAGAAAAACAGTCAATATTGCCTTTCCTATGACTTTGACGTGTTTTTTTGGTCTTGGCGATTGAGAATGCTTCCACTATGAAGACCATCTCTTTGCTTCTCGATCGTATCCGATTCATCACCAATAATAATCTAACTAGTTTTTACAAAGATATAGCAAATTTCTTGATTCAATTCTTCCATAATTTTTCACAGTTACAGAAACCTACAAACTGAAAAATGGTAATGGCGAGAACCAAAGAGTTCGTGACGACTATAATCTGGCCTGTCGGCAGTGAGAGCAATAAAAACGCGTGATCTGCTCATGGGATGATAGTGGTACCTTTTATAACGATTCGTATTGGCTGAAGCAATGTCTGAGAAAGTCAAGTTCACACAGCTGCGCGTTACATTAATTTATTATTATTATATTCTAAAAATTTTATATTAATAATTATTTTAAACTTTTGTTTTATTATGTTATTTATTTACTTTGATAAAAATTAAAAATTAAACTACATTTCTAACATGCGCTTTTACAGTAAGAATTATGTGACTGTATAATAGCGCATGTTGAACATGTACTTTAATTTTTATTATTCTTTAATATGTGGTATTATAGTTATGTTATACATTGACTATCCTCTATTTTAAAATAAATTTTATTGTTAAAAGTGGCTGTGATATTCATGGAACGAAATTTAAACTGTCTATTTACGTTATTCAATCTGAAGAACAATCATTTCTAAACGCGTCATTGCTTTAATACTTTTAGAATTTTGACAAAATGCATCTGAGGATACAAAGCATAATAAATATCTATTATTTATAAATATTCCAAGACTATAATGTTTACATATTGGATAAAAGTGGCACTGTTTTTAAATTCCACCAATAAAACGCTAAGACGACAAGAGTCACAATGACAATGGAATGTGATCATCCGGTGGTCAACATTAGTCCAAAGATATGTCGTTGATGAGATGGTCAAAGAGAAAAATAAAATTGTTCTACGATTGCCCCCTTACCATTGTAAATTCAACCCAATTGAACTCATATGGGCACAAATCAAGGGTGGGGTGGCAAGGAAAAACACAACATTTAAAATTAGTGATGTCCAAACTTTATTTACTAAAGCTTTGAATAATGTTACCCAAACCAATTGGAGTAAGGCAATCCAACATGTCCACTTTTTTCGAAATAAAATGTGGGACATTGATAATTTAATGGAAAAACAAGTGGAACCTCTAATAATAAATTTAAGAGCTGATTCATCCTCGTCGGAATCAGATTCCGATTTAGATTAAAATAAAAATTCATCCGCCCTTATATCCCTCTCAACCACCTTTTTTGAAAACATAGAATTTATTCAGGAAAGGACCTTGTGTTGTTTATAAAGATTATTATTATTTATATCGTTTTGTATGAATTTACTTTATAACCTTTGATACGTATTTGAATAAAACATATAGCACGACATGTCTTTCTTAGATATTACTTTACAGTATTAGGTACCTTTACATTTTTATTTAATATACCATAAATTTGAAAAACCGTCTAGCCATTCAAGGTTAGGGAAAACAAAATTACGATTAAAATAATAATTATATGTATTTATAGATACTTTTAAAAAAATCAAGGCAATGTGTGAAATATGTAGGTATAACATTTACTAGTTAACTAAGTGAACGAAGATTTTAATGTATGAATGCTAGCAATTGATAAATAAAAGTATTATTTATATGATATGATATTAAAATAAAGTATTTAAAATTCAAATAAAAATGTTAGTTTGAAAAAAGCATTTAAAATTCAATTCAAATTTGCCACTAAATACCTTTTAGTGTTGTGTATGGTGTGATTCAGGCTTACAATTTCTCTCTCACGCTCTATGTAATGTATAGTATAGCCGTTCTGTAATGAGCGGCTATACTATAGTTCTTTACAATACTTCCAAATCCAATTTTTTCATGCTGAAAGAAATGGTTTATATAGTAAAAACAAATTCTAGCAAAAATTTCTCGAAAAGCTGAGGATGCCAAGGGTGACAATCGAATCAAGAGACACAGACCAATTCAATATAAATAGAACTCGCAAAAGTGTAAAATTCCCGACGGTAATATTAGTTTAGTTTTTTCTTTGTTGGTTATCGATAGTTTCACGATAAAGTTTTTTCTATTCAAGAAGCTACCAACATTTTTTAATAGAGTAGGGACATAAATTGATGGCAATAATTAGTACAAATATATGATTTCAGAATAAAATATTTTGTAGCGCCACCCCTCGTAAATATTATTAGACTATTAGGACCATCGCATCGTCAAAGTCGGGGCAGTCCTTATTATTTATGGTTTATTTCTAGGTCAATGTGGAAGGTTCCAATTTATTAAATGATAGGAATAAACTTTCTACTTAGTTTTTATTTGACTATAAATCGACTAAGTTAAATTTACAATTTACTAGAGCCTAAAACAGAAGTGCTATTTTTTTATTGCCACTCTTACCCATACTTTACTACTTTTTACTCAAGTTTAATGTAGGATTTCCAATTTATTTTAACTGAAATGTAATGTGAAGATAACTTTTATTACCGAGGACACAAAATCACTTCTATTACATCCGAATTTCCTAAAAAGCCCGGAGGGTAAAAAATAAGGACATCATGCTTAGAACTTTACGATTTTGGATGTTTTAACTTTCAGGCATGGTCCATCACACGTGTATTCATTCCCATTATAGAAACAATGTAATTGGACTTTTAATTCTGGAAATTAAGCATTTCTGGCACGGTTGTCTATTCCGCGTTACGTAGTTTTGCTGTTATTACAAAGATCTTTGTTTGGGGGTTTTTAAATTTAGGAGGGTTGATTATATTTTACTAAAATTTTGGAGTAATGATTGATAAAACCAGTCTTTGTTTCAAATGTCAACAGGTTATTGTTTCAAAAATATAAATTCAGTTTTTGTATGTATCAAAGCATAAGCTGCTTTCGACCAGATTTGTTCTATATATTTGTTGTTTCCCTACCTATTCGCATATCTCGTTTTTATATGTTTTATTTTCATAACTGTCCAGCTGCTAGATCAAGGCTAAAGAAGCTCGAGCATCATTGCTGGATGAACCTTAGGCCACAGCTGAGAGCTGCGAGCAACCTGATGTTTTCTTATAACTGCCATTATTCGTTGTATTTTTTAATGCGAAAACCACTACCAGACGTGGACTTATGTCTTATATAGACTACCAGGATCCACGAGGTACTTAACAGGTTTACATTAATTTCCATCGTTAGATATATTCTTTACATTTTTTACGAAATTGAGGAAGAAAGTGGACATGTAGAAGTGGGGGCCCATCGAAAACAGTGAAATAATGGTCTATGAGAAAAAATCCACTGATTTAGTTTAAAGCGTTTTAACATCGTGTTTTGATGTGAATCCCTTGATGTCAAGAATTATTATCAGATTTTGCTCACATAAATTCTTTAACTTTGTTGATATGCGTTTGATAGCTTAGAGATAATTACTAGAATATTGGAAGAACGAATGCAATGAAAAATGAAGATGAGGTTTTGTGCAGTAAATTGTCTAGAATCTCTCAGACTCAATTTGACATTTTAAAAGGCCTCATCAAAGATATTATCAGTATTTTTGTAAAATTCGAATTTACTTTCACTGTCAAATGATAATTTGAATGCTGCAAATCTTTTCTACTAAATCAAATAAGTAAGTGACAATCATTATTATTGAAATAATAAATAAAGTAAACTATCAGGGCTAGATAGAAAGGTTGGTTGAATTTTTTAGACTGATTCGAATTCTAACTTCAACTCGTAGATAACTAAATTCAATTTAGTTATTATTATTATTGCATCTTTTTTAGCAACAAACGATGCCCTAATTGTGGATTCATCAAATCCATTTTAATTTAATTCTACTAAGCTTCCTCAATATTGTATAACTTATTCCTATTTACGTCTATCAACATTGTTACTAAAGAATGTGAAAATATTATATATCATTTGCTTGTTCATAATGACGTTGTGATATTCTATATATATTTAATCGACTTAATAATGTATAATCATATACTAAGTAGCAGTATGAAAAATAATTGCAGAAGACTTATGTATCGTGATAAACATGAACTGTTATATTTTCGTACTTAATCTATATATTCACAACCTCATTATACAAAAGCTGTTTCGACAGATTGCTGTGTGTCGCAGCAATTAAAAACGAAATTTCCACTTTTATTAGTTTCTACAAATTGGTTATTACTAGAAAACATAAAACATTTGCTACTTTGTTACCATTTTTGCAGTAAAATTTGTATACCTATTTCAGTGTGCTATAACCCCATTGGCTATTTTATATTTCCAATATGACTAATTTTATCTCAAAATTGGTATATACGCTATTGTAAAAGTCCACTTCCTATAATGTATCTTTATAGCGATTCTGATCATTTCACGTTTTAACATCCTTCATAGAATCGTTTCAACCGAACAATTCGACTTAATCACAGAAATTAATAAAATTATTAGCAAAAAAGTTCACTGAACTAATTAAAGATAAATAATATTTCTCGTACATTTTAAATCTAATCATATATTGCTACTAATTCTGATTAATCATGAATTATTTGACTCAAGAGTCACCACTAATAGATTTACGTATTTACGTATTCCTCAAAAAACTTTTTGATGGGCTGTAAAGGAAGCGAAGAGTCTCGTTGTGCTGTTTTTATTTGAAAAGTAGGATCAACTTCGTAGGAGAGTTACATAATTTCTGGAATTTTGGGAAGGGTTTCTTAAGGTGTGGTATCGATTCGTTGCGCTTATGGCCACCTAGATTCCATAGAATATTTTTGTAGTAAGTACGGGTACAACTGAAGCTGTATTGTTTCCTGTCATCGGCTATTTGGCTGGTGAACAGGAACCACAAATCTGCAACGGTGAAAATTAACGGTAAAGAAAAATTTGTAAAAGATTGAGCAATATTGTGAAACTATTCCTAAAAAAACAAGTGATGAAGAAAAGATAAAAAAAATAACAAATGAATAATATGCAGCTAAATACTGATAACATCGTAATAAATGAAAAGTAGTAGGATATAGAAACAAAATAAAAAAACTCTGGTAATAGAAAAAAATCTAAACATCAATCATAAGTGAGTGCAGAATATACAGAGTGTTCATAAAGTAACCCAACTTGTTAATATTTCAATATCTGTTAGAATCAGAAGAAAATGCTGAATTTTCAAATAATTCAAGCTATATCCAAGAGTGAGTAGAATTATATAGGTTCTACCGTTACTACAAAACAGCTTAACAAAATTTCATAACAATAAATTGTAAATCATTTCATATGAATTAGATTTAGTTATTTATGGAAGAAGGCAATATTTAAGGGAGGCTGGAAAATCAAAAGAAGAAGGACAAATTTTGTCACAATTATCTGGTTTCAAAAGCTCGTATGCATTTATAGCAGGTTTGTCTTCTGAGCTCCCATACATAGGGCTTTGCTATGGAACCTGTCATCATGCATTTTCAAATAAACTATAGAGCTGAGAATGAAAATAAAAATAGAAAAACTTCAAGTGAAAACTGTACAAAATACAAAAATTTCAAGACAATAAATTTTAACTTTATTCAATAGTGGATTTTCCAGCTGATTATTAGAATGTAATTGATCCTATATGACCAACTTTGTCATAATTAGCATCCATTATTATTTGGAGCCTTAGCGATTGTATGAAAAATGCATTTTTCATTTTTTAGTGCATTGTAAGGGTGGTTTGAAAAAATTCTCCTTGAATAGAAATAGTTTAAGAGTAAAAGTTTGTTTTCAGAAAACTTGACTTTCCTATTCATTCAAAATAAAATTGTAAGTTATGCTCACGAATTATGTGCAACAAGAATAAAACGAAAATGTACAGAAGATTTGAAAAATGGTTCAAATACCTGTTGAGAATGTGAGCAGATAGATTAAAAAAAATAGATAAAGTAAAAGAAGAAAAGTAAGACTGGATATGACACAGAATGAACAAGTACGAGAGCTGGAAAAATAAAAATAATCAAATGACTCTGGAAATATGTAGGAATAAATTATGTGAAAGCTTGATAGAAATGTGTTCCTCATAATTAATATTTTTTTCATTTGGTTTCCTTTTATCTAAATTGATTGGTATATAAATAAGAATATCTATAATTTTATAATCTTTCTGCTATCTGCGTTATTTTACTATAAAAATATTCTCTCATTATATTGGTATATCAACTCGTAAATCATTTATTTTGTTACATTATTTCGTAACATTTTCCAGTAAAATGAACGGTCTCCAATTGGATTATATTCTTACAAAATAATATATCTGCTTTTATAGATCTTTAAAAATAAATAAAACTATGTCGAAATGGTTGTTATTCAAAGTTATTTAAAAATTTCTTAGTGGTGATTTTCCTTTTATTACCTTAACACTTGAAATGATTTATTGTTGTTTAAAAGAAAGAAATAATAGTGCTTAATAAATCAATATTAACAGTTATTGCTTAAATCTATAAAATGTTACTTTGTTGCAATGTAATAATTACAAACTATTTCAAACGACATGGGAATGAACAACACATACAAGGAATATGATTGTGCTTATATGACATGTAATAACCTACTAGTGTATATGTTTAATTTACGAATATTGAGGATGATTTATTGCCATAATTTTTTACAACTATGTAGGTATTTGATTTGAAAATTCTTTATTACCAATGATTTAAGTTATGAAATACATCTAACGAGCATATGTAGGAATACAAAATAGAGATGTTTCTTCTAGTTTCGGAATTAATAGAGCTTATAATAAACTGATCTAACATAATTGAATCATTTTTTATAAACTTTTGTAATGGAAGCATCCAAAGTGAATTTTTAAATTAGGTAACTTTTTTATTTTCATACTGTTCAGGTTTCAAAGACGTGTGCTTGTTTATTTTGGAAGTGTAAACTAACCTCCAAACTTTGAATACCAATGGCATTTATGCTTAAGGCTTAATGCCCTGTTCGATAATAGACTATATTCAAAAGAATTTGGCTGATATTGAAATACAGTGCTTATCAACTTGCGCGTTGACTATTTTTTATCGTATTTATTCATTGCAATGAAGCTTCTCGAATTTTTCATTTTCATTTGTTTGTCTATTTTTGCCATGAATATGTAAATGTATAAAGTGAGAGCTTTCAAGAACGCCATTTTTCGATGCTAAGTCCAGCGCGACGCTTTGGATTCGGAATTACCCTCCAATTGTCAACTGGGCAGACTCTTTTCACATTAGAGTACATTTACATATATTTGCATGTGGTGATCGTTGGTCATTTATATACGAAGTCGGTTTCTGTCACTGAAAGATTAGGCTGTCACTCAAATTGTTCCGATATATTTCATGCTATTCTTTCGCGTGGAAAATGCCGGTATAAATGACTAGCAATCATCCTAATATGTAGCAAAATACGTATTCATTAATATCTATTAAATGACCCGCAACATTCAATGGGCAGCCATTTATCAAGCTTTGCTGTGTATGCACGGTATTTAGCTTCCTATTACATTTTACCTCGTTTTTTCATAGATACAGTTGTTTAATTGAAATTTGAAAATGGAATATGTATTGCTCCCAAAAAGTCTATTTTTATTACCTTATTGATTGATTGATTTGCACAGTTTCCCAAAATATTTTGCGTTTGATATGTATATTTTAATCATATTCATATTTATTGAAAAATAGTGGCGAGAAGATTGGAAAAGTACTTCAAGCACTGCGTGTCAGAAATTTCGAAAATATCTAAAAAAAAACTAGTTTTTCATAAGAAAAAATTTGAGTTGCATGCACTTGAAAATGACAATTATTCCATATTTTTTAGATGGCACATGAGTATTGGTCGAATTTTGGTTCAATGTGATCAAAAGAATGAGACAATATAGATATTATTACATAGCTCCAAACTAAAATGATTGCATAGATACTATTATGAGCTTTCCTACTGATAGACCTATAAAAATTCAACGTGATTCAAAATCTAACCAATCAAAAATTAATCAAAATTCCAATAGTAACCATAATCAATATTTCAATTAATCAATATTTCTATCAACATCAATTTGCATATTAAATTATGAATTCTATGAGTTTAAAAATTTTTACAAGCTTTAATAATATCAAAAATTACCGGCAATCTTAATTAATTATTGTAAGTAAAATTAGATTATTGTTATACATTTATACATATTACTTATATTGTATTTGACCATAATTTCAGTCCCAGATGATGAATACATAAGTATTCGGAAGGTCGGAAAATATATTAAAGTTAGTCCACTTTGGTGTTTTCTTGGCACCTTCCCAATAAAAAACTGCTCATAATATAGCTGGCAAAGACTTCTTTACATATAAATATATATATATATATATATATATATATATATATATATACATATATATATTTACAGTTTTGAATTCCTTCCATTACAAGAACGTATGACAATTTGATTTCAACAAGACGGGGCTTCCATCCATAGCTCATAAAACGTTAGAGTACTCCTTAAAAATATGTTTAATGGGAAGGTGATTCACAGATATTCAGATATTTTTTGGCCTCCTAGGTGTGCTGATTTGACTCCCCTTGACTTTTTTTTATAGAGTACTTAAAACAGCAGGTTTATCAGCGAGGACCATTTGAAGATGTAGACCATTTGGAGAGGATTATTTCTGAAGAATGCCAGAAAATTACTCCAAATATGGTATGAAAAGTAACACAAGAGTTTGACAAAAGAACAATTAAATGTTTACAAAGAGAACGTGGATATGTCGAAGCTGTAGGACATTGATTTAAAATTTAAATTATATTTGTTTGTGTCCAATAAATATTCTTTCTATGGATTTTCCAATTTCTACAATAAATAATTATAATGCATTCATTACGTATGTAAATTGTAAGGTTGCTCAAAAACAGTAATAAATGGAAAGGTTATCATATTTTTAACAGGTAAGAGAGATAAATTGTATTCAGCCAGAATAATTAATACGTAATGATTAGTAAATAATCACAAAATCTGAATTTTTATAATAAATGGCTGTCATTGCATAAACAACTTCACTTTATAACATTTTCTGAATGTGAAAAATAAAGATACTTTACTCTTGCATAGAATCCAAATTTATTGGCAAACCTCGTATAAGTACTGCTTTAAAAAATTGATATTTGATGATTGAATTTTAGCTTTTGGACCATGCAAAACTTTTTATCAAGAATAACGTTTTTCATAAAATCATTAATAAAAAAGTTTATGTTTATGTTTCTAAATATTCTTGATTTTAGGTTTTTTCTGTTTCAAAATTAGTTTCTTCTGATAATTTTATTAAAACAATGATAAAAATTGACGTTTCAACTTTTCTTCAACTCTTTTTCAAAATATAATAATTTGCGTATTTATATTGATCAATAGATCACC
Source organism: Diorhabda sublineata (assembly GCF_026230105.1). Classification (NCBI taxonomy): domain Eukaryota; kingdom Metazoa; phylum Arthropoda; class Insecta; order Coleoptera; family Chrysomelidae; genus Diorhabda; species Diorhabda sublineata. Next base: position 11,582,281 of record NC_079485.1, on the reverse strand, counting down.
TTCATCATGAATATCAAAATAAGAATAAAATCAAACTAGAATTTTGTTCTAACAAGAAAAATTAATTCTTCCTTGCTCCCTACATCTCAAATATATAGCAGTAATTAATCAAATTATTTGTAGTTTTATTAGAATTTACAAAATAGAGCTATAAATTTAACTTAAATTATTTAGGTTTTTTTATCATTTATAGCTTTTTCGTTCTTATGAAAGTGCTATGGGAGCTTCCATTTCAATTGTTATTGCATAATTGGCAATGAAAGATCTTTAGGAAACAGTCCTTAGCAAACTTGATATAAATATTCCATTCTTTCTCCGATATGTAGATAAATGCATTACTGCCGTACCAAAGAATCAAATTGAAAATATAAATAAAAAATTCAATCTTGAAATGGACAAAAACAGAGCTAGAGGATATTCAGATGTTGACACGAACAATGATGACGACGAACAACAACCACCATCCGAAGTCATCCATTATTAGAACAACATTTCTCTGAAAAGAGAGGGAAAGAGGCTTGATTGACCTTGTCAACTTACACTTAAACCGAGTATCTGGAACAAAGTTTGCAACAGGCCTTACAAGGTAGTTTCCATCACGAGTTTAACTAGTCCCGTATTGATAAAATAGCTTCAAATAGATGGATTACTAGGAGAACTCTCTTTTTAGAGACTGAAGGCTTCACGTGGCTATTCAGGATCAAGTTATCAACGCTAGCAGCTAAACAAATGTTATTGAGGGGTCCGAACAGTCAATTCGATAAATGCGGAAACTGTCAACAAACATAAAAAACCATTCAACATATAACATCTGCTTGTAGTGTGTTAGGTAATACTGACTATCTGCACCGGCATGATCAAGTGTGGAAAATCATCCACCAGAAGCTGACCAATAAGTTTGATCTCAATACTTATATATCGTTCTAGACAGGTTACGAATAACAGAGCTAACGTCGTGATAGTTGTTAGAAGAGTTCATTCAGTCCTTCTCGTCTTGGAGAATAATACATTGACATAGTTCCTCAACGAATTCAAAGCCATGCTCAACCAACCAATTCAGCAAATAGCATGGTTTTAAACATGCTTACAACAATACTCAATAAATATATTTCACAATGTTCCTTAGAATAGCACAACGGAACGCCAATGACTTAGAACAGCATAAAGAAGAAGTCAAACTGTTTTTAACACAAAACCAAATACTTGTAGATATACTACTTGTTAGTCTATTATTGCATTTGTTGGAGCGTCAATCATAATTAGAATACCACCACAAAGATTACACAACTTTAAAACAGACTGGGAAGCAAACCGTAACAAAATCAATGAAACGGTAAATTTAAAGATTAGGCTTAAGGAACCAGGAGATATCGAAAGAGTAGCAGATCTATTTAACTCACAACTTCAGCTAGCCCAAACTGCTACGCCAAACATGAAACAGAAAAAAGGAAACAAAGATGTCCTACTCGGAATAAAAAGACTAATAGCAGTAAAGATAGAGGCTCGGGCAAAATGGCAAAGGAGTTACATTCCTGCAGACAAAAATGCGGGGATGAACAATTTGAGAAATACGTATCTAAATTAACAAGAACAGATAATTCCATTTGGAAGCCAGTAAAAAATTAAAAAAAGCCCAAGATAACAGCCCCACCTGTTCGAATAAACGAACATGAACAGTGGGCTAGAAGCGACAAAGAAAAAGCAGATTTATTTGAGAATTATCCCACTACAGTCTTCCAGGCACTAATTCAAGAGACAGACCAAGAAGTAGAGCAAAACTTAGCAACTGCAATAAATACAAGAAGCTTCATAAAAGAATTGACTCTAAGTACATAATGAAATAAAATTACTAAACCCGAAAAAAGCACCGGGCTCTGACCTAATAACCCCCAAAATGCTGAAAGAATTGCCACAAAAAGGGGTAGTCATGCTAACATACATCTACAATGCAATTCATATAATGTTGCATAAATCATATTGATTGGTAAACCAGGCAAAGACCCAACCAACGTATCATCATACCAGCCAATAAGCCTTCTACCTACAATGTCCAAACTTCTCGCAAAATTACTCCTATACAGAATAACTGAAGACTCACTTCCTCAGAATTAGATGCCCTGTCATCAATTTGAATTCCGACAAACACATTCGATGGTGCAACAAGTCCACCGGTTCACGCAGAAAATAAATAAAGCCCTAGAAAACAAAGAATATTGCTCTGCTGTTTTCCTTGATATCGGACAGGCTTTTGACAGAGTGTGGCATCAAGGGCTGCTATACAAAATTAAAAGAACCCCTCCCCCAAACTACTACCCACTTCTGAAATCTTACTCAACCAACAGAACCTTCAAAAAAAAGTAAATGAGGAAAAATTCGAAAATTTTACTACAGCAGCAGGAGTACCACAGGGTAGTGTACTAGGCCCACTATTTTACATACTGTATACACCAGATATACCAAAGACCCAGTATACAACAACAGGAACTTTTGCTGACGACACAGTCATCCTCTCTACTGGTCAAGAACCACAAACAGCATCAAAAAATGTCCAGGCTCATTTTGACCAATTACAGAAGTGGCTACAAAAATGGAAGATTAAAGTGAATGACACCAAATCAATAAATGTAACTTTCACGCTACGTAAGGGTCCGCAAGTTAAGTTAAACAATACAGAAATACCTCAAGCAGATAGTGCCAAATACTTAGGAATCCACCTCGACAACACATCACAAAAAACAGAAAACAATTTGATATAAAAGCAAGAGAACTACATTGGTTGATAGGGAGAAAATCCAAAGTCTCACTTGAAGTCCTAATCTACAAATCTGTCATCAAGCCTATATGGATATATGGAATAGAGCTGTGGGGTTGCGCTTCCAAATCTATTACAAATATCATTCAGAGATCAAATCTAAAATACTCCGCCAACTAATAGATGCTCCATGGTATGTAACAAATCACACCATTCACGTGAACCTGGGAGTGCCCACTGTACAAGAAGTTATCCAAGAGAGGATCATCAAATATCACCAAACTATAGAAACCCACCCAAATACACTACTAGAGGAGTTATTAACGCCACAAAACGCGAAAAGAATAAAAAAAGTTGGCCAATAGACCTAATATGAGGTATAAGAGGTTGCACCACTGGATGTAAGCCTCACCAAGACATTATAGATGCTAGATTATCTAACACTCGCGAGCAAATTAACCCATAGCATATAAAAAATATTCTTCTGATTGTTAATAAAAACTTGTAATAAAAAAAGTCTTTCTCGTCGATGTAGCCATATAGAACACAATATCAGACGACAAACCGAAAATGTATTTTGATAGATGTTTACCAATGGATGATTCTGATGTAAGGAAACCGAGAAAACTCTGAAATATAGAGACCTCATTAAAGGAACTGGAAGAATATGGAAAGTCAAATTTTGAATAGGTTAACTGGGAACCATAGGCAGAACCATGAACAAGCGGACAAACTTCAAATCCCACTAAATAAGTTTCCTTCACAGGACACAGCTATCTATGGCACACTTCTTAAGAAGAGATTTGGGATGAATATATGATTAGCAAAAAAAATATAAAAAATGCATATGCAATTTAAGAAACAAAGTTTGTTTCTGATAAGCACACTATATATTTCACAATAAAAATCTTTTATTGGGAGTGCCAATGAAATATATTGATAATAATAATATTTATAGCATATAAATAAATTTACAACGCACCTTAAAATAGAAGCTGATATTCTAATTTTTTTGAGAAAACATTATACCTCTTAGTAGAAATAATGAAAAAAATAGAGTGAGAATAGCAAGAATGTAATTGAAGGAAAATATTTCCATCAAAGGAAAATAGCTAGGAAATAGAAAGGTCGTATAAAACTGGAAATCAAGCTCAAGAAATTACTAATTAATGAAAATAAAAACGTTCTCAGCTACTTACGTCAATCAATGCATACAGATTTAAAAAAGAAAAACTAGAAATAATTTGATACCAACTGGTATAAGACCTAGATACTGGAAAGGAAATAAACATTATAACTGTAAGGTCTACGAAATAAGAAATTAAAGAAGCTCATTGACATTGTTAAAAAATTATTACAAAAAGATTAGCATTCGTCAGCTACGAGATGTAGTTGGCTAAAGATAAATTTAAATTTTTATTAACATCAAGTTTCATCAATTGCATAGCAGTGGCATATCAGTATCTTTTTGAGAAATGTTAAATATTAATAAGCCAATTGAGCAATTCCAACGGATGCAATTACATGCAATTATTCATATAATGTGAAAGTGTGAAACCATTATACTCACAATATGTTGATCATTGTTAATGTTGAGCTAGCAGAACATGAATATTCTGTGTACAAAATAATATCTTTAATTGAAAATTTAATTAACATTAACACCTAAACATGGTATTGTTATGTTCTACTGTCTTTGAACTGCCAAACATATTGGATTGCAGGTAGTTTCAATATTATAGACGGTGTTTATTAAAATCGGTTAAATATTTTTCAATGTAGAGTATACTATAGACATTCACTCAATCTTAAATTACCAATTTCCAATATCCAATCTATATTTCATTCAAATAGTTACAAGCCAATTTTTTGTTCTACTAGAGTTTGCAATTAATTCACCTTCACACATGTGGGTAATTTGAAAATAATAATATATAAAATACGCTTTTATTCATTGGTCTGTGTAAACGCTCAATTTTGTAGAGCACTTTTCTTCAGCGTTTTAATAAATTGCTGGACTTTTATGTAATTTAAAATACACAATTAAAATATTTACTTCCAGTTAAGTGTGCATTCGTATAGTTGGCAACGGCTCATAATGCACATAATGCATGACTGATTTTATATTCACGTTAAAAACGCGGTACAACACCACGAAGTGTAGGAAAATGAGCTCTTCTCATTAATTTAGTATTCTGTAAACTCACAATAACAAAGAAAAGAATTCTAAACAAAGCAAACATTTTGGCTTTAGTTAATAGATACCGAATCCCGGAAACAAATACTTACAGACATTTGCAGTGCGATAAAAACAAATGGAATCTGTGTCACTTTGTCACATATAAACTGTACTACACAATATGTTATCTGATCGCAATTCAATGTGTGGCAAAAATTATTTGCGTAATTTGTACATCCTGTATAGAGTCTCCTGCTTTTTTATGTAAAACCGATGGCTCGCTCCAGATAACGTGCAATATATTCGGGTTATTTTTCAATTTCTATTCATATATTTCAATTTTGTAGTGACAAAGTTAGGGTTGCGAGAAATGGGAAATGCTTTGGCTTGCTTAGCTCCGTCGAAAAGGGGAATTACAATAACAAAGCACATATTCTTGTTGAGAAATCACCCCCAAAATTTGATATATAGTTCGACTTTATCACTTTAAATTTTTTGATGTTTCGTAAATTGTCTCAGGAGACAAGGTTTGGAAATTAGATTGAATATTCTTGAAGAAAATGGTATTAAAATATATTTTGCTTCAATTTATTTGATTGAGCAAGTTGAATATAGATTGAAATTCAGTGAATTACCACAGCTTCCTCATCTTTGACCTATAATGTATCATGTTCCTCTGCCTCTTCATCAATGTCGTAATTGTTCTTAATTTTGTTTTGTTTGTCTGTCATTTAGAAATTTTTTTTTTTGAATGCTTGGAATCGTCAATTAGTATTTTCAATGTCGATTTTGATATACAATGATAATAATATATAGGGTGTGCTTCAAATTAGATATATGACTTTATCGGTAATTTTGTTAACTGGTAGCATTGTTTTTTGCAAGGGTATTAATTTCATTAAATATCTGCTTAGTAGATATATTATAGTTATCTTGAAGAAATTTTTTTTATATTCAAGCAGCTCGTTGATGAGTACTTATTCTTAAACAAATTGTTTTCAACGTCCGTTTGTGTTCTTGATTTATGTTCATTTCCATATGCTGTAAGTTCTTGTGATTCGTAAGACATAAACATTGGATATAAATTAATTAATTAATTTATTAAATTAATTAATTTTAAATTAACGATTGTTTCTTCTTGTGTACTTTACTATTGCCTGTAGAGCATTTTTTTAAATTTCATATGTTTTCGATTGAATTTATTCCAAGTACTGTATTATATTATAGATTAGAGCACACTTCAATATGTTTAATTACTAGATGACCTTATTAGTAGTGTTTTCCTTTCCATTTACAATCTTGAAATGTCAATCATTCTGTAATTGGGAGTTGGATGACTCAATAAATGAGGAACTGGATTTTCAATCAAGAGGTCTCGAGTTTCATTACTATTTACGGTACTTAAGAATTATTTTGAGAAATTCAAGTGCCTCACTTCTCACTCTAGTATCAATTTTTGGGCTCTGATTATCAATGCTATTTCTTTGTGATACCGGAGGGTCTACAAAATCTACTCAGATCTAACTAGCCCAAATAATCTTACGATTTGATAATGAACATAGAACAATTTCTTTTTCTATTCCTTTTTGTCTTATAATTCCTTCTTGTAATTCTTACAGTGACATATTTTCACTGCTATACTTAATGGTGGCGTGTGGTGTATAGTTGTCGCTAACTTCGAAATACTTTTCAAAGTCAACAATAATATTTCCAATTTTATGTTATTTTTTACAGAAAGTAGTGAGTGAATCATATCAACTGTATATTTTCCTTACTAAAATAGTTTTAATCCACAAGAACCTAGGGTTTTTCCATATTCAAACCATTTATAATTATGGTCACTGTTTGTATTATCGCTTATTTTTTTTATTATATTATTTTCAATGAGATGCTTTAGAATTAAACAAAAATAATTGAAGAAATTGAGACAGGTGCACCCCAAGGAAATGTATTAGGGCTTGTCCTATATCTATTATATACTAGTGATATTCCTGAGTTAGAGCAAGATACAATTGCCACTTTCACAAACAACACTGCTATCATGGCTACAAGGCTATAGGAAAAACCCATGAAGAGGCTGCAAAAAACTGCAATCATTATTAAACCGAATAAAGATTCGGAACTGAATCGTTAGCGAATTAAATGGAAATAGATGGGTACTTTGATTATACTAACAAAAGCAATTAGTTAGTACTAATAATACTATGATTCCGTGTACAAACTCTGCAAAATATTTGGATATCAAGTTTAGAAAAATGTATTGGCTGTTTAGGAGAAATTCTACCTTGTCAATATAGAACGAAATACTGTTATGTAGCAAATCTTGAGATCGATGTGGACGTGGATATATGGTATTTATCTTTGGAGATGCGCTAGTCAAAGTAACTTACTTATAATACGAATACATCAAGATAATGTTCCTTGGTACTCCAGAAATAGTGACATCCATTGGGACTTAGAACTGCACACTGTTGAACAGATTATTGGCAAAAAGTCGTATACAAAGACTTCATCAACACGTGAATGCTGATACTATCCAGCTCCTAGATAACAACGATTTATTAAGAAGACTCAAAAGAAAGAATCTCCTTGAGTTAGTGTAAGTGAAAGAAGAAAGTTGTCTACAGTGATCGGTAGTGTGAATACTAGTGAGTAAAGTTTAGTTATTCAAATCTCATTTATATTAATTTAGATTAGACAAAAATTACTCATTTATCGGATTATGTGACCAGATTGTAATATTAATGAATGCGTTTTAAAAAAAATTATTATTTCACCCCTACTTGTATAATTTCGTCTCTATCGAATTTTTTGTACAAACACTTCTGCTTATATGGGTGATTGCTTATTATATATATATTTTTTATAGTTTATTCGTTTTATTTTTTCCTTTCTTTTGTTATGTTTTTATCATTTCCCTTGGTGCTACTATTCCTAATTTCATTGGTTATAAAAATAAAATAATACAATATCGACTGAAAAGCATTTAATTGAAACTGAATTTTACCATAAGATATGATTATCTATTTATATGTACGTTATATTCCTATAGAGATTAAAGCTGGATATTATGCTGCAAAGTGAAAATATAATAAAAACATTCAGATTCATATTCTGATATATTTATAGAATACAGTGAACGTTACCTAATGCTGCATGCTTTTCATTTATTCTGCGAATATTTCCATTCAGATATTTATGGAAACTTCCTTACGCGTACCGTTTTATTTTGACTAAGTGTGTCGTTTTATTTCTGTGCCATCGTGGTGCGAAAATATTGCCTGTGTTAGTATTATATTGATGCCAAAAGTTTTTGGGGCTTTTATATATATCAAGTCAGCACTTTTCATATATCCATTTCTTTATGTCTGGAAGCATATTTCTTATATTGTCACGTATAAATGAATACCTCGGTCAATATGTCTCGCTGTTTTGTGTATTTGAATCTCAATACGCAAGTGAGTAGAGCCATTTAGAAATTGTTTTCATATTTTAGGTTATCACAATATTTTGTTTATTGGTGAAGAGAAGCTCAATAGTTTGAATATGGATTGTATTGGTTTTATCATTGGATTGAATTTTCAAGCTTTTTAAATAACAAAGATATATTGAATAGAGGAAAGTTTAATATAGGGAAAAAAGTACATAAATATTCAAGTTTACATACAAACTAACACAAAATTGATAAAATTTGAATACACAATGTGCTAATTCCAAAAAAATATTGACATTTTGACAAAAATCTACTGATACCCCAAATAATAATTTACAAAATAAACGTATAAGATAAATTTTTGGTACAGAAGTAGATAGATTTTTTATCTATAGTCTCCTCTAATCTACCCTTTAGTGCTGAAGAAGGTAGTAAAAATTAAGCTGTCGGAAAAAGAGATTGCCAAGCAAAATAAATGGGAACAGTATCTTTATTATCCGGAATAATACCAAGTAAATGGTATTGTCAGTGTAGTTAGTAAAAAAATATGACTAGTTCCAAGCAGAGATGTTGAATGATAGGATATACCAAAAAAATCTTTAAATTTGGATACAAGCAGCACAGGACTATAAAGAAGAAAAGATAATAAATAAATAAAATTCATTTATACTACTTCACACCAATCGATGATAGAGATATGGAGAGCAGTGTATATAAGACAGTGTCCGTCTGAATATACTGAATAAAGGTGGTGCCACATCAGCATTAGAGTAAATTTCCTTTAGATTATATTTTCTACAAGTCGTTGAAATTTCCAAAATGAACTGTTTGATGAGACAAAAAATGAAATTAAATTTTTTAACTCTAATTCATCTACAATTGCTACAGTCATGCCACACTTTTTCACTACATCACAGGACACTTTTTAAACTTTTCTCCCATATACCGTATTATTATATTAGGGGTAAGTAGAAAAATAACAAAAGTTGGAAAGTAATTGAAATAAGTAATACAAATAAAACTCTATTCTAGTTCGTAAAATGAGAATTACAAAATACTAAAAGTAGGTGCTGCAAACAATACAAACAGAATATTATAACACCTGCTAGTAATACAGGTTCATTCTATGTAAGGGTGAAAACTCAAGTACATTAGTTCTAGTAAGGATCCAGATCGCAACACGAGAGTGTATATTCTTAGTAGATTTAGCACTTATTCGTTAAAATTTTGTGAAGAAATATCAAGAAAGAGAACATACATCTAGTGACTAAATCGGGTTAGTAGTAAAGGTTAAAACGTTACAGCAACATGTATTGAGGTGTTCCATGGGGTGGATAAATGTTTATATTCTGTTTGTATGAGTTTGAAGATGGGGTTCTATGTAAGAGATATCCTAGTTTAAGGAGAAGGAATGCATAGAAAAAAAGATGCGCTGCAAATTCGGTAAGCTGCATACAGTTTCTCAGAACAAATCCAGGGATTATACAGACCTAATCAAAGATAATAATATTTTGTTGAGCAAAGTTTAATTTATGTGACACCAATATCTTTAAGTGGGCAAATCTTTCGAGCTCATTATTAGAAAAGTAATTCGGTTAATATTCTAGTGAAAGGTAAAGTTTCACATTTGGGAAGAGGAATTACATTTTTAGCACTCCTTCAGAATATAGTTTATATAATAATATATAGTTCCAGATCAAAGAGCAATGGAATGTCATTGCGGCAAGTAACAGTTATTTTTCTTTTCATCTGGTATAAAGTTGGACATCTCCATGAGCTTGAACATTAAGATGGTACATCCATAACATATTCGATATACACATGCATAGAATATCATCAAAGAATAAAGAATGGAAACGAAATGAACAAAAATGTTAAGGATCATAACTAATAAGGAACAATAGTGAAAATAATATAAAATAATTCATAAGCCTTATATGTTTTTGTTTGGTCATTCAAGTTTAACGTTTTCTCCTTGTAATGTAAGATTTATTTCCGAAATAATTAATTAATTGGTGTACTTAAATACTCATCAACAGTGTTATGTGAAATTTAGAACATACAGATACTGAAAATTCGAAATCATCACGTTTATCAAACTCAAATTCACTATCGATGTGAATTTCTGTTTGAACAGCTATTTCACCGTAAAACAATTAGTATAATACCATAGTTAATATGTAAAACGGCAATGCATCACGAGTATTGTAATAATGCATTGGTCGGTCCACGCTAAATGTGCTATTAAATGCTAGATTTTGGCATAATTAAGTTAGAGTATTAAACAGAGGAGGTCGCGGCTAGCCGGGCTCATAAATTATTACTACCCTTGCTATATGATCATCGCGTATGTGTGCTGTGTACTTAATATATTGGGTGTTCAGTTGATGAGATTTTCTTGTTAAAAGGTTTTAGCATATACCAGTTTCCAATCTAGGGTTGGCTTCTACTCAGATGATCCAATAGAACTAAAATTGTTCATTTTAATGGTAGTAATAGAAGATGTTCCAAAATAATATACATTTTAAACTTTAATCCTGACATTTTTCATTCATTTCATTTAATGTAATTTCTGAGATATAGTCAAAAAAGGAGGAACTATTTGACCGATATTTGTTATTTTCATAAATATGTATGATGTCATAACTTAGTGGAGATTATGAATGTTGAGTGAGTTTTGTTTATATTGACATGATGAATAAAAACGAGTTAGGTATATTGCTATTGCTTTGTTTTTTAGGTAGAAAAGACAGAAATGGGATAATTAGTAGTAAAATTTGTTAATAGTATGCGCATTTTGAACCGGTCACAAGTACGCGCAGGAATCGAATTGCTTTCAGACTTATCATATATGCATTTAATCAAGGATCAGCAAAACCACCAGTGAGTCCAGACACGGTCAATTAAGACGTCATCTTCAAGCTATAGGTATCACGGACGATCTGGAATACCGCTGGTGCATGGAGGTAATAGTTTATCATCACTGTCTGAAGATGATGATTTAGTATCGAAACGCACGACAGACAGTGTAATTGTGAGTGTTGATATAATGGTACTGTAAACAGTGTGTTTTGCATTATTATTTTTTGAATACTTCCAAAATTGTATATTCTATTGGAACGAGTTAAGATTATTTTCGATACTTTTTTAAAACGGGATGTATGCAAGGAAAACATCTACTGTGTCAATTATTTTAATCCGTTTCACTTGTACGTATTACAGCTGATGAGAAGATGTCGTCAAACCGGAGCAGTGGCATATGAACAGAAATAATATAAAAATAATGCTAGGATAATAGTGAGAGAAGTAGCCATTTTAGGTCATATTAATATAGACCCTACAAGTACAAGAAAATTAGCCGATGGAAACAAATTATCGACGATCTGTCGGAATACTCCATCTTAATGTTTTTCTAATTATGTGCCACACATGGTGTATTTTTAAACAAAGGACTAGGGAAGTGTGGGAGACGGAGTTTATAAATGACAGATATCTGTATTGTGAAAATATTTTCCTCTTAGAACAAAAATCTACGTTTGTCATCATTTTTTTAACATATAACGAATACTGCCCAATATCGAGGTGAACTGTTAGATACTTATATTATTGTAAATGATTTTGTATAATTATACACTTTTGTCATTGTTATTAAAACTTCTATGCCGATTATAATCATTATTATATAAAAATTTCTGTTTAAAACTTGTTTTATAGTTATATAATGATGTGTCTAATATAACAATAAAATAACAATTTATGTATATCATTTTGATAAAAAGTCAGCCTCAAGCTATACCTTATTATTTAAGCAATGTCTGCTAATGATGTTAGACACAGCCGGAGGCTCTTAAGAAGGGCTTTTAATGTTTCACGAAAATTCGTAGCAGAGTGGAGATATGAGACGTCGGCGACGTCGAAAAGCAAATGGCAAACAATCGTTCAAATTATCTATTCCATCTTTGATTTGAGAATACATTAATGAGACAATCGTGAGATGCCCTCAGCTTCCATTACCTTGATGACAAAGCCATCTTAATCCAAGATACGCTCTGTGAACAGCCTCAAGCTAAGGGCTCTAATTGTTATCATTTACCGTGAGCTGTCTTTCTTCCTCCCTTTATAATCAGGGAAGTAGCTCGAAAGGGAGTATTGGGTTCAAATATGTATTTTTATCACTATTTCCAATTTTTTAAATGATGTCGCTCAATTTAAAATTTTTTGAATTCAACACTTTCTCAAAATTAGTTAAACGATAAAAAGAAAGTGGCGAATATCGTTCAAAAATCTACATACGGTTCAAATTCATAGGCAAATAATGATTTCCTCTTATCATTAAAAATTTTGGCGGCTTTTTTATTGCGCAGAATTACTCTGGTTGTTGAAGACAAAATAAACCAAATAATGAATATCATAAACATAGATTATAGTTCAGTATTCATTCAGCTATAATAGAATTAAGTGACAACAAATGATCAATTAGGAAATTGTTTTTGTCAGTTCATCTATATGTCTTTTATAATTTTTTTAATAGGACCGAAAAAATTATCTATTGAAAGTATTTTTACAAATAGAATTTCGTATGTGTTAACGATCGAATAAATGTAACCTTTTACGAACAAATTGTATCGTATGAGTAGTATGATTGGGATCGTTTTTACTTAGAACTTATAACAATAAATAACTTAGATATTAATGTTTTCAACTAGAAATATGAAAATCAAGGTTGCCAAATTACAATGATATAATTACAATTTTTTCCTCACTACTGCGCTACTGTTTAGAATATCCGACCCTTCTATTTTTGTAAAGGGCTTTGCTGGGTGACATAGCGATGCTTTATTCTTTGGATTACTTAATATTAATATACCCGGTAGTGTAAATATGCTTTAAGGGACCATAACTTCCGCTACGTTTGATGTGATACCTATGAGCCAAATTCATTGATAAGGCTATTAACTAAAACTATTTTATGTATAAAGGGCTTTATGAATGTTAAAGATTAGGATGATACAATCTTCTCTTTTTCATGTTATTTTATATAAAAATATTCCATCACTCTAGTAAATATTTATATGATTATAATATGCGATGTCCCTTATGTGGAAGTTGGCATCTCTTTCGTTTAATGTTGAGGTTTAGTCCCTGCCTTCTTACTCCTTCAGTATGTTTATCAGCCCTCTCCATTTCTGCCTATGCATAGCTATTTGTTTCCAGTTTCTCACCTCGATATTCTCCTTTTTTCACGACTTTGCGTCGAATCTACCATCATTTTTATCCCAGCTTCCGGTCCATCTCTCCATATATGTCTCAACCATATTATTGTGGCTTTTTTGATTATCTCCCTTCAGACTTCCTTTTTTATCTTCTCTATTTTCGGTCCCATATCATTAGGTACAATGTTTATTTTTATTTTAGGTATCATTTCGGCCTCTTTCTTAATACGAACCTAATGGCCATCCAAAAGACTTCCTTCCAGTAGTTCTATTCATGGAAAGACTAACTCAATATAATGCTTATACTATATAAGTTGTATTGTTATTTTGCTTTATGGTGTGTGTCACCAAATTGTATAAATTAAATAAATATTGAATCGGCGAACGGTAAAATGCAAATGTTCCTCAATCTTTTTATTTTGAATGAAGCACCCTGAATGTAATTGCATTATTCGATATTCGAAAAAAATTTTCATATATTTTATGCTCAATACGTAAGAATCTCCACAGAAAGCATTAGGTAAAATCAAAATTTCAGTCACCCCAACAATCACAATTGATGTATCTCCATAATTCCAAGTGTTTTTTCTAGATAAACTTTTACTCTATGTGAACCCCCCCGAATCTCCAATATACGATAAACCAGAATAGTCGAATATCAGATTTCTCTTATTGTTATAAAAAGCTCGTAGCATATTAATGATTCTGACAAATCTATAAAATATAGTAATGGCCGACATAATGGAAGCTATGAGTATATATACGAGCTCGAGAAGCTACACCAATTCCAATGATGATTCATATCATAATTACTAGTGCCGCAAGTGATTTGAAGTTATTTTATAAGAATGAAAACACAAGACATTCTTGATTATTTACATCTATATAAAAGTTTACAGAAAAAGAGCTAATTTGTCACTCAGGTATAACCCAAATTATCATAAGTAAAATAGAAGAAAAATTGAGAGAAAACAAGCGTGTAACAGAAACAATTACTCATTGATAAATTGCCCTTTGTAAAGTTATCAAAATGAATGCACCATTATCTACGTTAATGTTGAATGATGAGTGAATTGAAAAAAAAATGTCGATATACGGAGGATGAGAGTCCACGCAGACGATGAGATGCGTTTTGATTTATTAATTTCTTGCCTTTCTGTATTAAAATACTCACAGCTTCATTCACTTTATTAATTTACACCTATCTATAGGTCAATTTTTGTATTATTTGCCTGTTATATCGATCAATTAAAGCGTTGAAAAGAAACGGTAAGCTGCAATACTGGAGATCTTTTGCTCAATATTTTTTATTAGAAAAGTAAATACTCTTTCTGAGTGCCACCAATTTAGACTATGTAGTGTTTTTACCTCCTAGTGTTGCTATTGAGAGCACCATGTTTTGACCGTAATTTCCTCTCCTTTTTAAAAAAATCAGCCAAGCAAAAGGCCATGTAATTTGTACGCTTTGCCCATCTCCCCACACAAAATAGGTAAATATACAGGTAAATATTTTTTGGCACACCAGTGTATCAGCTGCCCAGGCTTTTCTTGTGTCTTTTCAAAAGCTCCATCTCTAAATGAATTTCGTTGTAATTTTCATAAAACTCATTCACTACAATTTAGCAGAATCTCACATGGCTTTCACTGTATTTTCTTTATATTCTATTATATTCTAACCTGTCTACATACTGAACGTTCAATCTTTGCAAGTTTTTCTTTCTAAATTTCAGCACAAAGTTTTTAATTTCGATGTTCATAAATTACTCAAATTGTTTCCAAATATACTTCAGTGTTTTTAAGATATTTCTGGTGTTAATTTTCCATTTATTGACTATTACTTTTTTCACCAAACGTCAAAGAAACCTCACCATGGAAATATTCATATTTGAATCCATAACGATTACACAACATCGTTACGGGTACTCACATCAATATGAGCTAACTATGTGAAATTAGTAATGAATCGTTTTTAATCTATATCTATCAGTGAAGGCTTGAGGAGAAATATAATTTATATCCTCTCTATTTTTAGAATGATATACCATGATAAAAAGATCTGCATTAATTATGCTGCGATCATAATTTTGAAAGTATTCATCATTAAAAGTGTTAATCATAATTAGATATGAAAACAATCTTATTTTAGTTACAATTAGTACAACATCGTCTCAAATTTGCCAACATATTAAGTAATCCTATACCCTTTGTCTTAAACAGTTTACCTTAGATGGTTTCAGGACAAGCATTAATTCCATGTAATCTCATTAGAGCACTAGATTTGATAATATTCCATAATGCGCTAAATGTGTGGTACATATGTGGATAGTTCCGATATCTATGCCGATATATCGTCATATTCTGCAATATATTCGATTGCTTTGGAGTATTTTATAACATATTCCATCATTATACAATATACAGGGATAATGAGCAATGTATAATTATACTATGAAACTATTTTTGAACGGTTTTGGTTTGTTGTATTGATTATGTTAATTGGTATAAATAATGCACAAAAATAAAAAAAAATGTAAAAACAAGTTAAGCTTTTTTTTTATTTCACGTCATGAGTAAAAATAATAAAACGTCAAATTTTTACATTATTTGTTGGAGCCTGTTTTTATGCATTATAAAAGATTATTTAAATGGTGGTCTTACAAAAAAAAAACGAGAAAATCAATAAAAATTGAAATAAATTTAGTTTCAGTGAATTAACTGAACAGTCTATTGAAGCAAAGCTGTTTTTTATAGAAATTGCTCAAACTGTGCTTCGTTCACTATCTGACTTAAGCCAAGGCGATGGTTTACAACGTTTTCAATCATTTAGGAGTCATTTCTTATCTAATTCGTTAAATTAAGTCTTCTAAATTGTCTGGTCGGTTCACGTAGACTTTTCAAATGTCCCCACAAAAAAATAAAGGGGGATAAGATCAGATGACCTAGGTGGCCACCCCATTGATAAACATTGACAATCCACCTTTCTGCAAACATTAGGACCATAATGTAGTGGTGCACTATCTTTTGGAATCGAATACGGTAACCAGATTTTTCTTTTTATTTGGATACGGAAATTAGGACGGAAAGCACTGCCATACGAAGCTATTCCATATGTCGCTCAACTGGTGAATTTCCGCGAATGAAGTGCATTTTTTGGCATTACTGTGTGTTTTGTCTAAATCCAGTGGGAATTTCTCCTAGACCAGTAGCGATAATGGTGTCGATTTACTATATCACTTGAACAAAATGTTGCCTTCTCTAAAAACACTACACTATTAAGAAATTTTGAATGGCTCATGAAGATGTTGCGTAAATCCAAACGTCTGTTCGGATCATCTCCTGAGAGTTAGTGAACAAGTAGAACTTTATATGGGTGTGGTTTTTCTTTCTTCAAAAGTTTCAATACGAACGAGTGAATAATATTTTGTTGCAAGAAAATTTTTAGTTTTGTTGGTCTTCCAGATTCCGAAGCATCGATCATGCTTTTCGTTTCATTAATTTTTGCAATAATTCTGCTTACTGTGCTTCCAGCAATTGGAGATCTTCCAATATTTACTTCGTTAAATAAATCAGATGATTCTTCATGACTTCAATGTAAATCTCCGTAACCTATCATATATTCTTATATCATTTCTTTTTCGTTTGAAGGAGCCATCATCATAAAATTGGTATGATGCTGATAAGTATAAGACTGATACTAACAAACACTTGTTTCATGAAAACCAATTGATTGAACAAATTGATAAAAACAGATGTTCTTACTATGTGACTCTAAATTTTGATTTTTTTTATTATATTGTTCTTTCTTTAAATTTACAATCAAATTTCTTTTGTTTCTTATTAATACCCTCAGATTTTTCTTGTGTGGCTTGTTTTTGCAGCTTTTCTCAAGATTTTATATAACTTATAAATGAGGGAATTAAATAGGTTAAAGTGTCATATCTAATTATTTTTATTTGTATCTCATTTGAATACTCTATTCATTTTTACCTGTATAGGAATTCATTTCTTTATGATTTTTAGAGGTATTGTGAAGCTTTCACTTCATTTTCTTAAGGTTTTGTTGAGAAAATTGAATTTGTGCTTGGGTTAAACATTAAAAGTCGTAGGTCAGCGTATTTTTTTGAATGAAATTTCTCCGAAATGAAGTATACTTACCAGAAAGAAGTAGTTTTAATTGGAAGTATTCAATTCGAATATTGTTCGTAAGTTGTACCCCGCAACAATTTAACTACAATGGCGTTAATAAGATAATTCAAAATATGTTGAAACATGTGTGTTATTTGGTTACCCCATTTTAATAATGTGTACCTATAACAATTGAGTTGGTAAAGTACAGGTAAATAATACAGTTATATTAAAAGCTATAATTGGATTTCCCTAATATCTTTCAAGTACTTCCACAAATTGACAGGCAAGTTCATTTAAATCAACAATCATCCTAACCGCTGAATAATTGATCAATTTCCCTCCCCCCAGACATACGGTAGTAAAACAATGGGTCGTTTGTTTGATTTAGTTTAATACACGTGGCCTTTTAGTCTGAAAGGTCCAAACGATTGACACATCAACATCTTCGGTTTGCCACACAGATGGCGAACCTCTTATACACGTGACGATATAAGGGGAAAACTACTCCATCACCGTAATGATTCCGACTTATTTTCACTATACTCTTAGAAATGTTCTATAATGCTATCAATGACTGATAAATATTAAATAGAAATAACAAAGTAGAATAATATTCCTAATGGAGCAAAATGTTTAGTTTTTTTAACAAAAAATTGACTAATTTTATCGAAAATCACTAATTTTGCGATTGCCACACTTGGTTGGTTGACAACACTTTCGCTAAGGCTGTTACATTGTTAGTTTCCGTCGTTTTTCTGATGTCCTCTGTTACAATTTTACATAATTCTCACAGATAGATCAGTTTTAGCGCGAAGAAAACTTTTTTCTTGTTAAGCAAATGTAAAAAAAATTGTTTGATAAATAAAAACATTTCTTTTTACTTGCAAAACAAAAGAAACCGAATAAATGTTATGTAAATATTATTCCTAAAATGCCACGTTTCGTGTGATTATTCGTAGGTCGTTCTATGCTTTTAAAAGTGCCCATATGAACACGGATGATGCTAATTATAAGTCACTTTTTAAAAAGATACTTCATTTGAACAGCAAAACGACATTATTAAAAATTAAAATTACAGTGTATAATATTGATTATTGATTGGCATTATATACCAAAAAATAAGTGCAACTTTAAACTAAACTAAACTAAAAATATGTAATTCATCAGCTCAATAAAATATTTGTTAAATTGTGGATCTATGGAACTATGTTTGTTATGACGGCTCAAAGTTCAATACCATGGATGAATCAGTGAACTGTAACTTCTCCATGCCTCGGATAAGTTTTGTACGGGACGAACAAAACTGGTTATGATGTTGGATTTTTGGCTCTTTCGGAGTCTTTTGTAGAAGTCTTCGTTTGAACATTCCTATTATTATAAAGATGATTATAGTTATATAAATTGGGCTCATCCATAAGTGTGAAGGATCTGCCTTTTGTAAACTGATGGTTATTGATTGAAGTCGTTCTTCCTCGGTGGCGAGGAGGTGGAATTAATCCAAACGACTTATCTCGTTAGAGGTTTGATCTTAGTATGTGTGAGATGGTTTTGATCCTAGATAGGGTTAAACCTTTTTCTCGTATCACAGATCTTGTGTTCTCAAAAGCTTCTATGTTTGTTTTGAAACTACATCTTGGTGCAATTTCGATGAGGTATGTTCCTTGAAGTACCATAATTTTTGGAGCGCATTGTGTGGAAATTTTCGTAGCTTATATGAATGTGGATTTCATTGAGATGGGTAGATGTTCGCAAAGGGGCTTTTTCGTTGGTAAGCATGAGTCTTTCGTTCACACAGTCAAAGTGTTCTTGAAGCAGCTGTTCCGTGGCGATTGCCTAGGTTTAATAATTGCTTGATCTAATCTAGATGTTATTTTTCTGAACCTCTTCTTTGTGAATGTGTGGGAACCGATATGATTTGGTGTCGGTCGGAACTTCACCTGTTGTTTGGTTTAGTTGGTAGAAGTCGAGGGTTTACTTTGGGAAGACTTCTGAAAACCTGCTACACAGTTGTTTTATGAGCACTTCTTTTTCTGGGTTAAGGTGATCGACTCTGAGGAGGTGTTCGATATCTGTCTTCTGGTATTCTTGAGGAATAATTTCGGCCTTAAGTAGATGGTAGTCGGGTAAATGGAGTTATGAGCTTTTAACTGGATTTTTTAGTGCTATTAGTATCGGCTCAGCTGTATAATTACAAAGTTCTGTCCATGCTAAACCATTAGTCGCTGTAGTTAAGCTTTCTCTAAAATGGCTCCTTGTATCTGTTGTTTGTGAAGTATGATGGTTCCTTGGGTTTTTACAACGGGTACTCGCAATGGTAATAGTTCGTTGTTATCGTTGGATAGCTTAAAATTGTATTGAATTCGTAATATTGATTACGTAGGATGGAATTTTATGTGATGGATTCAGCATCGAAGAAATTGAGTTTGGCTTTAAGGAGTTTGAGATTATCGATGCTTATTAAGTCATCAAAGGTTGTGTGGAATAGTTATGTAGGGTTACTCTCTTCTATCTTGGAAGATTCATGGGATGCATTATTAATACCTATTATTACCGAAAAACTCGACTGTGCTACAAAAAAAGAATGACACTCTACTCTTCAAAAGGAGTTACCTTCATTTAATTCGTTCAATGATTTTTTAGAAAGTGTTATCAAATATTAGCGTCAATTACATCGATCAAAAATATTCCTCATAATTCGAAACCCGCTAATTTCAAAGTTCCAAATAAAATTTCCAATCAACTCAAAATAACTAATAACTTTAACAACAACAGCAATAATCATAATAGATTTTCCGCAAATTTATTCACAAAAGATAATTGCATGTTTTGTAAAAAATCGCACAGCAGTTATCAGTCTAATGAATTTGTGCAATTAGGGGTAACAGAAAGATTAAAACGGGTGGAAATTAAAAAATTGTGTAGTAATTGTTTAAGATCCAACCACACCACAGATCAATATAAATACTACAGTGGCACAGTACAAAACTTTTCAGTTGATACGAAGTCTACGTACAGCTTAAGAATACTCTTGTTGCACAAAACTCCCTATGTAAGATTATAATGTATAACTATTGTTATATTTGTTTCGAAATGTTCTTGATTTTAGGTCTCTTTTATCATTTATAGCTTTTTCGTTCGTATGAATGTGAACCATTTCTAAAAATTATCTTTTTCATGTATTAGATTCCGTTTCAAGAATTTTTGAATCTTTATAATAGAATTTATGTTTTTTGATATTTCATGTTTCGTTAATGAAGTTCTGTTTTTTTATCTTATTGATGACCTCTTAGTCTATTTTCTAAATACTGTCTGCCCTACGCAAATTGTCAGTGTTAATATAATATTTTATCAATCTTTCAAAAACTATCAAAAAAACTAATTTTGAAACAGAAGAGACCAAAAATCTAGAACATTTAGAACATAAACATATCGAAAGGTCAAAGAAATAAGAAACTATTGTTATGTATATGTAATAAAATTAATGAAAATGTAAGAAACTGTATACACATTATCTTTCTCTCGGAACAATAAATTCCATCAATGTATAGATATTAATAAATGAATTATCACAAGATCTTATGTAATTAGAGTCAAAATGTTGAGTGTATGGAAAATTGTTTTTCACACCAAAATATATAAATCCTGATGTTTTATTTGCTTATTATTGAGGTATGTTTTTCCATAAATATCATATATTATATATACTTATTCCTAGCGCACTTTTGATTGCGCTTGTGTAAAAGAATCCATTGCTGTTTGCAATGTAATTTCTGGTGGTGTATAAACAGCATCGAAAATATCTCAGTCATAATTCCTGATTAAATTAACAGCTTGAACAAAATTTTGAATAAAGTACAGTACAACACATTAGTTGCAATATATTTTGCATGTATCTTGAAATTTGAAATTTAACTGTCCGTAACCTTATAGTCTCCGGTTGGAGACTCTTTCTTAGGGAGTGGTATTAGGCCTCAGTTAAAGTATATATAACATGGGACTATGGAATAATTTCAGCTCTAATATATTTATTTGGAAAGTATCAAAATTCGCATTGACTACGTAATGACGAGAAATGAAGAATAAAATAAAAGGACCAAGGAAATGGGAATACGGTGGGGAAATGCTAAAAAGGGAACGACTAGGTACAATAGATCTAGATGAGAAGAAGCGTATGCTCCAACATGCAGAAACTAAATTTATACATTTCAAATAAAACAAGATAGGAAATCGGTTCTGTTCTATCAGTTCTGAATAATATTAAATTTCGTAAGAACTCTATATAAAAGGAAAGTTAAGAAGACATTGGAAAAACTTATCATTGAGTATATAGAATATCATCACCACAAATTAACTAAAATTTATTTGAGGTTATTTAATCTATGGGCGCTAGTCTTAGTGACGAGGATAGAGCACAATAAACAAAGCTGTACAATGTAAACTTTTTATACATATAATAACAAAACAGTATACACAAAAATATTTACAACGAAAGATTAAACCATGCCGTGCGAGTCGAATCTCTGGAAAAGAAAAGTAACTTCGACAAAATGAATTTCTCCTCGATTCCAAACTTCTCACCTGGATTCGTGTAAATATGGATAGGGTAGAAGAATGCAGCTATATTGGTTTGTTCCTAAAAAGACGGGGTATTCGAAAATAAAAAGTAGCTGTCACAAAAAATATTAGAATAGGCGCCTTTTAATTATTTCTAACCTAAACATTTGGCTTCAGTTCCCGATTCATGAAGTTCACCAAATTTGAATAAAACCAAGTAGAAGTTTTTAAAACCAGGTTTATAAGTACATTAAAAAATGAAGAAACATTTGACATTTCGACCTATTCGGTTTTTTATCAAAATATAGATTAGATATATTTAAAATAGTGAAGCTATGAGGTGAATCAGAGCTTGTATTGAATAAAAAATATGATGAATATCTGATGATTCTACATATTACACTAGGAATTTAGGTTTCGTAGCTGCTCAATAGATAGGGAAGGATAGAAAAATCTAATGGAGTTATAGTTGCTAGAGATGACTTTCTTTCATTTTTTGAAACTATTGAAAACTAATAGAATAATTTTCATTATATTCAGGAGGTTTTAGCAATTTTATATTCTGCGTTCAAATTGATTCATAAGTTATCCACCAATCATTTCCTTAGACGAATCATATAATATTTCTTATTATTTTTATTAATATTTGGGTAGTTTTATACACACGAATCTTGATAGAGTAAAATTCATGGATTCTCTTTTAATAAGAGTATGCTGGAAACGTATCGAAGTAAACAATGTGACCCACAAGATCTAATCAAATAACGGTCCTACTGTATTGTGTATATGGTGAATCTAATCAGAATTAGCGACTAATGATTGTCAAAATAAATGAAGCTTACGCACTTGACTCTGGATAGGGGATATTACAGTATGGGTAGAAATTCCGTTAGATGAGGATATAGGTATTAAATTCCACCTGACAAATGTAATTTGGGCGAAATATCCTAATGGTACAAACAGATTGGTAGACGTGTCAGTTTCCAGCTAATACCGTCCGAGAGACTTAACGACAACCAAAGCTTGATGTATAGCAATACATTTGGAAACAAATTGACCATGACGTGAATAGTAGATACGCCCATTACACTACTTGTACCATCTTCAACCTATAAAGCCGAAAACGATGACTATAAAATGGATGTAAAAATAATTTTCGGGAATATTTAGTGAATATTTTTATTAGAAATACTGGAGAAATAGCAAGATCTATAAAGCAGAATATTACATGTATAAAACATAGGAAGTCGTAAATATACTTAGCCTTAGTAGCAAATATTTTTACCTTATAATTATAAAAGCATGGTTCATTCCAGCGAATTTATAGTGCGGAAATGTTTACTTTCAAAATCAGAAATTACAATGGCTCAGTGGTGGATTTACAGATTGGGCGACTGTGGGCTATTCATCTTTTGCCGCCTCTACTGTCCTCTGAAATTCGATAGCTTAGTTTACAAGTATTTGAATTACATTTTTTATCATGGCTGGGTAATTTTTGGAAGTATCAAGGTTTTTAAAAAGTACCTAATATGTTGTTTTTTGCCAATCTTAAAGATTGCCTTTGTTGTATCGCATCAGAATAATAGTGAATAAGTAATATGAGTACATCTGTATCCACAGATTTCACTAAAATTTTGTTTTGGTGATGTACCTGATATTCATATAAAATATGAAGTGTCAACCTCATCATGATTTGATTTTAAGTCTTTCAATTCATTTACACTATTCTTGTTAACAGAAAAAAATACCTTTAGATTTTCAAAACCCCCTAGCGATAATTAGAGTTTCTCTTATTCATAATTCATCAGCTGAATGCTCGAGAAGATAGCGGCTTACAAATTTCAATACAGATCGTCTATATTCTGATAATCTTCAGCATTGTTCCAAAGATTTCACCGTTTCATCATATCTACCACAGCCATCCTCAGTGCTCCGTAGTTTCGACATTGTCGAAGAATTTGTTTTTGAAAAATACTCGCAAGTTCATTAAAAGTGGAAAACACTTTCTCATTGTGAAAGGCACAACGGAACCGAAGTTATCATAAGACAATAAATCCCTCAAATTTGGACACTTAGCAAATCCAGCTTCTCTTGTTTTGATGACTGCCAACGTAACATTTCCTTATGTAAGCCAAATTTGCCAATGAAATGTTAAAGACACAAATTACATTCAGTTGAACCACTGTTGACAAACGCACAAAACGTCAAGAGTAAAACACCTTTCCAATAAGAAATCTTCTACGCAGTGCTTGTGCATAGGCTGTTGTTCTCATCATGCTGCTGAAGACTTGATTTTTTTTGGACAACTTTCTGAATGTATGGATTACATTCTATTCTATATATATGCATCAAAATTTTTAATATTTTACATAGCTCTCCACACGGTGAAGTTTTAGACGCACGATACTGATAATTCCATATTCCTAATTTTTTTGGCAAAAACTAAAAGTTATTTTAAGTGCAAGTGTACTAAAAATCAGTGTTTTAAGTTAAAAACTTAAATATATACAGCTGTTTATTTTAACAAAAAAGCAGTTTTTCTAATTCGGGCTCAATGACCTTTAAGGGGTATTTCAAAGTTCGGTCCTACTAAAAAAATTGTAGAATTCGATTTCTTATGCCCTAGAGTGTTCTCTAGATGATGATGATGATTATGATCTTAATGCATTCATTCTTCTAAAACTAGACTATGCCTCTCTTATATGGGACTTTCTAGCTATCAAATTCGTATCAGTAAAATAAATAATATTCACAAAAATGTTAAATACATGTGGTTCAAATCTGACAATATTTATCCACCTCGAGAAACATCTCAAAACACGCAGCTATAACCATAGTGATCTAACGACTAGACGTATGTGTTCTTTGACAATCAAATTGAATGCCTAGAATCAGCGAAGAATACATTTTAGTCAGATTGACACTCGTTCTCACTTTGTATTCTATTTTTCAGTTGCTAGAACTATTGTACTCATATGTCCACTTTATTTAGATTAAATCAATGTCTTATAACACTTTCAATATGTTTTTCAGCACTCCATCTAATACGAAAAACAAGAATTTGGCCGTTTTGTAATTTTTTCATTATTTTTATTCGGCAGAGATATGGAATAATCGTCAACTGAATGTATTACTGTTTATTTGGATCAACTAGTAAAGTTTAATTCTTATGTATGTTTTTCCATGTATTTATTGACACTTATACAAATAAATCAATGAATGAATGAAAATATGAATCACCTTTAAAGACTAATTATACTAAGATTCACCCCAAAATTTATTTTTTATTACACATTGTTAGTATATTGAATTACCGTGTGTTTCGTACGAACGTGCTGAAGAGTCGACAAATAATCGTCTCGATTTATTATCTCGCCGGATGATCAAACTAAAAATATATGGCATTGCTTGGAGTTATGTAAGATCAAATTTCTATCTCGGTCTATTTGAAATTTTGAATATATCAAATAAATGTTAATTTATATTCGTCACTCTGGAAACCGCAAATATGTAAATTGTATGATTACCAACGCAGTTGCTTATAAATAATTTACATAAGAATGAAATTGTTTTTACCAATTTACGGAAATGTGTCTCCTTCAATCTTGTGAACAATAGCTAAATTAACAGTATGTCACTCTCCTTAATTCAGCTTTAATATTTACAGCCACCCCATCAACCATGCGTTCTATAGGTAGGTAATGGGTATGTAAATTTACTTTGATAGAGACGTATATGTGTTGTATTACACACCTCTTCAACTAACATTACGTTTTAGTGGTAAATTAAAATAACAATAGCCTATAACGAAGTATATAAATTAGTCATTATATCGTAATTAGCTAACAGAACGAACGAATATATTATTTAAACTTAGGGTAAATAATATCTACAAAAATTTAGTTTGGAGCAACTGCATTCACTATATTTGTTGACAAATTAACTTCTGATTGTACTATGAATATAATTTTTCAAATATTCGACTAAATTACTTCATAAATTTGTGAACTATCAATTAGCTGGTAAAATTATTAATAATTATAGAGAAAATTCTGTAGAAAAATTTTTTTGAATGATTAATCAACATTCATCAATGATTATAAAAAAATTTTTTTCATTGTTGTCAATTATAGTCAATGATATAACATAAACCAATATAAAAAATACGATCAACTTTTTCGACTCTCTTCCTCGCACAATCTCTTCACAGAAGGTTTAGGTCCCCTTGTAAAATTTGGAGTTTAAACTTTTTCCACTTCGAACGAGCTCTGTTTACCCTATGCCATAATAAATACGGAAAGCAATGACATTACTACAATGTTCCTCTTTGATTGCTCTTTTAAGGCGAGGTCACTCATTAGTTTTCCATTGAACAATCGGAGTTTTTTTGAGTCATAGCCATAAACTGAACAATTTTGCTAATGAAATCGGAATCTGCATTAAGACGATCTTTCACAAATTGTAACATGATTTTCTTTCTCTTTATTTGTCAAGTCTCGAAACTTTGTCACTAAGCTTTTAAATTGTTGATCACCTAATCAAAAAAAAGGTTTCTTAAATTTTTGCACAATTTCATCTGTAATTATGGTCAATGACCGCTCAACAGCTCCTTTATTCAATCATATCCACTTTTACGTCGCTCATGCTACTTGTAAATGGTGTAGAATTTACTATGTCATGAAGAGTCGTAAAGTTGGAGAGATTCCAACATTTTGTTAGCTTCTTTTAACTTAATATTACAACGTTGCTAAAGATCCATGTTTCACGATATACACAGCAAACACGATCTCACAAAAGTTGTTATAATAGCACAGATAGTGGACAGATAAGTAGGAATGGTTTCATACTCTTCTCTACTAGTCTCAACATGTGAGGAAATTAAACATAAAAGTTGAATAGGTACAGTGTAAATCTAAATAAACATTCTCAGTATTTTTTATCACAACTCGTAATTCAAACCTTTAGGTTGGCATTTACAATTAGAGTTGGTCATAGATCAAAATTAGTAAACTTAATTAATGATGAGAATGTCTTTGAATATGCTGCAGTTTCAATACTTGATTATGATAGATTGAAGTAAATCAATTGAAATTATTCATAAAAGTGTATTTACAAAAGACGCTATTGAGGTAGTTAACAGTTACCATTTAAAAGACAAAACATAAATTACTTATAGTGTAGACGTTTCCGTATCAGTTAAATCAAAATAAGTCTAACCCTCTGGCTATTTGGATGATACTTGTAGTGAAACAAGACGAAACCAACGCATTCTGCTTCGATACACACCCTGATTCAAACTTTACCTAACTTTTCGTCGTAAGATGATATAGTTTTACCCCTTTCACTTCCTATGTAATATGCATAACTTGAAAATTGTAGATTTATTTGTAGGGATTATGTCGTCGCCAGTTAAATTTCCAAATTATTCAGCTACAGAACAGTTAACACATAATTATAAAAAACTTATGGACTATTAAAAAAATTTGTTTATATTCAGTTTCAATGTGTATGCTGATATAATACATAACCTAGAAGTTGCATTGTAGATGGATTCCTACCAGGCTCTAGTAGTTCTAATAATTGCGAATAAGAACGAACAAATTTGTCAATTTTCTGCTCCGCTACATGAATGGACCAATTTGGAGTGATTAGTGGAGCAATATGGAGCAATTTCAATAAATTGCGACAATTATTTCGGCAATATTGCTTCTAATTGCTTCAGATATTTCATATCGCTCAATGTCGCAGATAAGAATTAACGAATATCCAATGGGCTTGGAAATTCTCAAATATTATATGTGAAACAGGTAAATATTTATTTTAATATTCTATTAATATTTCCCAATGAAATTATCGAAATTTGTAATGATTCATCATTTTATTAACAAATACCTGTCTACCATCACAATATGTATATACATACATATTCACACTATTGAGTTTCTCACGAAGCGCTTAGGTAAATATATCTCTATGCACATCTCGGTATGCTTGTCAATAACTATACAATAACAGGCATTATCAGTACTGATAGCACCGTCGGCTACGATGAGGCAAGGCAACAGTTACATAGCCGTTCACAAATATATAATATTATTTACTCTTTTATTATAAATACACACACATAATATGTATACGTATATAGAACTCAGTTCTATATACGTAATTTTTAGTTAATATACATCACATCTGCCCCGCACTACAATCGATTAAGTTTTAATCTTAAATAGTACCGAATTCTTAATATTATTGTCCTTCTGAGTAATTTCGAATGGTATTGCGGGACAAAATAAAACTGAGTTTTTTAAAATGCCAACGTTTCGATATTTTATTTGATCTTTATCAAGGCTAAAAGTAGATGGTACATTATTACTCAAATGTTGATGAATATAAACAATTTTTATTAATAGCCCCCGGAATTACAGAAAAAATTTCATCACTGTGCTGTAATGTTTTGACCTTAAAATAAAATAGAGTGCTATTCATATATGGGAGAATTAGGGTTACAGAGGCAGAAAGCAAATGCTTAGGACCTAAGCATTGACGTGCCAAAAGATCAGTCTGGTATGATTTCGAGTGCTACTAGTGTACTGTGGGTACTAATGGGCACTGAGTGCCCTAGAATGCCACCAGATTCACGCGAAAAAGTCATCGCCCAACCTAACCTAACCTAATATGACTTAAGCTAACTTAACCCAGCCCTAGGTCGAGGATATACCAGAATTTATAACGCAGTCGTCGATACCTAGGTCTTCGATCTTTGTCCTTCTACTCCTGTAACCCCAATCTTCCTAAAAAATAGAACTATGTTCTAAATCATGAGAGCACTCCATTTTAGGTTGAATTCTATCCGTCACAGTCATTAAAACTGTCATCTTCGCATCCTCACCATAAAATGTGATTTTCTATTTCCCATTTTGTGTAGTACAGAGCACTTCTTTCTAAAGTTGAAACACTACAGCATAGTGATGGGAAATATTTTTCTGTGAACCCGAAATTCTGACTTTACAGACATTGACAAAAGTTGGTTTGGAAGTAGAATATTGATAAAAATATAAAACTGAGGTTTTGAATACGGTTTTGAATACGAGTAATAAAATATATTTCAATATATTACTTCAATTTTGATTATAGTATATAAAGTGTGTAATCCAGGTGATTAAGTTTAGTCAATTGATCAATTTTTATGTTCACTCTCCGTGACGTCTATTTCCCGTTATCATTTGAATTTTTCCATTCTCTTATGCTATTAATATCAACGTAAATATGGTAATGATGTCGTAAAATAATATTATGAAGAATCAAAAAAATTGAATAATTTACGTATGAGTAAGAGCAATTCGATCTTAAAAAAGCTTGGTGTCCCGAAAGCGTATAAGCAGATAATAAATTTTATGATCAATAAAATGATGTTTTTATTAACAGCCACCGGTTCTGAGTCCTAGGGGATTCTGGATATTCGGACACTTGATCACTTCCCAAAATATACTGGACGATATTTGAACTTCAGCTGATATCTAGGCCAGTTCATGTCATCTAGGCATTAAAAAATGATTTATCACTGCTGGTTGGCTCAAGATATATATATATATATATATATATATATATACATATATATATATATATATATATATATATATATATATATATATATATATATATATATATTGATGCATCTAAATGTTCTTAATTTTAGGACTCTCTGTTTCAAAATTAGTTTCTTTGATAGTTTTTAAAAGAAAGATAAATTTTGACGTTTCGACTTTTCTTTAAGTCTTTATCAAAATATGATATTGACACTGACAATTTGCTTATTTATATTGATGTATAGATCACAACTTTGTTCCAATAAGACTATAAGAAAAATTAATATTTCCTTGGTTTCCACATATATATATATATATATATATATATATATATATATATATATATATATATGTATGTATATTCAACGAATCACCCTTTTTTGTTGGTTTATTCCTAGGCTTCAATCTGCCTACTTCTTAGAATTTCACCGAGGAAATGAAAAGCTGAAACAAAAATATGAAATGATTAAAATATAAAATAAGAATAAATTGCTCACAATCAAAAATAAGGTTGATACCAACACACTCACTGCTGGTCTTGAGCTAACTGGGGAGCTAGTCGCCTGGACCTTGTAATTATAGGGGACCTATTGGCGGGTTTTGGGGCTTTGACGCGCGTGGGAAGTATATTAGTTATGTTAAAAACCAACTAAAAATTAGAATAGAGAGTGGAAGTGACTTTTCTTCCACACCACCAGAAATTAGAAAAGCTGCTGAAGCTGTTTCTTTTTTATTGCAGGAAAAGTCAAGGAAAGTATATAATATGGCATAAGAATTTTTGTTAAACTAATACATATTTTTGTGTTGATTATCAAAGAGATATTATACGATTACGTCTATTAGACGTATTCCCTGTTTTATCTTCGACATCCTTGCCTCCTATCCTGCACAATCTTCTGGCTATCCTTCCGGCTATCCTGCGTAGCACTTTCATCTCTGCTGTTTCCATCATTCTTTTGGTTTTCGCCGTTTCTGGCCGTGTCTCTGCGGTGTAGGTCATTATGGGTCTTACCGTGGCCTTGTATATTCTTGATTTGGCGTCTATTCCGATATGTTCATTTCGCCATATGGCTTCGTTCAAACATGCTGCTATTTTTAAGGCTTCAGTTGTTTGCTCTCTACGTCTCCAAATCCTGATATCTATATTCCTAGGTATTTGAATTTCATTACTTGGTAAAGTATCTGGTCGTCTACGACTAGCTTACATCTTATCGGAGTTTTGGATGTGGTCATAAACTTTGTTTTGGACGCAGATATTATCATATTAAAACATTTAGCTGTGCAGTTAAACACATGTGAAATCCGTTGAAGATCATCCTCATTTTTTGCAACTAGAACAGCATCATCAGCGTATCATAATATTGTAATATTCCGGTCCCCCATCTGGTAGTCCCTTAGCTTTCTTACTTTCTTGATTATTTTGTCCATAATGATATTAAAAAGCAAGTGGCTTAAGGAGTCTTCCTGGCGAATCTCTATGTGTACTGCTATTTTTTCCGTTAGCACTCCGTTCACTCTTTTAGTTGTACTCGATCAAAAGCTTTTTGTAGATCTATAAAGCACATAAATGCTGGTCTCTTGTACTCAATCGATTTTTATGTGATCTACCTGATGACGAAGATCGCATCTGTGCCCAACCTTCCCGATCTAAATCCCTGTTGATTTTTGTTGTAAGTTTCAGAGTGCTACCCAGCAAATTGCTTGCTCTATAATTAGATGGTATTTTGTTATCTCCTTTTTAGAACATGAGAATCGTAGTACTCGTTCTCCAATCGTCTGGGATTTTTTGATCGACGATCTTTTTAAGTTGCTTGGCAAGGCTTTCTCCCCCGTATTTGAGTAGTTCTTTAGTTATGCCATCTTGACCTGGGCTTTTTTTGTTTTTGAGCTGTGTCATTCACGTACAGTTCTTGGAGGTACTGGACTCATGTTTCCTTTTGTATTTGGTTTGTCTCGAAGAGCTCATTGACTTTGTCCCTTTATCATTTGCCATATCTGTTTCTGGAGGCCATAAAAATCATTCTCCATCTGCTTGGAATATTGTTTTCAATATTTGTTCTTGATTTCTCTTACTAATGTCGTTAATTCATTACGTACTCTTTTGTATTTATGTATTCAATATTCGTACGAATTAAGGGTTTTTGACGTTCTGTATTTCTTTCTTCTCTTGACATTTAGCTCTCACATCTTTACAGAACTCTGGTGTTTTAGTTCATTTCTCATATGTGTAGTTTACTGTCCTGGATCCAACTGCCTCCGATGCAGCTTGTTTGATGTTTGTTTCTACCTTTTTTCAACTGGTGTTCACGCTTTCTTCTGGCAACATGCCCTTCTCAATCCAACGATAGGGCATGCAGGCGAAGTATTTGATACTTATGTTTTAAATAATTATATTGTATAAAATTTTTAAAATTCCCAAATTTGATCTTAAATGTTAAATGATTAGAGACAGATTTACTAGAATCAGATTTAATCGTTATGTATTTCCTGAATATTCTTGATACTCTAAAAATAATTCAGTCGTTGAATATCTTCACGTCCTGGCCTAGATGTAGTTCCATCCAGAATATTGAGCACACCCCTTGTTTTCGTAAACTTGATGCTGTGGGCAACGGAAATCCGAAAAAGTGATTTACGACTTGGTATGGTGATTTTATATTATAGGTATCTTGCTTATATGCTTTATCGTTGTTGGAGTGAAGAAAGCCATAATAGAGACAATACAATTCGATGTTACGGTAATATCTTTTTAAATCTGCTATAGAGAAAAGAAGTTATGGTTATTCACATTCTCAATTTAATTGATAATGCCTAGGATTTTGTGTAGGGCAAATGTAGTTTTGGGGTAGTTGTTTTTTTATCCACAGTGCGATAATGTTGTGGAAAACTGTTAATATAGTTCATAATTAAATTTTTATTGTATAATAATACTTTCTTAATTTTGTTCAGTTAATTCAGTCAAACAACCCGAAACTTTTTTCTAATGACAGTGTAATTCCTTTCCTTTATCGTTGATTTTCTCAGATTTTCAAAATAAATCAAGTAAATCACAAACTTGATTATCGAATTCTGTTTTAGACAAACCGATTTATGGTGGAAATACGTAACAAATTGCTAGAAACGTTTAATTTGAAACAGTTTCACCAAAATTTACAAAATTAGGGATAAGCCAATTACTGTATACTAATACCAGATTTGATATACACAGTGTTTTATTATATTATTTGTCACTCAAATGAATCATTCTATATTTTATGAATAA
This sequence comes from Diorhabda sublineata, assembly GCF_026230105.1. NCBI lineage: Eukaryota > Metazoa > Arthropoda > Insecta > Coleoptera > Chrysomelidae > Diorhabda > Diorhabda sublineata. Next base: position 11,549,174 of record NC_079485.1, on the reverse strand, counting down.
ATGACAGTTCATCGCCGACAATTTATTACAGCGACAATTCAGCGCAACGACAACTCATCGCGCGTGAACCCATTGCTTCGAGAAGTCTCAGATTCGTGGAAACTTCAACTTCGTGAACATAGTGCTTTTGTAGTCCATAACTCTGGATCTGCCCTTAGATATTCGAACTAAAGTGAAAGAAGCCATCTTTTATTATTTTTTTTTATTAAGGTCGGGTCGGATGAAGATTTGGTTTTAAGCTTTTCAATACAGTATACAATCGTCCATAGGTTTCAATAGGTATATACAGACAGCATAAAAAGATAGTAAATTGAAAATAATATCAATAATATTAGCTCTTATTGATACCATGATAACCTGTACGATGAATTATCGTGCGATGATTTGACGTGATATTTTATTTTTATAATCTTACCGTCATCACCAGCTCAATCATATTGAGGTTCACGTAGTCAGGAAGATAAAACATTCTTACCAAACTATATGTTATTTAATTTCAATATTAGTTCATTGAAATTCATAGGAACTTCTGATATATACTAAATTATTTTTTCTGGTAGTTCTATATCTTCAACACTTCAGCTATCTTCCGACTAGCGAATAGACGTATTAGTTTTCCTTGATTATTCATTGACTATTCAGAATTGTCTTTTAAGAATACATACTTCTCGAGACGCCAGCCGGTCACATTCTTTTTGTCATTATACATTTCCTAGAATTAACGTACTCAAGTTTTCACCTTTACATAGAAAATTAACCAATGTCACTGTCATAAGCTGAACTCTTCGGATATTTATTGCAGCATTATATCTAATTATGAAATTTTAATTGTTATTATCAACATTTACCACAAAGTTATTAATAATTTTGAAGTTCCTTCATACTTTATACCATATGTTATTCGCTTTATGTATACTGAGTAATAAAGTTAAGATAAAGTTAAATGAAGATGACTTCCACAGAATGTCGTTATTTTAATTAAAATTAAGTAGATATAAAATGATCCATCTCACCTTTCCAATCGCCTAATGAATTTGACGATATTTATTTATTGCTTTCATTTGCACTAGAGCATTCAACAAGAAAAATGCTGCTTTCCGCAAATGGCGCTCAAATCCTATTGCCAAAAATCGTATGAACTTTATTGCCTTGAAAAATACCTGCAAGTTGACCATTGCTGCTTTGCAAGGAACGATATAATGAGAAAATTAAATACTTTTGAATTGCCCAAATGAATCAAGGTTTTTCTGATCTACTGTTGACTGGAGAAGATGGGTCAATCACAGTGACCACAAAAGAGAAGGTTTTAAATTCAACTCTTGACTTTCGACACCGAGAAGTGGCAAAACTTCTCAAAAGCATTGACATCAATAAAACCACTGGAGTCGATGGAATACCACCACAGCTGAACTAACAAATCCGCTATATAAACTGTTTTATCCATCACATAAAACATGGCTCTTCTCTGCAGACTGGAAACTTCCTCAGGTACAACCCTCACCAAAAAAGGAAAACATGCGGTACCCAACAGCTACCGTCCGATTTTTTTAGCGATTGCCAAGGTCATGGAGAAAGTCGTTAACCAGCAAATTTTTTTAATATTCATGAACAATTTCTATTCAAGTGTTTATTTACTCTTCCTTCCTCTACTTTATCTACTACAGAAAAAAGGCCTCCAGTTTCTCTCTCTCTCTCTCTCATCACCAGTTAATAATCTGCTTCAGCTGATTTGTGTTTACCCAGGCTTAATTTTGACTTTGAAGTAGTAAATACCTGAATCTAAAATGTAAAAGGTATTATTGAAAGGTAGAATAATGTATGTGGAATCAATACTGAAATTATTCCATGGTACATGTATATAATACATAATTAATATAAAATAATGTAGTTACTTGGACACAATGTAGTATGTCCATACTGACCTGTAGGTCCATTAGATGGCTATTATATTTCAAAAAAGCTTCTCACCATTGAACATTTCGCTTTCGCGTATTATATTTCACATTGAATTTTTTGTGGAGAATGCGTACATTAAAATATATTGTTATTGAATGCGACCGTGAAAGACTAAAATGTATGAGGGATATTTTTCTCATTTCTAAGGGATAATTAGGACCATCATTCAAAATGCAAATACTGCGGAAGTGGTGTCGGTGTCCAGCAACCGTAAAATATCCAACAGTGGAAAGCTAGTGCTTGTTCTCTTTTCTCGGTTATTGTGAGTAATCATTTACCCCTTTAGCTTTGACGGGAGTCCACTTTCATTTATGATTACCATCGAGCTCGAAGAAAAGTTTGACTAGAGCAGTGGCAGTGTTTGATATCATAAATATTACCAATAAAAAATACAAAAATTTTATTGTAAGAGGAAAATTCACTTTCCTCGTTAATTTTGACTAAGTAAAAGCTTCTGATTTTATTGGTTAGCGAATTACCTTTTATTTTTTCATCACAAAGAATCGTTACATTAGTGGTGCTCAAGATCTTTAGAATATGATATTTGCTAATTGCTTTCTTTATTAAAACTTAGCAGTGAGTTTCGCTAGAAAGTCCAAAAGTCAAAAATTTCAGCTTATATCGTCCATAAGTCAAGTTAAAAGTTAAACGATTTCTCATAACCACTTTTATAGAAAAAAAAAATGAATTAATAAGAGAATTACATCCCGATTAATAGCCAAAAGATGAGCAAATATGTCTTATCCTAAATACAAGAACTGATCTATCTTGGCGCCATGCTCATTACCGACATAGCCTAGGTATATATATATATATATATTGGATTTCACAGAAAAGAGTTCAATATTTTTAACGACGAATGGCCCACTGAGATAATTGCGTTTTGCGTTAGTGAAAAGTGTAGGTGATGGTGAAAGTAGTTTTGTTTTATTTTAAATATTGGCAAAATCAACTATGACCACAAGAAAAAAAAGCTTTTGACGTATAATTTGTATCGAGAGAATAATCAACAGATAAATAAATTTGTAATGATGTTTAAATTAAACTCATTAGATAAGGAATGTCACTGTCACTGTTATGTATAGAAAGCCTATAGACAGTAATAAACTCGTGATCTGTCATTTCCCCAAGCAAACCGTTGACTCCCAATTCAAATTTCCCATAAGCGTTTGTCACTAGCTTTGATTGCTACCTCTGACCGAGTTTATCTTAATCAGAGACGGTGGCATAGGTATTACTAAAATATGATGTATATCCGGTCAACCTAAAGGCAATTACTAGCAGTTTGATGCATGTATTGTCGAAGCTTTAGACGTGTCTAGTCCGATGGGAAACGTGATTTACACCAATGCCATTGATTAGCAAACGTCACATAAGCTGAGATGCAACGCGCTGTTTAGCATAATGTACAGTAATCGGTAAACGACGGAATACTGTTCCATGTCTATCAGAATCACAGTAATCATTCAAATAATCCTATTTTCCCTCATCACTTTATCCGTTTGATATATTTTACGAAAATATGTGAAACAATTAATTCCAATATAAGTAAGGAAGAAATTGTTTGACGAATCATAGAGTGAACTCATATAGTACTATCAACCTAGTAAATTATTTTTGGGTGAAAATCTGACGAATACATTCTTTTATTTTGGTTTAATATCTTTAGTTTAGTTAATGGGTTAGATTTAATATTATTAAAATTCACTGAGTGTCAAGTAAACTGTAATCTTCCATTTTGGATTTTATACTTCTTAGTAAAAACTATTCTGTAATATACATGTGTGGAGTAATCTTTCTTGGACGTGGGTGGTACGCTACACTCAAAAGTATTTCACTTGCTAGTAGAAGATAGTTTATAAAAAGCTAAAACAATGAAATTTTGTTAGCAATACTTTGAACATTATATCAATAGAGTTTGTATATTTGAATAAACTATGTATTCTTCTTCATTTCCACTTCGACTTTGTTGTTATTGTGAAGCAATTTTTCATGCTTTCTGTATTTGAGCTTTAGTACTTCCCTTTTCTTATTGACGTGTTCTTTCCATCCATCTTCGTATTCAAGCTCATATGTACATAGAGGTATTTACATACGGAATAATATGGTTATAAATGAATATAGGCATTTGAACCTTAAGTTTATGTGTAAAATTTAAATGAACTGATTCATTTTCATTGGGACAAATGCGCCAGCTTTTCGTCCAAGCATTGATATAATCCACCACTTCTTGAGCAGTTTTACTAACTACCAGTACACATATGTCACCTGCAAATAGGGCTACTGTAGTTTGTTCTGTTACTGATCAAAGGTGTATAGGACATACTGCAGTAGACCCAAAACACCTCCTTGTCGTACATCAGCCTATATTATTTTTATTTCTGAATCTTCACATCCATTACGAAACATTCTTTCACTAATGTAGGATGTGAGCAATAAGCTGTATTGTTCAGGTGGAAGTTGGAAGCTTATGTTCGAGTCAGTGATACTAGCCTTCACCAAATGCTTTTGCTACAGACAGGAACGCATCATATTTCTCGAGGAAAATTATCAAATAGAGCTCAAGACCAGCAGTGACAGTGTGTAATTATACAGGCGACTTAATTCTTCTTCTTCTTCTTCTTCTTATAGTAGGACGAGGTCCTGTCAGGTCTGTCATCTGCCCTCTTGTGACGCCGATGTCCAGCTATCGTACCAGCGTTTTGGAGGCCTACTGATTGGGCGTCTTGTGTCTGGTTTCTGTATTTTGGCCCATTTGGCAATCCGTTCTGGAGCCATTCGTTCTACATGGTCTCTCCATTGTCGGCGTCTTGCTCTTACCCATCTAACGACATCTTGTACTCCCAGTTCTCTTAAGGTATCTGTGTTGAGTATTCTATCGTGGAGTGTGGTACCTTTTATTATTCGTAATATCTTCATCTCTGCTGTTCTCATTTTTCTCTTTGTTTGTGTTGTGTCTGCCCTTGTTTCTGCGGCATAGGTTAGTATGGGTCTGATACAGGTCTTGTAGATTCGCGTCTTACTTTCTATGCTCATATATTTATTTCTCCATATAATGTCCCGTAAATATCCCGATATTCTAGTTGCTTTCTTGATCTGCTTATCTACCTCGTCTGTTATGTTTCTGCTGCTCGTTGTTTCTACGCCCAAGTAGTTGAAATTCATTACTTGCTCTATAATGCGCTCATTTACTACCAACTTGCATCTTATTGGGTCTTTGGATATTACCATGCTTTGTGTTTTCTCGCATGAGATTTGCATGTTAAGTCTCTCTGCCGTCAGGTTAAATTTATGAAGGAGGCGTTGTAGATCGTCTTCATTTTCAACTATAAGTATAGCGTCATCTGCGTAGCAAAGGATTCTCAGGCGACGGTTATTCATTTCGAATCCTGCATTAACTTCGTTTACGCTCTCAATTATTTGGTCCATTATTACGTTGAAAAGGCATGGGCTGAGGCTATCTCCCTTTCTTATGCCGGATGAGACTTTGAGTTCTCTTGTTAGCCCACAGTCTGTTTTTATTCTTGTTTTGGTGTTGATGTTAAGTTGCCTTACTAGATTTATATAATGCTTCTTGACGTCTTTTTGGTTTAGTCGGTGGATTACATCGTTGAGTTTTACTCTATCGAATGCTTGCTTTAGATCTACGAAACATGTGTACATGGGTTTATTGTATTCTATGGATTTCTCTATCAACTGGCGCAATATAAATATTGCGTCTATAGTGGATCTGTTTGGGCGGAAGCCTTGTTGCTCTTCTGAGATGCCTACCTTAGCAGTTATCTTATTTGCAAGTATCTTGGTAAATAACTTTAACACACTACTAAGTAGCGTTATGCCTCTGTAATTCTTCGGATCTGATTTTAAACCTTTCTTGTATATAGGTATAGTTATACTAGTTCTCCATTCTTCGGGTATTACTCCAGTTCTTTCTATTTTATTGTACAGTTTTGTTAATTCTTTTTCGATTTCTGGGCCCCCGTTCTTCAGTAGTTCATTTGGGATATTGTCTGTACCTGGTGATTTTCTATTCTTTAGTTTCTTTGTGGTTGTTTGTACTTCTTCTAATGTGATGGTTTCTTCCTGTTCGTTTGGGGATGGCGGGTTTGCGACTTCTTCTTCGTCCCTGCTTCCGTTGTTATCATATAGGATCTCAAAATGTGCTGCCCATGTTTCCTGATTTATAACATTTATCGACTTAATTATTGAGTCTATATTCTTTGGGATATCGACTAACAAGCTTTATAGCTTCCAAATTTCAATAACAGTTGGTGGAAAGCTTCATAGTTGATTTAGATTAATCTCTCTTGATAACATGAAGATTTTGTAAACTCTCCCTCTATTTAAAGATACCTAACTAACAAACTGTCGAGTTGTTTATCTTTTTTTTCAATTCACCAGTGAAATAACCTTCGAGATTGCGGAATTAGTAGATATCTCCAAATTAAAGGATGTTTTACCACGACAGCATCAAGAGGACCATTGTTGCTGGAGAATAGTTAGGTTAAGTCATTAAATATCTTCAAAAGAGCTACTTGTTCTATACGAACATGTACCACTAATTTTTCATTCTTTACGCAGATTGGCAGTCTATTGCCAATCAGTGTTTTGCATTACATTGTTGTAGAACACTTTCTTTTATAATTATACATTAATAAGTAGAAAACATTGTTACAGATCAATTTGTTTGTAAAAGTGTGCATTTATTAATCATTTTTCAATTATTCATAGATAATAATTCGTTTTATTAATTTATAGTAATTTCTCTTCTAAGCATAGATTTTAAATTTAATCAAGTGGCTCTAGTTGTCTACTTCTTCCAATGTATTCCAATCTATAATTACGGTGAAGCGAGAAGATCACGCAATTATCGTACATTTGAAAATTACCACATATCTCCTTACAATAAACAGCCTGAAGTTAATAGATATATGAATTAACGAAACCCTAATAATAAATGGTCAGAAAGCTTTACAATCTATCAGCAATAGACTATCACAATCCGATGTTTTATAATGATTTTCAGCACTTCCTCTATTCTACAATCAACTGACAGTGTAATAAAAGAGACATTATTGTACTACACCACAGGGTGCTTTACGTGAATATTACTATAAAGCTTATAAATGCATTTGGGTGAGGGTAATTATTGCATTCTCTCTGTATCTATGCATTTCTCCATTTCGGTAAACAAGAAAACAGCCATAACTGTTGTTACAAAGAGTTGATTAACCACATATGAAAATTATTTCATTCGATTTTCAAATGATATTAACAGTAACAGCAATAGTGTGTTTTCAAAATAGTACTGAACGTTTTCACTGGTAATTCAACAATCTTATGTTACTTCCCTCAAATGTAATATATCGTCATGTTCCAGAATTAGTATATAGAAATGCAAAAAATTGACTTTATTCATGAAAATGATCATCTTACCTATACAGTCGATTTAACTTCTAGTGATCTGATTATCACAACAAATTTCTTTTCATATATCGTTCAATTGAAATTTTGCAGGGAGGAATTGGGGCTTTAGCCAGATCCTAATGTGGATGTACAGACATGTACAATCATAAAGTCTAAACAAGTCAATAGTCTAAACACCACGATAAATAATATCTCGAAGGGACAAAGACTAACTTGCATATGTACAATATGTACGATAACAGCTGCATTGGAGGTATTCTTATTCTTTCACCTCTTCCCATAGTATTGGAAAGCGTGTCGGAAAAACTCACTTAGAATGTTCAGAGAAGAAATTAACAAGGAAAAATAGTCCTCAAAAAATTACCAAATCTGGGCATGCCTCTCGACGTAATACTGAAAAATATTAGCTTTGAGAATACATTTACCTCAATACTAAGCTAGAGAAGCAATTGGAATCAAGACACTATATGAGAAATGAACAGAAATGTTATCAAATTGTATACGGATGGCTCCAGAACAGCAGACAGAAATTGAATAAAAGTGTACATGCAGAGGCGGCCTTACCCATTGCGAGGCTCCGGGCGGCAGGTCTTTGTGAGGCCCTTTGTCCTTCGTGAAAAGTGTGTGCTGCGAAAGTAGGTCTGGTTGTTTGGTTTAGATATTTGTTTTGTTTAAGGAGAAATGCTCAAATTATACAAATAAATCAAATTTAAGTTTTAAAATATTTTACATTGAAAGATTTACAAAATTAACAAATACAGAGGTGATAAATTTTAAAATTGATGTTTGCGGCTTTTCTTAAGACTAAAATCTTTAATCAAAGCACAATAATCCAACGAATAAGCCACGTCATTTTCGATTGAAAAAATAGCAAGGGCTGAAAGTCGATCTTGTGTCATCGAATTCCTCAAATATGCTTTAATAATTTTAAGCCTCGAAAAACTCCTTTCAGCAGAAGCAACTGTAACAGGTGTGGTAGCAATAATTCTCAGGACTATTTTGTAGTGGGGTAAACTTCAGTTAATTTTTTTTCTATTATGTATTTTAGCACCGAGATAATATCATCGTTTCCTTCATACACACGGATGAACATATTCAGTTCTTCGTACAATTCATGTCCATCAATACCACACGATTCTCCTCCTGTCATAGATATTTGCAAGTCACTGCATTGCTTTAAAAGTTTACTAACATTAATTTCCTTTAACTTTTTTATTATATATTATTATACATTATTATATTATACATGAAACCAAATATGCTCTCATGATGTTTAAAATCCTCAAAACTAGGATAACAGCTTGCGCGCACATTGTCGACATTGACATAAAAATAGTTTATTTTGAAAATTCCTTCCGCTTTCAATTCATGAGCTTTATCTTCCCCTTCATAATCAAAATGTCTTTTATTACGTCGTCTTCTGACTTCTTTGAACTGTCTGTCAATGTATATAAAAAAATAGTTAAAAAAATTTTATGTTTTTCAAAATTTGCTTGGGTTGTTGAGCGAGACCTTGTGCGATTGCCCTGTTCGCCAGCCCCTAAGGCCGCCACTGTGTACATGTCTAGAACCAAACACTATGAAAGCCTGAGCAACACACCAAGCGTTTTTTAACTTTTTGAAAGGAGTGGAAACACAGTATCACAAAATACATCCTTTGGAAGGCGGTGTACATGGTACCATAATATACATACATACATCGTTTAATTGAACAATCTCATTTAATTTCTAATATATCGGTAATGAATAGATTGAATTTAGAGAAATTTATAAGAACTCTTCATATGTTAAAGCTTATCACATTTTAACATATAAATGAAAAACTCCTGTTATTATTTTTTGTTAATAGCTAGCAATCTTTTAATGTTTTTTGTATTATTTCATTACAGTCTTTCTTTTGGGTGGTCTTGAAAATAATTACTTTGTTGCTGATTTTCTAACTAAAGCGCCAGAGCCTTTTTTTCTATAGATTTACATGCACTTATCATTTTAAGCGTTCGATATTCTATGGATGTAAAAAATAATTACCTCTAACTTGTGCTTATTCTATTATGTTATTTTTATTTGTTATGATATATTGTTTTGTTTAGAAACATGTTTATATATGAAAAATTTAAGTTTACTTATGTTTCTTTCGGACATCGTTACATCATATTTCCTGTACAAGCTTAGAGAGCGAGCAGCTAATCAATTTTTATATTAACAATTTATTTGGGATAGAAATAAAACGGTTAATTTCGTAGCAACTGAAATAATTTGATTGACATATAGATAAAATCTTCCCTAGTGTGTATGAAATTTCGTCCTGACTGATATTTATCTTGATATATTATTCCATATGCTATCGTCCAGAAACAAAAGCACTTTGAATTAGGGCAATACGGAAATACGACGAAAATATTCATACTAATATCTGCACAATAAAATCACAAAAGGTAAAATGAAGTTCGTTCTTTTATCATCATGACATGGCAGTTAAATATAGAAAATATTGCACCAATGGTTATACTGACGCACAGAGAATTTATTGATATAAGGGTTCGAGATACTATCGTGGAAAATATCAATTTCTATAACGGAACACATCCTGGAAAAATTTTTCATAGACAAAATGTACAATACACAAACTTCCTCTTTTTTCAACAGCTATCGAATTATGTGATATAAGTGTAAGTCATGAAGGACACAATAAATTATCCAATGATTGTGAGTAGGAAATATACTAAAAATCAACAATATGAAAAAAAATATGGACGAACCACGAAATTAAAAAAAATATACATATTCAATTATAGAGACTCAAAAATTCTTGAAACGGAATGAAATACATATAAAAGATAATTTTTACAAATGGTTCACACTTACATAAAAACGAGAAAGCTATAAATGATAAAAAAGATCTAAATAATTTATGTAAAATTTATAGCTCAATTTTGTCAATTCTAATAAAACTACAAATAATTTGATTAATATGTGCTTCATATGTTTGACTTGTAAAAACATAATTCAATAATATAATTATGCAAATTGTCAGGGTCAACTCATATTTAAAAAGAAAAAACCGAATTAGGTCGAAACGTCCATACATGTTATTTTAAACTGATTTTCGTAGAAAATACTAGAAGAAGACACGAAAAACATATTTTATATATATATACATATATATATATATATACATATTCATATATATATATATATATATATATATATATATATATATATATATATATATATACGAGGATATATTGAAAAATTCTTAGCCTACTATAGAACCAAACAACTCAACATATTCTTCTCTTAATTGTGACGCTGTCTACATAGGGCAAACATCTCAGTATTTAGAAAATAGACTAAGAGGTCATCAATACGATAAAAAAATAGAACTACATTAACGAACCATGAAGTATCAAAAAAACATAAATTCAATTATAAAGATTCAAAAATTCTTGAAACGGAATCTAATACACGAAAAAGAGAATTTTTAGAAAAGGTTCACATTCATAAGAACGAAAAAGCTTTAAATGATAAAAAAGATCTAAATAATTTAAGTGAAATTTGTGGCTCTATTTAATTTTAATTTAATTTAATTTAATTGATTACCGCTATATATTTGAGATGTGGAATTAGTTTTTCTTATTGGAACAAAGTTCTGAGTTGATTTTATCCTTATTTTGATATTCAAGATGAAGGTGATCTATAGATCAATATAAATAAGCAAATTGTTAGTGTCAAAGACTTAAAGAAAAGTCGAAACGTAAATTTATATCTACCTTTTAAAAATTATAAATTTATTAAAAACACTAATTTTGAAACAGAAGTGACCTGAAATCAATATATATATATATATATATATATATATATATATATATATATATATATATATATATATATATATATATATATTCCCCTACATTTTCTTATCTAGAAAATTTTGACTGTATGTTATTTGATTATCTGCAACAGTGGTATGATTACTTTTGTAGAGCCCATACACTTACCCAAGTACCTACATAAAATTTAATAGCATTCACTTATTTTACTAATTCAATTTTATTTCGTATTTCATAGATTTTCCCAATTTATGATGAATACCTCAAACGATGTGATTAATTGTACGTAAAACCCAAAAACAATTATTCCATCAATGATTTATCAGTCTAAAGCGAATTCAGAGAATGACAATTTTGACCGGGGTGTATCATATCAACTTTTCTGTTAAAGCCTTCATACAATATACAATGTACAAATGGTATTGAAAATGATAAATGCATTTACACAGAGTGATCCTTGGTAAAACATTAATTTATATGAATTGTGTTAACAGTGGCCACAGATGATCATTAATCACACATGTTTCCGGCTCTTACCTTCCCGCATACATGCACATTTATCTAGGATAATAAAATCGTTCTAATTTAGTTACTAATAAATAAATTATCTGTATTGAATTATACGTAAACAGTAGTTCATATAATCTAGGTTTAAAATCACCGTTAATTAGTATTTGATATTGAATCAAGAATGAATATTTTTAAGTAAGGTGTGATGAAAAATACGATTAAGGAATTTGTATGGTGACAATTGCTAAGTTTATTTTGGTGACGTAGTCTCGGGGAAATCTCACACATGTGGGGGGTATCGAGTTGAACGTACTCAAAAACAAGAAAGTCACTAGGGAATTGGAAGAAGATTAGAGATGTTCCAAGAAAATGTAACGAAACAAAACTCAATAAAGAACCAGAGAAAGAGAAAAATTGGAAACGAGGCAAGAAACAGATGCCACCCAAAGTAATACTTGACTAGGAGTTCTAAGTGGCTATCAAGAAGGAAATTTGAATAGATATTTAGTTGGTGGACCTGGTGTGGTAGTATCCATGCTCCAGGCTCTGATTTGCTTGTACCAGTTATTGCATGACCATTGTAAAAGGAGTATATTTCATATCCTCATGTGTTGAGAAAACCAGTGACAAGTTTGAAACTCTTTCGCCTTATCAGTCTGTTATTGTAGCAGTTTTAGTGAAACACGAGTAGTTATTACAAGTGGCATGAGAGATTTAAAAGTAATATAGGGAGGAGAGATTGACTTATTCGAGAACTTGGTAGATAATTTTAAATTTTGTATGGTGTTCTGCAAAGCTAATAAAAAGAAAAATTACATCAAATTGGAAAATTTTGAATCCTCGATGAGAAATCGGTGATTCACTTCTTCCAAAAATATCAAGATCATCGTCATTGTTTTATTCGATTGAAAAGCATGGTGTGATTAGAAATCGTTCCACCGTAAATTTCTATATTTAAAAGAATGTACTCGAGCGTTTGCGAAACGATATGCGAAGGAAGAGATTTACAAAACAATGGTTTTGTCCTCTAAAAGACACAATGTCTATCCACATTCGCCATAATATCGAATTATTACTTCCGGCTCTTCCAACAAGTAGAAAAAATAAGTTTTGACGGAAGCATTTATGGAAGCCTTCGATAAATGCTTCTAGTCATCAATTTAACGTTGAAAGGTAACCGTATCATTTTCTAAAGGCAGTACTTTCAAGGAGGTTATTTCAAATTTTGTGTTTAACTTTTTTACTTTGTTGTTAATAAAATAATATGCACCTCACAAAGAACTGCCAAATTAAAATAAATGTCAGACATTGCTAGGATTTGCGTTATCACATAAAACAATAACTTAGAACTGTTAATGTTTAGTTAAATGATAATTTCCCACCGCAATCTCCAAACAACAGAATCTAATTGTATTAAGTAAAAGGCTGTTATTTCAAAATTATGACTGAAAATTTGATTGTTCAATCAGGTTCTACTTTTTTTGTTCTACTCCAAACTCCTTCACTTATCCGGAAGCATTCCGAACATTTCAATTCACATAATTTGTGGTACTTTGGTTTAAAATATGTGCGAAGAAATTGTGAGTATCAAGGAATGATCAACAACACTATCAGCTAATTCATAGCAATTGTTAATTTTGAACATCGAACAAATCTTTTTGAAAATAGATTTCATAAAAATGTGCATTGAGGGGTGTAATAAAATTCAGACTACGAAATAGAGCAGTAGGTATTAGTGAATATACTGAAATATAAAAAGTCGTCTGCGTCATTTGGGAAGATAAATGTTGAATTTTATTAGTTCAGTGGTTTATATGATACATACAAAACGACGATATCCGAAACAGTAAGTATAGTTTTATGATCGTGTTTTGTCAAGCTCTGTAATTCAACATTTCATTTTTGAACGACTTGCTTACTATACCATAAAAGAGATTTAGGACCGATCAAGTGTATCCCATTGGCCTAAAATTAAATATCCATTCCGGTCATTCACACGGTCATCACCCTCCATTTTTCATTGGAAACAAAAACTTTTATTATATTTTTATTTCAATATTCTAAACTCATGAATAAAAATACTATAACAATTGAAATTCGAACTTTCTTTGTCTGTCGGTACAAAGCTCACTATAAACTATACAATTATTGGCAATATTCATTTATTTCACGATATCTGAAAGAAAACTGTATATAAATATACAGTGTAGTTTCAAATCAGCTAGGAGAAAGAAGAATTCTTTCAAATTGAATGAAACATTTATAAATGTATATATACGTACATAATGGATATAATGGCACGATGATAGATATAGTTTGTTGCTACATATTTCGTCTTGATCTAGGTACTACCTGCATATTAATCTCTGATAGATGTAAAACGCAAATTTTTATTGAATTTTTAGTGAATGATCAAATTTATCAAACAGAGAACAACCATACTGCCGTATCACATAATAAGGTACGAGGATGTATTGATATCTAGTTAGCCTTGACCTGTTCCATGCATAAACAACAAATTGCGTTACTATAGCAACGAACAATAACTTAGAAGTAGCAGTGTAATCAGTGTAATGTTTGACGTCAAAAAAGTAAACCAAAGTTACGAAATAAATTGAAAGAGAAGAGATGTCCACCGAAATTGTCAAAATCGAAAAATTGGAGTATCGAGCCATCATCAGGTATCTGTGTTTAAAAGGGTTAAGAGGTAAGCAGATTTACGAAGATATGTTTAATACCCCCGGTGATCAATGTCCTTCGTATGCGACCGTGAAAAATTGGACTGCAAACCTCAAAAGAGGTAAATTTTCCATTGAAGATGATGACCGATCGGGAAGGCCAGTTTCTGTGTCAGTCCCCGAAAATATCGATGCAGTTCATGACATGATTTTATCAGACCGTCGAATTGGGCTAAAATGGACATGAGAAAAATTGCTGCAAAACGGATCCCCAAATGTTTGAATGTTGACCAAAAGCGTACAAGGGTAGAAGCATCGCGTTCGATCTGTGCTCGATATGAAAATGATGTAGAGTGAGTAAAGTATAGTAGGCTAAGAATTTTTCAATATATCCTCGTATTAACTTGAACAAATTTCATAAATTTCGAGTATTTTAACTGAAATCAGTACCTACGTAATCTATTATGTACCTATAAATTGAAATACATGGTATTAACTGTACGTACCAAATAAAAATAACAAGCAAATCTAGAAAGATTTGAAACCAAGATTGGAGTTGACCACTTGACGTTTCTTGATATTTTATACCCATTGTCATTAGTGTTATTATCATCCGTTATTTATGTGTATAAGGATACATATTTCTTCTGTGTGTATCTATGTTACTTACTATTGTGTTAGCGTTAATAAAGCTTTCATTACTTCAGTTCAAAATTTGATATAATGATATAGTTTTTGTTAATGTGTTCTGTAATGGTAATGATTGATGCTAGAGAATATCACAGGAGATTTCTTGATCGTCGAACTCCCAGTAATCCACTATTTATCTCAGTTTTAATTATTTTCGAGAAAATGGCACTTTTCCTAGTGGAAGAACAGAACGACAAGTAAATGGAGCACTGGAAGAAGTTACTCATTCAAAAGTAAGTAGAGTCTTATAATAAAATCATCTATATCCATATCATAATCAAATGGTTCATCCTCTCACTTTTTACCGGCAGTGAGACAAAATCGAACTAATGTTTACGACAATAGGTAGATCGGACATGAATGTCTCTTTTTCATGGCCTTCATGATACCCTGATTTCAATTTTGTTGATTACCAAATTTAGGGACGATTGAAGCGACTAGTTTACACAGAGGATATCGATAACCAACAACAATTTATTGATAGAATTATACTTTTTTGAAATATTATTAAAAACGATCTCCAGAGTATTCATAATTCAATACAATTAACAAACCGGCAACAAAAATGTGTAGAGGTTGCTAGGTTTCATTTCCAGTATCTAGTTTAAATAATTTTTATTTTGATGCAATTATTATAGGAGGGTGAATCAAATATAAACAAGACTTATTTTTTAAAATATTTATTTTGATTTTAAACGCACAAACAATCATAGTTTATTTTTCTACATAATCTCCTGATTTAGAAACACATTTTTCCCAGCGTATAGGTAATTTTTTAATTCCTTCCAGGTAAAAAGAGTCAGGTCGTGTTTGTAGCCAATTGCGCACATATGCTTCAACCTCATTATCGCTGTGGAATTTTTGCCCACCCAAAGCTTCCTTGAGAGGACCAAAGACATGGAAGTCGCAGGGAGACAGGTCTGGACTGTATGGAGGGTGTTCCAGTGTCTCCCAACCCAGTTGCTCCAATTTTTGTACTGTCAGGGCTGCCGTATGGGGGCGAGCATTGTCATGGAGGAGAATCACTTTTCTCATTGGAAGGTGTCGTCTTTTGCGGCGATATGCAAGTCTTGCATATCGCAATTGCAATATCCGAAGTTGTTAGACGCCTATCACCTTCAACAAGTTGACGAACACTGTCGATGTTGCCCGCTGTAATGCTGGTGCGGGATCTGCGGTCATGGCTCTCATTTTCAACACGTTCAAGGCCCTCCACGAACTGTTTATGCCAAGCAAACACTCTAGCTCGCGACAGCGTCTTTTCTCCGAACTGTGCAGTCAATCTTCTCAAGATTTCGGCCGGTTTTACACCTTCTGCAGCTAAAAACTTTATAACAATACGTTGCGCAATAGAGGGAGGTACCTCCTGCTCGGACATCATAACGATGGACACTGAGCGAGTCTATGATGATGAGTCACGTGCTTCCCCCTCTCCTGACAAACCAACCTAACAGCCAATAACAGCGGAACGTTCTTCCATCACTATTGCGCGCGCAGGTCCAAAAGTCTCGTTTATATTTGATTCACCCTCGTATTTTTTTTTACGTCTTATTTATGTGTCTCAACTTTATAACTTTAGGGATTTTATAGGGATTATTACTGCTCGTTATTGTTGTTAGTTACTATTTTTAGTTGTTTGGTATTTGTTGTAATTTGATACAGTTTATTACTTTAGTCGAAATACTCAAATGCAAAAATTTTACAAAGGGTGCAATATTCAATACGAATCCCTAAATTGATTTTTCCAAAGCTGTTCGTCTGGAATTTCTAAGTTGAGCCAATATCAGTCGACTATTTGCTAGTAGTGTACTGCATCATGGAAAAAATTTAAAACATCAATTGAACTGTTTAAGCACTATAGCTAATTGAAATTTATTGTTAATTTCACAAATCACCCTGTAAATTAATGATATGTGATATCCTTCCTGAGGGACTCTACATATTGTAGATGTAGAAGTTCCTCATGGCTAACCCCTATAAATACGAGGATAATCCCAGAAGTACATGGTCCAACATAGAAAACACAAAAATTCTGGAACAAAATATATTTATTTTTCACCTCCTTTTAACTCCATACACTCCATACAAAAATGTTGTCCATTGCCTATTTAGAATATTCTAAACGCGATCTCAATTCTTTTCTGAACACTTCTAAATGTAATGTACGAGGATGGTCCCAGAAGTATCTGTCCCAACAACGAAACACAAAAATTTTGGAGAAAAATATATTTATTTTTCAACGTTATTTCCTTGTAGCTCCATACACTTATTTCAGCGATGCTCAATAAGTTCGAAATCCTTTTTATAATAAGAATCGTTAAGCTCCTCAAAATAGCTATTAACTGCTGACATCACCTCTTCATTTTTGAAAACCACCGAGCCATTTTTTCAGGTGAGGGAAGAGAAAATAATCCGAGGGGGCTAAATCTGGCGAATAGAGTGCATGAACTAGCAATTCAAACTTTAATTCATTCATTTTGGCCATTGCAACAACGGATGTGTGATTTACTTCATTGTCTTGATGAAACACTTTCTTATTAACCAAATGCGGTCGTTCTTGCTTGATTTCATCGCTCAAACGTTGCAATAAGCATAATAATGAGCATAATACTCAACTTTCAGTGGATGATCATCTCAACATTTCTTGGTCGACCATTGCGATGCTGGTCTTCGCAGGTCGTGCGGCCTCGTTCAAATCCTGCTACCCAATATTTTACTGTTTATAACGAAGGAGCAGTCTCACCCAGAGTAAAATCTAGTTTAGATTTTATATAGGCTGGGCTAAGACCCAAATAAAAGTATTGTATCACATAACGATGACTAACTTTCACCATGTTTGCAAATTCATTTTTCATAGATTGTGTATTTTCTAATACAGTGGTATTTTTCAAGCAGCTACCACCATTTCTAGGTCAGTTCAAGTACTTCTGGGACCATCCTCGTTTACTACTACATCCAACATTCAAGATTTTGAAAACTCACATATACAATTTTAAAATCAAATATAACAAAAAAATTATAATTAATTGTATTATTCTCAAAAATATTTATCGACGTCAATTTTATAATGATATCAGTGGTACTACGCCATATGGGTTAATTTGGGCTAAGTATATATATATATATATATATATATATATATATATATATATATATATATATATATATATATATATGGAGGCACTCTCTGTTCTGTATGGCTTGGTGTAATTTTCGTCACAAGAAATATTCTTCAATATACCTACTGTCTATTATTTGCTTTAATCTTTCTAGTTGATTATGAAAATATGCTTTGTCCATGATTATATCAACTGTTTTTCAGTTTATTTGGAAGCGAATATTTTAATTCCAAATTTCAAAGTATTCAGCATAATATGCTATTAAAAGTTGAGACACGAATATTCAATGTTTTTTATCAATAAGGTATTTTCATTTCGACTACCCTGGTTACCTTACGAACACTCAGATCACAATGGATTTCACTGTTGCCGAAAACCCTTTATATTATATTGGTTTACGACGATTATCATTAGACAGTATTTCTAACTCTTCTGAATTAGTCCTCTTAATAAATTCTTCAGTGAATTATAGCATGTGCTACAAAAACCTCAACTCGTTTTTTAAAAAATCTGAGAACGTTTAAGAGCTAGTTATTGTGAAATTTGCTATTTAAATTTGTCCTATTATATAATATGGTCATGGCTGAACTGTTTCGTTCATTCTGAACACATTACACTGTACTTGTAAGGCCACATTGGGTATTATTTTGCTGATAATTTATGTTTTTTTTATTACTTTTATTACTTACGTATTACTTCCTTTTGTTTCGGTTTTTTTTAATAACGACTTGTCACACTTCCTCAACAATTTGCTGGGAAACATTCACCACCTCTGCGGAGTCCTGCTTTGCAGAGGGGCTCGGACGGTTAGAGTGTCCTTCTAGTCGTCTACGGCCCCTCTTGTCACTTATGGCATCGTTCCTGGAACATACTTCATGAGTGACGAGCTATCAGTGGTTTCCTTTTACCCTACGTCTCCCTTCCCCTCTCGGGATTAGGAGTTCGGGTTCCTTTCTCCCTGCTGTCTTTGTCTTTCATCTTTTTCCTTGTTGCTGAGAATACTCTTAGCCATGTTCTGCACCCATTTCCAGTTCTCTGAGCTGTCAAGCATCTTCTCTACAATGTTGTCTGGAGAGCTCGCATTCCAGCTGTCTGTAAGTCATGTCTCTGACCTCTCTCCACTTGTAGCATACGAAGATGGTATGTTCGGCAGTGTCTACGGCGGCGCAGTATATACATCTATCCGTGGTGTCTTTTCTGAATCGTTTGGCATAACATCGAAAGACGCCATGTCCTGTTAGGACTTGTGTCAGGTAGTAGTCTACCTGGCGGTACTCGCACTTAACCCACTGCTTGATGTCTGGTATTAACCTTTTGGTCCATTGGGCCTTTACTGTCTCACCTTCCCATCTAGTTTGCCATGTTGTGAGGGAACTTTCTCTAGTTTCGTTGCTATTCTGTAGCGATTTGTACTTGGATGTTCTTTCCTGGGCTAAGAGATCAATGGGCACCGTAGCCGTAATTACTTGGAGTGCTACCCCAGACACAGTTCGGAAGGCGGAGGCTACACGCAACAGCATGTCTCTTTGTGCTCCATTGACCGTAGTATAGTGCTTTTTTCTCATAAGCGCTTTTTGCCATATTGGGGCTCCATATAGGACAATATTTTGCATAGCACTACACAACACTGCTCTTTTGCTTTGCCTAGGACCTCCTACGTTTGGCATAATCCGAGCAAGTTTGGACACTATTTCTATTGCTTTCTTTGTTACTGTTTCTACATGTTTGCCAAAATGTCTACTTTCGTCAATGGTTATACCTAGGTATCTCAGGTTCTTTGCTGGCTTTATATTGACTCCGTCTACGCTGAAGCTTATTTGCTCCCTCTTTTGTTTACCCTTTAGTAGGATTGCCTCAGTTTTGTGGGGGGCAAGAGCAAGCTTGTTGTCTCTCATCCAGGTATTTATTTTTTCCAAGCACATGTTGGTGTTAGTAACCAATGTCTGTTGGCTTTCTGCTCCGACTATCAGCGCCAGATCGTCGGCAAATCATATTGTTACAGCATTACGAGTTAGTTCTAAGCTCAGCACGCCGTCATATAGTACATTCCACAGCAGTGGGCCTAGGACGGAACCCTGGGAAACACCTGACGTAATATCCACCTCCCTATTCTTTTCTAATTGCAGCTTTCTGTTTCTTAAACAGTTAGAGACAAGGTTTATTAGATATGTCGATATTTTCTTTTTTGTAGCTCTTTGATAATCAGGCTGTGGCTTGATTATCTTGTGGCTTGTTTCGGTTAAAAACAAGTTTTAGTAGAATATATTTTACCTCTATTAGTTATTTGGCATTACAACTTGCTATTCGGGGATTTTTACAGGTATATGCCCCAGTCTAGATTAAGACGAAATATCTGGAAACTAACTTTATATATAGTTTTATTGTCGTGTATTTGAAAAACTAGATTCAAATATCAAAACATAAGTTAAATAGTTAGCGTTATTATAATACATTGTTTATTAAGATATTTCGTGATTATTTCCCCGATGGAAAGTTTTTACTGATGTGGTTATTTCGAGTAATTTTTCCCTACGTATACACACGCACATCATTAATTGAAAATATTTTGAAACTTTTCTCTCACGAACCTATGAGATCGATTATCATATTTCTGAGGTGGGTCTCACTCGTATTCGGTCAGGCCTGACAGAAGTAATCAACGCTATATTCAAATTGGTGTTATTACGCTAGTAATACAAATTAAGGTACCTATATATTATATCATCATGTTATTTCAACCATTTTCGAATTCATCAATGCTAAATTAACTTTTTAACTACCACCCAATATTATATTAAGTTATATTTCTTATAATTAGAACATAATATACATAAAAAGATAATAATACGGATGTTAACAAATAATATATTCAGTGGAATCATGGAAAATTGTTTCGATTGTATTGATATCTACTATCTATCTATCCAATTATGTACGTAATATCTAAGGACACAACTAAATCTTACATACTGACCTAGCTAAGGTATGAAGTATGAAAAAACATTAGGTGAATTATTTATCTAAATACAGAGTAAAGAAGTAACATAAAAATGAACGATTTTATGATACCAGACCTCATCAATATAGGCTTAGAGCAAGGCCCAAAAGCATCATCACAGACAGTCATGATCATAAGTACATTGGAAAAATTTTTGCTCGCACTACTCGTTGACAATTTCAAGAATCTGATTTTGAAAAGGTAAGAAGAAGCCATGGTTGTACGACAGAAAAAGAGTTCGTTATGATTTCGGTTAAATATAATGGTATAAGTCATAAAGGACATAATATATTATCTGAATATTTCACTAAACTAAAATCTAAAACACCCAAAAACAAAAAAAATAATATTATATATCAAGTAACCTGCAATAATTGTGACGCTGTCCTCATAGGGCAAACATCTCAGTATTTAGAAAATAGACTAAGAGGTCATCAATACGATTTAATTGATTACTGCTATGTATTTGAGTTCTAAGTTGATTCTATTCTTATTTTGATATTCATGATAAAGGTGATCTATAGATCAATATAAATAAGCAAATTGTCAATGTCATATTTTAATAACGACTTAAAGTAAAGTCGAAATGTCAAAATTTATCTTTTTTTAAAAAACTATCAAAAAAAACTAATTTTGAAACAGAAGAGACCTAAAATCAAGAACATTTAGATGCATTAATATATATATATATATATATATATATATATATATATATATATATATATATATATATATATATATAAATGATGGTTTAATATGTGCGAAGTTTTATGATATGATGAAATCAAATGAATTACGTAAAACAAACAAAAAATAATAACGCTTGAAAGAAAGTTGTTAAAATAGGTACTTATTTTGACGGCTGGATCAACTACAATTAGAAAATACACATGGACAAAAATTAAACAATTTTATAGGCGTAAGGACTGTGGTTATTGTTATTCAGAATTTATGATTGTTGTGATGGTATCAAACTGAAATACAAACTAGTTATACCTGGACACTGGTCTTTTGAAATTAAATAACACATCAACTGTAATAGTATGAGAGTATTAATCAATTTTACCCGCATTGTCATGATCGTCACGGGCCTTGGACTCGGCTTTGCAACATGTTGACAAGTAGGAATAAAAATGATGTCCATTACTTATATTAAGTGTTAGGCAGTCTTACAGTAGCTTTATAATAAGATTTTCGCATACAACCGGTATTTATACAAAAGATGAAAAATCGACAATGACCCTTGAGTCAAAAAGGGTCAATACCAAATATTTATTCAATGAAGTTAATCTGCTAACCAGTGAAACTTTACAACTGCATATCAAAATATAAAATTACATAACAAATGAATTATATTATGTCTATTTTATAATGGTTTGATGAAATACATTATAAGTATTTGAGTGGACAAGGAAGTTGATCAATATTTCAACTGTATTGTGTGACATATCAAACGTGTAGGGATTATAAGGGGCTCAAAATTTCTGCCTAATTAACTTTTCATGTGATAAACATTTTTCAATGGCTATTCAGCCTCTTATTTCCCACATAGACCCATCTAAATATCTACAAAAAAAAATAATGATGCATGGCCGTATCAACGGATAAAAGTTATCGTTAACAAATATAATTCTTGATGATTTAATGACTGAAAAGCTATCCTGATATAGATGAATTTTATTAGATGACATATTTTTACAACTCAATAGCTTTTTATTTTGGCTGTATCAGAATTTATAAGCCTTTCGTTTGAATAAACCAAAACATTTTATCATAAAATATTTCCATTTTATATTCTTCAGTTTTTTTAATTACTGTGTAATTTGTCAAACTGCCATATATCTTATTTAATTAGAAAGTGAATAAATACTGATTTAGGATGTAACTTCAGAATCAAATACCTTAGTTAATCTAAAAAAGTAGAGCATTAATTACTAAATATATTCTCTATGTTCGATAATAAATGAAAAATTAGACTTCATGGTTAGAACCAGATCTTCATTTTTTTTATATATATCACTAATATATTCCAAAATTCATTAAACGTTTGTATTTCATTTGTGGCTTTCCTACTGGATTAATATTGTTGAGGTCAAGTTGGATGTAAAACACTTTATTTTTATATAATGTTTATATGCACAGTAGTAATATTATTACAGTTAAATAAACGTTAGTGATTTAATATTGAGTTATTTTTTTTAACAATAAAATAGTTTTTTTCTTCGACCCCTTAGCAGCATCAGTACCATCTTTTCAAATCCAGAGGAATCATTGGAAAACTTGTGAAAAATGAAATCTCCCCACACTAGCCATACGATATCTCTTCATAGGAAACATGTAGAGAGCTCCTGTATAGCTTCAGATGTACCGAAACGAGAGAAATGTGAAATGTGATTTTTCACATACAAAACCTCTATTCTGATTGACCAAAAATACAAGGAACAATAATCTATGCTAAAAATGAAGATAATCTTCATATTCAATACTAGTACTCATCGACCTTGATGTTTGGTAGTCACCAAATAGAATAACTTTTTGCAAGAATAAGAATGTGAATATATTAAATATTCGCAAATATCCACCAACAAATATGGATTCATTTGAACTTGCTATAGATCAACACGATGATGTCATACATATTTTGTGGAGGTTTTGATCAAGATCTTCCAATAACCACCAAATTTGGAAAATTTTTGAAAGCGACAAATAACATCAATTCAGTATCATCAAGAGAAGCCTCAATAAAATCAAACGTAACAATCAATGAAGTCTTTGCAAAATCAACTGCTTACAAACTTTTATTTATGAATGAGGACAAAATTTATAAATGATGAAATTATTGATATTTTTTTTTATTTTTCATTCGAAAATTTCGGTTTATGAATTAACAATTCTGTTAATATTTACTGATTGAACAACGGTAAAAAATGCGCTATAGTCTGTAGGACCGAGAGAGCGACGACTTTTTCTGTTACTTATGTGAAATGAGAAACTGTATAAATAAAGAAAGTTATAAATTTTAGTGTGTAATCGACGGGTGAATTAACATAGCAGATGTTAAAATTGTTTCATTGAGCACGTAACACCAATGCCAAAGTCTTACAAATATGATGAACGTTTATATAGTAATTTTTTATGATTTCCTTAATGTTTGCAAGCTCGGTTTTTCTTTGAAAGCTATTTCATTTTACATTTGATTCCACATAACGTAGATTAACTTATTGAAAAGCATTTGGTTGTTGTGTTAATACTCATCTATGACCATAAATCAGACATTATTACAGACTGTACATTAATATGCTACGGTTGAGAGTGCTAAGCTGTAGGGATGCATACGCATTTAATTGCGTCGTCATGGTTACCTATGCACGCCACACCGCTTATTGCAATGGCATTCTATGTCACTGGGTATATGGGTTATATACGTAACCCCTTTCTCTGATGTATATGTTGAGGAGAATAACAAAAGATCCTCTTTCTCTTATAAAACGAAATAATGCGGTAAAAAATCGAGAGAAACTGAGGGGAATTTATTTCAAATGATGCTTTCCACGAATATACAAAGCTGAAATCGTACTTGATGCAATAATCGCTTCATGCCGTTGATATTTTATTTATCTGAAAAATCATTTGTCGAATCTTTTATATTTCACATTTTCAAAAGAAATGATTCAAATCATTGAATAGATGCTAATAACGGCAAGAAGCAAGCATTAAAAATATATTAAAAGTTTCATTTGTAATTACAGCTTTTGACCAATTTCTGAATAAGTGAGGAATAAATCAAAATCTTAACGGATGCTGAAATAGCTTGTTAATATTAAAAATAATATGATTTTCAGGAATACCAAAGAATAACAAACTTGACATCGGAGTTAATAGTCTATTTTATCATCTTTTAAGAAAGTCTCCCTACAATAACAGCAATATTCATTTCTCCTTTTTACCAGGTACTACATATGTCGTGAATTTTGAAAAATAAATTTCAATAAATGAATTGACAAAATAATATAATTTTTCTTTTAAAGATTCATTATATGCAAGATGTTACTGATTTTCCATAAAATACTGGTATACTCTAAAGAATGGGAAATAAATCAAGAGAAACTATTTTTAATCAAGATATTTCTGTTTATCACATAATTCTCAACCCGTTTTTTATAAAATTAAATTAAATTCTTGGGTATACTTAAGAAGACATGACAACAGCACAGTATGTTGACAATGTTTTTAGGATTGACATATGGGAAAGGATCATGAAGTTTTGAACGAAAGGGAACTGTATCCCATTACAAGTTTTTTTCTCATTCAATCCTTTTTAAAGCCCCAGGGAAATTAAAAAAAGCTGAGTGAACGTACAAAATAATAGGGATATATACCTGATAATTATGAATGCAGTATAATTCATAATTTCACGTTCTTGGAAGGATTTTTATTTTTGCCTTATTTTTCCTTATTACTTGATACGACAATATATTATTCACTTCAGGAATATGAAAATACAATCTGTCAATTATATAGATACTTTTTGACTTATTAATACTTTTCATGGGTTAACAACACTATATGTTAGTTTATTATGTCATCTATATGCATATAAAAAAACTGCTTTTGATACTGAGTGAATATGGAGATAAAAAATGTCGATTCTTGATTAAACATTATTTTTGACATGGAAAAATAATTTAAGGAGCCAAGAAAAAGAGACTTGAATATTATCTTTATTTAAAACTGGTCATATGAACACGAATGATGTTCAACGTCCGGGACAGTTTTTACTGTATCAATTACACCAGAGATGGTATAAAATTCATGTCCTCATAATTAGCGTCGCTCAATAAAAGTACGTGAGATAGTTAATAAAGTAACTATTCCAACCAAATGCGTATAAAATATTTTTAATGACAATTTAAATAGGAACAATATTACATAAGAAGTTGGGTGCCGCTATTGATTGATGCTCATCAAAAGATAGCTCACATTTAAAATTCTAACAACTATACGGAAATCCTCAAACGTAATTCAGTGAACTTTTTTATACATACATCAAAGTTGATAGAGCTTGGGTACATCATACAATAATTTCTAGCCATAGGGTTTGTGAATTCCAAAGCTGTAACCATAATTAATCATTTGGGAAAAGAGAAAACGATAACTGGCCTATATCATGTTGAATTGCTGATATATTTGATGCCGAACTTAGAGAAAATTATCTTTTGAAAAGAGTATTGTTCTATCACGACAATAAGTGTGCCAGTTCGTCCGCTATCGTTGAAGAGAAATTGCTCACTGAGTCACGATTTATTGTTTCCTCCGCCATATTCACCTGATCTAATTCCTTCCGATTATATTCTGTTCCTAAATTTGACCAATGGCTGACAGGAAAGTGATTTAAAATGAATGAAGGGATGCTAGCAGAAACAAACGCGTATTTTAGAGGAATTTCCGAATGATTATTTTTTATATTTTTTGGTATAACAAATCTAGCAATCGTTTGAGCCAATATTAAACTAGTCACGTCATGATTATGAAATTGTTTGTCATAAGCATAAACTATAAATTTTTCTGGATCCTATTATAGAAAATCGGTGCTAAACCGGAAAGAATACTGATCACGTGATATGCATTCAGAAATTCATATATGCTCATTTAAAACGTATTTTCTGATTCATATTCAATTTTTCAATATACTTTTTCTTTACTTACATACATCGATGCAATGGGATGTGGGTAAGAAACATGTTCTTTTTCTTTTACAACCCCATTTCAGCTATTGTTTAGTTGAGAAAGATGAGAGAGCAGTTTTAAAAAAATATATTTTTAAATACAATTGGATCTATTTATGACGAACCTCTTCTATTGTGGCTTTGTCATGTAGTTATGAAAATCAAATAGAAAAATATCGAATTTAGTCACAAAATAACCAAAGGAAAACTTCAAAATACCTCATAAAATATCACATAAAGAATAATCACCCTATTTATTAACAGATAATTTTTTTTGATATATCCTTGTAATGTCGTTTATTTTTGACATTATTTTCATGTTTTAAGTATGCTATAAATAGGTATTGCATATAATACCGAATTATAAAGATTGCCGATAACGTAGATAAGTAAACAACAAATCTACCTTAATAGAAGACATTAATATACTATGATTAAAATTGAAATTTAGTAAAAGCTATTAAATAATACAATAACGTTGTTACTCAGAAAACATTCAAACATTTCAATCTCATAAATCATCTTAATTTTTTGTATATTCACATAGTTACATTTTTGATTTAGCGTTATCTAATCGTGTGGTTTTCTTAAAAGGCAACGAAGTGAGTAACAACGTGTAAGCTTTAATGACCATACTAAGAGTACATTAAAGTGCATTATCGATACCATTAGCCCATCAATCTATTAAACGTAACGATGATGTTGAAAAGAAAAATAGCTTGGTTCGCATACAGGATAGCTCTACTTTGACAAACGTTTCTTGGTTATTTGTAGAAGGAGAATTATATTAAATATCTCATAAATCTTTCAGTCGAGTTAATATGTAAGAACAATAAAAATAAACGTACAGAGGAGATATGGGTACAAAAAAAATGAAGATGAAGAAGGATGATCTCAGCTTTATTATAAAGCCGAGATACTAGCTGGAGATGAGACATGCCAAGGTATACACTCAGGATTCGGTTTGGTCTACACATAAACACATTAACGAGACCAGACTGGCAAATACAAGCTTTTCTGACAAGAAGATTAACCTCAACACACACATTTGTTGTGAAGGTCTGACAAAAGATATAGAGTTATGAAGGATCATGGATATATATATATATATATATATATATATATATATATATATATATATATATATATATATATACATATTTCTATTACATGTATATTACACCCTGTATTTTTCCGGCATTAAATGAAGAATTAAGTAAAAGTGAAGTTGGAGGATCATCAATCAAAGAAGATAATTTCATTGTCAAATCAGTATTGCTTGCGGTATTTATAGATTTTTTGTTGAAAACTAAGAGACTTCCATACGAGCGAAGAAAAATATTTGTTATATCAAAAAGTTTTTTTTTATTTGAGGGGCATTTTATACTACGCCACAATAAAAGCCCTGAAAAATAATTGAGTTAAATGGAAATTGAGTTACGTTGTCTCTCCAATCTCATTTAATGTATTTAAGATATAATTAAAATTAGAGTTAGTAGACGAGGAAAAATACAGAGGTCGTTTGTTATTAGTTCCCAGTAAAATTATCAAATTCCTGATTCCTTCGATTAAACGGTTCATATCACGTTCATTATGATTAAGTACGTCTTGATTAAGACTATAATCGAAATGATATTTTTAATACCAAAGAATAATTATACTCGGTGATAGGCAGGGGAGTGATTCCGGGCATAAAACAAATATATAATAAAGATATAACCAATGAAAATTGATAGACTTCTGTGTGAGAATCGTACTTTCCCCACAAAGAGCAACACAAATATACTCGTACATTTACTAACACCAGAGGTCAACAGTCGATGATTGATTATGCAATAAGCAACAGGACAATCACACCATCCCAAGTAATAGATGTAAGAGCACTCACCTCAGCGAACATAGGCACAGATCACAACCTACTACTGTGTAAAATGATCATGGAAAAACCCCACAGGGTAAAAAAAATGCCAGTAATCATCGAAAAGTACAATATTGAATCATTGACAGATGATAGCACGAGAAGCCTATATGAGAACCGACTAACAAATAAACTGAAAGGACTTAATACCCTGGAGTGTGTTGTGGAGAGATGCTGGAACAAAATCAAATCATGTATCGTAGAAGCAGCCGAAGAATCTATTGGTAGAAGAAAAGAAGGGTGTGCCAGGAGTAGTTGGGATGTTAAGGACCTGCTTTCATACCACCTTATAGGTGGTCGTCCAGGAGGTCGAGTTGTGTCTGGTTTCTTTTCCTTTGCAATTTTGGCTAAAAGTTCACGTACCGCACCAGAGAATCACTCCAAATATACAGAAGAGAGAAATAGAATCAATGCCAAAGTGCAATAAGGAAAGTTCATGTAATAGTGATTATTAGTTATTGACTATATTAAAGAGAAGATCATATTGAAAACATGGTGACCTAAAGCCATAAAATATAAATATTTAGAGAATAAAGCAGGAAACAATGGTAAAGTAATATACTGTTGATTTAAGTTTAACTGGGTAATCCGACATCGGTTACGACGACCACGCGCCTGTGTTGATATCCGGTCGTGGCCACGTTCCATTCCGCCCCGAAAGGATCTATGGAAAATGGTCGGCGATTTGGATACTTGCACTCAATATTTCAATTTAATCTTATTCATGTTCGTAATGAACAGCTCTAGGAATAAACTAATGTTATTGAAAAAAACATTAAATATTGAATTCGGAAAGATTTACTAGCGACCACGACCTTAGACATCATGTTAATTTTGAGGTGATTTAGATTCAAAATTTGTCTGGACTAGAGAGAAGATTTGAAAGATCATTTGTGTTAGGGCACCTTTGTAAAAAACGCAAAGCTTATGAAGTTTATCTGTCAATTCTAGTACACCACCATAATAAAACCAATTGAATTATACTAATTACAGAAAGCATTTGCTTGAAAAATTTACTTTTTATATAAGTTTGGGGGTCATTGGAACTGAGATAAACGGCCACATTCATTTATATTAATTTTGAAATGCACTAATAAATAACTGATAAAGACGTATAAGAAACGTTACTTGTATTTATTTTTCATGTCTAAGGTTATGAAAGCGATCTCATATATTATTAGGGTACATTTTGTAGAAAACAACTACAACTAAAACTTTACGTGTTGGGTGCAGTTGTTTACTACTATTTGATAGTGCCGTTGAATTATGGATGTCCACTTGGCTCACCAAGACAATTTGATGTATAGCATCAATTGGAAACAGAGGCCACTAAATAAACATAGTCACGAACAGAAAAGAAGAATTGCTGTCTAGGGAATAAATGATATTCTTAAAATTCAATTGAAAATATTTTGACTTTGGTTAAACAAGGGATCCAATTATGGATAAAATTGTTATTGATGGATAATATGTGGAGCATATCCTTTGTTTGTATATGAATAGTATCGATTCCTTGGTGTGTTGTAATTAATAAAAAAAGTTGAATAAAAAATAGATTAAACATTTCACTAGTTGATGGAGACAAAATGCAAAATACTAATATGTTACCAATACGAATCTGTAATTTCGAATAAATTCAATAGTTCAATTTTCAACTGAAATAATAATGTATACAAAATGTCCCAAAAATATTTTTGATGACTATTTCTATACGTTTTGTGAAGTTGTGCATAACTGCTAATTAACAAACTTTTATTTCATGTTCATTGACAAACAACTCATGGGGCTTGAATATTGCAATGATAGATTGGGTTGATTGTGGATGGCCATGATATAAGTTGCTTTTCCTTTGTAGGACTTGACTGGATATAGACGTGTGAGTAAAGTATCTCGTGGGTACGTTAGGTATGGTGTTTTTTGGTAGAGGAAAGGAGCCATTTCCTTGACCTGTGTGTGATGAGCGCGATTTTGTAGTGCACGAAATACAAAATTGAATGTATTGCTATATATAAAACTCAAATTTACAAACGGCAGATATGACATCTAATCAAATATTGCAGTAAGTAGCACGAATTCTTAAAGCACTTGATTGGGAATTCTTACATTCCTTCAGAAATTACATGTAAATGATTCTGAGACAGGAGTTTTATGAACAAACTATCGATCAACTAGACACGTGCAACAAGAGAATATTTGGGCATTGCAGAAAATCAAGTCATAGGACCAGTATTCTTCAACAAACTCTTGGAAGAATATTTCTAATTTTTGCGAAAATAATTAGTACCGAAGTTGTCTAATTCCTTCAGTTACCTTGAAAACGCGAATGTCCTGATTAGAAACATCTGGATTCAACAAAATGGTGCGGTTCCCCAATTCGCTTGTTTACAGGCTAATAGATGGGTAGAAGGCATTCTACTGAATGGCTACCAAGATTCCCAGACCTCAATCCCTTGGACTTTTTCATGAGGGCACTTGAAAAAATTTTTAAGATCAGATCGGGAGATATTGAGCAGCTAAAATCACGAATAAGAAATCATGGTATAGGATCTCAAGTCATAAGAAAAATTCATTCCGAACGAATTAAGCGCTTAGAATTTTCTGAAATAGTTAATGAAAAACTTTATGAGTTTGATCAATTGAAATAATTTCTTCCAATTATTTGATTATTTTTTATCACTTAATTACTTTCTATTTTGTCAAAATTGGTATAAATATTTCATAATAGCCAGAATATAACGCAAGATCTTTAAAAGCCTTCCTATAATTTTTGGTGAATCCAGCAACTTTTAAAGTAAAAGAGACATTTTTTCCTTAGTAGTTAGTTATTCCATTAGAATGCTTAGAACTTATTAATGTATGCTATTAAAATGACGGGCTATTGACAATACTGCATTAAGTCTACGTGTTTGTATTTATAATAGTATGTCAGTAAATGCCTTTCTCGGGGTATATATGTAAATTACCGCTTCCCTTTGTCCAAACAATATCAAACACCAGGGGCATAGACATAGGCGTGTCTTTTACTGAAAAATTATCTGGTTTAATTGATTTAAAATCTTCATAAGCTATTTCTTATATGTTGTACTAATTATTTAGTTTATTTTACAGGTAGTAGAAAGCGTAGTAGGTTCTTTAATGACAGCTTGTTTATTTCTCTTTCTGTTTTTTAAATTTATTATCAAATATATTCATTCAATGTAGAATATATAATATATTAATCTACTGCGCATTGTTTATTACTATACATTCCCCCCATTTAGGGAAAATAATAATGAACAAATTTCCGACTGGGACAAAAACTCCGAGAACTATCGAAATATATTACTAGTTTAAAAATATGAGATGACCTTTGGCTTGGCGTTTGAAGTATCAGGTTCGTAACAGTTCTATTTTAAAAGATTTGAGTTCGTTTGTAACTAATTTTGTATCTAGAAGGGCTCATCTCAAATAAGCTGTGCCTTGTGCTTAATTATAGAATGACATATAATCATTCCCCGTCCGCCTTAACTAGATCTACTCAGGCTAGATTCATAGCTTTGATCTTAAACTGTATCTACGGATGGTGCTTCTTCGGTAATTGTTTATCCAGAAAAACAATTAACTACTTTCTTGATAAACTGACTCCTACTGCTCAGAAGTGGTGGAGTCAGAGCGTAATTATTTTTCCAGTTTTGTATAGGATGTCAATACATCAAACAGTGGTATTTAATTATCTCTAATTATTCAGGAATTAAATTATATTGCACTACGTTTTTAGGTTTTTTAAAATCTCAACAATGGAACTCTATAAGTTCAATATTTTGTGTATTATTTTCATTAAATGAAACAGTTTTTGATTTTGTCTTATCACATAAACCTTCGTTATACCCCTTCTTTGCCTATAGCTTGACGGGTCTCAATGGCCATGTACAGTCGCGACGTTTGTTTTGTGCATTGGTAACTAGTACCATTAATACATTGCTTATACTACAAAACATATCTACATGATCATCATTTCAGTTTTCTTAAACAGCAAACTAGTACGATGACACCTAGCAATATCTTAAGATAAGGTACACACTACACAGTGACAAGGAACATAAACGCCAAAACACTTATACTAAACGGTTGCAGTGAGTTAAGATTGAGATGACTTCATCCTCTAATTTGTAAAAACAGCAATACAACAAAAGAAAATAAACTGATCATATATAAACCAATCATTAGACTCATATTAGCTTACAAAGCTCCAGTTTATTACAAAGGTACCAAGCCTAATTCCTACTCCCTATAAGTGTTGCGCAATCAAACATTCCTGGTACTCCAAGCTATCAAACTCCTCATGATGACGCTGACATATTCACTACCAAAAACTTCAGTTACAAGAGTTCAAGACCAACTCGAACTCCAACTCTAACTCGACCAAATTCGCAAATCACACGATAGTTTTTCAGGTATCTGCATGGCTCGCTGATCACATAACAAGATTCTTAAATTCCAACCCTTCACCGCCTTAAGATCGGGGATTAATCTGTTCCTGTCTTACAGATTGATCTTAACTCAACTTAAATAAATAGAACATCCAAAAAAACTAATTTTACCTGTTTGTTTTTTGTAACCATGCTTTTTCACGTTTATCCCTGCCGAAAGATTCTGGTAGATAGGTAGTAGGAGCCAAGAATCGTAAAAACATCGACCTTCAGCCCAATTGTTAAAAAAGAACTATAAAAATATTTGTGACAATGATTCCATCTATTTAGCGTTCTTCGAATATGTTATTGTAAAATATAGAAATAGAAAAAAATTAACCAGCATATCAAAACCTTTCAAAACTTATTGTCTGCTACGTCTTTGTGTGAAAAGATGTTCTAATGAGTTAATTTATGAAATGTTATTTCGATAGAGTGGAATGATGCCATTTAATATTTTAAGTAAATATTTATCTGTTTCGAACCATCAAAAGCGAGACAAAAATAATTCCTTGCCATCTCTCCACTCACACAAACAAAACTTTATATATAATCCTCAAAATAAACAAACGATTCAGGTTGAAATTGTATCCTAAGGGTTCATTTGGCAATTTGGAATGAATTAGCGTTTGATCACAGTGCAAATAGACTATATTAGTAGGAATGTCCCTTTGAAACAAGCGACCAAGATGAAATTAATTTGAATTACATTATCTATAATTCGGATGAGATTTAATGGCATAACTCATACAAAATATTGGGTTGGATATTCATAAAAAATTGATTGTTACTAACGAAAATAAAAAAAAGTTATTCATTCAGAAATAAGTATAACTTTCGTGATAATAATAGTTGTGTGATTTGTGATGAATAACCCCGTATTTAATAATTTGTAGTTACCAAAAGAACATGGTATTGTTTCAAATTAGCATCACCATCATCAAATTGAATATGAGACAAATTACTTAGTTCTGTCACAAAGGAAGACACTTCATCAAATATGTTTCTACGAGTTATGAATATAAAGTGCTCTGAGACCAGTTTTCAAAACTACTTTATGACTTTATTTGACATTCAAAAGGGGAGCTACTTTAGCATACACGTTGGATTTTAGCATATTATAATAAATTGATAGGGTATATAGACTGAGTTAAGATTTTTATTTCAATTACTACTATCATCAATCATTGCGACAATAACGTAAATATAGTCGAAGGATACCGATCGTCGATTTATCAACGATCCATCAATGAAAATTTTAAACTTACATTATTTGCTCTAAGTCAAGTAATATGAAAAGGCCAGGTGTGTCGTTGTGAATATAGAATTCGATTATAACGTATTACAATGATTTGAAAATTTATCTAATATGTTCATAATAACAAAGTTTATTACAACAATTTATAATGAAATTGTGTAAATACGACATCTGATAAAAAAATATACCGAATGAATTTTTTTGCCAGCAATTACTTACGGTGAATCTATTTCAACTAGTATGTTCCGTACCCTTATATGTTGTAATAACCGGTATTATGGTATATGAAGTCGGTACTTCAAAGTACAAAGTACTTCAAAGTCCAGAAACCGACGAGACGTCCTTCGGACAAAAACTAACGAAAATGAGAAAACATTGAACAAAAATTTTTACTCAAATAAGCGATTGGTCATTCAAGAGCTTAGCAAAGAATTTGAAATCTCATATAGGTTCGTGCGAAGCATTTTAAAATATAATTCGCAAATTTGACGAATGAGTTCCAATTTCCAAGACTTGGTTTCAAATTCTTCAAACAGATCCGGATCTCATTACAAAAATTGTGACTTAAAGTGAAGTTGGGTCTATAGCGATTATACAGAAATTCTCAATGAGTCGTCCACCAAAGTCAAGTACAGAATTCATGGTCATTGTTTCCTCCATTGTGAGGTCATAGTGCGATCAAAGTTGATTTCACAGCCTGAAACCATGAGTTCTTCAATGAAATACTGGAATTTCTGCAAGACGATATGGGAAGAGAAAATTTTGAAAAATTAGCTAACGATTTCAATCTTCATATTGACAATGTACGGGGCCACAAGTGCCTGATATTGAGACGGCCACGACCAAATAGATGAATGCCATTCCGAAAGACGCATTCCAAAAATACTTCTATATGTACATTGAACGTTGGAATAAAGGCATTGTTATCAGGGGGCGGGATCTTCATTAAATCCCATCACTCACTAAATAAAATTATTTTTTGATTGTATAAAGTAAAATGCATTTTATAGAGTACATTAATCTACAAGTTGTAGATGAATGTAGGATAGTGGCATTTTTCAGGCAGGTGACTATGATTATTGTGTATTTAAATGTAACACTACTCCAAACAATCATTCTATTAAATATGGGTATCTTTAAGTCTTCGTATATATCGCCAGCTATCGGGAAATATGGTGAAAAGATAATTATTTCTAATGTTAGTCTCATTTTGAAAGACCTGATTGTTGTATTGATTCCTAGCAAGCAACTCCTTCCTAACGCATTATTTAAATTTTATCTATTGAACATATCCAATGTTTTGTTAGGTGATATCTTTTTTACTTTTTTTTTACTTTTAAAATCAGAACGAACGCCTGTAGAAGAAAATATGAAGGTTGGGCTAAATTTTTTATATTATATAAGTAACTCACTCGCAAGAATTTCTAAAACATGAAATTTCCACAATTATTCCTATTATCGAGAGACTGTTCACTAATTTTGTAGATTTTTAATAGTTTTATGTTAAGAAATTTTGCTTCATGATTATATTCTTTTGAATACACGAGAAAGTTGTTTTCCTTCTAGTAATATATCTCCGTAGTGACTATAACCGTGAACCACTTTTCTTCAATGCATAAATTAGTTTTAGCCAGACGTATCAGTGGGAATTTTTGTTAGAGTTGTGTCACGGATAAACCTTAATTACAAAATACTGGCTTTTTATTCGTCTATTCTGAGGTATAATAGTCTCCACATTTTTGTTTGCGTAAAAACGAGGAATGCGAACAAATTACTTTGGATACGCTGCTGCAAGGGTCGCCTTTGTGCGAAATTGATTTTCCCCCGCATTTCAAATTCGTATTGAGAACTAAATTGGTACTTGTTCTTGACAAAATAACCATAGTTTCAGCTTTTTATTTTTCGTCATCCGCCATATTTCGTTTCACGTCTCATTAAATGTTTAGTAACGACTTTTTCTATTCTAATTAGGTTTTGAATTTAAACTCAAAATACTGGAATTTTTTCAACAATTTTTATATCAAATTATACTTTGTAGAAGTGAAAGTAAATTATTTAGGGAGTCGTTTTGGCTCTTCAACTACTCTGCACCTATACCTAGAAGAATTGAAAGTAAAATAATATTCACCAAAATAATATGATATGAATATTATAATAATTGTTCCGGTTCTTTGTGGTGGGGTATTGAGGTAAAAAAAAATTCTTATAGGCTTCAGTCAATTCCTTGCAGTGTATAACAAAAACTGGTATTGCGATATTTAAACATCAATATTGTTTATTTTTTGTATCAGATAAGGCTAAATGGATTGAAGCAATAATGGCTTAAATATGATCTCTTGTATGCAAATTTTACATATGGATTTTGGTGTTTCTTGTATAATGTTCAAGTGCAGTGCGATATCCAGAGCCATCTTTTAAATTAGGCCAGTCGCCACATTTAACATTCCATTAAAAATTCATCTCACTTAGCTTACTGACCTTTAGCGCATCTATCCTCCGCTTCCTGACAGAACCTACAGGTACTATTTTACGCCAAGTTTATTCTCTCCAGGTGCTTATTAAGTGGGAAAGTCCTGTATGTAGATTTACACTGATTACCTAATTAATATTTGATAAATTGCTTTGCTTGCCCTTCCTCTGGTTTTTGTGCCCCCCAAATTTACCACTATGTTTAAGTTCATACACTTTCATTTTTACTTTCCCTGATATGTAAATTTAAAGTTAAAGTAAACTTGGCAACACCTCTAAAACCGCCGTTAGGTCTCTTCTAATTGCCCCTGTAATGCATATGAAATCTAGTCTTTGCACATTGGAGTTGGGAATTGTTAGATACCATTGGAATTATTTTCATTTTGTATAGCGATTGGCACATTATTGAGCTCTCATCTTTAAACGACATATTCCTAAGGCAATTTTCACTTTGGTCAAGTTTTGCTTCTTTTATTGTATTAAGGGCCCGAACAAACTGCTTTACATTGATCATCTATAACAGGGGTGGCCAGACTTTTGAGAACCGTAGTCTACTCTATATTTGACAAATCGAAGGCAGTCTACCAATGGAAGAGGTAAATCAAAGTACATTATGTAATTTTTCTAAAAGAACTTAATATTAATATTTACAAATTAAAAACTTCATGACGAAAATAATCAAAATATTCATATATCAAAAATTGACCCTCCCATTCACTTCGTATAGTTGAAATTTGGCACTGTATATCTGCGACAAATGTATCATGTTTTAGCTGGTACGAGCTTATTACAATGCGTAAATATAAGAAATCATCGTTAAACGCGACCGATATTAGGTTTTTATGGCATTCATAGTTGAAAGACCAGATTCGCAAAGATACGTCGATCCAAAGTGTGATTTCAAATACAAAATCAATTTAGAAACGTTTCCTCATAAATTAATTTCCAAAAACCAGTATCGCTAGATGCTGCTAAGTGTTTGGCAAAATCTTCGAAGTCTCGGTTTGGATTATGAAAAGACTATTCCTCCATATTTTTGAAGTTTCTCAATTCATGTTTTCTCAATCGAGACGCATACCTTTTTATCGTTTCTTTGAAAGTTTTAATCGCGCTCATCACGTCAGTTTAAATCGTTAAGTTTTGCAGTGATATCGCAAAGAAAAGCTTGTTTTTCCAGCCATTTCTTATCTTCCAACTCAGCACTGCAATTTCCCTTCATTTTTAGAAAATTTTGCGTAATCCGTAATCCCGTGATCGGGATGGTCGCGCAGACTACCTAAAATGTCTTCGTGGTCGACGTCTTGCCCACCCCTGATCTATTTTGTATAGCAACAATACACGGCCTGTAGTACTCGCAGTCTAGTTACATTATAATGTGGATTTGTAACCAGTGAGAAAACTTTATCTAGTATCCAGAATTTTAATATCCATGTATAAAATATTTTCACACCGTTGAGGCTGAAATTTTGTTCAATATGATAAATTGAAATTTTTTATGTATACAGTGTGTTCAAAAATAAAGATAATGACTCATTAACTAGGTTAGTTTGATAGTTTTATATAAAATAAATTAGCCTATTCTGGTATCTACTTAAAATATGAACGGACAGAAGAGTCGAATATTACCGAACGTTCTGTCAGTCATAAGCTTGAATTAAGAATAAATAATGTAAAATTGTTAGAAACTTCATCCAACAATAGATTTCTAGTTGCATCTGAAATTAAATATATTGTTAAATGTGCTAAAATGGATAAAGAGGTTATTCCTCAAAGTCCACCTTATTTGTTAGAGAATGAATGTGAAATTCTTCGTCAAAGTGTTTTGCCTGATGGAATTTTATCTCCAGGTGCAAAAATTTAGTATATAGTGGTATCCCATTTAGTAAGTTTTACTTCACTTTTGGTCTCTGAAGACAATAACTTGGCCATCGGAATGCGCATCAGACAGAGTAATTGTCAGTGTTGGTGTAGAGATAATAGTAAACAATGTGATCTGATCAAATGCAGAAAATAACTCGGATATTCTAGAACCCCCACTTCGCCATACAATACATAACGTTATACATAAATTCATACAATAATGTATTCTGTCATTGTATACAGTGCTTTTCAGATAAAAGTATCCACCTTTAATAACTTTTGTAATACTGGTATTTAGAAAAAATCCAAAAACACGTCAATTTATGTTGGAAGGGGCAAGCATTATGGCTTATTTAAACTTACTGGAAAAGCCACCCCCTCACCCCTAGCAGCATCCCCTTTATTTTTTTAAATTACTTTACATATTTTTTATGTAAAATTTGGATACTCCTCTTTGAGCTGATTTCAAAAATGTATAATACTTGTAGGTTAAAGTGGTTAGTTTATGAGATAAACAATTTTTCTTTTAAGAGCACAAATTTTACTTATTATTTACTTTCACCTTATTTGCCTGTACTAAAATGGGTTGTATAATAGTTCAAACTCTTTAATCTTTTTAACTGTGCTATTTATTCTACTTAAAAAATCCAAACAACAAAAAACTCTACTTTTTATTGAAGTTTGACATTGTCAACTAGAATTTGTAGTCACTATTGATAGTGTAATTTGATATATTATTTATTTTGTTTCTCTGAAATGGTTTACTCTTTGCAAGAAAGAATTGAAATTGTAGGTTTATACTACCAAAATAATAATTGTGCAAGAGCTGCTGCTAGAATATTTAACGAATTACATGACGGAAGACATGCAACTCATAAGTATGTAATTCAACTGATGGAGAAATTTACCACAACAGGGTCTGTTTGCAATAAAGTGAATAAGCGAGAGGGACTCGTAAATAACGAAGCAATCCAAGTGGCAATTTTAGGGCAAGTCAGCTTAGAGGCTCAACAACCCCAATCGTTGTCAACAATAAGTAGAGCGATCGGTGTTTCATCTTCTACAGTTTTCCGAGTTCTACATAAATTCAAGTACCACCCATACAAAGTTAAGTTGGTGCACGAGTTGAATGAAGATGATTTTGATCGTCGTCTAGAGTTTTGCGAATCAATGACGCAAATTATCAATAACAATCCACAATTGTTAAACAATATTTGCTTTTCTGATGAATGCTCATGGTCATTAAATGGCTTAGTAAGTAGGCATAATTGTAGATATTGGGCTGAAAGTGATCCACATATTATGCGTGAATTCCACACACTCCATACATCTCCAAAAGTTAAACGTTTGGTGTGGTATCCTAGGTGACCACATTGTCGGACCTTTCTTCATCAACGGAAATTTAAATGGTGAATCATATCTTGAGCTACTCAGGGAAGGGGTTGACCCACGTATTACAACAATAATAGAAAATGATGATAACCTTTCCGAAGATTTACTGGTATTTCAACAAGACGGAGCTCCCCCACACTATACTATTCCTGTCCGACAATGTTTAAACGAAACATTCCCCGCTCGTTGGATAGGTAGAAGGGGGCAGATGATGGAGTGGCCACCTAGGTCACCAGATTTAACACCCCTAGACTTCTTTTTATGGGGGTATTTAAAAACAAAAGTTTATGCTACCTAACCAGAATCTCTGGATGATTTACGAGAGAGGATAGAAAATGAATGTCGACAATTAAATCCAGCCGTATTAAGCAATGTCAGAGAGGCATTTCAAAATAGATTATATACCATTGTATGGAAGTGAATGGTACTCATTTTGAACACTTATTGTAACTTCATAATAAATAGCACAGTTAAAAAGATTAAAGAGTTTGAACTATTATACAACCCATTTTAGTACAGGCAAATAAGGTGAAAGTAAATAATAAGTAAAATTTGTGCTCTTAAAAGAAAAATTGTTTATCTCATAAACTAACCACTTTAACCTACAAGTATTATACATTTTTGAAATCAGCTCAAAGAGGAGTATCCAAATTTTACATAAAAAATATGTAAAGTAATTTAAAAAAATAAAGGGGATGCTGCTAGGGGTGAGGGGGTGGCTTTTCCAGTAAGTTTAAATAAGCCATAATGCTTGCCCCTTCCAACATAAATTGACGT
The DNA here is from genome assembly GCF_026230105.1 of Diorhabda sublineata. Lineage (NCBI taxonomy): Eukaryota > Metazoa > Arthropoda > Insecta > Coleoptera > Chrysomelidae > Diorhabda > Diorhabda sublineata. The sequence continues at coordinate 11,508,118 of NC_079485.1, read as the reverse complement.
GTTTTTGGTTTTTTTCTAAATACCAGTATTACAAAAGTTATTAAAGGTGGATACTTTTATCTGAAAAGCACTGTATATTCATTCCACTTGTGTATACCTTTGTTGTATTTTCCATTTTCTAGAGTTAAAATCTCATTTTACGAAAAAGATTACGATCCGAACCAAAAGATTCCAATAACATCATAAATCGATTAATGCGACCTTCTTTTTGTTTTTAAAATAAATATTTGTGGAAATGGATGTTTTAGATATGATTTACATCGTCAGTGTTCAAATAGCAATAGAGTGTTGATGTTGAAATTAAATTTTTAATGAAAGAAAATGATGGCAGTATAAAAATGTAGTCACTTTCTTGTGCAATATTTCACAGGGAATATAACCTTTAAAGTCGCAGTGACAAAAGAATGAACGAGCTTGTAATAAATTCAAGCTGTTAAAAGTTCCGTATAAAAATAAAATGAAAAGGGATTCTTAATGTGTACTAGATATATGCGAAAAGCAGTTTTCCTTTAGCCATTTATAGAAGATCTTTGTTACTTTAATGTATGAGTGTACAATTGAAAACATTTTAAAGCAGTCGTATCTATAAAACAACTCTTTAAAAAATAAGGGGTAATAAGTACTCGACGATAAAACTGACATAGTATAATATATAATGGGAGTTCTACGTTCAGACCACTAAATTTAAGATTACAGAAGTCACTAGCTCTACTTCACGTGATATATAAAAACAATACAGTCAATAAATGACTTTATCACTCAAACGACAATTGATATTAGTTTTAACAAAAAAATTTTAGTTATGGTTAGAGTTATCGATAAAAATAAATTTTAAATTCGTCATTTCTTGATTAACATATATAACAAGTTGAAACATAATGTGATCTAATTGCAAGTACCATTTTTATTTGAATGACTAGTATATAAATTTCAATATCATCATATTTTATTGTATAAAACCATTATCATTCCGAATATGTGACCCTGACAGTTTGATCACTATATGAGTTGTACAACATGTGTTAGTTCAATAATGAAGTGGTTCTATATGATATATCTCTAAAATGAACCAAGGAAATCTATATCGTTCTATTGGGAAACGTACTGAACTAGAAGCTCTAATTTCTAAGTAATGCATTCCCGCCCAGCTTTAATAGACTAATAAATTGTAAATTTAATCCCTAGCTGAAGTGATAATCTATTTGTTTCAAGTTATACAAATACTAGATGTTCATTAGGCAGATGGTATTTACCATATATGGTCGATAGTCACTATAAAATGCAGATAATCATGAAATCATGAATAATATTTATTGCAATATTTAATACTAACTACTCCAGAATAAAAGTAATTATATATAGATTGTTCGTCCATATTAATAATAAACTCATTAAATATAATCACGATGTTGCAAAAAAATAAAGGGATAACAATATCTTCACATTTTTTAAAAATTAAAGCTACTTTTCACACTATTGTGTCGTAAATGCCCGAAGCGAAATGTTGCTTTAGTCATAAAATACTCTGATTAAAATTCTTCATACGGATCCATTAGAATAACAAACCGAGATTCTGCGACTGTAACTTGAATTATTGGACTCTGAGGTGCAATTCTGAAATTTATTGCATTATTTACATGCCATCTGACATTTGAAAAGAGAAGGAAAGAAATACAATTAAGAATATTAAATTCCAAACTTTTGTACCATTAATTTTACAGCAATTGGGATGATATTGAAATGATGTGTACGGATACCTTACTGGTTTTTCTATTTATTATTTGAAACCACCGAATTTGCCTTTGTGTGTAGGTTGCATGTCAAAAATGTGTTTTAAACATATAGAAGTAACTTCCTCATATTGTTATAATAATATATTATTTTTATTATCACAAGCGATATATTTTTAAGAATGGTAAAATCAAAATCCTGAAACGTTAGTTCAAAGTATGTTCTATTTATAATTAAACTAAAATTATCTATTGTATTATATTCCAATCAAAATAAATATAAATTACCAATATTTCTCAATATTATTCAATATTATCATCCTCGTTTCAAACACTATTTGCCATAAAGTTTCCTGGAAATCTTTTGACATATACACGAGTAAACTCCCAAATTTTTTAGTAATGTGCACGTGTTATGGAAATTTTCAAAATTAAGCGATAATGTTGACGAAAAACTTTTCTTTTGATTTAACTTTACTGTGAGGTCTTTGACATTGTTTTGATCATGCCACGGTTATTGTCGTGAAACATTTTTATATGATTTAAAAAATCTTCAATTGTTGGAATAATGAAGAAATCTTATATAATTTTCATCAATTAATACAACAAAAATTGTTTTTCCATACAAAAAGTAGAACAATATATTGGTGTGTAAAGTTTATCTTAACATGTTGACCAAAAACAGCGATTATAAAATTCCATGCCAACATTTTCAAATATATAAAGAAATTAAAAAGGAATCACAACATTATACTTTGTAAATTTCCATTTATTTGTCACCTGAACAACTTATTACCTCTCTTAGAGGCGATAAATCATAATTCTTGCCAGTCTCTTGATATACTTCCTTGAATACAACTTTGTTGCAATATAAAGTCAACGATACATTGTTATGCAAATAAATAGTACTTGCATACGGTGAAACTACGTTGTGAACCTTATTTCTATTTACTGCACCCTGTAGGCGTCACATAAATAAATGTATAATTTATAGCAAACTTAAGCTAAAATATTGTTGTACACTGGTTCCAAACAGCCAGTATATTCTCTTCATAACATGTTGTTTGTCGATATAAGAAATTATTTAATCAATTATTTTTTGTATAGTTATAACAATGAAATAACTAAAAAAATTTAAGATTGTCAGTGCAACTACCACAATTCGATTGCAAATATGAAATTTTATATGATAGTTTCAACTATACAAAAATGCGGGTACTTAAAATGTCTTCATTAAATATTCTGTAATACTTCAAAACTTTCAGTTTATGAAAACTCGAGTCAAAGCTTGATCTCACTAATTTGGTATGGTTGCAGCTATAATACAACATTTTAACAGCTTTCAGATTGTCGCAGTACAAAGTATTGAAGGTGTTTACAATTAGAAAAAATAATTTGCCTTTTTTTAGATACATAAACGTGGTTACCAAAAATGTGCTTTATTTTATTTTCTTCTATTCCCAACGATAAATTTTGACTTACCTGAAGAACTGTTCATTCATCAATCATTTTCACTGCTGCGTCCATTAAAAAAACACTAACTACATAATTTACTTCGCTACTTTTTTAATAAATAATAATAAATTGTGAAGAAGTCCTTGCCATTATTAGCGGTTTTTTATTGGGAACGTGGAAATCAAAAATTAATGAAATTTGCTATAGTAACCAGAATCAATATTTCAATCAATATTTCTATCAACGTTAAAAGAAAAACTCAAGAGTTCTCAAAATAACAATTTTCGTAATAATCTTTTAATATACTTCGAGATTGGGAAGCAAACCCTTTCAATATTCATTGTATACAAATGAAGTCTAAAAAAAACCAGTAAATATTGGTTTGATGCAAACACGCGATTTTGTGATGATTGAGTTTACTAACACTTTTTGAATTGATAAAATATACCGTCATGAATTTTCAACGGAATCGAAAATAAGTTTCCTGGAAGGTTATCAATTTAATCAGGGTGGTTTAGTGGCTAGGAAACTCCGCTATCATTGGAAAATATGTGGCAATGATGTGAAAAACGTTAAAAAAATATTAAATTAGTCTAGATTAACCGACATAAGAAATTGAAATTGTACTATTACTTCTTTTTCACGTCTGTATTTTTTATACTATTAGAGGTGTTTCATGACTTCATGGGAAAGTCATTGTTTTATAATGTGGTCTAAACACCATAAATATTACTATTTTTACTTCAAAACCCTTTATTTCGGAAACGAGTAACATTTTACCCAAGCATTGCCTCATATTAACTTAGATAATTTGAGGTACGTGAACGTTATGAATACTTGACCAAGAAAACTCGTTAACATGTAATGTATTTACCGGGTGTCCCAATAAGAATGGCTCTCGGCCATATCTCGAGAACCGTCTATAGTACAGCTTCGGACAAAAAATTTATAACAAAAGGAACCTCGAGAAAAACCTGGAAATTATTTATAGTTGTACAGTTGTAGGTCCACCGCTAGAGGGCGCAATTAAATACCAAAAATTATAAAATGAATAATTTACAAATTTTGCCTAATTAAGATGCATTTAACTATGATTATCGGATTCTTCAAGAAATTCAACGTATATTTGATTTTACAAGTTTTAGTCTATCTCTTCAAATAAGAGGTGGGGGAAAGCGGGAACTATTATGAAAAATCGCCTGTAAGTCCAGTTCTACTCAACCTATCTATGCAAACTTAGTCTTTTTGAAGAGAGCTCCTTTCTACCAATGTAAGAGTTATAATTTCGAAGCAACCTAATGAGTAATGTATACGCTAGAGGGCGCTATTTATTTATATTTTTTAATCTCGCTATCCTTGAAAAATGTTAGATGGTAACATGCAGTTTTAATTAAGGAATATAAAAGTAGACCAAATTAGCAACATAATAGCGAAAACCCCATGTCGATATCTTTTTCGCATTACCAGATATCTAAGAAATGTGTAAATTTTAAGCATTTTCCTTTAAACATAAATTATTCCGGGTTAACTGAACGGATGTAAACATTTTTTGACTCCTCAAAATTGTCTTTCCTATTTCTATTTTTCAAAGATAACTAGATTTTAAAGATAAATAAATAGTGCCCTCTAGCGTATACATTACTCATTAGGTTGCTTCGAAATTATAACTCTTAGATTGGTAGAAAGGAGCTCTCTTCAAAAAGACTAAGTTTGCATAGATGGGTTAAGTAGAACTGAACTCACAGGCGTTTTTTCATAATAAAGTTCTCGCTTCCCCCCACCTCTTATTTGAAGAGATAGACTAAAACTTGTGAAATCAAATATAAGCTGAATTTCTTGAAGAATACGATAATCATAGTTTAAATGCATCTTAATTAGGCAAAATTTGTAAATTATTCATTTTATAATTTTTGGTATTTAATTACGCCCTCTATCGGTGGACCTACAACTCTGTAAATCATTTCCAGGTTTTTCTCGAGGTCATTTTCTGACAATATTTTGTTATTTCTCCACTTCCTTCGAAACCTCCTAATTTTCTTGGAATAAAATTTGATAACACAATTTAATGTATGCATAAACATGTTTTCTCCCATTGTCAGCTTTATTAACTAATATTGTGATAATTAGATCCAACTTGAACAAAGTAAATTGAACTGGAATTTTTGTTGATTTTGAATAGGATCGTGCTTGTGAATACATTATTTTATCGGTTAATTTCGTAACGAATATTTTATATTATATGAACATTGTGAAAAGTCTATATTTATTATAATTTCATATAGCAATAATATAAACAGGGTGTAGAAAATGTTAGGTTATAAATTAAAATACATATTAAGGGGTCGGAACTGCATAGCATAAAATAAATCGGAAATTTGAAAGTGTTCTTCTAAAATTTGTCATAGAGCATAAATATTTCTAACACAAACTGGAGAATAATAACAATAGAGAATGTTTAGTTTGAGGTTTTAGATTGTCTAATTAACGAATGTTTTTAAAAAAATGCGAGGAGCAACATATGTATTGACATAAACTGCTCCAGAAAGATAAGAAAGTTTTGAGCTTGTAATTTAAAAAATTTCACATTTTGATCAACAAGTGTTTGTATTTTAGATACTGAATCTTTTTTTATGTAAGCGTTTGTGCATCTGTTATGCAATAAATTAACAATGTAAAAGAACAAAACCAAAAATTGAGGTCTACTACTCTAATTTAATTAAAAATTAGAATTCAAACGGTGACAACAAGTATGATTTCCTTTAATATAAATTACAAATAATGAAGTCTTTCAATAAGGTTCTTGAAGTGGCCTTGTCTCGGAAATCAAGATAAAAATTGTCTAAATCATTGGACTATTTGTAGGGGTAGTTAGTGGGAGTTCAATACTCTTTGCAGCTGGTTCATGCATGTCCAATGGGATTAAGCCTGGCCATGAGTTGGCCAGAGGTTCCCAAACTTATTTTGTCTACTGCTCACTTTGGAAATAAATTATTTTTTAGTGCCCCCTCTCATTTCTTACCTACTTAAATACCTCTATACTATAACCTCAAATGAAATGAATTATTGTGAGCTATATTAACGGAGATAAAACATTCATTCTAAACGAGACTTTTATTATAACCCGCAAAAGTTAACTTGACCTGGGGGCAGTAGGTAGTACACAGGGGTTCTGAGGTCTCAAGTTAACTAACTCTAGCTGGCAATACCTGCCAATGAGAATGATTATTGAAACGCAACTTTATAGCATTCAGTAGAATATCTTTTATCCAAAATAAACAAATAATCGATTTTAATATAAAAACTAATGTGAAGGTTGAATATGTTGCTGTTTAACAAGTTTGCTGATATCAGATTCCAATTTACACAAGAACAACCGCAAGTTGCCACATTCGATAAAATGAAAACGATTTTTTTTAGTAAGCAGCGTGGCCACAGGGCTAAATCTACATTCACACAAATATGACGATGAGAATGCTATCAAGGTTCGTTGAACAATTGACCATAATCTAGGGTATAATCCCGGTATCGGTTTTTGTAGCCAAAATTCTTGATAGCTATTTTTTATTTAATTTTTAATTTCCTCGTTGGTAGTCATTCTATACGATTTTTTTTCAGTTTTCCACTCAATTTATTAAAACAGAAAAATACAAACTATGGTGTTAATTTTTTCTCTGTAGCTATTGGTTTCAGGAAAAATTAACAATAAAAAATATATAAATATATTAAAATAAGGATTTTGAGTTATAATTCTATTTCAACAAACTTGAAATTGAAAAAAACTTTTGATATGAAATAAAGTACAGGTTGTTGATTTCCCCCCTCGTATAATGGAATACTGAAAAAATATTGAAAAAATATCCGAAGTTAGTCCTTTACGATTGCATGAAAATTACAGAATTCCAACTTTCTAGCTTCACGGAAATCGTAGAAAAAAATAAAAACTCAATTTTAGTCACCACCTTTTAAGGGTGATATCTCGAAAAGAGGACTAAGGAAATTTTGATAGAGGAGAGATCCATCTTACTTTCATACGAGCAATCACCTCCTGAATTGTGTCGCATAAATTTAGAAACGCCCCTTTTAGTCCAGACAAAAATTAAGTAAATAGTTAATAACTTTTAGCATAAGTCCAATATTTTCAATTTTCCCAACTATTGTTAAGCAGACTCACTTAATAAAAAAATTGTCATATCATTGGTTTCACCATTAATTAAAACTCATTTCTATTCTTTTCAGATGTTTTTGGATAATTAAAACACCCTATTTTCAAAATTCCAATCAAATAAACTGGCTTGAATCATTTAGCTGACATTCTTTCGTCCCAGACCCACATGAATGGGCATTGTCCTGTACAGAGGTGTAATAAAGGACTCTAAAACGGGTTTTTTAATCCTTTACATAGTGCGAGTCCGTGAGCAAATTGAATTTGGAAGGATGGCGAGACATATTTGCCCATACTGTTCTGTAATGGCATTCCTGATACTAATAATGGAATAGGCATTGTGTTAGGGCACACGGGATCCCTAATTGTTTGTATATTGTCAATTTGCATTTGATGAATTTTATGAACGGCCGACCGATTTCTAGGTGGTGTTAAAAATTGTCAATTCGATAAAAGAATAATTGTTTTATACATGAATATTTATTTGAGAACTATGAATATTTCATCATGAAAATAACTACATTCATACTGGCGTAAGCATATTTCATTAAAAGGGTTGAAGCTACATTATTTCATATGGTGTTTTTGGACACCCTGCCTATATTAGAAAATATAGTCAACGACGCCTGCAATACTTTATATGCAAATATTTCTATTATGAAATAATTACCATTATGCTGTACTTTATAATGTGGTTATCATATTAGAAGTCAGTATAATGTTTATTGACAAAATAATTATTCAGATATTCTGTAGTGTTAATGTATATATAATACTAATATCATAATTAGAACATTTGTACATTCCAGTCAATCAGTATATTTTGTGGACATTTTAATAGTATTAACTAATTATATTAACTTAAACAAATCAACCATATAGTTTTGATTTGATGAAAGGTTTCTTAAGCAGTCTTAATTGATTTTGAGAAAAGGTGAATGTAAAAATTGCTGTCGAATGGTTGGTCACATGAGTATATCTCAATATTAGTTGTTTCAAAATAAAACACTGGAAGTATTTCGTTTAAGTATATTATCTATCTTATACTTTCTACACATATTTGTAACCATTGTAGGTACTTAGATATTACGCAAATATTTATTCAAGTAAAAAATTTCCAGCCAATTTAAAAAAATTATCTATTTCATTTTACACAAAACAAAAAGATAGAAAGAAACTGATTATAAAGGTTATTCTTCTTTATCATTTTTTGAAACTAAGGAGGAAATATTTAAAAACTATCATATTTGGTAGCAAGACCAACATTTATATTCAACAAAAATATTTTTTTCCAAAGAATCCTGTTTACTAGAAATGAATCGTACAAATATATTTTCTGTATTATACTCCAGCCAAGGTAAATATATAAGGTTGGCAACTAAGGACTTTCGCTTTTTACTGATAGAAAGCCTTGGTGTATTTTTTGAACAACTCATGTTAGTGGTGCACTTTGCTATTTGTCACGTGATACTGGTCACATTGACGTAACTTTAGAAGCAAGTAGTGTGTGATTTTTATTAAAGTTATTAGTAGTGGGTTAATTTCAAATGGAGTGCAGAAACGAACACTTAAAATGTCGTGGAAGCTTGATATTTGATACCTAACGAATTGAAAGAAATTCATTTAACACAAAGAATCAATATTTGCGATATGCACCTTGAACGAAATGAAACCGACCCTTTATTGAAAAGAATCATCATTGGTGATGAAAAATTGGGTTCTGTATAGTAACACAGTACGAAAACGATCATGGAGCAAACACGATGAACCAGCACAAACCACATCGAAAGCTGAAAAACAACAAAAAGAGCTCATTCTATTACTTTGGTGTGATTACAAAGGTGTTGTATTTTTTGAGCTGCTTCCAAGGAACCAAACGATCACTCTGATGTTCACAGTCGACAATTTTGGCACTGTATGAAGCAATAAACGAAAAACAGCCAGAATTATCAAATCGGAATGGTTTATTGTTCCTCCGTGATAATTCAAGGCCTCATTACATCTTTGGTAACTCGTGGGATATCATTGGAGCTTGACTGGGTGTGATGCCACATCCCTCATACAGCCTGGCATCATGTGATTGTTGTCAAAACTAATTTTAAAACAGAAAAGACCTAAGATCAAGAAGCTCTAGAAACATAAACATATCAAAAGGTCTAAGAAATTGAAGAAATATATATATATATATATATATATATATATATATATATATATATATATATATATGAAATATAATTGATATTGAAAGAAATATTGATTAATTGAAAAACAAGTGTTGCAATTTTATATGTTTGTCTTTTGAAAATGGTGAAATTAAATTTGAAAAAAGTAATCCTCACTTATGATTATATATTCACAAATAAGCGATGGCTGCTTAACTTTATCAGTTTTTCGGTATGAAAAATTCTAAAAATATGTTATATTAAGCACAAAAAATTGTAATACCAATTTATCAGCAGCTTATGAGGTTTATACCAAAATAAATTAATAAATCGTTACATATTTCTATATTTTGAATATTATGTTGTTAATATTTATCATAAGTTGGTCTATTTGTTTAAAGTCTAACGCAATGCATGTTTGTAAATGTCACAATCACCACCATAATGAGCAATATTGGAAGGATTATAACATTGGCCTATAGAGATATTGATTTACCCTATCTCGAAATTGACCGTTCTTGAATAATGACGGTTATGTGTATGTGTCATGTTAGATATTTGACCAAAAGTTTGGAGTTAAGGGTTCTATACGTACACTATATCTTCGAGCCTTTAGTTTCTCTACATAGCTATTTCAGTCAACTAACTGTGAATATCTGGTAACTTTTATTAACAATCTACACATAAGGTGTATGATAAATGATATCGTATGATTCTACTCCGAGTAAACGAAATACCCCACAATAGGTAGTTTTCAAAATCTGCGACTTCTATCAGTTTCTGTGATTATCTCTCGTATTTTTTCAAATATAATTCACGTGATTATCAAATTTGGTGAAGCGATGAAGACAAAATTCATCAATCATTTGCTTTAAACTTCATTTTTGACGACCTGCCATTAAATAATTTAGTATGAGTAAGGCTGCAACTTTTTGGTGAAAACCATTAAAATATATTGCTTCCAACAAATATTGAAGTACTAATTAATTTCGACAAAATTTTTCTTTGTTTTGATTGTAAAATTTAAACCGTTATAGAAACCACATTCAGAATATTACGGTTACAAAATGATTGATAACAGGCGCAAATTGAATTAGTTACGGGCTTGCTTTGTCATGCATCATCAAAAAATATGGGGTGATTAATTTCTGTATGAAGTGTACAATATATTTCTTTCTCAAGTTAACATCTTTTTTGTCTATATAAACATTTATTGATAATTTTATAATGGAAATTGTGTTAATCAAGTATAAATATTTGAAGAGCATAGCGGATAGTTGCTATAAATCCCTATTTTTGGATAATAAATATTAAAAAGCGTAGAAAATACTTAATATCATCCATCATTTCTTTACAACTGAAGTTCTTTGATTATATATCATACTTTTTTCCAGATTTTTATCAATATACATGTTTTAAAAGCCTATACTCGTATAATCTTAATAAAATAAAATAAAATAATTTTATAGTAATCACACGACTTTTCACGAATCGATGGAATTGATAAGAAGTTTTATACTGTTTTTACACTGTTTACTGCTAGTTATTGCCTTCAGAGAACGAAGGTTTATAGACCCAACTCCTTTGCTCATACCATTACAATAATTGCAACAATAGAAATTGTCTGTTGCAATGAGCAGCTGCGTTTTCTATATCTAGATTAGATGATATTTTTTATTGCCATAAGGGAACAATATATATTTTCTAAGATTAGTTACTATTTATAACTAAAAGAACTTGTACTATCTATTGTGGTATATAACTTAGGTCGTGCGGTTTTATTTCCAAAATTTGAACGTTTATTTAAGAAAAACATGTACAATAGTATTTCCATATTTCTGGCAATTTGTGGATCCCATCCCAAAAGAACTGCGCCAGCTTAGCAGACAAGAATGAGTCAAGCCAATTTTTGATATCTTGCTCTGATGTGAACCGTATACCAGTGAGGGCATTCTGCATCGACTGAAACAAATGGTAGTCAGAAGGGGCAAGGTCTGGGCTATAAGATGGGTGAGGTAAAACTTCCCATCCATGTTTTTCAAATAGTTCTTAACCGGAATAGCAACGTGGGGCCGAGAGTTGTCATGATGGAAAATTATTGCCTCTTCTCTGGTCGCATATTCCGGGCGTTTTTCGGCTAATGTTCTCTTCAAACGAATTAATTTTGTTTCACCCGGACTTAGCAGCTCATAATACAGCACACCCTTCTGATTCCCCCAAATATAGAGTATTACCTTCGCGCTATGGATATTACGGTTTTCCGTTGAATTGGCTGGATGGCCGGATTTACATATGCTTTTTTGCGCTTGGGGTCGTTGTAATAGATCTATTTTTCATCACCAGTAACAATTCGATTGAAAAATGACTTCCTTCTGTGGTGTTCCAGCAGCATTTCAGACGTCAAAGATTTGCCTGAGTATCTTCTTCCTAGTTTTTATTTTACCTTTATAATCCTTGGAACAAATATTTGTTTATTATACTGAAGAATATTAAAGTAAAATTAATACTTTATTTTACATCTTATTTTGTTTTAATTAAGAAATATCTTCAATGTACTGAAAACAATATTTTTCTGTATTTTGAGCTATATTTAATAACTAAAATTTTATGAATATGGAAAATTGCTACCAATTATTCTTTTATCAATTTTTTAACCATGGATTCCTCGTCAAAACTCATTTTGCTTACTTAATAAAATATAAAGCCGGCACTTATATATTGATGTGCACAGGTTCCCATGGTCAGGAAACTTCCTCTTTCAGTTGAATGCGTCTAAACTTTTAATTAATTCTAAACGCAGAGGGATAGTGTTCTATTAGATTAATACAAAGTACACCATGTGGCGTCCTCGTTTCGGAAGATCACTATTATGTATAAATCGACAAGTGCTCTATTATTGGGAACAATAGCAAGGACTCATCACGGAAAATATAATCTGTTTCTACCGGAAAAGGTTACAATTACGCGTTCAAATTCGAACTTGGCACCTGATAAATTAGTAACGGCCATGCCATGTCAACCATTCCGTGGTCTACCAGAATTATCCTTAATGAAATGTTACTAGGGTGATGCATCGACCTTGTGTCAAACAGTGACGTAACTGTTGAGTTTAATCTGTAATGGTCATAAAGATCAATTAAAAAAGTTATGTTATCGTTAAAAAGTATTTCAAACGTATCGTTGAACAATTTGAATACATATTAAATTAAATTATTCAAAATTATTATAAATTACATAAATAACATTTGTTCAATAAGCAAACTAGTAGATAGTTTTGAAAGTCGTTGAATCTACATTGTATGTCAAATAATTCTTTGTACACAAATTAAGTTTTCATTATTTGGAAATTTTTTATCATTTATTTAAATTAATTATTATCGTTTATGGATTGTGAAAAAATAAAGCCCCGGTAAGATCCACTGAGCTCAAGATCTTCACGGACGAATCCAAGATTATCAAATTTGTATGGGGAGGTGTCAACTTTGCATATCCCGAAAAGAAACCTTTTATAGATTTTTGTAGTATATGCCAAGCTGGCTATTTTTAAAATCAGGGATAACACACTTCGTATTGTATAGGAGAGAAATACACTTTCCTTACGTAGAACTAGGAGGTAAACTCAGTATTTCTACAACCTGATGGACATTTATGCCCTATTAAGGGCATAAGTGTCCATAATGATAGATATACTTACGGGACAATGTTTCTTGGGCGCTCACGCTTAGGCTTCTGTGGAAGTTGTGCCTTCGGCCTTTTGCAGACGAACTTACGGAAGTTTATCGTCCGGAAACCAAAGATACAGCAATAAGAGAGATACATCATCCTATTGTGGGCCTTTTTTGGGCATAAGTGTAGCGGCAAAGCTGCTACCTCAACTTACCTACCAACGTATCCGTTTACTTATTATTTTCAAGGTTTATCTTTTTTTTTTAAAGTGATCCGCTTTCAAAGATTGTCGACATTATTTTTGTCACTAAGTTGACACCATTTTATATCAACGCATATTGATGGTTAGTTTGTTTATAACGACCTACTATTTCAGTTCATCTCAAGTATGTCGAAAATGGATAAATATATCTGTCTCAATATTCATTATAATTATCTAGTAAATATGTTTTTATTTACAAGTGTTGCAACGATTCATTGCCAGTTATCAGTTGATGTATATCATCTATTCTCACACTGATTGTCCTCATTCCCACTTCAGTTCCCCGTTTATCAGTCTCTTCAAATGAAAAGTATCAATTTTCTCTTTAAAGATGAAGATTCATCGTCTCGTTCCATGTTATTCTTGAAATATCCATTGATATCAGTTAGGTATAATGCATATAAATTCACTTCAGAGCATCTCCTTTTACTATACTAAATATGAAGGGCTAACCTTCTATTCGAGCAAATTATTGGTTACGGTACTGTATGGATCTATTAATTTTCCCTGCCCGCATCTTTTACACGCACGGTACAAAAATGACGCATGTAAGTCATCTGCGTGAGTTTTGAATATTCATAGAATGTTCGATGAACGCACGATCGAATTTCAGTCAAAGGATTACTCGATTGCAACTCATAGGTATTGAAGTATCTCATCAAGTGTGAAATATTAATCTCCGCTGCAAAGATCAAAGCTTAATATCGTGGTTTGTTGAAATTATTAAATCATTTACCCTTTGAAGGATTGTTAAATTGCAATAAAATTACCGATTGTCCTTTATCGTTTTTAATGTAAGTACTTTTCCAAAGGTGAATCTAATTTACAATTTTTTTTGTTACAGATTTTTGGTGAGTTGTGCCAATAAATTTTAATAATTTCAATCATAACTTTGCTTGTCTATTTAAAATCAACTATATATCTTTGTCTGAGTAGTGAGTTTGATTTGGGAGAATTTAGTGAGAAACCAAAAAGTAAGAGACGTAATGAAAATTTTACGCACAACTTCCCACAAACTCGTCCTTGATTGTCTTCGTATGCAGTGGAGTGGAATAATATATTAAACAACAGTATCTTTCGTTTCTCGAGAAAATTTATAAAGTTCTGTCCATTGTATTTCATAATCATATTATTAGTTAGATAGAGACTCGAATTATATACAGGGTTATGTATGATGTTCAAATTGCACAAGAAAGTTCACGTCGTTCAATTATTTTTGTGACGATGTTAGGTACGTTAGTTACGTTCCTATCGAAACTAGAAATTTCTGTAATGCAAAAGTTGTCATTATGTTATAAAAGATACCAATACAATGTATCAGCCAATATATACGTATCCTCTTCATGATGTCTTTAACTTCAACCGCTGAGAAATGTTTGCAGTTTATGTAAATGCTGAAATAAAGAAAAAACAATTTTATAAGAAATCCAGCTCTCAATTTCCAAACACCATTAAAACCAAAACTGAAGAAACTAAATAATCTATCTCCAAAAATTTTTAAGTACCTAATCATATTACTGTCAGTAATAATTAAAAGAACAATGCAAACATTTCCAAAATTTCACTGCCCTATGGTGTCTCTCCTCAATTATATCCCAGTAAGCAATGAAAAAATAGTAGACAATGAGATGGAATGTCTGTAACTATTTGGACCTACAATGTTCATTTTTTTAACGTAACACGTAGATAGATGATCACAATAGTTGATCATTATTCATATCGTTACGAACACCTCCACGACATGGACCGTGAAACCGGTTCTGTTTGGTTATAATGGAAGTCGGTTCGCGAAATTTGTTTTTATCATAGCTGCGATATTGTTTTTTTAACCAGTTTCTAGGAAGGCATTTCTATTTATTCGTTTGTTTAGTGAACGGAACAAAGTTTTAAAAAGTAACCGGTGAATTTAAATAAATTATATAAGTTAGTTAAGTCTAGTGTAAGTGGTTAAATAAATTAAGCAAGTGAGAAATAGTATATATGAATTCACTCCACCGTTAGAAATAGTTTAAATAAATAAGAAAAATATTACACTATTGTTGTCATTGAGTTCTCCCACATTTCTCTTAAAGTTTTTCTTTCAATCTTTTTGCATTATCAATACAAACACTCTTACTAGTATCTTGTAATAATCCATATTATCAATATATTCAGTTTTCACCTTTTTGTTCACAAAACTTGAATACGTTACTGAATATATCTTGGTTATTTAGCCGAAAATATGGGATCAATGAGTTGACAGTAGCTAGTAGCAGCCACCAAATTGCTATCCATGATTGGCATGTATTAGATGATAGACGTATTTGATTAGGGCGAGCCTAATGATACGTACAATTTCCTCGTGTGCAATGCATAATATACTCGTACGTTCGTATACTGTTATATGAACCAGATTACTGTATTCACTGAATGTATGTCTCTAACAAATAACGTTTGATGAGTGGTGATATGTTTCTGGTTATCGTTGTAGATTCTAATTGTCTTGCTTCCGATCTCTACTTATATACCTAACCAAATCGATATAAAGTTCATCCATAAGCATGGTGTTCAACAAGGTCAAATATAGATAAATTTTTGTTGATTCAATTCAAAATTTTCACAAATTTCACGTATTTAAAGGTAAAAATCATCAAAAATTTTATTTGAACGGTCTAAAAGTTCCAATAAGAATAATGATTGAAGTTTATAAAACTCATATCAAAGGGGCTACTCACTTGCTATAATATATAGTGTAACTAGTTAAGTTGAAGATGCACAAAATATGGAATCGGTTAGGGAAAAATCCTTTTTTTTTGTTCGGTTTTCCAATATTCAACTTCCAACTTAGATTTTTATGTTATAATGAATTTACATACTATAATTCACGAAGAAATTATACATTGGAAAAAATAAATTGGTACTTTTTACGATACACTAAAAGTTATCTCATTATCTCATATTCTCATCAAAAACATGATGTTTCCAATTGACTCGAAGAATTTTGTAATCTTCAATTATGGTGTTTTCTGTTCAGTAATACTCATAATTTAAATTGATTGGATCCTGTTAACCAACTTTTTGTTAACAAACGAACTGATTCGACCAGATTCACAATAATATGGAGATATTAACATTGGCATTCCACTCTTCTAATATCATTTATCTACGACTGTTGTATAAAGTACCCATTATACATTCGTTTGCTCGATCTCAATAATACTGAGTGATTAATGAATACACTGTTGTCATATGCTTCCTTGATTTAGGTATATTGTTTTACAACGAAAAATCGGTTTTTAAAATTTTATTCGCTAAATATTTTCCATTCAGTTCAGCGCACATATGAGAATAATTGAAAATAGTGAATATTCCTGTACCATGTGTTTCTAAATAATTTATAAATTTATAAATCGACTTCGTTATTATAGTTTACTGAATTATTCAATGCTTAGAAGTACGATCACCTTACGTCAAAGTATGAATTTAGAAAGTTATGAAAAATTAGGATATTATTTAAACAAAATTAGAATTTTTTCAGTCTGAAAAAGCAAAATCAATAACTTACTTTTTATCTAGAGTATTTAATGATAAATACTTAACAACAAAGCTATGATAATAAGTAAATATTTTACATAATTATTTCATTACATTCCTAATGTAGAAGTGAGCTGGATCAAATCTTATTACAATCAATAATAACTATAAATAAATACCACCATCTTGTATGATTAGATACGTAACATTTCTTAAGCTGAATACAAAGATTTCGTATGTTTAATATTATGAGATATTAATACGATTATTATTATATTTTTCGAAAAATATGTACTGTGTATAAATGAACAATAGTATTTTGTATGAATTATGGAATAAAATAATAGTGTTTCTAATAATGTATCAAAATTTTCCACCAAAAAAACTTCAGCAAATTTATTTAGTAGTCATGGATAAAGTATGGGATTCTACTTGTGTATGATGAGTTATTATTTACTCAGTGATATATACCACTTGCCAGCGCTCGTTACAGTAAACTACACTATTATTGCACTTTTATAATAATTTAGTTGATGTTTAACATAAATTTTGATATCTGCTTTTTGTTAATATTGCTTCTCAAAGATGCTGGTGTAATATCTATTGTATTGTATTCTTAATTACATATTACATTAATTACATATGTAGTTTATGTAGTTTCTACCATAGCTGATCAAAAAAATTATTTTCAGTACGTTAGGTATTCTTTTGGACAGTACAATTAAAGAGAGTATTCAATCAAGAGCGTCGGATAACACGAACGAAATAATCTGAAAATGTATTTCCAACTGAATTACTTCTGGAATTTATCAAATTGAACGACATACATTGCATGGTATAGCTCAGCTTACACGAGAATTCAATTAATCATTTACTTCCATCTCCGAACTGAAAGGGCTACTTTTTCAATCAATGGAGTGACGTACGTGTAAATGAAAGGACAAAATAAACTATACTCGTATATGTTTATATGAAATTCTGATTCATGTATAGAGAACTTTTGAATGATAATTAACCGCAATTAATCATAGAGTGTCACCATCACACATATGAGAAGGTTATAAGAATCAGTAAAAGGAATAGAAGGACCATTTTCAGAATAATTGATGAGCTATTGTAAATCCACTTTGTTTCATGGTAGCATGTAGAGTATAAAATTATTTCAATAGATCATCACATAGATGATACAATACTCAATTTTTACACATTTTTTTTTAGTTCATTCTCAATGTCAATCAACAAGTTCGTGAATTAATTACAATAAAATATCAAACTAATATGTTCGTCGATATTTGGTTTAGTACCGATTTCAGTATACCTACTTGATATATCCTTTGTGTCTTATGTATCTTCATATATAAATCATTCTGGTACTTACATTTTGACAAGTAAATGTTGATGAGTGAATTGTATATATTATTTTTTACAATGTATGAACAAAGGGTCAAAAATGAATACTTTCATCAAGGTGATTGGGAAGAATCGTGCTAAGCTAAGAAGGAATATATATTTAAGGGAGATATTTTTTGGAAGTTTGTCAATGATATACTGAACATCATGTTTTTGTTTTTGAAAGTTATAGTTATTTGCGGTAATATTGGCTCTTATAGAAATAGTGAATTATGATATTTACTCTTGGATGATGACAAGGAAAAAGGAAACATATTATTCAATACAATCTAATTTTCCAAGACAGTGAAGGATCGAAGTTTTTCTATTGCCGTCAGTTCATTGCATTCGGTGAAGCAGTATTTATCATTGCGCCCCCAACGTATACATACAAACTGAGTTTTCATACGGTATGATAAAGGAAAATATACTAATCAAGTAAACATTTGGATCAAGTCTCTTGCAAATTGCATGATGATCGGATAATCCTGTGAAATACACGGGATATGTGTTTCAACAACATTTGGGGAATTTTATGGAATAAGTTTCATTGCAAAACACTTAATACATTATCTGGTTTTATTTGACTTCTGAAAATACTAAGAAGAAATAGCAATAACTATTACAACAGTATTTTTAAAAATGTTGTTAAACAACTTCTAAAATGAGGTATCACCTCCTCTTACGATTTGAGGGTTGGGTCTGTTCCAACTAAAGTGTTGATGTAATTTGATTGAAAAAACGCTCACAATTAGTGAAAATAAATATGACAAGGCTTTGTATATTTTCGAATTTTCCATGGGGGTCGAAATATCGAAGGTGGTACGGTTTCAAACTTAACTACTGGTTATATCTTATCAAAAAAGCATAAATACCGAAGGAATATATAAACGATAATATTATGTTGGTGGTACTCAATTTTCACCAAATATAGAATAATCACATTTTTTTCTTCTACATGACGATATATGAAAGTAAATAAAACTATTTAAATAGTTCACCTCCCCTCAATTACTTTCTGAACGCTACTGACTATATTCTGTAATCCCGAGAAACTGATTTACCATCATCACAATTGAATAACCTCTGCAAATTCTAGGTCTCGGTTTTAGATGTCCGCATTCTTGCACCAGTAATTGTTTGAGTGACAACCGGTATAGGAGTTAAATGAAATGTCAATGAAGTGTCATTCAAGAGGGCATACTGTATATTGCGTGAACGCCCAATACTTGTTTCTCTTCGGAACGATAATAAATCTTTGAATTCCGGTGTCCAGTAACTTCAGTTCCTAGAATCTCAATTAAAAATGCCATTAGCTAGCCTTTGTGTCTAGGAAAAATTCTGGGGTTTGAGGACTCCAGAATTTGATTGGTTTTAGGATTAGTGAATTCTCTAATGATGAGTAATGGTAGTGAACGAAGTTAACTGTAATTATTCAATAGGGTGGTGGATTAAACCGATAGT
Source organism: Diorhabda sublineata (assembly GCF_026230105.1). Taxonomy (NCBI): domain Eukaryota; kingdom Metazoa; phylum Arthropoda; class Insecta; order Coleoptera; family Chrysomelidae; genus Diorhabda; species Diorhabda sublineata. The sequence goes on along the minus strand of NC_079485.1, from coordinate 11,488,315 downwards.
GTTGATTGAAATACAGAGATTAAGGGGCTATTTTATACGGGAACGAGTTAGAGATTGAATGGATAAGAGATTTTCACATCTATACTAATAATAATTAATAATTGCTCATCTATCAATATTTTTTATTGTACTTAAAAATTGTGAAAAATGTATAAATGTATAAATATGAGATATTTATAACAAAAACCTCCTTGTTTATCGTTCGATGGACGAGAACTTTAAGTAAACGATGTATATAAATTTTTAATTCGGCTGAGTCGAAATTCTTGGAACAGTTGGTTATATTCATACTGAACACACTGTTTACACTACCACTACACCAATTACCACTCAAAATTACACTGTCTGACGCGAGTTACGATAATCAAGTTATGGTCTTCAGAAACTGAACGTAAAATAAAGCCTATCAACTTGACTCACCTATTTTATACAAAATTTTCCCACCATTAAAACTTCTCTCTCGGAAAATAATTCCAGAGGAGAAAACCTCCTTGGCGAGAATCCTCACATTTATTACTTGATTACTAAACTATAGAGTAAGCTCTGTAAGGAATAGGAAAGGACTTTATTGTGGATGTAGCTGTACTTAACGGTTATGATAAGAGAATTGTAAATAGGTTAATTAACCACCATAGGTTTAAGAAATCTGTACGTAAAACCACATTTTTCCAAAATCAAAGGGAAAAACAAGAAAAATTTGCTCTGGTACCTTTCAATCCTATTTAAACAAAGGGATTGGAAGGAATATTTAACAGAGTGAGTTTTAAATTGGTTTATTAATCCAACAATACATTAAACCAATTGTTGGTTAATCCTAAGGATAAAATACCAAGTTTAGAAGAGTGACAGGAAGGATATAATGCATACTTAGATATCCGTTAATGTCCGGTTTAAAGGGCATATAACTCATCAAAAATATGAACGTACTGAAAAATCAAGTATAGCTGATTAAACTGTCAGTCATAATCATGACATAAATATATTAATAATGTAAAATTGTTAAGAAATGTATCCAATAATAAATTGTTGCATCGATTTGAAAGCATTGAAATTGCTAAATGTAAGAACAGTTCAAATAGGGCCTATTCCTGCCAAGGAGGTTTTCCCGCTGGAATTATTTTTCGAGGGAGAAGTTTTAATGGTGGAATATCTCAGTCAAGTTAATAGGCTTTAGTTTATCTTCAGCTTTTGAAGACAATAACTTAGTTATCGAAACGTGCGTCAGACAGTGTAATTGTGGGTGTTAGTGTAGTCGTAGTATAAACAGTGTTCATTATTTTATACTTGGAATATTGATGTATTATCCAATTGATGTGGAATCAATTGCAAATGATCACTCAAAAATATAACGTAATAAACGTACTTAATTTTCTAGGAACAATAAATAGATGAATTAATTCAATTATATTTATTTGTCATACCTTCGAACATGAAAATTTAAGCAAAAGCAGACTTATTGATCTAATGAACAGATTCATCAATTCAATCATATTTATTCGTCATACCATGGAAAATGCTTATTGATCTGAAAACAGATTTATTGATACAATTCATTCAGTAACCCAATCATTTTTATTCATCAAACTATCGAACATGTTAATTTAACCAAAAACAGGTTTATTGATCAAAGAAACATATTAGTTATGTCTAACATCTAGATTTGTTAAAACAAAGGTCGTATTTATTTATTCAATACAAATTGTCGTTGATTCAAAAAACGCGTTTATTAATCTGACGAAACTACAGCATAGAATTTCGGTATACACAATATCAACTGTACACAGGACTATATTTTGGAAATTTTATAAAAAAATATGATTTAATATCTTGGAAACGGGAGGGCGCAATATACCCTTAGTGTCAATTGAATGAATAAGTAACTTTATATTGAATATCCACAGATCTTATTTTATTATTCATGTTGTATAATATATTTTCAAAATAAATCATTATTTATATAATCCATGATCGCTTAAAACAGCCCTCTGTGTGTAACAAAAACCGCAGCGGGCCATAAACACAACGCTATTAAAAGCTGAAAGTACCTCTGCAGCAGCGTTTCATGAATACTCAAGTTTAATATACAAAAATTTTTAGTTTTCCCATGTTTTCAATGAAAAGTCAGTTTCGGTTTGATTCTGGACATGATAAAATTAGCCAATTGAAAATATAAATCGATAATAATTAAGACGTGCAGATAAGCGATTGTACGCTTCGGTTTATTGGTGGTTCTAGCATTATATTGCGATAGTAACCCCTTTTTGTGGTTTTCAAACAGTCAGTATATAAACGAGAAAATAAGGGAAAAACGGTGCTGCTACAAATGTAGCCAATTCAAGCTCATCGGCAGATAACAATGTTTCACATATTACTTTCAGTAATTATACATTCAATATTAAGACAAAATAAATGATTCATTATTATAGTTCCAATCAGTACACAATCGCAACAAATACCGCTCGAGCAATCGAAAATAATCGATTATTTTTCACTCGATGTTAATCCTCGAAAAAATACTTGAGCTAAGCTCTCGTCGATTTTCATTACTCATATGTAAATAATCGATTCACCTCGATAATATTGGTAATTGATAATTTATTTTCCAGAAAAATCACAAAAATATTAACAACACATATTAATAAACCTAAAATATTAACTAAGAATCCAAATTCAGTCATTTACAAAGGAAACATTATTTTTCAATGTATATTATGAATATATAGTTTCATTACTCTACGGTTTCATATATAGCATCAAAACTATGTTTTTCTACGTCCGTTATAATATTCACGTTTTTTTTTCATTCATTTGCATTCATGAAGAATTTAACTTCTGAATCGGTCATAAAGCGTGAAAAAAAATATGGTAGCGGCTCATTTTTTGACGTTTTTGCATTAATAAAGTGCTGTAACGTGAAATTTTTTAACGCAATTATAAAATTATTTTATCAAAATAGTGGGTTGTGACGCTTCCTTCCTCATGTCAACTCATTTCTCCGATAAATTGTCACACTTTTATTTCTGTGTAGTATTGTTATTAGTGATGGAGAGAAATCTTCTCCCTGAGAAATCCAGGGAACAGTATTTAAAGGAATATAATTCTTTTATGGAGTGGCGTACTAAAAAGGCATAAATAACTTCACAGAAAGGGTGTTACTTTTAAACTAAATCCAAAATGTGGAAGTCTCAACACTTTAGTCGACTTATTCAAAACTGAAAGGCACCCTAAATAAGGTAAATAACGACGTAGAAATCAGTAAATACTCGAAACTCATTGCATATTTAAAAAATAAATCAAATGTATATAGACCCAAAAAATCTAAAACATTTGCCCGTGAAGAAATTAATAAGTTTCTGTTGCAAGTTCCAGACAATCATCATCTCAGGCAAAAGGTATGACAGCAAAAAATTTAAATGTAAGCTTAGATATTATTTGAAACATCTTTCAGGTTGCTTTAATATTCGGAATCGCAGGAGCTCTGCGGAGGGAGGAGTTACCTATATAAAATGAAGTGTAACGATATTAATAATACCGGAAATGTTTTAATTACCATAGTACCTGATACAAAAAATCATGTTCAACGTAGATTTGCTGTTATTGGTGAAATATCTGACAATAGATCATACTTGATGAACATTTATAAAAAAAAACCAACGACCCACAAATATCAAAACAGATTTCTTTTTGCAGTATGGAAATTGAAAATCAATATCTTTTCAAAAATTCCCTCAAACATATTTGAATTTACCTAATACGAAAAACTAGACTAAGCATACATTTCGACACTTTTCGGCGTCTCTATTAGTGGATTCCGGTAGTGATATAATTCAACTAAAGAAGCACGGCGGATAGAAATCCAACACAGTTGCGGAGGGCTACGTAGACAACTCAATAAAAAACAATATGGATTTTGTAGTGAAAATTTTAACGGGAACAACTAAGTCGACTTCAAGCACCATTGTAAATGTTCACGATCCTACCAACAATCCAATAAGTACAAATACAACTATATACGATGTTATTTCTTTCAACTTGTTAAATGCTGCCAATTCAAGTACCAATAGTAACGTAACTTCTTCTCCAGTTCAAAGTAATAATGCTCACAGTTGTACTTTTAATATTACTATTACAAAATAAAAATTGATAAAAGTTTTGTCGAATGTTTTTAAGTCTACGGTCGTAGAAAAAATATTGTATGAATCTCGCGAGTAAAGTAACTTTTTTCACTCGTAGGAATTGCCATCCTACTCGTGAAAAAAAAGGATTACTTTACTCACTTGTTTCATAAATAACTAATTTCTGTAAAAACGTGGAAGCTATAGTGCTCATTTTAATTGATTATTGTAGTGGAAATGAGTTTTTTTAATCCATATTGAGGATCTAGGATATTAAAAACAAAAAATATATCCATTTTAAGCAATTGTTTCAAGTTTGGATAGGATTTGTGGTATGTAAGTACCTCAAAATTCTAATCAAAATTCAATATCAAAAGAATGTAATAAAAGTTTACATATATACACGCATCATTGGTGTAACGCTGCGGAAAGTTTCATATGAAATTCGTGAAACTACACAGTTTTCATGTTAACTACAATTAAAAGCAAATTTCTGTTGATAGTCAGCCTTAATTGGATGCCAATTACATTAAATTGGTTATCCCATTCATGAATCTTATGACAAACACACGTCAATTATTCATCAGACATGATTTTAAGAAAATTATGATGAACTCATTCATCGAAGGCATCGCGGACATGATCGGTCTTATTTTGCAAACCTCTGACAAATAAGTTGATAAATTTTGGAGTAAAGTCAAATTGAGTGTACTGAAGTGTATAGCTGCACGAGATGCGAATTGACATCTAGAAATTGAAAAGCTTTGACATAAATATGTTTAAAGAAAGCGTGCTAAAAAGCTCGTGTGCTTTCATGGTTGACTGATAACTGATAATTACGATCGGGTGATCTTGAAGAGACCCAGTAGGGCGCAGTCCCCTTTTTAAAATAAAACTGTCGCTCTCGCACGCCCACAGTGCTATACTTTCCGGCGCTCGATACGCTCTCGGTATCAAAACGACAAATAAACTTTATACTTGAACGAACTTAAAAATGTTATTGAACACCGGGGTCTATAAAGTATGAATTGGTTGCGACTCATTTTATGTACGTGATGCAATTCTAAGATTAAAATAAAATTCATGAACTTAGTTATTTCATGATGTTATTATGCACTGAACCGTACCTGCCAACATATATACTAAGAGTTCAATATTTTCTGTCTAGAAAGGTGTGGCAATACATTAATAGTTATTAAAATTTTATTACATTTCTAGATTCACGGAAAGGATTGTATCCATTAGTTTTGCCTTCAAATAATTTCTTTGGGTGACAGTGTTGTAGTACATGTTTGATATTGATAGCTGAAAGTAGACATGTAAGAACGTAAATATAATCAAATTAAAGGCGCTCCAAAATTCACTATCTATGAAGTGATATAAATATAGTGATAAATATAAAAACACAAAGAATAAATGCAACGGCCATCCTGCAGTGGGAACCAGGGCGTAGGAGAAAGCACGAAAGACCCAGATCTTAGTATCTTAAAGAAATAAAGTAGGACTCAAGAAGTAAAGTGTTAGATGTACATAAAAAACTGAAGACAGGAATATATAGAGCAAAATTAACAGTCGGGTTGAAGGTGCATTCCATCTGGTCAATCCCACAAAAACTTTTTATCCTATAGAAATGAGAATGTAAGCAGTCGAGACAAAAATATATATATTTTTAAAATTCAGATATTATGATTTTCGCTTTTTCACACCAATTTCGTTAATATTATATGCTATTGCGCGCTCTTATCAAATTGATATTTGGTTCGTGTATGTATCTTTTACCTTCCAATTTTCCTAAAACAACTGTCTCGATTCTCATGTTGATATTGAAAAATCAATTTAAATTCAAATGTCTATTCTGTATTCCGTGCTGTCTATTGCTTCCTATTAATGTATAATTCGATCGTGTCAAGTATATATAAATTGGAACGAATTCTTGCCAACTAGTTTGTGAACGCTTTAGTTATAAGATTGTATCAATAATATACCAAAGTGTGATATTTTTAATATTTGTAACGATCTAAGCTAACATAATTTTCAATGAACAGGAGATATGTAATAAAAGAACGCATACCAAAAAATAATATTAAGTATAATTGGAGGAAAATGATTTAAACCCATAAGGTTAAACAGTCGATGGGAAACTAAAGACACCAAATGGAGAGTTAAGAATAAATTAGGAACAAAAAATTCGAACCAAGTGGAACCTATACCTGCAATGTTAACTTTATATGTACACGCACTGCAAATAACTTAATTAAACTATCCTTCATTGATAACGTATACGAGTAATATGATTAATCTCTTTGGTTTCATACAAAATGTATAGTATACGTCGTAACCACGTAGGGTAAAATCGTGTTTAGCACTTACTTTGAAAGCTGTTGATTCCCTTGCGGACCCTGTGGACGCGGACGGATCGAACACCAATAGACAATTTATGATAGTTTAAACACTAATGGCATAGATCAACTTTTTTAAAGCCGTTGAATTCCAAATTTATGACTTCATGCAAAGCCATGTTTTAATGCAATTTTTACGTTCACTCTATTTTATTAACCTTTCGTAAGAATTATTATGCTCTATTCCTACGCTTATACCCCGATGTTATACACAATCTAAAATGTTCCGAGATTTATATCTCGAAACCAAAAGCTTTTACATACGCTCAGCAGCGGTATGTTTGAATTTATTCAAAATTTCCCTTCTAATGGTAGGATGTTTTTGACACAATAAAGGGCAATGCTATTTCCATTTAACGCATTTCACTTAATTTATGAGAATTCTCCGAGAATTTGAGACTCTTGAGATACTTTTTACTGATTTTCCTTGAATAAAACACTTTTTTCTTTTGTGCTATTTCCGAAACGTTTCCAAACTCATTTTCAATCCTCTTTAATCGATAACAAGGATATGAAACACCACCCCTTCAAAACAAAACAAAACGATCATAATATGTATGACAGGTATTTTTTAAGCTGGTCGATGATTTAACATATTATGTTAATTTGGACTGATGCTTATTCGATGTTCATTTGTTGAATTTTAATATATAAAATTTTGAAAATATCTATGAAGGTTTAGTTTTTCTCATTCATTTTCAATAAAGATGATTTTTCTTCTGCATATACCTTATAAAAATTATTATCAAGGATTAATTGAATCATTCAACGGATTTTTAATTATCAGTAAAAACCAGTACATCATACGACGTCCTTACGAAAATATTTAAAAATATAAAGCATTAGTATTGTCAGGACAATGAATTCATTCGTTTACTGATGTGAGGATTCCTTTGAACCAATAAACGAATTTAGCAAAGGATGAAACTTTTATTAGGACTATGTGCTCATTTCTTATTCTATTCCGTCTAATTTCTACCTAAGCGAAGAATTCTTATTGCCTTCGACTTTTTAACAAAGAAAGACATCACTATTTACATTCAAAACCACACCAGCATTGAAATCGACAAAAGAGCTAAAATTGAGTTTTTATTTTTTTCTAAAATTTATAATAATAATAGATATAATGATATATAAAAAAATTATTTTTTTCTCTGCAGCTGGTTGTGGAAAAAAAATTTTAAATTAAACACGGATTTTAAGTTATAATTTTATTTCATAACATTTCATCTAAAAAAAAAGGTTTAATATGAAATAAAATAAGGGTTGCTAATTTCACCTCCATTTAATGTAATTGGAGTATTGAAAAAATACCCATAGCTAGTCCTTAACGAGTGCACGAAAATTACAGAATTTTAAGCTTCTAGCTTCACTAAAATTTAAAAAAAAAATGAAAACTCAATTTTAGTCATCACCTTTTAAGGGTGGTATCTTATAAAGTGGTGTGGAAATTTTGTTATAGGAAAGACCCATCTTAATTTCGCCTACATAATTTTATATATTTTTATTAATTTTGAATAGCATGATGCTATAATTATTTATATTTAGAATCAACTTTTTTAGATACCTTTGTATTCCTCTAATTTTTTTTCTACGTACTAAAAAATATTTTGCAAGAGATGCTTTGACCTGGAATTAGTTTAGATAGGAGATTAATTCCTTGAACAGTAATTTCCAGAATTTTCTGTTTAATAATACAGAATCATCAATGAATTTTCTAATAATGTAGAAATAGAGTTTAATTTATTTAATGTTTAACAATTCATTTTTATATGGTGTTATTCTCTGTGCCGTATGGTCGATTATCTTTAAAGACTTCCAGATTCACGTCTGTATTTTTAAAATTGGTATTTTGGTAAAGAGTGTACTCGTTTGTTGTATACATAAACTATACGAATTTGACCTTTTTCCTCGAGTGTAGTCCTAAAAGTTAATGACATTGGATGATGATATTTTTGCTTTATCGTTATAGTGCTTATCGGCATAGATCACTCTAAAAGAACAAAACAAGTACATTATAATTGTATAATATTTGCAGTAGATTTCAATTCAGATATGTATATAAGCTATGCCTCACTACAATTTCTATTTTCGAAAATAAATGGATATTTCAAAAAATTCTATTTTATTTCAAACTGTCTATCAATAAATTAATAAGGTGGATTAAGAGTTTGAATATGAATTTAAAAAGCAGAGAAATGTAAAGAGGAAAAATAAACAATGCAAATTTTATGTACTAGTTAAATTGATTTTTCTCAGCAATAATTTATTCTAGGCCTCGTGAAAATGAATAGGCACTACGCGTTTTAGATATATTCAAAAAGATGTTCATACTAGTTTATTCCTTTTTATTCATAACGTCGTTGAAATATTATTTGTAGCTGTTATAATATTTCATCGACTGATACAAAGGAATGTTCAAGAAGATTAATAACTGAATGAGATTCATCCTATCAAAAACATTAAATCAGTAGTCTATGGTCTCGATTCTACATATATAGGCTCGACACAATTTGCTACGTGTGCTAGCGTTGAAGGGTAATCCATCATTCTGGTCACAATCGCACAGTTCATCTATCCTGTAAGTTAGGACTGGACCAGACAATTAACATTTTATAAATATTATTGCGTAAGTATCTTTCCCAAATAAAAAATAACAAATGTTATATTATTTGGAACGCATTTGATGATATAAGCACAACGTCACGTCTAATATACACATGTAGTCTCTAATTTTATCATTTTAACTTTAGTTCGATTATTAGGATGCACAAATTGATACACCCTCCCTTAAAAACAATAAAAGCTTCGCTACTCTAGAAAATTGATGACTGCAAGTATTTCGTTAAACTGAAATGTAAAGAAAAAAATGTGATGCATCAGCGGTGCATTCAATTGGAAAATTCGTTCATAGCAACGTCTAGGAAACCACATAAACGATTTATTATTGCTTTAGCGGATTTTTCGAACTCTGATACTTTGAAATTCTAGGTTGAACATACTATAACATGTTATTATTCTTTTTTGACAACACACATTTATATAGGATCGTATTTCACTATACGAATGATTACATGTTGTCAAAGGAAAGATAACTACACATGTTCAGGATAGGAAGATAGTTGACAAAGTTTTATGGCGAACAGACATATAAGTTTAGTCATCTCAATAAAAATGATATCGTATCTTTTGATAACATATAAGATACAGCGCTGGCAAAATAAAATTCAAAAATTAATAAATTCCAAATATACAAAGTCTTCTACGTGACTATGTACATTAGTTTCTAGTGCTGATTTAAGTTGAAAAAAAAAGTTGTTATAAAGGTATTTTGGGAGTGATTATAAGACAGTCGGATAATCAATTTAATGTCACTATTCACTTTATCTCATATCAGCACAGGGTACTTTTGGTTGAGTTGAGTTGGGATTATTCAATTCAATTATTCTAAAGATTTTCGACTTGGACCGCTGGATTAGCATTTGTTTAATCTCTGCAAAATAATTTCAACAGTGTAATACTATCTTGGAGAGAAGTGAAAATCACTTGATTCCCCTTTTGGACCTGAAACCTCAGAAGTTATACAGTGGCAGAATTGAAGCTTTCCTAAACAATTAAAAAATTCGTCGCACTCTCGGTGCGATCTCGATTCACGTTAATTCATGTCATTTGAGGTCATTAGGCCAATAGGATCAATGAGATGACACTTTGGTTCGTTTAATTAATTGTTTCATAATAATGCCTAAAATTTATTTCATTTCGGCAAATCTACAGCTAGAGAAGAATTATATAGAAAAACCACAGATTGCTACATGTTTCCTCTGAAGAGATATCGCTGCTACAGATAGACGGGGACACGGAAAAAACACTAGTAAAAGCACACTTTGCCCCAAAAACGTGCAAAATATCATCAATCAGAATGACACATATATCATGAATTTGTGTTTTAAATTTATATAAATGGATTAAGTTTGTTAATCATGAAAAAAAATACTTTTTCGTCAACCTAATATATTTCACAAACATCAGACATTTGTTAAAAAACTTCACGTTTCTATGTATATGAATAATTTCCAAGAATTCTCTTTTTCTCATATTTGACTCTATTTCATTGAAGAACTTTTATAATTGAATGTATGTTGAAATTGGAATCAATTTTATAATTATAGTTCAAAACCTTAGATGGATCTATCAGCATAAGTTGTCGAATTTGACACAAACCTGAACAATTTAATATTAGTATGCTTTTTATTTACAGTTTCTTCTGATGATTCATTATCCTTGTGATGTACTCACGTTTTTTTTTTATTCTGATTATAGTGTTAGTCGATTTTAAGAATATAAAATAACTTTCAATAAATTATGTATATTGCGAATCTATCAATGTTATGCATTTGCTCCCAAAGCCTCAAAAACACTTAGAACGTTTAAATAAATCGGCTGATAGCTATTAACAATACTAAATTAACTGCAAAGGATTTATTATGAAGTTCACGTAAATAAATTGATTAAAATTCGGTCTAAAATTGAATTGAATGAAATTTAAATTTTTTCAAGGATGATTAGTAGTTTAGGTTCAGACCCTCAGTCGATTTTAATTTGGTTAAAGCAAATAATATTGTCTTAAACCATCTAAGTCATTTCGAGTAACGTTATTTGAGACGTCGGCCATATTGTCGTGGGGACAAACGAAGACTTTATTTCATTTATATGCTTCCAAAATACAGATACAGAGCAATAGAAAATAAAATGATTTCTGGTATTGAACATATTTTAAATGATATAAATTCAGATTATTTTCTTAGTCAAAGTTTTCCACTATCCTCATTATTTTTTACGTAGTGTTCAGGATGAATTTTTCTGGAAATATGAAATTTCTAATCACACATTTTTAGGATTAACATCAACTTATTTCTGCTTCATCACACATTTTTCTACAGTACTAATGAGATCAGATCATCTGTGAAAAAAGCAGCAATCACAAAGAAGGCGATTCCATTATCATAAATTTATATCGTTCATGATAATATAAGTATGTCAAGCTATGGAGAAAATTTGACCAAGGCCACTAAATAATGCAACAGACCAATCACATTTGAATCACTTATTATTATTATAATATATTGGATTACTTATGTCCAGCTGCGACGAAAAAGTAAAAACTCATATGCTATCTACATTAATGAAATGCTCAAAGTTGTTATATATTTAGTTGTTTTCATTTCCAGCCGAAATCATTATAGGTAGTAATCGTCAATCACTAATTCGAAAATCGTATTGGCTCACAGAAAGTAGCGTGATGATCCATATAAATACATAATTTCCAGTTATTGATAAAACTAAAGCAAATAAATGAGATGTACAAAAGTAATGAAATATATCTTCTAATGACCACCATCAATCTAAATACTACAAACAGAAATTATATAGAACGGTGAAAGGTACAAATTAAAGCATTAGTGTGATTGTAATTAAAGCTTTGATATAGATCTAACCTGGTCTGAGTAGAGTTGTAATTAATTCTTTATTCGTTTATTGGTTTTGGTGTAGTATAGAAAATAAATATCATTAATGGTCATAGGAATGGAAGTATTATTGCTAAGCTAACACAAAGCTATTCGACAATATGTATTTACTATCTGAATATATAAATCAATAATTTATAAAGTACCTAAGAGGTCTTAAGGTAACAGAAGTGTTTCCAATTCCCATATTATTGTAAGTTTGACAACTTCAGGAGTATTTTTAGACATAAGCCAAGCATTTGATAAGATATTGCACGACAGCTTGCTATTTGAAATAAAACTCTTTCGACTCCATTTTTCAACTTACATACTCATATTTATAAGATAGACTCTTTAGAAGAAAATAAAAAAAAAAACGTCCCAATTGAAACCCATTGAATCGGAGTTCCACAAGGCACCATCCTAGGATCAATACTGTACGTAATATTCATCGCCGACTTCCCAGTCTCTAATTACACCAGGCACATTTGCGGACAACACTGTTATTCTCTCGAACCACTAAGATCCTATAATAACATCTGCAAATCCTCAGTAATATATATTCGAAGTAGAAAAATGGCTCGACAGGTGGAAAATAAACTTTAACGATAGTAAATCGCAACACCTAACTTTTACACTAAGAAAAGAAAAATGTCCTTCAATATACATTAACAAGGTAGAAGTTCCAAATTAAGCTGGAGAAAACATATTAAAGAGTAACACATCCAAATAGACCTTAAAATGAGAGAATCGTATTGGTTGCTAGGCAGATAATAAAAAATGTCGTTAGAAAATAAAATCATATTGTACGAGATTGTCATCATTCCTATCTGAACATATAGCATAGAGATGTGGGGCTATGCTAGCAAATCGAGTATAAACCTTATACAAAGAGCACAATCTAAGATTCTGCGAACAATTGTTGATGCTCCCTGGTATATTTCAAACCAAATCATACACGAATACCTTCTAATTGCAACAGTACAAGGCACAATACAACAGAGATGACAAATGCATTACCAGAGGATGGAATGACATGTTAGTTCCTTACTCCTACCATTGATGCAAGGAAGAGACGAACGAAGACTAAAAAGATGCTGACTATCAGTCCTAAAACGAGTTTTCTCACTGAAGAAATCTCATTAGGACATATGTGAATTTTTTATATATTGTAATATTCAAGTTAACAAAATAACCTAGAGAATTGTGAATTGTGATTGTTATTAAATGAACGTTAGAAAAAATATTTTCATTAGACTTCGATTTGTATAGCAAAAATACAAAGACGAAATAATTTTCAAAGTGAAGTTTGAATTTTTTCCTTGGTATCTTTTGAAATAAAAATAATTTTAAAAGGTTAAATAACTTAATTTCTCTGGTGTAAAGTTTTTCATTCAAGCTATTAAAGTTCTTTTGTTGTTAGCATATTTTCCGGTTTACAAAGAGACTTCAATGAAACAATATGAAAACAGTTTGGTTCATTTGGTATAAACATATTCAAAGTAGGATTGGATGCAAATTTACGATAACTGAAATTATGAAGACCTCAAAAATTGATGAATTACATAAGAACCGTTTTTTCGCTTTGATGAAAGTAATTGATAATCAATATACGCTTAGAGGTATTTTTCTGGAATAAAAAAGCTACAATGAATTTATAATATGTTACGTATTGGTGGATTAATTTTGAAAATTTGTAATTTGGTAAAAACAAAAAACACTAATTTTTCAATCAGAATAATTAGAATAACTATGAAGGCTTTCTTTAGAACATATTTTACAATGTTCTGAAGTAGCTTGTTTGAAGGTGCCTCTTCACTTGCAATAAAACCGCGAACCGAATAACATTACGTTCTTGTGTGAACATCACAAGAACTCTCACACTGCAATTATAGTGCGTTATCAACAATTAATGAAACTGACTCAAATTGGAAATTACATTGAAAGAAGCTGGGACTACAAATGAATTATTACCCCTGAAGTCAACAGAAAGTTAACTAATAATAACTTTGAATGAAAAATGTCATTATTAATTTGTTGCCAGCCTTATTATTTGAAAGAGTTATTAATTTTGTAGGGGTAAATATATTATGCTACTAACAACTAAATACTTAATATAAAAAAATTATGTTCGTTATAATATCCTGTAATTTGTGTAATTACTGGAATTTCTATTTTAATATCTGTAGAATAGCATATTCTGCGTGAAGCTGTAAATCACAATGTTAAAGCGTCAAGAAACCAATGACAAACTTCAAACTTTTTTTGATGTTTGTTTTAGGTTTTGTTTTCTTCTAAATGTATCCGTTATCCTTTCACTAAAATCTGCTAAAATTAAATTCACTGAAGGATATAAAGTATAAAACATTTGAAGATATTGCTCTTGATTTTTGCAGGTTTTTGTATCCTAATTACTGAGCAATAAATGATAACACTTACATTGCATTCATTCACATTCATGAATATGTGAATCAATGAAAAGTATTAAAATTACAATCAGTATTTTTTGACCTCAATTTTTTGGCTATTTGACTATATTAAGAGCAGAATGACAATTTCAATGTATTTCGTGTACTTGCGTCAGATTCTAATTGTTAACAAATGGTTTGGAGAGTAGACTTGTTATGATCGCCGCGTCGAACTTTGGTTTATTTCCATACCGGCGTAGGAAGCGATGTAATAATGGATTTGCTGTTGAGCTAGGTGCAGAAAACTGTTTGATAGGCTATTTTTTATGGTAGTTGACCTCCATTTACGTTTATTCGAAGCAGTATGAGTGCTGGGCATTTCGATGGTGGTGTCCTCCACAACACTTATCTGTTTTATCTAAATGGATGTCCACAAGTCCTTGGTGACTGAGATGGTTACGGAAAATTTCAATTCTATAACAAGACGTGCAATACGTGGACATGTGTTACGACTTGTAGGCATCAACCTGAATAAGGAAAACGAGTTGTTTGTAAGGTATCACCATCATAATACCCAGTTATCATACTAGCTTGAATAGACATAAGTGGTAATCGATTACCATATTAAATATTTCCATAAGCAGTCCTCTGCACATATCTCAACAACAAACCCATTATCATATTGCTCCCTACGACAACTTGACAAGTTTCTATACCCTCATGCACACCTAAGTATCAGCTCAATAATTAACGTCAATATTTCGTCAAGAAACGCACTATTACGGGCCCGGTATGAAAACAAACGTTTGCAGGAAATTTGAACTTGACATAAGTGAACTACGTTTTTATGTTATTCTGCTCTATATATGGTCAGATATTGCCAAAACCTTATGTCAATAAAATATTTATTATGATTGTGAAAGTATAATGGATACAATTAAAAACAACGAGAAAATAATGCACAAACATCATAAAAAGTAAAAAATGTTACATTAGTTTATTGTCAGGTTGTGTTTTAACATTGTTATCCTAAGTTATCCAGAATATCCATACCTTTATTTAACATCTTCGTAACTACTGGGAATTTGAAACATGAAATGGGGGTCAGCAGAAATTCCAATCTAGCCTAACCAAAATAACATCTTAGATATTAGACGCCTAATCAAAATTGATCAAATATTAAGCCTTGACACTAAATTAGCAATTCACATTCCTTTTTTTATTTCAGGGATAATAATTTATTTGAATTAATATCTTCTTTCACTGTAATTTCGAACAGAGTGCAAATTTCATTCTCATCACATATCGACCTATTTATAATCAGCCCTTTTATTTAGAAAGTGCTCACTTTTGAATTTAATTATTAACTGTTGACATTTCTGTCAAATATTCATGACGTTAGCAAATGCAAATTTAATAATGTGATGTGTGTTGCATAAATTGATTAAATTAGTATTATTATTATATTTATACATTTTAAATAAAGATGTAGATAGTTTAATGCACCTAATTATTGTAATATCTTGATCAATATTCATAAATAATGATCATTTACTTTTTTATCGACTTATATAAAAAATGCACATCTTGCCATTTTATTGCCATACCAATACGCGACGATAACCGATGCTTTCTGGTGATTTCGACAGTATACCATTTGACATTCACAGTAAAACCTATTTATTTTTCGATATTGTGAAAGTGTGTTCCAATTCTCATTTTTCTCCAAGCGAATTTAGGGTCCATCGGGTCTACCCTATTAAAGAGCCATTTATTTTACTTTTCAGATCGGCGACTCCATTCCGCCTAGAATTCTCGTAAATATTTCGACTGTCCACCTGCCAACGAAGGTGATCAGAATATTGAAAGGGTGAGTAGATGTGGAAATGGACAGGGTTGGATACTAACCTCCGTTTTTCACCACAAAATAGATAGAATTAAATTTACTGCGAATAACATTAGTGATAATTAATCTTGTAAATTTACCGTCAATTTGAATTATTGGAATCTATAATAGCTGCCTATATAACAAGAAATTTAACACAATTTTATTGCGCATTATATAATTGTGATGAAGTATAATGAAATTTAAATGTACAAGGTTTTCTTCTTCGGTCTTTCGTCACTTCACGTCTTATAAGGGCTTTTCGGGAACCATGATCTAGGAACAGGAAAAACCGCAAATCTCAGTAACCTATCAATGACGCTGCTCATGAGTATTAATTATAGACAGCAATTTAATGAATAATTTCGGACGACTACGACCTGATGAATTCGATCAGTTGTCGAACAACAATAAATGTGATCCGAGTTAGTTTCCAAACATTCAGATAATTATCGCGTTAAACCGATCATGGTGTCAGAAAAGTCCTATAGCGTCTCGGAATATCTCACAAACTTATGAGTACAAACTTATAGAAATAGGGTAAAAGGGAGCAAAATCGAAAATTCAGTTTTTTATCATATTATTAAAAAAACTAATTTTAAAACAGAAGAGGCCTAAAATCAAAAGCATTTAGAAGCATTAATATATCAAATGGTCTAAAAATAAGAAATTAAAGAAATCTAAATAAATTTATCGTAAACAATTTAAAGTTTAATGGGGTTACTTTATCATATACAACAAATTATAATAAATCTAATATTCAAAAGTCACAAACCTATCTAATAACAAACAAGAATAACTTTGTATTCGATCATAAACATTTAGGAGTTATTTGGATACTTATATAGACTAATTAATACTAGATAAACTTTTTATTTATAAAATACAAACAATTTCAATAAATGAAATGGATATTTCATGGAGAATGGTTCATGATGAAACACTTTAGATTACGCATATTAAATAAATATGCGTAGTTCAAAATATTTATTCCGGTCCTGATTGTAGAGATGTGTGAATACGCCGCAACAGTTGGAACAATGACAAACAATTGAATTTGGAAACTGGAATGTATGTACTCCTATTATGGGCAACAGATTACTATTTGGAGAGAACAAAACATGTTCTCTAATGTGTTAATGCTCAAATAGACACGTCTATGAAAGGCCAACCTGTAGAATATTAATGGCGGCCTAAAAGGACCCGATACGAAAGGGCGAACCAAACACTTGTCAATTTGATTTATTTAGAGGAATATGGAACGTTTGCCCGTTCTAATTGATTGAATGTGAATGTGGTTCTCTATTGTTAACTGAAGTTTGTTGGGTTAACGACAAAAACTTGTACGTTACGAATATAGTTCGAACTGTTAAATTCAATTGGCTTCGCCCACCTGTTTTTTCTGTATATTCCTAATTATCCCTTTTCATTCATAGTTTCAAAATGAAGAAAACCAAAATAAATAAATCGGTTCGTTGCAGCAAGATCATTATATTCGTTATAATATTAACGTGAAACAATAAAATTCAGCCTAATCTATAAATAATCAATAGCTTTAATTAATTCTGATTATTTTCTAGGAAGACCCTATCATTAAAGATATACAATTTGATCAACAAAAGAAAATCTCAAACTTAATTTTACTAGCATCCAAATTGTATAGTTTTAAACAGTCATTTTCCCTGGAGCCATATGTAGCAAAAACCAGTGACAATACTACACCCAGTTATTCAAAAAATGCATTGTAATGCATGCGACAATAATGGATGCAACATTTTGACCTTTTAGCGGTTTCATGCGAGTATTCTGCAATATGGAGTGAAAGATTGGGAATAATACTTCTTTCATTGTAGATAATTATATATCACTCTAATCATGGAAAAATAATTTGTGTCCTTTCATCCATTGTAACAAAAATGCTACAAAAATCGAAAAAATGTTAGAAAACATATAAGATTCCGATGAGAGCTTTGTATATCACCAGAATAATAAAACTGGAGGGCTAACGCTTATAAGCGAATATCCTCATAACTCAATACGAGACGGTAAGATCTTTTCCAGTATTATCTAATCTTCTTGATCACCAATATAAAATTGTATTGTCCAGTATCTTGCCTATTTATTTTTCTATTTGATGTTATTATGTATTATTATATATTATAAAATTGTTACACTCAGAAGAAATTTTTTATCAGTGGTCTACAGTCATAACAATTAATAATAGTGACCAAAGGATAATGTAGTGAAATAGTTTACGTATAGTAGTAAATCTTCAAAACTTTGGTGAGCAGTTTTACGCAGAGTGAGTTGTCATCATATAGCATCTTCAGCAAAAAATCTGTTTTTGTGAATATGGCTGAAAATATTCATATTATTACAACAGTCTGCGCTAAACATGGTCATTATGTTCCAAATGATCAAATTCAAGATAACATTCTTTCTGGGTGTAAGACATCTATTGCTGCTAAGTATATGTAGATATTGTGTGTATAGACATGATGATGTAAACTGAAGTTATTTAAGCAGCTTGCCTACATACATTAGCCCTCACTATCTCTACGCAGATCAGGTGATCCAAAATGGTGGTGAAATATTACCATCGCTATATAAATTGGAGTACATTTGAAATAAGTTGATATTATAGAGTGGCCTCATAAATAATGTAGATTTCCAATGTTCGAGTTGTTTATTAAAAAAAGGAATCCTAGCTCATCGTATTCTATGGTTTCAACCTAACATTCAGGAACTCTTTGAGACCTTGGCAAAATTTCGCGATGGATCTGAAAAAATAGTATTCTGACTGTCAAAGTCGGGACTAAATGCTGAATATGGTATGAGTTCAAAACCACCAGGTTCTTCGATCATGTTCCTCGTAACTTCCGCAGTATGTGGCTTAGCATTGCTTTATTGAAAGATAATCATCTTTTGGTTAACTAAACCTGGATATATCTCCAATAAAACCTCATATATTTACATCAGCTGTCCACTATATACCTCGGCATTGATAGCTCGATCATAATTTATATAATAAACACACTAAACCTTCATAATTTCAACAGGCTTTCTGCTCGAATCCTTGCAACAGGTTCTGGTAATTGTCCTCTGGTTAACCACTGAAATTCCATGTTCGGGATATTTATATCAATCTATTTCAAAGGTTTTGTTTTAATTGTAAGAAAAAAATCAGTTTACGGTCCATTTAAACGTTTTTTCCAAAAAATCACACAAATAGCATTAGGACAAACTCAATAAATATAATTACACCATATTTTAAAAAAAATTTATAGCTGTTGCGAAATTTCATTCACAAGTGTTTTTGTTTGTTAATAACTGCACCATATCTCATAGCTTAACATGGAAACAAAGAATATTTATTTCATATTCGGCAGCGCCATTTGCGGTTGCATAAAATGCATTTTTTTCATGTGATCTGTTGAATGGAACTAATAAATATCTGAAATGAGTGTGCTAATAAAGTGGCGAATGAAAGAGATAAATCGATCAGTGGAGTAGTATACGAGACCTTCCTCATTCAGTCGGCCTATCTATTGGTATAAGCATTATTATAACAACAACTAGAAAATATTATAACTAGACGTAGAGTACATCAACTTTATTCTTATATTTATTAACACACGTAGCGTTAATGCTATAGCAATCACAAATGGGACGATACCGCTATAGATTAAAAAGAAACAAGAGGGGAGAGTCGAATCATTTGCAAAAACAAGAGGCGTTTCATCTAGATAGTGTGAAGCAGCATATCATCAGAAGGGCAACTGCATTCTATCGAAGATATTGTATACGAATAGAATCTTTTTTACTTATTATGTAATTATGATTAATATTGGAAATATTTTTCTTTATTTCAACAGGAATTTTAACAAACATAAAAATTGTTAAATAAGATGAAAATGGTACTTGGAAAACAAGAATAATATCTAAACTGAAAATTCAAGATATATAAAAATCATTTAGAATTCTCCATGACTTAATTAATACAATGAATTGATACAAAGTACAATTTTTTTTATATAAAATGCAAGCGAGAGAGGGTGACCTTTCTTCTATGCTGTAAGCTGTCCAAGTTTTTGGATCGCCTAAAGTCGAATGGCTCTCTTTTGTATTGAGTCGAGCATTTTAAAAGTTTGTTTTGAAGCCGTACTCTTAATGTGCGAGCAATACCTCAAAGATTGACTAATCTGGGCTATATAGAGAATTAAAAGCTGTAGCGGGGTATTAAGTTTTTTGGTCTTAAAGAGGAATCCAAGTTTTTGTGAAGCAACCTTAGCTAATTCGGCCACATGACTATGCCAGGACAATGTGTGGTAAATTGAGATTTTATTATTATTAGAGATATTAAACACATCGTTGAACAAATAAAAAGTGGAAAGTCGATGCAGTATTCATCTTTTCAAACTGTAAATAATGGGAAAGGGCTCGTATTTTAAATTTTTGTTCGCCTTAATATTTCTCGAATAAGTATGGACCGTGAATGCATCAATTATGAAGATTATGTAAGTATTCATGAAATATTAAATACAGCAGAAAGCAACTAGATACTATTAATAACAGTCAAATTGCAAATCCACATCTTTAAAAATTATTCTGCATTTACCTACAACTTTGCCAGTTTGTTGATTCCAAAAACATTTTAATGTTACGTTATGTATAATTCAAAGAACATTAGCCAATAATTTAAGCCATAATGGTCACTAAATAAATGTAAAAAAATTAATATTTCTACCCATTACAAGGTATATAATGTTGACTGTCTGTACTATCCACAAAATCAGTACTAACCACACTCGATGGTCACTAAAAAAGATATAAAGTCAATCAAAATATTATGCAAATAAATTATAAATTAATGAGGCAAAATGTGGCGGAGGCCAAAATAAGATGAAGAATGCGAAAAAGCCCAGGACGAGGTAAACTCAGCACTATTAGAATGACCTGTTTTCTCCAGTGTTCCATAGTCAATTTAGCGAATAACGAGGAGGGAAAAAACCTAATGAAGTGATCTTCTAAATTCGCACAATGGACCTTCCGCGCTGAAGTGCCTCCCAATTGATTAAAAAAATGTTATTCAAACATTGGAATACGATATACGATATATCATAACATAAGTTCACATTAGTTTGATACTTTTTAATTAACGTAATTAACTTTGAAGTGGTCGACACTAAAATCTTCACAAAATCGCCTAGCTTGAAATTTTTCACACCAAATTGTCTCAATTGTATTTTGCATTGAAATTAAGCTTATCTATTTGCTTTTCTGATCACACGATCTGTATAAATTCATGTTTGCCAACCGATTTCTTACGTTGAGATCGACTCTTAATGTGATGTTCAGTTGTAAGAGTTGATCTGTTAACTATGTTTATATTGTTCAAACTTTTATACAAATTTACTTTATATATTTGAATTTTTTTTATATTCAATTATTATAATTGAATTTTAATTTTTATACGCCACTGAAATGGTTTCTAAACTCATACCAGCGCTCGATCACACTATTTGTTTGATAAATTCAGTCTACGCCAAATGGAATGTAATTCCATCGGGGGATGATTCCACTGGGAAATTTTCCGTTGGAAACTAAATCCGTCACGTTGGAAATTGTTTGATATCGGTAAATCGCTGATCACCAAATTTATGATATGCTTATAATGATACAAACACACAATTTATTGTATCAGGACATATCATAAACGCAGGACATTCATGAATCCACTTGTGAGTTCTCACCAAATAGTAATCGACGTATTTGATCACCACTGTAAAATTATCATTACGGGGAAATGCATGAATAAAAAATGAAATTATCAATTTCATCAAATTAAGGTGCTCACCTTGATATGCAATGTAGGGTACATATGACAACAAGAATGATTGCCATGATATTAATTAATTTTCTTATGCCGTAACCGACTAAAATAAGTACTAAAAATAAATAAACGAATGATTTAATGGAATATACTGATGAAACAGCTTATACAATTAAAAAACTAAATTATGTTATAAAAATAGTAATTTATAGATTACACCATCAATAATTAACGACTTTTTTATATTTTTTCATATTTTCACCTTATAAAGTGTGAAAAAAATTACAAATATATTGTTTTTGTTTCCTCTCTTTTCCGTGACTACGCTTAATTCCCTTTTTTATCTTCTCTCTTCTTCTTTCGTCCATACTTTCCGCGTCTAATGTCCATTCTGTTCACATCTTATTATTCTTATTATTGATTCATCATCATCCTTCATTTTATGTCCGTCGCACTTTGTTTTGTTCGTGTTCTTATGTATATGAATGATCTAACTGTTTTAATTAATTTTTTTCTTTCTTCATTATTAATTCAAATTAATTAATTAATGTATACTTTGTTCATATTATTTACCGAATTTCATCACCCTTAATTAATTTAATACCAAAGCAATTCGATTTCTAGTTATTTTTAGTTCACTCTGATTATAAACGTATTACATATTTGGGACATTTAATGTGGGTTTTCCTTCCAAGTGCTTGAATCCTCCATTACTAACACGTGCTTTTATAATACATTCCACTGCAATTTGACGTTAAGGGCGGGATGTGGGTGTCAATTTGGTAGTTTAAAAGAGTCTGTTGCGAGAACTTGTTTAAAACAAACTTATAAGATCTTTATTTGTATATTACTTATAATTACACATTTCAATTTTTCACGAATAGTTTTATATTCCTCATTGAATAAGATTATTTTATAAACTTTTTATATTACGTTCTTTTAGTGGTGATTAGTAAATAAATGTGCTTCGAAAGCTTTAAGTTTCTTACTTCACTACCACTTCGTCAGAAAAGGTACAGCAATACACCGATTCTTCAAAAGAACAAAGCCATAACAGCCATAAAAGCCAAATAGTTACTACTACTTCTATTTTTACTGTTCGCATACTTTCCAGACATTTATATGTGGTTAATATTTCAAGTATCTCTCTTTTTCATCTAATTCTCTTATTTTGGAAATTCCAGTTCACTATAATTACTTACCTTCCGTTTCTGTATATTTCGTTATTTCTTGAATTATCAAATTAGTCAAAAATAGGTTTGTGCAATAATTACTGTTATATAAACAAAATAATTCAATTCCATTTGAGAAAAGAAAAAAGAAACATTTTAAAAAATTTTCTTAGTCATTTAAATATATAATTTCATTTTATTATTTATCATAAAGACACATAATAAATTTACTATGCAATGTTGTAATTCCACCACTATATTAACTTTAACTTACAAAATATATGTTTTTAATTTATTTTACAACAAACAACCTTTCTCTGACAGACTATTATGTTTTATGAAGAATGACATTGTTGTGTTTTATTTTCTTTTACAATCTCTCCTCCCATCTAAATTACAAATTTACTTACAGTAAACGGCGGTGCTATCGCCATCTATCCAATGTTGCCGTAGTAACTCAAATCACAAATTTTTTCTTATGATTTTACAATAAAACATAAATCAAAATACTAAAAATTTTTGAAAATCTTCAAAGATTGTTGTTGAAAAATAATAAACAGTATAATTACTATTTAAAATTTATACTCAAAGATCCTAAAATTGCATCTCATTTTAGTAAATATTCTCAATTGTCAACGAAAATTACTCAAATTGTATTATAATTTGGATTCATACACGCTAATTAGAATCTAGTTCTAGTTTGTAGCAAAACAATTGTAATTTTACAAAAAAAATTACAGTGTATATTTCTGCCTTGAACCGCTGCCTTTCGTTGTTCACATAACATACATGCAAATTGGACTATCTATTACCAAAAGAAAATGATTCTATAGAATTACAACGATGGTAACAGTATGGTAGATCCATGAAAAAATATTTCATCAAAATAATAAATCAAAATGTTTGGAAGTGTTATTATGTAAGAGTATGGTGTACCATATGCACTAGGAATTGATTTGAATCTATTTGAGTATGCTCTGAAAAATCAGTCATAGTGTGTAGCCACGCAATACTTATTACCTACTCTATTAGAATAGGAAAATATTTCTTTAGTAATATCTCTGGGGAAGGTATTTGGTAATTGAGAGGCTCATTTTCTTACGATTTTTCCACATTTTTCTATTTTCTAATTTTATTCATCACAGCTCTGATTATTAATGATTTCAACTTTTTAAACTAAAATTTTGTAATTTTTTTATGTTTCCTAAATCATATCATCTTAATAATAAATTGTAGTACATATACTACCTTCATCACAAGTTTATTTTTTGCAAGGGACATTGCCTTTCTCTTTTAAATGTTGTATAAGAAAGCTTGGTTCACGTAATAGTGGCATAACGAATGTATTTAAATTTTCACTTTCGTAACCATTAATGTAGAACGAGGAATCGGAAGTATGTCACGTCACTTGAACGTGCAATAGTGGAACATCGATAATGGTGCCCACTCAAAATATACAAGTTATGCATAAATTATAACACAATGTGGTTTCACTGTGACGTAAAATTCCAGGAAGATAACATAAAATGACTAGGCAACTTCTATAAAAAAATATTTATTATTGGAAATAGAAAGGTCCAATGAAATTAACAGAAATTCTGTTTGTTCTCTCGAATACTGAGATATATTATCAAAGCTTACTTAGCAGGGTCTACTGTATGGTATCTAATAGGGTTGTTATGGAAACGTACAACTTCAACCTGAAAATGTCAGCACTTATCAATATAAGTTCGGAAATGCACACGCTTTGAGAAATTCTCCAGAATTTCTACTATTTTGAACTTTCAGTTTCTATTTGGCAATCGTATAAATGGGTCGTTATGAAAATTTTTCTGAAATGGGAGAAACTGAGCATCGAAATTACATTAAATATTTGTTTTTCAAAAGCAATATAGCTACGCAAGTAAAAAGAGGAGTTAGACACTCTGTAAAGAGAAATTGCATCGTCTTTTACAAGTGGTAGATTTTTATGCATCTGAATTCATACGTGTACGGGATGGTTAGAACTGCGACAACCAGCAATATCATCTGAAAAATTAACCAAATATTACTGGATGACTTTCAGATTAGAGGAATAGAAGATGCTATCGGTATATCAAAAGAACGCATTGGTCATATCCTGACTGAAGAATAACATGTACGCGTAAGCTATCTGCGCGTTGGGTGCCCCGTTTGTTCAGTTTGGACCAAAACTGCATTCGAAGGAAACATTGCCGAAACGAAAATAAAATCAAGGAAGTGGATTGTAAAGGGCGAACCTGAGATAGGCAAAGATGGTTTCATCGGCAGGATAGAGATCATTTTTTGGGATAGTTTTGATAAGGTAAAGGAAAAAATTGCAAAGAACCGACCAGGTTTGGAGACAAAAAAAATTTTTTTATCAAGACAGCACACTCCCGTGATCGCCACGTGTAAAATTCACGAATGGCACTTTGAATTGGTTGACCATCCACCGTATTTACCAGATCTGGACATTTTCCTATTTTCTAGCCTCAAAGTTTCATGTGCAGGAGACAGATTTTCATCAGACGAGGATATTAAAAACTAAAAATGATTAAGGAAAAAAATGTCTTGTTTGTTTGTTGGGTTGGAAACTTTTCATATAATCGTCATAAAGATAAATAAAAATATGTAATTATAAACACAGACATGAGAGAAGAGGATGTAAATCGAACCGATATAAAAAATAGATAAAAAAGAGTTGAGAAATACATAATAAGAACAATACTAACCAGAAAACATACAAAAGAATGCCAACGAGACAATGGAATGAGATATAATAATAACACTGCAGAAAGAAAGGAAAAAGTGAGAGACAAATGGAAAACTACTTACATGTAAAAATGTATTCATGAAAAAGAACAGAAGCAGTTAGTTTTTAAATTTCGTTTTTTTTTTTGGTACCATATTTGGATGCTTTTTATAATACTTTTCTATTTTTGATGCTTTGTAACATTCTTCTATCGGAAGCTCTTCACCAAGGCTTTCTCCTCTCTTTATATTGGCTTCTTTTTGAAATCTCTCGGTTATATAGATATATAATTGAAGTAGAAAATATATGAATGCAAGACTGACCTAAAAGTGTACCTTGGTCTCAGTTGATGTTATATATAAGAGTTTTGGACTGAAAGAAGCAATAAGAATTTTCTGGTCCCTTTCCCAAATAAAAAAAATAATAATAACCTTCCCAAATGCATTCGTTTCCTTGTGCCGTGGTCTTTGATTATGTGCATTATTTAAGATAAGTGTTATATTGACACTGTTAAATATTGACCGGAGAGAGAGTACACATTTGAAAAAATAATTATTCCTTTCTTATCTTGTGAAAGAATAGAATTAGCAAAAAAGTGTGGCATAACAATTTTCTACGTTATCTCTAATATTTTATTAATATATACGGTTATTGTGAATAAATCATGTTAATGATATTTATCTATGGCTAGGAATGTATTTTGTTTCTTTCCATATAATTTTAGTTTCCCATTACCATAATATAAATTGTCAGTGGAGATTCTGCTCTCAACGTCTACTATTACGTTATGATTGTTACATTACTAGTTAGGTGTTTACTTTCACTATTCTTCATTATATTATGAAAAATCCTCACCATACTAGTCTGCGATCAAACGGTTCAATCCTACCATATAAATAATCATAGCAATATTTTGATGTATCGCTTGCGGGAGATACTGTACTGGTCGACTGTTTTTGAATGTTTACTTTCGATACTATAAATGTATTGTAGAGCGGGGGATCGGATTTGCAATATGCAAGGTGAGCGGGCCCAAGGATTATTTTGTTAGTCGTTGAAGTGAAACACAATCAGTTCTAAAATGCCTTGACTATAACAGTGGTCTACAAAACATGGTGTGGGGGAGAATAATTATTAGGATAATTTTCGCGATTTGTTTGATATTACTTGTAGTGACCGATTACTCAGGAATTTTACAAAAATTAATTGGTGGGAATAAGTCAGAGGATCATCATGTTTCACCGAGACCAACCAATCCTGGATACGGTGATTCTAAGACCGATATAGATATTGATGCTGATATTGAAGAAGAATCTGTCAAACATTTAGGTGAGATTTTAAATTTCAAATTATATTACACCATTTATATTTTTTTCATTTAATTTACAAAAATATCCATATTATTTCTTCTAACTATGGATTTGTGGATAAGAGAATAAAGAACAAATACTTGAATACTAAAGGAGTACGCAATATAAATAGATATAATTTTCATATGATTAATTTATTTATATGAATCTCAGTAAATTAATCACATAAAACATATGTAACTGTACTGAAATTTGGAAAATGTGCTGTGTTAATTTTTTTACCTCAATTTGAAAAAATATTGAGGAGTCACAATTTTTTGTTTTTTCTTTTATACTAGGTGGAATACGTGAATAGAACTGAAGGATAGAATATACATACATCACTTATCACTGATACTAGAAAACATTTTTTTGCTGTTGTATCTATAACAACAACCAACAATACTCTTTTTACTCAATCTCTGAATAAACCTAGAAGAGCTTGAGTTGATATGGACATCTAGTCAAAAACTTTGTTCCTTGAGCACTAAGAAGAAAGCTCGTAGTGATCTACACTAAAACAAAGAAGCTAAAATGATAAGATCTTCCGATATTATTACCAAACAGATCTATAGAATGAAAACATTGAAACAAATTGTATTGGTTCATACATAAAAACCCTAGATAACAAAACAAATGTTTGGAATATTTGACAATAAATATCTGAATAGGAGAACCAATTTATTAGTAATTAAATAGAGTCCCACTATTTTTCTAATCTTCTTGTTATAGAGTGAATTAAATTCCAACTAATATTTCCAATTAAAATAAGGTCTTCCCAAGGGGTTTCAATGGTTTCCCATAGCTCTTCTTGTTTCTGGGGCTTATTGTTTACCAACCACCCTCAAAAATTATCTATGTGATTTGTATCCTGAGTATTTGCCGACCCTGGTAAAGTCTCAATATTGTTTTGTCAGAATCATTGCCAAATTGTGCGGGCGGTGTGGACAGGACAATTACAATGTTTCTAAATAAAGTCGTTACCATCATAAGTTTGATTTACCGATGGCAACATAATATTGTCTAGGTAAACTTGAGTTCAATCTGACACCAATTCTCCAACAAACGCTAGGCCCATTGATACTCATCTAAGCCTAAACATTTACTGAACATTTGCCGGTCATATTACTTGAATTTTTTAGTTAACGCGAATACGACCGTCATTGCACGAATGTTTTTTATTTGTGAAAACAATTCGTTTCCAAAGTCCAGGTCATGATACACATAATCCAGTGAAAAAACAAATCTGGATTGCTTGCATTCATTTGAAAGCAATGCTTTCCTAGCACTTGCACAGTTTTTCAAATCCGAAGCCTCAATTCGTCAACATGCCGTAAGACGGCTATGTTGTTGGCTATGTGCATCATTTGAAATTTTCTTTTCTCCAGACCCAACCTTACGGCGCAAGGCTCCGTCTTGTTCCCATTGCTTCTTCACTTTGGCTACGTGACTCGCATTAAAACCTAGATGAGTTGTCAATCTTTTGATGGATAAGTCATCATCCAATTTGACAATAACGGCAGCTTTCTGAATTTCAGTTAACTGAAGAGGCATAAAGTATACTTTTAATTCAACTGAATTCAAATTAATTCCTATTTTATCTGTCACTGATCATGACAGTGACAGTAGGTGGATGCCCTGATTTATGCAGATAAAATATAAGTGTACGCTTTTTTAGTGAACAGAAGTGTGCATCACTAACGAACTCTCAACAAGGTGAACAGGGTCATTTATTGAGCTGCCATAGAGTGTTAACTTTTCACATTCGAAACACACCCAAATAAATGAAAATGCTACAGAGTCACAAATATATAATGAAATAAAAATTACTGTTACAAATTTAGGAAAACAAACTCATCATTTCTGGATGCAAAAATCTTTGATTTTTATACGTATGAACTTCAACAGTACCTGTGGGGAAATTATATTAAGTGATAGATCACTTCTATCTACATGTTAACCCTCAATTTTGGTTGGAACAGACTATTGATAATATAATTTTCTACAAGTTCCGACTATAAATTATTCAGTTTCACCCATCTAAATATCAAATACTATTTTTACTTTAAATAAAATATTCCTTCTAACTAACAATGGAATTTTCATGTTTATGTCCATAATTGTTATTTTTATTACATTTTATGGTGAAATAACAAATAATTAATGGTTTATAAATTATTATAATATATATTGAATTATTTTTTAATGGTGGTTAATTTATATATAATTTGGCTATACTTTGCGATCAACAATTATTATATGAATTTAAAAAATATTGAATTCAATGTAAATATGGGTTTCTCCGAAATTGAATAATACGTTGTATAATTGTGAGTCCCACCTTTAAAATTTATACTAGTAATTATTCGCTAACGAACTAAAAGACTTCCTGATTTCGACCTTTTGAAAATTATTAAGTCGTATACCCACTTAGTGAATTTTTAAATATGAATACAGTAAATATTTTGGAATTTTCTATGACGATAAATTTGAATTGATAATGATAATATATAGCAGTTTATAAATAACTATGAATATAATTAATAAATAAAATGAGTGAAAACAAATTATTAAGTATGGATAACAAATAAACAGCAAAAAATAATGTGATGGGATAATCCAATGACAATATTTTGCCATCCAATTGGAATCCAATTATCCAAATAAATTATACTAACATCCGCAAAGCTATAAAAATTACCAGATAGATTTAAAAAAGCAGAAAATCCAAACTCTAAAAATCCTTTGTGCCTTAAAGCGTTATCTATCCGTACTATAAAAAGTTTTATCTGCAATTCCATATTAGTAACCATAAGAATTCAGGAGGGTTTTGTTATATATAATAATAAGAGTGGATCAATAGTTTTAATACCATTTTTCAAAACAACTATATTCTAAAATACAATTAACTGATGAAAAATTTCATTTATAAAAAAAATGTGTACTTAGTCAAGAGTTCCTATGTTATCTTTCATTTTGCCAGGTTATCTATTCCTCTCAAGTGAATTCTGGTCGTAAAACAACTACAAGTATATTAGGCTATTGATATCATTTTTATTGTTGCTAAAATTTAAATAATTGGCGATTTGGCTTAAAATATCACAATTTTCAGTTCCCGCTTAAAAAGAATAAGTATAATAATTCTCATTTTCAATTAGCTCAATGATTGACGATATGACCAGCTGGAATGTGGTTGTCGTCAGGTTTTTTTGCTATATTTAAGGATACTCAAGGTAATTTTTATAAAAGTGAAGGTAGAAACTTGAAGGTCTTACATTATTTAATATATATCAGGCAGGTTTTTAGCATTGTTTACCATATAGTGTATAGCTTATTTATTTATTCATAATTCGATTTGAAAAATATTCCATTTTAATGGAATAATAATCTATTTCTTCATAGGCGAATAATTAATTGAAGGCTATTAGAATAAATTGAAATCAGTACATTTTAATGAAGAATATGGAATTAAGCCTATTTACATTTGCTTAAATAATCTCCATAAGCAAGTATTAAATTTTTTTATAGCACTTGATGTGGAGTTTTGATAGAATATTAAATGAAAGACATAGTAGAATATTTTAGTAAAGGGATTTAAATGAATTATTTATTGTTCTCACCATTGTTTACTTTGCTACTTTTTAAATAAATTCAAATCTATTTGTCTTGATTCTGATATCCATTTCTTGTCCAACTATTATGAAACAGTTCTTAATTCTTGTCAGTAATTCCATTTCTTGTATTTTGTCTCTACTGGTTGCTTGTCATTTCCATAAAATGATTGTTGTTACGGTTATTGTCTCATGAAATAATGTATTCGTTAACTTTAGGTGAAAACTCATTACTTCTTCCTATTATTTGAATGGCTTGATTATAATTAGTGAAACATTCCAATTCTGAATAAACTAAAATGGTCGGTATTCATCAAACGGTCAGACTCTTCAAATTTGCCATTAAATTATATAGCTATGTGGAAAGAATAAATTCAAACTGTTTATTCTGATGGAATACATTTGAATACATACATACATACTCGTAATTACTTTAGATACTTCTCTTCTATACATCTATATTGTATATGCAATATTCAATAACCATTAATTTAAATACCCTACTCTCGATTCCAATTATTGCTTGTTTAGATAATCTTCTAAACTTAACTGACCCTCTGGTCGTCTCATATTTATATAGTGAATTATTTTACCTACATGTTAATTGGATTTCACAAGATTCGTCACGTATTTCCCAAATTTGATGATTAAGTATTGTATTAGACAAGAGCTGTTCCGGGAACAACACACATTTGTGATTTTGTGGCATTTTCAACAATATACTCAATATCTATACATACAAAATTTGCAAGTACCGATATTATGATAATTTATTATTTGATTTTGTGTGAATGGATACATAAAATTTGAAATAATATCCTCCAAAGTACTATTTTTGGCTAGCAATATACTTATCCCAACTGTACCCATGAAAGGATTCTGTAGGAATTGCTTTTATCTGCTCCGTCGTAGTTTTCTTAATGTCGGAACGGTGCCAAAACGTTTCCTTTTCAGCAAATTTCAAATTTTGTTGTGCTATGTGCTATATCTGGTGGATATTGGAAGACTTTTAGTAACCAAAAACTCACGAATCTAAAGCAACATCTGATACTTGTAAACAGTTAGTTACGACATAGTCGCATAGAAATTTTAATAGCGTTAATCAATATAAGCGTTTCAAGACAGATGTTACAAACACAATCTCACTATAGTAGCAGACTTGAACGGGTTCAAACTTCTCATTTCCTAAACATATAGGAATATCAGATATATTAATCGAAATACATACAGGATGCTGGTCATCTACTGTATTCTTTATCACACCTTGTCTTTCTTAAGCCCATCTATCGAATAGAATTTCTAATAACAAAATTATTTATAAATATGTGATTCACAAAAACAATTATGTTATTAAGAATTAAACGAAATGTTCCTCCTAGAGTGTTTATGCTAGAATTTATTTACCTTCTACATTTTAAGGTTCACGCTTCATTACTATTGCTCCATAATTTCAATAAAAATTTGTGCTCCTTAAAGTTTCTAATTTGAATAATATTATTTTCATCCATAAGATTTCATGCTCATTTGTGTGATATTCGGCCTTTTATTGTTATCACTAATCACTTAAAAATTGATGCAACATGAGATGAAATGCCAGAAAAAGAATATATTACGCTGCATAATATTTTACCAATATAAGCACCTAGTAAAGTTTTCAGCGCTTAGTAGTTTTTAATGACAGGAAATATCATTTTTTTTGTCGAACGTAATAAACTTGAGAAAAGTTTTACTTTGTTGAGAAAGAAACATAAAGTTTGTCAATTTATTAATACTTGTGTCTGTGTAACTAGACAGAAAAGAAAGACACTGTTGTTGAATAATTTTCCTATTATAGTTTTTGAACCAGTATAAAATGAAAGAAATACTCATATTTCCATAAGTCGATTTACCCATAAATATCTCGGTCTAAATATATTTTTATTACTACAACGATTTAAATGTATGTGTATGATCAATTGAAGATTTTGCAAATGAAAATTATAAGCCAAAACTTAAAAAATGTTTACAGCCATTAGATTTCATCAGAATGAAACGTGTAATTTTTATAGTACAGTTTTTATTCTTCTAAATTCATTATAACCTTGCTAATACTTATCTCGTGAATTGTAGCCCAGATGTTCAAAATACAATAGCTATTTATGTAACAATTATGTAAAGTATCCTTTTTTCGAGGAATATTGAAAAAAGGCGATTATTCGAATCGCATACAATATTTAATGGTAATTTTTTCTACGCACTAGTGCGTGAAATAAGTTTAGTATTTCGTTTGAAGGAACTAAACGTTTTTATTGATTCCTCATAAATTATATGATATGTTTATTAATATTTTGGACATTTTAATCAAGATTGCAACAAATTAACAAAACAACAGACGAATTCAATTATTAACAATACCAAAGGGTGCACTTTATGCAGCTTTATTGCAGGTATTAGCTTCAATCCAGTTTTATATTTTTCGTTTATCTGTGTTTTTGGTACTTATTCAACATTTACTACAAATCTTCTTCAGTAATATCTTTACTTTGTGTTAAACGAATAATATAATTATTTAACTTAGTTTCATGTTTTGAATCATCACCTTCGGAAGGTTAATATATCATAATTTCCCAATATTTAATGAAATTGTTTGATATTATGAAGTGAATCACAAATTCAAATGCTTAATGAACATATTTGCAAGGCTACGGAAGGCTTCCAGTAAAAATCAATATTTGTATTAGACAACAATAAAAATTACCATTTTACTAAATCACTATTATCACACAATATGGTGATTGTTTTATTCATGTTATTACAAATTATATCGAGCTTACATAGTGAATGCGACAACAAAAGAATGATTTTGACAACTATCTGGAATCTCTCTATTATTTTAAATTATAATTGCAACATATTTTTCAAACATATGACAAGAAAAGAGTAAACAATCACAGCTTTATTAAAAACATGAAATATGACTATTCTTTCATGTATATGACTTTGTTTTATATTCAATTTGTTATGTGTTCGGTTGTTACTGACAGTTACGAAAAGTAAAAATTCAAAAAAGTTTACCGTTAAAAGTTCCATTATTTCATTTAGCGTCACAAGAACCTTAGGAAAAACATTTAAAATAGTTATACAAAAAAAAACTACAATGTAACCATCACTGTCTTTTGGATTTAGTTTGATATGAATATTATGCTTTGTGAATTTTTCAATTGGCATTGAATTAGACTCAAAGGAAGATGATTTTTTTATTACCAACTCATTTTGTAATCGATTAAGAAAGGATTGTGCATTTTAATACTTCATGTATATTGAGATTTTAAATAACTTTACTTTTAATTTTACTTAATTTTAAATAACTAACATTAAGTGTCATTACCCAATTAGTTTGGTAATTATGATAAATTGAAATTGAGCATATAGAAATAAATATACACTCCGCCAAAAAAGTATCGTATCATTATGATTGCTCATCATTGCAATGAGATATTATAACTAGGTATTATTATTTGTTTGAATGTTTTCAGATAGTCCTAAGTGTTTTCTATATTTAAATTGATTACTTACACAAAGTGACATAAAAGTAATAGTTCAAAATAACTCTTCAAAGACTAAATAAATTAAATTTATACACGCGTGTTGCCTCCTCTAGCCTTCATCACATCATGACAATGCCGTGGCATACTTCTGATCAGTTTTCTATAAATATGGACCAACACATGCTCAATATGTTTCAAGTCCGGACTGCGTGTAGGCTAGTCTAAAATTAAAATATTCACCTCTTGAGGCTTGTGTTATAATGCATTAACACAAAGTCATTTCTTATAAAATGGGCATAAAGAACAACATGTGATCTCAAATCCCTATAATATTCCTCTAAGCAGTTAATGATCCTCTATCTAATTGTACCAATTTTGTGTGAACCCTTAAAAATATTCCATCCCACAATATGTAAATCCTCTTCCAAAATCTGTTAAAGGTTTTACGTTACAAGGAAAATACCTCTCACCATCTCTTCCATAAATAGTTACTCTCTGATCTGAATTACATACACAAAATCTGTACTCCAGTCTTGAACATTTCAATTCGCATTCTCTTGTGCGAATTTAATTTAGCTGCGCAGTGTTCGCTGGTCATTTGAAGAACAGTGTCACCTGTTCTGACCTTAATTCCTAGATTTCTTAAAACAAATATCTTCTTTGTCAAGCTGATGTAGTTGCGACGGCCATCTATCATATCTATCCGGCTCACAGTTGAATAATTAATTTCTAGTAAATTGGTAACGTACCTCTGACTGTGCCGGTCTTCAATAAGAGCATTATTCTAACAATTTGCTCCTTGGTTAAATATAAATTTCTGTTCACACGCGCCTCCATAGTCAATATTAATTTAAAAAGACCCAATAAAACACAAACTGTTACTCTCAACTTGTGCCGACCAAAGCAAAATCTAATTAACATTACTTTTAAATTTTTGACTGCAAATTCAACTTAATGATATGTTTTTTGGCACTTTTTTGTATTCTTGTTCGTTTCTAGTATTGTAGCAATAATAAAATTCCACTAACGCTACTTTTGTAAACAAAGTTACCATTTTAATGGGTTATACGATGATACTCTTTTCGCGGA
Organism: Diorhabda sublineata; assembly: GCF_026230105.1. Taxonomy (NCBI): domain Eukaryota; kingdom Metazoa; phylum Arthropoda; class Insecta; order Coleoptera; family Chrysomelidae; genus Diorhabda; species Diorhabda sublineata. The sequence continues at coordinate 11,452,671 of NC_079485.1, read as the reverse complement.
GTCTATGTATTTTATTTAAATCAGTATTTGTATTATTAATAGTTGAATATAAAAGTTAATACTTATTCATATTTTAATTGATACAGGAAGTCAGACAACGAAGTCAAAAATATTGAAGACAATTAAAAAAGCTTGTTTACCAAAATTAATTTGTGAGCTGACAGCATCCACCCACAAAGATAAATTGACCGATTCTGAAAAGGCACTTTTAAGTCTACTAAGGTAAGTTCCATATACTCACCTTTTTATCTACGTAACAATATATTAATATTCTCCACACAAGTATGTTTATTTAATAGAATCAAAAAAGTCCACATGATTGACTTACTCCAATATAATTGTACGTTGTCTGTTGACAAACTAGGTAGAATCGTTAGATGAAGATATTATATGCGATAGATATAAATGTATTTTTCACCTTATCAAGCTCTCCTCAAAAACTGTTCTCACTTTAATAAAATTATTTAATATTTAAATAAAATTATTCATTTTGTGTCATTGTTATTTTTGACCTCTTTTTCGAGTAGTTTAATAATTCTATCTATCCAAGTAAAACTTTGAGTAGCAATATAATGGCAATGGCAACGGCAATAAGTAATGATCAAACGGTGAAATATCTGGTTTTATGGTGGATGCATTAAAACTTCCACTTCCAACTTCTCATAAAAAAATTTGTACAATATTTCAAATCGATCACTTGGAGGATTTTTCATATATCATACCTTTCTTAGCTTATGTTACCTAATGGCGTTTCCGTTTTACATTGATTCAAACCTTCATGTACAGATTTCCTCGAATACATTCGTTAATATACTAGTAACAATCTTATGAGTTGTACAATTTTTTGATAGTTTCTTTTTCAATTTCGAATTATGATTTGTTCAGGTATTGTAATATGTAAGTCTGCTTTTATGTAACAGAAATATCTGGTTATAAGATGGGAAACTAGTTTTTCATATTAATCTATTTTATATTTTTCATTGTTTCCAACTTATTTAAAAAAGATCTGGATTCAATAAAAGTTAGTTGAATAATTGAAAAAATGGAAGATAAGTTATTTCCATATGTCAAAAAACTGAAATGAAAGGCAATCACCACAAAAAATTTAAAGAATAATTGTCTACGCACGCAACTTTCGCACTTGAAACTATTTCAAAGCAAGAAGAAATGTGTGAAGAAAGATGAAAGTATAAAATATAGCAACGATCTCATTTATAAATAACTTATTATTCAAGTGATTAGATCAAGCGAAAGCATAAACCAAATAGCAGCACAGAGCGTGTTAACTTCGCGCTTCAAAACATTTCTTCTCTGCTTTTTTCAATGCTGCGCTTAGTTTTATTTTTAACCTCAGTAAATAATTTATTATTATGTTATTGTTACGGTAATTTCACGTTCATTTTATATGAATCAATAAACTTCCTTTCTACAAATGTCAAAATGACTAAATAATGATTTTCATCGGAAAACGTGATACATAAAGAAAAGGTATTAGATAAATGTTAGATTTAGAAGTGCAATCATATTATTCGACCTATGAAGAAATTGGTAGGTACTCCATCAAGAGGATTTAAAACCTAAAAAAAACACTTAAGAAAAACGCAAAATTTTAACAAGCAAATGTATGATGAACAGCTATTGTCATTCTCAATGTTAAATCATTTAAATATTAACGATATTGTGCACATTCAATGAATGTCAAATGGCTGAAAAATGTACAGTGTCTTCAAACGAATGATAGTAGATCACTAAATCGATATTTTATTTGGAAGTACTGCCTGAGAAGTTACAATACACTAACAAAAATATTGTGTGCATCCTTAAGACCGCTTAACATAATGCAATATAACGTACATGCAAGTCTCTGTAAACAGTAAAAGTTAACAAATTTCCAACCTTAAATTTTACCTAATATTTTGTACCTTGAAAATAACAAAGCTAAGTTTTACGAAAGTCAGCTGATCTGTTAAATTAAAAGTAACTAGATTGCAACTTGCACGCAATAAAAATGGCTAAAATCCGATAATGTCAAGATCTTGCATGAAACAATCAGATGAATTTCATCTGCGCATGCTTTTGATCAGGAAATATTGTTTCTTGCACTTCCATTGCATATTGTATGGCATCATGTCAAGCGGCCTTTAGTAATAATGAAGTTGATATCAATAAATGTCAGTAACACTTATAACTTACTTATAAAACTTATAATCCCAACTTAATTGCATTATTTTATCTGTTGGGAAACTATCTTCATTATAGTATTATTAAGAATAGACAGTATATAACACTAGCGGTCTTAGCTTATATTAAAGTGTGTCGAAGAATAATTTCCAACTTTCTATTTCTGCACTTTGATTTATTGGTGTGTTATAATTTCTAACGCAATAAAATACGGCGAATGAATAATTAGTAACTACAGAAACAAATATTTCGTGTACAGGGAATTTGTAATACAGCATAAAATTATATAATTGATGTAATCTGTAACAATTTTAGTAGGTTAATATCAGTTAATATAATTCTAAAGTACGTACCAACACGGTTAATTGGGTTAACTAAAAAAGCGATAGTGGATCAAACGTGCATTTATTTAAATACAGCTTTCTCTTTCAATGATGTAAGCGGTCAGATGTACTCTGTTCATTTCTTAATAAACAAGAATGACTTGAGGATCATTATAATAGAGATGTAAACATAATTATGTAACGAAAACAATCGGACGGATTTTACAGTCAGTTAATAAGGAGTTTGTTTTGGTTTCGCCAGATTTTTTTTCTTGTTATGAGACAAACATGTACATATGATATTCCACGCTATAATAAAAATGTATAATAACACGAGTACTTTGCCTTAGGACAAAGAGCAAGATTTAAACTAGTTACAAATCACCTAATTGTAGATCGATGATAGATCTTCAGTTTTTATTATTTTATAGTAGTTCACGAAGGACAATTTTTTCATCCCAAGTTTTTTATTGAGTGTAAACAAAAAAATGTTTCAATTTGCGAACTAATTATATGATAATTTTTTTATTGTATTGATTTGTGAAACTGATTTTGGCAGTAAATTTGAATCAGTTACAGAATTTAATAGGGATACTCTAAAAATTGATGCAATGTTAATCGATCAAATGAATGTGATAATAATACTTCTCACTCCTATTTTAATTAAACTACTCTTCCTTACTTGTACAACAATAAGCTCACATCAAATGCTGAAAACCGAGTAAATTCCACTTAATCGTCATTCAAGCTCAACAATTATCTACTATGTGATAATATTATCTTGTTTGGGCCTCATAATTGAATGGGTATGCATTCCCACTTCCCATCATTTCTGTCAAATTGATATTTTCAAAATCTATTCAAATCTTTCAAATCTCCAAATCATATTTTTGCTGCTCTCCAAATTTTATCTTCTCTTATCTCTTTTTCTGAAGACATTATACCCACCAACGACAACAACAACAATATAATTTGCTCTATTTTTCCGTATTATATTTATATATTCATAATCATAAATTTTAAAGATGCTCTCTAGACCTTGGGACAATAATAAATTCATATACTGCAGGGGAGACAGCTACATAACATTATGATGATACCCTGTCAGGGTATATTAAATGGCATAGAAATGCAACTACTTAAAATATTGTAGTTAATTTAATTGTAGATTTCCTGTGTAAAGTATAATAAAAAAAATTTAATAATCACTACACCATTACATTGCAATCCATCATAAAATCATTCAAAATGTTTATATATTTTTTGTTTTGTTTTAGAGATACAACAATTAGCACAACTGCTGAGTTGACGTCCAAATATCATTTCGCTGCCCATATGGGTCAGCTAATAAACGGAGTGGACGGAAACGGTTGCCATAACTTTTATCCTACATGCCCTTTTCCAGGATTGCAGGTTCTTCAGATGATGAAAAAAGTTCGAATGCGTTGAGATCTTACGAGAAAAGGAAGTCGTCACATCACATCGACAATTTTGGAAAAATGTTGTTCCTGTTATGATTGGACTTTATCGATTCGTAGATTATCAAATGAAAATGGAATAATTGCCAAGCAATTGAAAATAATTTTGTCAAAATTAAGTGCATAGTACAAAGTGTGTAGTTCTATAATGATTATTTTTGTTTTTTTCGAGGATTTGTTAATTTAGACATACTTATGTCTTCCGAATACTTATGTATTCATCGTCTGGGACTGAAATTATGGTCAAATACAATATAAGTAATATGTATAAATGTATAACAATAATAATTATTGTAAGTAAAATTTTATTATTGTTATACATTTATACATATTTCTTATATTGCATTTGACCATAATTTCAGTCCCAGATGATGAATACATAAGTATTCGGAAGCTCGGAAAATATATTGAAGTTAGTCCACTTTGGTGTTTCCTTGCCACGTTCCCAATAATATATATATATATATATATATATATATATATATATATATATGCATATCCTACGCGCCAACTTTTCATTTGAATTCTGTGCTATCAAAATATAAATTTTATTTTCCATGTATTTCATTGTATATTTTCCCCTTTTCAACTAAAGAGTATATTCTGTATACTACTAAAATAGAAAATTTTTATCATTTCGTTTAAAAAAAATAATAATGTTTTTCACGTTATTATTGTCTGCTAGCCAAACCATCTGATTAATAGTTTGCGGTGGAATATTCTTATGCTAATTGGCTGTATTCCAGACTTTATCCTTGAGAAATGTCAACATCAAAAATACCACGGCGCAAGATTTGGCGATCTAACTGTTAACTATCTGGCGTCTGAATGTTACCTCTCTGTCCAGTACATTTAATTGGGGAAGTAAGCTCTCATCATTAAAATAAAATAGGATTTTGTTTATACTTCTGAAACCAGGCATTTTCATTCGATAGGTTCTTATATATTAAAATGAAATATAGGTGGGCCAATGCACAATCAACGCATCCAATGAGAATTCCCCGTTGAGCAATATCTACAATTTTCTCGGTTTACCTCCCTGTTCAATGTTGATACATCAAAAAATAGAATTGTATCGGAAGCTGTTTCTCTTCAGTCAAGCTTCTTTGTTTTCCGCAGAATTTCATTTTCTATTCTAGATCGACTTCTGTTAGCTCCTTCACAAAAGTTTATTTCTATGGAAGCAACTTACAAGAGTTTTATGATTCGCATGATTTTGACATCAATATTGGATTAATTACCTTTTTAACGATTTAATCTGCTTTGTTGATAACTTTTAGAGATAGTACCTATGTGTCAGTAAAATATTACATTTTACTAATAATCACGATTTAGTTAATTTAAAATATGAATCATTATTGAAAGTTTACAAAATTTTTATTGGTTTAATTCATAATTCCCCGTAAATGACGTAATTGTTTAGGAACTCTCAAATATTGTACAATATAGAGAGAGTTTTATCGAAATGAGTATGTACGTACTAAATGTTTTTGCGCTTCCGTAGTTTTTTAAAATAAGGACAAGCAATATATATATATATATATATATATATATATATATATATATATATATATATATATGTATATATATATATATATATATATATATATATATATATATATATATGTATATATATATATATATATATACACTTGAAAATTCTCATCGATCATTGTATTATTTATTGATTCCTCTGTAATTTGTTGAAAAACGCTTTTGAATATTTTTTGATTATTTTTGAGATATATATTTGTTTTAAATTTTTTACTACACACTTTTTTACCACTAATATAATGGAATAAGCAACTTGGCAACAAATCTGATAATATAGATACTAAAATGTGATAATACATGCCTATACTTATATATTGACTTGTATATAATAAATTTAGAATATATTTATGCATTTTTATCTACTTGACCACTCAATACTTCAACATAAAGGGGTAAAGGCAAAGAAAAAGTAGTAAATTGAAAATCGATATTATAGGGCCCAACCTATACGTTACAATACATATTATTGTATATCAGAATAAATAATTCGCTTACATCTTGAAGTATTGACTATTAAAATAATAAAATAATAAATAAAAAATAAAATAAATAAATAAATAAAACCACCTTAATAAGATGGTACAATACAAGGGCTCTTCAGAAAGGAAAAGACGTAAGAACTAAATTTATTTTTCTATACAGTTACAATTGAGACACTTTTTGTAATGGCGGATAAGCTGTGAAATTTCTCCATCATAGAATTATGTTCCCTGCATTCCGAGGCACTCAATGACGGTAACCCGTAACTTCTCGTCGTCTTCAAGGCGCTATGTTCACCAGTCCATTCCTTGTTTTAGTGTGAAAATACTAGGTGAAAGATCATGTCAATATATAATGAACCATTTCCGAATGGATCTTTGATTCATTGCTTTGTTTTCTTAGACTTCAGACACTTGCAGATAAATTTCCATAGATTCTAGGTTTTTACCAGAAAAATCCTTCACAAATTGCGAATTTGTCAATGACAGCGCATATTTAAATTTCAGTAGGTACCGATTGAGATACCATATGTGATTAGCTAGGAAGAGTCTGAGAGAGACGGAAACGTTACCTAATTTCTTAACAGCCCGCGTAATATCATTATTCAGTCATAATAAAGACATTAACTGCTGGTCGGTCTTCTGACGGGTCACTGTCCCGTCAAATATCTTCTTAACACGATTGGCATGACAGAGGACGACAACTGCAGATCTCACAGTTGTGGTTATACAAAATGTCTTTTAGGTGCAGAGTGGCTGAAAAGTTGTAACGACTCCCCAAACAATCTCCAATTCACAATATATATTTATTTTAGTTACAATGATAATAATTTTTGAATTAATGAATAATGGTTCTTCATGGAAAAAAGTTACTTAGTGTTTGACACAGGAACCAATCGCTTGCGTATTATAAATACTGTAAGACAACCAATATGTGAAAATATCAGAAAGTGATCAGTAAAATTGTTGCATAGCAAACAACAGCTACAGAATTATGGAGATAAAGCGATCGAACGTTATACGAATCGAATTTCTATGCACACTATTCTTACCTAAAGAATTTGATTCTAGACAGACTCTGTCAGTTCACAAATTATGAAAACTGATCCAGAGAGATTTAATAGCAAGATTAAAACAGCAATAAACTTATATATTTTAACAACTAGCATTGTTAGCTGCTTTTTTGCTAGGCGTAAGTCCCTGAAGTGGTTTTAAAATTTAAACTTAAATTCATATCGGTGACAGACAAAATTAATTTCTTTGACATCACACTATATAAAATCAACAATAACATGAAAATATAATTATATACAGAACCGACTTGGTTCTAGATATCTTCAATTTTCAACTTCTAGATGTTATTTTTTGCTCAATTCTCAAAATAAATTTCTCAATTGCTTAATCATTTTTCTATACGATAATTCTCACTATTTCCTCCTAGTATTCTTCTGGTGATTTTTTATTTTTCCAATTCTAATCTCTCTTTTTCTACTTGTTAATTTTCTACGTATCGCTTCCGTAGCGTTCTGTTGTTCTCATTATCGTTTTGTACATTGTTTTATAAAGAATTTGTTATTCTATTTAGATGTTTTCAGTATCTTTGTTCTATACTTACTGGCTCTGTGTACGAAGTATGGATTTTTTATTTAGGTCCCCTTTCGCTGTGAGACTTATCAGTTGTTTCAAATATTTAGATCGTTGATAATACCATAAAAATATAATTTTTATTGATTATTTCCTACGTCTTTTTGAAATCTATGAAAAATGCATTTTTACCCCATTATTTGCGTTTCCTTCGAACAAAGTTCCTTCCAATTCCTTTAACTCTTTCTTCATGCTCCTAGTGAGATGAATACAGTTCTGCACTGCATGCTTATTAACTTGCATAATGAAATAATGTAAATTTGAATTATCTTACTTACATACTTTATCTTAACATAAAAATAAGATGTATGATTTCGAAAAATTTGATTACTATGAAAGTAAACAATTATTGAATTGATAATTTATAAAGAATCTTATCAAAATCAAAAATCAAAAATTTGGTAGTGAGTACATCACATGAAAATCATGCTATTACATATAAAAAAATTTCTAAAACTTCCGGTTATACCGGAAGTGGACACAAACTTCGTTATTTTAAAAAGAATGCTATGGTTTTTATTAAATTTTTGGATGGAATCTACGCAAAATTTCAATATAACTATAAATATTAGACCTGACTCGGTTATTCAGTTGGAAATTATTGAATTTACTCAATTTCTCTTTAATTTTAATATAGTATAACACTAACACAGAACTTTTTTAAGAAGTAACTTTTTATCGATACATTCTTACAAAATATTTTCAATAACATCACTCATGTATCTGTTTTACTGCATGATTACACATTACATGTGCTCATGGCCGTTCGCTATGGGCATATTCTGATGCTACTTATGTATTCAGAGATCATTTTGATGAGTGAGATAAATTTAGCTTCCGTTTATTTTTTCACCTCTACCTAGTTTCACACTTCACTAAAAACTATGGACAACTACCTACTTTATATTCCAAATATACTGATCACTAATTTATGTTTACTGCTCACGATTTGACATCTCGTTTGTCACAACAACTACTTAATACCCCTATCCTCGATAGGTCTTTGAGTACTTTTATATTAGTATCTTCTAGAAGATTTGATCCTGGGAGAAACCAGCACCTTCGCCAAATTTTAAACCGACAATTTTTGATTAGGCAGGGGCGGATTTGAAGGCTTACACTATTATGCAACGTACTAATATCAACGGAATTTACAATATTTGATCAGATTGACAATATGAAGAATATTCAGTAAGCCATAATACACATAAAAAAGTATTATTATTAATAACAAAGAATCTGATGTTTTGGAACAATTGAAATAGAACAAGATTTATATTTTTTGTTCATGATTACCTTTTACCAAACTGATTAATTCATTCATTAATCATTTGAAATAACGTTCGATAAACAGTTATCTATACAAAGTATTCAAATAATACTTCATCGGCATAAAGTGCGAGGTTGTCAAATTTCATTTGAAGTAAGAATTACAGAATCTTCCACTATTATATTACTATTGCTCTGCGTTTCAATGACATGCTCACTACAATATAATTAAACCTATCGAATTCACCATTGCTTGTTGAAAAATATCGTTAATGATTCACACTCATTATAAATTGATGATATATATATATTGCACCATTAAATTAACAGTAAAAGTTTCGGAAACAAAAGAGTCCAGTAGATTCAAGTTTCAATGAGTTGTCTTTATAATGCCGAGCACATCAGGCGTAATCCAAAACGTCTAATAAAACTTTTACACCATCCAACTCCCAGTTTCTTTATGATAATGAAGTAGTTTTCATATAAATTTTCTTTTTAAATTAACCTAAATATACAGATGTAAAACAAGAAAGACTGGGGCTTAATGTTTTTTGAGAAAATAAATTAAGGATAGCACAAGGAAGTTTTATGACTTGTCTGCATAAAAACAAAGAGCATAAAGTTATATTAACCGAAACTGCTCCTGCATAAATTTTATGTTATGCCCTGAAAATTGGTTCTTATGTGCTTCCTTCCTAGCTCATCTCTTGAACAGTTTCACATTTTCTCTAAGTTGTATGTTATTAAAATTCTGTACTATAGACAGTGTCGGATTTAAGGAATGGAGATAATTGAGAAGCAAATTTTATGAAGTAAAAGATAACACGAAAAAATATGTTCACTTGAAATTACTTATCTAAATTACTATGAATACTGTTCTCTGAAAATTATAATTTTAAACAGTATACAGAAGACATTTGTGTTCTTCAAATTTCTGACTCAGTAAATGATACAAAATTCACGTACTTTTGCATAAAGTATCAATAACCGACAATAGGATTCAGAGTTTCACTTTTTGACCCAAGGATACCACAGTTGTAGTTACTTACGATATAATGATATTTGTGCATACGTTATATAGTAACAAAACAAAATGCTAAGAACTAAGAGAAATGCAACACCACGCAATATTAAATCATGACTTAAATAAAGAAGAGGGTGTAGAAGAAATAGAAGAAAAATGGGGACAAATCAAAATCAGTATCCTTGAAGCTGCCATAGAGACATATGGAGTCTTGAAATTTCCTGACAAAAATTAAAGAGGATAAGGTGGTGGACGGATGAGATAAGAGAATTACGAAAGATGAAAAAAATAGATGACACTTGAATACAAAAAATAACAGAAATTACGGAAAATATAAATGAATAAGTGAAGATCAATTTAGAAGCAAGAAGATAGATACAAATGCGTATATTGAGAATAATAAGATAGGCAGTTATGTGATGAAGTTTGAGCAAATAAGGAGAGAATTAGTAGAAGCAATTAAAATACTAGCAAAAACAATTACTCGAATAATAGAGAAAATAATAAGAAATAAGATAGGTGTCACCTTAGCAAACTCACAACGTGGCTTTATTACAGGAAAAAACACAAACTACTTAATATTTATAAATAGACATTCAAATGAGTAATTGTTAAATAAAGATAAAGAAACTCATTTATGCTTTATAGATTTGGAGAAAGCTTTTGGCTGAATAGGGAGAAATGATATATTTGAAATATTTAAATACCGTGAAATAGAAAAGAAGAGAATAACAGTGATAAAGGCAATATATGAAAATAATAAAGATGTACACCAGCAAACAATAAAGAATCGAAGAAATTTACTAGAAAATTTCAAAAAGAGACCATGTTCTTGATTTTAGGTCTCTTCTGTTTTAAAATTAGTTTTATTTTAATAGTTTTTAAAGAAAGATAGCGTCACAATTAGTACAAGGCACTTTGTGGGAAAGTCCTTGTACATATGGTAAGGAAAAATGTTTTGTTTTGATGTTTCGTTTCAGTTTTATTTTTCAATTGATTGTAGTATTTAATTGTGACGCTGTCTACATAGGGTAAACATCTCAGTATTTGGAAAATAGACTAAGAGGTCATGAATACGATAAAAAAAATAGAACTGCATTAATGAACCATGATATATCAAATAAACATAAATTCAATTATAAAGATTCATAAATTCTTGAAACGGAATCTAATACACAAAAAAGGGAATTTTTAGAAATAGTTCACATTCATAAGAACGAAAAAGCTATGAATGATAAAAAAGATCTAAATAATTTAAGTAAAATTTATAGCTCCATTTTGTAAATTCTAATAAATTTAATATATTTGAGATATGGAAACCAAGGAAAAATAAATTTTTCTTATTGGAACAAAGTTCTAAGTTCATTTTATACTTATTTTGATATTCATGATGAAGGTGATCTATAGATCAATATAAATAAGCAAATTATCAGTGTCAACATCATATTTTGATAAAGACTTAAAGTCGAAACGTTAAAATTTATCATTCTTTCAAAAACTATCAAAAAAAACTAATTTTGAAACAGAAGAGACCTAAAATCAAGAACATTTAGATGTGTGTGTAATAATAGAAAGTAAAGGCAGACAGAAGCTTAAAATGGAAAAAAATTGAAAAGTTGATGAGTTAGTATCACAATTTGGGAAAAAAGAAGTATTATGCTCTACAACTGTGAGACATGGACATTGAATCAAAGAGCGTATAAATATATAGAATGGCAATAAAATTACTCAGAAAAAGTTGGAAATAAATCAAATAATAAAATAAGAAATAAAACATATAGATTAATACTAAAAGTAAAACCATTTAGAGATAAGATAGCACTATTGAGATGGTTTAGATGCATATGCCGGATATCCCAAAAGAATACCATAGGAAAAACGTTCAAAAGAGCTGGTCAACATTATAAAAAAAGTTCAAGAAAAATGAATTGATAATGTAAAAGAATAACTTCATCAGTATATCTTAGGATTTAATAAAATAAAACAATATGATCCTATCTATCATTCAAAACCTTTAATAATTAAGAATGAATTAAATTATTAAATAACATTTGTATTGATGGTTGATTAAGTGATATCGTCAGATAATGTTCAATTTATTGAACAGTGTTATGTTTTCACATTAAGAATTCTCGATTCTGTTTTTCTATAATGGAAACCCTTGGATTAAACTACTATCCGAAGAGAATCTTTCTACAGTGTATCATCCTCTTTCTTCAAATTTTCCTAAAATATTCACAATTTTGCCAATAGTAAAATATTCATTATTTATCTATATGTTCTATTTTTTCTAGTGTGATCATATATATAACTGTTTAGCTACCATTCTTGTTTTCAATTTCTGAAAAACAACTAACATATTTACCAAATTTCAACTTTTTTATTTTTATCATTCTTTTCTTGATCAAGTTATTCTTTCTTGTCTCATGTATTGTATTCATTTTTGGATTCACACTACACTCCATTGATTTTTTTAAACGAAATAAATATTAAATAATGACATTTTTTTCAAGTTAATACCTTTTTCAATGAACCTAAAGTACTCAAATGATTTATTATATTGTAGAGTTATAACCTATTCAATATAGCTAATGAGGAGGCTGTAATAATAATGGGTATTTTTGAGAATTTATGTTGTCGTTATTATTTTAAAAAATTGCAGGTATCAACGAATTGGTCGTAAATAAGCGCCATAACCATTAAATTTAAGTGATTCTAAAACGTCTCTATCGAATCCCTTTTAGTAACCAGCATAATATGATTAATGGTATAGTACAAAACAACGATGTATAAGGTCTTAAATTTGTGGGGAAATATAAAAATTTTGAACTGAAAATCAAGTTGTTATAAATGCAATAATGAAGTTTAAATATACTAAACTTTTGCTAATTGGAATAAAATATTCATATTAAATGAATGAGTCATCTATGTTATTCGTCTATCAAAAACTATTCTTAATTATTACTAATAATATCCAATTATTGGTGAAAGTGAACTGAACAAAACAAAATATATATATATATATATATATATATATATATATATATATATATATATATATGAGGTTTCGTCATAAAACATGGTACATACATATATACATATATATATATATATATATATATATATATATATATATATATGAGGTTTCGTCATAAAACATTTCATTCAACACCAGTTACAATAGCCTCCGACCCAACCCTAATGATCCTTTTACCCCTTCGTAATGACGTTTTAATTGGTGGTGGCTAGAACCGCCTTAGCTTTTGCTTTAATTTCTTCCGAGCTTGAAAATCTTGTCCCTAGCATAGACCTTGGGGAATAGAAAAAAGAAACAAAAAAGGAGAGACAATGGATGTTTCAGTTAGGTGATGTGATATTTAACGAGAAACGCATTCATAATGAGCTGGTGCATTGTCTTGATAGAGAAACCAGGACTTCGCCTCCCACAACTCGAGTATTCGTTTCTCATACGTTCAAATTAATTTATCAATGTGTTAGTCTACTTTCGAAGTTGAGCGCCATTCTGGGCGACTCACTCCCTCCTCTAAGCCTCTAAAACCAGTCAAACACTTGTTTGTAAGCGTCACTTCCGTAAACTCCATATCAAAATTACAAATTATGTGGGAGTCTTCCGTAGTTCAACAAAACACTTCAAGTTTACACGTTGCTCTGTAAGTTTCAAATAGCTCATTAGTTAGTATACTCATTGCTTCACTTAAATGAGGGACTTGCAGGCTTGTATAGCTACAAAAAAAAATAGAAAAAGACGATCAATAAGTTTTCGAGTGCTGCTTATTTCCATATCTTTGTATTTGATTTTATGTTATTCATTGTTTACGAAGTAGCTGAAAGTTTTGAATAACCAACCCAACCCAGGACGTTAGTCAAGTAACAGTGTGTTTAACAGATGTAACACAATGCAAAGTGAAAGAAAAAAATGGGGAGAAGAAATAAAAAATAAAACTGGCCAGAACAGGCAAACGAGTGTAAAGATGTGGATGGGGATATGATATCTATTTCTACATCTAATTAAATTCCAGTATAACGTAAACGGGAACCTTGTTTACATATTCTTATTGTAATTTGAGTACATTTTTCATTGAAATCAGTTCACTTTCAAAGTGTCAATTATAATAAATAACATCGTCCCAATGCTAAACATATGAGGAAGATCTCTTATGCAAACATATTATCGCAGGAGAACAATAAGAAAATGAAATAATAAAGAGTTCCAAATTCCCTCGAAATTACCTAATAATGATCAAAAATTAGCTAACAGTCAACACGTAAACATACATTCGCCGACTATGAACATAAGGAGTGGTGGCCACTTTCACTTACAGTCCAGTTCGACTTATTCTTAGATTACTTAGTCAGTTTCACCTTTGAATAAACCGTTATCAAAATGAATAAATTCAATGTTCTATCCTTACTTTTCACGTTGTTGCAAGTTGTAATTTTTTTGGACCAACCTACAATTTCAACGGCCCAAGAGCCTTTGTTTGAATTACCAGTTGAATTAGTTGGATTTCCAGTTATTATAATGGCTGTTAGATTATCAAATTTTGTGAAAAAATTGGCTTATTCCTTGAATCCAAGTAAGTTTTCATACATGTATCACCCTAAATAACGCATTTATTCGATCAATATACAGCAAAGTATTCTTAAAATTGTGAACAATTTCCTAAACGAATTAGGTTTTAGAAAAATAAAGTGTTTAGTTTAATAATGTTTTTAGAAAGTAATGGCTTCATTGAGAATATTTTCTTGTGTACCCTATTTTGTAAAATATTTCAGCACCAAAAAAATATAATAAATAGTGAATGATGAATAAGATTCTTGATATAGTTACATAGTTTTAACGAATCCAAATAAGATTTATGTCTAATAGTCGTGTTGCGATCTTTTTATCTCTTTATATTTTGATAAAGACGGAATAGGTCGAAACGTCAAATTTTTATGTTTTTAAAAAATTATTAAAAAAATTAGTTTCAAATCAGAAGAGACCTGAAATCAATACTATATATATATATATATATATATATATATATATATATATATATATAAGCGTTTTTTTATTGGGAACGTGTTAATGAAACACCAAAGTAGAATAAGCTTCCGAATACTTATGTATTAATCGTCTGGAAAATAATTAATTAAAATTTGCGGTGACTTTAAATTGTAAAAACTTGAAATTCATGGGAATCAATATTCAAAATGACGAGTGATAGAAATATCAATATACTATTGAAATCAATATTTCTATCACTCGTCATTTTGAATATTGAATTCCGAATCCCATGAATTAATGACTGAAGTTTTTACAAGAATTAATACAATTGAAAGACGCCGCAATTCTTAATTAACTGTTTCCTAGAAGATGAATACGCCACGTTTCCAATAAGAAAACGCTCATAATCCAGATCGCAAAGACTTTGTTACAATTCACACACACACACACATCACCTTCATCATGAATATCAAAATAAAGATAAAATCAACTTAGAACTTTGTTCCAATAAGAAAAATTAATTTTTCGTTTGTTTCCAAATCTCAAATATATTAAATTCATTAGAATTTACAAAATAGAGCTATAAATTTTACTTAAATTATTTAGATTTTTCTACCACTTATAGCTTTTTGAAGAAATTATATATATATATATATATATATATATATATATATATATATATATATATATATATATATATATATATACAAACATACATACATTAATAATAATATTAATTCTAATAAACGTGAACACTTTGATAACCACATTTGCACATCATAAGTGAAGATATGAACATTAATATTCCAGGATATTCATGTTAACATTAAGGATCAGTCTTATACTTTATATCAGTGTAGTTTTAAAAGGGTCATAAACAAACTTATTTCATTTCATGTGGGATTGTTTGAGTACGAGAAAACTCCAAGTTTATTTTTTGATCCAATTTTTTTGTAAGCGTCCAAGGTCCAAAAGAATTGTATTCATCTTGTTAATCTTTAAGATTATCTCTCCGCCAAAAAGAATTATTCATTGACTCTCGGACAATATCTTTGAAATTTTGAAGAAATGCCTAGGAGCAACAGAATTTTTAATTGAGCAGCAAAAACGTATTTTTGAATGTGTCAGTTTTTTGAAATCTTAGCTGTATTATTATACATTATCAGGAAGCTTAGACAAAAAGCTTCAATTTGCTACCTTAACTTTTCATGCAAAATTGTTCAAGAAAATTGGGATTCGTAAAATACATGATAAGTAAACGAAGATAAAAAGGTAGGAGAGTACAGTTTTCAAAAAGTGAAGAGTTTTAAATATTATTGTAAATGAAATAAATGTCAGAACAAATAAAAGAGCGCATACTATCTGGGAATAGGGCACTATGTTAATGCAACAGAAGAAAATTCCGATTGGAAAATCCTAAGAACAATATTACTGTAACAGAAGGGAATGGCCATAGGAGAAATTAAAACAGACAATGAAAGGACCAGGTATAGTTACAAATCTCAGAAGTTGAATTGGTATGGTCACGTAGAAAATCGCAGCCGGGTTGTATAAGATAAAAAGTAAATTGGAGCCGATGGCAGTTTTGTCAAGAGAACCGATAATAAGATAAGAATGTCATAGGAGACATAGAAAAATTAAATACAGATTACTTTAGACACAAGATCAACAATAGGAGAAAATGAACTAAAATAACGGGAGAAGCTAAGAACTACATAAATTTATAGAAAGATGAAGAAACAAGCCATGCGGAGTTATTCACCGTAATTCACCGTAATAAAATAATCAAAGAACTCCAAGGAGTGCCACAATTTAAAAAATTTAAATGAAAAAATATTCGATAGCAGACTCCCCCAAAAAATCAAGTATCAAATAATAAATAATGAAAAACTACCTATCATACTTTATTGTAGTGCTGGCTGGCTATGGATTAGAATTATGTAATGAATATTTTGTTAAATATAATCAAGCTAACTGGAATTAAGTGATCCAACTGCACCTAATATATAATTTACGTTGCTAAAATGCAAGAAGTGGAAAGCGATCGACAATTTGGAGAGGTGTGTTTAGTAGACGCAAATAGCGAAGCGACTCCGAAAGCTAAACCGTTAACGCCTAATAAAGCCACTTTAATAATTGAATTATCCTCCATTTGTATGCATCAGTGACAAATTGTGCTCGAACTATCACAATAATACATTCGACAATAAGAAAATACATGTTTCAACAATGGAAGAGTTTGGAAGTAATGGAAGCACTGAATGGATATGACATTATATATATATATATATATATATATATATATATATATATATATATATATAGTGGAAACTGCACTGTCACATTGTTAACATTGAAATTTCTACTTACAATGTTCAAGAATGGTTACTCAATTTTTTTCAACAGAATTTTTTTCAAAATATTAATGATAAAATAAATTGAAAATCTAAACACCCACTTAGAATAGTTTAGTGAAGTATAACTGGAAGTAATGCGTTATAAGAAAGTTTCTGACATATTGAAAATTTCCGTGAGAAATATCCAATCTGTTATAGCTATCGGGTAAATATGGAGAAAAAATAATTGTGTCTCTTGAAAATAAATGAGGAACAGCTATGTAAATATTATCCTGGATGTTTCCAGTCCCATGGAATGATTTTTAGCAAAAGCAATTGTTTGTTTGACTAAGAAGGTTATTGCAAAAGTGTTTTGCTATTTCATATATTAATCGATTACTGTTTTTTAATTGGTTTGAAAAAACTCTATGGACTATATGTGTGAATTTGGTAGATAGTTAAGTTCAAAAATAACTATGTTTTTGTGAGTAACGTAACGTTTTCATTCCAAAGTTTCTCTTTCTTCTAACTGTATTCACATTAATACATGAAAATAGATAAGAAAATATCAATAACCATTAAATTGCTATTGAAAACTATAATTTTACTTTCACATACTCTTTTAATAGTAATGCATAGGGATGTCGCAATATTTTTCTATTATGAAATACAATTTTAAATTATGTATGATATAATTTGCTTTTAATAGTTTCCAAGTGTAAAAATACTTTTAGAGAAAGCACTCTTTTGGCACATGTCGTTCGTAAGGTTGGAATTTAAACAATTTATTATGTGGCGTTATCCAAACGTCCAACCTGTGACTTATCGAGTAATGTAGAGTTAGAGTATGTTTCTAAAAACCTATAGTAAGGCGTTCAAATATAAATAAAAAAAATCATTTCGAGAAATATCTACCTTCATTTTATCCAAGTAACTTTTTAGACACCTATAGAAGAACACGTCGTGCCATTTCATCGGACGAATTGATTAACATGATAGAAGCAGAGAAAAGATTAGTTTCGGAATTGGGTGAAAATGTCTGCATTTATCCGAAAGTCTGTTTACATCACGCAGAAAAAGCAAGAAAGTCTAATGGCCGACAAGAAGTGGTCATTGATTGGGATGAGATTTTCAGGTAAATAAAAAGTTCCCACTATCGACCCCAGTTTTTATTTGCTCTCCTGTTGACATTAGTCCACGGCCGGATGATTATAGATGAACCAACAAATTTTTGGATTCAAATTAAATTCTGAGAGTATCGTTTTCATTATTTCAGTATCCCAAAAACAATTGACTTTTCTATATATGAACAGAAAACAATGAAGTTGCTGGCCACGAGTTTGCTATCGAATAGAACTGATAATTGAAATTCAACGTAATGTTTAGTTAAAAGTGAAATATAATCTTAATTGTTTCAGCAATTACAAAGCTTCTTCGCAGAAACACAAGGAGTTCTATTTGCTCAGCGTATTCTTAGGAGACTTCATTCAATCTCCAAAATTCTGCAACCAGCTGATTAAAAGAGGACGAGCATGTGTAGATGGAATATGATAGTTTCATTATATACCAAATTTTTAAGTAACTTGTTTTCATAGAAGAGGTAGTTTTATACTAGTCACAAGGGAGTCAATGTAATATAAATTGAATGTAGGATAGGTTAAGCAATTAAATGCATGAATTTAATTTGAAATATATGATAAATAATTTCTATTTTCGTGGTTCTCATAAAATGCTTCAATTATTTTTTGAATCGTAATGATGGTTCTTATATTTTAATGTATTCTTAATAGTGTCACCACTTTAAATGTGTGGTTTGTATTGATCCGTAATTTCTAAATTTGCTGATATATATTATTTGTTGAAAATATGAATCTTAAGTAATTAGCTTAAGTAATTTGTAATGGAGTACTAGAAAATTTATTTATCAACGTTAATTGTATTACAAATAAAATGAGATTTTTCCACTTTTTAACAAGGTTACCATTAACATAGAAATAATTGTCCTGTCGTGGCTGCGGTTTTTGGATGGTATATCAAAGAACTCTGCCGCCTGACTACAAAACAAGTAACAGTTTCTATTTAACTATTTAGTTTAGGTTTTTATCTGCTTCTTTTTCGTCATTTTTCAGCTGTCCATTTCATTTAGTCGACGTGTAGTGATTTTTTAGTCGTTAAGGAAACTTCGTAATCGTTTTCTATTCCTGATACATGATATACTCCGCCTTAATGTTTTGCATTCTTCTCATTTTCCATTTCTTTTATAAACGAAGTATTCTTTCCATTCATTCCATCTTCTAAATGCGTTTTCCCTTATCACGTTATGCCATCACGAATCTTACAGCTGTCGGTCTTTCCTTAGTTTTATATGTTGGACTCTTCTGTCCTTATTTCTATACAGAAAAGTTTGATTCGTTTTTTCATCATGTTTTCACCTTCTACTTCATGAAAAATTTTCACCGCACTATAGATGCCTCTAAACTCTTTTTTGTATAAAATTCTTAATGTATTCTTAAAGATTATAACTAAGTTCTAGCTGTGCCATGACAATTAGCACATTTGTTATGTTTCATTAAATGCATTATTCCAATACATTAGATGAACTAAGTACTATTCAAAAATTCATCGAGTGTAGTATTTGTCAAAGTTGGAATTACATTATGTCAGCTTCCTGACGTCTTATAGCTGAATAAAAACAGATATAATTATAAATATTTTATTTAATATTGAAGAATTAATCGTTTAAAATATATCAATGTTCCTTTAATTTAATTAAATTAATATTATATAATCTTTACATCAACTACAACGTAAAATACAAATAAACTATATCGAACTTCAAATATAATTTACTTAGTACTTAAATTTGAAATTGAATTTAAATATTACTATCGATATGTTAATAACTTGTGACCCATACAGAAAATAGAACAAAAATTTTCCCAAAATATTTTAAATAATTTAGAAACTGAAACAAATGAATTTTGTAAATCTACAAAAATAACACATATTCAAGAGATGTTTCATAACCTTCACAAAATAAATTTATTCAATAAACAAAACTTGGATTAACTCTATTGAATTATGATTAAAATATCTATTATTGATGTATAATAAATGCAATCATGGTTACCAATGGTACAGTACAAAACTTCATGATCAGTATTTGTTTATAAAAAGAAATGAAATATCTCTTCTAAGTAAACGTAATAATGAAATAGAGTCTTTCGCACATAAACTGCCAATATTTCTGCGGAAAATCTAATAAAAAATGCTGATTAAATAAGCAATTACATGTTTCAGTTTTCGTTTACTGCCATATCTCTGCCTATTTTTGTAAAATACTAGTTGACATATTTGTTCCACACAACTTTCAATGTTTCTATGTTTAAACTTTCTCCTCAGTTTACTAAGTAAGAGAATCTAATTCTACGAAGCTTCACTTGGCAAAATTCTATCGAAAAACATTACCAACTATCAGCAGCTCTAATTTAATTATATGAATATGAATATATTGGTAACGTTTACATTAACTCAGTAATAAAAATATATTGGTAACTTAAATAATAATAAGCGAAAATTTCCATAAAGTAGATCTTTTGGTCTAATTTAGACCAAAAATAGAATTTAATAGCAACTTTAGATTAGACGAGTTGGACGTAGTACCGTAGACTTTGTCTATGGATAGCCTCGTAATCAAAGAGGAGGGGCTCTGCGGTTTCCTTTGGTTCCTTGCAGAAACGATAAGAGCTATTGGGAGTTCTACACATGGCAATAGCATACCAGTAACTCTCGTTAGCTCATCATTCCTTGATGAAAAAGCCTGTTTGGGACCAGTTGGTGGAATAAAAAAGAAATAAAACTCTTCGATTGCTTCAGACCTTGGGTCTTACACTATGTTTCTGATTTCTCCTCGCTCCCCTACTTTTTTATGACCATGATTTGATGACATTTTGGGAAAATTATATACAATAAGGTTGTGGTCCCATGAAAAAATTTGTAACGCCTCTCTTCACCAGGAGATCAGTTTTATTATTGCCATGCACTCCAGCGTGGAGGTACTCCCATTGGAGTAACACATCAGTGTAGAATGCCAATGAAACTCATGTGAACGCAATCTCTGTATTTGTCCATTCCTTATTGGTATGATCATATTTCTGGGCACTTTATATTCCTTTATAATGTTGAGAAACACACTTACGTCGCTCGGCTTCATATTTTCCTCCTTGTATGCCTTTGCTGCCCACTTAATTGCTTCACTTTTTATTAAGGTTAAAGGAGGCAAGTCTAAAATCATCTGCCGTGGGACATGATCGTGTCGCGCAAGTTACCTTTTGCATCTTGTCAAGAGTTGTCTTCAATTTTCGTTTTTGTTCTTGGCCACCATTTTAAACCAGTTCATAATTTTGAGTTTTAAGCCCTATGTTCCTCCAACCATTCTGCAACAGTTGTATAAAGCAATTCGTGCCTTATGGCTTACTGCTTGAAGGTGTTATCTCCATGCCAATTCCATAGCAGCTTAGAAAAGTTTAACTTGAAAAAGAAGATATAATATGTCCCACTCTACTGTAATTGCATCAATAACCTCTATCTACTGAGAACATGATGCATCAAGTCCATCAAATCAATTCTTTTAAACCAAGTATGACTGAACGAGATATATTCTTTGTTTAATGGTTATTTGTTGATTATGTTTTTTTTTCTCCTATTCGGATTTCATCTCCAAAAATAATTGTTTTCTGCCATTCTTTCAAATGGTACAACTGTTGGCTAACTTTTGTAAGGTTCTGGAACGTTTATAAAATAGTGGGCTAAAAAATGGGCCAACAGCCTTTTACACCATCCATATTCTGCCATTTCGCGAAAATGGAAAATGCACTAAATAAGAAAACGTTTTGACATCATGATCAGAGAAAGCTACAACAGACAGATGGAAACTACTCCGAAGGATGTCTTATAAGCCTTAAAGACCTGTTGTAATTCATGGCTTTAGTGTTCGGTTGAATGCAGTATATTCGAATTTAATATAAATTTTTCAATTTGTTTTTAAGAAAATAATTTACTGTATGGTTTTAAACACTGTATACATATACAAACAGATAATTCGCAGTCTTTACGACTCTTTAATTAATATATAATGATCTGAAAATAACAATAACAATTTATTTGAAACTAAACCTTTGACAGGTCACAAGTATACTTTGACATAATAGTTATGTTTTGTAAAGATTCATAGACAAATGCTTTGAAAAACAAATACTTACGTATGGAGATGATTTGGGCACCACATCAACAAAAACTTTTTAATGAAAATTAATTAATTAATTAATTACGACTTAACTTTTATATTTGATACGTATATCATCGTCTTCATAAGCAATATTTGTTTTATCAAATTCTGTCGAATCTATAATTAGTTCTCCTGTCCCAGTCCTATCTGGAAAAAACATTTCAGACACTTTGTGATGTGAAGAAGGTCTTTCAAATCTTATAAGATTTTTATTGGAGTAAAAATTTGATATTGCCTTGGGGCTTCTATGTATTTCGCTATTACTAATTTCATTTATATTACTCGGAAATTTCAACGATTTATATGGTCTTTCAAATGAGAAGAATTTATCAGAATCATATGTCAATGTGTCCTCAGGTATTTTGTATTTCAATTCATTATCAGGAAATTTTATGGACCCTTCAAGGTTATTCTCGATATGAATAGTTGGTTTATTTTGAATCCTTCGGTTAGCTGATATTGTTCTATGATCACGGTCAAAATACAGCTGATTATGATATTGAGGTAAGTCTGGGTGTTCATATGAATACATATTGTTGGAATTAATGTGGCTGAAATATCTGAAAAATCCTCCGTTGTGATTATTAAGGTACTGAATTAATTTATCTGGGTTTGTTGGACAATGTGGGTATGCAGTTGCACAAAATCTTGTATTTCCTTTTGAAGAGTAACCCAACAAAGCTGCTTTGCTAAAGTAAAAGAGAGGAGATTCTTCCAAACCATTTACAGATGATAACAACCTGAAAATTATAGAAATAATAACAACAAATTATTTTATTAAATTGTAATAAACATTCGCTAATTCTGTTATAAGCGTCTGGTTGATAAATACATGAGGTTTATGACCATTTTACAATATCATGGCATATTTCAGGTATTATACAACAAACTAAAAATTTGCAAAAATATGATAAGTTGTTTCCTTATTATAGTATATTGTTTTAAGATTTCAATATTATTGAAAACTGCATGTAGATCGATACTTACCCCAACAATGTTCCGGCATCTATATTTAATGGTATATTAAAACCCTGTTGCCGACCATTTATTCCACCTGAAACTTATATTCTCTTAATAGGAATTGCAACCAATCAATCTCCTCTATTACTTGAATTTTTTTATATTATCTAACTGTATTATAATACTGTAACAAATATCCAACCTTCTAAAAAGAGATGATACTACAAATAATTAGGTTATGCTGGAAAAGGGAAAATATGTGTATCAAACAGGTAGACCAAAGAGTTTCGATAAAGTTCTACACACATGTTAACGCAGAACATCACAGTTTATGAAACATTATTCTTCAATCTTTAATTAGAGTCCTCTACCAAAAATCAGGTCTTAGTACATTATTTATTGATAAAAATATAGCAGACAAAAATTTTTCAAAAAAGTTTTTCTGATGAGCTCACGTGGATATAGATTGTACAGCTGAACAATATTCTAAACGACCAATGAATCTAAATTTGAATTTGATTAGACATAATGTGACATTGTCCTAAACATAGAAAAGCATTGGATGACCTTTTGTTCATGCAGCATCAACAAATTTCATATAGTATATAGTCATTTCTTATTTTTTCCCCAATATCAGAACAATTTAAAATGTTTCATTTACACTAAAAGTTTTTTCTCTGGAATCGGCTCTAGCGGTTTATTCCAGCACAGCTACAGTAAAAATTATAGTTTTATTTAAATTTATCATTAACAGTTGATATAAAGAAGGTATGACATAGCCTTTATCAATCACGGAATCAACGCTTATGAATATATTAAATTATTATTTATCCTGTCTGTTTATGAATAAGTCAATATGTATCCTATACCATAAACATTTTCGCAAAGATAAATAACACTCTGAAAAAAAATAATAAAATAATTATTACCAGAAGTCATTTCACATAATATTTTTGGTACACAATGCAGGTCATCATTTCTTGCAATAGAATATAAAATATCTAAAACAGTTGTCTTTATATTTACATTTTGATTTTGGTCAAAAATTGAGTTTTCTGGTGGACGAAAATACATATTCTCCCCAATTGGTCGATAAGAATGAGGTGAGGTATACTTGTTGTACATATTTGGATATCGATAATTTCCATGTAAGATATTGTATTGTGAATAAACATTGTCCTTATATTTTTCATTGTGATTGTGGGAATCAATGATATTCCTAAAAGAAATGAAATATATAACGAAGTATTCAAAACTACAGTTTAAAAAATAGGTTAACCAATTCATCTTTATCCTTGATTTAGAGATATTGTAAAGGATTCACTGTTCTTACGGTAGTTTTAGCGTTTTATTTATTGCACGATAACTTGAAATTCTGAATTTTCCAGGTTTTTTATTGTTAAGATAACTAGTGAACCTCACATTTTTAATGGGGAAACAACATCAATATATTTATAGTCATAAAAACTTAAAATTTAAATTCATAATCAAATCAAGCATTGTGGAATCAAACTATGAAATACAGTGGGTTGCATTTGAAATTAAGACACCTTCATATTTTCATTATATTGACGCCTTCAGATTTAAATTTTCATACATGGTGATTGGCCTCATTTTCAAATAGATAAACTGAAATTTGCATCATGGTGAATTCTAGATATTTACTTAAAGTTAGAAATATCGAAAACAATTATCAAAGGTTTTTATGCGGATCTTCATGACAAAATGCGAATTTCCAATTTTGTTCATTATTTTGATCTATACACAAAGTTTTTCTCTCTAATTTCATATTTAATATTCTTGCTATTTCAACAGAAGTGTTAAGATTTTCCGAGTTTTATGCATTTTAGTAAAGTAATTGGTTTATATTTAGAAACAAGTGAAATGAATATATTCGGATATCCATACTCTCAGTAGCAGTAAAGTCGATGTACCTGCAATAGCTGCAATAAATGCACTTTTAAATGAAACTAATAATGCTATTGGAAACAATCATAAATATTATCCTTATCGATTACATCCGCATCTGGTTAATGATATGTTGGCGGCTATTCAAGTAAATTCATGCATGAATCTTCCCAATTTACCTTCTCAACCTATTATTGGCAGGGATAAAGCAGAAACGCAGAAAGCAGAAAAAGCAGAAAAGCAGATAATATGAATGAATGAATCGTCACGATATTATATCACAGATAATATTCAATATCAAATTCTCAATGTGTCAAAGTACCCGAAATATCATGTCAAAAAAGAATAACTAGGAATAATTTCGTGAAAAGATCAAAATAATAAAAAAAAAGATATGTGAGTTTCATCATAAATAACGCCACATTATTTACATCTCCTAATTTTGACCAGCTTTTTTGAATTTAAACGTTTTTTCTTTGGTATTCTTTTGGGGTATCCGGCATATGTGTCCAAACCATCTCAATAGTGCCATCTTAGCTCTAAATGATTTTACCTTTAGTATATATATATATATATATATATATATATATATATATATATATATATATATATATATATATATATATATATATCGGAGAACGAAATCGTAGCTGTGACCAACTTAGCAGTGCAAAGGGTTGTGGAATGGATGAAATCCAGAGGACTAGAATTGGCGTCAGAAAAAACAGAGGCAACGCTGCTGGTGGATAGAAAGATTGTTAAACAGGTGACTATCGATATAATAGACACACCGGTCTTCACTCAACCACAAACTAAATACCTAGGGGTATTTTTCGATCAGGGCGCTAAGGTGAAGGCTCATATTGTAAACACAAGCCGTAAGGCTGAAGCGACGATAATGGCTCTTAGCCGCCTGATGCCGAAAAGAGAGGGACCATCGTCAAGTAAGCGCAAACTGCTGTCGGCGGTAGCCCACTCGATTATGCTATACGCTGCACCAGTATGGCAAGAATCTCTGAAACATCTGAAGTATAGATCTATGTTCCTCAAGATACAGAGAAAACTAGCTATCCGAATATGCAGTGCGTTCCGTACTGTATCCACCGAGGCAATATTAGTATTGGCGGGTATAATACCCATAGACCTATTGGTGAACGAGAGAACCGCCACACATGGAAAAGAGCAAGCAGTTAAAACAACAGAAAAAGAAAACACGCTAACTAAATGGCAAAGAAAATGGGAAGCAACACACCACTTGGGCGCTTGGGCCAAAAGACTCAAACCGGAACTTAAACCTTGGCACAAGAGAGGACATGGGGAGATAACGTACGCCTTGTCCCAGCTATTATGTGGACATGGATGCTTTACAGCATACTTCTGCAGATTCAAAATAAAAGACTCGCCACTTTGCCAGTATTGTGGCAATGAACAGGACGATGTTTATCATACCTTTTTTGCGTGCCCTAGGTGGCAAAATGAAAGAAGACGAGCTGAAACAGAAGCAAATACCATCATAATCCCAGAAAACATAGTCCAAACCATGCTACAGTCTCCTACAATGTGGAACGTGATATCTACTATGGCGTCGAACATTATAACACAAAAGGAAAGAGACGAAAGAACAAGAGCAATTAGAAACTATTAGACAATAATCATGTTTTCAGTTTTATGTGTATATAATATTTTATTATAATATTTCGAGTTTAATCATAAATAACGGCGCCTAATATTTTTGTTGTGCCCTATTTGTCAAGTATGCTGCGTATAAACTTTAAATTTCAATTGTATGACTGAATTCAATATCTGATTTGCTGAAGTGTCTTCTTTTTAAATATGACGACATACTGTATATAAAAATTTAGTGTTCACTGTTACTAAGACTAAGAGCACATTTATTAGAAATTTCGTTCGGCAGACGATTCGAACCTCCGATACCAGTTGGAAATTGAGCACTTGACAATCTTACCGACTACAACTTTACGGCTCGATACAATTTTCGACGAGATGTAGGTATATATGCAGCAAAATTATCATACAAGGGTGGTATCAATTAAATAAATATAGTATAAAAAACACGCCTTTAAGGCACATCAAACTAAAAAGTTTAAAAGATTTTGTTTAAATAAGCTTAAAACAATAATACTAGTATTTTTCATTCATTATTGTTTCAAGCTTATTATAAAAATCATTTTTAACTTTTATACTTTGATGTGCTTCAAAAGCATGTTTTTCAGTTTTTTAAACCATATTTATTCTTACAAATTAGTATTGATTTATGTTCAATTATAGTTGAGAAAATATTTAGATGATGGTAATTGATACTAAAATAATTAAAATTTTTAAAATGATCAATGATAGCTGTATCTTTATTATTGTTATAAGTTTCAACTGAGTATAACTAAATTTATAAAAATACATAATCAGATGATAAGAACCAATCTAACCTAAGAAATATCAATAAGTAATGAGGAATTGAGGATTATAATTGTATCTATAACAACTGATTTTGAATAAAATTTATAAAATTACAATGCTTCGGAAAACTGGAAATACTCCTCACTTCTCTGAACCTAGAACCTTCAACTATATTTCGTATTTATACAACACTCACCTTTCTTCAAGTTTCTCTGTAGATGTACCATTTGCGTTCACACCTGTACTAATAGTTGGAATTTCTTCAAAACATCTCATAAAAACTAGAATCATCATCATACACTTTCTGGAAATCATGGCTGGTAAACTTTACTTTATTAATGCTATGAAGCAAATGATAAGAACTATGCCTGCAAATAAAATTTAACTGTCGATGAAAGTATAGTAGGCGTAAGGATTTGCTATATTCTTGAACCCACGAATCTTGAAAACCGCTTTCAATTCGCAAAATAAAGTTACGTATTCAGAAAAACAACTACCGTAAGTAGAACAACCAAAACCAACATCAAACTTAACGATTCAGAATTGTTTCAGAATATTTTCAACTTTTGAATAGATAGTAAAGAATCAACAATAATGAACACCTATAATAAATATAGGATACCTACAAATATCACAAATCGTGAGGAGACACAGCAGTGAAAGTAGAAAAGATGAATGTAAATAGCTCAATAACTAAATTTTTAGAAAACCACCATATTTTTATCAAATTGCTCCTGTTAATTCTTCTTCTGCCCATTTCTCAAATTACTTTTTCAATATACCTTTTTTCATTCATTAGAAAATAAAAAAATCGTGGCGAATACTCAAAATAGATGGGTTACTCGGTGTTAGAGTAATACTTCATACAGAGCCTAAATTAAAAACATAAAACACATCATTACCCTACCTTATTGTAATGGGGAAGTCAAGCTGATTCCAAATATGCAATTAAAAATGGGATGTTCCTTCTAACAAAATACAACTTTGATATGGCACAACATTCTGGAACACTCTGTGGTTTTAAATAATTTTTAAATGTGAAAACTAATGATGGCTGTCTAATTTTAAAATTGATACCTCAAAGGACAAAGGAGGTACAGCACTAATCCCTGACCCTATATAGTAAACCCGAAAATCAATATCTAGAGCTACATTTAGGCCAAAAACAAACTGCACGATTTTAAATGGAATGATAACAATCTCAACTAAACACTGAGAAGCTGTATTAGTTAATTAGATGATTATCAAAATTTTCCTTGCAAAATGAATTGAAACTACGTAGATCCATTCTCTTTACAATTTGAGGTATGGAATAGAATTCTGGAGTTGTAGAGGTGTATTTAAGATCAAAAACTCATTCAAAACATTTTTGAGATATGACGTGCAATAACAAGGACACTTCCGTTAATTATGAACAAAACACTTGAATTCCTTTTGTTATCGATGTGATTAAGTGCTCGACTCTGATAAAAACCATTGCAACGATTTTACTGCTGACCTATACCGATCTCCCCTTGAATTTGTAGTTTACTCAAAAGCTTGCATTAAAATATCTCCGAATGAAATCAATTAACATTGGATAGTATCCAATTCTTTTAACGAGAAGCAATCATCAAATTATAACTGTATGTAGATGTATGTAAAAAGGAAAACCGTTGTCTTAATTTAGAAAAAAGTAGGTTTATGGGGGCAGATAACAACAGAACTTCTACAAGGAAAAAGAAACACGTAATTCCACACAAGCAGAACTAGAAATTAAAATCAGTTTTAAATGAACTCAGTGTCCATGCTTAGTCCAAAACATTGTTATAGTGTTAATTGAAATCATAAATTTCTACATTGTAACTGAACGTTATTTATAATTCTATACAAACAATAGCTATTGTTGAAATCTCAAAACCTCATTGATACGCAAGACATTCGTAAACTCTACTTGCATCTTGTCTAATTAATTTGTAAATAGAAATACTAATAAATTTATGTAGAAAAAATAGTATAAACGTCTAACAAAGAATCTGATCCCATTTCCCTTCGTACTACGTATGTAACCCTAAGTTCCGCTATAAATTTTCTCTCTCGTATGCATTCTTTGTGCACCATTGAAAGTAGATAGGGGAGTAATGTAGGTCAGGAACAATTTTTATCCACAATACACCTTCAGCTTGATATTCAAGATTACGGGGTTGTTTAATGAGATTGTTTTGTTTGTAACCTTGAATCTACTGTGACGTAAGTTTATATTTGTACAAGGCATTCTGTTAGTTGCTATATCAAATATTCACATACATAAACTATTTCATCTAATTTTTTTTTGAAAGATACTATAAATAATATCTCTATAATAAATTATTTCATTAACTATAACAAAATTATTCAAGTATGGTAAACAAATAATCAATAAGCAGATTAGAGGCCATAATAATCCTATCTTGCTAACAATATCATAGTCTGATAACTAATTCTAGAATTTAACAAACAAAAATTATATCACTTATCTACATAGTCGATACATTCTGAATGACGAGCCAATAGCAAAGAAATTGAGATATTTATAATATATATTATAATTTAAAATATTGGTCATTATTATTGATGCCACTATACTTTGTCCTGGCATAAATAACGACTTCCATAGCCATATTCACTATAAAATTAAATTTTACCTCTCCTTTTTATAGCGATTTCATTGCTGTGACAGTTGATGGACCAGAAGGTAGTTAAAAAATAGTAACGTTAATAGTAGGATACGATAATTCAAAAAAGTGCAATTCGATTTGATCAACAAACACGTACCATTAGGAACGAAACGATAAATATAACAAACCTTGTAATTTTAAGTATTCTATTAACTAAGGCCAAGGTACCTGATATTTTGTATAAATACCATATTCATCATAATAAACGGGTAGACAGTTGTATACTGTTGTATACTTACTGCGGCCACCGAGGTCAGTACCGACAATTTTATATAATGTTAGTTGCTATTGAATGTGTAAGTTAAAAATATACCAGTGATTTTGAAGATATGGTTTTATCAAGTTCTCATTGATCTGAGGCCCCTCAGCTTCAATCAACACAATGCTGAAAGAGTAATTTCATCTATTGCAGTACGTAGGAAGCGGTCCACATCTATAACTATGAATGTTACATTATAGCGCGCCGCGAACCCTTCATAAGTACCCAAATAACTTCTATAAGGTTGAGTTTCAAATAATACGTTAGCATTCGTAAAATTATTGGCTAGATGTTATTTAGTAGTTACCGTGAACTTTGCTTTTATTGATGGTATCTCTATTTAGAAAATTAATAACAGAGTAACCAATAGCTGTCCTATCTTTTCTTGCAAGAATTCCAAATGGTTTACTCAAATGTAAGTTCCGTCAAAAATATTGTATATTTAACAATCCCTGCCCAAACTCCTACATTTTCAAGTTACTGAATATATCCTTGTCTATAATTCTTATAAATTAGTCTAAATAGATTTGTTATTCACTGGTTTCATCTTAAAAACTCGGAAATTCAAATCCAACAAATAGTAGTACATTTATCTCTAAGGGGAATTTGTCGATTACTATTTGTTTCGTTACGTGTATACCTAAATTGTCTTTCTATTTTAAGATATGACATTTTCCAATTTGATTCAGACTCACGTTAATGAAGAATCAAAATTTGATATTAGAAAGTTATGTAAAATTTTACACAATATATAAAAATAGCCAGATAGCTAGAGAAACTTAATTCCTAAAAACAACCAGATTTCTATAAAAAGGTTAGCAATTCGAATATTTCAATTGTTCGGATTTTCGGTGATTATTTGCATTTTGTAAATCATGTTCAATAGTATCAAAATGTAATTTCGTAGTTTGAACAATTAAGTCAGTATAATTTCTCTAATAACTACATAAACAGAGTCAATACTCAACTAAAGTGAAAGTATTTAGCACTAGATTAAAAGTAAAAATGAATTTTTTATTTTCTAACCCAGTGAAGAACTAGAACATTTTGAAGTAATCATCTTTTCTCTAAAGTTATAGTAATTATTTCCCAGGCACGAGGCGGTTGCCATCCTTTTTTAATTCCGTACTTTTACGCTAGTAATAATCCATTCCTTTTTTTTGCACTTAGACAGAAAAATTCAATAAAAATATGAGCTAGCTTGTTTAATCCTTGTTTCCGTAACTAAAAAAATGTTTGAATATTACAAGTAAACATAAAAGTATTGGAGTTTGCTTTCAGCTTTTTGTAACTCGGATGCAATATTGTACGGAAAAACAAAAAATATCGGCGGAAAGACATGCAAAAGGCAAAGATCAAAGTAAAAGAACAAGGGCTCGTGAGATGATTAAACATAAATTTTAATAAAACCATTTTAAAAAAATTAATTGGTATGTTACAAGAGAAGAAATAAAAAGGATGTCCATTGTATTTTGTTCGACACGAAGGGAAAAATGTGGTATAGGGTTAGATTAAAGCCTTAACTTCCAAGCTCAAAGGTTTCTCTGTAATTAAAAAGCGGCAAATGATAATTCATTGTCACCCAAATAGACGTAAAGTCTTAAAATGAACGTAATAATAAATAAGAGTTAACAAAAGGATCTTTTGAGAATCCGCAACTTCAAAGTGTCTATCGTACGCGTAACACGTTGAATCAAGACCCTCTTCCGTTGATCCCTTAATACCGTACAAATCCGCGCTTGCATATAACAGAAACCACGGCTTACCGAGGTTTTTGTTACGCCTCAGATATTGTTCTTTTCATGGATTTGAAGGATATCGGAAAAAAAGATGATTTTATAATAAATGCTTGAACTTTGTTGCCATCTGATATCATCCGAGGAAATGAAATTTTCGATAGGCAATAAACATTGACGAAATGGCGGAATATTAAAATTTGGTCAGTTCTAGAACGATGCAAAAATCTCAATTAAAAAAGTGAAAATGTATAAATGGATGATAAGACGACAACAGGGCCGGATTAAGATTTATAAGGCCCGGGGCTAAAATAATGACGGGGCCCCCTTAAGGAATTCGAAAACCCTGAAAAATTCACAAAATAATATCAATACGTTAGATTTGTGGTATCAACACATCAAAAAATACAGAATGATTTCCAAATGATGGGGCCCTCTTGGACCTGGGGCCCGGGGCTATAGCCCCTCCAAGCCCCTAGCTTAATCCGGCCCTGGACGACAAATTTAAATATGAAATGGAAAGAAACAAAAACAACAAATGAAGCAACAGGTAAAAATATAGAAGTCAAAAGAAAAGAACAATAAAGGGAGGCATGAGTTGGAGACTAGAGGAGAGGAGTAGGATTATACCTAGATAGAAATAGAGGAAAACAAGGAAATTAAATGGATATGAAACTTATTCACATTTTACATAAGCTGGAGGATCGTATTGAAAGATTATTATCGAACATATTGCTCATTGACTCAAAACATCATAGGAAATAGTAATATGTAAATTAATGAAACTTCATGTCCGGTGTTCATTTTTATGTATGTACAAAAATTGAAAGTTGATTGAAGGCATAAAAAAATCATGGTACAATATCAAATAGTACCCTAAATCTGTCAATCAGAGTAAATTATCTCGTCACTGTAGCTGAGAGACTAATTTTATTTCAAATGTGTCAAATTAAAAAATCATCTATTCGTTTATTTTGGGTTGTAGTACTAATGAAGAACTGTATATCTATTTAACTTTGTCACAAATGATTTAATAATGATTTAGACTATCTTATTTATTGATTAGGTGCAAATTATAAATATATAACTTCAAATTACGGTAACTCCAATTTTATAGTTGACAAGGTATTCAATAAGCTTCCCTCTCATTTTGTATAGTTCAGGATCGAGCTTTCACCTTCTCTTGAATGGTCTCTACCAACCCATATGCTCTATGTTTATTTACTTTACAATAAATATTTAATTATTGTCAAAGCAATTCATCACAGTTATTCCATGACTATCAGAGATTTAGTGAAGCCTTATCTTAATTCAAGCTATTTTTTTTAAATAAGTAGCAACAGGATACGCTTCCTCTAATTATATATTACAAAGAATTGAGTAAACAGTACGCTATTGATTTGAAAAGTAAGAACCGTATAAATTCACATCCCTTTTGATTGAAAGTAATAATTTGAAACGGTTTTTCTGTGGGTAAATGCTGTCACAAAACACAAGACACTTTGACGTGGGCGTTTCAGTAACGTCAACCACAACACATGACTGGACCTCGGCATTATGCAACCCGTAAAATGAATGGTAATTATGAGTGGAGTGAACTGTCAATTCGAGGATTTTCTATAATACACAGAAGGCGTGGTAATCAGAATTACATTTTGTGCAATATTTTCTCTGGCCCTTTTTGTGTTCATTATTTTTATCTTATGAATTTTTAATAATCTCAATGTTATTATTCAGTTATCTCATTATTCCATACATACCAAGCTCAATTTCTTTTTTAAAATCTATCGTTATTGAAAACAATAATTTCGAATATCCGTTTTGCTGAAAATAATAATAAATGAAATGATATTGATCGCTACGAAATATGAATTAAGTCATACTAAATATTTTAAATAAATCTCATAACAAAATCGGCTACATCATTCGACAAATCTTCACACGTTTCTTGAGATTGGAACAACAAAAAAAAACAACGAATGCTAATATTTTCAAGAGTGTTTATACATTTGCAATGAAGACAAATTCCCTTTATTTATAATGTGTAGTTATCTCAATAAAATTTTAATAAATTAGTCTCCAACTAAATTAGCGTAAAGATGCGTTTGGACTCCTTTTTTTATCTACAAACATGATACTTGGAAAATATATTATCTACTTAAACATATATTTGACTCTTTGGTCTAGCCTAGCATCTAATTTACACTCTCAAGCTAAGTGGGTCTATATTTAGTATCTACATAATAGATATCTGGAAACAACAAATAAAAAAAATCACATTGAAATTTTAGAGAAATTGACCATGAATAATATCAAAAAATGATGACTCCGTAAAAAAACGGAAGATAATAATATTTCTAATTTTAATTTATTTTTAAAAAAATTAAATTCTGTTCGGTGTGAACAGATATTAATTTTAATTGATTCTCATGAGCGATATTGATGAAATGACTAATCAGTTTGGAATATTATTAAACAAATTTACAATTATAAATATACTTATTTCAAGTAGAATCAAGAATGAATATAAGAAGAATTGCAGGTTTTTATTATCCCCAATGTTTTCATTTTTATTTTACACCGTCAGCTGTTCCTCTGTAATTTACTTAATGCTTACGTCTATCTACTCGTGGGGTTGAATTTTTTTTTCATGGGGTCTTTCTTCCAAAATTCTTTCTTTTTCTTTCGGTCTTTTATTTGTGGTACTACCTCATGTAGCTTCTTCTCTCTGTTCTCAATCACTGTTGTTGATTGTTGATTTAGTCCATCCAGGTCTTTCTTGGTCTTTCTCTGTTTCTCGCTCTTACTATTCTGGCTTCTAGTATTCTTTTTGTAATTATTTCCTCACTCATCCTTTTCTTATGTCCGAACCATCTGAGTTGATTTTGTTCTATGTATCGTTTTGCAGGTCTTGTATTCAATATTTGTCTGTGTGTTACGTTTTTGATAAGGTCTAATTTAGTCTTGGACTTAATCTTCCGACGGAATCTCATTTCCATTGTTTGTATAATTTTCCTGTGTGTTTCGGTCGTTGTTCATATTTCGGAACCATATATTAGTATGGGTATAGATACTCTTTAATGAATTTCCACTCTTATTTCCTTGGATATTTCATTGTTCCCTAGAAAATATGTTTTTATCGTTAAATAATTTTCCTGCGTTTGCTGCTCTATCTGTTATTCCTCTCTCTAATTTTCCATCTTCTTCCATCATTGAGCCGAAATACTCTATTTGTATATTTCCTATTTGTATATTCCTATGTCGTGTGTCTATTTCTGTACTAATGATCATTGTCATGGTTTTATTTATGTGTTTATATTGTATTTTTTTATTGTTTGGTTGTACAATTCGAGATTTTGGTTAAGTATTTATTCGTCATTTGCAAATATGACCATGTCATCAGTGTAGCCTATTTATACACTTTGTCCATTTTCCAGTGCTAGCAATCGACTTAATAAACAAGTTTCGGTTTATTCCTCTCTAATTTATTCCATAGATCTTCTCTATTTACTGTATCGAAGCCTTTTTTCAATATAGTTTTACAAAGTACTAAATTTTTATCAAATCTAACAAAACAAGTTTTCCAGCGAAGTGAATATTACACATTCAAAATCCATACTCCAAAAAGGAACCTCCCTCTCAAAACCTAATTTTCGAAAACACTAAGTGTGGTCGAATGACCTTTGATGGTATTTTATTCTCAGCACGACAATGCAACTTCTAATTTATGGAATAATTGAAGATATTTCAGATTCAACTAATTTATTTGTTGTATATAATTAAGAAAATAAAAATGTTAAATTTTTAATTTCATTTATCAAAATAGTAGATAGTGAAATTTCGTGTGTTGGTGTAGTAATAGTAGTGTTTGTTTTCAAAAAGATTACCTATTGTTACAAAACGTTTATTACTCATACCGGAGGTATTGGTGAAGGTAAGAAAATTCTTTGGAAAGAAATTTTATCGTTTCATACGTTCATTTAATAAAATTTGGTGTGCTTGGTGTCATTAATAAAAAGAAAAATCGTATTTTGTACATTAATGTATTGGGTTGGAATAAAGTACCTCTATTTACTTACCTGGCCTAAAACGCCTAACAGAACTCTTTTTTCCTCTCATATTCGGTATTAATGAGATGCATAGCAGGGAGGGGAAGTTTTTGTTGGGTGTTACATAATGAAAGCGAGTCTCCGTTAACAAAGAATCTGTGTGCTTGATATAACAGGTGTGAGGTGATGTTGAACCGCGACTTGCATAATTATAGGGGTTTAAGGGCTTGTTAAATATACCTATAGAAAAACTGGGTGTTGCCTTTTTCACCGCAAATTGTTGGTCTACATGTACGTGAAACTTTACCCTCTTTCCCTAATGAATTTGACCATCAAATGCCACGACTTGAGTTTACTTGGTATCTCGAACATTTCAGTTTTGTACCTTTTTGTTTCTTAATGTTTTTAAAATTATAGGTTAGATATAATCTGCCTTGATTTCTACTGCGCATAAAAAATCAAGAAATCATTGTACTTCACTCCCAATATTCAAATAGCTATCGTAATTTATTCTTATAAGCTTGAATAATCTTTGAAGGCACCAACCTAATAAATTTTTCATGCACTCAATTTGAATAAAATGTAATACAAACATAAGAATGATTTGTGCTAAAAATTGATGGTTCCAAATTATGCACATAAGATGGGAATTCCAAAGAAGGTGGTTCAATTATTTTTATAGGCTGCTTCAATCAATTCTATGTAAAATGTAAAAAAAACATTCAATAAGAAAAATTATATTCCACCTACTCCACTGCTTTCAATTTTCTTGGAAAATAATCAATTTCAAATCATAATAATTTTTTTCACCAGTCAGCTTTTTAGTTTTGAAGATCTCTTTTGAAATAGCTATGCCTCTTTAGCTAGTAAAGAATTTCAACGTTGATTAAAAGAATGCTTAAGACAAAGATTCATATTTAAAAATGATTATGAAATGTTGAAAAAAATATTTCCTCAGACAAATGAGAAACGAAATGAAGGCACACCAGTATCACTGTTTAAGGAAAATATGATGGCTTTTAAGCCCGGATCTTATTAAGTGATGTGTAATAAGTTGGATTTTATTTTTTCCATGAAAATGGTCTGCCATGGAATCTTATTCAAATTTGAATACAGATAATTGAAAGTATCCTCTAAATGTAGCAAACTAGCAAAAAATTTAAAGTATAACAATCCGAAGTAGCATCAAGAGTGGTATAATATTCAAGGGGAAGCTAGAATGATCAAAACATTATTTAGACTTCATCCAATCAGTAAGGGAGGAAGAAGTTATTATTTTGTTATTCTGGATAATGGGATATATATGATAGAATTCTAATGATTTTGGTTTTAGAATGGGAAAATCTATGTCAAAGATTAATTTGGAGCCTGAAAGAGTTACTTGTGTTCCAAGAATTGTGGAATCTGATTTTCATTATAAATATCGTACAAATGTGATCTCATCTCTAGTATCCTTGAAAGGTTATGTACCTCTCCAAGAAGTCAATCTGATTTTCTACACTAGCTTGAAACTTCTCTAAGTTATTTCTCATGCCTCATGATTATTCCAAAGCACTACAACTGTTTGGTTAGGTTAGGTTAGAACAAACTAGTTTGCAAATTTACTTCAGAAATTATGAGCTTTCGATTTTCCTGTAAAACCTTAAAGGCGTTATCATAACGATTACCATCGGATGAGTAGAGATTGCCGAAAAGCCATTTTTTAACTTTACCTATACGTACTGGGGTACAAACTATTAAATTTCTTGTCTAATGAATTGATTGGGAAGTCTGCTCTGTCTAGAATAGTTTCCCTAAGACTATGATACGAAATTTTGAGGTTTAGGTAGAATAGGAGAGTCAGAATTCTCTTCACTATCTTGAACCTGTCAAATATTCGAATTAGTCATAGGCTTTTTAAGAATACTTTATATGCACTTTCACCAAATTTTACAATTCCATTGTAGCTGGACAGGGCCGGCCTACGGAACTTGTTCGTAACAATATGCATACCTATTATTGATTATCTTATATCATATCTTATCTAATCTTATAACAACAATAACTGATACTTTAATAATTAGGTTCTTTAATATTGAAAAATTACGTTTCTTCCGCATCGGTATCTATAATGTCAGAGAGCTTTTTTTCAAAGCTCAATGCTTCCACAAAATTTTGAATATTTCCACATTCCATAAGCAATAGTATGCCCTCCAGTCCGTTTCAGGGGTACTGGTGGCATTACTTCTTAATTATTCCCTGTGTTTGCGGATCAATTTATCGGGTCTTAGCAGTGTCCCGCTCTGCTTCCATTGATGCGGGATGGTAGTGAAATATATAGCTTTCTTTTCCTTCGTCGCAACAATCTTGAAGGTGTTTGACATGTGAACACCGGCACTGCCGCCTAAAATAATTTTATACGCACTATTTTGAAGTTACAATGTATGCATACAAATAAATATTTATTAGTAAACTGCTTATCGTTATAACTTTCATTCAATCACAATCAAACTTTTTTAATTAACAATAAGCGGTATTTAGTTATGTCAACTGTGACTCCAAAGCAAAGGGCCTCAGACAACATATTATTTATAATTATAAAGAAAAAGATCAAACGAAAAAAAGGCAACGCGCTAAGTTGTTACACTGAGTTGCCGTAACTACATTACCACCTTCTGCCACGCTTCACCCACGTGGGTGATGGGTGGTTATAGTTATCATTTTTTATATTGAGATGCTATAAATAAGGTAAGTAGGAATTTAGGAAATAACCGTAAACTGAGAAAGTGTGAAAAATATATGATAGAGAATGAAAACATATGTATTTATTGTAAAACTTGGAGTTAAAACTTTTATCATTACAATTATCGAAGCTAGAACATTTTAACATTCGTCAACAAATGGAGTCAAATAAATATCATGTTCTCTAATAACATATTCTCTTAAATCTAATTGTAATGCGGCTCAAAAAATCTCTCACCCCATTGAAACGCCGTAATGATGGCGTGAACAACACGTGACTTGAACTTTATTTGTCTGTGGGGATAAGAATGGGGGTATTAGTTATTTGATGCTGAGACGCGTGTGCCTGTTTTCATTTCATTCGTTTTTTCACCACAAAGATATGGTATTTATTATACTTGCTGAGTAGAGCGTTTGATATCATTTGGTTTGGCCATAGTAATCTACTTACTTTTTCTATGTTGGTTTTCCCACAGTATCAGATTCTTGCCTACAAGAAGTTACTAATCGTGTAATCGAAATGCTAGTGAATAAATCTGTAAATTAATCTGTATGTCTATATAACCTTCCAGAAAATCGAAGTGAATTCATTACTTCTCTCTTTTTTCAAGTATGAAATTCTTATGTTTCTAAAAATTTTTTCTCCTCGTAGCTTCTAAAAAATCCTTGTTTTTCCATTTATTCAAATACTATTGATAAATGGTGGTTATAATATTGTCTATTTGGATTTAATTCTTCATTTAGGCTTCGATTTATAATGAATTAATGACAATATGAGTTCAAAATCAGTCTAGATTTGAAAATCCAAGATATATATTTGCTTTTCAGGTATTCATTTGACAGACACATTTAAAACTTGAAATTGTAATTAAATTACATACTTGATCATTTAGAATTTTCAGTTTTCGATTGGACTCCTCATAGTTGAAATACCTTAACATATTTTGATTAATGGTCGTATTTTAATATAAATCCGCATTCCTCCCAATCTCTATTTTAGAATCCACAAAAGCTCAATCATTTCATGTGCTAATACAACTCTCTCAATTGAATATATAATTGTTGAGGGGATCAATTCAATAATTATATATTAGTTCCAATAAGTTCCAATTCATCAAGAAATTATTAATTTATAGAAAACATTTCAAATGTAAAAAAGTGTGGAAAATATGCTTCCAAACTTGTCCGTGACTATATATTAATGGTCAACCATCACATGAATAAATTAAATCGTTACCTTGAAGCTATCAAACAATGGAAACAGTAACCCTGGATTTAGCCCTAAATATATTCCTGATTAAAGTTAGACAATCCCTTGATTAATTTAGGATCTGCGAAAGCAACAAATCAGTGAATGCATTAAAATAATACGTATTAACAGAATCTGGGGGAGGATAAAAAATCTGTAATACATGAAGCAAACATCATTCAATTGTTTCTTTGACATTGTCATTCCCCTATTATTTTGTATCTCTGTATTTGACACGTGTAAGGGACAGGCGCGAACAATCATTCGATTCGAAGTTACTCATCTTTTTAATCTTTTTATTTTCTCTTCCGATTTTCCGTGGAAGCTGGCGACTCGGGGGTAGAAGCGAATTAATTTTCTATATGGACTTTTCATGTACTTGATTGCTGCCAAACACATTTTTATATATTTTTCTTTCGGATGACGAAGTACACTTAATCTCGTTCACTATAATTCTATCTATGAACATAATTCCCAATAAATCACTCGAGGAAAGCGTAATCAAAACAATGTCAGGCTACGGAAAAATAAAATGATAGTTTTTTTATTTGTGGAGCTCACATATTTATCAGATTTGATATTATAAAAAAACTGATTAGAAAATACCTCCGCGAACTTTCGTTTACGTAGTAAATTGACATGATAACAAAAAAACTCATTTAGTTTAAATAAGAAAACTATCTCTATTTTTCTGAATCTTTACACTACGTGTATTTTCAAAGATGTCGAAGAAAATGGATATACAAATGTGGATTTTCAAATTACAATTTAAACCAAAATCAACCACATAAATTATATACTTTTGAATTATCGATCTGTAACCTTGTGAATTCTTCTCAAATTATAGATTTTTTTAAACAAACAATAATTAACTTTTCTGAAATGTTTCTGTAATTAGACTAAAGCTTTCTAGTGAAGTAGGAAAATTATTTCCTGAAGATATATAAGATTCCATCGAGTTGTTTCCAAAGTACCCTACCTGGCAAAGAAAATTTACCAAGATACTTAGAAGATAGAAATCAGACGGATACGTTGAACAGATACAAGTGCGTGATTATTTCTAAACTAAA
Source organism: Diorhabda sublineata (assembly GCF_026230105.1). Lineage (NCBI taxonomy): Eukaryota > Metazoa > Arthropoda > Insecta > Coleoptera > Chrysomelidae > Diorhabda > Diorhabda sublineata. Next base: position 11,411,022 of record NC_079485.1, on the reverse strand, counting down.
CGAGATGAGGTAATTCCTACTTTCTCCAGCGTTCTACTAAAACTAGAATTATAAATCGTTGACCACAAAGAGCATATATACTTCTTCCAATAATACTTTGAAATTATATTCACTTTGGTCTACCATTGGGGTACTGCATCAACATTTTTTGACTTGATCTTAAACTGTAAACAAAAACTAATATACTATATAGATACTGTAGACTATCATGTAGCTATGTGGTTATGAAATTACAAACTGTATTTGCTGATAAAAACGTTGTTGAAATAAAAACACAATATTAAACTCAAGTGTTTCATATAAAATAATACAAATATATTGTTCGGCGTCCCGTGAAAATATAAATATGCGTAGACAGATTTCGAATATAACAAATTTTGCAGGCAAAGTAATATTTACATATGCAAAATAGATAGAGAACAATGATTTTGAGTAACGTCATCGCACAATAACCATAATTAATTGATGGCAATTAACAAATAGTGTGCGGGTGACTGATACAAAATGCCCAGTTCAATCATCTAATTATTCTTGCTTAGCAAGATAACCCTTTGAGGCCCTGATTTTGATAGATATGTAAATACAGCTCTGTACTTCATGGCAGAACTTTGACGCCACAATTAGAAACAGAATTTATATAACACTTCATTTCTCTTTGTGTTCACAGTTTGAGTGTTTGTCATTTGTTCTGAATAATAATTGATGGCTGTGTTCTTAATAACTGTAGGTTATGTTCTCATTTTTAGGAGAAAATATCTATAAATGGCTGAGACACTATCAATTAAATGCAGCTGTTTTGTAAAATAAGCTATTTTTTTTAATATATATATATATATATATATATATATATATATATATATATATATATATTAAAATACTAACGAGAAATGACTGGTTAACTAGGCATTTGCCTTATCTCTCTGCCTTTCTCTCTCTATGTCTCACGACATATGAACAGAAAAGTATATTATTATATTATTATATTTTCTGTTTTTCTTGTGTTTGGAAGATAAGAGGGAGTATCCAAGTAAACAAGATCCAAGTAAAGCGTCATCACCGATTTGAAGGATTTGAAATTATGTTCTCAAAATATAGATTGTTGAATACTTCTGCGATTATATACAATAATATTTGGAGTTTTCTCTCTAATTACATAATTCGGTGGTATTCCTAATTTGGCAATATCTAATTCTACGCTGAAATGTCTATGGTTATATCACGATCCATCAAGATAAATGACCCAGTTCAGATTGATAAGCTTAAGCTAACCAAGATCGAAAACTCAGCTACCTGATGCAATAGCAATAAAATTGAATCAACAATATCCGTTTGGAAGTTTCCTAATTAAAAAATGAAATAGGATTCCAAATATGAAGGAGCTACCATTAGATCGCATAATGTAAGATAGAAAGTAGCTGCATCTCTCATCTTCAGTCACCCCAATTAAACGGACAATTTTGGTAGACTTGAAAATATCGAGCTCTTGTTAATAAGCTTCGAAACAAAGATGAAAAAAATTTTAAGCAGATATATTGTATTTATTTTATTTGGTTGACACTTACCGAGAACGAATGTAATTACCTAAATCATATCATTTTCCATATTTGTCAGAAGTAGCTTAAATAAATCATGAGCTATTTATCTATTATTCATCCCTGTCTTAATACATCATTTCAATTATATGAAAGTTGGTGAACTAAAAAATGCAAATGCTAATTTATACATCCAAAATCAACAAATCAACGAGTGACAAAAATTTCATAAACGTTATACAAGACTATGTAAACAACAAGCCAGTGGTTGTTTATTTTAAAAAATGCATTTTTGCTAAAATCCAGATGCCTGGTAACCACATTTGAGAAGGGTATACCGTAAGAAAACTAAACAAATGCTAGGCACTAAAATATTTTTTGTCATCATGGTGACAGATAAAATTTTAATGTGTTTTAAGAGAACCCAATTTGTTTGCGAGCACGTGCTTAATAAAATATGTCACACTAATCTCGAAATTCGAACACATGTAGAGTAAAAGATATTTTTGGACTGAAATGGATATTTACATGATTTAGGAGACGTTTATTGGCAACGAAGCCATCAAACTAGTTTGTAGGTGGCAACAGAATAATCAGAGACATTTTTATTCATAAGCTCTGGCATCTACAAATGTCATAAGACGATTTATAGAAAAGCATTGTAGAAAAAAATAGATTAAGGAAGGTATACAGTATACAATTGAAACAATGTATTTGATGTTATTGTTTGAACTTTTATTTTGAATATCCATTGAGAATAAAATAATATGTAAAAAAGTGATGCATAATTAGCATCATACCTATACCAATTATTCAACACTAAATAGTAGTAATATTGAACATTGACATTAAGCAGACACAATACATTAACACTGACTTTATACTTAAGAATCCTTCCAACATCAAATACGAATAATTTAACACAAGATAGTATCTTGAATTAGCGTGGTCTATTAGAAATGGATTAAGGAATAAATCTTGCACTTGCGCCACATATCCAAATCTAAATATTAATAACCTCAACTCTAAAGTATCCAAGCCAAATGATGAATTTTCATCTCTTCCGAAGCCTCAGTACAAATATAGTATTACAATAGTATTACAGTGGAAACTCGATTAACCGGACTAATTGTTGTCGTTACGGATTGGGATAATCGAATGTATCAAGAAAAGCGTGTTTTGTGAATTAAAATAAGTTTAATAATAATAATATTTATTAATAAATAATCATATTATTAATAAAAAATAATAATAATATTATAATCAGTTTAATTTGGTTTAAAATATTTGGTAATTGGCATTTGACGTAAGCTACTTTTCTCTTCATTGCTACTATATCACGAATTCGTTTCAGTTGTAGTAAACTCACAGTATCAATCTCTGCTGCTTTGTCCTACATCATTTTCCACGTCTAGATTTTCTTCTGTTTCATCTTCTTGCATTTCCTGCTGTTCATTTATCTGCAATATGTTTGAACTGTAATGCTTTTTCACAGAGTAAAGGGCCAGATATCGGTTGCCCAGTTGACCGTTTTTGTAAAAACCAACAATACAAAGCGTCTTCTAAAAGTTCGTTTTTCGGTTTTTTCATCATTTTACGATGTTTACTCCGATCTTCATTATCTAATTTGCAGGTGTACAACAAAATTGAATCGGTATTCTTCCTAATAATCACTTATCGTGGATGTACCTACACCATACTCAGCAGTTAACTTACTCCTTTTTTTAATGAATCGATAATATTTATTTTGTCTTTAAGCGATAACACACTTTGATATTTTCAAATATATAGACGCGGGCGCGAGCGGGGTAATGCCAGTTCCGACTCGTTCGTGCTTGCATAAATTCCACTTTTAGTACATATGTTAAAGATTTTGTAACTTGGCTCAATATTACTCAATTACTTAATTGGTCGCAGTTGATAGTTCGGATAATCGCGAATCCGTATAACTGAGGGACTGTACTTTAGACCGATACTCTAGCCAAAGCTTCTTTGTACTATCAACGTTATAAAAGTCCTTGTGATGAATGGCTAGTTTTCGTATCAGAATTCTTATGAATCTCCTGCACAAATAATGTGGGCAGTTTTCTGTTGCTGCCATTATAATACCTCTACAAAGAGGTGGTGAAATTGCTGTTCTAGGTTAGTATCGACTAATAGATCTATTATCAATATAAAAAATAATTGAAATAAGTCAAATAGCTTCCAAATTGTTTTATTCAGAAGTTGAGGATTGTATCTATCATCCAATGAATTTGGTTGCATGCAACATGAGTAAACATAATGAATACCTATTTCTTGCTTTTCCATATTTCTATGTAGTTTTTATCTTGGCAACTGTATAGTTTTACATAAATGAAAAATCTGAAGAATAAATTTTAAGGATATTTATAGTATTTTTCTTCTTACATATATTTTTGTTTACTTATTTCCGTTCACTATACTACAGCTCTGTAAAATTATAAGTTTTATGACATTTTTTCGCTATCCCACTCATTATTTTATTTTATACGTTTTGTTGAACGTCATTAACCTATTATGATTTCATTTTGTAAAATACATTTTTGTATTTTACAAAAGCATAAATTTTATCAACGTGCAATATTATCCTTTATTATATTCATGTAACCACCTCATACATTTATCGATGTTTTTTGTGATATAATATCACTGTTAAACTTATCTCTCACAGAAATACCGCTGATGAAAGTAGATCTCCTTGTTGAACTCATTCTCCAATTATAAACTTTTCCGATACATCATTATTTATATTTATCCGTCCTTCACAATAGACTTGATCACAACCTTCTATTTTTGCCTAATTCCTGCAACGCTGGGAAATATGTTTTGTTCATTCTATCATCATAATATATGCTTTGTTTAAAAGCAATAAATAGCACATAGTTACATTTTGTCAATTGATATTTTCAAATCAATACATTCCCCAAAATTAATAAGCAAAGTGCACTGTTTCAATAATGATGTGATCAACTACGTACTTAAGAAATTCAATACCATCATACCTTAGCTTAGTCACATTAAAATAAGACGTAATATTTTTAATTCCATTGTTTTTCGTTATGTCACAAAAAAGCGAAGAATTGATATTATAGATATAGTACGAGAGGTGATAAAGGAACGGTGGAAGTCGAATGAAGAAATAGTTTTTCGAATTTTAATAAATGAAAGTGGGAAAAAAAATATTCCTCTTTGAAGAGAACCGTATAGATGATAGTAATAACACCAAATCTGGGCTGGGGGTGACTCCAGTTTTCCCACCTGAATCATCGGAAACATTCCTGCGTTATTTAGACCTGAACACTGCCATGTAAGAGGATTATCTACATCTTCACTCAACATGCTCGACCAGTTGAATGGGATGACTTCGCGTGGAACGATAATCATCGGCATTATTGGTCTGGCTACGTTCCAGGTAATCGATCAAGTTAACACTCAGTGGCGGCTTGTCAATAAGTGCCTCTAGGCCATAGTACTAATATTAAATTTCTGGATATTTTTAACCTGTGTTTCAATAATCGTTTTCCACGAATATACGTTATGAACAACGAAATCGAATCAGAAATTTCATTTCAAGTTTGTACGAAGAACAATTGGTGGGTTGTGTAATGGTGCGAGCTTTGTTTTGTTTTCCATGTGTTTTATTTGGTGGTGAAGTAATGTAAACCAAAACTGGTATGGAAGATTTATAGTTTATTATTGTGAATGAGGGAGTATTAAAATTATGATAAATAATTCGTAATTCTAGATATTCTTCAACATTCTCTCATCTTCTTTAATCAATCATAAGTATTATTTACTGCCTTTTGTTGTGAGGCCCCAAAAATAACTGTTTAACATCAATCATTTCAAAAGAATCATTTTTTCGAAGCTTCTTTTTCTATCTGTCCCCATAGCAGTTCAATCGGATTTAGTTCGCAATGATATGGTGATGATATAACCATCGTCATTCCACAATTTTCTGCATTTTCATCAATTTCATATTTTTTAATTTCTCATTAGTTATGGAACAAAAATAATATAGTTCTTTTATCACAGAACCTGAATGGAATTGAATATTCTTTAAATTTATCCAATTGTGTAGAACTTTCTATAACCACTTGGTTGTGGACAATTTTTCTAATTATTTCTAGTGATAACATATACGGTTTTGAGGAAGAATATCTGAAATTTGTTCGAACTATTCTATAGAGACATCAGGCTGATGTCTTCTACGCGTAACAGTTTCATCTTCAAGCTGTGGCAAGAGCTTTGTCTACGGTCGGAATTCGTTTCTAAAGAAGAACGCGTACCCTTCTCTCTTTTTTTATATTTGAAATTTTGGATTTCCTGGAGCTTTACGAGCTGTTTGAAACTGCGATATTTCTCTTCTCAATAGCTCTATCGTAGATTTCCGAACACCAAGCGTACTACTAACTAATTCCACTGTGTTATCAACACCATCACATAAATGTTTGTCTGTAAATATCAATGTTTTTTCATTAACGTTTACGCGGCCTTTACATAATCACAGTAGAATTCACAACTGTCAAGAATACAAAACTTGAACCTCCTTACTAAATGGAAAAACTTGATATCGAAATACAACAAAATTACCAACTCTTATTGGCATTGAATATGGAAATAATCTCATGTTACGGATAATACGCAGGGCTACGACCTTTCCAAACATTTTTCTATTGTTCTATACGACTAAGAGACCGAAAACTTATATTAGCTCAGGTACATTTATGAAAATTTTGAAAAATATTCGATTTCATTTGTGATAATATTCAGAATGACCGTAGAAATCAGGTTTTATTACTCTCTCGTACATGAAAATAGACTATAGGATATAAAAATATAGGTATCTACTCGGTATTCGGAAAAACAAGATTGTATTTGGAACTAGATTATCTTGTTAAGCCGTGTTGGAAATTTTTACGCTGCTTTCACACGGTATAAGAAAAACAAAAAATTGAAATTTCTAATATTAACATCAAATAAAACAAAATAATAATTATTCATAGTGTATACAGCAGTTAGTTACATACCTACGCGTAACTGTTTTATTATTATCCTCAATAATGATGTAAATGGTAACACCATTAAAATTTTCTGGCAGATGCAAAAACGTTTCTTGGAAAATCCCATGATGACCAACCTTTAAATTTAAACTAGGCGCTATTTAGATACAACGCGATAAGTAGATGAGAAAAGATTTCGCTTTCTCCTCTGTAGTTATATCGCTTTAGGATCATCAGTTATTTTTAAGCTGCGGTATGGTGAAAATATTCACAAGTTACAATAATTTATAGTCAACTTCATGGTTTACTTCCTGTTTTATAAAAACTCATATAAATCATTATATTTTCAAGGTGGCTTGATAATGAGAAATATTAAAATTGAAAAGTTTGCTGTTTAAAAATAATGCATGTAATTTCCAGTTTGAAAATCTTCTTGAAATAATAATTAACAGCATTTATATCGAATATAAAAGGTGGCCCTGTCTAGAATAGGTAGAAAACTGCAAAATAACTGAAGCTTGTATCAGATTTGCTAATAATTTTTATTCATAAATTAATATTCGCTCTGAATTTTATTCATACTCAAGTGAATGTTTAATTCTTCCGAGTGTGTGAAAACATCTCACTCAACAGCCCACTATTATAAGACTTTGTAATAAAAAACAAGGTAGATTTGGTTATTTCCAGCATTTATTATGAATCTTATTACATTTTACATTTTTACTGTTTTGCACTCAATTTAATAGAAAAAGTATTTATTAAGGTATAATTTTTTTTTCTCTGCAGCTATTGGTTTTGGAAAAAAATTCAATAATAAAAAGTATTTTTAAATAAAACAAGGATTTTAAATCATAATTTTATTTTATAAAACTAAATTAGAATTATAACTTTTACTTAAATTGTTCATTTCTTTTTTGTCGTTGATAACTGTTTTAATTTTATGAATGTGAACTAATTCTAAAAATTTTCTTTCTCTTGTGTTTGACAAAAATTTTTGAGTTTTGATAATTGACTCTATGTTTTTTTTGATATATTGTGATTTGTCAATGCAGTTTATTTTTTTAAACATAATGATAACTTTTGAATCTATTTTCTAGGTCACACTCAATACAATATACTTTATATATTATATTTTTTTGCTTTGTTTTTGGGTGTTTTAGATTTTAGTTAGTGAAATATGTCGATAATCTATTATATACTTTATGACTTGCTCTAGTATTATATTTGATGAAATAAGTTGCTAGTTGCTGTAAAAATTCTTGAACATGTGGTAAGGAAATGTGTTGAATAACTTGATGTTTCAAGCAGCGTTTTCTTTTTAATAGCTATGCATCTAAATTCAGGATCTGATAGTTGGATGACTGTATCTAACCTTCAATTCATTTCTTCCTAGATCATAAAAGAGATCAGTAATTATTAGTTTGGCTGATCGTTTTATTTCTTAAATATTCTCTCCATTTGTTTTTTAGAATGGTTTGTTCGTCTACATCTCTATTCCACCATCTCATTAATTGTTTAATACCACCAGTTCAGGTAACATACTTTCATGCTGTCTGTAGTATTATATTATTAAATTTAATCCACATCTTTTCTATTGATACAATTACTATTTGTTCTTTCATTTCAGCTACTTTCTTTAATTATACGATTTCATTTTATTCTTTATTTTTTGTTTATCTAATGTGATTTCGGCCTGTCCCGCAACTGCTATTCTCAATTTCGCTCTTAAAAGATGATGGACGCTTTGCACGACTTCCATGTCTTTCACATATCTTCGCTAATCCTTGTTTATGAGAACATAATTAATTATAGATGTTTCATTCATTCCAATATTCATGTTGGTAGAATGAGTTAGTCACTATTAGATGGTTTAACATACAAAAATTCATTAGCTTCACTCCATGGTTGTTTCTTCCCTTCTGTCCATATGTACCAATTAAGTCACAGCTTTGCACGACTTTTTTCCCAACTCCTCCATTGAAATATCCTATTATTATTCTTAATCTTTCGATCGTGTATCTTCATTTAGTCCATACACTATAATTATTATTGTGCTTTCTTTTAATTAAGTTTTATTTCAAGTATTTTTTCTGTAATTCCGGTCTAGTTTGTCATATCATATTTATGTTCTTTTCTTATTATACATCCAATTCCTTCTCCTACTCCACTTTCTGTATTTACCTTATAAGATATTAACAAATGTCCATTTTCTAGTTCAATTTCCCCCTTTACCTTTCTTTCTGGTTTCTGCAATTTTCAATATATCATTTTCAATATATTAAACATTTTCCTTTGTCTTTTTGTAATCCTTTCTGTACCTTTTATTCCTTTTTTGTACGTTTTCATATAATTTGTTCCATTATCCTTGTCATATGCGTCTTCATAGCCATTTTCATATTTTTCACCTTTCTCGTGCTTTTCATTTCCTTCCTTCATCTTTTTCCTGTTCTCTTTTGTTGCTTTCTTCGTACACTACACTATTCATAATCACTTTTTGATATAAGGTTGTGTTTATATCTTGATGACTATTATTTCTAGCGATCTTCAATTGTGTCCATATATTTGTGAACTTAGTTTTTTACTTTGCTTAAGTACCTCCATTTTCGTGTTGATTTCACTAATTTTACTAATATCGGTCTGCATAATCAATTTTTCAGCTTTTCACTTTACTGCATCAAAATATATAATTAAACAACTTTGTATATTGCACGTAATTTATCACTACAAATCCCAAATCGAGATATTATTGTAAAAGAAAAACAAAATACTTTGGTACTTTGGTACCACGTTGCTACTCCTTTACCAGAATAAAAAGGTAGGTAAACCCAAAACACGAGGCAGTAATTTAAAATAATTTAAATTTAAATTATTTAAATTTAAATTTAAAAAAATTTAAAAAATAAAACCAAATTTTTCAAATTTTTAGATTTATATATATATATATATATGTATATATATATATATATATATATATATATATATGAGGGGTCATGAATACATTTTCCATATATATATATATATATATATATATATATATATATATATATATATATGGAAAATGTATTCATGACCCGGACCTGATGAAATATTTTTATGATTTATGCGAAGCTTAAGCTGGAATTTTTGAAACCGTTAGTGATATTCATACTGAACACACTATTTGCACTACCACTACTGTATGTTCAATATGAAAAAGCTTATTTCGGTCGCAATAATGCGTTTTGAATTTTTTGACAACAAACATCGAATTATTTTTTGGTACAATCATAACGGTAAATTGAAATTATTCCTAGAAGATTTATTTTCCTCATGATATTTTACATTAGCGTAATAATGATTGTTGAATAAACTGCTTAGCTTTCTCGATAAAAAGCGAACAAAGCTTTTGTTTTATTGTTTTGTTCAATGAAATTGCATGTAAACGATCGTATTTCCCTCATAGATAATGAAGTATGTAGTTGGGAAATTAAGGGTGAAGTTGTACCAAACAATAGAAGAGCACTGCAATTGTGCAATAAAAAGGCTATATTTTAAAAATCCAGCCATTCTAACATAAAGATTTCAGTTTAATTATATGATAACAGAGTATATGTGGGGGTGGTGTTTACGTGCCCCAAATTATACGTTCAGCAGTGTTTGTAAGATAGAACCTTAATCAGAATCAATAAGCAATGATGGCTGCAACTGACTAAATAACTATAATAACATGTAAGAAGTCTACATATGTACTCCATTATTATGGTATAAATTACTTGTACATAAAATATAAAAATTCACTAGAATTGAACGTTAGATATCAACAAGAAATTTATACGCATATTGTACAAATGAGTAATCTATATGTACATTGTACATGAAAACGGCACAAAATATTATGCAACATTTGTAATATAAAATAGTTTCAGTTTAAATGATATACGAGGGTTGTCTGAAAAGTTTACGGGCTCAACTTGATGATGTCAGCACTTATAAATATAAGTGAGAAAATATATTTGCGCTTTCGTTGAGAGATTCTCACTGGAATTTTAGCCATTTTGGACATTTCAATTCTGCTTGACAATTGTGAAGATTTTTTGGAAATAGAAAAATTGAGGCGTCATTAAATATTTGTTTTTGAAAGGCAAATGAAAGAGGAATTAGAAACTGGGTACGGAGACCCTTCACCATCATTAACGACCGTAAAATTTTGGGCAGCTGAATTCGAACGTAACTTATCAGCTCTACTGATGACGAGCGTTCGGGAAGACTAAAAACTGGGACAGCCGCTATATCATTGAAAATGTTCACCAAATTGTACTAACCTACAGTCGAATTAAGAGTAAAGAGATAGAAGAGGCTATCGGCTTATCTAAAGAACGCATTTGCCATATACTGGCTGAAGAATTATGCATGCGTTGAATGCCCCGCTTGCTTACTTTGGACCAAAAACGCATTCCAATGAGCAGGCCTTATTGACTCAGTTCAAGCAAAATGAGTCGAGTATGAAAAAGCATGTCTTTTCTATGTTACTTTTTTGTCCCAGCGGGATTCAATCTATGCTTGTGAATGAGCAGTTTGGTGTATGTAAACAGCTTGAAGTTTAAGTCTAGCATCGAATATGTTTAAAATCAATCTCTTCACATAAACATTTTAGCGGAGCCTAGAGTACTATTAGAATAATAGTAATAGTATTAACAGACGCCCTTGGTGTATTGCTCATACAATCTCTCTTTGATTAGAATATATCGGCTATTCGGAAGTAAAATAACAAATTCGATGAATATTCTAATTGGAATATTTGCTAATCAAAATTCTCATTCTAGCATTAAAATGTGCAATTTCTATATTAGACAATGACTATTACTTTCCCACAAATGATGAATAGGATAAGAGAGTGACAATCATGTCAAAAAGAGCATTCATTCAAACATACCATGGAATAAAACATTACAATAGCGGGTATATCGAATTAATTTTGGCATAGAGTTTAAGTTTAAAGAGACACAAATCTGCGAAGCATACAATTTAAAATGGAATTGAAACCGGTGTCAATCTAATAAAATCTCAGTAAGCCGTACCAGTCCCCTCCCGAAAAGTTAAAAAAGTTGGCATTTTGCTGTGACGGATTACTGAAGGGCTTAATGTCAACATCATGATTCAAATTACAGACCGAGTTAACCGATCTCCTAACTTGCCCAGTGGCGGGTTTATAAATCAAATTACGAATATACACATTCATTGTCATGGTTTATCGGAAATTATTTTAAGTTAGAAAATATCCTTTTTTAAATAATTTCATTAAATGGGCATTATTTTTCCATATAAATAGATTATACTTGATAAAGTGTGAAAAATTTATTGAAACAGATGCTGCATATTTAAATAGATCACCGAAAGAATAGTTTAACCACTGTCTTGAGTTGTTCATTAGAATTTTCTACGAAGATTCTAACTTTATATCTTGTTTTTTTAAATAATGTATAACGAATACTTCACTATCGATCGATAATAAAAAACTTTTTGTGTCTTCCTCGCGTAAAATCCAACAAAACATGGAAGGGGTATCCGATATATTTAGATAACCTATACCAATCCAACTATAATCTACATTAAAAAGGAGGTTCGTCATGAACTAGATTCACTCACACCGTAAATTATGAAAGAAGTAACTGACGCACATCACCAACTTCGTGTAATAATGCAACATATTTCGACGACTCAATCATTGTGTTGTCAGACCAAAATACAGCTGCTGCATCACTAGAGTCTAATGAATTGGAACAAACCTAGACGAAAATTGGTCACCAGTTACTCTACATTGATAGAAAATACATTCTCACAAACGTAAAAGGTTGATTAAGATACTGTAATGGATGCTTTGAATAAATATAAATTTTTACTATGGGATAAAATACTTACCTATAACTATTTAAAAGTCCACTCAAACCTATAATATAATTAATACTCTGTAATTGAAGAAATCTTGGCGCTGCACATACTTTAAATTAGACTCTGTATTCCAGTGTTCGAAATTAATATTAAGTGAGGTATGATTTATTTCGTGCGACCTCTGCATCTCTTAAAGTGACTAAAGTTTAAACTGATTTAAGGGGAATTTGGTAGTACGCCACTGGTCTGTTGTAGAGCTCACAGGCGCCGAGGTTTCCAAAAATCTCTGTTGAGTTACAAGTGATTTTGCATAAATTATTCGCCGTGCACAGTGTCACGAAACAATCGATTTGTTATGTAATCTTCGCGTTTGAACTGATCCAGTAATTACTACAAGAGGAAAAAACGTAAAGCTTTGCCGAAAATTTGTATAAGCATTGCATTGAATGACAAGATAATACATTTCACAAATTCGTTGTGAAAATTTAGGGAGGGGACTAAAAAGTTATTGGCTCTCGGTTAACACTCTACTGTTTACTATGTTGTACCTCACACAGTATAGTATTTAATAAGAAACCATAGTACGTTAAAAGAAAGCAGGCATATGGAATTGTATTCTGAGACAGTTTGTTTTTTGTTACGGTTATTTACTTTAGCTTTTCAAAGATTTTGGTTTTCCCATATTAAGCATTCTATTCTTGGTACATACCTGAACTACCAGTAGTGATTATGGTTTGATTTAATCTTAGTGTCACAAGCATTATACTAACGGTACTAGGTATTTCTCAAGTGTAACCTGTTTTGTTGCACAGTATGTCAGTATAAGATGTTCCAAATTTAAACCTCTTACAACAAAAACTATTTTGTGTTGGGACGATTCAATTTGTTTGGCATTAAGTAGAAAGCCGTATTTTATTCCATCATATAGTTTTAAATGCGTTTCCCTTTAGAGCATGGCCCACCTAAACAGCAATTTACACCATTGTCTATCCATCCGCAGAGCATGTTGAGTCAACAAAAATAATGGGTTCATTAGAAAGTCTGAAGTGTTTAATAATAATTAACAAACATTAAAAACATAATGGTGCATATGTGTGATTTGTCTTATCTAAGTATCTCTTCTAGTTTTATTCCATTTCCTCACTTTAATGTAATTTTACTTTAGAATCTACACCTATCTCATGGTAACTGTACGATTTGTAAATTTTTTGTTCTTAACAATTTTTCGGAACATATCAAACCTATACATGGAATTAAAATTAAATTAAAACGGGCCACTATCTTGACTCTTCTCGGATCAATTGCAGTATTACTCGTTTAAACAATTTTCATTTTGTCTTTATTTTAAGAGGTTGTTTTGTAACGTTTGCATGTGGAAAATCATAATAAACAATGGCAAAATGATTCAAGAAATACAATCATGAGCTAACGACTTCTGGTTTACGAAGAGAAAAATATGAGCTGTAGAAATATCATAGAAAAACTGAATCTGATTGACCAGATTTTGTTCCGCACACCGATAAAATACTAAAAATTGTTAATTTCCATAAAAAAGGTGATTGATAAAGCGCGTCCACTCTGATGTGCTGTTAATAAAGGGGATAGTGGCAATGAGTTAAAACAAGCTTGTAAAAATACTAAATTAAAATATGTTAATATGTAATCGTGGCGGTAATTATTATAACTGAACTAATAATAAAGTAAACTAAAGAGATTAAAAAAGTTACAAAATTATGTTACAAGTTATTATGAGCAATATTTTATTCATAAACCATTTGATTGCTGCAGCCTATTTATAACGCATATCTATTGATAGAAATTTTACAATATATCTGTGTTTCTCATGAAACCTGTAACATTAAGTCCTATGTATGTCCGAGAATAACACATTTCATTGGAAAAAATATGTTATCGATTTTAGGAAAAAATGCATTCGTTATTCAAATTTATTCAAAATATATTTCAGGACGCTACTGATTGTTAAGTTGAGCCACCTGTTCAACTTTTTTGTTTAGTTTCTGGTCGCCTGTAAAAGAACACCATCACACTTGCGAGAGTTCAGAGGCTGCATAAATCTATTAACTGATTTTAAACAGTGTTTATTCATTGATTACAATTTAAAAAGTAAGTGCCTCGTGCAATACGTTTATTATCTTTTGAAAACCACAGACTAGTTTTTTAACGTCCCTCGAAAATATTAAATACCACCAAAACCAAATAGGATAATGGAAGAAATGTACTTTAACTGTTCTTACGGTTTAATGCAATGAATGATTGGTTGAGAAAAAAGTATTTTAACCTGGTTTTGGATCTACCAGCTGGCCAAAATAAAAAAAATTGATTGAATATTTGACTGGTACAAAAAATGTATTCGACTGTTACAGAAAAATATTCAATTCTATGGCACTGAAACAAAAACAACACAAAACGTAAATACTTTTAATACCACTTTTTAGTTTTTTAATTTGAGTAAAATAATAAGTATAGATATACCATAGTAATAAAAAGGTTTTTTGGTATTATACTGTGGTCAACAGTGTGTTATCATTGAAAAAAGATACCAAACTTTTATTCACCACATAAAAACTAGCCACATACTTTCCCTGTAAACATGAGATTATTTCACTTTACTTAGAAATTAAAATATAATTATAATAATGAGAGCAAAATTTCATGATTTGGAATAATGAGGTAATATTAGTGTGAATATACTCAAATTGTGAACATCTGTTGGGAAAATTCATACATAACGGAGTTTAAAATAGGTTTATTATATTTTGAGATGAAAGATGCGAAGCCAGTGTGTCACAATCAGCACAGGGTATCCTATCTCTCGAAAACCATCATTAAAATACACAAGTGGTCGTTGGACCGAAGGCGTCAAGCTGTCTGCCTTTCAATAAATTTCTTTTAGAGTTAGGTAGTTTTTAGATGCATCAGCTTGCAGTTTTATTTATGGTCAATACCAAAAACAGGTTGTATCTACGCAGTAAGAAAATAACTATTTTGTTACCAGGGTCGGTCTAGATTCATTTGTAAATTATTAAATCGTAACTTTACATTAAAGTGTCTTTTAATTTTGGTTTGGAGCATTAGGCGCGGTATACTGAAGGAAGAAGGTATTGGTGCTTTCTTTATTAAGCAAAATATTAACGCATTTAGGTTGAATAAAGATTTTCCAAGTGTAATTTATGAGCTACTGGGAACTATGAGGATTAAATCTACTCTTCCATCTACCAGACAGGTACTCAGCTCATTATGTTAAACAATGGCTTAACGGCAATGGCTTAACGGCAATGGCAGATCTAACAGTTCTACACTTTTTTTTCTCAAGACTACTGATTAAAAAAGTTCACAAAACCCGCCCAACGAACGAGGATAGTCTAGTCAACAAGTACTAAAACGTGAAAAATACAGATAAAGGTCATAAAAATAGAAGCACCAGCTCATTGGAGCCGAAATCACGATAATCAAGATAAAGAGTGGAAAGAGAGAAAGAAAGAGACAAAAAGGAAGGAAGAAAGAGGGAGAGAAAGAGGAAGAAAGAGAGGAGGAGATATGAGGGAGAGGGAGGAGGCATTGCGAGATGCGGGGGTACAGAGATATTGAATAAAATCAGTTACGTTTAATAAATTCCATTTATATTCTCAATCTAATTCACATTGTTTGTGCGAAAGACTAAGAGAAAGTAGTAAAAACAACAATATTAATCATCAACAAGATTTTCAAATTTTAATAAAATAAGGCTTCAGTGGTGCACACGGTGTTAATAATTTATGAAAGATCACGATAATAACACTAGTTGATTACATAAATCTAATTGTAATTTCCTCAGGTTATAAAAATTATCCAATAGTATTTAAAGATTATTTAAATGTGCTTATCTTGTTCAGTGAACAATTCGTATTTGTTATATAAGTACTATAAATATGCAATTTTGAAGTATTCAATCCAATCAATTCGCTTTTGTTATATAAACCCCATGTTTTGAATTCAATGCCAAATACGTTTAAACGTTTAAAAACAATTCAATATATTGTAACTATTCATTTGGGTTTATATTTATTAAATTCCTACTTCTATGACTAATTTTTACAATTATGTCATTGCTCTACTAGATCATTTCATAATTTGCTTAGATTTGCTAATCAAGTATTGAAAAAGTGTGATAACATTATCTAAATTTTAATTATTTGGCGGTTAACATTTATATATTGTGCGCAAAGCAAAGAAGAGTGCGGCCCATTTCTGGTCTCATCCTGCACGTCAGCGCAGCTTACCTCCTACTAAACACGTTGGACATGCTAATTTGTGTTTAGTATTTGCAACATTTGGAAATAACGACAGCAAAGAGGATAGAGGATAAGTAACTGTCTTCAAAAATAATTGAAACACAAGTGTCTTTACAATTTCGCAACGAAAGTGTCAACTCCTCCACTTCTATCTTACAAGATCCGATACCCAGAGTTCGTCGCTTCCATACACCACTAAAGCACACACCACAGTTATACTTCCAGGCATTGGGCGACAGGCAGCGAGCGGCAGGGGTAGTCACCTGCATCTGTTTTACATTGTTTTTAGATGTAATTGTTACATTTGAGTAGGTTGCAAACGACGCGATTACAGTATATTTGGGATCTCGGTGTAACCGTATGTGCTTTTCAACAATGTCCAAACACGTGATTTCAAAAGACAAGATCATTGGACCATTGACTTTAACGGAAAAACTTGATTTAAGAGAAAAGTTCCACTAAGAAGTCAAAGATGCTTTGCACGAGGAAATGCGATATGACATGCAATATATTTCTGGATACCTCAATCCAAAGAACCTTTACAGCTGTATAATTTCATATTTAAGATCAAAAGGAGTAACATACTTACGGATTTGAAGATAACAGATGTTTAATTTTCATTACTCGATTTTTAGATGACTCTTCCATTGAAAATTAATAAATAATTACTTTTACATTGATTTTAAATGTAATTTGCTCTTATATTCTCATTAAATTGGAATTCTAAGAACTGCAGGAAATAAATTGAGTTCAATTCCAAAGACTGCAGCGAAAACTCGGTCATAACTTGTTTCAATTTATTCCTTCATGATAAGAATTTCCAATTTCAGGAAATTCTTGTGAAGGCATACGCAATTCCAAGATATTTAATATGTTCCATTTCCTAGAATACAATATTACGGTCTAAGTTGGAGAAAATTGCAATTTGAAGTTAAGTCAGCTATTCCCTTAAATTTGATAAACCAACTGGAAAATGTAGTAACATAAAATAAGCTTGTCCTCTTGCTATAATTCACCTTTAACTTGATTAAGATTTGATAAAATTGTCTAAACTATAAAACCTTAACATTGTCTACGATACGAATGTTTGATTCTATCTCGAAGCACATCTACAAATTATATTAGAAAAATCATAAAATAATAGGTTAGATATTATTACCATAGTTAAAACATTAAAAACTGGATTTAACAGGTTTTCTTAAAAGTATTTACCTATTTTTACAAAAGACGGTATAGGTGGCGGTCATGTCAAGAGCCACTAGTCATATTTGTTAGTCTTGTTTGAAGCTATAAACGTTTAAAAATGAGTGAAATATAAAATGTGAACTAATAGAAAAGGCTATTAATGTTAAACCGTGTTTGATTGCTTCGAACGTTACCACGGTGACATTTGTTCTCCTTCGTCCAGCCCCTTACTGAAAAAATGGTTTAACACGTTACCTGCCACGTAGTACAAACGCTGGTACACTACCCTACCCCGACCGAGTTTCCGTTTGGGCCAGAGGTACAACTGTTGTACCACTGCCACGATCTTTACGTTCAGGCCAGTGACTCGAAGATTGGTACATTTAGTGTATATTTTATCATGGGAGGTTGAATTAGTGGGCCTGATTGATACAGTAATGCAATGGAAAAATTAAACTTATTACATAGAAAAAAATATTTATTTCGGAAGTAAGAAGAAAAACAGAAAAACTAAAATAAATCTATGTAAAATTATAGAAAGTCATGTAAGTAAGAACAAAAAATCAAATTAATGAGATTTTAAAGTATTGAACTATAATGTTTATCAAAACAACACTCTACGCAGTAATTTTTATCACATGACTCACATTTCCAAGTACTTCTTGTAGCTTTGTTTCTGGCTATCGACGCTGTGAATTCCAAAGAAAGTTTATTATAACACATAACGCACCGACTTTATTTTTATAAAGTTTTTTTTTGTGTTACATCTGTTGGATTCAATTTTCTACTATTTCGAAGAGTTTCAACCAAGTGGGTATCTCTTTCTAATAACTTTCGTGCCAGAGCAACACTTGTATAATAATTGTCCACATACAGTGTTCGACCTTTATCCAATAATTGTTTCATAAGTTTCATGATAATTTTTGCTGATTCATAGCCAGTAAACGTTTTACTAGATTTACCGTAGTATACATCAAGATCATAAGTATATCCCTTCTCTACACAGATTTTATATAGTTTTATACCGAATTTGTGTCGTTTATTCTTTATGTATTGACGAAAGGATAAGCGGCCTCTAAACGGTACTACACTTTCGTCAATACACACATTTTCTCTTGGTAAAAGAACATACTGGAATATGCCTCTCAGCATATTTATTAGTGGTATAATTTTTTGTAATCTGTCAGTGGACTAAACAGTTGCTTGGTTGTTACTAAAATGAACTACTCGAAGTAATAGTTCGAACCGATTTCTCGACATGTACTTGTTTATAGAAATACTGTATATATTCTGGGTATTCCAATAATCATACAACTTTAGTAAGCGGCACAATCCCATCCAAAGCAACACAGCTATGAAGAGCTCAATTGCTTTACGATTTGTGTCAGTCCAGCGACTTAATCGGGATTTTTGGTGCGTAGTATCTTACTGCAATTGATAAGCGTACCTGTTTGTTTCAATCACTATTATATCGATGATTTCGTCCTCTACAAACAATTTGTAAAAGTCATAAGGTTCTTTTCCCACAAATATCTCATACAGTTCAGCTTTGATTCCTTCGTCCTTCCTAGTAATAGTATACATGATATTTTTCAGTGAAGCACCATCCACTTCTCTTCACGTGTTTTCAACCTGCACTTATTCTAATATTTCAGAAATTGTATCCACAGAAGGACTTCTGAATCTAATTACATCGCGGGCAAAATGTTTGTGTTTGAAGGCACAGGCAAATCAACTGGTTCTTGCTGCAAAAATCATTGTATACAAATGTATGTATTATGAACATTATTGACCTACCAAGTGTATTTTCTTTGTCTGCCTAGGAATTGAACTTTTTTGTCGTTTTGAAGATGCACTTGGTTCATTCTTTTCATGTGAAGATATGTCCGGCAAACTATGTGATTTAGTTTCTTGCTGTAAAATAATTTTATGTTAAAGCATACTAAATATACTGAAATATCAAGTAAGCAGGAATTTTCGGAATTAAGAAAAATGTTAACATACCAATTATCTCATAACCGAAGATTTCTGTAATACGTAACTGAAATAAAATAATTACTTTCTAAAACACTCCGTTTTGTATTATTCAATGCACTTTTTCGCATAACAGGAGTATCGATGTCTGAACTACTGCATTCACTTTCCTGATCTTCGTTAGGATTGTATTCGTCCGAAGAACTAGCTTGAAATGAGTCGTCTTCCTCATCAGACATAAAATCTACCCAAAGTTTTTACAATATTTCTTGCTCTTTCTCGAAACTCATAATTATTTTAGATTATCCTTACAACCTCTCGTTTCGACAACTGACACACAACTGAGTAAATATGCGTAACGCGAAGCGACATGATTCAGCAAGTTCAGTGGTACACGTTGAGTACCACGTGACCTGAACGGTAAAATTAATGCGTTCAGGGTCAGTGGTACAGACATTGCACCATTGGCAAAAATTGTCATAAAAGACTAAAAATAAATATTTTTTTATGTTTGAGTATATAGAAAATCGATATGAAGCGTTTGAAATATCATATAAGAAAATTGAAAATGAGCCCCCGAGGACCGATTTATTTCTGATCAGCAACCATTAAACAGTTTGAAATTATTTATAAAAGTTTGCAGGTACAAAAACTATTCATGTTCGAGTGCTGCAGACGTTGACTACACGAAATCAGCATAGGTATCGATAGGATAAAAATCTGCGATACTTTCTTAAAACGCGAAGAAATGAAGCCATTTCTCAAGAGATAAATAACAAGCTATGACAAAAGGATAATGCAACTGAAGGGTAATTATATACTATGAAGCTCTGAAAACTCATAAAATGGTCGATTTAGAACTAAACAAACAATTAACCAGAGGAGCAAATTCAAAAGAAGTACCCGGAGATGGTTTCACCACAACAACGCAAGGTCACAGTCATCTTTGATAATTAGATAAAAACTGACAGAGCTTGGTTTGGAATGAATTCATCATATACCCGCATATTGCACCTTTTGACTATATTTTTTTCGGTCTTTGTAAAACTTACTTGGTAAAAAAAAGGATAAAAAAAAGAATAAAGGAAATGTTAAAAATTATGCTGCCAAATGTTTTGCTATTAACAAGATGTTCTACACCGATAAAATTTTGACACTACCTGATGAATGGAAAAAGGAAATGGACATCTCTTTAAACATGATTTTTATCATATCCCTCATTTCTTCTTGCAATAGAATCGTTCATAAGTTGGTCATCGATTAACAAACTTACGGCTTGAGTAGCTGTAATGGACGGATAGATAAATGTCGGATCCGTTAGGCCGAATATGAGATCCTTTTTTCAATTTCTACTGTAACTAAGGTAGTATATATACTTGGCGATAGAATCACCCTTTGCGTTCTCGTCCTCAGAATTACTTTAACCACTCATCTAATGATTATTTCCGATTATTCATATTTGTCAGTAATATACGACCCTGATACTAAACTTCAGGCTGTAGAAGTAGGAGGACTCGGACGACAAATAAACAACTTCATTCTCTGAACAGAGCATCAGTCACCATTTTCAGGTTACTAGCAATAAACAAATGTGAGTGTTTGGATAGAAACCTTTCTAGAAAGTACATTCACACTCTTTCCGATAGTCAAGCATCCTCGAAGATCCTAAAAGCTATGGAATGCACATCCAAACTAACGTAGCAGTGCAAACAAACTCTAAAAGTACTAGTTGACAGGAAAAAGTAACATAAAAGTGGTTACCATACCACCAGGGTGTACCAAGGAATGAGAAAGCAAACAGTCTTGCCAAAAATGGGCAACAAGTCCATACTTAGGACCAGAGCCCTACTGTAGCCTTATTAGATGCCATATCGAAAACGAACTGAACGAATAGCTAAATAATCAGATGAAGTTGGAGAAGCACACCAGGTCCACGACAATCAAAAAGTTTCATAACCATATCAGCTAAGAAATCTACTTAGCGAACGTCCTGCCCATTTTATCAAAAAGCTCAAATACCTCGAAGGACTAGCATTGTCACGTTGGGGGAAGGGGGAAGGGGAAGAAAAATTTCCTTTTTGGGATGAGTCCAAAATTTTGGAAAAAGACGTAGAGAATATCTTTTAAGTTGAATTGAAAAGTTGAAAAGTCAACATGACTCCCCAAACAATCTAGAGGGCCTTGCCAGTTTTACATTTTTTAAATTGAATTTTAATTTTTTAACTGACCCCACCATATCACTCAAGAGTGATGGACTAGTCATTTCCAGGATTGCGTTTTCCACGCAGTATAGTGACTTCTTGCCTACATAACATTATCCATTGAAAAATAGCTCTAATTTATAGAATCATTTATAGAAATGTGAAGCAAGACTGCTAACGGGCACAGTTTTTGTTGAAGATTATGAGAAAAACAAAATTGAAAACTTCCCTGGTAGGTGAGATATCCGTTTTTCGAGAAATATTAGTTAGCAAGCACCTTTGAAACTTATACAGATCCCTCATCTTATGTCACCTACAATGAGTTCAAATTAATACCATTTCATATGTAACAGTTTGTCAATCATTAATACTTTTCTAAATAAACTAGCGAATTTTACTCTACCTTTCTCATGATATGGGTGTGCATGTCAGGATTAGCATTTCTATTCTATATAATATTGCAATTTTATTTTATTTATTTATACTCTTTCTATTCGTGGGTTCAATTTATAAACACTATCTCTTACATTCCTAATTCATAACACGTAACTAACTTAAATACTTTCAAATTCTTCAGTTAATTTTCTATTTTGTTCCGCTCACTATGACTATTTATTAAAACTAACTAACTGCGCTAAACAAACTCGTTTATATTCCAAAACTAAGTTCTAGAAAATAAAGAAACAAAACAAATAAATAAATAGACTTTTCTAGAAATTGGTTCAAAAGAGACATTGTAAACAAATCACCTGCTATGATAAAAACTTATATAAAAAGAAATTAAACGGGCTGTGACTTCACCAAATTAGAATTCCATCATAACCGGACAGGGCGGGCTTCATGTCGGGAACGAATTAGTGACAATAAAGATTCCAGGTATTCTTGCGTGCTCTTGTATAGTTTATGATATTCTAGTATTGTAATGAATATCTTTCTTTGCACTATTATTATGAGTAGATCCTTTTGATTGGGAATTCTTATGATGAATTTATTATTGTATAATAAGGTAAGTTTTGTTTTTGAAACTTGTCTAGTTATTATTTAACAAGAATCATCTCTGAGTAGGTTCTAAAATTGTGTCACTTTTGTATAAATTTTTTTGAATCAAAGGCTTGTTGCTATTCAAGGGTAAATAACCATTATTTAATATGAAATCCGTATTTTAGAGCTGATATTGTACTTGCAACTTTAAAAATAAAATAGAAACCTTCTAAGTTTTGAAAAACTATTAGAATATAACAATCAATCTGTATTTGTTTCAGATGCACTAATGTTCTATGTTTGATTGATACTAGAGTCTTTAACTGAGTTATGCTTGTTGTATTTTTTATCTAATCAAGATTTAATCAATATTTGAACCATGAAATTACTTTCTCTCCTTAAAAAATTACTCTGACTGCAAGAGTTTATTTTCTTACTATTTCTTCCACTAAATATTCATTTAGAACGGAATGATTCATAAAAACGTATATTTCTTATTTACAGTTTAAAGAGGCTTTATGTTTCATTCGAAACGGCAGGTGTGGGTTTTCCAGCAGAGCTCAATTTACCCAAATCTAATAATGTCGGTAGCATACCCTACTATATTGAAAAATAAATCTAATTTTCTCACAACTTGTGGTTTTGTCGCTCAATTTTAAATTGTTTCATCCCTTGTGTTGAACTGAACATTTTATATGTTGACATGGCTACCTTATTCGGTCAAATAGCGGCTACCTAAAATTAAATTATGAATTGGAAAAGTAGTCTCATAAAAAACGTTTTCTTTTCTATCAGAAATAGTTGTGTTTGTAAATGGTTATTAATGGCAGTATACTTTGTATTATTCTAATTGTTTAACCAGTAAATCTTGAAAATTTCAATATACAAGTGTTTGTAAAAAGATTTTGCACAAGCCTACCACATCACAGGTTTTAAAAAAAATTGAAAAGGAAATAGTAAACCGGTAGTAAATGAAACAAGCATGATTATTATGAAAATTAACATATTTTTTGCTATCTAAAATACTTATAATCAAGTATTAAAAACGATGAAATGATATTTCTTACTAAATTTTTTTTTATTCGTTTTTCACAGATTTGGTTACTTATGTTCCATCAAAATTAATTGCGAGGGATGCGCAGTTGCGACATATTGTTTAAAAATCATTTACCAATCAACGTTCGGGAACTTATTAAATTTTTTGAAAAGATTATAAAGAAGGAAGGTAAATAAAATAAAAGACTACGTGCTTTCGGCATGTTTACATTTATTTCAAATCAACTATATAAAAGTGAAAAAGTTACATGTGAAAGACGATCGGTAGTAGACGTGTGTATGGCATTATAATTGGCTGCCTACATCAACAGCTATAGATTGTGGCGACTTCACGGTAAACTAAAACAAAATTACGTCTTTCAAACTATACAAACAGAATTTTAATAACTGATGGTAGGCCAGAAGCCGCCACTGATTTATGTACAACTAAATCCATACACCACAAAAAATATAATATAAAGATATATGTATATTTATAAACATGTATAAAACTTATGACATTTATATCTGAAAATAAATAGCGTTTATTACCCACCAATTTAGGACAAACGAACTTTTTATAACTATGGTAAAATCTCTTTTTACTATGCAAAAAATATCATTTGATTTAAAAGATTTGCTTCACAATATCAGGCAATATAATTTTTATATAAGCAGTTCTTAAATGGATTGGTCACCCGAGAGCAATTATCACGGGCCTCGGAGCCGAATTGGTCCAGATGGGGTTTGAATACATCAAAAATTCAAATTCGTTACAAAGGCAAAGAGTCAAAAGTATCGCTATAATCATTTTAAATGACATGAAACTAAAAACAACACAAATAGAACTTATTTAATTGAGCAAATGAAGCTGTAATTTGAATTTACTAATTATACTTATATAATAAACATAAACTTTTTATTATTCATAGCAAAACCTTTGACTACTATAAGAAAATAGTTTTTACAATGTAATAAATTCCTTTTACTTAATCCAACAATTTTCTGCTGCTACCAGCATATTATATAGGCAAATGAAACAATGTGTACAACATCGATATTTACATGAAATCGAATATGAAAAATATTATTTGATTTTTATTTTTTTTTTTCAGTAACAAAATAAATATTGTTAAACTCAAATGTATTGTCGATCACAGACGTTTCTGTTAAATTCCTAATACTACGTTTATGCAAGTTTTCATATATGTGCTACACGTTTTGATAATATTAAATAAATATTGATTAGCAATTATTGATTACATTGACCCAGCCCCAACACCTTCTTTGTATAAATAAGTATTCAAAATATTGACAAGCTTAGGAAAGAATGAATACTTGCATAAACTAATACTTAAATCTAATTGACAATTATACACGTTTGTTGGATTCTGTAAGAGGAGATAACAAACAAAAATTAATAACAAAAACAAATTTGAAATACCGAATGTTTAATTTGTCTAATTGATGGACGATCTCCAAATATGAACAATACTGATAGTTTAAGGGATGAATACACAGATTAATGGAATATGGCTATGCTTACTATATCTATTGTTGCCTACAGCAACGACGCATTGTTAAAAATTTCCAATATAGGTCTAAGTCAAGAAAGTAACACTATACAAAAATTAATGATTATTTGATTCATGGAATATTTTCCTAATTTTCCTGATTTTTTGTAAAAGTCTTAAAATAAAAGTTGAACCACACTTGAAGTAGGTACAGAGTGGATATTCTGCAGTAGTAAACATAGAAAGTAATAAGGAACAAGAAGAATAAATAACGTTAGTATTAAGTGAAGATACATGAAAATTTAAGAATTTAATGAAAAAGTATAGCAAGCAAAAATAGCACTTGAAAAAAAAATCGAGAATCTACTGTTTAACAAAATTATGGGCAAAGAAAGCAATAGGGCTCAATGCACATAATGATTCTAGATAACTACTGTTGTTGACCAAACAATTAAATGTTTATAAAACTGAAAGCAATAATAAGATGAGGTATTAAGGTATCTTGGCAATAAATGGCAACCAGATAATAAAATGAAAATTAGAATGGAAAACTGTATCGAAGCTTTCCATCTTAATGAAAAAAAAAAAAATCAAAAAACACGCGCACAAAAGGAATCTGGGAATAAAAGTAAATATGAGGCATAACAATCATGTTAATTTGGTAAAAAATATTTATTTTGTTTGAAAATATTGATGGACAGGTAAATTACGCAGATGAAAAAAATAAATTTACGATTTACTGGTATGAAAATGATATAACAAAGTGTCGTTCTGATTGTAGACAAGAAATTGATGCACAGTAAATGAATGACTCACTACAATCAAATTTGAGAAAAAATAAAGTGCTCCTAGCCCTAAAAACACCATGAACGACTATACTGACTAGGAATAACTACAAACAAATTGTATGAGACCAAGCATGAAATGTTTAGCGAAGATGACAAATTCGGATATTTTTTAAAACAAAAGAAATTAAAAATCACAAAGCAAGGTTATATTGATAATAAATGCAAATTAAAAAATAATTAAAATATTAGTATGAACAACTTTTTTATCGTTTCAATACTATCAGAAATATCCGAGTATGTCTTCTAGCATAGTGCCTGATCCATAGATCGGATATCATTGGAAACAGGATTTATGTTATAGCACTCGCAAAGCTCGGGAGTACTATACACATATATACTTAATTGCCTTTCTGGCATAATCACAGTGACGCTTTGAAGAGCCATCTACAGCGCAGCTTAATTAAAAACTACTACTTAAAATTGAAATATTTAGAATCTAATTAAATTGCTTTAATTTCTTTAAAAATATTAGCATTTATAGTTATAAAATCCTACAGTTTAGGGTATAAAAACTAAAGAAAGCTATGTAACATGCATGTAGCCGGGACAAGTCGTTCAATTACTTCTATGAATAAACTTAACGAACACAATGGCTATAATCAAAGTATTAAAATTTGAAAATTTATTCAAATTTAGTTGATTTATTCTATCTATCAAGTTAAGCACATTTTGAATAAGTACATTTACTAAGATTTGCATTATTTGCTATTGATGAAAACCAGCGCGTTTAGATATCAATTCGGTAATATTAATTTACTACACACAATTTTTAATTGTAAATGAAACTACGACTAAATAAGTACCTTAGAGTTTCACTTTAATTATTAATGTGACAATTTTGGAATTTGTCTATTACCACAAAATTTACAAATTCAATAGAAACAATACAACATTAAATAATTGGTACGACTTGTCCTGTAAAAACTATTTACAGATCTCAGGTGCGATCGGCTCACGTCCAACGCCGCACCGGGCTATTCTAACTACAGAGATCAATTGAAAACCTTTAGGGCTGCAAAGCACATCTTTGCTGCTCCTACCACTTAAACTTACTAAAACAGAATCAAACTCTAGCGAAAGCTTACAAAGGAGCGATGCGTCCATCCGCCAGAAATGTAAATTATTAGCTGGTAACCGATGATAAAAATTAATTAAACTCAAAACAAATGCTGTGAGAATACTAAACAGATAACGAAAAAAAAAACCTAAAATTTATCATTGTTATAATGAAAGGACGCTGCCCCTTGCACGCTGGTTCTGCTCTTGGCCGTTTAGCACGATTCAATCTTTGGTTATACTGAATCAAACTTTAATTTTATTTACAATTCATTTACAACCATTATACTACCAAAAGTTGAAATAAAAACTCAAAATATATTATAATCATATAAATTCCTGAGAGCAGACCAAAACAGTTTTAGTCTTAGTCATACTAAATGAGATCAAAGCTTTGATTAGTTTTCCTGTCTTTGGAACAATCTTGTGCACAAATGACCTACACACACTTTCGTAAGGTAAAAAATGATACCACCTTAAATCTAATACACTCAGAACGTGAATATATTTATTTACAGTAGTATATATGAAATAAAAACACACCGAAAGTATATCATATAAAAACAGTAATAAAGCAAACATAATATATGTAGCAAAAATCTACATCTTTTAAATCTATCGATTAACGATCACTTTTGCTTTGGGTAAAGTACAAGTTATATAGTGACAGAGCAGTTACCGGGCTCGGAATATCTGCCATCCTACAAAACAAATCATAGCCGTCCAAAAGGGAGCAGAAACTGGTCCTGGCACAATTTTTGAGAGAATTCCCTCTCTTGAGTAATCTTTATTTGATACTGACTCGGAAGATTGCTCATCAGTCTCCTGAAATAAAACCAAAATATACAATTGATATTATTTTATTTGAAACAGAACTTTATAATATATATTCCTTCACCTTTCGATTAACATTGATTTAATATTTCATGCTTCAAATAACTATCTCACAGACAATTTATTCTCAAAATATTTTAATCATTCAATTATGTTATTTTTTACGAATGCCCAGAGTAAAATTAACTTTATATTTCAGTTTCTTTTTCCTTTCCACGATCTATATAATTTGATCATATCTGGTATTCCAATCAAATGCATTAACATGTTAATTCATGTTTCTTCTGCGTCCTTCCCACCATCTTATATAGTTCTTTGTGGTTTACTCAATTGCATCTTGTATATTGACTTTTATATTCAGTTATGGCATTCGTCATTAATTATTCATTACGAAAAACAGAAATGTGTTGTCTTATCTTAGTACTATGGTCCCCTTTATTTCTGAATCAATTTTCCTATTTGTTAATTTTTAAAATGATAAAGTCAGCTTTATCTGGTTCTTCCTTTCCTTCTTTTATTAAATATTTTTGCTTCCGTCACTTTATTTATTAGGCTTTATGGTGTTCCTCTCTTTATGTGTCCGTACCAGTTAAGCATCTTTCAATTATTTTGATTCCTATTGTTGCCTGTTTGAAATTCTCCAAAATTACATCATTTGTTACCTATCTATTCTCGTATTCCATGTTATTTTTCTCAGTTGCGTCATCTCCGCTGCTACTATTCTTCTCTGTGTCTTTGTGTTCATTGCCCAAGTTTCACTTCCATATATTAACGTGCGTACAGATATCAAGTTGTATAATTTTGTTTTCATCTTCTATTTCCTATTTCTTTTTCTCGAATATTATTTTCTCGTCTTCTGTGAAAACGACTCCCTGATATATTCAAAAGTGGTCCCTCTATTCGTTGTTGTTTCATTATTAAATCTTCTCCATGTTATCTTTTTTGATTTACTAGCATATTTCTTCTATATTTACTTATTGTCTCCAGTTCATAGTTTTTTTCTTTTATTGTCTTTATCATCCTATCTATGAACAAATAGAAGACAACTAAGCCCATCTTCTTGTTTTACTTCAATCTCCGTCTATTTATACTTTCTCTTATACGTTTTCATAAATTTCTTTTGTTATATCTGTTATTTTTATAAGGATTCCTATTCTCCTTATACTATCCCATCCCAATTTTTTATCCATTGAGTCGAATGCAGCTTTTAAACGATGAATGTAATATATAATCCTTCTTCCTGTTTTATTTTCCTTTTTATTAAGCTTCTTAATATGTATATGTTATCTATCGTTTGTTTCCATTTTTCATATGTACTTCGCTTCTCATGTATTTCATCATTAATGTATTTCCTTTTTTTTTCTCTAGATTTTCTTGTGAATTTTTAAGCCAACTGACGATAAGTATACTGCTCTGTAATTTTCGTACATTAGGTTATCATCATTTTTATGTATTGGTATCGATTGATTTTCTTCCCAGTCTTTGTGTATCTTATTTGTATTCCATGCCAAATGGATTATCTTTGATATCCATCCCTTTCCTGTTTGTCCTAAATATTTCATTATTTCCGTTTCAATGTTCTATCCTTCAAACGCTTTTCCTATTTTGATATTCCCTATCACTTCTTCCACCTCCTGCTCCGTGATTTCATCTGTTATACTTCTATCGTAATATAATTCCCCTTTATCCCCGAATTACTCTTGTCTTGTGAAGTGTCTACCTCTGCGGATGAATTTTTTCTGAAAAATTCTTTCCATGTCTCTAATATGCATTCCGTGATTACTTTAATATTGTTTGTTTTATATCTTATACTTCTTATTTCCTTTCTTTTTCTTCCTTCCATTGCACTGATGTATCATAAGCCTCTGTTGTTGTCTTTATAGTTATTTGCTTTTTGAAATTTTTCCATGTTATCTTTTTTGCCTTTTTTTATTTTTTTTCTCTTAACTTTGTTTCTTATGGTTTTGTATGCCTCCTTACTTTCTTCGCTTCTATTTTTAGTATAATTCTACCATGTGCCTTTTTCTGCTGAACCAATTTCCCTATTCCAATTGTTTTTCGGTCCTTTACTTTATCGTCCTTCTCCCGAAATTTCCTCCGCTTCTCTATATATTATTTTTTTAAATAATATCCATGCTTCGTCTAGCGTTACCTCCTGTTCTAGTTCAGCGAATTTTCTATCAGTTGCTTATATTTACTTTTTTTCTCAACTATATATATATATATATATATATATATAGAAATTTTCTTCCCTCCTTTCTTCTCCCTCTATCTCCAGTACTGTTTACACCAGTATGTGGCTCGTGCCTATTTCTGCTTTTAGTATTACATACTATCTCCCCAATTATCCTTTTCCTTACCTTCATTCTGATGGTTATGTAATCTTATATACTTTTTGTTCTCTTCCATCTGCTATAAATGAAGATTTATTCTGTAGTTTTTACTCACCATATGAGTTTCCTATTATCGCTTCATTGATAAAGCAGAATTGAATAATTCTTCTCCTATTGCATCCTAGACCTAGATTTTCGTCGATTCCTATTTCTATTATTTGATAATAAAAAGATCAACAATTTACGAGCGGAATTTATACTTTGAAAGCTATTTGAAGCATTTTTAAAATAATCTATATTATATTCATAAACGACAGAGTAATAAATCCTCGCAAACCAAGGAAAGTTAATACAGGATGAACCATCCATATTGAAATACTCTCGTAGCTGTACCCGTATGAGGGTGTGTTGTCTATTGCCAAATAAATGTTTTCAACTTTTAGAATGAATCTGTATCATGTATGCGAAAATTTTATTCTAATATTGAATATGAAAAGGTAAATATATACAGGTTCCAGAAAAATTGTCATTTAATGAAAGTATGGATTTTCAAATTATAATTATATTACGAAAAAAAAAAACAATTTTATTAATTTTATTTAGTATAATAGTGAGAAAATATTATTGTGAAGCAAGTAGTACTGTCTATAAGTACAATAACTCATATTAAGTACGTTTATGGAATTTATCCTATTGATTGATTCATTACACCGCCGAAATTATGAATAAATTATACCATTTGCTTGAAATGAGTAAAATATTTATGGCATGCATTTTTTCCGTAAATTTGCTACAAGCATGTACAGGCAGCATAATGCAAGAAACGCCTTTCTAGGAGGCTATAGAAAAAGTAAGAAATAAAAGCTCCACAATTCCAAGGTAAATTGTATATCTAGACCAGAGGTTCCCTAACTATTTTTCCTGTAAACGTTAAGAATTGTATGAGAATGTGAAAGAAAGCAGACTAATTCTTAATGACCTATTTTTGAATTATCATCGATTTTTACCTCATATTAAACAAAGTTCTTTCAACTCATGTCTTTGTTGTAGAAATTGATCCATTCCTGAAATGTTTTTATGTTGTGTTACATCCTGTTTTTCAATATTACTCGTAAACCGTAATCATTTGAAACAATTTTCCTAAAAATATTTGATTTTAACCAATTTTACAAATGTTTGAAATTAAGAGTCTGTTTATTGGATATGTAATATTTGAAATAGGTGACAATTATGAAACTAACTTTAGGTTGAAGAAATATTCAGAAATTTCAATAAATCCATAGATTAATAATTATCAATTGTTACTCAATAGCTACGTCGATGAATAGGATTGTAAGTTATCATTTGAATTATTTGATATCACCCTGGAGAAGATAACTAGATAATGAGATATTAATAGTAATGTTTAATTATGAATTTTCCATGATAATGGAATTTCTCCTTCGTTTTGTTTTAAGTTATATTAGTTTATCTTTAATTGTAATTAAATTATATTTAATTGCAAATTGGTTTGAAAAATTGAGAATGAAGGGAAACGCAATTAAACCCAATCACACCTCCTTTTCACCATTCAAAACTTCAAGTTGGTATCTCTTCTTATCTTATCTCCTTATTCCCCCAAAACAATTATAATATCTATAAATGTTCATGGAAAAACATGTAACAATAAGAAGGAAACAAATTGGCTCAACAACAAATAAACTGGTAAGAAGAAAGAGGATCCCAGTTAGCTATTGAAAACAAAATATTAATCTATAAAACAATCAATCCATGATGACATCAAAATAAAATTTGTGAAGACAGCCAATAATAAAGCAATTTCCTCCAAACAAAAATTGAAAATCCAGCCGGTTCAATCTATATTGACAAAAAAGACAACAGACAAGATAAAAATTGGTCAACGGCTCTGATGTGAAGTATCTGAGATTTCTCAATGAACAAATTCGCTCTGTCTTATAATAATAAGCATAAGAGTCTATAAAAAGGTAGTTTTTATTGTCGATTGTGTTGAAAAAAAAAATGTTTTCTTATTGGAATTAGACTCAGAAAGATATTTTCTACACGGTTTCAGATCTCTATTGTCACTTTGTTTATATTTTTTGAAATTAATGATGGAAAAACAGACTTGCACACGTTTAGTTCTAGTTTAGTTTTAACAATAAATATGTGAATGTTATTTTTAATTTAATGGTTAAATTATAGCCAGACTGTATATCGAAATAGTTGGTTTAGCATAGAAAGAAGGAAAAGCGCAAAAATATTAAATGTAGCCGCTAACAAAGAAAAGCCGTGAAGGTTTGAGGTGAACAATGGAATAAATACAATTACATTATAATTATCTTTAAAACTGTATATTCCAAGGTCACTGTTGATAGGGTATATTATAAACAAGTAGAAATGACATTAATAGTTGCCAATGATGTCCTTACGCTGAAGTAAAACGCAATAAAGAAAAGAGCTGAAAATTAGTATGTAATTTTGCAGTTTCAGTGCCGAGAATTACCTCGACAATTCTAGTACAATGAAAAAGAATACATAATAATATTTCCTATAGCAATCTATAAGAAGTTGGCGCGCTCATATAACTAATAGGAGCACAATGCGACGAACATTACTGAGCCACTGGTTGCCTACTTATTGTATCTGTACAGAACCATTGGAAGGGTTATAATATTACCCACAACTTAATCGCACGTCGACAAAATTACTTTTATGCTGTTCACGAACAATGACACTCGTCCTGGCGATATGGTATAAACAATGTACGCAAAACTTATTAAACGGTATTTGTGTACGAGTTTATGCAACTAATCGGATTTTAAATTTTTTATCATGTCTCTTTTTGTACTTTTTTAATTATATTTATAGATATGAAATATTTATCAATTTCTCGTGATAAAATATATATAATTATTTGAAAAAATTATACCGGTTTTTAGGGTGTGAACAAAGTACAAATATAATTACCCTTTTAACACATATGAAAAACAAAATTGAAACTACAAAAGTTTTAACATATAGTAAATTCACAATGCAACTTATTGTTCACACAAAATTTTCGAGAAGACTCAAAAAATAATCATATTTATTTGATAACTGTACACCATAATGGAATTTTTACAGAGATAATTATTCATTTTTCATGGACTGGATTATCCTAAAGATATTCCGCCACGGACATATGATCATAATGAGTATTAACTATTGAACTTGTTCCTTTAGGTAAGAAATGTAATTTACTAATTGAGATAATAATCATACGACTTACTACTACCTCTACAGCTTAGCTGCGTTTCGATAAACGTTATCGTCTTAAGAGACCAAAGGTATTTGGTAGTAGTAAATAGTGTGTTTCAAAGTGAATATCACCAATGGTTCTAGATATTTCAACTAAATTTAGATAGTAATAAGGAAAAGTATGAATATTCAAAAGTCTGCAAGCAGATATATTTTAGTGATGTTATTATTCAATAACAAATAACCGACAACTCATCATGTAATTATTGTTAGAAGTTAGAATTATATAGGCACATAGCCTTACATGATCGATAAATATACGCAGATATCTTCAACCCTACCAAAATCCAGCCTCTAAATTCACACTCTTTAGATACCTAATTGATGAACATGGTTTATCCTACTACTTACACCTGAAGATTAGCGGTAAATACAGTACAGTACAGTATAGTAAATACAGACATACTGTAATCGATATAGTTTAGGACGCATCAGAACTGAAACCTAATTATCATGCAACTTTCACCACAAAAAAGGTTATATATGCAACATTATTTTTTTCAACTTTACCTTGATATTAATGCTTGTCGTTTAGGTTATTTATGAAGACGATTTGTTAAATTACAGATATTTGATTATTTATGAATAAAAACCTAAAACGAAATTTGAATAATTATTGTTTAGTATAATTAATATACAATACAAATAATTATCTCCTATTTTAATTTAATAATGTAAATAAAACTGCGATTCATGATATTCAAGATTAATTCAGTCTCCAATATAATTTATCGAAAATGATGAAACATTTTTTGAAACCTTCATTAAAATTTAAAAATCCTATACCATGAACGCGAAATCAGCTGCTATACATGTAAAATAGGTAATTGAACCCACTACCAATACCGTTTCAAACTAGTCTTAACATGTCCGTCAATATTGAAATGGAAATGAACAGAAATGATACGAGAGGTAGGTATTGACGATGAATAAATAGTTTGCGTGTATTTTTTGAAATTTTAAATTTACATACTACCGTCGCTTGATTGGTATTCACATTGTTTTATTTATTTTTTTATAATGTATTAATATGTGCATTATAGATCTAGCCTCTCCTCTTACAAAGATGTATGAATATGTCTACAGCTAACATGTAATAGCATTTTGGGATAACAGTACAGGGTAGGTTGTGTTTATATATAATAAATAATTTTGGAATATAGTCCAAAGACATTTTAAATCCGCTAAAAATTTTCATGAAATTTTATACTGGAAGAAAAATTGAACTGAATTTACCTTAAAATTAAGTTATTAGATGATTTTTATGAAAATTAACCGAAAGTTAATAAAAAAAAATGTTGCACAAGCATGCAATCGGAGGGGTGCGACGGCCTAAAAATAAAAGACACGACACACACCCACCTCGGGGTCAATTATTGCTGCAAACTCGCCAGCAAGCTTGCTTGTATTGCCACCAACCTGGTTCCATTCTTGCACATTTCCGGGGCCTACAGAATTCGTCTCAGTAAGTTTATTTTCATCACAACATGATGATTCTGATGTAGTTCTTATCCGCATTGGTCGCAATATGCGTATTGAAGTTGGCGTTATCTGTGGTGTATCAATGGCATCTTGACTTGCAGCTGCTAACCATGCTAGACTATTGAGTAAATCTGGAAGATTTGAAGATGGTGATTCCGATGAAGATGACGATGAAGGCAAACCTTCAGTTACTCGAGATCGATTTGAACTATTTGTCCGGACTGAAAATAATAAAAACGACATACAGTGAACAATTTAGAGAACACATTTTCTACCCTTAACATAAAGACTAGCTACACCTAGCTCCTCAAGATTTGTCTGAAATTATGAGTTTTAGACAATATATCAACTTGAGCAGTTAAATTCACATATCATTGAATTCATCATTATTTTTGAATAATTTCGCATACTATCAGCTGAGTATTAATGTAATGAAAAATTATCAGAATAAAACTGTTGCCTGATTGTTTTATTTCCTCAAATTTAAACAAAAAATTAAATCAATTCATATATTATTATAATTATTATATAATTTATTTGAATTTGGAGAATATGCTAATTATATTGTGCCACTTAGATAGATTATTATAATATATATATATAACACAATCATAGAATATATTGCTAATAATTGCTTTAGGATATTTCAGATAATAATTGTATGATTAACTTATTGTATAATAAAGTATTGTGTTTACTGCCGTGGTTTAAACAGAGCCTTTCAAAACCGAATCGTACTTTTTGTCACTCTTCAATAAGGATTGACATTTCAGCGATGTTAAACGAAGTAAAATTTGTCTTTTTGGCATTATATTTATTATAAAATACAGGTAAACAGACAATGACTATTCCTTATGAGAAAACCGATTTTATATTGATTGGAAATGAAATGAAAAATTTTAAAACTTAAAAATTTTATGGAAATATATCATATTTAGAAAATAAAATGTATATTTCTAGAATATCTTTATTTTTGTTCAACGTGGCAAAATGATAGTCATTTTATCACAACAGAATTGGAAACAATTGTGATAATCTTATCAACCCAATAACCTTGTTCATTATCCTCTACCAAAAAAAAAATTATTTATTTTTTTCCTTTAACCATTTGTGTATATTTCTAATGAAATTTCTTGAACTCGTAGGTTGTTTAATCTTC
Organism: Diorhabda sublineata; assembly: GCF_026230105.1. Lineage (NCBI taxonomy): Eukaryota > Metazoa > Arthropoda > Insecta > Coleoptera > Chrysomelidae > Diorhabda > Diorhabda sublineata. The sequence goes on along the minus strand of NC_079485.1, from coordinate 11,374,407 downwards.
ATTTAAATTTTATTTTAACTAGACGTTCCGCTCTTTTTTGCTGATATTTGAAAATAATTTCAGCTAAAACTTTCAATTCATGTTTGTACAGTTTAACCATAGTTTTTATTAATATCAAACATATTTCTTGTAAGTAACATTATAAATTAAAAATTAGAGTAACATTAATCCTTGACATTTCATGAAATGTCATATTTGAGAGGCTCAATATCAAGTAAGTATTTGTGTAAAAAATACATCCACTTTTAGTATTTTAAGCTTAATAAGTATTTAAGGTGTTTTAGTACCTTAAAATTCAAACCGCAATTGTGCTGAATCACAAACAAAAAACAAAAGAAAGTGAAGCAAAGTGAAAAAAAATGGAATAGTTTTTACGAATCTACCTACCTACGAGCTCAAGAAATTTCATTAGAAAAAATTTATATAATAATTCCTATTTTTTTCTAGTTCATATTGCCTAAATTATAACTAAAATTCTAAATAAAAAAGTAACGATTATTAATATGAAAATGCAGCCCACGTTAAATATTGTGTTTCAAGGAAATTTCTCCAAAGCTGTTATTGTCTAAAAATGACTGGCGACTAAAATCTACCTGATTGGAGTCAGTGACCTTTCAGATGATGTCATTTTTTTTCTTTTTAGGTAACCCTCTAGCAGATATTTTGAAATCATTAAATTCAATGATAATGATAAATGAAGAAATGAGAGCATTCTACATTTTATTTTTTAAGAAGCAATAAACTAATTGTAATTCTAAAGTAATTGCAATTTGTTAGGTTATTGATAAAAATTAATTTTATACCTAATTCCCTTGCGTGTGATTTAATTCTTTGATATTTTAATATTCTCAGTAACTTGAAACTGGTGGTTTAGTGTTACAAAAAAAACGAAGCCAAGGTCAAGTTCATCCAAAGTTTCAGCGATAAATAACGTTTCTACGAAAGTGGTATAACTCAAAGTTTATTTATTTATTTATACCAACTCGACTAACGTGTTGAATATTTTCACTGGTTTCACAACTGGCGCCAATCAATGTGAAGATTGTCTTGTCTCTTTGATCAAACATACGAGTTTTAGTTAGGGTGTGTAAAAGTTTATTTCTTTAAAAAAGTTGAGAAACGAAATTAACATGAGATTGCCAGTTTTATAGCTTTGTGCATTAATCGTCGCCCGAGGCCCTTAACTCGTAAGATATGTTGCAGTAAACACAGCTGTTTGATTTGCTACTACGTATTGATTGCATATACACGTTGCAGTTTACAAGGCCACTGGTAAAAGGTTCATTGCACAACATGTATTTACCTCAACATAACATAATCACTTCTTAAGACTAATTCACAGTGATTTGGTTAAGAGATTTCGAAATTTATATAGAACTCACTTGGGAATATTAGAAAATATTTTTGGACCTTTGTATAATTATTGTAGTAATAATTTTACTATGTAATCCAATTAAGTGGTATTGAGTAATTTTGGTTTTAAAATTCTCTAATTCATAATAATATATGTAAGTATAATCATACTTTACAGGCCATGAAGAATATCCATAAAGTACGAAACAAAAAATTAATTTTAGTAATTTTCCAATATTTGCTATATACTATACTTTTTCATATGAAAACGAACTCAATTTTTCAAAAATTCAAATATTTTGTAATTGCTGAATCTTAGTGCTGAGAAGATGCAACAGGTACGGAATTTATTTTATTATTTTTTTCATCAAAAAAGTCACTGTTATAATCAAAACACATTTACTAACCTCGAGTATTGCTATTATGAGACGAAAGTCTGGTTTGAGCGTTTGTTGCTCTAGACCTTCTAAGTGCTGCTTGAAGTTTAGTTAACAAATATTGAAGTTGAGTAATAATAACTTCCACTTCGTTGTGATCTTCCGGCATATTAAAAGGAATTGCCATGATTATTGTAGAACAAGTTCAACAAATTCACAAAAAAAAATCTAACACAAATCACTTTCAATTAACTCGCGAAATACGAGAACTCAGCTTAAACACGTCTACACGACTCGACGGCTCGATAACGTTTGACAACATTCGCCGTGCATGTTCTGGGTCTATAAGCAACTAGCATTAGCTACACTTAACCGCGTCATGTACTTTCCTGGCTTCCCCGCAAACCCCAAACAGGCGAATTTAACCGCTAGTGCAGGGGATACAGAACACAAACATGCTTACAAGTGGTTGACCAATAGGCGCGAACGGAAGGCGTGTCTACCAAAAACAGAGCAAAATATTGGATTGGATATTTAGAAATATTATACCTTTGTTATTAGCTTAGACACAGATTGAAGTGCAGGACATCAGGTCGGTTTTGCTAGACTTTACCGCTGTGACATAAATGTTTTCGATGTTTTCGTTTTCATAATAATATATATTCAAGCGTCTGGTTGAATAAATACTACCTGAAATTGGCACCACTTTTATTTGCTTATCTGTCTGTAACTTTCTGATATTTTTTTAAATATATATGGGACCAGTTTTAAATACCCGTCTGGCTCGCTTCTATTTTAAAATATTGACCATTTTGTTGCTGTGAAGTTTTATCATCGAATTTGGAAAAATATATATATTTTTGGGTTAGTGGTGGTGTAATGTGTAATGTGTGTGTAATTTTTTTTTCGTTCCAGTTAAGTTAGAGAAACGATATTTTTTTTTCATTTTTAATTAATATTTCACACTGATAAAAGTTAAGGTTTCTATAAGAAAATATTCGATTTTTGAGTTTGGTAACAATCAATTCTACTGATTGATTATTTCTACTATTAGAAAATATTTTGATGCTCTTATTTTATTTGTGTTATTAAAAAGATACCTTGTATCTGGAGAAAGTGAATTTAAAAATTAAATTAAAAATAATTTAACAATCTAAGATTTTACTATGTGCTTCTTATATTATATATATATATATATATATATATATATATATATATATATATATATATATATAAATTGAAAATTGCGATAAACTACAACGTTGTTTTTCATCCATATTACAATGGATAGTTTCGGATGAAAATGCAAGATTTCATTTACAGATATCAATTATCTAGACGGATGATTGAACTATTCTATTTTTTTCTTCTAAATGATATCAAATTGAAAAAAATATTGAATTGAAATAATTATTAAGCAGAAAATTCAACAACCAAAATTATTTTATGTACTTATAGCCGTTAATATGACTACATGCAAATTTAGGTATCAATAACCATTTTTATCTATAAAACACTTATAGCTTAGATAATGAATGAAAAATAATTTTGTTAGTTGAAATTTCATGTGCCCAAAATTGATTTTAAAGTAGTTATCTATTTAATATACTTTAAAAGTTTTCTATCCAATATTTTCAATAATTATATTATATTCAGTTTGTTAGACCTTTTCCTATCTAAGTTTTTGAATCTATCATTTTACTTATTTTTGCTGAAATTTAATAAATAATTTTTTTTGTTCTTAATTTAAAAAATTTACGTTTTCGAATAATCGAAAATAAGAAGCGATTATTTATAACAGTATCGAATCCAACAATTCAATAAGACTGACCATAACCTCTATATACAAAATGGATCGTTCCTAAAAGCCACTGGATGTTCAATCGTACGATTACCTAACAGCATTTGGTGTGGTATTGTTCGGATTGAAATCTCTGTACAGGAAACATCTAGACTTTGAAATCCAAAATTATCGAAACCGGTTAGTAGATTACAGGTCTCTCCTTGCAATTGGGAGCGATTATAGACGTTGTCATCGATAAAAACCGAGTTATGTTTTTTGAAGGAGATGTAATTCTACTTTCGTTGTAGCGTTAGCCAGGAAAGCTACATCTTGGCGATAAAGGAAATTATTGTGGGCTTATTTCCAAAAAATACCGAAGCGTTACTCTTTCTACTATATGTTTTCCGATATTTCGCATATTTTGTATATTCATCGGAATTAACTGTTGGTTCCGTGTACTATTCTGTTTTTTGTTGATTCAATGAAGTGTCACTTAAAAAAATATTATTTTGTTTAATCTTGATAGTAAATTGAGGTTTTTTATCAAAAGAATCGAAAATTGGACTCATATTTTAATTATTTGATACAGCCAGTAATGAATCATTTATCTACATAACAGAAAAAAAAAGGAATAATCATGTTAAGTTTGTTTAAGACAATATCTCCCTGTATTATTTGTACTATAACATTTGTGATAGATGCCATCATAGAAGAACCATCAATTTGTTTAATATATTTCGTTCTCATATCAGAAGTATATTAAAGTGAGTGTTAGTTCTACAGCGTTTATAAAAATTTAACTAAAGTACCATGAAAATTGATCTATAAAACACTACTTATGATTAAATAAATATATAGGTTGTCCCAAATAAGAACCAACACAGAGCACGGGCTATAAGAGAACCCAAAATATAACGATTAGGGGCAATTTACTTCCATATCAAGCTGTATCCCGGTTATAGGGCCTCAAAGTAAGGACCAAAATTTTGATAAAAATTAGTTTATTTGCTACTTTTTAATTTGAAAATACCAAATTTGGTTCACTGTATCAGATTGTTAAGGATATTAAGTAATGGCAAGTAGAAGGCGATCGAACTATTCTGGGTGGTTAATTAACGATGATTTAACCTCAATATTTCACAGAAATTTTTTATATGTTAGTTGATTTTATTCTATAACCTTTTATAGAATATGACATCAAAGCTGTAAAAAAATTAGGAAGATGGAAATCAACAGTAGTTGCCAAACATTGACGACATCATAACTAACATTTTTGAATGTTTTTTTTTCAAATATTTGTGAGATGATTCTTATAATGAGATAGTTAATAATATAAATCAATCATCAATTCTTAATATTAGCTTACTCTAATTGAAATCTTTTGTGAGTTGTAGAAAATAGTTTTCCATTGAATGGGTATAGTTATTGTGAAAACATGTGCTAAGCTAATTATAAAATTCTTCATTATTCAGTAAACTGTTAATTCGTAACTCAGTTAGTTGGAAAATTGTGATCTGATTAAATATTTTCCATAGGCACAAACCAAATCTAATGGTTATTTTTACGGTGTATTGTGTTGATACAATGATTCATAAAATTGTTCATTCCCACCTATGCTGCCGTGATTTGTGTTGTGTTTAGATATATTAAGTAGTAATTTTGTTTCAAGCAGATAAGTAGGTTCCATGAATATAATTTATTAATAATTAATTAGTACGGTTTCTGTAGTCAAGAGCGATGTCATCCATCGTGTGAATATTTTTATTTGGCACCACAATTAAATGAAATGACAATAAATCATACTAATGTTAGGACCGAATTTGTAAGCAAAGATTTCATATTCAGTCTCAACGTTATTTTAAATATAAAATGAAATATATAATAATGGGGATATCACGAGAATTTAGGAATTAACGAACATCAAATTGGCAACGATTCAAGAAGTAATTAAACCAAATACTAAAGCCTTGCACTGATAGAGGATATGGTCGATTGTTTCCTTTGATTCCTTATAGAAATGTTTGTAGTAATTCACCGGAAAGTGTCCAGCGAGAACTCTTTTTAGTTTATATTTACTGAACGAAAGAACTTTCTGGGTCCTGTGAGTAGAATAAAAAAGAAATATCTTCGATTGTTTCAGCCTTGAAGTCTCACTACATGTTTCTGATTTCCCCTTGTTTTCTCCACTTTTTCTATGATCATGATTCAATGACTTTTCAAAAAGACTAATGACATCAGAATAAATTTGTTGTTTGTTTCTAGTGAACTCTACTCTGACTGCGTGCATTCTCATATTAGCCTTGACTACATTTTCCAAAAGCTGAATTCTTAAAGGGCTGCTCTGTTGCCTGATAAAATAAATATCGTTGCAAAATATCATCCATTACAAGTTGACATTTATTTACATAAACTTAATGTTATAAATCATATCTACCAACGAAATTGATTTAACACTTAACACAATCAATAACTTTATGAAGTGATGGAGAAATTGTTTGAAGCATATTGAAGAACATTTGTTCAGACCGGGCTCATAAGTATCTGCAGTATTTTCATCGTGACAATAACGATTGTTTTTTATTGATACCTACCCCAATTTTTACTAGAGACATAGTGATATCAATAAAACTCATGCCAGGTTCATTATCATAAGTTTGCCCTTTGTTACAATTATATATCCAGTGTATCCAAAATCTTGAGACTACATCTTAGGAGTGAGTTTTGTATATTTTGTCCTCTGGATATTTAAGATGATGGAAGCTTCATCTTACAGATTACAACGCAAATATTTGAGAAAAATAAGGTCAATGATAGTGACATGAAGACTTCAGGAAGGTCTGGACAGAAGCAATAACTGGTCTAGAATGGGAAAGATAATCATCAATGCAGAGAAGACCCAATCACGAAGAGTAGACAAATTCTTCTAATCCTTGACCAAAGACTGACGTTCAAGGTTCACGTCGAATACATATTGGAAAACAAGAAAGGCAAGAGGACGGTTGGGATTCTCCGAAAACTGATTGGAGGTGGCGCTGAAGAACAGGCTATGACTCAACATTGTCGTTTTTATCCCCATCATGCAGGAGAACCTTATCACTAGAAGTGCGATATAGTTAAATCGCAAAATTATTATAGCCAATATAGGTTTCCATTTTCTCATTATTTTGAGGTTATAATATTTATTTACTACTAAAATGGCCAATATGTTTAAGTCCATACTATTTTATTACTTTAATAAATGTCTACGAAATCATTCCAATTGTTTATATATCTTACACATTTCGACTTTTTGTACTCAACATTCAAACAACATTTTTGTTCTTCTGTCGGTTAACAAAATTGTACACGCCACAGGCACCTTGTCCCAAATTCTACCTTTTTTGTTACATTTCCAAACAACCAATAAAAGATGAGGAAGAAAGTTAAAACGATAAGTAAATAAACGTATTATAAAACCAGAGTGTGAATCATCATCTTTTATGATTCACTAGTATGTCGTCTTGTTTCCCTCACCTCCGCGTCCAAATAAAGTGCACATACCTGTTGTAGATATATACCATTACTAATAGCAACTGTTTAACAGTTTTTTAATCATTATTAATTTAACAAATTAGGTTGTTGGCCTCGCGGATGGATGACTTATATTGTTTTGATTTTTAGAGAAAGTGTTTGGAAGGCAATAATTAAAAAATGTGTCTAAAAAATATAAAGATTGCACATATTACGAGGTTGATTATTTATTAACAGGAAGGACGAAGTAATGAATTTCCTTGAATATATTTTTATTTATTCAGATTCGTACAGATCTGTGGATGGGATTTGAATACTGTAGATTCAAAAAATATATGCAATAAAAGAGAAACTCCGTTTAGGAATTTAGAGTAGAAGTGAAAATCGATGTATTTTTTATGTTGATGAGACAGTATGGACTGGAGCATTGTCATTAAGCAAGCGCACAACTCAGATTATTGTGCCTCGCCTGTTTAGTAAGTCAGAGTGATATGCCACGTTCACAGTTGTATTTGATCCCTAAAAATCAATAAAAAGGATTCCCTTGCAAGTCCAAAATATTGTAGCGCTAACTGCCATCACTTTTTTGGCGTTTTTGCTTTTTTTGATAAGGGCTCTCCTTTCCAATGCCACTCCATGGAATCTCTTTTGGATGTCGGATCATAGTAAAAGACCATAACCTATTACAATTGATCGGATTACAGTTTCTTGATCCTCACAAAAAAGCTGGTAAAATATCTCAGAACATTCTACTCAACGCTGCTTTTGCATTGCGCGGAGAATTCTAGCCATCCACCTTGCACTCATTTTTGTCATATTTAAATGCTCATGTAGAATCCTTAAAAAATTGGTTTTAAAAGTGCAATTTTCTTTGTTTTTAGGCGCTGCAATTTCTTCCACTAATTTAATGGAGTATATACATATAAACTAAAGTGTTGAAAGAAAAGAATGTCCGAAAATTAATTTTTATATGCTGTTATTTTATGTTAATTTAGAAAACTTTAATTACTAGAGTATTAATGAATATACTCCTCACATTATAAGCTTAGTTTAACGATATCATGTTTAATTAGCGAATAAAGTTGCTATTATTACCGATAACATTATACCATCTGTTATAATTCTTGTTCATTTTCTACACACATATCTTTTGTTAAAATAATGGCGGTTTGACCTTCGTTATCTGTAAACAAATAAAAGTGCAATTTATTTATGACATGTTGTAACACGACAGACACAGTGGTGCCATTGACTGATTATTACGCACACACAGCCTCTGGTTATCTCTTTGACTATTATTGTATATTCATATATAAATATGTAACAAGCAATATAAAATACAATTCTGAAATGGATTGGTATGAAAATATATAAGTTGTAGTAACTGTGTAAACAGTTTTTGATTTTATTGCAAATTAATTTAAATTTAATTTGTTTGAAATTTTATCCATTCTCGCCACACTCTTTAAGCGATAGGTTGGTTAGATTACTTTACATTCATTTATTGAATTTACGTAATTCATAATATTGTGTATCATAAATCTATTTCTTTCCATGAGTTTTATTTTTTGCAAAATTGAATCGATAATAATTATTATTGTACTATTTCAGTTTGAAAGAGATGTTCAAATATTTCGAAATTCAATTAAAAATTGTGTGGCGAGAGTAAGAAAAGAATGTAATACTTAACAAAAAATTTTTATACCGATATGCACCTCATTTAATAAATATGCGCCGATATATATACGGTGGCTCATAGTTGCGGCACAAAGCAAACATACGTTTTTTTATGCGACATCCATTATATTACGAGACTATTTTTATATTCAAATCGTTATGAATAAGTATAAGAACAAGTATCAAGTAAATAATTATATTTGCTAGATCAGCTTAGGAGTGGAAATTAATTTTTTGTATTCCTGAGTTATTGGTGCACGATCCGTTGTGATTCGTGACTGGTTCTTTGTTGAAAGTTAGTATTCACTTTATACTTTCTCTAAGTATATATAGATGGCTCTTTAACTTGCATTATTTAGACGAAAGGGTTAACCAGTTGAGTAGCGTTCGAATCTCCTACCTATTCTGTTGTCTTTATGACCATACTTCTTCTATTAGTAGTGAAACTTTATTAGACTGATCTGATTATTTCCATGATACATTTCTATGCTAGTTTTGATGTCACTGTCCTAATAATCCAAACAAATTCAAGACATACGGTATACTAATTTTATAATTACTATAATCAATAACAAACTCAATAATTGACTCATTATGACTGATATAAAAGTGAGTTTTTCAGTAAATTATGCCAATTCAGTAAAATAAGCGTTCTATATTTCTCAAATTCATTTTCCTCGACAGGTACTGTTGATAATAAACATCTGGCTGTTATCAGACCATGTTATTGACCCTAATATGGTGAATAGTTGATGATCAGTTATTTTTATCAGAACTGATTATTTAGTGCGCATTTTATCGTTTTATGAACGTTGTTTTCTTACACCAACACATTTATTAATATCTCAACGGAGTAATGCTTTTAAATTATTAAGTAACTTTATAAACAAATACAGGAAAACCATAATTTTGAAAAGTAATAATATTTTTATATTTACTTACTGTTATTTAAAGAAGTATGATATATTTAAAATTGCTATCAGAAGACAATGAATACTAATAATTATAATTATTGTGTAAAATTAAATATAAAATTTTCATCGACAAATTCTCAACATCTTCAAATTTCAAGAAGCAATCAGTGAGAAAATAATAAAAAAAGAACACATAAAAACTAGAAAAAAAATGATATTAAGTGAAATATTAAGAAAAATAGGTGAATATCAATAAAAACTGTACAATAAACAAAATTAGCGAAAGAAATATGGGGAAGAATGGAAAATAATTAACTAAGGTGAGAGCTATTTATTAGGAAAATGGACCAAGCTTATAAATACGAGTAGATTAGAGAAATAAATACCGATTAATAGTAAAAATAATGAATATTAGGAAGTAGAAATAAAAGTGACAATATGGCACAACAAAGGATCTATGAAGTATTGAAAACTTGTGGTAAGGTCTAGCAAAATCGCAAAATCGAGCTGCTCAGAAAACGTTAAAAATGATACAGATATATGTAATAACGAAACATAGCTGTATAGAATATGAAGTACAACAAAGAGGAGGTTTTTAGAACGATAAAGCCCTAGGTGAAGAGTAAGCTAAGCTGATTCTTCTGAACTACGGCGAAGAACAAAAACACATGTTTACCAATGTAGAAACATTAACATTAATTACATATATAAAAGGCAACAGAGAAATTTGTTACAATGGCAGAGTTATAAGCTTGTTACCATCGCTACTGTGAAAAAAGAAGAGTATCAGAATTATTCCAGACCAGAGACCTAACAGTTTGAATAATCTCTAAAAGAACACGAATTTTCCCTAGACAAAACCTTGTCTAGGGAAAATTAGTGTGATGTGAATAACGATTGAAGTAATTAATCTCCTATAAAGGCGATTAAAATGTAAAATACCAACAATGTATGCTCAAAATATTATAAAGATAAAAAAATATAGTTATTCATCAATGAATAAGCAAATAAAAACGGATGCAATTAACGATATGTCAATAGAGATAAAATTTAGATACGAATTTTATTATATTGAAAATTTCAAATTTAGCTTATCTGTTTTCTGAATCACCTGAATTTGTCAGAACGCCGTAACACAAAATATGTTGTATTTTCAATACAAATACCGCTGCACGTCAAAAATCATTATGTCTTCACGAGCTTGCTGTGTTGTCAAATTGTCAGATTAGGCGAAAGATGTGGGAAGCTTTGTAATTTGAGTCATGTTTTTTTTATTTGTTTGTATTATAGTTTTAATACTAATTAATGAATATTCAATGGAATTTATGTTAAAAATACTACATATCGATATCTGTGAGAACATGTTTTTTATATATTTATAATCACATATCCTATTATGTTCATAACAAATAGCACAAGTTCAAATTTTCTTGCCTTGTATCAATATGCTAGTTAGCAAAAGGCTAGTCAATTTCTGCCCTACTAATCTACTTATTTTCATAGTTCATAATGGAGGTCACAGAATGAACCTTTATCCCATTAGATCTCCGATGGATATTTTTTGCATGATATGACACAAAACATGTTCATAAAAACATCAGAAATAACCGGAATTATAACTAATACAATGTAACATTTCTAAAAACTAGAACAATTTATAATATAGGAAATCTGTTTTTGAAATCCATTTATAATTAAAAAGTTATATAAGAAATATTCTTGTTTTCTTGCTTGCTTATATTTCCAGAGCACACTTCAAAAATTTCGGTTTTCAATGTTGCAATTTATGGTAACAGCATCGGAACTACCTTTAAAACACAAAATTCAACCCTCAGTAAGCCGTTCTTACTCTTCTGAAGCCTCGAGTCTCTCAAAACAAAACCTATGTGTAATGAGAACATTACGAATTGATTACATCATATATACTCATCACCACTTTACCAAAAATCGATCATATCGTTCAATCTGTAACTGCCTATTGAACATATTTTCACGGAATGCCAACATTATACATTACAAGTTTAAAGTAAAACTTCAAGAAAAATTCAGTAATTTCTTTCATTTTGCATAAAGTAAGTACTTCCATTACCTATTGCAGTAATAGCAATAAGAATGCAAATGAAACTCACAGTGAATCTATCTTTTTCTAGTACTCATAGAGTTTGTTTTAACCGCGAGAAAGCCTATATACTACTATAATTCATCCTAACTGCCTCTCTGTCGATGAAAGTGCATGAAATATTCTCAAATTAGAATTAAGTACATAATAATGAATCTCTGCCAATATGATCCATTCGATTCGACATTTGATTATAAAATCGGTTGATATCTTATTAAACATTATTAGCCGACTCATTTTTACAATGTTTGTTGCGTTATTGTCAGTTTTAATTATTTTATTTATAAAATTTTATTTTTAATGACAAAAACACACTCTAAACAATTTCTGACGACTAAGAATGTTACAAGAATCGTATCGATATAGCTAATTATAAAATTGAGGAATGTAAATCAATTACAGGGCATTTGGCTAATTATTATTGAGACAACATGTCAATTCTGAAATAAATATTCGAAAAATGATTTGCGTTTATTCAAAAGACAATGTTTTTCTTCATCAAGAGGGTATCGTAAATTATAACGCAACCTCATGCATTCAAGCCGTAAGATATTTAAGAATCATTATAACAGGTAAGATGGAACAGGTTCCTACTATTCAAAATTTTATACAGGGCTGAGCCTATCAAAAGTATTGGGGTCAAGATTAGTACGGATTTGTCTGTTATCTGAAACATTTGGTACAAGCTCGTTGTACTTAATTAGAAATCTACTTCATAAAGAGCCATATCCATGAAAACTCATTTAAATCAAAACCTAGTTAACTAAATGAATATAATCAGTCAATATGAATATAATAAGCTTTATCTGAATGTGTTAATAAGATTTTCCTAGAATATTTCTATTGTCAAATTATGCAAATTAAATATGAATCTATATGTAATGAAATACAATCTCACATTAAAATGAAGTCATCCGCTTTTCCATCAAAACAATAATGTATTTCAAAATATTTAAAATGATAAAATAAAAAAATTAAATTATAGAGATTTTAAGTAAAACACAGATTTATACAACATTTTGCATAATTGAAATCTTCGTGGCATTGCATCCTGTGTCCACGGATTCAAAGCAGCTTTACCGTTCTTTCACCAACTATCTTTGTGGATGTCTTGGAGAATTAAAAAATCAGTTTTGAATCGTTGGTTATGCTTTGCAAAGCTATTAATGCCGCTGCACTTCCTGGAAGATGTGCACATTAATGTAGTAATTATCTTGTGCAGCGAGCTGGGCTGAGATGAGTATGGACAGTTTGTAGAATAGAAGCGTACTTTCCTAGGAGAAGGATGTTTTCTTTTGTGCTTGTATACTTCTGATCCTGCCAGTGTCTTTTTTATTTCATTTGTGTACTAAGTGTCATCATCTGAAGACAATCGACTTCATTTTAATCCCATTTTCTGCTAGGAAGCAAGCGGATACATCCGATGGATCTTGTCATATTTCATAACATGAGCTATTATAAGTTTTCGTAGAGCAGGTAAACTTTGCACTTTCATCTCAATCTCAAACAGTTGTCAATATTATAAAAAACTAAATCAAAAAAATTGTTGATACTAGTGAACCAAATTTTTTTATTAATAATCGCATGGAATCATTAGTAATAACCATTAAATGTAATTTTCTCAATTTTTTCCTGTTTTTGTGTAGCTCCATATATCATAATTTCAAATTAATCGTTACAGTTGATGTTTGTAGCTGTCCTATTAATAGAACGAAGTGTATTCATCTGTCACAATATCATGGAGAAATGTTTTAACGGTTGAAATTAGATAATTTTTTGTTTAGATCTGAGGTTTGAGGTTTCGACATAACTAACACGTGTGACGACAGAACGAATGGCGTGAATTTATAAATCGTTTTTAAATGTTTAATCAGATATCTTTACATGCAGCTGTTTTCCTTAAAGTCAAGGTTAGCAAATTTTATATGATAATATTTTTTATACAATGAAATGAGTTCAGTTTTCATTTTCAGAATGTTATTATTTACATATATTGAATGTGATTGGTCACTCTACCGATTTAATAGAAATTTATGCGTTTATCGTGTTAAAGAGAAATGTTTTATTCCCTGAGCTCAAATTTTCACGTGGCAGTCCAGTCATATTAGGAGGTTTAGATCGCAATGAAGTAGTAAACAATTTTAAAAGTTATCTTGAAAGTCTCATAAAATATATTTTATTATAAATATATTCGAGAATAGAATTTGTTCTGAAATCGAACTATTTTTGACATAGAGATAGGACAAGGCACAGCGTTTACCTCTCTACACAATAATGCAAGGTTAACCGTTAGTCTCTTTATACAATACGTAGTATAAGGTTTATAAAACTTAGATAAATGGATAGTTATAAATCATTTGTATATTTAATCAGTCATGACATTACATTTAATAATATATTCCATTAATCAATTATATATTTTTTTAATAAAACTTACTTACCTGTTCGCGTTGCTCACAAGTTGTTGATTGAAATTAAATTATATTTATTATATTGTATAAACATTGTATTAATAGCGTAACATGCTAATATTAGAATCTCTGCTAACACTTACTTTAAGTGGATGTATTTTTTTCTCAATATTATTTTACACTCAATGTATATCATACGTTTCGGATTAATTTTACTTAGAGGCAAATATTTCGTAATAAACAATGGTAGTATACAATGAAGCTTTCTCATGCTTACCTGTCAAAATTTTTTTATCAATTTCAAATATTTTCGGGTCGTTATCACTAGATTCAAATTTAGTGTTTAGTAAATAACAATTAAAATATTTTTCTGTGCTCAATCTGCAACTACCAGCAATGTACTGATCCGCGAGTTACTTTGACTAGATGCTTCGGCAAGCGTCAATAACGAAACTGACTGACAATTTTCATAAAGAATACGTAATTACGTTTTATGTGATTGCATTGTGATATTTTCGTTTGGATAGGAGATTAATTTTTGAACAGTAGTTCTGTCTACAATATGACCAGAATTATTCTATTTAATAATACATAATAAGCGATAATGTTTCCAATAATTGAAAAAGTGAATTCAATTTATTCAATCGGGATTGAACAAAGTTCAAAAATTCATTTTCATATTATGTTATTTCAAATTATTCAGGACATCTGCGATTAAAAATATGAAAGATACAAATACCGCGACTCCAAATGCAACTCTAATACGGCAAATTCTATTTCCAATGTTACAATGGTTTGAAATTTAAAATTATAAGAAATTTATCAGAAAAATACTGTATTACCTGTCGTTAATTGTGTTTCAATTTCATGAATTATTTCTCATTGTAATTAATGCTAAATTTGGGTAAGTTTACCGAACACAAAAGAATTACGAATCTTATGATGAGAGGTCACGGTAAATGTAAACTATAGTTTTGAGGATTGCAAAACATTTCGAAAAAGTTATTTTATGCAAAAATCGCCTCAAATCTGACCGTTCAAAGACGATTGTATTTGTAATTTGAGAGGTTATATAAATTGTAAGTATATAAGTATAGCATGTATAATCTTCAAAAAATACATTAATAGTTTATTTTGGAGTATATGCTTTCTGTATACTTCTAATCGACTTGTTCATATGGCTTAGATCATTTCAAGGAAATTTTTTTTCTCGATATTTTTTTGTGAACATAACAGAAATTGAAATATTGGAAAGTAGCTCTTCAAATTGCTCAGTAATTCTAAAGTATCAATTACAAAATCAGATATCACACCAGACTAAATACATACCAAATCTTAAGTTCAGCCTTGAGTTTATGTTATATGTTCCTGCTCAGGTGAATATTGACAAACGTGAATGTCTCATCTTGGCTGTGATAAATATTTCTAATGATTTGATACTTGTAAAATTGACTGTTTTTCTATTTATTATTTTTTGTTCACATATAAAAGGAGAAATTGCAACATTCCGAACCCAAATCTAATGTTATAACATCTGTAGCTCAATGACCTTTTTTTCAAGAACTGTTTATTATTTATCTCCCTTATTTATTGTTCTCCTATTTTCTTTGTAAGAAATTAATGAAATAGGAAAAACTTTTGAGGAAAAACGTAATGCAACAATCAGATATATTAGGCTTAATAGATTTTTTTTGTATTTTGGTGCCTAAAATATACAGAATATAAGATTATTTTTGATTAATTATACTGCATAAAAGGTAAAAAGTGTGTCTATATAGAAAATATACTCCAACTTTCTTATTTATATTAAAAAAAACATTTTGTTGCACTCAGATTTCTTCGGCGTAGTTGCTATTATAATTATATTGTGTTTTTATTGTTTTATCTTCATTAATATATTCATGACCTTGAAGCATAGAGTTCATGAAATATGAATATATTCAGTAGTAATACAATAACTAATTGCATTCGTTTCAATTCAGATGAAGATGCTTCTTCAGATAAGAGGTATATTATTATAAGCTTCTAGGTACAATGGTACATATTATACTTTTTAACTCTTCAAAATTAGCTGTCCCAAAAGTTGTAATTTATTTGCTACCTTTATAATGATATTCGCATGAAATCTGATATGGTTTTAAGTTTGCATCCTATAATATAGGAATGAAAAGGAAGTGGTGCATTATTGTGGACAGGTCGAAAAAATTGGTTTAAAGTAACCGCTGAAGTAAAACTATCAAATTAAATTTATTATAATAAAGAATAACCGTATGAACCTAATTGCCTTATAATTAATTTCTTTGTTCGAAAATATGCTCCTGACATCAGAGTGATGAATCAAATTTTTACTCGTTTGTTTTTGGTAGATGGTGATTGCATCTTGAAGATAACACCCATTTCGTGGTCATTAGCACGTTAAAATTACATGTTTATAATTCTGGTCTACCATGTGTTATCATTTATAAATAAGTGAATAAAATTTTGATCGTACTGTTAAAGTATTGGCTAAATTTTTCGTTTAATAATTGTATTTTTTCAAATTTTAGAGCAATATACTAATAATTTGCGGATTTGTATATTCTTACTGTAAGGCAATATGGTTCTTTTGGTGTCTATTACCATAAATAAAAAAAACTAAATTTTATTACCTTTATCCCACCAGTGGCTAATTGCGTTACAGTTTCTCCAGACGACTGGATTTTTCTGTTTCTATACTTTCCACATCATTAAAGATAATTTGAATGTTTCTTAGCTGCAATCATCGGAAAATTTGGATACGATTAGCTTTGTTGTAGTCAGAAAATTCAAGATGATTACATTTAGGCGAAGCATCGGAGTACAAGCGGCAAAATTCTGTACCTTTTGTATAGACCAAAAATTTTTTCGATTGTACATTCCTAAATATTTCAAAAGTATGTCATTATCGGATGATTTTGACTAGTAATCTTAAGTTCCATGCAAAAAATTATTTTGGATACAAATCTTCAATTTATGAGAATGAAACCATGTGTAATACAATTAATTCTAATTCCACTGTGGAGTTTTAGAGTAAGACCTGCTTTGTTTTGGGTGTACTAATAAAAATTTTTATAGAAAATTCAAACAAAAAAATAAAATCTCTTACAGTAAGACAGCAGTTTTGTCAATTTATGTTACCTATAACTTTTTATTTACTGGATTTCATAAATTTATTTGTTAAATCATGAGAGAAAATTTTAACATAAAACCAATCTAATAGAATGTCATGGGAATAGAAGGAGAATATGGAAGATGTACATTACCAGTCAACAGTTTCTGCTCACCCTATAGTTTGCGTCATAAACAACAAATTAAAAAAATAAAGTCGATTTTTATATTCAAATTTAAAGAACATATACAGATAAGAATATAGTAATAATAAAACTACAGTCTATAATTGTTACATATTTAAATTTTCGTTCCATTCATGTAACACCTTTTTACTCTCATTATTTCGGTGCAGTTTTGGCAACGGTACGTAGAGGTATTTTTAATTCAAAGAAAATAGTACGGTTACTTTTGCCTAGACTATGAAGACTTGTGATTAATGCACGAGTTTCAAACGATAGTCCCTTGGTTAAACCCATTTTAAAACTTACCAGTCCCAATTTGCAAGAATGAAAACAATGCATATACGAACTACACAAAAAGATGTCTTGGTCTAAAAAGTATAAATCACAGCACGTTCTTGGGATTCAGAGAGCTAGCTGGGACTGAACTACAATTACAAACATCTAAGAAATCATTTATATTTAATGAATAATAAACAAATTAGCCGACACTGCTTAGGTTTAATCTAACCTAAACATGCGCTTGTATAGAGCAAAAAAATAATCGACATTATTTGTGTTTGTTTGTAAGACACCGTTTCGAACTTCGTTTAACAATATCAAAGAAAAGGTGTATTATTTTGAAATTTAGTGAATGGATTATAAGTTTATATACGTAAGAGTAAAAACTATATAACTATATAAGTAAGAGTAAAAACTTTTGATTGGTAGTGGACGCAGCATGAACTTACAAAAAAAGGAAGAACAAGAAGGAGCTGACCAGAGAAATCAAGATGGCAAGGAAAATCGAAATTAAAAAAAGACACACGATAGCAAAGACGGGACACAACTATGGAAAATGAAGCCCACGTAATCACTTAACTCCAACAAGCCTTACTCGTGAAAAGATGGAAAGGCATCAGAATTAAGTATTTGTTAAATATCAGTAATACTCAGAAAACACCACTCACTTCCATATAGTGATACAACCTATATTCAAAGGGTTTTCTCATACTTGGAAATATCTCCGGTTGCAAATCTATCCAGTAATCAGCATGTCCAAGCTCTTCCGGGTATTTCACTCAACCACACTTACAACTTGAAAATAATTATGATTTGCAGGGTGGGCATGAGTTTTGTACAAAAATTCGTCCCCCTCCCACTAGAATTTGACGTGTTTGTTCACATTTTGATTAGTTTCTGAATTTCTGAATTCAACATTAAATATTCTATATTTTGTCAGTGATATAAAATAATCCTCAAGAGTTGTTATTAATTGCTTTCTCAAGTGTGCGATTCAACATATCAAATTATTCATTCAAAAATTTTTAAGTGTTTTGATATATTTTTAATTCTTATAAAATTACTACATGAATCATTAATAAATAATGTTGCTACAGTTTATTCAAATAATTAGATCTTTTTCTTCATTGGTCATAAAGAGGAAGTTATTATTGATAAATTATTATGCGTCCGCTTTCTAAAACACAATGAATACTGTTATTGTAAAGATTTACACTTGTCCATTCTACAGACAGTGTTCCTACAGGTACCCACCTGTTTGAAAGTATACCTGTTTCCCCAACTCGACTTAAATTACATCTTATAGTGTGACCCGTTGGTGGAATAGATATAGAAGGAATATATAAATTATTGGTACCTATAACTTGTTTGAAATATGACATAGCCCATTTTTAGACCTGTCTGTTTAGATTTTCGTTACTACAGTGAGGAATATTTCTCATATTAATCGAAAATCTATCAATTATAGTTATTGATGATATTTTATTTGGTAAATGAATTAATTGATGTGGCTTAGTATTAGGCGATGAATAAACAAAATGTCAAGAGAACAATATCAAATATGTTTTGGGAAAACTATATAACATCTTACGATACTGAGTTTTGATTGTTAAAAAAGAATATTAATACCAATATCTTCCAAAACACGTGTTTCTATCGTTTACTAAATGTTTACTTACTTACTAATTTAAAATTGAAATTATTCTTTTTATTATTATTAACATTTTCTGTACAAAAACTTACGACAATAGCACTTTTGTCTCGAATGATAATATGCAATATATATATATATATATATATACAGGGTGATTCATTAAGATTCATTTGCACTCTAATTTAACATTGCTAATAGAGGGCGCTAGTTACAGTTGTTTGTGTTAATTAAATCAAATTAAACTTTTTTTGGGCTAAACTACAACAAAAATAATAAAAAATATTAAAAAGCGTTAAATTTTACAAAAAAAGTTACTCTTCTTTGATTCGTGTAACTCAATCGGTTATCGAGTTATTTGCTTCTAAAAAGTTGCAAGATAAACAATCTAGAATCTACAGTTCAGAGATTGGACATTCTTAATGAATCACCCTGTATATATATATATATATATATATATATATATATATATATATATATAAAAGTATCCAAATGTTCTTGATTTTAGGTCTCTTCTGTTTCAAAATTAGTTTTTTTTGATAGTTTTTAAAAGAAAGATAGATTTTGACGTTTCGACTTTTCTTTATTTTGATATCGACTACTCACAATAATTATTTTAATAATTCAATTCAATTATATATGAATTTAGTATTATTTTTAAAACGGTGTAGTGACAAAATAATTTTCTTAAGAATACATAGAATATTATCTAAAAACCGTCATTTAGGAGCGTTTATCAATTATTTTTCATGCAATAATGTTCAGGATATCGGTTTACATAATAAAAATAAAGACGCATCGTCTAATGTAACACCTGCAACTTAAAACAAACACAAAGTTAGACAAGTTTGGACCAGTCTACTCCGCCTCAAACGTAAATCTAGTTATAAGACAGTTGTTGATAGATTTAAGTTATCCAAAACAACGTTCTTCACAGCGGCGCATCATCATAAATTACTTATTTGTTATTATGAACTCTAACCTCTTTAAGTTATCTTGCTATAAATTTTGAATATGTTTAGTATTTGTAACTTTAAATTATTAAATTCTCAGTTTGCTAAATAAATTGTTTTTAAAAAAGCCAGTTGGTGAATTGCGTTATTTAATTATAGTGTGGTTTTGGTACTCTCGGATATATATATATATATATATATATATATATATATATATATATATATATATATATATATATATATATATATATCAACCATCAGATATCAATTTTTTAAAGCAGTATGCGAGATTTGTTAGAAAATTTGAATTTTGTGCAAGAGTAAAGTATCTTTATTTTTCACAATTCAGAAAAAAAAATAAAGTTGTTTTGATTTAAAAGTTATAATCAAATATGCAATTACAACCATTTATTTTAAAAATTCAGGTTTTGTGATTATTTACTAATCATTACGTATTAATTATTCTGGCTGGATACAATTTATCTCTATTACCTGTTAAAAATATGATAACCTTTCCATTTATTACTGTTTTTGAGCAACCTTACAATTTGCATTAATAATTATTTATTGTAGAAATTGAATAATCCACACAAAAAATATTTGTTGGACACAAACAATCATAATTTATATTTTAATTCAATGTCCTACAGGTTCGACATATCCACCTTCTCTTTGTAAACATTTAATTGGTCTTTTGTCAAACTCTTGTGTTACTTTTCGTACCATATTTGGAGTAATTTTTTTGGCATTCTTCAGAAATAATCCTCTCCAAATGGTCTACATCATTAAATGGTCCTCTCTGATAAACCTGCTGTTTTAGTTAACACCATAAAAGGTCAAGGGGAGTCAAATCAGCAGACCTAGGAGGCCAAAAAATATCTAAATACCTGTAAATTAACTTCCCATTAAACATATTTTTAAGGGCTACTCTAACGTTGTACGTACTATGGATGAATGGCTAAATAGTTCAACGAGTCATAGCTATCTGATAGGATCGTTTCTACCACAGTAAGCTAGTAAGTAAATGTGATCAGCAGACGGGTTGTTTCGTTTGTTTAGTTAGTGTAGTGTTTAATTAGATGGGAATAAAAGAACAGCATATGTGAAGAGACCTCTATATATTATAAAATTTACAAAACCGTAATAAATAAATCTCATTATATATCAGTTCTTTTATTGATGCAATTGTGACATGTAGGCCATTTCAAAGAAGGTTCCCTTGATTTTGTATTGAATATTGAAACGTTTGGTTTAAATATTTGTTTATATTTTGTAACAGCTGTTCTAGTCATTTATTACCAATTCCATGGAGATCATGTGTTATCAGAATGCTAATAGTATACGTTGCTAACACTGAAATTCAAGAATCGGGGGATGAATTAATGAATTTTAACGCTTTTGCAGATGTGAAAGCAGGTTGTTCATTTGCGACTACGTATAATCTTGTTTTTTAACCAGTTTCACTTCTAAATAATTAAGGAAAGGAGTCAATATGTGTATGTTTTATTGGTGACTACGATAGAATACGAAATTTTATGATCCTGAATGAGATAGATCACTTTTTAGCTGATTATGCATCCTAGCCCAGAACGCAGGATCTTGCTTTCTTCTGTGGAAATTTCAAATTTGCAACTGACCCTACAAAAACCTTTAGTTGCATAATAGATTTTAGGTGTGTATTATTTTGCAGGTATCAACGATTTTTCAATGTACAATGATTTACACTAAATACCAATAATAAATAGCCAGAAAGTACAAACACTTTTGCATTTACATTGCTCATAGACTTAATCATATAGAGGAACACTTTAAGTTAGAAAAATTGAAAACAAACGAAACAACCCGTCTGCTGATCGCATTTACCTACTACTAGCTTACTGTGATAGAAAAGATCCTATCAGGTGGCTATGACTCGATTAACTATTTAGCTTAGAACGCCAGTGAACGTGATCTGGATTACTTTCCGAATATTCATATCGTGATGGGGTGAAACCGATCATAGTTTTTCAAAAGCTCTAGAAGAAGCAATAAACACAATTCCCCATAGTTTCGAATATTTATAGTACACTAAAATGAATAGAACCTAGGACTATGTAGGTAAAGCATTTGAGAACTACATTTTGTGGAGAAATTTGTTTATCCGGAATGTATCCGGATGACGGTACTTATCATATTGCTGGTGTGGGGCTAGTTAGTGAAACTTGGCTTGGGGCGATTGAAATGGTAAGATGCTTAGAAAATTGATCTTGTGTGGAAGTCCAACCAGTGTTTCATTTTTATGAACAAAAATGTACCTATGCCTAACATTCACAGTGAAATAAAGGCGAAAATTAAAAGTAAAACGACAAATTTTTCAAAGACAGAAATAAATATTAACTAAGAAACAATTCAAAATGAGCGAAGGGTCTGCCTGTAGTATATAGTCAAAGATATTGCAGCCTCCATCGGTAAAGTAAACCACATTCTGGAATTAGTGTGGTGAAGAACACAAATCTATACTATGCCATTTTGTTCCCAAATATTTCTTCTATGCCTTTTTGGACACTTCTCATAAATCGCACTAGAATCAAAATGAATGAATACGAATTACTAGACACAAATATAGGTGCTAAATTAAAGTGAGAAGAAGAAAGAGTAGGATTACCTATATCTGACATAAAAATGAAAAACTGCAGCTTTTTATTACATAACACATTACTCAGTCACATAACAATCTTCAACTGGTTTTGTTATATGATACATTCTTATGGACCAAATAACGATAGTAAGTATCCCCCAGTGAGACCAATATTCAATGTTTTTTATAAAGGATGATAAAATAATATAATTTAAGTGTTGGTATTTAATTTCATTAATTTAAATTAGAATTTATTTCAGATCTTTTTTTTATAATTCCATTCTGCAAAATACCAAGATTATTCTTATTTTTTTAAACAAAAGTTATATATCATATTTCAAATCAAGTAAAAAATGGATGATAATTAAAATTAGGTTTCACCTAGTAAAAGTAAATGACGCACTGTCTCAAAACAGTATGCATTCATAGCTAACACAAATTTTGTTATCACAGATAAATTACGTATTTTCATAAAATCTGAAAAACAGTGAAACACAAACACCACAGATCCAACTTGTCAATATTTTTGTTTTCTATCAAGTTTTGCCTATGCGTATCCTCATTTTTCATGAAGGTCACGGGTGCAAATCCGCATTATATTCCAATATATTCTAATAATGAAAAAAATTGTGTTGTTTCATACAAAGGGAAAGTCGCAAAGATAAAATGATTACCACGTCACAAAACCACGCATCCGTAATAAGTTTCGAGTAAACAAATTAGGTTCTATCTATACCACAACGTAAATTAATTTCAAATATCGTAAGTAGATACTTCCTCAAAAGACAGATATTTTGCCACAGTTTTCAATCTGCTGATGTATTATTTATAGAGTTATAAACAGAAATAATAAATTAAAATAAACGTAATAACCAAATATAAGTAGTTCATACTGAAGATCCATATTCCATCCATAGTCATGTTTCGATAAGTCTATTCTTGAAAAGTGGTATATGAGATTAAGATAAAACTGAGTCTTTGTATGTGTGAAAGACATGAGACATTTTATCCAGTTTGTAAACACCGATAAACTTTCAACCATTATTTGTTACTCACGATGGAATGGAGGCATATAAACTCAAGAACTGCATGAAAATGAAATTTAAAATGAAAAACAACGAGCGTGTATCTTAAGTGTATCAGTGGGATAATTGGAAGCCAGGCTCCGAGAATTATGACATGGATTATCGGCACAAGGTGGTCATGAACTTTTAGATACAATGTATTGAAGGATTTGTGCCGTTGTAAATATATTTATATTCTTGTGGAAATCTGTGTCTGTTTCTAGCACTTATCACTGCTAATTTGAACACGATAGGAATTACTTGTTTCCAACCCTTTCCCAAAATACAGGATAATATGAATAAAAAGTAGTATTTCTAATTCATAGTTTTCTAAGAAAAAATAAAATAAAATAATATAAAAAACATGTTTATATTAGCATATTTTGAATTTATTGATACTAAATTTTATTTCAATTTATAGTTCTTCTCTGCCGTAGAAGATATGGTCATTCAATTGAAAATCAATATAAAATGCGCGAGTGGCAATCATTTTTTTTAAATGTATTACCTACCTGAAATTGGCGAAGAAATAATTTACAATTCAAAAATACAACTTGTCACTTGAATCTGTCGTTGGGAATAAATGAATAAAAAAGTAAGTACGTCTAATTTTTCAGTGCCTAGAATAAGTGTGTTTATTAGCATAAATGGAAATTTGCATCTAGGTAATACACCGCAAATATAGTCATTCCATAAAAAGGAAGACCTCACATTTATCTTGTCAATTTTAACAATTGAAAAGATGAGCTAGATATTTCTGTAAATGATGTACAATAAAATCGAGAAACACCCTTATATAGTTTGAATCACCCTATCGCCTCATTCTCGTAAGGAAAAATTGATAAAGGAAATATAGATGTACAAAGAAGTTTTTGGAAATATGTTATATAGAGTGATTCATAAAAAATACTTTAGCATGCTTAAAAACACAGAAAGTTGAAAAAATATATCCATCCTCATGTGATGAATGATGAATATTGATTGAAAAAATTTTAAATAAAAAGGAATTTAGACATTTCATGATATGTTAGGAAACATTTGCTTAGAGTAATTATTATCCATTTAGATATGATACAAAACAACTATTTTGGATGTCACAAATAACTGTATTCCTCATAACTGTTTATGATGTCTTAAACTAGTAAGTATCGTCTTTCTAGAGCATAGGCTTTCTTCTTTTTGATAAAACTGTTGATATAGGAATCTATGAGAATACAACTTGTAATTTGGATTAAAATTAATCTACACTCACTTCGTATCCGTACTTTTAGCTCCAAATATCGAGTTTGTCATAGAATATTGGTCCTTTAACTTGATTTTTTACAATATTTGCACAAACATTCACTTTCTTCGAACTTGCGTAATGTTTTGCGTCATCCAGCGTCTATTCTCATCCGCCAAAAATAGACATATGTAGATTTACCTCAATGTTTACTAATAAAATGTTGTTCAAGTCTAGTTCTAATTTGTTTATAAAACTACAATTTTATGTTATGATCATTCAGTAGGTTAATAAGGATGCAATTTACGTGCTCTATGAATTCTCCTGCTGTCACCCATCTATTAGCTTCACTTGTTTTTATATATAATATATATACAGTGCTTCTCAAAAGTGCCCTCCCCTCTCTTTTTTTTGAACGGTGATACTTAGATTGATGATGATAACCTATCGTAAGCTTTTCTACCAGTCGTAATAGGTGACGTAATTTACATGGATTACGTTACCAGGAGCCTTATGGTAAGCAGTGGAAGCAGTCATAGTACAGTACACAGTGTGTTGACCAAAAACAAATATATATAACGTTACATAGACTGTCAGAGGACGACCCTAACCGAACGCTACAATTCTGTGAAAATATGTCCGCTAAAATTCTCCAGCCAGACCAAGGTAAGGACAATTTGTTTTAGTGTAACTTATTCCTTAATGGAAATCTCAATCCTAAAATGAGAGGTATTGGTGTGAAATGAATCCTCACGTGTTTCATCAACAACATACACAGTTCCAATTTAAAGTAATTGTCTGGGCAGGTATTTTGGGCCTCTCTTTTTGAATTATAATTTAACCGGTGAAGTATATCTCGGGTTGATGGAAAACGCAATTGAACCGTTAATTCTTCAAATTCTGGAAGATCATCCAGATGAATTTGGCAACTTGGAAATAACATTCTAACAAGATGGTACTACTGCAAACTACTACTCTGCAGTTATCTAGATGAGGAATATCCTTGCAAATGGATTGGAATACGCGGTCTAATGGCATAGCCAGCTCGGTCACATGACCTTTAGATTTTTTTCTTTTGAGATTCCTTGAATATAGAGTTTAAGCCACAAGTCTTGACAGTATTAAAGTTTTAAAATAGATTATTGAAAAATGTTTTACTTCCAGGAAGTAGATGGAGCACATTTTGAACAATAATTGCTGATGACACTTATTTCATAATTGTTGCTCAAAATTATGGAATAAAAACCCGCGTTACTGTTGAGGATTAGATGATATAATTGTAAAACGGCTATAAATTCTAGTTACTTATGATTTAACAAATACATTATAATTAAACAAATGTTTTCATAGTTTATAGCTAAAAAGCAAATTCTACTTAAAAAAAAATAAAAAAAAAACGTTTTCATAATTAATGACACTAAAATGTACAAAATAACTCTTAAAAGAATAAAATGACTGTCGTGTAAATTAATATCACTGTTCTAAAAGCAGTACGATATACTTTCAATTAAATCTGCATTACGGAAAAAAACCACCAAAAATTATGACGATTATTATTGAACACCCATGATTTCAAAAGTGACAGTGATATAGTATAGCAGTATAGAAATTGAAAATGCAAAACCCATGTTGTAGGTATCAATACCTTTTCAAAAATTCCCTCGCTTATCGCAAAATATTTGAATTTAACTCATCCAAGTAACTACACTGGGTATACATTTCGACGCTCTTCGGCGTCTGTATTAGTGGATTTCGGTGGTGATATCATTCATCTAAAGAAGCACGGTGGGTAGAAATCCAACACAGTTGCGGGGGGTTACGTACACGACTCAATAAAAAACAAAAAAAATTTAACGGGAACAACTAGTTCGATTTCAAGCAATATTGTAAACCTACCAACAATCCAACAAGTATTAATACAACTATAGATGATGAACTCGTTAAATGTTGCCAATTCAAGTACCAATAGTAATGTAACTTCTTCTTCACTTCAAATTAATAATGCGCACAGTTGTACTTTTAATATTACTATTACAAAATAAAAGTTGATAATAATTTTGTAGGAAACTTGTGAGTAAAGTGACTTTTTTCCACTCGTAGGAATTACAGCATTGTGCGGTCATATCATCCTACTCATGAAAAAAGTAGTACTTTACTCACTTGTTACATAAATAACTATTATTAAAAATAATTTTACGCCATTAACCTAAAAAGCTTGTTTCTTATTTTTCATAGTAAAATTTATTACCATAGTGGTGTGCGATATAGGTGGCAGACCAGTGAATTTTTCGCTGAATAAATGCGTAACTTCCTTATATGTTCCTGTTCTACCTCCAAATCTAATCAATTGTGAAATTTCTATTTCTTGCGTTTTAAGTACATAAATAACAATGAACAATTTCTAGAGAACTAACTTTCCTAATAATCGATATCTTTAAACTAGAGCATTTTCAACTTTTTTTTGTATTATATATATAATTTACAAACTGATGATTTTTTCATAAAATGTGCCAATTTCAAAACATGATAAAAATTTTATATTCGGCAGTTATGTACATTTATTTAATAAAAGCATTGCTATTTAAGGATAACAAAACATCGCTATAGGGCAACTACATCATTATTGCATGTAAGAAAAAACAGAAATACTACTCGACGGGTCCGAGCATTTTTCAAAAAAAAATTTCTACATAAGAAGAAAGGCAACCATTCGACGTTTAATTTGTGTACCTCTTTTCTATTAGAATTTTTCATGTATCAACCACTGTATGTGCTTGTGATATCGATATTAATAATGGAAACGTTCTTTGTGTCACTTGTATATCTGGAAAAACATTGCAGCTTTCAAATATAAATTTGAAACGGCTCTCGTTACATTTACTTGATATTTATTTTAACGATGATCATACCTCTAGTTACAACCAAAGATATTGCGATACGTGAATAAGACAACAAATAAGTACTTTCTTTTTTCTATTGTTCTTGTGGAGGGTGTGAAGTGGTCACATTTTATTTGTTGGTTGCAGTTCAATCTTCGCGTATGAAAGAAATGTGACAGTCTGAATATGTCCCTAGAGCTGGGAGTTGGTCTCTTAATCATACTGTTATCTCGCTTTATACGACCACTTCTATTATTTACACTCTGTTTCTCAACTCGCTCGAGAGGGTTCTCAATTCAAACGATTTATTGTTATCATCGTATTGGAAGAGGGTCTCGACACTTTATTTTGGTTAATGAGAATCCAATTGAAGCGATATTCAATAATTCATAATTATATTTCATAATCAAGCTCCAATTGCGTAACAAACTTGCCGCAGACAATGGCGAATGGTAGATTTATAAGAATTTTTATGAGCTTTATGAAAAATAGTAATAATTTGTCATATAAATACATAAATTTGAGTATTATTTATAATATTTTTATATACTCATACTTATTCATATGTGATATGAAGAACATCGATTAAACATGATTAAATTTAATATGAAGCAATACAAAAATAAAATTTTGTGGAAAAAATAGATGAAGTTAGCAAATATATAGACAAAATAACACATAATGACTGTACTGGAAAAGTTTCAAAAAAGTAATTGTCAATATTGAAGACATAATTAGATGAGGGAGAGGACGCGAAAGGATCTAACGTCAACATAAAGAAGAAAAGAGACATATTCTTGTATTACAATTTCATAAATAAATAGTAACATAACTTACTTATTGGACTAGTGTAATTAACCCAATTACTTCAATATTAATGAGCATTCCGTCATGAGCACTGTTTCTAAATTTGTGACAGGATATTCACGAGGGCTCCATACTTTTATTACGCTTTATTAGCTTTCACTAGGGGTGGCTTAATTATTTCGATTAATACGCTCGAAAACATTTTTAATTGAATCGTTTCTAATGAATATAATCACGTTCTAAACAGCGCCATTGAAACAATTAGTATATAAAAATATCGGTACGGATGTTGGCAGATATGGACTAAGTAGTAGTAATCCTTTGAAAAATGGATATTTGAATAAAATTTTATTACCAAAATTACTTACATGCAGTTAAGCTCTGTTCGACTAATCCACACCTACAGAGAAGCCAAAGAAAAAGAGTAGAGCAATATGAGACAGTGGAGGTTGGACAGCAAATGATAGAAAAACAAATCAAGAAATAATGTCATATCCTCATATCTGTTGCTCTTGTTGGAAACGTCGTCGTTACTTGTCAATTTGATACTATAACTAGGACCTTAGTGACTGTAATTCTTCCTTGAATGGATGCGTCCGTAACCTTTTCCCTCGACATGGCTCAAAAAAACTCCACCGTCCGCTTCATTCAAACGTCAAATCATGTATAAATTATATGCTATTTTTCATTTCTTGCGGGCTTTGCGATCATCAATTCACTGGATTTTTTGCCGGTTATTCCTGCTCCTATTTAAAAATTACCCCCAAGTCACTGTGTAATGCACCGGTGTTCAGATTTTTAATTAAACTGAAATCAGAGATTAAAGAAATCGAGGTTTGTGATTTTCAACTTTTTCAAATTTTCACGTATGTCGAAACTGCCAACTCGCCTTGTCGTGTGATACCAATCGGAGAATATAACATACTCAAATTCTTCAAAACAGTTTCAAAACATTCATAAAACGCTACAAAAGCAAAATATATTCTCCAATTGAACAACTTATCTAGTGTTGTTATATTATCAAATAGAAAATGAGATTTGGCAGAGGTAGAAGGGGAAAAATAGAAAGAAAGGATAGATGCAAGCTAAACATAAAGGAAGATGTGTCTGCTTTATCCCGTTGAATGAATTTAAAAAACAAAATTGTACTACCAATGAAGAATATTAATAAGAGCACAGTCTCCAAACACTTCAGGGGAAATTGAAAGCCTAGATCTGATCTTTTAGTCTAATAACTACAATTAAAGTTTTTGCGAAATAATTTTTATTTTTGTTCTCAATTTTATTACATAATATAGTAGTTTTTGAGAAATTGTACCAGAAATATTATTCAAACCCTTGTCTACTAGTTTTTGCGAAATAATTCTTTGTACCAGAAATATGATTCAAACCCTTGTCTACTTCTATAACATAAAACAGTTCTAAAACTTACTTTTCAAATTTCAAACCAAAAAATACGAGTTTCTCCAACTTTAAGCCCGAAAAGTAATTTATGTAAGTTGAACTCTTCACCTTAAATACTTACTCCACCTCTGAGAAGCTTATCCCAAGAGTATATCATATGACTATTTTAAAGAGAGAGTACGTTTTTCTGATCTCTGAAAACAACGATTCCCAATGTCCCCAACAAGATAATAAGCCCAAGGGAAAACATAATGGCAGATCACCACAAATAGCGATCTCACTAGGTTTCAACCTTTGTGTGGCCCCTTATTAACTGAAATGATTTTTATGATGTAAATTCTGACGATCCTAATAATCATTGCCGTACAAGAGATTTAAATGAATTTATGCATATTTACTATAATTATATCTCCCTTTCCTTTTCATAATCAACGCACCGCTCTAAATGTTGTAACTATATTTTTCTGTTTGCATTTAATTTAGAGCTATTATCATATCAACAAAGATAATTAGTCAATCTTGGACCGCAAAACCATTCATTTTTAATTAAAGTTAGAAGAATTGTTGAATATCAGGTGATTAGGTACAGAAAATAACAAATAATAAAAATCTGCTGAATTCTATTAAGAAAATTTCGTCGTCGTTCCTTGAGCTCATATAACTGCTTCAGTATAAGTTGTTCGATAAATATTCATCTATTCTAAGAGAACATCACGCTCTAACCCTTTTACGCGGCTGTGGTGGTGTTGGTTTTGAGTTTTCGTAAGTCATTGTCCATTCCCACAGCCATCTATTTGTGCAGGTCTATCTTTAGTGGTGCTGATGATATCGTCGGCATCACTAGATTTGATAATGTGTTTCATATTGGCAGACCACCGACAAATAGAAACCTGCTTTGTGCATGTCTCAAAACATATACCACCCCCTCCCAGAACAACCTTGAACCACCATCAAATGGCTCCTTTGGAAAGATAGTACTAACAGAGAATTTCCCACTAGGTCCGCGTCATACGTATATTTCAACACTATCTCTGTCTTTGACAGTTCACTGAATATGAGCTCTAGCGAATCTTGATCTTTGTAATCTGAGAATTGCAGTTGTAAGCCTTCCTCTAGAAAATCCGGATCTTTTTGTCTTTCAACAATTAAGGCAGATCTGACATGTCCAACATTTCTTAGTTGATAAATTAGTTCTATACTGGTACACTTCCTATTTTCTAATATCTGTTTCTTGAGAAATTTCAGTATACCTCGTTTATATGGTTGTTCTGAATATTCTAACCATACGACTATTTATTAAATGATTTATACAAAGTAAGTTGGCCACATAACACATATTTTTTTTCTTCTACAAAATATAAAGAAGATATGTGTTAAGGTGAGCAAGCGTTTGCGTCTAGCTATTAATCTACCAAAATCCTAATAATACTTTCGAAACACGATCTCTTTTGCTTTTTAATATACCAATTATTTTATTATAAATTTATTTATACAAAAAATCTGCATGCCTCAATTGCATTTTCAATAACAAAAAACATTTAGTACCCACGCAGCATTGTAGAACCCTATTGAAAAAAAACGTAACGCTGTTGCATCAAAATCCCTCATGTATCCATAATTATAGTAGAAAAAGTTTACCTAAAAAGTCTTTGTTCGATAAATCCGATTTTATGCTACGCGACTTTGAGGTTATAATGATATATTTTTGGTTCGTTATTATCACGAAACGTAAACAGTAAAAAAGAAATGCAGGAAGCGAAAAAATGGGTGAACACAAATTGAATTATATATGGGGATTTGGTTGTTAACTTCAGTTACAGGGTTAGAAGATTTGAATAAGTTGATTATAATAATAAAGACTTTTATTCAGTCGTCATCTTCTCTTTTATAGAAGAGATCCACTGGTGCAGAATTTCATTCAAATTTGTTATCGAAAATGTGTTTTTTATCTACTAATTGTTAAAAGCAGATACGAAATTCCATGCATCAATGTTACACTAGTCAGTGTTTTTCCAAATTAGTGTATATGGTTGATTTTTATGTAGTCTTTCTCTGACCCCCTCAAGTTATTTACTGTTCAATGGAATTGTCACTTTGTAAATCTCTCCATTTAATTGGAGAAAAATAAATATATCACTGAAAAAACACTTAGCTATCCAAGAAAATAAATGTCTTGTTCACATTTAAATGATTTATTATTGGAATTAGCGAGTGAAAGAAACGAAGTGTCCCCATAAAAAATCTATTGTACAGGATTTTTTACCTAAGCCTTCAAGAGAATTTTTTCTAGTTTCTGAATGTGGGTGTTGAGTTTTTCAATAGTTAAGTATTAATTAGATCGATTATGCTGTTTTACATTTTAAGGTTTAGAATATTGAGCATCTGTAGCGAAAAAGAATTTTTAGAAAATATATCCTTTAAACTTTTGTTTAGTTAAGATTCTAAGTTATCCATTATATACAATGACGTGACATATTTATCTAATAAAATTATTCCCTTTCAGCATATTTTGCTAAACAAACCATTGTCAATTGAGATACTGACATTATACATAAACAGTGCCTAACGAATAGAGCCTAATTGCATATTTTAATGCGTTCCTTTTGTTAATAAAGCTGCTGTCAACCTAAAGTGGTAAACAAACCTTCTGGTCAGTGTGATTTATGTTATGTAAACCAATACTTTTTGCGTAAACACACAAATGATATTTCATACATTTTTAAATAAATAAATTCCCAGATTCCTATACAACTGTTGAAATCATGCAGAGTAGATTTAAATATCGTTCCAATTACTTTCTTGATAATAAACTTATTAACTTATTATATTATTAATATAATTTCGTACGTACTAATATACTACTTGATAGATGAGCTATGAAGTTATGGTGACTATTGGTTTTATAAGATGGTTGCTATTCAAGTTTTGTGATATGGTAAAACTGATATGAATATTCCAAATTTGACATTGCCATCATAAAGTTTGACATTTTTAATGGTGAACGTACTCACAACGTATTGTCATACGAGTGCTATTTGAGATGTTTACAGATACTTGAAACATTCGTCTTGGACAAAAAACATTTTCGTGCAATCATTTTATATGACTTTCGACGTGGATAAACCAACAACCAGCAGTGTGCCAATCAACTCGCTTCGACTTTTGGAGATGAAACACCATCTTGAGCCACCGTATTTCGTTGGTTTTTCAAATTCAATCGTGGTTGCACTTCGCTACATCATAAACTTCGTGGAGATCGTCCAAAATCGGATGTTATTTCAGAAAACATCGATGGTGTGCCATGTGACATACTGTGAAATTGACTCAGTCATTACTTCCACTTCCACTCGCATACATTCAATAAAGCATGAACATTTGACTGTCAAGAAGAATTAAATATCATATAATTTGTTAATTATTAAAAAAAAGATCGTGTCGATTGGTGCAAAGAAATGCTGAAAAAATTCAATCGCGCCGCTTCAAAAGACATCTATAAGATCGTGACAGGCGACGAATAATAGATTCATGCATATGAACCTGAAACTAAACTACACTCGAATGTATGGGTCTTTCAAGACAAGTCAAATCCAACAAAAGTAGTTCGTGTACGGAGCACTTCGAAGCAAATTGATCGCCTGTTTTTTCGGAATAAAGAAACATGTCGCCACCGCCAGAGCAACGTAGAACTCTCACACTTCGGTTCAAACAAAAACGTTTTTGAACAGTCAATTCATCGAATTGATGGGTCATCTGCCTTACAGTCCTTGTTTGACACCCAGTGATTTCTACTTATTTCGGCAGACCAAAGATAAATTGTGAGGTCCACGTTTTTACACATGAAAAAGCGATTGGTGCGTTCATATCATATGTTTTGGTTAACTAACCTAACCTAACCTCAATCGAAATGAAAAAAATTATTCGACATTTAGTCAAAACTCATGCAAAAGTGCATTGAGTCATCTTCTATTTCGGAATAATCTACAAATTTTTAGAATATATTTTACCATTCACTCATATGTTGGAAATTGGAAATGAAATTTAACGATTAGTCACTACCATGTAAATTGTATATACTTATATCTTTCTTTACTCAGTCTGGACATATTATACAATCGGTAGCTGTTACATATATCTTAACCTACATCTAATGATCCACTTGTGCATGTGCATTTTGTAAATGAGAAATGAATTATACAAATTCAGTAGCGGATCATATATATATATATATATATATATATATATATATATATATATATATATATATATATATATATATACAATATGTATCAAATTTATCAAGATATGTTAATATTATAATTTATTTATATATTATATTATATAAAATTCATAAATCATACTTTATTCTGAAACAACAAATTTATTGGCAATACAACATTCTTGATAAATTTATAGAGGACGCTACTGGTAGATGGGCTAGCCGTCTTGTACAAAAGGCGCTTAGCCTTTTAAAAAACACTTGTCGGTACGGTGACAGCAGACATTTCAGCAGACAGAAGTTTCTAACTAAAGAGACTCTTCCGATTTTTTTAGTTTTTTACTGATTTTATACATGAATACAGAAAAGGGTAAACTTACAATTAGGAATGAATACATTCATCATATTGTCAACGTCAAATCTTTAAGGAACATTGAATATAATTATATTATCGATTACAAACATTATTTCTACTTATAATACAATATTGGGTATAGAAGTTATCATCTTAATAACAAAATAGAATCTGATACTTAAAACATAATCATTACTTTTATAACTCATTTGAAAAACAAAAAATAACAGAGCAATACAAGATATAAGAATGTAATCAAAATAATACAAATAAAACATTAAACAGCGATATACCAATTCGTATTGAAAACACTAGTACCCGTTCATGGGACATTGAAGGCAAAATTAAAAATATATTTTAATAAATACGTATTTATTTTTTTACAAAAATATTTCTGATAAAAATGTAAAAGTTATGTTAACAAAATTGAGATTGAACAAAACAATCATTTTTTTATGCCACACTATATTATGTGAAAAAACATACGAACAGAATTTTATGCAAAACCAACTTAATCCTAGAGACGTCAAAACTCGAATTCATATCATACCATCTCCACACAAAAAATTATTAATTGTTAGTTTGGTTGATAGAGCTTTCGGTTGATACTGGATTCTGTTGCACAGCTATTGAAGAAGCGAAAACCATATTATTGCTCAAAAATGATAACATGTTCAAAAGAAGGAACAGTAACAAACCAAACCCATCCTAAGCAGCAACATGTAAATTTCCATTTCTTAAATATATATATAAAAAAATAATATTATAATTCATGTTTTTCGAAATAATTATATTGCTTTTTAAATATGACAGAGATCTTCGAATTCAGAAAATAGAATAAGATGTCATCAGTAGGATAAAAAATAAAACTGCATTTACATATCATGGAATATCAAAAACATATTTTTAATTAAGGAAATTCAGAATTCCTTATGGAAACAAATAATTAAAACAAAATTTTTAAATTTATGTTATAAAGTATAAACTACATATAATGGTTAGATCCTTCTTTTTCGTGTATTAAAATTTGAATTTTTGAGAATTGAGGACAGAATATGTCGATACAGTTTAAATTGTTAGGATCAATGTCATATGTCGAAAAAGATCTCAATTTCGAATCGGCAAAAATGGATATGTATATCAATTATCAAGAAAATAAGTTAATTGCGTATCTTTAATACCTCCTTTCCAATGTAATTATTTTACTCACAACGAATTCCAATCAGCTATAAAGATTTAAAATCGCTATGAATTATTGAGCCATGATAAACCACACAATAAAAATGTAGGCTATATGTTTATTGAATACTCCTTGTAGTGCGTATACTTTTCAGCACGTGTGAGAAAACAATAGACCAGCACTTGTCTCAAGGATAAGGGGGTAAAATGGGTATGAGTACAAATACATAAACAAAAATACTTGGCTGATTGTGCCTTACTTCCAATGTTTTTATTGCGTATGCTTAAAAATGATAACAGCATAAACATGTTTACATTGATAGAAATTTTACATTTTTGATAATTAATTGTTTTGGACCATTGTTAAATAGTAATATTGAATGTTATTTTTGTAACAATCAGTATTTGTCATATTTTATACAAAAATAAGGAATAGAAAACAACTTCGTCTTTTCAATTTAATGTAACTCAAGTGAATTAACATTTGACTCCTTTTCACTCAATTCTTAAAGAAATGATTAATTCTGAATTAGCATTTTTTCAAGCTTTCGCTATATTCCTGATATAGCAAAACCTAATGTATCGATAATTATGTATGAAATAACAATTTTATATAATGTTTCCTTTTTGTTTTCGTTTCCATTTGACTTTATTTTACTTAAATTGTTCTTTGATCTAGCGCGTCAATGTATTTTCTCACATGTTCTTTCACCTATATTATTCACGTCAGCATTATTAGTACCTACTTCCTTTATTTCCAAATTTTCTCATCAAAAAGCCATTTTTACCATTTACGAACAAATAACTCCAAATTTTAACTGAATTTTCTAATTCTCACTGTATCTCTAGCAAACCTAGATATCTATATTTTTATCAAAAATGACCCATGTTCCACCGCCCACCAAGTTTAAACGACAAAGGCCGCTTCTGTTCTTATTAATATAGGATCAATTATCCAAGATTGATTTGTGAGTTTTTTTAACATTGAAGTGAAGACTGATCCTTGCAGATGAGTGATGCAGAACAATTTCCAATTAACTCTTTCTCATAATCTGCCTATCTTCCCCGCTAATTAAACATCCAAATTGCCTCGTGCATACGTCCTAACCCCCAATTAATGAGTGGCGGGATTGTAACCGACTACGTTCAGTGGCGCGCTCTCTAGGGTATTTTGGAAATCAATAGCCTATTGCCAGGGAAATTATATTCAATATTCAAGGCAATAATGTCGTACAAGATTAGGTTGGATTCACATTTAGTATAATTTTCGTTTAGAATTAAAAGTTGTCACTCCCCTATACGAAACTAAATACATTGTTTAGTTTGAAATTGTATTCAAGTCAAATCAGTTACATAATAAAAAGAAGGAATATCAAGCCAGTATTTATTAATTTTACATTTATTATGATTATTCAACTAGTTGTATAAAAACAATAAGGACTCTTAATACTATTCTACTGACCTCTATAAAAATTGCATGTATTTCTTTAGGACTATTGAGCCTAATCCTATTAAAGTGCGATAACCAGCACACGCTGAGAATAAACAGAATATTTTGGTCATGAGAAGGATGAAAGACGAAAAGCATTACAGAGAATAATACTATCAACAGAAGGTATGGATAAAGAGTGATTGATTCACATTGCTACCTACACTAGACATTTAGAAAAATTAACGTTGTGCCAACTAAAAATATATGTCATTTGCGGCAGAATGGGAGAAACTATCTAACATATTTATGGAGAATACATCACTCTCATCGCATTTGTTTACTGGTAACCTCAAGACGGTGTTGGAAAGATTGTGAAATGTCACCTGATAGAAATATATTTTCTGATAGAATAAATGATGGAAATGCGGTTCTATAGCTCAGGATCAAATATGGATTATCGATGTTCTAGTTGTCAGTGCTTACAATATGGAGAGCAGAATCAACCAAATACTTTGAATTGATATGATCTCCTTAAGTACATTAAAAAGCAGTGAAAGATAGCACTAAGGCAGCTTACTACGACCTTGTATAATCGTAAAACAAAATTCTTGAAAAATAATATAAAAAGTGCTATCAAAGATGCTTTGATAGATTATTATTTGTATATTTGAATAACCTGCACTCAAAATGAGACATCCTTTCGCTTGTTACCAAACTTTTGGTCAATTTTAAAAGAGCATATGTGTGATTACTTGGCTTGAAATTCACCAGATCTATAAATATTTGTAAATTGAACAAAAAAGTTATTTCAGAGTCGATTTACATGAGCCCCAAAAAATTGAAAAGTGGATTATTGAAATCTTCTAGCTAAGATCTATCTTTCTTGAGACAACAAATTTCTTAGTATGAAGTATTTATAAATATTTATAACATATATATATATATATATATATATATATATATATATATATATATATATATATATATATATATATATATATATATATTTCCCGAAAATATATAGGTTTATTCCAAAGTGAACATTGCCATTATTATGCAATTCATCCTCGAAACTCGTTCAGTTTTATGAATATTGTTAACCAGCTAGAAACTTAGAGAAGAAAAACATACAGAGAACATGTATGTTATTGAATGTAAGCAGTGTGGTCATCCAAATCTATAGTACTTGTACTATCTAACTTTTTGAATGTCATTTTCATTTCAATCTCTTCAAAAGTATCCAACAGTTTAGCATAAAAATATTTGAGAAAAATCATTTTAGACACAAATTAAAGCATTCAATATTAAATATTCCTATGAAACTTCAGTAGGAAGACATTGCCTATAAGTCTCTTATTTTTCCAAATTATTCTCCTGTCATAATTTAAGATAATATTGTTTCGATAACAATGTGAAATCGTTTGGTCATGATGGGTCACAGATGTTTCTTTGATAGAAACCGCCTTTCAGTTTTTTTTTACATGCCGTCGTTAGTCTTTAATGTATTTTGTTGAAAGCTCAAACAAATATAAAACTTGAATCTAGTTAGATCTGGAAACAATGAAATTAGAAAAATATTTAGCATTCAAAATGACTTTTCTTTAATCTTCCATATAAATCACATTCTAAATTGGAAAATCAAGAATTAGAAGACATGCGAAAAAAGAGACACAAAAACAATTTTCTCTCTTACTGGGGTGACAAAATAGTATTCCGCTGAGATGCAACCAGAAACAGCCCCAAGTTGTAATCGTATTAATCACAGTGCGTTCACCCTAATTAGTTGTGTATTTCGTCAAAGCTATTGATAATTTCTTGACTATTCGTGTGTAAAATTAGAAGTCATAGACACCTGGAATCAGTTAAGGTCTTTTGTTTGTCTTAATTGCTTATACCTCATTCTGATTAAAGTAATATCAAAACAAAAAGGATTTTCAGAAAGCGTTTTCGTTTCCTTGATACAAGTTTGTTTAATTAATTACATAAAAACTATTCGTGCAATGTAACGAACTTTCACTTCAATTTGAGTTTATAAGGTAATTCTACAATGGATAAAAAAATAAAATTTATTGATAATGGAAATAAAAATTTAAAAAAATATATTTGATATTAAATCTCAAATGACTAATTAAGTACAAGGCAGGACATTCCTTTTATATGGTTTCAAAAAAAATCATCAAACCATGATCATAAAAAATTGGGATTATAAAAGGTAATCAGAAACATAAAATTTCATTGTAAAACGAAAATAGACAATTTAGATGGAAATTTATTAGTTATGAAGGATTGGAAGAGGAAATTGTAGATGACCCGACAACGATAAAAATTAATGGAGGAATGTAACTAGAAATGGGAAATAAGCATAACGAACCACCAATTTTAATATTGTGACAATTGGATACCATATATTCTAGCTATCAATTCTCTCGCTAAATAAATAAATAAAATGATTTGGCTTTCTGGAAATTATTTTTAACGATTAGTTCAAGGTTGTATATAAAGTAGTGAGAGATTTGTCAGAAAGATTAGTTAATTTCTTCCAAATGAATGCAGTTATGGCAAGCATCCAGAAGTTGAAATAACACATTGTACATCTTGTTGCACTTAGTGACGTAATATTTTATTTTGGGAAACTTTCTAAGTGTCCTTTGTTGTATATTAAATAACTTGAACCGAATACAGAAACAAAGAAAACGGGAATGAATGTAGAATATTTATATTCATTCAAAGTCTGTAATAATTCAGTAGTTCAAACTCAAAATTTTTTGAAAAAATTCTCGAATCGGTCAATCAATGGTTCCTGTCAAAATATTAACAATAATAGTTTATACAGTGTATCCCAAGTTAGAGATAGTAGTTCAAATATAATTTTTTCTTTTTCTTACCATTAACAAAGTAATAAAGAGGAACACTATGTTACGAACAACAAGTAATCAAACAGTTGACTTGGATTATTTCAATTGAGCTCATATTGTTATCCATTTGGCAATATGCGAGGCGCGATAAAAAATCCTTTCAACATTTCTTTGTGGTGAAATTGATCCACACTCAATTCGTATTCGTGTATTTAACTTCTCAAAATCATTTTGGTCTCAAAAAATTTCTTGTTGCAGTATCCTGATGAAAAGAAGTACAAAGGTGCATACTTACGAGCTGGTTTTGTGAAATAGAGGAGGGTATCATCTATCAGATCTATGTCTGTTCGAGAAATTAGTCTTAATAGGATTGGGAAACAACTTATTCAATTTTGGTATCATTTTTTATTGTAAGAGTTCCAAATATCGTCCTCAACTGAGGAATATTGGTGGAGGTTCGCATCCACCTTGCCGCGACAATTTTCTCGATTTATGTCACATTTAAAAGTAAATTTAGATTCATTAGAAAGCAGTGTTTTCTAGTAGAATAATATTCGTGTCTAATTGATTCATATACGTTCACAAAACTGCAATATTCCGTTTGTGTAATCTCCAAGTCCACTATTTCTAAAATTATTTTAATTTTAATTGAACGATTTCTCAAAAAGAATTAACTCTCCTAATTAGAGAGATTTCCGAACTTAATTCTTAAAAGCTACAACATAATATTTTTTCCATTTTCTAGTTTCTTATGAATTATTTACAAGCTGTCCAAGTATAAAGACCTGATAAGTTCCAATTTGGTTTTTCTTACAATTGGTGAGGAATTAAAATTTCATATTCCACAGTTGACAGTTATTTACACACTTTATTAAAAATCCATCACTGTTTTCACTGTTATTATTTAAAAAAAATTTTTGGAACCGTTGATGATATTCATACTGAAACACTGTTTACACTACCACTACACTTGTTACTATGAAAATTGATTCACCCTTTTTTTTATCACACCTCATATCAGAAAGAAAATTGATTTCTGATATTTCAATTTAAAGACGTTGTAGGAAGAGGGTTTTTAAACTATATTGAGCTAGATATTCTGGTGAAATAATAGGGATCAAGGAAGAAACATGAAAAGAACCTTACACATCGGAAGTGGACATATACTGGGCACACCAACACAAAATGATTAAAGGAGATAGTATTGAGTACATCTTTAAATTAGCAAACATTAATTTTTGAAAAGACTCCTAGTAGTTTTGTTCTATATATCATGAGACATATATTCCAGCTAAAAAAAATTAAAGCATTGGATATAAATAAATAAATATATACGTTATATTAACATCCTAAATTAGATATCGACATGTCCAAACAATTTTTCTCTCCCTATAGTCATGAACCACCGTTCATTGATTGTATTTATTAATACAAACATGAACATAATAACTGAAATACAGTTCCGACATTCACACCACGTAGATAACGTATGTATATTTAATATGTGAGTCCATAAACAGTAAATGCAAATTGAAACTTCACACAACAATCGAATTTTAAAAGGTTTCATGTTCATAAAAATGTTATACTTACGAAGTTCATTATTTACTTCTGTATTGATAGCTTGATAGCACTATAATAAATTTTATCGATTATAATATTGGTTTATGTATGTCGACGCATCTTCATGGAAACAAGAAATTTGAAAAATTATCATAAAGTTACCAAAATGTGGCTTTTCTTATTAAGAATGATATAATTAGTGAAATTTCCATTTCCATGATGACAATGAATACAGAAACTGAAATTTTGAATTGCCACATCTTCTTTATGACATAGTCGGACAGAGCCAAAAGGCCAGTTTTATGTCTTTATCGTCTATTGAAATGTTGACATAAATCTGAGGCTTTTTGTTGGTGTACATTGTACATAAGCACCTTTCATATCAAGAAATAAGTAATTTAAAGAAAATGTAATATAGACATCATTTACTGCATCTAATGTGCCGTAGCCCCTCCTATATAGTATTTTGTTCCGCGTGCCATTCCAGCCTTGTTTTGATCATCCTTTCAAAAACTAGACAAATAAGTTTTTGTTTCAGTTGTTCAAGGTACTTTTCACCCGCCAATCATTAAAAATTTGTAGTAAGTTTTTGTTCGCAAGTAATGGCACATTTCCAATAATATAATATGTTATATTATCATTACCGGGAGCTGTTACATCTTGTGGATTTGATTGCAATTTCCACTTCTGTGATATCAAAGGGTCTCTCGATGTGATGATTGCTGGGGTTTTCTGTTGGATCTTTCAATATATATGAAATAAACTTGGGAAAATGTTGTCAAAATTTGGTTTAGCAGGCTTTCAGACATTGGTTGTTTTTTGGTCGAATTTTTATGTTTTTTTAACAAAATCTTCAAACTGCTATATAACAATGATTTTTTAATAATAGGTCACCTCTACCTACCATATTTTTGAATAGAATATAATTCTCCAATTTTGCAAAATTTGGTAGATTTGATGAGCGTTTTTTCGTTTATGTATAATTTGATCACCAGGGCGACATTCTTTATCTTACAACCTGTTTTTTGTCTGTATGCTGGATAGGATTGAGTAGTCAAGCCATGGTTTTCTTTGTACTGTTGGTTAAATGGTCATATAATATATGCCTTTCCTCCTTTGCGATTAAGCCTGTGAATTTCATAAATTAGACAGTTTTTTTAATGATTCTGTAGCTTATGTTGCTTAGAGGACAACTTCTGATACATAAGAATTGGCCATGTAAATTGATTGTGTTTTTCTATGGTCACTTATTTAAAATTAAACTCAAGTTTTATGTGGGAATATGTATTGTCAACAAAGAGAATAATGACAATTTATAGGTAATATATATATTCTTTCAAACTAATATTTATATATTTCATTTAATTCCAACCAATAACCACTAATTGATTCACAACAATGCTAAAATTTTTCATAAAAGTAGAACTATGGAGAAAAAAATAAAGAATTGATAGTTATTTTCTATACACTATGGTCTATCCATTGACTTCTAGGTCTTCTCTGCTTTCTCCCTAGCTTACCTATCCCGCCATTCTTTCCGCTGTTTCTGTTATTCCCTTTACCTGTTTAATTTTGATTATGTCCCATTCTGTTCTTTCTTTTTCCTACTTATTTTCCAAATACTCCATTCCAGCTGCTTCTATTTCCATTTTCGTACTTTCTGCGAATTACTCAGTAGTATAATTGTTATCTCTGCAGCGATTTTCCCGTCTACTAATGGTATTATCAATTTTTTATAATTGTTCTGTATTTGAATTATCTTTGAATTTGGCCAAAAGAAAAGTATTGAATTAAATAAAAATATAATGATAACTATTTGTTGAATGTTTCTATGATTTATTGTATTGTTTATATATTAATCTTATTAATGTGAGTAATCTCCTTCAATAATATATTTAATGGGATTTTTTTATTTATTATTATGATTCAGTATTTTTATCAAACAATTATAAATTATGTACTAACCGTAAGTAAAGTCCGCTGCTAGTTGGTTTTTATAGTAGCCTATAATTAGATATTGATGAAAGTTTCTGATCCTTTAAATTATTTAACAAATTAAAATCTTCCATTGAATTTGAAATTCGCATTTTCCTACACTATTTTGTCTATTGCGTCATTAGTATGAATCAAAATTATTTAGGAGTCTCGCTGTTGGCCATTATAATACATGAATTAATTAGAAATACTCATTAACGTTAGTCTGAGCATAAGAGATTTTTACGACTTTTCTTTGTCCTAAACAACTTTACAGTTAGAGTACATAAAAATTTTAGAACTAAAAATAGTGAGAAATGCCAGTTTAAGTTAGATTACCTGTGCACTCAACCGTATTAATAAATAATTAAACCGAATGCGTTAATAAAATATTGTAGTTTATGCATAAATCTAGTGAGTTACATTCAGCGAGAATAATTTACTGACCTTGATGTGATTGTCCTACATTAAAAAAATATTTTTTCATCGTGTACCCACAAAAAAATAGTTGCTTGCAAACCCCGTAGATCAATACACTCTAGTTTACGTCTAAGAATCGACATACGAAAGAGTTCGACATCTGTTCTATGACATTCCACGTATGCTCTATGGGATTTAAATCTGGTGATCGGGGTGGTTACAGCAAAACATTAACGCCAGATTCCTAGAGAACTCACATATTCCAGATGTGTGCGTTATCTAGCTGAGTGTACCTGTGTATGCACAATTTAGGACATTATCAAC
Source organism: Diorhabda sublineata (assembly GCF_026230105.1). Taxonomy (NCBI): domain Eukaryota; kingdom Metazoa; phylum Arthropoda; class Insecta; order Coleoptera; family Chrysomelidae; genus Diorhabda; species Diorhabda sublineata. The sequence continues at coordinate 11,329,758 of NC_079485.1, read as the reverse complement.
ACCCAGTTGCTATAATGTCCTTCGAATACACACCCAAGGACCATAAGTAATAATAATAATAAGTAATAAAACCCCCAAACCATTACTTGAATAGTCCTCTACACATGCCTTCCACGGCCGTCATGCGTTGTAAAATCCATAATTCTACATTCAATATATCGACGTGCGTTTTCTTTCTGCTAGAGTAATTGGGAATTATTCCAACAGTCCTGTGCACATACCTTTCAACGAGAAGCCCACATGGCTCTTGACAATTATATCACATCTTTCTGTTCCTTAGCGCACCAGCTCAAACGTTAACGACGGTGGTCCGCTGTCAAAAGAAGCACTGAAAAAGAGATCAAAGGTTTGAATGAGATGATATGGTTCATGCATGTCTACATTCCTTTTCAAATATTAGTCAACAATTTGATGTGTAGTAGCAGAACGTTTTCGCAGAGCTGGTTGTGTGGAGCGCCTGTCTTGATGCTTGATAGTATTTTGGTTAAATAATTGGTCTTTGTATTTGCTCAACTTCTTTGCACACACACAGTAAAGCTGCATCGCACTATATCGCAATGAAACTAACACCTCTATAACAATTCTACCAATTCTAACCCTGTCAAAATCGCTAATTTGGTGATAATATAAATATTTATATATTATATACTTGAAAGTTCATATAAAAGTATGAGATAATTCTAGTTTCTACTTTTTTGCTTGTTCAACTCTAAATATTTCCTGTTCACTGCAAACAGATAATGTAACCCTTGTTAGAATATTACTTCATTATTCATTTTTTGGAAACAAGTAATCATCAATGCAGTAACACAAATATATAATTATCGCTGTGCGTTTTGTAGTCAAGTCAAACCTATTCACTTTTATACCGAGTACATAAACCTTTGTTTGGCGTAACACCCCCAATTGTAAAAAACCTTTTAACAAGGCTATTATAGCCAACTGACGTTTCAATAATGAGTGGATACATTGGTATACCTCATAATTAATAACCCTAGTTAACCATACACATTGGAGTATTGTCCATTTATTGATTTTCCGTAATTGGTAGATCATTTTTTCCCTTTTTTGCTTTATTTAATATTTCAACAATGACATAATAGTTGTGGTGTGGACTTTGCATGACAAGTGACATGCAATGATGTATTCGTACTTTTTAACTAGCATTTCATTAGAATTATATACGAAATGGCATACAGAATTCTGAATATAATAATTGTTATAATATCAAATTTGAACTATTATGAGTACCTACATTTATTACTACCTACGCTCCTTCCATGAAAATTTCAAGCCACAGTTAGGTAGTGAAAATGAGTCGGAATATTGTAAAAATAATTAGTCTATTTTTATACGCCCCATTTTTTCGAATTGAATAACCTTCATTCTCTGATAGCTGATTCTGTTAATAGTTGAAGCTAACACATTTCAGTATTGATTAATAGATAACTGAACCATTTTTAAGTTGAAAACTGTCCGAACACTTCAAAACTAATATCTTACCATAAGTTAACCATACTTCATACTTCTCTCTACGGTTCAAGTACTTGTTCCCTTTTTTTATACTCTCAAGGTAAGGTCTTTATTCCAGGTGTAAATATAAACCTATTTAATATCCCCTTCAAAATTTGCAGTACAATTACTCTGTTATTTTTCAGGCTAGTGCAAATTTTCGCACTAATAATAATCAATCTGAACATTTCTAATTTACCTCAATGCCGGCAATCTTACATTGCCTCATGAGAGAAAAGAATTTTTGTTAACATTTATTTATAACAATCCTATATTTCTATATCTATATACCTATATATATATATATATATATATATATATATATATATATATATATATATATATATATATATATATATATATAGGATTCGAGACAACGAATAACGATTTTTGAAATAAACAATTATGTTTTTCTGGTTAACATCGAAGAAAATATGCTGAAATAGTGATAATATACTTTTTTTTTACAATATTTACAAGCTAGTAGTGCTCATTATAACCAATTACAAATAACAAAAATATGAATTACCGTTGACCTAATTACGTCAACTACATAATAGAAATACAATTTATTTTCACCCATTTTTTGGTCCGTAGGTTCTACGTTATTAATGTATCACCGTTGCAAGAGCGGTGAATCATTGTCTATGACTCACGACTAGATTAACTGTAAGCAGCTACGGGTTTAAATTTTTTTTATTTGGTTTTGTAAATGTAACTTTTAGTTAATTTAAATTAATTAGGAATCGAAGGATTACATTTGTACCACCGTATTATTTTTATTTGAATAATTATTCCAGTATAGTTGTATAATTGTAAATGTACCTTTTCTTTGGCGAAAATTCAGCAAGTATTTCTCCTTCACAAATAAATGGAGAGATCACATATTTTATAAAAATGTGAGAAAATTATATTTCAGATGGAATAAATAATAATTGATTGATCTTTCCATAGTTAGAACCCTTTCGTATATATAATAGAGCTTTTTTCAAACCTCGAAGAAGTTAAAAGTGACTTGTTGGCACGGATTACACTTCTTCATCTCTTCAATTCTGCTATGCTTCTCACAGTAGATATCGTATAGTGATCAGGCCACGAAACAATAGTTTTATAAGCATTTCACACAGATGACCCAAGGCTGGATCAGTTTTCTAATCAAATTTCAGAGCCCTAGATGAATCTGTCAACTTAAATAGAGATATAAAATTGGCGAATTTGACACAAAACTGGATAATTTTATGTTTAATTTCAGTTAGAGATCGCAACAGACAATGACAAGAATTATAATATTAAAATTTTATTTTCCGGCTAGAGTAGTAGCCTTATGATAGATGTGAAGATTAATTTTGTGTCAATGGCTAAAGTAATTGAAGCTTTATGAATGGCACGGATTTGATAACAGACTGCTTGTTAGGTTGGTACCAAAATTTCTTACAGGCCAAAAATTCAGGACAGATTTGACATTTCTCGACGCGGACAATGTTTCCATCTTGTCACCAAGGAGAATTATTGCGACTGACTGTGGAATAAGCAAAATATGGTTCGTATTTTCTAGAAAGAGGTGTCACAGAACACTTTGAACAAGCTTAGGAGACCAATTTCTAAACAGCGTCGATGAAAGTTGATTTTGCATCACAATACCCAAGACAGAATTCCGTCGCTATGACAAATGTGTAAATTTTTCTTGTATAGACAAGTAGAATTCAAGTTGCTGTTTTAAAGAGAAAGATGATTTTTTCCATTCTTATCTTTCCCATTTCAATGAATTATGATATCATGAAACAAAGCTTCTAATAGTGTTTCATGAATTAATAATCAATCGTATATAAGTATTTCAGTTAATCTCTAACTTTCAGTTTGACACTCTCCTGAAAAATTATTGAGGAGACGATGGAGTTATTAATGCATTAACTGTTACTCATACCATACAATAATCTTATGCAAAACATCCAATAATCATATTTCAATCAAAACACAGTCGAAATGAATCTGGAATAGTATTAGAACTAGAATTGGTTTCGGATGCTCCTTTATACTAATATCCAATGCAAAAGCAATTAACTAGTGAATTCATGTATACAACCTAGACGCTAGTCAATCAAAATTCAGCAACTAAGCATTAACTCACTTGAACAATCTCTCCAAAGTCAGACACTAATCAATCAAGCCAGAGCGGCTGACCGATTAGTATATATCTAAGTAACTATAGCAGCTTGGGTACTAGTCAATCAAGCTCAGCAACAAACTCAGATTTCTCAGTAGTTTTTGTACAATTACTTTCAATTTGTTGTTCTATTGATCGGCTTGGTTGAACGAGACCTGAATTGTTTCAAGATTACCGAAAAGTTTTTGTTTATTATAATGAACTTGGTCGACGTTTTATGAGACTATGGTTAATTTTATCATCATATCATTTTCTTATTGTATATCTTCTCATCAATGTCAATGTGTATTTGTTGTATTTTAAATAAATTTTACTACAAGAAACGCTACAATAAAGATCTTACTATACAAGAAGCCGTGAAAAACATGTGTCTCGTTATTTTATAATATCTGAGTAGCATGTCAATCGGCAACCGTCTTCGTTTTCTTATGTTTACATTTCTATATCTTATAGTGTGTTCTGTAGATTAAGTCTTATTACAATTTATGATTTCGTATTTGGAATGAAGTAATCGTTATCGATGCCCTTTCAAGTGTCATTTCTATAAATCACTAAGAAGAGTGTTTTACTTTCCAAAATAACTATTTGGTGAAAGAGTAACTTGATATGCCAATAATACGTACATATTTAAAAAAGACCTAGTGAAATTTATTATTATTACCGTTAAACCGTTAAATTAGAACTTTCGAATTTTATGAAGTGTGATTGAGTCGCACTACACATACCCCAAAATCACTAAGAAGAACGTTTAGTTTTTGTAAATACTTTCCACAATAACTATTTTGTGACACAGAACTTGATATGCTAAAAATACATATTTAAAAAAGACCTAGTGAAATTTATTATTATTATTACAAGGCATCATTAAATTAGAACTTTTGAATGTTATGAAACCGACAAATTTTTTACGAATTTGTTTTTTTTTGAAGGCGCAATTTTTATATTTTTGAAATCACAGAATATATTTTAAAAAAAAATTTATTTAATTTATTTTACACAGATTTTTATGTTACTACCATGAAGTCTGAAGTTATTATGCTTAATTTTATTAAAGTTAACATTAAAGAAATATAGTATTGCTGATACAGCTGACTAGCGACCTCGTACAAATAAAACATTGATATTGCTAATTGTAGGTAGGTAAATTTCATTCCATAACTCCTCCCTTCTCAAATGGAACTCAAGGGCGTAAGGGCGGTGGAGCAGCTTGAGTAATGTCGGGGATCTTGGGGTTTTCTTTTCTTCTATACAAACTCAGTATCAAGTGTTTCTTACTAAATATGTAGATACTGAAAAAGATTGGGATTATTATCGTGATACTACTAAAGCCATATATGGAGATGTTCTGGTGGATTCTAATTTCTTCTAGTGGCTTTTCGTCCTTTTCTTGAAGGAGTACTTGATGAAGTTTATCTAGATGAACCTTTTCTATTTTCAATTTTTGTACCTTCACAATTGGGAAAGAGGTTTCAGTAATCTCTTCTAATGTTAGGGCGTGTCCTGTAATTGTACTCTTTTCGTTCGAATATGATACAGATGAGGTTTTAATTTGGCAGCGATGTAATGGCTATTACTTAGTTCTTCTATGAGTTGGAAATTCGTCTGGACAAGCACTTGCAGTTATTTATGCCACTGAATGAGAGTAGAGATGTCGCACAGTCTGTTTCTTTCTTCGATGGCTAGACTCGTTTCTCTTCACATAGAAATATTGATTCCAGATCGATACATTCTTCTTCTTGGTATTGGTACAAATTAAACAAAATATACTCACGTTCTTGCTTCTCAATTAAACTATTTTTCGAACAAAATAATAATTATTAAAAGAATTATATAAGTAAATACCAGATAATAAATTCGTTAATTTTACTTTTTAATTTGCTGACTCATATCGTTTTAACATGGGAGTAGATGATTTCGTATAAAATGTTTTGACCTTAACCTAGAACTTCATTGAAAATATTTATCTACATCAATATATCAGCATCGAATGGAGGTATTATAATGGATAAGAGAAGGTACAGATAAGGTAATCACAAAACTGGATCAAGAGAAAAAAAATATACCATTAATATTTATAGCTAAATATTGCTAATAATATCACAGAGATCAAGGTTATTGGGGAATTTTCAAAATAAACAATATTTGTATTCATGGAAGAAAGAAAATACGTATCCATTAATACTTTGTTGGTCCACTAACTATGTACATAACTTAAATTATCTTACATAGAAACCTCATAAATTATGATTAATTCCTTTCAAGTACAAAGAATATTTCATTTGTATAAAAAAGAGCAATCGTATATGTGTCACAATTTTTTCGAGTCACTTTTTTGGCTACCTGCCCAAATATATATTTTCAATAGAATATAAAAACTTCTGCCCGATTTAAATTACTTATTTCAACTGAAATAACTAGCATCTACTACAATCAGTGTCTGAAAGAACGATACATGAACAGAATTCTTATTTTGAGAATATTAAGATAATCCTCTAAATCAAAATCCACTTAAAACAAAAAAATATATCGTACTATTTATCTTTTTTTATTCATTTTGAACTATTTTCCAGGAAGTAATATTATATAAAAACTAGTCTTTTCCAGAAATATATTGCAGAATAAAAGATATAGTGGATTGTTCTTTCTTCAAGTTTATAAAAAATGTGCAATTCATAGACATATTGAGCATTTTTTTGAATTGTAATCCAAAAGAAAAGTATACACTTTATTGTATAATAAATATAAAAATTGCTAGTATTGTCTTTCAAATTATGGATTTCGTAACATACACCCTGGTGGCAGTAAAAAAGATTTCCTGTACATCTACAGGCACAAACGTCATACGGTGCTTTCACTCTTTTGTTACATCCAGGCGCTGATATAGTGTCAAGGAGATTGGTTTATGTACCGTTTTTACTAATTGACGTGTTATTGTATTAAAATGTTTTATATACAGGGTGTTCCGGGATTTGATGCAAAAAATTCGGGAGTGAGTAGATGACGTAAAAATTTTCTCATACGACCCGTCGTTCTGGCTTATGCCCAATTTTTAACAATCCGTAACTGTTACAGAAATAGAATCTGCACAATCTAAAGATAGCAAAAATAAATTTTTCAATCAATTTTTTAACAAAAAGTATCCTCTACTTAGCTCGATCAAATTAATGGTTTAGGAGATATGTAGATTTTTAGATCGTTGTATACTAGGTATATATCAGTTTAAAATTGTTTTGGCGTCTGTATTTTCTTTTACTCGCCGATTCAATTTGAAGGCTACCATTTTTTTCGACTCATTATTGATATTTTTTCATACTGTAATATGTGGTTTTACTTTATTACCCTTGAAGGATTTTAAGTAAATACCAAGTTTTCCTATTTTTTTTATTATCTAGTAGTCAGACAAAGAAATACTATCTGTGATTAGAACATCTGTTTAACCTTAAAACCATCAATATTGCTGATAACTATTTTCCACGATTTTCGATAACTCTGTAATTCCGTTTAGCCTTCATTTTGATACGATAAATGCGTTTGTCGGTGCATTTGTTGATATTCTAAATAACGTAACAAGACCTTCAGAAGTGTTTGAATCACATTTTAACAGTAATAAGGAGTATATTAAGGAAACTGAATGGGGATGTTAGAACATGTATGATTATAATTTTAGTTTTAATACGCGGACTCGTTAATTAGTATATCCAACCGCGATTTTTTAAATATAATAATAATATTTATAGGGTATGTGAATTTAGAGATATGAAGTCATCGGTGATTATATTAAATAAGAACACTGTAATTTTCAATTTGAATACTCATAATGTACAATGAATATTGGAGAATATCTTAAACACTATCTATTCATGCTTTCATATTCTTAATATTTATCATTTTGGTTTTAAAACTTTACTTTTTTTGTAACCCTATAAAAGGACTGAGATCTGGAGATCTCGGATGCCATTAAATATGTTCTCTTCTACCTATTCATCTGCCTTGAAATACAACATCGAAATACTCAAGAACAAGTCTTGCAAAATCGGGGGGCACACTATCTTGTTGAAACTAGATATCTCTATCCGGAAAATTAGCACTCACAGGGCTATGCAACCAATTAGACATTGTGGCATTAAGAAGATAATTATCTCCAAGAATATTGGCCCAAGAATTTGATTTCAAACAAACCTACCTAAACATTCATTGTTTCTAGTCAATGAGTATGACATTTCCTGATAAGCTTGAACTATCTTCCTCCCAATAACGACAAATTTGTATATTTGCATCATCAAGTATCATAAACTAGAACAAAAGGTTTCCTACTAGAATGTCGTCCGTGTCTACTTCAAGGTAATGTTGTAAATGACAGCGTCTTGCTATTTCGATACAGCCCTTTTTTGTGGTCTGTTTTTCATTTATTAAACGTTGCCATCGGCCCTTATTGTAACTCAACTAACATTGCCGCTTCATCTCAATCTTCAACCCAATCTTAGAAAAGGGATGGACTTATATACACACTAACTTATCAGAGCTTCGATTTATCATCTACGGAAAGTAAAAAGTAAACCTAAAAATTAGCTTTTCCAGTTATTTCGTACTATCACATTTTATAATACTTAAAAGGCGAGGCAAAACTTTCAGCTGCTTAGAATTATATATCAGAAATTGAAAATGAGTATATTAGTCCTATCGACTAATGACTTACTGAATTATTTATAAATTACATATTTATATTATTATTTTCAAATTCTGCTACTATAGCATATGTAACGAAGACGTTTATTACTCCCCTGCAATATCTCTTTAAAATTTGTATGATTTTGTTAATTTTATTAATTATACCTAAAAATTAAAAAGGCGCGTTTTCAAGAAACATAACAAAATGACCACAATTAATCAAGTTTCCTTGAAAGCGTCCTTCCTCTGATTAACTGAACTCGTTACAACAAGTAGTTTACTATAACAAAGTGTGCCACGTAGATAACTGTCTTTGTTACGCAAACCATTTGTTTATTATTCCGAGCGAATTAGATAAAACTGATAAATATGATACCAAGTAAATTTTTGTAAAGTTGAAGTTGTCTGACCTCCTGCACAACTGATTCATTTTGATATGTTTGTAGATATAATTTATTGATGTAATATGAGGCAAATAGTCTAACGTAGTCATTATGTCATACAGATTAATAATAATATAGCCTGTCCAATCACCATTTATCCCGGTTTATGAGTTTTAATTTTCATTTTGAATTATCTTGCAGTTTAGTGGAAAAGTTTATAAATGTAACTTTTCCATAAAAAAATATTTATTCAACTATGACTAGATGTTTTTTTCTTTCGTTTAGTAAAATATAATTAATCTACAGAAAATGCACTCACTATCCTTGAAAACATTAATCATAACATAAGAATGTGAGGAATAAAGTTTCGTCACTGGAATGTATTGATCTTCAGATTCGCGTTATAAGTATGTCATGAAAGGATCAATAAATTCTTTCTAGCACTATCATCGACAAATCAATACATTCCAGGGAAAAGGTATAAAGTATTTATAATCCAGAACAAAAATTGAAATTCCAAGCTAATTTGTCACAGTAAAATGGAATTTTATAGGGTTTGTTTGTATGTTAAATACAAGTGTGAAACATTTTTAGTTTGAACCTATATTAAAAATTTTGGCACAATCATTTTTATGTAGCCACTCAATTAATACTGGTTACCATGTGATGAAGAAGCTAAAGCAAAGTAAACCAAGTATATAAAAATTTTAAAGTTCTAATATATATGCAATTATTCAACATGCTTTTATAAAATGCTTAATGCAACTGACTTGTCTATATTAGAAACATCTGATTATATGAGGTCGCAGACAGAAGACCAGACTGATATTTAACTATTGTACTCCAGTGATGGGATTAGGCACCACGTTAGTTCACTCTCACACACTGGAATCCGACAAAGATTTATTTGATATTTTACGGAAGTGTGTCGGATAGGAAAATGATGAACCAAGTATTTTTGAAAAAGATTTGAACAGATGATTACAACAATTATTCTAATGGTGGAGACTCAACTAAGCAGTCTTTCGATAACCTTGTTCAATTTATGAATCTATTTAAATTCCATATCAGGAGAATACTTCTACTGGAGACTAATTACAGAGTAAATCACAACATTTTGGATATTTAATTTAGTCGATGCCAATTTATAAGGAGAAAAGCTACTTTTTACATCATAGAACTAGCAAAGTATTTTAATTGGATTGGACTGTTTGGAGTGTCGTTGGTCATTGGCAGTATAGTAGAAGTAGCAGTAGTTTTTTCAATAAATATCTTGCTATTGAAGTTCAGCTACTTACGTGATCTTATTTTTTGGTTTTAGTGTAATCCTACAAACTAAACCGCTTTTTATGAAGGATACTTCCATCATAACATGTCTTTTCGTTGGTGGTAATTTAAATAGAAAAGATACAATCTTAAATCAAATAACTCTTACTTGCATCTATTTTAGATGTTTTCATACTCTACACATATCTTTTAGAAGACTAATTCAGTTGAGGATATACTAATGGCACGAACTTTTTATGTTTATTAATGAATATTTGAGTGAAAGGTTTTTCGAATATCAAAAATTATAGTTGATCAAATGTTCTCTTATTGTAGAGATTTTTGCTTGACATTTTCCATCTCACTCAAAGGTTGGGCAGTTGCTACCAACATTAAATTGATAGACGAAAATAATTATTTATTGTTTAGTATCCTAGCTTATTTGATTATTACTTTTCCTCTTATCTGGTTGTATTTGGGGATTGGAGTTTTATGTATTATACTGTTTTATTGAAACTGCATATGTCGATATTGTGATTTATTCACTTCACATATTTCCGTTAGCGTCCTGATATTAAAATAAAACGATATATAAAAAAATTTAAGTGGTGTTGTTTTGCATTTTCCTTGAAATAATAAGAGACGTTGATAAATTCGGTTATCAATATTTTAAGATTTGCCGATATTTATGGTTTCGCAATATTGTCAGATAGCTTTTGTAATCAGTTGATTCACAATTCTAGGATGGGGCTTGAAAATTTTGATGGAGAGACATGCAGTCTGGCGGATACATATTAATTTTTTGAAGAAATAGTAGATGAAACTCGACGAATCAAATATATAAATATGAATAATTACTTTAATATTGGTCGAAAAGAGACCAGAAGACATAAATTTGAAAATAATTTACTTTCTGGGCATGCGTAGGAATTACAACGAGCCCTACGTAGTATAATGTAAAAGTTGTGAAGTTTCAATTTAAATATGAAAAATAATGAATAACCAGTATATTTAACATGAAATAGTAGGCATATTATTTTTAAGGTTTTATTTTAGTTTAGTATTAATTTATTGCGCCTTTCATTGGCACAGAAACATTTATTCATCATTATGTATATTTACAAATGTTTACATCAACTCTTAGATACAGAGCTTTAGCTATAACCATTGTCCAATTATATTTACTTGGGCAGTTGAGCGTTTCCTTAAAGTTTTAGGTTCGAGATCAAATTGTTAATATGTATTATTAGGCAATATTGTTTGCAGTCGATGACTGTCAAAGTAGTAGAACAGTTATGGCTCACTGGACGTCTTCCTAAAGACATCAAATAATTGTGTTTATATGATATGCGAAACACTCAGCTTAAATTTGGTGACACCAATCCTTTATATTCCGTTACTGACGGATTTTCTTGTACTCCCATATCCTTGTCAAATTTATATTTATTAAATACCAACCTTTGCAAATTGAATGATTTAGCCTGAGAAACTGAAGATTTAGCTAATTGTACAACTGCTTGATATATTCCAGATCCAGATCTACTTATTACAACATATCATTGCACACGGAATATAATTTTAGCCAATTTTGAAGAATAATTAATAACGAAAAAGTTCATGGAGTTTTTAAATAATGTTCACATAAGTGCGTCTGCCCATACTTTCTTAAAAGGAAACCCCGATCCATAAATACTCAAAAAGTCCAGAGTTTTAACGAAAGAAAATATTGCTGTTCATACGATAGAAAAATAATAAAATGAATTGAAAGCTTGATATTAAAAGTGATGATAGGTTTTAACGCCAATGTAGATTAACTCAAAAAATTGCAATGATGTGGTAATTAAGTTAAATCGTGAACTTTCTTGTATTCAACAAATTTTTCATATTTTCACTTATTATGCTTATGTATTCAGTTCAAAGTTCCAACTTCATCTAAGGACTATCTTGCCAAGGAAGCTCACGAAGCTGGCGAATGATTTAGGGTGGGTCAGGAGTAAAGAATACACTTCATGGAACATCTTTTCTCAATATTCTTGTTCATTTTAGGTCTGCACATTTCATCATCAATATCCTTCAATAGTACTGGTATAAGTAAATAGATCCCGCGATTAAATTTTAATTGCTTCTCTTCATTTTTCGTCGCGTCAATAAATCTTGACGCGGGCCGCTGTATCATGTCAGCTCTGGCGGAAGTATAATCACGTCAAATATGCCTTGTAGCTAAGACGAACTAATTGATAGCTATAATAACAGACACTGAAATGATTTCCATAAGAATTTACTTATGATACATAAACACTAGAATACGCACAAAATACAATCTATGAGAATTTTTAGGAGGAGAGTCCATTAAAATCCTATATACACCCTGTGTAGAAATAGATAGCTCATCACTATGGTAAATTTAATCAGTATTAAACTAATTTCAAAAGTAATATAACTTAGATTTGAAAAGTGTGAGTAAGAGGATTATCGAACCGAGTAGGGGATCTACCATGCCAATGTTGAATCAATGACGTACAATATTGAAAATATTCATCCCCTCGAAATTTATAATAAGCTTTCTAATCCACATCAGTTTATCATTTATCAAATTAGTCTGTAGTATGTTGTAATTGTTGTAATTGTCCAGAATGCCACGAAGAAGAAGGTAAAAATGGATAATTGGGACAAGAAACTATAGAAATTACGTATTTTTGTTCGAAAACTCGATTTTTTTATTAATGTATTATTAATGAGCAGTATTATGTGCAATCATATAAAAATAACGTCCCTTAGAACAAAGAACAAGGGAAAATATATAGAAAAATGATATATAATATTGAATAGAGCTGAATCAAAATACAGTATGAGATAAAAGCTGAAACAAAGACAACTCTTAGAAAAATAGGATTGTATTTTGGAGAGCGAATTTTCGAGCGACAGAATAATATTTTCTGTACTTAGATAACGACTTTTGACAATAAAAATGTTAATAAAGAACTAATTTGTGGTAACCGGAAACATTAGTTTCTTCAACAAAGCAATTGCTTAGACGAAATTAACCCTTTAGATTAAAACTGATAGATGATGAGAAATTTGTAGCATATAATCATGGGTCATTTTTGATATGTTTTCTTGATTTCTAAATACCAGCGTGTGCACAAATGAAATCATATTCAGCCCTTGTCCGACAAATTGGCAGCAGGTACCAATTAACGTATATTAATCATGTCACTAATTGTATTCCTAAGTTTATCGTGAGTCTGTAATTATTGTTTAATAGCTATCAGTTTTATTATGACAAACGACTAAATTAGTGTAATTTTATTTTAATAACGGTATAGACATAGTATTGTCACTGAAAAACCGACTTTTATTTAACGGCAATCGTATTAATTTGGTGTTAGTTTGTCAACTCAAATTAAGCATAAAAAACGTAAAACTCCTAAGGTTCATTCAGTATAATTACGAGCAACAAAGGGTTGCCATATAATAAGGGAGAAAACTTGTAGGAAGTTAGTGGCACGTAATTTTGCTTTGGGTAGTTGATCGTTCTAGAAATAGGTTTTAATTTTGATTTGTGAATAAAACAATTCATTTGAATGGAATTCATAAATCCTCTGTCGTTATCTCCTTAAGGGTAATATTCATAAGCAAAATGATGTGATTCATCGATTATGCTTTGAAAATTGTTTTATGCGAATATCTCAACTTTCGTAATATCCATAATCATGGACTATTTAAATGGATATAGGTCTTTTCAATCACTTCACTCCATTAGTGATTTCTTCCTGTCCTAAACTAGTGTTGTTAGGGGTTTTATGTACGTATTATACACCGTTCTATTCTAGATCTGTGCCAGGTTGAATTTGTAACACTCAAATGTTGTTCTATTTAAGCAAAATTAAAACTTTTCAACAGGCCAACGATTCGACTCCTCTCAACTCAATTGTGGCTTTGATTTTGTAAATACTTGACAAAATTTATCGCTTTTATTGGTATATCCAATATCGTTTTAGCCCATTACATAAATAATTCCAAACTAATGCTTTTGTATACCGCTCACAAAAAAGACCAGCTGATATTAAAATTCCGATATGCTTGAACTTTATATCACCAAGATAATTGTACTAAAACTTATGGAAGAACTCCCATCAAATAGCTTTTCTCAAATCCGTTTCTTGGCTTCCTAGACATCTTTGCCAATTTCTAGTTTCCTAAACACATTTTGAATAGATGAATTTCTAGACGTCTCGTTTTTTCTCGATCATAGTTTCCTGGTCTCACATAAGATTTGTCAATAACTGAATTCTATAACAATTGTATTTCAGTACATTATCATAACTGAATCGCTTGCCTTTCATTTTTTCCCTAACACCGCACTGTAATAACTGAATTCATTACCTTTTAGCACTAGTAACTTGCTACTAAATAGCGTATTAAAGGGAATTATGACCAAAATCCAAGGTTCCCAGATATTTTTGGAACATCTATTAGTGTTATTTAATAAGTAATCTCTACAACACAACACAAAGAAAAATATATATCTACCGTGAGAGAAAAACTTAGAATTCATGCAGATTTTGTGAGGCGTACAATTTAAAAACCATTTTATAAACAGATTCAGGAAAGTTTACCTAATTGCTAATTCCAGCACAGAGTATTTATCGAATTGCCTACGCCGTAATATTGGTTTTAAGTATAAAAATATCAGTGATTAGAGGAATTCTTTCACCCACTTTCACCCACCTCTATCACGTCACGAGTGCAAAAAAAGATTGTTTTAATGGAAAAAGATTTTAATGTAATTATTTAGAATAATAAACAAATATAATTAACTCGACAATGACAGTTATATAAGGACAAGAATTTATCTCCAAACTATGAAAATAACGAAATTAAAGATTTGGAAATGATATTAATGGAAAAAGTTGGTGGAATCATAGGTTGTTCCTTGCGAAATTGCGGATTTTTTACCACTGGGCCGCCCTAGTTTTCTACTTTCATTAATTATTATTAATTATACGTTTTAGAAGAGATCGAGCCTACTATCAAATTTCAACATCCTCTCTAAATTATTACTTACAGCGCCTATGAATTTGACCATCAACTTAGTAAGTTGAGTCATCCTATCGGATGGATAGTTCTTGTGTCTGCTATACGTCTGCAAACTACGATGATTCACCCTGAGAATCAGGTATACCAATGAAAATACTGGTAAATTAAGAGAAGGTACACCATACAACAGATCACCTGATTCTACACAGGACCGCAAGTAGGGGGTAAAAAAATCCATTTCAGAAATTGTTAAATTGTTAAATTTTCTTATTAGTTTGATACGCATTTGAAAAACAGTCAAACAATCAATGTGTAACTGGAAACTAAAGGTTCACTGAGAATTTTATTATTTTTCATCCACCTAGATTCCCGAATATAGGCTGAAACTACCTGACAATTTCAATAAATTGTGACTCTCAATCATCATACTGATGGTGGCTTTTATACACAGTTTTATTTTATCTGTAGGATGTAGAAAAGGGTCCAAACAAGACGTGGTATTTGAAAGTTGAATTTGGGCATAAAAATGAGAATCGAATATATCACATAAAATGCAATGATTTCGTAGCATAATAAACATCAACGTGCATATTCTGCTTATAATCCTTAAACGTCTCCAACAGCCCCAAAAATTGGATTTGCTGTTCAATAACCATAAAAATATATAGCATTTTCAAAGTTCTTGTTTAATGACAGCGGGGTTATGTTTATGAAATAATGCAGTAAAATGAACATTTTAAAATCTAATACGTAGGGTATTATGAAAAGATATAAACCTCTGAAAGTTGTAAAAGTCGAGTTCCACTAAACCGACGGGTTTCATTCGCCCCTACAATTGACCCAAACACCCTAACTTTCTTACCCAAATTCGTAAAACACGACACGCGGGAACTTTGTCTCATTATCACAACTGATGCCGTGGAGACAAAAATCCTAGACAGTATAATCGCTGCTATCTAACTTTCTTTTTCTTTCCACGTAGATTACGCTATGATTATGAAATATGTAATTTTTGGTTCAATCTAGTGGATAATCTGCTATGTTTATTATTATTAGATTTGATTTAAGAAACTCATGCTTTCTTTTTTGAAATTATTCATTCAGTTATTCACATGTGAACAGAAGACAATGAATCCACAACACTGTTCACTTTGACACTGATCAATAATAGTCCAAAAAATAATACTTCACGATATCGTTTATATTATTTCTCAACTTTAGTTCTTCATAGGATTTTCTACAGACTCTTCCCCATGTTTCTTCGGCAAAGATGACTCGGTTCCAAAAGTCCTATCAATACATTTCGAGCTCCAGGCAAACAAATGTCCACGTAATTTATATTTTTGCCAGAATCTGGTAAATCGTTCTCCCTTATTGTTTACATTCAGTGTAATATGAGCTGATGAGCTTTTTTGTATATTTGTTACCCTAGTAAGTTACTAGGGTGAGTTACAATTTGTTTTGAACAGTTCATTTTACCCAATAAAAATAATTTTGAAAACTTACTGATTTGAATTGCACTAAAAAATAAAATTTTTGGCCTTGATACTGTTAAAATTGATTTTCAATGATGATTTTAATTGAAATGCAAACTAAAATAGTTCTAAAGTCGAAATGGACAAAATTTTTAAGACAAACATTTCATGAGATTGGATCTACCAACCGTAGATGGGCGTAAGTAGCGCTCATGAACCATTGAAATATCCAAGTTATTCTACATTTGTGAAGTCAAGACAATAAAGATATAAGATAGAGATATAAAAGGTTAGCATCATTTTTGTTGATTCCATTAACTTGTATCTACACACATGTTGTCAATAATATTGGACACCAACATTAGTGTTGTTGGAAAAATGAAGGAGACTGTTGCTGCTGCTGGTGCATGTACTACGATTATTATTATTGCCTCAAACGCTGGAGCCATTCGTATTTGAGATTTCTGTCCCTATATATAGTAAGTACACATCTTGTCAGCGATGTTGCCGTCTACTATTCATTAATAAATTATGCGTAAAATGTTGTAGAAAATAGTTGTAAAACTTAACAAAAAAACTTTCGTAATAAATGATAAGGAATTTTTACTTCAAATTGTTAAATAATGTTTTATTTTATTATCTGAGCATCATTTGAGCAGTATGAAGTATAATTAAATATACATTTTTTAATAGAATTGTAGTATTTTGATGTTGTTCATTTACAAGGATAATATTTAAAGAAATTATTTTTTAAAGGTATATTTTGAATAATGAAATTTTCAAACACATTAAAACTCAATTACGACATATTTTTTAAATAGAACTATTTTAGGTGTTTTTCATTTTGAATTAATTCGGAAAAAATTAGAGAGGATAAGAATAAAGGAGAGTCTATTATATGTGTGTTTTGCAAATACACTTGGGTATTATAATAAAAGTGGAACAAAAAATCAATTGAAATGCTTTTAAATTACTCCCATACGCTATTTCACTATGTTGCATTTAAAAAATAGATAATGAATCATTTTCATTTTTAAAATTCGTCCGCATTGTTTATGCAGTGAATCACATTTTAAATAGGTGATACTTAAATAGCAAATTATTATTTTGTGTAAACAATATTCGTATAATGGAAAACTTTAGTTCCAAAAACGGACGGGTTCATAATTTTGATATTTCGACAAATATCGATATGGTTGCAGTTGTATAATTCTCAATATGCGTTTCCATATCTTCCCTTTTTATTGATCGCAAGTTGATATATTGTTGCATCGGAATAGTGAATTAAGACATAACAGCATCATTATTAATTTCAAAGAATTTTGTGAAAAGTGAAAAACTATTTGACGATCTGGAACGTTTTGCTTATTTGGAGAATCGATGGATCAAATCAGAAAACTTCCTTTTATTATTCTTCAAAAATTGTATACCAGATTTAACTATTCCTCTTTTTCTTTCTCAATCAAGCAAATTGAGTTTTCACAGGCTGAAAAACTGTGGCCATTTAAAACTACTACTCTTGTTGAACGTAGTATGTATATATATATATATATATATATATATATATATATATATGAATTTTAAAGAAGTCTTTGACAACTATATTATGAGGGGTTTTTATTGGAAACGTGGCAAGGAAACATCAAAGTGGACTAACTTTAATATGTTTTCCGAGATTTCGAATACTTATGTATTCATCGTCTGGGAAATAATTAATTGAGATTTCCGGTGATTTTTAATACAATATAATATAATGTAAAAATGCAAAAGGTTTAAGAAATAAGAAATACATACAGTATGTTTCTGAGAAAACCGGCCATAGGATTTCCCATGTTACCATTTAAAGTCCATGTTAACGTCGGGTCGCCTACCTGTGCGTTCAGACCCTACTCGCTCCGGGGGGGCGGTCGGCATAGTCTGGCAATCCACAGACTATGCCACCAGATTATAACTAAAAAGTGATTTTGAAGTCAAAGTGGTAATGAAAGTTGTGATAATGTTTTAGGAACTTTTCAGGTAACGTCTAATGTACATCACTTGTTGGCGGTAGCTACTGGTGGGCCTTACGTTTTTGCCAATCAAAATAAGTGATTTTTACGACTGATTTAAAATTAAATTCACTATAAAGTTATTATCATAGTTTGAAATTTAATTCATGTGAAAATTAATTATTATACATTAATATTTGCATAGTGTCAACAAACAGCAAAATCATTTAAGTTTCACTGTGGTTTCGACGTGTGCGCATAATAACAATGGGAAAAGACGAAAAACTCGCTCTGCTCACATTTATGCGGGTGAATTATATCGCTTTGTCGAAACAATTTTGAAGTTGTGTGACGTATTAACACCGATAGCATGACCCCATTAACCACCGAAAATAACTGTCTTCTTCTTCTTCTTCTTGTAGTAGGACGAGGTCCTGTCAGGTCTGTCATCTGCCCTCTTGTGACGCCGATGTCCAGCTATCGTACCAGCGTTTTGGGGGCCTACAGATTGGGCGTCTTGTGTCTGGTTTCTGTGTTCTGGAGCCATTCATTCTACATGGTCTCTCTATTGTCGGCGTCTTGCTCTTACCCATCTAACGACATCTTGTACTCCCAGTTCTCTTAAGGTATCTGTGTTGGGTATTCTATCGTGGAGTGTGGTACCCTTTATTGTTTGTAATATCTTCATCTCTGCTGTTCTCATTTTTCTCTTTGTTTGTGTTGTGTCTGCCCTTGTTTCTGCGGCATAGGTTAGTATGGGTCTGATACAGGTCTTCTAGATTCGCGTCTTACTTTCTATGCTCATATATTCATTTCTCCATATAATGTCCCGTAAATATCCCGATATTCTAGTTGCTTTCTTGATCTGCTTATCTACCTCGTCCGTTATGTTTCTGCTGCTCGTTGTTTCTACGCCCAAGTAGTTGAAATGCATTACTTGCTTTATAATGCGCTCATTTACTACCAACTTGCATCTTTGGATATTACCATGCTTTGTGTTTTCTCGCATGAGATTTGCATGTCAAGTCTCTGTGCCGTCAGGTTAAATTTATGAAGGAGGCGTTGTAGATCGTCTTCATTTTCAGCTATAAGTATAGCGTCATCTGCGTAGCAAAGGATTCTCAGGCGACGGTTATTCATTTCGAATCCTGCATTAACTTCGTTTACGCTCTCGAGGCTAATGTGACAGTTCTGTGAGCGTTTTTTCTTTTTACGAGGGGCAGGTTGCTGGCCTCACCCCTTAACCCTCCTCCTTTATCCGGGTTTGGGACCGGCAGTGATAGTCAATGGGCTACTCAATCCACCCATCAACCACCCTAGGCGGAGTTGAGCGAAAATAACTGTATTTATAACATTTTGGGGTTACAATGTATGCACTTGGAAGTGGCAATCCATAGTGGCCGCATCATACTGGGCTACTGACATTAGCCACTTTCAAGTGGCTTATCATCTGTTTGGTAGTCTGTTTTATTTTCAAAGCCACTTATTCAATGAAAATAATTTTGTTGAAGTTGAAGTACCACTGTTTTTGCCACCATAGTGTCATTTTGGTTAAGTTTTGATTGCTTCATTCACGCTTATATTAGTGAAAACAACTTTAAAGTGGATATTTTTGCAAGTAAACATATTTATACGGAAAAATGATGTAGCCTTTATATCAAGCATTCTACAGGTTTTCGAATAAAAGTTTATTTATCTTCAGTAGTACACAAAATATATTTAATTTATTCATTTTTTTAAAAAAAATCAACTTAGTTTATTTTTTTCACGCACGCAAATTTGTTATACTGAGTGACCGTAACTACACTGCAAACTTCTGCTACGTTTCAGCAACGTGGGTTATACGTGGCTGTATCGTTGCGGGATTAGTGATTAGAACGTGGTAGCCACCCAAAATGTGTTTCTCATTTCTGTGTGTGGCTATCACGCCATGTGTGCTCGCTTTTCAAAATACATTAAACAGGTACAAATTTCTCCGAACTACTTCCTTAATAAAACAAATATCCTTCGACCTCGGGAATTCCAAGTTACCTTCTTTTAGGAATTCCAAGGCATCTTTCGTTTATAACCTCCTTAATATCCTAATAGCATGCAATTAAATTAATCGTATACCAGATACCTGGTACACGTTTTAGGATAAAACAACACACTTACACGAACCCAGGCGAGACGTTTTGAATCGAGGAGAAATTCATTCTCTTGTGAGAAGTCTTCGACCACCTACGATTAACACCTATTTTCCAAGGTCTTTTTCTACGCCTCGAAGGTGTAAAAAAGTTGTTGCACATGCCTTACGATGGACCTTACAGAATGTTTGAACGAGGGGAAAAAACTTTCAACATCAAAGTCAGCGCAAAAAAACTGAAACGATTTAACGACTAAAATCGGCGTAAATGCTGAACGAGACATCAAAAGACGACAATAGCGTAACTATGCACCCAGGAAGTCAACAGGTACCAGTAGAACCCCAAAATTTCGAGCAGCAGCCTGACGATAACCATTCACACACGATGGACTTCCCTACAGAGGACGACGCACCAGCTCAACCACAGCCCCAGCAGTAGGAACTTCTGCGTTCAGAGTGACGAGTTTAATTCGTATAACGTTATCAAACCTGGTTTTCGTGAACACATACACTCATTCACAAATACACACATAAAGACATGCACGCACACGTATACAAACAACATTTCGTGACTTCATCATTAGAAGTGAGGTTATGTGGCGACCACGCCATGTGCTCTCACATTTAAAAATAGGTACACAATATATTCCAAGGAATTTTTCTAAGACTAGCGCCCATACGTGGTAGCTATGTGGCTATTCCGTGGTAGCCACCTGGCAGCTACTAGTGGCGAAACACTACAAGTTCTTCCATTGGTGGCATTCCACGTGGTTTCCACTAAAAATGAGAAAAAGGATTTTCTTAATCATATGCAACATGTGCAATATAAATAATTTACCAGTTTATATCCGTGATATCCAAATATTCTAAAAAGTACCGATTTCGACCATATTGTCATCCTCTTCATTGATAGAAAAATACTTGAGTAATGTTTGAATTGTGATTGTGATTTATGTTTTAACGATTTTACCATTATCATTAAGCCGATAGCTAAAGTACAAATTTATCACGGCTTTATGTTACTAATTAAATATCACGATTCTTGAAAAATATGTAAAACAGTTGTTATCTGGATTTTGCTTGTTGTCATTTTTTGTTCGGCACAGATTCAGAGTACACAGTTTCTGTTTTAATGGGCATTCTAAATTAATATGGAAGAGCATGTAAACAGAAAATTAAATTTAATAAGAGAGCCCTTACTTAAGACGGGCGCAGTCAGAGCTACGCTGTCAATGTACTGCAAATTAATCAGTCAACAGTAACTTGTGTCCTAGGTCGTTGCGAAACATTGAGAAACCAGACGATATGATAGAAGGCCACTGCAGGGTCAGCCCTCGGCAACTACATCTGCAGACAATAGATTTTTGTGACTGCAAGTTTTACGAAAAATACATCTAACAACAAGAATTAGAAGAAACTCGAAATGTGAGAGTAACTTCACAAACCATGAAAAACGTTAGCAGAAATGCTGGATTTAGAGCCAGAGTAGCTAGACACTGTTCCTCAACTGACCAGGGAGCACCGTGCAGCTAGGTTAAGCTTCGCACAAGAACATGAAAACTGGAATGCTCAAGATTTCGAGTGCAGATTTTATTTATGTACTTCAGATCAGATAGTACCTATTCATACAAGAGATGTGAGAGGTATTTTCGTTGTGCATTAGACCTTCAACAAATTTTGGAGGTGGGTCTATCATATTGTGGAGTGTTAAGGGTTCACACAGGATTGGTACAATTAGATTCATAATTGCTCATAGGTATATTAGAGATTTTAGAGCCAAATGTTTAATATTTTTCCTTATGCTTTTATAGGCAATGATCATGTGTATGTACAAGATAACGCACGTCTCCATGTCGCTAGAATATTACACCAGTACCTTTAAGAGGTAAATATTATAGTTTTAAACTGGTCTGTACACTTGCCCGTACTTAAACACTATTGAACATGTGTGGGAAAAGATTAACAAAAGAATGAGATCCACAGATTTCAAACCAGTTAACCTTCAACAACTACCAAAGGTGTTAATTAATGATTGGGAAAAATTGGACCCAAAACTACTTGGAGAACTTCAGAAGTATGTATATTGGATGTGACTAGTGCTTGAGGAGGCATCACATGTTATTAAATTTAATTCATTTAGTTGTAAAAATATTATTTCATACTGATATTATTTTTCGATTTCTGAGTTTCTTTAACTAATATGTACACAATATATTACTTTTTTTCAATTTCTGTCTGTTATTCATTTAAATATAGAAAAAAGTTAAGACTATCTGAAAACATTCATATAAATAATAATAGTTATTTTATCTCTATATGTATCCTTTTGGAGTCATAGATTTCCGAAAAAACAGAAACTGCGCGATTATTATATCCTTGGAACCGCGACAGAAAATATCTGTTTGTAAATGAGTATTCAACATGAGTCTGAATAGTGAAGTTAGGATTGTTCACACTCGACCATCGACAGTTTTGCGAGTCCACCGTTTTATTAGAATTGAATGTAAGTTCACCAGAAAGAATTTTTTCTCACATATATAAACAACATTTTGATCACTCATCGTAATCTCTATGTTTTATATATGAATACATTTTGTGAAACAAATTTCTAATTTTGCTTTCATCTTCAGTTTTCAGCGACAATTTCCTCTTGCTCAGAGAATATTTAGAATTTTTCATCGTAAATAGGAATTCCTTGTTTCAAATGTAATGGGCTTTTCGTATTTGTTCGATTTATTTTCCACTCCATCTACTTTGAATTTTTTGTATATTTTTCCTTCTGTCTCCTGTCTGTCATTGAATATCTCAGATACTTCCTGATACGTTTCATAATTTTTATCCAAATTTTCTATTTTTACTACATTATATTTTTTGTTTGTTTAGATGGCAATTCCTGAATGATTTTCACTAACTTTTAATTAAAATATGGACTTGAAATTTCGCATAATTTCTCATATTTGATGATAATACCTGATTCAATACAAAAATTATTGAAATAATTAATATTGCATGAATTAATTAACTTTTTTTATATTCGCTTTTTTGTATTTATGTCCTTCTATAATAGTTTTTTTAATAAATTATCTTGATTTTACAATTTCAATTACGATTACTTGTAAGATATCAATCATATGAGATTTTTGCCAAATGATGTTTCAAATGTAAAATGGCTTTGATAGCACAATGGTAAGTGAAAGCTGCTTATGGTTGGTAGATTAAATCTCATTAAGAACCTTAATTAAAAAAGTTAAAAAAATAAATCTACATTTAAAAAATTTTCCGGTTTTAAATAATTTTTCTAAATAACACTTCATTTGCATGGTACTGAAATATAACAAATAAACTTTTGCCATAAATTTTGGAATAATAGGTCTCTAATAATGATTTAGATACTTATGATGACAAAGTATGTATATTGTGAACATATAAATATAGAAATGTAAAGTAATGTTGGTCCTTTAGGAACTGACACTTTTTAATAAATTAGTTGAAAAATCCAGTATTGAATAAAGTTAAAACCCATTATTATAAATATCAACGTACAATGTAATAAAGTCGAAATTATGTAAAAAATGGTTGTAGTGTGTGAAAAAATAGTTGATGATCATAGTAATAACATAAAGTGAGAGCGTTTTCTATTTTCCAATGCTTTTCGATAAAATGTTGTTTAAAAAAAATATACTCGACTAGATTCAATACAACCGACATCTTAATTAGACTCGTAATTTTTGAATATTTGATATTTAACGTCAGATATACAATGCGGTATATGTATGGAATAAATTCAGTTTTAGTGTTATTATGTACTATGTGCAAAAAACCTGGAACCGGTCGATTTTTATTCTTAGATTGATAATTATTCTGAATTATAAGCACCCCCTCGAAAATTTTTAATAAGAAAAAAGATCGAGTGGCACCTTGTTGGAAAAGGACTTTAGTCCTATGCTCAGCAACACAAAGTTTTTTTTTTTAATTTTGTGCAATCATAACTGAGAAAATTAATTATTAAGATGTAAAATTTTGATAATGTCTCTATCACAAAAATTAACGTAGAATGAAGATAATAATGTCACATAATGTTTAGAATATATTTTTCAATGTACTTTACAATTAAATTTAACCTTTCAAAGGTTAAAAAGGAAGCACCAAGACGTAAAATAGCACTAGATATACTGCATAGTCCAACCATTAAATCCGTATTAACCAACCGATTAAACTCTCAAATACAGAAGTTAGATTCCACGGTAGAAGAGGACGACCCGTCAAAATCATGGGTAGAAATAGCAAGTGTGTTAAGAAATACCTCACAAAGTGTTCTAGAAAACTAAAAGGACATTAATAAGTACAGAAACTTACAGAGACTCATAAGATCAAAAATTAGAGTTGCAAAAAATGAATGGCTTAAAAACGAGTGCAACGAAGTAGAACAACTGCAACGAAGACACGATAATTTCAACCTCCATAAAAGATTAAAGGAAGCCGCTGGTATATTTTAAAAACGAAATATAAGTATAATAACCAACCAGGACAACCAGATAGTTATGGAAGATCATGAGAAATACAGGATATGGGAAGACTACGTAGAAAAACTTTTTGACGACAATAGACCAGACCAGATCAGAGAACTCGAGGCAGAAGAATGTCTAATTGGACCTTCTATTACCAAAGAAGAGATAGGACAAGCTGTACTAGTCGCTAAAAACAAAAGCAGTTGGTCCAGATGAAATACCATCAGAAATACTGAAACTACTGGACGAAAGGGGCATTAGAGTCCTTCACAAGCTGTTCAACAAGATATATGATACTGGTCATTACCCTGAACAGTGGCTATCTTCAGTTTTTATTCCTATCCCAAAAAAATCGAACGCAAGAAAGTGTGAAGATCATAGGCTAATTAGCCTTATGAGCCACTCCCTAAAAATATTCCTAAGAATAATACATCAGAGATTATATAGAAAATGTGATAATAATATAAGCGACTCGCAATTTGGATTTAGACAGGGGTTAGGTATAAGAGAGGCAATAGTCGCAACACAGGTCCTTGTACAGAACTGCTATAACCAAAAAAAAATGTTTGTCTATGCTTCATAGATTACGAAAAAGCTTTCGATAAAGTTCAACATCACAAACTTATACAACTCCTTAAAAAATTGGATTTGGACGAAAAGGACATTCGTTGTATCGAAAATCTGTACTGGCACCAAAAAGCGCAAGTCAAAGTAAATCATGGGCTAGCTGAGCAAGTTCGGATTCGCAGAGGAGTACGTCAAGGTTGTATATTGTCGCCGCTCCTGTTTAATATATACTCTGAAGCCATCTTTCGAGAGTCACTTGAAGATAGAGACATTGGGATCAAAGACAATGGAGTCTGGGTCAACAACATACGTTACGTCGATGACACAGTGCTGATTACAGATAATATAGATGACCTACAACTACTAATTAATATAGTAGGCGGACATAGCCAAAACATGGGATTAAACATCAACATCAAAAAAACTAAATTCATGATTATCACTAGGGAAGCGAATACATTTAGAAAATATAGAGTAACATATAATGGAAAACCTATAGAACGTGTCGAAAAATTTAAATATCTAGGAACATACCTCTATGAAGAATGGTCGTGGGACGGTGAAATAAAATGCCGAATTGAACAAGCTCGAAGTACATTCATAAAATTTAAAAATGTATTTACCCGTAAGGTAAAAAACATCAACAAATTAGAGGCATTCGAAATGTGGGTATATTGTAGAATCCTGAAGATACCATGGACTGTCAAAGTGAGGAATGAGGATATTCTCAGGCGTATCAATAAAGACCGTGAACTCTTTAACATCCTGAAGAAACGAAAGATTGCATATCTTGGCCATATAATGCGAGGCCATAAATATCAATTCCTTCAGCTGATAGTCGAGGGCAAGATTGAAGATAAGAGAGGATTGGGACGGAAGAGGATGTCATGGTTGCGGAACGTGAGGCAGTGGACGGGTATACAAGATATTTAGACATTGATCCATACCGCTAGAGATAAAGAAGCCATGAAAAATGAGGTCGCGAACATCCATTAATGGATAAACATTAAAAGAAGAAGGCATAGAAGAATATAGTTCAGAATCTTAAATGAATTTTCTTTATCACAATTTTCCATGTTTTCCATTTCTATATGAAAAATTTTATTTTCGCAATTTTAGCTGTACCTCCACTGTGAATAACTCTTTATAAATAATTACTTTGTTTATAGTTTTCATAAGCTTCCAAGTTGAGTGGACACATTGTATATTATGTTTTATTCTGGCCCTTCTTTAAATTTACCGTATGTAAAACTCACTATATACTTTTTTCTCCCGAGAAGATTGACTGAATTATTATGTAAAAACGTCCATAAATAAGATTAAGCATTGTAATCAATTAATGTTGTGACTTGTCAGTATTTCCTTACAATAACATAACCACAGAAACCATCAATCAAAATTACTTAACATTAAAGGCCGCACTTTTAAAAACTTAGTATGCAGCCAGAAGGGACAATCTGCTACAATATACGAATCGTTAACATAAATACATTGGTTCATGTATAAAGATATATGGCAATGAGCTGCCATGAAAAAATTACTTAGCTGATATACTTGCATGTACATGTAACACGTCATTGAACTTTATGACTCAAAATAACAAAGTATTATTGCATTATTAGAAAAATTTTGGTTAAAAATTAATACCAAATGTTTGATCAATAAATAATTAATTCGAATTATTTTCATGGAAAATTTCAAAATAACCGGAATAATCGGCAATACAGAGTAATTACTATTTAATTTTTCAGCAGGTCACTTTCCATGTGAACATAAATAGCATGCCGATTGATTAATT
The DNA here is from genome assembly GCF_026230105.1 of Diorhabda sublineata. Classification (NCBI taxonomy): domain Eukaryota; kingdom Metazoa; phylum Arthropoda; class Insecta; order Coleoptera; family Chrysomelidae; genus Diorhabda; species Diorhabda sublineata. The sequence goes on along the minus strand of NC_079485.1, from coordinate 11,302,264 downwards.
GCGTAAACCTAGACCGTAATACATTCTGAAGCAACAATAGATTTGTCTATTAGTCAACGAAAATTTATCTCTTATACCGTCGCGTCGGCGGCATTATTCTCGCAGATGACTTTTTTATGTACAATTTCACATATTGAATTCTTTCCCGTGTATCTCGTGCACAATGAGGCGAAAAGTAGAACTGGCAGTTCCGTAAAGCTTCTCAGACATTTTTTTCGAGCTGCTAGCTAAAACCATTTATCTTGGTTTGTTATTTTCTCGTATTTATTTACTTATCCGGTCAAAATTGCAGCCGCACTACCACCTAATGCATCCCATAATATCATTTGTCTTAGCCCACCGAGCACCCTAAATGATTTGGTAATCATGCACAACCAGGGATGGATCGAGACTTTTAACACTCCCTACTTTATTGTTTCGATAATATACTCGTTATTTAATTATAACCTAGTATTAGAGATATTTCAATTCTTAAATTATACACACCCTTCATTTCATTCTTCAGCCTTTATTTTTATTTTTTTGAAACGTTCTCGCTTTCAACTTGTTCCAGCATGTTTCATTCGACCAATTATTTTAGTACTGGGTTCTATACTAATCAATACTAATATGTAACTACTGTAATAGATGATACAATTGTTCCAAACCGATCTATTAATTTCAAACTTACACTAATCCCTTATATTTCAGTATGGGGAAACCAATAAATAGAAATCAAAACAAAAACTGTCAATATAATTTCAAATTATATTTTATAAACAAGTTTACGTACCTAAACAAATACTGGGATATTTCATTGGATATCCTTTATTTATTTTCTACTACTTTGTGATGTTACTCGAATCATTATTTATGGTGGACTGTTGATATAAATGTAAATGTGATATTGACTATAAAAATAAATACTGTACACTTATTGAGTCCGCTTAAGCTGTAGTACTTTTCCAGGCTGGTTTGAGCCAGCACATCATGCCATTTAAGTTGGCAACAGTAAAATAAGTGTACCAAAGTTTCTTAGAGGTGATCAGATTCGCGAAAAAGTCGGGCACGTTTGAAGCTAGATTACCACTTTCTAATATCTACAAGCTGGAGAATTCGACGGTGTGAATTTAAGTGAATGTATCATACGTCGGAGACTTGCAGAAACTGTATATATCAATTCCTTTTGAAGTGAATTCTGACACAAGTTCTCTAACTCCAAGTCCATATTCCTCAATGCAAAATCAGTCAAAGATCCAGCTTCTTTATGCAGCTTATGAAACCTCGATAACAAAAGCTTCTAATTTTTGATGAAACACATTTATATCTTTATCAAAGTATATTTTGATACGTACCGAAATAGGCCGAAACGTCAATTTTCACCTGTTTTTTAAAACAAAGACCTAAAACCAAGATGATTTATCAAGAAAACCATATTAAAAAACTAAGAACTAAAAAGTTGAACATCTCTCGTTTTAGACCTTTACGAGTGAAATTATTAGTTTTTTGAATTAATTTATATCTACAAAAATTCAACATTCCAATCAATGTTCAGTTCAATATTTTGATGTCGTTTTACATGATTCAGTTTTATAATACTGTCCTGGCAAATCAACACGCAAAACATTATCCTTTTGTCGATTTGTCAAATCCAAGAAGCTTGGAAAATTTATGAATATTAGTGAAGTTTTTTACTCCAAGTAAATTATATCCCTGTTTGCTTCAAAGTTAGATGGTACCAGGCATTTGTTAGAAGGGTCTTTTAAAGTCGTCAAAATCAGGCGGGAAACGCACTTATTATAAGTGGTTGGTGAATATTGTCGACACGCACATGTCTCATTATAAATCCCTGATTTCGATTCTCGAGATGATATTAAATGATCCACAAATTCGTGTTAAAAATACTGCCTTAAAGACGTTTGAAGTTGAAGCTGAAGTGGTTTGGTTTTTAGAGACAGACGGACTACTCCAAGCAAGAATGAAGTGGAAGGGAATACCGACGTATAATTATCATCTTGGAAATTTGAAAGCTTTCTAAAAGTGTCCTGGGCATTTTGATCTTATTTTGTGCATCTTTGGAATCTTGTGAGAGATTTCTTTTGTTGAAAACAAAGGATAAAATGAAGAGATTCATTTATTTCATTGGTGTACTTAAAATAAATTAATTATGCTTTCATAAAATAGTAAAATGTTAAAATATTATATTCTGTGGTTTGTGTAGATATAAATACTGATTATGCAAACACAGAGTGATTTTAGGGGATGAGAAATGTATATTAATGTATAGTATGTGAAAAATACTAAAGAAATTCTATAATCCAGGTTATTTTTTAAAGTTTTATTAAAAAATGGAATTGATTATTGTTTTTAAATGTATACAGGCTATAACTATAATTTCTTTCTAATAAAGAACGCCCTGTGTGAGCTGAATTAACAAACTTAAACATGTTGAACGTGCGCGTTCCGATAGTATAAAAAGTGGCCCGATACAATTACTCATAAGATCTTGTTTAAGCATATTATCTGAATATCATCTGTGCGGAAATGTGTGAATTCGTCTCAAAGTTTCTGTTATATTTGTACTGAATATAAGATGTGAAAGCAACAACTTAATATTACGGACCGTGTAAAAACAGTATACTTCGCATATTTTGGCTTAAAACTCGGGTTTAGGTACCTCATAAGGTCTGCAAACGATGTGTTGAAGAACTTTGAAATTGGTTTAAGGGAAGAAAAAAGCTTTCCGATATGTCATTCCTATGGTATGGTGTGAACAAAAGAATCATAGTGATGATTGTTACTTTTGTTCGTTTGAAAGGATATAATTCAAAACGGAAGCAATCAATTTCATACCAAAATCTGCAATCAGCTATTCGTCCCATCCCTCATGGGACCGAAATGCTAGTGCCTGAGGCCCCTGCTACCTTGGAAGAGATTCTGACGAAGATTGTGCTAAACCAAAACCAGATAATTTTGAATTTGAAGACACAACAGACCGAAATTGTGTTCACAGAGCGAGTTAAATGATTTGGTAATAGACTTCCCAATCTTCCCAAAAACGCTGCTGAGTTGCTTATATTGAGGGCTGAAAGCAAGAACTTACTTTTGCCAGTAGTTTCTTTCTCATAGCGTGAGAAGCAGTTTACTTCCTACTCTGGCCAAGAGGACGAGTTGGTTTATTCTACCAATATTGAAGGCTTGATAAATACATTTGAGATCTCATACGACCCAGCACAGTGGCGTATTTTCATAGATTTTTCATAAAGAAGCCTTTAAGCAGTTCTGTTTCATAATGGCAGTTTCTATGTTTCTATTCCTGTCGATCCTCCCGTACACCTCAATGAAACCTACCTGAATTTCTTCTTTGCAATTTAAAATATAAAGACCAAAGTTGGTGAGCGGTGATTTGAAAATGTTGCTCGGACAACAATCTGGGTTTACCCAATTCCCTTACTTTTTGTGTCTATGAGATAGTAGAGACCGAGCAAATCACTGGATTAAAAAGTGTTGGCCTCCGAGGAAGCTTAACGTTGGCGAAAAGAACGGCCTATATGAAATTCCTCATAAAGTTCTTCTACCACCGCTTCTCATAAAGCTGGGATTGATGAAACAATTTGTAAAGTCATTTCCAAGAGATGTGAATTGCATTAAATACTTAAAATCAAAGTTTCCAGAACTTTCGGCGGCAAAGTCCAAAGAAGGTGTTTTCATTGGACCAGATATTAGACGGCTTATGGCTAATCCACAATTCATCACAAATATAACGGATCCTCAAAAAAAAAAGAGTGGATTGTCTGCAAAGAGGTCATAGGGAAATTTTTAGACAATAACAAAGACCCTAAATGACAAACAAACAAATCGTCAAAAGAATGTTAAAACGATTTCAAGTTTTAGGCTGCTTAATGAGGTTGAAACAACTCTCAACTTTTTATTTTAGTGAGTGACTGAAATAAATTGAATAATAACCATAAAATTTTCGCTATTCTTCGGTGGTAGTCAAATTATTAACAAAAAATATTTTTGAATTTTTTTAAAAAGAAATTCATCGTGGTCCAAATGACTAGCCATCACAAGAAAATTACTTCAATCTCTTACTTATATACTCAGTGTATATATATCTTACTCATAGTACCCACACACCCAGTAAAACATTTTATTTCGGTAATATTTGACATATTTATAGTTGGGTTTCGAAGTGAACTGAACTAAGATGAGGAGATCAAAAATTTGAACGTTGACATTGTACTAGCTTGACCATCAAGCATATCTTCCAACGTTCATACGTAATCCTCATTAAGTTGAATAGTCTTTCAAAATAATGTTTCGAAGGCGATAACATTTGGATGCACAAAAAAAATAATAAATATGGTACCCCTTTAGAAAATATATAAAATCTGCACGCCACTGTACTTTTAATCATATTTCAAAGAATTCATTCCAAATAATATTCTAGTTTTGATAATTCTTAGTGAATAACTATGTTTCATCGACATTATTTTGGGTTATATTTTGTAATTTACGTGTCGTAATTGAAATACCCTGACTATTCGAATTTTCTTATCAGCTATACTGTCCTAGTGAATAAAACTTGTAGTAACTTGTCAGACAATTCAACACGTGCACTTTTTCTATTGCGTTGGAACTAAAAAGATTTATTAGTAAAATTTATGGTCAATAACTTTTGTCTGCAAGACAACCAATTTTACCTACTGAGTGATATGGGTTAGTTACGGTCTTGAAAGAATATCTTTTCAGCCATGCTTTACAAATTTAACAAGTTCTTATCTATCTTTTAGATTACATTTCAGTAGTATTATTCCTGGTAATATATGAAATACTGTTCGAATAACATTTAAGTTGTTTTTGTTATTTGTTTTTTGTTATACATGTCGGATCTTTTATTGAGTTAAATTAGAATTCTCTTATATACACAGACCTAATTTTGTTATATGTGATTCATGTAATGGAAACATATATTAAGATAATTATGAAATCGATAGCTCAATTTTTTTCCATGATTTGATAACATACATACACAATATAAAAATAAGTGTAGGTAACTTGGAAACGAGAAAAACAGGCCACCGATTTTTGATTAATTTTTATCTTTTTTTTCATCAAGAAGTTCGATTTTTATCATTTACCAGTATCATTTCATGTTTTTTAATGACATTTTTCATAGTCAAGAAGGTGAAAACTGGATTCATTGTTATAAACTATCCAATAATAAATAATTGTACTGGTAATTTTAGATATCCTCCACTGACAGGTAAGTTCACTAAACAATTATTGAGGACAAACTTAAATCGTAAGATATTTTAGCAATGAAGAAAATTTTTATGTCCTGGCAGTTTCCGATTATTTTCAATAATTACAATTACTCATACTTATTCATCTTATTATCGTAAACTAATACTATTAGCAAGAAGTTCCAAGAAGTATAAATACAATGAACCGGACGTAATGTTGACAAAATGGCACTGATTTAAAGGGGCATATTACGAAATGAACAAAAAATATGAAATATTTGGTAAGCAATGAAAAACAGCTGGTTTGTCCTGAATAATTGTGCCAACAATGGCAAAAAAGAGTACTATAATTTTGGTACGTTATTGCTGTTCATATATAATGTGGAAAAGTCTATATACACGTAAAAAATCAATCCTCGAATAAATGCAATATAATTTTTGAAAAAGAATCATTTAAAAACTCATCGAGTTAAATAAATTAATAGATTATTTCAACAATCTGAAAAAATCAAAAATAGGAACTTAGGTAGTATATCGAAGAATAAATATACAGTTAGAAATGAAAAACTGATCATCATTTATATTTTAACCAATAGATATTCAGCTACATTCATAACGACCTAGCCTATATTTTAATGTTATCCATAAATTAACCAATAAATATTGAACATCATTCACTACAACTTATCCTTATCTAACCTATAAAAATTCAACGTCATCCATAATCTAACCAATTAAAAATTAATAAAAATGCCTATAGTAACCATCAATATTTCAATATTTCTATCAACGTCAATTTGAATATTAAATTTTGAAACCTATGAATTTCCTAGAAGATACAATTCAAAACCACCGAAAATCTTAATTAAATATTGTAAGTAAAAATTTTATTATTTTTATATATTTATTATATAATTAATATTTTTCTGATGCACTGATAATCAAAACAAAAAAATTAAATGACGTTACTAGTAATAAATTTGTGCAGCGTCTGTTTTTGATTACATGACAAAATGTCTTAATTTTATAAATTTTTTTATCAAATATTACAAGTTTTTAATAAATAATGAAAAAAAAATTGTGTATGAATAAATGTAAATAAAAATTAATTCAACCAAACCTAGTGTCAGATTCCCTATTATTATAACGGTGAACAGAATTCACAATTATTAAAAGATTCAATGGAATAATTATATCGATTTTCAATGTGTCAAAAATCAATTATTCTTTTTAATAATTTTTTCAACTTCTTAACATCGTTGGTGATTCATATTCCAATTCATTTTTATAAAGCAAACGCATTTACATCACCCATATTTAAATGGTTTTTCATGATCTTCGAAAGATTACCGGTCACTTTGTCGAACACGCCCTCAATGGTAAATCTCTACTAAGAGTTATATTTTCCAGACTGTTGTTTACAACATACGGATACAAATCATATACAAATATTTATCATGGATTTAACATCTGCTTAGAACTGACCTGCGAAGGTTCCCTGTTTCTTTCTTGGAAATTTTAGAAGTTTCTCGGAGGCATTATGAACAAGAACACCTGACACCCAACACAAAACTTTGTAGGCACATTTTGGAGTGTGGGCAACGACATCGCTATTTTTATGTCTTGTGACTTTATCACCACTGATAGGGTTGTTTTGTTTATATTGTGAAAAAAGAAATTTTAGTTTCAGACTTAATCTTTAGAACCCATCGTTAAAACTATTAGAAAATAGTCATTCTTCAAGCTCTTCGTTTTACAATCATTTAAATGGATTAATGGAAATTATAATTTCATTTTATTTATCTGTAAGCTCACACCAATTGTTTGTAATTGTCTAGGTTAACACATAGACATATGTACGAGGGGGCTTTGGCGAAAAACGAGGTTTGGAAAAAATTATTATTAAACTATTGAAAATAACAAAACCTTTTTGGCAAATGCTATTTTTACGAAATCGGCAGTAAAGTGAAACATTAATGTGGATTGATCGAAAGAAACCGGCACTGAAGTTACTGAACTGTCATCCGCTTAATGTTTGATAGCTGTCGATTACACGCTAACAAGCTCACTACCTTTTAATATTACGAATAATTCAAAATGTTCTATTGCTATTAATATAAATGAATGCTGCAATTTCCTGCTGTTAATAAAAGTATTTAAATGGAGGTATTGATATCAATGCATACTTTTTGGGTAGCAGTATGGTAATTATTTGGTTAGGTGACTCCAAGGAGCAAAATTGCAAGAATAAATGTCTGATTTTTGAATTTTGTCAAAATGAATTGACAAATTTTAATCCTGTGACATGTAAAAGTAAGCTTTTAGTTTGAAAAAATAGTTGAGTTAAACGTGTAACACTCAACGTGTACCGATAACATGTGCCAGGAATTCAAGAAACTACAGTTTACAATTTTTTAAAATACAAAAAAAAATAAACGGTTTAATAATAGAACTTACGAAGGAGATATCACAATACGCCAATATCAACATACGAAAGATACAATTATGGGAAAGTTCACACGATTAATTTTCCTTCGGGAGAATCAAGATGGTAGAGCAGGAATGGTAGAAAAAAAGGTAGTTTATGAGGATGAAAATATTTGTTAGGTGTTAGGTATTTGTTTCGTATTGTATTTTGTTTCGATGAAGCCTGACTGAATGAAACATACCCTATTTCAAAAATCTGGCAAGAAAAATGGATTAAAAATCATAGACAAATTCGCGTTTCGTAGAAGGTTTATTAACGAGCTTTAAAAGTTTTGTACATGGTGGTTGCATGGATTTAGGTGGAAATCTACCAAAGAGCATCACGAAAAAATGGAAGCCTATGTTCAGGTTAAGATTAAACGAACCGTTACTGACGTAGATGACGATCCTGCACATTAAGCGTCATCCCTGTTTATAGGGCCTTTTTTGAAAATAGAGCACTTCCAAGATTATACTTATATAAGTTTTTTATGTTTTTTTTTAATTATTACTTCTCGTGAAAAATCTTGAATTAAAAAATATTTTCCCCGTATTTACCCCGAATGAAAACATTTTTCTGTAAGTGAGTATTAAAATCCAGCTGCCAGATTTATGTAAACTTTTGACAGATGACATCAGAAATATGGTGGAAACTAACAATATAATAATCGTGACGAAAGTGATGTCAACGGCTGAAAACTCTCTTCGCTCAGTTTTATTGTAAAAGGTATTGGATAAAAAACGAAAAGCAAAGAGTTACTAGATATTTATTAGTGACATTTCAATTCGTTAAATGTGATAAGTATGATATTCAACATATTTTATAGTAAGAGTATTTGCTAAACATCTTATGTCTGCGGCAACTTCAACTCGGCTGTCAGAAGATAATCTATTAATTGTATGGGATGATGTATTACAAACGGTTTTTTATATTCATCGCAAACCTGTAATGGTTTATTAAGATAATAAATGACTGTTTATCATGATATTTGAACAAGTCAATTTCTTCTAGTTTTTGAAGAATCTAATCGTCTATATATACGAGGATCAAATTAACAAAATAAAATATGAATAATTCCGTTATCTTCAATATTTTTATTTCTGCCCGTTTGTTGTTTTATTTTACTGATTGATAGCTCGAATAGGTGAATGAAAATTCAAAACAACAAGGAGGTTTCATAAAAATTTCTAAAAAAACATTATGAGCGTAGTTTCTGTGGTTTTATCTGTGTATTGAAAGTGTTTTACAATTAGCAGGTTACGGAATGAATTCTGGTGGTTATAGAGAACGGCGCACGATAGAAGTCAATAGAGAAATGCCAATATTCCATTGATATATCTCTGTTTAATCTATAATTGGTTAGTAGGTACATTTTCAAGATAAGGTTTTCCAGAAGAATCTTCGCTATTCTAAGTATTACGAAATTAGTTTAAATAATATAATAATATAAATAATATCTTGTTTTTGTTGGAAACATCATGACCATAATCAGAGCTAACAATAATAACAATGTCAACGTCTTGTGTTCGGTCATTTTGAAAGAAAAAACTTATTTTTCCTTCTAATTTGTTCAAGGATTCTGCTTATAAAAACCGAATTTTAACAGATGTAGAATTGGTTTTATCGAGATATAGGTTTATCCTAGAAGACCAACTGGTCAACTGAAGCATAAAACGGAGCATTCGGAGAAGCGCATCAGGCAACTAACTCTGCGGGACCCTTTTGCTACCATAACTTTCGGTAGTTGACCACCACGTGTGTTCATTCGAGGACGACAGCTGGGATATCTAACAAACCATTTTATTGCGTTATCTATATAAACGACAACAAGTTGATGAATATAATGCACGTCCACATATTGTATGACGACCTATAGAAGTTTTTTTAAAAAGAAGGAGTTAATATTTTACCGTGATCACTCTGGTCACTCGATTTCAATTCTATATAATTTATTGGGATAGGATGTGACTGACTAATTTGTACCACTACCATTCATAGACATTGGCGTAGGTTATCGAAGAAGTTGAATTTGCTTGTAACAAGGTGCCACAAGTAGACATAGATCACCTCTTTTTATCAGTGTTCAGTTACGGGCTAGACAAACGCGTTAATAATTCTTTCGAATAAATTCTTTTTCTATTCTTGATGTAATCTTGATGAAGGTTTATACATTATTCTTTTAGGAAATGGAAACCTTACCATTTGATTGGTAAAAAACTGGAACTGTCATTTTCAACGAAGGAAACGTCACCTTAAAATAGAGAGACTTCTTTTTAAAGAGGTTATCAGATAATTGAAGATGTTCTTTACATGTAACGTTTAAAAATATAGTGTGGTCTCTCTGTTTCAATATGGTCTTTGAAGACTATTGAATAAGTGTTAAGAGTATTTGAAATCTGAATTGTCTCATGGACTTCTCAAGATCATACGTTGGTTTAAAAAACGGCAAGGTATGAAAATCGGTTTCGATGGTTCGATATCGCTCATAATATATTGTGTTCGATTTTCATAGGTGGTTTAAATAAACAAATATTTTTCCTCGAGGATCGTGAATCATAATGACTTTAATCACGATAATGTACATGTTGAACATCACGTCGTCAAAACCATCGTTAATACGGAGTGAAACGCAGTTTCCCATCTACAACATATTGACGGAACTCCCACTTACTAGCATGTCAATCGCTCGCTAAATTAATAACCGCGAATTAAATTTTAGATAATATGATTGACTTGGTGAGCGATATAAAGTATTGAAGTGGATTGATTGTCTTCGAGAAAATATTGGCTTGTTAGCCTATTGAAACGACTATTTAGCGAGTTTATGTTATAAGTTATAAACATATTGTCATTCCAAAGTTCTCACTTAGATTTTTGAATTATCTAGGTAGTGATTGAATTGCTTTCCATTTTATTCAAAAAATTTAAATTATGGATAAAAGTAATGTACAAATGTATACTTGTATTTCTAGTATTATTGTATTATCCAATGTTTCAGTGAAAAAGGTGTACAAATCACAAAACTGTACAGGTAATTAAAAGTTTATCTGTGAGGTACCTACATAGTGAAAATACTCTGTGTTACGAGCCACTGTTACAGATGATCTGATCTGTGTTGTTCAGATTAAAAACCAAAACAAAAATTATGCATATCAGTAGAATAATCAAGTTTTTGTTTTGTTCTACAGTATATAATTTCTCATTTATTTTTTACAACCTACGTTCTGTTCAGAATATGCTATTAGTTTGGAAATATCGGTCGACCGGACATTCCATGCTAATGATTCACTTCGCATAGGGCTGTTCGCAAGGTTGCCAAATCTATATTTTAAAATCATTGTTATTGAATTCTATTTTTTATTGCAACACATCACACGTATGCCTACTTCGTCATTTATCAATGGTGACATCGACCAGAATTATTTAGAATTTTTAGATCCCAAAAGGAAAGTTGAAAACAGTAAGAAAAAAAATTACACCTTTTTATAGGTGATATCCGATAATAATAAGGTAGGTAATGTCGTATAATTTGTGAAGGCATTACTCCATTTAAAACAAAATTAACTCACAGTTTAACAACTAGTTTTTTCAACAAGAGCAAAACAGTTTTTAAAATTGGAAAATCATCTGCCTTGTCTAGTACATAGTTAAGAGATAAGGCTATTATCGACTTGAAAATATCGAACGATTGAAAATAATAAATAAAATATATGAATATTGACACAATTATATCCTAGGAGAATAGATAAAAATAATATACTTATAAAAGAATTTTATAAGTACATAAGTATAATTTTTTTTTTGCGTAAAGCTATTGTGTTCTGACTAACTAATGATGTGAGGAACATATCGGAGCTCATTTTTATGAATAAAAAAATGAAAAGCCATACGATCAAATTACACACCACTTCGCCAGAACAAGTTAGAAGGTGAAACAGATGTCCTTTTCATTTGCGAACATATGATGAATGTCGAGAACATACCTCTGTAACTTTTTAAAACGAATAATCATCAAAAATGTAGCAAAAAACTACCATAATATTACTTTACTTCAGACCACCTATTCATAAGACTTAGTCCTATTGAGTTCTGCACCGCGATCTTAGCACCCCATGTATGGAATTTGGATTGACCAATTATACCATCTGGAAGGTCCGAAATTGATCATAAATGGTCTTATTGATTGATCAGCGCTAGAAAATTTATTAGGAAGGATTAAATTTTTTGAAGGTCATTGAGACATTTTAACATCTCAGTCACAAAAAAAATAAAAATTCCACCTATGCGCAATCGAGAAGAACTCGCTTATAGAAATATTTGTTCAGTTTAATTTAATATAAAAAAAAAATTTATAAATTGTCTTTGTCCTAACGCGCATGCTTTGAGACGGTTTATTGTATCGGGGCAGTGAACACATAGGTCTTTACTATGAACCAGAAGGAGTAGGGGAAATATTATTTTCAATTAGAAAAAAAAATATTACCAAATATATAATAATAGAGAAAGAAGCTCTCATTCATTATTGCTTCTACTGCGGAAAGCGATGAAATGACATGCGCGTCCCTCAAATCCCATTCATGCACTTTGACCTTCACCTAGATTAAAAAAATGTCCTATCTCTTTCTCCACTATTATATGATTGATATTAGTACACGACTAATTTTATTTTCCCAAAAAAAATTTAAAGAGCTCACTTCCCTGATACAATTAATCGGTGCAAAGCATGCAACAATGACAATAAATGGAAAAATATTTTTTTCATATAAAATCAAACTAACCAAATATTTGTGTAAGCTGACTATTTATCAGCGAATATTTCTAGATCGGGCATAAATGGAATTTTTCATTTTTTCTGCCAATGAGGTGTTAAAATTTCTCAACGACCTTCAAAAAATTTAATCCTTCCTAATAAATTTCTCTTAGTGCTGACCAATTAATAAGACCAACTGACCAATTACTGACTTTTCAAATGGTATAATGTGGTATCAAAATTTTGCACATGGGGTGCTAAGATCGCGGAGCTATTGGATTGTGTAGTGGGATTGTGGCATCGACAACCTTTTAACCTTACCTAACCTATGAAATTCAAATTTAATATCATTTATCAAATAATCAATCAATATTCAACATCATCCATACAATCTATCCTATTCTGACGATAAAAATTTAATGTCATTCATAATCTAACGAATAAAAATTCACAACGATTTCTATAACAACAATAACCTTAATATTTTTATCGAGCGTCAATTTGTAGATTGATTTTTGAAATCTATGATTTTAATGTTTTTAAAAACGAAATTTAAAACCCCGCAATTCTTAACTAATTAATATAAGTAATTTTTACTATTGTTATACTTCTATACATATTCTTATATTGTACTTACCGATAATTTCTATCCTAGACGATGAATACATGATTATTTAAAACCTCGGAAATATATTACAGTTAATCTAGCTGGCAAAAAATTCGATCCAATTCACTTACAAATCTGGGATACTTCCAATCTATGTAAAGAAGAGAATCAATAAATACGCTTAATACTTCTATCAAGCGTCAATTTGAATATTGAATTTTGAAGTTGATGAATCTAATGTTTTTAACAGGTTGACTGCGTTTCTGAAATATACAAGCCCCACAACTGTGCATTACTGGTCCCCTGGGATCGGTGGTTTGACGCGGACATGGTGCGATATCGGTCTTCGGGGCCCGGTAAAGAATTAATTAGCTATTCAATTTTTATAATTGTATAATATAAATTTTAAAAGGTTTAAGATAAATTATTAAAAGTAAAAACATGTAAGAGCTTACTGTTATCATTCCTTTTGTGATTAGTGGTCAGAGTTTTTAATGTATTAGGTAGCTTACTATTTTTCACAGATTTAGATAAAAACATCAAACAATATGAAATACTTCATGATGCTTTATTAGTATGAATGCTATTTTAAAATAATTTTGTAAACTAAATATATTGTTATAGAAAAACAATTTAGCTCCAGAAACATTAACTATTTTTAATGAATGCTTAAAGCAAGATAAATATATTCCTGGTTGTCCAGTACATTCATTGCAGTAACTTGTACTTTCGTGAGAAAGTTACTTGTATTCTTGCTGGAATGTGTTTCTCTGAATTTATGATAGTATCCTTGGCATTGGCAGTTTAACAAAGGTATGTAGAGCTCTTTTGGGAGTATCGGTTTTTTATGTACTACGCGAGTAACAAGTAACTCTCGTGCCAATCTTCGTCTAAACTCCTTTATATACAATTTGTTATATATAATCCAAGCATTTACAATAGCTGTTCCGAGCAAAAATTCATAGCAAAATTTTTGGTACCATATCAAAGGTTTACTTAATACGGAAGGATAAGAACTCCACTAATCGCTAAAATCTACTCCCATATATCATGCCACTCATTTTCATAATCATTTGCAGATTCCGATACACTCTTATATCCATTTTCTGTCTCAATATTATCATCGAATAAATCACTGGTACTTACATCAATACCCGATTCATCTAAAGAAATTACATACTTAGTTTTTGTCCATAACTGAATCGTCCGAATCAAAGGGTCATCCAATTCATCTTCGAGATCATTTTCACTATCTGGCAACTCTGCCAATACATGGACCTTTGACTCTGTTGAACTTTGGCGTGCATTTACAACACTTGGGTTATCTTTGTTATATTTTCAGCTGAGGTACACGGATCGTTACAATCTAAACTTTTGGTGTTATTTGTATTGGCATTTTGAGTTAGAAACATTATTTTTTCAACACGAGATGACATTTTCAGCGCAACAAATCACAGATGTAAATACACTTTCATTTGAAATACAATTAATACTAAACGCCGCGCCTATTGCTTGCGCATGTATGTACATGTAAATATATACCGGTTCCCCAGTACCGATCCCACACCAGATTAACAAATTGTAATGCCTGTGCGTCACCGGTCCGCAGAGCGCTGTACATTTTCTTCTATTTAAAATGATCTCAATATCAGTTACGTATAATGCTATCTTAAGCATTTGAAACGAACCAAAATTAACAAAGATATGCTTTTCGCAAATCTTAAACATTTGCAATTTTCATATACTTCACTACATTAATAATATATATATATATATATATATATATATATATATATATATATATATATATATATATATATATATATATATATATATATATGAATTGTAAAGAAGTCTTTGCCAGCTATATTATGAGCTTATTGGAAACGTTTAATTAATAAGCATTAATACTATAAAAAATCATAGGAAATCTTAATTAATTATTATAAGTGAAATTTTATTATTGTTATATACATATTTCTTATATTGTATTTGACCATAATTTTAGTCCCAGACGATGAATATATAAGTATTCGAAAGCTCGGAAAATATATTAAAGTTAGTCCACTTTGGTGTTTCCTTGCTACGTTCCCAATAAGAAACCGCTATATACATATAATTTCTTATTTTTTAGACCTTCTGATATGTTTATGTTTATAAATGTTCTTGATTTTAGGTCTATCAAAATATATTATAGGTATATTTATAGTATATGTATATTTATGATATATTAATGTATGAAAATATATAAAAAATAGTCGTTACAATGATAATACTCATTCATGTGTATATAAAAAAATCTTTGAATGTAACATGTGGCAACTATGGTCTTAATTTTACGTTACAGAAGTTCTACTACTTGGCCTTCAAATCGTCAAATGATTGGGTCAGTGCAAACTCCTAACATTTATAGCGACCATAAAGCTGGATTGACCACAGTTGCAGCGGCTATATTATACGGGAATGGTTATAGAAAATAATTAGTTTCTGGTAAAACTTTTGCCATTATAAAAACTTATCTAATAAAACATTTTTATAATGCTACAATTATAACAAATTTATTATATGTATTTTTATTATATATTCCGTAATATAGTAATATAATGAAATGTTTTTAGAAAAAATATCAAAAAAACATTGTCCATCCTTACAGTGTGTTCACAAACTAATGTAAACTAATATTTCAACTTCTGATAGGTTTGAAAAAATTTCGAATAAAATTTTTTTGCACTACACCCTTTCAAATTTTTGATAATCTATTTAATTATAAATTCAACTGCAATATCAAATAATTTCACAATCATTGTTACAAAGTTATAGTCGATTGGAATAAAAAAATTCTTATGACAGAAAAGTTGTAGATTAGTTTTGGGGATTTTATTCACGAATTATATCTCATTATCATTTGTGAAAGGTGTTGTAATTGAGTACTTTTTAATTTAGCTATGTTCACTGAATAGGAAAGAATAACGATCTTTTGACCTTTAAAGAACTTATGATTAGATAACAGAATAGTGCAAAACAACACTTAAATGATGTTAACTAAGACAGAGACTGGAAGAAATGGCACGATAGAGTGGTCAAATAGACGTCCTGATTTTTCGCGTTTGGTCTTTTTTTTTTCAATAACTGTAGAATAAATTTTGTCCTGGCAGTCAGATTTTCAATTTGATAGATTACTAAGAACTTTAAATATAAAAAGGGTATACTATTTGAAAATATATGTTATTTTGGAGTAACGGTGCAATCTGTATACATCTAATCTAGATTTTTTTAACCTCATAATCATAATCATAATATTAGTAAGTTATATTATTGTTGGTTGAATATAATGAGTCTTCATAGAGTTAGATCTCATGCTTTTTATAAGTATATGAACTATTTTGCAAGAGAATGCTGGAATACTCTTCTTTATATATAGTTGAGTGGCTTTGCGTTGGTGGTGTTGTGGAGAAAAACTGTAAAACCTATCACTTCCTCTTTGGACATATTTATTCATCTAGATTGTGCGTGTCCCTTCAAGTCGTCTGCATATCTCATTTTTTGACTTTAATTGAATAGTATTATTTATCTTCAACTGGCATGTAATCTATGGATTACTTAGAGAATATCGGCAAGTATTGCCATTTCTTAGTCTTGTCGATTGAATAAATTGGCAATAGGTACGTTGAAATAAAATTATTCAATCGTCATGTCAAAAAATAAAATTGAAGCATAATGCATTACTTTGGCGCAAGTAAGTGGTGCGAGACTGCTATAACGATAATATTTTACTAATATTAATTATGCCATTTTGGGCATTCAGTGAACATTTATGATAAATTCTATTCGTTTCATATACAAAATCAATAATACGAGTACTTTCGATTAAGTCGAAATGTGTGACACTACTCTTACTTACATATTAGAGTAAGCCGCAAGCAAAATAAAAAATCTGCTACATATAAAATCGAAGAATTTTATAGATTAAAAACCAATGCAAAAAACATTTTGTCTGAAATTGTGCTTCTAGCGTATTTTGCTAAATCGAATAAGAATTATAAGTCGTCCTCATCATGGGTTTTCTACTCGATGCTAAAAAGGACTCACTGAATATTCACAAAAATTATATGAAGCTTGCATTAATGATGTAACTCGAACTGGTTATATTTCATGAAAATTGGAGATTACATCGAAGCTTTTACAGCAATTATATATACATCTTACCAAAACATTTAGTTTACCGTGTCAGATGAATCTTACAAAATTTTAAAAAAATATCTTCCCATGTGACCACCTCATGGGTAAAAGTTGGCATAAATAAGTTGGCTGCTTTGGACAAACAAATTGGTATGTGTCTAAAATTGATAGATCTGGAACTCTCACGGGTCATTAATTTTGTCGAATATGAGCAACAATTTTTGCGAGCATACTAATTTTGTTTAATTCTCTCCTGATAGAAAACAATTTATGGTACAAGGCTAGGTTAAAAATTCCACTTTAAAATAAACTTAAAATATTGGAGTACTGTCCATACAAACTTACCAGTCGAATCTTGTGAACCTTTGTATTTGCATAAACATAGCAACAGACTTCTGGTTTCCAAAATACTGGTAAATGCCACGAGATATTGTAGTTATGGGTAGATGAATCAACACAATCGATCAATCTGGACTTCAGCATCACTATTTTTTTCAAATGCTTCCATTTTCCATGTATAACAATTCGATGTTATTGGCTTAGATACCACGAAATGATGTACAAATAAATTTGTAATTCTCACTAACATCAAGTTTGAATTCTACCTACCATAATCTTATTAGTGGTACTTGAATCGACCCTATAAACATATTAATTTATAAAATATATATTTCCCATCATTTCGGAAATATTTTGAACATCGCAAATGTATTTTGCTAACTACTGTTTCTTACTATAGACAAAAAGTTATGCTCGTTGAGTTCAAATTATGAGTTCAGATTAAGTATAGGGAGAAAATTGAACAGAAGAAATATTATTCAATCCACATCCTATATATTTTTTTTGTATTGTAGGCTTATCTAATTTAAAAATAAATTGTACTGCTATGCTTTTTAGAATAGTTTATCTCAGACGGCAACAACAAAAGTGGAGTTTGATGCCGTAGTATGATGTTTAAAACTAATAGCCTAAATAACTTTAATTTGAGTTGACTTCATGCTACTTTGAGCCTTACATCAAAGAATAAAATTAGTGTTTTTATAAAAAAAATCATAAATATTATTACGTTTCTTCATCGTAGTCAACTCATTTATGTCATGAAGTTGCTGATTAAATGCATGCTACATACTTTTCATTAATACGCCAACAAGTTTTTGGAAGTGAATCAATTACTCGCTACTAATACATTTTACCGGACACATAACCGATTGTAGTTTAGTCTCAAAAAATAAGAGAATAATATAACTTACACTTAATTATTGTCTCTGTACATACTTGGATAGCAGAATTACTTAATAGTAGAATTATATTTTTATTTTGCCAATAATTATTCCCACCTTCAGGTTGAATAATGTCACTAAATTGAACACTACATTGATTACACATAGTATATTCTAATGTATACTGATACTGTTCTAATATCTGCTTTATATTTACGATAAATAATGATCAACATACATTCACACTATAAAGACAAGTAGGAAGAATAAGTTATTCTATAACCCAGTCATGTTTCAAAATACTACGTGATCCGGCCTTACCATCACTTACCTCTTTCTCCTAGTAAATAAAGTACATTCAATTAGTAATACTATCGCGTTTTATTATAGTAAAAAGAAGAAAGAGTAAGGGGGGAATGTTTTTAATAAATATTCAAAGCAGAGTGACTTACATTATTATTATTAGTTGTTCGTGAAAGAGATATCTATAAAAGTATTGCTTCATAAATATTAAACTATCAAATGTTAGAAGAGATTAAGATTAAACAAGTCGATTTTCTAAAAACCTTCTTTATTGTATTTTTACATAATAATGACAGTTATTAATAAATAGAATTAACAAACTTACTAATAAATTGTATCATTATTATCGTTAAGTGAGTTAGTTTTATTGAAAAACTTAATGAGATATTTTAGCGGTATACATATGAAAAAATATAAAGCAATCTCACACTGTTGGCAATATAGCCGTAATTTAAGTTATAGGAGTGGTGTAAGTTATTAATTAACGAAAACCATATAGCAACTGAATTTATGCTATAGAAGCATTTAGGTGGAAATTTTGATTTTGGAAGTCAACCTACAAAAACCTTACTTTATTTCTTTAGTTGGATGGATTAAGTTACAACTTATCTATAGTTTTTCGTGTATATAGACCTCAATTCAGTCCTGTAAAAGATATAATTTGCTTTAATAATAATTATGGAGCAGTTATCAGTGATTTACCAACGCACACATATTTTACATCAAATTTCTATAAAAAAAGATATTTTTATTTCGACAAACCAAAAAAAGTAGAAAAGTTAAGAAAAAACAAACAAGCCCTCAACTGATAACACTTACCCACGGTGTATTAGATTAGAAAGGATACTGTACTATGACAGTAACCGAGTATTTCGTTCAGTTCAGAGTGAGAGTGAACGAGGATGAATTATTTTCCAGACAACCCCTATAGTGGATAATACGAGGGTATATTGAAAAATTCGTAGCCTAGTATAGAACCAAACAAAATTTAATTGTGAAAATATTTTATTACTCAACATAATCTCCTCTTAATTGGATACATTTATTACAGGGAAACTGCAACGTCTCTAGACCTTTCAAAAAAAAAATGTTCTGCAAACCAAACCTCCACAGCTTTTATAACCTTATCGTTGGAAGACAATTTACGAACTTTTAAATTTTTTTTTCAGTTGAGGAAAGAGATGATAGTCGGACGGAGCCACATCTGGTGAAGAAGGGAGGTGTTCTAATAATTCAAACCCTAAATCACGAATTTTTTACATGGCAGCATGAGATTTGTGTGCAGGGGCGTTGTCCTGCAAAACAAAATACCTTTGGATAGCTTTCCGCATCGTTTCTCTTTAATTTTTTCCAGTAGAGTAGGCAATAATCTCGAATAGTAATCTCCAGTTATTGTTCTACCCTTATCCAAAAAATCAATCATGATTACTCCATGGCAATCCCAAAAAACTGAAGCAAGAACTTCTTAGGACTCGGAGAACCAGAGTGTCGTCATTCCATCGATTGTTGCTTTGTTTATGGATCGTAGAAATGTACCCATCTATAGTGAAAATTCGGCTTAAGAAGTCTACATCGTTTTCAAATCGAGCACAGATCGAACGTGACGCTTCTACCCTTGCACTCTTTTGGTCAACATTTAAACATTTGGGGATCCATTTTGCAGCAATTTTTGTCATGTCCAAATTGACGTGAACGATATGATGAACGCGTTGGTATGAAATATTCAGTGCTTCAGATATCGGTTTTAGCCCAATCCGACGCTCTGATAAAATCATCTCATAAACTGTATCGATATTTTCGGGGACTGACACAGAAACTGGCCTTCCCGATCGGTCGTCATCTTCAATTGAAAATTTACCTCTTTGTACATTTGATCGCCAAGGGTATTAAGCTTATTTTCGTAAATCTGCTTACCTCTTAAGCCTTTTAAATACAGGTACTTGATGATGGCTCGATACTCCAATTTTTCGATTTTCACAATTTCGGCGGACATCTCTTTTCTTTTAATTTATTGCGATTACTTTTTTGACGTAAAACTTTACACTCACATTTCTAATAAGTTATTGTTCGTTGCTATGGTAACGCAATATTTTGTTTATGCATGGAACTGGTCTAGGCTAACTAGATATCAACACATCCTCGTACATGCTTAATTCTGTTGAGCGTGTTGTTCTTAGTCTTAGAAATGTGAAATTTTCTGGAAAAGGGATTAGTTGCCAGACAATATATAGATCGGCCTCTTATCTTTATATTATCCTGATCCTTTTTTTTATTAAAAAATTAGCGTTGAAAAAATAAAACCGAAGTTATGATTCTAATTATCGATTAATTACGATTCATTTCTAGAGTATCATGGAATTTATTACAGAAATGTTATTAATATGATTAGACGTTTCGGTTCATTATCGAGACTATTCTTATTACATGAAGAATTTAATATCATATTCAGTGTGTCCGTTACTGTTGAAATAATTTCTCAAAGATTTGATTTTATTCGGAAAACCCATTGTTATAACGCCCTATCACCTTATCATTTTTTAAAGGAAAAACTCGTATTTTCATTATAAACAAGAATGTTTTTTCTGTATTTCAATGTTATATTCTCTCTTACGTTACATAACCTATAGTCGAGAAAAATATATATAATTCATCCTTATTAATGCAAATTATTAAAAATTAAATCTACAGACTAAATTAAATGCTCAAATTGCGAACATTGCTCATCACATCATGTAAGGTAATATTGAAATACTTACCAAACATTAATTGCGATTGTGAGTTACTCTTTCAGTTATTTAATACCAGGGTTATCACAAAAGTATCATCGCATCAAATCTTCCACGTATGGGTGTCACCAGTAGTAAGTCTTGGGTGGGCAGTTACCGACTGGACATGTTGATATATGAATATCTACAGTGTTTTTATCCTAGAGCATTTTGCCATTGTTTAAAAAATTACGGGGAAAACTAGATCAATGAATTGGCGTCAGGCTGTGCTTCACGCATGGGAAAACGTATAAGATTATTTTTGGCGATGAATCATGGTTTTACGGCCAAATTCTAAAAACGAAGAAACAGTAATAACAGAGGTAACATCATGAATCGCCAAAAGTAAAAAGAGAACATCAAAGTCGGAACAAAGTGACGATATTTTTGATTGTTTTGTAAGTATTAAACATATTGTGTAGCGAAGGGTAGTGATAGCTTTGTACAATCCTTGATTGACCTCTATCCTGCGACTATGCAACAGCGTACTCATAGCAAATTGGGCAGCAATATTTAAGTACCGAGACGATCTATGGTATTGCAGAAAATGCGTTGAAAGCAATTCCGAAAATTGAGTTCCAGGATTATTGTAGGAAGTGGAACCACCCCTGTAAAATTGTTATTTAATCAAACAGCAACCGAATGAGGAAAATCTGATATTAGTAGTTCTGTTATGATTCAAGGTATGTCAGCTAGTGCGGAAATTAGGTTTTATTGTATTCAATCATAATTTTGTTACCGTTCAATGACCCGTCAAAAAAAATAGTCCCACAATTGTACTACTATTCCAGCACACATATTTAGTCTGTAGTAGTTACCCTTCTATTTTGACCATATCTTTTTCCTCTAGACCAAATATATATGTCTAGTTCTTCCTTCATTTCGTGTTGTAATTATTGTACTGATGTTTCTCATCTTCCAGGTTATCTACGGTGCAACAGTTTACTAGTAATTATCACATGATTTCCATTTAATAAAAACAAAATACTTCAAATGATTATTATGTGGATTCTCGATAAATTAATGTTTGTTGTATGTTTTTCATAAAATTGGATTGTGAAAGTAAAAATAATATTACATTATACATTAGATAACTAACTGTTCAAAATAATACGAGTATGTTTGTCATTCTGACAAAAGTGACGATGACGGTACAAGATAGTAGCCATTAAAATCGAGATAAACGTGATATTATTACCATGAGGCAGTCATCTACTTGACATAAAAGGGAAAATCAATTGATTTATCAGGTGGAAAACGGCAGCAGAAGTTCTCAGGTCTGGGTGATGAGATGTTTGCCATTGATTGCAAGGGGCAGACCTACGATGAGTTATATTTATGGTTATAGTCTGATCTAAGACCGATCGACATTTCGGTTAAATTACTTTATTATATCTCCTTCGCTGGGCTGCGAAGTCCTACCTCGACTATATGTAAGATGATAGCCCATAACTGCCCCTTATTCGAATCAGGGTTGAAACAGCTCGATGGAAACATACGATTTTACCTTAGGTCAATATAGTTGAGGAACTGTAGAGCCTAATAGTTGATTAGTTTATAACAATTTCAAATAAAATGAATAAGAGACATTTTTCTTTAGCTTTTCGTGATCTCAGGGTTTGGAGATTTAATTGAGTAAAGCTCCATTTCATTCTTGGAAATAAGTTGAACGAAAGGAAATCTAGTTAAGTTCTTGTAACTATCAATGGAAAATTTTGATGCATGATTATCTGATCAATAACTGCGATATTGATGAAAATATCATTAATAAGCCCCTTTTAGACATAAGATAAATTATTTTATACTGAATCTAATGTTTGATTACTATGTGTCGCATGAAAAGTTCGCTTAAGAAACCAAATATTATTTTTTTTATCATGAAGAAGCCACATTAGTGATCAACAACGTATTTTTTTAAATTTCTTGTTACCCTAATCCATGTGAGTTCTATTGAATTGACCTCTTTGTGATATGATGATAATGGTAAAACGTTTATTTATATACGCTCTAGTTTCAATTCGTCAATTAAGTGTTTTGACACTTGTTACACGCCGTACAATTTGTTATATTCATCTCACAAAGTGATAAGTGCTACTGGAGTATTATATAAACTAGTATATATTTCTTAAATTAAACCGTTTTCTTTTGTAACTAATAATACTAATAATAATATAAGTATGTGATTTGTTAGTTGTATAAAAAGTGAACTCGTTACTTTTTCTTTATATCTACATTTCTGGTGATTTATTTGATCAATACAAGGTGTTCCATTGAGAATTAGGGAGCAGCATAGTCTACAAGACAAATTAAGATAAGAGGTACGACCGATTAATAAATATTCCATTTGTTGTTAACCGTTGTAAACATCCGGAGATAAAAAGTTATGTAGTCATGGACTAATTTGTACCGAAGGCATTAATCTAAAAAAATTATCAGTAGTATAATTTTATTATTATTTTAAAATGCCTTTTTTACAACGAATTTACTCATAAATGAAAGATATTGGTTGGTATTAATGTACAAACGGCTGCAATATTGAGCAGAGGACAGTAACGAGAACACAAGCTTTTTAAATATTATCACAACAAATTGGATTGCATTTTAGTTTTCGACTTACTAGATTATGTAGTTGTTGATTGCCCTATTCTTAATGGGATAACCTGTTATTGGCAGTAAATTTGATTGGCTTATAATTTGTAACAAAACATTGAGTATATGTCGTTAGTGAACATTAGTCATTATTTTATGAACTTAGAATGATGAAATATTCTCATTTTGTTGAAAGGATTAGTCACAAATCCACTATTCAATAGACACAACTTTCTTTTTTCAGGTACAAAACCTTCAAAAAAGGAAATTCATGCATGCATATTGTGTTATTTTTCTCTATACATCAATACATTGTTAATCCTCTTATAATGAGTGCTACAAATTTAAATGATATAATTTCATGCAACATACTGCCCAACACAACAAAATTTACACCAATATCTGTTTATTCAATATTGCTAATTTTTGGGATAATATAATGTGTTATTTATGTTATTTTGCTATCGGGATATTCCATAATATGAACTTAATTTACCGAGAAAGCGTTGATAATGTCTATGGAGGATACTTAAAACAGCCTTCGACTTGTTCAATTGGAGATAGAACCGGTGATCTCGGAGGTCAGGGTAAACTGTTGTTGCAATGTTGATCTATTAAAGCTAAAAATTCTTTGTGAGCATGTTGGCTAATGGTAATCTACTATGACCTGCCATTTTTGGTTCCATTGACTACCCTTTGTACACCACAGCACACACCATGTTAAGCTGTAAAGAGCTGCATCCAGCGTGGACCGTAAAAAAAGACACAACTGTGTATTCAACAATATATGCATACCCATCATTCTTCCATGCTGTTAAACTATTGATTTGCATTCACTCGGGTGCTGATAAATTAGAGCAAAAAGTTTAAAAGCCTCAATCGACAATTTTCTCGTTCGATAGTCGCTCTATGAACCTGGCCATTCTTAGCCCACGCCTATAAACTTCAGTATATTGCGTAAATATATGTTCATATTAGAAGATTCTCTTTCAATTTTCATGTAACCTAACAATCCAACCTGTTTCAAAGTTATTTAATTGAGCTGACTTGAAAACGGTTTTCAATTCATCAATTTTTATTCAGTTACCACATGAAATTGGTAAAAAATCTTTGTACATTATATATAAATAATCATTTTTTATATATCATATGAAAATCCAAAATGTAGGAAATTTCTTATAAAGAACTGTGGGTGTTTAAGTACGTTTCTTGTCAGTTAGTGTAAATATTGAATCTGCAAAATATTGATTGACGATTTTTCAGATACGAACTGTTTCCTTTTCCTTTGACATTTAGTTATTGTTTATGCAACGTCGTAGAAGGGTCCCAGTCCAACCACCTGAAAAAGCTTTCAAAGGCAACTGTTGTTTTATTTTAATACTTTACACCAAAATATGTCACGTTTGCTTTAGGACATAATGAAGCAAAAAATAGTTTTTTCTATGACTAATGACAAATATTATTATTTGAAAAGAATAATGGTGAATGGTACCTTACATTTTTAAAACTAATAACTCAAAAAAATTTAAACTGGAATAAAAATCTAATTTCAATAATTAAAAATTTATGCTTCTTATTGAATAGTTACTATTCACAATTCAATTCAAGACACTAATAAAGTTATAGTTTAATTAATATGCAATAAGTTCAAAAACCCATTAACTTGGCTAAGCGATAATTTATTATTGTTTCATGCTACAGTTTATTTATATGTGTCGATTTGACCAATGAATCATTTTATTTCAAGTGACAATGCTTGTCCGGTCCTGTTCGCCGGTTTATGATAGTTCTTTCTACGTTCTACGTTCCAGTAGTTGATTTAAGCAATACACTTTCCATTGATTGTTATTGGTCTGTTTTCCGTGTAGAAAGATCTAGTTTCTTTGTTTCTGCTACTATTTCATTCCGGCGACTACGGCTCTTGCCGAAACGTATATTGCTCTATAAATAATACGTCACTAAATACGAATTTACGACCCACCAGCGTAATATATTTTCGGTTGCAATAATTACGATATAAATATGGATTAAAGCGCTGGAAATGATCATAAATGAACTTGGAAAATACACATAAGGAAGCGATAAACATATAATTTGTTTTTTGGTCGTTCTTCATTTGCTATTGCTGCAGTTTCATATGATTCGGGAATTTGCTCGGACGGAAATTATAAAAATCTAGTGAGCGGACATTTTTATTCGAGATATTTATCATTGTTTGCAGTAGAACATGAATATTTCGGGTGGCTACTTGCAGTTTCATTTGAAGATGTCAATGAACTTTTTTAAAAAATATTAATTTATAAAAATACAAGGTTTCAATTTAAAGGCTGCTCTCTATTTCGGCTCTAAAGAAAACTCAAAAATAAGCCTTGCCACGTCTCACGACACCTACAATTGATAGTTGAGTGTTATATCAAATTAACTACCTTGTCAAAAATAATAAATACTTTACCTTTTTTAGTATTTCGTTAGAAATCTGGTGAAAACTGTAAACACGTTTTAGCTGGAAAATACTTGGTTATATTATTTTCGGAATTAAAATGAATGATACTGAACCTATTCAATAATGACAATTTTTCAGAATAATAGAGAAACATAATATTCAGTTAAAAGTAATTATAATCAAAAAGAATGCAACAAACCTAAACTCTTGTAGTCGTACAGTGGATAGTTGAGGTCATTTCTCAAATTTTAATTAAAATATTCTTTTTTATCATTTCCGACACCATTTTTTGATTTACATTTACATTATTGTAAAATTATTTTGCGATTTAACGATCGAGCGCTTTTTAATATGTTTAACAGTATTAAAGAAGAGTTATTGCTAAATAGAGCAAACTGATTGTCTATGTACCTTCATATAAGTTGGCAGGGTGGCATGCTAAATAGTAATACCACCCGAAACTCGCGAGCAAAGTACTAAAGTTTTAGGCTAGATAAATATAATTTAATTGATAACCAGCCTGAAAACTACCCTTATTAAAAATAAAAGTTCAATGTCAAATTGACACGATGCATAACAGTTGCTGTGAATAATGAAGCACAACCATGCTTGCTTATTTGATCACATAATGCTTCAGAGTTACGCCCCTTTCAATATAATCCACTTATGCCAGTTTAAGGAGTCGATTGGAGTACTTGCTTCACTAAAAGCTGAAAGTACCTCGAAATAGTAATTTAACTTTTGGTTAGTCAAAAAGTTGGCTGGAACTCCATCAAGGGAATACATATTGTGGTTATCCAATGTTTGTTGACTTTTGCACCATAAGTTCTTTACCAATAATACCCTTGTAAGTTTGTGTGTATGAATCATTTGAAAGAATTGAATTCAAGCGACTATTTTATGTTAACATATCCTTTATTGAGTTTAGTCGGAAGAAGTTGATGGCGGCGGCATGTCCTTTACCACAACTTCACCGTTTTTAACGCGCTCAAATGCGCGTATGCTGGTAAGGTATGAGTATAAGAAGATTTTTTGTCCATGCAATATAGCAATGAACAGAGATTCTTTAAGCGGAAGTTATGTGAATTTTCAGCATAATTCGGATGTAACAATGCTCTGTGTTAGAAATTACCCTTTGGTATTGTCAATGATTATGCTTCATATGATATGTACTTATTACTTCATCAAATATCAGTTAAAATAACGGAATTTAATGCGCAACCCGTTTGACTCGTAAAAGTCGGAATATTTTCACCGCCCGTCATCCTCGAAGTAACCTTATAGGGGTATGACACATTTGCAGGTGTTCAATAGCAGGTACTTTTTAAAAATGTAAATCTTTCGTTTGCAGTTCTCTTGTGAACAGTTATAATTTTGTTACTGGTATTTTTGATTTAGTCATTTAGTCAAAGATTTATTATGTGAATTTGTTTCATAATCGTCCTTATGCCCTTGAAATGCTTTAATAAGGATTGAATGGTAACTGGATTTAAAAGATCAAATCTGGTTAGTTGTAAATAACAGCGCTTATGTTTGAACCAATTGATTTTGATTAAATCTAATATATTAGGGGGTAAAATGATAAAATTTAAATAATATAAGGAGACGGTATATAGCTAATGTGTTAAAAATATGAGTTTACGTTTGTTTATTAATATAACATTTTGATTGACAACGTAGATATAACCTATGACTTAAAAATACGGCAGATTTATAATGAAATTGAATATTCTAAATATGGGTAAAACAATCATATATAGTGGGCTGCAATTTATGAGATTGTTTTCATACCTAAATGAACTAGTTTAAAATTATATACTTCCACAATACTCTTTAGCAGTGCTTTAATAGCGAAGAGGTTTCTTTCCATTTAGTTCGAAGGTAAAAGAAATGAAAAATAATTACATTAAGAATACATTTCGACAACGAATTTTTGATTAATCAAGAAGTTCTGCATCCCCATTCGGAATAGATCATAACTTTCCGATTTACATTGTATGCCACATTCATGTAATGACCGTTATTGACTGTCCAGCTTGTTTCAAGGTAGTCAATAAAAATAATATTTCACGTATCCTGAGATACACCCTCCGATGTGTTCCAGGACACACTGGAGGGAAGGTAAATGAAATAGCAGACAGAGTTGTAAAAGTTGGGGTGGATAAACTTTTTGAATGACCTTAAACTTTCTGTGCAATCAGCTACAGGTCAATAGAAAAAAACCAGTTAATGGGATAATCTACAGGGGTTGAGGCAGGCAAAGCTACTCTTGGGAGTACCTATATAACCAAAGAAATTTGTTAAATGTATCAACCTAAGTAAAGATAATTCACGAATATTGATAGAGTTTTGCCGTGGACACCTGAAAACGTTTGGTTTAGTAGAAGATACATTATACAGATTATGCTACATAGAAGATGGAACATCTATTACAGAATAAAGACTTTATATTGAAACGCTAGCTTTCAACTGTTTGTTGTCTTTTTGATAAATACTGATTCATTTTAGTGTTCGAACGGCGAGGCCCTCCTCCTCCATGTTGCCAGAGTGTGTGTGTGTGTGTGTGTGTGTGTGTGTGTGTGTGTGTGTGTGTGTGTGTGTGTGTGTGTGTGTGTGTGTGTGTGTGTAAGAAATAGAAAATGAAAGTTGTTGACGGAGAGAGCCGTTCCATTTCTTGAACTTCCTGAGCTGAGTGGGATTGATGAAAAAGACATAATAGATCTTTCAGGTCACAGTGTAAGTGATACTTGATCTATACATATAGATCCCGAGATATGCCCAACAAGTTAGCAGTCTCTTACAATTCTGATCACTTTTACGGAGGTAGACTAACAGGCTATTTGACTCTGGTGTATAATGTGGTACAAAATTTTTTTTTAGCGTCAAGTATTAAGAAAAAGTATCCATGTCTCATTCGAAATCCCTGCGACATATTGTTTAATTATGTGAATTGAATGTTTTGCATTATCCTCTTGACTGTTGAATGATCCTGATTTGAACATTTAGAATTATTCAACCTACATACATAGAAGTATACTGTACATCATAGTGATTTTTTAAGGTCATTGAAAGTAATAAGATTCACAAATTGTTAAATTTTAGGGTAATTGTTTCAAAAAATTTTCGGTATTCAAAATGTTACTTCTGTAAGTATTGAGTACTAATTGCAAATATAGTTGAGAATGAAAAGTTTTTTGAAGAAACTTCCAAATAAACCTTAAGTTGATATAATAATTTTCTTTGTTTGAAACTATTCACTATTAATTTTTATTCGCGAAAATTAGGAAGAACTGAAGTCGATATAATTGTTCTCATAAGGAACAATCAGTAATTCACTTCACTAATATGAGCATATAAGGAGAAAAGGAAAGCAAAACCTTTGGTATTAAACTAACTAGAACGAAATATCTTAAGATTAGATATGAGCGATGTATTCTGGAGAGTTATAAATCTTAATTATATTGATTTCTATGGCCATAGACAGTTACTTGTGTGCCGTATGACGTAGAAAATTGTTTAGTTTTGCTCCATCGCCGATTAAAAAATTTGTTCGTTCAAAGTGAGTAAGCTAGGATATTATCAGCTATCAATTTAACTTAACACCTTGCAGTAACAAACTGAACAAGTTGTTTCAATTATATTAAACTGTGTTAAAAGAAAAATATTCGGCAATCTGATAATGAAATCAAAGTGAAACATGTATAATTAACAGTTATTAATAAATCTTCCTTTATTGAGCTGTCACCAAAGGAGTTGTTGTGGGTCCTACAGAAAAAAATGTGAAGAAAACTTTTAAGATATTGGGGGGTATAACAAAGAGTTTATAACTACATAATTAAAATAATGGGAAATGGATTGCGTTATTAAAAATTGCAGCAACCGTGTACACTACATTAAGTTTTAATGAGTTGTAGTACCAAATATAGACGTTGGCACGCTTGACCAGAAAATTGTTTGCGTAAAATAAGAAGCTTCAGACTTTCTAATAGACAATAGTAAAAATTGTTGTTTAAGTGGGCAGTAGGTTTAAGTAGATAGAAACGGATAATTACACTTCCCGCTGGAACCAACAAGGAAACCAAAATATATTATCTCCTCAGTAATCGTTATGGAAACCGCATCGTATCACTGGCAAAAACTTATAAACAAGAAATATTTGTCCGTTATAAGAAGTTGTGAAAAGTAATGGGCTGCGAGGAGCGCACGTACATCGAGCGCACAGGCACATTTAGAAAATATTTCGTGCATCTAGCGCAAACTACCTGTATCGGGCTCAAAAGATCATTCGATGAGCGCACAAGGAAATTTGTGAAGTGAGTCCTTGAAATGGGAAAACACACAAACTTTTGAATAATTATCATCATTAAAACAATACGTAAAACCATCAGCAACATCTAAGATTCTCCAAAATTAGATAAATATTGAACAAAAATTGAGATAAAAAATTATTTTCTCTAAGAATGAGTGTATTTTTGGTATTAGCTTCAAAATACTTGAGAAATAGCGTATTTTCAATTTTCCACAAAAAAACCTTTTAATTTAAGAAGGGTTAGGTTAGGTCAGGAGACTATGACTATAATCGCATTGATGAGAAAGTATTTATTATTCTGTTATTAACTTTTTTATAATTTTTCTACTTTTATTTACGGTAATAAACATTTCAAACTAAATACAGGGATTGAAGATACCGTCTTTCTACCTGCAAATGTTGCGCTCGACACACCCTCCTATATAATCCGTGCACTCGAACCACCGTGCGCTCGATGCACGCATTCGTGAAAAATATCTATTACAACCTTTCAATACTACTTTCACACTACTTACTATGTAAAATCATAATTATGAGGATGTAAGTGCAAAACTGAATGAAGAGGATGTAGATAATGCGGAAAAAGTTATGAGACCACCAGGAGATTTTGAGATAGTGTGTCGAAAATGTTATTAAGAAGAGAAATGCGTATGTAGTTTTACCCTCTAACCAGCCCATCCTGTTGCGAATAAATAATGAAGTACAACACAATAACAAACCTCAACAAAAGTGTGTATGTATAGAAGCCAATATATAAACCCAAACTGAAGGAATTTATCTAAGAGAAACCAAACGTAGTTGATAACAAAATATTGAATATTAATTACTCTGATTAATACCAAGTTTCTTAACTCAATTGCAGTTGTATTTATATTTGTGTATATATTATTCTCGTGTTAATTTTTCTAATTCTATATCTATTTATTTTGTATACCGTTAATGTAGCTTCTAACAGTAGTCATTTCTACTTCATTCACTTATTTCATATGAGTCATCAACTATAAATTAATTAATTTTCACAAAAATTTATTTTCGTTAACGGTTTCTACTTTGTTCTACGAAAAGGAAAAAAATGGAAGATTATGTTATTATATAGAAAGTGCGGATTTTGATTGTGAGTATTTAATTTTGAAAAAAAATGCCCTCGAACTATAGTTAAAAATATTTTTCAATAATATTGTGTGGAAAATTTAGCTTTTGGAACGCTATTTACCCAAATCAGTTTTGTGGAATGGACAAAGTAAAGTAAATGAAGGATTTATCAGTAGATCTGTAATGGTGATACGCGCAGGGATCATGCTTTGACAAACCTGTGACAGTTAATCTCTGGATTTAGACCGAATTTACATATGTTAATTCTACTGTAGAATAGCAACCCGGTATTACACCATTCGTGGTCTTACTAATCACATTAGCCCCCACAATTCTAATTATACAAGTTTGGAATAACGTTGATTTCCTTTTTCATGAGGTGTATTTTAAACTGTTTTGCACGTATTTATTCAATCATACAGGGTGAGCTTTGAATTTTAATGTTCTCATTAGTATTAAAGGTGAAAATTTTAAATTTTAAAACGTCCCTAGAAAATTGATAAAGGCTATTTATAAATCATGAAATAAAGAGGTTTT
The DNA here is from genome assembly GCF_026230105.1 of Diorhabda sublineata. NCBI lineage: Eukaryota > Metazoa > Arthropoda > Insecta > Coleoptera > Chrysomelidae > Diorhabda > Diorhabda sublineata. The sequence goes on along the minus strand of NC_079485.1, from coordinate 11,269,775 downwards.
ATTTAGAAAGTATATTATGATGTATTGTATTTTTCTCAAATATCATTCAATGAATGTATACAATACAAACAAGTTGATTTTTTTTCGATCCTATTTAAGCGACAATCCAAATAATCCAATGTGACGTGTGAAATTCGAGAAATTTGAATTTATAACCTAATTCACATTAACATATTATATTATAGTTTGCTAAATGTTTTTAGATTTGATAAGATGAATTAGAACAGCCAAAAAATATTTTAGTAGAAAAAGAGCAGAGTTTTTAAATAGATGCACAAAGAAAACATTGTCATGAAAGCTAAAGTTTCTATATCTCTTGTAATCAGGGGAAAATAGTTTAAGGTGAAACAGATATTTGGTTTTATAATTTAACGAATCGATTTTAACCTCTTATAATTTTGATGATTGAATAAAATAGACTCATTATTTAAATATTTACTCTAGATATTGCATTAATTAGAAACATAAAATGAGCTGTTTTGTCAGAATAAGATGGTTTTCAAAAATAGGAATGAATTCGACACTTCTACACTTATATAAATGACATATTTCATTATTTTTTTTCTAGTTGCATTAATGCATTATTTGCATTTATTTTCTCGTCTTGGAATGTTTGTAATTTAAATTTTGTGACAATTAATTGCTAACTTTTCATCTTTTTTCTTTATCATCATCAACGAATGTACACATTTACCCCCTTCAAATTTCTTGCACCCTATTACAGTTCTTAAATATCCTATGCTCTCTTTGTTATTTTTTGTTACCTGCTCAGTATTATAATACACACTGTCGCTTTATTTCTGTCTTCATGATTTAGACCTTTCCTTTTAAAATTTTTTTATAACATCTATTAGTTAAGTGGACAATTACAATTCTTCTATGTCATTCCTAAGACGTTTTTTTGGTTTTAGTAATTTTTTCGACAACATTCATAAATTTTCCAATATTTTAAAAGAATAATGAAAATAATACAATGAAAATATATTGTGTATGTATAAATTTACTACTTAATAATACTACAAAAAATACAAATTAAGATTTTCCATGTTTTAAATCAGAACACAAGAGGAGAAAATTATGGTCAATTATCACTATTGAGTTCGTATTAAATGATAAGAAATCAATCAGCAATAGTGGACGAATACTTTTAAATTACAGATGCTTGGAAGGATTAAAAGTAATAGAAAATCTCCTATTAAAGTTTTATTAAAGAACGAAAGTGGTTATTAGGGGTTCTTACTTAAATAGCAGTTTACCTTCAGTCTCTGAAGACGATAACTTGGTTATCTAAACGTACATCAGACAGTGTAATTGAGAGTGTTGGTGTAGGGATAGTGTAAACAGTGTGTTCACTATGAATATCGTCTACAGCTCCAAAAACTCCAGCTTAGTAAGTAGAACGTTGTAGTTGATGCGAAATGAAGCAAAACAGTAATGTTTTAGGATGAAAGTTTATTCTCATGGGACAGATTTTAATTTATATTGTTATTATTGAGCGGCATCTTATACATCGGTTTTGTACATATAGAAGTTAGATACTCTTCTGTATTTACTACTAAAAATAAATATGGTTTAATTCATAGGAGGATATTTTTATCAGATAAATTGAATCTGTGCAATTTTGTAGTTCGGATTGCAGTACATTAATCAACATTATCTATACATACTAGTGTGTGTCATAAAAAAAGATTGTAATTTATCACGAAAAATTAATTTCCATTTTATTATATCAAAATATGAATAAATACCTAGTAGATCCTCCTCAAACTTCAATCAATTATATGACCCTAGACGTCATTTCTATTGATCCACCTCTAATGTCCCCTAATATTTTAAGCATTGTGATTACAGACGCATCTTTAAACAAGATATTTTTCATTGTATGATCTTCAATGTATATGCATCTCCAGGTAAAAAAGACCTGTCTCACAAAATGATTCGATATGTAAAGTCTGTACGTATTACAATTGAGAATAAATCATATTATACTCGCTGAGATGGAGCAACTTTTCATGCGGACTGTACTACAACAAAATCTGTCTTGGATATTAGATTGATGCTACTGGGCTTACTTTTTCATAGCCTTAGGCGTTTCTATAAAATACGATGTATTCGACGATGAAGGTATACGAAGGTTTTAATTTGGTTGAGATGAATATGGTTTATAGGTATTTTCAAAATGTTTGTTACGAAGTTGTTCAACCGATTAATTAAAATTGTCTATTTTATGAGCTATAAAATAGTTTTTGTTGTTTGTGATTATTACTTTGTTATATTAAATTTATAATGAAATGTTAATCGTTGGTTGTAAACTAAAAATTTTGTTTACGACATGCGGACTATATTTATTTACAGAAACTAATCAAATGAAATATATTTTTAGAATCCATTTATTAAAGTACATATTCCAGAATTATTTTTTATTATTGGGAAGAATTTGGGGTATTAATGAATGCAACCCAAAAAATAAATAAATTGATTTGACATGAGAATAATAACATTAAAAAACATACAACAGATTAAAAATAAAATATAATGATATATCCATAACCACACGAAGATAGAAATTGTTTTTCTAGAAACAATACTAGAATATAAGATAGAAAGAAGAATAGGTAGAAGAAATATTGGGAAAACCTCAAATGAGGATACAGAAACAAAGGAAATGATGGAACAGTATCGATCAATTACTAAACAGTAATCCTACTCATATAAAATATGAATACAAACAAGGTAGAAAATTATAGATTATATGTACTGATGGAAAGGACAATTAAGGAAGGTGAAGAATTATATCTAGCATACATAGATCTGATGGCGACTTTTGACACTATAAATAGACTGAACACACTTTACTCACTAAACCAACACACATTTACACGGTTTGACGCGTGTTTCGATAACCAAGTTATTGTTATCCATTATATAAAGTAAATATGAATAGAGAGAAAATATGAAACTACTCAAAAGAAATGGAAATTTCAATCAATGGCTGTTATAAAAATTAATAAAAAGTACATACGAAATGCTATAGTAAAAAGAGGTGAATAAAAAGAAAGATAACTAGATACAAAATATATAAATTTGAAAAAGTTACAGTCAGTAATTTTTTATACGTAGATGGCTTAATTCTAATTCCTAAATATGTGATGCAGTATGAATATGGAAATAAATATGAACAAAAAGAAGATATTGAACATACTGTTTACACTACGACTACACCAACACACACAATTACTCACTAACATAATCATGACATAAATATAAATAAAAAAAATTGATAAAAAATTTATCAAATAATAAATTATTAGATGCATTTGAAAGAAATGAAATTGTTAAATAGAAGAACATCTTAAACAGGTACAAAGGGCCAATTTCTTACGGCCTACTCTATAGTTTAAGAGTCAAGGAATAAATGTGAAGATTCCCGCCAAGGAAGTTTTCCCGTTGGAATTAATTTTCAGTAATTTTTTAAGAATAAACAGAATTGTTCCTACATCGCAGACATCTTAAGTTTCCTCCGTTTGCAGAAAGATTTGTGTAGCTAGGATTGCACGTGTTTAAAGTCACCGTACCTCTATGGAATAGAATAAAGGATTAGGCCCATTAGGGTACTTTGTATAACGAATCCGTCGGCTGCTTACAGCTCAAAACTGAACAAAGTGCTAGACATTCAACAGGTCTCAATCATTTGATAATAAGGGAAAATATAATATGATTTGATAAAATTTTTTTCTAATCTAAAATTTTCTTAAAAATTAGAAAAATTTTACTTCCATGAATATTCCAAGACTTTATCACTTGTTTGGAAGCAATTTAATACAAAATAATCTTTTTAATTTTGATTACTTAGTTTAGGTTCCCATTCTAATTCCATTGCTCCATTTTACTTGTAACAAAAAGCTGTATCTGGTACAATATTAAAAGAGCTATAATTCTAAGTTTCCTTTATTATTGACTTGTATTCGTCATAATTGTCAGAAACAGTAACAGTGATGATTGATGTTCCTTTTGATTATTATCGACTCACTAAAGGAGCAGTAAGCATAGTTAACGTTTTACGGCTCGGAACTATAATAGTTCCAGTTAAAAATCTTCTATTATGATAGAAATGGCTAGAATATAAAAATTTTTACACAAATAAGTGATACAAATTGAATTTTATGGTCACACTCTTACAAACTGTTATATTACAAAAGTTGACTGCTTCTGTGTGTCCAAACCCCAAGTTGTCAAATTATCCACGGCAACCCTATAAATATTGTGCGGATGACGCAGTCATATATGTATTTATTGCTTCTCTACGAATTGCGGGCTATCTCTACTGGATTTAAAGCCGTAAGAGGTAAATGAAGCATCACGATATGAGTGGACTTACAAGGGTTATCTGAACAAAGATTGGCAACATTTACATTTTATAACTTTGTTGATGGTCATCTGTAAGTAATTTAAATGAAATATGGCAGGCAAATGCTTCTTTTTGGGGAGAAACTTCACAGATGAACGGAGGGTTTAGACTACCACATTCCCTATATCACGGTGTTTCCAAAAACAGAAGTATTGCCAAATTAGACGTGAGTGATTAATCATCTGATATTTTTGTGCATGGAGTTTTTTATGTTTAGATTATTTTTTGAATTCCAAAATAAATTGTATGCTATACAAGATATAAGGCATATTCAAACTATCGACTGTCATTTGAAAATTTAGTTAACAGCAAATAAAATGTCTTATTAATTATTATGAATGTTTATGTTTATATCACTCTTTGCAATCTTGTTACAAGAAAAAAATTATTTAGTCTCGCACTGTACAAATAACAAGCTTCACCACTCCATTAAAGAGTAGGCAAATTTCCGACTACGATACGGTCAAAGAAAAGTATAACAACTATATTACAATATATGAACCAGAGAATATTTGTATGCTATTGTCCGAGGCGTTATATTTTCCAGAAACAAGAGGTTTGTAACAACAACGTATGTAAAGCTAGAATGGTCAAGTCGGCAGAATCACTCGTTTCATAGATAAAAATTTAGTACACAATGCTGAAAAAAATTACTGCTGCTGGTGAAACGAGATTTTGGGGAAAATATTTTTTGCCATTTATTCATATTATTCAGTGCTAACATAGCGATGCAAGAAGTATTACGGTTAGAATATGAACTGATAGAATCGAAAGACGTCACTATTTAGTGGTTAATAATTAGTGATGCTGTTATAGCCAAGGATTTTTGAAAAATAATATATTTTTTTAAATTTTCAAACCAACTACTGCTAATATAACGACGCCAGCAGTCTCAAGAGTTGGAAGGAGAGTGCTGCTGTGTATATATATTGTGTTTATTCAAAAAATCAAAACAGCAGACAAGAACGTAGTTTTCAGTCCAAGCGAAAAGAAGTCTGGCATCACTTGTCTGGAATTGTATTCCATCCCGTTTCACACCATATTTTCCATAAAATCCGTGTTCAAAATGCTAGTTTCAATATTCTAATATAATTGGATCTAATTTTTTAAGAACTATGTTGTGAAGAGAAAAAAATTTATCGATTTTATTCTCAAAATTTTCAAGTTTTTTTGGAAGTTTTAAACGCGTTGTTCGATTTTGATATAAAGATGGTAATGGATGCAGTTTTTTGAGCTTTAAAAATGTTATCCAGAGTGCAAAATCCGTTTGTTGAAACATCTCTGAATTATTCTAATGAATAATCTTTCTTTTAATTTTTTTGACTTTTTTCGTTCACGATATCTCACTAACGATTAAAATAAAAAAGATAATCCATGAAAATCCTCTTTCAATTACACTAGTACCCATTTTAGAGTCTCCTCCCAGCTCTTAAGACTGCTGGCGTCGTTATATTAGCAGTTGAGTAGTTGACTTGAAAAAATTAAAAAAAAAATATATAGCGGCAATACTAATTCAACACTACATAGTAACGTCACTCGATTCTATCAGTTCATGTGCTAGTCTTATTCTACCCATAATACTGCCAAAAATTTTTCTCGCTTTGCCGGAAGTATTAATTGAGCACTTATTAGTGGCAATTTTACCAATACCAATTTTTAAAGTCGTCTTTAAGCCTTATAACTGCTCGTATCGTTATGTCAACAGTAAAATATATGAATTTTTTTTTTTCAGAAAAACCTATTTGTTTATAAAGGCAATACTAATTAAGTACTAAATTATTAGCTTATGCTCCTTTCGTTACAACTGTATGATTGCGCGGTCACGGGAGGTAGATCGCTAGCTCAGTTAAAAGTTCTCATTTTTGGTCCACCTATCACAGCACCAAATATCTGTTTTCAGCAGTAAATTAGCACTAAGTGAGCACAACATTTTGATCTATGGAACGAGTGATTCTGCCTATCAAGGCCTTGAGAGACAGTTGAAGTATAATTATAAATTGAAACCATATCTTGGAACACCCTACTTGGAAGATGTAACTTAGTTAAAGGGCGAGGGTGAGATTAAAACATTATAATAAGCATAGTGAATTGATACATTCTACCTATAATTTAATAACTACAAGCTCAACTAGAGGAAATATTAAGAAAAATTGAAAGTAAATGTAGATGCCAGTAAATAGAGAAGGAAGTAGAGGGAAAAAGAATAGCAAGGGGAAATTATTTAACATGATGAAGAATTCTCGAGTAATATCGTTAAGAGCATAGATAGAGAAAGTGAAAACAAAAATTAATGTAGAAAAATAATAGGGGGAAGACAGTCAAAGAAGGATACTAACAAACTTAGTTCCACCAAATAGATCAAACCTGCATGCATCGACTTTGCTTTGTATGTATCTATGTTTGTGATTATGCTTCATAATTCAAAGAGCAATCCATAAGCGATTGAACCAGGGTTTCAGCTTCAGTTTCATTTATTTGATAAGAATTTTTTGATACTTTACAGTATACGTAAACGTTATGAAAACAATTATGAATAATGACTCAATAATAATGATACCTTAATGTACATTTTTTTCCATTTTATATTTAACATATTATACAGAGTACACTTTTAAATTAATAATTAGCAGAATGAAAAACATTTGAAAAAATAATATTTCACAATTTTAAATTGAAAACGATATGAAAAGCATTTATAATGCTGTTGAAAAGTTACTTATAATCGAAAGGTGATATTGTTATATTGCAAAGTAGATAAATTATACTGAACATTATAATTATTTACTATTAACCTCAATAACGATGTTAGATAGGAGAATATGGTTTTATATATAATATTAGACATTTTTTACCTTATGTTATGGAATGAATCTACTAAAGAGAGTACAAAGGACAATTATGTGATTAAAAAGAGCGGCTGGAAGGCTTTAACCAAATTTTTCAAACATATACGGAGGGTCTAATTGATAATAATATATAGGACAATTTTACATTGACCTAATCACCCTGAAATCATGGTGCGATTCAAATCTTCTTCTGTGACTCAATGTTTCTAAAACTTTCATTAAATAAAAATACATTGCAGCTTTTTGTATTAAATAACACCAGCATTAATGTCGTTGAATCTTTAAAATTCTTAGGGCTTGTTGTAGACAATGCTTTGAAATGGGAGTTATATATTGGCGCTTTATCGAAAAAATAAGTTGGCTTATTTTGAGCTAAGATCAGTTTCCCAAGAACTAAACTTATCTACCTCTACAATCTATTATATCCTTCCCTTCTGGGGTACGTGTGGTGCAAATGTTCAAACTAAAAAAGAGAGCTGTTAGATAGCTACCTACTCCATGTTCAATATTAGTTAAGGGCTCAATATTTCACAATGTAAAAAATGCACAATTGAATCTTTTCCCGCATCCGGAGATTTTTAATACAAATTTTTACCTATTATAGGATTGTCGCATGGTTAGTTTTATTATCTATATTACATATAGAAATTTTCACATGTACATTTTCAAATGTAATTTTGTTATTCATTGTAGTTGTCTCGTGTATACTTCGATTTTATTTTATTTGTGCCTTTATTTAGTTATTTGTATAAAGGAGAAATATTGAAATTTTGAATATTTTATGTTTCCGAATGACGTATACTAAAAAGTACATGTAAGAAGTAGGGTTATGTGTATCATCCATATTTTCTATTAAGGCTATGTTATTTTAACTGCATAAGGTCATCCCTACATTTTTTCCAAATCTGGTTTGTTTTGATTTGAAGATTGTTCATTGTCCTTATTCTAATGGGACTTCCTATGTATCGTAAGTAACATAATTTTCTATTAATTAAATAGTGTATGAAAATCACATCCACTTGTCTGTGGCTCAAGGGTTTCTACAGAAAATAAAATTTTTCCATATACCTTCCATCTCGAAGAGTGCATTAACAACGTGGAAGCCACTTAAGAGTTTCTATTAGCCGTAATATATTTTTTCGATAAATCAATTTTCAATATCAAATGCAGGCATAAAATGATATAATTATTTTTTTACGAAATTCTACTTGTGCTTCGCTGATTGCTTGAATAAAATATTAAAAAGTAGTCTTCCGAAATAAACTCATCAGAAATTCAATTTTATCGAAAACAAGTTTAATATAGATGGGTTTCCAGTTCTTCATACGAGCACTCAAGCAAACCGTTCCTAATATACAATAAACTAACAGAATGATTTCTGATTAGAGAATTTTATAGAATGAAACAATTAATATCATTTTTCATTTTCGGAAAAGCAAGCAGTCTGCAATAAGTTTTCTTCTTCACAGGAGCCTCAGTTAGTGGGGTATATAATATTAAAAGAAATGAAAACAACGAGGCACTTAGCTCCCCAAAAGAGATTTCTGGTCCCTGAACGTTAGATTTTTGTGAAAACACAACAAGGTGAATTATACAGTTCTCTTTTAGGAATAAAATACCCATACTAAACAAAATTCTATTGAAAATTAATAACTAAAAACATTAGACAAATACCAAATTTTGTTTGCAAAAGACGATATCGTACAATTACTTCACTGGAAAAACCTCATTTTTCAACAAGATTCAAATCATTCATGTTCTATAAAATACGGGCTTCTCTTTGACATCACTTAATAATGTGTCTGAAATGGCTTCTTTCCAAATAATTTTTTAAACAATCGCTACACCGCGAAAATAGCGTTTCCATATGCACAATCTCGATAAATCGGATCGGTTAAAATATTTATTTCATTAGCCATCTCATTGTGTTGTTTTAAAAACACTAACCATTTCTGGAGTAGTCATATTAAATTAACAGTCTCGAACGAACTCGCTTTCCTTAATTTGTAAGTAGAAACTAATATCCATTTAACACCAAAAATTGTTATTCACCATATTTACCCAAGGATGAACACAGTCTTTCTATGGGTCTTAAGGATGAACACAGTTTTTTTATGGGTCTTAACATTAATCGTTCTGTCAGATTTATCTAAAAGTTTGACAGATGATATCAGAAACATGACTCTCAATAATAATATCATCAGTAGGTAGCTACAGACCAAATAAATTTGGTCTATGTAGTACCGAGAGGAATCTGATTAGAAAGAATATTTGTAAGTTAAGGTAAGTAATACGTTCATAATCAATTGTTTATGGCTTTAACATTTTATTGTGTACTTGATGGTTATGATGTGTCCTTACACTTGAAATGTATACAGTATACAGCCTGATAATGAAGTAATAGTTTGTCTCTAATACGGATTTATTCATTTCACCCCAGAATAAGCTAAAAAATAACCGTGTCTTCTTAGCTGCCAGTGCAGGATCATACTTTCTATTCTGAAGGATAAGGAGCAGATTTGAACGCAGAAGTTTACTACAGGTATGATCGATGCTTTTATTTTTTATTCGTTACATTATTGTCATATGTTTTACAGGATACATGTGTAATATAATATTTGCAATGATATGGGGGTGTCCTCAAGTATATCTTATTTGTAGCAGGAATACCTATAATGCCATGTTAGCTATTTATTTATGAATATGATCTCTGAAATTCATTTTATTGTGTAAGTAGAGTATGTGATATTGTTGCTCTTAGAGTTATTTTATGATCTATTTGTTTCAATATACGCTAAACTGAACCAATATAAAATGGTTGGATAAGTACAATAATAAGAGATAATAGAAAGATTACCAAATTAAATGCGATATTCGGTTTCCTTGTGCGTTACACCACTGAATTGAGTAATTAATGATATTTTGTGGCAATTTTGATGTTCGAGCCCTTAATCCCTGTGCTGTTGCGCTTCGGAGGTTCGATTAATTCATTTCATAGGGACTAGGGACTTTCACAAGTGCTCGAATCCAATTAGGTATAAGTCACAATGGATTGTCGGATTCGTTCATCAATAAAATGACTTGCACCTTCCGCAAACATATTTTCTACGTTTGGCAGAGTAAAATCGTGAATCGGGCTTTTTGCCCAAATGGCTTTCTCGCAGATAACGTTTTTTACTGGTAGCTGTTTATCAACAACTCATGAAACGACATTTTACACCCTTACATTATTGCTGTAGAGATAAATCACAATAGGAGGAAAGGCTTCTTTCATAGATTATAAAGCCATATTAAATTATACTTGGGTGGGGTGAAGATATGAGTGCGCATATTGAAGTAATTTGTTAATTTTTGTCAATTAATTATATAAATTGCTTTTCACCTTTATTAGATTCGACAAACTATGAAAGCTATATATATATATATATATATATATATATATATATATATATATATATAAAGCTATACTATAAAGCTGGTAATTTAAATAAACAAATGAATTCTGATTGGAGGTAATGGCTCAAAAGGGGATTTCCACTTTGAGTGTCGCCCTTAAGTATTGCCCATATCATTATCTATTTCATTTATTTCTAGAAATAAATCACTTCGTGCTCCACTAATAAAAGCTGTTTTTTTAATAAATTATAATTTCAATTTGATATTAGTGATTTATATTATTTAGCGAAAATATGTTTCCAAAAATTTAACTTCAACCAAAACCACTTACATTAATATTTCTGTAAGAAAGTAGTGATTTATGCAACAAGTGCATAAAGTGACACGAATGGAAAATTCCATGAGTAAAAAAAGGCACTTTATGCACATGTTCCATATATTATTTTTTCTACAGCTCTATACAAAAAAATAAAATTCATATAGAAATTAGGAATATTTTAATTACACTTCTTCGGTAAATTACAATTAATAATGAAACGCAATATGATTGAAGACAACGATATTAAGAAAAACTAACAACTAAATGATATATTTTCGTTTCACTCCGCAATTTAAATATTGAAAACGCAATTGTTGAGTTGAATTGTATTGTGAATTTTCGATCCAGTCATGCTTGTGTCTGTTTTATTACCAAATAGTCATATTGGTTTCTTGATTCTCATATGATGTAGAAGGTTGGTTCGAAAAACTTGCTATTATTTTTTCCTTGTGAAATTCATGAAGCACAATTTATTTTGTGTTGAGACAATTGCTCACATACCCTTCGGTAACAACAGTGGATTTCCATCCTCCATGTTGTTTTAATTGAAGAATGTCTCCACCCGAATCAACTAGAAGCGTTGCCGAAAAACGTCGAAATGTATAACCTGTACCTATATTCTTCTGGATACGGTAAACTTAAATATTGTGCAATTAACAATAGAAGATTCGAAAAAGTGTTCATACAAACAACTTGTTTGGTACATTTTCCATTTCCATTTCCTTTTTTAATATATAATCCAAGCCGTCGATTTACAAGGTATTTATCATCAGGAAATTAATGGAAATTAAGATAAAATGACAACAGATGTAAATATTTATGTCTATTTCCATAGAAATTTAGAAAAAAACGTTATAGTGATTGTGTCACGTTTGAAGGAAATTACTCTATCAAATAAAACAGAATTTGGCTATAAAATTTTCTTATTTATCGATGTGTTAAATAAATGTTGCAATAAGCCCTTTTTCACATCATTTAGGAAGATATTTCTCTAACCAGACCGCATACCTACTAAGGCAATGGAAAATTTTCTTGCTTTGATGCTGCTTTATATTTAGTAGAATTCAACTTATATGTTTTGAGAAACAGGCATAATAGAGTTAGTAATTTTGTATTATTCAGCAAATCGACAATTCATTCACCAGTGATGAATTCAAACCCGGAAGGTGATTTATAAATAAGTGCTTTGATCTAAACCCTTTTAAACCTTTTATTTTTGGATGTAGGTATTTATTTTTATCGATCATATCTTCCATTACACACCTACTATACAAAATGTTGTAATCAGTGTTCAAAACAAACAAAAGCCAGACGAGTTTCACTGGGAAATGATTAATAACTACCTTTTAATAAAATTTCAACTATGCAATCACGGATTATTTAACATATGTTGACAAAATACCTCATACTTTTTTGATAATGACTTTATTAAAAAATACATATGCAGATATACAAAGCACAACAAATGAGAAAATTATTATATCTGATATATTCAGAGATGTACAAAATTTCTAACGCCATTTGTGCAACTTTTTAGTTATACGCTCCATCTCTTTTTCATCAAGTAATTAGTCTAGTAATGATTGATGTAGTTTTTTAGTGTTTATTTAGATTGGCTAGAAATCTTCAAAATTCGTATCAATTGGGATTAAATTGTTGAGAAGCTTGAAAAGTGAATTAAGCAGAAATTTTGCAGCAAATCGTTAACGAAGATGAAAAATAGGTCTTAAGAAATGGACACAATGACTAGACCAAAGCATCGCAGCCGCAATAGCGAAAAAAGTAGTGCTTTGGTGATTGGTGACCAACTAAATCAGTACATGTGATGTGTATAATGCACAATTGGAATCGAGCTTAGCTAGAAAAAGATCTCGCCGTAGTTGTTAAAACGCACGACCCCATACTGCAAGAATCACGCCAAAAGAACTATTCCAGTGGGGATGGACGGTTTTCCCACAATCTGCATATTCTACAGATAATTCCTGATACGACTATCAATTGGTTCGTCCGCTGGTGATAGTCTTCCTTAATCTGGAAATAATATCGACCAGTGTAACAGTACTTACATGCATATTATTTCCAAAGATGCCAGAATTTTACTCTATTGCCAATACTGATAATTTAAAAAGAATGTAGAAAAAAATAACAAAACAAGTTGTTACAATTTACAGGAAGTCGTCAAAAGATTATTTTGAACAGTAATTAATACTTTGTTAAGACTTATTCGATGATAACATAACAATGGTAAAACTAATAATACAAAGCGAACGATTCTTTTCATTTTCAATAAATATGTTTTGAATTGTTATCTGAAAGTAGTTACGTACGGCACTGGCGTAACACGGTAGGCTCATTCGGAATAAACTGTAGGTATAAACGCAGTCCAAAACCAGATCTTTGGGTAATTCAAGTAGCAGCTACGAAATGGGTTCTTCAAAAACAGTGGGCGATCTTAACTTTTAATAACTACCTTTCCATGTAGAAGATCGCCTACTGGTCACAGGACCGTATTTAAAAAAGTTTGAATTTTAATATTAAAATGCTATATATTTTTATTTTTTTCACAGTGAACTATACGAATGAAATTGGAAATATGTCACACCAGTTTGTATGATATATAAAAAATTGGTATAATCATTCAACATATTGAAATAATCAGAGCTATTTAGCATTGTAAGCTTTTATGTTCTACATAACATTTTAAAAAATTCGAATATTGATGGAAGCGATTTTTCAATAAAATGAGAATGATGTAATTTTTGTCAGAGCGAATATTTTTTCCGTGATTGTCATCTAATGAGTATTTGACAAATATTAACAAAGAACCAGCAAATGGATGTCTTCTTTTTCTAATAACATCATTAAGTATATAAGTGGTTATTTTGAAACTTTCTGGATTCTATTTCAGTTTAAAATAAATTTAATCGTACATTTTTCTGTTTCAATCCATTTATTCTATCCTAGAAATGACAATTTATTCACATCTCTGCAGATATCATAAGAATCTTATCACTATTTATTGTTCTTTATTTTGTATGTTTTCGTTTCTCTATCTCCCTGGGTATTACTGTCGCTATCCATATTTTTAACATTATTTGAACAAATTATTAGAATTTTAGGTCCTTTAGTATTTTCTGTATATATAGCAGATATGAAAAACTGTTTAAACTACGCCAATATACTACATTATACTCATTTATACGTTTCCTTTTCAGCATCCGATATTCCAATTGTTCAGGATGGATTTAGTGTCGACCTTAATAACATGAAATTAGTTTTGAAAAATCACAATTTCAAATCTTGTGCACTGTTTTTTGGTTGCAACAGACAACAACTACCTTATGTAACTACTAATTTCGTCATAAATATTCATAACGAAAACATACCAATTGTGAACGAAGCAAAAAACTTCAGTGTTATTTTAACATCATTTCTCTCTATAGAGAGTCACCTCAAACATGAGCTGAAATGCCCTATTAGAAAGATTACATCTTCTTAAAAACATGTGAGAGCGACACATGTTTAGTTTTATTTATAGAATAATAAAAAACGGTCAACCTACTTATTTGCTCAATTTATTCTATACTCTCAACCATCCTCACCATAATAGAAATAATAACTTTTATAGAGTACCTCAATATTGCAAGGCTAACTTTAAGAAATCTTGTATACCTACCCCGCTTCAATTGTGGAATAGATTGCCGGAAAACCATTCTTATTTGAATATATTTGGGTGGAGATAAAAAAGTACCTTCTAAGTAAGCAAATGAGACAATACCAATAAAACACATGGAAGGTTACCTTACAGGAAAATTGGTTTTTTTCGCGTTACAGTTCTGGTTCTATTCTAGTCTCATTTGTTTCACCTCCTCCTCTAATATCTTCCCCGCTCGATGCTCTGGTATATTTATTGTATAGGTAGAACAAATCTCATTCTTGGATTTTGCTACATAAGAACAAATCTTGTTCTTATGTATTTTTCTATTTAAATAAAACCTTTAGAATTTTGGTGAAATAGATATTATTTGTAAGCAATTTTTTCATTTCACCTATGTTATTTTTTATGATGACAAAAGTTCACTACATTTACCTTTAGAATCCTTTGGTTATTGAAATGTGTATTATTATTTTCATTTTTTGATGAGCGAATACTGCCCTGACTAGTAGCCTTCGATTCTTAAACAACTGTATGTCATCAAGAATAATTTTGTTTTAAGATTATAAAAGTTTCTTTTTTACTGTTACATGAAATGGGTTTTGGTTTTCTTCCGCACTTATTTATTACTGTATTGATACATAATAACAGTATGTAACAGTAGGTGCAGTATAATTTTGCGCGCCATTTTATGAAAGGTATATATTTGATTGATAGAAGAGGTACTAAGTTTTCAAATTGAATAAATAATCCCGTATTGACAACTAAGATGCTAGAAATAAATAATTGAATAAAATCAATCTCAAATCTACTGTTGATTGGCAAATTGGTAATTATAGAAATGTAACAGTAATAATCAAAGTAATCACACAAAATTAGAGCTTTAGTTTAAGGGCTCAACCAACAAATCTCATCAAACTTGCTTCTAATATATTGAGCTGGAAACTGATGATTTCAAAATGGAAACAAGTGAAGAACATGTTAGTGCAATCAAGCAGTTGTATAACTTTTTCTACTGAACAAATCAAGTCACGAAAGTTACACAAAAAAATTAAGTTATGACAAGACCAGATAATCCAAAGTTATCATGTGGAGAGATGATGGCGAAGCAATGGAAAAACAGACAGATTGAAATCCTCGAGAGGGAAGAAAAAACTACAAACTAGAAGTATCAAAGGTTTCCAAGAAAATAGTATGGGATCGAGGAAGGGTAGTAGACTGCTGTATAGAATTATATTGAACTAAAATATAAAATTGAAGGGTGGAGATGGTACAAATAAACACGCAAATACTTTAATACGCCTCTGCAGCGAACATGTATTCTCATCTACTATATGATGGAACAAGCGGTGAATTAACCGAAATAAGCAAATTTTTTCTACTCTGCCCGTTCCACCCTGTATTCATCCTCGCCAGATTTTTTCCTCTTTTTGTTTACGATTTGCCCTAATTTTACCAGAAGATGATTTATATATCTGAGTATATATTCTTCATTCCAAGTCAACCCGCAAAATTAATATTATTTTGAGTTAAATGTATCAATATATAATTAACAAATTCTTTGAATGTATTTCTGAAAAACTATATGATACACTACTCACATTAATGATTAACTATAAAAAGTGAATAATATTTTATCTTCTTGAAATAAAAACATATTATACCCAATTTACAGTTAAAGTGAGACAATAATGCATGGGAAATATTCCTTTTCAATTGTAGATCCTGTTTCTACTAATTTGTTGTTGGGTGAGCAATTGTGCTTCTACTCAAAGAATTCCGACTTCTGTTTATATTAAATGAACTAGAACTAGATGACATTTCTACAGTTTGTGAATTCACATGACCTTGTGCTACCCAACTAGTTTCTAATATATACAACGTTCTTTCTTCCCATGAAACAAATCGCAGTCCCATTAATGCATTTTCAAACTCATAACACGTTAATGATTATTGAAAATATTGTTTCAAAATTGATACAAAAAACTTTGGTAGATGATTACCTGAATACAATTACGCTATAACAGTTTTCACAGTCCACACTTTTTGGAGATATCATTCCTAGAAGGTGATAGAAACATGACATTTTCAATATTTCTTGTAATCACTGATGTTTATTCTGTATTCCTGTTTATTTATAGAGGGGTGAAATTTGTTACCTTTATTATAAATTTTTTCCAATATTCAGCTTAATAAAAAAATTATGTTTCGAATTTGTTGATAGCATTTCTTAATCTTAAACTTTTTCCTTGAACGAAAGCATCCACCAGAGATAAAAGTACCCACATATTTTTTATTTAAACTACTTATTGAGAATGAAGAATAGTAAAAATAGAGAAAAATGAGAATGATATACAAGTCATAATAAGTGTTTTATATAACCATTTCCATCGTAATGTGTTCTAGGTGTCTTCGATTCTCGAAAACGTTCAAATATTTGGAATATGTTTGTTGCTATAACATGCTTCTTTGATACGATTTATTCTTCAAATAGTTCAATAGTTCAGATTAAATATCGGTGGATTATAAACCTCTAATTTCGGTAACCCGAGGTATAGAAAGATTTAATTCTGGAGATCTAGAAAGTTAATGTTTCGGTCATTCTTAGCC
The DNA here is from genome assembly GCF_026230105.1 of Diorhabda sublineata. NCBI lineage: Eukaryota > Metazoa > Arthropoda > Insecta > Coleoptera > Chrysomelidae > Diorhabda > Diorhabda sublineata. The sequence goes on along the minus strand of NC_079485.1, from coordinate 11,252,541 downwards.
AATCTAACAGATATCTGAATATTGCTTAAAGTTCTGACTCAAATGTACGGAAGCCCTATCGAGTATGAACATTTACATGTTTTGCCTAATATAGAGTAGGATATCCTCAAATGTCCAGAAAGAATTTAATAAAACTGTAGCAAGCAATTCTATTCTATAACTGAGGTAGAAATTGTGGTCCAATTAATTTGTCTGTGTGCAATTTTTCTAGAGCTTACTTTTAGGACTTGATTGATTTCATTGAGTATGTATTGTTCTTCCTAACTACTCAAGAACAAGTGTCGGCTGTATATCTGTGTACATTTTTAGTATCCCACAGAGATTGATAAATGCTGTACGCAATTTTCTAGGCCATAATAATGCACGTTGATGATTACAGTGTTTTTATATATGTTTTAAAATGAATCACTCAAACTACTAATAACATACAAATTAACACGGAAATGATAGACTATAAACTTGAAACTAAACTGCAATTTGTGAATCTTGGTGGCAGTTTGACAAAATCCTACTGAAACAATAACTTTTGAGAAGCCACGATTAATTATACCAGACGACTGTAAGATTGTAATTATAATAAGGTACCACATGGAAAGGCCGATTCTGTCACCAGACTGGAATCAATAGAGCTACAAATGGGCCCAGAACCCTTTCTGTGTGTAGCTGAATGTGTAACTATTACATCTTTAAGAAATCTGGTCGCGATCTAATCAATCAAGTGCTCCTCTTCAATAAGCACAAAAGCCGGTTTTTCACCGGACATAGTCATCTTAGATGTTATAGGTATCATTGAAAATCCGTAATACCGGTGGTGAATAGGAGGGAGAAACTGTCATCGGAGAGGTTTAAATACTAGTGCAATCTTTACAGTTTTCTTAGTGACGCTAAAAGTTTCAAGCGAAGGTGCCTTGTTTTTCAAAGGACATAGGCATTTGATAGTTTTAAGTAGGGCACGATGCGCAATGATCGCTTACCACCACTAACCAAACTATGAACTATCTATTGTTTCTAAGACAAGCTGTGTATGTGCTTTTCAAGCATTATTTTAATTTTGTTTCTATCTTTACTTTGACACAAAAATCATAACATCATTATAATTTTGTCACTTGAATTATCATATGAATCTGTTAGATGATTTCCATATCATCCGTATTTACTGATAAGATGGGAAAATTAGTTTATAAAAACCAACACTAGGAAAATAAATACTTTTCATTTTTTTACTGAAGAAGAAATAATACCCAGACATGTTTCCTTCTTATGACTTATTTTTGTTTTGAATGACATTTACTTTATAAAAATCTCCTCGAAACTTCCAAATTTTTCCCAAGTATTGCTTTGGTATATCTATTATTTTTATTAATTTCTATTTTTTTATGAACTTCTTCTGTTCTATTGGTTGTGGGGATTTTAATTGTACAAAATGAAATGGATATTTTTCGTTCTAGAAATCCAATTATATTTATAAATCAAATATTGTAAATTAGAAATGGAATACATTACTGAAAAGTTAGTATGATAATCCATAAAATTTCGTTAAGAAATACATATTTTCACCATTACCTTGTTTTTTATTTGCTCCATGAAATATTCAAAATATTTTTTGTGCAGAAAAATAACGTATAAATGACATTCATAACCGATGGTTTATTCATATTCTATTCTAAAACATAAATTATAAATTAGTTTTGGTGAAATTACAAAACCGTTGAATACTCTCCTTCCGATATTCTACGGCTGTGGTAATGATTCAGAAAAAAACATTCCATCTGCATGTCAAATATTTACTTGACATTACCAATTGTATTGTGAGATTAGAACGTCATTCTTCAAACTTAAAAAAAAATGAATAGACGAGCTGATGATTCGTCAACCGTCAAACCTCAAACTATTCATTACAATTTATAATCTCTAGTTAATCGTTACAAAGAAAACTTCTCTCTGTTTTTTGCTATTTTCTATGTACCCCATATAATTATATACTCACTCACATACATATATAAAAAAGATCTGAACCTGTTTTGCATACGGGAAACTGTAGCTCATACGGTTCGTTTGTATTGAGAACTGTAACTTGCTTGAGCTTTACAAAACCTGAAGGATGATTGTTACCTGCTGCTTACCAATTTCAATCTCACCCCACATCAGTTAGATTGGCTGAGAATATCTTAAATTTTTTGTGATTTTTTTTCTTCGAAAATGGCTAATAGTTTAGGGTTTAAAATTGAGTATTGTTATGATAAAAGTCGCTATCAGAAAAATTTGTTAGATAATATATCAGGTGATTATCACCTGACATGTAACTGAGATTTATTGTAATACCAGCTGGTATTCCTTTTTGGAACCGTTGATGGTATTTATACGAATCACTAAAAATTAGGCGTGTTTTTGATAATCAAATTATCGTCCTCAGAAACCGAAAGTAAACTCGCTAAACAGTTTTTCTTTGATTTCCCAAGACGATAAATTAGTTATCGAGACAATATCAACATCTAATTAAACTAAGTTATTGAGGTATTTGTTACTGTTAAATATTTTTGAAAAACAAGTTCAAATAAACTCTCTGGACAGTTTTTTATTATTTCAATTTCCAACAGCTGCAACCTTGGCTCCTGAGGTGTGGTCAAATGTGTATTTGTAATTTATTGCATCATGAAAAACTAAAAATATATAGAGGGTGTACTATTCAACCACATTTTTGTCAATAGATTATTTTATTGTGAAGGTGTATACTTCTAATCGATATGAGCAGATGGTCTGGATTATTTTGGAAAAACCATTTATTCAACATTTTTTTCTTGTAAACCTAACAGAAATAGTGGCTTTGTTACTTTACTAATACACTGTACATAAGATTCATCACATGGTATTTTGTGAGTAATTGACAGCCTTATTGACATATTTGACCAATATTTGTATCTATAATATACTAATATACTACTAAAATATGGTCCGTCAAAATTTTCGACCCCGCATGTTTAATTCCATCGAAGCTTTTAAATTTTTATCCTTGAACTCGGCCTTCAGCTTTGAGAACAAAAATAGTTGGGCGGAGCAAGATCAGGGCTATATGGTGGATATGAAGCCACATTCTTGTATAGCAGCCTTGGAAAGCAAAGCAGAGTCCTCATATAGCGAGCGTACAGCTTGGCTGATTTTGCCGCGTCTATTTTTTGATAATTTTTTGACGCAATTGCCTCCTTGAGAGTAGGTAATATGCTGCGTTAACAGTTGTATTTGATTACTTGAAGTCAATCAAAAGGATATCCTCGCAGTACCAAAATATTGTTCATTGCCATCAATTTTTTGGTTATTTTCGTCGCCTTCGCTTTTTTCGGCACAAACTCTCCTTTTCATCACGATATCTATTGGTACTACTGATACTAATATTTTTGTCGGCATTCTCAGTCACATATTTCATACAGTAGTCAAAGAATTTCCAATACTTAGGAAGCTCTACTATAATAAAATGGATCGAAACAATAAGTTGAAACTATTTTTTTGTGCAAAAAATATTCATTTCCACATGGAAATTATTGTGTTCATTTTAATTAAATTAAATTAAATTTAATAAGTTGTGGATAAAGTCAGCTTTTTTATCAAAATAGAACAAAAATTTTTAATAAATGTTCTAAGTATAAAAAAAGAGTTAATGTGCTTAAAATTTGTGATTTTGTGTTTTGTGAGATTGCGGATCACTCAGAAACATCGGTGTGAAGTGCAAAAAACCATTTCAAAAATATGTGATGAAGATATTGCGTACTAATTTGATTCTAATAAATTAATAATAATCCATGTTTAGGAAGGTACGTGAATTAGGTCCCCACAAAAAAGTTGATGTGACTACAGATAAATATCAGGTTTTATCTAGATTTGTTGTATATTCAATATCTCAGGCTTTTATGATCGACAACGAAACTTTTTCAACACATACTTGGATATTTTAAGTACTTGTTGGGTTTTAGTACAGAAGCATAAAGCTATTAGCTAGTTATTAAATAAGTTAATCATCATCCACATGAACGTTTATTTAAAGAGGGGTTCTATTTTTAAAATATCATTTTTATGTTTAAAACATATTAATACGTTGCCACATCATAATAAAATTAATAATGGTGCACCACTTTGCCTCTTATGCTCCTTATCGCAAGATTTGCTCTTCTTGGGGTCGCTATAAAATTTAAAAACTGAGCATTAATTATTTAGATGAAAGAAGAATCCTCAATTTGAAAAATGAGCTTAAAATGATAAAAGGAAAAAACGATTTCTTGCAAAAATATACCATACATTATACATAAAGGAGACGAAGAAACGCAAAGAACCACGTAGATGACGGGGTGGAAGAGAGACACTAAGCATAGCAGTGGTTATAAAATGCGAAAAATCCATCCTAAATACTGGAATAAATGTTGACGCATAAACAAGCGTACAGAAGAACTGATTGACCCCGTTAAATAGATGTAGCAATGAGGAGGAACCTTGTGGTAGTTGTGGCTTTAAATAAGACTTTCTCACATTTTTCAAAGGCTTTCGACAATGGAAAAATAGAAAGTACGTGATAATGTGAATAATGCAAGCGGTTTCTTATTATATTTAAGGTGTCTTCTGTTTTAAAATTATATGATATATTCGCCCTCTAATTATTGGTCGACTTACTAGGAAGTAGACCTAACCATGGAGATAATGTATCATCTCCCATGATTAATGAATATAGGGGCTTTGTATGACATTTTAGATTCCCGCCTCGCATATGTATTCATGCACCACCCCAAATTAAATTTTATCTAAAATCGCGTCAGAGTAAGTGTCATTAACTATAACCGAACTCATAATAAAGTGGTTTTCCTAAATGTATTTTGCTTTTATTGAAATATACACTCCACAAAACCTGTCAGAATCGTTCTATCTATTCCTGCGAATCCAAATAATTTCTCCATTTACGATAGAAATATAAAGGTACATTAACGAAAATAGAGTTTGTTCTGATGTATTCAATTAAAATACTGTTTAACTTGATAAATGATAGTCATACAGTTTTTTACGCATTGTCTATGTCATATGTAATACTTTTTTACGTTGTAAATCGTCAAAAAATTTACTATCCATAGAAATGTTGAGTCATAGCATAGAAGTATAGTATCCTTCCATTTCTCACGAGAAATGTATGTACTAGATACAAACATTTACTTAATAGTACTGTGTCTTGTTCTGTATCCACTTTTATTATTTATAAACAAGGCTATGACAACGTCAAATTGATACAAGCATACAATTTTATAAATATTTTGTACAAATAGTAGATAACATAAGTGTGTACGGTGAAGACTTAGACATAATTATTATGCAGCTCTATATATATATATATATATATATATATTTATATATATATATATATTTATATATATATATATATATATATATATATATATATATATATATATATATTTGTACAGTTCATTTTTAAAGCATTTATTAAATCAAAACTTGTCGAATTAATCGATATGATATGATGATATGAGGTGTGGCAATTAATTTTATTTATCAATAAAACATTTTCACATAAAATTTTATTATCGGCATTTTCCACAGTCTCCACTCAACGCTTTACAAAAATTATGTATCTTTCTAGATTCAAGGCATCCTTGGTGAATATCGTTTAGAACCATTTTCTCTATACTGCCATTGTGAGTTTATTTGAGTTGTGATTCTATCTTGGGAAATAGAAAAGGAAATAGAGTGGGTGGAATTTGGAAGCTGGAATTTCGTTTTTGACAAAAATTCTCACACACTCAATGAAGAAACTATCAACCTGTTTTACAGATGGAAAACGTTTGTCCTTAACCGCTGCTGCGTGCTAACATAGAATTTGTCAGCCACTGTCTGATATTGATATTTAATAAGATAGATTTAATAATCTTCTAGAACACTAAGAAAAAGCTGGAATTTTAAATTTTAAATGCAATAAAATAAATGAAAACAGTTATGTATGAAACGAATAGTTGTTCGAATAGGTAACTTTGTTAAATTATATACAATAATCTTCAAAAGTGTTATAATAAGTATTGGATTCACATGGGAAACTCCAAGTCTAGATAGTGGATATCAGATCTAAGCAAAATTACGGAGAAAATTATAAAAACGAGGCCATGCTTTTTTTTAAAGAGATAGAATCTCCTTCCAGACTATCATTAAGGATTCAGAGAAAGAAAATCTACTGGAAATCTATAACAACTACTATATACCACTCGAAAATTTACAATGTTTTCGTGACAAATGATTTGTCTTAAGCTTTTGAAACGATATATTTCAAAGTCCTTCCAAAAAAAAATTAAAGTAAAGAATACGAGAATAATTTCATTAAAAGCTACAAATTTCATAGAGTTCAAATGGTCACCAGATGGTGTCAGAACATGTTTTATTACCTTTTTCAATAGTAAACAGAAAAATTTTGGAAAAAAAGTATAATAAATAGTAATGAATTAGTCGTCAAAAATAAATGTGACAATTTAATACTTACTACAATTTTATAATTATCTTGAGAAGCCAAAAACACAAGTATGTATAATGATAAAATATAATAACAGAATGCAGTAAACATATATGAGGTTAAGTTGCTTTAAACTGTTTTTTCAATGGGATATGGAAATATCTGCTTAATTAATTGATTTATTCATTATTTTTAGTTAAACCAAAGAAATGGATATTATTATAAAAACAGGATTTCAGCCATCAAATAAAATTTCAACCAGAAATTATGACCAAGGGTAAAAATCTTGTTCTTACTGGACATGTGAGAGAAATTGAGGAACATCGACGAAACTTTGACATCTTTTTAATAAAGTCTCTGATAATTTAGATACTAGTAACAAAGAAGATGAAAGTACATCTGAAAAACGAAGCTTTACAGGAAATGATCTTGCAAATATTTTGATATAATAATTTATTTTCTATGATGTATAGTGGTGTAAAAGTCAATACAGTATTTTTATAATTAGTTACTGAAAAAGCAATATTTATTAAGTGACTAAAAACTAAAAAGTGTCTTTGTGTATTACAATAATGTATATTAAAAGAATTTTATTATTCGTTACTAATTTGTTAGTTATCAACAAGTTGTAGTATCAAAAGTATCAACATAATATAACTGTTTATTACAATAAGTTTAATTATTAATTTTATTAAAAGCGTACAATAAATTTAAAATTTCTTACAAATTATCGTTTGTATTATCACAAGTACTTAATGAACAATTTTCATGAGTAATAAAATAGTTTTCATCCCTCATTTTCAGGATCTTTTTTATAAGAAATAATTGGAGGCTGTAAATTTACCAAAACACAACAAATATGCAAAATATCATCAATGCAGTGGAACAAATGTTGTGGAATTTTATGCAATCTGTGATAAGTCGTTAACCGCATAATTCTTTTAACGTGAATCCTAACCCTTGCAATAATGTATGTCTGTTGAGTTGAAAATTCATTTTTCTTCTCTAGAAAAGGTGGCATAACCATTTGCACTTTCTTGCCACTTGCGTCAATCACTGTTCTAATTTCTGAAAAACTTTTGTCAGCCAAAACAATGTCACCATCTTCCAATAAATCCAATAACCCTGCTTCTATTGTAAGCTGAGAATCTGATTTCCATCCTCCAGCTACGTCAGATCTTAAGGATATAAAACCTCCAGGAGGTATGCCAATTAGAACTTTGGCCGTGAAATTTTTTTTGTATTGTGAGTACGTAAAAACACCATTACCAACACTTGTAGGAATAACTATTCGAAATTCAGTGCAATCAATTATGACCCTGGTGTTATTATAATCAGGTAGGAAACAATCAGGCATAGTTTCTTGCACTGCGTGAATATCTGGCCAAAATACTAAATTTCTTATCGCACTAGCATGATGATGTAAGATCTCTTAAAAAAATTGTTGAAATTGTTGTTCTGTGAACACCAAATAATACACTGAGTGTCGAAAATGTAAATTCAGTTTTAATTTTCATTAAAAAAATTAATAATCGGTCTTTTTATTGTATATACAATGTACTTTCGTGACGTTGGTGTACATATTCTAGTCAATAAAAAATCAAAATTAGGGAATGATACGCCTGCAAGATCAATTATTTCTAATCCTTTGTGATTGATGCGAATCCATTGAAGAATTTATTATCCCCTTGACTTTTCTTATCAGCAAAAGTTTTTTTATCAGTACCACATTCTTTATTAACAAATTTTTTATTACCAATATGTATTTTTATCGGCCTAGCCTAGCGCAGAAAACATGTGGAACATACCGAGTGCAAATAAACGTTTGAGAATTGACATCAGAATTTGAATAAAAATCAACTTGACACTCTTGGTCAACTTTTAAAGACACAATCGGAGGATTATCATATTCATTTATCATTTCTTCTAATACAGTGAGCTCGAAACTTGATTTTGAAGGTAATCTACTTCTTCTGTGACATATGTAAATACATTGTCAGTTAAAATACAAAAATAGAGTCAAATGAATAGAGCAAATTACTACTATCACTAGCACGCGTCTTCTTAAAGGAAGTTCCACCGTTACAGGTGTTTTCACCACACGTATACAGAGGCAACATTGTGCCTTGTAATAAAATAACTAACCCGGATATTTTTTCAACCACAAATTAACGGTAAACTGAAGGGTATAAAACCGGCACGTGCAAAGTAATTAAATGATTTGAAAATATTTGCTAGTTACTCATCCACGTGTTCATTGACTAACCGACGAGCTTGGACAGGTAAGTCGATATGCGGGTTCCGCATTGAGATCAGTTATAAAGTCATAATGGACACTGGTCTATCTTTGGTATTATGGATACAAGTAGTTGGGTCTAAACTTTTTATCACATTATGCTTGTTTAGAGATGTTGCTCCATTTAATCAAAGTTTGAACAACTCAAAAACATCAACTCTCAATCCGATGGAGCGATGGAGATTGTACGAGGAGCGATTAAAAAGACTGACTGACTGAATTTTTATAGCAACAGATTTACTTATGATTCGACCTATTTCAACCAGTTTCATAGCCTTAGACGTTAAAATCTGATTATACTGATAATGTATTTTTTTCAAAGTTGGTAGCAAGAGAGATTTAGAACTGAAAATCTAAGGAAGAGGAACATCCTTATATCTAATGATGAGATTTAAAAAATGGACAAATCTATTCGTTCAAGAACGAAAAAAGAGAAATGCATAAACTGCCTTCTACTTCCGCGAAAGAATAATTTTATAAAATCGTAATGTCAAATCATAATATTTACACTTTCAGCAATTACTATGATCATTTCTAGTTAACAAATAAATAGTTTACCATTGGACAAAATTAAGAACTGCACTCATTTGCTTAGTCTTTTTATAATACCGAATAATTGAGAATCAAACTCAAAGTACTTGTTATTTTTCTCTAACTTCTTATTTCTTAAACCTATTAATTTATTTATGTTTCTAAACTTTTTTGACTTTAGGTCTTCTCTGTTGGAAAATTGGTTTTTTTAAATACTTTCTGAAAGACAGATAAAAATCTATAAATAAATAAAATCAAAATAGAAATATATTCTAATAAGAAAAAATAAGTTTTCCTCAGTCAATTAAATTATTTGTGGTTTTATTAGAATTTACAAGATAGAGCTACAAAATTCAATTATTTAGGTCTATAGCTTTTTGCTCTCATGAATGTGAACCATTTCTAAAAATTCTCTTTTTCGTGGATCCGTTCCAATAAGTTTGAATCTTTATAATTGAATGTATGTTTTATTCTATTTCACGGTTCGTTTATTTTTTTTTATCGTATTGATGACCTTTTAGTCTATTTTCTAAATACTGAGATGTCTTCCCTATGTAGATAGCGTCACAATATGGCTTATATTAATATAATATTTATTGAAATAATTCGATAGTTGTTGGGGAAGTTCTTGTACATATGGTAAGGAGAAATTTCTTATGTTTTGATGTTTGGTTTCTGTTCAGCTTTTCAATTGATTGTAGTATCTGAATATTTATCACTCATTTCAGAATTGAAATCGAACAAAATAATAAATTCAATTTTCTTGATGTCACATTATATAAAATTAACAATAAGATCAGAACAGATTGGTATACGACGACATCAACTTGGTCCTCAAGATATTTGAACTTCAATTCATGTTATCCTATGTCACAAAAAAGATCAAAGATAATAAGTTTGGCTGATTGATCTATCCAACTATCAGATCCTGAGCTTAGATGCTTAGCTATCCAAAAAACAAAAACTGCATTGAAAGAAAGAATGATTAACAGCATATTCAAGAAAAGGATAAACAGATACTACAATCAATTAAAAAATAAAACAGAAACGAAACATCAAAACATAAAACATTTTGCATTACCATATAGAAAAGGACTTTCCCAACAACTATCGAATTATTTTAATTAATATGATACTAATATTAATCATACAGGACATAATTCTAAAGCACCAAAAAACAAAAGAAGTAATATTATATATCAAGTGCCTTGTACTAATTATGACGTTGTCTTCATAGGATAGACATACGATTTAAAAAAATCCCGGTTTTGACATGGGACGTACCATTTTCACATGGTGCTTTCATTTTTTCCCAATTATGTCATTTATATAATCAATGCCGCTTACATTAAAACATCAAAGTTTGTTCAGCTCCTCAGGTTTCAAAAAGACGATAAATAAACGTATAAAAACGAACATTCAAAAATGACGGGGTTCTGGAGTCTTAAAATTTTGATATTATACATTTCACTAATCCATAAAACTACATACAGAGTTAGTATTAGACAACTCGCAAGCTTATAACCCTCCTGAGATTTTTACAGGGGTCGAAGACTTACACCATCAATTTTATTATATTGGTAATTCGACTACTAATAGGATATGTCACCATATGCTTCACAATTTGAAAGTTTTCTGTATGATATACCATTTGTGCTGTAATTTTATACATTACACATAGATATTATGTTATAGATCATAACTTTGAAATTTGGATAAAAGCTTCATGTATTATATATATATATATATATATATATATATATATATATATATATCATATACAGATAAGTTGGTCATCTGATGTGATCTGTCATTAAGCAGACCGGAAGCGGAAGCTAGGTTTCTCTAAAGAGCGCAATAGTGAAGAGGCTATAAATGAAAATTGAAGTGTTTGAACTCATGTGAATTAATGTTGCAAAGTGACTTAAATCGTGGAAATGATATTATAATACAAATGTGATCGGAAGGAAACTGCATAATGTCAGGGGCATATACATTAAGTTTAATTGCGTGTAATTGTGACTAGTTGCAGTCAAAAAAGTAACTATTGTGTTTTTTGTGTATTTTTATTATCAACTGAAAATACATTTGCAGACGAAATGGATAGTTCCAACTCACCAATGTTACGTGCAATTATGGTGACATGTTTCTTTGCAACCAATTGTTTTTGTGCTGCTGAATTCAGTAACGTTAAAATTTCAATGTACTTATATACTTTTTGCTTGAAGGCTTGTTCTTTTATTTATTTACAGTGAAGTTATGGTATTTAGGTTACTTAGGTCAAGTTTTCATTTAATTATTCTAATAATATTTTGAAAACCGAATAGAACAATTTATTTTCACATTAAATCTCCATACATATAAATTGAAGTTGTAGTCAATAAAGTCCCTGGTTCTCTTCGAGCCAATAGTAACTTCTGTTTTATTCCTGTAGACAAGTAGTTTTTCAGGTTTTTTAGCACGATACACCATGTATTTAAAATACATTTCACAACATAAAAAAAATTAATAACTAAAGAAAGCCGTTAACTGTTTACAAGCTCACCATTTACTGACGTCAGTACACCGCCAAATTTGTAATGAGCGTTTTAGCACGAAGCTCAAACCAAAAATTCAAAAACTTGATTTCAAATATTATAATGATATAAAAAAAATATTATTATAATTTTGCATATTATACTATTAATATCATATATGAAGAACCAAGAAAAGTTGATAAACAATTAATCAAATTCAAAATCAGCTCGGATGTCGCTTTCCAAGTAGTCTTCCTATTGGTAGATCGAAAGAGGTAGTACACGCCTGTGGATGATTTAATATCGGATTTTGGCTTCCACATTAGATGATAGTGGACCTCTCAAAACAAAACGTCAAAACTTTCCAGCAGAGATGGAAATATCGACAAAAAATTTGATGACAGATGTAAATATAGCAATCATACCCTGTATAACAAAGCATGCGTGTGTATACATTTACTGGTAATATATCACTACTGAAACAATTTAGGAAACAAAGCAAATGTAAAACATAAAACTCAGTTTTTTTCTACCTTTTCATGAAACTTCATCTTGACAAAAAGTTTTGATATGAAATAAAGTAAGGGTTGGTAATTTCAACCCCGTATAATGTAATAGGAATAGGAATATAAATACCCGTGGCTAGTCCTTTTCGAGTATACGAAAATTACAGAATTGCAAATTTCTATCATTACTGGAGTTTTAGAAAAAAAAATCTCAATTCTATTCACCACATTATAAGTGTGATATCTCGGAAATGGGTGGGCTGAGAAAATTTTGTTATAGGAAAGATTCATATTAATTCTATGCAAAAATTCAGGCTTTTATATATAAAGAGCGGTTTCTTATTGGGAACGTGGCAACGAAACCTCAAAGTGGACTAACTTTAATATATTTTCCGAGCTTTCGAATACTTTATGTATTCATCGTCTGGTTATTTGTTGCCACAAAGCCGCTCATAATATAGCTGGCAAAGACTTCTTTACAATTCATATATATATATATATATATATATATATATATATATATATATATATATATATATATATATATATATTATTTCTCTTCGAATTAAGACTGAATAACACTGTTCCCATAGGTTTCTGAAACAAAAACAGAATAATAAAACCACATTTTGTATACATTGATGACTGTGATAATGACGTACATCCTGCAGCCGATAATAAGTCAATATTTTAATCAGACAATAGCAGACAATTAGTTTATAAAATAAAGTTTTTATCACTATGTACAATCAGATTGGATTAAAATGAAATAATTATAACAGTATAGCAATCAGTAACAGACTGTTGACCGTATCTCTCCTAGTAAAAACATAATTGGTAAAAATATTTTTGTCATTAGAGCTGATTAATTTCTAGACTGTCTTCTATTTATTTTGTAAATTAATCTAATGCCAAAGGATGCAGTTGTCGTTGACATAATTGTGAGTACTCTAAAAGAGTTGCTCAAAAGAGATAGTCCTTTCGCCAGGGTTATAATAAGTCATTATTTGTGAAAAGTTCTTAAACAAGAGTGCTTTTGTTACACATTTTGATTATTTCAGTCAGTAGATTTGTTTGAAATGAAACATATTCCAGTTACATGTCTGAAAAAGTGTGTTAATAAATTAAAAATTTGTCAACCTAAACTAATTGTAGTTTTTTTAGACAAATTTTATATTTGATTTGGAGCCTGAGAAGTGCGTTTGAAGCATGACTTCCAGGGTCTTCCTCTTGTTCTTTGTATAGCCACCATCCACAAGGGATATAGAGCTTACTTTATTGGTGTGATTCTTTGCTAGTAAAGCTTTACAGAGGTGCGTTGACGAGGATATCTGAGTGATACCCTCGCAGAAATCTACAGTCGCATTTGTTAGTTTTGTAGCTGCCATCTCAATGTCGGCAGCGAGATTGAGCCGACGTATCCACAAGGCGACCAGTGAGATCCTCTCGAAAGAGTTCCCAGTTAGTTAGCCTTGGTTTCTGAAGACAGATGTGACTTGGTCGGTGTTCTCGTGCTCGAATAGGATGTGCCCGTGGTCCGACATTGAGACCTCCAGCGACACCCTTCACAAGTTAAACAGGTTCACTCTATTCATAGAGCAGATAGTGAGGTCAATCACAGACTAGCCTAGATTGCAGAAGTAGGTGGGGATACTCCCTCGATTGAGGAAGTCTAGGCTCGCGGAGCACAGGAGGTCGGTTAGGGAGTGCTCCTTGAGTTTCTCATCCTTGCTTCTCCACAGGCCATGGTGTAAGTTGCAGTCACGGCCATAGCCTTTTCCTTTTATCTTATCGGTCAAGTGCAACAGAGCACCGTATGCCACATTAAGGGTGATATACTACGGATTTTGGCCAGGTTTCCCACAGACACCGTTCGCGACACCTGATTTGGGCTCAGGTGCCATTCATCCTTCGACACGATGGCTTCTACCTTGGATTGGGCTCTGTCAAAATGAGCCATCCTTTGCACAGCCCCCCTCCTAGGGCCCACGTAGGCGGGCCCAAGAACGGAGGCCACTGAGCCCCCTCACCAACGTCAAGATCCAACGGCTCCTTGAGAGGATAATGGATCCTATATTGGACTTTGTTATATCTGTTATGTCATTCAAGCTATTCCTCATCAGGTATGTAGATGATATAATTTTATCCCTTTAATATGATGAAATTATATTTTACTATTTTACTTCAGTAGTTTCCACAATTTACAATAGAAAAAGAGAATGCTGAACAATCATCACCTTTTCTTGGCACCCAATTTATTTGAAAGGCAATAAAATTTTAATTGCCTGGTGTAGGAAACCAATGAGCTCTGGACGATATCAATTATCATTAATATCACCCATGCAACACTAAGATCAATTTAATCTAATAAGTAAATATAGAGCTCGAAATTTCCAATTTCATAAAAAGAATCTAAACATACTGTACAATTTTTTTTATGAAAATTCGTTTCCTTCGTATCTTTTGAAACGTAGTCTATATAATAGATTCACTTTTCAGCAGACGAGAGCAGTAATTGCGCCAGATCTATCTTAGCTATTTATACATCTTCACCATTTATAAAATCATTAATCCCAAACTTTCCACAATTTTTAAACAATATAATATTAAGATAGCGTACAATTAATTCTTTCAAATCCAATTTACTGTTCCTAAAATAAAAGATAAAACACCAAATAAAAAATTGACAAACAAAGTTCCATATTCCATGCTTAAATTGTGATAAAAATATATCTTGATTAGTCTAAGAGGTCTCTCACCAATCGGATAACTTCCCATAAATTATATCCAGAAATATGCTCGTTCGCAGATTATGTTTTCTCTGAATGTCATTCCATGCATTATGAATCTGCCAAAGTTTTAATAATAATTTTTAAAAGATAGTTAAAAATTGATGTTTCGATATTTCTTTTACTCTTTATGAAAATATGATATTGACACTGACAATTTGCGTATTTATATTGATCAATAATTTTTCCTTAGTCCTTGCATCTCAAATATATAGCAGTAATCAATCAAATTATTTGTTGTTTTATTAGAATTTACAAAATAGAGCTATAAATTTTACTAAAATTATTTAGGTATTTTTTATCATTTATACCTTTTTCGTTCTTATGAATGTGAACCATTTCTAAAAATTCTCTTTTTTTCTATATTAGATATATAGTGTATATATATATATATATATATATATATATATATGTATATTTATAAGCGGATTTTACAGGGAACGTGGCAAGGAAACACCAAAGTGGACTAACTTTAATATATTTTCCGAGCTTTCGAATACTTATGTATAAGCGGTTTCTGGTTTGAATTCTAAGAGTTTGAAAATTTATACAAGCATTAAAACTATCAAAAATCACCGGAAATCTTAATTAATTGTTGTAAGTAAAATTTTATTATTGTTATACATTTATACATATATTTTATAGAAAGCTTGAAAAATATATTAAAGTTAGTCCATTTTGGTGTTTCCTTGCCACGTTCCCAATAAAAAACCACTCATAATATAGCTGCCAAAGAATTCTTTACAATTCATATAAATATATATATATATATATATATATATATATATATATATATATATATAAATTTCTTATTTCTTATACCTTTTGATATATTGATGTCAATACGATAAAAAAAATAGAGCTGCATTAACGAACCATGAAATATCAAAAAACATAAATTCAATTCAAAAATTCTTGAAACGGAATCTAATACACGAAAAAGGGAATTTTTAGAAATGGTACACATTCATAAGTACGAAAAAGCTATAAATGATAAAAAAGATCTAAATAATTTAAGTAAAATTTATAGCTCTATTTGGTAAATTCTAATAAAACTACAAATAATTTAATTGATTACTGCTATATATTTGAGATGTAAGGACTAAGGAAGAATTAATTTTTCTTATTAGAACAAAGTTCTAAGTTGATTTTATCCTTATTTTGATATTAATGATGAAGGTGATCTAGATAAATCAATATAAATAAGCAAATTGTCTGTCAATATCATATTTTGATAAAGATTTAAAGAAAAGACGAAACGTCAAAATTTATCATTCTTTTAAAAACTATGTATATATATATATATATATATATATATATATATATATGTGTATATATATATATATATATATACAAGATTCGCACTTTAGTATCTTCTATTCAATCTTCTTGTCAATGGATTTGTTTTGTTAACAGCGTTTAAGCTTCTGCTGATATTAAATTGAGAATTATTTTTTCATTATAATGCTTCTAGTGGTTTCGATATATATCTCTTTAATTGAAAGTGATGTTCATAGTGTCTTATCAAGTATCGATCCTATTAGGTATTAAAAGCCATTTCTCCCCGAACCTCTTTAATGTCCGATAAAGCTTAACATAATTACTGATACTTATAAGGTAGTAACAGCAATAAAATCTTGAGATACAAGAACAGATTGTCTGAGTCACACACTAATAAACCGAATTAAGTGCTCTGGATACACTTGTACAACAACCTGAGCTGCCATATGCCCTTTTTTAATTCGATCATATTAAATGGTAATCGGAAAAAGCTCGCTACGCCTGGTGAACACACGTGTAACCTGTACATCACAACACCCTCTAATATTTTCATTTATTTAAATTATCTCGACTTAATTCATTCACATATTGCATGTATGCATCTCTCACATATGGCACATAAACTGTCTTATTTTGCATATTTGTAACATCCATATCTATCTACTTTCAGTGGCGCAGGATTTTTATAAACTTGTTTGGACAAATTGTTTACTCTGTTTGTGCGGACAAAACTTAATGTTATGATGAGTTGCTCTTTTGAAAATACACGTTTCATTATTCGGAAAAATTTGCATTTCTGGATGTCCGAGTAAACTATCAGACGATAACGAAATAACATTGAAATGACAATAAATGCTGATCTTTCGATATAAGTAATTTTGTACTGCTTGTGAAAAATTAACCATAATATATTTGAGCAAATTTACTTTAGCCGCTTATCGCTATTATTTATTCTATAACGTATTAATCAGGATAAAACAAGGTTTCGTTATCTCTCCTTTTGGTATTAAAGGTGAATACGTGGGAAGAAATGTAGCAGCTGCAAGAAGTTTTGCGAAAAATATTTCATTCGGTATGCACCAGAGACGCGAAAATTTCTTTCCAATGATCGTCGTTCATGTTGGAAGAAGTAAATTCAGGAGTATAGCAAAATATGTGATATTTATAATGTTAAGTTCCAGCCTATAACGAAGTTAGGATACATCTTTCCGGTCTGTACCCTGGAAGTTGAATTGGAAGAGGTACTCATACATCGATTCCATGGCTGACCAAAAGCTCCGCTTTTAACCCTTTTGACTCTTGCTTCTAGGTTTCATGAAAGAAGAATTTGGTAAGAGCTATGGTAACTGTATCTCTCAGACGACAAAGTTGAGATAATTGGCCTGGTGATTATTTTCGTAGAAAAGATAGTAACAGATATAAAGTGAAATATTACAAAACTACAATGTAGTTATGACTTGATAAACCTCTTTCGAATTCTAAATTCCCTTTATCTGATTTGAATCTGATTTGAATTGCAACTTTCTAATGTATTGCCTTTTTTAATATGTAAAAAGTTAAGATTCCTCGAGAATCCGACTAAAATAATAGAAATATTAAAATGAGATTAACGCTCACATGTCAAGCAAAAATTGACGACTTTAAAAACTACGATTTAAATTTGAATTAAATGATAAATGAACTTTTTATTCCCGATGATGACTAAAAACATCTATCAAATAGGTTACATGGTCTGTATGTTTCATTTAATAAGTTACTAGTCTTGAAACTTATATTTCGAAAATCAGTTTTATAACAAAATTATGTTAACTTCAGCCACATTTTGCTGCACCACTGGTTATTTTTAAAATGTTTGGTTTAGCTTGATGTGTTCGCATAGAGTGGTGTGAGGGGGATCCTATCTCCGCTAAAATCGGGTTTTTGCTTCGAAAACATTGACAGGTGAGAGTCTCGGAAATCGGACGTGTGGTTACACGAGGTCATCCTAATTTGGGTTATTCTCAGGATCTTATTATGTATACAGGGTCTGTTATTATGTTTTCACATTTTCTTATTTATATAAAAACTGTTTCACTCTCAAGAACTATGCAACAGTATCTTATTTGGCAAAATTGATCATGATGTTACGACTATAATGATTCCAAGAATTCGCACACAATTTGATATATAGCGTCATGAAATTTGAAGAAATTGCACAAAATTATAGAAAATGGCAGTCTATTAAGGTGATAGATCGTACTATTAAGATACAAATTGATAAAGAAAAAATAAATTTCTTGAGTGGTAGTCACCAATCCATTAATAAATAACCTGTTAATACTAAAAATCGCTGAGACGTTGAATATATGATGGTAACATAATGTTTTGAATTAAATTGATATAACATGGTATCTATAAAAATGTTCCTCTTTTTTGAACATTGCAGGTTTCCTGACAAAGCTTTTTGGATTTTTTAATTTTTTAATGCAATTTCTGAATCTTTACTGATAAAGTATTAAGCCGTCGATCTTCATACAGCACATTATCAGCTTTAATCACCAACTTAATGAAATTAATGAATAAAATTACTATTAAAATGTCATTGAAAACAAAAGTAATCAACATTTTCATGTTAATTGATGCAACTGCTGAGAAAAAAAACTATTCATGAAAAATGGTATAGAAGTTCAAAGAATGATAAGAATTAAAAATACGTATACGAGGTGTGACCAAAAAATATTAGAAATGAGGTAAAAAGAGAACATTCAATTTTAATTGAATTTCTTCAAAATAGCTTGCTCGGTAATGCACTTATACACAAGGCTTCTGTTGGGTTCGGTTCCATCTTTCCTTTCATGAAATGCTAGAAATGGTATAAAAAACACTCTTTTTTAATGCATTTTTTATTTTCGGAAAAAGCCAGAAGTCAAGTCTCATGAGAAAAAGCCTATTTGTTAGGTCTCTTGCTAAGCACATCGTTCCACAAGCCTCCCAATATTGTAAAGTTCGCTATTCACAGTTCTTCCCTTTAGAACGGACTCTAATAGCACTGCGTCCTTATAATCAAAGAAAATAATGACCTTGATGTTCGAGTTGTTTGATGGATCTTTTAAGGGTGAGATGAGTCACGTGTTCTCCATTGATAACTCAACAAGTTTTTTCTCAGAGTCATAGCCAAAGAACCAAATTCCATTGTCTGTATCCATGAATTCCGTATCTGCATAGACAATTTTGTATCTTGGAACCTATATGGCCCTCAATCGTCTCATTTGCAAATCATCTGTAAAAAACTTTGCACGGACACGAGATTTCATTAAACTCCAGAATAGTTACTCATATGTTTCAACTAATAAGTTTATCTACTTTTCGCGTATTTATATATTTTTCTGGCTGATCTTTCGTTTCATTTATTGTTGATATGGTATTTCAGATATATATTTCACGATAGACCCTACACACTTACTAAAACTATGGTACCAGACTGACAAGCCAACAGGAGTTGAAGCTTATTATTGCTTGTCTCATCACATTCAACATACTATTTGACAAAAATGTAACGTAGGTAGTTGCGGATATAAAAATTCATTCACCGTATTTCCTGATCAAACCTTGTATAATCATATTAGCTATATTCTTTGAATATTAATTGAAAAATTAAATATGCAGACTCATTTATATAACACATCGTTTCATTTCATCAAATTTTCGTTGCTATATTCATTATGTAATAATCACTTTATGGAAATAAATATAATTACCAGACCCAATAAAATTGTTTGCTAATTTGATTCATATAATTTGTATAGTTTCATAGCGTCTTTTCTATTAATCACATTATTATTTATTTAGGTCATACCAGTAGATCTATAAATTTTTACTAGTTGTCACAATGAGAATTGCTCTTAGATATATATATCAGAAACCGTGTACATCAGAACATCAAAATTATTTTTTTGTATGTCTAACGGTAAAAAGAGTAATTTCATTAAAAAAACTTTACTTTTTCCAAATTTTGTCTTCTTGAAAACAGCTCTTTTCCACTTAAAAGCTTGAATTAAACTAAATAGTAACATGCTAGAGGATGCTATATTAGAATAGTATGAAAAGTAGACTTAATTAGCAATAGAATAGTGAAACATTTCGAACTAATTCATTTTCCTTGTACTATTAGAAATGAGTATAATTAACATTACTGTTAATTAAATAATAATTAGATCTTTAAAAATGAAGTAGCGCCTTTTAACGTTTATATTATTCATTGGATTGAGTCGAATGTATCACTATTTTCAAAAATATTATCTTTACGAAAGTCGGCTTAATAGAATCAAAGTTGAGAATTTTTTCATAATATACACTAAAATTGTTAAGACAGCGGTGATTTTTCACATTGTATACATCAATCTTAGAAAATTTGACTTCTTAATTCAATTTAATTTAATTCTTTTGTTTTCTATTACGCACTCTATCAGTACGTTACCATTTTATACGCAAATTTGCAAAATTATTTCGGGGGATTTAAATTTCAATCAAATTAATAACCTTACATAGGGTTTCACAAAGGTCGTTTCAATTCACTGGTAAATCCTAAAGGAAAATTACATGGTTTGAAAATAATAACTGATATGATTTTCAGTACAAACAATTTATTGTAATTTCAGTCTTACACATAAAAGAACAAGATTGATAAGATCGATTGACAGACGTCAACTTACATTAACAACATTTGACAGTTAAAATAAAAATTGGTTACGTTCCATATATTCTAATACCCTCCCTTGGAACACATTTTTACGGTACAATACAAATGTTTATCACTAGTCGTACCTTTTGTTAAACTATCTGCTATCATTTCCTCATTTCCTCACCTTTTATATACAAAATTTAATTTTTAGATTATTTACATGACTCTTCAGAAAATGATAGCGTATATCAATATGTTTTGTTCGAGGTAGATAACAATCATTAGTAGTCAATTTAATTGCACTCTGGTTGTCACTGTAGATGATAAGTGGGTTGTTCAGCTGTACACCAAGCTCCTCATGTAACTGCTGCAGCCATAATGCCTCTTGCACTGCAGAAGACATCGCCATGTACTCCGCCTCTGCAGTTGACAGAGCGACTGTCTGTTGTTTTTGTGACCGCCAAGATATTGCACCACCCTGTAACATAAATAATAACCAGTGCACGACTTTCGGTCGCGCACATCACTGGCCCAATCTGCATCACAATAACCTGTGATTTCTTCATTACCATCTTTGGTATAAACTAACTGTAAATTTTTAGTTCCTTTTTGATATGTAAATATTCTCTTCACTGCAGTCCAGTGCTCTCTATTTGGTTTTTTATTAAATCTACTTAATGTATTGACTGCAAAGCATATATCTGGACGAGTTCCTTGTGTCACATATAACAATGACCCAATTCCTTGCTGATAGGGACAACTAAACTCATCTTCATCTTTACTCATGAATTTCATACCAATTTCAAATGGTATTTTCACAGGTTTGCAGTCTGACATTCTGAAACAAGTCAAAATTTCAGTTATATACTTTTCTTGATCAATCATTACTTTTCCTTTTTCCCTCTTAATGTGTAAACCCACACATTGACTTGCTAGACCAATATCTTTCATATCAAAAAGCGCCTTCAATTTTTCCTTTAAAAATATTTTACCTGACTCTTCAGCAGTAAAAATTATTAAATTATCATAATTTAGTATTCCATAATCTGCTGGCCTGTTTTAAACCATATATGGATTTATTTAATTTACATACCTGAGAACCTTGTTTATAATGTTCAGGCTGTTGCATAAATATTTCTTTATCAATATTACCTTGAAGAAAGGCTGACACTGCATCTGATCAATCTGTAGCTGATATTTAGGTGCCAAGGCAAATAAAAAAAACGAATTGTTGTGTACCTGACAACTGGTGAGTATGTTTCTTCGTAGTCAATGCCCTTTTTCTGTTCATAGCCTTTTATAACAAGTCTTGCTTTGTAACGTCTGTTTTTGTTTTAAATATCCATTTGCAAGGTAAAGCCTTTTTTCCTGGACAAAGATCTGTTAAACTCCACGTATTGTTTTTCATCAGAGAAGTATATTCCTCATCCATAGCTTTTTTCCATTTGTTAGCCAGTGGTGAAGTCAAAGCTTCCTCAACTGTCTGTGGGTCGGTCAGTTCAGTAAAGAAACACATATGATTTTCATGACTATCACTGTGCTGTTTGTCACGTGTACGGAGTGATCGAACTGTTACATTACTATCATAGTCCTGTCTTACATATCTAGGTGGATAGTAAGTCTCATCTAAATCCCCAGAATCTGTTTCATACTCACTTGAGTCTTCGCTTCTACTTATAGGTTCATTCAATTCCTTACTTGATGATGATTATTATCTCAATAAAAGTTATGTCTTAAATGTCTTTATGTGTTAAAGGATTTATTAATCGATATCCTTTGGAATTTTCACAATAACCTACCATCAACATTTTCTCACATTTTTTATCCCATTTTTGACGTTTTTCTTTTGGTACATGTACCATAGCAACAGAGCCAAAAATCTTTAAATGAGATAAATTGGGTTTTTTACCTTTCCACGGTTCATACGGTGTTTTACCTTCCAAAGCCTTTGTAGGAGATCTATTTACAACATCGCAGCAGTTGCCAAAGATTCAGCCCATAGTTTCTTCTCCAGGCTGGCATAAAACCACATACACCTTGCTCGCTCCACTAGTGTTCTGTTCATTCGTTCTGCCAAGCCATTATGCTCTGGAGTGTACGGAGTAGATGTCTGATGAATTATACCATGATTAGTTAAAAATTTCTCAAAATTGTTATTACAGTACTCTTTACCATTATCTGTGCGTAACTTTTTAATTTTACAATTGAATTCATCCTATACTTTTGACTTGAAATCTTTGAACGTGTCAAGTGTAGTCATCAATGAAAGTTATAAAATATTTCTTACCTCTATATGAAATATTTTCCATAGGGCCACATAAATCAGAATGTATTATTTCAAGTGGTCTTACTGCTCTTGAACCTACATTTTTAAATGGCAACCGAGCATGTTTTCCCTCGCAACAATGAATACATGTGATTACATTACCTTTGTCTGAAGTCAAAGACACACCTTCAACACAATTTGGCAGTTTCTTAATATCTGAAAAATTCAAGTGTCCCATTCGCATTTGCCACAGATAAGTGTCATTAGAATCCACAGCACTTGAAGTCAGATGAACCTGTTCTCCACTTATGTTCATTACGTATAGGTTATTTCTTAATACTGCATAACAGATAACCTCTGCTTTAGCATTCTGAATATCACATCTCTTGTCATAAAATATAACATTATGTCCATTCTTCACGATTGTGCTGACTGAAAGGAGATTGGCAGCTAAACCAGGAACAAACAGTACATTTTTAACTTGTATTTTATCTTTCTTATTTATTTGAATGTTCACACTTCCAACTCCTTTTACAGTTAATGGCTCTTGGTTTACCACAGTAACACTTATCACAGTTGGCTCAGTGACATTATACAACCAGTCATCTCTGCAAGTCATATGCAAAGATGCTCCTGAGTCTATTAGCCATTTATCAGTCACATTTCGTTTAACAGTTACTGGGAAAGCAGCTACAAAACTTGAACCTTCTCCTTCATTCGCTAACTTCTTTCGTTGTTTAGATAGTTTAGCAAAATGACCATATTTATTGCAGTTATAGCATCTTGGTCCTCGGTTTTTAACTTGCTGAGTATTACTTCTGGATTTTTTATAATTTGTATAAAAGACTGTTGAATTTGATGTACAAATTTCTTGTATTAGCTTATACTTAACTGAACCAGCACTTATTTTAATGCCTGAGCTCTCAAGCCCCATAATCATGGGCTTGTATTCATATGGTAAGCCTGCCAGCATCAAAGTACTAAGCCATTCATCGTTTACGTCAAAATCAATGTTACACAGCTTGTGAGCAGTATTCATGATTTTGCTCACATATTCTTCAACACTTTAACTAGATTCCAATGTAGTATTTCTCAAATCTTTTAGTAAGCCAACTCTTCGCGTGAGCCCTTTATCATCAAAAGCTTGTTGTAAACATTCCCATACCTCTTTTGCAGTTGAACAATCTTGAACATGAACATAATTTTGAGGGTTCAGAAGTAAAATCAACTTGGCTTTGGACTTTACATCCTTACTTGCTTCAATTGGTTTGTTATCAGACGGTTCGATACAACACCACAAATCCTCATGCTGTAAATATGTTTTCATATTGAATTTCCAAGTGAAAAAATTTTCTCTTCCGACTAGTTTTTCCAAATTAAACAAATTTGAACCCATTTTGAAAATGAAATTTGACGAGAAGCACGTTGTAATTATAACCTCCAAATTACTAAACTTAATTTTAACAGTTGTATAATCACTTCCTTCAGTCTTCTGTTATTTCCACGGAACCACGCTCTGCTACCATAAAGGAAAATTACATGGTTTGAAAATAATAACTGATATGATTTTCAGTACAAACAATTTATTGTAATTTCAGTCTTACACATAAAAGAGCAAGATTGATAAGATCGATTGACAGACGTCAACTTACATTAACAACATTTGACAGTTAAATAAAAATTGGTTGCGTTCCATATATTCTAACAAATTCAATCAAAAAGTGTCCAGGTGCCTGAGTACAGGAGGCAGATCAGTATCCGAATCCGATAAGGGAAGCGAGACGATTTACTTCATGATATAGGATGAGGTTAGGCTAGATTTCTTTAATTATTTTCAAATTTTGTTGTATGTGTATAATTTGAAAATATACATAAGTATCTGACAGTTGTATACTTCAGTTTTTTAATTTAGAAATAGCACCCTAAAATCTGGCTAAGATTAGATGTACAAATATTGCATCCCAAATTTCTCTGGCTGAATTCACCCCAACAAAAGATCATCTACCTGCTATTTGGCCTAACTCACTACTTTCTAGTTACGGACACAAACTTGTTTAAAATCTTACAATTTCTCATAATTAAGATTATTTACATCATCCATAATCCATCACTAATCTTCAAACTATCATAATCCAAGCAATAAATTCGACTGCCATATCCGGTAATAAAAGTGATATATTTTTATCTTACCGACCACTCCAACTGACCAAGTCGATTATTGTCTATCTCAACCATTCACCCCCCTTACTGGCTTTCCACAAGCCTCCCTTCTATACCTATTCTATAAGTATAATACGCCAGCGTTTTGTATATAGACTAATTGCTTATGTCCAAAACATGCTCCACCTCAATGATAAATCTCAGAACATTCTGAATCAAATTTCGTATTAGTGTAGGCAACGGAAGGTGACTTTCAATTCCCAAAAGATTCAAGCTATCGTCTTCAAACATCCGGATTCCAAGAGCGGAAGAAGTCAATCCCAGAATTTCCACTTGAGACTTTGGAGAGATCCGCAGAGAAGCTGACTATCTGGGAGGGAGATTCACTCACACTTTCGGTTGGTCGGGCGATCTGAATGATACTCTGAACAAAGTACAGGACCTACGTTCGTCCAATAATCATTAAAAAAATCTTGCCCGGCCAGCAGTCCATTCTCAGGTACTGTCAATACAAGTGCCAATTCAACCCCAATAACACCGTTTATACCAATATTGAAATAAAGTTCCTTACGAGCCGTCGAAATGACCTCTAGGTCCGCTATCGACTCAAACAATTCCACCGCTTAAGATAGTCTTCTCTCCAGCAGGATTATCACTACTCGGCCCCTTATTCAATTACTCGCTTACCTAGTAAATATCGAACAAAAAAAATCAACAAAAGAATTTTGAAAGTAGAAAAATAACGAAAAAAAAAAACAAAGAAACAAGGAAAATGACAAAATATATCCCAAAACCTGAAAAGAACCGTTCTTTTTCTAAAGAGGTATCTTTTCTTTTTTCCCTTTTTTATTCGAAACCCGCATAATCGTTCGCGTTTTTTTTTCTTTTTTCAGCCTGAAATAGTACACATCACCATAACTTTAGCCCTGCAGAGGAGCAATTTCTAAATCAGAGCCAAATCCAATGAATACCCTCCTCACTATGAAAAATTACCTCAACCCATCCAACAAGTAAATCCAACAAACTTCTCTCTCTCTCTTTCTCTGTCTATCATGATAAGATAGATTAATATAAAAGACGAACTAACGAAATCACAGTTGTGAGTATATTCTCTTTAAATTTCTTCAATTTTTCATTTTGATGTACATGTTGTAGGTGATCTAATGAATAATAAAATTGTGGAAATTGTCAATATTCCCCTAATTGAAACTAATTTCATATCAAACCCCCAAAAATCAAGTCGATTATCAAGAAAATAAAATATTCTTTTCCGGATTATTCCGAATTCCAAAGCCGTTGAGATATACCAGGTAACTAAGTGCATGATTTATAGATTTTCTGGATTTTTTATGACTGCAATTACGCCAAAGATGTGCTATTTGAATACGAGGATTTTTATACCGACTCTTAAATTAAGGAAGGCTGGCTTTAAATCCAAAGGGGGAGCCGTTTTCCTAACGACAGAATTAAATTGGTTAAATAGACACTTATTTTATTGGTTGTGCCTACCTACTATAATATCCTGTCGTTTTAGTGGGTTAATTTTACAAATTTATTACCACATAAAATTGTTATAGACGTTATCTAGAATAAAAACAGAATTACTTACAGAACGAACCAATGCTACCAGAACTAATAAATCACAACCCATATTAAAAGATTAATACTTTTGAAAAAGAAAACATGGGAAAGTTTATGGATGACTAATACTCCAGAACAACTGCTACTATTCAGTTAATATTTTTACCTTTTTTTATTTTCCTGACATAAAATGCACTTTGCTATTTTTATGTTAGGATTAACGTAGGTACAGGAACAATATTAA
This sequence comes from Diorhabda sublineata, assembly GCF_026230105.1. NCBI lineage: Eukaryota > Metazoa > Arthropoda > Insecta > Coleoptera > Chrysomelidae > Diorhabda > Diorhabda sublineata. The sequence goes on along the minus strand of NC_079485.1, from coordinate 11,225,224 downwards.
GTACTATCATATTTTACAATAAACATAAAATGCAATTTATATCCTGCTTAATATGTCTAAAGTCCATTATGTCAAATTGCTGATTGGAAATGTTTGAAGATCTTATTTTCAGTTGAACATATCAAATTACATGAATGAACACAACTAAAATACATAATCCTTATCTGAGACTAAGTTAACTCAGTATGTTGCAGCCAAGTTAGATACATACACCTCCATGTTTTCGTTATTTGAAGGAATCAAATTTGAATTTGAACTACTACAACCGGACTACTAGGGCCACTCCACATTCATTAGAATTATTCATTAGATTCATTAGAATTCATCCATTAGATATTATTTTTATTTTATATACAGGCGTTTTTGAGTAAATTCACATCATGATTATGATATGTTACTGATAGCATGTACCAAAAATAAGGTGCAGAAGCTAGTGAATATAGACACTAAAAAACAGAGAAAAAGAATATGAGTCAATACTGATTATCATAAATTGTGTGCAAAAGGATATTGAAAAACAAATGAAATAAAATACACAGAAAATAGGTAAAATGTATGAATATTTAGGAAATATTTAGACACAGGACGGAATGACCGAAGTCCATAAGATTGTACCACACAAAGAGATCTGAACTTGGAAGTGGAAAGGAATACAATACATTAATGATACCAATGATTTGATGTGCTAATGAAAATGGAAAATTGAGTAAGAATGATGCAGCTTAGATAGGAACAATTAACATGAAACTCCTATGAAGAATCGCAAGGACAACAAAACGGGACAAATGCAGAAACGAAGAAATAGACAAACAACAAATCAAGAACCAATAATAACAACAATAGAAAACATATAAACTAATACGGACGTACGGACAAAATAGAAACAGAGGGCCAAGAAAAGTGATAGTAATATCATGAAACGGTAGACCGAATAGAAAGTGCAGAGTCCAAATAACAGACATATGGGAAGAGAAATAGAGAATAGAATAGAGAATAAAGAATAGTTTAAATGAAAGTTGTGTTCCAACCAACGACGAAAATTACTTTAGCTATAGATAGATACTCCATCTAGCCGAAAATACATACATTCCATAATTCTCCTTTGAAAACGATGGTTGAACGATGATTATAATGATTATTGATGAAAAGTTGCCAACTATTCGATCTCCTAAAGTCTGTGACAAGACTTTCTGAGAGTATTGCATTCGATACAACTCCCAGTCATTGAAAAATATGCCTTATGCTCAGTAGCTATAATATAAATTTTTATTATTATCACCTTCTGCTGATGCATATTAGACATATGATTTATAGGGCTTAATCTTATGACGAACGAAACATATTCTAATTTTATACAAATTAATATCAAGATATTTTGCTAAATTAAATGAAATCTTTGTTGAATTAATATATAATTAATTTAAAATAATAATACATTCATCCATGATCCTTTCGTAGTCATCATAGTAGCTGTTGTAACATTAACTTGAACTCTAAAATATAAACAAATAAAATATTTAAATAAATAGACATCGATTTGAGAAATGATAGATGATGCTTTATGTGATAGCGGAAGAAAGATTTATCGTAGGCAGTCTATTGAAAAACTAGGAGATTTATCAATAAATTACATAAAATTCATTTTATTGTCACATCAACTATGAATCTTATGCCTAGTGTGTAGTAATAAATTTTGTTTGGTCCTGGTATAACGAGATGTTAATGAAAATGTTTATCACTCAATAAACAAAGCTAAATTCGTGATGTCGCTAGTTATAGTTTAGGGTTCTAGCAGGAACGAAATGATGGTCAATATGTAGAAGCTGTAGCGGAAATAAAATCCGTTTTATTATTACTGTTTTAGGATAAAATACACATTTTGAGATTATCTCGGCAACACATTCACGAACCGCGTTTATCATTCCAATTAGAAAATGTCGTTATTGCCTTAACAACAATGAACGGTGTGTCATCAAAAATAAATTGCATAAATGTAATACTTTCTTTATTTAGCCGTTAAAAAGGGCATCCAACATACATACACACACACACACACACACACACACACACACACACACACACACACACGTAAGGTGTATTACATTCATTAGTTTTTTTCTATGATCCAAATGTGATTACTTCATTTGCAATGTATGAGAGGAAAAAGAATGAATTCTTCTAATTTCCCTTCAAAAACTCTGGTTCTTTTTGATTCCTATTGTAACAAACCATTTGCATGCTATTACAAAAAAAAGATATTTGTCACTCCAAATAAAATGCAAACTGGTTGTTCAATTTAAATATAATGAAAAGGCCTCAGTAATATAATGTAAAGCTTACAAATTTTGGAAATAATATTTTGTATCAAAAATTCCTTCAAGCAGTGTCGTTTTTTTGTGGCTAAAACGAAAGAACGTGGGTACATTTACAGTAGCAATCATTGAGGTGATCTTTTGGCTCAATTTACTCGTATAGTAGATATTTAACGTCGGATTTGGTTTTGAAATTTTACAACTTTGTCACAAAAGTTTTATTAGCCTCATTTGAATTTAAAATGTGGCAGAACACAGGCAAGCCCATTTACCATAAAAAGTACTCATCAATTTGATCTTTCACTCGATCGAGCTAGATTAACTTTCTCATTGAGCGAATTGCTGTAGTTAAAGAAGATGAAAAAACGAATATAAAATTAATCAGCAAAGAGGCACAACATCCTCATTTCAATACTCGTATATGTTGACAAACGAAGAGCGTCATAGGCCAGTATCTCAAACGATGGTATAGATATGACAGTATTCTACAGCTACAAATTAACATTTTTAGACCAACAGAAATTTTGTGAATAGTTTATATACAATGAAAAAGTTATTTATCTCAAAAGCAGGTTACTCAAACTGTACAAAAATTATAATAAGCCTATAAATTTCATAATATTCACATAGACAAAAAAAATGTGAATACATTTAAAATTAGTAATGGTATAGTATATGACATCAGCGAAACCATAGGTTCACTCAGTAAAGTTGGTAGTAGAGGATGTGTAATTTAACGTATTTTTTCCACTTTTGGCATGTTTTATTTTTTCCATTGTCTTGCCTATGCCTACCAATTTTTACTATTGTTTCTAAAGTCGAATCTTCTCAACTAGGTGTCCCTGGTCCAAAGTATTGGTTTTAATTATATAGTACGATCATGGTTACATTTTTCCGACGACCACTATAAAATATAACATATTCCATACAGTTTCCCCTTATTGATAATTTTAAATTGCAAACAATTCCAATACGGGAAGAAACGAACGGCATACCCGTGTGAAATGAAAAATTTGAGAAATCTGCTAGGCAGACGGCTGTGTATTTTTGTTTTGCGATGGTAACCGATGTCTTCATTTCCACACAATGTCATAATTATTTTTTCCGTTTTAGAGTGTTTCGCCAAAAGACATTTTAAAATTGACTTTTGAACGGTCGTTGCCAAGTGACAGAGCAAATTTGAGGGAATTTTATAATTTTATGTGAGTTGAAATATAATAATTTATATACTGAATAATGAAAATTATTAGTTCATTTGCAGTCAAATTTGGAAACTTGCAAAGGGATGGATTTCTGCGATGAAAATGACGATAACGACAAGGAAAACCTAACTTCCCCTTATATTGTAGAAAGAGCCACACAAATCAATGGAAATTTATTGCCATTTATGTCAAGGGAACATGCATATAGAAAATGCACGAAGAATGAAAATGTGTTAATAACTTATTTTGGTACCAAATACAAATTCAGTACCCTGTTGTCCATATATTATATGGTCCGTGAAACGCTGGTAGCAAAACATAATGTTAACTTTGCTACTTATTGCCAATTAAGAGGTTTATTGACGAAAGGATCAGTTAATTTTATCACAAAAAAATCCAACGTCCTAACCAGTGACAACATTGAAATATTTCTTGAAACAGCTTCTGATCAATTCTATTTGTTAACAAAGATTTGTGAACATTAAGTGCAACAGTTCTTCTAACTAAAATTTACATTTTCAAACCGCTCTTATTTTGGATTTTGTGGATCTATACAGAAAGGTGAACCTTACATGTTAAGCTTGGTGATATCAAACACGTGAACTCGTCGATGTTCTTTTTACTAGAACTAAAATATGTATAAATTTTGTTATGATTTTTTGTCAACTATCAGAAAGGTAAATACACAAAGCAATTTGTAGGCATCAATAAATTTGATTAGATAGATTGATTAGATTTGATAGATTGTTTCAAGATATCGGCAAATTTCTGAAGCTACCTAACCCAGAAACTCGTACACTCGTACAGCAGAGCATCGCCAACAAAACTGGTGATCTTTTGGCTCTGAAGCGCCATGTCGGATGGCAATCCAACGCAACTGCTAAAGATTATGTGAACAATTTAATCAGTAAAAAGATAAAAATATATTTCAGAAGCTGTAGGATTCTTTCATGCATCTTCCCCAGGTCAACCGCCGTCAGTTGGTGAAACTAATCTCGCAGCACTAGGAAAGAATTGTCTGGATGGTCAACAGCCTGCAAGCACCAATTTATATCCAAAACTATAGAAACTTTGATATAAACTAAAATCAAAAAAATTAATAGTAACTGCGGTTTTCTGTAATTGTCGAAAAAAAAATATCGTGTACAACACGTGGAATTCAATTTCATACTCGTTTGCTTATGTAAGTTTGTGAACTGTAGAATCTTCAATTTTCAACACTTACCATACAATATACTACAGATCTACACTAGAGTAGATCTAATATAATTATATATATAAGTATATGTGGTTGTATTAATTATAATAAAATGAAAATTCAATTTGTTAGTTATAGCTAGGTCTTATTACTGGATTTCAAATTAGAAAGAACTGGCCTATCTAAGATATCATCAATCCCGTCAACAACCTAATTTTATAGTTTTCTATCTCGAATTAGATTTTCCCCCGCTTCCTAATTCAAAGGCAGATTTTACAACCAACTAAATGCTGCTTGGGAAAAACGAAATGATAATATGAACTGATTGGGCTTCTACAACAAACTTTAAAATACGATCCTCTTCTCAGCATGCAAAAAATATATTTAGAAAAGCTACATCGTAATTTAAATATAGCATATTAGACATATTGGCAATCATTATTTGGAATTGATGATAGCTACAGTGGAGCTGATCTTTTAGGCATATTAGGATGCTTTAATATAGAGGAAGAGAATTTATTTGTTATTATTACTAAAACAGTAATGAAACTGCTTCAATACTTTGATATATTCAAACCAATTAAACACAGGGGGAACAGTTAAATTCCAGAATTAGATCTGCAATTATGTACTAATTGGTATAACTAGCAAGAAATACGATCAGTATTATTTCGACTAAAAGTTGTAAAACATAAATTAATCATATAATTCGATTTGAGAGATTCCTTCCAAAAGGCACATATAGATCAACCCGTTAGTTATTAATCAAAGTGGCCCTGTACTATGATAGATGTTATAAAAAAATATTTTTAAAATAATATAAATTCAACGCAATTTCTTATTTCACAATAATTAATTAGAATATTACATTAGTACAGTACAACAGTAAATCAAAACAGAATGACTAAAAACTATCTATATATTTAATAGGTACTTATTTCAATTTTATTTATTGAGCCCATGAATGCTATTTTTATATTGTCGGCGGAAACCCCAAATTTGGACCTTAGACCAGAATAGATTGTTTTAATACAGTCTAAAAGAGGCGAGTCTGCTATAACTAAAGGCAAATTAATAATCGCTCATAGTTAGTTCCCAAATTCCACGAGTTAATGTGCAATTCTCACAAAATTGTGACTTTTGACTAATACTATGTATTTTAGCATCTTCCTAGTTATAAATAAATTCTAAGTAGTTATTGAATTAGTATAGAGTATACATTGAAAATAACACTTTTCTCATTCTTCCAATTGAATGATAATTATCTGATTAGCTTGAAAAACTCATAAGTCTGTTAAAATGAACCTGCTAATTATGTAAACGAAGGGGTTCTTCTAATACTGCCACAGTTGTTAGACACTAACTTGACAATCTTGATAATCGCAATATTTTCATAATTTAATCGCTAATATGCAGATCAACCTGAATTCGTTTGAATCTTAAACAGTAATGATTATGTTAATTTCATTGTTGACCATATGATAGATTTGGACGAGCACAGGTGGTTAGAATGAGGTAACATAAAGGTGAGCGTGCCTATTCTGTATAAAATTAGATAGTAATAGCCTGTTCGTCACATATTGCCTCTGTGTCTAACTTCCGGAACGCCACATGTTCCAATTTTGATTTATTTTATGGCTGTCAAATGATGTCAATATAGTGCAATTGAAATTGATTTTCGAACGAGCTTTATGACACTTTGCCACGAATACAACAATTAGTTTCATATGGTGAACGTAACACCGAAAATATTTTTAAAGCCCTTGTTTTCATGATGTCGAATATTATATTCTAATATTATCAACACAAAGTTTCCTTTGAAATAAACGAATAAGATGTTGCTGCTGATTCAATAAATGAACTCCATTTTTCTCTATCAAGTAAGGTATTGTATATAAAAAAGTGTTTTTTGACCCTATCATTTTTATGTTTCATTAGGTCGAGTTGTATTTTTCATATTAACTATGATTTTTTTTGTATTTACCGTTATTGATTAAGTAAAGTGGATGTTGATAAATAGTTACAGAGTAGTGTGAAGTTTATAAAATTTTTAACTCGGCGAAAGTTGTCTAGACTATAGAAGTTGTGTGTTGAAAGTTTGGATTTGTTCTTCTGATATATGAGAAGTTTGGGAGTACGATCGAGAATTTTCTGTTCTTTGATATCATATGGTATTGGTGGCTATATATTTGAGAGTCATAATATTTCACATAATTATTATTAAAAAAAGGATGGTTGGATCTTCGTTATTGATTTCAACATATTTGTAGTTTCTCAGAGGCCGATCGGAGAATAAGAAATATTTCTTTAGTCTGAAATAAATATGATCATTTTCATTAGTTCTGAAACTACTTCTTTCCGAAAATAACGATCTTCTAACAATGCGTTATAGTGCTCAATAATTGAGGAAGGTTCGGCGGCGATCGTTGTGCTGTGGTTGTTGCGGTTTTATCAATCATGACTACTGTTCGATTTAATATAGGTTCTTTAGTATATTTATTTGCTAGTGTCTCATGTGTCACTAATTCCAATCAAATACGAAGCAAGTTCTTATTAGCGCAAGAATAATTGGGTCCGATTGTATGAAAAAATGATGTTAATCATTTTATTGAATCTGCAATTATTATCTATCTAAGCAATTCCGTATAGAATTGAAATTGGTAAAAAAAGCTGGTGTAGGAAAACAAATTAATATTTATTACCAATAAGAGTTATTATGTTTAGTTTGAGATGAACTGAATATTCGAACATTTTTTTCCACGCAGTTAGAAGTTTCACCATAAACTTTTTTAGCTGCTAAGTGACCGAGAGCCATTGACACATTGAACAATAATTTTCAATTATGTCTTTCACTTTTTGTTCTGAAACAAGTAGGGAGATTCCATATAGAACAAAAAGACCGTTAGTAATACTTTCCCTACCGACTCTTGATGATTTCGGATGACATTTTTATCGTCTCTATATCAAAAATTGGCCACTCCAATGGACAGTGCAAAATAACGGGAAGAAATCTCTATAAAAGGGATGAATTAAATTATGCAAAAAAAACACATGATATTCTCGGGTCCAGTATTCAATTATGGATTCAAGGGTTACACCAAAAAAAGGTTTATTACAGGAACGGTTCAGTAGTGAACTCCCACATGAAATTTTAGTGTATTAATTGACAAAGTATATTTTCCATATTATTTCATCTGCACTGGTAGTTTCCATTTTCATTAAAATATATATTTGTTCTATGAATTGATTGTAGGAATAAAATTTTGAACAGAGGACTGGCTTATGATTATATTTCATTGTATTCCAATTCCATATACTTACATGGAACTATATTTGATATTTTTGATAATATCGTCCATAATTATGTTATCATTCATGCTCACCAAAGCATTTAATTTCTACTGAGCATTTTTGACGTTATATTTTTATATGATCCAGTTATTTTCTGCCAAATTCAATACATATAGGATTTTATCCTAACTAGAAGCTTTTTCGTTGAGTTGCAATCACGTAAACATGACTCTCGACAAGTGTGAATTTCTAGACGTTATTCGTTTGTTGTAGAAAGTAGCGTTATGTGCAATAGCGTTGTTCGTGATTGATGTCAAATAAAAAATTACCGAACTGATGCATGATGAAAGTGGTCAAATCTGTCGTTACAGATAACATTGTTTAATTTGCTTATCAATTAGAAGCAAAATAATCGAAGGTTGCCATAGATACATTTCGATGATATATCAGGGAGTTTCAAAATCTTTCCTATACACTATCTTTACTGAATAGTAAAATTTGCACTCACTCGATTCTTTCAGATGTTTACTGAGGACCACAAAACCGTCGAAATGACTATCAGCAGAATGTATTCTTACATATTCGCCAAAGAAGCGCACGAATTTCAAGCGAACAAGTTATAGTTGTTTTACGGGACAATAAATAATGCATATTTTTATTTTAAAGTATTACAAGCCTTACAACGCATTCGAAAAAGCATGCTGACTGAAATTGTTCTGATCCATGACAATGTCTGTGTTCTTAACGCTCATGTAACCAAATGGCTCCTTCAGACATGAACATTCTCAAACATTCATCATATAGTCCCGACTTAACACTAATTGACTAATTTTCTCTCAACTAAAGCAGAGGCCCAGAAGCAACTTTTTGAAATTAAGGTTGAGATAAACTGAAGCTTCACTTACAATCATTTTCGAAAACAGGTTATAGCTAGGGTATTGCAAAGCTTATTTACATATAAGACAAATGTCTCAATGGTAAAGGTGATGATGTAGAGAACTAATCTGTATTGTACATTACTTTTAGTAATAAAATCTTTTTCTATAATCACCCGTCTAAAAATAACCCTCATATTTGGGCTAATACTCGTGAAAAACTGTGATTACATAGTTTGGCGGATGTAATTTTTTCGCATAAAAATTCACCACAGCCAAGTAGTTGAATGAATGAATATTTCAATTAATTTGTATATAAAATACAAATAGCATCGTATTTGAAAAATAGCTAAACCGTGTCTGTATATTTAAACTGTCAGATATGAAACAAAGAAATGTTCTGCATAATTTTCGAATTTAATTTTACCTATCAACAGATGAATGTAGTGACATTTTGTTAGATGGGAAGATGAGGGAAGTCTCGACGATGTCGACGATATATGCACCTGTGTGTAATGATGCGTAAGTTATATGTGGGGACCCCTTGTGTGCCTTTCATCCCAATACGTACACCCTTTTTTAAGTTGTGTTCAACTGTCTGCTAATGTCGGTGAACAAGCTAAATTATGTTATACAGGGTGGCTAATATGTCGATTTGATTAGAACAAATCATGGAAAAACGTCTTTGAGTGAGACTTAAGGACGTATTTCTATTTTTGTTGGTTATTTCAGTTTGTTATCGTCTATAATATGTAATAAAATTTCTATCATTAGAAAATTATCTGAACCATCTAAAGCTTTTGTCTGATACAGTTTATTATGCAAGTTTGCCAAAACAAAGGAAGTTGACAATAAATATATTAGGTAAAACTATACAGTACTTTATAGCTTACGAATTTTCATTACCATTATCATTATCGGTCTGTATCAATCAACAAATCAGATATAAATGATAACAATTCCGGTATTCCATTTTTCATAATACGTAATACTATTGAAAAACTATTCAAATCCTTCTATTATTTTTGAACTCAACCTTTTTTGAAAATGAATATATATGACCGTTTCTATTTTCATATACCATTGTTTTGGCTCAATTTTTGGGTAACAATAGATTATGTACAAATGTCAACATTTTTATGGATTTTTATGAATAATTTATAATACACTTGACTTATCATTTAAAAGGTGTCACCCTATAGGTATATTTGAAGCTCTCTTCTAATAGGTAGAAGTCATTGTTCGAATAATAGCAGATTTTTAGGAAGAGGGTGACATTGGATTTTGCCTTATTTTTTGACGTAATTATAAGAGTATTAGTCATGGGTTGGTGGTCTCGGAGAGCTGCTGCTTTTTTTATATACGGATGCGTTGATATGAACTTATTATATCCAATTACATCGCATTCACTAATTCCTAGAGAAAGAGAATAGGTGCCAATTCGCAAGTTTCTTGCTTTTGCTATATACACTGTGTACAATTAAGTCAAAACGATACAAGAATTTTTTATTCCAGTTTTAAATAAAAGTCATTTTTAACAAAAAGTTCTGCACGGTCTACTATTAGATATAGAACCATCAGATATCAAACTATACAAGGTTCTCAATTTTACTCAAAACTACGTTTATAAAAAGATTGTTCTATTTTATCAATAAAATACATATGAAAATTGCCTATAATAGCAAAATGACGTATGATAGAAATATTTCTATCATACGTCATTTTCAATATTGAATTTTGAATCTCATTAATTTCAAGTTTTTACAAGAATTAATATAATTTAAAGTCACCTCAAATATTAATACATTATTTCTTCCCAGTACTCGAAAGCTCGGAATTTATTCTTTGGTGGTGTTTCAGTGCTAACTATATATATATATATATATATATATATATATATATATATATATATATATATGTATGTACATATACGGATGATGGCCCATTAGTGTGTGGAGGTGCGCAATAACTCAATTAAGATAAAATATACAAAGAAAATTTTTGAGAAGAGCACTGTTAACACTAACTCACTCACTGCTGTTCTTGAGCTAAATGGGAACGTCTGGACCTTGTAATTCTAGAGGACCTATTGGAGGTTTTGGGGTTTTGGAGCGCGTGGGAAGTATATAATTGGCGGAAGGTGTAATAAATGTGTGAAGATCGGCCTCTTTATAGGAAATGTTGTTGTTGGTTGGAGTGGTATTAGAGCGAAGTGGATGAAGAAGGTGTTTCCAAGTTACCGGCAATCTCTGGCTATCGTCCTTTGTATTCAGACAGTTGGGGTGTTTCTTTATTTGGATAGCTTCTTGAATAATTCTGGACTTGAAGGAGCGAAGTGGAGCGATAGTTTTGGTTCTATTGAAATCGATTGTGTGTCCGGTATAGACATGATGTTGGGCAAGGGTGGAGGAGATATCGCAATTGGTGATAGACAACAAGTGTTCCTTGGCTCTGACGCAAAAAGGTCGATTTGTCTGGCCAATATAGGATCGGGGACAATCTGAGCAGGGGATCTCATACACTCCATGGTGTTCATTGGATATTTTGTCTCTGACAGATCTGATTAGGTGGGAGAGTTCTGATTAGATTTAAAAATTGTGCGAAGATCGTGGGGCTTAAATATTATGCAAATTTTGTCTGTTACGCCTTTAATGTAAGGAAGGATACCCTCAGTTGATCTTTCGAACTAGTGGAGGAGGATGGAGGAACCGGAGATGAAAATTTGTGGATGCTCCTAGATTTTGATATTTGTTGTAACCATTCTGAATCAATGTTTTTTTCAAAAAACTAATTTCAGATGGTCGACTGGATTCGTCAGTCAACGAGATGGAGCGTGATACGAGTGTATCTGACATTAGTCTTGGAGTGAACATCTGCATAGATAGTTTCGAACATAAATAATTGTTGACGTGTTCGGATTATTCAAAACCAATTCATCGAGTGTGATTCCTTCTAGGATTTCTTCGTTTTATCAACAGCGAAAAGGATACAGGCCTCACACTTCAACTGATATTTGCAGTGTTAATGTAAATAAGGAATTAAAACAATCATAATACCGATTCCTGCGACAAACTGATACCAGATACCAATGAAAAATTAACTTCTCGATTGTATCGTGACCTAACATCTGCCCCTGCTATGAGATACAGGCACTGAATCTTGAGTAGAGAATATTTACTCTACAATCACAATATCTACAAGAAATAGTAATGAAATTAGTTCTTAAAAACTGAGCACGGAGTTTCGTGCTTAAGAGTTTGAAACAGTTTTTATGTGTTATTTTAAAATAAATATTTAATGTTAAAACCAATATGATTTTTCCTATTAAAACTGATTGATATCGCTCAATATATTGGTACACTAAACCATATGCTAGATGTTTGAATTTATTATAAGATCATTAAAAACTGAACGCATATCCAAATAATAAATTATGAGTAATTGAAAATCCCAGCAGGTTTCAGGATCGACTTATTGGCTATCATATAAAAAGTGATATTATGATGGTACCAGCACTTTTTTCCTATAATTTTAACTGTTGAATAGAGCAGAAATAAAATAAAAAACTGATAAATGCTTGATATAAGATATTAGGGTGGCAGAGGTAATATTTGCAAAAAACCTAACGTAACCAAGTCGATCAACTGAAACGGCGTTTATAAAATTTCAATATTTCAAGATTTTTTGAAACGTTAACATTATATGAAAATGAAGAAAACTATATATGTAACACTTTTTTTAACAACTTTGTTGCTTGGAGTTTGGAATGTTTGAAATTAAATATCACGAAAATTTATTTATTCCTATTGATTACTTTGTCTCATTTACTGTCCAAATTAATATATTTCCTCTGTTAATTTGATATTATAAAATATTTTCATATAAAATAATAAACTTCCATATTAATATTTCCTACCAATAAAATACGTTCATAATCTTCATAAGCTCAACGAACGCAACATTGTATTTAACAATTTCATCAATTCTGTCTTCTTCCGTAAACAACTTCAAAATTCTTCCAAAACATCAAATTTTTTTCATAATAAATACAACTGTTTCTCCTTATAAAATTTCCCCGTCGTAACAATATAGTAAGGAACTCGTTCTGAAATTTCTTTTCCAGTTCTTTATATGAAGCTGATTTATAGACATGGAAAGTTTGTAATCTGTCGCTCTATTTTGATACTTTCTTAAATCTAAAAAAATATAAGTATAGGTATATTATTTTTAGCTTATTTCATAAATTGTGATTGACATATTGAACAAGTTGTATTTTGTTCTGATTGCGACTTTTTTAAATGTGTTTTTTCCCTCTGACAAACCAAAGTAAACAACCGCACAGAAACTATACTGACATCTCAACATAGAAAAAACAGCTTGTTGATGTTTTTATTCATTTTTATTCCATTTATTCACTCATTCTAAATTATTTTATTTCTAAGTGGTGTCTGTTGATAAACATAGTTCCTACTGTTTTTATTAGTTTATTACACCAGCCAGGCTATAGTTGGAAAAGAAAAGGTCGAGAATGGTTTCGATGTCAAGTTCACGCTGATTACGGGTAGTTGTTGATCTAGATAAAGCGGAACCCCAATAAAGATAACAAATAATTCATTCTACATACGATTTCTGTTGTGGTGGAACTTGATAAAATAGATTTTATCAGTATGTAGAATAAACCGTGGTCAATGTCATAATTGGTAGTTTAATCGATAACTAATAATTATTTATTATATACATTCCTAGAACTAATTTATTTCGATTTTGTTATTTTCAGATGTTATTTATAAACATTCAATGACCGAGTCAACTCGAAACAATTTCTTTTAGTGTTGGTACTGCGTCATTTGAGTCCATCATAAAGTTTTTTCATATAACAATGGCAGCAAAAGTTTCGTCGAAGGTGACATGTAGCCTCAAACAAATAGTGATGACAATGATACCCTTTTTTCTTTTCTATTATCTCTCGGTGTATACAAGAGAAGAAAATATATGTAGCAGAAAATTAGATAATAGGACCTTTTCACCAGATCGAATTGTATTACGAGCACTTAGATATGGTTTATTTGCTATGCAAGCTTCGATTGATTTTTTAAAATGTTTTTAAAATAGGTTCAGCCAAATCGATGTATTATGAATCAACTAACTTTTCTAAACTAGAACAATCAGTTAGTAGTCTCGCCATATTTTGTACTATTTTTTTGCAGCTAAATATTATTGTTTCAATTAACTACGTAGAATCAATATAAGGTAAAATAAGAATTAAATAATTAATATAACAAGTTCATTTTCCCGTAGATAGACAAAAAATACAATCTAAGTAAATATTTGGAGCTACTTGTTTTTCTGATTTACCAGAAAACTGATTAGACATTGTTATGACGGTCGAAATTCCTATGGTTGTATCTTTTGTCAAAGCTCTCAATCTTCTTTGAAATAATCTAATATAACCTAACTTCATTATGCTTTACCTTACTTAATTAACTTTATCTGAATAATCCACAGATATTTTTTGAGCTTGTAACGAGAGAAAGTTCTTGAAGAGCTGAACTATTCATGATACAAGTGAACTAAATTAAACTATCTAAATTATCTGTAACCCTAATGTAGTTTTACTATACAAACATTAACGATGCTCTAATGACTTGTAATTTTAAAAATAGTGTCGAATTACATTCTAACCAATTGACAATATCTCACCCCAGAGTTGTGCTGATGTACAGCATAGTTACATAGAAATCCAGGTGTTTATATAAAAGCCGTGCAACAATTTCGTTTAACAGTAAATCATATAATACACAATAGTGAGCAGATAATGAAGCTTTATTCAAATTTGTCGGCAATATAACAAACACTGCCTAACGTCATTCATTGGAAACATAACAATCCCCAAGTGCTACCCCTATTCCACTTTACATAGAATTGCAACACTCATCCTTTCCAAAAAAAAACTTTGAAAGCATTCATGATGACACGATATCATTAATGATATAACACCTGTTATTTGAGAAGCTCCCACCAGGTCCGTGCTGATGGTTTTTATTAGCTGCTAATGAGGGTCAGAATAAATATGTGACTCAATTGTAACTAGACGCGATCCTTTAAGTTTATTTCGTCCTCAAATGGTGTACCAATGTGTCAGTTTACAAGTTAGGGATACATACACAAGTTACTATAATATCTGTATGTTAAGATGTAGTCCATTATACTAAACAATCAATTTATATTCAAGTTTAAATATTGCTCAAAACTTTTTGTTAAATATTGTCAGTTTTTGTTTATATTGTTGATTAAGTAGATAGGATTTCAAGAATTACTTTTGGTACTTCTCACAACAGTTCAACAAACATCTACAACAATATGTACTTCCAAATTGTTTTTCCATTGCTTCAATGATTTTACTAATACATTCATATTAATGAAACCATACTTATCACTAGAATAGAATAGAGCTGAAAAATAAATATAAGAAATTACCCATAATTCAATTGTGATTGCAAGAGAGAGGCCGCGACGGATGTGGCTCTTTTATTTTAAATGAATAAATTTTAAATAAGTTTTATGTTTCTAATTAATAATGTAATAATTTTCGTTATCCACGACATTTACCATCTTATACACAACTTTTTAATGATGAGATAATATTTTGGACATATTCCAAATTTTTTACCAATATGAAAATATTGTAACGATCGGAATGTCGGAATGAATGAGAATCCAATAATGCGATATA
The DNA here is from genome assembly GCF_026230105.1 of Diorhabda sublineata. Taxonomy (NCBI): domain Eukaryota; kingdom Metazoa; phylum Arthropoda; class Insecta; order Coleoptera; family Chrysomelidae; genus Diorhabda; species Diorhabda sublineata. The sequence continues at coordinate 11,209,613 of NC_079485.1, read as the reverse complement.
GCCTGAGTATAGTAAGTGAGGCAGTACTTCCACTCGAAGTCATTATTTTTTTCCAAGTTTCATCTTGCACTGTGTGGTCTTGCATTGGCTTGTTGGAGAATAACGCCTTTTCTGCTGACAATTGCTGGATATGTTGCGATTGAAGATTGATTCACGTTCAAGTTCCAGCACTACAAAATTAACTATTTCGCGTATACCAATTAACTGGTGATCATGATAGATTGAGCATTAAGTAACATTATCATAAGAGCAATAGATAAATATAAATTTATGTTTCTAAATGTTCTTGATGTTACGTCTCTTCTGTTTCAAAATTAGTTTTTTTTGATAATTTTTAAAAGAAAAATAAATATTGACGTTTCGACTTTTCTTTAAATCTTTATCAAAATATGATATTGACAGTGACAATTTGCGTATTTATAATAATCAATAGATTGACCTTTATGTCAATATTTATCTTTTAAAAAATTATTTGGAAAAACTAATTTTGAAACAGAAAAGACCTAACATCAAGAACATTTAGAAACAAATTTAGACACAAACATATAAAAAAATCTAGAAAAATAAGAAATTAAATAAATTGAAATTTCTACAAAAGTTTGGAACTACTTAATTATCTTGAAAGCATATAGGCCTAAAAGAATCGGGCATAATCTATTTTGGTATGAGTAAATTCCTTATTTTCTATTCACAGTTTTCTTAACTTCATCGTTTATGAATTGTACAGATGATGGAATAAAACCTTGATGGCAACGGAACTCACATTCAAAGCACTGTATAATTGAAGATCTTTCGCAGAGTATAGACCAAATGCTGATTTTTTTGACCAAATACGCTTATTTTTTAAAGCTATTATTTTTCTAGGTGTCCAGAACGGAATTCACTATTCTACCTTACTACTTTTGAAATTTATCCAATGGGGTTTTCATATTAAGCTTAGCCTCGGATAGAGTGATACACTGTTTACCACCAATAGTGCTTATTGAGTACACGGCATTTATTTTTTCTACATAAACTAAATGTAGCTTCTTCAAATTTGACAAGAAATCAAAAGGCAGATGCGAATTGACAGGATAACAGGTGGAGTGTGGTTCTTTCAGCTTTGGAGAGAAAAATAAAAAAGTCACGGACTAATTAACCCACTTTTGCACCATTTTTACTTAGAGTGTCAACAAGTCGAAGCTCGAGTTCATTTCTTTTTAAATTATCCTATTTATATCAGGCAATTTGAAAAATAGGGTTTGACGAACTAAATCAGCGAATTTTGTAGACCTTGGCAACGAACATCGGATAATTTATAGTCATGATATAATAGTATAGTAGTATAATATCTCTGATTGGAAACTGATTTAATTATTCAGCTTATTAACTTAACCCTCCTATAATCTATATTCTATATTTCATTTATATAGTACCAAAATCAAGTCCAGACCTGTTATTATTACAACTATAAACTTTTGCTCATTCAGATTATTTTGTCTAAAAGGGGGTAAGGTAAAATTTTTTTATCTTGTAGATCTTAAAAACATTTATTAAGGTGTTGTGCGGTTAAACGCTACAGGTTTTCAATTATCTATGAATTAATTATACGGGTTATGAGATTGAAAGCGAAGGAACCCTTACACTTACAGATCTATAGGGAAATAAATCAATTTTATAAAGGGCGGTATTGAAACTGAAGGAATACTTTTTATTTTCTCAACTGTGCTTGTTAGTAGCGGTTGTAAACGTTAAACGTTTGGGCGGTAATTTCTTGCATGTGTATATTTTTATCTCCTCGATTGTCACGGCTTACGTTACGCAAACGACTGTACTTAATGTATTTATTATTCAATCGTGAATCAGTGAACCTCAACATAAGACATAATAATTAATGTGTTAGAAAAAAGTCACATTTTGTATTAGTATTTGTAGATAAATTGAATTTATAAAGTTTCCATGCCAATAAAAGAATAGAAAATAATACGAGAAGCAGCAAATTATAATAAATAAGTATATAGTTAACTCTTATGCGGACGAACCAAGCTTCCTGACTGAAAGCAATAACAATAAGGCACGACAGGGCAGCTCTTCTTAAAATGGAAGTATATACCTGTTTATGTAGATTTATGGTACCTTAGCTTGACCACCTTGAACTTTGAAGTTTATGTTCTGTGGCAGAACATAGAATAATTCATTGAACTAAATGAAATTTACAAAATAGGAAATTTGAACAAAAATTAATCAATACATTGATATTCACAAAGAATTAGTCGAGATTACATCCACACATTCATAAATGAATCTAAATTGAACATAACGCTCCAGGTACTTCTTCAGTGAAACAGTTAAAATATTAAAATAAACACCGCGGAGAAAGAATCTTCACACGAATAAACTTATCTAAGGAGGTCAATTGTGTTAAAATTGGTTAGACGGGGAGGGACGCTATAGTTGCTTATAAGTTCAGGGAAATCGAAAAGTCTGAAATAAATATGGGAATAATGCGAAGAAAGATGACTTTCTACATATGGATGCGATGAGTCCACCTATATCGCGAGATTTGGATGCCACCATATTAAAAGCTCTTGGGTATTTTTTCGCCTATCTCCACGACCAATCATCCAGTCTGTGTGGCAAACAAATACTAGCATCAAACTAAGTATCAGAGGGACTTACTATCGACGTGAAATACTTGCGTAAGTTGTATTATCGCTTCCATAACGCATATGATATTGGTTCAGCTAAAGTTGCAGCAAATCTTTCCGCCTTCAGATATTTCTTCTAAGCGGATTATTCCTTCATTCCTAGCTTCAAATAATTAAGGAAAGTCATAGTAAATATTATTATTGTGGCTCTCCACCTGAATATAGAATTTTTTAGTCAAAATGAAGCGATCAAAGGAGCAATCACTCTCTCTAAAGCTGAACGATACATTGTTCAGCTTATATCTTATTAATATTCAGTCAATAAGACACAAAATAGATGCATTTTATCTTTTACTAGAGGAACTTAGTTATCCAGAAATCATTGTCAACACTGAGCATTGGTAAAATAATGTGCACAAACAACGACTGTTCAATAATTTTATATCTGAGAAAGTGTTCGAATTGTCTATCATCTACCATAACACTTATGATCTCTAAATTGTATTTACAGAAAACCTGACGTTGACGTGCATACATTCTCTCATAAACTACTGACCTGTAAAAAGCATATTAATTTTATATGGCGATCTAAATATTGAATTTTCCAGTGTGTGTTTGTGCTGCTCAAGAACGTCCATCCATCCACGGTACTGTCTTTAATTCAAGTCTTTCCGATCATAAAGCAGTATTAACAACATTTTTGATGAAATCCAAAATTAAAAATGCCTCTCGTAAACTATGCCGTATTTTTTCCGCACCCATGTCTAACAACTGACTGGGACATTCTCTCTGATGATGTCGACTTCGAATTTTCCAAGTTTATTGAGACACTAACTAGTCTGATGTTGAATTCTTTTCCTCTCAGGCTCATCTAAATAATTTAAGTAAAATTTATAGCTCTATTTTGTAAATTCTGATAAAACTACAAATAATTTGATTGATTAAGTACTGCTACATATTTGAGATGTATGGTGATCTATTGATTAATATAAATATGCAAATTGTCAGTGACAATATCATATTTTGATAAAAGACTTAAAGAAAAGTTGAAACGCCAAATTTTATCTTTCTTCCAAAAATTATTAAAAAATCTTATTTTAAAACAGAAGAGACCTAAAATCAAGAAGATTAAGATGTATTAATATATTGTTATTTATTGTATTTTTGAGTGTAAAATTTATATTTATATTTTATTTGTGTATGAATTTATTCATATTTTGTAGTTATTTACAAGCTGTTGTCCACAAATTGTAAACAATTTTTGACAATAAAGCATTCTTTTCTCTCTTTAGTCTAAAAAGCTCTCATATCTTTTGGTCCTCTTTAATAACGTGTTCTATTGCTTTTTGTCTATTTTCCTTTATAATTTTTGATGATTGCAATAATTTGCCGAAAAGTCACGAAATAAGCTCGATCGGCTGCAGTTCGCCGTGATCTAGTGGCAACTGAATATTAATTCCACTTTTCTTGTGGAAAATAATCAAGTTCAAACGTTGTGCCGAATTAACTGTTGAGGGAAGTAACTGATAAATTCCATGCTATTATTAAGATCTAGAAATTAAAATATATTATCAGAGGAACGGCTTTGGTATTGAAATTAGCTTTATTTTTATTGCTTTCATTCAGCTGTATTCACTCCTCATGTTAAACGTTTGTACTACAACAAAAAAATAGTATGGCGTCAAATCAAATTTTGTTCGCACGTCCTGGTAATTGATTTGGATTTGGATATCCCTAACATTTTGTTCTATTCCAAATTTTTTGGGCCAATTTCCTCTAATTTTGTGTGCATTATTTATCGTCTATTTTCTCTGGTAAATGTACCCAAATCAGGTTAGACTTAACGGAGTCCTGTAGTCACTTAGTTTCAGAGGGAATGTATGTACGTGACCAGTAGTCGAACTCGGTGAGACACAATCCTTGCAGTCTTAAACTATAACTATACATTCCAGTTGAAAACGATGATTAAAAGTGAGGCTAAATAATGGAAATCTTGATTGAGATTTTCAGCGTTCCTGTACACGGAATGTTACTGGCAATGCAAAATTTAACATATATTATTTGTTCGTAAAATTCTCTAAAACTCTAAAACTTGAATTAATTGCAAAAATGGACCGTATGATCAAACTTATTAACAGATAACGCTTAACCAAAACGCAGTTGATTTTTCATCACTAATTCATTTTTCTTCAAATGTCTATGTATATAGAATAAGTTTATATTTTATTGCATATTTGATTAAAAGTATTATCTCCGTTCAATATCTATAGTACGCACCTGCATTCGCTTGCTGGATTGAAGGCTAAGAATATATTACAACGGTATTTATACATTGGAAGTACCTATGCCAAGTATAGAAGTTGAATTGTCTGAACTAACTTATAAATCTGATTCTATTATGTGGATAGAATAGAATTACATCGTTTATATTTTATATATTTGTAGATCATAGCAATAATAAACAATATTAAGTAATTTATCAATTGAAATTATCTTTAAAATATTTGAAGATAAATATATGTTTTCACATACAGCTTTTATTCGTTTGAAAATAAATATTTAGGTTCTGTTTTGCTGAAAATTTGATGGATGGTTTCGGTGTCGTTGCTTATAATCAGTACAATATATGTTTCTACCAGTTAGTTATGGCTAAAAAATTTTGTAGAAGACTGATCAATTGAAATGGGAAATACTAATCACTAATAGTGATATGATGAAGAAATAAATTTTACTGTTGATTTGATGATACCATTTGTTATAATGTTTGTTACTCAACTCAGTTTTTCTTTACTATACCTATAAGTTTAATATCTGAATTCCTAAACACTATTAATTACTCAATGTTTCGCTCCTGAATATATATATATATATATATATATATATATATATATATATATATATCAATTAAGAATCATTTATAGAAAATATGAACAAAGGAATGTGGGTCTTGACACAAAAAATGAGATATTACATAAATATTTTTGAAAGGAAGATATTTAGGAAAATATGTGGCCCGAAATGTGAGAATGGAGTATGGAGATCCAAATACATGAGTTGTACTAACAATAAAAGGAGCTACAGATCTCGGAATTTATCCAGTCCAGAAACTGCAATAGGCAGGTCATGCTTCGTCTTCTAAATGAATACACTATAGTATCTACATTTATGTATTCCCATATTATTGTTATTCAGTGTAAGTTTGTATATATTTAATATTAGAATAATTAACCATTTATCTATGCTTATAATTATTATAATCCGTTTTTTGTTAAAATGAAATTATTATTCTAATAAACTACCTTTAGTAAGCGACTGTCACATGAAATTAATTCGCTGAATTATCTTCAAATTTATTTGACCATGATTCAGAGCATATTTGTAGTGTGTAGTTCAAAATAATTTAAATGAGGAAATCTTACAAAACAACCTTAAACTTGTTCACACGTATAATGGATTCTGTTATTTCAAATTCACTTTCTTGTTGTATTATATAAATTATACTAATTTTCATCATATTTTGATAAGTGCGGTCAAAACTACATTTTAAACATGTTTAAAAACTAATTTCTGAAAAAAAAAGTTAATACTATGCAACGAATATATGAATGAATGTTTTTCAGAATTCCAAATTCTTTTTATTTAGATGAATGTCTTGTAATAATTCCACTATATGCGGTAACTCACTCATTTTTATGCACTCGGTCGTTATGCAATACTTCTGGTGCTGAGTGTACAGTTGTGGAGCGTTGGTGTGTACAATGAGAGCGGGGGCAACTTGCTACCGTATACGACAAAGAACACCTGGTTCTATTGACCTGTAGACTTCCCTTAATTACAATTATTAACCAGTAGCGTGTTTCTTACTTTCCAATCATCTCTTGCAGAGATTACTTTTATTAACCTCACAAGTTCGTTGTAGTTATCTGATAGGTACTACCTACTTATCTCTGAAATATCCTGACACAGTCCTAATAAGAAGTTTGTTTTACTCTCTAGATCGTGTGTATATTTCAGAGATATTGACACATTGACAACAGTTAATAAATTACGGAAAAAATATTATTGAATAAATTAACACTATGATGTGGGTTCCTTGATAACTTTGGATTTATGTTACAGGGGAAATATTTATTCACTCTTTTTAAAGTTATGTTGAAGAGTACGTGGAAACGCAAAATGTTAGTAAACCCGTTGATTATATATATTTATTTACGAATTATTATTACGTCTAGATTTGAATTGAATACAAGTTAAATATAAGATTGCAAAACATAAAAAGCTACAAATATATTATGAGTATTATTCACAAGAATCTTCATTAACGTCTATTCCATAAAATAATGTCAGTCGTTCTCTTTCAAATTCATAACCAAGGGGTAAGCATGATTATTTGAATTTTTCTCGGTTGCAGCTGAAATATTGTCAAATATACCACTTAATAAATATTTTTCAGACGAATCTACCTAATTTATATTTCAACTAACATTGTGTATCATATCGTTTCTCATCAAGATAAAAAATATATCGATTTTCACGTATATACATTTTTATGTACAATAAATTTGTCGCAACATGTTTAAGGGGTGTCAATTAATACGCATTTATTTAAACTCCATATGTAAGAGAATTTTCGTTCTAGTTGTTTGAGATTAATTTCCTACTAAGGGATTATTACGATGGTTACAATAGTTTACAATTACATTGTCAGACTTCAATTTAAAATTTGTTTCCAATTTTATCTTTGGTCTTTTTACCACATTAGGTATACCTGATTCCACCCATTTTGTTATCTCGAACTTTTCTTATCGTTTTGTATGCTATAAATCTAAGTATCACCACCTTTATCATATATTCATGTATATTCATTTGAATTTGAGATAAGCTATTCCAATAATAGGTACGGCTTTAGGTAGATAAAAAATCTCATTAAATGCAGAAGAGTCACAATTTCCATTTCAATTTTGAGAAGAAATTGGGAATCAAATTCTTGGAACGTAACCATTGGTTTATACATTCAATTCATATATTTATTATTATTATTATTATATTATATGTTTATGAACGTTGAAAATATGTAATGAGACTGATTATATTTTACGTAATATACTAAATATTGTTCTTTATGTGTCTTCATTTTCATACCGTTTTAACATGCCATTCGCCGCTAATTGCAATAAATAATTATAGTACTTAATATTTTATAATTAAAAAAAAAAATGTTGGTAGCTCAAACAGTACAGAATCTCTTCTACACTGACATTTGTAGTTGTCTGACGTACTATGGAATATGATAATTTTGACCTAGTTTATACACCACGTATCAATAAGAAACACTTCCACTTTATTTCTTATAGGGTCAAGTAGTGTAAGGCCCGTCACTTTTGATATTCCTTAGACTTCGAAAATTGAATAAATTTGAATAACAACGTGACGTGGGAGAAATATTCTATTCTTATTTTATAAATTTAATTGTGTATCATTATAGAGCTAATACAGGTGATACGATGATACGTTATCTTGGATTGTCTGTTGAATCAATGGACTGATTTGATTATCTGAATGTTGATATCTGTATAGGAGGTCTGGCTATTAAATAACGAGACTGGTTATTAAAAAGGGTTTTATTATAAAAATTATTCTACATTCGAATGCTTCCCTTCAATATACTCCCCTTCCCTCGCTACTCTATATGTTTTTCCATTAATCGAAGCAATACAGGAAGTCTTCTTTTATGAGAACCTTTAGGAGATCGTCGACTTAAACCGCGTCTTTTACTAAGCAAATTTTTTTACTCTTTCTAACATTTCAAGGAAATCTGAGCAGACCGTTGACGCATGAGCTTTTGGTCAGGAATCAGATTTTTTAGCACCAATTTCGCACAGACTTTTGTCATATGTAATTCCTCGTGTGAAATTTTTCTAGCCGTCTCTTTATCGGCGTTTACAGCCTCGGCAATCATCCAGATACTCATTCGACGATCTGCACGCATAATTTGGTTGATTTTGGTCACTGTTTCCGGAGTTAAAACAGTCACAGGGTGACCAGGGCGATGGTCATCTTCAGTGCTCTCTCGGCATTCACTAAAGCGCTTACACCACTCAAAAACACACACCACAGATAGAGAATTATCCCCTTACGCCTTTAGCAACAATTTATAGTACTCAGTCGGAGTTTTTTTCAATTTAACGAGATATTTGAGATTGATACCTTGCTCCACGAGAAAAAAGCACGTTCGTTTCAAACTGCTACTGCACAAATACTATAATAGTGACAGAAACGTGTTTTGGAACTTGCATGGACAAGATATCTAGATGCTCAATGCTCTAGGCGCGCACTCTAGTTATTTATTAGCCAGACCTCGTATAAGGAAAGTGTGGGATTGGAGCAAACATTATTCACTTCCTGTAGAAGAAGAAAGAAATCTGGCAGTAGAGACACATTAACAATGAGATTATAAGCTTATTATTTAATATAATTTGATTAAATTTGATAACCCGCAAAAACATTTCAATCCAGACAATGACTGTGTAAAAGTAATAACATAACAATAATTTTTGAAATAAGAAATTTTCCATGGATTATAGGAGCAGAGATGTTGTAAAATTTTGAAACAATTCAAAGCGGGGCGTTATGAACATAGAGTTTCTATCCATCTCGGTTGTATTCTGAATGGATTACCATCACAAGCGGTGCTTGCGATACTTTTTTAGCGGCGTGTATAGTAAGGTTAGCAAATTTACTGAAGCTGCTTCAGAAATACTGTTAATATTTTCGCTCTGTATTGTATTGTATCATTGATTAACACAATAAAAACAGACATAGACAAATAGAACATAAACTGGAACGTTAAATTTAAACATGGACTTATCTGGTAGATTTTATTAATTTGCTTTGCTACAATAAGGATTGATATTTTGAATTTCATGTTTTTCATTTCATATTCCATTCTTATTACACCACTTGACCCTACGGCTTCATTAAGTTTGTAAAAAAGTAACTATCAAGTTTCTTGACTAGAAGACAAATTATGGCCTATTAACATAATTGGTTTTAATTCATACTGCATCGAAACTTTTAATAAATGCGGGGAATGTAAGACGGTAAGAAATAAAATGGGAAGGAATCGAAGATAATATCTATTAATTATTGTTGAAGAACGTTGAATTAATTAGCGTCAGTTCAAATCTTCTACTTCATAAATACGGCCAAATGTACATGGTGAAAAGAAAATGGAATTCGGAGTAACGAATATTTTAGTTTTAGAGTTTGCCTATGGAGCATGTATAGCTCCGAAAATCGTTTCTTTAAGATGTCTGTCCCGAAAGTATTGAACAAAACCACAACTTTAGAACGACCACTGTGGGACATCGACGTCATTAGTAAGTCTTCAGAAACTCGTTGGAGTGCGAAGTTACCAACTGAAGAAGCTAATTTTTCAACGGGGTGCGTTTTTTGCATTTTCTGTTTTCGTTCTTTACAGTTTGTTATAGTAGAAATGAGGGAAAAATTAGATTAACGAATTTGCATCGAGTTTTGCTTCAATCTGTGCACAAATGGCTATAACTCAGATAAAAAGCGACTGTTTTTTTTTGGTTATGAAGAGAGGTCACATGCTGACTAGAGAATAATACGTTGACGTAATGATAAAATTGCTTAATGCAGTAGCTTTGGAAACACTACTGGAAACGATTTCACAAACCTGATCATAAAGAATAACACCAACGAGGAGTAATATGAGAACTAGACATATAAATTGGTGCTTTAGTAATTTTCTTCACCATTTCTTTCATAGCCCCAACATACGGTTTCTGTGTATTACTATCAAATTTTACTTCTCTCTTCAAATGATTCGAGTACTAAAGATACAAAACAGTTAAGTGAAAAAAATATAACCATTTCGGTTAGTTCTTCTTGCATCAGTTTATAGAGCTTACTGATGATTTCAATGTTACTATGGAAGATAAACTAGCAAATTTTGTACAGACGTTCCAATAAATTTTTCAAAATGTGTTTAAATTTGACTTTTTCAGTTGATTTGATTGGAAATATCCAGTACAATTTAATTTTTTCATTTTCATAAATTTTTGTTTTTTTATTGATGTTTCTACCTAAATTATATAATTGACGCTTAGTCGTATTAGCGAATTGCTACATTATTTTCAAAGCAATCGGATATGTAATTTGAAACAAAAATTATTTACGTTATTCAAAAACCGGCGTCAGCTATTTCGTGACTTTTTCTAATTGTTTCCAGCAAGCAATTATCAAATGAAATTATTTTCAGTCCCATTATTCTGTCAGAAGATCGTTTTTGATAACGGAAATTCTGCACGATTCGGAACATTCTTCTAATATTTGAAATAGGGTTAAAGTCTGTAACCTACCTCACTATTAAATAATTTAATGCGGGGAAGATTTTGAATTCGATAACAGTAGCGAAGTAAAAAGAATGCATATAAAATAAAAGGCGACTGAAAATAATTTTTTGATATCTGAAATATTAATTATTCGGTTATTCTGCCACAATTTACTTTGAACAATAATTGGTCGACAAATAAATGAGATGCATAGAAGTGTTTTAAAAAATAAGTAGCTATTTTGTTTCCCATTGAGTATATCTCTTCTAGGCACAGGTTTTTCCACACATCGTAGCTAAACGATGTTCTTTAGTGGACATTTTCTCTTTCTAGGAGTAGGAAAATAGCGTTAGATGAATATGGAGACCGAAGCAATATTACAGTATGATATAATGCATGAGTGCTCCAGAATCTATGTGACCACAATTTGCTGTAATATAAAATATTCGAAAATTGAATATCTGTTAGAATCATACCCAAAGGTAAAAGTAATACTAAATGATATGGCAGAGAGAAACTGAAAATCTTTGCCATCTGGACCGACCTCAAAAGTAGTTTTAGTTTATAAACTGAAAAATTTTTGCGTTATTGGAGAATTTTATTCCGTACGCAAAAAATTAATTTGAAAAATGTTGAGTCAAAAATAAATATAAGCCCAAATGACAACCACACCTGCTCGCGTGATAAACAAGGCTACCTGGTACATCCTGCCAGAGAATTAACTAGTTTCTGATGCCCGAATAAGCAGTCACATTCCCTGGCAAACAGCTTCGGTCGCAAGAGCCAGAAAGCGAATGGACACTTTTTTGACCTTGAGCTAAGAAATCAATTTATGCTAATGAACTAGATTAAGTAGTGAACGTCATAAGGCTTCAGAAAACCACTGGATTAAAGATAAATTGAGGAAATTCCTGCAATATCATCATGCTGAAGTCAGGACTAAATATAAGCCCTTCGATGATAAGATGTTCGGGGAAGGCGGTTGTGACAAAGATAATGCAATCCTTATAAAATATACCCTGCTACAGAAATCAATAAGGATCAGAGCATGGAATGTCAGAAGTATGTACGAACCAGGAAATATTACTTTGGAAATGAAGAGACTGATCATCAAAATAATGGAAATCAGTGAAGCTCGTTGGGTAAACTGGACATCTCCACGGAGTGAATTAACGACAATATTCAGAGATTTGTGAAGAATGTCGTGCTCCTCTTTGTCCGTGCTTTGCTATTACAATTCGAGACATACTGTGGAGCGCTCAACCTAATCCAAGTATATGTTCCAACATCTAATGAAAGCAATAAAGAAGTGGAATAATTCTACGAGGACATTGATGAGGTTATGAAGCTGACCAAGAAAAAAGACGTCACTATACTCCTGGACGACATGGATGCAAAGATCGGACAAGGTCTATGTAACAAATAGATTGGGCGGTATGGACTGGGAGAAGGCCACAAGATAACAAAAAACATATAGATAGATCAGATCGATTACATTCTTCTCAACCAGAGACAGAACTGCGGTGAAAACATACTTAGGGCCATATATAGGCTCGGACCACAACTTTCTTGTTGCAGGGATTATGGTGAAGCTTAAGAGGCTGAAAACCTTGTCAAACCATGAACCAAGAATCTACTACCAGCCTACTAATATAAATATAAACAAAAACTTAAATATATTGATAACTATTAATTCGGCAAATCAGAGCCAGCCAGAACACATGTGGCGAAACATAAAAAACTATCATAGAACCTTGTAAGCATCATTTGAAACCTGAGAGAAAAACAAAAATATTGGATGATTGATGAAATATTAGTGCCAAATGGGGGTGGATAAAAGAGAATTGCACTAAAATAGGGAAATACAATGCATCTAAAAAGAATAAAAGAATTTAAAGAATCTGATTGGAGACAAATATCATACACACATCCCTACAGATGAAGAAGGAAAATATTGTGTTGGATATTCTTTGGGAATAGTATATCAAAAATCTCTTTAAACAACCAAAGAGAATAAATGAACACCAACGGTAGCACTGGAATAAAAGATGGAGTAACTCATGGATCTGACGACCTACCTGCGGATGTGTTAAAGTAAATTGAGGGTCAATATCTAAATGAGATAACCCCTCTGTTTAATAAGATCTATGCAATAAAAAAAATATCAAGGAAATTATTCAAATCAATGTTTGTCACTACAAAGAAACATATTGCCAAAAACTGCGAATAATTCAGAAGTATTAGAGTAATCCACCGTAGGATTTATAAAAAGTTGGAAGAAAATATGATAGATACACAGTTGGGATTTAGGAAGGATTTTGGTATAAGCGAGGCTTTGTTTGCTTGCAATGTATTAATGGAGCAGGTCTGGAACGGAAAAACCTTGAAATAAGGGATATACAATTAATCACAAAACTATATCTGAATCAAACTGCGTCTTTTAGCATTCAGTTCACACTCATAAGTACAGTGGAAGTCAGATAGGGGTATGCTCTTTCTACACTCCTTTTCAACGTCTACTCAAAGGAAATTTTCACCAAAGCCGACGAAAATTATGGCGGCACTCCATTGAACAATCTGCGCTATACAGATGACGTAGTACTCGCCGAAAACATACGAGATCTACAAAACATGTCGAATAATGTCGCCAAAGTTATTAAAGAATATTAATCTGACACTTAACGTTAAAAGACCAAATATATGATTGTCACCAAAACTAAAGCGCCTAATAAATAACTGTATGTAGGAGGCGAAAGACTGGTAAGAGTGGTATGACTACCTGGGTACAAGTGTTGATTGCTCCGTGAATAACTCTGTAGAAATAATGATTCAAATCGAGGAAGCCCGTGCATCGTTGGTCAAAATAGCTATGATGATAGCCAACCTTCAAAATGGAGGTGGTATATGAAGAAGAAAAAAAAGATCCCTAAAATCTATAAATATATACTATTCAAACTAAACAAATGAAATGCTTCCATCATACTTGGTCAAATGGTTTTAAGTATTGTTCATGAGTTGAAAAAATTAACTCTGCATATCTTAACTTCATCTTTGACCATTGAGGCGCTGAATAATATTTTTTGTATAGCCGAGCACATACCATATATAATTGTAGTTGGCACGGTTTATGTTTTCGAGAAATGATTGTTTTGCTATGGCAAATTAGTGTTTTATTTTATGTACTTGTGGACTAGATTGTCCTCCAGTTAACTATATATTATATTTCCTCAATTTTCTTCCATATAGTTTGTTCGTTATGTGAGTTCGCAGTAAATCCATTCCTCTTATGAATTTCAGTTTAAGTAAATGAAGATGATACTATTTTTTTATCGAAGTATACATAGGTTATTAGTTGTTATTTTGGAATAATAATTCTTGTTATATATGTATACAATATGAGATGCATAGAAATTTTTATCAGATGGAAATTTATTTCTGTTTTCTCAATTACTTACATGTCATAAAAATGACATGTAAGTAATTGATTGATTAATTCTATCGAACGAGAATATTAATAATTTGAATGTATCCAAATCAATCATTAGTGAACTTCTGTTGACCCTCTCAAAAATATTAAATAATATAGCAGACTATAATAATAATAATAATAAGGGGAATAGAGCGCTATAACGTTATTGGGGCCAAGTCAGTTCGGTGTGGGTGTTTAAGTGGTACGAGTTAGTCTCCAGGGGTCAGTCTACCTCACATCTGTCAATAGGTAATGCGGAGACATGGTAATTAGTCATTTCGTGAATGACAACATGACATATTACATTTACTTGTATAGGGATATAACTCGAATCACTTTAGTAGATAAATAAAATTAATGGGACAGATATTCTGTTATTGACATAAACGTGTTCAAAAGCGATAGAATGATTCGTTGGGATAAGCATATTACATTGTAACTATTAATTGGTGGACATACCTTTAACAAACTATTCTTACTATTTCAAAAAAGGATAAAAATAAATCAGACGGTACTTGCCACTTTTAACTTGTTGCACTCACCGACCAAATACATATTTCGTATATAGTAAACAAATAACGGTCAATCATTTTTGGTTTGTAAGACAACATTTCGACCTTCGCTGGACAATATGAAATAGAAATAGCATCCACAAATTTTCATATCTAGCTCCTCAATCCATCTCCCTGTTTTGAAAGATCAACTGAGGGTGCCTTCCTTACATCAAAGGTGCAACAGACAAAATTTGCAGAATTTTCAGTCCCCACGGTATTAGCACCGTCTTAAAACCCAATCAAAAACTCTGTCACCTAATCAGATCCGTCAAAGACAAAATATCTAATGAAGTGTAAGAGATCCCCATCTCAGATTGTCCCCGTTCCTATATTGGCCAGAAAAATCGACGTATTTCCGTCAGAGCCAAGGAACACTTGTTGTCTGTCACTAATTCCGATATTTCCTCCACACATGCCCAGCTCGTGACCATAACAGATACAAAATCGATTTCGATAGAATCAAAACTATCGCCCCTCTCCGCTCCTTCAAGTCCAGTATTCTTCGAGAAGCGATCGAAATAGAAAAACGTCCAAACTGTTTGAATACAAGGGACGATAGGCAGAGATTGCCGGCAACTTGGAAACACCTTCTTCATCTATCTTGCTCCAATACTACTCCGGCCAACAACAACATTTCCTGTAAAACCCCTCGAGAAGCCGATCTCCACACAAATCCCAATACCCGCCAATAGATCCCCTAGAATTGCAAGGTCCAGGCGACTAGCTCCCCAGTTAACTCAAGACCAGCAGTGAGTATGTTAGTGTTCTTTATGCTAAGAATATTATTATTTTTATTTTCTATTTTAAAAATCTTATATTTTTGTTTTACCTTTCCATTTCCTCGGTGATTTTTCTATGATTGGGCAGATTGAGGCCTTGGAGTCAACCAAAAAAAGGTGTGATTCGTTGCATGAAGTAGGCAGTAGCAGACCACGGAATCGGATCACTTCTTACCATTGAACAATTAACCACCCTATCCCCACCCTTCTCTTGACAATGGCTGCAAAGTGGAAGCTGAGACGTCGATAATTTCTTCCACGTCACGGACTGCAACGTGTGTAATTGTGATATGACAAATAATAGTGTAATCGATAAAAAGTTTTAAATCTAATTGTTAATAAACTTGTTTTCATCCGGAATTTCAAATAAATGGTTAATAAGAATATACAATACGATCATTGTAAGAATTCAAATTCATTTTACTGATTTCATTCACAGAAATACTATGGACAAGAAAGAAAATATCTAAATCAATTTCGGTTGTCTTGACCCGATACAAACAAATCTTGACTGCCATGAATATTTATGGGATACATTAGATATCGAGAAAGCAATTAAGTTGGTCTATTTCGAACAATAAGTAATTAACCGTGACAAGATGTCGCAAAAGGCAATCCAAGTTAGGGGATCGTGCATGGTTCTTAACTTGTTCTGCGACTCTGAAACGGACGACCGCTACATCTCCATTGCCAGGTCGACCACGATTTTCTAAGTTTAAGATATAAATTATTCTTAACCATAATCAAATCAATATTAACTTGATTTATTCGGAAAATTTACGTGATCATGCAGTTTGACAAATGAATGAATAAATGATTTTTGTTTTGCTAGAAGAGAGAGGTTATCTACCATAATGTTATGACTTTACTACCAATTTTATCATTAAACACTGTATAAGCTGGAAAAATAATGTTTTAATTGATTAATTACTATTTAACATCCAAATGTTTGTTATAAGAATACAAATATGAATGAATTAGAAAATATTTGCCGGATATGGAAACTGTTCTCTTATAGGGATAGAAAATGTAGTTAAAAATAATAGAAAATAATTAGTTTTCCAATGCAATGCAAGCATATTTCCATATGATGTTTGATATTATCACTTAGGCTTCATTTGAAAACATAGGTATAAAATTATTAGTCTTTGAAAGTCTTGATAATCAAAAAATACGTATGATTTATTAGGAAACCCACAAATTCAATAGAAAACATTTTGAGGATCTCACATGGTAATTTCTCCATTATTAGGGGAGGGATTTTAATTTTATGAAGTTCAGTCAAAGTAGTACACATCTAAATTTATCTATTTTTTTCACACACAGGTAAGAAATCAAGGTTACAGTTCAAGAAAACTTATTTAATATGGTTCCGAAAAAAAAACCATTTAATCAGTTAATTATTTTCACAGTTTCCTTAATTTGTGTGTTTTTTATGTGAAAGAATTTCATGATTTAGTTATTTTAATTAAAAAAATTTATAAAATAAATAGTTCGCGAACTCATAAATAAAAGATATTTTTGCTTCCATTTACAACTTCAAATATACATTCTCGTATCTAATGATTGTTTTTTTTTATGATAGCTTCGTAATCATGCTTCTCCATTTATTAAGTTTAGTAACAGTTTCATTGTAAAAAATGGTAATATCTGTTTGAGACGGTATTTTAAGTTGATAAATTTAATAGCGTTAGGAAATTTTAAGCATGGCAACATAGCATTATTTGACCACCTGTGCCAGCGCGTGGCCGTTTTGAGATTGTATCTGCATTGACCTGAATGACCTCTGTGAAATATATCCTCCTACAATGTGATATGGGACTAGTTCAACTTCCACTTTTTCACTTATTTACTCATTATTTACTTGCCCAAACATAAACTGGTCTTACACCCGGTTTATCAGGTCTTTCACTAGTTTATATTCTATGCTTCATCATACATTATGTTTTCTTAATAATTACAATTGTAGTACAGCCTTTTATTTTATTGTGTTTTGAGACAATAAATCAAAGAGGTTATGTATAACTGATGTTGAGATTGTTAACAAAGTGAAAACAATTATACTACACCGAAACTCCAATCTTTTGAAAAATTTATCGAAAAGAAATACTCCTGATATTTTATATAAATTGTTTTTAATTTGTTTTTCATCTTATTTATAAAAACATATATTTTTGGTGTTCTGTCTACAGAATTCTTTCAGTTTTGATCGGTATGAACATTATACCGAATATTTTACTGGAATTTCTGAGAGACAAAATTAAATTGTATTGAAGAGTATGCGCTAATTTGTTACGAACATATTCTGTTCTTGTGATAATGTGAGACAGAAATACATTTGAAAGAGTTTGTTCGATAGATTAGTGCATCAGAAGAATCTTCTCAAAACATTTCAGATCAAATTCAAAGTACTTATTTACTAATCTTATAGGTAGATCCACATATTCACACTAAATTATCTGGTTTACCCGTACTCTATTCTATTCCATCCGTGCAAATTAACTCTTTGGGATTGATTTTCATGGGTCTCCTGACCAAGTCATGTTTTCTACGATTAGTTTTACCTCGAAGTTGAGTTGGTAAAGGAGTTGGAAGTTTTTCAACCCTGAAGTATTAAGGAGCATTTAGTATTTTAATATTAGATACTATAGGTCAATGTCAGTCTCTTTGATCACTATTATTTAATTGTATTTTCAAATAGAAAAGTTCAACTGATAGCTAATATTTTCTTATATTTAATATGAAACTATTCATTCTTTTTCTTTACGTGGGTATTCTAGAGAAGCCTAGCTTGGTAGTATTATAAATTATTATTTAGCACATTACTATAAACCTTGTCATTATTCTTACCTATAGTCAAGAGACTAGTAACATTTTCAAAAATTCCTATGTTCTCGTTATTTTGGAATACCACTAGTATACAGGAAATTTGATTCAATAATACGTTTATTTTAATTTATTCCAGGTCTAAATAGGTGATTTCTTGTTCAACTTTGATCTCATAGAATATGATATAATTTTTTAAACATAATAATAATAAAATGGTAATAAGATATAAATATGAAATTTATTGATTTATATCTGGTTATCTCATTGTGCATGACATGACATGACTTTCTGTAGTGAAAATTTTTGGAAATTTTCAACGGAGGGACAACATATTTGTTAAAGTTGATTTTTATAATTATTTATTATTAATAGATATCTACTTGTAATCTCCAAATTATATATATATATATATATATATATATATATATATATATATTCAATTCGTATAACATTATTTGAAGCTATTTATTTCAATTTTGATATTGCCCTGTATGCGACAATTCCTTTATAAACCATTTCTCAATAATTTTTGTACAATGCTTTAGTCATAATACCTAATGGTTTACACAAATACATCCTGTAATGTTCCGATTATATCATTTTATAACAGAAACAGTTTTAGCACGTAGTGTCGCAATGTCAACATCAAGAAAATGAAGAAGAAGCAGCTTTGAAGTGAGAGTAGAAAAAGACATGGAAGTTGTTGGTAAAGATGAGAATGACTTTAACCTCTAAACAGTAGGCGCCACACCGCCGCTTAGCCTCGAGCTACTAACAGTGCCGGTCTACACTTTAAATGTTATTTTGCATAAAAAATGGTGACATTATACAATTTCTTCTATTAACCTGATTATAAGTATATTTATATAATTTATCTCCCTACAGCTCTGTTGTATAATTAGTATTCATTCTAATATTTGTTCAGGAGATGTGTAAGGCTAAAGGAATTATTTTTATTTAATTTATTTCTATCACAAGAACAACAATATCAATTGAATATCAATTATTCGTACTTTACATTAATTTCGGTTATTTTGTTCAGCATATTTTTTATTTGCTAATAATCATTACATCTGTATTTGAAAACTGTAAGTATTCTATAGTGTGTCGATAATCAAGAGAAAAGAAAAATAAACAATTGAACCTACATATGTTCCCTTACATAATATAGTATAGTTAATATCTGTGAATTCAGATAATTACTCAATCATAGGAGTCAAACTTCTTAAACCATGTATGAACGTGCAATCAAAGTTCTACAAACAAAATGATACGTTTTATTGAATATAAAAATAAAGCAGTCAAGTACAAGTACAATTTAGATAGAAGTGATCTATTGTTTATTAGATTCAGGATATATACTAAAATTCTTCAATATCTATAAAATTTCCGTAAAAAAGATTAGTTAGATACGTAGTCCGTGTAAAGAAATAACTGATTATTTTTCTAAATACGAGTATTCTCCCTTTATTTCCACACACTTTTCAGAATATCTGACTTAAGATTCTATCCTATCTATCGTCGCTGTTAAACTTTTTACCCCTCAACTCGGCATAAGCTTTGAGAACAAAAAATGGGCCAGATCAGGGCCATAAGGTGTGGACTGAACCATTGTCATGAAGCAAGGGCACACCTCCCTTAATGTGTCGCGCTTTTTTTGGTAACTTTTTAACGCAACTGCATTTGTGAGTGATAGGAATATGCCGCGTTCACGGTTGCACTCAATTCCTTAAAGTCAATTAAAAGGATACCCTCGCAGTCACTTTTTTGGGGCTTTTTGTCACCTTTGCTTTTGTATGGCGCAGGTTCTCCTTTCCGATGCCACTGCGTGGAATCTCTTTTGAATGTCGGATCATAGTAAAAGACTCGGTCCCTGCGGTAAAGTTCTAAAAATTGCTCACAGCATTACTCGATGCTGGTGCTTAGAATTCAAAGTACCCACCTTGCACTCATTTTAATGTTCATGTAGGATCCCTAGAATACTTATCTTGGAAGTGCCGCCGTGTTGCAATTTCTTTTGTTCTTAGACGTCAATCACTTAGAACAATTTCTTCCACTAATCTAATGTTTTCTGAAGTCAACACCGCCACAGGTCCTTTTTTGATCACACTTCGTACAGAGTTTTCGACTCATTTTGAGCAGTAATTTGTTGTGCTCATATTTTTTTGTTTGTCAGTAATTATATTCCATTTCATTCGATATAAATCTAATTTTTCTGGAAAAATCTCGTGTTTTGTAGAAATTGAATTTTGAGTTAAATTTCATAACTAGTAGGATCATCACTATATTTTAGAAGGTATATATAAAATTACAACTGTGAAAGTTTTCTAAATTCTAGAAAATGAGCTTATTAATACCTGTTTTCCATGGAACGAAATTTTTGAACAACGCTTCAAGTTTATATTTATCAGATACCAATAAAAAGGTTAACTACTAAGCCAGATATTTAAATTTCCAGGTATAAAAAAGGTATGACGTATAATTGCCTATCTAATTTTGGATGGCAATAAGTTAACAACCTTTCAATTAATTAAAAAATTGTTAATCAATTTTGCAAATGTTTATACAATATTACAACACTCACTCGATTACTTAAATATATGAAATTCAAGATGCTAAAAAACTCTAACTTTAGATTGCGTAGTAAGAAGAAAGATGTTTAAAAGGAAATGGATGAATGAAAACATTGATTATTTAACTAAAATATTTTCAACATCAACTATTAACAATTTTAATGTAGAATGGAGAGATCATATGAATAATCTATTAGCTGGATATCTATAAATAGAAATCATTTTATATTTCGTGGATATTATGAATACTGAGAGTAATAAGAACCATAACGATCAAAAGGGAAAAGAGAATTAATTGACGTGAAAAATTTACAACAACATACACAAATAAAAAATATGTGACACTGCTTCCTTAACAAAACCACCCCTTTATATCAAGTAATAGTTAAGGCAAACCAAAAATAAGCTTCCCTTAATCTCAGTTAAGAAAATATATCATATATTATAGAAATATTAAGCCCACATAAATTTATGACAAACATATACTCTGCATGGAGCACCCTATCATAAATAAATAACTATCATATAAATATTTACAAGCCGGAGAACTATAGAAAATTTATCATTAGAGCAGATATAGACTAAGTCTTGTGTAGAAGATGTCACCAAAGTAAAGAAACAATAAAATATATTACAGGAGGAGGCAGAATACTGGTTGGCACAGACTATCTAGATCCACACAATATGACAGCAAACATCGTACCTACACATCAACTGATACAAACACACAAATATCAAACAATAAATACACACCACCCAACATACTGAAAAATGTAAACTACACTATTCGCTGGTATATAAACATAACTAACATAACAGTATCACACAACAGACCGGTCATAACTCTTCTCATTAAAAAGGATCTAAAAACAATTTAAATAGACATAGATGGTATAATAGATAAGAAAAAATACAAAGTACACTCCACTAGTAATAAAACTTAAAAAGTTTCAGTGGTACCAATAGTGATATCGGTGAAGGTAATAACAACACAACAGTACTTCAAATATCCGATCACACAAAAATGTACTAAAAGCAATATTGTTGAACCGAAGTTTTAGCTTTGGTGGAATGCGGACGGGCGATACTTAGTCGACACAAAAAAGTCCTACATTAGCTGGTAAGTGTGGCAAGATCTAGCTTATTCGCTAGTTTTGAAATTAGTTTTTTTAATACTTTTTGAAAGAGATAAAAATTAACATTTCGACTTCTATTTAAGTCTTTATTAAAATATGATATTGACACTGACAATTTGCATATTTATATTAATCAATAGATCACCTGTGTCATGAACACCAAAATAAAAATAGAATAAATAGAAATTTATTTTTTCCTTAGTCCTTCCATCTCAAATATATAGCAGTAATTAATTAAATTATTTGTAGTTTCATTAGAATTTACAGAATAGAGCTATAAATTTTACCTAAAATATTTAGGTCTTTTTTCATTATTTCAAATTCGTCATATGGTCTTTCTTTAGTCATTATCCTTGCCCTAGAATTTAGTATAGTCATTTTCACCAATCGTATCAACTTTTGGGGTACTTAACCTTCTATTTGTAGTTTCACTACCTTTTTCAGTCTTTTATTTATTATTGCATTATCATTTATTTTATTAATTACCTACTTAGTACATAGATAATAAAAACATATAACACAAAATAATATGAGTTAATTCATTAAAAACAGACCAAAAAAAATTTTACTGTAGGGAAAACATTGTTTGAATTCTACTTTCCAAATTGTATCGTCTAGAAAAACTATAGTTCTTGATAAAGTTTGCAGTTTTTATTACATATCTCAGGATTTTCAAATAACCATTATTTTTTTTTCTAAATGTCAAAAGACCTAACTCAGCAAATGACTGTAATCACTTTTTACGACGACTCGACCGGTTGTTTCTTAAGCGTTACAAAAGATAAATTATGAAATATTTTATGAGTTTTTTCACATGATAAGTTAATTTGAAATAATATTATTATTAATATAGTTAATCTGTTAATTTGAAAGGGTGCAACTTGCATATTTCACAAAAAATTAAGACTTAACTTTTATGAAAAAGTAAAAATATATAGCGTTTTCCATTTGAATTACTTGAGTTCTGGAGCTCTCAATACATTAAAATATCTATATAGTCGCAATTATTAGTCTATAATCAAATGAAATATCAGAAAACTTCTCAGGAATATTCAACATTTTTCCACCATTATCGATAACTAGCCACTCAGATATGATAAATGCAAAGTTCATTTTTGAACATGCGTGCCGATTGTTTTTACAAAATATTCATTTTCGTTTCGTGAACAATTTTCCTAATATTTCCCCTCTGAGTGGCAAATGTAAATGAAGTTATAATGTATTCGTATCATTAAAGATGAATTTGCCACATGGTCACAGCAAAACGATCTCAGTGAACTAATACTTCAAATCAAAATCAAGCGTTAGCACATCAGTTCACATTCACACTATTCTCTTGTGGAATTCACCACGAGTGATTTTACCTAGTGTTGTCATGTTATTACTGCCATTAAGAAAGAAGTATTGATATTATTCTTGTATATTGTCTATTAAAATGTTTGATTATTCTGATTGTGAGTGTCTTTTATGCTCTAGTAACATTGAATTCATTCTATTTTATTCTAATCTCAAATCTTCTGTTTAACATTTTTCGGATTATAATTAATTTTATTTGCACAAATCTATGGACCATTTTTGCATCCTCCAATTGGTGGTCAGGAGTATCACGTAGACCTTCATTTTTTGTTTCCCACCTATGGTGATGATTCACGCAATAACAAATCTTATCTTCAATAAAATAAAATAATTCATATTCCAATATTTTTGGAAAATATAATTGAAAAAACTTGAAATCACATGAAACATGACTATTAAAAATATGATGGAATAGTAGTTAATTGCGGTACTGACAGTCTTTGAAGAATTTTCTAGAAGAGTGGCACATAAACAAAATACCTAGGTATGTATCCTAAAAATGTCATGTTGAGTCAATCGTTATTTAATATATATATATATATATATATATATATATATATATATATATATATATATATCTTCAAAATCTGGCTATTTTTTATTCTCATTCAACTACTGCATTAGTATATTTTTTATTAGTGGAAGAAACGACTTTTATAAGTGTATTTATAACTGCGGTTTCAGTGACAAACAAGTGCACGTGTATTAATTTCTTGCAATTCATACGCCCTTTCTCAAACTATTAGCAAAACATAAAACTCTAATAAAGCTGAGTAAAATTATAAAAAAGTGTATAGAAAAGCAAGAGCGTGGTTTGTGTTGACCTAAGGTCAACAACTCTTACTGTCTCCGCCTACTCCGTGTCTGTCGCGTTGTACAGCAGCAAAGATGGTTGAGAATCTGAGTTGAGAGTCGTCTAGATCCACGCCGAGTCAAAGCTCTGCCAGTATAATGATTCCTCTCGGCTTCGTCCTCAACAACACTAACCACCCAATGTTGCCAACTTAAAATATTAACTTGTCTTTAACAATTTGCACGAGCTCCCGCCAATTTATACGCAAATTTTATGTATATAACAACTGCATTATTTCCGCTCCTCAATAATTTATCAATTGTTCATTTTTGAATTTATGTGGTTTTTAAATTGAGTTTAGTTGAAAAATATTGCCTATTTTTTACTATAATTAGATGAACTAAGATATGCGAAAGAGGTTCAGAGAAAAATGAACATTTATGTTCGAGCATAAACTCTTTGGAGAATTTTGTATTATTTTTTATATCGAATTATGTAGTTTGGTTCTATTTATCTTATTGCTAGACCGAAACCAAATGGAATATCTATATAAAAATAACCAAAAATACACTTACAGAGATGGTCGTGTAGATTTCAATAACGCAAATTATAGAATTAATTAGGGACAATTTATTTTTTGTTTTAGTTTTTTTCAAGGTCTTCGTTTTAATTAATGTTACTTATAAAAGAATAGATATATAAAAATATAAGATAAGAATGTTTCCTTCATATAGTTATATAGATATATATTTTTCTACTACTATTTTTGTGGTGTTCATAGATTATAAATATAAATTTTATCCTAACTTCCCATATATTTGAAGGAAATATATCTGCGGCTTTGGCGTGTTATTAACATTATTTGACATTATTGTTGTACTACCTCTGTTTCGTTCAATTCGAGCCTTCATCTACTTGAATTTTCAATTTAAGAGTTGTTTCATTGGATTTTATCCACATGAGAGATAAATAGTGTAAATGTGACTTTAAAGAATTTTTCCTGATATTCACTTCAATACTGTTCTCTTCGGATGTCAACGTTTTTTCTTGAGTAACCAGTCTACTATAACTAGTCTTGCCCGTGATAAACTTTTAGCATTTCTCTTCATTCGTTTGATCGAAACCTGCGAATCATTGTCCATTTTTTGAGTATTATTTCTAACCTTGCTGTGATTCTGAATTTGTTTTCTAAAGCCTCACTATTCACTTTTTTAAATGGTATTCATTGGAGTGCTAGTAAATTTTATTTTTGAGATGTGAAAAAATAGAAGCTTTTTAAAAATAGAAAGAAAAAAAATCATAAAAAATGGATAGCTTAATTTTTAAATAAAATCATCAATAAGGCACATTCAAAATTTATCGAAAATCTAGCTGAAACTGGAATGCAAAAGAAGTGATAGAAGTTTTGCATATTGCCAATATTAAAAAAATTATAGAACAGAATAAACAACTAAAAATCTTGGAAGAAAATAATCTGATACAACTGTTATTATGACATAACAAGATTATACTAGTAGAACCAAAAAAACCAAAAGATAAAAGAAGTGATATGAATTTTCGTTTCATAATTGTGAAACTATATTTACCAAATACATTGAGACGTAATCATCGATACATGAAAAAAATAACTAAAATAATACATTTAATTCCGAAACTTCAAAATAGTAAATACGAAAAAGAAGATGGTTGGAGATGGTTCATATAGATAATAATGTCTAATTATCAATTATCTAGAACCTGAGCGAAGTGAAAACATACCGATAGAAATAGTGTAAATAAATAAGAAAAACATTATATGTTTAAATAAAGAAATCTTTGCCAGCTATATTATGAGCGGTTACTTATTGGGAACGTGACAACGAAACACCAATATCCCTTATATTAGTAGATTATGTCTTGGACTTTGTAATATCTGTTTTACCCTTATTTATTCTTCATTAAAAAGTATGTAGAAGGTATAATTTTATCCCTTCCATATAATCAAATTGATAATTTATTATTTTACTTCAATAGTATCAATCCCTATATCTACACAATTTACTATAGAAAAGGAGTATACTGACAGATCGTTACCTTTTCTTGATACTAAATTTATAAGAAATGGAAATAATAAAATTTTAATCGACTGGTATAGGAAATCAATAAGGTCTGGAAGTTATATCAATTATCATTAATATCACCCACGTAACACTAAAATCAATTTAATCCTCAGAATTTCTGATTGAAAAATTCAATTAATCAATATTTCTATCAAAATCAATTTGAATATTGAATTTTGAATTCCATGTGCTAAATTTATTCAGAACATTATCGTGGTTGAACTTGACCTCAAGATTCGCATGCGATCTGTTAGTTAACTTGAGTAGATATTGTGTGTGTGCAAACACAATTTATTGTGTGCTATTAGCATACACTAAAATTGAGAATTGATATATTTATTTACTTTACCACACTTTCCTTCCGAAAAAGAGGGCATTTCAACCTGAAGATCGTAAATCTTGCTTTCGGAAAATTAGGGCTTAAGTATTATCACCACGCGTTACCTCCAATATTGGAAAATCAGTGTCGCACCGAATATAGGTTAACATAGCTCACTTTATCATTGATTCACAATGTTTAGTTTATATATGTTCTTTCCGTTATTTGTATTTGTATCATACAAACAGCTTTGGTCACGTGAAACAGCTTAACTAATCTAATTCACATTTTGTACTATATTATATTCATTGTTTTCACACAAAATTGATTGAAATGGTTTTTTATGCATTATATTGTTGTCAAATTCATTGTAGAAGAATATATTTCTTAATATTTCATTATGAAAGAAAATAGCGTTGTATGAATTGTGAAAAGTGCAAAATGAGATTCCATATAGTTTATGGCAATAGAACTACCTGAAAAATGCTGAAAGCTAGTATCTTTTTATATAATATGAGGCAAAACTATTTTCTGTATATTAGGTAACTAGCTCAATATTGACGTTAAAACATAAGAAATAGCCTATAGAAATAGCATATTAACATTAAAAAAAAAACTGAGGAAATTTGAATGATAATAATATTATTAGTCTATGTTATCTATGAAGACATTATCTCCAATAATCAGTTTGGCGTTTTAGAATAATGCAGCAAATTCATACAATACCTAAATATATTGAAAAAGACTTCAATTTCACAAGTTCTGGCTCGTCACCTAAATTTTCTCTGCTCTTATTAAAGCAGTAAAGTTAATTAAAATGAGAAAAGTCTTACCTCATCTTTCGTATCCGGTGCCTAAACCATTATTGATCAACAGAAATCTCAGTGTTCCCCAAGAAATTGTGGTTGGTCCTATTTATAAAATCTGTGACCACGGTAGCAACATATTACGTTGATAACCGTACTCTGTTACCATATTAAACCAGCACTTACATTAAGGAATCTACAAACCATTTTACTTGATATTAACAATATGCCGATAGATATATCTTTCACTAAACTTTTGAGCAGAGGCAACGGCTTCAGACCCACGACACCACAGAAAACCATGAAGCGTTAACAACTTGATAGTCTTGATTATTATCAGTGTACATTGCATTGATTTAAAAAGCTATTTTGAATTTTAAGCTTGCATAAGTTGTATGTGAATTGAATCTAGCATTTCTTATGAAACTCTAATTGTTTTTAGAAACCATATATTTAATTATCTAGTTATGTATCGAAATATAACAGAGTGAAGTTTGAGTGTAATAATGATAGCATATATTTGTTTTTCTTTGAAGTTGAATGAATATTGTAACAGAAATTGTAGATGAACAAGTGAACTCCTTGATTTTTTATATTTTGTTGACTATCCCGGTGATTGTGCAAAGCACAAATTCTTCACCGAGTATTTACTGAAATATGTTGAGGTAATGGAACCAAATAATTCTCAAAAAATATACTTATATATAATGTGGCTCAATTATATGATTTCCAACGATACGACTCAAAATATACATAGACCACATGTTTTATCGTGGAAAACTGTCGAAGATAAATTTCACTTGGTTCGCATTTGGAATACCAATCACAGATCTCATTTCATAGGTGGCGACATTTTCAATTAAAGGTGATAAACACTACAAAGAGCACGTCGACACCAGCGATCAGAAAATGACGTACATTTCTTCTTCTTGAGTCAGAGTAACTGCCACAACTGCTCGGAACTACGATCTTAGTGCTGCTTACAACAGTACAACACTCATTATTTGAATAAATGTTTAATGACAATATATGTTTTATATCCATATAGTTGTTTTTTGATACCTTGATAAATTATTGACAGTCGTTTTAATGTAAAAAAGTATATTCCTAAAATCAATCCTCGCTGTATATCCACTTAGTTGTTTTTGCATGAGGAATTGTTGTGGCATTTTGAATTGCATTGAACTTTATGTTTGACGCAGTAAGGTTAGGTTAAGTTATGTCAGGTTTGTTATATTAACTATTGGATATAAAACATATATAAAAACGTTGTCATTAAACATTTATTCAAATAATGAGTGTTGTACTACTTTGTTATCAAATGATTATTAACGAGCAGCATTATATTACGTGAGCTGACGACTTCTAAATCTATTCAGGCTCTGGCTATATCAGAACAGCCACAACGCGTTCTGTCAAACGCAAGGCGCACAGAACGCTTTATGGATGTTTTAAACGGCCACTGGCCGTAGTTATGAGTGTTGGTGTAGTAATAGAAATAAACAGTGTGTGAGATCATAAAATATAATCAGTTTACGAAAAGAGCTTTTCCATTACTACCCATTTGATCTGAACTAATAGAGTTAATCAAATCATTTCCAAACCAGAAGATAATATGTTAATTATTTTCTTATACTTCTTCTGCAATGACAATAATATCTTAGAGAATTACATATTATTCGAAATTCGGCAACATCTTAAAGATAGGACAGCTGTTCTTTTCTGAGATGGGTTTCTTAGTCCCGAAGCGATTGTACTGCGGTTCTTGCAGGAAAGTGCAAGTGGGACCATACGCGCCAACGTTCAAGGACACCGAGTGCAACACTAGACGACGTAGCGCGCGTTTGGCTCGCGACTTTCTATATTGGTATCGCTTCCTCGATAAGGCAGGAGTGGATTAGGCAGCGTAATTGCTGCATAAAAATATACAAACAATAATATTTATTGAAATCATTTCTTACATTTTTTACAATCTTGAAGTTTTATGAGAAACATTACATCTAAGCGATATGTTTTAATATGACATTTCAATTCGGACTTTTGCATTCTCTTAGATAGGGTAATCTTGTTACTGGCAGAATACTGCAAATCTCCTCTTATCGTGAATCTGTATATTTGGTAAGTGATTGTTTAGTTTACGGAACAATTTCGATTGCGAGAAATATTATTTACCTAAACATATTGTGACAACTGAATTTGAAATAATCGTCCATAAAGGCATTAAATCATATGATATTAACATATTAGAATATTCAGGTTACATGGCATGCATCACAACTAGTTCGCTTCAATCAAATTTTTTTTGCAATATTAGTCATGTACCCTTAGTTTTTAAATAACTGCGTATCGTCTCCAATTTATTCCAGTTCATTTTATCAGTTCTATCTTTTAACAATAAATATGTGATTATTTTTTTCCTATGTTTGTTATTTTCAATAGAATTTCAAGCTCGATTTAATTTACTATATAAATTAACTTCGCATTTCTCTTCGAGATATTTTGAGACAATCTAATTGAAATATTTCGAAAAATAACTAAACAGTTGTAGATTGATTGTCTTGTCTAAACATTTCGCTTAAGTTATGTTGATACTTTAACATTACTCCGTTAATTACTTGATCATACGTTAAGACTATTTGAATTATTTTAGAAATAGTAAGCGTCTCTTGTATTTGCAAATAATCATCGAGGTTGTTTTTGAAAAATTCAACAAGTTATGCTGTGTAGAATTTGTTATTAATCACTCATTTTTCCTCTTTATATGTAGCCTGCTCTAATACAATTGAATATCTCGGCATATTCTCATTTTCTATTCATAATTTCTTATAATTTTTAAAATAGAATTCCCCCTATGACTAATTCAATCAAGCAACATTTTCGTATTGCTTATAACAATATCAGTAAATACACGTTTTTTGCTGAGTTGTTGAGTTTTTATTTTGAATTTAGTGAATTTTTTTTGATATCGGAAGGTCAATTACTACTACTAACCAGTATATATTCATGTTGTTTAGTATATTCGTCCATACGCTATTATATTTACAAACAGATGATAAAATACGTATCAAATATGGGATGTCACAAAAAACTTATTGCTTTTGCCAAAAATAGCTATGTCCAAAGTGCGCACAAAAATGTCAGATTTGAAATGCCAATATACAAAGAGATTTTCGTAAATATATCTTTGAAAATTTGACATATTGTCTTAAAAATTGACACATGGCTTACTCATGTCAGGGGTTGTACAAAAGATAACGGAATATATGTATCCAAAAAATATTTTGGACGAACTATCAGTTCCAAAATTGATCATAAAGTGTGTTTTTAACAGTTACACAACTTTAAATCATAATAAAACAAACAAGAATGTGTTCAATATCAATGATTAAATTTATTTGATGTTGAATATGTTTTATGTATTATTTTGCTTTGCTTTTTAAATGTTGATTTCCAAATATTAAATTCAAAGGATGAATCACACGATCTTTGAGTAAATGAATAATTTGTAGCATGTGACTCTTTCCTGCTAGTACCACAGGACATTAAGATTATTAACAGCTAATTCAAGTATGAAAAAATAAATTTGTATCCTTTGTATCCTGAACATATTGAATCCTGGAATCTCTTATGCCAGCACCTTTCACAAAGAGGAAGGAGACAATACCAAAAGGTGAGAGCAGTGACAAATTGATTGATTTTGATCATCATCAATGCTTCTTTGACCATTGGCATTAGCGTCTTATTCCATATTATCAGTAAGAGTGAAGGTGGTAAGAAACCGGACATTAGAATTGGTCAGTTTGGACGATTATAAATTCATAATTTTGCTGGAGTAACTTCATAGTCATAATACAAGTGTAGATCTGGTAGCTTTTAAAATAAAAAATATCATTGGTTATGAACAACTTCATGAATAACTCCAGAAATTACCTCTGTTTTGAAATACATTTACGATTTTTAGTGTAAGACGTTATTTCGGTAAAATTGTAAATATTCTTTGTGCCATTAAATATGTTTTGGAATAATCTGCAAGACTAAGTTGTTTTAGTAGGTTCAAAATTGTATTAAAAAAGGAAAGGAAGAGGAAGGATATAAAGTTCTCAGCAAAGTATATTTTTGTGTACTGTTTATATTTAATCAACATTTTTAAACTGTTAATGAATATGAAGATAGAATATTTGTATCGCCATCATCATTAGTGGAAATTGATCAAAACAAAATATATCAAAGCTTCGTCAAAAAGTAAATGGTCACTTTTAATTCTTCCCATGACAAAAACACTACAGAAGGCCCCCTCAAATACCTGCTTGATTGATAATATACCAATCTATGTATAGCTGTACAAAATTCATTCTAGAACCATGTATAAGTATAACTCTGGCAAATAATTATATCAAATAATTCTAGCACAAGACAACCTCTATGAAATTCAATTCTAATAATTTCAATTCAGTTTGATATTTAAAAACTCAACATGGAGTCTTTGAATTCAATATTCGTCAATGTATGTACTTGTATTGTTTTATTTCGATGTCCCTATTGAGTGGTAGTGAAACTGTGCCGTGCATCATGCACCCAGCCTGCGCCCATAAATGTCACACGTGTTGATACACGCCATGTGCCTGAACCACATGTGCAAGACGCGTGGAGTAAAGCAACTTTAACATAAACGATGTCAAGTATTTTACCTATCGCGTATTCTCATCCCCTGGTCCATTGGGAACTTCTAATACTAATTGATATGTCTAATTTCTATTTTAATTGCTATCTATACCAGGTTAGGTTTAATGTAAATTATGAAAATGAAACTTTCACAATTCTAATTTATGTATAAATACACTTCAGAATGTTAGCTAATAAACATTGCTGTCATCTCTTTACTCTTTTAATTTTAGAGCTCAACGACATTAACTATTCCTTATTTTCATCAGTATTTTCTATTTCTTCCGGATAATGCCTATAACTAGAGGATTTCCTTTTGTTCCACTTTCTCTGTTTTATTTGTGGAGCATTCTTAAATTTCTAAATTTCCTAATGCCAATGCTCTACTGCACCCCAATTCATCCTCCTACGTTTCCAACACTATAGTGCATTTCATTTCAAGCAGTTCTCGTTTTAAAGTAGTTCTTTACTTTCCTGCACCCTGCAGCTGATATCTGTACAGAGGAAGCATGTAGCGAGCGGTGTTTTTGCATTTAATTTGTGTATAGCCGTAGATTTGCCGAAACGAAAGAAATTATGAACACTTTTAAGAAAAAATAAATTAAACTAACCAAAATGTGATCTCATTAACACCATTGGCCACATGACCTCAAATGACAGAAACTGACGTAAATCTACATCAATCAAGCTCAATAGACATTAATTAAAATCATTTTTCATTTTATAAACCAATTATGAGAATTATCAAGAAATAATGAGGACAAATTATTAAAGAAATGAAATTATTGCTATTTTGTTTGTTTTATTTTCCATGGAGACTTCTTTTATAAATTAAGATTTTTGTTAATTACTGATTGCTAACCGTAAAAATGCGGTTTAATCTTTCCGAGGGTGCAAAGACTTGTTTCTTCATTAGTGATAGTTTATTGGCTTTTATATTTCCCCATATTTTTCATTTACTGGCACTCAAAACGCACAACATCGGTATTTGACATTTCTTCATGCGACCCAACTACTACTATCCACCATGTTAACATGGGAGTGTAATGACCACTACACTATTGCAGTTTCCTTAACAGAACAAGCAACAAAAAATATGGAAGCATCTATCTCAAAGTGAAATATAAAAAAGGTGATAGGATTAAACGGGAAAATCGTACAAGACATTAATAGTTCCAATCTCTTACCACTAAATGAGAAATGCTTTCCTAGCTATTAAAATAGAGATCGCAAATATGTGAACAAAACAAAGATTCTTGAAAATCATAATTGGTGGACCATGGCGAACCTCTGAATGCAACCAAGTTACAAGAGCATATAAAGCAGCTATTGATGTATTGAGACGACAAAAAGCGGACGAAAATATTACAGGATATTAAAAATGCAGAGCACACTTTTAAAAATAAGATTCATGGAAAATATGTATTGCATATTTTAACACATTGTGGAGATAAATTGGTTACTATAAGAATAACGGCTTATTGTAAATTTTTATATTATGTGTCCTTTGTCGCTAATAAATAAATTGTTGAAGCTACCAAAAAAATGTATATACTTTTTGTTTAAATCGGTATCTATGAAAGTAGTGGTATCACCAGTATTTATGATGTGAAATGATCTACATTTATCTACTTCTCATTTGACCTTAAAAAGATGGAACTAATAGAGCAACCAATAAGTAATTATCAACTTACGGCAGAACATTAATGCAAATCGTTGTGTTTATCCTTCACTTTGAGAATGTTCTTGAATTAATGTCTTGTCTCTCTACTTGTTAATACAGAAGATTAACCTTAAATACAAACAATCCAAAGCAAAGTGAATGTATGAATGGATCAAATTCTAAACTGCTAATTTTCGTTTATGAAAGTGTGCTCTATTCCTATGAGTTGTGGGCCATGACAGTTTTGAAGGATCATACCATTACCATATTTTCAAAGCATTGATTTTTTATAGACGCAATGAATAGTTTTCCTTGTTCGATATCGAAAAATTTATAAGTATATGGTCAAAGTAGTATTTGATATTCTTCGATGTAATTCAACTTTCAACATATAATCTTTATTTCATGGATGTATATTGTTCGTTGTGTATTCGAATAGCAACAAAGAAAACCAAAATAAAACTGGTACTATACAACATAAATTATAAAGTTATTCGCAACCATCAGTAGCTGCAGGTGGGCGAATAGGCGCTAGTATATTATGTTTAAAATTATGTAGCAAAATATCTTTATAAATTTTGATTCGTCTCACAAGAAAGAAGAAATATTATTTTACCTTTATTTGTAAACTCAATCGATAAATATAAATTAGTGCTCAGAATTACTATAAGTATGTGTGAGAAAGCAAGTAATGTCACAAAAAAACCCACTTTCTTTCCCTTCTATCATGCGCTACTTTTACATCTGTGGCAACCACGCCATGTGCCCTGTTATTTACAAATACATAATACATGTACACATTTCTCCGAACAACTTTCTCAGTAAAGCAATAATCCCTAGATCTCGGGAATTCCGAACTACCTTCGGAATTCGATTTAACCACTTTCTGGACTAATTCATCCCAATATCAAGTCCATTGCACTAACTTACCTCCAGTATGGTTCCTCGCACCATAAGATTGCATAGGTCTTCCCTCATAATTCCAATTTTACGAATATTTAGCTCATCGTACAAATCACACCGCAGTCTAATATGACTACCAAAGAGTGCGTATCCTATACCCGCGACTTCATCGGGCTTGCAGTAAATACGAAGTCACATGGTTGTTCGCACCTAAACAGAACTTTAACAGTCGTGTGACCCATCCAAAAGTGCCTCATCTCACTACCAATTTCACCAGTTTCACCCTCACTAAAACTGACGCTTTCTTTCACTTCTAAACCTAAACACCGCCTAATAAATTGTGCATAGTAACATCCCACAGTTTCATCAATGCTGTAACTATTCCTAATATCTCTATTGGCATCCAACTCTTTCGACTAGCAGCTCTTTTATGAGCATCCTTCTTTTTATAAAAAAGCGCTACCGCAAGGATTGCAATTTTATACTCACAATTTTGTGTTCTCTATCAATCATCTGTCGTTTCTCTCTACATCTGACCACTTCCTGTCACGAGATCAGCTTTTTTAGCCAATCCTTTCCTCGTCTCTCGAATATTCTAGTAGGTTGAGAACATTACAGCATCATTTAATTGCGTGATCACAGGACAAGTTACAGAATAAATGAAGACTAATGCATCTAACCTTGTTATAATACTAATTAGAAAGGAAAATTTGGGATAATATGTCACATGAAAATGTATCTTTAAAGCATGATGGTTACTATTAAGTATTCCCTGAGATCTAAGGACAAATATACATTTGTCGCCTATGTGAGGGTTTCTTTCTCAAGTTCTTTAGATAATAACACTTGTTAACCTTACATATGGATGAGAAATTCTCCCCTTTATATATTTTTCTTATCGAACTTAATAGATTTGCAATATTCATATTCCAGTACATATTTTAAGGAGTCTTCAATATAAAATTGTCTAGTTCCTTCTTCTTTTTGTATTGTCAGATTTTGTTACTTTGTCAATACCATCCAATGAAGAACTAGTACTGCATTGCACTTCACAAATGGTTAATTGGTATACTTACTTCCAATAAAAAAATCAGCTTTGATCAATTTCATGCGACCACTCTGAAACTATAATTAGGAGCTTAGTAAAAGCTGAAATTATAATAGTTTCATGATCATCATAATATGTGTTTTGTTCAACGAATCGATGGAAAAAAAGTCACGAGAATCCTAACTATTCTTAGTCGATAAGTGAGAATGAAAACAAAGTTTGATTCTTAGAAGCTCTGTAATAACAGCAGCGGGAAGTTACCACCAGCAATGTTCTTATTGATCAGATCGTAATTACGTTTCAGAAGTCTAATACCATAGCTACTATAAATTGGTCGTTGAACTATTTCAATAGATCCGTTTCTACATCAACTCGTAACAGTTAAAAAATAATGTAGTGTAAAGCTTGAAACATATTTATATATTATGAGTTCTAAAAGTTGTTCTGAATGATAGGTTTATATTATGATAGAATATGTTAATTTTATTCTACGAACTGTACCTGTACGTGTCAAAAAAGTTGTAATGTTGTGTCGAACAGCTACGTAAATTGCTCATGAAGAATATCAAGGAGATAAATCGATTATGAGGAAATGGCAACAGCAAAAATCTACCACTAACATTTCATAGTTGAAATGTTTTTTTATTTATGTTTTACAGGATAATTTGAAAAAATCCTACCTAACACAGTGGTTGACAAGTTATTGTTATAATAAACAAACCGCAACTTCTTGAGTCAATATAGTCTCTTCAAAAATATTTTTTGTATATTGCCATACATCTGAGGTATATATCATTGATATAGTTTACTCAGTTAAAAATGTCCGCAATAATTATACCCAAACCGAAATCCAACCTACTTCAATTCGTTATCATTATGCTACTAAAGCTCGATGTCGACTGAAAAAATGGAATTCTAAATTTTGCATCAGAAAATACAAATAATTATTAACTACAACAAACTAATCATATCAATAATCAAAAATATGGACCGTTTATGCAAGATGAATAAAATTTGAAGCCAAATATTCACTGGAAAAGAAATTTCAAAGAGAAAAAACAAACATTTATAGGACTTTGAAAATCTACATGATGTAAAAGATAAACAATTTGAGCATAAGTAACATTTGGAATCTGTTTTTTATTCGTGCTTCTAAATGTCCGTATAGATCAAATCAATCTATTTTCTTTTATTTTCTAGATTAACAACTGATTTAGAACACACCCATATCATTTCACTCAATCTTAGAATTCATTAACAATTTTTCAAGTTTATGCAATATAAATAAAATTTGCAGTCCTTCTTCCACAGATCAGCCAACATGCAACAGGAAAGGAATTTTGAAGGAAAAAAATTGTATGATACTGAAAAGGAACATGCAACATGAAAACCTATTTGAGCATAAGTTTGAGCTTGATTATAAAAGTGCAAGTATTTTTGAATTTTGTTATAGATGTTGTCGTATATTGCAAAGATTCGAAGCAAAAGTTTAATAGGTAAAAAGGGAATTTGATTCTTTGTGCAAAGTTGATTATACAAAATATTTGCAAAATGGTAAAGGGTCGTGGTTTAGGAACAACTAACGCAAACATCTGTACCCATAAGTAATTGAAAAAAAAAGATGACGTCAATGTAATTGAATGTGTGGACGAATTTCGAAAAGACATTCGAAAAAGATCTACATGGAGTCAAACCCCTTAAGAATATGGTGACATAGTTACTTATTATCGGGTGTGCTTCTGGAAAGTTGTTTCAAAATTATTTACTTCCAAATATACTTGAAAACGGTGTTATTACGATAAAAAACGCACGTTACCACAGCTGTCAGCGCTTTAAACATATATATTGTAGTATTACGGCTGAAACTAAGAGATACGGTACTGTTTTGTTTAGAGATTGGTTTGTTTTCATATTCATTTTAGAGAATAGTGAAAGTATGCTAATGGAAATGAAATTTTGTATACCGATCCCAACTATTAAAATTTTTGAATCATTTTCTTTGATATGTTCACCTGAATGATTACAGCTCCACACTATATAACATATTGCTCTTGAGAATATTAGATATTTCGCTTCCTGTACTACGTTTGTGATTAGCACCACATACATAACGGAATTTCCAACACTTGTGATTATATGCATAGATAATTACAAATGAGAAACGAATACGTTCCTATTTGTATTTTTAAAACCATCACTACTTAAACACGTACGTCGGTTACGCACGTCAATTTTCATTGGTCAAAGTCAGAATTACAAGGTAAAAATTAGATAAACGAGTATCTCATCTGCTAATTGAAATAATAATTACAAATTAATAATCGTTAATTGAATATACAGCTTAGAAGTTTACACTCGATGTAATCAGAACACTTTATTTTAGATTAGGGCAGTAACTTAATTAAGTGTTTACTATAGTTTACAATTGTGCAGATGTATCAACAAATACAATTTACTAATGAGTCCATTCAACTAAAAATCATTTACCTGTGTCCTGCACATGACCTATATTTGACTGGCATGTCAGTTGTAAAATGTGGGATCCACAAACAGGAATAAGCAAGTTTAAATCTACCAATTGATGCAAAATTTTTTCATGAATCTTATCTAATTATAAATTGAATGTATGAAATCAATACACAATAGCAATTTTACAATTACAGATAATTTATAGAGCGTGGCGATATTGACATATTGATATTTTATTATAAGGCGCAAAGTTAAATGTTATACAGTATATAATAAACCATTCATATAATCTTTCGTAACATTACCATAATTTACGATATCTTGTGTATAAAACAAAAAAATTTGCAATGAAAGTATTTCGTTTTCTCATTAATATCACAATTGTTGCTATTTAAAAGATATATTCGACGTAATTTCTCATATATGATTGAAAAAATGGATGTCTTAGAAAATAGTTAGAAGTCTGCGTAGAAAATAATTAGCAACAAAACTGAAGCTTGGAAAACGACAGTGTTAATCTAGACATTAGAATTATCACGAGAGCCACTTTGTATATTTTGAAATGCCACAAAACTAATATAGTTAGAGAAGGCAACAATACATTTTCGAATACCACCATTTTAAGAACTAAGCTCTCACAGCAATTGATTCATAGCTATTACAGAGTAAATAGAGGCAGACACGATTTGCCATCGGAATAAATTTATCACGAAAAAATGTATATGCTATGATCTACAATGATTTCAAGGACGGTTAGTGAACAAAATCTTGACCGGATACAATGAGCATTTGGTTATAAAAGTTCTTCACGAGCGTCTATAGTATAGCGAATTTGAATGTGGACAGATATGTCTTGGTGATGAAGCATCTGTTTTTCAGCCATTATTGGAAACTTGGAGAGTAAGAAACGTATTTGCGAAGATTCATATAAAGTGATTGGGGAAACCTTTGGTGATGGATCTGCAACAGTAAATTCAATTATACATGATTAAATATGAAAAAAATTGGTACTCATTGGGTGCCACATACACTTAACAATTTCCAACAAGTTACAAATGTCAAATAATGGTAAGCATATTATTCTTGAAATAGTAATAGGAGATGAAATATACATATCAGATTCATCTACAATGTCGAAATAGCAAAAACCTGTCAGTTAAGTTACTAAGTTACTCACTTAGTTTTTTCCGTGGTATAGAATTAGGAAAAGCATCATAGATTAACGTACAGTTATAGCAAATTGGTACACGACACCTGCAGTTCTTGAGTCAATCAAGAGTCACGGTCTCATGTTGGATCACGATAATGCAGCGTCGTACACAGCAGCCAGTTGAATTTTTGCGTGCAAATAATGTCATTGCACATCCTTTTATCCTGATTTGGCTAAACAGGATTTCTGATCTTTAAAATCAAAATAAAATTAGTTTCTTGACCTTTCACGGTGACAGATTGTTGAAACAATTTATACAATTTTTGACAGCATTTCAGATGATGAGTAAGTATTCAAGCTTCTAAATAGTAGAAGTTTCGGTTATAAAAGTGTATTGGTAATTACTGTGAACATAGGTAAGAACATTTTCATAAAAAGACTCATTATTTTCTTGTATCTCTAAATATATAGCGTCACCTATATATTAGATCTGTTTCTAAGACATGATTTGAGTATCAATCAAGACAGCTATCAACTAACGCACAGTTACGCTATGAAGTTGCAGATAAGCCTAATGAACTGGCGGTATTTCACTTCTGACAATTTCATCCAAATTGTTTGAAAACTGGCGTAGGAGTCATATGTGGGCTAAACACAATCCACATCTGCGAAGGAAAATGATGATGAAGACATAATTACGAATAAAATTTGGATGGGAATTTTAAGAAACTTAAAAAGTCCAGTGGGAAGAGTTTAAAATTAAAATGATAGTGAAGATGTCAATTTTCATGGTCATCAGCATCTCTTAAATTATTCTTTGTTTCTAAATATTTTTTTGAAATTTGGAAATTGAATATATATTAGTATAAACTGACATACGAGTGATATGACTGACTTTCATTATAAAGCAAATGGCGAGAATCTATTGAAATTAATTACTTACTACTACCTACCTCTGTAAAATGGCAAAATCGAGAAATTTAGTCTATATTCCAGACATAGGTAAATGCTGGACATGCGGGTATAAAAGTCCAAAAAGTACTCTTGAAGGTTTATCGATAGGTTTTCATCAGTGATCGTGGATTTCTTGGAAAAAGTAGTATCCATAGTAGTGTTAAAAGAGGCATGAATACGACGATAATCCAATTATTACAGTGGTGCTAATAGTGAATATCCAAACAAAATCGAGCACATAACATTCAATATATTATCAATAAATTGTCAATGAAAAGTTCGACATTGCAGAATTTGTCCGCTTGTTACATGATGCAATTAATGAAGTTGCCTCATTAACATAGTGAAACGCTATAAATCATATTCCAAAAGAGGCAAACAGTACTTGAGAATTAAATTTCGAAAATTGTATGTTTGTTAAACCAATAGTTATTGTTTCGGATGAGATAGTATTAGCAACGATAGTGATAGTTCTGTAGCAAACGAAGTGGACTAAATCGCTTTAAAGAGGACCATGAAAATTTCAAATTAATATATCCAGAATAGCAGTTATATATCTGGAAAAATAAGTCGAAGCAAAGAAAAAATTATATCCCTTAATATTTTTTTCCGTTTTCAACAATCCCTATAGTTTGGAAACGAAAGGCATACTAATTTCACATGTTTTGTGCATTTATCATATTTTGGATTAGAGGTTGTTCTGTGTATCATTATTGTTTGGACGCGGTGTATAAAAAACTTACATTTGTATACAAGAACTTATAATATAGAAAATGACATTCACTATACCAAAAGCGCTCAAGTAAAAATTCAATAAGTTTACTGGACTAGTGACATATCCCGTACATAAAAACGTATAGTAAGAAAATCATCAATAAGCATCTCATAATAATCGTCTCTATTTGAAGCTACTACTACTAGCAGATATATCTTGTTTTATAACATAAAATTAAAAACACATGATGTAGGTTACACACTATCTTGAGGACGTTAATTTAAATTTATTTAAAGACTCAAACAGGTTTTACAAACAAGAAAAAGGACCAACATTATCTTCGCGCTAACCAATAATTAGGTCTGATTTTTATTTTAAATCGAGAGTAGTATCAACTTTAGAGGCAGACCTATACTGTTATAATAATTACCTTGAATTAGGACCAGATTGCTATAATAATAGTGACATAGTAAATTTGGTGAGGAAGTAAATAACACTAGTTTAATATGTACTATATTATGAAGAATACAATAAGATTACTCTGTGTGTCATATAATTATTTTAATACTATGTTGACATTAAGTGAGATCGGGGAGGCACTTATTCCCCTCTTAAGACAACTATCTCTGAAACGCTCAACTGGACAACAACAATAAGAAGACGTTACTCGTTTTTGTTAACGTATATAAAGAAATTAAATGCATGCAGATATTTCTATGAAAAGAACTTCAAAAGTTAGATAAGTCACTTAGTAACTCTAATACTTTTTCATCTAATTCATTATATGTAGAATCTCCAATGGCACATCTCATTTTATACGTTTATGTTGCACTATTTTACCGTTAATATGCATCATGTGGGTTTTTATTTTATGCTTATATAAATTACTTTCGCGCTTCTTCATTTCAGTTTAACTTTTTCTGTTATATATCAGTATTATTTATTAGACATTAAATCTGAAGAAGGTTGAGTTGTGAACTTGATCACAACAAATATTCTTCAGATATTAACTAAGAATTGAAAAGATAGATACAACTAAACAATACTAGGTTCTCACTGGACCTTGTGAATTTTTCTACGCCTTATGACGAACTCCGTTTATCGCTTAATGTTGCTGTTTCTTACTCTTCATATCGTCGAAATTCCAGTGGCGTAGTCATTTTTAGTTCAGTACATTGTGTCAATTTGATTTTACTTCAAAGTGTTAATTAGTAATACAATCGAAGTTTTAAGTGACCAAAGCCAAAGTCACAATTCCAGTGAAATCAAGAAACGAAATAGCAGGGCCATATTTAATGAACTGGAGGCCTTACGGCAATAAAGGGATGGAGTTCTTCCTTCAAATAATTTTCAAAATAATTTTTTGTCCACTACAGATTTTAAATAGTTTATTGTGAAACCAAGTAGATTCTCTTGTACAAAAATTTATGAATATAGTCTTGAACGAGAATCAACTGAAATAAATTTAAGTGTTAATGAATGGATTGAAAGATTTTTCAGAAGTCTTTATTGTGGGGACCCTTATTTTGTGGAGGCCCTGGGGTCGGGTGCCGTAAATCTGCGAAATAGTATCGTTTTCTACTCCATAAAAGAAAAGGCCTGGCAAAAGGACGAAAATGTTGACGATATAAAGACTCGCTTAAGACACAT
The DNA here is from genome assembly GCF_026230105.1 of Diorhabda sublineata. NCBI lineage: Eukaryota > Metazoa > Arthropoda > Insecta > Coleoptera > Chrysomelidae > Diorhabda > Diorhabda sublineata. The sequence goes on along the minus strand of NC_079485.1, from coordinate 11,166,702 downwards.
CATTCTAAATAAAAATACGTGGTGGTGTAAAGCTACGCTGAAAAAAATTCATTTTAACAAAGAAGTTTATTTCATAACTTTTCGTACTTGTATAATACACAAATATATCAAAAAAACCGATACAATATGAAACCAAAGGTTAATGTTATATTTATTTAAATGAATATAAAGAAAGAATAAATCCGGCAATTTTATTCATCAATGTATAATTAAATGTTTTTTCAAGTTTTACTTGCAATTAATCATACACTATGTAACTGTATTTGGTTGTCGCATATCAAAAGTGAATGTAAAACTACAACCTTATCAAAAACTCACGGGATGGTTGCCCTTGCACCTGTATGAGATGAAAAAGATGTACATTTTGATATACCTAAGCAAAAGAGCGATATATTTTAATAGCTGCAACTATTACAAGTAGGTGAAGTCTGGAGCACAATTAAGAAAATTTTATATATTTTGCCGAAGAATATTTAGTTAGTTTTGCTTATTCATGCTGTCAGAAACAGATAAAAACTGTCCATCTTTTCATCTGGTATACGCCAAGTCCCTCTGAATTATATTACAGAAGGCTCATAATACCTAGGTGTGTGACTCCCATCTCTGCTGGCGCTGGAAAAAAAAATAAAAAAGCCTCCATGAACCACGTGAGGCAAACTAATCCACACGTCGTGTCGGCATGGTTCAGTTAATGGTAAGTGAGGAAAGAGTTACTTTGACATTAGTCGTACTTAAAAATAAATTTTATATGATTATATTATATATATATATATATATATATATATATATATATATATATATTTTATATGAATATTATACGACCCCTAATATTGCAAAAAATAATTGTTTATGTCACTGTTATTAGCAATTGTTTATGTAACATTTGTTTTAAAACAATTGGCTTTTGTATTCAATCAAATATCTTCGAATAGAGTTAGATAATATAGAAACGATGTGTACGAAGCAATTTTGTTAATTTGTGATTTTTAAGATAACGTTTGATATATTGTTTTTAACTTTCCAACGTTTAAACTGTACCCATATTAATTACATCGAATAAAGATTAAGTAAATGGCCTTATTTCTAAATCAGTATTTCAAACATTCTATGATGTTATATTTTAGTTGTTTAAACTGAATTTGTTTATGAAAAACGTGACTCTCACAAAACCAATTGATATTCATAAGGTTGTTTACATTTCCTTTCGTGCTCCCCTTTAACTTCGGCTCCATACCATACTTCAATTTTATAGTAGTAAAATTCTCTTTAAAATAACAAATATCACTGCTCATAAAGAACAGATGTTATACATAAAAAAATCTAAACAGGGAATAGGGAAATGCTATGATATTTTCAGAGAAAATATCTTATGCTCCGCTAACAAAAACTTTAAACAAACATGTGAATCTGCATCTGTATTTACAATAAAAAATTAAGTAGTTCACCGTTAAGATTTTTTATTTAGGTAAAGTGCTAGTTCCCCATCCATAACTAGGTCAATCATTGTTTTTCTTTCTTAACTGCATAAAGGCGCATTCGAAAATATCAAAGAAAACCATTTTCAAGGACACATACTACCCATCGAAATAGCGCATTGAGTCAAAATAAAAAAAATCTGGATAAAAATAAAACATCTCTCTAAAACAACACATCCAAACCAAACTATAAGAAAAAATTTCAAGAATTAGATATCATAAATCTCATCAATGAAGTAAAAGAAATAAGAATACTTTCACAAAAAAGTCCTAATACGAGTATGAGGGTCATTCGGCTACGAAATTTATGAGGACAATACTTCTAATAAAATGCGTCAGCATGCAAGGTGTTTCATTTAGAATTATTATTATAGTAACAGGAGAAACAACCTAATACACTAGTATAATATATTCCTGTTTACCAAGATACAGATTATTATATTACAACACCTACAAATATTTTTTGTTCAAGCTTGTCAAATTGTTGAAAGATGGTTTTAATCTATTACCCTAGACATAAATAGAATCTACGACACTGTCGTTATGGTAAGTGTAAAGTAGATAAATTCCGTACAGCGTAATTTGATGATTGGAAGAAATGAGTAATTGATAGAGATTCATGGAAATTTAAGATTAGAATTAACCAAATTTATCAGCAACTTTGTTAAATTAATAACCAATTTCATGTGGAATAAGCAGATAGTTTATATCATTAGCTTTAATCGAAAATAATTTGGAAATCAGCATATCTGCCGACAAAGAATACTATTTACGTAAAAGTAACAAAGAATCAAAAACATGCTGAAATTATTAATATACATTTGGTAATGAAAGAGTAAAATCTAAAAACATTTTTCATAGTATCCAAATAGTGTGTGAACAAACAGTATTGGATGGTGTTAGTAGAATTTACTCGAATATCACACAATTTTTAGATCTTTGTATTTTCTGCCAAACTTCTTCCAGTTGCAATAAGGATAATACTTAATAATTAATTGTACTGTATGTAATATTCGTTTATTCGTCAACAATATATATACTTTAGATACGATAAACTGTTCACTTGAAACAAATATTTTTTAATGAATACGTTATTGACAATCCACCTTCTTTTATATTTATGTGTAGGTTTTTATGAATAATTTCAAGAAAAATCGTGTTTGTTAATAACTGGCGCTATACTATTATCCAATAAAACTTTTTCTCATGCCGAATTTATATTGCGATTTACAATATTACTAGATATTCATATCACATTAAGCCCGACCTGTATATATTTATTTAGATATAAAGTATAAATTGAAACAATCATTAATAATGCTATTAGAACATTAACACTCTCAATGGTTTCCCATGATTTTAAATAATTCATCTACTTACCTTGAAAAGTGGCTGCATTTCCTGAAGTAAAACCTTGAAACATTGTTAGGATTATCAAGAATGCAAGTACCATACGGGTACCTCTTTATTAGCAGACTTAAAAAATCTGCATAAGATAACAAATTTAAAAATATAACGCAGATATACTTGTTTTTCATATTATGCAATACCAGAAATAGATTCTGCTAATCAGATTCAACTGAAATCAACAATCTGAACAACGGAGCGTGGCATTAACATGTTCTTTGCATAAAAATTATGAATAGGTTGCAGAAGTTTGGGAACATTATAATTGTTGTCAAATGAGGAATATGAAAAATTCACTCGTGTATTTGAGAAAATATATCAATTCTTGAAAAAATGCTTTTGATTTTTAGTCTATTTGAATGGATGACGTCTGTTTATATTTAACTATTGTTTTTTGATTGATCAGTTATTTTCATATTTCAATAGGTTTCGCGTATGTAACAAAGAGTAGCAAATTGGCTTAGCTACTGAATACTTTCAGTAATTTTCCGATACTCTGGCCTCCAAAAATTGAATATGCTTTTCTTTGGTACTGTAAATTGATATATTTTCTTTCATTTGTTTCATTTCATTTTCATATTTGTTCGTTTTAGAGATTTCTTTTGCAACAAAGATCCACATGGTTTGATGCTTTCTTACTAGTTAAGCCTATTGTATACTTTTGATTATGTATTAGTCCACATCCCTTGATAATATACGTCTAATACGATTCCATTCAGGCTGCACCGACCCATTGAAGGTTGATGCTGCCAACGAAAGTACTCATCGTAAGATAAGAGAACTTATGCAATGGACACGAAGAAATGATCATTTTGTTGCATGCTACAATTGAACATTTTTTTTCTATGGGAAGACTGTCTGAAGCATGCATCAATGCTGCTTGCTACATATTGCCTCCATGAATCAGGAAATAAAAAATAGCTTTTGTCGTGAAAATCCCTCTTCACCACACTTATCAAAGCAGTTCAAATTTATTCAAATCGCTTGCTTCCCAAATTCCTTGCTGTTTTAGTCTAATTTCAGAATTAACAATCCTGTCATTATCTTCTCAATTATGCTTTTCTGTTCTGTGTTCTTAAATATGGGCGTTCTTTACTATGCTCCTAAGTTAGACCCTTTTCCATTACCAATAAGTATATTGACAATGAATACTACATATTACATCTTTTTCTGTATGAAATTAATCTGAAACGTGTGAAATAAGCTGTTAATTAAGTGCTGAATATGTTGATAACTTTTTTGCATTATATCATTAATGTTGCTCAGAATAATTGAGAATACTGTGTATTGATATGTGTTGAAACTCATTTGTACGCATATAAAAAATACATTATTTCTCTATTCAAAACCTCACATATTTTCAGTTTTTTTTAATGTTTCTTTGTGCAATTAAAAGAGATTGAAGAGTATTGAAATAAGGCAATGTATAAATGTTTGTACAACTGTGATTATTTTTATTGTTTGAACGAACAACGAATGTTAAAACAAATTCAAATACAATTATGTACACTCAATTTTGTTGTTTTTTGTTTATTAGATGAGTGAAATTTGAAGGTATTATCATAATTCTTTGTTAGTAACGTAAAATGAGCACTGAGAAGGTTGACCAAGATAACAAAAATAAACCATTTGATACCAGTTTAACATTGAAATTGCTTGGAAATTTCAATTTTATATTAGTCGATCCGACCTAGCCGTTGGAGAGCTGGTAGGATGAAGTAGCTCAGTGACCCCAAAACCGGTTTCAAGCCTGAGTAAAAGAAGATAGTTATAAGTGAGGCCAGCTACATACAAACTGCTCCTAGAACCTAATTCACAGCCTCGAACTGACTTGATTAATTAAGACGACTGGATAAAATGAGAGCAAATCCGAAAACTACATACTAATATACAACGGAAGGATAAAATGGCGTTCTTCTACATAAAAGATAAGGAAATCATGTCAGGTATAAGAAATATTTGACTGAGAAATCGAAATAACATAAGCAATATATAATAAGTATACATTCATCTGATATTATAGAACCCCAGACAAAAACCCACAAATAATTTTATATGACATACCTAATGTATTCTAATGCGAGATTTGGCTATGAATATGTACCTAATAACAAAAACCTATTTAAGTAAAAAACGAGTATAGTGGGTAAATGAGGAAATTATGCACACAAAACGAACTCGAACTTAATCAAGAAATTTAGTTCATCTTTCCTTTCTTGTGAAATAGAAGATTAATCGCAATGAAACTCCAAGGTTCGACTCATTGTAAGTAAATTAAAATATATACCGAAAAAGCTATACTTAATTTAAATCAATCAATAAATATAAGCCAGTTTCAAATGAGCTCTTAGCATCTGGAGAAGAATTAACATGATATCGAAACCTAACCATCCCTTTCATTTCCACATCATTTAGTTCTATATTTCATATACTTGTATAAATTAAAAAGAATCTTGCGATGATTGGGAAGAAGTTACAGCTGAAAAATTAAGAATTATCTTCAAATTCTCATTCAAAAACAAATACCAATATACCAAATACTCCAATTTAAATAGGAACCAATTATCTGTAGAATTAATTTTTTTCTCCACGAATATATCAGAAACAATTATTTGAACAATAAATGAAGTCAAAATATTTTCTAACAGTGGGAAACCAATTGAAATCAAGAATTTGCATTCATTCCGTTTTGTGTGAATAACATACTTAAATGACATTAATAATTTGTTAGAATAATTTCTGAATAATCCACAAGTTTATCATATAAAAGTTGATTAGAAATAATTCAAGTAGGAATTTGCAGCTCTATCTCCTGGACTAAAAGGTATATACTGATATATATATATACTATCACATAAATATTCAATAATCTATATATTAGATATTTTTTTCAAATGTACACAATATTTATTACAATAAATATCAATTTTCATGTTATTTTCCAAAGTCTTCTAATTAGATTTTAAATATTCACAAAGTAATATTTAAATAAAATATCCTCCAAGGCGAAGACGCGAAAACATACTCATTTAAAGCCAACTATGAACTTCACATTCACATGAAATTAATTATGCAGAAAACACCCTGTATTATATATATATATATATATATATATATATATATATATATATATATATATATATATATATCACGAACATAATATAAATATAGAGCGTAATGATACTGACCATTGGGATACTAAATACAGAACCAGTGGACCAAGACGATTTTGTCTGAAATGATATGAAGTCAAAGCGATTAAATGTCTGGTTACTTAAAATCACTCTTACATGCACGAAGTTTAATATACCTTCACAAAAAAGAAGAAAAACTACAGAAATAAAAAGCACATCAGCTGGAATTGAAAACCGGTTTAAATGTGTTGTTGCCTTCCTTTTCTCTTTCTAGTAGTACTACAACTACTGCTACTACGTAGTAAGATTTGACGATGAGTTGGTGTTGCTTAGGTTATAAGTCGTTATAGACCAGTCAATCGCCGTTTAACTTTTCCTTATGAACCCTTCATCCAAATGATTTCACTTTAATGAAATTAATAAAAGGCAGACGTTATATGGAGTAGATACCAACGTAAATCTCTACACAATATTTCGAAGGATAATATTTAAAGTTGTTATAAAACAAAATGTTGAAAATTTCTAAATAATAACTTAATATAAGGACTGTTTTTTGAATATTTGGTTTTATCTATGTTATATTTCCGATCTCTATATTTAAACATATATTATTCAAAATAATATTGGAATACTTTCTAAACTTTTCAACACCTTTGACAATGGATCAGCTAATGTTTAGATGAATTGAGCTGTATGAGAAATGTAGTTACTGTTACTTATAGGAAGCCTGCCTTGTAACAAAACACGCAAATTCTCTGTACTTAAAAATAGCTGAAATCAAATATATTTATAAAAATTTTTTTCGTTTCAATTTGATTCTATTTTCCAACATATTAACACAAAAATTGTTTTTAAATAAGCTGTTTTCATTGACTTTAATAAAATCTAAATTTAATAACATGAAAAATTTATGTTCTTCAAAAAATTTCTATATAGAAATGCAAATGCAGACTCAACAAATGCTATTTTCAATTATTCATCCAATATCGTTGAATTAGTCGTAGATTTTGAAAAAGCTCCTGCACGTATTGAAATGTTTGAAAGGGATTTGGGAATGTATAAAAGTTTTAATTTCTTGCGAAAGAAACCTGATTAGAGAATAATTGTTTTTTGCTACAAAAATAGTTGAGATGAGATTTCTTAAACTAATTCAATTTCTTTTGTGAAATATTTTATACCTTTTGGAGTTACCCATGCAGAATCAGTGTAGCAAGGGATTATATCAATGGCAACAATAACTGCTTGTGAAGGAAGTCTCTGAAGGAATTGAACATTCCGGTATAGCTACAACAACAACCTCTATAGCCTAGTAATAGCGGTAAAGAATTTGCTGGTGAGTCACACTTTATATAAAAAATGAAAAATATGATAAGAGGAAACATGAATGTTACAAGCGTAAGCAACCAGGACATTTTCAGAACAAGTGTAGATACGTGCAAAATAAAGCAAAACGTCAAATGCGTTTAGTGGGGTATTTTTTAAAAGGTACATTTCACAATTCGGACTGGAATGTGGATTCTGGTTCACTGCTCAGCAGGAATGGATTGAAAACTGCAGCATTGGAACTAATATCCAAGGAATTTTGGTTGCTCACCATAAAAAGCTTCCAGTAACATGTTCTGGGAATGTAAGTATTTCTACAGTTGTTGGTAATAATCATTATGAGATTTTTGCTCATGATATCAAATGCATCAAACATCGAATTCATTATCAGTTATCTAATTAATAAAAAATGGCAATGGTGTTAAGTTCGAAGTAGATTGTGGAAGTAAATGTTGTTCAAAAGAATTTAAGAAATTTTTAGAGCAAACGGGAATTATTCATCAGACGATTAACTCATATACACCAGAACAGAAGGAAATGTCAAGAAGGTTAAATCGAACCATTGTTTGATGGTGATTTACGCAATTCTTTTTAGGGAAAGGCGGTAAATACGGCTGTATATCTACACAATGGGTAATTAGCTGTTGGTTTACAAAAAACTCCATACGAAACTTGGACTAGAAGTAATACTGACGTAAGTCACCTCAGAATATTCGTAAGCCCTGTAATGGTTCATGTTCCGAAAGAGAAGAGATTGAAATGGGACAACATAATGTATTTTAGTTGGTTATGGTGACACTGTTAAGACCTACAGAATTTGTGATCCTAAGAAAAATACCGTGTTTATTAGCAGAGGTATTGTTGTGATGGAAAATGTAAGTAATCACCTAAAAGTTATAGTGAACAACAAGGTAGATACAGATAATATCAGTGACTTAGTAACATCAGTTTAAGTGGAAGGACATGACAAGGAAACTGATGGATCTGGACAGCCAACTAGCTCAGGTGAAGTCTTTGCTTAGAAATGAACGTGTGTTTTACTGTTATAATAAATAAAACACTGTCTTAATTTTCAATGTTCATTTTCATTTCATATATGAGTGAATTCATCTAAAGAGAATTTTAGCACCGACGATCAACTAGATAGGCAGACAGGAGTAGACTGTAACATTAATCAACAACTAAACTCATGCTATTATATTTCTAACACCAAAACATTGCTCTCAAAATTCAAAGAAAGTATAACAAGACATATTCTCAAATAAATTACGTGTAGTAAATGATCTAGAAAAATATTTGTATGGAACTTATACTTATTATCGAGATTGCCTGGTTCAATGAAGGTGAAAAAACATGTTATAATCTATCATGGTCAATAAACTCTGAAGATTTGTGCATTAGAATCACTATTCCCGTCACATTTATATTTTGAAGGCGACTGCAGTTTTTTAATTAGTTTGGATTTGTAGCGGTGCACGTAATTGATGAGTTTAGTATTTGTGAAATAATTTCGATTTGAATTAAACCTACATATTTCGTTTATTCTCAAAATCTGTGATATTTAAAATTAGCGAAGAAACTAATTCACAGATAAGTCAAGTGTTTCCTGTAAGTTATATGCCGAATTTATTATTTCACATATTGTCAAATATTTTGGTCATTATTCGTTGGTCATGAAAAATTTGCATAATGTTCTTGACAATATCATTGGTACTGTATTTGACCGAAAATTGTTCAGGGTTGCTGAAAATGAAGCAAATAGTTGTACTCCATTTTGTGACCATGATCCTGTAACCATATTTTATACGTTACTATCCAATGAAAATGATAAACATAAGCATAGAGTTGTTTCTATTACGGATATTTCTCTAACTTAAGGGTACAGAGCTATTTGTTACCAAGCTTCCATAGAGCCTGGAAATTGTACTTTCTGCTAACGAATTCTACATAATCTCTTTGCCTAATTTGTACATCTTCCTAACATCTTTTTTCGATAATCTAATCAGAAGTAATTATTTCTTCTTCTAATATCTTATTTGTTGAGTTTCTTGTTGCAGGAAAGAATATTTAGCTTCTCTTTCTATCCTCATCCATGCATTGCCTCAGCCAACCTGTTACTACAAATCGGTTTCATGCTCGACCGACATTTAACCGCATAGCGATTTTTTTGATTAACTAACACGTATCTATCACATCATCTACTCAAGTTTTTGATAACAAAAATAAAGCATTTGATATTAACTGATATGAATTCATCCATAAACAGTATTTGAATACTTTCGTATCAATAATATAACTACTAACGCTTAAGGAGCATGGTACAATATATTTATTTAGACTTCAGACTTTAGATCAGTGGCTTAATCAATAAGGACACTGAAAAACTGGAAACGAAAAGTTATCTACAGAATTTGTTTGATGGACCGACACACAAATGTCAGTAATAAAATTGAAACTATGTAGTAGAATATGGAATGAAATAATTTTATAATGTCCTTACTGAGATGTTTCTTCTAGACTAATGAACATCAGACAGTTGTGTCGTCTTGTTGGAAAAGCAACCAATGTAATTTTCGAAAAATTGCTGCTTTAATTATACTGAACTCTTTACTAACATTTATATCCATTTGCAGAAAAAAACGAAGCAAAATAATCAAAATACATGCATTGGAGGGGTTAAAAATCCAATATGATTGGCCATATCAAAATGCTAGTGTTTTTCAAAACGGCTTATCTCCAAATCCACCAAGTAGCACTTATCATATCACGTACGAACGGTACTATTGTCTACATCTTTTGTTATTAACAGAATTTTGTGTATAAATAACATACGTGTACTGATTCCATCCTCCAAGAGATGGATAAATTCGTTGTTATAGTGCCTGAAAATCAAGCAAAAGAGGGGCAAAGGAACCAGGAAGAATCTTTGGGGAATGTACACAAGTATTTTTACTTGTATTAACTTTTCTAGCTTTATTTGAGTCCCATTAGATTCATTTCATTTTCTAATGTAGTGATTAAGGTAAAAAATAGATTGTTTGTGTGAAGATCCCGTTCGTGGGATATGTCTCATGGTTTCATGTTTGTTACGTTTTTTGATGTAGATACTGGGACCCGAAGAAACTCCTATGTGGGCATTCATCTCAAGTTTACCAATGCTCTGAAGATGAGTAATATAAACAAGTTTTCTATTCTTTCAGATAGGGATTTAGTTAAAATTGGATAGACTCATGAAAGTATTTTAGTTGTCACGTCTAAAAAGAATACCCGACCACAATAGAAAGCCAATAATCTATTAATCCAACCAAAAGATTTTTTATAACAAAAGATGAAGGATAAACTTGGATGGTAAGTCTACAAGATATGACCAATGTTTGAAAAATAATGACATAATGTGCGAATATGAAGGAGACTATTTAGCCACTTGAGTGTTTCATTTCTTCTACATATATTTTTTGATAATTCATGCCCCTATTTAACGTTCCTATTTTGTTATGGCTGTGCGAAACCCAGTGACATGTGAAAAATTCTGTCTAATGAAGATAGCTGGTTTTGCAACCAAAAGACATACTCACTTGTAGGTTATCTTTGGGTAGATAGTTGATAATCCCAATTAACTAGAACATATAAATGCTTAGGATGCATTGAAATACTAATAGAAATTGTTAATCTAAAAAAAGGATGCCAATATAAGGATTTTATCAAAATGTTCAATTGACAAAAACTGTTTGTTGTTGTTATCACCAAAAAACATAAATGATTCAACTATCATCTTGTGTTATTATGATAAAAAACTCAAGTTAATGACAACTGGCAAGTCTCAAGTAGAGCAAATAATGAAAAAAAAATTTCTAAGAAAACTAATCTTTTAAGGATAATAAGCGCTTAATATAGTACCGCGACTGCCTCAATACTAGTTATGATAAATTGAGCCCAATTAAACTCATGAGTCATCAGTCATCAGAAATATAGAGCAAAATATGAAATTTTTACCCATAATAAACTCATTTGGTGAAAAATAATATTTTAACTGGAAAATGGAAAAATCAATCCATCATCTAAATGCAAATGTTGCTATGAAATACCAGAAATTTCTCTGATTAATTTTTACTTGATTTACTTCTTGTTCACCCAATGCAATCTATAACCATCGACAAAACTTTATCTCTGTACGGTAACAAATATCGAAGAAAAATGTAATTGGCGTTGTTGTAGAGTTTAGACGTTGTATTATTAGCACACAAAGCAATTTCCAAAGAATTATTAAATAAAATCTTTAAACATATTATCAGTTTCATACGTTCAGTTTCAGCGTAATTCATACTGGTATAGTTAATATGTCCCTCCAGTAAATGATTTATGTTTTCAGTAGAAAACGGTACTAGCTACTAGCGACCAGTAGCGTAACATGAAAAATTTTACGCAAAGCAATTATTTTTACACAAACAACGCCAACGCCCGAATTGTTGCAATGATATGTATGTAAAATCTAACAAATTTCTATTTCCGTGGTTAAGCGAGCACTTGGCACATTTTTTTTTTTTTTTAGATAGTGATGTGAAATTATCCGCCGATATGGGTCTCAATGGATAGTGTCTTGACTTCTATCAAGACGGGTTGAAAAGTTGCTTCTAGTTTCTGATAAATACCTAAATATACTTGGTAATTTTGTTGAGAACCTCTTATGAATTTTCTATATATCATTAGTAATTCTTTATTCAATTTGAACTTTTCTTATTTATCCCCCGCACAAATCATCATTACGTAATTGTTACTATTATTCAATGTAATATGTATAAATTATAATACCAAGTTTGAAATAATATAACTATGCATTTGAAAATAACTATCTGGTGATTTGTCGCGTTTTGTCCAAACTACAGAAAATCTTATTAGCTTATTATAACTACTATTTTTTTAAGGAAACCTATCAGTTTCCAGACGTATTGGAGCAGGAGACCCATCCTCCCCTACGCGTTTCAACCTATCACCTAACACTAAAAGTAATTGCAAGAAAAGCCCATAGAGTCACGATCAAAGGAGAGAACAAATAATTGGAAGTAATTTCGCATATAGATAGAACGAATTAAAGAAGTATATTCTGAATTGGACAAGAAATTGAAAAGTTTGATAGACGACGAGTAGTGTAGCAGTTAAATGTTTTTGAATTCTAACAAACGCGAATGATGAGTAAAAGATAAAAGCATTGGAATACGGAGCAGCAGATTCCCTAAATAACATTCTGAAGACGGGAACATTATTCTAAAATTGTTAAAGTGAGTAAAGAGAATGACGACTAGGCAACGCGTGCGGATTTCCAATATCAAAGCGAAATAAAATCAGGCAAATTGGGTAGAGTATGGTAGAGGAAACTGCTAGTAAATTAGATTCAGCGTAAAAATGATTTTTGAACAAAGAGAAAGAACAAATGGCAAAATAAACAAAGTATTACAATGATAATTGCAGTCTTTTTTTCGAATCAAATAAACGGAATAGCTGCAAAAGCACATACACTCTCCTTATTCGTGCCAAAGTCATGTACAATATGTATAAGAGTACTAGCTTTTTAAATTGCTTATAGAACGGGTTATCACAAACTAGTTGATATTGATTTTTTGAATAACATGTTTATTCACAAATCATCCATTTCGACTTTATTCAAATTTATATAATGAAGTTTGTACATTAGAAATAAAAATATTAAATTGATAGAAATAACTCTTCTCAAGTTACAAATGTTGTGGATAATTTTTCTGAGTGTTGAAGGTCAATAAATATTTTCGAGAACGAGAAAGCTATATATGAGTGTCTTTCAGGTTAAACATAGACTGGTACTAACAAAGAAATACTAAGAGGAGGAAGGGGTCAGGCGACATGGGACCGCATCACGAAATACCGAATACAGAAGCCAGACATCTATCATATAACCACAAACCATTTAAATATGTTTTGTTTTAATATCTAAAAGTAATCTTTATCCCTATAGTGTCATCTGGTGTCACGATTCGAGGAAGCTTAATGCCTTACAATCTTTTACGCACCTTAGTACCATAATAGTATTCGAGTTTGTATTGTAGCGTGTTATTCGAGTTGTAATAATATTTATTAGTTTTTATTATACGATAGGCGTGTATTGAAATGTATTTCTCTCAATTCATGCTTTTTTATATCACGATAAGAGTATGCAAGATTTAATATAAACAGGAATGATCGTTATAATGATAAATCTGGTCAGCAAGAAAATCGCGCTTTTCAAATAAATGTTAACTTTTTTTAATTTTCTCATTTTCTAAAATGATCATTTTCAATCACGTCAATTATGTGTATGTTGGAATTTTTGAAACCGTTGGTGATATTCATATTGAACATACTGTTTACACTACCACTACACCAACACTCACAATTACACTATTTGACGCGCGTTTCGATAACCAAGTTATCGTCTGCAGAGACTGGAGGTAAACTCAGTTTACAAGTGTTACAAGTATTAATTTTCAAAATAATATTATTTTGCTTATGAAATATTCAAGAAGAACACATTTAAATGATTTTTCCCCAGCCAAGATTATATTGCACCCTGCAACCTTAAGGTTAAATCTCTATTAGAGCTGTTTTCAATAACCTCAGCTGATTTTTCAATTTCAAAAGTCTAGAAAACTTCAGTATATGTACTAGCTTCAAGGAGTTTAGATTAGCAACTCCTTAGTCCGTCCCTTTCTTCTCTATTATGTGTTGCTTATCTATTATGAAGTTCTATGTAATACCTTCAACACAGGTACCTTTATTACAGTTTACAAGTCGAAACTTCTTGTTGTAAAAATACTTATTATAATTCTTGAAAAGATTCTTCAATATAATCTGATATTTATTTGTTATAGTTTATGTAGTTTATGACACAAATCGTACACCATTATAATTCAAATTTCAGTTTAGAATATTTTGTTGAATTTAAATTCGAATAGTTAATAACTGCACTACAATCAAAGTTCTTTTCGGCGTTGCATGTTTTCTCTTTGGCGTTTGTATGTTTTCTCTTTGTTGAGTTTATGATATTGATAATAGTAACAGTGTATGAATAAGGTTAAAATATTGTGTTTAATAGTTATTAGTGCGTTGTTAATAAACACATCTGACATATTTCTGGGTCTGAACACAACACCAACAACCTAGGACAATGTTTGTGTAGCACTTAAACTTCTCAGACTTTGTTTGTCTTTACTCACTATCTGCATAAATCTATGTAAATTGTAGGAGTGACTTTGTTAACGAATAAATCAAATAATGTCCATAAAGATATTTGTTTTTTATATAATATAAATATTTTTCCAAATATGATAGGGGATTTATGATTATAGAAAAAAAGTCCAGACAAAATATACGATGGAAAATTTATATTGACTATTAACCAGCTGTATTTTGGTACATCCATTGAAGTTCCCATCGTTCCCGCTTGTGCGTTGTTTTTTATCCGTGGTGAAAAGCCATAATATTGTGTTTCTTGTGAATACTTCTTAAACGGTGAAAGCAACTGGAGAAAACATTGTGGAATTAAAAATTCTAAACAGAAAAGGTAAGATAATATTTTCCGTATGAAGTATCCTCTCCAGATCGTGATTTTAATTCATAGTAACCACTCATATACAGCTACTATGCACCATTTAGATAAAATATTAAAATATTGTTTTGAGGTGGAATATGATACTTTCTCTTACTTAAAAAAAATTATTTTCTTCACTAAAGAAGTTGTTGGTGATAATAAAATGAATTGTCCAATACATTGGTACCCATTGAAACTTCCTTTGTATATGAATTAGCCCCTTGTCCCCTGTCGCTCTTTAATGCAATTCGATTGCCTAACAGTAAAAAATTATAAAAGTTTTGAATGTCTAAATATTAAAGTAAATCTTACCCACTTACGATGGAAGATATCTATTAAGTTATGTATGATCATGAACACATATTCGGTATTATTTTCAGTATGTTCGTAGGCGCTTTTGTCATAATGTTGTACAAAAACTTTTACATCGTTTGATATAATTTTTGATCGATCAACAAACAAACAACAATTTGCTAATTCTCACAATAAAATTCACTTTACTTCGATTTTATATGAAGAAATCGCAGTTGCCAATAGTTTTGTAAAATAAGCTAATAATTAAATTATTGAAATTGCAATAGAACCATTTAGTAGTACTGATATAACTAGTGTTGGTGTGAGGGATTTATAATTAATACGTACGTAACTATTTCATTGAGTATTTGCAAACACTTTTCAGTAGACTTGTTAATGGAATTCGTTTTTTCCTTGCTCTAAACAGAAATCCAAAAACCACGGAATTAATAGACAAGTATAGAATTTTAAATTTCGTGAGAAAAATCAAGATAAAATAAAATAAAGCCGTTATTTTGTCTCCCACTAACTTCTGCTTCTGCTCTCTATTCAGCACTTCCACGTTTCGTATGTTCGACCAAGAGTAAGTGTGCATGGGAAATTATCTATGTTCTAAAGTTTGGGGCTTAAAATTGCTGGAAAAACAACAGTGTAGCCAAACTAGAATTTATTTCCTCCTGCTCCAGATTTTTTTGAAATTGTAAGAATAGTTGTGAGTGCAGGAAATTTAAATTGTTTTGTTTACCAATCTCTATCAATTATCAAGCCCACTCTTGCACTAATGCTGAATCAAATACATCAAAGAAATATTCTTTCGAGTATGGAAATACTCACTCAAAAATCCAGCTTGTTCAGAATATACATAATATCTTAACTATATTACGTATTTCTATTCATCAATTAGTGTCACTTCTATTAATTTGTTTGTGTAGCAAAATATTTTCCAGGTACTGGAAAAGCACCTCAGCCATGCTGTAGGATAGTATTTTTAAATGTTTTTATCATTCAAAAGGAACTTTTCGAATTGATGCAGCTTTCTCCTGAACTTGTGATATCGTATTTCGTAAGCTTGAAAACTGTCATTGTATGTTCTGCAAATATTATAACCTCTTCTTCATCATTGCACTAGTTTTGATTGGAAAATTTTTCTGCTGGTCGATGATATATAATTAATATGTCAGATTTTGATTGATTTGGTATATATATATATATATATATATATATATATATATATATATATATATATATATATAAATTTCTTCAATTTTCTTATTTCTTATGGAAATATTTTGATAAAGACATAAAGACTTACGATACGATCTATTCCAAAAGATCGTAAATTACAAACGCGAATCAAAATTTAGCAGCTTTTTATTAGAGAAAAGCAACTTTGGGAATTGACATATGACAATAACATTTTTAGTGCTAAACTAGTTTCTGTTAAGAAATAGATTTGTACATGCTGACTTTCTATTATAAAGCACTATATGGAAAATTAAACCATGTAGTATTCTACCTATTTTGTGACATCACTTTCGGCCGTTCGCGGCCTGAATTGAGTTCAGCCAAAAACGTTGCCACTCTGACTTTAGCTATCGTGTATCGTATTCAATTTATAGTTTAATCAACAAGCAGAGGTAATTGTCAATATAGGTTAATGAAAATTAATTAATACTACGAGTACGAGTAGCGTCAATAGTCTCTATACGGTTGTCGACATGGATTTGCAATTTTTTCAAATTTGGCGTCTTTATGATTAGAATCTGCATGAATATGACTGAGCCGTGCATCAGCACATGTCATATAGCTCGAACTATTTCACTATAAATCACCTCATAATAATTTTTTTTATATTCTTATTATGCCTTTTTAATTGCTGGATTGAATGAATCTACTATCTGATAAACTCTAGCTATAATCACCTTGAATTTGTTTAGATTTCAACATGATACTAACCAGTAACACTTGTTTTCTATCAGTAATATAAATAAGGCATACATCATACAATTGTAGATATAAACAATTTAATAGGAATTAACAATAACATATACCTTGAGAGAGGTTAGACTAATGAAGTAGCAATATTATCAAACAGTAATTAGTGCATAAAGCTAATACATCTGATTTATTGTCGCCTCCTAAGAAAGGAAATTGTGATGTAATGCACAGCTACGGCGTTTCTCGCGTTTTTTATAACCTTGCATAAAACTAGTTATGATAGCAATAAACTACCTCCTTTTATTAACTACCTACTTAACATGTACGTAGAATATAAGAATAAGGTAAGACTTTGTCTTGAATAAATGAAAAGTTGCAGTTAAGATTAATAGAACATTTTACTGAAGGGTAATTCACAGTACTAATGAATTGTATTACCAAGTTTCTTGAAAAGAGGAGCTCCACAAATAAATGGTTAGTATACAATGTGTTACTACTGTATTCTAATGTTACAAAAAACCAGCATTATGGGGACTGAATATAAAACAAGAGAGCACGATATTCGTACGAACTTCCCGAGACTGTAGATTCAGCAGCATATAGAAGGTGTCTTATGAATAATGACGGTTTCCAATGCTCACATTCCTTATTAAATAATCATACTAAAACAAAGTCTTATATATTCGAATCATAGCCCATCGTAATCTATGGTTTTAACTTAACATTCAGCAAGCTCTTTGATATCTTTGTAATATGATTCTTTGGGTGGAAATTTCAACCTCTGCTGTTGATTTGAATTTTTTCACGCAAAAATTTTGTCATTGATCTTAATACCTAGTAATCTGACGGTGCAAGGATTGGACTAAAGGATGGAGGTAGTAGGAGTTCAATACCACTAAGTTTTTCAATTTTACTTCGTGTAACTTTGTAGTAAATGGTTTAGCATTATCTTGTTATAAGAGAACCCGCTTTCGGTTAACTTAACCTGGAATTTCTCCGATAAAACTTTATCCATTCACATCAGCTGTCCATTATATACTCAGCATTGATAGCTTCATCATTTGGAAAGTTTTCGAAGTACATTTAACCTCCTCGCTCGAATCAACCTCTCTTCGCGACGGGTTCTGGTAATTGTCCTTTGTGTAACCCCTGATTTTCCATATTCGAGTTGTCCCGATAAATGAATTTTCATCGCAAGTAACGATGCTTCTAATGAAACTATCATCTTTCGGCAGAACAAGGAGCTGTTTACATACCTCTACTTGACGTTTCGCTTGTATCTCGGTTAATTCGTGAGGCACATTTTCGACAACTTTTATAGATCTTACCTAATAATTTTGAATAGAGATGTATGGTAAGGGAGTCCGATAATAGGCGAGTGCTGGTATTAGGTTTATTTTCTACTGCTTCCTTGTAAATGCTATATTCCATAAAGATGTACGACCTGAGCGCGAAATATATTCAAGAGTGAAATCTCTACTATTTAAATTATTAAACCAACGCTGTGTTATTCGCTCATTAACTGTGTTGTTCCCTTCAATTTCTCATATTACTTGCTGCCACGCTAACTTAAAACTTTTGTTTCCAATAATCTCCAACAATACACGAATTTCATATTTATCGCACTCTATACTGTTTATAATAAAAATATACTACATCGTCAATAAACAAAGAGAATAATTAAAGAAAGTGAAGCAAGTCTAATCTTAATGGATTTAGAGATTAGTCTTAATAAATTACGTCATATTTAAATTGAGGTGTAGGAATTTTCGCACATGATAACTGATATTACTTATGAAACACCCTCTGTAATTAATGAAATTGAAAATGTTTTCAATATTATGTTGAGGAAGTGGGATTGGTGCTGCTAAATTCGAAGATTTTAGCAGAGGTCTCATATCTAAGATGAAAATATCAGCTTTTCCCTAACTCAGTCAGCTGCATGTCAATATAAAAATATCTGTTTGTTGCAAACAAACAAAAATTGGATGATGCTAACTTCAAAACTGAAGAACATTCGTACAAATTGTTCACCTATGGAGGTATGGATTTTTAAAAACAAAAAGTACTCATTTTTTTTTTTCAAAATTAGCCTAGATAAATGAATAAAAATTCAAATGAAATTTTTTGTTATCGTTTGAGGTACTGTTGAATTAATCAAAAAACACACTTTACTGAATTGAATCTCAAATGTTTATAGAGATATCGGCAATAATGACACCAAACCAAATCTGGAATATACTTTGCAATAATAAATTGTTTTTTTTTTCTATAGGCCCAATGGGTCCACACGTCAATTATGAACATCGACATATAGTTGTCACATTCTGCATGTTGCTCCTATTTAAAATGGAGTGCCACGCACTTAATGGCTCGGTGGAATTACACCTTAAATGCATATAATTCGTACTGATTTCATTCTATTCTATAGAAAATAGATCTCTCGATTTTTTTGCATAATCTAAATAGTAAAATTACTATATTTGTTGTAGTTTAATGTTTAATTCAATATAAAATTATTAACAATCATGCAATGATATTCTTTACAATTCATAACATAGCGTCAACTATACCTACACGTAATAATGTATGAGTATTAGTCTTTATTGTAGAACGTAGATTGTATTTAATGTAATTATAATAATTCATTTATTGAAACTAGTCATGGTCTATCTTAGCATATCCAGTAGACTTTTTGAACCTATGGAAAAATTACAGTAAATTTTGAGATAATATTAGGAGGAACATTTTTGTATGTCTGCGGTATAAAAAAAGGTTTCAACCTTTCACAAATTTTAATACGCTCTACATTCTTCTTATTTTTAATTTAATGATATCATCATTTTTATATCAATTGGAAAAATTGTACGACACTCAAAAGTCAAGAAATAATATACAGCGTACACCATGTAAATATCATATATTTATTAAAACTTGTTTTATGTGTCTAATATCTATTTTTCATTCCGCGTCTATAAATAGGGCAACAAACTGCACAATTATGCAGTAAATGGGACATTTTTTTATTGCATAATAATTCTGAATAATTTAGATTTGCTATTTCAATAATAATTTTCTGTCAACTGTTTACAAACATTGAATGGCCTTGAATGATTAACTGTTGATATTTTTGTAGTAGGTGCTGGAATAATGAATGTTATAATTATTTGAAATAATGGTACCTTAAGAAATTAAAAAATTACTTTGATATATGTGAATAATAAGTCATGTCGACGTGCTTGTAAATTTAGGTGTGTCCGCAGCCCTTCTCCCGATGGTGTCGTCCATTAGATCTTGAGTCTTATTCTGGTCCATCTCTCGGTAGATTTATTGGATTGTAATCGTTCACTACAAGCCTCAGCTTAATGTTCTGCCATGCTGAGTGTTTTCTATGTTTCTCGTCAGTATGTTCCCAAGTTAAGAACATGAGGTCGAACTTGGCTTTTAGATTCAGCTTAGATTATTTTCCGATGAGACTTATAAGTAGCTCTCTCGTCTTCCTTGTCTTCTCTACTAGATAATCACGCGGTCCTTGGAAGTCATTTCATGCAAATATATAAATTGGAGTGGTTATATTAGGTTAGGTATATTCATCTCTCCAGGAGATTTCTTTTTCCGCAGCTTGAGTCTTCTCTATGTTGATGCTAATCTTCTACGATATATACCCTTTACGATTTGATCATTGAATTGCTCAGGACTTCGTATTATTACCTCTGACTGGATGCTTTTGGGAAAAACAACACTAATTATAAATAACTTCATAGCTCCGTAGGTAGGTCAACGATAATGCATCAATTATATCATATAGTATGTATTATATATTTTAAGAAAAAAGTTGGACGAACAAAAGACAAACAATACATATTTTTGGTCGTAATGAAAAACAATACGTGCAACATCATATAAGTTATTTGGAGAAAGTGATAAAATAGATCATTATCATAATGAATAACTCTATTTATACTTAGTTTCATATGAATTATTCTTAATAGCTGATGTACAATCAGTGGAATATTCTTACAAGTTATTAGAATGGTATCAAAAATAATATTTTTCTCATTTCAATTTGTTCATGTTCATTCGTTAAGGAATAAAAAAAATCCTATGCCCTATTTGAAAAAAAAAATGACTATAATATTCAAACCCCTTTGTGTTTGCACGTTTACAACAGATCTACGTTCCTACCTGGGAACCATATTCAGAAAGACAATTTCTTCAGTTGATTACTACTGCCCATCGAATATGGGGCTATTTTTTCATCTGTACAAATTCACAGGTGTTCTACCGTATCCTTTTTTTGTTTCTTTGAACAGGTGTGCAGAGCATCTCTGTCAAAATTGCACCCATTTTAAATCCAACTATTTGCCATTATTATTTATTTTTACCTGTTATTCAGGGTTGAGTAAAGTGAACATGTGATTTAAAGAGCTACGTACAGAAAAATATAACGAACTTACGATATGATATAATATGATAGGTTTGGGATAGGTAATTTTGTTTCTGCAAACGAGTCACAGCATCGAAAATATAACATCAAAATAAAACAAATACTATGAGCTCTTGCATAACCAATTTCAATATCCCAATTTTTCGAATGGATCTACATCACTTTTCGTTATATACACAACAAAATGGTATATTTGAAAAGTTAAGAACAAGTTTGAATATATTTTGATATATATTTGATACATAATCATTGATCAAAGGAGAATCTTCTGGTACCTTTGTAATACGAGGGTTGCTATTTAAGTTTTGAGGTTCGTGTAAGTATGGAACAAAGATCAGGTAGAAGGTTTTTGGTTTCTCCAGAGGCAGGTATATTGGGGAGGATTAATTTAATTGTATGCTATTTGGAATTTCCTGGGTCAGGTATCTGTCAGTCAGATATGGATGAATTATCGTTTTATTGAGATAATATTTATCTGTATTAAGTATTTTTAAATGCAAGGTCACATGGAAAAGTCGCTACAATGGAATTGAATCGCGAACATTTTTGCGCTATGATTTTCTATGACTTTCAACGTGAATTGAACCAACCGCTGGCTTCGACTTTTGGTGATAAAATAGTCTTGAGTCACCGTGTGTTGCTGCTTTTTCGAATTCAATCGTAGCCGCACTTACCTACAGAATGAATTTCGTGAAGGTCGTCCAAAATCGGCTGTTGTGCCACAAAATTTCGATACTGTGCGTAAACTGATATTGCAAGATCTTCATGTGACATAACGTGATTAACCCATATTTGTGCATTACTTCCATTTGCGTACATTTAATATTGAATGAAGATTTGGCTGTCTAAAAGATTTGTTTCCATTGGATACCAACATAATTTGACCATTACTCAAAAAATGCTTGTGTCGATTGGTTCAAGGAAAAGCTGAAAAAATTCGATAGCGGTACTTGAAAAGACGTCTATAAGATCGTAACAGGTGACGAATCATGGATCTATGCGTATGAACCTGAAACTAAACAATCGACTGTATGGGTTTTTGAAGACGAGCCAAATACAACAAAATTGTAGGCACAAGAAGCACTTCGCAGAAAATGGTCGCCTGTTTTTTAGGAATAACTGGATATGTCGCCACTTCAACAACGTATAACGGTCAATTTTGAATGGTACACCAGCATTTGTTTGCAAGAAGTGTTCAATAGAAGATGAATCATTCTCAACCACGACATTGCAAGCTTTCACACATCAGTTCAAACAAAAACTCTGAACAGTCAAAACAAATTGTTTGGCATGATTTCTCCTTATTTCCGCAGATCAAAAATAAATTTCGAGGTCAACGTAAGAAGCGGTTGATGCGTTCATATCACATGTTTTGGAGATACCTCAATAGGAATGAAAGAACTGCTTTCACAATTGGTTCAAACGCTTGCAAAAGTGTATTGATCTTAATATAGAGAATATTTTGGAAAACAATAAAGCCATATCCACTTAAATGAATATTTGTTTTTATTAATAATAAATGAAGCAAGGGAAAGGTACAGTAGAAGGTGCACTGAGCTAAGTTTCCAAATAATAGCTGATTTCTCCTCAATTCATAATTATAACAATAAAATGATTAATTATTTTCTAAAATAGTTGTCGTGGGATATCTGAGATCTTTAACATATGATCATAATTAATATTCAAACTTAATTTGATGTTTGAAGCCAAAGAAATATAAATTATATAAAATTTCAACTGAATCAACTTTATCGTCGTGCATTATTCTTCTGATCTCAGGTGATACTCAGATTCATCATATTTTCCGACTGGTAGTTGATAATTACTGAGAACGATTAATCCATTATTTATTTGTGATTATTTCTGATAATAAAACTAAAGCCTTCTTATAAAATTTTTCTAATTATATGGAAACTGTCTTTTATAATATACTGCATGAAAATAATGCATGTATTTTCAACATGTTACATGGCATTGAAGGTGTAATTATTTATTGATTAGTATAATTTACATGTGGATAATTTGTTTTAATAATCAATTTCACGCTAATGTTTAAGGTTTTTCTGGGCTCTGTAGGTTTTTATCAAGGTTCAGGAAAGTATGCTGGCGGATGAGGAGGCAATTCAAGAAAATCTATATTATTACTATTTCTATACGAACATTCCAGGTGCTACAGCGTTTAGTTATGTATTCGATTATTATTAATATTATGTGAAAGACTTATGCACTACGCAGCTCAGAGCCGGTATTATTTACCTATCTCGGATACAAAGTATCAAAAGGATTAGGCTCGGTTCACATAATGAAGTTGCGCACTGTATGGCAAGTATTCAATATTACAGCCTTCGGAGAAGGTGTTCTGTGGTAATCCCAGTTTGACGATGCTATCGTGCAGGGTCTTAGGCACGATGCCATTTTGACATAATAACTGGGACTATTTCCATATTTTCGCTGTTAATCTCAATTGTGAGATCTGCGTATTTGGCCAGTTTCTTCTGATGTTTGTTAAGAACGTTATGAGTGTTCGGTATAGGTACATCGACAAGAAAGTCTAAATTGACTCTTCTATCAACCACCACGATGTCAGGTCTGTTATTAGTCACCTGTCTATCGGTGATAATCGACCTATCGTAGTAGAGTCTAAAATTGTCATTTTCGAGCACCTTCTGCGGTTTTTTACAAGAAAGATAAAAATCGACATTTTGACTTATTTCCGTCTTTTTCACAATATTTTGAATAAGACTGAAACGTCAGCAATAATAAAAAACGAAGTCTACACAGCTTAAATTCTATAGATTGTGCTTTGAATTGCTTCCCATCCTTTGTACAGTCCAGATATCTAGCTCACAGTATTTAATATGTTCATAGAACAATAACAACGCTTAACAGGAAAAGAGCTTCATGAATTAAAATAGTAAGCTAGAGGATGTAAGGTGGGCTAAGACAAATCGTTCTACGCAAAACGTGGTACACTGATTTATTAATTATCTAACAATATAGCAACGTAGTTAGAAAAAGCTTGAATTACCGATAATGCAGATGAGATGTTAGTTTTATACGACTTAAAAACAGTATGTTAGCTTGGCATAAATAAGACGATACCATGATATTTAGTAAATTTTTAGAAAACTCACTATAAAACAAACTATTAAATATCTGTTACCATCAACACTTCTATTTTAAAACCTTCAAGTAACAGTGCTTGAAATTTCCAATAGTTCATTTATCAATACTAATGTTCTTTATGACTCTTAGATTAAATGTATATTTGTCTATTCGAGTTCCTAGTTTTTTAATTTTTAATAAATATGATTATATATATATATATATATATATATATATATATATATATATATATATATATATACGATGAGAATATTAACATTGTACATTATTGGGACTAGTATTGATCTAAAAGCTATAATTTTATTCTTATTTATATCATTAAACTTGTTAATTTCTACGAAGAAATAAAAAATTACTCTGCGAAACGAATCGAATTTCGGACCCTCGTATTAACTACCAACACGCAATTCAAAGGGCTATTTTTCACAATAACTATTACTTGCGAACTCCAGTATAAAAACATAATAAACCTAGGTGAGAACTGGGAATCTACACTTCATATGTATTCTAAAATACTAAGAACTGTCTATAATCAGAGGGTTATTTGTTTGAATAATTCATAAGAAATAAATAGTCCATTTTATTATAGTAATGCTCCCTATGTTTAAAAGTGTTAAATTGATATGTGATTTTCTTAATAGAATACTTGAATACTTATGTTGTGGATGAAGTATAATATTATAGTTTCGCGTATTGATTATTATTTCCTTCTTGAATAATAATGGTATATATTCTCGAAGCATAAAATATTCAAATCAGAGATTTCAAATAGCAAAATATTGTTATTAATAGAAACATAATATAATACAATCAACTCGACTTGTTGGTTATATAACTATTCAAAAACAAATTTGGTAATCAGAATAGATGATGAATAGATATGGGAATGTCTTGAACGAGCCAGGAAAATAGAGAAATAGCATCGGCTTACCACTCTCTAATTTCTCTACTCACTTTTGGCACGGCGATTCAATTGAGTAGATAGACATAGGGAGTGGTGTGCAGATGTTTTTTCTTCCTCTATCAGCAGCTCGAATCTAATTGAATAGGATCCCATATTTGACTCTCTCTATGTTTAATATTAACTCTATGGTCAGGAATGGATATGTTGAGCGGCCGGATAAATATGCATCCCAATTCAGTGGGAAGTGTGTATAATTGTACAACATCAAATATATATAAAACTAACCCACTAGATGATAAAAAATAAGTATGAGTATGAAATACACACAGAGCTAACAAACCAGATATTGTTATACATGATAAACCCATAAACCATGAAGAAGCTAAAATAAGGAGACCGTTGTAGGAAAATCAGATTTGATATAATACCAATGTAACTAAAAATAAACAGATATTTGTATGAACTCCTTATATCACACAGTTATATATGAAACTGCGACATTTTAGGGTAATCTTTGAGATTAAATAACAAAAAACTGTATATTCTGTTTCAAATTGATTCACTTGAAATACAATAATGACTTTCCTTTTAGGGGTAATTATAATATATGCTAATGGTAATCCGAAAAAAAATAATCGTACATCTTTTTTTTGCAGCTGAAAGACAAGAAGGTAGCTGGAAGAGAAGAATGTAGCTAGCAAAAGAAGTTAGAAATTAAGTACGAAACGCTCTAATAATAAGATTTGAGGGGTTTGTAAAACAACTAAACAAGAAATATTTCTAGAGAATATACATACCTATCAAAATTCTTATAATTAGAAACTTTTCTCTTGCAGTCCAGTCCCATCATTTATAATGTAATAGAAATGGACAGAATAATTATACAAAAAGCTTTGATAGGTAAGGTGAACCAAAAATCTAAGATTGCCAATGAAATCCAGAGATATGCTCATATGACTTTATAAAACTGGTTTTAGTCCTGTATCAACTTGTTCGGGGAGACCTTATTATTGGAAGAGGCAGATGAAGCAGAAATAAAAAGATTTTAAAAAAGAATGGTTAAGTCGTATATTTCGTGATTCTTCTACATTTATTAACATACAAAGATGGGATGGGACTGAAATTATGGTCAAGTACAATATAAGAAATATGTATAAATGTATAACAAGAATAAAATTTTTACTTACAATAATTGATTGAGATTTGTGGTGGTTCTATGTACACCATGAGTGTAGCGGGACTGAATTTCTGGGATCAAAGTGAATTGATTTCGCGAAGTGATTACATTGAAAAACAATGGAAGAACAACGACAATTTCGAGCTTTACTTATAAATGTGCCTGTGAAAATAAAATTAATGCAAATATATATTCCTAAATCAGATCTTGAATCAGGAACGTGTAGGGTACTTTCTAGAATGTTTTTAGTAATAATAGTGGCTGGCTACATAAAACAGCATCGATAAGGTACACGACGTTTAAGCTTGGAAACGGGGGGCCCGTAATTAGTATATCAACAAACGGTATTTCTGGCACTCTGTACAGGTCGGATATGAAAATCGGTTTTCCCGAGCGAAAAAATGGGCTGGAAAACCTCATATGGGACACGAGTGAAAACTCTTGGATCCTGGGGTCCAAACCTCAAATAAGAACGCTGTAATAACGCCAGAAGTTTTTCAGGTCGGAAAAGACTCGCCAGAAGCGACCGAAAGTGCCGGAAAATTCGTGCGAAAAACCCGATAGGGTACACGAGTGAAACCTTGTGGAAAGTGAGGCCGGACTCTCAACTAGTAGCGGTGTAATAGCGCCAGAAGTTTTGCGGGAAACCCTCGCCAGAAGTAATCGAAAGTGCCGAAAAATTCGTACGAAAAACCTCACGTGATCACGAGTCAAACTTTTTTACTTGACTTTTGGGATAAAAATAAGGAAAATCGACATACTTGTGAAAAGGAAGACTTTTTGCTTTTATTTTCGGATCAAATGAAAATTATTTTTGGTGGCTTCATTAAAACTATCTTTTTTCGCTCCCAAAATTTAAAAAAAACATTAGGAAACGATGAAAACTCGCTGAAATACAATCTTTTTTTTTTTCGCGTGCCTGGATTTCATGACGCTTACTCATCTTCGCCCCTTTTGCGCCACCGCCGCCGCGAAAATGGAGTTTTTTTTGTAAATTCATTTACAGCGCCAATTATTAACCGATGTTCATGAACTTTTTTATAGAATGTCTGGGAACAGTTGTATCTTTACGAAAAGTCTTTCAGTAATGTTTATCGGCTCATGGTGCCCCAAGAAACTTTCAAAAATGTTTGGGGTAAGATAATGCTCGCTTCTTTGAAATGCGTTGACGTGTTCGCTCATTTAATGCCCCGATTCCATTTTTAATTCATTACGAGATTTTTTGCATGCAATATAATAATAAAAAGATTCCATTTGAGCTGTTTAAACAATATATAATTAAATAAAATTTCCTGGATAACAAATTCAAAATGTTGTGATTAGAAAAAAAATCCGTTATTGATTCACAAAGAAACTAAGGCTATGAGCGAAAACTTTTAATTGACGTAGCTTTTCACAGGTAGAGAATGACCCTCGCTGTACGACCCACCCTAAAAATTTTCACCCGAGCAGGTGAAAATTTTTGACATGGGCTTTACCATCTGACCACGAGGAGAGAGAGGGAGAGAGAGAGAGAGAGAGCAGATTTTGTACCAATCCCAGACATTTTATAAAAAAGAAAATCGGTTAATAATTAGTGCTGTAAATGAATTTACAAACAAAAGTTAGAAGCTCATTTTCGCAGCGGCGAAGTTGGCGGTGTCGGCGCGAAAGCCAACAAAAATAATTTTCATTTGAGCCGAAAATAAAAGCGAAAAGTTTTCATTTTTACAAGTACGTCGATTTTCCTCCCAAATGTCAAGTAAAAAAGTTTTACGTGTGTACCGCCTGAGGTTTTTCGGACGAATTTTCCGGCACTTTCGGTTACTTCTGGCGAGGGTTTCCCGACCTGTAAAACTTCTGCCGCTATTACACCGCTACTAGTTGAAATTTCGGCCTCACTTTCCACAAGGTTTCACTCGTGTACCATATCGGGTTTTTCGGACGAATTTTCCGGCAATTTCGCTCGCTTCTGGCGAGGCTTTTCCGACCTGCCAAACTTCTGGCGTTATTACACCGTTATTATTTAAGGTTCGGACCCCTCGATCCAACAGTTTTCACTCTTGTACCATATGAGGTTTTCCAGCCCATTTTTTCGCCCGAGAAAACCGCCTCGGATTTCCATATCCGACCTGTACAGAGTGCCAGAAATATCGTTTGGTGATATACTAATTACGGGTCCCCCGTTTTCAAGCTCAAACGTTGTGTACCTTATCGATGCTGTTTTAGGTAGCCAGCTCTGGGACTATAAGACGTTATTAAGAGTTTGAAAAATCAATTAATTGAAATAATTTGTGAAAACTGTCCCGTTGTTAATGAGAAGGATTAATAATGATTTTGCTGGAGAATAATAATAAGTATACTTTATAAATTTTTTTATTCAAGCATTTTCGTAATGCATACATTCTTCTTTTTCATTTTTGTTAAAATTAACACTAACTGATTAATTTTTAAAGTGCATTATTTCTAATATTCCTTATAGTTTAGTTTATTAAGTGAGTCTCGTATACTAACCTCCCCCCACCCCAAGTCCATACAATACTCTACTTTCCACTAGAGCATAAGATTCTTAATTAATAAATGTCTAAATTTTTTTTTAATATTCACACCACAATAGTATAATAACTTTAATTGGATTTTCCACTTTTTTGGTGTGCTAATTCGATATTAGATGAGAATCAAAGTAGTATCCTAAGTATATAATATTACAAGTTGATTTCATATTAATGTCATTGATACTTAGAATGTCAAAACTAGGGAACACTTACAGAAGATTCATATCACCTGAATTCCATCCCAATCAAGCTGTATGAAACATACTTCAATGGGTGAAAGACAAGCTTTACTTAACCGAACTCTTGGTGGATAATATTGACGCAAATATTGATGCATTAATAACTATTGATTTAGAGCTAAAACAAGTTGTCAGTTTCAAATGTATAAGATAAACAATGAACTGTAGCAGCAGAATCAGATATAAAGCCGCAGATTTAAAGTGCAACAGTAGTAACTAGTCACCTCAAATCCATCTGGTGGATCAGGCAAATTTTAAGAAACAGTGAAAGAACAATAGACAAATAATAATCAGTGAAAGCAGTGGTAAATTGTGGATATGATATCTAGACTTAAATGTGGACTTAAATACTTAAATGCAACTAGTTCTTGGAATATTTTTTCCCAAGAGAGGTATAGTAGAGGAAAAAGAGACAGAATAATTGTATTAATATGCATCTGTAATGAATGTAAATAGTAAAAATCAACACCTTCTATCTGAATTTTGGAGTCAAGTATCTACAATTCGGAGTTAAAGAATTACTTTAAACGTTGATATATCGATGAATTTAAAATACAAAACAGATTCAGTATACGCCAAAAACACTAAATATTTTATTGTTTCGTCAAATATCATCAAATTTATATCAATTGAAAATGGTATCACTTCATTAATTATCAGTTTTGTTCCGTCGGTACATAAATCGATAGATTTAATATTTACACGTCTCTCACTGACAGGGAATAACCACAAATAAATATCACGCCTGACCTATACTGGTTATTAACATTCAATCGCTGGATTTGTTTGCTCATTGTGGCATCCTTGTTTGAACATGTCGATTCAAAAAACAATTTCCAATTGTGTTTAATGCTCGTTTCAGAAACGGCAAATATAACTACCCGTATTTATGGGTGATATTTATTCTTTAGCGAGGAATTAAATTACCACTTTTTCAATTAATTTGAATAACAGTTGTCATGCTGGACCTCGAAAAATATTTAATTTAGAATGTTGTACTAAATCCCCAATCGATTTCACTTATTTCACAATCTTATCATGTTTTTGAAAAACGAAAGAGTACATTGATTGCCTATGTATTTTTTTTATTTATTATAATTATAAGTTATCACATGTGGATATAGGCATCAAGTACGGTGAAATATTTTATTATAATTCAAAATTGGAAGAGACAAAAAAGTGGAAACACATCCCTTCCTACACGATGATTTTATTCTTTCTTTTTCATGTACCATCTCCATTTCAGAGATTGACTATCATCACAGCTATTTTGACTTTTAAAACTGCGAACCTGAATAGGTCAGATGATGATGATAGGGGGCGTGAAAAATTGAATAGTCAAGCCATCAATCCCATCTGATAGAATGTCTACGAACACTGCAGAGCAGAGCAAGTATGTTGATAGCTGAGGGTAGAACTGGAACTGGAGAATAGCATGAGAAATGGAACTTAATGAACAGTAAAAAAAAGTATTTCATAAAATTGATACGATAGAAACGTTGTATTGGATCAGACATGTAATAATATCCAAATGAGAATTCATCCTTTGATATAACCAAAATATCTTTTAAATGTACTGAGGCATCTATAGTCAGGTTTGCACTTTGCAATATGAAGAGTAACTTTCCACACTGATTTCGAAAAAGTAAATGTAGATATATTAAAAGAGCCTAGAAGTCTTCAACTAGAAATCTGATCATGTTTATAATGAAGCTGAACTAATAGGGTATTTGAAAAACTGGTTTAAATGATACAACATGGCGGTGCACTGACGTCAGTAAATAGTAAGCTCGTAAACAGTTAACGGCTTTATTTTTTTGTGTGTTATAAAATGTCTTTTAAAAATTATGAGCATTGTAAAGTGTCTCAGTGTACTAAAATTTCATTGAAATCGGCTGAAATAAGAAAGAAATGAAGAAAGGAGTTACACTTGCTGGCTGAGATCGACTACCCCCCATATTTCAGCAGACTAGAACTTTTGAAGATTGTACAAGGAAATTAATTATTTCACTGAGTGCTATGAATTTAAAAAGGGAAATCAAGTTCTTGGTTTGGCTATACCAAAAATTGTATGCTATTCAACAACACTAATATATATAATGAAATTAGAACTGCAAACTAAAATATTTTGTTCTTATAAATGCAATATCATGATGAGAAACAAACCCTACTATAAAACATACTTTAGATTTGAACATTCGCGATCTTGCAGTCCTATGTTCAAACGTCTTGAAACATATTACCCAACTAGGCACGGAGTTGGAATATATTATTAATATAAAAAGTGTTACAGAATAGAACAATTTTAACAAAATGACATTATGTGGAATAGAATGTAGGGAGGAAGAAATCCTTTCTTGCCCCTATTGTACTACTTGCTAGGAGGCTCCGACTTAACAAATTTTTATACAGTTTCCTACCGTTAAACTATTTCAAAGTCTTATGGAAGAATATCCAAAATTGAAAAAACGGGCAAAATCCTGTATTTTGAAAGAGACCTATATGTTTTTGTTTGAATGTTAATTAAAATTTTCTGTGTAGAATATTTACACCTATAAATCAATAACCCCGTATGGTTGCTTTTCAAAAAGATATAATATAATATATTTCATGGCCAATAATATTAATTTTACCGTTTTTATATTCAAATTAACTAATCGTTTTGTACTTGTATCTATTAGTATTTCAACCAAAATATCAGATACGTCTGATATCAATATGAGATTCATAATTTCTTAATTACCATGTGACATTGGTGTGTAACCCCTGGCCCATAAACATTAAGTTCAATCTCATAATTAAATTTACTGTTAAACTTGAGAAAAAAAAATAATGGTAATCACCCGTTTACATCCTTATTGCTTTCTTAAAAACAACACTGAAGAGGGTTCATACCTAAGGTCATCAACATCTTAAAGCAAAGGCAGCTCAGAATCAAGTTCTTCGTATCGCTACACTTATAAATGATGGCTGGTATACTGTGATGGCTGTTTTAAGTTAGCCTCAGGCAAGCAGAGGCAGCCAACACCGGGAGCTGCAACAAATAAACAAAAAACTCAACAGAACAAAGATGAAGTCAGATTATCCTCACTTGTACGACTCGTACACGTATCTACACCAGTGTCGGGGAAGCAGCTGGGTTACTAAGAGAAAAAATTTTTGTGCATAGAACTAAATTTTAAAAGGTATAATAAATGATTTCCGCGAAAGTGTGTATTATATTTGAAATGAGTTGTCTCGAGATACTATGCTGTATGTTATCTTAAAACACTATATTTGTTTGTATGTCTTTTAACATTTTTCCTCGTTATTTGTATACCATATATTAAATTTCTAAATAATGAGTGATTACTAAAAAGCTACTAATGATTGATTACATTAATCGAACGTTTTATTAGTGACCACACTCAATTTGTTTTGCAATTGTTTCATTGATATTTACCTACTGTCACTAGATAATATCTTGCAACTGGAAGCATGTGATAAACAACCGTACATTATTTGCAATTGTAGTTTTAATTGAGCGATATTCTGTATTTGGTAACGACTAAAAGCAATGGAATATTTTTCTGAATAAAAAGCCAAGACAAGAGGATTAACCCTTTTGCACTCGAGTAGTTCGAGTGGTGCCTGCTGTGTGGAGGTGCCTGTGTATATTGATCTTAAATTTCTGTAGGTTGTAGTGTTCGGGATAGACGTGCCTTGGTATCTTTTTCCACAGGCTTGCACTTCTCCAAAGAAAGGAGTTCCGACACATTGACGTTTTGGTTGTCTTCAGGCGAACTCCGTGTTCATAAGCCATGTCTGCCTGTCGAGTAAGTCTTGCAAATCCTGCTCTAGATGGTATAATATTGGACAGCTCGGTACAGCATTTACCGTGGTAGTATCGGTAACACACAGTCAAGTCGTCGACCTCTCTTCTATGCTCTAAGCTGTTCAAATTTCTGGTCAACTTTGGATCGCTTATAAATCGAATTGCTCTCTTCTATATTGAGTTGAGCCATCCTCAGGGTATACTTGGGAGTTGAGCTCTAAATGTGTGAGCAATACTCCAAAGATTAACGAATCTGAGCATTATAGAGGATTAGAAGCTGTTGCGGAGCTATTTGCTTTTAAAGAGAAGAATCTATAGGTATATTTTGTTTGAATAAACTTTCTAACATTAATCTTTTTAATGATAACATTATAAGTAGTCCCTTTCTCGATATTTGGTTGGTAAGAGAGTGAGACTTCTCACTATTATATTTCTTGTATTGTTTTCGACGGTTTATATGCAAATAAGTCCTTACGAAAAATTTTTAAAAGTCAAACATTCATTGGCTCAATATTAAAGGAAAAGATTGCCTCACATAAAATATATAGAAACTCCACGTGTTCATTAATTATATTATCTAACAAATAATGTGAGATAATACTGTCAAAGAAAAATTTTATTTTAACTACCCCATTGAAAATTGAAAATTATGATATACATTTTTTCCACTCAGGCGCCAAAAGGTCTCATAACATTTTGGTTGAGGAAATCACTTTTTAATTTATTTCAAAAACAACATCATCAAGAAATAATTACGTTTTAATAAATATTCTCGACAATTTGTCAAACTAAAAGTAAAAATATTAAAAAAAATGGAAACAATTCATTCAAAATCTCATTTGTCACTTTTATTTTTTGTATTTGTTTTCTGCCTGTTCAGAAAAATGATTATGAATTAAAATATCACTTTTTAACCTGGTATTCCCAATAGACCTAGTCCACAAATATTTACATAAGAGAAATCACAGAATACGTAAGTAGAATAGACAATTTTAGGATATAGCAAAAGGTCCAGTGATAGCTCAAACGTTACAATGAATTTGAAGAATAGGACTAGATGAAAACTAGCTGAATATGCATGCCACGAGAAAGCATAAATCTGCAAGCAACTCCTAACTATTGAAATTAAGATTCTGCAGATATAAATGCAAATGTGGTCCAGATTGTGAACATCGGCGACAAGTCAATTAATCCTGCCGTGTTAAAACGATACTCAAATGTAATATCGAGGGTGATAAAATGGTGAACGACTTCTTGAAATATATGGAGCTATCAGAACTTGTTGTTTTCACCTGAAACAATGGAACACCAAAGTTAAGTTGTCTATAAATAAGAGGGAGATTTTCCTAAATAATATCTGTCTGAGTGAGAAATAACAATAGTATAGTGTTGCAAACTTGCAAACTTTTTTTCAGGGAGAGCCAGGCTAGAGAACATAAAATTTGACGTTGATAATTCAAAACGAAAATAGAGGTATGTTTTGTCCCACGAATACATAAAGTTATACAAGATTGTTTCTTTGAAAATTATCATCTGTTTATAAAGACTATATATATATATAAAACTATGAAAACGTGATATTCTCAAGCCTTTTTATTATATTCAAGATGTTTTCCATAACGAAATAACACCAAATCGAATTTTTTTCTAAATAACTTCGAATAAATAATAGTTTAGTTAGGATGAGAGAACCATGTTCTTTTCTATATTTGTTATGTAACTTGATAATCATTGTCCATTGAATTAGACATATACCTACATAACATTTCATTTATGAGTTTCTACATAATTAGATGTTAATTTTTCATTTGTTCAATGAAATTTATTATTGTTATGATTATAATCTTTATCAAGGGCAGACGGATTGGTTTAACAACATAATTGGGTTACATAAAATTATATACGCAATACACTTTACCGTCGATTTATAAAATACTTTTTTCGAAATTTTGAGTCATTAACTAGATAAACCAGCTTAAATCTTGATTATATTCGTGACAAACAATCAGGCAAACACTTTATAACATAGGTTACGCTGCCAATGGGCTGGAAAATTATTTGTTAGACGAATTTACAAACTATTATGAAGATAATTATTCCCATGTTTTGTATTCATGTAACCACCCTGTATAATTATATAATTAATTGTCGATTTTTTTTGTTTTGAATTTGCATTGATATACATTATGGCAAAAAAGTTATTCTCCTTGTTGAATGATATTTGATGCGGTGATAAAGTGTTTATACTCTTCACATGCATAAGCCAAACCTGCTTGGAATCGACTACTGAAATTGATTGTAATCTATATAAATTCATAAAAAGGTTTGTTAATTGGATCAAAATAGCCCCTGTCAAGAGAAAATCAAGATATACAAGTATTACAGATGTTGAATTTTTTTTCTTTTCTAATACGAACTTCATAAGGTCTCTGTATTAATAAAGGTCGTAACAATTATATATAAATATAGAATTTCTTTAACTTCTTATTTCTGAGACCTATTATACATGTCTATATATCTAAATTATCTTGATCTTAG
Source organism: Diorhabda sublineata (assembly GCF_026230105.1). Lineage (NCBI taxonomy): Eukaryota > Metazoa > Arthropoda > Insecta > Coleoptera > Chrysomelidae > Diorhabda > Diorhabda sublineata. The sequence continues at coordinate 11,130,755 of NC_079485.1, read as the reverse complement.
GTCTCTTTTGTTTTAAAATTAATTTTTTTATAACTTTTGAGAGATAGATAAAAATTTGACGTTTTGGTCTTTATCAAAGTATTTTGATAAACATCACAACTGGTCGAAACGTCAAATTTTTATCTGTCTTAAAAAAATAATAAAAAAACTAATTTTAAAACAGAAGAGACCTAAGACGATTTAGAAATGTAATAGTTTGTATCCCATTCAGTGTTTTGAGTTGCTGAAGGGAATATAGAGGGAGATATGCTGCTTCCCAACTTAATAAACAATTTCTAGACTTTACAACAAATTGTATAATCCAAGTGGCACCCCTTAGTAGCGGGTGCTAGCGATATCCAGTCGGTGAAAAGGTGAGAGATGAAGTTCATCTAGTTTCATGCTCACAATTTTTGTTTTTCGATCATATACTACTCAGTACTCACAATAACAACCAATTCCAGACCATCCTTAGAACTGGTAGCTGGGCTTTGCACTCGTATTTGCTTCTATTATAATAATTATGCTCGGATGTGTTTACAGCCCGAGAATGACGGACGAGAGAGCTTTCGAAATTTACGGACTTTTAACTCATTTCGTCATCCCCCAATTTTTCCAAAAGTGACAGGTGACAGCTGTCGATAATTAAATACCAATAAAAATACAGTAAATTTCTAAGCTTTTTGTTTGGGTTTAATGAACGTTTCTATTATTCCATTAATTCAAATCTTCAATAACTTAAAAAAAAAGAAAAACAATTTTTCATCAAACTCCCACTCCTTTGTATTAAATCCTGAATACCTCCCGTCGACAAGCCTCAAAATTAACTTAAAATAAGCAACAAATCGACAGTAACAGGTAAGATTAGTTTTTATCAAATTTCTCAAAAAGGGAAAACATTTTTTGATTTCAAAACCAAATTTCAGTTTTGTTATGAAGATAATGTACTTCACAACAAAATTTAAATTATGTTTCTCCGTGAAATTTCGCGATATTTCTGAATCTTCTTGATTTTAGGACTCTTTTGTTTCAAAATTAGTTTTCTTAAATAATTAGATAGATAGATAGATAAAATTGACGTTTTGACTTTTCTTTAAGTCTTCATCAAAATATGATATTGACATTGACAATTTGCGTATTTATATTGATCAATAGATCATTTTCATCATTAATATCAAAATAGAAATAAAATCAAACTAGAACTTTGTTCTAATAAGAAAAATTTTTCCCTAGTCCTTACACATCAAATATATAGCAGTAATCAATCAAATCATTTGTAGTTTTATTAGAATTTACAAAATAAAGCATTCTTATGAATGTGAACCATTTCTAAAAATTTTCGTGTATTAGAATCTGTTCCAAGAATTTTTGAATATTTCTAAATGAATTTATGTTTTTTTGATATTTCATGGTTCGTTTATGCAGTTCTATTTTTATTATCGTATTGATGACCTCTTAGTCTATTTTCTAAATACTGAGATGTTTGCCCTATGTAGACAGCGTCACAATTAGTACAAGGCACTTGATATATAATATTAATTTTTTTGTTTTTTGGTATGTTAAATTTTAATTTAGTGAAATATTTGGATAATGTATTATGTCCTTTATGACTTATACTAATATTATATTTATTGAAATAAATATAATATTCAATAATAATTGTTGGGAAAATCCTTTTCTATATGGTGAGGAAAAATGTTTTATGTTTTGATGTTTCGTTTCAGTTTTGTTTTTTTAATTGGTTGTAGTATCTGTTTATCCTTTCCTTGAATATGTTTTTTATCATTTTTTCCGGTTAATTATTTTCTTTCAATGCAGTTTTTGCTTTTTGAATAGCTAAGCATCTAAATTCAAGATTTGATAGTTGGATAGATCCATCAGCCAAACTTATTATCACTGATCTTTTTTGTGACATAGGATGACACGAATTGAAGTTTAAATATCTTGATGACCATGTTAGTTTCGATTGTGAATTGAAGTTTTTTTATTTTTTTTATATTTTTTATTTATGTTTTCAATTTGATTCTTTAGTACGGTAGTAAGGGAATAATCTACAAATCGGAAAAATAATGGAATATTTATATCAAGTATGCTTAGGAGAGTTTCCTTTCCAATTACCAATTGTGCTATAACACTTGAAATCGAAGTCCCCATAGCACAACTATAATTTTTTTTGTATATTTCATTTTCATATTTAAAGTACGTTGTTGTAAGTTAGAAATTTTTATACTTTAAATTTTTTCTTTGATATCCCATGTGTTTTTGATATAGTATTCGTTTTGTTTCAAATTTTTTTCAAAATATTTTTCATATAATTAGATAATGGGGTGAGAGGAGTTTGAATACTTGAAGCAATCGGTAGAAGGGGAATGTCAGGTTTGTGCATTTTTGGTAAACCATATATTTTAGAGTTGGACCCTTAAGGTAAAAAACATCAACAAATTAGAGGCATTCGAAATGTGAGTATATCGTAGAATCCTGAAGATGCCATGGACTGCCAAAGTGAACTCTTTAACATCGTGAAGAAACGAAAGATTACATACCTTGACCATATAATGCGAGGCCATAAATATCAATTCCTTCAGCTGATAGTCGAGGGCAAGATTGAAGGTAAGAGAGGATTAGGACGGAAGAGGATGTCATGGTTGCGGAACGTGAGGCAGTGGACGGGTATACAAGATATTCAGACATTGATCCATACCGCTAGAGATAGAGAAGCCATGAAAAATGTGGTCGCGAACATCCATTAATGGATAAGCATTAAAAGAAGAAGAAGATATATTTTAGGGGGTTTTAGGCATTGTGAATTATCAATTTTTTGCATCTGATGGAGAAATGGAAAGTTGTTCTTCCCAAGATCGAATTAGATCATTATTTTGTTTTTGATAAGAATTCGTAGGGTCATGTTTAATTTTTTTGTAAGTTGTCGTTTAATAATTTCATCATTTTATTATTATAATCTTCTGATTTCATGATAACAGTTTTATTAGATTTATCAGCTTTCAAAGTTTTTAGATCTCTGTTTTGATTTATAAATTTTTTGGTTTTAGTTATATTTTGGGGTTTGATATTGCTCTGTTGCTGTTTGTTTTTTAATTTATTTTTGAAATTAGTGATAGTATTACAAGTATCAGATCTTATTTTATTTTGAATTTCGTTATTTAGATGATTGGTATTGCATTGTAAAGACATGGAAAAGAGAAAGCTATCAATGATAAAAAGACCTAAATTTCTATTTTGATTTTATTTTTATTTGGATATTCATGATATAGGTAATCTATTTAATAATATAAATAGACAAATTGTCTTCTTCTTATTCTTCCGTGTATTAGACGTAGTCGCCTGATTTATCTTCGACATCCTCACCTCCTATCCTGCTTAAAGGTTGTCGCTCCACCTTTTTCTGGGTCGGCCGGTACTCCTTCGGCCCAATGGGGATTTATCGCGCGTTATCTTGACTAGTCTCTTGTTATTCATACGGCTTATGTGCACATTCCATTATTTCTTTCTTGATAGAACCGATCTATCATCTATTTTGCACAATCTTATAGCTATCCTTCCGGCTATCCTACGTAGCACTTTCATCTCTGCTGTTTCCATAATTTTTTTTGTTTTTGCCGTTTCTGGCCGTGTATCTGTAAGTCATTATGGGTCTTACCGTGGCCTTGTATATTCTCGATTTGGCGTCTATTCCGATAAGTTTATTTCGCCATATGGCTTCGTTCAAACATGTTGCTATTCTTAAGGCTTAAGACTAGAACAGCATCATCAGCGTAACTTAATATTATAATATTTTGATCCCCCATCTGGTAGCCCCTTAGCTTTCTTACTTTCTTGATTATTTCGTCCATAATGATATTAAAAAGCAAGGGGCTTAAGGAGTCTCCCTGGCGAATCCCTTTGTGTACTGCTATTTGTTCCGTTAGCACTCCGTTCACTCTTTTAGTTGTACTTGATCAAAGGCTTTTTGTAGATCTATAAAGCACATAAATGCTGGTCTCTTGTACTCAATCGATGCTTATGTGATCTGCTTGATGACGAAGATCGCATCTGTGCACGACCTTCCCAATCTAAATCCCTGTTGCTCATCTGTTCACGTGATAAGACTTTTTATTTTGTTTGTGATGACTTTTGTTGTAAGAGTGCTACCCAGCAAATTGTTTCCTCTATAATTAGATGGTATTTTGTTATCTCCCTTTTTTGAACATGAGAATCTTAGTACTCGTTCTCCAATTGTCTGGGATTTTTTGATGTGACCCGATCTTTTTAATGAGAGTTGTTAGTTGCTTGACAAGGCTTTCTCCCCCGTATTTGAGTAGTTCGTTAGTTATAGCATCGTGACCTGGGATTTTTCTGTTTTTGAGCTGTTTGATAACCGCTTGCACCTCTGTCAATTCAAACGGTAGATCTTCGTCTGTAGTTATTTCAGGCTTGTTTGGTTCGTTTCTACTTTCGTCTTCATTCCCGTACAGTTCTTGGAGATACTTGACCCATGTTTCCTTTTGTATTTGGTTTGTCTCGAAGACCTCATTGACTTTGTCCCTTTATCATTCGCCATATCTGTTTCTGGAGGCCGTAAAAATCATTCTCCATCTGTTTGGAAAATTGTTCCCAATATTTTTCTATTTCTCTTACTAATGTTGTTGTTTCATTACGTATTCTTTTCTTCGTACGAATTTAGGGTTTCTGACGTTCTGTATTTCAGATAGGCTTCTTTCTTCTTCCTCACAAAACCATGGTGCTTTAGGCAAATTTTCTTACAGGAAACCAGTATTATTCCGAAAGATATACTGTATAGAGGATACATAATTGATATTCAAAGTCTCATTATTCTATATAAACCTATGTATTTTCATTCAGATGAAACCAACCATACTCATTATCCAAAGTAGGCAGTTACTTGGTTACTAACATATAAAACTTATTTTTCGCCATTAAATACATATTATGCTAAATAACATAAACGTTTGTCGAATTTTATTTACACAGAATGATAAAAATGTTTGCCATTAATAGATTTTCTATATCCAGTAATAGATTGTTTGGTTTTTCCATATCCTTCATCAATCTATTTCCCTTTACTCTCCTGTTTGTATATCTTCACATTTTTTGTCGGTTGACATTTTGATCATGTGCCCTAACCATCTGAGCTTCTATTTTATTAATTCCTACCAATATCCAGTTGTCCTAATTTCTGACAAGATTATAATTGTTTTTATACATTCCTTATTTACTATCTAATTTCACCTATCAGTGCTTTGATAATTTCCATTTGTTTGTCGTAATAATTAAACAACTACATATATATCGTTCACCACGAGCAATTAAAATTAAATTCGTCATGTTGTTAAATAGCAGGAGCAATAAACTAACAACAAAACATATTTTCATCGTAGTTAATAAGTTCAAAGGTTAAAAACCTGTTTCTACCAAAAAGGTTACATTACGGCAATAAAGAAGAAACAGTTAAAATAAAGTACTTATAAATTTATTCTGACATTTATTCTCATATTCTAAGTTGTTTTGTCATTATTATAGTCAATATGAGTTGTGACATTAAATATATATATACGATACTCGTTTGATATGCGATACTAATTTACTCTTTACATATGCCAAAGTTGTTTTGCATTAGCTTGAACTTGACCATGATCATTGACTAAACTATAAAGCTTATTGTTTAAAAATAACATGCACCAACGTGGCTTTTCAAAGTAATAAATCGATAACTACCTTCTGTTAAAGAAATGTGGTCTGCACATTTATTATTTTATGGATTTGAGTGTAAGGACGGAATATCCACGAACGAATAAAAAATGACATTGGACCAAGGGGGAAATTTTGTTCTATGTTTTTAGAAAATATAAATATAAGAAATATTTCAAATATAATGAAATACTAGTGAAATAAAATATTTAAAAATACAAATAATTGATTAGTTCTTACGAAAGGTGCAACAATTGGACCAGATAATATTACTAAAGAGCTTAAGAAGAATTTCAAATATATATACATGTTAGTAAATCAATATTGGCGAATACATTTTTTAAAAAATTGGTTTAATACAAAAGTTGTTGACAATAAAAATTATGAAAAACTTTTTACAGTATGTTCACTGAAGCACAAATTGACAATAAGCAAAAATATAATTTTTTTTCCTCTGCAATTTAAATGAGCGTTTTTTTTCATGGAAACTGGAAAATAGATTCATTAATTGGTATCATATTTCTAAATAATTAACGTAAACCAATAACAATCGATATATTTCAAAGGAGTTCTATCTTTAGAAATTATAAGGTGTTCTGCTTTACAAAAATGAGATCAAAGTTACAATTATAATGCTTCCCTGGAATTACTGTTCTTTTTTTACAATAGAGAAAGCAACTCCAAAACTCTGTATTACTTGATACATCTCACTTCAGGACACTACAGGAATGAAAAACGAATTACTAAAGTACTGTAGAAGCCCTCTAAGTTAAAATTGGCCAGTCCTAACATTTTTTCCAAAAGTGGACATAGCTCTAGATATAGGGAAGTGCAAATTTTACTTGGGGTACCTTGTATATGTCTACGAATCGCAAAGAGCCTGTATTTCTCCTCAACCACCAATCACAACGTGTCCTATTTCTATTTTTTATCACAATATATTGTGTTATTACATCCATTCTTCTAACATTTTTTTTTTCAGATTGAATTCAGTTCGATCTGCGGAATATTTGTAAAAATAACATGCAAAACAGAACTTATGTTTCATGTTTGGGAAATTAATAAATTGTGTATATGGTAATTGGAACCATCATCATCACGTATTTTTTAATCACGAGCGATGTTTTAAAATAATTTCAAATTTTCTCCAAATGAATAGAATTGCAAAAAGTCAACGCCAGACAAAAACCCTGAACAAAGAGATTGAACAGGTATAAAATTACCTGTTATTTTTATCTTATCAAGTCTTACTTGAGTGTGTGCCTAAACAAACTTTAGAAAGTGTGAACATTACTGCGATTAAAAATCTGTTTCAAAAAACGTCAAATCAAGCGATAAGGGATCAGCTTTTTATTTAAAAAGAAGACTAAGTTGTGAGACAGAAAAAAGGGAAAGCTGTTTAGGAACATGTGCAAGCGTCCTACCTGCTTTGATTCATACGGGAATATAGAGCTCACATAACATATATTAGTATTTTTTATGAAATAGCATAAGATATTATAGATATTGAAAAATTTTGTGGATTTTTTCATGTTTTGTTTGAAAACACAGGTCAAAATATTTTGTAATTGGATTTATGCAGTGATATTACGAAAAATAGTTAAGAACGCATCTATTGGCGGACGTGAATAATTTTCATATTGTACCATATGATATTTTATTATCACAAATATTCATGTTTTGAGACAGGGGGAAAATATGGCAAACCTTCATCAACACTCAACTAATATTGATTTACAATGGACTTTTTGAATTTGAGTAGTGTTTTATCAGTGGAAAAAAAACTTTCCATGACCAATGAACGACGCCATTTTGTAGAATATAGCACATCCTGAGTGGAAATTTATAATTTTATCAACGAGACATTTTATATGGAAAATACACTTTTGTCGTTACTAATCACAATGCTGTTTTAACGATAAGTGATGTGATGGTGTTGTGTAAGGTTTCCAATTGATGTCGTTCGACTTCTTAAGAAGAAGATGCAGCTACCACAGTTAATTCTCAAAGTTATGTGAAAAACTACAGCCCACACTAGTAATGGATTCTCGTCAGAGAAATATTTCCTGATCACATCTTGTGTAACTTGAAAGTTTATCGTCATAATCTTCTTCAACTTGAAGATTTAAGAGCTACAATAGTGAAGAAATTGTTGCACAGGACCTTTGACTTTCTATAGAGAACTTTGACCACAGTCTTGCGAAATATATTAACGCCAAAAGACGCAATACTTCCGATGCTGATGCTTGATACCTAATTCTGAAATTGGGTTGTTTGCTGTTTGTTTACGTATGGATAAAATTTTTGTCTAGTTAAAAAACATGCTTATTGCATTATAAAACACAAAGCCAATCTTGATAACCTCATTGAGGTAAGATATATATGGAATAATCTAATTTTTGAAGTGCTACTAGTAAATTTAGAGAAAAGTTCTTGAGTAGAGTGATATACCATTAGACTAATCACCTTATATTTAGCCAAGTAGTGATTATACTGAGTTCGAAAGGCTCATGCTAATCAAACGGATATTGAATAGTGTCCTACAATCTGTGAAGATTGTGACGTTTCAGTGTCTGTAGAAACCGAACTCCAATAAAACCTGAGAATAATTCCAGGTTCAATGAATCATTGATATAATCGAATTTCTATAAAAGTGTGGACTATATTTTTTAATATAGTCATTGATCTTCTCATATTAACAATATTAAATTAGTTTCGAGATTTATTGTAATACGATTTCCTGTTCCGGTGTCAACGATCTTTAACTATCGAGACATATATAAATTACAATGAAACGTATGGAACGAGAAAATTTAATATAAAATGAATAGGTTGCGAAAACTGGACTAATGAAAGTATGAATAAATTCACATATTTTCTGGAAATTTAGGTAGTTCCTTTAGGAGAAACTTCTGTATAATAAAATATAAATTAGGTTAAGTGAATATGAAATTTAATCTTTCTAGTATCTCTTTCAGTTTGGATATTGGTAGTGGTAGTAGTCAGGAAAGTTTTTTCCTACGAAGAACAGCTGACTTTTTTCGAATTTTTCAAATTCGAAACATGGAAAGTAGTAATTATATTTTAATTTAATAGACACACCTCGTATATAAACAAAATTTGATTTTATAAATATAGGTAAGTTTAGTGATCTCACTGAATTATTTTAATAAAACATATCATAAACAGTCAGTTCTTCTCGTTATTTATGTTTATCAAGATTTAACACGTTCTATTTCAATTGAAATTTCAAACATCAATTGACCCTAATGAAGTGCTGTAAATATATCATACAACACACGACACCATAATTGAGATGATTTTTTTGAACGCGTTAAGTTAATCAACGCGGCGTATGAACCTTTTTTGCGTTCTACAACCGCTTGTGTCCTTTATGATAACATTACTAGGTTAATTACATTAATTGGTCGTTAGATGTAAGTGCTTGTTATATACTAACAAAAATTTATAAGCAAATTGGAAAGATTCTTGTTAATCAGAAAATATTAATCAAAATGACTAATATTCAATAAATTCGATCAATTATTCAATTATGTAAGTAACTATAGTCCATTCGTTCACTTTATGATAGTCGCAAGATGTCGTGAATTTCTGGATAACTATGTAAACATGGATAAACAAAATATTGGATGTTGGAATCTTCTCTTCGTTGATCAGCTTACTTCACTAAGAACTTAATAATAGTTATTGATTGTTGCTGAAGATATAATTTGTAATATTCAGTACAAAAACAGTTAACTTACATATATGATCGAGTTAAAATTTTTTTTGTCAGCAATTTCCATTTGGAATCCAGAAAATCTGTACAACTCTAGTGTGAACATAATTTATAATAATATATCCTGAACAAACGGAGAAGAAATATCCAAATCCAATTCGCTAAAATTTCCAGATACAGTTAAAGAAAATTTCTTGGGTGTTTTCGAACACTCTAATCTTGAAAGTAAGTTAGGAGGTGCACAAAGAGTACCAATTTTGTTTGTTTAAAGTTATCCCAAATACACAAATTCTGTCACTAAATTTTGTACCACAAACGTGAAGCACTTGTATTGAAAAAAAACATTTCGAAGGATTATTGAGTAATATATTTATATTCAGCTGCAAGTAATGACAGAAAATAATAATTTTACACTAATAAATAAATGTTTATAATTAGAGTTAAGTTTAAATTTCAATTAAATTTAATTCACCTACCTCCTGAAATGATATTTTGTTCTTCAAGTATTGTGTAATTGTTTGGTATTGTAAAATACCTGTATTGGATGGTATCACAATTCTTTCCTTTTCCTTGAAAAAATAAGTGCCATTAGCAGAACTGGATTGGGAATTTTTTCCATAAAAATATCAGATAAAACGACAATAAATGTAACAAATATAAAAAGGGTAAGATAGGCAGATTATATTGAATAGCTTTAAAAAACAGAAAAGTTTAATCTGGCAAAATTGTAGATGTTAATTTTGGAATCTAAATTTGACCAAATATACCAAATAAGAGACCTTCAAATGAGGTGACGTCGCAAAAACACACGCAACCAATGGTGTTGAGCAATCAGAACCTAGATTTATGATTATGAATACTTTCGGTAGAAAATATATACCATATTTTTCAAAAATATAAGCATGAGAAAGGTAATGAAAAAAAAGTTGTTAATCTCTCCAGTAAGAATGTGAATTTATTTTTCTTGTAGAAAAAAAAAATAAATAGGAAAAAGAAATTTCCAAACATATCCATTAATTTGATATACCTATAGTATATATTCTAGGTACCCTTCTGTTTCGCGCGTAATTAAAATAATTTGTATTTAATTACTACATAAGAAATGAGTACTTATAATACTTCTGCAAAGTTGATTATATAACTTAAAGAGGTGGTTTCAAAGTACAGAAATACAAACAGCTGAGCTCTCTCAAGGCTACTTGATTTTTCCTCTTTTTCTTGATAGCGCAACAACTCATAATCAACGTGCTGTTATTTACAGCGTTAGACAAAAAATTATGCAGTATGCATTATAGTAATTATATCATTAGAATACAAAGTCCTTGTTGCGTTTTATTTTTAATTTTTATATTTGTAAAGATGAACTAGGAAATGTTTGAAAACTCTTGAATAATGATGGTTGTGATAATGAGTTATTATGTTTTATGATTGAAATCTTTCAACGATACAATTGTAAGAGAAGTGTTAAACAACTCGAAAAACTATGTTATGAAAATAAATGATTGATGGGTATCGGCTACCTACTATTATTAAGACGATTCTTAAAAAAACATCAAAATATAAATACTAGAATCACCAGCAAAATGTTATAACTATATATATATATATATATATATATATATATATATATATATATATATATATATATATATATATATACGAGTATATATTGATATCTACTTAGCCTAGACCAGTTCCATGCATAAACAAAATATTGCGTTACCATAGCAACGAACAATAATTAATAGAAGTGTAAGGGTAAAGTTTGAGATCAAAAAAGTAAACCAGAGTTATGCAATGTGAAAATCAAAAAATTGGAGTATCGAGCCATCATTAAGTACCTGTATTTAAAAAGGTTTAGAGCTAAGCGTATTTACGAAGATATGCTTAATACCCTTGGTGATCAATGTCCTTCGTATGCGACCGTGAAAAATTGAGATCCAAGTTTTAAAAGAGGTTCCATTGAAGGTGATGACCGATTGATATTAATATTTTACAAAAATTTGAAGTTTTATCTTTAGATCATTATTTTGCACAAAATATTTCTAGATACAAAGAATTACCTGTGACAAATATCTTATTTCATATTGAATGCAACATCTATCATATAAATAAAATATTCAAAATAAATTCAAAATAAAATAAGATCTGATACTTGTAATATTATCACTAATTTTCAAAATAAATTGAAAAACAAAAAACAACAGGGGAATATCACACTTCAAAATATAACTAAAATCGAAGAATTTATCAATCGAAAAAAAATCTCAAAATTTTGAGAGCATATAAATCTAATGAAACGGTTATTATGAAATCAGAAGATTATATTATTAAAAAGATGAAATTATTACAAAAAAATTGGAACAAGAACCTATGAATTCTTATCAAAAACAAAATAATGATCTACTTAGACCTTGGAAAGAACAACTATTTATTTCGCCAAAATGATGAAATGAATTTTCTTGATGTCACATTATATAAAATTAGCAAAAACATAGGAACATAATGGTATAAGAAACAAACTTGGTTCTCAAGATATTTAAACTTCAATTCGTGTCACCCTATGTCACAAAAAAGATCAGTGATAATAAGTTAGATCAAAGACAGATCTATCCAACTATCAGATCCTGAATGTAGATGCTTGGCTATCCAAAAAGCATAAACTGCATCGAAAAAAAAATAATTAACCGGAAAAAATGATAAATAACATATTCAAGAAAAGGATAAACAGATATTACAATCAATTTAAAAACAAAACTGAAACGAAACATCAAAATATAAAACATTTTACCTCACCATATAAGGACTCTATTTAAATAAATATGATGTTATTAATGATATTATCTAAATATTTCACTTAAGTGTAATACACCAAAAAACAAAATAAATTTCTATTTTGATGTTCATGATGTAGGTGATCCATTGATTAATATAAATAAGCAAATTTTCAGTGTCAATCATCATATTTTGATAAAGACTTAAATAAAAGTCGAAACGTCAAATTTTTATATTTTATATTTATATTATATATATATATATATATATATATATATATATATATATATATATATATATATATATATATATATATATATATATATATATATATATATACTCCACTTTCGTAAGAAAATGATAACCTAACAATCCATCAGGTAATTTCAATTTTAACAACAATCGTTTTATTCATCATAATGATAATCTAGCAACTACCTGTTTTTCTAGAAATCAATAGTCGTGATATTGACAGAATACCCTGATGTTGAAATAGGAAGAGAACACAGCATGTGAGGTGTGTTACACGAAGATTTTCATAGAAAAGGGTCTGTGTAGATATTGTGGTCAACCACCTCTAAGCTAGGTTGTCAAATTTCTTACCAAAACAAATCATAGTTTTATATCCAACCTCACCCAACACCATATTTTGTTGTAGGTAAAGATAATTATGTAATCCCATTTAATATTACTTATACTGAAAAAAAATATTTTTCTGGAGCCGTTTACTTTTTGAAGATTTAGGAGATAACAATATTCAGTTTTATAGAAAAGTCAAGCTTGAGGAGGATTACATATCTTCTGGCAACATAGCATCGTTGGTTTCTACAGACACCTGCAGCGTGTATCCTTGCGGGGGCGAGGAGCGGGTGATCGGGCAAACGAAACAGGCGCTCGACTGAAATCAGGATCGTATTAAAACTATTATAGTATTCGTGATATCCAATTTTGCAATTAAAATAAAGAAATTACTTCTGAAGGAAATTAATCTGCAGCTTATAGTTTCACAAATTTTATTCATTGATTTCTTACTCTGTGTAAGCGTCAACGAAAAATTTTCTGATTTTAATTTATTCATTAGACAGAATATTTCATGGATTTGTTCTTTTAACTATTTCTTGAGCTAGTATGGGAAAGTTTCTAGAAGTAAAATACATTTGGTCTATTTTAGAGGTCCTTTTTTCTCCATTATTTTCTTTTTTTTGTGTCTCCATTTCCATTTTTTCTCCGTTTTAGCAGCTGGTCTAAATTCATCTTTTATTAATTTATAACATTTATTTAGTCTTTTATGTTTTTTCTTAGTTATTTACAAGCTTTTGTAAATAAGTTTTGGACAGTAAAACATTTCTCTCTCTTTTATTTCGTCCTCAAAAATTACAACTTAGAACTATTGTATTATCTGTTCAAATTATTCATCTATTATTTTCATTTTGCATTTCTTGCATATTTTCGTGATATTTCCATTTATTATTTCTAAGTTTTCTATTATCTGTCTTTTATCATCATATTATCATGTAATCCACTTGTACATTCTGACTTTAGACTTATTTTCTTCTCACAAGACTTTGATGTTTTACTTTTGTTCCTTCTTATCTCTAAATATTACTTTTATACATTTAAATACCATTTAGCCATTTCATTATTTCATTTTTTCATTTTCAATTTTATATTTATTTGTATGCGTTTGACCAATTATTTTGACATGAAAATTTTAACGCAAATTATTGTTTATTTCACTTTTTGAGTATTGTAGATTCACTATTTTTAATTTGTCTTTATTCTGCCATGAACAACTATTATTTTTGTTCTCATACGTCAGTATTTTATTATTTCTGGCATCACCTCATTTTCTTTTTTGTTTTTTTCCAGTCATCAGTTCATTAGATTTCAGTCATTATTATTATTATCCACCTCCGCATTGTCTTCAATATTCGTTCAATTTCTTATTATTGTTGGTATGGAAAAAATATTATTCAGTTTCGCGCTTGTTGCTTAATTAATGTACGTTAGCATATTTTTTGATTGTATATTTATTCGCTTTTTTTGTATTTGTCCAAATGTAATATGCTTTGATGACTGAATTGTTACCTAAGAAATTGTACCGCCTCCTTCACCGAGTTTTAAAAGATTACTATTGATAATTTTATAAACTTGCCGGCTTCAGTTTAGGTAAGTCTTCTGTATGATCCAAGGTGTCGAGCACCGATATATTGTGCTACCTCACATTCGTTAAGTATGTATCCTCTAAGCCAGAGAATTTGCAGTTCTTTCTTTTCAACAGTTTGAGTTTCTGTCCATTCAGGCGACAATTTCCTATTAAAACCCTCAGGGATGGCTTGTTGGATAATGCAATCTTCCGATATCTTCTGGTTATACTTTTCCAGTTTTCTCATCATTATTTGCGTCAACATTTTTTTAATTGTATAATCAATCCCTTTCATTGTATTTCCAAAATATAGACTTTTTTGTGAAATAAAATTCTTACGCAATTTAATCAATAATTTATGAAGTACTACCGAATGTTGAACTTGATGGGATAGTCTATAATGCATCTGAAACTGTTAACTAAGACCTATCCAGCACATATAATCTAAATAAAAGAGAATCAATTTAAGCTAATTATTCGGAAATGTTTAAAACTCCTCATTATAATTTATAATTGAACCAACTATTTTTAATAATATTGATAGAAATAAAAATTATTACTATTATGTTAAAAACGCCTATAGCTTCTATAAAATAAGAATAACACGAAAAAGTATTATGGATTTTAGAGAGAAGAGAAATATCGACCAATGGAAATACGATTAATTCTTGGACTTTTTTTAGAAATAACTATCGTTTGAAATAGTAGACAAAGATTTAAATGGTCATCGCTCTCAAACTTCAAAAACTATTTTAGACTATGATTTCCTTTATTTGAACAGAGAAGAATATCAATGATCTATTTGCTTTCAAGTCATTAATTTCATGTGAATACTTTCTCAATCGTTTGTATTATGATTGATAGATGTTCGAAACAGCTTTTTACCCATTTGTTGTTGGTAATTTGAGGATTTTAGCGAATATAAAATACTCTTTGTGATGTTGTTTCGATTAAAATAATCTTTTCGCCTTCAATAAATCGATAAAAAGAATTCCAAAACTTTCTTTTAAGTTTATAGCTATCATTCGGAGAGCTATTTTCCATGTTCAAATGTTCAGGAGAAGAAGAATTGAACGGCGGATATTCATACAAAAAGCCACAAGACTATATCTGTCACATATCTTCCGTACCCTGGGAAAAAATAATTGTTTCTTACCGAAGCAAATACATTTGTATTAGTCTCATTAAGACACTTGTGTTATTGCTTTATTTTTGTGGTAACTGATGTGATTATATATTCTAGTTATATATATATATGTTTCCGCAATTCCCCGTCTGGCGCCTCTTCTGCACATCATCGTTATTTCTCCACATGTTTCATCCTTCATGCTTCCTATACTTGTACGCCCCTGAGCATGCGTTGTGTTCTGCCTAGTTATCTAAACGGGGCTAACAGTTGCTGATAGTTGGTAGGTAGTATTTGAAATTTCTCTATAAATGTTTGGTTGCGTTGGTCTTCATGTTTAATTCAAGTTAACTCTATCGCAGTTGATTTTCACATGCAATATGACAATTTTCTTGAATACTACTCATCTTTTTAGTACATAATCCTTAAACAATGTGTAACTACTATTATGCTCGATTAAAAACAGTATAGTATTAGTCGTAAATATGGAAGACAATAATAACACCTTTTTTAGTAAATCTGGTCAGTATGCTGATCTTCCTGACATTTTAATATTTTGGATGTTTAAAAAATAAATAAATGAAGTTTTTCCACTCTGGTCATAGACTATTGTGATTTTTCATTGAATGATCCAAGACATTTAGTTAGTGGTTTAACATTCATTGATAGAATCAAATCAAACATTAAAAAGGCAGGAAATTAATCAAATTGATAATGAAATATTGTTTATTTTCTTATGTATTAACTAATCCGTGTTGGAGCATGTGATTTGACCTAGTTTTAATTTCTGTGAATTAAAAATTCATTCTTGTTGTTATCAAAGCACAAAACTCGTGATTGAGGTAGGTTGAGAATTGATAGCCGAAACTATATTAGTTGAAATTTGACTATCGGTGGTGGAAATCACGATAACTAAGTCAAGTTAATTATTTTCGTCGTTTGATTTACTGTCTTACCAAGATGAATTTGCAATGCAGCTAGAAGTTAAAAATCATTAAAGGAGGACTGTATAACAGTCAGAAAGCATACGGTAGCACCGTATCGGGGGAACATCCCTAGTTCTGATTCACTTTGAACTGTATAGGTGTTCGTCCGGAGAATGTAAATTTCCCTCGTGTCATTGATTGTAAGACAAAATATGCTTGAATCCATGTTACCTTATGAGAGTCAACTAATTGTCACGAATTGAGCAATTGACCAATAAGTCAAAATCTAAACATATATTATAATTTGTAAAAAAGTATAAAAATAATAAAATATGTTAAAATATTTTGAGACACACGGTGGAAAATTTGAACCGGTTCCAATTTGTCAATCTACAATAACCATTTTAGTGAGATTTGGTTTTAAATGTCTTTCGTGAAAAATGGATATAGAAAAACGACTCATTCCGAAAGTAAAAAATGTATAGAAAAGAAATTTTTGGTATCATTCGCGACAGTAGCGAGCTTTAGCGTTAATTCTTGTAACTTATTGTATTTTTCTTCGTATGGAATTTTATTCGGAATTTAGGACCCAGTTTGAAGATTGGATTTTTAATGTTCGCAAGCTACAGTGCAATTTTATGTATTAAAGGGTATTAAAGCTATAAATAATTAACCATCCATAGAGGTACTGAAAATGGTCTGAGAATGTGTTCGGAACGTATCAATTCATTTATTAAGTACAAAATCCCAAAGTTCTTGTACATCATAAGTCACAATTTGCTTGGTTCTGGTCGATAAGCCAAGTTAACTTATATGATTGTTAATCATATAATTTCCAAATAATTGTTATTATTTTACATTTATTCTGTTAATGAAATAAGAACTAGAATTCTCTCCAAGAAGCTTCCAAAATATGAGTGTTATTTATTCTTTATGATCATTGCTGTGAGAAAAATTCTCATCAAGCTCTCATTCACTATTGTTCGCACACTGATCGAGTTAATCGGGTCGCATTCATATCATAGAATCCTTTCTACTCTGGTTGACCAGTGGGTAAACGCGATTGTCTATGATTCGTTCTCATAATGGATAGGTTATTGAAGCTTGCGGTTTTTATACTGTTTCATAAAAAATAGCTAATTGGTATTAAACTTTGGTGCAAATTCCGAGTGGGTAATTTGCTCAATAACAATTACCCATCTGGAACAGTTGAATAAACAACATGGAAAAATTAACGGGCGAAAAAATGTTTTTGTATTTTACATGTGAAATTTCCACCGAAAATTGTGGGGTAATTTCAAACACTATGATAAAAATTTCGTTCTGGGCTGGGATCGATAATCAGCTGATAGATGATCGATATAATCCAGGATCTTAGTATCCAAAGGCACGCTTGTGTTTCTAAACGCAACAAGTTTTTGAATTTTGTGAGAAATCTAAAATAATGGACTACTTGAAAACCTGAGATTTATGGAAAAATAATTAAGTTATTGCGATACATAAGTAATGACTGTTTTAAATATCATTCCAATATCTCAACTAATAATCTCAATATAATAAGTGTCAACAAGATTGACTAACAATTTAAAATTAAATCATTATGATGTCTCCTGGATACGCATCTGTGTTCAACCCGTGCAACGTGCACTCGCGAGTGGTCCCCTCTTAACCCGCAGCCCCTCTAACGATCACAAATCCCCAGAACACGACCAAGATATACACACTGTAATCTTCTCTAGCACTTAGTTGCCACATTGGTGTTACCCATACAGATTTTTATTTTATTTCTATTAGATGGCCTGATTAAATGACATAATGATAGTGTTTCAACCAGTTCAGGTCGAAACTACACAAAAAGTGGAAACATTAGTGAGAGACAGAGTCCGGCAAAGATCGGCTTAATTCAGGTGAAGGTCTGCCAAGTTCAAAATAATAAATGACAATAAATAGTTGATGACTATTTGATGAAACAGTATTGCTTTAAAAGGGGATAGATAATTTAGTTATATATATATATATATATATATATATATATATATATATATATATATATATATATATATTAGACAATATTTTCGGTAGTCTGAAATTGTTTATAATAAGGTTACTTTATCGGTTTAATGGTAGAGTTGTGTTGTGATAATAAAAACATATTAGCGTAATATCTTACATGTTTACCTGTTCAAATACACCAGATATAAAAACATTGAATTTTGTCATTGAAAGTCTTATTAATTAACTTTTTTTGGACGATTAGTGATAAAATTTCAATTGTACGCTTAAGTACATCTTTTCAATTAAATCAAGTTTTAAAAAGTCCTTCAACTTAAATCTAACAATGTTTCTATCAAGTAACAACATCGCTTGGTTTATAATATGTTTTGTGAGATAAAACAAGTACTTCCTGGTTATATGCTTCGAAAGATTGAATTATTTTTATTCAGAAAACTAAAAGTGAACAACGGTTTGTTAATAAATTGTATTTTGGCTTAACTAGCAAAATGGGGAAATGTATAATTAGCAGACGAGTATCAGTGTAATTGTAACTCATCAGTATGAAGTATGTCTTCTTGGGATTATGAGTATATGAACTCACATAGGTCGACCAAGGTACTCATGCTCTTGAAATATTCATTTTTACATTATGTATATTTCATAAATGAATTGAAATAAATGAAACGATACGAGCTGTAAATAAATATAGAATAAACAAAAAAATATCAAATATACTACAAGAAATAACTATACAAGGTACAAGAACAGAAGAAGAGCGTTAACCAGCTAAAGAATGTAGGGACAATTTTAGAATCAAATAAAAGTATTGACGAATAGGTATCCAGTCTGGTAAACAAGACTATATCCATGTACGTTGAATTATAAGACTATTTTTCAACAAAATAGAAATAACAAAACGTACAAAAACGTAAATCTGCAAGTCAATACTACTACCAATGCTATACTATGGTTGCGAATCTAGGGTCCTAACCAACAGTTTGGAGCCACAGCGTATGTTATGAAGATACTGAGACAAATAGGGGGGTGAAGAGAATAGTTGCGGAGAAGTAAGATTCTCATGACTTTCTCATTTGATTGATATTTTCTCAATTATATTTTTTCAGGTCTGAAAATCAATATTAGCCAGTAAGGCTAGATCTGGAGAATGTAGTGAGAGTGGAAAAAATTCGAATTTCAATTATTTGATTTTGAATATCGTTTATATCAGATTGTGACGCGGAACATTGTCTTGGTTGGAAAAAAAAGGAAAACAGACTTTTTTCTGTAGGGATAGTCAATGTTAACTGTTCTTCTTTTTCCTAAATAATGGATTAACAATATCCCTTCTGCGATTCGTGGGAAAATTCGATAATAAAGGTTTAATCGGATGAAATGTACATTTTTTTGAAAGAGAATATTTACTCGTCTTGATTTCATTCTATAACTGAAATGTCTTTCAAGGCTTCACTACTGGATCTAGTTAAAATATGAAGAAATGAGCTTTGCTACTATTTACACGATTTTCTCTAATATCAGTAGTTTTCCAAAATCACTCAAAAAGAGTTGTTTCATCCACAAAAACACTTATTAAATAATTGGAAAAAGCGACATATTTTGATTTGACTGGCTGTTGTGTTAATTGGGAGTATATAGAACCGTTAACTCTGCATAGCGTTAAGATGCTTACCTTCTCAATAGAATGTATTTCTACTACTGTATGCAGGATTAGAGGGAGGCGTGTTTAAATAAACAAGCTATGTAAACAAAAATTTGTTTATCGAAGCGTGTATCAGTGTGATAGTAAATAATGTGTTTTGTATGACTAAAGTGTCTAGGCAAGCAAACTTATGAAAAACAATGGATAGATTTGTGTTATTGTCCGCTATATTCTGTGTGTGTATCATTGTCGCAGCTATGTAAAGTTTTTTAATTTAAGTCGCGAATCATCTAGTACTGTAGTAGTTCTAACAATGCGGCAACGTCGTACCAGATTTCAGGTCGTGTTGGAGCCTGTATCTGCGCATTTAATCGAAGCTTTGTGCATTGGCGGTCGCGGGGGCGAGGTACAGGATGGCGTGATGTCCGTGACGTCACTTTGTGTCGATAGGCGGGAGAGCGGGTGTGTTGGCCACGTGTTTCTTCAGTCCAGCCTATAACACTTTGTTGCCACACTTACAGATTAAGCAATACATTCATAGAATTTGAGAATATATTACAAGATGTGGGTTGAGGTTGCGATAATAAACATTTTTGTCGTTGATTTATCAGTCAACAAATGAATAAAATAATTTACAGAAAAAATATTATGCGTAATCAATTTTATTAGATGTTAACTCAAAATTTTGTTGTTTGTTCTCTTTCTTACGAGATTAAATGTTATTGACCTGGCAACATCGCTGTACTACGCGACCCACAGATCAAGGACAGTTTTACGAGCTTCTGCATATAGTACTTGTTTTATTGTAGATAGTGCAGCGCGCGTTGTATATCTCCAGGCGGTTTAGCTAAATTCAAGGCCATTGCAATTATACCTTCCTTGCATTTAAACCTATTATTATCATACAGAATAAAAGATTTATGAATTTATTTCCAATTATTATTCCAAGAACAGGTAATACTTGTAATGTATGAAGTTGGCAAGGTTAGGGAAAATTTATATGGCTATATTCAAAAAGAAATATTGATTTTTACCTATATCAATATTATGAGAATTTTGTTTATTACAAATTATATATTGCGTAGTCAATAAATAATATCTGAACACAACGATTCCCTGATTTTAGTGAAATGAAAATTTGATTCTATAAAAAAAGAGCGATCTCTTATTGGGAACGTGGCAACGAAACACGTGCGCTCCTCTCGACTCACCCTGTATATTCCTTTAATTTCTTAGACCTTTTGATATATTAATGCATCTAAATGTTATTGATTTCAGGTCTTTTCTGTTTTAAAATTAGTTTTTTCAATAATTCTTGGAAGATAAAATTTTGATGTTTTGACTTTAAAAAAATTGATATATATATATATATATATATATATATATATATATATATATATATATATATATATATATATATATATATATATATAGTACAGTGCTTTTCAGTTAAAAGTATCCACCTTTAATAACTTTTGTAATACTGGTATTTAGAAGCCCTAGCAGCATCCCCTTTATTTTTTTAAATTACTTGTCATATTTTTTATGTAAAATTTGGATACTCCTCTGATTTCAAAAATGTATAATACTTGTAGGTTAAAGTGGTTAGTTTATGAGATAAACAATTTTTCTTTTAAGAGCACAAATTTTACTTATTATTTACTTTCACCTTATTTGCCTGTACTAAAATGGGTTGTACAACAGTTCAAACTCTTTAATCTTTTTAACTGTGCTATTTATTATGAAGTTACAATAAGTGATTCTGGTTGGGTAGCATAAACTTTTGTTTTTAAATACCCCCATAAAAAGAAGTCTAGGGGTGTTAAATCCGGTGACCTAGGTGGCCACTCCATCATCTGCCCCCTTCTACCTATCCAACGAGCGGGGAATGTTTCATTTAAAAATTGTCGGATAGGCATAGCATAGTGTGGGGGAGCTCCGTCTTGTTGAAATACCAGTAAATCTTCGGAAAGGTTATCATCATTTTCTATTATTGTTGTAATACGTGGGTCAACCCCTTCCCTGAGTAACTCAAGATATGATTCACCATTTAAATTTCCGTTGATGAAGAAAGGTCCGACAATGTGGTCACCTAGGATACCACACCAAACGTTTAACTTTTGGGGATGTTGTGTATGGAATTCACGCATAATATGTGGATCACTTTCAGCCCAATATCTACAATTATGCCTACTTACTAAGCCATTTAATGACCATGAGCATTCATCAGAAAAGCAAATATTGTTTAACAATTGTGGATTGTTATTGATAATTTGCGTCATTGATTCGCAAAACTCTAGACGACGATCAAAATCATCTTCATTCAACTCGTGCACCAACTTAACTTTGTATGGGTGGTACTTGAATTTATGTAGAACTCGGAAAACTGTAGAAGATGAAACACCGATCGCTCTACTTATTGTTGACAACGATTGGGGTCGTTGAGCCTCTAAGCTGACTTGCCCTAAAATTGCCACTTGGATTGCTTCGTTATTTACGAGTCCCTCTCGCTTATGCACTTTATTGCAAATAGACCCTGTTGTGGTAAATTTCTCCATCAGTTGAATTACATACTTATGAGTTGCATGTCTTCCGTCATGTAATTCGTTAAATATTCTAGCAGCAGCTCTTGCACAATTATTATTTTGGTAGTATAAACCTACAATTTCAATTCTTTCTTGCAAAGAGTAAACTATTTCAGAGAAACAAAATAAATAATGTATCAAATTACACTATCAATAGTGACTACAAATTCTAGTTGACAATGTCAAACTTTAATAAAAAGTAGAGTTTTTTGTTGTTTGGATTTTTTAAGTAGAATAAATAGCACAGTTAAAAAGATTAAAGAGTTTGAACTGTTGTACAACCCATTTTAGTACAGGCAAATAAGGTGAAAGTAAATAATAAGTAAAATTTGTGCTCTTAAAAGAAAAATTGTTTATCTCATAAACTAACCACTTTAACCTACAAGTATTATACATTTTTGAAATCAGCTCAAAGAGGAGTATCCAAATTTTACATAAAAAATATGACAAGTTATTTAAAAAAATAAAGGGGATGCTGCTAGGGGTGAGGGGGTGGCTTTTCCAGTAAGTTTAAATAAGCCATAATGCTTGCCCCTTCCAACATAAATTGACGTGTTTTTGGATTTTTTCTAAATACCAGTATTACAAAAGTTATTAAAGGTGGATACTTTTATCTGAAAAGCACTGTATATATATATATATATATATATATATATATATATATGTATATATATATATATATATATATATATATATATATATATATATAGGTCTAAGAAATTAAAGGAATATACAGGGTGAGTCGAGAGGAGCGCACGTGTTTCGTTGCCACGTTCCCAATAAGAGATCGCTCTTTTTTTATAGAATCACCAGTATTACAAAAGTTATTAAAGGTGGATACTTTTATCTGAAAAGCACTGTATATTGTTGGGAACGTGCCAATATAAGTTTATTATTGTTATACATTTATTCATATTTCTTATATTGTACTTGACCATAATTTCAGTCTCACATGATGAATACATAAGTATTCGAATGCTCGGAAAGTATATTAATATCTACTTTGGTGTATCATTGCTACGTTCCCAATAAGAAGTTCTGATTTCGCAACTATGAAGGCCTATAACTCGACTATAACTAGAAAAGAGGAGTCGTATGAGAATTTTCTTATGGCACATCATTATTTTCGCGCCATCTAATGACTCCCGAATTTTTTGCATCAAGTCCTTGAAGAGACTATTTAAATTTACAAAAACATCCAGCTAATATTTTTGGTTAATTGAAACAGTTCTTTGTCCGAGTTAGTATAATAATTTGTCAACTGTTCTGGTAAGGACTAAATTTGAAACAATAGATAGGGATTCATACCCTTAAGGTAAATTACATGCATTACCGCAGTCATCTATTACTATTAGTGCAACTGAATAACAATGTGATTGATCTATTCCTCATCTGACGAAGGGATAGGGTCATAAATCTATTTGCCGCTTTGCCATTGATTAGTAGGTACATATAATTGAATTTTACGGATTCCGTACATTTAGCAAACAATCGAAAATATTGTAATATATACAGCTAATTTATTAAATAAAATACTTTGAATTAAAACGGATTTAACAATACTTATCTAAAATAGGTACATATAGATAAGTAGAGTAGGCACCATGACAGATATTCATTCAATTTGACCGGTAATAATATAGGTTGTGACTCAACTGATCTAAGAAAGAGCACCAAGTTTATTAAAAGTAGATCCATGCAACAGGCTAGGTCCACTATAATGGAAATCCACGGTTTGAGTTTTTCTCGCAATTTTGTTTCAGAAAGTAGTTTTAAAAGTTTACTTGAATTTTTGAGGGGCTTTGATAATCGGTAATTTTGATTAACAAGTGCTTAATTGCCATGCGGAAACAGTTGTTTTGAACCACCTACGAGGAGTGTATGTAGGTAATACATGTATACGACGTAAGTCAGTATAAATCTTATTATTTGTCTATAAATAAATAAATTGTTCAATTTGTCAATCGTGAAGCAACTGTTCATGCCGATAAAAGGATACTCTCATTGCAATCCAAGCCTTCTGCATCTCATTTATTATGTGGGTATTTGCATTATTGTTTGATTATGCTTTGTATCCCAGATATTTTAAGGTGCGACTGGGTTGGATAATTTGAAATTCAATACAAAGTTAAGATTGCATGGAACTGTATTCCTAGCAATGTTTTTGACTAACAAATATTCAAAGACAACAAAGATGTCGAATTAAATTTAAATTTGTGTTGTCAATTTATCCCTCGACTGTTGGAAGGTAGTTTGACAATGATACGATAATCGTGACCATAATAGATTTATGTTTTTCCTGGAATTTCTTTTAATAGTCATATAAAAAAGTACTTCGAACAAATCCTGCATTGGAGGTTTAAGTTCAAGAAATTTCATCTAGATAACTGTCAAAAATTAACAGACACAAAGTGATTGCACACAGTGATACAACGCCTAATCATTTGGTCCAATTAATCTGCACAGGACACTATTTTTCCTTTTCTCTTAAAGTAAACTAATCATTTGACAAAATTGTTATAACTGAACATAAGTAGCAACATGCAATTTTATTATTCATAGTTACATTGAAATTTGTTTGTCAATGTTTGGAAAATGGGATTGAAAAATTATCAATACGATAAAAAACTGCATTAACGAATCATGAAATATCAAAAAACATATATCAAATTATGAAAATTTTTGAAACAGAGTCAAATATAAGAAAAAAGAATTCAGAAACATACATAGAAATGATACAGATATCTATGACAAAAAAAAACTAAGCAATCTGAATAAAATTTATTTCTATTCATTCTATTCTATTAATTTTAATGTAAATATAAATAATTTCTATGGTTTTTGCTACTTATTTTAATATATAAAAACTTACATAAAAATTATTTAGTGTGGTTGAAAATGATAATTATGAAAAAGGTCAATGTCAAACTATATTTTGATTGCAAGTCGAAACGTCAAGATTTACCTAGAGTATCTGAGAGTATTTTGTTTTTTGTACTATTTTCTATTTTTTTCCTACTAAAATTGAAAAAAAAATTAATTTTGAACTACAAAAAGAGTATATTTCTGTATAATTTCTCAAATTAATATTGAGTAAATACACACTAGCATTCTTAGATAAGGATTAAACCGATTCAACGTGGGTTATTAGCTCTGTGTGCTATTTCTGCCTTAAGCACTGTATTATTCAGTTGTGTAAAATGAAACCTGTGATATACGACAAGCTACTTTAGCTTGTTCTCGAGGTCTTTGCTCGTTGCACCTTTAAGTAGAAAATTAGCTCTAGTTATTTAACTTCAGGTGACCTTCTAATTTATAAATTTGTTTGTAATAATATTCTAGTCTATTACCGAAAATATTAAAAATTTCGTATTTGAATATGTTCAATTAAGGAAATGTATTCGTAATATATTGTTTTCAATTGTTAAATAACTTCTTTCTGTGTGTTGTGATTGTGATATTTTGACAAATTGACAATTGTGAGATTGATAATAACCGTTTCATATCATTTTTTAAACAAAACTACGAGCATCTATAAAGTGTAATTAGAAGGTACATTATGATTTCAACAATTGAGGTACTTAAAAACCTCGAGGTTAAATCAATTTTCCAATTAAAATTCAGATCCCTAAACGGATCTGCCAGTAGATATAAAGTTGGTGAATTTGACACAAAACTGGATTTAATGTTGGTATACATTATATACCGACATCCATTTCTCTTGATGATTCATTTTTGTTGTATTGTAACTGTGTGCCTTTTGATTTCTGTGTATAACATTTTGAATTTATTGATGTAGGTAATATATTCCAAATCGTCATAAGTACTTAGAACGTTTTAGTAAATGGCTACTGGCTATAAACAATACTAAATTAACTGCAAGGGATTTATTATGTAATAGTAATTAAGTAAAACAATTAATTAAAATTAGGTCCACTTACTTGAAATATAACTTTTTAATTAGCTATTTTTGTATGCAATCTTTTGTTCCAAAATATAAATTTTCTTCAAATTTTATTTTCACTTTATTAATAAATAACTACACGTTTTGTTCAAGATATTATTGTAATTAAAGGAATATTATATTACTAGTAAAGCTTGATTTGTCTACATTTCACTTGAGTAAGGAAATACTAACTGATCTTATGATAATATTTTGATCTAAATAACTAATCTTTTTATAATAGTTCTCAAAATTTAATCTTTCTTGATACTCTATCTTGACAATATGCCATTTTGACAAATATTACGAACAAACAAATTTGGTTAGAATTGTGGATATTCCTTTAGTCACTTTTGTTTTAATTATAATGTTAAAGTTTCTGAAAAAATTAATTTGTTGACGATATCTGACTGATATGCAAAAAAATTCTAAAACGTCCTCTATCTACATTCTACAACGCCTAATTAAGGTTAAAAGTAAAGTAGTAAATTTGTGGTGACACCGTTTCCTATATTCACTGGTTTTGGAGTTTTGAAATTTCTTTACATATATGTAGTGCTTACAAAAAGTCAATTATCTTTCATATTTTTTTTATTGCAAGCAAATTTTATATGCTTGTGTACAAGTAAATTCGTGTTTTATATTCAATATCGGAAACAGAACGAATAGAACAGATTTCTTTATGGTTATATTTTGAAAAATATAAATTCAGTCTTTGTATTTGCTAGAGCATAAGCTCCCTTTTATCCAGATCTGTTCTACATACTCGTTAATTTTTTAGTAATTCCCATCTCTGCTCCCGTTCCTTTTCTTATTCTAGTTTTTTCCGCAGTTCCACAGCTTCCAGGTTGAAGTTAGCTGCAGGTAAGGAACCAACCGGTACACTACTACATCAAAACAATCCTCAATAATTTCGGGTTCAGCTGAGAACTGCAGCTACTCCAGTTCTTATGTTAGATATATAAATCTGAGTTGTTTCTAATTTATAATTACTTTCATTAATTGGACTTTCTTGGATACGCAGTTTAATTACATTTTATCACTTTTTAATAAATGAATTATTTGGTGAAATCTTTTTTTTTTTATACAGCAATAAATATTAATTTGGAGAATCCTGTTCGGGGATAGTTTATTTAGTTTTTATCAATTCAATTCATAAGTTGTTTCCAGCTTTTCTGCGGTTTTTTTACTTTTAATTTTGCTTCGTTAAAAAGTTGGTAGCTTCCAATTTAATATTAATTGTTCATTCTATCTAAGTACCTGTTATTCATATACTTAAACTGAGGCCGAATACTACTTTCTGAGGAAGAGTCTCTAGCCGAAGAAGTAAAGTTACAAAATTTAGGTGATATATGATGATATATTACAATTCAAAAATAATTCAATATGTTTAAACAAAAAGGCTGATTAATATTTTTTCTACACCCTTTATACATGGATCTTTATTCTATGTGGTTTGTTCCATGAATTTTTCATTTGATTAAAACTGTTACTTGTCAAAAACGAAATGATAATATTTTCATAACAAATGCATACAATAAATCTATAAATAAAACTTCTTACAGCGCAATAACGTTGTCAGCATTGATGAAGATAATGTTTCATTATGTTATAATCCATTATATTTTTATCTGTAAATTGAAGCGATAACACAATATTACATTTCACACATAATTAAAATAAATGGAAACTTGCCACACTTATCTGGGGTGACTGATAATTTTTACAGTGACGGATTCCAGTATGAAGTTGTTTTGTTTCTATAATCAACTACTATAGGGAAATTCTTTGCAGTGCTCGGTACGTCTAGAATCAAAGTTCTTGTATTAAAATTGAATTGAAAAAAATAGGAAATGGCTGTAATGGAAATAAAAAAGTGAAATATTGATCTACATCGGAAAAGACTGCCAATAACAAGAAAAAACATGGAAAAATATAAAATAAGCTCTGTTCAAAGTTCAATTAATAGATGAGGTTAAGAAAGGAAAAGATAAAGTTAATTGATTTATTCCATTTCATTTCAATGACTACATCGAAAAACGATTAAAAAATATTGATAATAGTACAACATTTCGGATTTGTGGGTGGCTGACGATTAGTTGGTTTCATTTCTTAAATTGTTTTTTAAATTGTTGAAAGTCATAGAAAATATTATACACTCAATTTTCCTTTTTTTGCATTTAAAAAAATCAAATGATTCCGGCAATTGATGATTCATTGTCAGATTGTTTCTACAATCCGTCTCTGATTACAACAGCCATTCAAAATAATATACTACCTTATGATTTATTTCTATTGTTTGTTTTATACCAAGTAAAATCTGAAATAAAATACTACGTATTCAGTATGTAGATAAAGAGTTATGAGTAATCCTGATAAAAATTACTATATTGTACACTTGTGAATATATTAACTACATTATTCATCTTATGATCTAACTAACGTGGGATATGTGTTTTTCAATTAAACAAATGTAACCGATTTTGTGTGAAACCTTTATTTCAACAATATAAATGCATTTATTTGCCTAGCAGTTTTTATTGAAATTTATT
Source organism: Diorhabda sublineata (assembly GCF_026230105.1). Classification (NCBI taxonomy): domain Eukaryota; kingdom Metazoa; phylum Arthropoda; class Insecta; order Coleoptera; family Chrysomelidae; genus Diorhabda; species Diorhabda sublineata. Next base: position 11,101,626 of record NC_079485.1, on the reverse strand, counting down.
CCTATTTCATATTCAGCCATAGCTTCATAACAAGTTTTGACAGATTCTAGACAGTCAGTAGGTTTTATATTTAGACTACAATATGTGCCGAGGGAAATAAATAATAAGAATTTCTTCTATCTAAAACAGATTTTAAAGTATTTCTTGTTAATTTCTAATAAACGAATTTCAGAGAGATATTTTATTAAATATTTCTGAATATAAGGACTAATGAGTACATTTATATCATGTATGATGGGCTTTTAGTATACTGGGGGTAATTTGTAGATCAGATAATTTCAACTACTATTCGTCTTCAGTAAAATCATGCATCAAATTTGTCTTCAAAGAGAATATACTTATAAAGTTTTCTGATATTGGTTCTATAATTTGTCAATTGAAGTCTATACAAAGATTATCCTGTTAAGAATTTGGTGAAACTTCATAGTCATGGGTTTATTGAAATGAATTAAATATTCTGAGTTTAAGATAGATATTATCATTGTTTTTTTTCTTCTTGTAGTAGGACGAGGTCCTGTCCTGTCCTGTCCTGTGTTGGGTATTCTATCGTGGAGTGTGGTACCCTTTATTGTTCGTAATATCTTCATCTCTGTTGTTCTCATTTTTCTCTTTGTTTGTGTTGTGTCTGTCCTTGTTTCTGCGGCATAGGTTAGTATGGGTCTGATACAGGTCTTGTAGATTCGCGTTTTACTTTCTATGCTCATATATTTATTTCTCCATATAATGTCCCGTAAATATCCCGATATTCTAGTTGCTTCCTTGATCTGCTTATCTACCTCGTCCGTTATGTTTCTTCTGCTCGTTGTTTCTACGCCCAAGTAGTTGAAATTCATTACTTGCTCTATAATGCGCTCATTTACTACCAACTTGCATCTTATTGGGTCTTTGGATATTACCATGCTTTGTGTTTTCTCGCATGAGATTTGCATGTAAAGTCTCTGTGCCGTCAGGTTAAATGCCGTCGTCTTCATTTTCAGCTATAAGTATAGCGTCATCTGCGTAGCAAAGGATTAACTTCGTTTACGCTCTCAATTATTTGGTCCATTATTACGTTGAAAAGGCATGGGCTGAGGCTATCTCCCTGTCTTATGCCAGATGAGACTTTGAGTTCTCTTGTTAGCCCACAGTCTGTTTTTATTCTTGTTTTGGTGTTGATGTTAAGTTGCCTTACTAGATTTGTATAATGCTTCTTGACGCCTTTTTGGTTTAGTCGGTGGATTACATCGTTGAGTTTTACTCTATCGAATGCTTGCTTTAGATCTACGAAACATGTGTACATGGGTTTATTGTATTCTATGGATTTCTCTATCAACTGGCGTAATAGGAATATTGCGTCTATAGTGGATCTGTTTGGGTGGAAGCCTTGTTGCTCTTCTGAGATGCCTACCTTAGCAGTTATCTTATTTGCAAGTATCTTGGTAAATAACTTTAACACACTACTAAGTAGTGTTATGCCTCTGTAATTCTTCGGATCTGATTTTAAACCTTTCTTGTATATAGGTATAGTTATACTAGTTCTCCATTCTTCGGGTATTACTCCAGTTCTTTCTATTTTATTGTACAGTTTTGTTAATTCTTTTTCGATTTCTGGGCCCCCGTTCTTCAGTAGTTCATTTGGGATATTGTCTGTACCTGTCTGATTTTCTATTCTTTAGTTTCTTTATGGTTGTTTGTACTTCTTCTAACGTGATGGTTTCTTCCTGTTCGTTTGGGGATGGCGGGTTTGCGACTTCTACTTCGTCCCTGCTTCCGTTGTTATCATATAGGATCTCAAAATGTGCTGCCCATGTTTCCTGATTTATAACATTTATCACTACCTCCTCGTTGATTGGTTTCTTCCTTTTTCGTATCATGTTCCATATTTTTTTCTGGCCTCCGTACAAATCATGTTCCATTTCCACTGAGAAATTTTCCCAGTATGTTTTTTTCAGTTCTTTTATTGTGTTGGTTATTCTATTTCTCACTCTTTTATAGACTTCGTATTCTTCCTGTGATCTATTGGTAATGTATTTTATGTACGCTTTCTTTTTTTCATTTGCCAGTTCCTTAATTTCTAGAGTGAACCAGGGTTTATTGTGTGTTCTATTCGTGTCTATTGTTCTTTCTCCTAGGGATTCCTTTGCGCTGTTCTTTATGTTATTCTTTAGTTTCTCCCAGGAGGCTTCTACGTTGTCGGTGTCTTTTATAGGGTTTTGGACAATTTTTTCGCGGAGTCTGTTTTGATAGAGGTATTTAATGCTTTCATCCTTAAGCGACTCTATATTAAATTTCGATACGTAGTTGGGTGTTTTTCTTTTCTTTATTATGTGGGATACGCGGTATTTACACAATACTAAACCGTGTTGTGTGCCGATATTTGCCGATGTTAATACCCGTACGTCAAGTATCTGGGAGGGGTGGACTTTCCTGTTTGTAATTATGTAGTCAATAGTTGATTTTTGGCCTCTCGTGTTAGCGAAGGTGTACTTTTGTTGTTCCTTATGATCAAAATATGTGTTGTTGATACGTAATTCGTTGAGGGCGCATACATCTATTATTATATCTCCGTTATCATTCACTGCTTCTTCGTTGAAACTATTCATGATTCCTGGGATAACTGTGTTTCCAATTCTTGAGTTAAAGTCGCCCATAATAAACACTTTGTCTTTACTGGGTGTTTTGTCTAACGTAGCTTGCAAGGCATCAAAAAAAGCTTCCCTTTCTTCTTTCGGTTTGCTTATATCCGGTGCATATATACTTAGTAGGTGTGTTCTTTGTTTCATTGTCTACTTGATAAATATGATTTTCATACACCCCATATAATAGCAAGAAATGTAATCTATAAAAATGGTTTGCTTTCAACTCCAAATATTGTTATATCAATTTGCTTGGTTCGCAAGTCAAACAAAATCGTTGAAAATGAAATCTTCCTATCGATTTTACCAGAGCCGCATTATATTAGATTTTCATATAAATTTTTTCTATAATAATCATAACACAGATATACTAAGAAAAATTGGGGAGAACGTGCACGATAAGTCTAATATACTCATAGTAAAATAATTTTGTATCATTAAACTCAGTGTAAATTGTAGAAACTCGTTCCATTAAATCGATTACAAATTTCTACAGAATTTAACATATATTAGAAAAAAAAACATATTCATTTTAAATTACACTATTTTCGATTCTGACTCCTTTTGTGTTTTTTGTTGACCAAATGAAAATATTTCTTTTTCTCCTTCCAACTTTGTGGCACTATCGCTTTAAAGCCCAACTACCCAACTAGTAAATACCCGGCCCAATAAGCCACAATGAAACACGTGATCATAACAATACTATTCTTTTTGAACGTTTTTTCCAAAATGCACAACCAAGTTCATCCAGGTGTTCAAAGCATAGGAGTGCTTGAGGAACTTCCTCCCTTATCTCTTTTGAAATCCAGGGTCCATTATAGTTTTTGTCTGCATATTCCATTCTCTCTTCTTTGATCGTATTGGTATAAGTAAATTGACACACTGTTTGATATTTTTCTCATAATTTCTTATTTTTGTGAAGTTATTGTGATGTTGACCTTGGAAACCGTCCAAAAACGACGCGGATCACCATCTGATGCCAGCCCTGACTCGAGGGCAATCACTTACTCGCCTATCGAGTACCTGGATTGAATACTCGGTTTAGTCGAGGTAGTAGTGTGAGTGGGGTTTTTGTTGCAGCTTGATAGTCTGCTTATGACTGATATTTAGTAGTTTATTCATGGTCTGCATAATTTATGTAAATGGCAAATTTGTTCATTAGCCAAATATTTTACTAGATTTGGGAATATTGTGTTCCGTATTATTACAAGGCCACTGATTCACATATGATATTTTTTATAAATAAAAAGTGATTTAGTTAAGAGGATATAAATATTTTTTTTCAAACTTATATCTTCTTTTTCTTTACGTAAAGTACAATCTGTACCATTCTAAATAATTACAAATTACAAATACTTTTGGTTATTCTAAGCCGCTACGACCAAAAATATGGTTTATACACAGAATTCATATAGATACAGGAAGTGTACATTTCAGTATACCATACTACACATAGTTATCAATTTGTTGATGATTTCAGGAATAAATTTGTTATGAATGTGATTTCTTCAATGAAGTAAATACTTTCTAACCAATAGCAACAGAAACACAATACTTTTGATAAAACAATTATTTCACTAATTAAAATTATCAGGTAGAATTAAACTGCTGATTTACAGGTAATCCGTCTCTGCTCCATATCACCATCATATATTGAACAAAATATGTCTTCTATTTTTACCATTCCTCCTGATCTGTTTTTCGCGATACAACTTCAATAATAAAATGAGGTCGAAAGAAAGAGAGATACGAGAACGCACATCAGGCTTTTCAACTTTTATTTACATAACAAGCGTGTAATCATTTCAAATCGTAATACACTGAAAATGTTTTATGGTATAGTCCAATGGCAAAATCCTTTAAGGGTCGTTCACTCTTTGTAGCTGGAATTGTTTTGTAAAGCTCTATGAGTAATTAAAGTATTAACAGTCAATTAGTGGGAATAGTTTTTGTCTTGAAAGTGATAATGAAATAATCAAAATGTAATTAAACTAAGCTTCTGAAACATCAAATATAAATAAAGAAAATCTATTGTGAGGTGGTTGCAAAAATTTCGATTTCAAGGAAAAGAATAGTTTTAATTAAGTATACTATAATCAGTGTGAAAAAAATGGTTAAGAGTTAAAATTTAACCCCAATACTCTGTCACTTGAAAATATATAAAGAATTCTAATGAGGGAGAAGATACCATACTCAGCAATAATACTGGAAAAGGAATCGTGGCTGCCTCAGAAGAGCCATTTCTGAAGCACCCTTTTCTCCGATTTCAAATTCGGCACAAATTTGGCATTATTTGCTAAAAAAGAGTTTTGTGTTAATGAGTTCATGACGCTCTCTATGGAAATTATAAAAGTATAAACTTATTAGATACCATGTGTGGCAATTAATTGACGGAAATTTATGAATAAAAAACAAGCAAATAAAGTTTTCATTATAGATCCTCACAATTTGATCCATTTATTGCCATGGTTACAGTTCTTTCTTTTACGCCACCATGATTAGTTTTTTTGAGACTTGACTTCATCTTGGGAGAAATAGTCGCCGGAGGTAACATAGGGATTATACGCGTGATCTCAGTCGCTACAGGACGCTAACATAAAAGTCACTGTTTGGCTGGTAGGAACATATTCACGATGTACGATGCAGTAGATATTAAAAAAATGGCGATCAATATTATTTTTAGTTTGGGACATCCCATTTCTTTCTACTGATGTCTTTATGTGTCTCAGGGTTAGATTTAAATCATCAGATGTTATCTTCAGCTTTAACTGCGGCAAAACAAATACTTGCGGATCGTATTCATTTTTGTTTATGGGTGAGAACTTTTGGTACCGTATTTTTCACCAAATTCTACTGATGAACGTACCTTTTAAACTGTTTCGCCCATTCCAACACTCTCCTTTTTCGACATATACTTACTTCATACAACAACTGGAATTTTCGAAAAACTTCGTCATTGGCCATTTTTGTTAAATATCTGAGAATTTTGATGCATGTGATACAGCATTTTTTTTGTTTTATAAGCAAAAACTTACTTGAAAATTATTTCACGTTAGGGAGGTGGGAGGGGGTCGAAGAGTGTGACATTTTGTGACAAGGGGATGCCATCTTAATATTTCAAAAAGATCAGTAGTTTATTACAAATTATTTATATGGTCCGATTAATAGTTGTAACAAAATATATTTTATGACATGCAATTCTGAATGCGATTGCTTTTTATTACATTCTTTTCCACAATGTGATATGATTTGATTATAATCATATCGATAAAAATAAATATGACCACAATTAATCAAGTGAAACGACAAGTGAGGTTGAGGTTCGTATATAATTTATATATAATGCATTCACCTGTATATATGAAATAGTAACAGCCAGATCAGAATTGTAAGGTAATGCTCCCAAAGGACCTCGGATAGAGAGTCGCACTCTGTCTCTGTACGCTAGGCTCACTAAAGAAATTCGTTATTCTATTATTTAGGTTTTTGAAGTACTTTTTATTGGTTTGGTTCCAATTGATTAATACAAGATTCCGGATATTGTTAACATAAAATAAGTTAAATCTTTTTATTTTCACGGGATAACCATAGGTAGAATTAATATTGAAATAGCTTGGTTATGATTAATCAAAACTGTTATTGAATTAGTTGAATTATAAAGGTGCGTGTGAATCAAAACAAAATATAATACCTTTATGCTGCTATTATTTTCAAAATGCAAATATAATAAGCAACATTATAACCATTCCTTATCCAGGATAGCAGCAAGGAATATATTAGTATATTTGTATTGACCGGGTAAAAAGAACAAAGTATCTCAACAAATCATATTTTTCTGAGTATTTCGGACAAATGAATGCTTGTTTTTAATATTGTCAGAAGAATATACTGCACCAGTTCAAATTATTTTAAGTAAAAAAGGCACTTAAAAACTATCTACGTCCAAGCATTCAAGACAGGAAACAATATGGTGGCAATTTCGACTCCCTTATAGGAATCATCTAATGGCAGGGCAGATGACCTGTGGCCGTTTCCAAAATTTTTTACGGATATCAAATTACTTGTTTTAAATGGTTGTTGTGCCATATTTTATTGAATCAATTAGTTCAAAATCTTAACACTAGACAATTTTTAGCAACGAGTGAACAGTATGAGAAGCAACACATTTTGGTCTGAAAAGGTAGGACAATATAAGATAAATTACTATTTAAGAGCAACAGAAATAACTTTTTTATTTTAAATTTACATATTTAGTGGTCCTACATTTGTATTTTACAATTTTTGGATTACAGAGACAGATTAAATGTAGTATATATCAATTAACGATAATTCGTTTTAAATCTCAGCATTTCTATTTGAATCATTAAGAAACTGAGTACTGATTTCCATATGTGTAATATATGCAAATAATATTTGCATTTGGATGTACTCATATTTTGAAACAAACTGCAAATATCCACTGATGTCGCAGCTCAAACTTGACCATTTTTTTTCTGATATTTGCCGGGTAAAATGAAAACTCACGAACTTTAGTAATGTTGCTTTTGGTAAATATCTTCAATTTATGAATTCTTGATTCTTATTAAAATTACGTGCTTCAATTTAATAGTTCCGTACAGAGTAAGAGGTGCATGTCGAATAAACAAATTATGAGTAGCTGATTCATTAGTATTTTGAAAAGATTACTTCTACAATTTTCATCTTTCCCAACTTTGTTTATTACTACTAACTTCACTCAAATCTAAATGATCGGTAGCTATAGATGAGACGAGTAATCCGAGACCAAAGATAAATTTAATGACCCTTTGTCGCCAAAAGTAATTAATCAGTCGTTTTACAAATGGTTGTTAACGGTTAACAGAAATTACGTGGTATTTTTTCCACATGAAAAGAATTGTTTAGGATCCCATGATAAAAAATAATATTTTGAATTTATTGTTGTGTGTGAGCAAAACGCGTGACATATCAAACCAATCGGCACATTGATAATAATTGTTTTTATCGTCGAGTTTGATGACTAATATCTCATTTGATGAAAACAATATTTCGTCGTTAAACATTTATTATATTGTTTAGATATTTGCAGACTTCAAATCTCAGATGTGTCTCAGTCTAAGCAGTTATATGTGTAGAAATGGTATAAAGGATAAAGTAAATTAAAAGCTCTTTATTCTATAGTAGAACATTAGTCCGTGTGAAGATAAAAAAGCAAGGTGAGTTACAATTTCTATATTTTATTCAGATTAGCTCGTGACGTTCCTAGTTTAAATTCATTACTTAGCTGGGTACTGGTATAAAAGAAGAAATAATGTGGTTTCATTAAATATGTTCCATTGTCACAAACCAAATCGGTTAGTTTCTTCCGCGGTTCTTTGTATCTGTGACACGCTTAATGAATAGATTTCTTTTATTATAACTATATTCTATTGATCATTCTTTAGAGCAAAAATGACTAAATGGTAGGAGTAATAATCCCAATAAAATTAAGCGGAATGTTAATAGGTTTCGCAACGTCAATATTGTACCAACCTTAGAATGAATATTCACGGCGGCGTTCCAATAAAAACTTAACCCATCTGAAAGTTACAGTTTCTTGAGAATATGAAAAAAGTACGTCAAATTTTATGGGGATTTTTATATATAATGAATTCTTCGGACATCTTTTTCTGGCAAGAAAAGCTCATACCGGCCCGTGGTTCTAGCTGGACAGATCTTTTTTTCAGATTAACATGTTTACAAAGAACCATAATACAAATATTACGAATTCTGTGTGCACGCAAATTTTAATTTTTCCTATTAACTTCATAATTTTCGTATTTATAAAATATACAATGCGGTCCTGAAAGAGGTCAGTTTTTATTTTTAAATTGACAATTTACAGTATTAAATATTATCCCCCTACAGCATATCATAATTTTTAAATAAAATATACCTACTTTAGATTTTAAATAACCCCATAAGAAGTAATCTAGAAGAGTCAAATCTGAGGATCCAGCCGGTCAATCGATCGTTCCATGTCTTCCAATCGACTTGTTTAAGGTTATTTCACATAGTATATAATAACGCTAAAATTGAATTCATTCTTTACCACGTTGTATATACACGCCATTGAGCAGCGTTTACTATGATTTAAATTAAAAATATCTTCTCACATTGACTTATAAACCATATATGTTGTTAAATTATTGAGAAAAACTGTATAATAATAATTCAAATGAATTTGCTCAAGTGTGGGAGTTGAAAAAAGGCTATCTAGATCAGAGAGACAGAATCAAAATTCAATGAGGAATACTTATTGTATGCTTTAACGTCAACATTATTTGAAAAATTCGACACATATTATATCCAGAACTCCTTTCAAAATATGTAATTTTTCATAAGCAATTGATATCCACAGCTAAAGTTACTTACTGTTCATCATAAGCATTATATTATAATTATGTTTTGTTCTTTAAAAAATATCTTGCAACAAATGAATATCATGTTATCTACCTTGAGTTATAAAGAGGGTGCCTCATAGATAATGTCGGTTCCCAATGTTCACTTTGTTTATTAAATAATTATACAAAAAAGAAAGACTTTATATGCGAAGTTTATGAGGCCCTTGTGACCTTAGTAAAACCATTCTTTGGGTTGTAGCCCTGCATTTTCAACATCTTCTTTTTATACAAATTTTTTTTACGGAAGAATTTCGCCATGCATATAAATAAGTAGTAATAAACAGTGAAAGGTCCGGACCAAATGCTGGATGTGATAAGAGTTCAATACCACTAAGTTTTTAAAACCGACTCCTCTTTACTACGGGTTCTGGTAATTGTCTTTTGTATAACTAGAGATTTTCCAAGTTGCGATGTTAAGATAAATTTTTCTATGCAAGTAAATATGCGTCTAATAAAATGATCGTTAGGGCGAGAAATAGTTCACACACTTTCATATATCCTACCTAATGATTTCAAATAGCGACGTATAGTATCCTTAGAAATTCCAGGAATCCAATAATCGGCTAGTGCTAGTACTAGTTACTGCTTCTCTTGTAACCTCTATATTTCAAGCAGGTGGGCGACCTGAGCACGAACGATCCTCAAGCGTCAAATATCCACTATTAAAAGGATCCAAACAATTCTGTGCTGTTTGATAATTAAGTGTGTCTTTTCCATTGGTGATCATTCTCTTTATTGGAACAGTGGAGATTAGTTATACATACAACACAAAGATTGCACCCAAAACCCCAAATTGGGTTGGAACTGCTGTTATCACTTTTTATTAACCTTGAAATATAAATCACCTCCACCAATAAACAACCCTCTTGAAACACAAATGAAGATTTAACTGCATCCACTACAAATCAACAACTTAGATGTCAGTTATTTGTGGGTGCCCTCTCAAAGAATTCAACGAAGATGCTTACAAACGTGCAAAAGCACCTACGGTAAGCAGCGATGTACATATAAGGAATAGTGCGGTTTATAGTGAAAGCCTCCATCAAATTGAAAATTCATCTTCAGTTAAGATTAAGACAAGGGAAAGTGTTGAGCAATTGCCACGATTATGCAATAGTTACCTAAAACAAGTCATAGTAACCAGACAAGATTAAAATTACGCACGATTATTTATTACATAGAAGTAACAATTCTATTACAACGAGGAAAAGCCCTTAACAAGAGTATTGATGTGAACTGGTTAGAAAAATTGTGTTCGCGACACCAAGAAATTCGAAAACATAAAATGTAATAAAGTGAATCAAAATAAAAACCCACACTCTACGAATAAAATTGCAATTTAGGTGCTGGAAAAAAATATAATTTGAAAATAAATGTCGCGATTAAATGGAAACATTAAAATATTAGATTAGGAGAAATGTTTTTTAAAGAGTACCTCTATAATTTTTACGTGAAGACGTGACAACAGTGTATATCAATGACTTGCATATCACGTAATAGTGATTCGTCGCCTTTTTTCCTTATGCAGTCTTTGTGTGCCTGATAATTGCACATCTGCAACACACTGTCTAAATGTAGGTCAAGCTCCTTCAAAAGCCTATTCTTATTATAATTGATTACTTCATATTACAAGATGAACTATTATTACTTTGGTTTATTTCATGCTGTTATTCATTTTTCTTCAAGCTACTAATATTTTCTAATGAAAAGTGTGATTAATAATTGTAACTCTCCGAATAAGTATTTTATAAAGCATTTTAATATATTAGAAATTTTTTTGAGTGAGTTTGAAACTTAAAACTACGGTATCCTATCTTTGTGATTCTTGGCTAATTTCCATACAGGCTAAAAGGTATAAGCTTATTATGTAGAGTCAAAGTAAATTTTTCTAATTAGCCAGTACATTTTTCTATATTTGAATCCCAGTTCTTCTCTTTTTAACATATTCTTTCTATCGAAATTTGGTATCTAAGGTAGTACCTAAGTATTTTGCTTAGTTTGAGTGTACCATCAGGTTATTATTTGTTCTTTTGTTGTTAATATACTGATTTAGTCATAGATACAGTGGACAACTGCTTGTAGCTTGTTGGTTTTCTCGTCTTTGCTCTTTCCTATTGCTAGAATGGCAGTGTCGTCGGCGATAATGTTTTCTCACTCTGGAATATCACACGTGTACAGTAAGTATAGGGAATCATTTATTAGGCTAGTTAGTTTGACTATTGCTTTATTGGGTAGTTTTTTTCAAGTTTCTTCAGTGATTTGTTCAAAGCCTGGAGCACTTGTTGGATTGATATTTTTTTACTTCGGTAATCACTTGGGGAGGAGTGAACTATATTTCTTGTTGAATCTCTAGATGTTCTTTCAGAGTGAGTTCTTCATTTTGATCTTCATGTGGTTGAAAAATTATTCTAGATGATTCGCAAATATTGTTGAATTTTTCTCATTATTTCTAGCCCATGTGCCATCTTCCAATGTGATAGGAGGTATTTTCATTAGGGGTATTTTTAGTCTCGTAGTGGTTTTGCAGAGTGGGTAGTCAGTTCTGCTGTCAATTCTCTTAGGTAATTTCGATTCTTCTTCAATTTTTTATGTAACATGGTTGAGAATAATTTTATTTAGTGGGGCTCTAGATTGCTGTCATTTTCTTCGGATTTTTTTTAAAGATTAGTTCCCTTATGGCTTTGGGATACTTGGTTCCAACCATCCTCCTATTTTTAACAGGTGTAGTTTCCCGAAGGGCAAGTTCTATAATACAAAACAAATTATAAACTGGATTGGGAAACAGAATTTATAATGATGAAGACAGTACAGGGACCCAATTCAAACATATAGATATAATAAAAAAAGAGAAACAGAAAGCGCCATGTTTTAATAGTATAATTTATATTAATTCATGAAGCACAGGAGAACGACAAGATGTATGTACGTAAATTTATGGCTTACATCGAAATATTTCGATGGAGGCTGAAAGTCAGTCGAAGCGTCGACAAATATTAACACGTTATACATTTAAATTGAACAAAAACCGTGATCATGTATTAGAATATGTGGATAAATTGTTTCATGTTTTCGCCTGTTATAATATTTGAGACTTGATTTTGGAAAGTAATCTTGAAAAAGCTTCGTACGCTTTGAAACAATAGGTATACTGTATGCGCAAACTAATAGTGAGTCATAAACTGTGAATAAATGTTTGTTGCCTTTGAAACGCTAATTCTACTTAATGACGAACGTTGATAATTTCACGAATCTGCATTACTATGTTTAGGTATTAACATCCTAATTGTTTATAATCCGTAATCCCAAACCGCATTTCGTACCTATTAATCACTGCAATCGGATATTACGATCACGTGATATAGACTCCGAGCCATCCGCTGATGGTGAATAATTCTAAATCATTTTGTTTTATAAAATATTTGAATGTGAATGACACATTTAAATAAGAACGATAACTATGTCACTGAATCCAACCGAGATAAATTTGCCTTTATTTAACTGATTAACTAGAAGATGCTATCTGTGAAATTTGTTTAATAAATACCGATCCATAAAATTATACATATATATATATATATATATATATATATATATATATATATATATATATATCTTAAATCTCTCTTAAATTTTTATGCAAAAACCTATGACAAAACAGCATTTGATACATATAGAATTCGGAACATTAAAGTATAAGTATCTTCATATGCAGGGCACTGTAAGGCCTTTGAGGTATTATCGAAAAATAAGGTCAATTATTCTATTTGAAACCAAGTAAATTTGAGTACTCTACTTCTAAGATTCCAATACTGGTAGCATTTTTGTAATGTTTTTTCATGTGGCTTCCATCTCCTTTATTATGACTATATAAATATAAAATAGTATTAAATTTGTTGATCAAGGTTGATATAGATAGATAGGAGAACTTTTAGCATCCAAAAACTCGAATCAAAGCAACGTGGGGCAAAGAACATGAGAAAGAATGGAGCCGCTGCTCCCCTTAGAAAGGATTATGGTCGTTATATGTCGTCATAATCGAATGACTATCTTTTTATGTTCGACTTTGACGAGTGAGATGGTCATCGGTTTTCCATTAAGAATTCTAAATTTTAGTCTCTAAGTAATACGTATAAACCTAACTTTTGTCTCCAGTAGAAATTTTGGTAATGGATCGGCATCAGGATCGGTATAAAAATGATTTTTAAATAGCACGTAAATATAAATCCGATTTTTTCACAAATCATCTAGTAAATTGCTACGCCAGTAGAATTCAACTTTTTTAGTTTAGCTCATTCGAATAGTCTGTTTGAAACAAGAAGTTGGTTAACTTTTTGCCATTTTGTGATTTTCTTGCTTGCATTCAATGGCGTCCTGACTATATAGTAGCCAATAGGTTCAACTTGTCTAAATACACGATGATGAGACATACCAGTTGAAATAGATATAACGTAAGTAATGCTACTTATGAAACTTTATTCAAACTATTTTTTATCACACGTTCGAAATAGACTGAGTATCATATATATAATATATAATATATAGTAACATCTGTATTTTTAATTACACCTCGTATGTAGACAGAATATGAGAAATCTGTGAGATCTAAATAGGTATCAAAAATATGAATTTGAAGAATACGTGGAGGTAATTAAATTTATATAAAAACACAGACATTACCATTTTGTTCATTTAATTGGAAAACTCAGATTACAGTCATTGAATGTAATAATTATTGTGTGGTTTGATGTACCGTTAGAAAGATAAAATTTGCTTCCAGCGTGCTGAGTTCTTGCTAATAGGTCTTAACAACAGTTGTTTTTGTTTTGTATGTCATAAAATTATAATGAAATAAAGAGGAAATATTATTTTTTTTTCAAACTTGGTAGATACTAAACCCCAAATATACATGTGGTTCATAGTTCATAGCTTCAATAGATTATGCAAGATCAGGAAGATGAAGTGTATCAAATCGTGAAGTTGATGAAATAATTGCTATAGATTACTAACAGCATTAAGCCATAATTTTACTAAGAGGGCGATATGTACATCTGTGTGAACCATTACAAAGAAATAATTTCCAGAGCAAATATTAAAGAGTTTTTTGACTCCATCTTATCTAAATATGAAACATGATACTTGATACAAATACGATCCTGAAACTGAGAGAGACAGAGGTCGAGTGAAGTACCAAGATTCAAGATATTCAGTTTCATTTTAATAAGTTGAAAATCAAGAAATTATTGAAAACTTCCTATTATTTATGTGACATTTATACCAGAAGATTGAACTAAACCGTATCACGTATTAGAGCTCCTCTCACAAAAAACAATTTCCTTTGTGACTTTTTTTTATCGACTTTTCTCCATATTCTCCTAACTTATCTTTGTGTAAGTACCAAAACTAAAAATTTCAATCAAAATAGCATTTAAGAACTTTCCACCCAAACGCAACGGTGAAAAAAATGTTAATTATAAATTTCAATTTGCCTGAATTGATAATTTATGTTCGTGTCTTATAGTCGTTTGTATATCGCTATAAAAATTGATAAAATAATATATTCGCTATTCATAGATTCAAATATTATTAACTTAGTGAAAGATGGTTATCTCAATACATATAAACATTTTGACCCAGAGTTGATGGAATATACGGGTAAAATGTCAGTATTTATTATAAATTCTTAGTACGTATATGTTGAATTATTTAAATATTATTATTAGTGAAAACTGAAAGGAAGTCTGGCAAAATAATATTACGAATAACAACCTACACAGAAATTGTTGTTCGTTGTATTGGCAATACTTCTTACAGCAATACCGAAGCTAAGACCAAGTGGTTCGTATTTTTGTATATGAAATGGAAGTATATTTATAATAAAATTGCATCTAGAAAACTATATTCAATTAATTCTAACAAATATTTATTTCAATATTCTACAGATAATTGGTTAAAGAATTTCCTTATTAATAGTCTTAGTTTAGGCAATTTTATATCATAATTAAAGATCGGATTATATGCTAAATGCTGAATTTCTTAATTTTTCAGAAAATGTGGTTGTTCTAATGTGACTCATAGAGTTTGCGCTCCTCTTCCGGGTACTATATTCCTGGCAGTTAATTAGGGACTCCCAAACATTTTCTCAATAAATGCAGTGGGGGTCATTAATTCATTACCTCATCACTTCATCAATGGCTGTTAGTCGATAAATATAAACTTTTAGTTTTTCGGTAAAAGTATTTTTATTTCTGAGTGTAAATTTCTAAATCAGAAGTTATCTCAAGCTTGCTTAGATCAATTGAAAAATCTTCTGTGAAGCCTGTAGAAAAATGATAAGTTTTTTAAGATTGTTGTCCTCCTCTCGTTTTGGTAAATATTTTGGTGGTTCTCAAATATTCAAAGTTTGAAAAAATTCTCTTATTCTAGGTACCAACAAATGGAAATTTTTGGTGATCTAACATGTCGGAACAGAACTACACAAGTCAACATGTAAGGAGATGAATAATTGGGAAAAAAATTCAAGTACTCTTAGACGGTAGACCGTCGTTCATGACTTCATCTAATGAACAACAAGAATTAATGCTGATTGATCGGAGGCGATGATTTTGCGAATGTACTTCTGAAAAAACTTCATTCTATTTTCAAAAGTTTTTGGAGAAATATTCCAAGAAAATTTCTCCCGATTATTTTACACGTAATATGATAGTTCCTACTGAAAAAAAAAATTACTCATTATATCAGATGCTTCTCACATGGTTACAGGTAGGTAACAATTTAAAATAATTTATTTAAATTCAATTCATGTGACTTGTTTAGCTTATGGGATGCAACAGAGTGGCTAAACATATTAGATGTCCTCCGACGATTCGGTTCTATATTGGGGAAACTAGGTTGGAAGCAGTAATATTCTATATTGAACGTTTCGTACCAATTGAGAAATTGCTTGTAAAATTTAATGCTGAGGACAGTACTGCTATTGCAAAGGCACAAAGCTTCGTTGGTAAATCAACAAACTTTTATCAAAATGCATCACAGTTTTGTAGAAAAAACGATAAATAATTTAGAGAAACAAAAAATGCTTTAATAGAATCTGTTGAAATTGATGAAGAATTTGAAGAAAATATTTAAAAATTTTCAGGTGACATTGTTTAGACAGTAAATAAAAAATATTTAACCTTCGAGAAAATTTAGAAAGTTTTGAATAGAAATTGAGATAAGTATATAATAATATACAAATTCCCCATTTGTAGGTATCTCCAGCTTTATGAATAAATGTAAATAATTTGTATTCTTTTAAATAAAAATATACAAAACATGCATGAAATTTTTTAGTGCATATATATGTCCATGTTTCATCAAAATTTTTAGCATATGAATCCGCTCTTTAATAATCACTAATAATTGGAATAATTATAGCTTGAAATTATAAATCCCGTTGAATTCATTTTATGTTCATGATTTACAATCTACCGTTTCCCAAGAACCATTCTCAAAACGAAAAATAATGGAATATTCTATTACATATTCACCACAATTGCTTTTATTGCATTACAAGAATTATAAAAAATTAAGGATACATTTCTATTATGAATGAAATAGAGTTTGAAATCAGGGCCACATCATTTGGAACTATTTTCGAATTTTTTTTTCGCTACGTACGTTTTAAGTGATTATTGTAATTTGATACGAGACATTATAATTTCATTCGAATAGTATGATTTCCGTTTCTAATGTTTTGTAAACGACGAAGAATGGGTTGTATAAGATTTTGAATATCATTCTTCGGATAATTTTCTGATTTCGTACTCTTATAGGGATAATCTTATAGAATTTCCGAATAAAATTCCCTCGTCTCATCCGACACATGGTCGAACGGATTGAACCTCGGGATTTAAATCTCATAACTTAGTACTTAATCATCAGAATACTGAGGTGTAAAATAATTTTGAGAAAAACTAAAATATTAACCTCGTACGATCCGAACAGAACAAAAGGGCAATTTATCGAGGAATAGTATGCTGTTATTCCAGCGAACTGCTGTTCTGCAAAAAGCAACATGAACATTCGAAGTTTACAGAAAAGCAGCGGTTGATCTAATTCTCTTACCAGCTTCCTGCGGATAATATTGAGGGGAAAAGCTTGGTTTCGTTAAGCATTAGATTTTGGGTTTAGATTCTGAGACAATCTGGTCTATTTATTCAGCTGCTAGCAACGGTTTCCATAAATTCGTGTCGACTATTTATCGCAATACATGAAACATTCACAACAAACATAATGAAAAACTACACTGATAATGACTTCTAGGAATTTAAGTGGTGTCTTTTGTTCGCAAGCTATGTTTGATAATAGTATTGTAACTTAATAATTGGAAAGGATAATAGTTTGCTAGGATATTCGCTCGCGATATTGATAAGAGAAAGTTTTTTTTAAATAAGAATGATAACAACAGTTATTACTACTGGAGCAATCTAACTAGTGAGGGACAATAAATACCTCAGTAACAACTAGTTTGGAAAATAAAATTGATGCTGCCTCGATTTTATAAAAAGATCTTATTCCCTTCCGAAATTATGGGGTCAACTACTTTATTTTTTTTTGCAATTAGAAAGTGGCTTGATAATAGATTTCCTGCACTACTAGATTTATTCAAATGTGTGCAACTTAAATTATACAACATAGTCTCCAGATTATAAATCTTGCGAAGAAAACAGATTTATGTAGGCTGAAATATAAAGGGTAGTACGTATCAAAATTGACACCCTATAGTCATTACTAAAGACAAAATATCGGTATAAAATCTGTATTTACCAAATGCTTGGAATATGGAGAAAAAACTTTGTTACTTCTTACTGATTTAGTAATATTAATTATCACTGTGCAAATACAATTATCCCCCATAATGGTGTAATAAATAATATTCATGGCGGTAATGAAATAAGATATTTAATAAGGAAAATAAGAAATAAGGTTTAAAAATCGATAAGCTACTACTTCTAATTAAATAAAATATCGTAAACTTCTAGTTTTCCGAGCAGTTTATGTTTAATCAAATGTTTTGCTTCACTGATTCAATACCTTATAGCTAGCAATATAATACCTCACCCTTATGTTACCACACGATTCAGTGGTTTTCTGACAAGTATTGTTCCAATGTTGCTAATGGTTGAACGTGATTTACTTTGTAACCGTCTTTTATATTTGATCAAATAATTACTGCTGCCAAGGTTAGCTTCATTTTTTGTATAAGAAAAATTATTAAGTAATTGTTTTGAGAGAATAGGTACAAAGTGAATTTAATGTCTCTTTTCTCAATGCTTGATGCAAACATAAACTTTAAGAAGTTTATTCAACGATATAGAGGGGCTCCTATTCATATTTCTAAGATAGGTAATAAGAAGCATTGAAAAGTTGTGTCATTTGAATGCGATTTGTGTTTAAAATAACTTAACTCTATAAAGAAAAACAGTGTAAAAATGATACAACGAATTCAGTATAGGTCTATTGAATGTGGTTAAGATTTATGTGTATTAGACCCCGTATTATTCCCCCAGAGCCCAAAGAAAGATTGGTATTCCATAAAATACAATATCAACATATTTATGAGTAATGTATCTATCAATGTGACGAAGGAATGGAATGGGTCGTTCAAACGAACGAATTGTTTGTGGAAGGAACAAATAGAAGCAAACTTTTTCTAATTTGCACATAATTGAGAATAATCTCGTGGCCAATAATACTATGAGCGCTTCATGATTCCAGAAGCCTTGTTTTTTTAAATTGCAATTGCATGCGAAGTCAGTATTTCGCGTTCTCATTACAGTCCGCGAAATTTAATTTTGCGGCCGTTACCTACATCAACTGCCGCGAAACCACACGTCACCTAATTTGAATATCACTTCCCAATTTGACATTTCTAAAATACTACAAAGACAAGGATTATTTTTTATTGAATACCAACAAATACATAAGTACTTATATTATTTATGAGGAATAATAACATTAATTGTACAGTTTGTATTATTACTTATATTTACTCCAGAAGTTGAAGCATCTACATCTAGTGTTTCTGAATAATGGTTATTGCCTACATTCAAACTAGATACTATATCGCCAGAAATTGAGTTGGAAATTTGCTTCTCATTTTCGATAGATTTTCTATATACCCTTCCGCTACTGTCGTGAACTTCCATCCACCGTGACGTCTAAGAATTGACATATTAGACAAGGTATTGGCAAGCAGCGTTGCAGAACTTCTCCGAAAACAGTGACCCCTGTATGTTTTAGGATTTAGTAATCTGAGATACTTGGCAATCATACTGGGTATTTTCCCAATGGTATGCATTGTGCGGTGTACTTTCCCTGTACGTATCTCAAGAATATACGACGATTAATAATAATGTTTTGGTCGAAGAGCTGCATATTTACGATAAATTTTTATGAAATCAATATAAATAACAGAAAACACGCTCCTTATCCGTTTTGGTATCAGGAACGGTTACTATTAATTCTCTTCCTGAATACCTTCAATGACCATTTTAACAAACTTATCTCGTCACAAGGCACCAGATATTCCCAGTATCAAAACTACTTACAAAAATCAGTACAATAATTAAAAAAATTGTAAACTAGCTTCTTTCAGGGATGTATCAATTTGCTCACGTCTAAAAACTTTAGACTTTTTAACGACCTTATGATTATTATCTGTTCTCTCAACAGTTGAATGCTTTAGAAAATAAAATTTTTTGTTAGATTCTGCATATTTTTATTGAATCCAAAGCCAGCTTACCGTCGTGTGGGTCTTCTCAAAGAATTATGCTTACATTGCATTGAATAATTTAACCACTTTTCCAGATTTTTTATTTATTTCCTGGCATTTCTTTTTACTATTGCAGCTAGCTGTTTGTACTTTTTCTTGCTCAATTTGTTTCCCCTGTATTTGAATATTATGTACGTCTCTTGCTATTATCATAGCTAGTTTTATTGGTGTATAGTTTCATATTCATTTCATTTATTGTCGTATTATATATTTCCAGATTATGTGTAGATCTTCTTTCGATCTTGTTAACTATACTAAATCATCCGCGAATATAAATTCCGTTTTTAATTGTTAACTTCATCCTCCCAATATTATATTCTTTAATCTGACTCTTTTTATTGTATCATCCCTTTCCCGTCAGTCTGCGTTGTTTGTTCGTACATTTTTATTATTTTTGTACATTGCTCATGGCTATTGTCTAATTGTCTAATCTATATTATGGTTAAGTATTTTAAATATATCTTCTCTACTTATTTGATCAATTTCTCACTCAATGTGAGTACCTTAGAGTTTCTTCGATCTTATTTCTCATTTTTTTATACACTATTCTTGTCGTTATTTTTGCTGTTATGCTTGTTATTGTCATACTCCGGTAGTTTTCAAAATTTCTTTTGTCGCCACTCTTATATGGATAGAATAATTTTTAGCTTACAATCTTCAGGTATTTTGTCCTGCCGCATTATCTCGTTTAGTAATTCTGTTAATTCATTCATTCCTGTGATGTCTCCGAGCACGTGATTTCAATTTCATTGGTTCCAAATAAAAGACTAAGCTGAGAATGTCAACTGGTTTATTCGATGTACAGAGAAGGAATGACTGACAACTTGGTACTATTGTCTATCTGCGCATGCATGTACCTACTAGAATCAGTAATAAATTAAATTAATGACATATATTAATATTAAAACTAATCCGGGATATTTGAATATCATTATTTCTTTCCTATAATAAAATTCCATTTTCATCCGTAACTTTCAACCCTTCAGCTGTTATATTATGTCTTCTTAGAGCTTCTCCTAGCTTTAATGTTTTAATTCTGCTACTAATTCTTTTTTCCTTATTTTCTCGGAAACTTCATTACTTACTATTTCTATCATCTAATCACCAATATATGCATTTGTAAGCTCCTCAAACTACTACCTCCATCTCTTTATTACTTTATCCTCCTACGTGATTATACTTCCTTTCTTCTTATTTATAAACGTCGTATTATACTATAACTTTTTTGTTCTGAATTGCTTTAGTACTCCATAAAATAGTATATGAAATATTTAATTTTGTTCTTTCCACTGTTTTATTGTGTACTGATGCCATTGTTTTTTTAAGACTTGACAACATGATTTTGAATTGAAATGAAAATTTTTCATGGAAGCAGAGATTTAATAAAATCGAATGAGAAATTAAATGTTATGACGGAAACGTGAATATTGTAACAAAAATTGAGAACAGTTAATTACACTCCACCATCGCAGCTTTAAATCACAATTAACAAATAATTGGCATTTTGACAGGTGATGAATGTACAATAAAACCCCAAATAGTTCTTTCGGTGGCCGCAGCAAGCATTTGTCGGCAACTGCTAAATGAATTTCAGTTGACAGGTTTGAATAATCCGTTCTCTATCGGTAAACAAGGCTGTCACATATTGAATCGACTGAATGCATAGTCACATGCAGCAGGGTGCAAGTGTGCAGGGGTATTTATACACCGTCGGATGAAAGCTATTGCATCGCTATTGCCCAGATTCAATTTCCAATATGCATATATAGGGAGCAACACAGCGGACACAACACGGTTTAGGCGGCATTACTGAAATGATCGGATTTCCCATTCCCAATAGTCGCTTTCCTCTTCAATATAAAACCGTGAGTTATATGATAGACATTCGTAAAAAATTGTTGGAAACTGCATAATATTCACCTATACAGAATAAATCATCTTGTTGTCAATAACTATTTGGATGGTAATTGTGATAGTCTCTCTAATACAGGGTTTATGGAGCGATATTACGATGTTCGTTTTCTAGAGAGAGGAATTTATTATGATGATACTTTAGACAAGCAATCATTAAAACATCAAAACATCAAATAGAATCGCCATTTTTTGCTACTCCATTTATCAACAAAAATGTAATGTTTCTCTTATTTATATACACTCTTTCCATTAGTTGGGTGAATTTATGAACACCTTGAAGACCTTACACTACACTTAACTAACTTATAATAATTAACTTATCTCTAACACTAACCTACAATTTATTTAAATTTTTCGGTTACTTTTTTATTTCGTTCCATTCACTATGACTGTTCATTATAAACTAACTCACTCAGCTATACAAACGTGTATATACTCAAGAAATCCTCAGAAGTTCTAGAAAATACACTAACGTAACAAATAAATAACAAGACCTTTCTAGAAATTAGTACAAAAGAAATAATGTGAACAAATCACCTTCTATAATAAAAATTTATACCAAAACAAATATCAAACGAATTCCGGGTATATTAAACATGTATTGCCCAATTTTAGAATTTTAGAATTCTAGTATAACCGGACAGGTCCGGCTCCTGGGCCCATATCGCGGACTTTTTCGTAACAAGGTAATGTCTTCATTAGAATAAAATAAATCAAAAATGAATAAAGAAATCATTCAATAATAATATAGTAATCCAATTAAAATTATACAAATTGTTTATATATCTATATTGATCCGGCTCTGAATTTCAATATGATGTGAATAATTTGCTCAACAGGAAGGTATCAGACGGTGTGGAACAATTCAATTCTTAATACGTTTCTTTTTTGTCATGATTTTAAATGCACCGTGAAGTGAGTAATTAAACTATTTTTGACTTTTTACTGTAAAAACATAACCCAACCACATTTATGCAAAATGGGCAAGGTAAATGTCGACAAGAATGTATAAGGACCATTGAATCATCGAATTGTTCTGAAGTTATTTAGAAGTATAATTATAGATATATTTTTACTAAAAGTTCGAATATATGTTTTTTTAATAGATAACTGGTCTGTGGAAAATGTTGAATCAAACCATATGAAAAACATAGAGAAAAAATGTAGAGTTGGAAATGCACTCTTAACAAATTTTATTCCTAGAACATGTGAAGTTGTGGACAGAAAACAAATTTAAAATAGCGAATAACAGCTAACGATTGGAATTATAATGATGTTAAACATGAATTTTGGCTGTGTAGAAATTTCCTATTGTTATAACAAGAAATTTAATAACTATAAATTTGATGTGCAATATGGGAATCAATTATTCACACCTGCACAAAATTATTGAATCGTAAATAATTATCTTCCGGACCCGTTTATGCCATAAAGCATTTTATGCGAATATACTAATTAAAATTCACAAATGTGCATAACGAAGACCTTTTCATGTATTGGTTTTAAATGACAGTTTGATCCACTATATATTTCAAAGCGAACCGATAAGGCTTTAATAGACTTGCAGTTCATTATATCCTGATTAAAGTTGTAAAACGTAATTGCTTGTATAAACTGCCATGTACGTATCCATATATATCCAAGTGTTACAAATCATTCGGTATGTTGTGTATCACCAATAAATGCAGATCCGTAATATTCATTTCTACACAGAGAAAAATGAAAAAATGCAATGTCGTCGTAGATAGCTTGATTCACATTCAAGTCGATGGATTTGATCTTTATCTTGACGTCACGAACATTATACATGAGTAAATACAATGTTTTAGATACTAATACGAAGACATTTAAGTAGTAAATAAATAATTTTGTTCAAAGTAGTTACTTAGTGGTCAATGAAGTAATTCAGTCACAATAATTATTCAAACGCCTAAACTTCAATTCCAAAAGGAAAAGAAGTAATAAGAATTAAAAAAAAACAATACGTCGACACAGAAGGCCTGATTGTAATTCTGCCATCAACCTAAATAAAGAATTTCTGAAATATACTTTTTTAACTAGTCCAGGAGAGATACTGTAGAAACATCCCGAAAAATTAACTAGGAATAATAATCATACAATTTCAGAATGTTAAATATCGTCAGAATACCACTGAACATAAAATCACAAAATTTATTGCTTGCGAAGCTAAACCACTTCAACATGGTTAGTATTAAAATCAATATTCAACGGAGGCCTTAAAATTTGTTACTACTATTGTCTTTCATGTCCTCCAATAAAAAAAGGACATAAGGACATGAGACGTGCCACATTGTACACCAACCATTGAAGTATGAAATAACCAGCTAGAGAAGTTTTGTTAAACACTCAAAATCTAATTAGAATTAATTCCACAGTTCCTCAAATAGTTAACCATTAACGGTACTGGTCTCTACAGGTTAAGTTAAATGAAACGAGTTTTCCTTAAATAAATCTTTTTCATTTGGTTAGGCTTTACGGAGTGGAACAGCCAAATAGAATAAATTCGTTGATAAATAGTCATCCAAGTTGAGGAATTCAGTTTTTCATACATCAGATCAGGAAATCGTACTGGTCAATCTATCTATCGATCCGAGGCTTCCCATTAACTGATTTGGAAAATTTTGGTTCAGGTACTGTCGGACATTGATTTGTTAATAGAGCGGTGTTCGATCTTTCAATTTGTGTCGGGTGTTATCCCCATAACCTATTATTTCCAGAATGCTTATTTTTCTGATATTATTACGTACAGTCAACGAAATTCAAACCACAATAGCACATTCATCACTACTGTTATTTAGGCAGACGACAAGCTCCTAAGACATTAGATTTAAACGAAAATAAGCAAAACTTTTTTATATTCCATTTAAATCATATCAGTACAAAGGGTCGCTAGAATGACTATTGCTTATTATCTCAATACCAAGAGCTAAATGGGAAATAAGTATTTAGTGTAATGCAGAGAATTTTGTGATATAAAATAATTTTCCTTCTTTTATGTCACTTTTTGTAATAAATATGAATCTTTCCGAAACTATTGAAGATATGTACATAAATTATGGCTAGAGTTTTATGATGAATCTAAATAATAAACAGAGTGTTGCTTTTAAAATAAGAAAAATGGTATTGGCCCCTGTCACATGACACAACTTATATAATTTTGTTCTATTGCGCAATTGAAAATACAAATCTATGTGTCCAGGCGTTTTCCCAACACGCTCTCTTTTATTTATTAATAATTTCTCTTATTTGACTTCTCTATGTCGTATGTATCTTTCTAGAAAAAGTTCAATCAGACTGAAGGCCACAAATCTGAAAATTATAGAAAATTTTGGTATCCTTAATATGCAAAACTCTGTAATAGATTACTCACAAGGGTGTTTTCAAATACCAACACCCTGTTCTAAGCAAGGTTGATCCGAGTACTTACGTCTGAATGTCATCTCCAAGGTAGCATAAAATGTGGTTCAGTTACGTAAGAGAGACGAATATGTCAAATTACCAGAAAAACATATTCTTCTAGTAGCTAACAAAACTCTGGTTCTGATATGAGAAGGGAGTAACCCAAAAAATAAGTACGTTCCATTGTTTGAACAATATAAAATTTTGGATTTATAAAGCTTTAATCCACACTCAGTGGTCAATAAAGATGATGCAGAAGAAAAAGCTCATGGAAAATAAAGAGGTTGTCTGTCACTTAGCCTTAATATTCGAAGTATAGTTAATTGTATTCTATGGCTTTAACCCAACGAACAGCAAGTACAACAAGCTCTTTGAGACCTTAATAGAACTATTCTTCGGGCCTCTATTAAAAAATTGTCTCACTGCATTTTCAATATCTACTTTGGTTTTAAAGTTTTTCCCACGCAAGAATTTCGCCAAAGATCTGAATGATCAGTAATCTGACATTGCAAGGTCCGGACTAAATACTGGATTTTGTAAAAGTTCAATACCAAGTTCTATTTTATTCCGCGTAACTTTCGGATTATGTGGATGAGCGTTGTCTTTTTGTGAGAGCACCAGCTTTCAGTTAACTAAACCTGTATATTTCTCCTATAAAACCTCATACATTCACATTAGCTGTCCACTACATACCTTGTCATTGATAATAGTACAAAAGTACACTAAATCTTAATAGTTTAGAAAAATCCATTTTTTATCACAAGTAAAAATGTGTCTTATAAAACTTAAGTTAATTTGTGTGGCAATCGACAATTTTTATAGATCTTACCTAATAATTGGAAATTGTGATGTATGGTATATTTAGAAGGGAAACCGATAACCAGCGAGTACCGATACTAGGTTGGTTTTTCCACAGGTTTCCTCAATAACCCACGCAGGTGGACGACTTAAGCGCGAACGATCTTCAAGCGTCAAATTTCCACTTTTAAAACGATTAAACCAACGCTGTGCCGTTCGCATATCAACTTTGTCTGCCCCTTCAATTCCAGATATGCCGTAGATGCTTCAAATTCTTTTTCCAATAACGTCATAACAATGCACGAATTTTATATTTGTCGCACTCCATATTATGTTTAAATTGAGGCATTGAAATTTTCACATATTATCAATGAAAAATTAAAAATCTGTACCTATATGATATAGTAAATGTATCAAGATAGTATTATAAGACAAAAGATAGGAGAAAAGCTCACTAGTTAATACAATGGAGGTTGAAATTTGTGGGCGTACAATGAGAAAAATAATAGAATAACTCAAGACAGATTCAAAACTACGTAGAAATACCAGTAGTTGCGGATCTATGGATTATGAATATTGAGATAGCGGAGAAAGCAAACTGTTGTGAAGAAATACAGAAACACATGGATAATTCCAATATTGGAATAAAACTTATTTATTTAGTGGAATCGTGCTCTTTCAAATGATCTAGGATGAATTTTATGATTCATGCTACGGTTCTATATTTCATTGGCATTTTCTGTTAAAGTCCTATGAATATTAATTAGGTGTGAACCGGTTAATATTTACTATTTTAATCAGCAGATCTATTGATCCATGCACATTATTTCACTATTGGTTGATCTAAATATATAGACAAACACAACATCGTATGCAAATTAATTGATATCTCTACCTGCAATTGCCTTAGAAGTCACTCTAAACTTCTCTGGGATTAATTACAGATTATGTTTGGTCAATAGTATTTGTGTCGGTGTAGGTTGAAATTGGCTAATATAATGTGATATTGCGGTTCTGTAACGATATATAGCTTATACAGCAACATACTCGAAATTGAAGCTCTTCCGTTGCCAAATTTTGAGACGATAGTTTATAGATTGATAATTATATCTGATATGTCTGTAATAAAAATTGAATTCGAAACTTTAGGTAACTAATGAATTTATTTTCATTATGATTGTAATATTTGGGGAAATTGTATCTAATCTCTAGTATTAAGCTGAAGAAAATAAGTGAAATGCTATGAGTTGACTGATAAACCAAATTACGGGATAATTTATCTTCAAATGAAAAGTAAGGTATTAGTTATTCGAATATGGGTGGGTATGATGAATTAAAAGCTAGGAAATATATTAAAAAGTAAATCCACCGTTAGATATGATGTTGAAATAAAATTCGTTTTTTACTCCACAAGTTAAAGGTAGTGTAGAAAGCCAATAACTTTTATAAGTTAACTTGTTGGTATAACTGAATGAATATTACACAAATCGTCCGAATTTCTCTCTTAATTGGATCATTAAAAATTTGTTTCAAGAAAACTGTGCGAAATATACTATTTACTGCCAGTACAGGAACCCTTACAATCATCCTGTCCGTCGCGCGCTCCGATAATCAAGTCATGGTCTTCAGGGACGGAAGGTGAGCTAATTGTCTGCGATATTTGAATATGATAACTAGTTTATTGAAATATACGTCAGACAGTGCTGAGTGTTGATGTAGTAGTGGCAACAGAGTGTTCAATATGAATATCACCAATAGTTCCAATATTACAAACTGAATGCTGTGTTTTACGTCTGTGACATCAAGGTTAGTACAAGTAGTAAACAAACATAGGAGGGAAGTACTTGACTTTACAAAGAACTCACAGGTGATGAATCAGAATTCTTCCAACATTTGAACTATATATATATATATATATATATATATATATATATATATATATATATATATATTGATTTGCAACGTTGTATACGGGTGGGTTCGCAAATGAAAACTAACTGTGCTGGTTGCACACTTGACAATCTGGCAACATGACATTTCGTAGTGATAAGTAAAGTTTCATTCAAATAATATGCTTGACATAATATATTTGGAGATGGATAATATCGATGTGTTTATAATGTGAATAAACTTTTACACAGGTTTAACAATTTTTTCTATAAATACATTTGCTTCTGCATTGAAATTTAAGCTGTTGCCACACTTTACTAACCATCTAACTTACTCTGTTAGTTTATATATTTATTCATCAATGTTCTATTATATATTTGTGTCGTTCTCTAATAATAATTGTAATTAAATTGCCGTGATTATAGGAAATCATAACGATTTTTTGTGAAATGAATCGATTATAAAATACAAGAAATGAATCGATTATAAGAAACAAATTGGGTTTCAAATGTAAAATAGCTTTGATCACGCAATGATTTGTGAATGCGGCTTACAATCCTATGGTTACCACATCGAATCCCATTAAGTCAATTTTTAATAAAAAACTTATACATTTCTACTGTAAAAATATTTTTAATCTGATGAAAAATGGTATATAGTGGAAATAGTTTACCTTCCAATGGTTAGCTGAAAATCAAATATTGAGTAAAGTTAAAATTCATTGTCATTAAGAGAGAACACTCAAGAAGATTAAAATTTTCGAGTTGGTGAAGTGAATTTATTAAAAGCAGTGTATTCAGGTGTACGTTAATTAGTGTAAAAAATGTATTATGAATCTAAGGATGCTGTTGAATAAGTCCTTAGCTAGTTACACAGTGGTAATTTGAGTTAGATGTTAGATGTAAATCACTGATTGACCTTATGATCAGATTGTAATGTTAACGCAATGCCGCATAATTATTATACATGAAAAATTTATTTACTATTATGAAAAATTGCTTGTGATTTGTGAGAAAATAGTTAAAGAATAAATGAACATAGTAATACCATAAAGTGTGGGCGTTTAATGTATACAGTGAGTTAATAAGCAGAGGGATAAAATTCAAAACGTCCACATTTTATGGTATCACTATGTTCATTAATTCTTCAAATATTTTTTCACACCTTACAACGATCCTTTAATAATTTCAAATTTATCATTTTGTGCTTTATTATAAGAGACAATGAAGTTAAAATTCACTTTATAACGGATTTTTCAGCTTATTATTATAGGGATAGTTCGTATCAGAACCAACTATCTTTCACATTTTATGTTCCTATATATTCACAATATCTTCGGCTTTAATAGCAAATCTCCACACAACCAAATTTTACAGTAGGCACAAAAAACAATGGAAGAAATTAAATTGAGACTTAACATTTTTTTGGAGGATTGAAATAGTAGCAGATATCAAAATCCGAAACAATAATTGAAAAAAAAAAACAGGTCAAGTAAATTAACATAGAGTGCGGTTAGCTTTAAACAAAATGGCGGTCTAGAGTTAAGAGGTTTTTTATGTAGACTTTCAAATTGGAACGGATTTTTTTGTCGTTACTAGTTTTTTTATTAGATACGTTCGGGAATTATCTATCTAATGGTATCAAAATGTTGATAAATGAAAAAAAATGACGTTACGTGGTTTGCGACTTAAGCTGACGATTATACTTTTTAACCTAGTCATCTTCAGCATATATTATTAACATTATAATTATAGATTAATTGCACCCAAATTCAAACCAAAGTTTTTATTTTTTAGTGTATTTTAAATAGAATATGGTTTTTGGAAAAATGTTTTCAATTTAATTTTATTTTCACTTTATGGAAGGCAATGTATATTTTCACTTCTCTACTTGACTCAAAAGGAACTTGTAATTTGGTGTTATAAACTCTTATATTCTAGCTTTTCATGGGTTCTTCGAATATTTCTACATATTTATTTATCTGAGAAATAGTTATTGGATAGCGGTGTCAAAATAATAATCTGGTGTGAATGTGACAGTATAATAAAATTTCATTTATTGTATAATCCTCCAATAAAATGTTTGAAGTATGTGGTTATTTCCTGTCATATTTTTGATTGATTTACGTTATAGAAGATTTATGGAGGTATTAAAAACGCCCAACAATAGGCAATACCATTGAATTAAGTCATTTTGCATTGTTATTGCATAATTGCTAGCATATAAATCATACCTGTTATCTCATTATTTGTAATGTCATATTTAGAAAAATTTTATGGGTATTAAAGTTGGCTCTCTATTTCAGCTCATGTAATGGAATGTAATTTTGTAGGTTGGAAGATATCTTACAGATTGGAATCTTTTCAATATACAGGTTGAATAGTATAGTGTATAAACATTTTAAACACTCAATCCCGCGTCAAAAAAATGAAGATTCAAACTAAAATATTCAAATAAAACATAGACCTGCTCTGAAATATGGTGCATTTTAAGACAATATATGAAAATTTATTGGCTCTTGTTTTAAATATGCTTGGGTATTTTTCTACATCTTTGGAACTAAATCAAATTTTGTTCTCAGTCAGTATCCGCTCCTCATCAAAGGAAATGAAAAGGGTAAGGTGGGATTTTTCTTCATAGACCTCTTTCTATGGTAGAAATTAGTCGAAGTTGGAAAATTTACAATCCTCATGTTCCTCAGTAGTTTTGTTTTTGATATGAATTCAAAATTATTGGTACAGAATGTTTCGAAATAGTGTAATTTAAACGATCTATTTCCGAGTAATTAGACCAGCAGCATAAACATCTAAAAGATGTTTATTATTGGGGGCATATCAAGTCATTCTAATCCAAAGGAAGTAATAGTCGCCAGAAGTGTGGAATCAAATGAATAAACTTCTAAATTTCTTGGTTAATCAGCCATGAATATTGTTCAAAATCAGGAAATATTCTAGTAACATAATAAAAAAACTAATCGAGTCGAATGGGGCACATTGAAAATTTAGTATAAGCAATTTCTTGCATATTTCGATATTGAAGTAGTATTGGTTAGTTATTTCTATTCTATTTTTACTGAGGATATTCCGCGTTTTAAATTTTAAAATAATCAGCTATTAAACCACATTATTTTCAAGTTGTATGCTATTCAACATAGTTTATATTACATTAATTGTACTGTTAAAACTTTTATGTTTTAAAGTGTATTAATTCATATTGAAACTTAAACAGCAAACTTGTTTTGTTCTTTTAACGAATGAATCCTTGTGATGGCAAATCCTACTACGTTATATACCTACAGATTTGAACACAGGCAATCTTGTAGGCCAATTTTTAACTGTAAATAAAGATTAGATCAAAAGAGACATAAAAAAATATTACGAAATTTCAATTTTGCCAGTGGCCTAGAATTTAAGAAGAACATCTAGTTCCTTTTGTACTCACTTGGTAGGAGATGGATATTATATTTTGACAAATTTTTATATAGCTTTCTATACTTAAAGCCATCACCAAGTATGAATAATAAAATATGCACAGTTTTGAAGAAACAATTGATATATTATTTGACTGTTTTGGTTTAAATATTTCAGGCTCATGAGTTGATATGTGACATATTTAAACCTATCAATGAATGACCTTCTGAGTTCTTCTTTACTGTATCATGCTATTATAATGTTATTGATATTTTCAATTGTTAATTGGCTGTCAATACAATGTAAGTAACATATTTCATTTATACTTATACATATTTTAAAATTTAATTCAATCAAATCGCGTCAATGTGATCTTTCACAATATCATTCACAATTCTTTTAAAAAAGTTATATGCTAAATTTTGTCTTCAATCAGTACAAATAGCTGAATGCCAGTAGTCGTTTAAATGCGTTCTAAAGTATGTCTGCTCTTTTAAAATCCAATTCAAAAGATCGAGCTTTTAAGCTCACGATAAGCTTTGTTCTTGTGAATATTTCCCGACAAACTCTTGTTCTCTTATTTTTGAAGTCTTACAATAAAGATGTCTAAAAAATGGGAATTCATTATATGTAGTTTTGTACGTTTTCGTGTTGTAAACTACGGAATACTTTGAAAAGCAATGAAGTGACTCCAGTTACTTTTTAAATTACCTGACGGAAACAAAAATACATTAAAATTGCATTGAGCTACAAAGTAAACTTTAGAGAAAAGCTTTATTGGTGTGATAGATTTATAGGTATTCTGACTGTGACAGTAGAATTGGTTAATCTATCGTATAAAAAGAAGCGACGTCGTCTTTCTACGGTTTTCGGTGTTTCTCTATTACTCCCAATTTGTTCCAAAACAAGGTAAAATGTGGGATCGTAAAATATTTGTGTTGACGGCTTCACTGAAGACCTCCGACAAAAGCAGAGTCTTTATGTAGGTTTTCTCAATTGAAAGGACACTAACCGATAAAGGATACTTTAACTACTGCCGCTTTGTAGCAATTAACTTTCTATGTGAGTGAATATATATATATATATATATATATATATATATATATATATATATATATATATATATATATATATATATAGGTATTTTTAAAAATAGTAATATGCTTGTAAGAGGGGTCAAATAAAGACGGATGATGGTTAATAACTTCCGTGCTTCGTCCAATTTAAGTACGCAAGATAGCTAATTAAATACATATTTCAACTGAACTAGTATATAATATTTTGCATGACAGTTATATATAAAACAACAATTTTCAAAGTGGGTGCCACGATCGCTTAATGGTGATCAAAAGGTCGCTCGCACAAAAAATGGATATTTGAGGAACATGTTTTCAAGCAAATGAATATCGTTTTTCCGGCCAGTGAGGAAAATATTAACTGGTCAATATTTTGCTATTCTGATGACACGTCTTGATGTCGAACTTGAAGCAAAACGACCTTATTTGTTTAAAAAATAGATTTCTCACATCACCCGTCTGCCCATTCCTGCAAAAACATTATCCAAACTATGAAAACGAATTCAAACAAAAGAAGAGGTGATAGCAGATAAAGACGCGCAAAACGAGAAATTATAAATATTCAATAATATTTCCTCTGAAGATGTACTAGAATTATTAAAATTGGAAATCAGTGAAAGAAATAATTATCTTTCAATATATTAGACGCACATAATATATCTACAAAATTTTAATCACACTATCGGTGGCTACGTCTAAAAACACCTACCATATGCTTCGCAAACGGGAGTGAGGATGGCGTCAGATAGAATCCGCTGGTGCGTGCATAGCCAACCAAGTAACGGTAGTGGCTCATGTTAGCTTCAGATTGAAATAGAGCTATGGAATGAGAAAAACCATTCCTAATAGATCCAACAAGATGGAAACTTGTCAACGGATTTTGCCTTTCTTCTTGCGATTAATTAACCAGCCTATAACTTCAAAACAGCTAATGGTAAAAAAGATCAATTTTCTCTTAAATGTTTCATTTTTCCACCAGGTATATACAACTTTGTATTATAATGGTTATAAAGATAGGTATCATTTTTTAAAAAATTTACGTTCATAAAGAATAATGTTAATACAAAAACTCACCAGTTTAAGTAGAGCTACTTCTTACAAATAAAAATCAGAAGTGGAATCAGAAGATGAACTGATGCAATCAATACTCACAATCACAGACTTGATCATTTCATCAGTAATATTGTTCAACTCCCTCATTTCCTCTTCTTCTTTAATCGTATGATTAATTGAACATTTTCCACGCATCACATTATTTACAGCCTCTAAAAACAACTGTTTAGCATAACACATTTCAAAAAAATTTTCTGTACCCATGTCAGTTCAATTGGGTTTAGTACGCAATGATATGGTGGAGATCTAACCACCGTCATTCCAGGATTTTCTGCGATTTCATCATTTCCATATTTTTTGAAATTCTCTTTATGAAGGAAACACAAAGAATACAGTTCTTTTCTCGCAGAACAATTAATATTCTTTAAATTTAGTCAATTCCGTAAATCTTTTTTTAACCTCTTGGTTGTGGAAGTATTTTTCTAAAAGTGTCGAGAGGCAACTTGCATTTTTCATTACTATCATACAGTTCTGAGGAAGAAGATCAATCATTTCGAACTATTCTTTAAAAAAATCAGCATTCATGTCCTCATAGTAGTCACCGGAACTGGTAGATTCAAAAATAAAAAAACCACATTTAGCAAAACCGATATAGATCCGCGCCTCTTCACCATTGGTGGATAAAAACCAGGTGATAAATTATTTGAAAAGCCTGTTTTCGAATTGTAACTGTTTCATATAATCAAAATTAATTCGATGTATATGCTCTCATTGTTCCATATTTTATCTGAATAAAATTTATATCATCTTTGATTTCTTATTTCTTTTGTAGTCCTTAGGTAATTTCTTCTCCATAGTAGAATATTGTTTTTTTCTATTGGCATAGACTTTCTAGAATGTTTCTATCAAAAACCTATTACCTTTAAAAGTCCGACTCAGTTCAGGGTAATCCTTATCTTCTCGAACCTTATAAGAACTTTGTGTACTGTCGGAAATTCCTTTCTATACTTTCCGTCGAAATCTTTCTTCCAAATTATTTTCTTTTTCAACAACTCTGTAAATCATAGATTTCCCACCACCAGCGTACTACTAACTAATTACTCTGTGTCATCAACACTTTTACATAAATGTTTTTCTGTAAGTGATTTAAAACAATTAAATATAAATATTTTTTCATTAACTGTTGAAGGACCAATTTTTCAGCGTTTCCGTGGCCCTTCCAATTTTTTTTTCATAATCATTCTAGAATTCTTAATACTGCTCATTGCAAGTTGCACCTAAACTGAACTGTTAAGAATATAACAAATTCTTCGAATTAAAATAAAAGAAAATTTGTAATCTTCCATACACTGGGATTTTCTACAGTCCAAACCTTTTTACTATAGTTTTGGATTAGTAATTAGTTTTATCACTCCCTCGTACATGAAAATAACTATAAGGATGTTTCTGTTGACAAAGGTCGATCGGCCTCACATTTGCTTTTCGGATAGATGTCCCATAATCATTCAAACAACGAATACTTGTTAAAATGAATTTGCATTTGGTAAGTGGAACGGGTCTACAAAACACTTTTCTACAAAAATTAGTATTAACATTAATCAAATGAGTTATTTTTGGATAAAAAATATGTATTTCAGCGACCCAATTTTGAGTTTTTCTTATATATCTTCCTTTTTTTACATACAGATCTGATGGTGTTAAAAAGCTTGCATTTTCAGCATTCTTTCAACTTGTTGCTGTAGTATTTTATTGAAATACATTAAATACAGTAAATATTTTTTTATATGATAATTATTATTTTTTTTGGAAATGAATTTACTTAACCAAGTCCTCGTTATTGTTAATTATTATTGCATAATATAGTTAAACAAGAAATTACAGTTTCTATTATATTTATTTTTCAGAAAGGTAGGTACTTCATCACATGTCACATAGGAATGCAACGATACATTTCATTAAGGAGTTATGTAAATGGGCATATATTGTGAAGTCTTTGTACTACACTGTATCTTGACATTGTGCATTTCCCTTTTGGAAAGGGATAATGATATACCTTATTAACAGTTAGACTGGTATGTGCCTTGGATGTTTAAAGTACCATCATCCTCTTTGTGAGAAATATAATCCTTATAAAAATGTCTATTGAATGTGTTTTATGCACAGAAAGAAGATAAGATCTTTTGGAATATAATTTGATTGATATCAGGTTTTAGTTGAAGTTTATTAGGACATGTTTGTTCACGAGAGCATTTCTTGTGGGGGATTATTGCTGACGAATGGACAGTCCGATTTTTTTTTATTCAATAACATACCCTATACGATAACTTCATGATGACTTTTATAAATTATAATCCCAACAAGAATTCCAAACATTGAAAACATATTTCTGTCAAGAAACAATAGATAGGTAATTACGTTATAAGTTTTCTTATTTAGATGAGTTAGGTTGAAATGCCTCCATGTATATAAAGATTAAAAATTTAAAGTTTAGTTTTTAAAAAGTTTAACAGAAGATTAAGAAAATGACGAGAAATATCCCGATAAATGAATGAAAAGTTAGCAAATCAGTTCAAATAATAGCATATACAAATGAAATAGTCTAATAGCAAGAAAAGAGAATAATTGAACCGAATGTTTAATATAATAGGACACAAAACAAAAAGGGAACAATCCAGAAACAAAATGTACCCGATGAAAAGCAAAACACAAAAGTTTCTCGAAATCAACATTGTATATTTATGGATTAGAATAATTCGAATGCTATAATATACAGAAAAATATATACATATATATATATATATATATATATATATATATATATATATATATATATATATATATATATATATAAATATATATATATATGGTACGGCAGACTGTTTTATGTTTTGATGTTTCGTTTCTCTTTTGTTTTTTAACTGATTGTAGTATCTGTTTATCCTTTTCTTGAATATGTTATTTATCATTTTTTCCGGTTAATTATTTTTTTTTCGATGCAGTTTATGCTTTTTGGATAGCGAAGCATCTAAATTTATGATTTAATAGATGGATAGATCTATCAGCCAAAGTTTATCAAGGAAAAATTAATTTTCCTTATTAGAACAAAGTTCTATTTTAATTTTATTCTAATTTTAATAATCAAATATAATATTTTGATAAAGACTTAAAGAAAAGTCGAAACGTCAATTTTTATCTATCTTTTAAAAATCATTAAATACCAATTTTCAAACAGAAGAGACTTAAAATCAAGAACATTTAGTATTAATATATTAAAAGGTCTAAGAAATAAGAAATTTATATATATATATATATATATATATATATATATATATATATATATGTATATATGTATATATATATATTAGAGGCTTCGGTAAATCTTGCTTTGTAAAATATGGGCATGTTTCGAATACTAAATCTACAAAGTGTAAATATTTTAAAATAAAGAACTATTTTTACTTATTGGCCTGCACTATTTATTCACAGACTTTTCAACAATTCTATTGTCAACAACTACTGACTATTGCTCCTTTCAACAATAACATTTGTGACTAATATTTATTACTTTATTGCCATGTATAATTTTCTTACGTTTATGCGTCATACTCTTTACCTAAGAGTGCGGTAGGTCTAACGTATAACAATACAAAGAAATCAATAATGACAATATACTGAATTTATTGTCACATTATAGCATAAACCTAAGATGTTTCTTCCACGCTTTAACGTCTATAGCAATATTTTCAATACAAAACCTCCTTTAATTGAGAAGTGACGTTCAACAACAATAGAAAAATGAACACATGTTTCGATTGTGCCTGTTTAAAATTGTCCTCAACAGAACTAGTCCAGTCATATTTTTCAAATATATACTGGTCTTTTATCTGTAGTTCCACACCCATAAAGAATAATTTATTGTCCTTGATTTGTTGGTAATGTGATATACTTACATCAAGAATAAAATAGTAAATTACACTCGTAATAAATTTTAGGTATTCAGAAAAATTAATATTATTTGATGGCACTGTAGCTCAATAAATATGTAGGTATCTGCAAAAAGTGGTTGTCGATCTCTGTATGTGGCAAATCGTTCCAAGCAACTAATAACTTCGTGAATTTATATCGCCAGAGTGTTTGATTTGAAGTTCAACTTTTATGAGCTGGGTAGCTACTTCTAAACATTGTGAATTATTGAAATTTGAATCAAATTCACTAATCTGGACAAATATATTATCAAGGAGGAATATCTCCATGAAGGAGCTATTCTCAAAAAACTTGACAGATGGCAAGTAGAAACGCAAATGGAATTTAGAGTAGTACGGAGATTGCCAAAATCACAAAAATACTTACTTTACCAATAAATAGCGGAAAAAAATGCTAGGACAAGTGCTTACGTTTTAATGAGATTATATCAACTAGGGCATGTATGTATAGTTCGGGTTATCATATACAATACCACCAAAAAGAAATAAATATTGTGTCCCCCTTGTTTTACTGTGGCATTGGGAATGTAAAGATGTTAATTTTTCATTTCGTACACCCCAGGTATAATGCTCTGCATAGCAAAATATGCATGCTACAATCTCTGCTAAACATGGTGTCTTTACGCGGTAATGCCTCCAAAAACTCCCACTACACGTATTCCCACGTAGGTTCATGTATTCATTAGATCTTCATCGATTATGTCCCAAGTGTACATTTTCCTTCGTGAATTATTCCAATAATTGATTTCTTTCCAAATATGTCTACTGTTGTCTCTATTGTCCTGTGACCTATTCCACGCTAGGATTGGGATCCTAATCCTAAAGTTGACTACTATTTTCTTTCTGGTCACTGGCCCTAAATAGTATTTGCTCTCAAAAACGATAGATAAACTCAGGTTCTCGTGTTTGTTTGTTTTGACGAAAAGTCAAAACAAAATTCTTTATTATAGAGAAGTTGTTGATGTATCCAAAGTGACATAAACGAGTTCGTCTCCTTAGAAAATAGTTTTTTTGACATGCGAATTCACGGAAAAGTTGACATTGTATT
This sequence comes from Diorhabda sublineata, assembly GCF_026230105.1. Classification (NCBI taxonomy): domain Eukaryota; kingdom Metazoa; phylum Arthropoda; class Insecta; order Coleoptera; family Chrysomelidae; genus Diorhabda; species Diorhabda sublineata. The sequence continues at coordinate 11,063,166 of NC_079485.1, read as the reverse complement.
ATCAGCATTTATTAATAGAATCAATTCATCGCCGACGGATAGGATCTGCTTCCATTATCAGCATAGTCATCGACCAACCTCCCACATATTATCACGTCAATCGATCGATGAAAAATTGGCAGGTATATTGAGAAAAGGTTCATTATTTCAAATTGATATCTATCTTAAACTAACAGCAACTTTGAATATGTTCGAAAATACGTTGCACTATTTGAGTAATTTTAGAAGAGATTTTGAAAGTATGGGATTATATTCTAAAATATGAATTTTTCCCTCTAGTTAAGAAACCATTGCTTACCGACATTTCCGGCAATGACACAATATCTACATATCAATTCGTCCTATTTCCTATTCACATAATAGAAATAACCATCCGCAAATATCGTTGTTGTTGTCGTACCGGGTCATGTCGATGTGTGTAAAAACGCTTTAACTTTGATTACAGTCGTACATCCAAAAAGTTTTACGTAATTGGGTACAACTTTTGATTCAATATCCTCCGGGGCTTCATATTACACCTACTAGCTCGAATCAGAAACAGCAATTGAAGAGCAAATATCGTCACGGTATCTATTCCAATGGAATGAAAAGTATTATAAACGTTGGGGATTTAAGGACCTAGCAAAGGAAAGCAAACATATGTAAACAAATTCAATTTTACTGAAACTGAAAGTGTATGGTGTGGGTGGATAATCCCTTTTTTGTAGTTACTAGATTCAGGAAATTACGCTATAAAGTTAGAGTAAACACTCAATCATTTCTGGAACATACGAATTGAAAATGGATTATCCTATTTTTTTAGAAAACACCGTACAGCGGCTGCAGACTATTTCTCACCAAATCTTCCACTGATTCTATTTAGAGACAAATCATTGGTACATTTTATTACTTTTTACGATTTGAAAAAGTACATTTACAATAACCATTTACTAGAATTGTTGACAATAACATATCTATATTTGGTTACCAATAAATGTCTTATAGTTTTAAGACAGTATGTTCTTTCATAAGAAATTCAATTTATGTTTCATGTGTGGGTTTTATTGCACTTTAAATCAGATATCTAAATTGAATTTAATTGAAACTAAAATATTAAAATCCTAATTATACAGTTTATGAAATTAAAAGTAATTAAATTAACTTTATGAGCACATCTAGAGATCTAGCTTTACAACTCATACTAATTTATAATATGTCGTACAATGATATGCCATCTAAAAGTCGTATAGTTTGCCTTTTTCAATTAACAATAAAAATATATACAGTAAATGTTTCTTCGGCGACAAAAGGTTGGTTAAATCCAATTAAGATGAAGATTTTTCCAAATATGAAACACTAAATATCATCAATAGGATCATTAAATAAACCAATTCCAAGATTCCACTCGTCAAGCTAGCATAATACTTTGCTTTCGAGATATGAGTTAGGCTAAATATCCATGTAGTCCCAGCTTACATATAGAGATTATAGAATGTCAATGTATGATTCCATCTTAAACAAAAATATAAGTTTTCTTCAGCCTAAAAAATATGTTCACAATTTTTCATTCATTGTTATTATTCAGTTGTTTTAATTCTGTTAGAACCAATTATGAATATTTTTATAGATATAATCAAAATAAGCTTAATGAAAGTAATAGATGAAACAATACTATCTGAAAACATAGTTAACACCAGAATAAATGAAGAGCAAAGCAAATTATGAGGCATTAAACTCTTGCATAATAAATAAACTGACGATGGTCAATAATTGAAATTTTTATTCTAACACATTCTAACAAGTACAAAACTCAATATTATACTGATTAAAATTGTACATAACACCACCAATGACGACAATGAATCTGTAAAATTCTTGGGGCTTGTTGTAGACAATTCTTTGAAATGGGAGTTACATATTGCTGCTTCATCTAAAAAATTAAGATCTGCCTGTTTTGCACTAATATCAGTTTCCCAAGAACTAAATTTATTCACTTCTATAACAGTTTATTATGCCCTTATTGAGTCGCATCTCCGATACACTCTTCCCTTCTGGGGTACGTGTGGTGCGACCCAATTTGAGCGAATCTTCAAACTACAAAAGAGAGCTGTTAGATATTTACTCAGACTAAATAGCAGGGCTCACTGCTGGGACTTCTCTAAAAGATTTAAAATATAGACTCTTCCTTCCTTATTCATCTTGGATTCCGTTTGCCTAATTCGTAAACACGCTCCTCCAATTTTAGAAAGGTCGTGTCCGCTTAGGAACGACCTTTACCTACCTACTCCACGTTCAGAATTAGTTAAGGGCTCAATACTTTACAATGCAAAAAATACACAATCATTTGCCAATTGAAATTAAATCTATAACATCTTTTCCCATATTTCGCAATCATTTGAAGGCATATGTACTGGAAAGTGCCTTCTATTATATAAACGACTAATTTTGATTCGGAGTATGACTACGTACTGTTTTAATGTTGTTATTGATTTTTAATACAAATTATTCCCTATTTTAGGATTGCTGTATAGTTCAGACATTACCTGGTTTAATTTTGACAGTATATACATGTAATGTATATTATATATAAAAATTTTGAGATGTTGATTTTAAAATGTAATTTCATAATTAATTGTAGTTTTCTTGCGTGAACTTTATATTTAGATTTTATTTTATTGGTGTCTTTATTTAGTTATTCCGTTTCTTATTTTTTTACAAGCTATTGTCTGCAAATTGTAAGCAGTTTTTTGACAATAAAGCATTTCTTTCTCTCTCTATCAACTTTTTATAGATTTAAAGCAAACTAATGATTATATAAATAAACAAACGTTGCACTATTTTTTAAATTACCTTGAACAACAATAAGACTTGTTGAAATTGAAATAGTTAAGTTAAAATACAGGTTCTCAAGAGTTCTCAAGAAACTTAAGAATCAACACGGTGTCAAGACAAGCTGATAGTCTGTCTATATTCTTTTTAACTTTGGTTTGTTACATGTAATGAGGAAAATTCTAGTTGGAGGAAAACAATTATGATCTGAACTGATCTTTCCAAGTTTTTGCATTTGTTGATGATGTGGACTTGAGAGAAACGTGCCCAATTAATGACTGCAGGTATGTAAAAGAAGTGGCCCTTAATTGGGGGCTTAATTAACAAGGGAAAAACCGAATATCTTCTAATACACAGAGGAAAAAGAATGGCCATAGATGCAATAAATGCTGAACTTGGCTTTGAAAAGATGACGGAGTTTGGATGTTTTGGATCAATCCTCCTTGAAAAAAATGAATTTGACTCGAAGATTAATGCTGGGCTGGTTGTTAGCAAGCGATGCTACGTACTTTTCACTGATTAAGTTACTAAAAATCCTCTCTATTACCTGGAAACATTGAAGTTATATGAAAAATAATAACACCTACTGTCAGTCAAAACTGGGTCTACCACTTAAAAACAGGGTGAAGTGCTAATTAGGCAAATTCCAAGAAAAAAATAAGGATTCGTGAAACATGGAAGTATTTGGATAATTAGAATTAGTTTACAGTTAAGTGAGATTTACAGAGAAAAAGATATGAATAAAAGTTGAAAATTGGAAAAAAATAGGCCAGGAATGTGTCGACTAGAGAGCCGAAGATTGAATGAGTGAGAATTTATGAGTTGAGTCAGGTCTTAAATTTTAAGAATTCGATTTAATTATTTCTCCAGTTATATGGATGTTTACTTAAAACCGTCTTATTTAACGCTCAAGCACACAAAAATATGTGAATAGTCTTATCTAAATTAGATTATTGTATCAAGTTTTGTTAAAAATTTGGAAAATAATGACAATTGAAGAACGTTATAATTCGGGCTCATTTCCGTCTTCGATCGATCACTGGGTATATGCAGTTAATGAGCAATTCGTATTATTTATTACTGTCTACATAACATGTATCTAATAATATGAATCTATGGAATGGAATTTCGATGTACTTCAGTTTTAATATTATTATTTTACAACTAAAAATAAGTAAAAGAGCTGTTATTGCTTATATGGTTACGTCGGACGCATAAAACTGAAACATATTCAGAGACTTTTAAACCAGAAAACGTCGTTTAAATAATAAAATTCAAGTTAAACGGTACGTAAACGAATGATATTTTATTCATAGATTTTATGTCAAGTGCACGATCGTTTTTCAGTTGGATATAATGTCCATACGGTTGGGCGCTGACAAAAGTTCAAGTGGTCAGCTTTTAGAAAGAACCCCTTAAAATGTCCTTTTCCCAAAAGCTTGACTTCCTTTCTTTATAACCACTCTTTTCCATTCAAAGGTTACCCAAATATATCTTGAATGCTACATTTGCTTTTTATTAATCTGACAAAAACATTGATACATACATCCACTTATTTTAAATAGGAGAAAGAGGGAAAATCGGTTAGAAATTTACCAAAAAATTAGTTACAAAGAAATTAGACACTGTTGTGACTAAATAGCGGATTTATATGCGAAAAATTGTAATGCAATCTGAGCATAGATATGTATATGCATTCAAAGTAAGCACTAAAATTCAAAAAATGCACAATTTTTATATATTTTATGCAATAGGTTACAATTTTATTACATTTATTTAGATATTTGATATTATTCTAATGAAACTCAGAATATATTCTATTATAATTTATGACAAGGTGTTTTTGCAAGTTGTTTATGGCCTTTTATATGACAATATATTTTTATGATTCGAAAAACTCCTTTCAACATATACCAAGGTAACTGGAGCATACTTAGAGTGAACTAAATCTGAAAATTCTATACCTACATCAATTTCAAAGTATCCATTCATAATTTCTTAAATGTATTCGAGAGTTGTGAAGCCACAGTTTTTTTATAAAATGTATAAATATTTTATATTCACTAATATGAAATTCGGCTGAAACTTTTGATATATTTTTTCAAATTTTAACGAATTCTACGAAAAATATTTTTCGCTGAATTTTTTCTGGTTTTCACTACAAAACTGAATCATTTTGATAAAGGTTAGTTGATTTGCCAATGAAGTTTTTTTAATATATTTTATGCACTTGTCATAGAACTGTTTCCAGTATTGAACCTTAAAAGCAATTGATTATTTGCTAAGAAATAAAAGATTGCTGCTTCCAACCAAGTTCCTCATCTAGTCAACACTGGTTAGTAAAGATACACTCGGCATTCTTTTCCTGTAAATCTGAATCTGTAGAGGACTACTGACAAACAATTTTTTAAAGCTACTAATTCGTACATTCACATAAAAAAATTTACATTCACAATAAATAAATGTAGTTAGTAGCATAAAATTTCTTACGATGCAAATATGGAAATAAAACTCTTATTGTTTGAACGACTAAGAATTTGATTATCAATAAAATGTAGATTGTTAAGGATAGTGAATTTATACTGGTTTTCATGATTTATTGAGTAACAATAGTCACTGACATTTTGAAATAAATATGAGGGTGAATGATATTAAGTAGTATATTGCATTTTAATCGTTGTCGTATGTCAGGCTGAGGTCTGTTATTATAAGCCAAACATACTCTTTGTATCGCCTTTTTCAAAGCAATTTATCATTTAAATAACAACGAAAGAGTAGTTTTCAAACTTACACTTTCAAACTGGTAATTACGACTCAATGAGATTTCAGCTGCCTGCGATTTTACATTTCCACTTCAGCACGCCCATGGAATAATTTGTCACGTAAATCAAGAGGGTTAATTTGATTCTAATATGTTTAATAACAAGCACAGGAAACAGAAATGATTTAACTAGGGACTTTTTTATCGATAGAAAGCAATTATTTTCAAATAAAATGCAATCGTTGGCGGTTAACTGGAACTAATGATATATCAAATTTATTTTAATTAAAAGGGTGAGATATCAATTGGTATTTGTTCAACATTCACTAACTATGAAATAGAAAGCGTTTACTACAATAATTATTGTTACAAATACTTTCGTATGTAACACATCATTCAATAAGTCGTGTGACTAACTAAGAAAAACCTTTTTTTCCGAAAATGTGCTCTTCTTCAAGAGCAATACAATCATTCCAACGCTTTTCTAACTTCTCGATGCCATGCTTGTAGAAGGATTTGTCTTTTGCCTTGTAATGGGCTTCAGTTCTAGCAATTGCTTCTTCATTTGAGCTGAATTTTTTCCCGACGAGCATTTTTGGAAATTAGCGAATGGCCAGTAGTTACTGAAGGATAAATCTGGACTATAAGGTGGATGAGGAAGCAATTAGAATTAAAATTCGTTCAATTCAACCATCGTTGCCATCGAATTGAGAAACGGTGCATTGTCTTTGTGATACAATGGTTTTTTTTCGATACATGAAGCCGATTTTTCTTGATTTTTGCATTCATACGATCCAACGCAGTTGTTTGTTCATTTTGGAGATAGTCGATGAACAATATTCCATGTGCAACCCAAAATACTGAAAACATAACCTTCTCAGCTGACTGTTGTGTCTTTGGACGCTTCGGACATGGTTCGCCGTCTGTAGTCCACTCAGATGTTAATCGTTTTAATTCTAGAGTGAAGTGATGGATCCATATTTCATCCATTGTCACATATCGACGCAAAAAATTTGATTTATTACGTGTAAACATGGCCAAACATTGCCCTGAATCATCAACACGTTGTTGTTTTTGATCGATTGTGAGTAAATGCGGCACGCACTTTGAAAAAGCTTTTTCATTTTTTTTATATACATGGATAGAGTCACTTTTTTGATTTGGAAAATTTTGCTTTTTTGATATCGAGTCACAGCACAATCACTTAAAATTTGATTGAAAATTTGTTTAGTCGATTTTATTATCAAATAATTAACCGTATCAAGCAATCAATACTAATTTTTTTCTTAGAAAACTGTTGATTCGTCGTTGAAACTCATCTATAAAACTCCATATATAGATCTAATCTTTTCTTTTTTTCGAGATTTGGAAATATATCTAAGGGGTACACCGCATCCAGCAGAATTTTTAAAGTGGTCTACGAAACAAAAAAAAGTGCGGGAACCATTAAGATAGGAGAATATAGTTTTATGATCAAATTACGAATAAACAAGACACAATCAACATTAAATAGTATAGAAAATTTTGTTTTCTGTTGAGGTAAATCGATAAATCGATATTAAGCGGATGGATCCAAGTTGCACGAGGAAAGGCCATGGGCAAGGAATGTATGAAATCAAGCTACAGGAGCAATATTCGCTGACGAAATTCACGATTGGCTAATTTGTTTCTTACCCTATACATGGTAATGTTGCGGATAGAGACATCTACTTTCAACAAAATGTACGCGTTCCCATGTCACAAACATATTCCTGAGTATCTTGATTTTGTGAAGATGGATAAGTAGATGGGGCGGTGGAGGTTTTTAGACAAACCGGCAATTTTCGAGGATATGAAAGTTCGAATACGACTGTGAAAATTTTTCTGCCGTTTTCAAATCGAATTTCTATCACCTTTAGGATATTGTCAAATAGTCAATGAAAATTAAGATTATCACATTTGATTACTAATTTTTCGTAACTTTATTACTATTAATTATCTTATAATATTACCATTTAACAAAATCAGCAATGATTCATATCTCTTAATTTATTATTGTATGCAAAATTGTAAATATTAATAGATGGAGGCAATCATTTGAGATAAATCAATATTTGAACTACTGAATTTATTCCAAATTACAGACGACTTCCTTTGTATATGAAAGTCCGACTGAGAATAATGAATTTTCCACTGTTATAGTTTGAGGTTGGAATGTACATAAGCGTATCATGTGTCAAGGGTTTGAAGAAACGCTAATTGACGGAAAAATTTAGAAGAATGCAGTTTTTGACATTAACCATTTGTACGTCTTGTAAACAACACTAATTTGAATCTTCATTATGTTATTGACAATAATGCATATCATAATAACAGGTATGTATTATACTCGTCACTAATATTCACTGATTTTTCCAAATTGGTTACCTCATCAACAACTATGTACTAAATTTTTTTTACTACTATTTCCAAGCACTTTTTTTATCATTTTGAATCTACTCATTTTCCTCGCAGCATAGCTCCTTACTTTCAGTCAAAAAGCCGGAACAACTTCCATTCACTGTTTTAGAGTGGAAGTTTAGTAATTGTATAATTTAGCCCTTCTATCAAAAAAGATTTCTATCGTGCCGCAATATATGAAAAATCATACTTCAGCGATGTAATATAATTGTGACAAAGTGTGTTTATATGTGCTCCATTCGATACAGTAATATGGCGAATTATCCATAGATTATACCAATCTGAGATCCTAGAAAGCCATTTGTCAAAAACTTTCTTCACTGTCTATGACAGTAGTAAAAAGTCTGTAATACAGAAGAAGCTCTTAGATAAGTAGGATGTGACCTCTATGGATCTAAATAGTGTATAATTTGAAAATTATCTCTTTTCTGTACTTATCTCTGAATCTACATTTTTTTAAAATAACGTCTCCGATCATATAGTATCAGCTTAAATTGTCTATTTGAAATTGGCAAAACTTTATAAGTTCAATAATTTTACTTGTATTTGCCTATTTTTTCATTTATTTTTAGGACCTTTGGCAGTATTGATTTCATCATATATTCGACTATTTGTATTTTGCCTCAATTTTTTATAAAAAACTCAAAAAGTTTCATAAGGATAATTCTCAAAATTTGTTTTGTTTGAAATCTTCTAAATTGTATATTAGTTTTAGTTTATATTATAAATTTCAATCACTGGTACATATTTATTAATATTATATGAAATTTTCAAGTACAGAATAAAACGGTTATTTATGCTTACGAAAAGCGCTAATTTGGCATTTTCGGCATAAGTGGTGGAATAATCTAATGTGATTCGGTAGTGAGTTACAATTGTCTCGCGTAGCACATAAAACACTGTAAATTAATTACTCCACTGAAATATTATGTAAATTATTCGGAGTAACCCTTTTTAGATTTACGATAGGCTCTAAGGTGTCGACAAACTAAATTGACTGTGATTGTTTATGGATTCGTATGTTAATTTATGGCCGGTCAATTGACTGAAAGAGTTAGGCTATCTCTGTATCTAAATTTTGGAAGAGATAAAATATGTAAATAAATATTTGCAATTTAAACGACGTCTTCAGATAAATGTATAAGAAGGTTTTCTAAATAAAGCGGGAATAATACGCGAAATTACGGCGACAATCTAAATCACCTTATGAAAATCATACGTTTTAAAATTTGAAAGTTATATTGAAAATATCTTCTAAAAGGTTCTCAATAAAGAAGGATTACATATGATATATACGAATAGGACTGGGCTATATTTCTGATATATACGAGGTGTGGTTAGTAGGTAAATCGACACTACTACAAAAAAAGTACTCATGCACCAAAGGTTAGCGACTGTCAGCTGTTTAGCTCGTAGCCTACTCTCTCGAATGCGTGTCTGTAAACAAATCAGTGTAGTCGTCGCTTTCGACGGTTTTTTTATGCTTTGACATAAAAATGAGTAAGAATAGAGCAACGGATTGTTGTGTATGGCAATAATTGTTATCCGCGTCCACGTGTTTTTGAGTGGCTTAAGCGTTTTTAAGATGGTCTAGAAGATGTTGAAGGTGATTCACATCAGGGTCGCCCTTTTACGTCAAAAACGGATGAAAATATCGAAAAAGTCGATTATCTCGTCGGCTTAGTATTCGTGCCATTGCTGACTCTATACGAATTGACAAAGAGTGTGGACGGCAAATTTTACATGAAATATTCAGCATGCGAAAAGTGTATGCAAAACTGGTATCTCATTTGAAATAACAAGATTTTAGTTTGTTGAAACTGTGGCGCGTGTCTTGAAAGAACTGACAGAAAAAGATTTCCTGCACTGATTCGAACAATGATTCGCATGGAGCGATATAGGGAGGAGTATATATTGAAGGTGACAATAAATAAGTATACATAGTATCAAAATAAAAAAAATATAGCTAGCAGTCTCTTCATTTTAAAGCCACACCTCGTGCTTTCGAACCAAATGAGATGCAAATATAAATCTTTTCCTGTCAATATAGGGCATATCATGTGGAAATAGTATATGAATTACTTTTCACGTGCTGTATCTTTCAGATATTGCACCCTTGATGACACCACAATAGCAATTGGAATTCTTATCAAAAAACCAATGAAATGTTTGAAGCTTGGTTTATGCAGTCAAAATTAAAACTAAATTAAAATTAACATTAAACTAAACTTTCTTGTTAATTTTTTGATTTGTGCAGTTAATTAAGAATAAATTACTGGTAAACCAATAGAAATTCCCTGTATAAGTCCTTTTTGTTATAAAAATGTAGAAACCTCCTGACACTGTCTATCAGTGTATCATCATCTAAAGGACATTGCTAACTTTCAAATATTGTCCTTTCCTGTTTTTTTGATATCAGTTTTAAAAATAAAACACCACAGCTCAATAACGCGAAGAATATTTCCATAATCAAAGAACAAGGATGTTATAAACAAAACAATACCACAAATACAGACTGATTTAACGTATTCTGTCCTCATAACCTCACAAAATTAAGGAATTAAACTGATAAGTTGGCGAACTCTTAACGAACGGTTAATTTTCTTCATGAACTACAAGTACCAATTTTGGCTGCATAAGCTAAGCTTAAGTCGATCAAATTATATAAGATGAAACTGAATGAAAGTTTAACCATTGACATTCAAATTACCAATTACAGGATTAAAAAAAAGAAGATCAAGAAATGAGAAGAGCTAGTTTCCAAAAGAAGTATTGTTAACAATTTTTAAGTTGTTCACGGACAAACTCATAAAATATGAAAAGATAGTTGTACTTGTTTAAATATATCTTTTAGTGAAAGTAACATCCAAATAATTGACAGGTCTTAGATATTGTAGATACATTCTCAGAGATCTGTAAAAAGGTTCTCTATCAGATAGCAAAGAAAAGCCTAAATCATGTCAGTTTGAAGCTATCGAGTTTGTTGACAATACTGACATTTTGCAATGGTTCAAAGATATTCAGATAACAGATTAGAACGAAAAATAGTGCTCGATTATTGTACATATTTCATTGCATAGTATAAATCAGCTATAAAGATAGATGTATGTAATGCCACGGTTTGCATAACTTTCCTATTAATTGAGGACCAAAAGTCAAAAAGGGTTTGTAATAGAAAAACAAGCCGCACCACATCCTTATTAACTCACATAATTTAGTGTGAAAATGCGAAATTTTTTATACAAATTCCTCGTATAGTGGGACCAATCAGTAAGAATACAGTTTCGTATATTTGAAGTACTAAGCAGCGTAGAAATTATTATTGTTAATATATTCTTTTCGAACCACTGTCATCTGCTCTATAATTGCCATCTCTATGTCAGGAATGGTGACACCTGACAAACTGTTTATTTTATTTTCGGGAAGAATCACCGCATGGTGTTGAATCTAGTGATAGTGGACCCACACAATGGAAGGAAACATTGACCGTGATGATGCTAAACATTGAGAGGATACGTAAGAGACTTTGACAGGAACAATAAATCAGCGTTATTCGTTAGGAATCGATAAAGGCATCCAATGTTTCAATGAATATATATACCATCGATATTGTTCAATATCTGCGAATTTGGGAATATATGTTAACTGGTGTTGAATATGGTGACTGATATTGTAGTATTTAGCATTATCTAGATGCGAAAACAGCTTGACTTCTCCGGTAGCATGGAGGGAGTTCTAGGAAATATCGCTGATGGCTGTTGCTCTTCAGTTTACTGCTAAAATTCTATTCTTTTTATGTACTCGCGCTGTTATTTTCTTTTATAGAGAGCCTAGGTCTCTCTAGATAAATCTAATATTTGTCATACTATTGTAAGCATCAAATTCTGTAATAGTTTGCATACGAGGTGTAATCAAAAATAGCAACAAATTTTTTTTATCAAAAACAAAGTATCAAGATAATAAAGAATTTGAATGAATATCATTGAAAGTATTTACTTTGGCTAGCAATACACACATCCTAGCGTTAAACTTATATCTTGAAGTATTTTTGGAAATTTTCGTTTGGAATAGCTTTCATCCGCTCTGTCGTGGCTTTCTTAACGTCAGAAATTGGATCAAAACGTTTCCTTTAAACCCTTTTTTGCAAAAGAGTCAGAACAAGCACTGTAATGATGAAAAAAAATGATAGTCCATTTTCCTTTGTTAATCGTTCAAATCGAAAAGCTTCTTCGACCATTCTTTGTCTTTTCCTGACTTATGTAGTTAAAGCAGCTGTAGTAGTAGACTGAAAAGAAAAACAGGTTAACACATGTCACTGCTTCTATAAATACATAAGGTTGTATAACACAGTAGTTGAAACAGACAAGGGTGATTAATTGCTGCTATAAATATTCAGTCACCTAATTTTTTGATCCTACCTCATATATTCATCTTAAATTCGGTTACTTCCACAGTACACATTTTTGTAAACATAACCTCTTTATTTTGTGGATATTTAACTTAATTTTTCCATTTCATTTATTAATTTCGCTTTTAAACTGATTCAAAATAAACATAAAATTCTTTTTTGTTTGCTATAGAAAATATTCAGTGAATTATGCAACGTACCGCTACTGTTTTCGTCTTGAAGATTGTGTCATTGAGGGCAGATCATTTTGGAGAGCTAGTTGACTATTTCTTAGGCGCCGTAAATGGGAATCACGAACTTCAAACTGGAATGTTATGGCATATGCTCCATCACTAACTGAGATTTCACTTACCCTTGAATGGACTTTTCTCATTCGCTTACAACTTTATGATTGTGGAAATGATAGTAGTTTTATTTTTATCTGCGTGTTTGTGAAGAAGGCCGCTGTCAATATATCCAGTAAAAATATATAGTTGGAGATACATGGAAATGAAATGTCATAACAATCAATGATGGAAATGTCTATGACTTTATATTAATAATTTCTCATTCTTAAGCAGATATACACAGAAAAGACTAAAATTTGTATTAATACTAAACAATCATTATCTATCGATAAAATTGTAAAACTTGGAGATTAGAATAAGAACTTCGAGTAAATTCCTTCATAATATTTCAATAACTATAAGATGTTATATACTAAATACGATTAACAATATTTTTAATGAAACAATGACAAAATTAGACACCAAAATGTACTATTGTTAATATATGTATTCGAGGTTTCGAATACCTTTGTATACATCTTTAAGAACTGAAATTATGGTCAGGGTACAATTAAAGTGTAATAATAATGAAAATTACTGACAAAAATTAGTTTAAAAGGCGGTGTTTTCTTCTCAAAATCATTAAATATACGAATTTCAAAATCAATATACAAATTGACGCTTTATACAAATATTGAGCTAATCGACTCTGGTTGCTATGGAAATTGTCAATATATCTAACCTATAAAAATTTTATGTGATTCATAATCTAACCAATTAAAATTATAAACGATTTCTATAGAAACCATATATCTATCAAGCGTGAATTTGAATTTTGATGTTTGAATTCTATAAATGTAATGATTTTTTAAAAAAAGTACAAAATATATATTATTGTTATACTTCTATACATATTTTTAAATTTTACTTTGACCATAATTTCTGTACCTGGCAGAAAATGCATTATTGTCAAAAAAGTGTTCACAATTTGTAGACAAGAACTTGGAAATAACCAAAAGACTCACACAAATAACTAAAAAGAACACAAATAGAATAAAATCTAAATATACAGTATGCGCACGAAAACAACAATAAATAAAGATATTTCTTTTTAAAATGTACATGTGAAAATTTTCTATATGTCGTTAATGGTGGTGTTATTTAGTACAAAAGTACATATTTTTTTATGATAAAACTTTAGTTTTATAAAAGTTGAGGCAGAAAAGATTAGAATCGCACCCAAGAGAAACTAGTATCGTCCGCAAAAAGATATATTTACTGCTGATGTCTAGATAGGCAATATTGTTGATAAACAGAACAAGCAAAATAGGGCCTATCAGGTACTGAGCCTTCAGGCACTCCACATTCTATTGCTCTGTAAGAATACATCGTTGTATCAATTCTTACGAAGCTGACGATGATGATTACAATGGTATTGGAAATATTTTAGAAATAGTACATGGTGTTCCTATAGTAACCAAAACCAATATTTCATTATTTGAATTTTGAATCCTATGAATTTAAAAATTTTACAAGAATTTATACAACTTAAAGCCTCCACAAATCTCAATTGATTATTGTAAGTAAAATTTTATTATTGTTATACATTTATACATATTCCTTAGCTCGGAAAATATATTAAAGTTAGTCCACTTTGGCGTTTCATTGCCAAGTTCTCAATATATATATATATATATATATATATATATATATATATATATATATATATATATGAATGAAGTTATCAAAAATATCCATTCTAGTTATAATCGCTTGCATTATATTATAAAAAAATCAAAAGATTAACTTCAGCAACACACTAAATTTTAATCTAATTTTATTATACCGATTTTATTTTTGTTAATAGAGCAAACTTATTAACATTTCCTATTTAATTAATATGACTTTTTCAATACTCAATAAATAATTAGTTTATGTTGGTCTCAGTTTTGATAGTACATTTAACTTGAAACCCGACCTTAGTATACGATTGCCAATAACAAATATAAAAAAGATTTTTCTCTCAGTCAATAATTTATTCAACCAGTATAGCGACAGCTTTCGAATAAACACACTACATATAAAAGTGTAGATTCATATTGGTATTGAACCTATGAATTAGTATCCATCTCTAGTACACATAAAATCGAATATTTGTCTTAATATACCAACATTTTTAAATATGTTTTCCTGTACAGTTAGAACATGTGATAAAATGGATAGATTTACATAATCTGCATTCCTAGCAGAAACATTCACATGTTTTTGTGAAAAACTATATGTAATCTACATACATTTTAAAATTTTGTTGTACTTACAACAAAGAATTTGACCTTTCAAATGCGGTGGAAATTTTAGTTCTTTGATATTATTTCCTTTACATTCATTGCCCTTCGAAACATTCAAACTGGCCATTCTTCTTTATTAGCCAGTGGCATTTCTCGCAATTCTTTAGACAGGATAGGAAATTTAGTTAGTATCTAATTTAATCTAAACGGATAATTTTGATCATAAAAACGATGGAATCAAAAGAAACCATTAATTCCTCATTTTTTAATTTCGCATGGTACAATGGTTTGGAAAACTGTAGACATAGGAGGTCCACTCCTAGTATATTTTAAATTTATTTTCTTTTGTTTTGACTCTGGATTTGTTGGATCCACCAATGTCATTCATAATTACAGACATTGTATTTCTCATTGTACAGGGAATACTGATGGATAAAAAAGTATTTTGAAAAATTGGATAATTCTCAAACGTAGAGAAAAAATTAGTTGATTGTCCTCATCAGAAGAAGAAGAAAACATGAGAAATATTTTTCCAGATGTCCATATAAATATTTTCTATTTGATATCAGTTAATCGAGGAAAGGTAATGAATGTTGATGATATTTAACTAAAGAAATGTATGCATAAGATAGTTAGATATTCCCGATACATAAATAATTTGGTATTCCAGTATCAGTGGTAATAATTCATCAATATTTTTAAAGTAAATATATTTTCCTAAGGTTAGATACGTCTCTGACACGAAAATATCCACTTTATATTCCAAGTTGAAGTTTTCTGAGCATACTTCAGTAATTTTTATCAGTGTTATAGTCGGTACAGTAACCCAGAATTATACAAATGTGAATATTATAATAAAAAATTTATTACTGTTTCTGACTCATCTTGCTTGCTGATATTGTCAGAAGTCAATAAACACGTTTATATCCAATCCAATATTAAGTGATAAAATCAGAACTATAAACATTAAATTGTATAACTACGTTAAAAATATGTATTATATTCATATTTGGGACTTTATTATTATTAATTTTACTTTATATTTACTTTAAATTTACATATCTCTGTGATTAATATTATTTGCAATTACTAAGGGAACCCAAATATGCAAATGGAACCCAAAATTTGCGCATAAATATGCATATCATTTATGCCCAAAAATGTTGAATATATGCAAAACAAAACTCAATATATCAATTTTTGATAAACAGGCATTTCAATTTTCTTACACAGTTACTAAAATAAACCCAAATAAGCATATATTCGTTAGTTATAAAAACATTGAACAAATAAATATTTTTCTTGTTCTTGTTCTTGATTCAAAACTTTTCTCCCTTTTTAAAAACTACAATTTAGGAAAGGAAAACTTCTTTCCACCTCAACTGATGTAATAGAGAAAATTATCTCCAAGAACAGGCTCTTATACAAATCTTGCCACCGTCAGTGCATTTGTTTATTCTATCTTCAGAAAAAATGATTTGAAAATGAAAAGATTTTGCAGTATGTTTTCGATAAAAACACCTATGAATAAATCTGTGGTTTCATCAATACATATTTAAATTTTAGTTTTAATTTCCTGTTAACTTTGATTTTTAGGAATTAACGTCGTTCCTTCGTAGTTTCACCATCATACACTGAAATTGCAATACTTTTAAAGAAAAAATATGAAATTTTGATTACGTAGCTTGAACAATGGAATATTTGATGTCATTATTGCTTGACATAGGTTTCGGTTCAACATGTCTTGTTCGTTTAGCTTTTTAAACATTGTGTTAATAAGGGTTGTAACACGTTCCCAGATTCCACCTTAACCAATTTAGGAATATGAGTAGAAGTTTTCACATGTATGTCTATTTGAAATTTTTATCGCAATCAAAAAATTAATTATATCTAAAATCAACAATCTCAAAACTTAGATATGAAATTCTAACAAATAAATTCACCACCAAGGGCCCGAATGATTCGAAAACGGCCGATGTCTGTTATTGGTCCACATTAATAAATAGAGATAGAGAACAAATCAAAGCTGCAACCCTGGATATTCTCTATATCTTTCATTGTGTACGTTACTAAAAAAAACTTGTTTTTGTAATTTTCAAAAATATAACACATATTGACATATTTCGCATAATACTTTGTATCGAATATACAAAAATTATACTTACCATGTTATGAACGCAAAACAGTAAACTTTTCCTATATCCATACATAGTTCTATGTATGACTCAATTGATATTGATGCCGAGCTGTCTTTAGTTATTTCACAAATTAAAATTACTAAAATACTAAGCGCAAATAGATGTTATCTCTTCAAAAACACAAACTAAATAAGAGAACTAAATAAGAATCGACAAAAATTGATCCACAGCCTGTGCAGACAGCCCAACCAAACTCAGGGTTGGGGGTTTGAAAAGATTGGAATACCTATACCTTTCTTTGAACCTATTGATTACCTGTTTTAATATTAGTTTCTTAATAACTGCAATAAAAGATTTAGAATAGAAGACTTATAAAACTATTTTTATCTTGGAACAACTGCGAAATTTACTTTTTACTAAGTATATAAGCAAATATTAAAAAAATAGAAATACTCGTAATATGCAAAATATATTCTTTGCATATTTGGATTTTCTTGGGTTTTCCTAGCAATTAGATCCTTAGCAAATGAGTTCGAGTTGAAATTTTGAAACAGAATAGTATCAGGTGAAAGTAAATTTGATCAATTTGGATATATTAGATCTTTTTATAAAGTTATAACAACTGTTTGCGTTGGTCTTTTAACGAACCGTAGAAATGTTTGAAACGATTTTCACTTTATTCCAGTTACGATTGACCGCTTTGCTCAAACTACAATTTATGATTAGAAAATCCATCATTGCTTATCAACGAATAAACGTCTATTCGTGTCTACGACGTATTTCTCGAATTTTCAACTGACACTTCAACAAATGTACTCAATTTTACACTATTATCGTATTTCCTTCGTATGGTAATTAATGCTGACTGCAACTGTTTGAAATTTATTCAGCATAGTGAATTCTTCTTTGTTACGTCTCAAGTTTTTGCAATAAATACCAAAACATACACACACTCGGATTTTAAAGATCCTAGATAACATTTACGGGAATAAAATTGATTACAATTTAATATAATAAATGATGCCTGCGTTTGAATAGAATTTACAAATGCTAAAGCAGGGTCGGTAGAACCCATAGTATAATAATTCTTCATTGAACACTTACTGTTAGGCCAAAAATAATGAAAACATGATTCTATGAATTGAGAACCTAGAATTAAAGATTTGATTGAATATGAAATATTAAAACTACAACCTAAGAATGACGTTTATTGTCAAATTAGTGATTTATTTCAAATAATAAGAATACTTTTAATAGCAAAATAACCTTTAATACCTGAATCACATCGAAAAATATGTTCTGTTTTACTCAAATACTAAAATGATTATATCAATAAAATAAAATGATTGACCAGAATATTAATAACACTATTTGAAAAGTGTGGCGTGTTGAATATATTATATTGCAAAATGCTGAAATATTTTCTGCACCAAGCAATATTTTTTAATTTTTAATTTATTTTTTCCAAATTATGGTGATTTGTTCATTTCGATAAACTTTTCAAATTCAATGGTTTTAACATTAATTTATAAATCTTATAAATAATATCGGTTACCGATATCCAAAGTATAGCCCATCGTATTCTATAGTTTTAAGCCAATGTTCATCAACCTGTTTAAGACCTTGGTATTCTTTAGGCTTAGATACAAAAATTGGCCCACTACATTTCCAAAGTCTCCTTTGTATTAAAATTTTTTCCACCCAAGAAATTCCCCATTGATATGAATACATCGGATAATCGAATGATGCAAGGTCCAGACTGAAACTAAATTTGATAGGAGTTCAATAACACCAAAATTTTTGATCTTACTCAACATAATTTTTGCAGTATATGGTTCAACATTGTCTTGTTGTAAGAGAACTCACTTTCGATTAACTAAACATATTTCTTCGATAAAATCTCATATATTTACATAGACTGTCCACTATATTCCTCAGCATTGATAGCTTGTCCATCTGGAATGATTGCAAAGTACATTAAACCTTCATGATTCCACTAGACTCAAAACAAGACTTTCTGTTCGATTCAACCTCTTTTTGTGACGGTTTCTGCTAATTTTTACTTATCTAACCACTGATTTTCCATGCTAGGGTTGTTTAGATAAATCCGGATTTCATCGCAATAACAAAACGATCATCTTTTGGCAGTGACAAGAGCTGTTTATACACCTCTACTCGACGTTCAGCTTGAATTTAGATTAATCCGTGTGGCACTTTTATAAATAGTATATAATGATTTTGAATGACGTTTATAGTATTTCAACACAGGCAAAGAAATTGCATTTTACATAATTAATTGACTACTTTAAAACAATGCTTCTTATTGTTAACACTATTAAAGCTATTTGAGATTGATATAAAATTAAATCATCTGTTCAGAAAACATATCAGTTAATTTTTTTGAGCTGATTGTACAGATTTTTTAATCTAAGTTGAGTTTCCATAAATTTCTGCACAAGCTTTTGAATGAGCTGTCAGTAAATGCCTCTCAATACCTGTAGTTATCTCATCGGCTCATTTTTATCTTTTTTTCATTTCTCACACACTAAGCATATTGTTTTGTTCTCACTCTCAATTGTTCCAAATTTGAAGAACTATTAGAAGAGTTAACAAGTTAAAGTAAAAATATGAAAAAATTATACTTTGCTAAGGATGCCATTGAAAAACTATGATATAAAATATAAATATTAGTACATATACTCCAAAAATTAGAGTTTAAAATCGAGTTTTTTGTGTATGCTGTATGCGGTTTCGGTATCGTCTATAATATTTTCGAAAACGTCTCATCTTGTGTGAAGCCCTATCCACTATTAAAACGATTAAATCAACGCTGTGCCGTTCGATCATCAACTGTGTCTTCGTCTTTAATTTTAGATATGTTTCCTTTGCTGCCCCAACTGCTTGGAACTAACAATACTCTAAATTCATATTGATCGCTTTCCATACTATTTATTATAAAAACGTACTACTTCGTCAATAAACAAAGAGAGAAAGATGAAAAGGAAGTAAAGCAATCGTACTCTTCATCATAGAATTAGAAACTAGTGGTAATTAGTTACGACATGTTTAAATTGAGGCGTAGCACTTCATGCTTTACATATGAAAACGAACATCACTTATGATCCACCCCTATATTTTCAAACCATATATAATTAAAACAGTTCATTTTATTAATAATTTTGCAATTTAATCATTTAATCTTATGCTTCATTGTTCACAGTAAAATACCAATTGTCTACGGTTCTCAATAAATGTGCAAAATTTCAAATTAAACTGAAGTTTTTAAGTGCTCGAAAAACATAACAAGATTCCTTGACACGCCCGGAGATCCTTGGTTATGGTATGAATTTATAAATTTATTTTATTTCCATCTGGTCTTGATAAATATGCAAAATTTCAAACTAATCATAGTGATTGAAAATTGATTTCGAATATGAATTTAATGAGTAAGAGCTGGAATACATCCATTAATCATGCAATAAAATCCAAATACTCCTTGGGTATTAACCTATATGAGTACGAGAGGTATAATGAGATAATTATTAAAAAAAAAATACCATACTTATCAAATTTTCTGTACTCTATTTAAACTTTTATCTACTTACCTAACATAAAATATTGTATGTAATATATCTTTATAATTATACGTAGATTGAGAAACACTAAATAAATTTGTTTTTGAACTACAATTATTCCCTTGGTTCATCTGATTTTATGAATATGATTGATTCTATTGCTATTTTAGATTTTCTACTGACAATCAGCTGGAAAAATCTGAACGAAAATAGAAATTTTTCTCCATTTACAACATCTGTTTTGTCTACTATATTCCGTCTGGTCATGTTTTTCTTGTCTTAAGCTTCTGAAAAAATTTTCACAATGAAAATAATGAAAACTCAAAATTATGTCATATCATAACTAATGAATGTAGAATATTTGACGGTTAAGAGGAGTCCGACCATATAGTTTTTGATTCGAGATGTTTAGTTGGAGAAAATTTCTTTCGCAAACGGCATTTTCATATATTTTTCGAGTGCTTGTACAAATCTACATTTGTCTCCTTTTCTTATAATATCATTCTCATAACCACTCCTTTTTAGTACAAGATTCTTGTTTGTAATGGATCCAAACACCGGTCCTGTACATTGTTTCTTGTAATTGAAAATTTATTATATACTATAAACGCAATTATTTTGAAGAATTGTTGTATTATTTCCGTATAAGCTTATATTACTATAAATATTGATCAAAGTCGCCAAGAAAAGACATTGGCAGCTTTAATTTAACGCAAATTTATAAATTTAACGTTATGTAGTTTCAATTATCAGATTTAACAAGCATAAAAACAATTAAGATTTTATATATAATTTCTCACAAGTTCAATTATAATTTTTAATAACACATAGGTAAATGATTTCATAACTCTTACAAATGAACAAATGCTAATATTAATATTACCGTTAGGCCAATAAAGCTATGTCATCTCTCAAGTCGTGTGTCTGACACACAGATGGCGCTACCATTGTCAAATCCATATGACGTTTATGAAGTACCAACTTTCAAAAGATTATGTATGAAATCTCATGTTATTTCTATTAATCAGAAAAAAGTGACAGCCATTTAAGTGAAGCTACTTTTGTTATTTTCAAAACAATGAATTCAAAACAATGTTTGTTAATTTATCATTGTACCTTGATAAAAAATACTGTACAAGCTCAGTAATGACTTCAAAATTGTTATCCGGACTCTGCTTCATCGAAAAGAACGATTTAATATTGGTTTTCTGAATTTAAACATGGTCGTACAGACACTGATGATGGTGAACTTTCTAGTCGTCCAATTGAGGTGGTTACTCCAGAAAACAATTATGCATGAACATTTGACCATGAAAAAGCTTTTTCAAAGTGCGTGCCACATTTACTCACAATCGATCAGAAACAACAACGTGTTAATGATTCAGGGCAATGTTTGGCCATATTTACACGTAATTAATCAGATTTTTTGCTTGGATATGGGACAATGGATGAAACATGGATCCATCACTTCTCTTCGGAATCAAAACGATCCACATCTGAGTGGATTGCACCCGGTGAACCACTTCCGAAGCGTCCAAAGGCACAAAAGTCAGCTGGGAAGGTTATGGCTTCAGTATTTTGGGATGCACAAGGAATATTGTTCGTCCACTATCCACAGAAATAAAAAACAATCAGTAGCGAATAATATATAGAGTTGTTGGATCGTTTGAATGCAAAAATCAAGGAAATTCGGCCTCATATGTCGATTAAAAAACTACTGTATCACCAATTTAATGCACCGATACACAAGTCGATGGCAATGGCGGTTAAATTGAATGAAGTGCACTTTAATTTGTTTTCTCATCCACCACATAGTCCAGATCTGGCCCCTAATAACTACTGGCTATTCGCTGATCTCAAAAAATGCTCGGATATAACATTGATGAATAAAATTTTTGGCAAAAAATGTGTTAGTCACACGACTTATTGAGTGCATGTTGTTACTAAAATTTTTTAAGGACAAAATACGTTAGCTTGCTCCTATATATTTATATAAATTATTGAGAAGTAGATCTAACAGCTCATTAGTATAATAGATGTTTCTAGTAGCAAGTTGATACAGAGGGTGTCTCTTAAGTAATGTCGGATTTCTTATGTGAAAATTCCTTCGCCTTAATTTAAACATGTCGTAACTTGTGGAAGACTAGCATCTAGTTCTATAAAGAGTACAAATGCTTCAATTTCATGTAATCATTCTCTCTTTTTTTATGAGGTTGCAGTACTTTTTTACATAAATAGCACGGACTATGATAAATATGAAATTCGTGTATTGTTAAGACATTATTGGAAACAAAAGATGGAAGCAGCCGTGGTATGAAGAGAAATATGTAAAATAAATTTATTGAGGAGGAAAAATTTTGAATCAAAAGGAAATGTTGAGAATGCTGTGAGACGATTTTTTGCATGAAAGCTTAAATAGTGGTTTCATGAAGAACTTGCTGAACTTTGGGTTAAAACTATGGAATACAATGGCTTCGAATATTAAGGCTTCATCTTAACATTGGAAATCAATATAATTTACGAGACATTATTTTTAAATAGATGGAAAACTGAACTAAAATGTACAATGTTAAATTGGTCTTAATAGTGTAGTCAACAGACAACAACAAACAGACATATTTTTAAACTGGGTTGCCACACATAATGCAGGAGTTCCATAGTGAAATACTATAAAATCTAATGTCTGATATGGCACATGATTAAACCGTATTCAAATAAAGGTATGTAATTATGAAAAGAAGCTGCTGATCTCGAAATAATACCGATTTTAGGAAAATGAGTAGCTCATTTCAAGTTCTAAATATACAGTTTTGTACCGAAACATCTGTGAGACATAAGTGGCTCAATGCTGAAATGGCTAACAAGATAAAGCCTAATTTAACTCCCATTTATTTGTTCATGTTACTTATTTACTGTTATTTACTTGAATTCCACCTATTTTCAGAATCTTCTTTCATAAGAGAAGATAAGATTACGAAAATTGTATGTTAACATATATATTGAAAAAAAATTATTTTAAATTTTTCTTAAATGAATGGAATATTTCACCCAAGTCTCTTAGGTTGTTATGATGCTATCGTCAAATTCATACGTTCCGCCTTGTAGGATGAGAATTTTTTGCTGTGGGTAGTGAATTACAATTCACATATGAAATATATTGGAATAAATATTGTTTTCTTTATCTATTGAAAACTACCGTAGGCAGTCACTTAATTATGCATGACTTGTTGATAATAAACCGGAGTCTGCTTTTTTTATTACATACCCTTAAGTTATTTTCGCTGAAATAAATGTTCTATTCCAAGAGTATAACATTGTTTTACAGCATGTAAATATGGATGAAAATATTCTATCATTGCTATTGGGTGTATGAGTTTATGAATATAATTTATTATCGAGTCTTTATTATTAATAAAATAAACATGGTATTTCTAAAGTCTTTCGTTTTTATATACCACCGCCATCGATAATAGTTGGACAAAATGTGACCCGAATAATTTATGAATTACTTATGCCGTAATTCAATGAAAAAATAACTTTACTATTAATTTCCATTATTGTGTGCAATTTTATTGTTTCTTTGGAAATACTCACTATTGTTGTATCCTTTGTTTTTGGAAGTTCTATTTCACTTTTTCAAAGAGGTTTTCCTCCTCTATCGTTCTTTTCATTCTGAAAACTCATTCTTCTCATGTGTCCCCACCGTCCTTAAGCGGTTTGGAAATGAATGAAAAGATTAAAGTGGTCGAAAACAGAGAAAATCAAATTTGGACCTAAGACAATTCCTTCATTTTCTCGATAAAAAGCAATCACATTTGAGTTATTAATGAGACGTGCTCTGTGTTCTCCAAAATGCTCGTTTCAGCTAAAGGAATTTCAGTTTTCTGAAACATCCGGTTACACCAGGGATGGACCCAAACTTGGTTATTTTAATCGGAATACTATGTTTTTACTAAATTTTTGGAATCTACGCAAAATTTCAATCTAACTATATATGAGGCATCATATGCCACCATTTTTTAATTATTTGACATTTTCGAAATTTTTGGACACATGCAGCCCTCCACTAAAAAAATTATATTTCTAAGTTTAAGTGAGTCAGGTTTAATATTTTTGGGATTTGGAGGAATAATACTTACAGCTTTCAAAATCTGTGAAGACCTGGACAAACATTTATATAGGGTGTTCAGAAAATGGTGCCGAATTTCGCTATCTAAAAACTTCGAAAACTTAATTTTTTCAAAGGGCAACCCCCATTTTTCTCTTTATCATTGGATTCTACGCTTTAAATTAAGGGGACTTCGTTAGTAAATTCATATATCTCAAATTAAGGGTTTTTGTAAAAAATGAAAAAAAAATGGTTTTTAATTGTCACCTGCCGATGGCGAACAACGAATAACAAAAGTTAACCTATCAAAAATTAAAATACTTTAGTCAATTAAAAAATATTCAAAAACACTACACTAAGAGGAGAAGAACAAAACTAAAAATTAAACAAAAGTAAATGTTCGAAATGGTTGCCACCAACTTCCAAACAGTTAGAAATAGGAAGAGTTCGAAATGCATTCCAAACTCTTTCCTAACAGTCTTCTTATGCGATTAGCGGCTAAGCATATACGATATATTTTATACGACCCCAAAGAAAAAAATGTAATGGGGTGATATCCGGTGAACGGGGAGGACATTGATGCGGTCCATCGTATGCTATCCTTCGGACCTCAAAATGAGTCTTTAAAATGTTATTTACAAGCACATTACCGTGTTGTAGGACTCCGTCGTGTTGATATCACAGCTGATTCCGATTCAGATTTAGTGGGTGAAAATAATTTTCTAATATTTCTAGATATCTGCTACCTGCAATAAACAAAAATTTTCACCCTCAAATTTAAATAGTAAGATTACCATTCATACCATTTTGGTCATAAAAATGTACCACCAGCATACTGACATTTTTTATCACAGCAAAAACATTGAAATTCCTGAATCCTTGAAACTGTCTTTCACGCAACATATGAGGATTGGTATCACTCCAATAATGTGAGTTACGCCGGTTAAACAGTCCATTCTTCTGAATTTTACACTCATTTGTCCAAATTAAGTTTTGTAAAATATTGTCGTCTTCCTGAGTTTTAACTAATATAAATTCACACAAACAATTTTCCTTTGATCGTCACCTGGCTTTAAGTTTTGTACCAACGAGATTGAATACGGATGGAACTGGTATTTTTTGAGAATCCTGCGAATACTTATCTCTGATATTCCCAAATCTCTTTCCGCATCGGTTAATGAATTTTCAGGATACGCTCTGAAGTATCCCAAGACTGTAAATTCATTGGTTTCATTGTCTACGACAGGTTTCAATTTGCTGCACGGTGCAACAAACTGGCCGTGGGTTTCACAATTATGAATGAGCCGCCTAAGTGTATCTGGGGTAGGTCGTGGTTTATCGGGATATCGCAAACGGAAAGTATCGCAAGCTCGTTTATTAGAACTTTCCCATATGCATATCGATTCAGCCCGTCATGAAGGACCCTTGATTTAAGCTGTGCTGCTTTCTAAACATAAGAAATTAGTGATTATCAAGTACTTTTCGGAAACTGTGCTCTGGGATTGGGTAGATCATTTACCAGCAGATTGCGGATCGTAACCAGGAACAAGATTTAGATCACAGTTTCTAAATCTCACTTCCAATTTTCGATCCAAATCTAAAACATAATCTACAAGAAATTTTTATTTTTATTGAGTTTTATAATAGACTCTAGATCTTCAATAATTATTGTAATTGAGTAGTTATCAACGATTGATTAACTTCCTCACACAGATTTTGCACTTTTTACAAGCTTCATATTGATAATCTATTTTTATGCTGGAACGCCAACAAGTATGAAAACTGAAAACCTCAGTAACCTATCAATTACACTGCTCATGAGAATTGATAGAAGACAACCATTTAAGGAGAAAATTCTTAAGTCCAATAAATCATAAACAAATAAAACAACCCTACATGTGATCGCATTTACCCACCGGTCTACCAGTGTAGAAAGGATCATATCATATGAAAGCGACAAGATTAACGCAATCAGTTCCCGAATGAACGTAAAAATATTAGAAGTTCAAAATTATGTTGCTGAATTGTCTTTATTAATAAGTTCCTTATTCTTTTTGAATAAATTGAATAACTATTTCACCACTTTTAGAAGTTTTATAACTAATGTCTTCACCATACTTGTTCTTTCATTGTGTAATGGATCTATCAATATCAACTGATCTATATATAAAAGTATCTAAATGTTGTTGATTTTAAGTCTCTTCTGTTTTAAAATTAGTTTTTTAATAATTCTTGGAAGAAAGATAAAAATTGACGTTTCGACTTTTCTTTAAGTCTTTATCAAAATATCATATAGACATATGTATGATTGATGGTTTGCCATACAATTCACAGCCTTTAGTTTGTAGAAAGGACATAATATTTGTCGATTAACATTAGTGTAAGGTTCATGCTCGTGTTGTCCTTTTTGATTATCAGTTTTTCTTAAGGATTCACCAATGGCGTGAATGAATGCACTGTGATGTTTTTTTGGCACTTCCACCTAGTTTCTCCAGCTTTAGTGGTATTACTCATATTGTTTGTAACGCAGTAAAGGTTTACCGCGCTCACTAACAATTTTTTCACCTCCAGAATATCAGCAGTGTGATAATATTTCAGTATATGAAGAAACAAAATTACATATAATCCAAAAGTTTTAAGAGCTCTAACAATGATTACGATTTTCTAAGAATTTTATTATATGCTCCCGCTTCTCAGTCGTTTATCTAATATAAAAAAGTAAATGTAGAGATGTTTTCAAGTATATTATTGTATTAAAATATAAATTAGAGTGTACCGATTTAGTGAAAAACCATTGTGACGTTTCCGTTTTTGGATGCTTACCTGCCTCTTGTATTCAGGTATCAGTAAATTTAAAACAACATTTGTGAAAACGAAAGAATTCAGCTTTCCTCTTAATAATGTCAAACAGAAACTTATGAGCCTCGATAGATTAGTGCTTATTCTTTATAGAAGGAAAATTTATATTCGGAGAAAAAAAAGTGTTGCTAAAGTTTTGAATCTCTCAGTTTCATGTATAAACGTCTTAAGCTTAATAATATAGCACAAAATTTTATTATTCAGTGTCTTTCATTTAGAGGATTGAATATTGTAAACATTACAGGTTACCTTCATTTCATGGATGTTCTTTAAGAGTATTAAATATTCTCTAGAAATCCGATTATAAAAGCATTCAAGTTACCTGAATAGTTATATATGTATATAAACATAAACATTGTAGAGATTTGCGACAGATTATTAGTATAAAAGTTACGATGGCCCATCTATTCATAGAGGGATTAAATGTAAAACATATCTCTAGACATAATCTGTTAGTGGAAGTAATATTCAATTAGAGTGTATAGAGCGAAAGCGGACAGGCGTAATTTCTGTAATTCTGTGATGGTAATATGACGGACTACGGAATGGGAACCAATTAAATTCTGAACGATCCGAATATAGGTAGGAAGATTTTAGTTGCAAGTAAAGTCTACATCATCATAGTCATAAATGTATATACTTTGTTGCCAGCTCTACTAATTAATAATAATAATAATAATATATCTGAATGCTATTTAAAGAAAAAGAAAAATTTATGGAATAACAGTTTCTACATAAATAAATTTTCGAATTCTATTACAGTAACATCAGAAACCAAATTCAAATGTATTTTGTATTCTTCTGTTTCTATCAAAATATTATCTAGACTGCGACTTGCGCATATATGTATCTAACACAATTGCTTGAGAATATAGGAAAATATGTAGAACGGTATGAAAAACTATGGTGATTCATTTTATTAAGAAAAATCTGCACTATGCTTCCTCTGACTAGGGAACATTCATCCCAATGCTAGATGCAACCATTTCTGGCAGGCTTTACTCAAAATTGGACATTTTTCCAGGTCTGTTCTCACATCGTTTCGCAATCATAATGCTACATTTATCACTGGATTGAACGAAAAAATATATTCAATTTTGGAGATTTTCATCTATTATCTATTTTAAGGTACAAAGATGTCGACCATTTCACGTTGTCAACTGACTCATGTTCACTTTTAAATTGCGCATATATAATTATAAATGCATCTGAATGTTCTTGATTTTAGGTCTCGTCTGCTTCAAAATTAGTTTTTTTAATAAATTTTGGAAGATAAAATTTGACGTTTCGACTTTTCTCCAAGTCTTTATCAAAATATGATATTGACACTGACAATTTGCTTATTTATATTGATCAATACATCACCTTCATCATGAATATTAAAATAGGAATAAAATCAAACTAAACTAGAACTTTGTTCTAATAAGACATCTCAAATATTTAACAGTAATCAATTAAATTATTTAGATTCTAAAAATTATTAAGAAAACTAATTTTAAAACATCTTACATTTGTACCAGTTGCCCAGCGCTCTTGCCAACAAGTATGCAAGTAGTTACGTACACTGTTCATATTGACTCCTTTATATATTGCTATCCTCTCCTCAGTTAAGAGGTAGATTGGAGGGATACCAGCTCAGCTATTACTCCGATTATATCCTTGGAACTGGGCAGGACATATTCATACTCTAATGGAACTTTCCATACATTACCAGACCTTACAGGTATCATCTGTCCAGAATTTCTATGGTACAGATTGAAAAGCTTCACACGTCTCAACGCCAATCTTTGTTTTTCAGATTTTATGTGAGCATCACTACATTATTCACACGGCGCGGCGTGTCTCTCTCTCTCGTCGTTTTTCTCTCATGTTCCGTATCTCTTCCCGCAGTGATTTATTTCTTCTTAACGTAACTTTTCCATCTTCATTTATGTCTTTCGCTGTATCTCATCCACTTGAAAAGCTTAACTTTGCATTTTTTCCGTTTGGAATGTAAGTTTGAATACAGCGTCTTTTACGTCTTTTTTGGATTATACGATTCCCTAATGACCTTATCTAGTGTTCTTATATGCTTCAAAAGTTTCTAAATGACTTCTGTGGGCGAATCAATTTCTTTTTTAACTTTGCTTGTTTTGGAAAACTGTTCTATACGTTCAGCGCAACGGCCTGGTTTCCTACCGGGAGTACATAGTGGTCGTTTGATGACGGTCGATGAAGGCTCACTTTCCTATCCTTATCGTCGACCGGTACGGAGGTATCCATCCTTTGAGGTATTCTACTTGCACTTATAACCCGCCTACACTATTATCACAATTCTCTGACATTCTATCAATGTGTTCTAACCATTTTGCTTTTTGTGGTCTATTTGTGTATATTACAGAGGTCTGCAATGAAAATTCTGTCTAGATGTTTTTAACTGATTTCTATGTATTTATAACGTCCGGTTATTTTGCAAAGCACAAAATTTTATATAAAAAAAGTGGGAATTTTTGAACTCACTTGAAGTCATGAATAAATTAAACTTTTGATTGTTGTTTTTAAATGTATACAGGCCATAATGTAATGTCTCATTAAATTCTAAATAAAGAACGCACTGTGTGAGCTAAATTAACAAACATAAATATATCGTACCCTGAGCGATTTGAATTTGAAGATGACAGCAGTCCGAAATTGTTTCTTAAGGCGAGCTAAATGATTTGGTAAGAGACTTGAATCTGCCTTTTGTGCCTATGGGATAGTAGAGACCGAGCAAATCACTAGACCAAAAAGTGTTGGCCTCCTAGGAAGCTTAACGTTGGCGAAAAAAACGTCCAACATGAAACTTTGATGCCTCCTCATAAAGCTCTTCTACCACCGCTTCACATAAAGTTGGGATTAATGAAGCAATTTGTAAAGTCACTTCCAAGAGATGGAAATTGCTTAGAACACTTAATATCAAAGTTTACAGGCCTCTCGGCGGCAAAGTTTAAGGAAACTGTTTTGGATCAGATATTAGACGGCTTATGGCTAATCCACAATTCATCACAACTATGACGGATCCTTAAAGAAAAGTGTGGATTGCTTTCAAAGAGGTGAGAGAGAAATGTTTAGGCAATAGCAAAGCACCTAACCACAAAAAAATCGTCGAAAGAATGCTAAGAGCATTTCAAGCTTTAGGTTGCCTAATGAGTTTAAAAGTTCATTTTCTTCATTTCCACCCCGACTACTTTCCAGAAAATTTAGGAGATGTGAATGAAGATCAAGGTGAATGATTTCATCATGATATTAAGGAGATAGACAAAAGTTACCAGGGAAGATGGAGCGTCTCACTGATGGCAGACTACTGTTGGATGTCTTCTGCAGATACCTTCTGTCATTTCGACATCTTCATATATTTTCCCGAGAATTTTTGTTTCCCATATCTACAATGTATTCTCATCTTTATTTGTTATTCTAAAACTCATACTTACGCATCAATATTGCTTTGAAAATTGTAAGTAACTATTTGCAGATTTTCTATGAGATAATCCTATGTGTATTTCATATTCTGATCTTCAGAGTTTGTTGATTTTTTATATATGAATATATATATATATATATATATATATACATTGTTTCTTGACTAGTCCACCTATATCTACAGAATATTCATTTTTTCTTGGTACAGTTTTTGCCTTTTCAATAGTTTGGATCTAAATTCAGGATATGATAGAATAGCTAAACTAATGAATACTGATTTTTTGGGGTGACCCACATTGTATATCTTGAAGCCCACGTTGGTTTTGCTTTTCATACAATATATATTATTGTATACTTTATGTTTTACTAAAAATCGTTCTCATTATTCTGTCGAATTTTGATTGTAGATTTTATAGGATTCGAATAAATTGAATTTTAACCTAGTAATATACATAACGAAAAAGAAGGGAACATAAGTATTAAGAGTCAATTTCTGTACTGTACCAAATTTAAAATATATTGTTAGATTTATTTCTTATAGCAAATCTCATCCTTATTCAACTCTCACTATCTTGAGGTACCTGTGCAAATTTACATTTCCAATATGAAATGAGGCGTCTAAAATAGTACGAGACAGCTTTGGAATGTGTAAATCCTCATAAAATAATTCTATAAAATAATTACAAATGTTAGTTTTAAAATCCAACGTAATTGTACGCAAAAGAGAACACAACACCAGTGAACCGTGAATTCGAAATATTAGAATTTAATATTAAAGTTTTTGAGCAATATAATAAGCGATGTAATTGCAGTTGGCAACATAGTGGTATAATTTGTGACTGCCGTCTATTAGTGTGTTAGTGGTAATGACAATTACAGTATTGTAGTTATGAATCCAACCATAAGGCGATAAACTGTAAATAGTGTACTGAGAGTTGAGTACAGTAGTAATTACAGACTATTCTATATTAGAATGAGGAAATCTAACATGCACCTATACGTATATCCAGCGGTAAATATCTCCAACAATATAAGTACGTATTTGTAACTGATAATTTAATATGATTACCTTGTAATTCAAGCTGCTGCTAGGTTACTGATGAAATATATCAGTAAAAAATGAAGTGACTAACTTAAGATTGAATGAATCTATAAACAGACGTTCATGACAATGAAATTTCAAATTATTCTCAATAATTTATGATTATATTATGACTTATCGAATACATTAGTAATATTTCTTCTCCAGTTGATTTTACAAATACAGAGCATTCTAATGAAAATATGGACTCATTATAAATTTGATGGGTCAACTTTTATAAATTAAAATGGCAAAATACTTGGAGGAGAGTTCTATGGAGGGGAACATCTTTTCTACCCTCTCTAAAGCTACCCCTTCCACATTTTCTAATGGAATTCCTTTATCAATTTTGAATTCTCCTATAAAAATATAATGAAATGTGTGATGATTGAAGTTTCTAGCATTTGAGAGTTATGTATGATTACCTTCTAAGCTGTTAATTTTCATGCCTCAATGCGTCTACTCACCTCATAAAATATGAATTGTTACGTTGGGTTTTCTAACAAAAATTAAGTCTGAGAACGGACCACCATTTAATGGCGAAAAACAATCATCAAACTTTGCTGGCCAAAGGCTAGCGGAATGACAGAAAAATTGCTGAATACACTTGTGTATTGATACCCGCAACTTTTTGAAAAAAAATGAGTACCTTTCTCAAATCCAGCAACGGTAATAAATTATTATTTTGTGAAATAGCTACAGAGAAATATTAAACTAAGATTAGCACCACACAAAAGTCCAAGCTAGCACGAAATAAAGAAATTCTATTATTTTTGAGCAGCGCATCCATTAAATTTTGTGTAGATCATCGGGATTTGTGAATTGGTGGTCATCATCAAGGTAGTACATTGGAAAATATTAAATTAAGTTTTACGTGACACTAAATTCTCGTACGATCCCTCGTTTCTGGTTATAGGTATTTAAAGTTGCGAAATCAGAAATTATATTTGAATATATTTTCTAAATTATTCATTCGAACAGTATGAATTTTTAATTGATGAATACGTATATCCATGTAGTGTGTTTGACAAAATAAATAATTCTACACTACTATCTGTAGGCCAGGGTTGTACAATCTAAAGATAGCAAAAATGATTTTTTCCATCGATTTTTTCACAAAAAGGTACTCTTTGCTTTACTCTAATTGTCTGTTACTTACATAAGGAAAAAATTGAAATGTAGAAAAATTTAGTTAGTTGGTTTGGCTACAACTTATCAACTAGAAACGAAAAAAAAACTATAATAAATGTTCGAAGTGGACACCTTGCACTTCTACACAATTCCAGAGTCTACGGAGGATATTTCTTTGAACTTGGAAGAGCATTCCAAGATTCTGCCTTATAGCGTCACAGTGGAAGTTTATACTATCGAAAATTTCGTTCCATGTGTTTACCGGTGTTGCATATACGAAGCTCTTATAATATCTTCAAAAAAATGAATCCATTGTATTCAACAGGGAACAGGGGAACGAGGTGACCATCTAAATGAACCTTTCTGACAAATCCACCTCCATCATGCATGAGCCACATGTATCTGCAAATATTTAAAGGAATATCACATAACATGGGTGGGGAATCATTTTGGAGAAATTCTAAGTACTGCAAACCATTCAGGTTATTTTAAAAAAAATATGGACCTACTGAGCTATTACCCACTATTCCTGCCCAAATATTAACACAAACTCGATATTGATTCTTTGTTTGAATTGTACCGTGATGATTTCCATCTCACTATAAATGTAAATTATGGGAATTAATCAAATGTTCTCGTATGAAACCAACTTCAGCAGTAAACCATACGTTTCCAGCAAATTTATTATCACCTCGTTGCTTATATAGAAACCAACGAGCATAGGCCAGACTTGCTGGATAATTCTCTACTTCCATTTTCTGGATGTGAAAGGGGAAGATGTTGCTCTTGGAGAATCCTATGAATAGTTCTCGTTGATGAATTGTAATTTTATTTTGCGTACGCTAGTTGTGGGATCAGCAGCAACTGTACCTAATGCATTTTACTCCAAAACAATAACAAAGTTATACAGTCGGATATAATTTTGCCCGGAAAGCGTCCAATATTCAATATTTATGACGAACGGTGTCCTTGGAATGTACAATGATTTGAACATCTACATATGTCTGTTAAACAAAAAGTACCTTTTTGTTAAAAAATTTTGTACGAGTTGAACCATTAAAAGTTACGGATTGTTAACCATTGGGCATAAGCCGCCCCTGGCCTTAAGATAGTAGTGTACATCTATTTATCCAAACATACGTAATCATTCATTGAAAATTCATAATGTTCGAATGTATAATTTAGGAAATATACTTAAATACACGTTCTGATTTCGCTACTTTAGAGACCTATAACTCAGAATGAGGAGTTGTATGAGAATTTTTCTATGTCACAGCATTACTTCCACATCATCTACTCACTCCCGAAGTTTTTGTATCAAGTCCCTGTATGTGTGGTATAAAAACATATTTTCTCCATCTCTGTTATTTCTGACTGAATATTTTTAGCTAATTCTGACCGTTCCTGGATAAATGCAGTTATATTATAACTATATTGCTTTCTGAGTTTTTAACGATGATTTTATTTTTGTATTCTAAATTCTATGCTGTTCTCCCAATTGTTTCGTTTTCATTATCATTTCTACATTTCTAGAAATTATTTCGACTTCCAATAAATTCTTGTAATACAGTTAAAATTTTTTAATGCTGGGCCAATAATTTGCTATCTATGATAATTAGCTTCACAAATTTGGTTAAATTATAACAATTATAACAAACTCCTTATTGCGATGATAAAGCAATTTTTTACAGAATATTCTGATATTCTTATACTAACAGTATAAACTGTTATGATCCCTTCAATTTGTTACAAATTTCTATAGTGTTTATACTTCTACTCTTTATACTTCATAATTTTAATAGAAATATAAATATACTAGGAACAACTTGAATCTAAATGTCTGGAAACAAATCAATTTAAGAGCAGAACTAATAAGCCAATTTGACTTGTATTATTTTATTAATAAATGATTCTCTGTTCAAATGCATCACTAACTATTCTTGCATGTCAACGGCGTACGTTCGTATATTGATTCAAAATACATTTAGCTCTCGACGTTTCCGCCAATTAAAACTAATGCAAAAGGGTGAATTGTGAATCGTAATCAGTGGTGCTTAACAAATTTCATTTGGTGAAATTAAGTGGTGGTACAAGAATAATGAAAGGTTAAAACGGTATAAAAGAATTTACCGTAAACACCAAGAAGTCAAGTGGATTGAAAATTAAAAATGGACGCATCTGTAATTATTTGTAAATTATGTAACGTTTATTCTTGAAAGTTTATTTTGTGAAGTTTCTGTTTGATTATTACAATGCAAAAGTCACTATGTGACGTTGGATTGAGTTTGCTGATGAGAATTTTGAAATGGGACAATATATAATTTTCATAGATGTCAGTACTCATTTAAATTTCAACAAACCAATTAAAATATAATTATGAGTTTGTTTTGCCTTAGTAAATTTTCTTTGAACTGCAAAATATTTTGTAACATATCCTAGTATGATAGTATATATCACAAACAATTTTTTATCTACAAAATAAACGCTAAATTAATGATAAATCGGAACCTTACCAGAGTCATAAGTAAATATACTTATTTGGTGTAATCAAACAAAAAACTATGAAATTACCATTCACTTAATACTCAATAGTCAATAATGAATTTCACGAATTTCATATTTATCGAGAATCACATATAACATTGTATGGTATTTGCTTTTCAATAAACAATTTGATGAGCTGTTAAAATCGATTAGTAACTTTTTAGAATTGACTAGGATTGATAATTTTTCTAAAATTCTCACGTATCGTAACGATAAATTTAAACTTCACATAAATGGCTGTTCAGTAAACTCAATCAATACAGTTTACGTTCGTCGTTTTAGATTTCTAAAGGTGTTAGGTTAGGTTGGGTTAGGTTAACTCCACTTTTCAGCCGAGATCCACTTGGATGTCTTAGGCCCATTGTGATGCCCTTGCTGACTTTTCAGTCAGCACCATTTCACTCCTCTTCCCTATCTCTTCCGTTGTCTGGTCCTTGCCCCCTTCCCAAGCTTTTCCAATTCGCAATGAAGTGATTCAGATCCTTAACACCCAGCTCCGCTAATTCTTCCAGACATTCCAATGTTTCACTCCCCATGCATTGTAGTCGTTTCGACGCAAATGCTGTGCAGTGACACATTAGGTGTCATTGCATTCTGCACAGAGATCGTGGTTGCCACTGGGATTGTCGAAAAGAAGTTTTAAAACTCAGTTAAACGTAAACCATTCCGATTTTTAGAACTGTGATTATGTATTACTTTAAAAGCCCAAGAATAATAGGAATGCCCATTAAATATTTGAACTACGCTAAGTCAGAAAATCCTCAGTTGTCTGAATCAGAGTTTTTGATAAATATATGAATAATATACATATACAATATATATACAATAGAAAATTTAAAAGAGAATAAACGTTGTTCCCATACTCGCAGATAATATTTAATAAAGCCAGTGAAATGAACTTGATCATAAAAAAAACCAGAAAACCAATTTCCGTTAACGTCAATCCCGTATATACCCACATTTCCTAAAAAATCGATTTTGATAAAAATATTATCTTATTTTTATTGATATTTCAGATATAAGAAGATTTTATCGCAATTTTTATGTTCCAGAAAATAAAAATTGTTTCTAGATTCAGATCGTTTTTTTACGATTGCCATAACTTGTAACTAAAGTAATTTTAATATAGTGAGGATCCTAATCAATATGTAGATGTGTTAAGTATCATGTTTATGTTGGTCTTGTCATTTGTCAATTTCTTCAATTTCTTATTTCTTAGACCTTTTGATATATTAATGCATCTAAATGTTCTTGATTTTAGGTCCCTTCTGTTTCAAAATTAGTTTTTTTTTGATAGTTTTCAAAAGAAAGATAAATTTTGACGTTTCGACTTTTCTTCAAGTCTTCATCAAAATATGATAATACTTTGATTACCCAGAATATTCTAGAAAAAAAGTATCTGATGAATCTAATTTTATGTTCAGTGGTGGGATGAATCGATACTGAATGAATGAGAATCTAAGCTGTATGAACGCTGAGAAAAAGCTGAATTTTCCTAATCATGTACATGGGAATGGACACATGCTTGCAACAAGATGATTTGCCTAACCATTTCGCAAGACCTCTTCATGATCATCTTGAAGTTGATGCTGTAGTTTTCCAAACTAATGGATATAGAGGAGGAGTCCAATTGAATGGCCACCGAGATATCAATACTGTGGAAACTGGGGGTACTTGAACAGTGTTTAAGACCATAATCTTAATTTACGACATTATGTATTTACTTGAATAAACAGAAAAAGAAATTATATTGCTGAATTACTCTGCTATACTTTCTTATCATGTTATTGACAAGGAAAAAAATACACAATCGAAAATGACGTCATATCGCCAAATAGTAGTTACTTTCATTCCAAATTACACTGTATATTTTACTGAATATAGAGCTATGTGTGAAATTGGGGAAGACTATAATTTTGCATTTCAGTATTATTCTAATGTTTAGTTTGAATGAATGTTGTTATTTTGAATGACGTGATTGTTACAGTAATATTTGGAAAGAATCGTTGTGTGATTCATTAAAATACTTTTTGTATTTTCAATTTCAAACGAAGGAAGAATTTCTAACACCTTGTACTTTTTTAATTTAAATAATTCGTTGTCTCAATACTGTTTCCAAAGAATCAATTCTTTTTTATTGTTTTCATAATGTGAAAATTTCATTTCAACTTTCTGTCATAACATCGGGGAATATAACAAAATAGAAATAAGATTTAAGTAACAAATTTGTCAAGATAACACAGAAATATCTCTCATTATTTTTACTATCAATATAATTATGATCGGTTTGATCAGCCAATCACTGTTATAAGTTTGTTGTATGACAGTCAACCCCTTCAAATGTAATAGTTATTGCTCCAAGGCTTGTCTGTATGTCTGTCTCTATGCATCAATTAATTATCTTAATGCGAGAGATATTTGAACAGTTATGTATTCAAGCTTTATATTTATGCAGTTCGGGTAAATTTGTACAGGTTAATTAACACAATTTCATCATCAATCTATTTAGTGCCCTATGTTAATATCATTTAGTATGCTAGTTTATAATATTTTTTGTAATAAAGCTATTTTGCAACAAATCGATGGTATATTCGATTAATATGTTTATGTCCCATAGTGGTCTTCATTATTTAAAAAAAAAATGTTGGGCTTGAAAAAAAGTATATTATTGTTTTATGGCTGTACCATCACAAGAAAATAAGTTTAAAATAACAATTCCTTCAAATTTTCAGATATATAGCAGTAATGATAATAAAGTTTTATTACGTTGATCAAAAATGTTCGAAAAACTACATGGAGGGACAGATATAATCTATGATCAAAGTAAGACACTAAAATGTTCTACTTTTTATTTATGCATTTCTATTTATTATCAACTAACTTAGTATCAACTAACCCTACAACGATCCATACGAAACTTTCAATGTTTGGATCAAAAATCTCTTTCTGTCTGCCTCGTGTTGTTATAACGTATCAATCTTAGTCACTAAT
This sequence comes from Diorhabda sublineata, assembly GCF_026230105.1. NCBI lineage: Eukaryota > Metazoa > Arthropoda > Insecta > Coleoptera > Chrysomelidae > Diorhabda > Diorhabda sublineata. Next base: position 11,024,331 of record NC_079485.1, on the reverse strand, counting down.
TGACACGTACTTTTTGAATGCTGAAATTATCATGGAAAAATTTGCCGTACGGATTCTTAATTAATTCCTACAATCTCCGCAATCACACGAATACTCAACCATCGGTTACTCATATAGCAACTCTAGTTAGTTACTCATTATGGTTTTATTCTGTATATTGAAATTTTATTTCAGTTGTTTTATCTTTATTTAGTTATTTTTATATTTGTTATTCAGTTTTTACAAGCTTTTGTCTACAAATTGTAACAATTTTTTGACAATAAAGCATTTATGTCTCTAGTCTCATTATTTAATAGCTATACCTCGTATCCTTTCCACAAAAGCAATAAGTACCGTTTCACTTCATGTTGGGTATTAATATAATTTTTCATTGTTATAGTTTTTAATTATATATGTATATATTTTTTGAGTATTATCATCCAAAGTGAACGTCCAATCTCAGTAACTCTAATAAATAAAACAAACAAGCCAATAAAAGTTCAGTAACCGTAAATTATTTTTTCGAACATCTTAGGAGCCGACACAACTGCATTTGGGTCTGGTACTGTGGCTTCTATACAAGGTACGTCTAGGAACCAAAAAATAGTAATTCGTACCCATATGTCACCTAATACAACATACCAGTGCTCCTAAGATGCATTCTTAGATAAACATCTAGAACGTTGTCAACAACTTAAACTTACTAATTTGTAGCCGAGAATGGAACAATTTGATCCATTCTCAATCGTTGCTGATAAATAGAATGCATGTCTCACCCAGCACTGAAGTCTTGTGTTTTTGTATTGTAAAATAGCCATCCAACATTTTTATCTAAATAACTGAAATATATTTTAAGTCCTAGCCCAACAAAAAATCATCTGCAGTGCAATAGCTCTATTCTACACTTCCCTTGAAATAAATTTCACAAACTGAAGTTAGCCAGTTCGAATAGTTTTTCAGCTGCAAGTGGATATACATAGAAATCTTTTCAGAAAATTAGTTTTTCCACACTGACCACGGTGTATGATCTGATGTAGAAATAAGCAATCATAACACAGCGATTAACTTAAAAGAAGAGAAACTGAACAATATTATTCAAAGACTAGTGAAGTATTAATTAGAATAAAAAAGCTTTCGTTACAAAATATCGATAATGGCACCATGTTTACCAGCATAGCCGCGATATTAGTGAAAATGAATATACATAATATAACCCTACACAAGAGCAAATACCAGAAAATCAACACAATGAAGAAATCACGCGTCACATGTAGTAATAAGGTCACAATAAAAGGTTACCCTACCACATAGGTAAAGGAACCTCTATACTGTTGATTAGAGTTGATAAAGGTTATATAGTATAATGTCATAGGAAAGGTCATAAATAAACAATAATATGACCTCGCATTTTATCTGTGGTAATGATTCCTATTTTTCATTTGCATGGTTTAATACTAATATTATCATGATATCGTGTCTGGTATGTGTTGATTATAATAAAATTTCATTTTTCTTCATATGTCATGTGCTTGTATATAATATATATTATGATTTAGTTCGTTCAGATTATAGACATGAAACAATATATTTTATTCATCCAAATCGCACTTTTGATTTCATCAATCACATTATTGAATTTTGATACAAATTTATACACAATCAATTTCTTTTCACGCTCCCAAAACTATTGCCCATTTGAGTTGTTTCATTTGATTACAATACAATTTCATTACAATAGGAAATATGGCATATGGTTTAAATTCACTTTATTATTTTTTCTTAGAGACATTTCAGTCGCAATATTACGATCAATAAAGAACGCAAAATAATCGATCAAAATTCAATAAGCGCATATTTATTGGTCGTGACGTGAAATGAAACGTCCAGGATCTATACCAGAGTATTGGCTCTGTTTGGAAAAAAAAATGATTATTTTTGTGTTCCTGGAGTGTTTTGAGATTTTTATTATTATTCTGACATTAATAATCATCTACGACGATGGCTGAAAGTGGATTAGTGAAATCAGAATCAGACAATTTACCGAAAGTAGATGGATTTATGATGACTGTATATTTTACAACCAGTCAAGATTTTACATTGGTTAAGGTCAAAGGAGCAAAAGCTGTAAGATGTTGAAAATGATTGGAAAAAAATTATCATCGATTGGTACTTGCTTGAAATTAATAAAAGCGAATTATATTTGCAGTGTACGTAAGCGTAATCTTATTCCAAAAACACTGTCTATTCTGTCGGTGGTAAAAAATACTTGATACAGATAATCTTTTGATGAAATTTCACCGCGAACTTAGTAACTTATTTCTATTGAAATGACTACAGATGCATGCGAAGGAGCTACATCGAAAACAAAACAAAACTTCAAGTTATTACATTGCTCAACACAATAAAGTAGCTTCCAAATATATGGTATAGGCTCAGCTACAGATGCTTTTTTCCAATAAAGCAAAGTACTTCTTTTGTGTTGCCAATACTAATTGTGAAACATATGAAGAATTCTCTATAATAGAGGAGATTATGATAAGCAACTGTGTGAAAATTAATTGGAAAACTGTATAATGTTCTGGAGGTCTAGCAATTTTTCTTAAATTACTTAGACGGTAAATGTATGTTTAACTTGATGAAACAAATATAAAATTCATTTATTTTTTAATTAAAATATCCTACAAATTTGTCAAACCGCATGCTATTATAATCACGTAAACAGCATGGCCAAAGTTTATTTTGTCTGCATTCACAGGTTTCAATTTATGAAGAACTGGTGACCTTTCGTAATCATTACAAATATCAAGGACTGAAGTATTGCCCCCTGCTTCATAATTACTTGTTTGTGGGGATTCACTCAGTTCTGGAATATCACTGTTGTCAGTAAAGTCGAGGAGAGCTTCATTTATCTTTGTGGCGGTCGCATATTTCCGCGATGGAACAAATACTTTCTTTATCCGTAGTATTAATTTTCTATCTAGTTGTTTCATAATTTCATATTGTAGATAACTTTTCTGTGTCATTCTTAATCTGAAATAAATTCATCATAAAAGTCAGTATAGTCCAGATAGAAAAATAAAAGGTGTACCTTGAGAAACCTATGCATGGTTGTTCAAATGGAAATTGTATTACTTTTGTTAATTATCTTAGGTCACCATGGAGAAATAGCAATAATTACATTAAAATGATCTTCACAACAATGCAAACATCATTTTTAAAATACAATTATCTCTTCTCATAACTTCACATCATTGCATTTTTATTTTCGGAACTTGAAAAAACACTATCGGATGTGCTTCTAATAGAGTTTCTACACTCTGGTGCAATACAATACATATAAAATAGTATTTGAAATTTTTTCCACTACTTTTATCAATATTATAACCTAAAATCTGTATAAAGTAACTGTCACACTGTATATATATATTCTGTCAAAAAAACAGAATATATATTTTTTATCGAATTACAGCCATGTAAAAAGACATAAAAACTTTCGGAGCTTAAAAACTGCAACTTGTGGAACGACACGTTGGCACGTTAGAGAAGAAAGCCATTTGTTAATTGGGTCAAAGTTCTTTATTCGTTCACATTCCAATAACCAAATTTCATCATAAATTTTCTCAATAAAATTCGGATTTATATGATTAAATAATGTGCAATGATCAGTAAAAGATGTGAATTTTCACACAAATCTCCGGAACAGTCGGAATTAGTTTGTATTTTTTTTTTGCACATGTTCACCTGTTTCTGAGATCGATCGTTTCTCATCAATAACCAACTAATTTCCAGTTTTAAGTTGATCATATCACTTTTTAATAGCTTCCAAAGGGTACATAATTACTTGAACTTCTTTAGCATTTTTTTCCAACTTGAAACAGACCTAAATGTTAATGCGTCGCTCAAGCTCCATATTTCACGACAGATATTCACGCTTTCTACATCAATTTAATTTTCAATATTGAATAAAGAAGAGAAAATATCATTCTCTGTATTACTGCAATTTTCTATCATAAAAGATGGCAAAGAGTTTACAGCTTTCCTGGTCTCTCAGCACCATGAATAATGGTATACATTATTTCTTCTTGTATTAACGTTCCCGTTGTGGCTATGGCATGTGACGAGTCCTTCGAAAGTAATTTTTACGTGAGTCATACACTTATTCCATTCTTCAGGCATTTAATCGCTCTCCACTTCAATACTATCTTGCATCTGTAGTGGAAATCCACAATTATTGAATGAGTTTTCCATTGCATCGGATGTTGCATTGCGCCAAACTTTGTCTACTATCCACATTGCTTGTAACACATTGACAGAAGAAACAGTAACGGTAATATTAGTTACCTTTTTTTACATTTTGTAAATGTTTCAACTTTCTAATTATGCCTTGATCCAGCGGTTCAATTGTGATATTGTGTTGGCTGGAAGAAATTGAATTTTAATCGCCTTCAATGGAGGTTCGTCAGCATGTGCTATGCAATTATCTATGAAGAGCATAATGTCAACTTAATTCATTTGTTTTGTTTTAATAAGCCTTTTATTTTATTCTATAGACATCCTTGCTTTTATATTGATTTCATAATCCAGGGGCAGTGAACTGCAAGTCGCAAAACAACGAAGCAGAATAGTTAGTCGTCCCTTTCTGTGTTTCCTTACATGACACTTTTCATTTTTAAATGTTGATGTTTTGTCAGCGTTACAAATATCCATTTAATAAACTCTCCAATTAACTTTTCCATTCTATGCAAACTTCTTTTCTTACGCTTGCGCTTTCAATGCAAATTTTTTTGAATGCCAGATTATGCCGTTTTCTCACCAACAATTGCTAGATTTATATTATGGATTTGCAATAAATAAGCAAACTCTTCAGCTTTTTCCTTTAGTATAGGTCCGCTAATAATATTTTTTTATTTTTACAGTTTGTAAAACCTTGTAAATAAGCATAGTTCTAAATTAGTAGTCAGCAATGTTTCTTCGTTTAGATAGAAGACATTCTCTCGATTATTACTTCTTCAATAATTCAGCTGCGTTTTGTAATATGATTAATAATGAACTCCCATGAATTCCAAACTGGACTGCAACGAGTTTCTTCGATCGCTTCAGCATATGTAAGTGCTTTCAGTTTTCGTTTTGAATTCATTTTCACTCACAGTGTGCAAATAGATTCTCCCTGAACAAATGCGGAGAGCAACTTATATATACTACAAATATGTTACTGTACTTGGATCTTAAAGTGTATTATTCACATTTGAAGTCATTTTGTAAAGTCGTGTATGTAATAACAATGGTCTGCACGAAATCTTTTTTGTTTGCACATTCATTAATGACTCATTGATAGATAGAAGTTACAATAGTTGTCGTCGTTACAACATTGAGTTACTGTGGTGCGATGAACAAATATTAATTATTTGTCAAGTCACCGAGGGTCAGTATATCAAGTAAAATATATTTTGAATTCCGAGGGAAGATAACATTTATAGAGAAGGTATTACGTGGTACAAGTCATCGAGGTTCTACTGTACTACATTTTCAAGGTTGATGATGTACGAGTATGTTGGTGGTAATTATGTTATAGTTTTATTATATGCTTGTGAAAGCTATTTATTCGGTTTTCAATATGTGTCACTGTATATTAATATTATCTGAAGACGCCACTGCATCAGTGTACGGTCGCTGTTTTACGAACCAACCTGAACAACTGTCAAAACTGTGCTCAGTAGGGGATTAAATTAATAGACGAACCTAAACAGTCTCTATTATAAGCCATAAATGATTTTATTACCGTTTGTGTCTTCCTAAACCAAAAGAAACTATTTATTCAAATAATGAAAATTTAAAAAAAATTATTACACTGACGAGCCTAGCTGCAGCATGTAGGCCAGGTAAATGTCAAATAAAATAAATTTTTGTTACATGTAAAAACAATATCATCAATTTTATACAGTCTATTCAAAAAGTTATGCTCTTAATAATTTGTTTTTGATTACACAAAAAAGTGGAATGAACAAATTCCATTTAACAATGTATAGGGTACAAATTTAAAATGTAAGACTCTCTATATTTCGGATCATATAAAAAATTCAAAGCCGTATCACATTTATTCTTGAGGGGAAACGTTGGTAGGCTGGTTCTCAACTGAATTACCTCAAAATTTCAGGACTCGGATACTTACTACTGAGATGATTTAACTACCTTTTCAGAAATACATAAAATCATGTCAATAGTTGATATTTTGATATATATCATCATAAAATTAGCAAATAGAATGTATTACTATATCTTGAAGCTAATCTAAATCTAATCTAAAGTTACTAAGTCAAGGGATCATAGTGGTCACTCCATTGTTCCTCTTCAACAAATCCATTTGACACAAATTGTCTTAATTAGACATTATCTAACTGGAGAAATGTAATGTGATGGAGCCCAATCTTGTTGAGAGAAAATTAAAATCTTGCAAAATCTTCAGCATCAATTTGTTTTTAAAAAGTAGTTGTTATCAACGGGTACATTTTTTCTTGAATAAAATTGAAGTAGGGCCCCTCCGTTAGTTTTATCTCAATGAATAAAGAACGAATTGGTCTAGCCATAAGAATATCAGCTCAAACGTTTAATTTCTTTGAAGACTGCCTTGCAAAACGTACGGATTTGATCAACCTAGTTACGACAATTTTGGTTGCTAACATAACCATTGAGAAGATCGTATACTTATCAGTAATGCCAAATTATTTAAAATAGTTTATTATAAAACCGTCCTTGTTTAAAAAAATTCAGTACTATATGCATCCATTCTCCTATAATAAAGCAACTCACAAACACAACAATGAAAACCACCTGTTTGTCTTGATGAGAAAAATGGAGTTTAGAAAAAAACATTAATGAAATATATTTTTGTGTAAAGGTGTCAAACACTGACTGTTTCCATTGGTAATGATAACTCAGCATACCCATTTTGTTAGGTTTCTTTAAGAATTCAAACTTCTCACATTTTCAACATTTGATAAGTATACTGGTATAATATAAGTAGGCACTCCTTGCATATTCCAATTGTATACATTTTTTGCTCTAGGATGACCAGGAAAAAATTGATAATGAGAGATAACGGCAGTAAAAAGGAACTACTAATAGAGTTTTCCAAACTGGAAACTAATTATAGATCCCACAAGTTGGAAGATTGAAAATAGCTATGAAAGAATAGGTCGAATTAGTATCATTTGTTATCTATTTTATCCATTCAAAGTAAAGGGTCTACTAGAACTGGAAAATAGTTAAAAATTAAAGATACATTTTTGTATTGTACTGTGTAAATCGCCACAATTGTGGATACAAGGGCATAGAAGTTAATGTGTGCCCATTATTAGAACCAATGACATCAGTCAAATTAACAAAAATAAATGTATAAATAACAGAAATGCTACCGTTAATATTTCATTTACACACATCGGTATTGTAGTTGGGACTTTCTGTATATCTACTACTAACATATTTAAATCACTGTATAAATATATGAAAAAGAATGCTAAAAGAGAGTTTGACAATTGAGTCATTTTTAGAATATAAAAATTGTGTCCTTTGAACAAATAATTGATTAAAAAAGAGGACATTTTGTATGTTGCTAAATTGAATCAAATATCATTTGCTTGTTACGGAAACAATATTTTCATATTTCAATTTCTATTTCCGTCAATATAATAAATGAAAAAATTTCATATGCCCTAGATGGTAATTGCATAGAAATTAAAATGTCAGAAAATATTAGAATACTTGGAAATAGAAATTTTAGGCCCTCGTTTCTTGGCCTAATTTCAGTGAAAATGCATTCAAAATCCAAACTCTAGTATTATAATTCAATTCCACATCTGACCTCTGCGGAAAATTTGGTGAAAAGTGCATTAATTTCAGCCAAACACTCATTTTGTCTGCTCTAATTAAGTCTTCGCCAACAAGAACTATTTCAAACTCCACAAATCTTAAGCAATGAATTTCAATCCAGATTTCTAACTCATTACAGTGATTTACAACTTGGATGTATGTATATTGCTATCTAGAGACTTTTGAGTAATTAACAAGTATTAAGTTATTACAGACACCCCAGTTCTGTCGTCGTCGGTAAAAATGGAATCAGGGTGGTTCGGATTTGGAATTAACGACCTCCGTAATTAGTTTGGTGGAGATAATGTAAAATCTCGTTGTGCAGCTATAGGCTTTCATTCAATGACTTTTACTATCCAGTTGATGAAAGTGCCATTCAGGAAATAAATAATAGAGGTTATTCAATTTTCTAACAGATATATAGAAGATATTTATATTAATACGGTAAATACTACATTTGTGTCTAAATATTATTTTTTATGCATAAACTCTTCGGCAGGTAATACTGAAATCCTAATTATTTCTTAAATTGAATCTTCATTAAAATATCACATTAACTGAAAGTGTTGTTGTTTTCGTTATGTAGGAGATGGATGTATACACTGAATATGACATGAGAAATATAATCAAGTTGAGAACCGAGCAGAAAACCAAAAAACAGGTACGACAAAACTTTCTCATTATTTGTGACAAATTTCTGTATTACTCGTGCCCAACTCCAATTCAACAACACCACTCCAATATAACAATGAATACAACAATAATTGAGGGTTTGATTGAATTATTTTCCGTTTAACTCCACCCAAGTTTCATTTTAAGAACTATGAGTGCTTGGAGGTGTGGGATAATTTAACATCTCCCATAAAAATGTACTAAGAACCAAAAGCATATAATGAAAAGGAAATTAACGACACTTGCACGCAAACAGTGATATAAAGGAGAAAAAGAACTATGGAATGCATTAGGCAAATTCTGACTGACAGACAATTGAGGGGTCGCTGGTGCCGTTTTACCGGCGTCATGGATAATGGCATCTCTCGATATCTCCACTCTCTTCCTTATTTGAGGGGAAGCTGACGTCGCTACTGAAAAATGCGGAAAACTTTATTATCCAATTGATGAATTCTATATATCCTCGAGGGAAAACATTCATATGCAAAATAACTTCTCTATGTCATTATGTTTTTAAACATATAACTTAAAATCTGCATATATCTTCAAGACTGTATACTTAAAATCGAAGAAACAACTTCATATGGTTTTTAAATCTAGTAAATAAAATCAAAATCACATATTTATTAGTATACACTATATATTTTGTTTCCAATTAACACATATAACAAATTTAACAAAATTATAGGGCAGGAGGATTAATTTATCTCTGGATTGGAAACATCAATAACTTTATACAGTAATTCCAAATTAATTACTAACATTGATTTGAAATTTTAATTAAAATACGTCATTAAGTTGGAATATCTGGAACCGTTTACTTCAGTCTCTGAAGACGATAACTTGGTTATCGAAACGCGCGCCAGAGAGTGTAATTATGAGTGTTGGTGTAGTGTAGTGTAAATAGTGTGTTTAGTATGAAAATTCGTCATACTATGACATTAGTTTTTGAACAATGGGTACCTGAAAATTTATTGATTCTTGGTTCCAGTTATGTCTTTCTGTGGATTTGATGAAATCACCAAATTACATAATTAGAAGACTTCATTAATGTAGGATATAATTCAATTCGCGCAATATTTTCTATGAAAAGATAATATGTGTTTCCAGTAGTTATAACCAATTATTGTGGATATCTTCTAAAACTGTACGAATAATCCTTATGTAATCGTTTATATGTGAGAATAAAATAAAAAAATGATTTCGGCTCTGTCCAGATATGAAATGCATATATAGAAATGTAATTAGTCATTCCTACAAACGGGTGTAAACTAGATAACGTATATGAATGAAATAAATATTAATGCTTGGAATATACATTCGTAGACATATTAAATCATTGACGATTTCATTCGGACAGCAATATTGCATATATGCCTACTGTGATTATTTCTGCCAAACCGAAGCGAACGATATTTTTGTTATTAGTAGTAATAAACTGCTAGCCCAGTCTCTATGTGTTGGTGCCAGAATGCTGAATAGAGACTAGAGTTATAACTCTCTAGATTAGAGGGTAACTTATCTTTGTTACTCATTTTTGTCAATAGGAAACGAAATAGACTTTTCTCATTAATTTCGCAAAAACTATATTGAACCGTGTTTGCAGCTCTTTTGTAACAAATTTGACACTCTGACTTTAGTACTACATATTCTTTGATGATACTCGAGACTATTGTCATCTAGTTAAGGGGCAATCTAAAGCCGATCTACGTCAAAATGGCAATCGTGGATTGAATAATCGATGTTCTCGTATGTACCCGTGTTAGCTATTTCAGTGTTACTAATACAGCTGAATCTGAACATTTTCTAGTTATTTGGAAGTAAACTTACAAGCAATGTACAAAGTTTAGTTTTGTCAGTTTTGCGCTTAAATTACGGGAATTATTTGGACATTAGTTTTATCTGTTGCATTTAAGTTTAAATATTAAGTTTATCAAATTTGCAAAGTGGTAACCCAGTGGTATAAAGAACTTATTGCTTTAGGTGGAGTTGACCCCTTTTTACTAGATGAGAAGAGCAAAATCCAGTTCGTTTTCCACAAATATGAACATTGAGTGGTTCTAAATACTTGAGTTGTTCTAAATACATTAAAGTTGGATTTGTAAACAATTGCTGTGTTTTGAAGTTTAACAACAATATTGCTGTTAACGCTAAGATAGGTGTATAGTCTTGTCTATAATAAGACTAAGGTACCAAATCCTAAGAAGATTGCAGTTAAATAGAATTATACTGCACCTTCATTCTAATGGGCCCTGGAAGCAGCTGTGACCACTTTGCGTCTGATCATCCAGAAAATTGAGAATTATGTGTTAAAACTCATTTTTCAGATTCTATTCACTATTTATCAAAAGGACGAACTTTTTGCATTCCTTCAAGTAGCATCTCTTTTACGCCTTTCGCAATAAAACTGGTCTAAAAACATACAAATAACTTCACCAAGCAAATAAAATCTCATAGAGAAGCTTATGGCAAAAGTATTTGCTTACCCTTGTGCGGTCATTTTTAAATGGAAATCAGCTCATTTTGATAATTCGTTAGATTTCCTAATAGATCAGTATTTGAACACGTCAAGAAGATTCGCTACTAAAATCTGGAAGCTTCGAAAATATTAACATTCGGAACAACGATTTTTTATGTAGTTTGAATAAGTTCGCATCTGCAATTTCGCTATGAATCCCTGTTCAATTATCCAATTATTTTTCATTGAAAAGTGATATCCTTTTTAGGATGGATATAAATAAAGTCCTTACATGAATCGCCTTTGTATATTGAGTGTAGTTTGCGCCGGAGAAAGAGCAATCAAATAGGCAATTCGGAATCTACTATGAGGTTTGTACGATATAAACTTTCCCAATTAATAGTTCAAGGCAAAATAAAATGCAGTATTAATTGATAAAAGAGCATTCTCATAGTTTAGAAACTAGAGAGAGATATACTCCTTCCCACTCATTTTACATGCTCATGGAATTCTGCAGCGATTAATCTGTAAATTAAAATTTCATATTAAACTACTGTTGTCTGAAAAAATATATGTGATATGTACGTATTAGAATATGATTGCCATAATATCAGTATCTTACAGTTCCATGAACCGTTCTACGAGTGGATTAGCAAATGATGAATTAATCATATAGGATGATGGAAGTGTATGGCATAGATAGTGGCGTAAAGCTAACATTATTCGGTAGCTATCCAGTACTAGCTCACCTGCGTGACTCGCTCGGCAATTAACAATGACTCATTATAGGTCATTTATCATTATCGGTGCTTCATTACCCTAGTAATGAAGCTGGTGCGACCATCGACAACCGACTATTGCGTTAGCAATCTATTTAGCGTAGCTAAACCTAAAGCCGAATCCAAGCTGGCCATAAATGTGTTGCTCAACCATAAAACCACGTAAAAAGTTTTAGTAACTGGTTGAAACTTTTACTCGTTCTATATACTGCGTGTCTACTTTAATAGGTATCATATACAAAACATTTCTATTATTCATTTTAAGAAGGAATTTCATTTTTAGGAAATTTGGCATGATTTAGAACAGGAAATACAATTATTAGATAGATATTAGATAAGTTTTTTGACGTATAAGAGATTCGTTCGAAACGTTTCTGTAACAACGGATTTACCTTCATTCTAACAGAGTTAATTTGTTATTAATAAAGTATGGAATGACATATTCAAATTTGGAATAAAATATTAATAAAAAATCCTATATTATGATTATTATGGAAGGTACTGGAACAACATCTAATTTTTTAAATTTTTACGTCAAACATTGCTATTAAAACTAGAACTTTTCGATTCATTTAGTAATTTACCAATAAATAATATCTGACTTCTGGAAAGCAATAGAATTATTAGTTTTCAATGCATTGATATATTTTTTTGAATCGCGAAATAGCCCTAATGAGGAGTGGTACACTTTGAATCGAAATTGACGCTTAAAGGTCTATTTACTGAGTCAGTCGCGGCTCAATAATTTGAAATTTGAATTCGTAGAAAATTATGTTTTTTGGCCAGCTTTGTTAACTAATAACTTCTGTTATTTAAAGCCTGAAAAGAACAAATTTTAGTTAGTTTAAGCAATATTGTTTTAAATATTTCCATCTAACAATTAGTATTTCCAATTGCGTTTTCCACATACTACAAAGACAGCTTGTCCCAATTTAGGCAAAGATTTTGATGTTTGGAAATATCGATTTTTTGCAAAGTTAGTTCTTTTCTCATTTATTCATACCAAAACATAAAAGGTGTGAGCAAATAAGGGGTGAATGAATTTTTAACGGAATTGCGCTGCATCCATCTTAACTAGTATGTGTCATATCCTATGTGTTGAGAAGGTAGAAAGAAAGACCAAAGAAACTGTTTGTTGACTGTGCAGAAGTAGTAGAAGTGACTTAAAATTGGAAATGAGTCAGTTACGGACGAAGAAATGTTCAGACGTCCTCTGATCTCAAAAAGAGATGCATATTTGGAAAAATTGTGCATACTTTGATTTACTATAATTTGCAAATGGTTTGAGTAGAAGCCAAATTTGTTCCGACACATTTAATCCATAAACAAGGAAAATATAGTGTTTCAATTTGGATGGAATTACTGTATATGGAAGTTAACTCTATGGCTATGACCTTTAGACAAAAATTAATTTATTATAATTGGTAGATAGATATAATTTGGTAGAATCGTCCGGTCTATGCTGAAAGAAAAATTTTTTGATACCATTACTGACATTGAGAAAGCTGAGAAGGCCATGATATAGTAGATGAAAGTTATCCCAAAAGAAGCCTTTAGTCATGGATTTTACGTTGGATACGTGAATTGCTAGCCAATGGCAGTAGTTTGAAGTAGGTTGATTAGAATTTTATAACATCTTATAATTCAACGTCTCGTTTGATCACACCCTAATTATGTATGTGAATTTCAATAATTTCTTATTTAATATCATTCATTTTTGGGAGTAAGAATATAAATAAATTCTAAAGGGTAACGCTGTATCAGTCATTTGCAATGCCGTTTGAACGGGAGTTAGCAAGTTAAAATTTTGCATCGCATATTGCAAAAGCACTTTTCCACAGACCATAAAATAGAATAGCTCATAGTCGTGATATTTTATTTATCCTGCGCGCTGCATGCGTAAACCAATGACCCGAAAATACGTATTCAGGAAGCACAAGCGCGTAGTTCACTAAATTAACAAATGCAGTATAAAACATGTCAGTCACAAACAGTTCAGCGGATAATAAAATATTGATTTATTGGTCCTTTTACTCGAAGAGAGTTGTAATCGTAACTATCCGACATATAACATATCGAAGCCCCAATCGTTAATATAAAAACATAGAATGGAAGGAAAACCATCACCGCAACAAACTACCCTCCTAAGTGCTCATCTTTGTCCTGCTAGTCGCCACTTTGATGGCCCCGTATTCTAAGACAATCGACGCTTGATAATATTATTAAGGGGTGGCAATATTACCGGTCAACGGCCACCAAGACCGGAATGGGGTTGATCCATCACCCCTAACACCCTCTCCATTAATCTATATCGATGCAACAATGTGTCGACATTCTCTCAACACAACTACGAATGCCTAATAGTTACATATATCAGGTAGTAGTATTTATAATATATAGATACACGATTTGTTTTATAACCTTTGTGTGAAATTCAAATAAAAAAGTGAATGTAGTTAATGATATCGCTAATATCGAATATTCGTTCTCATATATAGAGCTGAATAAAAATCAGACCCAATAACAATTAAAATTAATCGCAAACAATCAGAACGAGTTTGAACTTGCTGAAAATAACAGAAAAAATAAAGACGTTAAAACAAAAAGCAATCTATATAATTTATATGCAACACCCAAACATAGATAAACAAGTAATATAATACGAATTGGTACTAGCGTGAGAACTTTACTCTGAAACTGAAAGATTTTACCGCTACAATATCGTCAAGAAATTACAAAAAAATAATCAGACTTAAAGATGCCCACAAAGTGAAGAAAAACACCCAACATTCTAGAATATTAAGACTAAGTAATTTAGTGGCATTAAAACATACTTACAGACAGTATCACACTATGGACCCAACATAACGTTTATCAATAAAAAGGATTAAAAAATGTATCCGACATTGCCATACCGGACAATACAAACGTTGGAACAACTAAAGAGAAGAAATCAAGAAAGTACACCTCACTAGCAAGAGAAGTACAAAAGTTCTCGCAATGCAATAAGTTGAATGAGCTGTTGAAGCTTATGGTAACTTTATGTCTCACCAAATCTAGGTATCTGATTGTAGTTTCCATATTTGTGTATAGACATTGCTTCATCTGTTTGTTTTTCCAGTTGTGGGGGCATTCCTCAAGAATTCGTGTTGTGCATATATACTCGTAGACCCAAATATAGATACCAGTTGCTTGTTCACTTCAGAGACACGATAATTTTGCAGGTCATAAAGTGAATTAAATTCCCAGTTCAGACTTGCTCAGCCGATAAGCCAATGAAATAAAACGGAATGGATCGCTTCGTCTAAACTTTTGATGCCCCTACAGATTCGGTATTCGGATATTATCTTAGCCACCTAGCCTAATGCGAATTAGGCTTCAGTACAAATTAGATTCGAAGTAATTAAATCACTCGTTAAGACATATTATAAATTAAGTACATCATTTTTCTTATTAGATTTTTATGGATATGTCTATTTTAGATATTAAAAATTGAGCAAAGCTATTTATTCACGTGACCTTTTTAAATTTCATGGCTGGAAATTTTGTACTTGAATTTTTAAAAGAAGTTTAAAAAAATAAGAATTTAATCTACTGAACAATTATTTTGCGTATTACGATTCGTCAATCGTTTCTTATTTAAATCAATAGAATTAGTTAATCACAATTTTTGGCTACCATTACATCCTTCCTTGTTCCACAAGGTGAAATATCAAGTTATTTTGCATGGAAATTTCGATATTCACATATAATTTTATAAATATCAATTATTCATTCAAGAATAAAATATCACCTTTTTTATTAAGAGCTTCTTGATAGTATTTTATAAATCTTAGATGTACGGGGTATACCAATGTTACGACAAAGTTATATTATAGCAAAAATACAATCTTGTGTTATGGCAATTCAATTTTTTTAACATCCCCCATATCCAAAGTTTATAAAATCAGTTACTTTGTTATTTTTATTGTAAACCAAAATGAATATTAATCTATACTATTTTTTATGTATGCATTGACAAAATTTGACATAAAAGTCAAATATTTAGCGTTTATTTCTGAATAATAGCTATAATTGTCGCTCGAATTTTCGGGTTTATGTAATAAAGTAAGAAGTATTTGCAATGAATAATTCTACTCAATACTAAAACAGTGGACCATAAAGTGGAACGTATTTAACAAAGTGCCTCAAATTTTTCTGGGTGGGTAATAAAAACTGCTTACAAAGTTTATCATTAAATATTTCCAGACCGCAATGTACTCAAGAAGCAAAGATTACTGATATTCCTAGTATATATTTAATATAATATAAAAGAGAGAGAAAATAAAAGTGCCAAGTTCCCCTCCATACTGTATATCATAGAGGAACGTTTCGAATATGTGCAATCTATTTGTCGATATAATCCACAGGGGCTCCCAATTAGAAAGTCATGGGTTTGGTGTGGAACGGATTTATGCAACACAACAGTCACAGATAACCTCAAAAAATATGGACCTTAGGCATCTACTTTTTTTCTTGATAACATATCTCTTAAAATAACTAACGGACATATATCGAACTTCTTCGTGAAATAGGTATAACCTGTAGAACTGAAAATCTATATATATAGCTAGCTCATGAGAAACCAGAAAATACCAGTAAGATTTAACAGTGTCATTCCATTGCGAATTGAGCACATAAATTCATAAATGTCTCACATATTCACGGTATAGTGCAAGTATTAAGCAGTTAAGAGTTTCAAATAAATCCAGATTCAAACTAAGAATGTTGACAAGCTATAAAATTTCATTTAAATTCATACATTGAATATAGGGATAAATATAAGTAACAACCAGGAGGATGGGTCCGTTAACATTTAAATAGTTATTTTTGTCAGGTCTAGTTCGTTACATCATAAACAGTCAAGTAGATTAAGACATATTAATTGAAGCACCATCATTACTCAGGATTACCTGCATCGTGTATAATTAACTTTTCAGCCCCTTCGAGTTGAGAGAAGAAGGGTTGTTGCGAAAGAACGGACACATACTTAATTTTGTTCCCATGGTTAAATCTGAATCATATTGTACAAGGTGGAGTCACATATAACTTATAATGTAAAGAATGTTGTTAAAGGCGATTATGTCTTTTATTAATGTTCTTAATACTTATGTTAGTCCGTTTTTGGGACAAAGTATTATATATTATGTCAATTTCAATAGGTGAATTTAATGGACACGGTTTTGTATAACACCTTTATGTTTGTATGTAATGTGTCATACGAAAAGTAGTTTCATTTGTTCATGATCCAGGTATAGGATGTAAGAAATATGAATCCTCAAAAAAGTCTGTACTTACTGAACATTATTTATTCATAAAAAGGGCGTGGAAACACAGTAATCATTTTAAATAAACAATATTTTCGATGCATTGACGCATCACAGAAAATTAACGCATTATAATCTACAATCTAGTTACAGGTATTTCTGCATTAGATGCACACATAGCTTCATTTTTATGCAATGGTGAATGCTAATGTGTTATACGTCTATGATCGCTAAAAATATGAGTAATAAAGAATGCTCTTTCTTTCTTCTGGTTTCATTAATTCTCTCTAATGTATATGTTTATTATTCCGTTTTCGGATTTACTTATTCATATTTGCAGCTTGAATATTGCCATTTTTTAAACGTCTTCCATCAATAGTTTTAGAATAGACTCCAAATTATACATATCAAAGAAATTTCGGATGCTTAAATTGTTAAAAAAGCTCACAGTGAATTTGTCAGAAACATTTTGGTACGAGTACATTCAAAATTTTTGAGATGAGGTGAACGTTTTGCTTCCTCTGTTTGGCCAATAACATCTTCGCTTGTAGTTTGTATCACTAGTTTGAAGAAAATAGTAATTAAAAATTTTCTTCTGAATTTGAGAAGGATAGTCTGCTATGGTGTCGGCCTTTTTTTTATCTCCATTATTGAGAGTGTATTGAAAAATAAACATATTCATAGCTTTTCTTATGTTATATAATTTTTCTATTTAGGCTGTTCAGTTTTTCATTGGATCGTATTTTGAAAAATATATAGCAGAAATGTATTGTTATTATTTAGTTCAATTGACGTCGTACGTAAGCTGGAAAAATTCACTTTTTAGTTTTTTACTTATTATTATTATTATAGATGACCTACAACAACTAATTAATATAGTAGGCGGACATAGCCAAAACATGGGATTAAACATCAACATCAAAAAAACTAGGAACATGGCTCTATGAAGAATGGTCGTCGGACGGTGAAATAAAATGGCGAATTGAACAAGCTCGAAGTACATTCATAAAATTTAAAAATGTATTTACATATACCGACTTTGATCTTGATCTTAGACTGAGACTTGTGCGGTGCTACGTTTGCCAGTGCTTCTTTACGGGATGGAGGGTTGGACCCTTAAGGAAAAAAACATAAACAAATTAGAGGCATTCGAAATGTGGGTATATCGTAGAATACTGAAGATACCGTGGACTGCCAAAGTGAGGAATGAGGATATTCTCAGGCGTATCAATAAAGACCGTGAACTCTTTAACATCGTGAAGAAACGAAAGATTGCATACCTTGACCATATAATGCGAGGCCATAAATATCAATTCCTTCAGCTGATAGTCGAGGGCAAGATTGAAGGTAAGAGAGGATTGGGACGGAAGAGGATGTCATGGTTGCGGAATGTGAGGCAGTGGACGGGTATACAAGATATTCAGACATTGATCCATACCGCTAGAAATAGAAGCAATGAAAAATATGTTCGCGAACCTCCATTAATGGATATGCATTAAAAGAAGAAGAAAACTTATTAATCAGGGTTATCACTTCTCAAATTTATGAAAAATACGGATGAAATCAATCACCTTCATTATTGGTTCATAAAAACAAACGGATTTGAGCGCCAATGGTGGTGGGATTTGAATTATTCATATTATCCTAATATAACTATAATATACGAAATAATAGTTCCATTTTATTTATATATCACTGCCATTTTTGATATTTTGTGAATAGCATTTTTTCATGGAGATCAAATGAACTTTATCAAAAATATTCATGCTGCTTTTTTTGGAAATATAGTTTCCGCATACGGTTTTTCTCTGTCCGAACGTGATTATGACATTCTTCCATGCTGATGGAGTAACTTCATCTATTCAAGTATGTACCAAACGTTCCATATCTACAATCCAAACTGTTATTTCGAGGTAAGTTATCGATTGTTTATCGTAGAAATATGTTCACTATGACAAACGTAATAATCACCACTCTTGCAGATTCCAAGACCATGCTACTTCTATCAAGAACAGAGCTACCATTGTTCCTTATCCGGTTAGAGCTTGAAAACCTATCGATAATTCTTCTACAATATCTTTCTTTGTCATAGTTGTGTCAACCCATACATTTTTCAACCACTTGTCTATTATTTATCCCAAGTAGATAGTAAATTTTTCGATCTAGTTAGTGAAATTATACTATTCTATGAGATAGCTTTATAACCAGAGTATCAAACCTGTATATTTATCAATTTCTGTTCTTTTTTATGTTTAGGAAAAATAAAGGGGAGTTTGTAAAATTGTTTGTCAAGAGCCACGCTGGAAATTACGCTATTCTATTTAAATTCAGGAGATGTAGTGGAAATTTCTTTATTGTCATACTTTCACAACAACATACTCCTTTCGTCTGTGTAAACGTCTTTCTCAAATATTCAAAAACATTATACATTATTTGTTTGCATTGAAGTCCTAAATGTTTGCGTCACTACTTGTACTTATGTTGAAGCTCAATGTTTATTGCATAGATCTCATAGATTATTTGTATTCACTATTCATATTGCTATTAATATAAGTATTTATATTCTACCTTTGGTTTTCGACATCAAAGCTTAGGGTGAATCGTGAACAAACTATCGATCGGATAATTTTATGTATCGATATGTATCTGACTAATTTCATTTTTAGTTCGTTTGATCATAGTGTGAAAGTAATAGCAAAAACTTAGCTAAGACCATAAAAGTTAAGATACAAATATCTGTAATGAAGAAATAAATATATAGATATAAATATAAAGATTTTCCATAGTCAATTCACGTATTTCTGTCTATATTATAAAATTATTCGGTTCACTTGATATATAACCAAGGGAAAATAAACGAAGATTCGAGGAAATCTGGAGTAAATATAAGTGGAGTAATTGATATTATCGAATTATACAATTTATTCCTAATTGGCGTATCTCAAATTTCTATTTAATAAATCCAGCGAAATTAGTAAATCTGATAACAACGGAGAGGGAATACGCAACGTATCGTTTTACGGCCACCTGAGGCTTCTTTCCCAGGGGTCAAACTTGGCGACATGAAGACGTGCTAAAAGCTCTATTGGCATTGGCTCTATGCCCTAAGGCTTTGAGTTTCTCCCTACACACCCTTACAAATTGTTTCCTAAATTGTTATGATCGTCTTTGTTCGTCACGAGGTTTTTTTATAATTTTCCCATTCTAAAGGATATAACGAAGCAATCTGCTTTTTCCTTTAAAAGTACTAAATGTCCAAAATGGATGATTTCGACCGGCTGTGCGATGAATGAATTCATATTTCAGTCACTTTGCCGAATATTTACTACATAAGTTTCATTCTTCAGCTAATTCATTTAGGATAATGTATTCATAAAATAAAATATTACTGGTTTCTTCTTATTCACTCAACAAGTTTAAGGAAATTAATACTGTTATAATAAATAACTTCTTTCACACTTGAATCAATTTATTTAAACTCAATCTACCAATCAAATATTTTAGATATTGATCCATATTGCAGAAAAGAATCATATATTGCCTTTCTATTTTTACGTATTGTTATTTGTAAAACTATTTATATGTATTTTATAAAGGCAATAAGATGATACTAATATTTATTTATTAGATATTGTGTCCGTGAACATTACACGTATTACAAATATAACGACTTGTTTTAATTATCGTTTTCCTTTGCTATCTCTATTAGTGGTATCTTCCTATTTTAGTGTTGGTGAAACAAAAGCAGATAATAATATTCTGTTAGTCATACTCAAACTCCGAAGTTTTTCTTCTAACCGAGTTTTTATATTTGTATCACAATGTGTATTTCATCACTTTAAGTCAAGCGGTCCTCTCTCACCCCTTTTTATTTTTTTGTTTCGAATAAATTTTGATATACTGCGCTTTTGTTTCATGGAAGAAGGATACTACTAGGTTCTTACTATTGAGTGAATAATTGTTATAGCTTCCTTCACAACCTTACTTCAATATCAATAGAACAATATCTCTTAGATAACACATGGGTATTCTCAATTCTCGATTATATTAGATTGGGAAAACTTAAAGCAGTATAGAATGAAACGCCTGTCAAATTATCTTGAGTGTGCACAGCGTAGCTTACTTGGCGCGCTTGAATTACTGGAGCGCACAAGTTCCGAGGTCTAATGGAACAGTTCACTCTTACTTATTATAATTCATGATCGTTGTTATATATTTCACTAAGAGTCTAAATAAATTTATCCATGACAATAAAAGAAATTGAACAATATTTTCACCATGCAGTACAATATATTGATAAACAGAAATGAACAATATGATTCATATACAATTAAGTATTGTCGTGAGAAATTCCTCTACCTTATATCAAGCGTATCTCAAATATACTCAATAATATTCAGATCTGAGCTGCTTCTGGCCACTCCATAGTATCAAATTCAATATCTTCTAGTTAATTATATAAAGTTATAAAATTTCAACATATAAAAGAAGCAACTGGTACAACATTCCAGGATATTCACTATACGAGTATAATGAAGAGCCTCTAAATTTTCATTATCCGTTATCGCTGAATCTGTTTGTACGTTCTTGAAGAAAAATGTATGCCCAGACTACAAATGATCCTCCATCATATAATGTCGTTCATACAATCTGCTTATAACCAACGAACGTTGTTTGTTGGAAAATTTGAGCTCACTCTACGATGACCAGTGGTCAAGAGTGGACTTTGGGCTAGAATACGTCATTCTAAAGTAGCTTCTTGGAGACGTTGACAAAGTGTTTCCGTACACATTCGTATTCCAGATGCGTTTTAAAGCTGATTTTCTGAGTTTATGCATGTTCACAAATCGTTTTGTGACAGTGGATAATCTCAAATATAAATCTTGGTTTGTGACACGATATCTGTCCTGCGCAGGTCTGAAATTAGTCTCAGTGTTCCTGTACCTTTGTATCATTAGAGATACTAAAATATGGGATCTTCTTCCCACACTGCGATAATACCAACCGCTTTTGAAATATACCACTTGAGCACATTTCTAACTGGTAAGATTTCTAGAATAATTATTCAAGTATCACTCTGCCAATCTGTCATTTTTTGCTTATAAATTATAAAAATAATGGGTGCCACATCAGAATTTGCGATATAAATAAATATCATATACAAGTGCCATACGATATTCAATTTAATTATATTAATGATAAGCAAACCTTATAGAAACAAATCCAGTGATACTAAGTCGCGTGATCGTGGTGGCCACTCCATTACACTTCATTACACTCCATTACGTTTTCGATTCATTCCAAGATAAATTTATCATTTTAAATTATTATTTTACGATCAAACATTGTTAATTTTCTTGTAAAGCATTTTCAACTTTCCACGTACGTAAGTATGATCTCAGTTCTTTGCTAAAGTGCAAACAGAATTTCAAAAAATTACAATAACGTGAACCTTTAACTTGAAAAAATAATTTCTTTATAAAGTATTATTTGTGTCAAGAAATAAAGTTAGGAATACGAATATTTAACAGATATATAAAGTCATGTGTTACGACTTCTGCGTCGTTGATTTCAATTCACTTGTTGACAGTTGCGAACTGCTAAAAATGTAATGCTTCTAGTATTTCTGAAAGGCTGATTAAACCACATTTGAGGTGTCGGGCATACCTCCTTTCTATTAAAAATTGTAGTAGCTAACTCTTACACCATTGGAGGGTTGACGTGACATTGTGACATGGCTTGATAAGTTTTCAAGATTTTTTTTGGGTTCGAAATATAGAAAATGATAGGTTTTCAAATTGATTGATTAACAATTGTTCAATAACCAATGATAAATATATAAGCAATTATAAATATTCAATAGAATAATGATTTTACCAGTAAAAAATAGAATGTTAATTAGAATAACAATATAATCGCAAGACATATCTGAATATCCATAATTCAAATACAACTTGTTCTACCTATAAATAAACAAGCTGACTTCATTTTAATACTAAGATAAATTAACATGATACAATTACGTTGTCGACCTTGAAGTCGTTTTACTATGTCAACGAACCAATTTGTATATACTTAAACAATTTTTTATAGCACTTATTGAAACGGTCTACTAAATCAAAAATAGTTTCAGATTATTATTAGTAACGTTAGTGCACAATAGTGCGAACTTAATTAATTCAAATCCTCGCTTTTCTTGGGAGTTGTAGGTAAAGATAAATATTATCATTTTTGGAGAAGCCTATTTAGATATTACGCAGTGTAAATGAAAAACGTTTTTTTCTTGAAGTATTGAGGTGTAGCAGCGGTATAATCTTTTAGTTATAGCTATAAGTACTAACATTTGCTGAAATAAAAAGCCGGCCCTGGGTGGTTATAATGAAATTCTAGGATTTGGCGAAGTCGCGGCACGTTTGATGTTTTTTTATATATGTTTTTATTATAGCAGGCGACTTGTTTACATTGTTTGTTTCGAACTAATTTCTAGGAAGGTCTTGCTGTTTATTTGTTTCTGTTTGTTCCCTTGTTACAATTCTAGTAATGTCGTTTCTGCTATATAAGTTGAGCATATTTAGCGGAGTTCTTTAGTTTATAATAAATAGTCATAGTGAACCGAACGAAATAGCGAGCACCCAAAGAATTAGCTAACTATTTGTGATAAGTTAATTATTACTTAAGTTAGTATAGTGTTCAAAAAATTAAAAACTTAAGAGAAACCCCACCGATAGTAATAGTGTGAATAAATAAGAAAAATTTTACAATAAGTTAATTCTTCGAAATATCACTTTTAGTTAGAATCACTATACAGATACCCTTGCACCGTAAGGCAGGTGTTGACTTATTCCCACAAATCAACTATTGTATAGACAGTTTATGTATTTGATTCAATGTAAAGTTTGTTTTGTGATTTATATTTCGAACCGTAGATGGGTCGGCCAACAAAAATATACAATATGTTTGTAAAAATGAAGAGAGAGTAAAAAACTTTATCTCGATAGTGCAATAGCAATTCCGGTTTTGGTTGATGATTAATTGTCATTGTGGATATAAAGGTTTATCTATTGTGCTGTATTGTTTGGTAAAGTCTTAAGAATAAAACGTTTCACTCTACATTTAACTATATTCTTTTTAATGATTTGAAACGTTTCACCGATTGGCTGCTGAATATTAGCAGTACCGAATTTTTAACATTTCTATAATTTCTTACTTCTTAGACATCTTAAATAAGGTTTTATTTATGAATTATCTTGATTTTAGGTATCTATCAATTAAAATTTTGTTTAAAAGTATATAATATTGACGTTTCGACTACTTTCAGCCTTTATTAAAATATTTAACATTTTATGTATAACATTCCAATTAACGATTTTTGTATGGAATCTTTCTGCTGGAAACATATATTTTTACATACTAAGTATTCTCTCCGTTTTAATAATAAAACAACAAACTGTTTCGTTGAGACTATTATTGGAATTAATCACTAAATTTTCTAATAAATCGGTTAAAAACCGGTTTATCTAAATTTCATTTGAGTAACGAGATCAGTCCTTAGAATAGCAATCATAGTACTATAAAATAACAAAGCTGCAACATTTTGTGCGTTCACATTAAAAATTTCATTGTTTCTGTGACAATATGCAAGAGAAAACTTCGTATTGTTTTTATTTTGACTTAGTAATATGAACTGTCTTAAAAATAATATCATAAATCACACTATTAGTAAAATTTTTTCGTATTTTGTGACCTATGAAGAATTGGTAGTTGAAATTAAGTCTTATAGCATCTTATGGGCATAAATTAAGCCAGAACAAATAACGTCGTAACAAACTAAATACAGGTGATATGTGCTTATTATGTCGCCTATTTACTCAAAGGTTCAAAGAAATTGTGTGTCATTAAGGTTTTTACCTTATAGATGCTTTAGAGAAACACAAAGTAAGTTGCAGCAATTTAAAATAGAAATGATGATGCACTCATCAACATTACTTACATAATACCGGGTACTATTTTGCAGCCATATATTACAAGAATTACCCCATGCATATTATCATTCGAAGTAAGTCGTAACCAAATATGAGTTATTATTATGTTTTATTGTTCTGCTGATTGTTGTTCGATGTACGCCTTTGCCTTTTCCAGGATTGAGAAATAATTTTTCTCAATGAGTTCAAGACTCTAGCTTCCCAACTGTTTTCCAGAAAATGATCTCAGTGTACATCTTGTGGTATTCATAGTATTTGCTATATTTTGATCACAACCACAAGTTTCAACTGAAAACAATGAAACATATTTGTAGCAAATATCTTAACCTAATTATTATTCAAACCATAGTGTTTGCTAGATAATTGTGAATAAAAGTCCGTAATACAATTTTGCACACACCTTACATAGTACAAGTCAGTATTCTAGAAATGTCATGAAATACTTGAAATACATGAAATAAATATTGTATTAATTGTTTCCTAAGTTATCATCAAAATTCAGTTTTTATCAGTTATGACGTCCTTCCATACTATAAAATGAGCACCCTTTATCGTATTTAATCATTCAATTCAATCGAATTAATTCTCAAGGTTAATCCTGGCTTCAAATTCGAATTTAGTTCTACCTGCATTTGTTATAATACCCAAAATATTTTTGATGATTGCTCTTACCATCATATTCGAACAGAAAAACGTTTTTTACCAAGTAATAAATTTTAAAACGAAAAGAGGACCTGAAACATGTGCAACGAGAGTTACATCATATAAGGGTGCTGTCTACATGGCAAGCCGCTATTAATTACTAATCTGAAGACTCGTTATGTTTTAATGGAGTGTTTTTGTTACTCACGACAAGGGACAGAACTTCCCCAAACAACACGCACTAATCTGATAAAATTAAAAGGGAGACAACCATATATCTAAAAATAAATCTTTCTTTTTAATTAATAATGCATTCAATAATTTAAGAATCATGATTTTCATAAATTTGTGCTCAATCATTATAATTAACAATTCCATAACTACAATATTTGTTCATCGAAAAATTTTATTGAATGTGAGGAAATTATTTATTATTAATTGTTGTCATATTAATCAATAGACAGGTCGTGATTAGATTATATATTGGAGATAAAATTACTCTGTTACCTCTAAGGTAGAGTGCACCTCATTAAAGTTGGTCTCATCATTAAACCATTTACTGCTCGCCCTTTAGTTCAACAGTTATGATAAACTCCATTATATATGATAAAGGGGATCAAATCATCGCTTCTATAAATTTATCTGAGATAGCATGTGATATCAAGGTCACCTGTAACTGGACTAATTGGAAGCTATATCTTTGTCACACAATCCGCAGTCATCATTTTCTGATAGACCTTGTACCTAGTCTCGTTATGGTGGCAGTATCCTATAAGAGAACTAGTAATAAGGTTTGGTATATATACATTAATTTACCTAATGCATAAAAATTTTTAATTGTATATATATTTTCTAGTAAATACCTTTTCCTTTGTTAATTTTTGTTAATTTCTTTCCATATTCATTTCCACACGGAAGAGATCATGTAATGCCGGTCCAAAATACTGCAGCGCAAGCTTTCGTCGACGTTTTTGAGGCGTTTCTGGTCATTCAATTGTATTCCTCTTTCAATTTTGATAGTAGTTCCTATTTCCCAATTTGTCTTTCCACATTAAGGTGAATGCTATATCAAAGAAGTCAGTGGATGACGATAATTCTATGATTTTTTTAAAATTGTGGTGTATCACGTTGCTATCTTTATAATCGCGATGGTCATCAGACGAATAGTGCCGTTTTAAATTGTTTTCACGCGTTTCTGGCTTAAAACATGAACGGGAAAACAGTTTTAATAGCTGTAATAGCATCAGATGAGCAAATCAACTACATAGGTAAGGAAGTGATTTACTTTGATTGTGTAGAAAAAGTATCATATTCTGTACTTTTATACAGGTTGATAAAAAAATTTATAATAGTGTTAGGTATAAATGGCGTTACAATGTTCCTACTGAATAACTACCTAATCCCTACCTATCAAGGCAGAAACTGCTCACCTTCATTCTCTGAAGAAGCTTGGTTATCGAAGCGCTCGTCAGACAGTATGAGTGTTGGTGTGTAAACAATGTGTTCAGTACCTTATGTTTATCATTATTGTAGCTCCAACAGTTCGTTGTTTAATTATGACAAAGGACCTATGATCATATATGGTGCAGTAGTTTGGGGTCCTAGAACTAGTCTAAATACCAATACAAAGACTGGCTTGTAGATGTGCAACCGACGCCATGAAATCATGCCCAACAGCTTCAGTAGGAGAGATTCTAGATTTCTCACCTCTCCACTTAGTACTGGAAAGCGTGACAGAAGAAACATTACTTAGAATATTCAGTGACGGAATCACCAAATAAAAATCTTCCCTAAATTAAGACCAAACCTGGGACATGCCTCAGGATGATGCATCGAAAAAGTTTAGCTTTGAGAAAAATTTATCTCCATACTTAAGCTGTACAAATAAGTGGGGTAAAAATACCAAACAAGAAATAAATAGAAATGCCGTTAAATGGCATACGGAAGGATCTAAAGCAGAGACAGGACTGGAATAGGAGTGTAGGGGTCCAGAACTAAATACTCTGAAAGCCTGGGTAACATACCAAGCATTTTTCGTGCAGAAATTTATGCAATTGGAAAATGTGTCCAGTTCAAATCCAGAGAGGAACTAACGCAAATCGTTCAGTCTAATAGCTAAGCAGCTATTTGAGCTTTGAGCTCTAATATCCAAAATCCAAACTCGTTTGGGATTGCCTAAAAAAATGAGGGATCTGGTCAAGAACAAGTTACCCTACAATGGGTTCGGGAACACATAGGAGTGAAGGGAAATGAAATAACATAACTGATAAGCTCGCTAAAGCGGAGGTAGATAAGCCCTTCGTGGAACCTGAACCCTTCTGCGATATCAACTACAGAAAAATAGAAAAAGTATTGGAAAATACCAAAAACCAAATATTAGGACAACCTACAGGGGCTGAGACAAGCGAAGAGTCTCCTGGGAAACTATAACCAGAGTATATCTGCTGAATGTATCAATCAACTAAGAACTATCTGCGAATACCAACAGGGGTCCTATAGGGGCACTTTCTCCTCAAAAGATACCTGAACGCGCTAGACGTAGCAGATAATGCGGCGTGTAGATTTTGTTGCACAGAGGACGGAACCTCTATCCACATTCTTTCGATTTATGAAACTTTAGGAACTCCAGATCACTATACCTGGAAGCGCTTAAAATGGAAGTCGAATATCTCTGGCAGCTACAGCCATCCAGCATTCTGTGCTTTCTAAAAGGAGTGGGATTAACAGTTCAGCTATAAACACTTGGTTCCACAGTATCGCAGCAAGAGAGGGGGACACAATAGATTCTTTGGGTCGCAGTGTAAATGATGAAAAATTACGTAACTATGATATCATTTTATTAAATTATATCGTTAAATTATTTTCAAGTTTTAATGATAATGGATTATTTCATCGCTTCTCGTTCATTATTTAAATATAACTTTATATATTTGCAAAAAAAGGTAATAATAAAGTCGCTGACCTTACGATAAAATCTACGATTATTAGTGTACTCTCATAAGTTGGTCACTAATTACTGAGAATCATGTCATATGTTAGGTGTGGCACCCGTTTCCTTCTTATTAATAACATGGCTCAATAATTTTCTCACTACTTTGATTTAATGCAAAAACATGAATTTGCATATTTACTTCATCATCTGCCCCAACGTGGATTGTAAAAATATTTACAGTAAATTATTTATTTTTTGTTAACAATACACCTTCATTATAAGTATTATGTTTTAAAAGGATCTAGATCAAGAATCTGGTCTGGCGATTATTTGTGACTGATAGAAACTAAAAATATAAAACAACGGCTTTTTTAATTAGGGGATATTTTATATTTTATACGTACACACAGACTACTTTCCTTTAAAAAAAATTGAAATAACAAACAAGCGTCGAAACTTTTAAATCAACTAAGAAAAATCGTTAACTGGAATTTAGTTGTACAGAAATTTTGTCTAAAATAGAGCCAATATGCTATATTGCATTTTAGAATTCTATTATCAACTTCATATTTGAACTTAGTAACTTTAGAAATATGAGTGAACGTTTTATAAATGGAATACTTATGAGAAATGGATATACAGCGAATGGGATGTATTTATTTCACATAATACGAATTATTTAATTCCAAAAGTTAATTTACCTTTGTTGCTAGTAAAACTAATTCCAGATTTAAAGCAGGTCTGAATTGTGCAGCTGCATTTAAACCAAAAATATAAGTTTTGATAATTAGAGACCCAGACCTTGATTTGATTTTTCACTGTCATTTGCTGTTGTTGAAACTGTGTATCTTTTGAATTTCTGAAAATATTAAACGAGAACCACAATAGATGGATATCACTTTATTGTGATTAGTGCCAGTAACAACCATTCAATTTATGTTGGTATTTGATACGATGAAGGCGGCGACGTGTGGTGGTAAAGGGCTTTGTATTGAAACAATCATATCAAAGGACTCGATGCACTAGCACCCACCACCAGTGTTGTGAATAATATTCATCAATGAACATTTCAGATTTGGTTTCCATCCGCTAATAATGTCGACTTATATTACTTAAATGACTAAATTGTACATTCTGTTATATAACTTCATAACTTCAACAAAATAGGATGCCATTCTGGATTTCGAATTTGGTGTATATGAAGTAGTGAAAGTTAGAAATATTATTTATACGTAGTTAGAGTGGATATTCACAAATCGTGATTGTTTTATTAGACTAGAATATTTTAATGGCAAAAATTTCTCAGTTTTGTTATTCTCCTAAACTGATTCACGTCCTGAGAATTTTTAGAAATTCGAACATATTGGACCACAAGCAAGAATTCTATTCGACCATTCCATAATTCGTAGCAGTTACTTGCTACGGTAGTCTCTCTTTTAAAAATAATCGATAACTATTTTTCAAGACAATTGAAATGAAATATATCGAGAATATTGG
Source organism: Diorhabda sublineata (assembly GCF_026230105.1). Taxonomy (NCBI): domain Eukaryota; kingdom Metazoa; phylum Arthropoda; class Insecta; order Coleoptera; family Chrysomelidae; genus Diorhabda; species Diorhabda sublineata. The sequence continues at coordinate 10,994,218 of NC_079485.1, read as the reverse complement.
TTGTACAGACGAAATTCAATAGAACTTATATATTTGTATGGGATTTTAATCAATAGAGTGTTACAACCATATAATCGGGATTATTCCTAGTTGCAACCAAAAATCCCGACTGCGGGTAAATCAGGATGCAAAAGAAAAATCTTCTCGCTATATCTTTTATATGTTATAAAGCGAAAACTGATTGCTGGTTCTTGAGAGTAACGGACTTCCATTTCATACATTTTATTATATTGTTTGATTTATTGCATGAATTAAATGTTGAAATTGCAAGAGGTGGAAATAAAAATGTATCATCAATATATATTTTGGACCGAATAATTGCCAAATTTCGTATAGCAACCATACTTTCAGGAGACACGCCCGACAACTCATACTTTCCACTTAAAATTACTTTTAAAATCAAATGTGTTAACTAAACAATTATTCTTTTGTCTCAAAAGGCTCCTTTTACGTTTAATTCTGTAACAGATTCATCAATCTCTGCCAAGTACTCTCTAAATCGACAAAGGAGGGAAGTGTGTTATTTTAATTTACAAGTTGTACGTTCATTTCAAAAGGCGATAACGCGTAGTGTCAACTGGCTTTGACATTGAGAGCAACCAATCATTTACATTAGTGTAATATAGTTTCAGTTATCACCAAAGGCGATGTAATTAAAGCAACATGTTTAATTATTGAGTAAACATGTCACTTTCTATACATTTAAAACAACAACCCTTAAAATAATACATTTTTGTTTAGTTTCACTCGATGTAAAGACATTGAGGAGAAATTGTTTATCATTCCTTAGAAGTAAAACTCTTTGTGGGGTTTGGCTCTTACATGTACTGAAATGGTTTTGTAAAAAACAAAACTATTTATCAAAATTGGGAAACATAATGAGTTATTACATTATTATATACAATGAGCTTATTGCTGCTTAACTAATAATGAACTGTTCTCTTCATTAAATGATTTCATCTTACAGGTCAAACCACATGTTTTTGCTTAGAATATTTTCTGAGTATCTACTGAAGTGAACTTAAGTAAACAGTCAGCCTCAGGACTAAAAAAGAAACATTAACGAGTCTAATGTGCGACAATTAAAACTTCTTCTGATTTGTTTAAATTAGAGTCTTATAAAAACAAACCGATATTTAGTCGCTTCCATTGATTTTTTTCTTTGTAATTGTAAACAAAGATACCGCGAGTGGTGCGTTGAAATAAAAATAGACCACAAAAGAAACTTTTGAATGGAATTGCTAGCTGCTTACTTAATTATCAGTACTGTAAGTCACAATGCAACTGACTATTTATTAAGAAATAATTGTGACTATACAGAATTCTGAATTGGTGGATTCTTTAGTTTAAATGCAGGATTTTCATATAATATTTCATTTTTACATGGTAACGTGATAATTTTTCTCAAATTAAAATGTGTGTCCTCTAATACCTCATTTGAAAGATCTTGTAATAATACTATTAACAGAGTTGGTCGGTTAATATGTCTAAGTGATTAATTTTATTTCTTACTCAGTTTTAAAATTTGCTACTGTTGTTAAAAACTATTAACAATACGCTATTGCAGTTCAATATTTTAGGAAACGCATCCAGTAAGGTATCAGAAAACTTGAACTTCTATCTCGCCAAATTACAATGGCACAAACGTATCTCAAAGGTCGATATTCTAAAAATTGAATGTCCCATTCTCACAAAATTCTGTTACATGCAGTTTTGTGTCATTTTGCCTAAATAGTTAATCGAAATTGCAGATACCGGAATAAGGATAACCATCACTGGATGACTGATCATACTCAATACCATCAGAAAATAAATGTTCGAGCGGGATTAATTAATGACACAATTATGATGAAAAATAATTACCAGATGATATTATCTGGGGTGCTACTCCACATACATTTTCAAAGGTTTGGAGTCAATATTTTCCTGAGAGGTAGTTGAGAACTAACAGAGTGGACACCATGATCTTACACCAATAGATATTTTTATATGGAATTATTTTAAATCAGTCGTTCACATAGATAAATCGCAAAATCTTCAGAAATTGGGAAAACAAATTAGAAATAATGTTTAAAGGGGCACTTTTCGAAATGTGTCAGAAAAATTATTCACCCTATCTATCTGATCAAAAGTAAACGTTAATACTATGTAATAAATAAAATGAAATAGACAGTCTACAATATCAAGCAACACATTAAAGTATTTTGTAAGAAAATAAAAATAAATAAGTTTGATTTTCATCTTGAGAAAAACAATAAATCAATTCAAGAGTGAACTACAATACAACCAGAACAAGTAAATAACAATATCAATAACCTTAACATGTATACAGTCGAGAAAATTATGAGCAATAATAAAATGGTAATTGAATATATTCGATGGTCATAACTTCTTAATATATTTAAAGTAGACATAGAAGTCAAAGAAGCAGCTATAACCATTACCGAAGTTGGACATTAGTCACGGTTTTAATAGTTTGTATGTGACATTTGAAACTGCTCAAAACTTTTTATACCCCTAAGAACATCAAGCCAGTCTTGTAAACATTATTTATACTGTTGGTATTAGTCATTATAAGGTCATTGTATCTTAAGGTAACTTAGGGTGTGAAAGAAGCAAATGCAATACAGTTGTCGAGATTAAGCTTATATAGGGAATAGTGTTCACATTCAGTGGTCAAGAAATGTAACTTGAAAATCATATTATATCAGGAAATTGGGGATTCAAAAGAAATTACATGAACAACAACTTATTATAGAACTACAAGCCGTAAAGATCCATTCCTATATACTAGTTATCTCTTCATTCCTTCAATCCATTGGCATTCACTAGTACACGATACTATTTGTAAATATATTTTTTTTCCTTTTCTCTTATATACATATTTCGAAATCAGATATCCTTATGAATTACAATACATATTATCTACATGATGATGCTTTTGTTACTGAGTCATTTTGAGTAGTAGGTAACTTGTAGAGATTAGTTGCAATGCAGAATTAGAATTCCCGTGTATGTGTGTAATATCCTGGGAATAATGGAAATATACTTTTCTAAAATAAGAGAGCAGTGTTGGTTACATTTGCTCTGTGTGCTCTAATGCTTTTCAATCCCTTATCTTGGAGACTGAGATTGCTGATTTGGTTTCAACAGGATGGGGCTACAGCTATCATGGTTAACATTTCTATGGACTTTGTCCCCAGCGTATTTTTCCGAGAAGTTAACGTTCCCTGGCCTCTACGCTTTTCAGAACTTCTCTCTTTAGGGTTACTTGAAGTCTAAAGTAAATGTTGATGAGGTGCTTTCTTATAGAACATATTTTGTCCTGTTCAGTTAACTCCAGCCTTTGATTTATAGTTAGTACAAAAAGGTTTAAGAAGCGAGAAGAAAATTATAAAACTAGTTCCAGAATTCGTGAATTTTGGATTGTCCAAATTGTATACGAATTTTTGCTGTACACTTTCACGGTTGAACTTTTGGTTAATATTGAAGAGCGTGTCACATGAGCGTCATTGTGTGATCAATAAATAATTTACTATCGTATGTTATATTTCATACCTCGTTTCGAAAATATTTCACAAAAAAGCATTGGAACAATCGATATGGTTATAACTTACAATAATTTTGGCGGACTGTTCTCTTTCCAGTTCCAATATGATGGATGAAATGAAAGGCGTATTGAGATAACAAGAGGATTTCATCATCAGTAATACTTAGTTTTTTAGGTTACTTTGAGACATTGACTGATAAATTTTATCAATTTTTCGTTTTTTCGTCTTAAAACAGCGTACCCATTATTTTGGCTCTTGCCAAACACTTTATAGACGCAAAGGGTTCACAGTGATATCCTATCTCGTTGTATATAAATTTTTACAGGGTAAGCCGTGAAATATCTGAAAATTTCGTGGAAAACCCACTAATCGTAATCCTCCGTGCCTCTCGGATTATTTGGTTAAGTCGTTCATAGAAATTTGTAGTAGCAAACAGATTTCTTGATCTCCTATCATGGACGTCTGTACAACTTTTTGCACATTTCCCACAACATTGTCTCCTAGCACTCTAACTCAATCAGTGTTTATCACATACTGCATTTATATTTCAATGAATGTCAGAAGCATTAAAATTTCACAATCCGCAATTGAAAATTGGCGGGAGCGCTATCGTTATTCTTCCATAGCTCGGTGATGACACAAGGATTAGAATCAACGCTAAAGGCGCAATATTACCAGATGCAGACACGTTTAAAACGAACGAATAAACTTGACAAAAATACATACCTCTAGTAAAAAAGTTCGCCACCAAAGCTTATAATGCAAAATAATTAAATTACCAATTTATCCTATAGATAGTATTAAGCTCACTACTTTATAACTCAAACATCATTGTTTCGTTACACTCCATCCATTCAAAAAATTTCACGTCTTTGTACAATTTATTTGAAAACGTTTATGTCTGCAGTATCATGTATTTTAAATACTTTATGTGTGCCTTCTAAAATGGTCATTAGGAGATGAAGTATATATTTGCTTGGTATGAATACCCTGCAATTACCCGAGTAACCATATACCACCGATAAATAAACAAAACAACGAGTTTTTGCAAATTATGATCTAGAATGGCCAGTTCTCATTATGGCAGAAGTCAAATAAATTCTTGATTTTATTTCAACTCATTGTTACAAAGCTAAATTGTGCACTATAAAACGTGTTCGACAAATTAAACTTCTAAAGGTAACATAGGTAAATAATTTAATTTTTTACGGGCTAATAACCCTTTAACATTTCTGCAAACAAATGAAATTTATTTTCAAAAATGTAAAACAATAACTTAATTTTTAGTCAGACACTAATTGGAAGTTATTATTCGCAGTCATTTTACATAATAAAAACGCAATTTAGAGAAAGTATTTTCCGATTGTCACTTGATTATTTGAAAAAAAATTCTAAAACTCTCTAAAACCCGTGGAAATAAAATTATTATTTTTCATTATTCTTCTCAAGCAACGAATTTCCACTTTTTAATGCTTTAATGCTATTAATTTTATCATTAAATGTAATACATAAAACATAAATGAATCATTTCCCAAATATGGGATGTTACTAAAATATTGCGCCATTCAACGTTTAAAATGGAACTGCTCGATAGAATTGATCTTGAATTCTTCAAAATTATATAAAATACCGATGAAAAATGGTCTTTGGTTTTCTCTATGTCTTATGTTGAAATATTAAGCGCTTGTTTTGCATTTAACATTGTAACCAAAGAAAAATTCCAGTAGCCGCGTTTGGTTCCGTTGATTATTAACTGTCATTTTACTGCATATTCAAAAAGCTTTTTCTTTGTATTTTTAAGACGCTAATGAAAACGAAAAAGGTGACGGCAGACTTCATTGAATAATTTTATTAGCAAACTTTTAGTACCTACCAACATCCAACAATGGTTCATGAATTTTAAATATAATATCCAATTTCTCAGCATTTTCTGCACTTTTATTACCCGGTTTGACAATGTAGTTTATTGCTGAGTATAATGGAATTACTTCGAAACTACTGAATGATACCCATAACGCAACAATATTTTACACTTGGACGTTTAATATTTAATTTTCTTTGGTGGCGAAATGCAGTTATTCTTAAATTAAAACAGTCTGAACAAAAGTATTAATTATATGTCCGTTGACATTCGCAGTATTGCCCAAAGTGATGGGATATATAACGTTGTTGTACTATATTTAATTCAGTTTTGAGTCAACACAAATTGATCAACATATTTAAGAGAAAAATAGAAAAATTTTTTGATACATCAAATAATGAGCACTACAAAAAATCGAAATACATATATCGATTTTAAAAATTAATGCTTAGATTAAGTTACTTGGCGATCATCTAGCCATAATATAAACTACTATAGAATATACGAAAATTGCAAATAGACAGACAAAGAAAGTAATTTATTCATTTCTTTATTATTTAGTATCTCCGAATATTTGATTTGTGACTATGTTTCCCGTATTATCAAAAGTGGACTTAATAAGCTTTTCTTTTATTCTTTCTGTACAAAAACCAAAAGAAGGTAACAAAAAGAAGTATATACCCGTATCCACTAACGATAGCTGACTGATCAAATAAATTTAGCTGATTTTGAATAAAAAATCATTCGAAACTATTATAACAATTGTCGGTAGTTTGGTAAATTCCCGACTAATGTTATTACTACCGACGAATTTGTCAAGAATAACTGCATAGTCGAAAAATGCATTCGAAATCAATCAAAGCATCTCAAATTAACTGCACAAAATAAAATGGAAGAGATAGCTAAAGATAGTTGTTTGAATATGAGAGTGAGTTGATGAAATTTTTGTCTGTATGATGGTTTTATTGAAACAATTCATGGACAACCACGATAACGCGCCATATCCCACTGTCAAAAGCTCCAGCATAACTAGATTGTCATACGTCCATAGACGATACCGTTTGATATTTGATGCTTTTTGAAAGTCCAGAAATCACTCCCAGACTATGGAAAACATGTCATAAAATAGTTTTTATTGAAACATTTCTTCATTTACAATTTATGGACTTACAATTATTTCGAATTCTATAAAACATTTCTATTTCACTATTCGATTAGCATTTCCCTCTGCCTCCCCGTTTTTTGTTAATGATAAGCAGTAATCACACCACAAAAATGAACGATTTATGTTTTATTTCTGTAAAAGTTATAATCACGTCCATGTGCATCCTGGTTGTAACTTAATTTGAACTATTGGAATCTTGAACCCCCTACAGCGTGCCATTTACATCAATATCCATGAAGGTATGAGAAACAGTCCTTTGATGCAAGATAATTATCAACGCACAATTTGGCTTGATATGTCAATAACATTTCAAAGGGTTTCCTAGCTGCATACAATCTACCATACTGAGCGTTACCTACAAGATAATTATTCCATAAATTATATTGGTAAAGTGAATCGCTAAATTGAAAATTATATTCGAATTTATAACAGACGTACTTTTAATTATCATTATGGTGAAAAGTAATCTCCAACTGTTTACGTATTGCAAACCATTCCATCTTCAATTTTATTGATTATTGGGATTCAAATTTAAGTAGAGCCTCTTCTATTTCATGTTTTTTCAACTCCCAATCTATTTATCCTTTATTTTCATATTTTTCTGCATTATTCGACCGCTTTTCTATAATCTTCGGTAACGTCTGATAAGGAAGGCAAAATGTTCGAACCTTAATTTCAAAGAGATCTGTCTTAAAGACATTTTTCTTAGATTATTGCTATTTTCTTTTTATTGAATTTTGTTTATGCTTTCTAAATTCGAGCAATCTTGACATAATCATTATATGATTCCTAATTCCATCTTCCCATCCATTTTTAGATTTATTAATATAATGGTAATTAAAATTTGTTCTATGTAGTATATATTGATAAAAAAGTTATGTTAATAAAATTAAAAACTAAACCCATAATAATTCAAGCTCCAGCTAGGGTGCATGAACGGGTGAGTAAAAGCAAACGAGTATAAATACGAATTTGCATACTGAAGATTATTTTTACTTCCGCCCCTATGTTGGTCGTCATGTAACCCTTTAGCGATTTCGGTCATTAGGATGACATTACAGACTTTCTGTACAAGAAAAATAGTATCAACCATTTATGATATGATGACTCACTTTCAGGTTATCAAGCAGTTTTTGAACTGAATATGGAAGCATGAGTTTAAAAAGTGAAAACACACTGTTAATAATGTTTCTATGGAATTGCAAAGATTCCTTCATAGATTACAGGAACAAAAATGCCAATTTTTTGCAAAATTTCTTAAATTATCAAATACAGTGGTACGGTGCTTTGAAAAACAAAAAATAAGACTTCATAATGTGCTCAAATAGAGACCTTGGAGTAAAAACGAATATTAGAGAGAGAGAGAGAGAGAGAGAGAGATAAGCTTTATTGTCACTAGAAAATTTTTATGGACAAAGATACATAATTTTATATTACATAAAAATTCGAAATGATGATTGAATTCCATAATAGTAATTTTAATGTATATAATATCTTACATCACAAATTGAATATTGCCAGTCTCTAGAGTCTATAGTGAATTATAGAATTTCGGCCATAGAATAATAAGATCTTTCAAGCAGAGTTGCCTCTGTCAAACCTCGAAACTTAACAAAAGTTTTTGCGATTTTTATTTCAGAATTTAGCTGACTGAATAATTTTTTCTCACTGAAAATTATAGAATTTTTAATCAGATCAGAAGTAGGTATAGTCAAGTAAATGTCCAACTTCTTTCTTCTAGTAGGGTAGGTATGAGTGGGTCTCTCAGTTGAGTTATGGTGTGTGTAAGTGTTTGCGAACCAAACGAACAGATTCTAAAATGAAGAGCGGGGAGAGTTAGAATTTTCTTTTTTTCAAAATAGAATTTGCAATGTGTTCTACTACTTAAACCATAAATGTAACGAAAAGTTCTTTTTTCTAATTTGAAGATAAATTCAAAGAGGTACAAACTACAAGACCCCCAGAAAGGCAAAGCACACCGAAGATGCGATTCGAATAACGAGTAGTAAGTTGTTGAAGCAGTACGAGAATCGAGCTGTTTAGACACAGATTTAATGGCAAAGCAAGCAGAGGTTAATTTTTTGTCAAGTATTATATAAGTATAGACCATTGGAGGGCACCATCAATATATAGACCAAGAAATTTGATCGAATTTGAGGATCGTACTAAGTCATCGTTGAGTTTAAGAGGTTTTAAAGCTCCTTTCTAGAATAAGACTAAAGTTATCCCATGGTTTAAACAGAAGCCGTTTGCGACAGACCAAGACTTAATAGTTATGACATCATTGCCCATGGTCGAATGTAGAGCTTGTATATCTGGACCACTCCAGGTTACACGAGTGACATCCACGAATAAAGTGAATTGGCCATTGATCCGTAGGTCTGTGAGTTCATTGATGAAAATAAAAAAAAAAACTGGACCCAAAACTGAACACTGGGGTACACTGTTATTAATTTCTAGCTCAGAGAATTGGAATATGTTTATGTTTATCTCATCAGTTACATATGATCGTTTCTTTCTTTTTGCTTGGTTTTCATTCTATAAGCAATATTTATTGAAACTATCCAGTTATTTTGAAATTAGCTAGCATAATTATCAGTACCGGAATAAAAATACATAATTGAAAAATATATCCTCTTTTTGGACATTTTTACCTATTTTCAAGTTCTAAGGATATCCCAATTCCTCATCCTTAACTGACCAATTTCCTGTTTATGTTTACTTAAAACAATATACAATAATGTCTAACTGAACCGACTGTAGTAGTAGACCTAGAACAAATTCAGCGTAAGTAATTGTTGATATAACAATTTATTAATCGTAATCTTCACTGTACTTCGGATCAGAATTATTAAAAATAGTTTAATTTTTGAGATTAATTGTACGTTGTTAATTATCATTAACAATTGCCACATTTCAAATAATATATTCCATACAACAAATAAACTATTACTATAAGGATTTTTAAGAACAATTTTTCTCTGAAATTTTTGTCATAAATTTGAGTCTTATCGCACAAAGACATTCTTGGATAATACCAACATAAATATTTAGGTATCTTTTGTGTTGACTCAAATAAGTCATATGTTCAACACTTTATGGCGTATTGCGTTAGATTCTTTGTTCTACTACTGGCAAATATCCAACTTTTATCTGGAAATACCATTCGTTTAGAAGTTAGATTTCAAATTTATCACTTTAAGAATACTGACTTCGTGAACTTCTTTGTATTAACTTAATATGTCATTGTATTAAGTAGTTTAGAAAGCAGGTGATATTTGAACTATGCTGTTTGTCAAATAGGAGTAACACAACGAAGAACCATGTAATTGGATTGTTATTAGAAGATAGAAATAATACGGATGTTGAAAAAATTTTAATTAGGCACTATGAGTTTAATGAGTGGAAATATGTTGTGAACGTCGCATCATGAAACAATTTTAGATACGTGTATTAAAACCACTTTCTATTATCAGTTTTATAAAGCTATCAAAAATGCGATTTAAAAATTGTACTGTTCCGAACGTCGACCAATTTGATTAAATATTGATATAGAAAAGCTGAAAAATCCCAAAACATGAGAAAGAAAATAAAAAACGCATTCCATATCAGTAACATATTCAATATATATTTATTCCTACTTTATATAATACAATAACAAACCCCAAGTAATACAGAAATAAAGGGTTCCCTTATTGGACCTGATTGTATTATGATTGACATCAGGCGATTTAAAACTTTTCAAGTATATCTTCTCCGGCCGTTCCGAATCATATTTACGTGAGATTTTTATTTGATTTTTCCCCTTGTTAAGTTTGAAAAAGTATTTCAATAACATTGTTGATATAGAGTCCGGTGGGAGCTACGTTTCGGCACAATTGCATCTCGTCTAAGCACGTGTGTGCTCTTTACCGCTGTGTTTTACAACTTGATGTCTCTAATTCGACATAGTGCCCCTTTGCAACCGTGTTTTGGATTTACTCTCACTGAGATGAATAGAATGTCGCCAAGGGTAATTAGGTAGGTCCGTAGGGTTCTAGACGACACGGACAAATTCGAGTGACACTTTTCAACAATGGCTTATTCACAAATGAAATATTTTGGGGTAACCGTAGTTTTCTTGACCACTTCACTCAAATTTCGACTTATCATTAACTTTTGTTGTTTAGTTTTTTTATTTAATTTAATTTGAAATTTTGTATTACAACTACAATAATATCTTGATAGATTAACTAGAAATATAATTATTTCTTGGACTAGTATAAGTTTTGCATCAAATTGATACCTATCAATCACAATTCTACAGATGATTTAAATCTCGTAATACAGTTTTTATGGATTGAATTTTAATAATTTGAATCTCACGACTTGATAAAATAGTATTAACTACCGCTTATTCTAGTTACTATTTTTTTTTATTTTCCAATTTACTTATGTGCACTTCTATGAGCCTGGTATTTCTATATTCTACCTTTCAACGAAGTTATCACTAAATATACATGCACATCTACCTGAAATAACTTTGAGCTACATGTTTGAAAAGAAACTTGATCACAGTATATCAATTTAACACAAACAACTTTTCATATCAGCATATTGAATAAACTTGAACAAGAGTTAAAAAAGTGGTTCATTCATGTTTTATCAATCCTGCTACACTCAATTGGCTTTTCTGACCCGCATGTTTGACAATTCACCCGCACCATATTACGAAATCGACTTTTCTATTCTTCAACACGTATCTCAATGGCAACTTAAGATTCGCATTCTTTGATGAAGGGGAAATTAAAACCTGTTATAGGAAGTCTGAAAAGGGGTCAGAGTGAAATGACCCCGAAATTTACGAAAGCATGGGGGGATTACTTTGGTATCTCATGTTTGGGCTAATTGGAATGAAAATTAACGAGAGAGAAGGAAGTTTTGAGTATTAGGGAAGAATTGAAATAATATTAAGAATTTATTAATTAATCTAACTACTCAATTTTAAGAAAAAAGTTTATTTTAATATACAGCTAGAGAATTATCATAAATGTTGAAATACAGTATTATTTCCTTAATCTTCCAAATGTTGCTGGTACTACCTTGCGATTGGGAATAATAGTATACAACTCTTCTCTAACGTTGAGTTTTGAGTGAAATATTAAGGACTTTTATTGTTAACCATTGTTTTAGGCCTTAAATGTTAATTGGTTGATGACAGAAAAAAGGTCTTCCGATATAGCTGGCTACATAATTTTACCTCTTCGTCCAATCCATTCGTTTAGAAAGACTAACAATTAAAGTATTATAGGGTAAAAAAGATATACAATACTTTGGCCTTCCTACGAGCAGCTCTACTTCTAATAATGTTCAAATATATTTTGGCTGTCAATTTTCCATTTATAAATATAGGACCAATAACCTTTTGAAGGTATTGAGTTGTTTACGCACAAAAGGAGGTTTCTCCACTAACCCATATCTATAGCCCAGTCTATATACATCTCTGTCCAATGCGAATTTTGATTGATCAGAAAAATGAATTGTACCTACATTTATATTCAGGTTATCCATCACTTTGTTGACGTAACTAGAATACGAGTGTACGGGCCCAGAACCAAATACTCTGAGAGCCTGGGCAGCGCACCATTTATGCTCAATTCGATCTCTTTGCATTAAATCCAATTAAATGTAATTCTGTAGTAAATAAAATTGAACATAATATGTGATATATTATTTATTATCAAAGTACTTCACTCACATGTGGATTAAAAATCTACTGTGTGAACTTCAAGGTTATTATTTATCAATTTATTATTATTATTCTGAATTTAATTCATATTATTTTATCATCAGATTTACTCTGATACGTTAACATAGTTGTTGAAATGTAATCAAGTTCAATTCCAAAACTAACGTGAAGCACAGGGGAGGCAGTATTTTAATTTGGAAGAACATTTTACCAATTTCATATTCAATTACGAGTAGAAATTTCTAATTGCAGCAGCTTGATTAAAAATTTGCGGCACGTTAATATTAAAATTAATGTACGCTACAGTTGAATGTAAATCTGCAGAGAGGGATTGAAGCTTTTTGGTGTTTATAATAATAAATATATCTTCGAAATTCATAAATTTAAAGAAAGTGTTGATGAGGGGTTAACGAAAGCTTATTAAGCATAAACCTTTAAGTTCTGATTTATGCATAAGCCCACCAGTTTATATTTTAATAGTTAGATTACGTTTCATATAAATGAAGTGATTGTAATCTACTTTTGTTTTAGAATTCAGAGCTAGACATACATACGGCTTTAAATTTTCCGTTACAAATAAACTACATTTCTTTTCAAAAAAATGATTCTTCTTATGTTCAAAGTAACCACTACCACTTTTGTAACTATAACTTCCACATCTTAAAGTCCGTCATCTATTGGAATACTCTCGAAAAATTGATGAACTGTTTCATTTATATCATCGTTCGTCGTGATGTTGACGACGTAAATGCGGCTTCAGTTTAAAGAATAATCTCAAATTACACATGGCCGAATCAGACGAATAGAGTCGATATTGAATGAGTCTTATATTATTTTCACGTAAAAATTCAACTTTATACTCTCCATACTGTGAAGATGCATTATTGTGGTGCAAATTAACCCGCGAATATTGACTCACTCAAAAAAACTGCAGATATACCTTTCTTGATGTATCGAATATAGCGGATAATTATGATGGTTTACTGTCAATCAAAAAATTATTGATATAAGCAGCCCTTGCTACTGTTGAAAGAACAGAAATATGGATTTGTCTGAAGGATATGAAACTATCAAAGCAACTGAATGGAGCTAGCAAAAGTCCTTGTAAGATCGTGAATACGTATCGAGAAATAACAGGAATGAAAGTAGATGTCAATGAATGGGGAGATAAGAGAGTGGAATAGCTAAAGTTCACTACTACTCATATTGTTTTTGGATGAAATTTTGGAGGAACTAAATACAAAACTCAATAATTCAAAAACTAATAAATTATGTACTAAAGAAATAGAAACGTAACGACGTAGGAATATCTAGGAACAATAAAATAGAAATAGAAATAACAAATAAAGAGAACAAATAAAGAGAACAAATCAATAACATTGTACCACACACCACAAAAAACGTAGCGTAATATCAGGAAACTAGAAGGTAGAACGATAATAAAGACGAGAATCTAGATGAAAGGAAAATATTAGTAGGAGACAGGAAATTTGAGATATAACTAGATATACCTGAATTATCGTCCGACACCTGTGAAGTGCGAAAAAGAATAGAAAGAGAAGAAGGTATTATTGCGTTATTGTTATTCCGTTTATTATCTATCTGGCCGAAACTGAAAAGTATAAACTGACCTAGTTGTATTCATTAATATTGATTCCAATATGATTTTTGAATGTAATGTACTCTAGTACCACTTTCCATTGAGGTAAGGTGGTATTAGTTATCACCTGCAAAAATTGTAAATAGGCTGATCCAAATCTGTAAAATTTGGTGATATTAATTAAATTTGGCGAGGCGGCGTCAACACTTGTCATGACTTGTGTCAAACATTGTTAAGGCCATTTTGCAAATTAGCGTTCGACACGAAACCCGGAATTCCTATTCACTCACTCATAACATTCCACTCATAATCTACTACTATATTTCCCGCCATCATCGAGCTGTTGGTTTCCCTTCGACAATTAAACTCAAAGTCACGAATGAAAAACTTTTATTACGGACTGGCACCATTCACTCGATATATCAGATGTCTAATCTCATGGATCAGACACCTAATGTGTTAAAAACGTTATCTACACTTGAATTCCGAAGATACTTGTTCGTTTTTATGTGTTCAATCAATTTTCTACGATTTATTTTAATTATAGAACATTATAAATTGGAAAAATATCATTTTGAGAAGTGGGAAATTTTAGCATCCAATTAAAGTTATTGTAAATTTAGTAATAAACTCTATCACATTACCATCCATAATTGTTTGCAATGAATCTAAATATAAGTAAATATTTGGGGGGTGTTTCTGACTAAGAAAATGATTAATTTTATCGTTATGATTTATAAGGTGGGGATGAAAATATTTAGAACATCACAGGTAATATATGTTGTTTGTCGGTACGCGTGCCCCTAGCATACGAGTATGTTGATAAGATAAATCACTTTGTTAGTTTGATTTTGACAGATGAAAACACTAAATGTTTTTGCTATAAATATAAAAAACCTTCATAGAATGACAGAATCAAATTTGACTAGTCCAATTACCGATAGAAAAAAATTAAAATTATGTGTAGAACCAATTTTCTTAGAAATTTGAAAATATACCCATCCTACTCACCAAGTGAAATGGTAACCTGAAATTAATCGACGAAGCATTTCTACAAGGCTTCTTTGTGGATGGCTTTTTCAATTTTTGGAATGATATCAGAACAACGGTTTCGTTTTACTTGAACTAGAAATCTCATAAACTGGTGATTGGGATGAATGTGGACAGACAGGAAGACTTTTCGTTACCAAAAACTCACGAATCAAAAGCGACGATTGACACAACACTTAGTATATGCCATCATAATCCAAGAATAATATGTACATGATTTTGATGTGGTGAACTTTTTATTGAAATATCAGAACTTTTTTTGTCGGAGTAATGATCACAGCTCAATTAACATCTACATGAAGATGATCTTTCAATTCCACGCCAACTGAGATCGAAGGATGTCCCAACCATTCTCCGTCTTTAACTAAACCATTTTCACTCTCCTCATACCACTTGTGAATAGTTACTACACCATTACTGTAGAAAACTTTCGCCATTTGGTGATGTTTCGAATTTTACATAAAATTTTATTTTAGTACGTTGTTGAAAATCCATGTTACACGAAAAACGGCAAACACGATTTCACTAAAGCTGTCACTTCACTTTTGATAAAATTTTAATGTGGATAATACGATGCTATGCTTTATCCACATAGCATAGAAACATTGATACTCGAACAAATCAAATTTTAAGAATACAGTGATCTTTGCAATGTGATGTTATATATTCGTCACTAGCTATACCTGAATTTATAATGGAAGTATAGAAATGTGGTAATGAGAAAAGGTTCTGTTTTTAAGTAGAACGAGCATTTTTTATTAAATCAGAAATTAGTCGTTCGTCTATTTTTAGCATAAATAAGTGGCACCACCCCATGGGGTAATTTGTATTTAATGACATTATATAACCCGAAAGATTACGGTGCTAAAAACCGTTCTTGATTTGGCTACCTGAAACAAAAAAAATTATTAAAACATACTCTAAAATTATTAACTGAAGCACTTAATGCATTTATTTCCAACAAAAAATATGTTTCTAAGTTTTATACACAGCTTGAAAACTCCAGAATATCAACAAATGATGAAAAGGTTAATACAGTAGTGAGAATTTAGGTTGGTTCATGCAGTATAATTTTTTTATGGCTTTTTCTTTTTTATATTTAAAACATTATATAATTCTAACCTTCTTCATCAGACCATTTCTATAATTATAATAAGGTAATAGAAGAGCATATAAAAAATATACTAAGATCAAGATCTACTTCTACAAATTGGAACAATTTTTGTCAAAAGGATTGGATTCATGAAACCAAAAAAATTAATATTATAATTGAATCTCAGTGTATCAGCAAGAAATACTGGTTTCAAATAATAATCCTTACACAAATCCAGGCAATAATTTAACCTTTTTTATGTAAACCATGTCAGTGACAGTTATGTCGAAGTCGAATCCCTAAAAGGGTAACCACTCTGTTTGGGGGAATGCGAATTGTCGCTAACTATCTCATTTTCTCGCCGGTCTCAGTTACGCACTTCCATATAATCCCAGGCATTACCCCCAGGAACCGGACTGGAACTATGTATCACGCTGATTCAGACTACTGAAACTTGACATTACATACGTTACAAGGGTAGTAAGAAATGTGTTCACATTTTCTGCATCAGATATACTTGGAATTTCAAACACTTTCGTTTTATATATTGAAAAAAATTATTAAGAATCAGCTAACATAAACTTAAATGTATTATGTATCCATCAAAGTACTCGGATTTTTCTCATTGTCTTTAGAGGACCAAAGTTATTTTAAGCTATATTGGACTTGAATTCCAATGGTATGATTTTATAGAGGTTATCTCATGAAAAGTATAGGTTTCCAATGTTCACTTTGTTCGCTTGGATGCAAAAATTGTCGCACTGCCATTTCAACATCTCCAGTGGATTAAATTTTTTTCACACGCAAGATTTCGCTATGGTTCTGACTAAATAGTACTTGACTGTCCATCAACTACTATTTATTTTGCTGGAAGTGATGGGAGTTCAATATCATCAAGTTTTTTAGTCTTATTCTCCGTAACTTACGTAGTACACATTTTGAAGTACACTAATCCTTCATAATTCTACCAGACAGACAACAAGACTCAAATCGACCTCTCTTGAGCTTCACTTTAAGCTCGGTTAAATCGTATGGCACTGTTCGACAACCTTGTTGGATCTAACATTATAATTTTAAACGGCGATGTATGGTATCTTTAGAAGGTCCACGTGAGTCCGCTAATCGGCAAGTGCTGGTGCTATTTCCCTTGTACTTACAATATCACATGCAGGTGGACGACCTGAGGACAAACGATCTCCAACTGTCAAATCTCCACTATTAAAAATATTGAATCAATTTTCACATATTTTCTTTGCTGCTACGACTGCTTCAAACGTTTGTGTCTAATAATGTTTTAACAATACACGATTTAATATTCATTGTACTCCATACTACTCGTATTTATTTTGAGAACGTACCGGGTGATCAATTAACAAAGAATGTAATGCAATTGTACTCTTCATTGAATTAGAGATTAGTCTTAGCAAGTTACGGTATGCTTAAATTGAGGAGTAGAACTTGTTATATATGAAACCCGAAATTACTTATGAGACTACCTCTGCCTATTTATTTGCATATTTGTAGAGATTGATATTTAGAAATTTTAAATTTCATTTCGAACCATTCGGGAAAAATGATAAAGTTTTATGTTATGTTATGAAAAAGGAAACATATTTCAATCGGATGGCACTTAGTTGAGATTTATACTTGATTCATGAGAAAAACATATAACAATGGTTATAAGATGATTTTGCTACCCATCTGATAATAAAATACAATAACTTTTAATGAAACTCAATTATTTGAATATTTCGTAAGGTCCTCGTATATTCCCATACACTATGTTTGCTATAAAGTCATATTGTGGTACACTGCATGCAATTTAAAATGATTACCGCTTTCTACGGATTCTGTCAGGGTCATTTATTCCTGCATCATTCCCATGTACAATTCTGTATTGCCAGCTCCTACCCCTATTGTCGTAATTATTGATGCCGACTGGAAATTTTGCATATATGCACGTAGCTACTATACACATTGACTATTTATTCCAATAAAGTAGAAGCCACAACAAATTTTTGCCTTTATTTCCATACTCGAATAAAATGCATACAAAGTTGAAAATATTTTTCACCTTCATGTAAAAAACCTTGAACTCTATGTAGTGGGAAAACTTATCCTTTGATACTATAGTACGAAATTTTCTGTTGTATATATTTCTGAAGTTATATTAACTTAAACCATCGGCTCCCAAACTTTTTGGTTTCATAGACCACTTCCAAAACTTTGCAGGATTCGGTGGACCCCCTGTAGCTACATTACTACCATTTTCCAAATCTCGAAAAGAAAATGATGATAAGATCTATCTATGGAAACTTGCGTTGTAGCTGAGTTAATTATTTTAGAAAAAAAAGGTTAGAATTGATTGCATGATAAAGTTAATTATTTGATAATAAAATCAACCAAACAAGTGGTGTGAGTGGATAGCAAAGAAGCAAAATTAGCCAATCGAATTATAAGGTGATGTAACTTCTACAATAGTAAATACTGAAAAAATATTATTATTATGAGTGGGATGTACTTGATGGGTTGACAGTAAACTATCAATATCTGGTATGAATTTTGTAAGGAATAATCGCAAATCTCCCCGTTCTGCGATATTCAATCTGCTGTGTTTATCAGTTTGTAACGACACTAAAACTATTTTCGATAGGATATAAAGAGGAAAAAGCACTCTGAGGCTTTTGCGGAATTCCCCACAGTGAAGTATATTTTTTTATACTTTTTTAAATGTCACTTTCACCTCCTCATTAATGCTATGTTCGTGTAGCTTCTCCTGTAATATTACATTCTCCACTTCCCTTTCATCAAATAGATTTATGATCCATGATGGTATTTCCAGCGACAGAATATCTTCAAATCTAATTTTAAAATCATCGTGCAATCAAATGTTGAACGTATATCAGAATATCTTTATCAAGGTATTCTACCTGCGAAAAGTTCGAAAACTATGAAAATTTGCGCCGACCAATATTTTTCTTCATAAATTTCAATTTATCAAGAGAGTGAGTCTCTTTCTATATTTTTCCTGAAATGATTGGAAATATCTCAAATGCTCACCTATTTTATCAGAATGACACTTTCTTAGACGATCAAAAATCAAATGATCTGTGTAAACGCTATAGCCAATCCAAATTTATGGTCTATTTCACAAAGCAACTTGTAAATTAATACAGAATAAGAGATGACACCTTTTAGTAGTCACGTGATATCCTCCCATATTGTAGAAATATGTTAAGTTCCTCATGACTCACTCTGTATATTTATGTGTTTTTTGGATATATCGATAGCCTCTTTTATCCCCCTAACCACCTGGTAGAGAGCACTGAAATATAAACTGGGCACTGCTTCAGAAGATCCTCCGCCGCTTTTATAGGAGGTATATAGATTGTGGAAAATAGCAAAAAATAGTTCAACAGAATCAATTATTAAAAATAAATATTTCAGCCCAAAGATACCAATTACTAGATTCCAATGTTAATCTATGTTACTTATCAATTAATACATATTTTACAAATCAATTATTGTTGAACGTTGAACGTAGATTGATTATTGTATACAACTCATGCAATACGTGTTAATTGCACTCAACATCTTGTCATTTTCACGTAAAGTTTACAATTTATTAAGTGAGATAGATTGTATAGTTGAGAGTGATAGAAAATTATAGTAATACTATGCCAAAGTATCTGTGGAATGCAAATTAAGTGAACTATTACTGGGATTAACTAAACTTGTGTAATTTTATAATTCTGAATCTTCATCATTAATACTTCCAACTAATGGTGAGAATGATATACAGTATTTCATCACTTATTATTAGAAACATTTTATTGTATTTTGTGTTGTTTGTCTAATTTTTGAGCAAAATATTCTTATTTATTATTTATATTCATGTCCATCGTTAATATATTTCTCAGTTCATCGTGACAGTAACAAATTGACTAAATATTAACAGCTTTCTATAGAACTCAATATGCCAACGCATTCAAAGTGATGGAATACGCACATTTCTCTGGTTGTAAATCGTTACAGATGACTTGCAATACAATATTATCAGAAGATTTGTCTAGGGGCAAAATTGTTGCACTATTTCGTGGAATATACTCACACTAATTAGAGATTATTGCGGATCAATATCAAAATATAATAATGTTTCTTATTATAGATATATAATTACTGAACGTACTTTCTCCCATAGATTATGGAAAATTGTCATAAGATAATATACTATAATTGAAAATTATGATTTAACAGTGTAAGGTTTTATTAAAATGTTTAGAACGATATTTTCTAAATAATGGTCCTTAAAATCAGTAGAAAATAAGAATATGACAAATTATTAGGTTATATTCTTAGTAATTAACCCAACATGATTTAAAAATATTTAATCCTAAAATCATAATTCCCGTTTTCACAGTAACGGCAACAATGTTACTTCATGTTTGTTTAAATGTTAAACTGATGCATTCGTAATTAATCAAACGTACCAGTAATAATATCTGGACGTAGCAGTGACCGCTGTTCCTCCACCAACCCTGATGTATATAAACCTCATTTACATACTGACAAACAATATAGCAAAAGCCCGCATCTACGTATTCAAATGATTCAAATGTAATTGGCAACGATGACCAGCATGTAAGGCGTAGGCATCTTTACTTTGGCCTAATGGTCATCACGTGCGCAGCAAATAGGGTATAGAAAAACTGTTTTTAATTCTCACATTTTATTTGATTTATTTTCCAAACAAGCCCTTTTGTGAGTCTTACTGTTGTTAATTTTCCTGAGAATTAATAAAAATGAACATCCAAGAAGGTAAATTATTGTTATAACCATTGTTACAAGGTTTGTCTTAAAACTATCGCCCCTACCTTCATATTTCTATGCACAAACTAGTAAACGACCTTTGTAGGGCATATCATCAATAATTTCAAATGAACTCGTTGATGTGCAGACTGAACTATTTAGTTGATGAGTTTGTCTACAGTCTCCTTTTTACTTTTATCGAATTCTATGATTGTAAAAAATTATGGGAAACAAGAACAACGAACGAAGACAATGTGATAATCCGAGAAAACAGTCAAAGAGCATCACGAAGAGATTTCATATCCATGTCAAAAGACAAAAACCACTGTTTTGGCTGCTTCACCGTGATAATTCGCCAGCGCTTTCATCGAATCTTGTGCAGCAATATTTAAAAAAGAAAAGTCGTCTAGTTTTGTCAGTTTCTGTACAGCCCCACGTAGCTTCTTCGACTCTTTTCCATATTAAATATTATTAGGTGAAGTTGGAATTTTACATGGATCAGCACCATACGATATCAAAGGCTATTTCTATGTTCCTATGAAGCAACTGGTGTTACCCTGAAGAGGAATTATTTGCTTTTGCTATACATACTAACCACTTACTCACTTACTATTCTCTTTGTTCTAGTTTGTGAGCACACTAGAATTTCGCTAATTAGGTGTGATCAGCTAGTTTCTATCAATACCTGGGGTCATTTAAAACTTGAATTAGTAGTGGCATAATGCGATTTTAAATTTGACATATGTCTAAATATGACTAGAAAGCAATTTAAATTATGATTTATGACATTTATTATAATTTTATTCATATGATTTTATGTATGCCAAACTACTACGTTATAAGTATATACAATCTCCTGAAAGACTAGAGCTATAATTGCTGTAACATGTAACATATAACATATAGCAGAATAATTGATTATTCCCACTTATAGCTATTTCAGCGTATGCAAACTCCACTCACTGTAATTTGAAGATTTGTGGTTTAGTTAGTCTAACATAACAACATCTGCATGTTGCCATTCACAACATCCCTTATTTTTTTTTAAATTCAACTGTGAAGCTGCTTTGAAGGGCAAAAGCTCTGGGAAATCCGCAACACATACAAGCTGTACGGTATATTTATCAATTTTATAGATAATGTCTAGAAGCAAGGCAAGAAGCAGCAGTAATCGGTATGCATATAATATAAAAATGGCATTGGTTACGACAAAAATATTTTAATCAATTTTCCATTTGTATCCCTTTAGTCTACTCCACTGTTTCTTAATCTCTAGTAAGCGCAAATGTAGTTATTTACAAGTCCCGTACTATTTTATTCAATCATACATCGTTTATCGAGAGTAATCCAAGTTGACCATCTCTTTATTTTAATTTTCACAATGGCTTAGCAATTGGTCTAAAGTATTAAATTACAATCACATAATAGACTAATAGAATGAGCGAGACTTTTCTTTTGCGCGCGTTATAGAACTAACCCTTCCCATGTCAATAAACTCCAATGTCCCAGTTACACACTCATAATTACGAAAACAATCGAAAACAACTAAAAATTAACTTGGGTTGTTCGCCTCAATCGAAGATACCCGATTGTCAATCAAATAAGTGTTGGGCCGGACACAATTATTAAAAAAATTAAACTTGATATACGTTCACTATAAATTGTCATTGAGAGAACAAGGATAATTAAAAAAACATCAGCTGTTTTTATAAATGAACGTGAATAAAAAGCTGTGTATAATATACAATAATGGAACAATTTTATGAAATGAAAAGAAAATCACCTAAAACGTATGTCCCGATAGTTTTGTCACAAAATGGTTAACCATATAAATTTGTAATATGGATCATTAAAAAAACTTTTCTTATTTGCCATAAATAACGGCATAATAACTAACAAAGTTAGTTACATCTATTTCGCGTCTTTACTAAACAAATTAAGTTATAATTGTTCCTAATTTTCGGCTTGCTACCCTCCATCATATACTAAATGCTCAAAAGTCTTCAATTGGACATGCCCGGGGTAATTAGGAGGGTTATTTTGTTTAGCTACAAAATATATGTTATTTTGATGTAGCCAATTTTGCATTGCCCTCACATAATAGCAGGACGCAAAGTGAGTTCAAGACATTATATCGTCTCAAACGTGATGTTAACAAAGAAAATCATCTAATTTGGTAAGACAGTTGTTAATATACCTTTCAGAATCTACAGCTACCCCCTTACTCGACCCACAAAAAGTCCGGATATGCCTCTTGTCGAAATCGCACACCAGACTAGAAAGTTATCAGCGAATTTTGTTTAAAAACTTATTCATCATCCATTCAATAACTCTCACATTCATATAAAATAACCACTTTAGTTGACAACAGCATCTTGGTAACCGTGCTATAATTGGATTGATAGTTTGGGGTATATTTAGTATCCTGTCTACTTTTTCGGTATTTTTGACTATTCCCACGATATGGTACTCTTTGATATAAGGTTTCACACGAAAATATTTTTACGGAAACCCCGAATTTGTTTTTTGCTATCCTTATGAGTCTTCTTGCTCTTTCTCGGAAAAAATTAATGATTTTCCACGTTTTGGGAGTTTCAGACATGACATTCCTTCTTCACATAAGGATTGAAAAATGCCAACTATTTTATACATAGGGATATGTCCGACCACCACTTATACGACATTTTAATGGAACTGACATAATAAAGAGACTTATCTAACCAATTTCAAGAAAACAATTTTTCATTTACAAAGCAATTTGGATATTTTCTTATTACAACCTATCTTTGCGAGTAATCAAAAAAACATGTCAAAATACTTAATTCTGTCTTTTGATTTTTTATAATTAACAATAGCTATACAGGTATATGACAAATGAAAATTGATCTGTCACAATTTAAATCGTGTTTTTCTATAGATTATAAAAAAACTTTTCTAATCGTTTTCTTACATGACAAAATAAAACGGCACGTAAAAATATTTACGTTTTTATAACAACACGACGAAAACAACGCCCAATTATTATTGCTGTCAACTTTCCGAACAGGAATATTTTTATTGTTATTTTTTCTGATAAAATAGTTGAGATTTATCAAAAATTATTATAGAACATGGAGATTTGGTCTTCGAAAATACACCTTCAACTATCGTTTAAAAGCAAAACACTAAAAACTACATTATACTCTAAATGAACAACTTTCTTTCATTAACCAGGAGGCTCAAGAATTAAAAATGAATGTCTGCAAATATATTCTCATATATGTACTCACTTTTTCAAAAATCTAATAATAAAACCGTTAACTTCTTATTTGTTTGACAATATGTAAAATAATTTGACTCCATAATTCTTCCAATTTATTCAATAAAAAAGGGTTACCTCGGCTAAACAATGAAATATAACAGCCGTGTGGTTGAAGTGAATGAAAAAAATCGAAATCAAACAGAGATGTCAACCATCGAATTTAAAAAAGTGGTTGTATATATTTGCATGATAAAATAGACCTTTTCGTGGACCAGAGAATAACCGAGGCATGCAAGTTGTATTCATAATCATCAACTGTTTAAACGATAAGGGAACACTCCCTAGTTGGCTACTTGAATATGTTGACACGTTATTAATAGCAGAAATCTTACAGATACTTAGGACATCATTAACTCCTAGAGCGGAATTATGTTGGACATAAAATTCAAAAAACCAATTGTAAAAAGTAATAAAGTACATTGAATATTATTTTTTCAATAATCGGAAAAAGCTTATATATATATATATATATATATAAGCGGTTTCTTATTGGGAACGTGGTAATGAAACACCAAAATGGACTAACTTTAATATATTTATATTTTCCGAGCTTCCGAATATTCCGAGCTTATGTATTCATCATCTGGGACTGAAATTATGGTCAAATACAATATTAGAAATATGTATAATTGTATAAAAATAATAATTAACGTTTTCGGTGGTTTTCAATTGTATTAATTCTAGTAAAACATTTTAATTCATAGGTTTCAAACTCAATATTCAAATTGATATATATATAGTTCTTTGACGTCTATTATTGTGAAAGAGTTGATGTGAGGCCATAACAACATATAAAAATGAATTTTTTGCACAATCTTCTCTTTCAATAGTCCGTTTCACGTATAGTGCTTATATTAATCAAAATTTAATATTGGTAATTAAAAAAAAATTGTTTCAATTGTTTCAAATTTGGAATGATTTGAGGTATTTACATAATTCACAATTGTGACGTGATATTCCGAATTCACTCACCAACAAAAAACGAAATAAAATTAGAAAAAAGAATGTGAATTGGATACAACGACATAAAATCGTTTTAACTCCCTCCCACAAATTTATTTTGTTTTATTTTTCAGAATTTTATGGACTCTCGGGAAGATACCGATCATAAATAGACTTCGTGTTTGTTCATTACATTTTAAATGAAGTTTAATAACTCCGGGAAGGAATGCACATGAATCTGATAAGTTTATTTGCTTTTATTAAAATTGCTTTATTAGATATAGGGGCTTATTTACACACGAAGAACCATATCAAAAGAATGATTTGTTTTCTTGTATGTATGCAGGTTTACGATTAAAAAATTAGCTACGCAGCTATAATTATCACATTGTTTACAACTGTTCTGTAACAACCCTTTTTTCGCTGGGAGGGACGTAAATGTCAACGGAAACGATTAGGATGTTATAGGTATGAAAGATGTATTTACGATGTTCGTTACATGACTATTTATTACAAAAAATATTATGCACCTGAATCAATTTTAAATGTGATCCAACACAAAATGAATGTATTTGAGGAATCACAGTATTTACATGAAATTTAGAAATATGACGTCATCGTTCATTTTGTTGAATGAATAGTAGTACATTCATCTTGATATCTTTGCTGAAGACAGTTAATCGATAAGTACCTACTTGTTATTCTTACAGACCCGTTTTCACTAAATTTACATCAGAATATTCTAAGTAACACCGAAGGCGAGTCAAAATGACAAAAATCATTTTTACAAACAGATATATAGATTATTGAGAGAGACCTAAGATCAAGATTATACATCCACGAAAACATATAATGTATATAATAACTTTTTGTGTGTAACTTATCTGATCTTGTTCAATCACAATATCAACATCGCCAATACGTCTGGCAAAGAAACCATTCATTTCTTAATCATCGTAACCCACCTCCTTTCAATTTCATTATTAAAAAATCTTCATGTCATCGTAAATGAATTTCCGTTTTTCTAATCACTTTGATTGTCCTCTCACATATACAGAGGAATTAACAAAACAAAGCAACCGGATTCAAATAGAAAAGAGTATTGAACTTTACAAAAATGGGTGTTTAATGAAGATCGCATGTTATGTTACAATGTTGCTGGCGCACTATATCTCGTTATACTGAACTTTTTCTCTTTTTGTGTACCTTGATACTCGTATTTTCGATATCAGATTACTGTATATCTACACTTGAAACCTATTAGTTACAGGGCAGTATCAGCTTCTATGTTAAAGGGGAATTAAACAAAGACATTCAACCCTTCACTAAAATTATTCGTAAATTGTATGACTTTTTTGAAATCATAATATGAGTAACTATGTATGATTTCGTGAAACACTTTTAAGTTATTGAGATCTGGTCTGAACATGATTGAAGTTGACTGAAGCTGTCCAAAAACGTTCTGTATATATTTTTGTTTTGCCTTGTCAAGTGATTCCTACTAATTTCAATAGTACAACAAGAATAACATTGGGTTTCTGTAATTTTTTCTCTGATTAACAAATTTTCATCATTAATCATATTTTTTCTGTTATACAAACCAAAGTTTTCGTAGTTTGTTATTTTTCATGTTAATCATCAAATAGTTCCTTGAGAAAATAAATAGAATTAGTCATTAATTAAACTGCCTTAAACGAAATATGTAGTGAAAATTTGTGAAAGAAGTTAGGGTAGTAGTATTATTCAAAAAAGGATTGGTGATGTGAGAACTTTTTCGGCTGTCAGAAAGTGTCAAAATCAGTTCACAATTTCCTAATGTTTGTTATTTGAAATAGCGTATATTGTGTAAATATCTAATATTTCCAAAATCATATATTAGGCACCTTCTTCAATACAGAAAGTCTTAAATAATGAAGTGACGAATCTAAAAACCCCAAAGCTTTCATCATACTTCTGAAATAGAATTCTTTATCTCAAATCCATTTATGTTAAATTTATATCGAAATAAAATAGTACTACACTGTATAATCGATTTCCGATAAGATTTACTTCCATTAGACGTCTTCAATTCCTAAGCTGGATATTGGTGATATTCAAACTAAACAGACTGTTTACACGCATAATAAACTGTTTGACACGCGTTTCGATAACCAAGTTATCGTCTTCAGAGACCAGTGCAGTTTAGTTAGAATATTGGGTAGCAATAAACAATGTGTCCATTATTCTGCATTTTTATACTATATAGACGCAGAATTTCAAATCGCAACTTAAAACAAAAAACATAGTGAAAATAACAATCTCGCATATACACCTTAGATGAACAAATTATTCTAATGAAAAATAACAAAAAAAAAAAAGAAATCAACTAATCTGGTCCTGACTGATGAACCTTCTTGAGACCGTGTTGAATTAAACTGTTGCATGCTATATCGGTTGGTTTACAATCTGATATCAAATCACGCAAAGTACGTCCCCTGCCTATATTATCACATATGTTTTAGCAGGTTTACAGAGGGCCTTCTAACCTAACCTCTGCTAGTAAAATATTATCGGAAGTTAATATCTTCGCATGTCCAATTTTGTCATCTATCAGTATTGTATTTTTATGGTATACCATTAGGAAAAATCGTTTCACGAGAATATTGTTAGTACAAATCTGATAAATCCACTAATGGACTAATTGATGTAAAGTTTGTAGTTACAAAATTATTGGAAACGCTATTTCACCATTATCTTACATCTTTTTGTAATATATAAATGCGTTAAGAACCGTATCTAAACATGATGTAAAAATATTCTTTCAATAATATATTACCTATTACAACCTTTTTGACATATAAGATCCAAATAATATACCTTGTCAAATTATTTCAAAATTCTTTCAGGTATTGCTAAAATTCTATTTAAATTACATCCCTATCATTGTTCAGTTATAATTAATCAATAAATTGTTACCCATTCATAAACCTGCTGTAATTATACAAAGCTGATTAATTGAATTGCTTTCACGTTGGAAGTTTTTGTTTCCAACTGATAACTCAGTTCAACATTAACATCCGTTGGAATGTAATGTCTCAGAAAAAATTGCAAGTCTATATGAGTGAGTTTAATCGTAAGCAATTGTTATTTAATTTTTGCTACGATAGTTCACCCAGTGAAAATGCATTGCTTTTTTACTCTTCAAACAATATTTTCTTTTCTAGTTTCTCAATAACCATATAAATAAAAAAATGTAGGGTCGAGTTAATTAAGTGAGGAGATTTGCCAGACTCAGTAAAAACTGAATATATGTGTATCAATACTCAAAATGAAATTGAAATATTTCATATTACTCCACTCAGTTTAGTTTATTCTAGTTACGCTTTTACATAAATCACACAGAAAGATACATTCCGTCGCCATAACTCAATTTTTGAAGGAAATAGAGAAATCAATTATATCATTAAATGAGTTTCCAAAATCTTTTCATCATATACGTTATATACAGTGAAGCAGATATTAGAAAATTTGGAAACACTGCTGAAATCAATAACAAAATCTTTAATGTTCCAAATCCAAATTTTCGATTGACAAGGATATTCTATGTACAGGAATGCTAATAATGCTATAGAAGACTAACGATGGTGGATCAACATTACCGATTACACGTCCGTACAAAAGGAACAGTGCATTTGAAGATGGGCTAGACTTTGTGGAGGATTCTACTTATTCTGACCGTTCGACTATAATTGATCATAATATCATTAACTCAAAAGCTTCGCTCAACACTACGAACTCATACAATTTTCAATAAACTACGGTAAACAGGATCCCATAAGACTATGATTCTGGATGAATATCAATGAACTTTTTCGACAACGGTATCCATCTTATAACGGCATTACTCAAATTACTAGATCGATCCATGAGTTGTTTGAATTCATGGTTAAGGAAAACATATTTTTAAAATGGATTCATAATTTCATTATCCCTTATTGAAAGTCTGAAATCCTCAGCTTTTTCATATTAAAGTAGATGATGTGATCTATTTTTGAGTTCAAGTTTTTGTTGAGATAGATAGCTTGTTGTGACTGTCAAGGTGAAAGCAGTGTCATTGTGAAATTAGAATAGTAATAAGATGATACTTCGCCTGTGTTTGTAGTGACTTTTTTTTACTTCACTTTTTTTCAAGTTATCTAATCTTTCATCAGATATAAAAAACGACGAGTTAAACATTGCGCCATGAATGCCAATCAATTCGCACAGTTACTAACTGCTTTCAAAGAGGAATAGAAGAAGCTACTGGACACAGTAGTACAGTTGCTTCTGAATTCTATGAGTCCTTCGACTTATGACCTTCTCAACTCTCAAATTTCGCTGATCTTGACTATATGTCGTTGGTCGAAGAATTCGAGAAATTTTTGTGCCCTAAAAAAAGTATGGTGGTTTCCCAACATGTTTTTCTCTCAATCTACCAGCAACAAGGCCCCATCGCTGAATATGTAACCACATTACGCCAACTTGCAATTGACTGTCAATTTTAATCTATATGTGAATGAATGCACATGCCTCACTTCAATTGTGGACATATTTCTCTGTGCTCAATTTATCAAGGGAATCACAGACAATTCGAATAGGGAGCTGCTTTTGCAGTTGGACTTACAAACGTTTGCTGATTTTGTCGCACAGGCATTGGAAGCTTCGAAATTAGATAGTCGCGAGATGTCAACCTCAAAGAACGGGTCAACTGAAGGAGTGCACAAGGTTTATAAGTACCACTCTAAATCGCACTCCACGTCAAGGTCGCGCACTCGAGATAGGTTCCGCCACCGAGACCCTCTATCTAAGTGAAACCTGTCAAAATCACGCTTGGATCTCACAAAATTAGGGATCGCCAACCCTTTCCTGCGGTATGCTAGAAACAATCACTCTACCAGCGAATGTGGCACTGAAAAATCTAGCTTAAAATGTTTGGGATGTAGCAGTAAAGGTCACATTGTCAAAGTTTGCATTCAAACACTTCTCGAAAATCAGAAACATGATTTCAAATCCAAAGACGACCGTTTGATGTCGATTCTGGAACAAGGTTCACCTTCATACCCCGTGACCAGTATCATAAACTGAAGGTTTGAAATGAATTCAAAATGTCAAGTATAGCATTTCGATCTTACAGGTTTTTGTTCCGGATGGAAAAGTCGAAGTTCAAGTAGAATACCAAGGGAAGTGTTCCACGTAACAACTCTACGGAATTGTTCGACTTTGTGTTGATTACAAAATGACCGTCAACCAACAACTTTTCAATTCGAATTACCCCATACGCTGAGTTTAGGAAGTACTGAACAGTCTTAGAAATTCCAAATATTTTTGCATTTAGACCGTCACAAAGCATACTTGCACGTTCAAGTCGATGACGAATCAAGTCACATTCAAACGATTTCAACCCATAGAGGAACCTACCTCATGAAACGTCTGAGACAAAACTGCATACTATTCCAGGAAAAAATCGAATACCTTGAGTACGTCGTTGAACACAAAAAGATTTCTAAAAGCTCTGAAAACGTTAGGGCTGTAGCTGATATGCCTAGACCTGCTTCCAAAGACGATATTCAAACATTTCAAAAACATGAACACATGTTATGCTCGTTTTATATCTAATCACTCGATTATAACCTCTACGTCACCTCTTGAAGAAGGATGTCAAACCGTTGAGCAAAATCATCAGTCCTAATTCTAAACTTCCTGATATGACTGCCGATAGACTTTTGAGGTTCAACTACAACGTTGTATTCGAGAGCGGTTGTCTAAATGCCGACGCAGATTGTTTTCCCAGAGCTCCGGTTCATCAGGCGACAATTTCAACCGACGCCGCCCTAACCTCAATCAAATTTCATCTCAAATTGTGAATGCTGAAATCATCAAAACTACTTCATTCTCTGATAGTGAAATTCAAAAGATAATTGCTGAAATCGAAATCAATCTAACCTTGGAATGTGAATACACTGATGAAGATGGTATATTGTTCAGAGTAAATCGAATTTTCGTTCCGAAACGGGCAATCTTGGACAAAATTCATCGGACTCATTTAGGCACAACTAAAATGAAACAATTAGCCCGTCGATATGTGTACTGACAAGGAATTGACAAGGACATTGCCCCCCTAAAGGACAAGTTCACTCATGGGACGGACGACCCTCTGGGCAGTTTCATGGTAACCAATTTCTTATTGTGATCGATGTTAAGTCAAGATAGGCGGAGGTAAAACTTTGTAAAAATTTGCCTACTTTGGAATCACCTATCTAATTGCTGAAAGACATATTTGCCACTCATGGATTCCCAATCATGATGGTCTCGGATAATGCGTCAATCTTTGTGAGTGAAGAATTTAAGCGATTTTGTTCTCAGAGTGGCATTTTTCAAAAACTTATTGCGCCGGGTCATCAAGCCACAAACGGTTGGCTGAACGTAATGTTCAGATCCTTAAACATTGATTAAAACCATGACTGACGATCCAGACCCCATGTATGCAAAAGCAGTGTCATCGTGAAATTAGAACGATAATAAGATGATACTGCGCTTGTGTAGTTTGTAGTGACTTTTTTTATTACTTTACTTATTTATCTTTACTTTCAAGTTATCTAACCTTGCGTCAGATATAAACAACTACTGTCAAATAAAGTCAGTGTTCATCCAATTTCACTGTTGTGTTCGTCTACATCTTAATAAAGCTTCATATTAATAATACTTTAATTTATAATGTTTGATATGTAACATTTGTTTTTAGTCAGTGAGGATCTCATATATATTTTATTTGCTAGAGAAGACGGCAATTCAAGCAAAACACCTATTTAACAAATAACTTTTGTTCAATAGAAATGAATGAATTGTTAAAACGGTTAAGCTGCAATTTATTTTATATGTGCACATTCCTACTATTTCCTAATCAAATATTGTGGCAATAATAGCAGAAATGCCAATAAATGTCACTGAAAATAATTTTTCATTACTAATAAATGGAAATTTTATGTCGAATACTATGTTGTTAAACAGAATCTTGCAAGATTCCTGCAGAAACGTTCAATACAGAGGTAATAATGTGTTATGTGGAAATTTGATGGGATAGAATATCGATAAACATTATGATTGAAATTCAGTCGACGTCACGCGTAGGTTGCAAAAAAAATGAACTTTGCAGAAACACTGCATGAAACCAGATACGATCGAAAATATCGAAATAAAGTCGATAGAACTGAAAACATAAATGACCGATTGAATTCAAAAGATATCAAGTATCATTGTTAAATTCTTGAGCCTATGATACCTGAATGTTCGGTTCCAGTGTTCCCCAATCAAAGAGTAATACGATAGCATCAAAGACGGACAGAAAGCAATACACCACATCAAAAATAATGATGTGTTATATAAGGATTCCTTAATACCGAAATAAACAAGCTTCGTGATTCAGAGTTCAACAGAGCCAGACTGGCCATAACTTGACTAATTGATAATTATTATCATTTAAATGTACATTGAAGCTACGACATACAAAAAGTATAATTCAAAAAAGGTACAAATATATTGGTATTAATTAATGAATTCAACGAACAGCTCCTCATAAAACCAATATACATATTTTGTTGTAGTAGAAAACATCTGTTGAATGTGAACAAAATTTCCAAAAATAGATCACAGAAATACTACTATCCATTCCTAATCTGTTACTGTAAGCGGTAAAAGTCACGACTCAATAATTAATACTATGACAAACTACTCATTAAACCATTTTTTGCAAACAGATGAGGTGATGACAACAATCATTATTATGACAAATGAAATTCGTTGTACTGCTGCTATATTTTTAAAGATATTCTTCTTGAGAATGAATTTTTTGAAGTCAGATTAGTCCAGCGGCTAAAGTCTTATAAAAGAGATTTTTTTCCTGACAGCAAATTTCAGATATGTTACTTGAATGATCATTTGTTTGTTTTCAAATTACAATATTCTTATTAATCAATTCCCGTCTTTTTGTCTGTTATTGGTTCTTCTAGTTTTTGATTTTGTCAATACTGTATATTACCGTAATTTGGTATATAAATGATTTTTACATAGATGATAATGTAGATGCCTCCAAAAAGATGAGAAATGTATATTAGAAAATCATACGATGATGACAGATACACCCGGACTTCCAATAGAGGATATTAATGACAGGTCAGGATTGAATTAATAGCAAAGACCAAATAAAAAAATAAGAAATTAAGTGAATAATAAAAATAAAAAGTTTTGCGTGAATTATAGATGTTGATAATGACATTTAAAACTATACTGTGAGCATAGAAATGTATATAAAAGTTCTTTCTAATAATAAGCTGAAAATTCAACTATTCAGGAAAGTTCAACTTGATTTTAGACTGAAAATCTAGATTTTTTCTGAAAATTATTGTCTTTTTTTAATCACATTTCTAATAAAATTCGATCTACCAACCATAAGATGGTAGAAGCTGAGCTCATTAACTATTATGCTATCGAAGCATTTGAAACATTATAAGGCTGTTATAAATGACTTTGTTTACAAAATATTGTTATTTGTAAAATCCACATAATTTAATTAAAAATACTATTGAAGAAACAAAAATGAAAAGTAAAACATTCTGATGTCGGTATACGAATACAAACCCTTTTTTTGCTCCATAGATTAACTTAGAGCTTTAGAATTAAAGATGAGAAACATATTGAATTCTTAAATCAAGCTACACAGGAACCAATCGCCCAACATAATCTAAACGACACATAACGATGCATATAATCTCTGATAACTATTGTAATCTATTCAAAGAAACTCTGACATGGAATCATAGAAGTAATCGAATAAAACAAGGTAAAGCAAAATAAAATATGCAGACGATACGGTTGTCTTGACTGACAATGTAGCGGAGTAAGAACAAATAACTTATAAATAATATGGTTGTTTATAGTGAAAGTTTTGAGCTGCATGTGAATAAATCGAAAATCAAAATGTTTTTGTTTATAAAAAAAAGCATAATTGCAACGATGACTAGAAAAGGAAGTTAAGGACTACTATAATTGGAGAAAATAACACATAAACGAAAACTAGAAAGAAGAAAACGTTATTAATATAATATGAACTATTTTGCAAAAACATTAATTTTTCGGATATATTTTAAAAATTACTAAATACCTAATAAAATTTCAAATAGTCCGTTTCTGTATCGTGTGTAGATTCGAGAAGCCAAAATGAGACAAATATGCGAAAAGTGGAGTGTGCAGCCCTCGGCACGCTAGCGTTGTGGTCAGTGGTCACCGTGAGCACCGTCAACCAAAGACCAAAAGGGGTGACCGTCTCCGGATGACCATGACAATCGCACTCTTAAGGGATGTCTTCGAACTCAGTCTGGTCAGTCGGTCGCATGTAATTGTTTGTTTTCTCACGCTTCGTCTGATACACTAATTGATGTTCAGTATTAAAGCTTATTCGTGTGGCACTCTATTTCCCAGTCACTGTTCATCCCTTCATTACACGCTTTGTACGAGTCCAAAAATAGGGAAACGGATAGAAATGCCAATTTACCCTCACCGATATGGTTTTCGCTAATAAGCACGTTCTGACTAATCGAACACGATTCTCGCACAAGTGCTCCACTGTATTGACAGCAATTATATTTATCTCTACCGTACTTGACCATTGTCTCCCTTACATCACTGCACAAAGTAAACAGTTCACCAATTTATCTGACGTCCTCTTAATAACCAGCTATCAATATCGCTTTACCAAAATTTTATCTTCCTATTAGAGATACAAGTTTATAAATTAATTATCATTATCTAAATTTGATCAATATCGAATTTATTCAGGCAAAGAAAACTAGTATACGGCGTCTAAAAAATTGAAATGCATTTTGTGCATCGGATGTTAAATAAGGAATCAACTAAGAGGATATATGAAAAGAAAAAACTTAGAAATGTATTAATATACAGAAAAAAAAAGTTTGCTGCAATACTGATACTTAACTAAAGCCATGTCTCAGTATTTAAGACAAATTGGGTATTTGAAAAGATTTTTTCATGTTTGCAATATTGCAATTACAATAATGATTTTTTATAGTTATATTGTTATCAATACAAAATTTGAGAATATCCAGTGACTACGAATGCACCGCGCAACAGAACTGACAATGAGTGTTGGGAAGCTGAAGATTTCCCCACAGCCCTGACTTGACTAACCAAATTTATCAATGAACCAACCAGAGTCCCGACCGGTTACTTTGCTAGCCTCTTAGACCTGTTTCTAACAGCAGACCCTGATCTGTACAACACGACTGTACATCCACCACTAGGAATATCAGATCAAAAACTTATAGCGACGAATAAAATCTAAACTCAGGATCCATCTAGGACACATAGAGTCCAACTTTATAAATCAGCGAAATGGAAGCATCTAAGGGATTTTTTATGTTTCTTTGGAATGGTCTTTTCTTCAGTTTCAATGACCCTTCAGTATGTGCAAATCAGATTTCCAAAGTAACCGTGGCAGGCATATTATTTAGTTCTTCAAGGGTTTTGCAGACAACAATCCATGGTTTGATAAAAAGTGCACTAGAGCATTCAACAACAAAAATGCTGCTTATCGCAAAATCACTCAAAGCCCAAAAACTATAGTTGCTTGCAAAGAACGATATAGTGTGATTGTAAAAAACAAACTCGTAAATTGCCTAAATGGATCAAGGTCTTTCTGTTCAATAACAAAAGCGGTCAGACAAGGATTTATTAGTCAAAAATGTATTCGTTGACTGGAGAAGATGGACCAATCTGCCTTTGACAGAGTATGGCATTCTAACCTTTTAAATGAATTAGGATTGTACGGTTTGTCGTCCTCACTTATCGATGCTTGTAACTTTCTCAAAGATCGGCAGCAACCAATTAGCACCGTCAATACCGATCTTGCAAAGATTCTGGTATGGGGTAGTAGCAATCTGTTTGAGTTTAAGGCAGCAAAGGTAGGATTTGGTCTTGTCTAAACATAAAATATCATCATCACCGAATTCACTTGTTTGGTGTCGAGGAATGTGTCCTGACATAGTCATATGGCCATATTAGTTAAGGCAGCTTAACAAAAACTTTGAGCCCTCTTTAAAACCAAAAAGCTATGACCCGCAAAAGCTTCTAATCCTGTACAAGGTCCAGATCAATAGTTGACCAGGAACTTAGACAACTTAGAGCATAGAAGAAAGGTCGCTAATATGATTATTCCTTGAAAATCGGTATGCAAATCTTAGTTTTATATTTATTTATATTAATGGTAATAGAACGGTTTGAATTATTCGTAATATTAAAAGGTAGTAAGCTTGTTGACTGCTGTCGAACTTGAAGCGAATACCAGTTCAGTTACTTCAGTGTCTAGGCAATGAAAAGCGATTCCACTGCCGATAGTTCTTTTCTAATCTTAAAATTTTTTAATTTCTTCTTTATCAGATGATTTGAAAAATTTCATTTTAATACAATAGACAATTTAATTTTAAAACTTTTCCTACTCTAGTTCGGTAAACATATGATCTTGATATGCTACTCTGTTTAGATAAAGTTCTAGTGCTAATATGTCATTGATCGTCAAAGATATCCTTGAAATTCACAGTTTTACTAGAGTACAATTAAATTATCCATCGTATGAAAATAGAAATTTTCAAATCAATCGATAAATAAAAAATTTCTATGAAATTTTAAGGTTATGTCACCTGTATGTAATAAACCTTTCAGAATTATTCGATCGCCTTCTACTTACTCTAACTTAATACCCTTAAAAGTCTCATACATTATACTAAGTTTGTTATTTTTAAGTTGAAGGGTTGCTAAGATATATTTTTTTTTTCGAAATTTTGGGAACCACTTTGAGGTTCTATGAGTTGCTTCTCAGAGATGCAAATTGGTATAGAGGTAAATAGCCCCCAATTGTCATATTATGAGTGAAATCTTTTATTTTTTTTAATTGATTCAAATTTAATTATCTTCAAAGACAATATTCAATTTGTGAGGCTGCTCAAGCCAGGGCTATCATTTCCACAGCATACGTTATTTGAGGATTTAACAGTTCTTCTAGAACTGTGTGAGCAATTTGATGCATGAAAATATTTGATGAACCTGGATCACATCATAGGAGTTGTGGTTAGGTCAGCAAGAAGGTCAATAGTCGAATAGATGATCGCTTTATCCGACAGAAGATGTCAAGAAAAGAAGATCTAACTGTTATGTTGAAATTGGTATCATAATACGTAGATAAGAAATCAGGCTCGCAATCTTTTACAAATTAATTGGTCGTGGAACATTACAGAACGGTTCTTAAACCGAAACACTTGGGTGGATATGAAATCTCGTGTGGTAGTTTATGTTGCCAGTCATCCAAAGAAATAGTATTTTTGTTCTCTGATTTTACATTCCTCCAATTATTTCTATCAATTTATGCTGTTAGATGTAGAGATTTAGTAGAATCCAGGAATAAAGTATAAAATACCATATCAAGAAATATTATAAATTACCATAAAAGTAACAAAAAAGTGGGCAATAAATTGGTTAATAAGAGAACACAATCGAATATTCAAAAACATAGTTTTTGTTCATATTATTAGTTCAGTTACTCTTTAGTCACGCTTATAAATGTATTGAGTAAAGTTTAGAGTTTCACTGATGTGTACTATCCATTACATTTTTTATCTTTAAGTCGACAACCATGTATTTGGGCAACATCCTATTGAAGCTTCATACCTCTATCGGTAGTTGGATAAATTGTTCCATCCACCTTAAAAAGATAAAATTTGTAATGAAACGGATCAGCGTAGATTATTCGGTCTCATAAATACAATATTCTTGATCGTGCCCTGTATTCTCATGTTTTCACGTTAAAAGGTCAGCTTCTGCTTATTTCAGAAAGCACAGTAAAATGAGACAGGCAGTCGAATTCTGATGAAAGCATTCAATTAATAAAAGATGTTGTTGTGAAATAAATCTTTTTTTACCTATAATGAACTGCAATTGTATTTTTTCAATAACTAAACACACCTGGTACTTATTATTTGAGTTATCAGGCCAGCATTAGATAAAGCGGTTGAATTCATTAGTGGAGCACCCCAATAAAAAAAAATTGCTGTAGGTTTGATGTGACGGGACCCTTGACATTCGAATATTACCAAACGCTTATTGTTTAGAAAAAATTAGAATGCATTTGAATTAAGAACCAATTAACAATTTAAGGGGCACTTCAAGTGAGAATTAGGAAACTAAATTATCTGGAGTGCTGAAAAAAAAACATTTATTGTTGACAATCTCTAACAGAAATAATATAATTACATGTTAAGAAATTTGAAATGTTTTTGTAGTCTGGAGTGCATCTAATCCATTCGGCTTTAGGGTATAAATTTCCTATTCACCAGTAGGGGTTACTGTTTTTTATTTTAATAGTAGTAGTTTGGTATATACAAAGTTGATGCACGTGTTTGATCATTTAAAAGTAGTATCATAAATTATATTCCTATCCTGATTCATGTTAGGTTATTTTCAGAATAGGTACAATGTTTCGAAATGATTCTTTTATTACTTACCACAGGTGTTCTAACGTTAACGGTTGTCGTAATAAATGAATATTCAAATTTTATTTGTGGAATTTTCTCAAGATCTAAATATGTAGTATAGCTTTTCTATAGGTTATAGGAATTTATACTCTGTTTCTTAACAAATCTATGAATCTATTTATAAAGCAAACAGATAAGTGCAAATTATAGTGAAAGCAAATACAATACCTACCGTAAAATGAGATAACATGAAATAACATGAAGGTCTTTCCCAACACAACTAAAAATGATTTCTACTAGTACTATCTTCTCTCAAATATTCATAATATCAAGATAATTTTAAAGTTATACGTAGAACTGTTTACTGTTTTTACAAGGGGAATAGGGCAAAGATATTTGAAGTTATATAGCAAAATTGGCAGATTATTTAGATCTAAATAATTCATTCCGACGTGGAGACGCAAAAAACTTGATGAATGCATGGCAATTATCGAATCGTTCAGGATAGTACATTGAAAAAATTATTTGCATAAAATAATAATAGTTTACTCTGCCTACCTGACAAAACATTGTTAAACAGTTATGATTTAATAAATTAGGGTTAACACTAAATTAGATGTCATGTCAAACAAACAACGATTTTAAATATACGAAAAAGCCATAAAATGCATTCCTTTAATATTATATGTGCACAGTGAAGAATGATATGTGATATTTTTTTAAACAAATGATTGCGTTAATTATTTAGCACTCCTGTACATTTTGATAAAGAAAAACTTCAAATTTCATCGAGTACGATATGGCTGCAGTAAGATAAAGTACCGCCGCATTACCCTGCAGTACCTTGACGTCACCAAATTAGTGGATAGAATTGTTGATTAAACGTAATGATTAAACTTCTTATGAGGATATGTGGACTAAATTCAAAGAATTTAAGAGGACGGATAAAACTCGCAATTAGATCGGTCACACCTGATGTGTGGTAAATGAAGTTCGAAGGTTATTTGGATCGGACCAAGACGTTCGCTGTGAACGTTTAAAATACTTACGGACTTACATGGTTTGTCTGATCCCTAAATAATCATTACATAAATAAATATAAATTTTTAAAGGCGTTCTGGGAATTTTGAAATCACAGCTTTGAAGACAAAATTATGAATAAAACAACGAATTTTGACATTGGCTTCACAATATTTGAATTTCAACTAGGGTCATAAATGCTCATTTCCCAAGGTGATGATTTATATGAGAAACATAATACTAATGTTAAAATGAAAGTTCCTATGATAATGATAAAAAATGGCTTAAGATAGAGAAGAAATGTAAAACATGCAATTGGACGAAAAAAATAATATTGGATGATTTGAAGCACTTGAATTTTTTAGACGATGTACAAATAAATAAAAGAACTTAATTGCTAAAATTCAGCCGAGAGGGTTTCATATAACGGTGAAGTATTTGATGGAATTATTATAATTTGTAATTATAGTTCGGAATTCGAAAAACACGCTTTTATTATTAATTGAACTAAAGAATGAAATATAGTTCCATAAATAACTGGAAAGCACGAAATAAAAAGTGAAAAAATACTTAATATATAATTCTGTATTTCGGAATAAAACTAGGATATTAATATTGCACTACTATGGAATAGTGAGATAATTTTCTCTTTATTTATTTATTTCTATATTAAGAATTATTTTCTATTTTAATTACATTTTAAAGCGTTTTTAGTTTTTCTCTGAACTATGAATTTATTCCGACTAATTATTTGTTTTACTATATGAAGTTTGAAAACTTTGTACTGATTTTAATACCAAAGAATCTACTGTAAAAGGTTGTGGTGAGTAAAATAATTATATTTGTATGAATAGAGCAGCAGTTTTATAGGCCTACAGTAAATAGCTGGAAGAGACTTATTATTTAATTTTCCTCGAATTCTCCATATAACTGTCATCTAACAGGAATCTTAACGTTATTTCAACAAAAGAAAATGGTAGGAAGAGAGCGTATTTTCATATATATTTTTATTCATACCTTGTATAAAATAGTGGAGTTTATAATTAAATTTCATCACTCACTTTTTTATTGCTGAAATTTTTTAAATGAGTATCTGTTTTTGTTTTCAATTTTTATACTTCCTAGTTATGGATCAGATTACATCAGAATTTCGCCTCCCGTCAAAATTAACGTGATTTAACTTAAATAAAGCAAATATAAAATCAGTGCCTTCTATATTCGCACATATGACTCCTACTGCTTTAACGCCACTCTCTTCCCAAAATACTACTTCACTACTCTCCCGCAATGCCGTCGACGGGACAAAAGGAATTCCTAAGTGTTTCGAAGGTTTACAACAAAAAATAGACTGCCGTGTTTGTTTAGACGTCAATCCCAACCTTTCATGTATTTCTAATTAGAGAATGATTGAATCAGAGACGAACTATGATAAGTTTTTTGCAAAAGGCAATGTTAAAGTCATGTGAGTTATCCTAATTATTTACTGACGGTATTTATTGAGTGCGCTATCAAGTTAGGGGAAGAGGAAAGCAGTAATTTAATACAACGTAAAGTACAAAAGTACAAAAAATGAGAGATTGAATGAATGACAGAAGGACATGAAAAACTTAGATTAAAACTGGATAATTTATATACAGCATTTAGCTGTTTTCATAACCTAACCTAACATTTAATTGCTTACTTATCTCATGGTTACTAGGATTAAACGCTAATTGCGAAGTTGTACCATTGTATCAGGCAAACCTAGACTATTTTAACTAATGGTTTCTAAGAACGTATAGCGGATTCCTAATGAAACTACGTCCCTGCTCCTCCAAAATTTTAAATGAAAACTAATCGTATAGTGCTACAGTGACATGTCAGATTATTTCACTAGTTCAACATTTGACACATTGCAAAAACAAGCTCCGTATTTATTTTACTTTGAAAGGTCTAGAGTAAATTATGTTACATCGTAAGATAAACACTTATTTACTGCTCCAAAAAACACTTAAGTTCTCATTTAGGGTTAAATCCTACTTATTAATGCAAATCCCCATTGGATAAATTCGTCCTGTTTTTGTCATTCATAAAGAGTCGGAATAAGAGAATTTTGACGATTTTCGCTTCACGTTAATGTTTTAAAATTAGTTTTTTTATTTTTCATATTTTGATAAAGACTCAAAGAAAAGTCGAAACGTCAAAATTTATCTTTTAAAAACAATCAAAAAAAAACTAATTTTGAAACAAAAGAGACATAAAATCAAGAACATTTAGATGCATTAATGTATTAATTTTAATTAATATTAATATATATACATATATATATATATATATATATATATATATATATATATATATATATATATATATATATATATCTTAATCAAGAGAAATCGAGCATTTTAAGTTTAAGACACTATGAAAATGAAAAGTTTAAAATCAAAGTTACAAAGGTATTTTTGTACAGAATTTTCGTTTTTATTCAGAAATGCCACTAAGAACAGTCATAATCTTCACAAAGCATTAGGTCAAATGTATAAGAATATAAAACGAAGTCAATATCAATCTTACATAAAATTATATCGGCATATTACAATTTATTCTACTCTACTCTACTCAATACGCAAGAGTCATATTGCTACTCAATAAATTTATTGAAAAATTGAGATGAGAAACAATAATGAGAAAAGAGTTTATTGGTGTTCTTAGATTCATAGAAATGGAATTTTTTTCATGATACCTAAATGAAAACAACTATGGTCTAAATACCTCTTATTACAGAATAGATGACAGCTTATCACAATAAAGCAAAAGAGAGAAATGCTAATCATAGTAATATTATCTAGTTTCACTACTACATAGAAGTCCCAAAAGATGCTATTCAGAAGCCCTGACAGAAATTGATGGGGAGTTTCCATTTACATACAAATAATTGCTTGATACTTCTATAAAGTAGTTCATTCCTTCCACTTTAAAAATCGTGAAAATAAAAAGCCTTATATTGAAAAAAAAACAAGTAAATCGGTTTCTATATAAAAAACTAAATTGAAAGTCTGAAATGGTGGCAAATGGTTGGTTACACTTATTTCAATTATTTATGAATAGGGGTGAAAAAACCTGAGAACATTGGTGGAAGACAGAAAATTAA
Organism: Diorhabda sublineata; assembly: GCF_026230105.1. NCBI lineage: Eukaryota > Metazoa > Arthropoda > Insecta > Coleoptera > Chrysomelidae > Diorhabda > Diorhabda sublineata. The sequence continues at coordinate 10,951,415 of NC_079485.1, read as the reverse complement.
ATCATAAACTTTAAGTCAAGAAGAAAAAGTCTTTTGTTGTTTCACATGTAAATAAGTTTCATTATAGGTATGGTTAATAAACTCAGTGAATTGTAATCCCCGTGGAAAGAGAATGAATAATCTATTTCAAATGTCTCGACAATCGTTTTCTGTTGACCCTAATTCTACTCTCGAGCTACCCTTGATGTCACATAAAAAATCGAAATGGGACAGGTTGCGCACCTGTATAGTGGCTAGTGGTACTCAATAAAATCAACGGAAAATCAACTGTCGAAAAAGTTACATTGTTGTCGGGGATTTACTCGTCAGTAATAAAGTGAAATTACTGCCTAGTCATCACGTTATTGTACTCATGTCTATTATAGATGGAATTACGAAAACAGGTTCTCAAAAACTTTTCCGAGTTTTTTTTATTTCATTCCCCGACATTTTGTACGCTGAAATCTATGATGATACATTCAGATAATGACATTACAAAGTAGCAACACTTATTTATTTAATATTTATTAATTTAGCAAATTCGGCATTTGAAGTAATACCAGCTTAATCAATTTAATGGAATACACTTTTGTGGAGGGTATTTTAGATGAACCATTGTGTCCACTAAACACTAAACAATTCCATAATTCCAAAATTACCACGTCTCTTAATCTTTTCTTTACCAATTTGACACCACTTCTCCACAATTCTATAGGAATCATTAGCAATTAATAGTTTTGCAAGACGTAGTAATTTTTGTGAACTATGAAATCCTATATAGATATACGCAATTCAGTTATTGGAATGCACAAAAGAAAACAAAACCATCTGATCTTTAATAACTGCAATGAAATAAAGTGCAGTGTAATGTAATTAGAATTAAGAATATTAATCTTACTAATTCATTGTACTTGGTTGATAGGACGGGAAAAATTCCAAGTTATAGGTCGGGAATGACTAGTTTTATTATAAAATTGAAATAAAATGAAATTGCGATTACCACTTCCCAAATATTTTTAATATTTTTTTCAACAAGTTTGAGATCGAAATCTGATTAATAAGAAGCCTATCAATACTATATCTCTAACCAATTTAACCTCTGGCAAATACCCGTTATCCTTAGAGAACTAGTTGAAATTATAAAATAATTAATAACAGTTTTCATATCCTTAGAGTGGATTTTCATCACATCCATTAAATTATTAGCGTGATTTAAGTTTTAACACTGGTTAGGGGGCTTTTAATGACGCTTGACATAATGTAAGACAACGAACAAGAAATTGCATGCAATTAAAAATTAAAATAACACAGCTTGGTAGAAAAAACAAGAAAAAAATGGTCAGTGGCATTATATCTGCTGCTACCTTGCTTTTGGAATCTGATGGAGAAGAAAAGAGCACCCGGGCGAGGGTGAGCCGGGCTAAATAGAACAAGGAGGAACATGAGATCAGAAACTTATATCTCCCTATAATTGCACTTTCACATAATAAAAATGGCACAAAACCGATAATATTGCAAGTGCGAGCTCTTGCATGAAATAATCAGCTGAACTTTATCTGCGCATGCTTTTGATCAAGAAATATTGCGTCTTGCATTGCATTGTACGTTATTTTGGAGCATGTTAAGTGGTCTTTAGTTAGAAAATATACTATACGTTTCATATTAAATTACTCATTCATAATTCTGCCCATCTTCACCTCACGATACTTCTACAATAACATTTTTTTATATATTTTCCGAATCAATTGAAGATTTTACGACCATTTTCATAGAGCTGTCCTTCACAAAGTGAGAGGAAAAATAACTATTCTATTTTTTGAATTAACTCCATTCCATTTTTTATTGCTAGACTCACAACTGAATATGCAATCGTTCTTTATCAATGAGAATAATTAAATATCCGCCATACAAACATTTAGATCATTAAAACCATTGAATTATTATCGTTTGACGTATTCCGCTTATAATTAAAAGTCTAATGAAGTGAGAGTATCATTTACCCCAATCATTACGCTCCATTCACATAGTTAATATATTTGAATTTAAAATCAAAGCTTTTGGAAGGGCCACTCAATAATTAACAGGTCCGTCGCTTGGGCACACCAATGTCCATCATTGTAACCACACACTTCCATTTGCATCTATAATAGGCCTAGCCCCTGCTCAATTAAGCTTAAGCCATCCTGGTCCAGTGTCTGTCCATCTTAAATCCATATAAATGGCCCATATGGGAATAAGCTCAGGTCAACAACGGTAGCAAAATCTCTAAACTGACGGTCAGCCCATTCTCTTTACCATATCGCGATGAAGCGAGGTGTTGATTAGAAGATTTAATTACACAAGGGGTTGGCTATTATCGAACACCCTTGTCATCACGAATGCTCGACTGTTTTGTGTATACTAGCTGGATACGGCGACAAATACGTTAATCGTATTTTATGGAAGTGACATCCGTGTTCGTTCGTTGGAAACTGAGACAATAATCGAATTGATTACTGTCATTGTAAATTACATCTGATCACAATATTTCACTTGCAATTCAATTACATTTACGTAATAGCGTTTATTCATACTTTTAAATATAGAAAATATTGGCTTTGAATTATATGTGTACAATGCAGACGGCTGCATTATGTTTTATATAAAATTTTTGTTACATTCAAATCCTAAATGAGGTTTACAGCTTCCTATTTGATTAATAAAAATAGCTGAGCATTTGGTTAGGAATAACAATGAAAATAGTTGAGTTCGAGACTTAAACTTCAGATAATCTTATTGTCAAAAGAAATTCTTCTGCATAACCGGATACGTAATATTTCTTAATTCCGTGATAATGTATAGAGACTACAGCAACCTCTTTTCTTTATTCGTTTTCAATGGAAATAACATAGGATAAATATAAATGAACCGTTACTCAGATCATACTTATCGGAAGGAATATTTCAGAAATGACAATGAACAATTTGTTAATTTCGGTTCTACTACATCCTACTCACGTGTTGATTCAAAATTGAAACCACTGAACCAAGTGAAATGCCTGTAGCTTCCATAATCCCTCGTTTTTCGAATATTCGACAATATCATATCGTGAATGTTTCAAATTTTTTGGATGCTCAGATTTGGCAACAGCTTTGCTTGTACGAAAACTAGTGGAGGGCTTTTTAGCATTCTCAAGAATTCATCAAGCTCAGATTAATGCTTGATGAATTCTCCTCAAATAATAAATGAATAATAAATAATTATGACAGGAGCCTAATGGCAGAGTCCAGTTGAAGAAGATAGTGTTGCCCTTCCAATTAACAGGCAAGCAAGAAATTACGGATTCATTGAACCAACCTTGTATTGACGACTGATCTTTTTTCATTAGTTTTATCAGATTTAATAGCATCACAATTCAATATTAATTCAATTATAATAGTAAATCTTGAAAAAATAAGAAACATCAAAAATATTCCATAGGTCAACAACCCTTCATGACTTCCACATAAACTCATATAATAACAGACCAGTCGTTATAAAAACTATGCATTCGTTATGATGAGTCACCCTCTAGAAAGCCACTAAGACGAGTTATTTGATTCCATATAAATACACACTCATCACTCAATGGGATACGGTGAAACGCATTTGAATTCTTTTTACGTGCATTTTCATTTTATTTACTTCAAGCAGAAAATACGATTACAGGCCTTTAAAAAAATGACTCACATGTTGATAGTTAACTATTGATACAATTCCTGTTTGTTATGGACTCCTCCCAATGAGTTTCTTAACATATCGTTGTTATCGTAAATAAGTAAATCAAATTCTTAATTGATGACTGTTCCTTAGTTAGAAACTAACCTGACTTGAGTCGGTATAAGCTAATTAGAAGTTTTTATTATGAACTGACCAGAGGTATTCAGACATATCTAATTTTCTTCAAGTTTATTACCTCAAAAATACATGCTGGTCAGCTATGTCCAAAATTATTGAAATGATAATCGAAAAAATAGACGCAAATAATACTTGGCTATTGTCACTATAGTCCAATTGAAGTTAATATTGTTAGGTTGAAAATTTATATTATTACCGGTATTTATAATTAAATTACTATAATGGTTGGCCAACTAAATCACCTTGCTCTCTTTCAATATACTTATATACTTAATCAATTTTTCTCACGCACGCCAATATTTCTCCAGTTCTCAATTGTCATAATGTTTTCTTCTGCTGCCATTTCTTCACTAGTGCCCATATTTTAAAAAATATGATGATAAACGTCCTATTAGATACGTGTCAATTCATCAGCTGGTACATAAGTTTCAGTTTATGTATATATTTGAGCTTTCAAAGCATTGGATCCATTCTCGACATCTGCTGTGGTTTGCTAGGACCTTCTTATATTAGCATTCATCAAGTCAAACCAAACATCCAAAAAATGTAAATTAAGTTTCGAAAGAGCCTGTATACTCGTATTAGGCTTATGCAGAAGAGAACATTTTAATGGACTTTTTTTCGTGAATCGTAAACAGAAATCGAAATATCAGTGAGTTCGTTACTTTATGAACTCACTGTATATGTTACACGTTTTCATATGCTAAATAATGCAGCTGAAATGCAATAATAACGTTGTTTCGAAAAATCTAGAGAAATTAGATGGTAGATTATCTTAGTTGTTATTTGAAGTAATGGAAATGGTCGGCATAAGTGTAAATATATGTATTTGACAATTATAATACTGCATCAAAGTTATTTTACCCCATTTTTGTATTCAAATTTTTTTGTATTAATTTTTTATTAATATTTTAGACTTGTCAGCCAATCGGTTACCACGCATTACAAAGTTTTATTTAAAACCCTTATCGGCCTAGCCTCATGGTAATGCTTTTGTTCACACTGTTTACACATACGCCTGTTTTGTTATGTAATCTAAAGTGAAACCACCCGCCCTTTTGATTGATTAAGCATTTTAAGCTGCCAGAGTTACAGTCGCATATTTAATTCTCGCTTCACACTCGTGTCGGTTACTAATCTGGAAGATTTTAACTTTTTTACACTTTGACCCAGTGTCGCAGCAATGGTAGGGCAAAGTAGAATAAAAATAAGCAAACAATCTTGTCATGCAATAACTTCATAGGAACTTTTTTCAAAAATGAGTAATCCTTATTCACCACATTTATTATTGTCATTACTTTATGCATAAACATTGAACAAACGACATAATACGTTGGCATTAAAAAAAATCAATTACCACTAGATTCCAAAAATATATGATTGCTTCTGTACTCTGTACTATTGCTTCCAGTACCAGCACGTAAGAGTCAATATGATTAATATGATGTCAATAGAATCGAATACTTTTCAGCAAAATATAATTCCATTGGACACTAGAGCATGATAAACCCTGAATTACAATATTCTGTGTTTTGCTCTTAAATTCATGTACATTTATTTGATCTGAAACAAATTTCAATAAGGATCTGACCTTACTAGTGTAACGAAATGGCAAAAGATATAAATCACATGACAAATGAAGTGCCGTTTCTAAAAAAAAAAAAACAATTTAAGGCCATATTCTAAAGAAAGTTTTTTTTTAAATAACGGTTAGTACAATTGTCAAAAATCAGTAAATATTTTACATCCACTTATCTTAGCAATATGACATGCATAGTAACAAAGTGCAAGAGTACATACGGTGGATTGATTTATGATATGCAAATGCAAGAGTAATTAAACTCTTCATTTTAAACTTCTAGAATTACAGGGTTATAACTTCTTGGCCTGGCAACGTCTGTGCTTGTTACTCTAAGACTTCTCTAGCAATCAATAATATTTAATATCTTCTTTCTTGCTCTGCATAAAATATCTGGCGGGATTAGAGCAAACGTAGGTATATTTTCTATTGCGCCACTGGTGTTTTCCGAGAAATTCTTCACTGTCTGGATTAATTCAAGAAGTTCGCATTCAGTCCCAGGATGTTTGATAAAGTCAATTCAAATTTTTCAAGCGTCCAAAACATTGTTTTAGAAGAACAAACTATGCCTTCAAAAAATTTTCTATTTTTCATACATTACACAAAACGCAACCCTCAATGAACTGATTTGTATGCTCAATTGTATTTTGGTTACAATTTCCAAATCAATTACCAGCTTCTCAATATTTTTTTAAATATATATACTTCTAGTAAAATTCTCTGATCTTTTAATTAATTTTCTTTACCGCGTTCAATCTTCAGAAGAACGACGCTGATCCAAATTCTACTTTGTCACTTCCCGGATGACAGATCATAAATAAAAAGTCACCCTTAATCTATCCAACACTTCATGAGCCTCGTTTTTTTCCTGATGAAGTTACAGAAACTAATTACAAAGCCATGATAAAGGCGTTTCTTATATCAAACATAAATCATTACTTGTGAGATTCACCAAACACTTTGGGATGAATAGTTCATTTCAATTGGATGGAAGTAAAATTTCGTCAAAAGAAAATATAGAGCGCATAATAATAATATTAATTACTTCTTATTTCTTAGCCAAGCTGTAATGAATCTGAATTTATAATTTAATTTATTCGTTTCACTCTTGGTATTTTTTATTTTCTAATATCATTCAATTTGTTCCTTTTATAAAGAACTTGTAATTGCTGGAATATACCAGTGGCTGGGGACAAAAGTAAATAGATATTATTGATATAAAATATTTTCTTGTAGAAAAGAAGAAAATTATTTATATGATTAAAGAGCTTCATATCCTTATTCTACTGCTGCTGCTTACAACAGACACATTATTCAAGACCCAATGAATTTTTTCTTTCGCTGCACTATATTTCTTATATGTATTTTTCATAGTCTTAGCACATTGCTAGTATTCAATTCAAACCCTCATTGAGTAGAATCGGAAGTTCTATTTTAAAGTTTTATCCGAGGTATCAAATTTCATATCAATATTCCAAAATTCATTCCAAATATATAGATTGCAGATAATAGTAACAGTATCATTCCCTTTCTTTCGTTACATGCTTTCCTTGTTCCACAACAGTACATATAAATAGTAATAGATTGCAGATTATTCTTCATTATATGTCCATTCTCTGTTATTTTCCGGACTCGAAGCAACTCGTTATGTTTTTATCATATTTTTTCTCTCGTTGCACCATGTTTTTTATATGTATTTTCCTTGTTCTTAGCACATTGCAAGTTTTCAGATCAATATCTTATTGAGTGGAATCGAAAGTTTTATTTTCCGAGGTATCAAATTGTGCATCAATATTCCAAAATACATTCCAAATATAAAGATAGTGGCATCAGTATAATTTCCTTTCTTTCGTTACATGCTTTCCTTGTTTCACAACAGTAATCAATAGGAAAATATTAATATATTTTTCTCAGTTGACTTTTTTGTTTCTATTTTTACATATTCTCACAATCTTTTCCCCAAATTACTGCTTTAGAACTCAAATTTCGTTTCCATTAGGCTGATTCTTTTGTGATATTTGCAGTCATATAATTTACTATGTCGGTATTTTTTTCTTTCTTTCTTTTATTTCTTTATTAACTTGGTTTTCATTTTTTATTTAAATTTTGGGCTCTTATTAACTCTAGATCAAATTCTCTTCCTTTCCAATATACATCTTAAACTTAAACAATCTTAAACTACATGTTATGTAAAAGGAAACAATTCACTTGAATTTCGAAGCAAAAAAATCAATCATTATATTTCTCTTCATGAGACAACATTGCACCAACAAATTCTTTTATATCTAATTAGGACACTTGCTTCAACTTCAACCATATCATCGATACTCAATGCAGCTCTAGAAGAAACCATTATGAACATAGTTGTTTCTCACATATCTTAGACTAAATAACAAACTCAAATTCAAAGAAACTGAACTATCCTCTAACAAAATCAAATGATATCTCTCTTCGAAACTTCTTCCTTGATTGAGCAAACCATCTAAATATAGTTTATAAAGACTAAAACGACAAAATAAAAAGAAATAAATAATAACTGTTCAAACACCATCTACAAAAAATACCGAAAGACAAATGGAATCAACAAAAATAATTTTAGAAACGACAAATAAACATGAGCTTAACTTATCAGCAATCATGTGATTTTTTTGAAAACTGGCATGGTTCACTGAATCTCAATTGAATATATTTATCAATAGCATAACGATTCGTTTGTATTATTGATATCACTGTCTTTGGCGTAGACCTCTATCTCTTAAAGTTGTATAGAAACAAGCGTATTGGGCATAACTTCCCTACTCACTCACAAACCAACCTACATTTGATCATAGTCAAAAGCATTTCCCTGTGGAGGGTCTGTCATTCTAACCTGCAAGAATACAGGTTTCAATGGAAATTAACCTAAAATCCCTAGAAGAACTGTGGAATATTACGAAGTTGTGTGTATAGCTGGAAACCAGTAACGTGCTTTGCTAAAATCCACATAACAATTAGTTGTTGAATGAATAGAGCAGTTGCTAATAACATTATAGGTAGATGCGACAAACATAAAAGCTGGAACGACAAGTCACAATCTAGGCACAGAAGTGATTTTTAATCATATATACCATATAAAACTAACTTCCCAGTTAAACAAATATTTTTATCACATCGATTAAGATATTTCCTCAAAAGATATACTTGGGACTCTTTTGAAAAAAATGCTTATGGTTCTGAACAGAATGAAAGAGATTTCTTCCAAATAATATTCCTATTACACGTGTAAAATTTCTGTATTTCCTATATTTTTGATAAACGTAATAAGCTTGTAAGTAGCTAATACTTTTCAAATTGATTTCATTATACGTTACCATGACGCATTATATAGAAACTAATGATTTATCTGGACATATAGGCACCAAAAAGTTGTTGACTAACTCGAAACGCATCATTGTAAGCAAAACAATAGCGGCTGACATTGACTGATTACAGGGTGCGTTATCTATGAGGACTGTATCACTCCCCCACTGCAAATCGAAGCGAAACAATGCCAAAAATTGGAATTCGTTCCACACCACACCACGCCGACGAATCTTATCCAATTCTACCGGGAGAAAACATAAATCAAACAAATTTTTAACTTGTCTTCTTTCGTTGATGATAAAGAGATTGGGGCATGCATCTCTGAATAGATTATTACCATCTTCTTGTCCTTTCTAGTTTACCCTTATCAGGATCGGGCTTCCTTTTTGTGGATTGATCGCAATTTCTGATAGACTGATACTTCTGAATAACTAATAACATTTCATAGAAGTTAAATGAAGATACATATGTGAAGTATTTGTATTTGATTACACAATTTATTCCTAAAAAAAATTTGAAATTGAAACAACCTACATAATTTATATCCAAATTTCGCAAAATGTTCTTTTTTCTTCATCTTAGACAATCAGTTAATATAATGTTTGCACAAATTTAGTTGGAATTACACAAATAATTTTTCAATCGATACTTTCCTTTTGGTATGATCCACGTTAATTCTTGTTACTGGAATTCCTATGGAGCTGTATCCTATAAATCTTAAACAACCTCAATATATATATTTGATAAGATAGAGTCGGAAATATTTTCAATCAAAAAATGTTTTAATATATTCATATTACTTTCCCATAAAACATTTCCTAGATTCAACATACGGTAAGAGAGACCATCTTGTTGGAATGGAATTTGCGAAGGTCTCCAATGCCGTGAAAACGATGCTTTTCTTTCTCTTTAATTAGAAAAGTAATAGTCCAATGTTTCAACAAGTATCATTGATGTATATGTTTACTGGCCAATATTTTAATTCGAATGTCTGCCTTCCTTTTCGTAATTTGGTCATTCCAAAAAAAAAACATGACTCAAACCAAATAACTCTGAAACTTTTGGGTCTAGTTTATTAGCAACTATGATGACACAAGGCTTACAAAACCACACGTCAGCGAGTAGAGAGTTGAGTAACCGGGCTTCAACTTCAACTTCAACTCCGTGTAAATTATTTTGGAAACAAATAATATTCAAATAGAATTTTCATTGTTATTGAGAAATTAATAATGAAGCCAAACGTGTTATTGACGTATTTTTTTTCTGAATGAATTTTTTATATTGAAGCAAATGGGAGGACTTTTGATACTATTTCTTGAATTTCTCATGTGGCTAAAGAGGTAAATATATATTTAATTAAGTTTTATGTAAAACTTTTTTCTGGATAACAATATTTCTAGGAATCTTTAATTAAAGTACGTAGATTCGGATTCCCAGAACATCGATGAAAATAAATTTTTATTCACTTCTTCAATATAGTGAGAATAATTTGAGAATCTATTTCTCAAATACTCTTGTAGACCTCTGAATCGCTACTGTTTAATAGATATAATTTCAGTTGCTTAACCTCTGGCGAGAGCGCTGGTTAAGTATATAAATATTAGACGACTGGATTAGTTATAGTATAGTAAGTATTTTAATAACGCGTCAAATGAGAACTTCAATCGGAGTCGGTATAAATTAGTTATATATAATAAACAAGTGTACATGAAATATCAACTCGTCTTTTTAATGAAGCTTGTAAATCCATTAGACTAAAGATAATATCGTAAAGTTGAATTTATCCTACTATAGTTTATTTCAGAAATGTATAGAGCAATAAAAACTCATTAGGTATGTAAAGGGACCACAGAGTGACCCAACGAATATTTAAGCCACTTTCATAGTTTGGCATTGATTTCATTATAAAATTTTTTTTTCAAGTGCAGGTAGTTCCACCCGGGTTGGGGTCAATATATGGGTGTAGCCTATTGTTATCCATTCACAAACACAGAAAATATTGTGCCAAATGCGTGCCGGTACGATACTCGTAAAAAGGAAAGAATTTTATTTTAACAGAATAAAAATTAGGCATTATGTACATAGAATTAGGTACACTTATTTTTTATTGAACATCATATATAAATTAAATGATAAAAAATCATAATATTCTCCGTCATTCGAGGAACTGTCATCTCCTCTTGACGTTATAATTAACGGGTCAACGGTCCGATCGATCAAGTAGTCAAGATCCCACATTTTCTCCTCTTCTTTAATGACATGCTGGACTGCTTTTCGCCAGTTCTCTAGTGTCACCTCCTTAATGGCTTGATCAAACAGTAGTTTAACGTCTTTCATTTTGAATGTCGTGTTGTGTTGTACTACATATCCTTTCACTTTCACTACTACTGAATCAGCCGGAAGATATTTCATCTTTTCACCAAAATAGTCTTCAAAAACATCCGAATCCATGTCCTCGAGGTAATCTCCCGTATGGCACGACTGAAAGGTTAGCAAACCTTCTTTTAAAAATCCCTCTTCGCTTCCAATATGGACGATTATTAGTCTCTTCCCTTTACCTGAAGGCACCTTAATACCCGTTGACAGGTCTTCCATGTAAGCTTGGCGAGCACTGGTTATATTTTTGTCTTCCCATATTTTTGGTACTGTATAACCTTCATTAATCCACGTCTCATCAAGATAAAAGATTTTCTTCTGCTCTCTTCTGTACTGCTTTATACTTCTTAAGTATTTTCGTCGCCAGCAAACAATTTCATCGCTTTCCAGTAAAAGTGCTTTACGGTTATGCTTTTTCCAGGCAAAATCCATATTTCTCAAAGTGGTCCATAAAAGTTTCTTAGTTATCAACGGAATACTGTCATCGTAGCCAAGCTCCATTAAAATCTTATCTAGGGTGGGTATTTCTCTTTAAAATCAAAAAAAGAGTGAACTTTTTTTCGAATTACACTTTTGGTGTCTTCATCAAGGACTTTTACTGGCCTGCCTGGACTTTTCTTGGGAGGTTCCAATTGACCTGCTATCTAGCTAGCTAATTTAAAATAATAATTTTTTCATTCACTGATTGTGGAGAATTATTGGAACATCTTTTCGTTGGTGTAAATGTCGCCATTTTATTACTAATCTTATATTACTGTGAAAACTATTTACGGCTTAACAGCAAATACTGATGCGTTAAACTAAAAAAATACACTTATAAAAGTCAAAAAATTTTGGGTAAGGCACGATTACCCTTACGGCGCATGGTTAAGCCGAATCTGAAATAGGGTTGGAATTAGGCAGAGGCACTAATAGAAGGTTAAACGAAAAACGTAACAGTATAATCTACTACCTAAGTAATCCCTACACAATCTTTCAAGTCCTACACCTATGGCCGACACCGAAATTGAGCCGAACTGGACGGAATTTCCCATTTTATTACTCTATACCTTTCTGAAATAGACTATAAAGAGACTAAACGTTCAGTAAAGATTCATGTACCAATATGGATATACAATGCTCAGACACGTCAACCAAATTAGTTTCAATTACGTAATAAAAACCATCAAATCAATGTCTCTTCAAAATTCGGCTCTGCCTATTTTCGGTTGTTACAACCCTATGGATGAAAACACGGACCAGTGTTTCCGTCGTAATCCACAATCCGTTACATATATCCTTAAAATGTCACTATTTTCTATAATATATTGCTCTTTCACTTTTTCCTTATATTTTCCCTAAACTATATTGTTCGCCTTTATAGTCAATAATCTAATCTGTTGAAATATCGGTCTTGTTGTTAGGTTATTTTCCAGAAAGATATTGATGTTGGTGGATTTAATGCGGATAAAAATTGATATTCCCCAAATTTTTACCTCATATAATCTAACTCCGAAATTTTTTTTGGTTCAACGATTTTTGACTACTTAAAATAGAATATAACATAATACATCATCTATTTTAATTAGCTTTATAAACAAAGTAGGAATTTTTATTATCAGGGGAGATTTTAATTTATCTCTTGCATCTTATAATTCTATTCTATTCTGAACAGAAATATACAAGTATGATTCGATTAATGACCGTAGGGAACTATACTACTATTATCAATATAAGTTGATATTTCATCATCATTTGCCTTTTATTTATCAAACTTTTTTTTCTTGCAGTGTTGGTTTCGTTCTTTTTTTGTTTTTTAGAATTCTCTCCGCCGCCTTATCGCATATATTCTTGGTAATCTTTTTTTTTTGCTTTGTGATTCAAATTTCCTTACATTTTTCAGTTCACACGGTTCAGATAGGTACACCAGTTTTTTATGTACTGATAGATTTGTGAATTTTTTGAATTGTTCCACTTCTCATTTAACTTTTCAGCTCATTCTCTGGAGTATTTGATACCTACATCACCAACGACAAAGCTAGACCCTCTGGCATTGACGTTATTCTAGGAAGCAATGCAGAAATTGTAATGGTGAAAAATATGGAACCCAAGGTTGAAGGAGCAGTTTTCAGTAAATAATACTCTCCAGATTGGTGGATTCAATATTCTGATCATATCGAAAAGTAGCACACTACTTTCTCTTCAGTACTTTTTGTCTATTGTTGATAAATTTTTATTTATTCATATATAAACCCGCCGCAGTATGCTTATTCAATCGATTTATCAGCTTTTGTTTAATTGACTCGTATCTCAATCAAATGTTTCGGAGTATGTATATATTTTTCTAAAACTATTACGACTGTTCAGGTATATACTTTGTATTGTCTCTTGCGCCGAAAATGCTGTGTATATTAATCGACGAAATATTGTTTCAAACTAAACATTATATCAATCCGTGTAACTATTATTTAGCTCAAATTTATACATAGAAAGTGTAATGAAAATACAGCTGATAAACTTTGATGTATTCTTTTTGTAGCTGTACTTCATGACACACTTTACCCGTATACAACACAATTATCTCTCAAAAATCGAATCTGATTAAAAATGCATGAGGTTAACGCCAACTTTTTCTACCAACATACAAGCAAAACTGGTTGGAACTGCACTTGATTAAAACCGACAATTCTGATAATAGCAGAAGTAGAGGGTCAGTCAATGAGAACTTTGTTGTGAGCATTTCAAAGGGTGCAAGGGTTCTCTAAAACAAAAGACAAAAATGACACCGGTCATCCTGGATCGCCGACGCGCGCTCGCTTTGTGAAATTGATTGTTATTTTCGTTATTTATGCGCTACTTAACTGCCCTTAGAACCGTTGTATTGTCTAACAGACGAGTGACATACGTCACTGGAATTACTCTCTGCTCATAGTGGAAAATTGACCATTTCAAAGGACCTGAATGAAATCAAATGCAGGCTACCAAGATTTTTAATGCACCCGCCTTTTCACAAATTAATGATTTAAATAGGCATTTGACCCCATATGAATGATAATAATTACCTTATGGTTATGCGGGTGGTCAGTTTAAAATTTTAAGAAGTTTCTTGTCATATTAAGTAGAATATCAAACATCCTAAAATATGAACTTGGTCCAATTATTATTTGATATATAGGCACATTTTACACTCTTCTTAATTCGTATTCCCTCTTGTATGAAAAAAATTGAGCAATACTAATAACTAACAGTTACTTAGCCCTAATAATCCTTGAATACAAGTTCTTACATTAGTTGAAAGTACAAACAACAAATTATACAGTATAACAAAGTGAATGAGGAACAAACTAAATTTTATGAGTCTCATATTTAAGCTGTGACATTATTAAGATGGGAAAGAGCCTTGAGAAGGGGACGCAAGCGTTTTCAACTGTGATTCTCATGTTGTCTTGTTAGAGAAATCTTATTATGAGACTTTATTAAATCAAATTTGCTAAATTGTGTCCAAATGGTTCAGTTGAGTAATTGAATATAAAATTATAGCGCATGTTGTTTTGTAACAATACTTGCGAAGGTCTTCATTACATGAGGTGAATGTTAACAGCTTGCACATATTCATATGTCTATATAAAAATTTGGAATATTCAGATTATAATGACTCTAAAATATTGAAAATCACAATTTATATACGTAAAAGCTACGAAAAACAAATAAAATAAGATAATAAGTACAAGATGTACTAATATCATTTCAATGAGTCATTCCCATTCCAAATCTTAGAGAGCATTGCCACTTGACTGAATATCTCAAGAAACTCAAACTAGTGTGGAAATAAGATTGTAGATTATGCAAACTAGAGGTCACATTTATCCACAAACTGAATATAAGTTACTACAAAATCTCAGGACTCGATATCTTGGAGCATACTTGATAGAACAGGAAGACTTATCTGAACTGAAATTGACGGAGAGGGAAGGAAACACAATAGATTTGTCAGATCCTGGTTCTATTTGTGAATCTAAAGGTGTTAGATTATTTAGGAAATGATAACTCCATCTCAAACTGATCGTGCTTCTCTTCTCAAAATCATTTAAATTTAGCGATCGATCCGAACTTTCGATACGTGTCCAGCTTATTTTTGTGTCTTACGGCTTTCTTCAATTATGTTTGGCGTATATACCTGTATGCTTTAGAGTTAAAATTTAACATTACTCAGTTACCTACTATAGGTACACATTTCATTTTCAATATTTTTTGTTCACTACGTTGTAATAATTAATTCTGAAGAGGATCGTTGTAAAATAATGTAATCGTCGGTTGTTCTTCTATTAAATGTGCAAATTTAGTTCTTGACTATGTGTTGTGGACCCCAAAAAAGAAAAAATTGTGATTATATATCTAGTAAGTTGAGGCAATACAATTATAGTTATGAGCACTGATATCTTTTATATTTTTAGTCACTCATAATGATTCCTTTTCAATACCACTTTCTAGAACAGTGATTATTAAACTATTCGGGGAAGAAATAGCTTCCAAATCATTCCAAAACGATATGATACTTTGAAGCCCCATATCCAATTTACATCAATAATCCTATATCTACTTTGTTTTCGAGTAATTAATAATAAGGACTCGACAGAGATTCAACAAAGGCATCAAGTGCAGTAAAAAGCAATTCTGACAGGAGCTTCTTGACTAACTTGAGCATGACTCGTGGGGTAAACCGTACAAGGTTGTCATGAGCCTTAAAAACCTACCTATATCACAACTGACATGCCCCCAGCTTTTGAAGAAGGTTATGAGAGCTTTGTTTCCCCAGAAACCGGAACTCCACTTTTCTATAGATCAGCAGCTTCAAACAAAGACCATCTCCTAAATTACAGGGGAACTAAGAGAAGCCTGCAACAGAGTAGGAAACAACAAGGCCCCTGGTCCAAACGTCACGTTAAAAGCATCTATAAACGAAGCACTAGTATAGTTCCTAGATATATATAACACATGTCTTAACGAAGGAACTTTTCCTGCCACATGGAAGCAGGAGAATACAGCCGAAAAATCCTCGAACATATACTTAATCGAAGGATAGAAGCAATAGTAGAACTACTACTAGAAGGAAATCAATGCGGCTTTCCTATAGGTCGCTCCACACTTGATGCAATTGATCTCCTCGTTAATACTGCAAAGGAAGCGATCGCAGGAGTCAGATGGAAAGAAAAAACACAAAAAACATCTAGGGGTAACGCTTGACACTACAAAAAATTTCAAAAAACAATCAGAGCAAATAAGTCTCCGGAGTGAGAGACATATCAGCTTATAGCGAACTAAGGAGGTCCAAAACAAAGAAGAAGATCTCTGTTGTCGTCAGTGGTCACATCTATCTATTACAGATGCCTCAGAGAAACCTTGGAAGGTTGAAACATAAGGATTCCCTGGACTGTCCAATTTGGTCAAGAAGAAACAAAAGTGCGGAGCAAGTTTCCTTCATATGCCCTCGTTTCAGCATGCCTCATCACACCTGGGAAGCTGAAATACGAGTAGTAGTGACGCCTGAAAATATGTTGAAGTACATGTTATCAACGGAGACACCATGGTCAGCAACGAGCACGTTCGCCGCTGAGCTGTTGAGGAAACTTCACTCCGAAGTAAACAAAATGAAGAAGGAAAGCAACTCAAAAAAACTAGAAGAAAAGCACACACAAATCGACACATGTAAAAACATGAAAAATGTAAAAAAATAATTTTTTCGTGATGGATGAACTTATTACAAACCTAGCTAAATAGGGTTCCGTATTGGTATGTTTCACCTTTAAATCTTCGATTTCGTAGATTTTTTTTTGGTTAGTAAAAATATTTGTAACTTTGTTGAAGCCTTTTTCCTGATTAAGTATGATCATAGAAAAAGGACAAGAAATGTGATTCAATGTTGTGACTCAACCAGGATTTCCTATAGCCTTGGTTGAACTCCGTCTGCGCTGATGAGGATCAATTCTTTTATGTCTGTAATATTATATTATCCATTGAGGAATTTATGGCGAGATATCCTTGTGTAATACATCTAAATAATAACATATGAGTGTAGTATAATTATATAATTACAAAATTGGTCAAAGTTTTGTTCCCATTCCGATAGTTTTCTTGTGAAAACTTTGATAACCCAGAGGCTCTGGAAGACAAGCAAATTTCCAGTTTGCAGAAGTGAACTAGTAAAATCCTCGACGTTAGCCTAATATAGCGGAGCAGATAACGGAGAATTAAAAAAATTGCTTTCGACCTTGTTGATAGCATACATAACAAATTAGTAGAGTGATTTTTGTAAAACTACAAGAATGATATTTCCTTAAAAAATATTAGTCATTTTTATAGTATTTTATTAAGAATTTTTCAAGTTTTAAACCTCTTCGAAAGCCAAGATCAATTTTCGATTTTGTCGTCATTAGAGGTTTCTAATGGTATTAGATCCAAATGGCTTCGTTGAGTAGTTGGTGAAAATATCTACCTACATTTCGAACTAGCACTAGAAAGACACCTTATTGTCACGTGAAACCACATAAATGTCTTCAACCTACCAATTTCTAATCGTTAAGGTGGATTAATCGCAGTAACTTCTTTTAACCCTGGCAGAACACTTTGTTATGTATGTAGATTTAATAACATGAGTACGTAATTAATCACCGGTCAGTTGAAATAAAAACAAGCTACTGTGTGCTGTAGGTAACTATTACCGTAATTAACAGCCAATAAATTCCATGCATTGTATTCATTTTTTCAACTTGCGTCGTTAAAACATTATCGAAATATATGACGCTAACTTCTTCGTCGAACACATGCAATTTTAATTGTTATTTTCAGAGTTGAACTGGCCAGTTAAACTAATATCAATAAATATTTCATAAAAATCAATAGTGCATCAGACTAACAAGCAAAAAAATAAAAGTACCCATAAAGACACGAATAAGAGATGAAGCCATATCAGAGGAATACAGTCGCTGTAGATTCAGGAAACACCTGATTTTCAGCAAAATATCTCTCAAATCAAACTATAGCAATATTGAATCACATTGCAATACTGACAATAACGAGTTTTTGATACACTAATTCGACATTTCATTGGCTATATAAAGACAGATTCTGTCTTATTCTTATCTAATCAATATTAAATCGTACTACATTGACTGTTAAAACGAAGTAATGTTAATAAAGAATATTTACGACGCCCAAATTTTGCTAAAGTGTATATGATCAACTCTAACGTTTATACATCCAGGTGAGTCAATTCGAAATCTTTACTGGCCTGATTGTATATTTTCAAATTGTGGCATATATTCACGCTGTTGTCAGATCTTCATTGTTTCTCGTAATATAATTAACTTTTTTATATCAATTGTTGTTCAAATTACATGCTGAATATATATTACGAAATGTTCCTTATATTCAATTACTATATTTTTAATAGCGATATCCGCCAAAGATCAAATATCTAATACTTACAGAAGCAAAACTAATCCTACTCTCAGGAAATCATTCAAAAATGGAACAGTAAAATATTCTTTTAGATTATGGCGCAGGAAACCAGTAATAATCATTCAGATGTACATGTCTTGTTAAAATAAGGTGCACAGTTGAGTAATGAGCAATGTAGAAAATAAAGCAAAATAAAAGCGACAGCATCTCAAAATGTTCGTACAACAATCACTATTAACATACAAATATATTTTGTAATATCACATTTTTACTTCTAATCCTTGTAGTAACCATATTTATAATTCCTGAAAATTGGTTGATTTTGTTTTATAAAACAAATTGGTGATGTGATAGGATTCATGTCGGGTGATCACGGGAGGCCATTAGATAAAACGAATCCATAATCTGGGAAAAATGTTATTCAGGTTGCCTAACATCACACACGTGATGATGTGCAGATCCATTTTGAGACAATTAAATATCGTATATTGCTATTTTCTTACAACTCATATACTAATTTTTTGAGAATATGAGAATCTTCCATCTAAAGGACAGTTACGTAACCAGTTTGTACAATTATATCTATTTACGTTTACGTTAATATAAAAAGTAATCTGATTAAAAACCATAAACTCATGTGAAAAATTCTCACATAACAAATGACCTTCGTAATATTTTAACTACAGTGGTGATATTGCAAACTATATCAATTGGGTAATAGATTTAATAATTTAAGGAGTTCAATAACATAAAAAAGTTTCATCATATTTCCAGGAAATCAAAGATCTGATAATGAAATTTATGAAATCGTTTCCTCTTTTATTGAAGCATTCGATAGAAGCACTTTTTGTATTTAAGCCTTTCAAAAATACCTTGCAATATTTTTATTCTGGTTCATTCTCAAATTTTAATTGGTTCAAAATATTGAAAATTTATTGAAATGTTTGAGAACTATTGTCCATATAAAATGAATATCAGCCAATCTGACAGAAAAGGGTGTATAAATTACTGCATACTGTAGTCAATTACACTAGAAACCAATTTTTCACAAATCCAATTATTTAGACTAACATTATTTACACAATTGACAGCTGATAAGGGATAATTTTAACAACGAATGAAGTTGAAAAATTGTGAAATCAGGGGAGAATGGATTCGGTGACATTTACCCAAGTTAAACAGCGACGGCAAACTAATATGTCTTTCAGAGACTCCAGTGAGAACAGACGGAGTTTAACAAGGCTATTTTAGTATCATCCTGTCACGTTCATACGTTTTAACCTCTCAAAATATTTGATAAAGATTGGGAATTAAGCATTATGCTTAAAAAATTTTGGGCACGTCATATAAAATTAATTTTGTCGACTAGTGTAACATAACAGTAATTGTATAGTATATGTATATTGTATAGTATAAATATGAAGTATAAAAACATAAATGAAACGTACATATGGAAATAGATGGGAGAAAATTATTTGTGGTTTTTTTCTTTCAGAAGACGAAATTTTGTTTTGTAAATATCCATTCTCAAAAACACAAGGGTTGTGTGGAAAGGTGTCAAAATATCACTCATGTTTGAAAGACGAAAGAAATTGTCTGAAAAAATTAGTTTGTTTTTTCAGTTTACGTATAATAGTATATACAATCATTATGGAAACTATCAATCAATGATTATGGAAGAAGTTACTTACTCACTTATATACAACCTACTTTACCATATAAAGAAGATATTCCTTCTCCATTTGGTTCTACTATTTGTTTCCTGTTTAGCCCATCTCTAATTCAGTCTTTTTTTTCTAGTTTGTTTGCTACTTCTGTATTTTATTTCCTTCTTCCAAACTATCTCAACTGTTGTTCTATTTTTTGTACTGCACTCACTATGTTCAATTCTCGTCTAATTGTGGCCTTTTTTATCTGGTCCCTTCACCCCTGCTAATTATCTCAATATTTTTATTTCGCACATTCTTACTTTCTGCTTCAATTTAAAGGTAAATAAACAAGATTTGCAACCATAGATCAGTATCGGCAGTAGTACTGATTCAAAGATTCTCGTTTTTGTACGTTTTGTTATATTTTTTTTGTTGAACAATAGTGTACAGGGCATTGTCTTATTTCCTTATTTCCCCTATTGGCTACATCTTCGTCAATTATTCCATTTGATCTTATTATTGTACCTAGATACTTTAGCTTGTTAACGATCTTCGTTTCCAGTTTTTGTATTTGCACAGTTATTTGTCTAGTTTATTTGATATTGACGTTAGTTCGTTAATATAGACTGGCCTCAGTCTGTTATATCCTATATGTGTTTTCTCTCCTTTGTTTACTTTTCATCCATGATTAAAAGGAATAATAATGGGCTTAAACGCATCCTTGTCTCACTTTTCTTTCAGTTACAACATTCTCATTATCTGTGTCTTGTATTTTCCTGTTATTTGGTGAATATCTAATCTTACATGTTTATCAGGACTTATTAGGACAATATAACTCCTATTTTACGTTAATATTCTTTCTTCAAATATCTTGACGAGAATTACTAAAAAAACTAGTGTCTAGTTCTTGTTATGGAGTCTAAATGAAAGAGTGTGAGTTAAGAAATGAAGTGATAAAAAATTATAGAAAGAAATCTTACTAGTAGTATCAAAGCTCATCAATATGTAATAAAAAGTCTTATCACATAAATTAAATTATTAAAAATCAATTTTATTCCAATGCTTATCACTCATTTTTACAAGATTTGCAAGAAAGCTGTAGTCGTTGCATTTAATAAGAATAGAAAATAAATTACCTATTTAATAATTACCAAAATGAAGTATTAGTGAAATATCAAACAAATGATGTATCTGTACCCCAGGGATTAATTTATCCCTGTCGTATCATGTGAAATAAATCTTTCCAATATTGTTCTATTCAACATTAAGGTGAAGCGGTCAACATTAACATGAATCCAACTACAAATAGTCACATAAAAAGATTAAAAAGCTAGTGTCCGTCTCCAGGGGTTTTTAGTTTTATATATTTTGTGTCTAATGGAGCAAGGACACGAACCGTCCTCTATAAAAATACAATACAGCAGCTGGGAGGTAAGTGACATAGTTGAGGGACTTCAAAAGGGTAAATTCACAGCGGTCACGCTGTGTAACCTTAGCAGTGTTAGCTTCTCTGTTATTTGTGAACCCCGCACCCTATTATTTTATGAAATAATAGAATAATTTGTCTCTAAGATATGTTGAATTCAATTCATTATTAACACTTTAGTTTGTCAAAAATTGATTTTTCAAGATATATATTTCGTTGAAATTCCATTAGTAATTGGTGGAACACAAGGATTTTTCATTGTTTCTCTAACCATAAAGTTCGAACAAGATACCAAATAAGTAGTTTGAAAAGATACTTTTCCTTAAAAATCGAGGTATCAAACACCAACACTAATTTGTCTATGTAATGAAAGAACAACTTCCAACAAAGTACGTTTTTTTGAAAACTCCATCGGATCGATAATTTTGTAATTTTATTAAAGGATTTCAAAATAATTTGAGAGGTATCAATTTTGTAATTTTCTACTGGATTTAACTCGTTCCTTTAAAACAATAAAACATGCGATTTTCTACTAGGCCAAACGACCATCGTATTATTCGACCACATAAGTTTAATACTCTAGGAACGGTTGAGAAAATTTCCAAAGCGGTACTGAATAAAAGTGCTCTAGCAGATAGATATTTTAAAGCCATTTCATAATCATTTATGACAATCACTTCAGGATCGAGAAAAAACAATAATCTACGTATACTCCAGAGAAGGCGAAGACAGTTTCATCTGCAAACATTGCCATGGCGTCGACTTTTTTGATATGCTAATGGGATAATTTGGATTTATTATTTTGAAAAACGGTGAACCTATCAACGGCGATTATTATCCAAATTTACTGCAACATTTTAGCGAAGAAATCAAGCAAAAACGGCCACATTTAGCTCAGAAGAAACTATTGTTTCATCGAGACAATTCACTCGTTCACAAATTTGTTATAGGAATGGTCAAAATTAACGATTTCAATTGCCCAATATCTTCATTAGCTTGAGAAAATGACCCAGTGGCAAAACGATTGAGAAGTGGGTTGCTGAGTCGATTATGCATGCGACCACCCTCTATTTAGGCAGTTAATTTTGAAACAACTAGTAATATCCATTCCACTTTTGTTATTTTTTCTATTTTTAATCAACAACATGATTATACTACAACAATTTCATTTGACTGTAATAATTCAATTCATGCATCATATACTTAATGTTAATTTTATTCGCAAGCATTAAAATTAAATTGATAACATTCAGCTAATAACTCCTTAATCATATTTCATTATGATCGTACACGATAATTAATTGTTGGTCGTTCATTCGATAACTACAGTCATTAGCAACAGTTGATCATTTATTCAAGATAATGAATAAGAAATCATCAATGGATCTTGAAACATTTTTCATCAGTTCAACGTTTTGCCATTAAATTAGAACAAGTATCAAATTAGATATATTATCCATCAAGTTTATTATTACTCCTTAGAACGAAAATATGTTATTGCACTTTCAGAAAAAAAGTATAAACTGTTGGAATCGGATCCTTCAAAGTAATTTATAACATATGGAACAACACGTGTTGCTTGTCATTTTTGTTTACCCTTAAAGAATGATCAATTTAACCCGAATACGCAGAAAACCTCAGGGGATCTTGTGAAAAGAGCCATCTCCCATATATTTAGTACAATTATTTTTTAAACCATTTTATAAATATTATGTTAGTGTAACTGAATGATATTTTAAGAACTAGTTGTAGTACTTCGATGTCGAGTAGAGAAAAAACCATATAGATACATATGCATAAATTTTCAAATAAACTTATTAAAAAATTGTGCCAAGTGAATCCAAACAAAGTTGACATTCATAACATTGATAACCTAAATAAACGTGAGACGTTTCAAAATTCTTCGAAAAAGATAAAAATTGGCCCATATTATTATCGGTCATTTTTATTCCATGATATATACATGGTGATTATTATAACAAAATATTGTAGCTTATTATCACCGTTCGCGATTATCATGTTATCAAGACTCTTTGGGGGAGACTTTTTATCATCTCCTACATTAACTGTTTTTTTAGAGCTTCCAATCTGATTTATCTAATGTCAACGATACCAAATAAAAACTAGCTTACAGTTGAGGGCAACAATTCAATATACACCCTGATGACTTACAAATACTCTTCCAAATTTATGATATAAGTGATTTTTTCTTATTTCTCGCTTTCAATTATCTGCGACGAATTGAGGAATGGTGTAAATATAAGTCATAAATTATTATTGAAATATTAGTTAATGAGGCGTTCCTTAGGAACTGAAAATATCATTGATTCTAAATTTTTGTTTTTACCTCTTATTCGAGCTATTTTGTGTTTGCTGGCTTCTGAGTTCGTGACTAATGTGACTTCAACGATAAAGACAGCGCATTTTTTAACGTACTTCAACAGGTTGAATAAGATCAAATGTTTTTGAAATTTCTTTCTTTTATAATGCACTGACTTATTATTTCAATGGTATATGAGAAAATGAATCATTGATACGGAAAGAAAACCAACCCCGTGATAAGATATTTTATCGAACACAAACTCACTTGTAATTATATGAAAGATTATATTACAGTATATTTACAGAGTTATAATCATTCAATTTTGACTTCAGCTAGGCACGACTAATTTTGCAGTGAACTTCCTATAAACCTTGTATAATCAGGTGTTCTCAAAGTTGGAGCTGTGGTTTGGGCTTAATCAAATTATATATGTCCTATAATTTTTAATCATGGGTTGGGTGAATTCAATTCGAGCTCGTAACCATAAGTGCGGAGTTATAATCTGGATCCAACTGAGTAGGAGAATAAAGTGATACCGGAGATTTTTTTCGGAGGCGCGAATTTTGCATAGATATCTCGTTAAAAGGAATTATCCCTGGAAGTAATTAACTAGGGATCTCTTATGCAATGCTTTCTAACAGACAATGTGACAGCTCCGAGGTGACTTCTGTAACGCCGGATCATTAATTTATTTTACAAATCAGCTTACTGGGAACCCTCCAAGCTGTTCTGCATTTTTCGACTACTATCTCATTATAGGGAAGATGGGTAAATGAGAAGAGCCGCGATAATCCCTGAGACACCGCAGTCCTGGAACTAATTACCGACTTCGTTCGAGGACTTAACCCTTTTTCCAATGGTTTCACTCTTATACAGACTCCCTGACACAATAGGAAGACTTATTTTATGACACACCTACCCTTTTATTCCAAAATTTTTTCTTTATAGGTCACATTTGTTTTAATTTAGCTTGAAGTGGCCATTTATGTTATTTAATCACTTTACTTTGTTCTGGTGTACCGAGGGCGAGAAATACATATTCAAAGTCAATTGTTCGTTTTTTTTGAGTGAGTTGGTGAATATTTAATAAAAAACTGTAATATACACAGAGTTCCACATAAGAACCGACACAAAGACGTATAAAAGAGCCCAACATATTACGATAGGTGACAGTACAGAAAGTTAAAAGAGCCAAAGTACTCGTAGAGCCAAAAGTTTCAAAAAAAAATAATTTAATTTCTTTGCAGCTTTCTATCTCAAAATCTACATTGTACTAATGAATTAAGTAATAGTATAATGTCAAGAGATCTTGCATGAAACAATAAGAGAACTTCATCTGCGCATACTTTTAATCAAGAGATATTACGTCTTGCATTGTATTGCACGTTGTATTGCATCATGTCAAGCGGCCTTAACACGCATCAGACAGTGTAATTGTGAGTGTTGGTGTAGTGGTAGTGTGTTCAGTATGAATTTCACCAATGTTTCCAGAAATTCCAACTTAGTGAAAACATACTCTCGAAATGTTATTTGATAAGTTACAAAAAAGTTTTGGCTATGAATTTATTCATCAATTTTGAGAATTTTCCATTCAGTTCTTCTAGTTATTAAATTGTTATAATTCTTTTCAATTAAGTGAGACATTCTCATTTAGCGAACAAGAGGATATGTTACTGGTTTCTTTCACAAAAACTTCAATCAACTGACATATAAAAAACTTGCTTGTGTTGCTGTGAGAAACATCACATCCTGTGTTTTGAACTATTGATTAAAAACACCTGATATCTATGGATAAACGAGAAATTAAAATGCTTCTTGAGCTATAGTTTCAGTTCAAGTATTGTGACAGGTGCAAATTCGAAAGTCTAGCTTTATAATTCATGTGTCAAGTCAATATTACCACACACAAAGGAGCAGAGACTATAACTCCTCCATTTCCATTAAAAAATGTGTAGTTACTTAACTTATATACTTAACGAAGTTCATCTTCCAAAACTGATGGAAATTCATTTCCTAGAAAATTAGAAAATCAAGATGTATGACAACGAGCAATCGCCAACGAAATGGAAGTGATCCTTAGAGATAATGGTCTATTAAACCAAACTTATCAGTGAACAATACAGCCCCTTGGAGCCTGAGATATTTGGAAATACGAAAAAATTGTCTCTATCTTTAACCGAATATGAGTTGTTGAAGCTGAAGATATTAACAATATCCGCTAATTCTGAAAAAGTTTCTTTATCTTGTGAATGTATGTACGTAACTCAACAGAACATAGTGAATGGTTCTTATTTCAAATAATGTATATCGGATATTTCAGCAGGTATTATTGTAAACTGACCCCAAATAAAAGCAAAATAAATACGACATCAGCAAGTTGAGAATTCTTTCACTTTTTTCGTTGTAATAAAGATTCATTACAGTACTCTCAATCTTTTCAACATTCATTTCGACTGATTATAATTACTATTATTATTTCCAAAACCAGGAACGCCATTTAAAAATATGGAGTCTCCAACTTATCCCATTCACATGCATTTCGTGAAGTGATTTATCATTCAATTGAACAACAGTTATTTTTGTTCATAGGTCATACTAAGATCACAGAAAAACTTATTTTATATTATTGATATTATGAACTTTTTGTCGAGAATCCGGTCCTGAATTTTACAGAATGTTGTATTTAAGGAAATCGTATGTAGAGGACATTATATCGTTAAGTGAGATTGTTGTACTCATGATACGGTGATATGCGATCTATCTGACGCAAATCTAGCATATTGCCTCAACGAGGTCGTTATTAAAACAGTCAAAGTGATGAATACCATCGGATTTAGTCGGCGACGAGTCGAATGCCCATGCCACAATTTCCTGAGGTCCTCCATATATTCAAAACAATGCTAGAAATTTATCAGAAGATCTGTACGGTCAATTTGAACGTCTCCAACCATCCACTCTCACACGGTGACTAATGGAGACCCATTTCATAATTGAATTGCGTCCTCTAGTTAAGTGCCGTTCTCAGTCTGTACCAAGTTCATGGGATCAGTCGAGTGGAAGTTATTATAGTCGCGCAACACATTGTCTTCTAGGTGACGTTTTTGCTTGTCTATAAATCACACCGACGCCGACAGCGTTCTATTTGACTCGTTAATTATGATTATCATTTATTCTCTCAACTTGTATTCCATTCTCGTATTTCTGGTCTAAGCGTCTCTGTTAGTGCTTATCGTTTTGTTTTTGTTAGTGACAACTTTTATTTGGGCTAATCATTGGGTTTATGTCTGCGAAGCTAAATTGAAACAATATTTTTCGGTTAAAAAATCGCCCTAAAGAATAATTTAGATAAATTAGTTAATTTTAATGGTCCTGAATTCTGATACAATATCTTTTTTTTCCTCATAGAATTTGTGACTCCGCGTATCCTTTTCACCACATCAAAATCAGTAGTAGAATGGACAATATACTGTAATATAGTAATTATAATTAATTATAATATATAATCCAATGAAGTTTCTCATATTTTTACAAATAGAAAACAATTTTTATTAATATATACATCGTTAGGTTAGGTCTATTATTAATCGTGGTCCCCATTTTTTGATACATCTTTGAAGATGGTGCTCCGCCTTTGTATTCCAATGTAAAATGAATCTCCCGCGAATCCGTTGAGAAAATGTGTAGCCTCTGCTCGGAATTCATCGTCTCTCTTGAAGCGTTTGCCACCTGAGTGTTCCTTTAGCTTGAATAAGAGGTATTAATAGCTGGGAACTAAGTCCGGACTGTACGGTGTATGGATAATAGCAGGCCACGTAAACTTCTTCAAAAGCTCCTGTTTTGACAAGCAGTACGAGGTCAACCGTTGCCATACAAAAGCACTAGATTGCACGCCGAAGTGGTAAATGTTCCAAAATATCTGTCTGTGTTAATTGTAGTCCCATGCTGCAAGACATTAATAGTTTGTTTGGTTTCGAGGATGTAATGAAATAATCTCGTGATGATAGAATCCAACAACCACTCCTTCTTGACTACACCCTCACTTTGTTGAAGAATCTGGCGTTCAACATGTCCACGGAGATTGACCCTCCGTTCTTTGAGCAGCTCACTGTTCTTCTTCTGGACAATCGCATCTGAAGCCAGCGAAGATAGAACACCAATCAATAAATTGCCTGACATAGTTAACATAGTTTATAAAATGCCTAATTTAAATTGTGATAAGAAGTATATTGGCTCAATCTAAGAGGTCACTCACGAATCGTAAAACCTCACAAAAGTGACCGCAAATTATATCCAGACACAGGCTTGCTAGCCTCTCACGTTTTCTATGAAAGTGTTTCTATAGATTATGAATTAGCCAAAGATATGACAACTGAAAGCAACTACAAAAAACGCCTGCTTTTAGAAACAACATGAGTTACTTAAAATGATCGGTATATTATGAAAATATTTATGAACTCATTGCAATTTATGCATATATTTTATATTTTGATTTTGAACTCTATAGAAATTCATGTCATCAGTAATCAACTAACCTTACTTAACCTATAAAACTCAACTTCATTCATAACCTAACCTATAAAAACTCAATGCCATTGATAATCTAGCGAATAAAAATTCACTACGATGTTAATAGCAATAAAAATTAATAAACTTAATATTTATTTCAAGCGTCAATTTGAATATGGATTTTTGAATCCCATTTAATATTGTTATACTTTTATGCTTATTTCTACATTGTACTTTGACCATAATTTCAGTCCTAGATGATCGACATAATATAAGTATTGGAAAGCTCGCAGTACGTATTGAATAGAGTACACTTTGGTGTTTTATACGCCGCAGTTCCAACGTGATGATTTATGTTGATTTTAGCTTTCTGATAGAAAATCAGTTCAGTAGAATAATTAAAAATTTGACGTTTCGACCTATTTAGATTTCTATCAAAATATGACTTTACATTGACAAGTTATACAATTATATTAATCGATAGACTACCTACAGCATGAATATAAAAGTAGGAGAAGTATCAAAATTGTTTAGGTCTTTTTTATTAATGACAGCTTTCTCGATCCTATGTATGTGAACAATTTCTAAAAATTCTCTTTTATTGTATATTTGATTCCGTTTCAAGTATTTTTGAATATTTTGATTGAATGTATTTTTTTTTATTTTTCACGAATTGTGATGCAGTTTTATTTTTCAATCGTATTGATGACCTCTTAATCCATTTTCCCATTTTCTAAATACTGAGATGAAGAATGAAGAACATTTGGGATCAATTACTATCTACCTAACTACCTATATATATATATATATATATATATATATATATATATATATATATATATATATATTTCGTGTGTTTGTTCCAGTAGCTACACCTATTCTTCTTCGATGTGGATATAAAATGTTTGGACGTTGTCTATACTATATAATTTGATTTTAATTTCAGTTTTAATTCATATGTCCAGGCAGTATTGTTAAATTAAGTGGATCCCTCTTCCAATTTTAATTCAATGCTCAATGGATTTCACAAATAACTGTCTCTTAAATATTGCCATTATGCGTCTAATTAATTAATTTAACCGACCGACCGTCACTAATAATTAGATCCCCAAGATTGGTAGTAAAATTTGTAGAGCGTAAAATAAAACAATGTACGGTGGTGACAAAACTCGCTTGTGGGCCATAAGAATAAGAAAAGTGGGCGGCTAATGACATTTTATGACATCCATAACGCCGCGCTCAGGTGTTCGGACTCCCAAGCAGGCGATAACAGGGATAAGCAACGTTCGTAGCACGCGTTCCACCTAATCTGGTTGGTAGTTCATTGCAGAATACGATATATCGTGAAATATCATATCCTTGTGTCAAACCCAATGGTAATGATTGGCATAAATTTTGCATAATGAAAGCACTTTGTGTACTGAATATGTAAGCCTTACCCTGCTGCCAACAATTCTGGTTGTAATAAAATGCAAAGCCTCGCTTCTATTCTCCGGTTTATTCCTTATTTTCAACAGAAATTTCAATTTACAATAAAGTTTGTGGTGTGAACTTATTGTTTTGCGGTAAAAATCACAATAGGAGTTTTTTGCTTTTTATTGAGTTACGAGGTATATTAAAATATTCTGATATATTGATAATAGTTGTTTAATTATTGAATACGAAGGCTATTTTGGATATTGCAAAATGTGATATGAATATGTCCAATCTGACATGAACTTACTCAGAACGTGTTATTATACGAGTGCTATTTGAGTTGTTTACCAATATTTGAAACAATCATTTTGATAAAAAAATGGAAATAAATCTAGAACATTTTCGTGCTATGATTTTCTATGACCTTCGACGTGGATTAATCAACAGCGGTGTGTCCATCAACTCGCTTCGACTTTTGGTGATGAGAAACCATCTTGATCCAATGTGTTTCGCTGGTGTTCAATCGTGGTCGCACTTCGGTACAGGATGAATTTCGTGAAGGTCGTCCAAAATCGGGTGTTAGAGAAAACATATATTGATTTTTGCATGAACATTTGGCAGTCAAAAAAATTTGTTCCATTGGATACCACGGAATTTGATAATCGGTCAAAAAAAGTTCGTGTCGATTGGTGCCTAAATAAATTCAATCGCGATCCTTTCAAAAACGTCTATATGACCGTGACAGGTGAAGAATCATGGATTTACGCATATGAACCTGAAACCAACTGTATGGGTTCTTTTAGATGGGCCAAATCCAATAAAATTTGTTTTTTTTGGAATAACTGGAGATGTCACCACCATTCCATTAGAGTAACGTAGAACGGTCAAATGTGAATGATACTAAATTATTTTTTTGCCTGAAGCGTTCGATAATATCACGGAAACCAATCGCAGAAGACGAATCATCCACTACCACAACAATGCGAGTTCTCACACAACAGTTCAAACAAAAAAGTTTTAGAACAGTCAAAACATCGAATTGATGAGCCATCTGCCGTACAATATTTGTTTGGCATCCAACGACTTTTTCTTATTCCCAAAGATCAAAAATAAATTGCGATGTCAACGTTTTTCTATACCTGAAGAAGTGGTTGATGCGTTAAAATCACATGTTTTGGAAGTACCTCAATAGGATTGCAAAAAATGCTTTGACATTTGCTTCAAACGTATGAAAGAGTATATTGATCTTAATTGAACATAATTTGAAAACAATATAACCATATCCAATTGAAAATATTTGTTTTTATTTGTCTACCTTAAAACTTACACTGCAATTCTCGTATAAAATAATAAACCACAGACTAACCAATTGCTTTATTCAAATTTCGTTTTATTCATCAAATTGATACAATCTTTCAACGCTTTTCCAATTTTTTGTATCATTGATATTCAATGAATATTCAACATCATTCATAATGACCTAATTTATTGAAATTTAATGTTATCTATAAATTTACTAATCAATATTAAACATCATTCACTAAAACTTTTCATTATCTAACCTATAAAAATTCAACGTCATTCAAAATCAAACCAATCAAAAATTATTAAATTCCTATAGTAACCAGAATAAATATTCCAATTAATCAATATTTCTTCAAAGTCAATTTGAATATTGAATTTTGAATTCGATGAGATTAAAAATTTTTACAATCTTTAATAATCAATCAATCAAAATCACCGGAAATCTTAATTAAGCATTGTAAGTAAAATTTTATTATTGTTATGAATGTATACATATTTCCTATATTGTACTTGACCATAATTTCAGTCTCAGACGATGAATTATTTCAGGAGTTAATGTAGTACTAATAATTCAAACAAATTCTTTGCTAATATACAATATAGATATACTTAAACTTTTCATAGTTAATTCTTACAATATGAGTTGACAATTTGATTAGTTTGGATTTAAAAATTGTACACAGGCCACCAGAGTAGCATATGAAAACTTTTTGCAGAAGTTAACACAAAAATATATATTAAGATATATGAAATATCAAGAAATTTAATAAGAA
This sequence comes from Diorhabda sublineata, assembly GCF_026230105.1. Classification (NCBI taxonomy): domain Eukaryota; kingdom Metazoa; phylum Arthropoda; class Insecta; order Coleoptera; family Chrysomelidae; genus Diorhabda; species Diorhabda sublineata. Next base: position 10,919,428 of record NC_079485.1, on the reverse strand, counting down.
CTTTGAAGGTGATAAACAATTTGCACGAATAATACAAATTTTGTATTTCACTGAGTATATCCCTGTAATTTTCTAACGTCGTATAGTATAGTATATATAGTTCAGACTTCCTTTAATCGACAGTCAACTATTACTTCCTTTATTGATATATTTCGAATCTAATGAGGAGCCGTATGAACAAATCTGCTTTCATGATAACATTAAACGTGCATCACCTCTCAACCAATTTGAAAAACTTTTACTAAACAAACCTGTCTTCACTCACTGCTGCATATCCAAACATGTCACAAGTAATTGAACAATCTAACTCAAATGCCGTATCTTGTAGAAATCATATTGTGATGTGATTGAAAGCATTTACACCTTTATCCAATTTAGATTTAACGGTTATACCTAGATATCCTAGTAATCCTATGCAAGAGCATATCTGGCAGATAGAGTGACTCATTAGACCGGAAACCCTTTTGCTTTGCACACCGGAATCCCATCGATCTCCCGTCGCTGCATTTTCAATTGAATGGCTGATTAGAACGTCGCGACGCCAACAACGTCAACACGATGAATCCTTGTCAGCGCTGATAGATTGGAGGACATCAAATTCTCATCATGTTACGACAATCTATAGCTTTTATTTGAGCGTGTCTTATCAATTGTAATATCTCAAATATATGGTAATTAGAGCATTTATGGTGTGAGAGAAAGTTATGGAAGTAACTATTCAGAGCCTCTATATTTGATATCTATTGTTTCTTGTTTTATTATCATAACTGTTCATATAATAATAAAAATTTAATATAAAATATATTTTATTACCTCTGGAAAATATATTTTTAGATGTTTCAATTTGTTGTCAAATTCGTTTTGCTGATCATTAAATGACATAATATTTGATAACTAATATATATATATATATATATATATATATATATATATATATATATATATATATATATATATATATATATATACATCTAGTATGTATCAATATTTGAAATTTTCCAGTAGAAGGGAAAATGGGATGAATATTAAATCTTTCAGGTAAAATTTGATGAATATTCTAAGAATACATTTTTATACAAAAGCTTTTACCACTCAACTTTACTATTTTGTTTTTACTTCCTCATTTTGCTCTACGTTTACTTAGATAGTGATGTAACTCAATTTTAATACACCGAGTGTACTCAAAATATTTAGTTAGATAATAATTTCTTGGAAATATAGTATTGATTGACATTATTCGTATAATGAAATTGTGCCCAATAACTATCTGCCAAATATTTGACCCTACAATTAACGGCTCTAATATCTGTCACTTCTTCTCATGTACTATTTCAGTCACTGAAGCAAAAAATATGTATGAAAATAAGTAGCAGCCTCATATACACCATATTACCGATACAACTGTTACTGTTCAGTGGAATTTAAAAGTGTTGGTTTCCTTGAAATAATTTACATAATCTTCTCCAGTACACAATTTGTCACTCCCGGCATCGTCGTCACAATCAATTGTGTTATTCTTTATTCTACACTTCATTTTTTATTCTTCTATCTTCAACAATTATCTTTATTTTAGGAATGATAAAAATCGTATTTACCATGTTGAAGCTGAATAATACGTTTCCGTCATCCTTCAACAACCTCTTTCTCGACTATCCATTTACCAGGACATCTCTTATCAATTCAGTGTCTCGTTTGTGTCTTAACTTGATGACCCAACTTATCTTTACTGACGGCCACTGTATTCCGCTGTAACCATTTGTCTCTTTTCACTAGATGTTACTTTGCTCTCTACAGAAAACCGAATTGGCTGTACGAGAAAGTTTTAATAAAATTAATTTAGAAGTGAACGTTATTCAAGAGTTTGTAGTTGAGACATGAAAAATGTGGAATTGAATCGATGTATATTCTTAAGAACTTAGATGTAGAAACAAATTATAAGCTTGTCTTCAATTTTATAACGAAATTTTCGAAAATCATCAGTTCGTTACAGTTACAGTTTATATGCTATTGAACTGGAATTAGTATGCAAGAAGCATCTTGCTTCACTTTAAAATTCTGCAATGGAAAGTGTGATGGAATGTATAGGATAATTAATATGTTCAATTATGGTGAGTGATTAAATGAATTCTAAAATGAGTACAATGAAGCTCTTCTCCAATTAAAGTATTTGAAAATCTGAAATAAAGTCTTTTTAAAGAATTGATCATTTCAATTTAAATATGGAAATTGTAAATAACTGCTATTCGCTATCGCCCAATCCAACTACATGTTTGATTGATAAAACTATATTTTTTTAGATGATAAAGAATTTTAGACTTCAAGACAGATAAGTGAACAGTCTCCTAGCTCCTTGCCAAACTTACTTTAAGGAAGGTCACAAATCTTTTGTTGCACATGTCAATATGTTAAATGAGAAACTATTTCAGAATTGTTACCATAATTAACTTGAATTGAAAATTTACTTGGCCTCCCCAATGTACGAAGTACTTTTCATCTCATACTGAAAGAAATATTTAGCATATTCCTAAAACAGAAGCTCACCTTCAGATAGACAGACTTCAGAAAAGTGGCTTGTGGCTCTGTTAACTTTTTGAATCTGTTATGGTTGACTACATCTTTATCGCATTCTCCAGTCCTATTCTTGTCAATTCTAGCAACTTCGAGAATGAATTTTTCATATAGTTCTTTGTCATGTTCTTTCGGATGTTCATTAATGAGTACTGCACATTTGTCATACTGGGGCAGTGATATACATACAATGTGCTTAGTAGTTTTTTCCTCTGATCAACAGAATGTACATAGCGATTGCTTCAACTAACCACTCAACTTTAAGATACTTATTGTTATTGGAATTCTCTGTTAAGTTACAATAGCTTTTATCATTTGATCGCGTCCCTATATTAGATTTTGATTTCCACCTAGAAAATCAAATGCCTTTGGCCGTCATTTCTGGTTGGAAAATTGTAGCGGCTATAGTAAGGTTTATTGAGGAAACCTCTTTTCATACCGGGTATACTAGGTAGCTCAAATGGGTGTACCACTTTTGCATTGTACCCTGTCTGCTTCAGTTCATTTTTCAATTTGTTGTTATAACTCTACCTAGTGAATGATTGCTTCGCAAACTAAGGTGATCATGTTGTAACATTCGTAACCATCATAGATAACTTTTATTTGTATACAAATCAACTTATGTGCTTTGAATATCACATGTCAGTTATTTTGTATGAAACTATTAAGAACGTTAAATACGGCGAAACCACCAGAACACTTATGCAGCTTTCTTGAAGCAAGGAAGCTAGATAAACAAATGACGATTCCGACTTGGCATACGCGGAAATCATTTTAATTTTGTTACTGTATAAACTAACTATTCTTATTCACATACTTATTTTTATTTATATCTTAATTTACTTATAAGTTGTCTCTAAATCCATCTATTGACAAACCTACATATAATCCAATTTTTGTAGGTAGTACTATCATCTAAAATTTAATCAATTTGAAACAATTTTCTGTAAACTAAGTTGATAAACATAATCACACTATTCTTTATTGGTATTATATCAAATATGGTGGTTGAAATAATAATACTTATGTGTAATCCAGTGTTGAAACCACTAATGCCAAATAAAAGATGAAACATGAATAAACTTATTCGGTAGCTACAAAAGAAAACTTGTGGTTGAAATCAAATTGGTACATTACCAAAAATCAAATTTAATTGGGGATAAACTCAGCCAAGTGTTGGAAATTGGTATGTTGATACTGTCACGGCACCTAGTTTTCGTGGGAGACTTTGCATTGAATCACTCAGTCTACAATTTAATTCTTTGTGTAACCTTTTAGGAACACTAATACAGTGTGATGATTAACTATAGTGGTAATAATTAATATTAGATCCAAATATAAGATTGGACAAAATAATTTTTTGTGTAGAAATCTCATTTGAACTATTACTGTTTAGATGAATAGGCACATACATTTACATATATCATTTTTATTGCGACGTACGTTAGTTTGCATAAGATTCATCTTTTTATTTAATTATATCTTAATCTTTTCATTGTCCAGCTCTACGTTTCATAGTTTTTGTCGCGCTACTTGATTCTAGACGATAATATTACATTAAATTGGTGGGAGAAATTGTGAATAGTGAACGGCACCTAGAAATAAAAGAGATGGCAGCACAGTTCTAAAGATCCTATATGAGTATTTAATTAAGATAAAAATGAGTGCATGGGATCGATTTTTAGATCTTTGCTGCGAGGATCGAGAAGGTGTAACCTGAACAATTGTAAAGAGTGATGAAACTTTGGTCTTTTACTATGATCTGACATTCAAATAGGATTCTATGGAGTGATATTGGGGAGGAGAGCCCTTGCCAAAAAAGCTAAGGTCACGAAAAGCACCAAGAAAGTGAAAGTGACTTTAATTAACTTTAAATAATCAAATGTTACCGTAAAAGCGACATTTTACTCTAGCTTAACGAAGTAGATGTGTCAAAAAATTCTCGAAAAAGGCACGGCAATATCAGCCGAGGTCTGCGCTTGCTTCATGACAATGCTCCAGTCCAGACTGCTTCGCTTTCGAGGCTATTGTACACGAAAATGGCTTCACAAAGATTGAGCACTTACCAAATAGCTCTAATCTGGCACCGTCAGAGTATTTTTTGTTCGCAAAGCTAAAGGCCAACTTGCGGGGTAAAAGATTCAACAGCGACTATGAATTTAAACAGGCTGTGTACGAACATTTTGTATCTTACGATGCATATTGTGATGTTTCCCTTATTTATTAACACTCTTTCCAATCGTGGAGTGAATTTATAAATACTGTCTCTTACGTTCGCAATTTATCTAAACACTTTACGCTACACTCAACTAATTTACAATAATAAACTTAACACCAAAACTTAACTAATACTATAATTTATTTAAATTCTTCGGTTACTTTTCTATTTCGTTCCGTTCACTATGACTATTTATTATAAATTAAACTAACTCCGCTAAATCAACTCGTTTACATACCCAAAATGAATGTCTCCAAAATTCTGGAAATTAAAGAAACAAAACAAATAACTAAATAGACCTTTCTAGAAACTAGTTGAAAAGAAACAATGTAAACAAATCACCTGCTATGATAAGAACTTATATAAAAATTTAACAAAACATTAAACAGGCCGCGAGTTTCCGAAATCTTAGAGTACCATTATTACCGGACAGGGCTGATTTCATGTCGGGGACGAGTTCGTAACAATATTTTTATAGAGGCATAGAAGCTTCAGTTAAATGTTCTTTAATTTTTTACTGCAGTTGCTGAGAAAGTTGAGACAAAGAGGACTCCGTAGGTAAAGCTTCTAAAAAACTAAGAAACAAACACACAAATAACTAAAAGAAGACACAAATAGAATAAAATCTAAATATAAAGTATACACAAGAAATTGTGTGAAATTGTTATAAACAAATACGTGGATGAATGAATGAATCGAAATTATTTATGTATTATACTAATTGATGAAAATTATGATTTTTAACCACTAAATATTGAAATTAACAAATTTTTTATTTTCAAAAATCATAATTTGATTCAATATTGGATTTATTTCAATATATAATTTGATTTCGTTTGATTAATTTAAAAATAACATTCAGTGCGTTTTTCACTTTTCTTATTTCGTAAAGACTCGGAAAGTTTTTTTATGAATAATTATCAATAATTAAATAAATAGAAGAGCTAGAACTTTGGTAAGTAACTTAAATTATAGATTAATTCATAATAAACAAAAAAGACTCAAAGCAATATTGTCCTATCTACAATACTTTAGTTATTATAATTATAAAAGCAAAAGAGCACATGGAAAAACAAGTTTGAATGCGTAGGAATTTTAAAAGTTATATAAAAAAATAAGAAATAAATTTTTTCAAAAAAAAAATATATGACTACTTTAATTACAGTATGAACTGTTTGAAAAATTAATTCGTAATAAGTATAACAAATTGGTTTTTATATAAACATCGAAGAGAAAAATAGAAAGTTTTATGAAATTTATCAAAATCTTGTAATAGAAGTTATGATTTTTAGAGAAAAAAACTGTTCATTATTTTCAATATTTAATGGCAAAAAATCTTCTTCGATTTACTCATAAACGATGTATTTGTTTATAACAACTATTTGAACAATAGCAGTAACATATTAAAAAAAAACATTTTTAGTAAGTTTCAACTATCAAAATAAAACAATCACGATTTTTCAGTAATTAAGGAAGTGGAAAATGATATTTCTTGTTTCTCAATGTTTGCAACAGAGTTACGCAACTGATCTTTTTGTTTCTTTTTTCAAAATTCAAAAATTTTTAATATCTTTCGACATATTCAAAAAACCAAACCTCCTCTTTTCTTTCACTTCATTGTTTGTAGCTTTTGTAATTTTTTCAGCACCTTCTTGGACCTTTGCTTAAACCCACTAGGTGACACTACGAATCGAAATCAGAATTTTCGGAGAATATTGAAAAATTTTACAAAAAATTGTACATGTGTACCAGACTAATATAAGTGGATACTTATATATATCTGAGAACCCTCGAAGTTAACTTCGACTCCTCTTCTATTCAATAAATATAACGTCTGGAAAAATTGTCTAGAAAACACTTAATCATTATCATTTCCATGTATTGTATTTAATTCTTCAGCTACCGATATTCCAAAACTCCAGGTGTTGATGTCATTGTTTGAAATGTGAATATTCTGAAATGAATTCATTACTATAACCATAAATAACGTCAATGTATTTCTGTTTCTGAGCAAAATCAATTTTTAGATGCGACAATATGTCAATTTGAAGAATAAATGTATAAAACTTCCTGATAAATCTTGCTGAACATATATATTTTGATTAGACCGGATATTTAAATTGCATGATTGTAAATTTTACTTCGTTTGATTACAAAGGATTCAATGTGTAACATGTTACAAAACGAATTGGTTAAAAATTCATCTGAAATCTCCCAATATTTCTTATATAGGATGACATTTCTATAGTGCTTTGTGGTCAAAGGGAAACAGTGTCTTTCAGAGGATTGAGATTTTGATTAGAATTTGTTATATAACCAGGGTCGAACTAGGAAAACAGAAGATATTTAACAAATCGTCTGTGCACATAAAAATAATTACATTCAATTGGAAAACATTCGGTGGAGAATTTTTATCTTTCGGGTCTAGTTGGTTGCCAATCCAAACTTGAACTTTTGATAAGCAGAAAAACTTTGAAGATGAAGATATTTCCGACTTCGATAAGTGAGTAATGTCAGTTAATTAATATCTTTAGCAAAAAAAAGGTTGTATGTATCACGTTAAATTTGTTTTATTGGTGTTTCAATTATCAGCATCATATGCAGCTTGTTCGACTAGAATATTTTCAGTATTATATCTTTTTCTCAATATTTGAAGTAACAGAGGGTTGTAAAATTAAAAAAGCATTTTTATTAACACAGAATTTATCGTAAGTTGATTCAATAATATATTAGAAATTTAATATGTTGCTGTAGTTCAAAGACGTCGTTCGTATTATTCATACATTGGGCATAAACATTGAATACTACGATAATTCTAAGACCAAAATGTCTATGTATAAAATACTTCCAATTCTTTTCTTCGCGATTCCATCCTACAAACCGTAGTATAAAAGGTGTCCTCATTTGTCGCATTAATCACTTCTATTACAGCTCCAGTAATGTATATCCGTGGTGTAGCTATGCTTTTTCTAATAAACCCAATTATCTCAATATTTTTGCAAATTTCGGATTTGACGAGGGTATTCTCACACTAAATTTATAATAGTCCTGGGAAAACTCATAACAAAATTCTTATCTCTATTGAATTTTGTAGCTTGAAACAAATTTTGTGAACTAGTTTGTCTGACATAAATTTAAGAACTTGTATTGTGAATTCGAAACTTTTTTAAATCAGTTTAATTTGTAATTGTTAAGAAAAAGTTCATTTTTTAATTAATACAACTATTAAGTCGAAACAGCTGAACAAGATTTACTAAAGGATTATCTTTCGCAGACACAAAATATTAGTAATTATATTTTTCAGGATACCTTGAAATATAATTATTATTGTCAATTCATATTGGCCAGTTGAACTCTGGACATTGACAAAATGTATTTGCCAACTGAATGTATATTTGTTTTCCTCGAATCTTTATATAGGGAAATGTAAACAGCTATATGGTATCAACCTTGTTTTCCGTCGATTGAAAAAGCCTCTTTGATCTTAAACCACCGAATCAGAGGTAACCAAAACCATACAATCTACACAAACGACACGATTTTCATGTATGATGTTAGGGTGGCATTTTTACTGTTTATTTATGATTTTACTCGCTTTTGTATTATCTCACATATAATCTATTTAAATTGTTTTGATAATGCCGTCTTCTTTGGAAGCGATGTTTAGATTAAATTGAAGGGAGAGTCGTACAGAGAAAATTTGGCTTTGAAATTGGAAGGTTGGATGATGTTATTGTTATAAAAGGATTAAGATGAGTATTTGCTTTATTATCTAAATATATTTCTTGGAATCAGAAGCATTATTGGATGAAATGATACTTTTATCCATAATTTCGTGTTAGTTTGGAAGTTTGACCATTTCACATGGACTTAAAATAAAAGCAAGAAAAAACTAAAATGATTTTGATTTTATCAGATTTTTGTAAATTTCTGGATTAAGTTAAGATAAACTGAGATATTAATTGAGGTAGTCTCATTGTTCACATTTATGCTAGATTTCATTTATTAACAGAATATATTTTGATATGGGTCAAATGATTCCATCCAAGGACATTTGCATGTTTGATTTATGAGAGTAAATCATGCTAAGAAATGCATATTTGTCAACATTCGCTTCATCTAGTAGTCAACTGACCGCGCGAGAAATGATTAAATGAAGCGAACAAAAAGAAATTCTCCACAAATGTGAATACATCTCCGAAGTCATTTATGTATTGCTATTTTACCGGAAAACAACCGTCTTGTAGTTTCCGCTGGTTTTTGGATAGAAGCTAGAGGCGGCTTAAGGATAAATTGTTGATGAAATTGTAAACGAAACTAAATTGCTTAGGAAAAATATCTTATTCACTTTTGACGTAATTCAGAATATTGTGTCTGCCTCTTCGCGTATCATAAACCATTTATACGAGTAAATGTTACGTTACTGTTTTGCTTGTGTATTTTACATTCAATGTTAGTATGTGCAGATATCTTCATAAGCTCAATTCTTTACTTTCCTTTTCATGCTCTAATCAGACTTGCTAAAGTGAGTTTGCACTTCATATATGACCCAATTACTTAAAAAGATGATTAACAACTCTCAAGAGTGAAAAACAAATTAAAACACTTCCTCATATAAAAATAAATTGAAATCCTATTACATTATATATTTAAAATATATTCACCTGAAGTATACTGTCCCATTGACTAATTCTTTCCATTTTTATTTATAACGACCCTGTAACAAAAAAGGAAGTTTATAAAAGATGAAACAGAATGATAAGTCGAAGACTGTATTTTATTTGGGGTACAAAATGGAGATCCACAAAGGTCATCCCTTGACGGTGATCAATCACTGGACATTGGACGGAATTTGCCGGACCTGATCGACTATGTAATGCATAATGTTTAAGATGTTAACTGGTGGTTTAAACAGATTCTCTAGAGGGTACTTTCGACGTCGATTTAGATATGTGTCTACAAATTCCCTTTTCCTGCATGGAATACTAAATATTTAGATACTTTATTCTTTAGAGAATAATCATTCGTAAGTTTTCAGAAAATATATGCTCAAATATAGCAGGTTATACGAGGCATTAATATTGTATCAAGTATTATCAAATTAATGAAACTCTAGTGAAAAAAGTAAAAACAATATAGTTATTTATGTGTCAATTGCATAAAGCTTTTTTCTACGAATATGCATACTCACATGAGTCGAAAAAAAGCCTTTACGCACGAATTGCGTACGATATTTTTTCTACTAGTGAAGATTTTATCAAAATACAGAAGTTTAATGATAGTAATCTTTCTCATAAAATATGTTATGTACTTATTTTAATATATTCTACTCAAGATTAGAACAAATTAACAAAATGACAGGCGAATTTGTGTTATTAATTTTGTCAACTCTTCATCTCAGCATGTATAAATGCTACCAAAAAATAATTATTAGTACATAACCAGAAAAATAATAAATAACAGCGCGACTTGATCCTTAGACCTCTCGTATGTGAACCTCTACACTACAAAGACCTTAATAATACGTTTTTTACGCACTACCGCTTTAAGTATGTTTTTTACGCACTACCGCTTTAAGTATGTTTTTTACGCACTAGTGTACTCTATACTTGTAGTTGTATACCGATAATGTAGTTTAGTTTTCAGTTTGTTAGACTGTACCACTTCATGTTATTTTTAAATAAATTGTTTTCAATTGTAGTCCTATTTTTTCATACCTTATAAAGAAATAAAACACTGAAGCGCAAACGTGGTCAACTTATTAACTGATTGGTAGTATCAATTACGAAAATCCCAATATTTTTGAAGTTTTGATGAATATCATGTTTTGTTCTCCATTATTCATCAACATCAAAGTTTTTGCGTGTTTATTAAAATGATAGTAAAGGAAACGGATTTGTAGTTTTTACTATTTGATTCCAACAATTCAAAATCTTATGGAAATATATTTACATTTATTATAATACCGATGATGAAAGATAATTTTCCAAACTAGACCTAAATTATGAAAACACTAATTTGTAGAATTTTAAGTCCAAACGAGCATAAAAAAGGCTCTAACGCTGCAAAACTAACATACAAAATCGAAAGATATCATTTCAGCTACATAGTATGATAATTGCCTGAAATTAAAATAACATGGAAAGATAAATATTGTGTGTGTGTGCCTAAAAGGTCATGCTACTTATTAAATGACCTTTTGTTGAGTTTCTTTGAGTAATTAACGTTTTTATGTGTATTATCAAGATTGTTTGAATTATTATTATTTGTTCATCGTATATCACAAGATATCATTTCAACTAACACATTTAGGACTAAATGACTAATATATATATATATATATATATATATATATATATATATATATATATATATATATTTATGAAGATTAAATGAAAACTGCTGGCCTAACGCATAACGTAATTAATTTCATGACGTGTAATATAGTTCTATGTATAAATTATAGGCCAACCCACTATGATGACAATGAAACCAAAATGAAACCAAAACAATTTTTGAAGAATTGATTACAACAATTCTTTATATTACATCAATAGTACGAAGGTTAATCTGGTTTCCTTTTCTTCCAATCATACAAGGGATGCTACTTAAGTTTTAAGATATGGCAAGACTGATATGGTTTTCATAGCAATGTCAAATCTGACATTGCCATAATAATTTTGCTAATTAATTTCTAATTAATATTTAATTAATAATTTTTAATGGTGACCGTACTCAGAACGTGTTATCATACAAGTGCTATTTGAGTTGTTTACAGAAACTTGAAACATTCCTCTTAGTCACCAAATGGAATTAAATCGCAATAATTTTCGTGCGATGTTGTTCTATGACTTTCGACGTAGATTAAACTAATAGCAGTGTGCCGATCAACCGGGATGCTGGCATCTGGGATGCTAGCATACCACTTTGAGTCGATTTTGTGTTGGGATGCTAGCATCCCGGACTGCTATTTTATTTTAATTTTTTGCCAGTCGTCAATATGGCCCCAACGAATGAAGAGATGTTGTTGCTGATGTTACTAATTAAGAAAAGAAGGCGTCCTGCAAAAAGGTTTAGTGTGGACCCCTTTTTAGTTGTCTGTCGTGTTAAAAGCCTGAATTTCTTATTGTTTGATGTTTCACTATTGCACAGTTCAAGATTTTTTAATTACTTTAGAATGTCACTTCCTTCTTTCAAAGAGCTTCTAGGCTACATCCAAAGCGACATTTCTAAACAAGATTCCTCAGACTAATTTCACCCGAAGAGAAACTAGTCATAACTCTGATACACCACAATGATTCTTTTTACAGTTGCGTAGACAACAGACACAGAGTTTTTAAACTAAAAGAAAAAGCACATGAAGGAATAGTTGAAAAATTGCTTCAATTCGTAGGTGTGAGACGTTTTATCAAGTTCCAGTTTAACTTAAAGTTTACAACTTAACGAAATTCACAACTACACCACTCAAAGTTCAAATCATTTGGTAGAATACTTTGACATCATACAGCGCCTGCTCGGACGCTAGCAGCCTAGTATAGTGCGCCGCATTTGAATCAATGCCCCACAACCGATTTTGTGCATCCTGGGATGCAAAAAGCGGCCAGCTGCTCCCATTTCAGCATCCCAGCCGGGATGCACAAAAACGAGTCTCCGGGTAGCTGTTTTAGCATCCGATGCTGGCATTCCTAGTCTAATCGTTCCCATTTGATTTAATGCCTCGCTAACCTGCCAGATGCCAGTATCCCGGATGCTAGCATCCTAGTATAATGATGATGATTCCCCACCGTTATTTGCTGGTTCTCCGAATTCAATCCAGGTCGCACTACGCTATTGAATGAGCTTCGTGAAGGTCGTCCAAATTCTTGATACCGTAACATTTAGGCATACTTGGACATTAGTTCCACTCCCTTTGCTTTGCTCTCGTTGGGTACCTTATAATTTGACAATGGCTCAGAAACAGCTCGTGTCGATTGGTACAAAGAAATAGTGAAGAAATCGTTATGCTTCAAAAGATACAATCGACTGTATGCTAGCCAACCAGTTAAAACAAAAACGTTTTTGAACAGTCAAAGCATCGAATCGAGGCCGTAGAGTCCTTGTTTCGCAGCCAATGATTTCTTCTTATTTCCGCAAATCAAAAATAAATTGCGAGGTCAACGTTTGATATGTTCAAATCACATATTTTGGGGGTACTTCAATCGGAATGGAAAAAATGTTTCAATAATTGGTTCAAATGCTTGCAATCGTGTATTGATCTTAATGGAGAAGATTTTGAAAAACAATTAAGCCATATCAAATAATAAGTATTTGTTTTTACTTGTCTCAAAGCTCAAGTAGCAATCCTTATATTTTCAATAATATTTTATTAAATTATAATGTTATTAGGTGAATCATTTTAAATACGGTTCAATATTTTTCTTAGTATGGATAATTCCACCTTGGGGTATGAAAAATTGATATGATATCAACAATCTAGCATTACCGTATAAACAATTCATTTAGTCAACCACACAAACCTGTGTTAAATGCAGTGATTTAGGTGCTTAGGAATGGTTTTGGATGTTGTTGAATAAAATCTTAGAAGCGGCGACAACAGCAGAACACCATATATCTATAACTTCA